>NC_047087.1:181230917-186230917 GCF_902459505.1 Geotrypetes seraphini
GCCAGTCTGAGTATTTGCCCTTTTACTCCAACCCTCTGTTTTCTGCCTGCCAACCAGTGTTTGATCCATCGGTGGATATCCCCTTGTACCCCGTGGTTCCACAGCTTTTTAAGTAGCCGCTCGTGGGGTACCTTGTCGAAGGCTTTTTGGAAGTCAAGGTAAATAATGTCTATGGATTCCCCCTTATCCATCTGGCTGTTTATTCCCTCAAAGAAGTACAGCAAATTTGTGAGGCACGACCTTCCCTTGCAGAAGCCATGCTGGCTCGCCTTCAGTTGTCCATTTTTTTCTATGTGTTCGCAGATTGTGTCCTTTACCATTGCTTCCATCATCTTTCCCGGAACCGAGGTCAAGCTCACAGGCCTGTAGTTTCCCAGGTCACCCCTTGATCCCTTTTTAAAGATGGGCGTGACATTTGCTATTTTCCAGTCCTCTGGGATCTCCCCAGTTTTTAGGGAGAGGTTACATATTAGGCGAAGTGTCTCTGCTATTTCATTTCTCAGTTCTTTTAGTACCCTTGGGTGGATGCCGTCCGGGCCCGGTGATTTGTCGCTCTTCAGTCTGTCTATCTGTCTGAGGACATCCCCTTTGCTTACCTCTAGTTGTACCAGCCTTTCGTCGTGTTCTCCGTTTATAATCACCTCGGGTTCTGGGATATTGGATGTGTCCTCTCTGGTGAAGACTGACGAGAAGAATTTGTTTAACCTTTCAGCTATCTCTTTTTCCTCCTTTATCGCTCCTTTCCTGCCTCCGTCGTCCAGTGGTCCCACTTCCTCTCTTGCTGGTTGTTTCCCTTTCACATACCTGAAGAAGGGTTTGAAGTTTCTTGCTTCTCCTGCCAGTCTTTCCTCATATTCTCTCTTTGCTTTCCTGACCTCTCGATGGCATTTTTTCTGGTGTCTTTTGTGCTCTTCCTGGTTTTCCTTTGTTGGTTCCTTTTTCCATTTTTTGAAGGATGATTTCTTGTCGCTTATCGCCTTTTTAACTGCAGATGTTATCCATGCTGGGTTTCTAGTTCGATTTTTTTTTTTGCACCCTTTCCTGAACCTTGGGACGTACAGGTCTTGTGCCTCGAGCACTGTGCCTTTAAGCAGTGTCCAGGCTTCCTTTACGGTTTTCACCTTTCCTAAGCTGTTGTTGAGCTTTTTTCCTACCATTTTCCTCATGTCCTTGTAGTTTCCTTTTCTAAAGTTGAGTGCTGTCGTAGTGGTTCTTTTCACCTTTGATGTTCCCATGTTTAATTTGTACTGGATCATGTTGTGATCGCTGTTCCCTAACGGTGCTAGTACTACCACTTCCTTTGCGGGTCCCTCTAACCCGTTGAGGATTAGGTCTAGAGTGGCATCCCCTCGCGTTGGTTCCGTGACCAGCTGCTCCATGAAACAGTCCCTTATCGTCTCTAGGAATTTAGTTTCTCTTGTGCAATTTGAGTTTCCAATGTCCCAGTCTATTCCCGGGTAGTTGAAATCCCCCATAACCACCACCCTTCCACTATTGCACACCTGTCTCAGTTCGGCCTCCAGGTCCAGGTCGTTTGCTTCTGGCTGTCCTGGTGGGCGATAGTACAGTCCCAATTTGATGTCAGCTCCTTCCCCTCCTGTCAGCTTAACCCATATTGACTCTAGACTGTCTGCCCTTATTGTTGTTTCTGTTCTGGCTGAAGGAATGCAGTCCTTTATATACAGTGCTATTCCTCCCCCCTTCTTGTGTGCCCTGTCCCTCCTGTAGAGTTTGTACCCTGGCAGGGCCACATCCCATTTGTTGTCCTCTGACCACCATGTCTCTGTGATTCCTATTATGTCTAGGTCCTTATTTCTGGCTATAACTTCTAGCTCCCCCATTTTAGTCCTTAGGCTCCTAGCATTTGTATACAGGCAATTTAAGTCCCAGTTAGTTACCTTTTCTTTTGGATCTACTCTTGGTTTGATGCTCCTGCTGGTCTCCTCACGGGCTGCCTCCTGTGGTGTGTCTATCCCGTCCTTTGCCCGCTTTTTTGTTCTTTGATAGCCCTCTGGTTCTGGCTGTGTCCTCCATGTCTTGCTCTTTATCTCTAATTGCCTCTCGGGTCCCTGTACTGCGTCTTTGGTTTTATGACCATAGAGTGTACATTTTGTCTCTAGTCCACCATCTCCATTTCCTGTTTCAGTGTCCTTGCTTGATACTGTGGTCCGATGTGTCGAGGTCAGATCGACTCTCGGCTTTCCCCTTGTTATCAGTTTAAAGTCATGTCTATGCAGGTCTGGATGTTACGTGCCAGCATCCTCGTCCCAGCCGTGCTCAAATGCAGTCCGTCTCTCCTGTAGAGCTTGTTTTTCCCCAGGAAGGTTGACCAGTTTCGTACAAAGAGGAAACCCTCCTCATCACACCATCGCCTCAGCCATCCATTTGTTGCTTGCAGCTCGGTCTGCCTCCTCGCATCTGCCCTTGGTACTGGCAGGATCTCTGAAAAGGCTATCTTCCCTGTCCTCAGCTTCAGCTTCCTCCACAGGATCTTAAACTGCTCGGTCAGTGTAGTCATGTTGAAATTCCTTCTGCTGACGTCATTTGTTCCGACGTGGATTATCACTGCTGTTTCCTCCGTCTCAGCTCCCTCCATGATTCTCTCGATTCTGTCAGAGATGTCCTTTGTCCTCGCCCCTGGGAGACATGTCACTAGGCGATCCGTTCTGCCTCCTGCTATGTGACTGTCCACCTCTCTCAGGATTGAGTCACCCACCACGATAGCAGATTTTCCTCTCCTCAGCTTCCTCCTGGGTCGCAGGATTGCAGTAATCAATTCAAGATAGCAATAATACTTGAACAACAAAGCAAAAATCCACAGGCAGGTCAGATCATAAAGGAGGAGGAATAGCCCTATACATAAATGATAACATACACTCGACCAGAGTGGATACAGTGGCGACAACCAACAAATTGGAAACACTATGGATTAAAATACCAGGAAGAAATGGGTCCAAGATAAAGATGGGTCTGTACTATCGTCCACCTGGGCAAACCGAAGTAAACGACGAAGAAATGGAAGCTGAGATGAGGCGGGAATGCAAAAATGGTAACACCATTGTTATGGGAGACTTCAACTATCTCGGGATAGACTGGAGTCTTGGAAACTCAAAATGCGCTAAGGAAACCGGATTCCTGGGAACTATACAGGACTGCTTCATGGAGCAGCTTGTCAGAGAACCGACGAGAGGAAATGCCACTCTGGACCTAATCCTCAATGGGCTAAGAGGACCTGCAAAGGAAGTGGAAGTAGTGGGACCGTTAGGAAACAGCGATCACAATATGATCCAGTTCAAAGTTGAAGTAGGAATATCGAAGAGGAAGAGAACCACAGCGACAACTTTCAACTTCAAGAAAGGAAACTACGAAGCGATGAGAGAAATGGTAAGAAAGAAACTTAGGAACAGCTCAAAGAAATCGCAGTCTGTGGAGCAAGCCTGGTCTTTATTCAAGGACAAGGTGAACGAAGCACAAAATCTGTATATCCCCAGATTTAGAAAAGGATGCAAAAAGAACCGAACAAAAGACCTGGCGTGGATAATTAAAAAAGTGAAGAAAGCAATAGGAGATAAGAAAAGAGCATTCTGAATGTGGAAAAAGGACAAAAATGGGGAAAACTGGAAAGAGCACTGGAAAGCATCAAAAGGAATGTCATCACGTGGTTAGATGAGCAAAAAGAGAATACGAAGAGAAGCTAGCCAGGGAAGCACGAAATTTCAAACCGTTCTTCAGATATGTTAAAGGGAAGGAGCCGGCAAGGGAAGAGGTGGGACCGCTGGATGAAGGAGATAGGAAGGGAGTGGTGAAGGAGGAAAAAGAAGTGGCAGATAGACTAAACATGTTCTTTTCGTCAGTATTTACAAGAGAGGACACATCCAATGTTTCGGAACCTGAAAAGATCTTCAAAGGAGATCAAGCAGAAAATTAACATCCATGGAGGTAAGCCTCGAAGACGTACATAAGCAGATAGATAGATTAAAAACTGACAAATCTCCGGGCCCGGACGGAATCCACCCTAGGGTACTAAAAGAACTAAAGGAGGAAATAGCGGAACTACTACAGCAGGTTTGTAATCTATCCCTGAAAACAGGCATGATCCCGGAGGATTGGAAGATAGCTAATGTTACGTCCATCTTTAAAAAAGGATCGAGAGGTGACCCGGGGAACTACAGACCGGTAAGTCTGACTTCGGTTCCGGGGAAGATGGTGGAAGCACTGATAAAAGACAGTATTGATGAGCATCTAGAAAGGAATAAACTGGTGAAAACAAGCCAACATGGCTTCTGCAAAGGAAGATCGTGCCTAACGAACTTATTGCACTTCTTCGAAGGAATTAACAAACAAATGGACAAAGGGGACCCCATTGACATCATATACTTGGATTTTCAAAAAGCCTTTGACAAGGTACCCCATGAATACCTACTACGGAAACTGAAGAACCATGGGGTGGACGGAGACGTGCACAGATGGATCAGAAACTGGTTAGAAGGTAGGAAACAAAGGGTAGGGGTGAATGGCCACTACTCAGACTGGAGAAAGGTCACGAGTGGTGTTCCGCAGGGCTCGGTGCTCGGGCCGCTGCTTTTTAACATATTCATAAATGATCTAGAAACAGGGACGAAGTGTGAGATAATAAAATTTGCAGACGACACCAAACTATTTAGTGGAGTTAGGACTAAAGAGGACTGCGACGATTTACAAAGGGACCTGAACAAACTGGGAGAGTGGGCGAATAAATGGAAGATGAACTTTAACGTGGAGAAATGTAAAGTCTTGCATGTAGGAAACAGACACCCGATGTACAGCTATAAGATGGGAGGGCTGGTAATGGGTGAAAGTAGTCTAGAGAAGGACTTAGGGGTACTGGTGGACAAAACAATGAAGCCTTTGGCACAGTGCGGAGCGGCCTATAAGAAGGCGAACAGAATGCTAGGTATTATCAAGAAAGGTATTACATCCAGAACGAAGGAAGTTATTCTGCCATTGTATCGGGTGATGGTGCGCCTGCATCAGGAGTACTGTGTCCAATATTGGTCACCGTACCTTAAGAAGGATATGGTGATACTCGAGAGGGTACAGAAAAGAGCGACAAGATCGATAAAAGGTATGGAAAACCTTTCATATGCTGAAAGACTAGAGAAACTGGGGCTCTTTTCCCTAGAGAAGTGGAGGCTTAGAGGGGACATGATAGAGACTTACAAGATCATGAAGGGTCCAGAGAAGAGCGACTAAGATGGTTAAGGGGCTGGAGGAGCTGCCGTACAGCGAAAGATTAGAGAGACTGGGCCTCTTCTCTCTCGAACAGAGGAGATTGAGAGGGGACATGATCGAAACATTCAAGGTACTGAAGGGGATAGACTTAGCAGATAAGGATAGGTTGTTCACCCTCTCCAAGGTAGGGAGAACAAGAGGGCACTCTCTAAAGTTGAAAGGGGATAGATTCCGTACAAACGTAAGGAAGTTCTTCTTCAACCCAGAGAGTGGTAGAAAGCTGGAACGCCCTTCCAGAGGCTGTTATAGGGGAAAACACCCTCCAAGGATTCACAACAAAGTTAGACAAGTTTCTGTTGAACAAGAACTTGCGCTGGTAGGGCTAGTCTCAGTTAGGGTGCTGGTCTTAGACCAGAGGGCCACCGTGTGAGCGGACTGCTGGGCATGATGGACCACTGGTCTGACTCAGCAGTGGCAATTCTTATGTTCTTATGTTCTTATAGAGAAAGTGGAGAGGGACAGATTCTTCAAACTTTCGAATACTACAAAAATGAGAGGGCATTCGGAAAAATTAAGAGGGGACATATTCAGAACCAATGCTAGGAAGTTCTTCTTCACCCAAAGGGTGGTGGACACCTGGAACGCGCTTCCAGATGGTGTGATAGGTCAGAGTACGGTATTGGGGTTCAAGAAGGGATTAGATAATTTCCTGAAGGAAAAGGGGATAGAGGGGTATAGATAGAGGATTACTATACAGGACCTGGACCTGATGGGCCGCCGCCTGAGCGGACTACTGGGCTTGATGGACCTCTGGTCTGACCCAGCAGAGGCACTGCTTATGTTCTTATAATTATTTTGGCTAAGATATGTGGAAGGGCATTTTCGATATGACGTCCAAATCCACATCCACTTTTGAACATTTTGTGAAAGAAGCACAAAAATTCAGTAGCGAACATGACCATTTTTGAAACAGAAAAACATCTATCTTTTTGTTTTGAAAATGGTCGTTTCTCAGATGTACTTCTTCCGCTATAATATTACCAAGATACGACCCTTCCTCTCTGAGCACACTACCAAAACACTTATCCACTACTTCATCACTTCGCGTTTAGACTACTGCAACTCACTACTCTCAGGCCTTCCATTTAGCCATCTTGCTCCCCTCCAATCTGTCCAGAACTCGGCTGCACGACTTACATTCCAGGAGAGCCGCTATATTCACGTTACCGCGCTCCTAAAGTCACTTCATTGGCTTCCCATCTATTTCAGTCTACAGTTCAAACTCCTCTTACTGACCTACAAATGCATTTACTCAGCTGCCCCTCACCATCTCTCTTCACTTATCTCCCCTTATGATTCCCCCCCCCCCCCCCGTAAGCTCCGCTCATCTGGTAAGTATCTCCTATCTCTGCCCTTGTCTTCAACTACCAACTCCAGATTCCATCTCTTCTACCTTGCTGCACCATATGGTTGGAACAAGCTACCCAAATCTCTACAGCGGGCTCTGTCTCAGGCAGTGTTCATGGCCCAGTTAAAAGCCCACCTCTTTGAGAGTGCTTTCAACTCCTAACTCCTCTCACCTTGGGTTCTGCATCCCCAACCCTATATGTCACATCTGTCTCTCCAAGTTAGACTGTAAGCTCTTCTACGAAGGGACTTTCTATAAATGCCCGAATGTATAGCGCTGTACAACGCTACTACAGTAGTAATGTGCTTGTCCTCAGTGGGCCTGATTCTGTAAATGGTGACTAGGTTAGGGCCGTTCACCTATATGTGAATGCCTCTGGCACGCTTAACTGACACCTAAGTCACGTCCACCTAACTCATGTATACCTAGCGCCAGCTCACGCTCAAAAGCAGACCTGTTTTTACAACGCCTACATTTTAGGCATTAGTCAGATGCGTTAGCATGCTCAGCGGCATGCGATTCTGTAAATGGACATCTATTTTGAAGCCATGACCATGCCTATCCTGTTAAGTGTGACTTTTTCAGATGGGCGTCCACAAAATTGTGGATGTCTATTTTGAGAATCGTGTCCAGTGTTTCGATGTTTAAGTTCCAATTAATGCTTGTTATAGTCATTAATTGGGCTTATTATCCACTTTATTTGGACGCCTAAAGTTAGATGTCCTTTACAGAATTTGCCCCTAAAGGATTAAGAGTCACTTCTATAAAACCGGATATTTATTCCGTGAGTATGCCAAAACCAGATATGATTGGTCTGTCAGGGTTGCCAGGTTTATGGATTTTTGCCATCGTGTAGAATGTGCCCACAGAAGTATGGTTAGTTATGAGTTTCTTTAAATGTAGCTGTACTTGCTTTGAAGTGTTTTGGTGAAGTTTCATAGTTATTTAGCATAATTTTTTGTGGGGGTCTTCAGTCAGTTTCTTTCCCAGTTTCCCAGGCTTCTAATACTGTGGAACTGAAGAAAAGTGATAACCAGTTGGAAGAATTTCAAGCTGAAGTGTCTCAAGATAAACTGGTACTGCATCAAAAATGGAACATGCTTTAAGGGAGCTGAATTTGAGAATTTTGAAATTTTCCACGTTCCAAAATTCTTCCTCCAAAAAATATTTATTTATTTTTAATATATATATGCCACTTATAACCCAAGTGGTTTATATTCAGGTACTCAAACATTTTTTGTTATTTGTCCTGGTGGGCTCACACTCTGTCTATGTGGGGCAATAGGGAATTAAGTGACTTGGCCAGGATCACAAGGAGCAGTGTGGGATTTGAACCCACAACCTTAGGGTGCTGAAGCTGTAGCTCTAACCATTGCACCACACTCCCCAATCTGTTCTATGAACTTTTTAAAAGAAGTATTTAAATATCCAGAATCTGGTTTGCTACCTTTACAGAAGAAATGTATGATATGACATCTAAATCCAAATTTATATGTTGGGGTTTTTTTTTCTGTTCAATCATTTTTATTGAAGTTTATATTTTATAATAAACAGCCAGTAAGCACGTAAATATTAGATTAACAATGGTACATAATGTCAATCAGTACAACTGAATGCAACATAAGTAGGAAACGTCCTACAACAAACCTAACCAAAGGATGAGCTGGCCAGATGTATAAGATACAAAAAATGAGAAAATAAGAATATTATTCCTATGTTACATCCTGAACTATCGCCTTAATCTCAAGTTGTACAAGTTGTCATTTATTAAAAGTGATGGTCTTATATAAATCATAAATGAATGTAACATCCACATACCCTATAATTCTATGCGGATTACAAATTATTCAGGGACTCAAGCATTTTTCCCTAACTGTCTCAGTGAGCTCCCACTCTATCTACTGTACCTGGGGCAATGGGGATTAAGTGACTTGCCCAGGATCACAAGGAGCAGTGTGGGATTTGAACCTACAACCCCAGGGTGCTGAGGCTGTAGCTATAACCACTGCACCATACACTCCCACGCACACCAAAAAATCCAGTACTAAACATGCTCATTTTCAAAACTGAAAAACATCTATCTTTTTGAACCATTTTTGAAATAAAAAAAGTCCAAAAGAAAACCACACAGAACAAGTCTTTGGGATGTGGGAGGGGCAATAATTTTTAGGAGACTGGCCACACAGACATCCCAGCAGAGTAGTGGGAGATGAGACACTGCAGTGAGCTTCACATAAAAAGGTCCAGGTACATACTAGAGAATGACACGGTGGCGGTTTACCCACGGCCACCGCATTTTAGCCGCGGGTCACCCGCCGAAAACGGGGAAGAAAACTAGCAGTTGCTGCGGCGACGGGGACAAGGCCATTCACCGCCCGTGGGGCGGTGAATGGTCTTGTCTCTGCAGTGAGGTATCAAGGATCGCGCGGTCCCCGCAGCCACCGCCCGCCCGCCCGTAGCATTTAGCCAGCTCCCTCCCTCCACCTCACCTTAAATTTCGAGTTTTCCGGCTTCCTTTTTTCCGAGCCGCACGTGTTCAAAAATCCGTGCACGCGCGGCTGCGCGAGTCAATCAATCTTCTCCTCTGACGCAACCGGAAACAGGAAGTTGCAGGAGAGGAGAAGTTTGATTGACTCGCGCAGCCACGCGTGCACAGATTTTTGAACACGTGCGGCTCGGAAAAAAGGAAGCCGGAAAACTCGAAATTTAAGGTGAGGTGGAGGGAGGGAGCTGGCTAAATGCATGGCTTTTTGAACGCGTGCGGCTAGGGAAAAAGGAAGCCGGCAAACTCGGAACGAATATAAGGTGAGGTGGAGGGAGGGTGGGGGCTGCTGGACCATTCTTCATTACTTTGCCATACTAATTCCATTCTATGTTAGGTGCCACGGACTCAGATTCGAGTCCTAGCGATGATGAGTTAAAGATCCCAAAAGAAGCCAACTTCTAAATCCAGTGGTTAGAGCTACACTACACTCCTTGTGACCCTGGGCAAGTCACTTAATCCCTATTGCTTCTGACACAATGGGCAGTTCCAAAGACCAAGACTGGCCAGTGTCAAAGACAGGATGCTGAGCTTGATAGACCCTTAGTCTCCACTGTTTTTAGTGATCAACAAAGTTCTATGTTTCTATAATCACCCTAATTCTGTTATCATTGGACTAGATATTCAAAATGATTTAAATGGCCAGGACAGGCTCCTGGCTGTTCAAATCATCTGTCCAGGGCTAACCAGGCATTTTCAATCTTCATGTTCAGCCCAAATGGTGTCACACAATTCAGCAAAAATACCCAATGTTGTTCCTCATAATTTAAATATTGCTCATAGAAGGAACAACATTGGGTATTTTTGCAAATGGAAGTTGGAGGGTTAATTCCCTTGAAACAGCCAATTGAGTGAAACATGAATTCATGCTGGGACACAAGATAGGTTGAATTTGTTTTGAATTTAAAAAGAAAAATGATCAATGAAGAATACTATAATGGCAAGAAAATATAATGATAAAACAGCAACTAATTTTGCCTATTTTTATATATTAAAAAAGTACTACATAAGGTGAATGTCCATATTGCTGTCTGTTGTTCT
Source organism: Geotrypetes seraphini (assembly GCF_902459505.1). Classification (NCBI taxonomy): domain Eukaryota; kingdom Metazoa; phylum Chordata; class Amphibia; order Gymnophiona; family Dermophiidae; genus Geotrypetes; species Geotrypetes seraphini. The sequence continues at coordinate 181,241,120 of NC_047087.1, forward strand.
GCTGAGCACTGGCATTGAAACAGCAAAATGCATTTATTGCATACTTGTCCTCTGTCGGAAACATTATGGTGGTATATTAGTTGTGTTAATAAAAATTTATAAACAAAGCCCTGCCAGCTGAACATCTCTTTCTCTAGTTCAGCAGCAGGAACTTTGATTTATAAGAATGGAATACGCTAAATATTAGAGTACTAAGGCTTATATGGATGCTGCGGGGACGGTGACGGGGCGGTGAATGGGATGGCAGTGGCGGTGACGGGGCGGTGAAAGGGATGGCAGTGACGGTGACGGGGCGGTGAATGGAATGGCGGTGACAGGGCGGTGCAGAGGATGGTGGGCCGGGGACGGGGCGGTGACGGGGACAGATTTTTTCCCCGTGTCATTCTCTAGTACATACCTCACCAGAGTCCCCTTATAGGATATGGTAAGCCCTCCCATACCCACCCAAAACCTACTGGACCCAAATACCACATCTTTATACCTACAGGTGTCACCTATATGTAGGTACAATGGGATTTGGGTGGAATTTGACAGGGTCTTATAGTGTAGTAGTCTCCATTTTTATGGTTGACTACATTGCCCACTAAGCTACTCCAGAGACCTGCTTGATGCTCTGCTAGGACTGACCATAACATTTGAAACTATCATACAGGCAGGTATGTCTCATTCACATCTTTCAGGGGTGGGAAGGGATCAGTGATCACTGGGGGAGTGTGGCAGGGTTATGTTTTCATCCCTCCAGTGGTCATCTGGTCAGTTTGGGTATCTTTTGGGCTCTTATTCATTATTAAAACAGATCTAGCCCCAGATGTCCAAATTGTGCCTTGGACATATTCTTAAATGTTTGCTTATGATGAAAAATGTCCAAGTCATAGATCCACCAGCACCATGCTTCTAATGCCCCCTTGAGATTTTGATGAACTACTGATCAACAGCATAGCTATGGCAGTGTGTGGTGCAGTGGTTAGAGCTACAACCTCAGAGCCCTGTGGTTGTGGGTTCAAATCTGGCACTGCTCCCTGTGACCCTGGGCAAGTCACTTAATCCCCATTGCCCCAGGTACATTAGATAGCGTGGGAGTCCACTGGGACAGATAGGGAAAAATGCTTGAGTACCTGAATAATTTGTAACCTGCATAGAATTGTAGGATATGCAGGATATAAATTATAAAAAGAAAGAATATGCATTTAGACTATAGGTTTTGAAAATAGTGAATTGGAAGTGTTTGATAAGAAAAACATCCATCTGCCCCTTTATACTACTTTTTGGACATTTTTCTTTTTTCTTTTTTAAATGAGCCCCATAATATGCCGGTACCTAGAAAACTTAACCCAATATTGGAACAAGGAGAAACAGCTGAATTTTCTGTGGATAGTGTGAATATTTAGGCTTATTTGGAATTGTGAGAAAAAGATAACAACTAGATTGACACTACTTGTTTTATTTGTATTTCCACTTTACACTTTTCGGTGTAGATGTTATGGGTGCTAAGGTACAACTTTTCCCAGATTTCTCTTGGATTTCTCCAGGAGACAAGAAATAAGTTTCTAGTAATACTTCATGAAGCTGTGGCACCACCAAACTTCTACAGATACAAGGCAAAACAATTGCATGGAAAGAGTGGAAGAGTGCTGGAATATGAACTGTGGGGCAATTGATCAAGAGATCTCAATGGCTAACATTTAAAGAACTTTATATGGAGGAGTTCAGGTTACCTCACAACCAATGTTACAAGGGGATTCAACTGAAACATTATTTGATCAAAGCCTTGAATATATAAAAAATGTACTAGGTGAGGAACCTTGGCAAATGTGTCTATGCTGGTTTGTGAGCAGCTCCATCTTGACACAAGATCATCCAAGATGCAAAGTTCTTTGTGCCAGAGCGGCTGGGTAAAGTATGGGAGACAGATCTAGCTCAAGAAATAACAGATCAGCAATGGCAGCAAATGCAGATACAAACTTTAAAGATATGTTGATTGGCTCTTTTGGTGCAGATAGTTTAGGCCAGATTCTATAAAAGGCGCCTAAGGGCACTTACATTATAGGTGCTGCTCGATGCATCTGTCAATCAACCGCTAGGTGTCATTAAGCGCCTAGCAGTGCTTAAGTAGATTTAAGGCGTCCTAGACATAGGTGTCACTCCATTAGGGTAGCTTTTTACTCACCTAATTTGGCGGCGCCTATATTGAATGCCTAACTCATCGTCTATTCTTCGCCCAGAACAACGCCTACTTTTTTAACCTAGGCATCGTTAGGCATTCTTAGGCATGGAAGGGCGCCTCCACTCAGGCGTTGCTAGGCATCCTAAGAGTTTGGCGCCAAACTATTAAATTGTTTAATTGATTTATTTTTTGATTGGCTGATAGCTGGCGCAGTCAATTACCACACCGATTAAGCCAATAAAAAAAAAAATTGAGTTCAGCACAGATTCTAAACTTAGGCCGCCGCAATTAGGATGCCTAGCGGCGCCTAATATAGGCACAGTTTACAGAATCTAGCTCTTTATGTTCTCGTCCATAGGGTTTATTGGACTCCTCCCAAATTAGCCAAACTGAGCTCAGACAGAAATGACTAATGTTGGTCATGTGAGGGAAAAAACAGGCATGCTGGCATACTTATTGTTTGACTGTGTCCATGTACAAATATTTTGGGTTAAATATGGGTCACCATAAATCACATTTTCACATTTCCGAACACTAATGATATTCTCATCCTGTGATCTCTAGGACTGCAGGTAGAGATGGATGATTATCAAGGAAAACTGTTTAATCTACTGTGATTTTAGCTATTAAGATCATTTTGCAATGCTGGCAGGATCATTTTGCAATGCTGGCAGGATGTTTCCCAATTAGACTATCTGATATGATGGAATACTGTTTGTCTTACAGTGAAATACGAACGTGAAAGCAGAAAAGGTGAATTCACTGAGAAAATATGAACTGGGCTCCATTACAGAATATTACCTTGACTATAGGGGGCAGCTAACCATATGATGAATGATATTGTTTATTTATAGCATCCAGTACCGGTAATAGCATTGTATTTTGCTGTTTATGTTTATCTGGTACTGCTACTTGAAAATGTTAATAACAACTTTTGAGCTATGGTTTAAGAATTTGTGGCACTCAAGGCTGGATTCTGTATAGGACGCCCGATCTCAGAAGCCATCTAAGTGGCTTTTGAGAATTGCACACGGGCGTCCTATATAGCCTGCCTAACACCACAATGCTCTAACCAGCGTCCATATCACAGGCACCAGTTAGAAAATCAGGTTGCCGCTGAGCTGATCATGGCAAGGGAATCTTCCTGCCATGATCAGTTTGGTGGCCGCAGCAGAGAACCTGTCCCACCCACAAAGACTACTGGCAGGAGGGATGCCTAGTCCCCCACTCCCCAAAGACATCCCACAGGAGGAGAGATGCCCAGCCCCTCCTGCCAGAAAACCCCTACCCCCAAGACATTCTCCTGTAACCCGACCCCCCCCCAGTCCACCCAGACCCTACAAGTACCTTTTTAGTTGGTCAACTGGAGGAATGCTTAATCCCTCCAGCCGACAGGTCCATCTCAACTGAATGGCGGGCCTTCCCCTTCCTGGTACATCATGGCAAGGGAAAGGATCATCATTCAGTAGAGGCGGGCCTGCTGGCCAGAAGGAGTAAGCATCCCTCCAGCCAGCCAATTAAAAAAGATACTTGTGGGGTCCAGAAGGGCTTGGGGGGTGTTAAGGTGCCGGGATATCTCGGGGGTGGGGGTGGGTTTCCAGCATGAGGTACTGGGCATCCCTCCTGCCGAAGATTATTTTGGGGTTGTTTTGGGATTTGCGGTAGGAGGAATTGGGCATCCCTCCTTCTGGTTGACTTTGCAGTGGGACGGGTACCCTGCTGGGCCGCTAAACCGAATGTGGCAGGGAGAGTGCCTTCTCGTTCTCTTTACCTTGGAAAGGTAAACAACCTGTCTTTATATACTAAGTCTATTCCCTTCATTTTATTACTGCCCATTCCTCTCCATATGCACTCAAGCATCCTTCTAGCTTTTGCTGTTGCCTTTTCTACCTGTTTAGCCAACTTAAGATCATCACTTACAATCATACCCAAGTCCGCTTCTCTTTCATGCACAGAAGTTCTTCACCAATAGGGTCTCTATCCTATTACAGAAATATAGAAAAATGATGGCCGATAAAGACCAAATGGCCCATCCAGCCTGCCCATCCACAGTAACCATTATCTCTTCCTCTCTCTGAAACTGGTTCACAACCATAGTAACATAGTAGATGATGGTAGATAAAGACCCAAATGGTCCATCTAGTCTGCCCAACCTGATTCAATCTAAAAAAAATGTTTCTTCTCCTTAGCTATTTCTGGGCAAGAATCTAAAGCTCTGCCCGGTACTGTTCTTAGGTTCCTACTACTGAAGTCTCCGTCAAAGCTCACTCCAGTCCATCTACATCAGCGGTCTCAAACACGCGGCCCACGGGCCGCATGTGGCTCTCCAGGTTTTATTTGCGGCCCACGGTCTGGACTGGATCATTCTCTTCCTTTTGGAGCAGCAGCATGTCTGGCCGGCTCATTCCGTTCAAAGCTGCGAGTTGGCGGCTCCTTGCGCTATCCACTCCTGCATCGGAAGCCTCTCTGACATCACAACATCAGAGAGGCTTCAGACGTAGGCACGGATCTCGCAAGGAGCCGCCACCTGCAGCTTTGAATGGAACGAGCCGGCCAGACACACTGCTGCTCCAGTGGCGTACCAAGGGGGGGGGGGCGGTCCGCACAGCTGGCCACCCTCCACTGTTCTCCCTAGAGTGCGGCTCATCTAGAGCAGTGGTGCCCAACCTGCTTCCCTTCCCTTCTCACCGCTGCCATCGGGGAACAGGCCGGCACTGTGCTTTTTGATCTCCCTGCTTCTCTCGCCGCCCGACATCAATTCTGACGTCGAGAGGACGTTCTGGCTAGCCAATCGCTGCCTGGCTTCCCGGAACGTCCTTTCTGACGTTAGAATTAACGTCGGGCGGTTGGCCCCGTGGAGAAGAGAAGCATGGAGATCTCGGCCTGTTTCCGATGGCGGCAGCAGCAGCAGCCTATTCCCCGGCGGCGGTAGCATGGGGGAGGGCAGGAAGGAAGAAAGAAAGGGGGGGGGGACAGTAAGCCAGAAACAAAGCAAAAAAATGTGACACAGAATCAGAGAAAGACAGACATAGAGAAAGAAAGAAAAAGTTGGGGGAGGGAATGAGATCTGGAGGAGAGGAAGCATACAGGAGGCTGAAAGAAGGGAATAAATATTGGATGCACAGTCAGAAGAATAAAGTGCAACCAGAGGCTCATGAAATTACCAAACAAAGGTAGGAAAATGATTTTATTTTCAATTTAGTGATTGAAATGTGCCAGTTTTGAGAAAGAAAAGATATTAAACGTTAAATGTGAGTGCTGCAGAAAAAATAGAGTACTTGGAGGACCGCAGAAAAAATAGTTAATGTTTTATTAAAGAAATGACAATTTTGCATAAGGTAAAACTCTTTATAGTTTATATATCTTTCCTTTTAACTGTTAAAGGAAAGTTTTATAAACTATAAAGAGTTTAACCTCATGTAAAATTGTCATTTCTTTAATAAGACATTAACTATTTTTTTTCTGTGGCCCTCATAGTACCTACAAATCCATAATGTGGCCCCGCAAAGGGTTTGAGTTTGAGCCCACTGATCTACACCCTCCCAGCCATTGAAGCCCTCCTCAGCCCATCCTCCCCCAAACGGTCATATACAGACACAGACCGTGCAAGTCTGACCAGTACTGGCCTTAGTTCTTCAATATTTATTATTATTTTCTGATTATAGATCCTCTGTGTTCAGCCCATGCTTTTTTGAACTCTATCACCATTTTCCTCTCCACCACCTCTCTCGGGAGCGCATTCCAGTCATCCACCACCCTCTCCATAAAGAAGAATTTCCTTACATTGCTCTTGAGTCTTCTACCCCACAACCTTAAATTATGTCCTCTGGTTTTACCATTTTTCTTTCTCTGGAAAAGATTTTGTTCTACATTAATACCTTTCAAGTATTTGAACGTCCGAATCATATCTCCCTTATCCCTCCTGTCCTCTAAGGTATACATATTCAGGGCTTCCAGTCTCTCCTCATAAGTCTTTTGTTGCAAACCTCCTATAATTTTCGTTGTCCTCCTCTGGACCGCTTCAAGCCTTTTTTGTATCATTTGCCATATATGGTCTCCAAAACTGAACACAATACTCCAAATGGGGCCTCACCAACAACCTGTACAGGGGCATCAACACCTTCGTTCTTCTACTGGTTACGCCTCTCTGTATACAGCCCAGCATCCTTCTGGCAGTAGCCACCGCCTTGTCGCACTGTTTTTATGCCTTTAGACCACCAGGTTCTTGGGAAAGCCCTAATGAATATGCATTGGGCAGATTTGCATGTGCCACCTCCACTATATGCAAATCTATCTCATGCATATTCAATAGGACTATCCCAAAAACCCGACTGGCCTGGTGGTCCTCCAGAACAGGGTTGGGAACTACTGCTCTAAGATATCCCACGCTTTCTTGAATTCAGACACAGTCTCCGTCTCCACTACCTCTTCTGGGAGACTATTCCACGCATACTTACCTGTGGTTCTGGATATCCTGGAACAAAATTGGTATTAAGCTGAAAGGTATGGTATCATCCACAAAGAGGCAAACCTTACCAGACAGCCCTTTAGCAATATCACTTAGAAAAATGTTAAAAAGAAGAAGCCCAAGATTTGAACCCTGCAGCATACCACTGGTAACAACCCTTTCTTCCAAGTGAGCCCTGTTTATCACAACTCTGTCGCCTTCCACGCAACCAGTTCCTAACCCAGCCTGTCACTTTGGGGCCCATACCGTGGACACTTAGTTTGTTTATTTATTTATTTACAATACTATCCAAAGATCCAGATGGGTTAACAGGATATACATACACAAATCTTACAGGCGGCTTATATATTTAGGTAAGTAAGCATCTTTCCATTCCTGGACTGCTCACAATAAAAAAAAATTAAAAGAGCTAAAGTGGGATTTGAACATGAATCCCTTGGTTCAGAATATGTTACAATAACCACAAAGCTACTCCTCAGATTTGTTTCCTGATTTGTTACGAATGTCCATAACTCTGAAGATGTGATAGAGTCTAGCATCCCCTTTTGGTTTTACTTTCAAGGAACAGAGAGGGGAACAGCAACCAGTGAGGGATAAAGAAGTGTCATGCCTTAATCTTCCAGTAGTCAGCTGCTCAATCTGAGCACCTATTTGTACCATGGATGTTCCTGAAACAGGTCTAAATAATGATGTTCTTCTTTTTAGACATAGATGTTTATTCCCTTTTGGTAACACTGGACAACAAATTTTTCCAAAAGTTTTGCTTCCTTAAAACAAACTGGTGATTATGATAGACCCCTTCAAAATAAACACAAATATAATTTCCCACTAACTATACAGCAATCAGCCTTTTTCATAAGGTAGGGAAATATGATTATGCTACTCAGGGCCGCCATCAGAAATTTCTGGGCCCCTTACTGAGCAATCCTATTGGGCCCCCCACGCACCCCTTCCCCCCCCCCTCGACACCCCCCTTCTTCCATGGGCCGAATACACACATACTTTTCTGCTAATGCTCCACTTAAGCCAGTCCCGTAAAATCTTCTCACATCCATTGGGTGATTTGGCATAGAGGAGATATTCATAAAAAGAACGTCCGTCAAGATCTTTACTCATAGACTCTGCCATTTGCTTTAAATCATCTTCCATCATTAATCCAAATTGCACAATTTTTTCTCTGTCTTTGTCCTGAATGGCATCTGGCCACATTGCTGGATCCTTCCAGTCAACAAATTTATGAGCAGGCGTGGAGAACGCATTTTTAAACAAATGTAGTTTATCCTTGTATTCCTTATGTAATTTTAATCATATATGGATATGTTTGTATGTTTATTGTTCAAATGGTTTTATTTATTTCCCCAAATTTATTTTTGTTATACGCATTGAAAATATTTGATATTGCGTTTAAATCAAAATCTCAATAAACTTGAAACTTGAAACGAGTGCCCGTGAGATTGTGGGAGGGTTAAATACTCAAAACTTAGAAGAATAACAATTTACTTAAAGTTTTTGCTACGCCAGCTTTCTGGTATCTTTACATACAGTGGCGTACGTAGCATATGTAACACCCGGGGCCCATCATTTTTTGGCACCCCCCCATCTGTAAGAAAAACATGATTTTTAGTAACAAACCACACGTCACACATGAGTACCTAGGAAAAGGCAGCATCTTACATATTGCAGTGAACAGTACATCAATACACCCATTGTAAAACTAAACAAGCCAGACCAATCAATCCTACACCGTCAATCCTAACAGAAAACCATGTCTTTCGAACACACAGAACACAGAAAACACCTTCGCCTAGTATGGAATATGTCATCACAAACTAACCCCTCACTCTTTTACAAAACTGTAGTGTGGATTTTAGCCACAGTGGTAACAGCCCTGACGCTCATAGAATTCTGAGCATCAGAGCTGCTACCGCCACGGCTGGCGCTAAAAAACGCTCCACAGTTTTTAAAAGGGGGGGATAAAATAGAAATACACAGTTTCAACGCTCTAGCTCAGAGGTGCCCAAACTTTTTGAGCTTGTGAGCTACTTTAAAATAACCAAGTCAAAATGATCTACCAACAATAAAATTTAAAAAACACAAAGCACACTATACACTGAGAAAATGTTAATTATCATTCCTATTCTGTGTTTTTTTCAAAGAGGTCAAGGCAGATGACTCTATGCATTGTCACCTCAGTAACAACCATACAAAAATAGACAAATATACCCTCCATCCTTTTTATTAAACCACAATAGCTCCCTGTGCTAAAAATCACTATTGTGGTTTAGTAAAAGGGAACCATATTGTAAAATATAGACAGCAGATATAAATTCAGAACTGTGCATAGTAAGTGAAGGGAAGTTTTCATCTCTGGGAATTTACCCAGTTAACTATTAAGTTATTTGGGCAAATTCCTTTGAAAACTGTGGTAAACTGCCTCCACTTTGCTAAATTTAAAATAAAATCATTTTTCCTACCTTGTCTGGTGATTTCATGAGTCTCTGGTTGCACTTTCTTCTTCTGACTGTGCATCCAATCTTTCTTCCCTTCTATCAGCCTGTATGCTTCCTCTCCTCCACACCTCATTCCCTCCCCCAACTTTTTCTTCCTCTCTCCCTGACCTTTCTTTCTTTTTTTTCTGTTTCTCTTCTTTCCTTCTGTTTCCCTGCCTGCCCCCTCTCTTTCTTTCTCCCTGCAGTTCCCCAAGCCACTGCCACTGCCGCTGCCATCGGGGAACAGGACCCACCAATGGATAACAGGCCCCAAAGCCGACGCCTACGCCGACGCATGCTCTCCCTACTTCGGGCCGATCAGTCTTCCTCTCCCCGACGTCAATTCTGCCGTAGGAGAGGAAGTTCCGCCCAGCCAGGCAGCGATTGGCTGGCCCGAACTTCCTCTCCGACTGCAAAATTGATGTCGGGGAGAGGAAGACTGATCAGCCCGATAGATTAGATTGCCAAGACAAAGTGAGTCCTGGGTGATCGACTCACTTTGCCTTGCTGAGCTACTGGCGCCCCTGCCTTAGAACACTGCCTAGGACCTTGGGGGAGCCCGGGCCCCCTGACAACTCCGGGCCCCTGAATGCAGGACTGGTAGTACTGCCCTGATGGCGGCCCTGATGCTACTCCTCTTCTGAAAGAAGCCCACTGGCTACCCATTACACACCGTATCACTTATAAAATCTTAATGCTGGTCTTTAAAATCAAACTTTCCCGTCTTCCATCATTTCTCGATAAACTCATCATTCCTCTTTGCCCTTCTTGGACACTTAGATCAGCAGATCAGAATCTATTGACCATCCCTTCCATCAAAAAATTCTACTACACCAGGAAAACTAACTTCTCCGTAGTTGCTCCAACTTTATGGAACACTATGCCACCTCAACTCCGTCTCAAAAATTTCCTCGACAAATTTAAAACTAAATTAAAAACGTTCTTATTTCAAGATGCATATCACAGCCCTTAAATACTTCCTCTCCAACAGCTAGTAAATCTTATCATCAACCGCTTTTAAGAAGCGACCCCCCACTCCTGATGTCATATCCCCCCTCTTCCCTGTTCTTTTACTTTGTTTTTAATGATGTATTTTTTGACTCACCCTTCCCCTCTTTACCCTCAAGTCTAAGTTTGTATTTGTAAATTGTCCTTAATGTTCACTCTTCCCCCCTCTTATAATTATTATATATATATATATATATATATATTTTTTTTTTAACCTTTAAATTTTTTAGCATTGTAAACTGGCTAGATGCACGTCGATGGTTGGTATATTAAAACTAATAAAACTTGAAACTATATCATGTAGGAATTTTGAGAAACACGATGGTATCTTTAATTGACTATAACATGTTTTAATGCACAAAGTTTCTGATGCTTTGTGATAGTAAGCCATGGCTAAAAGTGTTTTCCTGCTGATTTGCGTTTATACTCAGTGTCCGGTGCATCTTGTTGCAGTGTCCAACAATAGTCATCCAGCATTGATGGATTCCAGTTGCCCCAGTATCTTTTTACCATAGTGGCAATGTCCTGGTGAAACCTTTTGCCAAGTTCGTCACTGACTGAACCAAGATTTGTGGGGAAGAAGTTCAAGTGTGAATGTAGAAAGTGCATCTTTAGTGACATGTTGCACTTCATGGTTTTATATGCTCTAAGTTTGTCAACCAATTGAATATAGTTTGGTGCTCTGTAACTGCTAAGAAAATTTTCAACGACATCCTTGAATGCTTTCCAGGGGATTTTCTCTGGCCCAACTAATAGATCTTCAAATCTCTCATCATTGATGTCATGTCTGATCTGTGGACCAACAAAAATGCCTTCCTTAATCTTGGTGTCAGCTATTCTTGGAAACATTTGTTTAGATAAAGAAAATCTTTGTCTTCCTTGTTCATCACTTTTACAAATTTTTTCATCAGTCCAATTTTTATGTGAAGTGGAGGCGAAAATACTTTTGTCAGGTCAGTTCTTTTAAATGTAATGCAACTCTTTAGCATGGCTGTTCTATTCACAAATAAAACAACAGTACTCAGTATATCCAAGCTGCATTCCAAGTAGCAGAGCTACTACTTTAAGATCACTGCAGATGTTCCAGTTGTACTTTGTGTACTGGATATGCTTTAACAGCAGTTCCATGTTTTCATTTGCGTTTATATAGCCTTTTCAGGCAGCATCCATCAAGCCCATGTACAAGCATGCCCAGGCATGCCCAGACTGCATCATTTCCATGGACGTTATACAACTTGCCCTGAATGTATGTCTAGACATGCTCACACTACATCCAGCAAATTATAACATGAGCAATAGACCTGTATTAAGAATTAGGCTATTAGCCTGAATACATAAAAAGAAATTGTAAAAATGTACTTTTTTGTTAATATGGTATGTGAGATGTAATTTTAAATGTAATTTTTGTGATCACCTTTCCAAAATCTGTAAGATACACCCAAAAGTGTTGATGAAGCAAAAACTTTGTTGTCCAGTGTAATCATTATTGTTCATCTTGATTTGGGACCCTCCCTGGTCATGCCCGTAAAACTCTGCTTTAAAAGTGTTAGGATGCAAGCACAGTGTTCTTTCACTAATTAATCCCAAATGAGTCAGCAATGCTTCAGTTATGGTTCAGAAGGTACCTTTTCCTGATAATTGTGGATCGCAAAGAAAGCAGCAAGGAATTCATTTCTTTTGTCATATGAGACTTTGCTGATTTTGCACAAGGAAAAGTAGAGTAGAGATATATGAATATACTGATCCCTGATGCAGGTTTTGGCCAAAACAAGAGCTGTGTTGGGTTATTTTAATAAAAGCACTCCATGTCCCTTTGGAGCTTATTTTTGGTATATATCATTTGTACATTTGCATGTTTTGATCCCTTTATTTTTCCATTATTAATAACATGGGATATCCCATGTCATTGTAAATGACTTCCCATCTCTAATATTTATATTAAGCTGGATTTAGATTTTCTTATTTTTATGCTCTATGGCAGGCATGTCCAACAGGTAGATTGCGATCTACCTGTAGATCTTGGAGGGGTCAGAGGTAGATCGCCAGCCCCACTTGGCTTCATCTCTCCAGCAGCTCGCCCCATCGCTCGTGCCGGCAGGTTGTCTGCCGAAAGCTTGTCGCCGTCGCTGATCCTTTGCCGTCTTTTTCCCTGCCTGCGGGAATCTTGCCTGCAGGTGTATTGGGGGTGTTTGTTGTTTTCATGCCAATAGTTTGTGGGTACCCCAGGGGACGGCCACCCGCTCCCTGTGATGATACACCACATGCCCGGCGTCATACCTGGTTTCCTGCCTCTCAGAATCACCAATTCCTGCCCCCGCCCCAACACCCCTTAGAAATGTGTTATATACCGGGCAATATCCATTCGCCCGGGCTTTATATGAATACATTTACCGTATTAGTTGTGTTGTGTGTTGGTTGTTGGTCGCTTTATAGTTCGCTTTCATTAAACGTTTTCGGGCAGACACAACAAAGTGTCAAGATTTTGGTGGGCTTTTCCAATTTTGTTCTAACTTGCCTATGCCTTGCCTTTGAATTGGTTCAAACCAATGTGACTTTTGCTTGCCTCTGCAATTTTATTTTGCTTAGCCTTTGCATTGATTCTACATTGTGTGCAGAATTTATTACATTGCCTGCGGTGGTATTTGAACTTGTTTGGCGGTATTTGATTTTATCTGGTTTGCTGAACAAGTGTTTGAGGGTTTTTTTAATGATTGTTTGGTGGTATTTGATTAATGGTGCCAGTATGATGAATTCTTAAGTTTACTTTTAGAACTGCATGTGTGTTTTTTGCATCTCCAGTCCTTGTATTGCACATTATCTAGAGGTCTTCAGTTCCTGTTGATCTTTAATACTTTGGGATAGTGACAGTTTTGGACCAGATTTAGCTAGTGTTTATACTAACTTAGCAGATTTGGCTTTCTTACATCCAGCCACCCCAGTATAATGATGATGAGCGTTCCAAAAAAAGAACAAAACCTACCACTTTCATGATATGGGAAATGGACTACTTCTTCATCATGGTGAAAGACAAGTGTTGTCTAATTTGTAATACCTCAGTATCCTTGCTCCAAAAGGATAATCTGGAACGTCATTATAAGGCTCTGCATAGCAATAAGTTTGATGCTGATTTTCCACCCAAAAGTGAAATTCATAAACTGAAGCTCAAAGAACTTAAATTGAAATTGGCTACTCAGCAACAGTTGATGGTGAAGCCAAGGTCACATTTGGTTAATACAACCATAGCATCCTTCAAGGTCTTCAACCTGATCACAAAGAAATGCAAACCTTTCACTGAAGGGGGATTTGTAAAAGATTGTTTTCTTGAAGCAGCTGATAATCTTTTTAAGGATTTAAAAATAAGAAAGAGATCATAGCTGTTATTCAAGAAGTACAATTGTCAAGAAACACCACTGTGCAGTGAATAGAAAAGATGTGTGGAGATGTTTATTGGATTATTGGAGGATGTTTCAAATTGTGTTGCTTTCTCACTCCAACTGGATGAATCTACAGACATAAGAGACATAGCCCAGTTACTAGTCTTTATCCGGATGGTTTTTGAAGACTTCAGTGTTAAAGGAGAACTATTTGGAATGATTTATTTTAAAGGGAGAACTACCAGTCAGAAAATATTCAGTTCTTTCCATTCTTTTGTGACAAACTGTAGTCTTCCATTGCATAGACTTGTTTCCATCACTACTGACGGAGCAAGAGCAATGACAGGTGAAGTTAAGGGTTTCATAGCCCTCTGTAGACAGCATGACGACTTCCCATATTTCCTTTCTTACCACTGCATTATTCACCAGCAAGTTTTGGCAAGCAAGAGACTCAATACAAAGACTGTCATGGACATCATTTTCAAAATTGTAAATTCAGTTTGTGGAAGATCACTTCAAAGATGGGTTTTCAATCTTACTCTTGATGAAGGGGCAGCAGAAATCATTTTGCACATAGATGTAAGGTGGCTACATAGGCACAAATTTCTGCAAAGTTTTCATGATTTGCTGAATGAAATAAGAAGTTTTTTGAAAGAGAGGGGAGATGACCAAGCAGAGTTAGAAGATGAGAAGTGGTTATGTGATCTGGCATTTCTCGCTGACTTTAAAGGCATACTAAGTGATATGAGCCTTGAACTACAAGGTAAAACAAATGCATTGGTGAGATGATGAGTACATTCTCATCCTACAAGAGCAAATTTGAGCTAATGATGATTGACTTTGTAAACAACACTTTGATCATTTTCCTATTATGCAGGACCATCTGGAACAATATCCAAATTTTGTTTTTCAGAACAAGAAGTATGTGATAGAAATCTGTTCTGTTATCCAGGAATTTGAAAACAGATTCTGTGACTTCCAAAAAATTGAAACAGTTGTAGAGTACTTGTCATACTTATTCAAAGTAAATGTGGACATTAAAGAAACTGCAGCTGCTATCAGTAAAAAGTACTCATTGAACAAGCCATCTCTTGAAAACGAAATATTAACCCTTAAAAATTACATTTTTTCAAGTCCCGTGCTGAGCAAGAATCGTTTTGGAAGCTAGTGCCTAGAGACAAATTTCCCAACTTGAGAAGATGCAGTGAAGCTATATACTCCTGTTTCGGTTCAACTTATTTGTGTGAATCTGCGTTTTCCCATCTGAAAATGACAGAGTGCATAATGTTCCAACATGACAGATGAACATCTCCAGGATTCCCTGAGACTAGTCCTCAAGCAATATTCACCCAACTTCAAAAAGCTGGTGGATGAAGTGCAGGCTCAGACTTCTCACTAATGAGCAAGAGTGAAATATTAAAGATTGTGCAAGATCAGTCTGGATCAATACTTGACCTAAATTTAACACAAATTACTCAATAAAAGTTAAAGAAAGTTATTAAGACAATTAAAAGAAAGTTGTTACTCAATAAAACTTTAAGAAAAAAGTACTTTCCATTTCCCCTCACAGTTCTTACTGGATCTTTGTCTCGCTGTTTTGATTTTGCCTAATTTGCTTAACAGCTGATCACATCCAAGTAAATGACAGAAGGTTCATTAAAAATGGGTGGGGGGGGGGAAGAAATCCTCCAAATTTATTGGGTTAAAATTTAATTTGAAACTAATTTAATTTGAAACTTAATTTTCATGGTGGTAGATCACCGGCACTTTTGACCTGTTTGAAGTTGGACATGCCTTGTCTATGGTGTCCTTTTACTAAACTAGAGCATACCCTTATGCAGGTGTTTCCTGAGTGCTAAGGCCAATTTTACTGCAGCAGTAAGATAATATATAGGAATAAATAGAAATAAAACAAACCAAAGGAATAAAAGTAATACCTTTTTTATTGGACTAAGGTCTGGATGCACTAAAAATGGTCACTCTAGCTGAGTGGATTGCTGCGGGCCGATTCATGATCTGATTTTAAAACAGTGATTGATGTATGACCAACTTTGCAATCAAATTTGTTTCACAGACGGCTGTAATCCTACCGAACCAGTAGCTGTTTCCCTTACTTCCCCAGTGGTCACTGACTCTCTACTCCACCCCACAAAGATTTGTGTATGACATCTTCAGATATTATGGCCAGTCCTTGTAGAGCAGCAAGCAGGTTCTTTGAGTAGCCTAGTGGTCAGTGCAGTGGACTATAGAGAAGAAGAAGAATAATTTAATTTTTGTATACTGCCACACCACATAGTTCTAGGTGATTCACATATAGAGAAAAATTATAGAATCAATAAGTAAAATACAATTTATTTAAAAATTCATTAAAATCAAACTAAAATTTAAAATCAATATACAATTTACCAGTCAATATTCAAGACATCAATTTACAAATTTATCAAACATCAGTTTTTAGCAGCTTCCTGAAGGACATGTATGAATGAGCCTGAGGAATGATGGTACATAACCATGAATTCATTTTACCCAGACCCATATCTCACTCTACAATAACTAGTACACTTGTGATAAAAAGTGTGAGCCCTCCAAAACCCATCCTAAACCTACTGTATCTACATAGAGGTGACACCTGCTGGCATAAGGGCTACTGGAATAGTATTTAGTTGAGTACAATAGGTTTGGGGGGGCTCCTCATATAATGTAAGGGGGTATGGGGAGATGTATATCTGGGACTTTTATGTGAAGTTCACTGCATTGCCCCTTAGGATGCCCCACTGCTCTGCTGGGTTTTGGCCAGGTACTAGTGACCTGAATTGACCACCGTGAGAATGGGCTACTGGGCTTGATGGACCATTGGTCTGACCCAATATGGCTATTCTTATGTTCTTATATCTACAAATGTTGGTTCCTCCTACATGCCAATGGTTGGATTTTGTTCATTTTTCATTTGGACAGGTTTTTTAAAATTTTTTAATGGTTCAGAAAGATTGACACACTGAGGGCAAACACGTCTAGGAAATGACCATGTTTGAAGCAAAATGATATGTTTTTTTGTTTTGAAAATGGTCATGTTTGCTACTAGATTTTTGGATGTTTTCTGTAAAACTTCTAAATTTCGTGTAGTTAGGTTCTGGTAAATTAGGCCAGGAAAACCCTGGTTTAATATACTGGCACCCACCACAAGGATGCCTAGCGATGCCTAAACATGCCTAGGCGTGATTTTATAAAGGATGCCTAGCAGTTGATTGACAACTGCATGAAGCAGCACTTACAAGTTAGGCACCACTAGGCGCCATTTATAGAATCAGACCCTAAGGTCCCAATTCTGTATATGGCTCCTAAAAATTAGGCACTGACTATTGTGATTCTATATAAGTTAGGCATAGTTTATAGAATCACACTTAGTGCCGCCTAAACATACTTAGGCATCATTAGGCATCTTAACTTTAAGCGCACCCTATTTATGCCAGGGTTTTCTCAACCTAAATGTGTGCATAGGTTAGGTGTCCACTGGTGCTTAAGTCCAAAACAAGCACCTACATACTAAACATGCCATGATCTGTGCCTAACCATGCCTACTTTGTGATAGGCACCTTAGACTAGGCACCTACCTCAAAGTGGTACATACCTACCAAGTTAGGCAACTAACATCCAATTAAGTGCAATTTACATTGATTACATGGTGCTAATTGTCAATTATTGGTGATGATTCAGCTTATTAAATAATTAAGTTAGGTGCGTACATTGGCTAGGCTCGACGACATAGGCGCCTAACTTCAGGTGGATTATACAGAATTTGCTTGTAAGGTCTCATGTGGTATCTGCGCATTAACCAGTTAGCATATGGTAATGCAGAGGCATTATTTAGCACATGAATTCCCACTCTTTATCCTTGGCATACCCCCTCAATGAAAACTAGAAAAATATTATAGCGTGCCATTAATGCGTGCAGATTTCAAAGTTATTGTAAGATGCCTTAGTGTCCCGCAGTATTCCATGTTTTGCTGCACTAGATGGATATTAGTAAAAAGGACCCTGTATTTTTAAAATTTTTCATAATTTTGGATCAGTATATGGTTATCATTATAGATCAGTGTCTCAAACTGTGTGCCACGGCACAGTGGTATGCCTTGAAGAGATTCCCGGTGTGCCACAAGAGATTTTACTTTATTTTTAAAAATTCCTTTCATAAGTATATACTAGAATAGAAGACATGTATGTCACGTACGCAAGAGTCTGCGAATGTTATAAGTGTCTGTGTGCCTAAGGATACAAGTATCAATCTTTGACATGATTGGACCTTGAAAACTAATGGCAAGTAATTTTAGTTTTATTTTTTTATGCAGCAGTTATTCTAACTTGAACAACATAGCAATCAAGGCTTTGTTATCCTTGCAAACTTGGCTTTTCAGCTCTGACAGAAATTAAATTGAGAAAAAAAGAGAACGACAGCAGATGGATAATGAAATGTGTATTTGTTTGTTGACTATCGAGCCATGTATTGTTAATTTGCACTCAAAAACAAGCACATCCATTGCATTGATTAGCAATTCTATTATATCTACTTTAGTTTCACCATCATTACAATTACCCATACATAGCGTAAAGAACTTTAAATAAATAACTCAATTTTACCCCCTCTTTTACAAAACTGCGCAAGAGGTTTGTAATGGCGGCCAGCACGCTGAATGCTCTGCACTGCTCCAATGGGCGGCGCATAAAACCTCTTGTGCAGTTTTGTAAAAGGGGTGGGTAGGGTTAATTTTTTGTTGGTGTTGCAATTTTATAATGCCAATTATAATGTGCTCCGAAAAACATTTGCTCCGTTTAGTGTGCGGAAGCTAAAAAAGTTTGAGAGACACTGTATAGATAGTATATGAGTTATTATTTTTTTAAAAAGCAGGCACATTTTGGGGACTCTGACATAGGCAACTTGCTATTTGTACAGGCAACCTGGGATACGTGAATTTATAAAAGAGCACTTATACTTCTGAAAATCACAAGTGTATGTGCTGTGAGCTAAACATGCCCATGGGGAGGCACCTTTTTTCACATGGCTAAAAGTACCGTATTTTCGCGGATATAACGCGCGCGTTATACGTGTTTTTACGTACCGCGCATACCCTTCGCGCGTTATATGCCTGAGCGCGGTAAACAAAATTTTTTTTACATATTTCACACCCCACCCGACGCCCGATTCATCATCCGGAAGGACGCTCGCACCCCCACCGCTCGCACCCCCACCCCGAAGGACCGCCGACTCCCCGACAATATCGGGCCAGGAGGGAGCCCAAACCCTCCTGGCCACGGCGACCCCCTACCCCCACCTCGCACTACATTACGGGCAGGAGGGATCCTAGGCCCTCCTGCCCTCGACCATGTGCCTCAGGCCACGCCCCCAGGTGGGACCTAAGGCTCCAGGGCCTATTCTGATTGGCCCACGCGCCTTAGGCCCCACCAGTAGGCGGAGCTTTAGGATGGATGGGCCAATCCGGCCTCATTCCTTCGTTGGCTGCCTGCCGGACAGGTGGGTTTGGCTCCCGTCTGTCCGGCCAACTACCAAAGGTACGGGGAAGGGGGGTGGGGGGGTCGTGGGGGTCGCCAGGGGGATCGCGGGTCGGCTGGGGGGGCGGTCGGAGGTTCTTGGGGGGGGCGGTCGTTGGGGGGGGGGGGGGGTTTGCGTCGAGGGCAGGAGGGCCTGGGATCCCTCCTGCCCGTAATGTAGTGCGGGGTGGGGTTAGGGGGTCGCCGTGGCCAGGAGGATTTGGGCTCCCTCCTGGCCCGATATTGTCGGGGAGTCGGCGGTCCTTCGGGGTGGGGGTGCGAGTGGTCCTGCCGAGGGGGGAGAAGAATCGGACGTCGAGGGGGGGCATCAGGCTTTCAGGAGAGTCGGGGTGGCCAGAGGAGAGTCGGGCAGCATGCGCGGTATACCCATGAGCGCTGTATACAAAAGTTTCCGTACATACAAGTGTGGTTTCTGCGCACTATACCCGTGTGCACGTTTTACACGGGTGCGCGTTATATCCACGAAAATACGGTATACATAATATGGAAGCCTAACATAGATTTAGATGGGTCAAAGTGGGCCATTTACCTGAGGAAAATAATCAAAAATTAAAGACAATTGTTAAATTACATGATAACCAGAACAGAACTAGCGAAATACAACATATATACATTGCCTGTTGGATAGTTTGTCATATGGCAGTCATGAGGTCAGAAACATGGATGCTCCATTGCAAGATTGCACCATCAAAGAACAATGTACAATAATGCACTTTCGTAGGCAGAGGAAGTGAAATCTGTGGAAATTCACCGATGGATATTGAATCATTATGGATATAACACCATGAACCAACCATGAGTGGTTAAAAAGGTTTAAACTTTAAAGCAAGAAGAACAGGTTGGTTGCACATCAACATTGTGCACATTGACAGGACAGATGCCTTGATTAGTGAAGATTGACAGATAATGGTGTCTCAATTGGCTGCAAATTTGGATATTAGCTATGGATCTGCATTCACCATAATGCATGATGACCTGGGATACAGGAATTTATGTGCACAGTGGGTTACCAAGCAGCGTGTGGAGATTGTACCCCAGTTCCTGAGACTGTATGAAGAAGATCCGAGTATTCTGGAGAGAATTGTCACCGGCGACGAAACATGGGTGAATCATTGCAACTCGAAAAGCAAAAGACAAAGCCTGATGAAGTAAAGGAAGCGGTGCTCACCTAGCTTCAGGAGCAGCCGCAAAACTTCTCTGCAGGAATGTAGAAGCTAGTTGAACAATACAACACATGCGCTGTCTTGCTTGGGGATAATGTGGAAAAGTGATATGTTCAATTACTTACAGTTACTTCTATTAAAGCTGTTAAATGTATTTTGCCTTTACTTTTTTGATTTACCCTTGTGTTTACCATGTAAATGACTTTGAAAATTGCTCTGTGTGTGTCCATTCAACAAATACTAATGCTGTGATAGCATTTTTAGAGTACGCAGAATATTAGTGCGCACTAACCCTGCGCTACGCTGCTAGAACTAATGCCGGCTCAAGGGTGGTGTTAGCGTCTAGCGTGCGGGGGCAATTCTGCGTGCGCTAAAACCATTATCGCAGCTTAGTAAAAGGAGCCCTAAGTCTGTGGTGCAGATAATAGAGATTTTAATAGCTGTAATGTAAATTAGGTTATCTATTTGCTAATGGCAGGGTTTATATTATACAGAGCAGAAAGCTATTGGGAAGCACAGCCAAAGTGGTCAGTCAGTGCCACGGAGAGCACTCAAGAATGGTCTCTGGGAAAACTAGAAAATCAAGAGAAAACAAAGTCTCTGAACAATGAACACGTGAGCCGTGAAATAGTTTTGTGATGTGGGAGATTTAGACCTTCAAGTCCATTGAATTCTGGTGGCTCAGTTAAAGCAGAATATAGGCACTGGGGGGGGGGAGGGGGAAAGCTGAGGGAGGATGAAGCTAGTCCTGACTGCAAGGTTTAAGACCACAAAAACAGAAGGAAAGAGGTTCTTTACTCAGAAAACAAAAATTGTTAAAAGTAATCTATTGTACATGAATGTACACTACTGTTGTGCTACTTTCTGAGAAAGATATGAGCTATAAATAAACATTTAACTAAAGATTGTTTATGAACCTTGGGTAACTATAATTTCATTTACACACCCAGGGCTCCTTTTACTAAGTTGCGATAGTGTTTTTATCACGCGAATTGCCGTGCATGCTAAACCCACGCTACATAGCTAGAACTATTGCCAGCCCAATGCTGGTGTTAGTGTCTAGCGCGCACGGCAATTCTGCGCGGGCGTAGTGCGTGCTAAAACCACTATCACAGCTTAGTAAAAGGAGCCCGCAGTCTCAGGCCACCAGCTAGCTCTTCAGGTCAGGCACCCACATCCAGGACATACAAAAAGAAAAGCCTAAGTTTGAGCTGGGCATAGGCCATGGCCAGCCTAAATCCCAGTAGGCTGATGGATAACTTCAATCACTCCACACAGTTTTTCACTTAATGGGATAAAATCAAGCTGAGACAGATGGATAATTGATAACTTTTTTACTCGAAACCTTGATAGCTGTTTTAAACATCCAAACTATTTACATCCAGGCCTTTTAGAATGCAGAAATTGGTCATAACGTCCACCTTTAAGTTATCTCAGATATTCCATCACAGTGTCTCCGTCTCTTCATACAATCCCTTCATTACTTGTGCTGAGCCGCTCCGGATCCCACCTTCTTAGAACATAAGAACTGCCATACTGGGACAGACCTAAGGCCCATCAAGCCTAGCATCCTGTTTCTAACAGTGGTCAACCCAGGTCCCAAGCACCTAGCTAGATCCCAAGTAGTAAAACAAATTTTATGCTGCTTATCCTAGGAATAAGCAGTGCCATTTTAATAATGGCCTATGAACTTCTCTTTTATCCAAACTTTTTTTAAATCCTGCTAAACTAGCACACCTTCTCATGTTCTCCAGCAATGAATTCCAGAGTATATTTACACATTAAAATATTTTCTCCAGTCGGTTTTAAATCTACTACTTAGCAGCTTCATCGCATGCCCCCCTAGTCCTAGTATTTCTTGAAAGAGTAAACAAGTGATTTACATCTACTCTTTCTACTTCACTCAGTATTTTATAGACCTCTATTATATCACCCCTGTGCCATCTCTTCTCCAAGATGAAGAGCCCTAGCTGCTTTAGCCTGTCCTCACAGGGAAGATGTCCCATCCCTTTTATCATTTTTGTCACCCTATTCTGTACCTTTTCTAATTCAGCTTCATCTTTTTTGAGATACGGTGACTAGAATTGCGCACAGTATTTGAGGTGCGGCCATACCATAGAGCCCATTCCTATCCCAATAATTCCTAATATTCTATTTGCTTTCTTAGCTGCTGCTGCACATTGAGCTGAAGGTTTTAACATATCCTCAATGAAATCACCTAGATCCTTTTCCTGGGCAGACTCCTAACATGGAACCCTGCATCACGTAGCTTTAGTTCCTCTTTCCCACATGTATTTCTTTGCACTTACCCACATTAAACATCATCTGCCATTTTGATGCCCAGTCTCCCAAAGTCCTCTTGCAATTTTCACAATCCTCTTGCAATTTAACAACTTGGAACAACTTTGTGTCATCAGCAAATTTAATTCTATCACTAGCTATTCCTGTCTCTAGATCATTGATAAATATGTTAAAAAGCAGTGATACCAGCACAGACCCTTGGAGAATGCCACTATTTACCCTTCTCTATTGAGAATATTGACCATTTAAACCTACTCTGTTTTCTGTCTTTCAACCAGTTTTTAATCCATAGGACATTACCTCCTATCCCATGTCTCTCTAATTTCCTCATAAGTCTTTTATGAGATACTTTGTTAAATGCCTTTTGAAAATCCAAATACATGACATCAACCGGCTCACCCTTATCCATATGTTCATTCACCCCTTCAAAGAAATGCAGTAGATTGATGAGGCAAGATTTCCTTTGACCAAATCCATGTTGGATTTTTCTCATTAATCCATGCTTATGTATGTGTTCTGTCTTTTTGTTCTTTATAATAGTCTCTACCATTTTGCCCGGCACTGACGTCAGAATAACCGGTCTATAACTTCCCAGATCACCTCTAGAACGTTTTAAAAAATCGGCTACATGTTGGCCTCCCTCCTATTCTGGATTTTAGAGAAAAATTACAAATTACTAACAATAGCTCTGCAAGTTAATTTTTCAATTCTCTCAGCATTCTGTGATGTATACCATTCAGTTCAGGCTATTTGCTACTGTTCAGTTTGTTAAATTGACCCAGTGTTACAGAGATTTGTTTGAGTTTCCCTGATTCATCGGAATTGAATACCATTTCTAGCACCAGTAACTCCCCCACATCTTCCTCGGTGAAGACCAAAGCAAAGAATTCATTTAATCTCTCCGCTATGGCCTTGTCTTCCCTGAAAGCCTCTTTTATTCCTTGGTTGTCTAGCAGTCCAACCGATTCTCTTCCTGGCTTTTTGCTTTTATTATATCTAAAAAATTTCTTGCTGTGTGTATTTGCTTCCAGCGCAATCTTCTTTTCAAGGTCTCTTGAAATTCTTTGTGCTCTTTACATTTCAGTCAGATCCTTCTTCCACTTTCTAAAGGATTCTCTTTTGGCTCTAATAGCTTCCTTCACCTCACTCATTAACAATGCCGGTTGCCATTTGATTTCCTCCTTTTTTAATACATGGAATATATCTAATCTGGACTTCCAGGATGGTATTTTTTAATATCTATGCCTGATGTAAATTTTTGACCTTTGCAGTTGCTGTTATTTCTTTTCTTTTTTTCTTTACTATTCTTCTCATGTTATCATAGTCTCCTTTTTTTAAAGTTAAAGTTATTGGATTTCCTGTGTGAACTTATTCCAGAGATTATATCAAGTCTGATCATGTTGTGATCAAGCAGCCCTGCACCAATTCATGCGTTCCACTAAGAACTAGGTCTAGAATTGCTTCTCCTCTTGTTGGTTTTTGAACCAGCTGCTCCATAAAACAGTCCTTGATTTCATCAAATAATTTTTTTTTCATTAAGTTTTTATTAAAATTGTATATTAAGATACAGCATATAGGAGCAGGATAGTATCAAAGAGAGTAACAGTACTTTTCACTAGTACAAAAGGTAAAACAAAAGCACAAAATTAACCATCTGTTAACAAGCAATAATCCTGCTAAGAATTGCAATAAAAATACAATCGACTTAAACTCTATGAAATACAACAGTAACAGAAAAACCACCCTGTAGGCATAACCCCCTCCCCCTTTGCTCCTGATTCAAGTAAAGACACGAGGCACCCAGTTAGTTCTTCATGGTGCCCCTCATGGAAATCAGCAAAGGGCCTTCCCTTCCCATCCCCAGGTAAATTCAGTTAGTGTAGTAGCCAATTTGTCTGTTATCATAGGACCATAATGGATAACCATGGAGGGGCATAATCGAAAGGGACGTCTAAGTCCGTTTACGTCCATCTCGCAAGTCGTCCAAAGTAAAAAAACAGCTTAAGAGACATTTTCGAAAGATATGGCCAACTTTTTTTTCGTTTTGAAAATCATCTAATTATACATCCTGCCGATCTGATCATCCAAGCCACTAAATCATCTATCTTTATACCACATTTTCGTCCAACTTTCTGTCCAAGTCCAAAACACCTAGAACAAGCCCTGTTGGACGTGGGAAGGGTCTGCAAAGTGATGGACTGCACACCCAGACATGCTACCTAAATAGTGGGGTACGTTACAGGGCACTGCTGTGAACTTCACAAAAAGGGTGCCATGTCTTCTCCTCCCTACAGCTCCCTTATAGGTTACGGTGAGCCCCCCAAACCACCTCCAGAATCCCCTAGACTCACGTATCTACCACCCCAATAGCCCTTATGGCTGCAGGAGCCACTTATATACCAGTATAAAAGGGTTTTGCGGGTGTATAGGGGAGTACACATGTTTAAGTATCAATGCAGTAATTACAGGGGCTTATGGGCATGGGTCCTCCTCTCTATGAGTCCCTAACCCACCCCCAAGATGATTTAAGCTGCCCTTTTGCTGGATGACCTGGCTTTCCTATGCCAGGCAGTCAGATTATGATGGTCTGGAGGCTGAATTTTAAAGGTGTGATTAATATTTTTATGGGGGGGGTGTGATGATCACTGGGGTAGTGTGTGGGGGTCTGTGTTATGTGTTTTCAGTGCTTATCTGGTGAGTTTAGGTGGGTTTTTGTGACTTAGACCATGTTTTACACATAAAATATCATCTGCAAACAGGGCTATTCTATATTCTTTGTCCCCTACCCTGATTCCTCGCAGATCCAGATGTCCTCGAATATAAAATCACCAGATGTTTGATCGAGAGTGCGAATAATAATGGCAACAGGGGACATCCCTGCCTCGTCCTTTGTGCTATAGGCTCCATTTATCCAAACAGAAACCCTAGGAGACACATAAAAAGCTCTGATATACCCTCCCCCATCCAATACCCTCTATCACTTTCCCTAAAAAGTCCCAGAAGACTCTATCAAAAGCATTTTTGGCATCAATAGCTAACAAGGCAACTTTATTCAGACTCTTATGAGCAGCCCACAACAAATGCAAGGTTTGTTGAAAGTTATCACCTACTTGGCATCACTGTATAAAGCCCAATTGGTCTAAATGGACCAAAGCAGGTAAAACCTTGCTCAATCTAAATACCAGGATTTTTGCTATAATTTTAGAATCAACATTCAAGAGAGATATTGGCCTATATGTCCCATATCTCAAGGGATTCCTCCCCACTTTTAAAAACACTGAGATCCCAGCTTCTCCTATTGATTTAGGCATACCCCTTACCCCATTTGCCACTTGTACCAATAAAGATGCCAACGGGTCTTGAAAATGTTTATAAAATTTGCTCATGTAGCCATCAAGCCCAGGGATTTTACAGCCTTTAAATGCTTTATATCCCCCAGAACCTCTCCCAATGAAATAGGTTCATTCAATTCCTCACACTCTTTCTGGGACAGACAAGGAAAATTCAAAGCCTGTAAAAAAATGCACATGCTTATCTGCCCCTGTTTGTTCTGTATTGCTGTAGAGTTTGGAATAATAGGCAAGCTTTTCTTGACTAATAACAGTATCAGTATAATGCTCCCCTCCCCCCCTCCAAACCTCTAATTTTCATTATGGCTGCATATGCTTCCTTGGTTTTTATAAATCTAGCCAACAGCAAGCTAGCTTTGTTACTATATTCATATACAGTACAGTTTGGCAAAGTTTGGCTTTTATAAAGTCAAGCTCTTCCATCTGAAGTAAATATATTTCAGAACACACTTTTTGAAGCCTCTGATAGAGTTGAGGGTCCTGCTGTCTCTTATGTAGGCCCTCAAGGTCCAACAATTGTTCCCATAGAGCCCTCTATCTCTTTTTCCTAGCCCTCATTTGATAAGAACTTCCTGCACCACCACCTTTAAAGCATCCCATAATACTGCATCGGATATAGTACCGTTATCATTATGTTGAAGATAAGTAACAATGGTAGAGCACACTTCTTCTTTCACCTGGGGGGTCTCCTTAGAGAGGCTTATTGAGTCTCCAAAAATGAAGGTCTCTTTACCCCAAAACTTCTCACAAGTAATCCAGACCGGTTTATGGTCTGAAATCTGAATATTACCAATTTCCACTTTTATGCCTCCTCACAAATTCCAATGGGCCCGGATATCATCTATTCTAGCATATGTTTGTTGAGCATGGGAATAATGTGTATAATTCTGCTATGTACCATGTAGCAGTCTCCAACAATCCACCAAGTCTAACGAGTGCATGAAGGTCACCAGGACTTTCCTATGTTGTTCAGAAGACCCACCCCCCACTCTTAGAATGGTCAAGATGTACATCAGGAGGAACATTAAAATCATCCCCAAGATAGACAGATTATACTGCAAACTCCAATAAGTCATTCCGAATAGAATAAAAAAATGCAGCTTGACCAGAATTTGGACTATATATGTTAATAAGCATGATTTGCTGCCCTTGTAGCAAGCCCCGAAGAGCTATAAACCTGAGTCACCTCCAATCACAATCCTTTCTTTATTAAGATAGCAAGACCAGTAATTGAGTGGTAGGGGGGTATATCTTTTGTTTTGGTATTATTTCTGATGGTAATGATGGATGGGGGAGGGAATTTTTATCTTTTGTATAAATTCTGATTGTTTATAAATGATTTGATTATTATTTGTATGTAAACTGTATTGCACTTTTTGTTGGCATTAAAAATTAAATAAAGTTAAAAAAAAAAAAAAGAGATAGCAAGACCACCAGTTTTCTTAAGGATTCTTTCCCCCTGATGTGTTCAAACCTGTTCAAATTGAGAAGAGCTTAACAAGGCAATATCCCTGGGTCTCAAATGAATTTCCTGTAGCAGTCTAACATCCCAGCCCAACCTCCCAATTTCCAGAAACACAATGCTTCGCTTGCCCGGACTATTCATACCATTTTCATTTCAAGATCCAATTGTAAGAGATTTACCTCCTACCCCCTCCCACTCCCCTGTCCACTCTGATTACCCATACCCATCTCCCTGCCCTGCTCTCCCCCCAAACATTTTGCTGATCTCTGCCCACATAGATCAGCCAACATTTAGGAAATGAAATCTTCCACAGAAGGCTATGGTCTCCCATTTGCTTCCCCAATCACACACACACACAACACGCCCCACTCTTATGACATACCACTTCTCAGCACTCATAGCCTATGCCCCTGAACATTCAATCATCATACAAACCCAACAATATCATGATCATTCACAGTGCGCTTTCAGTGCACGCAAACTAAAGTTCTAGAAAAAACAGCCATAGCTTCAATTCACAGTCCATCAAGTGACAGATCTTGCTCTGATGCAGCACCGTCTGCCAGGCCCCATCAGGCCTGGGCTCTTTAGCAGACACAGTAGAGATAGTAGATTCCGGCAGATTCTTGCAGCCCATTTCTCGCAATGCTGCCAATGCTTCCATCACTACAACTACTTGTGGGATTTACCATTTACAGTTATCCACACTCCAAACAGAAAAAGCCAATGATATCTATGGTCTTCCACGCGCAGCACTTGAATAATCTCCTTAAATGCCTTACGATTTTGTAATGTTGCCTAGGCCAAATCCTGGAAGATCCCTACCATAATATCTTTCCACTTAAAATTAGTGTGGCATCGAACTGCCATAAGAATGCACTCTTTGAGCGTGTTGTCCCTAAAACAAGCAATAGTGTCTCTGGGACCTGGTCCTCTGGATGGCCCCAGGATGCGATGGGCTCTCAGTAGAACCATGTTCTCTGGTGGTTAAATACCATCTCTCTGAAGTAGCTGCGCATCTAACTCTTGCACTACGAGCTTGCAATCGCTAAAGCTCTCACTGTTAAGAATACCTTTGAACTTTAAATTGCATCGATGGGATCAGGTTTCCAAGTCTTCTACCTAAGCCTGTAGCTCTTTCAGCTCTGTAACTGTGTGATCTGTCGAGCCTCTAATCTCGGACACTGAAGTCATTAAGGTCGCCACATGTAGAAACTTCCGTTGTAGAAACTCTTCCACCCAATTCGCTCACCTCAGCCTCGAGCTCGGTCAATGCTCCTTTAACATTGTCTCGTACCTTGATGATCTCCTCTTTAAGCTCACAAGTTTTATTTGAAGAGTCCACTTTGTTGGGAAATTGGCCTGGGGTCTGAAGGGACACGTATCATGAACCTTGGTAATTTTCCTTAGGCATATGTTGTTTAAAGTTGTAAAGCCAGGCCCTGTTTGTCTTTCCCTCTTTGAAGAGAGTACAAGGACATTTATGTTTGAACAGAGATGTTGTGAAGTGAATTCAATTGTTTTTATAAGCCGTATTTGCAAACAGATTTAGTTAAGAGGTTTTGCTGGTCAAGGCTTTTTCTGACCTTTTGGACTCCAGCCAGAGATAGAGGAAAATGCTGATGTGTTTAAAGTTTCATGTGACCTGTGCCCATATATGGTTTGTGTTTACGTCACATGCTGACACATGCTGACAACACTGATTCATGTAGAATAATATAAAAGATGTGAAGCTCATAATAAAATTTGGACATGTTTGGAGATCATTTCTTGTCTCTACAATATGTCCCCAGGTGCACCTGACTTCCAAATGGCAGAGAAAGTATGGGGCAGGAATTGGGACCTAATCCTTTTCAGTTGGGGGCTCGTCCGGGATTGGCAGATGATATCACCAGTATTTTGTGAATATTTCTGAATTTTTTTCTGTTCTTTAATACTCACTAGGTAGTGGTGACCTGTACCCACCCCTTATTTTAAGTTCAAGCTTTGGGTTCTATTATGGAGTTTTTTTGGGGAAAATTCTCGGGGTACTTTCGGTAAGCGCCCCTCATGAATATAAGCAGCTGCCATTCTTTCGGGAAGAATGAAATTATTTATAGAACCCCCCTGCCCACTCTGTCATTTGTAAGGTTAAAACTTTTATAGAGTATAAGATTTTATTGTCTCTTATTACTGTACCTCGCTTATAAGGTAAGATAAGCGAATATTTTTGCATTATTATATTGTTTTAGTCATAAAGGCACTTCAGATTCTCCTAGACAAATGAGACTTGTACGGCTGTGTGTGTATGACATTCTTCCTTCAGCTCACATTACCAATCTTTAATACTGAGGTAGGATGTGCTGTTATGTGGAATGAATTGCAAGCGCTGTTTGAATCAGTCTAAGATCGTTCCCTTGTTGTTTGTACACAAGCACTATTTCTTGTCTTCCTTTTGATCCTGACTAATTTTGTGCGTTTCTTCTACGGCTGCTTCCTTTGTGTTCTGTGCTGGATCATAAAAAAAAAAAGAAAAAGAAAACTTCCGTTTTAGAGGCTTTCTTTCTTGTGCTAATGTTTTTTTCACTGACTATCTGGCTGTCTGCCAAATACAGATTTGCACGTTCTGTTCTTTGCTTTCATTATCAGGGTCCGTGTATGAATGCTTTTGCCCCTTCCCCCAGACTTCTCAGTTTGGGCTTCCACTGACCCCCTATAGTGTTTCTTTGAAGTTACTCATTCTTGCTTTTATCAAGCAGTAAGGTGAGATTCCACTGCTTGTCTCTTGACTTTTCTTCGGCATTATCAAAACCACTATCGCTCCTGTTGTCAAAGCTGATGGCATTCCCCGTTTCGTCCTAGATTTTAGAGCTGTTAGTGTTTTGGTAATTCTCATTGCACTTATGTTTCTTCCACCATTCCACCGGCAGCCAATGATTTTTTTTTTCTGTCATTGTCCTAAAGAATGTTTTATTTTTGTCCCTGTTGGTGAGGCTTTTCAGCTCTTTTTTTGCCTTCACCTTTAAGCAACAGTATACCTAGTGTGGAATGCCCCAGGGCTATGTTGACTTCATTGTCCTTCGGGCTATTCTACAGTCATGCACTGCCCCTCATGGTCCTATCCTTATTTTGTACATCTTTTTGTGTTCCATAATTCAGGAGACCTGTCAGGCTGATAGTTTGCACCTTTTATAATGGTTGTCTGTAAATCTGAAGTGAAATACCTGGGTTTTGTCCTGTCTCATGGTCAGAGGAAAATCTGCACTTTCTGCATTGCTGCTGTTCTGGATCTGCCCCGCCCAGCTACCAAGAAAGACATGCTTACTTTTCTTGATATGATTGGTCACTGCCACCAATGGATCTCTGCTTGTTCCTTCTATGACCAGATTTTGAGACAGACCCTGGTTTCTGCAATGACTGCTCTTATCAGAATGACTCATAAAATGTGCTTTGGTTTCTAGCTCAGGTTTGGGTTTTCCTGCTTATGCCCACATGTTTTATCTCTTTGTTTGGGACTATTGTAACACTATGAAGGGAGAACATGGCGGTAAGTTACGCTCTGTTGCCTTTTTTTTCTATAGTCACTCCTGTTCAAGTTCCCTGGCTGCATGTGCTATGATGGTAGAGATGGTTACTCCTTTGACCCTTGGTCACCCCACTACCCTTCACACTTTTCACGATGTACAGGCCCTTCTTTTAAATGGGCTCCTGGGTCTCAAGGGTGAACAGGATTCTCTTCCCTTCTAGTCCTTTGTTACCCCCCCCCCTCTGAACTTGATGCCTGGCGTTTGGCAGGTGCCCAAAGCCACCCTTTTGGACGGACTTTGGTGCAAAGAGGGGAAACCCTGGATATCAGCTGCTAGCTCTCCCTTATTCATTGCCCAATATCATGGTATTGGTTATCGTAGTGCTCGCTCGACATTTTAACTTCTTGCTAGTGATATTTTTATTCTTGACCTTTTTGCTCCTTGATGCAGATATATATAGCTCAATAATTACAGCTGGCACGTTTGTGACTTGAAAATAAATTGGAAAATATAATTCCTTTCTAGTGTTTTAGCTGAAATTAGGATGTTGCTAATTTAAAATGTTTTTTTCCAGATGTATACATAGCCATCCCAGCTCAGTTTTGGCACAGATATTTCTAATGTTTTCCACGGGTCCTCTTTATCACTGCAGAGATAGAGATGCTCCAAAGAGACATTAGCTTTATGCCTTTTTCCAAATATGAGATGGTTATGATATACATTATTTGTAGTTTTGGTTTTTTTTATATCAATGTGTTTATTTGCAGAGTTAAATTCAGCCCTGCACACTTGACAGATGGAGTAATAGCTCCACGCTTAAAACTTTATGTTTTGTCTGTGTCATGTCTACTTGTTTTAGTTTAGTGGGTACCCCAGGATACATAATATTGGCCATTTTTAGAGCTCTTTTTCCACTTCTTACTAGCCTAACTGCGCAATGTTCTTTTACTTATAGCTTTTATATTCTGAATATAGTTTAGTTAAGGGTTATATGTTTAAGAAAAAGTTTTACTTTATACAGCGTTTATTTCGTGGTATTCCCTACATATGATCCATTCAGTATACATTTCTGAATACATTCAGTACATCAGTATGGTCTCTCTGAGGTGCATAATAGTTATATGCAGCACGCAAAAACATATCTTTTTGGATTGTTCAATTAAGAACCTTAAGTAACTGAGTATTGTCTCTCTTTTGCCATAGCTATATCAAGTAAATGAATTGGTATTGTTACATGTTGCCACATTCAGTACAGGCAACATGGTTTCTCTTGTTTTCTATCTCTTATTTGGATCACATTGGAGTACAGCTGCTGAATGATATTTGGAATGCTTTTCAAGCATCTCTTTTCAAGTATCTCTTTCTGTATACACAGACATCTGGCTGCTCTCCCTTTGAGATTCTCACGGGATGACCTTTCCTCGCCCCATGGGTAGATTTTCCCTTGATACAGGAGGAATACGTCCAAAAGCTAATTGAAATATTAGGGCTTGTTCAAAGAAACGTGTCTTGCACTTCTCCTTTCTCTCCACAGATTCCTACCCATTTTTTCCAGCCTGGTGATTGTCCAGAAGCTTTCCAAGGATCGGAAGCAGACGGATTTCCCCTTTGGCCTTCCCACTACTGTGATCGCTGTGACCAGGCCCGCTGCACTCACTGAGGAGTTTCCTGTTTGGATCCATGCAAGTCGCTTGAAGAGGGTTAACCTAAAACCCCAGAAGCAAGTCTTCCCTGCGCAGATTTCACCTCCTCCAGTGGAACAACATGATGATCTCATTGCAGCATTCTACCAACTTTATCATTCTCTTACTGGCAATGTTGCTGCTAGTTTTTCTCCCTGTATGGATCATTTCTAACTGGGTCTACAGGGATGATGTGTTTTGGGTCCACTACACTTTCTGCCCATACCCATCTGTAAATGACACTCCTGCTGTAAACAGCACCCCCGGCACCTCTTTGCGAATACACATTAAGCTGGACTACTCCCTCGCAAAGTCTGTCCTTTAATTGGAATCCAGAAAGACAGACAGTATGCTACCCTTTGGTATAATTCCAGCAGTGTGCAAGTTGCCACCTTCTCCTTTGAGTATTGTGACATTGTGAACTGTTCATCAATTGATATCCCAAGGCTGTGCCATTGGTCCTCAGAGATTCCTAAAACTAAAGACATATATATATATGTTACTGACTCACGTTGGGGCATAAGTGTGCATTCTGGGGAGCAGTAGGGTGGAACATTGATACTGACTGGGTTTATAAATCAGAAAGTACTCTGAAAAAAACAGTGGACCAAAATGGTAAATCACTGCTTACTTGTATGACCCTTCATAAGGTTAGAAACTGTTGTAGGAAAAGTGTTCCTGCAAAAATTATTAAGCTTTCTCTTACTATTGACAATCCTAGACCTACTGATGAAGGTATGTACATTATGGACATGTGGTTTAAGGGTGGGTCTAGCTATCCGACCCATCAGTTTTCTTATGGGATCTATCTACCTCCTCTAATTTTACCTATCCCCTTTGTGCACTGTAGTGTTCTAAATACCCTTTGTTGCCAGGACAGCAAAAGCTTGATATTGCCGTTACCATCTATAAGGGCAATTACACATGTCATGTTTCTAATCTGACACAGGGTAGTTTTGTAGGTAATTTACCCCCAGGTTATTGTTCTGTCTTGGCTCATAGGTATGCCCTATTGTTGCAACATCATATTTTCAACCTAGGTGATATTTACTGGCTTTATGGAGACTTTTGGCTCCCTGTTAAGCTACCCAGCCAGTGGATAGGCCAGTGCACTTTAGCTAAGGTTACCATGCTCCTGCATATTTTTCTGAAAGGCATCCTTCCTATTCGCATAGTTTTTCCTTTTATTTGTCTCGATATAAATTTGATCCACATGTATACATAGATGCTATAGGGGTCCCAAGAGGGGTCCCAGATGAATTTAAGGCCCGAGCTCAGGTTAAGACTGGGTTTGAGTTCCTTAGTCCCTTTATTACTATTAATAAGAATGTTGATTGGATTAATTAAAATTATTATAATCAGTAGCGCTTTGTGAACTATTCTAGGGACACCTTGCAAGGTATTACTGATCAATTAGGCTCCACTTCTCAGATGGTTTTCAAAATCGTATGGCTCTAGCTATGATTCTAGCTGGAAAATTCTCCTCAGTACTTTAAGCTGTTGTACTTTTCTTTCTGACAATATAGGTTCTCCTATGGCCATTCAGAAATTAGCAGACCTCTTTGCTGAGCTCAAATGTAACTCTGATTTATCTAATTCTTGGGATCAGCACTTTAGTTGAATGCAGGGTTGGGTAAAAGACCTTTTTATTGTTATAATCTCTTATTATCTGCACTCTTGTCTTTGACTGCTCATGTACTGTGTTATTCGTATTACAGCTTCTAAAAAACCCCTCCTTGAGAGACATATCTAGAGTATCACTCCCTTCCAGCTCATGCTGTGTATTTATGATGTCATTTTCATGACGTAAGAGGGGATTGAAGGGACACGTATCATGAACCTTGGTAATTTTCCTTAGGCATATGTTGTTTAAAGTTGTAAAGCCAGGCCCTGTTTGTCTTTCCCTCTTTGAAGAGAGTACAAGGACATTTATGTTTGAACAGAGATGTTGTGAAGTGAATTCAATTGTTTTTATAAGCCGTATTTGCAAACAGATTTAGTTAAGATGTTTTGCTGGTCAAGGCTTTTTCTGACCTTTTGGACTCCAGCCAGAGATAGAGGAAAATGCTGATGTGTTTAAAGTTTCATGTGACCTGTGCCCATATATGGTTTGTGTTTACGTCACATGCTGACACATGCTGACAACACTGATTCATGTAGAATAATATAAAAGATGTGAAGCTCATAATAAAATTTGGACATGTTTGGAGATCATTTCTTGCCTCTACAATATGTCCCTAGGTGCACCTGACTTCCAAATGGCAGAGAAAGTATGGGGCAGGAATTGGGACCTAATCCTTTTCAGGGTCTCCTCATCCTCCAATTCTGACTAAGTCAGCACCATCTTTTGTTTCTCTGAGGGTCCATCTTTTGTTTCTCTGAGAGTCCACCGCATGAATTGCATCGTTGTTTCCCTCTGGAGTCACTGGTATATTTATATTTCTCTAGTATTTTCTGAGTCGCCATTCTCTTCTAAGGCAGGGAACCCAGTTAGAGTGAGGAAGCTCTTGTCCTGAGTAGTAGCTGAGAGAAGATCTGCTAAGGGGAAGAGAAACTCCACTGGACTATCTTACCTGCTAGCATTCAAACTTGGGAAAAGATAAAACTTGGGCTTCAGGAGGTTATTTCATTGTCCTCTTTTTTAGTTCAGTACTCTGCTTTTTTCAGCAGTCAGTTTAGGCAATAGATGTTTAGCCTTTAGAATCTGTTAGGGTTTATTTATAAAAAGTGTTTTAGTCTAGATTATTATTTTAGGTTGCATTTCAGAACATTAGATCAGATTAGGGTACAAATAGCAGTTGAGGAAAGTCTTGTTTAGTGTTTAACTCCTGCCCACTCTTCTGTGCTCCCATCCAGCCCTAGACTGATCCCTGATTTATATTTCTTTGAACCAATTAGAAAGCTACAAACATAAACAGCTCTTAAAAAATTGTTTGAGAAATCCCTAGAGGGTAACCTACCAATTACAACATTGTAAAATAATAAAAAATAAACATTACCATAACTTAACATATAATTAGTAATTTTAGGGAAACTTAGAATACAGATTCCAACACCCATAGCAACTTAAGAAAGAAATCACCAATATTAAGATGCAGGCAGCAATCCAGCAGCAAGATGGGGGCTATCCAATCTTTTGCACTGAATGTCACATGTTTGATTATCTCCTACTTGGTGTGTGCTCAGTGTAAAGAGCTCCTAGCACTCAGGGAACGGGTCTGATCTCTTGAGACTAGAGCAGCAGACTTGGAGGAGCTAAGGGAGATAGAGAGGTACATAGAAGTGACCTACAGGGATGTTGTAGAAAAATCCCATCTCCAGTCTGGCAGTCTCTGAGGTTTTCTTAAAGGAGGTTTTCTTAAAGGAGAGCATCATCTTGGTGAAGTAGGAGGCAACCTTGTAGCCAGAACCTGCCCACCAGGGGATGCATTGTCCTCTTGCACCAAGGAAGTTTCTCCAGGGGCTTCTGCCCAAGAAAGAAGGGCTAGGACAGCTGTTATAGTGGGAAATTCAATCATTAGGCAAGTAGATAGCTGGGTGGCTGGTGGATGTGAGGATTGCTTGGTTACTTGCCTGCCTGGTGCGTAGGTGGCGGACTTCACACGTTACTTAGATAAGATTTTAGACAATGCTGGGGAGGAACCTGCTGTCTTGGTACATGGGGGTAACAATGACATAGGGAAATGCGGTAGTGAGGTTCATAGTCTGTTATTGAGAAAGACATGGAATGTTGCTACTCTTTGGATTTTTGCCAGGTATTGGTGACCTGGATTGGCCACTGTAAGGATGGGCTACTGGGCTTGATGGACCATTGGTCTGATCCAGTAAGGCTATTCTTATGTTCTTGAACACTACAATTCACAAAAGCCCCAACGGAGCTCTTTGGTTAAATGACCATGTTCTAGGATGATGTCTCTTCCTCTCCCTCTTCATCAAGGAATTTTATCTTCCTAGCATGTCCTGATGTTACATTTACCCAGTCAATACAGGGGTAGTTGAAATCACCCATTACTGTTGTGTTACCCAATTTGTTAGCTTCTCTAATTTCTGATAACATATCAGTATCTGTCTGTTCATCCTAGTCAGGTAGACTGTAGTACACTCCTATCACTATCCTTTCCCCCTTTACACATGGAATTTATACCCATAGGGATTCCAAGGTATGTTTCTGCTCCTTTAGAAATTTCAGTCCAATTAATTCAAGGTTGTCGTTAACATATAACACTAAACCTCCACCAATCACCTATCATGGCAATATAGCCCAGGACCACATTATCTACCCGCCAAGCTGAAACACTCCACATGGGCTCTGTGATAAGCAGAGTCACTGAAACTCACATTTACCCACAGAGATGGGGGGGCCACACAGTCCAGTTTTGTCCTCTCCTGGTGACAACTCTCAAGGGAAAGGGTCCCTATTTTTCTCTATTGGTGAGCTGCTCCAGGTTTCACCCTCGTTCCTTAGTCTGGAACTCCACTATCTTCCCGCCAAGCTGAAATACTCCATAGTGTGCTCTGATAGCAAACCCTCTCAGACTTTCCCCCTAGAGGCCATCAGTACATCCAGGAGTCTCCCTCAGTACTTGGGCTCAGGCAAGATAACCGAAAACCTTGCTTACTATTACTGGACAATCAGTGAAATACAAAATATTAATGGTAAAAATACAGCATATTAACTAAAAAGACACTAGGCAACTCCAGCTGCTTCCCAGCTGGGCTCTTGTTCTGTCTGCTCTCTCCGCAGATCTCATTCTCCCTGTAGCTTCCCTTTCAGCTCTACTCTCCCTGTAACCTGATCTTGTCTTTAAGGAGCTCCGGGCCATGTCCCCTAAACCAGGGCGGGAAAACAGAATCAGGCACTTCATAGTGCTGAGCAGGCATCATGTCCCTGCTTCAAGCATCTGCCTGCCTTAAAACGAGAGGCACCCAAACATGACAGTGCAAACCCTGACTTTTCTTAGGGACAAACCCTGAGCTGGCCCTGGGTTTGTCACAATACACATATAAAAACATAGAAACATAGAAGATGACGGCAGAAAAGGGCTACAGCCCATCAAGTCTGCCCGCTCTGCTTACCCACCCCCTGTCTATGCCCTAATGACCCAATTTCCTTATCTTGACCCTCGTAGGGATTTAGGCATAGAAAGACATTATCCCATTATTAATTACCGAGATTGAATTTCTGGAACAAAAAAGTTTTAAGCACTTTTTTAAAGACATTATAGGTGGTTATAGATTGTATTCGAGTTGGAAAAGATGACCAAACAGAAGCAGCCTTATAAGAAAAAAAAAAGTGGTAAATAGTCTTATAGGGTTACCACATTTTAGTTCAGGAAAAAGAGGATGCGTGGCTCCACCCCATTCTGTGCATGCACAGATGCACTCCAGATGCAGCCCCGATCTCAATGTTTTTCAAAACCTAGACAAAGTTCCGGGGTTCCTTCATGATGCATTAGCCCCTAGGAAACCTTTAGACATGACTATATTGTAAGATTGTAGCAAAATGTAAATCATTATAATTTTCTTAAGGTGATATCATAATTGTGAGCAAGACAATTCAATTATCAGCCTAGCCACTACTTTGTAAACAGAAAGTGTAGGGCCTACTAGTTTATGAGGTATAATTGTTAGACAGTTTATTTAGTAATATAATAAATATAGTTTTACCACATCATATTTTACAATTAGTGTTTTTTTTTTAGTGTACTTCACAGTCTTAGATTGCATTTTTTGTCTGCAACCTCTAGCAACATATTATTATATTTTTATATTTCCCAAGAGCTTCACTTCATTTAACAGATGCCCGTTTGAAAAATATAAAACATTTGTTAGTTCGTTTTTTCAGCAGTCACTGCTATACATGATCATTATATCATTTTATTTCCACAATGTATTTTCACACTTTTTTCAACTTATTTCAGAATATCAGCAAAACAAGTATCTTTCTACTGTGTTTCCCCGAAAATAAGCCCTAATGTGTTTTTTGGAGCCAAAATAAACATAAGACCTGGTCTGATTTTCAGGGAATGCATTTCTTTTCATGTATAACAATCATCTCTCCCTTCCTCTCCTCCACCCCAATTCTTCTCTTTCCTTTCCCCCCCCTATTTGCAGCAGAACCCCACTGACCCTCCCACCATGAGACTAACATACAGTACCTCTGAGGCCTTCAAAAACAGCAGCAGCAGCGACGGTGCTCTGAACGGGCTGCTTCACAGCCTTCCCCGCTGGGCCTTCCCTCATCAGTGATGCAGCAGAGGAAAGGCCCCCATGGGGAAGGCCGTGAAGCAGCCCGTTGAGAGTGCTGCCACTGCTGCTGCTTTACGAGGCCTCGGAGCACAGATATGTCAGGTCTCACCGGGGTGTGGGGGGGGGGGTCAATGAAGTGACGAGTCTGATTTTTTGGGCAAATCGGGCAGCACTAGTGTCAGAGATAGAGTCAGAGAGTGTCGGGGACATTTGGGAGGGGGGGCTTCAGGGGACGATCTTAACTAGGGCTTATTTTTGGGGGGATAGGGCTTATATTAGGAATATCTTTAAATAATGCTAGGGCTTATTTTCGGGATAGGTCTTATTTTCGGGGAAACACGGTACTATAAGATGTACATATATTTAAGTTGCATAACATTACATCGACACGTTCAATGTACACTGCATTTGATTTTATTTATTTATTTTCCAGATGCTTTTCTTAGCTCATCTATCAAGGGAAGTAACATCAATTAGATGACATTGCACGTCATGATTCCGGTTTGTAATTTAATTCTTTCTCTCACACATTTTTAAATAAAATATCATGACACAATGACAAAAATATCAGATCAGAGTTCTTCATATATTATTTTATTCAGTATATTTTGATATGGTTTTACAATTCTTAGTCACAGTTTGTGATGATGTCAGACAGACGCCTTCAGCTTTTTAGTTGCACTTTGTATCTTCTGTTTTCTACTTTTGTTCTGCAAGAGTTACATTCTAGCGGAGATTAGTGTGCAGTGTCATTTTTTATTTACACCACGATTGTAGGTTAAGTTATTTAACAATTTCCAATACTTCATTAATATTACTAGCAACTTCACTGGTTAGTTCAACAATTACAACAGTCAACTTTTTAGTGGTGCAATGGTATTTTTAAGATTAGGAACTTTATTAAACTAGTCTTTAAACTAGTCTTTAAGCCCGTTACATTAATGGGTGCTAGAATAGATGTGTCTGTCTGTCTGTGTTTCTTTCTCTCTCTCTCTCTCTCTGCCCCCAGGACACACCTCCCCCCAAAGCATGCCCCTTTCCCTCTCCCTAACTGTCTCTCCATGGCCCTCTTCTGTCTCCCCCCTCCCGAGCAAAGCTGTCTGTCCCCAGCACACCTCCCCCAAAGCAGCCCCCTTTCCCTCTCCCTATCTCTCCATGGCCCCTTCTGTCTCCCCCCCAAGCACCCCTCCCCCCATAGCAGCCCCCTTTCCCTCTCCCTATCCATGGCCCCTTCTGTCTCCCCCCCCAGCACACCCCTCCCCCCAAAGCAGCCCCCTTTCCCTTTCTCCCTGGCTCCCGATATTGATTCCCTTCTTACCCTCCCAACATCCAGGCGTCTTCTGGCCTGCTCCTCTTCACCAAAGCAGCCTGCGATCGTGGTGGCCGGCTTTAGCGAACCTCGCAGGCTGCTCTCCAACTCGGTAGCATGTTCCCTCTGACGCGATCCCGTGCATCAGAGGGAGCGTGCTACTGAAGCTGGAGAGCGGCCTGCGAGGTTCTTTAAAGCCAACCATGATCGCAGGCTGCTCTGAAGAGAAGGATCAGCGGCGGCAGCGGCGAGTGAGGGCGGGAGGTGACATGGTGACTACTTCTTCTGCATGGAGGTGGAGAGCGGCTTGCGAGGTTCGCTACAGCGGCTGGCGAACCTCAGCAGGCCACTTTGAAGAGGAGCGGGAAGGAGGAGTCGCTGGTGTCTTCTGCACAGTCACGCGCAGGCGCCGTGAGGACTGGCACAGGCGCCACCGTTCACGAATTTTCAAGAGCGCATGTGCCTCTAGCATTTTATTATTATTGATGTCTAAAAATATCTTAGGTATTTAAGGGCAAATTCTATAAAGGACACCTAAAGTTAGCATCCATAATGTCCAGCAACTTAGGGATCCAAATAGATTGAATAATAAGCACAATTAATGACTTTAACAAACAATAATTAGAAGTTAGACATCCAAAGGCTGTGTGCAATTCACAGAATAGGCATCTACAATTTCATAGGTGCACATCGAAAAATGCTGCACCTAACTGGATAGGTGTAGGCGTGGTTTTAATATTGACATCCATTTACAGAATTGCATGGCACTCAGCATTCTTATGCGTTCTTATACGCCTATATTTTCGCCTAAAATGTAGGCATTATAAAACCAGGTCTACTCTTGGGTGTGCATTGGGCGCGAGTTAGGTGTGAGTTAGGCATGCTGAAGGAATCCACATATAGGTGTATGGGTCTTCAGTTTTGGGGGGTAAAGAGTACTCCTCTTTTATAATAATCTTAAAAGATGTTTAATAATGCATTACTCAATCAAAGCACATGAAAAAAAATATTGGTAAACCTATTCCCAAAGTTTAAGAAAATAAGATGAGAAACCCTACTCACAGTGGCTGTGGCTCAGAGCAAGTGGACATGTTTGACACACAATCTTGACATCATTGTGACATCATCAATATGCACCTAGATGGCAGATTGTCACTAAAAAAGATAAGAGTATATGCTGGGGTACCTGACTATCCTGGGAGTTTGTACTCACAACCTTGAGAAGAGAGAAGACGTACCTTTAACCACTGAGCCACATCAACTTTCTGCCCTGTGAGTCTCCTTATGGTATATCACCCCAACACCTTGGCAGGCCATCCCAAACCATACCATAAATGTTCAGAAAGAGTCTTAGTGTTTTCATATCCACTGCAAACCCTCCTAGTACTTTCATACCCTCTTTTTAGTCTCATAAGAG
The DNA here is from genome assembly GCF_902459505.1 of Geotrypetes seraphini. Lineage (NCBI taxonomy): Eukaryota > Metazoa > Chordata > Amphibia > Gymnophiona > Dermophiidae > Geotrypetes > Geotrypetes seraphini. The sequence continues at coordinate 181,282,630 of NC_047087.1, forward strand.
AGGACTTTGGCATTTACATTTGCATTCTGTCATTTCCAGGGTCCAAAGCTGATGTGGCTCAGTAGTTAAAACCACTTCTTTCATCTTCCCAAGATGGTGGGTTCAAATCCCTAGGATGGTCAGGTACACAAGCACATATTCCTATTGTTTTTAGTGACAATCTGCCATCTAGGTGCATATTGATGATGTCAAGATTGTGCGTCCACTTGCGTCAAGATGATGTCCACTTGCTCTGAGCCATAGCCACTGGTCTCACCTGCAATGTGTGAGAGTGATTGAGGAACACAGAAGCCAAAAGGAAATGAGAGGAGGCATTCAGGTCACGGATTATGCTTATGTGACAGTTTTTTGGGAAAACAGCAGAGGAACTGGACAAGTGTTGAAGGTACATGTTTGATATGCATCCTAGAGAAATGACTGCTTCTGAATCAAGAGGATATAAGCTTGGCTTTTAAATTGACAGGTGGTTTAATGCCTGAGGTGGGGTGGGGTGGGGGGAGGGGATATGGATCGTCAACCCATGGTTCAGGGAAGGCAGGCAGCAGAGCACATTTTTATTTTTTGTTTGGGAGAGTTCATTGTAATATATTCTATTACAGAACAATTGTTAAGAGATAACTGGGACCTAGCTCCTCACATATTTATATTTTGTCTTCTTTATCAGGGAGAGAGAGGGAGTGAGAACAAGCAGGTGAGGAATGGTTCAGTGTAAGAGCTTGAGGGAAGCAGGCATGCCTGTTGAATCTCTGAGTAAGTCTCTCCCAGGCCCTTCTGTACTTGTAAGTACAGTACATCCTTCTCAAGTTGGGAGTGTGTGGCGCAGTGGTTAGAGCTACAGTCTTAGCACCCTGAGGTTGTGAGTTCAAATCTCTTGCTGCTCCTTCTGACCCTGGGCAAATCACTTAATCCCCTCATTGCCCCGGGTATACTAGATAAGAGTCTGAGTTCACTGGGATAGATAGGGAAATATGATAAAGTAGCTGAATATAAAAACCACTTAGGATATAAGTGGTATAGAGATAAATAAAAATAAATAGTGGTGCTCCTTGGAGAGGAAGAGGCTGGCAGGCAACCTAGAGTTCCCCTCTGTAAAACTATGCTGCCTCCTGCATGCCATTTTTCTGCCGTTTTAATGAAGTCATAATACTAAAATTTGATAACGTCATAGACACCGGCAGGATATCTATGCAACACCTAAAAGGCAATTCTACAAAGCATGATTCTATAGATGCACCTAAATTTGCTGAGCACGATTCTCTTTTGTGTGTATATACTTAATAGAATTGCGCTGAGCATTGTAGTGCTGGACATCTAAATGACGCCTAACTTTTAGACATCATTTATAGAACTTGCCCCTTAAGGTATTCATGTTCTAATACATTCTAGCATCACAATATATTTTGAATTGTTTTATTCAAAAATTACATGTAATTTACATCAATACCATATACAGGTCTAGTTTTATTAGTGCTTGCATATACGAGCTGTGCAATAGTGCTCTCAAGATTGGAAACTTCCTTTGTATACTGTACAATTGAGGTCATCCAGGTATCTAAGGTGACATTTGTCTACAATTGGTTTGAAGGAATCCTCTGCTCAAGAAGATACAGAGTAAGAGCAAACAATGAACAAACAGAATCCTGGAATAACCCTTGCGGAGTCCCCCAAGGCTTCCCACTATCACCAACACTCTTCAACCTTTACATAGCCACACTTGGCACATGCTTAGACAAACAAGGCATAACGTCATACAGCTATGCAGACAATATCATCATCCACCTGCCTTTCGTCCAAACCACCCCAATACAACGAACAAACTACACATTGCAGTAGAAACAGTGTCAAAATGGATGGGAGACCACAAATTAAAAATGAACCAAGACAAAATCAAATTCTTACTTCTAGAAAGAAACAAAACCCCAACCATAACAAATCTAGAAATAAACTCCATCACATATCCCTTACTACCCAACCTAAAACTGCTGGGAATAATGATAGACAAAGGCTGCACCATGCAACTTCAAATCAGCAAAACGGTTCAGAAGGCATTTGCAACCATGCTCAACTTAAGATAAGTCCAAAAATACTTCAGCAACAAACAATTCAAACTCATAGTACAAGCGCTAATCCTAGGACTCCAGGACTACTGTAACATACTTTACCTGTCATGCCCCACCAACATGCTAAAACAATTACAAACAGTCCAAAATACAGCCTCAAGACTAATATACTCACTGAAAAAATACGACCACGTTATCTCAGTTTTCCAAGACTCATACTGGCTCCTAGTACAAGCACACATACAACACAAATTCTGCAACCTATTCAAAGGCTTAAATAGAAATGGACCAAACTATTTGAACAACCGCCTAATCAGACCAAGGAGAACCCAAGCACACTTTACCCAAAGCAAAAAAATAAATGACGGTCTACTAGCTACCAGAACAGCAAAAATAGACCACCACCTCTCAAATCTGCTGACCATGACGCCCAACTACAAAACATTCAGGAAAGAACTGGAAACCATACTATTCAAGAAATTTGTCAAATGATCTAACCAAACTGTATCGACCATTCCCAGATCCCGATGCATACCTTAGCTATCAACCTTGTAAGCTCTCTGGGAATGCCCAGGCTAATTTCTTGTTGTAAACTGCCTAGAACTGAAAGGTATTAGTGGGATAGAAGACATCAATGTAGTGTAATGTAATTTGTGTTCCAAAACATATTAGTGTCATAATATATTGCGAATTGTTTTATTCAAGAACATTACATTTTACCAAATATACGTCACCTTTATATACCATTGTTTTTACATAGAAACATAGAAGATGACGGCAGAAAAGGGCTACAGCCCATCAAGTCTGCCCACTCTGCTTACCCACCCCCTGTCTATGCCCTAATGACCCAATTTCCTTATCTTGACCCTCGTAGGGATCCCACATGGGTATCCCATTTATTCTTAAAGTCTGTCTGCCTCGATCACCTGCACTGGAAGCTTGTTCCGATGATCAACCACTCTCTCTGTGAAGAAATACTTTCTGGTGTCGCCATGAAATTTTCCGCCCCTGAGTTTGAGTGGGTGCCCTCTTGTGGCCGAGGGTCCCTTGTGAAAGAAAATATCATGTTCCACTTCGACACATTCCGTGAGGTACTTAAATGTTTCGATCATGTCTCCCCTCTCCCTACGTTCCTCAAGAGTGTAGAGCTGCAATTTGTTCAGTCTCTCTTCGTACGAGAGACCCTTGAGCCCCGAGATCATCCTGGTGGCCGTCCGTTGAACTGATTCAATTCTGCGCACATCTTTACTGTAATGTGGCCTCCAGAATTGCACACAGTACTCCAGATGAGGTCTCACCATGGCCCTGTACAACGGCATTATGACTTCAGGCTTTCGGCTGACGAAACTTCTATTGATACAACCCAATATCTGCCTTGCCTTAGATGAAGCCTTCTCCACTTGATTGGCAGTTTTCATGTCTGCACTGATGATTACTCCTAAATCTCGTTCTGCTGAAGTCCTAGTTAAAGTTTCTCCGTTCAAGAAGTACGTCCTGCATGGATTTCCGCTTCCGAGGTGCATGACCTTACATTTCTTAGCATTGAAGCCTAGATGCCAGGTTGAGGACCAACTTTCCAATGTAAGCAGGTCCTGCGCCATATAATTCTGTAAACTGCATTCACTTACTATATTACATAGTTTGGCGTCATCGGCGAATAGTGTTATTTTACCTTGAAGCCCTTGAGTCAGATCCCCTATGAATATGTTGAAAAGGAGTGGACCCAGGACCGAGCCCTGCGGCACTCCACTGGTCACCTCCGATGTTTTAGAGAGGGTACCATTAACCACCACCCTCTGAAGTCTGCCACTCAGCCAATCATTGACCCATGCAGTTAGTGTCTCTCCTAACCCTATCGATTCCATCTTGCTTAGCAGCCTGCGGTGTGGGACACTGTCAAAAGCTTTACTGAAGTCCAGGTACACAACGCCCAAAGACTCTCCCAAGTCCAACTTTCTTGTTACCCAGTCAAAGAAGCTGATGAGATTGGATTGGCAGGACCTACCCTTGGTGAATCCATGCTGACTGGGATCCCGAAGATTCCCTTCATTCAAGATCGTGTCCAATTTGCTTTTAATTAGTGTTTCCATGAGTTTGCACACTATTGATGTGAGACTCACCGGTCTATAATTCGCAGCCTCTGCCCTGCAACCCTTTTTATGCAGAGGAACGACATTAGCTAATTTCCAGTCCAGGGGAACTTTCCCCTTACTTAGGGAGAGATTGAATAGCTCAGCCAACGGTTTCGCCAGGACATCGCTCAATTCTCTGAGCACTCTTGGGTGCAAATTGTCTGGTCCCATGGCTTTGTTCACCTTGAGTTTTGCCAGTTCACTGTAAACTTCACCTGGTGTGAACTCAAAATTCTGAAACGGGTCTTCTGTGCTTTGTGTTGCCTTCAACTGCGGACCGTGTCCCGGTGCCTCACAGGTGAAGACTGAGCAGAAGTATTCATTCAGTAGTTCGGCTTTATCGGAATCTGCTTCCACGTAACTTCCGTCTGGTCTTCTAAGGCGTACTATCCCGCCTGTGTTTTATCTCATAGGTTTTTTCTATACAAGCGTTATATGTCTATAAAGGAGCTGTATACATATTTATATGCCATAAATGTTCTTCACACACAATTTTAAATTCACAAGTAGGCAAGGTCAAATGGAATTTGGTTTGTGGTTAGAAATAGATGATTTTGTTGGTTTCAGTTTCATTCTTCAAGTGTCACTATTCAAAGAGTGAGGAATATTGGTGGTAATTGAAAATTTTAACATTTTATGGTGGCTCTGATCTGATTTTTGTGATTTTCAGTATTTTGAGACAACTTTGCATCAGTATTTTATAATTAAATTTCCATAGATGTAAATATGCACTTTTAAGATAAACCATAATATTCAAGCAATAACGTGATAAGTCAAGCTATTTCTACTTTTACATTATCATTTGGCTGCAGTCAGTCTTATAAAAACAATACAGTGACAGCTTGCATCACAAACAGTGATGTTACATAGATTCACAAATTTTCCTAAATACATTTTAAATAGGTAGGACTTCAAATGGGAAACCAAGGTGGCAAGGGGGCCCCTTCTGGTTATTCAGACAGGTCGTGACCTGTTTGGGCCGCCGCGAGAGCGGACTGCTGGGCAGGATGGACCTATGGTCTGACCCGGCGGAGGCACTGCTTATGTTCTTATGTTCTTATGTTCTAGATTTAATTTATTTTTCTATTATAAGTTATTTATATTATTCTTACAGTTATCTTTCAATGTGGCACATCAGCGCCATATCACATCTAACTATTGTCACAAGTCCGACTTTCAGACCAGCTTTGTGCAAGTGAAAACACACAGAAACACTTCTATTAAGATGGTTAGGGCTGATCAGTGTGAGTCTGATGTGCATAATCAGGAATCCAGTCACCATGCTGAGCACAGACAGAACTCAATACACAGAACACTGCCTGCATTGCATTCCAAATAAAGCCAGTGAAAAAATGGCTCTGCCCCTTTAAGTTCCACCATTTTGAAATTGCAGGCTAAACAGGGAGAAAGGCAGTCAGGCTGAGCAATGACCATACCCCGCGCAGGCCTGAGCATGGCTCTGCAAGATTTAGATGGCTGAAAACCTCAGTCAGGGAGGCAACCCAGAGAAGCTCACAAACAGGAGGAACCTGTCTCAAAGATGGAGACAGCAAACTACAGACCAGTGAGTCTAACATCGATAGTGAGCAAACTAATGGAAACTCTAATCAAACACCAATTAGATAAGATCCTGGATGAGGAGAATCTACTGGATCCCCGACAACATGGATTTACTAAGGGGAGATCCTGCCAATCCAACCTGATCAGCTTCTTTGACTGGGTAACGGAGAAGCTGGATATTGGGGAGTCCCTGGACATCGTGTACCTGGACTTTAGCAAAGCATTCGATAGCGTACCACACCGCAGGTTACTGAGCAAGATGAGTTCTATAGGATTAGGTAACACATTGACGAAATGGGTTGGGAGCTGGCTTGGAGGTAGGCTCCAAAGGGTGGTGATGAACGGTACCCCCTCCGAAATGACGGAGGTGATTAGTGGAGTACCACAGGGCTCAGTCTTGGGCCCAATCCTATTCAACATCTTTATAAGAAACTTGGCAGAAGGGCTTCGAGGTAAAATAACATTATTCGCCGATGACGCCAAACTGAGTAATGTAGTGGGCAAATGCACAACAGACGAAGATTCAGTGCCCGACAACATGATGCACGACCTACTCCTACTGGAGCGATGGTCTAGGACATGGCAACTCAACTTCAATGCCAAAAAATGCAAAGTTATGCACCTGGGCAGCCAGAATCCATGCAAGTCTTATACCCTTAATGGCGAGATCCTAGCAAAAACGGTAGCAGAACGAGACTTGGGGGTAATCGTCAGTGAGGACATGAAGTCTGCCAATCAAGTGGAGCAGGCTTCGTCCAAGGCAAGACAAATCATGGGCTGCATACGAAGGGGTTTCGTCAGTCGTAAGGCAGAAGTCATTATGCCATTGTATAGATCCATGGTGAGGCCCCACCTGGAATACTGTGTGCAATTCTGGAGGCCGCATTATCGCAAGGATGTGCTGAGACTGGAGTCGGTGCAAAGAATGGCCACCCGGATGGTCTCGGGACTCAAGGATCTACCATACGAAAAACGGCTTGACAAATTACAGCTATACTCGCTCGAGGAGCGCAGAGAGAGGGGGGACATGATCGAGACGTTCAAGTATCTTACGGGCCGCATCGAGGCGGAGGAGGATATCTTCTTTTTCAAGGGTCCCATGACAACAAGAGGGCATCCGTTGAAAATCAGGGGCGGGAAACTACGAGGTGACACCAGGAAATTCTTTTTCACTGAAAGAGTGGTTGATCGCTGGAATAGTCTTCCACTACAGGTGATTGAGGCCAGCAGCGTGCCTGATTTTAAGGCCAAATGGGATCGGCACATGGGATCTATTCACAGGGCAAAGGTAGGGGAGGGACATTAAGGTGGGCAGACTAGATGGGCCGTGGGCCCTTATCTGCCGTCTATTTCTATGTTTCTATGTTCTATGTTAACCTCTGCTGTCTTCACAGCTGGAGAACATTGAAATATAGGTGCCTGAGGAAGGAAATGAACTTCCAGGAGATCATTTACCAGAGGCCATGGAACTAGGTAATTTACCTGAACAAACATTGTCTGAAGAAATGGAAGTTTGTTGAAACTGCTTTGTTGCCTTTGCCAAGGTTTTTTTGAAGCAGGAATTTTGCTGCACAGTCTGCTGGAGGTAAATGTTTTCTGCTGTGGAATTTTGAGACTGTGGGTTCTGCTGTGGTGGTGAAGAACTTGCTGGGATTTACAAAAGGGGACAGTTTATGCTTTTGAACTTTCCAGTGAGATTAATCTTTTTTTCTGGATGTGTGTATGTGTTTTTTTTCTTTCAAAATGGCTGCCGCTGCAGGCAGAAGCACTGCTGGTGTTAAGCAAGCTCAAGAACTGTATTTGCCTGAAAAGTTTATTTTCTTTAGGGTACTAAGGAGACACAGAGATTGGGGGGCTGGATTTGCCCATCATCATTGAGGTGGGATTTGAGGGTCTGCATTTGGATGCTCCAAAGTGCCTATTTTGGCAAATCCACCATCTCTATCCTTTTAGCATTGAGAGGTTGGAGAATTCTTAATTCTTGAATTGAAACACTCTTTTTGATAAAAGAACTGAGAGATAGTATTTTTCTGTTTCATGTTTTTTTTCTGTGTTTGGAAATGATTTGAACGTACCTGGAGTGAGCACTCTGAGTTTGGCCAGATCAGGCTGGCAAGAGAAACTTTGTGTTTGTTTATTATTTGTTGTACACAAGAATACAGCTTGCTTTGATTCTCAGTCAAGCCTGAATGAGAAATAAATTCTATTTTGGGAAAGCTTACCTGATTTGCCATGCTATTATATTTTATGGTAAGCCCACCAGTAAAGGGTCTTCCTCCCATTTGGGGAAGCATGCCAGGGCCTATATTGTTTCTGTGTGCCAGTCCCTGCCATAGTCCAAGGGATGGCCACGCTACAGTATGTAATCAAGAAGATTAACAAATCACTTATCTTCTTTTTTTACAACTTTAAACTTTTTTCTTTTTCCTTCTTACTTCTCACTCTTTCATCTCCTCCATGATTTATAAGTAATCTTAGGCCGATGTACAAGGTCTGTTTAAAAAGTTCCTGGACAGTTTCAATTATGTGCCAACAGGAAATTCTTTTAAGATGAGCTAGGCGGCATTGAAACCTCACAAGTAACCTTCTTTTTTTCGTGTGTTGATATCTGTTTTCATCTCTGAGCTACACAGTTTTTGTGAAAATGTGTTTTTGTGATCAGTTATTTTTCATCATGGGTGACTGCAATGAGCAGCTCTACAGTATGAAGTTCTGTTTTAAATTGGGTAAGAATGCTACAGAACTTATGAAATGTTGAAAGTGGCTTATGGGGAACATGTCATGAGTCATGGAAGGTATTTTGAATAGTATTCACGTTTCAAAAGTGATCATAAATCAGTGGAAGATGATTCGCGAACTGGAAGACCATCAATGTCAATTGATGATGATCATGTTGATAAGTGAGAGTTCTTGTGCATGCTAATCAGCGATTAAATATCCAAGAATTGGTAGAGGAATGCAACATCTTAATTGGTTCATGTCGCAAAATTCTAACAGAGAAGTTAGGGATGTCTCATGTTGTGGCAAAGTTTGTTCTACAGTTGATAACCGATGGCTAGAAGAACTGCATCTTGATTTGCCAGAATCTTCTTGAGCAGGCAAATGAAGATGAAACATTTCTTGATAAAGTGATAACTGGTGATGAGACATGGGTCTACGGTTCTGACATGGAAACCAAAGCTCAATCGTCTCAATGGAGAACCAAATATCGCCAAGACTGAAAAAAGCTCGGCAAGATCGGTCAAGCGTCAAAGTGATGTAAACTTTTTTTTTTTTTTTACAGTCTTGGTGTTATTCACTATAAATTTCTGTCACAAGGACAAACTGTCAACCAAAATTACTATCTGAAAGTGTTGAAACGACTCTGAGAGAATCAGGAGGACGTGGCCTGAACTTTGGAGGGAGCAGTCATGGTTCCTGCATCACAACAAAATGCTCGCTCATGCCACCATCAAAATTCACAAATTTTGTGCAAAAAACATAATGACACTTACTCTCCTGACTTGGCCCCTGCTGACTTCTTGTTTTCTAAAATTAAATCCATGCTGAAAGGAAAGTGATTAGACACCATTGAAGATATAAAGCAAAATTTGACACAACTTTTGGCAATTCATGAAGATGCATTTAAAGACTGTTTCCAGAAGTGGAAACAACATTGGGAAAAATGTATACAAAGGGAAGGAGAGTACTTTGAAAGGGACTCAATGAAATAAGTTGTAAGATTGTTTAATAAATTTTTATAAAATCAGTCCTGGAACTTTTTGAATAGACCTCATATCTCTACAGTATATACCTTATTTTCAGGTCATGATTATAGAGGGTTAGTTATTGGGTTTATGTTTTAATCCAGGTACGATGTTTATTTTATTATTGGTTTATGTTTTCAATTTACATACAAGTTTATACACAAGTAAAAGTAAAAAAGAGATATAACGAGACCATTTACAATTTTAATACATTTGCATAATTTGGTAATTTTGAATATATTTTCTTTTGATTTGAGTTCCATCTTACATGTAACAGTTTATACATATACTCATATTTGATTATCATTAACACTGGTCATGAGTTTTGGTATTGTACCTGAGGCAGCTGAGGATTAAGTGACTTGCCCAGGATCATAGACAACATAAGTTTTAGTAATTTGTTGTCAAATATATGTTTTATTAACATGTTTTTCATTTTTTTGATGTATCTTGTTCTATAAATGATGGTGATGTCTGACTTAATAACATTCATATGTTTTTACATGCTGCATTTTTCATTTTCTAACTTACACTTCTCCCTCCGTATTTGCGGTTTTGGCACTCGTGATTTCGCTAATTTGCGATTTTTCACATGCTGACTCCACCCCCCCCAATTACATCATGAGTAAAGTTCCTTTTCTTTTACTCTACCACTAAAAGTGTGGTGCTTACCAACATTCACACTGAAAATCGCTGCTTTCTCCCACAAAATCGCTGGTTCAAATTTTTCACTCTGAAAAACGCTGCTTCCCAGCATCCATAGAGAGAAATGCTGCTTCCCAGCATGCATGGAGAAAATCGCTATTACTGTACCCTGAAAATCACTGGGGTTCACTGGGAATCGCTGCTTGCCATAAGCCCAAAAAGCTTTGAGAATCTCTGCTTGCCTGCTATAAGCCCTAAAAGCTTTGGGAATTGCTGCTTGCCTGCCATAAGCCCCCAAATATCTGGGAATCACTGCTTGTTGTGCAATAAATATTGTAATTCCCCCAAAATTGCGAATTTCAATAGTAATAATGGCTGTTTCCCCAAACCGAGAATAACTGTTGAAACATTATTCAAGGTATCAATACCAAAAATGCTAACTTTTACAAAATATCATGAATAACATATAAAAAGTTATTCACGTTTTTTCCATATTTGCGGCTATGTTCCGCCTGCATCCACTGCGAATACAGAGGAAGAAGTATATATTCATTCTTGTTATTATTTACATGTTTTCTTTTAATGCAATGTTTTCTTTGGTGCAATGTTTCTTTTAATGCAATGTTGGTATGTTCATATATTTTTGAACCATAGACTCCTGATGCAGGCTGTTTTGGCCAATACACGTATGTATCGAGTCTTTATTTGAATGTAGTGACTCTTGAAAGCCTTTATTATTCCCTGATCAAGGGGCTAGACAAGTGATGTATTCAGAGGCATGAAGAGAACGTCAACATCAGGGAGTGCATTTTCCAGTTCTTGTCAACAGTGCATTATCCAAAATCAGTAATACCTTAAATGAAAGGTTTTTACGGTGGAGATAATGTTCAACTTCTGAAACAAAACAGCTGTTGAACCAATCCCAGAATAATGTGGACATCATCCAAGCTTTGTGGTGCCATCTCCAATGGACTGGCATGCAGTTCAGGTTCTTTCCTTTAAGGGCGCAAATATTTTGAGCTATAGACTATAAGAGGCTTGCATTTGAAATCAGCCTTGGCACGGGCACACAGTAGCAGGGTGATGCGATCTTTAAATGCCTTGAATCCTTGGGCTTTTGCTGCCATTTTCATTATATTTTTTGGTTCCCAGTCTGCTTGTAAAACAAGCCAGTCTCACCCACATTGTAGACCTGCCCTGGCACATATTCCTTTTCTTCAATTACACTTAGCAGGTGCATTTCAAATTCCTCAGCAGCTTTGTTATCAGCTGAACCTGCCTCCCTAAATAAAAAAGCTTACTTTTTTTTTTTTAAGCAAATATCAGTTTTTAAAACACGCTCGCCATCCTGAACTCGCAGAAAAGAGTTTCACTTTTTTTTTTTTTTGCCCCTGGGTGATGTGTTTGTAAATGCCTCTGGCTTTCATCCTGATAACTAGGCTGTCCGTTGGAGCCAGGTTTTCAAAATGATGTTCAACTCGGCGCAAATTACCGAGTCCATATAAAAGAAATGAAGGGCTCCGTAGCGGTTTAACGCACGGAATAGCGTGCGCTAATTTGCCGGCCGCGCTTGCCGCTACCGCCTCCTCTTGAGCAGGCGGTAGTTTTGGGGCTAGCGCAGGGGTTAGCGCGCGCTAAAAATGTGTGTGTGCTAAAAACCCTAGCGTGGCTTTGTAAAAGGAGCCCTAAAGCATGGTGGGTTGTGAACACAACTGGCCAGACTGTCCTTGAATGAAGAGACATCCTCTTCACATACTAATACTTTATGTGAATTCAAAGGAACAGTAACCACAATCACAGGTAGTCAATTCCAAAAATATTAGAGATTTATCGCAACGGGATATCAGATTTGACCTTAGAGTATAACACTCTTTAGGCTTGTCACCTCCTCATTCATCCCTGCGTAGTGTATTTATTCTGTAGTTAAATTTTATTATTGTTTTATCTTATAAATAAATTGAATAATTTAGATAATTTAAATAATTTAGCTCATTTGAAGCATATGCAGTGTGCATAGTTCACCAAAATTGCTCCAACTTTAGAGTGAAGCTCCCCCGAGCTAAGTTATTTAAATTATCTAAATTATTCGATTTATTTATAAGATAAAATCAATAATAAAATTTAACTACAGAATAAATACACTACGCAAGGATGAATGAGGAGGTGACAAGCCTAAAGAGTGTTATACTCTAAGGTCAAATCTGATATCCCGTTGCGATAAATCTCTAATATTTTTGGAATTGACTACCTGTGATTGTGGTTACTGTTCCCTTGAATGAAGAGAACAGGTGATGCTACATAGAGAGGATTTCTGGCTAAAAGAAATGCTAGGGATAGCACTGCAAATCCCACTAGTCTCTCTCCCTCCTCAACCCCAATTCATCATCACAGTTTATCTTATTCCCAGCTCATTCATACTATGCCTAGTCCATATATAATCCGTATCCTTCCCAGCCAGTTCTCAATATTCTTGCTTGCCTACCTAATCTGGAACTCCCTGCCCTCCTATCTAAAGGAAGAACCAAATATTGATACATTTAAAGGAGCATTACAAAGTTTCCTCTTCAGAGACACTTTTAATTCATAATCCAGGACTCTCTTACAATCTATGAAAAGGCAGCTCTCAACTAACTTTCCCTTACCCTTTTGTGTTACCCTTAGATGTCTTCTTTCTAAAATTATTGTATTCCACCCTCTATCCTTTTGTTTTCTGTTTGTCAGTAGGTCTTGTTTTATGTTTTGGTTCTCGTTATTTATTTTAATTTTGTTCCCCTCCATTTAATTGTATTATATATTGCCTAGAATGTTAATAGGCAATTAATCTAATTTTTAATAAACCTTGATCTGTACACACCATACACTTTCTTTTCTCTCAGACCATCCCTATCTTTCTCAGTCTTTCCTTGCCTTAATGTCTTCTTTCTCCTCTCCTCTTCTTATTCTGGTTTTCCCTTATTTCTTTCTCCCAATGCATTTTGATTTTTGTTTTGGGGGTACAATGCTTAGTGCCCCCCCCCCCGTACCTATTCAATGCCCCCTTTCTTACTTATCTGCTCTCTACTTCCTCCTGATATGACTTGCCTTGCCCCCTACTATTTTCTTCCTTCCCATTAGGTTCTCTCTCACTCTACCTTCATCAGTGTTCCTTCACTGCAGACTAGACTCGCCTATCCCTCATACCTCCTAAGCAGATTTATTACATACTTCATATTTTTTATCCCCATCCTTTCTGGCAAGGATCATATTCCTACTCCGCCTTCCCAAATCCCCAGACACCATTCATATCTAGAACTCCCAGATTTAAATACACTAGCAGTTCCACATCTAGAAAGGCCCTATGAGCTGCTCTGCTACCTGCATGTACAAACCTTGGAAGTTCAGCAGTCAGTTGCTCCACAGCCCTCAAGGCCACATTTGCATGTGGTGCTTCCTGCCCTTAGACTGAAAATCCCAAAGATCACATGCTGAGCAGGAAGTCACTGAACTCAAAGGCATGCATTCATATCATCCCACTGTATGCCAGCCCACTTGCTAAGGATCTAGTAATAACAGAGTAAGTGCTTGGCATGGGGAGCTGAATAAGCACTGCCACTAGTACTTTCTGAAAACATGGAAATTGGCATCTTATTTGGTGATAACAGCTTTGACACAATGTGACTCCAGCACAACCACTCCAGCCCCCCAAGCCATGCTTGCGCCCTTCCCTCCTCCCCGCAACCCCGTACCTCTTAAAATTTTAAATCATGAATGTATAATGCGTGCGACAATTGGGCAGACTGGATGGACCGTTCAGGTCTTTATCTGCTGTTAGTTACTATGTTACTATCATCTCCATCATAATTAAAAAAGAATATAAGAAAAAATCCAGAGCAGGGAAAAAGCTTCTTCCTACAAATTATCTCTCTTTTGTCCCTGGAGATACCTTCACATGGTAATCGTACAAGAGCTTGTACCGCTGGTCATTTAATCGGAGGGATATACTTTTTTAGTTTCTAAAGAGTACTCATCTAATTGTCACAGTTATTTTCGATATGATGAGAGTACCACCTGCTGGATGCCGATTGCACCCCTGAGGCAGGCTGCTAAGCCGAAACACAGACTGTCGGTTCCATGACATTCAGTGTATATATGATTAAGATTGTTATAATAATCCCCTAATAAATATTTTCTCATTTTGATCTATCTCTGGTTGATGTGTACAGTTCCTAAACCAACCTGAATAATTTATATACCTTCACATGGCACATATAAGTGTACAGTCTTGTCTGTATGCATGATGCATATAGATGTATATGGCCACACTTTTATAAAAGGCCTTATGTATAAAACAGCTTTTACATGCAGAAACACCTTTTCCCCCAATTTCTATATATATAGTGCCACTACTTGCACGTGCAAATTGGTGAACCTAATCAGTTTATAATCAACAAGCCAATTGGTGCTGATAATTGATGATTAATAATTAATGTACAACTTGGTAGGCACATTCTATAAAGTGGTGTGTGTCACTTTTAGTATGAAAATCTCAAATGGGACCATGGTCAGGAGAGGAGCATGAGAGGGTCATGAGCATTCCTAAAAGTTATTTATTTATTTACATCTCTTATAAACCATTTCTATTCAAAGTTAGGTGCATTATTATAGAATACACTCGATCTGCGCACAACTTAGGCACAGGTACTTAGGCCTGGTTTTCCCATGCCACATACAATTGCTAAGCGTGATTCTATATGAGGGGGCACTGAAAAGTTCTCAGCCCAACTTCCTAAATTCTAAGCATTATTTTGCCACTGTAGCTGAAAAAGAGTGTTATCTTATTTTGTTAAGAGCCAGTTTGCAGAAACAAAATTCTATGTTTTTGACATTGTTTCAGATCATTGATTGAGCTCCTATTCACGTCATTCTCTTCTTAGCTGGACTGAGAACTTTTCAGCACCCCCTCGTATATAGAGGGAGCCTTTCATAGATTCGTGCTAAGAGCTGTGCTGATCAGTACTTTTGGCACCATATATAGAATTTGACCCTATGTGAATACCTTCTTTCTTATTCTTTGGAGGTGTTTTGAAGAACAAGATTAGGTTGATGGAGACAACAAATGAAGGTAGCTTTAGGTTTTCAAAATTATACATGTTTTTGCCTGATCCAGTAGGCACAGTTCTTTGTGAGTACTTTTCCCAGGGGCAATAATCAAATCAAAACTACCCAGCTGTCAGCTTGGTAAAGTGATTGAACCTAACACTAAACATGAAAATGTAGCTGTACCAGCACAAGGGATTGGGCAAGGCAAGCTGTTTTCTAGTCTTTGTTTAGCCTAGGCTTCAAGAGGTGTCACCTAAGTTGAGCCTCTCTTGGGGTCAAAAGCCTTCTTGGGATATTGGAGGTAACACAAGAGATCTGAGAGGATCCAAGTTCTGGGACTAGGGCCCAGATGCACTAAAGCCAGCGATTGTCACTAAATCTATTTTAACAGCTTTATCAATGATCACATGTGCTGACCCAATGCAGAAAACAGCTCACCGCCTGGTTTTCTGCACGATCTGACCAAGCAAATAAGCTGATTAATATTTAAATGCCTTGTAAATCAGTAGAGCGATTGATGCTCTAACATGGCTTCCTGATGCACTAAAAAAAAGTGATAGTTTTAGCGATCATAAAAACGACCACTTGATTAACCTGTCTAACCTTTTTTTTAATCGGCACAGATGTGACGTGGCAGAGAAAGGCCCTGCTGGGTCTAGAGCAGTGGTGTCAAACTCGCGGCCCGGGGGCCACATGCGGCCTGCCAGGTACTATTTTGAGGCCCTCGGTATGTTTATCATAATCACAGAAGTAAAATAAAACAGTTTCTTGATCATATGTCTCTTTAGCTATAAATTACAATATTATTATTAAAACTTAGCCAAAAGAAAAGATTTATAAACTATAAAGAGTTTTTTACCTCTTGCAAAATTATCATTTCGTTAATAAGACATTAACTCTTTTTTTCTGAGGCCCTCCAAGTACTGACAAATCCAAAATGTGGCCCTGCAAAGGGTTCAAGTTTGAGACCACTGGTCTAGAGGGAGGTGGTTGTTGGGTCAGGAGCATGGGAGATGATATTTTTTTGCTGGTGATTTTTTTTTTTTTGCCAGTTGGTTGAGAGTGTCGATTGGTTGAGTGCTGGTTAACTAGAATTCTACTGTATTTTACAAAAGGCTTCATGTCCATCAAGCCTTTTGTAAAATACTTAGAGAATTCAGCATGTCCAGGCCTATATGAGGGGCCACTGAAAGCTTCTCAGCCCAATCAACAAAGTTGGGGTAGTCTCCATCGAGGGCTATACACTTGGGGCTCTTTTTACAAAGAAGCGTTTTAGCACACGCTAAACACTAACGTGCATGTTAGTCTATGGATGTGTTAGCGGTTAGCGCATGCGTATATTTAGCTTGCGCTAAAATGCATAGCGCACCTTAGTAAAATAGGGAGTTAGTCCTTCGATTTTCTACTCTTTTCATTCTGTATTTTTCCAACGGCATAATAAAAAAAACCCCATCTAAGTCTGTTTTGGGCCTAAGGCGCTAGTCGTCCAAAGTCGGCAGCGTCCAAAGTCCATTCTCAAAAAATACATCCAAAATATTTTTTTCGAGAATCGTATATTTGTGCGTCCAGCCGTTTGATCATCCAGACCGCTAAGTCATCTATCTTTATACCCCATTCCAAGCCCAAAATGTCTAGAAAAATTCCTTTTGGACGTGGGAGGGGTCATCAAAGTGATGGACTAGCCACTCAGACATGGCAACAGATTAGCGGGGCACCTTATAGTGCACTGCTGTAAACTTCATAAAAGGGTGCCATATAAACATCTCACCATAACTCCCCTGTAGGTCATGGTGAGCCCCCCCCAAAACCTTCTATATCCACCTATCTACTACCCCAATAGCCCTTATGGCTGCAGGTGGCACCTGTATGGCAGTATAGCAGGATTTTGGGGGTTTTTGGTAGGTTCACATTTTTCACCATGAATGCAATGGTTAGAGTGGCTTATGGGCCTGGGTTCTCCTCTCTATGGTTCACTAGCCCATCCTCCAGACTACTTAAGACACCTCTGTGTAGCTCTACTAGGTTTTCCTATGCCAGATGCTGATGTTCTGGAGGCAGGTGTGTACTTTTTTATTCTGATTTTTATGGCGGTGGGGGGGGGGGGGGCAGAGATCACTGGGGGAGTGTGTGTGTGTGTGTTCGGGGTCTGTACTTTGCCCCTGCAATGGTTATCTGGCCATTTTGAATACCTTTTGGGTACTTATATCTTCACCTAAGTCCTAAGTTTTGTTGCATAAATCATAAGTTCTGTCTAGGCAGTCTCGTTAAACTTTCGATTATCGCTGCAGGACAACTAAGTCTAGGTTGGCCCACATCCTGTCTACCTCCCGCCCTAACTGTTCCTTCAAAAACACCCCTTTTCACTCTGAGTATACAGCGGCAGTGAAAAGGCCTAAGCTGCTTTTAGATACGTCTAAAACCCATTTCAATTATTGGCATGTGGACAACCTGTCTTTTTGATTGTCCAAGTGCCGATATAGGCGGGTTTTTAGACATACTGTATTTCCATTTCGCTTATGAACGTCTAAGTGTATAGCCCTTGACTGAGACTGCCCCAGCTTAATTGAATGGGCTGAGAACTTTTCAGCGGCCCCTCGTATATCCCTATTTCCACCTAGACACCCTGCGCAAAATCAAGCTTCATATGTTCTTATGAAAAGGTGAAATAAAATCCTTCCATAGCATTCCTTATGCAAAGTTACAATTAAAATAAAGTTATTTCATAAAATTACAATTTTATTGTAACATATATAGCTTATGGAGTCATTATGGGGTCGATACAAAAAAAGTTAGATAGTTATACACATAAGCATAACTTTTCTGCTAAGGATAGCCAAATAAATTTACGTGCATAACTTTATTTAGTTAACAACATATGGCAGCTTTTCTTTACAATCAGCCTTATGGATATCACTTTATGACGTACTCAGCACTGGTATCCCAGACTTTTTGTGTTATCTGGTTATAAAATAACTATATATTGAAACATAGAAACATAGAAATAGACGGCAGATAAGGGCCATGGCCCATCTAGTCTGCCCACCCTAATGTCCCTCCCCTACCTTTGCCCTGTGAATAGATCCCATGTGCCAATCCCATTTGGCCTTAAAATCAGGCACGCTGCTGGCCTCAATCACCTGTAGTGGAAGACTATTCCAGTGATCAACCACTCTTTCAGTGAAAAATAATTTTTTGGTGTCACCTCGTAGTTTCCCGCCCCTGATTTTCCACGGATGCCCTCTTGTTGTCGTGGGACCCTTGAAAAAGAAGATATCTTCCTCCGCCTCGATGCGGCCCGTAAGATACTTGAACGTCTCGATCATGTCTCCCCTCTCTCTCTGCGCTCCTCGAGCGAGTATAGCTGTAATTTGTCAAGCCGTTCTTCGTATGGAAGATCCTTGAGTCCCAAGACCATCCGGGTGGCCATTCTCTGCACCAGCTCCAGTCTCAGCACATCCTTGCGATAATGCGGCCTCCAGCAAAAGTTCATCATTTGTTATCACAAAGTGAGCATGGATATGTAATTATTTTAGATTGTTGAACCTTGCTAGAACATCCCTAGCTTACAATAATGACTTCATTGTCTAATGTTCTTTCCATAACAACGTGCTTGTTCTTTTTATCTTAGTGTGTTGGAACAGTGAAATCATTTTGTGATCTTCAACTGTGCTCAATACATTTCTTATTGTGATATGATTACATTTGCTGGAGCTACTGACACATACCAAAGTCACTTCCCTAATGTGAGATGAATATTTTTAGTCAACAAAGTCCTTGATACTTAGCCTTAACAATCAGAAGGGGTCCATTCCAGGTTACCCCTCTCTGTTTGATGTTTGATAGGGCAATTTGTCCGCAAAGGATCTCTCCACCATTTTGCAGAGGACACGAGCTCTTCAGCTGACTGAATAAACACAAGTATGTTAAAGGCAAGAAAGAGAACGAGAGGAACACAGCTTAACTTTCACTGACACTAGAAAGAAAAGAATGAGCTGCAAAAGCTATTTCCAGTGTAAACAGAACTTTTCCCCTCCCACTCAAAACTCATTGCCCCATGAATAGGAGACACTTACAAGCGCTGGCGGAGCTACAAGAGTGACAGGTGCATCCTGACATGCCTAAATGAGAAGAACCAATCAGAAACCCCAGCCCTGCTTTTGTTGTCATCTGGCTTTGCTCACGAAAGATGAGTTTGATTGACGGATGCATCAAGGTTCACAGTTTATTGGTTTTTGCAAAAGAGCCAGATCTGCCAATTTAGACAGGGGAGTGACACAAAAGTTTCCATCTAAATGGACTAATTTTACTACAGGGAATTCTCAGCCAGGGAGCATGGATGCAGGCGGAATCCTGTTTTATTTTTAACAAGGACTGAATGACAAATATAAACGACAGTTCAGGGCTGACGGAACATCAGCGCTTGACACTTCACAGGGGAGCTGTGAGATAAACAATAGACAGAGAAATTGAATTAGAATCAGCTGAGAGCTAGGAGGGAGAGAAATATACACAGAAAACACATACGGCATAAAGATGCAGATGAAGGTCCTATCCTATCTTTGGCACTGGAAGGCAGACTAATAGAAGGCAAGGCTTTCCTGTCCAGATACCTTCCTCAAAGTTCACTATGTTACAGCAATATGCATTGTACGACTTAATAAAATCTCAGGTAATCTTGCAGGTCAATATCAAAACACTGCGGACAGCATTTTTTTAAACACTGGCTGTAGTATTGAAATAGATTCCAGTTATTGAGCATTGCTTTGTGGATCACAAGTGACCCTGAATATCCAGATAGAGTGATGAGCAGCTGGGTTACCTGGAAAGCAGCAATGTTGTGTCTAGTATCTGGATAGCAGCCCTACTAACATTACAACAGCTTTTTTTTTTAAGGTTGAATAGTGCCACACTAGATAACGTCTTCCTCTGTCCATGCAATGCTCACATATGGCCTTGGCACCATCTGAATAGTGCTGAAGAGGTCTTGAAGGGTATGAAAGTGCTGCATATTGATGGATAGAAATGGCCACTGTTCCCTCTAAGCCAATGTATCGCAAACTGTATGCCATGGCACACTAGTGTGCCGCACGAGATTTCAGGTGTGCCGCGAGACGCCGGGGAGGAGGAGAGGCGCCAGCGCCGGCTGACTGCCTACAGGACGTGCCTCTTGTGGTGAGAGGCACATCCTGTAGCCATCACCAGCGTCTCTCCTCCTCTCTGTGCCTCTTATTTTTCAACGCCCCCTACTGGCGGCTCAGGGCCCCATCTGGAGAACCTCCACGCATGCTCAGGACATCATCACGGCGATGTCTGTGCATCTCAGAGTGCCCTCAAGCCGCGGCCGCCAGTTTAATGAGCCGCAGCTCGTAAAGTTTGCGAGGCACTCGTCTAAGCTGAGCAAGAGTTTTCCAACTGCATTGCTGCCAATAGGAGATGATGCTTCAACATTGTGTTTTCAATTGCTAGGTTGCTCCAGAGTTTGGCTGTCCCTCTCCGTTGAAAATATGAAAGTGAAATGGTATTCACCACTGGCAGGACTTGCATGGAGGATTCCCACTCAGTTTAAAGCGAACAGTGATAATGGCCAGTGCCAATATCCATATAGTGCCTATTGCTACATGGGTTTTGAGCTTTGAACATTGTGCCTTTGTTTATTACCTCCTTTTTAA
This sequence comes from Geotrypetes seraphini, assembly GCF_902459505.1. Lineage (NCBI taxonomy): Eukaryota > Metazoa > Chordata > Amphibia > Gymnophiona > Dermophiidae > Geotrypetes > Geotrypetes seraphini. The sequence goes on from NC_047087.1 coordinate 181,303,521, forward strand.
AAAGACATAGCTACTGTACTTTCTATTTGAGGTCAAAATGTAGGGGAAAAGCCTTCAGCTGCAGATTAAGTGCTACCCTCTTGTCTTACCAGAAAGAAGTATTTAAAGCCACTTAGAACCATAGAAGCATGATGGCGGATAACGGCCAAATGGCCCATCCAGTCTGCCCATCCACAGCATCTGCTATCTCCTCTTCTCCCTAAGAGATCCCATGTGCCTGTCCCGCACCTTCTTGAATTTAGGCACAGTTTTGTCTCCACCACCTCTACCAGAAGACTGTTTCACACATCTACCACCCTTGCAGTAAAAAAAAGTATTTAAAGGGACCAAGTAGCACATGTAACTGAATTTCCTGTGGATTTGAACCTACCACCTGGGGAAAATGGAGCAAACAGCATGAAGCACTGAGCCTCCCTAATGCTCTTCATTCAGGAGGCAGGACTTCTAGGCCTGCTTCTAAAGCAGTGATGGAGAATAAAAATTGCTGAGTCACTGGGCCAGCCCTGCAAGATTTTCATTAGATTTGCTTGGTACAACAGAAGAGAATGGGAATGTTAAGGCTAGGGCTACCGGATGCCCGGATTTATCCAGACATGTCCTCTTTTTAGAGGACATATCCGGGCATCCGGACGGCTTTTCAAAACCCGGCACTATGTCTGGGTTTTGAAAAGCTGCCAGCTCGGGACTGCATCAGGAGGGCATCTGTGCATGTACTAAAGCAATGCAGTGACATCATCACCAATATCCAAGTCATGCTCCCAAATTTGTTCCAAAACCACACATCTATTAACCTTCCAGTAGACTGAAGAAGCTTTTTTGTGCTGCACAATCAACCCCTCACAAAAATCCCGCAAACCGGTTTCGCCACTCTGCACAAACCCAATGAACCCTTCAAACAATGCAGAAGCTGCAATCATCTGAAGTACTGAGACACACCTAAATCAAACTCCTTTCTCAAATTCTCAAAAGTCTTAAACTCCCCCAACTCAGAAGCTGAGTCATAAACCAAGTACCCTTATACTGCCAATTAGCCCAGCATCCTAGATTTGTAGCTCAGAATTATGCCAAATGGAAACTGAAACGAACAGGATCCGTTTCTAGGCCCCGAAATCGTTCTGCAAACATTCTATAATCTATTACAGACGTCTGGAGGCAGTTCCCCTTAGAAAGAAAGAATACCAGATATTTCCAAAAGGATAGCCTGACTTTATTTCCAGAATTCATTTGGTTATATTGGGTCAGTGGTAATCCTCACAAGAAAAGGGGGATGGACAAGAGAGGGGAGAGGGTGTGTGAGCAGGATATGTACTTCATTGTTTAAATCTTAAAGGTGTTAAGAGCTGTGGGGGGTTGAGCCTTCATGTCTCAGACAACTAACCTAGTTAACATAAATTAAATGACCTCTTCCCAAACCATTAAGAGAGTAAGCACCCAACATTCTACATTTGATTACTTCCAGCATGGACAGAGACAGAAAACTTAAAATGTGTCCTTTCATAGACAGAACAAACAAAGCAAAAAACTGCAGACCTTGTACACGATGCAGGCAGGCTTTATTATGACAAGTAAATTTTAGGTTAAAAACCTTTTACCAGGTGAGGGACCCAACACGGTCCGTGTTTCGGACTAACCTTCGTCAGGGGTCCAATTTTTGATAAAGCAGAAAATTATCAAAAGAAAAAAGCCTTGGGTAAATAGCCGATAGGTGACATGCTGAAAAAAACCGCCACTCGGGCGGTTTTTTCAGCATGTCACCTATCGGCTATTTACCCAAGGCTTTTTTCTTTTGATAATTTTCTGCTTTATCAAAAATTGGACCCCTGACGAAGGTTAATCCGAAACACGGACCGTGTTGGGTCCCTCACCTGGTAAAAGGTTTTTAACCTAAAATTTACTTGTCATAATAAAGCCTGCCTGCATCGTGTACAAGGTCTGCAGTTTTTTGCTTTGTTTGTTCTGGATTGTTTTTCACTGCAGACAGTTGAACCTTGTTTTCCTCCTTGGATTTGTTTTTTTGCTTTGCTTTCATAGACAGAGACAGAAAATCTATCCTTTCATTACAATCCCCTCTTACGTCATGAAAATGACGTCATAAATGCACAGCATGAGCGTGGAGGGAGAGATATTCTAGATATGTCTCTTGAGGAGGGGTTTTAGGGGCTGCAATGAGTCAAACAGCACAGGAACAGTCTAAAATTACATAAGCAACAAGAGTGCAGATAATAATAAAGATTATAACAATAAGAAGGTCTAAGTTCAACATTCTTATTGATAGTAATAAGGGACTCAAACCTAGCCTTAACCTGGTCTCGGGCCTTGAATTCATCTGGGACCCCTATCTCATCTATGTATAGCTAAAGTGCACTGGCCTATCTACTGGCTGAGTAGTTTAACACGGAGCCGGAGGTCTCCACAGAGCCAGTAAATATCACCTAAAGAAAAATCTAATGCTGCAACAGTGAAGCATATCTATAATTTCCAAAAAAAATAATACTAGGCTGTAGTTAAATTTCCAGTATGCCTCGGACAATAGTTTCTGATTAATACATTAACACATTTTAGCTAATCATGATTTAATCAGGACTACTTGAAACCGTCTTCCTGCCCTCAGGGTCTATCTGCATCCCCATGCCAGTCAGATTGATACAATTTCCCATAGGCCTTTGGTGACACCAGCTATGCCAACCGAAAATGCTGAACGCCTGCAACGGCTATGCTGACATCTTCCATATTCTTTGAAATAAAAGCAAACTTGTGGTACCCTTAGCCAGCTTGCCTCGCTTATGCCTTGCCAATCTCTAACAGTATATCATAGCTGTCCTCCAAGCTATGAAGATGAACAGTTCCCATTATGAGTTCAAACCTCTGTCTTAGGTCGTATAGGCCATAATCTGGGCGGGGATCCCAGTATGCCCATATCTTACCCGTCGTTGAGCGAGTGAACGTGCATAAGGGTTGTAGGAAACTTTCTCAGGAGGCCCAGGCAAAAAGATACAAAGATGTCAGAAGAGAGTATGTAAGTATGGGATAAGGGATAATATTATCTCTGACCCTGGTAATGGTAATGCAATAGGCCATGCCAAATTAAAACCAAATTAGAACCAAATTAGCAAGTTGTCAGAGAAGATACTGGAAATTCATGTATAACTGCCTTAAAAGCTAGAAGGAACTTTGTGAGAAAAGAAATGTACACGTGTTTCACTCTACAGCAAAGGAGAATAGCAAAATTTGTAGAATAGTTAAGATAGGATGAATTAAAACATTAAATACATGGTTTGTAGTGGGTGAATACCCAAAGAAAAGTTCCCAAACTGAGACATGAGCATCTCGGAGCAAATTTTGTGCAATCTGTCCATTTTCAAAAGTGATAGTATGGTTCACTTCTTTGGAGGTTTACTTAAGTTGTTCAATAAAGTTCAGCAGCTTATGAAATGTCTCATTGCCCATACCAAGAGGTAGTAGATGTACAGCATATGAAATAAAGTCTGAAATGTCCATAGAATAGGTTAAACAGGAGGAATTGTACAGCAAAGCGTTCTTAGGAAGGTGGCTTTCTCCGATGAACAGGAAACATTGTGTACAGCATGTGTGGAAAAGTCTTTACAGTCAGGGTGCAGGAAGATGAATTAGTCCAGCAGGAACCGGCAGTCTCTTTAAACTGATGAGGTTCACACTTGAAATGAAAGGATGTTTGCACAGGATCTGATGTTTGCACAGGATCAGTCAAGTCACTGGAAATTAGTGGTGTTCACCCTTGAGATGAAATGATGTCTGTGCATACAGGGAGGGATTTAAAAAGAGTCCCGATATCATTCAGCAGCTGTACTCCAGTGTGATCCAAATAAGAGATAGAAAATGGAGGAGAAACCATGTTGCCTGTACTGAATGTAGAGAGAGAGAGAGAGAGAGAGAGACCAGGTTGCCTGTACTGAATGTGGCAACATGTGACAATATTAATACATTTACTTGTTATAGTTAAGGCAAAAGAGAGACAATATTCAAGTACTTAAGGTTCTTAATCAGACATTTCAAAAAGATATGTTTTTGTGTGCTGCATATAACTATTATGGCACTTCAGAGAGACAATAATTCTGTACTGAATGTATTTAAAAAATTATGTCAGTCAGAAATGTGTACTGAATGGTTCATATCAAGTGAGCACCATAGAATAAATACTGTATAGATATAGAATAAAACCTTTTCTTAAAAATATAACCCCTAACTAAGCTACATTTAGTATATGCAAGTTATAGGGAAAAAAAAGAACATTGCGCATTTGGGCTAGTAAAAAGTGGGAAAAGAGCTTGCTCTAGAAATGGCCAATATTATGTATCCTGGGGTACCCCTCAAACCAAAACAAGTAGACAAAACACAGACCACATGGCATAGACAAAACACAAAACACTAATTTTTCTTCCATCTGTCAAGTGTTCAGGGCTGAACTTATCTCTGGAAATAAACACATTGTTATAGAAAAACAAAACAGAGATGAACACATGACTAAAGTGTATGGACAAATAACGCATAGCATAACCATCTCATATTTAGAAAAGCTAATGTCTCTTTGGATCGTCTTTATCTCTGCAGTGACAAAGAGGATCCCTGGAAAACACCAGAAATATCCTAGTGCCAAAACTGGGATGGGCATGCATATATCCGAACCGCTGCTAAGAAAAAGAAAAGAAAAACACATTTTAATTTTGCAACATCCTAATTTCATCTAAAACAATAGGAAGGAATTTTTTTCCATTCACAAATGTGCCAGCTGTGGCTTTCCAGATTTTATCTTTAATAGTCCTGTTCATGCGTTCGACAATACCGAAACTCTGTGGGTGATATGGGAGATGAAATTTCCACTCAATGCGGAATGCGATAGCTAAATCTTTGCATACTCTGGCAGTGAAAGCAGGACCATTATCTGTTGATGTGTGTGGGACATCCCCACCTAGGGATGATTTCGCGAAGTAAAATGTTCACCATAGTCTGAGCAGTTTCATTTGTAGTGGGAAAAAACTTCAGGTTATCGGGAGAACATGTCAACAATAACAAGGGCAGCTGGTATACAGGGTTTCCCCTCTTTGCACCAAAGTCCGTCCGAAGGGCGGCTTTGGGCACCGGCCACTAAATCAACTGTCAGCCAAAAATGTAAGCACTCACGGCACCGCCTGCAGCACTACTGAAAAAGGTGCTACACACCCCACCTGTTATTGCAGTCAAACCACCTGAAGGAATTGGAGACACCAAAGCCCGCTGCAGCTGCAACCACTGAAGACACCACACCTCTCCCTCTGGCTAAACCAAGCCACCACTATAGTCACAATATAAGCATAATGATACGCGTATAAGCTGAAATCAGAGAAATTAACTCCCCCTCTATCTTTCAACTGTTTAAGCTTCTTCAAAGCCATTCTAGGAGGTTTGGCCCTCCAAAGGAAGTGCAAAATTTGTGCCTCTAAATCCTTGTAAATGGAATCCAGAAATGGCATCGGCACCATACTCAAAATGTAATTCACCTCAGAGGCTATGATCATTTTGATGGCCTCCAACCTACTCCACCAGGACAAAAATAACGGGGACCAATTAGTAACCAACTTATCTACAACAGCAACCAATGCCTGCCAATTATACTCTAATGTACTCTCTACCATAGTGCCAAGCTATACCCCCAAACACTTCAACTTTGTAGCTGCTCACACCAAAGGAAGCTCTCCAACATGAACCCTATGAGTATGGACATTAAGGCCCGGATTCAGTATAGGGTGCCCTTCTCAGAAGCCGCCTATGCGGCTTTTGAGAATTGCACATGGGTGCCCGATACAGAATCGCCCTAGGTTGCCTAACCACCACTCTAACTGGCACCCATATTACAGGTGCTGATTAGAGAATTGCACTGTCGCTGAACTGATGGTGGCAAGGGATCTCCCTGCCGCGATCAGTTTAGCAGCCGTGGCCCATCCCCCCCGACCCCTGTGCGAAGACTACTTGCAAGAGGGATGCTCAGTCCATCATGCTGGGACCCCCAAAGCTGGCCCCCCACCTCTGAATGTCTGCAGCAGGAGGAGGGCCCAATTCCTCCTGCTTCCACCCCACTGACACATTTCCCGGCAGGAGGGATACCCAGTCCCTCCTGCCAGACACCCCCTCCCCGTAACGACGGCGGTAGGAGAGATGCCTAATCCCTCCTGCCGGACAGGATGCCGGACACCCCCCACCTCACCCTGTAATGACCAAAGCAGGAGGGATGCCCAGTCCCCCCTACTGGATACCCCCACCCTTGTAATGATCGTGCCAAGGAGGGCCCCCCCATGAAGGTAGGCCCCTGACCCCCCAGCAAAAATACCCCTAGCCCAGCCGGAACTCTCCCCCCCAGGCTAGCCCAGCCAGACCAATCCCCCCTAGCCCACCCAAACCCCCCTGCCTTCATCTGAATTAAATCTCTGTCCACTTATGTCTGTGAAGGAGGCCTGTATATTATACCAATGTAAATACATTTTCCATTCTGATTGGCCAGATCCCTTAGGCCCTCCCCCAAAGGAGCAACCTATGATTTAATCTCCACAGGGGCCTCTATTTTACAGAAAAGTCACCCTCAACAGCAGTAATACAGACGAATGATCAGAGACTATTATGCCACAAATTCTTGAATCCACCAGAAAAGGCTGAAGAGTTTTAGAAATCAAAAAATAATCAATGTGGGAGTAAGACAAATGAACAGGAGAAAAAAAAATGTATACTATCTCATGGAGGGGTGCTACAAACGCCAAAGGTCCACTGATTCCTGCCCTATTGAAGCAATGACCTTACTTGCTTTTAATGACTATCTCCAATTTGTTGACTGCTTATCCAAAGTTACATCCTATATTTGATTGAGATCCCCACCCACAATAACATATACCTCTCCCAACCCCCAACATAATTAGCAATAGCATGGAAATATTCAGAAGAATCAACATTTTGTGCATACACATTTAAAAACAGAAATGCAGCTCCCCTCAATTTCTGGCATGCAAATTTAGGGCATTGATTGGATGCCTGGTTTTAATATTAATAACCTCATTTGCATGCCAAAATTGGAGAGTATAGGACCACACAGAAAACCATGTGGTGAGCCTGTTTAAATGCACCCCCCCCCCCAATTTAATATGAAATGCTACCCATCTGCCTTCCCAATCAGAAGCATGAACAAGCACTGCTTCTGAGTTACAATCATTACCCCATTCCTTTTCCCCTCAGCAGGCAATAAAGTCACTATCTCATAAGTCTCCAAAGTTCTGTGAGTCCTGAAATGATAGTTGAATCTCCTGGAGAAAACCAAAATCTGCTTGCAAATGTTGAAGGTACAGAAGTGTTTTCTTCCCCTTATTCAATCCCTTAACATTTAAATTAATCAACCTTAACCCATAACCCAATAATAGGCAACCAGTTCTTAAACAAAACAGAAGTTATGGTAACCCAGATCACTCCAGCAGACATCACAAGCTGAAGAAAAGTGCCTAGTCCTAAACCTGCCTCATCTAACCCCCAACCTAACAAACCTACCCAAACCTCCTCCCAACCAGGCCCAAAGATGGTGTTAGCCTACTATGCGCTAGTGTGCAAATGAAAATGACCCCAAACAGCAAGCAGTCAAGAACATAAGAAATTGCCGCTGCTGGGTCAGACCTGTGGTCCATCGTGCACAGCAGTCTGCTCTCGTGGCGGCCCCCAGGTTAAGACCAGTGCCCTGAGACCAGCCCTACCTACATACGTTCCGGTTCAACAGGAACTTGTCTAACCTTGTCTTGAATCCCTGGAGGGTGTTTTCCCCTATAACAGCCTCCGGAAGAGCATTCCAGTTTTCCACCACTCTCTGGGTGAAGAAGAACTTCCTTACGTTTGTACGGAATCTGTCCCCTTTTAACTTTAGAGAGTGCCCTCTTGTTCTCCCTACCTTGGAGAGGGTGAACAACCTGTCTTTATCTACTAAGTCTATTCCCTTCAGTATCTTGAATGTTTCTATCATGTCCCCTCTCAGTCTCCTCTTTTCCAGGGAGAAGAGGCCCAGTTTCTCTAATCTCTCAGTGTACGGCAACTCCTCCAGCCCCTTTACCATTTTAGTCGCTCTTCTCTGGACCCTTTCAAGTAGTACCGTGTCTTTCTTCAGTGCTGGATGCAGTATTCTAGGTGAGGGCGTACCATGACCCAGTATAGTGGCATGATAACCTTCTCCGATATGTTTGTGATCCCCTTCTTAATCATTCCTAGCATTCTGTTCGCCCTTTCGCCTCCGCCGCACATTGCACGCACGGCTTCATCGATTGTGGGACCAGTACTCCCAAGTCTTTCCTGGGGGGGGGGTCTCTCCAAGAACCACCCCGGACATCCTGTATTTGTGTATGATTTTTGTTACCGACATGCATCACCTTACACTTATCCACGTTGAACCTCATCTGCCATGTCACGGCCCATTTCTCGCATGGCTCGCAATTTTTTTGAAGTAGTCGTTCATGCGGAACCTTGTCGAAAGCCTTCTGAAAATCCAGATTACAATATCGACTGGGTCACCCTTGTCTATCCGCCTGTTTACTCCCTCGAAGAAGTGTAGCAAGTTCGTCAAGCAAGATCTTCCTCTGCTGAAGCCATGCTGGCTGCTCCTCATCAGATCGTGTCCATCAAGGTGCTCAATGATGCGGTCCTTTATCAGTGCCTCTACCATCTTTCTCGGTACCGAGGTCAGACTCACCGGTCTGTAGTTTCCTGGATCACCCCTTGAACCTTTCTTGAAGATCGGCGTAACATTCGCCAGCTTCCAGTCTTCCAGATCTCTTCCCGATTTGATCGACAGATTGACAATTAGTTAAAGCAGTTTAGCTATAGTGCCTTTCAGTTCCTTGATTACACTCGGATGGATGCCATCCAGTCCTGGGGATTTATCATTTTTAAGTCTATCAATCTGCCGGCATACCTCTTCTAGACTGACTGTCAACCCTGTCAGTTTCCCGTCTTCGTTTCCCGTGTATAGCCTGTCTCACTTTCTGTTACAACTGTGCTACTTTATGTCAGGGCTGCTACCTCCTCCTGAGACTTCCCCATTTATGCCTGCAAACCACAAAATCTGATAAAGCAGCGGAATTATTTTGCAGAACATTTTAAGGCACAATATCTTCTCCATTATTTGCTGTAAGATGACACTCCGACCCGCCAATGTCGCCACAACAATAATATCGGGCTTGGTCCTTTTACTTGCAGGAAGAAATTCTATAAAGAGGGCACTAACATTATGCATCAAGAATGCATGTGTCTGGCCAAAACAAGCAGAAATTATAGATAAAATTGAAACCATACAAAGACATCTAAGAAACTCGGGCACTCAGACTGAGGATTAGGAATAGTGTTGTGGAGGAGCAGGTGGAAACTTAATGTGATACTTGCTCCCAAACCCCTGCTTTCATGGGGAAATATGAGGAGTTGCTGTATAAATTAGATGACTTTGGAAAACATGAGAGAGAGAAGAACCTGTGCTTTAGGGGTATTCCTGAGTGAAAGGAAGAGGAGGACATTCCCACCATTGACAAATGCTTTGCTACATAGCAACTACTAGAGAGAGAATCTGACCAGACCCTAATAGAATTGGAATAGGCACATCTTTGGGTTCTCGCTTAAACTATAAGCCAGTGTCTCTCAAACCTTATAGTTCTGGCACACTAAACGGAGCAAATGTTTTTCACGGCACATTATAATTGAAATTATAAAATTGCAAAACCAATAAAAAATTAAATTTGAGAGTTATTTATTTAAAATTCTTTAAGCTATGTATGGGTAATTATAACAACGGTGAAACTATAGTAGATAGAATTAATCAATGTGGTGGATGTGCTTGTTTTTGAATGCAAATTAACTCAAAATGCTGTTCAATAGTCAACAAGCAAACACACATTTCATCATCTACCATCTGCAGTTCTCTTTTTTGCAATTTAATTTCTGTAAAGTTGAAAATCCAGGTCTGTAAAGATAAGACGATCTAAATAGTAATCATCCTTGATTGCTTTGTTGCTCAAGTTAGGATAACTACTGCATAAGAAATAATAATAAAATTACTTGCCTTTTGGTCCTTGAAAACTATCACGGCAAAGAATGATGCTTGTCTGGGTGGTTGTAGACTTACACACACAGACGCTCATAACATTGTTAGACTCTTGCGTACACGGTGTACTTGTCATCAATTCTCATGTATACTTATGAAGGGAGTTTTTAAAATTAAAGTAAAATTCTGTAATCTCTTTGGGGCACACAGTTTGAGAGACTGCTATAAGGCCATGGACATAATTGTGCATTTTGCAAGATTTACTGACAAAGAAAAGCTCCTTCATAATGCTAGACCAGGAGTACAGTTACGATTCTAGGACCAAGTGATTCAGGACATTTATAAATTTCTTTAATGAAACAAACGGCGATGAAGTCAGTAACTGATGTCCTTACCAAGGCAAAGATTAAGTACAGATGGGCAGTTTCTTTTAGCAGTTTGCTTTGGCCTGCGTAGGATCAAAACATCTGAGGAAGCCTGGAAGCTGTTAAAAGATCTAGGAATAGTGGTATCACCACTATTGCTGGTATCTATGTCATAACTGTGGCTCTGACAACTCACAAGTTGTATTGGTGACAATTGATTTTGGACAAGAGCAAAGAACAGAAAAATACTTCTTCTGGAATGGACTAAATTGGGAGAGGCAAACTGTTTTGGTGTTATCATCTTGGTGGACTTTGTATGTGCCCTGGACTGCAGCGCTTCTTTGTTATTCTGAAGCTGGAGAGTCGGGAGTCGTTTCCTACCGGGCACCCGCAGAGACAGACGCACTGACGTCACGCGGGTCCTTCCTCCGGGGTTAAACGGACGCCGCGACTGCAGGAGACCGGAGAGGCAAACTGTTTTGGTGTTATCATCTTGGTGGACTTTGTATGTGCCCTGGACTGCAGCGCTTCTTTGTTATTCTGAAGCTGGAGAGTCGGGAGTCGTTTCCTACCGGGCACCCGCGGAGACAGACGCACTGACATCACGCAGGTCCTTCCTCCGGGGTTAAAAGGACGCCGCAACTGCAGGAGACCGGAGAGGCAAACTGTTTTGGTGTTATCATCTTGGTGGACTTTGTATGTGCCCTGGACTGCAGCGCTTCTTTGTTATTCTGAAGCTGGAGAGCCGGGCAGCGCTTCTTTGTTATTCTGAAGCTGGAGAGCCGGGAGTCATTTCCTACCGGGCACCCGCAGAGACAGACGCACTGACGTCACGTGGGTCCTTCCTCCGGGGTAAAAGGATGCCGCGACTGCAGGAGACCGGAGAGGCAAATTGTTTTGGTGTTATCATCTTGGTGGACTTTGTATGTGCCCTGGACTGCAGCGCTTCTTTGTTATTCTGAAGCTGGAGAGCCGGGAGTCGTTTCCTACCGGGCACCCACGGAGACAGACGCACTGACATCACGCGGGTCCTTCCTCTGGGGTTAAAAGGACGCCGCAACTGCAGGAGACCGGAGAGGCAAACTGTTTTGGTGTTATCATCTTGGTGGACTTTGTATGTGCCCTGGACTGTAGCGCTTCTTTGTTATTCTGAAGCTGGAGAGTCGGGAGTCATTTCCTACCGGGCACCCGCGGAGACAGACGCACTGACGTCACGCGGGTCCTTCCTCCGGGGTTAAAAGGATGCCGCGACTGCGGCTCACGGCTGCAGGGCGTGGCCAAAGGGGCATGCCCTAAGGGGCACGTTTGCCCCTTGGGAGCCCCTTGGAGACACTGGGAGGAACTGTATGTATTAAACTTTTACTATTATGGGGAAAAGGAAAGGTAAAGCAAAGGTGTCCACACCGATATTATTAGGTCCCATAGATCGGCACTTTATTCCATCCAGTGCCTTAGGTCACAGCCAAGGAGCGGATTCGCTATCAGGGGCATCTCTTAGCCCCCCAGGTAGAACTCCTCCCCCTCCACCGAATAATCCTGATGTCTTGGAGCCCAAGATTGGCTCCAGTAGTCAGTCGGAAGAACTCCCTGGGCAGGTGGGATCACCTTCATTGGTTTATGGGGTGATGCCCAAAGCCTTATCTTTTCAAGATGAAGCTTTGTTTGCCAGAGAGTCTCCGACTGAACCTCAGGAAGTTACTTTAAAAGATCTTTGGCAAATTAACACTCGTATGGAGGGGTTATTAAAATCTGTGGCAACACAAAATGTAAAATTTTCGCAAGAGGTGATTGAAAAGTTTGCAAATGTTGATTCAAATTTAAAAATTATGGAAAAATCGATTAGAACAACTGAGTCTCAAGTGGTTACATTACAAGCAGTTTCTTCAACAGCAGTTAAGGATTTTCATATCACTCATATGAAATTTGAGAAAATGGAGAACTTACATAGAGCAAAAAATCTACGTCTAGTTAATTTCCCAAAAACTTATTTATTATCTCCAGAAATATTGGTTAAGAAATACTTTAAGGAAGTTTTGGGGATGACGGACGTAGAAAATTTGCCTTTGACAAATTTGTATTATATTCCACAGAGGAAAAAAGTTCCCACAGAATCAGGTATAGATCAGTTGGAACAAATTGATTTTGATTTAACTGGTTTTTTAGAAGACTCACAGGATATAATTCAAACTAGATCTACACTCCTTATAACTTGTATAAGAGAGATAGATAAATCCTTGATAATGAAAGCTTATTTTCAAAATAAGCAGACTAAATTCTGTGGAGATAATGTACTGATTTTTCCAGATGTGGCCCAAGCAACGCAATTGAGAAGAAAATCCTTTTTGGCTTTGAAACCTAGGGTGTTGGCTTTAGGAGCCACATTTTATTTAAAATTTCCCTGTAAATGCTTGATTAAATTTAAGGAGAATAATTATGTTTATTGGGACTCAACTCAGTTAGAACAATTTTTGCAACATCAAGAATCTATTAGTCTTTCTTCTGCTACCACATAATTAATTATTTGGAGTTTGAATTTCTAAACACTAATATGTTTGGTCTATATGATCATGTTTATTTGACTTTTGTTATGATATATAGTATTTGCTCTCCCACAGTTATGAGGACTAGAGGAATTTTGTGATAGCCTTTTGGTTGTAATAATGTCTTAATTTTATTTATGTATTATCCTTACTTTATTATTATGTATATGTAATAATGTTATAAACTTGAATTAAAAAAAAAAAAGGAATGGACTAAATTGTATGGGTGTTTCACTTAGTTGCCTATGCGCCAATATTTCTGGTTTCATTCTGCTTTATATATTGAATTGAAATCCAGTTTGAAGGAGTTTATGTTTTGGAAAAGTGGATTTGGAAATAGCTTTGAGGTTAGTAAGCGATAATTTAAGGGTTGATTTTGGAATGTATGTGTATGAATATGTAGCATAAACTATGTCCTATATCCTTATAGGTGGTAAGGGCTTATTTATTCATTTTCTATTCCATTTTCTCCAAAGAGCTCAGTTAACAGGTTATGATTTGCACTGGATTTGCCATAATTACAAATTTAAAATACAAGTTTTTATCCTAACATGACACACAAACAGTTTACAGGTTAAATTTGCCATAGTTATAGTGCAAGATTTAGCTGTGCTGATTAGTGCAGCTTGCCCCCAGACATGCTCCCTTGATAAATTTTGTTTAAACTCACCGGAAGCACATGCCAAAAGTACCATTGGACGCCTCAACACGTCCCCATAGTACACCATTTTAAACTGATTTAATCACATTAGTGCTCACATCAGCTTGGTAAAAGGGGCCCCATGGAAACCCCAAAAGGCCTTATTGCTACAAAGAGAACAAGATATAAATAAAAAAATTCTATTCATTTCCAAAGTGAAAGTCACTATGAAGGTAGCTGACACATTTTCAGATTCCAAAGATGTTTCCAACAGCTGTGAAACATCCAAACTATCCATTGACAGCTGTGGTAACTGCTGATCTTCATTAGCCCTTGATGTAATCCTTTTATTAGGAACATAATATAACCATTCAATTTGTGGCAATGCCTCAGTTTTCTAATTTAAATTTTCCAACAAATTCCTCTTAAACATATCCCTGGGTATTACTAATGGATTTTTAAGGAAGTTCAAAATCTGTAGATTATATCACTTCTGCATAATTTTAATATTCTTAATTTTTAACTTAGGATTTGAGCAAGGGCAATCACATTTCTCACATGCTGATCCAAAGTTACTATTTTGTCTGCATGTTTAACAATTTATTATTATATTTATCAATTTATCATACTTATCATGTTTATCAATTTATTATCATATTATCATACAATTTATTATCATACTTCTTACAATTCCTTATATACTTGTCAAATAGACATCAAAGTTACCTCCATCTAGGGCACCTGTTCCAATCTTCTACCTGTATAAATAACCCAGAAATAGTGAAAATTTAAATATCAATAAATAGAACACATTCACATGAAATGTAAAAAAGTATGTATAGCTACAACATGAGTCAGAAGGACCACCACTAGGAGGAAAAGCTTCAGACAAAGCCTTCCCACCACCACAGCAGTGGTACAAGGTGTTCAGGCGGAGAACTTCATCGGCAAAAAACCTCCTGTGGGGCTTAATGAAGCTCTATGTTATGCAATATAAATATAAATAAATAGCCAGTGGTCATAAATTAAAGTGGAAAAATGACTCAAACTTATCTTTTTCAATGTAATTGTTTGTCAAGCCCGGCTGGAACATCAACGGTGGCCAGCGTTTCACATAATGCTGCCTCAGGGTGTATTAAACCGATCGTGAGCTAAAAATTAAAAAAAAAGATCAGGTAAGGTTAAAAGTATAAATTATCCCTTTAAATAACCACTGAAAATCATACTATAAGAATAAAGCATACCTTTCAAAATGGGGCACGCTGAATCGTGTCTCCTAATACAAAAACGATGGTGTTTGTAACACAAAGCTGAACTGAATTTGAACAGGCTGACATCAAGACGCAACCGGAAGTGACCTCATGACGCTGCCATAGCAAATAGCGAAAGCGGCACCACGGCACAAGACCTCCCAGGGAGCGCCAAAATTTAAAAAGTATGAGAAACTCTCAAAAACATTGACTCCATTCAATCTTCTGATTTAAACCCTCTGGTTCTTCGCTGTCCAAAGAATGTATCCAGAATTGCTTAAGGTATGACAGATTGTGTGTCCTATTAGTGTATCAGCAGGAACATGATCAATAATGAGACATCGCAGATCTAAAAAATGATGATCGTACTCCAAACAGTGAGTGACAATTGGAGCTTTCACTCTGTTGTGAAGCAAACAGCTCTTGTATTCATTACTCGCACTCTGAACTGTCTTGTAGTCTGCCCTATGTAGATTCTAGGGCAGGGATAAATGAGCATGTAAACTATATAAGAAGTGGTACATCCTCTATAATAAAACCCTAAATGCGCATGTGCATTTAGGAGGCCGTGATCCCTGTCACTGTGATGAGTGCTTCTATGGCCATATTCTATTTGTGGCATGCAGTGCGCGTGGTGGTTTCTGCAGGTTGGAAGCCGGCCTACACGAAAAAAAAAACAAAAAACGCTGCCCACGGAAACAAACAGGAAGCAAAGGACTGCCACACGCAGTCACGCAATCAACTCTAATGTCCATTTGGGGGTAGGGGGTGGGGGTGGAATCGAGCACCCTGGAGCAGGAGGACAGGGAGAGAGTATGAGTGTTGGATATAGCTCCACATAAGGCGCTGCTGCAGGCACCCTGGCAACGGGAAGAGGAGGAGAGGGCTCGATGATAGGGAGAGACCGCTGGAATTTGGAACAAATGGTGCTGCCGGAGAGGGGGAAAGTAAAAGGAAGGGATAATGTCTACTGTTGGAAAGGGGGAGCAGGGAAGGGGGCTGTTGAACAGGGGGGAGGTAAAAGTTAGGGAGAAGTACTACTGCTGGACAGGGGGAGCTGGAAAGAGGTGCTGCTGGACAGGGGGGAGGTAAAACCAATGGAGATGGGCTACTGCTGAATAGGGGGAGCAGTGAAGGGGTGCTGCTAGATAGGGGAGAGGTAAAAGTAAGGGAAAAGGCCTAATTCTAGACAGTGGGAGCAGAGAATGGGGGATGTTGCTGGACAGGGGGGAGAAAAAAGTAAGGAAGAAGGGCTGTTAGCACCCGTTAATGTAACGGGCTAAAAAAATAGTTTGGTAATATATCTAGTCGCATAACTCTGGCCAGTGCGAGGGTGAATAAAGCTGCTTGTATATTCCAGAGTAATGTCACATGTAAGACAATTTCCACATTTACAGTGGCCTCTCATACCTTTGTTTGACTGTGTTACTCTACTGATGTCAGATGGACTGAACAATTCTTTAAAGTTCTTCTGTCTAGAATACGTTATGCGAAAATGAGTGTCCTTAAAGATGGAGTTTAGTTTCATAATGTCCCAATGTTTCCTTAAGATTTTAGTGATAGCTGTCATTTTAGGAGAGTATTGCAAGATGCATGTAACAGTGTCTTCCGTTTTGTCCTTTTCTCTAGGAAGAAATTATAAATCTCTACAAGTATTTCGCTCTTTTATAAGCTTTTTTTAAGAACTAATGAAGGATAACCATGATTTTTCAATCGTGTTTACTGTCTTCTACCTGCCAACATTAAACATCACCCAGGAAGTAGCTGATGATGTTCTAAAACTTCCATCATTCCTACCAGCACTCATGGGGATTGGAGGCATAGGAAATGTTCCTGAAAAACCAGAGCCTCGAAGCTTGCTTTCTCATCAGCACCAACTAACATATTGATTCTGGAAGAGATCAAACCGACTATGTCACGCAAAGCTCAAACAATGAAGTTACGACTGTCTTATTTTGGTCACACCATCAGAAGAGAGAGATCACTGGAGAAGGAGATCATGTTTGGGAAGACTGAAGGAACCAGGCGAAGAAGGCAACCTGTAATCAGATGACTGGACATGTTGAAAACAACTATGGGGATGATACTGGAGGACCTTACTGGACTAACACATAAGAACATAAGAATAGCCTTACTGGGCAGACCAATGGTCCATCAAGCCTAGTAGCCCGTTTTCATGGTGGCCAATCCAAGTCACTAGTACCTGGCTAAAACCCAAGGAGTAGCAACATTCCATACTACCAATACAGGACAAGCAATGGCTTCCCCCATATCTTTCTCAATAACAGACTATGGACTTTTCCTCCAGAAACTTGTCCAAACCTTTCTTAAAACCAGCTACGCTATACGCTCTTACCACATCCTCTGGCAACGTGTTCCAGAGCTTAACTATTCTCTGAGTGAAAAAAAATTTCCTCCTATTGGTTTTAAAAGTATGTCCCTGTAACTTCATCGAGTGTCCCCTAGTCTTTGTAATTTTTGACGGAGTGAAAAATTGATCCCCTTCTACCCGTTCTACTCCACTCAGGATTTTGTAGACTTAAATCATATCTCCCCTCAGCCGTCTCTTTTCCAAGCTGAAGAGCCCTAACCATTTTAGTCTTGTATGAAGAAAGACTAAAATGGAGTTCCATCCCCTTTATCATCTTGGTCGCTTTCTTTTTAGATCTGTAATTCAACATGTTGCTAGGATTCGAACACGAGTCAATAGCACCTAACAACTACACTTAAACCTCTGTCCATTTCTTCTGTCTTTGAAGGTGGCCTGTAATCATACCAATGTAAAAACTCTTTCTAGTTTGACCCACAGTGCCTCATCCACACCCTGCAGATCCTACAATTATGTGGCTTTAATTTGATCTTTAACATATAATGCCACTCCCCCTCTTTTTCCTCCTACCCTGACTTTCCTGAATAGATTATAGCTCAGTATAACTATATCCCAGTCTGGTTTCCCATGAACCACTTTTCTGTGATTTCCACTAAATCCAACTCAGCCTCTTCCATCACAGTCTCTAGATCCAAAACCTTGTTTCCAATGCAGTTTCACTCATTCACGGTATTCTCCGACCGCCTCTTCCTGTACTAAAGTCAGGCTACACCATTCAGGAGCTGTGTGTCAAAGCAGCTCCTGATTGGTGTAGCTCGACTTTAGTACAGGAAGAGGTGGTCAGAGCATACAGCGAGTGATTTCCTTCACTCGCTGGCGCTCCAGCTGTCCTCTCCTGCCTCCCCAGGTGAAAAACCGTATTCACGGTTTTTCGATATTCACGGGGGTTCCTGGAACGGAACCCCTGCAAATATTGGGGGAGTACTGTACTGCTTTCGAGACATTTCCCCCTTTGTGAAGAGGTATTTAGTGATTCACTTACCTGAGAGCTTATACTCACCTGGGAGCTTTGATCACCCTGCTCCAACAATTCTAGTTTAAAACCCTCTTCAGTAGGTTTAGCCAGTCTGCTGCTGAATACACTTCTTCCCTACTTTGAGAGATGTACACCATTCCTGCTCAGCAGCCCTTGGAAAATCATCCCATGGTCCATGTGTAGTTACCCTAAGTTGGCTATATGTAGCTACAATAAGCTGGCTGAGGTAAACTAGACCTTAATTTAATACTTTTGAGAATCCTGTTCTTGTGGTCTGGCTGAAGTCAGACCAGCATTGCAATGCCTGAGAGAGAAATTGTGGCCTGCAGGAGCCAGACTAGCATTGGAGTATCTGAGAACATAGGAGCCAACTTTTTAAAATGATTTGGGGTGCTAAACCCAATGGAAATAATCCATCCCTGGACACAGTCAATGATTTTGCTCAATATAGGAGGTGCTCAAGCACCCAGAGCACCCACAGAGTTGGCTCCTATGTCTGAGGGATACTAAACTATGTTCTGAGGCCTGTCATCCACAGGCCTATGTTCAGATTTCCTTTGAATCTATCCTTCATTTTCCTTACTTGTGAAATAACAGGCCTCAACCTTTTGAGTTAATAAAGAGTTCTGCTGTCTGGCTATGAAGGTCCACTTTCAACCCTCGCTCACAGGGGTGCCCACAGGGGTGCCCACAGGGGTGCCCACACTTTTTTGGCTTGCGAGCTACTTTTAAAATGATCAAGTCAAAATGATCTACCAACAATTAAAAAAAAACAAAACACAAAGCACACTGTACGCAAAGAAATTGTTAATTATATCATTTATATTCATTTTTCAAAGAGGTCAAGGCAGGTAACTTTAAAATATACAATCAGTAACAACTATAGAAAAAATAGACAAATATAGAGCAAAATATAGACAGCAGATATAAATTCTCAAAACTGACACATTTTGATCACTAAATTGAAAATAAAATCGTTTTTCTTACCTTTGTTGTCTGGTGATTTCATGAGTCTCTGGTTGCATTTCCTTCTTCTGATTGTAAATCCAATATTTCTTTCTTTCTTTCTTTCTGCCTCCTGCATGCTTCCTCTCCTCCAGACCTCATTCCATTCCCCAACCAACATCTCTCTCTGTCCCTCCAGGAGTCCAACCTTTCTTCCTCTCTCAACCCCAGAGATCATGTGCAGCATTTTTCACCACTGCCTACCAGCCTCATACCAATTTCTCCTTCTATCACCTCTCTCCAATACCATGCTACATCTCTCCTTCCATCACTATGCCCCTTGCATCCCCCTTCAATCTATCCATCTGTTCCCTCTCCACCACCATATCCAACATTTCTCCCTCTCATCCTTCTATTCCCCATGCATCTTTACCTTACTCCTCTCTCTCTATGCCCAATTTTCCTCTTCCTTTCCCAATGTGCACCATCTTTTTCTCTCTCACTCACACTCAGGCCCAACAATTACCCCCTTTCTATTCCCTCCCTCCTATGTCCCAAGTTAGTGCCCCCTTCCTCCCTTCTGTGTCCCAAGTTCATGCCCCCTCCCCCTCACTGCCTTCTAGACTTTGTCCCACCCCCGAAGCCAACCTGTGCCGAAGCCTGCCTGCCTCCCCCTGCTGCCACCACCACCTGACAGCTCCATTAAATCATTTCCCACCGCAGCCACAACTCCAGGCAAGGAAGGGCCAGGTGAGTGCAGCAATTGCATGCCGCTGGCCCACAAGCCTTCCCCCAACGTGAATTCTGACATCGGAGAAAAGGTCTGGGCCAGCCATTCGCTGCTTGGCTGGCCAGGACCCCCTTCCTTGCCCGGAGTTGCGGCGGCGGCGGGGGATGATTTAATGGAGCTGTCGGGTGGCGGCGGTGTTTTTACATTGCACAGTCTCTTGGCAATCAACTCGAATTGCCATCGCGATCAACCGGTAGATCGCAATCGATGTGTTGGACACCACTGCTCTAAATCAAACAAATTTCAACTGAATATTCCTGAGCTCCAATCAGCTCTAGGAAATGTATATTCCAAAAACTGACATATTCTAATCACGAAATAGAATATAAAATTACTTTTTCTACCTTTGTTGTCTGGTCCAAGTGTCTACTTTCTGCTTTTCTCTGTCTTCTTTTAACTTTCTTACCATGGTCTCCTGTCCTTTTGACAATTTTACTCCATGTTTTTTGTTGTTTTCTATGTCCCAGTCTTTCCCTTTTCTCAGTATATCCACTGTGTGTGCCTCTCTCTCACCAGCCATCCAGCATTTCCAGTGTGTGTCTTGTTTCCCAGCCATGCAGCATTTCCTCTATCCCTCCCTCCACTATCCAAAATCAGGTGTCTATTACTCTCCCTCTCCGCCTAAGCCACCCAAGATCTTATCTCTGTCTATCTGTCTCTTCCCATCCAATATGGCTCCTCTGTATCCATTGCCCTCACCATTCAACTTTGCCTCTTTCTCTCTCTTTTCCCCATCCATCATTGGCCCTCTTTTTTTCCCACCAGCATCCAGTTTTGCCCCCCCTCTCTTCCCTTTCTCCCCCACATCCAACATCACCTTCTCTCTTTCCCTTCCTACCATTGTCCTGTTTCTTTCCTCCCATCTTCCACTATACAGCATTACTTCTTCCCACCATCCCACATTGCCCTATCTCTCTCTCTGGTTACCCCCATCAACCACCACCATTGCCCAACTCTTTCTCCCTCCACTACTGATATTGCCCCATTTCTCTCTCTTTTCTATCCCATCCCTAGTCACTCACTTTACCCTCACTTGCTGCAAGAGAACTAATTTGAGACATGGGCCTTAGCCTTGTGTGCACCACTGGTGGCTCTTGTCAATCTTGCCCCTCCAAAACAGGAAGTTACATCATAGGGGGAAGGACCAACAAGCCATCAATGGTGTGCCTAGTGCTAGGGCCCCATGCCTTATTTCAGTCTGCTTGCAGTGTGCAGCGGATAAGGAAAAGAGTAGGTGGCAGAGAAGGAAAGAATGCAGTTCTTATTTCTTGGTGCCACTGTAGATATGGGAAGGCAGTGACCTTGAAGGCAAGCAAGTGGCAGCAGGGAGTGGAAGATAAATGAATCCTCTGATGATGTCTCATGTACCACTTGGGGTGCTCATACCATTTGTTGGGAACCTAAGGGGTACACAACAGTTCCAGACTTAAGATGATCTCCAGTTCTCAGCAAGTTTCCACTTTTGCTAAAAACCCCATTTTTGAACTTGCACTTTGCTACACAAACTTGTCATTAGGGTCAGAAGTAGGCAATGTTGAAGATTTTGAAAGATAACCCCCCCACACACACACCACTTCCTCTTCTTCATTCTAAGATAAGTGGCTGATGTTTCCGGTGACAGAGCATCTATGACTGTCAGTACCATCTTGGGCTCCTCCCCTTCATTTCATCTTTTGTGTATTTCAAATTTGGGGTTCCTAATTCTGTATTAAATGAGGGACCGTCTTTATTCTGCATGAGTAACCAAGGTGAGAGATTCTATCTCTGTGAAGAGTGCCATATTAAGCCATTATTGAAGAAAGAGAGGTTGGATTCATCTAATGTGATGAACTATAGACTAGAGCAGGGGTGCCCACACTTTATGGGCTTACGAGCGACTTTTATAATAACTAAGTCAAAATGATCTACCAACAATAAATTTTTTTTAAAAAAACACAAAGCACACTGAAAGGCAGAGAAAATGTTAATTATTCATATTCTGGGTTTTTTCAAAGAGGTCACGGCAGATGACTCTATGCAATGTCACCTCAGTAACAAAATACAAAAATAGACATATATACCCCCTCCCTTTTTACTAAACCACGATAGTAGGTTTTAGCACAGGGAGTTACGCTGAATGCCTCGCACTGCTCTCAATGCTCATAGGCTCCCTGCGCTAA
The DNA here is from genome assembly GCF_902459505.1 of Geotrypetes seraphini. Taxonomy (NCBI): domain Eukaryota; kingdom Metazoa; phylum Chordata; class Amphibia; order Gymnophiona; family Dermophiidae; genus Geotrypetes; species Geotrypetes seraphini. The sequence continues at coordinate 181,325,638 of NC_047087.1, forward strand.
AAAACGCTATTGCGGTTTAGTAAAAGGGAGCCATAGTGCAAAATATAGACAGCAGATATAAATTCTCAAAACAGACACATTATGATCACTAAATTGAAAATAAAATCATTTTTCCTACCTTTGTTGTTTGGTGATTTCATGAGTCTCTGGTTGCACTTTCTTCTTCTGACTGCGGATCCAATCTTTCTTCCTTTCTTTCAGCCTCCTGTATGTTTCCTCTCCTCCAGACCTCATTCTCTCCCCCAACTTTTTCTTTATGTCTCCCTGTTCCCCCTTCTTTCTGTCTCCCTGTCTGCCCCCTTTCTTTCTTTCTCCATGCCCTCCCCCAAGCCACTCGGTTTGCTGCCATCGCCATCAGGGAACAGCCCCCAAGCCACCGCCGTCCCATGCTTTCCCTGCAGAAGCGTCGCGCTGACCAGCATTCCGCTCCCTGACGTCAATTCTGACGTAGGAGAGGAAGTTCCGGGCCAACAAGGCATTTCTCCCCATTCCATCCAGCCTGAGCCCCATCTCTCCTTGATCCAGCATTTCCCTTCTGTGTCTGTCAGATTCCACCTATTTTCCAGCATCCCCCTTCTTTGTGTCCATCTCACCTATATCCTTATCTTACCACTTTTTCAGAATCTTCATTTGTCTCTGTCCTTGTCTTTACCCCATGTTCACCATTTGCCCTTTCAATGTCTTTATCTCCCCCCCCCCATACTTTTACAGCATTACTTCTATGTCTCTATTTCACCTCCTCTTCATGTCCCCTCTGTATCTCTATCCTTATTCAGTAGGTCCTGCTTACCCTTTGTGTCACTATCTCCATTTTCAGCTTTCCCTCCTTTTCCTTTGTTAATGTACCCTGTAGCCAGAATCTTTCCACCCTCCCTCCACTCCGGCCCAGCCCAGTATGAAATATTTCCTTTTGTTTCCCTCCCCTCTCTCTTTTGCTCCCTCACCCACGAGTCCTGCATCTGGCCCTCTCCCTTCTACCTGCACCCGGCAACACCCCCTGCTCTGCGGCTCTCTTCAGCAACTCATCAGCAGCGGTGATCAAGACAGGCTGCCGACATCGAGACCTTCCCTCTACGAGACCCGCCTTTGTGGAAAAAGGAAGTTGAAACAAGCGGGACTCGCAGAGGGTAGGCCCCGACGTCAGAAGCTTGTGTCGATCGCTGCTGCTGAGTTGCCGAAGAGAGCCGCGGAGCAGGGGGTGTGGCCGGAAACAGGTAGAAGGGAGAGGTAGAAGTTCCGGAGTATGACACTGACCCAGGCCAGGATGATTTCTTTTTCAGGCTGCTGCTGCTGCTGCCACCACGCCGCCCCCCCCCCCCCCCCCGAAATGACAAAAACAGCCTAAAGTGAATGCCCGGCGTCGGCATCTTTGACATCGGGGAGAGGAAGATTGATAGGCTCGGTAGATCGGGACGGCAACACGAGTCTATCACAGAGCCTGGGATGGGCTCTGCGATCGACTCACGTTGCCTTCCTGAGCTACCAGTCGATCGCGATCGACGTATTGGGCACCCCTGGACTAGAGAATGACACAGGAACCGTTTACCGCGGTAAACTGTGGTCACCACAGTAAATCCACAGTAATGGGGACATCTGCAACTGGTTTACTGCAGGAATGAGAACAAGACCTTTCATCGCCTCGCAGAAATGGGGACAAGACCTTTCACCGCCCTGTGGAAGCGGTGAAAAGTCTTGCTCATGTGGTAAAAAAAATTGTGCCCATGTCCGGACTCGGTATCTCTTCCCCAGCTCCTCTTGGGCCTATTTTACCTTCAGGAGCCAGCAATGCCACAATGAAGACAGAAAGAAACCAAAGCCTGAGACCAATGTGATTTGAAGAATAAAATTACCAGACAACAAAAGGTAGAAAAAAAATGTATTTTATATTTTGTGATTAGAATATTTCAGATTTGAAATATGTATCCTGTTAGAGCTGGTATTAGACATAACTGGGAACTGCAAAGCCCAGGCTGTGCTTCTTTAGCTTCCAACTGGCTTAGGGCTCTCTCTCTGACCAGGGGGCAGTTGCCCTAGTGCTCTCCCCTAACACTATTCCTGCCATGTGTGACTGAAGTATTCTATTAGCTTGATTTTTCTATATAGCATTCTGTAGTAATTTGGTTTGTTCAGTTTTCACAATAGTGGAGGGGATATTTGTGAAAGGTAGGGGAGACAGGGGTTTTGTTGATCCTTGCTCTGTATTATTTGTGTTTGTAAAATGACAATTGTACAGAATAGTCTCTTTTGATACTTTAATAATATAAATTCAGTATAAAATCATAACTATTCGAGGCTTGTGCGGGTGGAATTTGACAGTTTGCAGAGCGGGAACGGGGATGGGGACCGAGCTTGCGGGGTGGGGACGGGGACTGAGCTCGTGGGGACGGGGCAGGGACGGGGACGAGCTCATGGGGATGGGGCGGGAACAGTGATAATTTTTTTCCCAGTGTCATTCTCTATTATAGACCAATACCGATTTTATCAGGTATAGAGAAAATTATTGAAAAACTGGTACTATCTCAAATGATGGATTTTGCTGATGCAGGGAATTTGTTGGACCCCATCAATTCAGGTTCAGGAAGGTATATAATACTGAAACTTTATTGGTATCTATATTTAATGTGATTCAGTGTAGTGTGGATAGGTATTTGTGTTTTTTTACATTAGGTATTTCATTGGTTGGTGATACGGTGGACTATATGATATTGCTCCAATATCATATGTGCTGGAGTTTAGAGGTATACTGCTGAATTTTGTATAGGTTGTCCAGTGTTAGGTGTGGATCCCAGATCCACCTGTAAATTATCATATTAGGTGATAACAATCAATTTTTGGCAATTATTGGCAGTAATTAGGAGTTATGCATGGATTTTCCCTGCACCCTATTTTATAACATGCACATCTACATTTCATAATGTACAATTCCAAAGAGGAATGACCATGGGAGGGACATGGGTGGGTCATGAGCATTCTATATCCTATACCTTTCTCATAGTTTTACTCAAAATTAAACTTCACCACAATTGCATTGAAAGTTTCATTCGCATCAAAACTCATTAAATGATAAATAAGGGGAGAGCCTCAGATCCCCGTGCGTGACTGTTAGTAGCTACCGCACTGTAATCCAAAACACTCACATATTAAAGCAAATTTCCCCATAAGAAATAATGAAAACTCGGATGATTCGTTCCACAACCCAAAACTTTTAATACAAAATACTATATGTACTTGTATTGCAAGACGTCGCTCATTTAGAACAGTCACTACACTCCTGCAGCGTCGGAGAAAGAAGAATCATCAGCTTAGTTGTGTTGATGTGACACGTGTATACTGTATGTACCGTATTTTTCGCTCCATAAGACGCACCCTAAATTTAGAGGAGGAAAATAAGAAAAAAAACATTCTGAACCAAATTCTCCGTGCTAAGCTCTGCATACAACCCCACACTCCTTGACAGGCTCTGCCCCCTGTCCACCCTCCCTGCCAGGCTTTGTACCCTGTCCCCCCTCTGGTGGTCTAGTGGTAGGCAGGACAGGGCACAGATGTCAAGGCAGATTACTTTTTAAAATATGCAATGTCACCTCAGAAACAACTATAGAAAACTAGACAAATATAATGCAAAATATAGACAGCAGATATACATTTTCAAAACTGACATATTTTGATCACTAAATTGAAAATAAAATCATTTCTCCTACCTTTGGTTGTCTGGTGATTTCTTTCTTTCCTTCCTCAGGCTCAACAATTGTCCCTTTCTTCCTTCTTCCTATGTTCTCCTCACTGTCTTCCAGCCTTTATCCTCTTCCCCCCCCCCCCCTCAGGCCTAACAATTGTCCCTTCCTTCCTTCCTCCTATGTTCCCCTCACTGTCTTCCAGCCTTTTTCCTCTCCCCCACCCCCCAACTAAGGCCTAACAATTACCGGTATTCCTTCCTCTCTCCCTCCTATGTTTCCTTCACTGCCTTCCAGCCTTTGTCCTCTTTCTCCCCCCCAAGCCTGCCTGCTCGCCTGCCCACTGAATTCAATTACCTCCCGCCTCCCGCTGCTGCCGCTGTGAGGATACATTAACGAAGCAGCAGTGGTGGGAGGTTTATACTCCTGGCAGATCGAGGGAACCGGCACGGAGCGAATTGCTGGGAAAGGCCAGGCGGGTGCAGCTATTGCATGCCGCCGGCCCAGAAATCTTACCCCGATGTCAATTCTGACGTCAGACTGAAGGTCCGGGCCAACCATTGGCTGGTCCGGACCTTCAGTCCGGCACCAGAATTGACGTCGGGGATAAGGCTTCTGGGCCGGTGGCGTGCAATTGCTGCACCTGCCTGGCTTTTCGTTTCCTCTATTTCTCGGGCAGGAGCAGAACCCATTAGCAGCAGCAGAACAGCGGTGGTTGAAATAAGGTAATGGCCGCTGCGGGCGGGGGTTGTATTCACTCCATAGGACGCATCCTTTTTTCCACCCACTTTTTTGGGGGAAAAAAGTGCATCCTATGGAGTGAAAAATACGGTACTTGTATTGCAAGGCTTTGCTTGTTTAGAACAGTCACTACACTCTTGCAGTGTCAGAGAGAGAAGAACCATCAGCTCAGTTGTGATGATGTAATGTGTGTATACTGTATGAATTTGTATTGCAAGACCTTGCTTGTATATCACATTAAAATTTAATAAAATGTTTTGTTTGTTTTGCAAAACACTTGCAATCCAAGGTTTTACTGTACTTCTCTCTATGGTAGACTTAAGACAGGAAGCCTGATCTAAACTGCAGCTCTTCTCTGTTTCTTGCGATTAGCCCATTGGTCAGACATTCCTTAGCCAGCCAATAGGCTGTAGGGGAATGCAGGACCAGTAGTTTACGAAATACCAACCTTCCAGCCTACTTTTCCTTGTAGCTTATTGGCTGGCTAAGGAATGTCTGACCAAAGGTGTCTCCTTTGTAGGTTATTGGCTAGCTAAGGAATGCTTGACTAACCGACTGCAGGGGGAGGCTAGAGCAGTAGCTACAGCAAAACTGTCTTTTTTCCCTGCAGCTCTACATTGGGAAAATTGCAGCTCTGATGTCTTGGCAGTGCTGGAAAGAATATTGGGAATACTCCAGCACCCACAGAACTGTTGCCTATGGCAAGATTCCTGCTTCCCTGCCATGACTCGTATCTCTGTAAGTTTGAGACAAGCAGTGCCGTAAGTTTACATTGCTCTCATGGTTTCATGTCTCATGAGACGTGAAACCATGAGACCAACCTGAATATCTAGCACCATGCAGCTTAGACCTGCATTGTCATGCTGGCGAAGCAGGAAGCCCATTGTTTGTTTTGCTACTAAAGCCAGGTGAGGGGAAAGAGGCAGCAAGTAGACTGGATGAAGGCTGCAGCTAGAAGAGCGAGAGAGAGAGACTAGCTGAAAAGGGACTGTTGTATTTTGCCACTATCTGATGAAGTATATGGCAAAATATAATAGAGCGTGATTTGGCCCTCTGAATGTTACAAAATATAACATGTGGCCCCTGATAGAAAAAGGTTGGAGAAATCTGATCTACATGGATAGGTGCTTTTGATTATCCTGATTTGCATTCCCCTGGGTCTTCACTATAGGATTGCAGAAAGTGAAAAAGTAGGCATTCCTTAAACCGTGTAAGAAGTTGGACATCGTCTGTTTTCTTCTCTTATCGCACAGCACTCCTGTAGAGTGACACTTAGCTTGGAGCTCTGGAAATTTAGCACTGTGCCGTGGTATTTTTACATTCCATTACTCTGTGTTTTTATTAGCTGGCCATTCTGTTTTTTTTCAGCACATGTTACTAAGGCCGTAATCTTTCTGGAGGTGGAATCAGCTAATCAAATTACAAAATACTGAGAGGATCCTAGCATTACAGCCTACCACCATAATTTATAGAGGCTATGAGGCAGCACTAATAATCTGACACTTCAGCCTCAAGAAAATTATAAAGAGAGCACGAAAGGGCACACAATGTGTCTGTTTCTCTGATAATGAAGAGGACAAGTAAGACTCACCGTGCACACTGAACCCATGATTCTTCTTATAGACCTGGACCTTGAAAACTCCTCAGAAAATACGTTTATGACAGTTCTGCGAAAACCAGTTATGGTCAGCCTCTTCCCTCCAGAAGAAAATATGCTAAGGTTATATCTCCTAAGGATTTATTTTCATAGTTTTTAGTTTACTGCAGTCATCTGTGGCAATTAGGAAAGCATAGCAATCATAGAGTTTTGGCATTTTTGTATGACCTCTCAAATGAAGGGGGTACTGTGCCCCTTTTTGACTGTTACTTGTACTGCATCCAGGACACTTAGGGGCCTATTGTAAATGTCATAATTTGTCCATCCTCCAATAATGCCTCAGGCAAAAACATGTTCAAGGTGATTTTTTTTTTGGCATAAATAGCATTGAGGAGACTTTCTTAATGGCTCCTTCCATTCAGGCAGAATTTGACATTGTGGGAATTACAAATTGAGAAAGTAACGGCCAAAGCCCTTTCTGTATATGAAATTATCTTTTATCCCTTGGGATATTTTATTATCGCCCACTCTGTAAGGGTAAAAATATGCCTGTCATTGAATAACACACGTTCTCTTACCCCCAGAGTTGTGGAGCAGTTCCTGAGGCAGAGTTGGCTTACAGGAAGGACAATCCTATAGAAGTAATTTTATAATGATACACTCGTAACGGGAGCCTATGTGAATCTATAAAGGAAAGTAGGTATCTTTATAGAAATCTTGTATAACAGGTGAAACAAGAACCTATAATAGGCATAAATACTTTCACCAACTGTAGAACTGAGGTAGGTGCTTGCACCTAAATGGTAAGATCCATGTGTAAATTACAGGAGTCTATGGGGCTCATTTTCAGAAAAGAAAGATGTCCAAAAAGTGACATAAAGGGGCAGATGGACGTTTTTCTTGCCAAATCCTTCCAATTCGCTATTTTCAAAACCTCTTTTCTAGACAGCTAGCTTGCATGCTGTTCGTTTGCAGTTTGTCTAAATCTCAAGGAGGCGTGTCAGAGGCATGGTGTGGGCGGGACTAGGGCGGGCTTATGACCTGGAAAATTTTTCTGCCATGATTGAACATTTAAGCATATGTCCAGGGTGCAGTTTGGACGTGTGGGGCTACACCTGCTTTAATATAGTAACATATTAGATGACGGCAGATAAAGACCCGAATGGTCCATCCAGTCTGCCCAACCTGATTCAATTTAAATTTTTTAATTTTTTCTTCTTAGCTATTTCTGGGCAAGAATCCAAAGCTTTACCCTGTACTGTGCTTGGGTTCCAACTGCCGAAATCTCTGTTAAGACTTACTCTAGCCCATCTACACCCTCCCAGCCATTGAAGCCCTCCCCAGCCCATCCTCCACCAAACGGCCATATACAGACACAGACCGTGCAAGTCTGCCTAGTACTGGCCTTAGTTCAATATTTAATCTTATTTTCTGTTTCTAGACCCTTTGTGTTCATCCCACGCTTCTTTGAACTCAGTCACAGTTTTACTCTCCACCACCTCTCTCGGGAGCGCATTCCAGGCATCCACCACCCTCTCCGTAAAGTAGAATTTCCTAACATTGCCTTTGAATCTACCACTACTCAACCTCAAATTATGTCCTCTGGTTTTACCATTTTTCTTTCTCTGAAAAAGATTTTGTTTTACGTTAATACTCTTCAAGTATTTGAACGTCTGAATCATATCTCCCTTGTCTCTCCTTTCCTCTAGGGTATACATATTCAGGGCTTCCAGTCTCTCCTCAAACGTCTTCTGGCGCAAGCCTCCTATCATTTTCATCGCCCTCCTCTGGACCGCCTCAAGTCTTCTTACGTCCTTCGCCAGATACGGTCTCCAAAATTGAACACAATACTCCAAGTGGGGCCTTACCAATGACCTGTACAGGGGCATCAACATCTTCTTCCTTCTACTGACTACGCCTCTCTTTATACAGCCCAGAATCCTTCTGGCAGCAGCCACTGCCTTGTCACACTGTTTTTTCGCCTTTAGATCTTCGGACACTATCACCCCAAGGTCCCTCTCCCCGTCCGTGCATATCAGCTTCTCTCCTCCCAGCATATACGGTTCCTTCCTATTATTAATCCCCAAATGCATTACTCTGCATTTCTTTGCATTGAATTTTAGTTGCCAGGCAATAGACCATTCCTCTAACTTTTGCAGATCCTTTTTCATATTTTCCACTCCCTCTACGGTGTCTACTCTGTTACAAATCTTGGTATCATCTGCAAAAAGGCACTCTTTTCCTTCTATCCCTTCAGCAATGTCACTCACAAACATATTGAACAGGATTGGCCCCAGCACCGAACCCTGAGGGACTCCACTAGTCACCTTTCCTTCCTTCGAGCGACTTCCATTAACCACCACCCTCTGGCGTCTGTCCGACAGCCAGTTTCTGACCCAGTTCACCACTTTGGGTCCTAACTTCAGCCCTTCAAGTTTGTTCAACAGCCTCCTATGAGGAACTGTATCAAAGGCTTTGCTGAAATCCAAGTAAATTACATCTAGCATATGTCCTCGATCCAGCTCTCTGATCACCCAATCAAAAAATTCAATCAGGTTCGTTTGGCACGATTTACCTTTTGTAAAGCCATGTTGCCTCGGATCCTGTAACCCATTAGATTCAAGGAAATACACAATCCTTTCTTTCAGCAACACTTCCATTATTTTTCCAACAACTGAAGTGAGGCTCACCGGCCTGTAGTTTCCTGCCAAAAAGGTGCTCAAACTGACCAGATGACCACTGGAGAGATGTAGGCATGACTCCTCACACTCCCCTAGTGGTCACTGACCCCCTCCCAGCCCCAAAGATGTAAATAAAACACTACATACCTACTTGTATGCCAGCTGCAAATGTTACGCCCAGTCCTAGTAGAGTAGCAAGCAGGAGTCTGGAGTAGCCTGGTGGTTAAGTGCAGTGGACTGCAGAGAAGGGGGACCCAGGCCCGTATCCACTCCAACTACTACACTTTGTGGTGCAAGGTGTGAGCCCACCAAAACTTACTGTGCCATCATATAGGTGACACCTGCTGGCATAAGGGCTATGGTGTGTGGTGGCTCGGGTGAATTTTAAATTTGGTTGCATTTGTTATAAGGTTTTGTTCGGTCTTGCACTCAACTATCTCATGGATTCATTCACATTTGTAAATTTAAAGCGCTTCCGACGCATGCATTCTTTATTTACCTTCCCTTCGGTCAAAGGCTGTCAATATAAAAAAATACCATTATTGTCTTTTATCATTTCAGGCTGCATTATGGGATAAAGATTTGAATTCACTAATAGCCACTTCTTGTTCTTATCAGCATTTTAGAAGACAATTGAAAACGTATTTGTTTGCTAGATTTTTAGGAAACTAATATCATATTCACTGCTTATGTGCAGTTTTCATATTCTGCTTTGTAAACTACATAGAACTTAATGGTATTGTGGTATAGAAATAAACGTTTACCATATTTTTTGCTCAATAAGATGCACTTTTTCCCTCCAAAAATGGGTGGAAATTTAGGTACATCTTATGGAGCGAATATAAGTCTCCGTAGGCCACAGTCTCGCCGGCTCCCAGCCCCAGCTTAGCTCTGTTCCTCCCACTACCCTTCGAGCTAGTCTTCTCTCTGGAGAACGTGTGCGGCATTGTGCGTGCCGCTGCTTCATGTACAAGAGCATGTGTCTTAGTTGGTCCTGCGTCTTCCTTCCCCACCCGGCACATGCAGCATCAGCCTCATCTCATGCCATGTGCTTTTCAATGAGCAGCAGCAGTGGCCGCCGGGCCTCAGTGAGCTCCATGCGCTGTGACCCGCCTGGAGCAAGTAAGCAGGGCCGCAACAGAGAGCCGGGTTCTCCATCGGTGGAAGGGGAGAGAAAGCCCAAGAACGGGAAATGCAATGGGAAGCTGGAGCCTGGATGGCCTTTCCTTCACAAATCAGTCATGTGAAGCTAGGGCCCCGACTCTCTCCAGCATTCATGTTCATACTCTTCCCATCCCATGCCCTCACATAAACTAATTGCCGCTATTTCATTAGGGGCAAGAAGGTAAACTGCTCCCCTTCTTCCCCAGCTGTGCTCTAGGCAACCATCCCTCCTCCATTTGACTCATTTCTTGTGATAGTGTTTTACCTAGCTTTTATGAATCCGTGCCTAGGGTAGATGGTTGCTGTCTGGGTTTTTAAGGGAGAACTAACGGCAGCCATTCAGGAAGCGGCGTGGGACCAGGCAGGCAAGTGAAAAGCTCATGCCTTCCTTCTGCGCACTCTGCCGCAAGAGATGAGTAGGACTTGGAGGCAGCCGTCCAGCGAGGGAGGGGCAGGAGCATGGAAAGCTCCGGCCGATACAGTGCTGGACCGCCGGAATTAAAAAGGTTCCGGGGGTGGCCTTGGGGGAGGGGGAGCCTTGCCTGCCTGCCAGAATTTAAAAAAGGTACTGGGGGGGGGGGTGTCGGGTTCGGATGCCCTGCTTGGTGCCATGCCTGCCTGCCTTCCCTGTGTCATGTCCTGGCCAGAAGGGGGACAAGGGACAGGGCAGGGTGGTGGAACAGGGTACACCATTTGGTTCCAAATTTTTTTTTCTTGGTTTTTCCTCTTCTACAGGAGGTTGCATCTTATGGTCAGGTGCATCTTATGGAGGGAAAAATATGTTAAGTTATGTTATGTTACAGTTGGGTACTATAGGTATTGGGTATGATATGAAGGCCTTACCATACACTATAAAGAGGTTATGGTGAGATGTGTACCTTGGCCTTTTTATGTGTAGTTTACTGCAATGTCCCCTAAGGTGCCCAACTTCTCTGCTGGCAGGTCTGTGTGGCCAGTCTACTAAAAATGCTGGCCCCTCCAACATCCCAATGGCTTGTTTTGTGTGTTTTTCTTTTGGATTCTTTTTTTCAAAAATGGTTCAAAAAGATAAACGCACATCTGAAAAATGGAAATTTTCGACCCCCCCCCCCAGAACCCTCCCCCAAAAAAACACAACAACAACAGGATAGAGGTTTTGCAGTTTTGAAAATGGGCATGTTTGGTACTGGAATTTTGTGTCTTCTACAAAATGTCCAAACTTGGATTTGGATTTCCATGTTACACCTATAACTGTGAGTTCCTTTCATGATCTACTCAGACTCCGTCCATAAATACATCTACCTGGAAAGTACGTGATAGATGTGTTATTTCAACATAGTGTTTAGGCAGAATTAGGGCATTTATGCACCAATGTGCACATGCATTTGTTATATGCTATTATTCTAATTATTTTTGTGTCTATTTGATGTGTAAATGTAAGCACCCACTTCATATAATGACCTTATATGTGCATACTTTTGCTTAAAAATATACCTGCAGAAAAAGCAGCTGTGACTTCATATAACATCTTTTACATTGAGAGTATAGAACACTTGTATATTGCATAGATTAGTGAAAAAACTTCTCTTTATTGCATTATTTTTGTTCTCATCATTCTTTATTGAGATTTAAAGGTATAACATATATGACAGAAAAAGAAAAGCTGAAGGATGCATAACTCAACTCTGGGCTTTAGAGCTCCCTTCTAAGTTTCTACCCTGGACCCTGCAAGTCTAACACTAGACCTGGAAGGTAGTATGCACTTTCCCCTTCCCTGATCTAACACCACCCACTTTTACATGCAGTAAGGGGGGTGGGTGGCTGTATTCAAACCATGCTTATACCTCTGTAGAAGCTCTTCTTTTAAATTTTCTTTTTTCTTTAAGTTTTTATCATAATATACAATATACATAAAATTAAGTACATTCCCCCCAATATTCAGACTGTAGGAGATCACCAGCAATCTTCCAAGGTCTGTGGCAAACCCACTGAATTTCTGGTGTGATTTTGGCCAGCCAAAACAGAGCTGGCTAGGCCAGTATTCAGTGGCTAGCTAGCTAAGTTTCAACAGCCAAAGATAGATCACCCTTTTAGGCAATTCTATCTGGCCTGTAAACTTAGATGGTGAGATGCTGAATATTGACGGGAATCATGTATGTCAAGCAATATAGCCTGTCACCAGCCAATCCACTAAAGTTTAGTGGATTGGCTGGTGACAGGCTATATTGCTTGACATACACGGTTACCATCAATATTCAGTGACTATCTCCCACTGAATATACGGTTCACAGTCATAAGCGCGCGGGACAAAGCTGTGCCAACATTAGAGAACAGACAATTAAGTGCAAGACTCAAGCGTGCCGCCGTAAAAGAGCTCTGATGGGGGAGTGAGGGGGGAACACCCCCCCCCAGTTTACTTAATAGTGTTCGCACTGCCGTTGGGGGAGGTTTTGGGTTGTAACCCCCCATTATAGAGGAAACTTAACTTTTTCCCTATATTTAGGGGATAAGTTAAGTTTTCTGTATAATGTGGGGGGTTACGCCCCCACAACGGCAGCACGAACACTATTAAGTAAAGTGGGAGTGTTCCTCCACACACCCACGTCAGCGCCCTTTAAAATAAACTTTTACGGCGGTGCGCTGGAGTCTTACGCGCAATTGTCTGCTCTCTATTGTCGGCGCGGCTTTGTCCGTCACGCTTTTGTCCCATCACCGAATATACAGTTTAGTGACTAAACTGTATATTCAGTGGGAGATAGCCACCGCCGGATAGCCAGCTATGTGCTATTTAGCCTGCCTGGAACCATTCCCAGCCAGTTAAATAGCACTGAAAAGCAACCTGTTTATCAGTAATGGAGTTCTGATGTCGTAAGGTAAACATTAATTAAACGTGAACAGTAACAGTACTATAAACAAATGGGTATATATCACTGATTAAAACTTACCGTCAAAATGTAGTCATTGTGAGTTGGGAAAAACGTAAACAATCATCAAAGAATGCACTACTAGAGGGAGTCTTTATGGGTGATTGAAGTCATAATTGTCCAATGGGCGACAAGTCTTCGATTGAATAGCTCTGTATAGGCAAGTAGCACTAATAGCTTCATAATTCATGATTGCACAGAGATGGGCCCACCTTTTGCTGAAACTGAGGTTTATATTGTCTTTCCAATGAAGGATAATTAGATGATTTTGTATATTTTTATGGGATATCAAGCTCTGTAGAAGCCTTTGAATACATTGAAGAACAAATTTCAGGACAATATTTGTTTCTTCAATAAATTTGGGTTAACCTAATAGAATTTATAACCGTGAAATATTTCTGTCATGCAGGGTTTGGCTGAAATGTGCACTTCACTGTCCAAATCATTTAATTCAAATGGAGTTATTAGATGAGATCTGACTGTGATGGCTGGAAAACTGGATCATTTTCACTGTCAAAGTCCAATGTCTCATCTGCTGCTTTGTCGACATCAGTGTCTAAGGTACTTATGTGGTGGTTTCAACAAAGGAAAATTGCTGTCATGTGGCACTGGTCTCAAAGCCAATGGCAGATTAGGATATGGAACTGGCTTTTTGTTTTTGGAAGAAAAGCCCAAAACATTTGTCAAACAGAAATAACAGTTCTTAAGATGGTCTTTCTGCTCTCTCCATATCTTCAAATGGCATGGTTGGTTTTGAACCTTTAATCCAAGCTGTCAGATTAAATCCATATGATGTACAGCAAATATAGAGAGCATAGCTTTTGTCTTGATCACCCACTTTATATCCAAAATACAATTCATAGGCCTTCTTCACCACTGGAAGCATAGTTCGTGCATTGCTCTTTCACTGCAAATGTAGCAGATAGTGTCAGCATGGACTCGACACAAAAGAACTATTCTGACTAGTCACCAACCTGAGAGATATCACCCATATTACATACGCCACCCACGATGTTGCTCCTACTGCAGACACCCTTGCCCACTACTTCCATTCAAAAATTCAAACAGGAAGAGACTCTCTCAATGCAAAGAAATCCACCACCTGCATGAACCCTCTGAACCCAAGGGTAGATGTATACCGAGTCAACATGAACTGGAACTCATTCTCTTTGCCTACCTGGACACATTTCAAACATTTATTTTAAAAATATGCTCAAAAATACTCCCCCCATAGATTCCTGGCCCCCTGCACTAATGGCTAAAGCCCAGACAAGTTCCTATCCAATCTTTACACTTAGCTAGCAGACATGCTAAACAGAGGGGATTTCCCCGCAGGAAGAAGCCACATCTTCATCAGATCAAGCATAAAAGACAAGAAAAAACCTACCTTACAGCCTGACAATTACATACCTATCGCTCTAATCCCACTATTTATAAATCTCATGGAGTGGATAGTCCAAACGCAACTAAAGAATCACCTAGATCAATTTAATTTGCTCCATAATTCCCAGTCAGGCTTCAGACTGTCATTCAGCACAGAAACAATAATTGCCTTCCTCCTCAATGGCCTATACAGTATATTGAGCAAGGGACAAAACACACTCCTACTCCAACTGGACCTCAGCAGTGCCTTCGACCTAGTGGACCATGACTTGCTACTACTCCATCTAGACTCCTTTGGTATATCAGGAAATGTCCTCAACTGGTTCCGAGGCTTCCTGAAATCTCGCAGCTACCAAGTTCAATCTAAAGACACACTATCTGACAAAAGAGCCAGCAGCTGTGGCATTCTCCAAGATTTTCTACTGTCGCCTCTCATCTTTAACATCTAGCAAGCCTCTCTAAACAACCACCTGAGCAGCTAAAACATCACCCACTACAGCTATGCTGATGACATCACCATCGTTCTCCCTGTTGCTCAGATAACACACATAGAAATATAGAGCAAAAACAGAGCCTTGTCCACTATAGAAGATGGCCCATTCCAAACTAAAATTAAATATTGAGAAAACAAAATTCTTCATAGCCAGGATCTGAGATATGACCACCTGCATAGAAGAAATTATCAAGCCCCAAGACCACTACCCGATGCTCCTCATCCATGTTGGGACAAACGACACAGCCAGGAACTCACCGGAGAAGATAACGGAAGACTTTAGAGCCCTAGGGGTGAAGCTGAAGCAGATGGAAGCACAGGTGGTTTTCTCCTCCATCCTACCAGTAAGAGACAAGGGAAGAGCTAGAGAAGAACGGATCCAGAGGACAAACGAATGGCTACGGGGATGGTGCAAAGAAATGAACTTTGGCTTCTTGGACCACGGAGAGACACTGCAGGGACTGCAGAGACCAGATGGGCTACACCTAACCAGAAGAGGGAAGAATGTCCTGGGAAGATGTCTAGCTCACCTGCTCTGGAAAGCTTTAAACTAGGTGAGCTGGGGGAGGGGACCCACTCTCACACTAGTAGGGTAAGTAACTCCATCTTGGAGCCTGAGGTAAATAATCACACGAGTACTGCAGGGGTTATTGAAAGGGGCACAAGCAACACTAAGAGCGACAAAGGCATAATTGAAGGGGACAAACTATCTAGGAAAGAACACACTCCATGCAAACAGAAAGAATGGACGGCCATATATGCTAATGCCCGTAGCTTGGGCAATAAAATCCTGGAACTGGAAACAGAAATAAGAAACGCCGACCTGGATGTGGAGGCGATATCAGAAACGTGGTTCTCGGAGTCCCACGGATGGGATATGGTTATACCAGGATACAACTTACTCTATCACGACAGAAAAGGCAAATCAGGAGGAGGAGTATCTCTATACATTGGAGAGGACATCAAAGTTACTAAAATCACAGACATCAAGTATACGGGAGAATCCCTCTGGGTGAACCTTGCCAGGGGCAATAACAAATACCTATATCTTGGTGTTGTGTATAGATTGCCAAGACAAAAAGACGATGTGGACCAAGAACTAATCGAAGACACAGGAGACACAGTGCTGTTGGGAGACTTCAATATGCCTGATGTGGACTGGAACAAACTTTCCGCCACGACCAGCAGCAGTAAGAGGCTACTAACCTCTATACAAGGAGCACACCTCAAACAGATGATGTTAGAACCCACCAGGGATCAGGCGATCCTGGACTTGCTGCTCACCAACGGGGACAGTGTCACAGAGGTATTGGTGGGAGAGGCTTTGGGTTCCAGCGACCACAACATGGTGTGGTTCCACCTGAAGAAGGGAACCACTAGGTCAAATACTTCGACTAAAGTCCTAAATTTTAAAGGAACTAACTTTCAGCGCATGGGGGACTATGTCTACAAAGCGCTGCAAAACCAAAGCAAGACGGACGGTGTGGAGGTACTATGGTCGGCTCTGAAATCCACTCTGCAAGAAGCAACCAACATATACATAAAAACCGTGAGCAAACAGCGCAGAAAAAATAGACCACGATGGTTCTCTGCTGAAATCTCAGATCTAGTAAAGCAAAAGAAAAAAGCATTCGTAACCTACAAACAATCGCAAAAGCCGCAAACTAAAGAAGCCTATCTGACAAAATCTAGAAAGGTTAAGACGGCAGTCAGGGAGGCCAAACTCCGGATGGAAGAAAATATAGCAAGACAGGTTAAAAAAGGGGATAAATCCTTTTTTAAATACGTTAGTGACAGGAAGAAGAAATCAAGTGGTATTGTGCACCTAAAAAAACCTAACGGTAACTTCGTAGACTCAGACGCAGACAAAGCAGAACTACTCAATAACTACTTCTGCTCAGTCTTCACCTGTGAAGCGCCAAGATCTGGACCTCAGCTGCAGAGAAAGGGGTGCTCGGAAGACTCATTCCGGGACTTTGCATTTACCGCGGGCAATGTCTATCACGAGCTATCAAAACTAAAAGTGAACAAAGCTATGGGCCCGGATAATATACACCCCAGAGTACTTTGAGAATTGAGAGATGTCCTAGCAGAACCGTTAGCTGAGCTTTTTAATCTTTCCCTAAGCAAGGGAAAAGTTCCCTTGGACTGGAAAACTGCCAATGTTATTCTGCTCCACAATAAGGGATGCAGATCGGAGGCCGAAAATTACAGACCAGTGAGTCTCACATCAATAGTATGTGAACTTATGGAAATGTTGATCAAAAACAGACTGGACACGTTTCTGGATGACGAAAGACTAAGGTATCCCCACCAGCATGGCTTTACAAAGGGAAGGTCTTGTCATTCCAATCTGATAAATTTCTTTGACTGGGTAACAAAAAAACTGGATAAGGGAGAGTCCCTGGACATCGTGTATTTGGACTTCAGTAAGGCTTTTGATAGTGTCCCACACTGGAGGTTACTGAACAAGATGAACACGATGGGCCTTGGAGAAACACTAACGACATGGGTAGAAGACTGGCTTAGAGGCAGACTTCAAAGGGTGATGGTAAACGGTACTTCCTCAAAAACGGCGGAAGTGACCAGTGGTGTACCGCAGGGCTTGGTCTTGGGCCCGATACTATTCAATATCTTTGTAAGGGATCTAGCTCAGGGACTTCAAGGCAAAATTACATTATTAGCTGATGACGCTAAACTATGCAATGTTGCGGGCGGCGCAGCAGAACCTGATGGCGCAACCATGCCCGACATGATGGAACAGGACCTGCTTTTACTAGAACAGTGGTCCAGTACTTGGCAGCTGAATTTTAATGCCAAGAAATGTAAGGTAATGCACCTTGGTAGCGGAAATCCATGCATAACATACCCCTGAATGGTGAAAACCTAACAAGAACTGCAGCAGAACGGGACTTGGGAGTAGTCATCCGGGAATATATGAAAGTTGCCAATCAGGTGAAGAAAGCTTCAGCAAAGGCTAGACAAATGCTGGGATGCATTAGAAGAAGCTTTATCAGCCGAAAGCCTGAAGTTATAGTACTATTATACAGATCCATGGTGAGACCTCACCTGGAATACTGTGTTCAGTTTTGGAGGCCATATTATCAAAAGGATGTGAGGAGAATGGAGTCGATTCAGCGAATGGCCACTAGGATGGTCTCAGGACTCAAAGATCTCCCATACTAAGAACGTCTGAACAGGCTATGCTTATATTCTCTCGAAGAGCGCAGAAAAAGGGGAGACATGATAGAAACATTCAAATACATCACGGGCCGCATTGAAGTGGAAGAAGAAATCTTTTATCTTACGGGTCCCACGGCGACAAGAGGGCACCCGCTAAAACTCAGGGGGGAAAGATTTCATGGGAGACACCAGGAAATACTTCTTCACCGAAAGAGTAATTGATAAATGGAATGGTCTTCCACGCCAGGTAGTTGAGGCCAGTACAATGCTCGACTTCAAGGGACGATGGGACCGTCAGGTGGGGTCGCTCCAGAGGAATGCTTAAAAGACGGTTTCTCGTAAAAGGAGCCCTAAATCTTTTTCTTTTTTGCAACCTTGTATACCTAGCAGGACTACACAGTCACTTCCAGAAGCTAAGAGTCATCCAAAACACTGCCATCAGGTTAATCTTCAACCTAACAGGATTTGACCATATAACTCCATTCTATCAAAAGTTGCACTGGCTGACGATTTGAAGGTCGAGTGCTCTTCAAATTTGGATGCCTCTTTTACAAAGCATTATATGGCCTACTGCCTAACTACCTTACTAATCAATTCATATTCACCGTACCTGGTTGATCCACACATCATCAGTCATTTTTCACCTTCCCCTCAGTTAAAGGCAGCACTCAAAGAAGGATTCATCAGCAGACTACTATCTTACCAAGCTGCCTCCAAAGACCCAGAACTGAGCCAATTGGTCAAAGCATCAGCCTCCTATATGCACTGTAAGAAGCTTCTAAAAACGTACCTTCTCCCGAAATTTATCAGTCCTTCTTAGATACTCTCAGAAACTACCTCGACTGCTAACCTCACATATCACTTATAACGGTGGTTCCCAACCCTGTCCTGGAGGACCACCAGGCCAATCGGGTTTTCAGGCTAGCCCTAATGAATATGCAGGAGAGAGATTTGCATATAATGGAAGTGATAAGCATGCAAATCTGCTCCATGCATATTCATTAGGGCTACCCTGAAAACTCGATTGGCCTGGTAGTCCCCCAGGACAGGGTTGGGAACCACTGACTTATAACATAGCTCACTGATACTGACTGGCAAGCTATGCCTTCTTTATAAACCTCAACTGCCTACCTTTACTGTTCACAGCAGCTGCCAGTTATATGGCAGCACCTTGTTCTTAGTCTTTTCTATCACTTTGTACTTATATACCGCCTACCAACCTTGTAATTCTGCTGCTAATCTCCTTCTCGAGTCTTACCCCCTCTTTTACAATGCTGCGTTAGCGCCTGCCATGCAGCAACAGCCCTGAAGCCCTTTAAATCTGTATGGGCTTTGGGGTCAGGAGTGGAGTGGTGCTTATGAGGCAACTCCAGTAGTTGAAAAGACTTCTATAGTCTGGGTCCTGAAAATGGCAAAATACAGATCTGGATGGACTGGAGTGGGCTTTGATGGCAACTCTAGTAGTTGGAAAATAAGGCCATTTCCAGTTAGCAATATTATTAGTTTAGTACAAAAAAGGAGCAGAGAAAACCAGACCTTCAAGCTGAAAGGTGTACTTTAATGACAATCATATAAAGTGGAAACTTAAACCAGACCCGAAACAGACCAAATTTTGACTGCAGAGTCTGCATCAGAAGGCCTTAAAAGAATCTATATAACAGATGTCCAAAATATAATCAGGTATAAAGCAGAGCTTGTGTAACATCTTATACTTTGGCCATCTGTTATGCTTTTAAGAACTCCTGAAGCAAGCTCTCTAGCCGAAACATGGTCCATGTCAGGTCCAGTTTAAGTTTCCACTTTATATGGTTGCCATTAAAGAATACATGTAGTTTTCAGCTTGAAAGTCTGGTCTTCTCTGTTCCTTTTTGTACTTACCTTAGTTTGGTGCAGATTGTTGCTTCTCTTTTTTGGGGCTTAAGTTAAGTTTAAGTTTATTAGGATTTTATATACCGCCTATCAAGGTTTTCTAAGCGGTTTTTTACAATCAGGTACTCAAGCATTTTCCCTATCTGTCCCGGTGTGCTCACAATCTATCTAACGTACCTGGGGCTATGGAGGATTAAGTGACTTGCCCAGGATCACAAGGAGCAGCGCAGGGATTGAACCCACAACCCCAGGGTGCTGAGGCTGTAGCTTCAACCACCGCACCACACACTCCTCCTTCTTTGGATTGTTGGTTTAATCATGTAATAGCATCATATATAACTGCCTAAATGTAGCTGGCATGTGCCTCTGCCACAGTCTCGCCCTTCCTCTGATGTCAGGGGCGGGACCGCGGCAGAGGCAACGTGCTTTGGAGGCCAATGGCAGCCTGTTAAGTTCGCTCTGCAGGCTGCCGTAATTAGGTCAGTGGCGGTCACAGCGTGGAAGACGACCTCTCTCGCTGGTTCAAGAAGAAGCTTGGAGGTAAAGCCCTGCCCGTCGTGAGGGCCCGGGCAGGATGCTGGATCTGGCCATCGGGGATGGGGGAGAGAGGGAGAAGAGGCTTCCAAAGAACCTTGAGGAGGAGCAGGAAAACAGACTTGAAGACAAGGCAGATGCTGGACTAGAGGGGGTAGATAGGGGAAACACTCAAAATGTTAGCAGAAGGATGATAGAGAAAGGGAGAAACCTGAAACAAAAGGGAGGCAGAAGAGAGGGGGGCAGATGTTGGACTTGGGGGTGTATAGAGGGAAGAGAGAGAGAGACTGTAGAGAGATGGAAAGAAGCAGAGAAAGACCTGGAAAAAAGAACAAATGCTGGACATGGGAATGGGATGGGGGGTTGTAAGCAGAAGAAAGACAGAGAGAAATAGAGACCTGGACCCAAAGGGAATGGGGATGGATTGTGAAAGAAATGTTGGATGCACAGTCAGAAGGAAGTCCAACCAGAAACTAATTAAATCACCAGACAACAAAGGTAGGAAAAATGATTTTATTTTCAATTTAATGATCAAACTGTGTCAGTTTTGAGAATTTATATCTGCTGTGTGTATATGAAAAATGAAAGGAGGGGGGACAAGGTGCAGAGCCTGGCAAGGAGTGTGGGGTTGGATGCAGAGCCTGTCAAGGAGTGAGCGGGCTGGGTGCAGAGCCTGGTATAAGTTAGTACACAATTTGGTTCAGAATGGGGTTTTTTTTCTTGTTTTCCTACTCTAAATCTAGGGTGCATCTTATGGTCAGGTGTGTCTTATGGAGCAAAAAATACGGTAATTGGATGTCCAACAGTTTGCCATTCGAAAATGGCCATTTTTGTTCCTCAAGCTTTGGACATTCAGCTGGAAACATGCAAGTTGGACTTAGATGTTTTTTTTAAAAAAAAAAGCCTCTTCACGTTACTCCAAAAGAAATCACATGATGTGATACAGGAAAACAAGCCTTTTCGAGGATAGCCCCCACACCAAGGTACACAGGGCCAGATTCAGTAAATGGCACCCAAAGTTGGGCACTGTTAAAATCCACACTAAGCACCAATTCTATAAAGGCCACTTAGCACTAAGCAAAGTTTAAAGAAAGCACTTTGCGCAGATTTCTATGTCCAGCTTTGGGTGCGAGGACTTAAACCTAACAAAAGCCCTCAAGCCCTACTGCCAAAAGTTAGGCACATAATTTCAGACTTTTAAATCACTGCACCTAAATTTTTAGAACTCCTCTGACACTCTCCTAGCCATACCCTCTTTTGAGTTGTGTGCAAGACAATTTGGGCACCCGGTGTTATAGATGAGCATATGGACAGATCCATGCAAAATTCTCAATTAGTGCAAATTAACATCAATAATTGATTTTTAATGGCTCATTAATTTGTTTGTGCATGACTCTAGATCCACGTCCAGTTTTTGAAAACTTTGATAGAATTTGGGGTTCACTTTCAGAAAGGCTTCATCTAACACTTAACTCTCTACTTCAGGAAGGAGGTGAAAGCTTGGCTCTACTTCCAAGCCTTTAATGCAAGAAGCAACTAACCACCTAGTCTCACATACCAGTATTATCAGTGGCGAAGATAATGTGGCAAGACTCGCTTATCCATTCTTCCCTTAGCTGAGATTATATTCATGCATCTTTCTGATTCCATGTGCAACTTTCTTTAAATTAGTCCCATTATTCTCTACCTAAGTCTTGTTAACTCTAATCTATTTGTCTATTTATCCCACCTCCGTTTACACTCTGTGCTGTCTAATAAAGTTGTTTTATTGTGTATCATATCAACATTCTAAGTAGCAAATGATGTCATAATATGCACTGTTATTTGAATACTATTTTTTCTACTGAAATTGTCTATTGCCTATGTCCAGATTGTTCTTGCCATACACTGTAAATAACTTATAATAAAATAAATAGATCAAATCTCCAAATGCTTTCTCAATGAACTTAGTTGTAACGCATTTCTGGAATCTTAAATAATCTTTAATGTATGAGCTCAAAGACTTAAATCCATCTTTAGCTTCACAAGTCTTCACAAATTGGCGTAGTAGGGGGTGAGCGGCGCCCGGGGTGGTGGCCCTCTCCCCCGCCCCCCTGCTGCGTGTGCACCCCCTTCACTTTCCCCGTACCTTTTGAACTTCTCCGGCATGAGCAGCATGCCTACAGCGGTGTCGGCTCGCCCTTTGACATCACTACCTGGGCGCGGGTCCTGGAAGTGATGTCAGAGAGAGCGCCAATGCTGACGCGGGCAGCAACCTCACGCTGGGGAAGTAAAAAAAGGTACGGGGAAGGCAGTGCGCATGCGTGCGCCCAACAAAGAGAGGAGCTGGGGGGGTGCAAAGAGGAGGGGTGTCGCGCCCTTAGCAAGATAGTGCCCTGCTCCCATACTATGCCCCTACATAACCTGTTAACTGTATATTATGTACTTTTAACCTGTAACCCGTTCTGAACTCTTTAGGGAGAACAGGATCGAAAACCAATTAAATAAATAAATCTTTCCATTTAAGGTTTATAGTGTAGGCAATGCACTTTTTCATAAAAATGTTTCTACCTTATCAATGTCCTTTTTCAGAGTGGTCTTTAAAACTGATCACATGTTGATTCCCAGGTCCTTTGTAATCTGGTGACTGCTAATTATTCCTCTTCTGAATGATATATGATCCATGAATTTCTGGAATTTCTGCACCTTAAGTGAATGATTTTGCAAGCGGGTTTTTTGGAATTGAAACATAGCTGCTAAACTCTGGTCCTTTTTTCCAACTTCTTAAAGTCATGTTTCGCTAAAATGTTTAGGTGGTGATTTTAGAAGGGTTAGGCACCATTTAGATGTTCAAAGAGCTGATTTACACATGAAAGATCCCTAAGGTTGTACCATAACAGAAGGATAGAAACTTACATTAGCTCTACTCATTATTGTGAATGCAACTGCTTTAACCCACCCAGTACTTTCCAGAATTTCATGGTAATGGTGGGAGGAAAACCTCACAATGGAGGGAAAAATGAACCCTAGAAATACTAAGCCTAAAAGCAGTTTTCTATCCTTCACGACTATGTCATTGTACCATAAGAACATAAGAAATGCCCCCACCAGATCAGACCGTGGATCCATCTAGTCCGATGGTCCGCACCCGAGGAGGCTCAGCTTGGTGTTCCCCAACAAGGACCTTGGTCACTTGTATCCCTCAATGTGTCTTGCAAGAAGATGTGCGTCCAACTTGCCCTTAAATCCTAGAATGGTAGTAGATGTCTTTGGATGGCCAAGGACACACCAATTCCTCTTACTCCTCGTTAGTAGAATCTTGCAACTAAATGTCACAGAGTCACCAGAGTAATCAACCCAGAGTAATAAGTTTATTTAGAGGTTCGCAAGGGGTATCAGACAGCCCTACAAACTGATACAGTTTGAAGGGAAAAGTTCCTCATATACCCCGCGGTTCCTCCTCCTCCGTATTTATGCTTTTTCTAGTGAATTTCTTTTTATTACTTTTTATAATATAATTTTTTCTATTTTTCTACAAACATTGTAACTGCTGGAGCTGATTTAATAAATACTTAGGCCCCTTAGGAGACATAGTGTCTAAAATAAACATCCAACGGAGTTCACATCGATTTAACCTCCGAGCAGTATTCCCACCCTCCCACCCTACATTGATATAATCTAGAACCCGCCATTTCAAATCCATTAATGTATGTTTACAACTTATCCAGTGACGGACAAGCGGAGAAGATTCATTACGAGTATATACTCTGGATTTATGTTCTGTTAAACGAACCCGTATAGGACGGGTCGTTCTCCCTACGTATAACTTGGGGCAGGGGCATTGAATTACGTAAATTACATTCCCAGTGTTACAGGTAGTATTATGTTTAGTTTTAAATATCTCCCCCGTGCTTGGGTGAGTCCAAGTTTCCCCAGATATGGTGAATTCACACCATTGGCATTGACCACAGGGGAGGTGATTCCCACTGTGGGCAAAGCTTCTCTCCTGAAGTTTAGTATGATTAACATATTCACCCAGATTTCTTCTCCTTCTATATGAACAAATCGGGTGATCATCCAAGGTAGGAATTGCCAACCTGGGGATATGCCAATGTTTTTTAATTATCTGAGAAATCTGGTGAGCCAAAGTGGAAAACTCTTGAACAAAGGTCACTGTATCTAAGGGATCTTCATTCCTAATAGTGTCCTGTAACAGCCACTCTCTGTGAGCATGTTTAGCTCTTTTATATGCATTACGCACAATAACATAGGGATATCCACGTTGATAGAATCTTCCTTTCATTGCTCTAGCTTGTACCCAGAAGTCATCTATATTATGGCAAATTCTTCTCAGCCTCAAAAATTGGCTGATCGGTAAACTTTTCTTCAAATTCTCCGGGTGGAAGCTGTGGAACCGCAAGAGGCTATTACGGTCAGTATCTTTCCTATATAGAGACGTGTATAGACGAGTGCCTCCCACTTTCTGTATTAAAATGTCCAAAAACGGAATCTCATGATGTTTGATAATAGCAGTGAATTTGATATTATTATCCAAGGTGTTGAACACCTCAATAAACTCAGTCAATTCTTTTTCAGTAGAAGTCCAGATACAGAAAATATCATCGAGAAATCTTCTCCAAATTTTCACATGTTTGAAGCCAGACAGGTGGTAAATCTGGTCCTCCTCCAAATCCGCCATGGAGGAGGACCAGATTTACCACCTGTCTAGCTTCAAACATGTGAAAATTTGGAGAAGATTTCTCGATGATATTTTCTGTATCTGGACTTCTACTGAAAAAGAATTGACTGAGTTTATTGAGGTGTTGAACACCTTGGATAATAATATCAAATTCACTGCTATTATCAAACATCATGAGATTCCGTTTTTGGACATTTTAATACAGAAAGTGGGAGGCACTCGTCTATACACGTCTCTATATAGGAAAGATACTGACCGTAATAGCCTCTTGCGGTTCCACAGCTTCCACCCGGAGAATTTGAAGAAAAGTTTACCGATCAGCCAATTTTTGAGGCTGAGAAGAATTTGCCATAATATAGATGACTTCCGGGTACAAGCTAGAGCAATGAAAGGAAGATTCTATCAACGTGGATATCCCTATGTCATTGTGCGTAATGCATATAAAAGAGCTAAACATGCTCACAGAGAGTGGCTGTTACAGGACACTATTAGGAATGAAGATCCCTTAGATACAGTGACCTTTGTTCAAGAGTTTTCCACTTTGGCTCACCAGATTTCTCAGATAATTAAAAAACATTGGCATATCCCCAGGTTGGCAATTCCTACCTTGGATGATCACCCGATTTGTTCATATAGAAGGAGAAGAAATCTGGGTGAATATGTTAATCATACTAAACTTCAGGAGAGAAGCTTTGCCCACAGTGGGAATCACCTCCCCTGTGGTCAATGCCAATGGTGTGAATTCACCATATCTGGGGAAACTTGGACTCACCCAAGCACGGGGGAGATATTTAAAACTAAACATAATACTACCTGTAACACTGGGAATGTAATTTACGTAATTCAATGCCCCTGCCCCAAGTTATACGTAGGGAGAACGACCCGTCCTATACGGGTTCGTTTAACAGAACATAAATCCAGAGTATATACTCGTAATGAATCTTCTCCGCTTGTCCGTCACTGGATAAGTTGTAAACATACATTAATGGATTTGAAATGGCGGGTTCTAGATTATATCAATGTAGGGTGGGAGGGTGGGAATACTGCTCGGAGGTTAAATCGATGTGAACTCCGTTGGATGTTTATTTTAGACACTATGTCTCCTAAGGGGCTTAATGAGTCCTCCGATTGGCTAGCCCAATCGGATCTTTAAGTGTGGCAGCCTCTTTAAATCTTGGGTCAGTATGACGTGAGTAGCTCCTCCCCTAAATATGTCGTCATTCCTTGTGGGAGGGTTTTTAAGTCCAGAGTGTGAACGCGGCGGCTTGTCTGTTGATAAGCTGAGTAGCGGTATGCAGAGTAGATTATCCTTAGTAGGTAAGCTATGATATTGAAATATTAGCAGGGCTGTTTTTTAAGTAGTGGCAACTATTGAGCGGTTTGCTAATTACGTTATGTTTTGGATTTCAGCTTTCCCCATGTCGCCTTGACAAAGAACTCGAAACGCGTTGGCGTTCAGGGGATTGGTAACAAGGCTGAAAGCTAAGTATTTATTAAATCAGCTCCAGCAGTTACAATGTTTGTAGAAAAATAGAAAAAATTATATTATAAAAAGTAATAAAAAGAAATTCACTAGAAAAAGCATAAATACGGAGGAGGAGGAACCGCGGGGTATATGAGGAACTTTTCCCTTCAAACTGTATCAGTTTGTAGGGCTGTCTGATACCCCTTGCGAACCTCTAAATAAACTTATTACTCTGGGTTGATTACTCTGGTGACTCTGTGAGATTTGGATGGCCAAGCCATTGTACCAGCACACATGAAATTACATGGGATGCTAGAGACACTGCACTTCACAGTTTCTGTTCATAAGTTTATTAAATAAGCCAACACCAGTACTGATTAAATACACCATGGAGGCTGGGGTAAGAGGAAGCATCTGAAAGAAGAATAAAGAGGAGCTGAGACAAAGAGGGTCAGGGTTCAACAGAAAGAAGAGCCTGCAGCCAAATGTGAATCCAGGCTTCAGAGATTACCAGGTATCTGACAGGAGCTGGGCCCAGGCTTCAAGGGAAAAGAGTGTCTGTAGCCTGCGCCAGTAACTAGCCTTCAAGGAAGAAAACATAAAGAGATAAGATGAGGATATAAAAGGAACATAAGAATAGCCTTATTGGGTCAGACCAATGGTCCATCTAGCCCAGTGGCCTGTCTTCACAGTGGTCAATCCGGGTCACTAGTTCCTGGCAAAAAACCAAATAGCAGCAACATTCCATGCTATTGATACAAGGCAAGGATTGGTTTTCCCCATGTCTGTCTCAATAACAGACTATGGACTTTTCCTTCAGGATATTGTCCAAACCTTTCTTAAAACCAGCTATGTTAACTGCTCGTACCATAACCTCTGGCAATGCATTGTAGAGTTTAACTATTCTCTGATAGAAAAAATATTTCCTCCTATTAGTTTTAAAAGTATTTCCCTGTAACTTTATTGAGTGTTCCCTAGTCTTTGTAATTTGTGATGGAGTAAAAAATCAATCTACTTGTATCCATTCTACACCATTCAGTATTTTGTAGACTTCAATCAAATCTCCCCTCAGCTGCCTCTTTTCTGAGTTGAAGATCCCTAACCTCCTTAGTCTTTCCTCAAACGAGAGGAGTTCCATCCCCTTTTTCATCTTGGTTGCTTTTCTTTGAACCTTTCATAGTTCCACTATATCGTTCTGGAGATATGATGACCAGAACTGAACGCAATAGTCAAGGTGAGGTTGCACCATGGAGTGATTCATAGGCAATATAAAATTCTTAGTCTTATTAACCATCCTTTTTTAAAAAGTAATTCCTAGCATCTTGTTTGCTTTTTTGGTCACCGCCGCACATTGGGTGGAAGGTTTCAGTATATTGTCTATAATGATACCCAGATCTCTTTCTTGGATGCTAACCCCAAGGTGAACCCTAGCATCTGATAACTATGATTTGGGTTATTCTTCCTAAAGTGCATCACTTTGCATTTGTCCACCTTAAATTTCATCTGCCATTTAGACACCCAATCTTCCAATTTTCTAAGGTCTGCTTGCAATTTTTCACAATGTGCGTGCGTTTTAATAACTTTGAACAGTTTAATGTCATCTGCAAATTTAATCATATCACTCGTTCCAATTTCTAAATCATTTATAAATAAGTTAAATAGCAACGGGCCCAGTACAGACCCTGCGGCACTCCACTATTTACCCTCCTCCATTGATAAAATGGTCATTTAACCCTACCATCTGTTTTCTATTTGATAACCAATTCCTAATACACAACTAAACATTGCCTCCTACCCCATGACTATAATTTTCTCAGGAGCCTCTCATGACGAACTTTGTCAAAAGCTTTCTGAAAATCTAGATACATGATTTCAACTGGCTCACCTTTATCCACATGTTTATTCACACCTTCAAAGAAGTCAAGCAAATTGATGAGGCAAGAGCTCTGTTGGCTGAACCCATGCTGACTCTGTCCCATTAAATCATATTTGTCCATGTATTCTACAATTTTATTTTTTATAATTGTTTCCACTATTTTGCTCGACACTGAAGTCAGCTTACCAGTCTGTAATTTCCTGGATCTCCCCGGAATCTTTTTTAAAAATCAGTGTAACAGTGGCCACCCTCCAATCTTCAGGCACTACAAATGTTTTTAGTAACAGGTTACAGATCACTAACAGCAGGTCAGCAACTGAGTTCTTTCAGTACCCTGGTATGTATACCATCTGGTCCAGGTAAATTATCACTTTTGAACTGGTCGATTTGGCTTAGTACATCTTCCAGGTGTTCTCAGCTTAGGAGGATAATACCAGAAAGAGGTGAAGGGGTATTTTCCTAAAGTTGAGGGTCTAGGGCAAAGATTTAGTGCTTCTTACTGATTTTGACCACTTAAAGATTTTCAGAAACTTTTCTTGGTTCAGAACAAATCCTGGACGGGACTGCAAGTTTTTGGAAATGGAAGTACTTGGCAGACTGAGTGAACCCTACTATGTAAAGAAAATGGAGATAAAGTTGTAAACATTTCAGCATTAACATTTACCCCTTCTATGCTAGCCAGCAGTTTAATTATCCCCTCTAACTATAACTCCTACCCTGGCATCCTGTTTGTCTCTCTTGTTTAGATTGTAAGCTCATTCAAGCAGGGACTGTCTTCTTTGTGATTCTGTACAGTGTTGTGTACGTCTGGTAGTGCTCTAGAAATAATTAATAGTAGTAGTAATTCACAAAAAAAAACATCCATATCAGTGAGCTATTTGTAAAACACCTTGAAATTTTTAGTGCCATGACTTGGATATCCCTTTCCAGTCTAGACAACCTGTTACAATGATATGACTTGTCTATTTATCAGTCAACAGAAACCAACAACTCATCTTTGCTAGGTCGCTAAACAGAAATGGGATAATTCTGTTTATAATGGGGTAATTCCATTATAGAATGTTAGGTCAGCACTACACGACCATAATTAGGTGCACATTCTTAAACCATGTCAATGACAGACATAAGTTGATACCTCTTGGTATGCCATGTGACATGCATAGTTTATAGTATTCTATAAATTATGGGGCTGATATTCAAAGCAATTTAGCCTGCCATTGGCCGATTAAATCACTTAGAAAGGGAGAGCCACTAACATTCAGTAGCACCTAACTGGCCAACTGTCACTGAATATCATGGGTAGCACCTAAATCAAAGTTGGCTATGTTGGGGGCGGAATCAGCACCTAGTCACTGATATTCAACCCTTAAGTGGCCAGGTTTACCACATAAATGGAACTACAGAAAATTGTCCTATTTTTATGCAGTAACCCATGTCTGCTTAAGAGCTGAGTATCAACTTAAGTGGCTATGTATTAGCCGGCTTAAAAATAACCACATATTCAAAGCTGGAGCCTGCACAAGTCCCAGCTTTGAATAACAGGGAATAACACTGTCATTGGTGAGCAAAATGCTTACCTATGACATCTGAATATTGACTCCTACATGTGTAGCTGGAAGGCATGCCCATGGTCCCGCAGATGTTCCATCCACTTGTACACCTCCTTGCAATTATGCGATCTTTGCAGTTACAGCGCCCAGAATATGGAATTCCTTACCATCATTTATTAAGGAAGAAAAATCACTAAGTAAATTTAAAGGACTGTTAAAATGCTGGTTGTACAAGGATACTTTTGAGACCTAATCATCAGAGTCTCTTTTCATCCTATTTGTTGCTTAAACTTACATGTCCTCTGTCTTAGGTTCTGAGAAATTGAATTAAAAATTAAGAAAAAAAGTTCTTAATTTTCTATTATATTTTTATCAATACTTTTAAAATTTCTTACCCTCCTTTTGTATTTTCCTTTCATGTATACTTTACTATACTTATTGTAGTTCTCCCTACTTCCCTTATATATTGGTGCGTCATGTGTTGGTTTTAGTTAATAATTAAGACCCTGTTTTAATTGTAAATCACTTTGAATTAATGATACTGCGATACATCAAAATTTTAATAAAACTTGAAACTTGGCACTACCTTATAGAATATCACCTAGGTCCAAATTCTATAAAAGACACCTAAAGTTAGGTGCCTCACTTAATTAATTAAAAAGCTTAATCAGTTCTAACAAGCAAATAGCACCTCATAATCGCCTTAAATTAAAATTAATTGGATGGTAGGCACCTACTAGAATGTAGGCGTGCTTAGGGGATGGATCATGAGCATGTTTAGCATGTAGGTGCCTGTTTTGGATTTAGGTACCGGTATTTAGGCCAAAAAAACCCTAGCATATATAAGGTACACCTAAGGTTTGGATGCCTACCAGTGCCTAAGACCACTTTATGTGCCGCTAAGTGCGATTCTATAAAGAACACCTAACTTAAGATTGACAAGCTCTACGTGCTGCGTTCCTCAGCATCTATGTTTTAGCTGCCATTTATAGAATCAAGGCCCTAGTTCACATAAGGCGCCTACCTGTCAATTAATGGCACCTTGGATGCCTCTAAGTCGTGTCTACTTCTGGACATCATTATTGAATTGCTTCAAAAAACTTCTTCAGTAACCGTCCTAAGTCAGATTTCAATTATGACATTCTTTTTTCAGCTGTTGAATCACCTTGGAGTTTATTTATGTTTCCTTTCAAACCTGTTTCATTCACACTGTTCACGGTTTCTTTCCAAAAATCTAGAATCTCCATTGTACAACGAGACAGGAATCAGACAAGGAACCTTCAGAGTGACATTAAAAAATTTATTTCTCATGTGAACAAAAAAAAAAAAAAAAGAAAGGAAAAGTCAAACAAAACTGAAGCGGTGATCAAAACCATGTGACTCCAGTCAAAGACCATCAAATTAACTTGTTAGTTCAGAAACATGGCCTATGAATCAGTCCTGGCCAGAGATGGGTTCCTCCGGTCTATATATAGTCGCCTATTCCTCCTTTACCATTTATATTTTTTCTTTCTTTTATTTTTTAAATAAATTTGTACACAGTTTCTTTCCTGTTTCTAAATCTTTTGTGTCTTGTTATGACCCCAGTAGGAACAGAGATTTATAATTTTTTAATAGCCTTCATTAAATTGCCACAGAAGACCACACTGCAATGGATACAGTACAAAGTCTTCTTTGTCCCAGGAAAGTGGGTCCAGTGTTCTGGCTGCGGGAACAGCACCTGTTGCTTCTCTCCCCTTGTTTCTTAGGTCAAGAGTTGCATCTGATTGCATATATACAGTTCAATAAAAACAACATTCTTGAATAAAACAAACAGTATAAAACCCTCTGTAGGAATTTTATTGATGCAGTTTCTTTTTCCATCATCCTCATGTCCATGTTTGTAATATTAGTTCTGAAGCCTTTCTTTGATTTTTTTTTTTTTGTTTATTTTAATGTTTCAATATCCATTGGGTAAGCTAGTGTGATCAAGCATGCAGATTTGTCCACAATAAAATAGAGTGGGGTTCATTGCCACTAAAACATCTAAGGGTCACAAACCCGCGGCTTCACGGAGGTGCCACCAAGAGTTTGGCCCTTGCCTTTCCCCCTTCCCATTCCCACAATACCCCTCCCCCAACACACACCTCCTTAAAGCACAGGTTGTCTCACAACAAATGAAGAATTAAGAACACAGTGGAGACAAACTCTAGGACCAATAAAAATGAAGTCCTCAGTTTGAGGCCAAAGCCAACAAAACACTGTGACTCTTGATCATTCTAGCAAGCACACTGTACATAGCTTTTTGTTGTGTCAAATAAAAAGGAAAAGTTGACATTTATTTATTAATTATATATATTTATATCAGGGGTTTTTTTTTTATTTGGTCCACTGGGAAAAACAGTGTATTGGCGAGCAGAACACATGAAAAAATGGAGAGAGACTAAAGAATGTAAAAGAGGAAGGGAAAAAAAAAACCCCAGGAGAAAAAGAAGGTCAAGGTACTGTGCTGGAATATTTTGCCTAATTTGTTTTTTTGCATAGTAATTATCTTTCCTTTTTCAGCCATTTTATTTTATTTTTTTTTTTTAACATGGGCTAAACTAAAACAAGTACAGAAAAGAGAGCACAGGGCCTGCGCTGTTTGCAAATTCTCCTGAGGCCTTTGGCAATTCACTAGGGGATCCTAAAGTATGCTGTGCTCCAGTTTGTGGGTCTCATTTTCTTCCAGCGAGTGTGAAGAGACTCATGACATACCGACAATGTGTTCTTTATCTACAAGATGAGGGGGTTATTTCAACACCTAGGCTGACAGAGATGGCGGCGAGCTTATTTACAAAAAGAACTGCCCTTTGAATTAACACACATTACCTTTCTACAAAGCAGCAAATGTTTTTTCCTTCTTTTTTTTCTGAGCTTTATTTATTTATTTTGCAAACAACATTAAATAATCACTAGGATTTGTGTTTCCTGTGTCATCCTGTCTAATGGAATCTATATGGATACTGATAATTTCCTTCCTTTCCGCATAATCTCACCACATAAATTCCAGCGTCAGATAGCAAACTTGTAGATATAATACTGCTTTTACAATGCGTAACATATACTGTATCATTAAAACAAAACCAAGGGAGTCTTTGGCAAATGTAGTCAGTACATTCGCATGGGAGGTTTCAGAAAAGAGGAGAAGGGAGAGAAGCTGAAGGTGCTATAACTCATGGTGGCTATGGCTTTGGCCTTCACATCTATTCAAAAGGAATATGAACGGAGCATATTTGCTCATTCCTGTTTTGTTTGGGGTTTCCCCCCCAGATTTCCAGTCATTGTCTTCAATTCGTTGCACACTTTTGTTTCAATAAATAAAATTTTAACACATTAGATTTTTTTTTTTTTTTTTTTTTTTAGCACACAATGGGGATGTCTGACTAAAGATTAACACGTTATCAGGGCCCCTAGGAATAAAAGGGGTCCTGCAGTAGATAACAAGTGCTAACCTTTAGTAAAAGGTCCCCTAATTGACTTAACACACGTTGAATGCACGATATATTGATTAAGCATGCATTGTGGTTTTTTTAAGGCGTGCTAATGAGTCGAATGTGTGATCATGAATTTACATCTCTAATATTCAGCTTTTTCATCACATTTTTCCTGCTGTTCCCTACTTTACTGTTTAGATTCTCCTAAAATGGACCACACTGGAAAAAGTTTTCTCCCTTTCCACCAAATATATAAGCCAGGGCCAATAGCTTCCTGCATGCCATCATGGGATATGGCCTATAGGAACATGAACTGGAAGACCATGTGCGAATTTGCTTGCAAATTTGCCAGTGACTTTGAACATAAAAATATTTAATATGGGGCCTGTGATTTTGAACATAAAAATATTTACTATCCAAATGAACCTTTCCTAGAGTTTAGCAAACTTTGCAGAGTGTGATTTGATGCACTGCCTTACTGTGGTTACAATCAAAGTGGTTTACATATTACATATAGTTACTTATTTTGTACTTGAGTTAATGGAGAGTTAAGTGACTTGCCCAGAATCACAAGGAGCTGAAGTGGGACTTGAACCCAGTCCCCGTTGTTCTCGGGCTGCTACACTAGGCAATGGTTTACTCCTCAGTGTGGTATATGCACCTTCTGAGTTCACTGGTTACTAGAATGACAGCTGTCATTCCTTAACATCCAGTGGCTTTAACTTCTGCTACTTAAGACTATTATGATTTTAATGGGAAGCAAAATACAGCATGCAAAGTAACGTGCTATGAAAAAAAAATATATGCATGTACATCTCATGAATGTTTCAGATGGTCATCCTGAAAACCAGACTTATATGGAGTCATAAGGATGGGATGTAGGAAGCACAGCTTGAAAGGTGGCAATATTAGTTTCTTCCTCTCTCTCGGGTTGTTACACTAGCCTCTACATCCATCTTGCAGCAAGTTGCTTCAAGCCCTAACCTTTAACATATAAGAAACGGGGCTATGAACTTGACGAGCAAAGCCATACGTGATTAAAAATGCCCACCTTCTTACAAATCCCTTACCACTCCTAAGCAAACCCTCTCCAGAGGAAGCTGGATATTAAATGTTGCCCTCTCTTTTTCCTTTGTACTTGGAAAAGAATGGGACCTTTCTTTTAAAAGACTCCCTGCTTCCCTGAGCCTGCCAGGTGCAACAGAAATATTTGCATTTAATCTGCTAGCGCTCTGTAGCTACTCAAACCTCCCTACAGCTGGAGATACTTACAGGAATACTACAAAGACTACATGACAGGGGAGGGTTCAAATGTGTGTTGAAGCATGGGCTGAATTCTAGACAGAAATGCTCTTGGTGTTCTTTTTACAAGAACACTGATAGCTGTCTGGGAATGGAAGCTTCTGAAGTATTTTTCAATATTTATTAATTAGTATTTTTATACCACTTACAGCCTAAGTGGTTTACATTCAGGTACTCAAGCACTTTTCCCTATCTGTCCTGGCAGGCTCACACTCTATCTAATGTACCAGGGTCACAAGGCGCAGCGAGGGATTTGAACCCACAACCTCAGGGTGCTGAGGCTGTAGCTCTAACCACTAAACACACAAGTAAGAGTCATGAAAAACTCTTCTTTAACTGGGGATGTTTAGAATTTATTCTATAACAGAGCCAAAGCTCTCAGGTCCTATTACAGAATACTATCATAACCCAGTATCAGCATGCCTTACATGTAGATGTCTGCATGTACTTCAGCCTTGGAGCCGGAGTGAGTGAAGGCATCTAAGTGCAAGCAGGGACACTTTCAGTACTCTGTAAGTTATATGCATAAGTGGAAGCTCTGTGTATGTCCTGTCCGTGCTCTGCCATTGTGTACAGGCCTTTGCAAATATGTGCTATGTAAGTTCAATGGATATTTGCAGAATAGCATTTAGGCAGCATATTGGCACATAGGTGCATCTGTCATTATTCTAAACATTCAGAGGTATCACCCTCGGGATGTATGTTAAAGCAACAATTCCTTGAGGATCGGCACCAAGTTCATCTGATCAAAAATAGATGATATACAAACATTATTAGATTTTATAATTCTAAAAAAAAAAAGTGAATTATAAGATTAGAAGATATGTTCACTTTTTTTTAGAATTATAAAATGTTATAATGTTTGCATATTATCTATTTTTGATCAGATGAAGAGCTTGGTGCTGATCCTCACTGAGGGCAATACCTCTGAAGGTCATTTGAATGTACCACTATTGTACATTTTGAAAATTTTATGTGCGTATAATTATACGGCAATGAGTTATATACCTGCTTGAATATATTTTGTGCCTTTATAGCGTCTAAACATTTACATGCATAATGCATGCATACATGTAAGCACCTACTTTACAAAATTGCTCTTATCGTGCAAATGGAGCACAAAAAAGCACTAAGGGCTAAGTATGGAATTGTCAGAAATTTTTTATCGATGGATCTTATCTTGCAAACCACGTGAAGCACAATTCTATAAACTGGGCGCCCACATTTAGCTTCCCCTTGTGCGCATAAATGTTTAGAATACTAGGACCAATACTAAATATATACTTTCCTGTGAAAGTTTCAGCACTATTTTGTAATGGGGCGCACATGTAACATAGCCTGTAAATGCACGAACAGTGTATACATGGTTCGGAAGGGGTGTGGGGGGCGGGGAGGGATTGGCTCTCACAGAGTATTGTAAGCTACACATCTCTGGTGGTGGTGGTGGGGGGGGTTGTCTCTCACTTACAGAGTACTGTAAGCTACACGTCCCTGTTGTATTTACGTGCCCATTAAAGTCAGATACATAAATGTTAGGCACATCGATACTGGATTACGTTGGTATTTTGTAACGAAACCTGTGTGCCTATGTTCCATTACAGATTAGTCTTCTATTGTGCATCTAGATGGAGGCCTCCAGGTGTAGAATTGTCCCCATATTGATTATCAGCAAGCTACAAAAAAGGCTGGTGGTACTTTATAAACTGTTCTTAAAAATTCACCCTTATACAAATGATTAGTCTATAAGATGTTATCAGCTTCTTTTGCCATTCCTGTTGCCATGGGAAGACTAATGTGGCCACCCCTTTGGAAGTTTTCATCCCCAGTCAAATGATCCTTGCCAAGAGATTTCCATTTAGAGAAGAACCACCTTGAGCTTCTAAAATAATTTTCTGTGTGCAGCGGCTGGATGTTGAAAGAAATGGTTGGTAAGCTAGGAGCTTAGCAGATATGACCTGGAAGTCAGATCAGGTAGATAGGGAAACAGCAAGTGTGACTTTCCGCCCTAAAAGTCTCTACCAGCTGGAAAAAGAATTCTTTAGCTTGCAGATGCCCATGTAATGGGAGATGACTCTTTCAGTCCTGAAGACCCTCTTTAATCTAATTGTCTATAAACCCTTATTCCCCAAGGCCCTGATTCTATAAAGGTCACCTAAAGTTAGACACCGATATTGGCGCCTATTAATAGGCTTACAGTGCTGATATTGGCACTCAACACCTCACAATTGGCTTTAATTGGACTTAATTGAAAGTTAGGCGCCTAACTCGAAAAACTTGATTCTATAAAAAATAGGTACCTAACTCAAAGCACCTACAGTAAAAGTAGGCATGGTTAGGGGTGGATCGTGGGTGTTTTCTTTGAGTTAGGCACCTCTTTGTGAATTAGGTGCCGTTAGGCTTCGATATCGGCACCTAACCTTTAGGCCAACTTTATAGAATCAGGTCCCTTGTGTCTAGATGAAACTGTTATTACCAGCGTTCTATTAAAAGATGATCTATCAATTGTTATATAAAATAAGAGAGCATTGTTTATTTTTCCACAGCGAATTTTATGAGCATGAAAGACTTTGTTTTGTCTAAAGGGTGGAATGGGGTTAGGGGTGTTCCTGTGGTAGGACAGAATAAAGAATGGGTATTTATCTTTACACTGTTGGGAGGTGGATCTTTCATCAGTATAGATTCTCTATGGAACCCCGAGTCACTACAGATAGCAAGAGAAACCAAAAAGTACTCTCAATATAATTTAATTCCTCCTTGGTGATGTGTCTCTCTTTCCTGATAGTTTGCTGTAAGAAATCACTCTAGAAACATTGCTACTAACTACAGTGATGCAATTCCACTCCGCAGAAGTAGTCAGAGTGACATGCCTACCTTTTGTTAAGTGAGAATGCGGAGACTGACGTGGCTGTTTCTAAGCTTGGTAGCATCTAATGAGCAATTATTTGTACTGTGTAGGGAAAGGAGATGTAACTGAAATCAGACAATTCTTACACTCTTACATTCCGCCATTGGCCTGGCAAGAACAAGCCAATTGTAAACCTGAACCTTGGCCCACGTTAAGTGCCGCATTTTCCTTTTCTTTCCATTTTTTTTTTTTTGCTCATACTTGACAAAAATGTTCAATGTCACACATAAATATTTCTGATTTCCTTCCTCCCTCCCTCCCCTCCTCTCCTCTCCCTCCCCCTGGCTGTGTATTATCCATATTGCTTCTTTCAAGGAACAGCCTAGGATGCTGTCCTGTCCTCTACAATCACTTTCAAGCAGTAGTGCAAAACAGGGGAGGGAGAAGAGCAAATGTGACAGGCAAATACTGCCAGAATTGTCTTTGATCTGAGGGTTTCTTCATTTCTTTTTCGTAGAAAATTGTTCATTTTTTTTTTTACAGATCTTCATGATAAAGCATAAAAATGGAGTATATTTATACATATATATATATATTTATATATTTCTTAATTATTACTTTTTCTCTTTAGTAGTCGGTTGACATCATTAGTCCTCCTGTCTTGTAGTTGTTGGCTTTTTTTTTGTTTTCTTTTTCTAAAAATCTCTGAGTTGATTGTGTTTCACAGGAATTATTTTGCCCTCCCCAGGAGATGGCATGATGTACTGTGAGGCAGTTTACCAACAGCATAAAGAATGCAAGTGGGAGATGGTAGACCAAAGGAAAGTAGGATGGGAAGAAAATGATTAAAAAAAACCCATCAAGAGACCAGAAAGGGATTTTTGATGACATCCTTTTTTCTTTTTTTTTTTTTTTTCCTTTTCATGCTTCCCTTCCACACACACAAAAGAAAGTTTATTTGTACTGTCTGACGTTGTGTGGTCACGAAGATTACTGTTTTTCATAAGATGAGATATTAAATCATAAACAAAAAACCAAAACAACACAGAATTCCCTTTTTTCCCTCAAAGGGTCTGCTCTTTTTGCTGGCTGCATATGTTGTATTGTGGTCCTCTCTGGATGAAATTTTCCATTGCTTTTGGAATTTTGAGTTTTGCCCTTCACATGGCAGCAAGTTGAGGTGAGGCTTTATCTGGATCTTCGATTAACAGTTTGAAGGACTCCATCAGAGGAAGATGAACTGATCTGCTATCCAGGCGCTCTACTTGGAACCAGCTAATGATGAAGCAGCTGAGGAGTACCTTTAACTGTTGATGCTTTAGGGTTACAATTGGGAGGAGGTGGGTGAGGCTTCAGAAGAGAAGGAGTGCTGCGATCTTCATCCCACTCATATGGAGAAAGTTGCTCAGACAGGTACAATATGGAGGCCTAAGTTGTCACCCTGCAGTTTCATGTGGTTTCCATGGTAACTAGTGGCGGTCATAGGCAGTGGCAGCAGTGGGAGGTGCGGAGCCCCTGGATGTGGCACTATAATAATAAGGGGAACCTGAAAGTTAACACAGGAGAAAAATGGACTGGTTGAAAGGACAAACAGTAAAAAAAAAAGGAAAGAAAAAAATAGAAGAAAAGGTTTTGTGATGTGAAATATCTAGGGCCAGAGCCAGCTGGAGAAACAAGGAAGCTAATTTATTTTGTTGGACAAACACACACATTGATTGTACTACACACCCTGTGGGATTTTGTAAATAGTGTGAAAAGCACTTCATCTCATGCAGTATAGACTGCAGATGAACTGCTAAGAAAAAAAAATTTGATTTCACAGTGAAAACATTAGGGATTGTGAGGCCTTTTTTTTTTTTTTTTTTTTTTTTACTAAAGTATAGGAAGTTTCTGCACTTAAAAGGAATGTTATGAATATGAGTTACTTTAAGTTGGGTTATCACCAGTCAGGTATTTTAGCAAGGGGAATCTGCGCTAAAATAGCCTGACTTGTGGTAAAGTAACCCAACTTAACAGTATCCCACTTTGATAACATTCTCTCCTTACTATGCTTTATCAGCAATTCTTAGAGGGGACGTGATCAAGATGGGATATTGTTAAGTTGGATTATATTTGTACAGGGTCCCATTCTATGCATACCTGCATACCTTTCCAGTGGGATTGATAAGCCTTTTGGATTTATGGGGGCTTTTTGCTAAAATGTTAAGCAGTTAGAGCATGAGCACAGTAGTGGCTAGCATGATAGCACATATTAATTCATATGCTGTTGTAGGGGCAGGAAGTGGGTCCAGATGGGTGAAGAATAGACAAGGACTGAACGTTGCAGTTAGCATACAACACTATCACAGTAAGGTCCGGATTCTCTAACTGGCGCTATTGTCAGCTGCCATCTTAAAAGAGGCCACCGATCGCGTGCCATTCATGCAACGGCGTCGGTTAGAGAATCGCGTCTCCAGCAAAGGTAGGCGCCAGAAATGTAGGCCGGGGTTTTCCAGGCCTACATGTCTAGCGCCTAACTTTGATGTGAATTGCATCTCCATAGGAGCTTTATGGCACCTATTGCCACATCCGACATTAGCCACGCCTATAGTGATGCTAGGTACCGTAAAGCACCTACAGAGGTGTGATTATGGTGCCAAATTTTTGGACACCTTGAAAATCAGTGAAAAACGTTGTTTAAATGGCATTTTTCACTGAACTTTGGCGCCTATAAAAATGGTGCCGTTTAGAGAATCCGGGCCTGAGTGCATCTGTGCTAACCCCCAGATTT
Organism: Geotrypetes seraphini; assembly: GCF_902459505.1. NCBI lineage: Eukaryota > Metazoa > Chordata > Amphibia > Gymnophiona > Dermophiidae > Geotrypetes > Geotrypetes seraphini. The sequence goes on from NC_047087.1 coordinate 181,365,798, forward strand.
TGTAAAGATTGCTGCACATCTCAATTGAATAACAAGCCAATATTGGTCGCTGTACCTTAAGAAGGATATGGCGATACTCGAGAGGGTTCAGAGGAGAGCGACACGTCTGATAAAAGGTATGGAAAACCTTTCATGCGCTGAGAGATTGGAAAAACTGGGACTCTTTACCCTGGAGAAGAGGAGACTTAGAGGGGATATGATAGAGACTTACAAGATCATGAAGAGCATAGAGAGAGTAGAGAGGGACAGATTCTTCAAACTTTCGAAAAATAAAAGAACAAGAGAGCATTCGGAAAAGTTGAAAGGGGACAGATTCAAAACGAATTCCAGGAAATTCTTTACCCAACGTGTGGTGGACACCTGGAATGCGCTTCCAGAAGACGTAATAGGGCAGAGTATGGTACTGGGGTTCAAGAAAGGATTGGACAATTTCCTGCTGGAAAAGGGGATAGAAGGGTATAGATAGAGGATTACTGCACAGGTCCTGGACCTGTTTGGCCGCCACGTGAGCGGACTGCTGGGCATGATGGACCTCAGGTCTGACCCAGCGGAGGCATTGCTTATGTTTTTATGTTCTTAATAATAGAATGCTATCAATTAACTGCTGGCACTAATTGCCATAAATTGGGCATTGCACATGCATCCTGCTGCGGCCTATTCTAACACTGCGTGCACAAAACCTTTAATGCACAATCCAAAAGGGGGCATGGCTATGGGAGATTCATGTAGGTCAAGGGCATGTGTGCAGTATTAAAAACACTGGGTGATTTGTGTCTAACTTGCACACCAGGATTTACACCAGGTTTCGGTTGGCGTGAATTCTCATGACCAAAGTTGGGCACGGAATTTGGGGTTAAGTGCTATTATATAAAGAGCAGAGATGACCAAATAGAGTCCAAAAGCTCAGCTTAAGTATAAAAAAATAAATACAACCAATATTTATTAATAGTCCTGATACCGTGTTTCCCCCCCAAATAACACAGTGTCATATTAATTTTGGGTCCAAAAAATGCAATAGGGCTTATTTTCAGGGGTGTCTTATTTTTTCATGTACAACAATCATCTCTCTCTTCCTCTCCTCTATCCCAATTCTTCCTCTTTCTTTTATTCCCCCTCCCATGTGCAGCATATTTCCTCCTCCCTCCCATCCCCCTGTGCAGCAGAACCCCACCGACCCTCCCACTGTGACACCGATATACCTTCACAGCCTCCAAAAACAGCAGCGGCAGCAGCGCTCTGAACAGGCTGCTTCGTGGCCTTCCTGGCCGGGTCCTTTCCCCTATCGCATTACTGATGATGTCATCAGTGATGTGGCAGAGGGAAGGTCCCGGCAGGGAAGGCCGCGAAGTAGCCTGTTCAGAGCGCTGCTGCCGCCGCTGTTTTTAGAGGCCATGGAGTGGAGGTATGTCAGGTCTCACTGGGGGTTGCTGAATTGACGAGTCCGATTTTTTTTATGATGAATCAGGCAGCACTAGTGGCAGGGATGGAGTCGGGGAGTGTCGGGGACATTTGGGAAGGGCTTCAGGAATCGATTTTAACTAGGGCTTATTTTGGAGGTAAGGATTATATTAGGAGCATCTTTAAAAATCATGCTAGGGCTTATTTTCAGGATCAGTCTTATTTTCGGGGAAGCACAATTAAAAAATACTGGACCCGGCACAGGCCGTGTTTCAGCACATCTGCCTGGATCAGGAATCCATAATTTATTTTGAGCAAATCACACAATGGATTGAACAGAATGGGTGAGTACACATGAACTAAAATGTGCTCACATCCAGTAAACGGAAGTCACGGCGCCTTGCTGTGACTCAGCATTGTGGTATCATATGACATATGCACTGAAACATGGCCCATATTGGAACGCCTTTTAAAGAATACCAGAGTGCTGATTTTCCCTGATGCCTAATTTTCAGCACCATTTACTGAAACTGGTCTTAAATGTGAATACATCTAACAGTAAATAATTTTTCGGTGCAGTTAAACTTTGTGGGAATATACTGGGCATGCCTTTAACGTTACCGGACAAGGATTTGCATTTACTACATATGTAATACATGATAAGTGCAAAACTTTACTACACTTTAGTAAAAAGGCCCCTTCATGTTGTGGCATTTTTAGGGATGAAGGACTATTTCTGAACCCACTTCTTACCGATACAGGCAAGGATCTTCAAAGATTCTTGAGAATAGGAGATGACTATGCTGTTGGGTTAGGGAGGCAGGGATGAAGAATCTGACCACTATTCCCTGTGTCCATGGAGAATTAATTTGGATACAGCTGTGGCATAGGGAAAAATTGTATTTCTGGCATTTGGGCTAGATTATAGCTTCTTTTCTATAAATAACATGGGGTCCCTTTTAGTAAAGTTGCAGCATAAGTGGCCTTACTGTACCCTTTATGCGGGTCTTTTCTATGCTCTAAGGCCACTTTTGCTGTATCTGGGAAATGGATGATTTTCTCATTTTCTGAATTAATGGCCACACATTAATTTTGTCATTAGCACATGGCCACTGAAAAAAACTTACTGCGTGAGTCCCCACTACTACGTATTGTGTAGGTGGTAAGGGTCCCCATGCTAATCAATTAGACATGGATTCTCTAAATGGTACCATTATCGGTGGCAGCCTTTAAAGCAGCCACCGATCGCATGTCGATCATGTTACGGCGCCATTTAGAGAATCACGTAATTTGGCAAAGGTAGGTGCCGGAAATGTAGATCAGGGTTTTCAAGGCCTACATTTCCGGCGTCTAGCTTTGACATGAATTGCACTTACATTGGCACTTTATGGTGCCTAACGCCCCTTCTGGTGTTAGCCACGCCTATAGAGGCGTTAGACCATAGGTTCCCAACTTTTTTTGAATCAGAACCCACTTTTTCAGTGAATAATTTGATAGTGACCCCCCCCTTGGGTAAACTATATTGTACATACTTCCGTTCAATGTCTGCTTCCCTCTCTCTCCCCTCCTCACTTCCCTTCAGCGTCTGTTACTCTTGCCCCCCTCTCCCAGGAAAAAAAAACTTTTTTTTTTTTTAAAATCTTTATTCAATTTTAATACTTTCACTAAGTGAATGTGTGCACATGCAAATTGGAAAATTTACCATGAGACGCCATTGTACGTCTCGCAGTAAGCCTTTCTAATATGCGCTAAGCGCACACATGTGCTTAACTGCAGTTTAGTAAAAAGGATCCCATAGTTTGCATTATATGCTGCATTTGCAGCAAAATTGACAGAGGAAGGGAAAATGCCTTTTACCTAGGTAAGTTGTGAAGAAAAAGTTTTATGTGGCAAAATCTAATAAACAAAACAAAGGACACACATCTGTGGAAGTACAGTTTAACTAGCAGAACAGGTGGGGGCTGAAAAACACCTGCAGAGTACTCACTTAGTAATGCTGGGTTACTAAATCGCCAGGCTTCATTGTAAGTTGTGTATTGAGGGTGACTGTAAGGATTGCCCGAAAATTCACTTCCTAGAAAACCAATAATAGGAAATAAAGAGAATAAATCAAGTTGTTCATTGTATGCATACAGGTAGGTTGTTTTTTTTTTTATAACCCCTAGAACCCATAGGAGCAGAATGGAAGCAAACTCATAGTTCAGTTCACAAGGATGACAAAGTTCTCAGCCCAACCAAGATGAGAATGACGTGGCTATGGTTCAATCAATGATCTGAAACAATGTCAAAACATAGAATTTTATTTCTGCAAATTGTCACTTCATGAAATAAGATAACACTCTTTTCAGCTACAGTGGCAAAATAATTCTCAAGATTTAGAAGTTGGTTGGTTGGGCTGAGAACTTTTCAGCACCCCTTCGTAATTTGGAACCATGTCATAAAAAAGCTTAAAAGCTATCATTAATACCTTAAAAGTGCACCTTTTTCTTATTGGAAACCAATGCACATCTGGGCCAAGACTTGTCAATAATCTAATTGCAGCATTTTGTACCCTTTGCAAACCATGAAGATTTTTGTCTGGTAGCCCAAAAAACAGTCCATCACAATAATTCATACATGACAAAACAAAAGTATACAACAACTGTGCAAAATCATCTTCAGAAATATATATCAAAGTTTTTTCAACTGACCTAAATAATAAAATGAAGTAGACACCAATTGTGATATAGGATTAGTTAATGGGGGAGTGTGTGGTGCAGTGGTTAGAGCTACTGCCTTAGCACCCTGAGGTTGTGAGTTCAAATCCCTTACTGCTTCTTATGACCCTGGGTAAGTCACTTAATCCCCTCATTGCCCCAGGTAGACTAGATCAAATTTGAGCCCACCGGGACAGATAGGGAAATATGATAAAGTACCTGAATGTAAACCACTTAGGGCATACATGGTATATAAATAATTAAATAAATATAAGATCAACACCTGAATGCCAAACTTGATTTTGGGGTGCTAAAGTTGTTGTTTCTCAATTAAAGGATGGACTGGCAGACAATTATCCCTGTGCACCCACAATAATTCTCTTTTGGAAGAATTTAACTGCACTTTGTTGAAAGCCATCCAATTTTTGCTTTCTATCAAACATATCTTCAATTTCTCCAATTGTATGTCACGATCAAAACCTAGTGGAACATAGAGCTGGATATCATTAGCAAATGAGTGGATATGAGTTCCATATGCCAAAGCAATTTTAATAACTGGTGTAATATATAAATTAAAGAGCAATGGAGATAACAATGATCCTTGAGGAACTCCATAATTTAATACCTTAGGTTCTGACAGTCTGGAATTTATCAAAACAGTTTGTAATCTCTCTGATCTAAAAAAGACTTAAACCACAACAATACAGTACTACAAATTCCTAGTCAAGACAATCAATATAACAAAATGTCACGGTCATTCTATTGTGTCGAAAGCTGCACTCAGATCTAACAAAACAAGTAACACATCATTCCCTTTATCCATGTTCATCAATTATATCAAACAAAACTGATTTGGTACTATGGAACCTCCTGAAACCTGATTGATAAACAGATAATGTGTTCTGCTTATCAACAAATTGAAGTAATTGAGTTAAAACCACTTTCTCAATCTTAGATATGAAGGGCCGCTGAAAAGTTCTCAGCCCAACCAAGAAGAGAATGATGTGGAGCCATGAAACTTACAAATTATTCCACACTTTTCATTTCAATGAAGCAAATGAATCTAGCAAATAGGCAGAAGTATAGGGAAACCAAGCCATTGTGACATCACCAATGAAGCTGGCTCTTGGGCACCTTTGGAATGAGGCATTATGACATCACAATATAAGGGGCCGCTGAAAAGTTCTCAGCCCAACCAAGATGAGAATGATTTGGAGCCATGAAACTTACAAGTTATTTCATACTTTTCACCTCAATGATATGAAATGAAACGAAAAGTGTCAAGGAAAGTGTGGAATAACTTATAAGTTTCACGGATCCACATCATTCTCTTTTTGGTTGAGCTGAGAATGTTTCAGCGGCCCCCCCTTGTATAAATGGCAAATTTGAAACTGGTATAAAATTGCCAGGCACATTTGAGTTTTAATGTAGATAAAATGCAATGTATATACATAATTTATACAGTATCCCCTAGATTCAGTATATAGTGCTGAGATTTTGAAAATTAATTAGCTTACAAGCCAATTAATTGATGTTAACAATCACTGCAGTTAATTGGCAGTAATTGTCATTTTTGTGTGCATGTTATTCTGTAAGATTAGGTGCCTAAGGAAGCCGTTAAGGAAGCCTTTTAAAATGCATGAAGGTTACCAGCCAAGACTAGTTCTAATGGCCAGTAACCACAGGCACTTGAGATCTATAGTTTCTTTTCAATATCGTTTACATAGACCCTCTCAATCTCACATGGGCCTATATTTTAGGAGTTATTAGTAAATTAGCATTTTACATGTGAACATGGGTTATAAAAATTAACCCTTTAGCTCCCTCATTCTATAACAGGTCACTTAAATTTAAGCCCCATTTATAAGATATTGTCATTCTTGTAGGTAAGAGTGCCCTCATATGTGTAAATACATAGTAACATAGTAAAGACCTGAATGGTCCATCCAGTCTGCCCATAAGTTATAACCATTAAAAAATACATGATTAGATTAACTTGTCTTTTCTTTGATATTTCTGGGCCGTAGACTGTAAAGTCTGGTATTGTCCTAGGTTCCAAATGCTGAAGTTGCCGTCCAAGCTCACTCCTGCCTATCCAACCATCCTGTTGTTTGCAAGTGTGGCCAGTAACATTCTCATGTTCTATATTAGTGGAGTTCCCATTGATGCCCACCCCAGCCCAATCTACACCGAATCACCATATATGGAACACAGACTGTGCAGGTCTGTCCAATACTGGAATTAGTACTTTACCTTACATCCTTCATTTTCAAATTAGAGATCCTCTATTTTTATCCTACGCTATTTTGAATTCCATCACTGTTTTCCTCTCCACCACTTCCCTCGGGAGGGCATTACAGGCATCTAACACCCTCTCTGTGAAGAAGAATTTCCTAACATTGCTCCCTCCCCCTGCTCCCCTTCCTCCCTGTAACCTCAAATTATGCCCTCTATTTTTACCATTTTTTCTTCTCTGGAAAAGATTTGGTTTTACAGTATATTAATGCCTTTCAAGTATTTAATCGTCTGAATCATGTCTCCCCTGTCCCTCCTCTCCTCCAGAGTCTGGGTCTTCCAGTCTCTTCTCATACTACTTTTTGTTCAAACCCCTTACCATTTTTATTGCCTCCCTCTGGACCGCTTCAAGTCTTTTTATATCCTTTGCCAGATACGGCCTCCAAAACTGAACACAATACTCCAAGTGCAGCCTCACCAATGACCTATACAGGGGCATCAACACCTCCCTTCTTCTGCTGGTTACTTCTCTTTCTATACAGCCTAGCATCCTTCTGGCTATAGCCACCAACTTATCACACTGTTTAGATGCCTTTAGATCCTCAGACACAATCACCCCAAGGTCCTGTTCTCCATCTGTACTTATCAGCCTCTCACCTCCCATCACATACGATTCCCTCTGATTTCTACCTCCAAAATGCATCACTCTACACTTCTTCGCATTGAATATTAGTTGCCAAATCCTAGACCATTCTTCTAACTTTTGCAGATCCTTTTTCATGTTTTCAACTCCCTCCTCAGTGTCCACTCTGTTACAAATCTTGGTATCATCCGCAAAAAGGCTAACCTTACCTTCTAACTTTTCAGCAATATCACTTACAAACATATTGAACAGAATCGGTCCCAGCGCCGATCCTTGAGGCACTCCACTACTCATCTGACCCTCCTCTGAGCGAATTCCATTTACCACTACCTTCTGGTGTCCGTCAACTAGTTTCTAATCCAGTGCACCACTTTGGGCCCTAACTTCAACCCACAGAGTTTGTTTAAGAGCCTCCTATGAGAAACCGTGCCAAAGGCTTTGCTGAAATCTAAGTAAATTACATCTAGCACACGTTCTTGATCCAATTCTCTGGTCACCCAATCAAAGAATTCAATCAGATTTGTTTGGCACGATTTACCTTTAGTAAACTCAAGTTGCCTCAGATCTTGTAATCCATTAGCTTCTAAGAATTTCACTATCCTTTCCTTCAGGAAAGTTTTCATTATTTTTCCAATAACTGAAGTGAGGCTTACTGGCAGTAATGTGCCTAAGTTGAGTTCTATAATTACACTCTAAAATGGATTAATAAGTGTCAGGGTGGGTGTTCCCAGGAGAGAGGCATGGGCGGGGCATACGCGGGGAAGACACTTATACACTTAACTTACAGAACACTATAAATTACACACATAAATGTTGCATTTAGCTACTAACTTGACTGTGAGCCATAGACCTGTCATAAAAGTTGACGCCCAAATGTAGACACGTTGATGCTGTCAATTATATTCTATAAAATCCAATTCCATGCATAAGTGCCATTATAGAATAAGCTCAATACCCAATTAATTTTGGCACCTAAATAGTGCACCCTGTTTTACAATTGCCTCCTAGGCGGTGACCATAGTCCATGTTGTGACCAGTCAGACACGATGCCTGCCAAGGTCCCTGTTAAGGCAGAGAGGAAAGTAAAGCAGAAATCCAGAAAGGGAAGTTCCAAGGTCCCTCCTGATCCTGAGCATAGTAATTTCCCAGTTGACCACCAGGGGGAGCCCAAAATCTCTAAGAAGTCACTAGGCAGATATCCAGGTCACCACCGGGGGAGCCCAAGAGCTGTGCAAGCACCTGCTGACTCAGCCAGATCAGGGCGTGTCCCTTTGCTAGAAAAGTCAGCAGTTTGGGAGACGCAGGCAGGCAAGTTAGGGAGAAGGATCAGGTTTCGCTCCCAGGATGACCCCCCTGGTTCAGGCAGTGGTGATACCAGTACACCTATGGAGGTAATTGAGGCTGGAGACACCTTGGATCTGCAGGACATTGAAGAAGAAACTCTGATGGATTTTCAAGGGAGCTTGCCTGAGGAGTTCTTTGAGGATCCTGAACCAATGCAGGTTGGACTTACTGCTAGGTGCTAAGGATCTATCACTGTGAGTTTTGTTTGAACTGTCTGTTTTTTGAACCCTGCAGTTTTGTGTTGGAATATGAGAAGCTAAGAGTGTTTATTTTTGGGGTGAGGTTTGCTAACACCCTGGGAGGGAATTTTTGATAGCTGTTTGAAAAGCTGTTTAGGAAAGGCAAACCTGGGACACTCTTATTTTCCCAGCAGTGCTCCAAAGGCTGCTGGAGGCTTCTGTTTTGGGAACTGTGAACTGTGCACATAACAGAACAGAGAACTTTATTGTTGGTAGCATAATCTGCTTGGGAGCAGGCTGAGGGCTCATCAAGCCAATAAGCTCTGAGGAGAGCCAAAAGCTCAGGGACATTATTATTCTTTGAAAGAAACCTGGGCTACTATTTTGTTTTGGTATTTTGTTTTTGCTTTATGATTCTTTTTGCAAAGATCATTATCCATTTTGCTGGTGCCATTCTTGACTTTATTTTGGGAGTAAAACTTATATTATTGTACAACTGTGGTTGTGTTTTTGCTGTGTTCCTCTGAATACTCCAATCCTGCAGGGTGACTCCAGTCCGGGTCACACGTCAGTGCAATTCTTATGTTTAACCGCTAGGGTTGTTGCTGAGTCCCGATCTCGGGCTGCACAGTGGTAACAATGTGTATTCAGCATGGCCAGAGTATGAAAAAATGAGATCATTGCCCGCTTTGAACATTGACCTGGGTGTTGCACACTTCTAATATGTTTATGATGAGACTTTTAATATGTTGTCTGCACAGTCTTCTACCCGACAAAATGCAGATCAAACTATTTCTCATGCAGTTTTGAAGAATCATGTCACTGCAATAACAAATAGTAAATGTCCCTTTCCATTAGCACTCTCCTCCTTCCTTCTATCCCCAACCACTAAGGGTGACCCCCCCTCCCCCCCACACCCAGCAGTTGATATTCATTTCACTTGAGACAAAATGCCTTGGCAGTCAGAACAAGGAAACAGAAAAAGAGCATTATTGGCTCTGACTATACAAGGGAAAGTAAGTTGGAGAGAAATGAAAGAGATAATGGTATAAACTGAGCAAGGAAAAAAAGATGAAAGGAAGATAAAAAGGAGAGGACCAAGGAAACCAAGAAAAAAAAACCACTGAGAGAACACATGGAGCCACATAAGATTTCATACCACTGAAGCAATTATTTGACTCTTGCTTTCACTTCCTTCTCATCCAACAGAGAGACATTCTGATATTTCAAGATTTCCCCGCCCCCTCTTCTTTTTGTGTTGTGACCCTAAACTGTTTACAGTGATCCCAGACTACAGGTTAAGTAGAGGAGAAAGAGTGACTTCAGAACAGATGTAGGGAGTGTGTGCGTATGTGAGAGCTGGGGGGGAGGGGGGTGCAAGGTAGGACAGCGACCACTGGAAAGTGTTTATTGACGAGGAGTGAAAGCATGCATGCAGCAGGATAATGAGCTTTTGAGCTCAACTGTGACCAAGAAGAACTGAGCTATCTCCTTCCCCGATCACTAATGAAACAAGTGTAATTTGCTCATCAGCATTGAATTTTGTTTAACTACTCCCCACTCCCCGCACCCTCCCGCTAGCCCTCTGCAGCAGCTTGTTCTCTGCAGAAGACTTCTCGTTGTTTTTCACAAATACATTTCCTGCCTGATGACCCACATCTTTTCACCCCGGAATTCCCTGTAGGGAGCACCTATGAAACCAGAGACCCCCAAGCAACACGGAAGATACTGAAAAGCAGAGCAATTATTAATCATTCTACAATTCAGATAAGAAACTCTTCTACTGTTCACAGATCTGGAACATCCATGGATTTTCCAGTCTTATTCTGTACAAGGGCTTCTTCCAGTGTGATCATCCATAGCTGGTATGGACATCACAGTCTTCCAGTCAGGTGATCCTCCAACCAACCAACAAAACAAGGGAGTAACTGCTCAGGCTGAGGAGAGAAAAGGATTGCAACACGGCTTCTTCATAGATGCAGAGGTGAAAAGCGATATTGTAATAGCAAAAGAGAAATGCGTACCGCATAGTTTTAGAGAACAAGTGCTAATCCAGGGATTATAGCACAGATAGGCATACACAGCACTGTACAATAACATATTTAATAGGCAGTCCCTTCTCAGTAGAGCTTACATACAGTGATTAGAGCAGTAGGCAGAGAACCAGAGAAGTGAGAGTTCAAATTCCATTGGTACTCCTTGTGATCTTAGGCAAGTCATTTAACCCTCCACTGCCTCAGGTACCAACTTGGGCCTGATATTCAAAATGATTTAAAGCTCCCGTTGAGTGGTTTGGGAGGGGATATTCAGGGGCACTTACTTGGGTAATCCTGCTGAATGTAAAGGAGATATGGATTTCATATATTGCCTTTCCGTGCTGCAACCAATGCAGTTTACAGGTATTTTTCTCTCTCTCTAAGTGGGTTTACAGTCTAAGATTTTTCTACCTGAGGCAATGGAGGGTGGTGACTTGCCCAGGGTCACAAGGAACTGCAGTAGGACTTAAACCAGATTTCCCAAGTTCTCAGCCCACGTTGTTAACCATTAGGCCACTTCTGCACTCTATATTGAATACCTGAATAAATTCATGTAAACTGTTCTGAGCTCCCGTGGGAGAACGGTATAGAAAATTGAATGAATGAATAAATAAATAAATATCGCACCTCAGCTGACTTTTCTCTACAGTGAAGAGCCCTAACCTCTTTAGCTTTTCTCATAGGGAAGTCGTCACATCCCCTTTATCATTTTCAATGTCCTTCTCTTTACCTTTTCTGATTCTGCTGTATTTTTTTGAGATGAGGGGACCAGAATTGCGCACAATATTTGAAGTCTGCTCACCCCATGGAATGATTCAAAGGCTCCCGGTTCACTCCAGAGTCCTCTTTAAATGTGCCTGTTTAGCTTTCAAGATCCTACATGGCATCCTCCCTCCCGTTATCCCACTCTTCTGGAACTCCTCTAACCCTAATTCCACTAGATCCTCCCAAAAACTGAAACTATCATTCCCCTCTGCAAAAGGTATATCCCGCGTAGGAAAACTAGGAACATCCCTCCCCTTTAAAACCACAGAACTCTGGAACAACCTCACATCCCCGCTCAGAATTTCAAGCTCCCTTCAATTCTTCCGCAAACACCTGAAAACTTGGCTCTTTTCAAAAATCTAACACCTCCTGCTCTTTGGTACCCTGTCCATCTTTAACTTCCTAGCTCCTTTCCTATAACCCTTCATTTTAGCTCCTTTTCAATCTACCACAATGACCAAGGTTCTCAAATTCAAAGACACAAACTTCCAAAACATGGGAGACTTCGTTAACCAGGCACTACAAAGCCAAGCAGACACCGACAGCGTGGAAGAAATGTGGTCAACTCTGAAAGCCACCATACAGGAAGCAACAAACCACTATGTTAAATCAGTAAGCAAACGGAGTAGGAACAACAAGCCACAGTGGTTCTCTACGGAGATCTCGGACATCATCAAAGAGAAGAAAAAAGCATTCATCTCTTACAAACAATCAGGGACACAGGACTCTAGAGTAGAATATCTGGCCAAGTCAAGGGCCGTCAAAGCAGCAGTTAGGGAGGCCAAATTCCGCATGGAGGAGTCTCTAGCAAAGAACATCCAGAAAGGAGATAAATCTTTCTTCAGGTATATCAGTGACAGAAATAAGAACTCGGGCGGGATAGTACGTCTCAGAAAACCAGACGGAGACTATGTAGAAACGGCCTCGGAAAAAGCCCAACTGTTAAATAAATACTTCTGCTCAGTCTTCACCCGCGAGGTGCCGGGAACTGGCCCTCAGTCACAGACAAGGGTTAAATCAGTTGACCCGTTTAGTAATTTCGAGTTTACACCCAGCAGCGTGTATTGCGAGCTGTCAAAAATCAAGGTCAACAAGGCAATGGGGCCTGACAACTTACACCCTAGGGTGCTCAGGGAGTTGGGTGATGTCCTAGCAGAACCGCTATCCGCGCTCTTCAATCTCTCCCTTAGTACAGGTAACGTCCCGATGGACTGGAAGACAGCTAACGTCATTCCACTCCACAAGAAAGGCTCCAAGATGGAGATGGCAAATTACAGACCAGTGAGTCTCACATCAATAGTGAGCAAACTAATGGAAACCCTAATCAAACACCAATTGGATAGAATCATGGACGAGGAGAATCTACGGGATCCCCGCCAACATGGATTTACTAAGGGGAGATCCTGCCAATCCAACCTGATCAGCTTTTTTGACTGGGTGACGAGGAAGCTGGATGCTGGTGAGTCCCTGGACATCATCTACCTGGATTTCAGCAAAGCATTTGATAGCGTACCACACCGCAGGTTGCTAAGCAAGATGAGTTCTTTAGGTTTGGGCGACACATTGACAAATTGGGTTGGGAACTGGCTTGGAGGTAGGCTTCAGAGGGTAGTGGTGAATGGCACCCCCTCCGAAATGTCAGAGGTGATAAGTGGAGTGCCACAGGGCTCTGTCCTGGGCCCGATCTTGTTCAACATCTACATAAGAGACTTGACAGAAGGGCTCCGAGGAAGAATAACATTATTCGCCGATGATGCCAAGCTAAGCGATGTAGTAAACAAGAGCACAATAGACAATAATTCAATGGCAGACGATATGATGCATGACCTACTTCTACTGGAGCACTGGTCTAGGTCCTGGCAACTCAGTTTCAATGCCAAAAAATGCAAAGTCATGCACCTGGGAAGCTGAAATCCATGCAGGATTTACACCCTAAATGGCGAGATCTTGACAAAAACTGAAGCAGAAAGAGACTTAGGGGTGATTGTCAGGGAAGACATGAAGTCTGCAAATCAAGCTGAGCAAGCTTCATCCAAAGCAAGGCAAATCATGGGTTGCATACGCAGGAGTTAGGTCAGCCGTAAACCTGAAGTCATTATGCCACTGTATAGATCCATGGTGAGACCGCACCTGGAGTACTGTGTGCAATTTTGGAAGCCACATTACCGCAAGGATGTGCTGAGACTGGAATCGGTCCAGAGAATGGCCACCAGGATGGTCTCGGGACTCAAGGAGCTCCCATACGAGGAGCGGTTAGGGAAGTTGCAGCTCTACTCACTCGAGGAACGTAGAGAGAGGGGAGATATGATCGAGACGTTCAAGTACCTCACAGGTCGCATCGAGGTGGAAGAGGATATCTTCTTTTTCAAGGGTCCGGCGGCAACAAGGGGGCATCAGTGGAAAATCAGGGGCAGGAAACTGCACGGTGACACTAGGAAGTTCTTCTTCACCGAAACAGTGGTTGATTGCTGGAAGAGTCTTCCACTTCAGGTTATTGAGGCCAGCAGCGTGCCAGATTTTAAGGCCAGATGGGACAGACATGTGGGATCTATCCGCAAAGATAGATAGGGAGGGTCATTGGAGTGGGCATTCTTGATGGGCCGTGGCCCTTATCTGCCATCTATTTCTATGTTTCTATGTAACCCTGTAAACCGTGCCGAGCTCTACGCTTGTGGAGATGGCGCGGTATACAAACCTAAGGTTTAGTTTAGTTTAGTTTAGTATAATAGTCTAAGTTCTGTTTTCCATTCCTTTCTTAACAATTCCTAACATTCTATTTGCTTTATTTTTCACTGTTGCACACCGAGCAGAGGGTTTTAACGTATCATCAACAATGACCCTAATGTGCGACCTTGCATCAAGTAGCTCTCCTCTGACTGCCACAGAATTCGCTAGTTAGTGCTGGGGTAGTCCAGGAGTGGAGTCTGGGCAGAGGTAGGAGAAATGTGAGCACAAGTGATAATGGAAGCTACTGCATAGCTGAGCAGGCAGTAGGAATGCTTAAATATGTAGTCCTAACTTTGCTCAGTTAGCTAAGCGGGTGTGGCACCGAGTATCAGCCATATCTATCATAACTTCTGAGAATCACCAAAGACCCAGTTATTTTAGTACCCACATAGGGTCTGGTGCTGAATATTCAGGTCTATTTTAATTAACTAATTAATTTATTTTTTGTATTTACATACCACTTATAGTCTAAGTGGTTTACGTTCAGGTACTTGAGCATTTTTCCCTATCTGTTCTGGCAGACTCGCATTCTATCTGTGAAGCCATCCGCGCAGCGCGCAGTAGCAGCGAAAAGGGCCAATAGGATGCTAGGAATGATTAAGAAGGGGATCACAAACAGATTGGAGAAGGTTATCATGCCACTGTACTGGGCCATGGTGGGCTCCCACCTGGAATACTGCGTCCAACATTGGTCGCTGTACATGAAAAAGGACATAGCACTACTTGAAAGGGTCCAGAGAAGAGCGATAAAAATGGTTTAGGGATTGGAGGAGTTGCCGTACAATGAGAGACTAGAGAAACTGGGCCTCTTCTCCCTTGAAAAGAGAAGACTGAGAGGGACATGATCGAAACATTCAAGATAATGAAGGGAATAGACTTAGTAGATACAGACAGGTTGTTCACCCTCTCCAAGATAGAGAGAACGAGAGGGCACTCTCTAAAGTTAGAAGGGGATAGATTCTGTACAACATAAGGAAGTTCTTCTTCACCCAGAGAGTGGTAGAAATCTGGAATGCTCTTCCAGAGGCTGTTATAGGGGAAAGCACCCTCCAGGGATTCAAGACAAGGTTAGACAAGTTCCTGCTGAACCAGAACGTGTGTAGGTAAGGCTAGACTCAAATAGGGCACTGATCTTTGACCTAAGGGCTGCCGCATGAGTGGACTGCTGGGCACTATGGACCACTGGTCTGACCCAGCAGCGGCAATTGTTATGTTCTTGTGTACCTGGGCCATTAAGTGACTTGCTCAATGTCACAAGGAGCAGCATGGGATTTGAACCCACAACCTTAGGGCACTGAGGCTGTATCTAACCACTGTGCCACACACTCTCCCCTAGTGCTGGTTAGTGTTTAAAGAAACACTGACTGCTGCCAGCTGAATATTGACCTTTAGACTGTAACTTCTGAGGAAAGGGAAATATCTACCATATCCGAATGTAACTCATCTTGACCTACCACTACTAATAATAAGAGGCACCATTGTTCCCTTAAAAGAAAGCTTTCTAGTATACCTTGGGCCATACTGAGACTGCAGGAGGCAGCTTGGCTACCTCCTGTGGCCCATGGCAATTCCATCTCAATTGAGGCATCTCCCAGCAAGTAGGCATAGATTGACTTAGACACATTCATTTAGGCCAATAAAACCCTGGCCTAAATGGCTTTGCGCCTAAGGATTCAACGTCTACTGGAGCCTAAGTTTGCTTAGGTGCCCGTAGGCATGATTCTATAAACGGCGCCTAGCCAAAGGTTGATAATTATGCCAAACAGCACCTAGGTGGACACTGTTTATTTAATCAGGCCCACAGTGCTCAACACAGTCATTTACGCCAGGTCAATGGCAGGTCAGTGTACCTAGGGGCTTCCTATCACATGTGCAGCTTACAGAATTCTATAAATTATGAACATAATCTGGAAACATATCTCCCATATCTGCACCCCTTTCCATTGATGCACTAATGCACTTATACGCTATTTTATAGAATGGCCTATACTGCACATATTTTATATATTTAAAAAATTTATATCCCACAAGTAGATTCATAAAACAGTTGACAATAAGCTTCTACCCTGAAATAGGTAGGTACTAATTATCTCAGCATTTACATGCCTATGATATGCATTACTACACAAGTACAGTTATAGAAATGGCCTGAAAGGGTTCGTGTGAACTTGTGTTGACCTACCAGGTACCATTCCTGCGAGAGTTGAGGTTGGATAGCTGCCTTGTCCTGTAGGGGGCACATGAGGTGGATAACCTGGAAGGGTTGTACTTGCCATGTCCCGACCTAAAAAATCAGGAAAGCCAAAAACAAAAAGAGAGACATTGGAACTCCAGATATTAGTACCCTTCACCTTTGTTTATCCCCTTTTTATCAGGTAATGAGCTTTTAGGTGGGGTTTTTTTTTAATGACTAACAACATAATTTGATTGGAAATGCAAACCACAAGCAAAATGATTTTGAATTACTATATCTATTTTTAATAAAATCCATATGTTTAAATGGAATATGTTTAGGGATTTTTAGAATATGTTGCAATGGATGGTTTACTCTGGATTCATTTCAGTAATACAAGTAGGGGAGTGTCTTTCCCATCACCACTGCCCTAGCTCCAACCTCCTTAATTGGGGTTATTGCTAGGGATTCATGAAGCTTGTATTTTTGTTCTTTCTCTCCTTTGGAAAACACGCTTGTGTGCTCTAGCTCCCAGAAAATGTAAGCAGCAATAGCTGTCTGCTTTTGGATAGTGCTAGTGGAATAAGGCCAAAGGGAAGGTTGGTTTGCTGTTCATTATGATTGTGTTTCAATGGACAAAAGTGGTGGTTTTTAAACCATACCTTGGGCTACCCCAGCCAGATGGGTTTTCAGGATATCCACCAAAAATATGCATGAGACAGATTTGCATGCACGACTCCAGGGGTTCCCAAAGTCCCTCCTTGAGGGCCGAATCCAGTCGGGTTTTCAGGATTTTCCCAATGAATATGCATGAGATCTATGTGCATGCACTGCTTTCAATGCATATTCATTGGGGAAATCCTGAAAACCCGATTGGATTCGGCCCTCAAGGAGGGACTTGGGGACCCCTGCACTACTCAGTGATGTAGTAAGGAAGGGGGGGAACTCTGGGCACCATCTTTACAGAGGGAGCCAGCACCTCTCCTCCTCTTCAACCCCCTCCCATGTACCTCTTTGAAAGTTCACCCGTGCGAGCAATATCTTCTACTTGCCACTCATGCTAGCCTTGGCTCCCTTCTGATGTCAATTCCTGGTTGCAGGACCAGGACGCAACATCAGAAGGGTGCCGAGGCCGGCGTGAGCAGCAGATGGAAGATGCTGCTTGTGCTGGTGAACATTTCAAGAGGTATGCGGAAGTGGGGGGCGCTCAAGCGGCAGGGAAGAGTGTGTGGGGGGGGGGCGCATGGCATGATGATGCTGGGTGCCACCGCCCCAGATGCCAACCTCTCTCGGTAAGCCACTGACTACTTCCATTGTACACAAACAGAGCTCATGCTTATTCATTGTTGATATCCTGAAAACAAGACTGGCTAGGGCTATATCAAGGACTAGGAAGAGAAACAGCAGACTAAAGTCATGTCAGATGCAGGATACCCAAACCAAACAAGCCCAAATCTTTGTGACTCTTTCCTGTTTGGTGATTTTTTTTTTTTTTTTTTCATGATAACTTTGTCTGTGCTGACCACTAAAGACTATTCCATCCAGGGTCCAGGGAGAGGGTGACATGTCTCTGGGACAACTGGATACAAAGATTAATGTGTTGTCCTTTCCTTCTCCTTAAGATGTTATTGAATCAGTAATCTCAATGCTCAGGACAATTATAATTGTTGATTCAGGGGGTCAGGGCATTGACTGAAACTCTAGGAGCAAATAGATGACTCAATATATAGACTGAGCTGGTGGCCCTCCATCCTAGGTCAGGGTTCAGTTTCATTGATGGAGCCCTGTGACCTTAGAGAAAAAAGAAAAGAAGCAAACTAAAATAGTGAGGATCTCCTACTAGAGCAGTAAGGGGAGCTGCTTCTATAGTTTGCTGCTAAGGTCCTTGATGTGATGCCAGAGTAGGGATGGGCAACTCCGGTCCTCGAGAGCCAGAATCCAGTCGAGTTTTCAGGATTTCCCCCAATGAATATGCATTGAAAGCCGTGCATGCAAATAGATCTCATGCATATTCATTGGGGAAATCCTGAAAACCCGACTGGATCGCGGCCCTCGAGGACCAGAGTTTCCCACCCCTGTGCTAGAGGCTAGCAAATTCAAATGGTACTTAGATCTCAAGTCTGAAAAATAAGGTGGCCCCTTCACATAAGAAAACCCAGGATCAAACAGAAATTGGATCTGACTGCCTTCCCCATCTCCATGTTTCAGCAGAGATCATGGAGCTACCATTAGAACTGTAGTTATGAACTCTCGAAAGCAGCAATTTCTTACATTCAACCCTTGCACTCATTTACTTCTAAACTTGTAGTCCATTAAGGAAAACAGCTGATTTTTGTTGTGGTTGGCATAACATCTGGCACAGTTTTTATCATCAAATACAGTAGACAGTTAACTGGAACTCAAGCAACCGGAAAACACAAAAAAAAAATCAAAGAACTACTGTAATACTTTGAATAAAAATGAAAATAAAATCAGTTTCTGGTGGAAATTTAAGTGTAAACTTGGCACGCCACATCTGAGTACACACACACTTTGCCTACTACATGTCTGGTAGTTTGTCTCAAACAGTTTATAGTATGGGGTATAGTATTAGTTAGGCCTATTTTTAATAGTAATTCTCAAGCAACCATGGGCACTGGTTAACTGAGAGTCTACTGTATATATTATTGGGATTGGAGACCCCTTTTTGGCAAAGGATTCTCTTTTGAAATGAATGATGGATGTGTTTTCTGGACTAAATCTATAGTATTTTGAGAATTCTGGAAATTTCAAGGTATCTTTCTAGATGCTACCCTGTCTCTCAGTCTGTCATTTCTCTTTTTGCCTCACATACCCTTATGATTCAGAACTTTGGCTGTAATTTTAATATGCACAGGCTCTGTTTTAGCCTACTGAACCCCAGTATTGGCTCTATTTACCAAAAGTATGACAGATATGTGTTTCTAAAATCTAAAAATTTCAGTGCAACAAATCGTGTCCTGGAGACAGTTCTATCAATGGGTGTTCCATTTAGGCATCCCAATCAGTGGCGTAGCGAGGGAGGTTGGTGCCTGGGATGGTGGCACCTGGCATCACTGTGCCATGCACCCCCACTATTCCCTATCACTTGGGTGCCCACCACTCTTTGCCGTCGTTTGGGCCCCCCCCCTGCCTACCTCTTGAAAAGTTTGCCGGTGTGAGCAGCACCTTTCACCAGCTGGGCGTGCTTACCTCAGATCCTTTCTGACATCACATCCTGATCCCATGGCCAGGAAGTGATGTCAGAAGGGAGCTTACACTTGTGGTGGGTGGGGGGAGAGAGAGAGGAAGAGGAAAAGAGGGAGGCACAGGTGCCGGTACCCCTTTGAAGACAGTGTCTGCGTTGGTCTGCCCCCCCTTTCAATGCCACTGGTCCCAATGCTGCTCAGTGAAAGCCTACTCAATAATGGCATTTTGGAACCTAAATTCTACAGGATGGGCCACAGAAAAGTAGCCCACTTCTGGCAATAGTATGACAAGATGAATGAGCAAGTGGATTATTTTTATTTACTTACCCACAAGTTTCAACAGATGGTGAAAGTGTTCCCCGTTTATGTCTATGCACCTTTGGGCACATCGGATCATGTTGGCCAATACTGTAACCCATTATTAGCATACCTTGTATTTATGTGCCCACAGTTACACTAGTGAGAGATATGGCATAACCGTGCCCATGTAAATGCAGCAGGGACACAATTAACTAATGCATATATAGGAGCCCCAGCCATGTCCCAACCATCCATATGTCTCCTTGAATTAATATTTACTCCACCAGATTCTATATATGGCACCCAAAATTGTGTGCACACATTTGTGTGCCAATAATTGGGTACTAATTATTGGCATTAATTGGATTTGTGCGTGCATCTTATTAAGCGCTATTCTTTAAGAGGCCTGCTCAAATCTTTTAGCATGTAGCTGAAAAGGGGGCGTGGCCATGGGAAGGGCATGGGTGGGTCAGGGGTGTTTGCTAATAATGTGCGCAATATTATGGGATTTAGGGTATCCACACCTAATTAATGCATGAGGTTTTACACCAGGTTTCGGTTGGTGTGAGTCGTCATGGCCAACTCCCAGTGCTACCCGCTATTCTATAAACGGCACCCAAATCGAAGATCCATTTATTGAACAGCGCTCGGCGCGCATTTTATTTGGCACCCAAATTTTGATGCTATTTGCTGAACCTAGTCCTATGTCACTTAGGTGTACTATTGGAAAACAGTGCAGCGTCATCCTGCTGTCACTTTCATGGGTGAGTGTACACTTCTAACAAACAAACAGCACTGTGGAGTGGTCTACGTTGCAGGGACGGCCCTAACTTCCACAGAAATGGACCTGGGTACCACAAGAAAATGGAATGTTCAGAAGTGAAAAGTGTGGAACCAGATCCTGGATTTCCAAGAGTTAAAATGGTTAAGTTTATTAAAGTCTTTAACAAATAAAAATATCACTATGTACTAAATGCGAAATACATTCCAGGAAAATAGAGTCACTGTGTAATATATTGCTGCAAGTGGCAGTATTCTATATATGTGATGCACTTAACTGCTACTTAAATGTGGAAATTCATAAAATAGTGTCTTCTCTTAGAGCATAGCACAATAAGGCCAAGCCACTTTTTGAAAGTAATTGTATAACAGAGCACCTAGAATAGTGGTTCCCAACCCTCTCCCCCAGCCAGTTGGGTTTTCATTAGGGATATCTTGAAAACCCTACTGGCTGCGGGGTCCCTCAGGACAGGGTTGCGAACCACTGACCTAGAATGTAAGGTCCAGATTCTATATAAGATATCTAAAATTAGTCGTCTAGATTGGCACATTATTTAAAAAAAATCGGCACCCGATAACAAGCAATTAGGACCTCATAATTGGCTTAACCCTTTATTTGGCATTGTTGCTTAGAAGCAACATGTATTTCTATGGCTCTTATGGGAGATCTGCATCTCCAAATGCCTGTTACTTGGCACTGTTGCTCTCGTTCAATATCAAGTTACATAAAGCATCCTTTTTCACCATCTGCCAATTAAAGGGTTAAATTAAAATTAATTGGACCATATTAAAATAACTCTCATTCATCCCATACACTCATACAAACATAAAACCTTCTTCTTTTAATATACAATGTAATTACTCAAATAACTAGTCTTTTTCCTTGATTGGTATGCTTAGGTTGACCAACATTAGAGTAGGAATATATACCAATATAGAGTAGGAATATATACTACTTCTTGCCCAACCAAAATATCCTCTACCCCAGTCAAATCAGTAGTCCAAGGCACCTACAAGAAAATATGGGAATGAGGACTTATATACACTTCCCCCTCCGTATTTGCGGTTTCCGTACCTATGGATTCACTTATTCGTGATTTTAAACCTAAAATTCCTTTTTATTTTTTTGGGCTATTTTAAGCCCTGTAAGCTCCCCCACCCCCTTAAACCTTACCTGGTGGTCTAGCGGGTTTTGGGGGCAGGAGTGATCTTCCCACGCTCCTGCTCCATGCAGATCGCTCACAGGAAATGGCTCGAGAGACTACGAGAGCTCAAGGCAGCCATTCCTGTGAGCAATCTGCACGGGGCAGGAGCGTGGGAAGATCGCTCCTGCCTGAAAACCCGCTAGACCACCAGGTAAGGCTTAAGGGGGTGCTTTCACGGTTTAAAATAGCCAGGGGAAGTGGGGGTTAGGGGCAGAACTGTCCCAAATATTATTTGCAGTTTTTTAATATTCGCAAGTCGGCTCTGCCCTTAAGCTCCGCGAATACGGAGGGGGAAGTGTACTGCCTTTTTGTGGCTTTGGAATTCAAAGTGTTGGACACTGGAGAATTAAGTGACATGTCTAGGGTCACAAGGAGCAGCACTGGGACTTGATCTCACAACCTCTGCGTGAAGAGGCAGCAGCTTTACCAGTGAGCCACACCTTCCGCTGCAGTGGCACACCTTCCCCTACATTGTTGGGGGCATATCATGGATGTGTTTTTCATGTAGGCACCTGTTTTGGACTTAGGCATCAGAATTTAGGCCAAGAAAACCCTAGCATAAATAGGGTGTGCCTACGGTTCGGACACCTACCAGTGTGTAAGTCCACTTTAGGCACCTAACTTAAGATTGACTTGTCCTATGCGCCGCATTCCCCTGTTCCTATGTTTTAGGCGCTGTTTATAGAATCGGGGCCTAAAGGAAGTCAGATGCATATGCTTTGCTATGCAAGATATGCTCTTATGTGTTTTTATAAAGTTGCCTTCCAAGGAGCTCCTGCTGAAGTAACAGTGGGAGTAATTCTCTATGAGTTTCCTAAAATTAGTCCACAGTTACACACCTAACTGTAGGTGTGAGCACCTATGTTACCTCAATGGCTGGTGTATATGCCCATGCCTAACTGTCATATTCTATAAATAAGAGCTGGGCTCACCTCTGACCTGCCACACCCCTCCCAGTTCCACGTCCCCTTGCAGTTGCGCACTATGGATTTTCTGGGCTGAATTTGTACAACACTGACTAAGGGCAGTTACATCTATAACTGCAAACTGACACCAATTAACACCACTTGTTAGTTTGACAATGACAATTAGCAGCTGAACTGACTCTATTCTACAGTATAATCTTGTTATAACGGACTTCAAGGGACCTGGAAAAACAGTCCGTTATATCCAGAGTCTGTTATATCCAGAGTTGCATTTTTAAAAAAACTTTATTTAGGTCAGCTTGAAATAACGTACAATCAATGAACAACAGTCACTGCCCAATAGAGAATGACACGGTGACAAAATTCATCACCGTTCCTGTCCCCGCGGATAACCGCGGGAAACCATCTTCATGTCATTCTTTAAGGAGAGAGGGAAGAATCAGAATATGAATGGCCACAACCACTGACCCTCAAGCTTTGCTTTGAAGAATGCTGGTGTAGAAGGACTGAGGTTGAAATAGACACTAAAAAATGACATGGGATTATTTCCCGCGGTTATCCGCGGGGACGGGAACGGTGATGAATTTTGACACCGTGTCATTCTCTACTGCCCAAGCATATCAGCAACATCAATAACAAAACTCAACGGAATGATTGCAAAACCAGAACACTAAAAGATGTTCTAAAGCATTATATCTTACTGTGCTGGAAAGAAAAATACTCTGTCATTTTCTTCTGGGTTGCATTTTGATACTATATCACCGGCACGCCACGCGCCTTGTAGGCGCAGCCTTCATGTCTGTTATAGCCAAACAAAACTACAGTTAAAAGCGGCTCTGGGGACCAAATTGGTTGTCCGTTATATCTGAAAGTCTGTTATATGCGAGCCCGCTATATGCGATGATTTTCTGCATGTTTATAAAGGCGCTCAGCTGGGACCAGCGGACTTTGTCCGCTATAGACGAGGTTCTATTATATGCGAGTCTGTTATAACGAGATTATACTGTATAACTTGTACGTGCAACTTTGTACGCTAAGCGTTAAATTGTGAACTAAGTTTATATGTGCTGGTGAGTCATTGTTTATGCTTTAAAGGGAGAGATACATAAATGCCAATCCCACCTCTCTCCACCAATTCTCTTCCCCTAAAACTGCACATAGGTGCCTGCTGAGGGTCAGTGACCGAGAAGCTCCCCTAGGCACCAGAAATGTAGGCCAGGGTTTCACAGGCCTACATTTTTGGCACCTAAGGTCATATCAGAATTGTGGCCAGTGGCGCACAGTGATGTCAAAGTCCGGTGCTGTCCCTATCTGTGCCCACTTCTGGGTTTCAACATCATTATGCGATGCTAGCTGCCAGGGAACAAGGCACTGGTCCTGGAGGCCACGCAGCGTCACCTTTTTTTTTTGCAATTACTTTTTAAATGATTTTGAATGATGCAGACAATTACCGCGTGGTTTACCACCAATTAAAACAATTAAGTTAGGCAGAGGTAGGACGCTTACCGCCACCTATCTTTCAGCATCCTGACAAGAATCTGGACCCTACTGTATAGCATAGAAAAGAAGGCGCTATGTTTTCCTAGTGTATATGGAGGCAATATTACAAGTGCCTATATGAGCATGTCAAACATTTTTACGTGCCCACATTGTTTCTAAACCCAATTAATGTTTGAAGCATATGAACCATATGTACCAAATAATCAAGGTCACAAATGTCAGGGCCAAACCAGGCTTCACTTATCAATTCCAATTCAAAAACAAGTGTGGACTCAAATTTCATACCTCCTCCTTTTTCCATTTCAGGATGGAAGGCAACCCAACAAGTATTTCCAACCAGTGGCGTAATGAGGGTGAGAGGTGGCTGGGGCGGAGGTGCCCCTCCCCTGCTCTCATCTCTACCCCCTGCTTCTTCCCTGATCCCCCCCACGTCGCGTGCACTCCCTTCCCCCGTACCTACAGTTGTTCGCTGCCATGAGAAACAACTTCAATAAGCTCATTGTGACCCCGGCAGCCCTTCGTCTGACATCACTTCCTACACGCGGCACCCGGAAGTGATGTCAGTGGAAGAGCTGACACGGTTGTGAGGAACACGTTGAAGTTGTTGCTTGTGGCGATGAACAACTGGAGGTACGGGGGAAGGGCAGGGGGGTGCCCGCGTGGCGAGGGGAGGAGTGGGAAGGGGGCGGAGAGGAGGAGCCCCCACCAAAATAGTGCCCGGGGCGGACCATCCCCCTCGCCCCCCCCCTTACTTCACCACTGTTTCCAACTCTGTGAAACAGAATTCCGTTTTACTTCTACCCCTCGAATGAAAGAGGCTTCACGGGAGCATTGTTGCAAAGCACAAAAGCTACTTTGCTGTCCAAAGACCTTGTAGTCAGTTTTTAAAGGAACACAAACATAGAAAGTTTCCCTTCAAAAATTTCCTATTAGGTACCTGACCCCCAAAGTCCCACATACTTCACACTTGCTTTTTCCGCGGGAAGCCGAATAGAAGCAAAACACCACAATGCACAGGTGAAAATTCAAATGTATGGTCATTGGTTATGCAAAATCTGGCTTAGAAAGCCTGCACATGATTTTAGCTTCTTTGAGGCAGACAGCAATTATTCAGGTAGCTAAGCGGTTAATAGGGGCATGAATTTGTTAGCATACACTTTGGATCTCTTTTACTAAGCTGTACTAGAAGCTAACACGTATCTAATGAAGTGAAAAAATGAAGTACTGTGGGATGCTTCTAACTTTGAAATCTGTGTGTGCTAACCGCTTGTTAAAAAATATTTCTTTGTTTTTTTGTGTCAAAGAGTGGACAGTAGGTGGTTCCTGAACTAAACAGTTAGCATATCTGCATTACCACACACTAACTGGTTAGAACATGGATACTGCATGAGCCCTTAGACCCAGATTCTCTAAATGGTGCCTTAGTCAGTGGCCGCTGCTCGTGTGCCAATCACGCAATGATGCCATTTAGAGAATGGCACCTCAGGCAAAGGTAGGCACCGGCAATGTAGGCAGGGTTTTCAAGGCCTACATTTACGGCTCCTACCTTTGACATGAATCGAGCCTATTTAGGCGCTTTATGGCACCTATTGCCAGAGAAAGGGCATTTTTATGATAAAAATGGTCTTTGGGGATGGGAAAGACCCATGTATAGGTGCACTAAGGCCTATTTTTATAACAGCTTAGTAAAAAGACCCCTTAATTTTTTGTGTATGTGCATTAAATATTTAATATAATAATAATAATTTTATTCTTATATACTGCCAAAGCCATGGTAGTTCAAGGCGGTTTACAACAAGAAGAGCTGGACAATCAGCGAAGATAATTACAATGACGTCGTCGAGTACAATTGGAGTAGGGTGGATGCAAGTTGAATGGGTGTAAGTCAGAGTGATAGACACAGAGTAGAGGCATCGAGTACATGTCGGAAGTGTACTTGGTAAGGTATTAAGAGTTCTTGGTTACAAATCAGTTGAACAGGTTTGTTTTAACTAGTTTTCTAAAGTTGAGATAGAATGAGGCGTGCTTAATGATGTTACCTAGCCAACCGTTCTGTTGGCCTGCCTGGAAAGCTAGGGTCCTGCACAGATATCTCTTGAATCGGCAGGCCTTTAATGTTGGGTGGCTAAACCTATGTACCCTGCTAGTAGGCCTGGTGGAACAGTCCAAGTTGAAGTGGGAAACCAGATATATGGGGGCCAAACCTTGAATGGATTTGAAGCTAGGTAGGCAAATTTGAACAACACTCTTGCTTCCAGGGGCAGCCAGTGGAGTTTTTGGTAGTAGGGGGTTATATGTTCCCATTTTTTAATGCCAAAAATCAGTCGAACTGCTGAATTTTGTATGATTCAGAGTCTTTGGATGGTGCAAAGTTTTAAAAAAATGAAGCAAGAAATGTACCCAAACATTGACAAAATTTCCCAAAATTCCAAATAGAAACTAAAACGTTTTTGGCTGTGCTCCCTTTTACAAAGCTGAATGCTCCGACTCCCATTCTATGCCTGTGGGTGTCAGATTT
The DNA here is from genome assembly GCF_902459505.1 of Geotrypetes seraphini. Lineage (NCBI taxonomy): Eukaryota > Metazoa > Chordata > Amphibia > Gymnophiona > Dermophiidae > Geotrypetes > Geotrypetes seraphini. The sequence goes on from NC_047087.1 coordinate 181,392,429, forward strand.
TGTAAAAGGGGGCTTAAATTATCAGATTGTATCCTTTGGCAACGCTACATTGAAGATACTGATGTCAATGTTTGATTGAGACAGAACATAAATATCCAAATGTTTTCATCCACTGTTGATCCCTGACCATAGGGTTGGATTTACTAACTTGTATTAATCTATTTGTTCCACACAGTAATGCAATTAATATTAGTATGCATTATTAGTATCTAGGTCCCATTGCATAAAGTGGAACCTGCAATAATTAAAGCATGTTAATGCATGCTAGAGCATGATTAATGCAGTAGCACCTTTTAGTAAATCTAGCTTATAATTTCTATATTAAGGCCAAATTATGCCCTCCCCCCTGCCTTTCCAGTTAAAATTTCTCAAGCAGGTGGGTGAGCAGCCAGTGTACTGAGCTGCAATACCCCTAGGAACAGCTCCCATAAACTATGTTCCCAACGATCTCTGCATTTCTAGTGATGCTGGTTAGTTTGGTACCTGCTCTCAGAGGCTGGCTGCTGAACTGACCATAGGAGGGCCTACGGTGAGGAAAGGCGCTGTATACAGGCATGGACGCATCAACCGAAAGGGCCATCTGGAGTGGCTGAAGCTCAGCTAGCCCTGAGCTAGCCAGTGAGGCAGGAGTGAAAGGAGTGAGAGAAGCTTCATGAGGTTCTTGCTTTAAACTGAGAGGAAAGGGAATTGTTTCTGGGGTGGGGGAGTGGGGTAGGAAAAATGTATGGAAGGAGAGGGCAAAACAAAAAAAAGAGGAGGAAAAAGCATAAAATGGGTGAATATGAAAGTGAAACATTTTTTTTCTTCTTCATGAGTAAAATAAAAACAGCAGATGACCAAATTATGTAGGCCTGTAATTTACAGCAGTGATTTGGTCCATTAATACTATCTGTTCAAAAATTCAGCATACAGAGCCTTAGTCACCACTTTAGGTGTAAGCTTTTTCAATGACAGAAAAAGGCAGCAGAAATTCTGCTACTGTCCCTCATGAGCTAACTGCTTGATTGCATAAGATGCTTCAGAACCAGAGGCTTTAGGTCAGCCAACTGAGCGACCACCGGTGAATCGCCATCCTAATATGCCATCGTGCTGTTCTATATGATCCATTCAGTAAACAGTAATGTGTGCTTCAAGCCATTTTCTTCCATCAGTATGATTATCATATCCACTATTCTCTGCAGTATATCATGGCATGCTGCCCTATCCTCTAACAGCACAGTCCACAATACCACAATCCAGTGCTTTAATGTCACATCCACCGTTCCCTGCAGTATATCACAATAAAGGATGTCTTGTACTCATATGTCAGTACGCTAGTCTCTATAAAAGTGTATTGCCTTTCTCAAGAACAGTGCTTCACAAACCTTTCCAGGAGGCACACCCAGGCAGTTGGAGTTTCAGGATTACCATAATTATACATGCAATAGATTTGTATATATTGGAGATTCTCTGTGTACAAATGCCATTTTCATTGTGGTAATCCTGAAAACCCAACTGGCTAGGTGTGCTTCTGGAAGAGGGCTGAGACGAATGGAATCACCACTAATCTAGAAACAGAAGGGTTGCTATTTAGCTGACAAAATGCTTACTGTCACCAGCAAAGTTAAACCTAGATAGTCAATGCTGGGACATGTCCAAGCCCTGGCACTGAATATTTGGATTAGCTGTGATACCCGGCAGTTATGCAGATATGGCTCATATTCATTGCCATATCCAAAGTTAGAGCTACTATAAACACTGTCCTTCTTTACCATTTAGCTATGTGAGCACCAGCACTAATATCACTGGTGCCCACATAACTTCCGGGACTACCCCAACTCACCCCCAAACCACCCTTCAAGTGTACGCTTTCACTGTGGCGGGTTAGGGACGATATTCATAGGCATTGCCTGGCTAAGTGTCTCTGAATATCGGTGGACGGCCAGCTCAGTGGGGTATAACTGGGCAGGAGCCTCCTTTTGAGTATCGACCGCAGAGAATCTCCATCGTCTGTCCACAGAGCTGGATACAGGTAGGGAAAGATCTCTGAAAAGCTACAGCTCTGTAATTACTGCCAACTGATCACTGCTTTTATTTCTGTTTAAACTAGAGCTGTATGCAGTGGCGTAGTGAGGTTGAGCGCTGCCTCTTCCCCGTACCTTTTTAACGTCTGCGCAAGCAGCCACCAACTTACTGACCACTTACTGGCTTAATTTCCTAGGTGTGGGTCCCGGAAGTGACGATAGAGAGAGCACTGAAGCCAACGAGGGCAGCAGGTTGGTGGCCGCTCACATCAACGTTAAAAAGGTACGGGGGAATGGAACAGGTATGCACATGGCAGAGGGAGAAGTGGGAAGGGGGGGGGGGTGGAGAGGAGAAGTAGGAGGGGTTCAGGTGTCCTGAACATGATGATACCCAGGGTAGACTGACCCTCTTGCTACCCCCCCCCCCCCCACCTTTCTACACCACTGGCTGTACTGAATAGCATATTTTACTATTTGGTCAAATACAAATAATGAAAAACAGTTGACTAGATAGCGGATGGAAGCTCAGGACTGTCTTCTCATAGAAGAGTGATAGCAGTGGCATAGGAAGGGCAAGCAGCACCCGGGGCGCTGGTACCTCTCCCATGCCCCCCTGCCACGTATATGCCCCTTCCCTTTCCCTGCACCTTTTTAACATTTTCGGCATGCACAGCATGCCCATGTCGGTGTCATCTCACCCTTTGATGTCATTTCCTAGGCGCAAGTTCCGGAAGTGACATCAGAGAGAGCACCGATGCTGACGTGGTCAGCAACCTCAGGTTGGGGAAGTACAACATGTTCGAGGCAAGGCAAGGGGCATGTGCACATATCAAGAAGAGGAGTGGAGAAGAGGTGGCGCGCCCTTAAGAAGACCTTGCCTGGGGCACAGTGACAGAAAGACTGCTTCCATCCATGAAAAAAGCCTATACAAGAGACAAAAGAAGGATGTGAAGGATGGATGGTGACAACGAATGAAGCCTATCTAGACTGTCTATTTGCTTTCCTGGTGCCACACCATAGGCCACTTGATTTCTGATTCTTCCTTCATTTTGCTACCCTAATAGAATAAGTTCAAGCTACATTCTCACATGCTTTTTTTTCATGTTTGCCTTCAATACTGAGCAGTGACCTAATGCTCCAACACATAAAAGTAATGATTAATATTGCTTTGCCGTTTGAGACCAGTCTACAAGCAATAACAAAAATCACATCAAATGATTTCAAACCCAGACATTTAGACACCTACCCAATAGTCTCATACTGTGACTACTGTAAAATAAACACTCCCCGCCCCCGTTTACTACACCACCGACCTCATCCATTGCCCTCCCTGCATAACTATGATATAGTGGGTGGGACAGGAGCACTAGGGAGCATGTCACATAGGACACGTTTTGGGGTGGTGCAGCTCTAGAACTGACATTTTGCTTCAAGGTTCATGCTTATTTGATATATCGCCAATAATACAGAGTATCTAAGTGATTAATATATTTTAAATAAAATATGTGGGTAAAGTGAAATTACATATCAGACATCAGATAAACCACAAAATAAGGCACATTCAGGGATTAGAAACAGAAGGGGAGGATACAAAATCACAAAAGGGAAAGTTTAGGAAGGAGGCACACAATAGGGAGATTGGTTCGGATAACTGCTTCCAAAGAGCGGTTCCTCTTCTGCTCTTGCCACATCAAAGCTCTAGTTTTCAAATGGCAGTGTTGGCCTATTGACCCCTAATGGTAGTACTGCAAGACTACTGCTAAGGGTCAACACCAACATTTTGAATCCCAGAGCTGATGGAGCAGCAGTGAGAAAGAGACCTCTCTAGCTCCTTCCCACTAGATATTAAGGATCACCTCTGGGTAAGTCCTAGGGCGCCTAAGGAGGTTTGAGATGGAGGGAGGGAGGCATGGTCAGAGCTTGGATGCTTAGGGGACCAGGGGATCAGGTGATGATCAGAACTGTGGGGGATTGGATAATGGAGTTAAGGGATTGGGTGGGATCAGAAAGGGGGCTTACGAAGTTCTGAAAGATCCTCTTATGCAAGTTATCAGCTGCAACTTGTCATGTCCTGTCATCAGTGGCATTGTAAGGGGGGCAGACCATCCCGGAGCCATCTAGGTGGGGATGCCAGCACCTCTTCTCCTCTCTGCCCCCCATACTTCTAACAAGCAGCACCTCCAACCTGCTGCTCATGCTGGCCTCTGCTCTCCCTCTGAAAATACTTCCGGGTCACAGAACCAGGAAGTAAACTCAAAGGGAGAGCTGGCATGAACAGCAGGTTGGAGATGTTGCTCACATTGGTGAAGAGTTAAAGCGGTACGAGGGGAAAGGAAAGTGCATACATGGTGGAGAAGGAGTGGTGTAAGGATGGCACCATTGTCCCAGGTACTTCCTACCATTGCCTGTAATAGCCAGATTTTCAAAGCTGGTGCCTGGACATGGCTTAATATTGAATATCAAGGTCTAATTTAGCCGATGATAGCAGTTAAAAAAAAAATCACTGAATATTCAACTTAATTCAGGGAGCTTAAAAATTATGCTTATTAATTTAGGTCTGCTATTAATTTGCCTAGATGTATGACCCTAATTTATGATCCCAATGCTGAAAATCATTGCTAAACTCTCTACTTTTTTACGTGTCTTAAATCTACCTCTGTTATCTGCCTCACCACTTTTTTTAATGCTCCAAAATTTAGGAATTTAGGGTTTGATATTCCCTGGCAATGATCAGCATTTGGCTGATCGCCATTGGCATGGATCTTCAATGCTGGGCCATGTCCAGGCACCAGCATTGAATTTTTGAGTTTTTGATGTTGGCTAACATATAGCGGGTTAAGTGCAATATTCATGCCGGTATTGATTTTACAGAAAGTCGTTAATAACGTCATGATTGCCTACAGCCCTGATTTCCCCTGAAGAAGCTGCTGATGAAATGAGTGCTCTGTTAGGATTGCCTAAGATAAGTGCTGTTATTTAAGTTTCACTTCATGCCGTTTATGGTACATTTAAGCAAATATGCATGGAGGTTTTTGGCCCATGATTAGACAGAGTTGGTGATTGCAGCACTGCTAAAAGTTTTTCCAGAAAGCAGTCTGTTCCACTCGTTGAGGTCTTTTTTTCCTCCAAGCTATGTGAGAGTTAAGTTAACATCAATTGGTCGGGTTCAATTTTTCTGTGTTATATATGAGCACTGAAAATTAGTGGCCAGACCCAAACAGGCAATTTAACCACCAAGGAGCCATTTCTGGTCAGTTAAATTGCTTTGAATATTGCCCCCTTAGTGAAATTTTCAGTATAAATTTAGGTACCCAGTCCTATCAAATTTTCAGAGATGCTAATTTAGAAGCATAACTCAAATTTAGGGCATAAATCCTTTGACTATCATGTCCCTCTTTACTTATATTTTACAAAAAGTTCCATATTCAGATATGAGTCTTCTATAAAGTACTTAGGTGATTGTGCACATCCAGACTTGAATATCTCATTTCTTACATAGGCAACTATATAAAAATCAAGCTTTGTTGCAGGAGACATCCTTCTACTGTACTTGCTCTAATTATAGACCACTAGCTAACATACCATTCATTACAAAAATTGTAGAATCAATGGTAGACACAACTCCAAGATTATCTCTTACACCATCAAATATTACACCACTGTCTAGGTTTCAACCTAATTATAGAACAAAAACAGTACTGTTAGCTCTTCTAACAGATCTATGAAACAACTTTGGATAAGGGTAGCCAGACCTTAGTCATGCAGCTAGATTTATTGACTGCATTTGACTTAGTAGATTAGAACTTTACAGGTTTCTTGGAGAAAATAAATTTCAAATTGCTGGCATATGTCTCAAGGGGTCCCACAGGGTCCCCCCTTTCATCCATTTTATTTAATGTTTATTTGAGTGGTTTAGAAAAAAGAGTTAAAACCTTTAATATCTCTTTGTATTCCCATTAAGACAATACTTCTATTCTCTTTCCCATTGTAAACACTTTGTTGGAGACTTTTGGCTTAATAAACTCAGTGCTTGAAAAAAATCACCATGTGTCCCCCCTCCCCCAATGTGCTCTTCCCCACTGCCCCGATATTGCCGTGCCCCCTGTACCTCTTCACACCTTCACCAGCAGCAACCAGGCTGGAATACCTTCTGCTCGTGCCGGCTGAGTCTTCTTTCTGACATCACTTCCTGACCCCACGAACAGGAAGTAATATCAGAGTGAGGGAGGAGAACGGCACAAGCTTTGAAAAGAACAGCCTTCTTGCTGCTGGTGAAGATTTGAAGAGGAAATGGCAGGGGAAGAGGGAGATGTGCCAAGGTCACCATCAAGTCAGCTCACAGAATGGTCTGCCTCCTCGCCCCCTTTTACTGCACCACCGACCTCATCCATTGCCCTCCCTGTATAACTATGATACAGTGGGTGGGACAGGAGCACTAGGGAGCATGTCACACAGGACATGTTTCAAGCCCGAGATGTTCCTGCCACTTGGAAATTTATCTTTGTATTTTAGGAGAGGGCGTCAAAGCATTCTGGGAAACCAGGACTGACCCATTTGATTCTGATAATCTAAATAGAATTGGAATATAACATATATGCACCCTGATAAGTTAGAGCCTGATTCTACCCTTTTTATCCAGAGACTTCTAGGGACAATGCAAAAACAGCACCACAAACAATAAGCAAGCAAAACCAATAACAATCAATACATCTTTTATCAAACAAAAGGAGTGATCACATATAACCAAATAAGTTTTTCATTCCTCAAGCAGGTACAAATACTGAAATATGGCCATGTTGGGTTTATCTAGTTGCATATGATCAGTTTTATCTATCTATTCAAAATATGATTATTTATTTATTGGGGTTTTTTTTTTTTTCTTTTTCATTGCTTGTGGAAATGTTTCTGTGTTGTCCGTTGGTTTGTATGGCACCTTGCCTCTTTTTTCTGTTTACCAAAGACTTCTAGTTCTGTTTCTCTTAAGAGTATGTAACTGGTCACACCATTAGATGGGATCAGGTAAATCTGTCAAAAGTAATAGGGGTGTGCAGCTCATAAAATTTTGTTTCATATAATTTCACGTGTCATTTATAGAAATTTGTTTGGGGTTTAAAAATTTTTTTTAGGGGAGCAATATTGTTAAAAGTGCGCATTCTTTGCAATATGTGTGTACAATTGACCATTAGTAAATTGTTTCCCTGTCCCGGTTCTTTTAACTTCCATTCTTAAAGCAATCTGGGATTTGGAAGTCATTTGGTTATCAACACAATAGAATTCTGAGTCCCAGCTTGCTTGAGGTGGAAAGTTAAACTACAAATCAAAAAAATAGCACAAGAGGAATAATGCCCATGGAATCACGTGTCACTGTCAACTAAAGGGAAACCTTTCAACAGCTATAAGAGAAGTTAGAGAGTAAAAGAGAGATGAATCGGGAAGACAGGTGTGTCAAATTGTTGCACATGAAGAGACATTGTACAGTTTGGCCAAGTGACACACCTAGAAGGTGGGGGTGGGAGAGTGGATGGGGAGAGAGAAGAGAGGGATGTTATTTGAAAATAGCTTCAAACTGTTTGGGTAAAAAACATCAGACTTCTGTGGATAGAAGTTAATCATGTTTGTACAGCAACCAGGCGCACAGGGTTTTCCAGTTTCCATCTTTTTCTTTTAAAGAATGAATTTTCAGCCCTAATCCTTTCTAAACCATAACATTTTTCAGGTGCTCTGCGTGAGTGAAGCCATAATCTCTAGCAAAACAGCCTGCTTAAGCCTCTGTAGCATTAGGCCAATCTCTAGCCTGGCCTCTGGATTTCCTCTCAGCCCTGCCACCACAGATAGGATTTCAGCCTGAAAGACACAGTAAAACCCTTTCTGCTACAACAATAGCATGGGGCCTAGCCTTGCAAAGCTTGAGGTTAAGACACATTAAATTGTTTGTCCCTATGTTTCTTGGCCTTTAAGAATATGCCTGCCATTCTCCAGGTTAGGATCCATTTTGGTACTCACAGCCCTCGAACACTGCAGGAGCTTAGAAAGAAAAATATTTCGACAACACATCAACTTCCTTTATGGGAAGAAATTGAAGCCTAGGAGTACAGGAGGCATTCTCCACAGCTTTTTTTGAACAACAGTCAGTATTACAGGACTGTCAGAATTAGTTAAAAAATGAGACCACAGGGATATTCTCATCAAAGTTCAAATGCTCTTTCGAGTGCTATTTTGAAATAAGTATGACGTGAAAAAGGGCATTTCATGCCTTAGGGTAATTAATAAAATGGGATGAAATTTGTTTAGAGGAACACTCTAAAGAAGGAACCATTTGGAAATATAGGGGCCCTGTTACTGAAGTGCGCTAAGCAGTTCGCAAGTGAATCAGTGTGTGATGTTAACGCATGAGCATGGTAGCCATTACGGCACAGCCATATAAATTAATAAGCTCACGGCACAGCCTGCTATGGGGCTAGAAACAGGCAGGCTAAATGGTGGGTGATGGGTGTGCAGACTGCAGTTAATGCACTCCAGTTACCATGCACTACCATTGTTGCAGATAGCGTAGATTCACTGCTTCCAAAGTCTGCGTGCTGCGGGCTATATTCTATAAATGGCACCTACGTTAGTTGCCTCTAGGTGCTTTAATTGTGAACGCTTAGCGATGCCTAACTAAAATCAGTACAAATCCCAAATTGTGTCAATTGCCTTAAATGGTTTGGTAATTGACCACTCCACTGAAATTAACTGAAAACTAAAATAAAAAAAAAACTAATTAAAAGTTAAGCTTGGACACACACGACTTGATGAAACCCAGTCAACATGGATTCAGGAAAGGGAAATCGTGTCTGACGAATTTACTCCAATTCTTTGAGACCGTGAACAAGCAAATTGATAGTGGAAAGCCGGTGGACATAATATACTTGGACTTCCAGAAAGCATTTGACAAAGTTCCACACGAAAGACTTCTCAGGAAGCTACAAAGCCATGGCATAGAGGGAGATATACAAAGATGGATAGGCAAATGGCTGGAAAACCGAAAGCAGAGAGTGGGCATAAATGGGAAGTTCTCCGACTGGGAGAGAGTGACTAGTGGTGTGCCCCAGGGCTCGGTACTTGGGCCAATCCTTTTTAATATTTATATCAATGACCTGGAAAATGGAACATCCAGTGAGATCATCAAGTTTGCAGACGACACAAAACTCTGCCGGGCAATCAGATCGCAGGAGGACAGTGAGGAACTCCAGAGCGATTTGTGTCGGTTAGAAAAATGGGCGGAGAAATGGCAGATGAAGTTCAACGTGGAGAAATGCAAGGTAATGCATTTAGGCAGTAAAAATAAGGAATACGAGTACAGAATGTCAGGTGCAACTCTGGGGAAAAGTGAACAAGAAAGGGATCTGGGTGTACTGATAGATAGGACCCTGAAGCCGTCGGCACAATGCGCGGCAGCGGCAAATAAGGCAAATAGAATGTTGGGCATGATAAAGAAAGGAATCTCGAGTAGATCGGAGAAAGTTATAATGCCGCTTTATAGGGCAATGGTCAGACCCCACTTGGAATACTGCGTCCAACATTGGTCTCCCTACCTAAAGAAGGATATAAAACTGCTGGAGAGGGTGCAGAGACGAGCAACTAAACTAGTGAAGGGTATGGAGAAACTGGAATATGAGGATCGACTTAAAACACTGGGATTGTTCTCCCTTGAGAAAAGGAGACTGCGTGGGGATATGATCGAGACCTTCAAAATACTGAAAGGAATTGACAAAATAGAGCAGAGAAGATTATTTACAATGTCCAATTTGACACGGACAAGAGGACATGAAATGAAGCTAAGGGGGGGCAAGTTCAGGACTAATGTCAGGAAGTTCTGCTTCACACAGAGAGTGGTTGACATCTGGAATACTCTCCCAGGGGAGATTATTGCGGAATCGACAGTCCTAGGCTTCAAAAGCAAACTAGATGCATATCTCCTTGAGAGAGGCATATAAAGATATGGTTGGCTATAAAATAAGCCAGGTGAATACCTAGCAGGGCCTCCGCGTGTGCGGATCGCCGGACTTGATGGACCGAAGGTCTGATCCGGAGATGGCGCTTCTTATGTTCTTATGTTCTTAACTCTACCCTGCGACTAGTGATGCCCAAGTCAAGGAGCCCTAACAACGCCTACCTGAAAAGTAGGCATGGTTAGGGGTGGAGAACAGGTGTGGTAAACTTAGGCGTCGCTAGGCAGGCAAGATAGGTGCCAGTATATTAGGCCAGATAAAACAAGGCCTAATGTACCGGCGCCTTTCTCAATGGCGTCTAGCGATGTTTATGCACGCTTAGGTGCTTCTAGTTATGATTCTATAAGCGGTGCATAGTGGTTGATTGACAACTGCAATTGCCTGGCACATAAAAGTTAGACATCATTTATAAAATCTAGCCCTATGGGCTAAAGAACTCTTCTATGTGGTAACTGTACGGGAACATGCGGGAATGCCCTCAAAATAGTTAGCACATAGGCTTTGCACGTACCACATGTTAATTTTTGCATTCAATGTATTGGCAAGTGCAACACTACATACTTTATTAAAAAGACTCCACTGGAAACTTGAAACATATTGTATTAGTGGCTGCCAAACATCCCATTCTGCAGTTTTCCTCGTCCCCTTTCTAATCTAATCTAATCCTTAGGTTTGTATATTGCATCATCTCCACGTTTGTAGAGCTCGACGCGGCACTGCTATATGGTTTGGGTGACTTTTTTCATAAAGGGGGTCTTTTACTAAGGCATGCTAGCCGATTTAGTGCATGTTAAATGCTAACGAATTCATTATATTCTATGGATGCGTTAGGATTTAGAGCCCACTAAATTGGCTAGCGTGCCTTAGTAAAAGACTCCCAAAGTTAGTCAGTCTGTGAAACACTTTAGATAAGTGTTCTTCAACCACCGGTCCGTGGACTGGTGCCGGTCCACTGAAATTTCCTGCCGGTCCACAGGGCCAGCACGTGCATCAGGCCCAAAACAGTGTTCTTCAACCGCCGGTCCACGGTGTGATCGATGCGGCGTTATCTTCGAGTCAGCTCCCTCTTCCTCACTGATTCAGTGCATAAAGCCACAGGCAGTGGCTCCTACGCGCATCCTGCACCTGAACTGGAAGCCTTCTTTCTGACGTTGCAACATCAGAGGGAAGGCTTGCAGATGAGGCACGGGATGCGCAAGGAGCTGCTGCCCGCAGCTTTGTGCACTGCATCAGTGAGGCAGAGGGAGCCGGCCTGAAAATAATACCGGGAGCGGCATAAAATGGCCAGGTGGGAGCAGGCCAGAAGGTAAGGCATAGCATGGAGGGAGGGAGACAACAAAAGTAAAGGAGAATGATTTTATTTTTGAATTTAGTGACTGAATTATGTCAATTTTGAGAATTTACATCTGTTGTCAGTGTGCTTTGTGTAGTTTAATTTTGTGGTTAACCATTATGTGTTGATAATAAGATTATATTGTGTATCTGTGAAAAATGAATGGAAAAAATAGTGTTACAATTAGTACTATTATGGAGGCAGGGCCTGGGGAGAGATTGGGTAGAGATGGGCGGGTCTGGCCCACGACTTAGCCCAGTGTTCTTCAACTGCCGGTCCATGGACCAATGCCGGTCCACAAAATAATTATTTTATTTCTGCCGGTCCATAGGTGTAAAAAGGTTGAAGAACACTGCTTTAGATAACCATACTCTTATGCTGGTCACTTGATACTGGGTCTTATAAAGAACCCCAAAATAGGTGAGTCAATCCTGATATTTCAGACCTTTATTCAAAGTAGTTATTAACAAAGCCTTAGAATGCAGTGTAAAGTAAGAATTGACTAACTTAGACCCGACTCCCTTCTTCCCAATGAAGCCAGTAAGATCACATTAGCTACTAGATGGATGATCAGCCTGGAAGGGGCAAAGAAGACCTAGAGAACCAATGCATAGAAGGTAGAATGTGTGCATACAGTCATTCCTGTTCAATACTGTGTTTTTGGCTCAGACCATAGTGCCACATACTATAGTGCTAAAGACTTAATTTTAGACTACGGATGCAACATGCTTTATTCTGAGAGTGGTGGAGGAAATGAGTGCGGTTGCCATGGCGGCCTTTGCAAGTACAGCACAGCAATGAGGGATTGTTTCATAAGAGCTATTTTGCAGTCCCAAGGGTCAGCAAGGATTACATTTATTGGATTGCCTTGCTAGAGACTGCTCAAGGCTATTCATAACTAATAATAAAATAAAACCAACCTCCAATTATATAATAAAATTAACAACAACAACAAAATACAAATATAAATGATCATTACTGACATATTGTAATCCCATTCATTCCTGCCCTACTTCATTTCTCCCAAATTACTCTCTAGTTTTCCAACAACAGTGACTACGTTAGCATATATGCAGATCTGCTATATGTTCTTTCTACATATGTAGGCTTAGTGAAAAATCTAGGCTTTACCTTGGATATAAGGACCAAGAGTGTAGCTATCATTCAGGAAGCCCAGCAAAATGCCCAAGGCTGCACAATGGTAGTGGCCTCTTGTAGCTGAACCCTCTCTTTCTTCCCCTCCCCCCCCCCCCCCCGGTGCCCAGCTACTTACCCGCTCAGGGTCCTTTACAGCACAGACAAGCTAAAGGCTGCCTGAGGCCAGCAGGGTCTTTCCTCCGCCATGTTCCACCTACAGGAAGTTGCATCAGAGCAGCGGGACGCGGAAAAGGAAAGGCACTGTCCCCGCCATTGTAGTATTTGAGGGACCCAGGGTATCATGTGGTGGGAAGGGGGTAGAGGTGTCAGACCTGGGGAGGGGGGGAGGGAAAGAGATGCTGGACCGGTGGGGAGGAGGTGCTGAAACTGGAGGGGGAGCATGTAAGAGGCTCACCTCAGTCTCCGCTCCTAAGGCCCACTGACTCCCAGCAATATAAGCAACTTGTCTTAAGGTGATCCCTCACTCCGGATCATATGTAACAGGCGATTCTCATACATATTTTTTTTTTAACCTTCGCTTTCAAAATATTCTTGGAGTTTATTAGGGATGATGTGCAATGGTGCATGTTAAAATGCCAAATAGTCCCCCTCCTTTACAAAACCATGCTAGCATTTTTAGTGCTGGCTGCGGTAGCAACAGCTCCCATGCTCATAGAATTCCTATGAGCTTCGGAACTGTTACCGCAGCAGCCGGCGCTAAAAACGCTAGCACGGCTTTGCAAAGGAGGGGGAGTATCACTGTTTTCACAAATGTGAAATATCACCCTCTATTGCGTTTGTAAAAAATAGCAATAGCCATATGCCATTTCAATGCTCATGGTTTCCTGCAGATGATCGTGTTTGCAAATTTTATGCAACAGGGCTGAATGAACTCAAAGATCACATAAATGAGCTCCCCGGGGGTTCATGCATGACTAAATGTATGGAAAGACTGAAGAAAATCATAATTTTCTGCAAAACGTTACACTTCAGGAAGGTGTAATTTTTTTTCCTTAAAAAAAAGTCTAGGTTTTCCTGCCAAAATGCCAAGAGAAGATAAAAAAAAAATTTAAATGAGTTGACCCCACAAAACCTTCTTAGAGTCAGGCCTGAATTTGTGTTAGAACAGCCTGGAACACAGTTCTACCACTTATTTACAGATTTTAGTGCAACAGGGGCACTCTGATATACCCTCCCTTTCAAGCAGTCTGCAGGGAAGAAGAAGGGAGGTGGTGAGCCTGTAGCAAAATAGAGAAGAGTCACTAATCCCTAATGCAGCCTCTTATCTCCTGTTGCTCCTTGCCCACCCAAGCCTCTCCAGGGTCCACAGTTCCACTTCCTTTTTAGCTACAAAGCCCTACTTAGAGTGAAAATTCACATCATCAAGTTTCAAGTTTATTAGGATTTGATATACCGCTTATCAAGGTTATCTAAGCGGTTTTTACAATCAGGTACTCAAGCATTTTCCCTATCTGTCCCGGTGGGCTCACAATCTATCTAACGTACCTGGGGCTATAGAGGACTGAGTGACTTGCCCAGAGTCACAAGGAGCAGCGCGGGGTTTGAACCCACAACCCCAGGGTGCTGAGGCTGTAGATCCAACCACTGCGCCACACACTCCTCCACTCCACTCATCAAGGGAACCTCATCAAGGGAACAGCCATGAAACATTTTGGAAACAAATGAGTAAAAATAAATGAATAAACAAACCAACCAGAAATGCTCACCTAGTGTCCATCCTAGCTTTCCTGTTCTTTCTGGACAGATCCTATTCCTAGCAAAATACTTTCTGGTCAATTTTCAGTAAAACTTATTGGGAATAACTGGAATGATCTAATCTACACATATCAAATGATTCCTATATTCAGCGGCACTATCTACCAGATTTTATATGTGGTACCCAAATTTGGACATGCTGGTGAAATGCACGTGGAACTTAATTAGATAGCATGATGTTAACCATCAATAACTGAATGCTAGCAATCGCAGCTTGCTATTCCTGGTATCAGCTAATTTTGAACTAGGACTTTAAAAGATAAGTTTCTATCTAATCTTCAAATTATTTATTAAGCATAATAGCTGGATACTTATAAATTATCAAATAACACAGTGGTGTATGAGCCTATGAGGAAGCATCAGCGGCAAAAAAGCTCCCTAAATTGATATCTTGTTGTGTATCTGGGGTGCCGCTTCTGACGGCTCTACGAACACCACTCGAGAATCTGTTGTTAGTACAAGTTTTGGCTTACAAAACTTGGTGAAGATATAAAAGAGAATGATTTGCACAATTTGGTGAACTTTGTTATAACTGCAAATCTTAAAAAATTCTCACCTGCTTTAATTGATTGATTCTATAATGCTCAGCACCTAAATCCCATAGCGCGCAACCCAAAAGGGGGCATGGGCATGGGAAGGGCATAGACTGGTCATGAGTGTTCCAAAATGTTATACACAGTGTTATAGAATGTTGGATTTCTGTGCCCAATTTGGGCGCCGTGATTTACACCAGGTTTCAGCAGGTTCCAGCATACAGAGTTGTGTGTTCTTACTGGTGATAAACCCTTCACAGAATAGTGCTTAATGCCAATCTTTTCCAGCACTTATTTTTGAGTGAGATGTATACAATTCCCCATTATACTGTATATATAGCTAGTGTTGTTCAATATGTAAGTATAAATTAGCCCCTGGATTCTATTAAATGCCCCCAAATTTGGGTGTGATCTAGAGTTATCCATATAACTTAGTTGATTAACAAGTAGGGTTACCATGTTTTTGATGGGAAAACAGAGGACATGTGGTCCCGCCCTGTTCTGCCTTAGCCCCTCCCTGTTCTGCCCTAGTCTGGCCCACTATACAAACCTCATATCCACTTCTTCCCAGAGATCGGGGCTGTGTTTGGAAAGGGTTAACAGATTTTACTTATGTAAATTCTGAACCCATAGACCCATCCCCCAGGCCTGCCCAATTCCACCCTTCCCCGCCTCGTTACGCCCACGCCACGCTCCAGCCTCGCACCCTAGCCCCGCCCCCTCATCCTGTTCTTGCCAATCGGTCAGGCATCCACGCATGCATGGATATGATGCAATGATGTTCCATGCACATGCTCATGCATGTGACATCACCACGTTGCATCCATGCATGCGCAGATGCCCCCTCCAGATATGATCTGCTTTTCAAAACCCGGACAAAATGCCGGGTTTTGAAAAGCAGTCCGGACGCCTGGACAAGCCCTCTAAAAAGAGGACATGTCCGGTTAAACCCTATGTTTGAAAGGCCTCTGAGCATGTGCAGATGTGACACGATGACATCACATGCATGTGTTTGACATCATTGCATTATATCTGCCAATGCTCAGAGGCTTCCAGAATTCTGAATATTTGGTCCTCTACCTATAAGGTACATGTATTGTATATGTATAAGGCCCAAATATTGATGTTGGCTCCAGATTCTATATAGGTTGCTCAAAGTTGGGTACCCAAATTTGGGCACCTTGAGCAGATGCATCTACAAAGTAATCAGTTAACGAGGCATCAACAATCAATAATTGACAATAATTTATAGCTAAATGAGCATCCGCCCTAGACACGGTTTATAGTTTATTGCATTTAATATATCACCCTTCCTTGGACAATAACAGGGCAGTTCACATAATCAATAAAAAAACATACAATAGGAAAAAAACTACATCTCAAAAGGAAAAGGATAGCAAAGAAAGAATTGCAGAGGACATAGAGTAAATAAAAAAAGTAAAAATTATAACAGTCATGCCTAAATTTTGTAGCACACAATTCTGATGGGGTGTCGCTATAGGAGAAGCATGAAAGGATCAGAGGGCATTCCCAGAAATTAGGCTCAATGTTATAGAATTCTATAAAATGTGTTCCGACTGTGTAAATTTGGTGTTGTCATTTACACCTGTTCCTTTTGCTCTACTTTTGAAACTATAAATTAGAGAATGACACAGGGACCGTTTACCATGGTAAACCATGATCACCACAGTAAATCCACAGTAATGGGGACATTTACAACTGGTTTAATGCAGAAATGGGGACAAGACCTTTCACCACCCCGTGGAAGCAGTAAAAAGTCTTGCTCCTGTGGTAAAAAAATTGCACCCGTGTCAGTCTTGGCATCTCCTCCCCAGCTCCTCTTGGGCCTATTTTACCTTCAGGAGCCAGCCATGCCACAATGAAGACAGAAAGAACCCAAAACTAAAGCCTGAGACCAATGTGATTTGAAGAATAAAATTTCCAGAATATTTCAGATTTGAAATATGAATCTTGCTAGAGCTGGTATTAGACATAACTGGGAACCGCAAAGCCCAGGCTGTGCATCTTTAGCTTCCAGCTGGCTTAGGGCTCTCTCTCTGACCAGGGGGCAGTTGCCCTAGTGCTCTCCCCTAACACTATTCCTGCCATGTGTGACTGAAGTATTCTGTTAGCTTGATTTTTCTAAGTAGCATTCTGTAGTAATTTGGTTTGTTTAGTTTTCACAATAGTGGAGGGGATATTTGTGAAAGGGAGGGGAGACAGGGGTTTTGTTGATCCTTGCTCTGTATTATTTGTGTTTATAAAATGACAATTATACAGAATAATCTCTTTTTATACTTTAATAAAATATGTTCTATATAAAATCATAACTATTTGAGGCTTGTGTGGGTAGGATCTGACAGTTTGCAGGGCGGGGACGGGGCAGGGACGGAGACTGAGCTCACGGGGACAAGGTAGGGATGGGGAATGAGCTTGCGGGAACGGGGCAGAGATGGG
Organism: Geotrypetes seraphini; assembly: GCF_902459505.1. Taxonomy (NCBI): domain Eukaryota; kingdom Metazoa; phylum Chordata; class Amphibia; order Gymnophiona; family Dermophiidae; genus Geotrypetes; species Geotrypetes seraphini. Next base: position 181,409,659 of record NC_047087.1, read on the forward strand.
GAGGATCTCGCGGGAACGGGGCGGGAGCGGTGATAAATTTTTTCCCCGTGTCATTCTCTACTATAAATATAGGAGGCAATTTTGTCTTTGCCATTCATTTTCAGGCCACAGGCCACCGAAGTCTGCATGGTTCTAGTCTTGTTCTCCAACTATTGAAGCTGTCATTGAAGCCCCACTCTAGCCATTCCAAATATTTCCTGCCACGAACGGGGCACAGACTGTAGAAATCTGCCTGGCACCGGCCTTGTTCTCCAACTACTGAAGCTGAATCTGTCCAGCCATGATCAGGGCACAGACAGTAGAAGTCTGCCAAACTCTGGCTTTGCTTCTCAATTATTGGTTTTTGCCATCTAATTACTGTTAGGTTTGTTTGGTTCCATGCCTTCCATACAGGATTAATAGACAAATAAATCTTTTTCAGAAACAGGGATGTGGTTGAACTAGAGGAGATAAATTGAAGTTGCAGGGTATTGCCTTCAAGTTTCAAGTTTGATCAAAGTGTAATTTCAAAAAAAAAATTCAAAGCAATATACAATATAAAATGGAAACACTAGAAAATACTTTTTCAAGGAAAGGATGGTGGATGCCTGAGATACTCTCCCGATAGATAGAATTTCCAGACAGCTGGGAAAACCCAGACATGTCTTTTTAGACCATGGCAGTTTGCCCGAGTTTTGGAAGGTCCCAAGCTCGGGACTGTATCTGGAGGGTCTCTGCACATGCGCGGACGTTAATGTGATAATATCACATACATGCACGGAGGTCCTCCAGGTGCGGCCCTGAGCTTGGGGAAGAAGAGAGGAGGTTCACTTGGGGGTGTCATTTTTGTGTACTAGGTTTTGGGTGGGTTTTGGAGGGCTCATCATACAATATAAGCATGTTATAGTGACATGTGTGCCTGGGTATTTTTAAGTGAGGTTCACGGCAGTACCCCTTACAGAAGGGGTGCCCAAATGGTCGATCGCGATCGATCAGTAGATCGAAAAAGCATCACGAGTTGATCGCATTGCCTTTGCGATCTTTTTCTCCCTGCTGCTTCCTCAAGCCAGGCCTGGCGTGTATAAGCACCAGACTTACAAAACTTTACCTCCGACATCAATTCTGATGTCGGAGAGGAAGTTCTGGGCCAGCCAATTGCTGGCCGGGAACTTCCTCCCCAATGTTAGAATTGATGTCGGAAGTGAAGTCTTGTGGGCCCGGCGCTTGTATGTGCCAGGCCTGGCTCAGGGAAGCAGTAGGCAGAAATCATGTCGGTGGCTTGGGGGTAAGGAAAGAATCGGGGAAGTGGAGAAATTGGCACAATAGCTTAGGGGGGGCAGGGGGAGAGAGAAAGAAAGGCAGAAATAAAGAGGGGGGCAGGGGGAGAAAGAAAGAAAGGCAGAAATAAAGGGGGGGCAGGGGGAGAGAGAAAGAAAGGCAGAAAGAAAGAGGGTGGCCAGGGGGAGAGAGAAAGAAAGGCAGAAAGAAAGAGGGGGCAGGGGAGAGAGAAAGAAAGGCAGAAATAAAGAGGGGGCCAGGGGGAGAGAGAAAGAAAGGCAGAAAGAAAGAGGGGGCGGGGGAGAGAGAAAGAAAGGCAGAAAGAAAGAGGGGGGCAGGGGGAGAGAGAAAGAAAGACAGAAATAAAGAGGGGGGCCAGGGGGAGAGAGAAAGAAAGGCAGAAAGAAAGAGGGAGGCGGGGAGAGAGAAAGAAAGGCAGAAATAAAGAGAGGGGGCAGGGGGGAGAGACAAAGAAAGGCAAACAGAAAGAAATATTGGCTTTACAGAAGAAGGAAGTGCAACCAGAGACTCATGAAATCACCAGACAAAAAGGTAGGAAAAATGATTTTTTCAATTTAGTGATCAAAATGTGTCCGTTTTGAAAATTTATATCTGCTGTCTATATTTTGCACTATGGTCCCCTTTTACTAAACCGCAATAGCGTTTTTTAGCGCAGGGAGCCAATGAGCATCGAGAGCAGCGCACGGCATTCAGCGCAGCTTCCTGCGCTAAAAAATGCTGTCACGGTATAATAAAAGGGGAGGGGGTATAGTTGTCTATTTTTGTATAGTTGTTACAGAGGTGACATTGCATATTTTAAAGTCATCTGCCTTGACCTCTTATAAAAACCCCGAATATAAATGATAATTAACATTTTCTCTGCGTACAGTGTTCTTTGTGTTTTTTAAAATTTTATTGCTGGTAGATCATTTTGACCTGGTCATTTTAAAAGTAGCTCGCAAGACCAAAAAGTGTGGGCACCCCTGCCTTAGAGTGCCCCCTGCTCTGCTGTGCTCAGCTTCCATTACATTACATTTCTAGACTGCAAAACCTCTCAGATGGATGTGGCTTACAAAGCCAAGAGACTGTACCACCCCAGTGACCGACAAGATAACCATTATTGCTATTGGTTTCTTTGAAACCTCACAAATAAAGTTGATTTTAATAATTTTCTGAAATGTATATACGGACAAGACAGCGTAAACAAATCACGTAACTCCTTGTCCTAACTGGCTGCCTGATAGGCAAACAATTGTTGTAAGAACTTCTTATAAATGCAATATCTTTTTGTATTGGTCTTTGTGTATGCGTTCTTTAAGCCACTTTGAATAAAGACTTATAAATAAATACAACCTCGAACAGAAGGAAACACGAATAAAGAAGTAACCTGTAATGGATGATCTACTTTAAAGAAAAGTGAATTGACTCAATGAATACTCAGGTGCCTGCTCACATAAAGGTTTATAACAAAGGGTTCCAAATTTAAACAATAGTCGGGCCTCAAATGGAAGCCAGTGCAGCTCTCTATAATATGGAGTGACATGCTCTAACTTTTTCAAGTCAAAAATCAAATGAACTACCACATTCTGTCTGTGTGGTCATCTGAAATTAATACAGGTTGGAATATACTGTGTGTGTGGGGGGGGAGGGTTTCATATCTTTGGGTGGTGGCTGGGAATCGGTGGCCACTGGGGGAGTAAGGGGGGAGGGGGTCATGCCCTTAATCCCTCCAGTGGTCATCTGTTCAGTTTGAGCATCTTTTTGACCCTTATTCATTTTTAACACAGATCTAGCCCCAAACGTATAAATGATGCCCTGGACATTTTGTTAAAAGTTTGATTATCCCTGAAGAATGTCCAAGTCCTATGCCTGCCCAAAACATGCTTCTAACACCTCCTCCCCCTAAGATTTAGACACACTGGAGACAAAACGACCAGAAAAATGTCTAGAAAGTCAGTTTTAAAAATGGCTACTTGGACGTTTTGTCTAGTAAGACGTCCAAGTGCCAGTTTATACTGTCTTTTGGACATCTATCTTTTTTGAAAATGAGCCCCATAGTATCCAGGGCAGGGGTAGGGAACGAGGGTAGCAATCCAGTTTGTTTATCATGATAGAATGTGCTGTTTGAATATTTATTCCATTTTTTTTTTTAAGCATTTATGAGAATCAACAGTCTGCACGCTTTATATAACATTGCTTCTATATTTTAGAAGTTGCCCCACAGCTGTTTGCAGATGTGTTTCTAGCATGGGCATCTAGCATCCCAATTTACTTGGCTCTGGCAGGACTGGCTATGTCAGATGCTTCCAAAATCCTCAAACACATATTTCACATAAAATAAAAAAGATCTAGCTTCAAGATTGTATGCTACCACCTGGATTGCTTCAGATGCTATTTTTGGCAGTGCTGTAGCTGGGAGACAGGCAAATGATTTGCTGAGGTGCTGGGTAAAGAAAATTGTGAGGCCAGGTGCTTTCAAAACTGGTAACTCCCTCAAACTAGAAAACATGTAAACCCCAGGCAATAAAACACATAGGGCTCCTTTTACTAAGCCGCGTTAGGGCATTAACGCACGGAAAAGCGCATGCCAAATTGCCGCGCACGCTAAACGCTAACACCAGCATTGAGCTGACATTACCGTATTTTCACTCATATACCGCGTACCCATGTAAAACGCGCACACGGGTATAGCGCGCGGGAAACTGTAATTTATGTAAAGAAATTTTTATATACCGTCAGAGAAAGGGCGGGACGGAAGAGGAAGCAGCGCAGACGCAGGGCTCAGAGAAGGGGCGGGACCGCCGGCAGAGGAAGCAGCAGGACAACGTTAGGCAGCTTCTCCATGATGGGGGGGGGGGGTGGGGAGGCTTTGGGGGTGCGAGCGGTCCTTCGGGGTGGGGGTGCGGGTGCGAGTGCGAGTGGTCCTTCGGGGTGGGGGTGCAAGCGGTCCTGCAGGGTGAATCGGACGTCGGGGTGGAACTATGTAAAAAAAAATGTGTACAATGCGCTCATGAATATAACGCACATGGTTATACTCGGTTTGTAAAATCGTGTATAACGCGCGCGTTATATGTGTGAAAATACGGTAGTTCTAGCCGCGTAGCATGCGCTACAATGCTGCGTGCGCTAAAAACGCTAACTCAGCTTAGTAAAAGGAGCCTATAATGTAATTTTTGGAATCAAATATACACCCTTGTCTATTACTTTTATATGTGTTTTCACTGTGTTCCTTTATTATTCAAATCATATATTTAATTATTTTAAATGTGATAATCATGTCAGACTCATTCTGAATGTGTTCTCTATATAACAGTCCCTTTTTATCCAAAATAATTTTTTTCACAGTCATAATAATTATTTACATGCAAATGTTTATCACTTTGCTCATCACTTTTCATGTTATAAGTTTATACGTATTTTAGTCTCAATTTATAGTTTTTGCTTGGTTTACTTATCAATTCTTTTCTGTATTTACTGTAGTGTATTGACCCCTGAGGCAGGCGCATTCCAATGTCGAAACATGGTGCTGTGTTGGGACTGTTTTATTTTATCAATAAATTGACCTCTGCGGAAATTTTTATTCCCTGCCTGGGAGTCCATTGTTCAATCGCCCACTTTTTTGTGTGGCAATAATCATACATAACAGGAAGATGCTCAACTCTTTTTATATGTCTTGTCAGTAAATAAGTCCAGATAATCAAATAAAAATCACAAAGGCCCAAGTATAAAAAAAGAGCTGAGCTCCTAAATTTGTGCCCTATTTTCACCCAAAGTTAAAAGACAAAGTTCTCAGCTGAAAATTGATCTTAATTTAGGATCTTAAATGTTCTGCTTATAAATTAGGCCTGTCATTAATTTGCCTAGATTTGTGAGCTTCATTTTTGAACCTAGTCCTGTAAATCAGGGCTATGGTCCTAAAGACCCCATATTCAGTCTGCGGTGATAAGAGGCTTGTAAATCACTCACACCTGCAGGCTGAATTAACCCCAGACATTCAATGCCGGGGTATGTCCAGTCTCTAGCATTGAATATTACTATTACTATTTATTATTTATAAAGCGCTACCAGATGCACACAGTCCTATACAACAAACATGCAAGAGATGGTCCCTACTCGAAGAGCTTACAGTCTAATTAAGACAGACATAGGACAAAAGTGAATTATACATGTTACTTAGGTGTGGGAAATATAAGGTACTAGACGTAGAAGAGTAAAGAAGGAATGACAACACAAGTTGTCAGGGTAGGACATAAACACAGTTTCAAAAAAGTGGGGTTTTAGCCTTGATTTGAACACCACAAGAGAGGGAGCCTAACGCACTGAGTCAGTCAGGATGTTCCAAGAATATCCAGATTAATACAGCAACTTGGAAGTTAACAGTCTTTTTGCAGTTTTAACTTTATCCACATACTTGGGGCCGGATTCTCAAAACTTACCATGCCTTTAACGATGGATACTAAACCTGTCAGTTTAGCGTGCCAGTATTTTACCGCCCGATTATCAGAACGGCTCACCGCGGTCTTTTCCGAGATTCCTAGCAGCCTCCAACTCTGCCATGAAAAATGTATTATAACGAGGTCATAATAAAATGATAGTAAAATGGACTCATTAATATTTAAACGAGTACGCCGCGTGATTCTCCATCATTGCCGGGTGATTCTCCAAGTGATCAAAAATTACCGGCTGGTTCGGAGGTGCCGGTACTGTGAAAAATGCATTTCAGGTGTGTGTTTCTGGCTCTGGCTTATGATAACATTTTTTTTAAATACACCATTCACATAATTATAGTAGTATAGTTGTATAATAGTTTTGGGGGGAATCAAATTTCAACAGCATGTATCTCAGGCGCGTGTACTAAAGGTGTGTTTTATGCGCGCTTGTTGAAAGCCAATGCTTGCACCTCCCATCCCTTCCCTTCCACTCCATCCAATAGCGCTGGACACAACAGCAGCAAATGACGTGCACCTATGACATGTGCATATATTGTGCTCTAGCAAGGCAAGCCCACAATATGCGTGCTTACAGCATACCTTTTCCTGGCACATGTGCACATTTACACCTTTTCCGTGAAGTATTCTCTGCATGTGCTATCACCAGCGACTCATCTCATGTGAATTTGGCGACCTTCCGTGAAAATCCACACTCATTTGCATGCATGGTTCTTTGAGAATGACTCATCTTTTTGAAATCGTTACATTTACGGCCGCAGCAGCAGCTTGTTGGATTTTACTGGTGATATTAGAGAATCCAGCCCTCATCTGGCTAGTGCCCTGAATATTGCTAAGAACATAAGAATTGCCGCTGCTGGGTCAGACCAATGCTCCATCCTGCCCAACAGTCCACTCTAAATGAGTCCAGCCTCAACTGCATACGTTCCAGTTTAGCAGGGACTTGTCCAACTTTGTCTTGAAACCCTGGAGGATGTTTTCCCATATAACAGACTCCGGAAGAGCGTTCCAGTTTGCCACCACTCTCTGGGTGAAGAAGAATTTCCTTATGTTCGTACAGAATCTATCCCCTTTCAACTTTAGAGAATGCCCTTTCATTCTCCCTACCTTGGAGAGGGTGAATAGTTTGTCTTTATCTACTAAGTCTATTCCCTTCAGTATTTTTAAAGTTTCAATCAAGTCCCCTCTCAGTCTCCTCTTTTCAAGGGAGAAGAGGCCCAGTTTCTCTATTCTCTCACTGTATGGCAACTCCTCCAGCCCCTTAACCATTTTAGTCGCTCTTCTCTGGACCCTTTCGAGTAGTACCATGTTCTTCTTCATGTACGGCGACCAGTGCTAGATGCAGTACTCCAGGTGAGGTCGCACCATGGCCCGGTACAGCAGCATGATAACCCTCTGTGATCTGTTCATGATCCCCTTCTTAATCATTCCTAGCATTCTATTCGCCCTTTTTGCCACCGCCGCGCATTGTGCAGATGGCTTCATCAACTTATCGATCAGAACTCCCAAGTCTCTTTCCTGGAAGGTCTCTTCAAGTACCGCCCCAGACATCCTGTATTTGTGCATAAGATTTGTGTTACCGACATGCATCACTTTACACTTATCTACGTTGAACCTCAATTGCCATGTCGATGCCCATTTCTCAAGCTTGATTATGTCACATTGCAGATCTTCACAATCCCCGTGTCTTCACTACTCTGAATAACTTCGCATCGTTTGCAAATTTAATCACCTCACTCGTTGTACCAATGTCCAGATCGTTTATAAAGATGTTGAAGAGCATGGGTCCAAACACCAAGCCCTGCGGCACCCCACTGGTGACGCTCTTCCAGTCCGAGTATTGTCCATTTACCCCCACTCTCTGTTTCCTATACTCCAGCCAGTTTTTGATCCACGTGAGTATTTCACCCTCGATTCCATGACTCGCAATTTTCTGAAGTAGTCGTTCATGCGGAATCTTGTTGAACGCCTTCTGAAAATCCAGATATACAATGTCGACCTGGTTGCCCTTGTCTATCCGCCCGTTTACTCCCTCAAAGAAGTGCAGCAAGTTCATCAGAAAAGATCTGCCTTTGCTGAAACCGTGCTGGGTGGTCCTCATCAGACCGTGTCCGTCATAGTGATCAATGATGTGGTCCTTTAACAACGCCTCTACCATCTTTCCTTGTACCGAGGTTAGACTCACTGGTCTGTAGTTTCCCAGATCTCCCCTTGAACCCTTTTTGAAGATCGGCGTAACATTTGCCACCTTCCAGTCTTCCGGAATCTTTCCCGATTTGATCAACAGGTTGGCTATTAGTTGAAGCAGTTCAGCTATAGTCTCTTTCAGTTCCTTGATGACCCTAGGATGGATGCCATCTGGTCCTGGGGATTTATCGCTCTTTAGCCTATCAATCTGCCTGTATATCTCTTCTGGACTGACCATCAGCCCTGTTAGTTTCCCGTCTTCATTTCCAGCGTAGAGCCTGATGGGTTCCGGTATGTTGCATATATCCTCTTCGGTCAATACAGACGCAAAAATGTGTTCAGTGTGTCGGCAATTTCTTCATCTTTCTTTAGCACTCCCATTTCTTCATCTTTCTTTAGCACTTCCATGGTCATCCAAAAGCCCCACCACTTCTTTCGCGGGTCGCTTCCCCTTAATGTATCAAAAGAACTGCTTGAAGTTTTTTGTCTCCTTGAATATTTTTCCCTCGTAGTCTCTTTTGACCCCTTTTACCGCCTTATGGCACCTGCGTTGATGTTGTTTGTGCTTATTCCAGCTACTAACTGGTGAAGTAATAGCTCCACTCAAAATCTGCCCCACTGCCCCTAACTCACCAGTTAGGGAAAGGCTGGTTACAGCCGTTATTCAACAGCACTATCCAGTTAGGTGCCGCTGACTATCGATGGCCTGCCAGCTCAGTGGAGTTTAACCCCTATCTTATTTTCCCTATCCTGTATCTAACCATTCTTTATATTCCTACATTTAAGGGTTTAGTGAAATTCTGAGTACAAATTTAGGCATTCAGTCCTAGTAAATTTTCAAAGAAGTCAATTTAGGAGTATAAGTCATTTGAATATCAGGTCCGAAGTGTTTCTGCTACTCCACAGGCACCAAGCGTGGCCTGACCCATAGAGTGAGATATGCCACCCAAATGAGTAAGATTGAAAGGAGATTTTTCCAGCAGTGCTTCAAAAGTATAAACATACAGTATACTTCTCCCTCTCCTTTTTGTTCTGAATCACTCATCTTCCAGCAATCCTCCTTGACATGAATCACTCTGCCATACTAAAAAAGCCTCTCAACAAGCCTCTCCTCTGCCTTAATCATCAGTCCCCCTCCATCAAATGTCCTTCTTCTACACTCAACCACCAATGTGGAGGGAAAGATACAAAATTATACGCAAAACGTAATTGTTGATATCCATTGAATACTTAAAAGGAGTTAAAAGACCTTAGATGCCCCTCTTTGTAATGGTTAGAGCAGTGTTTCCCAACCCTGTCCTGGAGGACCACCAGGCCAATCGGGTTTTCAGGCTCGCCCTAATGAATATGCATGGAGCAGATTTGCATGCCTGTCACTTCCATTATATGCAAATCTCTCTCATGCCTATTCATTAGGGCTAGCCTGAAAACCCGATTGGCCTGGTGGTCCTCCAGGAGTTGGTTGGGAAGCACTGGGTTAGAGGACTAAGCCTCTTCACACAACCAGGCGGATGGCTTCAATCTCAGGTCAAAAAAACCTCCTTCAACAAACCTGTTCTCATAATAAACTCATTTTTTTTTTTTTTTTTTTTTTCCCAACCCCCCATCCATAATAAACTCATTTTAAATTCAAAGTCAATGGCATTTCAATGACAATTCAAAGTCAATGGCATTTAATTTAAAGTCATAAACATTTATCTGAAAGTCGTGATCCTTATAGGGACCTGTTTCACAAATAGCTTATTATGAGTACAGGTTTGTTAAAGGATGTTTTGTTTTTTTGTTTTTTTTAACCTGTGATTGAAACCATCCCCTTGGTTGTGTGAGGAGGCTTAGTCCTCTAACCATTGCAAAGAAAGGACGTCTAGCGGCGCGCATTTGAAAATGTACATTTCTCTGCCCCCGATTTTGGATGTTTTGCAGGAAATGTCCAAATTGGACTTGGACTTTTTTTTTTTTTTTTAATGGCCCTCTGCTACTCCAACATAAAAGATAAATAGAAGGCATGCTGACTCTCAGAGGGTCTTCTGACATCTTATGAAAGGGCTCAGTAACAAATGATGCAGTTGTGGTAGTTATAGAATGCTTCAGGTGTTGGAAAAGAGGGAACTGTAAAAGGCTGGAGAACCCTTGTTTCATGCTACACATAGAAATTGGTGTTTCAAATCCCCCCCCCATCCCACCAAATTTCTTTATTTTATCCTATTATTTACAGCATCTTACAAAAATGCAACATACGGCAGCCTTGTATGTACTTTGAATGCAATCTGCTCATCTCTACAGGGGGACATGGCAAAGGCGGAAAGATATTCACTGTTCTTGACTCTTTTGGGGCTTTTTCTGGCTCCCTGCTCTGCTGACAGTTGCTTTGTAAATGAGGGCAATTGTTTTTAGATCACCATTTCACAATCAGGGATTCAGCTGCTTCTTTGCCTCACTGTTTTGCACATTTGCAATCTACCGTAAATCTACATATTCCGCAGTGTTGTAGCACTCAGGACTGGGGTTGGGAGGATGCAAACAGGGAGATTACCTTGGGCCCTCATGACACTACAAACCCTAAGGCTGCCTGAAGCTGTAGAACAGAGAATGACACAGTGGTAGTTACCCGCGGCTAGCCACCGAAAACGGTGGGGGGAAAAATGTGCTCACTGCAGGCACAGGGACAAGGCCATCCACCGTCCCATGGAACGGTGAATGGCCTTGTCCCCGCAGTTAAGGGAGGGAAGACGCACGGTCACCGATCGCATGTGACCCCCTCCCTACCTCCGGCTAAATCTATCTCCCTCCCCCTTACCTTCACGGCGCTTTAGAAAATAAACTGAAGCTGGCAAAGCCTGCCTGTGCCGCCCTGCAGTCGCGCGTGTGTGGGCGGAAGCTTCTCCTCTGACGCAACTACTATAGAAGACACAGCCTACTGGTGGACGTTAGGGGCCCCCTCCCGAATTCTGGGCTCTTCAGTTTTCCTAAGGATCTTCACACTGGATTCTTATGTTGTTTTCAGGGTATGTGCTAGACTTGCTTGCACATGGGTCAGGATTTATAATTCTGCAAAGAGTGAGGCCGGGGCATTATAGTTTCTCTGTGGTCCACTGTGGCCCAGCTGGTCCCTGACCAAGTACCCAGTTGTGATCTATAAAGGCAAAGAGGAACTTTTTTCCCCAAGGGGCACCATTTAGCAAGCTTTCTAACCTGTTACGTTTCTTCCCCAGCTTCTGATGTGTGGAGTGGCAGCACAAACATCTTGCAAAAACTGATCGCACAAGCTTTTGGTTGACTGCCCCATGGGTGGATTAAGAGCTCATACAGTTTCCCATCCCTGGACATTCCTGTTTAAAGGATTATTGTCTTTGAGGTTACCACAGAACATTCCTTACAGCCATATCCCAATTTCAACCTGTGTGAAGAAGTTTGGGGGCACTGTGCTTCACTATACCTGTACCACCAGACTGGACTGAGCTTTCCCATAATACGCGCTTCATGAATCATTCATCTTTAATAGATTATGCAAATTGTGGGACAAAAAAATCAACAGAGATCAATAACGGCGGGCATTTAATTGCTGGAAAAAATCAAATAAATAAATAAACATTTTAAGAATGAAGATCATCTGCAGCCTCTCTTGGGTAATGACACTATTAATTCAATAAACCTGAATTCTGACCTAAGTAATTCCCCTTCTTCTTGGGTTTCTTTTTCATTGTTGTTTAATCTTCCTTTGAAAAGAGAAAAAAAAAAAAAATGTAGCTTGGAATGTTTCCCTTCATTACAGCTGGTAAACAGCACCGAACATTTAATAACCCCACCTCGACTCCTCTCTGCTTTCAGGCTGATTGAAACACTGCGTACAGATGAAGATGTTAGTGCTAAGGTGCCACCGGGGAGTGTCATGCTGGGTCTGAAATGAACTTTTCTCGCACTCAGATTCTGATGGATCGGGCACAGGCTGAGCAGCGGCCTGATAAAGGCGGACAAAACTCATTGTGTCTGCCAGCACGGATGCAACCTTGCTTGCCAAGTTCTTGCAACATATGAAGCCCGATTTTGCAGAGGCCATACAAGTAGAAAAAAAGATATCCAAGTCTTTAGGTGTACAATTTCCCAGGTATTTTATAAAAAGCTCTCTGAACCTGGAGCCTTTTGCAACATACGTACAGGTCACAGAAAATACATATGTAGCTTAAGGCACCTACAGCAGGAACATCCATTTAGAAATGAACATGTTATTTAAAAAAAAAAAAAGAGTAGTGTTATTCACGGCTTTGAGTGTGCAAGCAAAAGTACTTATATCAATAAGAGGTGATGTTGCAACCTATGCATATAAGAGGCCAGCACTTCAAATGGTGGATTTTACACATATGGACTTCCAAGGGGAGTCAATTAAGGAGTCAAAACTCAACATTTTGCATTTTAGGCATAATTTGAAACACCAGGGGGCAGTTCTCCTGTATAACTGGGTATCATAATTTGGGTGTGTCAACACTGTGTGCTGAAAGCCCAGATTTGGATATAGTAGGGGTAGGGAACTCCAGTCCTCGAGAGCCGTATTCCAGTCGGGTTTTCAGGATTCCCCCATTGAATATGCATGAGATCTATGTGCATGCACTGCTTTCAATGCATATTCATTGCGGAAATCCTGAAAACCCGACTGGAATACGGCTCTCGAGGACCGGAGTTCCCTACCCCTGGGGTATAGAATACTAGCTTGTCTGCACTGGTACACTTAAATGGAGGCATGGACTGTTATGCTATGTCTATGGCAGGTGCAATTGGTGTCTAAATGTGGTATGTTGGAGTGTAACTTACGGTATTCGGTAATTTTTGAGTATAAATGGGAGACATGCCCATGGCCTACATGTATTCTCCCTTAATACTTACATGTTAAGCAACTGGTACGTTTATGTTATAGAATAACATTTAGCCCTAACACAGGCAAAAATAAAAAGTCAATTCATATACATTATAAATGATTAATTGAAAATTTTATGTTGCAGAAAAATGACCTTCTGAGATATAGCCTTACTGATTATGTAGCTTTGTCGCTACATCAGAAAAAGTCTATCAACATCTTCATTAGGCCATTAGGTCTCAAAAGACTCATTATAATGATTTTTGTTTTTTGTCACTATATATACATAGAACCACTATGGTAGGCAAAGTCCTCTTGCAAAAATGAAGACAAACAACCAAAAAATGAGGACTAGAGCAAAAAAGAATTCTTGCTGGCCAGCGCCATTTTTGTATGTGTTAACGAAAACAAAGTTGCACATTTTCAAACTTAAGACCCCTGAAGAAGCCCTTGAATGTGGTGAAACGGGTCCCGTAGGGCGTTTAGCCATTATCTACAATAATCATCAACTACAAGCCAGCTTTTATATAAGTTAAGTGCAAATATATTTTTTGATATACATTTTAAAGCTATTTATTATATTCAGCACTTGATAAGAGCGAGCAGCATGATTGTAGTTTTGCACAGAAAAATACCGGCTCAATGAAAGATACCATTTACCTGTGGGTGTGGTTTTAAACACTGCTGTGTTTAAACAATACAGGTCTCTGAGAGCGGTATTGTAAGAACAGCAAGAATTCTTTTTTGCTCTAGTCCTCATTTTTTGGTTGTTTGACTATATATACATAGGCCAGGATTCTGTATAGGACGCCCGGGACAGGCCTATGCCTGCCCAAAATAAACCCGATTCTGTAACCGACGTCCATGTTACAGACGCCGGTTATAGAACCGGGTTACTGTAGATGCGGCCGCTATACTTATCGCGGCAAGGGATCGCCCTAAATATAGCGGTTGCGAATGCGGCCGCCAGTCCCCTACCCCAAACGATCGAAGCAGGAGGGAGCCCAACCCCTCCTGCCCGAAGACCCCCCCATCCCCGATGAAGATTGCAGCAGAAGGGAGCCCAACCTCTCCTGCCCGAGTACCCAAGATCCCCCCACCCTCGACGAAGATTGAGGCAGGAGGGAGCCCAACCCCTCCTGCCCGAAGACCTTCCAATGCACGGCAGACCACCGCCCCTGGCTAAACCACCCCCACTAACCTTGAAAAGTTGGCCGGATGGACGGATCTTCCTGCTGCAGGCCTGCCTCCATTGAAATGAGGTGGGTTCGCCCTTTCCGTTCCATCCCTCAGGAGGCTATGGCCTGATTTGCCCAGATGCCTAAGGCCCCTCCTATGGGTGGGGCCTTAGGCACATGGGCCAACCGGATTCCAAGCCACAAGAGGGCAGAGAAGAGTTTTTTGTGGCAGTTTAGCAGTTTGGATGTTGGATCCTTTTATGCAGATTTGATCCCTGCAGTTTTCTTAAGCTATCACCTTAAAAGTAAACATCACTGCAAAAGGAAACATTGTAATTCTTACATTATATCTGGACTAGTCTTTAAGCCCGTTAAATTAACGGGTGCTAGAATAGATGTCTGTCTGTCTTTCTTTCTGTCTGTCTCTCTGGCCCCTTGTCTGTCATTCTTTCTCTCTCTCTATCCTTGGCTAGTGTTTGTCTGGGGAGGGGGAGGTTTCTTTCTCGCTTTCTCTGCTGTCTGTCTGTGTTTATTCTATCTGTCTCCCTGGCCCCCTGTCTTTCTTTCTGTATGTCTCTCTGTCTTTCTCCCTGGCCCTCCTGCCTACCTGTATTTATCTGTTGTCTCTCTGGCCCCCTGTCTGTTTGTCTTTCTTTATGTCTGTCTCTCTCCCTGGCCCCCTGTCTTTCTTTCTGTATGTCTCTCTGTCTTTCTCCCTGGTCCCCTGCCTACCTGTATTATCTGTTGTTCCATGCCTGACTGTCTCTCCGTGGCCCCCTTCTGACTCCCTACCCCCTCCCGAAAGCAAGCCCGTTACATTAATGGGTGCCCTGTGCAGCAGCATTAGCGTTTCCTCTACCCCCTTTCCCTTCCCGCGGTCCCGACTACATAGGTGGTGATTCCAGCAGCGTGTGCAGCAGTCTTCACACGCTGCTTCGGGCCCTTCTACTGCCCTGATTTACTCTGGCACGTCCCTGATGACATCATCAGAGACGCGGCAGAGCAAATCAGGGCAGTAGAAGGGCCCGAAGCAGCGTGTGAAGACTGCTGCACACGCTGGAATCGCAATGTTCTTAGTCGGGTCCAGGGGAAGGGTAGGGAAGGGTGGGGTGGCAAAGGACTCGGGTCCCGGGTGGCGGGGTCAGTTTTTCGGTTCGTCCCGGGGGGGGGAGGAGGCGCTCTTTGTACCCCAGTCCCGGCTTGTGGAGGCGATCGTCGGCTGGCTGGGAGCAGGCTTGTGGAGGCGATCGTCAGCGTGTAAAGAAACTTCCGTATTGTGAGGTGGAGAGCAGGGAAGCTTGTCTGGCGCGCATGCGCACTCGAGCCGTTGCGACGGATCAGGGAACACGACTTTTGAGTGCGCATGCACGGCCTAGCATTTTATTATATTAGATAAACTGAGGCTCAGAAAGATAAAGGGCCATAGTCGCTTCAGTTTTGGGGTTTTTTCATAGCTGTAGAATAAGGACCAGTTTGGACTATATGTCGAAAGGGTTTTTGTCATTTTCTGTCTATAGCAAAAATGTTTAGGTCATCCAGTCTGAAATATCTTGCTTAATGTTAAAAAGAATTAGTGACAGAGGGGTTTTAAATTCTAGTGATCGCAGTTTCAAACAGAGTTATACATTCACCACCAGCTGATAAACATATAACTCCACTATCCAAAATTTTCTAGGGTGCATGACTAAGGTGGACTTATAATGTGTGCAGTGGGAATTAATAGGTTTCGCACCTGTGTAATAGGGTTCACACCTGTTCCAAAGTGAGCAAAGTTGTTTTGCTTATTTTCATCAAGGCTTAATATGAGGAGTTAAGGGGGTCAATGTCCTTAATCCCTTATGAATTATTCCTTTAAATATGAAAAAAGCCCTTTGGCAGCTTTCTTTGTTAAGTGGTGCCAATTGTATATATGCTTGTGTAAAATCAGTCATCTGTATGTGCAAAAGCCAGCACTTGGCTATTGTGAAACTGATCCTTTCACATGTGCTACCGTATGAAGCTGCTCTTTTGAATTCTTCATAAGATCAATGTTTCTCCTGGACGTATTTGCTATTATTTTACTATGTATTTTAGAGAAGACTCAGGTTCAACAGAGATGTGTAAATAGGATTACCAGATGTCCGGAAAAACCCAGACATGTCCTCTTTTTAGAGGACTGTCCAAGCTCCCGGATGGGCTTTTCAAAATCTGGCATTTGTCCGGATTTTGGAAAGCCCCGACCACATATGATGTCACAGACATCTGTGCATGCTCCAGGTCCTCCAGACATGACCGGAGCTCATCGCAGAAGAGAGGAGGCTTGCTGGGGGCGGGACTGGGGGCAGACCTGGGCAGGGATGGAGGCAGAACTGGGCAGGGCCATAGGTGGAGCCAGGCAGGGCTGGGGCAGAACAGGGCAGGGTTGGAGGCTGAACGGGGCGGGGTTATGTGTACAGGGTTTTCCTTTGTAAAATATGGTAACCCTACATGTAAAATTCCAGCGGAAATGAGCACTTTTTTGCCTGCACATCTCAATTTCAGTCTCAGTGACTTATATAAAATGGGTCTTCCTATAAATATAAGAATAGTCATACTGGGGCAGACTAATGATCCATCTAGCCCAGTATCCTGCTTTTAACCTTGGTCAATCCTGTCATATGTACCTCGCAGTACATATGACAGGATTGTAGTAAGATTTCATGCAACTGATCCGAGGGACAGCAGTGGCCCATGTTTAGCTCAGTAGCAGACTAAGGACTTTTTCTCCAGGAACTTGTCCAAACCTTTTTTTAAACCAGATACATTAACTGCTGTTGCCACAACATCTGCTAACTAGTTCCAGTGCTTAATTATGCTATTCAGTGAGTGAAAAAATATTTCCTACTTATAGAATTTCCCTCTTATATTTCCTACTTATAGAATTTCCCTCTTAATTTTAGCCAGGTTTAAAATGTTCTTCTTCTCTTAAGAGGCTGCACTTAATTCAAAATACATCCATTACACTACTCTAAAACACAAAAAATAAGATCCTGTTACACCTCTGTTGCAAAAAGAACATTGGCTTCCTGCCTCTTATCCAATACCAGTCTAGATTCTAGTCATTTCTCATTAGGTGTATTACTGCAAATTACTATTGTTTCTGCTTAATATGCTTTTACCTTAAACTCCTACTTGGACATTATGATTAGAGCAACAAAATCTCCTACTGGTTTCTTCTCAACTTCAGTTATAACTTGACCACACCAGAAACTCCTGTTTTAGTGTAACAAACCCTGGAATCATAGACCCCTAGATATTCATTTGCAAAAATCGCTTGTGAAAATTAGAAAGGCCCTGAAAACATATTTTGTTGGGCAAGCATTTCTGGGCTGATCCAAGTTTATTTGTCTCTTGATATAACTAAATGGTTTACAAAAGAATAATTTATAAAATAATAATTTACAATTAAATTAAAAATACTAAATAAAATAATAGAAGAGGACAAATAGACATAGACGTACTGGATCTGGGAGGGAGAAAGGGGAGTGGGAGAATGAAAAAAAATTACATCGAGATAAAAAGAAATATAAAAAGGGAAGAAGGTAGTGTGTGGCACAGTGGTTAAAGCTATAGCCTCAGCACCCTGGGATTGTGAGTTCAAACCCACACTGCTCCTTGTGACCTTGGGCAAGTCACTTAATCCCCCCATTGCCCCAGGTACATTAGATAGATTGTGAGCCCGCCGGGACAGACAGGAAAAAATGCTTGAATACCTGAATAAATTCATGTAAACCTTTCTAAGCTCCCCTGGGAGAGCGATATAGAAAATTGAATAAATAAATAAATAAATACACTTCCCCCTCCATATTCACGGTGGTTAGGGGCAGAGCCAGCCAGCCAATATTAAAAAACCACGAATAATATTCGTGCCAGTTCTGCCCCTAACCACCACTTTCCCTGGCTATTTTAAGCCCTGAAAGCCCCCCCCCCCTTAAGCCTTACCTGGTGGTCTAGTGGGTTTTCAGGCAGAAGCGTTCTTCCCACGCTCCTGCTCCGTGCAGATCGCTCACAGGAAATGGCTGCCTTGAGCTCCTGACTGGCTAAATACTGTATAGCTAGCTATCTGCCAATATTCAGCCAGAGATAGCTGGCTATCTCCTGCTGAATTATCCAGTTTGCCAGATTGGTTGGGGACCAGGTAACATAGCTGGCCACTGCCAATATTCAGTGACTGGCTACAAAAGCTAGTGGCTACAAAAACCTGCCTTAAAGGGGATAGATTCCGTACAAACATAAGGAAGTTCTTCTTCACCCAGAGAGTGGTAGAAAACTGGAACGCTCTTCTGGAGTCTATTATAGGGGAAAACACCCTTCAGGGATTCAAGACAAAGTTGGACAAGTTCCTGATAAACTGGAACATACGCAGGTGAGGCTGGACTCATTTAGAGCACTGGTCTTTGAACTGGGGGCCGCCACGTGAGCAGACTGCTGGGCATGATGGACCACTGGTCTGACCCAGCAGCGGCAATTCTTATGTCTGTCTTTGGCCAGCTAAGTCCATGGTGGTGATCTTTGACCTGGATATTCAATGCCAGTAGCCAGATATAACCCTGGCATTGAATATCCAGAATCTCCGTGGACTCCGGAAGGTAGTTGGGCTGCCTCCCACGGCCTCAATTTTGGGCCCATGGAATCTAGGGGTATGTTACTATATTGCTAACATTTATGCACCAGTTACTAGTGTATCTGTCAATATTCCAGCTAAGAGCTATTCTGTAGCGATGCACATAGCTTACACAGCGTTTACTTTGCAAGTGGGTGTATACAGGGGCGATGTCTAGCTGGAGCATGGGGTAGTCGCATAATTACACACCCATCGTACCATTTAGGCTCACACTTAAGCTAGCTCTGTGGTTTGCCTAAGCCTAGATTATATGTACATATTTTTTCAGTTATGCTAGTAGTGTTCTACAAAGGAAGGCAAGTGCCTATGTTCTGTTATAGAATAGGGTCATATCACCCACCCACTGGGTGCAAAGTTACAGAATTACCTCCTATGTGTAAGAGCAGGGCTTCTCTTCCTCTAATCTGCTGTACCTAGTTTCCTGAGAAGAGAAGCATTGCAACACTGTTCTGTTTGGTTTTAGTGCTGCCTTGAAAGCTGCCTCTTCATCGCCCTGTCTCTCCATCTCCCACCTCACTTCACAGTCTCTAAGTCACGTAGTGCCTTGGTATTATTCCAGTCCTCAGAGCTAGAATTTTCAATCATTCTGTCTTCCTGGAGATCAGCACATTTGGTTTAGTGGCTGTGGAATAATTAGGTGAATTTTAATAACGTCTTTTCATGCTCTCTCTTTTTCTTATACCCACTCTTCTTATCTTTTTGTCTTTCTTGTGTGCTCTTTATCTCTGTCTCCTGCTCACATATGAAGAAGCAATTTTCCTTGCACTAAACCCCCACCCCCACCCCAATGCAGGCCAGCAGGAAGTAAAGAGTCTGTGGGTGCTCACACCTCTGCTAGAGGGCGCCTACAAGCTCAAAGGGACACATCAACATTGCTTCTCATTCTCCATTCCTTGCCCCCCCCCCCCTACTTCATGTAGGGAGATTGTGTATCTGCCATAGCCATGATCCGTATCTGGTATAAGAGGTAATGTGCAATGTTCACCTCTCTTGGAAAACAGAAACAAAAATGTTGATGCCATTGTAATAGCTAGTTTTGTTTTACAATAGATCTGTTGCATTTTAAAACAATTTCAGGTTCAGAAAACTTATTTAATGAATGGCATTTCAATACGTGCTATGTTTTCCCATTATTTGTTGTATGTGCACATCTGACTGATTTCTTCTTTTGTTGGGAAGCTTTTTAAAAATATTCCTTTCTCTGTTTTTATTCCTTTTCTCTCTCTCCTTTTTTATACTTTGCATTTCCCTTTCATTTTGTTCTCTGTTTTCTCTCTTCATTTTCCTGGAGTTTCTGACTTCTTTTTAGTATTTCAAGCATTTGTTGACCTGACTCATTTCTGTTCTCTCTTTACCTGTTTCCCTCTCCTGCTCTCCCCGCACTCCTCTGTCCAGTGCCCAGCCTAGATGCGTTGACCTGGGGCAGTCATCAATGCAAATTACTAGGAATCAAATTGTGTATACAAGACTTAAAAGTACCACAAGCCCACTCTGTATGAAATTATTCAAATAGTCATATCAGGATCTCTAAGAATGAAATATTGTGCAGCAGCCATAGTACAGTAACAGACTACCTCTTAAAATGAAGACATTGTAGTCACTGGTTCCTTTAAACTGACTGGGAGTTCTCCAATTGCAGTATTGCCAATCGGTGGTGGTGCATCAATATTGTATTTTTCAAATAATAGGGACAGGCAGGTTCCCTGAAGTCCTGCAGAGTTTGTGTATCCCTCACTATTGAAAACGTGGTATTGAAACAGTGCACCTCCCCACCCCCACACCACTGGCAGAACTATAGGTGGAGCATTCCCACTCAACTTAGAGTAGGGGTGTCAAAGTCCCTCCTCGAGGGCCGCAATCCAGTTGGGTTTTCAGGATTTCCCCAATGAATATGCATGAGATCTATTAGCGTACAATGAAAGCAGTACATGCAAATAGATTGGGGAAATCCTGAAAACCCAACTGGATTGTGGCCCTCGAGGAGGGACTTTGACACCTATGACTTAGAGGGAATACTGAAAATGATTAAAGTTAAATCCCAGAAAAAGGCCATTACAATGGCCTATTTTACTGTAATCAATAATACCAACCAATCAGAAAGCAGATTTTTTTGATTGATGGCTGACTCAGCTGCCTTCTGATTGGTCCACTTATAGTTCAAACTGTAGTTTGGAAGGAAAAAAATAAGTTGCTTCTCAGTAGTCTTTTTATGGCAGAAATAATTTTGTTTTATTTTCAAAAACAGGCCAGACTCCGACCCACTTTGATTGTAAATAAGTACCTATTGGAAGAAGTTCATGAGATAAAAAACTTCTGTTAAAGTGGGTGGGTCTGTAAGCATCTTACATATGAAGATGCTATTTTCTGCTTCATTAACAGAGAATTGTACTTTTTATGATCTTCAATTAAAAAAAACTTGCTATAAGAATGAACCTCAAGCATGTTTCTTTGAATGATGAGTTGTGAAGTAAGTCTGATCACTGCTAGCTTTAAAATGGACAAATGAAAAAACTGTACGATGGCCTTCTAGCCACACAAGCAGCAAAACTGGACTACCAACTCTCCAATTTACTGATAATGACCCCAGACTATAAATCGTTCAGAAAAGAAATAAAAACCATGTTATTCTAGAAATCCTTGAATACAAACTAACACCGCAAGACTCATCCCAATTCTCTGAAGCAACTCACTCTTCTCTTCAATTCCTCT
The DNA here is from genome assembly GCF_902459505.1 of Geotrypetes seraphini. Classification (NCBI taxonomy): domain Eukaryota; kingdom Metazoa; phylum Chordata; class Amphibia; order Gymnophiona; family Dermophiidae; genus Geotrypetes; species Geotrypetes seraphini. The sequence goes on from NC_047087.1 coordinate 181,430,929, forward strand.
GGAAATGGCCAGATAACTTCTTTTGTAATCCGCCTTGACCCGCAAGATATTGGTGGAATAGAAATCACTAATGTAATGTAAGATGGGTTTTTATAAAGTGGATCCAGCAGAAACTCAGTATTTAGGCACGTGGGATGTAAAAATAACTAAGGCTTTCAGGTGAGGTTGACTACTCAAATGTTGATGTACAGCCATCAAGCCACTGCCTGACTCAAGATATGGCAAATCAGATCTTTAAAATAATTTAAATGGGGTCGCTGCCTGGATGAGGGATTTTACAGCCAGTAACTAGGATGGAGGAAAGCCAAAAGTTTGAGTCAAACCCTGAGTCGATTCCTTCCTTTACCACTCACCAAAATTACTAACTCATGGAAGTGGCTGCTGTGCTGCTAAAATTATGGCTTATAGTTTATTGTACTTGACAAACTGCCTCACGACTGAGATAGCAATTTCAAGATAGCTTACTGGCAGCTTGCAATACCAGCATACATTTTAGCATAACATGGACCGTCCAGATTGATTATGGTAGCAGGTATGTCTTGGTCCATTTTTAGGTAGTTCAAAAAATTGGGAATTAATTTGTATATCAGACCCCCTTAAATCACAATGTTCAAAACTAGTATCTGTTCAATAAAAAGCCATACTTAAACCACAAAAATGAAAAAAATAAAAATAAAGATCTAAATGCCCCCTTTTACAAAACCGCGATAGCAGTTTTTTTAGTGCAGGTCAACATGCTGAATGTTCTGCACTGCTCCCAACACTTATATAATTCCTATGAGCGTCAGGAGCAGTGCATAGCTTTCAGCATGCTGGCCTGTGCTTAAAAACACTGTTGTGGTTTTGTAAAAGTGTGTGGGGGGGGGGGGGGAGGGGGCAGGGGAGAAAGAGGGTAAATATAGCAGGTCTTAGGAATACCGAAAAAGATTTTGCTCTCTAATGATGGCCTGGGATTTGAACCCTAAACCTCTGCATCAGAGGCTGGGATTCTAAACGCTAAGTCAAATTCTCTCAATATATGAAAAATTATTTTTTATATCATAAGTGTGCTTAGTGCACATATGATATAAAAAATAAATTTTATATATAAAAATATATGAATATTATTTTTATATCACATGTGTTCACTAAGCACACTTATGATATAAAAAATATTTTTTCTTATATTGAGAGAAGTTGGCTTAGGGGTTAGAATTCCAGCCTCTGCTGCAGAGGTTTAAGGTTCAAATCCCAGGCCATCATTGGAAAGCAAAAACTTTTTTCTGTATTCCTAAGACCTACTTTATTTAGGTTTTTATTTTCATTTTTTTGTTTAAGTACAGCTTTTTATTGAACAGACACTAGTTATGACCATTTTTAGGCAGCGCTGCGACTCTTACAACCAGTTAACAAATCATCTTTGCTTATTATCAGTAGGGATAATAATAATAGTAATAAAAAATATTTATCCCTATAGGACTAGATTCAGTAAATGGCACTCAAAAAATAAATCGTTATTCTATAAATGGAGCTCTGAGTTGGCGCTGTTTATAGTAGAGCTGATTTCTGTGCCATACTTTGGGCATGAGAATTTACACCAACTGAAACCTGGTGTAAATCCTGGCACATCATTTAAACCCCCCCCCCTTTTACTAAACCACAATAGCGGTTATTAGCACAGGGAGCTGTGCGGAATGCTCCGCACTGCTCCCGACGCTCATAGGAACTCTATGAGCGTCGAGAGCAGCGCGGAGCGTTCAGTGCGGCTCCCTATACTAATAACTGCTATTACGGTTTAGTAAAAGGGGGAAGGGGGGTTAGACTTGGAATCCCGGTATTCAGTCATCTTTAGTGAACTTCTCTGATCTGCTCATGCCCCTTCCATGGCCACGCACCTTTTGATTTGCTATGAGTCTTGAACGCGGATCATTATAGAATAACACAATAGCAAGACACACGTGCAAATCCAAATGCAAAATTAACACCAGTAATTTATTTATTTAAAAATTTATACCCCGTCTAAAAACCTAGGTGGTTTCCAAGCAACATACACAATCATTTAAACAACATTAAGTATTCACATAAGATAAAACTGCTTAATATCTGCACAACTGCTCAACCTCTCGCTTACTCACAGAAATACACTTACAAACAACTGTGTCTTTAATAGTTTTTCAAAATTTGCCCTACCAGCACGCAAACATACTTATACTAGCAATGCGTTCCAAAGTTTCACCCCAGCTATTGAGAACATTGAATCACTTTTCTTTACATGACGTATCTTAGCTACTTTAAAAAACAAAAGGAATTAACCCCAAAATATCCACAAAGAAAATCCAGAGAAAACCAAAAAAACTCTGTGGAGTGACGATGTTCCTAAATGGACTTTATTTGAAAGTGTCAAAGTTCCAAAGGTACACTGAAATCATCCACATAAAATAATTTCATCCACATAAAAGCCTTAAAGGACCTAGTCCGCTAGGTATACAGGACCCAACACGGTCTGCGTTTCAACAAAAAGTCTTCTTCAGGGGTCCCTGGGGGTCTTATAAAGGTGAATATGTGGGAAACAATTGTGTGGTGAGCCGTGTTGGGTCCTGTATCACTAGTGGACTAGGCCATTTAAGGCTTTTATGTGGATGATTTATTTTTATGTGGATGAAATTATTTTATGTGGATGATTTCAGTGTACCTTTGGTACTGACACTTTCAAATAAAGTCCATTTAGGAACATCGTCACTCCACAGAGTTTTTTTGGTTTTCTCTTAGCTACTTTATCCACTGACAGCCCCAAACTATTCTCAGATCTTAATGCCCTCATAGGACGATACACCTCCAGCATATCGTAAAAACATGCAGGGGCTACGTGATACAGAGTCTGATGGATTATGGACAGCACCTTATACTGCACTCTCTGTTAGCCCCCGATTATTGGTGCTAATTGAGTCGTTAGCCAATTTCCTGAGGCATGTGGAAATTTGTGTGCCATTTATCGAATCCAGGAGATAGTGATAGCTGCTATACAAATATGTGCTCTATCCATGAGTTTTCAGGGGCACGCTATCAAGAGTGCCACTGAAAATTCCTACAGACTACCCCGGCACCATGTTTGTCAAGTATTGTTTAGTCGGTACATATTTGTTTAATGTTTCCCCCTTTTTTTAAAATACAAATTGTAAAACGCTTAGAATTAACGATTAGCGTTTTATCAAAAGTTTAATAAACCCTTGCTCTTCAAGGGTGGAGCATGGATCTTCTGCCTAAGTCTAAGGATAGCCAGTGTTATTAAACCACTAAGAAAGCAATTCTACAAAGCAGCAACTGCATTTAGGCACCAAGAAAGTACCTAACTGGAGCCTATTGTACAAAGGAAAGTAGATGCCTACTTTTCCTAATAGATTACTAGCTTAACAGCACAAAATACATGCGTATAATTAAGGTGTGATCATTTTTACACCAGCCAGATAGCATTCTGTAATTTGAGGGTGTAGCCGTGCATCTAATCCATGTTTCTGCCCAGACTTTGCCTTTAGGTATGTCCACCATTGCATTTATAGAATACAGTGTTCCCCCGGGAATTCGCAGTTTGCGGACTCACTAATTTATGGTATTCTCTGACCGCTTCTTCCTGTACTAAAGTCGGGCTTCACCAATCAGGAGCTGCATGTCAAAGTAGCTCCTGATTGGTGTAGCCTTACTTTAGTAACAGGTAGAGGCGGTCGGAGCATACCGCGAGTGATTTTCTGCACTCACCGGCACTCCAGCTGCCCTCTCCGGCCTCTCCTGTCTTTTGACAGGCGAAAAACCGTATTTGCGGTTTTTCAAAATTCGCGGGGGTTTCTGGAACAGAACCCCCGCGAATATCATGGAGCATTGTATGGAGCCGCCCGCATATTGGCATTTATCCTATATAAGCAGACATAACACATGTACATTCTTAGTGCCTAATGTTGGCATCCTTCCATAATATTAAATAAATGTTTACCAATTGAAGGTTAAATGAGATCCTCAATATATGCCAGATGAACAAATTGTATTATAAACATGGCAAATTATAACTCATTTTGTTTATATACTATGCAAGTTAACCTGTATATTAAATGCGATCCTCTATATAAGTTAAATTAGGTTATACACCATGTACTATAACTATGACAAATTATTGCCTATATATTATTTACGTTAACCTATAACCCGCTCTGTATGCTAACCTATAACCCATTTGTATATACTGTACTTATGTTTGTCAACCTCTAACCTGGTTGTCTATACTTGATATATATTATCCTGTAACCTATTCTGAACTTGTTGGGGAGAACAGGATATAAAATGAAATAAATAAATATTAATTTGTACTAATTTGCGCTAAATCGGCTACCGCACCTTAGTAAAAGGACTAGTTAGTTAGGTGCTGCTAGGCATGATTTATAGAATCTGGCACTAACGGCCTCTTTTACAAAGCCGCGCTAGCGGCTGCCACGCGGCAACAGCCCTGAAGCCCTTTAAATCTATATGTGATTCGGGGCAATTAGCGCTAGATTCTGTAAACGTGCCTAGCAGCACCTAACTAACTAGTCCTTTTACTAAGGTGCGGTAGCCGATTTAGCACGCGCTAACGCGTCCATAGGATATAATGGACGCGTTTGCACACATTAGCATTTAGCGTGCGCTAAAACGGCTAGCGCACCTTAGTAAAAGGACCCTTAAATTCCACAAATTGAATTGACAAGCTTAATTGGTGCAGTAATTGACCACATCATTCATCCTTTAAAAAATTTGTTTAAAACAATGAATTAAAAGTTGTGCGCAGATTTTCTTGCACTGCTTAGCCATGCCTAAGTTGAGGAACCCCTCTGATGCCTACTTGAAAAGTAGGCGTGGGTAGGGGTGGCGAATAGGCACGGTAGACGTAGGCATCGCTAGGAATCTGAGACAGGCCTAATGTACCAGTGCTTAACTCTTGGATGCCTATGTCCACAAGCACCACTAGGCGTGATTCTTTAAAGGACGCCTAGCTGTTGACAACTGCATAGATCGGCACCTAATAGGTATAGTTAGGTGTCTTTTATAGAATATGGCATAACTGCAAGGGCATGCATAGGGGTAGGGCAGGGGTGTCCAATGTCGGTCCTCGAGGGCCGCAATCCAGTCGGGTTTTCAGGATTTTCCCAATGAATATGCATGAGATCTATTTGCATGCACTGCTTTCATTGTATGCTAATAGATCTCATACATATTCATTGGGGAAATCCTGAAAACCCGACTGGATTGCGGCCCTCGAGGACCGACATTGGACACCCCTGGGGTAGGGCATGGATAGTCCAGGTATATGCTTAGCACTTAGGCATCAAAATTCTAGAATAATGTCAGTAACGAGCACAACTGCAACATTTAGTCATGTTCATTGATGCCAGCCACCGATATGGCGCAAATTGGATGCAACTAAGGGCTCCTTTTACAAAGGTGCGCTAGCTTTATAGCGCACGCACTGGATTAATGCGCGCTATAGCACGTGCTACCCGAAAAACTACCGCCTGCTCAAGAGGAGGTGGCATTTTAGCGCGTACTATTCTGCACGTTAATGCCCTAATGCACCTTTGTATAAGGATCCTTAAACGTTGGCACATAAATACTGACTTACTCTAGTATTCTAAAATAGCAATTACACGCATAATTGCCAACATAGAAATTGCACCTACATTCTGGTGAATCTTTTGGAATTATTCCCCTCTGCACAGTTAGTTATATGGATATATTTTCGAGAGTGAAAAAAAGTACTAAATTTATTCATGTGGAGGGGCATTTTCGATAGTGGATGTCCTGAAAAGTGCACCCAAAATTTGGATGCTGAAAACATTCATTTTCAAAACTGCTAGATATCCATCTTTTTTTTTTGGGGTGGGGGGGTGGGGGGGAATGGCCTATTTAGACGTCTTGGCTGTCAGGATGTCCAATCGTAGGATGCATAACCTTTTTGGCCATTTTGTTTTGAAAATGGCCAAAAAAGAGTTATGCATCCTACTATTGGACATCCTGACAGCCAAGACGTCTAAATACAAAAACAAAGCATCCAAGTTCTAAACGTTCGAACCCAAGCCATTTGGACAAATGTGGGGCCACCATTTATACTACACTTACTACAAAGGCATGCCAGCAGAGCAGTGGGGCACCTTAGAAGGCACTGCTGTAAACTTCACATACACATTTCACCATAACCCCTTATAATATTTGGTGAGCCCTCCAAAACTTACTATACCCACCTGTCTACCACCCCAGTAGCCCTTATGGCTCCAGGTTGCACTTATATGGTAGTATAGTAGGGTTTTGATGGGATCACACTTTCCACCATAAATGTAGTGGTTAAAGTGGGATATTGGCCTGGGTCCTCCTCTCTATGATTCACTACACCGCCCACCAGGTTACTACAGACATCTGCTTGCTGCTGTATTAGGCTTTCCTATACCAGGTTCTGCTGTTCTAGAGAAAGGCATGTACTGTTTCATTCAGGGAGTAAGGGGGATCATTATTTAATCCCTCCAGTGGTCATCTGGTCAGTTTGGGTACCTTTTTGGCATTTAGATGCTTTTAAAAGAGGTCTAGCTCCGGATGTCTAAGTTGCGTCCTGGACATTTTAGGAAAGGTTCAATCATCACCGTAAGATGTCCAACTACTAAGCACGCCCGAAGCCTGCCCATAACATGCTTCTAACACTCACCCTTGAACTTTGGAAGCTCAGTGGATGAGAAGCTTAGCAAGATGTCCAGAAAGTCAGTTTCAAAATTCGGCACTTGGACGTTTTGGTGAGAAAAACGTCCAAGTGCTGGTTTATGCCATTTTTGAGGGGACATCTTTGTGTTTTAAAAATGAGCCCTATAAACAGACAGACGATGGTTGAATACAAGCTATTCATATAGCAGCAACACTCACCACTTTATATGTATATTCGGTGATGGAAAATTGCGCGCGAGACACCAGCGCGCCGACAATCCAGCGCCGACAATTCAGCACAAGACAGAAGCACGCCGCCGAAAGCCACCGAAAAACTTATTTTTTAAGAGCTCCGACGAGGGGTGTGGCGGGGGAACCCCGCCACTTTAAAGCACAGTGTTCATGCTGCCGTTGGGGGGGGGGGTGCAACCCCCCACATTATAGACAAAACGGAACTTTTCCTGAAAAAAATCAGAAACTGTTCAGTTTTCTCTATATTGTGGGGGGTTGCACCCTCCACCCCCCCCAATGGCAGCGTGAACACTATGCATTAAAGTGGCGGGGTTCCTCCCACTCCCCCCATTGGAGCTCTTAAAAAATAAGTTTTTGGGCGGCTTTCGGCGGCGCGCTTCTGTCTTGCGCTGAATTGTCAGCGCTGGATTGTCGGCGCGCTGGTGTCTTGCGCGCCACTGACTATGAACCGTATATTTAGTCCTCTGCCTCTGGTCTAGTGAGGCTGAATATGTAAAATATTTAAATGTCCCAGCTGGCGGTTGTATTGAATATTGACCTAAATAACTATCATAGTAATAGTCCAATTCTGACATCCTAATTTCTTAAACTTCTAGAAATAAGTCATATAAAGAAAGCAGACTTGTAGGATACTGATCTCAGATGCTAGCTAAAAAAAGCGTGCTTTAGAACGCAGGCTTGAAAGGGAACAGAACAATTTGGTTAGATTGCAAAACAAATGAAGCTCATGCCTTTTAGATGCCTACCAGTAGCACAACCAACCAGACTCTGAAGAGGGGGCGCTTAGTAGAATAACTTCCACTACCCTGAGGTATATCTCTGTTCACATCAGCATGCAACCATATGCTGTGGGTTTACATCCCATCTTCCAGATCCCACAGAGAGCAAGTCTTAAGTACGACAGAAATGAACAGTCAGCATGTGATGTGCAAAGACATGGCTTGCATCCAGAAAGGAGTAACTGCTGAGGGGTGCAGAGAACTCTGCCCCTGCATTACTCACTCTAAAGGAGCATTTTAGTGCAATGACACTGCTGCTGCACATTGCCACAAAGACCTCTGACTCTGCAGTTCTGTAAGAATGAAGAGGAATGTCGCCTGAGAGAAGCGATACTTGTGGAGAAGGATCAGTAGCAATTCGGCTAAATTTCAGAAGAGGAACCGTAACCAAGAAGTGCCTCCGCATGTTTTCATCGGCCCCCCAAATACAGAACATAGGTCCAGATCTTTAGACTCTCATCCTCCTAACTTATTCCTAGGAATATGAGATGATGTCATATAATAAAATATGGATTCAGTCCTGGTTTTAAACATTTGTGACCTTGGAGGCCTTACAACCTCTTTAAATTCTCTATGATTTGAATTGCTCAAGTCCAGTGGTGTAGTAAAGGAGGAGATCGGGGGGGAGGGAAGGGGCAGTCCACCCCAGGCGCCGACTTGCTAGGGGCGCCAGCACTCCTCCTCCTCTCCACCCTCTCCCCCTGCCGCACATGCGCACCCCTTGCCTTCCCCCGTACCTTTTTTTACTTCTCGGACACGAGCAACATTGTTGTCCGCATCAGCATCGGCGCTTTCTCTGACATCACTTCTGGGTCCTGTGCCTAGGAAGTAATGCCAAAGGGCAAGCCAACACCGACGTGGGCATGCTGCTCATATTGGAGAAGTTAAAAAGGTACAGGGAACGAGAAGGGGCATGTGTGCACAGCAGCGGGGGTGGGGAAGAGGACGTGGGAGGAGCACCACCGCCCCGGGCGCCTCTCACCCTCGCTACGCTACTGCTCAAGCCTGATCTGGAATAGATACTTTGGTTACCCTAGGCAAGCACAGTAGGACACTCCAAACATGGCAAGTAAAGAGGTATCAGGCACTACTCAATAACTGATGATGCTTTCCTTACAGTTATGTTTTCCACGTCGACCACATATTGCTTGTTCAGGTTCACAAGAAATCTACCTAAGTATAGGGTTACCGTATTTTTCTTCTGGAAACCCCAGGCACATGACCCCGCCCATTCTGCCTCCAGCCCCATTTTGTTCCACCTCCAGCCCCACCCTATTCTGCCCCCAGCTCCGCCCCCCACAAAGCCACTTCTCTTCTTCCGAACGAGCTCCAGCTGCATCTGGAGGGCCTGGAGCATGCGCCGATGTGTGTGATGTCATCTGCGAAAGCTCAGAGGCCTTCCAGGTGCATTCGGAGCTTGCTGGGGCTTTCCATAACCCTACCTAAGTAACCAATGAAGAGATAAGATGCTTTCACTTGCTTCTTGTTCTAGAGTTTTATAATAAAGTTAACACTCCCAGCTACCTCCCTTGAAAGCAAAGTCTAACATCCATGAAAGGGAAATAAATGAAACCAAGTATATGCAGGGCTATGAAGGCATGGAGCTCAGCTTACCAGTCACCACAGGATAGGTCTGGGGTCCTGACACATTGGGGCCTAGGTCTGGGTTAGCAGATGCGGATAAACTTGACTTGACTTCATCCAGACCAGGGTTCAGCGCTGGTAGGGAATACTCATTACCCTGGAGAAAATGGAAGAGATACTTATCTATTGGTTCACTGAGTATAATGGATACATTGAGTTAGCATGGTTTATCTGATGGCTCCATTCCCTCAGGGAGAGGCTAAGTTAGTTCTGATATTTTTCTACCTAAGAACCTATAGTCTCCCTTCTGCTTGGTAAATTAGAATTTCAAGATCCTACATATGTTAGGATAAAACCAGAAATGTCTTCACCTTCCCTGATGACCAGGAGCCATCTGGTAACCACAAAGTAGGGCAAAGATGTTATATATGGGAATGCTTTGTGGGAAAACACAAACAGACAAACAAACAGATTGAAAAAGGGGAACCAGAACAGGGTTATTTGCTGCTGAAAAAGGAGAGATGAAACATTTGGATGAGGACATTTCCATAATGGCATATTTTTAGCCTAAACCCTTTTAGAAACGATCAAGTTAGTGACCATAGCTGTAGCAGTTCAAGATGATTATAACATCCCCCATGTTTGAAATACTGAAAAAAAAAATAGTTATATTTTATTTTCAAAACTAGGATCCCTTCTACTTAATAGTAAAGGTTCAAATCTAGGACAAAAATTTTAAAAGGCAAATGGCAGTATAACATGCTTGCGCTTCAATTTGCATAATTTTGAAATAGTTCCTGGCAAAAATTGATAACGTACAATCCTGACCAAACTGTTTCATGGAATGTATGCCCTATACTTAAATTTAACTCTTGGGGACAAAAATGCTGCAAAGGATTATCACATGTGATGTTACACTCTCAGTTTTTGTATATTTTTTTCCGTTCCAAAAGTTGCAGGAAATCAAATCCTAGGACAAATATACAGCCTCCTTTAAGGATGACCATACAGCTCAATGTCTGAATGGACAGTCTTTGCTATGTCATATGCATAGAGATAGGGGAGCCAGTTTTTAATATCTAGGCACCTAAGAATGGAGTTAGTTATCTGGATCGTGTTGAGTAAAAATGCCCTCCTAAATTTAAGCACTGAAATGTAGACAAGTTAGGTCTTGAGAGAACATATTGGTGCCATAATATAGGTTTTCCAGTGGCAAACCTAAATCTCGATACCTAGATTTCTACTTTGCACCCACTGAACAGCTTCCTTCCTTTCCTTATGCCCCAATCCGAAATAGTAATTTGTGTAGCCCGGCACTTTCCCCCAAACTCCAGTCCAAAATTAGTGAAACTCCAGGCCCCTGCAATCTACCCCAACCCATAGAAGCTAGCGCATTGAGTGCTGAGAACCCCACATATTGCGCAAGCTTCGCTACTGTGCACAGGAAGGGGTAATTTGTATTATGTTTGGCACCGCCAATCATTTTTAAATGTCGGAGCCTATAACTCCAACCACCCCAACATCAATGTTAAAAAATCCCCTCTAGTCCCCCAATTTGGGCCAGGTGTCTAGTATTATCTAGCTCAGGAGTAATGCCAGGCACTGGGCCAATGCAAGACAAGAGTAAGTCCTCCTGCTGGCTCGATTTCTAAAACAAAATTGAGTGGCTTATATTTTGGAACATTTTTGCCTAAAAACCTAAATGCTAAAGTTTGGCTAGAAATTCACCTACAATTTGTGAACTTTGCTTTGAAAATTAACCCCATAGGGGATATTCAGACCGGAGGAGACAGCTATCTCCTGCAGTCAGCGGCAAAACCGGAAATTCAATGCTGGCACCGTATTCGGCAACTGGCATTGAATTTCTGGGTTATTTTGGGCCATCCAAGATATGGCTGGCCAGCTAAGTCCTAGCTGTCAAAGAGTGACATGGTTTTTAGGCAGGTTTATCTGGCCTCTGAATTAGCTGCCCGACTGCTGAATATTGACGGTGATCATCTGTCACGTGACATAGCCAGTAAATGGGCTAGCTGCTGACTGGGATATTCAGAGGAAGACAGCTGGCTATTTCTTGCTGAATATCGGCAGATAGTCAGCTATGTGCTATCTGGCTAGCCAGGTGCTTTTCCTGGCTGGCCAAATAGCACTGCATATTGGGTGGTTAGTCCTTATTTTCCTAGAAATATGCTGGATTACATCTTCAAATATGCTGTGGAATGAAATCATGACTGGATCAGTTTGTCAATTTTAAAATGCAGGTGTACTGTCAGCTTTCTGTTTCACAATTAATGCAAGCAAACTGACTGGCAGACTCTGTGTCTCAAAGAATATGCCTAATAGCATTCCAGCCGCTAAGAGGTGACTTAATGCCCTTTTTTGACTCCAAAGTTGCCAAGTGACTTCATTTTTGCAGGATAAGCCACCACTTTTACTAAGCTGTGTTAAAAGCTTTTCAACTACTGCACATTAATGGCCAGAATGAACGCCCAAAAGTTGCGAAACCCCCGTGTTAACTATTGGAGGATACCTGGCCTATTCCCATCCAGTTAACATGTCATAAGGTTGTTGTTTCTGTGTTAACTTCGCCCACCTGGTACGCCGGAAGAAATCGGACACGACTTGGAAGCTGAACTGAGACAAGAATGCAGGACTGGAAGTGTAACAGTGATGGGGGACTTCAACTACCCGGGGATTGACTGGAGTACGGGTCACTCCAACTGCACTAGGGAAACAGGATTTGTAGAAGCTGTGAGGGACTGCTTCATGGAGCAACTAGTCAGGGAACCGACGCGAGGGAGTGCTACTCTTGACCTCATCCTAAACGGATTAGGGGGGCCTGCAAGAAGGGTAGAAGTGGGAGGACCACTAGGCAACAGTGACCACAACGCGATCAGATTCACATTAGAAAGGGGGACACCCACAGTAAGGAGGACCGCAACAACTGCGCTCAACTTCAGGAAAGGAAACTATGTTGCTATGAGGGAAATGGTGAGGAGGAAGCTCAAAAACATCCTTAGGATGGAGACTGTAGGAAGTGCCTGGACCCTATTCAGGGACACCCTGCAGGAAGCACAAAGAATGTACATCCCAAGTTTCAGGAAAGGCGGCAAGAACAAGCGGTCAAAGGACCCGGTTTGGATCTCAACAGAAGTAAAGAGGGCAATAAACGACAAGAAAGTGTCCTTCCGGAGATGGAAAAAGGATCCAACGGAGGAAAATCACCAGGCGCACAGGAAATGCCAAAAGGAATGCCACCGAGAGGTTAGAAAAGCAAAAGGGAAATACGAAGAGGGCCTGGCCAGGGAGGCGAAAAACTTCAAGGCATTCTTCAGTTACGTAAAAGGGAAGCGACCAGTGAGAGAGGAGGTGGGGCCGTTGGACGATGGGGATAGGAAGGGAGTGATTAAGGAGGATAAAGAGGTAGCTGAGAGGTTGAACACGTTCTTCTCGTCGGTTTTCACGAGAGAAGACACATCTAATATACCGGACTCAGAGGAGCTCATGAGTGGGGAACAGGCTGAAAAATTAGAACACATAGAGGTAAGTAAGGAGGATGTCCTCAAACAGATAGACAGGTTAAAATGCGGCAAATCGCCGGGCCCAGACGGGATCCACCCAAGGGTTCTGAAAGAACTAAGACAAGAAATAGCGGGCACAATCCAGCATGTTTGCAACCTATCCTTGAAAACTGGAGAGGTACCAGAGGACTGGAAATTGGCGAATGTCACACCTATCTTCAAGAAGGGATCGAGGGGTGACCCCGGAAACTACAGGCCGGTGAGCCTGACTTCAATTATAGGGAAGATGGTGGAAGCTATGATCAAGGACGGTATTTGCGAGCACATCGAGAGATATGGCCTACTGAGAACAAGCCAGCATGGATTCTGTAAGGGAAGGTCATGCTTAACGAACCTTCTGTACTTCTTTCAGGGAATAAGCAGTCGGGTGGACAATGGGGAACCTATAGACATCATTTACCTTGATTTTCAAAAGGCTTTCGACAAGGTGCCACATGAAAGGCTGCTTAGAAAGCTGTGGAACCACGGGGTGGGAGGGGATGTGCACAGATGGATCGAGCACTGGTTGTCGGGTAGACTGCAGAGGGTTGGAGTAAAGGGACAATACTCTGACTGGCGGGGAGTCACGAGCGGTGTGCCACAGGGATCGGTGCTGGGGCCGTTACTCTTCAACATATTTATCAATGACCTGGAAAAGGAGGCAAAGTGCGAGGTTATAAAATTTGCAGACGATACCAAACTGTGCGGCAGAGTTAGGTCCAGGGAGGAGTGTGAGGACCTACAAAGGGACCTGGACAAGCTGGAAGACTGGGCAAACAAATGGCAAATGCGATTTAACGTGGAAAAATGCAAGGTCATGCATATAGGGAAAAAGAACCCGTTGTTCGACTACAAATTGGGGGGGGGCATCGTTGGGAGACAGCAGTCTTGAGAGAGACTTGGGTGTGCTGGGGGATGCATCACTGAAGCCATCTGCACAGTGCGCAGCAGCCTCAAAAAAAGCCAACAGGATGCTGGGCATCATAAAGAGGGGCATAACAACCAGGACGCGGGAAGTCATCATGCCATTGTATCGAGCGATGGTGCGTCCGCATCTGGAATACTGCGTTCAATATTGGTCGCCGTACCTCAAGAAGGACATGGCGGTACTTGAGAGAGTCCAAAGGAGAGCAACGAAACTGGTAAGAGGGCTGGAACACTGCCCATACGCCGAGAGGTTGGATAGGCTGGGGCTCTTCTCTCTGGAAAAGAGGAGGCTCAGGGGAGATATGATAGAGACCTTCAAGATCATGAGGGGCATAGAGAGGGTGGATAGGGACAGATTCTTCAGGCTGAAGGGGTCAACAGGCACGAGGGGGCATTCGGAGAAACTGAAGGGAGATAGGTTCAGAACAAATGCAAGGAAGTTTTTTTTCACCCAAAGGGTCGTGGACACTTGGAATGCGCTACCGGAGGAAGTGATAAGGCAGAGTACGGTACAAGGGTTCAAACAGGGATTGGACGGATTCCTGAGGGATAGGGGGATCGTGGGATACTGAGAGAGGTTCTGGGATGTAACACAGGTATAGAAAGCTAACCAGGAAATAAGTATAGAAATCCAACCAGGTCGTGGATGTGCAAGACCGGAGGGTTAGGACTTCGATGGGAAGATAGGACTCAATGGGAAACCAAGGTGGCAAGGGGGCCCCTTCTGGTGACTCAGACAGGCCGTGACCTGTTCGGGCTGCCGCGGGAGCGGACTGCTGGGCGGGATGGACCTATGGTCTGACCCGGCGGAGGCACTGCTTATGTTCTTATGTTATGTTCTTATGTAGATAAAGAGCACACTCATAGGGGGTTAATTTTATAACTGGGTGCCAACTTTTCAGCACTCCAATATTACACGAGGAGCACCTACTCTACAACTTCATCTGGGCATCTGGATTCTGTCATAGAATATTAGCATAAACCCGCATTGATGAGCCTAAATGTAGACCCTCCTATTTAAGCCAGGTCAATGGTAGGTGTGACTGCACCTCAGTGTAGCATGCAACTTGTATAACATTCAGTATTTTGTAAGTTGTATTCAGACGTGGCAGTCCTTCCCTTTTCCATTTCATGCTCCAATTGTTTGCTCCTTGCAATCCTGCACTACAGCACTTATATACTCCCCTATAGAATAACATGCAGGCACTTATGCATGTGACACTTTTCTGTGCACTTATATGTGCAAGACGCTCGTAACTGCACATGCTCAGTTCTAGAATTGTCTTTTTAATGCCACCTACTGAGACGATGCTAACTGCTCAGCATTATCTGCTGCATTAAAGGTTAACTCATTGAATTTAATAGTTCAAGGTGTGTTACATGAAGATACACTAGTTATTTTTCTGTCTCAGAGGAGTAATCTAAGGAAATACTTTTTTACAGAAAGGGTGGTAGATGTGTGGAACAGTCTTCCGGAAGAGGTGGTGGAGACAGAGACTGTGTCTAAATTCAAGAAAGCCTGGGATAGGCACGTGGGATCTCTTAGAGATAATGGTTACTGTGGATGGGCAGACTGGATGGGCCATCATGTTTCTTTGTTTCTAAGTTGGTACCTGAAGCACAAGAAGTGTAAGGCACAGTCCTTGCCATTTTCCCACCCATGTCCTACCCCCATGCAACGCTGGCCAGTTAATTGAGAATTTGCATGTACTAATTGTCAAGCTATTGTGTTAAATATTAACCCAGGCATGCTCTAATAGTTAAGGAAGGCTGATTTATTTATGCATGTATTTATTAGGCTTTAAATACCACCTTTTTTGGGGGGGAAAAAATGCACCCAAGGATATCTGCTTTAAACATTTCATAAAAAAGGGGCCCAAAGTGATTCATTTCTGGTTCTGTCCCACAGCATGCAGGTTCTGATTTGCATAACAAAGCAAGATGACAAGCCCATGTATGAAACAAGGATGGGATTAACATGCCTGGAAAAAAAAATGGAGCCAGTTAGCATCCTTGTTAAGACTATCCTAGGATAGAAAAAAAAAACCAAACACACACAACAATTTATGGGGTAGATTCAAGAAAGAATGCCTAAAATTAGATGCAAAAAATATAGGTGGTAAGTATCAATTCTATCATGGCAACTGTGCCCGAAATTGCCATTATAGAACTGAGTGTAAGTTGACATGCCTGTGCCTAACTTAAGGTACCAATGCCATGTCAAAGGCTGGTATAAATACTGGCATCTAAATTTGGCAGTTGTGTGCATAAGTCATAGTATTCTATAGCTGCAAGGCACGCCCCTGACCTGTCCATGAGCATGCCTCCTTTGTAGCTGCACACGACAGCATTTAGGCACTATGGATCCGATATTCAGTTCACGATGGTATGTTGCATGTCAGCCGCTCACAGCCATGGACTGACCTGACGTTAGATATGCAATGCTGGAACATGTGTGGTTTCAGTGGCGTAACTGGAACACAGTGGGCTATGAGTGGCAGGACCAAATTGGTTCCCCCCCCTGGCTCCAGCACCCCTCACTCCACGCTCAGATATTTACCCACCCACTGGGTCCTCCACATCTACAGCATCAGAGACAATGCTAAAGGCTGCCTCTCTGACCGGCAGTACCTTTCCTCTGCCACGTTCCGCCCACAGGAAGTTGCATCAGTGCAGTGGGACATGGCAGAGGATAGGTCCCTCCAGCCAGAGAGGCCGCCTTTAGTGCTGTCTCTGACACTGTAGCTGTGGAGGACTTGGTGGGCAGGTAAGTAGCTAGGGCCAGGATTCATTAACCTGCCCGATCGGGTCCGATCCGGGCAGGTCCAACAAATTCTGAAAGGAAAAATATGCAGATGGGAGCGATCGGAGGAATGCCCCCATCTGCCTGCACGGATCGCTGTTGTGCGATCCGCGTGCATGCGCAGACCATCTGTAGATGGTCTGCACATGCCTGTTCGAGCCAGGGCTGTTTTTGGTTGGGTTTTTTTTTTTTTAACTTAACTTAACTTTTTTTTTTTTTTCTAGGGCAAAGGGAATGTGAAACAGGATGTTTGGAGCCCGTGGCTTTAATCTGCTAAAGCCCGTAGGTTAAAACCACGGGCTTTCACTACAGGGAATAGATCTTGGCGGTGCTGGAGCGGGACGAGGCTTGAGAGAGACCCGCCGGGACACTACTGTTCTCTACTAATGTTCCCTCTTCTTAAGGGAAGGGTTTTGTGCACACACAGGGAAGGATGGGAGAATCGGGGGGACGGAGAGATCGGGATGCAGGAGTTCGGGGCAGGTAAAACTTCGGGGTAGGCAGGACTTCGGAGCTGACAGGGCAGAGAGCAGGGCTGCAGAAGGCAGGGCAGTTGCAAAGGGCTTCGACAACTGGTCCTCAGCAGTCGCTTTTTTTTGATTGGCCAGCCCAGTCGGTGTTGCAGGGTTTTGTTTAGTGAATCGCGTCCCTGCCTACTTTGCATGCCGTCGCCCTCATTTGCATGCGCGGATCGGAGGATGGTCAGAAGACAGGTAAGTGAATCGGGCCGGGGTCGCAAACCGATCGGTACACAATTGGTTTGCTTAGTGAATTTGGGCCTACGTGCAGAGGCTGGGGAGATGCAGGACCTTGGCATGTGGACAGGAGGATTCAGCTGTAGGTGGCCTCTTATCATTGGGCAGCCCTGGGCATTCTGCCGGGCTTGCTCAAGGGTAGCTGCATCTCTGCATGGCTCTCAGCAATTGAATGCCTGGGTATCAACGATCATCCTGAAGTTAACTGGTGCCTGGTTAACTTTAGCATATAAAGTTAGTACAGCTTTTTTTTTTTTTTTTTTTTTTGCTATCCTACTTTTATTTGGTTACTTAACTGGTCAGTGGACTGAAAATCTACTAACTGACTAAGTAGGTGCTCAGCTTGCACTCTGCCCCTGGCCTACCTCTAACCTAACCAATTAGGAGATAGCCAGATAGCAGTATATTCAGCTTAATTGCCGCTGAATATTAGATACCAGGTCACTAGGATTAAACCCTTTGGAATATTGGGGGTTATGTCTATAGAATAGCACCTACATTCAGCTCTGCATGTAACTACAAATTACTGCCAATTAAGGACTATTATAGGCACTTAAATTCAGTTGGTACCTAATTTAATAATTAATTGGGCATGCAACTGGAACTATTCTATAACTCGCACGCCCAAAGTTGCATGCTAGTCAGAAATTTGAGCACACTTATAGAATCCATAGGAGTGTGTTGTGAATGGGTGAATGGGATTAAGTCTGAATTGGTTTCCCGTAAGTGTCAAGTTTATTGATATTTTGATATACCAACCATCACAAGTATCTGGTCGGTTTACAATAAGAGATAAAATTATTTAAAAAGTTGTATATAAAAAAACAAAATAAAAATAGGGAGGATAAGGCCACATCTTTAAGCTTCACATCTTTAAGATTGGGCTGAGATGGCCCTGGTTTTGCTTTATTTACCACATGGGCTTTCTGCCACAGATAAGGGCCATTACTTATAAGATGCAATATAATAAAACTAGGAATGGCTCCATTTTTCCTTAAGACATGGAGTTTTTTTGGGTAAATCTACAGCTCATAACTCAGATCTGGGTTGCGTCCCTCAATTGCTGAGTCAGTGATGGGACTAAATCGCGCGAGACAACGGTGCGCCGACAACTGAGCGCAAGGTTGATGGCGTGCCGAAGAAAAGCACTATTTTAAAGGGCTCTGACGGGGGTGGGGTGGGGAGGAACTTTACTTAACAGACATTGCGCTGGCGTTGTGGGAGGTTTGGGGAGTTGTAACCCCCCCATTATACTTAAAACTGAACTTTTTCCCTAAAAAACAGGCAAAAAGTTTGGTTTCAAGTACAATGAGGGGGGTTACAACCCCCCAAACCCCCCACAACGCCAGCGCGATGTCTGTTAAGTAAAGTTCCCCCCACCCCACCAACGGCGCGCCAAAGAAAAGCACTATTTTAAAGGGTTCCCCACCAACACCCCCCGTCGGAACCCTTTAAAATAGTGCTTTTCTTTGGCACGCCATCAACCTTGCGCTCAGTTGTCAGTGCGCCGTTGTCGCGCGATTTTGTCTATGAACCTTGCTGAGTCACTCAGCAATCAGATGTTTTCAACTTCAGAATGGCGTCATTTTGAGATTTCAGAGGAGCACCGCAGAAGCAACATTAGAACACTGGAACAGACTCCCAGTTAAGGTCGTAGAGGTGGAAACAGTAGCAGAATTCAAAAAGCATGCGAGAAGGGTAAAAACGCAGAGGATCCTGCAAAAAAAAAAGTGTCCAGAATGTTGGAGATCAACTGGAGTTAAGATACTGTAAAAGGGAGGAATTTGGTGAATATCTGTTTCCATAACCCATGCTTCTATGTTACGCTTATGATGCTGAATAATAATCATTAAAAAAAAAAGACAATAAAGAATTTAATGTCATTGAAACTTTACTGAAATGAATACTTTGAGAGGAAATCATCAAGGGGCACTAACCAACTTAGAGCACGCTAAATGCTAAGATGCCCATTATATTCTTATGGATGTCATAGCATGTAGGGGGTCTTTTTCTAAGGCCCGCTAGCCGATTTAGCATGCGATAAATGCTAATGCGCCCATTATATTCTATAGACGCGTTAGCATTTAGCGCACGCTAAATCGGCTAGCGGGCCTTAGTAAAAGGCCCTTTTAGCGCGTGCTAATCATTAGCGCACACTAAATCAGTGCCCCTGATGAATTCCCCAATTAGAGCCAGAGAAGGAACATGTTAAAAACAGGCAGTACGACCGTAATTAGAGGTGCTTATGTTTTATTTCCAACAAGCGCGATTGCGTAAACAAAATACGTTAAGGAAAAGAATGAAGGTCTTTGGAATAAAATTTCGAATGTGGCAGAGCTAAGAAACAGATGGGTTAATTTTTTTTATTTTTTTTTGGGGGGGGGGGCGGAAAACAAACACCTGGCTAATCTAGCTGCTTTTTGAGGAACAAAAATTCTCTAGGACGTGGACTGTGCAGACTATGCGGAAAGCAGCAGGGATCTCAGATCTCCCAGTTTGGTTTGCTGAATGACCTCCCTCCTTCACAACAAAGCCGAGACCCTCTTTCTCTTTCAGTGTTCACTGGGGTATAAAATTGGGGTGGAGGAAAGGGAAGAGAGGCCACATGGCTAGCAGAAGGGTGGGAGGGGTAGAGCCACTGAATCTGAAAAGGGTGTCCTGTCCGAAACAATTCTGGTAATTGCCTTTTTATTATGGTGTGCTCAAAAACAGACCCTGAGCCATACAGCTGCCTTTTCGGCAGAGTAATAAGCCGGGGGGAGACCAAGCAAAGGAAAAGTAGCTCTGATTAATATTACATTAAATTAAAAGTGATTTTCTGTTCTTTCTGCACCCTGTTTCCCCTCTCCCCCCTGGCGTCCCCTGCCCGCCCCCCTCCCTCTGCAGCGCCCACCCTCCCCAGCTGGATGCCTTTGCCTAGTCATTTCCAATTCCTTTTCGTATTGATCTTCCTGTAGAAATCAGTTTTGTAATTAGCTGCAAATTAGGCCTTCTACTGGGGGTGAGGCTGCCCCCTGATTTATCACCAGAGTAATTCGCTGTGATCGGAGAGAAATTAAAATGAACTCAATTAGGCTTTGGATTTGCTTTATGGGCCTTGCTCCGAGTTTCAGGGGGAAAAAAATGACTGTGCTGGCGTTTAATAGTCTAATGAAGGTAAATAAAGGTTATCCATTGTAATAAACCCTGGGACTAGGGGAGAAAAGGAAACTCTACTTAGAATCTTGTCTTCCCCGTGTTATGATTTTGGGGTAGCATGAAAAGCTTCTTTTTTTTTCATTCTTATTTTATGGGGACAGTCTTCCAGATAAAATGCTGAAAAGCTAAGCAAAGAATTGCTTCTGGCGTAAGAGCCACAGACAGCTCTGAAGGTTGTCATTGACCATTTTCCCCTTACTATGCACTAGACCTATAGCAGTTCGCTGAAGGATACCTTTCTAGCTATGATATCCCAAAGGCATCCAGCTTCCAGAAGTACAAATGGATGGGAGTCCATGGTGAATAAGCACACAAGCACACAGCTGGAACAGCAGCATCTGTAGTTGACAACTTCCAAAAACTGTTTTGCAGAACATTTTAGTGCAGGTATGGTGGGAATCGGAAGCATGCTTTAACAGTATTAAACTGGATAAATGCTGTTTACCAGGCACTGGGAAAAGTGGCTTTTTAAATGAGAGAGGTGTGATTGTCCTTCCAGATGCAGGTCATCTATCTGCCTGTGCCCTCGTTCTGTAAGCCCACCCTACTTCTTACTATGCTGAATGGGCATTTGCCAGTAACGAGCTAGTCTTCCTTAACAAGAACTGACTGGATTCTGTTTTCAGAAGCGTGTTGCCAAGGAATGGAAGAAAAAAAAAAAAAAGGGCCTAAATTATCTTTGCTTGAGCAGGCAAAAGGGCTTCTATGAGATCCTGGGTCATAAAATGCCTAAAAGGAATATAGTTCGTGTGAGGACTCTGGCATTGGTGATGGCAATATTGATAATATGTAGATTTCTGACAAATGAATATCGATGGATGTTTTGGGCTGCATTTTGATACTGAGTGGTCTCCCTTTTATTAATTCCAAGTAAGAAAGGGATTACCTCTTGTTGAGTCAGTTGGTAAAGCACCCAGAGAGGGTATGGGTTGGCCTGCAGGTTTGGGAGTGATTCACTTTAATTCTGGAAGTAATTCAGAGTCTGCTTTAAAAGGATTTTCATATAAATATCACTATGAATGAGTGGACCCGAAGATAGGCGCAGCTGAAGCGCCAATGTCGGGTCAGGGTCTTCTCATTGAAGCCGGACATTTTGAATTACATTGAAGGAAGCTTCTACAGCCTGGATTGGTGTTTATGAATTTGCTTTTCTATTACTTGGATCACTGTAGTCATGTTTGACTGTTTGAAGTTTAGGGCACAATGCAATTCATTGGAAGATATTTATTTGTTAGTTTATGATAGTATTATTATACTGTAATCTTGAGGCAAGTGATGCATTTTTGATTGTCCACCAGGAATGCTAAAACTGGGTTTGGTGATCACAGTTGATGCCTCTCATGTAACATCGTTTCGTTCTCTGCTTTTACGCCATTTTTTTTAGTATTGTGGGCCTTGGCATGCTGTTTATAGATCAGGGTATAATTGGGCAGTACTTCTCTGGACATGTTTCCATTTGTGTGTATTTGGATGCTTATTTTCACGTACACATGTGCATATTTAAAAACATTCAGGTCTTTGTGTATCCATGTTTGACTTTTCCCAGATGGTATGGAGCTGTGTGTTTTCTACTTTTCCCTGACATTTCCTTCCCTCACCGTGTGTAGACCTGGGCCTCACCTGTTCAGATTTGATGTGCTCCGATGTTTGAAAGACATCAGGGTAAGAAGGACGCTCAAAGACCCGGTCTAATGCTTCCAGTTGCTGCTGGGTGAAGGCGTCAGCACGAAGGTGCTTCCGTAAACTGTCCACACTGTTCTGGGAGTCTCCGTTTGGACCGGAACCATCAGATCCATCTAGAGGACACACAAGCACAGAACAGAGGGTTAATTCTGACCTTTACCCAGCTAAGATTTGCCTACAAATGTATTCTACATTAAAATGAGAAAGGCGCTGCCTGGAAGAATACAAAGCAAGCCTCTTTGGTAGAAAGTAAACAGCTATGGTGCCAGATGTGATTAATATCTAGTGAAAGGAATCAAATTGGCTCCCAGGTCCAGAACAGTGCTGTTTTCAAAGGCTACATGAGAATCTGGGCCTGTTCAACAAATGGCAACGTGAAAGGGAGAGGGTATGATTCAGTAGTTGGTGTAATGGGTTGGGAACCAGAAGACCTAAACTCATGTCCTGCCTCGGATATACTGCCACCTGTTGTGAGCTGAAGCACTTTGGACATACAGTAAGATTATCAGTCGTCAGGTCAGGGATTCGGGGTATCTATATGTCATTTTGATGTACTGTGCTCCCTGGAAATGCTGAAATAAACAAAGAAGACTTTGCTACAGTATGAGGCCAGTTGTGTCAATAAAATCAAGTACAACTTCGGGCTGAAAGTGGATGGCATTCTTGGGTGTAAGACATCCAGGAAGATGCAATGAAGTGCTGAACAGTTTCAGAGTGGGATAAGCCTTCCTCTGGGCCAGAAGGCTAAGAAACACTGGATTCTTTCTGAAAGGACAACTTATATTAGGTGCAAAAATTCCCGACTCATGTAAATAGTGTCGTGCCCTCGCTTAAAGACTATGGTTTCCAGCTAGTTATGGGTACTATGTTCTCTAACCTGCAACATATAGTCACGTAAGCAACTCCTATGCTGGAAAAAGCTTTCTTTTGTCATCTCTGAAAAGTGACAATGGCGCAAACTAGCAGGACATATCTCATAAAAGTCCCCTTTTAGTTTGGAAAAGAGACACCCAAGTCAAAGCATTCACAATTTCCCTAGTACTTTACAAAAGGCTCATGAAAACGCAGGGCATGTTGTAAAATAATGACAGGGATGCAGGAAATACACTTGCGGTCTGCAGCACATACAACAGGCACAGCCATTTTACAAAGAAACGTTTTTAAACTAAGAGTGGTATGGCTCTGAATTTTGCACGAGTAAGTGCTGGTGCATGCACACGTCAGTGGCAATTTTTCAACCTGTGGGGATTATTCTATAAAAGTCCCAAAAGTTAGGTGCCAAAATGCAGCACATTGGGCCAGATTCTATCAACGGCACCTAACTTGGTAGGCACTTAGCAAAGCGGCACCTATTGGATGCCAATCAAAATGAGGTGCCGTTGATAGAATCACACCTAGTGGCACTTAAGTCGACTTAGGCACTGGTATATTAAAACAGGGTTTTCCTGGCCTAATAGGCCGGCAGCTAACACAGATGCCTACCGGTGACTCACTCAATTCATGCCTAAACTACTTCGGTGGAGACACCTACCGTGAGCTGGTAGGCACCTATTGAGTTAGGCACCTACCGGCTAATTTTTTTCTTATTGTTTTTAATCAGTTTTTAATGGCGCTATCAATTCTCAGTGCCAATTAACCAATTGAACAAAAATTAAGCTAGGCGCCCCCGATCTAGGCACCCACCAGGAGGCACCTTTTATAGAATCAGGGCCATTATCTGTAATAATTTTAAGAAAGACCTTAAGACTTTTTTATTCAGAGACGCGTTTTTTTAGGTGTTTGTATTAATAAAATAGTAATGCAGGATACTTTACCAAGAGCAACTAGGCCATACCCTTAACCTTATGTGTTTTCCCTTTCCCCTTGCTTGTCTATTATAAATTGTAGTTCTTCCCCTCTACCCTCCTGTAGTCTATATTACTTGATCTATGTTTTTATTTTAATTGTTTTCTAATTTTAAATTTATCGATGCCAATTTTATTGTAAGCCACTTGCCCTCTGTTTTACTGAGGTGCGTTAAGCATTTTAGCGTGCATTTAGCGCATGCAAAATCTACACACGCCCTAACCGCTAACATGTCCATATACTAACATGCACACATTAGCGTTTAGCGCGTGGTTAGCATAGTAAAAGGAGCCCTTAGTTACTATGTGATTTGTGTGACATCAAGAAACAAGAAACTTGAGAACCCCCTAATTCAATTTCCCTTCGTTGCAAAATTGTGCCATTGTAGTATACAAAATGCCAAATAAATAAAATAGATGTGATTGTGTAACTATCTGTATGTATCTAGTGAGAATGTGGATGTGTACCTTTATTTCCTTTCCTGCATGTTTATGTGCCTCAATGTGTACACTTGTGCCTATGTGTGTGCTCTTATAAGCAGTGGCGTAGCGAGGGTTGTAGGCGCCCAGCCCTCTTCTCTGCCCCCCACCATGTGTGTGCAAGCACCCCTTCCCTTCCCCCGTACCTCATTAACTTTGCCCCGGTGCAAGCAGCTTCTCCAAGTTGCTGCTCGTGCCGGCCCCTGCTCTCCCTCTAATGTCACTTCTTGGTCCTACAACCAGGAAGTGACCTCAGAGAGAGAGCTGAGGCCAGTGCGAGCAGCAGGTCGGAGCTGCTCCTCATGCCGGCGAAAAGCCAGAGGTATGTGGGTGGGAAGGGAAGACACGTACGCAGTTGGGAGGAGAGATGCTGGTGCCCCCATCAAGCTAGCATCTGGGTTGGTCTGCCCGCCTACTCCCTTACTATGCCGATGCTTATATGCCAGTGTGTGTATGGCTAGATGCCTAACATTTGCACTAAAACAGAAGTTAAGCACCAAAATGGGGGTGAAACAGCAGGCATCTATAACTCTACATCCGCATGGGAGGTGGCATGGCGGGTCACGGGCGTTCTAACTATTTAAGCAATTATTTATTGAAAAAAATTGTTCTGCTATTCATGTATCTGTCACTGTTTTATTGCTAGAGGTCTGTCAATAGATTTATCAATGCATCTGTTCAATAAAATCATTTGTAAACCGCTTTGATATCAAATTTGAAAGGTGGTATATTAAAATAATCTGAAAAATGAAATAAATAAAATACCATCAGCTAGGGCCTAACTGCTTTACTTAGGTGCATCCATTTACAACTGACTTAAGTGGTGGAACCTAAATTTGGGCATCTAAATGCTGACTTACGCTAGTATTCTATAACATATTAGCACACAAATTCTGTAAATAACGCCATAAGTTGTGCACGCAAGTTTGTGTGCGCAGCCAATTTGCACACAGAGTTTAATTGTGTAACAAGTTCAACTGGCATCAGTAATTGACAGTTAACAACTCATAATTGATGCTAATTGACGTGAATTAGAAGTTATGGGCGCAGCTTGGTAGGTGCATGCTATAAAGTGTTGAGCGTCAGTTCTAGTGTGCAAATCTAAAAAGGGGGTGTGGTCAGGGGAGAAGCAGGTGCGGTTTATGGGTGTTTCTAAAATTCACATGCACTGATCTGGAATACGCCTGATCCACGCAGTTTAGGTGCAGGAATTAAGGCCTGGTTTTCCTTGACCTAAATGAGCACACCTAAAAGTTATGACACGCACTGCTGCTTAACGCAATTTGATAAGGTGTTTATACCATTTAAAGAATTGTGCTAAATGCTGTTCTAGTCAGCGACAAATTTGTGAGCACCATATATAGAATATGGTCCTATTGCTGTTATAGAATACTAGCAGAGTGCCTAGATTTTGGGCACATACAGGCCAATGCTCAGAACTCCTGCACTGTTCTGTATGACGCAGGAGAATACAGCACTGAAAAATAACTTCCTAATATTCAGCAATAATAGCATGCAAATCATATGCGTACTACTAGAGTTGAGCATCGGGAAGTTATTTTTCGAAATCTGCCTGGGTCATGCGTATAACAGCTGAGCGCTAAACAATGCTCTTGTGCGCATGCCCAGTCAAAGTGGGAAGCCGGAGGAGCTGGGAAGAGGACAGTCTTATACTCGCCAGTGAATTAGCACTGGTAGCCCAGTAGGGGGAGTAGGCGCCCACACGCTGAGGGGGGACACAGTACTCACTGATCCGAACTCTGGCTGTTTCCCCCCTCCGCAGCACCATAGCTATGGGAATTCATACCACTTGCCTCTCTGTTGGGAAGATCAGCAGGGAGAGACTAGGGGGATTATGAACCAGAAGAGGAGCAGAAGATGATGTTGACACGAAGAGCGTGGCATTCTGTGCCCCTTCCAGCTAAATAGCTGGAAAGTTGGGTTGGGACCCCTCCAGCTGAAGTGTGTCCACACTGACCCTTTCCTGTTTGAAACCCTATCCGAACACTAGCTCGGAGCTGGCCTTAAGTTTCTGGTGGTAAGGTCTGCGTTTGGAGGAATAACCAGGCACCTCATTTGACTACATTTACATGCTATTGGTGCTGTTTTTCAGAATCCGTGTTGTTCCCTGCACTAGTGCCCTCTGAACATGTGTGCAGCCTAATACCAGCGCTAGTCTGGCGCTAATTGTATCTAGCATTTGCATTAGGGTTCTGAACCTCAGCCTGCTTATGTTTAATGTCCTTTATAGAATTGCCCCCTCATTCTATAATTGCATCTGCACACCTAGATTCCGTTATAGAATACTAGCATAAATCAGCATTTGCACACTAAAACTTTGGCACGCCTAGTTAAGCCATGTCAATATTCTGCAAGTTACATGATAAATCTAGGACCTGCCTATGCCCCATCCATGACGCCCTGGCGTTAATGAAATAGTGGGCTAAAGTTATAGAATACCACTTAGTGCCCAACTAGCATAACTGTCTCATGTGCAAGGACTATTATTCTATCACTTACGCATGCAATTGGCACCTAATTTTCGGTGTCTTGTTATAGAATGAGGGGCTATGTGTGTAAGTGCTGGCTCTTGCATGTGTAAATACCAAATTTTACAAAACTGGACATCCAAAGGAAATAAAGAAGCCATGATAGAAAAGACTAATCTTTAGATTTTAGAGGTGATTATAAATACCAGAGAGATAAGCATAATTGTCCTTTCAAGCACTCCTGCATAGCCCAGGTACAAACGAACAGTTAACGGACACTTATTTGTTCCTCAGAGCAGGTATAAATTCTAACATTTAGATTTATTTTTTAACTCCGCATCTCCTGCCATTGGGAAACTGGAAATACATGCACACTTTTCAGGCTCACCTGAATCATACTCGGAACACATCCAGGACCAATGTTAGACATACAGAGGCCTAGGGAAGAAACATGGAAGGTTCTATAACCTACCTTCAGGCTATTTCTCCTTCAGATTGAGAAAGGCTTTGCCCCCCTCTCCCCAAGGTATAGGGTTAAAGGGGGCAATTGCCCTGGTTGCCACCCCATAACACCTGCCCTGAACACGACCCTTTGAAATCTGGGCACAGAAAGAATATGAACGTATAAGTAGCACCTTTTCTAAAATTGCTACTTGGACACATTGATCCATTTACAGGTGTAAACCTGCTATTTACATGTGCAAATGCTGGGCAAGCCTTCTACAACAACCTCCTAAGTCTAGTGAAAAGTCACGAATATGATTCAGAAGAAAAGTCCCCCTAATTGCCCTTACCCCTACCCTCAGATAGTTTCAGTCCTTCAGAACTGACCTTGACCTCTGCTCTCTGACCTGCTGTCATGCTCTCTCTCAGTAAAACGGTAGCTGTGGGCTTTCCATGTAAGGTGTCCCTGTAGACCACTCCGTGCCCTCTTTAGGTGAGAAGCCTGCAGTGTTGGTATCACTAAATCCACATCCTGGGCCGATAAGGTCTCGTCTTTAGCATGGGATACAAAGCACGGGGATTACATGATGCTCTATAAATCATTTTTCAGGTGATTGCATGATATGATATAATCAATATTACATTATATAGCATGGTACAGTATCATTTGTAAGATAATATAAAATATCACATATTGATTAGCTTAAGCCTGCGGACCTTGGTCGCTTTCCTTTTGACACTTCACTTTGATTCTCTTGCTGTTCCCCCAGGGTTGAGTGTCACCACTAAACCCTTTTATCTTTCCTTATGCAGAGTATAGGTAGGGTTTATGTTGATGTTGGAATGTGTGCCTGTCTGCACTCCAAATTCTATTGGGTTTGTGGATGCTGTTTTTCTGCAGATGTCTCTGCATCTGTATGTGGCTAAGTACATTCAGGTGATTGAGGTGGTATTTCAAATCCCTTCCCTCTTCATTGTGTAGTTTTGCCGCTGGCGGTATCCCAAATGCCAAATAAATAAAATAGAAGTTATTGTGCGAATATAGCTCTACGTAGCTAGTGAGTGTGTGGATATGTACCTTTATTTCTAAGTACCTATCTTACTTATAATTTTAATGCACCAATATATTCATTGTAACCCATTCAGGGCTCTTTTTGGAGGACGGGCTAAAAAATCGAATAAATAAATAAATAAAAATAAAATTTCCTTTCCTGTGTGTTTATGTGCCTCTATGCCTACACCTGTGCCTATGCTTGTACGCCTGTGTGTCTGCGTGTTTAAATGTGTTTACTCTTTGCAAAACAGAAGGCACGGTGGGCTAGATTCACTTATTGGCATTCAAAAATTGGCGCTGAAAATAACTGGCACTAAGGCTTCGATTCTATAAATGGTGTCTAAAAAATAGGCGCTGAGGAACGCGGCTCATAGCGGCTGTCAATCTTCAATTAGCCAACATTTATAGAATTGCTCCTAGTGGTGCCTAAATTGGACTTAGATGCCAGAAGGTGACAAAATCTTAGGCACTCCCTATTTAGGCCAGGGTTTTCTTGGCCTAAATACCGGTGCCTAAGTCCATTTTAGGTGCCTACATGGAAAATATTTGCCCAAGATCCGCTCGCGATCTGTCCTTAAACACATCCTACCCGAAATCGATTTAGGCACATAACTAACAATTAATTTCAATTTATGCCACTTATTGAGCCAATTAAGCTCTGATTAAGCTAATTAAATAATTAAGTTATGCGCCTAAATTAGATAGGCGTTCCAATTTAGGTACCTAACTTTAGGTATAGAATATGGGCCTAAGTGATATTCCATAAAGGGCACTGCAAGATGAGAGGTTTTTACAGAACAGCGCTTAAAGCCAAGTCCTACACCTAAAGTTGAGCCCTGGAATTTATTATGCCTGCTGAAATCTGGTATAAATGCTTGCGCAAGACTCAGCATTTCAGCGTGTAACTGGAGCTGTTCTATAAAATCATGCCCAGTTTTGGAGAATGCCTATGCCCCTCTCCTGGCCATGCCTCTTTTTCATTCATGCACTGGAGGATTTAGGTCTTAGAGAATAGCGTGCAGGAAGATTCGGGGCAGAGAGCAAGGTGGCAAGAGGAGAGTCGGGGCGGCGAGGCTGAAAGTCGGTGCTGAAAGGCAGGAGAAGGGCACAGAGCAGGGCTGCGAGAGGAGCTAAACAATGCGGCCAACAGCCACTGCTCTCCCTCATAATCTGGCCCCAGGGCTTCTGCAGAGTAAAGGCAGCCAGATCGGGGCAGCAGAGAGCAGGGTGGCAATGGAGCTGGAGAGTGGGAAAGAACTTTTGTGACTGGTCCCCAGCAGTCGCTTCTTGTATTGATCGGCCAGCCCAGTCGGTTTGCAAAATTTGTTTAGTGACTCGTGTCTCTGCCTACTTTGCATGCCGTTCCCCTCATTTGCATGCTCGGATTGGAATTGGATCGGCAGAGAGGTAAGTGAATCGGGCCGTAATAAAATCGGGTCGCAAAGGAGTCGCAAACTGATTGGTACACGATTGGTTTGCTTTGTGAATCTAGCTCTTAGTGTCACTTAAAGTGGGTTTAAGCATCCTAAACTTAGGCATTCCATTTTTATGTCAGGTTTTTCTTGATCTAAATGAGTATGCCTAAATCCTAAACGGATGCCTACATAACTCCCACGGACTTCCCCCTAACCATGCCAACTTACTGATAGATACGTTGGACTAGGTTCCTACCTCAAAGTGGTAGGCTTCTACCAAGTTAGGCATCTACCACTTAATTAAGTGCAATTTAGGTCAATTACAAGGTGTTAATTGTTAATTATCAGCGCTGGTTAAGCCTTTAAATAATTCAGTTAGGCTAGGCACACTGATGTAGTTGCCTAACCTTAGGTGCCATATATAGGATCTGGACCTCTGTGTATACAGTGGCATAGTAAGGGGGGTGCCGTATTGGTGGGGGCGCTGGCACCCCTCCTCCTCTCCATCCCCGCCTCTTCCCTTTTCTCCCCTCTACGCATGCGTCTCCTTCCCCCATATCTCCCACTGACGTCACTTCCGGGTGCTGCGCATAGGAAATGACATCAGAGGAACACATTGTTGACTGCCGCGAACTACAAATTCAACTAGAGGTACAAGATCAGGCAGGAGGGATCGGGGAAGGAGCGGGGGGGGGGATGTGGGGGAAGGGTGCCACCGCCCTGGGCACCTCACACCCTCCCTACTGTGTGTATATACTCCTGTGTACATGTATATGCTGTCCTCCTGTGTACATGTATATCCACCAGGACAGATAGCAAAAATGCCTGAGTACCTGATTGTAAACCCCTAGATCAGTGGTTCCCAACCCTGTCCTGGAGGACTACCAGCCAGTCGGGTTTTTGGGATAACCCTAATGAATATGCATGAGAGAGATTTGCATATAATGGAGGTGATAGGCATGCAAATCTGTTCCATACATATTCATTAGGGCTAACCTGAAAACCCAACTGGCTGGTGGTCCTCCAGGACAGGGTTGGGAACCACTGATCTAGGGGTTTACAATCAGGTACTCAGGCATTTTTGCTATCTGTCCTGGTGGATATACATGTACACAGGCGTACAGCATATACATGTACACAGGAGTATATACACACAGTAGGGAGGGTGCAAGGTGCCCAGAGCGGTGGCACCCTTCCCCCACATCCCCCCCCCCGCTCCTTCCCCGATCCCTCCTGCCTGCTCTTGTACCTCTAGTTGAATTTGTAGTTCACGGCAGTCAACAATGTGTTCCTCGTGACCCCGTCGGCTTTCCTTCTGATGTCACTTCCTATGCGCAGCACCCGGAAGTGACGTCAGTGGGAGATATGGAGGAAGGAGGCGCACTGGCCTAGATAACCTTGATAGACGGTATATAAATACCTAAATTGAAATAAATAAATAAATTTATGTTTCATGTCTATGTACTACTGCTGTGTATGTGAATCCTCCTTGGGGTAGAATCTGTGTCCTTATATGTGTTTCCCTATGCTTGTGTCTGTTTGCATTCTTGCATATGGTTTCCTTTACTTGAGTTGCATCTGCATTTGCCGGGGTTGCTCATTTTCCTTTGTATATGTTGTTCTACATGTGCATCTGTCTGGATGTATTCCTCTGGGTGTGCTGCTCTGTGTGTTTGTGTCTGTGTGTTTAAATCACAGGTTTCACCAGCCATTCTAGGAGTCCTTTTTTTTTTTTTTTCTCCTTCCATTTATTCAGGGGGTCCTTCAGATCTCGACAAATCTGTCAGTCTAAATTTGCGAGAGATTATGGTGCTCTCTCCCCAGCACAGAGAGCAGTGATATATGATATGCACTGCCCCTATTGATTGCCTGATCTGGTGGCAGAGGACCGGCGAAATGAACTTGAAATGAACATCATGCCTCAACTCATTGTGCGTATAATACACTACTTAATCCCACATTTTTCAGCCGCTATGGAATTCAATTGATCAATCATGTTTCACTGATGGTACTATTTTAGGGGTTATTGCGGCGCTGCTCCGCACACTGACCTTTTCATTTACTTACTTTTTTTTTGTGTCAGCTTGGGACCTGGTGGTGAGCCAAGGCTCATATAGCCACAGTGACAGGTAGGGGGGAAGCTGGAAAAGAGAAAGAGACAAGAAGGGAAGACGACGCGGAGAGAGGAGGACAGGAAAGCACAGAATCAACGAGAGCTTAGAGAGGATAAGGAGAGAAGAGAGACCAGACACTGGAAAGAATGGGGAAATGGGAGAAGGGGCGTGCATCGAATGCAGCTGCCCTGTATGGGTCCAGTTGAATGACATTTCAGAAGGAAAGACTGTCACTAGTGAAATCACATATCTAGAGAAAGGAAGACGAAGTCTATTTGGACAGAGGGGAATTGGGGAAGATGGGGAACAAATTAATTATCATTTCTCTATCTAGGATATCCCTCTCCTTCCCCACAAATGAAAATGCGGATGGCCAGTATAAACCAGTAATATCTATTGCTTTGGGATTTTGTCAGGCTTATGTGGTGCTTTCTCAGTGGACTGGAGAAGGGGACAGAGAGAGACATAAAGTTCTTTCAGAGATCAAACTCTTTATCCAAAGCAGAGGAGGTGAAAGAAGTGAGGGCACATTTCATGGGCAAGGAATTCCATGGGGGGCAAGGAATGATGGGGGGGGGGGGGGAAACAGGTACCTCTCCATGCTTTGATTTTCCTTCAGGCAGGAGGGCCAAAATAATCTAGAGGCCACAAGTATATGTCATCAGGTTTTAAAACAGACACCAAGAGAAAAGTACTTTCAACAACATTTCGCAGCAGGGATGCAAATAGCTACTACCCTCACAAAACAAATTTCACTAAGAAGAAATACACAGACTGCTCATTGAGTAAGAAGCAGTGAATGCCATCGGGCCTTCAGCAGTAAAGTCCGTCAGCTTCCGACAGGCTTGGGGGTCCCCTGGCAATTGACCTATTTGCACCTCTCTGCCCTCATACCAGCCCTTTCTGATAACTCCAACACAGCCTGGCAATACAACCTATAGCACATACTGGTACTCAATTCAGTTCACTCCTTGTATAATAACCGTCAGATGCATTCTTTGTATGTATACGATCACATTAATAGCATTTCTGACAGTTCCTATTTTAACAGTAGCCTTAATTTCAGCAATGTTTTTCTCTTTTCTTTCCTTTGCATTTTTGCCTGATAGGCTCTTGTATGCCGGTGCAAGCCACCCCTGTCAGGCATCTTTCCCGGACATCTCCTTGGGGGGCCTTTCATAGCGCTGCCAGTTGTTGCGGCTTCAAACTCAATTGTTCTCCTCGGTACTGAGGCAAATGGAGTCATTAATTACCTTCTATCAGCCGGGCTCAGTTCAGAATGCGATCAATAAGCCAGCGTTTGTCATTCACAGCGGCAAGCGAGCGAGCCAGCGTGCAGCCGAGCCAGAATCCAACCCACAGAGCAACATCAGATAATCAGAATCGCCCTTATCAATACTACATTGCTATGATAGGCGTTTTCCTCAGAACAATAATATATTCTTCCAGAAAGCAGGGAATATCTGTCTTCCCGCTTGTGTCACAGAAGAAATTAGACTGGAAGGTAGAGGTCAAGTTTGACATCAGATTAGGTGACCCCATCCACCAAGGAGCCAGTACCCACACTGGGGAGGGGAAGGCTAATCCCTGTTCCTTCCCCCCCTCTCTGCTTGCTGCTATCTTAAAGTGGCAATGTTAGAAGGGTTTTTGTACTGTAACTGACAGTCAAAAGCAAGCAAAAGCACTGAATACTTTTCTAATACCCCACCGCTGTAGAAAAATTGGGTTATAACATTTCTGAAATCTCTTTCATCTTAGCCAGTCCCCAGGGTGCTGCTGTTCTGACCCCTATCAGAGAGCCTCACGCAGGTGTGACACTGATACATTCTAAACCATAAATATATGACATAAACAGCTGAGGAGTGGACTGAATGGTTATTTTTAAAATGGGGTGTGGGCATGGCAAAAGCTGTATACATTTTCCAGCCGATATTATCTGGGTAGAAAGTGCTGGCACACAGATAAGATGTGCTGTCTGGGACCTTCAGAGAGTGCTGGGCCACAGCGAGGATGGTAAATTTAGGAAAGCAAAAAGGCTGTCCAAACTTAGGGACCCTTTTACCGAGCAGCACTAAAAAGTGGCCTGCGCTAGTCCCAATGTGGGTCTTTCCCATGCATTAAGGCCACTTTTAGCGCAGCCAATAAATGGCTGATTTTTACATTTCTGCAATAACGACCACATGCTAATTTTCCCATTAGCGTGTAAGCACTTATCAACACCCGTGTTGGAGTCGGTAAGGGCTTACAGCAATGCCCGTGCACTAACCAATTAGCAAAGCCACGCCCACTGTCCAGCCCCTATTTTTTTTTTTAGCAAGTGAGTAATCGCGTGCACATGCAAAACTTACCACAGGATCCCTCAGCACATCCCACAACAGACCATTTTAAGGTGCGGTAAGCGCCTGTTAGTGTTTACTGCGGCTTAATAAACGGGCCCCTTTATCTGGTTAGCTGTCCAGATTTCTGGCTGAATATCGCTGATATCTGGAATACTGATGGTCATCCCCGCAGAATCTGGTGCCAACCACTATCCAGACACCAGCTCTAAATATCTGGATTTCATTCGGCCACGGCCGCAGACACTTAAAAGAAATGGTGACTGCCCTGGCTGAATATAAGCCAATTTTTAATGAATCCATAGTAGGAAATAGAATACATTCGTGTAAAAAGATTAAGGAATAACATACTCCGCGCCCCCCCCCCCTCCCCACTCTTTCCACGAGGCAGTGCACGTGCCCTCTTCCCTTCCCCCGAACCTCTAGTTGTTGACCACCGGGAGTAACAACTTCAACGTGCTCCTCGCAATCCTGGCAGCTCTCCCTCTGATGCCATTTCCTATGCGCTGCACCCGGAAGTGATGTCAGTAAGAGAGCCAATGTGATCATGGAAAACACGTTGAAGCTATTGCTCGCGGCGGTGAATAACTAGAGGTACAGGGGAAGGGAAGGGGGTACATACTGGGATGGGGAGGAGTGGGAAGAGGTGGAGGGGACGGAGAGGAGGAAGGGTGCCGGCGCCCCCACCAACATGGTGCCCAGGGCGGACTGCCTCTCCTCACCCTCCCCCCTTACTATGCCACTGAACACAAAATTGAGAAACTATGTGGCAAAGGTGCGAATAGCTTATAGTATTCCGTACGTTATGGGCCAGATTTTGTATAGTGCAACCAAAGTTGCATGCGTAAATATTTGCACATTGCTGATTTGCATGTGCAGATCTGTGGAAAACAACTACAGCAGACCCTCAATATTTGCGGGGGTTAAGGGCAGAGACGGCCTATGAATAGGGAAAATCGCGAATAATTATTTGGACCAGCTCTGACCCACCCCTGCCTCCCTCCTGCATCCCTCCTGCTTCCTCGACCTTACCTGGTAGTCTAGCGGTGACGCGGGGCAGGAGCGATCTTCCTACGCTCCTGCCCCGCGTCACTGCAGAGCCGTCATCAAAATGGCTGCCATGAGTTCCCGTTGTAGTCTCGAGAACTTGGGAACTCACTGGAGCCATTTTGATGATGGCTATGCACGGGGCAGGAGTGTAGGAAGATTGCTCCTGCCCCGTGTCGCTGCTAGACCACCAGGTAAGGTCTGAGGAATGTCTGGGGCAGTGTTTCTGAATTAAAAATTCAAGTGGCAAAAAAAATCTCGAATAACCAAATTTGCGATTGGGGAAACCATGAATCAGGGGGGGGGGAGCTGTACTGATCCTTAGGATTAAGTAGCATGGAATCATGCCACTTTGGGACTCTGCCAGGAAGTGGCTTAGTGAGGTTAGACGGCGCCCCCCTCCGCCCTCTTCTCCAGCCCCCACCCTGCTGTGCATGCACCCCTTCCCCCATACCTCTTTAACTTCAACGGGGCGCACACCATCTCCATCCTTCTGCCCGCGTCAGTCTCAGCTCTCCCTCTGTTATCACCTCTTGGTCCTGCGACCAGGAAATGACTTCAGAGGGAGAGCTGAGGCCGGCGTGAGCAGCAGGTTGGAGATGCTGCTCGTGCCGGTGTAGAGTCAGAGGCATGGGGGAGCAAGGGAAGGTATGCACGCATGTGGTGGGGGAGGGGAGGGAAAGGACAGGGGAGGAAGGAGGAGAGGTACCAGTGACCCACCAAGATGGCGCCTGGGGTGGCCTACCCCTCCTTACTGTGCCACTGCTGCCAGGCCCCGCTGGCCCCACCACCTCTGATGTTATCTTTCTGTTCCGGGGTGAGGGACCAGCAGAGTTGACAGCCATGTGCAGGCAGCCCGCAACTCTGCAACTTGAGGAACGGGGTGATCCTGCCAGAGGAGGGATGCTCTGCCCTCTGTTCCCGCCCCACCAGGTATGCACTGGTACAAGGGTCAGTGAGCAGCAGTTACTAACTTAAAGTATTAGAAACTAAGGATGTGCACAAGGCCAACATTTATGGTTTGAGGGGGCTTTCTTTGTGATTTTTATTTTCAGTTCATTTCACACATTGGTTTAGCAAAAAATTTTATGTGCATTACAACTTTGTAACTTTTAATTTTTTAACTTTTTAACACTAATCGGTTTAATGTGTATTGATTCATAGATTAATGTTCCTTAAATCAGTTGAGCATGCACTCAATTTTTTTAAGGCAAACTAGCAAACTGAATGCACACTAACAAAAGTACAGTATATCCCACCTTGGAACATAACCACAGTCTCTTATACTTGATTTTTCACTCATGCCTGAATGAAAATCCCAGGAGGAACAAATCCTTCCTCTTCCCTCATCCTCACAGCATCACAGTTTTCTGTTCCTTTGAAGCTGCTCACTTACAGTCTCCTCAACCCAAACCCTGAGTTGAGCAGAAACAAAGCCATGAGCTGAACCGGCGGCATGAAATCCAAGAGAAAAGAAGATGCCAGCTCTCCAGGCATTCATGAGAATTATTTATTATTTCATTTATTTCTAAAATTTCTAGACCGCCTGTAACTAAACGGTTACCTCATTGCCCCAGGTGCATTAGGCAGATTGTGAGCCCCCCGGGACAGACAGGGAAAAATGCTTGAGTACCTGAATAAATTCAAGTAAACCGTTCTGAACTCCCCTGGGAGAACGGTATAGAAAAAATTGAATGAATGAATGAATGAACAATAAAAACGTTCATAATAGTTACAAAACGCCTTCAGTTGCATCGCAATCACATAATAACTTAATCCACTTAAGTTACATCAAAAGCTCAACAAATTTACATATTATCCATCCCCACTTAATAAGGTGCAGTAATTGCAATTCAAATTTCTTATCAAATATACCTACTAGCAAAGTTTCAGAGGAAGCCTCCACATACAGTTGTGTCTTTCAACATCCTTCTAAATTGTAAACGGTCGGAACAGGTCATCAGAATGCCTGGGAGGGAATTCCAATAATTTTAGCCCCGCCACGGACAACATTGTTGATCTGGATTTAGCATACCAAACAGTTTTCTCCTTAATGGAAGTCAATCTTTTAGTACCCTCAGACCTCAGATTCCTCCTCGGCTGGTGCGCCTCCCACAGAGATTGAAAGTTCAATGGAACAAATCCATACAAACTCTGATGTATTACTGACAACGTTTTATAACAAACCCTTTGTGCCACTGGAAGCCAGTGCCTCTGTTTTACCATAGGCGTAATATGTTCCCTGTGTGAAATTCCTAAAATCAGCCTCGCAGATAAAGCTAACTAGAGGATTTCACAGAGAAAAGAGACGAGAAATCCTTCTTTAAAAAGCAGTAGAGTTCGAGAAGCTTTGTAAAGAAAGAAATAGAAATAATGGTCAGTATTTCTCCTATATCAAGAGTTTTTCTCCCGGGTTCAGGTAACTCTGCCCAGTTGGTACCCATCAAAATTCTCATCTAGTTCTGATCAGAAACTGAATTATGGAGACAGCCACTCAAGTAATAAAGTCAACAAATGACAGACATAAACTCTAGACTGGTCACTAGAACAGTCCCAGAATAGAAAACATCTCCTTGGTAAAATATCATATTAAAGATTACTTTATTTAAAAGCACAATCTTTCTCCCCTCCTTCCCAGTAATCCAATCAGCAGTAATAGCAGCCCACCAGCAGTATGAGGACACAGTAAACAATTTTTTCTGTATTCCACCAGTCGGTCATGTATGCTTTCTGATTGCAGAGAAAATGCTCACCATGGGGGGGGGGGGGAGTGGCAAAAGTAGTTGAGGGGACAGGAAACATATTCTCACTGTGTCTCCATGCACCAGTACTGTGCCCCAAGAAATTGAGTGGAACATGAGGGGAAATAAGGAATAAAATCAATGGAGAAGAATTCCGGGGGAGGGGAGAGACAGAGAGAAACTTAAGGGAAAGGAAATGAGAGGCAGAAAGGAATCCAAAGACGGGCGAAGGAAGTAGATTGTGGTGGGAGAGGAAAGAAGTCCAGAGATGGGTAGAGGAATTAATAAACAAGCAATCACAGGGGGAAACAGAAATGAACTTAATAAATATGGATGGGGGGGGGGGGACAAGAAGCTGAGAGAAATGGAAAACCAGACGAAGAAATAGACAGAAAAAGGGAAAAAGATAGGAACGTGAAGAGAGATGATCTGGAAGGAGGAGAAGGGAAGGGGGAGGGAGAATGGGAGACATAGCAGGTGAAAAGATGAAAGTGAGGTGGCAGAGAAGCAGAGACATGAGAATTTACTGCTCTATTTTCACCCTGCTTTATAAAATCCGCCTACCTGTGCCATGTATGAAATTGAGTTAAATGTCTTTCTTTTTCATGTGTATCCAGATTTAAAACCAGGACAATTGGTGGGCCCTATTCACACTTGCTTAACTCTTTATTTGGCATTGTTGCTCAGAAGCAACATTTGCTTCCTATGGCTCTCATGGGAGATCTGCATCTCCAAATTAGGGTACCAGATGCCCAGATTTCACAGAACATGTCCTCCTTTTAAGGACATGTTCGGGGGTCCAGACAACTTTTCAAATCTTGACTCTTTGTCCGGGTTTTGAAAAGTGTCCCGACATATTCGCATCAGGAAGGGGCATCTGCGCATGCACGGATGCAACGTGGTGATGTCACATGTGCATGACATCACTGTGTCATGTCCGTGCATGCGCGGATGCTATCTGGGGGTGGGGCTGGGGGGGGCAGAAATGGGCAGGAAAGAGGCGGAACTGGGCTTTCCTGGGGGGGCGTGGCCATGGGTCTGGATTTTCCCAAATGAAAATCTGGTAACCCTACTCCAAATGCCTGTTACTTTGCACTGTTGCTCTCATTCAACATCCATTTATGTAAAGCAGCCATTTCACCATCTGCCAATTAAAGGGTTAAACCGGACTGCCCTGTATGAAGTAAGACGCTTGGCCATGCTAACAAATACAGATATATCCACACATATATTCAGTATAGGACAATTCTATATAGGGGTTCCTATTTGGACCCACCTCTGTTTTGTTGCCCAAGAATTATAATTTTTTTTTAAATTTTCCCCTCCTCTTGGAATAAATGTTATCTTTCCTGTGATTTTTTTTGGCGTTCCTTTCCATAATTTCTTTCTAATTATATGTAATTGATTGTGAACTGCCCTGTGATGCTCCCAGGAAGGGTGGTAGAGAAAGTTGAAATAAATCATAAACTTGGGGCTCCTTTTATCATGGCGCGCTACGGGGGTTAGCGCGTCTGACATTTCATCACGCGCTAACCCCTGCGGCAGCCTAAAATCCTAACGCCTCGTTAATGGAGGCGTTAGGTACTAGCGCGGCAGGCGGTTTAACGCGCAGTATTCCACGTGTTAAACCGCTACCACGCCTTTGTAAAAGGACCCCTTAGTATTCTGCAAAGGGAACTCTGCGCAGAATGACCATTATCGAATGTTAGCACCCATTTCTGCCTTGATTCTATAAGTGTCGCCTAGATTGGCAGTGCCTAGTGGTGACTATCCACGGAAGTTTGTTTTTGTAAGAATTGGATTAACTGGCATAATAATTGAAAATGCCATTAAAAGCCAATTTAAACAAACAAACAAACAATTAATTTAAGCTCTGCATGGTAGTAGACACGCCACCTAGCCAAAAAGTGGGCATGGTTGGGGTGGAGAATGACATCAGTAGATGCCTGTATTAGGCACCAGTAAATCAGGCTAGGAAACCCCATAAGTATTGCTTTAGATTTAGGGGCATTTATAGAATCAGGCTTTACATGCCTAACTTTGGGTGTAAGCATTTTGTTTGGCGTAAATGCTCACACCCAACTGATGGCTTTTAGGTATACAAATGCAGGAATTCTATAATATTGCACCTAATTTCTGGCACACCCATAACACTTCCATGGTCACACTCCCTTTGAAATTGTGTGCAATGAAATTTACGGCCTCTTTTGCAAAGCCGCAAAGCCCGTAGAGATTTAAAGGGCTTCAGGGCTGTTGCCACACGGTAGCCGCTAGCACGGCTTTGTAAAAGAGGCCATTAGGTGTACATGTTATAGAATAGGGTGTATGGCTGATCCTTACATAACTTCTAATTACCGCCAATTAAGCGCTTCTTAGCATCAATAATTGACTGTTATTACCTAATTAGTTTGTACACAGATCTGGGATTTGCACCCAAAATTGCACAG
This sequence comes from Geotrypetes seraphini, assembly GCF_902459505.1. NCBI lineage: Eukaryota > Metazoa > Chordata > Amphibia > Gymnophiona > Dermophiidae > Geotrypetes > Geotrypetes seraphini. Next base: position 181,471,565 of record NC_047087.1, read on the forward strand.
CTATAAAAAAAATCCAGGGAGTAATGACTAGTATACAGGCATTTTACATGCATATTTGCTGCCTAGCTTTTGATGGTTACATAAGAATTGCCATATTGGGGCAGACCGAAGGTCCATCATGCCCAGTATCCTGTTTCCAACAGTGACCAACCCAGGTCCCAAATACCTAGCTAGATCCCAAGTAGTAAAACAGATTTCATGCTGTTTATCCTAGGAATAAGCAGTGGATTTATCCAAATCATCTCAATAATGGCCTATGGATTTCTCTTTTAGGAAATTATCCAAGCCTTTTTTAAAACCCTGCTTAGCTAACTGCTTTCATCACATTCTCTCACAATGAATTCCAGAGTTTAACTACATGTTGTGTGAAGAAATATTTTCTACAGTTTGTTTTAAATCTCCTACTTAATTACTTCATTGTATGCCCCCTAGTCCTAGTATTTTTGGAAAGAGTGAACAAGCGATTCACATCTACCCCTTTCACTCAGTATTTTATAGACCTCTATCATATCACCCCTAAGTCGTCTCTTTTCCAAGCTGAAGAGCCCTAGCTGCTTTAGCCTCTCTTCATAGGGAATTTAATTCATGTTAACTTAAGAATTAACAAATTCAGTTCATTAGCACATTAGAAAGTTCTAATTTGCATTAAAAACTTGTATTTGTATTACCACAAATGTGTGACATGAACTTAACATAGTAACAGAGTAGATGACAGCAGATAAAGACCCGAATGGTCCATTCAGTCTGCCCAACCTGATTCAATTCAATTTTTTTCTTCTTCTTCTTAGCTATTTCTGGGCAAGGATCCAAAGCTCTGCCTGGTACTGTGCTTAGGTTCCAACTACTGAAGTCTCCGTCAAAGCTTGCTCCAGCCCATCTACACCCTCCCAGCCATTGAAGCCCTCCCCAGCCCATCCTCAACCAAACGGCCATATACAGACACAGACCTGAACGGTAGAAAGAAATAAAAAAAAATTGGTGGGAAAGTCCAAACAAACTGAAACAGAACTGAAATTTTTCTCTATGCACACCTCTAGTTCCTGTAGGTTAACACGTGTTTACCTGTAAGGGATGTGTGGGGGAGGGGGGAAGGGAAGCCATTGCATCTAGGTTTCTGCAGGGAAAATCACACTCATAGGAGTTAATTCTTAAATGGGTGTTAACATTTACATGTCAATTATGCATATAAGCACCAACATTGTGCAATTCTAAATATGCACTTATCTTACTTAGCTTGGATTTGACAGATGGGTGTACACATAGGCATAGTCTGCGTAGCCTCACATGTAACTTACAGAATATTTCTGGCATTTAGGGGCACGAGCACTTACACTAGCGCTATGGCTAATGTAACTGCTCATGCTTAAATTATAGGCTTGTATTTTTTCTATTGCATTAGTGTTCTATAAAAGAAATTAGGCACCTAGTTTCCTTTACAGAATAGGCATACTGTTATAGAGTTAACCCCCAAATGGCCATGGACCTCAAAGCACCAGTGAGAGGCTGAAAATTTACATCAAGAAGTGGTCTTGATGTAAAAGATTGAACATATATGGAACAGTGGGTGGGAGGGGGAGAACAAACTGGTATGTGAATTCCATAAGGCACGGGGCAGGCTCAGAGGATCCTTTTTTGATGGGAAATCTAACAAATAGAAACAAAACAAAGACGAATAATATACCTTTATTATTGGACTAAAAATACATTTTTGACTCATTTTTGAAGGCCACAACCTTCTTTTTCAAGTTAGATGAACAAAAGATGAAAATATACCACTGGAATGCTTGTATGTTTCACTTATATATTCTAATAGTCATCTTTTGCTCATCCTGTTCTGACCTGAGGAAGAAGGTTATGGCCTGTGAAAACTAGTCAAAAATATACTAAGCTAGTTCAATATTAAAGAATATCACCTTATTTGTGCCTTGTTCCTTTATTTCTATTTACAGTATTAATATATAAAGTGGACTAATAAAGCAACCACATTACTTTGTCCATGATTGGAAAGTGTAGTGAAAATCAGAATTCAAATAGGGTCTGTGGTATGCCTGTAGGAAGGATAGCTCTCACAAGCTTTATCATTTGTCGCTTTGTATTTCTCTCTTTCTCTAATTGCAGAATTGTGTCATCTCATCCATCAAATCGGAAAGCTTCATGAATTGCCTGCTTCATAATAATACCCCCCAAAGGAACAGAGTCACCTCCTAACCAAGCCAGTTACCTCCATCCGTTTCAATGGTATCTCCTTTCTTTAGGTCTCTTCCCCACATCTTTTTACTTCTAAAGATTCCAAGCAAACCCTTAGTTACAAACACCATTAAGTACTGGATGCTGACAGGTATTTCGGATCAGCAATGTGCAATATACCGTATGCTTTGTTGAGAAAGCCTTTAAGTCACAGCGGGGTCAGTTTTCAAAAAAAATATCCAATGCCTGATTTAGGCCCAGGTTTTAAGATTCCAAATTTAGGAGTGTACAACTTAAGATCAACTGAGGTCTGTAAAGTAGATCCTGGGTGGGCAACCTGTGCTCTCCCCCTGCCCTCTCACCCCCCACCCCCCAGACCATGGGACCATGGGATGTATTCACAGAAAAGATCATTAATTAGAGCTTTGGTGATTTAAAATACTGTATTTTACAACAATTTTCACAATAAGTTTGTTTCCATCATTTTTACTTATTTATCACAGAAGGTCTACAGAACTCAGTGCATTTCAGATTCTGACATTACATAATGTTATAGCTCTTTAGGGGCTATTACCGACATTCATGCAGCCCTCTAGAGGTATTACTGGCATTCTCTAGAAAATCCGGATTTTCACAGGTTGGCTAGGTAAGATGAGCATGTGAGAAAACAGCAAGGCAATTGGCCCACTCTAGAATCCAACATAGAACAGATGACAACAAGCAGACCATATGGAGATAAAACAATGTTTAATCAAGATGCTCCCAGGAACAATGCCTGATGCTTTGTCGTCTGTTCCACATAGGTAGGTTGAAGGACATCCAGGTCTGGATGTTCCTATATATTTTTCAAAAGGCTCACTGAATGTGGAGTCTTTTGTAAAATATATATATAAGGTACTGAGAAAAAAACATGCATTTGGTGGTATGTATAACAAGAACAAACATTTTACATGATAAAACAATCAAAAACTTGGTGTCACTTGTTTATGCCAGCATTTACATGCAAAGAGCCCATGTGTGGGCAGGTGGATTTTTTTTTGTATATGTAGAAGTACATAAAGGTCCATCCAAGGGGAACTAATAAATGTGCCAAGTTACAAAGTACAAATTGGAGGATATTGAGGTTATCATCGAGAAGAAATGAGCAGGATCCGTGGCAGTGTATCTAAGGACTAGGTGAGGTTAACAAGTTATCATTTTTAGAGGGGAACCAGGGGGACAAAGGGCATACATAGTTTAGGTGGGGGAGGTTGGGTAATATAGGGAGCTTAGTAGGATACAGACTGAAGCATACTGGAGGCATATAGAGGGTGGCCAAAACAGGTTGAAAAGGTGACAGCAAAAGCTAGAAGGATGCTAGGATGGATAGGAAGAGGTATAGACAGTAGGAAAAAGGAGGTATTGATCCCCCAGTATAAGACTCTGGTGAGACTTTATTTAGAATGTTGTGTACAATTCTGGAGACCGCACCTTCAAAAAGATATAAAAAGGATGGAATTGGTCCAGAGGAAGGCTACTAAAATGTTGTGTGATCTTCGTGATAAGGCATATGGGGGACAGACTTAAAGATCTCAATATGTATACTTTGGAGGAAAGGCAGGAGAGGGGAGCTATAATAGAGATGTTTAAATACCTACGTGGCATAAATGCGCATGACGTAAACCTGAAGTCATTATGCCACTGTATAGATCCATGGTGAGACCGCACCTAGAGTACTGTGTGCAATTCTGGAGGCCACATTACCGCAAGGATGTGCTGAGACTGGAATCGGTCCAGAGAATGGCCACCAGGATGGTCTCGGGACTCAAGGAGCTCCCATACGAGGATCGGTTAGGGAAGTTGCAGCTCTACTCACTCGAGGAACGTAGAGAGAGGGGAGATATGATCGAGACATTCAAGTACCTCACGGGTCGCATCGAGGTGGAAGAGGATATCTTCTTTTTCAAGGGTCCCGTGGCAACAAGGGGGAATCAGTGGAAAATCAGGGGCGGGAAACTGCACGGTGACACTAGGAAGTTCTTCTTCACCGAAAGGGTGGCTGATCGCTGGAATAGTCTTCCACTTCAGGTTATTGAGGCCATCAGCGTGCCAGATTTTAAGGCCAGATGGGACAGTCATGTGGGATCTATCTGCAAAGATAGATAGGGAGGGTCATTGGAGTGGGCAGACTTGATGGGCCGTGGCCCTTATCTGCCGTCTATTTCTATGTTTCTATGAGTCAAGTCTCTTTCATTTGAAAGGAAGCTCTGGAATGAGAGGGCATAGGATGAAGTTAAGAGGTGATAGGCTCAGGAATAATCTAAGGAAATACAGGTACTCATCGACTTACGACCTCAATTGGTTCCGACTGATAGGTCGTAAGTTGATCCGGACGTATGTTGGCCTATGTTAATACAGTATACAGTACTAACTATTTTTTACCCCTCCCCGCGTACCTTTTCCCTGGTGGTCCAGCAGTGTATCCTGCACTGAGCCCCTCCTGCCGATGTCAGCAGTCAGAAGCCAGCAGCGCACCCGGGCCGGTATGTACAGGAGCGAGCTTTTGGAATTCCCGCTCTGCCCTGCGTCACTCACTGAAACACTGCCGCCAGTTCTCACGGGACTTGTGTTTCTCGCGGCACTGAAACACTGGTGTGGGGCCCCTTGAAGTCTTTTATCGCTTCATCATAATTGTCTCTTATTTTTACTTTTAGTGAATTTCTATACACATCCAGGGTAGGGTGGGAGGTTGGGTGGGGAGGGTTATTTCTTTGTTGTATTATATATACATGCATAAGTAATAGTAGGAGGGGGATATTCTTTATGTAATTTTATTGATTGAAAATAAGTGCTTACTGTTATGGCTACTGGATGTATAGTGTTCTGCACTTTTTCCTGATTTGAAAATTAATAAAGATTCATTAAAAAAAAAAAAAAAAGAGAAAGCTTGATCAGATATTCTAGGTCCATACCCCAAAATGCTGCTTGGTATGATAAAAGACATTGATGATGTTTTTTAAATTTACAACCTCTAGCAGACGGAAGGACAAAATATCCTTCTATATTTATTGGTTGCAATAGAAAAGAGCTCAGTTATATATTTAGGAGTTAAATCAAACAACACCTTGAAACAGAAACAACCAAACTTGAACTTCACCCGCCCCTCCACTGGCAACCAATGTAGTTTCCGGTAAAGCTTTTACACATAAAATTCTCAGCATGCAACAATATAAAGTCTACCAGGCAAATTACCTTATCCATTCAATAAGTATCAATTAGCAAAATGCTAGAACTAGCTACCACTTACACTACGATCTTGTGACCACTATCTCAGGTTCAGAAATCTTTTAAAAGCATTTCTGTACCAAGACGAGGAGCCAACCCGGAAGTAACTGAAATGGTAATTGCAAAAGCCCATTTCTAAACTGTCTAATGCAATTCTTGGGACATAATAATGAGTCAACGATGACCTTCTTGAACTTGTAACTATGTAGTTGTAACTATGACCTCACTGTATTAATAACTGCACTGATCTACCTGTACTAGCAACTCTATTGAATGTCCCTGTCAAACTAAACTTCCTGAGTAACTGACCCAACACCTTGTAATATAATTTGACCTTGAACTGAATAGGTAAAGGTGGAACAGAAAACCTTGTTTTTATGTTAATTTATTTTGGACTTTTTGAGGCCAGAAAAAAAATTGTTTTCATATATTACTGTTTTTTTGGCGGAGGTTGATCTTATTGGTTTGACCGGTTTTATTTTTCTGAGCAAGAGAATTTTCCTTTTTTGAGGTTTTTGACTTTTTTGCTCAGATTGTTCCTGTCTAACCTGGTCATAGTGTAGCTGTATAAGCGCAATGCTGTGGCAGCTTTGAGTTGGATCGGTGCTCGTTGAGTCTTTGAGGCTATGGGCTCCTTTTACATAGCCGCGCTAGTGGTTTTAATGCACGTACCGGATTAACAGGCACTATACCGCGCGCTAGCTGGAAATCTACCGCCTGCTCCAAAGGAGGCGGTAGCGGCTAGCGTGTGCGGCAATTTAGAGCACGCTATTCCGAGCCTTAAGGCCCTAGCACGGCTTTGTAAAAGGAGCCCTATGTTTATAATTATGATAAATGATTGCCCCCCCCACCCAATCGATAATATTTTATTATATTAGTGTTTGTAAGCCAGCTGTATTTTGTTTTTGAGTATGAATTACTACATTGCAAAACTACCATTATTTGAAGAAAATAAAAAGGGAGGGTATCAGCTTACTGTTAATGGCGTCACAGGATGTAGACTTTTGTCTTGAGAGCAATGTTAGAGGCCTACCACTAGCTAACATAACCTAATTGTTTAAAAGCACGCAATTGCACATAACTGGATGGTAGGCATCTACCTGAAAGTGGGCATGCTTAAGGGCTAATCATGGGCGTGCTTATCATGTAGGCACATGCTTTGGACTTAGGCACACTCATTTAGGCCAAGAAAATCCTGGCATAAATAGGGAACACCTAAGGTTAGGACAGCTGCCAGCGTCTAAGCCCACTATAGGTGCTGCTAGGCACAATTCTATAAAGGGTCCCTAAATTGTTTCAAGTTTCAAGGTTTTTTTTTAATTGAAATTTATTAATGTATCCAAACAAGTATACAGGATATGGGAATTTACATAAAAAATATAGAAATATTATTTCTTAATACAACTTAAATCAGTCATAGAAAATCAGAAATCCCATCAAGCCCACATCATTGAGGAGAAGGAATTATATTACATTATAACATAAAATTTAGTAATCAATAAGGGATAACACCAAGTTTCAAGTTTAATGTATGTTTGATTAATCGCTTACTCAAATTTCTCAGCGATGAACATATCATTAAAATTACATACAATTAAGGGGGCAGCAAAACAAGCCAAAACTAAACATACGTAACATGTTAAAGACTAATATTACAAACATGTAAAAACGAGAGGAAAGGATGGGTAGATAAATACAAATTGCTGATAGAAAAGAAGACAATTATGGTAAAAAAAAAAACAATAGGGAGGGAATAAAGAATGAACCTTAACCAGGTTATGGAAATGAAACTCTTAGTCAAGCTTTTTAAGTATCAACAGCATCCTTGAAAAGAAAGCTTTTTAGTTTGCTCTTAAATTTATCTAAATTGTTTTCTCCTCTTAAGTAAGTGATTGACACGCACTAAGCGCTGCATTCCTCGGCATCTATATTGTAGTAGCGATTTATAGATTTGGCGTCTAAGCTCCTAGTGCCCAGTATTCATCAACAGTGCACACTCTTTTGAGACAAGTGTGTATTTTTTCTGAAAGAGAGCACACTTTTAAAAATCTTGCTCTCAAAACGACAAAACAAAAATCACAAACCAAAGAAAAATTCCTGTAGATAATAACATGGGAAACTAATCAAAATGAAAACTTTAGGTTCAAAGGACTATTAAAAAGCTGGCTGTACAAGGATGCATTTGAATCTTGAATTTCGACTTTATTCAGATTACTTTGAATTCTGTTGGAACCTAAGGATAGTACCAGGCAGAGCTTTGGATTCTTACCCAGATATAGCTAAGAAGAAGAAGAACCCCCCCCCAACAAATTTCTAGATTGAATCAGGTTGGTCAGACCGGATGGACCTTTCAGGTCTTTATCTGCCGTCATCTGCTATGTTACTATGAGGCCACTTATTTCTAAAAAAATAAATTTAATAGGTAACAATTCCCACCCCTAATGCTCTAACCCTCCATGTTTCTCTTTTTCTCTTATTTATTGTAGTTCAACCTGCCTACCCTATGTTCGTCTTGTACTGTCTAAGTCTAGTGTGCATTGAGTTTTGTTGTACCCCGATTTTTAATTTGTACATCGCTTGAAAACATGATATTGCGATTGAATCAACTTTTTAAATAAACTTGAAACTTGAAAAATACATATATAAGGGTTGAAAGCAATTTCACTGGGCAGGAATTTAGCACTAACCTCCAAACATAAAGCCGGCAATTATGTGGGTGATCCACGCATGGAGTCGTGCTATGCAGTGACGTGCTATTTATTTATCTATTCACAATTTGCTATACTGCTACAACTGACTGGCAGAACTGAGCGGTTCATGAACTAAAATCAAAAGGTGAAAAAAGAACTCCTTCAAAGTGACAGGAAAGGAAGAACCGATCAAATCACGAGAACATATGATGGAATGTGGATTCCGGCTCCATTTTCAATGCAGTCCTAAGGATATGTGCCAAGTGGCAGTATGAATGGCTGAAACAAGTTTTAAAGATTCTGTAAGTGGTTGTCATGAACAGCTAGTGCTTCTTCTGATCCCCTGATGAAGCAAGGTGTGAAACGGGTCCCATTGGGATCAGGACCCTTCAGTTAAGCTGTTCTATTATTTAAAATCTGTTTGAATAATTTTTTTTTTTCCAGTTCAAAGATTTTATTTATTTTAATATACAGCAAGAACATGAAATGTTAACAAGGCAAGATACACAATAAGCTGCACAAAATAAGGAATCTCAAAATGTTGACGAACAATACGATACAACAGACTGAACTATAAGAACATAAGAATATAAGAAGTGCCTCTGCTGGGTCAGACCAGAGGTCCATCATGCCCAGCAGTCCTCTCACGCGGGGGCCCACCAGATCCAGGACCTGTATAGTAACCTTCCATCTATACCCTTCTATCCCCTTTTCCTTCAGAAAATTGTCCAAACTCTTCTTGAACTCCAATACCGTACCTTGTCCTATCATGCTCTCTTGAAGCGCATTCCAGGTGTCCACCACCTGTTGGGTGAAGAACTTCCTAGCATTGGTTCTGAATCTGTCCCCTCTTAATTTTTCCGAATGGTCTCTCGTTCTTGTAGTTTTCGAAAGTTTGAAGAATCGAAAACTACAAGAACGAGAGGTCATTCTGTTTGAATAATTTTGATGCAAAGGAGGTTTTTTTCTTTGACAGATGATTGAAGTTATCCTTTATAAAGGCATGTGTATTTACACCAGCCACTAGAGGTAATCTGAGGTCTTTTTCCCTCCCTGCAATAAATGTGATAAGATGAAACTGTTTAAGTCAGCAGATGTGAAATAATGTTTTTGAATATTTATAAGTGAATGATTATTTGTCTAATGCAAGTTTTTTTCTACCTTTTGTTGTTGGCTATTAGCATATAGCCAGTTTTCGAAATTATCATGGGAACACTTATTGCCACCCATTTTGTAAGCCATAAGGACTCCTGCATTATCCATACCATAACAAGTTAGCATGCAGGAATTTAGATGCACTAACTAGTTAGCACAGGAACTAACTAGTTAGCACACCCCTTGCCACGCACGCTAAAAAAATACATTTTTTTTATAGTGCAGTTAATGCACGCATATTGCAAATTTACTGCAGAATGCCTGAGTGTGTCTCACAGTTCTCCATTTTGTACGCCTTATGCAAACATTAGCTCTTAACACATCATAGTAAAAGGACTCCTAAGATAACCGGACAAACTATAAAACACAATTCTGTCTTTGTCCATTTTAACTTAGGTGGTTAAGTGCGGAATATCACACTTAACTAGATAAAGGATAACAGGCCACATAAATCAGGTGCCCGGACACCATCCCACATTGAATACCCAGGCATAATGCTGCTGTTGGCCAAAAATTGCTGATTGCCACTGGCCGAATATTTACCCCATACTTTTCAGGCCTGTCCAAATCATGCTTCGATTATGTCCCGTTCAAAATTGTGCTTACCACGGGTACTCATAGCTAAGCAACAGCTTTACTAAATCGCTGCTTACATGTGTATGGCCATTTACCCATGTACAATAGATCAGTTTTCTGTATGTAAATGATGCCTGACTCTTTTGAAATGCCATCCTTAGATGTTCAAGGAAAGTGTCTATTGCTGAAAAGCACTTCTAGGCATCCCATGCATTTCTTTCTGCTCCAGTTCTACCACTATGACCACCTACTTTTCAGGGACCTATATTTAGCTGCCTAGAAGAAGAGATGCCCAAATTTTGGAGCTCATCCTTAATGTTTTCCAAAGAGCCCGTTTAGATGCTCCTCTCAATGATGGACATGCACACCTTTTTCAAACTGATCTCTCTAAGCTGTGAGCAGAGTGGATTTTCTGTTCCCTCGGCACAACCTGGGTTTGTGGTCACACTGACAAGGGAGTGTACAGTTTGCATAAGTGAAAGCTGTCGACACGCACTGCAGTCTGGGGGTGTTTAAGGCAGCTACTCTACATCTCTGAGTAACTGCAGTTTGTGTGGGCAAATTCCTTCTCTGAGTGTACTTAATATATCCGGTGTGTGACCACTGATTAGCTTCTTTGTCTACAGAGAACACAACCTGTGTGTGTTTTGATGTGTATAATTTACACTGTGCATTTAATACAGCCTGTACATGAAGGTACAGATTTATACTGCAATACAGTCTCCCTTTGCTGTGGGAGAGCTTCACTGACTATTGTTGAAGCCGATTAATTCATCACTTTCACTAATTCTGCTGTGCTTGACAGCTTTTCTCTAATACCGGACAGAGTCCATGCCCCGCATACTGTGACAGATCCCAGACTGCCCTCATTAAGCTGGGCTTGTCTATTTGGATGGAGAAAGGCTGAATGTTCATCCAGGGACCGAGCCAGTATCAGTTGGTACAAGAGAAACACCATGGTGTGGCAATAAAGACTAGGGTACCGTCAGCTTGTTTATAGATAAAGGGCTTGGTCCGGTCTGGAACTTTCTCGGGTTTCTGACTATCCTGCTTGAGACACTAAACCCAGCCAGAAAACTCCTCGCGCGCCAAGAACAAACGGCAGCTTTGTGAGCTCAAAGGACAGAAGCAAGGCGAAAAATTACATCGCATGCAGCTCTAACTATGCTTGTTTAGAGAAACTGCTTGCATTTATGATGTCTTTGGTGCGGAAAGCAGGGTTGCAAATGACTGCATCAGCAGCGACAGTAAAGGCCATTAATTTCCTGTTATGTTTTTCTGTGTTAGGGGCTTTATTAATTTAATTTTACACTGTTGAACAACAGCGAGAGCTGACACTGCCACACTTCTGGGTTGTTTTTTTTCCTCTCTCTCTCTTTTTTTTTCTCCCATCGGCACTCCATTCTTTGCTTGCCTGACATACAGAGCAACACCATTCTGAGGTTACGAGAGCCCATGAAGACCATACTCTGGCAGTTTGGGCATTTTATTCCCTCAACCTACCTCAGCAAATCTATACCATAGTACCAAAATCCAGTTCAACCCTTGAATTTTTTTTTATTTATCTCTCCTGAATCTATTAAGGGTGCATATTTGGGAGCCATTGATAGAATTCTGCAAGGAGTGATTGTTGATTTTGCCCTTTGATCATGCACGTCCAGGGAGGGTGGGTGGGAGGGGGATGGGGAGTTATTTTTATTTAGAGTGCAATTGTTGGGTATGTATAAAGGGGGAGGTTGATATATGTATTGTCATAAATATAATTGATAGAATTTAAGGGCTCCTTTTACGAAGGTACGCTAGCGTTTTTAGCGCATGCACCGGATTAGCATGCGCTAGCCGAAAATCTACCGCCTGCTCCAAAGGAGGCGGTAGCGGCTAGCGTAAGTGAAAATTTAGCGCATGCTATTCCGTGCGTTAAGGTCCTAGCGCACCTTCGTAAAAGGAGCCCTAAGTGTTGTTAAAGTGAAAAAAATCTGTAAAATATGTTGCACTTATTTTTGGTTTTAAAAATGAATAAAGATTGTCAGGCGGTCGAGGATTTTCCTGCAGACCTGGGACCCCTACATCTCCTCGCTTTCCTCTAGGGCCAGAAGTCTGGTCTTAAATTCACTCTGTTGCTGATACCTTATGCTCTCAGCTGTTTTCCCCGGGTTGGTGGGTGGATGTTTGGGCGAGTGTGAATGGTGGGTATGAGTGGTTGGAAGTATGTGGAGTTCGGTGGGTAGGGTGGGATTACACATTGAGGGTGGCAGGATGGGATTTGGTTCTTTTGTTTGATATGTGCTGGGCGGCATAAGCAAACAGCTTGCTCAGCATACTCCTTTCGTGCTGGGGGTTTTTTGGATATGGATTGGGTCTCATGGTGTGGGTTTGGGATGGGGTGGGGGTTTGGGCTTTGGAGGGGGTGGGGATTGGGGGGATTCTTTGGTTGGGGTGAAAATGTGTTTGATGGTACGTTTGGTGTTCGCGACCTTGTTGTATTGTCGTGCTGTATTGTGTATTTACTGCTGATGTGCCAATAAAACATGATTTATACTAAAGGGTGTATAGGCAAAAAATTTTCATCCTGTTCAATTTACCTTGTTTTTGTGAGGTTTTCATTTTGTTTGGGGTTTTTTTTTTCTTTTCTTTTTATCTCAAGAGGGGGGCAATGTCATGAAGAGTGCACACTATCGCTCAAAAACATGCACTATTTATCTGTGGGTGCACTATTCTTCAGTACTGTGACTATGGATAAATAGACTTCCAGGCTGCTGGTGGAGGACCTCTTCCACTGGTGGGGATTAGGGACCCCCACTAGCAGAGGTGGGGATACAGAGAGCAGGTAAGGGCCGATATGGTGTGTGGGAGGAGACAAGCAAATTTAGGACTCGCATATATGTTATAAAAAAGCTCATGTCTACACATAAAATAAAATAAACTGGGATATCTGTACACAAGCCAAGAGTAGTTGTATCAGTGGATGCCTCCTTTCCAGGCTTATTTTATAAAGTCAGATATATACACGAGTTCCCATTAGAAAATAGGCCTCATTTGTGCACAAGGAGCCATCTCTGGCTGGTTAAATCACTTTGAATATCGACCCCCTTTATTAGCTCCCCCCCCCAAACAGAAGAGTATCATTACCAGCACTAACCTGCTTTATTGGTGTTATATTGTCTAGGCCAGTGTTTCTCAACTCGGTCCTGGAATACACCCTTGCCAGCCAGTCAGGTTTTCAGGATATCCACAACGAATATTCATAAACTTGATTTGCATGCACTGCCTTCATTATATGTAAATTTATTTCATGCATAATTCATTGTGGATATCCTGAAAACCAGACTGGCAAGGGGGTACTCCAGGACCGAGTTGAAAACACTGGTCTAGGCAGAAGTAGAAACAGAGACACATAATGGCGGATAAAGGCCAAATGGACCATCCAGTCTGCCCATCCATGGCATCCACTATCTTCTCCTTTCCCTACAAGAAGCCACGTGCCTATCCCATGCATTCTTAAATTCAGACACAGTCTTTGTCTCTACCATAAAAACATGACAACAGATAAAGGTCTAATGGCCCATTCTTCTCCCTTTGCTCCAAGCCCTGATGCTACTTAGCCCTAAAATGGCAGCTCTATCACACTATTACTAGCAATAGTGTGGTAATACTACCAAGAGTAAGGAATGTGATTTTGATTTTAAATTATCCATGTATTTTACTTTTCGCATAGCAGTCAAAACATGGTTGTTTTGTACATAACAATTGCCGCTGCTGGGTCAGACCAGTGGTCCATCGTGCCCAGCAGTCCGCTCATGTGGCGGCCCTTAGGTCAAAGACCAATGCTCTAAATGAGTCCATCCTCACCTGCGTACATTCCAGTTTAGCAGGAACTTGTCCAACTTTTGAAACCCTGGAGGGTGTTTTCCCCTACGACAGACTCTGGAAGTGCGTTCTAGTTTTCTACCACTCTCTGGATGAAGAAGAGCTTCCTTACGTTTGTACGGAATCTATCCCCTTTCAGCTTTAGGGAATGCCCTCTCATTCTCTCTACCTTGGAGAGGGTGAACAATCTGACTTTATCTACTAAGTCTATTCCCTTCAGTAACTGGAATGTTTCGATCATGTTCCCTCTCAGTCTCCTCTTTTCAAGAGAGAAGAGGCCCAGTTTCTCCAATCTCTCACTGTACGTCAACTCCCCCAGCCCTTTAACCATTTTAGTCGCTCTTCTCTGGACCCTTTCGAGTAGTACCATGTCCTTCTTCATGTACGGTGACCAGTGCTGGACGCAGTTCTCCAGGTGAGGGCGCACCATGGCCCGATACAGCGGGATGATAACCTTCTCCGATCTATTTGTGATCCCCTTCTTTATCATTCCTAGCATTCTGTTTGCCTGAGTAAATATGCTAGTTAAAAATTACAGATTCTCTCTTGGGGTAAAAAGATGCCCTGATCATTCCTTGAGTGTGTTACATTACTTTACATCCTGTACAATTCTCACGAGTTCAGTGCAATTAACAAATGAAAAACTAGGCATTCCCAGAATGATCACAATATATCACCTAGATATATTCAATTCATCGAACCATGACAAATTTTTGAAATAATACGTTTTTAACATCCTTCTACATAATTTATAATTTGTTGTTCGTCTCAGAAACATCAGTAAATAATTCCATCTTACAGACTGATAAGAGAAGAAAGATATGAAAATAGTTTTATACACTATGAGGGGCATTTCTGAAAGAATGGCCAAGTCAGTATTGGCACATCCCTCTCATTACATTAAAAAAAAGAGTTCAACTCACAGCTATTTTCAAACCAGAAAAAATGGCGGAATTTCCTGTTTGAAAATATATGAAGATAAGGAATGCCAAGAAAGCAAAAACCAAAACAAAGAAAACCGCAGACAGATGTACAAAGATGTAGGCTAAATTTATTAAACCAAAAGCATGAATGCGGTTAATGTTACCACCTTGAACCAAACCAAAGGACCCGACACGGTCCGTGTTTCGGTAAATACGCCTTCATCAGGGGTCCCAGGTGGATAAGGTATCGATTCAAACCGCAAACAAAAACCTGGCCTTTCTAAAAACGCGACCAGTAGTAAGACAATTACTTTGAAAACTCCACTGTGGTGATACATGCCAAGAAAGCAGGCATAGACATTTATTTACTGTCTATTCATGAAGAGATTCACCCAATGCAGTTTACAATATTTTGAATGGTAATGAAGTACTCTTAAATATTTTCCCTATCTGTCCTAGCCAGCTCTCAATCTAACTGTGGTACCTGAAGCAATGGAAGATTAAGGGCTCCTTTTATCAAGGCGCGCTAAGGGAGTTAGCGCATCGGACATTTCATCACCCCTAAGTGACTTGGAAGGATGCATCAATGGTAGAATATATAACCTGGTGGAATACTGTTTTTATAACTGCTAAATTTGAACGTGTTGCTGCAGAAAGATTAAGGCACACTAAATGCTAACGCGTGCATGTTAGTCTATGGACGCGTTAGCGTTTAGCGCGTGTTAATTCGATTAGCGCACACTAATCGGTTAGCGCACCTTAATAAAAGAGGGAATAAATGCGTTAAATAAATTTCATAAAATATGGGAGCCATTAGAACATTACAGTTATGCGCCTGTTAAACCATGATGATTTGTTTGAACGAGGTGTACATTCATATGGTCTTGTATTTATGATAGTATTAATGAGTAAATGTTAATTGTTTGTATTGTTTTTTCTTTTTTCTCTTTTATATATACATATGACTCATGTTATAATGAATTGTTCTGTATTTTGTGCAAATACTAATAAAAATTATTGAACATAAAAAAGTTTCTTGCCCAGAGTCACAGGGAGCAGGCTGGGATTGAACTTAGAGTATAACCTCAGAATGCTGAGGCCAGCAGCTCTAACCATTAGGCCACTGCCTGGTATCATTTGTACAAAAATGGCCACACAGATATGCCTGCAGGGCAGAGGGGCAACCAAGTGGTCACTGTACTGGATTTTAAGCAACAGGACCCAGATACAAATTCAACCTTGATTGCTTTAAATGTTATTGTGAGCCCTCCAAGAACAAATGGAAACCAACTGTACCTAAAAGTACACTACTACAATAGCCATCACGCTTGCAAATGTCTTATATATTCAGTTACAATAGGTATTTCCATGTTCCCAGAGGGTTCACATATTTCTAGCGTAATAAAAGAGTTAAAGTGGGAATTACACTTGGGTCTCATTGCTTAAAGTCCACTGCATTGACCACTACTCCTTATACTTGTTTGCTTCTCTGTTAGAGGTGGCCATAATGCCTGAAGCTGTCACAGAGCCTGGTATCTACTGTCACTTTCACTTCTTAGGAGGGTGTGGCTCAGTATCCATTAGGAGATATAGAATAGGTTGTACCTTCATCCTTCCAGTGGTTAGGTGCTGAATCAGGGCACCTTTTTGTACTCTGAATGCAGTGGTGTAGTAAGGGGGAGGGGTGGGGCAGACCACCCTGGGAGCCATCTTGGTGAGGGTGCCAGCACCTCTACTCCTCTCCAACCCACTTTTGTACCTCTTTGGCTCTTCGCTGGTCGCTGACCTGTTGCTCACGCCAGCCTCAGCTCTCCCTCTGAAGTCACTTCTAGAAGTCTGCACGGGAACGGGGATTGCGGGAATCCTGCGGGTCCCACGGGGTTCCCGCAGGAATTCCCCCTAAACCACAGGACTCCCACGGGGACCCCCTCTGGTCCATGGGACTCCCACGGGGACCCCCCTCTAGCTAACGGGACTCCCACGGGGATGGAAGGCTTTGGAAACAGGGTTCGTCCATATAATATAATGGACACGTCAGCCTTAGTAAAAGAGGGGGTTTATAAGTGAATTACCTGAACAGAAAACAAAAAAAGGGTTCCACCAAAGAGATTCCACAAGGAAAACAGCAGCGCAAACACAAAAGAAACTGTGGAATTGATGATCCTGTCAGAAGTAATTGCTGCTTTTTATGGGGACAGGCGGGGATGGAGGTAATTCCTTGCGGGGATGGGTGGGGACGGAGAGGATCCTGACGGGGACGAGTGGGGATGGAGAGGATCCTGATGGGGACGGAGAGGATCCTGGCGGAGACGGGCGGGGATGGGTGAGATTTCTGTCCCCATGCAACTCTCTAGTCACTTCCTGGTTGTGGGAAAATGCCCTTCCATGGATCTGACTTACTGTCTTAACTCCAGTCTCTCTCCCTTGTACAAGGGCACCAAACTAGGAATGGCTTACAGGTGCTGCTTCAAGTGGGAGGGTTAAATGGCTTGCCCATGGCCACAGGACTTAACATAAGAACATAAGAGTTGCCTCCGCCGGGTCAGACCAGAGGTCCATCGCGGCCAGCAGCCCGCACCCGTGGCGGCCCATCAGGTCCATGACCTGTTAAGTGTTCCTGTCTTTCCTGTACCTATCTCTATGTCTATCTGTCCCTGCCTTCCCTATACCTATCTCTATGTCTATCTGTACCCCTCAATCCCCTTGTCCTGTAGGTATTTATCCAAACCTTCTTTGAACCCCTCTAGCGTAGACCTTTCTGTTCCCACCCTGCTGCTTTAATCATTAGGCTACTCCTCCAACCCACTCTGGTCTCTAGTTCTCTCCTATAGATTGGTTGTGTGGCAGGGTCCTGATTACTTGCAGTTTTCCCTGTTTGAATTAAGTGCTTCCTGTCCTGAAGTGAATTCATCTATTCAATCTTTCCTAGAGAGCCACCCACCCCATTAGCCATTGTATCTGTCTGTAAAGTATTGTGCATGACCATAAAAATAATGAGAATAGCAATTTGAGCAATTCTAGGGCTCTGGAGAGTCACAGGTAGTTCCCAACCCTTGGATTGTCTGCCCCAGTGATCACACACCCAATCATGGATTTATTTCCCCCTCAATCACATGGCTTGCCGTTGCTTCAAAGCTATGCTCCTTTTATGCCATCCATCAGCATGTTTCAATCTTTCCAGCCTGACATGAAAAGAATTGGCTGTATATATGTGTGTGTGTGTTTGTGTGTGTGTGTGGGGGGGTATTTTTTAGGAGATGCCTGGCAAGCACACACAAACCAGTCACTCCTGTCTGGCATTCTCTGGAAGGAGCATTGAAAGTTCATAAACTGCACCCATGGTACTGCATGAGCCTAAGGCTGAATTTGTCTAGCTTACCCTTCACTCGTGCTTGCTCACTCTCTTTGCTTTCTTCTTTTTTAACTTGCCAGCTCTTCAGTGGAATAATCACTTAAAGAGTGCTACATGCTTTTTCTATCAGCCAAGTACTGTCAGACATTCCTCAGTGATTCACCCATTCTACCATTTCATATTAATAGTGAGATTGCAGGATCTCCTGCTCCATCCTAAAGACACCCCTCCCAAATTGCCTTTTTCAAAAATATGTCAGCAGAGCTAGAGCCAGGTTGACCAATAACCCAGAGCTCCCACCAGGGAAGGATTAACCAATAGGCCAACTAGGCACGTGCCTAGGGCCCGAAATGGTCAGGAGGGCACGATGAAGGAGGGCATCAACATTGTTTTTTCCAAATGGTGATGGACCCCCTACAGCATCGATCAGCAACACGGGCCCCCCCAAAATCGGCAATGCAGGCCCCACCCAGATTGGAACGCGTGCCCCCCCCCCATCGACGGAAAGTAAGGCAAGCAAACAACGCGGGTAAGAAAGGCAACGGGAACTGTAATTGTGCAAGTGGTGCTGCATACCCAAAGCTTCCCTCTGAAGCAGCTTCCTGTTTCCGCCTGGGTGCATGGTGGAGTGGGGCGGGGCAGGGGGCCCAGTGTACTTGTGTGCCTAGGGGCCCTTGACGAATTAATCCTGCCCTGGCTCTCACTGCCACCTACCAAATCCCCTAATGTATTGGTCCTCTGTTTAAAGGTGACCAAACTGGAGATTGTTAGATCAGTATGTTGCAAAACAGCAGACTTTCTGGGAGCACTATAGCAAAACTCTACCAAGACTCATACTCCAGAGCCAAGACTTTGGCTTTCTCGAAAGGGAGTCTTATCCCCAAATGCAGCACCATATGACCTGTGATTGAGGTGCACGGCAGGATGGAATGTGACAGGCTGAACTGTGCTGTGGGATGCCAGCTCTCCTCTAGTGTTTCGGAGAGGCCAAACAGAAGCAGCAGCCAAGCCCCGTCTCGGGATTCCTTAGCCTGCCTTCTAAGGCTTTCAAGGTTACCAAGTTCAGGTTCATCGAACGGTCAGCGCGGGTTGAATTACTGGCACTGACTGCTGATTCCTCCGGTGATTCTGATCCTTTCTCTTTTTTCTTCTTTACAGAGCGTGGGATGGAGAGATAAGTTACCTAGGCAGGGAAGGGGTGGTGGGGGAGGGGAGGAGGATGGGTGGATCTCAGTTGGCCAGTCCTAGGTTTAGAGCACAGGCAGGGAGTATTGAAGGAAATGCAGCAGAAGATACAGTCTGTGCAGAAATCTTTCTTCCTCGGGGATTTTAAATTTGGCAAAATGGTATTACCAATATTATAAAGTGAAAGGCAATGGATTATGATGGTGAGACCAAAGTTGCTCATTTTGATTGCCAATGCTGGTAATTCAGGGATCTTATTTTTAGGTATAAATGATCTCATTTGGAAGGACCTTTGAAGTACACAAAAAACCTCCCTGTATGGTTAGAAAGCCAACATACAACTTCCTTAGCTGTCCAGATGATTCCTAGTGTGTGGGACATCTCAAACTTAAACTATCATATTTGGTGGAATTTTATACGTATGATTTGTGAATTCAAGTTAACAGCTGTAGAGCGAATGTATAAACAAATGTTAGGTATATAAATATGGAAACCGGTAACAGATGACTTCTGTGGTCTCCGGTGATTACCGTATTTTCACGTAGATAATGCGCACCCGTGTAAAATGCGCACATGGGTATAGCGCGTGGGAAACACAAATTTATATAAAGAAATTTTTATATACCGCGTTCACGGGTATACCGCGCATGCCGCCCCGACTCTCCTCTGGTTGCCCCGACTCTCCTCTGGCTGCCCTGACTCTCCTTTCACCCGCCCCGCCTTTCCATTCACTGCCCTGACTCTCCTCTGGCCACCCCAACTCTACTTTTGGCCACCCCGATTCTCATCTCCCCGTTGAAGTCCTGTCCCCACCCTGAAAGCCTGATGCCCCCCTCTCCGACGCCCGATTCATCATCCGTAAGGACCGCTCGCACCCCCACCGCTCGCACTCCCACCCCGATGGACCGCTCGCACTCCCACCCGAAGAACCGCTCGCACCCCCACAGCCTCCCCCCCTCCCCCATGGAGAAGCTGTCTACCTTGTTTCCAGATGCCAGTGAGCCCAGCTGCTTCCTCTTCCGGCGGTCCTGCCCTTTCTCTGATGTCAGAGAAAGGGCGGGACCGCCGGAAGAGGAAGCAGCGCAGCAGGGCTCAGAGAAGGGGCAGGACCGCCGGTAGAGGAAGCAGCTGGGCTCACTGGCATCTGGATACATGAGAAGGGAAGACATGGAAAGGTAGACAGCTTCTCCATGGGGGAGGGGGGAGGCTGTGGGGGTGTGAGCGGTTCTTCGGGTGGGAGTGCGAGCGGTCCATTGGGGTGGGAGTGCGAGTGGTGGGGGTGCGAGCGGTCCTTCCGGATGATGAATCGGGCGTCAGGCGGGGTGGGAACTATGTAAAAAAATTTTATATAGCGCGCTCACGCGTATAACGCGCAAGGTTATGCACGGTTTGTAAAATCGTGTATAACGCGCGCGTTATATGCATGAAAATACGGTACTTTAGATTTCAATAAGGATGAGGCAATTCCTTTTCTTTTTCTTTCCTCTCTATTGCCACTTGGTGGTTTGGGTTTAACTTTTTCCTTTTCGCAAGGTTTCTTTTTGCGGCAGTGTATTAAAATCAAGAAATTGAACAAAAAGTCCAAAATAGAAGTTAAAAATGATTTCTTCAGTAACTTCTAATATCAGTGTCTAGAGCTAAGGTTTACATCCCTGGCCATGCCCCATTTTGTGTTGTGCATGAGTAAGGTTACCAGACGTCCGGATTTCTAAGGACATGTTCTCCTAATCATGTCCTCAAATTACGTCACGCAGGGAGAAAGTCCGTGCATACGTGGACTTCCTCCCTGCCTGACAAGTGCAGGCAGCGGGGGTAGGGATAGGGTGGGATTATGGCATTGCAGGGCGAGCCTGGATGGGCCTAGGGCAGGTCTAGGGATCCGGATTTCCCGATTGGGAAGTCTGGCAACCCTATTCATGAGACATTGTAGATGCACAGCGTTATAGCAGAGCGCATAGGCAAATGCAAGCATAGATCCAAAGTAGCGCCAATTAACACAAATAATTGATTGCTAACAGCTCATTAGCTAATAAATTTGTGCACACGTCTGCTTTGCATATCCAAATATGGGCAACCTTTATAGAAACCGGTGGTAAACATGCTCACAGACAGAATGCCTTTTAACTTCCAAAAAACTCCTTCCCTGCTAGTCATTATTTCTTTGAAAATGGGACTTTTGGCTCAGTGAATTAGAATTAGTCTTTGACGGGCGTTATCTGAGACCGGAGGCCTGATCGAGGTTGAAAGAGAACTGTTTAGGAGAAAGAGACCTGCGTGTGGGCTTGCAGAGGTAACTGAAGGTAGGAGAGATGCAGGTTTAGAGACTAGGGAAAGAGTGCTTTAAAATAGGGAAAGAAAAACCTGAAGATTAGGAAAAAGCTAGTTAAGGTTCAGGACAGCTACTAGAATGATCATGCAAAAGTATTGGATAATATTACTGAAAGAGAAAGCTGTCAGCTAACCAAACTGCGTCATTTCTGAAAAGTACAGTTTCCTATGCAAATTCAGTTCAACTTATACCCCATGTACAGTATGTGTGCAAGAAGATAATACCATTTGAACTAAGCATGCATAGGGGGAGGGGGCTGCTGATGTTGGCAACTGGGCATGCGCTGCTGACAACCACGGGGTTGAGGCAGTGCAGGGGCTCCGGGGAGGGCTCTTCAATTGGCGGAGCTTGTGGATCCCCGCCGCCAAGGTATTAATTTTTTTCCACTTCATGGGGGGAGGGATAGTTGGGGGTGGGGGGGGGGGAGGGGTTAACAAGCAGAGAGGAAATGTTCCATGGTAGAGAATGACATGGGGACAATTTTTTCCCTGTCCCCAGAGGAACTCAATTTCCCGGTCTCATCTCCGCAAGTTTTGTCGCTGTCCCTGTCCCACTCCTGTAAGCCCTGCCGTAACTGCACAAGCTGAAACACTTATGATTTTAAAGTGTTTGAGGCTTGTGCAGATGAGGACAGAGCTTGCAGGAATGGGTCAGGGAGAGGAAAATAACTCACCAGGAGGGAATGGGAAAATGAGTTCCCGCAGGGATGGGGAAAATGTTATCCTCATGTCATTCTCTATTCCATGGCTCACCTAGAAACTGAAGGCTGGCTATACTACTGGCGCTGTCTGAGTCTGCAGTAAAGAGTTTTGCGGGGACATCCCACCCGTCCCTGCCAAAATCCTACCCATCCCCACCTGTCCCCATCAAAATCCCTTCCTTCCCCGCCCGTCCCCGTGAGGAATCCCCTCTGTCTCTGCCCGTCTCTCGTCCCCGCGAGGAATCCTTTCCATCCCCCCGTCCCCCATAAAAGTTACCTGCCCCATAAACAGCATCAGACACTGTAACTCAGGGACTGCCTGTATACACAGTTACCCACCCCCACCCCCACAGACCATACTAGGCTTCACTTGGTTCAAAAACGTACACCACCCTCCTTAAAGGAACATTAGTTATTAGGGGGAGGATAATGTGAAGGGATACAAGGACAGCTGTACCAATGTACTGTGAAGAAGAATGAGAGCATCATTGTATAATCCAATATTAATCTGTGCAGGAAACATAAGGCTATGTGTGTTCTGTTAGTGGACTTGTTCCAACATGCTCGAGAACAAGTTTAGAGAAGGATGATGAAAGGAGGGAGAGAGAGATATACCAGACCATGGAAAGGGGAAGGGGAAGGGAAGGAGAAAGAAGCCTAACCATAGAAGTGGTATGGGGAAAGACAGAGATGTCAGACCATGGGAAGGGGAGAAAGAGGGAGAAGATGGTGCACAAGTATGGAGGAGAAGGAGAGAGAGAGAGAAGAGATGGTGCACAGGGATGGAGTGGAAGGGGAGATAGAGGGAGCAGAAGAGAGATGGAAAAAATGTTGTTTATGGATAGAATAGGGGAGCAGATAGAGGGAAGAGATGGTATACATGGATACATGAGAAGGGAAGACATGGAAAAGTAGATAGATTTTGAGAAGAAAGAAGAAAAAAGGAAGAAAGTTGAATGTTAAAAGTTAATTTCAAAGATAGATGTAGGGCAGAAAGTGAAGAAGGAGAGAAAAACATAACATATTAAAAATGGCAATAGAGGATATAATCCAAAGAGGATAAAATCATAGCCATAGACCAGGAGTGTCAAAGTCCCTCCTCGAGGGCCGCAATCCAGTCAGGTTTTCAGGATTTCCCCAATGAATATGCATGAGATCTATTTGCATGCACAGCTTTCATTGTATGCTAATAGATCTCCTACATATTCATTGGGTAAATCCTGAAAACCCAACTGGATTGCAGCCCTCGAGGAGGGACTTTGACACCCCCGCCATAATCCATAAAAATGCATAAATAAGAACATATGTAAAACAAATAAAAGGATCAAAAATGTACAATATAAATAACATGCACAGATGGAACTGCATGAAGCAATATATAAATTGCATGAAGCAATATATAAATTGCAATATATATATTGCATGAAGCAATATATAAATGAAACACATTACATAGTATGGACAGATGGAAATCCATCTGCATGAAGTAATATATAAATAAAACACATAACATAGTATAAATAAGCAGAAAATCACATTGAATAAAATATCAAATGTATGCATAAATAGTGTAACAAAACCAAAATGAGGATCAAATTCAATTAAACATAGACAAGCCAAAAGCATTTCTAAAATCTGGCCACATGATAAATGAGAGAATCTAGCAATGATAGCATAGAGACAAAAAAGCATAATATGTGGATCAAGAGGAACAAGTCAAGCAAAAGCCTAGAACACAACTTAAACAATAAAATAAATAATGTAAAACAGAACGGATTCTGTAGTTTAAAAAAACAAAGCAAAATCTCATATAAAAGCCATCATCAGGCTTGATAGCGAAACGGCAGCTAGCTTAACATCCGTCGGCGAGGAATGGCAGAGACATAGAGACTATAAACATCATGTCAATTGCTCCACCTACAGCTAAGTAGTTTTGATATACTTTGGCATACATTTTTTGAAAAGTTTTGAAAGTTCTGAAGTGTCTGACTATAGGTAGGAGGGGGATTAGGAGCCGGTGAAGACCTTCTTCCCTTTCTAGTGCAGCAGCAACTAACTGTCACGCACGGGGATCTGAGGCTCTCCCCTCATTATTCATTATTATCTCATCAAGTTTTGATGTGAATGAAACTTTCAATGAACTTGTGGCGAAATTCAATTCATTTTTTAGTATAAAGTGAGAAAGTTATAGGATATAGAACCCCAGATCCAACCCCATGAGAGTCCTGTGGGCCTGGGAGGGGTCCCCGTGGGAGTCCCATCGACCTCAGGGAGATCTCTGAAGGGTCCCTGGGGCACCCCCGGGATTCCTGCGCAGACCTCTAGTCCGCAGTCTCGTACATGTCTAATTTTAGGCACAAGCACTTCTACTAGCTCAGTGGCTGATGTGGGAGCTCACACCTCACTACTGTTAGTTAGATGCATAATTGATAGTATTCTATAATCTTAGCATGTAACCTTAGGCATGCTCCTGATACGCCTATACCCCTCCCATGTCCACACCTCCCTATCAGTTGTGTGCTAAAACAATTATCCATTATGATGATAGAATACCAGCTAAGTGCAGTTAGGTGTGTAACTGCAAATTAGTGACAATTAACTCTGATTATAGCCAACTACTGATTGTTAACACGAACTATTGCCTAAATTAACAATTAAGTTACACGTGTAACAAGCAGTATTCTATAACCAGCACATGCAATTTTGCATGCTAGGAATGAAAATGGGCACAAAAGATTACAAAGTTAGGGGTTATTTATCTAATGCCACTGAAAATCCACAGACAATGTCAGCTAGTGCAAATATCCAGTAATAGCTGCGGTGCTTTTGAATATCGAGGTCTAAAATGTTAAAACCTACTTGCCCCAGATCCTACTCCGGCAAAATCAGTTGATAATAGTATAACTTCGAGGCTGATGATAATTGGTAAGGATACATTCTGGAGGGAAGAAGAGGGGTCAGAGATTTTTTAAACGATGGGGGGTGCATCCTAATACAGGGAGTGCCTTCCTGGGCAGGGGCTGTCTTATTGGGAAACATGGGACATCAGGGCCTTGACTGA
The DNA here is from genome assembly GCF_902459505.1 of Geotrypetes seraphini. Taxonomy (NCBI): domain Eukaryota; kingdom Metazoa; phylum Chordata; class Amphibia; order Gymnophiona; family Dermophiidae; genus Geotrypetes; species Geotrypetes seraphini. The sequence continues at coordinate 181,496,854 of NC_047087.1, forward strand.
GAAGATCTGAACTTCAGTGGAAGGGGTTGAGGCTCATTCAAGGGGAGGATTATAGCTTGAAGTGAGGTCTGAACTGATTCAGGATGGCATAAGGGTTGCTAGATTTTCCTTTCTGAAAACCCGGACCCCCTAGTCTCGTCCCCAGGCCTGCCTAGTTACGCCCATCCCTGCACTAATCCCAACCCCAAGCACGCCCTGGCCCCGCCCCCTTTGCCTACCTTGTCGGGCAAGGAGGAAGTTTGCCCATGAGCGGCCATCATGTGATGACATCACACACATGCATGCGCTTGAAGTTATCACATGACGGCCACGCATGGGTGGACTTCCTCCCTGCCCGACACAGCTTTTCAAAACGAGGACAAAGTGTCGGGTTCTGAAAATCCATCCGTACCCCTGGACATGTCCTCAAAAGGAGGGGAAATCCAGACGTCTGAAAACCCTAGGATGACAAGGTAGAAGACTGAAATCCACTGTGTTAGCTGACCCTTTCACTTAGTGTAGGGTTACCAAATGTCCAAATTTACCCGAACAGGTCCTCTATATAGAAGACTGTACGGGTGTCTGGACGGATTTTTTAAAAACCTGGCAGTTTGTCTGGTTTTGGAAGGCCCTGGCTCTGAGAAGAGCTCGGGGGCCACGTCTGGAGGGCCTCCGAGCATGTGCGGATGTGACGTGACATCATGAGCATGCCCAGGTCAAAAAATGCTTTCATACCCTCTGGAAACTCCGTACCATCAAACATTACTTCGACTTCCCCTCCTTCAGATTGCTGGTCCAATCCCTAATCCTAAACACACTGGATTACTGTAATATAATTTATATAGGCTCCTACAAGAAAACCATCCAGCGACTGAGACTTATCCAAAACACCGCGGTCCGCCTAATCTTTGGCATCAAAAAGTCAGACCACATCATCCCTTATTATAGAAAACTGCACTGGTTGCCAATAGAAGCGAGAGTCATCTTCAAATTCGCCTGATTCAGCTTCAAAACCTTAACTGGCTTATCCCCGATTTATCTGTCTCACCACTTCGTGTTCCCTGGAACCACTCGCACGCGTAATGCCAACCTGTTTACCTACCCTTCCCCAAAGGGATGCACCTACAAAAGATTCTTCAATAGAACTCTCTCATACCAAGCTGGCAGATGGACAAACTGCCTGACCATCCTCATCTCATCTGCCCCATTTTACTCATCCTTCAGGAAATCTCTCAAATCTTTCCTCTATGCCAAATTTCTGGAACCGCCCCCATCACCAAATAATCAAATACTACCATCCAATAACTGATACTAGTTGTCTTCCTGACATTCACCACCCTGCATTGGTTTTGTACACTGCTTTGTTCTTAATAATGCCTCTCGCACTGCCTCACCACTATATACATATCTCTGCTGTATATGTACAGTCTCCGGCATGGTAAATCTACACTGTTTCTTTGCTGTATAAATACCTTTACTGAATATGTACAGTTCGCATTGTATCTTCGCTGTAAATGTACAATCTCTTAAACTGTAAACCGCTCTGAACTGTTTGTGGTACTGCGGTATACAAAAATAAAGTTATTATTATTATTAAGTAAGTCCACAGCTTAGTAAAAGGACCCCTGCCAAAACAGCTGTATTTTAAAAGGTGTGCAAAAATTGTGCATTCTAGGCTGTTTTGGGTATACTAAAAACAATTTAACATGAGTTTTAATGCATAATTTCAGGCACAAAATACATGATTTTTTTTAAAAAAATGTACTGCTTCTCTCTTATATTTAAATATTTTGGATGATTATCATCAACTAATAAGAGCACTATACAGTACTCTTGTTACCATTATCGTTCAGAACTGAGCCACTGCATAGCAGGCTGATTCCAGCTGTGTGTTAGACTTCTACGCTTTATCATACTTTGTGCATGCAAACATAAAGTCACAATCTGAACTGGGGAGTACTAGTTAAATTGCAAAAATAAGAGTACTTCCTTCTCCTCTTCTACTGATTTATAATCCAAATGACTCACCCATGCAAATAATACAGTTATCAAGATAAGAACTGTTTCAGTTTACTTTCCTGGAGTCTTTGGTTGCTGTGATATCTATTAAAATGTAGTACATGAGGATCTGGCAGCTGACAGGTCAATATTAATGGCATCTGAGGAAGGGGCCCTGTCTGACCTACAAAGGTTTTGACTCTTTTTCAGAATTTTGGGAAATCTGCTTGATGTAGGGGTGGTTTTATCAGTCCATTTAACATATTTAGAGGTACCTTAGAACTTCCAAAAGAAGTTGCAAATAACGCACACTCTGCACTCTTTGCAATGAGAGCACCCTCTTTTGCACTAAAGTGCAGTCTCTTAAAAATATTGCTCCCGCAACAACAAAAGACTCAATATTCAGATGGCAGTGATCCGTGTTTTGCTGACCTGCTGCCAGTGTCGAACCTGGAAGTTCAGTGCTGGGGTGCGTCTGGGCAAGGCATTGAATTTCCAGGTTTCCAGAACTGCTAACGCATAGCTCAGTGAATCACAAACTCTGTGTCATGGCACAAAAGGGTGCTACGGTGAGATACACGCCTGTCACTGCCTTCATAGGGGACGGCGCCCCTCCTCCTCTCTGCCCTCCCTTCCCCCGGCAATGGAAGGATTTCCAAAACCTATCAGTTTGTCCGGGTTTTGGAAGGCCCATAAGCTCAGGGCTGCGTCTGGAAGGCCTCTGAGCATGCACAGACGTCAACGAGACGACATCATGCATATACATGTAACATCATCGGTCGACATCTGCGTTTGCTTGGAGGCCTTCTAGGCATGGCCCTGAGTTTAGTGTGCCATGGTGAAAAAAGGGTGCCGTGGTGCAACACACTGGGTGCCAGGGTGCCATGGTGCAACACACTGGCATAGCTGATTAAGGTCCTCATTTACTAAGCTGCGATAGAGATTTCTACCGCAGCCCGGGGTGCTAAATGCTCCAATGCTGCTCTAACACTCATATGAATTTTTTAAGCATTGGAGCAGCATCGGAGCATTTAGTGCTTTGGACCGAGATAGAAACCTCTAACGCAGCTTATTAAAAGGGGTTTGGGGTAAGTCTGATAGAGTTAGTACTTAACCGGCTATGGCTTACCGTATAAAGATAGGACTAACTTTTATGCGGTCCTATTTATGTGATTAACCTGACTGATTAAGTGCTGAATATCAGACTTAATCAGCGAAATGCCAACTCATCCCTCGGAAAAAAAAAACAAACAGCCAGTTTTCAGTTTGGTGCTAACTGGTTATTTTCAGCGGTGCTAACCAGTTGTGCCACTGAAAATTAACGGTAAGTCCCAAACAGGTGATTTAGCCAGCCAGTAGGCGTTTCCAGCTGGTTAAATTACTTTGAATATTGATCCCACAATGTCCAAGAAAATCCAAATACAGCGAAAGTTCTCATAAACAACATGGGAACTGGCACAAATTGAACATTTTCTTGCTGTCACCCTAAAATCAGGGCATCTGATTTACAAAGACAGAAACAAAAATCACTCTGTCTGCTCCAACACTAACCATGTGGAGGGTAATTTTATAACAGGTTCTTCATAGCGAGAATGTACTTGAGTACCATATCAGCCTAATTCTATTAAGAAAACACGCAAAATTGACTGGCACATATAATTTAATTAAACAACAAGCCAACTAGGCTCATATTCTGTAACCAGCACTGTGGTCAGCAGCCACCTTAAAAGCAGCCACCGCTAGTGTTTCAATCAGGCAACAGCACTAGTACAGAACTGAGTCTCCGTCAAAGGTAGGTGCTGGAAATATAGGCCAGAGGTTTTGTAGCCTTCATTTCCGGGGCCTACCTATGATGTGAATCACACCTGTGGAGTCACTTTAGGCCACCTAACGCTACTTCGGCCTTAGCCATGCCCACAGTATCAGCAGCCTAAAGCACCTCCTTAGGTGCAATTCTGGTGATAATTTTTGTAAGCACCAGTAGGCACCTTAAAACTCAATTAAAGACGCCTACTTGGCGCCGGTTCATGGATCTGGGCCTTAGTGCTGATAATTGGGATCAAAACAAGCAATTATTGGTGCTAATTGGAATTAATTAACAATTTCACATGTATATTTAGGTGCAGAATCTGTGCATTAATTTTACGTGCGATTCCAAAAAGTGGGTAAATGGTGGATCGAGGGCTTTCCTGAAATTTACACACACGGTTATAGAATAAGTAGGGGATCTGTGCCTAATTTAGGCATAAGGATTTATACCACATTTCAGTAGGTATAAATGGCCATACCTAAAGTAAGGCATAGTTCACAGTACCAATCACTGATTTATAAACAGCGCCTAACTTTTAGTGCCATTTATAGAACAGTGCTGAGTGTTTTTTGGTTTGTTTGTTGTTGTTTTTTTGCAACACCAATTATTTAGGTGCCATTTATAGAATCTAGTCCTATGGCCTATTTTATAATAGGTGTCTACATATATTTTATAAAATTGCTCTGAAAAGTTGCAGAGATTGTGGCTATAATGAAACCCTGGACATTAAGGACTTCTCAGAACCCAGTGAGAAAATTAATGCTGACATGCTGGGGCATAATAAGATATTCAAATTAGTTTAGCGATACATGGAACGCGCTACCGGAGGATGTGATAAGCAGGAGCACGCTACAGGGCTTCAAAGAGGGTCTGGACAGGTACCTGGAGGACAAAGGGATTGAGGGGTAGAGATAGGAGTAGAGGTAGGTAATAGGGAGAGGATTAGAGGCAGTTACAAAATTAGTCAGGGACACTGTTCAGGCAATTAGGCCTGATGGGCCGCCACGAGAGCGGACCGCTGGGTAGGATGGACCTCTGGTCTGACTCAGCGGAGGCAACTTCTTATGTTCTTATGTTCAATGACATCTTTTGTAGATTTGCTATAGTTATCCTTTATCTTTATTTTCCGCTGTTTTTCACCCACACATCCAGGGAGGGTGGAAGCGGAAGGGGGAGGTATATCTTTTGCTTTGGTATTATTCCTAATGGTAATGATGGATGGGGGAGGGAATTTTCATCTTTTGTATAGATACTGATTGATTATAAGTGCTTGGTTGATTATCATTATTTGTATATAAATTGTATTGCACATTTTGTTGGCATTAAAAACTAAATGAAGTTCAACAAAACAAAAAAAAGAACCCAGTGCAAATGTTCTTACATAAAGTATGTATGAAGCTGAATTTTTTTTTAAATAAAATACACATGTAAAGTGTGACTTCACCCAAGGTCTGCCTAAACTTTGCAAGAACACGCTTGCTCCAGAGTCCCCAAAAAAAGCATGTAGGTTTTGGTTGCTACGCATCCAAGTTTATTTAAGTTTAACTGTCCCATAGCTTGGATGAGCCTTCTGGGCGGCTTACAGCCTAATACTTTGAGGAGGGATCAGGGATTGTGTGACAGAGAGGACATGAGTGAGGAGAGGAGATAAAACTACAATTAGGGGGAATTGAAACGTTGGGGAAACCTTTGCATCTTGGTGAGACTCATCTTAGTATGATCGGAAAAGATAACTGCTATAGTTTGAGCTCTTGGTAAGCATTCTGTATACTATGGAGGAAAGGCGGGAGAGGGGAGATATGATAGAGCCGTTTAAATACCTACATAATATAAATGTGCATGAGTTGAGTCTCTTTCATTTGAAAGAAAACTGCAATGAGAGGCCCTAGGATGAAGTTAAGAGGTGATAGTCTCCGGAGTAATCTGAGGAAATACTTTTTTACGGCAAGGGTGGTAGATGCGTGGAACAGTCTCCCGGAAGAGGTGGTGGAAACAGAGACTGTGTCTGAATTCCAAAGGGACTGGGATAGGCACATGGGATCTCTCAGAGAGAGAAAGAAATAATGGTTACTGCGGATGGGCAGACTAGATAGGCTGTCATGTTTTTATGTTTCTAAATTTGTTGAGGGATGTCTAGAACCAAAGAGTTATGGGAAGGGAGTTCCAGAGCTGGGGACCACTGACAGAGAAAGTAGCGTTTCTGATGTGTCCATACACAGTTTCTTGATAGAAGGAGTTTTAAGCTGATTTTCGTGTGCGGATCTGAGGGATCTTGAAGGAACATACGGAGTAAGGAGACACATGAGATATGGAGGATCGCCTGAATCCAATCTCTTAAAGATTAGTAGAAGCATTTTATATGTAATTTGGTGGTTTACAGGTAGCCAATGTGCATCCTTTCACAGAGGGTAGTTCTACTCCATAAACAGCATTTTGGAGTAAATTCAAGAAAGAGTACCAAACTTTAAATGCTGGATTGATGCATACTAAATGTGGATTCTATAATGGCAGCTCCACCTGGAACTGCCGTTACAGAATACAAGTGCAAGTCTGCAGTTTCATGTCTAACTATAGGCTCAGTCAAATATAAAGGGGGCAAAATTGAAACAAATATAGCAAAAAGAGTGATAAAAGAGGTATGTTGCAATGAAGAAAAAATCACTCTACTTAGATCTTATCAGTAAACTGTATAAATGATGTAATTAGGTCTACAAGTTTTTTTGCTCAGAATCATGGAGGGGAAACTGGGGAAAACCCCAAAAAAAACACCTAATCGCCCAATCATCGCATGGAAAGTAGACAAAATGTTATATCATATCAAAAAATTTTTGGTATAGAAGGCCACTAGGGCTGAACAAGTTGTTTAAATAGCATACGTCAAAACATACTTAAGGAAACTCAGCAAACTTAACTTTCAGCTTGCAGGTTCCGGACGTGCACGTTTCGTTCCTGCCTCAAGGAACCAACGGAGATGTGTAGAAAAACACTCATGCGATGGGCATTAAAGATTCAAAAATGAACTCCTGTCTCACTTAAAATAGAAAGCGTTTGTCACAGCTCGTCTTCTTTGATTCTGAGCAAAAAAACTTGTAGACCTAATTATATCATTTATACAGTTTACTGATAAGGTCTAAGTAGAGTGATATTTTCTTCATTGTAACTATAGATTCAAGCACTTATGCCAGTCAAAGGCTGATGTGGTGTTTGTGCCTAATTAGATGCCTAACCCTTAGTATTCTGTAACCTGTGCGCTTAACTCCTAGCCAGATTCCTGAACAGCTCATGCCCCTCCCCATCCACGCCTCCTCCCCCAAAGTTGTGCATAATGAACACGGAGTGCACAACTTCTAGAATAGCGACTAAGATCAGTTGCTCATGTAACTACACGATTGCCGCCTTATCTTGATAATTACTGAATATCGTATATATCCTCTCGTATACTTCGTTCACTTCAACAAAACCTACTGTTCCACCTGTAAGATATGTTACATACGGTAACGGGACAAAAGCACTCAAGACAAATGTCCGCCAACATTTGAAAGCGGACAATTGAGCGCAAGACTTCAGCGCGCCGCTCTAAAAGTTGATTTTAAAGGGCTCCGACGGAGGGTGTGGGGGAGGAACCCCCCCCCCACTTTACTTAATACTGTTCATGCTGCCGTGTTGGGGGGGGTGTACATAAGAACATAAGAACATAAGAAGCGCCTTCTCTGGATCGGGCCTTCGGTCCATCTAGTCCAGCGATCCACACACGCGGAGGCCCTGCCAGGTGTACACCTAGCGTAATTTTTAGTCACCCCCACATTATACAAAAACTTATCTTTTTAGGGGAAAAGTTAAGTTTTCTGTATAATGGTGAGGGTTACAACCCCACAAAACCACCTCCAATGGCAGGGACAAACTATTAAGTAAACTGGGGGGAGTTTCCCCCCACAACCCTCGTCGGAGCCCTTTAAAATCAGCTTTTAGAGCGGCGCACTGAAGTCTTGCGCGCAATTGTCCGCTCTCAAATGTCAGCGCGCGTGTGTCTCGCGCTTATGACTGTGAACCGTTACATACGCTTCTGCTGGAGAGTGTATTTTTGAGGTTAATGGTCCACAACTCTGGAATGCTCTCCCTGATCAGATTAGGTCTGAAAACAATTTAGAACATTTCAAATCACGTTTAAAATCTTTTTTTTTTATTTTCAGATGCATTTAACTAGCAGTTTCTATTCAATCGGCATACATTTATATTTCAGGCAGGACTCAGTGAGTATCAGTATGGAATTAGAAGCGCATATTTAAAACTAACCCTCTCTTTTACTAAGGTGCGTTAGTTGTTTTAGCGCGCGCTAAACGCTAACGTCCATAGACTTATAATGGGCATGTTAACATTTAGCGCACGCATATATTTAGGGCACGCTAAAATGCGTAGCGCACCTTAGTAAAAGAAGTCCTAAATTTAAATTTTATCATACTCTATCTTTTACTTTGTTTATAATGTAACTTTCAATTTTAATTCTATTTTAACCTTTATATTAAATGCAAACCGCATTGATGCATTTCCCAATGCGGTACATCAAATACTAAATAGACTTGGAAATTGGTTCCATCTACCACCAATTAACAGCTAATTATTAAAGAAAGTTGCATATGCAAATTTTGCCACATGACCAAATTGCATGTGCAACTTAATTCTTTAATGATCCAATTGGCGCTGACAATTGTCCACTAACAAGCTATTATCAGCGCTAATTGGCACTAATTAGAATTTACACACACAAATTTCTAAGCATATTCTATAAGGTGTCGCATGTAAATTCTAAGGTGTGGATCGGAAAAGGGGGCATGGCCATGGGAAGGGCATGAGTGAGCTGGGAGCATTCCTTTAAGTTATGAATTTAGTCCTGGACATTTATACCAGATTTTCATTGGCGAAAGTGGGCGTTCCTAAATTTTAGTTACGGGGCCTTGACTTTAGGTGCAGTTTATAGAACAGCGCTAACTATGGGCTTCTTTGACTAAGGTGCGCTAGCATTTTTAGTGCACGCTAAAGATTAGCACGCGCTAACCACGTGCTAAACGAAAAATACTAATGCAAGCTCTATAGCGGTGTTAGCGTCTAGTGCGTGCGGTATTGTAGCATGCGTTAAGCGCGCTCTAAAACCGCTAGCACACCTTAATAAAAGGAGCCCTATGTTGCCTATGTTTTGGACATCTTTAATATTTTTAAAAGCCTGTAATAGTATATTATAGTGTTTTTTATTCAGTGTTGTTGACTATGGGGCTTATTTTCAAAAAAGATAGACTTTCTAGACATCTTTCTGGTCACTTTCTCTCCAGTGCATCTAAATCTTAAGGGGATGTGTTATAGGCATGTTTTGGGAAGGCTTAGGGTGGGCTTAGGACTTAGGATTTAGACGTTCTACAGGGATAATCAAACTTTTAACAAAACATCCAGGGCACCATTTAGACATTTAAAAAATGAATAAAGATCTAAAAGATGCCCAAACTGACCAGATGAACACTGGAGGGATTAAGGCATGACCCTCCTTACTCTCTCAGTGGTCACCAACCTCTTCCCATCCCCCACATATGTGAAAAAAACAGTAGTTTCCAGCCTGTCTTACAGATTCATATGGCTCATATACATCGCCACAATAGAGCTGAAGGCACTTTAAGGGTTACTGCAGTGAATGTCAAATTAAAAGTACCAGGTCAGATGTCACTAAAACTTGCTTATATTGTATGGTGAGCCCTCCAAATCCTACTGTACCTTCAAAAAGATGACACCTGCAGGCTTAAGGACTATTGTTGTGGTGCACAGTTGGGTATAGTAAATTTTGGGTAGCCTTTGGAAGGCTCACCATACAATCTAAGCAGTTTTTAGTGCCATGTGTACCTTGGACTTTTTATGTGACATTCACTACAGTACCTTGTAGTGTCCCTCTGCTGTGTTCAGCTGTCTGTGAACAGTTTGCTAAGAATGCTGGCTGTTTGGATGTCCGAATATCTTGCTTTTGCGCATTTTTCATGTGGACGTCTTTATATTCAAGAATGGTCAAAAAAGGGCCAAGACGTCTAGATTAGTCATTAAAATAAAAAAGATAGAAGTCCTGCAGTTTTGAAAATGAACATTTTCTCTACTGGACTCCTGGATGTCACTCTCAATATAAGTTATTTTCTAAATGTCGCAAGTGACATTAAAAAAAAAAACCAAAAACACTGAGCGCTGCTGCTTGGAACTGACCAGTATTGCCACAGTTGCTTGATGGCCAAAAATCAACTTCAATGAGCTTTTTTGTACAGCACTGAAATTTGTTTCAGATTGGGGTGGGGGCTAAAGAATCCCAGACTCCTCCACTTTTGGCTCAGGCCCCTCCAGCACACATTTGCCAATAACTGTTGGGAGCTGTCTGAAGTTAGAGCTATAGGAAACCTTGTCCATTGCTACTGCTAGCCTGATGTATTTACTGCTATCCTCAGGAGGCCAGAGGTAAAATAAAATGAATTCCTGCCTTCCCCAAGAACTTTCATCTACCTCTCAAGAGAAGCAATGGCAGCATTTATCTGTGACTCCACTGGCTCACTGAACAAGAATGTGCAGGCCCAGCAGGTCCTTAAAACTATGGGTCTGTATAGGGCCACATTTTAGTGAGCCAGCAGATCAAGAAGCAGATGGTCAAAGGCAAGTGCTTCAGTTGCTTTCATTCTGTTAAGGGTACTGGAGATGGGAGAAGGATTAGCAAAGGATTCTGGGTAGAGAGCACAAAGTTAATAGGATCAGAAAACATAGGGAACAAAGGAAGATAATGGAGGCGGGGAAGGATTTTGGAAAGGGGATGAGAAAGCAAACAAACGGGCCAGAGGGGTAAGGGCACAAAATGGGTCTCAGGGGGGTAGGCAGGGGAAAAGAATATACCGGTATTCTAAGGTTCAGACTTTTAAGCCTTGTGCCCCTCCCAAGTTAACGCTGGGCACAATGCTGAAAAATCAAGTCTGGCTTCATCATTGCTGAAAGAGAAATCCAAATGAATGAGAGAAAGACAGTGTTTTGTGAGCTTAATGTACCTGTGTGCGATAAACATGATCAAAAGTCTGCATTGCCGCAACCCACCTGCAGTGCAAGCCTTGGCAGAAACAGCTTTTTTTTTTATTAACCTTTGTTGGTGCCTCTAGTTTCAATGTGAATAGGAGTTTTCTTGTTATGTCTCTGTACTGAAATTAGGTGGTCAAGTGCCTGATTAAAGGCTTCCAGGCAGCAGCAAAAGCAGGATTTGCTCAGTCAGAAAGCCCAGTAGGCTAGTGGGCACCTAGTTAGGGGTGCAAAGCATTCTCTCTGTAAAATTTATGTGAGCATGTTATGAATTTTACAGAATGAAAAATAACTATTTGGTTCATGGATCTGCAGTACAGCTGCCTTACTTAAACACTACCAAGTATCTTTAAACGGATATGCACAACCCTAGCAGTGAAGAATATGCAGCTTTCTATGATTGGTCAAAAGTTGCAATTGTTCATGTTTATTAAAAATTTGCTAAACTGCCTTTCACTGTACAAATGTCAAAGAGGTTTACCAGTAAACTAACTGAGAAAAGGAAAGGAACTCCAAATACCCTGGCAGGAAAGCAGAAGCACTAATAGAAAAACATGGGGAAGGGAGAATGAAGAAGAGAAGAATGCAGGCATAATTGTACAGAGCCAACATCCACCCTGACCATACCAGTTGGGAAAAGCAATGGAGAAGAAGTATGCTTTCTTATAGGAGATCTCGGTCCACAAATGGAATGGAAGTACATTCCACAAGGACAGAGCTAGGAAAAAGGAAGAATGACTTGTAGATTACAGCTTCGCATTTGATGGGGATGGGGGAAGAGATAGTCAATGGTTGTGCAATATACAAAGTGAGTGAGGTAGAAACCCTGAAATTCTATAAAGTCCACCTACAGTTAAGCGTCTACATTGGAACGCTTAACCGTTGTAGCCACCTACGTTAATTGATTAATAGGCTAATTCAGCGCTGATAATTGGCACTTAACTCATAAATGACATTAATTGAAGTTAACTGAATGTTAGGGCACATAACTTGGTAGGTGTGATCCTATAAAAGTGCCTATCTAAAAGTGGATGTGATTAGGGGGTTACATGCACGATTATAGAGTATGGGTCGATGTGCACACAACTTAAGCATAGGCATTTAGGCCAAGAAAACCCTGGCGGCATAAATATGGTGTGTCTAAATGTTAGGATGCATAATGATACCTAATGCTGCTTAGGTGGCACTAAAGCCTGGATTCTCTATATGGTGCCGATATCAGCGGCCGCTGATCGTGTGTCAATCACTCGATGGCACTGTATAGAGCAGTGTTCTTCAACCACCGGTCCATGGACCAGTGCCAGTCCACAGAAATTTCCTGCCGGTCCACAGGGCCGGCATGTGCATCAGGCCCAAAACAGTGTTCTTCAACCGTTGGTTCATGGTGCGACTGATGCGGCGTTATCATTGGGCCGGCTCCCTCTTCCTCACTGACTCAGTGCATAAGGCCTCGGGCAGCGGCTCCTATGCACGTCCTGCGCCTGAACTGGAAGCCTTCTCTCTGATGTCGCAACATCAGAAGGAAGGCTTCCAGATGGCCCACAACTTAGCTCAGTGTTCTTCAACTGCCGGTCCGCAGACTGATGCCAGTCCACCAAATAATTATTGTATTTCTGCCGGTCCATAGGTTTAAAAAGGTTGAAGAACACTGCTATAGAGAATCGCATCTCTGGGAAAGATAGGCACCGGAAATGTAGGCCAGGATTTGTTTATGGCCAATCAGGGACTTCCTTAGACTGCTCCCTAAGGAAGTCCCTGATTGGCTGAGGTGCCCCAGGCCCCTCCCAAGGGAGGAGCCCAAGGTGCCTCAGCCAATCAGGGCCTTAGGCCACTCCCAGTGAAGGAGGCCTAAGGAGCAGGAGGGACTGGGCACTTCTCCTGCTCCCAACTATTTTAAAGGTACAGGAAGGGAGGGGGGGGCAGGTGCAGGCAGGCTGGCCCAACCAGGGGTAGGCCAGTCGGGGGAGGCCTACGGAGCAAGAGGAACTGAGCACCCCTCCTGCTCCCAACTTTTTGGTGCCGGGGTGGGCCGTGCTGGTCAGGGGGAGGGGATGGCGAGGCCCATGCCAGTCGGGGGAGGGGGGAGTGTGGGCCGTGCTGCATGCAGCATTTTTTTTTTTTTTTGAAACGCTGATGACAGGAAGGAGTTGGCATCCCTCCTGCTTTTTTCTTTGGGGGGGTTAGGGCGCATTTGTGTGTGGGGGCACATTTTTTTTGACAGGTCTACCTGTTTTTATTATTTATTTTTTTTATGGGGCAGATATTTTGCATGTGTAAGACATGCAAAATATCTGTGCCATGGAAAAAAATGAATAAAAAAGACAGGCAGGTATATCAAAAAACCTGCAGACCTGTCGGTAACTCAGTTACTGACAGGTCTGCAGCAGTCGGGTTTGCCAATAGTAAAACCCGATTCAAAATTGCCAAGCGATTGTTAGTGAATCAATCGCTTGGCTATTTTTCATGGGGTTTTACTAATTTGCATGGGAGGATCGGGATCAGATCGCTACAGGCGTTAGTGAATGGGGTTGGAGGCAAATTTGGTCGCAAACGGCTCACAAACCGATCGGTATATGATCGGTTTGCTTAGTGAATCTAGCCCCTAGACACCTAACTTAATTATTTAAAAAGCTTAATTGGCACCGATAACAAACAATTAGCCCTACTTAATTTAAAAGGTTGTAAAGGTGATAACGAAAGCTAGTAGGATGCTTGAGTGCATAGGGAGAGGACTCGCCAGTAGGAAAAAGAAGTTTTTGATGCCCATTTACAAGATTCTGGTGAGACCTCATTTAGAATAAATATGTAAAGTTCTGGAGATCGCACCTTCAAAAAAGATATAAACAGGATGGAGTTGGTCCAGAGGAAAACTGCTAAAATGTACATCATAAAGTGTACAGGGACATATTCAAAGATCTCAATATGTATACTTTGGAGGAAAGGTGGGAGAGGGGAGATATGACAGAGACATTTAAATACCTACGTGGCATAATTATGTATGAGTCGAGTCTCTTTCAATTGAAAGGAAACTCCAGAGTGAGAGGGCATGGGATGAAGTTAAGAGGTGACAAGATCAGGAGTAATCTAAGGAAATACTTTTTTAAAGAAAGGATGGTAGATGCATTGATTAGTCTCCTGGTAGAGGTGGTAGAGTCTCTGAGCAGTGGCATAGCAAGGGTAGAAGGCACCCAGGGCGGTAGCGCCCCCAAGCGCCCTCCACTCTGCCCTCTCTGCACATTCTACACGGACCCTCCCCCCCGTGCCCTCCTCTCCCCACTTCTTCCGCACCACACTCATGTCCTCCTTTCCAACCCTGTACCTCTTAAAATCTTTGCCAGCGCAAGCAGCTTCTCCAGCCTGCTTCTCATGCTGGCCTGCCCTCTGACATCACTTCCTGGCCCTATGACCCGGAAGTGATTTCAGAGGGAGCCAGGCCAGCAGAAATAGTTGCTCACATTGATGAAGATTTTAAGTAGGTATGGGTGTGGGCAGGAAAGGAATGGCATAATCATGGCGTTGGGAGTGGGGGTGGAGAAGTGTTAGCGCCCCCACCAAGATGGTGTCTGGGGTGGCCTGCCCTCCCGCCCTTCCTTACTACACCACTGTGTCTGAGTTCAAGAAAGCGTGGGACAGGAACGTGGGATCTCTTTGCAAAAGGAGGCGATAGTGGATGCCGCAGAAGGGCAGATTGCATGGGCCATTTGGCCTTTATCTGCCATCATGTTTCAATGTATAGTTGTCTTCAATTAAAAATAATTGGGTGATAGACGCCTAACTTGGTAGGCACCTATAACTTTCAGGTAGACGTCTAATCCAAGGTGCCTACCAGAAATAGGCATGTTTAGGGGTGGATCATGAGCGGATCATGGGCAGATCGTGGGAGTGTTTTGCATGTAGGCACCCAACTTAGATGCTGGTATTTAGGCCATGAAAACCTTGGCGTAAATAAGGTACACCTAAGGTTCAGGCACCTACTGCCACCTAAGTTCATTTTAAGAGCTGCTAAGTGTGATTCTATAAATGGCTCCTAACTTAAGATTGACATGTGCTAAGTGCCATGCTCCTAAGCGCCTGTGATTTAGGCACCGTTTTTAGAATCAGGACCTATGTGCAAAGAGGGTACCCTATGCACACTTGAGCAGTGGTTTATGCACACACAGTTTTATTGTCAAACAGTAAAACATGCATGCTTCCTGTTCTTTTTTTTTTTTTTTTGGTAATGACATGGGGTATGTCATTGACATCTCTCATAGTGTTGCATTGTTAGTCCAATTATGTGTATAGGTAATAGGGAATACCTGAATGAAGGCTTTATACTGCTCCACCGTTTGCAGTGCCTGCCTCTTGTTCAGGCTGATTGGTGATATATCTTCTGCTAGTGTCACTTGCTGTGAATATTTCTAACTGTGTGTGTATGTAGAAAGATATGCGTTTAAGAAATGAGGGACAAGAAAATTATGACTGGAGGTGGAGGGGGAAGCATCTGTCTGAAACTCTTCCAGCAGGCCCCTGAAGCTATATGGGACCTGCATTTCTGCTACATAGGGATGCTGAGAAACTTCATCGAAACAGTCCAGACATCCCTTCCAAGATGATTTGTACTGGTAAACCAACAGATTCAGAGAGCTGGAATTTGTGATGCCCCCCCCCCCCACCCCCTACACACCTTTGCATCAATTGTATCTCCAAATCTCTGTGAACTACTCTGTCAAGAACCAGAGCTCCCCCTGCAGGTGATGGTTCTGTTTGCCAAGCAAAGAGCATTGTGGGGCTAGTTTATAATAACTAGATGCACGTTATAATTTGGGGATGGATTCCAGTCTACAAAAGGAGGTAATAGCAGACTGCCATGCACACAGCCACGCAGGTAATTGGTTTATATATCTAGGAGCGGTGGTAGCAATCTCTGCACAGACAGACTAGCAGTAAAGTCTGTTCCTTAAGGCTATTTCCTTTGTCTTTTCAATTGCTTGCACATCCATGTGAGATAGAGAAAGAGAGAGAGAAGGAGAGAGAGAGGGAGAGAGAGAGAGAGAGAGAAATGTTAATTTGTGAATTAATAGCTTTTCTCAGCGGAATTGTAAATTCAAATGTCACCTCACTCTGGCTAGTCTAGTGAAGAAGCAGTGATAAGAGAACCTCCCCCTCCCTATACATCCGCATACATACACACACAAATGCTTGTTCCCCTCTCCCATCCAGCTTAAACTCCCCCCTCCCCGACAGAGGAATAGCTGTGAAGTGTATAAGGTCAATTTTAATTTGTAATAACACAAGATAGTGTGGCTATGCAGTAATGAACGCTCTCCCTTCTGCCCCCTTTCAAAGTCATTCAGTTCCATCCCAGGCAGAGCATTATCTCAGCTCCCCACGCCCACTCTCCCCTACAGCTACTCAGATCTTATATGTATTTACTTGTAATTTCTAGGAGGAGGGTGGGTATAAATAATAGGGAGGGATACTTTGGAGCAACACTGCTCTAAAGCCCCTCTCCTCTCTTTCCATAATCATCAGAATTAATGACTCTAACATTAAAATTCGCCCTGATACTATAAAATATATATATATATATATATATACATACATAAATATACACATGAAAGCTTACATTGTTTTGTAGCAGTAGGCGGGTGAGAGCATAAGAGATTCATGGATGGAGACTGAATATGCAATTTCTTTTCACCTTGCCAAGAGCTGGCCCTGGGCTGTGCCTGGCCTAAATTTTTTTTCCCTTCTTTTGCCATTTCTATGTTATCAGGCCCTCCCACCTCCCTTCCATTCTTTCCAGAAAATTACCTTCAAAATTGATTTCCACTTTTACAAACAAATATAATGGGAACATGAGCCGGCGGGGGGGTGGGGGGGGGGAGAGAGAGCTAAGGCTGTGATGAATTAATGCTGTCAGGTGTTAGGCCTCTTTTGTTTTTACATTATTGTAATTTTTTGGTGCCTTTTTAAATCATGCCTGAAACTGAAGGCCCCTTTTCCTCTGTTTGACCCCCAATTCCCTCAGTCCTTCACCCTTAACCTCCTTTGGCATTTCATTCATACCACTGTAACTCTAAGGCAGGTCTGTACTTCCACTAACTCTAACTTATTACATTGATCAAAAAGTGAAAAGTCAGGAGTGAATGAGAGGTAGACACTACAGAATGACATGGGGACAAATTTTCCCCACCCCCACAGGAACTCAATTTCCCCATCGCGTCCCTGCGAGTTTTGTTGCTGTCCCTGTCCCTGCCACATTCCTGTAAGCTCTGTCTTAACTGCACAAGCCTCAGACACTTATGATTTTAAAGTTTTTGAGGCTTGTGCAGATGAGGACAGAGCAGAGCAGGTGGTTGTCCTTATGGATGAGTACAACTTAGTTGAGAAGGTGGTCCTGGAAAGCACAGAGTGCTTTGCAAATCACTCTCAGCCTGAGGAGGTTCATATGAAGGGTCCTCTTGGAAAGGTTCTATAGACCTTGAGTATGGTGATTGTTGAGGTGGTCTCACCAGCCTAGTGTGGAGGCATCAGCTGTCAAGACCTTCTGGTGGTGGAGATTGGAACAAGAGGCCGCTGGAGATGTTGGTAGGTGATAACCACCATTGAAGCAATGTTCAAAGTGCTGAAGTCACTCTGAGCTGTTGTGAGAGCCATCTGATTGCTGGATACCATTGGGCTGAAAGTGTGCTCTGAGGGTCTCTGAAGTGCTGGTGGGTAAATGAAACCACATATACTGTGGAGACCATGTGGTCAAGAATTCACAGCATCTGATGGGCTATGATGCAGCAGCAGCAAGAGAAGGCCTCCTGGCAGAGCTGAATCAGGATATTAAGTCTCTGTTGGGGGCAGGAATGTCCGAGTAAGAGTCATGTCTAAGTGGGTTCCAATAAATTCCAAGGCTTAAGTGAGTTCTAGGGGAGCACCAATAGGCAAACCTTTGTTTGCATTGCTTGGTGAGTTTGATGAGGCATGACCGCCTTGATCAGCCAATCGTCCAAGTAGAGGAAGATCTGAAATCACTAGGTATGGAGAATTGCAGCCACAATCATCAGCCATTTGGCGAACAATCTTGGGGCTGTACTAGAAGCGATGCATGCCTATGTGGAAGCAGAGATACTTCTTGCGGGTGAGACAAATAGAAATATGAGGGTAGGCTTCTCTGAGGGCTAGAGAGCATAGCCAATTATTCTTTAATAATTGTAGTGGAGTTCCCAAGGAAGCCATGCAAAATATTTTCTTGACTAAGTAGGTGTTGAGGACTCAGAGGTCTAAGATAGTATGGATGTCCCCGGTCTTTTGGGGAATGAAGAAATACATGGAGTAGAATTCTCTGCCTCTCTCCTACACAAGGACTTCCTCTATGGCAATGAGCTGGAGGAGGGAACATGTCTCCTGGTGAAGGAGGGTCCATTGTTGGGTACAGAAAGACTCACTTGGAGTGTGCTTCAGAGGTTTTGTCTGAAAGTGAAGGGTGCAGCCCTGATCTACCAACTGAAGGATCCACTGGTCTGTAATAATCTGGGCCCAGCATCGATGGAAATAGGTGAGGTGGAGGATGAGAGATGCTGGTCATGCTTTCTAAGATATAGTCAAAAGGACTGCTGCTTAGGTAGAGGAGGCAGAGAGATTTTTTGCTACTTTTGCTGCCTGGATTGTTGCTGAGTCAGATAAGTGGATGTGGAAGACTGGCTTTATCCATGTCTAGGGTAGAAAGAGGAGCACCTGTAGGCATTGGAATACCTCCTGGGTGGCTGAGGCTGACTTGATCTGGAGAAAGATACAGCGATCATGTTATTGGCATGACACTTGATTCTCTGGGAAGTCTCCTCTATGCATTCTCCAAATATTTTTCCCCCAAACAGTGTATGTTAGAGAGACAGTATATTGAGATCTGAGATCCACAGCCAAGCCTGGCTTCTCATTGCAATGGAGACTGCAGACATTTGGGAGGTAGCACTGAACGTGTCAAATGCAGAACATGCTATGTATGTCCTGGTATCCAGGAATTCAGCCGTGAGATGCTGGTAAGAAGGAAGATGTTCTGATGAGATCTATTTATCATACTCGGACATCTTCTGAACAAGGGACTTCAGTTAGAAGTTATAATTCAGGATTCTATTAGCCTACATTGATTCCTGGGACACTCTGTGGCCAAATTTATCCAGAGTTATGGGTTCTCGTATGGGGGGGAGGAGGGGAGGTTGATTTGGGTTCTTGCATTGTGCACAATCTGTAAGGCAGACTCTGTGATCAAAGACTGATGTGGTAACTGTGGTCTGTCAAACCCTGGGCAGGTCTGGATGTGATAGAGAACACTTAATTTTTGCGGCTCCACTGGGGCATCAAGTGGGGAAGCCCAGTTTTTGAATAAGGTCTCCTTCATAAGGTGGTGCAGTCCTTAGACTACTTGGTATAGTCAAATGCAGCCATGAGCTCTGCTCGAGGCTAGGCTGCAGACTCCATGGTGATTGGCAGTATCTGCCCCATCTGTCCAATAAACCTCATGAAAGACAGACTCTCTGGGGGTGACCTTTGACTTGAAGACTCATCTGCTGAGAGGCCAGGATAGTTACTGGAACAGCGGAGAGACAAATTGGAATCATACCCCTCATGGATAGGTCTTGGTAGAGCATGCCTATAATGGGGACATCAAGGAGATTGTTGTAGAGAACAATGGGATGATTTGTGATAGGAAGAATGGCGAGAGGAGTGTTTAGAGCGAGATGAAGAGCTATGCTCCCTTGATGAGGCTCTATGCCATAATCATGATGCTGGGTGCTGGGTCTGTGGGTCAACAGCAGATGCCAGTGATGGTTTTCACCCATGTGCTGCTACACCAGTCACCAATGAGGTGTGCCAATGATGTGCATCGGGATCAGGCAGTACTCTCCAACATCTGAAGATCCGAGATTGGTATCTTACTGGAGATTCTATGTGGCCCTCAGACAATCATCTAATAGAAGGCTTTGAGGCAGGGTGTGGCATTGTGTGTGCTTGCAGAAACCCAGATAGTTCCATCTGCAAAAACTGAAGAAGCTGTTTGGGCATAAATGGTGCCAGCACCAACACTTGCAAAGGTGCCATTGGCATAGGCCACGTCTAGTGTCGAGGCACCAGTGACCCCACTGTGGAGGCAGGCCTCAAAGAGGAAGACTGAAGAGATGGAGATCCAGTCTCAGTATGCTGGCGTCTACTACACGCGGATGGTGAAGAGGACTGGGAAGACACTGACACAGACCTGGAGAGGGAGACATACAGTAGGTTTGCTTTTCTGCCCTCTTACATGGTTCGCCCGAGGGTGGTAGCTCCGATGAAGCAGACGCCATGAGCGGTGGCACTGGAATGGCATGGGCGTTACCCCATATAGTGTCCCCATAGCACCTATATAAGCTCCTCAAGCCACGCTTCTTGGAAGTATGCAGCCTCTGTAGACAAAGGATTCTGCAGCTGAATGAGCTGATACATAATAGCAAAGCACAGGATCTGGGGTTATGCTACTGTGTCAGTGCTAGCATGTTGGGCTGAGCACTTGACTCTGTGTGGGCTCCACTATGACTTGGGGTTGGCACCAATAAGTCCTTCACCCTCTTCCTGGGGAAGCCTGGGTTTCCCCAAGCACTTTGGGCCTGGACATTGGTTGAGACTGATCAGGGCCCAATCCAAAATGATCCTTTTCGTCTGCAGAAAAAGAAGATGCATTTAGGCAATAAGAATAAGGAATACGAGTATACAATGTCAGGTGCAACTCTGGGGAAGAGTGAACAAGAAAAGGACCTGGGTGTACTGATAGATAGGACCCTGAAGCCGTCGGCACAATGCGCGGCAGCGGCAAAGAAGGAAAATAGAATGTTGGGCATGATAAAGAAAGGAATCTCGAGTAGATCGGAGAAAGTTATAATGCCGCTTTATAGGGCAATGGTCAGACCCCACTTGGAATACTGCGTCCAACATTGGTCTCCCTACCTAAAGAAGGATATAAAACTGCTGGAGAGGGTGCAGAGACGAGCAACAAAACTGGTGAAGGGTATGGAGAAACTCGAATACGAGGACAGACTTATAACACTAGGATTGTTCTCCCTTGAGAAAAGGAGACTGCGTGGGGATATGATCGAGACCTTCAAAATACTGAAAGGAATCGACAAAATAGAGCAGAGAAGATTATTTACATTGTCCAATTTGACACGGACTAGAGGACATGTAATGAAGCTAAGGGGGGACAGGTTCAGGACTAATGTCAGGAAGTTCTGCTTCACTCAGAGAGTGGTTGACACCTGGAATGCCCTCCCAGAGGAGATTATGACGGAATCGACCGTCCTAGGCTTCAAGAGCAAACTAGATGCATATCTCCTTAAGAGAGGCATATAAGGATATGGTGGACTATAAATTAAGCCAGGTGTACACCTGGCAGGGCCTCCGCGTGTGCGGATCGCCGGACTTGATGGACCGAAGGTCTGATCCGGAGAAGGCAGTTCTTATGTTCTTATGTTCTTATGTTCTTATGTTAAGATAATAAGCAAAAAGAAAAAGGTTTTAGATGCCTGCGTTCGGCTTCTTAACTCTGTGGAGATGAAAAACTGCAGCTATTGCTATGCTATTATGTTCTTTCGGAGAGCTGATGCACGGGAGCCACGGGTGCACCCAGGACTCTTAAAGTTGTAGCGTACTTTCAAACATCCACGCCAGGGCTCCATCAGATGATGTCACCCATATATGAGATTATCCGACCTGCTTGTCCTGGGATAAAGATGTTTCAGTTCTGTCAATTGAAATCCATACCATGGATGACAGAGAAAGCATAAGACTCCTGGGGTGAGGTGCACATGGCTAAAGTCTCCTCTCTTACCCATGTCACTGCGCTTTGGATATTCAACTTAAAATTAGTAATATGCCTGTAGTGCAAGTCTTGCTCATTCATCATAATCTCAAATTACACAAATCCCAGAAATACAGGTCTAGAAACTTCTGGCAATATAGGCACCAAGAGAGGTGAATACAGAGCATGCCAGAGAGAAAGCCAGCAGAGTGCCAAAAAAAACTGGAAAGTGAGCACCAGAGAGAAAGGCATTGACTATCCTGGACAGATACTGCCAAAAAGATGATGAGAGTTCCTGAGAGACAAATTCCGGGAAGAAAAGACCAAAAGTTTTAAGAATGAGGTAGACAAATTTGGAGCACTGGGATCATTCCTTGGTATGCAAGCTGCCAGATAATAACTGCCAGGGATACCAGAGAATATCAGAGACAGAAACAAGAAATAGCTACATACTAGGGCATTCTAAGATATTTAATTTAGTTTGGGGGGTCCATTGACGTCTTTTGTACAATTGTTATTGTTGTTTTTTTTTAATCCTTCTTTTAGTTGCTTTATTTCAAACACATCCAGGGGGGAGGGAGGGGAGTGATATATCTTTAATGTGATTCTTTGATGTAATTGTGGGGTGGGGAGGGCTTATGTTGTTGCAATACTACTGACTGGATTTAAGCACTTATTTGTTATTGATATGAATATTGTGTTGCACTTTTTGTTAGTAATGGAAAATCAATAAAGTTAAAAAAAAAAAAAAAAAGGAAATAGCTTTTTAGTTATTGTTTGCATAAACTTATTTTTCAGTTTATGAAAGACTTATGGAACAATTTAATATAAGCTCACATCAAACTTATCTTATACATAGTTTTGAGTGGGGGAACATGTTTCTCTACCATGTTTCGCTTGTTGCCGAATGAGGAAATGAGTGTGGAAAATCATATGAGGCACAAAACACGCACTTCTGAGGATCTAGCAAGATTTAATGAAGAAATGTATAAGCTATTGATTAATAGGGCACTCTATTAATAACACAGGATAAAAAAATTTTCTGTCATGTTGGGCTAAAATCCCCATGAAACAACATGAGGAATGACATTGCTATTCCCCCACATAGTTTCAAATAACTCCATATCCTTAGCAGTCTCTAGACCTACTTCTGGTGCACTGTGTTTGTTTCTGAAAGTATGGATAAACAAATATAGGTGAATAATAATAGAAGGGGACCTGAGTGTGGAGAATCTTATGTAGCAGTACTTCTGAGGATCCAGCGAGATTTAACGAAGAAATATATGTGGTGATATTGCATTTGTAGAAGTAGTTGATTGAAGTGAGCAGTATCAATGAGTAAAACAGCTAAATATATGTAGTTATTAATCAGTAATTCATACTATGTTTCAAGAGGTTGCACTATTGACAACATTGCCCTTGAAATAAAAACCCAGAAACACCCCCCCTCCAAATGACATGAAACTGGAAAATCCCATAAACAAAAAAAATGTAGGCCTGCATAGGGTTACCAGATTTTACTACTGTAAAATCCGAACCCATAGCCCCACCCAGTTCTATCCAGCCCCGCCCCGTTCTGCCCAAATCACACCCCATTTCCGCCCCAACCTCACACCGCCCTCTCAAACTGTTCTCGTGCTCGGAGCTGTGTCAGGAAGGCATCTACCCATGCGCAGGTATGATGCAATGATCTCACATGCCTCCACGCATGCACGTGACATCACCGCATTGCATCCATGCAAGCGCAGATGCTCTCCTGACGTGGTTTTGAAAAGCCGTCTGGACGCCTGGTAACCCTAGGCCTGCACAACTCTAGCAAGAGTTAGAGCAACAGCTACTACATATGAGGCAAATACCCGGTATCTACATTCACGGGCTTACATTCTATACTCGTTTTTTTAACATTTGGATATAGCCCAGTCTTTTCAATTAGGGTTGCCAGATTACCTCTTTAAAAAAAGAGGACATCTGGTCCTGCCCTGTTCCATCACAGCCCCACCCCCACATGAACCTCCCTGAGCTCAGGACTGCATCTGAACATGCTGGACATTGACGTGATGAACTCATGCACATGCGTGCATGCATATGATGTCATCATGTCAACATCCATGTAGGCGCAGACGCCCTCCAGATGCAGCCCTGAGGTCGGGGACTTCTAAAATGCAGACAAATGCCAGGTTTTGAAAATCCCTCCGGGCATCTGGATAGTCCTCTAAAAAGAGGATATGTCCAGGTTTTCATGGATGTCTGATAATCTAATTGTCAGTAGTAGCTCAAGGTGAATTGCATTTAGGTATGCAGGCCTTTCCCTGTCTCAGGAGGGTTCACAATCTAAGCTTATACCTGAAGTAATGAAGAGTTAAGTGCCTTTCCTGAGATCACAAGGAACATCAGTGAGATTTGAACCCTGGTTTCCTTGGTTTTCAGGCCCCTGCAGTAACTATTTGGCACTCCCCCTTGGTCTTGCTTTATTCTCCAGTCCTTTCCTAATAATTTTTAACATTCCATTTGCTTTTACCATATTTTATTGCTCAAAGAGCACTTGACAGAGCTGTATGTATAGGTCTTGATTGATCTACTGTGTTTTCCTGACCTTGACAAGTTTGTGCTCTTCAGTATAATCAGTACTCTATGTTCCAAGTCTTTATAGACCTCCCTACTTGAAGCTTTGAGTACACCAGTCATTCACAGCAGGCAAACAGAAGAACAGAAGAGAGTAAAGCAATGTGTAATGTAACCACTCCAAGCTACAATAATCCCATCCATCCCTAAATTCCCTCTCTCTGTTTCTGTCAAGTTCACTCTGAAAAAACGGGTGCTGATTGACAAGTGTCTCTGGATTTTTCTACGTCCTAATTTCCTCACTGCCGGCGATCTAGCCTGTCTGAAATCCATGGGGACTCTTCAGAGAAAGAATAAACTACCTTGCCCAGCTACAGCTTTATCCAGAGCATGCAGGAGCACTAAGGAAGCCAGCTAGCCGAACTCCCTGTGCCTATTGCCCACAAGGAGAGCAAGAAATGTTTTAGGGATCAAACTGTAGTATGCTGAGGAAGTGAAAACCCACAAGGCTGATTCATAGAATTCATCCCAAAGTGGTGCTAAGAGAATGTGCTGGATCTTATTTCTATAAAGATTTGCAGGAGCTGTTCTTAAGAAAATCAACATTCCCAGGAGCAAAAGTAAGCTTTAAGAAAGCCAGGCTAAAGGTTAGGAAGCCTCGCCTCTTTCTATAATTCTGGTGTTCAGGGACTCTGGGACACAGGAGCCCTGTGTGTCCACAGAAAAGGCTCCAGCAACAGGTTTCATGATAGGTTTTTGCCAAACCGGTTTTCGAGCTCTCTTTTATCAGGCACCAAGGATGTACATTTTGTTTCATCTGGGTGCATGCTAAAACTTTTGTAAAACAGACTCTTAACATTTATGTGTTGATTATATGCAAATACACGTAAATAAAGATGTGTAAAATACATGCATAGCATGTATTTTACACATAAATAGAGCATGATCAAGGCTCACACTTATGCATATAAATTATGGGCCAAATTCTATATATGGCATCATAAAATCAGTGCCAATCAGAATGGCAATTAGCACATTTCTATAAAAGGCACCTACTAAATACAGATTCGTGCTTGGCGGCCATAAGCAGCATAACATTTAGGTACACCCATTTTGACCAAAGAAAACCATGCCTAAATAACTTTGCTGAAGGTAATTGCCAATTAGGTTGTGCCCCAAATCAGCTATACAGACCAATTTATGTGTTAACTTAGGCCCACATCCTATATATGGTATCCTATGTGTTTATCGCTGGCATTTATGTGCAAGCACTTCACCAGCTCTGTGGCTGGCATAGCCATGGTGCTCATGTGTAAGAGCAAATATGTATCTTATCTGTTATGCTATTTTTTATACAACAGATACCCTCTAAGTGCCTGAATATAGTCACATTGTTCTAGAATTATCACCTTAGTGCTCATTTAACTAAGGGGCCCGTTTACCAAGCCAGTGTATTTCAAACTTTTTTTTAGCTCCAGCACACTAAACAGAACAAATGTTTTTCACGGCACATTATGATTGAAATTCTAAAATTGGAAAACCAACAAAAAATTAAATTTGAGAGTTATTTAAAGTTCTTTAAGCTATGTTTGGGTAATTGTAACAACAGTGAAACTAAAGTAGATAGATTGCTCATCAATGCGATGGATGTGCTTGTTTTAGGAGTACAAATTAACTCAAAATGTGGCTCGATAAGTCGACAAACAAACACGCATTTCATCATCCACCATCTGCAGTCATTCTCTTTTATTCAATTTAATTTCTGTCAGAGCCGAAAATCCAAGTTCGCAAAGATAAGAAGATCCAAATGGTAACAAAGCCTTGATTACTTTGCTCAAGTTAAGACCGATCGCGTCAAGGAATGATGCTTGTCTGGGAAGTTGTATCCTTACGCACACAGATGCTCATAACATTGACAGATTCTTGCATACGTGATGTGCATGTCATCTGTTCTAATTTATATTTATGAAGGGAATTTAAAAAATGAATTCTGGAATCTCTTCAGGGCACACCACTGTGCAGTGGCACACAATTTGAGAGAAACCACTTCGCTCATCTGGACAAAATCTGCTTACAGTACCTTCTCTAAAAATTATTGGAACACGTAGATCAGACATGTTCACTGTGATGGGACCTCAATGGTGGAAAGCCCTACCACAATACATTAGAATTGAAAAAGATATCTCAACATTTAAAAAATTATTAAAGACTTATTTATTTAATGACGCTTTTAATATTTGAAACTTTTTATACTTTTTGGATATGCTTTTAATAATGCTATGGTTTTAACACCCCCTCCTTTTGTATTTTCCTTTATTTTTCTACTAAAAAATTTAAAAATTGTAATTTTTAACCTTCTTTCCTCCCGACTCATGTATGTATAATATGTAACCACTATGTATATTGTTAGTTTCTTTTTATTGCTCCTTATTGATTTTGTACATCGCTTAGTAATTTTAATAGGCGATTAATCAAATACACTAATAAACTTGAAACTTGAAACTTAAGTTGTGGTCAACACTAATGTGTACCTACCGCAGCAAAAAATCACTTTCTGCAGGGTGTGCTGAGGTGTCCCTTGATAATTTTGCCATGTGCACTATCCACGTGCTCAAAAATAAAAATGATTTTTAGTGCTATGGAGAATCAGGGGCGAGGAGGAGAGGTGTTCTGCACTCGTCAGTTAGTGCAGCTACATTCCCGCATGCAAACTGAGTAGCACATAGCACGTGAGCCATTAGGGCCAGTTTCTATAAATGGCACCTAAGGTAGGCGTTGCTAGTGATGCCTAACCAAAATCCGCACGCAACCCAAATTATGTTAATTAGCATAAATGGTGTGGTATTTGACCGCGTCAATGAAATTAATTGACATAAATGTTACAAATTAACTAATTAAGAGTTCCACATGGAACGCAGAGCAGTGCCTAGCACCGTCTAACTTGAGGCACCATCTGACACTTAACGATGCCTACCTGCAAAGTAGGCATGGTTAGGGGAATGGGTGTGGTAAAGTTTGACATTGCTAGGCATGCAAGATAGGTGCCAGTAAATTAAGCTTGGTAAAACCTAGCCTAATGTGCTGGGCGCCTTCCTTAGTGGTGCCTAATGATGCCTAATTCCACTTAAGTGACAACCACGCAGAGTGGCACCTACAATGTAGGCACGCTTAGGTGCTGTTTATACAGTAGAATCTACAAAATAGATGTAGTTATGTGTTCACGCGTTAATAGCTATGCACTAATGGGACAAAGCATACATCTGCCTGTTTACTCCTAAAATCAATGTCTCAAGGTCCTTTTAAAGCAGGGTTCAAAACAAACTGAACCTGGAAACAGCCAAGCAAAAACCCTGGGGACATCCATGTTTGGGATAGTGCTTCAAAGTGCTCGGTCTTATATGGTTTATGATTGGTTACTGCAACAAGCTATGACATCATAGCTAATATGAGCTAATTAGATTCAATGAGGCTGATATTCAGCGCTATTTAGCCGGTCAGGAACAGCTCCCAGCTGGCTAAATAGGGCATAGCTGGCTATCCGCTGATATTCAGTGGGGGATAGCCAGCTATCTCATGCTGAATATCCAAATCTCTGGATTGGCTGATGACTGGCTATGCTCCATGACACAGCTGGTCACTGCCAATATTCAGTGGCTCGCCAGCTAAGTTTGGTGGCCAAAGACAGCCACCTAAAAGGGTGGTATATCTTTGGCTGTTGAGATTTAGCTGGCTAGCTGCTGAATATTGACATAGTTGGTTATGTCCCAGCCAGCCAAAAATAGACCGGAAATTCAATGCTGGTGGTTGGATATGGCACCAGCACTGAATTTCCAGTATTACCGTGAACTACGGGAGATCATTGGCAATCTCCCATGGTCTGAAACTCTGAATATGAGCCTGAATGAGTTTGACTCTCTCACTGAAATGATTGGCCTTATCAATTATCTGTGCAGATTTTTAAAATAAGTGGTTTAACACAGGCTACATTTTCTCAAATTAGAATGTAGTGATACAGTCTCCATAACAATAAGACAGTTAACAATTCACTTTTCTTTAGAACACTTTCAGTATGACACTGTTATTCATTTCAAGTATGTTATTTTGATACTCTTCTTTTTTCATAAATCGTAACTGCTTTGGGTCTATTTTTTGGAGAAGATGCTACACAGTCCTTAAATGAATGCAACAGAACTGCCATCTTCCAAATAAAGTTTAGCATGAACTGAAAGATTATAAAATTATAACCTGTAATCCAAGGGGGCAGAGTTTATGAAGGTTTTGGTCAAAAGGCTTCTTAATTTGGCTTGTGCTTTGGAGTTGCAATTTTAAAAATTCCAGTGGGGGGGTCAAAGGTCAAAGTTCCACCACCAAAAATGTCTTCTGTGACTACTTGGTGGCTGATGTATCTCTCTCTTTCTCAAGGTACAAAACTAGTACAAGCAAGAAAAGTGGTCTATTCTTGTAAAGGGCTAGTTCAACTGTTATGTGATGCTCTAGACAAGAGCGAGCTGGACTCTGGGAACAGGGAAAAGATATTGAAAGGGGAGAGGGCATGATATAATGACTTTCTAATTGAAACATAGCTAGCTGATCATCTTTCTTATTATGTTATATATATGGAATCAGACGTTTACTTTTTGTTGAACTCTAAGAAAGAACACAAACTAGCTACTTAATTTATACAAAAGAGTTATTGCCATAGCTATTCTATTATTCAAAGCTATCACACTTCCCTAATAGACCCTTGCACTCTTTCCTACTGTGACGTGTCTATCTTCTCTGGAAGAAATAAGGAATCCCTTGGCATTGCCTACCTCCTGGTATATCTCTTCAGTGCAAGCAGCCTGAATGCACTTTTTTGTGTGGTTGGAAAAGCAAAAAAAGACCAGGTAGTCCTCTTCCTGTCCTGGACCGCTCATCCAGGCATCCGTTATTGAACCCACACTGTGCATCATTCTGGCTGCCTTCGCCCGACCAGGGAGTTTGGCTACATCATCTTGACACATAATTATCTCTCCTCTTCTTAATCATCCGTGCTGCTCTTACTGCCTAATGCAAGCAACAGCAGCAACAAAGATGACAGACGGAGAGAGAGAGTGTGGAGGGGGTTGGGAGAGAGGTAAAGACAAGGGGGAATGGAGTGAATGATCAGCTAAGAAAGGGACTGAAAGGTAGCAGAGAGAGATGGAGTCAGAGAGAGTGACGGAGCAGGGAGAGGAAGAAAGACAGGCCGAGAGAACCAATAATGGAATCTGAGTGACCTGATTTTTTTTTCTCTCCTCTCCCTTTATATGCCAACGGCTACAGAACTATGGCTAGCATTACACAGACAACGAGCTCATTTTTCAGTGGGATGTCTGGGGAATAATTTGAAATGTCTAATCTGGATATTTAAAATTATTCATGTATTCAGGGGTGCTATATGTATAGTAAGCACGGGTGAATATAGAAGTATCCATAGACATCTCACTACGCAGATAGTTATACAAAGAATTTTCATATCTATAAAAGGCCTCTTACTATATAAAATTTGAGAGAGAGAGAGAGAGATGTGAAAGAGGCAGTCAAAAGACATACCACTTCGAGCGGCAACTCCAGCAAAGCCTCTATGAACACCAGTATGAAATGTATTAATGCATCGATTCAATACAGCCACGTTTTGGCATCCGCCTGCTTCAGGGGAAATAAATCTTATTGGACAAAAAGAGAGTGCTCCACTGACAATATAGGACTTGCTGACTGAGAATCTCCTAATGCATGACTTCACAAAGTGTATGACTGTGATTCAACTAAAACAAAAAAGTTGTGCAATACTACTTGATATTACAAGATTCTCACTCAGCAAGTCCTATATAGTCAACAGCGCACTGTCTTTTTCGTCAATAAGATAGATTACCCCTGATGCGGAAACGTGGCTGTGTTGGGTTGATGTGCTAATATTGTAAATGTTGCCATACTGGTTTGGTGTTTTTACTGCTGGTCCTCCTGTAATTGCCACTCCAGGTGGTATTTCTCTTGACTCTTATAAAATTAGCACCGGTATAAAAGCTTGGTGAAATTAGGTGTGAACTCGTATGCATGTTAGGGGAGTAAGCATGTTAGGGGAGCAGTTTGCGCAGTGTCGAGTTGCAATTTGCACATGCATTTTGTAAAATACAGGTGTAGGCACATACCGTATATACTCAAATATAAACTGACCCAAATATAAATTGAGGTAACCTTTTATCCCTCCAAAAAGGAGGAAAAAATGTTGACTCAAATATAAACCAGGGAGGGTGTGTGTGTGTGTGTTAATATTCAAGTGCAGTGCCTTGCCTTGCCCTGCCCTGTCAGGCTCTGCACCCTGTTCTCCCTCCCTCACTGCTCTGCTTGGCTCTGCATCCAGCCCACACACTCTCTCCCTCCCCTGCCTTGCCAGTCTCTGCACCCAGCCCCCACTCCCTTCCAGGTTCTGTACCCTTTCCCCCCTCCTTCCTGATGCCTTGCAGGCCTCCACCAGACCTTCCATGAGACCTGATGGTCTAGCGGTAGCTGGGACAGGAGGGATCCCTCACTACTCCTATCCCAGTTCAATTCTAATTATTTTTATCTCCCTCCCACCTCCCCCGTGTACCTTAAGTATCCCTGGTGGTTCAGCGGTGAATCACAACACCTTTCTTCGCTCCTGCCCATGCAGAAATGCTAGCTAATTGGCTGCCGCGAGTTCTCGCAGGACCACAAGAACTCGCAGCAGCCAATCAGCTAGCAGCTCTGCACAAGCAGGAGTGAAGGAAGGTCACTCCTGCCCATGCAGAACCACTAGCTGATTGGCTGCCATGAATTCACGGCAGCCAATTAGCTAGCAGTTCTGCACCGGCAGGAGCGAAGGAAGGTCACTCCTGCCACAATTCACTGCTGGACCACCAGGGAAACATAAGGTACGCGGGGGAGGTGAGAGAGAGATAAAAATGATTAGAATCGGGCTTGGACAGGAGGCGGGAGGGATCCCTCCTGTCCCGGCCACCACTGGACCATCAGGTCTCATGGCAGGCCCAGTGCCAGTGGAGGTAGTGATTTGCCCAGGAAGGAATTTTTACTTGGTCTTACTTGGAGGGCCCTCTGGCTTTGGATTTCTCTCTCGGAAATATCTTTGGAAGAGGGGAAGACTCAGAGGTACAGAAATTACCAACAGTGAGTACCCCAGCTCCCTCGGGGGAAGGAACAACTGTGGAAGCAGTGTCTGTTTTGAGACTGAATATAGTGACTTTGGATACACTATGGAATGCCAAGCAAATATTGAATTCTTCTTTGATGGAAGTGGCTACTAATATTTATTCGGATATTTCTAATGTGAAGAGAGCTCTGAATGTTCATGTTCAAGCGTATAACCAGCATGAGGTCAAGGTAGTTGCTTTGGACACTATCTATTGTGAGAGATTTATATTTATCTCTGTGGAAACCATCATACGGAGTTAACCCAAATATATCACCTGAAATGGGGTTAAATTTAACTGAGTTTCTAGAGTCATCTTTGGACGTAGTGATACAAAGAACTGCTTTATTTGTGACCTTTGCTTTAGAACTGGACAGGAATGTTGTTCTCAAATTGTCTCAAATTGATTTTTCATTATTCTTCGAATACAATACCCCACTTGGAGTATTGTATTCAATTTTGGAAACCTTATCTGGCAAAAGACATAAGAAGACTTGAAGTACTCCAGAGAAAGGTGACAAAAAAAGGTAGGAGGTTTGCGCCAAAAGACATATGAGAGACTAGAAGCCCTGAATATGTATACCCTAGAGCAGGGGTGTCCAACTTGCGGCCCCGTGAAGTATTTTGTGCAGCCCCGGTCGAGGGCAATGCAGTGTTTTCCACTGCTGCCCCCGGGTGTTTACCGTCTTGCTGGCTCCCTCCTCTGTCTTGCTGCAGCATTTGCAGCCCCAGAAACATTTTATGGGCCAATGTGGCCCAGGGAAGCCAAAAAGTTGGACACCCCTGCCCTAGAGGAAAGGAAGGACAGGGGAGATATGATGTAGACATTCAAATACTTGAAAGGTATTAGCGTAGAACAAAATATTTTCCAGAGAAAGGAAAATGGTAAAACCAGAGGGCATAATCTGAGGTTGAGGGGTGGTAGACTCAAGAGTAATGTTAGGAAATTCTTCTTTATGGAGAGAGTGGTTGATGCCTGGAATGCGCTCCTGAGGGAGGTGGCAGAGAGGAAAATGGTGCCAGTTTTAAAAAAGTGTGGGATGAACATAGAGGTTCACTAATCAGAAAATAATGGTATATTACATGGTCTGTGTTCCGATTATGGCCATCAGTTGAGAATGGGCTGAGATGGTTTAGATGGGCTGGAGTGGGCTTTGACAGAGACTCCAGTGGATGGAACATGGGCACAGTACCAGGCGGAGCTCTGGGTTCCTCTGGCCCTGAAAAATCTAAGAAAAAGAACAATTTAAATTAAATCATTATTTATAGAGAGTGTATGTTTGGGCATACTGGATGGACCATTTGGGTCGTTATCTGCCGTCATTTACTATGTTACTATGTTATATGAATCAGTTGTTTTGGGTTCCAAAGTTAGAATATGTCCTGATATTTCTAGGTGTGCCCTAAAACAATGCCAGGAGTTTCTGGCATTGCGCCCTATGGTGCAGGGTCTGGGAATGTCTTTTTTTCTGATTTCTTTGTGTTGTAATATTTTTGAGAGAATTTTTTTTTTTTTTTTTGCCTTTAGTAAATCTAGACATCTATTGGATTTTGTAGTTTCTAAAGAAGAATTTAAAGTGATTGTGTGATTGTCTCTACATAGGATATACTGTAGAGCTGGCTAAGGCATTTTCCCTGATTAGGCTTTCTGCTCTGTAAAAAAAATCTTTTTAATTTCCTTTTCCTTTTTCCTTCTCTTGGTCTCATTTTCCTTTGATATGTGGATGATACTGAATATTATTTTTCCTTTGCTGAATTATTGTTACCATGTTTCTTTATTTCTAAGAATTACATTGTGATGTGATTGTATAAATTTAATACTTGCAATAAAAAGTACCCCCTTTTTATGAAGCCGCATTAGGCTTTTTTATCACCAGTCACAGCAGTATTAGCTCCAAAGCTGATTGGAATTCTATAAGCATCGGAGCCAATACCACCGTGGCTAATGATAAGCCTAATTCGACTTCGTAAAAGAGAGGGTTACCCACCATGTGTATAAATTATGAAGGAAATTTTTTATGTGGTGTCAAATGTTAAGCTCTTCTTCCACGCCAAATTTCAGTGTGGAAAAGCATTCTAATGACTGCAAGGTGCTGGAATGGGACAGAAATGGCAGACCTGTTGAAAACACAATGCACCCATTTATAGAATAGTACATAAGTGCTTCCACGTGGATCTGCAAAGGAGCATGATCATGGGAGGGGCAGGGGCCGGGGGCATTCCCTTAAAATGCATGCAGTGTTCTAGAATTCAGGGGATCCGTGCCCAGCTTTCATGTCGGGATTCACGCCCAATTTCAGTTGCTTTTAACTCCTTGTTCTCAAAGCTGAGCATGAATCCTGGTAATGTGCATTATTCTATAAAGGACATCGATCCCAGAACACCTATTATAGAATACCATTCAGCACCAAATTTTGAGAGACATTTATAGAATTTTCTTCTCTATGTGGAAGTGTTGAATACTGGCAGTTCTATCTATAGCTCATGTCTCATGTGGATGCTCTATCTATACCTGATTTTTATGTGGCTGAGTGAGACAAGTTTATGCATAGCAGCTGAGTATCAGCACATATACATTGAAGGAGACAATTCTATAAAGTGGCACACGCAGCTAGCCACTTTTTAGGTGCATCAAAGGCACCAATAATTGACAGCTATGTGCACTAGTCTCCACATTCTACATATGGCACCCAGAGTTGCATGCCCAAATTTGATGGTGCGCCCAAGATATGCACGTAAATTAATGAGTAACAAGCCCTTAACTGTCAATAAATGGACACTAAAAATCAACTATTGAGATTAACTGTCATTCATTAAAATGTGCAAACACATCTGGTTGCATGCTACTCTATAAGGCATGTTGCCTAACTCTATAACTCACACATGTGATTCGTGCCTAATTTTAGGTGACTCGTTCTAGAATGAGGCTCATTATTTTCAAGAAGGTTTTTAAAAATAAAATTTATGTCTTGATGATTTTGATATTGAGAATGTAACTTTTCTTACCATTGTGCTTGTTTATAAATTGAATGTTTTTATATAACCCGCACAGATTTTGGGATGTGCGGGATATAAATTATTTTAAATAATATTAATAATAATAAACAATGATGGATGCCTGTGTCTGAGAACTTTCTGAATGTGGTTACAATTAATTCCAACAGGAACTATGACAACATAGTTTGAGTGCTGGTTGACCTCATCCACCTATTCCTGGCTAATAAAGAGATTGAGAAGAAGAGCTTTCAGGCAACACAGCTGTGTTGAACACCAGCTCCCATTGCTTAAAGTGATCTGGCCAGACAGTTGCTTGCCAGAACTCAAGAGCCTGAGAGTGCAAAGGATTGGATGAAGTCTTACCTTCATCGCGTTTCCTCTTCTCACCATTGGACCGAGGAATCCCCAGGATCCCATTAATGGAGTAAGAGCCCACTGGATCATTGGAGGCACTGGAGACGGGAGGCGATGCTGTGCTGGGAACTGAACAAAGGCAAGAACAAAGCCCATGAGGAGAAAGCACAGCATCAGGGACCCACTGACATAAAAGTTAATTTAAGGATTGGGCAAGACTGACACACAAAACGCTTTCTACACATAGTTATGTTTGTTCATTGATATACCACCATATCTAACAAAAGGTCACAGTGGTTTACATATAATGAATCACAAAAGAAAATAACTTCATTCAACATAGGAAAGAATACACTCATTCAAGACAAACATACCATGCTATCTGTAAAAAAGAACAAAAAATTTTTTACACTTTATCCAAGTTAAAACTAAAAAATAATAATAATCAAAAGAGTATTAATGATAAGGTTCCACCAATGTGTCAACCCTGCTCCACACCAAATGCAAGCCTAAAATAATGGGTTTTGAGTAGGACTTTAATGGATAACAAGGAGGAGATCGTTCCATAACTTTAAAACCAAGAAAAAAGAGGCTGAACTCCTGGTTATTTCATGATATGCTACTTTAGGAGGAGGCAGAACCAAATGAGGCACATCTAGTGAGCATAGTGAATGACAGGGAGTGTAAGGTATGGTGACAGATAACAGAAAAGATAGAAAATCTACCCCACCCCTTTTACTAAATTGCAATAGCGGTTATTAGTGAAGAGAGCCACGCTGAATGCACCGCGCTGCTCCGGACGCTCATAAGAACTCTGTGAGCATCGGGAGCAGCGCGGAGCATTCAGCGTGGCTCCCTACGTTAATAACTGCTTGTGCGGTTTAGTAAAAGGGGAGGGTGGGTACATGAGATACTTCATGTGCAATGACAAAGATGTTAAGCCAAGATTAAAATTGTATTATGCCTTCAGTTTGGCATAGTTCAATTAATAACTGCACCGGGGCTGTTTTATACCCTTATATTCAGTGCCTGGATACTGACAGTGAATTTCTAGGTATAATTAGGCCACTGCCATTTATTCAGATACCAGAAATATTCAGTCCTGTACTTGGATAAAGTTAAGGCAGCCTAAATCACTACTAGCTGGGTAATGCCTGACTGCCTATGCTCCACCCCCGGCCATATTGGTCCAGATTCATCCCCCAGAGAGTGCCAAGCAGGTCTGTCTAGATCAGCAGTGTCAAAGTCCCTCCTCGAGGGCCGCAATCCAGTCGGGTTTTCAGGATTTCCCCAGTGAATATGCATGAGATCTATTTGCAAGCACTGCTTTCATTGCATGCTAATAGATCTCCTGCATATTAATTGGAGAAATCCTGAAAACCTGACTGGATTGCGGCCCTTGAGGAGGGACATTGACACCCCTGGTCTAGATGATCAGTAACATTATGTGGCTCATAATCTTTGCCAAGTTTTACATTTTCTTCTTCATATTTTTTGACTGACGTTAAAAACCTGTCTCTTGGCCTCCTTATAGTTTGAATTGATTCTGCAGTGGCTACCCCAGAACCTGTCACCATACTCTGAATATGAAAAACTTCCATCCCATCCCTTTTCCTATTGCCCACAGCCAGGGTTTTCTAGAATATTCTAGTTTGTAATCAGCAATATCTTTTCTCCTTAAGTAGCTAGCTAGTTTTCAGAATTTAGTTGAATTTATTTTTTATTTAAAACCTCAGATGATTTCATTCAATAATTTTCCCAGATTCTCTGGAGAATTTCATAATGTAGTAGTTTTACTCCCTCCCCCTCCACCTTTTACAAAACCATAGCACAGTTTTTAGCATCGGCCATGGCAGTAACAGCTCCGATGCTCATAAGAATTCTATGTGCTTCGGAGCTGTTACCGCCATAGCCAGTGCTAAAAACCATGCTATTGTTTTATAAAAGGGAGGGGGGGAGTTAATGTAATTGTCCCCTGGATTGTATGTAGGTAATCAAAGTTGGTGGTAGAGCCCAGATACGCATGCCAATTGGGTGCTAATAACCAATTGACATTAGTTAAATTTAATTGGCACTTAATCGGCCATAATTTGGATTTATGTGCACATTTGTCTAAATCCTATTCTATAATACTGTGTCTGAAGCGTCTCATACACAACCCAAATGGGGGCATGGCCACGGGAGGGGCATACGCATGTTAGGGGCATTCCAAATATTTAGGCCCAATGTTATAGAATGCTGATGTATACCAGGTTTCAGAAGGCATAAGTTCTCAAGCCTAAAGGAATCCATTACAAATGCTATTCTATAAAGGGCACCTTAATTTGAGAGCCTGATTCTATAAAAGATGCCTAT
Organism: Geotrypetes seraphini; assembly: GCF_902459505.1. Taxonomy (NCBI): domain Eukaryota; kingdom Metazoa; phylum Chordata; class Amphibia; order Gymnophiona; family Dermophiidae; genus Geotrypetes; species Geotrypetes seraphini. The sequence goes on from NC_047087.1 coordinate 181,533,979, forward strand.
AGTCAGGCACCTAGATCAACGTGCCTAACCGATCTAGGTGTCAATTTAATTTTTTTTAAAATTTGCTTAATAAGCACTGATAATTGAAAGCTCCACTAAAAACCAAATCAAAGACAATTAAAAAATGAATTTGCCAGTAGGCACCTGACTCGGTAGATGTTTACTGCTTTGAGGTAGGCGTCTACACTGAGACACCTACTGGCACCTACCAGCAAGTAGGCATGGTTAGGGACATATTTGGGGTGGACTGAGGTGGAGATTAGACATGGATTGACTTAAGCACACTCATTTAGGCCAAGAAAACCCTGACCTAAATGGCAATGTGCCTAAGGATTTAATGCCTACCAGCACCTAAGAACGCTTAAGGCACCACTTGATGCGATTCTATACATGGTGCCAAGTGGTTGATTGACAATCGTGCCAAATGGCACCTAGGAGTTAGACATTGTTTCTAGAATCAGGGCCTTACTGAATCCGGTCCTGTGCTTTTTCTTTGGTTTGGTTTCTTTTGTTTGTTTGTAAGCAGCCCACAGCAGTCATCTGTTTTTAAGCTGCAGAGAGCCACAGGCTAAGTTAACCCTAGATATTCAATGCCAGGCTGTGTCCAGGTTCTATAATTGAATATCCAGGTATGTGCCGTCACCCAGAAGTTAACTAGGCACCAGCCAACATTCAGATCAGTGCCTTGTTAGCTCAGAGAATAAAGTTAGGACGGACTTCTTGCTGTCCTTTTAATGTGCCTACTTAAATGATAAGCAGACTGAATATCACTGCTAACTAGTTGAGATCCAATTTCACCCAAGCTTTGCCCCTGGACTGCCCTGCCATAGTCTAATAATAGTGGAAGATATTCAACATGTTTCAGTAGAGAGCAGTTTAAGTGCCACTGAATATTGGTAGATGGCCAGCTCAGCAGTGTTTAATAGAGAAGAATCCTCTCCTACCTGGTTAAACCTTTTTGAATATTCGACCCTAAATTTTAATGTCCATAATACATAAAGTTTTATATTTTTGTGATTTTTTTTCAACACAATCCAAAAAAATATTTTAAAATGCTATTAATTTTGATGTGGGCTTATGTCTATCTATCTCAGGGATCTCAAAGTCCCTCCTTGAGGGCTGCAATCCAGTTGGGTTTTCAGGATTTCCCCAATGAATATGCATTGAAAGCAGTGCATGCACATAGATCTCATGCATATTCATTGGGGAAATCCTGAAAACCCAACTGGATTGCGGCCCTCAAGGAGGGACTTTTAGACTCCTGATCTATCTGATACCGGAGCTGTCCAGACCCTAGTGCTGAACAGGAGAGAAATATACCTTAATAACCTCCTAGCTTTCAAATAAAAGGTATATACTTTCTTTCACTGCCATACTTCCAGTTTTTAAAAATCCTCTTCAGCAGTTCTGTTGGCTAGCTAAGGAGATAGCTAGTTATTGGTCATAGGAAGCTGAATAGTTAGAGCAGCAGGTTGAAAACTAAGGAAGCAATGATTCAGATCACCACTGTCACTCTTTCTTATCTTGGGCAAGTCATTTAACCTTCTACTACCTCAGATACAACTTCAGTGGCACTTATCTGAGTAGGTTTCAAGTTTCAAGTTTATTTAAAATTTCTTATACCGCCTAATCAGACTTCTAGGCAGTGCACAAAATTATAAGAACTTACTTTGGCTAAAATACAGGTTTAAAATGAAAAACATCTCTAAGGAAGATGACAACATTCAGAGATATTTAAACCATGACAAACGGGAACAGAAGATAAAAAGACAAGAACTACAATATTCAAGGTAAAAGATAACATTTAGGGGAAAAACAATAGGGGGAGATACTGAGGGTAAAATCATTCTAGGTTGCCCTTACAAAGGCAGTTAAGTCTCAAAGGTGTCAAGAAATAGAAAAGTCTTAAGCTTTGTCTTAAATTGATTAAGGATAGATACATCCCACAAATAAGCCAGGATACTGATCCATAAAGAGGGAGCATTGATGGGAAAAATGGAAGATCTCATTGTGGTAATGTATTTTAGTGACAGAATATCGGAGAGTCTTAGAAAGACTGTATGGAATAAGAAGATTATTAATGAATTCTGGCTGATTATTTTGTCAGGTTTTGAATGTTAACAGAAGAATTTTATAGGTGATCCTATGTTCTACCGGTAGCCAGTGTGCTTTGTATAAGAGGGGAGTGACGTGATCGTATTTTTTTTGCATTAAATATTATTTTTATTGCGGTATTCTGTACTATCTGGAGTCTTCTTATTTATTTATTTGTATTGCCCTTGTAGAGGGCATTGCAGTAATTAATACAGGAAATCATGAGGGAATAGATCAGGACGTTCAAAGAGGCGGGTTCTAGCAATTTGGAGAGAGATCGAATCATGCACAGCCGATAAAAGCAATGCTGGACCACTGTAATAATCTGAAGATAATAGTTGAATTTGTTGTCAAAAGTGACTCCAAGTAATTTTATTGAAGGTACAACTTAGATGGGGAGAGATTTGAGCTTGAGTGGTATCTGTAAGGACAGTCCTTCCTTAATGGGAATGATCATTCCTTTGGATTTTTCTATGTTAAAGGAAAATATATTAGAATTGAGCCCAGAGTTAATCTTTTCTAATTTTTGGTTTATGGTTCTTACTTCGTTTGGGTTAAGTCTATTTGATGAACTAGTTGGACATCATCCGCATAAGCGAACATTGTAAAACCAATAGATTGGCCTAATGTTAGTAGGGGGGCCAAGAAGATATTAAAAAGTAGAGGAGATAAAATTGAACCCTGTGGGATGCTGTATTCAGTCAAGAAAGAGTCTGAGGATGTTGCATTAAAGACTACCTTGGATGTCCATTCTGTAAAGAAGGGTGAGAACCAGTCCATGACCTGGTCTGTGATTCCAATTTCACCAAGACGTGACAGAAAGAGTTTGTGATCTATCATGTCATATGCTGAGGAGAGGTCTAGGGAGATGAACAAAACTGACTGATGGTGATTAAGATTAAAGTATTTTTGTGGTAATCCAATATGTGAAAGTTCAATAGAGTGATGTTGACAGAATCCAATCTGATTTGGGTGTAAAACTTTAGTTTGCTCAGTAAAATCTGAAATTTGGCGAAAGACAATTTTCTCCGTAAGCTTTGCCAAGAAAGGAATATTAGCTATGGGACGGTAATTAGAAACCTCTTGCATGCTGATTTTGTGGTCCTTGATTATTGGATGGACGGTCACCTCTTTCCATATTTTGGTAGTGTTCCTGAAGATAGACTTGTACAGACCAGGTTTAGGATGTCAGGACCAAAGATAGAAAAAAAGCATTTCAGAAGAAATGGTGGAATATTTTCTGATGTGGAACATTTTATGTTCAGCGAATTCAAACATTTCTGGATGTCTTGAAGAGCTGGTAGAGTAAATCTTGAGCATTTGGAGAGAGGAAGATTTGTGGATGCAGTCGTGTTGCCTGCAACCCCAGGGACAGAAGGAGTGGAATTAGTGCTGATGACGCTTGCTTGTGAGGTAGTACCTCTGATTCTTTGGATTTTATTGATCAAATGAGAGGCAATTGTTTGAGCAGAGGGTAATTGAGCAGACATATTAGGTTCTTTCTTTTGTGTAATTAATTATTTTACTATTGCATATAGCACGGAGGTGTTTTTTGCTTTTTTTATTTGTTTAGAATAGTATTCCGTTTTTTGCTCTATTGATTTCAGATTTGTAATAGATTGATCCTTAAATTTATTTAGGTTGTGAAAAGTTTTGTTGTGCCGCCATTTTCTCTCGAGAAAGTGTAGTTGTGAGGTTCCTGCCTAGATAAGTGCTTCTCCCCATGGCCTGTCACTGATTTTCAGTGACATTATTCACATAACATGTAGAAAGAGCCATCTAGGCTTAAAAATAAAAGCTGGCCCAAGAGCACAGGAGAATCTGGACCACAACTCAATAAAGCAGCATTATCCAGATACCCTGGATTCTATGAGTATATGGTACCCAAATTTGTATGCACAAATGTGGGTGTGCTGCTGAAATGCTCATGCAAATTAATTGGTTAACAAACTCTTAACCATCTATAATAGGGTGCTAGCAATCAATTATTGATGTAATTGACATTCATTAAAATTTGCTTGCATATCTGGCTGCTTGCTATTTTGTAATGCAGAGCTACTGAATTCTGGTCCTCAAGCTCTACAGGCAGGCCAGATTTTCAGGCACAATGAATATGCATGAGAGAAATTTGCATGCACCTCCTCCTTTGTATTCAACTCTCTCTGGAAACCTGACTTACCTGTGGACCAGAAGTGAGTAGTCCTGCTCTAAGGCATGATGCCTAACTCTAGTATCACGCAACTGAAAAGGTGATGTGGCCATGGGTATGTCAGGGGCATTCCAAAATTTGTGTTTGTAATTACAAAATATGACCTCAGCACGCCCAACTTGGATGTCAGCATTTCCACCAGGTTTCAGCAAGTGTAAGTCTGGCACCTAAAGTTTGGCATGGGGATTGTGCTATGTGCTATTCTATAAATGGCGTGGGCCCTTTATAGAAAACCACTTAGGGGGAAATACTATAAATGGTTTCTAAAAAGATAGGCACCTATAGCATGTCAATCATGCTTAGGCACTTATTACAGAATCACACCTACTGGCACCTAACTTAAAACATGGATGCCTGTAACCATAGGGATGACACTGGAGGACCTATCTGGACTAGCACAAAACCGATTTCTTTTTAGATCCGCAATTCACCAAGTTGCTAGGACTCAAGCATGAGTTGATGGCACCTAACAAAAACAACAATGTAGGCCAGGGTTTTATAGGCCTTCATTCCAGATGCCTAAGTCTTTTAGAGAATCTTGTCTAGTGGTACCTGAATCCTTCCCCATCCCTAAACATGCCTACTTTGGTGTTAGGCACCTTGTGATAGAGTTATGGATAACATCAGAACTGTAATTAGTGATAAAGCTGGGAAAACACTCCAGAAGAGGAAGAAGGCAAGAAATTGCCTTGGATATTAGAAGAAACTAGAAAAGTAGCAGAACAAAGAAGACAAGCAAAACTTTCCAGTGATGGAGAAAATGTATCACAAATAAATTGAGCGTTTAAACGTTAAGTTCAGCAAGATATGGAGCACAATTTTAAGGATTTATGTCAGAAAATTAAATTGGAGCATGTATATGTAAAAAAAACAGATTAGTTCATCAGGATGTTAAGAGATTGAGGCAGACATTCCAACCTCGATCTGGAATGCTTAAAGATGCCAATGGAATGATAAATTGAATGATCCACAAAGCATTAAAAAGAGATGGAAAGAATATACAGAAAATGTATACAAGGAAAGCAATGTGGGAAACATTGGGGAAATTTAAATGGACACTGACACTGAAGAAGAACCAGATATTTTAAAAGAAGAGGTTAAAGTAGCAATTGAAGCTTTATCAAACAAGTCACCTGGCATCGAAGGTATTCAAACTGAATTAATTAAAAGCTCAGAAGGTGTTATCTTGGCTCCCACTCAACCAACAGATTTGGAAGGAAAACATTTGGCCAACCAATTGGAGAAGACCACTTTTTACACCTATACCAAAGAAAGGCAATGCAAAAGATTGTAACAAGCATAGGATGATTGCATTATTTCTGCACACCAGCAAAATTTTGCTGAAAATAATACAACAAAGGTTACAATCATACATTGAGCAAGATCTACCTGAAGTTCAGGCTGGTCTCAGAAAAGTTGAGGAACTAGAGATATTATTGTTAATGTTAGATTGATATTGGAGAAGAGTAAAGAATATCAAAAGCCTGTATACTTTTGCTTCGATTATAGCAAAGCTTTTGACTATATGGATCGCAATAACCTATGGAGAATTCTAGTCCAAAAGGGAATACCAAACATATACTTCTGTTGATAAAGAGCCTCTATGAAAGTTAAGTAGCTGCAGTGAGAACTAAATATGGCAGCACTGATTGGTTCCCAATAAAATGTGATATAAAGCAAGGATGCTCCCTATTTGTTTAATCTTTATGGCAAAACTATTTTTAGAAAAGCAAATTCAGAAGAAGAGAGCATTGGTTTTAAAGTAGGTGGTTGAAAATTAAACAACTTGCATTATTCAGATGACACAATGCTCATTGCCAGTAGTAAAGACATGTTGCATCTACTGAGAAAAGTTAAAGCCAAAAGTCATAACATGGGATTAGAACGAAATATTTTTTAAAAAAACAAAGATTATGAATATGGAAAATGATGAATAATTTGAGCTTGAAGGTGATATAATAGAAATGCAATTGGTTGCTCTTTAATGAAAGCTCTTGATAAGGTATATAAAGGCAAGGAAATAACAGTTATAATGAAGATCAAACTGGTCCATGCACTCATTTTCTCAGTGGTCAATATGAATGCAAAAGCTGGACAATATGGAAACAAGACCGAAAGATGATTGACTCATTTGAACTTTGGTGCTAGAGAAGGATTCTATGGACCACCAGGAGAATACACAAATCGATTTTGGAACAGATCAGACCAGATATGTCACTTGAAGCTCACATGATGAAGTTACAACTATCTTATTTTGGTCACACTGTTAGAAGAGAGAGATCATTGAAGAAGGACATCATGTTTGGTTAGATCAAAGGAACTAGGCAAAAAGGGTGAGCTGCAAGTAGATAGCTGGACACGTTGACAACTACTATGGGGATGACGCTGGAGGGCCTCGTTGGACTAGCACGTGAACAATTTGTTTTGGGATCTTTAGCTACAACCCCTCTCCCCCTCCCCCCGAACATGCACACATAACTATTTGGATTAGTAAGCACTACAAAATAGCTGTCTTAACTTGTGGTGATTAATATCAGTGGTACCTGGATAACTCCTGGCAGCCTCTGAATACTTAAAAATTCAGTGCCACTGTACTGATATAGCCCAGGTACTGAATATCTGGGTATAAGTTTAAATGCAATGATCAGCATTTGAAATCATCACTGACTGTAGTGTTTAAATATCGGGGGACGGAGGTGTTAGATTACAAGTCCTTAAGGGACAGAAAAAAAAATACCTTATGTAAACTAAACTAAAATTTAGATTTATAGACCGGGTCATCACCGATTGGAGCTCAACATTTTCAATAAAAAAAACAATAATAATGTACTAAGAAAAGCATTAGCTAAACTGGAATCCATCCCTAAACTTTCATCTATTAAGAGGGAAATTGTACAAAATATGCATTAACATATATGCATGTGTTACGCATGTAATTATATAGAAAATTAGCATATGTGTGCACATATCTGTAAAAACTCAATCTAAGTGTACCATAAGTACCTGATTGGGCAGTCCTTTGGACTTTATTTGGGGGAAGGCCACCAGTCATTCTGATTCCAGTGGGTGGAGCAGGGGGAGTCAGCTGGTTGTCCTTCCTCTCTCCGCCTGAGGATTCTCAGCTGAACTGAGGCCCCACCTACTGCCTCCTGGGTCTGATTAAGCAGCCGTTTAAAGAGCTGCTTGTGAGGCAGGCCTGCACCATTAGAGGGACCCACCAAAGGGCCCTTTGTGCGGATCTTCATGCAGACCAAGTAGGACCAAGCTAACACCTCTACCCAACTTCACCCATAAGTAATAACAATCCACAAAGCTGTTTAATTGAAGACCAATGCATTGGAGAAAATCACTCTTCAAATCTACCTTCAAGTTTCAAGGCCCCAAATTTTGGAACTGCCTCCCGACCTGCTTATATCAGACCTCCTCCTATCATCAATTTAGGAAGGTGTTATAAATGCATCTGTTTTCAGTATAGTCTTGCTATAATTCATAATATCTATGTTGCTAACCTTATTAATCTTATGTAATCCGCAATGATTCCCAGTTGACATTTGTAGGGTATAAGAAATAATATGGGATAGGATGGTATAAATATGAACCAATCTTGTCTAACATGGATTTGCAAGAGAGGTGTACACTAGAGAATGATACGGTGGTTTTTACCCACGGCTAGCCGCGGCTAGCTGCGGGTAACCCGCCAAAACGGTGACCAAAAAAAAGGTCACCGCGAGATCGGGGACAAGGCCATTCAACACCTCGTGGAGCGGTGAATGGTTAGACGGGGCGGTGAACAAGCATGAACGCGTGGTGAACGAGCATTCGATCCGGCAGCCCACTCTCTCCCACCGACCGGCCGGCCATGCATCTCCCTCCCTCCCTCCATCCTTTTCCCTTACCTTTCATTGTGAAACTGGCGATTTCCATAAGGCTATGAGCTGTATTACAGCCGGAGCCTTGAAGTTACGTCATGTTGCCTGCTGGAAAAGTCTCCTCTGACGCAACTTCCTGTTTCCGGTTGCATCAGAGGAGACTTTTCTAGCAGGCAACCCGACGTGACTTCAAGGCTCCAGCTGTAATACAGCTCATAGCCTTATGGAAATCGCCAGTTTCAACAAGAAAAGGTAAGGGAAAAGGAGGGAGGGAGGGAAATGCACAGCTGGCCAGCGGGAGGGAGCTGCTGGACCTCGTGAAGGGTGCTGAGGGTGGGGGGATGGGGAGGAGAAGACACTGAAGACGGGGACAGGGCGGTGAAAGGGACAGTGGGAACGGTGATGGGGCGGTGAAGGGGATGGCAGAGATGGGGATGGGGCGGTGAAGGGGACGGTGGGGATGGGGCGGTGAAGAGGATGGTAGTCCGGGGACGGGGCGGTGACGGGGACAGAATTTTTCCCCGTGTCATTCTCTAGTGTATACTCTTTGGAAAGCACCCTTACACTCATGCATTATAGAATACTATAAAGCACACAAGTAACTTCAGCCTTAGATGCCACAATTATACCATCTCTAGGACTCAACTAAGCGCTTGCCCCTAACTGCTAGGTATGTATATACCCATTTAAGTTTATATTCTTCAAAGGAAACTAGATGATTACATTCCTTTATGGAGGGTAAGGCAAAAAAAAAAAAAAAAGTAACCCCTTACAATTTTTTTCTGTTTTCTCAGCAACCGAAATGTCAACATTAGATTTTATAGCTTTATTTGTTGTTACTATCTATGTTTATGTGCCAAGTGGAATGAGATTACCTTTAAAAGGGTGAAGTCAATGGCATAGTAACGGGGGCGAGAGCCGGACCACCCTGTGCATCATCTTCACGAGGGGTGCTGATGCCAGTATCTCTCTTCCGCTCTGCTCGAGCGGCTCAAGTAGCTCCCTTCTGATGTCACTTCCTGGTCGTGGCATCACGACATGATGTCAGAGGAGAGCCGATGCCAATGTGAGCGGCAGGTGGAAGATGCTGCTTGTACTAGCGAACATTTCTTGAGGTACATGGGGGGACGCGGCTCACCCTAGTGGTGAGGAAGAGTTGGGGGGCAGGGAAGATTGGGGGGCACATGGTGTGGTGATGCCAGGCACCACCGCCCCAGATGCCATCCTCCCTCACTATGCCACTGGGTGAAGTTACAGACTTTTTAGAATGACCACGCAGCTATTTTCATGTGTTGAAAAATGTTTGCACTGTAAAACTATCATTAATTGGAAAAGTATGGGGTACCAGCTTTCTGTTAATGGTGTAACAGCAACATAGACTTTTGTAAACAATAATTTGATTTTTAATCATATATATTTGACAATATAATAATGTATAGATAATTTCTTTAAAAGCATTTTGGATCAGAATGGCAATCACGGGCAAAACATTGGTACTGGACAAAATGAAAATCCAGATACTTCGTAAACAAGGTTTTGGAGCAAAGATTATAGTGGTTGCATATTATCTCAAGAACTGGAAGCTCAGCACTGCAAAGAAAATTTGTTTTCATGACTTCAAAATTCCGACACGTTAATTGTTTTGTTTGAACTATGTTATTCTACTGTGTTTTAGCTCAAACATTTTTAACGTGCAAAAAATAATCACACGGTGGTAATGCTAAAATGTCAGGAATTTCAACATAGCTTAAGATAATTAAGTGTTGTTTAATACAATACAATTTTTATTCGTATACCGCAAATACCTCAAAAGAAGTTCAAAGCGGTTAACAAAGACAATACTCAATACATTAAAAACATTTAAAAGAAATTGCAACTTTTTCAAAACATATTCCTTAAACAAGTGAGTTTTTGAGGCCTTTCTAAAGCACTAATAATCACTCATTGAATTAATCTGATCTGGAAAGTTCTCCAGAGTTTGGCAGCTTGATAGGCTAGAGTGGAAGTGAACATTTTTTTATATTTTAACCCTCTTAATTCTGGAAATCAAAAGGGCGAGTATTGTCTCAGACCATATAATGTAGTATCTGAATAACACAACAATGGGGTAATATAATATAGTCCCTCCCCTTGAAAAACTTGAACTGAATCCTAGCTTCAACAGGGAGCCAGTGCAGCTTTAATATATATAGGGGTCCTTTTATCAAGCTGCAGTATGGGTTTAACCTGCGTAATACCGAGCGTTAAACCGTCTGCCGCATTAGCCGCTAACACCTGCATTGAGCAGGCATTAGTTTTTTAGCCGGCTGTGGGGGTTAGTCTGTGATGAAATGTCCAACGCGCTAACCCCGCTAGCACGGCTTGATAAAAGGAGCCCATGGTATAATTCGGTCACTTTTTTTCCAATCCAAATATCAGCCTAATTGCTGTATTTTGCAACATTTGCAATTTGAGCAGTTTTATTTTAGGACAGAAAAGTGATATTTGCAATAATCTATTAGTGATAAAAACAAAGACTGAACTAATAAACAAAATTGATAGTTATGAAAATAATTCCTAATTCTCTTCAATTTCCAAAATAAACTAAAGGATTTTTTTTTTTTTTAAATCAACTTAGCAACATGTGATGCCAATGACAAATTAATGTTCAAAATGCAACCCTAAGATCCTAATAATTGAATCCACTGTATAATCTACATTATCAATCTTCAATGAACTTTCATAGTAATACATAAATTTGATGACTAAATAAATATGTTAAGTTTCTCATTGAAATTCTTAGCGGTTGATGAGAAAACTGCAAAAAACTGTTTATATCTTATCCTGTAGACTAGGCTTTTTACAGGCATGCTTAAGGCACCTATGCTGCTATGTATAGTTTCCAGAAAAAAAAATCACCTTTTTTGTAGGCCCATAAAGGCTGGGATATGTGTGTAGAGTAGGGGAGAGTGAGTTATATGTGTGTTACATTTTTACATATTTGAACATATTTTCCAGTTCATAGTCCATCTGCAAATGTAGCAATTTGTTGTTCCCTGCTACATTTTCACCAATTTTCAAAGAGGTGAAAATCCATTCAAAGGTACGTGGGTACAAATGTGCCCTCATATCTTTCCACTAGCTGGTATACAAATAATTATTTTTGATCATATCGATGTGATGCTTACTTGAGGTACAGATGATGATCAGCACAGCGGCATCCTCAGTTTATGTGCTGTGGTGGGAGAGGCTTAGCAGGAGCTGCTCAAGCACTCTTTCAACAATATATTGATATAAGATCCTCGGTATGTGTCGCATTAGGATAAAAACTTGTATTGAAAAATCTTGTACTGTAACTATGACAAATTTAACCTGTAAACTGCATATTATGTATATTGGTTTTAGATCCCTAGTTTGTGTTGTTAGAACAAAAACTTGTATTGAAAAACCTTGCGTGGTAACTATGTCAAATTGTAACCTGTTAACTGTATATTATATATGTTACTGAAAAAATGTGGGGTGAAAATGTTAAGAATCAAAAATCACTGTGTTGTAGAAATGATTGGTTTTGTAAAAGTATGGTTGTTGACTAGTTGATGATATGGGTGAGCAGTGTTACGAGGAGCCTCCGAGCATGGGCGGTTCTTTAATTTTGCTGCGGTGTCTATGTATGTTGACACCATTAAAGATAGAAGTTCTTGTGGCTGTTTTTTAGAGCAGAAGTCCTAAAGAGAACGATGCTGCAGAGCAATCCAATACCATGGATTGAACAGAGCGCCCTGGTGAATGGTGAGTTGTTTATACATTGCATTTTGTCAGCGGACATTGAAGCCCAGTGTTGTGTTCGTGCGATTAGAGGATCGGATAGGTGAAGGGTATGGGTTCTTTCTGTGGGAGCACTGTTAAAACTTATGTTAAAACCTATGACAAGCTGATATTGGGCCCTCCAGTTTTGCAGGCTTTGTTTAGTGTTTTAAGTTCGTTATGTATATGTTATTATGTTTATGTTTAGATATGTGAGGGTTGAATAGATATGAAGGAGGTTCTTCTTATTTTTCAGGCCACTTGATGTTAAATATGGTTGAAACGAGTTTATATACAACTGTTTTTCACGATCTCCTGAAGAAGCCAATGGCTAAACGGGCCCATTTGGGATTGTGATTGAGCTGAAGCTAAGTTCCACATTTATAATGTTTATAACATATTTATGATATTTATTGTTTTAAATATGACAATAAGTTTACATTAAGTTGGAGGTAGTGATCGACCAATGATTATTAAAAAAAACCATGAGTGGACCATGAGTGGACAATGAGTTGAGTATAAGTTTCTGAGGTCTCAACACGCTGAATTTAAAAATATATATTGAGCAAAGTTGCACAGGCTCAGTTTTACCACCTTTTTTGTATTGACTAACAATAAATTTGTAATTTTGATTGTTTGTTTTTTTTTTTTTTAAATTATCTTTATTAGCAATTGCAAAGGGAACATACAACCAGGAGTACAACAAGCAGAACAAACAGAGCAAGCATAGATTCCAACTCTAGAAACCCATAACAGCACATTTTTTCAGTTTCTTATTTTCTGATTTTTTCAGTGGGGTTTTTTTTTGTCTCTGTTTTATTATACAGTATATGTTAACCATTCTGAGCTCTTTGGTGAGGATGGAATAGAAAAATAAATAACACGCCCATTATATTCTAAGTTTACTCTTTAAATCAGCAGTGAGTCGGGAGACCCTTGAAAAAGCAAGTGTGTGCGAAACATGTCAGGTCATCCTCTCCCGGGTCATTTCAGATAAGTAGCTTTAAAGTGAAAGTTTTAATTATTAACATTTCTATATAATATTTAAATTAAGGCATAAAAGTAAGAAGAAAATATTTATACAGACAAAAGATTATTTATTGGCCAATGATGAAGGTCCACGTAATGCTTCTCGCTATAAGTTTCTAATTAGCTGTGGAGTGGTGGGGCTGATGCCATGTAACAAACCAATATTGTATTCGGATATCTTATTAAAGAGTGAGTTAATTAATATGCATGAGATGGATTTGCATACAATGAAGGAAGTACACGTGCAGCTCTAGCTCAAGCGTATTCATTAGGCACATCCTAAACTTGCTTTTGGACCACCAGTGAATACCACTGAAGTAAATTTAGTAAGTATAGTTATTTCTAGTGTTGCTGCTTTAAAGAGCTCCTTCAAATAATAAGCCATAGACCAACCATCCTCTAATGAATGGAAAAATGCAGAAGTGAGCTGCTCACCTTTATATTACTTAGAACTGTATATATTAAAGTATTGAAACTTTATTATGGTGGATAAAAAGACCTCAAGCGCTCACAGCTACTTGTTAGAACTTGTCTTGACAAATTAGCTGAATGCGAGCTATCACTGGTCTGAAAACCACCTTTTTTTTATATATATCCAGTGCTTAACACTTTTCTTTTTCAATAAATTATTTTTTTCAGTAAATTATTCTTTCTTTTTAGTGTTCCTCTGAACTTCTAAATGCGATATGTTATTTCATGTTCCTTATAGGAACCCATGACCTAATATAGATGGTACTTAGCTTGGAATTTTCTCTTTGCCAAGCTGGATAGATGCAGAACGACGGAGCATCTCCGTTTCGCTCTATTGTATTCAAAAAGAGCTTCTTCAGGATATGGGTAATCCTATAATTACAAACTGTAAATAAACACATGATATAAATCAATTTCTAAAGGAACCTACTCAAACCCTGCTAATAATGAAGGCACCTGGGCATCCTGTAAGGATCAAATAGCTATCGCTATTTTTCTTTTATATTGCCAATTTCTATGTTAATTCATCACTCAATTGTTTTTAAGATAATTGCTACTTTAAATTATCTACTACTTCTCTGGTAATGTATATTAAATACGTTGTGGCTTATAAAACACAGCTAAAGAACAGCCCATATGTTAAAGTTAGTCATGCCCCGGTCAGGACTTTGTCTATTAATAGATAGACCTAACTAGTAAAATAAAAGCTTAACAGAAGCTTTATGTTTGCTTAACAAACTTCCTTAAGCGCCTTAAATGTATCAATAAATGTTACCAACCTGAGAACCCACTATTAACGTCCTTTGACAGTTGAAAAAAGTCTCAATAGACCTCGGCATAGAAGACAGAGTTCCTGCTCGTGTTTTAAACTTTTGCTATGTCATTTCCGATAGCTGCGTATACGTGATACTCAGTTGTAACTAAGGAATGACGTTAGAGGCATAATGAAAAAGTTACAGGAAATCTAAATTATTTAAAGCTCAAAATCGGAGGACTGATGAAATTTTAGTGGAGATCCTATATCTATTTAAAGAGCAGTTGAGTTAGCAAACTTTATAAACTATGATACCTTTGAAGTTTCATTTAAAGTAGATTTAACAAAGAGGCAAATAAACAGCTTGGAGCGCCTATGTTTTAAATAGATTTAGAAACTATAAAAATATTAGAGTATTAATTTCAATACGTGTAAGATTTAAATGATATTATGTTAAAAATATATATATATATATTCTTTTTTTGTTAAAAGAAAATCTGCCAGTTTCATAGTGTTCAATCCTTTAGGTTATATCGTGTTTAAGTGGTGAATCCATTTTTGTTCCACCAGTAGTAATTTTTTCCCCTATCACCCCCTCATACGGACACTGGAATTTTATCAATTATCATACATTTTAGTTGTTCAAATGTATGATTGTACTTCACACAGTGAAATACCAAAGATGCTTTTTTGTGCTGCAAGTATGGGCAAGATTTACGTTCAGACATGCGCACTCTAAACTATGAAACTGGGGGCTCCTTTTATCAAACCACACTAGTGGTTTAACGCAAGTATTAGCACGTGTTAAGTTGCCGGCTGCACTAGCCGCTAACTCCTGCCTTGAGCAGGTGGTAGTTTTTTGGCCATCGCAGGAGTTAGCGCATGATTAAAAGTCACGCGCGCTAACCCCGGTAGCGCGGCTCGATAAAAGGAGCCCTATGTCTAGTAGTTTTTCTGATGTATAGTTTTTAACAAGGGCATTTTATCATGTATACTACATGATCAGTTTTACAGGTTGCCTGATGTCTTAACTGATATTTTATGTGGTTAACAGGATTTTCAAAAAATGTTCCTTGCATTGTTTGGGAGCAAATTTGACATCTACTGCAAGATGAATGATAACCACCAACATAATCCTTGTTAGAGATCTTATCAGGTTTCAAGCTCAATTGTTCCTTTAAATTTCGGGATCTTGAATGCGCCACATGCAATTTAGTATTTTCAAAGCATGGATTCCTTTGTACAATTCTCCAGTGGTTACGTAAAATTTTTGAAATTTCCTCTGATTCTGTGTTGTATTTAAGAATACATGTCTGGTATTCATATGTTGTATCTTGAGTATTTTCTTGGGTTTCATCATGCATGAATACAGGATGTCCTGGGCGGTACTTGGAGAGACCTCCCAGGAAAGAGACTTGGGAGTTATGATTGACAAGTCGATGAAGCCATCCACGCAATGTGCAGCGGCGGCGAAAAGGGTGAACAGAATGCTAGGAATAATAAAGAAGGGGATCACGAACAGATCGGAGAAGGTTATCATGCCGCTATACGGGGCCATGGTAAGCCCTCACCTGGAGTACTGCATCTAGCACTGGTCGCCATACATGAATTAGGACATTATACTACTCGAAAGGGTCCAGAAAAGAGCAACTAAGATGGTTAAGGGGCTGGAGGAGTTGCCATACAGTGAAAGATTAGAGAAACTGGGCCTTTTCTCCCTCAAACAAAGGAGATTGAGAGGGGACATGATCGAAACATTCAAGGTACTGAAGGGAATAGACTTAGTAGATAAGGACAGGTTGTTCACCCTCTTCAAAGTAGGGAGAACGAGAGGGCACTCTCTAAAATTGAAAGGGGATAGATTCCGTACAAACGTAAAGAAATTCTTCTTCACCCAGAGAGTGGTAGAAAACTGGAACGCTCTTCTGGAGTCTGTCATAGGGGAAAACACCCTCCAGGAATTCAAGACAAAGTTAGACAAGTTCCTGCTGAACCAGAACGTGCTCAGGTAGGGCTAGTCTCAGTTAGGGCACTGATCTTTAACCAGAGGGCCGCCGCGTGAGCGGACTGCTTTGCATGATGATCCACTGGTCTGACCCAGCAGCGGCAATTCTTATGTTCTTATGTTCATCTTCTTTTGTTGCTGGCATTGTTATTGGTATAGTATTAGTTGATTGTGATTGAAGTAGTCATTCCCTATGGTTATATGTGTAAATCTTTTTATTGAGCAATGACAACAGCAAGTATAACCATGACAGAAAACAAGGGTTACAATAACAACCAACTACCATGGAGGACTGGACTCTGATGTCCTCCATGATCCAGATCAATATCCCAACCCCCCCAGACAGAACCCCACCCTCCCCCCTCCTCCCACCCCCCCCCAAGAAAAATATACCCCAACACCCAAACAGAGGGAGGAGATATGTCAAATAGAGATATGCCATTACATCTGGAGTCTATTCAGGATATGGCTACGACTCGCAGGGGACAAAGTGTTCAAGTAGGGAGTCCAAGTGTTGATAAAGTCTCTGCTCCGGCGACGAGAAGAACATGCCAAACGGGCCTCCCAGCCCATAAGTTCATGAAGTTGATTCCGCCAAAGCCAAAAGAAAGGGGGCTCAGGAGAGAGCCAACAACATAAGATACATTTCTTCCCCAGAATGAAACACTTACTAAGAAACAGTTTTTCTGAAGAAGTGTACACAGAGAAGATAGAAAAATGAGCAAATAACATAGGAAGCACCAGGACAGGCACGGGAACCTGCAATAGGTCCTGTAAGAAGGAAACCAGCGCCTTCCAAAAGGCCTGAATTCCCACACAACTCCAAATACCATGAAAGTAAGAGTTAACCTCCACAGAACAACAGACACAGAGTTGAGGCTCTACAATATGATTTTTGTACCATTTGCCTTGGGTATCCTCTTTTTTCGTGCTTTTTGCTAATTTTTTTGTGGATTGTTTAAAATCTTACATATGTGTACAAATGCACTTGTATTGTAAAAATTGTGCTAATGGCAAACTATTCTTGAGAGCTGTAGGATGGCAACTGTTGTTTTGCAGTAGACTATTGGTGTCAGTAGGTCTAATATACAATTTAGAACAAAACTGGCTTTGAGAGCAACAAATCCAAGTGTCCAAGAAATTAGTTCCTTCCGTAGGCTGATTCATGGTGAACTGAATGTTGGTATCCCTAGTGTTCAACCAGTTCACAAATTCAGTCAACTGATCCTCAGAGCCCTGACATAATAAAAACACATTATCGATGTATCTTTTCCAACCCTTTATATATTGTGTCCATTGGTTGTTATACAAAAACTTCTCTTCATAATGTTTCATATACAGCCAGGCCACGGATGGGATACAGGTTGCACTCATTGCTATGCCCTTTATCTGTAAAAATAGCCTTTCTCCATCTGTAAAGAAATTTTTAGTTAACACTAATTGCAATAAAGACATTATGAATTTGGTTGGACATTGATGGGGCCAGATCCGATTGTCTAGGGCTTCTTGGACTATTTCCAGATACTTTTGCTGAGGAAGGGAGGTGTAAAGTGATACTATATTGAGGGTAACCATGATGATTGATTGTTCCTCAACTTCGATTGTTTGTAGCCATAGGAGAAATTGACTGGTATCCTTAATAAATGAATCCCCAGTTTCCACCAGGGTTTAAGGTAATAATCTGCAAATGTAGGCAATGCTTCTAGAGTAGAATTTTTGGAAGAGATAATGGGATGAACCGGAGGTTTATCAAGCCTCTTGTGAATTTTTTGTACTAGATAGATCCATGGAATAGTAGTATTGTCTGAATTGAGATATTGAAACTCATGTTTTGTAGCAAACCCCTCGTCAAACCCATCTTGTGTTAATTTTAATATTTCTAATTTTAGTTGTGGAATGGGGTTAATGTCCAGAGGGGTATAAGTGATTTCATCCTGTAAATGGTGATTTAATTCAAAAATATAATAAGCCTTTTTCCAGACAACTGTTGCCTCACTTTTGTCTGCTCTACTGATCATGATAGACTCATCCATGTCACAGGCACTGGTTAGAGAATCAGGTTGCTGCTGCACTGATCGCAGCAAGGAATCTCCCTACTGCAATCATTTTAGCAGCCGTGGCAGGGACCCGTTCCCCCCGCAAAGACTACTGGTAGGAGAGATGCCCAGTCCTTCCTGCTGGAACACCCAAAGCCGCCCACCCCTGAATGTCTGTGGCAGGAGGAGTGCCCAATTCCTCCTGTCGCCTGCCCCCAAGATATCCCCCAGTAGGAGGGTTGCCCAGTCCCTCCTGCTGGAACCTCCCTCACATAGAACATCAGCAGGAGGGGTGCCCAGAACCCCCAGAATCCCCAGACAAAGAAAATCCTCCTGCCACAACCCCCGGAATCCCCCCGGCAAAGAACATTGGCAGGAGGGGTGCCCAGTCTCTCCTGTTGGAACACCCCCCCCGGCAAAGAACATCAGCATGAGAGGAGCCCAGTCCCTTCTTCCAGAACCCCCACACAAATAAAATCAGCAGGAGGGATGCACAGTCCCTCCTGCTGGACCCCCCTCCCCAAGCGCAAGTACCCTTATGGGAGTGGCCTAAGGGATCAGGACAATAAGAATCATAGGCCACTCCCAGCACATCCCAGAATACACTAGGAGAGAGGCCTAAGATTCCGGTTGGCCCAGGTGCCTAAGGCCCCTCCTATGGGAGAGGCCTTAAGCGCCTGGACCAATCAGGGCCTTAGACCCCTCCCCGGTGCATCATGGGATGCACCAGGAAGGAGCAGGCCCACCATTCCGTGAAGGCGGGCCTGCTAGATGGACAGAGGAAGCATCCAGCCAGCCAGCCAGCCAGGAGGGCCTGGGCATCCCTCCTGCCGATTTTCTTTGTGAGGGGGGCTTCCATCATGAGGGGGCTTGCAGCAGGAAGAATTGGGCATTCCTCCTGCTGTGGACAAATGGGGGTGGAGGCAGCTTTGGGGTTCCAGCAGGAGGGACTGGGCATCCCTCTTCTGGTAGTCTTCACGGGGGGGGGGGGGATAGGTCCCTGCCGCAGTCGCTAACCTGATCGCAGCAGGGAGATTCCCTTGTGATCAGTTCAGCGGTTGTGTCTATTTGAAATGTAGGCCTAGAGAGATGCCTAGGACCGCCTAAGCTCGCCTAGGGCCACTTCTGGCAAAACCATGCCCACACCTAGCCTTGGGCAAGCTTAGGTGGCCCTTTGTGCCTCCCTAGGTGCGCAGAGATGCCTACAATGTAGGCAGCCTGCCTCGAGATGTGTTTTGTTTTGTTTTTAAGTGCATCCTGATTGGCTGGTTAGATAGCAGTAGTATGCCTACCACCACCTTCAATCGGGACGTCGTTTATAGAATTTGCCCCGAGGTCTCTAAACCCTGTGATATGAGTGGCTCTTCTGCAGCCAGTAAGCAGTTTCACTGCGGTCCAGTGTTTCACTGGGGAATCTCCTTCAAAGGTTAATTCCTGTGAACAAGGAGAGGGGGAGGCAGTCTGCGGTGATTATGACCTTATCTTCAGTAGAAGAACAACTTTTACAAGCTGCGTCCGAGACCTTGTGTCAGGAAACAGTGAGTAATTTGAGAAGTGTTAAAAACTGGGCCCCTCCTGTATTAGAAACACAGGAGTTGTCATCATGGCACTTGAGTCACTTTGACAGGCCATTAATAGCTTGCATCATTCTTTACTGGGAGAAGTTAAACAGAATACTAGTGATTTGAGAATTATTTCAAATACAGTGCTTGTTCAGGTACAGGCTTCCAATGTTCTTCAGAATTAGAATCTTTAAAACAAAGAGTCCATACTATGGAATGTTTAGAAGCTTCAGTAGTAAAAGATAGGAATTATACCTATAGGTACCTGGAATATCTGGAGAATCAATTTAGGTGACATAATCTAAGACTTCTAAACTTCCCTAAGCCTCCATTAGTTTCTGCTGTGGATATGTTCAAGAAATATTTGATCCCATTTTAGTACAGAAAGAGTATTAACTACACTGTTAGACTATCTAAATAGTTTATTAAGCTAGGGCAGCAGTGCACTGGTAATTCAGTTCGATCTGAGTAGTGCCTTTGACCTGGTAGACCATACTAAACTACTCGTGTGCTTAGATGTTTTAGGCTTACAAGGCAATGTTTTTTCATGGTTTAAAGGGTTTTTGGAATCTAGATTTTATCAGGTTAGGTTTAGGACCCAGCTCTCTTCTACTTGGAAAAACCCGTGCGGTGTCCCTCAGGGATCTCCACTTTCGCCCACATTATTCAATGTTTATCTCTCGTCATTAGACTCCTGCTTGAGTAATCTGGATATAGGACTGTTCAGCTATGCTGACGATATCACAATTGTTATACCTTGCAATTCAGTTCTGTCCCAGATTACCAACAAAATTGAGTCTGTACTGAAACTGATGAATTCTTGGATGCAGCAATTTAAACTTAAACTCAATTTTGATAAAACAAAGTTTTTTGTGGCGTCACCTTATAAAATTTCTTATGAGCCCTCCATCAGTATAAACTCAACATTGTACGCAATTCATCCAATGATTAAAATACTTGGAGTTGTTTTGGATCAGTATCTCATCATGAAAAATAAGATAGATGCGGTGGTACATAAAGGTTATTATACTCTATGGAAATTGCGAACAATCAGACCATATTTTGAGTTTCTTGCTTTCGGACTCTTGGTTCAATCTTTACTACTGAGCCTTCTTGACTAGTGCAATATTATCTATCTCACAATCACTAAGAAAGACATGGCGAGATTATTACTGATACAGAACACAGCGGTCAGACTGATCTATGGCCTGAAGAAGGATGACCATGTTACGCCATTCTATTGTGAGTTACACTGGCTGCCAATGGAGGCTCAGGTTTTGTTTAAGTTGGGTTGTTTTTGCTTTAAGGCTTTATATGGTACAGCTCCACTCTATCTGGTTAATAGACTTTCCATAGCATCAAATCTCATGCTTTGTTTAATTTTCCCTCTGCACAGGACTGTAAAAGCAAGAAATTTCTTGATCACACTTTGGCATTCCAGGTAGCTTCCCATGACAAAGAATTTCGATCGTAGTTGCTTACAGCTTACTCCTATAAACATTTCAGAACACAGTTGAAAACTTATCTCTTTTCAAAGTACTTGGTCAAATAACTTATTCTTTTCTTACAGATTATGTTCATTGTTTATAATTTTATGTAAACCGCGTTGAACTTATGGTTACGTGGTTACTAAGCACAATGTTATGTTATGTATGTTATGTATCTTCAGGGTATAAGATCTACTGGATTGGTGAGTTCAAGTGCAAGAGAGGAGGCTATGGGCTTGATAACTGTTTTGGAATCCTCGTTGGAAGTTGTTAAGCAAAGAACTACATTTCTGGTATCCTTTGCCTTTAAACTGGACTACAAAAATGTTTTGAAACCTTCCTTTTAGACATTTGGACTCACTGTTTTTAGGTCTAAAATAAGAATATTTCCTGATTTGGCTAGAGATACACAAATGTGACGTAAAGCCTTTCCGGCTCTTAGAGCCAGGGTTCAGGCTTTAACTGCCAATTTTGTGTTATGATTTCCTTGTATGCATTGTATTATTTTGTGAGGGTAAACAGTTTCAATTTTATGACCCTAAACAGCTAGAAGAATTTCTGAGAACAAGAGAAGATGTTAATGTCATAGTGTAATCCCACGAGTTTACTGTTTGACTGACTAGGGAAGAAACTCCGGGGGGGGGGGGGGGGAGAGGAGGAGGGAGGGGGTTCTTTCCTCAGTTTAAAATCAGTGTGAGGTTCCTTTTTCCTTTAATCTTGGATCTTATTATTTAAGTATTGTGGACATAATAAGTAATGATTTTTCCTTAATTTGTATAAACAGTTGCTATTTTTCTGAGTTTTCTGATTTGTCTCCAATTTATAGTGATGCAATTTTGAAATATAATAAAAATAGAAAGTTAACAACCTTCAAGAAGTGGTGATAAAATATTTGTCCTCAAGAATGCCTACAATGCTTATTTTGTAAAAACTAGAGTACTGCTGTTTCTAGTCCGGAATATCACTGATTCCCAACTCTGGCAATACAGTGTTCCCCCGGTCGTTGGTGGTTGGCGGTCCCGGTCATTCGTGGTATTTTCTGACTGTGAACCGCCAACAAGGAGAGGACAGATGGAGAGGCAGGAGAGAGCAGCCGGAGCGCCAGCGAGTGCAGGAAATCACTCGCTGTATGCTCTGACTGCCTCTTCCTGTACTAAATCGGGCCTTCCATTTGTAAATTGCTTTGTTTACTCTGAACAGGTTGAAATGTGGTATATCCAGGCCTTACATTAATGCTCTGAGTAGGCATATATATGATTAAAAGAATGACATATAGGTACATGTTTACACATACCCATGTACATGCCAAAAGTGCACTGGGTGCTATCCTGTAATTATAAGCATACTTCAAATAACATAGTTTGTAGGTGAGCAGGAATCTGGGCAGAATGTGGGCAGGTACACATTTATACATATAACTTATGGAATACTACAATATTTCTGATTTATGCCAGCTTTATGCCTAACATAAGTACTTGTGTCTAAGCATGTATAAGGACAGATTCTGTAATTGGGTGATTAAAAAGATAGGTGCCTAAATGTAGGGACCTATTTCATGGCAATCAAACTTAGGCGTCCATTACAGAATCATGTCAACAAAAATCTAAGTGCTAATTAGACGGCTAAAATGTAGGCCAGGGTTTTTAAAGCCAAAATTAAAGGCACCTAAGTATTTTAGAGAATCGCGCCTAATGGCGCCTATATCCTTCTCTGCCCCTAAACACGCCTACTTTGGAGTCAGGTGATGTTAGGCGCCTATCTTATATAGAATTGTGCCTAAGAAGATAGGTGCCTGTCACCCAGTTCATTTTTATTATTTTCAATTATGTACTTATTAAAGCTCATAGTTCTGTGTCACGTCTTTAAAATGGAGCATACTATGGCTTTACAACAGGGACATTACAAAAAGTTTCTGATGATTTGGGAGCCATTGACAAAATTTTGCAAAGAGTGATTGTTGTTTTTGCCCTTTGGTTATGCACGTCCAGGGTGGGTGGGTGGGAAGGAGGGTTGGAAAATATTTTTTTAATTCTTTAATTTGAGTGCAATTTTTGAATATGAGTATGGGGGTGATATATCTATTTGTCATAGATTACAATTTGTTTGATTTTAAGTGCTTTTATAGTGTAATATGTTTGTATATTATGTTGCACTTATGTATGGCTTAAAAATGAATAAAGATATTTAAAAAAAGCTCATAGTTGAAGCCAATATACTTATTTATTTAGGTGCCTTTTATAGAATTTCCCTCATACTGCATTTTACCTGTTTCATTAGTATTCTACAGTATAAAATTGCTCTTCCTTAGGTGCTTTAGGCCACCTACCACCACTGTAGATATGTCTAATGCCAGAGATGGTGTTAGGTAGCCTAAAGCACCTACAGATGCATGATTCACATCAAAGGTAGGCACCAAAAATATAGGCCTGGAAGTCCCTGGCCTGCATTTCTGGCACTTACCTTTGCTGGAGGCATGATTCTGTAGCCAGTGCTGACATATGATTGGCAGCCACTTTTTTTTTTTTTTTTTCAATTCTTTATTGATTTTTTTTTAACTTCAATAGTGCAATACAACAAATATAACATATAATAATACAATAAAAGCACATCCAACTTACACATGTTCTTAATCAACCATTTTCTCCCATCAACCCATCCAATGATTATTCAATAACACACAAAAACATAGATTACTGCAAAAAAACATATCCTATTCTAATTAGTGATATCTTCCCATCCGTTCACCAACCTCCAAATGTAAAAAACCCTAAATAAAATTAAGACAGAAATAATCCCCCTCCCACCCTTCCCTGGATATGTACCTAAATAAACAAAAAAACTGACTCACATCAATAATCAATTTTAAAGAGGTAACATTTTTAAGGCTGCTGCCTACAATGACACCAGTTAGAGAAACTAGCCCTAAGTGCTTACATTCCTTTATAGAATAGGTATCAGATAGGTGCAATGTTTTAGAATTTCCCCTTGCATTTAAAGAGACACTAAAATGATTGCTGCAATAGGAAACAGAATATTTAGGGGGGAAAATAGCCATTAAATAAAAAACATTGTCTTGATAACTCTTTTTAAGCATGTATCAAAAATGTATAAAGTGCTATTCATTTTGATATGGGGCCTGGGCATCTGTATGTCACAGGAGCTGTCCAAACCATGGTGCTGAACAACAGTGAAATGTGCTGTAATAAATGTTAAGGTTTATAGACCATTCTTGTAGATCGAGAAAGCTTTTTCCAATTATAGCACAGTTGCTATTGCTATACATGCAAAAATGCATGAACAATGATATCTAGTTTCAGACATTGTATGCATTCCCCTTAATGCTCTATAAGGTGACTAAAGTTGTGCACAGAAATTTGGCCACATGGCCAAATTGCATGTGCAACTTAATTGTTTAATGAGAAAATCAGAACTGATAATTTACCAACAAGAAATTATCAGCATTAATTGGTACTAATTAGAATTTGCGCACATAACCTTCTAAGCATATTATATAAAGTGGCATGTGTTAATTCTAATGTGCAGATCAGAAAAAGGGTTGTGGCCATGAGGGCATGGGCAGGCCGTGGGCATTCCTATAAAATATGCACACTGTTATAGAATATGCCCAATCTGTGCAGAATTTAGGCTCAAGAATTTACACCAGTTTTTCACTGGCGTAAATGGTTGCACCTAAATTTTAGTCATGGGGGCCAGCCTCTATGAATACCTGGTATTCAGTTGTGCTTAACTAATCGGTGTTGTTGAATATGTCCACTAACCAGCCATCCTCTAACCAGATAGGTTAGTGACAAGCCAAGGACAGAGTTAGGTTGGAGCCACTGTTCCCTAAGTTGAGCAGGAGTCCTCCACTTATAGTCCTGCCAGTGGGTGGTGCTATTTCACTTTCGCATTTTCAATTGTGAGAGGCAAGCTCTGCAGGATTCCAGGGAACCTGCCTGTCCCTAGTAATTGCAAACATGATATTGAAACACCAACCCCTACTGGCTGGTATTGAGTAAAAAGATTCCTCATCGCTACCAGCTGCTTAGTCTGTTTCAGCTTAAAAATCAAACACAGCACTTTATACTTGATTCGAGCAGATACAGGTAACCAATGAAGATGAACTAAAATTGGTGTAATGTGTTCACATTTTGAGGCACCCAAAGCAGCCAGGTTCCTTGCAACTAGTCACAGAATCCATGAAAAGTCAGCATTGAGTGTGCAAAATCTGAACTCTTTTATTAATACTTGGGGACCATGGATCATTTTTATCAAGCAGTACTCAGTACCTCTGAATACTCCATCCAACAAAGCCCTGTATTTGTATCTCACCAATCAAATGATCTCAGCAGGTTCCAAAAACATACACACAATCATTATAACACGAGAGATGTAAGGTTAAAACTAAGAGAAATTTGAGTTAATCACACTCATGGAACCAGAACATCTTATTATTTTAATTTTATCTTACAGTTGATAAGGTGTTTTCAAAAAGAACAGCCTTCAATTTTTCCCCTACAAAACAAACATATCAGACATCATTTGAAGTTCAGCTGGCAAGGTGTTCTAGATCTGAGGGACAGCAGACAACAATGAATGACTTCCGTTCTTTGTGCCCTTTACTAAATACAAGTTAAGAAAAGCAGCTCACTTCCATTAGATATCATATAACTGATCATGAAATGATAATGAAAAGATGATTTAGACATTTCCTCCCCCTCCCACCCCCCATCCTTCCCACTGATATTCTGCACTATTTAATTGGCAGAAGTGGCTCCTGGCTAGTTAAATAGTATTTGGCTGACTAACCACTAATATGCAGAGGGAGACAACTGGTTATGTCCATTGAATGTTCACAGCTAATGGCCAGCCACTAATCAGCTATGTCACATGGCTTAGCCGGCTAGCTAAGTTTGAATGTTTAAGCACTGATTGGCTATGTTTAGTGGCCAAGTCAGACCATGTGCATAGCAGGTCTATCTTTGGTCACTACTAACTTAATTGGCAAGCACTGAATCTTGCAGCCGGTTAAGTCAATAGCAGCCAAAACCTCCCCTGAATATTCAGTGCTGGTCACTGGCAATGTCCTGGCAATGGGTATCTGGGCTTATTGCCGCCGATCACAGTACTTAGCCGGGCTGCTTCCCATGGTCTGAATATTGGCCTTTAAAATGTAGTAGGGGCCAGAGGAAGGGGACAGGTTAGGAAAGGAGATTAGGCATTCAGCACTGATTTCCAGTGCTAGAGGAATAATGAATCTGGTAGGCATGAACATTTACACCAGTTCTACGGTTGGTGTAAGTGCTTGTGGCTGAAATGTGTGTGTGTTGTCAGAAAGTCCTAGGTCCTCAGCACTTCCGGGTCAGTTTTGGTGTCTGCCTTCCTTGGCTTTGAGGAACTAAACAGCTTACTAGCCCTTCCATACAGCACATAGGGCCTTGCGTCTAATAAAAAGGGATCAGAAACAGACCACAGGTAGCTTGCATTGCTCATTTTCAGCACCTACTTAGCTCTGGGTGAATTCCTTTCCCTCACTTAAGTGGCTTCTCCTATCCATGAATACTGCTCCTTCTTTGAAAACAGCAAATACGTGTGTTACTCTGAAAATTAGTACTCTTTCTAGGAAAGGTACACAAGAACAAAATAGTACTTAAGTTCCTGGGTTATGCAGATTAGTCTTTTTTAGGCTCCACCTCTTAGGCAAATTGGCCTTTTCCCTGGAAACACTGACACATTTGGGGTTCCCTCTTGCAAGCTTTCATTAAAAATAAGCTCCAAAACCAAACTGACTCCTTCTCAGTTAACCCTTTCAGGACCAAGGGACATATTTGTCCCATAACTTTAAAATCCTATAAATTTTGATTGGGATAGTCTACAGTTCTAAATTTGATATGTACGGATTCCATATGATACTGCCTTTATGTAAACAAACTGGTTCCGACATTCATTCATTAGCGTCGTTGCCAGATTGACGAGAAGATTCACTTGCCACACTGTCCATAAGCCAGAAGTTTGATTTTTTTTTAAAAAAAAATAATGATATTTCATAAAAAAATCAATTTTTTGGCATCTGCAAGCCCTTTTTACCATAAAAATGTCGTCAAAACCACAAAAATTGGCCTACGATCCTTATGGTCCTGAAAGGGTTAAGCATTCAGGAGTTTCAGTCCAATAGCCTCCACACCCTGGCCAGGACCAACCTCAACATGACCTCCACCTCAAGCCGTTCTTTCCAATTCAAACAAAATATTTCAAAGTTCATGGTTAAAGTATTAAGGTAAGAACCTTGTCGATGTGTATACTTCCATGAACCAACTCCCAGGCTTTTAGGGTCAAGTTCTCCTTCTTCTGCTTGCTTTTCTTCTAGGGATTTATTTATAGGTCTTCAGTCTCTATATGTCTCCCTTCTTTTTAACTGTCCCACCTATTGTTGAGCTTGTCTTCTCTTCCTATCCTGCTAGGACATCCCTCCCAGCTCTCTTCTGGCTTGGGCTAGAACTTTCTTAATTGCCCTCCTCCTCCTACCAAGGCATCCTGGGATTTGTAGTTTTTCCTCCTATTCCCTTTCTTAAAGGGCATTAACCATTTCTCCCATGACAACCCTCAATTCTGACCATTCATCAGGGTCCCATAACATTTCCCTAGGGTTCACCCATGACAGGGCATGACTGTACGTGTCACAGTGTAAGCACCTGGTAATGCTAGTAGTTTGTGTTTATTTTCCTTTATAGAATAGACTCCATGTAGGCACATTCTAGGAATTTTAAATGTTGCCATCTTTTGGGGCATTTCTACAACCGGGCACCTCCACTTAGTTGAAGCTTATTCTCTAATGACATCTGTGCATTTGGTTCCATTTTAGAATACCAGCAACACATCAAACATTTACATGCTCACAATTATACCAGACATATCACCATCCATGTATGAGATGCTTCTGGTATAACTGCAGATGTGTACATGTGGCAGAGATAAGAATAGCATAGTACAGTATTCTGTAAGTTATATGTATAACTGGGAGATCCATCTATGCTTCACCTGTGTATACACCCTATGCATTTACACATTATGAATGTAGTTAAAGAATAGTGCATAGAGGCCCTACTGGCACTTTTGTAGATACGGGTATACTTATACAAGTAAGTGCAAGTATTGTATACATTTACATGTGTAAGGGGAGTGTAAATGCAGACATCTAGATTATAAAATTGTCGTTCATGTATCTAACTTAGAACAGTAAACAACTGTCCTAAATTAGGAGGTCTTAGTTATGGGCAGATAAAGGTCAGCATTTTTTTATTTTTATTTATAAATTTAATAATTACAATATCAAATGATACCAAGAAAAAAAGGATTCTTACACAAAATTTTAACAATGCCTATACATATAACACAAAATTCCTTTTCAAGCCCACAACAATGGGGAGACGTGCTACTTTTTCAACTAACAAAAATAAGAAGAAAACTAAGAATTGGTTTTTGATTCATTATGAATCTTTGACTATTCCCTACTATTTGGGACTCTTACATCCTCCAGTTGAAACATTTAACAAAAGAAGAAACTCATTTCTGTTCTTGAGCTATTAGAAATTGTTGCAATTGAATAGGATCCCAAAATACATATTCAATATCCTGTAATTTAACAAGACAAGTTCAGCATTTAAGTTTGCCCGAAATTAGAAACCTAAGTTAGGGTCTTAAATTTAGTATTCAGCTGTATTTTAATCCAGTTGGCCTTTATGGAGACCCTAGTGAAAAGATATGTCCACTTAATTTGAGAGTTAACCCAATCATCACTTTTACGTACATTTCCAGAGACCAGTTAAATTTTTTTCTGGACAGCTTGTCCAGTTAAATTTTAACCAATTATGTTAAAGAGCGAGAAATATACTGATATAAAGTGCTATTTAGTTAAAGATAACTAGTTAAGTTTGGTCAGGTTAAATACCTGTCCTAAATCTAACCAAATAAATTTAGCAGTTCACATTAACCGACCTTATTCAGCTAGTTATTCATTTTGAGTTTGGCATTTAAAGTTCACTGGGTAGTTTACTCAGTTAACTTTAATCAAGTATGCTCCATGGAATATTACCCCCTCCCCAACCCCAAATTCCTAATGTAGAGGTTCATTTTTAAAGCACTTAGACATACAAAGTACCAAATACCGGTTTAGCATAGAAGCAAAGGTTGTCATGCCTATGTGTGTAAAGAATGCATTCAAAACTGTAAATGGAAAAAAAAGTTTTAAAATTTTCATACACCTGGAAGAAAACCAACTATAATTTGCTTTAGCTAACCTTCCCCCCTAGTACACACAGACAACCTCATCTTTTCCAAAACTATATGTATCTATCACAGAGAAACCAAAAGAGACAGAGAAAGAAATCTAGAAACAAGAAAAACAGAGAGAGAGAGAAATCTAGACCAACAAAAGATAAAGACAGAGAGGAGAGACAGAGAGAGAAACATGGGGTGGGGGTAAAAGAAAGAAGAGAGAAGAAAGACAGAGATAGAGACAGAAGCCTAGAGACAACAAAAATAGAGAGAGCGAGAGAGAGAGTATTAGATAGTAAGCCAGGGAGAGACGAAAAGAGAGGAATTCCAAAAACACAAGCCCAAAGTCATCATCCTCCAATTGGTAAGTGGTCTTCATTTTTCTAATAATTGCTTTCACTGCCTCCTATCTCTTCTTATTACATTTTTTCTTAATTATTGACATCTCTTCTCTGTCTTGACTTCTCTTTGCCTCTTGCTTCTGTCATTGCTCTCTCCTGCCTTCTATTTACATGTGGGTCTGATAGATGTATATTGGCTAGAGGGAAGGCAAGGCAAGGGGAGTTGAAAGGAGTTTGATGAGACCCACACATCCTATTAAAGAAGAAGCAGAACTCTGTATGAAAAGAGTTGACAGAGAATGTCCTCTCTGTGAGGCAGGCAGCACCCACGCATGTTACTATCCTCAGCCACAGATTGTACTTCAGCTACTCAGAAAGACATTCTCTTAGAGCAGTACATTATTCCTCAGAGACTCTTTGTAAAGGCATGACGCTTTGCCTTATGGTGTGTCTTTTCAGTAAACAAGATAGCAACATTACATTACATTAGTATTTATGGATCAGCTAATATGCCGCAGAAGGAGTTCATTGCATTTCACAATTTAGAAGAGCCTGGCAATATATAGGGATTACATTATTTCATTAGGGTTCATGACGCAGATAACTTGGTTTGTGTGCATGTAGGCATATGATTATGTCATGTGGTTTGGGGGGAATATTGGCTATTTCTGGTGTTGTAGTCTTGTTATTATGAGTTCTGGTATGGGTGCCTCTTTTTCGGTTTGCAGGAGCTTGGCCATCTATCGAGAGAGAAGAGGTGGTTTGTTTCTTGTTTGGTTTCTGGTGGTTGTAGCTTGTTGTTTGGGGGTCGGGGGTGTAAGGTATATTCCAAACAGGTAGGTTTTAAGGCCTTTATGAAAGTTTAGGTGCAAAGGGGGGGATGCTCCTTAATTGGGCTGGTAAAGGATTCTACCACTTTGCTGACAGATATGAGAAGGCTGTAGAATGAATAGCTTTGTATTTGATTCCTCTAGGATTTGCGAATCCTATTCTCATATGGTTGCTGAACAGGTTATATTTGTATTTGGGTGGTATTGTAGCTAGCTAGATTTGAGTAAATTTTCAGCTGCAACCCAGACAGCTATTTTATGGTTTAAAATATCATCTCAACTTAGCCAACAAAGTTGCTCATTAATTTATGTCTACTGCTCATGTGCTCAGACATAGCTGGTAAAACTTAACTGGCTAGCTGATGGGCTAACTTTCTCTCATGGACTCAACATGCCCCTTGATAAGCCTGTTGATAAATATGTCTGCCTAGTGAAAACAGTTGCTCCTCTGTAAGCATTACAAAATCATCTTGTCTGAAAAGCATTGGGATCATGACCCTGAGAGAGCTATGGAAAAACAAAGAGGTTTTGCCAACCTGGGACATTCACATCCCATCTGATAAAAAGCTGAATGCAAGAAAACTGGATATAATGCTAAAAGAGGAAAACACTAGAATGGCATTAATCATAAAGGTGTTAATCCCAGTGATTATTCTGTGAACCAAGTGGCTTCCTGTTTGCTGGCGAATTCAATTTAAGTATGCCAATGTAATTTTTAAAATATTACATGGAATTTTATCACCTTTATTACCTCTATCATTTAACTCTCTTCGGTTTAACACTACCAGGAATACACATACATTTAAATTGCTCTTCCCTTCTGTTAAAGGGATTAAAACCCTAGGTAAATTCTCACATTCCTTATCCTATTCCTTGGTAAAAGTTTGGAACGATCTTCCTTCGATTATCAGAACGTCATTATCTCTATCACTTTTTAGGAAAAATCTGAAAACTTATCTCTTTCAGAGATTCTTAACTGAGGACTGATCTAATTTATTGAAAAAATTTTTATTACCTTAATTATTGATTTATATTATATTCTTTTAAATCTTTGTTAACCGGCTCGAGTCCTTGCTGGAATGATCCGGTATATAAGATGGAAATTAGATTAGATTAGATTAGATAGGGAAGATCCTTAAGTACTAAGAAATGCAATCTGAGACAAGGAAAATGTGGCAGAAAGATGCAGGCATATTCCCAATTGTTTTGGGTGCGACATGCTTGATTAAAAAGAATTTCCTAACACATTTGGTTAGGTTGTCTACATATGTTACATCTTACGAACTCCACAGGGAAGTTCTCTTTGGTACAATGCAATCTTTACGGTGACTGTTAGCAGTAAATTTGGGAGACTAAGATCATACTCCATATACCATGGGTTAGGAGGTTCATTCATGTCATGGCATATGCAAAACTAACCAGTTTAAAGAACTTGCCCCCATAAGAATTTTCAGCACTTTATATCACTATTTCACTGGCTAGCTCAGTAATTATGCAGCTAGATGGGTCATGGATTTGATATACTGCCTTTTTGTGAATAGCCAAAGCAGTTTATATGATTTTTATAATATGCAGATACTTTCCTTGTCCCTATTATTGTATCTAGGGCACGAGAGGGTTAAATGACTTGCCCCAAGTCAAAAGGAGCTGCAAAGGGAATCAATCAGTTCTCCAGGTTCTCATCCCACTGCAGTAACTATTAGGCCACTCCTCTACTTTATGGGGTAAAATGTGGGAATGGGTCTGCTGGAAAACAATTTTAAAGTTGCGACAGCCATAGCAATTTACCATACTTTCTAGATCCTTCTGCAAAATGAATTTCCCTGCACAGTGAATTCCAGGTTATAATCGCTGCATTTTCTTTTTAGGAGTATATTTCTACCCTCTTGATGAAAATACTGTGGACTATTCAGCTTTTTTTTACTGCCAACCCCTCCCCTCCCCCCCTCACCCCCAACTAGAGATATCACTAGGCAAAGATAGAACTTGCACAAGCAGGACTACTCAGTCAGGGACAAGTGCTCCTTTGTCACTCTGCATGCAGGAGACAAGTGTGCAGGATTTATTTATTAAGTCTACTTTATCCTGCACAATCCATAATATTATCATTGGATCACAATGAAAGCATAAATGCAATATAGTAACTAAAAACGTGGAGGGGCATAATAAAAAAAAACGTCTAAGTTCCCTTTTGGCCTAGGCCCTAAACGCTGAAAGTAGAAGCAGGGGAAATGTCCATTCTCAAAAAAAACCCGTCCAAAATAAGTTTTTTTAAAAGAATGGCCTACCTCTATATTCAGCTGTTTAAACGCCCAGACCACCACTACGTCTACACTTGCAACACATTACCAACCAAAAAACAGCCTATGTCCCAAACGCCCAAAACAAGACCTTTTAGGCGAAGGAGGGGGTCATCTCCCCTGCCGCGATGGCAATCGCCAAACTGCTGCCAACCACGGCACTTCAGGGTGAGGATTGCGGCAGGAGAGATGAGGCATCTCCCCTGCTGTGATCCTTCCCCCAAAGTGCCGCGGTTGGCGGCGGTTCAGGGGATTGCTATCGCGGCAGGAGAGATAGCCAATCTCTCCTCCCGAGATGTGATCCCCCCCACGAAAATACAGGCAGGAGGGAGCCCAACGCAGCACCCCCCTGGATTGGATCCAGGCAGAAGGGAGACCAACCCCTCCTGCCCCTCTCCTACTCCCCCTACTGCTGCTTAACGTAATTGTTTTAATTGGCTTTAATTGGTATGGTAATTGACCACGTCATTTAAAGTCAACTAAAGTCTCATTTTAAAAAGTAGGCACCATGAGCCATTTACAGTGTAGGTACTGGAATCGAGTCTACAGCAGGATGCCTAACAGTGCCTTACACCTAAGTGGGTGGAGGTTAGGGGTGGAGTAGGACTTAGACGCCATTAGGGGCGGTTCACTAAAGAGCTTAGGCATTTGCAATGTAGACCAGTAAAACCCTGGCCCACATTGCAGATGCCTAAGAATTCTGGTAGGCACCATTAGCTATGACTCTTTAAATGGCGCACAAGCATGATCGACACATGTCCTGTGCTGTTTCTGTAGGCGGCTGCCAATTTAGGCGCCGTTTACAGAATCTGGCCCAATGTCTTGTCGCAACCCATAAGAGGGTGTGGCCATGGGAGGGGTATGGGTGAGTCAGAGGCATTCCCAGTACTTAGGTACAGCGTTATAGAATGCAGGGGTTATGCGCCCATCTTGCATATCAGGAGTTATACCAGGTTTCATCTGGCATAAGTTTTCACGCCCAAAGTTGAGCATCATTTATAGAATGGCACATAGCGCAGATTTTTCCTGGGGCCTTAATTGTGGGTGCCATTTACTGAGTCTTGTCTCTGAGAATCAGTGCTAAGTGCCTACATTTTCTCCCTGTCCTAAATCTGCCCCGTTGCTACACCAGTTCTTATGCTCTTAAATTTAGGAACTTAGGGAAATATTTCTGTATTAATGTAAGCATACAGGCCCAGATTCTATAAAAGATGGCTAAATTTAGGCCTAGCTGATCTAGGTGCCTAACTTAAATTTTTTAATTGACCTAATTGATGTTGATAATTGAAAGTGCCATTAAAAACATTAAAATCCATTAAAAATGAATTAGCTGATAGCTACCTAAATCGGTAGCCGCGTAGAGTGGTGGTAATTGGGGATTCAATGCTGAGGGGCACGGAGGGCCCGATCTGCAGACCAGATATTCAATCGAGAGAGGTTTGCTGTTTGCCAGGAGCCAGGATCCGGGATGTAACCACCTGCTTGGACAGACTCATCAAGCCCCAAGACCACTTCCCCATGCTTCTTATCCATGTCGGAACCAACGATACCGCCAGGAGCACCCCGGAGAGGATACCTGAGGACTTTGGTGCCCTGGGTGAGAAGCTGAGGAGGTTGAATGCGCAGGTTGTGTTCTCCTCGATCCTTCCAGTAAGGGGCAAGGGAAGAGCCAGAGAGAATCGGATCCAGAAGGCAAACGACTGGCTGCAAGGATGGTGCAAGGAGATGAACTTCGGGTTCCTGAACCACGGAGAGGCACTAAAAGGACTACAGGGACCAGACGGGTTGCACCTGTCCAGCAGAGGGAAGAACGTCTTTGGACACAGATTAGCCCGCCTACTCCATAGGGCTTTAAACTAGGTAAGTTGGGGGAGGGTACGGGCACTAATAACCTACCTAATGAAATAAGATGCAAATACAATTTAGGATCTGAGGTATATACACATAGCAATCATGGGTCTTGGGGGGGGTGCTCACATTTCCATGTTCGGGGGGGATACGGACATTTTCGAGTCCGGGGTAAGTCCACACTGTGTTTCAGGGTCTAAGGAGAATACACACATTGCAAACAATACCAAAGGAGCCGATGGAGCTCAATCGGGAATATCACTAGATAGCCATAACAAACCTAGGATTTGGAAGGCTATGTACGTCAATGCCCACAGTTTGGGCAACAAGATTCCTAAATTGGAGACGGAAATGAGGGACGCCGACCTAGATGTGGTGGCGATATCCGAAACCTGGCTCACGGACTCCCACAGGTGGGACATGGTCATACCGGGTTACAATTTGTTCCGCCGAGACAGGGAGGGCAAAATGGGAGGAGGGGTAGCACTATATGCCAAAGATGACATCAAAGTTACCAGAATCACAGATGTTAGGTACACAGGGGAATCCCTTTGGGTAAATTTGGCCAGGGGAAAGGACAAATGTCTGTACCTTGGCATAGTATACAGACCTCCAAGGCAACAGGAAGACCTTGATATGGAATTAATTGAGGACATAGAGAATATCACCTTGCGTGGGGACACAGTATTATTGGGTGACTTCAATATGCCTGATGTGAATTGGAACACACTTTCCTCTGCGACCGGCAGCAGCAGAAGGCTATTAAACTCTATAAAGGGAGCAAGACTCAAGCAAATGGTTTTGGAGCCAACTAGGGATCAGGCGATTCTAGACCTAATACTTACCAACGGAGAAAGTGTCACAGAGGTCTCTGTGGGAGACACGCTGTCATCCAGTGACCACAACATGGTATGGTTTAACCTCAGAAAAGGTTTCACCAAATCCAACACATTAACTAAGGTCCTCAGCTTCAAGGACACCAAGTTCGAGAACATGGGGGAATTCATCCATCAGTCGCTGCAAAACCAAGCAGAGACTGATAATGTAGAGGAATTGTGGTCAACACTGAAAGCTACCATACACGAAGAAACAAACCGATTTATTAAATCTGTAAGTAAACGACGAAGAAAAAACAAGCCGCAGTGGTTTTCTACGGAGGTCTCCAACCTCATAAAAGAGAAGAAAAGAGCATTCATCTCCTTCAAACATTCAGGGAAGCAGGGCTCCAGGGAAGACTATCTGGCCAAGTCAAGAGCCGTCAAAACGGCAGTCAGAGAGGCCAAATTGCAGATGGAGAAGAATCTAGCAAAGAACATCAAAAAGGGCGATAAAGCATTCTTTAGGTATATTAGTGATAGAAATAGGAACACAGGAGGGATAGTACGCCTTAGGAAACCGGACAGGAACTATGTAGAATCGGACTCTGAGAAGGCTAAATTGTTAAATGAATACTTTTGCTCAGTCTTCACCCGTGAGGCGCAGGGATCCGGCCCTCAGCTACCAACAGGGGATAGCTCGATAGACCCGTTTTGCAGCTTCGAGTTTACGCCCAGTAGTGTCTACAGTGAACTATCCAAACTCAAGGTTCACAAAGCTATGGGGCCAGACAACATACACCCCAGAGTACTCAGGGAGTTAAGAGACACCTTGGCGAAACCACTATCAACACGTTTCAATCTCTCCCTTAGCAAAGGAAAAGTCCCGCTAGACTGGAAAACGGCTAATGTCATTCCACTCCACAAAAAAGGAAGCAGGACGGAAGCTACGAACTACAGACCAGTGAGTCTCACATCAATAGTGAGCAAACTAATGGAAACTCTAATCAAACACCAATTGGATACGGTCCTGGATGAGGGGAATCTGCGAGATCCCCATCAACATGGGTTCACAAAGGGGAGGTCTTGTCAATCCAACCTGATCAGCTTCTTTGACTGGGTGACGAGGAAGCTGGATATTGGGGAGTTCCTGGACGTCGTGTACTTAGATTTCAGCAAAGCATTCGATAGCGTACCACACCGCAGGTTGTTGAGCAAGATGAGCTCTATAGGTTTGGGTGATACCTTGACTACATGGGTGGGGGACTGGCTAGGAGGTAGACTTCAGAGGATGGTGATGAATGGCTCCCCCTCTGAAACGACAGAGGTGATAAGTGGAGTGCCGCAGGGCTCGGTCTTGGGCCCAATTTTATTCAACATCTTCATAAGGGACTTGGCTGAGGGGCTTCAGGGTAAATTAATGTTATTCGCCGATGACGCCAAATTATGCAATATAGTGGACAAGAATACAACAGGACCTGACAACAAATCCAAGACCGATAGTATGGCACACGACCTCCTCCTACTGGAGAATTGGTCCAGGACCTGGCAACTAAACTTCAATGCCAAAAAATGCAAGGTCATGCACCTTGGCAACAAAAATCCATGTAAGACTTACACTCTTAATGGTGAGATCCTAGAGAGAACTGTAGCAGAACGAGACTTAGGGGTAATCATCAGTGAGGACATGAAGACTGCTACTCAGGTGGAGAAAGCTTCATCTAAAGCCAGACAAATCATAGGTTGCATACGCAGGAGTTTCGTTAGCCGTAAGCCCGAAGTCATAATGCCATTGTATAGGTCCATGGTGAGACCCCATCTGGAATACTGTGTACAATTCTGGAGACCACATTACCGCAAAGATGTGCTGAGACTTGAATCGGTCCAGAGAATGGCCACACGGATGGTCACAGGGCTCAGGGATCTCCCGTATGAGGAACGGCTGAATAAATTGCAGCTCTACTCCCTGGAGGAATGCAGGGAGAGGGGGGACATGATTGAACCATTCAAATACCTCACGCGCCGTATCGAGGTGGGGGAGGATATCTTCTTCTTCAAGGAACCCACGTCAACACGAGGGCATCCATGGAAAATCAGGGGAGGGACATTGCATGGCGACACCAGGAAATACTTCTTCACCGAGAGGGTGGTGGATCGATGGAATGGTCTTCCGATACAGGTGATTGAGGCCAGCAGTGTGCCTGATTTTAAAGCTAAATGGGATTGAATGGTGGGTTCTCTTCGCAAAGGGAGGTAGGGGAGGGTCATTGGTGTGGGCAGACTTGATGGGCCTTGGCCCTTATCTGCCATCACTTTCTATGTTTCTATGTTACCATTTCGAGGTAGGCATCTACAATGAGATGCCTACCAGCAAGTAGGCATAGTTAGGGGCGGATTCAGGGTGGGTTTGGGGCGTGGTTTGACTTAAGCACCGATAGACACCTATCCTAGGTGCACTCTTTTAGAAAATCGTGATCTAAATGGCAGTGCACATAAGAATTCAACACCTTTTTGGATTGGCATTAACTTAATTTCAGTAATTTTAGGTTTTTATATGATTTTTTTAAATCTTATATTTCTTAATCTTTGGGTAATAGACTATGCTGTGACTAATAGACTATTAATATTTTTTCTCTTGGTATTATCTGTTCTTTAAATATTGTCCTTTTCCTTTATAAACTGTTGCAAACCACACTGATGTTTTAATGAAGAACGGTATATAATATTAATAGAATGCACAGCAAATAAAGAAAAAAGATACCCCATGAACAAATTGTAGATAATGAAGAAGTGGGGATAGAACTGTACATATCAACCAGGGATACGCACTTAAATGAATATTTATTGAAATGCAAATAATTATTAAAAGTCAATAAAGCAGTCTTTGACTCAAATATTGATTGCAGACCCAACACAGTCCATGTTTTGCCCCAGGGGTACAGAAACATCTAAAACATTAACACATATTAATAATGTCAAACGTGGAGAAATATACAAATGCTTTGCTAGAGATAACATAAAATAAATAAAAATGCGTGGACATATGCAAAAAAATGTTTTACAGAGACAATGATTGTGCAGAAAGTCAAATAGAAGCAAACATAGAACCAGATAAAATGCCTTAAGACACCCTAACTAAAAAATGAATAAAAAAAAATTTTAAATGGTGAAAATGAATGAATGGTGGAACATGTGAATAAAGTATGCATACTGACTTCGAATACCCAAAGAATAATAATTTGTAATGATGTGTAATATGTGATTAGTGTAATAAAAAAATATATCAAATCTGAATGAATGAACCAGTGAATCTGATAAAAGTCTGTGACGAATATGAAGTAAGTTTAAAATTTACAAGCTGGTTAGTGGTTGAAAATGAATAAAATATGTAGAAATACACTGCAAAAGCAAACGTGCCCAGCAGAAGGCAAATGTGAGCTGTCGTTGATCACTGACAGAAATAAAAAATAAAAAAAAGATAATTGTAAAACTTATTTTAAAAAATGGGGAAAGAAAAAAAGGAGCAAATTCTGTAAAGTTTGGCATCCATAATGTGGACCATTTAAGCGTCCCAATAAATTGAATAATAAGCCCAATTAATGACTTTAACAAGCAATAATTGAAAGTTAGACATCTAAAGGATGTGCACAATTCACAAAATAAGCATCCAGAATTTCATGGACGCCCATCGGAAAAAGCTGCACCTAACATGATAGGCATGGGTGTGGTTTTAATATGGATGTCCATTTACAGAATCACATGCCATTCAGCGTCCTAACGCATCTACATTCTCGCCTAAAATGTTGCAAAACAAGATCTACTTTTGGGCGTGAGCTGGGCACTAGCTAGGTGTAAGTTAGGCAGGGGTTAGGCATGGGAGGCATCCAGATATAGTGGTTTTTATTATGGGGGGGGGTAAATTTGATATTAAGGTTAAAATATATTTAATAATGCATTACTCAAGCAAAACACATGAACAAATGTATTGCATACTAAACTTAATTTCCAAAGTTTAAGAAAATAAGAAGAGAAACCCTACTAACAAAAGCTGTGGTTCAGAGCAAGTGGACATGTCTAATGCATAATCTTACACACACACTTATAATAGAAATGACCTTACTCCAACACCGTGCTAGGCCAACAATGGAACTAAGAAACCTAACCAGCTCACTATCAGAGACGAAGATTAAATTTCTCAAGAGCCCACGTTTAACTACCAGAGCTAATCATGGTTGTTAGACTGCTGTTAGGGCCATCATCAAGTATAATCTTATTTTCTCTGTGAGCCTTATATTCAATTATTTTATTATTATATTGTTTTCTCAATAAAAAATTTTTGTATATTATTTTATATTTTCTCAATAAATATGCTTCAATTCAAATACTCCTTTTGGGATTATGTTGAGTTATTTTTTCTACTGATAATGCTGTAAAAGTGTGGTACTTAGCTCAAAATCAAGAGCCGACTAACGCCCACACCCGATGCAGGACGGAGGATCTCCGTTTCGCCCTGTAGATTTACTGAGGGCTTCTTCAGAGCAGCAAATTGTTAAACAGCACCTTTACTAAATAGTAGTTTGGCTAATTTCTTATTAGCAATACGGACTATGCCGGAACTTCTCACTGTCTTACAAGGAGAAAAGACAGTGAGAAGTTCTTATATTATTTCTGGAGGATAAAATTGTGATAGGATTAGTCAACCCTCAATAATGTGGGCTTGCCAATGTTTGTATTTTAATTTGAACTATTTTCTTTATATTTTGTATTTTTTGCTTGAGTTTGTTATGATATAACAATAAAAATTTATAAATAAAATAAAAAATTAAATTAAATTTAAAACAAAAACAAAAACAAAAACTCACAGGGATGGGATGGGGAAATTGAGTTCCTGTGGGGATGGGTAAAAATTTGTCCCCATGTCATTCTCTACTAGGCCTCCTAATATTTAGGCATACCCTATTTATGACAGGGTTTTCTTGGCCTAAATGACTGCACCTAATTTGTGTGTACTGTAGAATGGCACATACATCAAAAGCATGCACCTAACTCAGAAAGACACCCATGATCTGCCCCTAACCAAGCCCACTTTTAAGTACTTTCTTTGCATAAGGCAAGTACCAATTTGTGCTATGTGCCTACGAAGTTGTGTGCCTAACTTCCAATTAACTTCAATTAACGTTACTTTTAGGTACCATATATAGAACTTGGGGCTTTTCTCTAAGGGATGGGTCCTACAAAAACCTTACATTAAAAAATTCCAAGCAAAGGCTTCTTTATCATGGATAACGTAGAACTACAAAGAGATTTCAGTGGTCCAGTGCACCTTATTACAAATAGTCGTAAGCTCTTAGATACTATATAGTAATCAATATGCCAATAGGATTATAAGGAGCTGAAAAATAGTATGCTCTTTTCCAGTTGTATGGAATAAGGGAAAAGAAAGTAGTCTCGAGACTACAACGGGAACTCATGGCAGTCATTTTGATGACGGCTCTGCATGGGGCAGGAGCGTAGGATGATCAATCCTGCCCTACGTTGCCACTAGACTACCAGGTTAGGTCTGAGATGTAGCGTTTCCTTTTTTAAAAAAATCACGAGTATTCAAATCCGCGGGTACTGAAACCGTGGATTCGGAGGGGGTAATATACTTCTTTAAATCTTGACTTAAGAGGTCTGCAAATTGATTGGCTGTCCAACACCAGATTTAAGGGAAGGTTAAAAGTCCCGTCTGGGAATTACAGGTATGTCGGCATTCTCCAGCAGTTGAGATTCAATAAGTGAAAACAAATCTGGAAAGTCATTGTTGGGTATGTAAAGGTTTAGAGCCTGAATTTTATATCCATCCACAACCAATATCACAAGTGTCCAGCACCTGTATAATTTGT
This sequence comes from Geotrypetes seraphini, assembly GCF_902459505.1. NCBI lineage: Eukaryota > Metazoa > Chordata > Amphibia > Gymnophiona > Dermophiidae > Geotrypetes > Geotrypetes seraphini. The sequence continues at coordinate 181,575,571 of NC_047087.1, forward strand.
TAGTCTGTAAACTAGAAGCCCTCTTAAGCAAAATCATGGTTTCATTTTTCTTCCCTTTAACTTCAGAAAATACACATTCCTCAATCTAATTTCCTTTATGCTTCAAGGACTCTTTAGATCAGTGGTTCCCAACCCTGTCCTGGAGGACCATCAGGCCAATCGGGTTTTCAGGCTAGCCCTAATGAATATGCATGGAGAAGATTTGCATGCCTGTCATTTCCATTTTATGCAAATCTCTCTCATGCATATTCATTAGAATTAGCCTGAAAACCCGATTGACCTGCTGGTCCTCCAAGACAGGGTTGGGAACCACTGCTTTAGATGACAAATGTGCCTTCTGAAGAAAGAAAATATTTGCATTTTCTTTCTTTGGATATGCCAACACTCTCTTTCTCCTAATAGGCTAGAAACAATACATTCAGTTTGTTCAGTTATATGTTCAAAGGGCTCATTAGAACAATCTTTGTAAAGATGGAGTTAAACACTACATACACATGGCTAATGTATACAACTACACAAACAAAACAGAAGCACAAAGCACACATTCTAACAATAAACAAATGTGCAAGTCTTGGTGATTCACACCAAGAGTTGATCATCAACATTGCCTTTGTGTTTCCTAATGGCCAGCAGAGAAGGTCCACAGGACCCCAGCACCTTGGTTAGACCATGCATTCTTCCTGCATTTAGTACACCTCAAAATGGTTAGACATCATGATCAACTTCAGGATGCTTCATATGATGCTGCCATCTATAGCATCCCCCAACAAAAAAGGCCTATTACTTGCCTAACTCAACCTAACAGGAGAAATCATATCTCCATAAATCACTCCTCACATTCTGCATGGGTCATCATATAACACAGTTAGATTGCTATTTGTAATTTTCATTTTGCCTCAAGGTGAAGAATTTTTTTTTTATGGGGTTGCATACTAGTTTAGCGATGTTGTCATATATTTACATCAGCCAGTATTAATGGGGGTCTTATTCTTTGCTGATTGCAAAATCTCCATTGCCTGTGGGTAATGCAAGATTTTTACAACCACTGAGCAAGGATGCCTAGAGTAACAGAATGGCCTTGTGAGAACCCAGTGGACTCTCAATCTTTAATGGGACTGCAAACTTAATCTTCAGCAGCAATGGCAATTTTTGCTCCAAGTAAGAAATCATTTTGCTCCCTTCAGTGCTCTCAGGTATTCAAAGGATCCTAATGCTATTTCTATAATTCAGTTATGAGATCTTCCACATCTCAATTTCTTTTACCTGGAGTATCAGCACGAATATCTGTTGACATTGACTCCATTCATGACACTAGAACTTCTAAACACTCTTGGAACACATTACCTTTTACCCTCATGACGAGCAATTCCCTCACTGTTTTGAAGTGCTTTGTTATACAGGATGTTCAGCCATCATCATTTTCATATTGCATAAACTGAGTTGGGCTCTGAAATTTATCTTTCCCAACCTGGGCCTCTTCCAGAGTTTGGGGGTTTTCTTTAGGTGACAGGTCTTTTTAGTCTGGAAGTCTTGGAATTCCTTCACTCATTTTCTCAACAGACAAATGTCCAAAAAAATGGCACAAAGCAGCAGATGAACATTTATGTAGCAAAATCATCCAAATTGCTCTTTTTGAAACTCATTTTTAAGATGTTTTTCTATGGAGTTTGTCTAAATCTCACAGGGTTGTGTTGGAGGCATTTTTTGGGCAGGACTAGGATGGGCTTATGATTTGAATGTTTTTCTGCAATAATAGGAGCAAGAAAGACCAAAAAAGGAAGAAAGGGGCTAGCCTCAAAATGAAACAAAACAATAGTAGAAGCAAGAGAAATGCCTATTCCAACCAGCAGTTACATTTATTCAAATCAACAATAATTGTCCAACATAAGTCCTTGATCAAAAAGACCATGCAAGGTCCCAATGTAAGAATCCCAGGAAAGTCCTGACTAGGATCTGAGTTTCAGCAACAGAGTCGCCTTCTTCAACATAAAAAGATATGGAAAAGCATATACAGTATATATCAATAATACAAATAATTAGAAACAAATAAAACTTAAAACCAGGCATGTAAATTATTAGAAACAATACGTATATAGCCAAATAAATCTTGAAATAAAGCATAAAACATGGAAATTGGTATCTTGATGATCAAATATAAAGAGGATATTGTACTAAAAACTTGAGGTTGAGGAGTTAAATTATTTAATTATAATATTGAAATCACATCATATGTATTATTGTATTTAATAATTAAAATGAGGATGGGAGTAAATGATTGTTTAATGTAATAATTGTATAGTTAGTGCGTATTATGCAGTATTTATGATTTACCAATTGTAATGCACTATTAAAGTTTGAAAATCAATAAAGATTTAAACAACAACAAAAAAAAATCTTGAGGTAAAATTGAGACCAAAAAGCGTATGGCCAATTAAAACTTAAAACCAAGCATATAAATAATTTAAACAATATAGGGCCCATAATCAAAACAAAAATACACTAAAACCCCACCCAAGTCGGCACTTGGATGACCTAAAAGACAAGTCATCTGAGTACCGATAATCAAAACTGGTTTTAGACATATCCAGAGACTTTTTAGTCCTCTGAATGTCACTGTGTGCCCAGAGCTGAAAGGGATGTTTTTGAAGGAGCAGTGAGTGCAGGATTTGGGTGGGATGTGGGCTGACCTAGACTTAGTTGTACTGCAGGGATTTAGATTATATAAAACCAGGTCTAAAGGCCAGATTCTATATAGGTTGGGTTGCCGCTGAGCTGATTGTGGCAACAGAATCTTTCTGCCGTGATCAGTTTAGCAGCTGTGGCAGGGAATCTGTTCCCCCCCACCGTGAAGACTACTGGCAGGAGGGATGCCCAGTCTCTCTTGCCGGAAACTCCAAAGTCACCCCCCCTACCCTCGAATGTCTGTGGCAGGAACAGTGCCGAATTCCTTCTGCCACCACTTTGCCAAGACATCCACTTGGCAGGAGGGTTGCCCAGTCCCTCCTGCCAGATCCCCCCAAGACATCTCCCTATGTGAATGGCCTAAGGAATCTGGCCAATCGGAATCTTAGGCCACTTCCAGTGCATCCCAGAATGCACTTGGAGAGAGACCTATGATTCCAGTTGGTCCAGGTGCCTAAGGCCCCTTCTATAACAATCAGGGCCTTAGGCCCCTCCCCAGTGCATCCCACAATGCACAGGCAAGGGGAAGGCCCGCCATTCTGTGAAGGCAGGCCTACCAGCTAGAGGGAGGAAGCATCCCTCCGTCTGGCCAACTAAAAAAGATATTTGTGGGGTCTGGGTAGGCTTAAGGGGGTCAGGGGCATTCCTTTCAGGAGGGGTTCAAGCAGGAGAGACTAGGCATCCCTCCTGATGATGATCTTTGGGGGGTGGCGGTTCTGGCAGGAGGAAGTGGGCATCCTTCTTGCCGGGTGGATGTCTCTGTGAGGTGGCAGCAGGAGGAATTCAGCACTCCTCCTGCCATGGACATTCGGGGGTGGGGCGGCTTCGGGTGTTCTGGCAGAATGGACTGGGCATCCCACATCTAAAAGGTTTTTGTTCTGGACATTTGGGACGAGCGAATATTTGGTCGAGAATGTGGTATAAAGATAGACTCAGTGACGATCTGGCCAATTAAACGCCTGGACGAACAGGTAGATGATTTTCAAAAAAAAATATTGTGGACGTACTTTTCGAGAATGGACATTTTGCTTCTGCTGACTTTGAGTGACTAGTGTCCTACATCCACATCGGACTTAGACATTTCTTTTGATTATGCCCCTCCACCCATACTACCAAATAAAACTTAAAACCGAGCATAAAACACTGAATACAAATCAAACAATAGAAGTTGGTATCTTGATGATCAAATATAACAAGCATATTACACTAAAAACATGAGGTATAATTTAGACATGAGTAGAAAACTAAAATCATGGAGAACAGAATATATATAATTGTGCAGTAGTGCAGTTTCTTTGGGCAGAGGGAATGAAACCTTTGAAAATTCACTGTCAGATATTGACTCAGTATAGACGTTCATTTTTCTAAAATGGATGTTCCCGTGTCACATATACCTGGTGTATATGAGGGTAAATAAAAAAATAAAGGCAAAATACATTTAATGACTTTAATAGAAGTAACTGTGAGCAATGGAACATATCACTTTACCACATAGTCCCCATGCAAGACAATATATTTATTGTATTGTTCAACTAGCTTTTGCATTCCTGCAAAGAACTTTTTCAGCTGCTCTCAAAGCCAGGTGAGCACCGCTTCCTTTGCTTCATCATGCTTTGTCTTTTGCTCTCTGGGTCACAGTGATGCACCCAAGTCTCATTGCTGGTGGCAATTCTCTCCAGAATACTTGGATCTTCTTCATACCGTCTCAGGAACTGGGTCGCAACCTCTACACGCTGTTGCTTGTGCAGATCAGTAAGCTGTTTGAGAACCCATCGTGCACAGACTTTACTCTATCCCAAGTCATCATGCATTATGGCAAATGCAGATCCATAGCTGATATTCAAATTTTCAGCCAGTGGAGACACCATTATCCGTGAGTCTTCTCTAATCGAGGCATCTGCCATGTCATGTGAATGATGTTGATGGGCGACCAGAACGATCTTTGTCGGTTACACCTGTTTTTCCCACTTTAAACATTTTTGCCCACTCATAAACCTTTCATTAATTCATGGTGCTATGTCCATTCTAAGTCAACATCCGACAGTGACTTTCCACAGGTTTTGGCTACGTGCAGGAGCATTAGTCAGATGGCTGCTGCTAACTGGACGCGCTGAGTGGTTCGCACCAGGGTAGCATTCTGATTCAACGGAACTTTTCCTTGTGGTAATTCACTTACCAGTTATGCTGAAGAGAAGAGGCTGGAGCGCTGTTTGTGCCTCGCGGCGCACCGGAGAGCCTACTCTTGGCAATACTGAAGAACTCCTGAGGCAAATGCAGGAGATTTCGACGGCGTCAGATGGCAGCCTGCTGAAGACGCAGGGAGGTGATCCTGTAGCGGTTCCTCTTGGGCCAGATACAACACTCAGCCCTGACGTAAGGGTGCCACCCCTACAGCCTCAGATTACAATTTCTCTAAGGGGTGGGGAAATCCCAGAGCCCATGATGTTCTTTCCTTCTGAGGCAAGCATTGATCCAGCGGAGGTCTTAGAGGTTGGGGCTCTTGCTCAATGAGCCCTAATGGAAATTTCTGGAGCAAATCCATATTTGCGGGAAGGTTATGACCAGAGAGCAAGTTCCCAAGAAACTCTACAGAACAGTGAGCACTTTACTACTACACAAGCTTTAATTTCCTTGGTTAAACCGCCTGAGGTAACTCTAGACTTCTTGTGGGCATGATTGTCTCTAAATCATCTATTCAGAAAATTGAACAGGAATTGTGTACATCTAAATAACTCCAAGAGACTTTAGTTAAGGACAATATTAATTTGTGGGAAAAAATTGAAATGCTTGAAAATAATTCTTGTAGTAATAATTTAAGGCTGATTAACTTCCCTAAGCTTGTGATGGTAACTCCTAGGGAAAAGCTTAAGAGATATTTAATGGAAATCTTAGAGGTTTCAGAAGAAACGTTACCACCATTTTCACATGTGTATTATTTACCTGATAAAAATTGTAATCAACGGCAAAAAATATCTTTAGCTCTTCCGATAGATAAAGTATGGTTCTTAAAACTTTTCTTTAAAAATAGACAAAAAGTTTTCCTTGGTCAAAAAATACAGATGTTTCCTGACCTTTCACGGGAGATGCAAAAGCGCCGCCGTGAATTTCTTCTTTTGAAACATGGGGTTATATCCTTGGGAGCTACTTTCTATTTGAGACACCCTTGTAAGTGCATTGTGTGTTACCGTACTGTTAGATATGTTTTCTTTGAACCATATCAATTGACAACTTTTGTGGCAATGTCTCGTCTGGAGGGAAAAAAAATCTTGAGCCCTAAAGAATTTGATTTAAATATGGAACTTTGTTCTCAGCGCTATAGTCTATAGCAGTGGCTCCCAACCCTGTCCTGGAGGACTACCAGGCAGTCAGGTTTTCGGGATTGCCCCAATGAATATGCAAGAAAGAGATTTGCATGTAATGAAGATGATAGGTATGCAGATCTGCCCCATGCATATTCATTAGGGCTATCCTAATGGTCTAAGTCACAAAAACCTATCTAAAGTCACCAGATAAGCACTGCAAACACATAAAATAGACCCCCACACACTACCCCAGTGATCACCGACCCCCCCTCCCATAAAAATATTAATCCCACCTTTAAAATTCAGCCTCTAGACCATCATCACCAGGCCGCCTGGCATAGGAAAGCTTAGTTGTCCAGCACAGAGGCAGCTTAAGTCATCTTGGGGGTGGGTTAGGGACCCATAGAGAGGAGGACCCATGCCCATAAGCACCTGTAATCACTGCATTGATACTTAAACATGTGCACTCCCCTATACACGCCCAAAATCCTTTTGTGCTGGCATATAAGTGGCTCCTGCAGCCATAAGGGCTATTGGGGTGGTAGATAGGTGGGTCTAGGGTATTTTAGAGGTGGTTTGGGGGGCTCACCATTATCTATAAGGGAGCTGTAGTGAGATGAAGACATGGCACCCTTTTTGTGAAGTTCACAGCAGTGCCCTGTAAGGTACCCCACTATTTAGGTGCCATGTCTGGGTGTTCAGTCCATCATTTTGCAGACCCCTCCCATGTCCAACAGGGCTTGTTCTAGGCGTTTTGCACTTGAACAAAAAGTTGGATGGAAATGTGGTATAAAAATGGACAATTTAGTGACTTGGATGATCAGATCGGCAGGACGTATAATTAGACGATTTTCGAAAGTAAAAAAATTTTGGACATATTTTTCGAAAATGTGTCCTAGGCTGTTTTTTACTTTGGACGACTTGCGAGTTGGGCGTAAACGGACTTAGACATCCCTTTCGATTATGCCTCTCCACGTGATTTACATTCAGGTACTTTATCATATTTCCCTATTTGTCCTGACAGGCTCAAACTCTGTCTAGTGTACTATGCTGATTAGGCGCTAATGTACACGGAACACAGCTAAAAACGGAGTCCTGTGGGACATGCCTAGGTATGCTAAGTGATGCACATAGGGCTCCTTTTACTAATCTGCGATAGAGGTTTTAGTGCACGCTTTGCACGTGCAGAATTGCCACGCGCTAGACGCTAATGCCAGCATTGAGCTGGTATTAGTTCTAGCTGCGTAGTGCGGGTTTAGCACGCGCTAAAATTCTGTGTGCACTAAAAATGCTATTGCAGCTTAGTAAAAGGAGCCCATAGTTTATAGCATCCTATAAACCAGTGTCTCTCAAACTTTTTTAGCTCCAGCACACTAAACAGAACAAATTTTTGTTTGCGGCACATAATTGAAATTATAAAATTGCAAAACCAACAAAAAAATTAAATTTGAGGGTTATTTATTTAAAGTTATTTAAGCTATGTATGGGTAATTGTAACAATGGTGAAACTAAAGTAGATAGAATTGCCAATCAATGCAATGGATGAGCTTATTTTTGAGTGCAAATTAATTCAAAACGCAGCTCGATAGTTTACAAGCAAACAAGCATTTCATCATCCACCATCTACAGTCGTTCTCTTTTTTTCGATTCAATTTCTGTCAGAGCTGAAAAACCAAGTTCTCAAAGATAAGAAGATCTAAACGGTCACAAAGCCTTGATTGCTTTGTTGCTACTGCATGAAAAATAAAAATAAAATCACTTGCCGCTAGTTTTCAAGGACCAATCATGTCAAAGAATGATGCTTGTCTGGGCGGTTGTATCCTTACGCACACAAACACTCATCACATGGACAGACTCGTGTGTACACGACGTACTTGTCATATATTCCAGTGTATAATTATGAAGGGAATTTTTTTAAAATAAAGTAAAATTCTGGAATCTCTCATGATACACCTGGAATCTCTTCAGGGCACAGCACTGTACTGTAGCACACAGTTTGAGAGACACTGCTATAAATTATGCATATACAGTAATTGGATGACATGCCCATGGCCTGCCCATGCTCCCCCCCCCCCTTGCAGTTAGGCACCAAGGCCCTGAGGTGCTAGCTTATAGAACATCACTTAATGCACATAAGCACCTAACTGTTGATTAATGATGCTTTCAGTGTGCCAAAGTGGCACATACCTCTAGTTGCCACTTTACAGAATTGCCCATTAAGGTGCTACATGGTAGGCCTCTTTATTTATTATTATTGCTTCAGCCACATAACTCTGATAGACCAATTAGAACCTGTTCACATCGAATTCTAGTACTGCAATCCCTTCATTAAAGAGTGTTAAGGCGTATGGTATTTGGAGACAGATTTCTGCCGTGGCAGTTCCAGGCCATTGGAATTCACTTCCCTTTCAGATTTGGGATTTACATGTGACTGAAATAGATTTTCGGCAGTTTTGTAAAGGAGTTAAGACATTTTTGTTTAGTCAGGCTTTTAATATTGAGTTATGAATTACTGTAATTATTTTATCTGTTTATCTTGTATGGCAGGCCTGCACAACTTCGGCCCTCGCCAGGCCAGGTTTTCAGGATTTCCCAAATGAATATGCATGAGATCAATATGCATACAATGGAAGCAGTGCAGGCAAATAGATCTCATGCAAATTCACTGGGGAAATCCGAAAACCTGACTGGATTCGGCCATCGAGGACCGGAGTTGTGCAGGCCTGTTGTATGGTGTTTTAATAAAATACCCCCCCCCCTTTAAAAAAAAAAATCACAAAAGCAGTTTTTAGCGTAGACTGGCGTACTGAATGCTCTGAACTGCTTCCGATGCTCATAGAACTCTATGAGAATCAGGAGCAGTGCACCGGACTGCGCTACAACACGCTTTTGCGGTTTTGTAAAAGGGAGGGGGAGATCATTTTATTGTTCATTATTTTTTTTTTGTTGTTTAAGTTTTTTTATTGATTTTTTTTCATTTAACAACAAGTGTCATAAATTTTCATACAATTATCTTAATAATACACTTGATATTTCTATAATGTATTTTATACATAACATTTCTTATCTTATATTTCTTATGATTTTATATATCATATAACTGTAATTATTTTTCTTATAAAGTTATACAACATATATATTGTAATGATTTTATCAATTATTTTTTAAATTATTAACCTTTTTCCCCTCCCTTTATTACATTGTTTTCATGTAAGAATACCATCTATTAATAATATTTTATTTATAATTTATAATAAAGAGTATAAATCCCTCTCCCATATCCCCTCCCTCCCTTTCTTTAACTATTTTCTTATTATGGGAAAATGAAATTCAATTATTACAATATTTTGTTAATGGTCCCCAAATCTTTTTGAATTTATCCATATATCCTTTTTGTGTTGCAAATGTATGTTCCATTTTATATATATGTTCATTATTTTTATGTTTTGTTCGTTGTAGATTCTATTTTGTATTGTATCATGTGTTATTAATAATGTTTATGCTTGTTTATTAACCACCTAGAACTTTGGAGAGCGGGCAGTCTAGAAAGATCATTAAATAAATAAAGAAGCCTATCTCTGCACAGCCTTCAGTTGTTCTTTTTATGTGGGGCTTGATTCTCTTGAGACCACCCATCAGTGAGCTCCAGGCTTTAGTGGCTAATCCACCCTATTTTCAACAGTAAGGCAGTCCTACACACCCACTCTAGGTTTCTGCCTCTTGATGTCAATCACTCTATCAACAATTTTCCCAGGTCACATACCCATAATAGTGAACATACCTTACATATTTTGGATTGCAAAAGAGCCTGAGCTTGAAAGTCTACCCAGGTTTTTGATTCATTGATCCCACAAAGCTGGGATTGCCATTGCTAAAGGCACAGGGAATGACATTCTAAGACATTGATTAGGGATAATGAATTGAACAGTAGGTTTGGTCAATCGGTTCTGCAGAATCTCTTTGAGGTTTAGAATCCAATTCTGTCCCCTCTAGAGACTATTTTGTTTTATTTCCAAGTTGCCTTTTTGAAAATAATAATTAAGATAAAGGACAAAACCTGGAAAAGGTCTGTTCATTAGTCACTGGCAGTCAGGTTTTTCTCCTCCCCCCTCCCCCCACCCCCATCCCCTGCCCCATTTCTCCTCTTTATATTTAACACAATCTGTAGCTAGGGATCCCCATTTGGGAAGGCATTCTGTTCTGCTTATTCTCACAGAAAACCAAGTTATTTACCTATAGTAGGTGTTCTCTGTGCACAGTAAGATAAATATCTTCACATAACCTTCCCACCTCCAACCACATAAAGAATTTAGCCAACCTCATGTGATAATGTGGCAAGGGAACTACTGCACATACCCAATTAAACCCCAACATCTACATTACATTACATTGATGTCTTCTATCCCGCCAATACCTTTCAGTTCTAGGCAGTTTACAACAAGAAATTAGCCTGGACATTCCCAGGGAGATTACAAGGTTGATAGCTTTAGTATGTGTCGGGATCTGGGAATGGTCAATATGGTCTGGTTAGATCATTTGACAAATTTCTTGAATACTATGGTTTTCAGTTCTTTCCTGAATGTTTTGTAGTTGGGCATCGTGGTCAGCAGATTTGAGAGGTGGTGGTCTATTTTTGCTGTTCTGGTAGCTAGTAGACCGTCATATTTTTTTTTTTTTGTGCTTTGCATGCCTTTGATTGGGGGGTGGGTAAAGTGTGCTTGAGTTCTCCTTGGTCTGGATGTGTTTTTCCTGATAGCTTGGTCCATTTCCATTTAGGGCTTTGAATAGGGCATGCTTGTACTGGGAGCCAGTGTGAGTCTTGGAAAGCTGAGGTAATGTGGTTGTATGTTTTCAGCAAGTATATTAGTCTTAGGGCTGTATTTTGGACTGTTTGTAATTGTTTTAGCATGTTGGCGGGACATGACAGGTAAAGCATGTTACAGTAGTCCAGGAGTCCTAGGATTAGCGCTTGTACTATGAGTTTGAATTGTTTGTTGCTGAAGTATTTTCGGACTTGTCTTAAGTTGCGCATGGTTTCGAATGCCTTCTGAACCATTTTGCTGATTTGAAGTTGCATGGTGCAGCCTTTGTCTATCATTATTCCCAGCAGTTTTAGGTTGGGTTGTAAGAGATATGTGATGGAGTTTATTTCTAGGTTTGTTATGGTTGGGGTTTTGTTTCTTTCTACAGCCTTGAAAAGCTAAGGGAAGCTTTCCCCTGAGGGCTCAATCAGATGGCATCCTCATTTGTGAGGATTTCTGTCCTGCTTTCCCTGAAGAACATCTGCTATGGGTAACTTGGTTTCACCTCATGAACTAGAACATTTTTTGTGAAGTAATATAGTTCTAGATACTTGATACAGTTTTAAAGGGTTTATGGGCAGAAGCCTTTCACAGAGAAATACAACTAATTTCTGGACTCCTCTTCTGTAATTTTCAAAAATAGAATTCTTGATAAGACGTTTCCTATTCAGTTACGATATTAGCAGCAGAAAGAGGAGATGAACTCCAAACTAGCAGCAGTAGTTCATAAATCTAGAAACAACCCTGGGCTTGGACCATTTTTTCCTCTATGGCCACATTAAGGTGTGGTTTCACAAGGAGTCTTATTTTATGTATGAACATTTATGCCTGATCCCAATTTCTGCCACATTATCCTTACTATTTTATAAAGACACACAGGTGTTCATTTTTGAAGCAGATGGACATCTCAAAATGACCAAAGTCCATCTGCCGACAACATCCTGTGATGCCAGAGGGTTCCTTTGAATTGAAACAATGGCTTCTATAAAGGGCTCCCAGGGAGCATGGCCTGATGTTTCCAGGGAGTTAAAATAATGCCGGCTTAATTCTGGTGTTATATTTTCTTGAACAATTTAAGGTTAAAGTGAGGTTAAATGTAGGCAGCATTATTCAATTTGCATAATAATATGGTGCTTTTTATGCATGTGCATGCTTTGCATCTCATTATTATTTAGCTTGTGTTACACTATCAAAACATGCGTTAAGGTCAAATAACACATGATTTTGCCTTTTCCCCCTGGATTTCATACATGGCGTTTTGAGTTGCGCAAGCAAATTTGGTAGCATGGCCAATTTGTGCATGCAACTTACTTGATCAATGAGCTAATTAGTGCTGATATTTGGTCATTGATACTAATTGGCACCAGTTAGAACTTACATGCATCCCTCTTTAGGCCTATTTGATAAAGAGCTGCATGTAAATTCTAATTTGTTGAATTGAAATGAAAGTAGGCATGGGAGTGGCATGAGTGGGTCGTGGTCATTCTGAAAATTTGCATGCACTGTTAAAGAATACACCCAATCTGCATTCTGCACCGAACCCCCTTCCCCACCCCCACCCCTCCCCCTTTAGGAAGCTGCGTTAGTTTTTTTAAATCACTGGCTGGGGCAGTATTAGCTGCGACATTCATAGGAATTCTATGAGCATCAGAGCTTTAACCGCCGCAGCCAGCGATAAAAAAGCTTAATATGGCTTCATAAAAGAAGGGGGGGGGGGGTAAGTTAGACATGTGTATTTATATCAGTTTTTATTTGGTGTAAATGGTCTTGACTAAATTTAGTCACAAGTCCCAACGCTAAGCACTATTCTTTAAACTGTGCCTAACTTTAGTCTTGTTTTATACTGTAGAATTGCACTAAGTAGGGTTGGGGGGGAGTTTGAACTGATTTTTTGGGGCACCATATATAGAATTTCCCCTTAATGTTCATTATTTGTTAAAAATCTATTCCTTTGTATCTACTACTACTATTCTGCTATGAAAATAGTGTTGGTACAATAAGACACCCAACCACAAATTATATTTCCAAAAACTAACCAAAATATACTTTTAGAAATAAAAGACAATTATTTTCTTTGTGACAATATTTTTTTTAAATTCTGGGATCAATTTTTACTAAGCTTCATAGCAGATAGGTATAAAATGAATTTTCAACCTTTTGTAAATTTTCTATGAAAAAATTTTGTGGCAAATTCTATAAACAGCATCACAATTGTAGGCGCTATCTAACCAGCCAATTGAGACACACTTTAAAAAAAAAAAAAAAACACCCCGAGGCAGGCTGCCTACATTGTAGGCATCTTTCATGAGCCTAGGAAGAAGCCTAGGGCTGCCTAAGCTTGCCCAAGGCTAGGTGTGGTTTTGCCCAGAAGTGGCCTTAGGCGAACTTAGGTGGCCCTAGGTGTCTCCCTAGGCCACAATAGGTACCTGAAATGTAGGCCAGCAAAATGCATCATGGGATGCACCGGGAAGGGGCCTAATGCCCTGATTGGCCCAGGCACTTAAGGCCCCTCCTATAGGAGAGGGCAGTCCACCTCGGACATGGTTTTACTCAGAGCACTGGCACCCCTCCTCCTCTCTGCCCTCCTTCCCATTCCTCCCTCTGCCACATGCATGCACCTACGCCCCTTCCCTGTACCTTTTCAATTTTGGCATGAGCAGTGACGAACTTGCTGCCTGCGTCAGCTTCAGTGCTTTCTCTGAAGTCACTTCTGTGAGGAAGTGATGTCAGAGAGAGCTCTGAAGCTGATGCGGGCAGCAAGTTCTTCGCTTGGGTTTTAGCCAGGTACTAGTGACCTGGATTGGCCACCGTGAGAACGGGCTACTGGGCTTGATGGATCATTGGTCTGACCCAGTAAGGCTATTCTTATGTTCTTAACCTAGCTGATTTTCCATGCAAAACCTACATTTTTTAATTGGCTTCAATGATCTTCCCACAACAGATAATACCACACAGTGGCGTAGCGAGGGTGAGAGGTGCCCAGGATGGTGGAGCTCCACCCCTGCTCTTGTCTCCACACCCCTGCTCCTTTCACGATCCCCACTGCCACGCGCCCCCACCCCATCCCTCCCCTTGTGCCTCTAGTCGAAGTTGTTGCCTGCAGCAGTCAACAGCATGCTCCTTGTGACCCCGTCGGCTCTCCCTCTGACATCACTTCCTATATGTGGCACCCAGAAGTGATGTTAGCCTGGCCTTGTTACAAAATACTTAGGAGCCATAGACCCAGGAAGAAGTGATACAAAGTGTTTTGTTGAAGATTTTCAGTTGTGGAAGCTACTTGAAAGCTGAACATTTTACATTTTTGTTACCAAAGAAAACAGATTATGTTGAAGCATAAGTTTTCCTAAGTGTTTTTTTTTTGTTTTTGTTTTGTGGCTGGAGCATCGGACAGTGTTTGGAGCCCAAGGGAAGGGCTAATGTGAGTTGGGTATACAACACAGACATGTGCAATAGCCCTGGAATATTTCCTTCTGTACTGGCTACCCTCAGGTGAGGGAAAGGAGGAGAATAAAAGACTGAGCTGTAAAGAAGAAATCTGACCCAGTTGTTTATTTTTAGTTCCACAATTTAAGGCCACTCCAGGGAACAGCTCGGCCTAGAGCTAGGCAGGGGTCTTGGCTGGTTTCAATGCTCCTCAGCCATGACCCTGCCCCATTATATAATTATTGAAAACACCATTAAAAGCCAATTAAAAAGCAATTAATTAAAGTTCTATGTGGAAATTGGCATAGTGCCTAGCAGCGTCTAGAAGAGGCACCTTCCAGTGCCTACTTACACCTATGCGAAAAGTGGGCATGATTAGGGACAGAGTTCGGTTGTGGAATGACTTAAGCGTCGGCAAGCAAATAGGCAAATTAAGCTAGGGAAATCCTGGCCCACCGACACCTAAATTCTCAGCCCAGCCAACAAAGTTGGAGCAGTCTTTATCGAGGGCTATAAAGTTAGGGCTCCTTTTACTAAGGTGCGCTAGCGTTTTTAGCGCGCGCAAACCACGCGCTAAATGAAAAATACTAATGCAAGCTCTATGGAGGCGTTAGCATTTAGCGCGTGCGGCATTGTAGCTAAAACTGCTAGCACACCTTAGTAAAAGGAACCTTAAGTCTCTGTCTTTGTATTTTGCTGCTATGTAAACACTTTGAATGGCTTGTCCATAAAGGTGGTATAAACTCTTATGATAATGATGATGAATCAAGGCTGTCTGATGGTCACTTCCTACCTCATCTATGAAAAAAGTGTCTGACTAATAAGATATCCGAGCACAGATTCTGTTTTCTACATCTAGAGCAGTGGTCTCAAACTTGCAGCCCGGGGGCTGCATGCGGCCCACCAGGTATTATTTTGAGGCCCTCGGTTTGTTTATCATAATCACAAAAGTAAAATAAAAGTTTCTTGATCCTATGTCTCTTTAGCTATAAATGACAATATTATTATTAAGACTTAGCCAAAAGGAAAGATTTATAAACTATAAAGAGTTTGACCTCATGCAAAATTGTCATTTCTTTAATAAGACATTAACTATTTTTTCTGAGGCTCTCCAAGTACCTGCAAATCCAAAATGTGGCCCTGTAAAGAGTTTGCGTTTGAGACCACTGGTCTAGAGCAATGACACTTTCAGGAATAGATGAGTGTCCTTTGCCACCTTATATTCTTCTAATCCTCCTTCGTTTCAGTTCTACCAAATTTCACCATTTAGAATCCAATGTTCAAAAGTACTTGAAGGATGATGTAGAACTACCAAATGTTAAACTTTCATTAACTTGTGCTTAACAGCACACTTGCTTTAAATGAACTTGTGCATTAGATAGCATTAATGTTAATATGTATTTACTCACTAAAAATGTCCTCTTCTCCCTTGAAAAGAGGAGACTGCGAGGGGACATGATCGAAACATTCAAAATACTGAAGGGAATAGACTTAGACAGACTGTCCACCCTCTCCAAGGTAGGGCGAACGAGAGGGCACTCTCTAAAGTTGAAAGGGGATAGATTCCGTTCAAACATAAGGAAATTCTTCTTCACCCAGAGAGTGATAGAAAACTGGAACGCTCTTCTGGAGTCTGTTGTAGGGGAAAACACCCTCCAGGGTTTCAAGACAAAGTTAGACAAGTTCATGCTAAACTGGTGAGACTGGACTCATTTAGAGCACTTGGGGCCGCCGCGTGAGCGGACTGCTGGGCAGGATGGACCACTGGTCTGACCCAGCAGCAGCAATTCTTATGTTCACTGAGCTGCATCATTTCATGCAGTGCTACTTATTTTATTTCTTTATTTTGTGCCTCTGATAGACTACTTTCCTCATCCATTCGAAGCAGTGAACAGAACAATTAGGCAACAATCACAGGATTTCAAAGAAAAGTACAATTATCGATAAAACATTCCAACATTCAAAGACTACAATCTTCAGTGTTTGTGACCACCATTAAGTAAACATTAGCTCTTTTGGCATAATGTCATCAAAGCTAAAACTCTATCCCCTTAATCCCTGAACTGACCAATGGAAAGTTAAGTGACTTGCCCAGGGTCAAAAGGACAGGCACTGGGCCTGAACCCACAACCTAGGCCATTCCTCCAATCAGTGTTCGTTAATGCCAATTATTAGTATTTATCACCAATTCAGTGCCAATTATAAACACTTAAGTCAATGGTTCTCAACCCTGTCCTGGGGAGCCTTCAGCCAGTCGGGTTTTCAAGATATCCCTAATGAATATGCATGAGAGAGATTTGCATATAATGGAAGTGACAGGTAAGCAAATCTCTCTCATGCATATTCATTAGAGATATCTTGAAAACCCGACTGGCTGGGGGGTCCCCAGGATAGGGTTGAGAACCACTGACTTAAGTAAATTATGTTATGTGTGCAAGATCATGCGCTCTGATACTGCAACTCGATCTGAGCAGCGCATTTGACTTGGTTGACCATACTATTCTGCTGAACTGTTTGACATCTATTGGAATCTCAGGTCATGTTCTCAATTGGTTCCATGGATTTCTGACTAATAGAACCTATAAGGTGTTTAAGAACGACTCTATCTCCTATGGTTGGGACAACCCCTGTGGGATCCCACAAGGCTCCCCCTTGTCCCCCAACCTGTTTAACATCTACCTTGCCTCCCTAGGAAACCTCCTGCAGAGTCTAAAGCTCAAATTCTTCATCTACGTGGATGACATCACCATAGTCATTCCGCTCTCCTGCTTTACATCAGAGCTACTAAACTCTCTATCATTCACTCTAAATCAGGTCAAACTCTGGATGTCAGGGTTTAGATTAAAGCTAAACCCGGAAAAAACTAAATTATTCTTGGCAGCCCCAAATGAAAAAATCAAGGAAACTACACTACATGTAAATGGGCTGGATTACTGTATTGAGCAATCATTAAAAATACTAGGAGTCACTTTAGACAAGCATCTCACACTGGAGAAACACTCTGACCTAGTATTTAAGAAAAGTATCTCGGTGCTATGGAAACTCGGCATCATTAAAAAATACTTTGATGATGCCTCTTTTCGTCTGTTGGTCCAATCTTCTATTCTGAATGTCCTGGATTACGGTAACATCATATACCTAGGCGCCTTCAAGAAAATCACCAGGAAGTTGAGGTTGGTCCAAAATACCGCCGTCCGCCTCATCTTTGGCTTGAAGAAATGGGAACACATAACCCCTTTCTACCACAAGTTGCACTGGCTGCCGTTCGAATCCAGAGTTCTATTTAAGTTCTCATGCATCTGCCACAAAACAGTATTTGGTATGTCACCGGATTATCTTTATCCTCACTTCAACCTGAATTACAATAATAAGAACTCCCGCAGAATAAATCTGTTCACTTTTCCCTCATTGAAATCGTGTCATCTTAAAAGATTCTTCGAAAGAACCTTCTCTTTTCAAGTGCCAAACTAAATTCATGGCTCGCCCAAATTTTACTTGATGCTTCTTCACATCTCAACTTTAGAAAACAGATCAAAACTCTACTTTTCAACAAACCAAATCCTTAACGCACTCCTCCTCTTCCTTAACGTATTCCACCTCTTCCCTTCCAACTCTTTCAAGATTGTTGATCCCTTCATTTAACTTATATGCATTGGCTTCCTTCTCTTAAATTCAATGTATTCTCTTACTGTATGCACTGTATATAGTCCTTCCCTCTCTTAATTATAAACCTATAACTAGTTTGACTTTACGATTGCTTTGCTATGTTCTTCAATTTCAACTGCATTGTGTGTATTTCATCTAACTGTTGTGAACCGCCTAGAACTCCCTGGGTATGGCGGTATACAAAAATAAAATTATTATTATTATTATTATTATTATAATTGTGCCTAATTGCTCACCTAATTTTGGGCGCCACTTACTGAATATGGGAAGGGGTGTCACTCTTGAGTCTCACAAGGACAGGCCCATGTGCTGAGAGCTCTTCTTTCATTAGGCTTCAGCTGAGATATTTCCTTGATTTCAGTAGGGATAAAAATTTACACAGAAGATCTTTGGACAGCATAATATCTAGCAACAAAGGATCTAAAACTGATTCCTCCTTCCCTGTAACATCCGGATTAAAATACCACAAAGGTGACCTGCTGACACTAGAAAGGAGGTCAAAGCTAGGGTTACCATATTTTATAAAAGAAAACTCCGGACACACGCCCACGCCCCATTTTGCCTCCAGCACCGCCCCATTCTGCCCCAGCCCTGTCAGGTTCCGCCTCCAATCCTGTCTAGTTCTGCCTTTAGCCCCACCCTATTCTACCCTCCAACCCCTCCTCAATTGTCTGGTTGATATATAACTTATATTTGGACCCATGCTACAGCCTAATTTTTGAGGATTCTAGTGTGTTCCACAAGGTTTTGAAGTGATTTTTAGTTTTACCTTAAACCTAACATAACAACTGATTCCCTCCCCCACAGTTGTTTCACTTAGGGTTAATTTTCCTCTTCCTAATCAATACAAAATTTGTAACCTAGTTTCTTGTGTGTCTCTCCATTTCTTTCTTTTCTCTTACATTTGACTTTTGTAAACTACTTACATTTTATTGATTCACAGTATATTAAATAAAGTTGAACCTTGACGTTGTAAAGTAGGGAATTACAGGCCAGTAAGTCTGATTTCTGTGGTAAGCAAATTAATGGAAATGCTTTAAAAACAGAGAATGATGAAGTTTCCAGAATCCAGTGGATTATAGGAGCAGAGGCAACATGGATTCATTAGAGGTAGGTCTTGTCAGACAAATCTGATCAATTTCTTTGACTGGATGACCAGAGAATTGGGTAGAGGGAGTGTGCTAGATGTGATGTATTTAGATTTTAGCAAAGCCTTTCAGAGTGTTCCACACAAATATCTAATAAATAAACTGAGAGCCCTTGGGATGGGCCCCAAAGTGGTGGGCTGGGCCAGGAACTGGTTAAGTGGAAGACGACTGAGGGTAGTGGTCAATGGAGATCACTCTTAGAAAAGGGATGTTACCAGTGATGTGCCTCAAGGTTCTGTTCTTGGGCCTGTTCTTTTTAACATTTTTATAAACGACATTGCTGAAGGGCTGTCAGGTAAGATTTGCTTCTTTGTGGATGATACCAAAATCTGCAATAGCAGATTCACCCCGGATGGTGTGAATAACATGAAGAAAGACCTAGCAAAGCTAAAGTTTAATGCTAAGAAATGCAAGGTCATGCATTTGGGCTGCAAAAACCCAAAGGATCGGTACAGTTTAAGGAGTGATGAACTTATGTACATGACAGAAGAGTGGGACTTGATTGTGATTGTATGTGATGATCTTAAGGTGGCCAAACAGGTTGAAAAGGTGACAGCGAAAGCTAGAGGGATGATAGGGTGCATAGGAAGAGGTATGGCTTGTAGAAAAAAGGAGGCATTGATGCCCATGTATAATACTCTGGTGAGACCTCATTTAGAATATTGTGTACAATTCTGGAGACCTCACCTTCAAAAAGATATAAAACGATTGGAGTCGGTGCAGAAGAAGGCTACTAAAATCATATGTGGCCTTCATGACAGACTTAAAGATCTCAATATGTATACTTTAGAGGAAAGGCGGGAGAGGGGAGGTTTGATAGAGACATTTAAATAGCTATGTGGCATAACTGTGTATGAGTCATGTCTCTTTCATTTGAATGGAAGCTCAGGAATGAGAGGGCATAGGATGAAATTACGAGGTGATAAGCTCAGGAGTAATCTAAGGAAATACTTTTTTACAAAAAGGGTGGTAGATGCATGGAACAATATCTCGGAAGGGGTGTTGGAGACAGAGACCTTGTCTGAATTCAAAAAGGCATGGGATCTCTTAGAGAGAGGAAGAGATAATGGTTACTGCGGATGGGCAGACTAGAGAGGCCATTTGGCCTTTATCTGCCATCATGTTTCTATGTTTCTAGTGAAGAAAAGCATGTGGACAGCCTATGGTATGACCAAGGCACGGTGGGTGTACTTTTGTAAATAAGGCACTAGCATGTATGATCCAAGGGGTTCATACTTAAAATATAGGCACATATTTTACTTGTTATGCTGATATTCCATAAAGGAAGGCAGACACCATCAGTGGCATAGTGAGGGTGGGAGGTGCCTGGGGGGGTGGCACCCCTCCCCCACCCTCATCTCTGCCCTCCCAGCTCCTTCTCCGATCTGCCTGTCACACGCATGCCCCCCTTCCTTTCCCCCGTACCTCTAGTTGTTCACTGCCGCGAGCAATAAGAACTTCAATGTTCTCCTCCTGACCCCATTGGCTGTCCCTCTGACGTCACTTCCTATGTACGGCACCTGGAAGCGACATCAGTGGAAGAGCTGACAGGGTCACGAGGAGCACGTTGAAGCTGTTACTTATGGCAGTGAATAACGAGAGGTATGGGGGAAGGGAAGGGACATGCGTATGGTGAGGGGTGGAGCGGGAAGAGGTGAGGGTAGGTAGGAGGAGGGGTACTGGTGCCCCTAACAACATGGCACCTGGTACCTACACCTCCCCTTCCTTTAATCTAATCTAATCTTCTATTTCTGCGTTGCTCATATCTATCCCATGGGCGGGGTTTGAGGTGCCTGGGCCAATCAGGCCCTAAGGCCTGCCATTTGACAGATGGCAGGTCTGTCGGATGGACGGACTTGGGACCCATCCTTCCGGCCAACTGATTTTCAGGTATGGGGTGTTGAGGGTGGGTGGGTGGTGTCAATGGGTCAGCAGGTCACAGGGTCAGCAGGTGGGGGACGATCAGGGGTTGGGGGCCATCGTGGGATGGGGGTGCGCTGAGGGCAGGAGGGCCTGGGATCCCTCCAGCCCGTATCTTAGTGGGGGTGGGGGATAGGGGATTTCGCTGGGGCAGGAGGGCTTGGGCTCCCTCCTGCCCGTATCTTAATGGGGGTGGGGGATAGGGGGTTTCACTGGGGCAGGAGAGCTCGGGCTCCCTCCTGCCCTATCCGATCGGGGGAGGGGTGGATCACAGCAGGAGAGATGGTTCATCTCTCCTGCCGCGATAGCGATCCGAAGCGTTTGAGGCTTGTGCAGATGAGGACGGACGGAGCTTGCAGGAAGAAGGCGGGGACAGGAAAAGAACTCGTGGGGACGTGACGGGAAAATTAGTTCCTGCGAAGATGGGGAAAATTTTGTCCCTGTGTCATTCTCTAATCAGTGGGATTTGAGCCCTTGCTTCCCTAGTTTGCTTCTGGCTGCTCTAACCATGTATGGTAGGTAGTCAGCAAAATCACACTAAAGAAAACTTATGGCGTAAACTAGGCAAATGTATACTTTCAATGTGCATGGTAAAAGTAGCACCAGTACAGAAAGTAAAGGAATAAACTTAAAATGAAAAAAACTAACACAAAACAAAAGACAGAAATACATACGGCCTCTTTTACAAAGCCACGCTAGCAGTTGTGCTGCGCTAATGGCCCCGAAGCCCATAGATATTTAAAGGGCTTCAGGGCCGTTGCCGTGCGGCTTTGTAAAAGAGGCAGATAGTCATGAGAAAATTAAACAGTAATACCTGGATATCAACAGTAAAGAATATAATAAAGCAGTATCAAAGCAGTGCAAAAATATGATGTTATTATTTTTAAAGTCATCCAATCAACCTATTTTTAGGTATAGAGGAATCAACCAGGTGACTGATAAGATGAACAATTAAAAACAAAAAAAAAAACAACGGAAAATGAAAATCCACATGAATGAAACGGGAAACAACACGAAACAAAAATGTTTGGGCTGTACACCTTTAGTGACAGAGGTCACTAATCTTCAGGCCATCCCTCCAGTTCAGGGATTTACAAACCAGTGCTTGGGACACTCAAGCCAGTCTGAGTTCAGGATACTCACAATGAATATTCATGTGACAGATTTGCAAATAACAGAGGAAATGCATGCAAAATTATTTCATGCATATTCATTTTGAAAACCAGACTGGCTTAGTGTGTTCCACGCACTGATCGGAAATCCCTGGTCCAGTTAATACATTAGTCTCAAAACTGAAATCTGGAGACAGAGACCTTGCAGTGATTAAATCCAAGCTTACAATTTTGAGAGTTGACTCTTTAAGAATAATCCCCAAATCATATAATACCAGATATCCCTTCAATATAGAGGGTTTTTTCCCCCAAAGGACATCCAAGTCATAATAGACATTCATCCACATATTTTCCAAAAGGAAATGTGTCAAGATTTCCTGTTAGAAAATACAGGTGATGGATGTCCATGTGCTGAGGATGTCAAGCATGAATAGCCATTTTACAAACTGGAATATCCAACACATTAATGGCAAAAAAGTAGGGGCAAAGACATTTGTCTGGTAGCATTCTTAGAAAAACGGCCAAACAGACATTCATACAGAGCAGAGAGCCAGCCCAGTGATTAGTGCAGCGTCGAGAGTGACGCAGGGACAAAGAATCATCCCCATCCCCTCAACATCCCCGCAGTTTTCATCCCTGTCCCGTTACCATCCCCGCAGTCTTAATTTTCTTCCCCGCATCTCCCTGCTCAAAACAAAAAGGTGATTTTATGCAATTTTAGGGACTTATGGCATGCAAAAAAACATTTTAAGCATGTACTGGAGGTTTTTTTTCTAACTTTTTTTTTGATTGAAAGAGCATCAATAACAGTACAACTTGTAAGACAGGCATTACACACAGAAAGCCAAACATCAGCTCAATATCAGTGATATTTTAGACAATAATTTTGATTCTAATTATTTATGTGCAAAAACATATCAAGAACAGCCCTCAGAATATCACACACACAAACTTAGTGCTATTTTTCCATTTTAATAGCAAACCAATAGCATGTGGCATAGTGATTTTTTCAGTGTGAAGGCAAACCAAACAATACAAACAGTGTCCATTTCCAAGCAAAAAAACAAGGCCAACAAATAAAGAAAAGAAAATTCAATGAAGTACAGCCCACAGAATATCATATGCAAATAACTTACTCCCTCCCCTTTTACTAAGCTGCTGTAGAGGTTTCTACTGCGGCCCACAGCACTAAATAATACGACGCTGCTCTGATGAGCATTGGAGCAGTGTTGGAGCATTTAGGGCTTCAGGCCATGGTTGAAACCTCTACTGCGGCTTAGTAAAAGAAAGCCTTCATGCTTTTCTCTTAGTCATTTCCATGAATCTTGAAACCTATACAGGCAATCCTTAACATTTTGCCCTTTCAGTATTACACCAAACAGGACACACTTCAGAAAAAGGAGGATGGACTAAGACATCCAGGTTCTATTTCCATTGAAAGCAATGGAAATAAAACCCAGATGTCTCAATCTGACCTCCTTTTTCTGGAGCTTTATGGTAACCGTAGGACAGTGGTCTCCATTAATTTTTAAGCAAGGGCTATTCTAGATCCAAAAGGGCTGAAAGAGCAGACAAATATCTTCGTACTTGGGGACCTGACACCAATAACACTTCTCAACATTCATTCCTACCAGAACACCTGGTCTCGGTTACACATGCAGAGCAGAGATAATCCCTATGCAAATACAAAACCACAAATTAAAGTACTAATATACACAAATGAAACCCTAAGAAGCCAGACTCTTCATGTAGTGCAATATCAGAGAAATAGAAAGAAATGAATTTCTTTTTGAAAATGTAAAATATAGACAGCAGATATAAATTCACAAAACTGACATGTTTAAATTACTATATTGAAAATAAAATAATTTTCTCTACCTTTGCTGTTGTCAGCCCAGCCTTAAATTGCTAGCTATCAGCATTTTCTGTTGGCCTAACTAATGTCAGCAAATGCCTATGGGAGATTATATCAAACAGATCTGATCTTGGGGGATGTCAGTACAGATACACTATTCTGCCTTAGAATGCCCATAATTATTTCTAAATTATCAGTGCTTAAGAGTAACAAAAGACCATGGCACAGCCTTGAGGTTCAAAAGATGTGCTAAGGTCCAATGCTTAAGGTAGAGAATGGCCCCAGCTTCATGTTCTGGCACGGATAGTGTCCATCTAAAGCTATTGTCACAGAGAGATACTGGAAAATAGCAGAAACTCCAGTCTATGAAGGACAGTTTCTCTCTTTTTTCTCTTCCAGTCATTCACACCCCACACACCTTCCTTACCATTGTTTCAAACAATTTACAGAAAGTTATGGGTACCTATTAAAGCCTCCTCTCTTCACCCCCCTCCTCTTTCTTTTTTTCTATGGATCCTCTGGCTTCCTCCTCCCTTGCTGAATTCTCTCTTTCTGCCTATTCACACCTATACACCCATCATTCAAATCTAAGATAGACACACATTCATGCAGGTAAACTGTCCTTTCTTATTTACACACACAGAAGCAGTCTCTGAATCTAACTGTACACTCTATATTTGTAAAGCCTATTTCTATCTCTATAACAATAGCTTTTTTTTCTTGCTTTTAAATTACATGATGCTTCAGTCCTTTGATGCTGACACATCAGAATTTGAAAAATGGAAAAGGACACCCTGCGAAACTGGCATCACACCGAGGCTAAAATGCTGGTAGCAGTGACATCACTCTCAACGTGTTCATTAGAAGACACATTTTTTTTTTCTTCTAGTATTTTTTCCTATGATAGCTTATATGCAATCATAAAGTTCCTCCAAGTGCCTAAGACCCTTGGAAGAAACTGAGGTCTTTCTCCGTAATCTACAGGGACCTTTATCTATTTTTACTCTCATTTGGGTGTTGCAATTTATTTATGTCCCGTCATACCTTTTCAGTTCAAGACGGTATACAATAATGGAAATATACAGTGTGATTACAGGGTATAGGTGCAGATATATAGGTACAGATTGTGACCAGACAGGAATTCTTCCAGCGCAGGTCCCAGTCAAGATAAAGGGAAAAGAGGTGAAACCGAAATCCCGGGTAGGAATTGGTAAAGAACAGGTTGGATCTGAATTAAATAATTTCATGGACCACCGGGGGAGCCCAAGAGGCCCTTGGAATACTGCCAGGGCTGATACAGCAGGGCGTTTCCCCAGGGTATATAAGCCTGCCCCTGACAACAGGGAAAGAAGCCGGCTAGGGAGGAAGTTTAGGCTTTGCCTCCCTAGGGACCCTGACGAGCCAAACAGGGACAGAGAGCCACAACCTATGGAGCTGGATGAGGTTGAACAACCAGAGGGTTTGACTCAATCTGAGGAACTTATGGACTTCCAAGAGTTTTGTGCTGGTGAGGATGCTAACCTACCTGAACCAATGCAAGTGAACTGTACTCTGAGCCACAAACAGTGAGTGGGTTTTAGAAACTGTTTGTGTGCTGTTCTTTTGTTTTTGAATGCTGATTTTTGGTATGAAAGCATAGAGAGAGTATTGAGGGAGAGGTTTTGCTTCCACCTGGGAGGGAATGTGAAAGTCTGTTTGAAAGACTGTATTTTTGCAAAACCTACTACTCTCTCCTCTTCCTGGCAACCCTAATTATTAATTGCCAGAGGCTTTCTTATTTTCTATTATGGACTGGAATCTAAGTAAAACTTGAAAGCTGAACTGTATCTGTTTTTTGAGTAAAGAAAAGGACTGCTGGGTAGCAGTCTGAGTGAGCTCTCTACTGCACCCAGGTCTCAACACTAGGAGAGACTTAAGAAGCAGTGAGAATAGGAAAGTTGGAGTTAATTAGCCCTGCTTCAATTACTCTGCCATTTTGACAGTGTTGTGTTTTTTTTTTCTTTTCTTTACTGGACTTCTGTCTGGAAGTCGGATTCAATGGAAGTATTACTTACCTGATTGGAAGGATTAAGTAAAGAGATCTATTTATATAAACTGTCCCTGTGTTGGAACTTTATTTGTGGTGTTTTTACTTTTGAAAATCCGATCCTGCAGGGTGACTCCAGGCCGGGTCACACGCTTAGGTGCTGTTTAGTGTAGCCATCAGTATTGCAACTAAGCCCTATTCAGGGTTATGCTGGTGGCCACAAGATATACAGGTACTCCTCCAACACTCATAGAGTTCCTATGAGTGTCAGAGCAGCGCATAGCATTCACTGTACCAGCCGGTGCTAAAAAACGCTTTTGCAGTTTTGTAAAAGAGGTGGGGCTGGGGGTTATTTGTATACCACAAACACCTCAAAAGAAGTTCAAAGTGGTTAACATAGACAATAATCAATACAATAAAAACATTTTAAAAATTACAACTTTTTCAAAACATGTTCCTTAAACAAATGAGTTTTCAAGGCCTTTCTAAAGCTCTTATAATCACTCATTGAACTAATCTGATCTTGCAAAGTTCCCCAGAGTCTGACAGCTTGATAGGCTAGAGTGGAAGTGAACATTTTGTTATATTTTAACCCTTCTACCTCCAGAAATTTTTGGAAGGGTGAGTATTGTCTCAGACCATATAATGTAGCATCTAAATAATACAACAATGGGGGCATATAAGATGGTACCTCCTCTTGATGTATTTTAAACACCAAACAGCAAAACTAAATCCTATGTTCAACAGGGAGCCAGTGTAGCTTTAACAAGCATGCTGTAATTCTGTTACTTTTTTCAATACAGCTATTAGGATGATATATGTATTTTGCAATGTTTACAATTTGTGCAGTATTATTTTAGGACAATCCAAAAAAGTGATATTGTAATAATCTATTAATGATGAAAAACAAGGATTGAACTAATAAACAAAATTGATAAAGATAAAAATAATTCCTAATTCTCCTCAATTTACAAACTAGCCCAAAGGATTTTTTTAAATCAACTCATCCCCTCTTCTATTAAACTGCTCTAGCAGTTGTAGCGCAGAGAGCCGCACTGTGACACGGACAAGAGGACACGGACTGAAGCTGAGGGGGGATAGGTCCAGGACAAATATCAGGAGGTTCTGTTTCACGCAGCGAGTGGTGGACACCTGGAATGCTTTCCCAGAAGAGGTTATTGCGGAATCCATCGTTCTAGGATTTAAGGGTAAACTAGATGCACATCTCCTTAGGAGAAGCATAGAGTGATATGGGGACTAAAACTATGCCAGGGTACACCTGGCAGGGCCTCCGCGTGTGTGGATCGCCGGACTTGATAGACCTAGGGACTGATCCAGAGATGGCAATTCTTATGTTCTTATGAACTCTATGAGCGTTGGGAGCAGCGTGGGCCATTCAACGCAGCTCACCGCGCTAAAAACTATCACAGTTTTGTAGAAGAGGGGGTTAGTGACATGTGGAGCCAATGACAAATTAATGTCAAAATCCAACCCCAAGAATCCACTGTATAATCTACATTATTGAACTTCAAGGACCTTTCATAGGATCCTAAATTAGGATTGTTTACCGTTAATAATTTAGTTTTTTCTCTATTTAATTTCAACTGAGACTCAACCATCCATTGCTCAATTAAATTTATACAATGACTTGCTTTTGAACTTCACATGCTCTAAATTATCTGAAAATGGTATCAACACTATAATATCATCTACATAGATAAACGCAGAGGTCATACATTGGCTCGTTCTGTGTTAATTATCAGTTAGTTTGAGCCCTTTCTTTCAGCTCCAGAATTCAAGTTGCCAAGGAGAAAAGGAATTTCTTTTCCAACCATAACCAAATCAAATGGTAAAGAAGCATAAAGTTGTCTACTTTTACAACCGTATGCTTTGTTTTTAAGTTTTACAGAGACCTTGGGCTCCTTTTACAAAGCCGCGCTAGGGCCTTAACACACGGAATAGCGTGCGCTAAATTGCCGCATGCGCTAGCCGCTACCACCTCCTTTGGAGCAGGCGGTAGATTTCCAGCTAGCACGCACTATAGCACGCGCTAATCAGGTGTGTGCGTTAGAACCGCTAGCACGTTTTTGTAAAATGAGCCCCTTGTCTCTCTTCTCTTGCTACCTTTTCTCCATTTTTTGGGGAGCATAGCTCCAGACTGGAGAAGATGAAATATGACCACAAATATTCCTAGATCAGGCCCTCCAACTCCAAACTTCCCAGAAAAAAATCCTATTCCTATTTTCTCCCAAACCTCTGGAATAACTTACCTCCTCACATCAAATCACTTCAAGCCCTTCTAAACTTCAGGAAAGCTATAAAAACCTACCTCTTTACCTAGCCTCATCTACGCCTCCTCAAACAACCTTTCCCCTCTCCCTCTACTACTGCCCTGAGGAATCCTCCACTTCAACTAATACAAGTTTCAAGTTTACTAAAATTCGATATACCACTTACAAAATTGTCTAAGCAGTGTACAGTACTCAAAAAATAAAATAGTAAAAACTTTTGGGGGATATAATTGAGATGAAAATCATAACATGGAACAAATGGGAAGGGGGTGGAACTACAATTGTAATAGGAGAAAAAGACGAAGACGAAGTAGGAAGACGAAGTAGGAAGGCGAGGTAGGAAGGGGAGGCTATGCTCTTCTGTAATTAGAGTTTCGGTAGAGTTGGTGGCCTATGGGAGAGGGAGGGTCATAGGTCATATGCATCCCTAAATAAAAATGTTTTAAAGTTTGTTTTTAAATTTATCTAGGTTTTTCTCTTCCCTTAAGTAAAGTGGGAGTTAATTCCAGTGGGTGGGGGCAGTAACTGAAAAAATTAGTTTCCAGGTGGTGTCATAAAACAGATGTCGTAAGGATGGAGCATTTAAGAGAAATTAATTGCTGGAGATGGAGGAGAGAAAAAGCAAGATGGCGATCGAGCAACACACTTGTTGAGAGCTCCCGTCATGTTGGGGAATTATTTCCTGCTAAAGCGATTTTGAATTACCTTAGCTGATGCCTAAACGACGGGGTAGGCCAAGGGGCAATCCTCCAACTGCTCCAGAAACCTCAATGCCACGGCAAACTTCGATAACAGCCTTCACAGTCCATCATTCCTCAGCGGGTGTTTCTGCTGCTATGTTAAGGGAAAGACATGGCTTGGACGGCGACTTGTCGCTGAGCCCACGTTAGCCACATACTCCCCCAATGCCCGGAGAAGCTGCGATGGGACAGACTAGTTTGGAGGACTCCCAGAGTGGACCTGGAGAGGAGCGTTCTGAATGCGCAGCTAACCCGGATGTCAACATTGTGACGCCGACTCCCGTGGTGGAGCAAGTGCAAGTTGGGAGTCTTTCCCCTGTGGAAACGAGCGGTGGTGAGAGTGTGGGAACGCCAGGACAGGTCCCTGTGGAAGAAGCCCAAGTAAATCCAGCAGTGATATCCCCCCTCAAGCCGCTCTTGAGACCACAAGTGATGACGTTGGATTTGATCTGGACCGCAATAGAAAACCTCCATGTATTAACTTTGTTTCTATTACATTAAATACTTCAACCAAAATATCTCATTTGAAAACTTCTATTCAACAACAAAAATCGGAGCTTGCTAATTTGGAAAAAAATTAAGGACAGAAACTAAGAACTTGGTTCTTAAACAAGTAGCAGACAAAACGCTATTAATGAGGAAAATTGAGAACTTAGAAAACCAACAAAAAAGTTTTAATTTAAGAATCTTAAATTTTCCAATTGCAAAATTTATGAACCCCTCATGAACTTTATAAGAATTTTCTAATAACAGTCTTGAAAGTTCCTGACTCCAGCCTACCCCCAATTCAAAGAATATATTACCTAAAAAAGATTCTCGAAGAAGCAACTGGAGGGGAGAAGGCAGAGTTGGATGTATCAGCACTGTTAGAGTCTTCTGAAATAGAAGCATCTGGTCATGCTACTTTGTTAGTTACTCTTGTTTTCTTACAAGTCAAAGAAATGCTTTTGAAATTATACTTTAAAAAAAAAACAAGTCTCCTATTTAGGAGAGAAGATATATATATTTCCAGACGATTCCAGATGGACACAATCTCGGAGAAAAGAGTTTTTGACATACCGTTCAAAATTGATTTCTTTGGGGGCGGTTTTTCAATTGAGGTATCCCTGTAAGTGTTTTGTTTCCTATTTAGAAAACAAGTATATTTTTTTTTAACATGCCCAGTTGGGGGTTTTCTTGGAAGGAAAAGGGGTATCTATGGCAGATCAGAATGAACCAGAATAATGTGGACTGGATAAATAGAAATGATGTTTGTTGCTCTTTTTGGTTGTGATATTACGTTGTAATTTCCCCTGTATTTCCCAAGGGTTTTTTTCCTTAAACTTTTTCTCCTCCACAGGTGGCCTATGTTAGAATAATTTTTATTTCTTAATTTGTTCAATTTGTATTGAATTGATTAATGTATGATTTCAGTATTTCTTGCACAGTGGTTTATGCTTAAATAAAAATGATTTTTAAAAAAAGAGAAATTGATTGCTGGATCGTAGTGGTCTTGAAGAGCAGTAAGGGATAAGTAATCTATCAATGAATCCTGGGGTATGTGAGATTTTAATTTTAAATGCAAGCAGTAAGATTTTATAGGTGATTCTGTGAGTGATTGGTAACCATTGTTGTAGGCCATCTTGTATAAACAATGCCCAAGTTATTTGGCATATCTGTTATATCTATACTAAGCAAGCTAAATTCCTAAGGAACATATATGTTAGATTGTACATCACGGTAGCCATATTTATCTGTCACGTCTGTCATGTCTATGCTAACCTAGTTCAATTCCTATGGAACAAATGTATTATATTGTACTATCAGATAGATTCCTCATATTGCACACCTTGACCATAAAACCAGGATACCATGCTCTGCTGAACCTTAACCCTTGTGTTGTTAATAAAACCTCATGAGTGTTAACTGTGACCCTTTGTAATGTAATATTGTACAACTATGAACCTACCTTAACCCTATGTACTGTCATTGTAACCCTATGAGTGCTAACTGTATCCCTACATAATGTAATTACTTTACAACTGTGAATGCTAATTTGTAACCCATTCTGAGCTCTCTTGGGAGGACAGGATATAAAACCAAATAAATAAAAAGAGAAGTCTGGGGAACTCAAATGGAGGAGCACAAAAAAAGGAAGAAAGAATGAGTCTACATCAGTGGTCCCCTAACCCTGTCCTGGAGGACCACTAGGCCAATCGGGTTTTCAGGATAGCCCTAATGAATATGCATGAGAGAGATTTGCATATAATGGAAGTGACCGGCATGCAAATCTGCTCCATGCATATTCATTAGGGCTATTCTGAAAACCCAATTGGCCTGGTGGTCCTCCAGGACAGGGTTGGGGACCACTAGTCTACATGACCTGCTGTGCCAACATAGGCAGACTCAACTGACATGAGCCACGCACAGATCATTTTTATGAATAATAGTCATCTAAACTATTTCATTAAAAAGAATAAAATATTAGCTCAGATTAGTGGAAGTAGATATCACCATATGGCAAGAGATACACCTGCAAGAAAAGAAATGGGTCAGTGTTAACATAGCTGTACCCAAAACACTAGCGAAGAAACATGCGGCCTCTTTTATAAAGCTGTGCTAGCGGCTGCGCTGCGCTAATGGCCCCGAAGCCCATAGAGATTTAAAGGGCTTCGGGGCCGATGGTGTAGTCAAAAATACGGAAGGAAGACAAGCACTGGAATATCTACAATACAGGATAAAATCTATAAATGCCTACTATGGATAATAATGTAAGTTTCATATGGAAACTCTATATTAATCAATAATTGACACAAGATGCACTGTGGGCAGAAACTGAAAGGCTCCTTAGACCAGTGTTTCTCAACTCGGTCCTGGAGCACCCCCTTGCCTGTCACGTTTTCAGGAAATCCGCAATGAATATGCATGAAATAAATTTGCATATAGTGGAGGCAGTGTATGCAAATCAAGTTTATGCTTATTCATTGTGGATATCCTGAAAACCTGACTAGCAAGGGGGTACTCCAGGACTTTGTTGAGAAACACTGCCTTAGTCCTACTTCTTGATAAGACAGACCCCCTGGATCTCAATAAATGTAAGGATAAGAAACCATTTTTTTTTTTTTTTTTTTTTAATCTCTGTCAGAATAACAGAATGGCAGATATGGAGATTGATGCATCCTTTGGAGAAGGAGCATTTATTCTTAACAGTGTCATACCAAACATCATCCTAAACTGATTATTTCTTCATTTCAAGCAATTTTACAGCTTCTGTTAAAGATTAAGCAATTGATAATATCCGTACACCCAGCCATGCGCCTGCTATTTGTAAAATGGAGGAATGAATGGACTCATACAGAACCCAAAATTGAGAGTCAACGTGAGCTTATGTAGGGATGTAGCCAAGTGCCCTCTTCGATGGGTTTTTTTTACCCTCAAAAAGGGATCTGTCTGTAAGCATATTGTGGGAGGCCTTTTAGGTCATAGTGCAAGGTCAAATGATTACTCTATGCACACAAGAAAGAAATGAAATGTAATCTAGAGAGCGAAACACTATTATTAACCAGCAAAAACCTCAGAGACAGAGAAAAAAAAATCAGCATTAAATATATTAACAATGGTTCAGGTTGAATTCAGCTCACAGTTTAATAAAAGAGACTCAGTTTGCCCTCTTTCATTTAAAATAACGACATTATCAGGAAGGGGAGAAGGCAAGTCACGCACTGGCAGCACAGATGAAGAGGCAACAAGAAAGGAATCTTGTCACCAGTCTAATTGACCAGAACAATCAGTGCATAGCAGACCAGAAATCAATTGCAGAAATTTTAAAAAAATTTTATATAACTTTATATATGTCTCAAGGCCCATTACCCATGGCAGAATTGGAAGACCTCTTAAAGAAAATGGAGCTACTGAGAATTGATGACCTAGCTTGGTCTATACTGGCAGAAGCGAGGGCAGCAATCTCTAGCCTACCCTCAAAAAAAGCATGGGGAAAAGAAAGTTCCCCCAGGGAGTTTTATAAAATGTATAGTATATAGAGGAATTAATAGAGATATTGATTCAGATGAATGGATCTCTCTCTTCACACAGGAATTCGGCATTAGTTGTTGTAATACCAAAGAAAATAAAGACCCCTACAAACCTGAAAACTATATGCCCACATCATTTATTAACACAGAAAACAAAGTACAGTAAAACCTTGGTTTTTGAGCATAATTCGTTCCGAAAACATGATTGTAATCCAAAACACACTTATATCAAAGCAAATTTCCTCATAAGAAATAATGGAAACTCCACAACCCAAAAACTTTAATACAAAATACTGTACATACTCGTATTGCAAGACCTTGCTTGTTTAGAACAGTCACTACACTTCTGTAGTGTCAGAGAGAGAGAGAGAGAGAGAGAAAAGAACCATTGGCTTAGTTGTGATGATGTGTTGTGCGTATACTGTATGTATTCGTATTGCAAGACTTTGCTTGTTTAGAACAGTCATTATGCTCTTGCAGTGTCAGAGAGAGAAGAACCATCGGCTCAGTTGTGATGATGTGAAGTGTGTATACTGTATGTCAGGGGTGCCCAATAGGTTGATCGCGATCGACCGGTAGATCGCCAAGGCTAAGTGAGTCGATCGCGGAGCCCATCCCAGGCTACGTGATAGACTCACTTTGTCTTGGCGATCTACCGGGATGATCAGCCTTCCTCTCCCCGAAGTCAATTTTGCCGTCGAAGAGGAAGTTCTGGCCAGCCAATCACTGCCTGGCTGGGCTGGAACTTCCTCTCTGATGGCAGAATTGATGTCGGGGAGAGGAATGCTGGTCGGCCCGACGCAGGGAGAGCTTGGGGCGGCGGCGGCGGCTTTGGGGCCTGTTCCCCGATGGCAGCGGCAGTGTCAGTGGCTTGGGGGAGGGAAGGGAGAAAGAAAGAAAGAGGGCAGGCAGGGAGACAGAAGGAAAGAAGAGAAACAGAAAAGAAAGGGGGCATGAAGAGAGAAAAAAGAAAAGGAGGCAGGGAGAAAGAAAGGGCAGGGAGAGAGGAAGAAAAAGTTGGGGGAGGGAATGAGGTCTGGAGGAGAGGAAGCATACAGGCTGAAAGAAGGGAAGAAAGATTGGATGCACAGTCAGAAGAAGAAAGTGCGACCAGAGACTCATGAAATCACCAGACAACAAAGGTAGGAAAAATGATTTTATTTTAAATTTAGTGATCAAAATGTGTCTGAATTTATATCCACTGTCTATATTTTGCTAAACCACAATAGTGGTTTTTAGCGCAGGGAGCCTATGAGCGTCGAGAGCAGCGCTGGGCATTCAGCGCAGCTCCATGCACTAAAAACTGATATTGTGGTTTAGTAAAAAGGGAGGGGGGGTATTTGTCTATTTATGTATGGCTGTTCCTGAGGTGACAGTGCATAGAATCATCTGCTTTGACCTCTTTGAAAAAATCCCAGAATAGGAATGATAATTAACATTTTCTATGCGTACAGTGTGCTTTGTGGGTTTTTTTTTTTAATTTTATTGTTGGTAGATCATTTTGACTTGGTCATTTTAAAAGTAGCTTGCAAGCCCAAAAAGTGTGGGCACCTCTGCTGTATGTATTTGTATTGCAAGACCTTGCTTGTATATCAAGTTAAAATTTAATAAAATGTTTTGCTTGTCTTGCAAAACGCTTGCAAAGTAACACTTCATCCTCTTTCAATACAATAATGCAAGGAAATAAACTTTATATAGGTTCATTTAAAAAGATAAGAATATAAGAATAGCTATACTGGAGGGGGGTTGGAAGGAGGAAAAGACAGATTATAAAATTATATTGTGTGTATATGAAGAGTGAATGGAAGAAATGGTATTACAATTAGTACTATTATTATGTGGCGGGGTCTTAGGTGGAGTTTGGGCAGGTCTAGAGTGGAGCTTTTGGGTTACCCCCCCCCTTCCCTCCAAACAAAAAAGTGTTCTGATGCCTATGTAATGGCATAAAGTCAAGTGTGTGTTTTGATTCAGTTTCTTTCAGCAGTTCAGGCAACTAGTCCAAGGAAGTAGTGCAGAAATATTTTTTATATAAGTAAAAGAAATAAATCTGTGCTTGTAGGGGATGTTGGCTGTCTCCTTTATTTCCCTTTCTGGCTCTCTAATCGCTGGCAGTGGCCATTAGACAACACCCACAAATGGTGATAAGCAATGGGGCCAGAACATAGAAACATAGTAAATGACAGCAGATAAAGACCACAGTAACAAACACACTGGAGAAATTAAAAAACACACAGTGAAGGCAACCTCTGGGTTCTAGAAAGTTTTGTTTGTTTCCAATAGAGACTAAACACATCTGTGTTTCGGCCTAAAAGGCCTTCATCGGGAGTCTTAACTGTTACTAGAGACTTGAGAAACAGTCCTCTTTAAGCTTGTGGTTTTAGAAGGATTTTCAGTGTGGAAGAAACCACATGCACTTTATTTGGCTTTAATTCCTTTGTGACATTCATTAATGTTACATCACATTGAGATCCTCCAAACCATAAGATTAAAGAGGACTGTTTCTCAAGTCTCTACTAACAGTTAAGACTCCTGATGAAGGCCGTTTAGGCCGAAACACAGACGTGTCGAGTCTCTATTGCAGGGGTCCCCAAAGTCCCTCCTTGAGGGCCAAAGCCAGTCGGGTTTTCAGGATTTCCCCAATGAATACGCATGAGATTTATTTGCCTGCACTGCTTTCAATGCATATTCATTGGGGAAATCCTGAAAACCCGACTGGATTCGGCCCTCAAGGAGGGACTTTGGGGACCCCTGCTCTATTGGAAAGGAATAAAACTTTCTAGAACCCAGAGGTCACCTTCGTTGTGCGTTTTTTTTAATTTCAGCAGATAAAGACCAGCATGATTCTGCTAGTCTGCTCAGTAAGATGGTTAGGGTTGTAACTGCCATTCTGCTACTCACCTCTATGCTTTTTTCAAGTGTAAACATCATTTATGGTTTTCTTTGACTGGAAACACTCTGAATTTTCCTTTGATCCTCTTGATATAAATGGATCCTCTGTGTTTCTCCAAAGCCTTTTGGAATTCCATCACCTTTTTTGTCCCACATCACTCCACCAGGAGGGCATTCAAAACATCCACTTTCAGTCCTTTTGTTCTACAGTTTTCTTGTTTTTGGAAAAGATTCATTTGTTCATTAACATCTTTCAAGTATTTAGTATTTGTATCATGTCTTCTCTGCTTCTCCTCTCCTCTAGGTACATATGTTCAGAACTTTAAGCTGAGTACAAGTGAAATATAAAATCTTTTTCTATGTTGACAGCATTCTATTAATACTTGGGAAATTACATGAGTTCATATAACAGTTCACCAAAGTGTCAGGTTATTGAATCAACTGAAGAAGATGCAAGATTCTGTCTCTTTCATCGTACTGTACAAGGCCTAGATCAGACTGACTTAATGTGTATCAGCAAATGGATGACATGGATAGGAATCCTCTTAAGTCAAGAACTGGAGAACATGCTCAAAGAAAATCCAGACCCAGATGTAAACAAAATAAACTTTGGGGAAAAGTGCAACCTGCATTACAGAGCTCATCGAAATGATGGCTGTGCCATGGTTAAGCTATGACTTTGAGCTATTCCCTATTTCAGATTCCTGATATTATTTTTTAAAAACAATATCTGTGCAGTTTAATAGCTCCAGTGGAGGCTGTTCATTTCTAATGTACAATGAGGTGGGCTGTTGGTGCCTATCACTGGAAAAGAAAGCAGCTAATGATACAGTCGGCGATAGCACTGACAAAATAAATATTTTTAAACAAAATCTGGAGCGCTACCATGTATAACTTTGAGCATGTTACTTATAAAATGGCCAAAGTCACATGTTAAAAAAAAAAAGGCATGGGTTAGGAAGAAGTGAGGATGAAGTAAAAGAAGACATAAAACATATACATTCAGTGTCTTCCGAACATAAACATTACAGGGTCTAAACTGTCAAGTTAATAATGCACGTTATTTGCCAATTAACAGACATTAATTGGTGACTTGACAATAATGTGGTTTCACGCAGGATTATTTTACTGCAACGCAACTTAAATAATAATGAGTTGCAAAGCATGCAAATGTATGCAAAGTAGCTCATTATAATGCAAAATGGATAGCATAGCATGCTTGAAACTTCACAAGCTGTGTAATTCATGTAAAGATAGCAATACCCACAGAGGTTGGTATTTTTCCTCCAAGAGGGCACTGAGCTGAAAATGCATGGCCCAGTGCTCACAGAGAGCAAATTAAAGGAGCCAATGCCTGACTTAAAAAAAATACCCCTGCAACCCCACAATCCTGATTCCCATCCCCCAAATCTTCCAAAATGCCTTCTCCCCCCACCCCCATTGTCTTCCTAGTGGGGATTAGAAGGACAGGAGTTATCTCTGGGTGCTCCTGCTCTGACAGTTCTTTGAATCAAAATGATGGTCTTGGTCCCCCATGAGTAGTCTCCTGGCACTACCTGTAGGGGGGACACAGGGAGCATTCCTTTATTTGATAGTTTGACTTCCTGGCAATACCATGAACCTACTGCTAAGGCCAGCATTTATATTCAGGGATCGGACAGAGCGTGAGTATCCAGGGATAACTTAGTCTTTCTCCTCCCCTACTACCCACCAGAGAGACATCCTGTAGGTGTTGAGAATATAGAGGATATTTTGAAAGGAGAAGGATTATGGGTGTTTTGGGGGTAGTGAGATCAGAGTTTGGGAGCCAGGGCTTAGTTTGAAAGATTAGGTGTAGGGGCTTAGGAGGGTACTAGAAACAGTGTTGAGACATGGGGGTGGGGGTATTTTTGACTAATCCAGGACTTTAAAATATAGCAGGCCTGACTTGGGACAAACAATTTTTGTGTTGCTGCAACCAGGAACATGAGA
The DNA here is from genome assembly GCF_902459505.1 of Geotrypetes seraphini. NCBI lineage: Eukaryota > Metazoa > Chordata > Amphibia > Gymnophiona > Dermophiidae > Geotrypetes > Geotrypetes seraphini. The sequence continues at coordinate 181,613,408 of NC_047087.1, forward strand.
TATTCCTTACAGCAGTAAAAGTAGATTTCCTGTAGAATTAACTAACTTGTAATTAGGGTTACCAGACGTCCGGGAAAACCCAAACATGTCCTCTTTTTAGAGTACTATCCAGGTGCCCGGAGGGATTTCCAAATCCTGGAAGTTTGTCCAGGTTTTGGAAGTCCCTGAGCTCAGGGCTGTGTCTGGAGCCCCTCTACTCATGTGCGGATGTTGATGCGATGACATCATGTGTACACATGCATGTGTGTGACATCATTGCATCAATGTACGCATACACGCAGAGGCCCTCCAGACCTTGGGGTAGGAGACAGGAGGTTCGGCGGGGAGCAGGGCTGGGGCGAAATGGGCCAGGGCCAGGTATCTAGGAAGGAATCGTATATGCTGGGATGTGAATAGCTGATATGCATGGACAGGGAGAGGGACCTTGGGGTGATAGTGTCCGAAGATCTAAAGGCGAAAAAACAGTGTGACAAGGCAGTGGCTGCTGCCAAAAGGATGCTGGGCTGTATAAAGAGAGGCGTAGCCAGTAGAAGGAAGAAGGTGTTGATGCCCTTGTACAGGTCATTGGTAAGGCCCCACTTGGAGTATTGTGTTCAGTTTTGGCGACCGTATCTGGCGAAGGACATAAGAAGACTTGAAGCGGTCCAGAGGAGGGTGACGAAAATGATAGGAGGCTTGTGCAAGAAGACGTATGAGGAGAGACTGGAAGCCCTGAATATGTATACCCTGGAGGAAAGGAGAGACATGGGAGATATGATTCAGACGTTCAAATACTTGAAGGGTATTAACTTAGAACATAATCTTTTCCAGAGAAAGGAAAATGGTAAAACCAGAGGACATAATTTGAGGTTGAGGGGTGGTAGATTCAAAGGCAATGTTAGGAAATTCTACTTTACGGAGAGGGTAGTGGATGCCTGGAATGCGCTCCCGAGAGAGGTGGTGGAGAGTAAAACTGTGACTGAGTTCAAAGAAGCGAGGGATGAACACAGAGGATTTAGAATCAGAAAATAATATTAAATATTGAACTAAGGCCAGTACTGGGCAGACTTGCACGGTCTGTGTCTGTGTATGGCCGTTTGGTGGGGGATGGGCTGGGGTGGGCTTCAATGGGAATGTATGGCTGTTCCTGAGGTGACAGTGCATAGAATCATCTGCTTTGACCTCTTTGAAAAAATCCCGGAATAGGAATGATAATTAACATTTTCTATGCGTACAGTGTGCTTTGTGGGGTTTTTTTTAAATTTTATTGTTGGTAGATCATTTTGACTTGGTCATTTTAAAAGTAGGTTGGAGTAGGTTTTAATGGAGATTTCGGCAGTAGGAACCCAAGCACAGTACCGGGTAGAGCTTTGGGTTCTTGCACAGAAATAGCTAAGAAGAAAAAATTTAAAAATTTAAATTGAATCAGGTTGGGCAGACTGGATGGACCATTCGGGTCTTTATCTGCCATCATCTACTATGTTACTATGTTAATGAGGAAATCTCGCAACCCTATCTGCAATGAAGCCTGTGGTAAATTTTTGTGAGGTGAAATAGCACAACAATGCAGCATTTTACCGCATGTTGGTTATTAGGGACTTATATGTTCAGCTGGCACAGAGTTACAACATTTATAAAACGATGGTCGTCTGGACTCTTTGATAACTGCAGGGGAGGGAGGTGTGGTACAAGGAGGGGAACTATTGTGACAAAGTTGAAAAGTCTATGAAATTACTGTGGTATTCAAGATTTAATTTTTCAACTCCTTTTTGTAAGCATGGTTCTTGCCATTAGTTGTGTCTTGTTTGATTTGTTATTCTTTCTAATAAAATGATTTAAACATAATTTTTGCACCCCTGACAATAGGTTCTCCTTGAAATGGGTTTCATATCTGTTTAGTTATACAGTAACCCCACTGCTGAAAAATGAATTTTAATATGCACAAGGCAAGCAGAGAGAAAAAATATCCAGTACTAAAACAGAACAGAGATGCCTGAAACAAAGTCTACAATTAAATCAAGAGCAATGGCAAATGCCTGCAAACCACCCTGTTCTCAAGAAAGCAGATTGGGGGAGAAGTGAAGAAAATGAATATGATAGAAACAAGTGGATATTTCCTGAACCCTGAAAAGCTTCCATTGCAGTTCAGCTTCTGTGAAAAAGCAGGATTTTATACATAAACAGTTGAAAAACACATTGCTTGACAATCTAAAAACTAGCATGAACACTTTATAGATCAGAAATATGAGAGATCTTTTGGCCTTCTTGTACTGTCCATTGTGAGAATTTGCTGCTTGTGTTCTTAGACTCAAGGAACTACGATGCAGCAGTGAAGATGGTCTTTTAAAAAAACCAGAGGTTTGATCATTCTACTCCTTGTCTATTAAGGCTCCAGTGGCTACTAGTAAAGTCTTGAATCTAATTTATACTAGAGCAAATAAAAAAAATCCACATAAAAATGTCTAGGGCCTGAACCACTGCAAACATATGGACCCAACATGGTCTGTGTTTCGACATTATTGTCTTCCTCAGGGGTCCCTATAGGTCCTATAAGCAGGCTTGTGAATTAAATAATAACCTCTGCACTGTTGAGATGCACTGAGGAAGACAATAGTGTCGAAACACAAACCGTGTTGGGTCCATATGTTTCTAGTGATTCAGGCCCTAGACATTTTTATGTGGATTTTTTAATTTTTTAATTTTATTTGCTCTAATAAAGCCTTCATCTTGGCCATCGACTCTCCACAAGTTTTTTGCTATTGGTTGTGTTTCCTTTTGTGGAGGAATCAGGGTCAACTTTCTTGTTGTGCTGTGATCTAATTTACACTGGCATGTTGGATTTATAAAATTTATACAGACATTTCTCTAGAATATATGACTGGATTGTTTTCCTTTCCTTTATCATCTCTTTCTTTTCGGGCTGGAGATCGATTGCTTTACTTTCTATCTTTTTCCAGGTCTAGATATAAGCAATCTTTACAAGTTCAATTTTGGTCTTCGTTACCGATTGCAATAAGGATTGAACCTACATATATATCTTTCCAGAAAAGATTGAAGACTTATTTGTTTCAGAAGCTGAATTTGAAGCTCTGATTGAATGATTTCTGTAGGTCAGTTCTAATTGTTAATCTGCTTTGTACCTAATTGTTGGGAGTTGGCAGACTATAAATACAAGGGTAATTTGTAAAGTTTGATTAAAAAAAAAGCAAGTGAAACAATGTAGTCTCCATGCAGTGAGTTTTTTCATATCATAGGAAAAATAGCTATGAAAAAACTGGACTAAGTATATAGCCCTCAATGGAGACTACATTGTTTAACTTCTTGTTTTTTTACCAAACTTTTCAAACCACCCTTGTATCACATCGCATCACATCTCATTGGGAAAATGAAAAGTAACATATTTTTGCATTCTACAGAAGAGGGGAAAGAAGGAAAAGCAAAACTGATATGATTTTAAATAGCAGACAGGTGATATTAAACACCAGCCAGGCTTCACAAAGCAGGAATGAGTAGGAGTGATATCTACTGGCATTGCCACATTGAGTTGATATTCAAAAGAGTGGACAAGTCTTTTGGCACAGTACAAGACACACAAGTGACAAAACAATCAAGAGACACACATAGAAACATAGAAACTGGAAATCTATGTAGGCCACGGTTTTCCAGACTACATTTCCAGTGCCTATCTATGATGTGAATCGCTCCTACATAGGTGCTTTAGGCCACCAAATGCCATTTCCTGGGTTAGCCAAGCCCATAGTGATAGGCACTGGAAATCTAGTCTGCTCATCCGCAGTAACCATTATCTTGTTCTCTCTCCGAGAGATCCCACGTGCCTATCCCAGGCCCTTTTGAATTCAGTCTCTGTCTCCACCACCTCTTCTGGGAGACTGTTCCAGGCATCTACTACCCTTTCTGTAAAAAAGTATTTCCTTAGATTACTCCAGAGCCTATCACCTCTTAACTTCATCCTATGCCCTCTCATTGTAGTTTCCTTTCAAATGAAAGAGACTCGACTCATGCGCATTAACATTACGTAGGTATTTAAGCATCTCTATCATATCTCCCCTCTCCTGCCTGTATACAGATTGAGATCTTTAAGTCTATCCCCATATGCCTTATGATGAAGACCACATACCATTTTAGTAGCCTTCCTCTGGACTGACTCCATCCTTTTTATATCTTTTTGAAGGTGCAGCCTCCAGAATTGTATACAATATTCTAAATGAGGTCTCACCAAAATCATATGCAGGGGCATCAATACCTCCTTTTTCCTACTGGCCATACCTCTTCCTATACAACCTAGCATCTTTCTAGTTTTCACCGTCACCTTTTCAACCCATTTGGCCACCTTAAGATCATCACACACAATCACACCCAAGTCCCGCTCTTCTGTCATGCACATAAATTCTTCACCCCCTAAACTGTACCGCTTCCTTGGGTTTTTGCAGCCCAAATGCATGACCTTGCATTTCTTAGCATTAAATTTTAGCTGCCAAATTTCAGACCATTCTTCAAGCTTTGCCAGGTCTTTCTTCATGTTATTCACACCATCCGGCATGTCTACTCTATTGCAGATTTTGGTATCATCCGCAAAGAGTCAAATCTTACCCGACAACCCTTCAGCAATATTGTTTATAAAAATGTTAAAAAGAACAGGCCCAAGAACATCAGGAACAGCTCGCCTGTTAGTATTCTACACATCTTCTCACAGACACTGAGGCCCCAATGCTCTAAACTCACTGTGCCTTTAAAGATCGAAGTTAAACCAGGTCTTACTGATGTAGCATTGAAATATTTCACTTACTAATGCACACAATGGCTCAGCACGGTCTTTTTCATCCTTTGTACCAGCCTCCAGCTCAACTATGTAAATGTAGCATAATGAGGTCATTAATATTAAAATGAACTCTCCAGGTGATGCACAAACTGAAGCGCCAACTTTTAATGCTCCAAAATTACCAGCTGGTCTGTGATGCCACAACTGTTGCTGGGGCTGATAATTGCATGACATGAAAGTTTAAAACACAGGCATACAACAGAAAAATAATCTTTTTTTAATTGCCTAGCCAGTAATGAGGAGTAATGGGAATTTTTGCTGTGATGTCCTAAGTTTTGTCAAACTGCCCAGCCCTAAAAATCTTTTTGTGGCTTTCGAGCGACAAACAGAGCCAATCAGGATTGTCATATATGCGTGTGTTAAAACCGCACCTCAAGCACGTGTATTAAAGGTGAACTCATTGAAAGTTGCCATTGGCTTGCTGGTAGTTCTCCAGTCCCTCCCCTTCCTTCCTTTCCATCCAATAGCATTGTCAATAAGGCACACCTATGACTGATGCTATGGTGTAGCATTTCCTGCTGCTGCAACGTAGCATTTCCTGGACCATGCACACATTTATGCCTCTTTCCATGGACTATTCTGCATGTGTCAGTCGCTTTCTCCAACGACTGATTAGATGGGTTATCCATGGACCTCTGCAAAGTTTATTTGCTTGTGATGTTCTTTGGGAATCGCTCATCATTTTGAAATTGTTAATGTTACTGTCACTATCACGACCCATGGGATTTTAATGATGATTTGAGAGCATCTGGGCCTGAGTCATTACTTTTAAAGAAGGTAACAAAATGGCTATAACTACAACATTGATTTCTGCTAGGAAATTAATGCTAAGGCTTTAGGGCCTAACACTAAGGGGATGACGGTTAATGGTCACAGAGAAAAAAAAAAAGTCCTCTACTTATTCACAAAGGTGTGTTAAGTGGTAATGCACCAACAGGCACATTATTTAGTGCAGGCACCATTATTTTCAGTGGGGCCTACTCAGTAATTACACGCATTGTGGGGCGTTAAAGCTTATTGTACCTTTGTGAATAGGGGCCTTAATGACGAACATTTAGCAACATCTTGCCCCTCTTCTTCAAGAAAATGTGAGTGAGACCAGACACAGATAGAATCAACACTAAGCTTATCAACTCTCCCTTCTTCTTTATTCTGCTGTGTCTCACCTTTTGGTCTCTTTTTTTCCTCTCTGTTGACTGATTATGTTTTTGCTCTACTGTACCATATTTATGGTTTCAGTTTCATGCAAAATTTAAACAATCTTCCATAAATTAACAAATTAAAAAGTACTTTCAGGTTGAATATATATTATACTTGTTCTGTACAGGTCATTCACATTGGGAAAACATATTAATCGTGTTAATATTTCTTTGGGAAAGATGGAAACTTCTGAATGAAAAGCTTGGGCAATACATACTTTTAGCGGGAATTTTCACTGACAGAAAAAAGTTCATTTTTATTCTTCAGTATTACTGGTAGAAGTTTCTTATATAATTTAAGACATGCATCCACTTCTAAGAAGCAACCACATTTTCAAAATCTTTCATGAAATCTATTTAACATTTGCTAACAAATCTCTCAAAAGTCCAATCAAAGGCAACTTAACCTGAAGTCCAGTGTTTCCTGTGATGTAAAGCTACAACTGCCTACTTTAGATCTCATTATCATAACTTCTGGAACTTATGTTTGTTTCCCCAAGCCTTAAATGTAGTGCAATGAGAGAAAAAAAATTGGCATACCTACAATTATTTGCATGTTCGCAGTATTTTCAGTCCAAGCCTTAAATCTGGCGCTTAGACTTGTAAGCCTTTGGATCAAGAACATCTGGCAGATATTTCAAATGATTTAAGTGGGCAGAAGAGGCTCCTGCCTACTTAAATCACTTGTCAGTGGCTAACCATTGAATATTCAGCCACACTCAACTGGTTAATGCTGCTGAATAATCGCGGTTAGCACCTGAGCCAAAACCAGCTAACTTGGGGCGTTCCAGAGGTAAAAGCCCTTAACCGCATAAGATAACCGCCTAAATCGGGCTGCATAAATGGCAGTTCTATTTATGTGGATCATCTTATGTAGTCAAGGACTAAATATTGCACTTAACCACATAGGCCTGGATTCTCTAACTGGCACTGATTCTATAGGTGCCAGTAGGCACCCAAGCTCAGTAAAAAATGCCGTTCAATGTTTTTAACTGAGTTTCAAGGTGCCTATTGGCACTTAAAAAATCAGTGCTGGAATCACACCTCCCTTAGATGCTTCAGGCTGCCTAACGCCACTGTGGGCGTGGCTAACACAGGAAATGGCATTAGGTGGCCTAAAGCACCTATGTAGGAGCGATTCACAACATAGATAGGCACTGGAAATGTAGGCCTGGAAAACCCTGGCCTACATTTCTGGCACCTATCGTTCCTGGAGGTACAATTCTCTATATGGCGCCGTCACGACCACCAATATTGCTGCCGTATAGCGAACCCAGACCCTAAGCTTTAGCAGCCAATTTATTCCCAGATAAGCAATGCCAGTTCAGACATGGCTCAGCATTGAATATCTGGGAATATAGCTGGCGGCAAACACAAAAACACTGACCGCGGACGGCTGAATATCAGCAGAATCGTGATCATGTGAATGGTTTTCTGTAATGTTCTTTTTATCGTTTATTATCATTTATTATTGTAGATTGTAATTTGTTATATCACCAAAGCTAAAAAACAGATAATGACAGTTGAAATAAGCCAGTAATAATAAAAAGACATAGTAAAGGACTCCTTGATCATGATAGACTAACAACTAACTGTTCTCACATCGAGAAGTTCACGTTCACATTTATATGCATGATGACAGTGCTATAAACCATTGGCTCAATATTTAAACACAGCAGCAGTATTTCAGCTATTCAGGAATGTTCAATTCTGCTATATAGGTAAAAAGAATATACATAGAATATAAAAAGAATATACATAGAAGGACTGAGCACCACCTCTATTGGACCAAAATTTATCTGGATAAGTATTTGGATATCAGACTGAATATTGCTTGCATCCATAGAGTTGGACTCCAACCTCGTACCACCCTGACACTATTCAAGAAGATCAGTATATGTTTTCAGTGACACTGCCCATATAATGCCACTGAAAAGCCACAGATTTAGCTGCCTAAGGCATTTGTCCAGATTGCAGCTGCCTCATATATGTAGATATAGATATTAGGGATGGACAACTAGAAAATGTTCATTTTGTGTCACTTCCTGTTGCATTTCCAGGAATGTTCCTGGGCAGGTATGAGATCCCTCTATACATCCGGGAGCAGGGAAATTTGCACAATTTTAAGAAGTTACTGGACAAAGTATTTGTTTTGTATGATGAAATATGGGGATTGTAGCGTTAATATAATTGTAGGCGCTGCTTGCTGAAATGTTTTGTTTGTTTGTGTGATGTGATAATATTATGTAAGTTCTTTTTCGAACCCGCTTTGTATAAAGCGGGATATATGCCAATAAGCTATAAACTATTCATTTCTGTTTGGCTATTTTGCCATTCATTACCTACTCTTTGGAAAGGGGGTGAACTCTCTTCTTGACAGTGTGCAAGCACCTACTCTTTACACATGCGCAGTGGTTCTTTTGAAAGACCGTGCCCTATTTATAAACAGTGTGCATTCTTTTGAAAGAGTGCCCACTATTATCATCAAACAGAAAAACAAGAAATGTTTATTTTCTCGTCATTTTCATTCATCGATGACATGTAAAGACATGGGATATGTTTTTCACACATCCCATGTCATTGCAAACAAGAGTTCCCACGTGATTTTTCTGTTCTTATATAGAACACCGCTACAGCATATTAGTTCATGTCATCTGTTTAATCTACACTGGTGCTAAGAATTACTGTTCTGTAGAGGAATCCTCAGATTGCCGTGGGTGTAACTTAACACCTGATGGTTACAATTCTCATTAGTATCCCGTATCACGGTTTTTAAACTTTTTAAAGCGATTATTTCTCAATTTTTTAGTACTTATTTAGTGCTCATTGTGTCTTATTTAACTTTTAATGCAATCTTCCAAGTTTAAAGTTATGGACTTAGCTCAATAGTGCAGCTCCAACATTGTACTAAAAATTGAGAAAGAATTGCTTTAAAAAAGTTTAAAACACTGTGATACGGGATAGTAATGAGGATTGTAACAATCAGGTGTTAAGCTACACCCACGGCAATCTGAAGAGTCCTGTACAGAACAGTGATTCTTTGCACCAGCGTAGATTAAACAGATTGCAAACAGGAGGCCATCCCAACTACATAGATATATATACACACAAGTATACATACACACTGGAGCCAATATTGAGACCATAGGAAGGAGGTTATCTCCTGCGATAGATACGAGCCTGGATTTTCAATGTCAGGCTATTTCCAGTTACCAGCATTGAACATCCAATCTATATTTGGCTGGCTGATTCTTAGCCAGCAAAATCATTTTTAAGACCCGGCTGGTTAAGTTATAGCGACCAAAGATAGACCAGCTATTTCATTGGCCTGATTTGGCCGCTAAACTTGGCCAGTCAATGTGTAAAATCGGAGGCTAATGCATGACATAGCAGGCTGAGCTTTAGCCACTAGGCTTAACAACTAGCCACTAGCCTTAACGTAGGTGCCGGAAGGCACCTACCAGTGCCTAAGGGCTCCTTTTATCAAGCCGCGCTAGCAGGGTTAACGCGCGCGATGTTTCAGCACGCGTTAACCCCTGCGCTGGCCTAAAAACGACCGCTTGCTCAAGGGAGGCAATAGTGGCTAGCGTGGCCAGCGGTTTAGCACGCGGTATTACGCGGCTTGATAAAAGGAGCCCTAAGTTAAGAGGGAAACACTGTTTAAGAGTTTTTTTAAATAAGATTTCCAGGCACCTACTGGTGCCTAAAAAAATGGTGTTGGAATCATGCCTCTGGAGGCGCCCACCTGTGCCTTTAGGCGTGGCTAATGCCAGAAGTGGCGTTAGGCACTGGAAGGCGCGATTTACATCAAAGGTAGACGCCAGAAATGCAGGCCTTGAAAACCTGGCCTACATTTCTGGCGCTTACCTTTGCTGGAGGTACGATTCTCTAAACGTTGCAGTCGTGTGATTGTCGGCCACTGACAATGGTGCCATTTAGAGAATTCTGCCTAAGCATTAATATGCCGCAGGGATAGCCAGCTGTCTCCTGCTCAATATTAGCACTTAAAAGGCCAAATGCTATTTAAGAGTCAGGAGCCATTCCTAGCCAGTTAAATAGCACTGAATATTGGGCAGACTGTGTTTCAAAAAAAACAAAACAACAAAAACCCAAACTATACAAAATTTGGTTCCCGCATAACTATCAAAATTTGGCCAATTTCAATATAATTTAGAATATATCATCCTGAATAAATTTGCAATAAGCCTACACTCACGCCGATCAACCCACCTAAATGACGACACTCTACTACCTAGTTCTTCAGCAGTCATGATGTTTTCTTCAGTGCAAACTGATCAGGCTCTATTGCTTCCTGACTGGTGATCAGTTGAGCCTGTTTCTCACAATTTCTCCAAAACATATTTTGAACTAACCCCCTTCCACCTGCTTTCTGGAAACCCTTGCACCCGTCTATGAAAAACATAATCTTTCGCCAATTACAAATTTTTATAAGGATCAGATCCTCCTCACTGAAAACCATAGTAACTGTTACATAAGAACATAAGAATAGCCTTACTGGGGCAGACCAATGGTTCATCAAGCCCAGTAGCCCATTCTCACAGTTGCCAATCCGGGTGGCTTCCCTCATGTCTTTCTCAATAACAGACTATGGACTTTTCCTCCAGGAACTTATCCAAACCTTCTTAAAACCAGCTACGCTATCCGCTCTTACCACAACCTCTGGCAAAGTGTTCCAGAGATGAACTATTCTCTGAATGAAAAAAAATTTCCTCCTATTAGTTTTAAAAGTATTTCCCTGTAACTTCGAGTGTCCCCCAGTCTTTGTAATTTTTGACGGAGTGAAAAATCGATCCACTTGTACCCGTTCTACTCCACTCAGGATTTTGTAGACTTCAATTATATCTCCCCTCAGCCGTCTCTTTTCCAAGCTGAAGAGCCCTAACCATTTTAGTCTTTTCTCATACGAGGGGAGTTCCATCCCCTTTATCATCTTGGTCGCTCTTCTTTGAACCTTTTCTAGTGCCACTATATCTTTCTTGAGCTAAGGAGACAAGAATTGAACGCAATATTCCAGATGAGGTCGCACCATGGAACAATACAGGGGCATTATAACATTGTTTACAGCAAAATGGTGCCAGCGTATATCATGACAATAATCACTAGGTAGTGGGAGCTTCATTTGAGTGAGGTAGCCAGGTGACCAGTATGAGTGCAGGATTATATATCCAAAATATTACTGAAATTTGTCAATTTTGATGGAATTATGCAAAATATATGGTTTGTATAGTTTTGCATATATATATATATATATATATATTATATGCAATGTTTACAAAACACTATATAAAGCTTATATTTGCATAAAGCTTTGTATAGTTTTTAAAAATGTATTTATTTATATACAATGTCTAAAAACACTATACAAAGCTTATATTTTGCATAACTATATTATATATATATTTTGCATAACTATATATATATATATATATATATTTATTTATTTATATTTATATATAGTTATGTCTTTCTAGATCTTTCTCTCTCAAAAAAAGTGGTGAAATATTTTTTAGGGCAATGTTATATATGTGTATGACAGGATTCAACTATAACATGTACAAATTCACACATCTACAAGCCTCTCCCAGCTCCCCATAGCTGCCAGCCAGGGCTGCTCTTACCAATTGTATGCCCCGGGGCACTCACTGGAGTTCCAGTCCCATCTGGGGTCGGGTGAAAAGGCTGCTGAACTTTGGTCCTGATGATCCTGTGAAAAAGAAAAACAAGTAGGACTTAGAGCAATATTTCTCCAAATATACTAAACCTGGACTCACAAAATACCCTATGCTTGAAGGGTTCCCAGTGTATGCATGCTGATATTGAAATGACTTTAAGGACTATAGAACAAAAGATGCTGGTGTCTAAATCTGGTTCTGGATGAACTAAAGTCACATTTTCAATGTTGGGGAAGTGGGAAAATTGCCACAGTTAGGAGAGTATATCTGGCAGTTCCTTCTTAAAAGAAGCATTAACAACATCTCTAAGGGGTCCTTTTATCAGGGCGCGGTAGTGGTTTAACGCGCGGAATACTGCGCATTAAACCACCTACCGCGCTAGTACCTAATGCCTGCGTTGACGAGGTGTTAGGATTTTAGGCTGCCACGGGGGTTAGCATGTGATGAAATATCCGACACGCTAACCCCGCTAGCGCGGCTTGATAAAAGGACCCCTAAGTGTTTCTACAAGCACACTGAAAAATATGTTCCTCAATCCCATTCCTTTCATGTGAAAGAATTTTGGAGTATGATGACTTATTTTGTCATTAGGCAAAGAAGCACTGAAGAATGCAAAACCAAATAGTTTCAGATTATATTAACAAACCCTCTCTAAAACTTTATCAGCCTTAATGTAACATTTTCTAGACCTATAATACACTGTAAATCAAAGGGCCTTTGCATAAAATCTTGTTCAGCGCATTAGATAAAGGACACTTACCCCCACATAAATATGGGGAACACTGGTGATTGATGGAACTTGAATTCTGCTTCCATAATGCAAGTGTCACATGACCGCTACCAACATGGCTTCCATTCCTACCTTGACCTTCACTCCATTAAGGGCCTCTTCTATCAAACTGCACCAGCAGTTTGTAGCGCAGTGAGCCGCGCTGAATGGCCTGCGCTGCTCCCAACGCTTATAGAGTTCCTATGAGCTTTGGGAGCAGCGCAGGCCATTCAGCGCGGCTCTCTTTGCTAAAAACTGCTAGCGCACTTTGATAGAAGAGGCCCTAAGTTGATGCAGCATTTATGACAAGTTGTTCATTCTTCTGATACTGAAGGCACACAGTTCTTTTTACTTTTAGTGTAAAATATGTACAAATAGTTCTTTAAAAAAGCACTCTGCAGCCCTGTAGATCCAGCATGGATACATCTCACCACAACATTCCTGGATCATAAGATTTATTATATTTTTTTTGCGTACAGTATAATTTCATCATAATGGACTCGCTTATAACGGAACCTCACCTATTACGGAGGTTTAGACAAGTCGCTCACTTCTTTCTTGCTCTCTCCCACACTGAAAAATCAGCCCTGCAGCCCTGAAACTCCCTGCTTTCAGCCTTAGATATGAGAAACTCCACTGTGGGGGAAAAATGACACCCCGACTCTCCTGCTCTTCCCCACAGTGCAGCCCCGCTTTAAAACCACGGGCTCGCACTGCAGCAAAGAGCAGGAGAGTCGGGGCAGCATTTTTCCCCACAGTCAAGTTTCTCTAGGCTGTGTGTGTCACTGCCATTGTACCATTTTCTTTTCATCCTTTCTGGTACTTTCAGTTACTTATATTATAAAAAAGTAATGGCCTCTATAATTCCGTGAGGCTAACCAGGAATTGTAACTTATTTGCATACCCAAAGATTTTAGGCTGTAAATTTAAGGGCCGCTTTAACGAAGCCGCGTTAGCGGCTTCATCGCACGCAGCTTTTTAGCGCGGGCTAACCCCCGCGCTAGCTGAAAAACTACCGCCTGCTCAAGAGGAGGCGGGAGTGGTTAGCGCGGCCGGCAAATTAGCACGCGCTATTACGCATGTTAAATCGCTAACGCGGCTTCGTAAAAGGAGCCCTAAGTCTTTTTTAGACAGGATGCTTGCATTTCAAGCAAGTAAACAACAGTCCTGGTTTGGTAACTATATTAGTGGAGCCATGTTATCTTACAGTGCCTTCCGAAAAGAAATTAAGACAGTATTATTTGATAAATTTATTTCTTAATTTGATGTTTTTATTCCTGATATAATAATTTTACCGCTTTTACTTAAATTTTTATTGTCTTTTTAGTTAATATGCTGTATTCTCATTTTAATATTGTACTTCGCTGATTGTCCAGGTTTTCTCTCTTGTGTAAACCGCCTAGAATTCTTTTAATTATGGCGGTATGCAAAAATAAAGTTATGTTATGTTATGTTATCACGAGTTAGGTGAGAGGTTAGCTTAAGTTTAGGAAATTTAAATACAGCAGTCTAATAAAATGCCATATCCTTTGAGCAGATTACTCGGGAACGAGCCCCCTGCCTTGCCCTTACGCCATCGATGGCCCTTAACCTCTGGAACTCTTTTTTTTTTTTTTTAATCTAATCTAATCTAATCTTTAGTCTTATATACTGGGTCATTCCGAGAGGGACTCGAACCAGTTTAGAAAATATTATCTTATGACTATAAATAAACAGTCATAAAAAGGAAGAATCAGTAAATATCAACAGAGAGTTGTCAGCTAGGGAAATCTTTCGAATATCAGTAAAATATTTTAATCCTGCTATTCAAAAAATTTATCTAGATATCAAAACTCATCCCCTTGTCCATCCCCTCTCTTGTAAATTTCCCCTCAAAGTCTCTCCCACTCTTGTAGTTTTCTCTTCAAAGTCTCAATCATGTAAACAGCTCCCTAAATTGTAATTTTCTGGAAATGTCCAGTTATCTTCTTTCGTAATCCGCCTAGAACTGCAAAGTACTGGCGGAATAGAAGTCACTAATGTAATGTAATGTAATATTTTGTAAATAGATACATTTTCAAGGTTTTTCTAAAACAAGTCAGCGAAGGGAGAGTTCTAATAACCGATGGAATCTCATTCCAAATTTTAACCATAGTGAATGGCAAAGAATGTGAAACCTACCTAAAGTTTGAATCCCTTTAATGGCAGGGAACATTAGTTTAAATTTATATATATTCCTTGTAGACTGAAAATGACAGGAATTATAAGAAAGAGGAAATAATGGAGAGAAGATCCCATATAAACTCTTAAAGAACACATTTAAACTGGATTCTCCAATATATCAGAAGCCAGTGTAATGCCTTCAACAATGGTGTAACATGATCATATTCATTTTTTCCATGAATTATTTTGGCAGCCATAGTCTGAATGAGTTGTAATCTCATTTATATTCTGCATATCCTATAATTCTATGTGGATTACAAATTATTCAGGTACTCAAGCATTATTTCCTAACTGTCCCGATGGGCTCCACTCTATCTAATGTACCTGGGGCAAAGGGGATTAAATGACTTGCCCAGGGTCACAAGGAGCAGTGTGGGATTTGAACCTACAACCTTAGGATGCCAAGGCTGTAGCTCTAACCACTGTACCACACACTCTCCGGAGGAGTCAGGTACAGTGGTTAGTGTAGCTAGGTTTAAGAAAGGTTTGGACAAATTCTTGGAGGAAAAATCCATAGTTTGCTATTGAGACAGACATGGGGGAAGCTGCTGCTTGCCCTGGATTGGAAGCATGATATAACATAAGAACATAAGCATTGCCTCTGCCGAGTCAGACCATAGGTCCATCATGCCCAACAGTCCGCTCCCGCGGCGGCCCCCCAGGTCAATGACCTGTAGTGATCTATTATTCAAGGGCGCTTTGCATTGTATAGTAACCCTCTAATTATACCCCTGGATCCCCTTTCCCTTCAGGAACTCACCCAATCCCTTTTTGAAACCCAAAATCGTACTCTGCTCAACCACCTCCTCTGGAAGTGCATTCCAGGTGTCCATCACCCTCTGGGTGAAGAAGTACTTCTTAGCATTTGTTCTAAACCTATCTCCCCTCAATTTTTTTTGAGTGCCCTCTAGTTTTTGTTGCCCCCGCCAGTCTCTCTCTACCTTCACTATACCCTTCACGATCTTATAAGTTTCTATCATATCCCCTCTAAGTCTCCGCTTTTCCAGGGAAAAGAGCCCCAGCTTCTCCAGCCTATGCTGTTGCTATTTGAGTTTCTGCTAAGTACTGTGACCTGGATTGGCTATTGTTGGAAACAGAGGACTGGGTTAGATGGCTAGTATGAGTGTTCTTGTGTTCTTAAGTGTTTCAGTGTGCACAGTGAAAAAAATACAAAATTTTCCTACTTCCCCTTGGGTCCGTCAAAGGTATGTTGTGTAAGCATACTCTGAGGGTCTGCTTTTTCCTGTTCTGGCCTCTATGGCCTGCCTGGGCTCTGGGGTTTTATGTGGCATGCCTAAAGGATATGTTCCCTGCTCTGACCTGTCTGAGCTATGCCATCACTACAGCGTCCTTGAGAGCTAGGATTCTTAAAGTGACCCCGTGAGGGAGTGCTGTTCTTTGGAACCGACAACTTCAGCAGATATTTCTGTTGCCTTTCTAAAATAGGCTTAAAAGAAATACCTTTCTCAGCTTTGACATAGGTGCTATGACCCCCTCTAGGGGGAAAATTCCCTAAGTGGGTATCTCCTTTTAGGCATCTCAATAATACGTGAGAAGAGCATATGTTATAATGGTCCCTGGATACCCAGGTGTTGTTACAGAATACTGGCGTAACTTGGGATCGGTGCACCTAATATTTGGGTGCCCTGAATAATACCAGCCATAGAGCTGGTGTAACTGCTGATACCTAAGTTACGTGCATAAATGGGAACTCTAGGTTTATGCCAGACCCATATTCTATCCACATGTATACTCCTTTTGCAGTTGCACGTCATCGCATGTGTGCATGCCTTATATAATAGTGCTTAGGATGCTTATATGCATAAGTAAAGAGGATTGGACTTGTATACTTGTATATTGACCCCACCATCACCAAACTGATGATCAAAACAACAGACATCAAAGTGTTTCGAAAAGAAATCAAAACAGTTCTATTCAAAAAACACGTCCTTACTTATTAATCTCCTCCCACTCGTACATGCTTTCTCCCCCGTGAATAGCACACCAGTCATTCCCTCGAACCATACCTACCAAAAAATACCCAGACCGCTAAATAAGCATCTACAACATGTATACAATAAACTTATCCCTTCAATGTTAGGTAATCCCGAATATATTGTTACTCTCCACTGTATCCTGTAAGTACTTGAATCTTTACTATGTTATTCCATCGGATAAATTCAGATATCCTCTAATTTGTAACTCTCAACTGTATCATGTAATGTACATGAATCTTTGTTATATAATTCTATCGGTAATGTCCAGATATCTTCTAATTTGTAATCCGCTTAGAACCGCAAGGCACAAGCGGAATAGAAATCACTAATGTAATGTAATGTAATGTAATATACTGCTTTTTCTGTGTGTGGTCACAATCAAAGCGGTTTACATAGTTTAGACAGATACTTATTTTGTACCTGTGGCAATAAAGTGTTACGTGACTTGCCCACAAGGATCTGCAGTTGGAATTAGACTCACAACCTCAGGGTGCTGAGGCAGCTGCTCTGTCTACTAGGCCACTCCTTCACTTTTTGCTTACATATACATATACTGTGTCTGAATTCAAGAGGGCCTGGGATAGGCATGTGGGATTTCTCAGAGGGAGAAAGAATTTGTGGTTTCTGCGGATGGGCAGACTGGATGGGCCATTTGGCCTTTATCTGCCGTCATGTTTCTATGTTTCCAAATGGTGCAAAAATGTGGGTTCTCTGCAATTAAATTGCCCTTTTGTGTCTATGAGAAAATACCATGAGAAATCAGGCCCACAGTTACTTTGGATATAAAAATATACATAGCCCCGCCCCAATATTCAGACCAGCAGCCTTGGATATTCGATGCCAGGGCTATGTCCAGCTACAGGCATTGAATATCTGGTTCAAAGTTTATCACTAAAGACTTACCCAGCCAAGTCAGTATTCTGCTGCTAGCTGGCTAAGGCAAAATGGCGAAAGACAGACCTGCGCTTTAGGCGGGTCTATCTAGCTGCTAGCCTTAGCCATCCATCCATTGACTATTGGCGGTGACTGGCTATGCCATGCAACATAGCCGGTCACCAGCCAATCCAGAGAGTGGGATATTCACTAGGAGATAGCTTTCTCCCATTGAATATTGGCAGATAGCCAGTTAAGTGGCATTTAGCTGGCCGGGACCTGTTCCCGGCTGGCTAAATGTCACTGAATTTTAGGCTTGTAGTCTCACCCTGCTATAGCATACCTGACTTACAAAATCACAATGGAAGTTCAATTATTTGTAAGTTGATGTAATATACAGTGGGAAGCTTAGCATGGTGATTTCTTTTGAAATTAGCATAGCCACAGATTTGGTTTATGAAAAAAATAATCTGTGCTACATAAGAAATAAAATGTAAACTGATTTAGTGCACACTACATGGAACATAACATAGCACACTTAAAATACATTTTTATAACTGGAGTAGACTAAACTATAATTTTTGGTGGAATTCCCTGTCATATTTATAAAATGGAAAGATATATTGCAATACAGCGAGGGTGTTTTAGAAAATTTCAAGATGTGTGGGAGCCATTAACAAAATATTGCAATGATTAAATGATTCTTTTCCCTTGATTTACAGGTTCAATTATGAGGGGGGAGGGGGAATAATTTTATTATTTTATTAATGTATATTGTACATTGTATTTGATTATATAATAGGAAGGGTTGGGAAGGGTGGGGGTTAATAGCATTTTATGTGTACTCTTGATGACTATTAAGTGATATATTTATGATCTATTTGTTATATAATATTGATGCACTTATTGTACGTTTAAAAATGAATAAAGAATTTTTTTAAAAAATAAATAAATACATTTTTCTTTATATATCGCAAAAACCTTTTGGTTCTATGCGGTTTACAAAAGAGGTCAACTGACAATGTCAGTGAGGTACAACTTAACTTGGCAGACGCGGTTAGCAACAAAAGAGGTTAGCAGTGGAAATTTACAAAAGAGGTCTAACTGACCAATGCCAGAGCTACAACATAATTTGGCAAAGCAGTTGGCACACTTGGCATAGAAGCCCAGAAAACCAGACTCTGAGGAAGATAATATTTCAAAGATAAACATTAAACACGATACAGATATCTTTAAATAGATTAGATTTAGTTGAATTGGCCAACCTACTTAGGAGGTGTGTAAATATTGTGTACTTAGCTGCAATAGTAAACCTAGTATTATATGTGAAAATATGTGGGATGATTGATTGTGGCATAATTATGCTGGTATTAATAACTCTGTATTGTAACACAGCTACAGAAGCCCCTGTAACTCTGTATAGAGCCCTTGTATTGTAACACCGCGCAGAAGCTCTTTGTAACTCTGTATTGTTGTATCACCTCTACAGAAGCTCGTGTATTGTAACACCTTTACAGAACCTCAAGCAAACCCTTCTGAATTGACTCCCTTTAGCGGTATAGAAGTTTCCAATAAACAAAAGAGATTTACAAAGTGGTTAGCAATAGGATTTTACAAAAGATGTAAAAATGACCGGTGTTAGAGAGCTACAACAAGACTTGTCGTAGCATTTAGCAGACGTTATATCCAAAAATATCTTAAGAAGGACTGTCAAATTTAGAGAATAGGTTTGTTTTTAGAAGCTTTCTGAAGTGCATGTAAGAGGCTGAACTCTGACCAGTTAGTTCAGTTCTCGGTCCCTAGAAGCGGCTTGGTATAATAGAAGTCTA
The DNA here is from genome assembly GCF_902459505.1 of Geotrypetes seraphini. NCBI lineage: Eukaryota > Metazoa > Chordata > Amphibia > Gymnophiona > Dermophiidae > Geotrypetes > Geotrypetes seraphini. Next base: position 181,632,789 of record NC_047087.1, read on the forward strand.
TTAATGAATCTTTTCTGAGTACAACCTTTCACTGAGGGCAGTGGTGTAGCAAGGGTGGAGCAGGGGAGGGGGGTGATCTCCCTCGGGCGCCATCTTGGTGGGTCACCGGCACCCGTCGTCCTCTCTGCCCCTCTGCTCCTTCCCACTCCTCCCCCCATCGCACGCGTGCCTTCATTTCTACCCCTATCATACCTCTAGCTTTTCACCGGCATGAGCAGCAACTCCAACCTTCTGCTTGCGCCAGTATTGGCTCTCTCTCTGACGTCACTTCCAGGTCCCATGTCTAGGAAGTGACATCAGAGGGAGAGCTGACACCAACATGAGCAGTAAATTTGTGGTGCTGCTCGTGGCAGAAAAATTAAAGAGGAATGGGAGAAGGGGCGTGCATGTTCATGCAGCAGGACGAGGGGGGAAGGAGTGGGGTTGAGATGAGGGCAGGTGGTGAGTACCACTCACCCTCACTACGTCACTGACTGAGGGGAAGATGAAGAATGATTGATGAAGTGTAGATCGGCCAGGCCCAGAGAATAGGAACTGATTAGTAAAATAGTGGAAATACTTACAAATTAGCACACACTTTTACTTACATTTCAGCCCTGAAACTTCCCTTCAATTCCTGAGCCAAAGTAGTATTAATTTCCATTTACTTTAATGAGAAGTGAAATGGAAGTTAAAAAAAACATAAGCCTCAAACAAACCTGGTATCTTCAAGCTTGTAACCCTTTGATATGGGATTCCTAATTTAAGAACATCATACCCACACAGCCCAAGTTCAGGACTCCCCTTCCCCTACCTGAGACCCCTGCCCTCAGATCCGCCAAGTCTGAAACCTTTGCATTTTCTCACTCGCTATGCCTACCATCTCCCATTTCTCTGCATTATGGTTTGGTTTTAGTTCAATTTATTTGAAATTTGATACAGTATCACTTTGCCAAAAAAAGATTTTAGCAGTGTACAATAAAAATTGCATCAATTTTAGAACAAGGAAAAGAATCCAATAATTGATAGGAAAGGAACAACAATTAAAAAAAACAAACAAAAGAAAACTATACAGATGAGATGGAGCTCCAGACAGTCCAGAATTTGGCCTTCAAATTTGATTTTAAAAAAGTGAATTTATAAACAAGCTTTAAACATGATCATATTTCCTTCAGCTTGAAGGCTGAGAGAGAATTGGTTCCAGAGACAAGGCAAAATAAAAAGAAGGTGGAATTCTGGGTGGTAACCCAACGAGCCTTAGAGAGATGTGGTATAATCATCGGGAAATAAGCCAGAGATCAAGGAGGTCAAAGTTAGAGGCATAGGGGGAAGCCAAAGCTGCTAAGTAACTAAAAACTGGGAGACAATGTAAACAAATCAAAAGAGGTGGAATACAGTCTCGATGACAAGCATTACCCAAAATGTGGATTACAGTTTTCAACTAACCTGCCCCAACCCCAGGAGCAGAATGACCATTAGGGCAACCAGGGAATGCCTGAGAGCCCAGATCACTTGGGGAGCCCAGTATCTCCTCCCCACATGACTGGCATCTTTCTCCTCTCCATTCCCAGGTCTGGCACTCTGCCTCTCTCTCAACCCTTTCCTTGCTCCAGTGTCTCCCCTGTCTCTGACATCCCCCCCTCACCCCTCCCCCCTCTTGTTTACCTCAAAAGTTCCTTTCTCCATACAGGGTCCCAATATAGGCTGACTGCTGCTGACCAGAATCTTCTCTCTGCTAAGGCCTACCCCTTTCTGATGTAACTTCCTGCTTCCATAAGGATGGACCATGGCAGAGCGAAGATTCTGGTCAGCGACAGACAGCCTATGCCAGGGCCCTGAATAGAGAAAGGAACTTTTGAGGTAAAAGCAAGCTGGGGGAGGGTGGGGGGAGATGAACCTGGAGAGATAGGAAGAGATGTGGGACCAAGGGGGGGGGGGCATGCATGATCCTTATTGCCCAGACCCAGATTCCTGTCAGTCCACCCCTGCCCCTCCTTAAATATTCCCCCACCTAGGCAATGGTTACAAATGAGTTTTTTCTAGACTTCCATATCTAACCGTTGAAATTAAAATGGAAGCTAACTTCAAAATGAATTCTACTTCACATTTAATTTTATTTTCATTTTAGTGTACCTGTTTTGCTTACAGTTTTGTTCACAAGTTCAACTAGTGTGCACAATAGTTACTTATCATATCAGAAGTATCATAAAAACTTTTGCATTGTATATTAACGGTGGGATCTGGATAGTCCCTGCTGCTGTCCCTAAACCCCCCTTTTTCCCCTTACCCTCCCCTAAATAAAACCAACACGCTTTATTATGGTATAATAGCCGCAGCTCTTTATTTAAATCACAATAACCAATAAATTAACTTTGCATAAATAACATCATTAACATAATGAACCTTAAATTGAAAATCAACATCAGCAAGCTCCTCCCGAGCTACCCTGTGTAAACATTACCATTTGCCCCCGACCCCGCCACCAATAGCAAGCGTCTGAGGGATGGCATGACCTCATGCCCCTTTAACCCGGGTCACCCGATCCCAAGGCACGGCTCCCAGCCGGCCCACCGCTCATCGCCGGATGAGCCCCAGCACCCAGTAGCTCAGGATACCAGCCTTCCCAAGCCACTAGGGCCACCAACCAAGGGTGGGAGGGTGGGACAAAAACCGCCCTGGAGGACCTGCAACAAATCGAGTCCTCCAAGGTCCCGATTTTTGTGAACCCTCAAACCGCCCCTTTTCCCTAATCTAACCAATTAAAAACTCGCCTTGTGGCACAAGCCCCTCCCTTAGAACCTATTCTAATTCTGCCTTCCTAATGGTCCCCCAGCTTGCCTTGCGGGCAACACGAGGGCCTCCCAGCCCCGTGTTACTATCCGCCCGGAAAGACAAGCTCCCGGGCTACTCTTTAAAAATGCAGCGCTAAAAATGTAGTACTGAATTTTGCTGTAGTTTTAGAGGACAGAAGCTCAGTATATCATCCAAAAAGTTACCACAGTTAGAGCCACTAAATAGAGTCAAACCTTGCCATAGCTACCACAGATTTTAACACTCCTGTGGGTATGGAAGAGCCTTATACAGCAACACTTTCCTATAACGACGACTGCTACTACTCATTTCTACAGTGCTACTAGACTAGACATGCACAGCACTCGACATCAAAACATAGAAGAGACAGTCCCAGCTCAAAAGAGCTTACAATCTAGTCAAGACAGACAAACTGGACAAGAAGGTGCATCAAATGCACAGTAGGGGAACTACAGAGGGAATGACAATACTCAAAAACCTTTGTCTGTATTGAATTTCCTCCCTCTTGTCTAATGAAAATAGGCAGCACCATATCCTCCTCCCTAGCCAGTCATTACCATGTGCTTAATTAACTCATGCATATGTATGTAGTCTAGATATCCTGAAAACTCACAGTCACCTGCTACACCAAGGATGTTATCTTCACCTGAAGGCATCACTACAGCCTTCTTTAGCCACAGCGCATGAATTAAGGGTGGATAACTTTTTATCTTTGGCACATGCAGCCAGTTTGGTCCTTTTTTTTTTTACCTTCCTATAACATCCACAGTTTGTAAATTCAACGTAGGTGTGAAAGTCATTACATGCAATGACACCTCCTTATAAAAGTCCTCATCTTTCGAGTCGCCATGGATACATCATGGGCTTTTTTTTTTTTTTTTTAGCTCTGACTGAGACCCACGTAAACTAATGGCAATTCTGACTGATTACACTGTCAATATTCTCCATCCTACAGAAACACTGATGGATATAAGGTCACCTCTAACACACTCGGCTGAATGACATTATAAGCAGGTTTTGGTGTAATTGAACAAGCCAACAATGTGGCGCAGGAACACGTGTACAATATATCGTAAAACCTTTGAATTGTTATGGAGCATGGTGGGTCTGCACCCCTCCCCCCTTCGTGCTCTGGATTACCTAGAAAGTTGGAAGCCGCAGGACCTGAATATTTTGCTTACTCAAGATATTTGATTCCTGGACTCTCAGTTATATGCAGAAATGGTCATGTTTTATCTCCAGTCAAATTACGCAGGTCAATAGTTAAACATCATGGCTGGCATTCTTTTTAAAGCCCCAGGGGCTAACATTCAGTGCTATTTAGCCAGCCGGAAACAGTTTCCGGCTGGCAAGATAGACAGCTGGTAGACAAACCTTGGAACCCTTTGATACGGGATTCCCAATTTGAGAACTATCATACCCACACAACCCAAGTTCAGGACTCCCCTTCCCCTACCTGAGACTCCCAAGTCTGAAACCCTTGCATTTTCTAACGCACTATTCCCATCCTCTCTCATTTCCCTGCTTTATGGTTTGGGTTTTGTTTTGTTGAAATTTAACATACAGTACTGCTTTGACAAAAAAAAAAAAAAAGACAAAAAGATCTGCCAATATTCAGTGAGAGCCAGCCATCTCCTGCTGCATATATGGGTAGGCAAATTAGCGGATAACTGGCTTTGTCGCGTGACAGCTGGTGGCTGGCTAAGTTCAGCATCCAGATAGACCCGCCTAAAAAATAGGTCTATCTTTGGCCACTAAGACTTAACTAGTCAAACGATGAATATAACAGCCGATTCAGTGTTTAAAATCAACTTAGGCAGCTAAGTCTGAGCTGGCCAAAAGTAGATCGGATATTCAATGCCAGTCACTAGAAACTGCCTAGCATTGAATACTGACCGCAGGAATTAGCTGGCCTCCCACTCGTGGTCTCAATATTGGCCCCTATATCTATGTTGTTATACATATAGTGAGTATACAAAATTGTTAGTGCTGCCAATGGTGGTGGTATTCAGTCCACTAGTTAGATAGATATAGGGACATTTTAGGAGAGCCATTTTGCTGTCCTCACTCTACCCAGCTCTATGGAGGCAGTTCTATAACAGGGCACCTCCATTTATTTATTTATTTAAAAATTTCTTATTCACTACATCCTGTAGTTCTGTGTGAGTTACACAATTACATTCACAATTAAAATTTCAACATTAAAAACAAGACTGATAATACAATAAAATGCATAGACACCAAATCAGCTTCCTTACAGATTTGCAACGCAAAATACAAATCACTCTGAGAAATATCACGCAAACAATTCAGTTTTTAACTTTTTCCTAAAACTTAATAATGTTGATGCTTTCTTTACTTCAAGTGGTAAGGTACTCATGGTTGGGCAGTATACAAGAATAAATTTTCTTATTCTTATTATTATTACTTCTTTCCTGTTTTACGAGCATTCCTTTCTTTTTAACTATTTTATTCAATTTTAGTCTTGTATTTGTACACTGTGCAGACTTGCCTAGGCAACTAACAGAGTACAGCAAGTACACAAGGGCCTAATAAATGATAAATGATAAAGGCATTTGAGCACATAATTGTCCTCATAGAATATTAGTGTAAGCCTGGTATCAGCACTCCGAAAGGTAGGCATGAACATTTGGGACAAGTCTATTACTCATTTTTGGACTGTTGTACAGGGGATGGGTCTGTCTAGGTTAGACTATTATAACGCTCTCTATCTTTGAATTTCAAAAAACAAGAGGGAGAGCGTTACAATTGGTACAAAATTCTGCAACTAGGCTAGTAATGGGAGTCGACTGGATGGCTAATACCATGCCAATTCTGAAGCAATTATACTAGTTACCAGTTTTTATTTCAGGTGCATCAGGCTATTTACCATGAAACACCATAGTATTTTTGACAAGTTATGGCACTCTATAAGCCGAATAGATCTTTAAGATCTGAAAATCAAAAGCTATTAAATCTAATAGTGCAGGGAAACTATGCAGACACTAAAGTGATGACTTTCTGTATTGCTGGTGTTAAAAATGTGGAATGCTCTGGTGGGCCAATTGCGACTGTGTGTAAACCGGTTTCAATTTAAGAGACAGTTAAAAACTCAATTGTTTGTTAATGCATTTTAGTGATTTATTAGCTGGCATTTGAAGAACAGAATCTGTTTCGTCATGTGTGCTGTTGCATTCCTGCATTTTATTATCTGACACTTGAAGAGAGGAAACTGTTAATTATGTAAATTTTATGATCTAGTTTATCTTTTATTTTATGTCTGTTTTTATAGATGTAAACCGTTTAGTTTTTTTGTAAATGGTATAAAAAAGTTTTAAATAAATAAATGTTCAAGCTTAGGGGCTTAGGCACCTATCTTAACCTCCCCCCTACCTTTTTACAAATCCGCAAAAGTGTTTTTTAGCGCAGACCGGCGCACTGAATGCTCTGTGCTGCTCCCTACGCTCATAGGAACTCTATGAGTACTGGGAGCAGCGCAGAGCATTCAGCGTGCCAGCTGGTGCTAAAAAACGCTTTTGCGGTTTTGTAAAAGGGAGGGTTAATTGACAAAATACCCGTAAGGGCCTCAATAATTGTTTTAAAAAAAATGTAATTGGGCGATAGGTGCCAATCCGATTCTATAAAAGATAGACACCTATCGCATGGCGCTTAGCAGTGGTCTAACACCTAGGTGGGCATTTTTGTGGGCGGAATGTGACTTAGGCGCTGCTAAGTGCGATTTGCTAAAATCTTAGGCGCCTGAAATGTAGAGTTTTAAAACCCTCACCTACAAGATACGTTTTTACATAGGCATTACCGGTACTACCCACTATTCTCTAAATTTCACCTATATGTGACTGAATCATGGCTAGTGCCATTTTTCTAGGCACCAGCCGATTTAGGCACTATTTATAGAATCAGCCCCTAAACTCTAACAGTTACATGCTATGACTTTTAAGCATGTAGATATATAATTCCAGTTAACCACAATGCTGCCATTTAAGCAGTGAGGCCCAAACTCTCCAAATGTGACCTAAACATTTGTTGCAAACTAGTGCCACTAGGTATCCTAATATTTAGGCTTACCCTATTTATGCAAGGGTTTTCTTGGCCTAAATGCCTGTTCCTAATTTGTGTCTGCAATGGCACTTAAGTAAAAAATGTGCCTAACTTGAAAACATGCCCACAATCTACCCCTAACCATGCCCTCTTCTAGGTACGCGCATTGTACTTTCTGAATTGTGGGTTGAACTTTTAATTATTCCAAATTAGCATCTGCTATTTGCCAATTAACAGTGTTAATTAGGCCAATTAATTAAGGTGTACGCGTACATCAGCTTCTCTCAAGTCTTCCCTCTCCCTTTCAATCTGTTAAAATTCTGCGCGAGCCGCCATACTTGCATTACCCCTCTCCTCAAGTCACTTCATTGACTCCCCATCCATTTCTGAATACAATTTAAACTCCTCTTACTGTCCTACAAGTGCATCCATTCTGCAGCTCCTCAATATCTCTCCTCACTTATCTCCCCCTATGCTTCCCCCCTCCCAAACTCTGTTCATTGGGCAAGTCCCTCCTAGCCATACTCTTCTTCTCCATTGCCAGCTCCAAACTCCATCCCTTCTATCTTTTTTCTGTATGCCTGGAGCAGACTGCCTGAATCACTATGTCAGTCTCCATCTCTAGCAATATTCAAATCCAAGCTAAAAGCCCACTTTTTGAGGCTGTTTTCAACTCCTTAATTCCACTCACCATAAGATACCTATGTCTATCCTACCATTCTCTCTTCTACAAACTCCACACACAACCCCTATATATGTCCTGTCTAACTGTCCAAATTAGATTGTAAGTTCTTCTGAGCAAAGTTCGTCTTTTACACATTAAATTTACAACACTGCATATGCCTTTCAGAGCTACAAAATTGATAGATAGCAGTAGTAGTAACAGTATATAGAATTTGGAGGTATATGCACATTTACCACATGGATGGAAGGATTCTATAAAATTAGGCATGCAATAAGTGGAGACATTTAACGACCTGTTATAGAATGAGTGGTATCTAGAAAGTGCTGAGGCAGTTTATAATGATTTTCAGCAGTGCTGTCTGTACAGTGATGCTGAAAATTCAAAGAGAGGGCCATCCCAGGGTATTTATCTAGATAAGGGGTCTCCAACATGTGGCCTCCAAATCCCTCCATTGTAGCCTTCAAACAGTTAGCTGACATACTCTTCAAATTCTTTAAATGCGTTAATATCAATATTGCCCACTTGATATAGTAACTGCAAACAATCTCTTAAGAGTGTTACTCGGGTTTTTCATTTATGGAATTTGCTACTGTTGACAAGCCAAAACAGAGATAAAAAAATGAAGGCAAATAAAAGACCATATGGCCAATCTAGTCTGCCTAACTATGCCTTCTGCTATCCCTTTCTCTTTTAGAGAACCAACGTATTTGTCCCAAGCATTCCCAATACACTTTTTGTCTCTACCACCTCTACTAGGAGGCCTTTCCAAGCATTTACCACCCTTTATGTAAAAAAATATACTTCTGAATCTATTACACCTATTTAAACATCTCTATCATATCTCCCCTCTCCTGCCTTTCCTCTAAATTATACAGTTTGTCCCCATACGTCTTATGATGAAGACCACCAACCATTTTAGTAGACTTCCTCTGGTCCAACCCCATCCTAACATAAGAACATAAGAATAGCCTTACTGGGTCAGACCAATGGTCCATCAAGCCCAGTAGCTTGTTCTCATGGTGGCCAATCCAGGTCACTAGTAGCTGGCCAAAACCCAAGGTGTAGCAATATTCCATGCTACCGATACAGGGCAAGCAGTGGCTTCTCCCATGTCTTTCTCAATAACAAACTATGGACTTTTCCTCCAGGAACTTTTCCAAACTTTTTTAAAAACCAGCTACGCTATCCGCTCTGGCAATGCGTTCCAGAGCTTAACTGTTCTCTGAGTGAAAAAAATTTCATCTTATTGGTTTTAAAAGTATTTCCCTGTAACTTCATTGAGTATCCCCTAGTCTTTGTAATTTTTGTTTATATCTTTCTAAAGGTATATTCTCCAGAACTGTACGCAATATTCTAAATGAGGTCTCATACATGGATATCAATATCTCCTTTTACCTACTGGCCATTCGTTTTCCTATGCACCCAAGCATCCTTCTAGCTTTTACCATCACCTTTTCGCCCTGTTTGGCTACCTTAAAATCATCATCACACCCAAGTCCCGCTCCTCTTTTGTGCACAAAATTTTTCACTATCTAAACAGTACCATTCCCTTGGGTTTTTGCAGCCCAAATGCATGACCTTGGATATCTACTCAAGTGCAGATTTTGGTATCATCTCAAAGAGGCAAATTTTACCAGATAGCCCTTCAGTAACATTGCTTACAAAATGTTAAAAAGAACAGGCCCAAGAACTAAACCTTGTAGTACACCACTGGTAACATCCCTTTCCTGAAAGTGATCTCCATTGACCAGTACCCTCTGTTTCTTTCCACTCAACCAGTTTTGAAAATATATCTGTGAAGTGTTGTAGAATCAAGTCAAGGTGGTTTACAAAATTAGTAGTATGTCTAAGCTTGAAGTCTTTTGATGGCCCTCAGAGCTTTTTCATATTCATAATGCAGCTCATCACATGAAAAAGGTTGGAGACCACTGATCTAGATAGTGAGCCATAGAAATTTTCTGTCATGACAGTAGATAAAAAAACAAGTATTTATATTCTTTATGGTAGTCAAGTATGATCCAGGTAAAACACAGTTCAGGCAAGTTTAAAAGCCACCTCTGCGTTAAGCAGAATTTTATATATAGAAATAAATCCTTATACAATTGTGCATCTGATATACATGTGAAAGAACATTTTTTAAAGAACATCCAAGTCAGAATGGGGACATCCCACTCATAATGTCCACAAACAAGTTCATCTCACAGCCTTTTCAAACAGGAAAAATGTTGGGAGTTTCTGTTTGAAATTTGAAAGGGTGTGGAGCCCATTGACATAATTTATTGAGTCACAATAGTTGTCATGTAGCTTTTCCTTTTATCGGTTCTCCTTACACATCCAGGGTGGGAGGGAGGGAGATGGGAAAACATTATAATTATTATTCATTATATCTATTTTATTAAAATTATACATGTGGTTTTATTTTCATTAGTTAAGGGGAGGAGTGGGGGTGAAAATGTTTGTTGTTGAAATATCTGTATATTTAAAGCGCTTTTGTTTGGTTCATTTATGTTTAAATTCACTGTATTGCACTGTTAATAACTGAAAACTAATAAAGATTTACAAAAAAAGAAAAAAGAAAATTCATAAGAACGTCTAAAATTAATAGCCATTTTCTAAAATCAAACAGCCAAATTATAAATGCTAAAATACCAGGGACAAAGGCATCCGTCTGGCAATATTTGTACTTAAAAAGGCCACACAGACATCCCTGCACAGCTGAGAAGCTTTAATCCAGAGCATCCAGGTTCATATTACACTGCAACTCTGTTTTCAAATGGTGAGCCTTCCAGGGACAGGGAAATACTGTACCTGACTGTACACCATTCAATAGCCCTCAGGCTCGCAGGTGTCTTTAATATTTAGGTACAAAAAAAGAAAAATAAAAGAGAGAGTTAAAGTGGGATTTAAACCTGTGTCCCCTGGTTTACAGTCCACTGCACTGATCTCTAAGTTACTATTCAGACTGGTTTCCTGTTGTGTTCAGAATGCCCACAATATCTGATGTTGTCAGGGAGTCTAGTTTCCCTTTCTGGTATCATTTTCAGGGGAGAGGGAGGTGGTTTAATCCCTTCATTGGTCAGCTACTCAATCAAAGTACCTTTTTATTCCTTGATTGAAACAGATCTAACTTAGAACACCCTTATTTTTTTGACTTGGGCATTTCTTCCTGTTTGATTATTGCTGTTGGATGTCCTAAACTTGGGTTCTCCCTAGTCCCGCCCTAAACAGGCCCACAACATGCACCCTTGCTATTTGCATGCATTGCAGTGTAGAACATCCAAATCTTGCCTTTTGAAAATTGTGATTCGGATATTTGGGGCAGATGGACTTATTGGGGGCATTTTGAGGCATCCATGTGCTTTGAAAATGCGTTGACACATTGATCAGACAGAGAGACAAAGTCTTTCCTATTTTAATGTTATTTTTTCATCTCATTCCAAGAATAATAACAAGAAGGCTACCAACATAAGTGATACTAATTAATCTTATTCATAAGTTCAAGATTCAGACTCCTGAGGTAGGCCATAGTGGCTGAAACATGTATGTGACCAATAGCATAGTAAGGGGGATACGGAGGGAGCCGACCGCCCAAGGCGTGGTCTTCCTAAGGGTGTGTGGCACCCCTCCTCCTCTCCGCTCCCCCCCTCGCTCATCCACCTACTTGCCCGCTCGCTTGCTCCCCTCCTTCCCCATCCTTTTTTGGTGCTCTCTCTGATGTCACTTCCTGGACCCACGCCTGGAAAGTGACATCAAAGGGAACTGACACCGATGTGGGCAGCATGCTGCTCACGCGGGAGAACTGTAAAAGGGAAAGGGAAGGGGGTGCCGAGCAGCAGGTGGGGGAGGGGAAGAGGGCGTAAGAGGGGCGCCAGCGCCCCGGGCACCACTCACCCTTACTAGGCTACTGTACATGACGAGTCTTAAGAAAAATAAAGGAACTGAGCATCAAAGGTCACCTTTGCTGGTTTTTTTTTGTCAATCTACCTTGAGAAGGCGATATCTCCTGTTTCGGTGCACCATAAAGTTACACACATACAATCTGCATCCAAATTATATTATCCAAACTGAATGGAATCATTAGTGAGAGCAGGGTTAAGAAGGGATGCACATATTTTTGAAAATACACTAATGTGGACATTTATTAGCCCAGAAAATCCGTGCAGCAAAGAGCACACATACTTCTGTTTTGAAAATTCAGTGATATATTCACATAAGAAAAAAGTATTTACATGTGAGCTCAATTACAAATTGACTCCTTAGAGGCCTATGAACTAACAGTTGAGTTAAAATGTTTTTTTTTAGCACTTGCTTGCTAAATCATTAGCACGCAAATTAATGGCGATGCACTCATTTTTTTGCACGCTCGTTAAAATACTCTTTGTTGAATGAGGAAACTAACTGCACACAGTTGTCCAAACTGTGCAGTGTGCAAAAAGTGCCTTCTGAAAAATTTCCTATGCTAATTGGTGCAAAATAAAATAGCCACTTAGTATATTAGTCAGGGCAGGATTAATTTGTCGAGGGCCCCTAGGCACAAAAGTACACTGGGCCCCCTTCCCTGCCCCACCCCACCATGCGCCCAGGCGGAAACAGGAAGCTGCGTCAGAGGGAAGCTTTGGGCAAGCAGCACCGCTTGCACAATTAAAGTTCCCGTTGCCTTTCTTACCCACGTTGCTTGCCTGTCTTACTTTCCTTCGATGGGGGGGAGGAGGCGCATTGCCGATCGATGCTGGAGGGGCCCATCGCCGTTTGGAAAAAACAATATTGATGCCCTCCTTCATCGGGCCCCCCTGACCATTTCGGGCCCTAGGCATGTGTCTACTTGGCCTATTGGTTAATCCTGCCCTGTATATTAGCCTCCCCCAACCCCCTCTGTCCGGCTTGGGTGCCATCCAAGAGTGGATCCATGCTAGATCTGAATCAAAGATTTAGCTCACTTCCCCCATAAAACCCTTCCCCCTAGATTTTCTGCCACATAAGATGCTTAGTGAATCTAGCCCACTGACACGTGAACCTGTTTTTTCTTTTCAGTAGCACTATTTCCCAACCATCAAAAACAAGATACAAAGAAATATACTCATTTATGAATGTACCTATTAATATCAGCAAGGCCTGTGTTAGCATAAAACACTGGGATCTTTATGAATAATGCAGTATTCCACTTTTACCCACTAATTTTATTATAATAATAATAATAACAGTTTATATACCGCAGGACCGTGAAGTTCTATGCGGTTTACAATGATTAGAAATATGCTACAAATTGAGTGGAACTTACATAGTTGAAGATTAGTGGCTAACAGTTTAAGGGATCAGTTGTTATGGGACAGATTGAGATGGGAGAGAGATGGGGGGCCACATTTATGTGTAGTTGGACGTGTAAGTCTACATAATGCTGTCACTTTTGTGGGTAAGTGTAACTTAGGGCCTGATTCTATATATAGCGCCAAAGAAATCTGCGCCATCTAAAATGGCACTTAGCACAATTCTATACAAGGTACGCACACCTTATAGAATCACGCTTAGCACCAGTGCGTGTCATAACTTTTAGGCATTTCCAGAAATCTTCAACAGGGCGCACCCATTTAAGTCATAGAAAACCAGGCCTAAATACCTGCGGCCAAGTTGTGCTCGGATCAAGTGTATTCTATATCAGGGCGCTTAACTTTGAGGAACGCCCACAATCTGCCCATGATCCTCCCTGGTCACACCCCCATTTCAGATTCATGCGCTAGAACTGATGTGCACCATGTTATAGAAAGCGCCTACCAAGTTGTGCACGCAACTTCTAATTGGTGTCAGTTATGAGGTATTAGTTGTCAATTATCAGTGCCATTTGTTCTTATTAAACAATTAAGCTGTGCGCACTGAGTTGCATGCATAACTTGTACAGAATTTGGAGGGTTAACGCCTAAGCAGTATTCTGTAAGAACATGCATGAATGGCATTGTGTGCAAATACAAGGGAGCCTTCACAGGGGTGGAGCATAGGAGGGAAATGGGCGGGGCTACCACTTATATAACAATTTATAGAATCCCTTAGTTTAGGTATACCCTTGCTGTCCTTGCCCACTCACAGTTACAAAGGTCTGTGGTTGGTATAACTATCGGTATTGCTCTCACAACATGGCATTTGGTAGGGTTATCAGACATCCGGATTTACCCAGATATGTCCTCTTTTCAGAGGACTGCCAGAGCGTCCGGATGGCTTTTCAAAACCCGGCATTCCAAACCCAGCCCAAAGAGACAAGGTTTGCGTGGGGCTGGGGTTGGGAGTCAGAACGAGGCGGACCTAAGGGCGGAATGGGGTAGGTCCATATGTCCTCCTTTACCAGATGCAAAATCTGGTATCCCTAACATTTGGACACCTAAAAGGTGTCAACCACTGTTAGAATTGCCTCCTTACTGCATAGATCCTCAAGGCCTTACTCAAAGCAGACTTTCCCCTAATCTGTGCCTTTGTTTATAAAAAATCATTGTGGAACATGGCCCTTAATGTCAACTCATCTATCTATCTATCTATCTATCTATCTATCTATCTATAGAGCAGTGGTCTCAAATTCAAACTCTTGGTGGGGCTACATTTTGGATATGTAGGTACTTGGAGGGCCGCAGAAAAAATAGTTAATGTCTTATTAAAGAAATGACAACTTTGCATGAGGTAAAACTCTTTATAGTTTATAAATCTTTCTTTTAACAGTTAAAGGAAAGATTTATAAACTATAAAGAGTTTTACCTTATGCAAAATTGTCATTAACTATTTTTTCTGCGGCCCTCCAAGTACCCTATTTTTTATGCAGCCCTCACATTTAAAGTTTAATATCTTTCCTTTCTCAAAACTGACCCATTTCAATCACTATATTGAAAATAAAATCATTTTCCCTACCTTTGTTGGCTGGTGACTTTATTTTTCTGTGCTTTTAACTATGTTTCCAGGGCCTTCTTGGCCTTTGACTGTTTTTCTCTCCATCTTCACTTTCTACCTTGCATCCATCTTTGGCATTAACTTAATATTACATTTTTCTGCTTTCTTTTCAAAATCTACGTTTCCATGTCTTCCCTTCCCTTCTATCTCTCTCTTCTCCCGTCCCTATTTCCATGGTCTGACATCTCTTTCTTTCCTTTCTCTTCCTCCCTCCTTCCTTTCCCCTGATCTGGCATCTATCTCCTTCCTTGCATCCCTCAACTTTTTATTTCTTTCATCCTGCCCCCTTCTTTCTTTCTCTCTCTCTCTCTCCATGCCCCCTTTCTTTCTATATGTCTTTCTTTCTCTCTCTCTCTCCGTGCCCCCTTTCTTTTTATCTTTCTCCAAGCCCCTTTCTTTCTGTCTTTCTCTCTCCATGCCCCTTTCTGTCAGTGTCCCGTCTCCCTTCTTTCTTTCTTTCTGTCTCCCTGTCCCCCCCCTTTCTTTCTTTATTTCTCCCTGCCCTCCCCCAAGCCACCATCATTTTGGAACAGGCCGCCACCGCTGCAATCGGGGAACAGGCCAGCACAGAGATCTTAGCTCTCCCTGCTTAACTTCCCCAGCACGGGGCCGACCAATTCTCAGCACCCGACATCAATTCTAACGTCGGAGAGGAAGCTCTGGGCCAGCCAGGCAGCGATTGGCTGGCCCGGAACTTCCTTCCCGACGTTAGAATTGACGTTGGGTGGCGAGAATAGGTTGGCTCCAAGCTGGGGAAGATAAGCAGGGAGAGCTAAGACCTCGGCGCTGGCCTGTTCCCCGATTACGGTGGCTTGAGGGAGGGCAGTGAGAAAGGAAGGGAAGCAGATTGGGGACCCCTGCTTTAGGCGAGCCACAGTTGCGGTCTGTATGCGATTGTCCTCTCCACAATTGGAAAATTTGTGAAGTGCAGAGGACAGATCATGGGCCGCAAAATAGTCCCTGGGGGGCCGCATGCGGCCCACGGGGTGCGTGTTTGAGACCGCTGCTATAGAGGAAGTCTCACAGTTGTACTGCAAGATATTCACTAGAAGTTGTGACAGACATTTTGAGGTAGGAGCTGATCTGAGCAGGAGTGATTGGGGATTGTTCCTGTCCACTGCACCACCAAAGCATGTACAATGATGAAGCTGGAGGGAGAGGCTGCAGAAGATGGGGTGATTGCTTCTGGAGTGGCAGAGATAGTTTAGTATGCCTTATCGGCCTGGACCTGCATAAGAGCCGGCAGCCAGACATGGCTTGGCGTTGCATATCCAGGCCAAATTCAGCTGGTGACAGGGCCGGATTCTCTAACCGGCACCTTTGTCAGCAGACGCCTTAAAAGTAACTGCCAATCACGTGCCAATCATGCGATGGTGCCGGTTAAAGAATCGCACCTCCAGCATAGGTAGGCACCAGAAATGTAGGCCAACTTTTCCAGCATCTGCCTTTGATAAGAATTGTACCTCCATACGCACTTTAGGCCACCTAACGCCACTTAAGAACATAAGAATTGCCGCTGCTGGGTCAGACCAGTGGTCCATCGTGCCCAGCAGTCCGCTCAGGCGATGGCCCTCTGGTCAAAGACATGCGCCCTAACTGAGACTAGCCCTACCTGCATACGTTCTGATTCAGCAGGAGCTTGTCTAACTTTGTCTTGAATCCCTGGAGGGTGTTTTCCCCAGACTCCGGAAGAGCGTTCCAGTTTTCTACCACTCTCTCCAGTGTTAGCCATGCCCACAGTAGCATTAGACGGCCTAAAACATCTATGGATGGATGATTCCAGTGCTGATTTTTTTTTAGGCACCACTAGGCACCTTGAAACTCAGTTAAAAACATTGTTTAAATGGTGTTTTTACTGAAATTGGGCACCTATCGGTGACTAAAATACCGGCATCATTTAGAGAATCCAGACCTTAATGCTTAATACAACTTTGATCATTGCTGGATGAATATTAACCAGTATCTATCTATTTAAATGATATCTCTGGCATTCTGAGTTTCTGAAAGGGAGGGGGAGAAAGAGGAAATGAGAATTTATCAGTGCAAGTCTATTCTTCAAGTCCAGAATAAATTGGATAGCTGAGCTTCTCTCTCTGTTCTATACCCTTTCCCTACAGCTCCCTGGTTATTTGAATGTATTGATTTGGGCAGCCTAGGGAAACCAGAAGTTGGGAATGGGGTGCAGGCAAAGAGATGTAAATAGAAAGCTATAAATTATTTGTGACAGGAAAGCAATAGTGCCAAGGTGCTCAGCGCAAGTCCCCTGTCACTACTAGATTCTTATAGCGTGATGACACTGTAAAAAGGGGTTAAGTGTCTGAAGGGATTGTCCACCTAGGGGCTAGGGCAGCCTGAGGGCAGCACACGTCACAGGGAGCAGCTGTATCAGTGCTGTAGGCCCGACAAGGCTCATCTCATTGATCAAAGCACAGCGTTCCAAAATCTCATTACAGCCAGGGAGTTCAGCAAGTTTACAAATAGGTCAATATGTTACATCGTAGTGATATACAGAACACCTAGTTAGTGTGAAATTAGCCTTGCATGTGTATCTTCTGTGGAATCTGCCTAAGGCTTGGTTGTTATGCGTTTTTCCCTTGGACGTTATTTGTTTGAAAATGGCCCGTAATAAAAGAGGTACTTAGCACAAAAACATCTAAAATAGAGCCTTTTTCAAACCAATGATAGATATTTTTCCAGTTCAAAAATTACCCTATGCTATTTATTTATGATATGATGAATTTATTTCTTGATATGATTTCATTGGGGCCCATATTCAAACCAGGAGTCTCAGATGGGCTGACTCCCATGGTTGGCGGCGAACCAAGAAATTCAATGCCGGGCCATATCCAGTGACTGGCATTAAATTTCTGGCCTATTTTTAGCTAATAAAAATATAACTGGCCAAGTCGATATCCATTGGCTGGCCAGCTAAGCTGTAGAGGCCAAAGAGAGACCTGCTAATTATGCGGTTCTGTCTGGCCAATCAGCTTAGCTGCTCAGCCAATTAATATTGGCACTAACTGGCTTTGTCATGCAACATAGCCAATGATTGGGCTTGTTGCTAAGTGCTAATATTTAGTAGCCGTCTTCCATTGAATATTAGCACTTAGCCGGCTATGTATGTCTGTCTGTTCATGTCCCCTTTTTATTTATTTTTTAATTTTAACTCCAAATATGTTATATCTTTCATTTTAATTCCTTTCTTTTAAATTTCATTTTATTGTAAACCGTTTAGATACCTGTCTGATAAATGGTATATCAAAAATAAAAGAAACTTGAAACTTGAATGACCAGGAACCAATCTTGGCTTCTTAAACAGTGCTGAATATTGGTCTTATTTGTTTTAACAGTAATGTTTTACCCCTGAAGCAGCCCTTGCTGGGTGAAACACAACTGTGTCAGGCAGTGGCATAGCAATGATAGGAGGCATCTAGGACATGCCCCCCCTCCCCCCCCGCCTCCTACCATATGTGTACCTTCCTTTTGCCCGTACGTCTTTAAATTTTTGCCAATGCGAGCAGAATCTCCAACCTGATGCCCACATCAGCCTCGGCTCTCCCTCTGAGGTCACTTCCTGGTCCTGTGAAGAGCCGAAGCCAGCATGAACAGGAGGTTGGAGAAGCTGCTTGTGCCAGCAAAGAATTAGAGGTAAGGGGATGAAAAGAAGGAGAGATGCTGGCGTCCTGACCAATAAGGCACCCGGGGTGGTCTGCCAATCCCCCCCCCCCTTACTAAGCCACTGGTGTCAGATGCATTTTCTAATTTAATTATCAGATGCACTTTCTAATTTAATTATTAATAAAGTCACCTATTCCTTTTATCACTGTCTCTGTTCCAATGTCTTCATTCCTTTTGGAAATTGTGGACCATTTGTCGGTTTGTTTTTTTGGACTCGTCAGTGTCAGAGACAGGATGCTGGGCTTAAGGAGTCTTTGGTCTGACTCAGCATGACATCTTATGCAAACAAACTTACCGTATGTGGAAAGGATGCATTTAACTCAGAGCAGGCATAATTATGAGCAGAATCTTTCAGAGTGGCTGTTCTACAGATGTGGACAGATATATTTGTTATCTTTGTAAAACAGGTGTAGCACATGCATTTATGTATCTTCCCAGCCTGGGCACCCAGTTATAAAATGACTCCTGTACCAATGAATATCTTATACTGTACTTCTGTTGATGTATGATTATACATGTGTATATTAGTGTCTTATGTATATTTCTGAAGCTTCTATAGCCTGAACACATAAGGGCTGATTCTGTAAGCGGTGGGATGTAGGTGGGATAATTTAGTTTATCCCATATAAGAGAATTTAATAAACTGGAGGATCTCCTAGTATTTACAAGTTAATTCCAAACATCCATAGAGTCCTCAGAGTTTGGTTTAAACAGGGATCCAACATGATTTAGCAGTTTGGTGCTAAAATTGGTTTGAGAATTCATTCTCAAGTTCACTAAATTATGAAATCAGTTTGAGTCACTGATGTAAGTGTCAAAACGGTTCACTCAGGAAATAGTTTGTAAACGGGCAACACTGCATGGAACGTAACCTGCTGTAACACTGCAATTAAACCTTTCTGGCAGAACATTTTTTAAGAGAAAATGTAACATGCAAGTATGAAAGTCTAGCTGGTGAAGACAGGGGACTGCTACTAGCTTCATTTATTGAAAAGAGGATTGGTTTCAAGTGAGGCATCTAATTTTTGTCATGCAGGATGGATCAGCTTTTGAAAAAGTAGTGTTAGATGGTTCTTTACTTCAGTGCTTCTCAACCCAGTCCTCTTATGTGTGAGATATTTCCTTACCAAAGAGGCAGCACATATGCATATGCATTGTGGATATCCTGAAAACCCGACGGGCTGCATATATTCAGAGGGCTGGGTTGAGAATCATTGCCTTATATTTACATTACATTAGTGATTTCTATTCTGCCATTACCTTGCGGTTCAAGGTGGATTACAAAAGGAGTTATCTGGCCATTTCCAGAGGAATTGAAGAATAGAGCGGGTTGCTTCAGAGAATTGGGTGTTAATTTGTCTTCAAGGATTTATTGCATAGCATGGTTTTTATTTCTTTTCTGAACGATGTGTAGTCTGGGGTTGTTATCAGTAAATTTCCAATGACATTCTGAAATGCAAACTACGGATATACAAATCCTATTCTTGGGGTTGCCAGTTTACTTCCTTCCCATGTTCAGGCTGATCCAGTCCTGGTTATACCCCACTCGATAGAAGGACTTGTAATCCTACTTTTCTTAGGGAAATCAGAATTACAAGCCCATGCATGCAATAGAATAAGACAAGGACTGGATCAACCGGTTCTAACAAAATAAGGCCAAATGATAACAAACCTCAGCAGCATTCTGTACTTTAGAATACTGTTTGAGAAATTTGATCTATCCGTAAGAACATAAGAGTTGCCATTACTGGGACAGTCTGAAGGTTCATCAAGCCCAGTATCCTGTTTCCAACAGTGGCTAATCTAGGTCACAAGTACCTGGCAAGATCCCAAGGAGTAAAACAGATTTTATGCTGCTTAATCTAGCAATAAGCAGTGGAGTTCCCTAAGCTTAAGGACTTTTGTTTTAGGAAATTATCCAAGCCTTTTTAAACCCTGCTAAGCTAACTGCTTTCACTACATTTTCTGACAATGAATTCCAGAGTTTAATTGCATTTTGAGTGAAGGAAGGGAGGCACAGTGTTATTAGATGATGCTCATATCATCTAGGGCAATGGGATCTAATTAACTTAATTCAGTGTGTGGAAAAGGAGTTCTGATTTTCCTGAAAGAGCTGCACAGTGCATACAATGAGCTAAATCCATGACCAACCTGGACAAATGGCTAGCTTCATGAAGGAAACTTTACAATCAGCCCTGACTTTGAACTAATTTGCCACAGCAGTTTGATATTTGTTAGAGCTGAGTATTAGAATAATTTGCAGTTGGATTTGTTATCAGATCTATCATCCATTCAGTCTGGTTTTGGCTATTGAATGATTTCTCCATTCAATTCCATTAAAGTCAATGGGGCAAACAAACTTGAACTACAATGGTAGAGGTTTGCATTCATTTTCAATTAAACTTGCTTAAAACATTCTAGTAGACATCCACAAAAGAGGTAAAATATTGCACTGCAACTATGGCAGATCTAACACTATCTGTATGTCAAATTAGGATAAAACTTGTACTGAAAACCATGCTCTGTAAGGATAACTATGGCAAATTGTAACCGGTAAACTGTATATTATGTATTAGACCCTAGTATGTATCAAGTTAGGATAAAAACTTGTATCGTAAACTTGTACTGAAATTATGTATATTTAATCTGTAACCCGTCCTGAGCTCTTTGGGGACAATGGAATAGAAAACAAATTAAATAAATAAATAAATAAAGGACCTTAGGAGGAGCATGAAGACCCCACAGCACTCAAAGAAGGGTAAAGACACTAAGGGGAGAAGTTGTTGATGTGGGTTACCATTGGCAAGTGTTATTTTACAGTTAACCCCAGTTATTAGTAACTAGGGCCCTCTTTTACTAAGGTGCAATAACCGCTTAGCACGTGCTAATCGAATTAGCGTGTGCTAAACGCTAATGCGTGCATGTTAGTCTATGGATGCGTTAGCATTTAGGGTCCGGTTGGATTTTCATCACAGTATTTTTTACTATTGTACTTTTTTAATTGAATTTTCATGGTTTTATATGTCAGTGTTTAATAAATTATCTCCAGAACATCTGTATCCACAGTTTTTGTTTTCATTGGTGGGTTGTTTTCACTGTGGGTCATTGGGTCTCCCCATTTTTCTTTGTTGTTCTATAAATATGCACATATTTTCCAATAGTACATTGCGGCAAACAAGGCAATGTTGCTTGTTGCTCTCGCAAAAATAATTAAAAACTGAAGGGATGGTGCGAGTGTGGCATAAGGGCATGGAAGGAGTGGGAGGCTGGAGAGGAGGGAGTGGAGGGTGGCGTGGAAGGAGCGAGGGGCATAGAGTAGGGCGTGGGGGAGGTGCCACCACTCTGGGCCTTCGCTATGCCACTGCATCTGGCTCAGTAGCTCATCTTCATGGCAGGCAATCCAGGTCACTGGTACCTGGCAAAACCCCAAAAAGTAGCAACATTCCATGCTACCGATCCAGGGCAAGCAGTAGCTTCCTCCCATGTCTGTCTCACTACTAGCCTATGGACTTGTCCTCCAGGAAATTGTCCAAACCTTTCTTAAAACCAGCTATGTTAACTGCTTTTCCACAGCTTCTGACAATGCGTTCCAGAGCTTATTGTCTGAGTTAAGCTGTGGAACATGTTAAGGTCTGACTGTTCCCTAGGAGGAAGTGAGATGGGAGGGGAGGAGTCCAGGAAGCAGCTGCTAGGAAGTATAAGATGAAGGGCCAGAGCAAGGTTTAGAGAACCTAGGTAAAAGAGAAGAGTGATCCCAGCATATGCCTTGACTGCAACCACTAGACATCTTGCTTGACTGAGGTAAACTTTTGCTGAAATACCGTGAGCCATGTTCCAAGGTCTGGATGGGGCCAGTCCTGGTTAACTGACTAAAGAAAGACTGTTGCAATCTTTGTTTGGGGCATGGCAGCCACTGGCCACGAACAGTATCTTGGGCCCTGTAAGTCACAGGCCTGTTTCAAGACTTTTGCTTTTAAACTAAGAGACTATTTTTCCTTTCCCTGAGCCTGTGAAGTGACAGGCTCAAGTTTCTGAATAGAGTTTTATTGTACCATCCATGTGTGTCTGGCTATGTGTGCACAGGCTTAACCTCAGAAATCCGCTCAGGCAGTTACAGAGCCAGACTCCAAACCAGCTGTTTTGAGGGAATTCAGGGCTGGACTCAGCCTTTAAACAGTTAAGTGCCGATATTCAGCTAGGTTAAGTCCATAAATAGAACCTCATAAAGTTTATGCGGTAACCCAAAGGCGGTTGTCTGCTGAATATCACTGACACCAGAAACCTGGAAAGTCAGTGCTAGGGTTACCAGATGTCTGGGAAAACTCGGACATGGCATCTTTTTAGAGGATTATCTGGGTGCCTGCTAGGGTTTTCCAAAACCCAGCAGTTTGTCTGGGTCTTGGAAGGCCTTGAACGCAGGGCCGCATCTGTAGGGCCAATGCTTATGCACACATGTCGATGTAATGACTTCACATGCAAGCACACATGTGCATGACATCATCACACCGACATCCACGCATGCGCGGAGGAACTCCAGACATGGCCCTGAACTTGGGGAAGCAGGACTTGGGGCGGTGGAGGGATGGGGATGGAATGGGGCGAGGCAAGGTGTCCTCTTTTTTTTTTTTTTTAAGAGGAAATCTGGTAACCCTGGTCAATGCTGAAGCCCGGGCATGGTTTGACATTGAATTTCAGAGTATAATGTCATCAGTTTTCAGCAACACAGCATTACCGGCTAAATATTGACCCCCCACAATTTTTAAAATACGTTAATCTATACATGCATTTGAACAATTTAGGCTTGAATACTTACACCTGCTGTAGAGTAGGTGCAAAGTTTCATGCCTGCAAAGTAGACACAGTTACTGCCAATTATGCTACTATCTTATAAGGGCACAAAGATATGTACATGTCTTTATGAAATAGCGTGTACTTAGGTGCCTACTTGCCCTTTTAGACTTGTAAAATTACCCTCCAAATATTCTAAAAGTAAACAAAAGCAATGCTAGTCATGGCGTTTCAAGATGATGTTTGTACCCTTTAAGAAATTAGGGAAATGCAAATATAGCAATCACATCCAAATATTTTCCTGACCTTTAAATTACTGATTGCTTCTTCATCTTCTTCATTCATTGGTAATATCGATCCTTGACTACTGTAACTCTCTTTCTCAGGGCATTACTCAAAAAGAGATTAGGAGACTGCAAGTTATTCAAAATACTGCCCTAAAAATAATCTTTAACGCTAAGAAACTTGGTCATGTCAGCCCTCTCCTCACTGGTTACCTATTTCTCACTGGGTTACTTTCAAAACTCTTCTTCTTGCTTTCAAAGTTCAAGCTAGTCATAGTCCCTCATTCATAGACAGATTGCTGATCCTCTTCGAATCTTAGCGGTCACTACACTCTTCGCGACAATATCTTCTTGCAGTTCCTTCCGTCTGTCAGTTATTTTACGATACAAAATGCAAAGTATTCTTTTCAGTAACCGCCCTCATATTGTGGAACGCCCTATCTATGGCCCTGAGACAAGAAACTAACCTCAACAACTTTAAATCTAGCCTTAAAACTAACTAAACTAAACTAAACCTTAGATTTATATACCGCGCCATCTCCACAAGCGTAGAGCTCGGCATGGTTTACAGGGTTAGGTTGAAAAGGAGCTACAATGAAGGGTTATAGGAAAGGAGCTAGGAAGATAAAGAGGGACAGGGAACCAAAAAGCGGGAAGTGTTAGATTTTTGAAAAGAGCCAACAGTTCTTTTCAAAGATGCCTATGAGATCTATTCCTAGGACTTACCGCTTATGAGACTCAGACAATTGGCCTAACATTAAAGACCCCTTTACTCCATTCGTTCTTCCGTTTCCCATTTCTTATAGTTTCTTGCATTTCTATAGCGCTGAAAGGCATATACAGCGCTGTACATTTTAACATACAATAGACAGTCCCTGCTCAGAAGAGCTTACAATCTAATTTAGACAGGACATTTCAGGGTTGGGGAGGTTATAGTGGGTATAGGTATCTGACAGCAGTGAGGGGGATTTAAGAGTTGAGGGGAGTTTCAAAAAAGTGGGCCTTCTGTAGCATGTTATGTCTGCATTGTTTATGTAAGTCTGTTTCCTACCATTTTTATATTTTTTAAAATATATATATTTTTAAAATCTCTGTATAATTGTAAACCGTTTTGCATTTAAAAGCGGTATGTCAAGACCAAATAAACTTGAAATTTGAGCTGGCAACATTTAAAGCAGTCTGTTTTCCCCACAGAATCAGCAGGTAATATCAATCTTCTGACAGAGGAGGTGAAAGAGGGGGACATGTCCACCTCCATGACCAAGAACACATACAGTGTGAAAGTAGGAACTGTGTCTGAAGAGCTGATGAGAGGAAGACGGTACAGTATAGGACACAATGAATATACCCTAAGGAAGTAATCCTATAAACTGGGTCATGAAATTTACATGCTGATTATATTTGTAAATGATTAGACTAATGACATATATGCACCTACGTGTATACATGCACATACAACTGCTGAAATTCTAGTTAAGCATCATTGTAAAAATATTCAACTTACATAGTACTTATCTGCAAAGGGGGTGGGGAGTGTACACATAGATGGAGCATGGACAGGACTCACACTTATAAGTATAACTTAGAATACTATAAGTTACTTTACATGTGTATCTGCACCTAGGTACTAAAGCTTACACCAGTTCTAAAGGGGCAATTCTACAAGTGGGCACCTCCTTTAATGCACCCTGTTGCCATGTGATACTGTAATGGTATCTGGGTACCCAGAAAGTGGCATAGAATACTAGCTTAACCCAGTATTGGTGGGTCTTACATTTAAGTACCTGTGAAGGAGTCTGGGACTGGTTTTCCTAAGTGTTGAACTAAGTTTTCTCTTTAATAAAATGCTGAATTATGTTTAGCTGCAGACCTAACTTATCTCATGTTCTAGCCTGCCTGCCTTGGGTGTTAGCTTGAACATTCTAACTTCTTATGGCTATCTCAGCATAAACGACATTTAACAGAAAAACTGCATGGCCTAGATAAGTGACCTGCTAATGACCTGCTAGTGTGAGCTTAGCACCAATGATTGTTAAGAAAAGTAACACGTGAACATTTTTTTCTAGAATTCAGTTGTTTAGCCAGAAGAATGTATAAATATCTCTGTAACGTCCTGGTTTCGGCACTTCTGAAGTTGGAGCTCAGGAGTCGCATACGTATGCTAATAAACCATCTGTGCTTTCTTCAAGTCTCTAAGTTTTGTGGCTTCCCAAAGTGACCTTTCACCTGCAGTTACACCAGCTGTAGACCTGGTGTAACTGCAGATACCCATTATTGCATGTTATAAATTGCACATGTAAGTGGCAGCCCCACCCATGTTCCTCCCATTCTCATTCCATGCTCCTCCCATGCCCCACTTATGTCCACTCACATGCTCTACCCTTTGCATTTATGCACTATACCACTTAAGTATGCCTTTACAGAATAGCACCTATGTGTTTTGCCATCACTGACATACATTGAGTGTGCTCATACCCTTGAAAGTGACGGTATTCTGTACACTCCTGTGTTCGAGTGGCACACAAATGTGAGTACTCTATTACAGAATTGTCCTTCACATGCTTGCACTTAAATTTTAATTTGGACTTTATAAAATGTGACCGTCTCTGGGAAACGATGACCAAAATCTCCGGGAACAAAAAATGAGGTTTTAAGAAATTCTGTTAGAGCAAGCAATTGGAACAATTAAGTGGTAGCGGAGTGGCAAGACCATCACTGATTCCTAAAAATTATTAATTTTCCTTGACCTACAGTACAAAATGTCAATATAGGCCTAATATTTAAACTGTGTTCCTAATATAGACTTCTAAATTTGTGATCTATTTTCATCAAGCTAAAGACTAAGTTTTCAGCTTAAAATTCTTCTTAGTTTAAGAGCTTAGTGGGACATTTTTGATACTGCATCTAAGTCCAACTTTGGACATATTCCGCAAGACTTCCAAATATCAAGGCAGAGAAATATCAATTTTCGAAACTGCTAGACGGGCAATATTTTTTTGGTTTGAAAATGACCTATTTGGAAGTCTTGACCCCTAAGGACGTCTAACTTTTTGGGCTTTTTTCAAATACAAAAACATCCATGTTTAAAACGTCATAATCCAGACAATTTGGATGTGGGCGGAACCAGCATAGTAATGTATTGGCCACATAGACATCACAAGAGAGCAGTGGGGCACCTTAGAGGACACTGCTGTGAATATCAAATAAAGGGTGTCAGATGTATATCTAACCATAACCCCCTTATAATTTATGGTGAGCACTACAAAGCTCCCCCAAAACCTACTATAGCTACCTGTGTACCACCCTAATAGCTCTTATGACAGCAGGTGGCACCTATGTGGCTGTATAGTAGAGTTTGGGTGAGTTTTGATGGGCTCATACTTAATACCATAGATGTTGTGGTTAGAGTGCCTTATGGGCCTGGGTCCTCCTCTCTATGGTTCACTAGCCCACCCAAAAAGTAACTCTACAGACCTGATGCTGTACTAGGCTTACCCATACCAGATGCTGGTGTTCTAGAGTCAGGTACGTACCTTTTTGTTCTCATTTTTGTGTGGTGGAAGGGGGTCAATGAATGCTGAGGGAGTATCTTATCTTGAGGCATGCAGTGGTCATTTGGTCAGTCTGGGCACCTTTGTGGCACTTAGACACTTCTAAAAGAGATCTAGCTCCGAACAGCTAAGTTCCAACCAGGACATCTTGCAAAACTTTGATTATCGCTTCAAGATGTCCATGTCTAACGCACACCTAAAGCCCACTCATAACATGCCTTCACCAGGCCCATCTTGAGGTCTGGATGCACAGAGGTTGGGACACCTTGCGAGACATCTAGAAAGGTAGTTTTGATTATCTGCACTTGGACATCCCGGCGATTAGGATGGCCAAGTGCCAATTTAAGACACTTTTTGGACATTTATATTTTTGATTATTAGCCCCTTAGCTTCATTCGCCTAGATCTATAAGTTTATTACCTTAGCCCTGATTCAATAAACAGCACTTAGATCCTAGGCGCTGTTCAGCATGGGTATTAATCATCCACTAGGCGCCATTCATAGAATTGCACCTACTGGCATCTAAGCATTCATAGGCACTGGTAGGTGTTAAAATCTTAGAAGCACTACCATTTAGGCCAGGGTTTTTAGCCTACGGTAGGCTCCTACCAGCGCCTAAGTGAAACCATGCCCAAAATCGTTCTGAATCTGATCTGAAATCGCACTTAACCACACCTACTTACCAGTACCTACCGAGTTAGGCTCCTGCTGGCTAATTAATTATTTTTAATGTTGTAATTGTTTTTTAATGGTGCTTTCAATTATCAGCAATAAGCCAATTAAAAAAACTATCCCCCCCCTCACACACACATACTTTTATTAGTCCGCAGTAGAGGTTTCTACTGCAGCCCGGGGCGCTCAGTGCTCCGATGCTACTCTGACACTCATAGAATTCCTATGACCGTCAGAACAGTGTCAGAGCATTGAGTACCCAGGGCCATGGTAGAAACCTCTACCACAGCTTCGTAAAAGGGGGCCTCAGTTAGCCATTAGATTGGCACTCAGGCACTAGATTGGCTGGCGCACTGATCTAGGCGCCTGACTTTAGGTGCCATTTATAGAATCTGGGCCATAGTGTGAAAAATCAGTATTAAGCTCGTAACATTTTTCGATACCCTAAATCTGTCGCTGTTGCCACTCACTCTTTATGCTCCTAAGAGTTCACTAAAGTCCTTTTTATTGACATTTTAAGCATAAATTTAGGCATTCAGTCCTAGTAACTTTTCAAAGAGGCCAATTTAGGAGCATAAATCTCAAAGTTAGAAGCATAAATCCTTTGAATATTGGTCCCTAGTATCTATTTCATTTGAAGGGATCTCTTTCTAGTACATCATTTTTTTTAACTTGTTTAATCAAAACATTTTTTTGTCTACAATAACAGTTGGACATTCCCCCTTTCTCTTACCCTTATCCACAAACATTCAGTAGTATAAACCAAGCAGTGGCTGGATAATCTAGTCTGCCATGGCAATAAAACTACAAGTAAACATCTCAGCACCGAGTCAAGACAAACTGATAAGTAAAAATGTTTAGACCTGAGCTGCTGTTAAAATATAGAACAGCTCCTGTAGTTTTTGGCAATAATAAGCCAATCACAATGGCAATGGTAAGCCAATGGCAATGGATTTGGCAATGGTAAGCCAATCACAGCAAACACCTTTATTCTCTGTTAACTTATTGCTCGGATATATTTGCACATTTCCATTATATAAATAAAGGTAGAAATGAGGGATAGGCAGAGTGAAGCCAAGATGGTAGCTGGACTCAGAACATGTGATTTCTACATTTTTTTTTCTCATGGTGTTGGATTCCTTGTGGCCCTGAAAAAGTCAGGACATATATTTCAGTGGGTCTGGCTTCAGGCTGTGCAGAAGCTTTCAATAGCTATGTCTGGATGGTTCCCAGAGGTGCTGCAAGCATGTCCTTTCCTTCAATTTATGGTGGTGAAGAGCCAGAGCAGCCTGGAGGAGAGGTTTCCCTCAGTCCGTTAAAGCACTTGTCTTCCATGTGAGGCCGAGTAACCCAGAAGGGTTTGTTTATGGAGGCTATGAGCTGTGTGCAGGAGAATGAGACCAGCTTAGTTGCCTTGGTTTACCAGAAGATTCAGAAGTGGAAACATTTACAGCAGCAGGAGGACCTGCTATCTGGAATATCTCCTAATGCTCAAGGTATTATAGTGTGTGTGTGGTGGTGGGGGGAGGGGATGTTAATGGAGATTTCAGAAGTGGTCATTAATTTGCTATCTACCCCCAATTCAGAAATCTCCCATCAATCTCTCTGGGTTATACTAATTAACTTTGATCCTTCAGTAGGCAAATGTTCTTCAGATTTGAGTTCCTTGGTTTATACTGTGGGGAGTATTGGCTCATAAGCAAGTAATCAGGACAGAAAAATATCTAGTGTACCTGAATATACACTGATATATACTGTTTCAATACATTTCATGCTTTTAGGTGATACATAAGACAATAAATAAATAATAGAAAACAACCCACACATGAAAAGGACCATAAGTTAGATCAACTCACTGCTTCGACTACAGCAAAAAGCACAAGTTACCTAGAATTTAATTCCTTATCCAAAGTAACTTGGTTAGATTACCTACTCCTAAAATTTACTATATTTTGGAAAGAGATATCAATAACCACACCAACCCCCCAATTAGCCTCTTATAATAGAAACAAAGTAACCCCTCAATCATACAGGAATGAAATAGATAACTCATTATTATCCCTCCCCATCCCTGGCTGAAACTTCATGGATTATTGGAAAAGGATCAATGAACAACTCCTAAACAAACTAGTGCAGCTCAAATGCAGCAAAAGAATCCAAAGATCATCAGAGAAGTAGTTCAATGCAGAACTCATCCCTTAAAGAGCTTGCCAACAAGTTGAGTGTTACTGGCATAAACACCCGACCCCAGAAAACAAGACTAAGTGGTGCCAGAAAATCCTAGAATATAAATCACTTTTGACACAAAAGAAGAAAGAGTACTACTCTAAACAGATCGACACAGAAGATAATCTTAAAATCAACAAACTTTTCTCAATATTAAATAACCTAACCAACAAGAAAAAGATCACAAATGGTGACAATTCTATTCTAACAGCTCCAGAACTAGTCAACCATTTTAACACAAAGATTCAATCCACACGAGACCAGCTATCCCCCCACAAATCCAGTTAAACCCACTGCAACAAAACCACCTATGGAAATACCAGCAAACACATCTTGGAGTAACTTTGAAAGGATTACATTCAAAGACACAAACATCTCCTCCTAAAATACTCCAAAGCATAATGTAGCTTCGACACCTACCTACCTTACCAAATAATGCAATGGCTCAACTATCATCTAAAAACTGGCCTTTTCCCCAAATCAGGAGGAGGATTCATCTTAACATCCATCCCCAAGAACCCAAAACTAAACTCCTCTGATATAACCAATTATCGACCAGCAGCTTCCATCCCCCTATTCATCAAAATGGTAGAGGGCAATATCACAGAATAACTTGTTGCTACTTACGATGTTTCAACATCCTCCACCCTTCACAATCGGGATTCAGGAAAAATCACAGCACTGAGACCGTCGCAACATTAGTAACATACGGCAAAGAACTACTAAACAAGGGTCACAGCACAATCATAATCCAATTTGACCTAAGCAGTACATTCAACCTAATAGACTTCGATCAAATGTCTGAGATCTTCAGTTATTTTGGATTTAGCGGCCCAGTCCTCTCCTGGTTACAAGGCTTCTTAACCACCTGGCACTATGTTGTACATAAGGATGGCAAATTTTCTGATAGCTGGCACCCTCCCAGCGGGGCCCTTCAAAGATCCCCACTTTCACCATCAATGTTCAACCTCCTAATGCAATCCTTGGGAGCCAACCTAGAACTCACACAAATAAAGCATTTCACACATGTGGATGACATAGCAATCATGCTACCTCTAATGGCTGCATTAGTCAACACCCTCACCGCTGTCAAAAAATGTGTCCACATCATAGAAAACTGGATCTCAACCTACCACCTCAAACTAAATAAGAACAAAATCAAATTCCTTTGGCTAGAACCCTCGAATGACCCATGCTACACTCCAAGGATCACAACAGACAACTCAGATTTTACATTAAAACTACAATCTAGAATCTTAGAAGTAGAAATTAATAACCACCTATCCATCAAAAGCTATGTACAATCAATGACAAAACAATGTTTCCTTGTAATCCATCAGAAAACACTTCAAAACAGGCTTTCCGAATTTTAGTGCAATCTCTAATCCTATCTCGCCTGGACTACTGTAATGTAACACTAGTTCTTTGCTTTAAAACATCGCTATTGTGTTTACAACTACAGTGTTCCCCCGTTCGCGGTCGGTGGTTTGCGGTCCCGGTCATTCATGGTATTTTCCAACCGTGAACCGCTGACAAGGAGAGGGGAGCGGTAGAGGCAGAAGAGAGCAGCCAGAGCGCTGGTGAGTGCAGAAAATCACTCGCTGTATACTCCGACCGCCTCTTCTTGAACTAAGTCAGGCCTTATCCAATCAGGAGCTGCTTTGACACATAGCTCCTGATTGATAAGGCCTGACTTAGTGCAGGAAGAGGCGGTTGGAGCATACAGCAAGTGATTTCCTGCACTAGCCGGCGCTCCGGCTGCTCTCTCCTGTCTCTACCGCTGCCCTCTCCAGTCTCCCCCATGAAAAACCGTATTCGCATTTTTTCAAGATTCACGGGGGTTCCTGGAATGGAACCCCCGTGAATATCGGGGCAGTACTGTAGTTCAAAATGCAGCAGTAAGACTCATATATGGATTATGGAAATTGGAACACCTATAGCCCTACTATGTATATATATTTTTTTATAAATCTTTATTGATTTTTAAACTAAAACAGTGCCACACAAATAAAGAAAAGTAGGTATTACATACAATGCACTATTATCTGTACAGGCAACTTATATATCATTCAAGATTTTCAAATTTCATATATTAAATAATAATACATTTTAACATAATATATGATTTAAATAATTCATAAAGTTACTTAAATGACACCATCAGTATTTATTTATTTCCCTCCCTTCCCCCCTCCCCCATGGATGTGTATAGGAAAAGAATAAAATAAATATTATCATACCTCCATAAATTTAGTCAATGGGCTCCAAACTTTATTAAATATACCACTAAATCCCCTACATTCTGCGTTAATTCTTTCATATTTGTATGTACAGCCCTACTATCTGAAATTACATTGGCTGTCCATAACTGCAAGGATCAAGTTTAAATTAGGCATCACTGCCTTTAAAATCCTAAGAAGGAATGCCCCTAACTACTTAACAAAGTTGGCCATCCTATTTCAATGTGCCTTCAACAGATATTGCACCAGAAATCTTTTCCACTAAAAATTCCCAGCAAGCAACAATATAAAGTCTACTAGGCAAATTACCTTATCCATCCAATATCAATTAGCAAAATGCTGGAACCAACTACCACTTACACTATGATCTCAGGACCACTATATCTCAGGTTCAGAAAACTTTTAAAGGCATTTCTGTACCAAGACAGGGGGACAACCCTCAAGTAACTGAAATGGTAATTGTAAAAGCCCTTCTCTAAACTGTCTAATGGAACTCCTGGGGCAAAACAAAGAGTCAATAATGACCTACTTGTACTTGTAACTCTGCATTTATAACTATGACCTAACTGTATTAATAGTTGTACTGATCTACCTGTAATAGCAACTCTATTGAATGTCCGTGTCAAACTGTCCATTGTAACTTCCTGGGTAACATGACAACATAACATAACATAAGTTTTATCTGAAATCTTTATAATAAATTTATGTGGAAATTGGAGGAAAAAAGTCCCTCCCAAGGACAAAAACTGTGGGCTAAAATAGCCCTCTGTCTCAGCTATGTTGCCTAGCAAAGGTCAGGAAATATCAAAACTGAATATCCCAGAAACGTGGAAGGGCATAATCAAAAAATACATCTAGGTCCGTTTTGGGCCTAAGTCGCTAGTCGTCCAAAGTCAGCAGCATTTAAAGTCCATTCCCACCACTTTCTCTTTCCTAAAGATTCTCAGCTTCTGTACATTTGAGTGGAACCCTCAACCTACTCTCTCACATCCCTTTCATATCCCTTATGAAATGCTGCCAGGCAGCTGGAACCACAAGTTATTAAATGCCACACTTGCAAGCTGCACATTCCATCGATCTTGTAAACTTCAACTTGTCTTCACCCCCTCCGTTTTCTGCCCTGAGGGCATTGCAACAAACACCTATTTTAAATACCGGTCCCTTCCCCCCTCCCACCCTAAAAAGAAAGTGTCAATATTTTCTTTTTATTTTTAACTTCCTTCCATAACAATTGTTTGACCTCCTGACTCGTGCAAGTCACATAAATTCAGGGGCTTTATTCAGGAGCCATGTTCCTGCTATTGAATAAGCAATTTGGGAGAGTGAATTAATGACTTGTGCTGTTGCAGGAAAGTCCCTGAAGAAATATTAAAATTGCTTGCAGACTGAATCAATACTCAGTGAACACCCAGCATGGAAGGCCATGGCTGTTCCTTAATGGCTAAATAAAGGGGGGATTCCAAAACAGGGCCAAAAGAAGGGGGATTCCAGTTCAGCCTGTCTCTGTCTCTCTCTCTCTCTCTGACATCTGAAAAAATTACCTGCAAGGTTGCAAAAGTTGCTCACTATAACATCTTTTCTATTAGTCCCTGTAAGGTAAAACTCTCTCTACAGAGCTGCATCTTCTGTTAGCTTTTTACAACAAATGTAATGCCCAAAACAATGGGGAGGGGAGAACCCTCACATCCAGTGGTGTAGCGAGGGTGAGAGGCGCCACCCCCATCACCATCTGCTCCTTCCCTGCCCTCTCCTGCCATGCACGCACACCCCTTCCCCCATACCTCATTAACATTCCCGGTGTGAACAGGAATCCCAACTTGCTGCTCGCACCAGCGTCAGCTCTTCCTCTGACGTCACTTCCTAGGCACGGATCCTGGAAGTGATGTCAGAGGAAGAACCGACGCTGACGTGAGCAGCAAGTTGGGGTTGCTGCTCACACCGCAAACATTAAAGAGGTGCAAGGGAAGGGGCACATGCACATGGTCAGGGGGGGGAGGAGGACGGGGGCCAGCACTTCCATCAAGACAGCGCCAGGGGCGGACCAATGCCCCACCCCCTTACTATGCCACTGCTCATCTCCCTCCTTTCATTTTGGTAGTGGCAGTGTTAGAATTCAAGTGGGCTTGTATGGTCCCTGGACTCTACCTCTGCCAACTGCCTTGTGAGGTGGTCTACACTTTGTCCTATGTATGTCACTCTGACAAGTTTCTGTTGTATCGGCACAGAGGATCATTGCTTCCATGGTCATCTTTGCTGCCGGATTCTGTAACTGGTGCCAATATCGCCGGCCACCTAAAAAAGCGGCTGCCGATCACGTGTCAATCACACCTCAGTGCTGGTTTCAGAATCACACCTACATGAAAAATAGGCGCAGGAAATGTAGGCCAGGGTTTTCCAGGCCTACATGTCTGTCGCCTGTTCTTGCGTGAATCATACCTACGTAGGCGCTGTAGGCCGCCTAACGCCACTTCTGGCATTGGCCACGCCTACTGTGGCATGCGGCGGCCTAGAGCAACTATGTAGGCACGCTTCTGATGCCTTTTTATTTAGGCACTGGTAGGCCCTTCAACCTCACCATTTTTTGCTGTTTCTAACGATGTGCTTCAATTAACTTAGACACCTAAAGTGCTACTGTGAGGTTTCATATCCATCTCATTGTGTTATATGTAGTGTTTGAGTGACAGGTCTTATGCTGACACTAATAAGTGTTTATCACACCACATTATGGGGTATTGTTACTGAGGTGTGCTAATTGATTTAGCGCACACTGACATATTAGTGTATGCTAAATGCTATGCCATCCATTATATTGATTAATGCACCCTACTAAAAGTACCCCTATATTAAATGTTGCCATACTGTAGTTGAGAATGAACCTGCAGTTTAAAGATATAAAACTACAGTATACAATCACATAAATATTTAAAGAGCTTGGGATAGAGAAATCTAAGCTCTAAAGAGAGGGATTAACTTTTGGCGACCTATCATACATCTTTTTGAGGGCAACCTGGCACCAACCTCATATTCTTTTGGGTGGCATTTACTTATGCCCCTGTTGAAATTGTGTGTCACGGAGCCTTGAGACAATTAAGGGCAATTCTATACAAGACACCTAGATTTAGGCACCTAGAGAGTATCTAGTTGGTACCTAGTCTCCAAAGAAAAGTAGGCATCTACTTTGCTTCATAGAATATTAATGTAACTGAGTATTTATATGGGCAAGCGTTTTGGCATGAACATTTATGCCAGCCATAAATCTGATGTAAATGCTTGCACCTAGAATCTGGAGCTATATACATGAAGGGGCATTTTAGATAGGACGTCTAAGTCCAACTTTTGACATTTCCACAAAGATGTCCAAAAGTCAGATTGTAACCATAGAATTGTGGTATATCAAATCCCATCCTCTTTCACAGGTCATGCTATTTTAACAGAGTCCCTTTTAATAGCAGCCCACGCTGATAATCCCCCAACCCCAAATTGCTAATATGTGCAAGATATAAAGAGGAAAAAATAATTGAGGGTGCTAAATGCGACCCAAATTATCTCTTCTTCCACACAGTGAAAAAGCTTGCTTTAATATTGGGGGTACAAAGCACCCACTGTACCCACAGAGCTGGCGTCTATGGTCTGATGTGTCTGACTGATTTTGTTACTGGTAAAGTGTCCCTGTATGAGCTCTGAGGTTCAGATGTGTGACTCTGATATCATGTGTTGCAAGACAGAAATTTCCTGCCACAAAGGGATGTTGGGAACTTGCTGATACCATCACTTGGATGGTCCATTATGGAGTTTGTATAAGTAAACCACTATGCGGGACACATAGTGAAGGACTAAGGGCCGCGATTGCAGTAGATGAGACAGATGGAGAAAGCTTGTTGCCCGACATGCAGATGCATGAAAGGATCTAAAAAGAAGAAAAAGCAGACCTCTATTGTTTTCGACACTCTTTTATTCTCACTATGGCTTCTGCCCCTACTGTACATCTACAGGAATATATCTTTAACCATTCCATTAGAACTGATTTTTTTTAATTTTTTTAATTTAATCACACAACTTTCTAAATCTGAGCTGAAGGCAAGAATCATTAAGATACAGTTGATAGTCCTGGTCTAAGATGGATCATAGTCTAAGGGCTAGATTTACTAACATGTGTTAATGCATTAATGCATGCTAATGTGATTTGACATGCTTTATTTAGCATAAAGGTGAAAAAAGAGAATAAAGTAGCCTCGTGTGAAGACATAAAAATCACAATCAAGCAAGGCAATGGACACAATAATAATAGAACCAAAAACAGATTTTATTATAGCCAGCGTCTACTGGCACAGTACTCAAAGACTCAACACAACCGTGTTGGCTCTGAGTGATTTGACTCTTGACGTAGGCATTTCTTTACTGAAACACGGCTATGTCAGGTCTTTGAGTGTTGTGCTACTAGATGCTGGATATAATAGAATCTGTTTTTGGTTCTACTATTACTGTGTCTAGTCGTGTGTCAATCACGCATCGGTGTCATTTAGAGAATCGCGTCTTTTTTTCTAACAGACACCTTAAATGTAGACCTGCATTTTACAGGCCTACATTTAAGGCATCTGTCTCACGCCTATGGAGACATATAAGGATGTTTATGGACGCCCAACGTCATTTCTGCTGGAAACCATGCCCACACTGGCCTTGGTCATCAGTAGGCATGCCTAGGAATTGTCCTAGGTATGGTATTGGAACCTAGGTAGGTATCGTCCTAGGTATGGTATTGTCCTAGGTTCCAAATGCTGAAGTTGTCATCCAAGCTCACTCTAGCCCATCTAATCATCCTGTTTGCAGGATATCTACCATATCTACCATAAAGTCTGGCCATTTGGAACCTAGGACAATACCTAGGACAATATAGGCACTAATTTGATTGTAAGCATCCTTCACAGCAAGAATTAAAAAAAAACAAAAAACGTGTGTTCCAATTGGGTGGTGAGATGGCAGTAGGATGTTTACCAATGCCTACAATCGGGACGTTATTTGTAGAGTCAGTCCCTTAGTGCTCTGGGCCGTGGTAGAAACCTATACCGCGGCTTAGTAAAAGAGGGGCATAATTAGTTAATTGACACTAAAATGGCACCTAATTTGAGTTAAGTACCAATAATTGGTCTTAAGCACTAATTGTCACTAATTAACAGTTGCATACATAATTGACATGCTTCTATTCTGTAAACTGAGCACCTAACTTCTCTCGTGCACAACTTCAAAAGTGGCATGACTGTGGGAAGGGCATAGGTGGGTCAGGGGCATTCCCAAGATTTAAGTTTGATGTCATAGAATAATATCATTTAAGCACCTGGATATCATCATTAAACCAGACTCAAAGCATCCTTTGCAGAATACTAGGTTAGCATGGATTTTTCCAGTGTGCCATTTGGGCACCGTTTAATGTATGTATAGTTGTCTATATGTGTATGAGCAGGACAAGTTCAGGACAATGCTCTTTCCAAGGAGTGGCCGGGTATGTGCAAAATTTTTTCCTTGTGTGCAACTTATTCTGAAAACCAACAGTTTTTGATCCCAGTATTAGCAATGCATTCATGTATATAGCACCCAAAAAAAATTACATATATGGTATTTGATTTTGTTTCGTTTAATTAATTCTTTATAGCTTAATTTTGTTTGAAAGCCAGGTGAGCTCAATATTTTTGTGAGCGACCATGTAAACTGTATAAGTATTGCTCACGCACTCTACTTAGAGGGAACATAGGCTCAGGAACTTGCCGCCACAGGATGTGGCAAAAGCAGTTAGCATAGCTGGCTTCAGCTATAAAAAAGGTTTGGACAAATTCCTGGAAGAAAAGTCCATAAACCATTAAGGATGAACTATAGTTTGCAATTACATATCTAATGTCATTGAATGATATTAACAAATAAAAAAGAGTAGAAAAAAACCCCATTTTCTTTTCTTTTTTTTGGGGGGGGAGGGCAATAATGCTGCTCACTTTTCATGCTGTTTGCAAAGATGGCACACGCTTTCCCCCACATTCCATAAAAAGTG
Source organism: Geotrypetes seraphini (assembly GCF_902459505.1). Taxonomy (NCBI): domain Eukaryota; kingdom Metazoa; phylum Chordata; class Amphibia; order Gymnophiona; family Dermophiidae; genus Geotrypetes; species Geotrypetes seraphini. The sequence goes on from NC_047087.1 coordinate 181,670,723, forward strand.
CTAAAAATTGTGTGCACAATTTAATTGAATAATAAGCTAATTATCATCAATAATTGGCATTTAAACAAGCAATTATTGGTGCTACTTAACATCAATTACAAGTTACGTGTGTAAATTTAGCTGCAGGATCCGCGCCTAAATTTTACATGTGAGTCAAAAAAAGGGGCATAGACATAGGTGGGTCATGAGCATATCGGGGGCCATTCCTTTATGTTACGCACCTAATTATAGAATAAGGGTATCCATGCCTAAATTTAGGCACACCAAATGGCCAAATGTCTCCTTAGAATATCAATATACTGCTTATATATACTTTTTCTAAGGTACTAGTTGATCTGTCTTTCAATTTCCCCTTTCTTGGTTTACTAAACAGTTTAAACAGTTTTTTGAGACCTCAAAACCACCACTCCTCCGTCCCACCAAGGTGTTTCGATGGGGAGATTCAAGTGGTGAAATCCTTACCGGTCTACTTAATTTAAATATTCATTTAGATATTATGCATTTCTTATCATTCATTTGGTTTGTGATTACTTATCTCAGTAATGGTGAGTTACTCATTAACGTGGAATAGTGGAATAATGTGGAATAGCATTTGCATCATAGTTTCATTAATGCAAATAGCCGCCAAAATTTAGTCACAGCTCTTGGGCATAAGTGCATAAACCACACCTACAGTAACTTTAATTGTGGCTTATAGAATAGTGCTTTATTCAGCGCTGATTTTTTTGGATGCCATATATAGAATTTAGCCCTTAATGACATTTCCCCTGATATTCAAAGCTATTTAACTAGCCAGGAGCAGCTCCATGGATATTCAGTGATAGAAAACCACTCATCTCCCGCTGAATATGCCCGGTTAGCTTCTAATCACTAATCAGCTATATTGCTTGACAGAGCTGGTTAGACACAGATATCCAGCACCTAAACAGCTATGTTTAGCGGCTACAATAGGCCACATAAATAGCAGGCCTATCTTTAGCCGCTATGCATTTAACTGGTTAACGCTGAATGTCGGCATATCCGGTTAGGTTGCTGCGGCTAAAAATAAAACCAAATATTCAATGCCAGTTGCCAGAAACGATCCAGCATTGAATACTCAGGTTAAGCGCCGGACTGCCTGACACTGGCTGAATATCAGCCCCATTGTTCCCATAGCAACATAATGGCCAAGAAAACCTGAAAAATCAAATATTCCCAGAAAAGATGTGGGAAATGATGCAAAATGAAAAAAAATATTCCAGCTGCCTATCTCTATGAACCATTATTAAGATAGGCCTGGGGAAAGCCACTGCTCAACCTGGGAGGAGGGCGTGTACTTAACATGAAATCTTGCTTCTTCTGGGGATCCTGCCAGGTACCTGTGACCTGGATTAGCCACATCTGGAAGTAGGATACTAGGCTTTGGTCTGCCCAGTATGACAGCTCTTATGTTCTTATACAATAATATGTTTCTGGTGCTGTATCACTGTATACTGTATATATGAATATGTATGTGCAAGTATGTGTACGGGCCTGAATCATAGTAGCTTGTGTCTGTCCCTGAGTTTGTGTGCGCTTTCTTTATTATACTTGTGTGCCTGTATTACAGTCCTTTGTATTATGTCAATTTAGTATCATATTGGCAGGAAAATCCCTGTGAACTCATTATGCCGACAGGAGACAACTCTAGAAACAGCTTGAGACAAATAGCGGATGTGCTCATTCAGCGGTGCTGGTTTTCATTCCAAGAGAACCACCATAAAATTCTTAACTATTGTCATTATTATAATTATCCATTTTTATGTTATTATTATTATTGTTATTACTGCCACTGAGTGCTAGCAGGCTAGTAACTTTTGTAAATCCTTCTCTAGCAGCCTCTCAGAAGCGTATTCCTCCTCCTGAGTCTCCCAGGGCCTCTAAGTTGACTCTTTAAAGTTCAGTGCCTACCTGATGAACAATCTTCAGAGCAGCCATACTATAGCTAGCCTTTTGCGATTGTGTTGATGGCAGAGCCTTGAGAGCTTCCATTAACTGTGGTTTTCAGGACAACCAACCTGTACAGCTCTGTTTTGATTCATATGCAAGTAGATTGGACAAATATTTATGGTGGATATCCTGAAACCCAGAGCTGGCTGCTATTTTCAGGGAATAGAGATGAAATTTCAAGGTTAGAGCACTGAACTAGAAGCAGTGGCATAGTAATGTCAGGGGGGGGGAGGATGGGTCCGCCCAGGCACCATGTTGGTGGGAATGCCGGCAACCCTCCACCTCTCGGCCCCCCTCCTCTTCCCGCTCCTCCCCTTGCCACACGCGCCCCCTTCCCCCATACCTCTAGTTGTTTACCGTGGCGAGCACGTTGAAATTCTTGTTGCTCACGACGTTGAACAAGTACGGGGGAAGGAAAAGGGACATGCATGCGGCATTGGGGGATTGGGGACAGAGCAGGGAGGGTTAGAGACAAGGGTGGGTGGGGAACACCACCACCCCGGACACCTCTCACCCTCGCTACCCCACTGACTAGAAATCATGAAAACTCTTGGGATGTAGGTACAAGACGTTGGAAAGTCAATGTGGCTCCCTAAGCCCCAGTGTTAATCCCTGCTCTGTCTCTCACCCTTGGTAACGCTCTGAGCCTCAGTACTAACCCTGGCTATGCCATAGGCTGGCTCTGCCATAGGCTATATGATCATAATAATCCACTATATATTGCCTTTTATGCTTACTCAGCTGCAATTGCAAATTATAATTACTGTTCCTTTTCTCCTACAGAATTGTTAAAGCAGTTCAGTGCTGAGCAACAAGATCAGCCGAGGCCTCTGAAGGGTTTAAAAAAAAAAACCCAAAACCCTGCAAAGTGCACCAGAAATCCTGTTTAGAAGAAAGATGTCCTCTAAAATATGCAAATGATTATTGCATTGTGTGTATCTCCTTGCTTGCAATGGGTAGGTTGGGAGGGGTGCAAAGAGCATTTGACCTTGAACGACAAACCATAATCCCAACCATGGGGACCTGAGTATCAAGGGAAGTGGGGAGGAAGGGGGTGGGGTGAAGCAGCCCCTGGTTTAAAATAATTGCAGGCTGTTAAAATGAGAAGCGTGCACATCACGCCAGCAATGGAAATAAATCCCACTGTATTTGCATTTTAATTTTCCACATAAACAAAGGCCTGTAGTGCACTGGCTTTCTGAGAATCACCGGCTTGAATTTAATTAGAAATGAAAAGTTTATAGAGGCCTCTTTAATGCGATTAATGCACAGTTAACATTTATCACATACATATGCTGGAACCTGCTCAAATTGCCCTTTTTTAAGCAACCACGGTGCATGAAATGAATTTTTTTCAACTTTTTTTCCACCCTCTGCAAGGCTGTCTTTGGCGAGGCAGCCCCTTGCTCTCCAAACACCTGATTAAAATGTAATGCTAATGCTAGCTCAGTGGAAAAGCAGAATCTCATGGTTACCATGAGAAAGTTCATTAATGCCCATCTATCCTACTCATGCCAAAAGAACCAGAGGTTTACAGCAGGGCTACATAGATCCACCAGCGATTTGGAGAGAGCATATCACGAGTGTTTTCTTTTCAAAAAAAGACCCTTCAGAAGACCCAGTATCATTCCCTCTAGTCATTAGCTGCATAGACTCTTGCTCTGAGGTTTGGAATCAGTCTTTTGCTTTTCCTTCTTTTTAAAAATTTTATGACTACCATGTTTTACAGTGGATATATTATGGAAACAAAGATAAGTGTTTTTGTGAATTATGATTTGATGTTGAAATTAGAAATATTGGAAGGAAGGTTTTTAATGCCTATGATGATTCGAAAGCTCATAATGACTTGGTCAGATATGAAGCTATTTGAGGCTTTTTTCTTCTTTATGTGATGTAGTTAAGGCTATACACAAACACACACATAGGATCAGGACTTCACGTCAGAAGGGTTCCGAGGCCAGTGCAAGCAGCAGATGGAAGATGCTGTTCACGCCGGCAATCATTTCAAGAAGTATGTGGTGGGGGGGGGGGGAAGGGGGATCGCTCAAGCAGCAGTGAAGAGTGGAGGGTGCATGGTGTGGCGAAACTGGGTGCCAACCTCCTTTATTACACCACTGTCTCCAGGTGAGAAATGCGTGAGCACTTAAACCAGCCGCAGAGCTGGTGCAAATGCTCATACCTAATTGCTGGTGTACAGATGTACTAGTAGTATTCTATAAGATATACATATGGGAGCCCCAACCACTCTGTGTCCTAGCTCCACCCCTGTGTACACCCACTTTGCAAATACACACAATGCAAGATGCACACACATTTCCAGAATAGGAATATGAATTTTAGTATATATATGCACACATACTTGAGTGTTTGCTTGTATATTAAACATTTATGTGTGTAATGTGCATGTAAATATCTGCATCTATTTATAGAAATATCTCCTTAATGTATGAGCCGCTACTCTGCATTAACAAAGCAGATAATGCAAGAACAAGAGCTGCGAGTAGATGCATCGTGCATTATCTGCTTGACATAAACACACAATAATGAGTTTTTCTCTGTGTTAACAGCAGAGGAGCCTTCCAAAAAAATGCTGAGACTATCCACAGCAGGTGAAACAGAGGCAACCTGGTGCCTCCATATCTTTATGAAATATACCCAGAACCAGATCAAACAGCATAAAATCATTATCCACAAATTTGTACCAGCTCCAGAGAAGGTGTAAACGTGGGTGCGTAGGCTATGGGTGTCTTTTTATAATAGATTTTTCATATATAAAACTTGCATCATGTGTATAAAAAGCTTCTTATAAGGATCATATACATAAAAGAATGCACAGTTCTACATGTAGGCATGTTATATGGTATATAAGGCCTTATATGGAGAAAACTCTAATGGTCTAACAACAGACATTAAGATCACACACTCCTTCCATAATTCGAGAACAGCACAACGCTTTAAACTCACCTCAACAAGTCCATCAGAAAAAAATTATTCAAATCTACCTTTGAATTTCAAGGTCCCAAAGTCTGGAACAACCTACCAGACTATTTGTGTCAACTCTCTTCCTACTACCACTTCAGGAAACTGTTAAAGACATACAGTATCTCTTCTCTTTACAACGCTCCTGATCTATACTCATTTATAAGCTAAACACCATAATGTGACTTCAATGAAAGTCTGAAAATATTTTGTAAACTGCAATGAATCCTTGCCGAAACTTGTGGGCCATAAGAAACTGTATGGTATGGTAGACATTTGAGAATGATATTCAAAGTGATGTAACGGGCCAGAAATGATCCCTAGATGGTTAAATACCTTCTTTGATGCTAATTGCTCATTTTCAGTGACTCTTAACTATCTGATGCTGCTGAAAATACAAGATTAGCGTTCAATTAAAATCTGGCTATTTGGGGACATTCCTGGGATAGAATTAGAACTTGGCCGGTTAAATGCCAGTATCTGACACTTAAACAGCCAGGGTAACCACATAAATAGGACTGCCTAAAAGTCAGTCCTATCTCCCCCCCCCCCCACCCCACACACACACTTTATAAAACCGCAAAAGTGGTTTTTAGTGCAGGCTGGCGCACTGAATGCTCAGCGCTGCTCCTGGGGGGGGGGGGGGAAAAGGGGGAAGGGGGTATGCAATAACCCAAAGCTGGTTATTTGCTGAATATTGCACTTAACTGGATACGCATTAGCTAGCTCCACAACCCCAGAAATTCATTGCCAGTGCCTGGATGTAGACTAGCATTGAATTTATTTGCATAACACTGGCAGCATTCAGTAAAACACTGATCACCTGAATATCAGGCCTGTAATTTATAAAATACACATGTGTATTTCATGCTTCTACATTTACACCTGCCCTTTATCAAGTGTAAATGCATGCAAATGTTTTTTAGCCAGTGCTGACCTAAGAATATCTGATGGTAAAAAAAAAAAGAATATGTGATGGCATGGAGAACCATCAACCATGTTGTCCCACCCCTGCCTCAACTGTGACTTAGCATATCCCCTTTCCATACCAACTCCCAAGGCATCTAGCATCTCTCTTCTTTCCTTCCTCTTCAAGTTGTGTGATTGTGTGTGTATATAGATAGATAGATAGATAGATAGATAGATAGATAGATAGATAGATAGATAGATAGATAGATAGATAGATAGATAGATAGATAGATGCTCAAAATTTCGCTGCTGATCATGGGTTTAAAGGCCTGTTCTGCTGCCATCTGTACCACCCTAGGAGGAGACCTAATTCACATAGGGCTCCTTTTACAATGGTGCGTTAGGGCCTTAACGTGCGGAATAGCGCACGCTAAATTGCCCTGTGCACTAGACCTTAAGGCCAGCATTGAGATGGCATTATTCTAGAAGCGTACCGTGCAATTTAGCGCGCTGTAATTTTGTGTGTGCGCTAAAAATGCTAGCGTACCTTAGTAAAAGGAGTCCATAATGATAGGACAGGCCCTGATTTTAGTTGAAATTTTGTAAAGCTATTTTCTAACTGCACATGGGCACCTGTGTTAGTTTTATAAAATGGCCCCAAAATAGGGACTTTTCATATTTAGGCAACATGTAATAAAATTACCCTCCACTATGTGTATTCTTAAAAATATACATATATATCACTCCTCCTTGGGTAAACCTACAAAAAATCTTTTGTCACCAGTTCTATAAGAACAACTATCTGGGTGGAATTCTATAAATGGTATTCAAAATTAGGTGCCCGAAAAGATTGGCATTAAGCGCTATTCTATAAAAAGTGCACACCAGAGAGCCACATGATGCAATGAGCAAGCAAAACACAGGTCTGAGCCACTCTGGAGTCCCCGCACCGCATCATGTATTTTATTATATGTTTCTGAGTTTGTTGCAGATCAAACACTAAAGCAGCTGACAAATTTGTGTGGAAAGAGGGCGGTGTAATTTCTAGAAAGTTGATAAAAAGGTACAAGGTCCCTCCTTGTCTGCCAAGTCTCCCCCACCCCCTTCCCCTACCTGAACCCACACATGCCACTCCAAAATCATCCACAGCCATACCACACACATACTCCCTACCCCGCCTCCCTCTCCCCTCCCAGAAAGTGTTCCCCAAACCTTCCATAATCCCGTCCCCCCAAAAACTGCATTCACTCAACTTCCTATTCCCTCTCCCAAACCCGTGCTGAATAGAAACCAAAAATGAAAAAGAAAAAAACAAAACACTGAAGCCTGGACTCTCGCCCCCCCCCGCCTCCCGTCTCCTAATCATCCCAGGCCTGTCCCAGGCTAGGTGCTTGGGGGGAGGGAGGGGGGAGATTGAAGGGGGAGTGTGCTTAGAGTATGTCTGATGGTTTGTCTGGTTTGTGGAGCCTAGTGTGTGTGTTGCCCCTAGCGTAGGGGTTTCTTGGGGCTGGGCATGCTATATTGAAAAATTTATGGGGCCGATGAGGGAAGCGGGCTGTTCTTGCTCCTGGACAGTCATGTGTCTTACTGACATACTATGTACTCTTGCTGATGGATATTTTGTTCTTTTTCATTGATGCCTCTGTTTGCCTATTTCATCCTTGTATCCTGCTCGTTTCTCTTGTTGACTCTTTAATAAAAATAATATTTTTTTTTAAAAAGGTACAAGGACAAGTTTTGCAATGGTGAGGATAAGATGGTCAAACCCCAGATCTTGCCGACCTCCTCTTTCACAAAACAGCAACTAGAGCAGCTCACACTGACAGTGAATAAAGCCCTGAATCCGTGGCTGGAGAAGTTATCAAATCAGCTGACACTGTAGAGGTTCTGTTGGTGAATACTATGAGAAAGACAAATACTCGAACAACTATGAGGGGGTGCTGAAAAGTTCTCAATCCAACCAAGAAGAAAATGGTGTAGTGCCATGACACTTACAAATTGCTCCACATATTCACCCCTAAGTTCAATATACTTGGCACATCATATCTGAAGTTTCAGTAACCCTGCAATCACCTCCGAATCACTCAAAAATCGTTGCCCTTTCAAATAGTCAGATGGAGCAAGATCTATTGAGTAGGGTGGATGGTCTGTATACTAGAACCCCAACTGCATCAAAACATCCATCATTTTGCCAGTCTTGTGAGCAGGTGCATTGTCTTACAAAACCCCAACTGCGTCAAAATATCCATCGTTTTGCCAGTCTTGTGAGCAAGTGCATTGTCTTGCAAAAAGGAAACTTTTCGCAGCTTCCATTTCCTTTTTTCTTTCACTGCCATTAATTGTCTGGCCTGTTGGAAGATAGCCAGTCATCACAACACCTTCCTGATCCCAAAACATTGTGGCCATGACCTTTCCTGCTGACTTTTGGGTCTTGAATTTCCTTGGCATTAGAGAACTAAGTGTTGCCATTGTGGTGTAACCATGTTTTATCGACAATAACTAGTCATTCCAAAAAGTTGGCACCAGCTCACTGAAAATGCTGCAGAATCAACTTGGAAGTGTTCACTCGATGTTGTTTCTCATCATCATTCAAACATTTGGTTGGCTCACAGCTTCTGTATACCCAGCTGCTCATGGATTATACACCCAACACATTCCCTAGATATCTGTAGTGTCTCAGCAATTGTTTATGTCAGTGTATGCCAATCTGCCAAAATCAGGTCATGGACATGGTCAACACTTTCAGGAGTTGACACTGTTTGAAGCCTCCTAGACCTTGCTACATCTTTGATCTCAAAATCTCTACGCTGAAAGTTTGTACACCACTTCTTCACTGTGGAGAATGATGGGCATTTATCACTCAATCTTTGCATCATACATTCATGGATTTCCTTTGGAGTTTTCTTCTACAGGAATAGGAACTTCATGACAGCTTGGAGTTCCACACTTGAAAATTCCATACTTTTCATTGACATGGTTAAATCAATGATCTGAAACAATGTCAAAACATAGCATTATGATTCTGCAAATTGGCACTTTGCAAAAAAAACCAACACTCTTTTTTCAGCTACAGCGGCAAAATAATGCTCGGAATTTAAGAAGTTAGTTGGACTGAGAACTTTTCAGTACCCCCTAGTATAGTCGCAATCAGCATTTAACAACTTTTTGGCACCAGCCTGATTGTAGTGAGGATGAACTGGGTCTCTGGACAGGGAAAATTCTTGCAATTATTCATTTTGCTTTGTTATGTGGTACACTGTATTACTGTTTAAAATGTTGTGTTGCTATCAGAGATGCATATAATGTTTATTAGTGTTTTGTTTTAGCACATTCGATCTCTTGGATTGGCCTAGATATGGTGTGGGGCTCCAGGCATTAAACATTTAACTCTCTTCGGTCACATTTCGACACAATGGAGACTGCTTTGGGAAGTGATTGGGGAGGCAGAGGGATGAGGTAGGGGCAGAGGTAATGGTGGAAAGGGTGTTGGGAGGATAAGAGGAGGTGGGTGAGTTAGGTGATTAGAGGTTTGGGGAGGGAGAGCGCAGTTTGCATGTTAAGGAGAAATTCATTATTATTGCAGGCTTTTGTGGAGCTAAGCTGAATGTGAGTTGGGCCAGGTACAATGTTTTCATCTTGTAAGGGATCAGGTTAAAATCTGGTCACCTTGATCCATTTATCTTTATAATAAGTAATTTACCTTTTCACCCCTTAGTAGGAGTTATGTGAGGTACCTAAGATTGTGACCTGGAATGAGGGTGGCATCTCTTCTCCCATTAAAAGGAGTAAAATTCTTGCTGCTCTTAAGCGTTAGAGAGTGGATGTTGCATGCTTGAAGGAACATAAGAACATAAGAATTGCCGCTGCTGAGTCAGACCTGTGGTCCATAGTGCCCAGCAGTCCGCTCCTGCGGTAGCCCTTAGGTCAAAGACCGGTGCCCTGAGACTAGCCTTACTTGCGTACGTTCTGGTTCAGCAGGAACTTGTCTAACTTTGTCTTGAATCCCTGGAGGGTGCTTTCCCCTATAACAGCCTCTGGAAGAGTGTTCCAGTTTTCTACCACTCTTTGGGTGAAGAAGAACTTCCTTACATTTGTACGGAATCTATCCCCTTTTAACTTTAGAGAGTGCCCTCTCTTTCTCTCTACCTTGGAGAGGGTGAACAACCTGTCTGTATCTACTAAGTCTATTCCCTTCATTATTTTGAATGTTTCGATCATGTCCCCTCTCAGTCTCCTCTTTTCAAGGGAGAAGAGGCCCAGTTTATCTAATCTCTCACTGTATGGCAACTCCTCTAGCCCCTTAACCATGGTTTACTGATTCTGAGCACAAAACGTTAAGACATCAGTGGGTAGGAGAGGTCCATTATGCTTCTTCAAGAGCTAGAAGAGGAGCAGCAGCAGCTCTTAACAAATCAGCACAACATAAAGCTGAGTTACTTTATAAACAGGAGGATGGGCACTTTCTGACTGTACAATTATGGATTCAGGGCAGGGACATAGTGCTGGTGATAATTTATGGCCCCATACCAGCCACCAAACTATTTTTAGCAACCGATTTAAATTATGTTTCCTCTATTAGATGGGACATTTGATGATGGCGGGGGGCATGAATTAAGTGATGGATCCATAACTGGATCTCTCAAATCAGGGGATGGAAAAATGTAGAGTTAGGACCACAGTCTTGGCATTGTTTAGTAGTAGGGATTGAATTAGTAGGTCCCTGGTGCCTATATCACCCGCAAGAGTGGGATTTGTCCCACCACTCCTGATCCCATGGTACCTTTTCCTATTTAGCTTATATTTTAGTGTCTAGATTCCCTTTTCCATCCATTTTATCAACAGATATGGTTCCAGAAGGAGTGTCAGATCATTTGCCTGTTTGGGTAGCAGTGGAACTGAAGGGGTTTTATAGGGCTCTGAGGGGCCGGCAATTCCTTATGCACCATTCTCATGATAAAGAATTTGAACAATAATTATTAAAGCAATGGAAAGATTTTTCACATCACAATCAACAGCATCTAAGCTAGTGGCATAGTAAGGAGGGGGGGTGTGAGGGATCGGTCCATCCCAGGTGCGATGTTGGTGGGGGTCATCCTCTCCACTCCCACATCTTCTCATTCCTCTCCTCCACGCACGTGCCCTCTTCCCTTCCCCCATGCCTCAAGTTGAAGTTGTTGTTTGCAGTGGTCAACAACGTACTCTTTGCGATCCCTTCAGCTCTCCCACCGACGTCACTTCCGGATGCTGCCCATAGGAAGTGACATCAGAGGGAGAGATGACAGGGTCCAAAGAGCACATTGTTCACTGCCGCGAGCAACAACTTCAACTAGAGGTAAGGAGAAGGGAACTGGGTATGTGCGGCAGGCAGGATCGGAGAAAGAGTGGGGGTCAGGGGAAGACTGGCCCCTCCCACATCCAAATGGTCTTGTTCTGGGCATTTGGGACTTGGACAAAATTTTGTTCGAAATGTGGTATAAAGATAGAAGTCCTGATGGTCTGGGCGTCCCAGTGGCCTGGACATCCAGATAGAGGATTTTTTAAAAACCAACACATGTGCCTTTCAAAAATAGGCATTTTCTTACTACCGCCTTTGGATGTCTAGCACCATGCGTCCAAATCGGACTTAGACATATATTTTGAAAATGCCCCTCTTGGTGACACTTTGCTCACAATAAAGGACTTGAAAGGTTTTCTGAGGTCTTCAAATGAAAAAGTCAATATTGCTAGAATCGCTATCAGTAACTCCGCCTTCCCGGCAGGCGTGGTGCTCCAATAAGATCGCTTTGATGAAGCTGGAGTGCATTGATATGTATCATATATCATATAGTGTTAGTGATAGATTTCAACGCATATGGGATAACATTTGGTTAACTATGCCACATATGGCCCGTAGCTGCATGCTCAATGTCTGATCTATGTTTTTGTCAGTACTTGCCTTTGATCTCCTTTGCTTGCCTTCGGAGAGTGAGAAAAGGGGATGGGGAAAGGGGGGAATGCTATGTGAAAAGAATACTTGATATCTTGAGTTTCTGTATTCTTCTGTTAGTTGTTTGAAGGTTTCATATTTTCAATAAACAAATTGGCCTGTGCATCCTATATAGAATAGCTCTTAGTACTGGTTCCCAAGCTCAACTCCAGGCACCAAACTTATGCTTGCTGAAACCTGGTATAAATTCTGGCACTCAAGTTGGGCATGGAGACCCATTATTATTATTCAGTAACACTGCACACAACTTTATGGAACAATTCATTTTCAGGTTCAAGTCCTTCAGCTTCCCTTCCAAGATTATCATAAATAAACTCTACAATCATAATCCTTCTATAAAATTCCATAAAAACACCTAATTGGACATCATACTTTTAAATACAGTATTAAACTTAGTTTTGTAGATAAAAGTTGGCACTAATAGTTCTTTGGTTTGTTTGGCTGTAGTGTTCATCAATGATTGCAGCTCCTTTTTTTTTTTTTTTAAGCACCCTCTACCACAGAAGCTGCAACCCTAGACAACTGACTAGTCTTGTCTGCTGGTTGGGCTGGTCCTGAGTGGCAGTTACCTGCAGCTAGATGCGGGTAGTCGCGGGTAACCCGCCGAAACGGTGGGGGAGAAAAAGTGCTCACTGCAGTTAAGGGAGGGAAGGCATGCGGTCACCGATCGCGCACAGCCCCCTCCCTCCCTCCCTCCCTACCTAAGGCCAAATCTATTTCCCTCCCTCTCCCTTACCTTCGCGGCACTTTAATAAAGAAACTTACTGAAGCCAACGAAGCCTGTCTGCCTGCAGTCGCGTGTGTGTGGGCGGAAGCTTCTCCTCTGACGCAACTTCCGGTTGCATCAGAGGAGAAGCTTCCGCCCACACACGCGCCTGCAGGCACAGGCAGGCAGTCTCCGCCGGCTTCACTAAGTTTCTGTACTAACGCGCCACGAAGGTAAGGGGGAGGGAGGGAGATTCTCAGGCCGCTGAAGGGCGGTGAGGTGGCAAGAGGGAAGGGTGGATGCTGTGGGGACAGGGACAGGGCGGTTAAGGGGACGGCAGGGATGGGGTGGTGAAGGTAACGGCGGGGACGGGGCGGTGAAGGGGACGATGGTCCGATGACGGGGCAGTGATGGGGACAGATTTTTTTCCCCGTGTCATTCTCTAGTCCTGAGTTATCGAATGGGCAAGCCAGGTAAAGCACGACAAACCTCTCATTTGGATCTCTTCTGGAACAAAACCACTTCCTGACTTCTTCTGGTTCTATCCAGCCTGTCCTTCCTTAAATCTGACATCTGAATCCAAATATGCAACTTTCAGAGGGGCGTGTGCATCAACATATAAACATAATTCAAAGCTGTGGCGACACCTCATCACACTGTGCATATTCTCCCCAACCCTTCACCCCAGTTCATTTCGTATTGAACTACTATGTTGTCCATTTCCCAGCGACAATGAAGCTGGTTACCAGGTTATTGATTCGTTTTCAAGCAAACAGATGGGCCTGTGCCGGTCTCCGACCTAAATCTGCCTTTCTATGGGCTGATTGTTGCTGCTGTGGGGATAGGATTACACAGGAGCCCACCCTCCATGCACCATCCTTCACTGAGTGGACAGTAATGAATGGACTCAGGGTGAACGATAATAAAAGCAATTGAGAGGTTACCTGTGCACTGTATAGATTTATAACTCCTTATATCTCATATGACTGCTCTATTGAATTTCCATGCTGTTCAGGACTGGACTTTTGCTTGAATCCCTTCCCAGTGTCTGCTTTCTGCTCTACAACCTATTGAATGTAAAATTGTCTTTCTTTCTTTTTAATTTTGTGGGGCAGATGGCGCCAATGGGCATCCTAAAACTTCTACAGATTGCTCCTCCCCTTTTCAGAATTGTCCGAAACACATTTTCATATTTAGCAGAAGATGATGATATAGGACAGTGCTAATCACTCTCTCATGAATTAGTTGCTCAGAAAAAAAAAAAAAAGATTTCAGATTCTCTTAAAGTACACTGTGAAAGCCAAAGAAAACAAAAATTGGATCTAGTCATCCTAGTTTGATACAAAGTTCACTCGGGGCAGAATTTAAAATGCCCTGCTGGCATTAAAAGTCATAACAGAAATATTGACCAGTTGGTTGAGTTATGCTTAACAGTTGAGTCACTGTTAGATGAAGATGAAATTAATGTGATCTTGTTTTTTGGAGGGGGGGGGTGAATTATTTAAATATGTATTTACCATCCTTTGCAAATAGAATCCAAAGCATTTAAGCATATAATTATTTCAGTTTGTGTGGCTGTCAGAACATATTGGTTTTCTTCATACTCTTTGTTGCACCCCTAGCCCAAAACATTCGCCTAATTTGCCTGATGGTTGAGCTGGTCCCGACTAGCTCCCAGATTACAGCTGGGCAAGTTTTAAAATCTGTGCTTTAGGCCATAAGGGATGGAAGTATTGTTGTTACTGGTTAATTTTGTCTGAACCAGAGAGAACCCTCCATTCTAGTCAGGGCCTATATCTAGAAATGTTTTCCTTATCAGCAATTAAATTGACTGAATCTCACAAAAGAGCATATTCAGTTATTGATCCACTGTTCACCAGAAGAGATCAAGGTGTCTTAGCATTTATCCATCTTTCTGTAACACTGCAAGGCATGGTGACTTTGATCAAGCATTTAGCAGATGCTCTAATTTTGCTTGTGCTTCATTCTTTTTGTCTTATGAGTTACTACATATGTTATGCTTTAGGTACATTTTTTTTGCTTTTCAATTTGTATTTTATGTTAATTGTATTATATTTATTAAATGAAATGACACCCAAACCTTCACAGATGGAGTGGCATGAAATGGAAGGCATAGATAATAAAACAGCTGTCCGATGACATCAGTTACAGGAAGAACACATTCTGAACTTTCAATCCCTCTTTTACTCTGCAGTAACTGAACATGTGTCTTCATAAACTGAGCAATTGAGCTGAAAGTCACAGAGCAGCTACAGGCAAACAAATGAATTTGGACTGATAAGATGACCTGGAAAAAGGGTTCAATATTCTTTGCTTACTCTGTGCCTCCAAGACCCAGTTGAAACAGGACATCGGTATTATTTTGTTTCCTTACTTAACAGATTTTCAAAAAAGGCTGATATCTTACTTTTATCACATTGACCTTGCTCGCTGGAAAGGCATTTTGGCCACCCATTCATACTCACATCTTGATGGTAATAACTCTGACAGAAATAGCCTCTTGAAGTTAACCTACACAGTATGTATTTGCATGAAGACTACAGCAAGATCCAGAGCTGTAGCAGACAGATGAACACGTGAAAATGGAAAAACTTAGCTTTTGCACCAGATGGGATAAGATGTTCCATGAGCTTTCTATCTGTGGTACTCTTACCGCCTCATCATCTCAGAGGGAGACTATGGGGCTCATAATCAAAAAAGAAAAACGTCTCAAAAAAATGCCTAAGTTGGCATTTGAACAACCTAATCACCGGGGCATCTAAGTGCTGATAATCAAAACCCTTTCCCTGGATGTCTAGCAAAATGCTTCTTCAGTTGTGCATCCAGAGTTCTAAGGGATGTGCTGGGAAGCATATTATGGGTGTTCTTTGGGCATGCTTAACTTGAATGTCTTGGGGAAATAATCAAACCTTTTCCAAGATGTCCTGGACAGAGCTTAGATGTTTGAAGCTAGACCTGTTTTAGAAGTGTTTAAGTGCCACAAAGGGACCCAAACTGACCAGATGACCACTGGATACATTAAAGTATTATTTCCCCCCCCCCACACACACACACACTTCCCCAATGCTCACTAACCCCCTCCCATCCCCAAAAAATCTGAATGAAAGAGTACATACCTGTCTCTAGAACAGTAGCACTTGCTATGGGAAAGGCTAGTACAGCATCATACAGGTATCTTAAGTAACCTGGTAGATGGGCTAGCGAACCATAGAAAGGAGGATCCAGGCCCATAAGCCACTCTAACCACTACATTTATGGTAGAAAGTGTGAGTCCACCAAATCCCACCAATACCTTACTCTGCTCCCATATAGATGCCATAAGGGTTATTGGGTGGTAGACAGGTGAGCATAGTAGATTTTGGGGAGATTTGAGAGCTCAGCATAAATCATAAGGGGTATATGGTGAGATGTACTTCTTGCACTCTTTATGCGAATTTCACAGCAGTGCTTTCTAAGGTGTCCCACTACTCTGTTGGCACTTCTGTGTGGCTAGCCCATCACAATGACGGCCACTCCCATGTCCAAATAGGCTGGATTTGGGTGTTTTCAACTTGGACATCTCTTTGGTCAAAAATGGGGTTAAAGTTAGACGTCCAAGCAGACAATTTTCAAAACAAAATGTTTTAGACATCTAGTGGTTTGGTTTTCAAAAATGAACGTTTTGTGCTTCCCGCCTTGGATGTTTAGCATGAAATCTCCAAATTATACCTAGACGTCCTTTTCAAAAATGGCCCTCCACCTACTCAGAGCAAATTTTCTTGAAATCAGTCTACTCTTTGGGTTTCTGACAGGTATTTGCAGCCTGGATTGGCCACTATTGGAAGCAGGATATCTGCTAGCTGAATATTGATCTGATCCAGTATGGCTATTCTTATGTTTTTATATCTTGGTGCAGAGAAAGAAGCAACATGATAGGGAAGGACTTCTGCTAACGCTCAGAGAACTCTGAACCTAAAATCCTAATTTCAGTCCCCCCTTATCCACCATCTGCAGGGCTGCCTTGATCATGTCACTAAAGGCCAAATTTAGAGAGTGATTTTATAGAACATGTAAATGCTATTAGAAATAATAATTTTAGGTTTTGTAATTTTCCTATGACCCATTACCTATCAGCAGAAATACTGAGAAGGAAATGGTTAAGACGTTTCTAAGACTTCCGAATGGTGAGGAAATGATATTGGTTAAGTGCATTTACATATCTATGAAAAAAGTTTACTTGGAGGGTCAGGGGATTGGCCAGGTGACTGTTGGTTCAGCAGATAATATAGATTTGATTGCATTTCTGGAGGATTCCACAGATTTTATCTTTGTCGGGGCTTTTTCCTGATAACATTTTTGCATGAAGGGTATAAATTAGCTGTCTTGAAAGTTTATTTTAAAAAAAACAACTATGGGGCTCATAATAAAAATAACAACAAAAAAGCGTCTAAAAAGTGGCCTAAATGGGTACTTGGACGATCAAAAAGCCTGATTGTCCAAGTGCCCATAATCAAAGCTGGTTTTAGACGTATCTAAAACCAGCTTAGGCCTTTCCCCTGCCTCTAAACGCACAGAGAGAAAAGAGGCATTTTTAGAGGAGAGGAAAGGGCGGGCAGTGGGCGGGAGGTGGGCCAACCTACACCTAGGCGTACAACACATATAACCAAAGATTTTGACAGGTTGCCTAGTCGGCACTTATACGTTTTGACTTAGAGCAAGTCAAAACAGGTATAAGTGCCAAAAAAGGAGCCGCTGAGCTGATGGTGGTTGGCGCGATCAGTTCAGCGGCCCGGCAACCTACCCACCTTCCCACCGCAACCATCACGGCAGGAGAGATGCCTCATCTCCCCTACCGCGATGCGATCACCCCTCTACTTGAACTTCCACAACCCGCGGCAGGAGAGATGCAAACAGGAGGGGCCTAAGACAACTGGGCCAATTCTGGTTGGCCCATGCACATCAAACCCCACCTGTGGGTGGGGTTTGAGCCGCCTGGCCAATCAGGCCCTAAGGCCAGCCATTCCCGAGATGGCTGGCCTGTCAGACGGACGGGCTTGGCACCCATCCGTCCGACCAACAAGTTTTATGGTATGGAGAAGGGGGGTCAGGGGGTCGGTATGGTGGGGGTGGGGAGGGTCATGGGGTCAGCAGGGGGTGGTCGTGGGTCAGCGGGGAGGCCGATCGGGGGTTTGGGGGGCAGTCGTGGGGGGGTTTGCATAGAGGGCAGGAGGGCCTGGGATCCCTCCTGCCCATATTTTAGTGGGGATGGGGTTTACAGGGTGTAGCTGAGCCAGGAGGACTTGGGCTCCCTCCTGGCTGGATCATGTGTGTGGGGGGGTGGGGGTTGGAGATCGTTGGGCCAGAAAGGCTTGAGCTCCCTCCTGGCCTTATCGGATTCGGCGGGGTGGGGGGGGTTGGGGATCGCGGGGCAAGAGGGCTTAATTCCCTCTTGCCCCAATGTCAGCGGGGGGGGGGGGGGGCGGGTCGCGGTTCGCCAGGGCAGGAGGGCTTCGGCTCCCTCCTGCCCTGATCATGTTGCGGGGTTCGGGGGTGCAACGGGGCAGGAGGACTTGGGCTCCCTCCTGCCCGGATCATTGTTGGGGGGGGATTCTGTAACCGGTGTTGTTTTTGACAGACACCGTTTACAGAATCCAGTTTTTAGGTGAAGGACTGGCTCCTCCTTCACCTAAAAGCTCTTGTTTTGGACGTTTGGGGCTTAGGCTTTTTTTAGGTTGATTATATGGTGTAAGTTTAGACGTAGTGGTGGTCTGGGCGTTTAAACAGCTGAACGTAGAGGCAGGCCATTATCAAAAAAACCTCCTTTTGGACGTTTTTTTTGATAATGGACATTTTCCCTGCTTCTACTTTCAACGTTTAAGGCCTTAGGCCAAAAGGGGACTTAGACTTTTTTTTGATTATGCCCCTCCATGCTCTTTTGCGGGAAAAACATTCAGATTTTTCCAAATGAATCTCAAAACACCCAGTTACTTTACAGAGAACTTCTTTTTTTCTTACAACTCTCCTGTAAGTGTTATATTACATTTCAGGGAACTCAATATATATTTAATGACTGTTCATCTGGAGAAATTTTTGCAGAAACATAGTATTGTAATTTGGCAGGTAGGAGTAATAGAGTTCTATGGATTTATTTTGTCTCATTAATGTTTAAGATTTATTCTTAGAATTTCTTATTAGATTTCTTTTTTTTTTTTTTTGGAATGATGTATCTCATCCTCTCTCTTAATGGGGGCTACTGTATTGATATGTTTCTGTTTTATAGTTATTTGTGATCTCCATATGAAGGGTTAGTGATTTATATTTCTTTGATATCTTGGTTATCATGGGAAATGTATATTATTTCAAAAATAAAATACGCTTCATAAGTAACATATGTTATGCAAATGAAAAATGGCTACCTTAAAATCGCATTGCTTAAATACATATGGGCAAGAATGCATAAGATAAAAGCAGATGTACTTTTACATGCTGGGGGAGAATTCTATGTAAAGCGCTGAAAATGAAGCATTGAAAATAATCCATGTTGAGCCCCTTTTCTATAAAGGATGCCTGACTTTTTATATAGTTCTGGCGTAGCACACAGGAGTCTGTCATAGGGGAAAACACCCTCCAGGGATTCAAGACAAAGTTAGACAAGTTCCTGCTGAACAAGGACATACACTGTCTCAGTTAGGACACTGGTCTTTGACCAGAGGGCCGCCAAGTGAGCAGACTGCTGGGCATGATGGACCACTGGTCTGACCCAGCAGCAGCAATTATTATGTTCTTAGGTGACACCTAACTGTTGGCATCAGACCCAATGGCATAGTGAGGATTAGAGGGACCCAGGGCGGTGGCGCCCTTCCCCTGCCATCTTCTCCCCCCACCCCCATCCGCTCCTTCACTGCCCCCTCCTGCTGTGCGCACGCCCTTCCCTTCCTCATACCTCATTAACATTCACGGCGTGTGCAACAACCCTCAACCTGCTGCTCGTGCCAGCATCAGTTCTTCCTCGGACGTCACTTCCTAGGCGCAGGTCCAGGAAGTGATGTCAGAGGAAGAGCCAGCACTTGCATGAGTAGCAGATTGGGGTCGCTGCTCGTGCCACAAACGTTAATGAGATATAGGGAAAGAGAAGCGGCACACATGCGCAGTAGTGGGGGGGGGGGGTGCGCGGGGGCAGGGAAGGAGCAGGGGACAGACAGAAGGACAGGTGCTGACACCCCCACAAACAGGTGTAAGGTCTGTACCCAAAGTTAGACACAGCTTGGCACTAATCTATAAGTTGGCACCTAATTTTTGGCTTTGTCCCCTTTTGGGCTGTGTGTAGGAAAAGTTAGGTACCAAGTTATAGAATAGCACACAGGGGAGATCCATATGTTGTTTCACTCAAGTATCAATTAAGTGGCCAAGTGGGCCCATCTCCTTATTAAGTTGAGCACAAATTCCGATACAACCAATATACCGTGTTTCCCCGAAAATAAGACCTACCCAGAAAATAAGCCCTAGCATAATTTTGGGAGTAGGTCTTAATAGAGGCTCTACCCCAAAAAATAAGCCCTAGTCGCTGGCGGCAGCAGCGCTCCTCCCGCGACCTTTCCATCTCTCCCATCCATCCGAACCCCGACCGCGAGACCAAAATACAGTACTTTATAACAAACCACATCATCAGCAACGTGGCAGAGGAATGCCCGGGCGTGAGAAAGCCGCGATGGGGCCTGTGCTGCCAACGATGTGGTTTGTTATAAAGTACTGTATTTCGGGATTGCGGTCAGGGTTTGGATGGGTGGGAGAGATGAAAGGGTCAGCAGGGAGAGGGGGGGTGCACTGCGGTGGTGGGAGGGATGGGAGGAATTAAAAAATGCTCCACGGGGGAATGGAAGGAAGGGAGGGATATAAGCTGCAAAGGTTTTGCTGTACAAGGGGAGGAAAGGATATAGGCTACAAGGGTTCTACTGCACAGGGGGATGGGAGGGAGGGGGAAGGGATAGAAAGATACTGCACAAGGGGAGAGGGGAGGAAAGATGCTGCACATGTGGGGGGAGAGAAAGGAAATAGGAAGAATTGGGTAGAGGAGAGGAAGGGGGAGATAATCATTGTACATGATAAAAATAAGATCTCTCTGAAAATAAGACCTAGTGCCTTTTTTTGAGCCCCAAATTAATATGACAGTGTCTTATTTTTGGGGAAATACGGTAGTACAAAAGGGGGGGGGGAATCACATGAGTGTCCCAGGGAGTGGCATCTCAGCAGAGCTAGGCTGCCATTGCAAGGTACACACATTCTTTCAACAATATTAAGGCTGCCAACTGGATTCAGATTTGCAGGACAGAGTTGATCTAGTATACCCTAGTGCATGCTGGGTCTATAGTCTTACTTTTCAAAGGGAATGCAATGGAAAAATCAGAACTACAAGTCCCTGTATGCATACAAGTAAACCCAACTGGATTAACCCTGTTCTGAAAATTTGGATCCAGTTGGCAGCTTTATACTGTATTATATCCTTGTACCTATATAGAGTATACACATATAGTTGCACCAGCCTTGAAGCAAGCATAACTGTGAGTGAAAGAAGTTATTCTAGAAACCTATTTCATAAAGACCCAAACATGTTTAAGTTGCCATTATAAAATATTACTAAAACAGTTTCTTCACTCACTGAAAGTTAATCAAACTTATTTGATAAAAAACTAGTGCTTGGACCATTAAAATGGACCTCTGCTTCAAGATCAAAATAGTTTATATCAAATTGTGTGCAAATCAGTGCATACAATTTGCATGTGCAACTTATTTCACAAGTCAAATCAGCACTGATAATTTGGCAAGTAACACCTCATAATTGAAGCTAATTGGAGCTAATTAAAAGTTACATGCACAACTAGGTAAAAGTATTTACTGGTCTGACCCAGCAGTGGCAATTCTTATGTTCTTATGTTCTTATTCTATAAAGTGCTGTGTGGCAGTTCTAGTGCGTGAATCTGAAAAGGGGGTGTGGCTAAGGGAGGAGCATAGTTGGATCATGCGCATTGTTACAGAATAAGCCCATAAGTTATGTGTAGGTATTTAGGTTTGGTTTTCCTTGGCCTAAATGGGAGCACCTAAAAGTCATGTGGTACACTAGGCTTAGTGTGATTCTATAAGGTGCATGTACCTTTTGTATAATTGTGCTAAGTGCCATTCTAGTCAGTGCTGATTTTTTGGGCACCATATATAGAATATGGTCCTATGTGACTATTCATGAAACCATATTAAGCTTCTGAATTTGAATAAATAACTTGATATGTTCCTTTGATGGCTCACATAGTCACTACACTTTGATAAACTGCTTTGATGGGCCAAATAATCTTTTTATCATAGAAGGTTGATTAACTTTTGGTGAGTGGAGAAGCTTTCTTTGATAACAGTTCATCTTGCCTTCAGAATGATGAATAGATTTTTGATCGTCTAATTATGGAATATCTTTATAAAATAGGCATATTTTTCAAAGGATTTATAGGCAAACTGCTATAAAATTATCTCCCACAAGACAAGGCAACCCCTCCCCCTTCTATAAAACTGCAAATGTCCTGTGTATGCAAATAATTAGTATTTACACCAAATTTACACACATGAACAAAACTGTCATTCCCCTTCACCCCCCCCCACCCCCCATTATGGTATAAAACATGTTTTGATGGAGACCTAAATTTGGTTTTATTCATATTTAAGACCCAAACAATAATATACAACATGAGCTGATACTTAATTCTTTAGTCTGGCACTTAACTACTCTGTGCTCAGACTCAGATTAGGAGCACTTTAGAATGGGGATCTTGTAGGCAATGTTGACAGAAATCTTTCGGGACTGGCAATGATGGCATGATTAAATTTCTGTTTCTAAACTTCAGGATCGTGATTTTAGTTCAATTCTATTTTCTATAAGTCCTAGAGTAGTGAGTGGTGAGGTTTTCCTGCCAGTATAATCCATCTTGATTTATACTGGCTGTTTTTGCCTTTGGTTCAATATGCCGTTCGGTATGCTAATTGGCATTGTACACCACCTAAATGCCCAGTGGTGCAAAGGCAGTTTACTGAACATTCTGGTTAACCCCAACCAGTCATGGGCAGTTACCTCTCTGTATAGCTCACTGCCACTCAGATATATACTAAATTCTCAATAGGGGAAGGGTGCTTTGAATGAATTACCTGCATACTTCAAGAATTAAATTTATCCCCTCTAGACATGAGGTAATGTCTATCATTCTGACATTCTCTGAGTTGCATTATTGTTCTTGCCAAACTCTTTTGGAAGCAAAATATGAAAAATGATATATTTTCCTTAAATATATGGATCATACCATATATGTGTTCATGAGCCATTGGATAATAGCCTATATGTCCTGAGCCAAAGATAAGTTGGCTTTGTGGTACATTTGTGGAGGTCATGTTGCCTAGCAACAGATTTTCATGTTGCCTAATGCTGACAATTCATACTGAAATGTCCAGCGATATGATAGTGCTTCATCAGATGCCTGAGTGTTTCAGCCTGATTGTGACATACTTTTCTCCAATGTTATCAGAAGTACAGTGAGCTTTTTAAAAGACCAGTTTCTATTGGTTCTGAACCTATGGATCTGTGAAGGCCAGGGATATGATTGGAGAAGAATATGTAGTGATGACTGCATAGTGCCTTGGTTACTCCAAGAAAGGCAGCTGGCATTTGAAGGTTTATCTCAGGGGCAGAAGAGTCACTATTTGGTTGGAAGAGCCAAAAAAAAAAAAAATCATCTCCAGCCCCACCTCTAATTGATAGTCATATGTTGGGCAAAATATTGGCGGGGCCACAGCCACAGTTCCCTCTATGTTGAGTGAGATTCCTCCACTTACAGTCCCGCCACTGGAGGGCACTGTTTCACTGTCACATTTTTAATAGTGAGGGAGAGATTGAAAACATAATATTGAAGCACTACCCCCTACTGGCAGCAGTGCAGTTGAAGGACTCCTACTCAGCTTAGAGAGAACAGTGCCACAACCTCAGCGGCTCAACCCATTTTGTTGCCTATACTTTAGTTCAAGTTTATTAGATACCAGGGATGGACTCACAGTGGTCTGGCCTTGGGCAATAAGGGTCAAGGGCCCCTAATCACCTATCAAAAGTGATTAAACTAGATAAGGGTTAGAGGAGAGTGGGCCCCTTACTGCTGTGGGTCCTTGGGTATGCCCTATTGTTCTATTGGCCAGTTTGCATAGGACCACAGGGGACTCTCAGGTGTGATGCTAGGCAATACTGCATTAAGAAGCCAAGTGCATAACAGATCACATTTATGCTATCTAGGAAAGATGAATCCAGGCCTGGGTGTACCCCAGTGGTGTAGTAAGGGGGAGGGGGAGGGGTGGTGGTCCGCCCCGAGCATGGTGTTTCTAAGGGGCGCAGGCACCCATCCTCCTCTCTGTCCCCCAACCCCGCACCTTCCCGACCCCCCCCCCCCCAGCTGCACACGTACACCCCTTCCCTCATTCCTCTTTAATTTTCCATGCACGAGCAGCATTACAAACTTGCTGCCCATGATGGTGTTGCCTCTCTCTGATGTCACTTCCGGGCCCCGGGCCTAGGAAGTGACATCAGAGGGATAACTGACACGACACAGGCAGCAAGTTTGTGATGTTGCTCGCACCTTGAAAATTAAAAAGGTATGGGGGAAGGGGTGTGTGTGCAGGGCAGGGGGGGTGGGAAGGAGCAGGGGGCGGAGAAGAGGGTGGTAGGGGGTTCCACTGCCCTGGGTGCCATTCATACTCGCTTTGCCACTGTTGCACCCTACTGATTTTCTTGGGAAATACCAACCTCCTTTCCAGAACTGACTCAACCTGCTCGTGATGACATGGAGTCATCTGGTTAAAACTACTACTATAAATAATAATGATAATAAACTTTATTCTTGTATACCGCCATACTATTTAGTTCTAGGCGGTTCACATTCAAGAGAGACTGAACGGTTCAGTGACAATACATTCTTGGAGAATACAGAGTATAATTGACGTTTAATTTACAAATTTTTCAAAAAGATACGTTTTTATAGATTTTCGAAAGGTGTAATAAGACTGAGTCTGGGAAATTATTGTACTTAACCAATTGTTCAATTTGCCTGCCCAAAATGCAAACGTTTTATCAAGAAATCTTTTATAACGACAATGTTTTAGTGTAGGATAGGCAAAGAAATTGATTCTTTGAGCAGACTTTTTTTTATCCCAAATAGTTCAAACCGTGAAGATAGGTAAGCTGGAGCCAAACCGAACAACGTTTTGAAGCAAATACTTACTGTACAAGCATATTTAAATTTAAAACTGTCTGTACTTTCCTCTTTTAAACTATCACCACAATACAATTCTGGGCTTGTGCTTCTGTTTTGCCAGTGGACAAATATAGGACTACCAGCTCCAGAACACTTTAAGGCCTATTTCAAAGAGACTGGAATTGAGATGTTCGGGCTGGGATGTGCGCAGTTCCCCCTGCATTTTACCAGAGGCTTTGCAGCTTCTATGTAGAATTTCTGGCATTTATAGAAAGCAGCAGTTTTACAACTTCTATGTATAAGTGCCAACACAGGGAAGTTACAAATCTCTGCCTGTAAGTGCTGCCTATCAGTTTATAAAGCCACAATTTGTTTTTATTTATAATCTGGAGTTGGAAATAAAAATTAGTGTAATGACCTGGCTGAAAAAAATCTGTGTACTGCCATATAAGCTGGTGCAATAACCCGATGGTGAAATTTGTTTGAATATACCTGAAGTTCAGTTATAAGACAGGAAACATACATGAATGGGTTGGTTGGTTGGTTTTTGTTGTTTTTTTTTTTGCTCTTGGAATCACTGGGTTCCACAAGTAAATATTGACTTTCTGAAATCACCATTTCTATGTTCAAGCAACCTACATACAAAAATTGCTGTTTATACATGAAGATGCTTTTAAAATTACCTCTTTGATCTAAGCCATCTATTACTTAAGCCTGTATTTGTAAAAAAATAAAAAAACAAAACTATCATGGGATGACCTGGTCACATGGGGCTAGCCCAACAAGTAGGCAATGCAAGTTGTTTGCCTAGAGCAGCAGGTTCTTGGGAGCAGCAAAGAGCAGCTGCAGTGAAAAAGCAAAGCAATCCTGGCAGACACACAATCTCGAAAGCAGTGTATGCAAATAGATCTCGCACATATTCATTGGGGAAATCCTGAAAACCCGACTGGACTGCGGCCCTCGAGGAGGGACTTTGACACCCCTGCACTAAAGTATCATAAAGTCAACAGGCAAGAGGCCTTGAATTAATATAATTAATATAGTTTAACAAGGAGGCGATAGCAATGCTGTCACTGTAAATGCATTGAAGTCCATAGAAATTGATGGACACTTACCATAGCAACATTGTGGCTTCATAAAAGACCCACATAGTAATTAGAAATATGCAAATGTTTACAGTACACTATTTAAACAAAAAAACACAGAATCCCTTTGATTTTTCTGCATTACAAAGAAATGGCTGGGTGTACAATAATAAAACCTGGCTCACAAATAGACTTATGATAAAGCTATAAAATAATCATGGGAGAAATAGGTAGCATGATAAATATTCTTTGTAAGTGTTACACAATAAAGGTACTTAAAAAGTCACATAAACAAATGAAAATAATAAATATAAACACTAAGGGGCTCATAATGAAAAAATAAATACGTCTAAAACCCCGCCTAAATTGATACTTGGACGATCTAAAAGACAAGTCGTCCAAGTACCGATAATCGAAACGGGTTATAGACGTACCTAACGGGTATAACCTAACGGGTTATAGACGACTTAGGCCTTGTCAGTGCTGCTGTACGACCAGAGCTAAAAGGGGTGTTTTAGGAGGAGTGGTGAGGGCGGGATTTGGGCGGGACCTGGGCTGATCTAAACTTAGTTGTATTGCAAGTATAACCGAAACTTTAACGAAGCTGCCTGGATGGAAGTTGTACGTTGTAACTTAGGCCATGTAAAAACAGGTCTAAGTGGCAAAAAGGTATCCAAAGTGACCAGATAAGCACTGCAGACACAAAGTACAGACTCCCACGAAATGCCCCAGTGATCACTGACACCCCACCCGCAACACCACAAAAATCGTAATAAAAACATACACATCTGCCTCCAGAACATCAGCACCTGGCAGCCTGGCATAGGAAAGCCTAGTAGAGCTGCACAGAGGTGGCTTAAGAGGTCTTGGGGGTGGGTTATTGAACCATGGAGAGGAGGACCCAGACCCATAAGCCACTCTAATCACTGCATTCATGGTGAAACATGTACACCCCTCAGACCCCCTCCCAAACCTTTTGTACTGCCATATAAATGGCATCTGCAGCCATAAGGGCTATTGGGGTAGTAGACAGATGGGTCTGGGGGTGTTTTGGGGGGCTCACCATGACCTATAAGGGAGTTGTGGTAAGATGTTTATGTGACACCCTTTTTGTGAAGTTCACAGCAGTGCACTGTAAGGTACCCCACTACTTTGGTGCAATGTTTGGGTATCCTGTCCATCACTTTGCTAACCTGCCCTTATCCAAAAGGTCATGTTCTGGGCGTTTTTAACTTGGATGAATTTTTGGATGAGAATGGGGTATAACGATAGATGACTTAGCAGTCTGGACGATCAAACGGCTGGTCGTCCAACTAGACGATTTTCAGGGGGGAAAAATATTTTGGATGTATTTTTCGGGAATGGACATTTTCCTTAGCTGACCTTGGGCAACTAGCGACTTAGGCCAAAAACGGACTTAGACATTTCTTTTGATTATGCCCTCCACAGGTCAGATTCTATACATGGTGCCTAAATTAAAAGCCACCCGCAAAAATGGCTGTCAATCACGCTTAAGGGACATTTAAAGAATCATGGCTAATGATGCCTACCAGAAATCTTAGGCGTCTGCAATGTAGGCCAGGTTTTTACTGGCTGAATGCAATTCTGTAAATTGCGCCTAACCCCCCCCCCTCCCTTTTATAAAACCATAGCGTGGTTTTTAGCGCCAGCTGCGATGCTCATAGAATTCCTATGAGCATTGGAACTGTTACCGCCGCAGCCCACACTAAAAAACACGCTATGGTTTTACAAAAGGGGCGGTGGGGGTAAGTTCTTCAGTGAATTGTGCCTAAATCTCTCTCTGCCCCTAACCACTTCCACATAGGCATAAGGCGTCATTAGGCGACCTGCAGTAGATACGATTTCTATGCCTACAATGCAGATGCTTCTTGGCTCCTACTTTTTTTATATATAACAAGTTTATATAATCAGTTTTAAATGATGCAGTCAATTACCATGCAGATTAAAGCCAATTAAAACAAGTTAGGCAGCGATAGCGTGCCTATCACTGCCTAACTTATGGCGCCATTTATAGAATATGGCACTAAGAACATTACACTCAAAATCCATTTGCATTCAAAATTTTGCCAAATTTATTTGCATTGACAGTTCAAAGTGCATGTTCAAAATGTCTTTGTGGGGAGTGGGTTGAAGGAGTGTCCTCCTGCCTTAATAACCCTTCCCATGCCGCACCGAATTACATATAAAATTGCCTTATTTTTTATTAACTTTCAAAACTCAAAAGACTAATGCCCCCGCTTTCCTGTACAGACTTGTAATACCGTACGATCCTCCCAGAACACTAAGGTCCGCCTCACAACATAGCCTCAACGTCCCTTCTCTTAAAATAATTGGCACTCATCGAGCCACCATTTTTTCGGTCACTGCTCCTTTAATCTGGAATTCTCTCCCACTTTTTATTAGAGCAGAACAGAGTTTGGACAAATTCAAGAGTAGTTTAAAGTGTTTAAAGATGCCTACGAATGAGTTCTCAATTCCTCTCTAGTCTTTTCATTTTGAAGCCAATCCTTTTTTTTTTCTTATCCTATTGTGCAATCCTTTCATGTTTACTTTACTTAAAAATTGTAGTTCTACCTTTTTTCCCTCTTGTTAACAATCACCCTTTCCCAATCAAGTATGTCCAATTGTATGAAGATTATGGGCTCCTTTTATCAAGCTTCGCTAGCGGGGTTAACGCGCGTGACATTTCATCACGCGCTAACCCCCGTGCTGGCCTAAAAACTACCGCCTGCTCAAGAGGAGGCGGTAGTGGCTAGCGCGACCGGTGGTTTAATGCGCGCTATTATGCGCGTTAAACCACTAGCGCGGCTTGATAAATGAACCCTATGTCTACTATCTGTTGTTTGTTTCCCCATTTTATATTTTAGCTTTTTAATTGTACAACGATTTAAATGTTATTTTAAGCATTTAATCAAATTTTTAATAAACTATGAAGTTCGGCTGCCATTTGAAATCGTCAGGAATATCAATTTTGCAAATAAGTATCTTTGGTCTGCCAAGCGACCAATGAAAAACCCATGTTAACAGCTACAAATCATGACATCATAATGACATCATGATTGCAAAGAATATTTATCATGCTACATATTTATTGCACAATCATTTTATAGCTCTATCATAGGCCTATTTGTGAGTCGAGCTTTATGATTGTAGACCCAGTCATTTATTTGTTCTAGCGAAAATTAAAAGGGGTGCTGCATTTTTTGAAACGTGGTGTACAGGACGGTTATAGAACCCACAAATGCAGTAGAAATTAGTATGCAGCTTAGGGTTTCCTATAGATGGTATAAATACGCCACCATCATTCTGATATACTGGGATTTATTAGCATGAGATGGTATGTTATTATCATTCAGTTTTGAAACAATAAGTCATAAGGCTGCTCCTGGCTTAGGAAGGCAGCATGATAAATCTTCAGTGTTGTCACGACATGTTCAATTTATATTATGGGGCAACTGCTGTAATAAAAAAGAAAACGCTGCTGTTATAGCAAAAGATTAAGCGGGCCTTTTACTAAAGTGCATTAAGCAAGGAACGCTAGAGTTAACCATTAGCATGGGGTTGCACTAACAATTAGTGCAGCGGCTTAACACTTAGCATGTGCTTAGTGGCATAGTAAGGGGGGACGGGGGTGCAGTCTGCCCTGGGCACCCTATTGGTGGGGGTGCTGTCACCCCTCCTCCTCTCCTCACCCCCCACTCCTCCCCCCTGCCACACGTGTGCCTTTACTTTTCCTCCCCCCCACTAGCTTTTCTCCAGCATGAGCCGAAACTCCAACCTGCTGATTGAGCCAGTGTCGGATCTCCCTCTGACATCTCCCTGAAGTAGGGAGATTGTGGATGCCTTTCAAGAGGCTCTGCTCAGACAAATGGTGACGGAACCCACAAGGGAAAAAGCGATATTGGATCTGGTCCTCACAAATGGAGAGAGTATCTCTAATGTTCGAGTGGGTGCTCACCTGGGTAGTAGCGATCATCAAACGGTTTGGTTTGATATAACGGCTAAAGTGGAGAGCGGCCGCACGATACTTAAAGTCCTAGATTTCAAACGTACGGACTTTAATGCAATGGGAAAGTACCTGAAGAAAGAGCTGTTAGGATGGGAGGACATAAGAGAAGTGGAAAGACAGTGGTCTAAGCTGAAAGGAGCGATAAAAATGGCTACGGACCTTTATGTGAAGAAAATCAATATAAACAAAAGAAAAAGGAAGCCGATATGGTTCTCCAACCTAGTGGCTGAGAAAATAAAGGCGAAAGAGTTGGCGTTCATGAAATATAAAAAAACCCAAGAAGAGGAGAGCAGAAAGGACTACAGGGTGAAACTGAAAGAAGCCAAGAGAGAGATACGTTTGGCGAAGGCACAGGCGGAAGAACAAATGGCTAAAAATGTAAAAAAGGGAGATAAAAATTTTTTCAGATATATTAGTGAAAGGAGGAAGATAAAAAATGGAATTGCTAGGCTAAAAGATGCTGGGAACAAATATGTGGAGAGTGATGAGGAGAAAGCAAATGTGCTAAACAAATACTTCTGTTCTGTGTTCACAGAAGAAAATCCTGGAGAAGGACCGAGATTGTCCGGCAAAGTTACACGAGAAAATGGAGTAGATTCTGCGCCGTTCACGGAGGAGGGTGTTTATGAGCAACTTGAAAAACTGAAGGTGGACAAAGCGATGGGACCAGACGGGATCCATCCCAGGATACTAAGGGAACTCAGAGAGGTTCTGGCGAAACCTATTAAAGACTTGTTCAACAAATCTCTGGAGACGGGAGTGATTCCTGGGGATTGGAGGAGAGCGGATGTGGTCCCTATTCATAAAAGTGGTCACAGGGATGAAGCAGGAAACTACAGGCCGGTGAGCCTCACTTCAGTTGTTGGAAAAATAATGGAAGTGTTGCTGAAAGAAAGGATAGTGTATTTCCTTGAATCTAATGGGTTACAGGATCCGAGGCAACATGGCTTTACAAAAGGTAAATCGTGCCAAACGAACCTGATTGAATTTTTTGATTGGGTGACCAGAGAGCTGGATCGAGGACATATGCTAGATGTAATTTATTTGGATTTCAGCAAAGCCTTTGATACAGTTCCTCATAGGAGGCTGTTGAACAAACTTGAAGGGCTAAAGTTAGGACCCAAAGTGGTGAACTGGGTCAGAAACTGGCTGTCGGACAGACGCCAGAGGGTGGTGGTTAATGGAAGTCGCTCGAAGGAAGGAAAGGTGACTAGTGGAGTCCCTCAGGGTTCGGTGCTGGGGCCAATCCTGTTCAATATGTATGTAAGTGACATTGCTGAAGGGTTAGAAGGAAAAGTGTGCCTTTTTGCAGATGATACCAAGATTTGTAACAGAGTAGACACCGAAGAGGGAGTGGAAAATATGAAAAAGGATCTGCAAAAGTTAGAGGAATGG
Source organism: Geotrypetes seraphini (assembly GCF_902459505.1). Lineage (NCBI taxonomy): Eukaryota > Metazoa > Chordata > Amphibia > Gymnophiona > Dermophiidae > Geotrypetes > Geotrypetes seraphini. The sequence goes on from NC_047087.1 coordinate 181,702,047, forward strand.
TCTAATGCCTGGCAACTAAAATTCAATGCAAAGAAATGCAGAGTAATGCATTTGGGGATTAATAATAGGAAGGAACCGTATATGCTGGGAGGAGAGAAGCTGATATGCACGGACGGGGAGAGGGACCTCGGGGTGATAGTGTCCGAAGATCTAAAGGCGAAAAAACAGTGTGACAAGGCAGTGGCTGCTGCCAGAAGGATTCTGGGCTGTATAAAGAGAGGCGTAGTCAGTAGAAGAAAGAAGGTGTTGATGCCCCTGTACAGGTCATTGGTGAGGCCCCACTTGGAGTATTGTGTTCAGTTTTGGAGACCGTATCTGGCGAAAGACGTAAGAAGACTTGAGGCGGTCCAGAGGAGGGCGACGAAAATGATAGGAGGCTTGCACCAGAAGACATATGAGGAGAGACTGGAAGCCCTGAATATGTATACCCTAGAGGAAAGGAGAGACAGGGGAGATATGATTCAGACGTTCAAATACTTAAAGGGTATTAACGTAGAACAAAATCTTTTCCAGAGAAAGGAAAATGGTAAAACCAGAGGACATAATTTGAGATTGAGGGGTGGTAGATTCAGGGGCAATGTTAGGAAATTCTACTTTACGGAGAGGGTGGTGGATGCCTGGAATGCGCTCCCGGGAGAGGTGGTGGAGAGTAAAACTGTGACTGAGTTCAAAGAAGCGTGGGATGAACACAGAAGATTTAGAATCAGAAAATAATATTAAAGATTGAACTAGGCCAGTTACTGGGCAGACTTGTACGGTCTGTGTCTGTGTATGGCCGTTTGGAGGAGGATGGGCAGGGGAGGGCTTCAATGGCTGGGAGGGTGTAGATGGGCTGGAGTAAGTCTTAACAGAGATTTCGGCAGTTGGAACCCAAGCACAGTACCGGGTAAAGCTTTGGATTCTCGCCCAGAAATAGCTAAGAAGAAAAAAAAAAAAAAAAAAAAAAAAAAAAAAATTTTTAAATTGAATCAGGTTGGGCAGACTGGATGGACCATTCGGGTCTTTATCTGCCGTCATCTACTACTATCACTTCCGGGTTCCGTGCCTAGGATGTGACATCAGAGGGAGAGCGGCCACTGGTGTGAACAGCAGGTTGGAGTTGTTGCTCACAGTGGCGAAGAGCTAGAGATCCAGTGGGGGGGGGGAGGGAGTGAAGGCGCGTGCATTGCAGGGGGGTGGAGAAGGAGCAGGGGTGGAAAAGGGGGGCGGGAGAGTGGCTCCACCACCTCAGGTGCCTCTCACTCTCGCTACGCCACAGGATGTGCTAATTCCTGTGTTAATGGCATCACATAAGAGGACACTGGAAATAGGTGGAGAGTAGGTTTGGACTGTGTTTTGGCATTACGAGGGGCCACTGAAAAGTTCTCAGCCCACCCAACAAAGCTGGGGCAATCTCCATTGAGGGCTAGACACTTAATCCAGCGATTTTTCCACTTTTTTTAATCCGTATTTTTCCAACAGAAAGAAAAAAGTGGAAAATCGCTGGATTAAGTGTACAGCCCTCGATGGAGACTTGTTGGGAGGGCTGGGAACTTTTCAGCGGCCCCTCATAATGCAGCAAATAGATGGTGTTAACGACATCTACCGTATTTGCCGGCGTATAAGACGACTTTTTAGTACCTTAAAATCCTCCCCAAAGTCGGGGGTCGTCTTATACGCCGGGTACAGTTTACATGCCCTTACTTGCGGGGCTGGATGTACTCAGTCGCGCGGCTCTTCTTCTCCCTACCTTCTCTGCTTGCAGCACAGAGCCGAACGGAAGTCTTCCCGACGTCAGCGCTGACGTCGGAGGGGAGGGAGGGCTTAAACAAAGCTTAAACAAAGCCCTCCCTCCCTCCGACGTCAGCGCTGACGTCGGGAAGACTTCCGTTCGGCTCTGTGCTGCAGGCATGGCAGGTAAGGAGAAGGAGAGTAGCCTCGCGGTACCAAGAGAGAGGGGCGGCCGCCCCGCCCCGGTTGCAGCACAGCCGGCCAGGTTCCCTTACTTTTGTGGCACTTCCCCGACCGACCGATAACAGCCCTGGTCCGAAAATCCTCCCTGCCCTGTAGCCGCGAATCTAAATACCTTCTTACAGCAGCTGTAAGAAAGTAATTTAGATTCGCGGTTAAGGGCAGAGAGGTTTGTCGGACCGGGGCTGTTGTCGGTCGGTCGGGGAAGTGCCACAAAAGTAAGGGAACCTGGCCGGCTGTGCTGCACCCGGGGCGGTAGAGAAGGTGTGCGGAAGAAGGGGTCGTCTTATACGGCGAGTATAACACAAAACTCTATTTTTTAACTAAAAGTTGGGGGGTCGTCTTATACGCCCAGTCGTCCTATACGCCGGCAAATACGGTACATTATCTGTCATGTACTAAGGGGATAATTCTACAAAGTGCTAACATGTATGTGTCAAATAGGCATAATAATAGCATATAAAGGTGTATGTGCAACTGCATACATGCATGTATACATGCCAAAATTTCCCCTATATGCTATTCTATAAATACACCCCCATTGGAATAGGCTGAATTTTATATGTGGGGGAACACACATCACCATTCAGCAAACCCCTAGCATAATATACTTTAGAGTGTTTTACGCTTGGGATTTGCTGAATGCAATTCTGTAAATACATTAGCGAATGGTCGTTTTTAAAAAGATCACAAGAACACTTATCGACACTTATTTTGTAGGCGGTAAGGGTTCCTACGTAATCCATGAGCTAACCCAGTAGCATGCGGTAATGTAGGTGCACTAACAAAAGAAGAATCATTCGCCAACTGTAAGTTATGTTCAGATAAAAAGAAGCAGTGCAGTAGCTTAAAAAGGGTCAAGTGATGCTTTTTCAAATGAATAAGAATACAAAGAAGTATCGGGTATAAAATATCCAGACTTCCACAAAAAGTTATAACTTAGCCCGACATGTTTTGGTGACCATAGTGCCTGCATTGGGGGCAAATCATATATTACTTATGAGTCAGATAATACGTCCACCTTTCAAAGTACAGTGGTACCTTGGATTACGAGCATAATCTTTTCCAGGAGCATGCTTGTAATCTAAAATGCTCGTTTATCAAAGCGAGTTTCCCCATAGAAAATAATGGAAACTCGCTTTGATATGGTCCCTTCCCCCCCACCCCACCCCCGATAGCCGGCATCGCTTCCCCCCCCCGCTCGCAAAGGCTCAAGGCAGTCAGGCAGAAGCCGGAAGCCGGAAGATCTTCTAGGCACACGATCTGTGCCTGTGCTAGACGGGGGGGGGAGGGGGGGTGCCGGTTGGAGTGAGGGGGGCCTTTGCGAGCGGGGGGGGGAGCTATGCTGATTATCGGGGGGGGGGTGCTTGCAAATCGAGTCAACACTCGGTTTGCGAGTCAAAAGTTTGCTGAGTGTTTTGCTCGTCTTGCAAAAACACTTGCAAACCGGGTTACTCGCAAACCGAGGTTTGACTGTATATCGTTTCACACAGACAATAGAGCCCTTTGCAGTATTGCAATATTACCCTCCCCCCCCCCTTTTATGAAGCCGCGTTAGACTTTTTTATTATTAGCTGCCACGGTAAAAACTCCGACGTTCATTGAATTCCTATGAGCGTCTGAGTTTTTACCACAGTTGCCAGCCATAAAATAGCCAAACCAGCTTCATAAAAGGAGGGGGTAATTTGAATAAAACACCATCTGAGTCTTTATAAGCTGCCGCACTACTTCATTATCGCCCCCTCCCCAACTTTTTTTTTTTTTTTTTACAAAACCACACAAAAGTGTTTTTTAGTACTGGCTGGCGCACTGAATGCTCTGCGCTGCTCCTGATGTTCATAGAGTTGGGAGCAGAGCAGAGCATTCAGCACTCTGACCTGCTCTAAAAACAACTTTTGCGGTTTTGTAAAAGGGGGGGGGCGATATATTTGCTGGTTATTGGCCTGATGCTCTAAGTTATGTAGCGTAACTCCAAGTTATATGCATTTCTCCAGCAGTTGGATTCGAACACATACCAGCTCTATGACTAGCGTAAGACTCAATGCCTAAATTATAGATGCACTTTTTGCTGTAACACTAGCATTCTATAAGCACGCTTTCCTTATAGAGAATAGGTGTCCTCATCTTCTCATCATTCTCTTCTTTCCATCCACTGTCTGCCCTCTCTCTGCCTCTTCCATAAGGCATCTGCTCTCTTTCTATGCCTCTTCCAGAAATTGTCTACCTCTCTCTTCCATCTCTTTCTCCCCCCCCCCCCCCTTATTGGTCTGGCATCCATCTTCTACCTAAATATAGGTGTCCTGTTATAAAAGTAATCTTTTAACCTGCTGTAAATGTATTGTCCCTGTGTGAACTGCACCGGCAGATACTGGGCACATCCCGCCAATAGTTATGGCAGATGCTGTGCAGATACCATGTTATACTCCTATTCTGTGCAGTTACCACATGGTGACTGCCAAATTTTACTATACAGTACTTTCATAAAAGGGGCCTTACATTTTATTCAAATAGAGCCAAACTACAAGTTACAACCTACAAGTTGCATCCGTGGTTTACAAACTCTTTTGCAGTGATGATGGTGAATCTGGGACATGAGTGCCCCAAAAAGCTGGCACTTCTGAGGCATGGCAAGGAGCAAGACCTCTCGATGTGGTGACCTCTCTGTGCTTGGTCAGGTTCGTCTGTTCAGCATTATGGCAGCTATTTTGCCATGTTTTGAAAGTGTGCCAATGTTTAAGATCATGAGTAAATCGGCATGGGGGGCGGGAAGAGCGGGGTATCCAGCACAAGCTAGCCTAAAAAGATTTCAGCAGGAGAAAAGGAAAATACTGAGGGAACTATCTCAAGATATCCAGTCTCTTATGTCATTCAAGATTTGTCCCTGTCCCCGCAGGAGCTCAATTTCCCCGTCCCCGTGAGCTTTGTCGCTGTCCCTATCCCTGCCCCATTCCTGTAAGCTCTGCCTTAACTGCACAAGCCTCGAACACTTATGATTTTTAAGTGTTTGAGGATTGTGCAGATGAGGACAGAGCTTAGGCATTGGTGGAATGAGGCATTATGACATCACAATCTGAGCTCTAGAATGTTGCTACTTATGATTTTAAAGTGTTTGAGGCTTGTGCAGATGAGGACGGAGCTTGCAGGAATGAAGCAGGGACAGGAAAAGAACTCTCCGGGACGGGACGGGAAAATGAGTTACCGTGGGGACAAGGAAAAATTTGTCCTCATGCTATTCTCTAGTTCAAGGAAGAAACCCATCTGATTACTGAGTAGCTAAATATCAGAGGGTTCAACTTATATCAGAAGTATGCCGCTTACATTAAGCATCTCAGCAGGCACAAATTAAATGTAAGAAAAGTTGAGCTTCAAAGGACTCTGGCTGGCAGAACTATATGTACATGTTAAGTAATTTCTCATCTACAGCCAACAAATTTTCAAAGTAGACTGTACTAATAACTCATTTTATGACATGTTTTATAAGGCAGCTCTCTTTATAAGGCTATATTTTCTTCACAATATGTTCTTTCTTATCAAAGTAATTCCTGGTGTTAAAACATTCCGCCCATTACAAGATTCGTCTGTAGTTCCAGCAGTTGCTATTCTAAATGGACAGATCTGTATATCTACTTCTCTTGTGTGTACATTATCCTATGCGATAAAGTAGATAATTATAAAAAAAAAAACCATGCTGTATTCTCTGTCTCAAAAAATTCACCCCAAGCGCTAATAATACAGGTCCCCTTTTACAAAGCCACGCAGCCGAGTGCCGCGCAGCAGATGTTCTGATGCCCATTCAATTCCTGTGGGCGTCAGAGCATTTACCGCACCGGCCTGCACTGCCAACTTTTGTAAACGAGGGGGGACATATGTTACTACACTATGGGCTCCTTTTAAGCAGGCAGTAGTTTTTCGGCTAATCTTGTGCGTGCGCTAAAAATGCTAGTGGTCTCACTCAGGTCAATAATCAGCCACGGCAGTTAGTGCTTTGTTGTGGTTTTTTTTATGCCAGCCGCCATAGCTGAAATAAATCCAAATATTCAGCGTCTGGAGAGTGGCTTGTGCTGAATACCCAGATAAGAGAGTCAATGCTGGCACTAAATGTCGGGCATCAAAAATCTAGATGCTAATCTAGTATTCTATAAAAGCTCTTTGTTCTTAAAATCTATGGAAGAGAATCCCTCAGGTTAACGCTTTCTTGGTTTGGAGTGAAGGCTGCTGAGCATTAGACTGAAGGGCTCTCTTCCACTGAGTCTGTGGAGAAACAATGACCAGAACATTTCTGCCTTTTCAGGGGGGGGGAGGTTAGAGTTTTGGGGGGTTTTTTGAAACAAAGTTTCTGTTGGCCGTTGAAGATTCTTGTACACTTCATGCCGGCGATAGGCAAAACGTGACCATGTCGGGTGCTTTAATCTTCAATAAATTTGAATGCATGCCATACTGTCTTGGATTCTCTTTCTTGCTAGGGCAGTTTATCGCAAACTGTGTGCTTCCTGAGATTTCAGGTGTGCCTCGGTGCACTGGGGAAGAGGAGAGATGCTGGCGCCGGCTGACTGTCCACAGGACGTGCCTCTCGCGAAGAGAGGCACATCCTGTGAGCAATCTCCCGACGTCAGTACCTCTCCTCTCTGCCAGCCCTTCTCTCCAGCGCAGGTCCTTCCCTCGGCACAAGGCCCATTCGGAGGGCCTTTGAGGTTTAGTGTGTCCCGGCTCAAAAAAGTTTGCGAAACACCGTGCTAGGAATTGGCCTCCATTTCATCTGCTGAACGTTTACAGGTAATGCTGTACCGTCCTAACTGGGAGAACAGGGATTGATAGCCAAGCATCATTCTGTACTTCAGTCAGTCATGATGGGGCTCCTGCAGTGGGTGATGGGGAGGGCATCATTCAAAAGTGGCACCTACTGACTATTTAATGGTTGCATAGGCATTGATCTTGGAGTGTTTGGCATTGATCTTGGAGTGTTTGTTGGATATCTGTGCTAGGTAGGAAGAGGAGGGAGAATTCAAAATGGGAGAGAGGCTATGGGAAAGCTGTGACTGAAGGCTCATCATATTAGAGCTGCAGCAGGAACCTGCTCCAAATTAGCTGGAATCAAAAGGAACAGAAGGAGGATGCTGAGTGACTAGGAGAGGAACATTTTGGTGTCCTTTTCAGCAATGCTGTTCTCCTAAAATGACTCAAAATAGGGAAACTAAGGGGTCAATTTACTAGAGTGCAATAAGCAGTTGTGGAAATTAGTGCATGCATGCGCTAATATTCATCACAGTGGCTTGACACTGAGGAAAGGAAGTGTTATCAGCATGGGTTACCATTAAGATAGGTTATTGTACTCTTAACCTGGGTTATTAGTAAGTAGCTAGTTAATATTGAAAATGATTTACGTGGCTAGAAATGGCTGCTGACGGGTTTGAGGCTATCTGTTGGTGCCCAATGGCACTTAACTAATTATCACCGCTGAAAATGAGCAGTTAGAAGCTAAGGCATGGATTGTATAAAGAGTGCGGCAGCCACTTAAAAACGGTCACCGATCGCATATCAATCATTCATCAGTGAGGTTTATAGAATCGCAGCTGTTTTTAAAACAAGCACCTTAGATGTAGACCTACATTTAAAACGCTTGTCTTGTACCTACAGCAGTGCCTAGGGTTGCCTAAGGACGCCTAAGGCCATTTCCAGCATAAACCATGCCCACGCCACCCTCAAGCATTCTTAGGTATGCCTAGATGCTTCCGTAGGCATGCAAATGGCACCATAGGCGCTGTTCGTCACATGGATTTAATAACAAAACAAAACATGCATCCCAATTGGTTAGTTAGATGGCTGTAGGATGCCTACGCAGCCTAACTTCAGGACACCATTACTAGAATCCAGGCCTAAGTGAAAACCAGCTAGAGATATTTGGTGGGCAGAGTCGGCACTTGGCTGGTTAAGTGTCGATATTCAGCAAACGGGACCACATAAATGTCAGACCTATCTTTATGCAGCAATCCATGGCCATTTAAGTTCTAAATATTGTCTTGACCTGCTATGTGTTGGTCGGCTGCGTATAAACCTGATATTCAGTGCCGAAGCCTAGACATAGCTTAGCATTGCATATTTAGGAAAAACGCCAATGGCGATCAGCAAAACATCACTTCCGGCTGAATATTTCTTCCTAGGTGTCATTGCAATAAAATAGCATGAGTTAGTGATAAAAATAACCCATCTTAACGGCCGCCCACATTGATAACTTCCCCTCTAACTGAGTATTAATTCCCATATTACCTGACAAATGCAGAATAGGGCAGGAAAAGGGCATGAAATGAATTTTAAAGTTGACGTGTGAGACGGTATCTTGTGCGGTTAATGCTTTTGATATACTGATACATTCATTCGCGATTCGACAACTTGATTACTGTGATTCACTTTATGTAGGTATATGAGAGAAGGACATTTGCAGGTTTCAAGATATTCAAACTACAACTATTCGATTGATTTATAATATACGTAAATTTGATCATATTACTCCTTCTCTAAGAGAAGCATACTGGTTTCTTATAAATCGCCAAATTAGTTATAAAATTATTTTATTGGTTTTTAAAACATTAAACACAGGAGAACCTCCTTATCTTATGCGCTTACTGAGTCCGTATTTTCTGTTAAGATCTCTAACAGCGGGATATGTATTGGCCCGCCCTCTCTCCCCCACCCCACCCACACATAAACTCCCCTCCAATAACCAAACCACACTCGCTTATGGATAAATAGCCGCAGCTCTGTTTATTAACAAACAATTAATTTAACACTTACATAACAAAAACAGTTTCTCGAGCTACACCTTAAACCATTACCAATAATATTCAGCCCCCGACCCTGCCATGCTAGCAAGGGTCAGGGGGGTGGCATGTCCCAACATGCCCCTTTAACCAGAGTCACCAGAACCCGGGCATGGCTCCCTGCCGCCCCCCCCCCCCCCCCGCTCATCTCCTGATGAGCTCCACCATACCGTAGCTCGGGATAACCGCCAACCCAAACTCTGCAACCTACCGAATCAGACAAATAGGGGGTGGAAGGGTGGGCAGGAAAAGCGCCTCGGAGGACCCAGGAAGATGGCGAGTCCTCCGAGGTCCCGGCTTTATAATCTCCGCCCAGCTGTTAGCTACTCGCCTCGCCTATCGGGAGGCAGCCCCGCGGCGGGAAAACTTGCCTACCGCTAAGCTGCCTCCTGCTCTCCTACGCCCGCCCACTCACGCGGAGCACTCGTCTCCATGGGAGGCAACGAGGGCCCTCCATCCCCGCGTTACAGCCGCCCTTCGAGACGAGACTCTCGGGCTCTCCTTTAGATCAGCAAACCAAAACCGCCTATAAGTTCCAACCTATCAAGAAATTGTTCATGAACATGTTAGAGCTGCCCAAGTTATGGAACTCTTTACCATTGTCTCTTAGACTATTGAATTCTATTGGAAAATTTAACACAGAACTTAAAACTTGTCTATTTGCAGATACATATAAGATATGCTAAACTGCACAGGAGGAGTTTTGTCGAATACTGTATAAGATTAACATATTGTGTTTATCCTTTTGTTCTTTGCTATAAAAATTGTAGTTCAACTTTAAATCTTAAATTCTTTTATTATGTGATTGTTTGAATGGGTTCATTTTATATTACTAATTTTTTAGAATGTAAGCCGCCCAGAAGGAGTATCCATGGTGTGGGACAATAAGATTTTAATAAACTTAGATAATGCAGAACTTGTATTGCCATATCAGTAACTAACATTAAGTGGGGGATTAAAGAAAGGTCACTAACCGCCCCTTTTACTACATCGCGATAGCGTTTTTTTAGTGCAGGGAGCCACGCTGAATGCTGCGCGCTGCTCCCGACGCTCATAGGAACTCTATGACTCGCCGTTAGGACGTGCTAGGTATATTTTCTTTGTAGCAATTGCACGGTCAGAGAAGCTGGAACACCCCCCAGCAGTTAATGCAGAGGCTTTGCAGTTACCGCGAGGTCATTTAGGCAATTAACAGGCATTAGCTGCAAAACTTTCCTGCATTTTGGTGAACGAGCTCCTAACAATTTATCGAACGCGAGAAATATGCCTTTTGCACTTTCCACTAAACAGACAAACAACCAGACTAGGCATGGAAAACATGCAGACCTGAAGCCTCTTTACATATTCCCTTAGTTTTGTATTTTTGCCATTTGAAGATGTGTAGAAAATCTCTAGCAACTTCTACTGCTGCACAAAGAAATGAACCAAAAACTGCTGAAATATCCAAAAGACTGATCATTTTCTACATTTATTTATGTTTGATTGTTTTTTTTTGTATCATGCAATCTTTACCTAAGTCATGAAGCCCTAGGTAGAACACACCCAGAAACAGTTACACCTGCTGGAAGAACACAAAACGGTACTGTGGGACTCTTGTCCAGTCCTCAAATCTGACCCCTTTGGGTGACATCCCTTGATCATGCCACCCGAGCGAATGACAGCAGCCTCCTGAGATGCCCCTAAATCCCACGGCACGATGAGCAGACTGGCAATTTCATGCAGAAATGACCAGGGATTTCTGATGCAGCTCAGAAGATCTGCACAATCCTGGACTCGGCTTCAAGGGAAAGAGAGAGAAAGAGGCCCTGAAAAGTGTAGGCCAATTCTAGGAAGAAGTTTCACTCATTATGTACCTAACAACCACATCCCTGCAATGATTAAGTACCTGCCCTGTCACAGGTCAGAGGCACTCATGCCACAGTGCAGAAGAGGAGAAGACATCTCCTGCATGCTAGCTTGAATGCAATAGTCATGAACTATCTGCGAGAATATATACTCATTCTCAGAACATGGCAGTTGTGCCTGGATATTTTAAACTAGCCATTCCCTGTAAGACTCCAGTGTTGTTTGCCTCTTCCTTCAATCCCCTTTCTTCATTCTGGCCTGTCTACCCTGGGCATTATCTGTGCTCCTTCTTTCTGGGTTGTCTGAATGTCAAACTGTTATCGTTTCACCATTTAGCACCTGAGCGAGTAAGAGGAATCAGGGATGATTTTAGGAGGGTGTGTAATTAGCCTATCAGCGTTATGTTACCCTGTTCATAACTTAATAACCATTTTAATACAGATGGCACACACAGGGATAATTTTCTGGAGCAGACTGCAGCATATTACAGCGTATGTGCGTCTAAGGGAATTTTTTTTTTATCCAAGGTACATTCCACCAGTTAATTCTACCTGCTGCTTTCAAGATGACTTGGGATAATTCCATGTCATTTGTGAAATATTAAAAACATTTGTGTATGATTCAGGAGAGAGAAATGAAATGTAATCTGAATTATCTCCTACTATTTCAGTTTTAGCTGCTAGACGTCTGGTTTTACGGTTGGAAAGGACTGATTTATCTATTTAAGTAAGGTTGCACCTATAATTTTGGAGTGCATATAGGATATTGAGCTTCCTGTGCGTGCATATTCAAAACAAAAGCTCTGCAGTGAAATTCTTGTCCTGTGCAGCATTTTATGAAACCTCGTTTTATTTCTTGCAGTGCATTTCAATAAAACAGAATCATTGTTACAATGAAAGAGCCTTCCCATCCATAGGTGTCAGCCCTGAGGGTGCTCGAGTACTCCCCTAATATTGAGGAAATGCCTTCACTGCATCCCATGTGTTTTGAGTTTAACACCATCAATATTTTTGAAAAGTTGGCTCCTATGTTCCTGTCAGAATAGAGGACCCCTCCCCCCCCTCCGATCAACACAGATTGCTTTAATGGAAACATCATTTTTTTCCTGTCATACTTTCATGACCTGATTACAAATTAAGAGAGAGAGAGTAAGTAATTCGCAATTATGTCCGACCAGTGTGAAAGGGAAGTGATATAATTTCGTACCTATTATCTTTATTGTATACAGCTGTCTGCCTAGTGTGTCTCTGTATGTACTTGTGCACATGTGTGTATACAAAAAAAAAAAAACCCAGTTCCAATCTCAAAGACTGCCCTGGTTTTAGATGTCAGGTCATTTGTTTTTTCTGAGGCTGTAAATATTTAACCAGTTAGATGTTTACAGTGGGGGGGGGGGGGGGGGAAGAAAAGTTTGGTTTCGTGAAATGTTTTTTAGAAGCAGTCTGCCTGGAAAGCTGCTGGAAAGCAGGACGCTTTGTTCTGGGTGTCTGTTAGTTATTGAAGTTGGAGGTGTGTTCGGGATGAGTTATTTTAGGTCCTGAAGAAGCCAACTTTCATTTCAAATGTAAGTCAAGCTTCGGGCCCAGAGCTTCCCGGATCAGAGTACTCTTTGTAGTTGTCTGTGTGGTTAAGACAAATAACTTTGGGTATTTTAATGGTGCCCTAGTCAGGTAGAGATTTACTCAGGGTTGTTAAACTCAGATTCTTAATTACTGGATTGGGTGGATCTCATTTACATAAAAAAAATCGTATTGGAGCTAAGGTTTTCGGAGTACAGGAAATACATTTTAAAACAATCTTCTTCAAATTAACTGTTTAGAGTTTTTGCATGTCAGAGCTCATATAAAGTACACACCAGAAAGTTTTAAAATTAATTAGCCAGATAACGTTTCCCTGTGATAAATAGGTCACCAAGTAAGCAATTATTCTCCCATTTTTATGCAATAGTAAATACAGAAAAGGCTAATACAGAACTTCTTTTGTATCTCCATAACTTTTAAAAATCATGAGGTAACATCATCTAAGGCAGCCCAGCCATTATAGCAATACCAAATTACCAGTGTCTGTGACAGAAAAGGGACAATGTCAAACATTAAAAACAGTATCCTAGATATTTCAATAGTGAAACCTATGGGTTTTTTTCTTTATTTTTCCAAGAGAAGGTGATGGGCAGTTTCAGTATGATCCCAAACTAAAGCACAGTATAGCTAAAAAAAAAAAAAAAAAAAGCCATTTCAATGGCAGGAGAGATTTGATCGGTGGCTGTGACTCTCTAGAGATGCAGGTCAGTAAAGGGGGAGCAGGCAGGCAGCCCTTGCATAATCTATTTTGCCTTTTACCTGTTTATGGAGGAGACACTAGGAACCGTGTCATTGTCACAGATGCCCTCTGCCAGCAGCCTGTCCCGGATCTCCCAGGCGAACATGGTGGGGTTTTGTCTCTTGTACTCAGCGATTTTATCCACCACTTTCGGGGTTGCGACTTTGGGTTTGGAGCCCCCAATGACTCCGGGTTTGATACTGCCCGTTTCATAATACCTGCCATCCAAAGAGATAAGATGTCCAGTAATACAAACCACTGAGAGTAAACTCGCAGACTCCATAATCCTTCTGTCTCACAAGCCCTTTCCTGATTTTCAGATGGTCAAATGACTCCCATTTTATAACCATTTTCTCCAAATATATATTTTTACATTTATTTTCATTGACGAGCAATGTTGAAAATATTACGGAAACACTTTAGAGAAATGCAATTATTTTAAAAGTGCCCTTTAGCAACATTTTTTTGACACCCAAAATTTTTATAGAATTTCTCATCACACGTTTCTGAGCATATATGTTTCCTTACAGTTTAACTCTTTCAAATAATTCCACAAGTAAAGCAAGAGGGGGGAAAAAAAAGCTAATATCTATGTCTATATCTATATGATATTTCAATTACTTACTTTTTAGCATTGTTCTTTGCAAAGAATCTAAAAAGAAAAGCCAAATGTTACAGAAGGAGTTTTCCCTCCTCCGCATTTCTCTTTAGCTTTATTCTGAAAAAAATGCGGGACCATAGTAAACAGTGCAGCTTCTTGACTTCTCTGTTTTCAAATGATACCAAAACTGCTGTAGGCAGCCAAGAATTACCCCTGTCTGGCAGTCTTCGGCTGCTGTAGGCAATCTTCCTTTCAAGTAGCTTTTTCCTTCACCCCATACTGCACAATCCCGTTTTTGCCCTATGCAAAAAAGCCTTTCTTTACCTTTCCAACATTGTTATAATAGAATTTAGAAATTTTCCCCTTTTGTTCATACACGTCCAGAGTGGGGGGTGGGGGGTGGGAATATTTTATGATTTCTTTTGCTTATGATTAATTGTTGGGTATAAGGGAGGGGGGATATTTGATGAAAGCTATAATTTGATGATATATTAAGTGATGTTAAAGTATTAAATGATTGTATTTTGTGTTACACTTATTGTGAGTTTTAAAAATGAATAAAGATTTTTCATGTAGAAATGTATATTTTGATCCCCCATCCTTTCAGTTTTTGAACAAAATTATGTAAAATACCACTATGGGAACGGATAACGAAAAAAAAAAAAAAAATTAATCAAGAACTGTACCTGGTCTTGTTTTGAGCTTTTTGTTTGTCTTCCGGTTTGCTTTTGATGGGTTCTTTTCGGAAATGGGGGAGGGGTTTCTCTACTGTTTTCTGGAAGTTTTTAAAGACCTCTCTCCGACCCTCCCCCAAGATCACTTCAAATCATACGGCAGAAATTAATGTTATTAACAGATGCTGGGACAGAAACCTCTCTAGCCAAAGCCCCGTAAATCGGGTCTCTGCTTATGTCACGGTTGGGCAACTCACAACTGAGAGGTGTTTTCTGCAATTCTAAGTAAAAGCAACCGGATTTTTTTTTTCCCCCCTCTAACGATTTAGCCTAAGTTTTTTCAATCTCAATTCCTAATTCTAGTTTCTGAAGCTCAGATCTCGGTATTAATCATAGTCCTTAGCCGAGATTTAGTCCCAGACCTGTAATCTCATGCACAACTCCAGTGCCAAATGTGGTCCTACTCTGCTCCCAGTTATTCCCGTCCCGATCTGGTCCAGTATTAGTTATAGTCCTATTTCTAACTAAAGTGTCTGTTCAGAGCCAATCTCCAATCCAGCCCTAACTTCTGTACACATCCCTGCTCCAAGTTCCAGTGCATGTCTATATTTCTTTAGTTATACATAAATATTCCCCAAATCCGAATTCTACTCAGTCCTCCCATGATTTTCCTGACTTTTTTTTTTTTTTGAGGCGCTCTTACCTTCCCAAGATTTTGCTGACACAGCCGTGGCTGACCCGAAGCTGCCTCGAGATGTCACAGGGTCTCACTCCCTGGTGGGCCAGTTCCACTATCCTCTGCCTCACCACATCAGGTAGGGGCCTGCCATTCACAAATACCCCCCCGAGCTGGTTCACACCCCCATGCCCTGCTGGGAGGAGAGAATGGAAAACACACACACACATATACACACACACATACACACAGACACCAAAGAGAGACCGTTAGTCAGAGACAGTGATACAGAACTACACATAATATTCCAACAATATGATAGATAGATAGATAGATAGATAGATAGATAGATAGATAGATAGATAGATAGATAGGTAGATAAGAAAAAAAGAATGTTTTCGTCTACCCCTACTACTATTTATTATTTCTAAAGGGCTGTACATAAATAGGATATTCTTCGGGTTTGCTGCGAAAACTGAAGAGGCCATTTATTTTTTTGAACCTGCTTCTGACTTCAGCACAACTCCCCACCCTTCCCCCAAAGCAGGCTTAGATCAGCTTTTATCCAGGGAGAAAAAGAACACGTATTCTTCTTCCTTTGTCGTAAGTTCTCTATTGTTCCTTTCTGCTGTGATCTCCCCCCACCCCACACACACACTAATTTCCCTTGCCAATATTTTTTTGCTCTTTTGAATTTATTTTCAAATACCTTCTGAGTATACAGAAAAAAACCCTCCCCAACAAACCCACACAACTAAATTCCGGATGGATGTCCTGCTCTGCCATTACCTGTCTGCTGCCATCTGAGAAGAACAGACACAGAGAAATCGAGTCCAAGAGAGCCACAGCTTTGAACCTTAAAGCCTGGGGATCTACGGAAGGAGCTTCTCTCTTTTTCTTTTCTTTTTTTTTTGTTTCTCTTCTCCAAAACAAAACCCATTAGGTTTTGGTTAAAAGAAGAAGAAAGAAACTCAGCGGATTAGGTGCAATCTGGGTGCAATAATGGCGTATCTAAATGTCTATGTATTTTTGCCATAACACGAACTACTCTTCCCTCAATACTTATCCTCCTACTGTACATAAAAAAGTAAAAAAAAAAAAAATCAAGAAAAAAATGAAAAAATTATAGCTACTCAGCAGCATGACACATTTATAAATTAAAACGAGTCTATCTATCTATCTATCTATACTCACACACACCCCTTCTACCTAAATTATTTAGATATGTATGTGTACAATCAAACAAATTAGCTATACAAGTACAGCAAAACTGGAAGAGATCACAACTGGTTGGGTTTGTGGGTTTTTTTTTGGGGGGGTTGCAGTTTTCTGGGGGGGAAAACGATCTCTTTGTATTTGTGGGATTTTTCTTCCCTGGTTTTGACACTGACTTATTGGCTCTGAACTTGAGGAAACTCTCATTGCCCTCGGATCGATCCAAGTCCTCCAGCACAAATATAGTCTTCCCCGAGAAGCACCCTACAAGCTCTTGCAGAATGACAGCCCAGGCAGAACCCATCTTTCTCCCCCTCTTTTCCTAAATGGCTTCTCTTTAGTTCCAAACAGGACCTTTTTTTTTTTCACACAGTAAAATAATTTTCAGATCGGTGTGTGTGTGTGTGTGTGGTTTTCTCCATTCAGACAAGGTTCCCACTGCACATGTTAGCTATAAAGTTACTAGCCAGCAATTTTCTCAGCACCTCGTTGATAAATAATTTACAGTACCTTTGATAGCCGATATTACATATTATTAAAAGGCAGCAGATGCAGATTAAAAATTAATAATTAAAATATTGGGCTCCCGATTCTTTTTCTTTTTCCTTCACATTTTCTACCCTCATTCCTTTTGTTTGACAATGTTTTTTGGGAATGTGCCTTCTTGTATGTATGTGTATTTTTTTATTATTATTTATATTGACAAAGCAAACACATTTTGCATGTGTTTATTATATCTTTCTAGTGAGATAGATACTGTTGGCATAGAATAAGAAATGCAGATACACCGTTAATAACATACATTAATATATACAGATTCGAGTTGCAATATTGTGTTCTGCGTTTTCGAACTGAAACCCTGACTGGAATAATATCAAATTAATTCAGTTTGTTCTTTCTGAGTTAAGAATGCATTTTCCAATGATTATTTAAATACCATGCATCTTTTGAAAAAGGACATTTTTTTTAGGCAACGGTAAGAGCACCGAAAAACTTTTGGTTGTAACGTTACAAATTGCCATTAATAATTAATTCGTTGAATAGGTTTTTAGCCACCGCTTTTTTTTTATGTCTCAGCAGGGAAACATTTGGGTTTTCAGAGAGGAAAGTGAGAGCTAATCAATTATCAAATCTTTTTTGTTTTCAGGAATATCCGCTACTGAACCTTTATTAAGGGCAGTGAATGATCAGGATACATCATCAAGTCACTTTCTCCTGTCTCCGGATCCATTAATATACAAATCAGAAGTGAAAAGAGTTTGTTAATTTTTTGCAGCATCAGAATAAGCTATTCCCTGGCATTGTGAATTGCCTAAATTAAAAAAAAAAAAAATTATGTGGGTTAGTTTAAGCGTCTGTTTCTTTTTTTTTTATATTATTCGTGTAAATCTGAATTACTGGGACAAAACTAAATGTGGATGAAATTTTGATCGGGATTATTTTTGCGCTCATATAAAATATGGTGTTGGCAAATGACAGGGAGTTTTAGTTCTAGATAAAAACAAACAAACAAAAAAAAGAACAACGAAAATTAAGGGTAATAGTAGCAAAACTGTGTTCGCCCCGAAAGCTTCACTGAATTTAACTAAATTTAGTTTGCCTCTAATCAAATAAATGGCCAACTGCTTTTAATAAAGTCCATACCCTCGAAATCCCCTTGGCAAATCGCATTGCGATGGTCATTTTAATTCTAAAACGTGAATGAAATGGAAAAAAAAGGGAGGGGGGGGGGAAGACAGTAGCCCCAATTTGCTGCTGAAAAACACGGCTGAGACTTTTTATTGTTTCGCTGTCGATTTCCCCATAACCGAATGGAAATGCCTCCAATTCGGGAAGAAATCGAAGTGAAAAATGGTGTTTATGGAAGGGGTCCCGGGTAAGGAGAGAGGGGGCAGCGCGGGACGTTCAAGCAAAAATAAATTGTACTAAGGGGTGGGGGGGGGGAGCGATCTGCAAATGTGAGAAAAGGAAAGAAGGAAAGATTGGAGAAGAAGAGGAGAGGTAGAAAAGGAGCCGGGCTCCGGTACTCACGGTGCATAGCTGAGAAGGGATCTGCTTTGCAGTGCATATCCATGGGGAGGCAGAGGAAGGAGAGATACTCGGCTGTAGCCGCCGTGTCGCCTCTAGGACTGAACTTCAAGACTTAGAAAAAGAGACGGCCCTTCTGTCCAAGGCAAGGGTCACTCACTCGTTCTCTGTCTCTGTCGCTCTCTCTCTCTTTCTCTGGGTCTCTCCCCCTCCCCCTTCTTGGGAACTGGAAAACAAGAACTTTCCTTGGGGGGGGGGAGGGAATGGGTTTTGCTGAGGGAACCAACCAAAGAAGGGTAGAAAAAAAGCCGGAGGTGCCTGTCCGTTTTGCTTCTCTGCGGCTGTCGGTCAGCAGAATCCCCGGCGAGGAGGAGAGGGCATCCCAGAGGAGCGGGCACCTCTTCGCATGGCTGCGGGTTTGCGCGTCTGCCTGTGGCTATGTGCGCGGAGGTCAGATCACGCGGAAGCAGGTATCGGAACGGCAGGCTCAGGGGGAATGCGAGGGCTTTACAGAAGGAAGGTGGCTGGTGATTCTTTGATGAGCGGGAGGAAGCGGCTTTGGTTGTCTTGCAAGTCTTTTGCCTATAGTTCTTTTAAGTTCAAAGTGAAGTAGAAATTCCTGGCATCTCTGAAAAGGAAGAGGGGAGGGAAATAACCCCTACTCAAACACATACACAAAAGGGGGGAGAGAAAAAAAAACCCCAACAAAACCAAAAAACCCAAAACTTGAAAACAGAGAGGGTTGTAGGACTTGTTACGAGAAAGTGGGATGTGTTTGCTAAGAGGTTTGGCTGGAGAATGGAGCCTCCTCTCCTCTTGTGTGTCTCTCTAAAAGCTGCAAAGCCCCCTCCAGGTCTCCCCCCCCCCCACCCCTCTCTCTTCCCTCCCCCTTTGCTTGGGAGATGGATGACTTGTCAGACAAAGGCAATAGATTCCACCACTCTCTGATTCGCCAACGCAAGAAGCAGGAGCCCATGTGAGGAGGTCCCTCCTGGTTCTGTCACTCCAGCAAAGGGGAGGGGGAGGAGACACAGAAACGTGGGGGGGGGGGGCGGGGGGAGGAGAGAGAGATTTTAAAACTACAGAGAAGAGGAAACTAACAGATAAGATAAACGTTAGATAAGAGTAAAGAGAGGATGTGACACATGAATATTCAAGGCAACACAGAGGTAGTTAGCAAAGCGAGCAGTACATTATGTATATTATCTGTTATTTTCCCTTCAGTCAGGGGAAAGAAGACGCAAACCATCAGTCCTTATATGAATTTCACTTTTCCTTTTTCCCTTTCCTATGCAATTTGTTTTTATCGAATGATAACATTTTAAGATTTTAGCGTACGATTACTCTAGGAACTCACCACTCCAACCCTTTATTTGAATTTTCTTTCAGTTAATTATGCATTTTTTAATTTGTTTATAATGTCGACTATGGAGCGGCATTTTTGTGGATCAAATGATATCCTCTCATTGCAAAATGTATATGTGTTCCATTGGGACCTGACAGTGTAATTTTTCATTGCTTTGAGCTCTTTTTTTTTTTTTTTTTTGCGTATGGAAACTGAGCAAAACAATTGCAATTCAGGTAATTAAAAGAAAAGAAGAAACCTCTTGAAAAGCTAAAGTCAATGAATATAGGTCGTTTGATCTACACTTTTATTAGAAGGGAATGGGAAGAAAAGGGTAAATATCATTATAACACATTTTCTGGTTTGCCCTGTCTCATAATTATTACCAAATGAAAATATTGTTCTTAGTGATCTATCCACACCTAAAGTTATCCATTTGTCTGGGTAGCACTGTTTTCTAAATAGCAGGTAAAGAATATCCCAAAGATCTTTATGAAATACCTCCCAGATCTCATAAATCATTCTGGCACTTCAATTGATGTTTCTTTTTCCAGTATGATTTTTTTTTTTTTTTCTAAACAGTATTTTTAAAATGCTGCTTAAGCAGACATTTCTCTGACCAGTGGAATACCAATGTGTGTATGTGTTGGTCTTTCAAAAAGTATCATAATGTTGGTTTTCCAGAACCAAAAAGGATACAAGAACTTTGCACTGCAATGGGCATTGAAAGAGAAGCTACATATGTACACATAGGCCTTTTGACAAAGAAGTGTAAAGTAGTCCCTGCTTGAGGTCAATTCCCTTCTTTGGCCTTTAGACTGGTAAGATGGGGGAGGGGGAGCAGGTGCGCAGGTGTGCAGGTGTTAATGCCCCACCGGTGCAATGGTGTTAATGCCCCAACATCTGAAACTATTTGGACCTCTCCATCCCTAAAACTTTATACTTATTTACAAATAACTGCATAAAGATTATCCTAAATCTTCACTCCTGGAAGGCAAGGTTCGTTGATCAAGGTTTTTATTCCAGTTTCATTCTGGTGAAATCAATGCTTTTTAGTGGAGAACCCTCTGGTGCAAAACTGGCACAATTTTTTGTGTCAGAGCAATACTGTTGGACAGTTTTAGTAACTTGAGGCCCACTGCGTTCATGTTTTTCAAGATTATTGCAATTAAAAGAAAAGAAGAACCCTCTTGAAAAGCTAAAGTCGATTTTAACGACTGGCGCAAAAGTAAGGCAAACTGCTTGAAAAAAAAAATGCCAATCAGTTTGCTTGCACCGTTTCGAAATAGCACGTATTTTACCAGAAAAAAATGACTTTCTCTGAGATTTCAGGGAGGGGGTGAAAAATGCGCAAATAAAGCCAAAACCCGCACACTTCACGCAAAAAGAGTTCTCTGGTGTTCTTCGCACTACATTTGCTTTCACAGATTTTTCTATGATATTCTCTTCCCACCTCTCTCCCCCCCCCCCACCCCCGAGATTGTAGGGATTGAAAGCTTTGATTGTTTTACAGTATTTTTGCCCCTTTTAATGTCCTGCTTTTTGCCCTAAGACAAATTCCCCCTGCCTCTACTAGGAGTTAAATTTAAGCAATTAGACAAACGTGTGGGAGATGCAGATACTCCTTTTATCAAAAGCCAAGTGATTTCACTGTTTTCTGGATCTATTTGTAACCAACACTGACTGAGCTGGCTATATTTTACACATTACACATCTAGAGAACAGGAGAAACCTGAGAAAACTGGACTATGGTTCATTTTCGCGGTATTTTTGGATGTCAGGCCTCTCTCTTCACTCAGAGAGAAAAAATGTCTTTTTTTACTGCTATTATTATTCTAATAATAAATATGAGGGGCAGTTGAAAGCATTTCAATAATATTTCTGGGAATAAATCGATTGCTCAGATCTGTGCGTTTGCTCAAACCCCTTATATGTTCTAATGAACAGGTTACTATTCACCCTTTGTGTTAATCATAACGAGGATTTTAGCATTTCTTCTCACTGCAAGTAGAGGTGTTTTCATCTCTGTGTAGGCAGTCTGTTTAGCCCTTATTATACATTCGCCAGCACCCATGGACCTTCTGATGCCTCTCTTGCCTTACAGGTTTGGCAGCAGTTAGGAGTTGTTATAGCAGAGTTACAGATAAGGCACAAGCAAGCGGTCTCTCCCCCCTCCCCCCCTTGTAGTTCTCCTATTCCGACCTCATGGCCAAAAATGGTGTGTGTGGTTGCGGGTCAGTACACTGTTCTATCCCCTCAGGGGGTGTGTTAAGGGAGCTTTGGGATTCTGATTCTTCTGGCCGCTTCTGTTGTTTCAAAGACTTTCTGTAGATGGCGCTGTTCGGTTTAGATTTCATCTTTAGATCTAAACTGCTAGAAACCACAATGGGAGAGATTAAAGGGGGGGAAAAAAGTTTTTAGCTTGTGTGCCGCCCACTAAAGAAAAAAAAAAACAAAAAACAACAGCCATTAATCCACATACGTAAGTTAGAGGCATACCCTTTCTCCCAGTTTGGAGTGTATACAACCCCCGAACGAGCACATATTTCCCACTATGTTTACCTCTAGTAATACTCATTCTTTGGTGGGAAACGTAGTAATTGTCATGGCCTTAAATTCACAAAAATCCTCAAATTCTCTCAGGAAAGCAATTTTTGCACGCAAAATCATAAGTTCCCTGTTTGCCTAGAAAAAAAAAAAAAGTCAGCCGGACGCTGATTGAAAGTTTTGGCTACCCATTTCCCCCTACCACTATCTTTCTAGGTTCCTGCCAAAATAAGCCAAATCCCAAACGCCTAACTTCCCTCCCCTCAACAAACCTGCCAACCTAGGATGAAAAATAACTTTTCAGATCACCTCCTTTGGCTATGTTTATACAGTATTCTTTGGCTCCACTCGAAAAGGTCCGGGGAAGTGGAAGGAGATCACAGACTTGTAAGCAATGTACTAACATTTAAAAAAAAAATGATTAGGGATGCCAAACACAATAGAAATTATCCCTCCCTGAATGAGCTTGTTTCATATTGGCGGGATTCTACACCCATAGAGCATTCAACAGGTTTTGTTTACATAAAAAGTATAGCCAGTGGAGGTTGTCTCTTTGTGTGTGTAGTACACTCTCTCTCTCACACACACACACATACATTAAGCGTTTGAAAGTGAGAATAAAATTCTTCCAAATGATTTTCAGCAGCTTTCATTATCTGCTCTTCCAGAGATTGCCGAGTGATTGTCTAAACACCGCATGCGGCCATTAGCACTGGGGACGTTAATGTTATCTCTGACAAGGAACCTTTCAAGCTTTATAACTGTTGATTGTATGTTAAAACCTAACAACTCTGATTTGTGAAGAAAGAAAATGCCTTGTTTTTTCAGAATTGTCACTTTTTAACAGGGATGTAGACTCCGGGCTGCCAAACAGGGCACTTTCTCTCCATTAATAACAACAATAAACAAACACCACCAACACGCCCCCCCCCCTCTCAAAAAACCGCAACTAAACCTTGCATTACAAACTCTCACCTTTTTACAAAAAAAAGAGACCAAAAAGAGAAGTCTCACTCTCGAAACCAATTACTTTTCTTGTTAAGCAAAACGTTAATAATGTCCGTTTTTAAATAATAAAAAAATCAGATCTTATTTGTAAGAACTGTTTTTCATCATTCTTTCTGTTCCAGAGGAGGAAAGCGACACAAATTAATCGAGAGATTCTCCCCCCCCCCCCCCTTTTTTTTTTTTTCTCTGGTCAGGGCTGATTGCTTTTTCCCAGTCTAAAACGTCCGACTTTAAATTAACCTTTTTTTTTTTTTTCCACAGAAGACTCCCTCAACCCCTCCCTAGTGAAATTTACACTTCAAAAAGATCAGCCGCCTGTCTGCGGAAATTTAAAGAAAAATAAACTTTTTTTTTTCTTTGACTTTTGCAAGATACTGATCTCTCGATTTGCTTCATTAGCTCTCTAGCTACAAGTGATCAGTCCTATAAAATCAGTCTATTGATCTCAATATGCCCTCTTTCTCAAGCGCAGCCGGTCCTTCCTTTATAAAAGCTTTACAAACAGAAGTGTTTTAGAATATCTTTAAAAATATAATTTGACCGTCTTATTTTCAGGCCTGTGATACTGGTTCTCTTAGTGTGTTCCGTACAACGTAAGACATTCTAATCTAAACGTCTAATTCAAAGGCCCTAGACAGGTTAGTTTGAGTCTTCATAAGTTAAATCCCCTAAAAATATATTACATATAAATAAGCATTAGATTTGTATTGATATCAGGAGATGTGTATTTGAAATCTCCCTATTGATTTCTCCTCTGACTTTCTTACCCAAATCTGTAAGTTATAAATTCCACAATGTTCATTTGCGATAAAAAGGCGAAAATTGTATGTGAAGCAGGAGGAGAGGAGATTCATCGGTGAAAATGTGTCTAAACATTTAAGAAACTTCCAGACAAAAAGATGAGTTGTCGTTTAGGAGACAGCGAACACACTTTGTGTTACTATGACCTCAGAAATCCACTTATCTGTCATTAGGGCTTGGCTGACGTCATTAGAACCTTTATATTTGTGCAATCTTCTGTATGACGCAACAGCAAGGAGTTTATTCTGCCCCTACAGACACATTCATATAAGTTCACCGTTCACTTTTTATTGTCAGGGTCGCAGGAGCCAGTTCTGTGGGTGCTTGAGCACCCCCAAGATTGAACAAACTCCTTGACTATGTCCAGGGAGGGTTAATTTATATTGGGTACTCCCAATCATTTTGAAAAGTTGCCTCTTCTAGTCAGTTATGCAGTACAACAGTATTTTCCAGGGGGGGGGGGTATTTTAAACTCACTTGGCCACCTATATGTTACACTTACCAGCAGCAAATACATGTTTCGATGTACTGAATGCAGAATTGTAGCAATTAAGTCTTGCGGTTTGCTTTGTCACAGTTTCTCTTTTTTGGTGAAATAGGAGTCGAATATAGATTTGGAAAAACTTCTCTATTTGGGGTTTCGAAGATTAAAGGTCAAATTTCCTCGCAAAATGAGTATATGTTGTAAGGTGACTGACTACAGGCCCACAATAGTTTTTTTCTGAGGCTATAGAAATGAACCTGGAAAATCTCTTTTACTAGGGATTATAAAGAGCTTATTAGTAACTTCAGAAAACACCTCTTCTTTAGCCATGTAATTACATATACTTTCTCCATAGAATCTACAGTAATAACAATGCATAAGCAGTGCTTTTGTATTCTATTGTATGAAAGGATCTCCCGAACTCCATCAAACACAATTAAAGCAGATCTACAAACATTAGCCCAAGCATAGTTTTCAACCAAAGTATCACTTTAGAGCCAGAAAAAAAAAAAAATCCAAACAGTTATAAATATTTGAGGACTCTTTTGTGGTTGAATTTCTGCCCCCCTTTTGCCAAGGAAATGAGGTTAAAAGGTAAAAGAAAGGAACGTAGCATTTCGAGGGTCAAACTAAGAAAGAGAGCCAAAGAGAGAGATCTTTCTAACAAATTTTTACAGTTTCTTCCTAAGTGTGGTTTATTGCTACTTAGTTTCTCGATTAAGATTCCTAGATATTTATTTTAAAAAAAGAAAAAGAGAGAGAACTGATGTGATGTTTCCTTAGGGTGCGGCTTACAAATCGACTAATTTAGAGACACCTAATTTAAGTGGAAGGATGCAGAGGATGTTTCATCGCGCTATTATCAAATTAACCGAACTCAAATTTAATAGAGCTTTTTGGAATATGCATTAAATTGAGGGGAGGGGGGGGAGGGGAGAAGGCACAGGGACGCGAGAGTAGTGTGCTTGTATGCTCTTCTGATTTAGAGATAAAATGTAAAAGAAGCATCTCGACTCTATTCTTACATTTCCAGGGTGGGTGTACAACATGGTCTGTAGATATCACACGCACGCGTGCGCGCGCACGCACACACACACCCCAAGCAGCCCTCGCCTGGTTCCTCCCGCCCCCCCCCCCCCCACCTCCTCCCTTTCTAGGGGTCCTTCTATGTTTGGACAGTGAGAAGCGGCTGGAAACCCCTCTGGTCACGTTAGAGGACGAGTTTTTGGAGAGACTCTGGTACAATATGGAGCACCAAGGGCTGCAATTTCACACATCAGAGCACATTCCCCCTAAAGCTACTTTCTTTTTCAATCTAAGACCCCCCCTAATTTCTCTTTATCTCTCTCTCTTCCTTGTTTGATAGTCATATTTGGCCTCAGTGTCTCATGAATAACAGAAAAAAAAAATACCAAAACGAATTAGAAAAATATCTGTGCACAACCCTGGCACTTTGATACAAATGGACAGAAATCTTCCCTATCTTTTCGTGTATTCTCTCCCCCCCCCCCCCCCCCCAGCATTTGTTTTCCCTAAATGGCGATGGCCCACGTGTGCGGCTCTTTATTCAGGAACCGACACTTTAACCTCTACTCTTTACAAGAGGGCATTTTCCACAAAAACGAGACAAGCCGGAGAGTCCTTTTACAGCCTCATTGAGGGGGAAAAGGCAACAATGTAGAGAGGCACTTTCTCAACAAAGCAAGCTCTTAGACTATAGATCCGGCAGAGACCAAGACAGAGAAAAGAAGGATTGGGAGACAAAGGTGTGAAGATCAATACAAACGAGCACACACAGGCATACAAATACACACACACACACGAGTGACATAACGTGGTCATATCTATTACTGCTGAGGTACACCATTCATAAACTACTCTCTTCCTGTAACGCGCAGAATTGTGGATTTACCGCGCCATAGTGGTACATGTCCTGTGCATGGATCTGATGCACATCAAAGGTGTACTTATGGTATACTGTACATAAATGACATTTGCACATATCTTCATAACCACTGCTTTACAATTGAGATTGAACATTTGGGGCCTGCCTCCAACAGAACTCAAGGGCCTATGAGGGGGTGCTGAAAAGATCCCAGCCCAAGCTAGACTAGAATGACCTGGATATGGTTCAATCAATGATCTGAAACGATGTAAAAAAAAAAAAAACAACAAAAAAACCGTAGGGAACTCCGGTCCTCGAGAGCCGTATTCCAGTCGGGTTTTCAAGATTTCCCCAATGAATGTGCATGAGATCTATTTGCAGGCACTGCTTTCAATGCATGTTCATTGGGGAAATCCTGAAAACCCGACTGGACTACGGCTCTGGAGGACCGGAGTTCCCTACCCCTGCCTTAGAATTTTGTTTCTGCAAATTGGCGCTTAATAAAAGAAGATAACACTTTTTTTCAGCTATAGTGGCAAAATAAGGCTCAGAATTTAGGAAGTTGGTTGGTTGGACTGAGAACTTTTCAGCAACTCACCCCCTCCCCCACCCCCCGTTATATTTTATCCTTACCCTTGCTATCATGCCTCTCCAAATCAGTTATTTAGTCATTTCCGGACATAATAGAGCAAGTGTGTGTGTTATATTTATAGTTCAGCTCTGTGTTTAATATTTTCATATCAAGATTAGCTATGCTGAGCTCATATTGGTAAAATAGATTATGAAAGAGGAAAAAATAATAGTTTATCTTCTCTCCCGTGGTATAATACGTCCAATATATGGAGAAAAGTGGGTTAGGAGGACGTTTTGAATGACTACATTCGGGAAACTTAATTTACTGTGGGAGAGGGACATTAAAAGAAACGCAGCTTCTGTTTCAGTACAACAAAAGGTAACTCTTTCTCTAGCGTTTTGTGCTTTTTGCTCTTAGAGAGTAGGCCTTGCTGGAGAGTGACTTCTTTTGCACCCTCTAATTTCTCCATAAAACTCCAGATGAGTGAATTAGACGCTTATTAAAAGCTCTCTTTTAATAAGCAGTAATGGGAGACCCTCCTCCTTGTCTCTCCCCTCCCGTCTCTCTCTCTCTCTCCCCCCTCCCCCCCATCCAGGGTTAGTTTGCCTCCGGGACATTTGTAAATGTTGGGATTTACAGTTACCACATACGGAAACATTTATATAACCTCTAACAATAATACACCAATAAAGTGAGGAATAAAATAAAAAGGAAACTGCTGATAGCCAGAGAAAAAAACACGATAAACAAGATTTTCTTTTTTGTTAAGGCCTGCTGAACAAAGAGTATCACATAATTTAATGAGTGGCTAGAATTCTAATGTCCGAACAGTACAATACGGAAAAAGCAATCGTGCATTGATATTTTCTTGTAGGTAACTAATGGTTTCTTTGATTTTTATGGCACTTTTAATTATTATTATTTTTTTTCAGTTGAAATTTCAGGTCTTTCACGGTCTAATCCCATGTAACCTACCAATAGATTCCGCCTGTTAGCAGAAATAGTTATATTGCTGGGAAGCTTTTCCAGAGTATGTGGTGGGACAATCTGAACTTTTTTAGTCCCAATATTTTTATTAATCAACTCAAAAAAAAATCAGAACTTTTTTGACAGCAAGAGACAAAACTAAACTCATAAACAACAACATAAACCTTCAATATCCTGCAATACTGGAACTTTTAGGAGTTTGAGCATCTTTCGCCATTGTTTAGCTCTGCCGAAAAGAAAAATAAAAAGACTGAGCAAAAAGACCAGAAAACACATTTCAATTTAAAATACAATTGGTTTATTTATTATTTCAAGAGTAGGCAGAGTCGAAATCCAACTCCAGATATTCGTGAAAACTTAAAAAAAAAAAAAAACCAACAACAACAAACTGAAAATGCAATTTTAAGGATGGTTTTATTTCAGTACACAAAGATTAACCCCCTCGAAACAGCAAAAGACCAAGGCTGACGGCTAATTAAAAGGGATTTGGTAAGAGTCATTCATCTTTAACATCAGCTGTTAATGGCCTCTGGGTACTGGTGAGAACAGACCCAACACAGCGACGGGGACACGAATGAGAGAAAGACAGAGAGACCGAGATGCTAAGAAGGAATTAATTTAAAAAAAGGGATATTAAGATAACAAGACAAAATGGGAGAATGAAACAAGAAGCGGTTAACTATTCATACTGCAAGAGAAATGAAGGAAGCAGCACAGATTTAAAATAATGGACCCGGGAAAGGGGTTTGGAGAGGGCGAGAAGCACTTTACAGCAAGGGGAGGGAGAGGGGGGGGTTGAAAAGAAGGAACTCACAGGCGGTGAATTAAGCCAAACTGACTATTTGGGTTGAAGAAATCAGCTGGGAAGTAGGGAGGGAAAGAGAGAGAAGCTGTGATCAGTCCCTCATCTGCCTCATCTCCCTGCAGCCTGTTTTTCTGTCTCTGTCTCTCTTTTTCTCTTCTCTGTCGCTCAGTCTCTGTCTCTGCCTCACCTCCCCCCCCCCCCCCCCCCCCGCCGCGGCCAGAGTAGTAGGTGGAGAACAGAAAGAGAGACGGCGAGCAAGTGCCACCGAAAGAGGGGCCCCTTCTCTGTTCAGACGACGAGGATTGCACCGTGCTGCTTTTTTTTTTTTTCTTCTTCTTCTTCTTCTTTACCGCTATGTTCAGCCTTTCCTTCCGTCCTTTTACTCTCTTCCTTCTTTCCTCTCTCTTCTTTTTTTTTTTTTTTTCTGTCTCTCTCCTCCCATCTCTTTCCCATCTTCTCCCCTCTCAGGTTCCCAAACATCACCTATCAATGAAGTAGAGCTCTTCTGACCTGCTGGACTCCCCCTCTGCCGGCCGGACACCCTGGCTGTAAGTTCCAACTTCCAAGCTTCTAAATCTACTGTAAAAATGCAAATAGTCTCTTCTTCAGTAAGTGCCATCAGATCAACCAAAATAATCATGTTTGTCAGGGAGAAAAAAATAATCCTGTTCAAAATCAGTACATGGGGACAGGTTGGTTTCAAACTGTTAAAGTTATAAGTGTAGTGTGTTGCAGGCTAGACAAACACAAAGGTGAACTTATGAGAAATACTGTGGTTTTGTGTTTATTCCTTTTTCATAGCAGTGGTTAAACCCCCCCCCCCCCCCCGCGAACAACGATTAGTCCAACATTTTGATTTCTAATTCAATTAGTTCCGATGTGCAATAGGTGCGTGTGTATGTTTTAAATGTGTTCTAATCTTTGAAAATGAGGGCTTGAAATTAAATTTCCCTGCTGATACCTATCGCCTGAAGAGTTCTTTTATTGAGGATCGCCTGGAGGGCAAAGCCTAGAGGAAGAAGCGGTGTAGCTTCCATTAAGATGTGCCAATCAATACTGCTTTTCAATACATCAATTAATAGATCTGATGGGTGATGAGGGAATCACTCTAGGGCACTTTTTTTGGTGGTGGTGGTGATGGGGAGGGGGAGCTACACGATCGGGCTATTAATTAAAATAAAATGTAACCGCTGTCTTTACTGTAAATCCTTAAAACATAGTGTACAGGGAAAATAAAAGAAAGTTACTTGGATAAGAACAGACACCAACAGTTTCACGATGGGAAGAATTTAACATCCTCCCCTCCGCTCCCTCCCTCCACGCGCACACAAATCTTTCCAACTGTATATAGTAAGGTGGCGTGAAAGGACTGCGGACAGGGAGGGGTTGAGGAAAGGGGGTGGGAATAAACAGGAGCTTGACTAGTTGCCCTTTATAACTTATAAATTAACCGTTTTAGTAGAACTTGGGTAGGGGGAAAACTACGCGTTAAGTCCAATTATTCGCTGGATTCAAAAGGCACAAATAGGCAAATTTAAATTAATGTGTTGGGAGAGTTGTTTATAGCTCGTTAATTTTGCTTTGAGAAAAGCACTTATTTCTGAAAAATCCGGGAAAAACATACAATAGAATTCGTTTGACTTTGTTGGATTCAGAGATATAGATACATACTGTCATTTCTTTCTTTCTATCTTTCTGTCTTTCTTTCTTTCTATCTTTCTTTCTTTCTTTCTCTCTGTCTGTCTTTCTTTCTTTTCAGGGGAAGCCGGAAGATAGCAAAGATCACCATTATTCTCGTATGCTTTGATTTGACTACATTAAGCATAATT
The DNA here is from genome assembly GCF_902459505.1 of Geotrypetes seraphini. Lineage (NCBI taxonomy): Eukaryota > Metazoa > Chordata > Amphibia > Gymnophiona > Dermophiidae > Geotrypetes > Geotrypetes seraphini. The sequence continues at coordinate 181,732,435 of NC_047087.1, forward strand.
ACCGAGAGAAGGTACTTAGGAGAAATTCTGTTTGTACAGGAAAAGGCTTCCTATTTACTTACCAGCCAAGCCTATGAATATTATTATTTTAAATGTGTGTTTATTTAAATGTGCATGTATCATATATTTCTTTTGAATAGAAATTCGAGCAAGGTTGAAGTTTGTGGGTGCAGGTCGATCGGAGGTTAGATGGAGATGTGTCACAGGCTAGGGTATAATCTCCAATCTATTACCGGAGGGTGGAGCAGGTGCAGGTGTGTGATGGGGGGGAGGGAGCAAGGAAGAACTATATGTAACCCTTTCCTCCTGCAAACCATTTTAACTCAATAAAAAATATATATATTCCAGCGCTATGGACCTCTCTCACGTGACAAATCCAGACAGATGAAGGGCCAGGAATTAAAGAGGGCCTTAGATTTAATATTCGAAATTGACATATTACCCTAAAAAGTAATAAAAGAAGATCGAAAAGCAGGTGCTAAACACAGAAGATGCTGAAAGCTTAAAACATTACAAGCCCATTCTACTTCCTATTTGCAGGAGTGGAAAGGATGGACAGAGTGCAAGTGAGATAACAAACACCAGAAGGTTGAACGAATATTTTGGTAATGCCTTTATTTCTACATTTGAGTAGCGTGGAATCAGCTTTGCTTCGCTTGTGAAAAGGCACACAAAAATTGATAGCGGTTAAAGTGGCTAAATATTCCAGAAGCGCATAAAACAAGAGGCGTGTGTGCCCTCTTGTGTTTTTGAGGATGGTAGAGGGAGAAGGGTGGGGGGCATTTTCAGTATTTATTTTTCGAAGTTGAGTTTAGCAAAGGAGAAGAAAAAAAAAAAAAGGAGAAGAAGCATCAGTGTGTGATTCTGAAGTTTATAAATGTTGCAAATAGCTTTAAGGAGAAGGCCATAAAAAAGAAGAAGGCAGGAGAAAGAGAGAGAGAGAGAGGGAAGGGGGGGGGGGGGATAGAGGGAGAGAAGGGCTCCGTGAGTCCCAGGCAAGCAGCCTGGTCCCATTAGTTCTGTCCTTGGGTTGCATATTTATACGGTCTAGGAGGTGAACAGATGGACTATCAATTTAATTCCATCTTCGACACCATCAGAGATTGATTTTCTACTCGCTTTTAATTTTGCCATAATTAATTAGATCATTACAACTGTTTTCTATTGATCCCCCTATTTAAACTTCAAATGCAAAGGGACTTCACCAAACACATAGAGAAGGGAGAGCGAAATGTGATGTGCAAACTCTGGATTTATTAAATTACAATCTGTGTACTAGAGGAGACACAGCTGTAAACATAGCACTGTAAGTGCAGTTTTACTGTCAGTGTGATAGTTTATTTGAATAATCTGAAGCTTGGTTTGAAAATGTAAAGCCAGCTTTAGTCTAGGGATATTGTGTTAGAAATTAGAGTTTACAAGAATGGAAAATTGTGCCCCACAGAAAAAGACCTATTTTCTTAAAATGTTCAAACAAACAAACAAAAAAGAGGGGTGGGGTGGGGGGAGACTCCCTAAGTTTTAACTAGTTTAAATTTAAAGATCACGAGTGTAAGAAACAGAACCTGAATTCGGGTTGTTTTGCACATGGACTTTTCCCTAAACATTTTAATGAGAGTAAAAACCTACTAAACTGCTTGAACTTTTGGTATAATTTTGCAGGTATTAGCTAGCTTGTATAGACAATGGTTTTAGGTAATTAAGAAGGACATCTGCAGTTTTCAGATCTAACACAGCATTCTTCGCTAATTAACAAAAACTGGATAAATGAGCGGAAAACCAAAGTTTTATGTAGAACAGAGTTATAAATAAAATAGAGTTGCTGCAATGTGTAAAATCCAGTTCGGAATCTTATCCCCTCCCCCCCCAGTTCAAAAGGTAGCAGGTGCTAATCACAGACTAATGTTCTCCTACACCAGTCCAGGACTGACCATAAAACAAGACGGCTTTCTTCAAGATTTAAAAAAGTTTATCTACTATTGCGTTCTACACTTTATCGAGTAAACAGATGGTATTTAAACTTGACCTATGTGTGTAGCTAATCCTAATCCATGTATTAGAGGAAATTATATAAATGATTCTTTTTTCCCCCCCCGACCTTTTGGAGAATGCACGAAGGAGAGGCAGCTATGAGAAGACTTTCTGAAAGCTTTCATAAAGGCTGGCTATATTATATGTAGAAAAATGCATTGACTAAAACTAGCCGCCCAATATTTTTCTTGGATGGGACTGGGGAAATAATTCACCCTCTTCTCTTTCCTTTCCTGTCTGACACAACCAGAGTCAGGGGCCCGATTGTGAAAGGAAAGGAAGGGCCAGACGGCCTACTGGAGCAGCTTACCTGAGCGCCCTATGCCGTGAGCCATGTTCCAGGGACTACCTAATGGCCTGTCATCCCGATCCAACCTCCTAGATCCGTCCGGCCTCCTGCGCTTTCCTCCCGGTTGGGTGTCTTGCTTTTCCCCCGCTGACTTTCAAGATCTAAGGGCAACCATCCAAAACTAAATGGTTTTAGATAACAACAAAAGCCACAGAAACTTTGCTCTACTGAACTGGGACCTGATAAAAGGAAAGAGGGGAGAAAGATAAATAACAATCAGAGCAAATAAAGCGTTTCAAATGTTATAAAAAGCCAGCATAAAAGACGCCTGTTTAGATGGGAAGGTTCAGAAACCAGAAGAGCCGGGGGCAGGGACTGGCTGGTTGCCTGTTTGGGTGAAATCTGTGGCTAGTAGGCAGTTAGTTACCTGAGGTAGGTGCAGTCATTCATTTGGTGGCAGGTGAACATGAGATTTGGAAGGAAGGATTTGGGTCAGTGCAGGTTCAGGCTGTTGGAAGGCAATTCTTTGAAGTTTTAAAGAAGAAAAGTTGAAGGGCAGAGTTTGGAGTATGGTGCAGGGGAACACAGGCGATTGGAGTAAACTAGTTTAGATTTGAACCTGCAAAATACAGAGAGAAAGAGAGGCGCGTTAGCATTTTAACGTGCGTAATACTGCGCGCTAAACCGCCGGCTGCGCTAGCCGCTACTGCCTCCTTTTGAGCAGGCTGTAGTTTTTCGGCTAGCGCGTGATGAAAAGTCTCTCGCACCTTCGTAAAAGGAGCCCTTAGCATCGTCCTAATACCCGACTATCATTAACTGAGAAGGGGCATCACTTATAATTACTAGACTGAAGAAAAGCCTGGCATATCGATTTGTTTTCCTCTCCCTTCTTTTCCAGTCTACTCTTGGAAAAAATAGAAGCTAACCCGCCAACCGAAAGTTGCATTGATTTAACGGCTCTCTAGTCTTTCTGCGGCTCAACGATGGATTCCCAGGAAAGAAAAATAACTATTCCGCTATTGATTCTTCATTAAAATTGCATTTATGCATTTCCAAGATTTTTTTTTTTTTTTAAAGCACGCTATTTCTCTTTCCTTCTCCCAATTTCTTTTTTTTTTTTTCCTCTCCCAGTTAGTTTATCAGTCAGAGCTGCTGGGCAAACAGTAGTTAAGTATTGGAATTGGTCAGAAATGCATATAGATCTATTTTTTGCAGATTAAGAAAGTGTTATAAGATAAGAAAGCCTATACAAACCGGATCATTTTCAGTATATGTAGAAGAGGTTTTAATTGGAGATTTTCAGTAAGTTTAATCATTAGGAAAGCACCATCTAACAGCATCATATCAGTTGTTTAGTATATAAGGTTAGGCATTCTAGTTCCCTTCAGTAGATAAAGATTGCAAACATAAATACAATGTACAGGAACCATAGAAAAGACACATTTTATAACTGGAAACACGAATGAGGACGATTCTTTATCTTGAAATACTTGCCTGCCAAGTAAACAAAGGAGAGCAAACCAAGTCAAATAAAATAGAATTTACATAATAATGGCAATAATTAAGAGCATTTGCTTAGGGACAGATGTAATATTTAGATACTAGAAATCATAGAAAATAATGGAGACAAAGCGCCAAAACCTCAGAATTGTGTGCTGGGAGAAAGCTTGAATGAGAGAACATTGAATCAACTAGGAAAAAAAAAAAAAGAGCAGGGAAGCAGAAATGTCTCCCTGATGTGTTTATCCCCTAATCAGTTCATTAGTTATAAACAACATGACATTAGAAGTTAGGAGGCAGTTGATATTAATTTTTATTTAACTAGTTGATGTTTAATCCGTCACGCCAGGCTGCCTAGCAGCGAGAAAGATCTTCCTGACAAAAACCAGTTAGAACTTCATAAACTGCAATCATTGTCCAGGTTTAGGAGCAAGCAAACAAGGGGGTTTGAGGGGGGCAGAGATGAAATGGAAAAAAAAAGAGAAAGGGGAGGGGCAGAGGGAAAGATAGAGGGTGAAAGGAAGACGACCGTGAAAAGCAAGGAACATGAAAGAGGAGGTGAACGAAGATGAGGATAGGGAAGGATGGGGAAGGAAGGGGAGAAGAAAAAGTGGTGGAAGGACACTCACAGGGAGAAAGGGGAAGGGAAACTGATGAAGAGACAAGGAGTAAGAAAGAGACTCCTTTTTTTTTTTTTTTTCTAATGAAAACAGGCACTGGGATAGAGACCATCAGTCCCGGGGCCTACTGTAGAGGGAGGTTGAGGGAGATGGGGCAACAGCATCTACCCCACACTAGTGGATATCCATGTACCACTTTAGATGAACGGGTCTTTATGCATCCTTATGTGAGGGTGAGGGAAATTGCCTGTGGGGGAGTGTGTGGCACAGTGGCTAAAGCTACAGCCTCAGCACCCTGAGGTTGTGGGTTCAAACCCACGCTGCTCCTTGTGACCCTGGGCAAGTCACTTAATCCCCCCATTGCCCCAGGTACATTAGATAGATTGTGAGCCCGCCAGGACAGACAGGGAAAAATGCTTGAGTACCTGAATAAATTCATGTAAACCATTCTGAGCTCCCTTGGGAGAACGGTATAGAAAATTGAATAAATAAATAAACTCAATACTTTCAGGTCAGGTGGACTTATTAGAACAGTGGAATTAGAAGCTGCTTATAATTTATTTTATTTCTGCAAAGGGAAGGGGACAGGGAAGGGTATATAAATACATAATTATACTGCAACTGTAGAAATCTGAGATTATTTTGAGACAGGACCAGTTACAAGAGCAAGATGGAAGACTTGTGGATGAGCGTAGAGTACTACTACTTATTATTTCTATAGCGCTGAAAGGCGTACACAGCGCTGTACATTTTAACATACAATAGACAGTCCCTGCTCAGAAGAGCTTACAGTCTAATTTAGACAGAATATTTCAGGGTTGGGGAGATTATGGTAGAGGACATGATATATGTACCTGACAGCAGTGAGTGGGAGTTAAGAGTGGGAGGGCAGTGTCCTGCCTTCTTTAGTGTCAGATTCTCCTGTGCCTGTTTGAAACCATGTGCCTACCAAAAGTAGTATTATTTTATTTATTAGGATTTTTACCACCATTTTGAAAAAAAAAAAATCACCCAAATATAATGGGGACATAGGCAATAAGCAATTACAGCACTAAAAATATTCAAATTGTACACTTTATGACCCTATGCTACTTACAGTGTCACCACAATACAATACATACATATATACAGTATATATAATTTTTTAAAAATCTTAATTGATAGGGTGTATAGGGCAGTTGGACATAGAGAGGGCGCTGGAAAGTAATCAGCCCGACCAAGAAGAGAATGATGTGGATATGGTTCAATGATCTGAAACAATGTAAAAAAAAAATTGGCACTTAAGGAAATAAGAAAACACTCTTTTCAGCAACAGTGGCAAAAAGCTCGGAATTTAGGAGTTTGGTTGGTTGGGCTGAGAACTTTTCAGCACCCCTCCATAGAAAATAATTATTTATTTATTGAATTCATTTTCTATCCCGTTTTCCCAGAAGAGCTCAGAATAGGATGGGGAAAGACTTTATGGACTTCCTTCTTTACACAATTTTTAAAAGGCTGTAAAGCTTACTATTGATGCAGGGTGGATTGTTTCCTTTTTTAATACTTAAATCATAATACTTCTCACACCGGTAATTACTATATAAATTTTTCTAGTTTCTTCTTTCAGTGAATTGTAGTGGAATTAAAAAAAAAAATTCCTTCTCTTCCCCTCCCCCCTCCTTCCCAGGGATGTATAATATTAAGCAAATATCATACAGGGGTAGCTGAAAAGTTCTGAGCTCAAACAAGAAGAAAATGATGTGGAGCCATGAAACAAGTTATTCCACACTTTTCGTTTCAAATGATATGATATGAAGTGAAAAGTAAACGAAAAGTATGGAATACCTTGTAAGTTTCATGACTTCACATCATTTTCTTCTTGGTGGGGGCGGATAACTTTTCAGCGGCCCCTCCTAATGTGTGTGAAAGTTTACATGTATGTGATATATGTATGTATGGCTTCATGTTTACATTCATTTACATACATTCCCATTCATATTCATTCACATATTGCATCTAAGCATTATACATTGCGCTTACATTAGATCTACCTATCTGCTTTGCACTTTATAAAGGAAATTGTTTAAATTCCTAAGACAATTGCTTGCCTGCCAACGGTTAATGGTTAACCAAAAAAAAAAAAAAAAGAAAACTTCCCAGGGGACTAGTAAGACAAAATGGAAACTACTACAAACTGTTCCTTACACCTCTTCATTGTTGTCCCGAGCGCTGGAGGCGGGGAAGCGCTGCATATCCTTGCTTTGGTCGGAGCACTGGAAGCGCTGCACGCCTTTGCTCTAGTCTGTGTGCCCTTGCTCTGGTTTCCAGCATTGGGAAGTGCCATGCCTTTGCTCTGGTCCGAACACTGGGGGCACTGCACGCTCTTCCCCAGTTCGGGAGCACTTCCTGGTTCTGTGCACTGGAAGCACTGCACTTTCTCTTTCTGGTCCTGGGCACTGGCCAAAGCAGTTGACTGCAGAGCCCTGACAAACTGCTTTCTGAACTGCCCTTCTTGGAGAAATCTGCTACTTTGGTGCAAAGTCCGCTGATTTCTTATAGTTCCATCCCTTCTGAGAAATTACTTACATACAGTATTAATGAGAAGAAAACTTTTGGAAAAATATTTCTTCTTAATATTTTCTGCTCTGAAAACGATTGAAATAATTTCCTTATGTTCAAAAAAATTAAAGGGAATCCTAAGTTTTTTTGTATAGTTTGGAAATTATTGCTAGATCGGTGGAAATGTACGAGGGGTCGCTGAAAAATTCTCAGCCCAACCAAGAAGAGAATGATGTGGAGCCATGAAACTTACAAGTTATTCCACACTTGTTTTTGACACTTTTCGTTTCAGTGATATGAAATGAAACGAAAAGTGTCAAGAAAAGTGTGGAATAACTTGTAAGTTTCATGGCTCAACATCATTCTCTTCTTGGTTGGGCTGAGAATTTTTCAGCGACCCTTCCTATCTATCTGTATCAGAGACCTGCATCTGAAAGAGGGAATTGGGAGTGGAGGAGGTGTGGATGAGAATTTTGTCTAACACTAGTATTGAAATTAGTATAAGGATGGAGGGACAAGCGTGATGATTTTAAACACTAAAGCAGGAACTCACACTGCTGAAATTGAGTCAGGGAGGCGGAATCAGATTTGGTTTCAAGGTTAGGATTTGTTTTTGGTTTTTTTTTCTCAGTTGTGGGGGGTCGCAGGTGAAAGCTTTCATAAATGCAGGCCTCTGAAGAAGTCTGTTCCAGGGATCATAGGGCGCGTGGCAGACTGCCCCCAAGATCCAGGGGTCAAGAATAGGCTTTAATAGCTAAAGATGGCATTGGACATGGCTGTCCAGATAAAACAGTGGTTACAAGAAGAGAGGATGGGAAAAATGAAAAAGAGTTAAGATCCGAACTGGCGAAAATGTACTATTGTGAATGAATGGAGAGAAGTATGGTATGGATATAGGGTTAAGTTTTAAAGTAAAGTGTTAAAATTTAAAATGAGTTTACCTTTTGGCTTGGAGGTCAGAAGTTTGGAAAATACACTTTCCAAGACCTGGACCCTGAATTTTGTATGCAGCATCAGGAAATGATTAACAGGAATGTTTTGTCTCATTAACAATTCAAATTCATTCTCTGGCAGGAAAAAAAAACCCAAAACCCAAATTAACAAACTTTTACATTTCTAGAAAACAAAGCCTTCCTCCAGAAATCCATCTTCTGGCCCGGAACTATTCCAGTTCAACTTCTGATGGCAACGAGATTAAATCACACATTTATTGAACTGACCCGTGCTGATCATGAGTAAGGTACTGCTCTGGGGATGGGGATTGAGCTATAAGGCATGCTGTTTCCTTTTAAGATTTCTCTTTGCAATTGTTAAACTGGAGAACATGAATGCTTTATAATGTTTTTCGGCCCAGCAGTGTCTTGATAAAGAGAGTTCTGTTTCAACTGTGGTCTTTGGGAGGTGTTACCAAAGGCAGCTCTGTTCACTGGATGCTTGTGGTTCCTACCCGACTTCTTCAATGGTTCCTAGTTCACAGGTACCTCTGGGAGGGGTCTATCAGGACACTCTTCTGAGTGTCGGAGGGGGGAGAGGGGGACCAAAGAGATATTTAATTTAATTATACTTGATATTATTCCTTTAAGAATTAAATCACAGCGGATCACAATTCATAAACATAACATATGCAATATACCAACAATCATTATATATATATATATATATATATATATAGATAGATAGATAGATAGATAGATAGATAGATAGATAGATATATTTTAAATAGTAGAAAATTCTCTTAAAGTACAGAACAGCCAACAAAGCTTTCAATTTTCTCTGAAAGTCCAAGTAATTCGATTCCTCTCTAACAACCCAAAACAAATAAAAAGGACTTGATGAAAAAAATGCAGCTCTGGAAAGTATGAAGTTATTATTAATAATAATATTACATTGGTTTATCCCTTATTTATAAGCGTAGTGAATTCCCAGGCTTAGAAAATACAGAAGCGCTGGCACGTTTTAGCCAGTAGGGGCAGTGCAGTGTGGTGTAGAAACTCTGATCTCACAACTGTCCTAAGAGTTCAGGTTCCTGTCTTTTTGGTCAGGTGAAATAAATACGTGCTTTACTGAAAGAAACACAACCCATTGTCTTACAAAAAGGTGCAGGAACATTTATACCATGTTGTGACTGCTCCCTCTGATTGTATGACAATTAAATCGGCTCCCCTTCCCTTTTAGTGACGCACTATTATAATATTATGTTGAAGAATGAATAAACGAATGGCTCCTTTTACAAAAGGTGCGCTAGCATTTTTAGCGCACGCTAACCGAAAAACTACCGCCTGCTCAAGAGGAGGTGGTAGTGGCCAGCGTGCGGGGCATTTTAGCGTGTGATGTTCCGCGCGTTAAGGCCCTAACGCTCCTTTGTAAAAGGAGAGCCCAAAGTGACCACATCAACAGTTTCAGAGAAGCACATCGTATGAGTTACATGCCAATCCGCAGAGAAAATATATGCAAACATCGCACTACCATTTGAGAGAGGCAGAGGGACCTATTTTTGTTAATTTTTCAGGGTTCATGGGCTCTCATTAGAAGTTTATCTAAGTTCCCACTTCCTTATTTAGTGCTGCCTGAAATCTGTCCTGCCTACTGAAGGACTCGCAGGAAATAAAAGTGTAAACAGTAAATTTAAATGAGTAAAATGTTAAACCCTTTAAACAAAGTTAGATCCTTTCAAAGGAGAAAGAAAGAAAGGGAACTGGAAGGATAGTATTGCAGAGGGACGGAGATCTTAAGAATGAATAAAACTAGTAGAATACTGCCGGCAATACGTTTTAAATATAGCAAGGAGAGATGAGAGTGGCAGAAGGAGGAGAAGAAGACGAAGAAAGTATAAAATAAATTTGCTAAGGAAAGGAGTTTGAAAGAGCCAACTTTTATAAAAGGTTTGGCAGATGCTCAAGCACCTAGTACACCCCCAGAGCTAGCACCTGCTTATCAACGACCTTTGAAAACTGAAGTTACTACATATTACAGCGTCAGAGGTGAAATGCAAAATGAGCTGAATTACTCATTTGTGGCAAATCTACAAGAAGCCAGTAGGCTGGATTCCTCTCCCCCCCACACACATTTACTGTGATTGTCCCTTCCCTCTGGGATTACCCTCCCTTCCAAACACACACACACCTTTTAAGTAATAATCACTTAGTATCACTAAAAATTACAGGACCACAATGGGACAATAAAACAGTTACAGCTTCCTTTATTGTAAAGTGGAAGCGTGGCCTAGTGGTTAGAGCAGCTGCCTCCGCATCCTGAGGTTATGTGCTGGATTCCCACTACAGCTCCTTGTGACTCTTGGCACGTCAGGTAAGGCTTCATTGCCTCATGCAAACCACTTTGATTGTGTAACCCAGTGGTTCCCAACCCTGTCCTGGAGGATCCCCAGGCCAGTCGGGTTTTCAGGATAGCCCTAATGAATATGCATGGAACAGATTTGCATGCCTGGCACCTCCATTATATGCAGATCTCTCTCATGCATATTCATTAGGGCTATCCTGAAAACCCTACTGGCCTGGGGGGTCCTCCAGGACAGGGATGGGAACCACTGGTGTAAACCACACAGAAAAAGCAATATATCAAGTCCCATCCCCCAAATATCAGAGATCCCACAACCCACTTGAAATAATACCATATGCTAAGTGTGTATTAATCCCAAAGGAACAAAATCTACAAGATCTGAGTAGTAGGTAGCTAGCATTCAAACCAAGAAACTCACCTATAACCTGCCATGATCAGCTAAGGTTTAGGGTGATTGCATGGATCTCCATGCCCTGCCACCCAACTCAAATGGGCCACGAACAAATGCCTTCATTTTAACAGCCTAGGGGAGAATGTGGTGTAGTGGTTAGAATTACAGCCTCAACACCCTGAAGTTGTGGGTTTGACCCCCCCCCCCCCCACACACACACACACTGCTTCTTGTGATCCTGGGAAAGTCACTCAATTCTTCACTGCCCCAGGTACAGTAGATTGTGATCCCACTGGGACAGTTAGGGGGAACGCTTGAGGATGGGCTAAAAAGAAAAAAAAAAAATCAAAAACATTCATTAAGTTTCTACAAAAATAAATTAGCTTAGGAATACTGCCACCTGGGACAACTCAGAAAAGAGAAAACAACCAAGGCACTGTCAAAGGAACAGGACAAGTGAAAAAAATGGGGCATCTGGAAGGGTAAGATGCCGCTGCTGGTGAGCAGGAACCTGCCTGATCCTTGGAGGGGGGCAGGTTTAAATGAACATTGCCACAACCAAAGCAATTGCCCAGCAACCTACTCAGGAGAGGGACCTCCCAGCCTGAGGGACTTGTCCTAAGCCCTCACACTTAAAACAGATTCCTGCATGAGCTTATACAATAACAAAAAAATCTTGTGCTAGTTTATTTCTTGGAAAGTGTATCTCCTTCTCCCTCCCTCCCCCCCCCCCCCCCCCCGCTATGCTAGGCAAGCTTTCAACCTTATATTTCCCTCAATTAGCTTTAGGGCCTCTAGTCTAAAGCCCCCCCCCCCCCCCCAAATATTTTGCTAATTCAGCTCCACAATCATAATCATCACAGAAACACCCTGTAGAAATGTGGGTTATGTGCTGATGGTTCTTTGCACTTGTATGGCTGTCAGGACTTATTGCTTTGCTTTGACTGCACCTGCTCTTTTCTTTTCACAGAAGTTGCTGCCCTAGGCTGCTACCTAGTCTTGCCTAATGACTGGACCAGCCTGTCTATTCAATAACAACATAATTATGCGTTTCTTTCCCTCTTCCAGTTTCTCATTCTCTCTCTGTTATTGTATAGACTACTCATCTATCTATCTATCTATTTGTGTTCTCCCCATTTTTTTTAGCTGTAGATATTCTGTATTGTACCTGGAGTCTAACAGTTGGTATAAATGATCTGCTTTAGAACTTATTCCACTGTTTTCGACCTGCCTGCCAGTTTCTTCTGTTGGAAATGTTCCATGGTCCTAAAGCCAGCAAAGAAAAGATCAAACATTTTAAAACCCCTTACCTTCTGTGTCTGCCAGAAGTGTAGTCTCAGTTGGTTGATTTGGAGAAAATGATTCTTAGATTTTAAGCAGGGGAATTTAAAAAAGGTTGAATCCTATTCACTTGGTCACAAGAGACTATAGGAGTGTTACAAGGATACTGAATAGGAGTGCGGTGTTAGCTAAAAAAAAATATATATATTGCCAAACTTTAGCAAATTAATAAGAGGGGCAACTGAAAAGTCTTCAGCTCAGCCAAGAGAATATGTGGAGCCATGAAACTTACAAGTTATTCCAAACTTTTCTTGAACACCTTTAGCTTCATTTCATATCATTGAAATGAAAAGTGTCAAGAAAAGAGTGGAATAACTTGTAAGTTTCATGGCTCCACATCATTCTCTTCTTGATTGGACTGAGAACTTTTCAGCGGCCCCTCTTATTGTGATGTCATAATGCCTCATCCCAACAGTGCCCAAGAGCCAGCTTCATTGATGATGTCACAATGGCTTGGTTTCCCTGTACTTCTGCCTATTTGCTAGATGCATTTGCCTCATTGAAATGAAAAGTGTGGAATAACTTGTAAGTTTCATGGCTCCACATCATTCTCTTCTGGGTTGGGCTGAGAACTATTCAGCGGCCCCTTCTATCTATGAGAAAATTCGGAACCCCCTCTCAACCCTAGGTCTGACAGGATTTACAACACCAACAACAAAATAAATAGAGTAAAATCTTGAGCATTAGATCCATCGTGTACTAAGTACAAAACTGCTAATGAGTCCTTATCTGTATGGAGAAATGTACACTTGTTTGCAGAATCCGCTACCCTAAGGCTTCTTTTACTAAGTTGCATTAGCGTTTTTAGCGCACACAGCATTTTAGTGCACGCTACATCCGCACTATGCGGCTAGATCTAACGCCAGCTCAGTGCTGGCGTTAGCGTCTAGCATGCGTGGCAATTTAGCGCGTGCTATTCTGCGTGTTAATACCTTATGTTCCCAGTAGTGTGTTCAGCTGCTGCCACGTCCAGTGTGGATTTGCTGGGCCTCGCAACACTCAATTTTCAAACCTGCCATGCTGACAAATTTTGGTTTGGGGCAATGTTATGAACAATGGGATCGATGGCTTCTCTCACCACGTGGCAAAACTTTTCGAACACGGCTCGGGGTCAAACTCAAACTTATGTCCAATCTGTACAAACCTTATAAAATACTTTCTGTGGGAGGGAATGAAACATGATACCTAAGCAAAGTAACATAAACCAGTTATTTACTGTTCTTTTTATAGTGGCCTTTGTCTTATTTTGATTTGTACAGGGATGATTTTTTTGTACAGTTTAATAAATTAACACTTTCTTTGCTTTTGATGTCAAACGAAGGTCCATTGATTTTGTATGTTGCGGTTGCATGTTCACTGGGTCTTCTTTAAAGAAATCTTTGTTGAAAAATAGTAAAATTATTAAAATTTGCAACCACGCACATAGTAGTCATCCATTTTGTGACTTATTATTGCACGGGGGGGGGGGGGGGGCAAAATAAAATCGCAGACTTGCTGGTCATGTTCACCTATCCAGCATTCTTCTACCACTTAAGTATAAGGCGAGGATGCGCAACCTTGGGTAAAGGGGAAGGAGTTTGGTTACAGAGTTGCTTGTTCTTACATTTCTTTACGGGGTGGTTATGAAAAGTGAAAGATAGGTATGATAGTTATTATTTCATCCTTCCCTCAGTGCATCAGAGGTTTAATATGTTACACTGCTGTCTCTCCAATCATTTGAGGAGAGGCAAAAGTCCGCCCAAACAGAAACATGACGGCAGATAAAGGCCAAATGGCATAACCAGTCTGCAGCATCCACAGAGTATGTTTCCCTATTATGTTCTCCAAAAATATTGAATACAGAGATGACATTATTTTGCTTCTAACCAAAAGAATATGCAGCTGAATATACAATTGTTCTTAAATAGAAAGAGATAAACACATTTTCCCCCAAATTATTACTAATTTAAAGGTCTGTATTTTCTTTTTATATGGGGGTTTGGTTTTATGTCATTCTTAGAGAAATAATCAGAGCACAGACTCCCAAGAGCTTGGGAAAAAAAAAAAAAAAAGGAAAGAAAGATAAACGCAACATTTATCTCATTTAGAATAGTTTGGGCGCTATTTATGATCATAACCTTGAGGTACACCTATGAAACCCCTAAACACAAATGTCACATTCTCCCCCCTTACACACTCTTTCGGTATTGTGCCTATTTCTCTGTCTGCCGAGTATCACCAGTTGATTTAAGGGAAAGTTCCTATATACCTCCTGGGATGGCTACAGGGTAGGAACGGTTAATTCTGAGTTTATATCTCATTACATTCTTTAACGCTTAAAGGAGTATAAATTAGTCACACAGCGCACGTTTTGACCACTTCATAAAATATGGAGATTTGAGGAAGACGTGCAATGCGCCCTGAAGTCAATGATTAAAGAGAACTGAGGTTTTTTTTTTTTTTTTCCTATTTGGAGTTTAAATGCCCCGAGCTCTCTGGGTTCAAGCAGAATCCGTTAATAACTAATGAACTGGTCCAGGATCCCGGTCTGAAAATACTGCGTGAAAAAGAAAATGCCTTTCATAAACCGTTTCATCCAGTTAATCAATAGAAAATGCACTTTGGGGATTATCATTCGCTTTTCCGTCGCCTGAGCCCCTGTAGTGACAGAATTCTATGCATGTTCAGGAGAGCTACAGAAAGCCTGGCTCCTCTGCCTCTATTTCTTTACTGTCTCCCCAAGATGTGGGAGTCATCGAATATTTAGAATTTAAAAGCAAATTAAAAGAAAAAGGGTAAAATAAGAAAACCGTGCAACTAAGTCGTGTTTTTTTACCCAGGGAAAGTTGCCAATGAAGCTGGAAAGAGATGGTACGAACTTTTGCCAGGAGTGGTTGGCATCTTATTCCGCTGTGATTAGATTTATCCATCGGGGGGAGGGGTGGGGGGGGGAGCTAACGTTCCCGGTTTCTGAAAGCTTGATGACTATTTTGTGTCTAAAAATAAGAGCAGAGGAAAAGAAGGTCTATTTTCTTCCCGCTTCCTCCTTCCAGAGGTAGAGAAGCCGCAGTTCAAGGTCTGTCGTAGCATGAAGTTTGGGAAGCCAACAGGGTTGGCATGGGAGCCCAGCACTCGCCACTGCTAATACCTGGCATCATTCTGCTTGGAGAGGGGGTTACAATCCCTGATTAATGGAGCAGTTATGGAGAAACAGAGGGAAGAAAAGGCGAGGCCTTTTATAGGCAAATTAAAGGGACCCAGAAAGCTAAAAGACGGGGTGGGGGGACAATAATGTAGAGGGGGAACCAATTAAATAGGACGCAAAAAAGGAAGTTCCATGGAAAAAGAGCAAAGAGCAATTGTAGATTTTACCCCTATCCTGCTGGAAGACAAATCGTAAAGCTTCTCCTTAAACAACACAAGTGAGAAAAGAATACCTGAGTGCAATTTTCCAAAGCTCAGCTGCTCTATAACTTTTTTTTAAGTCGAACAAATGTTCTGCTTAATTAGTTGCTTAAAACTGAAAACGTTTAAATAGGTATAGCGCTTGCCAAGACGGGGCTGAGTTAATTTTTTTTTTTTTTCTGAGTTTGGTTGGATGTCTGTATATCGATATCCTTCATATTTGTTAAGGGGTCTCGAGGAGGTTTAGGGGACATGAGATCAGGGAATTAAGCTTTATTCTACCCAATTTCAAAACCAATTGCTTCAGGCTATTAATGAATTTAGTGAAATACCAGAGAATTAAAGGCAAGGTATTTTTGAAATGAAATGAGATTTAGGGGGGGGGGGGGAGTATTGATTTCCCTAGTTTTTACCCCCACAAAAATATTTACCATTGCAAATGAAGGGGGATAATTTGTTCATGCTCCCTTTTTTTAAGTTTCTTAACTTTGAATATTTTTCCAAAGTTGAAGGGTGGTCTTACAGAAGAGCATGCAGTGCATGGTACAGTCTGAGAGCTTGTGCTGTAAAAATGGGCTGAAAGGTGCAATTGGTCGCCTGTCCCAGACTTTCGAGAAATGTCTTTTTTTTTTTTTTTGGGGGGGGGGGGGTGAAAGTCTAAGCCAGTGGTGGTCAGAGCCAGAGGGGACAGGGGAGGGTAGTGCAAGCAGGAGGGGGAATGACTTCCCTTTGAAAAATCTTTCATTTGATTGGGCAGGGGGGTCATGGGAGGGGGTGTAAAGTTTGGGACTTCCTATGCTCAGGACCTTTTCTTGTTCCTTGGAGGTGATTTTCCCTTCCTCCCACCCCTTATGGTGAGATGGGTTAAAAAGGGCAAAGGGGCTTGAGATGTTGCAGCAGCACAGGGTATTGGGCTCATCAGGTGAGGAGCGGCTGGCTGGCAGTCAGCTCAGGGAGCAGGTGCCATTTGGGTATATTAAAAGTATTCATTTCAGAAATACCCTTTATCTTTCTCCTTGCCTTTAATTTCCTTCTATTTCACTAAATTCATTAATAGCCAGAAGCAATTTTTTTTTTTTTGAAAGTGGACAGAATAAAGCTTATTTCCCTGACATCATGTCCCTTAAACCTTCTCAAGACCCTAACGAATATGAAGGATTTGTTTCCTGACTCTAGAGGGATATCAGCCATCTTTCCCTTTTTTGACAGCTCAAACATTTTAAATCCTGTATCCCAAGTAGGAGAAAAATCTGATTTTTTTTAAAGAGCAAAAGTGTCAGATCAATATATTATAAATTTCTCAACACATATTAGAAACTTTCTCCAATAACATTTAATTAACTATAGTCATCCAGACTATAATGACAAGAAGAGCACTAATAATCCTGAAATTGTTTATTTAAAACAAATTGTGAAAATGAAGTGCACATTAAAGTAGACCGAAGGACCTTGAACCTTATATTAATCCGGGCATTTCAATAAACTAAGTAAACATCGAATCTTGTCCTGCAGGATGAATTTTTATCCAGCCATTAAAAGATACAGGTTCTAATAACAATTCAAGGAATCAATCAATTTTTTTTAAACTACCAAAGGCTGTAAAAAAAAAAAAATAAATAAATAAATAAATTGTCACGATTCTAAACTTAATGCATTTTTTTTCGGGGTGGTTATATGATCTGTTGCGAGTTCACTGTTCTTCTTTCAATGGGCTCTCTTCTGTTGCAATCTTTGGTCTAGCTTT
Source organism: Geotrypetes seraphini (assembly GCF_902459505.1). Lineage (NCBI taxonomy): Eukaryota > Metazoa > Chordata > Amphibia > Gymnophiona > Dermophiidae > Geotrypetes > Geotrypetes seraphini. The sequence continues at coordinate 181,749,570 of NC_047087.1, forward strand.
CTCAGGAAGCACTAATTAGCTTGTACTGCCAGGTCATTGATTTCATGTTACCAGAGTTAAAAAATCAGTTTGACATGAAATATTAGTGCAGAAAATGCCACATTACCTAGTTAAGCATGTAAAAGAGTGCAGCTCAGTGCAGGATCTCCTGGTCCAGAACCAGATTCACTGGGCAGAGAGCCTAAAAACTCAAGTCTACAAACTCAGGGAGTGAAGAGGGAATAGCTCAGGAAAACACACGGAGATCGAAAATGAACAAACACATGTATACAAATATATGTGTGTGCGCGCGCGTGACTGTGTACATTCAAAGAAACACATAGATTGGATAAGATTTGTCCTGTCGTGCGTGCCTTTGTGTAATTAAGTTCATTAATCAATGTATCTACCATATAGGTAGCAGTTTTCGTTAGTTGTTAACTATATGCACAATGATCCCCTATAGTTTAGCGATCCCGCTACTTAATCCATCTTTAGCATACCTTACTCTGTTGGAGATATTTTTTTTTTTCTTTACCTATCGGATGAACAAGTTACTTCTACAAATGTTTGGGGGCTATTTTCAGAGTAGTTTTCAACCAAGAGGCAACATGAAACTAAAATTATCATTATGTTTATTATTATTGGCTAGTAGTTATAATTTCATTTAATTAAATACGTGCCCGAAATCCAAGCCATTTCCGCACTGACGTTTAATAATAGAATTAATATTCAGCCGCATCATTTCACGCTGGGATTTACTTTGGAGACAGTCGCCAGCTTTATTAATAATAACAATAAAAAAAGTCCCGCTAACCCTCTTTTTAAAATTAATAACGCCGTAATTATAATAATTTTATGTGCCTTTTTATAAGAAAAGGTTAATGTTGCCATAGTCGGAGGATGGGAAGGACGCGGTGAAGCGAGGGATCTGCTGTTGAAACTGACACCTTCCCGCTTTATTAGAAGACATTATTAGTACCAGACGTCTGCAGGTAGGGAATTAAAATTAAAGTGGCTTTCAACAATTCAATACACTTTTTATCAGCCATCTATCTGAAAATCATGAACATTCATCATCGAAGCCAGTCTCCCTGAAAACAAGAACCCATTCAAATTTTATACAAATTATCATATTTATCATAGTCTGAAACTCCAGAGTAACATCTCCACAAAATGTCTACGGACTCCCTGGGGAGCTGGAATTCACTCAGACTTGCTTTAACAGCTTACAGTCATTCTTCCTTCCCTCTTTCTGCCCCTTTTCACACTCCCCGCTTTCTGCAACTCCTGCAGGGAGGAGGGAAGAGGGCGAGAGAGACAGAGAGATTATTCAGAATATACTGAAATAAGCAGTTTTATATTAGCACTGGGATTTTTTTTTAAAAATTTGTTGGAAGTTCTTGAAAATAATTTTTTTAAGAAATCTAGAATAATTATTTCTACAATCTATTCTTCACGTTTCAAATGTGGCCATTTTTAGTTGGTTTTATCTAATTTATTTGTCTATCATGCTGTCATTTATCTACAAGATTTTTTTCTACGTTAGATATTTTTCATGTAGATATGATCTTTGATATATTATGCTTACCTCCCAAGTTCCTGGAAGGCTTCATGTCCCTTTAACTCATCCACCCATGCTTAATAGATATTCTAAACATAGGATCTGAGTATGATTTCTTCCTAGAGTCCTGTACAGAAAATACACCCACTCTCAAGCTCTACCATTCACAAAGACTTGTTCAGCAATTTTAGAATATATATCAAAATTCCCAAGGGGATGCATTCATATTAAATGTATATAATACACTGGGACTGCTTATTCTTGTATAAACTAGATATTGCAGCTTTATGAACATGGGATATTGGCTTTAGATCTTATTGATTGTTTATAAATCACTGGAGCTCATTTATTAACATTTTGTGCCTGTTTTGCTCTGGTGCAAAATTGTAGCAGATTTACAAAACAGCTCCAAAACCCGTAGCACTGGATTGTTTAAATTGTTGGTAATAGCCCTGCTTTATTATTCTAGTCACCTTAATTTCTATTTGTAAATTAAAATGAATAGAATTCTAGTGATATGAAAATAGTCTTGCAAAGGGAAGGCAAGCCTCTCATTCCAATTCAATAAGACAGAAAAAAAGTATAGATTTCTCTAGTCCCCCCAGGGCCGGATTAATGGATAGGCCCAGTAGTGCCTGAAACTGTCAGGGGCCCTGTCAGTAGGGCCTAAAACTGTCAGGGGGGGCCCGCTGAAGAAGGGCACACTGACTCAGCTTTCCAATTTTTTTTTCTTGGCAACAGCAATGGGCCTTCCCCCCCTAGCATCGATGGCAGCACAAGACCCCCCCAGCATTGGTGCTCCCTTGGGCCCCTCCCCCGGCATCAGCGCAACTGGCAGGTTGCTAGGTACCCGATCCCCACCGCCACAATTTCTTCTCTCTACAGGGGTGTCCAACCCGTGGCCCATGGGCCGCATGCGGCTCCGCATGAGGGCGATGCAGCGTTTTCCTCTGCCGCCCGGGTGTTTAGCTTCTTGCCAGCTCCCACCTCTGTCTTGCTGCAGTGTTCGCTCAAAGCCACGGGCAGCGGCTCCTATGTACCTTCTGTGGCTGACCCAGAAGCGTTCTCTCTGATGTCGCAACATCAGAGAGAAGGCTTCCAGATCAGCTGCAGGAGGTGCATAGAAGTCGCTGCCCGTGGCTTTGAGTGAACACTGCAGCAAGATGGAGGAGGGAGACGGCAAGAAGCTAAACACCCATGGCACAGAAGGGAGGGAGGGCGAGGGACGTATTGAGACTTGAGAGGGAGGGAGCATAAACAGGACAAATGATGGAAGGAAGGAAGGAAGGAGGGGTATGAACTTAGGACACAGAATGAAGGGAAAGAGGGAGGAGAGCATGAGCCATAAGATGGAAGAATTAAGGGAGTGAGGGAAAGAGATGCTGAGGTGAGGGAGAGAATAGAAAGGGAAAATTGGGTGACAGAGAGGGAAAGAGATGGTGCACGTGGGGAGATGAAGAAAGAGGAGAACTGTTGGGGAGAGAGAGAGAATTATTGGACATGGTGGTGGGAGAGGAGTGAGGTAGAAATGCATGGGCACGGAGAGAAGGGGGAGAACATACTGGGCTGAGGACTTTTTTTTTTAAAGTACAGAGGGGGAGGGTATTAAAAGAAGTGCTAGATTGGGCGTGGGGGGAGAACTTATGGGGCCAGAAACAGAGGACAGAGAAAGTGGGCAATGGTCTGAAGGGAGAGAAATTGGACCTGGGGTGGTGTGGACGAAGAGGGAAAGAGATACTTGAAGTGAGAACTGTTGGGAAGAGAAAGGGAGAAATGGTGGACCTGGGGAAGGGAGGCAGGCAGGCAAGGGGAGAGATGGGATTGGGGGAGGCAGTTGGGAAGAGAAAGGGAGAGAAGTTGGATCTGGAAATGGAAGGAAGGGAGGGAGAGAGAAATGTTAGGCCTGTGGATGGAAGGCAGAGAGATACAGCATGTCTTTTTTTTCCCCCTCCATTTCATTGTTCAGCATCAAGGGAGGGGGGGGGGAAGAAGAAAAACACAAACGAGAGGGAGCAAAATGTTGGACCATGGGGAGAGATGGACCAATGGGAGGGCAGGAGGGAAGAGAGCTGGGATAAGAAGATGCTAGGAGATGGAAAGGGACAGGGAGCTATAACCTGACAGAGGAGAGAGGGAGGGGTATTCTGAAAGTGTTGAGCCATGTGGATGAGGTCAAAAGGGAGATGCCAAGATGAGTGAGGGAGCAGTGAGTACAGTGGTAGAAATGTGGTTATGGGGAGTAGATAGCAGGAAATAGGAGGCTGGGAAAGGAGTGAGATGGGAAATGGGAGAGCTAGGGACTGAGAGAAGATGGAGAATTGAGAGATAGCTGAACATTTAAAAAGAAGAAGGGTGAGAAAGAAGGCAAGATTTGAGTGGACAGAGGCAAAAAAGAAAAAAAAAATTGAAAGCTGAATGTGAAAGATCCATTCCCACCTTTTGTCTGTCTGTCACTGAAGAAGAAAGGAGGTGAGAAAAGAAATAGCAGATGGAAGGGAGGCTTGGAAAGAGTTAAAGAGCACAGACAGAGGAAAGCAGAACAAGATGATTAGTATATTAATATCACCAGACAGCAAAGGTAGGAAAATGTATTTTATTTTCTTTTTAGTGATTGAATTATGTCAGTGTTGAGAATTTTTGTCTGTTGGCTTTGTTTCTATTTTTCTGATGTTGCATGATATGCAGAGTCTGGTATCTGCTTTCATTTTGTGTCTGTTTCAGATGCTCTAACACTGTGCGCGCTGGCTTCCCTTCTCCTCCCTCCCCCTCATGATGTAACTTCCTGTTTCAGAGGAGAAGGGAAGCTGGCGCACACAATATTAGAGCCCTGTTGCCTGGGTTCAGTTCACTTATGGATGGTGGGCAAGAGGGCAGTGAGGGAGTGGAAGGGAGGAAAGCTGATCTCACCTCACTAGGCAGCTGTGTGTGTGTGTGGGGGGGGGGATATGCTGCTTCACCCAATGGGAGAGAGAGGAAGGAGGGAGAAGGAGGACCAGGGAAGGGAGAGGAGAAGAAAGAGAGATGCTAAGAGCAAGGGAGGGAGGGGAAGGAAAGGATATACCAGACCATGGAGGGAAGGGAAGGAGACAGATGCCAGACCAGGGGCAAGGAAGGAGGGAAGGAAGTGGAGAAGGCACATGCTGGATTGGGTAAGAAAATGGATAAATAAATGGGGCGGAGCAGCGGCGGGGTATGGTGGGGTGGGGCAAGGGTGGGGCATGATGGGGCAGAGTGGGTAGTTTGTGTCAGGGGGCCCAGTGGACTTGTGTGCCTGGGGGCCCTCAACGAATTAATCCTGCCCTGATCCCCCCCCCCAAAAATTAAATAAATCAAATTTACCATTGTAAATGTAGGGGGATGATTTGTTCATGCTCCCTATTTCAAATTTCATAACTTTGAATTATTTTTCCAAAGTTGGAGGGTGGTCTTATAGAAGAACTTCCATAAATAATGTGGCATCTAGTATACAGCCTAGAATTTTACTGTATGTGAGATGGATTTGCATGCACTCCTCCTTGAGATGCAAATCTATCTCATGCATATTTATTGTGGATACCCTGAAAATCTGACCTGCCTGTGCCTACTCCTGGTCTAGGGCAATGGTCAGAGTGAGAGGGGAAAAGGGGAGGGTAGTGTAGGCGGATGGGGGAGTGGTGGGAGTGGCTTACTGTTGAAAAACTTTAATTTGATTTGGCAGGGGTAAAGGAGCAGGGAGTAATGTATGGTGGTATAAAGTTCAGGATCTCTGAGGATCAGGACCTTTTCCTGTTCCTCGGAAGTGGCTTTCCGTCAGATAAGAGCTATTTCCAAATTTCTTAATTCTTCCTCTTTAAAAATTCTAATACATTCATTCATTATCGCAAAAATTGACTATTGTAATGCCCTATTTTTAAATATTACTCAAAAAGAAAAAAGGAGGCTCCAAATTGTCCAAAATACGACTATAAAACTTATCTATAACGCCAAAAAATTTGATCATGTATCCCCTTTGTTGATAGACGCGCATTGGTTACCAATTAACCATAGGATTTTGTACAAACTGATGTTTTTAATCTTTAAGACCCTAACATTTAGTGAGCCGCAATTCATATCTAAATCGCTGATCCCATACAAACCCCAACAATCTTTACGTTCATCCGATTTAAATTTATTATCTGTTCCTTCCTTAAAAATCATTGGAACGAGAAGAGCAGATATGTTCACTGTCGCAGGTCCACAATGGTGGAACTCCCTTCCCCAGTACATTAGAATAGAACAGGATATTTCAGTTTTTAAAAATTTCTTAAAAACTTATTTGTTTAAGGATGCTTATGACCTTTAAAAATTCTAAAATTATCTATTTTGTTTTAATAAATATTCACAAAGTGTGCCTTGGAAATGTTTACCCTACCTTTTGTTTTTCCCTTTTTTTCTTTACCCTTATTGTAACTTTACCTCCTTTCCTTTTTTTCATGTTAGTTATTATTGGAATTTTATGTTACTATGTTTAACGTTTCTTTATTATATTATGTACATCACCTAGAAATTCGAAATAGGCGATTCATCAAGAGCTAAATAAACTTGAAACTTGAAACTTGAAACTTCCCTCCTTCCTGCCCCTTATAGATGAGATGGGATAAAGATGGCTAGGGGAATCGAGATGTCACAGCAGTGGTAATCCTGAACTACCAGGTATTGGGCTCATCAGGTGATGAGCGGGTGACTGGCAGAAAGCTTAGGGTGCAGGTGCCATTTAGATCAGGCATCCCAGAAAGGGGCGTGGAGGTCTGGCAGGGTCAGGGGACTATAATTTGAGTGCATATGATGCGTATGTTGGTAGCTCAGGTGGTGTTATTCTATTGTTAATGTTTGTACAAATTGTGTTTCCAGTAAACAGAGCTGCAGCCTCGTTCTTCCATCATAAAAGTGTCTGTTGCTTTGATTACAGTACATTCCATTAGTAAAGTTAAGCAAATGTTTTTCAAGATGTAGTGCATTAAGAGATGACATAGCAGAGGGTAGGAAATTTGGAGGGGGGGATAGTATTGAGGTCAACCAGGCCTTTCCAGATACAGGTATTACAGATTAGAAAGAGGCTCTTCCTCAACAATAACAATGATTGTGGCTTTGGCCTCAGAATATGTTTGTGTGTGTGTGAGCTGTCAGAGAAACCCAAGGCTTGTGAAAGGAAGGCTGATATTCTAGATCTGGTTAACTATAATTGAAAATGTTGTCAGTGCATAATTTTAATTGCCTTCATATTAAATGAACATATACCATGTAAGTATAGATGCTACGGGGCCCTTATATCAAACTGCAGTAAAACGTGGCCTGAGCTTGTATTTATATGGGTCATTCCCATGTACTTACGCAATTTTTGCCACATGGAGCAAAATGTCAGTTTTCTATTTTTTTAATTAATGGCCATGTAATAAATTTTCCCATAAGCATGTGGTCATTAGTACATGAGCCCCTACCATAAAAATTATTTTGTAGGTGGTAGAGACTCACATACTATCCACATGCTAATCAGTTTAATTAATTACTACCGGTAATTACTAATTAATAACTGATTAGTGCAGTACTCTCTGCATGTGCAAATGCCAAAATTGCTATGGGATGCCTGAGTATGCTCTATGGTAAGGCATTTTAAGATGTGATAAGTACACTGTAGTGCTCACTGCAGCTTATTAATAGGGCCTCTTTTGCTAGGTATGACTATTACGAGGGTCCGCTGAAACGTTCTCAGCCCAACCAAGAAAAGAATGATGAGGAGCCATGAAACTTAAAAGTTATTCCACACTTTTCTTGATACTTTTCATTTCACTGAGGCAAATGCATCTAGTAAATGGGCACAAGTATAGGGAAAACAAGCCATTGTGACATCACTGATGAGGTTGGCTCTTAGGCACTGGTGGAATGAGGCATTATGACATCATAATATGAGGGGCCGCTGAAAGGTTCTCAACCCAACCAAGAATATGTCCATGTTAGGGATGTTTGTATTTGTTGATTTAATATGTTTATTTGACTAAGTCCATGTTCGTGAGGTATGTTTCCCTTAACCTTGTATTTTTATCTAATGTACATCGCCTAGAATTTGGAATAGGCGATTAATCAAATTTCATAATAAACTTAACTTAAACTTAAGAAAAAAAAACTTAAGAAACTTAAGAACAAGAAGAGAATGATGTGGAATCATGAAACTTACAAGTTATCCACACTTTTTTGGGACTTTTTGTTTCACTGAGGCAAATGCATCTAGTAAATGGGCACAAATATAGTGAAAACAAGCCACTGTGACATCACTGATGAGGTTGGCTCTTAGGCATTGGTGGAATGAGGCATTATGACATCACAATACAAGGGGCCGCTGAAAGGTTCTCAGCCCAACCATGAAGAGAATGATGTGGAGCCATGAAACTTACAAGTTATTCCACACTTTTCATTTCAATTATATGGCTCAACATCATTCTCTTCTTGGTTGGGCTGGGAACTTTTCAGTGGCCCCTTATACTATACATAAACCAATGGCCAATCAGTCAATAAAGTCACCTGAAATTTTTCTTTTGAGGGCATTATGATTTCAGAATACAAATGCAGTAATTTAATCTGACTGGATCCTATTGGCTTTCCATTTAACCATTCATTGAAGTTTTATTTTCACTGATGATAGCATTTGTAAAAAGACAACACAGAGCTAATGCCTTTATTAGGCTTAAAAAATGTGTAAAAATTGTAGCTTTTAGAAAGGTGACCTGCACACATTCACATGTTATTTCTGCTAGTGGGCTAACCTGGAAACTAGAATTCTATACAAACACCACACAAATATTGATGATAATAATATTGCATGAAATGTCTGAGCACCTTTAGTCAGATTACACAGTAATATACACAAAAGAAAATTCACTTAGTTTTCACAGTTTGAATTCTATGAGAATAGAAGAACACCAAGACAGAATTAACTCTTTGCTGGGCCCTAAGCAAATAAGTGTGTTGCTCCCATATCAGCACAATGTAAATATCCAGACATGATCACATCATTCCTCTACCACCAGAACAATCACCTTCATCATTCCCCTGCCCTGTTGCCTTGCAGACTGCAAAATTTGGTGAGCAGTAATTCTTATCTGCCAACTTCCTTGTGTAGTGAGATCTGTGGAAGGCTTTTGGATCTTGTAAGACTACAGGGCCCTACACCAAACTTTCCTCAGCAGTAGGGCAGGGGTAGGAAATTCTGGTCATTAAGAGCCGGAGCCAGGTCAGGTTTTCAGTATATCCACAATAAATATGCATGATATAGATTTGCATCTTAAGGAGGCAGTGCATGCAAATCCATCTCATACATATTCATGGTGGAGATCCTGAAAACCTGACCTGGCTCTGGCTCTCGAGGACCGGAATTGCCTACCCCTGCCCTACTGCAGAGGAAAGTCTGCAGAAGAGGAGACTGCAGGTGAGATAAACAGAAAGACTTCCATGGGCGGCACTGGCTTTGTCTCAATGTGCTCTTCTCTCTGCCCACAGCTTTGCACACCTGAGTTTCTACTGCAGCACATTGATTGGAAACTGCTGAACAGGCACATTTGACAGGACCCCACTTAACTTTGGGTCCTAGGCATATGCTTAGTTTGTCTATGCCTTAATCCACCCATGAATGGCACTACAAATGCAACGGGGGAAAGTTGTTCAGTCCATGAAGGTGTCAATCTTTGAAGAGATAAGCACCAGTGTACAAAAGGAGTATGCTGTGTCATTGTTGTCTAGATGGTTGACAACGAACTACTACTACTACTGAAAAGACAATGTAGAAGATTAGAAAGAAAATGGAGAAAAACTAACCTAGATCATATGAAAACTGCCTGGAAAAAAATTAACAAACAATACAAACTACAATTAAAGGACAAGAGAAAAGCACACTACACCAACCTAATAGGCATGGAAACCCAAGACACCAAAAAACTATTTTGAATACTAAAAGACCTGACTGACACCAAACCCTATCTGACTACTAACAATACACCCCCCCCCCTCAGCCACCCTATTAGCATAACACTTCCAGAACAAAATTACAAATGCCAGAACTACCCTCACTGATACCCCAACCCATCTTATTGAATTCACAATACATCCCACAGAAAAAGACTTAGTTGCAACAGACAGAACCTGGTCCCACTTCCCCAAAATACAATGGCTCAAATTCAACAAACTCTACAAAAAGTACAGCCATGCATCCTGTGATCTCAACAACTGTCTACCATATCTCTTAACAACCTCCAGCACAAAATACCGTGCTCTTTTCCTACAATGGATACAAGCCATGCTCACAGACGGCCTCTTTCTTACTGACCTCAGCAAAATCATAATCACCCCAATCCTAAAAGACCCTACCATCCAACTACAGACCCATTGCCTCTAAACCTCTCTATGTCAAAATAATAGAAGGGCTAATAGCCAAATACCTCACCAATTATCTAGAACACAGTTCTTCAACCGCCGGTCCGCGGACCATTGCTGGACCACAGAAAATTTCTGCCGGTCCGCGCAGGGCCGGTGAGATCAAGTCGGCAGTTAAATTTCCTGCCGACTGCGGTTCCTCCCAACTGCGGTTCCTGCTGACTAATGTTCCTCCCAGCCTCAGGCGATCAAGATAGGCTGCCAACGTCGGGGCCTTCCCTGAGTCTCGCCTGTTCGGAAACAGGAAGTTGAAACAAAATAGGCGGGTCTCAGAGAGTGAAGGTCCCAACGTCGGCAGCGTGTCTTGATCGCCGCCCCTGCCGAGTTGCTGAAGAGGGCCACGGGGAAGTTGCGATTAGAAGGGAGAGAGCTGCAGATTCAGGTGCAGGTGGAGGGAGATGGTCAGCGTGTGCGAACAAGATCCTGGGGAGCCTTCACAGTGACTTCCTCCCCTCCCACCAGTGATTTACCGGCAATTCCTGCAGGCAAGTAATGAGAGCTGCTGGAAGGGGAGGAAGCCACTGTAGGAGGCTGGGAAGGTGCTGGATAAAGGGAGAGCTGTTACTGGACTTGAAGGGAAAGAAGGAGAGATGCTGCTGGGAGGGGAGGAGGGAAAGGGATGGTAAGAGAGTTAATGTTGGATAGAGGGAGGAGGGAAGGGAGAAGAAGGAGAGATGCTGCTGGGAGGGGAGGAGGGAAAGGGATGGGAAGAGAGTTAATGTTGGATAGAGGGAGGAGGGAAGGGAGAAGGAAAAAAAGGAAGAAGGGTAGGCAGAAAGAAAAAAGGAAGGAAACAGCTGGCAGGGAGATTACAGGAGGGGAAGGGGGTCAGGGTGGAATGGAGAGATCAGATGAGGGAAAGGGGAGAGACAGGAATGAGAAAGTAGAGAGACATTGATGCTGGAAAGGGGGTCAGCAGAGAAATGAGAGAGGGATAAAGATGCTAGATCTGGTGTAGGAGAGATAAAAATGAAGAAGGCAGTGAAGCTGGGATGAATGATGTAAAAAGGAGAGAGGAAGATGGACAGGGAAGAGGGGCATAGAAAGAAGTCAGATACATATGGAAGGGGGAGAGGGCAGACATTGGATGGAACGGCAGATGCTGGAAGGAAAAGAGTGAAAAGAAGATGAAAGCAGAAACCAGAGACAACAAAAGGTAGAAAAAAATAATTTTATTTCTATTTTGTCATTAGAATATATCAGATTTGAAATATATATCCTGCTAGAGACATAACTGGGGACCCCAGTATTCTGTTAGCATGATATTTCTATGTAGCATTCTATAATAACTTGGCTTGTTCAGTTTTCTTAATAGTAGAGGGGATATATGTGAAGGGGAGGGGAGACAGGGGTTTTGTTGGTCCGTCTCTGTATATTTGTATTTATAAAATCACAATTGTTCAGAATATTGTTTCTTTTTATACTTTAATAAAATACGTTCAATATAAAATCATAATTGCGGCTTGTGCAGATGGGATCAGATGGTTTGCGGGGACCGAGCTCGCGGAGATGGGGCGTAAACTGAGTTTTTAAATTTTAGTCCTAGTAGTTTGCCGGTCCACAAAATAATTCTTTTATTTCTGCCGGTCCACGGGTGTAAAAAGGTTGAAGAACACTGATCTAGAAGACCACAACATACTCCACTCCACGCAATCTGGCTTCAGGCTCCCTTATTGACACAGCTAGACAACACCTCAGCACAGGAAAAAAAATGCTGCTCATACAACTGGACCTGACCGCTGCATTCGACCTAGTGGACCATAACTTTGAACTACAAATTTTGGACATAATAGATATCACTGATAAAGTGTACTCATGGTGTGAAGGATTCCTAAAATCCAGAACATACAGAATAAAATTGGATAAAGAAAAATCCGAACCTTAGTCCAACCCCTGCGGCGTACCCTAAGGATCCCCAATGTCCCCTACTCTCTTCAACCTCTACATTGCCTCCCTAGGTGCCCACCTGGACAAACTAGGCCTAACTTCCTACAGCTATGCAGATGACATTACAATTCTCATACCTTTTGATCAACCAAAACCCTCGATAACAGACACACTACACTGAACACTAGAATCAATAGCGACTTGGATGAAAGATCACAAACTGAAACTGTACCCAGACAAAACAAAATTCATCTTCCTCGAAAATAACAAAGTCCCAACCATAACCAATATAGAAATCAATGCTATTAACTACCCAATACAACCCACCCTAAAACTACTAGGAATGACAATAAACAGATGCTGCACCATGCAACCACAAATCAATAAAACAATACAAAAATCATTCGCAGTTATGAGAAACTTAAGACAAGTTTGAAAATTCTTCAAGAAAACACAATTCCAGCTCATAGTACAATCCCTAATACTAGGTCTACTAGACTAATGCAACATCCTCTATCTCCCTTGCCCTGCAACAATAACAAAACAATTACAAACAATTCAAAACACAGCACTGAGACTTATCTACTCTTTAAGGAAACACGACCACATTACAGAAGCATACCTCGACTCACATTGGCTTTCAATCCCAGCAAGAAAACTATTTAAATTCTACTGTCTACTTTATAAAACTATAAACGGAGACAGTCCAACTTACCTGAACAACCACCTCATCCAAACCACCTCCACCAGGTATAGAAAAACTCACAACCCATTCACACACCCTCCAATCAAAGAAGTTAAACGGAAAAAAACGATATGATGGCCTCCTAGCCACTCAAGCAGCAAAACTAGACAACCATATCTCTGTCTACTGATAACAGACTACAAGACATTCAGAAAATAAATAGACTACACTCTTCAAAATCCCTGAAAAAGACTTAATACCACAAGCTTCCGTCCTTCCTCTCACCACCTTTCCGACCCCCTGAAAAAATCCTGATCTACTGTTTATCTTCCCTGCAAATAACCTGATATTCTCTCTATCAGATATCTTTTTGTAATCCACTTATTTAACTCTTGTAATCTGCCTTGAACCGCAAGGTAATGGCGGAATAGAAATCCATAATGTAATGTAATGTAATATAATAACCATGCAATAACTAGACTTTATTGCATGCCTTATCTTTTTAGGTTTGGTGGTTGTTGTATGCGCTAACTCAGCCCTGTTATTATTTCAAGGAATGGCAGAACCCTGGAATATTTTTGAGGGATGACATTGTTATAGGCAAAAACAGCACTCCTAAAAAAAGAAACAAAGGAGGTTTTGGCCAAGCATCTCTGTTTTGTATACCTCCATTTTTCATCTGCAATGCAGGGGAGAGGAGCTGGGTGCAGTCCATGAGGACATACATGGGAGTTATTTACTCTTCAATGGAAATACAATTAAACATTGAAAATTTATTTTAGTACAAATGTACTTAGACATTTTTTTTAAAAAACACTTTGGGTCTCTCTGCCACTTTTTTAATAGCAACATATCAGCACTTTGTGTTCTTGTTTCCTATTTAAAAATTATTTTGAAGCTAGTGGTCATCGAAGATGCCAAATTGGCAGAAACATATGTTCTATGTTTGGCTACAGAAGAAGTACAGTTTGCACAACAGCCATGTAAGTTTCTCTCACTGTCTTATCAAAGAATAGGTACAACATGACAGTGAGAATGCTGGTTTCCCTCACCTACAGCCCTACCACAGAAAAGGCAGGAAGAGCGTTCTGGAAGAGAGAAGCATTCTGAGGGTGATTACCCACACTAATTTCAATAAAATCTGTTGCATAAGTGGTATGAGTTTGTTTTTCCTTTGAAGAAATGTGAACCACCAGATGAAATTTTATATAGTGTTTGATGATCCAGTTAAATTAATTTTATTGTTAACCAACTCCTATCATGTAGACTACTGCAATACATATCTATCAGGTCTCACTCTCATCCATCTCTCACCCCTTCAATCTGTTCAAAATGCTGCTGCATGCTCACATTACCCCCCCCCCTCCTCAAATCACTTCATTGGCTCCTCATCTGCTTCTGAATACAGTTCATACTCCTCTTACTGACTTACAATTGCATTCACTCTGTAGCCCCTGAATATCTCTCCTCACTCACAATTGCATTCACTCTGTAGCCCCTGAATATCTCTCCTCACTCATCTCCCCCTATGTTCCTCTCCCCCCCCCCCCCGGTGAATTCTATTCATCAGGTAAGTCCCTCTTATCTGTTTCTTCTACCTCCACCGCCAACTCCAGACTCTGTCCCTTCTTTCTTGCTTGGAACAGGCTGCCAGAGTCAATACATCATGCTCCATCTCTAGCAGTGTTCAAATCCAAACTAAAATTCCACTTTTTTGAAGCTGCTTTCAACTCTTAACTCCCACTCACTGTCAGATACCTTTAACTAATGTATCATTTCTTCTACCAGAAACTTGCCAACCCTGAGGTGTCCTGTCTTATCTGTCCAAATTAGATTGTAAGCTCTTCTGAGCAGGGACTGTCTATTGAATATTAAATGTACAACACTGCATACGCTTTTCAGCACTACATAAATTATAAATAGTAGTAGTAGTAGTAGTAGTAGTAGTAGTAAACTTTGTGCACATTGGTTAATTGCAAGGAAAAGATTAAGGGCTCCTTTTATCAAGCCGCGCTTGCGGGGTTAACGCGCGTGACTTTTCATCATGCATTAACCCCTGCGCTGGTCAAAAACTACCGCCTGCTCAAGAGGAGGTGGTAGTGGCTAGCGCGGCTGGCGGTTTAGCGTGCGCTGTTATGTGCGTTAAACCACTAGCGCGGCTTGATGAAAGAAGCCCTAAATATGGTATGGTGCTCCAAATCAGAGCCTTGAAAATATAGTCTTCCCCCTACAATAGTGATCCCTTCCCCCCAAAAATAACTTTTTTTTTTTCTGTAGCAAGAGGAACTGCTACTACATAATGTCTACTGAGGTTCAGCTATACCAGTTACATATATAGGCTACTTATTATGGTGACAAAGTAAGAATAAGCTTTGAAAGACAAAAATGCTATGTGGAATCTTTAAGGATAAAACTTCCATGTGTGATGAGAGGGAGCATACTGCTAGGGTTATACCAGTGGTCTCAAACTTGCGGCCTGAGGGCTACATGTGGCACGCCAGGTACTATTTTGAGGCCCTCGGCATGTTTATCATAATCACAAAGTAAAATAAAACAGTTTCTTGATCGTATGTCTCTTTAGCTACAAATTACAATATTATTATTAAGACTTAGCTTAAAGGAAATATTTATAAGCTATAAAGAGTTTTACCTCATGCAAAATTGTCATTCCTTTAATAATACATTAACTATTTTTTCTGAAGCCCTCCAAGTACCTACAAATCCAAAATGTGGCCCTGCAAAGGGTTTGAGTTTGAGACCACTGGGTTATACTATTGGACCAGATGAAGAGACAGAGAATGAAATGCCACAAAATTTGGTAATATAACAATAACTAGAGATTTCAATTTCCCCAATATTGATTGGATGGATGTCATAACAGGATATGCCAAGGAAGTTTCTAGATGCCACAAATGACTGCTTTAAAGAGCAGATGGACCAGAGGGAAAGTAAATTTAGTTCATACTAGTTCACAGGATCTGGTACAAGGGGTAATGATGGTGGGGCTGCTAGCAGAGTGATCACAGTGCAATTGAATTTGTCATCACTGGAAGGAATATGCTTTAAAAACTACTGCTATGCACTTAATTTTAAAAAGGGAGGCTACAATAAAAGGAGGAAATTTAAAAAACAAATAAAACCTAAAAGGAGTGGTTGCCAGATTCCAAAGATTTGCATGAGAAGAGGACATTATTTTAAAAGACTATTTTGGAAGCCCAGATAAAATATTTTCTATATGTTATCAAAGATTGAAAGAAGTCCAAAGGACAACCAACATGGTTTAATGGTGAAGTAGATGAGGAAATGAAAACCGAAAGAGCATCTTTCAGACACAGGAAAGCAGACCCAAGTGAAAAAAGAGAAGAGAACATACACTGGCAAGTTAGATATAAAGAAAGTAATAATGCAGGCCAAGAGAGACTTTGAAAAGAAGATTGCTATAGAAGCAAGAAGTAATATTAACAAATGCTCAAGTACATCCAAAGCTTGTGAAAGAATCGGTTTAACTGCTGGAAGACCAAGAGGCTTGATGAATCTTCAATCTGTCCTGTTATGGCAACTCTTATGTTCTTATGCAGATAAAAGGATTGCTCAGGGAGCATAAAGTAATAGCAGAAAAACTAAGGGGCGGGTATTAAATCACAGCAGTAGCATTATTCCTGGATATTCAGTGTTGAGTCATGTCCAGGTGCTGGCACTTGATAGTCAGGATTATATGGCTAGCTAGCTCTTATGTAGTTCAGTGTGATATTCAGCACTTCACCACCTATGCAACACCACAGAAAGATAGGAAAGAGTTTTACATGGTCCAATTTGACTGCTTAGCTTAGTTGGTGAAGTGCTGAATATTGGCATTTAACCACAAAAGTGCCCACTCCACTCCTGATCCACCTACAAAATAGCTGGCTTTCACTTTAGTAGTCTGAGATGATATTTAACAGTAGTAACTGGTTATGTGCCACTGAATATCAATAGAAAGCCCTGACCAAGTGATTTAGGCCTAGATTCAATAACCTTCCTAATCCTATCTGATCCGTGGCAGGCCAACTGATCCACAATGCGTCCTCATGCAAACGGTGGCGATCGGAGGCACGCCTACCAACGACACCCCCAGATCGCTGGAGAGCGATCCTGACGCATGCACAGACCATCTTCTTTGCCTGTAGATGGTCTGTGCATGCTCTCCACGCGAGGAAGAGCTGGAAACTTTTTTTTAACAGAACTGGAAACTACTTTTTTGTGAGCCCGTGGTTATAACCCGCGGGTTTAAAGAGGGGCTGCACTGTGGCGTGTGGTGAAACTTAACAGAACACGCCGTAGTGCAGCCCTGCTTTAAACCTGCGGGTTTAAACCATGGAGTCGAGGCGGCAAGAGCAGGAGAGTCGGGGCAGAGAGGAGGGTTTTTGCATAAGTGACTGGTCCTCAGCAGTCGCTTGTTTTTGGATCAGCCAGCCCAGTCGGTATGCCTGCATTTGTTTAGTGAATCAAGGCCCTTCCTACTTTGCATGACGTTTCCCCTCATATGCATGCGCGGATCGGAGGATGATCGGCCATGAGGTTAGTAAATCAGATCGGAGGAAAATTGGGTCGGTACACGATTGCAAACACGATCGGTGGACTTAGTGAATCTAGCCCTTAATTAGCCAGGAGCCATGTCTTTCCATTTAATCACTCTGAATATCGACCCCTAAATTATTTCTTTGCATTGATCCTTATTGAAGAATGTTTTGGAGTCATAGCCCCACCAGAAACATAAGAACATAGAGTCATCATACTAGGACAGACTGAAGGTCCATCAAGTCCAGTAATCTGTTTCTAACAGTGGCCAAACCAGGTCACAAGTACCTAGCAAGATCCCAAGGAGTAAAACAGATTTTATGCTGTTTATTCTAGGAGTAGGAGTAGTAGTAGTAGTAGTAGCAGTAGGATTTCTCAAGTCCATCTTAATAATGGCTTATGGACTTTTCTTATGGGAAATTATCAAACCTTTTTTAAACCCTGTTAAGCTAACTGCTATCTCCACATTCTCTGGGAATGAATTCCAGAGTTTAATTACACGTTGAGTGAAGAAATATTTTCTATGCATGCCCCCCTAGTCTTAGTATTTTTGGAAAGAGTAAACAAGTGATTCACATTTACCCATTCCACTCCACTCCACTCCACTCAGTATTTTACAGAATTCTATCATATTTCCCCTGGGCTGTCTCTTCTCCAGGACAAAGAGCCCCAGTCATAAGAACATAAGCAATGCCTCCGCTGGGTCAGACCTGAGGTCCATCGTGCCCAACAGTCCGCTCACACGGCGGCCCAACAGGTCCAGGACCTGTGAAGTAATCCTCTATCTATACCCCTCTATCCCCTTTTCCAGCAGGAAATTGTCCAATCCTTTCTTGAACCCCAGTACCATCCTCTGCTCTATTACGCAATCTGGAAGTGCATTCCAGGTGTCCACCACACATTGGGTAAAGAAGAACTTCCTAGCATTCATTTTGAATCTGTCCCCTTTCAACTTTTCCGAATGCCCTCTTGTTCTTTTATTATTTGAAAGTTTGAATAATCTGTCCCTCTCTACTCTCTCTATGCCCTTCATGATCTTGTAAGTCTCTATCATATCCCCCCTAAGTCTCCTCTTCTCCAGGGAAAAGAGTCCCAGTTTCTCCAATCTCTGAGCGTATGAAAAGTTTTCCATTCCTTTTATCAGACGTGTCGCTCTCCTCTGAACCCTCTGAAGTAACGCCATATCCTTCTTAAGGTACGGCGACCAATATTGGACGCAGTACTCCAGATGCGGACGCACCATCGCCCGATACAACGGCAGTCACTTTAACCTTTCCTCATAGGGGTCGTCCCATCCCCTTTATCATTTTCATCACCCTCTTCTAATTCAGCTACATCTACCTTGAGATGTGGTGACCAGAATTGCACATAGTATTTGAGATGTGGATGCCCCATTGAGTGATACAAAAGCATTAGAACAGTCTCATCTTTGTCCATTCCTTTCCTGATAACTCCTAACATTCTATTTGCTTCCATAGCTGCTGCTACACGCTGAGCTGAGAGTTTCAACATATTCTCAGTGATCACATCTAGAAGCTTTTCCTTGGCAGTGACTTCCAACATGGAACTTTGAATCATATTATCTATAGTTCCAGTTCCTCCTTCCCAAATGCCTCACTTTGCACTTCTATATAAATAAGAAAAGGATATATCCTCTACATCCCTTTGAAAAAACTCACACTTATCAACAAATCACTTTGCACTTCAACACATTAAACATCATCTGACATTTTGATGCTCAGTCTCCCAGTCTTGCGAGGTCATCTTGCAACTTAACAATTTTGAACAACTTTGTAACATCAGCAAATGGAATTATCTCCCTAGTTATTCCTATCTCTAGATCATTGATAAATAAGTTTTGGTTTTTTTTAAAAAAAAATCTTTATTCATTTTTAAAACTTTCAACAAGTGTAACATAAGATACAATCATTTTATACTTTAACATCACTTAATATACCATCAAAGTTATGTTAAAAAAACAGTGGTCCTTCTTTGATATTGATAGTTTGGAGCAACTAACAGATATCATTATTAAGCTTAGAAGATGTAATAGATCAAAGTGACAAATCCAATACCAAATCACCAGGACTGGATGTTATTCACCCCAGAATCCTGAAAGAGGGGAGAGTATGGTGCAGTGATTGAAGCTACCTCAGCGCCCTGAGGTTATGAGTTCAAACCCACACTGCTCCTTGTGACCCTGGATAAGTCACTTAATCCCCCCATTGCCCCAGGTACATTAGATAGATTGTGAGCTTGCCAGGACAGACAGGAAAAAATGCTCGAGTACCTGAATACCAGTAAATTCATGTAAACCGTTCTGAGCTCCCTTGGGAGAACAGTATAGAAAATTAAATAAATAAAGATGTTGCTAACCTGTTTCTACTGATCTATAACCTATCATTCATAATGGCCACAATACTCAAGCACTGGAGAGTGCCCAATATAATGTTAAATTTTTTTTAAAGCTTCAAGGGTAGTCCAGGAAAATATAGACTAGTATGCTTGAAGCTGGTCTCAAGCAACATTTTTGAAGCTATACTAAGAAAACAAAATTACAGACTATACAGCTATACATAGATTAATGAGAAAGAGTCCACATTGGTTCAATAAAATCAAGTCTTGCCTTGCTAGTCTATTAGATTTTTTTTAAGGTACAAACAACTGGATAGTGGTGAGATGGCTGCTAGATTGAATCTGAATTTTCAGAAAGTGTTTGATAAAGTCCCTCTTGAGGAGCTCCTTAGGGAATTAAAGAGTTATGGGATAGGAGGCTATGGTCTTTTGTAGATTTCAAATTGACTCATTGACTCACAAAGGGGAAACAGAAAGTAGGACTATGTAGTCAGTTAGCCACATGGAAAAAGGCCATTAGTGGAGGGCCTCAAGGGTCTGAACTGGGACCTCTGTGCTTTAACATATTCATAGATGATCTGGACGTAAGAGTGATAAATTAGGTGATCAAATTTGTGGATGACACACAATTATTCAAAGTCATTAAATGACAGAGGATTGTGAACATTTGCAGAAGGATCTTGCAAGACTAGGAGATCAGGTGCATAAATTGTAAATGACGTTTAATGTAGACAAGTACGAAGTGATGCATATAGGGAGAACAATAATTCAAACCACATAAACAAAGGCCCCTATTCTATAAACATTGTCTAAAACATAGTAACCGAGGAGCACAGCACAAAGTGCATGTCAATCATAAGTTAGGTGCGATTTATAGAATCATGCCTAATGGCTCCTAAAGTGGGCTTAGGCACTGGTAGTCATCCTAACCATAGGTGCATCCTATTCATGTCAGGGTTTTCTTGGCCTAAATGAGTGTGCCTAAGTCCAAGACAGGTACCTACATACCAAACACTTCTATGATCTGCCCCCTAACCACGCCTACTTTCCGGTAGGTGCCTTGGACTAGGCGCTTACCACTTTCAGGTAAATACCTAGTTCAAGGCACCTACCAGAAAGTAGGTGTGATCAGGGGGCAGTTTGTGAGCATGTTTGGTATGTAGGCACCTGTTTTGGCCAAGTTGTGCACCTACCATCCAATTAATTGCAATTTAAGCCATGGCGAGGACTGACCTACAGAGTATCCAAGAGTCGGACATGACAGAATGGACAGTAGTAGTAGTTATGCCAATTACAAGGTGCTAGTTGATCATTATTGGCGCCAATTAACCTTTCTAAATAATTAAGTAAGGCACCTGGATTGGTCAGGCTTGCAGATCTTGGTGCCTATCTTTAGGCGTCTTTTATAGAATCTGGGCCAAAATGAAGTTCTGAGTTAGGAGTTAACCACCTGAGAGAAAGATCTAATGAACGCTAGAGTTGAAATAAGGTGTTGGGTCCATTTTATTCCAGTGTTACTTCCTTTGTACCTGTACAACTTTGGATTTATCATCAATCAAGTGGTTCAATAAAGACTATGACTTCATTTCTCCTGGTTCATCTGTGTCACTTATTCCTACTAGTTTTTTTGTGTTCATTCTATCTGCTATGAGAGGGTTTGGTTTTCTCTTTTTGTTTTGGACTTTCCACTACTGCAAAACAAAGAAAAATCCAACACGTCTGCAGTAAAGGAAGAACACCAAAAACAAAAAGAAATTGCAGAGAGGAATATATAAGATACAGGAACATTTATTTGGAGTCAATAAAATGTTGTTTTCCACATTTTTCATCTGTTGTTTCCTATTTATCATTCTCCATAGTCACCATTGTTTTAATCTATAACCGGGATGCTGCATATTCACCTTCACATCAGTAAACCCAGATCATACTAAAGCCATCAGAACATACACATATCATCATCACATCCCCCTGGTGAGCACATCACACAATATCCCCTTGTTTCCCACACCATTGGCATCTTTTCACCATCCGCTCACTGCTCGCGAGGTGGGGGGAGGGGTGCACATTTTTGAGTAATCACATTCCACATCTTTTGTAACTCATATTTTCCAATAGGACCCCTGAAGAAGGAGCGTTTCTCCGAAACACGGGCCGTGTTGAGTCCGTTCTCCATGTAAATGAGAGCCATCTCTTGGAAAACAACATTTTATTGACTCCAAATAAAGGTTCCCGTACCTTTTACATTCCTCTCTGCAGCTTCTTTTTGTTTTTTGCTGTCTTTCCACTACTGCAACATCTCCATGTCCTTTCCCATGTAGATCACTACTCACTTTTTCATACTCCCTATGCTTCATTTCCACTTCCACTCCTTCTTGCAGGTCATCATCTGCTTTCCTATACTCTGGCCTTCAGAAATCTAAAATATTGTCACACTCTGTGAGAAGGAGGGGATATCTACTGTTCTTTTTTTTAATAGAAATGGCTGACACAATCTTTCCAGATAGCTATCACTGAAGCATGAAAAAGCAACAGTCTTTGAAGATGGGAAAGTCTTCTTTAACTGTATGCTGCACTTTAATTATTTGGAGCCGCTATTGTCACAGCATCCCAAGTACCTGCAGTTTCCAGTGACTGTGCTTCTCAGTTTGGCCATCGCAGGTAGGGGCCTGAAAAAGTGGCACACTTCTGAAGCTGGGAAAGTCTTCTTTGACCACATAGAACACTTTAATTCTTGGAGCTGCTAGCCCTGGGAAATGCCAAGACTCTCCAGTTACTGTGCTGCATCCCAGTTGATACTATAGGCTGGGTCCTGAAAAGTAACAGGCTTTTGTTGCTAGGAAAGCCTTCATTGAATGCATGTTTATGTTTATTTTGGATTTGATATATCGCTCTGGCATTGACTTATCTAGTGGTTTACAGATCAAGGAATGTACATAAAACTGAAATTGGAAAGGAACTCTATCAATTAGATAAGACAGAGAAGGTAGAACAAAGAAGATAGACAAATAGAAAAAATATAGAATAATTACGTCAAATCAATTTCAATGTTAAAAATCTGCACAGAAAACCCAGTAGAGGTCTTACATTGTCAAATTAGTTTTGTGGCAAAATAAGGGGAGGGGAAAATCCTTCAAAAGCCTGGTTGAAGTAGAAAGTTTTAAACTTTACCTTAAATTTTTTAAAACTAAGCTCATTTCAGATGTCTAATAGAAGGTTATTCCATAGAGGGAGCTAAAGAGAAGAAGCCTCTGTTTGTGGTTACTGGACAATCTAAAAGCTTCTGTCGATTGAAGAACTCTATTAGGTGCATAAAAGGAGAACGTTTTACTGAGGAAGGCTAGTATCATTTCCCAAAGGGCTCTGTGAGCTAAGCAGAGAATTTTGTATGACGCACGGTAATGTACAGGTAACCAATGAACGTTATAAAGCAGTGGTGTAATATGGTCATAAAAATGGGCATTAGATAGGAGTTTTATAGCAACATTCTGAACTTTTTGTATGTTGTATATTAATTGTTTAGAATTGCTATCATTGAGAAATTCCAAGTCAAGCATACCTTCTGTGCCTTCAATTTGGCTTCATTTCTTTAGGATGCTATGGCTGGGGACTTAAAAAAGCAACAGACTTTTGAAGCATTGCGCTGAAGGGGATTGCTATGCAATGTACTCTGGATATATGTAGTTTACAGTTAATTTTTTAGAATTATTTTTAGTATTATTTGATGAATCTATAGTACATTATTGGATTTCTGAGTGTTGATTTATGGGTAGGTTACGGGGATGTGTGGGAAAATTTTTTAATAACTTGTTTTTTTATTTGTAGAGTTGTTCTATTAGGGTTGGTGTTGCATAGTATGTGTTTGGAATGAGGTAATGTAAGGGAGGGAGTGATGATTTTCCTGTGGTTTACAGGAGAGGATGTTCTGGTGGGAGATGGTTGGAAGAGGTTTTGTGTATGTGAACATATCTAAAGATGGAGTATATTGAGAATATTGACCAGTAAGTGAAGGTAGGTTTGCTTAATGGCTGATCAATGGCAAGAAAACATATTATTTACCTAATTGAAACAGAAAAGTTACAGTTTTTGGCTCTTATTAAGATGTAGGCAAGTTGGAGGGAAACTGTGACTTTCTCTCAATGTTGCTTATCAAATTATCTATATTTTCAATGCTGAAGATATAGGAAGCAGAAAAAGTTGTGGTTTTGTTTTACAGAGAGATGCGTTTTTCTTTAGTTTCATCAGTTGCTGTTAATGGTTATCAAGGGTTATTGGTTAAGTTTTTGGATGGGTTGGGAGTTATGGTTTCTTATTTAGCACCACCTCCATCATGACAAGCTCCCTCTGAATTTTGGGATTACTGTGTATAGATGAGTCGTAACAGAGTTTTAAAGAAATCCTAATGAGCAATTGTTGGATGAAGATTGAAAATTGTATCTGTCAACTGCTGATGTAGTGTATCTAGATTTTCAGAAAGTATTTGACAAAGTCCTTCATGGGAGACTTCTGAGGAAATTAGACAGCCATGGAATAGAAGGCAGTGTTCTGCTGTGGATTGGGACTTGGTTAAAAGATAGATTGTACTGTGTTTAGTGGTGTAAATTTGCTGTGTTTTTACAATTCTTACCTCTTATTGTAAACCACACTGAACTATGAAGTATTGCGATATATAAATAAATGTATTATTATTATTAGAACAGAGGGTAAATAGTGGAGTGCCTGTTCTGTACTGGGACTGGTGCTTTTCAATATATTTATAAATGATCTGGAAAAGGAACAACAGGTGAAGTGATCAAATCTGCAGATGACACAAAATTATTCAGTTTTTAAATTGCATACAGACTGAGAAATTGTAGGAGGACTTTATGAGACTGGAAGACTGAGCATCCAAATTACAGACGAAATTTAATGTAGAAAAGTGCAAAGTGATGTACATTAGGAAGAATATGCCAAATTATAGATACACGGTGTTAGGTTCCACACAAGGCGTCACCACCTAGGAAAAAGATGTAGATGCCATTGTAGACAAATACATTGAAATCTTTTGCTCTGTGTACAGAAGTTGCTAAAAAGCAAACAGAATGTTAGTAGTTTTGTGGGAGATTAGTCTGTATTGGCAGGTTAGCCTGACTTGCTAGGTATAATCAGCATACAATAACCTTTCACGGAAACAAACAAATACTTTGCTTTGTTTGTCTCACACCAACCAAAGAATACAGCTGGCTTACCTCAGACAGCTGCTACAGGTATCAGTCTGTTTTCCCAAGGTCTGCCTCTGTCTATGTCTAGGAAAACTTAAGAGTTCCTCTTTCTCCCTCAGAGACCTCCCTAGAATGAACCCAGCCTGGGGCAGAAGTATCCCTCTCTGTCTGGGTTCCACCCCTGTGACTCAGCAACTGTTTCAAAACTGCTGAGCCCAGTGCATCCTGGGATCTATAGGTTTTTTTTCTTTCTGATTAGCACCCCTGCTGCCCGGGGTAATAATATTCACATGGGTGAGGGAAAATCCCATAATGTGCCACAAGTTATTAGAACAGTATTAGAGAATAAAATTTTTAAAAATCTAATGCTCTGTATCACTCCATCTTGAATATTGGTCACTGTATCTCAAAAAAGATTTGGCGCAGCAAATTAGAAAGGGTGTTTAAATTAGAATTGACCACATAATCCACAGCAAACATCCAAAAGGAAGTGATTTTGTAAACAATATGCTTCAAAATCAGTTCCAATAAATTTCACAGGTATTTCCATATTATTTCAAAGAGTCCTTTAAAAACTGCTGATGCCTAAAATGGGGTATATGATTTCAGTGGTTTTTTTTAATGATAAATGTTTCTCATTTTTTTTAACTCAGAGACAGCACCATTCAGTGTATCAATATGTTTTAGAAGGAAATACATTTACATGATTAAATTCTATTATAAAATTTGTATTTAAAATATGTGAAAAGTGCTCAGAACCCATTCCTCCTGCAAGAGAATCAGCAAGGAACCATCACTGCACTTTTACTGTTCCCATCCAGCCACTACCACAATCACCACCTCTGTGATGTAAACCACACTATCAAAACAGGGTCATGATGAAAAAATATAATGACATCACTTAACTGTTCTTGTAAGGGCAGACAGGATCCAAAGAGATTGTACAATGCTCAATGCATGGCTCGAAGCGGCTCAGCAGGATGATGTGTACCCTCAAAATAACACCATGTGAAAAATAGCGTTCTCAAGATTTAGTGCATAAATTCTGAAACTCTCCTGTACCCAGACCTGAGTTTCGCTAACAGGCTTCTTCAAGGAGGAGTATCAATGTATTTGAAAAACTAAAGAGAAAAATAAGCAAAATGAAAACATAAGAACATAAGAACATAAGCAGTGCCTCCGCCGGGTCAGACCATAGGTCCATCCTGCCCAGCAGTCCGCTCCCGCGGCGGCCCAAACAGGTCACGACCTGTCCAAATCACCAGAAGGGGCCCCCATGCCACCTTGGTTTCCTATTGAGTCCTATCTTCCCATCAAAGTCCTAGCCCTCCGGTCTTGCACATGCACGACCTGGTCGGGTTTCTATACTTATTTTCTGGTTAGCTTTCTCAGTATCCCACGATCCCTTTATCCCTCAGGAATCCGTCCAGTCTCTGTTTGAATCCTTGTATCGTACTCTGCCCAATCACGTCCTCCGGTAGCGCATTCCAAGTGTCCACGACCCTTTGGGTGAAAAAAAACTTCCTTGCATTCGTTTTGAACCTATCTCCCTTCAGTTTCTCCGAATGCCCCCTCGTACCTGTTGTCCCCTTCAGCCTGAAGAATCTGTCCCTATCCACCCTCTCTATGCCCCTCATGATCTTGAAGGTCTCTATCATATCACCCCTGAGCCTCCTTTTTTCCAGAGAGAAGAGCCCCAGCCTATCCAACCTCTCGGCATATGGGCAGTGTTCCAGCCCTCTTACCAGTTTCGTTGCTCTCCTTTGGACTCTCTCGAGTACCGCCATGTCCTTCTTGAGGTACGGCGACCAATATTGAACGCAATATTCCAGATGCGGACGCACCATCGCTCGATACAGTGGCAAGATGACTTCCCTCGTCCTGGTTGTTATGCCCCTTTTTATGATGCCCAGCATCCTGTTTGCTTTTTTTGAGGCCGCTGCGCACTGTGCAGATGGCTTCAGTGATGCATCCACCAGCACTCCCAAGTCTCTCTCAAGACTGCTTTCTCCCAACAATGCCCCCCCCAATTTGTAGTTGAACAACGGGTTTTTTTTTCCCTATATGCATGACCTTGCATTTTTCCACGTTAAAGCGCATTTGCCATTTGTTCGCCCAGTCTTCCAGCTTGTCTAGGTCCCTTTGCAGGTCCTCACACTCCTCCCTGGAGCTAACTCTGCCGCACAGTTTGGTATCGTCTGCAAATTTTATAACCTCACACTTTGCCTCCTTTTCCAGGTCATTGATAAATATGTTGAAGAGTAACGGCCCCAGCACCGATCCCTGCGGCACACCGCTCGTGACTCCCCGCCAGTCAGAATATTGGCCCTTTTTCTTTTTCTTAGATTTCTTATCTACTCGTATAGCATTAATTTGAATAATTATCTTCTTATCTTTTACAACATTCAACTAAAGCAGGGATCTCAAAGTCCCTCCTTGAGGGCCGCAATCCAGTCGGGTTTTCAGGATTTCCCCAATGAATATGCATTGAAAGCAATGCATGCACATAGATCTCATGCATATTCATTGGGGAAATCCTGAAAACCCAACTGGATTGCGGCCCTCAAGGAGGGACTTTGAGACCCTTGAACTAAAGCATTCACCTAGAAAGAGCACATCATACATTCACCACAAACTCAGTTCATTATTTTGAAAACACTAACCCCCCCTTTTATGAAGCTATGTTAGGCTTTTTTAACCCCTGCTGGGGTGGTATTAGCTCTGACGCTCATAGGAATTCTATGAGCATCGGAACTAATACTGCTGCGGCTGGTGATAAAAAAGCCTAACACAGCCTCATAAAAGGAGCCCTAAGGTTCAATATTTTTAGAACATATCCAAACTTTCATTTGGGATCTCAGCAATGTCACCCAGTAGCAACTCAAACTTTCATTTTTGCGAGGGATTTATATAATCCAATCTTCATCAATCCCCATATAATGATCTTTTTCTTAGATTTCTTATCTACTCGTATAGCATTAATTTGAATAATTATCTTCTTATCTTTTACAACCAAAAATATTTAACTACTTAGCTTTTGTGTATAGTTGAACAGGGGACATTTTCACCAACATGGGTCATGTTTTGCTAATCTGCTATATCAAGGTTCTTGCCCCCTAAGATAAAAGACAATCTCATTTAAATGTTTGTTTCAAAAACATTTTAGGTTTCTTGCTAAAAAAAAGCTACCCTTTTCTTCTAATTAAACAGTGCTCCAATCAGCTCATTACTAAAACCAAGGAAAGCACATGAAAAAAATATATAGATTGCATACATAACTTCATTTGCAAAAGCTTAAAAACTGAAAAAAACAGATTCAGACCTTAGCACGGCTTCTACTTCATTGCAAATGGAAGTGTGTAGCTGCACAATGCTGACCTCATTGTAAGATCATCATAAGAACATAAGAAACGCCTTCACCGGATCAGACACTAGGTCCATCTAATCCGGCGACCTGCACAAGCGGAGGCCAAGCTAGGTGCTCCCTGTTGGAGACCCTGATTTCCCGCACCTGCAAGGTAGAATGCCACAATTAAAATATATGCTGGGATTTGAACCCATGACCTCTAGAAGATGAGCAGAGGGCTTTTACCCATTGAGCAACAGCTGCTTCCTTTCAGTTATGGGGGTTCCTACCATGAGAGCTTAGTGATCTTAGCCATGTGAAGGTGAAAATACCTGAGAAGATCATATCTTAGCAGATCCCTAAGCTATCATATCAGATATGAAGAAGAAAAACAGTGGAAGCTGCTCTGGCTCAATGGGTAAAAACCCTTATCCCATCTTCCAGAGATCATGGGTTCAAATCCCAGCACATATTTTAATTTTGGCATTTTACCTTGTAGGTACACCTTGGTGATCTCACAATAAGGTTAGCATTGTGCAGCTGCACACCTCCATTTGCAATGAAGTAGAAGCCATGCTAAGGTCTGTATCTGGTTTTTTTCAGTTTTGAAAATGAAGTTATGTATGCAATCTATATATTTTTTTTCATGTGTTTTCCTTGCTTTCAGTAATGAGCTGATCGAAACAAGGGTAGCTTTTTAGCAAGAAACCTAAAGCTGTGTTTTTTTCATATGCTCTGCTTCAGTTAATGGATTTTTTCCTCTAATTACAAATAACATTGCTGTTTGTCCACAAAAATAGAAGGTTTTGCATGCAATATATCTGTTTTGATGTGCCCTGTTTATGTGGTGCCTTATTAAATGTATTTTGAGCTTAATAAAGCAAAAATAAAAATCCAGAGAGCTATTTTGCAGATTGCATTAAGGACATCCAGACTGTGCCTATGTTCCGTCCACAGAACTCAGGTCTATCTGAAGCCCAAACTACAAGGGTCATTTCATAAATAAAGCACACTATTTTTAAAAATTTACATGTTTTATTTTTTTTTCAAGTATTTCTTTACAATCCTTCAATATAGTCTCCCTGCTTTGCAATGACTGAGTCCCAATGCTTCATTATTCCATCCATGACACTGTTTTTGTTCAGTTGCCTAATGGCTCGGGTACCGGCAGAAGAAAGCTCTTCCAGAGATGCAAAACAATGTCCACACATAGGTTGTTTTAACTTTGGAAAAAGGTCAAAGTCTGGTGAACTCATTGTCTGGACTGTAGGGAGCATGAGGTAACAACTCCCAGCTGTATTTGCATAATTTTTCAATGATGAGTGGAGAACTCCATCTTCCCCACAACCAAAAATATTTTGATGAGCTCAATCAAAAGTAAAAAAATTATGATTTTTGCTTATAATCATGACGGCATCAATCACAGACATAGTTCCTTGTGGAAGAAGTGTCACAGCAGTATATTATCGTGATTTGTTTGCAAAAATGCACAAAAAAATGTACAGAACCCGACCTCAGTTGCTCTTGGCTGGACCACTCATTCTTTACAACGCTCGCCCACATTGAACGTAGAGGTAGGCCATTCTCAACAAAAACTTCATTTTGGACGTTTTTTTTGAGAATGGACATTTTCCCTGCTGCTACTTTCAACGTTTAGGGCCTTAGGCCAAAAGGGGACTTAGACTTTTTTTTTTTTATTATGCCCCTCCACGGGTATGGTACCTAAACATTAGATCAGCTGTTGAGACATGTTCAAGTAATTTCTTCCAACAGAAAGTGTTGGGTCCTGATCTCTCTTTTGTGAGGTTTTACTATCAGTGATACAGTGTGTACCTATTTAAACCCTGAGGTTGCTTTGACTTGTTTTTATCTGACTATTTGAATTGATAAATTAATAAATAAATAATATCTCCTGGACATCTGAAAACTTGTGCTCCACTTCGCGCTTTCGCCTAACTTTGAATGACATGCGGTATGTGCCATTTTCCTAAGTGCCTACTGAATTAGGCACCGTTTATAGCAGGGGTGTCGAAGTCCCCCTCGATGGCCGCAATCCAGTCAGGTTTTCAGGATTTCCCTAATGAATATGCATGCGATCTATTAGCATACAATGAGAGCAGTGCATTCAAATAGATCTCATGCATAATCATTGGGGAAATCCTGAAAACCCGACTGGATTGCGGCCCTCGAGGAGGGACTTTGACACCCCTGGTTTATAGAATCAGGCCCTGAGTGTGTGCTAATTCCATTAGTAAAAGGACTCCTTTAATGCAGTTATATGACAAAATAGCAGAACAAATTAGAAAATGCTCATGGTGTCCAAGAACAGTTTGTCAAACAAAACAAAACAATACCAAACTGATCATAGCAAAGGGGAGTCTTAAACTATAAAAGAAATGTGGAATTTTCCATTTAAAGCAGTTGCAGATAAATTGACCTTAATAAGGGAGAAAGGTGTACAACTGGATATGGCAAAGACAGCCTGGTTTCATCCAGGGTTATATGTTTTGAAATAGCAGGGCAATCAGCTTAAATAAAGAGGGAAAAGAAAGTATGACTGCAGAAGGTGCTGGAAAAATGCAGCAAATTTGCATATTTATAAGTTGGAGATAATGAAAATCAAAGGAGTTACACTGTAGATCAGTTAAAGATAGAGCTCAGTGTTTCTTTGATGTGTTAAAATAGTTTAGTGGGACAAAAGGGTTGTAGGTTGGTAGACCAGTTCAGTGTATATTCTATTTATAAATTTGATAAGCTGCAGAAGAAATTTTAAGTAGCAATAAGGAGAAGATTAACTTGACAGATGGGAATACATGGAGGGGCATTGGGGCATTTTTGATATGATATCCAAATCTGAGTTTGGACATTTTGCAGAAGACACACAAAAATCCAATAGCAAATGTACACCACTTTGTACCACAGAAAAGTGATATATCAAATCCATGAACCTTTTACCTTTACCCTATTCATAACTTTTTTTTTCCACTTTGATGGGTAATGTTGCAGGGAGGAGGGATATTGGGCTTACTAATCAAAGCAGCAGGAGTTCTTTTTTTCTAATAAAGGCCTGCCTCTTTAATAGATTGTTGGTATTAATGGGAGCCTACCATTCTGTGTTTGCGCAGTCCGGAATGTGTGAAATTCCTTCACTACTGTATCATGGCAAAACTTACCATAAGCACCTTAAATTAATGAGTCATGCCTTTTCAGTATATTTTAGTAAATTGACTCATAGTGATATTCTTGAACTGTAAAACTGTTTAGTTCTCAGGTCTGGTCATTTAAAATCTGGCTTCAGTTTTGCAGAAAACAGCCCTGAGACATAGATATTAAACACTGTGGACGACTCTTGAAACAGGATATAGGATTCTGTCATACTGCTGAATCTCAGTCAGCGAAAGCTAGTGACCATAGAGAAAGAGTGAGAATGAAAGGGATAGACAGAGAAAGAGAGACTACAAAGATATAAACTAGAGAAAATGAGACAAAGAGATGAGGGAGGACTGCAAGATTAACGGGACAGAGAAAAAGAAGAATACTAAAAACAATAGGCAAAAGATAAATTAATATCCAGACAAGCATCTCATTTCCAGGGAGTGAGCTCTTGGCTGTTAGTGAACTCCATCCAGAAACACCATATTCCTCAGCTTTGTGGAAAAAGTAGTTCCCCATACAATGTTTGTTAACTAGGTTATCTAGGCTGTGGAAAGATTTTAATGTTGAATTTTATAGCTTTACCACGCTCTGCCGTCCTTGTGAATATTGTAATATTGCATTTTTTACAAGTTACTCTTCTGTTAATGTTCCAGCTAGTAAGTTTTATAATCCTCCTCAATGAAATTTTTTTGTATTCTTCCGCACCGTTAACCTCAATGGCGGCACCTCAGCCCCTGGCAGGAGGCAGAAATGAAATGAATTCCTGTTTAATAAGAAATAATAATAATAAAAATACACACAAGGCACTGCCTGCCTTTTATTTCCATTTTACTTTTTTCAGGGAGAGTGTTCAGCTGTCTCAATTATCCTTAACCTCCAACTCTGCAATCAGAGTGGAAACTTACCACAAGGAGGTCTTACAGCCAGCAAAATGAGTCAGGGGATTTTGTTCCTCTATCTTTTAGCTTCACCCTAAATCCTCTGATTTTATGGGGAGGGGGAGTTACTGTGTGAGCTTAATCTCCTTTCTAGGTAGAAAATGCTGGTAGCTGTAGTGGAAGGTACAAAAATGAGGTGATCTACCACATCCTGAATGAAGGGGGAGCAAACGGATCTAACTTTCACATAATTTCACGCAGAATTCCGATGCATTTTCAGTGTTTCTTGCAAACAGTTTTGGTATTCAAAAAGTAATGTAAGACCTATCCTTTAGGGCAACTGTTTTCAAGGTTCTCACATGTGTACAGACTGAGGGGAAAATCCTTGAAACCTATAAACAGGGTAATCTGAATTTTGAGGGATTCAAATGCTAGATCACACGAGTCAAGATTCGTAGCTCAACCGCTGAATTTTTGACAGCTTTGTGCCCGTCCAGCCCCTAGGTATATATAAATTGAGGTATCATACATCTGAACAGAAGTGTCACCATGCAAGTCGTTGGGTCTTGTAACATACACGCACAACAACAAAGCTCTAAGATCTATAAGATTCCGAGGCATGCACTTCATGGAATCCTTGCATGTAGAATTTATACAACAATACACCTTTGACAGAAGTCATACTCCTACTAGAGTGAGACCATATTAGCGCCAAGATCCACAAGAATAGGGCTAAATTAAAATTTTCAAAGGTGTGCAAAAATTCATGTTTGCACAGTTTTGTGATTCCTGCTACATTGATTTGCAAACTTTGGACCCCTTTTTATCAAGCTGCCTAAGGGTTATTTTTTTGTTGTAGACCACTGCGGTGCTATTTAACTTATTTATAAATGATCTGGAAATTGGAATGATGAGTGAGGTGATTTAAGGGCTCCTTTTACGAAGGTGCGCTAATGGTTTTATCACATGCACCAGATTAGTGTGCACTAGCCGAAAATCTACCACCTGCTCAAAAGGAGGCGGTAGTGGCTAGCACACGGGGCAATTTAGCAAGCATTATTCCACGCTTTAAGCCCTTAGCGCACCTTCGTAAAAGAAGCCCTAAATTTAAAGATGACACTAAATTGTTCAAAGTTGTTAAAACACATGCAGATTGTGAAAAATTGCCAGCAGTCCTTAAGAAATTGGAAGACTGGGTGTCCAAGTGGCAGATAAAATTTAATGTGGTCATATGCAAAGTGATGCAAATTGGGAAGAATAACCCAAATTACAGTTATCGGATGCTAGGGTCCACCTTGGGAGTTAACGCCCAGGAAAAGGATCTGGGCGTCATTGTAGACAATACGATGAAACCTTCCGTCCAATGTGCAGAGGCAGCCAAAAAAGCAAACAAGATGCTAGGAATTATTAAAAGAGGAATGGTGAGCGAGGCGCAAAATCTGTATATCCCCAGATTCAGAAAGGGGTGCAAAAAGAGTCGAACAAAAGACCCGGTGTTGATAACTAAAATAGTGAAGGAAGCGGTAGGCAATAAGAAAAATTATTTCAGGAAATGGAAAAGGAACAAAACTGAGGGGAACTGGAAAGAGCACAGGAAGTATCAAAAAGAATGTCACCGTGTGGTTCGAAAAGCCAAAAGAGAGTATGAAGAGAGGCTAGCCAGGGAAGCACGAAATTTCAAACCGTTTTTTAGATATGTTAAAGGGAAGCAGCCAGCTAGGGAAGAGGTGGGACCACTGGACGACGGAGACAGGAAGGGAGTGGTGAAGGAGGAGAAAGAAGTTGCGGAAAGACTAAACACGTTCTTTTCGTCTGTATTTACAAACGAAGACACAACCAACATACCGGAACCTGAACAATTCTTCAATGGAGATCAAGCAGAAAAATTGACATCCATGGAAGTGAGCCTTGAAGATGTGCGCAGGCAGATAGAAAAACTAAAAACTGACAAATCCCCGGGTCCGGATGGAATCCATCCAAGGGTTCTGAAGGAATTAAAGGAGAAGATAGCGGAACTACTGCGGCAAATTTGCAACCTATCCCTGAAAACAGGCATGATCCCGGAGGATTGGAAGATAGCCAATGTTACGCCCATTTTAAAAAAGGGATCAAGAGGTGACCCGGGAAACTACAGACCGGTGAGTCTGACCTCGGTTCCGGGGAAAATGGCGGAAGCACTAATAAAAGAAAGCATCGATCAACATTTTGAAAGAAACAAGCTTCTGATAACCAGCCAACATGGTTTCTGCAAGGGGAGATCGTGCCTAACTATCTTATTGCACTTGGGGGTAATGGTGGACATGACAATGATGCTGACGGCACAGTGCGCAGCGGCCGCTAAGACAGCACATAGAATGCTAGGTATAATCAAGAAGGGCATTACAACCAGAACGAAAGAAGTTATCCTGCTGTTGTATCGGGCGATGGTGCGTCCGCATCTGGAGTACTGCGTCCAATATTGATCGCCGTATCTTAAGAAGGATATGGCGTTACTCAAGAGGGTTCAGAGGAGAGCGACACGTCTGATAAAAGGGATGAAAACCTTTCATACGCTGAGAGATTGGAGAAACTGGGTCTCTTTTCCCTGGAGAAGAGGAGACTTAGAGGGGATATGATAATGACATACAAGATCATGAAGGGCATAGAGAGAGTAAAGAGGGACAGATTCTTCAAACTTTCAAAAAATAAAAGAACAAGAGGGCATTCGGAAAAGTTGAAAGGGGACAGATTCAAAATAAATGCCAGGAAGTTCTTCTTTACCCAACGTGTAGTGGACACCTGGAATGCGCTTCCAGAGGACGTAATAGGGCAGAGAACAGTACTGGGGTTTAAGAAAGGATTGGACAATTTCCTGCTGGAAAAAGGGATAGAGGGGTATAGATAGAGGATTACTGCACAGGTCCTGGACCTGTTGGGCCGCCGCGTGAGCGGACTGCTGGGCTGATGGACCTCAGGTCTGACCCAGCGGAGGCATTGCTTATGTTCTTATGTTAACAAAACTAAGAATGTTATAATGCCTCTGTATCGCTGTGAGACCTCACCTGAAGTATTGCGTTCCATTCTGGTCTCCTTATCTCAAGAAAGATATAGTGGCACTAGAAAAGATTCAAAGAAGAGTGACCAAGATGATAAAGGAGATAGAACTCCTCTCGTACGAGGAAAGACTAAAAAGGTTAGGGCTTTTCAGCTTAGAAAAGAGACGGCTGAGGGGAGATATAATTGAAGTCTACAAAATCCTGAGTGGAGTAGAACAGGAATAAGTGGATCGATTTTTCACTCTGTCAAAAATTACAAAGACTTTCTATTGCATCGATCCCACTGGACGCCACATAAACTTGCTAAATTTTCCAAAGAAGGCTCCAATCTATGCTGATCCTGTGGAAAATTCGAAGGTACACTGCCGCACATGTTATACCAATGCTCACATATTAAATTGTATTGGGATAAAGTCTAGAGCAGTGTTCTTCAACCTTTTTACACCCGTGGACCGGCAGAAATAAAAGAATTATTTTGTGGACCGGCAAACTACTAGGACTAAAATTTAAAAACCCCGTTTACGCCCCCATCTCCACGAGCTCGGTCCCCGCAAACCATCTGATCCCATCTGCACAAGCCGCAATTATGATTTTATATTGAACGTATTTTATTAAAGTATAAAAAGAAACAATATTCTGAACAATTGTGATTTTATAAATACAAATATACAGAGCACGGACCAACAAAACCCCTGTCTCCCCTCCCCTTCACATATATCACCTCTACTATCAAGAAAACTGAACAAGCCAAGTTATTATAGAATGCTACATAGAAATATCATGCTAACAGAATACTGCAGCCCCCAGTTATGTCTCTAGCAGGATATATATTTCAAATCTGATATATTCTAATGACAAAATAGAAATAAAATTATTTTTTTCTACCTTTTGTTGTCTCTGGTTTCTGCTTTCATTTTCTTTTCACTCTTTTCCTTCCAGCATCTGCCTGTTCCATCCAATGTCTGCCCTCTCCCCCTTCCATATGTATCTGACTTCTTTCTATGCCCCTCTTCCCTGTCCATCTTCCTCTCTCCTTTTTACATCATTCATCCCAGCTTCACTGCCTTCTTCATTTTTATCTCTCCTACACCAGATCTAGCATCTCTATTCCTCTCTCATTTCTCTGCTGACCCCCTTTCCAGCATCAATGTCTCTCTACTTTCTCATTCCTCTCTCTCCCCTTTCCCTCATCTGATCTCTCCATTCCACACTGACCCCCTTCCCCTCCTGTAATCTCCCTACCAGCTGTTTCCTTCCTTTTTTCTTTCTCCCTTCCCTCCTTCCTTTTTTTCCCTTCTCCCTTCCCTCCTCCCTCTATCCAACATTAACTCTCTTCCCATCCCTTTCCCTCCTCCCCTTCCAGCAGCATCTCTCCTTCTCCCTTCCCTCCTCCCTCTATCCAACATTAACTCTCTTTCCATCCCTTTCCCTCCTCCCCTCCCAGCAGCATCTCTCCTAATTCTCTCCAAGTCCAGTAACAGCTCTCCCTTTATCCAGCAGCTTCCCAGCCTCCTACAGTGGCTTCCTCCCCTTCCAGCAGCTCTCAGTACTTGCCTGCAGGAAGTTGCCGGTAAATCACTGCCCTGGCAAGTAGGAGAGCTGGTGGGAGGGGAGACAGCCACTGTGAAGGCTCCCCAGGATCTTGTTCGCACACGCTGATCATCTCCCTCCACTTGCACCTGTATCTGAAGCTCTCTCCATTCTACTCGCGACTTCCCCGCGGCCCTCTTCAGCAACTCGGCAGGGGCGGCGATCAAGACAGGCTGCCGACATCGGGACCTTCACTCTCTGAGTCCCACCCATTTTGTTTCAACTTCCTGTTTCCTAACAGGCGAGACTCAGAGAGGGAAGGCCCCGACGTTGGCAGCCTGTCTTGATCGCCTGAGGCTGGGAGGAACATTAGTCGGGAGGAACTGCAGTCGGCAGGAAATTTAACTGCCGACTGGATCTCGCCGGCCCTGCGCAGACCGGCAGAAATTTTCTGCGGACCGACACCGGTCCGCGGACCGGCGGTTGAAGAACTGTGGTCTAGAGCACCCTATCCACCATTCTAAATATTAATGAACCCTTACATTTTAAAATTATTATTTTTGGACAACATGGTCTCACATATTCTATGCCCGAACCCAATGCTCGTTTACTTAACATCTTATTATTCTTGGCTATTAAAAACATCTTGCACTGTTGGAAGGACTTATCTAAGGTAGAATACAATATATGGTGGAACACTGTATGCATAACCAACAAATTAGAAAGTGTAATAACTGAAAAACATCATTCTATTAGTATAGCAACCTGTTCAACTTTATTGTGACTTGGACTGTTGGCATAAAATTATCTCAA
Organism: Geotrypetes seraphini; assembly: GCF_902459505.1. Taxonomy (NCBI): domain Eukaryota; kingdom Metazoa; phylum Chordata; class Amphibia; order Gymnophiona; family Dermophiidae; genus Geotrypetes; species Geotrypetes seraphini. Next base: position 181,786,992 of record NC_047087.1, read on the forward strand.
TGTAATACCAATGTAATATTTATAAAATATATTTAGAGTCACTTCTTGTCAGTTAATTAAGTCACTTGGGATGCTCAGTATGATGCTCATTGGGAACTCTCTTCTATTCTTTTCACGTATACTCTCAGCTGAAATTATATGTACTGGCCCTGCTGGATTTGGTTGATATGAGACACTGGTTGTATTGACTTATATATAATACTATTTTCCCGCTTATTAACTGTGATACGTACAACTAGTCTGTTTCATGTTTAAGTTATCTTTTGTATATTTGCAAATATGTATATTTGCATATTTATAATAATTATTTGTATACGTTGCATATTTATTGTGAAAAATAATTTAAAAAAATAAATTACAAAGACTAGGGGACACTTGATGAAGTTTTAAAACCAATAGGAGGAAATATTTTTTTTCACTCAGAGAATAATTAAGCTCTAGAATGCATTGCCGGAGGTTGTGGTAAGAGCGGATAGAGTAGCTGGTTTTAAGAAGGGTTTGGACAATTTCCTGGAGGAAAAGTCCATAGTCTGTTATTGAGAAAGATATGGGGCATGCCACTGCTTGCCCTGGATCAGTAGCATGAAATGTTGCTACTCTTTGTTTTTTGGTCAGGTACTAGTGATCTGGATTGGCCACTGTGAGAACGGGCTACTGGGTTTGATGGATCATTGGTCTGACCCAGTAAGGCTATTCTTATGTTCTAGTAGCAAGAACGGGGAGACGCTGGATGGAAGGATGGGAGAGAGAGAAGGGGTTATACTAAATGGAAAGATGGAAGAGAAAAAGTGGACCCTGAATGGAAAAGGCTGGGGTAGAGGGGAGATGCTGGAAGGAAAGATGGAGGGAAGAGGGAGGGTCATGCTAAATGGAAGGATGGGAGAGAAAAAGGGGGCCTTTGATGGAAAAGGGGGAGAAGGGTTTATGCAAAACATAAGGATGATGAAAGAAAAAGGGAACCCTGAATGGTTAGAGTGAGGACTCTCAATGGAAAGATAGAGGGAGACCCTGGATGAAAGAATGAGGAAGAGAGAAGGGTGACATGCTAAATGGAAAGGTGAGAAGAGAAAAAGGTGGCATACTGAATAGAAGATGATGGATGGAAGGATGGGAAGAGGCACACTAAATGGAAGGATAAGGAGAGAAAAAGGACATACTGGATGGAAAAGGTGGGGAGAAACAGAGGGGAAATACTGAGTGGTAGTGAGGAGCGACCTGAGAGAGAGAGAGAGATGGAAGTGGGTTGAAAGTGGGAAGAAAGAAAGACATGCCAAATGGAAAGGGGTAGTGACAGAGTTAGTGAGACACTGGGGACTAAGAGAAAGGGGAACGAGAGGTATGGTGTGAGAGATAAGAGATAGAAAGGTGTAGGTAGATAGTAAAAAGACAGAAATTGAAGACTTTATGGTAAAAATGAATGAATAGTGGGAGAAAAATAAACCGAAGAATGCAGAGATGGAAAAAAACAATGTTAGAGATGAATGTAATGGAGGAGATGAAGAAAACAGGAGGTAAGAGAAAAATGACAAATGGATACAAAACCCTGACAAGAGAGTTAAGAGAAGATGGAGGAATGCAGAAAACAGAGATTGGGACCAACATGATTAGAAAAGTAGACAGCTAGATAGAAAAAAGAATTGTATTTTTAATTTTGAACATAGTACAAACTCACAACTAAAAAAATCTGATATATCATAGGGGAGAGAATGGGAGCAGTGCAAGAAAGAACGGGGGATTTTCTTACTATGGCCCTGACTGCATGCAGCCAGCAGCCACCTAGGAGAGGGGTGGGGATGGGGACAGGGCCATGTGTCCACTTTTTTGTCTTTATAAATATGGTAACCCGACTAATGTGAGTTACTGAAAGCAGTCTGAACACAGGCTGCTTTCAGCTAGTCCTTGGATCTTCCCTTTGCCGCTCCTCTGATGCAATTTTCTGTGGGCAGTATGAGGCATACCAAGGGTACAGGGGGTGGGGCAGTCCACCCCGGGTGCATGATATATGGGGGTGCACAGCTGGCACACCAGGTCAAGGACCTCTCACCCTACTTTGCCACTGCTGCTTTCCCGAACCAGCAGCAGTGCCTGTAAACTTTAAATTCAGCCATCGTGGGACCTTACTGAACATCCTATGGCTGCTGGTGCAGTCCCTTCAATGTCACTTCCTTGTTCTGGAGCAGAGACAGCAGCCATGGGGAGGTGCAGACAGGTCTCGCAATGGCTGCATTTAAGTTTACCGTCACTGTTGCTGGTTCGAGAAGCATACAGCAGTGGTGGGGAGGTGAGGGATGGGATACTAGATGGCATTGGGGTGGATGGAGAGCGAAGGGAGCAGGATACTGGTATGGAAGGGTGGTGGAGGGAGAGATAAAGAGACGGCAGATGCTGATTGAATTGGGGTGCAGGGAGAGGGAGAGAGAGAAAAAAAAGAAAGGGAAAGATACTGGATGGAATTGGGTTGGAGGGAGAGAAGGGGGCAGATGCTGATGGACGTGGGCTGAATGGAGAGAGAGGAGGCAGATGCTGATGGAAGTGAGATGGATGAAGAGAGAGAAGGGGTAGACTGGATGATAGTGGTGAGGGGACGTGGAGCAGATGCTGGATGGAAGTGGGGATGAGAGAGAAAAAGATGGGAGGAGATGCTAGATGGAATTGGGGAGAAGAGAGAGAAAGGGGAACAGATGCAGGAAGGAAGTGGGGAGGAGAGAAAGAGGGAAGCAGACACTGAATGTAAGTGGAGAGGACAGATAGAGAAGAAGATGCTGGATGGAAGGAGTAGAGAAAGAGGGCACACAATGAAAGGAGGGGATAAATAAAAAAGGGCACATGCTGTATGGAAGAAGAGGATAAATTAAGTGAAATACTGGAGGGTGTGATACTGGAGGGGGCGAGGGAAAGAGCTGGAAAGCTGTAGGTAGACAGTGAAAAGAGGGAAATTGAGGACTAGATAGTAAGAAATAATTTAATCTAGATAGATGCAGAAAATACATTGAGAAGGAAGACGAGGGAAGAAAAAGAAAGGGGAGAGGAGGAGAAAGATGCCAGACCTTTGGGGAAGGGAAGGGAAGGGAAGAAGATGGATACCAGACCAATGGGAGTGGAGGAAGAGATGGAAGGTGGAGGCAGACAGTTTCTGGAAGGGGCATAGAAGAAGAGAAGATGCCATATGGAAGAGGCATAGAAGAAGATAAGATGCCATATGGAAGGGGCAGAAAGAAGGCAGACAGTGGATGGAAGAGAATGATGAGAAGATGAGGAAAGCAGAAACCAGAAATGACAAAGGTAGAAAAAAAATTCTATTTATTTTTTTACTTTAAGATAAAGTAGCTGTGTTGATAAATGTTTATAAAAAAAAAAACAAAAAAGGGAAATAAGATGATCCTTTAATTCAGGGGTAGGGAACTCCGGTCCTCAAGAGCCGTATTCCAGTCAGGTTTTCAGGATTTCCCCAATGAATATGCATTGAAAGCAGTGCATGCAAATAGATCTCATGCATATTCATTGGGGAAATCCTGAAAACCCAACTGGAATACGGCTCTCGAGGACTGGAGTTCCCTACTCCTGTTTTAATTGGAATAATTTTAATACATTTTTGACTAATTCAGAGACCAAAACCCCATTCCTCAGGTCTGGACAGAATGCCATAACAGCAGTATACTTTACTGACCTGAGGATATAGGTTTTGGCCTCTGAAAGCTAATTGAAAAATGCATTAGTCCCTATAAAATGGTATTATCTTATTTTCCATTTTTTTGTTTTATTTTTATTTGTTAATTTGTAAAGTGATTGCTATTTCTCTGGGTTTTTTTTCAAATGTACATTTGCTATCTGTATTTTGCACAGTATTAGGGGACAATGCATCACTGTTTCAGTTTTTGTGGTGTTGCATGCAATGTCTGGCTTCATTGTGGTTCGGTTTAACCTTTGTCTACATATTTCTATTTTTAGTTTGTGATTACAAATTCCATATTGAGCGAGGGTGTTTCTGTGTTCCGTGTGTACGAAAGACATGGTTTTCTGATATCATTGACTGTGCAGGATCCATACTAGTCTGATTTGTTTAGTTTTACAATGGGTGTATTGATGTTTTACTGCTCACTGCAGTACGAAGATGCTTCCTTTTCTTAGGTACACTCTTGTTGTGTAACATGTGGATTATTACTCTTTTTTATTTTTATTGATTTTATATAATAACTTATACAAAGTACAAGAAAATATAATAAAATCAAACCAACAGCACTTTCATACTACATCAAATTCTTAAAACAACCCAAACTTCCTCCCACCCAACCCCCTTTACCCCTCCTGTATGTGTATAAAGAATATGAATAATGCAATAAATAATCTGAATAAAATAAAAGAAACCATCATATACCACCATGGTCTTTAACAAACATATCCAATGGGCACCAGGTGTCATTAAATACCCGGAACTGACCATTTTGCTCTGCTAACATTCAACCGAGTAGCATGATAAGCTAAGTATATAACTTATTTGAACACTTTCAATTAGAATAATCTCAAGAAAACTTCTAAAAAGAGCACGCTGGATAAAAAAAGTTTAAAAGTTTAAAAAAAGTTTACTTAAATAAATGCAAAAAAGAATGTGAGCCAATGAGGAATAAAAACACCGGTATTCCCACCGATATTGAACACTACTAAGGGTGGAGGAGGTGTACCTGAGGCCACATTTTGTTACATTTGAAATATATGAGAGTATGTTTAACAATTTGTAATTCTATGGAGGGGAATGCTGGATATTTTGGAGATTAGGTAAAACATTGGTGAGATGAAGCAGGGCCATAAGATGTTCTTCAAGAAGAAGCCAGTCCGTCAAATTCTCCATGAGTTCAGGGAGGATCCAATACATATCTTGACACAAAATATAAGCTTGATGATACCTATAAAAATCCAGGAAATTTATTCCTTCCTTAGACTGAGACTTTTGCAAAGATATTAAAGAAATTATGTGAGTTTTATTTAACCATATAAAATATGATAAAATTTTATTTAATTTTTTATAAAAGGATGCCTGAAAATATACAGGTATCATACTCATTTGGTAGCAATTACAGGTGCAATCATCATTGTAATAGTTTGAACTCTCCCCCACCAAGATAGATGTAAAGGCTTCCATCGCTCACACATTTCCTTGGTCTTTATCAATAATGTTTTTTCATTTACCAGCATAGTGTCTTCCAAATTTCTTTTAATAAATATTCCTAAATACTTTATTCCATCTTCTTTCCAAAGGAAGGGGAATGGATCTAGTAATCCCTTTACACAATGGACATTCAGTGGAAGAACCTCAGATTTGCTCCAATTGATTTTATACCCAGAAAAATTTCCAAAATCTTCAATCAGCTGGAGTAAAGTTGGAATAATTTGTTCAGGATTGGTTAAATGCAATAAAATATCATCTGCGTATGCCGAGATTTTATATATTTGACATGCATATGCAATGCCTTGTATAAGAACATAAGAACATAAGAACTGCCATCTCCGGATCAGACCTTCGGTCCATCAAGTCCGGCGATCCGCACACGCGGAGGCCCTGCCAGGTGTACACCTGGCGTAATTTATAGTCCACCATATCTTTATATGCCTCTCTTAAGGAGATATGCATCTAGTTTGCTCTTGAAGCCTAGGACGGTCGATTCCGCAATAATCTCCTCTGGGAGGGCATTCCAGGTGTCAACCACTCTCTGAGTGAAGCAGAACTTCCTGACATTAGTCCTGAACCTGTCCCCCCTTAGCTTCATTACATGTCCTCTAGTCCGTGTCAAATTGGACAATGTAAATAATCTTCTCTGCTCTATTTTGTCGATTCCTTTCAGTATTTTGAAGGTCTCGATCATATCCCCACGCAGTCTCCTTTTCTCAAGGGAGAACAATCCTAGTGTTATAAGTCTGTCCTCGTATTCCAGTTTCTCCATACCCTTCACCAGTTTTGTTGCTCGTCTCTGCACCCTCTCCAGCAGTTTTATATCCTTCTTTAGGTAGGGAGACCAATGTTGGACGCAGTATTCCAAGTGTGGTCTGACCATTGCCCTATAAAGCGGCATTATAACTTTCTCCGATCTACTCGAGATTCCTTTCTTTATCATGCCCAACATTCTATTTGCCTTCTTTGCCGCTGCCGCGCATTGTGCCGACGGCTTCAGGGTCCTATCTATCAGTACACCCAGGTCCTTTTCTTGTTCACTCTTCCCCAGAGTTGCACCTGACATTGTATACTCGTATTCCTTATTCTTATTGCCTAAATGCATTACCTTGCATTTCTCCACATTGAACTTCATCTGCCATTTCTCCGCCCATGTTTCTAACCGACACAAGTCGCTCTGGAGTTTCTCTCTATCCTCCTGCGATCTGATCGCCCGGCATAGTTTTGTATCGTCTGCAAACTTGATGATCTCACTGGATGTTCCTTCCTCCAGGTCATTGATATAAATATTAAAAAGGATCGGCCCAAGTACCGAGCCCTGGGGTACACCACTAGTCACTTTCTCCCAGTCGGAGAACTTCCCATTTATGCCCACTCTCTGCTTTCGGTTTTCCAGCCATTTGCCTATCCATCTTTGTATATCTCCCTCTATGCCATGGCTTTGTAGTTTCCTGAGAAGTCTTTCGTGTGGAACTTTGTCGAACGCTTTCTGGAAGTCCAAGTATATTATGTCCACCGGCTTCCCACTATCAATTTGCTCGTTCACGGTCTCAAAAAATTGGAGTAAATTCGTCAAACATGATTTCCCTTTCCTGAATCCATGTTGACTGGGTTTCATCAAGTCATGTGCGTCCAAGTGCCGGACTATGCTATCCTTGATCAGTGCTTCAACCATCTTGCCAGGGACAGACGTAAGACTCACAGGTCTATAGTTGCCCGGTTCCCCTCTCGATCCCTTGCCTGCTGAATTGCCAATAATAAAGGTTTAATACTATATCAAAAAGCAAGAGAGATAACGGACATCCTTGCCGGACACCCCTTTTTAAAGGAAACCATTCTGAAATTACATTATTAATATAAAGTCTGGCTGATGGAGAACTATAAAGAGCTTGAATCACCTGAATAAATCCAAATGCTATCCCAAACCATTCCATTGCTTGATACATGAAAGTCTGCATTTGAGCCATCTTTCAATATTTAAAGTATATATAAAGAGAATCTCACTCTTTACACCAAAACAGTTCACTCCAACTTAGATAGTATAGTAGCGCTAGATAATATATCAATGTTTTATAAATTCTTTTAGTCCAGTTTCTTTACAACAGTACATCTTAGGAATTCAGATATCCACCCTTATCGATAGATACAGGTGGTGGGATTCTTCATGATTCCAAGTACTATTTACTTATTTCAATTATTTTATATAAATATAATAAATAATAGACTTAGCTTATTCAAAGTCCATTCCCCTTCCTGTATTTTTTGCCCCATAAGACACATTTCCCCCCTCCCCCCAAAAAAGTGGGTGGAAATAAGGGTGCATCTTATGGAGCGAATACCACACCTCCACCTGTTTTTAATCATGGTGCTTCCCTCCTTAGATGGCTGTGGCAGTGAGCCGCCCTCCCCGTGTCTGCTTTTAATGTCGGTGCTTCTCTCACTGAATGGCTGCAGCAGTGAGCCCCCCAGCAGTGAGCTTCCCCCTCCTGTATCTGTTTTTAATCCCGGCGTTTCCTTCGCCAGACAGCTGCAGCAGGGAGAGGGAGAGCGGCGAACAAGGGGGAGCAATGTATGCCCTTGCTTCTCTTCTACAGTATCTGTCCTCCTCATCCTTCTCACTCCCACAGCATCAACCCTCTTCTCCCATCTCCACTCTGAGGCATCACCCAGCCATTTTCTTCCTGCCCCAACATCAGACTCTCCTCAACATCAACCGCCCCCCTTTCTTCCTTCCTTCCCCAGGCATGCATCCTTCTGTATTCTGCATAAGCCCTTTTCTGTTATCCTCAGCCCCTTTCTCCTACTCCAAACCCCACATTAGGTCCATTTTCTCATCCTTCAGTCCCTTCTCCCAGTCCCAGCTCTGGACCCTTCATGAATATCTGCTCACTTCCAATATTTACTCCCTTTCTCCAGATCATGCAACAGCCACTTTTCCCTATTCTCAGTCCCTCTTTCATCTCCAGCATCAGACCATTCTTCCAACATCATGTTCCTTTCTCCTACCCCACTCCAACATCTGTCAGTATAAGTCCCCTTCTCTCTCTTTTTATCCCATCCCTTAGTCTTGAATCACGCCTCTTGCTCCCCCATTCATCTTATCTGTCCAGCCTCTCAACTGTTTCTTTATTTTTATCCTTCCCTACATCCAGCATCTTTCCTCTGAGCTATTCTCCCTCCCCCATGATCAACATCTCTCCTCTGATTGCTTATTCTTCCATCTCTTTTGTCTAGCATCTCCTCTCTCTTTCCTTTCCCCTCTATCATGGTCCAACCCTTTTCATTTCTCTTCTTTTCCACCTGTCATGAGTCAGCATTAGATTCTCTTCCCTACTTTCTCACATATTCTAGTGTTTCCACTTTCTCTTCCTTCCCTCCACATTGCTCAGCATTTCCTCTCTCTTTCCTTTTCTCTCCCCCAGTTTAGAATTTTTTTGTTGAACTTACCTCTCTGTCTCTTGTCATGGCCCCTTTCTACATAAACTTCCTACTTTCACAGGAATTTCAAGATATCATGGCCGCTCAGAGTTTCAAGTTTCTTTATCAGACATTTAATTTTTAAATCTCATTTTATTGTAAACAAAAATGTGAGTAAAAGTCTTATAGTTACTAATAGAGCTACAACAGCAGATTTTCATATACTAAAAGATCAATCTTGACATTAATATAAATCAAAATTTCATGTCAATTATAAAATCTAAAGAATTTTTAAATTTAATTTGAATTAATGTAAATCCACATCCCACCCATAACTCAGTAAGTAACTTGATAAATGAAAAAGATTAATGCTAGATATAATATAGAATCGCATACCACAAAGCCCAAAATAACAAAAAAATAAATGAAATGAAATGAAATAAATCTATATCAGATAATGAAATTTCATTCTATAATGTCGTTAAGACTCAACGGATAGACCATTTGAAGTTCAAAAATTGAAAATTGTTCTTTTTGGGCTAAAACCTGTTCAGAGTTGCCTCCTCTAATGGAGGGAGTAATTTGATCAATGATGTGCCAACTGAGATTCACAAAAACATGCTGATATTGTACACAATGAGATATGAGAGGAGCTGTCATAGTACAAACCTTTGCTGCCCTGCTGCCCTGCCTTGTTCTCAACCGAAACCAATAACCCGCGCTGAGACCAACTCTCCACAAGGCTCCCAGCCGCCTGCTTCCTGCTGGGCCGGGCATGTGAGCATGCTCCGCCCCCCAGAATCGGCAGGGAGTGCTTAAATTGCAGCAGCAGCAGCAGCAGCAGAAGACATCTTCAAACCTTTGCTGCCTTGCTGCCCTGCCTCGCTCCCAACCGAAACCAACGACCCGCGCCAAGACCAACTCTCCACAAGGCTCCCAGCCGCCTGCTTCCTGCTGGGCCGGGCATGTGAGCATGCTCCGCCCCCCAGAATCGGCAGGGAGTGCTTAAATTGCAGCAGCAGCAGCAGCAGCAGAAGACATCTTCAAACCTTTGCTGCCTTGCTGCCCTGCCTCGCTCCCAACCGAAACCAACGACCCGCGCCAAGACCAACTCTCCACAAGGCTCCCAGCCGCCTGCTTCCTGCTGGGCCGGGCGTGTGAGTGTGCTTTGCCCCTCAGAATCAGCCGGGAGCGCTTAAATTGTAGCAGCTGAATGGCACGCTGCTGTTCGGCACGCCGGCTAAGGCGCACGGCAAAGGCGCGCGCCTTAGCGCACGCCTTTGCCAAGCAACTTGGCGGAGCAAAAAATAAAGAAGCCTTCCATCACCTCCCTCCAGCTACCAGGTCCTGCCCTGCTTGGCCCATCAGCGGATATGGGAGCCTGTCGCCGACGGCCTGCTCCAAGCGCTCCTGCCTCCTGCTCTGCAAGATCTCTCCCGAAGCCCTGAAAGGCCAAGCGGATAAGTATATGCCGGTCTAGCCAACTTAAATACTGGCATGCCTGAATAACATTTTAAGTACTTGCATGACTTAAGTACTGGCATGCCTGAATAACATTTTATTATTTGCATGACTTAAGAACTGACATGCCTGAATAACATTTTAAGTACTTGCATGAATAACATTTTAAGTACTTGCTTGACTCCAGCCAATCGGTTTGCATGTCTCTAGTCAGCCTGGACAACCTAAGTACCGACCTGATTAGACAACCCATTTTATATCTGCTTGCCCCCAATCAACCCTAAGCTATACTAAGTTCTTGCTTGTCTGGTTAAACCAACAACTGACTAATTCCAATAAGTACCGACAGGGTCAACCTTCTTCCAGCTCTAAGTCCATCTTTTTCACCAGCTTAGTGAGGGGTAGAGAAGCCAACCATTCCCCCAACCTCACAGAATATAGCCTGCCCCTAACCCGCTCGATCAGCAGGCTCCTAGTTCCTTTCTCTCTATCTTCTCCTCCTAAACACTGGGCCAACATGACCGACCCTACAGGAAAGCTTATTGCCCTCCTCCTTCTCTACTTGCTTGGCACGAGAAATTGGATCCCAAGAACCTTAGCATTTGAACCTATCCCAACCTACTTCTCATGGGATAGAATCACTGGGCCTGAAAAATCACTTCGACCCCCTCGTGTCCTCCACGACTGCATGGAATCTGGCCCCTTCCCTATCTCCATGGTTAATGCCACTCGCCACTCCTCCAGACCATCGCAAAAAAGAAAACGACTCCTAAAAAACATACAACGTGCTGAGCCCTCAACACCTTCGGAACATCACACTATTTCCGGCGCTTATCTGAACATTCATTCAGTTAGGAACAAAGCCCAATTGGTCAAAGACTGGCTAGAAGAAGCCCACCTAGATATCCTACTCTTAATCAAACATGGCTAATCTCTGACCAGGGTGCTATCATTGGTGATCTACTACCTCCAAATTACAAAATTATTCCCCCATCAAGAAACTCAAAGAGAGGAGGTGGTTTAGCAATAATCCTCCGAGATCATTTTCAGTTTCAAATCCTTGACTCTAAACTAAACAATGACCTGGAAATCCTCACCTGCAAAATATCCAAAGAGGACTGTAAAGATAATGGAATCTAGCTAAAGAAGATCTCTACGAATTCCTCCTTACAAACTTGGCAACCGGCCCCTACAATATTCTAGCCGGTGATGTCAATCTATACCTCGAGCAGGAAGAGAATTCCAACGTTGCAGATCTACTTTCCTTCCTCACATCTCTAGGCTTTTCCAAACCACCTCTGACCAAAACTCACAGGAAAGGTCACCACTTAGATTTGATCACATTTCTTTCCAATGCCCCAACTACCCCCAGTGTAAGTTTTAAAGGTGAAGCCTGGGCTAACACCCCCTGGTCAGGCCACCTTCTATGCAACTTTGAATTACACTGGTTCAAAAAACAACCCAAAAAGAAACCAAAGACCACTCTTAAAGAGAAAATGATATGGACAAGAGGACATTTAAACCCTGCAGAATTCTGGTCACACCACAGCTTAATATCCATCCCTGACTTAGACCAAAATTTCATCCTAGGCTGGAAAAATTTCAGCAATTAGGTTCTAAATGATATTGCACCATTGAAAGCTTGTAAGAAAAGACACCGTATATCAGCTAGCTGGTTTGATGCAGATCTATTAGCACTAAAACGAGAAGTACGTAAACTAGAAAGAATATGGTGTAAATCAGGAAAAGATAATGACAGATACACTTGGCGACTAAAAGTCAAAGAGTACAAAACATTGATTAAAGATAAGCGCAGTAAACACTACTACCAAACAATTAACTCTCCCTCGCTGAATAGCAAAGAACTCTTCAAAATAGTAAATTCCTTATTTGATATTAACCTACATAAGCACTCCCATACAGATCTCCCATCCTGTATAGCAAATTTAGCCGACCACTTCGCCACAAAAATTCTCAACTTGAAAACGTCTCTTGTAGCTACCAACTCTAGATAATGAAGGCTCAACTGCTGACATGATTTGGAATCATTCTGAAAACCCAGACTGGAACCAATTCCTTAAGCTCTACTCCAAATATGCAAAATCCAACTGCCTACTATACAACTGTCCTCCGATTATCATGAAAACAGCCCCCTCCCCATTCAAGGCCAAACTCTTCACCTGGGTCTCTCTTTGCCTGTCCAACGGCTACTTCCCGTTGGAACTCTGCCACATTCTAGTGACTCCTATTATCAAAAATGCCAAGGAACCAGTCTCTTCGATTTCCAATTACAGACCCATTGCCAACATACCTCTCTTCCTCAAACTAATGCAAGGTCTAGTTAATCTTGACCTTATGACATACCTAGAGAAGTTTAACATTATACATGACTCCCAGTCAGGATTTCGCACAAACTACAGTACAGAAACTGTCTTAGCATCGTTAATTGATCACCTCTTCCATTTGTTTTCTCTGGGAAAAAGTGCACTGGTATTTCAGTTTGACTTAAGCAGTGCCTTTGACCTTGTCGACCATGACATTCTGATCAGATGCCTCAATTCTATTGGCATTTCGGGACAGGTACTAACCTGGTTCACAGGCTTCCTACAAAACCATACCTACCAGGTCCACAGTGATGGAACCTTTTCCCATTCTTGGAGTAACCCCTGCGGAGTTCCACAGGGCTCCCCTCTCTCTCCTTCTCTGTTCATCATCTACATGGCATCACTGGGACATAAGTTATCCAACTTAAAATTGAAATCATACATATATGCAGATGACATTACAATTAATATCCCCATAACCTCACTGACACAAGAGACTGAACAACTCACCTCATCTGTTTTCACTATGGTAGAACAATGGATTAGACAATTCAAACTAAAATTAAATCCAGAAAAACTAAACTTGTCCTCACAAGCCCCAACCACAAACTAACGAACACCTCTCTGAAATTAAACGGGCTAACTTACCCAATCAATTCCACCATTAAAATCCTTGGAGTCATCCTGGACCGATGCCTGACTTTTGAAGACCATACCAAAACTCAGGTTAAAAAATGCTTTTGCACCCTCTGGAAACTTCGTACCATCAAACACTACTTTGACTTCCTCTACTTCCAATTGCTGGTTCAGTCTCTAATCTTAAGCACCTTAGACTACTGCAATATTATATATTTGGGATCCTTTAAGAAAACCATCAAGTGCCTGAGAACCATTCATAATACTGCTGTCCGTCTCATTTATGGTCTCAAAAAGTCAGATCATGTAAGCCCGTTATACAGAAAATTTCACTGGCTGCCAATAGAGGCAAGGGTCATCTTCAAGTTCACCTGCCTTTGCTTCAAAACCTTAACGGGTTCATCCCTGATTTACCTGTCACGCCATTTTGTATTTCCAGGCACCATTTGCCTATCTGTTTGCCTTCCCCTCCCTGAAGAAATTCCTTGATAGAACACTGTCATTCCAAGCTGGCAAATGGAATAAATGTCTATCCACCCTCATTTCAAGTGCACCCTCCTACCAATCCTTCAGGAAATCAATTAGAACCTACCTCTTTGATAAATTTCTCTGACTGCTTCCTACCTTGTTATATCACTGAAATGCTTGCTGTATCTCTGTCATATTTCCGGTTATACCCAACCTCTCTCAGCTCACTAATGTAACTGAAATTTGTTACCAATGTACTTGACAAAATTTTCTGTAACATCGCTGTATATGTACAGTGTCCTCCTCTGTAAACCGCTCTGAACTGCTTGTGATACTGCGGTATACAAAAATAAAGTTATTATTATTATTATTACTTTTCTGAAACTGACTGTTGTGTTCTGTGAGATGAGAACAAAGATAGCAAGAGCAGCAGGAGAAGGAGGCTCAGATACTCATAGTATGATAGTATTTTTTAAAGGTATAATTATGTTCTCATTTTAGCTCTGTCCTATTTTTTTATGGTGTTCTTTTTCCCTGCTTTCATTGAATTTTTATCATTAATATATAAAACTACCAAGAACTGTTGTAAGATTTGGTGGGATATAAACTTTTAATAAACATAAACATATTCATGCTATTTTAAACTCTGGATGAGCCTGTGCCCAGGGGGTCCACCCTTTTCAGGCACCCCAAAGTGGAAAAATGATTTTTATAGTTTTGCTAAAATCTAATTCTAAGGTACCGTATTTTCACGCATATAACGCGCGCGTTATACGCGTTTTTACCTACCGCGCATACCCCTCGTGCGTTATACGCGTGAGCGCGGTATACAAATTTTTTTTAACATATTTCCCACCCCGCCCGATGCCCGATTCACCCCCCCCAGCAGGACCGCTCGCACCCCCACCCCGAACGACCGCTCGCACGCGCTCCCACCCGCACCCGCATCCACGATTGGAGCAAGAGGGAGCCCAAGCCCTCTTGCCCGTCCGACTCCCCAACTCCCCGACAATATCGGGCCAGGAGGGAGCCCAAACCCTCCTGGCCACGGCGACCCCCTACCCCCACCCCGCACTACATTACGGGCAGGAGGGATCCCAGGCCCTCCTGCCCTCGACGCAAACCCCCCTCCCTCCAACGACCGCCCCCCCCAAGAACCTCCGACCGCCCCCCCAGCCGACCCGCGACCCCCCTGGCCGATCCCCACGACACCCCCACCCCCCTTCCCCGTACCTTTGGTAGTTGGCCGGACAGACGGGAGCCAAACCCGCCTGTCCGGCAGGCAGCCAACGACGGAATGAGGCCGGATTGGCCCATCCGTCCCAAAGCTCCGCCTACTGGTGGGGCCTAAGGCGCGTGGGCCAATCAGAATAGGCCCTGGAGCCTTAGGTCCCACCTGGGGGCGCGGCCTGAGGCACATGGGCCCAACCCGACCATGTGCCTCAGGCCACGCCCCCAGGTGGGACCTAAGGCTCCAGGGCCTATTCTGATTGGCCCACGCGCCTTAGGCCCCACCAGTAGGCGGAGCTTTGGGACGGATGGGCCAATCCGGCCTCATTCCGTCGTTGGCTGCCTGCTGGACAGGCGGGTTTGGCTCCCGTCTTTCCGGCCAACTACCAAAGGTACGGGGAAGGGGAGTGGGGGTGTCGTGGGGGTCGGCCAGGGGGGTCGCGGGTCGGCTGGGGGGGCGGTCGGAGGTTCTTGGGGGGGGCGGTCGTTGGAGGGAGGGGGGTTTGCGTCGAGGGCAGGAGGGCCTGGGATCCCTCCTGCCCATAATGTAGTGTGGGGTGGGGGTAGGGGATCGCCATGGCCAGGAGGGTTTGGGCTCCCTCCTGGCCCGATAGTGTCAGGGAGTCGGCGGTCCTTCGGGGTGGGGGTGCGAGTGGTCCTGCCGGGGGGGGATGTATCGGACGTCGGGGGGGGGGCATCAGGCTTTCAGGATGGGGACAGACCTTCAAGGGGGACAGGCAGACCTTCAAGGGGGGACAGGACTTTCAAGGAGAGTCGGGGTGGCCAGAGGAGAGTCGGGGCGGGCGAAAGGACAGTCGGGCTGCATGCGCGGTATACCCGTGAGCGCGGTATACAAAAGTTTTTGTACATAAAATCGTGGTTTCTGCGCGCCATACCCATGTGCGCGTTTTACACGGGTGCGCGTTATCTGCGTGAAAATACGGTAATGTGCCTGGTGGTCCTGAACGCTGGGGTTGTGCATCTGGATCGACAGGCTGCTTGTGGGATGAGGTCATGCATCTTTCAGCTCTGCCTCCTTCCTAGAGGGCTTATTCCTGCCTTCTCAGTTTTTCTTTTGCAAGCAAGTTGCTCAGATGTATTTCTGATCTACTCTGTGGTTTTATTAGTTTCGGGGGGGAGGGGGGATCCTGTCATTTTAAGTTGGAGGCATGATGCCTACGGTTTTCCTTTTCTTAGGACTTCTGTCTGGGAGAAGACACAGACTCGCACGGCTGAAGTCTGCTGCTAGTAGATCAGCCCTTAGGGACACCTGTCTAGCCACCTTACAGTAATATTTTTGGAGCTTGAGGGCCATCCCCTGAGTAGCTGCTTGCATCCCTGATTTATCAGGAACTCCTCTTACTGGCCTACAAGTGCGTTCACTCTGTGGCTCCTCAATATCTCTCCTCTTTTATCCCTCCCTTTACTCTTATCTCTCCCGCAACTATCAAGTACGTTTTAATTACGATCTATCTGATACCTGAAGCAATCTATCTGACGTGCTGCAGGGGTCACCATTATCCCCATTGCTTTTCAATGTTTACATGTCTTTATTAGGTACGCAATTGACCCAGCTGGGGATAAAATTATTTAGCTATGCAGATGACTTTACGATCATTTTCCCACTCGCTACCTCTCTCTCGGAAGTTACTCCTAAGGCAACAGAAGTACTAAATTTGATGGAGCAATGGATGACTGAATTCAGACTGAAGCTTAATTCAAAAAAAACAAAATTTTTTGTAGCTTCGCCACACCCACTCGACATTAAAACATCACTGTGCATCAATAAACTTAGTTATCCTATTCAATCTACTATGAAGGTATTGGGTGTAACATTGGACCAGAGCCTAACCATGAAAGACCAGGTGGACTCCTTAGTTACAAAGAGCTTATTTTGATATTTCATCATTTAGAATTCTGGTACAATCCCTTATACTGAGTCAACTTAATTATTGTAATATCGCCTATTTGGCAATTTCCCAGAAGAATATGTGGCGATCACAACTGTTGCAAAATGCGGCGATCAAGCTAATTTTTGGGTTGAAGAAGTTTGATCATGTAACACCTTCCTATCGACTTCTGCATTGGCTGACCTTTTCTCTTTCTCAACCAACAGACATCAGAGAAGCTCACACTTGAATTTTGTTTCTCCACCGGTTAGAGGATGTAAATTTAAAAGACATCATCAACATCTTTTCTCACATCAGGCAGCATTATGGGATAAAGATCTGGAACAATTGCTTAGCCTACTACTTATGGGGAATTTAGGAAACACCTAAAAACATATCTGTTCCTGAAGTACTTAGGTAACTGACCTGTACAATCTTAGTCCACAATATCTGATCTCTAGAGCTGTTAATCACTAGCTTCTAACTTTGTTAATTCTACTCAATTTGTAGCATCTTTTAATCATTGTAAACCGCATAGAACTTCACAGTCCTGCGGTATATAAACTGTTATTATTATTATTTACTCTGCCCTGGGAAGTCCGTTCTCCAGGTAAGTCTCTCTTGTCTGCACCCTTCTCCTCTACTGCCAACTGCCAACTTTACCCTTTCTGTCTTGCTGTGCCAAATGCGTGGATCAACTTGCCTGTTTCAGTACGCCAGGCTCCATCTCTGGCGACATTCAAATCCAGGCTCAAAGCCCACTTTTTGGAAACTGCATTTAAGTCCTAACCCTTCCAAATTGTAAAACAAAATGTGTTTCTCATTCCCTCTGTAGCCCCCCTACCCTCTCTACCTCTTCATCCCTTTGTATTTTCCTTCATGAGCAGCATATATTGATTCACCCTTTGTCCAGTGTCCTTTGTGTCTGTTATAATTAGAATGTAAGCTCTTTTGAGGAGGGACCATCTCTAGCATGTTTAATGTACAGCACTGCATGCATCTGATAGTGCTATAGAAAATATAAAAAGTAGTAGTCTTAACAAAACAATATCTCCGATAGCTTATTTGTTGACCCCTATTTCTGCATATCGAGTACAATTTTGAAATAGCATGTTTATTATCTAGCGAGTTAATGTCCTGCAACTCCTTGAAGGCAAGCATTATTTACTGTTTAAGAGCTGCAGGACTTTGGCTCCCTGGCGAAATGTAAGAATCACAAGAAGTTTGTGCTTGCATAAATTGTTCTTTGCTAATTTCCGTTCAGAAGATGCAGGAAATTAAATTCTCAGGTAAACAATTAACTCTTTTAAAAAATGTACATTAACTGACTTGCAGACTTTTGTGCTTTTTTTTTCCTGAGCCCCTCTTGAGTGGGTACACAGCAGTCGACTGACCTAGGACACTTGTTGAAGTTAGCTGTTCTTCTCACACCAGCTGGTTGTAATTGATGGTGAAAATTGTTTCTTATCCCTGCCAGTATTGGAGTAAGATGTTTTTTTATCACACCAACTGGTTGCAATTGCTGGCGGAAGCTGTTTCTTATCCCAGCTAGCTACATGTCCCTGAGGCAGCCTTGTTTGGTGAAACGCATCAGGCATGGTTCCTGGGAGCACCTTGAATAAATCTGACTTTAATATTCATATTGCCTGCCGATCTTCTTTTGTTATACTTTTCTTAGAGAAAGCTGGAATAATAAGCCCTGAGGTGTAATTAGGATTGGGCAAGCATGAAGAACAGACACACAGCCAGTCACATACATCCTAACTGAGATCAACTCCTTACAGCATAATCAGACTCGCTTACCATATTCATCATATCTACTGTAGATACAATATCTTTTATGTCACCTACTTCTATCTCTCCCAACTACCTTATTTATCATATCTTGCCCATCAATATGTTCATCCTGTGCATGTCTGTCACTTTCTGTTAAAATATGGCCATGCCTATTGTATTGACCACAAGTAAGAACATAAGAATTGCCATCTCCGGATCAGACCCTGGGTCCATCAAGTCCGGTGATCCGCACACACGGAGGCCCCGTCAGGTGTACCCTGGCATAGTTTTAGTCCCCATATCACTCTATGCCACTCTTAAGGAGATGTGCATCTAGTTTACCCTTAAATCCTAGAACAGTGGATTCTGCAATTACTTCCTCTGGGAGAACATTCCAGGTGTCCACCACTCGCTGCGTGAAACAAAACTTCCTGATATTTGTCCTGGACCTGTACCCCCTCAGCTTCAGTCTATGTCCTCTTGTCCGTGTCACACTGGACATTGTAAATAACTGTTTTCCCTGCTCCATTTTGTCGAATCCTTTCAGTATTTTGAAAGTCTCAATCAGATCCCATTGCAGTCTCCTCTTCTCAAGGGAGAACAACCCCAGTCTCCTAAGTCGTCCAGGTTCTCCATACCTTTCACTAGCTTCGTTGCTCGTCTCTGCACCCTCTCTAACAGTTTTATATCCTTCTTTAGGTATGGAGACCAATGCTGAACGCAGTATTCCAGGTGTGGTCTGACCATGGCTTTGTAGAGCAACATTATAACTTTCTCTGATCTACTCATATAAGTGTTTTACTTTGTTGTGTATTGTAAGGGGCATATTCTATAAACAGCGTCCCGATTGTAGGCGGTGGTAGATGTCCTACCGCTGTCTAACCAGCCAATCGGGATGCATGTTTAAAAAAAAAATAAAAAATAACCTGAAGCAGGCTGCCTACACAGTAGGCGTGTGTCACAGGTGCAGGGAGGTGCCTAGGGACACTTAAGCTTGCCCAAGGCTGGGTGTGGGTATGGTTTCACCTGGAAGTGGCCCTAGGCATCTTCCTAGGACTGTGATAGACGCCTGA
The DNA here is from genome assembly GCF_902459505.1 of Geotrypetes seraphini. Lineage (NCBI taxonomy): Eukaryota > Metazoa > Chordata > Amphibia > Gymnophiona > Dermophiidae > Geotrypetes > Geotrypetes seraphini. The sequence continues at coordinate 181,806,430 of NC_047087.1, forward strand.
AATGTAGGCCAGAAAATGCTGGCCTAAATTTCAAATAGACGCAGCTCCTAAACTGATCGCAGCAAGGAAATATCCCATGGGAGTGGCCTTAGCTGCCTGGGCCAATCAGGGCCTTAGGCCCCACCCCAGTGCATTCCAGGATGCATTGGAAAAGGGAAGGCCCGCCATTCTGAAGATGGCCTGCCATCCAGGAGTCATGTGTTTTAGGAGTTGCCAGGATGAGGGAGTGGGCATCTAGGGTTGTTGCGGGGGTGACGACAGGAGGGATTAGGCATCCCTCCTGCAGGCTAATTTGCGGTGGGGTTTGGGGGTTCCCTGCCGCTGCTGCTCAACTGATCACGGCAGGGAGATTCCTTTGCTGCGTTCAGCTCAGTGGCAACGCGATTCTCTAACATGGACACTGGTTAGAGAATCAGGGTGGCAATGTGCAATTCTTAAAAGCTGCTTAGGCGGCTGCTGAGACCAGGCATCCTATATAGAATCAGGCCCTAAATGTTTTACTGTGTTTTACTGTGTACTGTTATATTAATTTTTATTATATTGATTTAGGGACTGATTCTATAAACAGCGCCTACATCGGCCAGTGCCTAACAAAATGACGCTAGCTGCATGTCAGTCATACTCGGGCACAATTTACAGAATCGTGGCTAATGGACCCTATGTAGAAACTTAGACGTCTGAAATGTTGGCAAAGGTTTTTAAGGCCGACATTTCAGGTGCCTAAGTTTTTGAAGAATCACGCTTAACTCATGCCTAACTCATGCTCTGCTCATAGAAACACCCACTTAGGCATTAGGCGCCAGTAAAAGCATTGCAATAGACGCATATCTTTTATAGAATCAGATAGGTGCCTATCAAGTTTATTCAAGTTTTAAGTTTGTTTAAAATATTTGATATGATCGCAATATCCAAATCCAATGCGATTTACAAAGATTAAAAAATAAAAATAAAAACTCCAACAAACGGGACACTAAAAACAATTATAACATTATCGCCCAATTACCATACTTTTCGCTCCATAAGACGCACCTGACCATAAGAGACACCCTAGATTTAGAGGAGGAAAAAAAAACATTCTGAACCAAATTCTCCCTGCCAGGCTCTGCACCCAACCCCTCACTTCTTGCTAAGCTCTGCACCCTGTCCCCCCTCCCTGCCAGGCTCTGTACCCTGCCCCCCCTCTGGTGGTCTAGTGGTAGGTTGGGACAGGGCACGCAGATCCCCCCATCTTGAGGCAAGCAGGCAGGGCCCCACACCCCGTGGCAGGTAGGCAGGCACGGCCCCCTCCCAAACCTTATTTTAGTTTCTCCTGCAGTCCTGCCCTTTTATGGTTTGTAAAAATCAAAGACTAACATGGGAGTATGCTAAATCGATTTCTCCTGCATGCCTCAAAATAGGGCAAACATGCTCCTTTGGTAAATTAAACTATTAGTCCTAAATAAGTAAGACACCTCTGGAAAGTCATATTAGTTACTTATAATCCTGGGAACATGGAGATAAAAAGGATCTTCAATTAAGAGTGGCTCCTCTTCCCAAACACCTCCAATTCCCCCCCACTTCAAATTCATTGTTTCATGCTTTAGTGTAAGCGTGTTAAGAATACTACATTTAACTAGATTTTCAGCTGTAGCATCCAGTGATCTTAAATTTGGATGCAGTCGTCCCTGTGTTTTAACAAACGTCTTACTTTACCTTTAAAAGCAAAAAGATATAATTTTAAAAAATCCACACAGGGATCTGTTTCAGATGTTCCCTCCTTTCATACCTCACACGCTTCAAAACCCTCCCTCAAAATAGCCTTTGAAAGTTGACCACCCTAAAGCAAGGGCCGTGGAAACAGCCAGTGGGTGGGGGTGGGGGAGCATGGATCTCGAGGGGAGGAGGTGATGACAGCTGATGCTACGCACCCCTTCCACCAGGGCATAAAGCCCCCGTGGGGAGTGAACAGCCTAACCCAGCCAGTGTCTCCAACAAGATTCACCACCCCTCCCCCCACTCCCAGATGATGGCTGTGCACATAAAGCCCCAGCCCCCTTTTTAAGCTGCACTCACCTCATCCTCCAGCTCGTTCCTGAAACACAGGCAGGCCGCCTGTTTCTTGAAGCCTTTCCAGTTGTAAGTCCGAGTCTGTTTCGGCTTAAACTTCATCATGGAGGTGCCGTGCCCCCCCCCCCTCCAAGCCTTAGGCTACTGGTGCTGCCCGTATACGGCGCTGAGCCCCCATCCCCCCCCCCACTACTACCACCACCTCGTCTTCCTCCTCACGGGCCGAGTGAGACAGCCGCGAGAGCTAGCGCAGACCTGGCGTCATCTGCAGAAGCCTCTCCCAGTGGCCACTTGTATGCTGGTACAAATGGCAAGTAGAAGCAGATGGAGGGAGGGGGAGGGGTCACGGGTCACAAGCGATGGGAATCGGGCCGGGCGCACCTCGCCATGGGCTCCGCTGGCTGCTGGTCAGTGCTGTAACTCAGGGAATCCAAAAGGCTCCTTCCCTCCTTCGACGACTGGAGCTGTGCCTTTTGCGGTGCTCTGACACTGGGGGGGGGAGGGTTATTAGGGTATTCGCTCCATAAGAAGCACCATTATTTTCACCCACTTTTTGAGGGGGAAAGGTATGTCTTATGGAGCGAAAAATACGTTAATTTTTTTTTTTTTTAAGCAATTGCTAAGCCTATTAAGGGTATTTTGCCAATTAAGTTAGGCACCCTTTATAGGATCAGCTCCTTAGTGAATGTTGTACTGCCATTTTATGATATTGTTACTATAAGTTAATTTACCTATTTCCAAGTTTTTACATTGCTGTTCTAATCATATACTATCCCAATATTTCAGCATTTTATTAAGGTCACACTGTGCTATAATTGTAATTTGCTTATGCCCAGATTCATCATCTTGGGAAAATTCATTGAAGACAACAAAAATAAAAAGGCATTTTAATTGGCACATTCTATATAGTCTGCGTAAAGTTAGACACCTATGTCAGTGTGCCAAGCCGATGTAGGCCCCATCTTAATTGGTTTATAGCAAGGGTGTCAAACCGGCGGCCCCATGAAGTATTTTGTGTGGCCCTGGTCGAGAACGATGCAGAGAGTGGTAGAGAGCTGGAACGCTCTTCCAGAGGCTGTTAGAGGGGAAAACACCCTCCAAGGATTCAAGACAAAGTTAGACAAGTTTCTGCTGAACAAGAACATGTGCTGGTAGGGCTAGTCTCAGTTAGGGTGCTGATCTTAGACCAGAGGGCCGCCGCGTGAGCGAACTGCTGGGCATGATGGACCACTGGTCTGACTCAGCAGTGGCAATTCTTATGTTCTTATGAGTTTTCCTCTGCTGCCCCCGGGTATTTACCGTCTTGCTGCCTCCCTCCTCTGTCTTGCTGCAGCGTTTTCACGTTTGTGTGGCCACAGAAACATTTTTTTCGGCCAATGTGGCCCAGGGAAGCCAAAAGGTTGGACACCCCTGGTTTATAGGCTTAATCGGCGCCAATAATTGGCACTTATAATTGTTATTAATTTAACTTAAAAGTTAGGCACCTAACCCAAAAAACTTGATTTTATAAAAATCTTTGGACTAGGTGCCTAGTCCAAAGCATCTGTCTACAAGTGGGCGTGGTTAAGGGGTGGATTGCGGGCACCTGTCCTTGAATTAGGCGCAGGTATTTTTAGGCAATAACAACCTGGCATTAATATGGTGCGTTAAAGCTACTACTACTACTACTATTATTATTTCTAGAGCACCACCAGACATATGCAGCGCTATATAGAGTCACAAAGGAGACAGAATCTGATCAAGTAAGCTTACAATCTAAACAATCAAGACAGATAAACTGGTTAAAGTTAGAGGGATGGTTAAACTGCTGGCTAGAGTGGTGAGCAAAGGGGAGTAAGGTTATGAGTTGAAGGCTGTTTTCAAAAGGTGGGTTTTCAGCCTACTTTTGAAAAAGGGAAGGGCCATGGATGACTCAGATAGTTTATTCCAGGCATATGGGGCAGCGAGCTGAAAGGAATGAAGCCTGAATTGGAAGTGGAGGAGATGGATACAGATAAATGCAATTTGTCTGAGGAATAGAGTTCTCGGGGAGGTGAATAAGGAGGCGTATAAGGAGAGAGAAGATACTGAGGGCCAGATGCCAGTCAGCTATAATCTAATGATCGAATTACATTTACTGACCCATCACGTGGTTTTCTGCACGATTGCTCGTTCTCGGATCCGACCATGCAATTAAGCTCATTAATACTGAAATGCCATGTAAACTAGCAGAGCAATTGATGCTTTAACATGACTTTCCGATGCACATAAAAAAGTGATCGCTGTTAGTGATCCGAAAAAAGCGACTGGTCAAGACCAATCGCTGACCTATCCCACCAATACATAAATATTTATAACATGCCAAACCTGGGTTTTTTTGTTGTTTTTTTTAAATGGGCACAGATGCTGTGTGTATGTTACACATGCTCAATATCTGCCCCATTAAAAAAAAAAGCCTCCCACTAATGACATCCCCCCAACATACCGACACTGGGACCAATTCCCCCTCATGGAAGCAAAAACGTCAAAAGGAATTCACACTCCCTCCTGCCATGCTGACTCCCCACCCCCCACCCTCGTGCGAGAAAAATAAATAAATAAAGACAGGTGGGATGCCCACACCTTCCTGTCAACAGAGGACCCCCTGAACCATCCCCTTATTAAAAAGGCAGGAGGGATGCCCACTCTCTCCTACCCAAACCCACTAAACTCTCCCAGTACCTTTTTGAGAAGTTGCAAGCAGGAGGGAAGCATAGTCCCTCCAGCTCCAAGGCCCATTGATCCAAAATGGCAGGTCTTCCCTCCTCAGTATATCATGTGATGCACAGGGATGGGTTTAAGATCCTGACTGGCTGAGACGGGGAGGAGCCTTAGTCATCTGAGTAAAATCAGGGCCTTAGGCCCCTCCTCGTGCATCATATGATGTACCAAGGAGGGAAGGCCCGCCATTTTGGATTAGCGGGCCTTGAAGCTGGAGGGACTGTACTTTCCTCCTGCTCCCAACTTCTGAAAAAGGTACTGTGTGGGGGTTGGGGAGGTTTTGGGGAGCATGCGGTAGCAGGAGGGAGTGTACATTTCTCCTACCTTTTTTGGGGGGAGGGGAGGGGCTTCATTGGCAGGAGGAAATGGGCATCCCTCTTGCCGATTTTTTTCTCACATGAAAAAAAAAAAAAAAAAAGGTTTCTTGCCCCAAACAGCTGATTTAGCGCGCACTAATCAATTTAGTGCAAGCTAATGATTTGCACACGTTAAATGCTAACGCACCCATTATATTCTATGGACACGTTAACATTTAGCACACGCTAATCATTAGCGTGCACTAAAACGATTAGCACATGCTAAATCATTTAGCGTACACTAAATCGGTTAGCCTGCCTTAGTAAAAGGACCTCTAAATTTGCTAATTGATGCCAAATTAGCATTAAGTACCATGGTACCAAAAAGAAATAATTTCCACTAATTTGTAGTTATGTTTGTAAATGACTTATGCGCCTTTTCTATAAACTTACTGCTGATTTTCAGCTGGTGGCGGTCTGTGGCTTTAAAATGCTGACTGTTGCCGACTAAGTTATGTCCCGGTACTGGTATTGAATATCAGTAAATGACCAGACAGTTATGTGGATCCTGGCTGAATATCTACTGGAACCCATATAACATTTAAAAGGCTCATCAGTCCCTCCAATCATCTCCTCCATTGCTCCAGGCCACCAATATCAAGACCCCCTAACACCCCTTTCATGCCACTCCCCACAGGACCAGACACCACTCTCAACTCGCCCCCATTCAGGATAGGTCCCCCAAAATCCTTGGTGGTCCAGCTGGGATGAGAGGCAAGAACAAACCCCACTCCTGCTCTCTGTGACCCTGGGCAAGTCACTTAATCCCCCAATCCCCCAGGGACATTAGGTAGATTGCGAGCCCACCAGGACAGACAGGGAAAAAATGCTTAAGTACCTGAATAAATTCATATAAACCATTCTGAGCTCCCCTGGGAGAACAGTATAGTAAATAGAATAAATAGATGTTAATAATATACCTTGTAGGAAGTTTATACTTTAGGAGGAAGGAGTAATTAGAGCAACAGCCTCAGCACCCTGAGGTTGTGGGTTTAAATCCCATGCTGCTCCTTGTGACCCTGGGCAAGTCACTCAATCCTCCATTGCCCCAGGTGCATTAGATAGATTGTGAGCCCAATAGGATAGATAGGGAAAATGCTTGAGTATCCGATAACTTTGATAGGTGGTATATAAATAACTAAAATGGCTGCCCTGAACTTTAGCCTCCAATTCCTGGTATTCCTGTGGTTGTGATCAGGTGGATTGGGGTGGCTTGACAGAAGCTGTTATTGTTTGGGGGGAGCAGCTATAGCCAACTCATACCCCCTCTTTTACAAAGGTGCGCTAAGCTTTTTAGCGCGCGTTAAACATGCGCTAAACACCAACACGTGCATGTTATTCTATGGATGCATTAGCGGTTAGCGCACGCATTGATTTAGCGTGCACTAAATCCATGCTAATACGCTTAGTGTGCCTTTGTTAAAGAGAATCTTACATAACAGGTACAAATGTGTAGCTAGAGTTACTAAGGTGTACTAACATCATTATTAAATATTGTTTTGCTACAAGCCCCATTTTATAAAACAAGACCTAGTTTCTGTTAACATGTGTTAATGATAGTGCATGCTGATATGGTAATTTGCATTAGTAAGTCTAGCTATTAGACTGCAAAACATTCAGGGATAAGGAAATAAAGTACATGAATGTAACTTGTCTAGAGCTACTACTGAAAAGGTGTGAGCTAAATCCAAACAAATATTCCATCTTTGATCAACTGTGAACAGATGGTTCTTGATGCGACTCTTTTTCAGCTCGCCTTTAGCTGAGCCCAACAAAACTGTCACCTCTGGCTTTAGTGGTGCTGCGAACATGTGTCTGCTGAGAAGTGGTCAATTATCAACTTATTTCCCAAGTGCCACTGACTGACTAAACAACAATTCTTATCAGTGTTTACCATGGCTAAATTTGCAAACAAAAAGGAAGTGCCAGGGAAAGGATAATAGGAGAAAAGGGGCTGGGTTAAGTAGTAGAATGTCTGTTCAATGCTCACACCTTCTTTTCCTCTTCCCTGCAAGCTGTATTGGCTAGAACAGGGGTCTCAAAATCCCTCCTTGAGGGCCGCAATCCAGTCGGGTTTTCGGGATTTCCCCAATGAATATGCATGAAATCTATGTGCATGCACTGCTTTCAATGCATATTCATTGGGGAAATCCTGAAAACCCGACTGGATTGCGGACCTCAAGGAGGGACTTTGAGATCCCTGGGCTAGAACATAACACCCCTACTGCTCTGGATTCTAAAAACTGGCAGAACTGTATTCCAGGCTGTTCCTCCAGAAATTAAGCCATGGGCCTTACCATTATTTTTCTTATATTTAAAATGGCTTTGCAAGAACTGTAAAAGCCAGAACTAGACGCAAGATAAAGGATAATGAAGGGCTGTGCATCACTTTGCCTATCCAGTGAACCATTCAGTCTTACACTGCTGGTACAATTTTGTACTTTAAATATGACAAAGTGTTTCTATGATTACCAAGGGAGGATAGGTTACCATTTATCAGCAGTTTTCTGTTATTAAACTGTTGAGGAATTTACCATTGTGCCTTTGTCAATAGATATGGGTCAATTTTTGATTGCAAGGGTTGTAATAAAAAAGGGAGGACTTCATCTGAATGAGTTCCCAGGGCTGTAGATGGAGGGGGAAATTGAGAATCATCTCCATGTGGAGCTAGAATTCTGTTTCATCATTTTTCAGATGTTCTAGTGATTTCTGACCTCTTGCAACTGTTCTTCCTCTAACACATGCCCTGGAATACTGTTTATTATTCAGTGATGTTGAGGCTCATTTACAAAGCAATTAGACACACAAATTTCCATAGGTTTCTATGGTATTATGTGTATCTAAGTTGTTTGAAAATAAGCCCCGTTATCTAACAGATGGATGCTGCACAGAAAAGGTGAACCCAGGCTGGATACCTGAACTGCATCCGAGACTGATGTTTGCTGAAGGAGGAAGCCAAATACAAGTTTATTGTCCTCAGTATTACTACCATACCATACCCTGCAAGTGTCAGCAAGGATTCAAAGCAGCTTATAATATCATTAATGGATTTTCATTACTGTTACATCAAGAATCATAGATTATATTGAGTTTAAGTTTTGGGATTAAAGAGAGAATGGTGTTCCTGAAATATTTAAAAAAAAAAAAAACCCCAAGAAGGGGAGTACAGATAGGACTACCAGATGAAACTGAAAGAAGCCAAGAGAGAAATATGTCTGGAGAAAGTGCAAATGGCTACAAATGTCAAAAAAAGGGAGACAAAACTTTTCAGATATATTAGTAAAAGGAGGAAGATGAAAAATAGAATTGCAAAACTAAAAGATGCTATGAACCAATATGTGGAGAGTGATGAGGAAAAAGCAAACATGCTAAACAAATACTTCTGTTCTGTGTTCACGGAAGAAAATCCTGGAGAAGGACTGAGATTGTCTGGCAAAGATTCTGCATCATTCATGGAGGAAAGTGTTTATGAACATGAAAAATTGAAGGTGGACAAAGTGATGGGACCGGACAGGATCGATTCCAAGGATACTAAGGGAGCTTAGAGAGGTTCTGGCGGGTCTTATTAAAGACTTGTTCAACAAATCTCTGGAGACGGGAGTGGTTCCTGGGGATTGGAAAAGAGCAGATGTGGTCCCTATTCACAAAATGGTCATAGAGATGAAGTGGGATCCGGAGCTCCCCCTTAAAATGCGAGGGGCCAATGGCACGCAGATCTAGTTTGCCTTGAGATCGGGGCAGGCAGGAGAAGTCAGGTTGAGGAGAGAGGCAGAAGGGAGAGAAGAGTTGGACAGAGGAGGCAGAAGGGAAAGAACAGGAGTTGGGCAGAGGAGGCAGAGGGTGAGGGGCTGCGGCGAGAGGTAGCTCCGCACACCCCCAATGTCACCTGTAGCAGATCTGTAGCTCCTCCTTAAAAGGGGAGGTTCCAACGACGCTCAGCCATTCGGCGCGCGAAGATGAGCATTAAAGGTGCTCGCCTTAGTGAGAGCACCTTTGTGAAGGGCCGAGTCACTGAAGAGGAGCAAGAGGACAGCCACAGTAAACACAGAGGACAACTACAGCACGCCAAGAGGACAGCAGATGCTACATAAATAAGCAGGGAGAAGCCACTTAAGACAACAGACCAGCAAGCGGACAGCAATGGAAGCAGCAGACAGAAGCAGGAAGTTAAGCTACGCAGTTTTCTGCACCGTCTGCCATATGTATGACTACCTCCCCTCTTGGAGGCGGTCTTATGTATGCATTCTATGCGAGGAACTGGAAAGCTTGAAGAAACAAGTCAGACTCCTGGAAGGCAGAATACTGGAACTAGAAGCACTTCGAGCAGTGGAGGAGGAGATCAGAGAGGCAGAGAATGTCAAGACAGAGGAAACCATTGAGGAAGCTGCCCGGGAGTTAGAGAAGTTCATCGAGGAGGCATACAGGGAGGCCATGGAAAATCATCAGTGACAGTGGAACTGCCAAGATGCACCTACTGGGAGTGAGGACAACCACAAGGAAGAAATGGGTGGCACAGCGAGATCTGGAAACAGTGGAGGGAACCCACATGAAGACGAGTCCAGTGCAAGCCAATGCCAGGACAAGGGAAGATGGAATTGCACAAAGGATGGCTGGAGAGATGGTCATACACCAGGGACATGGACCTGTGGCTAGAGAGGCAAGAGACGATAGAGAGGACAGTGATCGTCATGGGGGACTCCATCATCAGACAAGTCGAAAGCCACATAGCGGAAGGATGACAGGATCAGCTGGTGACCTGCCTACCAGGAACCAAGGTAGAGGACATAGTGAGCCACATCGACAGGATCATTGACAGCGTGGAAGAGTAAGATACGGCGGTGGTGATCCATGTGGGGACAAACAACGTGAGCAACAGAAACTACAGCAGGGAAGGACCAGTTCCTGATGCTAGGAAGGAAGCTGAAGAATAGAACGCAGAGGGTAGCGTTCTCGGAGATCCTGCCGGTACCCAGGGCCGATGAGAAGAGGCAGATGGAGCTGCAAGCAGTCAACGTGTGGATGAGGCGCTGGTGTGAGGAAGAAGGATTCCACTTCGTGCGCAACTGGACAACATTCTGGGGAAAGAGCAAGCTATTCAGGAAGGATGTACTCCCATCTCAGCGGAGACGGAACAAGGCTACTTGCAAGCAACATCAAGAGAGAAATTGAGAAGTTTTTAAACTAGGAAGAAGGGGAAAGCCAACAGTAGACCAAGAGTCGATGGTTCAGGAACCGGTATACCCAGAGGATACCGTTTAGGAAAATAGCGGAGAAGACTCACCAGATCATAGGCAAGATAGAAATCCTGACAGATCAAAAAGGACATAAGAGGGAAGAAATTACAAGAAAAGTAACAGGTCGCAAACTCAAGTGTATGTACACAAATGCAAGAAGCCTAAGAAATACGATGGGAGAAACTGGACGCTATGGCAGAAAAAGTTAACCTTGACATCATTGGTGTCACGGAAACATGGTTGAACAAGGAAAACGCCTGGGACACTGTTACCAGGATACAAGCTATACCGCAGAGACAGAGTAGGTCAAAAAGGTGGGGGTATTGGCCTAAACATCAAAGAAAGAATTGAGTCTACCGGAGTGAACATGCCGGAAATGAAAAATAAGGTAGAGTCTCTATGGGCCAAAATTCTGCGAACAAAAGGAATGGAAACAAATATAGGCATCTACTACCGACCCCCAGGGCAGGCCGAAGAAATTGATGGAGAGATGATGGACGAGATTAAACGCAACTGCAAGGGAGGCAACGCAGTTATCATGGGTGACTTCAATCATCTGGGGATAGACTGGAACCTAGGCACCTCCGGCTGCAGTAGGGAGACCAAGTTCCTGGATGTTGTAGGTCAGGGGTGTCCAACCTTTTGGCTTCCCTGGGCCACATTGGCTGAAACAAATGTTTCTGGGGCCGCACAAACACGCAAACTCTGCAGCAAGACAGAGGAGGGAGCCGGCAAGATGGTAAACATCCGGAGGCAGAGAGGAAAACACTGCATCACCCTCGACCGTGGCCGCACAAAATACTTCATGGGGCCATATATGGCTCTTGGGCCGCAGGTTGGACACCCCTGCTGTAGGCGATTGCTTCCTGGAACAACTTGTCAAGGAAAATACGAGAGGAAAGGCAATTCTGGACTTAATTCTAAATGGACTACGAGGACCGGCACAAAGTGTAGAAGTAGAAGGGACGCTGGGAAGCAGTGACCACAATATTATCTGCTTCGACCTGGACACAAGGGAAAAACATCGATCCAGAACGTTGGCCATGGCACTAAACTTCCGATAAGGGAAGGTGGGAAGAAGATTATGAAGAGGATAAGCACTGTAAAAATGCTAGAGCAAGCATGGTCCCTTTTTAAGGACACGGTCACTGGAGGAGCAAAATATATATAGAACAAGGAACCGGCGTGGCTTTCTGTAGCTGTGAAGGAAGCGATCAGACACAAGATGATTTCATTTAAGAAATGGAAAAAGGTCAAAAATGGACAAAAACTGGAAAAAGCACAAACAACATCAAAGCAGGTGCCACAAGGCGGTAAGAAGGGCCAAAAGAGACTGTGAGGAATAAATAGCCCAGGAGGCAAAAAACTTTAAGCCATTCTTTCAATATAATAAGGGTAAATGACCCGCGAAGGAAACGGTGGGCCATTGGATGACCATGGAATAAAGGGAGAGCTAAAGGAGGACAAAGCCATCGCTGAAAAACTGAATACATTTTTTGCGTCTGTATTTACCGAAGAGGATATATACAACATACCGGAGGCTGATAGGCTATATGCAAGAAATAAGGACAGGAAACTGACAGGGTTGACGGTCAGTCTAGAAGAGGTATGCAGGCATATTGATAGACTTAAAAATGATAAATTCCTGGGACTGGATGGCATCCATCCAAGAGTAATCAGGGAACTGAATGGGGCTATAGCTGAACTGCTTCAACTAATAGCCCCAATCAAATCGGGAAGGATTCCGGAAGACTGGAAAGTGGCGAATGTCACGCCGATCTTCAAGAAATGTTCAAGGGGAGATCAGTGAATGGCCACCAGGATGGTCTCAGGACTTAAAGATCTCTCATATGAAGATTGTTTGAGCAGGCTGCGCTTATATTCTCTCGAAGAGCGCAGAGAAAGGGGGGACATGATAGAAACATTCAAATACATCACGGGCCACATTGAGGAGGAGGAAGAAATCTTTTTTCATACGGGTCCCACGGTGACAAGAGGGCATCCGCTAAAACTCAGGGGGGGGGAAGATTTCATGGGGACACCAGGAAATACTTCTTCACCGAAAGGGTAATTGATCGATGGAATGGTCTTCCGCATCAGGTAATCAAGGCCAGTACCATGCTCGACTTCAAGGGACGATGGGACAGACAGGTGGGGTCACTCCAAAGGAATGCTTAAAAGATGGATTCTCGAGGGAGGGAGGGTTCTTGAGTGGGCAGACTTGTTGGGCCGCCGGCCCTTTTCTACCGTCATACTCTATGTTTACTGTGAAAGATGGTAGAGGTGCTATTAAAGAACAGCATCATTGATCACCTTGATGGACACGATCTGATGAGGACCAGCTAGCACAGCTTCAGCAAGGGAAGATCTTGCTTGATGAACTTGCTGCACTTCTTCGAGGGAGTAAACAGGCAGATAGACAAGGGCGAGCCGGTCGAAATTGTATATCTGGATTTTCAGAAGGCGTTCAACAAGGTCCTGCATGAATGACTGCTTCGAAAAATTGTGATCCATGGAATCGAGGGTGAAATACTCATGTAGATTAAAAACTGGTTGGCGGATAGAAACAGAGAGTGGGGTAAATTGACAATATTTGGACTGGAAAAGCATCACGAGTGGAGTGCCACAGGGTTCGGTGCTTGGACCTGTGCTCTTCAACATATTTTAAAACGACTTGGACATTGGTACGACGAGCAAAGTGATTAAATTTGCGGACGATACAAAGTTATTCAGAGTAATGAAGATGCAGAAGGATTGCGAAGACCTGCAACGTGACATAAACTCGCTCAAGAAATGGGCTGCGACATGGCAAATGAGGCTTAACGTGGATAAGTGTAAGGTGATGCATGTTGGTAATAAAAATCTTATACACGAATACATGATGTCTGGTGTGGTACTCGGAGTGACCCCCCAGGAAAGAGACTTGGGAGTACTGGTCGACAAGTCGATGAAGCTGTCCATGCAATGCGTGGCGGCTGCGAAAAGGGCAAACAGAATGCTACGAATGATTAAGAAGGGGATCACAAGCAGATCAGAAAAGGTTATCATGCCACTGTACCGGGCCATGGTACGTCCCCACCTGGAATACTGCATCCAGCACTGGTCGCCGTACATGAAGAAGGACATGGTACTGCTCGAAAGGGTCCAGAGAAGAGCGACTAAAATGGTTAAGGGACTGGAGGAGTTGCCGTAGAGTGAGAGATTAGAGAACCTCTTCTCCCTTGAAAAGAGGAGACTGAGAGGGGACATGATCGAAACATTCAAGATAATGAAGAAAATAGACTTAGTAGATAGAGACAGATTGTTCACTCTCTCCAAGGTAGAGAGAACGAGAGGGCACTCTCTAAAGCTAAAAGGGGATAGATTCTGTACAAATGTAAGGAAGTTCTTCTTCACCCAGAGAGTGGTGGGAAACTGGAACGCTCTTCCGGAGGCTGTTATAAGGGAAAACACCCTCCAAGATAGTTAGACAAGTTCCTGCTGAACCAGAACGTACGCAGGTAAGGCTAGTCTTAGTTAAGGCACTGGTCTTTGACCTAAGGGCCGCCATGTGAGCGGACTGCTGGGCACAATGGACTACTGGTCTGAGCCAGCAGCAGCAGCAATTCTTATGTTCTTATGTACAGGCCGGTAAACCTGTTGTTGGAAAAATAATGAAAGTGTTGCTGAAAGAAAAGAGTGAAATTCCTAGAATCTAATGGGTTACAGGATCCAAGGCAACATGACTTTACTAAAGGTAAATCATGCAAAACAAACCTGATTGAATTTTTTGATTGGGTGATCAGAGAATTGGATCAAGGACATCAAGGTTTAAGCAAAGCCTTTCACACTGTTCCTCATAGGAGGCTCTTGAACAAACTTGGCAGGCTGAAGATAGGACCCAAAGTGGTGAACTGGATTAGAAAATGGTCTGAGGGTAGTAGTTAATGGAATTTACTCGGAGAAAGGAAAGGTGAGTAGTGGCTTCCCTCAAGGTTCAGTGCTGGGGCCGAAGCTGTTCAATATGTTTGTGAGTGACATTGCTGAAGCGTTAGAAGGAAAGGTTTGCCTTTTTGTGGATGATACCAAGATTTGTAACAGAGTAGGCACTGAGGAGGGAATGGAAAACATGAAAAAGGATTTGCAAAAGTTAGAGGAATGATCTAATATCTGGCAACTAAAATTCAGTGCAAATAAATGCAGTGTAATGCATTTGGGGATTAGTAATTGAAAGGAGGTGCTGGGAGGTGAGAGGCTGATATGCATGGATGAGGAGAGGGACCTTGGGGTGATAGTATCCGAAGATCTAAAGGCAAAGGGCTAGATTCACTAACCTTCAAATTAAGCAGCCACCTGGAATAGGAGCTTCTGTGGGACAGGCATAGAACAGTTGCAAAAGAAAACAATGGCCAATCAGGGACTTCCTTAGACTCCTTCCTAAGGAAGTCCCTGATTGGCTGAGGCACCCTCCAAACCATTGGTACTCCATATTTCAGGCAACTTCTCTTTCCATTTGTCCACTGGTGCAAATGCTCCGTACAAGTTTTGCTCACGGCTTATCTTGATCTCCAAGCTTTACTCCAAAATAACCTACAAACTTAGAAATAGGTTTCCTACTTGCTTTCAGGGTGTACTCCCCACAAATGTAGCAAAATACATTGGGATGATTCAAACAGCTCTGTCTTGAAGCAGCCATAACCTCTACGGTGTTCGATCTGCAAAAATGAGTGGGAATATACATACACCTCCTATATGATCATAACTATTATACAGTTAAGTCACTTAGAGGGGCATAATCAAAACTTTGAAATGTCCAGAAAACCAGTCTAAGTTGGCACTTGGCCGTCCTAGTAGCAGGGACGTCCAAGTGCCGATAATCAAAACCAACTTTCTGGACATGCAGCAGCATTTATAGGTTGCTGTGCCTAACTCACGCTCCACCCATAGAAACACCCACTTAGGCATTAGGCGCCACTAAGCGCCAAGTGATCGGTGCCTAAGTTTTATAGAATCAGATAGGCACTATTGCCATATCATATATTTTTTTTCCAGAAATTATTGAGCCTATATAATGTCAATTAAGTTAGACGCCTAACTTTAGGGACCCTTTATAGAATCAGCCCCTATGTGAAGAGATTGATCATTTGCACTGGGATCAATTTAGCACTTAGAGGAAAGGGGTAGAGAAGAAAACCTGTTTAATGATACCTTAATGTCAACCGGGAGCCAAGATCAATGCAGTGCACTGAGGCTAGGGTTATCAGATTTTCCCAAAGGAAAATCCGGACCCAGGGCCACGCCCTCAGGACTGCCCAGTTGCGCCCCGTTCCGCCTGTGTCTCAGCCTCGCCCCAGATGGCATCCGTGCAGCTCGGTCGCGATGCAACGTCATATACGTGCGCATGCATGTGATGTCACCGCATTGCATCTAGGCATGCGCAGATACCCCTTCCTGATGCGATTTAGACAGGAAGCTTTTCAAAACCCAGACAAAGCGCTGGGTTTTGAAAAGTCGTCCGGACCCCCAGACATGTCCTCGAAAAGGAGGACATGTCCGGGGAAATCCGGAATTTGGTAACCCTAACTGAGCCTGATTCTTATGCCTATGACAAGTTGCTAAGGAGAGGAGTTCTAACCTCTCCCTCAACCCTTCCACTCTTCTCTGACCCCCTGACATTTCTTTTCAGTGACAATATGTATAGCAAACATTCCCATTTCCTTAAGAAAGTGCATGAAAAGTGACAAGAGACCCAGAATGTGATGGAAGGGATGGTAAATGGAGATTGTAGTGCTCACATGGATCTTCTCTTCCAGGCCTGACTTGACAGGTAAGATGCTTCCACTTATTCCAAAAGACAGCCCCTTCCTTTCTTAGGTGTTGCGCTTGATAAGTGGCTGTTTCTTTTTTTTTTTTTTTAATTAGTGCAGGAAACTTGCTCAGGTCATATCCAGGTGAAGTGAACATCCCGTCTTTTAGAAAACACTGTTTTCCTTGCATTGATGATTGCCAAAATAACATAGGGGAAGTATGTTGCTATGCAATGATGCTGAAATCTCCCTCAAGGTATTCCTACATAACACACTATGTTTTGGTGTACTTCTAAGCAGGAAGGCCTCAAGGGAGAGGAAGGGATTGTAGAGATGTGGATGGTCAGACTGGATAGGCCATATGCTCTTTTTCTGCTGTCAATTTCTTTGTTTCTGTATTTCAGAATGGAAATGTAGCCTACCAGTACGAGCAGCAAGCTGACAACTAGAGAAGCCAGGATTCAAATCCTGCGGACACCCCTTGTGTTTTGGGGTATCACTTTACTTGCCATTGTCTCAGGTATCAACTTGATCCTTGATTTATTAAAGTGCCATGTGTCCATAAAGCATGTTAATTGACAATTAACATTCATTAATTGCTTATAATGTGTTATTTGCCAATAATGCAGCATAATGCAGGATTTTTTAAAATCATAATGTAAATTAAATAATGAGCTCTGACATATACATTTTCATGTAAAGAAGCTCATTATTATGCACAGTGATTAACTGAATTTGTGTTAATCCTCACAAGTTGCATTATTCATTGAAAGTGAACAGTCCTTCAAGTGGTGGTGTTACCTTCCTTCAGGAGCCTCCCCCTCCCCCAATGCACAAGCTTATGCTCTGAAAGGAATCACTGATTTATGAAAAATCACTGCCCCACTCCATAACTCAAGTGGAGGAAGAGCACTTCCAATCAACTCATCTATCATCCAATCTATATGAAATTAGAAGATTCCCCCCTGGCCTCTTCTGTACCCCCATACCTCCATACCCCATTTGAATCTATTGGGTAGTGATAGCAGGAATGATCCTCAGTCACTCTTGCCTCAGAAACTCCCTCTATAAAAATGGTGGCCTCAAACCCCATATGGTAGTACTAAGACTAAATTTAGGGTCTAAGCCACCATTTAAACATAAGGATCTACTAGGGTAGGAAAAAACAGGGTTCATTTTCTGTCTCTTACCAGACATCCGGATTTACCCAGACATGTCCTCTCATCCAGATGGCTTCATAACCCGACACTTTGTCCTGGTTTTGTGGCTTCATAACCCGGCACTTTGTCCTGGTTTTGAAAAGCTTCTTCTTTGGGACTGCATCAGGAGGGTTGATGTCAGGAGAGTGCAACAAGAACAAGTGCTCTTGGCCTTTGGCCAAAGAGAACCCCAAGCCTGCCAGAAGCTAAAGGTGGCATAGCTTGGCAATAGTGTTTGGGATCCTCTCCCAAATTTCTACCTTGGGCCCCAGCCATATCTAACATGAGCTCTGGCATAATGTAAATTTCAAATCTGATATATTCTAATCACAAAATAGAAAATAAAATTACTTTTGTCTGGTCATTCTTTTTCCATTTTTTGAACTCCACCCCTCTCTGTAGTATATCTTAAGGTTGCCCAAGGAGAGAGTTTCTTTAAGGGAATTGCAACAGCTCTACTTCCATACAAAGGAGGCAGTGCATGCAAATAAATCTCATGCATATTGTGACCGGGCGCGGCCAAGCTGGGCTCAGCAAGTGACCTAACCCAGTGCACTCAAACCTCAGCCGGGCTCAGCAAGTGACCTAACCCAGTGCACACAAACCTCAGCCGAGTGGTTTTATGAGGTTCGTTTGGAAGCTTGGTATAAATAAAGAGGTCCAGCAACAATGGTGCAGTTTCTTGATATAATTTATTGTTCATAAATCATAAGCAAAACCTTCAAGCAGGCTTTTCAGGTTTATATTACCTTGTGTATCATTTCATCATTCAAAAACACCAAACAATTTTCAGTTCCAAACCCACAATTCTCAGAAAAGAAAAAAAAACTTGTTCAAACTGCAAACTTTTCTTCTGCCAGAAACAAACTCCCCTTGGGGTTAAGCTTAGTGGCCCAAGGAAGGGATCCTCTCCTGTAGTTCTCTTAATAAAAATGGCTACCTGGTGGCTTGGAAGGATTCAACAAAATTTCAGCCTTATATTGATCTGGAACACAATCCAATTTCTCCCAGCCCTCTTTATCATGAAAAGATTAACTTATCTCTATTCCTTCCATGCTAGGCAAATCTATTTCTTCTACCTCCATATTACAAGCAAGGT
The DNA here is from genome assembly GCF_902459505.1 of Geotrypetes seraphini. Lineage (NCBI taxonomy): Eukaryota > Metazoa > Chordata > Amphibia > Gymnophiona > Dermophiidae > Geotrypetes > Geotrypetes seraphini. Next base: position 181,824,889 of record NC_047087.1, read on the forward strand.
CATTATCAGCCATCTTACTATCTTGTCCAAACACAGACTCACTCTTCTCATTAGCCTCTACCTCACCAACCTGTACCTGGGCTGGTCACCATGAAGTGGACTGTGGCTTTCTGATTTTCTGTGCTTGCAATCAGTGTCTTGCAGCCTGCTGAATGGCTCTGGCTTGTTGGGTCTGGAGCAGGTGTGTACTCTGAGGCTGGCCCTGGAACTCTTTCTGGATCTGGCCCTCCTTTTCTTTCACTGAAGAGAGCTGATTAGTCCTCCCTGCAGGTGTGTTAGGGTAGCCTGCTCTCAGAGAATTTCTCACCTGGCCTAAACCAGTTTGAGCCTGTTTGGTTGTGGCCAGTATGCCATTCCCGCTCTTTCCTTTCCCTGGCCCTATGCCTGCTGGGAGATGTAGTCTTTCCATCTGTTTTCCCATAACTGGCTTATGTAAAGCTAAACCAGATCTGCTTGCTTTAGGCAGGGCTTTAGGAGGTTTCATTGCTGGAAGGCTTGGCTTGTAAGTATTCCTAGGGACTGCTTTGGGACTCTACGTAGCAGGCTTAGGAATGCTTTCAAGGGTTTTAACCTCATTTCCCTTTTCTTGCAAGGCTTCCTCGCTAGGAACAGGGGCTGTCCTGTGACAATATTCATTGGGGAAATCCTAAAAATCTGAATTGACTGTGGCCCTCCAAGACTGAGTTTGCCCACCAACAATGTATGGTTGGGCCTTGCACTAGGGCTGCCAGCTGGCTCCAGATTCACCCGGCAGAGTTGTTCTAGTCCAGGTTTTACCTGCAAGCAGGGACTTGTGGTTCTGAGTTCCAAAATGGATTCCCTATGAAAAATAAGACTACACTCCCTACATGCAATGGGGTAAACCCAGTGCTGGCTCAATTCTGTCAAGCCAATCTGGAGCCAGTTGGCAACCTTAGTTTATATGGATTTTCTTGTTTATTTGAAAATTATTTTTACTGAAAATATTAAAAGGTATCACAACCAAATCAACAAACAATTCAAGAGAATCACAAATCTTCACAATGTAATGCAAAAGACACATAAGATATTGTCTTCTAGAATAAAGGAGAACATAATTGTGAAGCAGTTAGCAAGATATTAACTTTTCAGTAATATATGAAACTCTTCTCCCCTCCTCCATCCCTCCGCCTAATATTGACAATCATTTCTAAAAGACAAATGAAAATACACAATATGATCACTGAGGCCCAGATTCACTAAAGCCAGCAATCGTCGCTAAACCTGTTTTAATCGTCGATGATCACATTTGCCGACCTGATGCAGAAAACAGCTCACCGCCTGGATTTCTGCATGATCACTCATTCTCCGATTCGACCATGCAAATAAGCTAATTAATATTAAAATGCCATGTAAACTAGTAGAGCAACTGATGCTCTAACATGGCTTCCCGATGTACCAAAAAAGTGATCGCTTTTAGCGATTAAAAAAAAGCGATTGGTCAAGACCAGTTGCTTACCTATCTAAACTTTTTTTAATGGGCACAGATACTGTGCATATTACACAAGCACAATATCTGCCCCATTAGAAAAAAAAAAGAAAAAAAAGATCTCCTGTCAATCCAGCACTGGGAACTGACGTCCTCTGCGCCAGCAAAAACAACAAGAGGAATGCCCACTTCCTCCTTCCATGTTGACTTCACCTCTCCCACATGAGAAAAAATGGCAGAAGGGATGCCCACTCCCACCTGTCATGGTGACTCCCTCCCCCCACGGCAGGAGGGATGCCCACTCGCTCCTGCCACCGAAGGCCTAATCCCACGCCAGATGCCCTCCCCAAACATCCCCTCCTTTCCCCCTTTCCCAGCCTCCAAAAAAGACAGGATGGATGCCCACTCCCTCCTGCTACTAGATGTTCCCCAAATCTTCCCCCCCCCCGTATCTTTTTAGAGAAGTTGGAGCGGGAGGGAAGCTCAGTCTGTCCTGCTCGTAGGCCCGCCAGATCAAAATGGCAGGCATTTCCTTCCCCAATGCATCATGTGATGCACAGGGAGGGGCCTAAGGCCCTGATACAAGAGGGAGGAGTCTAAGGCCCTGATTGCCATGACTGAGATTGGCTTGACTCGGGTTACAGGGTCTTAGGCCCCTCTCCGTGCATCACATGATGCACCGGAGAAGAAATGGTCAGCCATTTTAAACTGTTGTGCCTACGAGTGGGATGGACTGAGCTTCCCTCCTGCGTAATTTATAGAGCATATGGACACACTAATACAACTTTGGAGTGGGTATAAATGTGTGTCAGCATTTGTGCTATACTCAGTGGCATAGCAGCACCTCGGGTGTTGGCGCCCCTCCCCACCCCACTTCCCTTTCCCCATACCTTTTAAACTTCTCCAGCATGAGTAGCATGTTCACGTCAGTGTCAGTTCGCCCTTTGAAGTCACTTCCTAGGCATGGGTCCTGGAAGTAATGTCAGAGAGAGTGTTGATGCCGAAGCGGGAAGTATGGGGAAAGGCAAAGGGCATGCGTGCACAGCAAGGAGAGGAGTGGGAGGGGGGAGAGGTGCCACACCCTTAAGAAGACCATGCCCTGGGCAGACCACTCCCCCCTGCACCCCCACTTACTATGCCACTGGCTGTACTGAGGCTGGTTCAGTACAGCCTCAGAAGCTTACTCGTATTATATAAAGGAACATGGGAGTTCATATTGCCTTTGTAAAATAGGCTTAAAATAGATGATTTTGGACTTCTCACATAAGTATCCTGTTATAAAATCATTTCAAACATTTTATTAAATTTTAATAACAGGCAAAATACAACTGAGAACTATATAAAATATAACATACAAAATAAACATAGCGTTATTATCACTGTCAGAAGGAAAGAAATACTACGATTATTATCAGTTATAATTAACAGAAACACGATCATAATACCCATTGATGAGATAGTATATTAAATCCATGAAAGATACGTTTCAAGAGGTTTCCAAATCTTACAAATTTTATGGCATCTATTGTTTATTTCCGCAGCCTTAAGTTCAGATTTATAGATGAGACAAATTGTATGCCACCAAAAGATATCATTCAGATTTGTGTCAGTCTTCCAACAACCAAGAATCATTTGGATTGCAAGTGCTATTAATATGTCAAATATTGTTGTGTATCATCTAATTGTAAAGAAGGATGTGCTCAACGTAAGATGATCATACTTAGTGAAATCAAATGATTGATTATCAGAATTTTTTGGATAGTTGACCATATCTTTTGCCAGAAAGTATTAATACATGGGCATTCGAAGATCATTTGTGCTAAAGTGCCATCTTTTTGATTACAATGCCAGCAAAATTTGGTATTGGCAATGCGCGCTCTCCACTTTTTAACCGGAGTCCATATTGTCCTGTGTGCTAAGAAATATAGAACCTGTTTTACAAAGCCGCGCTTGCAGCTGTAGCACGGTAACGGTCCCGAAGCACATAGAGATTTAAAGGGCTTTGGGGCTGTTGCCGTGCGGCAGCCGCCAGCGCAGCTTTGTAAAACAGGCCCATAGTGACTGAGATAGTCTAACTGATTGTGCAAGTCTGTTGACTTTATACCAAAAGTATTCCCACCTGTTATAAAATCATACCCATCTACTACAGGATTTTTCTGTTTTGCCTTCTAAAAATATAAGTGCACATAATAAAGGAAAGCTGTTTACTAGATCTGCCTATCATAGTAACATAGTGGATGACGGCAGATAAATGGTCCATCCAGCCTGCCCAACCTGATTCAATTTAAATTTTTAAAATTTTTTTTTTTCTTAGCTATTTCTGGACAAGAATCCAAAGCTCTACCCGGTACTGTGCTTGGGTTCCAACTGCCGAAATCTCCGTTAAAACCTACTCCAGGCCATCTACACCCTCCCAGCCTCTGAAGCCCTCCCCAGCCCATCCCCCACAAAACGGCCATACACAGACCGGTATATGGGATAAACATCTTGGTAATTTTAAGTTTCAACACCTATCTGGCATTTAGTAAAATTAAGTTGGTAAAATTAAGGGCTCCTTTTACTAAGCTGCGATAGCGATTTTTAGCGCGCGCTAGACGCTAACGCCAGCATTGAGCTGGCGTTAGTTTTAGCCGTGTAGCGTGGGTTTAGCGCATGTGAAAATTCTGTACACGCTAAAAACGTTATCGCAGCTTAGTAAACGGAGTCCTAAGTTCCAACACCTATCTGCCATTTAGAAAATTGTTAAAAATATACTTGTTTGATAAATTTTTTAACTCATGGATTGTAATTCACCATAAATGTCCAGTATCTTTACTCTGTCAACCTCACAGAACTGAGAAGTAGCTGCGGTATAGAGCTTTCCCTTCAGATGTTTCTTGTCTATGTTTTTAGCCACCTTACAGAGCATGGGCATACTTGGCACACTTTTTTCGTCTTGCAGTCAAGCCTAGCCATTAATTTGCAGATATAAGGTTGGCATCAAAGTCACTTTTATTCCCTTTTTCTTTTTTTTATAAATCTTTATTTAATTTTATAATTTGACATAATAAACAGTCAATTCAAAGAAATATTCCAATACCAGTCTCAACCATTGTTAACATTATAATCAAAAAGATAAATAAAATAGCAAAAAGGAAAATAAACAATTCAATAGTATAGTACAATAGGAAAAATTTTCCTTAAAATTCTAATTATACTGGATTGGAAAAATTAGACCTCAATAAAGGGGGAGAAAGCTAATTTGCTGAGTTTCAATCAAACATTACTAAGAAAATACAGATGGTATTGAGTAAAGGCAAGGAACCTAATTAAACTAAGCGGGTTGTAACTACAATTCTCACAGGAATATTAAATTTGCTCTTTTGCAGAAATAAATTTTATCAACTGCTGAGGTTCAAAATATACATGTCTATTCCCCTGATAGACCATCACACATTTACAGGGGTATCTGAGTACAAACGTAGCACCCAGCTGTATGACCCTCGGTCTCAAAATGAGAAACTGTTTTCTTCTCTTTTGGGTCAACCTTGACACATCAGGATACATTCTCACAGTTTTTGTCATAAATGGTATATCCTTAAACTTAAAAAACATCTTAAGCATCCATTCTCTGTCAGAGTCTATAGCAAATTGTACCAGCAGCGTCGCAGTTGCCGGTGGCTCATTATCCGACCTCTCAAGGAAATTTGTTAGGTCCAAACTATCAGCAGACAAATTCTGCTGGCCTGGTTCCTGACCCAAAGTCCTAGTTGGCAAGTAATATATTTTAGTGAGAGGTGGGTAAGAAGTTTCGGGCACTTTCAAAATCTCTTTCAGGTATTTCTTAAACATATCTTGTGGAGACATAGTTGAAAGTTTTGGAAAATTTATAATCCGAAGATTACATCTTCTGGTCATGTTTTCCAACATTTCAACTTTAAAATTAAGATTTCCACTGTCCCTGACCCACACCGAGGCCTGGGATTCCAAAGATTTTATTCTGGTCTCATGTCCATCCACTTTTGTTTCCACATTAGATAGTCTATTTTTCAATTCCATATTTTCAGAAACAACAGTTGTATATCTTGTAGTAAGTTGCTGCATTTGGGATCCTAAAGAGAGTTGCAAAGTGGATATTGCTTCCCATAATGTTTCCATAGTGAAAACTTTGGGCCTCTGCATGGGAGTTAGTTCAGACCCATGACCCTCTGTTGCAAACAAGTTACCTGTTACCTCTGCTGAAGATGCATTCAGTTCCAAGAAATCCTGGGGAATTTGCAGGTTCAATTTCTCTAAGTGCACAGATGATTCACTTGGCTTCCCCTCACCGCTCTCCGAGACGTTCCCCGCTCTCGGTAGCGCTGGTGAGGAAACACCCTGGGGCGCTCCGACCTCTATCTGCTGTTCTAACGCCCCCGGGCGACTCGGAGGACTCCGCTCCTCCGGAGACAGCGATGTTACTTCGAGGGAGAGATCAGACGCCTCAGCCAGCGCGTCTCTCCTTGCCGAAGAAATCTCCGGTCGACTCGTTCCAGCCCCACGCTGGAGGAAAGCGTCCATCGGGCCCGCAGCTGCCATCAAAGATTCCTCCGGGAAAACCCGGAGCTTAGACTTCCGTTTGACCATTGTGCGGTCCAGGTAAGAAAAACTAACAGCGCTGAGTCTTCATGAATGCTCAACACCAGCTACTCGCAGCCATCTTGTCCAGCACACGCCCCCTCTTATTCCCTTTTTCTTAGCTATTACTATTACTATTTCATTTTTATTTTATTTGATTCTTTCTCAATCCCTTTAGGACCCCTGAGGAAGGCATATTCGCCGAAACACGGACCGTGTAGGTTCTGGTTAGACATTTACATTTGTATTTTTATGATTTCATTGTGAAGAAAGATAATAAATCCTTTTCCAGAACATCTATATCCACAGTCTTTTTTGTTTTTCTAGCTGCGGTATACAAGCATATTGTTATGTTATGTTATGAACTGTGAGTGCTGTGGTAGAGAGAGGATTTATTTGAACGAGCGCACATTTTTTGAAGATATCACAGAACTCTGCAGAGTCTGACTGACTTCAAGTTTAAGTTTATTTGATTTTTGATATACCGTCTATCAGAAACTTCTAAACAGTTTACAGTTTAGTTTAAAAAATAAAAATAAAAACAGGCAAGGTAATAATCGACTGATATGAAACAGAAGAGCTAAAGCTCACCCTTTCCTACCAAGGTCATCACAGGCAGGAGTGGAATGTTTCCAAAGAGATGGCCCTAAGAGGCTCAGAGAGCAAATGGAAATGCATGGGTTCACTCTGCTGCTTCCTACCCGAGGGTTGATTCATAAGTCATAGCAACTTTTTTTTTTTTCTTTTCAAAATGTGCCAACATTGTTAAATCTAATATATATGTTTGAAAGTGTGTGACATGTACTTCTTAATGTTTCCAACAGTTGAGAGATGACTGTAGTGGTCTCTGATAGGGGAAAAGCAAAAACAAAAAAATATGACATTTGAAATCATTGTTTTATTATGGCATAACTTATACAGCAAAGTACAAATACAAACTGTTTAACTGTTAACACCCTTCAAAGTAGTCTCCCAGGTTGTCCATGGTTCGTTGCCATCAGCGGGGAAGGCAGTGAATACCATCAGCTGCATTTGATTCGCTAATGAATGCCATCTCTGGCCGAAATGCAGTTAAAGGCTTCTTCACTTTAGGAATCAGATTGTAGTCAAACGGACTGGATTGGAAGAATAGGGAGGGTGTTGCAAGATCTCCCATCCCCAACGCTGTGTGAGCTGTATCTTTGTCATGTAATATTATGTAGTTGTACTTTGCTGTTCATGTTGTACACTGTACAAGTTATGCCATATTACAACAATGATTTCCAAGGTCATTTTTGCTTCTCCCCTGCACTCATCTCTCATCTGGTGGATACATTAAGAAGAACATGTCACGCACTTTCAGACTTATATATTAGATTTCTAGTGTTGGCACATTTTTGAGAGAAAAAAAATAGTTCCCATGACTTATGAATCAACTCTCATTTTAAAGAGGAGGAAGTAAGTAGTTAAGAGGTTGTAGGAACCGGGGTTAGGGCTTTTGATTATTTTTATCTTTATTAACATTTCTGTACCGCTTAAATGAATATAGATATTCAATTCAAAGTGGTTTACGAGGAACGGTCAAAGTTACAATTAACTTAGGAGTGTCCAGATATCTTGAAAAATTATAGTAACAGTTACTTTTAGGAACTAACATACTTTGATTAATACACCCACATTCCCATTCCCGAGCACTTCACTACTGCTTGCAGAGAGACATGTCAGCAAAAGTATTCAGTGCCTTCAATTTTCTTTTGAACTATCTGACATCTTTTTTCCACCCGTAGTTCCTTAGGTACGGAATTTGTCGATGTTGCTTGTACATTTCGGTGATATGAGGTCATGTAACCCAAGCACTCTTTGAGAAGACCGATTTGGGGAAAGGTAGAATGTATAGATTTGACTTATATTAGGATGTATTTTACATCGATGTAACTATTTATTGGTATATTGCATTTATTCTAACATGTGTCTGAAAAGGATTAGGTCCCAATTCCTGCCCCATACTTTCTCTGTCTCTGTCATTTGAAAGTCAGATGCATCTGGGGACATATTGAAGAGGCAAGAAATGATCTCCAAACATGTCCAATTTTATTGTCAGCTTCACATCTCTTTTATATTATTCTACATGAATCAGTGTTGTCAGCATGTGTCAGCATGTGACGTAAACACAAACCATATATGGACACAGGTCACATGAAACTTTAAACACATCAGCATTTTTTCTATCTCTGGTTGGATTCCAAAAGGTCAGAAAAAGCCTTGACCAGCAGAGCCCCTAATCTAAAGCTGTTTGCAAATACGGCTTATAAAAACAATTGAATTCACTTCACAACAAGTTAAGAACATATCTTTTCAAACATAAATGTCCTTGTACTATTTTCAAAGAAGGAAAGACAAACAGGGTCTGGTTTTCTTACAGCTTTAAACATTCTATGGAAAACTACCAAGATACTGATACGTGTCCCTTCAGTGTCTATGTGATATGTTTCTGAATTATTCTTTTGATGTATTATATAATGTATTGTGTGCAAGGTTTCTTGTAGAAAGTGCCCCAAAACAAGACAAAACTACTCTCATGAATAAATGTCTTTCTTTGATTAAGCTTTGATGGAATTCTTTACTGATGTCTGGTTGATTGTAAAATACCTGTCCCAGGTCCGATATTCAAATATTTGATTTCTTTTTCCCCCTGTTTCTCTTATTTTGTAATTGGCAAAAGCAGAGGGTGATTTGCTGCTTTCTGTTTGAGGGATGTCAATGTCAATGATCCAACCAGAATTCCAAAGTTATGTTTTGTATTATGCTATAAAGCAGTGTTCTTCAAACTTTTGACACCTATGGACCGGCGGCAATAAAATAATTATTTTGTGGACCGGCACCAGTCCGCGGACTGGCAGTTGAAGAACACTGGGCTAAGTCGTGCCCATCTCCACTCAATCTCTACCCCAGACCTTGTCCCCATAATAGTACTAATTGCAACACCATTTTTTCCATTCATTTTTCATATATACACACAATATAATTGTATTAACAACACATAATGGTTAACCACAAAATTAAAATACACAAAGCACACTGTATGCTTTTCAACATTCATTCCTTCCAGAAAATAGATACCCCCATGCAAATGCAGGACCAAAAACTAAAAGTACTAATATTTACAAACAAACCCTAAGATGCAATACTCCGCAAGCAGTACAACCCCAGAGGAAAAGAAACAAATGCATTTCTTCCTCAACAGACAAATCAATCACAAAATAATAAAAATAAAAGCATTTCCCCTACCGCTGTTGTCTCTCTCCCTCCATGCTGTGCCTTGCCTTCTGGCCTGCCCCTCCCCCCCAGTGTTATCTTTGGGCCGGTCCACTGTGCGATTAACGTGGCGTCTTTCGAGCCGGCTCCCGAGTGCTGCATTGCACAAAGCTGTGGGCAGCGGCTCCTCGCATGCGTCCCGCACCTCATCTGGAAGCCTTCCCTCTGACGTTGCAATGCAGGCTGCGCATAGGAGCCTTTTCCCACGGCTGTGTGCACTGCAGCACTCAGGGAGCCAGCCCGAAGACGCTGCATTGATCGCACCGTGGACTGGCAGCTGCAGAACAGTATCTTGGGCCCAATGGAGGTGCCAGCTCTGTGGACTGGCAGAAAATTTCTGCGGACTGTCACCGGTCCATGGGCCGGCGGTTGAAGAACACTGCTATAAAGCATCATACAAAATAAAAAAAACGAAATGAAAGTTGCACTTCAGACATTTGTTTCATAGTTAGCCCCGTGTCATAGTTTCATAAATGTCTTTCAAATATATTTAGGCATGCTGATTTCCCTGAGTAACCACAGAGAGAGGTAGATTCATTTGAAATGTTTTGGAAAATGTCACCAGTGGTTTCCATATTGTCTTATGTGATCTTTAACTCAAAACAATAAGGAAAACCCCAACATTTCAATATTTTCTATGGTCAGTAATGTGCTCTATAGTTCATAATGCACACACTGAATAATAGGATGTGAGTTTCCTTATCGGGTCCATCTCAATTCTAACAGTAGCCAATCCATGTTTCAAGAACCTGGCAAAATCTCACAAAGTAGCAAGATTCCATGTTGTCTGATCCCAAGGTCAACCTTAATAACGTGAGTTTGTTCAAACCTTTTTTTTTCCCCTTGAAACAAAAATAAAATTTAATTTTAAAAACCCAAATTAAGGCCCCCTTTTATCAAGTCACGTTAGGGTTTTTTTTTTAAATCACTGATAGCTACGATAAAATAGCCCAGGAATTTGGCACTTGAAAAGAGTCCCACTCCTGAAAATGTCACTGCTTGGATCAAAGAGACCTGGCTGATTCTTCCAGGACCTGTTGCTGGGGCCATCCTAAATCCTGACAAAACATCACTGTGCAGTTAGTGAAAGTGTGAATTCTGGCACTAGCACCTGTATTGGTGTTGAAAGCTTCAGCACAGCAACAGCTTTGGTTAATTCTTATTTTCGTCTGAAGCAAGGCATCACAACTTAACAAAGTGTAAAAGTGGTTTAGCAAACAGAGCAGATGAGAACTGGAAGAAAAAGCACCTTGGGCATACTATGCAAAGACCTCGTTGTTGAAAATTTATTGTACCAAAAACCACTCTCCTAATCTGCAAAACCTATCTAAAAATCTAAATCTAAACTACTCTACTAAAGTAACAAAGGAATTCAAATTAATCAAGCTAGAGATGCGCGTTCAACTGAGTAAAGACACACCATTGTTTGAACCAAATGCATTGAATTTAGAACACTGGAAATGGCATAGGAGAAATCAGCCCATGAAGAAAAAGGGGAGGAAAAAGCCTCAGAACCCCACCACCACCCTCCAGAGATCGGGTTGGTGGATTATTAAAGGGGTAAAGAAATCTCATTGGCAGAAAAGAAAACCCTCCTCAAAAAGGGCCCAATCTATAGCCTCGAGCAATGCAACAATTCAAAAGCACTGTACATTTCATAACCATGTGTCCTACTCAAAGCTGTGCATTCAAATATTCATAGCAAACAACCTGTTCAAAACCATTCCTGCATTCACAAGTAGTGTATATTGGGCAAAAAAGCATCAAACTGTAGTAAACCAAAACAGGATCATAAAAAGAAAAGTCCCGTCATTGCAGATCTGTCCCAGAAATGTGTGTGAGGGGCAGAGCCCCGTGCTAAAATTACTTGTTAGAGACAAGTTGCTGTTGTAATGCCAGTCCTCAAGTACACTTCTCCCTCCGTATTCGTGGTTTCAGCATTTGCGGTATCGATTATTCACGTTTTTTAGCTTGCTGGCTCCTCCCCTCCTCCCCCCCCCCCCCAATTACCTCAGCTTGCATAGAGAAATCGCTGATTCCAAGCGTTTACAGAGAAAATCGCTGATTCGCATCACTTTCTTCACCATGTTTTGCCTCTCCTTCAGGAACAGGCCAGGTCTCCCACCATGTTGTTCGTGGTTTCACCATATTCACAATGGTTTTTAATAGAAAACAGCAAATAAAATAAAAAAGTTATTCGCGGGTTTTCAGTATTTGCGGTTCTGTTAATCCCCTATCACAGTGAATGTGGAGGGAGAAGTGTAGTGCAGTGTCAGCAAACCCAAATCAAGGCATAGCAGTGACAACAGTCTTGCAATGCCTATTTTTATTATTTTATTTATTTCTAATTATACATCAAAATTTACAAGAATATATCTTGCTTCAATAAAAACAGGGAGGAAAAACAATCCAAAAGTAATACAAATTCATTCTTACAAATATACTTTCTTTATCCCCTTCTTAGACCACTATAATGGGGGATGGTCAAACAATAATTTATGAGAGAAAATTAAAGAGGAATTTAGTTAACAAATAGGCTTAATGTATCTAAGCACCGGCTTTACTTTCTATTATCCCTCAATCCTTAATGATCTTCTTAACATCCAAGAATTCCTTCAGATGATTTGGAGAGAAAAATGTGTATTTAACTCCTAAATACCTAACCAAGCATTGGCAGGGGTATGCTAAAAGAAACGTTGCTCCCAACATAGTAACATAATAGATGACGGCAGATAAAGACCCGAATGGTCCATCCAGTCTGCCCAACCTGATTCAATTAAAAATTTTTTTTTTTTTTTAATTTTTTCTTCTTAGCTATTTCTGGGCAAGAATCCAAAGCTTTACCCGGTACTGTGCTTGGGTTCCAACTGCCGAAATCTCTGTTAAGACTTACTCCAGCCCATCTACACCCTCCCAGCCATTGAAGCCCTCCCCTGCCCATCTACCACCAAACGGCCATACACAGACACAGACCGTGCAAGTCTGCCCAGTAACTGGCCTAGTTCAATATTTAATATTATTTTCTGATTCTAAATCTTCTGTGTTCAGAAAATAATATTAAATATTGAACTAGGCCAGACTGGGCAGACTTGCACGGTCTATGTCTGTGTATGGCCGTTTGGTGGTAGATGGGCAGGGGAGGGCTTCAATTGATAGTGTCTTGACGCATAGAAAGAAATTCTTTCCTCTGTTCTTGCAATGCCTTTTAAAAGTTGGCACTAGAGGAAGTTTCTTATGTTGCTTATTCCTACTTATTTTGCATATTTATACAGTATAAAGTTTCAAGTTTCAAGTTTATTAGGTTTTTATATACCGCCTATCAAGGTTATCTAAGCGGTTCTACAATCAAAAGACTCTTCTCTTTTGTTTTGGACTGATGACTATAACTTTACCATTGTGAAAAGGGTGCTGTGTACATTTGAGATGTGTCAGTCATTTCATAACCCTATGCTTATGTGTAGACTGGAAAATGTCTAGAAACTAACCATTTGGTTGAGCTGCTTCTTGTGACCCTGGGCAAGTCACTCAGTCTTCCAATGCCCACCACTTTGAAACACCAAAGCAACAACAACAACAAAATAATAATAATAATAGTTTATTTTTATATATCGCCAAACCATCAGTTTTTGGCAGTTTACACAATAGTAATTACTACAAGTAATGAAAATACAGATCCAAATAACAGTGTCTTATAAAAGAAAGTAACAAAGTTCAAAAAAGATACTAACTAACAAAATGCAACCCTAACATATTCAGAGTAATATATGCACAATACAAATTATTTAAACTAAAATAGGTAAGAAACTATGAAAATTATTCCATAAAATAATAAAAATCCACTTATCATGATAGTTTTAAAATCGATTAAATTTTGTATTGTTTAAATAAATAAGTTGTAAGATCTTCCCGAAATTGATAATAAGTAAGGGATGGGAAAATAAGAGCATTCAAACATGAATTCATTACTCCTGCTTGAAACGCCAGAGTCCTATCCAAGAATTTCTTAAAGCGGCAAGCTTTCGCTGCGGGAAAATAAAACCAACCAGATCTACATATACAAGTCCTATTTAGCTAAAATAGTCTCATGATGGAGTTCCAATCCTGGAAGAACTTGAGCTGCATCCCTCTGAGCTGGTTTCTTTATCCACTGATCTCTTTAAAAAGAGCTGTGAAGTCATCAACAACCTTCATCTTGAGGGACTTTATGCTCACCAGGTAGTAGAACATGTAACCTATTGATGGAGAGGAAAACTTTGGATAGGACTCACAATATCTTGAGAAGTATTTTTGCTAATAGATCAGTTAGCAAATGGTATAATTTTGCCTCTAGTCAGCCAGATGGAGAGACATTCTTGAGCCCTTGCATTTAATGGGTGTTTTATCATTCCCACTGTGAGAACTTTCCTAACCCCTATTTGTCTTGTTTGTTTTGATTAGATTTAACGAGCAGGGATTGTCTCTTACATGTTTAATGCATAGAGTTGCGTACATCTGGCCGTGCTATAGAAATGATTAGCAGCAGTAGTAGTAATTTTCAAGCATTTCCACCTTTTCATGCAAAACTGATAGTTTCACACTCACCTATGTAGGTTGCTGTGGTTTGCTCTCCATGCCCTTATGGATACACTTGGAGGGGGGAGGGGGAGGTGGTGTTAGTACTTGAATATGTACCTCCTGTAATGGAGGCACAGGAGCACCAGGGCCTCAGTTTCCTGGACGGAGTAGTTATGCTCCCTTCTCCTTGACACACTCCTATCTCTTGTCCCTCTCTCTCCTGCTTCTCTCTCCCTCCTCTTTTCTCTATCTCTAATCTTCTTTTCTCTCATCTCCTTCTCTCTCTCTCTCTCCACTCATTCTCTCCTCTCACACTCTCTTACCCGCTCTCATCTCAAGCTCTCTCCTCTCACCCTCTCCTCCTCTCTCTCACACACTCTCCTATCTCCTCACTATCTGTCTCTATTTCTCCTCTACCTGCACTACTTCTCTTCTCTGAAACGTTTCTCTCTATATAGTGCTACGTGCATATATAAACATTCTGCATGTCATGGGAACATTGTTTTGCCACCGCTGTATTGACATCATCGCTGCTGTTCTCCATATCTGGTAATATAGCAGATGATTTTCATGGGGTATTTTTGATGCATGATGAAGTTTATCAGCAAAACTAGACTACCAACTCTCCAATTTACTCCCCAGACTACAAATCGTTCAGAAAAGAAATAAAAACCATGCTATTCAAGAAATCCTTGAAGACAAACTAACACCGCAAGACTCACCCCAATTTTCTGAAGCAACCCGCTCTACTCTTTAATTCTTCTGGAAATGGCCAGATAACTCCTTTTGAAATCCGCCTTAAACTGCAAGATAATGGCGGAATAGAAATCACTAATGTAATGTAATGTAACAGTGATACCATCTGTAGATGCCAATTTCCTAGACGTTTATCTCGGAAATTTTCAAAACACGCCATACATTTTAGGCATTTTTTTAAATTATTGCTGTTAGATTTTTGGATATCTTTCGGACGACATCTAACTTTGGATTTAGATATCATATCGAAACTGTCCCTCTGCATTATTTACATGAATGTAGGCAATTTGATTAGCCCTCCTGACTCAATATGATTGGTTCTTCCCTCTCTTTTCTCTTTCCAGTCTCCTTAGTAAGAGATTTCAAGCATTTGCATGTAAACATTGGACCCCCCCCCTTCTCACCTATATTCCATTATCCTGTTTCCTGCACTCATGAAATGCTGTAAGTACATTCTGAGGCCAGTGCATCCCCTAAAACCCATCCTTGAAAACTCGTTTAGTCTTTATTTTTGATGCAAACTTTGTAGTTTTATAGTTGTTGTGAAGATGAGGAAGATAGTTAATCATCAGACAACTGACTGCCAAATCATACCCCTGACAATCCTAATGGTGATTAATAAGAACCCACACATCCTGTTTCTTTTTTGGATCCACTTTTCTTCATACACTCTGTGACAGCGATTCAAAGCACAGCTCTTCAGAGCCCCATCTGTGGTGCTGTGAAATGCTCCCAGGTTATAATGAAGGAGGATAGGTCACTTGACTTGGCAGCACTGAAATCCTAGGCTGCTTCTTCACTCATTTATACAGTTCTTTACAACAGAAAATGAATATGTTGGGAGGAATTGTAGGTTGCCTTGAAATGGTATGATTTTTAATTAAACAAAAAGGAAATTTGGATTATATCAGTGGTGTCTCTAGGACTGAATAGGCCTTGGGTGGAAAAATTAAGATGGATCCCTATAACACCATCTCTCCCAAGGTAGTGGGGATTGAGGGATGGGGGTGGGGTAAACCCCTCCAGAGTGCCAGTAACCAAACCCTGCAAAAACAAACACATTGTCATAATAAAGCAGCACTGCTGGGCAAGTCACTTAATCCTCCATTGCTCCAGATACAAAATAAGTACCGTATTTTCACGCAGATAACGCGCACCCGTGTAAAACGCGCACACGGGTATAGCGCGCAGAAACCACGATTTTATGTACAAAAACTTTTGTATACCGCGCTCACGGGTATACCGCGCATGCAGCCCGACTGTCCTTTCGCCCGCCCCGACTCTCCTCTGGCCACCCCGACTCTCCTTTCGCCCTCCCCGACTCTCCGTGCGCTGTCCCGACTCTCCGTTCACCCTCCCTGACTTTCCGTGCACTGCCCCGCCTCTCCGTGCGCTGTCCCGACTCTCCGTTCACCCTCCCTGACTTTCCGTGCACTGCCCCGCCTCTCCGTGCGCTGTCCCGACTCTCCGTTCACCCGCCCTGACTTTCCGTGCACTGCCCCGACTCTCCGTGCGCTGTCCCGACTCTCCGTTCACCCGCCCTGACTTTCCGTGCACTGCCTCAGGCCGCGCCCCCAGGTGGGACCTAAGGCTCCAGGGCCTATTCTGATTGGCCCATGCGCCTTAGGCCCCACCAGTAGGCGGAGCTTTGGGACGGATGGGCCAATCCGGCCTCATTCCGTCGTTGGCTGCCTGCCGGACAGGCGGGTTTGGCTCCCGTCTGTCCGGCCAACTACCAAAGGTACGGGGAAGGGGGGTGGGGGTGTTGTGGGGGTCGGCTGGGGGGGCGGTCGGAGGTTCTTGGGGGGGGGGCGGTCGTTGGAGGGAGGGGGGTTTGCGTCGAGGGCAGGAGGGCCTGGGATCCCTCCTGCCCGTAATGTAGTGCGGGGTGTGGGTAGGGGGTCGCCGTGGCCAGGAGGGTTTGGGCTCCCTCCTGGCCCGATATTGTCGGGGAGTTGGGGAGTCGGCCGGGCAAGAGGGCTTGGGCTCCCTCTTGCTCCGATCGTGGATGCGGGTGCGGGTGGGAGCGCGTGCGAGCGGTCGTTCGGGGTGGGTGTGCGAGCGGTCCTGCTGGGGGGGGAATCGGGCGTCGGGCGGGGTGGGAACTATGTAAAAAAAATTTTGTATACCGTGCTCACGCGTATAACGCGCGAGGGGTATGCGCGGTAGGTAAAAACGCGTATAACGCGCGCGTTATATACGTGAAAATACGGTATATACGTAAACCGCTTTGAACATGTAACCACAAAAAGGCAGTGTACAAGTCCCATCTCCTAATCTCCTTTCTCCTCGCCCCTAATGTCCAGAATTCAAATAGCGACAACCTTACCTATAAATGACAGCACCCTAGAATTCCAATATACTTCCTGCTGGAAAAGCAGAACAAGACAGACTAAACATAGAAAATAAACACTAGCAGAATATCTCACTTCTGTCACTATCACAGAATACAGGCAGAGCCTCAAATACAGAATAAGCAACCACAAACTGGGAATAGGGATTCTGAGAAATCTGAATGCAATGCTACACCGGAGAAAGAGAAATGTATTCCCTTCTGTACTGTGTAAAATAAAAAATTATCACAATTGCACTTTTCAGAAGCTGACATATTCTAGTCACTTATCTGAACATAAGAATTGCCGCTGCTGGGTCAGACCAGTGGTCAATCATGCCCAGCAGTCTGCTCAAGCGGTGGCCCCCAGGTCAAAGACCAGTGCTCTAAAATGGGTCCAACCTCACATGTGTACGTCCCAGTTTAGCAGGAGCTTAGTCTTGAAACCCTGGAGGGTGTTTTCCCCTACAACAGTCTCTGGAAGAGCGTTCCAGCTCTCCACCACTCTCTGTGTGAAGAAGAACTTCCTTAGAGAGTGCCCTCTCGTTCTCCCTACCTTGGAGAGTGTGACCAGTCTGTCTTTATCTACTAAGTCTATTCCCTTCAGTATTTTGAATGTTTTGATCATGTCTCCTCTCTGTCTCCTCTTTTCAAGGGAGAAGAGGCCCAGTTTCTCTAATCTCTCACTGTACTGCAACTCCTCCAGCCCCTCAACCATTTTAGTCACTCTTCTCTGGACCCTTTTGCGTAGTACCGTGTCTTTCTTCATGTACGGCGACCAATGCTGAACACAGTACTCCAGGTGAGAACGCACCATGGCCCGGTACAATGGCATGATAACCTTCTCTGATCTGTTCATGATCCCCTTCTTTATCATTCCTAGCATTCTGTTTGCCCTTTTTGCTGCCGCAGCGCATTGTGCAGGTGGCTTCATCAACTTGTCGATCAGAACTCCCAAGTCTCTTTCCTGGGAGGTCTCTCCAAGTACCGCCATGGACATCCTGTATTCATGCATGAGATTTTTGTTACCGACATGTATCGCTTTGTACTTATCCATATGAACATAAGAACATACAGTAAGAGTTGCCCTACTGTGACAGACCGAAGGTTCATCAAGCTTAGTATCCTCTTTCCAACAGTGGCCATCCCAGATCACAAGTACCTAGAAGGAAACCAAAAGAGTAAAACAGATTTTATGCCTCATATCCTAGGAATAAGTGGATTTTCTCAAGTCCATTTTAGTTATCTAATCTAATCTACAATTTACGAGTCGGTCTATGCCTAAATAGGTTCAAGGCGACGTACAAGTCAAGAGACATACAATAAGTATAGAATACGGTAGTTATAAGAAGACAGCATACTTGATGGAGATAGAAGAAAATACAAAGGAATTGAATCTATTACAAGGGGAGATGTAGAGAAGACACTGGAGGTACAGTTTACACTGATTGAAGTTATGATGTTCATTGTTGATGAGTATACTACCGATTGTCAATGGAGTATATTGTCTCAAAGAGAAGAGTTTGTAGCTTCTTCCGAAATCTAAGGTAATAGGGTTCCGCTTTGATGGTTATCAGGAGGTCATTCCAGGTCTTTGTGCTGATGTAGGTGATAAGCGTGTTAAATATGCACTTGTATTTAACTCCTCTCAGTGATGGAAGGATCAGAAGAAGTTTCTTGATGTTTCTGGTTGAAGTGGACCAGGAATTGATGAAAAGGTTTATGAGAGCTCACATATAAGATGTGATACATTATGCATGATATGTGAAGTTATTGCGTGCAGAAATGGGCAGCCGGTGAAGATTGCTGAAATAGGGTGATATGGATTCAATTTTTTTTTTCAGTTTGAAGTTTAGTCATACTGCTGTATTTTGAATTACTTATAGTTTGCGAATGAGGGTGGTGTTTATATTTATTTATTTAATTCGTTTTCCAACCCATCCTCCCCAATGAGCCCAGGAGAGGTTACAGGTCAACATACACAATTTATAATTAACAGGTTACAATATGCCATAGTTCCAGTATAAATTTTTTCAGGTACAAGATTTTTATCCTAACTCGACACATACAAGGGATCTAATACCAATATTCATAATATAAGAACATAAGCATTGCCTCTGCCGGGTCATCCAGCAGTCCACTCCCGCGGCAGCCCCCCAGGTCCATGACCTGTAAGTGATCCTTTACCTAAATCATGTATTCCCTATTCGTTTAGTGACCTGTATAGTTACCCTCTATCTGTATCCTTCAATCCCCTTCACCTTCAGGAAATCATCCAATCCCTTTTTGAAACCCAATATCCTATCACCCTCTGAGAAAAGAAGAACTTCCTAGCATTCGTTTTGAAACTGTCACCTTTCAACTTTTCTGAATGCCCTCTTGTTTTTGTTGTCCCCGCTAGTCTGAAGAATCTGTCCCTCTCCACCTTCCCTATGCCTTTCATGATTTTATAAATCTCTATCATGTCCCCTCTAAGTCTCCACTTTTCCAGGGTAAAGAGCCCCAGCTTCTCCAGCCTTTCAGCATATGAAAGGTTTTCCATGCCCCTTATCATCCTAGTCGCTTTTCTCTGGACCCTCTCGAGTATCGCCATATCCTTCTTAAGGTACGGCGACCAGTACTGGATGCAGTACTCCAGATGCGGGCGCACCATCACTCGATACAGTGGTAGAATAACTTCCTTCGTTCTGATAGTGATACCCTTTTTGATAATGCCCAACATTCTGTTCGCCTTCTTTGAGGCCGCTGCACATTGCGCCGCCTGCTTCATTCATTTGTCCACCAATACCCCCAAGTCTTTTTCTAGGTTGCCGTTCCCCAGTACTCTCCCTCCCATCGTACAGCTGTATTTCGGATTCCCTCTCCCTATATGCAAGACTTTGCATTTCTCAACATTGAAGCTCATCTGCCAGCTTTCTGCCCACTCGCTCAGTTTGTTCAGGTCTCTTTGCAGATCTTTGCATTCCTCAACAGTTCTGACTCTACTGGATAGTTTTGTATCGTCCGCAAATTTTATAACTTCGCACTTCGTCCCTGTTTCCAGGTCATTTATGAATATATTGAACAGCAGCAGTCCCAACACTGACCCCTGTGGGACACCACTTGTGACCCCTTTCCAGTCCTAACTCTAACCCTAACCCTTTACTCCTACCCTCTGTTTCCTGTCTGCCAGCCAATTTCTGATCCATCTGTGCACGTCCCCTACCACCCAATGGCTCCACAGTTTTCTTAGTAGGCGCTCATAAGCTACCTTGTCAAAGGCTTTTTGGAAATCCAGATATACGATGTCTATGGGGTCACCCTTGTCCAATTGTTCACTTATCCCGTCAAAGAAATGAAGTAGGTTCGTTTGGCATGATCTTCCTTTACAGAAACCATGCTGGCGTGTTCTCATCAGATTATTTCTTTCTAAATGCTCATTGATACTTTCCTTGATCAATGATTCAGCCATCTTCCCCGGAACTGAGGTTAAGCTCACCGGCCTGTAGTTCCCTGGGTCGCCTCTCGATCCTTTTTTGAAGATAGGTGTAACATTTGCTGTCCTCCGGGATTACCCCTGTTCTCAAGGATAGGTTACAAATCTGCCGTAGTAACTCCGCTGTTTTGTCTCTGAGCTCTGTCAGTATTCTCGGGTGGATTCCGTCTGGTCCCGGAGATTTGAGTACGTCTTCGAGGCTTACTTCCATACATGATAATTTTCCCTCTTGGTCCCCCTTGAAGATTTTTTCTGATTCCGGCACGTTGGATGTGTCTTCTCTTGTAAAGACCGATGAGAAGAACATGTTTAGTCTGCCACCTCTTTTTCCTCCTTCACCACTCCCTTCCTGTCTCCCTCATCCAGAGGTCCCACTTCCTCCCTCGCCGGCTGCTTTCCTTTCACATTTCGGAAGAATGGTTTATAATTCCGTGCCTCCTTGGCTAGTCTCTCTTCGTATTCTTTTTTCGCTTTGCTGCATAAAGGAAGTTGCAGTAGTACAATTGAAACAGTATTAGTATTTGTGTCAATATAGTGAAGTGATGATTATGGAAGAAAGGTCTGATCAAAGCTCCCGGGTGAGTATAATCCCTCAGATAAGTAAATCACGAATACCTCTACACAGATGGGGAAAGGGGGCAATGTCTGGAAAGCAGTATATACTAATGCTCGAAGTATGGGAAACAAGATTCTGGCTCTAGAAACTGTGATGGAAGAAGAAGGGTTGGATATAGTGTCGATCACGGAGATGTGGTTCACAGAGAACCATGACTGGGATGTTGTTACACCCGGCTATAATCTGTTCAGGAAAGACAGGGTAGGAAGAAAAGGAGGGCGGGTAGCGTTATATGTTAGAGATCATATTAAAGCCACACAATTGCAAGTCAAGGAAGAGACACTGTGAATCAATTTGGAAAGAGGGAATGGTGAATATATTTACATTGGTGTGATATACTGTATAGGCCTCTTTAACAGACGGAAGAAGTAGATAGAGATTTAATAGTAGACATTCAGAATATATCTAAAAAAAAGGGAAGTCTTGCTAATAGGTGATTTTAACATGCCGGATGTTGAATGGGTATCCTTATTGCGGGGTCTTCTAGAAGTAGGGAGATTCTGGATTCTCTACAAGGAGAACTGTTCCAGAAGTTGATAATGGAACCCACATGGAATGGGGTCATTCTGGACTTAGTGCTTACAAACAGGGAAAGTGTTTCCGATGTTACAATGGATGATCATCTGGCATCCAGTGATCACTGCATGGTACGGTTTACTATTAAGATGGATATAGAGAGGGCTCATTCAAAAGCAAAGGTTCTAGACCAGGGGTGTCCAACATTTTGGCTTCCCTGGGCCACATTGGCCGAAAAAAATGTTTCTGGGGCCGCACAAACGCGCAAACACTGCAGCAAGACAGAGGAGGGAACCGGCAAGACGGTAAACACCTGGGGGCAGCAGAGGAAAACACTGCATCGCCCTTGACCGGAGCCACACAAAATACTTCACAGGGCCGCATGCGGCCCTTGGGCCGCAGGTTGGACACCCCTGTTCTAGACTTTAAAAACTTTATTCGGATGGGGGTTTACTTTTTTACAGATAGGATGGTAGGTGCATTGAATAGTCTTCTGAAAGAGGTGGGCGGGGTCTTAGGCACATGGGCCCAACCCAGCCCATGTGCCTAAGGCCCCGCCCACAGGAGGGACCTAAGGCTACTGGGCCAATTCCGGTTGGCCCAGGCACCTCAGGCCCCACTTGTGAGCGGGGTTTGAGGCACCTGGGCCAATCAGGCCCTAAGGCCCGCCATTTGATGGATGGCAGGCCTGCCTGATGGACGGGCTTGGGACCCGTCCGTCCGTCCAACTTTTTTTCAGGCACGGGGTTTAGGGGTGGAGGTCGAGGGGTTGGCAGGGTGTCATGGGGTCAGCGGGTGGGGGCCGGTTGGAGGTTCGGGGGTGGGTTATCGTGGAAGGGGTGTGTGCAGAGGGCAGGAGGGCCTGGGATCCATCCTGCCCGTGTGGGGTGGAGGGTAGGGGGATCGCCTGGGCAGGAGGGCTTGGTCTCCCTCCTGCCCAGATCGGATCGGCGGGGTGGGATGGTTGCCTGGGCAGGAGGGCTTGGGTTCCCTCCTGTCCGGATCGGATTGGCGGGGTGAGGTGGTCGCTGGGGCAGGAGGGCTTGGGCTCCCTCCTGGCCTAATCGTTACTGGGGTGGGAGGGAGATTCTGTAACTGGTGTTCTTTTTGACAGACACCGGTTACAGAATCCAGGTTTTATGCGAAGGACTGGCCCCTCCATAGGCCAAAAGGGGACTTAGACATTTTTTTTATTATGACCCTCACAATGTACAATGTACAGGTTAAATTTCCATAGTTACTATGGAAGAATTTTCAAATCAAGTTTTTATCACATAAAACAGTCAGGACAGTAAGAGTGTCACTAAGCTGTTGCTTTATTTATGAAATGATCTCACTATCCCAAACACTGAGAAATTAGTCACGTTTGCAAAACATTTTCTAGACATTCTGGCAAGTAGTGTCTGAGTTTGCTTGAGAGGGTTCAGAAGAGAGCGACGCATTTGATAAAAGGTATGGAAAACCTGTCATACGCTGAAAGATTGGAGAAATTGGGGCTCTTTTCCCTGGAGAAGCGGAGACTTAGAGGGGATATGATATAAACTTAGAAAATCATGAAGGGCATAGAGAAAGTGGAGAGGGACAGATTCTTCAAGCTTTCGAAAACTACAAGAATGAGAGGGCATTTTGAAAAATTAAAAGGGGACAGATTCAGAACCAATGCTAGGAAGTTCTTCTTTACCCAACGGGTGGTGGACACCTGGAATGCGCTTCTAGATGGCGTGATAGGACAGGGTACGGTATTGGAGTTCAAGAAGGGTTTGGACAATTTCCTGAAGGAAAAGGGGATAGAAGGGTATAGATGGAGGGTTACTAACAGGTCCTGGACCTGATGGGCCGCCGTGTGAGCGGACTGCTGGGCATGATGGACCCCTGGTCAGACTGCTGGTCTGACCTAGCAGAGGCACTGCTTATGTTCTTATGTTCTTAACTCAGTGGACTTGGTGTCTATGGTGTACATATTAGTTTGATATTGATACTTCTCAAGCTGGGTGTTTTTTTTTAAATGTATTGATTTAACTTTTTATATACCACCTGTAAGCCTGAGAGCTATAGAAGAACAGTGTTGAAGGCAGTCTACCTTGGCTCATCTTCTTGCTTCATTAACATATGGGTTCTGAAACATTTTGCTTGTCCAGTAAAATGTAGCTTCTAAAATTTTTGATCTTTCCTAGGAGCCAAAATGGCTCGAAGATCTGAAATCACTGGTTATCTATTACATGGTGGCATTGAAGAGCACCATCTGTTCCCGATAACCTTGTAGTAAATGTTTCTGGCAAGAATACAGAAATACAAAGTTTCAGAAGATTTCAGTTTCAGAAGATTATGTTCCTCTCAATCTGATGAGACATAGTCCCTGTAGCTACAAGTAGTGGTTGACGCCACCATTGCCAATTCAGGGGCAGATTCAGCAAGCTGCAGCTCTACCACCAAATGCTAAAATAAAACCAAACCAAAATCAATTGTGGCAGTAATCTGAAGATCATTGTAAAATGTCACTTTCCTGTCAGTGCCCAAGCAGTGATTGGCTCGGTCACTAACAGGATAGTTGACAAAAATTGTTTGCAGAAGCCTGTATCGGCTCCAAGTGACCTGTCAACCACCCCCCTGCCCAACCCATCTCAACTTAAACACATCCCTGGTGTCTAGTGCACACTTTCACCCACCTCTCCCCCTTCCACTCTGGCCAAATTATTTAAAAAATCTCACCTATTCCTGATGTCGAGTGTACCCCCACTCCTAACCCTGACTCAAACTCCTCCAAATTTTTTTAAAAAATACTTACTCTGGTGTCTAGTACACCACCACCTTCCTGAACCCTTCACCAGACATCCCCTAACTTCCCCCAAATTCATATATCAAAGGAGTTGGGAGCGATACTCACTTTTCGTTCTGGCACTGCCATCTTGAAAAATGGCAGTGCCATGCCCTGCCAGGTGCATCCACCCTCAGTAAGACAGTAGACCCCATAATAACTCCACGGCTAAATCAATATGGTTTATCCCCTGATAGGAGGGTTATCTCAGTCAGGTTTGTGATTTGGAAGAAGGTATTCCCTCCCCCACCACCCTTCTAAGGTGTCACGCTTGTCAAGAATGGGAATTGAGAAGGATTGGGTAAGGGAGACTACAGGTTTTCCTGTCTGAGGCTGAACCAAGAGGTTGGTTTGAGGGAAATACATAATTGCAGGAAGTGTTGACATGCAAACACACGTCTTCCATGACTACTGTGCAGCTTCTGTGTGATTGATGCTTGTGTGCAAGTGACTGAGTGTGAGAGAGCAGGGAGGGAGGCTTCCTTTTACAGCATGGAGTGGCACGGGCAAGATAAATGCAGACATGTAATCCAATATTCTGTTTGGATTCATTATCACAGACGGACTATGTGCTTACACATCCTGGCTGGGTCACTGCCACCAAAAAGTCTCATTGCAACCTCTCCTGCCCTCAGTGGAAAGAAAAGGTTTGCACCTTAAACCTCCAGAACAAAGAGGTGCCCTGGGGGCAAACACTTGTTAAATTGACAAACTTGTAGAAAATGATTAAGACTCTGACTGCAGAGAGACAGAGGGACCCTGAGCTGCTGCCCCGAAGCTAAAACGGTTAGGTAGTTTCTCAGGAACACAAAGCCTAGGGAGCGCAAAGAGAGGCTGAACAATTACTGCCTGTCTCTGAGGTGCCTCTCTTGTCAGGTGTAATTTATGGTGCCCAAAATATTGTCAGCATCTTCCAGCAGAGGTAACTGTCAGCTGTTTCTTTTCTTACCAGAAGGATTCCTTTCAGTCCAGCTTCACTGGGTGCCAGGTGGAGAGAGATTGAACGAAAACTAACATGGCACCCATTCCCCCAAAAAAGAAGTAACAGACAGTGGCATAGAAAGGGTGAGCGGCGCCTGGGGCAGTGGCACCCCTCCCCCTCCTCTTCCCCACCCCCTGCTACGCGTGCCCCTCCTTCCTTTTCTCCGTACCTTTTAAACTTCTCTATCATGCCCACGTCAGTGTCAGTTTCCCTTTGATGTCACTTCCTAGGTGCAGGTCCTGGAAGTGACATCAGAGAGAATGCTGATGCCGACGCAGGCACCAACCTTACACTGGGGAAGTAAAAAAAGGTACAGGGAAGGCAAAGGGTGTATGCAAGTGTCAAGGAGAGGAGCGGGGGGTACCGCACCCTTAGAAAGATCACGCCTGGGGTGGACCAGCCCCCCCACGCAGCCTCCTTACTATGCCACTGGTAACAGAATCTAAGGATGTACAGTTCAAAATTTTGGGGGCATGTCATTTCCTAGGTCATTTAACAGAATGCTTGTTTTGCTCCGGGGCACTCTTTTGAGGGTGTATGCACTTTTCACAAAGAGTCTGCACTATTTGCAAAGAGTGCACGTTCTTTCCTGACATGTGCACACAAGTCAGCCTTTATGTTCAGTGCGCACTCTTTTAGGAGTCAGTCCTATCTTAGGGGCCCTTTTAGTAAAGCCACAGCAAAAGTGGCCTTAGCGTGCCCCAATGGCATAGCCAGCTAGCCAATTTTGGGTGGGTCTGAGCCCAAAGTGGGCAGGTCTGAGCCCCAAACGGGCAGGTAACCTTCCCTCCTCCCCCAAGCCTGTGCAGCAACCTCCATTTCCACCCTCTAGCAGGGCAATCTCTTTCTTTCCCTCCGTTTCCTTCCCATTCCTCCCCCTCCCCCAGCCTAGCCCAAAGGTTGCTGTAATCAAGTTTCTAAAGATGCTACTAGGTCTGTCCAATAGCTCCAGCTTTGCCCGACAGTGTTACCTCTACAGGTTGATCTGGAGCCAGTCAGCAATCATAAAACACTACAGACTATATAGCAGTATAAGAAGTGTACTTACAGTGTCATCTTGGGGCCAAAAAAGCAAACAAAATGCGAGGAATTATTAAAAAAGGGATGGTTAACAACACTAAGAATGTTATAATGCCCCTGTATTGCTCCACGGTGCGACCTCATCTGGAGTATTGCGTTCAATTCTGGTCTCCTTATCTCAAGAAAGATGTAGTAGCGCTAGAAAAGGTTCAAAGAAGAGCGACCAAGATGATAAAGGGGATGGAACTCCTCTCGTATGAGGAAAGACTGAAATAGTTAGGGCTCTTCAGCTTAGAAAAGAGATGGCTGAGGGAAGATATGATTAAAGTCTACAAAATCCTGAGTGGAGTAGAATGGGTACAGGTGGATCGATATTTCACTCCATCAAAAATTACAAAGACTAGGGGACACTCGATGAAGTTACAGGAAAATACTTTTAAAACCAATAGGAGGAAATATTTTTTCACTCAGAGAATAGTTAAGCTCTGGAACGCATTGTCAGAGGTTGTGGTAAGAGCGAATAGCATAGCTGGTTTTACGAAAGTTTTGGACAATTTCCTGGATGAAAAGTCCATAGTCTGTTATTGAGAAAGTCATGGGGGAAGCCACTGCTTGCCCTGAATCGATAGCAAGGAATATTGCTGCTCCTTGGGTTTTGGCCAGGTATTAATGACTTGGATTGGCCACCGAGAGAATGGGCTACATGGATTGATGGACCCAGTAAGGCTATTCTTATGACATATGAGGGTTCGCTGAAAAGTTCTCGTCCTAACCAAGAAGAGAATGATATGGAGCCAAGAAACTTACAAGTTATTCTACACCTTTCTTGACACTTTATTTCAATGAGGCAAATGCATCTAATAAATGGGCACAAGTATAGGGAAACCAAGCCATTGTGACATCAATGATGAGGTTGGCTCTTAGGCACTGGTGAAATGAGGCATTATGACATCACAATACAAGGGGCCACTGAAAGGTTCTCAGCCCAACCAAGAAGAGAATGATGGGGAGCCATGAAACTTACAAGTTATTCCACACTTTTCTTGACACTTTTTGTTTCATTTCATATCACTGAAATGAAAAGTGTGGAATAACTTGTAAGTTTCATGGTGTTAAAGTCAAATCTCTGATTGTAGCTCATATGAGAGGACATAGTTTGAAGAACAAACTTGTCCCATCAGCTCTTCCAACTTTCAAGACTAAAAAAGGAAAATCTAGACATTTTAAATGTGGGAAATGTCTATTTTGCAAACAAATGATTGTAACTGATATGGTCACAGCTCCAACCAATGACACCAAAGTCAAATTTATGAATTGTACCTCATCGCATATACAGTAGACTCTCAGTTATCCGGCACCCATGAGGATTGGTAGATGCCAGATAAATGAAGTTTCTGGAGGCTTGAGAGTTACCATTAAAAATAGACCTAACTAATACTATACCTCATACCATAAATTCCATATTGACTTGAATTTAATATTGAAATACAATAAATAAAAGCAAAGAATTCCCGTATCCAAAGGCCTGAAATTTTTTCTTCCTTTTCCTTCTCAGGTTCAAGCATCCTCTATTCTCTCTCTCATTCCAGCCGTAGATTTGTCTCCCTTCCCACTTCCCCTTTCTGGTGTGAGTCATTTTCTCTCCCCCCCCCCCAAACATATGGGTCCAGCATCCATCCATCTTCCTTGCTCTTCACCCTGCAAGACCAGTATCCATGTCTCTTTCTCCTCCTCCCACACTTATGGGTCAAGCATCCATCCATCTCCCCTACCCTTCACCCTCCAGGACCAGTATTCATGTCCCTTCCTCCCCCCCACACACACTTTTGGCCAACCTCTACCCCCCCCCCACACACACACACATCTGCCCTTCCTCCTTCAGTGCAGGTCTGGCCCCCCTTTCTTACCTGCGGCTCTACCGAAGCAATAGTGGCAGCTACAGACCTCCCTCCAGCCCCCAAAGAATCAAGGCAGCCCCAAATCTCCCTTCCTCTCTCCCATCAGCACCCAAGCATTAAGGCAGCTCCATATCTCCCTCCCTCCTTTTCTCCCTCTCACCAGCCCCCAGAGCATCAAGGCAGCCCCAAATCTCCCTCCCACAGCTCCCGAAACATCAAGGTAGCCACTGATCTCCCTCTCTCCCTCCAGCCCCCGAAGCCATAGCCGGTTCTGACAACACTCCCTCCCACCTTCCTGCCCCCGAAGCAGCAGAGTGGTCCTGACAAACTCCCTTTCCTCCCTCACTTACCTGAAGCAGGAGGCAGCTGGTGAGCGGAAGAAGCACCGTAATCAGGCTGTTTCTAGACAGCCCCGGCAGGGCATGGTTTGCTGCACTTAGGTGCACCCACTTATACCTGCCACTGTCCTGGTAAAAGTGGATGTTCCTGCATTTAGGCCCACCAATGTGGTTTAAGCTAGGGCTGCAAGTTATTGCAATTAACTCTGAGATTAATGCATTATTAACTGCAATAAATAAAATTAATTGTGATTAAGAAAATTAATTGCGATTAAGAAAATTAATCATGATTAAGAAAATTAATCATGTTGCAGCAGTTCCTATCTCCTCCAAATATCTCTTGTGCTCTCTTCCACACTCAACCCCTCTCTGTGGCACAATCCAACATCTTTCCTCCCACCTGCAATTCAACATCACCAGCCCCCCATAATAGTCTACTATAAAGATAGTCCTCTGTTGCTCCATGGCAGTGGCAGCATTGCATATTTGCTGCCTGCAGGCAGGTCTGAATGTTTCCTGCTGATCAGTCCCGCCCATGTGGAAACAGGAAGTGATGTCAGAGGAGGCAGGACAGATCAGAAGGAAAACTTTGGAGCAGGCCTCAGGCAGCATATGTGCAGCACTGCCACTGCCGGGGCCAACAGAAGATCACAGGTAGACCAGTAGGGGAGGAGTGGTTTGGCAAATATCAAACTATGGGTAGAGAGAGAGGACTGATCCATAACCAGAATTGGAGGGGCTACTAGAAGAATCTACAGCTGAGGTGGTGATCTGAGCTGGGAGGGAAGGTGAGTTTCAGCCCTTTATGGAAGGGAAAGGGGATGGGATTTGATATACTGCTTTTTTTTTATAGCTATAGTCAAAACAGTTTACATATTACATACAGATACTTATTTTGTACCTGGGGTGATGGAGGGTAAAGCGACTTGCCCAGAGTCACATGGAACTGCAGTGGGAAATAACTAAATATATAATATATGCACCTTTAATCACAAAGAAAAATTTTAAATGAAATATAGCTCTAGTTTAAGCTAGTATTCTATGAAGGAATCTGGACACCCAGATGCCATTATAGAATAGGCACTCCCTATGTTGCACCGGAGCACCTACTTTTAGGTGTTTCTTATACAAATGTCGCTCTAGTGTATAGCACACAAGCATTCCTGTGAAGTCAATTCATACATGCATTTTCAGGTCTAAGAATATCTTACACGACACATATGCTTGAAGACATGGTAGGCTCAGTCAGAAATCATAGAATACCATAGGATAATACAGACTCAGGCCCAGACACACACCACTCACACATACAAATACTAGCACACAGGTTAGTCCTTGCATATACACACGGTTCACATAAAAAGTCACAACTCAAACTCACAGATAGATGCACAAGATACTGTACATGTGACAAGAAAGGGTTAAGTGCTGCTACTCCAGACAGCTTTGTGTAGTTAAAGTGAGTAAAGGTTTAATTACCAAATGATGACAGTGTCATATGGTTTGGGTGAGGGTTGTGGCCTGTGCTGAATGCAGGAGAGGATATGAGAAAGACATTGAGTGGCAGTGAAAGGAAGGAAGATGAAAATGCCAAAGACAGTAAAACATCTGTAATTTGCAATTTGCTCATGTTCACTGATTGCTCATGGATTAAAGATTAAAATCTATTCTCTAGCAGATGGAGGAGAGAAAGAATGAATGAGTAAAACATATCTCCTCAGTATATATACATCTGCATTTCCATTCTGTTCAATAATGGCATCACTGCAGACGAGGAAATACAGGCAAACACAAACTGCCAGAAGTGAGTCAGTTTCCTTGTTTTTAGCTGTGGTTCCCTCACCAGTGGCAGCACTGTTTTGCTAGAGTCAAAAGCCATGAAGTAGGAAAATGTGGGAAGATCTCTGGGATTTAGAAGCATTTCATGTGTGCACATGAAAAAATACTTTGCAGAACCTTTCACCGTCTTTTGGCTTTGGTCATGTCAAGATTTTGAGACTAGGCATTGGAGGATAGGGGCGACTTCCATGGATACTATATTCATGTTCACAACTCCTGGGAACCTCAAGCACACCTTGTAACTGCCCGTCATCCAAATATAATTTTACACCTGTCACACAGCTCCACGCAAATTGGAAGATGCTCTCTTCTTTTCATCCTTTTTGAGCCTCATTTTATTTCTTTTTTCTTGTCCTTTTCTGCTACATTTCATTCACTTCATGTTTCCCTTCTTTCTAGTATCCATCTGGGTTTCTTTCTCCTTTCATTAAGGTCACACCTCCACTTTGATATTGAAATGCCCTTATGTGCAACAATTCATCCCGTCTCCTTCCTCTCTTCTCTTACAAATTATACTTTCATGGCCCCCCCCCTCTTCTCTTTACCTTTTCTGTTTCATTTTTCTTCTAAATTTCTCATTAAGAGTCTCACCCCTACTTTATTCATCTTCTTATCTGTCCTCTTCCAATTCTTCTTTATTTTGTTTTTCTCCCTTACTTCAGTCTAATTTGTCTCTTTGTCCCACATCTCCAAATACTTGTCTATATTTCCTCAACTTCTTCTTGTTCTCTCTGATGCCCTGCATTCTTCTACCCTCAGACCCACAAACACCTGCCTTGCATGTCTTTCCCTTACAGATACCTTCCTAACATCTGTGCTTTCATCCTGCCACTCATATGGCTTGTGCTTCCTTCCCTTTGGTGGAAAACCATCAATACAGCAATTATATTCATCAGCTCTGCCATAGCACTCATGCAGCAGCAAAACGCCTACGCTTATGAACAATGGTGAAGAAACATGGTTGATGAGCGCTAACAGAGTGCATAGACATATATGGAAAGTGGTAGAGTACCAGTACGATGTAGAGATGTGAGCATCCTTGCAAGAATATGATCAGCACCAGTAAATTTTAGTGTCATCTTCTGGGGGCAAAGAATAATAATAATAATAACAGAAGTTAGACCTAGGAGAACCAACATGGTAAGGCTCAGATTTAGGCACAAAAGAACACAATTTGCTGACACCTTCAGTTTTTGTCTGGAGATGTGAACAAGAAGCCACGCTTACCGCAAAACCTATGTGCGCCAATCGTGTAGTCACATACCAAATTCTGAGTGAGACAAAATCCGAGCTGTGAGGGCAGAAGAACGCTGCCCCACAGGCAATATAGTCTCTACCTCTTCTGCTCAGGTGATCCTAGCAATCCGGTCTCTCTAACCCCTCCCCCCACTGCTGCATATTTTCTAAAGTTCAGATCTTTGTCAGCAGTGAGCAGCATGACTAATAACACTGCTCGCACTGGCCTCACAGCCCTTCCTTCTTATGTACTCCACCTATGCGGAAACAGGAAGTTGCTTGCTGCTGGTGAAGATCTAAACTTTAAAAGATATATGCAGGAGAGAGGGGTTGGGAATTTTTAGCTGGTGGGACCCTTGCCAGCTACATCAGTGGTGTGCTGCTACTGGGTGGGCCCGAGCCCAAAATGGGTAGGCCTGGGCTTACCTGTGGCTACATCATTGATGTGCGCATGTGTCTAGCATGATCTTTCCATTAGCTGCAAGTTTTCCACTCAGATTTGCATGTTATTAGCTTTGTGCATGGCATGTTACACTTGCGATAGAAGCCATGCATTCAGACATCCCCAAGCAGCTCTATTGCGAGTCTTTCTGTATCAACCCCTGGGTTAGCTGTGAGTGGAAGAGGGGGCACAAGAAACAGGCAGATATATTGATAGGCTAATAACATTAGCAGAGGACGAAGCAGAGTGAAAGAACTCTTTCAAGAAAGCAGAGGCAAATTTGAAGAAATGATCAATGGGAGGAGGTGGGGGAATAGCATGGCAGATTTAATTAATTACTGCATATTAAAGTGTTTGCTCACAGAAATGAACAGCTACATGAGGTCTGATGTTAATTAATTTACAGTATTTTCAGCAGTCTCTGAACTACGTCAGCAGTGAGGGAGACACATTGTAGAAGGTAAGCCGGTGTCTCATCGGATTTATATTAAGCTTTCCAAGGTTGCCAGTTGGGTGGCGTTCCAACTGGCTGCTCTCCCAAAGAGAAGAAATCGTAACCCACAACTCCAGAGACCCAGGTAAGAGCCAGTAAAAATCATTATTCCTCCTCCAAATCCTTTCCAGCTTCCTCCAGCCAGCAGTATGCTGTACCAGTATCTTAGAGCTTTTCATCAGCGTGCCTGAAATTGGTGGCTGATCAGATATAAGCATCTTGTGTGGTGGTCGATGATAGTTCATTTCACAGTTTGACTTCTTGGGTGCGAAAATTAAAGGCCGATTGCATGCAGCGTTCCAAGTAGAAAATTAGATTGCAGTTACATTTCCTATCTAGCATTTGTTTGTTGAGACTTTAAAGGATTATTAATTCAGCAAAGGTTTCAGAAGTGCCGTGTAAGGGGTTACCTCTAGCCTTTAGACAATTATTTGCATTTGCATAGTGCAATAAACTGCATACAGCCCTCTGTAGAAACATACAGAGACAGCACCTGCTCCATGGAGCATACCAACTGGTAAAGACACAGACAAGACGATAGAAGTGTATGCAGGGCAAAGGATTATGGTTCATTTTCAGTTCATTTGTGTCTTTTCCCCATTTTCAGACTTTTTGTTTGTTTGTTTTACACATTTGTTTTGATAAAAAGACAGTTAATATTCAATGTGACTTAATCAGTTAGAAATGGATCCTGGCCAGTTAAATTGCCTTTTTGGGTCTAACTAGTAATTTTCAGTGACACTTAACCAGTCAGTGCTGCTAAGAATAACTGGTTAGCACCGAACTCAAAACTGGCTATTTTGAGGTATTCTGGGAGCAGAGTTGACACTTGGCTGGTTAAGTGCTGATATTCAGAACTGAACTGGCCAGTTTAACCTAGGGTTTTCAGACATCCGGAAAAACCCAGACATGTGTTCTTTTTAGGGGACTGTCTGGGTTCCCAGACAGACTTTCCAGAACCGGGCAGTTTGTCCGGGTTTTGGAAAGCCCCAAAGAGCTCCAGCCACATCAGGAGGGCCTCTGAGCATGTGTGAATGACGTCACACACATCCACGCATGCTCGAGACACTTCAGATGTGGCTGCAGCTCATTGGAGAAGAAGATGAGGCTTTGAGGGGATAGGGCTGGGGGCGGGACTTGAGGCAGAACTGGGCATGGCTGGAGGTGGAACAAGGCGGCAATGGAGGTGGAATGGGTTGGGGCCATCCGTACGGGTTTATGGGCCTCCAAATATGGTAATGCTAGTTTAACTGCATAAATAGGCCCACATAAAAGCCAGTCCTATCTTTATAATAATAATAATTTATTCTTATATACCGCCAGACCACGAATGATTCTAGGCTGTTCACAGCAGATAAGGCTGAACATCTAGCGAATATACAGTTCAAAAAGATACATCAATTTCTAGAATGTACACAATACATGTTGTATTTTAAAAGCATTAGGAAGCTTGGGTTACAAATTTGTCAAATAGTTGTGTCTTTAATAGTTTTCTAAAAAAAATAATAGGATGAGACTCCTGGCATGATTTTGCCAAACCAGGCATTCATTTTGGCTTTTTTTTTTTTTTTTTGGGGGGGGGGGATTTGTTATTGTGCAAAGTTTATCTATCCTGCTAAGCTGAGAGGAAGTCCCCCCCCATTGGCAGGACTATAGGTGGAGGACTTCCTCTCAGATTAGCAGGAAAAATACACATAGGACAGCGAATACATTGAAGAAAGGACCATCTACAAAGACCTTGTATCCAGTGGCAAAGTAAGTATTAGTGGCACCCCCTGCGCTCCCCCTGCTTCTTCTTCTCTTTGCCCCCACTCCTTCTGCTCCCCCCCACTCTTCACTCATGTTCTCCCTCCCCCTCCCCGCCATACCTCTAAATCTTCGCCAGCGCGAATGGCTTCTGCAGTATGCTCATGGCACGAGCATTGGATTTCCCTCTGACGTTATTTCTTGGCCCTGGGACCCCGAAGTGATTCAGAGGGGAACCAGGCTGGTGCGAGCAACAGGCAGGAGAAGTTGCTCATGCTAGTGAAGATCTACAGAGGTACGGGGTGGGGGAAGGGATGGCGTGAGCGTGGTATGGCAGGACGGAGAGGTACCATGTCCCCACTGACATGACACTCAGGGCAGTCTACACCCCCTGCACACACACCTTTACTACGCCACTGCTTGTACCTGAAGGCTCACAGAGCCCTACTACTTGAAAGAGATTTACCACAGAGCACCTTTGATCTGGAAATGGGGTCCTGAGAAAGAAAAGCTGTACAGGACTTTTACCAAGAATCTCTACCAAGGCAGAATGTTATATAGATCAGTGTTCTTCAACCTTTTTACACCTATGGACTGGCGGAAATAAAAGAATTATTTTGTGGACCGGCAAACTACTAAGACTGAAATAAAAAAAATCCATTTCCGCCCTGTCTCCGTGAGCTCGGTCCCCGCAAACCATCTGATCTCATCCGCACAAGCCTCAGTTATGATTTTATATTGAACGTATTTTATTAAAGTATAAAAAGAAACAATATTCTGTACAATTGTCATTTTATAAATACAAATATACAGAGCAAGGACCAACAAACCCCCTGTTTCCCCTCCCCTTCACATATATCCCCTCTACTATCAAGAAACCCGAACAAGCCAAATTATTACAGAATGCTACACAGAAATATCATGCTAACAGAATTCTGCAGTCACACATGACAGGAATAGTGTTAGGGGAGTGCCCCTTGGTCAGAGAGAGCCCTAAGCCAGCTGGAAGGTAAAGAAGTACTGCCTGGGCTTTGCAGTTCCCAGTTATGTCTCTAGCAGGATATATATTTCAAATCTGATATATTCTAATAACAAAATTGAAATAAAATTATTTTTTCTACCTTTATTGTCTGCCAATTTTGTTCTTCTTTTTTCTGTCTTTTCTTAATTTTCTTTCCAAGGTCTTCAGTCTATCTGCCACTTCTGTCCCTTCCTGTCTTCTACCTATTACTCCAATATCCAGAACCTCCTTTTTCTTCTTACTGCATCCACCCTGTGTCCAGCATCTCCCACCTGTCTTCCTACTCACGTCAAGTGTTTTTTTCCTTCACTCTACAACCTCCATGTCCAGCATCTTCCTGTGTTCTTTTTTCTTCCCGTTGCTGAGCCAGCCAGCCAAATCACCATCTTCCCCATCCCATTCCAGTACCTCCCCTTTTTTCCCCATCTTAATCCAGCAGATACCTTCCATCACCCTACTCCCTCCATTCCTTATTCAGCATCTTCTCCTTGTCTCCCTATTCCTCCTTCACCATGTCCAGCATATCCCCTCCGTCTCCCTACTCCCTCTACCTATGTCCAACATCTGACTTCTGTCTACATACTCCACCCTTGTGTTCAGCATTTTCCATGTCTCTCTGCAAGGTCCAGTATCTGTCTTTGTGTCCCTATTCTTCCAACTCCCATCTAGTTCCAATAACTAACCTCCCCCAAGGGGATCCACCATCTCCCTTCTGTCACACCAATCCCCCCTCCCTGGGTCTACCATCCCCTTCCCACAACAAGTATATCACATTTTTCCCTCTCCTCATAATCCAGCATCTCCTCCCTTGGCTGCTGGCCCCGATCCACTCTTCCAGCACTCGACTGCTATCAGCCCTGCCTTCGACCCTGGTCCTGCTAAACTTGGCAGCAATAATAAAAACAAAACCTACCCTACCTTCAATTGTGGTCTCGCTAAATCTGACGGCTAGAACAAAGACAGAAGCCGCAGGACCTTTCCTCTTGCCTGCATTGGTATTCACTACAAGCTCTGCCAGTCTCAATCCTGCCCCTCAAAAACAGGAAGTCACTTCAGAGGGGGGCAGCATCAAGATCGGCAGAGCCTATAGCGATGCAGGCAAGAGGAAAAGTCCTGCGGCTTCTGTCTTTCTTTTTGCCGTCCATTTGTAGCAGTACCGCAGCCGATCCTAACACGGGCCCTTGAAGGGAAAGGGGAAGAGATGCCCGACAGGAAATTTAATCCGTAGATCTTGCCGGCCCTGCGCGGACTGGCAGGAATTTTCTGTGGACCGGCACCGGTCCACAGACCGGCGGTTGAAGAACAGTGGTATAGATAAGTAGGATAAGTGTATATACAGAGTGAATATAGTATTCGCCGGTGTACATATAGGGTAAAGGTAGTATGCAAATATTATTTACTCAGTCAAAAAAGACTAGGGGCTCCTTTTACAAAGCCGTGCTAGCGGGTTTAACACGCACAACTTTTCATCACGCGCTGACTGAAAAACTACCGCCTGCTCATGAGGAGGCAGTAGTGGCTAGCGCGGCTGGTGGTTTAGCGCACGCTATTACGCTCGTTAAATCGCTAGCGTGGCTTTGTAAAAGGAGCCCTAGATGTTCTTGTTTGGAAAACCTTCACAGAAACACTCAAACTCTGTTTTGTACCACCATTACAGAAGCTCAATATAATGTAACAACTTTACAGAAACTCATGTAAACTGCTCTGAATTGACCCTGGCATTAGTAGCAGTATAGAATCATTCAATAAACAATAAAGAAACCTACTAAATGCTGTATGTGATTGAACTGCTTCATTCTATTGCTGAATACATATAGTTGCCATTACATATTTGTCCCATGTTTTTGTCTGCATCCAATTTTAAACCTTTTGGTTCAGAACTGTAATTTCTGGTGTGGACTGACATATTGGATAAAAGGAGAGTGTTGAATGAGTGGTCTGTGGTGCAAACCAACTCTTTTTTCAGTTCAAACTGTTTATTGGCATTTAAGTAGTACAATAAACAAGGAACACAACCAACAAGGTAAGTTCAAGCAGAACAATATTGTAATGCAATAACAAATTATTATCTATCAGGATAGTCAAGTACAGCCAGCGCATTACTGAAACTCAATATATATATATATATACAAAGAGAAAAAAGATGAGAAATCATACCGTAAGCAGAAATAATAATAAATAATAGATGTCCATTCAGCTACAAAAACCAGAGACATCAGTCAGAATTCTTATCACAGTGGTTTAGAAATAGGGCAATATCATAGATACATCATGAAATTATATATCAGCACAGAAATCAGTTAGGGGTTGCCAGATGGACTGGGTTTTTGAAAGTATACCTCAGACCTCACATACCAGTCCTAAAAATACTTAATGTAACCAGCATTTATACTCACTGGGCAAGAAAGAGTTACATATCTGAGGGGCTGCTGAAAAGTTCTCAGTCAAGTTTCAAGTTTATTGAGATTTTGATTTAAACGCAATATCAAGTATTTTCAATGCGTATAACAATAATAATACAAATAAAACAGTTTAAAACCATAAACATACAGTTTTATCCATAGTTACTTCCTAAATTCTGAGCATTATTTTGTCACTGTATCTTATTTTCTTAAGTGCCAATTTACAGAAACAAAATTCTATGGCCCAGATTCACTAAAGTTAGCGATTCAATCGCTGTTAACCGATTACTGGCCGATTTTGAAACAGCGATTGATTCACAATCTTTTTTGCATGCAAATGATTTGCATGGAGGTTATTGTTATTGTGCTAGGATATAGCACAGAACATACAACAGAACTTATGCATTATACAACAGAACTTATGCATTATATCATGGCTCGCTATCCATATTTATATGGGGGTATAACTCCGGAGTTTCTCTGTGCTTTGGATATTTTATATGGTTATGGATGCAGGTTGTGCTGACACTCTCTTTTT
Source organism: Geotrypetes seraphini (assembly GCF_902459505.1). Classification (NCBI taxonomy): domain Eukaryota; kingdom Metazoa; phylum Chordata; class Amphibia; order Gymnophiona; family Dermophiidae; genus Geotrypetes; species Geotrypetes seraphini. Next base: position 181,863,245 of record NC_047087.1, read on the forward strand.
AAGATAGGCAGGGGTCAGCTTGTTGTATTGCATAGATAATATTTTATGATTCTTTGCTTTGTACAACTTGTCTGTATCTTGCCTTGTTAACATTTACTCCCTCTTCTACAAAGCTGTGCTAGCTGGTGCCGCGCGGTAACGGCCCCGAAGCCCATAGAGATATAAAGGGCTTCGGGGCTGTTGCCATGCAGCTTTGTGGAAGAGGGAGTTATGTATTTTTGTATTTTATTAAAATCAATAAAAATCTTTGAACTGGAGGATTAAAATAAACTTGAAATTATAAAATCCTACAATTTATGCACATTTTATGCCAATCTAGATGTAAGCATGCATAAATACTAGTTTACAACATGCATTCAGGTATCACAGTACAATAGGGAATCTACCACAGACACTTTTATAGTAGTAGAGAAAAGACCTCAGTGTCTCAGCAGGATATAAAACTGTTATAATCCTCTGGATTTAGCAGCTTCAAAAAACTTTTGGATGTGCAGGCACATCCTCGGTCTCATAAACTCCACATTATACTATCATACATTGCTTGATCATAATAAATAATCTTTAAATGGTCTTTAAATAGTATCAAAACTTTTCAAATAAACTCAAAGCAAAGTAAAGAACAAAAAACTAATCTGTAGTAGAAATTTTCTTCCACTTGTTCTGTAGGCAGAATATCACAAAGAGGAATTCACTCTAGGTCTGAGTATCTTCAAGCAAAAACATTAACGGATCATTTCAGCAAAACTCCCGACAGGGCCCCTGTTTCGCTATTCCAAGCTTTGTCAGGGGAATCAGCTGTAATAATTCAAAAAAATCGCATCAGAAATCACAATAATGCAAAAAACAAAGAACAAAATCTCATACTACCTTCAGTCTGAGCTAAGCGCTTCCAAGTTCCTGCCACCAAAATGGCTCCTCAGCGTTCCAGAAATAGGGTACCAGCACCGTCAAAAACGTAATGACGTTAAAAATACTACAACATAGCAAAAGTTAGAAAAAAGCATTCCATTCTATATAAAAATTTAGACCTACAGGGCCACAGATATCTAAATCAAAGATCCAATGCTGTTCTCACTGCCTCAGGTACGTTTTAAAATCTCCACCCCGAGTTGGTAAACATAGTTGTTCTATGACCCAGCATTTCAAATCCAGGAAAGAATGACTCAGTGCTAAACAGTGCTCCACCAAAGGTGCCTCTAAGCATGACTTGTGTTCTATCATTCTTATTCGAAATGTCCTAGAAGTTTGTCCAATATATAATTTCATGCAAGGACATTGTATAGCATAGATGACACCCATGGAATTATAAGTTGTCATGCCTTTTAGAGCAGTGTTCCTCAACCACCAGTCCGTGGACCAGTGCCAGTCCACAGAAATTTCCTGCCGGTCCACAGGGCCAGCCCGTGCATCAGACCCAAAACAGTGTTCTTCAACTGCCGGTCCACGGTGCGATCGATGCGGCGTTATCTTCGAGCCAGCTCCCTCCTCCTAACTGATTCGGTGCACAAAGCCATGGGCCGTGGCTCCTACAGGCATCCTGCGCCTGAACCGGAAGCCTTCTCTCTGACGTTGCAACGTCAGAGGGAAGGCTTCCAGATGAGGCATGGGACGTGCAAGGTGCAATTAGTATTATTATGGGGGCGGGGTCTGGGGTGGAGATTGGTTAGAGATGGGCGGAATCTGGCCCACGACTTAGCCCAGTGTTCTTCAACCGCCGGTCCATGGACCGATGCCGGTCCACAGAATAATTCTTTTATTTCTGCCGGTCCATAGGTGGAAAAAGGTTGAAAAACACTGTTTTAGAGCATAGCTTACATTATCCTTAGGATTAATGAATGAACTACCTTCTTGAGTAATCGTGCAGATAGAACAATGGCCACATTTAGAATGATCCCTCCTCCCATTACCACTGTTCCTACAACAAATGCATATATTTGTCTATCTACTATGCTAACAGGAAAATTGGCTCTTAGGTCTGGATTCTGCAAATGGTGCCTAGCGGCGCCTACATTATCAATCAACCACTAGGCACCATTTATAGAATCACACCTATCAGTCCCTAAGCAGACATAGGCATTACGGGGGCAAAAAAGTTTGATCATGTCACCCCGTTACTTCTAAAAGCACATTGGCTCCCTGTGGCACACCGCATTCTTTATAAATTATCTTTACTCACCTTTAAATCATTGCTATATAAAACCCCTTCATTTATTTACAAAGTTTTAATTCCATACTCCTCTCAAAAAACTTTAAGATCAAACGAACAACTTTTATTGGCTATTCCTACCCTTAAAATGATCAATACACAAAGGCAATTCATTTTTACAGTTACAGCACCACAAACTTGGAACTCCCTCCCGCTATACTTACGACAGGAGAAAAACTTTGATAAATTTAAAAGCCAACTCAAGAGTTTTCTTTTTAAAGATGCTTTCGATGTTTAATTGAAAAGCCAATTGCTCTTTATAGCAGTAATCCATTCTGCTTAATTGTGTATTCTACTCCCAATAAACTAATTTGTTTTCCCTTACCTTTTGTATATTACCCTTAATTGTTCTTCCTTTTCTATCAGAAAATGTAGTTCTTTCCCTTCCATCCTAATGTTTCCCGTTGTATTTTGTCTATGTTTAAAGTTTTTATCTTTTTATTCAATTTTGTTCTTGTTTACCCAACATTAATATTTTATGTACATCGCTTAGTAATTATTGATAGGCGATTGATCAAATAATGAATAAACTTGAAACTTGTTGTTGGTCATCCTAGACATAGGCACCGCTTCATTAGACCAGATTTTCACTCGCCTAATTTGGCGGTACCTATGTTGGACATCTAACTATGCCTAACTCAACCATGCCTATTCTTCACCTTTAACCACACCTACTTTTTCAGATAGGCATTGTTAGGTGTCCTTAGGTGTGGGAGGGCACCTCCACCTAGTGTTGCTAGGCATCCTAAGAGTTTGGTATCAAACTTTTAAATTGTTTAATTAATCCTTTTTTTCATGGTGCTATGTCTATACTGAATCGATGTCCAATGGTAAATTTCCACAGGTTTCACTCCCTCTGCCCAAAGAAAGCACACTACTGCACAATTTGTTTCGATAGCACAATCTTGCAATGGAGCATCCATGTTTCTGACCTTGTGGCTGCCACACGACTAACGGCCAAGCGCTGTACTATGTGTGGACGAACTATCCAATAGGCAATGTACGAGTACATATGTTGCACTTTGCTAGCTCTGTTCCAGTTATTGCATAATTTAACAATTGCTTTTAATTTGTGTGTGGTACAGTGGTTAGAGCTATATACTCAGCACCCTGAGGTTGTGAGTTCAAATCCCATGCTGCTCCTTGTGACCCTAGGTAAGTCACTTAATCACCCATTGCCCCAGGTACATTAGATAGAATGTGAGCTCACTGGGACAGATAGGGAAAAAATGCTTGAGTACCACTTAGATTATAAGTGGTTATATAAATACTAGAAAATAAATAAATAATAGATATTGAATGCTTATCGCAATTTGTCCTAAGTGGTTTCATAGCTATCAAACAGCAGAAATGACTCCTCTCTGGACACAAAAAAGGACCTTGTTCAATATTGCCATCTATCAAAGGCTGTCATTACACAAACCACCACCAATCTTTGCTTTCTTAACAGGCGGCTTTCTGAGACAGGGAATTGAAACCTTTGTTATTGAATTCCATGTCTTATAATCATTTTTGAAAGCTATTGAAGACACATCTGTTCGTCAATTAATTAACTTTTCTAGTCTGTATTATTTGTCAAATTTTGTAAACTGCATCGAACTTACTGGTTATGCAGTATAGAAATGACTTGTTATGCTATGTTATGTTATGACACTCAGCACCCACTGGTGCTCCCAAGGCAGTTTACAACAAACAACTGAAGTAATAAAATATAATCAATTTATAAAAATGACAACCAAAAGTCAAAATATAACAAAGTGCAAGGTTACCTAATTTCTAATATCTCCATAAAGGTCAGATTGAAAGAACTGTTATAACACCATTTGAAGGCCCCCCCCCAAAAAAAAAATTAGGCCCGGATTCTGAAAGTGGTGCTGTAATTGGCAGGTGCCTGAAAAATAGCACCGGTCATGTGTCACTCAGATTACGGTGTTTGTAGAATTGTGGCATGCGTCGAAGGTAGGCTCTGAAAATTTAGGCCAGGGTTTTACAGGCCTCCATTTCAGGCGCCTACCTTCAGTGTAGAATCACACTTAGCAGCACTAAGGGCTCCTTTTACAAAGCTGCGCTAGTGGGTTTAACGCGTGCGACTTTTCATCACGTGCTAAGCCCCGCGCTAGCCGAAAAACTACCACCTGCTCAAGAGGAGGCGGTAGCGGCTAGCACAGCTGGCGGTTTAGCGAGCGCTATTACGCGCGTTAAACCGCTAGCGCAGCTTTGTAAAATGAGCCCTAAATATCAACCCTGCCTATAACTACACCTCGTTCGACATTCGGTGCTGTGTTTTGTAGGTGCCTACTTTTTTTCTTTTAATTTGTTTTTGATTGGTTTTCAATGGTGCAGTCAATTACCATGTCGTTAATAGCCAATTAATACAATTAACTTAGGCTCTGGTAGAATGCCTACTGGCGCCTTCCTAATGGTGCCGCTTTTAGAATCTGGGCCTAAGTTGTTTACATCATTTCTGAACATCATTTTCAAGACTTACTGGTAGTTCATTCCACATTTTAGGACCTGCAATCAAAGGGATACATTTACTAGGCTGAATTATTTGATAATTAACACATGTGAATTGGCAATAGCTGCATTATTTGCCAAAAACACAGCTTAATGTAGTTTTTTTTTTAAAATAAAAAAACAGCAATGCGATGAACTGCAAAGAATGGAAAGCAGTTCATTATTATACAAAATGCATAACAAGGGTGTTGTTAATTTTCCTCTGGGAGCTTCAGTACATGGACTAGTCATTTCACAGGGGCTTCCACACATCTGAGAAGCTGCAAGCTATGCCATCGGTAGTTTCACTATCAGCAAGACCTCCCAAGGTGGATAGGTTTCAGTGGAGATGTCAGACTAACGATGTACCACCCATCTGGGCAGCAGTAGATGGGCAGTGTTGGAGATGGAGGATCGTATTTGATGTGACAACGGTGACAACATCGAATTTATACTGTGCAGAAGAAAGGCCCGACAATCTACGTATGTATTCTGCCATGAAAACTTGATGATGTTCATCAATTACTAAGACTTGAATACAAGTCAATGGTACTACCTAACAGTACATAGTAATAGCAGTAGATAGAATCCAGAACAGTTCTATTACAGGGTACTTATAATTATGTACACATTACACATATAAATGTACAGAACCCTGTATATTTATATGTGTAATAGACCACAGAGATAACGCTGTTTGTGAGGTCGCAACCTGCAGGGCATAAAGGTGCAGTGAAGGGCACACCTTGTTGAATTCTCCATTAGTTACACACCTCCCTGCAGCATGTTGACAACTACAGACGTACCAGCAATAGGAGTGGTGTAACTGTGGGTGTGTAAATGTTAGGGACTGATACCAGGTTAAGCCAATATTCTATAATACAACTTGGGAACCCAGGTCCTGCTATTGAGTTGGCTGTCTCTGTGCATCATCGGGACACTTTTAGTAACATAGTAAATGATGGCAGATAAAGACCCAAATGGTCCATCTAGCCTGCCCGACTGTACTATAAATAATTAATAATTTAATTTAAATGGTTCTTTTTATTAGATATTTCTGGGCCAGAAACCCAGAACTCTGCCTGGTAGTGTGCTTAGGTTCTATCTACTGGAATCTCCGTCAAACCTCCCTCCAGCCCATCTAAACCATCCCAGCCGTCAAAGCCCTTCCCAGCCCACCTTCAACTGAATGGCGATATACGGGACACAGTTCTTCAAAATATACCCATTATTTTCTGATTAGAGATTCTCTGTGCTCGTCCCATGTTTTTTTTTTAACTCTATCATCGTTTTTCTCTCCACTGCCTCTCTCGGGAGCGCATTCCAGGTCCCCTATAGATTTCTGTAGTCTTTTATAAGTGCTTTACCCTCTCTTGTATATTTTTTTTCTTTGAGCTCAAATTTCATTAGGTTTCACTTAAAAAACAAATGAACAAAAACAAAGCACAGCAACATAATTGTCTGCTACACATAATATATTTGACAATAGCCTATCAGTCACTAGCTAAATACTGATCCAATTTTCTCCATCTCTGACTGCACTGGGATGCTTGATTATGCTTTTCTGCTGCCACAGACTCATAATTCCTAGTGACACAGTATTTTGCCATATATTTATATCTAGAAGAGAATTATTTTTCCAATTACACAGTATCGAGCAGGGATGGTAGGAAGTTGAGAAAATATGCGTCCTTTTTTGGGAAAACTGATACTTGGAGCCAATGATTTCCATATAAGTATTCGAAAGGAAAACCATCTAGACAAATGAACAGATTCTCTTCCAAATGACAGCCCAATATGATGTGAGATTCAGGCAGTTGAAAAGCATGCGAGAGAGAGTTTCTTTATCAGAATTACATGACCAACATCTGTTTTTGCTATTACTCACAATTTTAGCTCTCTTAATTGGGATCATTACTGTTCGATGAGCAATAAAGAACGCTGATTATGTTAATGATGCCAGTAAAAAGATATGCACCAATATTACCCCAAAAACTGTTCCCACTGCTTATTTGAAAGTGAGCCCTTCAAGTTTATCTCCCAAACCTTCTTATCGCCTCTATTACTATCACTAGACTTATAAATGAAAATCTGATAAAATTGAGAAGTGGCCTGAGAAAGAATCATGGTATAAGGAAAGACATCCTCTAGAGCAGTGGTTCCCAACCAGGCCAGTCGGGTTTTTGGGATAGCCCTAATGAATATGCATGAGAGAGCTTTGCATATAATGGAGGTGACAAGCATGCAAATCTGCCCCATGCATATTCATTAGGGCTATCCCAAAAACCCGACTGGCCTGGTGGTCCTCCAGGACAGGGTTGGGAACCACTGCTCTAGAGCCCAACTATCACTGCGCTGAATTATATCAATACTACTCAATCTTATGGAGTGTCTTTAATTTAAACCATAGGAAGAATTGGTTAGCAGGAAAGTCAGTTTCATCCTGAAACTCTGGTTATCAACTATCCAAGCTTCAAAATGTTTTTTAGATGGTCACAACTTCCAGTTTCATGAATAATAAATATAGAGTTGTTCAAGATCAACACTCTATTAAAGCAGGAGATGTTATCTGCTTCTAGTCTTTTCTCCAGGTCATGAAAAGCATTCTGTGTAGCTCTGGCTATCAGTAACAACTTTTTTTTCTTTCCAATGTGCCATGCCCAGGATGAGATTGAGCAGAATCAGATGAAGAACTTCCTACAGAGAAGACAAATAGACCTCTCCTTCAGGGCACTTTGAAGGAACCAGAAGCTTGTACAATTTGATATTTTCAGTTTGGTTAGTACTACACGCAGGGTTCTTTTATTATCTGACTAGATGTGATTCAAGATTTTTATAGAAATGGTTAGGGGAGGTCAGGGGATATAATTTATCTTGGGCAAAGTCACCATCTTGATCAACGCAATTCTAGCTACCCAGAAGAGATGTGGAGGGGTATTTCTGATATGACATCCAAATCCGAGTTTGGACATTTTGTGGAATACGCACAAGAACTCAGTAGCGAACAAGACGATTTTATGAAACAGAAAAACATCTATCATTTTGTTTCTGAAATGGCCATTTCTCAAATGTGCTTGTCCTCAGTGATTTTAAACAAATTTTATTGAAAAGGGAACAACGCTGGATATTTTCTTTGCAAACTTTTACCCCTATGGGTTTGAATAGTGGGGTGGATTGGAAAGCCTGGTTTTGATAGTCTGCAATGAGAACAATAAGATTTGCAGTAATATGATTCACCACGTTTTTTGCATGATTTGCATAAATATGATGTCATCACGTTTTGATGTGGTGACGCTGTGAGGTGCCTATTTAGTAAGAACGCTGAGGGGCCATTTTTATGACAGGAGTGGAAGCGGGTGTGTGATCGCTGTGGGTATAGCTATCCCTTTTTTTTGCTTGTTTTCTCAAGTTTTTTGAAAACTTTCTACAATGTGTCTTTTATGTTTTACAGCAAATCCCTGACGAAGCATCTTGTTGCGAAACAGGGGCCCCTGTTGGATATTTTGGAAGAATGTTTGATTGATAGCTTTTTTCCATAGTGCAGTTTTTCCTGCTTTCTTTACTCCAGGACCACACCTGAATATCAAAGTACTCAGATAAGTGACTTCTATTTTTGACAATTGCTGTTTGAAGAAAAGTAAAAAAATATATAAAACTATAAGAAAATATATAAAACTATAAGAAAATTAGAATAGAAGTTCACGCACTAATTGGGAGTTTTTCTGACCAAGGATGTGTCTGCTAGGATTAAATTCTGTTTAAAACTAGCCTATCTATATAGGAAGCTTAAAGAGCCCCTATTAGACACTGAGGTCTTTTCTCCCTTTTTGTAAGGAAAGGTGATTCTCTTGTCCTGTATTTTGGAGGGTGCAATTTTTTGTGACACACCAAAATAAGCCATCGTGATGTCTAGGGATCAGCAGACGTATTAGACTGGCCACAAAGACATTCCAGCAGAGCAGTGGAGCATTCTAGGGGGCACTGCAGTGAAGGTCCCAGGTATAGCTCACATCATAATCCCCTTACATTGCATATCGTAGTGAATATAGAAATATATAAAAGTGATGAGATAATTATGTAAACTCAGATGTTATGTTCTAATACAAAAGATTGTGTAAGACATGCATCAAATTACAAAATCAAATTTGTTGCATGTCATACACAAACTTTTGTATTAGAACATAGCATCTGAGTTTACATAATTATCTCATCACTTTTTTTATATTTCTGTATGCACTATGATTAGTATGATATGCATGCTTACCCATTTTTAATGTCTGTTTTTTATACCTGCTCATTTTATAGAATAGTTATCGTTTGTATTATGATTTATATCTTAATTAGTAATACTTAATTTCTATGATTTTTCTCATTATGATTTATATTATGTATTATTTTAAACTTATTTATAATGTACTTTATGTCTGTTAGTAGTCATTGCCACTTATACAGTCTTTTATAGGTGAAATGGTCCAGTCTTGGGCACAATATTGGCAATATTCAGTCGGCAGTGGGCAGTTCAGTGATCACCTATTACCAACACTGACCCCAAATATTCAATTCCAGGCTGATTCCAGAGAGCGGCATATAATATCTGGGTTTTCACCTGCAAGCTAGTGCATGCCCTGTTAAACTGATATTTAGAACTAAACATTCTGCAAGTTACAAAATTTATAAAAAAAGAGATATATACTTTTTGAATGACTCTTGGAAGGCCATTTTTGAAAAGAATGTCTAAGTCTGATTTGAATGTTTCTCGCTAAACGTCCAAAGTCAGAAGCACAGAAACTTCCATTTTTAAAAGCCTAAACACTAAGGCCCTGATTCTGTAAAGTGCATCCCGATTGTAGGCAGCTGTAGGGGTCCTACAGCTGTCTAATCAGCCAATCGGGAGGCACGTTTTCTAAAAAAATGCTCCCCATGCAGGCCGCCTATATTGAAAGCGCCTCCAGGAGCCTAGGGAGGCCCACAAGCCTGTCTAAGCTTGCCTAAGGCTAGGCAGTAGCCTTAGTCAAACCTAGGTGGCCCTGCGCGTCTCACTAGCAGAGTAGGAGACGCTTACAATGTAGGCTAGCAAAATGCTGGCCTACATGGTAAGTAAACGCGGCCGCTATACTTTATCGTGGCAATGGATCTCCCTGCCGTGATTAGTATAGCGGCTGCAGCTACAGCCACCAGTCTTCCCCAACCCCCCCCCCCCCCGACGATCGCGGCAGGAGGGTGCCCAACCCCTTCTGTCGAAAGAACCCGCCCCCAAAGATCGCAGACAGGAGGGCACCCAATCTCTCCTGCCAGACTCCCCCAATGACCCTCCAAAACAAAATGCCCTAACCGCCCTCCCCAGACCCCCCGAACGGCCTCCCCGAAGATCGCCGGCAGGAAGGTGCCAAAACTCTCCTGCTGGACCCCTCAACGCCCCCCACGAAGATCGCTAGCAGGAGGGTGCCTAACCCCTCCTGCCAGACCCCCCCAACGAACCCCCCACCCTGGAACCCCCCTCAAGCTTACTGCCACGTTGGTTGGACGGGTCTTTGCACCGTCCGGCCAGCAGGCCAGCCTCCGTCCAAATGAGGTGGGCCCACCCCTCCCCTGCCCAACCCACAGGATCCTAGGGCCTGATTGACCTAAGTGCCTAAGGCCCCACCCGCTATAGGGCCTCTACCACTGCTTAGTAAAATAGGACCTTAGTTTTTTGATTATGAGCCTCTTGGTGTGAATGTTTTTAGGTTTTCCTATTATATCAATGGAGTTCTTTTAATTTCTTTTCTTTGTTTTTCTTTCTAGAATTTATAAACTGATTTGTTCTGCAAATGTTAAATAATAAGGGAGGGCCTAGTGGATAGAAGTGATGCCTCAGCATCCTATGGTTGTGAGTTTGATCCCTTCCTGTAACCCTGGGCAAGTTCAATTATTGCTGCATTGTAAGCCTGCCAGGGAAAATACTTAAGAGTACCTGATTACTATCAATGTATTGTAAACTACTTTGGGTGAATCTCTTTATGAAGGGTTTTTTTTAAAGTTCTTTTTTTTTAGATTCAAAAGTTATACACAAAAATCAGAAATTAGAAAAAAACCAAAAAACCTTAGTAGTCAAACAATCTTAGCCAGATGTTAAGGGTATGAGAAAGCATCAAGCAAAGTAATATGAATATCAACAATCCTACTAGCTATATATGAAAAAAAATGGATTATTCTACAAATAATACTATTGGTAATATAGGAAGACATAACTGTAATACTGCAAGCTAAACAATAGGAAGCTAATAAGGATCTATAAATTATAATACGAGGGACTTCTGAAAAGTTCTCAGCCCAACCAAGAAGAGAATGATATGGAGCCATGAAACTTATAAGTTATTCCACACTTTCCTTGACACTTTTCGTTTCATTTCATATCATTAAAATAAAAAGTGTCAAGAAAAGTGTGGGATAACTTATAAGTTTTATGGCTCCCCATCATTCTCTTCTTGATTGGACTGAGAACCTTTTGGCAGACCTTCATATTGTGATGTCATAATGCCTCATTCCATCAATGCCTAAGAGCCAACCTAATCAGTGATGTCACAGTGGCTTGGTTTCCCTATACTTGTGCCCATTTACAAGATGCATTTGTCTCATTGAAAAGAAAAGTGTCAAGAAAAGTGTGGAATAACTTGTAAGTTTCATGGCTCCTCCCCTATGACAGACTCCGGAAGAGCGTTCCAGTTTTCTACCACTCTCTGGGTGAAGAAGAACTTCCTTATGTATGTACGGAATCTATCCCCTTTAAACTTTAGAGAGTGCCCACCTTGGAGAGGGTGAACAACCTGTCCTTATCTACTAGGTCTATCCCCTTCAGTACCTTGAATATTTCAATCATGTCCCCTCTCAATCTCCTCTGTTCGAGGGAGAAGAGGCCCAGTTTCTCTAATCTATCACTGTACGGCAGCTCCTCCAACCCCTTGACCATCTTAGTGGCTCTTCTCTGGACCCTTTCGAGTAGTACTGTGTCCTTCTTCATGCAAGGCAACCAGTGCTGTACGCAGTACTCCAGGTGAGGGCGCACCATGGCCTGGTACAACGGCATGATAACTTTCTCCATTATATTCGTGATCCCCTTCTTAATCATTCCTAGCATTCTGTTTGCCCTTTTTGCCACCGCCGCAAATTGCGTGGACGGCTTCATCGACTTGTCGATTAGAACTCCCAAGTCCCTTTCCTGGGAAGTCTCCCCAAGTACCGCCCCAGACATCCTGTATTCGTGCATGAGATTTTTGATTCTGAAATGCATCACTTTACATTTATCCATGTTGAACCTCATCTGCCATGTCGATGCCCATTCCTCGAGCCTGATTATGTCACATTGCAGATCTTCGCAATCCCCCTGTGTCTTCACTACTCTGAATAGCTTCGTATCGTCCGCAAATTTAATCACCTCGCTCGTTGTACCTATGTCCAGATCATTTATAAAGATGTTTAAGTGCATGGGTCCAAGCACCAAGCCCTGCGGCACCCCACTGGTGATGCTCTTCCAGTCCAAGTATTGTCCATTTACCCCCACTCTGTTTTCTATGATCCAGCCAGTTTTTAATCCACGTGAGTATTTCACCCTCGATTCCATGGCTTGCAATTTTCCAAAGTAGTCGTTCATACGGAACCTTGTCGAACACCTTCTGAAAGTCCAGATATACAATGTTGACCGGGTCGCCCTTGTCTATCTGCCTGTTTACTCCCTCGAAGAAGTGCAGCAAGTTTGTCAAACAAGATCTGCCTTTACTGAAACCGTACTGACTTCTCCTCATCAGACCGTGTCCGTCTAGGTGATCAATGATGCTGTCCTTTATCAGCGCCTCTACCATTTTTCCCGGTACCGAGGTCAGACTCATCAGTCTGTAGTTTCCCGGGTCTCCTATCGAATCTTTTTTGAAAATTGGCGTAACATTCGCCACCTTCCAGTCCTCCGAAATCTTTCCCGATTCGATCGACAGATTGGCTATTAGTTGAAGCAGTTCAGCTGCGGTCTCTTTCAGTTCCTTGATGACCCTCAGATGGATGCCAACTATGTGCAGCTAGCCGACGATCGTTTCACAGCCAAACTGCCATTTCGTCAGAGCTGCAATGGCTCACATAGAACAGGAAACAGAGTCCTACATAAAAAGTTAAACAAGAAGTCTAACCAATCTACTTTGTAGAAATGCTAAGATGAAAAAAAACACACAGAAAACTCACTGTTGAGGCACACTGCTAGTCCTCATTGTTCAGTCATTACACAAATATGGTGCTTCAGCGATAGTTTCAGCAGCGAAAGGATACAGATAGAGGTAGAGATAGGTTTTAGACAGAGTATGGATAGAAGGATAAAAGGGATTAGAGAAGGATCACATTATAGATCATGGGCCTGATGGGCCGCCGCGGGAGCCTCGGGTCTGACCCAGCCTCGGGTCTGACCCAGCGGAGGCAACTTCTTATGTTCTTAAGTTTTTTACGCCTGTGATGTGAGGTGAGGTTGGAGGAGTGGGTTTACCCCACCGTTTGACTGAGGCTTTTTCTTTCGCTTGCCTTGACCTGCACTGCTTAAGTGTTTAGCGTTCTTTCTGAACGGTCTTGGGGAGTTTTTGGATTAATAGTATTGATTTTCCACCATATATAGGCCTTTGCATTTACGCACCCTAGCACTAAGGTGCTACCGTATAGAATAGCACTTAAAGGCCTAAACTAAACTAAACCTTAGGTTTGTATACCGCGCCATCTCCACAAGCGTAGAGCTCGGCACGGTTTACAGAGATAGGATAGAAAGGAACTCCAATGAAGGGTTATAGGAAAGGAACAAGAAGAAAGAGAGGGACAAGGGTCCCAGAGAGCAGGAGGTGTTAGATTTTTGAAAAGAGCCAAGTTTTCAGGTGTTTGCGGAATTGGAGGGAATTTAAATTTCTGAGAGGGGATGTGAGGCCTGAGAGGGAAATTCTATAAATCTATAATCTTACCCTGTTTCCCCGATGGTAAGACACTGTCTTATTTTTTTTGGAAGGCCAAAATATGCTCTAGGGCTTATTTTTGGGGGGATGCCTTATTTACCCATGAAGAAGACCACAGTACACAGTTATTGTTGAAAAAAAACCCAGAATTTTATTACCTGTATTGGATGTTCTGGCCGTGAACAAACTCCTGCAGTCTCCGTTAGGGAGGGATGAGGGAAGCTGCCTGTGTTTCCTTGCGCGGAGTCACGTGCGCGCGCTGCAGTCCTGTCACTTCCTCCTCTTCACTTCATGACGAGGCGCGGCATGCAGCCATGGAGGCAAATACGGTAGACGGAGGGACCACATGGAGTCACCCACCGTACCACCCGATTCGGGTAAGCGCAGGTATCGGTGGGTGGCTTATTTGCGGGGGGGTGCCTTATTTTACATTTTTTTCTAAAAAGGGGGGGCTGTCTTATTTGATGGCCCTGCCTTATCATCGGGGAAACACGGTAGGTGGAAGTAGGCGTCCTACTGGCGCCTAAGTTAATTGGGAAATGCCATTTGAAACGGCAATCAACATTACATTGAAAGCGCCTACTGCCACTTCTGAGGATTATAGTACTGAATATGTGTGTAATATTTAATCATGGTTAGTCTTTTTTTTTTTTTTTTAAACCCACTGGCTCTGGTGTTTGAATTTTGATCTGTTCATATTTTTTTCTCTATTTTTAGGGCTGCTCTTACAAAGCCGCATTAGCAGCTTTATCGCACGCACCTTTTTAGTGCACGTTAACCCCCGTGCTAGCCGAAAAACTACCGCCTGCTCAAGAGGCCGGCCGGCAAACTAGCGTGCGCTATTACTCACGTTAAACTGTTAATGCGGCTTCATAAAAGGAGCCCTTAAACTCAGTATTCATGTTTGTGAGTCTAAGGGCTCCTTTTACTAAGCTGCGATAGCAGTTTTAGTGCGCGCTGAATTGCCGCGCGCGCTAGATCTTGACGCCAGCATTGAGCTGGCGTTAGTTCTAGCCACGTAGCGTGGTTTTAGCATGCGCTAAAATCCTGCGTGCGCTAAAAATGCTATCGGAGCTTAGTAAAAGGAGCCCTAAATGCCTAATCGCAGAATACAACAGTCTGTTACATGCATGTTCTTCACATATACTGTATGCTTTAATGTCCTGTGGTCTAGAGGAGAGCATGAAAAGAAAGATATATGTTGCCCTCTACACAGCATTAAAACATGCACATAGATACAGAGGTAATTTTTTGGGGGGGTGAAGTGGATTTGCAGTGAAATGGGCAGTAGCCCGGTTGTGACTTAATGCATACTGAAGAATCAGCGAATGCGTCTGAACCGCTCTCTTCACATCCTTCGCTAACAAATGGAGCTCCTGGTTCAGCTCCAAAGTAAGATTGATAACTCCTCCAGTGTTTCATATCCAATATTCTGAATATAGAGGGAGGGGCCAGGTCCCAGGGGAGACCGACCTTGCTTCTTCCCACTCTCTGTCTCCAGAGAGCCAATGAGAACAACAAAAAAAGGCAGAAGCACAATTGAGTTTCTTCCTCTTCCGACTTCATCAACATTTAGCCTCTCATTTCAGATCTTGGCAGATGGAATTCTGTCTGCCAGCCCAGGATGAATGACGCTGCCCCACCTCTTCTGTCTCTCCTTATGAATGAGGGGGTAGGGGTGGCTTGAAATTGCATTCCAAATGAAAATAAAAATAGTCCCATTTTTATGGACACGGGAACCAGCGATACATTTCACTTACGAACTTTTGATAGGATGAAAAAATAAGATTTTTTTCAATTTGCTGCAAAGCGCTGCTGTCTGGGGGGAAAGGATTGGTGTCTGGTTTCAGGATGGACCTAGGACAATATAATTTCCCTTTATATTTTTTTTCTTTGACTCTCTTTCCCTCACTCTTTTTCACATCTGTTTTCTCAGGCATTTTTATGAATTAAAACAGAAATTTTAGACAATTGTTCAGGCTTCTGAATACTGTATGTCTTGAAGAGTAGCATATTTTAATTTTATATCTATTTTATGTATGTATGTTGTAAACCACTTAGATGTGTAGATATGCATTATATAAGATACATTTTTAAATAAAATAAATAAATTCTCAATGTTTCATCAATTGAAAATAGTTTCTCAGTATAGGATCTAAGGGCTCCTTTTACAAATGCGCGCTAGCGGTTTTAGCATGTACTAGCCGCTACCGCCTCCTTTTAAGCAGGTGGTAATTTTTCGGCTAGTGTGCGCTATAACACGTGCTAATCTTGTGCGTACGCTAAAAATGCTAGCGCGCCTTAGTGAAAGGAGCCCTGAATTTTTGTTTGGCATTGAGTGGGTCCTATTTTCTTCTGGGCTTTTTTCAATTCTGAGTTAGTGTAAAATAAAACCAAAGGTCTGACGATATTTACACATTCCACCTATCTGCTTTTTTAAAATCTTTCTTTCTGCACCTGTCCTATAGTTGGACATAGGGCTGATTCACTAAAGCAACCATATTCAAACCTGTTTGCGGCCGGCTAAAAATCTAATGCCTGCTCAATGCAGGCATTAGTGGCTAGCGCGGCAGGCGGTTTAACGTGCGGTATTACCTGCGTTAAACCCCTACCGCAGCTTGATAAAAGGACCCCTAAGGCGAAAAGTTAGGTTGGGATGGGAGAGAGGGTGAAGGGGATGAAGAATTTTTGTGCATAAAAGAGGATCAGGACTTGGGTATGATCATATGTGATGACATGGAGGTGGTGAATACGAAAACTGCATCTGAACTCGAGACAAATATATACAGAAAGTTCTCTAACAGATAGTGAATGACATGGATGGACAGACTGGAGTGGCCATATGGTCTTTATCTACCTTCATTTTTCTCTGTTTTTCTGATTATTTTTTAGGACAGGGTTCCATTTTATGCAGTAAGACTCTGCTAGGAGTTCATATTTATAACTTCTCTAAATTTTTCCATAACTGAAGATACACAAATATTGTGTAGATACAAGTAGCAGAATATTCCATCACAATTTTAATCAGCTAAATATCTAAATGATGAAAACTTTCAGATGGGTAACTGTTAAAATAGTGAGAGGGGAGTATTGCCTCCAAATTCTGCAGGGCATAGATATTGAAACAGAGTACCCCTCTCTCCCTATTTATTGCTCCTTTCTGCCCTCTCCCATTCAAAGTCTATCACCTGCCCTCAAACCTTTCTTTCTGCCATGGAAACAACAATAATAAATTACCCATGGGAAGGAGCAATGGGGAGCCTTAGAACCAATGCATTCTGGAAGGCTCTGGCAACTCCTACCCCCACAGCCCATCAGAGAGGAAAAGACATATAGAATGGAGAAGGAAGTAATGGGCTACTCCCTACCACAATATTATAAAGCTGAGATGAATTTTTCAACATTTTAACTTTGAGGTAAGCATCAACAGCAAGGTGCTTAGCAGTGCCTACCAGCAAGTAGGCATGGTTGGGGTAGATTCAGGGTGGAATTTGGGCATGGATTGACTTAGGCACCGGCCCCAAGGCTTAAGCACTGGTACTAAGACTTAGGCACCAGCAACAAGAAAACCCAGTCCTAAATGGCAGTGCACCTAAGGATTCAACACCTAAGAATGCTTAGGCATCGCTAGGTACAATTCTATAAATGGCATCTAGCATTTGATTGAAAACCAGGCCAAATGGCACCTAGGAGTTAAGACGCCGTTTATAGAATCAAGGCCACCCCGGATTTAACACAGGCCTTCAGTTTCTGTAGGAAATTCTTAACAGCCTTGTTGATTGGTCCCTGTAGTAGGCTGTTCTAGATCATCTGCAGTGCTTCCTTGAGTTCAGCGATTGTTTGCAGCTTTGGATGAAGCTTGTGATAGGCCTCCAACATTGCCCTACAGAAAAAAGTCTAGGTCACTGTGACATCATTAACAGTTAGGGCTACCAGATTTGTTCATGCAAAATAGAAGACATGTGGTCCCGCCCTGTCCGGCCTCTAACCCCACCCTATTCCACCTCCAACCCGCTCCATATAGCCCCACTCCTGCTCCCACTCTAAGCTTATCTCTTCTTCCCTGAGTCCAGGCTGTGGCTGAAGGGCTTCCGAGAATGTGCAGATGTGATGTGATAATGTCACTACGTAATTTCTGAATTAATTTTCTCACTTTTCTTTTGTTTTCTTCTTCTCCCTCCTTTCCATACTCAATTCATAATGGATTTCCAGGCCTCCCAGATTCCCGTTTTCTGGGGCAATAGACCTAACCGGACTAACAACTTAGCCTCTCCATGTCTCCCACAACGGACTGAAATTCAAGTTGAGTCCTTCCTCTTACCCTCTTACCTACCAAACACAGGCTCTTTAATCATGGGGCTTATAAACGCTAGATCTATTAGAAACAAACACCATATTCTTAAAGATCTAATTATCCAAAATTCCTTAGATCTTCTTTTAGTAATTCCATTACTTCTGAATTCCTAAACCACACTCAAGACCTCAATTTAGCACCTATCATTTCCAATCCAAACTACTTAAGAGGCCATATATGATATGATCTTTATTTCAGCTTCCCAGATAGTCAATTTCTCAAAACCTTGCATATGCCAAGTACTTTGGTCTGATCATTCTCTGATTGTTACTTCTTGCTCCCTAAATCCAATCATTAATTCTCTCTTTCGCAAAACCATCTCCACCAAGTTGAACAATTCAGCAATCTCCTCGTGTTTTCAACTTGATATCCAGGACTTAAAGTTCCCCTTAAAGATCAAATTACGATTTGAGAAGAGGCATGCCACACTTTTCTTGACAAAACAGCACCTATCATCACTCGTACTGTTTTCACAAAAAAACAGAAGAACCCTTGGTTTAATCCAGATTTAGTCCTCCTAATACATCAGCTCTGCTCACTTGAGCATAATCCTAGTTTATTTAATCTTCGTAAATACAAGAAACATTTGCAATACTAAAAGAAAATGATAAACTTAACTAAGAAAAAATACTACATCACTAAAGCAAGGAACTTTTCCGCCCTATACTCCATTCTCAAAAGTTTCACTGAATTTAAACCAAACTAGGCTATACCACCCAAAGACTCCCCCACAGCTCAGAATCTAGCAGATTTCTTTCAAGGAAAAATTAACACCATCAGATAAGACATTTTAAGTAAAGTCACCCCTATCATCAAGTCTGCAGATGAAGATATTAATCCGCTATGCCAAACATGGGCAACTCTGGTCCTCGAGGACCAGAATCCAATTGGGTTTTCAGAATTCCCCCAATGAATATGCATTGAAAGCAGTGCATGCAAATAGATCTCATGCATATTCATTGGGGAAATCCTGAAAACCCGACTGGATTCCAGCCCTCGAGGACTGGAGTTGCCCATGTCTGCACTATGCTCTACTTTTGCAAACTTCTCACTCCTTTTAATCAATGAACTTCAACGTGTAATTCAAACACTTAATCCTAAAGGGTCAAAAACAAAGATAATCCCCCCATTTCTCTTAAAAAGGGTCTTTTCTATTTCCGGCCCATTCATTTCCAAATTCATCAACGAGAGCCTTAGAACTTCCTCCCTTCCAAACGCTTGGAAATATTCAGTTATTCATCCTATAATTAAAAACCCTAAAGCAATCAAACAGGATTGTGCAAACTACAGATCCACTGCAAACCTTCCATTTTTGGCCAAACAGTACGAAAAGGTGGTATACAATCAAATTTCAAACTTTGCTGAAAACCTAAAATCCTGCATCCAAATCAAACAGGTTTTAGTCAACATTATTCCAATGAGCACTCTGTATTAGGTCTGACTGCATCAATCCGATACTTCCTTGACCAGCATAAGTCTGTAATCCTCATTTCATTGGACCTATCAGCAGCCTTTGATACTGTCGATCATCAACTTCTTTTAAAAAGATTATCTTTGGTCAGAATGAAGGATTAGGTTCTCGAATGGTTTCACTCCTACTTTATGGATCAAACTTCTACTGTGATCTTTAATAATTCCATTTCCAAAACATACTGAAATAACTTCAGCATTCCTCAAGGATCCATAATTTCTCCATTGTTATTCAACATTTACCTCACACCGCTACTGACATTATACCAATCAATAGGCTTCACATCTTATGCTTACGCTGATGATATTCAACTCATCCATCCTGTTGATCCTTCAAATAAGATTGAAATACATACCATCAATTTGAAATTGGCTTAGAGTTAATATGTTATCCTTAAGTACTTCAAAAACAAATTGCCTTCTCTCCCCATTGAAAGATGGCATCCAACTATCTTCTCCAATCTGCATAAACAACACCCCGATCAATAAGATCTTCTCTATCAAAATTTTGGACATAATTATTGATAGTAAATTAAACTTCTGTAAGCAAATTGGGTAAGTGGTCAGAAACTGCTTCCACAAACTTCGAATGATCAGGTCTTTAGCTAGCTTCCTTGAGCCTTCTTCCCTAAACATTATTAATCCACTCTCTTGTAATTTACAAAGTTGATTACTGCAACTCTCATTACAAAGGGATACTACAAAAAGAAATTAGGCATCTTCGATTGATTTTAAAATACAGCCATTAAAATCATCACTAATTCTAAGAAATATGATCACGTCACTCCGCTGTTGGAAAAAACCCATTGGCATCCCATCCCCCACAGAATTACTTAGAAAATTACTTTACTCACCTTTAAAACACATAAAACCAGAGAACCGGCCTTTATTGACAAACTACTCATCCTTAATGTTCCACTCAGAGTTTTCCGATCTACTACTCACCATTTATTTTTCGTTCCCTCGCTTAAGACTATTAACACGCGCCGTACAACAACATTTTCAGTAACTGCCCCCCTTACTTGGAACTCTTTTCTCCTTCATATCAGGGAGGAAATAAACTTGGATAAATTTAAGGTGGCTTTGAAATGTTTTTTTGTTCAAAGACGCCTTTGAGCACTGTGAGCCCACCTTCCCCAAGCAATTAAATGGCAGCCATGAAGAAATTCTTCCTCCTCCATTATGTTATTTCCCCTTTATGTTCTTTTTCTTGATTTTAATGTAGTTCAGACTTCTCCCTCTTGTTTACTTGTCCATGTAATTTATGATTTTTTTAATTTAAATTTGTATGCCTCGTTTTATATTGTATATCGCCTAGAATCCATGATAGGCAATTAATCAAATTTTTATTAAGCTTGAACTTGAATGTAATGTAATTCTTGGGGTCTGTGTGGGAGGTGGCCTCTTTCATTTCTGGGATCTGTGTGGGAGGCAGGGCCTGTGCACACTCAGGTGGCATAGTGACCCCTTTCATTCCTGGGGTTTATGTGGGAGGTGGGGCTCTAAGCATTTGAATTAGGATATAGTCATTCACTAGTGAAAGAGTGAATGTGGCTTTGTGGGAAAAGGACAGAGACCCACAAATCCATGTTTGCCTAGGACTAAATATGTTATTCCCTGATGTTCAAATGACTATTTTGTGACCGACTGTCAGCAGTGAAGTTAGACTAGAAAGCAATTTCTATAGCACTTAGAAAGTTCCCTTCTTTTAGTTTTTATTCCAAATGCTCCCAAGAGTGGATCTGATCACCAGATGACGGTTAAGCAATTGGAAATAGATGACTGGTTTTATCTGCAGGTCAGCAAATGGAAAGCTACAGCTTCCACTGGCTAACAACTTTTAGAAAATATTGTCTGGCAACTCTGGCTGCTTTATTTTGTGCTCTTGATTTTTTTGGTTAGTTTGTCCAAAGTCTGGAGGATACCCAACCGTGCTAATTTTCCACCATGTTTAGAAAAAGAAAGATCAGTAATCTATCCAATGTATTTCAATGCAGTTTTGAGAAGCCGTGTTCTTTTTGCTTATCACATGCACCCAGATGTTGCTCAAAATTGCATTTGACAGGTTGACATTGTGGGATAGTTTTCAGACTGTGCATTTTGGGTGTAATTCTATAACACAGATGCTAAAATTTAAGCATGGCTTGCATGTGTAAATATTGAGAATGTATATGGACCCATAAGTGTGTCTCCCTTCTTCCATTCTGACTGGTTATGCTAGAATTCTACACTATGAACCAAAAAAAACATCAAAATGAAATGTTGCTATGGGATATGCACAGAAACACTACCTTGTGAAAATGAATTATTGCTATAGGCATAGACAGCGAAATGCCTTTTTGTTTGGGGGTGCTCACAAGCTCTGCTCCAGACCCTGCCCAAGCTCTGCCCCCAGATCCCGCCCCCATAATAGTACTAATTGTAATACCATTTTTTCCATTCATTTTTCATATATACACACAATATAATCTTATTAACAAAATTAAACTATACAAATCATATTATTGACGGTCAGTCTAGAAGAGGTATGCCGGCAGATTGATAGGCTTAAAAATGATAATCCCCAGGACCGGATGGTATCCATCCGAGAATAATCAAGGAACTGAAGGGGACTATAGCTGAACAGCTTCAACTGATAGCCAATCTGTCGATCAAATCGGGAAGCGTTCCAGAAGACTGGAAGGTGGCGAATGTTACACCAATCTTCAAGAAAGGTTTGAGGGATGATCCGGGAAACTACAGACCGGTGAGTCTGACCTCGGTACCGGGAAAGATGGTAGAGATGCTGATAAAGGACCGCATCATTGAGCACCTTGACGGACACGATCTGATGAGGACCAGCCAGCATGGCTTCAGCAGAGGAAGATCTTACTTGACGAATTTGCTACACTTCTTCGAGGGAGTAAACAGGCAGATAGACAAGGGTGACCCAGTTGACATTGTATATCTGGATTTTCAGAAGGCTTTTGACAAGGTTCCGAATGAACGACTACTTCGAAATATTGCGAGCCATGGAATCGAGGGTGAAACACTCACGTGTACTAAAAATTGGCTGGCGGATAGGAAATAGAGAGTGGGAGTAAATGGACAATACTCGGACTGGAAAAGCATCACCAGTGGAGTGCAGCAGGGTTCGGTGCTTGGACCCGTGCTCTTCAACATATTTACAAACGATCTGGAAATTGGTACGACGAGTGAGGTGATTAAATTTGCAGACGATACAAAGTTATTCAGAGTAGTGAAGACACAGGAGGATTGCGAACATCTATAACGTGACATAAACACGCTTGAGAAATGGGCCATGATATGGCAGATAAAGATCAACGTGGATAAGTGTAAGTTGATGCATGTCGGTAACAAAAATCTTATACACGAATACAGGATGTCCGGGGCGGTACTTGGAGAGACCCCCAGGAAAGAGACTTGGGAGTACTAGTCAAAAAATTGATGAAGCCATCCGTGCAATGTGTGGCGAAAAGGGCAAACAAAATGCTAGGAATGATTAAGAAGGGGATCACGAACAGATCGGAGAAGGTTATCATGCTGCTGTACCAGGCCATGGTACGCCCTCACCTGGAATACTGCATCCAGCACTGGTCGCTGTACATGAAGAAAGACATGGTACTACTCGAAAGGGTCCAGAGAAGAGCGACTAAAATGGCTAAGGGGCTGGAGGAGTTGTCGTACAGTGATAGATTAGAGAAACTGGGCCTCTTCTCCCTTGAAAAGAGGAGACTGATAGGGGACATGATCGAAACATTCAAGATACTGAAGGGAATAGACTTAGTAGATAAAAATAGGTTGTTCACCCTCTCCAAGGTAGGGAGAACGAGAGGGCACTCTCTAAAGTTAAAAGGGGACAGATTCTGTACAAATGTAAGGAGGTTCTTCTTCACCTAGAGAGTGGTGGAAAACTAGAATGCTCTTCCGGAGGCTGTTATAGGGGAAAACACCCTACAGGGATTCAAGACAAAGTTAGACAAGTTCCTGCTGAACTGGAACGTATGCAGTTAGGGCTGGTCTCAGGACACTGGTCTTTGACCTGGGGCCGCCGCGGGATTGGACTGCTGGGCATGATAGACCACTGGTCTGATCTAGCAGTGGCACCTTCTTATGTTCTTCTGAAGGGGTTCATCTTTTTAACATTGGTTCTTATGTTCTTCTCAACCTACCCGAACACAGATAACCCCTATGCAAATACGGGACCACAAACTAAAAGTACTAATATACAGTATATAAATGAAACCCTAAGATTCAAGACTCTGCATGCAGTACAACCCCAGAGAAATAGAAATAAATGCATTTCTTCCTGAACAGTGCAAAATATAGACAGCAGAAGTAAATTTTCAAAATTGGCACAATTCAATCACTAAATTAAAAATAAATTCATTTCCCCTACCTTTGTTGTCTGGTGATTTAGGTTTTCATACTATCTTTCCCAGTTTCTGGCTGCACTTCCTTCTGTCTGTGCTCTTAACTGTATATCCAGGGCCACCTTATCCATTTGCTGTTATACTCTCCTTCACTTTCTGCCATACATCCATCTTTAGCATTAACTTTTAACAATCAACTTTCTTCCATTTTTCTGCTTTCTTCTTAAAATGTACTTTTCCATGCCTTTCCTTCCCATTTATACATGTGTACCATCTCCTCCCTCTTTCTTCTCCCCTACTCCCATCTACCCATAAGAAGCATTTCTTCCTATATCATCCCTGCCACACCATTACAATGCGTGCGTAAATTCAAATTATTGCCCATTAGTGCCAATAATCGCTTGTTCTTGCCCAATTATCAGCATTTATTGACTTGTTATTTAATTAACTTGTGCATGTAAATTGGCTGGGTTGCCAAATTTGTGTGCGCATCTCAAAGCCCCATATATAGAATCCAAGCGCAACTGAAAGCGCTATATAGATAATTAGAATACCAAGATTTATGTGTGTTGTATAGGTATAATCAAGAAGGGTATTACAACCAGAATGGCAGAAGTTATCCTGCCGCTATATCGGGCAATGGTGCGCCAGCATCTGGAGTACTGCGTCCAGTTCTGGTTGCCATACCTTAACAAAGATATGGCGATTTTCGAGAGGGTTCAGAGAAGAGCGATGCGACTGATAAAGGGTATGGAAAACCTTTCATATGTCGAAAGATTGGAGAAGCAGGGCCTCTTTTCCCTGGAGAAGCAGAGGCTTAGAGGGGACATGATAGAGACCTACAAGATCATGAAAGGCATGGAGAAAGTGGAGAGGGACAGATTTTTCAAAATTTCAAAAAATACAAGAACGAGGAGGCATTCGGAAAAGTTAAGAGGGGACAGATTCAGAACCAATACTAGGAAGTTCTTCACCCAGAGGGTGGTGGACACCTGGAATGCGCTTCCAGAGGGCGTGATACGACAGAGTACGCTACAGGGTTTTAAGAAGGGTTTGGATGAATTCCTGAAGGATAAGGGGATTGAAGAGTATAGATAGAGGAGTGGATGATTTCCTGCAGGAAAAATGGGTTGAGGGTTACTGATAGAGTATTATTATGCAGGTCCTTGACCTGAATGGACTGCCGCACGAGCAGACTGCTGGGCGGGATGAACCTCTGGTCTGACCCAGCAGAGGCACTGCTTATGTCCTTATGACAGTTCCATGTAATAACAAAAATTAAAAATTCCTTGCAAAACCAATCAAGCTTACGTTCAAGAATCTGTGCACATCCATATTTGTACATATTGTCACAAGCCCGAGTCCAATGCCGGCCTTGTGCCAGGGAAGAGTAACAAAAATCACTCCCTGAAACTAGTCCGGGCTGACCATGTTATCCCTGATAGGCAGGAACAAGATCAGGAAGCACAGGCTGTGTTTAAACCTAAGGCAGAACACAGCCTGATGAAAATTGGTAAGGGCTCTTTAAAATCCTCCATTTTGTGTCAAGCTGGCTAAGCAGGGGAAAAGGAATACACAGCTGAAGGAAGTTCAGCCCCGGAGTAGGGCTGGGCGTGGTACAGCAGCTTGGCAGCATTTAGAGGGCTGGCTGACCAAGAGGAAAGGAGACAGAGGAGAAGCTCTCAGGTGGAAGGAGCCTCCTGGTCCCCCTGAGAGCAGGGACCTTGAAATGCTGGACACAGAATCAGATGATACAATCCTGCTTAATCCTGAAGGAGAACCTATGGATTGCAACTCTTTACCAGAGGTGGGAATCTTGGAAGAAATGGAAATTAATTAATGTGGAATTGTTTTTTTTTTCCTAAGTTTTGTTGAATGATTCCATTTCTGTTGAACATAAGGATTTATCTGAAGTATGCTAACTAAGGGAATGTATGTTAGCCTAAGCTGTGTCTGCATGAGAAGTTTTTTGTTTTTTTTTCCTGCTTATCAAGAGTGCTGCTCTAGGAGGCACTGGAGCAAGTTCCTTTCAGGAACTGGGGATATTCTGTGAGCTGAAGACAGGATTTATACAATGCCATAGTGAATAGTTTGCAGGTTTCTTTTCCTTGGATAATAAGGAACCCTTTTGACAAACCTGCTAATCTGGTGTTACTGCATTTAATGAGGCAATGCTGCACAGGACAGTATACCATACATAATTGCCAATTTAGTAAATAAGACTCTGAGAGAGTCAAGGACTATTATGAGACTCTGCTACACCTGGGACATTGATAAAGAACTTTGGCACAGATATCCAGACCAGGCTGGCTACTATGATATTTTGTTTGTACTATTTTTTTTGCCAAAGATCTTTTTGGAGTATATTTTCTTTTGATGCATTTTCCTGAGAATTGTGAATTGAACAATAAATTTGATTTTCATTCATTACTTACTTGTGTGAGGCCATCCTGTTTTTTCACATAAGTTTATGTACAACAGGGACTTCCTCCTTTTTGGGGAAGCACGCTAGGGAGAATTTTTGTGAGCGTAGGCCGGTTACTGCAAGCCTTGAGGGCCGGCCACGCTACACGTGGTATCAGAGTGGGATACAGCACCCCCTGTTGTTGGAAAAATTTTTTTTTTTGGAAAAAAAAAAAATAGTAATTGTTTTTTTTTGGACTTACTTTTGAATTTGTGGGAGCTGATTATTGAGAAGCTGTGGACTTATGCTGGTGGACTAAGCACTTACAGACACCGGAAAACAAGCCACAGGACAACCGGAAATCAGCTGCGCTGGGACCTTGGAAGCCGGTATTCCAGTTCTTTTGGGAGAGCAGTTCCAAGCTCAGAGAGGCTCGGAGTCGGACGCAAGACTCATCCTGGAGAGCAGTGGTATCCAGACCAGAGTCGGAGTGTTCCCGAGTACCAGAGTGATACAGTGCGCAGACTCATCAGTACCGCGGGTAAGAGTACCTAATTCAACGGGCTGTTGAGGATAATAAGTATCACTCAGGGAGGCTGGTCGGCTACACTGTGGGAGGAGGGTCAGGCAAAACTTAAAAGGAGCCACACTTGGTTTTGTTTTCTTTTTGGATTCCATTTCAGGTGTTGGAGATGGAGCAGCAGCAGGTGTTGGCCCTGATAGCTGGAGAACGCCAGAAGCAGATCCAGGAGATGCAGGAGGTCTTCCAGACAAGCCAGGACCGCTGGAACCAGGCGCAGGACCGCGCACAGACACAGCACCAAGAACTCATGGCTGCAATGGGGGAGCAATCAAGACTGTTTGGACAGTTTCTTCAAGCCCCAAGGCAACCGATGATGGGTGCACCGCTATTAAATCCAGCACCCCAACAGCTGGTAGGAGCCAATCCTTTGGCTTGGATGCACCTACATAAAATTACACCCACTGATGAACCTGATAACTTTTTATCAGCCTTTGAAAGGACGGCCAATGCCGCTGGTTGGCCGCAGGAACAGTGGGCAGCACGATTGCTACCATGTTTGGCGGGCGAGACTTTGGCTGCCTTCCAAACCTTGAACCCTGATTTAGCCAGCAACTACCAAAATGTTAAAGCACACATTTTAGACTACTTAGGCTACACACATGAACATTATAGGCAGAAATTTAGATCGGCCATAATGGGAGAATACGAAAGATCTAAGGCCCTTGTCCAACGCCTAACTAAAATGGCTGAACGCTGGTTACAACCTTGCCTAGCTGACCCTAGGGCACTCTTTGCTGAGGTTATTAAAGAGCAATGCCTCGAATCAATGCCCAAGGAGCTCAGAGGCTGGGTGCAAAAGCAAGGCTGTAAGAGCCTTATGCAAGTTTTGGAAGTGTCTGAGGCTTATTTGGATGCTAGGGGTTCTGCAGGGGAAGTTAGGGTAGTTCCTTCTTCCCGAGGTGAGGTAGGGAAAGAGTCTATACCTACCAATAGACACACCATTCCCCAAAAGCCATCCTTTAGGGAAAGGAAAACTTCTGAGCCCGGGAGTCCCGCACGTAGGGAGGGTCCCAAATGTTTTAGCTGTGGTAATGTAGGCCATACACAACAGAACTGCAGGGTGAAGAAGGACTTAGTGGCCATACGGGATTCACAGATACCAGATAGAGCTGGCTCATATTTGACTCAGGTGTGTATAGGCGGACACCTTACATCGGCTATGGTGGACACAGGGGCTGATCAATCTATGGTAGCAGCACACTGGTGGGAGAAGGTCCGCCCCAGGAGGAAGGAGATAAGGAATGAAGGTTCTATTACGATCCGATGTATCCATGGGGATAGTATTAGGTATCCGCTGAAAGACACCACTATGTTGCACAAAAGTAGAGTGTATCGGGTGAAGCTAGCGGTAGTCCCGGAAGCCCCATTTGATGTGATATTAGGGCGCGACTGGGATGGCCTGGGGGAATTTCTAGGGAATAAGCAGGGATTGGTTAACACACGCTCCCAGAAACCCCCTGAAGACAAGGAGGAGGATGAACTGGGAAAGGTGTTCCCTTTTAAGGAAGGAGTATTTTGTAGGTATCCACAGAGGCCAGTAAAGGGAACTAAGACTAGCAACAAAAGACAAAAACAGCAACGTAGTCAGGGTCTGCGGCAGGTTGCGGGTAAACAAGAGATCCCTTATTTACCACAGGAAGTAATGGACCTGTTTCCTACCTTCTCAGTGGAGCAGAAGGCGGATGCTTCATTAAAGGAGGCTTGGCAACAGGCTTCAGAGCCTCAACGGGGGAAAGGCCCCTTTAGGTTAAAGAGGGGGTTATTGTACCATAAAGAAATGAATGGGAGTATGGAGGCCATGGAAGAACAGTTAGTGGTCCCGAGGGGTTTTAGAAAAGTTATTCTTCAAACTGCTCACGATCACCCCATGTCTGGGCATAAGGGAGCTGAGGCTACTTTGAAGCAGGTACTACGGAGATTTTTTTGGCCCGGGATAAGGCAGGATGTGCTTAATTTTTGTACCGCCTGCCCTACCTGTCAGAAGTTGACCCTGGCGAAACCTCTACGGGCGCCCATGATTTCCATACCTCGGGTGGAAGATCCCCTTAGTCGAGTGGCAATGGACATAGTGGGACCTTTGGAAAAGACCCCTCGAGGACATAGTTTTATCCTAGTGATAGTGGATGTGGCCACAAGATTCCCTTGGGCATTCCCTCTGAGGAAGACTTCTGCTCAGGCTATCATGAAAGAGCTCACGGGTTTGTTCTGCTTGGTAGGATTCCCGCGTGAGGTGCTGACAGACCAGGGTAGCAATTTCATGTCGAAAGAGATGCAGGATTACTGGCGAGGCTTCGGGGTTCGTCATATTCGAACCTCGGCATACCACCCTCAGGCGAACGGTTTAGTAGAACGGTTCAACCAGACCCTTAAACAAATGCTTAAGAAGGGGCTGGATGGGAACATGAGGGATTGGGACCTGCTTATACCTTTTGTTCTTCTCGCCGCCCGGGAGAAAGTACAGGATTCCTTAGGAGTAAGCCCCTTCGAAATGTTATTTGGAAGAAACCCAAGGGGGATTTTAGATGTATTAAGGGAAGGTTGGAGTCCTCCAGAGGATCAAGAAGTTAACGTGGTTTCCTACCTGGTTCAGTTAAAGCAGAGGTTGACCCAGGTTGCTCAAGTAGGAAAAGTCAATCTAGAATGGAGTCAGAGGAGGCAAAAAGCTTATTATGATAGGCGGTCTCGTGAGAGACACCTACAGGTTGGGGATAGAGTACTAATTCTGGTACCTACTGACCCCCATAAATTCTTAGCGCAATGGAGGGGCCCGGCCGTGATAGTCAAAAAATTAAATGACGTAGACTATCAGGTCAAGGATGAGAAGGGTCGGGAACAAACATACCACATCAACCTATTGAAACCCTGGAAGGATAGGGAAACATTAGCCCTGATAGCCCAACAGAACCAGGAGGAGGACTTTGGTCCACAAGTTGCAGATCTCTCTCGGGAAGAGGGGGTCAACATAGGTACGGATCTCTCTGACGCCCAGGTGCAACAGCTGGGGATATTGATTAAGACCTTTGAGGACGTGTTCTCTGCTACCCCAGGGCGCACTGAGGTGGTGGCGCATGATATTATTACCACACCGGGTAAGATAGTGAGAGTCAAACCATATAGGTTGTCTGAAGAAAAAAAGAAGCTGGTACAAGATCTAGTGGAGGAAATGTTGACACTCGGAGTAATTGAGCCCTCACTTAGCCCTTGGTGCAGTCCGATAGTAATTGTGCCCAAGGCAGATGGGTCCCCTAGATTTTGTATAGACTTCCGTCAACTTAATGAAGTCTCACAATTTGACGCTTTCCCTATGCCACGGGTAGATGAGTTATTAGACTGCTTGGGTCAGGCACAGTACTTATCTACACTGGACTTAACAAAAGGGTACTGGCAGATACCCTTAATGCCAGCCGCTAGACCCAAAACAGCCTTTAGTACCCCCGCTGGTCTGTTCCAATTTAGGCGCATGCCTTTTGGACTTCATGGCGCTGCTGCAACATGTCAAAGGCTAGTCAACGAGGTACTGCGGGACCACCATTCTTACGCGGAGGCATACCTTGATGATATTGTCATCCACTCGAGCAGTTGGACTCAGCACTTGGAACATGTTGCGGCAGTCTTGAGGTCATTAAGAGAGGCAGGCTTAACGGTAAACCCTAAGAAATGTTTCCTGGGACAGAGGGAGGTGAAATACTTGGGCTATGTAGTAGGCCGAGGCCAGGTAAAGCCACTAGTGGACAAAGTCCAGTGCATTAAATCCTACCCCTTACCTGGCACGAAGAAACAGCTAAGAGGGTTCTTAGGGCTTATAGGGTACTATAGGAGGTTTATTCCCCAGTTTGCTACTAGAGCAGCTCACTTCACTAATATGTTAAAGAAGGATAAACCGGACACATTACACTGGGAAACGTTAGGGCAGGAGGCCTTAGAGGATCTGAAAGACTGTCTTTGTGTGGAACCAGTCTTAAGAGCAGTAGATTTCTCTAAACCAATGATCCTGCAGACTGACGCTTCCACTAGTGGGTTAGGGGCTATCCTTAGTCAGGAGGTCCAAGGAGTAGAACACCCTGTACTGTACCTCAGTCGCAAACTCCATGACAATGAGAGAAGGTACGCCACAGTGGAATTAGAGTGCCTGGCTGCCAAGTGGGCAATGCAGACTCTGGTTCACTATTTGGAGGGCCGTGAATTCACATTGGTTACGGACCATGCGGCCCTCAAATGGTTAAACACCATGAGAAATAACAACACGAGGCTCACCCGATGGTACCTTGCCCTACAAACATTTAGATTCAAGGTAGTACACAGGCCAGGTCATCTGAGCACTAATGTGGATAGGCTTTCCCGTTTGCAGGAGAACCCGGAGGAAGTTAGACCATGCCCGGGTGGTCATGGTTTAAGGGGGAGGGTATGTCACAAGCCCGAGTCCAATGCCGGCCTTGTGCCAGGAAAGAGTCACGAAAATCACTCCCTGAAACTAGTCCGGGCTGACCATGTTATCCCTGATAGGCAGGAACAAGATCAGGAAGCACAGGCTGTGTTTAAACCTAAGGCAGAACACAGCCTGATGAAAATTGGTAAGGGCTCTTTAAAACCTCCATTTTGTGTCAAGCTGGCTAAGCAGGGGAAAAGGCATCCACAGCTGAAGGAAGTTCAGCCCCGGAGTAGGGCTGGGCGTGGTACAGCAGCTTGGCAGCATTTAGAGGGCTGGCTGACCAAGAGGAAAGGAGACAGAGGAGAAGCTCTCAGGTGGAAGGAGCCTCCTGGTCCCCCTGAGAGCAGGGACATTGAAATGCTGGACACAGAATCAGATGATACAATCCTGCTTAATCCTGAAGGAGAACCTATGGATTGCAACTCTTTACCAGAGGTGGGAATCTTGGAAGAAATGGAAATTAATTAATGTGGAATTGTTTTTTTTTCCTAAGTTTTGTTGAATGATTCCATTTCTGTTGAACATAAGGATTTATCTGAAGTATGCTAACTAAGGGAATGTATGTTAGCCTAAGCTGTGTCTGCATGAGAAGTTTTTTGTTTTTTTTTCCTGCTTATCAAGAGTGCTGCTCTAGGAGGCACTGGAGCAAGTTCCTTTCAGGAACTGGGGATATTCTGTGAGCTGAAGACAGGATTTATACAATGCCATAGTGAATAGTTTGCAGGTTTCTTTTCCTTGGATAATAAGGAACCCTTTTGACAAACCTGCTAATCTGGTGTTACTGCATTTAATGAGGCAATGCTGCACAGGACAGTATACCATACATAATTGCCAATTTAGTAAATAAGACTCTGAGAGAGTCAAGGACTATTATGAGACTCTGCTACACCTGGGACATTGATAAAGAACTTTGGCACAGATATCCAGACCAGGCTGGCTACTATGATATTTTGTTTGTACTATTTTTTTTGCCAAAGATCTTTTTGGAGTATATTTTCTTTTGATGCATTTTCCTGAGAATTGTGAATTGAACAATAAATTTGATTTTCATTCATTACTTACTTGTGTGAGGCCATTCTGATTAAACTCATAGGTTAAGTTCTGCACAACAGGGACTTCCTCCATTTTGGGGAAGCACGCTGGGGAGAATTTTTGTGAGCGTAGGCCGGTTACTGCAAGCCATAAGGGCCGGCCACGCTACAATATATATGGATCTTCCAAAATTACCCTATCAGAATCTTCATGCATTCCACGACATGTCCTGATAATCTGGTGTGGGCAGGGACCCAAAGACAACAGATATTAGGGACACACAGACATGACAATCTCGTAACTCCTATTCCCTTTATAAATCAGAGTGCTGAGGTGTTTTCTATTCATTAATGTCCAGTTGGGTAACTGATCAAGTCTCCCAGCAGGGCATTAACTGCCAGGAAGTGCCCTAACCTGTTAGTTATTTAATTAAAATAGAGTAATCAAAGTTCACTGATGCACATCTTGGAATGGGACATTTGTATGTTCCTACCTTCATGTGTTTCAGACTAAGGTGTTACACAGCGTTTGATTTGTAGCTGGCTAGAGACAGCTATTTTTTTTTTGTCTTCAACCATGGACTTTGGTGATTAACTTTGGAACATTTTGTACTTACAATAGTTACATTTGTGTGGTGGAAAAATGTATATAAAGGCATGCCTGGGAGAAGGTTTTCACACCTGCATAAAAAATACACCCCCCCCCCACACTTTTACAAAAATGTAGCATGCAGCAGTAACAGCTCCGACGCTCATAGGAATTCTATTAGCATCGGAGCTATTACCGCCATGGATGGTGCTAAAAATTGCACTACAGTTTTATAAAATAAAGGGGGGGGGGGGTTAAAGCAGTGAAATGGGGTAGTATTTCTGACATCATATCCAATATGGGCTAGGAAGCTGCTGTGGCTCAATGGGAGTGTGTGGTGCAGTGGTTAGAGCTACAGCCTCGGCTCCCTGAGCTTGTGAGTTCAAATCCTGCACTGCTTCTTGTGGCCCTGGGCAAGTCACTTATTCCTCTTTGCCCCAGGTACATTAGATAGAGTTGGAGACCGCCGGACAGTTAGGGATAAATGCTCAAGTACCTGAATAATTTGTAATCCACATAGAATTGTAGACTATGCGAAATATAAGTTATTTAAAAGAATGGAAAAAAGCCTGGTTCCCATCTTCCAAAATAGGCTAATTAAGGGTCCCTTTTATTTATTTATTCATTCAAAAAAATTTCTAACCTGCTTAGACCTAAGTGGTTTACAAAATACAGACATAATCATAATCTAACATAATCTGTATAATGTAGATGTAACTAAAGCTTATTCATGCTAATGGAATTAGCAGACTCCAAAAGCTAAATAGCCCATTTTATAAGTATGAGTTTCTTAGTATTTAGCATTTAACATAAGAACATAAGAAGTTGCCTCCACTGGGTCAGACCAGAGGTCCATCGCACCCAGCAGTCCGCACCTGCGGTGGCCCATCAGATCCATGACCTGTCAAGTGGTCCCTGCCTAATCCTATAACCTATCACTACTTCTGTCCATACCCCTCAATCCCCTTATCCTTCAGGAATTTATCCAAACCTTCTTTGAATCCCTGTAGTGTCTTCTGCCCTATCACAACCTCCGGGAGTGCGTTCCACATGTCCACCACTCTCTGGGTGAAGAAGAACTTCCTGGCATTGGTTCTAAACCTGTCCCCTTTCAGTTTCTCCGAGTGCCCCCTTGTACTTGTTGTTCCCCACAGTCTGAAGAATCTGTCCCTGTCTACCTTATCTATGCCTTTCAGGATCTTGAAAGTTTCTATCATGTCTCCTCTAAGTCTCCGCTTTTCCAGGGAGAACAGCCCCAGCTTTTCTAGCCTGTCAGCATATGAAAAGTTTTCCATACCTCTTATCATTTTCGTCGCTCTTCTCTGGACCCCCCTCAAGTATTGTCATGTCCTTCTTGAGGTACGGCGACCAATACTGGACACAGTACTCCAGATGCGGGCGTACCATTGCATGATATAGTGGCAGGATGACTTCCTTTGTCCTGGTCGTGATACCCTTCTTGATGATACCCAGCATTCTGTTTGCTTCCTTTGAGGCTGTCGCACATTGTGCCGATGCTTTCATTGTTGTATCCACCAGCACACCCAGGTCTCTTTCAAGGGTACTTACTCCTAGCAAAGATCCCCCCCATTATATAGCTGAACATCGGGTTCTTTTTCCCAACATGCATGACCTTGCATTTCTCTATATTAAAACGCATCTGCCACTTTTTTGCCCACTCTTCCAGTTTCGTTAGGTCCCTTTGCAGTTCCTCACAGTCTTCCATGGTTCTTACCCTGCTGTAGAGTTTGGTGTAATCTGCAAATTTGATAACCTCACATTTCTTTCCCGTCTTCAGATCATTTATAAATATAAATCAGTCCCAACACCGACCCCTGCGGAACTCCGCTCGTGACCCATTGCCAGTCTGAGTATTGGCCCTTCACTTCAACCCTCTGTTTTCTGCCCGCCAACCAGTGTTTAATCCATCGGTATACATCCCCCTCCACCCCGTGGTTCCACAGCTTCTTAAGCAGCCATTCGTGGGGTACCTTGTCGAAGGATTTTTGGAAGTCGAGGTAAATGATATCTATGGGTTCCCCTTTGTCCATCTCCTTTGTTCATAAACTGAGCATACCTGAGAAGTCCTGGTGGTAACTGGAGGCATGCCCTCAACTTCAGCATTGAAGAAGAAGGGGAGAGGCTAGGGAAATCTATTTGGCTGGCAGGACCTTGGTATCTCTGTCAGCAAAGGGTGCACATGTGCAGGGATGGGGGAGAGAGGAGGAGGAAGGAAGAAATGTGTTGACCTCCCCAGTCTGCTCCTTTGCACCCCCAAAATTGGAGGGCTGGCTACACCCCTGTTAGGCACACACCCCAACAAACAGAACATAGGCTTTTCTCTTAAGGCACATTCATTTTGGGGGTTAAGATGCATTAACTGCAAAACTTTTGCGTGCTTTAAAAAAAGTCTCCCTAGTCACTAATAACCAAGGTCACAGTAAAATAGCACACCTTAGCAGTGGCCCACATTGATAAATATACCCCTAAGTTTATTTTTGGTCAGTTAATACTGGTCTGCAGTTCTGCTTCCCCTCAGGAGAAATGTTTTCAATTGGGTTAATTTTCTGCAGGCTTCTTGAATTTAGAACATATAATAAAGCTCTCATGTACTCCATCTGGTCGTCAACTTCATTATGTGTTCCATGGCGGCTGTTGACTGTGAAGACTGCTGGTTCTTCCTTTTTGTTTTAATTTTGTGCATACCAAGACAGTATCGAACCTCATGCCTAAGCTGAGCTACATTTAGGGAAGAAGGTGGGGATGGAACTGGATGCTGCTGGTGTTGTTTTTAAAAACTAATTTAAAGTCAAAATATACCATTGTGCAGCAATTTGGGGAAGCAAGCAATACGTGTGCTTTGAGGAATCAAAATTGTACCTCTGGGGTAAAATTTCAAATTTGTATGGAAAGGTAAAAGGTTTGTACAGTGGCCTAGTAAGGAGGTGCGAGGAGGGGGTGCGTTCGTAAGGGCGCTGCACCCATCCTTCTCTCCACCCCACCCCCACTCCTCTCCTTGCTGCGCACGCGCACCCATTGCCTTCCCCATACCTTTTTTACTTCCTTAGCGTAAGATTGCTGCCCGCATCGGCATCGGCACTGTCTCTGACATCACTTGCGGGACTTACGCCTAGGAAGTGACGTCAAAGGGCAAGTCGACACCAACGTGGGCATGCTGCTCACGCCGGAGAACTTAAAAAGATACGGGGAAACGGAAGGGGGGCATGCACATGGCGGGGGGGAGGGGCAGGGAAGAAGGCAGGGGAGGGGTATCACCACCACTGGGTTTGTGGGTACTTTATTAGTCAATGTTACAAATTTCTCAAAGGAAAAGAATGCGTGGAATTTCCTTTGAAGAAAGGCCCTTCAGAAATTTGCTCCCACTTTTTCTGTTACTTTCCAGCCAAAACAACGCTCATACTTTTGAAAATGCAAAGTTATGTGAAATGTTGCTCCCCCATTCTAACCACGCCATGGGAACACCCCTGTGATGTGTCTTGTGGATCAGTAGTTGAAGCTACGGCCTCAGCACCCTGAGGTTGTGGGTTCAAACCCACACTGCTCCTTGTGACCTTGGGCAAGTCACTTAATCCCCACATTTCCCCAGGTACATTAGATAGATTGTGAGCCCACCGGGATAGATGGGGAAAAATGCTCAAGTACCTGATCAAATTCATGTAAGCTGTTCTGAGCTCCCCTCGGAGAATGGTATAGAAAATTGAATAAATATTAAGTAGACACTTTTTTTAGTGCTTGAATTAGAAAAAGGTCAAATGCACTTTGTACTATTGCAGTCTTTGCCAAATGTAAGTAAGCACATATTTTAATTTTAAAGATGATCCCAGGACATTGCTATCACATATTTCTTTTCTTCTGGAGAAAAGAAAGTGCACAACCTTCCTCAAAATTCAAAAGTAAGTGTGCAAATGCAAATCTGTTTCCATTCTCACTGTTAGAAAAAAGCCTTCCATACTAGAAGGATGCATAGGGAGAGGAAGCACTAGTAGGAAAAAGGATTTATTGATGCCTCTGTATAAAACTCTGGTGAGACCTCATTTAGAATTATAGAGATCACACCTCCAAAACGGTATAAAAAGGATATAGTCGGTTCAGAGGAAGGCTACTAAAATAGTTGGTGGTCTACTTCATAAGGCGTACGGGGACAGACTGAAAAATCTCAATATGTATACTTTGGAAGAAAGGCAGGAGAGGGAAGATATGATAGAGACATTTAAATACCTATGTGGTATAAATGCACATGATGCAAGTCTATTTCAGTTGAAAGGAAGCTCTGGAACGAGGGGGTATAGGATGAAGAAGAAAGGGGATAGATTCAGAAGTATTCCCAGAAAATATTTTTTTCACGGAAACGATAATGAATGCATGGAATGGCCTGCTGGTAGAGGTAGTGGAGACAAATAGTGTATCTAAATTGAAGAAAGCTTGGGACAAATACGTTGGATCTCTAAAAGAGAGGAGTCGATAGTAGATGGAGTAGAGTAGTAAGGGTAAATTGGGAGGCGATCTGCTCCAGGCTCCATCTTGGTAGGGGTACCAGCACCCCTCATCCACCAATTGGAGGAAATTTTTTTTCATTTAGAGAATAGTTAAGCTCTAGAACGCGTTGTAAGAGCAGATAGCGTAGCTGGTTTTAAGAAAGTTTGGACAAGTTCCTGGAGGAAAAGTCCACAGTCTGTTATTGAGAAAGACACGGGGGAAGCCACTTAGTTAGATTGTGAGCCTTCGGGACAGTAAGGGAATTTTTCAAGTACCTTTCTTATTTCTAATCTTAATGTATATTTTCTGTAAACCGCTTAGAACCTAACGGATGTAGCGGTATATAAGAAATAAATTACATTACATTACACTGTTTGCCCTGTATCCGTAGTATGGAATAGTGCTACACCTTGGGTTTGGCCAGGTACTGGTGAACTGGATTGGCCACCATGGGAATGGGCTACTGGGC
Source organism: Geotrypetes seraphini (assembly GCF_902459505.1). Taxonomy (NCBI): domain Eukaryota; kingdom Metazoa; phylum Chordata; class Amphibia; order Gymnophiona; family Dermophiidae; genus Geotrypetes; species Geotrypetes seraphini. Next base: position 181,901,100 of record NC_047087.1, read on the forward strand.
TTGATGGACCATTGGTCTGACCCAGTAAGCCTATTCTTATGTTCTTATGTTCTCTGTCCCCACTCCTTTCCACTCCTCTCACCCGCCGCAAGCACGCGTTCACTCCCCCCCCCCCCCCATCACACCTCTAGCTCTTCACCAGCCCGAGTAGTTCATCTTGCTGCTCACGGCAGCATCGGCTCTTCCTCTGATGTTACTTCCGGGTCCCCACACTTAGGAAGTGATTTCAGAGCTCGAGCCAACGCTGGTGCGAGCAGCAAGTTGGTGATGCTGTTCACGCCGGGGAAATTAAAGAGGTATAGGGGAAGGGAAAGGGGTACATGTGCGGCAGGGGGAGGCAGAGAAGAGAAGAGTGCCTCTCACCCTTGCTACGCCACTGAGTAGATGGCATGGTTAGGCAGACTAGATAGGCCATATGGTCTTTATTTGCCTTCATTTTTCTCTGTATCTATGTTTCTATACAGGAGCTACCCCCTCCCCCCCAGTTCAGTAAATGGTGCCAGTTTTGGGTGCCCAAATTTCATGGGATCCTGAGATCTGCTCATAAATAGATTAGTTAAGGAGCCCTTACGAATCAATAATAGATCATTGGATCTGGCAATGCATGATTCTATAAGGATTAGTGCCCAAATCATCTTGTGCGTAACCCCAAAGGGAAGCATGGGTTTGTTGCAAAGAATTATGTGCAGTGTTATAGAATTTAGGGGGCAATGCACCCAGGTTGCGTGCCAGGATTTCAGAACTGGTATAAGTCCCTGCCGGAATCCACGCTATGCACTGTTCTTTAAAGAGCACTCAGCAGGAGCACCCTTTATAGAACAGCACTTACGGGGAAATCCTATAAATGGCTAGGCACCGAGTAGTGAGGAACTAGGCGTGAGTCTATAAAAGTTAGGTACACTTATAGAATTAAACTTAGTGGTGCCTAAAGTGGGCTTATGCATCAGTAGGTGCCTTAAACTTAGGTACATCCTATTTGTTCCAGGGTTTTTATGGCCTAAATGAGTGTGATTAAGTTAGATGCCTACCAGTGCCTAAGTCCAAAACAGGCACCTAGGGCTAGATTCACTAACCCCCGATTCTGTCTCCGATCCGTTCCCGATTGCATGCAGGCTGACAAATTCACAAAAGGCCTGTATGCAAATGGGGACGATCGTTGACACGGCCCCCCGCCCCCCAGCACAGATCGCTAGAGAGCGATCCTGGAGCATACGCAGACCCTGACAGTAGTGACAGGAGAAGCAGCCTCCTGTCACTGCTGTCAGGGCACCTCAGCCAATCAGGGCCTTAGGCCCCTCCCCGTGTATCAGATGATGCACTGGGGTGTGGCCTAAGGCCGGTATTGTGTTGCGGCCCGGCAGAGCAGCAGGAGCAGGAGGACTTTGTGCTTCCTCCTGCTCCTGAAGATCAGATCAGGGAGGCCTAAGTTGCAGGAGAGACCGGGCACCCCTCCTGCTCCCAATGATTTTCAAGGTACGGGGAGGAGGGTGGTAGGTCCGGCCAGCCAGGCATGCCCGACAAGGGGTGGGCTGGTTGGGATGGTGGTGCGGTAGGCCAGTCAGGATTGGGCGGTGCCGGTGGCAGGAGGAACTGAGCACCCCTCCTGATCCCAACTTTTATGTATGGGAGGGGGGTTGGGCTGGGCTGGTGGGTGGGCAATTGACTCTTCTGCTCTCTGCTGCTCTTCCCCGCAGTGCAGCCCCGCTTTAAAACCATGGGCTTGCAATGTGGGGAAGGGTGGCAGAGAGCAGGAGAGTCGGGGAGCCAGAGAGAGAAGAGTCGGGGTAGAGCAGTTTTTTACACAAGTGACTGGTCCTCAACAGTCGCTTGTTCTTGATCAACCAGCCAGTCGGTGTGTAGGGAAAAAAGTGTAGTGAATCGCATCCTTCCTGCTTTGCATGCCGATTCCCCTCATTTGCATGCACGGATCGGGATGGGATTGCTACACAGATTAGTGAATAGGGAAGGAGGGAAATTGTGTTGCAAAGGGCTCGCAAACCGATCGGTATACGATCATTGTGCTTAGTGAATCTAGCCCCTAGTGTACATGAAAATGGTGCCCATGATCTGCTCCTAACCACGCCTACTTTCTGTTAGGCGCCTTAGACTAAACACTTTCCACAAAAAGGGAGGCACCTACCAACTTAGGTGCCTAACATCCAATCAAGTGCAATTTATGTCAATTACTAAGTGCTAATTGTTAAAGGCACCGATTAAGTCTATTAAACAATTAAATTAGGCGCCTGCATTCAACTGAGTTCAGTTAATGTCAATTACGAGTTGTTAATTGCCAATTTTTGGCGCCGATTAAATCTTTTAAACAATTAAATTATGTGCCTACATTCAATTGAGTGCAATTACGAGTTAATTGCCAATTATTGGCGCCGATTAAATCTTTTAAACAATTAAGTTAGGTACAGATCGGCTAGGCCTGCAATCTTGGTGCCTAACTTTAGGCATCATTTATAGAGCCAGGGCCTTAGTGTGCATTTTTCACATTGCCAAATTTTCTATCCCATGTACTGAATCTGACCCTATATGCACAAGTTTACCTGCACATAAGGTAAGCCATTTTGTAACTTGTCATTCTGTGAGTAAAGCAATATTTCATTTGCAGAAATAGCTTTGCGAAATGTCCTCCCTGTGCAATAGCATGACTGCATTTGCTGTGGCCAAGCTCTTTATCCCAATTATTCCTTTCTACGCACTGTGTGAGCTCATCTCTTTTATTTCTTGTCTCTGGACTGGAAGCTGATTTCAATATCACCAAATTATAGACAGTCTGGTGATTGCTGCAAACAACACCTAAAAAGGCTACAGGGGAAGGAAATAAAATTCTACAAAAGTATCGCTGCAGCTGATTTATAATATTTTTAAGACTGGAAAACTAGCTCAAATAGGAATGAAAAAGCTCATAGCATGCAGGGCTTTTAGAAATTGGGTAATCCTATCTATAATATCCTTAGGGGCCATTTTACTTACCGCAGTTTAACAGCAGATATTAATGGGTGGTGAGTTCAAAGGCTGTTCTGTAACTGTCGGGGGCACAACCACATTTCCTCTCTAGATACTTCATTGAAAAGTTTACTGTATTTTACCACTGCTCCTAATTAGCACCTCTTGAAGAAGTGGTAAATTGCTCCATGCAACCTACACAAGTGACAGTGTATAGTCGATTTCAGGGGTAATATCTCCAAATGTGTTAGGTTTGCACATGCCATGACGGAATGAACCTCACTCCTAAGCCAAGGGCACGTAGACTACGATCTCGGTCTTTCAAATTTACCGCTAATAATACACGCCAAAGTGAGCGTCTTTCTGGAGTTCATATGATATTACACGCATAGACAATTTATTCAGGCATGCTTGGGAATTCTTTCATGAAGGTCTGTGGCACCTAAAATGATAGGACAGTTTTCGGTGTCTTTCTGCAACATTCTTTTCATCTCAGATTGCATTTCCTGATAAAGATCTTTTCTTTCTCTACACAATTCACAAAGTAATCGCTACTAAGTCCTATGTAATAAATGCAATATGCAATTTCAGCTGATAACCCACCCAGTTCCTTCCCACAAACACAGCATGCTATTAACTCATGAATTAGTGTGTGTTGTCATGCCAACACAGTAACATTTACCGCACTCATGCACTAAGAGTGTGTGCTAATTCTCATGTGAACTGCTTAGTTAATGATCCTCTAGGAGCAGACTAAGATGACTGAAATCTAGTTACACAAAAGCTTTAAGAACTCCCTAAACAAACATTTGAGTGGTTTTGAAGAGGTTCTTGCTAAAGGAAGCTCATTGGATTAGTTCAGAACCCCACACGCTGTTCGACTGGACAACCTAATGAATCCTCAGACCCCAAGATCAAATCCCATGGCATTTCACTCCTGAACTGTCATATCATTGCAACTCTGCATTAACACTGAATGATGACTTCCCCAGCAGTGCTGCACTCCGGTTCACACCAGGTGAAGAGGGAAATTGTCTAAGCTCTTGAATCTAGCGCAGCCTTCTATGGCTGACTGCCTTTTCTTCTAGTGCAATAAAACATTGATTACTATTAATGGATTACCATGAAATATCAGAAGCATGAGAGTAAGCCCATGTGGGCAAGGGGAGAGGGGAGTGCCGAGATCGGAGGGCTTCAGGTGGATTGCTTTTCAAAGGTGAGATTACTAAGCACAGCTTTCAGGATAAGACCCCAGTACTTGGCTTTCTTTTCCAAAGTGATAATACCTTACAAGTTTACAGCTCAGCTGGATCATGGAGTTAAAACTCAGTGACCCTGAGAAGATCAGTGATAATGTCAGTGCCACACTGCATTGGTCATTCTCTCCCTCGCTTTCTCTGCCTGACCCCTTTCGTGCATGGTTCATGAAATTGGCAAAACTCTGTGACACAGAAACCAGGAGACACTCGATCTGTCTGTAACAATTTTCCGTCGTCTTGACAAGACGCCACAGCGGTTCAGGGAGGAGGAAAACTAGCCTCTGATGTGTGTTTTCTCAGTTTCCTCTGCTCATTGCCATCTTGCGCTCTCACCTTTCTTCCCTCGTTGCACTTTCTGGGCTGCCCTTCCGTTACCACACTTATGGTATATCAAGCAGTCCCAAAACACCCACCCACACACCCCCTCAGCCAGTGCTCTTAAAATCTGATAGTTTGCTTCCCTGCAAACAGCCTATGGATGACCAGGATTAACCTTAGCAAAAAAAAAAAAAAAATCACACTTTATCTGGAGAGTGTGTGGTGCAGTGGTTAAAGCTACAGCCACAGCACCCTGGGGCTGTGGGTTTAAAGCCCCACTGCTCCTTGTGATCCTGGGCAAGTCACTTAATCCCCCCATTGCTCCAGGTAGATAAGATAGATTGTGCGCCCACTAGGACAGACAGTGAAAAATGCTTGAGTACCTGAATAAATTCATGTAAATCGTTCTGAGCCCAAAGAACAAGAGCCACATTTGATTTTTCAGGAATGAAGTTAGAGCAAGATGACACCAGGAACATTGGGATTAGGGATAATCACTGCCTGCAGACCTTTTCTCACCCTTTTAAAATAGAGCCACTTATCCATCATCATCACCACATAGACTGACTATACTAGTGTTAAAAACAAATGGATTTGAGACCCATGTTTCTTTAGAGAGAATAAATGCATATTAATTTCAAAGAGCCCGATATTCATTCTAGGGTGGCAAGTGGCTTCTAAACCGCTCTCAGCCATGCACCAAACTCACCTCAGATAGTCAATATGGTCTTAATTCTCTAAATGGCGGGCAAATGTAGGCGCCAAAAAGAAGCACGCTAACCACTATTTTATAAATGGCGCTCAAAGTTGGGCGCTGTTTCTAGAATAGTGCTTAGCACCAGGATCCATGCCAAATTTTAGGCACAAGGATTTACACCAACTAAACCCTGGTGTAAATCCAAGCGCCTAAATTAAGCACAAATCTGCCAAATTCTATAATACTGCGCCTAAATCCTAGAAAGGCCTCTGGCCTGCCTATGCTCCTCCCTTGGCCACATCTCTTTTCCAGATCCACACAGAAAAATTTACATGTACCTCTGTATAGAATAGAAACTATAAATATGCGCTTGTAAATTCCACTTACTGCCAGGTGTTGATAATTGGTTGTTAGCGCCCAATTAGCACAAATTGCTTCATTAAGCAATTAAGTTATGTGCACAATTTGAGCGCAAATCCAAATCTGTGCACACAATTTTGAGCAGTATATATAGAATTAGGGGATATCCAGGTATATGCGCTGATCCAGAGACCCCTGAAGAATACTTTTTGTCGAAACGCGGACCGTGTTGGGTCCTGTATCCATAGCGGACTAGGTCCTTTAAGGCTCTTATTTGGATGATTTATTTTTATTGGATGATTTCAGTGTACCTTTGGAACTTTGACACTTTCAAATAAAGTCCATTTAGGAACATCGTCACTCCACAGAGTTTTTTTATGGTTTTCCCTGGATTTTCTTCTTTGTGGATATTTTGGGGTCAATTCCTTTTGGTTTTTGCTTGTTGCTTATCATCTAGATACCCCATTCTCTACTATTAGCGGTAAAAGCTTCGACACTCATAGGAATTCAATGAGTGTCGGCGCTTTTACCGCAGTGGTCCGCAATAAAAAAAACCCTTATGCAGCCAGTGGTGTAGCAAGGGTGAGAGGCGCCTAGGGCGGTGATGCCCCTCTCTGCCCTTGACTCCGCCCCCCCTGCTCCTGCCTGCTGTGCGTGCACTCCCCCTCCCTTCTCTCCATACCTCTAGTTGAAGTTGTTTGCTTGCAGCAGTCAACAACGTGCTCCTCGCGACCCCATCGGCTCTCTTTCTGATGTCGCTTCTTATGAACGGCACCTGGAAGTGACGATGGCAGGAGAGTTGATGGGGTAGCGAAGAGCACGTTTTTGACTAGCATTGAATATAAGGGTTATTTAAAAGGCAGCTAGTCGATAACTGTTTAACCAACATGTAATGCTAACTACTACTTATGCATTCCTATCTATGCACTAACTTTGGCTGAAATCATGCCCGTATTATACTTTCCTTCAAAATACCCCGAACTTCCCTGGAATGTCCCAGCATTGCCGTCTAGCATTTTGGTGCTAACCGGTGATTTTCCGCCAGGATAACTGGTTATCTCCCACTGAGAATGCCTGCAAAGAAATTGAATGTCATCAGTGCATAGCCCCAGTCCCACTAGCAGGATAGATACATAAAGGGCTAGATTCACTAAGGGCATGGATCGGATCTCATCCGTTAGGGATCTAATCTGATCCGTGCCCGGGGGGCTGATTCACAAATCGCCCTCATGCAAATGAGGATGATCGGAATCATGCCCCAAACGAGCACCCAGATCGCTCTATAGCGATCCCGACGCATTTGCAGACCATCTGTAGATGGTTTGCGCATGCGCTGGCCCTCCGTGCCTGGCAGTGCAGCAAACTTCTTTTTTTTTTTTTTTTTGCTTTTTTATTCTTCACAAGCCCTTGGTTTTAACCCGCTTTAAGCCAGTGGATTAAAACCATGAGCTTGCACTGCGGGGAAGGGCCCAGAGAGTCTGGGTGGCAAGAGAGATTCGGGGCTAAAGCAGAAGATGGGGCAAAGAGCAGATTGTGGCAGGCAGGAGATCGGGGCTGAGAGCAGGAGATCGGGGTACGCAGGAGATCAGGGCTGAGAGCAGAGAAGCAGGGCAGAAGGCAGGGCAGTTGGTCCTCAGCAGTCGCTTATTTTTGGATTGGTGTCCCTCTTTTTTTTTTGTGAATTGCTGCCTGCCTACATTTGAATGCTGTTCCCCCTCATTTGCATGCGCGGTTCGGAGGATGATCGGAACAGAGGTTAGTGAATCGGGTCGGAGGGAAATCAGGTCACAAAGGGGTCGCTAAGTGGTCGGAAGTTGATCGGTGGGCTTAGTGAATCTAGCCCAAAGTCTCTAAAAAAATATTGAATAACGTTGCAGATAATATAGAGCTCTGTGGTATTCCAAAGAGAATCTCAACAAAATTCGATTTATTCTGCTTTTTGTCACACAGTACTTCCTCTGTGACAAAAAATGAAGAGACCCACTGAAGTACTATTCCACCAATCCTAATTGATTACGGTCGATAGAATAAAATAAGAACATAAGAATTGTCGCTGCTGGGTCAAACCAGTGGTCCATCGTGCCCAGCAGTTGGCTCACACAGCGGCTCCCAGGTCAAAGACCAGTGCTCTAAATGAGCCCAGCCTCACCTGCGTACTTTCCAGTTGAGCAGGAACTTGTCCAACTTTGTCTTGAATCCCTGGAGGGTGTTTTCCCCTACGACAGAATCAAGCACAGTAGACAGATCTATGAGTAAACTGATCAAGAAGAAACAGCTTCCTACAATATCCAAGATCAAAATCAACCTCAGGTCTCCTTTTACTAAGGTGCGCTAGTGTTTTTACTGCGTGCTGCCCCCCACGCTATGCGTAAAAACTAATGCCAGCTCAATGGTTATGTTAGCGTCTAGCCTGCGCACGCTAAAACAAAAGGAGTCCTCAGTATCATACTGTGATCTAAAACCAAACTGATAATTACCTAAAACTTAAAAAGTATCAGGAAAATCAATAAATTGATCAAGTACAAATTTTTCAATGCTTTTGCTAGAAATGGTTGAGGCGAGATAGGCCTGTAATTCCTTACAATCAATTGATGGATTTCAAAATAGAGATCTAACAGGTACTTTCTTTGTTCAGGTTACTAGTCTTTGAAGAGTGATTTGTTTACAATTTCTAAAATAGGAAGTAATAAAACATTCTTTAAAGCCTTAACTATAGAAAGATGACATGGATCAAGAACAAAGCAGAAGTTTTTAATCTTAAAAATGACAGTTATGATCCGTTCAACAGACATTTTTTTGGGAACTTGTTGTACATCACTTTGGATGACTCTCTTCATAAATATGGTTTTAAATCCCAATAAATAAATAAAATAAACATTTCAAGGGGAATGTTCTTGTGGATGGACTTCAAAAATGTGCAAGTACTTCCCATTTTACAAAGTGAAACAACTATATTTCAAAAAAAATTCCCTGGCAGCATTTACACCTCTCCCAAATCATGCGTGTGAGTTAATTGCCCGTTTGAACTTGGGCTTTGATGTGTGAATGAAAGGGAATTGTGTTTATCACTCTTTTGCCTTAAAAACCACCTGCAAAGTCAAAAAATTCAAAGTGTGAAATGTGGTTCCTTAATTGGCTCCTTTTATATGTTTCCTTAATATGTACATTTGTCAATATGCAAAACTGGCACGTACATGTCTAAGTGCTAGCAAATACACTTGTAACTTTGCATGAAACTACTCGTATTGTGTACGCATATCTTTGTAAATCTGGGCGGCCTGTGAATACACGTGTACTCCTGCGTGTTTCATATATGTAATTTACAAAAGCTCCTCTATCAGTGAGCCTTTTGTGAAATACCCAGGAAATCTTTAATGCCCGATCTTGAACCTCTTGTTTCTGCTCTAGATATCCTATGTTAAATGGGGATTAAAGATTTCAGGATCCACTCAGTCTGCCAGTTTCCCATCCTACTCAGTTTCACAGACCCTACTTGATCTCAGACTTTACTTCCACTGGAGCCTAATGGTTAGTGCAGTGGGCTGAGGAAATGGGGAACTAGGTTCAGTTTCCACTACAGCTCCTTGCGACTCTGGGCAAGTCACTTAACCCTCCATTGTCCCAAGTGCAAAATAAGTACTTGTATATAACAAGTCACCTAGTATCAACGGTATTCCATTTGAATTAATCAAAAGCAAAGAAGGTACTATTATGGCCATCACTTGACTGTGTCAACAGATTTAGAAGGAAAAAACATGGCCAACTGATTGAAGATCACTGTTCTTACCTATGCCGAAGAAAGGTGATGCCAAAGACTGTAACAACTACAGAACAATTGCGTTAATTCCACATGTAAGCAAAATATTGTTGAAAATAATACAACAAGAACTACCCGAAGTTCAAGCTGGTTTCCGAAAAGATTGAGGAACAAGAGACATTATTGACAATGTTAGATGGATATTGGAGAAGAGCAAAGAATGCCAAAAGCCCCTATACTTTTGCTTCATCAACTACAGCAAAGCTTTTGACTGTGTGGATCACGATAAAACTAAGAAGAACTCTAGCACAAAATGGAATGCCCAAACACATAACTCAGCTGATAAAGAGCCTCTATGAAAATCAAGAAGCTGCAATGAGAACTGAATATGGCAACACTGATTGGTTTCCAATAAAATGTGGCATCAGGCAGTGATGCATCTTGTCACCTTACCTGTTCAACCTTTAAGGCAAAGCCATCTTTAGAAAAGCAAATTTGGAAGAGAGCATTGATTTCAAAGTTGGTGGCCAAAATATAAACAACCTGCGCTATGCAGATGATAGTATGGACATCACCAGCAGCAAAGAAGACCTGCTATATCTACTGAGAAAAGTCAAAGCCATAAGTCATAACTTGGGATTAGAACGGAACATAAAGAAGACGAAGATCATGAACACAGAAAATGATGAAGATTTTGAGCTTGAAGGCGATAGAATAGAAGTTGTTAAAGATTTCAATTTCCTGGGCTCTTTCATAAACAAAGAAGCAACTAGCCTTCATTGAAGTGCAACCAAGTGCTATTCTGTGGGGAAGAAATACTCCACAGAATAGCACTTGGTTGCACTTCAATGAAGGCTCTCGACAAATTATTCAGAGGCAAATAAAACTCCAAAGTTCAGACTTGCCCACACACTCATTTTCATAGTAGTCAATTATGGATTTGAAAGCTGGACACTACGGAAACAAGACAGAAAGAAGATTGACTCATTTGAACTTTAGTGCTGGAGAAGGATTTTATGCGAGTTGTGGACCACCAGAAGAACTAACAAATTGATTCTGGAAGAGATCAAACTGATTATGTCTCTCTAAGCTCAAACGATTAAATTACGACCGTCTCATTTTGGTCACACCATCAGAATAGAAAGATCGTAGGAGAAGGACATCATGTTTGGAAAGATCGAAAGAACCAGGTGAAGAGAGTGTCTGGACACATTTTATTTATTTAGTTGTTCATTCAGTTTTCTATACAATTCTCCTAGGAGAGCTCACAACGGTTTTACATGTATTTATTTAGGTACTCGATAATTTTTTCCCTATCTGTCCCAGTGGACTCACAATCTAACTAATGTACTAGGGCAACTGGGGACTAAGTGGCTCGCTCAATGTCACAGGGACAATGTGGGCTTGAACCCACAACTTCAGGGTGTCGAGGTTGTAATTATAACTCCTGCATCACACTCTTTCTTACTTTTCAAAATTTCCATTTCCTACTCTCATGCCCTAGCTCTCCCATGTCACATCTTCCAGCCTCTTATTTCCCGCTACTTTTCATCTACTCCTCATGACCACATTTATTACCTCTGTACTCACTATCTTCCTCTCTCTCATTTCCTTGCCACCCCTCCCTTGACCATCTCCCACATGATTCCACCATTTTCTAATCTCTCCCTTTCCTCATAACCTAATATCTCCCTGTCCCTTTCCCTCCATCATCTTCCTGGTCCATCTCTCTTTCCTCCTGTTCCCTCCTCCTTCCCCTTCTCCCCTCCATGGTCCATATCTCCTCTTCCTCCTCATCCAACATTTCCCCCTCTCTTTCCTGCTGTTCTTTCCTACTCTTGCCTCATTTCTCCCTCCTCCTTCCCATTCCCAGGACCAATATTTATCTTGCTTCCTATCTGAACTCCCACCCAACATCTCTCTCATACCCTCATACCCTGCCACCTCTGCATCTAATATCTCTCCTTTTCTTCTCTCCAGCACGATGCTGGAGGACCTTACCGGACTAGCACAAAACTGATTTCTTTTTAGATCTGTAATTCATCAAGTTACTAGGACTCGATCACGAATCAATGGCACCTAACTAAACTACATATAATATGTAAACTGCTTTGATTGTAACCACAGAAAGGCAGTATATCGAATCCCATCCCCTTTCTCAACTATATAGGGTCCTGTGTGTCTGTCTCCTGCTTTTCCGATTGATTTTTCTGCTTTTTTTCACTGTCTCCATTAGGAGACTGTTCCATGCATCTACCTCCCATATTACTCCTGAGTCTTGCCTCTCCCAGTCCCATATGGTGACCCTGTCTTCCTTTCCACTGGAGAATGTGTGTTGTAATTATGTTGGATGGTTAATTCTCACTGGGTTGTTTTTATAATTTTGGATGTTATAAATTTCTCTCTCTTGATTAATTACTTTTTCCATCTTTTAATTTTGTAAACCATTTTGAATGATTGCAATTCATTAAAATGGTTATATAATCCGATAGATGAATAAGTAAACAAACAAACAATCCTTCTAATCATAAATCTAGGTGCTGATTTAAACAAAACAGAGTGAATACTAAAATTCTGTACATTTTAGTGTTTTTCTGTCACAAAATTAAATTTTTAGGCACATTATTAGAAGCATGCCATTTTTTTTAAATCTTTAAATTGGTATATACATTCTCAGTAGCCTAGTGGACAGTGCAGTAGACTTTGAAAAACAGGACTCCATTTTAACTCTTTCATTTCTGTACAAATATGTGAGCCCTCCTGGAACATAGAAATACCTACTATATCTGACTTTATAAGATACCTACACGAATGTTGGTTATCTTTAGGTACAGTAGGTTCCTTGAGGGCTCACAATAACATATAAAGGAATTAAGGTAGGATTGGTACCTGGATCCCATTGTTTAAAGTCCACTGCACTGACCACTAGGTTGCCCCTCGGCTCTGCAGGAATGTCTGTGTGGCTAATTTTGTACAAATGAAGCCAGGTAGGCATTTTTCTGCCTGCTTTTTTGGTGTTCATATTTTGAATGTCTCATTTTGGAAAACAGCTGTTCATTTTGAACATTTTCGATGCATAAAGATCCTTTTCATATATTTTTGAACAGGAAACCCCATTCAAAAATGGCTGTGAGATGGATGTAATTTTTGGGACGTTATGAGAAGGCGTTGGGTGTTCTTTTAAAAATGTCCCTCCACCTGAATAAAGACTTCCACACCATTCCTTACCTATGACACACTCCTTCCTTTCTGAAAAAAAAATATTTTTGATAAATAAATAATGGGTGCAGTAGCATAGTAAGGGGACAGTCTGCTCTGGGCGCCATCTTGGTGAGGGCACCACACCTCTCTTCCTCTCTGTCCCACGCTCCTTTCCACTCCTCCCCCTCCTGCACGCACACTCCTTCCCTACCCATACCTCTTAACTTCCCCAGTGCAAGTAGCATTAGCAACTCACTACCCGCATCTAGAAGGTGACTTCAGAGGGAGAGCCGACACCGACGCTGGTAGTAAGTTGGTAATGCTGCTTGCGCCGGGGAAGTTAAAAGAGGTACGGGTAGGGAAGGGGTGTGCATGCGGCAGGGCAGAGAAGAGGGTGTGGAAGGGGCATCACTGCTCCAAGCGCCTCTCACCCTCATTACGCCACTGAATAAGTGCTTACAGCAAAGAAAATGGCAAATTACCACAAAATGTTTTAACATGTTTTGCAGTATGCATGTCCTCCATGCGCTGAGTGTGGTACACCATCAAAAGCGCCTGGACTTTGGCGCACCGACAATCCCACAGCGACATTTGCACACAGGACATATGCGTGCCACTGCTTCTGCCACTTTTAAGGCATTCCGTTAACGCTGTGAAGGTGTGGGGGGGAGAACCCCCCTATACTACATTTACAAATCCTTGTGTTCCTGTTGGGGAGGATTGGGGGGAACCCCCCAAGTACACTGAAAACTCCCATTTTCTTTTCCATTTTCGCTGTTGGGGAGTTTTCAGTGTAGTGGGGGGTTTCCCCCCACCCCCAACAGGAGCGCGAGTACTTGTAAATATAGTGGGGGGGGGTTCTCCCCTCATAGTGCTAATAGAAAAGCTTAAAAGTGGCAGAACACATATGTCCTGCATGCAAATGTTGCCACGGGATTGTCGGCACGCCAAAATCCAGGCACTTTTGACGGGGGAAATGCATACTACAAAACGGATCACCGCTGAGTGGATATCATTTATTTAATTTGTTTTCTATCTCATTTTCCCCCAATGAGCTCAAAACAGGTTACAGGTTAACATATACTGTATATTATAAAGTCAAAACGGTTAACAATTTGTCTTAATTATGATACAGTGTGCTCATCCTAGCTTAATCTATACAGAGGACATAGTTTCAATATACATATACATTTCTTATTTATCTATGCGGGATCAGACAGGAGATCAGGTGAGGAGGTAAGTTTTTATTGTTTTTCTAAAGTTCAGGAGCTCTTTTGAGGGATCTGATCTTCGGGGGTAATTGATTCCAGTGGTATGGTATAGAATGGGAGGAGGATTGTCATCTGGCATACTGTGTAGTTCAGCGGTTTCAAACATGCGGCCCGTGGGCCGCATGTGGCTCTCCAGGTTTTATTTGCGGCCCGCGGTCTGGAGGCCATCATTCTCTTCCTTTTGGAGCAGCAGATGGCTCGTTCGCTCAAAGCCGCTATCCACTCCTGCATCGGAAGCCTCTCTGATGTCACAACATCAGAGAGGCTTCAGACGCAGGCGCGGATCTCGCAAGGAGCCGCCACCCGCGGCTTTGAACGAACGAGCCGGCCAGACACGCTGCTGCTCCAGTGACGTACCAAGGGGGGGGGGGGGGGCGGTCCACTGTTCTCTTCCCTGCAGGGCCGACCAACTCTGGCGGCCCAACGTCAATTCTGACGTCGAGAGGACGTTCTGGCTAGCCAATCGCTGCCTGGCTGCCCGGAACGTCCTTTCCGACGTTAGAATTGACATCGGGCAGCGAGAATTGGTCGGCCCCGTGCAGAAGAGAAGCAGGGAGATGGCCTGTTCCTGATAGCGGCAGCAGCAGCCTATTCCGCGGCGGCGGTGACATGAGGGAGGGCAGGAAAGAAGGAAGAAAGAAAGAAAGAAGGTGGGGTGGGGACAGGGAGCCAGAAAAAAAAGCAAAAAATGGGGCACGGAGGAAGGAAGGAAGAAGGAGGGGGGACAGGGAACCAGAAACAAAGCAAAAAAATGGGGCACGGAATCAGAGAAAGACAGACAGAGAAAGAAAGAAAAGTTGGTGGAGGGAATGAGGTCTGGAGGAGAGGAAGCATACAGGAGGCTGAAAGAAGGGAAGAAGTATTGGATGCACAATCAGAAGAATAAAGTGCAACCAGAGACTGATGAAATTACCAAACAAAGGTAGGAAAATGATTTTATTTTCAATTTAGTGATTGTAATGTGCCAGTTTTGAGAAAGAAAAGATATTGAACTTTAAATGTGAGTGCTGCAGAAAAAAATAGAGTACTTGGAGGGCCGCAGAAAAAATAGTTAATGTCTTATTAAAGAAATGGCAATTTTGCATGAGGTAAAACTCTTTATAGTTTATATATCTTTCCTTTTAACTGTTAAAGGAAAGTTTTATCCATAATAATAAAATGCTAGAGCGTGCATGCGCTCTCGAAAATTTATGCGGTGTGGCGCCGTGAGGTGTGCTTCTGTGGCAACATTCTAACCTCACGGCGCATGCGGGGGCTGAAGACGCGCGACTGTGCTCTCTCCCTGCCTCGGCGCATCACCGCCCACCCTCACTCACCGCTGCCTCTCACTCGCTGCCTGCCCGCGTCCTCGCCATGTCACCTCACTCGCCGCCGCCACCGCCGATCCTCTTCAGAGCAGCCTGCGATCGTGGCCGGCTTTAAAGAACCTCGCAGGCCGCTCTCCAACCTCAGTAGCACGCTCCCTCTGACGCACAGGATCGCGTCAGAGGGAACATGCTACCGAGTTGGAGAGCAGCCTGCGAGGTTCGCTAAAGCCTGCCACCACGATCGCAGGCTGCTTTGAAGAGGAGCAGGCCAGAAGACGCCGGGATGGAGGGGAGGGTAAGAAGGGGATCAATACCGGGAGCCAGGGGGAGAGGGAAAGGGAAAGGGGGCTGCTTTGGGGGGGAGGTGTGCTGGGGATAGACAGCTTTGCTCGGGGGGGGGGGGAAGACAGAAGAGGGCCATGGAGAGAGAGTTAGGGAGAGGGATTCTGGCACCTGTTAATGTAACGGGCTTAAAGACTAGTAAACTATAAAGAGTTTTACCTCATGCAAAATTGTCATTTCTTTAATAAGGCATTAACTATTTTTTCTGTGGCCCTCCAAGTACCTACAAATCCAAAATGTGGCCCCGCAAAGGGTTTGAGTTTGAGACCACTGGTGTAGTTGAAGGGTGCGATTAAGGGGTATTTGAAAGCGTTTTTCCTCCTGGGAGCAGGGTGGCCTGTTCAGTATGTATGGAGGAAGCTTGTCATGTTGTGCAAGGACTTGTATGCAACTATCAAGCCTTTAAAGACGCAGCATTTGGCTATAGGTGGCCAATGGGCTGATGATAGTGCCTGAAAGACAGGCTCGTGGACATGAAGGTTCTTTAGAAGTCTGAGTGCTGCATTTGGAAAAGGAAGCCAGCAGATGTTTTTCACTGTTAGACCGATGAACAGTGTGTTGCAGTAATCCATGTGGGAGAGGATGAAGGCATAGAGAATTTGGGTAAAGTCATGTTCAGTGAAGTAGTTCCTTATTTTTCAGAGTTGCCAGAGAGAGAGTAGAATGAGGGCTTTCAGTAAAGGGGACACTTAAAGACTTCATTCTAATAGTCTGGCAAACCCTAAGCTTTCTCTGAATTTGTCAGGAGTAGCCCCTTTGGAGTCCTTTCAGAGCACCATATGAATTTATTTGGACATTATTATACCCTATCATACCAAACAGCTTCTTAGATTCTGCAATTTTCAGCAAAGATTCATTGCGGTTTACAATAAGATTGACAGATACCCATTGAGGTTACAATGTGAATTGCACCTCTAATTCCGGATGGGGAAAAGAAGATTAAGGGTAAATCCCCCTCAGTGGCATTTAGTTCAGTGAATGGTCTTCTGGAGAAACATTTCTCCACTTTTAAAGTCCTGAATCTATGCCTGGGAGAGGTGGAGGGAACAAAAATGGTAAAAGAATTTAACAAGCCTGGGTCAGGCAGAGGATCCCTAGTTACACAAATGTGATGGAACTTAATCAGGAACTAGATTGGGCAGATGATATGTACCCTATGGTCCTATCTCTTGTCATAATATAGGTTTCTACTAGAGATTATAGTGAGAGGATGACAGAAATTTTTATCACTTTATGTGCATGGGTGCATGAGGTGTATCTGTTTCTGTCATGGTGGAAGAAACACATGACAACTGGAATTTCCAGTTCCAATACTTATAAAATCCACAAGCCTCAGTCACTTGACTTTCTAATCATATAAAGCAAGGAACTTCAGAGCTGCCAACCACAAGAACACCATACAATAAGAATGGAAGAGCCATAAGAACATAAGAGTTGCAATTACTGGCACAGATTAAGGGTCCATCAAATCCAGTATTGTGTTTCCAACAGTGGCCAACCCAGGTCACAAAGCACCTGGCAAGATCTCAAGGAATATAACAGATTTTATGCTGTTTATCCTAGGAATAAGCAGTGGATTTCCTTAAGTCCATCTTACTAATGGCTTATGAACTTTTGTTTTAGGAAATTATTCAAACCTTTTTTAAACCCTGCTAAACTAAATGCTTTTATCACATAGCTAACTGATTTCACCACAGTGACATTTCTTCCAGGAGTGGTATAGAAAGACGAGGCTGATTGAAGTGTTTTAAGCCCTCCCCCCCTCCCCAATTCATGGTATGAGCTGGAATTGAAGATCCTCTGTTGTCTTCACTGGGGGTGGAATGAAATGGGCTCTTAGGGTTACCATATGGCTCCAGAAAAAGGAGAATTCAAAACAAAAGGCGGCACTGATAACAATTCTGTCAATACTATAACGTACTCCACTAGTCTCAAGATCAAATCACATACGTTCCTCAGATTGCCACACCATCATGTAGTGTGGTAGCATATCCTCACTGGAGCATTATTTTATGTGACGATTTTGGACTAATCTCTAATTGTTTAACATGTTATAATCTATGATTTATAGTTTATAAAGTGATACTGTGCAATATAAGTGACTTATCTTTTGAACCGGTCTGCTTCATTCCCCATTCATTCATTTGTAGCCCCGGATATACTATTCAGGATTAGCGTTATGCTGTAATCCCGGCCACGTCTGTCATTCATGTCCCCGACCCTGAAGAAAATTCTGAAACGCATTGGTGGGGAATGAAGCAGACCCGGTTCAAAAGATAAGTCACTTATATTGCACAGTATCACTTTATAAACTATAAATCATAGATTATAACATGTTAAACAATTAGAGATTACAAAATCGTCACATAAAATAATGCTCCAGTGAGGATATGCTACCACACTACATGATGGTGTGGCAATCTAAGGAACGTATGTGATCTCCAGAAAAAGGAGGACAGATTGAGACATCTGGGTTTTACTTCCATTGCTTTCAATGGACATCCTTTCACTGAATTCAGATCTTTCTCTGAATCCATTAATTACCACTTCTACACACACCGCTGGGCACACGATTGATATGATCTTCATGCTAAAAACCCTCTCTTCATTGTTCACTATTCAACAAATTATCCCCATTCCCTGGACTGATCATTCTCTAATTATCCTATCTCTCCATACTCCCCTTGATTGCACTCAATCATCTCCTAAAACTTACTTTTCAAGGGATCTCAGTAAAATTAATTCTTCTGTTATCAATGACTCACTTGATCTCAATCTTGAAGATTTTTCTAAACTCCACCTAGAACAGGGGTGTCAAAGTCCCTCCTCAGGGGCTGCAATCCAGTAGGGTTTTCAGGATTTCCCCAATGAATATGCATGAGATCTATTAGCATACAATGAAATCAGTGCATGCAAATAGATCTCATGCATATTCATTGGGGAAATCCTGAAAACCTGACTGGATTGCGGCCCTCTAGGAGGGACTTTGACACCCCTGACCTAGATGAACAATCATGTTTCTGGATTTCCTCTACCCAAACTTTGATGGATACAATAGCGCCCTTTAAACAACACCCTTCCCTTTCCTTATCCCTCCAAAAACCTTAGTTCTCTTAAGAACTATCACTTATTTGTCACCAACTGTGCTCCTCAGAATGGCGATGGAGACGACAATATTCTTTTTCCTTCTTAAATCAATATAAAAAAAGCTTCTCTCTATAAACTCTCCACCCAAAAAGCAAAAAAAAAAGAATATTTTTGTAAACATATAGCAAATGCTCGTAATACCTCTAATCTCTAATTCTCTACCATAACATGTAATATACTTGTATCGTTGTTATGTAATTCTCTCGGTAATGTCCAGATCTCTTCTAATTGTAATCCGCTTAGAACTGCAAGGCACAGGAGGAATAGAAATCACTAATGTAATCTCTATGCTATCTTATGATCACTTACTTCCCAAAACAACCAAAAAATGAATTGTCTATCTAAGCCCTCAGTTCAAGATTTAGCAAATCACTTTCAAAATAAAATAAAAGCAGTCCATAACAAACATTCAATTTCCTACTCTTACAACTTCAACTTCACCTAATACTTCTAAATGTTTCTCATTTAGTACTTTATCGGAATTCTCTTTACCACCTCTCGCTGATATTCATTGGATTCTGCAGAATATGAAAACGTTCAACAACTCCTCAGAAGCATTACCTCCCACTACTCTCAAAAAGCATTTCAACATTTTCAGCCCTTTCATTCAAAAGATGATCACTAATAGTCTCTCCTCTGGAATGATGCCTAACCTTTGAAAATTTGCAACGATATTCCCAAAACTTACACAATTAAACTCCTCAGACGAAGAATGTACAATTTTGTATATCAAAAACTACCGACCAATAGCCAATCTCCCTTTTCTAGCAAAGCTAATGAAGAAGTTTGTATTTAATCAACTTTCCTCTTTCATGGAAAAAATAAATGCTTTCATCCCACTCAAACAGGTTTCTGACCTCACCACTCTACTGAACTTTCACTGGTCAGTTCAACCACTGCAATCCTATACTTTTTGGATCACCGCAAATCCGTCCTCTTAGTCTTGCTAGATCTTACAGCAGCCTTTGATATGATCGATCACTCCCTACTACTTCAGAGACTTCAAACTTCCAGTATTTCCAGTACTGCCTTAAATTGGTTCTCTTTTTACTTCAAAAATTGATCTTATCAAGTGAAATTCGAGAACACTATTTCTGAAATCTTCTCTCAAAAATATGGGATACCACAGGGCTCTATAATTTCACCAATACTCTTTTTCCTTGCTCCACTACCGACTCTCCGACTTTACTGCCTTCAGTTATACAGATGACATTCAGCTTTCACATCTTTTGAATCTCAATGCTTCAGGTGATATTCAAAAAATAAACTGCAAACTCAACCAAATCAGCTCCTGTCTGAATAAAAACATGCTTGCGTTAAACATTAATAAAAAACTAAAGGCATTTTGATTCCCAACACAGATAAAGAAGATTAAATCCACCTCAGTACATATGGACATGAAGATAAAGCTACTGGGGGGTTATCCTCAACAATAAACTTACCTACCATGAAAAGATAAGCTCAGTTGTCCATAAATGCTTTTATAAATTAAAATTGATACATTCAATTTTGTCTCTCATAGACCCTCCCTCTCTTAACATTCTTATCTATTCTCTGGTCATTTCTCACCTTGATTATTCCTATATCAAGGTATAACATAGAAAGAAATCCATCAGTTACAAATTCTCCAGAACACAGCAATAAAACTCATTTA
Organism: Geotrypetes seraphini; assembly: GCF_902459505.1. Classification (NCBI taxonomy): domain Eukaryota; kingdom Metazoa; phylum Chordata; class Amphibia; order Gymnophiona; family Dermophiidae; genus Geotrypetes; species Geotrypetes seraphini. Next base: position 181,921,368 of record NC_047087.1, read on the forward strand.
CAAAGCCAAAAAATTTGACCTTACTCTGCGACACTCATTGGCTGTCCATCCCACATCATATAACTTACAAAATATTTCTTCTCACCTTTAAAACAAGACTCGAAAATACTTCAGCTTTTATCGATAAAATCCTTACCCCATATACTTCATCGAGGACGCTCAGATCAAACACTCAGAATTTATTAGTAATCTCTTCCATCTGCGAAATTGTTCATGATACAACTCGTAAAATAATCTTTTCAGTCATGGCCCCTTCCCTTTGGAATGCAATGCCCCTAGATCTTAGACAAGAAACTTCCTTGGTGAAATTCAAATCTAAACTTAAAACGTTCTATTCAAAGATGCATTGAATACATGTCAATGAGCATTTCACCCGAGGATGACAAATCACTCCCAACCTATTGTGTTGCCCCTCTCCCTCTCCTTTTCAAATTTGTATCTTGATGTAACTGTCAGATCCTTTCTCCCTTTTCCTCTTAGTTCCATGTTAGTTAAGCTCAGCCTGTATAATCCCCTCAATTTTAATAGCTTTTCTCTTTTTCTCTTATTAACTCGTTTAGATATTTATGAGAGATGGTATATCAAAAAACTATTCAACTTGAAATTTATTTCCATTGTTTTCAATGGAAGTTAAACCCAGTTGTCTCAATATGTTCTCCTTTTTCTGGAATCATATAACATAGTAACATAGTAGATGACGGCAGATAAAGACACGAATGGTCCATCCAGTCTGCCCAACCTGATTCAATTAAAAATTTTTTTAATTTTTTCTTATTAGCTATGGCTGGGCAAGAATCCAAAGCTCTACCCGGTACTGTGCTTGGGTTCCAACTGCAGAAATCTCCATCAAAACCCTCTCCAGCCCATCCTCCCCCAAATGCCCATCTACAGACCGTGCAAGTCTGCCCAGTACTGGCCTTAGTTCAATATTTAATATTATTTTCTGATTCTAGATCCTCTGTGTTTATCCCACGCTTCTTTGAACTCAGCCACCGTTTTCCTCTCCACCACCTCTCTCGGGAGCGCCCTAATCAGTAGGTTTAAGCCACATGGTGCAGCAACTCTTATGCTAGTCTCCTAATCTTGAGACTTAAGATGATCAGAGTAGTGCAGAAGTTCACACATTTGTGGCTCAAACCTATTAAGAGCCATGTCATGAAGAGAAGCTGTTGCTCTTGTTTATCTGTGGCAACTAGAGTGGAGGGGAAAAGGGTATGTGCCACATTGATGACAACATCCTGCTGTGTTGGCAGCATTCAGATGACATCAATAGAGACCCCATAAAAGGAGAATTTTCAGGTTTCAGTTACAACCTGAAGCCCCAGACTCTCCATTGAAGATATTTTATTAAGATATTCCATTTATAATTTTTTTTAAAAACATTATTTATACATCAAAGTTAAAGAATATGTGCTTTTATCCACACTCCAACGGGAATGTAGTCTCGAGACTACAACGGGAACTCACGGCAGCCATTTTGATGATGGCTCTGCACGGGGCAGGAGCATAGGATGATCGATCCTGCCCCGCATCACCGTTAAACCACCAGGTAAGGTCTGGGGATGGTCTACTCTGATGCAGAGTTTTGTTTTAAAAAAAATCACAAATAACTAAATTCGCGGGTACTGAAACCTCAGATTCGGAGGAATTATTGTACATTAAAAGTGTCCCTGGAGTAAGTACTACCCCATCGAGGCAAGCAGATTAAAGGTAATAAGAACAAAAAGGGTTTTCAGCATGAATTTAAATTTTTTGTAACAAATTTCTGCTCAAATTTCCTTCAGTAACCCATTCCATAAATTTGGAGCCAACCAGAAATATGTTTTCTCAGTTGTAACAGCCCAATGCGCCCCTGTAAAGTGAGGGGAGCACATCCTAAAATCTTGCAAGGACCTAAGGCACCTACCCCCTCTTTTACGAATGCATAGAGCGGATTTTAGCGCCAACAGCGGTGGTAACTGCTCCAACGCTCATATGAGCGGCGGAGCAGTTACTGCCACTGCCGGTGCTAAAACCCACGCAATGCGTTCGTAAAAGATGGGACTAGTGGGAGTATATAAGGAAATCCACCTGCTAAGGTAAGAGGGTTCTTGTTCCCACAGAGCTCTGTGTGTTAAGCACAACATTTTGAATTGACATGTAAACAACATAGATAGCTAATGATACTTTATATACAATGGCATGACGTGATCATAGCTTTTAATGTTTCCAAGAAGTCTGATTCCAGAATTCTGTAATGTTAGTAATCCTTTAATTAGGGCTTGTAGTAAACCTAAAAAGTCCAATCTTGAGGTGAATAAAACATGTGTCATGGCTTGCAAAGCCAATTTCTTAAAGTACCTTTTTATTGAGTGCAGTTGCCTAAGTGCATAAAAGCATTTGTTGATTACTGATGCAACTTGATCATCAAAAGTAAGGGCAGAGTTCATAAGTACTCCTAGGTATTTAAGTGAAGACACAGGGACAATAGGTTTACTAACAAGAGTGGTGCTTGCCTCTGGTTTGTAAAAGGACCACTAAATTTGAAGAACTCCACCAGGACTCCCTAGCTACTTTGAGATTTGTTTAAATTTAATAATAATAATAATAACTTTATTCTTCTATACCACCATAGTCGTGAGACTTCTAGGCGGTTCACACTGAAGAGAGCTGGACAGTCAGCGAGTTACAATATGTTGAAGTCCGGGATACAGTATTTAGAATCTTACAAAGAGCATATAGAGTCTTACAAAAAGGCAGAGAGATACAGCATATAGAATCTTACAAAAGGCAGTGAAATACAGCAAACAGAATCTTAAAAAGGCAGCAAAATATAATGTTAGACATTTCAGACTTAAAAGCAGGAGTGGACATATGTAGTGTTAGGTGTAGATACTTTTTTAGGTGATATTTCTGTTGAATAAGGCCGTTTTTATGGCTTTTCTAAAGGCATTATATATCAGTCTTGCTCCTTTTATGTAGCTGTCTAACATGTGTTGTTGTTTGTTTGCTTGGAACATAAAAGTTCTATCCAGGAAGGTTTTGTATTTGCAGCCGGTAATGCTCGGGTATGCAAATAGGTTGCTGTTTCTGGTTTGTCTCGTAGGGCTGTATAGAATGAAGTGAGGTAGCAGGTATGTAGGAGCTAGTCCCCAAACCAGCTTGAAACATATGCAAGAGAACTTGAAAATTATTCGTGCCTCCTTTGGTAGCCAGTGAAGCAGTCTGTAGTAGGGGCTAACATGGTCGCTCTTTTTTAAAAAGATATCCCAGTATTTTGGGGATTTTCTAATTCCCCCCCCCCCTTTAAATAAGTTGTGTCAGGCTTTTTTATTGATGGCCACAGCACTATTAGGGAGAGTGTGGTGTAGTGGTTAAAGCTACAGCCTCAGCATCCTGAGGTGGCGGGTTCAAACCCATGCTGCTCCTTATGACCCTGGGCAAGTCACCTAATCTCCCCATTGCCTCAGGTACATTAGATAGATTATGAGCCCACCAGGACAGACAGGGAAAAATGCTTGAGTACCTGAATAAATTCATGTAAACCATTCTGAGCTCCCCTGCGAGAATGGTATAGAAAATTAAAGAAATGTTAGCACCAACACTCAAAAAAAGGGGGATTTATTTGAAAATCATACATTTTTTTTCTCAGCTCACCCACCCAACCCTGTCATACATAGGCGACATTTCTGCACTATTCAGAGTTGCCTTTTTATCAGCAGGGAGACTTCATTTTAGACAGATTAACATCTTCTACTATCTCCTCTCTAAAAATTTTCCTGATGTCTTTTGCCATTTAGTGACAGAAGTTCAGCCTAGTTCTCATAAAATGTTGCCTATGGTGAAATATTCCCTGCAAATGCTTAGGCTAAAACACAGCTCTGACCTCTGCGGAACATATCCCCAAACCCCATGGTTTCTGATGAAAAGCATAGGAGGCTGAAGTACCACCCGAGGGAGCAAAATGTTCTCATTGCCCTTGCCAAATTTCTACTGTGAAAATCACTTGTAATTTACTGTATCCTTTTGAGGGTTATAGCCCTATAATTTCATACAAAAAAAAGAAGAAAAAAAATCTAAGGAAGCCTGTTCAATCTAGTCAGTTTGTTGCGTTAGCTAGATTGCAAGTGCTTCATTAACAGTTGGGAAACACAGGGACTGCAGGGTGGTTGAGAGGCAGAGCTGATGCGTGCTGTGCAAGTGACCTGAGTTGGATTTCCTGCCCAAGTCTCTACTCCCCAGGCTGGTTGGTACAGGGGAATTTGCAGAGGAAGCGTGCACAGCCTCAAGGGAAGTCTTGGCCAACCCAATGGCATAGTAAGGGTAAGCAACGCCCAGGGCAGTGGCACCCCTCTCCCACCCCCCACCCCTTCTGCGCCCCCTTCCCTTTCTCCGTACCATTTTAACTTCTCCGGCATGAGCAGCATGCCCACGTCGGTGTCGGCTTGCCCTTTGACGTACTTCCTAAGTGTGGGTCCATGAAGTGACGTCAGAGAGAGCGCCGATGCCGATGCAGACGGTATTCTCATGCCAGTGAAGTAAAAAAGGTATGGGGAAGGAAAGGAGCGCGCCCTTAGGAAGACCACGCCTGGGGCGTTCCACCCTCCTTACTATGACACTGGTCCAACCGATGGCCCCCAACCCAGAACCTGGCCCGCCAACTGCCTTTTCTTGGCCCAAAGAAGCTCTACAATTGGGGTGAAGCACAGATTCTTACTATGGGATCCTTGCTTCCTTGCTGCTACTGGTCTATGTGCGAGATTGAGCTGCACAGTGTTAGAAGTTTGGCTTGGTCTTGCAGTTTCAAGTGTCATGAGATAGAAAACCGCAAGACCAACCCAAACGTCTGGTGTCATGCACCTCAAGTTAACAGATAGCGCAGTCATGGCAGGGCAGCAGGGATAGTACAGTATGAACCTGCAGCTGAAGCCAGATGAGGAGAAAGAGACTGGGTGAAGGCAAAGGAGGGGGATATATGAGAGTGAGAAACTGGTTGAAGGCTGGGGGGGGTACATGAAAGAGAGAGGCTGGGAGAAGGCTGTGGATACATGAGAGAAAGCAAGAGATTGGTTGAAGGCTGGGGTTACGGGAGAGAGAGAGATTGAGTGCGTTTGTGTGTGTGGGGGGTGGAGTGGGGGGGTGTTACAGGAGAGAGAGAGAGCTTGAGTGCGTGTGTGTGTGTGGGGGGTGGAGTGGGGGATGTTACAGGAGAGCGAGAGAGAGAGCTTGAGTGCGTGTGTGGGGGGGAGTGGGGGGTGTTACAGGAGAGAGAGAGAGCTTGAGTGCGTGTGTGTGTGTGCTGCTCACCTGTGGCTTGGCCCTCCAAATGTTACAGGCAAATGTTACAAAATATATAATGTGGCCCCCTAAAAATAAAAAAAAAGGTTTGGAGAAGACTGCTCTAAGGAGAGGAAGTTTCAACCATCACACAATGGCAGCACCCAGTGGTTAGACTTTAGGGTCCATGTTAACCAAATTCTAGAGAATCCTAGTTTATTAAATGCTCGTATATCGCTCATCAAACATGTCATTTGGGCATTTTAGGGGGGTGTTGCTTCATAGTATGGGCTGAGTTGAGAAGGAATTACAATGAGAAAAAACACACTTAGAGGGCAGTTCTATTGTATAACAGTGCACCTAGATTAGATTGTCTATGTGGAGCATGCTTTCCATTATAGAATGCTAGTGCAACCGGGTATAATACCACACATGCGGTTAGGCATGAACACTTATGCCAGCCATCAAGCTGCTTTAAAAATGGTCATATTTAAATGCTGGAGATACACTCATGCTTGTATTCGATAAGGGGTCCTTTTACTTAAAACACTGTTTATGTGTGTCTTTCCTGCGTGCTAAGGCCACTTGTGCTGCGGCCAGAAAATGGCTTAAATTTCCATTTTCCAAATTTATGGCCATGCGCTAATCTCACCATTGGTGCATGGCCATTAAACAGAGTTACCACGGGAGCCCTTACCAACACCCATTTTATAGGCAGTAGCGGCCCATGCGCTAACTCTGTGCTAATCAATTAGCACATGGCAATGCCTCACACGATAACTGATTATCACTGTCATGCAAGGAAGCAGATGATAAAGGGGATGGAACTCCTCTTGTATGAGGAAAGACTAAAACGGTTAAGGCTCTTCAGCTTGGAAAAGAGACGCTTGAGGGGAGGTATGACTGACGTCTACAAAATCCTGAGTGGAGTAGAATGGGTACAAGTGGATCAATTTTTTCATTCCGTCAAAAATTACAAAGACTAGGAGGACTTTTAAAACCAATAGGAGGACATTTTTTTTCACTCAGAAAATAGTTAAGCTCTGGAACGCATTGCAGAGGTTGTGGTAAGAGCGGATAGTGTAGCTGGTTTTAAGAAAGGTTTGGACAATATCCTGGAGGAAAAGTCCATAGTCTGTTATTGAGAGAGACATGGGGGAAGCCACTGCTTGCCCTGGATTGGTAGCATGGAATATTGCTATTGTTTGGGTTTTGGCCAGGTACTAGAGACCTGGATTGGCCACCGTGAGAACGGGCTACTGGGCTTGATGGACCTTTGGTCTGACCCCGTATGGCTATTCTTATGTTTTCATACCCACGCTCTACCCCTGAACACACACGCTGAGAGAAAATTAGGAGAAATTATTTTAGCGTGTGATGAACACATGCAGCTAGGTAAATTTACCATGGACATGCGTAAGCCTGTTTAACTTGCAGTAAGCATATGCAAGCACTTATCACAATTTAGTAAAAGGGCCCCTGAGTGAGGTGTGTATATGTGAGTGTCAACCATGCTAGGACCAGGCTCTGCCTATGTGTACATTCACCTGTCAAATTTATGCTCTTTTAGATACACATGTATTTACAGAATAGTGCTTAAGTGGATTTTTGACATTTTCACATACACGTGTGTGTATATATATTAGTTAGTTAGGTGACATCACTTGCGTTCAAGTCCTAGCAACTTGATGAATTACAGATCTAAAAAGAGAGCGGTTTTGTGCTAGTCCAGTAAAGTCCTCCAGCGTCATCCCCATGGTTGTTTTCAACACGTCTAGCCATCTGACTGCAGGTCACCCTCTTTGCCTAGTTCCTTCGATCTTCCCAAACATAATGTCCTTCTCCAATGATCTTTCTCTTGTGACAGTGTGACCAAAATAAGACAGTTGTAACTTCATTATTTGGGCTTTTTGGTGGACACTGAGAGCTCTTTCAATCTGTTACTCAACACAATTGGTGTTTGGACCTCTTTAGGCCTCTTACCCCATTTTTGGAAGACCATTTATTTGGCCCTGCTCTTTTTGACTGGTTTACCGCTGTGGCTTCTGTTTCTTTCCTTTTTCTGGTTTTATATATACATATACAGTACTCCATGTTCTAATCATTTATGTGTGTGTTTAGTGCATAAATTTATTTATTTCATTCCTTTTCTATCTTGTCCTCCTCAAAGAGCTTTGGACGGTTTACAGGTTAACATACATAATATACAATGTCAGCTCTTTCTTTATAGAATTAACCCCATGAGAAGAGCAAATGACAGGACTCACTAAGCTGATGATTTACTAACTTACATGTAATTAATGAGCGTTAATGGGCCAATGTAGTTTTGAAAAATATCATTGGCGACAATTTACTAGCCCTGTGCAATAACCTGCATTAATACATGTACACCCTTTACCAAACAGGCTAAGGAGCCATTTTACTAAAGTGCAGGGAAACGCAGACCTATCATTTTAATGTGAGCCTTTCTTGCATGCTAAGCACAGATTTAACTTGGTACATAATAGTCTTTCTTTATTTGCAGGTCCTGTGCTAATTTTTCATGCACATTAGATTTTAAAAACTGAATATGGAAGCAGTAGTGTATCAAGGAGGGGGGCGGGGAGGGGGGAGCAGTCCGCCCCGGGTGCAAGCCCTGAGGGGGTGCTCCCGGTCTTGAAGCCATTGGCGTCCGCCCCCCCCCCCCGACGTCCAGTTCTCCCCCTTGGCGTCTGGCGTCCGGATTCCCCCAGCCGCCCCCCCCCCCACACCATTTATGGTAGAGAAGCAGCCTGCAGGAAGATCGTGATGCCAGCAATCTTTGTGCTGCTTCGGCGCTGTTTCCTCTTCTACGGTCCTGCCCCCTCCTCTGATGTCAGAGGAGGAGCGGGACCGCGGCAGAGGAAACAGTGCCGAAGCAGCGCAAAGATCGCTGGCATCGCGATCTTGCTGCAGGCTGCTTCTCTATGGTTAATGGCGCGGGGAGGCCATGGGGATGAGCGATCCTTCGGAGTGGGGTGGGCGAACGGTCCTTCGGGGTGGGCGAGCTGTTGTTCGGGGTGGGGGCGAATGGTCCTTCAGGGTGGGGCGGGCAGGCAGGCCTTCAGGGGGGAGACAGGCCTTCAGGGGGACATGCCTTCAAGGGGGACAGGCAGGCAGGCCTTCAAGGGAGGGACAGGTCTTCAAGGGGGGGGCATGCCTTCAAGGGGGGAAACAGGCCTTCTAGGGGGACAGGCAGGCAGGCCTTCAAGGGGGGGACAGGCCTTCAAGGGGGACAGGCAGGCAGGCCTTCAAGGGGGGACAGGCCTTCAAGGGGGAGGACAAACAGGCAGGTAGGCCTTCAATGGGAGGACAGGCCTTCAGGGGGGTGCAGGCCTTCAAGGGGGGGAGACAGGCCTTCAGAGGTGGGATGCAGACCTTTAATGGGGGACAGGCCTTCAGGGGGGGGGGGCCCTGGTGTAGAAGTACATGGAGGGAAGGGGGTGTTCAAAAAGACGCACATATGCCGGACTTTGGGTGGAAAGAAATAATGGGTCTGAAAATAGAGGAGAGGGAGAGAGATGATGGACCATGGGTTTTAGGGAGGGAAGGAACAGAAAAGGAGAGAAGTTGGACACAAGGGATGGTGTGGAGGGGGGATAGAGATACTGGATAGGAGGGTAGTTGGGAAAAGGAAGGGAGAGATGGTGGACCCTGGGGTGGTGGGGAAGGAGGGAGAGATGCTGGATGAAAGGGTAGTTAAGAAAAGGTGGATCTGTGGAGGGAGACTAAAAAAAGGAAAGATGCCAGACCTCCTGGGGAGGCAAGGGAAACGGAAGGGGAGGACAGAGATGGCAGATGGATGGTTAGCATGCAGAAAGAAGAAAGAAGGAGACCCTGGCAAGCAAGTTATCAGAAGACAACCAGAGCCTTGGACCAACAAGATTTGAAAAATAACCAGACAATAAAAGGTAGAAAAACTAATTTTATTTTCTGTTTTGTGATTACAATATGTCAGATTTGAAATGTGTATCCTGCCAGAGCTGGTGTTGGACCGCAAATGTGAGCTAGGATTTAACAGAGAGAGGAAAAGTCCTTTTTGTTTCTTTATTTTATTTACACCACAGCGCCAGTGTGGTTAGGAGAAGCCAAAGGGGAGTGAAAAAGCTATAAAATAAACCCACCAGGATGTTTGAAAAAAACACCCAATTGGGCAGGAAAATCGAATCGAAAAACCAATTCAATAGGCTGAATCGAATCAAATTTTTTTTTCCTGAATCGGGCAGCACTAGTTTGCGCTACTGTCTTAGACTTTAGGACCTGGGATTGGGGAGAGATGGCATCCTCAGTACTTTATAATGCAAATGAAACGAGGATTTGGTCAGAATTTTGAAGGGTCTGCAAAAGAAAAATATTGTATAGGCCGGGGACATGAGACAGTAGGAAACAGGAACTTTTCTTCCTTCTATTTTTGTAAATGGCAAGGCTGAAGATGTCAGAGAGTTCAGTTAAAATATGTGCTTTATAAGAAAATATAAAGTTGTGTTTTATAAAGTTTATAAGCATTGCTGGCCTACCCAGTGAGATGTTCCTAGTGGTGATGGTGGTGGCAGCGTGTTGAGAGGAAGAGGTGGTCTGGGAAATTCTGCTGAGCAAACTCTGGGCCCATTTCCACCCCCCAGTTAGTCCACTCCACTCAACTGGTTCACACACTGAGTGGGTCTTTGGGTGTTGTGCCTGGGTAGTTGTTTTAGGATCTCTTCCAGTGGTTTGTCAGTATATCCTTGTGGTCCAAGAAAGAAAACTTTGTTAACCTTAGAATTGACCTTCAGAATATGTTTGTAACAGCACTGCTTCTGTGGCATTAGGCTATACAGTGATCAAAAGAAAAAAAAACCTTTGCACATTTTTGCACTATATGGTGGGTGTATGAGGAGATTCACATTTCCTGCACAGCTAAGTCCGTGTGAAGTTACCTTGTGCTGTATTTGACATCTAGCAAGGTCTCTGTTTGAAGGGAAAGATCTAAGCTTAAAAATGAAGTGGCCAGAAGTTATGGCAAAAGCAGATAGTGTAGCTGGTTTTAAGAAAGATTTGGACAAATTCCTGCAGGAAAAGTCCATAGTCTATTATTAAGACATGGGGGAAGTGTCTGCTTGCCCTGGATCGAATGTTGCTACTCTTTGGGTTTTGACCTGGATTGGCTACCATGAGAATGGGATACTGGGCATGATGGACCATTGGTCTGACCCAGTTAGGCTATTCTTATGTTATATTCTCATCTGTAGGGGCCTTTGTTTTCACTTCTTATTTTAATGTATATTTTTTTCTGGGAACATATCAGTGTTTTTTATAATGGGAACAAAAATGGAAGATAATTAATGTGTGTGGAATGGGGGGGGAGGGGTAACTAATTTCTTCAGCTAAATAATTCAATCCACCTCAACTAGACATAGGAGAACTCACGCACCATTCACACACCCTCCAACCAAAAACGTCAAAAGAAAAAAACTGTTCGACAACCTCCTAGCCATTTGAGCTGCAACACTCGACCCCCAACTCTACAACCTATTGACCTCGACCACAGACTACAAAACCTTCAAAAAAGAAATAAAAACCCTTCTATTCAAACAACACATAAAACCGAACTAACATAATCAGAACTGTCCCAAGCATCACCTGCAACTACTCCATATGTACTTCTGATGTCATGACAATTCAGACATAATTTATGTTATGTTATGTTATGTTTTGAATAATGGTTACATATATGAGGTTCAATAAAAGAAAATTTTCACTGCCTGTTTCTATTCTGACCATTTATTCCGTTTCATGGTTATTACAAAAAATATTTTTTTACATGGGGCTGAGGTTTCAAAAAAATGATGGGCCCCGGGTGCCACATACACTGTATGGAAGCACTTACCACCTCCTATGTCTGTCATACCCAGTTAGCACACGCTAATTGGGATGCACTAGCCAGACAGCGCAGGAACACCCACTGTCCACTGATGATATGCCTCAAAATAATATTTTTTAAAAAAAAATTAGCATGTGATTAGTGCAAAAAGATAGGAAAATTATAGCGGGAGAGGGGAGATTTGATAGAGACGTTTAAATACCTATGTAATGTAAATGCACATGAGTCGAGTCTCTTTCATTTGAAAGGAAACTGCAATGAGAGGGCATAGGATGAAGTTAAGAGGTGACAGGCTCTGGAGTAATCTAAGGAAATACTTTTTTAAAGGAAGGGTGGTAGATGCATGGAACAGTCTCCCAGAAGAGGAGGTGGAAACAGAGACTGTGTCTGAATTCAAAAGGGCCTGGGATAGGCACATGGGATCTTCCGGAGAGAGAAAGAGATAATGGTTATTGCGGATGGGCAGACTAGATGGGCAATTTGGCCTTTATCTGCCATCATGCTTCTATAGCAAAACATTTTAACACATTTTGCTATAAGTATTTTCTCATGTGCTAACCACTTGTTAGGGCTTATCACCCTTTAGTACAGGGTTCGAGATCCACAGACAAGCCAAGTTTTAGGATATCCACAATGAATATGCATGAGAGAGATTTGCATGCACTGCATCCTTGGAATGCAAATCTCGCTCATGTGAACCTCAAGAATCAGAACTGAGTTGTCCTGCTTTAGTAAAATGGTCCCTAAGGTGTTTTTTTTTATCCTAGAGGCAGAAAAGTCCAATTGAATCAGGTCCTAAATGTGATAGGCCAAGGGTATCCTGAAGGGCAGCAAACTAATCCAGTTTTTAGGATATCCCCAGTGAATATGCAATTAAGTAAATATGTATGCACTGCCATTCTATGCAAATGTATCTCATGCATATTCATGAAAGATCTCCTAACAACCTAACTGGTTTGTGGCCTTCCAGGACTGCAGTTTGACACTCCTGTGATAGATCAAGGTCTCCCATTCTTAAATGTGTACTTTATACTCACTGTAGCTATAACTATCTATATAATTATAAATAAATATAGAGTGTGCTCTCAGCATACATGGTGCTGCCTAAATAAATCACAGGGATACAATTTCATGCTCTGAAAAGCTTAGAATGTAAATGCCAGATTTAAAGATGGGGTAGGAGTTCGACCACACTCTTTGCATATCTTTTACCATGCAACACTATCTTGTGCAAGATTTTGCTAAGCACTCAATTTATGACACTTTTAGAAACTTGTGGAAAAAAAAATGATATGCAGCATATTCATGGGTATTTTGGCCAATTTTGTGAAATGATTTCTGGTGGGGGGGGGCACCCTTAATTCTGGCACAGACACAAAATTACTGGCATAAGAACATATTATAATATTGCAGAAACTTGCGGAATTGTTCTAATTAGACTGTTAGAAAAACGGGAGATTGCTTGATAAACTAGCAACTGATGGTGGTGGAACTAGGCCCTGAAGCCACTGCATATCACAGCTCTCTGATTTCATGCTAACCCATAATAGGGTTACCAGATTTTCCGTTTGGAAAATCTGGACCCATAGACCCATCCCCAGGCCTGCCCAGTCTCACCTATCCCCACCCTGTTATGCCCCAAACCCGTCCTAGCCCTGCCCCAGTCCTGCCCCCCACTGTCTGTTCTCTTTGGGCAGGAGGGCAGCCGCGCATGCGCAGATGCCCTCCTGCCCAATGGTGACTTGTTCCAAACTTTTCAAAACCAGGACAAAGTGCTAGGTTTTGAAAAGACGTCCGGACCCCCAGACATGTCCTCAGTAAGCGCCAGTGAAAACGGCAGCTACCACATGCCAGTTAAAGTTAGGTGCTGTTTATGGAATCACTCTAGTAGGCATCATAAATGTAGTTGCCAGTATATTAGGCTAGGGTTTTCTTGGCCTAAAATACTGGTGCCTAACTTTATCCAAGTCCAAACTCTGCCCCCTTTTCGGGTAGACGTGGGTTGGAGCGGGTAGACACTCTGTAGTAGATGCCTGCATGGAACCTACCAATGTGGGCACCAATTAATTTTTGCAATTGGTTTTTAAATGATTTTTAATGGCACTGTTCAATTAGCAGAGCCAGTTGAACCAATTAAAAACTTTAGGTAGGCGCTTTGATCGGCTAAGCCCTTTTTGTAGAATCAGAGCCAGTATGGCTTCTGACATTTTTCTTAAGGAATACTACAAGAAATGTCAACATATCCCTGGTTAGGATAGAAAGAACATGTAAGTCTGACATCTGCTAAACCTTAACTGCATCCCAGGTAGCTTCTCCTAACTTACATAAAGATCCCAAAAGGCTTCAAGTTCTTGACTACTCTCCTCCTGTCTGAGTTTTAGGCTGAATTCAGAGCTCTTGTCTCCTAAAACTCCCTTCAGACCTGCAAAGACTCCTGAGCTGAAAGCTGCCTGATTATGGTTCTCTCACCAGTTATGCTAAAACCCCGGCTGCTTTCATGACCTGTCACTTCGGGGTCTCAAGACTTGTCCCCAAACTGTTTCTCCCCTCCCCTCGTGATATTTGCTGTCTTGGGACTATTGTGTGTTTAAAGGGCTAAATTAAGGTCTTATCGTACTGAGCTTTCTGTAATCCGGTTATACCCTGACAGTCAGAATTGGTGCTACAAGGGTTACAGACGGACAGAGGGTTTCATAAAGAGATGAAGATTAGCATGAAAGAAGGGCTAGCGCTGTTTGCGTGTGTGTGTGCATGTATTTGGGGAGGGATAGGGTGTCCTGACCTCTCTCCATACCTTTTGCTCTCCCCATCTGAAGGCCTGGCACATCCACTCTCTCCACTTAATGATACTGACATTACGCAGCCGCCCAGCATTGCCGAGCTATTGCTTTATTCACGGAGAAATGAAGTTCTCCTGGGCGTACTTATCAATCACTCTGTGGCTCCAGCTGTTCAGTCGGCTCCGGATCGACTTCAACAGCCGTGCTTACAAATTGTCTCTGAATAGCACCGAGCTGAGACCCTCTTTTTTGTCATTGTCTTCCGACAAATGTTTTTTTTTTTGTTGTTTTTTTTTTTCCGAAGCCTTTCCCAGACGCTGCTGCCTGCCTTCTGCTGCTGATTATTGAAACCGAGCTGTTTTGCATTCTTGTGCGCAAGCCCTGGGTTCAGGGAGTGCTCCCCGACTGCCATTCCACCCAGAGCACAGTGCCAAATACAATTACATGGATAGTTTTGCTGATTGCATTAAAATCATTACAATGAAAGATTCTGAAATCGTACATTAAGGGGTGAAATTAGAAAAAAGCTACAGAGACAGGCTGAGTTGTCCCCAAAGTGAATGCGATACAATTAGCTTAAATTGCGTTACATACACACAAAATAGAAGCACTTCCTATACAAATGATCTGATTAAGACTGGTCCTTTTTTATCTCTTGCTGTTATTAATTTTTACATGGTGACCCCAAGAGAGCAATATAAAGCAGTTCTGGTAGTGAGGAATGGGTGAGTTAGCCTGCGACTCATTTCCAATATAGACTCCTAATGTTACACAGATAGAAATTGACAGCAGATAAACAACAAAGTCCAATCATTGCTCTATATCTGTTGCAACAGTGGAGATTCCATTTTATCTTTACCTTCCCACACCCTAGGATCCTTGGGGTTGAGCCCATGTTTTCTTGAATGTATGTGAGGGTTTGGGGTTTTTTTTTGTTGTTGGTCTCTGTCACCAACTTGGGGGGATTGTTCTGTTTATCAGCCACCCTTTCTGTTTTCACAAAATGTGATAAAAGTAGTTAGCATAGCAGGGTTTCAAAAAGTTTGGACACATTCTTAGAAGAAAAGTGCATAACAAAATCCAAAATCCATTCAAAAAATCCTGTACTTAAAGGGTACTCCAGCAGAGTGTTTAAAAACCTCAGTGTCACGTGAGCAAATCAATGCATTAGTGGAGTTTTTTGTTTACCAAGGATGTGTCTTCAACTCCAAACTACCCTTTGGAGTTGATATGTCTGTAGGATCCTTTATTTGTATCCCACGTGACACTGAGGTTTTTCTCCACTTTAAGAGTATCTTCTCCACTATAGGAGTATCTTTTAAGTAAAGGATTTTTTGAATATATTTTGGATTTTGTTTGACTTAGAACATTCAAATTGTATACCATTTTATTTTTGTCATAAGTAGAAAAGTGCATAAATCATTAATAAGGTGGACTTGGGGAAATAGCAGCATGAAATATGTTTTACTCTTTCCAGATCTTGCCAGGTACTTGTGATATGGATTGACCACTGTTGGAAGTAAGACACTGGGCTTGATAGACCTTTAGTCTATCCCAATATGGTAGTACTTCTGTACTTATGCAAACAAATAGGTTTTTTTGTTTCTCCTCCTGTTTTACATTGTCACCCCTTGTTCTAGAGCAGGAATGAGCAAACATTTTGGTCTGAGGGCTGCATCGGATATGGTGCTGTTTATGGAAGCCATTTTAAGAAATTGAAAATTTTAAAATTAAGCCCCCTCCCCTCTTTCTCTCCAGAGTCCAAGAAACTTAAGAATGTATCTCAGTGAGTTTGCACTGCAAGATCCTTAATTTCCCACACTGTTCTTGTGAGATTGTGAATACAGTAGTTTGTGCATCACTAGGGTTACCATATGGCTTCGTAAAAGGGGTGGGTGGGCGGGAGTATTTATTTATTTGGATTTATTTACTGACTTTTTAAAGAAAGTCATTCAAGGAGATGTACAAGATTAAGTAAAAAATAAACAATAGACAATTACAGCAGTAAAAATGTTCAAATCACAATGCAAAGTACGACATGCATAGTATGCTACATTATAATGTCAACATACTACATAATAAAGCATTTTAGCAGATAGCATAGGGTGTTGATTCAGTACTACAAAATATGGTTCAATCAAATAATGCCGAACATAAAATTAACCAAATTCATATGCAACAGGGGTGCTGAAAAATTCTCAGCCCAACAAATAAGAGAATAATATGGAGCCATGAAACTTACACGTTATTCCACTTATTTGCCCCTAAGTTCAGCATATTTGGCACATCGTGCCTGAAGTTTCTGAAACTCTGCCAAAAATACTCTGGTCTGGTCACTCCGCTGCTGCGATCACCTCAGAATTACTCAGAAATTGTCACCCTTTCAAACTCTTTCTGGTGAGTAGGGTGGATTGCCTATGCACTGCAAACCCAACTGCATGAAAACATCCATCATTTTGCCAGCCTTGTGAGCAGGTGCATTGTCTTGCAATACCTCCATTAATCGGCACAGCAAGTTATAGTAGTATTCTGCATTAACTGATTGGCCCCTTATTACAACACCTTTTTGACCCCAAAACACTGTGGCCGTGACCTTTTCTGCTGATTTCTGGGTCTTGAATGTCGTTGGCCTTAGAGAACATGAGTGCCGCCATAGCATGGACCGTTCTTTTGTCCTAGAATCATAGTGCTGTAACCATGTTCATCAACAGTAACTAGTCGTTCCAAAAGTTGGCACCAGCTCACTGAAAATGCTGCAAAATCAACTTGAAAGTGTACAATGTTGCTTCTTGTCATTCAAACATTTGGGCACCTATTTGGCTGACAGCTTCTGCATACCCAGCTGCTCGTGGATTGTACACCCAACATGCTCTCTGGATATCTGGTAGCGTCTCAGCAATTGTTTTAGCCGATATTTGCTGATCTTCCAATATCAGGTCATAGACATGGTCAACAATTTTAGGAGTTGACACCGTTTGAGACCTCCCAGACCTTGTTGCAGTGTTTCGGTCTTGAAATCTCCTTGCTGAAAGTTTGCTTAGCACTTCTTCAATGTGGAGTATGATGGGTATTTGTCATTCAATGTTTGCATCATACATTCATGGATTTCCTTTGGAGTTTTCTTCTTCAGGATTAGGAACTTCACGATGGCTCGGAGTTCCACACTTGAAAATTCCACAGTTTTTGTTGACATGGTTCAATCAATGATCTGAAACAATGTCAAAAACATGACATTACAATTTTGCAAATTGGCACTTTGCAAAATAAAATTCTTTTCAGTGGCAAAATAACGCTCAAAATTGAGGAAGTTGGTTTGGCTGAGAACTTTTCAGCACCCCCCTCGTATACACTGTTAAGTCAACTTTGTTTTCAAATTATGAACTATAAAATATAAATTTTAAAAGTGAAAGGATGAGTTTCAAATGCCATGCTTGCTCTAGTCTCTAGCAAAGTTTTTCAGTCCCATTTCATCATTCATTCATCCATACATGCTTAATGTGATGTAAAAACTTGTATCCAAAATCTAAAAAAAATAAATAAATCTATCACAATCTATCAAAATATTTAAATGACAATTTCCGGTACTTATCTTTTAAGAGCTTTTCTCAGAATCAAAAGGGATCTATTTATTCTGACAGGGGTTGCAATTCAGCTTATTTTAAGGAATTGAAAAAACTGGGATAGACTGAACTATTTGGTCCGCCTTTTGGTCGGAGTCTTTGGGCTCCTTTTATCAAGGCGCGCTAGGGGGGTTAGAGCATCAGACATTTCATCACACGCTATCCCCCCGCGGCATCCTAAAATCCTAATGCCTCGTCAATGGAGGCGTTAGGTACTAGCGCAGCAGGCGGTTTAACACGCGGTATTCCACGCATTAAACCGCTACCGCGCCTTTGTAAAAGGACCCCTATATGTCATATTTTTAAGATGGAATGAAGTATGGCTATACATCAGGGACATTATAAGAAGTTTATGAAGATTTGGGAGCAACTGACAAAATTTTGCAAAGAGTGATTAGTGATTATGTCCTTTGGTCATACACGTCAAGTGGGTGGGTTGGAATGTATTTTTCATTTTTTCAATTTGAGTGTATTTTTTGAATATAATTTTTTTTTGGGGGGTGATATATCTATTTGTCATAAATTATAATTGTAAATGTATTTAAGTGCTTTTATAGAGTTATATGATTGCATTATATCTTGCACTTAATCATGGCTTTAAAATGAATAAAGAAATTAAAAAAAATAAAATAAAAAGGGATCCCAGGTTGTCCACATGATCATGCTTTGATGGTTCTGCATCAGGTCATGGGAATACCACTGAGTTTCTGACACAACCGCTCAACAACAGTTCCACCTGCATTTTCAAACAAAAGAAAAAAAAATGGTGAAGGTGTTATTTCAACACATTTCTTACTAAGGGGCTCATTTTCAAAAGAAAAAAAATGTCCCAAACATGGTATAACGTTGTATTTGGGCGATTAGAGGTCCTTTTACTAAAGTGCGGTAGCTGATTTAGCACGCGCTAAACTCTAATGCGTGCAAATGCGTCCACAGGATATAGTGGACGCATTAGCAGGCGTTAGCGTTTAGTGCACGCTAATTTGTAGCACGTGCTAAATCGACTACCGCACCTTAGGGCTCCTTTTATGAAGGTACGCTAGCATTTTTAGTGTGCGCTAGCCCAAAAACTACCGCCTGCTCAAGAGGATGCGATAGCGGCTAGCACGTGGGGCATTTTAGTACACGCTATTCCGCGTGTTAAGGCCCTAACGCACCTTCTTAAAAGGAGCCCTTAGTAAAAGGACCTCTTTGTTTGCTATAATATCCAAATTGCCATTTTTGAAATACTTTTTTTAGATAGTTTTCTATGCTGTTTGTTTGCAGTGCACATAAATCTCAAAGGTGCATGTGAGGATGAGTTTTATGCAGGATTAATTTGGACATTTTTCATCAATAATGGAACACTGTAGAAAACATCCAAGACACAATTTGGATGTTTGAGCTAGATCTACTTTAACAACAAATAAGTGCCAAAAAGGTGTCCAAACTAACTAGATGACCATTGAAGGAATGGGGGGAGGGGTGAATATCCACCTTTGTTCTTGATATACTAGAGACTCAAATTTGTTATGTTGATAGGTTCATATGTGCAGTGGTATAGAAGGGGGAGGGGGTGCAGACCACCCTGGGGAGAGGTGCCGGTGCTTCTCCTCTTCTTCAACCCCTCCCCCCGTGTACCTCTTGAAATGTTCACCGGTGCGACGAGCAGCATCTTCCACTTGCTGTTCGCACCAGCCTCAGCTCCCTTCTGATGTCATGTCAGGACAGTATACTGTCCTGACATGAGGAAAGAGGTTTTGGCCTCTGAAAGCTAACTGAAAACTATATTTAGTCCAATAAAATTTTTCATTTTATGTTTCATTTTTCATTTTATGCTTTATTTGCATTTGTTAATTTGTTATATACAGTAGTAGTTGGAATATGTCAGTTTTTGGAAATATATGTCTGATATCTTTATATTTTGCATAGTACAGGGGAAACACATTGAGGGGCATAATCAAAAAAAAATGTCTATGTCCCCTTTTGGCCTAAGCCCCTAAACGCTGAAAGTAGCAGCAAGGAAATGTTCATTCTACAAAAAAAAAGGTCCAAAATGAGGGTTTTATGAGAAAGGCCTACCTCTACGTTCAGCAGTTTAATCGCCAGACCACCACTAAGTCTAACATTAAAACACATTCCCAACCCAAAAATCGCCCAAGTCCCAAACGCCCAAAACAAGTACTTGTAGGCGAAGGAGGGGCCAGTTCTTCGCCTAAAAGCTGGATTCTGTAACCAGCGTCTGTCAAAAACAACACCGGTTACAGATTCCACCCCCTCGCAACGATGGTGGCAGGAGAGATGCCCAATCTCTCCTGCCAAGGGCAATCCCCCCACCCCCCTCCTGCGAATACCAGCAGGAGAAATGCCCAATCTCTCTTGCTGAGGGCACCCCCACCTTCTCTTGTGGGTTCAGTTTATTTTTTATTTGTGCTTACTGGGTGAAGGTCTGTGTTCTGCATGTGAAAGAGAGATGGTTTTCTGTTAGCACTGGCTGCAAGATTGATGTGTTCTAATCTGGTTTGTTTAGTTTTCCAGAAGGTATAGTGATGCTCTTCTGCTCACGGCAGTGTTTGTGGTACTGTGTTTCCTAGGTAGGCGCTTGTTGTGTGACTTGTGGAAGTTACTGCTATTATGTTTATGTTTACTGAGAGTTTCTATGCCACTATTATTAACTGGGGAGTCAATTCAGAGCAGTTTATATGAGCTTCTGTAAAGGTGTTACACTACATGAGCTTCAATGAGCTTCTATGAGGTGTTACAATACATGGGCTCGATACTGAAATAACTAAACAAAAAAAGGGAAAACTGCAGGAACTTTATTGAAGACACAAAACTATTGTTTTCCACAATGTGGTTCTCAATGTTAGAAACTGGGTCCCGTTTTATTCAGTTTACCAATGCTGAGGAAGGTTAGATCTCTTTTTCTTCAACGTCATTTTTCTGTCTTGGTCAAATCAATCATACTATCTCGGCTAGATTACTGTAATGCTATTTATCTTGGCATCACAAAGATCTGCCTCCAGAGACTACAATTGATTCAGAATACTGCTGCGAAGTTAAGAACATAAGAACATAAGCAGTGCCTCCGCCGGGTCAGACCATAGGTCCATCCTGCCCGGCAGTCCGCTCCCGCAGCGGCCCAAACAGGTCACGACCCTGTCTGAATCACCAGAAGGGGCAACCTTGCCACCTTGGTTTCTCATTGAAGTCCTATCTTTATGGAAAAATCAAATTCGACCACGTGACTCCTTTGCTTTTGAGTCTTCATTGGCTCCCGATTTATCTCAGAATCCAGTTTAAATGTATATGTATTATTTTAAAAATTTTATATTATTCCATTCAATAAGTTGTATTGTTTTTCTGTACATTATTTTGTTATGCTACATAATTCCCTTGTGTGTATACAGTATGTATAATACCATCAGTAACAGAAAAACTATGAGAGGCAGCTGGTAGACAACATAGGGGTTCTTTTTTGTTGTGTTCAAAAGAGAACCCCCTCCCTTTTATTTGAGTGGTGCTCATACAGGGGGGGAGCAGTGTTCTTTTTAAGCTGCACTAAACATCCAGTATCTGCATTTTACTCAGAGTAGCTATAAATTGCAATCTTGTAAGTAGGGAAAGCATGCAGAGTATGGTTTGTGGAATTCTTTCCAGCTTCCCTGAGAGTGTGTATGTGTGTGTGTCTATGATGTATCTGAAGATATGCTCACAGAGTAAGGTAATAGAAAATTTTTGAATATGTCAACTCAGTCCTGATGTTTGGTTTTCTGTACACATTGCAGAAACTATAAAAAATTGTATTTTCGGTGGGAAACGGTGTACCAGTAATCCAAACAACTACCTTGATCGCCACCGTATAGCTATCTGTTTCCTAGGACACTTGCTTTTGAGATAGTGTACAAAAAGACCACAAATAAATAAAAATACAGCTAAATGTTTGCTGTAATAATGTGAGATATTTACTTGCAAATTCAAGGTACACTACGGGATATAAGAGATTTGCATCTGTTAATCTAATCTAATACAATGAGTTTATTCTGCAAATACATTGTACGTTCTATACAGATTACTTAAGAAGAAGCCAGGAATACCTGGGAAAATATACACTTGACCTTTTTATAATGTACAGGACCATAAAAACATTTCTGAAGCAAATATCTTTCAAATAACCGAGGCCCTCTTATATCAAGCCGCGTTAGGATTTTTATCACGATAAAAAAAACCCTAATGCGGCTTGATAAAAGGGAGGCCCAAGTTTTTAAAACTCTCCGAAACAAAGATATCTATTAAAATATCTAAATTCCACTGATTAGTCATTCCCCATTTTTGTTGCAGCAAAGAGAAAAAAAGACTAAACAATCTTTTAAAATTTGACTCCTTTCAATGATAGTAAACGCAAAGCCAGAAAATCTCTCAACCTTATAACATTATCATAGGTTGGAAAAATAATCAATGAAAGTATATATTGAAGAGCCATACCAAGTACTATCTTGAAAATGGTAGCACAAGCTTTAAAATAAATTATGGCTTGAACAGGCAGCCAACAGGCCTTAATCTGCAGTAATGTTGCTCTGTCAAATTTGCCAGCAGAGTAAACCAACCTAGCCACCACATTTTGCAATGTTTGCAGCTTCTTTAAAAGGGTGTCAGTACACCCCACAAATAACACATTACAATAGTCCGATTGACTTAGGGGGTCTTTTAGAAAAGGTCAGCACAAGTTTTTTGTCACAGGACCCATTTTATTCCTATGGGCCCTGCTGCAGATAACTTGTGTGTAAAAGAAAATCCCCTTAGTATCAAGGCTTGCACAATCAGTTTAAATTTGATAAGCTCAAAACAATGCCTAAATCTCCTTAATCATCTTAAATAGAGAAATCTTTATTTGTAAGCAGAGCAACATGTTTCTCAAAAGAAAAAATTACTATCTAACATTACTCCCAAAGGGCTGCTTTTACTAAATTGCGGAAGAGCTTCTTACCACGGGTCGGCAAGGTAAATGCTCCGACGTTCGTTCTGTTCCTATTCCGAGATAAGAAGCTCTTCTGAGGTTTAGTAAAACCCAGCAAAAAATTTTAAATCTGTCTCCATAGTAGATCCATTAATCTGTCTCCACTGTAGAACCATTAATGATCAAAGTCTGAGAAAAAGCACCTGTTTTGAATTAAATGACAAAAAAATAGTTTTTTCATAATTCAGTTTTAATTTATGTGCAGCCACCCACTTTCCACTATACAAGTGCAGTATTCAGCATTGTTGCTTCTCATAACAACCTGCACAACTTCTATTTGTACTATCAGCGTAGTATCATCTGCGTAAATAAAAATTTTTACTGCATATTTTCCAACTCCTTCCCCATAGGTGACATCACAATATTGAACAAAATGGGTAACAAAGATAATCCCTGGGGTACCTCACATTTAGGGCTCCACTTACTAAACGGCATTAGAGGTTTCTTCCGCAGGCTGGTGAGGTAAATGCTCTGATGCTCATAGGAATTCTATGAACGCTGGAGTATTTGCCTCGCCAGCCCGCGGTAGAAACCTCTAACGCCGTTTAGTAAAACCCAGAGTTAGAAATCCATGACAGAGAAAACAGGGAATAAACCTCAGCCAAGTCTGACATGGTTCTACGTTTCATTCATTGATCCTGAAAAACCTCCTCCTTCCTTTTTTTATGCTATTTCTTTTATTTTTATTATGATTCTTTCTTCCTTTTAATACAAATGTTTATAAAATCTTCTCCACTGGCTTTCTCAAGGGTTCACATGGGCTGCTTGCTGCATGTTTATTCAGCAGCTTTCAGTCTCTAAGCTGCAGCAGCCCAAGTGAACCCTTGAGAAAGCCAGCAATTCTGGCGAAACGGGTCCCGTCGGGCTGTGACTGCCTGCAACATTTGAGATAAGTAAATTTTGAAGATACATTGGACAATAATTCAAACGAATATAGTTTTAAGAGAAGACTCAGTGGAGATTTTATTAATATTTATATTAAAAGGACAAAAGAATCATAATAAAAATAAAAGAAATATCATAAAAAAGGAAGGAGGAGGTTTTTCAGGATCAATGAATGAAACGTGGAACCATGTCAGACTTGGCTGAGGTTTATTCCCTGTCACCAAGCAGGTTTCTGAGATCCTTTTCCTCCCCTTTTTTTAAACCTTATGCTTTGAATAGTGGGATCTTTTTGTTATTTTGAAAATGTACAGGAATCCCTATTGCTTTGCAGTTTTGATTAATTGTAGATGTGAGAAAATATGTAGGACCCAACACGGGTCGCGTTTCAGCAGTACATGCCCTCATCAGGAGTCCATATAGCCAAAGATCAAATCAAATGTATATAAAAAGTTGTGATACTGCTAAGCATCAGAGAGAGAAAAAAAACTCAGAGCATGTTAGCTTTTTCACCATTCAATGTGACTTTTGGATATATAGAATCCTGATGAAGGCATATACTGCCGAAACATGGAACATGTGGGGGCCTAACAGTAGCTGTTGTGGATCCCTAAGCTCCACCAGCTAAAGACTCCTGAAATCTCTCCTGCTGCATTCCTTTTAGAGAGCCAATCTTCATCGGCAGCGAGCAGTGCAACTGATATAATAGGGTTGTCAAAGAAAAAGCTAAAATTGGAAAAACTGTGCAAATTGAATTTTTTTTCCATGAATTTGATTGTGCTTGATTAAAAAAATTTTTTTAAAGCCCATCCTGGGGTTGCTCAAAGCCACCGATTACATAAAGCTCCGTTTTTCTTAAAATTTGCTCTTATTTTTGCTTAATGGAACAAATTTCTTGGTATTATAGCTATAACTTTTATGTTTTCACATTCAGCAATGAAACATTGATAAAAAGACATTTTATGCAAAATGTCTAGCAGTATTTTATTAAATGAACCTTCAATATCTGTACTTTATTGTGGAAAATAACAGAAATTTGACATACTTTGCTAATAGCTGAACACGTACACTTACCTCCTCTTGTACAAAGGTGCGCTAAGCTTTTTACCGCGCGCTAAATGCTAACGCGTGCATGTTATCCTATGGATGCATTAGCGGTTGGCACACGTGTTGATTTAGCGTGCGCTAAATCCATGCTAAAACGCTTAGCGCGCCTTTGTAAAAGAGGGCCTTAGGTGTAGTCGTCTACCAATAGTGATCCAAACATTCAAGCATTCGGGCCCGGATACTCTAAACAGTACCAATATTGGTGGCCACCTAAAAAGTGGCTGCTGATCACGTGTCAATCATGCAATGGCACTGTATACAGAATCACGCCTCCGGAAAAAAATAAATGTCGGAAATATAGGCCAGGGTTTTCCAGGCCTATATTTCCGGCACCTATCTTTAATGTGAATCATGCCTTCTTAGGCGCTTTATGGCGCCTAGCGACATTTCGGACATTAGCCATGCCCATAGTGGGGTTAATCACCGTAAAGCGCCTATGTAGGTGTGATTCTGGCGCCATTTATTTAGGTACCAGTAGGCGCTTTAACGTTAATGTTTTTTGCTATTTTAAATGGTGTTTCTCAATTGATTTAGGTGCCTAAATTTAAGCACCGTTTATAGAATTTTCCCTTCAATGTCTTCTTGAGATAGTCAGGATAAAGCCTGCAATGATGTTCAACTTCTTGCAGCAAGGCCTCAGTGAGGCTTAATGTATGGTACTGAACTAACTGCCTGTCATTAAGAAGTACTAAAAGTCCAATTCACAAGGTTCATAATACTGAAAAACCCTGTCCATATCCCTGAAGGTTCATGATGATACTGTACAGGAACCCATGTCACCCCAGTTATCAAGATGAAGGGGGGGGGGATCGGTGCGCCCTGGGTGCAGACCATGAGAGAAGAGAGAAGGAGACATGTTTGACATAGGTGGAGGGCAGGAAGAGATGGTACATGGGGAAAGAGAAAAAGTGTTGCACAAGATATTGGAGGAGAGGAAGGGAGAGATTCTACATGGAGGGGAATAGAAAGGTTTGACCTAGGGCACAAGGCAGGAAGAGAGAGAGAAAGAGAGATGGTAGACAGTGGGAAAGAAACAAAAATGTTGGATATGGCAATGGAAAGTACAGAGATAGAAGATGGATGGTGAATATGGAGAAAGAAGAAAACATCAAATGGACAGGAGACACTGGTGAGTGACTTAACAGAAGACAAACAGAAACCAGAGCCTGGGACCAACATGATTTGAATAATAAAGTGACCAAACAACAAAAGGAAGAAGAAAATAATTTTATCCTCTCAGAGCTGGTGTTAGACAGTGAGTGTGAGCTAGGACCTAACAGAGAAAGCAAAAGTCTTTGTTTATTTTGTTTACACCACAGCACCAACATGGGGTTGGAGACATAACATAACACCGGATTTCTAGACCGCATAACCAAAAATAGGTTGTAACCCTATGTAATGTTATATTGTAACATTGTGAATGTTAAACTTTAACCTGTTCTATGCACTTTGGGGAGGTCGGGCTATATAAATAAATAAATAAAATTACTAAAAATATATTTTTTATATGGGGAGGGGTTAAAAATGATCTGCCCCAGGTGTCACATACCATAGGTACGCCACTGCCCCCAGTGCTCTTCACATCCTTGTTGCAAGGAGTTGAAGAGCATCACAGGCTTTATCCTATTTCAAGAAGACATTGAATGCTTGAGTGTTCGGATCCCAAAAGAAACTCTGTGGAATGACGATGTTTGGTTTTCGTTTGTTGCTGTCATTTTTTTCTTTTGAGTGTTTGGAACGCCATTGGTAGATGACTACACCAAAGTGTACGTGTTTAACTATTAGCGAAGTATGTTACATTACTGTTCTTTTCCACAATAAAGTACAGATATTGAAGGTTCATTTAGGGCTCACTTAGCTCACGCAGAATTACCGCACGCGCTAGACACTAACGCCAGCATTGAGCTGGCGTTAGTTCTAGCCGCGTAGCATGGGTTTAGCGTGCACTAAGATTCTGCGCACGCTAAAAACGCTATCACAGCTTAGTAAAAGGAGCCCTTAATAAAATACTGCTAGATTTTTTTGCATATAATGTCTTTATTAATGTATTGCTGAGTTATAGCTCTAATACCAAGAAATTAACACATAGGGCTCCTTTTACTAAGCCACGTTAGGGCATTAACATGCAGACTAGCGCACGCTAAATTGCCACATGCGCTAGACACTAATGCCAGCATTGAGCTGCCGTTAGTTCTAGCTGTGTAGCGTGGATTTAGCGCACGCTAAAATGCTGCGTGCACTAAAAACGCTAATGCAGCTTAGTAAAAGCAGCCCATATTTATTAATTTGAAAAAAAAAAAAATCTGCCATTTTCCGGTTGCAGGAAAAACCTGCATAAGAATGTGTTAACTTTTTCCATAGCTTGGTAAAAAGAACCCCGTAATTATTCCCCTGAAGCCCAACAAGATACTTGCAAGGGAACCCTCCAATTTTCCTGTAACTCATAGATGTTTTTATTTCTATAATACAAAGTTTTTCTTTCTTTTATTATTACTTTGGAAAATATTTTCAAAATCTTAAATGAATAAAAGAATAACATTACTTATACCAAACTAGAGGTTTGTTCAGTGGAAATCGGGGCCCATGTGCTATACTTCAGAACAAATCAGAAGAGTTTAAAGATTCTTTTGTTCAGTTTTTGTATTTTTGCATTTATTACTAAAAATTGAAGAGCACAAGATGTACTGTATGTTTACATAGTACAGTAGTTAGAAAGATTGTTGAAATCATTTAAAAAAAATCCACACACATCTGCCAGCTCTCTGTAGCAACCTGAATGTCTAAACAGATGTCCCCTAAAGTCCTCTGTTTCACGCTCTGATCACAAAAATGATGCTTCATCTGTTTCCTCGATGAAGTTCCACTAACAAGGTCTTAATGTCATTCCAGTTCAGGGAAGCCACATCAGGGAAGAATGATAGTCACACTTGAATTTTATTAAAATTTCATGAAATAATTTCAGTATAGAGAGAAGACAGAAAACTTGTTTTAGTGAAAAACTTGCTTCTTTAAATCTGTCTTCCACTTTAGCAGTTTAGTTCAAGGAGGTTGATTGCTTTCTTTATTTTGAGGTATCTCTGCATGTAAGTCAAGGAATATAAAAAGGGAGAGAAAATATTCAATGCTATTTCTTCACTATCATGAAAAACTATGTCAATTGCAGAGTTTTGAAAATTATCATTTACCAAAAGTCTATTAATTGTAATCAGACCTGGTTACTGTAACTGACAAATTATGGACCAGAATTTTTGGTAAAAAGTCATTTAGAAGTGTGATACAATACTGTGCAATTGTTCAAAGTCAATCTGTATGAGGGGCCGCTGAAAAGTTCTCACCCCAGCTAACAAAGTTGGGGTAGTCTCCATAGAGGGCTATACCCTTTTCTACTTTTTTCATTCAATCAGAAAAATACAGAACAAAAAAAGTGAAAAATCGTTGTACTAAGTGTATATCCCTCGATGGAGATTGTCCCGACTTTGTGTGTTGGGCAGAGAACTTTTCAGCAGCCCCTCATATTGGTTGCAAAGCAGTTATCACACTGCTATACAACTCTTCAAAACTCTTGAGAAAAAAGAACATAAAAATTGCCATACTGGGACAGACTGAAGGAACTATATTTGCTGGGAGGTGAGAGGCTGATATGCACGGACAAGGAGAGGGACCTTAGGGTGATAGCTCTGAAGATCTAAAGGTGAAAAAACAGTGTGACAAGGCAGTGGCTGCTGCTAGAAGGATGCTGGGTGGTGTCAGGTCAAAAGCGCGCCGGGACAATTACACATATGAAGAAATTACACATAAGAACATAAGAAGCGCCATCTCCGGATCAGACCTTCGGTCCATCAAGTCCGGCGATCCGCACACGCAGAGGCCCCGCCAGGTATACACCTGGTTTATTTATAGCCACCATATCTTTATATGCCTTTCTCAAGGAGATATGCATCTAGTTTGCTTTTGAATCCTGGGACTGTCGATTCCGCAATAATCTCCCCTGGGAGAGTATTCCAGATGTCCACCACTCTCTGTGTGAAGCAGAACTTCCTGACATTAGTCCTGAACTTGTCCCCCCTTAGCTTCATTTCATGTCCTCTTGTCCGTGTCAAATTGGACAATGTAAATAATCTTCTCTGCTCTATTTTGTCGATTCCTTTCAGTATTTTGAAGGTCTCGATCATATCCCCCCCGCAGTCTCCTTTTCTCAAGGGAGAACAATCCCAGTGTTTTAAGTCGATCCTCATATACCAGTTTCTCCATACCCTTCACTAGTTTAGTTGCTCGTCTCTGCACCCTCTCCAGCAGTTTTATATCCTTCTTTAGGTAGGGAGACCAATGTTGGACGCAGTATTCCAAGTGAGGTCTGACCATTGCCCTATAAAGCATGTGAAGAAATATTTTCACTGGTTTGTTTTAAATCTGCTAATTTGCAGCTTCATCGTATGCCGCCTAGTCCTAGTATTTTTGGAAAGATTAAACAAGTGATTCGCTTCTACCCTTTCCATTCCACTCAGTATTTTATAGACCTCTATCACATTACCCATGAGCCGTCTCTTCTCCAAGCTGAAGAGCCCTAGCCGCTTTAGCCTTTCCTCATAGGGAAGTCATTGCACCCCTTTTATCATTTTTGTCACCCTTGTCTGTCAGTGATCATTTGGGGGGGGGGGGGGAGGGGGTCATACTGTATAAGAAAAAGTACATAAAAGCTGAGTCCAACATTAGTAGACAGAAAACAGAAAATATGGAGAATGAGTACTTTAGTCTGAACCACAATTAGTAGGGTACACAAACACCTTTATTGATTATACTCCTAATATGTTTCATGTTTTAGTGACTAAATTCAAATGTTAACTCAATTACTGTGAATCAACCCAACTGATCTCTAAATATAGCATTAAAAAGATGAATTTTCAACAATGCCTTAAATTTATTAAAAGACTGTCCTTTCTGGATATATACATTTATCCAGATTGAAACACAATGACCTCTGAGAGCAATGAGATAACCATAGTGTAGATAGGTGTGATCAACTTGCCGCATAGAACATGATGACATCTGCTAATAGGAAGTCAGAGGTTCACCCCAACAAGATGCTCTTAGAAACTGAGTCACCCATAGGCTATTGGCAGAACTTCACATCTCTCTTAATTCCCCCTCTTCATCTTGTGTCTTTTCATTTCTCTATCCTCACCCCTACCATCACATCTAGTTTTTTAATACATAGTTGCACTCATATCCTTTTCCACTCTAGCCTTCCAAATGGCAGCTGCTTAGGTCCTACTCCTTGAGCTGCAGCTAGAAACGGTGCTAGACTCCTGTTCAGTTTTTCTGCCAGTAAGTGTTCCTTGAACTCTCTTCTTGGGCTGTGCTCAGGTCCTATACATCTCCCCTTCCCATTTCGCCAACTGGCAACTATGGACTACATTTGGATCTAATTCTGCTTTCTCTCTGTTTCTCCAGCTGGCAGCTTTCTTTGGTCCTGCTGTCTAAACTATGGTTGGATCCTACATTACACTTCTTTGGTGCTTCTGCCAGCAGCAGCTTGTTGAGAATAACAGGACAGAAAGGAAGTATTTAGGGCATAGCTAGCAACTGTTGCACTGAAAATTTCTGGTTGCCACACATGTGAATCACTATGTTGGGACATTGAATGTTTCCTGGTGTAGGAGCAATAAAAAAGAAACCAAACAGATGTAAGTGGCTTGCAAATAAACCAAAAGACAGCAGAAAGTGTGAGACACACATATGTGTCAATAAATAGGAAATGATGGGTGATTTCAATTACCAACTGATAAATACAAACAAACCTACTCTCTTCCGCTTCAGGGGAACAATATTAAATCATTTTATAAAAGTGGAGAAAAAGACCTCAGTAACTCATCACAGCACTGCCAGTATGAACTCCTACTCACTTCAAATGGCAGGCCATTCTTCATTCATTGGTCTAAAAAAAACCCTCTACTTATCAATCAAAAAATACAATCTCAGTTCTTCAGTTCCACCAGATCAGGAGCAAAAATTCATACCGATAGACTCAAAGGGGCAAATTCTGTAAAGGACGCCTAAAAGTTAGGCTTCGTTTAGACGTTCGGGAGCACAACGCTGAGTGCGATTTTCCTATGCATAGACGCACAATAGAGACTCACATTCAGCGGCATCCAGCTAATTTAAGCGCATATATATAGTTAGGTGTGCTTTATAGAATCACCTTTTAGGCGTCACATAGACGTCCTGACAACATCTATAATGTTATCGAGTTTTAGCAATATGACATCATTAGAACAGCAAATTTATGCTGGATTTTTTACATTAAAATTATATGCATTGAAATGGCAGGCTCTTCCTCCTCAAGAAGCACCACTATTATATTTTATTTATTTATCTACCACTTATATCCTAAGTGGTATTTACATTCAGCTATTTTATCATATTTCCTTTCTCCCTGGTGGGCTCAAACTCTTATCTAGTGTACCTGGGAAAATGAGGGGATTAAGGCTTGCCCAGGGTCACAAGGAGCAGTAAGGGATTTAAACCCACAACCTCAGGGTGCTAAAGCTATAGCTCTAATCACTGCACCACACACTCAGCCATTAAAACACAAGTCATTTTAAAAGCCAAGCTTATATTCTCTTGATTCACAAGCAATCATTTCTCTAGGCTAAATTTCAAACATGTATCTTCAACACTTGTCCAGTTCCTCTGCTGTTTTCCCAAAAAAAACTCCTTTGACCTCTGTCTTCCTCAATCAAAGCACATGAAAAAATATGTATATTGTATACTAAACCTTCTGTTTTTTGGTGTAAAGAGGACTCCAGTTTGATATTAAGGTTAAAAGATATGGATTGCCCAAGCAAAGCACATAAACAAATGTATTGCAGACTAAACCTCATTCCAAAAGTTTAAGAAAATAAGAAGAGAAACCCTACTCACAATAGCTGTGGTTCAGATCAAGTGGACATTTTTGATGCACAATCTTTGCATCATTATGACATCATCAATATACCCCTAGATGGCAGATTGTCACTAAAAAAAAAATAGGAATATGTGCTGGGGTACCTGACCATACTAGGGATTTGAACCCATGATCTATGGAAGATGGAAGAAGTGCCTTTAACCATTGTGCCACAGGACCTTCCTTTCAGGCAGGGGTTCCTGCCATGTGAGATGATACCTTAGGAGATCATAGCCATCTCAGGGTAAAAATAAGTTTCCCTCTGGACCCTGGAAACGACAGAGTGCAAATGTAAATGGCAAAGTCCACAGCCTGTGCTCTCTTATGAGACCAAAAATAAGCTATTTAGGGGGGGTGTTGTATGGATTTAAACCCATGTCCTATGAAATATGAAACAAGTGCCTTTAACCACTAAGCCACAGGAGCTTACAGAATTTGTATGTTAACAAAAATTGAACTGTTCTAAAGCATATTAGTTCAAACATTTTTGAGATGCATGCTAACACAGTCCCAATAAATTCTCTGTTAATCATGCAGATGGCTCAGTCACTGGCATTCCCCGCTAGAGTCCAAAAAACATTCACAGTTCCACCAAACATTTAACATTTCATACCTTATCTACATTCAAATATCCAGCGAATCACTTATCTGCATTTGGTAGTCCACCAAGAAATATGTCCACTCTTCTCCTCGGGTCCTCTCCAGCTGCAGCTCACAAACTGTCTTACGGAACAATACAACATTCCTCAAATGCACAAAAGCAGTTCAAATTTTAAAAAAATCAATAACCCCCAATATTGACTGGATAAATACTACATCAGGGAGTGCTAAGGAGGTAAAATTCCTAGACATAATAAATGACTGCTTCTTGAAGCAACGCCCTGAAACTGAAAAGAGGGGGAACTATTTTAGATTTAGTCCTTAGTTGAATGAAGGGAAAAATAGTGCAAATATTAACAAATTTGAGCTGACATCTGGAGCGATGTCATTAAAGAAATCTACTGTAGCAGCATTTAATTTTCGACTGGGTGACTATGATAAAATGAAGAAAATGGTTAAAAAGAAGCCAAAAAAATTGGTGGCAAAGGTTAGGACTTTAAATCAGGCACAGACATTATTTAAAAATACCATTGTGGAAGCTCAGACTAGATGTATTCCACATATTAACAAAGGTGGAAAGAAGAGAAAACAAGAGCCGGCATGATTAAAAAATCAGAAAATAATGGGTATACATTGAAGGAACTAAGGCCAGTACTGGGCAGGCTTGCACGACCTGTGTTGCATATATGGACATTCAGTTGAGGACGAGCTGGGGAGAGCTTCGATGGCTGGGATGGTTAAGATGGGCTGAAGTGAGCTTTGATGGAGACTCTAGTAGATGGAACCCTAAGCACATTACTGGGCAGGGTTTTGGGTTTTTGGTCCAGAAATATCTAAGAAAAAGGATCATTTTAGCTAAATACAGTGGTACCTTGGATTACGAGCATAATCCGTTCCAGGAGCATGCTCGTAATCCAAAATGCTCATTTATCAAAGCGAGTTTCCCCAAAGGAAATAATATTTTAAAATTGAACTAATGATTTTATTACCGAATGTAACCATTAAATAATTTTCCTTTTGTTTCATTTTAATATGTTGAAATACCCTTTAAGTGTAATGTTATATTTGTATTTTAGATAATCCTCTGTTTTTATTTAATAATTGTAAGTGTGTTACCAAAATTTTTTTTATTTATTTGTACATCGCCTTGAATTTTGAATTGGCGATAAATCAAAAATACTTAATAAACTTGGAAACTTGGATAAACTTGATGCGTTCCCCCCCCACGAGAACCGGCATTGCTCCCCCCAAAGGCCCCCTTGTGATCCGGCCTTGAACTCGCAGGCCTTGAGCATGCTCAGATGCTCAAGGACTAGCAGAAGAGGAGGCCGATCTTCGGGCACCAGCACCAAGCACAGGACATGCCAGTGCCGATGCCCAGATGAGGGTAAGAAGCGTCGGGGGGTGGGGGTGCCAGATCGTGGCGGGGGGTGCCCTATCGCATCAGGGGGGAGTGCCGGATCGTGGCAGGGGGGTGCCCAATCGCGTCGGGGGTGCCGGATCGTGGGGTGGAGGGTGCCGAATTGCAGGGGGGGGGAGGGAGGAGGCGCGCTCATAATTCAAGCCATGCTTGGTTTCCAAGGCACCGATTTTGCTAATGTTTTGCTCGTCTTGCAAAACACTCGCAAACCGGTATCACTGTAATTAACTTATGGAGCATGTATGGTTGGGCAGACTGGATGGACCATTCGAGTCTTTATCTGCCGTCATTTACTATATTACTATGAAGTGAAAGAGGCTATTAGAGCCAAAAGAACAACTAAGAAGCAATATAAGAACTGGAAAGTTAGATGCAAAGCATTTATAAAGAAGGCTAAATAAGAATATAAAGAAAAACTTGCCAAAAATACAAAAACTCATACTAACAACATTTACAGGCATAGTAGAAGTGGAAAGGCTGTGAGTGAAATAGTTTTTAAGGGTGATGATGTGGAAGATCTGAAAAAAATATCGGTGAAGATGTACTAAGCCAAATCACAAGTTAAAGAGTGATAAATCACCTGGACTAGATGGTATACATCCCAGGGTACTGAAAGGATTCAAACATGAAATTTCTGATCTGCTGTTAGTGATCT
This sequence comes from Geotrypetes seraphini, assembly GCF_902459505.1. Taxonomy (NCBI): domain Eukaryota; kingdom Metazoa; phylum Chordata; class Amphibia; order Gymnophiona; family Dermophiidae; genus Geotrypetes; species Geotrypetes seraphini. The sequence continues at coordinate 181,955,505 of NC_047087.1, forward strand.
ATAATCTATCGCTAAAATAGTCCTTAGTACCTAAAGATTGGAGGGTGGCTAATGTTACACTGATTTTTAAAAAGGGTTCCAGGGATGATATGGGACATTACAGCTATTTCCCACTGAATACTGGCAGTTAGCTGGTCAAATGCTAGGTAATCAGCCATGAGCCATACCTGGCTGGTTAAACAGCGCTGAATATTGGGCAGCTAATTTTCTTCAAAGAATAAATGCTCTCCGGGTACCTACTGTATATATAAATGCACAATTATAGAAACCACCTCATCCCCAAATAAAAACGTTGATTTAAATGTTATCAAACCCCTAATGTTTGAAGATTTCTCACAGTATGAAGCTCATTAGGCAATGTATTCTAAAGGAAGGGTGGATAAATAGAAAATGCTCAAATTTATATTGTTTCCCCATACATAAGGGAAGAAAGCTGTTAAACCACACACACTTTTCAAGAACTTTTGAAAAGAAGGGTAGATTGGATACAGACTAGAAGGGAGTAAGTTCTTTTGGGTCTGTATTGATTTTATTTTTTTATTTTTAATGGGAGTAATGACTGCATATTTCCAGCAAGATGGAAATGTTCAAAAAAGGAGCAACCAGAAGAATAAACTAGTGGCTAACAAATCTTTTATGAGGTGTATTTTACCACAAAGTGTTTCAATCATCATCCAACATGTTTTGGCGCTGGATTGCCTGCATCAGGGGCACATTCAGTCTTTATAAAGAGAACAAGTAACGCACTGTGAAAGAAGATTTCAGTGCATAAAGATTGCTTCATGGTCAGTGCATCAAAACTGGAGTAAAAACATTCATACATAACACACCTCATCAAAAAGAATTGCTTTTTGATAACATTTTTGATTTGTTAGCAACTAGTTGATTCTTCTGGCTGCTCCTTTTTAACATTTTGACCTTTGCTGGGGCTTGTTTGTGCTTCTCTGTGTTCTCCAGATCTAGCTAGATGGAACCAACCCAGAAGAAAGACTTTCCTGAGATCAAGGAAGAATTATTGTTTGGAGCAATCGAGGAACCTAGTTTCTTAAACAGAAATACTGGCCATGGGTCTGCCATAGAAGAGGACAAATTTATCAAACCAATGAGTTCTTCCACACCAAGTGATAAGATAAAGTTGGAACAGAAAAGGATGGAAGGTGAAGATACTACTGTTCCATATGAAAAAGAGGAGTACTGCATTGTATATTGCTACAGAGGAGTAGCAAAGCTGCACATAGAGAAATAATTTTATCCTGCCAGTTCGGAACCAATTTATCAGGTGACAATGTGGTGGATTTAGAACATGAAAGCGTAACATTTAGTACCATGATTAAAATAATTGGAGAAATCTATTAGGTTTATTTGAAGTAGTAGAGATGGCCTTTATTGCGGGTCATTTTCAATATGTCCAAATCCAAGTTTGGATGTTTTGCGGAAGACACATATAAATCCATTACCAAACATGCTCATTTCCAAAACTGCAAAATGTCTTATCTTGTTTTTTTGAAAATGGCCATTTTTCAGATGTGCATCTATCTTTGTGAACCATTTTCGAAAAAACCAAGATAAGACATTTTGCAGTTTTGAAAAGAAAAAAACCACACACACAAAACAAACCATTGGGATGTAGGAGGGGCCAGTACAGCAGTGGGGCACCTTAGGGGATATTGCAGTGAACTTCACACAAAAGGTCACAGGTACACATCTCACCATGTCCCCTTTATATTATGTATGAGTCCTCCAAAATCCACCCAAAACCTACTGGACCCAACTAAACACCATATCAATAGCCCTTATGCCTGCAGATGTCCCCTATATGTAGGTACAGTAGATTTTGGGTGGATTTTGGTAGTATATGGCCCAGGATCCCCTTCTCTGCAGTCCAGGGAAGTCCCCTTCTCTGTAGTTCAGGGAAGTCTAATAGGACTTCCCTGAACATCTGAAGCTATCATATAGGCTGGTATATATAATTTCATTTATATCCTTAAGGGAAATACTTTTTTACAGAAAGGGTGGTAGATGCTTGGAACAGACTCCCAGAAGAGATGGTAGAGACAGAGACTGTGTCTGAATTTAAGAAAGCCTGGGATAGGTACATGGGATATCTCGGAGAAAGGAAGAGATAATAGTTACTGTGGAGGGGCAGACTGGATGGGCCATTTGGCCTTTATCTGTCATCATGTTTCTATGTTTCTATGAAATAGGGTCAGTGGCCACTGGGTGAGTGTTGGAAGGGTCATGCTTACACCCCTCTAGTTACCTTTTTGGCACTTATGAGGGGGTGCTGAAAAGTTCTCAGTCCAACCAACTTTCTAAATCCTGAGTGTTATTTTGCCATTGTAGCTGAAAAGAGTGTTATTTTATTTTGCAAAGTGCCAATTTGCAGAATTGTAATGCTATGTTTTGACATTGGTTCAGATCATTGATTGAACCATGTCAATGAAAAGTGTGGAATTTTCAAGTGTGGAACCCGAGCTATCATGAAGTTCCTATTCCTGAAGAAGAAAACTACAAAGGAAATCCATGAATGTATGATGTAAACATTGAGGGCTCCTTTTACTAAGGTGCTTTAGGGTATTAACGCGCAGAGTAGCGTGCGCTACAATGCCACACGCACTAGACGCTAACACCTCCATAGAGCTCCATTAGTATTTTCATCTATCGCATGGTTTTGCGCATGGTAATCTTCAGCATGCGCTAAAAACACTAGCGCATCTTAGTAAAAGGAGCCCTGAGTGACAAATGCATCTACTCCACAGTGAAGAAATGGTATGCAAAATTCCAGCATGGAGATTTTGAGACTGAAGATGCAGCAAGATCTGGGAGGCCTCAAATGGTGTCAACTCCTGAAGTTGTTGATTATGTTCATGACCTGATTTGGGCAGATCAGTGAATATCGGCTAATACAATTGCTGAGACACCACAGATATCAAGGGGAATGTGTTGGGTGTATAATCCAGCGCAGCTGTATATGCAGAAGCTGTCAGCCAAGTGGTTGCTGAAATGTTTGAATGCTGACGAGAAATGACATCGAGTGGACACTTCCATGTTGATTTTGCAGCATTTTCAGTGAGCTGGTGTCAATTTTTTGGAACGACTAGTTATTGTTGATGAAGCATGGTTACACCACTATCATCCTGAGACAAAACAACAGTGCACGCAATTGTGGTACTCAGGTTCTTCAAACCCAAGGAAAATCAAGATCCAGACATCTGCAGGAAAGGTCATGGGCACAGTATTTTGGATCAGGCAGGTGTTGTAATGACTGATTATCTTCCAAGGGGCCAAACAGTTAATGCAGAATATTATTACAACTTGCTATGCTGATTACATAAGAACATAAGAAGTGCCTCTGCTGGGTCAGACCAGAGGTCCATCATGCCCAGCAGTCCACTCACGCGGGGGCCCACCAGGTCCAGGACCTGTATAGTAACCCTCTATCTATACCCTTCTATCCCCTTTTCCTTCAGAAAATTGTCCAAACCCTTCTTGAACTCCAATACCGTACCTTGTCCTATCACACCCTCTGGAAGCGCATTCCAGGTATCCATCACCTGTTGGGTGAAGAAGAACTTCCTAGCATTGGTTTTGAATCTGTCCCCTCTTAATTTTTCCGAATGGCCTCTCATTCTTGTAGTTTTCGAAAGTTTGAAGAATCTGTCCCTCCACTTTCTCTATGCCCTTCAAGATCTTGTAAGTCTCTATCATGTCCCCTCTAAGTCTCCACTTCTCCAGGGAAAAGAGCCTCAGTTTCTCCAATCTTTCGGCATATGAAAGGTTTTCCATACCTTTTATCAAACGTGTCGCTCTCTTCTGAACCCTCTCGAGTATCACCATATCTTTCTTTAGGTATGGCGACCAATATTGGACGCAAACTCCAGATGCGGGTGCACCATCGCCCAATACAACGGCAGGATAACTTCTTTTGTTCTGGTTGTAATACCCTTCTTGATTATGCCTAGCATTCTATTTGCTTTCTTAGTGGCCTCTGCACACTGCGCTAACGGCTTCATTATCTTGTCGACTATTACCCCAAAGTCCCTTTCTTGGGTACTCTCACTCAATAACAACCCTCCCATCATGTAGCTGTATCTCAGGCTTCTTTTTTCTATGTGCAAGACTTTACATTTCTCTACATTGAACTTCATCTGCCATCTCATTGCCCACTTCCCTAGTTTGTTCAGGTCCTTTTGTAAACCTTCGCAGTCCTCTATTGTCCTAGCCCCACTAAATAGTTTAGTGTCATCTGCGAATTTTATTACTTTGCACTTCGTCCCTGTTTCTAGATCATTTATGAAAACATTGAATAGCAGTGGTCTGAGCACCGACCCCTGTGGAACACCACTCATGACCCTCCTCCAGTCCGAGTAGTGGCCCTTCACTCTTACCCTCTGTTTCCTATCTGCCAACCAATTCCTAATCCATCTGTGTATGTCTCCATCCACCCCATGGTTCTTCAGTTTCCGAAGTAGGCGTTCATGGGGTACCTTGTCAAAGGCTTTTTGGAAGTCTTAGTATACGATGTCAATGGGGTCCCCTTTGTTCATCCATTTGTTAATTCCTTCGAAGAAGTGCAATAAGTTCGTTAAGCACGATCTTCCCTTGCAGAAGCCATGTTGGCTTGTTTTCATAAGTTTATTCCTTTCTAGATGCTCCTCGATAGTATCTTTTATCAGTGCTTCCGCCATTTTCCCCGGAACTGAGGTCAGACTTACCGGTCTGTAGTTCCCCGGGTCATCTCTTGATCCATTTTTAAAGATGGGCGTAACATTGGCTATCTTCCAATCCTCCGGGATCACGCCTATTTTCAGGGATAGATTACAAACTTGCTGTAGTAGTTCTGCTATTTCCTCCTTAAGCTCTTTCAGCACCCTAGGGTGGATTCCGTCTGGGCCTGGTGATTTGTCAGTTTTTAATTTTTCTAACTGCCTGTGTACGTCTTCAAGATTTACTTCCATGGATGTTAATTTTTATTTTTGTTCTCCTTTGAAGATTTGTTCAGTTTCCGATATGTTGGATGCAGTGGCGTACCTAGGGTATGTGGCACCCGGGGCCCATCATTTTTTGACACCCTCCCCCCCAATGTAAAAAAATATTTTTTGTAATGACCATGAAACAGAATAAATGGTCAGAATAGAAACAGGCAGTGAAAATTTTCTTATATTCCAAACATAACATAACATAAATTATGTCTGAATCGTCATGACATCAGAAGTACATATGGAGTAGTTGCAGGTGATGCTTGGGACAGTTCTGATTGTGTTAGTTCGGTTTTATGTGTTTTTTGAATAGAAGGGTTTTTATTTCTTTTTGAAGGTTTTGCAGTCTGTGGTCGATGTCAATTGGTTGTAGAGTTGGGGGTCGAGTGTTGCAGCTCGAATGGCTAGGAGGTTGTCGAACAGTTTTTTTCTTTTGACGTTTTTGGTTGGAGGGTGTGTGAATGGTGCGTGAGTTCTCCTATGTCTGTTTGAAGTGGATTGAATTATTTAGCTGAAGAAATTAGTTACCCCCTCATCCCACACACATTAATTCTCTTCCATTTTTGTTCCCATTATAAAAAAACACTGATAAGTTCCCAGAAAAAAAATACATTAAAATAAGAAGTGAAAACAAAGGCCCCTACAGATGAGAACATAACATAAGAATAGCCTAACTGGGTCAGACCAATGGTCCATCATGCCCAGTAGCCCATTCTCATGGTAGCCAATCCAGGACACTAATACCTGGTCAAAACCCAAAGAGTAGCAACATTCCATGCTACCGATCCAGGGCAAGCAGACACTTCCCCCATGTTTTAATAACAGATTATGGACTTTTCCTCCAGGAATTTGTCCAAATCTTTCTTAAAACCAGCTACACTATCTGCTTTTACCATAACTTCTGGCCACTTCATTTTTAAGTTTAGATCTTTCATTTCAAACAGAGACCTTGCTAGATGTCAAATACAGCACAAGGTAACTTCACATGGACTTAGCTGTGCAGGAAATGTGAATCTCCTCATACACCCACCATATAGTGCAAAAATGTGCAAAGGTCTGTTTTTTTCTTTTGATCACTACATAGCCTAATGCCATACAAGCAGCGCTGTTACAAACATATTCTGTAGGTCAGTGCTAAGGATAACAAAGTTTCCTTCCTTGGACCAGAAGGAGATACTGATAAACCACTGGAAGAGATCCCAAAACAACACCCAAAGACCCACTCAGTGTGTGGACCAGTTGAGTGGAGTGGACTAACTGGGGGGTGGAAATGGGCCCGGAGTTTGCTCAGCAGAATTTCCCAGACCACCTCTTCCTCTCAACACATTGACACGCTGCCACCACCACCACTAGGAACACCTCACTGGGTAGGCCAGCTATGCTATAAACTTTATAAAACACATTATTATATTTTCTTATAAAGCACATATTTTAACTGAACTCTCTGACATCCTCAGCCTTTCCATTCACAAAAATAGAAGGAAGAAAAGTTCCCATTTCCTGCTGTCTCATGTCCCCGGCCTATACAATATTTTTTTTCTGCAGACCCTTCAAAAGTCTGACCAAATCCTCGTTTCACTTGCATTATAAAGTACTGAGGATTCCATCTCTCCCCAATCCCAGGTCCTAAAGTCTAAGACAGTAGCGCAAACTAATGCTGCCAGATTCAGGAAAAAAATTTCGATTCGATTCAGCCTATTGAATTGGTTTTTCAATTCGATTTTCCTGCCCAGTTGGGTGATTTTTTTCAAAACTCCTGGTGGGTTTTATAGCTTTTTCAACCCCTTTGGCTTCTCCTAACCACACTGGCACTGTGGTGTAAATAAAATAAAGAAACAAAAAGGACTTTTCCTCTCTCTGTTAAATCCTAGCTCACGTTTGCAGTCCAACACCAGCTCTGGCAGGATACACATTTCAAGTCTGACATATTATAATCACAAAACAGAAAATAAAATTAATTTTTCTACCTTTTGTTGTCTGGTTATATTTCAAATCTTGTTGGTCCAAGGCTCTGGTTTTCTTCTGATAACTTACTTGCCAGGGTCTCCTTCTTTCTTCTTTCTGCGTGCTAACCATCCATTTGCCAACTCTGTCCTCCCTTTCCATTTCCCTTTCCTCCCCAGGAAGTCTGGTATCTTTCCTTTTTTTCATCTCCCTCCATAGATCCACCTTTTCTTAACTACCCTTTCATCCGGCATCTCTCTCTCCTTCCCCACCACCCCAGAGTCCACCATCTCTCCCTTTCTTTTCCCAATTACCCTCCTATCCAGTATCTCTATCCCTCCTCCACACCATCCCTTGTGTCCAATTTCTCTCCCTTTCTGTTCCTTCCCTCCCTAAATCCCATGGTCCATCATCTCTCTCCCTCTCCTCTATTTTCAGACCCATTATTTCTTCCTCCCCCCCCAAAGTTTGGCATATGCACGTCTCTTTGAACACCCCCTTCCCTCCGTGTACTTCTAAACCAGGGTCCCCCCCCAAAGGCCTGTCCCCCCCTTAAAGGTCTGCCTGTCCCCCCTTGAATGCCTGCACCCCCCTTGAAGGCCTGTCCCATCCCCTTGTAGGCCTGTCCCCCCCTGTCCCTCCCCCTTGTAGGCCTGTCCCCCCCTTGAAGGCCTGCCTACCTGTCCCCCCCTTGAAGGCCTGTCCCCCCCTTGAAGGTCTGCACCCCCCTAGAAGGCCTGCCTGCACCCCCCCGAAGGCCTGTCCCCCCTTGAAGGCCTGTCCCACCCCCTTGTAGGCCTGTTCCCCCTTGAAGGCCTGTCCCCCCCCTTGAAGGCCTGCACCCCCTTGAAGGTCTGCACCCCTCCCGAAGGCCTTCACCCCCCCCCGAAGGCCTGTCCCCCCCCCTTGAAGGCCTGCACCCCCTTGAAGGTCTGCACCCCCTCTGAAGGCCTGCACCCCACCGAAGGCCTGCACCCCCCGAAGGCCTGTCCCCCCTTGAAGGCCTGTCCCACCCCCTTGTAGGTCTGTCCCCCCCTTGTAGGCCTGCCTGCCTGTCCCCCCTTGAAGGCCTGCACCCCCTTGAAGGTCTGCACCCTCCCTGAAGGCCTGCACCCCCCCGAAGGCCTGCACCCCCCCCAAAGGCCTGTCCCCACTTGAAGGCCTGTCCCACCCCCTTGTAGGCCTGTCCCCCCCTTGAAGGCCTGCCTGCCTGTCCCCCCCTTGAAGGCCTGTCCCCCCCTTGAAGGCCTGTCCCCCCCCTTGAAGGCCTGTCCCCCCTCTTGAATGCCTGCACCCCCCCCGAAGGCCTGCACCCCCCGACGGCCTGTCCCCCCTTTGAAGGCCTGCACCCCCCCCTTGAAGTCCTGCACCCCCCCGAAGGCCTGTCCCCCCCCTTGAAGGCCTGTCCCACCCCCTTGTAGGCCTGTCCCACCCCCTTGTAGACCTGTCCCCCCCTTGAGGGCCTGCCTGCCCCCCCTTGAAGGCCTGTCCCTCCCCCTTGAAGGTCTGCACACCCCCCCTGAAGTCCTGCACCCCCCCGAAGGCCTGTCCCCCCCCTTGAAGGCCTGTCCCCCCCCCTTGTAGGCCTGTCCCACCCCCCTTGTAGACCTGTCCCCCCCTTGAAGGCCTGCCTGCCCCCCCCTTGAAGGCCTGTCCCTCCCCCTTGAAGGTCTGCACACCCCCCCCGAAGGCCTGTCCTCCCCCTTGAAGGCCTGCCTCCCCCCTTGAAGGCTTGCCTGCCCCCCCCTTGAAGGCCTGTCCCCCCTTGAAGGCCTGCCTGCCTGCCTGTCACCCCCCTCCCCCTTGAAAGCCTGCCTGCCTGCCTGCCCGTCCCACCCCGAAGGACCGCTCGCCCCCCTGGCCTCCCCGCACCACCTATGAAGCAGCCGCAGCAGGTTCGCGACGTCAGCTATCCCTGTGCTGCTTAGGCGCTGCTTCCTGCGCCACGGTCCCGCCCCTCCTCTGACGTCAGAGGAGGGGCGGGACCGCGGCGCAGGAAGCAGCGCCCAAGCAGCTCAGGGATCGCTGACGTCGCGATCCTACTATGGGCTGCACCTACACAGGTGGTACAGGAAGGTCAGTGGGGCGAGCGGTCCTTCGGGGGTGGGGTGGGGGGACTGAACGGCAAGGCCGGGAGCACCCCCTCAGGGCTGGCACCCGGGGCGGACCACCCCTCCCGCCCCCCCTTGGTACGCCACTGGTTGGATGTGTCCTCATTTGTAAATACTGACTAAAAGAACGTGTTTAGTCTTTCTGCCACTTCTTTCTCCTCCTTCACCACACCCTTCCTATCTCCGTCATCCAACGGTCCCACCTTATTCCTAGCCGGTTGCTTCCCTTTAACGTATCTAAAGAACGTTTTGAAATTTCGTGCTTCCCTGGCTAGCCTCTCTTCATATTCTCTTTTTGCTTTTCTAACTACAAGGTGACATTCTTTTTGATACTTCCTGTGTTCTTTCCAGTTCTCCTCGGTTTTACCCTTTTTCCATTTCTTGAATGAATTTTTCTTATCACCTATCGCTTTCTTCACTTCTTTAGTTATCCACACCGAGTCTTTTGTTCGGCTCTTTTTGCACCCTTTTCTGAATCTGGGGATATACAGATTTTGCGCCTCGCTCACCGTATCCTTGAATAAAGACCAGGCTTGCTCAACAGTCTGCCATTTCTTTGAGCTGTATCTAAGTTTCTTCCTTACCATTACCCTCATCGCTTCGTAGTTTCCTTTCTTGAAGTTGAGAGTTGTCGCTGTGGTTCTCTTTCCCTTCGATATTCCTACTTCAACTTTGAACTTGATTATATTGTGATCGCTGTTTCCCAATGGTCCCACTACTTCCACTTCCTTTGCAGGTCCTCTTAGCCCATTAAGGATTAGATCCAGAGTGGCATTCCCTCTCGTCGGTTCTCTGACAAGCTGATCCATGAAGCAGTCCTGTATAGCCTCCAGGAATCTGCTCTCCCTAGTGCATTTTGAGTTTCCAAGACTCCAGTCTATCCCGGGATAGTTAAAGTCTCCCATAATAATCATATTACTGCTTTTGCATTCTCGTTTCATCTCGGCTTCCATTTCTTCATCGGCAGCTTCAGTTTGCCCAGTTGGACGATAGTACAGGCCCATCTTTATCTCAGGGCCTTTCCTTCCCGGTATTTTAACCCATAGCGATTGCAATTTGTTGGTCTTCGCTGCTGTGTCCACTCTGATCAAGTGTATGTTTTCTTTTACATATAGGGCTATTCCTCCTCCTTTCTGACCTGACCTGTCTTCGCGATAGAGTTTGTACCCCGGCAGTTCTATGTCCCATTTGTTTTCTTCATTCCACTATGTTTCGGATACTCCAATGATGTCTAGGTTCTCAGTTTTGGCCATGACTTCTAATTCCCCCATTTTGTTCCTTAGACTCTTTGCATTAGTATATATGCAGTTTAAGTCCTGGTATTTTTTCATCTTCATTTCCTTTCCCTGTGCTTCAATCTTTATTTTCTTCTCCTGTGCTACGATCCTCTTATCCTCCTCTTCTAGATCAGTCAACTCCTGTGTTTTGCCCGTTGTTTCTTCCCAGCATTTTACCCACTTAGTATCTTCACGGGAGGCATTGAAAGAAAAAAGGAGAAGCTGCGAAAAAGAGTTTTCTTTTTGCAAGTCAATGTACCTGCTCACAAGGCTGGCAAAACAATGGATCTTTTCATGCAGTTGGGATTTCAGTGCATAGACATCCATCCTACTCACCAGATCTTGCTCCTTAAACCTTATAAGGAGTTTGAAAAGGGTGACAATTTTCGAATGATTCAGAGATGATTGCAGCAGTGGTGCAGTATTTCAGTGACCAGACATCAGAGTATTTTTTTTGAAAGGTTATAGAAACTTCAGACATTATGTGCCAAATGTGTTGAACTTAGGGGTAAATATGTGGAATAACTTGTAAGTTTCATGACTCCAAGTCATTCCCTTCTTGGTTGGGCTGAAAACCTTTGAGCACCCCCCACCCCCTCATATTTATTGTTAAAATAGGTCTAGCCCCAAATGTCCAAAGTGTGCCCTGGACATATTCTAAAATATTTGTTTATGAAAGAAAAATGTCCAAATCATACGTCTGCCCTAGTCCCTCTCACAGAAAATTAAGAACCCAACAGTTCCGCAGTAAAAGGGTTAAAAGCAAAAAGAAGACTGTCAGAGCAATGTCCATGATGCAGAATTTTAATTCAGTCAGTTGATTTGTATCACAACAGTATAATCCATGTTTCGACAAATTGTCTTCCTCAGGGGTCCCTCCCACACCATGCCTCTAACACATCACCTTGAGATTTAAATGAGCTGCAGATGAACAGCACTGATGTCCATCTAGAAAACAGGTTTCAAAAATAGCGAATTGGAAGGGTTTGGCAAGAAACATGTTCATTAACCCCTTTATGGATGGTTTTCTTTTTTGGAAATGAGCTCTGTATTGCTACATTATATTACATTTATTGACTTCTATTCTGCCTAAGCCTTATTTATTTATTTACTCAATTTTCTATACTGTTCTCCCAGGGAAGCTCAGAATAGTTTTACAGAAATTTATTCAGGTACTCAAGCACTTTTCCCTGTCTGTCCCGGTGGGCTCACAATCTATCTAATGTACCTGGAGCAATGGGAGGGGGGTGTTAAGTGACTTGTCCAGGGTCACAAGGAGCAGCATGGGTTTGAACCTACAACCTCAGGGTGCTGAAGCTGTAGCTTTAACTGCTGCATGAATGCAGAAATGGAATCAAATATATACCTCTCCTACAAGCAGAGTAATCCACACACAGGAGTCGTGAAATGCTGGCAGTGTCAAGTCCATATCCAATAAAGCACTCTCAGTTAAAATCCTTTGTTGTTGATGACATCTTTGCCTCACAGCTCTTGTGTGTGGAGTGCTTTAACCAGTGCACCACACTCTCCACCTTTCAGGTCTAGGCAGAGTACAATAAGATTATTTGGACATCTCCAAAGAATTACAGTTTAGAATTTAAGACAGTATTTGTTCAAGCGAGATGTTACTGAGAATTAACATATTTCCTGAATTGTATACTGTAATTTTGCCATCTTAATTTCTTTATAATGTTTATGATACAGTATTTCGTCTTAATTAATTTCTTTAATGATGGCATGTGACACTTTTGCCATAGGTGTACTGTATGCTAAAGAATGACATGGGGACAAATTTTTCCCCATCACTGCAGGAATTCATTTTCCTATCCCATCCCCATGAGTTCTGTTCCTGTCCTTGACCCATTCCTGCAAACTCCATCCTCATCTGCACAAGCCTCAAATACTTTAAAATCATAAGTGTTTGAGGCTTGTGTGGTTAAGGCAGATCTTACAGGAATGGGGCAGGCATAGGGACAGCGACAAAGCTCACGGGGACGGGACGGAGAAATTGAGTTCCTGGGGATATGGTCATATCAAAGAATGGAAACAAGATTCATTGAATTGAATTTTTTAATTTGCATGTTTTATTTCTCACTCTCTTTTTTGACTAAAAAATAGAGAGATAACTTTCTTTGTAATCTGTGACAATAATTGCTATATATTCATATGATCACAGCTATGATCCAATTAGAAATTTTTCCATTTATAATTGTGCAAAATACATTGTTTAAAATATTTGTGAAGTGCTCAGACCAAGAAACCCATATAATAGTGATGTCACTACAATGAGGTTTACAAGGGGACCATCATCGCCTTCACAAGTCCCCTGCCCTCCCTGTATATTAAAGCTTATCTAAAGCCTGTCTGGTAAGTACATCCAGCTTGTGGTACTTATCTGTATTGGGGAGCAATTAATGATGTTAACTCTCAATGGTGACTTATTGAAATAAAAATACAAGTGCTTCAGTAAAATCCTGAATGTTTTTTCTTATCTGATTAAGTTCCCATCCCTCCGACGGAATTTTAAAAATTTAATAAGTCACCATTATTTCAATAAGTCACCATTGAGAGTTAACATCATTAATTGCTCCCCAATACAGATAAGTACCACAAGCTGGATGTACTTACCAGACAGGCTTTAGATAAGCTTTAATATACAGGGAGGGCAGGGGACTTGTGAAGGCGATGATGGTCCCCTTGTAAACCTCATTGTAGTGACATCACTATTATATGGGTTTCTTGGTCTGAGCACTTCACAAATATTTTAAACAATGTATTTTGCACAATTATAAATGGAAAAATTTCTAATTGGATCATAGCTGTGATCATATGAATATATCACTCTCTTTTTTGCCATCTACCTTTTAGGAAAAATGCCAACCCTCTCCTCCCCCTGATTCCCTGCCCAAAACTCTTTTTTCTGTTTCTCATGTACACTCTGGAATCATTGTAATAAGTGGCTCTATCCTTTAGTGCAATGTTCTGTCTGATTGAGATTTTCTCACTCTGAAGTAGTAAGGGTTTTCACATCGAAAAATCCACAAACCACTGCTCTAAAAGACAGCACGTGTCAGGCAGAGTAAGGAATTCTTCTCAGTTTACAAAACCACACTACATTTTGGCATGGTTTTTTAACTTTTCCCGTAATGCTGAATCTTTACTACATTCCTTGAGCTATAATAAAGATTCCAGCACTGGAGTTAAAGGGTCAACTTAGGTGGAGAGCAGAATTTTCCAAAATGCAGTGGATGAAGAGAACGTCACAGGACACCTCATCAGGTTTAGGTAAGTATTAATGGCCCATGGGGGTGCCTTAGCTTTAGGGGCTATCTGGATGACCTACAATGCCAAGTGTTTGGGCCAGGGATGATAGCGTTAAAAGGAGGAGAAGAGGGTTTTTTTCCCCTTTCTTCTTTCCTGTCAGCACATGAGCCAGTTCCCATTCAGTATAATAGAGTACTGAATGGAGACTGGCTCATTAACTGACAGCAAAGGAGAAAATGACAAAGACTTGTGCCTGGGCAGAAAACGGATGTTACCACAGCATTGCACACAGTTGTTTTTTTCCAAGTATGCACAGTTTTAACACCACGGTAATTTATCAGGCTGTGATTTTAAACTAATTCTTCAATCTGTTGTGTTAGCTGGATTGGACTGCTGTAACATTGTGTATTTAGGAATGACATCTTCCGACACGTGTGCGTTACAGCTGTTCAAAATTCTATTATTCAAACTTTGGGATTGGGAAGTTTGAACATGTTACTTCATATTTCATATAAGAACATAAGAAGTTGCCTCCACTAGGTCAGACCAGAGGTCCATCGCGCCCAGCGGTCCGCTCCCATGGCAACCCTTCAGGTCCATGACCTGTGAAGTGGTTCCTGACCATTTCTATGACCTACCTCTGCTTCTATCTGTACCCCTCAATCCCCTTATCCTTTAGGAACCTATCTAAACCTTCCTTGAACCCCTGTACTGTGCTCTGGCCTATCACAGCCTCCGGAAGCGCGTTCCATGTGTCCACCACCCTCTGGGTAAAAAAGAACTTCCTAGCATTTGTTCTAAACCTGTCCCCTTTCAATTTCTCCGAGTGACCCCTAGTACTTGTGGTTCCCCACAGTCTGAAAAATCTGTCCCTGTATACCTTCTCTATGCCCTTCAGGATTTTGAAGGTTTCTATCATGTCTCCTCTAAGTCTTCTCTTCTCTAGGGAGAACAGCCCCAGCATTTTCAACCTGTCAGCGTATGAAAAGTTTTCCATACCTTTTATCAGTTTAGTCGCTCCTCTCTGGACCCCCTCAAGTACTGCCATGTCCTTCTTGAGGTACGGCGACCAGTACTGGACACAGTACTCCAGGTGCGGGCGCACCATTGCACGATACAGTGGCATGATGACTTCCTTCGTCCTGGTTGCGATATCCTTTTTAATGATACCCATCATTCTGTTCGCTTTCTTTGAGGCTATCGCACACTGTGCCGATGCTTTCAATGTTGTGTCCACCATCACCCCCAGGTCTCTTTCAAGGTTGCTCACCCCTAGCAATGACCCCCCCATTTTGTAGCTGAACATTGGGTTCTTTTTCCCTACATGCATGACCTTGCATTTCTCTATGTTAAAACTCATTTGCCACTTTTTTGCCCACTCTTCCAGTCTCGTTAGGTCCCTTTGGTTTGGCTGGCCATGGAGAACAGAGTGAAGTATAAGTTGTTATTGTTGGTTTATTTAAGTGTATATCGCTAAAATATCCACAGGACTATGTGACGCCCTATGTGCCCTCTCGACCATTGCGCTCTGCGACACATTGTAATTTGGTTATTCCAACTCATTACGTTTACAGACTATGAAATCTAGCACTTTCCTATGTGTTGGACCTGCTGAGTGGAACAGGCTGCCAGAATACATCAAGCAACAAAAAGATTTATGTAAATTTAAAAAATTGTTAAAGCCTCATCTGTTTTGTGAGATGAAGTATGATGGTAGATGCCTTTTATATGCATTGGCAATTCTGATGTTTTTTTAATTGTGTATGTTTGGTTGTAATCCGCCTTGTTTAAGGGCAGAATATAAATAATAAATTACAAACTAAACTATAAACTTTCTTTTAGCACATGCACAAGGAAACTGTGTTAAAGCCAATGTATAGTTCTAATGCACGACTTATTACTTTAGTCTCTCTCCAATATTCAAAATGATTTACATGACCTGGAAAGGCTCCTGGTCATTTAAATTACTTGTCCAGAGCTAACTAAAAATATTTAGTGGCTTGTGCCACTAAATATCCGTGGTTAGTGCCTAAGCCGAAACTGGCTAACTTGTGGGCATTCCAGGGGAGGAGTTGGCACTTCTGTGGTTCAGTGCTGATATTCAGCCCATAACCGCATAAGAAAATCACGTAAAACCCCTAATTCTATAAAAAGCACCAAAAATTATGCACACAGGTTTTGGCCATGTTCCCAAATTGGGCGTGCAATTTAATTGAATAACAAGCAAATTAACATTGATAATTGTCTTTTTTTAACAAACAATTATCAATGCTAATTAGAATCAATTTGCAGGTTATGTTTGTAAATTTAGGCACAGGATCTGCACCTAAATTTACCATACAAATCAAAAAAAGGGGGTGCAGAAATGTGTGGGTCATGGGCAGACTGGGGACACTACTTCAAATTACGCGCATTATTTTAGGGCCTCCAAGCCTATATTTAGGTGCAGGCGTTTGTATCATGTTTTTGTTTGTACAAAGGGCTGCACCTAAATTTTAGTTGTATTTCCCGGGCACAAGCACTATTCTATAAACCGCACCTAACTTTAAGCTCAGCTTATAAAATAGTGCTTTTTTTCAGTGACAATATTTTTGGAGCCATTTATAGAATTTAGCCCAAATTGGGCCGCATAAAAACAGCTCAAGGGCTGAATATCACACTTACCCCCTCCTTTACTAAGGCGCGCTAGCCGATTTAGCGCATGCTAAATTGTCTAGTGCAGTGGTTCCCAACCCTGTCCTGGAGGACCACCAGGCCAGACAGGTTTAATGAATATGCATGAGAGAGATCTGCATATAATGGAGGTGCCAGGCATGCAAATCTACTCCATGCATATTCATTAGGGTTATTCTGAAAACCCGACTGGCCTGGTGGTCCTCCAGGACAGGGTTGAGAACCACTGGTCTAGTGCACCTTAGTAAAAGGACCCTTTAACTGCATGAGTTTGAGCAGCCACAATACAACTGAATCTTCAATACCAATGCCCAATCAAGAAATACAGCTGACAACAGACATAAAAATGGCTAAATATCTGTATTTTGTTCTCTTACTCTGTACCAGTGCACCATGAATTACTAAAAATATGCAAGCTTTTAAACGGCTCTATTATGATCCTGCAATCTCTTCCTGATCTGAGACCCTGAGCTGCCCACTGCTTCTCCTTGGCCTGTGGAGGTAAGGCAGAGCTTGGATGGAGCAGTGCGAATGCTGCTCAGAGAAGCCTTCTGCCTTCTTACTGGGGGTAGAAAAATGGAATTGTCATCTCACAATGGATGAACTATGCACCTTCTCTTTTTGTAACCAAGGGAATAATTAAGATAGATGGGCAGATGAATTAGCTGTCCTGCAAGGTCAGGCGTGGATTGTCTTATTGCTCTATTATTTCAGTGCTGTGGAACTATCACCACTTACCCCTTTTTCATGATTTTTTTTGAACATCCACATAAAAAAAAGGAAGGAAAAAGATACAAATTGATCGTTTGGTGGTCAAATCAGTCTTAGTCATTCTTGGCAGTGCTTGGATTAATGGGATTGAAGGCTGCTGCAGGTTGAGGCAGAGAGAATGGCTGCAAAAGAAGAGAAATGGGTTTGGGCCCCTGGGAACAGAATTGATGTGAAATGCATGGAAGCTATTGCTCTGTGATGTTGTCTTAAAAGCAGGGTGCAAGGAATTGGGGAGTACAAAAAATAAGCTAACATGTTTTGGATTCTATGGAAAAGAGAAGAGTTCTGTGTGGGAAAATATGGGCTTCAATAAGCCACCAGATGGATATGAAAGCAAACCAAGATCCATCACTGAAGTTGGTCTGTTTTTAAAGACACCGGTCTCCGAAGAACCTGGATGTCGGATGTGATTGCTTTGTACAAAGGTCAATATATTAAGCCATAATAAGCATAAACACTTTCTGTTCTGGTTTTTGACCTATAAATGATTGGATTCCGGTGAAAGATCCCTGCACCATGCGCAGGACTCACCACAGTCTCTAAGTGGAAAATATACAACAGTCTTATTGAATATTGGCTAAGTGATCGTAGATGATAACTCATTCGGTCATTGCACCCAATGAACTCATCCTCTCGTGACAGTGGTATACTTTTTACTCTTATGACATCTGCCCTCTATTCATAACTAGTAAACAGAAGCACAAGTTTCTAAGCCTTGTCTCTGGTTGGCTTCCTTCTCTTCCCTTTGTTCTTCCTCAAAGGTGGCCTTATGATTATGTATAAAAATACTGACATTTGCACATATATTGTATTACTACTACTACTACTACTACTACTATTAATTATTTCTATAATGATACCACGAGAATGTGGACAAGGGTTCGGGTAGTATGCTCAGAGAGGAAGGGGCAAATTTTGGTGATGTTGTAGAGAGAAGCAACAGGTCTTAGCAGTTTATTGGATGTGCGTAGAAAATGAGAGGTCGGAATCGAAGACGACTCCAAGGTTGTGAGCAGAGGAGACTGGAACAATGACAATACTGACATGGAGAACGAAGGAGGAGGAGAGTTTAGGAGGAAAGAAGAGAAACTCAGTCTAAGACATATTTAGTTTCAGAAGAACGGGACTTGGGAGTAATCATCAGTGCAGACATGAAGGCTGCCAAACAGGTAGAGAAGGCCTCATCCAAGGCAAGGCGGATGCTGGGATGTATCAATAGAAGCTTCGTCAGCCGTAAACCTGAAGTCATAATGCACAGAGCCATGGTGAGACCTCATCTGGAGTACTGTGTGCAATTCTGGAGGCCACATTACCGTAAAGATGTACTTCGAGTTGAGTCGGTCCAGCAAATGGCCACTAGGATGGTCTCCGGACTCAAGGGTCTCTCATACGAGGAAAGACTGGGCAAGTTGCAGCTCTACTCTCTAGAGGAGCACAGGGAGAGGGGTGACATGATTGAGACATTTAAGTACGTCACGGATCGTGTCAAGGTGGAAAACGACATATTCTTTCCTAAGGGACCTTCAGTCACAAGGGGGCACCCGCTCAAACTCAGAGGAGGGAGATTTGGTGGTGACACCAGGAAGTATTTCTTTACAGAAAGGGTGGTGGATCACTGGAACAAACTACCGGTGCAGGTGATCAAGGCCACTAGCGTGCTCGACTTTAAGAATAAATGGGACATCCACGTGGGATCTCTACGTGGGTCAAGAAGCACTCTGACTTAATGGGGTGGGACAGTAGAGTGGGCAGACTTGATGGGCTATAGCCCTTTTCTGCCGTCATCTTTCTATGTTTCTATGTTCTATGTTTCTATGATGGCAGGACATCCAGGCAGCAATGTCAGCCAAACAGGCAGAGACTTTCTCTTGGACTTTAGGTGAACTTTTGGGTGTAGAGAGTGTCACCCGCACTCTCAGAGCTAGGAGTCCAGGAATGCGGGGACAAGATTTTGGGGCCTTTGTAAGCTGCGAGAGGCTGCCCCAAGAGTTGTCAGAATACTGGCTTAACTTAAAGGAAAAAATCAGAACAAAAATCTGGACTGGATTTATTGTATTCCACAGCAAAACAAGGCAAATAAACTTTGTTCCAGTTTCTTCAGATCAATCCAACAGTTCCCAAAAGTAAACTTAATGTTCATTCAAGATAGTCCAAAGAAAAATACCAAAACCTCAGTCCCTCTGAGTTTTATCTTTAGAGTTCTTTGCTTCAATCAGCAACAACACAAACAGTCCTTATCCATTCCAAGAAAAAAAAAACAAAGAACAAAATTTGGCTCAAAAAGCAAAGTGTAACTGCACTGCACTACTTTAGCAGATAGTAGTGCTGGCCAGGTGGTGGTGCTCCACGTGTTGACATGCGCTACATGAAGAGCCCTCTATCCCACCTCGAACGTGGGGCTAATTCCCCCCACCACACTGGTAAAACATACACCAGAAAAATACAAGACAATTTAGTGTCCTTAAAGTAAAATGGAATTATGATACCTTTAGTCAGGCAGGGTGGCAATTGCCTTGGAGACGCCGATATCCATGGCTTGATCGTCCCAGGTTGCTTCACCTTCCAATTCCATGTCTTGCAGACTGTCTGAGCACTCAGGAGACAGCACAGTTTCACTTTCCTCAATCTCCATACTTTCAGCACATTGAGGATCCTGGCAAACTCTTAGCCCTGAGCTAGCCTGAGGGAGCTGTGTTTGAACCTCATCTCCTGCTCTCCAGCCCTGCTTCTCCTTCTCTAACCGTTCAGTCCTTCGGTTAAGGAGCCTACAGCCCCGCCCAGCCTCCCCAGCTGAAGTGCATTTCCGGTTTGCAGCCTTGGGAAGAGATGGGGGAGGGGAAGTCTGAACTTCTACCCCCAAGCTCCCTCTGCTGGATTTGTAAGAAATGTCAGGCAGAAGGTTACTTTGGGGTTTAACTTGAGTGGCTGGGAAATTACCTGTTCTAACCTGGGGCTTTAGATCAGGGTCAACCCTAGCAGGCATACTCCGCATATCACATACCCCCCCCCTTAAATGACTGCTAGGGGTGGGCCTATGCTTGGGAGTATCTTCCTCTCCGATTCGAGAGAGAGCGTCCGCGTTAATGTTTCTTATATCTACCTCCCCGCCTAGGGGCAGGTTTGGTGGGGCCCGCAGTATAAAAATCTCCATCCCAAATCAATTCCTGTGATTGGGATAATTCTGCCGATAGTGGTCGCCCTAGAGGGTACCCTTCCTCTAAGGATCCTAGACGAGTATCAAACCCCGTCATTAAATCACACATTTCTTTGAGGTTATTTCTGCCCATAAGTTCCATCTGGACTTGTACTCTCTTTACCTCCTCCCGTACCTCACCAACCGCACATGCAATGTTTTTAACTTCGGCTATGTGATCCGGTTGTTCCTCTACATGGTCTTCGAGATGTCCTATCTGTTCCTTAAGACTCTCAGTACTAGATTTTAATGCCTGTAAATCTTTCTGGTATTGTTGTAAGTTTTCTTCGAGAGTGGTTTTGAGCAATTGGTCAGTCTGATAAATTGTTTCTTTCAAACTGGGGCCTAAACTACCGTGTATCCCTTGCACTGCTTTTTCCCACAACTGCTGCTGATCCACCTGTCTTTGCGCTAGTTCCTGATGCAGCTTATGGAATTGCTGCTCTACTGCTTTTTCGAACTCGGCTACGGGGTCTGGGCTACCTTGGGGTATACCCGTAGCAGCAGCGTTTTGCTCCCCCTCTAACGATGATTCCGAGGAACCGAATCCTTTGGCCCCCCTATGAGTGAGTGACAACTGCTTCCATTGCTCTAACCTAGGGTGCCAGATTCGCTCACATATTAACTGGGCAATACGGTCCCCTTTCTTCACCTGAAATTCTTCCTCAGCATGGTTTATCATCAAGATGAGGACGTTGCCCCGATAGTCAGGGTCGATCACACCCGCCCCGATATCAATGGCATGTTGGGCGGCCAACCCGGACCGGGAGGCTACTCTTAGGTACGATCCGGGTGGCGGGGACACCTGGATATCCGTAGGTATCAGTACCCTTCCTTTAGCCCCCACCACAGCATCCTGGGCTGCATAAACATCGCACCCTGCGGCCTTCTCATAGGCAACGGTGGGTGCTAAGGCGTGTTCGGACAAGGGCGCCCACCTGATCGTGGGTCGCCAGTGTCCATGGATCCCTCCTCCCCGCGGGGAATCCCATTTACGGGACTTATATTTCCCTGGCCTTCCTCGTGCCTCAGCCCTTGCCATCAGAGTATGTCTCTCTCTCTCCCTTGGCCTCTCAGAACCTTTCTTATAGGGTATAGTTTCTGTTAGTTCAGACCAGTCCCGGCCCAAAATCAAAGGCACCGGGGCTTTGGGGATAATGGCTACCTTCAGCACTTTTACCGCCCCTTTGTACTCTATAGGAATGAGGTACTGAGGATAGGAGCTTTTGCCCCCATGTACACACACCACTATTGCCTTTCCCGGGACCTTGCTAAATGGCCCCCTTCTCCTGGCTTGATCCCAGCAATTCCGAGACATAATGGATTGTTCGGCCCCGGTGTCTAATAAGGCCTTAACCTTCCGATCATTTATTTGCACCTCAACGACATAAGGGCTCCGGGACCTTTTCTTTTCACTACCAGAAGTGGTAAGGGCTAACTTGACTCGGCACTGTTTTTGTAAGTGCCCAGCCTTTCCACATCTAAAGCAGGTAATGGGACTTTTCTCGGAGACTGGGGTATCGGTTACCTTCCTCAGGGGTGCCTTACTACCCTCATAGGCCTTATTCCAGGATTTCGCCTGATCTCCAGGGCCCCTACCTGACCCCCTATTCCCCTGGGCCTCCCTCCCAGGTGTAGTGGTATATAGGGAATCCAGATAAGCCTCTGCCAGGTCGATTACCTGCGATAAAGATCGACTACCCTGTCTCTGGATCCAGGCCTTCAAACCCTTAGGCACCGCTTCAAGAAATTGCTCATGAAGAATCTCGGTGAGTAAGGCCTGGGCATCCCCGAGACAGGGTTGTAGCCACCTCTCCGCCAATTTCCTTAGCCTATGAAAGAGAGCTTTGGGCCTTTCCTTTTCCCCCATTTGGGTGCCCCTAAACTCCTGGCGATAGTGCTCCCGGGTGAATCCCAGGTAATCTAGTATATGGTTTTTTATAGCCCTATAATTACTGGCTAGCTCAGGACTAAGAGTCTGATAGGCGGCCAATGCTGATCCAGCAAGGCACGGTATCAGCCTCGTGGCCCATTGAAGCTCAGGCCAGCCTGCTGACACAGCCATCCTCTCAAAAGCATGTAAAAAGTCATCGGGAGCGTCAGTGGGCCCCATCTTACATACTTGCATGGACTGTAGATTTTGTGATGCTACCGAAGCTCCCATAGTTGTAGGTGCTCCCGCAGTAGTTCCGCCCATCGCTCCTTGGAACAGCTGTGCCATAGTCCTAGTCTGGTCCGCCATAGACTTGACTAGCTCCTCATGCCGCCGTCCAGTCTCGGCTTGGCTCGCCCGCCAGAGTTCTTGGTTACTCTGCAGCACGACTTTTAAATCCTCCGTCTGTTTTTGTCTCTCCGAAGCCAGGAGGGTAAACAGTTGCTGGAGATCCATCGGGAGGCTGTAAAAGACAAACAAAAGAAAAGAAACCCAAGTGCGGAACCCTCAAACAGACTGGGTCAACCTTGCAGTTCCCCCCTCACCCTTGAGCTTAGGTACTCTTACCCGCAGCCTGGGTGAGTCTGCGCCTTTGGTTGTTAGGCCTCCTTGGCCTCCAGTCGTTCTCCGCAGACTTGTTCCCTCGAACCTCGGGTCTGTTCCCTTATCGGCCACCTCCCGAAACAGGTCCGGTCCAGGTAAGCTCCGATCTCCACAGCTTTCTCCTCGGACGGCTTCCTTCCGGGGGTCCCGTTCCACGACCTAGAAGACTCGTCCCTTCCAGCAGCCACCTGAAGAGTCCTCTTGCCTAAACAATTCTTTAGTCAGGAACACCAAAACAAACTTAAAAAAAAAAATTGCAAGCGTTTTTTTTTTTTTTTCCAATCACCAAAGTTCACCAATACGTCCAGCAGGAGGCAGTAATAGTATCCCACTCCTGATACCAAGTTTGTCACCCGCACTCTCAGAGCTAGGAGTCCAGGAATGCGGGGACAAGATTTTGGGGCCTTTGTAAGCTGCGAGAGGCTGCCCCAAGAGTTGTCAGAATACTGGCTTAACTTAAAGGAAAAAATCAGAACCAAAATCTGGACTGGATTTATTGTATTCCACAGCAAAACAAGGCAAATAAACTTTGTTCCAGTTTCTTCAGATCAATCCAACAGTTCCCAAAAGTAAACTTAATGTTCATTCAAGATAGTCCAAAGAAAAATACCAAAACCTCAGTCCCTCTGAGTTTTATCTTTAGAGTTCTTTGCTTCAATCAGCAACAACACAAACAGTCCTTATCCATTCCAAGAAAAAAAAAACAAAGAACAAAATTTGGCTCAAAAAGCAAAGTGTACCTGCACTGCACTACTTTAGCAGATAGTAGTGCTGGCCAGGTGGTGGTGCTCCACGTGTTGACATGCGCTACATGAAGAGCCCTCTATCCCACCTCGAACGTGGGGCTAATTCCCCCCACCACACTGGTAAAACATACACCAGAAAAATACAAGACAATTTAGTGTCCTTAAAGTAAAATGGAATTATGATACCTTTAGTCAGGCAGGGTGGCAATTGCCTTGGAGACGCCGATATCCATGGCTTGATCGTCCCAGGTTGCTTCACCTTCCAATTCCATGTCTTGCAGACTGTCTGAGCACTCAGGAGACAGCACAGTTTCACTTTCCTCAATCTCCATACTTTCAGCACATTGAGGATCCTGGCAAACTCTTAGCCCTGAGCTAGCCTGAGGGAGCTGTGTTTGAACCTCATCTCCTGCTCTCCAGCCCTGCTTCTCCTTCTCTAACCGTTCAGTCCTTCGGTTAAGGAGCCTACAGCCCCGCCCAGCCTCCCCAGCTGAAGTGCATTTCCGGTTTGCAGCCTTGGGAAGAGATGGGGGAGGGGAAGTCTGAACTTCTACCCCCAAGCTCCCTCTGCTGGATTTGTAAGAAATGTCAGGCAGAAGGTTACTTTGGGGTTTAACTTGAGTGGCTGGGAAATTACCTGTTCTAACCTGGGGCTTTAGATCAGGGTCAACCCTAGCAGGCATACTCCGCATATCACAAGAGGTAGATCTGGGAGTCATCAGCATATAGGTGATACTGGAAGTCATAGGAGGAGATCAGGGCACCGATGGAAGAGGTGTAGAGAGAGAAGAGAAGAGGTCATAAGACAACCCTGAGGTCCGCCAACCACTAGCAGGGTAGCAGCAGAAGAGGACCCACCAACACATACACTAGAGGTGTGAAGGTAGAGGTAGGAGGCAAACCAGGAGAGGACAGATTTGCAGAATCCAAGCGAGGACAGTGTATCAAGGAGTAAGATAAGGAGAGAAAAGCAGAGCAGAGAACAGGAGAGGGAAAGAAGGAGCAACAGAAGGGGCATCGGCGAGTGGTAGCTCCGCTCACCCCCTGACATCATCCTCCGGAGCTCCTCCTTAAAAGGGGAATGACGAAAGGTACTCAGCCATTCGGCGCACGTTGAAGGTGAGCATTAAAGGCGCTCGCCGAGAGCGTCTTTGCGAAAGGGCCTTGAGAAGGGACGAGCTACCGCTAAAGGAGAGCAGAAGGAGACCACAATAGGTGCAGAGGACATACAACCAGGCAGACACAGCGGGTACAGAGGACAAAGAACCAGGCAGACACAGAGGACACAGCAGGCACAGAGGACAGCCACAGCAGGTGCAGAGGACACAGCAGGCGCAGAGGACACACAACCAGGTAGACACAGAGGACACAGAAGGCGCAGAGGACACACCAGATCTCAGGCAAGATAAATCGAAAGGGACACAAGAGGGAAAAAAATAGAAGAAATGAACAGGCCGCAAACTCAAGTGTATGTACCCAAGCACAAGGAGCCTAAAGAATAAGATGGGTGAATTAGAAGCTATGGCACAAAAAGATAACTTGGACATCATCGGCATCATGGAAATATGGTGGACTGAGGAAAACGTCTGGGACACTGTGCTACCGGGATACAAAGACAGAGTGGCTCAAAAAGATGGGGGCATTGCCATATACTTCAAAGAGGGATTGAATCTACTGGAAAGGACATGCCACAACAGACGGATAAGATAGAGTCTCTATAGATCAAAATTCTAGGAACAAATGGACTGGAAATGAAGATCGGCATCTACTACTGACCCCCAGGGCAGTCCGAAGAAATTGATGGAGAAATGACGGATGAGATTAAATGCAAATGCAAGCGAGGCAACACAGTTATCATGGGTGACTTCAACTATCCGGGGATAGATTGGAACCTAGGCACCTCCAGCTGTGCTAGGGAGACCAAGTTCCTGGATGCTATAGGCGATTGCTTCCTGGAATAACTTGTCAAGGAAAATACAAGAGGAAATGCAATTCTGGACTTAATTCTAAATGGACTGCGAGGACCGGCACAAGGTGTAGAAATAGAAGGGACGCTGGGAAACAACAATCACAACATGATCCGCTTCGACCTGGACGCAGGGGCAAAACATCAGTCCAGAACAATGGCCACGGCACTGAACTTCCAAAAAGGGAATTACGAAGGGATGAGACTCATGGTGGGGAAGAAGATTGAGAAGAGGATAAGCACTGTAAAAACGCTAGAGCAAGCTTGGTCCCTTTTTAAGGAAACAGTCACCGAGGCGCAAAATCTATATATACCGCATATCAGCAAGGTGATCCAAGAGAAAAAAGAACAAGGAACCGGCTAGGCTCACTGTAGAGGTGAAGGAAGCAATCAGAGACAAGAAAACTTCATTTAAGGAATGGAAAAGGTCAAGAACGGATGAAAACTGGAATAAGCACAAACAACATCAATGCAAGTGCCATAAGACAGTAAAAGGGCCAAAAGAGACTATGAGGAAAAAATAGCCAAGGAGGCGAAAAACTTAAGTCTTTCTTTCAATGACCCACGAAGGAAGCGGTGGGACCGTTGGATGACCATGGAATAAAGGGAGTGCTAAAGGAGGACAAAGCAATCGCCAACAAACTGAACACATTTTTTAAGTCTGTATTTACCGAAGAGGATATACACAGCATACCGGAACCAATCAGGCTATATTCTGGAAACAAAGACGGGAAACTGACAGGGTTGATGGTCAATCTAGAAGAGGTATGCAGGCAGATCGATAGGCTTAAGAGTGATAAATCCCCAGGACCGGATGGCATCCATTCGAGGGTCATCAAGGAACTGAAAGGGACTATAGCTGAACTGCTTCAACTAATAGCCAATCTGTTGATCAAATCAGGAAAGATTCCGGAAGACTGGAAGGTGGTGAATTCTGCGCCGATCTTCAAAAATGGTTCAAGGGGAGATCCAGGAAACTACAGACCGGTGAGTCTTACCTCGCTACCGTGAAACATGGTAGAGGCGCTGATAAAGGACCACATCATTGATCACCTTTACGGACACGGTCTGATGAGGACCAGCCAACACGGTTTCAGCAAAGGCAGATCTTGTTTGATGAACTTGCTGCACTTCTTCGAGGGAGTAAACAGGCAGATAGACAAGAGCAACCTGGTTGACATTGTATATCTGGATTTTCAGAAGGCGTTCAACAAGGTTCCACATGAACTACTACTTCAGAAAATTGCGAGCCATTAAGGGTGAAATACTCACGTTGATTAAAAACTAGCTGGAGCATGGGAAAAAGAGAGCGGGGGTAAATGGACAATACTCGGACTGGAAGAGCGTCACCAGTGGGGTGCCGCAGTGCTTGGTGCTTGGACCCGTGCTCTTCAACATCTTTATAAACAATCTGGTCATTGGTACGACGAGTGAGGTGATTAAATTTGTGGACGATACGAAGTTTTTCAGATTAGTGAAGACACAGGGGGATTGTGAAGATCTGCAATGTGATATAATCAAGCTCTTAAGGAAGTTCTTCTTCACCCAGAGAGTGGTAGAAAACTGGAACGCTCTTCGGGAGTCTATTATAGGGGAAAACACCCTCCAGGGATTCAAGACAAAGTTGGACAAGTTCCTGCTAAACTGGAACATATGCAGGTGAGGCTGGACTCATTTGGAGTACTGTTCTTTGACCTGGGGGCCACCGTGTGAGCGAACTGCTGGGCACGATGGACCACTGGTCTGATCCAGCAGCGGCAATTCTTATGTTCTTAACAGTATCAAAGGCAGCAGACAGGTCAAGAAGGATGAGGATCGAGTACAGGTCCGTAGATCTGGCTAAGGAGAAGTCAGTCTCTGTGGAGTGTTGGGGGCGAAAGAGAGATTGTAGAGGATGAAGAATCTGTCGATACATATATAAAATTCAATTTTAGAAAGCCAGGATTTATGCATATAAATCTACATTTCCTGCATACGGCATATGCTGTCTGATGCCTTAATATTACATATAAACAGGTGGTCCTTGTTGAACCTTTTTTTTGTTCTCTTGATTTTTCTTGCAGTGATCCTACAGGCAGCTTTGTCTTCTAAAGCTTCAAGAAAAAAAACCCCACTTACCAAAATTCATTTTATCAGTCAAATGGCTACTTGAAAATATTTACCACTTCCTTGCCTCCCTATGGTTATATGCACATTTTGATGGTTTGTTGATTTTGCATGCCAATCTTGGCCTACTGTTTTGCTTTGACTCTAGCTCCTCTTTGCTGCCTCCCACTCTCTCCCCCCCCAAAAAAAAAGTATTGCTGCTCTAGGTGATTGCCTAATCTTATCTAATGATTAAGCTGGTCCTGGACATATATCTAGGGTCAGCCGTTTATATATCTCAGTCTTAGAGGTGCTTATATATATATATGTAGGGTTAACATATGGCTCCAGAAAAAGTAGGACGGATTGAGACATCCTGGTTTTACTTCCATTGAAAGCAATAGAAGTAAAATCCGGATGTCTCAATCTGTCCTCCTTACTTGCATTGCTTTCTTTTCTTATTATTATTATTTATTTATACAATTTTATAATGTTTACCAAGCATAAAAATCTTGTACAGAAAAGTGCGATCAAAAAACAAATTAACTTATTTTCCAAAATTGAAAAACACATCAAACTTAGAAATATATGAATACATAAAATAGACTCATTTGATCACACACTAGTCCTCAATAACTGGAACCAAGATTTAAA
Source organism: Geotrypetes seraphini (assembly GCF_902459505.1). NCBI lineage: Eukaryota > Metazoa > Chordata > Amphibia > Gymnophiona > Dermophiidae > Geotrypetes > Geotrypetes seraphini. The sequence goes on from NC_047087.1 coordinate 181,983,704, forward strand.
GAGTAGAGCAAAATTAATCAAGAACATTTTTTAAGGAAAAACGTATGTCTACTGCAGTACAGAGAGCTTAACTTCATTAGGCACAGCTATTCCTTTCTCAAGACGCTTCATTGAGAGGAAACTTATCAAATGAGATGGATCTGTAAAAATATACTTCAAAGAACAGTATTTGACAACACATTTGCATGGATATCTCAAAAAGAAAATGCCCCCTATTTGAGTCACTCCAGGTTTCAAAATTAAGAATTCTTTTCTTCTTTTTTGGGTCTCTCTAGAGACATCAGGAAATATCTGAATATGATGTCCCAGGAAGTCCTTGGATCTATTTTAAAAGAAAAGTTTTAATATCCAATCCTTGTCTGGAGTCAAAGCCACAGACAACAAGAGAGTGGCTGGAACAGCCAATTCTCTATCCGATTGTTCCAGTATTGCGGAAATGTCCAATGGTCTTTCCTGAGGTTCCTCAACTTTTTCTTTTTCTTTGACTTGGGATTTAACAGGAAGATAATATACCCTTGTAAGAGGAAGTAAAGAGCTTTCAGGAATTTCCAATATTTCCATAAAGTACCACTTCAGCATTTCTCGAGGAGAGATTGATAAGATCTTAGGAAAATTTATAATACTCAAATTGTTAGCTCGACCATTGTTCTCCAGAGCTTCCAATTTCCTCCTCAAAATTATATTATCTTTAATCAGTAAGTCTTGATTATTTTTTACTACTGTTAGCTCTTTACCTGTATTTTGTACCTCTACTTTTAACTGAGATATATCTTGTTTAATCAATTTTATTTCTCCTTTCTGTTCTTTAAGTTCTTTATCCATATTTTTAATTTGAGGGTTTAAGGAGTTTCCCAAATTCACTACCAAGTCCCATAGCACTTCAAGAGTGACTTCTGGAGGTTTAATTGCAGTAAAAAAGTGTGCTTATGTTGTGAGAGATTGTTCCGAGTTTTGGTTTACCTCCATGAAGTCTTGTGCTTTCCCAGCCTTAGTTGTCCCGGTCGCAGGTCCTACCAGAGTGAGCAAGCCACTCTGAGATGTTTCAAACGGTAAGCCCTCCAACACACTAGCCTCCGGAGATGAGAGGGCTACCTCTTCGGGTGCTTTCTGGTCCCGTGGAGAGCTGGCTGCCTGCGGCTGATGGAGTTGGCTGATGGAGTGGCGTCCTCATGTCGGGGCTTAGAGTAACATCTAGCCCTGTGGTTTTCACCACCGCACTACTCCCCGGTGGTGTCCCAAGCGGGCTAGCTCCCGACACTTCCTGCTCCTGTTGCAGACGCCGAAGAAGATCATCAATCACTAATGAAGGGGCAGTCGGTCGCCGGAAGGCACCACCGGTGTTCCTGCCCCATCTCTTCGGCATATTTAGTGCAGGTATGATTAAGAATCGACGGCGTCCTCACCGCAGCAAACATGCAGTGGCCATCTTGGATCCCGCCACTTGCATTGCTTTCAGTGGAAGTAAAACCCTGATGTCTTAATCTGTCCTCCTTTTTCTGGAGCCATACGGTAACCCTACATATATAAGCACCTCTAAGACTGAGATATATAACCCTATATACACGTATGTATGCAATGTATATATAAAGAGTAGAGCCTTCAATATAATGGAGGGAGAAATAGTATTATGATTTCAATATATGTAAGATTAATAAGTTATATTAAAGTGAATATGATGGTATTATTATGTACTTGTTGAAAGTTTAAAAATGAATAAAGATTTAAAAAAAAAAAAAAAAGTGTAGGGCCTTCAGGGAAGCACTGTTTCTCTAGGTAAAGTCCTTAACTACAGCTATGTCTTATAAACTATATTTTGCTGCCTAATATCAGACACAGCTGAGCCTATATCTGGCCATAAAAGCTGCCAGAGTGGGACAGACTGCAGGTCCATCAAGCCCAGTATCCTGTTTCCAACAGTGGCCAACCCAGGTCACAAGTACCTGGCAAGATCTCTTTTACCTGCAGCCTACATGCTTGCTTCAGTTTTGGCTTAACCAAATTGCTGTGTCTTACCAAGTCCAGAGTATATTTACAAGCATGGAGTGGGGTCAAACTTAGGTTGGAGTAGCAGCACTTTTGCATGAGTACCAGATTGTAAGCTACCTCTGTTGGTAGTTTTGTCAGAATTACATCTAGTCTTCTGTGCTTTCATTACCAGGGCAAAGATATTCCTGTCTTCATACAATCTGAGTGGTTATTGGGAACATCTGAAAGGGAAGGTTGGGGGGTCTGACACTTCTGAGTGTATTTTATCTGGCTTTATTCAGTTGGCCCTTCATTAAGTAGATACTCGTTGCCTTCATTCCAAGCTAGATACTCGTTGCCTTGGCCACTTGAAGCTGCAGCAATAGTATGAGGGACATTAAATAATTTATCTAACTAAGTATGAAAGAAAGTAGTAAGTGTGTTGAAACAAATCTATGTATGTTGTGATATATCTCAGGGTTACTCATATACAGTTGTGGCTCAGTGCAAGTCTAACATTCCAAGAGTCAGGATGTCAGGAGAGTCCTAGTGTGGATCAAGTAAGAAACTGCTAGATTTGGAGCACCGCTCAGTGATAAAATTTCTCACTAAAGAAGGGAAAAAGCCAAAGGAGATCCATGAATGCATGACTTCAGTGTATGGTGAGTCTACCCCATCATCCTACAAAGTAAAATTTTGGAGCAAACAGCTTAAGTGGGGTAGAGAGTCTATTGAAGATGACCCTCACACTGGATGGCCTATGGTGGCAACTTCCACAGAAATGTGCAAGAAAATCGAGGATTTAATTTTGTCACACAGACAAATTAAGATTTCCGGAAAAGCTGAAGAAATGAGCATCTCGGCAGGTACAGTTTGGAAAATAATTCATGAAAAGTTGGCATGTCCAAGGTTAGTGCAAGATGGGTTCCAAGAATACTGACATCATGTCAGAAGGCCACGAGGTCCCAGTGCTGTCAGGAGAACTTGGAGATGATCTATGAAGATCAAGTGAATTTTTTTCATTGTTTGGTGACTGGAAATGAAACTTGGGTCTATCACAGAGAGAGGGGAGACCACAGGATAACACGTTCAGGTTCTTCACACAATGTGTAATTAAACTATGAAATTTGTTTCCAGAGAATGTGGTAAAATCAGTTAGCTTAGCAGGGTTTAAAAAATGTTTGGATGATTTCCTAAAAGAGATGGCTTAGGGAAATCCACTGCTTATTCCTAGGATAAGCAGCATAGAATCTGTTTTACTACTTAGGACCTGGGTTGGCCACTGTTGGAATTGACATACTAGGCTTGATGGACCTTCGGTTTGTCCCAATATGGCAAATCTTATTTTCTTAAGTTTATTTTTTATATATCGCAATTTCATATCACATTAATGTGGTTAACATTATATTGTCTAGGAGGAAGCGAGGGGATAAAGGAGGGAAAAAAGAAAGAAGGGGGAGGTAATGCATTAAACAAAAGAAAATATATGAGAGAAAATAATTGTAAGGTAGTCTCGTAGTTGGTCTGCATAGCATTGTCCTGGTAAATCCAAGAGAAGGGATAGAGAAAATAAAAAAGAGAATTTAACCTTAGTAAAGATTTAAATTTTTCAAGTGATGATTCTTCTCTGAGTGCTAAAGGGAGATCATTCCAGAGTGATAGACCTGTAACAGGGAAGATGCTGTTGCGAATTCCTTCATAAGTAATATGTCTGAAGGCAGGGATGGTGAGCAGGTTTTGATTTTGAGAGTGGAGTGTTCTGCCTGGTAAGTATGGATGTAAATGTTGATCTAGGTAAAATAGTGATCTTGATTGACAGATTTTAAACATGAGCAGTAGAATTTTGAAGGTCAGCCGATGTTTAGTTGGCAACTAGTGAGCCGATTTTAATAGATTGGTAACATGATCAAATTTGTTTTTTCCTGTAATTAATTTAATTGCTGTATTTTGAACAACAAGAAACGTTTGGGGACAAGATTAAGGAAACTCAAGGAAGGGCAAGGAAAAGGGAAGGATAAAAGGATTGACGAGGCGTTAGTTTTTTGGTGTGCCGCGGGGGTTAGTGCGTGATGAAATGTCCATAGCGCACCTTGATAAAAGAAGCCCTAAATGCAAGCTATTTAAACAAGATATAAGGAACTGATCTAAGTTTCAGTATGTGTAGCCAGGACCGGATTAATGGGTAGACCCAGTAGGCACGTGCCTAGGGCCTGAAGTTGTCAGGGGTGCCCACTGAAGAAACAGAGGGCTCGGAGTTTTTTATTTTTTTCTTTGGCAATGCGGGCCCCCTCGAAATGATCGGCAGCGCCAGGTAGCAGAATGTATCACAGCTGTTGCGATATCGGTGAGATATTTCTGCTGTCACAAATCATTCTATTAAGTTACTTACATAGACAATACTCTGCCTTGAAGCATCAAAATACACCCGAACTGACAGACACGTAATCTTTGTATGTGAACTGCTTTTATATAGCCTTTTCAGGCAGAATCCATCAAGCACATGTGCAAGCGTGTCCAAGCCTGCTCAGACTGCATCATTTCCATGGATGTTATTCAGCCTGCCCTGAATATATGCCTGGACATGCCCACACTATCCAGAAAGGTATAACGTGAGCAATAGGCCTACAGTACATTAAGAATTAGGCTAATAATTAATTACATTAGCCTGAAAATATAACAAGAAATTGTAAAATTGTACTTTTTTGTTAAAATGGCATGTGATATGTAATTTTAAACGCGGTTTTCCTGATCAGCAGTCAGAAATCTGTAAGATACACCCAAAAGTGTTATAGAAGCAAAATCTTTGTTAGCCAATGTAATCAAACCTTTCCCTGGATGTCCTGGATGGAACTTAAGATATTTTCAACTAGACCTGTTTGAGAAGCATCTACGTGCCAAAAAGGTACCCAAGCTGACCAGATGACCACTGGAGGATTAAGTAATGATCCCCATACACTCCTCCAGTGGTAAATAACCCCCCCACCCCAAAACATTTTGAATAAAACAGTACATACCTTGCTCTAGAATAGCCGCACTTGGTATAGGAAAGCCTAGTAGAGCATCATACAAGTGTTTTAAGTAATCAGGTGGGTGGGTTAGTGAACCATAGAGAGGAGGAGCCAGGCCCATATTCCACTCTAACTACTGTGAGCCCACCAAAACCCTACAATACTGCTATATAGGTGCCACTACTACTACTACCACTATTTATCACTTGCTATTGGGCTGGTGGACAGGTGGATATAGTAGGTTTTAAGTGAGTTTTGCAGGGCTCACTGTACATTAGAAGGGGGTTATGGTGAGATGTACTTCTGGCACTGTTTATGTGAAGTTCACAACAGTGCCTTCTAGTGTGGCCTAATGTTCTGTTGGCTTGTCTGTGTGACCAGTCTATTAGAAGGCTGGCCCCTCCCACATTCAAATGGGCTTCATTTGGACATTTTCAACTTAGACGGTTTTGTGGTCGAAAATAGGGAATAAAGTTAAACGTCCTAGTGGAAAAGATGTCCAACTATAAGATTTTCCAAAAAATTTTGGATATCCAGCATTTTCGAAAATGGACTCTTCTTGAAGTCCAATTGTGGACATCTAGCGGGAAACGAACAAAGTCAAACTTAATTGCACTATTGAAAATGCCCCTCCATGCGGGGGGTGGGAGGGAGGGAGTGTGTGGTGCACTGGTTGAAGCTACAGCCCCAGCATCCTGGGGTTGTGGGTTCAAATCCCACACTGCTCCTTGTGACCCTGGGCAAGTCACTTAATCCCCCAGTGCCCCAGGTACATTAGATAGAGTGTGAGCCCACCAGTACAGATAGGGAAAAATGCTTGAGTACCTGAATAATTTGTAATCCGCATAGAATTGTAGGATAATAAGTAAACAAATGTATTTGTAATTATGACTTAACTGTATTAGTACTTCTACTGATATACCTGTACTAGCAACTCTGTTGAATGTCCGTGTCAAACTGTCCATTGTAACTTTCTGAGTAACTGATCCAACCTCTTGTAATGCAATCTGACCTTGAACTGAATTGGTAAAGGCAAAATAGAAAACCTGATTAACATAACATAACTCTTCATCTGCCTCTGTTGCCTCCTTTTCCTAAGTGTATCATTTTCAGTGTGCCAGCCAAAATTTACACAAACACGGCTTGCAAGGAGAAATTTTAAAATCTGTTGGCACTCACAGGTTTTCTGACTCTGCATAGGGAATACCGTGTTACCACAAGCTGAAAACATAGGGGGGAAAAGGCACAAGCTCTGACACAGACTTCCCTCACTGCATGACATATGTTAAATGAGTCAGTCATGCAAATCATTCCATGCTGAAATTGTTATTAGTTTGACAAGCTGGATAAAGTAGTATGGTTGCTGTGTTAGATCACTTGGATATATAGAAATTAGGGATCACACAACCAGAAAAAGAAGTTCTTTTTTACACTTTTTGGAAATGTTCTCAATTTTGAGCAGTTCTGTTCATTTCATGCATTAGGTTCAATAATTTTTTTTAAAGTAACATAGGGGCCCTTTTACTAAGGGCTCCTTTTACTAAGCTGCGATAGTGTTTTTGGCGCTTGTTAAACTCGCGCTATGTGGATAGAACTAACGCCAGCTCAATTTGCTGCACGCACTAGACCAGGGTTGTCCAACCTTTTGGCTTCCCTGGGCTGCATTGGCCGAAAAAAATGTTTCTGGAGCCGCACAAACATGAAAACGCTGCAGCAAGACAGAGGAGGGAGCCGGCAAGATGGTAAACACCCGGGGGCAGCAGAGGAAAACACTGCATCGCCCTCGACCGGGGCCCCACAAAATACTTCATGGGGCCGCATGCGGCCCTTGGGCCACAGGTTGGACACCCCTGAACTAGGCGCTAACGCCAGCATTGAGCTGGCGTTAGTTCTATCCACATAGCGCGGGTTTAGCATGCGCAAAAGTTCTGCGCGTGCTAAAAACGCTATCGCAGTTCAGTAAAAGGAGCCCTAAGCTGTGTCAGATACTAATGCTCACCTAACATAGCTTAAAATGGCATACCATAGGACATGCTCAAGCATCCCTTAGTAAAACCCAAAATTAGCACTTATATGGCAGTATAATAGGATTCTGGTGGGTTTTGGTGGACTCACTCCCCTCCCCTCCCAAATATGAATAAAACAGTACATATCTGTCTGTAGAGCAAGGTTAATAGAGAAAGGTTAGTAGAGCATCACACAGGTGTCTTAAGTAGTCTAATGGATGGGCTAATGAGCCATAGAGAGGAGGACCCAGGCCTCTAATTCACTCTAAACACTACATTTATGGTGAACCCACCAAATTCCTACTATACTGCCATATAAGTTCCACCTGCAGCCATAAAGGTTATTGGGATGGTAGACAGGTGGGTATAGTAGGTTTTGGGAGAGTTTTGGATGGATCACCATACATTTTAAGGGGGTTATGGTGAGATGTACATCTGGTACCCTTTATGTGAAGTTCACAGTAGTGCCCTCTAAGATGTCCCACTGCTCTATTGGGATGTCTATGTGGCCAAACCATTACCATGCTGGCCCCTCCCCAAATGGTTTAGATTTGGACGTTTTTCAACGTAGGTGTTCTATAGCCTCACACTTTCCACCATAAACATAGTGGTTAGAATGTCTTATGGGCCTGGCTCCTCTTCATTATGGTTCACTAGCCCACTCAATAGGCTACTTAAGACACCTGTGTGTTACTTTAGTAAGCTTTCCTATACCTGGTGGTGCTGTTCTAGAGACAGGTATGCACTTTTTCATTCAGAGTTTTGTGGGGTGGGATGGTATGTGTGACCACTGGGGAAGTGTATATGTGTGTGTGTGTTGTGTGTGTGAGGAGTGGGTTCATTACTTAATCTCTCCAGTGGGCATCTGGTTAGTTTGGGGACCTTTTTGGCATTTAGGCACTTCTAAAACAGGTCTAGCTCAGAACGTCTAAGTTCCGTCTAGGATGTCCTGCAAAGGTTTGATTTTTGCCGCAAAACGTCCAAGTCTAACCCGGCCTACAGCTCACCCATATCCTGCCCAAAACACACATCTAACCCACCCATTTCTGAGTTGTATGTTTCAGAGGGCGAACATCCCACAAAAAGACTAAATTCTTTGTTTCGATTATCGGCACTTGGACATTTTGCAGAGAAAAACGTTCATGTGCCAATGTTTTGACATTTTTGTGTTTTGAAAATGTCCCTAAAAGCATCTTAGTCTTAAAAAAGAGTAAAATCAAAACCCCTGAGAAAATTATATGCGTGCTTGCAGGTTGAAGACAAGTTGGTAAGGTTCCAGTTTATACCAGGGCCACGATAAATCTCTTGCCAGAAGAAATGACATGAGAAGCTTTCAGATTGGGATATACTCCTCGGTCTCCAGAAGCTAATTATTACATATTTGACAACAGGGAGCTACAAACGACAATGTGGAAGTGCGGGATACTATGTTTGAATATGACCACTGTTCAATTTTCATGGTTAGTAGCTAATTAGCATCCATCTTTTGAAAATTGTATGCTGCAGGACCGGTATTAGTTATTATTGTCTAATTTACTGCCCCATAGCACTATAATAGCTGTTTTGAAAGAGTTGATTGAAATGATTTTTTCCAACATCAGATATGAAAATGGAAAATAGTTTAATTGTGAGAATGTGGGTAATTCCAATGTACATATAGACTGGTGGGGGAAGAATCCCTTTCATAGTGAGATTTAGGAGCAATTGCAATTTTCAGATATTTACTAATAGTTGATAAAGCTCTTCTTTGAGAGGTCATATTTTTGATGAGTGTTTCAATACGCCCAAGTGAATAAGGGAGCAGATGTTTCAGATAGACGTGCATGAGTTTCCTTGAGCCAAACATTATCTCCTTACATTTAAAATTAAGGGCCTAATGTTAACCCCAGTCAGGAGGTAGTGATAGTCCTTCAATTTTGATGACTGATGTTGTTGGGAGATTTTCAAGTGAATTGGATGAGCAAGCTAGGGATTGACGTATGACCTTAATAGAGGCTTATGAGTATGCCATACCTTTGCTTAAAAAATAAACAAATTACTAACTGTCATCAAAAGGCAACTTGATGTACATAAGTGTTAGATTTAGAAAGATCTTTATGAAGGGCTGAGCAGCACTGCCTTAAGCATTGGTTAAACAAAGAAAAAATCTTAGAAAGCTGCATCCCTCCTACCTTTATTTTCAGGGAGGTAGAGGGGAGAGGGGAGGTCTTTCCTGGCAGGAGGGAGTGGGCATCCCTCCTGCCTTATTCTTCGGGTGGAGGGTAGGGGGCATCCGCCTTTGTCGCCGCGTAGGGTGGGTCGCTGCGTTTGTTGAGGGGCACACGATTGTCGGGGGGTCATTAGGGGAGGGCCATTGGCAGCGGTGGTGGATTTTTTTCATTTTTTTATGGGGCAGATATTTTGCGTGTGTAATACATGCAAAATATCAATGCCATTGAAAAAGAATGAAAAAAAACAACAGGCATACCTATCGGTAACACAGTTACCGACAGGTCTACAGCAATCAGGTTATAGGATCGGTAAAACCCAACGCTGAATAGCCAAGCATTGTAAGTGAATGAATTGCTTGGCTATTTTGCATGGGGTTTTACTAATTTGCATGGTCGGATTGGAAAATGGGCGATCGAGGGGAAAAACACACGGTGGGCCGTTTAGTGAATCAGGTCGGTTAGCAGCAATCGTCGCTAAACCTGTGAAATCTAGCCCTAAAACAGCAGCAATTGCAAAAGGAATGAAGACAGAGTGTTACACAATCACTAAATCAAAAACTGTTTGGTGCACTTTCAAACCAAATTGTTGCTCCATAAGAAGGCAGGAGCAACAGCAAAGTTAACATGGCTCCTGTTTAACCTCGCTAAGCTTTCAAGTCCAATTGTGGAAGAAAACCAAACAAGCTAAGTACAATTACCATGACTCTATACTGATTGTGTACGGGGAGACTTGGAACGGGGAAGAGTGTTACACCACTTGATATTACATCATTGATTTAATCACTTGTATTTGTTTAATCACGAGCACACTAGTGTATCCCAATGATGGTGTGCAGCCAAATGGTGAGCTTCTGCTCATGCTAGAGGAGTCGATCCAGTTAAGCATTAGAGCACCGGTATAATGTTACCCAGTCTCTTGAAGCTTACTTTATTAATTATAATTATATCAATTACAACGATTTGGTTTGATAGTGCACCAAACAGTTTTTGATTTAGTGATTGTGTAACACTCTGTCCTCATTCCTTTGGCAATTAAGCATTGATAGGCCTCTCTCAAAGAGGTTTATGTGAGTTGGCTAAAAAAGGTACAAGAATGAGCTCAAGAAGGCCAGAAAAGAATCTTATACGCCAGCTGCAGGGGTGTACTCGTAGCAAAATCCTGGATTACTAGTACTGGGCCCTGCCTAGAGGAAGACCAATTGGACCCCAATGAACTTATTTTTTTGAGGTAAAGAGAATGCAGCAGTTTGGAATCCATGATCGGTGTGCTAAGTCCTCAGATGGTGATGGGCTCTTTGTTAGATGGAACAGTTTCAGGACTGTTGATGAAAAGAACATTGTCAGACTCTTGCGCTCATTTGAATGCAGGCAGTACGAAGCCTGTCCCATTAGAGAACTTATCTTTGGTAGAGCACTGTTAAAGATATCTGTTCTTTATCCAGACCAGTACCAAGGAACGGAAAAGTTTCATGGTCCAATCTGACTGATTATCAACCAGCATCTAACTTGACATTTTTAGATAAGTAGTTGATATAAAAAGCACTGCAACAGCTGCAAGATTTTTTTTGAAGAATACTCAGTTTTATATCCTTTGCAGATGGGCCCGATTCTATAAAGAACACTTTAAAAATCGGTGCTTAATGCAGCGTTACGTGTGATACTATAAAAGGCACACTTTATAGAACCATGTGAAGCGCTGCCTGAGTGGGCTTAGGTATCACTAGGCATCCTAACTTTAGACTTACCCTATTTATGCCAGGATTTTCTTTGCCTAAGTACCTGCGCCTAAGTTAACCACCTAACAGTGCCTAATTCACAAGAAGGCACCTAACTCAAAAGCCCGCTCATGAACCGCCCCCTGATCACACCCACTTTTACATAGGGGCTAATTAGACAGGCAGGGAGGTGCACCTTCATAAAGTGCTCGAAGGGTGAGAGTAAGGATTTTAAATTGAGGACAAAATTGAACTGGGAGTCAATGAAGTTGATCAAATCTTTTAGCCTTGCAAAGAAATCTAGCTGCTGTATTTTGGAGAAGTTTTAAATCAACGATATTGTGGGATCCTGCATAGCCCACATTACAGTAATCTAGATGAGAGAAAACAAAGAGTGATCAAAAGTGAATGCAATGTCTGAAAGTTGAATAGATATCAAATTGTCTGAAGATGCCCTAAAGCCAAACAACTTATCTGAACTTATATTTGTATTTTAAAGGATAATATTGAATTAAAGATAATATCCAAGTATTGTAAAGACAGTACCAAAGTATCCCAAAGAGTTATGGAGGAGGGGGTTTCATATGCTCCAACAACCAGAAAATAGTAGTTTTTGAGGTATCAGTACCAACACATTACTGGGCTTACTGCTGCATTTTCTGTGCCAAGGTAGGGATAGTGGGAAGAATTGTCACTTCTCCAAGGGCTTCTTTTACTAAGGTGTGCTAGTGGTTTTATTGCGCGCCTAGCGTGCGCTACAATACCGCACGCGCTAAACGCTAACACCTCCATAGAGCTTACGTTAGTATTTTTCATTTAGTGCGTGGTTAGCGCACGCTAAAACGCTAGCGCACCTTAGTAAAAGGAGACCCAAGTGTTGAGTGATGAGATTTTGCTATCCAAGTTAGCAATGGGAGTAAGTGGGGTGGTACTGGAATGGTTTAGACCAGGGGTTCTCGGCCCAGTCCCCAGGATATATTACCAGTCAAGATTTTAGGATAGCCACAGTAAATATGCATGAGAAAGATTTGCATAGAATGGAGGTAGTGCACCCAAATTTATTTCATGCATATTCATTCTGGGGCTTCCTGAAAAACTGATGGTTAGATATGTCCTGAAGAATGGATTGAGAACCTCTGGTTTAGTTTCTTCCTGTCTGGCTGTAGCTGACATATTGAATTAAAAGGAAGAACTTCGAAGACTTTTTCATTCACAGCAGGGATGCTTGAGGAATTAGCTTGATTCCCCGCTCTATTTAATATCAATCTGCAGCCTTTGGCACATTCATTAACAGGATTGGTGGTTGCTTTTCCAATATTTGCAGATGATAGGCTGATCTTGTCTCTTCAGGATATAGTTGAGTCTTCTCAAATGTTAACTGAAGAGTATCTTTATGTTGTGCAATCCCAGTTGCATGCATATTAGGCTACTCTTCATTTTGAAAAAGAAGGGAAATATGGTGAATTTCTAAGAAAAGAGGTATAGTGAAGTGAGTTCACTGGAGGAGCAGAGATGCCAGCTGATTGTGTGGTATAGTGGTATGGGCTAAAGTGTTGCAGTGCCAAGGTATGGGGGATTGATACCCACTGTTGATGTTCGTGGTGACTGTGTTTCGCTAGTTAAAGCTACAACCTTAGCACCCTGAGGTTTTAGGTTCAAACCCACACTGCTCCTCGTGCCCCTGGGTAAGTCACTTAATCTCCCCATTGCCCCAGGTACATTAGATAGTGAGCCTGCCAGGACAAATGGGGAAAAATGCTCAAGTGCCTGAATAAATTCATGTAAACTGTTCTGAGCTCCCCTGAATTTTGGAAAAACCGTGAATGCGGTTTTGAGTCTATAAAAAGGCATAAGAGGGCAGCTGGGGCGCCGGCGGGTCCAATAAATCATACCCGGTATACACCCAGGTGAGACGAGGAGGAATCAGCTGTGCAGGAAGGCTGATTGGCTGACCGAGGTGGGGGGGGGGGAGGAGGAGGAATCGGCTGTGCTGAAGGATGATTCGCGAACTCATTCCCTGTATTTTCTGACCGGAAGAGGCATTCAGAAAATACCGCGAATAACTGAGTCCGTGAATTGCAAATTCACGGGGGAACACTATAGAAAATTGAATAAATAAATGTAATACTGTTGTAAAAAGCTGAGATAAAGGATTTGGGAATGGTCTTTGTTTACAATGTTTATTTTTGAGATTCACATTGGAATGGATTTAAACTTTATCTGACTCAGACACTGAAACTCCTGATACTATTACAAAACTGTAAATTGTAGTACAAGCATTGGTACACACTTCTTTACTAATTTGGGGCTTACAATGTGATGCCTTGAAAGTGCTTCACAGAAATCTGTAGCTAGACCTTTGACTTGCTGTGCCCAAAGGGACTGTATCACTCCATCATTGTAAACCTCGATTGGTTGCTTCAGTGGCATAGCCATGGGTGCCCACCCAATTTGGGCTCAGGTCCACCCAGTTTCTGAAGACTTATGTAGCTGGCAGGAATCCCCAAGCCCCACTAGCTGAAAACTTCTGCTATCCCTCCCCTCAAGTACCTTTTAAATGCCACTTCACCAGCAGCGAGCAGTGATTGATGCATGCTGCTCAGTGCCAACTCATTGCCTTCCCTCTGATGTATGCCTGCTTATGCATAAACAGGAAGTTGCAAAAGAAAGACGGCTGTGAGCTGATGTTAAGCATCACTCGCTGCTCGCTGCCAGCAAAGTAGCATTTAAAAGGTACAGATTTGGGGGGGTGGGGGTGGAATTGAGAGCCTGGATTGCCTGGGGGGCAGGGGGAGCTGATAACCAGTTCACCAGGGACAGATGATGATAGTTGCCTGTGTGATGGGGTGGGGGGGGGGGAGGGAGAGAGGAACACCAGGCAAAGAGTGGTGGGTGGGGTTCCTTTGCCCACCCACCTTGTATCCAGGCTCACCCAAAATCTGGCATTTGCCTATGCCCCTAGTTAAGCAACATATTAACATCAAGGTTGTCACTCTGATTTTTAGACACCCCTAAGTCAGTGATGTACCAAGGGGGGGCTAGGGGGGGGGGAAGACTGCCCCGGGTGCATGCCCTAGAGAGGGTGCAGCCTCCAGGTCCGGGTCCAGAACGTCCTGCCCTACTTTGCAACAGGACCTCATCGCGGCTGCCGGTGCAGCCTCTCCAACATACTTGTTCTGGAGCAGAGTCGGCAGCCACGCTGAGGTGCAGCAAGGTCCTGCGATGACTACGTCTGCTGGCTCTGCTCTGAAAGAAGAAAGTTACGTCGGAGGGAGTGGGCCCGGCAGACACAGTCATCGTGGGACCTTGCCACAGCTCTCTGCATCTGCCTGGTCCACCCCCTTCAACGTAACTTACTTCTTCCGGAGCAGAGCCAGCAGACCTTCCTGCACCTCAGCATAGCTGGTGACTCTGCTCCAGAGCAAGTATGTCGGAATGGGGTGGACTGGCAGCTACAGTCATCATGGGACCTTGCTGCATGAAGGGAGAGAAAGGAGCAGGATTGCTGGTATGGGAGAGTGGTAGAGGGAGAGAAAGGGGGCAGGGTGGTACTGATGGAATTGGTGTGCAGGGAAAGGGGAGAGAGACATAAGGGGGAAGGATATTGGATGAATTGGATTGGAGGGAAAGAAAGGGGGCAGATGCTATTGGAAGTGGGAGGAAAGGGAGAGAAGGGGTAGATGCTATTTGAAGAGGGGTGGATGGAGAGAGAAAAGGCAGACATTGGATGGTAGTGGGGAGGGTAGAGGGGGAGCCTATGCTGGATGGAATGGGAGAGATAAGGGAGCAGATGCATGAAGGAAATGGGGAGGAGAGAAAGAGGGAAGCAGACGCTGGATGGAAGTGGACAGAGAGATGAGAAGGTACTAGATGGAAGGGGTAGAGAAAAAAGGCACATGATGGAAGAAGTGGATAAATAAAAGGAGGGCACAAGGTGGGGGGGGGAAGGATTGAGTTTGTGAAATACTGGAGGGGATGAGGGAAAGAGGTGGCAAGCTGTAGGTATACAATAATAAAGGAAATTGATGACAGGGTAGTAAGAATGTAATCTAGACAGATGCAGAAAATAAATTGAAAAGGAAAATGAGGGGGGAAAGGGAAAGTGATTGCAGAGGAGAGGTGTGGGAGAGGGAAAGAGAGGAGAGAGATACCAGACCAATGGGGGTAAAAGGAGAGATGGAAGGGGGAGGCATACAGTTTCTGGATTAGCACACACATAGAAGGGGCATAGAAGGAGAGAAGATGCCATATACGGGCAGAGAGACGGCAGACAGTGGATGGAAGGAAGAGAATAACAAGAAGATGAGGAAAGCAGAAACCAGAGAAGACAAAGGTAGAAAAAAGATTTTCTATTTATTTATTGCTTTAGGAGACATGTGTCTCTGTTTCTGTGGTGTTGCATTGTATGCAGAGTCCAGGTTCAATTTAACCTTTGTCTATGTATTTCTATTTTATCCTCCCTTTTACAAAACTGTGGAACATTTTTTAGCGCCAGCCGTGGTGGTAGCAGCTCTGATGCTCAGAATTCTATGAACGTCAGAGCTGTTACCACCATGGCTAAAAACCACACTACAGTTTTGTAAAAGGGGGAGGGGTTAGTTTGTGATTACATATTCTATACTAGGTGAAGGTGTTTTCTGTATTCTGTGTGTTCGAAAGACATGGTTTTCCGTTAGGATTGACTGCAGGATTGATCTGTACTAGTCTGGCTTGTTTGGTTTTATAATGGGTGTATTGATGTTGTACTGCTCACTGCAGTATGTAAAATGCTGCCTTTTCCTAGGTATACTCTTGTGTGACGTTTGGATTGTTACTAAAAATCATAGTTTTCATACAGATGGGGGGCATATCAAAAAATGATGGGCCCTGGGTGCCACATATGCTAGGTACACCACTGCCCTAAGTACCAAGGCATCTAGGCATATATGTATTTCAAAATTATAGCCCATTTTACTTTCTCCATTCTGATAGTCACTTTCTTCTTCAGGTTGTGCAAGTGAAATGTGATTAAAATTTACTTGAGATAGAGCAGGTAAAGTAAGGGGCCTTTTGTTTTGAAAGTACTGTCTGAGGTTCCAAAAGCTTCTGGAGTCTCTGCTATTTTAGGAAGCATTTGGCCTTTCTTTGTTCAGTTGGTTATTAAAAGTTGTTAGGGTTGTTTTTTGGGGTGTTTTAAAATAAGATATGAATGCATTTTCTTTTCTGCCTAGAAAAATATTAGCTTGGATGGTGCAAACTATAAATTTGTTTAAATTAACCTTTGACCTATGACTTACTTCCGGTAGTCACATGTTCCAGTTCAGTTCATTTCTGTACTGTATGTTAAGAGCAGGTCACAAAGAGGCACGTAACTAAACTGAGCCTCTTTGGGCCTACACAGATTAATGGTGTAATGGATTACAATATATCAGATGTTTTTGTCCCATTGTATCAAGACAAACTTCCCAGAGTGGAACCAGGAAAGTGTGTGTTTGTGCGTGTGTGTGTGTGTGAGGGGGGGGGGGAGTTAGAGATCAGATTATATCCAAGCCTACTCACCTACCCTTAATTGAAATAAATGACTATTATGAAATGGGCTACTTGGTACCCAAATTTGTTAAGTTGTTAGTCCTCCAGCATAAAGAAGAAAATCAAAGCAAAGGACAGGGCGGTCATTGTCCCTGACCTGAAAATGAAGCTGCTTTACAAATGATGAAGGTGAGCTGGCAAGTTATCCAACTTCTCTTCCTCTGGTCCTTGCATTATAGCTGCTGAGAACCACATACATATATCAGGATAATTGTTTTGTACCAGCTCAGGAAGGCAGACTATGTGGGGGCACAGCAGGAGCAATGAGGGTCCAGGATTGTTATCTGCTCAGTCATCGAGTCTAGAGCTGCCTGATTCGGACACCTCAATCCAGTTCTGGATTTTTGAACAGCCTTTCCTCTCCTTGTGTTCTGTCTATAGTGATGATTTGAAATGGGAAATGGGCCTGGGAGCAATGTGATATCAATTTAATAATCCAGAATTTGCCAAAAGGAAGAGAGCCATTATGAATCTGTCTTGGACACTCAAGGGAAAGCTAGAGCTCTAGAATAACTACAGGAGCATCCCCCTTTTCTGAACTGAAGTGGCCAGCCAGTGTATCCTGTGAGCTACTATTTTAAATAAATCAAAGCACCACTCATTTGGGAGAGCTGTGATGCCTAGAACAAAAACACATTCCTATCACCTCTTGTTGCAAGTTCTACTTAGGCTGTTCTAAGTCTATTTTCAAAAAATTGCAGACTTTTCAGAATGTAGCAGCCAGATTGATTTTTTTTTTTTCCTCAGCGCATAAGCATGGAAGAATTACACTACTTTGTATTAGTTACACTGGTTACCAACTGAGGCGAGGGTAGAATTTAAAATTTGCATGATAATATTTAAAATTCTATATGGCCATTCTCTAGCCTATATGATGTCCTTTACATAGTTATTATCTGAAGGAAAGATTTATTGCTTTTAGAAAGCAGATGATGTATTTTCCAATGGTCTCTAAAATTAAATTGAAGAAATTTTTACATCCACTATTTCATCCCAAGGGATTATTGAAATGTGGAATTCTCTTTCTGCTGTAAGAAGGATTCATAACTGGTATTTTTAGGAAGGCAGTAGAAACATTTTTTTTCCCCAGAAGTTCTTGATTAATAAGGTTTGAACTTATATCCTTATAGTGAGCTATTTCATAATTTTGTAGTAATGTTATTGTTTTGATTATAGAAAGATGTAGGCATCATTGATTGCACTGTATACTTAGGGCTCCTTTTACTAAGGTGCGCTAGCGTTTTTAGCGCACGCACAAGATTAGCACGCGCTTGCTGAAAAATTACCACCTACTTAAAAGGAGGCGATAGCAGCTAGCGCGTGCGGCATTTTAGCGCACGCTAAAACAGCTTGCGCACATTTGTAAAAGGAGCCCTTAGGTGTCACTGTATACCTGAAATATAGAAACAAATCTTTTCCAGAGAAAGGAAAACAGTAAAACTAGAGGATATGAATTGAGGTTGCAGGGTGGAAGACTTAGGAATAATGTTAGGTAATTATTTTTCACAGAGAGGGTGGTGGATGCCCTTCTGAGGGAGATAGTTGAGATGAGAACGGTGACGGAATTCTAAAAAGCACCTTAGTAAAAGAGGGGGTAAGTCTTCTTTTATGTAGTCTGCATAGAACCTGAATAAGGAAACTTTGGACTCTAAAAACGAATAGATATACCTATGTACGTAAAATGGCATTGTGTAAGTTACCAATTCACAGTTTGCTCACTACATCTTTCTAGCAAGGGTCAACGGAAACCTTTTTGGGTTGAAGGAGCCAAACAAACTAATCTCTGGCACAAGCCCCAGGGTGTCTACTTACTACAGATAAGTTGGGCAAAATATTGGTGGACCCCAGTGGCACAATCCATTCTACTGCCCATAGGTGCCATTTCAAAATGATTGGAGTTTGCTAACATAATATAAATAAGTCCTCCCTGCAAAGAGTGAAGGAACTTGCTCAATATTGGGGTGCTCAATCCCCATTGGTGCCCACAGAGCTAATCCCTATGCCGTTGCCTATGTTTCTGTTTATTGGGTTCAGTGTTGTGCAAGTAATATCTTACTAAGTAAGTGTGGCGTAGTGGTTCAAGCTACAGCCTCAGCACCCTGAGGTTGCAGGTTCACACCCCATACTGCTCCTTGTGACGTAGGGCACGTCACTTAATCCTCAATTGCCCCAGGTACATTAGACAGATTATGAGCCCACTGGGACAGATAAGGAAAGTGCTTGAAGTACCTGAAAGGTGGTACACAATCCCTTTTCCTTTATTGCTTATTATAATTTAAAATACTGTCTTTCTGGAGGAGAAAATAAAGCAGTGAAAAATAGACAATGGGCCCAATATTCCCACTTAAATAATCGAGTGGCAGCCAAATGCTGATATTCAGTGGCACTAAGATGTCCTAAATTTGTCTACTCGTCTTGTGCGGGTCCTGGCTGAATATCAGCCTGGCGCCCACAAATTTATTTATTTAAAAAAATTATATACCGTTTAAATTTACTTACACAGTATTTAAAATGAGCAAATAATAAAAACAAATGTATAGTTAAAAACCATATAGGGCTCCTTTTAGCGCACGTAGCCGATTCATGCGCGCTAACCCCGCACTATGTGGCTAGAACATACGCCAGCCCAATGCTGGCATTAGCGTCTAGCGCGCGGCATTGTAGCGCGCTCTATTCCGCGCGTTAATGCCCTAACGCATCTTAGTAAAAGGAGCCCATAATAAAGTAAACATAAAAACAATCTTCGAGGAGATACCATAATGTGGATAAAAAGATCATGGATAGTTCATCAACTTTGTCAAAAATACCTAAAGTTACCATTTTCACAGCAATTTCGTATCTGACCCACCAAGGTGTTCCATAACTTAACTCCTGCGCAGCAGAAGGTCATTTTGCCATAAGTATTGGCTCCTCACAAGCACCGACCTTGGCCCACTCCTGACCCTTTTTGGCCCAGTCAGTCCATTTTGGCAGTGCTAAGCATGCATTAGTACCTAACGCAGCTTAGTAAAAATATCCTAAGTGATTTGCCTATGATCAGAAGAAGGAGCAGCAGGATTTGAACTGGGCTTCACTGGCCTGTGCTCTAACCTCTAGGCTTCTCCTATTTGACCTTTGAGTTGTTTTTTAAAAAAATTTAATTGTAAATTTTCAAATATACACAATCAAGTTTAACTTGTACAGAAAGCAAGATTCAAGAGATAAAGGAAAACCATCAAAAACAAGGTATAGAAATTCAAGAAATAAAATCCTATCTTAAATCTCGCTCAAGTCCTCTTATAGGATACGAAATTGAATTAAACGGAATTTAAGCAATTAATTATTAAAAGAAAAACAGTTATAGGTTAATCTGTGCTAAGGGCAGTCATATATCCTT
Organism: Geotrypetes seraphini; assembly: GCF_902459505.1. Lineage (NCBI taxonomy): Eukaryota > Metazoa > Chordata > Amphibia > Gymnophiona > Dermophiidae > Geotrypetes > Geotrypetes seraphini. The sequence goes on from NC_047087.1 coordinate 182,003,552, forward strand.
CATTGAGCATTCTCCAGCCTCGACAGAGACAGGAATGTTGTCAGTTGTGAGGGCTCAAAGAAAACAAATTTATGTGACTTATAATGAATAATACATTTACAAGGGTATCGAAGAAAAAAGGTAGCACCCAAGGCTGTAATAGCTGGTCTTAATAATAGAAATCCTTTCCTACGCCTCTGTGTGTCCCTGGCCAAGTCGGGAAACATTTGAACTTTCAGTCGTAAGAACTCTTTGTGCTTATTTTTAAAGTATCATTTCAATAGACACGTTTTGTCTAAGGTAAGGGCGACTGAAAGAAGCAAGGTAGCCAGAGTGGCTACTTCCCTATCAGAAGTCTCTAATAAGGCTGATATGTCCAGTGGATCTTGAATCACTTCTTGTGGATTCTTTTGGTCCTTAAGGTCTTTAACAGGAAGATAATAAACCTGTATGAGAGGTGGAATAGAGGACTCAGGAATTTCCAATATTTCCGTTAAATACCGGTTCAACATTTCCCTAGGAGTTGTTGTAACAATCCTAGGGAAATTAATTAATCTAAGATTATTACTTCTTGAAAAATTTTCAAGTGATTCAAGTTTTCTTCTTAAGTTCATATTGTCCTTAATTAGTGTCTCCTGTACTAATTTAGAAGATTTAATGTCTTGTTGTTGATTTTCTACTTGTGATTTAAAGTCACAAGTAATTTTCTTCAATTCAGAAATATCTTTATCATGTTCTTTAAGTTGTTCTTCCACTTGATAAAGTTGAGAGGCTATAGTTTTAGGAATAGTAGCTACCAAGTCCCATAGGGCGTCCCATGATACTTCCTGGGGCTTGTTAAGTTGAGGAAATTGTAAATGTATAGTTTTATGCTCACCCACTGGCAAGTCTTCCCGCTGCTGTTCTGGCTGGACCGAGCCAGCCCCCATAGCTGTTGATTCATCCAATTCCATGTTCAGGCTCCTTTGAAAAAGCTGGGAGCCCGAATCTCCACTCCCCGCATTGATCTCTACTGCCTCCGGAGGAGGAAGTACTCCGGCTCCCGGAAACTCCTCCTCCCTCAGGGAACTGGTTGTACGGGGATGCGGGGGCGGTGCTCGCATGTCAGGGCTGAAGGTCGTCTCAAGCCCCAAGGAGGACTGCTGCGTGCCGCTTCCCTGCAGCATCTCCAGCGGGGGTAACTCTGACACTGTCGGAATGCCCTGCATGCGCTGGATAAGCTCCTCAATACCGCTGACTATGGGAGTCCTGGAGCACAGCGAGGCCCCAGCAATGCTTCTCCCTCTCCGCTTCGGCATCCTTAAGGTAGGAAATTGTGTTGAAATACCAAAAAAATAACTGCCAAGAGGAAACTCTCAGGAGCAAACGCACAGCCAACCTATGCTGTCGTCATCTTGGATCGGACTGCGAGTTGTTTTCTAAATATTTCTTTTTTTTTAAAAATCTTTATTAAGTTTTCAAGGCTAATAAAAAGTGCAGAACATTATACATACATTATAATCAGAGTAAGCACCGATGAGAGGAAATGCCACTCTGGATCAAATCCTTAATGGGCTAAGAGGACCAGCAAAAGAAGTGGAAGTAGTGGGACCGTTGGGAAAAAGCGATCACAATATGATCAAGTTCAAAGTTGGAATAGGAATACCAAAGGGAAAGAGAACCACAGTGACAACTTTTAACTTCAAGAAAAGAAACTACGAAGCGATGAGAGTAATGGTAAGGAAGAAACTTAGGAATAGCTCAAAGAAATCGCAGACTGTAGAGCAAGCCTGGTCTTTATTCAGGGACATGATGATCAAGGCGCAAAATCGGTATATCCCCAGATTTAGAAAAGGATGCAAAAAGAGCCGAACAAAAGATCAGGGGTGGATAACTAAAGAAGTGAAGAAAGCGATTGGAGAAAAGAAACATTCAGTCCAGAAATGGAAAAAGGACAAAACCGGGGAGAACTGGAAAGAGCACAGGAAGCATCAAAAAGAATGTCACCTCGTGGTGAGAAGAGCAAAAAGTGAATATGAAGAGAGGCCAGCCAGGGAAGCACAAAATTTCAAGCCATTCTTCAGATATGTTAAGGGGAGGCAGCTGGCAAGGGAGGAGGTGGGACCGCTGGATGACAGAAATAGGAAAGGAGTGGTGAAGGAGGAAAAAGAAGTGACGGATAGACTAAACATGTTCTTTTTGTCAGTATTTACAAAAGAAGACAAATCCATCGTGCTGGTACCTGGAAAAATCTTTGAACGAGATCAAGCAGAAAAATTAACATCCATGGAGGTAAGCCTTGAGGACGTACGTAAGCAGATAGATAGATTAAAAACTGACAAATCTCCGGGCCCGGACAGAATCCACCCCAGGGTATTGAAAGTAGAGAATGACACGGGGAAAAAAATCTGTCGCCGTCACCAACCCGTCACCGCCATTCCCTTCACTGCCCCGTCACCGTCACCGCCACCGCCACCGCCACCGCCATCCCCTTCACCGCCCCGTCACTACCATCCCATTCACCGCCCTGTCATGTCCCCTCAGCATCCATTTAAGCCTTAGTATTGCAATATTTAGCTTATTCCTTTCTTATAAATCAAAGTTCTGGCTGCTGAACTAGAGAAAGAGATGTTCAGCTGGCAGGGCTTTGTTTATAAATTTTTATCAACACAACTAATATACTACTTTATCCTAAAGCAAAAAATAAATAAATAAATAGAATTTTTTTTTTTCTACCTTTGTTGTCTGGTTTCTGCTTTCCACATCTTCTCATTCAATTCCTTCCATCCACTGTGTGTCCTTCTCTCTGCGTCTTCCATTTGCTGTTACTGTGCCTCTCCCTTCACCCCCCCCCCCTCATTTGGTCTAGCACCCATCTTCTTCCCTCCGCTCCCCCATAGTCTGGCATCTGTCTTCTTTCCTTCCAGCGTCTTTGCCCCACTCTGTCATCCACATTTCCCTTCAGGGTCTGTTCCTCTCTACCCTCTTTCAATGTCTGTTCTATTCCTTTCTACCACCACCCTTCCCTCCCTCCTTCACCATCTGTTCCTTTCTACCACCCTTCAGCTCCTCTCGCGTGGCTTATCTATCTACCTCCCTCCCTCTTATTTTCGTGGCACGTTACAATGTAATTTGTGCAAGCCGCTGGAGCCTGTGAGCTCGGTCCCTGTCCCATCCCCACAAACCATCTCGCTTCTGTGTTCCTATTTTCCCTATTTCTAATATCTCCCCTATGTATCTGGCATTGCCCCCCCCCCCCCGTGTCCATATACCATCCCCATGGCATGTCCCCTTTATGTCTCTGTCACTATGCCCATGCACATAATTTCCCCTCTTTCTGTTACCTTCCTGTGTCCAGATTTCCCCTATCTTCCTCTTCCATACCAGTGTGTCTCTTCTTTTCAACCCCTTCTAGCTTCTCTCCCTCTTTCTTCCCCCCCCCCTCCCCCGCTTCCAGCATCTGGCTCACCTGCCTGTCCTCCCCTTTCTTTCCTGCTGTGGGTTTCTTTCTTTCCCTCTTCATCCCAGGATCTTTTTCCCTTTCACTCCCTCCTTCCTAGTGTGAGCCGGGAACACCAGCAGCCCCCACCCGCCCAATCGTAGCGTTTAGTCAGCTCCCTCCCTCCACCTCACCTTATATGTCGAGTTTGCCGGCTTTCTTTTTCCGAGCCGCATGTGCGGCTGCGCGAGTTAATAAATCTTCTCCTCTCCTGCAACTTCCTGTTTCCTTCCGGTTGCGTCAGAGGAGAAGATTGGTCAACTCGCGCAGCCGTGTGTGCGCATCTTTTTGAATGCGTGCGGCTCAGGAAAAAGAAAGCTGGCAAACAGCATATAAGGTGAAGTGAAGGGAGGGAGCTGGCTAAATGCTACGATCGGGCGGGTGCTGGACCGTGCGATCCTTGATGCCTCACTACGGAGACAAGACCATTCACCGCTCCACGGGGCGGTGAATGGCCTTGTCCCCGTCCCCGCAGGGACTACTATTTTTCTTTCCCCGTTTCGGTAGGTTACCCGCGGCTACTCGTGGCTAGCCGCAGGTAACAACCACCGTGTCATTCTCTAATTGAAAGAACTAAAGGAGGAAATAGCGGAAATACTACAGCAGATTTTTAATCTATCCTTAAAAATAGGCATGATCCCAGAGGATTGGAAGATAGATAATGTTACACCCATCTTTAAAAAATGTTCGAGAAGTGACCTGGGGAACTACAGACCAGTGAGTTTGATGTCGGTGCCGGGGAAGATGGCGGAAGCGCTGATAAAAGACAACATCGATGAGCATCTAGAAAGGAATAAACTGATGAAAACAAGTCAACATGGCTTCTGCAAGGGAAGATCGTGCCTAACGAACTTATTGCACTTCTTCGAAGGAATAAACAAATGGATGGACAAAGGGGACCCCATAGACATCGTATACTTAGATTTCCAAAAATCTATGAACGCCTTCTACGGAAACTGAAGAACCATGGGGTGGAAGGAGACGTACATAGATGGGTGGGTAGAAAGCAAAGGGTGGGAGCGAAGGGCCACTACTCGAGCTGGATGATGGTCACGACTGGTGTTCCGCAGGGGTCGGTACTCGGACCATTGCTTTTCAATGTATTTATAAATGATCTAAAAACAGGGACGAAGTGCGAAGTAATAAAATTCGCAGACAACCCCAAACTATTTAGTGGAGTTAGGACTAAAGAGGACTGTGAAGATTTACAAAGGGTCCTGAACAAGCTGGGAGAGTGGGTGACGAGATGGCAGATAAAGTTTAATGTAGAGAAATGTAAAGTCTTGCATGTAGGAAACAGAAACACAAAGCACAGCTATATGATGGGAGGGCTGGTAATGGGTGAAAATACCCAAGAAAAGGACTTGGGGGTAATAGTGGACAAGACAATGAAGCCGTCGGCACAGTGCACAGCGGCCGCTAAAAGGCGAATAGAATGCTAGGTACTATCAAGAAAGTTATTACAACCAGAACGAAAGAAGTTATCTTGGCATTGTATTGGGCTATGGTGTGCCGCCATCTAGAGTACTGCGTCCAATATTGGTCGCGAAAGAAGGATATGGCCATACTCGAGAGGGTTCAGGAAAGAGCGACACGATTGATAAAAGGTATGGAAAACCTTTCATATGCTGAAAGATTAGAGAAACTGGGGCTCTTTACCTCTAGAGAAGCGGAGACTTAGAGGGGATATGATAGAGACTTACAAGATCATGAAGGGGCATAGAGAAAGTGGAGAGGGACAGATTCTTCAAACTTTTGATAAATACAAGAATGAGAGGGCATTCGGAAAAATTAAGAGGGGACAGATTCAGAACCAATGCTAGGAAGTTCTTCACCCAAAGGGTGGTGGACACCTGGAATGCGCTTCCAGAGGGTGTCGTAGGACAGACTACGGTATTGGAGTTCAAGAAGGGATTAGATAACTTCCTGAAGGAAAAGGGATAGAGGGATAGAAATAGAGGATTACTATACAGATCCTGGACCTGATGGGTCGCCACATGAGCGGACTGCTGGGCATGATGGACCTATGGTCTGATCCAGCAGAGGCACTGCTTATGTTCTTAATCAATAAATAACAATACAGAAAGTATAACCCCCCCTTTCAATACATTCAATGAAGAAATAAAACAAAACCAAAAGAGAGAGCCCCCACCCCCACCCTTCCCTGGATGTGTGTGCAAATCCACAGAAAATTAAAGGTAAGAGACAACTATACCAAAGTAACAAAAGACGTCAATGGACCCCAAACTAATAACAAATTATGTTCTAACATGTTAGCGTTCATTTTTTCATATTTGTAGTATAAGCATAAATTCGCACACCAAAAAGTAAAACTAAGGCGATCCCAATTTTTCCAATTGTGAGTAACCATTTGCATGGCTATCCTGGTCATGATCAGGAAAAGCCGGCATTTATACCGATCCAATGGTGGTTTAATATGCACTAGCGTCCCACAGATAGTTTTCTGGAGATTTCTGCTGCTATGAGGGAGGCCAAAGCAATGGCAGCATGATACCATCAGGACAGGCAAAGCTAGTCCTACTTTTACTCTAGTGTAGCCGTGGAATTATAGTTTCTCTTTTTCAAAGAACAGGAGGACCAAAAATCCTTAGGAGCAATGAGGGAAATCCAGGACTGGCTCAGTCTGCTCAGGCCAAATGAATCCAGTTTCTGGTGGCAGCCAAAGCAGGAGCCAAGGTTCTGCACACTCATTACACCTAGACCTGGCTCCCAGCCACCACAGAGGGCCTATACGCTGTCTAAACGTCTCCTGCTTGTCTTTGAGCTGATAGTTCTGTGTAGCAGCAGCCGCAACCACAGAGCTCTCTATTCCTGGCCAAGAACCCTGTGAAATTAATCCACATCTCACTGAAATCCTACCCCACATTCGCCGGGTCACTGCCTCGTTCCAGCACCGCAAAAGGCAGGGATCCCACTATGATTTATTACTAGCCCCAGCGCACATATTATTATGAAATGAGTTTATTAGACTCTAAATCTCCTGTTAATGTGCTACTGTTTTAATCCCTTTATCCAATTTTCAGTCTATCAGGCTTGGCTGCCGTTCACTTGCACAAAACTCTCTATTCTGAAGGTTTTATTGTACGATATCCATATTCATTTATCGTCCTTTCAGGCTGCAGCATTAAGGGTTCAGCAGAGGGGGGTGGGGGGTGGAAGAGAGGAAGGCAGAAGTAGGGAGGGGTAGGAGGAGATGACTAGGAGTATTATGGGAATGAGGAAGGACAAGAAAGAAGGGTAGGTTAAATTTGGAGTGGGGAAGATGAGATACCGTAGGGGCTAAAAAAGACATGAGAGACGGAGGATGGAGATGGAGCAGGAATGAGCTAGATAGAACCAGGCTAGAACCTAGTAAGATGGATGGAGAAGGGCGAAAAGCAGGCTGGATGACAGAGCTGAATAGGAGCAGGTAGATCTGAGTGATATAGAAAATGCAGGTGAAACTAGTTAGATGATGAACAGAGGAGTATTAAGGGCCTGATTCTATATATGGCGCCTACATTTTAGGCACTGGTGAGCGTGGTTATCAATGAACCGCTTAGCGGCGCTTAGGTGTTGCTCGGCATCCTAGAGGTAGGTGCCGATAATTTACCGCTGCTAAACTTGGATACCTAGCGACGCCTAAGTATGCCACACTGATTCTCTGCCCCTAACTGCTCCCACTTTTCAGGTAGGTATCATTAGATCTCAGTAGGTACCTCAACTTAGGTGTCGCTAGGCACCACGTAGATATCTGTGTGAAACTTAAATTACCCCTCCCCCTTTTTTTTACAAAACCGTAGTGCAGTTTTTAGCACAGGCCATGGGGGTAACAGCTCCGACGCTCATAGAATTCCTATGAGCGTTGAAGCTGTTACCGCCACATTACCACGCCATTAAAAATCTCTAAATCCCTTCTCCCATTAAAAATCAATTGAATTCGGCTGTCTAATGGTGTCTAACATAGGCACTGTTTATAGCAGTGTCTCGCAAACTTTTTTTTTGCCACGGTACACTAAACTCAGGGCCGCATTTAGAGGGTCTCTGAGCATTTATTTATTTATTTAGATTTATATCCCGTCCTCCCGTGAGCTCAGAATGGGTTACATGCATTTATTCAGGTACTCAAGCAGTTTTCCCTCTCTGTCCCGGCGGGCTCACAATCTATCTAACGTACCTGGGGCAAGGGGGGATTAAGTGACTTGCCCAGGGTCACAAGGAGCAGCGCTAAATGCTAAGGCATCCATTATATTCTATGGATGCCTTAGCATTTAGCACACGCTAAATCGGTTAGCGTACCTTAATAGAAGGACCCTAGTATGCACTATTGACAACAAAGGGGAAAAAACAACAGGCCCCATTCTCCTTGGCCAGGGATGCAAGTCAGTTGTACAGTCTGAAAGTCAACAATTGCACATCAATATCAATAGAAGCAAAAACGAAGCCTTTTGACAATTAGTTACTTTCAGTCTTTATAACTGTGGTAACTAGAAGGCCTACCTAGGTCTATACTGTATGGCATGCTTTGTCTTGCCATCCATCCTGAGCTTCCTTTATCTCCATGTGTCAAACAACTACTAGTAATCATTTCTATAATGCCACTAGGCATACCCATGCTGTACACATTATATGCGGGTACTTTCTCTGTCCCTAGTGGGCTCACAATCTGTGCTACATCCTTGGCACTCTTAATACCAGATTACTCTATTCTTCAGAGTCTCTTCAATATTAATCCGGCAGAGGACCAGATTCTCAGTGATGTGAAACATCCTCTTTGCATTCTGCTTTTCTCTCATCTTCATAACTGTAACCATTGTTCTCCTTTTTTATCTTCTAATCTATATTCCCTCCTATATTTGAATTTTCTTCCCTAATTTTCTCCTTATGTTCTTTTCCATAGCGTTGCCTCATTGTCTTTAGCCTCTTTTCCTTCCCATTAAGAACATAAGAACATAAGCAATGCCTCTGCTGGGTCAGACCTGAGGTCCATCATGCCCAGCAGTCCGCTCACGCGGCGGCCCAACAGGTCCAGGACCATTCCCAGTTTTCTCTCTGGTTTCTGCTAGTAGTTCCTCCTCTACCATTTTCTCTATCTCCCTTATTCCTCTTCTTCTTCCTGTCCTCTTCTTTTTTTTTCATATTCTCTTTTTCAAGCTTTGTTTTCCCTCTATCCTTCATTCTCTTCCAAACATCTTCATGGTGGTAACTCAGCCAACCACAATGATCCTCCATTGCAAAATCTCCAAGTGGAAGTCTTCCTGATGACAGCCGTCAACGGGACTCATACAGAAGTAGTCTTCCTTCAGCTTTTGGGCCTGGACACATGACATCTGACTGTTCGAATCTGCACCAGTCTCAATACTAAGAATAATCCAAAACAAATTCAACTCAAGTTATATCTTCTGCACATCAGAATATAACACTGTTTCAGACACAGATTTTTCTATAGGGGATATGAGTGTGCTGTATATAGGTATATATTCCATTGTTAAAGCAAATATAAAACTGCAATATAAATAAGACAAATTGGGCTCCTTTTACAAAGGTGCGTTAAGGCCTTAACGCGCGGAATAGCGCGCACTAGCCGCTATCGCCTCCTCTTGAGTAGGTGGTAGTTTTTCGGTGTGTGCGCTAAAAACGCTAACGCACCTTTGTAAAAGGAGCCCATTGTGGCAAAAACAAAAAAGTAAATTTCCAAATATTTTGTGTGCAATATGCATTTGCCACAAAGCTGAGGTTCATACAAAGATCCCATGATTACTTTCAGTGTACAATGAAAACTATAAAATGGGGCCTGGCCCAGCAGAGAAACCTGGCTTCATTTCTTGTGAGGTCTTTTGTTTCTTTGACCGGCTAGGTCTGAGGCTGCTGTGGAGGTAGTGATGAGGAAATCCAAGTCATTAAGTAATAGTGACTCCTTGTGGACAAATTTAGGGTCATGATTGCAGAATTCCTAAAAGACCCTGGAGCCTGACCCCTGACCATAAACTTTTTCCTGCAGGGGCTAAGATAGGTAAGTTGATAGGGAATATGAAATTAGGGAGGGGGTAGTATCCCCCCAAACCTGCAAAGGATGGCAAATTGTGCTAAATCCCAACCCTATGACCGCTTGAGCAAGGTCCAAAAAGAGAAGAAATTAATAGCCCCCCACAGTCCTCCCCCCCCCCATACCCCAAATTAATGCATTTCACAGCCTTCTCCCTCCTTTCCAAACAAAAACCATAGAACAAATTTTGGGACAAAGTATGAGTTCAGCAATAGGTCAACATTTGCACATAAGAAAGTAATTGCACCCACCAAAGAGAATGCCAGGTGTACCACACGCTTACTGATTAATCTATAACACCAACCTTTAGTGTTTTTCAATGCATTCCCTTTCTTATTCTCTCCCTCTGTCCTCCCTCTTTCTCTTATGACTTTCCTTTTCCCATCGTGCCTGTTCCCTCTTCCTGTCTCTCCCTCTCTCTCCTGACTGGTTGCTTCACACCACTCTGACACAGAAGGCTGTACAACTTCCAAGGCTCCTGCTGTCAACTGGGGAATAGATAAAGATAAATGATATTATGTTAAATTCCACTTAATGACAAATTTTTAATTTTCTGAACATGGTCATTTTCTGGCTAGTGAATCAAGTGTAGGGAGCTAATTACATGAAGATCTGAACAAAAATAACTCCTAATTTTCAAGGATAATGGAAGAGAAATGTTGGAGATTAATGGCACTATTTATCTTTTTTAAATTTCTATCTTTCTCTGTGATAGCAATGCTCCCCAAGGAAAATATTCATAAAATGAAATTGAAGTCGTAACTTAATAGGTTATTAAAATTTTTGAGTGCATATCACTTTCCTTTTGCAGCACTGTAAATTTAAATTGAAGTTTGCGGCTCCAGAGTCACCAGCGGAGTTTTTTTATGATGGCACAATAGAGGGGAACATGCATCTTTGTCAGGAGGTATTTGCCATTCTAATTTTATGGCAGGCCGGATTATCAGAAAGGAATGTCAAAGCGCGGGGAAGCTGACAACACCACAGCCTTCAGCCATGTGTTTCCATTAGCGCCCAAAGCCGTCCAGGGGTTTGTCTGGACTGTTATTTTCTATTTCAGTCTTTTATCTTGATTTAAAGTGAGGGTACTGGAAATTCAACTCCTGTCATTTCTCTTTCTCTCTCTCTCTCTCGCTCCCCCTCCCTTCCCTCTCAGTCTTGTTCTATTCCTTCCCAATGTCCGCCCACTTCCTCTCTATGTTTTATCCTTTTTACCTTTTTTCTTCCTTTCTCACTCATTTCTTTAATTATTCAATGTCATGCATTTGTCCTTATCTCTCTGCCCTTTTATGCTCATCCACTCTCTCTTTTTTACTTCTCCCATCACTGCTTACATTACAGGATGAGCCCAGGCATTGCAGACCATAACAGCTACAGTCAGCTAGATGAATGAAGGTCAGAAAATCAAGTGGCATATCCATATACAATTTAATACTTTTCAAGACTTTGAAATTGTATTCTTTTGGGGGAGGGAAGGAGAAGATGAGAAGTATAGGTGGCTAATAAAAATATTTTCAGTTTCTCAAATGCCGTCAGTACCAACAACCTTGTTTACTTCTGACTTGATGGAAGTAGGCCCACGACAGTAGGCTTCAACAGATGATATGGGACCTTTTATTCTCTGAAGGGACAAATTCAGAATTTTGCCATTTAACTTACAAGTAAATAAAACCATGAAGCATAGAGACCAGCTTTGTGAGTGCCAGTGGGTGCTAAGAACCTGCAATATGGTGCAAGCTCCTTCATTCTGCCCAGGAAGAGATGACTTGCATTTTGATGGCACTCCAGTCATTTTGAAATGTTGATATCTATGCTATGAGGATAACTTTGTATACAGTTGATTGTCTAGGGTAACAGATATCTAAGTCCATCTGTTTAACATCACACTAGTGTTTTATAAAAGACTCGGCAAACCCTGAGCCTTCTATAAAATACACAGAGCGCTGCCAATAAAACATGTATATTTAGAAGCATGCACATCCCATTTACAAAGATTTGTAGCATGAGCTTGGCCCTCTCGCTCCTGTCTCCTCATGGCTGCCTTCTAAAATGGTTGTTGTGATCTCTCACGGCAGTTCACAGTACTACAGGAAATGACACAAGCAGTTGTGAAAGGTCATGGAAGCCATTTTAGAAGGCAGCCACTTGCAGGCAGGAGTGAAAGGGCTGCCCTCCTGCCACAAACACCCCTGTTGGACTACCAGTTACCTCAGTAGGCCCAGGGAGGGGGAGTGAATTGTGGGGTTGGGAAGGAGATTAAAGAGTTGGGGCATGGAGAGGGGAGAGAACCTTGGCTAAGGGGTGGGGGAAGGGAATGGACAGGGAGAGGGAGGGAAGAGAGGTTCAGAGACCTGCAAGGGGTTAGAGGGAAGAAAGAGGGGAGAGAAGCTAGACTTTGGGGAAGGAAGAGAGAGTGAGAGACCTGGACTATCTCAAACTCCCTTCTCTACCCATTGCGGTTCTTGGGTCAAATTTTTAGGATAAATTGGCTCTATGCTTTAAAAGGATTGCTGACCCCTGGCCTAGCATATAACTAGCAATCTTATGGGACTCCACTTCACATACTCTTACTCCATTAGCAGCTTAATTAGGAAATTACCAATAGTAAGATGCAGGCTGCATTCCAGCAGCATGATAGAACTATCCTGTCTGTTGCATTGAATTTCATGTTTGACTATCTCCCAGTTGGTGAGAAGTCATATACGTGTGCAAAGAGCTCCTAAGCTCCCAGGGAAGGGGTCTGTTCTCTGGAAGCTAGAGTAGCAGATTTGGAGAGATTGATTTATAGAGAAGGCCTACAGGGACATAACTCCAAAGCATGCAATATCCTCTCGCACCAAGGCTGTATCTCCAAAGGCTTCTATCCAGGAGAAAAGAATTAGTCACAGATTTGATCATTAGGCAAATAGGGGTCCTTTTACTAAGGTGAGCTAGTCGTTTTAGCGCACGCTAAACGCTAATGCGCCCATTATATTCTATGGACACGTTAGCATTTAGTGCGCAGTAATATTTAGTTTAACAGGTTTTAAAAAAGATTTGTATCATTTCCTAAAAGGAAAGTCCATAAACCATTATTAAGATGGACTTGGGAAAATCCATTATGTTAATCTAGGATAAGCAACATAAAATCTGTTTTACTCTTTTGGTATATTACCAGGTACTTGTGACCTGGATTGATCTGATTGATGTCCCACTGTGGCAAAGCTTATGTTCTTATTTGTCCTAGACCTTATTCTATAAAATACCTGCCTAAATTTTACAGCACACAACTCAGAAGGGGGTGTGACCATGGAAGGGGCATGACCAGGTCAAGGATGTTCCTACAGTTTAGGCACATTGTTATAGAACAGGGTCATTTACACACCCAGCTGTTATTAGTTGCACACCAGCATTTACGAGTGGGTGCTGGAAAGTTCTCAGCACAACCAAGAAGAAAATAACTTGGATATGGTTCAATCAGTGATCTAAAACAATGTCGAAACATAGAATTTCATTTCTGCAAATTGGCACTTAATGGAATACGATAACACTCTTTCTCCTAGGACAAGCAGGATGAGTCAGCGACATATGGATGAATCAGCCACATATGGGTGTTGTCCCAACAGCTCCCAATTTGCGGATAAGCTCTCCAATAACTCAGAGAGATTTTTTTATTTTTTTTTTCTCTGAGCACGTGCAGTGCCCTGGCCCCACTGGGCATGCCCGAGCACTACCTATTTTCCTCTGCTTCCCCCTAATCCCCAGACTTTAGTCTCCGCCCATTCCCATCGGTCAGATTTTCTACATCTCTCCATTACAACTTCCTACCATCTAAACTTTTTCTATTTACCATCTTGAAGCATCAAAGAAATGTCCGGGATGCAGAAAAAGGGATGAGTACACTGGATCCTCATGAATTGTGCGTCCGCTGCTTGAGTCCGGTGCACGAGGACCAGTGCTGCTTGCATTGTGCCTGTCTCCGCGCACACGCAAGCTAAGAAAGAGGGCACTGAGAGACTTCATGAAGAGAAGTGAGGCCTGAGAATCTTCCTCCCGGAGTCCCTGCATGCTGCCGTGTACAGCCAGCCCCTGCAGGCAGCCGATTGGGGTTTCGCCCTCCAGCCCGACAAATCTCTCCCGGAGTCCCTACATGCTGCCGCTTACAGCCAACCCCTGCAGGCAGCCGATCAGGGTTCCCCCTCCAGCCCCAAAGGTAAGTCCTCTCATACCCAAAGTACTGCAGAAGATCCTTCAGGACAGAGCAACGGTGATCATGATTGCCCCATTTTGGCCCTGGCAACCATGGTTCTCGTTTCGGCAACGGATAACGGTTCACCCACCTCTCCACCTCCCGATCAGCGGAGATCTCATAACACAACATAGGAGCTCTACCCTCCACCACGACCAGCATTCATTAGCCCTGACCGCATGGATGTTGAGAGGATGAACCTACCACAAGATGTGGAGGACATTCTTATGGCAGCCAGAAGACCTTCAACCAGAAAATGCTATGGGTTGAAATGGAGAAGGTTCTGCTACTGGTGCACAGGCACGCAGCGAGACCCATACAACTGCCCCATACCGGACATCCTGCAGTACCTACTGAGCTTATCTCAGGGGAGCCTAAAACCCACTTCCATCAAAGTCCACCTAAGTGCGATCGCGGAGTACCACACTGGCTTAGACAACACCCAGTAATCACAAAAATCATGAAGGGACTGTCCAATCGGCACCCACCGGGTCAGACCACCACCGCCCGGATGGGACTTCAACTTGGTGCTGCATCAGCTCACCCTCGACTCCTTCAAACCTTTGGGGGAGGCAGATCCCAGAGTCCTTACCTGGAAAACCCTCTTCCTGACCTCCATCGTGTCGGCCAGACGTATCAGCGAGATCCAGGCCCTGGTCCATCACCCCCCCCCCCCCGACACACTCCTTCATGAGGACAGGGTGGTGCTCCAGCGATACCTCCTGGACGGTGTGCGGGCCCCTGACTACCTACATCAACAGGACGCAACGGACCGGACAAGCCTCACAACTGTTCATCTCCTATGACCAAAACAAACCAAAACTGCAGGTCACCAAATGCACGCTCTTGCGCTGGATATCCCAGTGCATCTACTTCACCTATAGAAGAGCGCAGCGTGAACCGCCGGTGGGAGCCCACGCCCACCAGCTCAGAGCCTTAGCCACTACTCTGGCTTATCTACACCACACACCAATAGAGGACATCTGTGATGCAGCCACTTGGTCCTCCATGCACACCTTCACCAAGCACTACTGCCTCGACACAGCATTCCACGCCCCGAATGCATTCGGCCGAACAGTCTTGCAAGAGGCCCTTCCGTCCCGGGAGGGACAGCAACCACTAGCACAGCCTTGACAAACACTGATCAAGTAGGGTGTTATAGATATTGATGAAGTAGGTCTTCCAATACTACCTGTCTAGACTGAATGTCGAATATGCAAGTACGAATTGTCACATGCAACTACAAATTGTCACTGTTGACCAGTTGGTTTCTCACTGTTCATTGATTGTTATTGACCAGTTTTACTGTTCTGTGAGTATTATTGCCCAGTTAACACAGCACTTTATCAAAAACCTTGTTTGCACAACTTAACCTGCTTTGCCTGATTACCCTGCCCGGCTCGGCCTCCACAGCCAAGTGAGGGATGCACAGAGCGCTAAGGCGCAGGTCCAATCGGTACATCCCTCGGCTAGGGAGTCACCCATATGTGGCTGACTCATCCTGCTTGTCCTAGGAGAAAGTGTAGTTACTTACCTGTGACGTAGGTTCTCCGTGGACAGCAGGATAGTCAGCCACACAACCTACCCGCCTCCCCGTACGGCCGATCCGGCCACAGATAGGAACATCCTGGGGATTAGAGAGAAGCAGGGGAAAATGGGTAGTGCTCAGGCATGCCCAGTGGGGCCCGGGCACTGCACGTGCTTAGAGAGAGAAAAAAAAAAAAATCTCTGAGCTATTGGAGAGCTTATCCGCAAATTGGGAGCTGTTGGGACAACACCCATATGTGGCTGGCTCATCCATATGTGGCTGACTATCCTGCTGTCCACGGAGAACCTACATTACAGGTACGTAACTACACTTTTCAGTGTAACTTCACTTTTCAGTGGCAAAATAACATTCAGAATTTAGAACTTTTCAGCACCCCCTTGTACACCAGGTTTCAGCAGATGTAAGTGCAGCATCCAGAGTTAGGCTTAAGATTCAAGCTAAAATGGTTTGCAGCGAACCAATGAACTCTGTTGGTCAAAATTTGCCTTGATGATCTCTGACTGTTCATTTGGCTTGTGAGAACTTTAATCCTATGGTTTGTTCAGCAAAGTTGGTGCATGCCTATATGTATGCATTAGAAACTACAGTACATGGAGAAATTATTCAATTTTCTGTCCTTCATAAGAACATAATTGCCATACTTGGACAGACCGAAGATCCATCAAGCTCAGTATCCTGTTTCCAACAGTGGACAACCCAGGTCCTAAGTACCTAGATAGATCCCAAGTAGCACGTAAAACAGATTTTATGCTGCTTATCCTAGGAATAAGCAGTGGATTTCCCCAAGCCATCTCAATAATGGCCAATGGACTTTTCTTTTAAGAAATTATCCATGCTTTTTTATACTCCGCTAAGCAAACTGATTTCACAACTTTCTCCAGCAACAAATTCCAGAGTTTAATTACACATTGTATGAAGAAATATTTTCACCAGTTTGTTTTAAATCTACTACTTAGTAGCTTCATCGCTTGCCCCCTAGTCCTAGTATTTTCTCTTTGAGACTTTTTACTTGCCCTCTTATTCATGTATTTCATAGTCACTGCACAATTTTGTGGCTCTGGCCTCTCAGGGAAACATTTTCTGAAGACCATCATTCTTTGTATATACAATCTGGAGAGTGGTCCTAGATGTAAAAGGGAGGTACTTCATTTACAAGGTAATAATGCATCCCTATTTATGTATTTTTTTTTTAAGTTTTAGATTTTTAGAATTTCATATATTTTATTTTATTTTTCCAAGTTTTATTTGCGATTTAGTTTTTGGTATTACTGTTGGTTGATTGTTTCTTATTCAGCGTTGTTATTGCCCTGTCATGATGTGTTTTGAATGTGTGTGTAATAAATCCTCCAAATAAATAAAATAAAATAATTTGTATATGAATCTAAGTTCCCTTCCTAATTGCCCAATTTGGGATTACACCTTTTTTTATATCTGTGTTAGAAAGTGCTCTTTTTCCTATTTCTCCTTTCTTCTCCTCCCCTCCCTCCCTTACTATTTTGATTGTAGGTTTTCTGGTACTTATTCTTTTCCCTATCTCCTTTTATCGTTGTTGAAAATTTCCATTGCCTCTCTTCATTGACAATAATGATTAAAGGGTGTTTTTACTAAGCAGCAGTGTGTGCTTTCCACAACTTAAAAAGGGTTACTGTTGGACACGCAGAGGCATCTTGTGGTAAAATTCCAATGGGTGCGCGCAAACCACATGCTAAAAATATACCTATATTTTTCTTGGAGGGGGCATGTCTGGGGGAAAGAAAATGCAAATCAGTTAGCACAGTCACATTACCATGCACTAACTGATTAGCAAGGAATTAGCACATGAGTCTCAAGGCCTACAAAATGGGTGTTGGTAAGGGCTCAGATGCTACTTTTTGTTAATGGACATGTGCTAATGGCAACATTAGCATATGACCATTAATTGGGGAAATGGAAAATTGGCTATTTTTCAGGTGTGGTATAAATGGCCTTTGTGCACAGGAAAGACTCACATAAGGGCACGCTAAGGAAAATGATCACAGCTTAGTAAAAGGATCCTTAAGGGATCTACAAGGGGCCGCTGAAACGTTCTCAACTCAACCAACAAAGCTGGGGCAGTCTCCATCGAGGGCTATACACTTAGGGCTCCTTGTACTAAGGTGCGTTAGGGCCTTAATGCGTGGAATAGCATGCGCTAAATTGCCGTGCGCGCTAGACCTTAATGCCAGCATTGAGCTGGTGTTATTCTAGAAGCATACCACGTGGTTTAGTGCACAGTCATTTTGTGCGTGCCCTAAAAACGCTAGCGTACCTTAATAAAAGGAGATCTTTGTCCGGCGATTTTCCACTTTTTTTTGTTCTGTATTTTCTGACTGAATGGGAAAAGAGGAAATTCACTGGACTAAGGCCCTCTTTTACAAAGGTGCGCTACGCGTTTAGCACACACTAAAATCGACGCATGCGCTAACCGATAACGTGTCCATAGGATAACTTGCACGCATTAGCATTTAGCGCGTGATTAGCGCACACTAATATTTACCGCGCGCTAAAAAGCACAGTGCACCTTAGTAAAAGATTAGGTTAGTGGTATAGCCCTTGATGGAGACGGCCCCAACTTTGCTTATTGGGCTGAGAACTTTTCAGTAGCCCCTTGTACATGTATGAAGGCCCACTGATGAAGACATTTGATGAAACATTTTGGGAATTTGTTTCTTTAATGTAATTTTGCATTTGATTGTTATATTTTGGTTAAAAATTGTTTCATGACTACACTTCTCCCTCCGGATTTGCGAGGGATAAGGGCAGAGCCGGACTGCGAATGGTGAAATACCACAAATATCTTCTGGTCCGACTCTGACCCACCCCCGCCTCCCTCCTGCCTTTCCCCCAGCATCCCGGCCTTACTTGGTGGTCTAGCGGGCTTTTGGGGCAGGAGCGATCTTCCTACACTCCTGCCCCGTGCAGATCGCCAATAGGAAATAGCTGCCATGAGTTCCCGTAGTCTCTCGAGACTACGACGGGAACTCCCCCCCCCTCCTCGAAAATGCCTTTGTAGTAAAAAGCAAAGAACTGTACCTTTTCCAGTGAGTCACTGAGTTTTCAGTTTGTGGCTAGGACTGGCTGAGAGGGAGGAGCAGGAGGTCCCTTTGCCCAAGGGGAGGGGGAGTCTTCTAAAAGGAAGGTGAATTCTGGGTCTTTGGTGATCCCTTCTACTCTTGTCAAAGTCCTGAATAATGAAGGAGACTCCTGTCATACCCAGGTGGGGGATAGACATTATTTGGATTGGACAATAACAACTAAAGAAACTAAATGAAAAGAGACTAAGTTGCTCTCAGATTTGGTTGATCCTTATTTTCCCTGCCAAGTCTGAGTAAAAGAAGGGCACTCTCTACTGGCTGAAGAGCTGGAATAGAGAGGAAATAATCTGTGAGTGATGAACTGATTTGTACCTAATGACTGCCACCTGTGAATATGTAAATAGTTGACTGCTGTTATCTTCAAGAAAGTTAATAAACCGTTCAATTCATTCCAGTTTACCTCTTGATTTTTGACTTTTTCTTCATACCAAGGGACAGTGGAGACTGAGGGAGTGATTGGAGTACCTGGGTCTGCATTTCCTCCAGCCTACCAGATTTATCTGGCCCCGGCTTGCACCTAAGCTTGTGTAGGAACTGTGAGTGACTGAGTACAAAGTGAAACAGATTAAGAACATAGCCCGTTCTCACGGTGGCCAATCCAGGTCACCAGTACCTGGCCAAAATCCAAGGAGTAGCAATATTCCATGCTACCGACCCAGGGTAAGCAGTGGCTTCCCCCATGTCTTTCTCAATAACAGACTATGGACTTTTCCTCCAGGAACTTGTCCAAACCTTTCTTAAAACCAGCTATGCTATCAGCCCTTACCACATCCTCTGGCAATGCATTCCAGAGCTTAACTATTACCTGAGTGAAAAAAATTTCCTCCTATTGGTTTTAAAAGCAATCTTCATCGAGTGTCCCCTAGTCTTTGTAATTTTTGACGGAGTGAAAAATCAATCCACTTGTACCCGTTCTACTCCACTCAGGATTTTGTAGACTTCAATCATATCTCCCCTCAGCCATCTCTTTTCCAAGCTGACGAGCCCTAACCATTTTAGTCTTTCCTCATACAAGAGGAATTCCATCGCCTTTACCATCTTGGTCACTCTTCTTTGAACCTTTTCTAGCACCACTGTATCTTTCTTGAGATAAGGAGACCAGTATAGAACTCAATACTTCAGATGAGGTTGCACCATGGAGCAATACAGGGGCATTATAACATTCTTAGTCTTGTTAACCATCCCTTTTTAAAATAATTCCTAGCATCCTGGTTGCTTTTCTGGCCACCGCTGCACATTGGGCGTGAACTGTTAGTAAGTTTTATGCTCAAAATCATGGAGGCAATAACTGGGGAGAACCCCAACACTACTGCCTTACCACCCAATCATCGCATATTCAAAAAGTTATTGAAAAGAGATTCAACTATATAAGTTTATAAGGTCATGTGCCACTTGGGTTCAACTTGTAAGTTGACTGATGGATAACTGAAAAATAATTTGCAAAAATATTTTGGATTAGGGACTGTGAATGTATCTAACAAGTAAGAGGGAGCCTGGCCTGTTATGATTTGCGATAAAGTGGAGATACATGATCATATTTTTTCAAACCATAGATCAATCTCACCGCAGTGTTCTATATGAGTCGCAATCTGGAGATATTCTTCTTTACCCCTGCTAGATAGATTATATTACAATAATCTAGGTGTCCCAGAACCATCGATTGAACTAGTGACTTAAATGCAGTGATATTGAAATAAGCTCTGACAGTCCATAATTTCCATAAAATATGGAAGACTTTGCGAACTACCATGTTGGCTTGTTTCTGCATAGTCAAATTCTGATCTTGGATCAGAATTTGACTATGCAACTCCCAATATTTTAACCAAAGAATTTATAGGATATTCCACAGTCTTGATTGTAATAATATCCTCATATAAGTCCTTACGAGGCAAAGCAAAAAAGAATTTTGTTTTTTCTAAATTCAGTTTTAATCTAAATTCCAACATCCAACCCTCAATTGATTCAATTACTTCAGCAATAATGTGAGTAATATCAGAGAGTAAAGAGGAGCAAGGAATTATAACTGTGATGTCATCAGCATAATTTAAAAGTTTCATGCCCAATTTATTCAATATGTTTATTCAATTATTCATTCAATTTATTCCTAATGATGAAAGATAAACATTGAATAAAACTGGGGAGAGTGGAGAACCCTGCAGAACACCACAAGGATTTCTCCAACCTGAAGAACAGATATTATTCATTTGAACACAGTAAGAGCGTCAAGGTATGTATTGGATCCTCCCTGACTCATGGAACATCTACTAGATTGGCTATATCTTGAATGGAAAATTATGTCCCCAATGTGACTATCTCATGTACTAAGTATCAGATTACCTAGATATGCTAAGGATAACACAATTTTATTGGATACATGGAAAACAATTACATTTATTGATAAATCAACAGATGTTCATATAACGAAATCTGCTTTACGGTCCTTATGGCTAAACTCCAAGATTCAAATAGGTGGTGCTGGGATCACCTTGAAGAATTAGATGCAGGCAGGTATTTGGACATTAGATGATGTTATGTCTAATGGAAAACTGCTTGATTTTTCACAGCTGCAACTATCATTTGGCATCTTAAAGTCTCAACAATATAGGTGGTTGCAGTTGAAGCAGGCTATTCAGAGTGGGTTCCCTGAATGGAAAAATTTTAAAACTTATTACAGCTTGTAGATCCTCTGCTACCAGACAGATCTAGTAGGGCATCAGGCCGCCCAGTGGTACAAATTGATTTCTGAATTTTTTAATAAGAAGCCAAAAAATAGTCTTAGAGATATTTGGAGCATCGAGATAAAACAGTTTATTTCTGTATCTCGTTGGCCACAAATTTGGACTTGGAGATTGAAATGTACAGCGTCAGTATCTATGAGACAAACATGGTTATTTTTATTACATAGGATTTTCTGGACCCCAGTTCGTTTACAAAAAATAGACAATTCTAAATCTAATAGATGCTGGCATTGTCATATTAATATAGGGACTTTGGATCATCTGTTGTATTTTTGTCCATTGATACTTGGTTTCTGGAAGTCAATTTGGGGACAAATTAATCTCATTCTTGAATCATCTATCCACTTGTCATATGTGGTATGCTACTTCATGTTAAATCTACTTTAGATAAGTATAAAAGTCGCCTTTTTCTGATCTTGACAGGAATAGGGGCTCTACTGATTATTCATAATTGGAAAAACCATGATAGGATTAATTTTACTTTTTGGTGGGTAAATGTGTGTACCACATATAAGTATGAAAGGATGATGGCGGAACGTTGGGGGAATAATAAGTCCTTTAATGATGTATGGAATCCATTGACTAATTTTATTGCATTATAATTAGGGTTATGTTTCTTTCTTTCTTTTTTCATTAGATTCCCTGCACATCCAGGGAGGGTGGACAGGAGGGGGTGGGAAATGTATTTTGAGGAGTTAAATTATTTCATTATAATATTTAAATCATATCATATGTATGATTGTTTTAATTAAGAAGGGGAGAAAATGATTGTTTAATTGTAATAATTGTACAGTTAATAGTGTGTTTTTATGCAGGTTTTATGATTTACCATTTGTATTGCACTATTAAAGTTTAAAAATCAATAAAGATTTACAAAAAAAAAAAAAAAAAAAAAGAGAAATCAAAAATCCTTGAAACCTTGCATAAACCCTATCTTGGATTCCAATTTGGGATGATCCACCATGTCAAACGCATAACTGAAGTCAAATTGGAGGATAATGGCATTACTGCCTTTGCTAAATAAATGATGTAAGAGATCCAAAACTGCCACAAGTACCGTTTCAGTGCTATATTGAGCACAAAAACCAGATTGAGAATCATGTAACAGCGAATGATTGTCTAAAAAATTTGATAATTGTATTTGAACTAGCCATTCCAAAATTTTTGTGACAAGGTGAAGAGGGCTCAGGCGAGAATGATGAAAAACTTGGATGTACAGTTTGAGGAGGAACTGCAGCAGAATGGCATCAGTTGCATTTTCTTTAATGATTGTCGTGATGATACCAGGGTCATGTTAAAGGCAGAAAAGAATAGCAAAATGTATCCAGAAATGGTGAACGAGGAACATTGCACAGTTTGTATGGAGCCAGCAAGCAGTTATCTCGTTTCTGCAAAAGCAACTACAGAGAAGACTCGTGCAGAAATAGTTGGTGATAATTTGGTTGTATGACTGAAAGAAAGAGGAGCAGACAAAGTTCTTCAAGCTATTGGAGGTGATTCCTATAATGTAAACATTGATTGGGAGGAAAGAGTGATGCATTAGGTTGAGGAGAAGCTACAAAGGAAGCTGGTGTGGACTGTCTGTAACCTGCACACAGGCGAACTACCATTATGGCATTTGGGGCCAGATTCTATAAACGGTGCTGGCTATGTGTCAAACACGCTTGGGCACCATTTACAGAATCATGTCTTACAACGCCTATCACAAAACTTAGGTGCCAGGAATAGAGGCCAGAGTTTTAATGGCCCACATTGCAGGTGCCTATGTTCTTTTCAGAATAGTGCCTATCTTTGTCTTTACCCCAAAACACATCCCATTTAGACATTAGGCACCACTAGGTGCCATGCAATAAGCACCTACCTTTCATAGAATCAGGTAGGCACCTATCAGCCAATTACATTTTTTTTCCTTTTATGATCTTGTTAAAGCTCATTTAGATGATTAATGAAGGCACCAGTTCAGGTGCATACCGGGGCCTAGCATAGATGTCCTTTATAGAATCTATCCCTTGGTGACTACTTTAGACGGCAAGACATTAAGCAACAACAAAAATGCAGAGCCCATTGGGAAAATGCTGGATTCTGCTACTGAACTGGAAATAAATCCTAATTCTACTAAGATCTCTGTTGGCTCTGATCTTCCTAAACTCAGCATTGAAGAAATTAAAGAGTTAAGTACAGATAAAAGCTATGGGGCTCATAATTGAAAGAGAAAAACGTCCAAAAGCTGGCCTAAGTTGGCACTTGGACGATCATAAGTCAAAAACGTCCAAGTGCTGATAATTAAACCGGGTTTTGGATGTATTTAAAAATGACGTAGGCCTTCACAGTGCCGCTGAATGACCATAGCTAAATGGGGCATTTCAGGAGAAGTGTCGAGGGCGGGATTTGGGAGGAACGTGGGAAGGCTTAGACTTAGTCGTACTGCATGTATGACCAAAAGTTATACAGCACAGCATAGACGGAACTTGGACATTGTGACTTAGACCATTTAAAACATGGTCTAAGTCACAAAAACCCACCTAAAGTCACCATATAAGCACTGTAGACACAAACTACAGACCCCCACACACTACCCCAGTGATCACCGACCCCCTCCCACCCCACAAAAATCATAATCACACCTTTAAAATTCAGCCTCCAGACTATCATCACCTGGCAGCCTAGCATAGGAAAGCCTAGTCGACCTGCACAGAGGCGGCTTAAGTCATCTTGGGGGTGGGTTAGGGACCCATGTCCATAAGCCACTGTAATCACTGCATTGCTGGTTAAACATGTGCAGTCCCCTAAAAAATCCCCAAACCCTTTTGTACTGCCCTATAATTGGCTCCTGCAGCCATAAGGGCTATTGGGATGGTAGATAGGTGGGTCTAGGGCAGGGGTAGTAAATTCCGGTCCTCGAGAGCCAGAGTCAGGTCAGGATTTCAGGATATCCACAATGAATATGTATGAGATGGATTTGCATGCACTGCCTCCTTGAGATGCAAATCTATCTCATACATATTTATTGTGGATATCCTGAAAACCTGACCTGGCACCAGCTCTTGAGGACCGGAATTGCCTACCCTGTTCTAGGGGATTTTGGAAATGGTTTGGGGGGCTCACCATTATCTATAAGGAAGCTGTAGTAAGATGAAGACACGGCACCCTTTTTGTGAAGTTCACAGCAGTGCCCTGTAAGCTACCCCACTATTTAGGTGCCATGTCTGGTTGTCCAGTCCATCACTTTGTAGACCCCTCCCACGTCCAAAAGGTCCGTTTCTAGGCATTTTGGCCTGGGATGAAAAATTGGATGAAAATGTGGTATAAAGATGGACGATTTAGCAGCTTGGATGACCAGATTGGTAGGACGTATAGTTAGACGATTTTCAAAACGGAAAATAATTTGGACGTATTTTTCAAAAAATATGTCCTAAGCTGTTTTTTTATTTTGGACAACTTGCAACTTGGATGAAAATGGACTTAGACGTTTCTTTCGATTATGCCCCTCCAAGGCTATAGAATTGTAACTACCATGAAGACTTTGAAGCAGTAGCTCTTTTCCAAATAAATTCCCCTGATGCAGCATGATTGCGAAACAGGGCCTGTAGGGAATTATGAGATGACTTTCTAGACTATGTTAAACTGAAAACTGCACCGGGAGAGGATATTCAACTGAGCTGTGGTAATTTTTCCCGTATCAGAGGACATTTTTAAGATAAGTGCGGGTTCCTTATATGTTTTATTTAAAGAGATTTTGAACAATTTACCTTTATGCAATAATATTGATAGAATTTTCACGGAGTTTTTCTTTGACCAAGGATGTGTTTTCTTTGACAACTCAGTACACCCGGGAAACACTGAGGTCTTTTCTCCGTGTTAGGAACCTGCTCTGGTTAGTCTCTGATAGCGGGAAGAGACAAGCCATTTTCCATCATATTACTAGTTATAGTACCATAAAGAAGGGAATGCATTATTTTAGACCATTCTTTATCAGTATAACATTTGCCAATGATCTTTTCCAAATGGGAGTGGAGATGCTCCAATTGTGTATTATATAATCTAGTGATACTGCCCCTCCCACTCTCTTTTATCATAGCCCTCCCCTAGATTCAACTGTTCAGCGATGACTTCTTTAAGGGCCACTTTTCTAATGAAACTTTCAATTTGTCTATAGTAAAATAGATCTCTCGGTAAGAGGCCATATTCTTCCATCAGCATTTCAAAGGGGACAATTTTCCCATCCTCCAAATAATTGATCCAATGTTTTAAGACTTTTCCTTCCCCATAGATGGAAGGCCACATCAGCCTCACATGGAGCAAAATTAGGCATATATATAATAGCTGCCCCATGAAATAAATCTTATCCCCAAAACATCGCCTACGCACCTGGGTCCACAGATCGAGAGTATGTCATATTACAGGATTAGACATCTTAGCTATAGGTAGAGGGATCAGTAAGGCTGAAAAAAGATACAACAGCCTCGGGAGCACCACCATCTTAATTGTTTATACCCTGCCTAACCAGGAGATAATAAGATGTTTCCACCTCTCCATATCCTGCCAGATCACTTTCAAAAGGGGAGGATAATTAGCAATATACAGCAAATCAATTTGCTTAGTTAAATTAATACCCAAGTATCGTAGTGATTGAGCCCATTTAAAAGAATAATTACTAGAAATCCATCTACAATCTAAATCTGACAGGATAAGATCCAAGATTTCTGACAGACATATTTATCTGAAATCCTGACACCTGTCCATAAGCTGTTAGAGCTTCTACTACAGCTTTCAGCGAGGTGGGAGGATCTCGTATTGTAAAAAGGATGTCATCTGCAAACAATAATATTTTTGTCTCCAACCCACCACAGCTTATACCTATAATATTTGAAGCCTGTTGAACCAATTGAGCAAGAGGCTTCATAGCTAATGCGAAAAGTACAGGCAACAGAGCACAACCTTGACGGGTCCCCCTCCCCAAAGTAAAACAGTCAGTATATCCTCCATTAATATTAATCGAGGCCAAAGGGGCCATATGTAACAGCCTAAGCCAATGAAGGAAAGTTCCAGATATCCCCATCTTTTCTAATACATGAAACAGATAGGGCCAATAAACCCTATCAAATGCCTTCTCAGCATCGATGCCCAGGATAAGAGTTGAGTCATGCTCGCTAGCAGCTTGCCACAATATATGACAAACTAAGCAGATATTATCAAATGTCTTGCGGCCCCGTACAAACCAGGATTGATCATCAACTGCTAAATGAGGCATATATGTCTGTAAGCATTTAGTTAAAATCTTAGTGAACAATTTATAGTCCACATTTAACAGTGAAATGGGCCTATGGGAGGAGCAAGATGTTGGATCTTTGCCTGGTTTTAATATTAAAGTTATACCAGCTAAATGCCAAGAGTAAGGCAATTCCTGTCCATCTACCAAGGTGTTAAGAAAACGCAACAGAGGGGGAATCAAAATTGTTCGAAATGTCTTAATAAAATTTGGTGGTAAAGCCATCTAATACGGGCGATTTTCTCACCGGTATATCTTTAATAGCCATGTTAATTCTTCCACTGTAATGGACAAAGAAAGTTCAGTAGCTTCTCCAGGTGTAAGGCTAGGTAAATGTATGGGATCTACATAGGAATGGATATCCTCTTCCTTCGGTATATACTCAGGTTGATATAGTTGATGGTAATAATTAATAAAAGCTTGCTGAATATGGCCTGGAGTGGTACAGTCCCCAGCTGGGCCCTGTACATGTATGATAACATTGCAAAGCTGTCTTTTTTTCAACTTATGGGCCAATATTCTACCCGCCCTATTATTTCTTTCAAAGTATTCCATTGGAGCTTAATACTAATTATCTCTAAATCTAACGCCTGAAGATCTAACTTAAGTTGTTGTAATTTTACTTCTTTTTCAGGGGATAAGCTCCCTCCCTTACGATCCCATTCTAATGCATAAATCTGATCTCACAAGGCCCCAGTTTTAAGCGTACGTGCCCTTCGAACATGGGTCCCAAGACCAATAATTTTACCCCGTATAACTACTTTTAGACATTCCCAAAGAACATAAGAACATAAGAACTGCCATCTCCGGATCAGACCCTAGGTCCATCAAGTCCGGCGATCCGCTCACACGGAGGCCCAGCCAGGTGTAACCTGGCGAACAAAAAAAGGTTAGCCACCCATATCCTTCTATGCATCGTTCGAGGAGATGTGCATCTAATTTGCCCTTAAAACCAACCGCAGCAACCTCTACCGGGAGAGCGTTCCAGGTGTCCACCACTCGCTGCGTGAAGCAGAACTTCCTGGTGTTTGTCCTGGGCTTGTCCCCCCTGAGCTTCAGTCCATGACCTCTTGTCCTGGTCACATTTGCCATCGTAAATAACTTTTTATCCTGCTCTATCTTGTCGAGTCCTTTTATTATCTTAAAAGTCTCAATCAGATCCCCTCGCAGTCTCCTTTTCTCAAGGGAGAACAGTCCCAGTTTTCTAAGTTGTTCTTTGTAGTTCAAGTTTTCCATACCGTTAACTAGCTTCGTTGCTCGCCTCTGCACCTTCTCCAGCAGTTTTATATCCTTCTTTAGGTAGGGAGACCAGTGTTTGACACAGTATTCCAAGTGTGGTCTGACCATTGCTCTATACAGCGGCATTATGACCCTCTGTGATCTACTAGTGATTCCCTTCTTTATCATGCCCAACATTCTATTTGCTTTCTTTGCCGCTGCCGCGCATTGTGCCAACGGTTTCAGGGTCTTATCTATCAGTACCCCCAGGTCCTTTTCTTGTTCGCTCTTACCCAAAGTTGCACCTGACATTCTATACTTGTGCTTCTTGTTCTCTCTGCCCAAATGCATTACCTTGAATTTTTCCACATTAAACTTCATCTGCCATTTCTCTGCCTATTTCTCTAACTGGCTCAAATCTCTCTGTAGTTCATCACTATCCTTTTGTGATTCGATTGCCCGACATAACTTCGTGTCGTCTGCAAACTTGATGACTTCACTGGCCATTCCATTTTCTAGGTCGTTGATGAAAATATTAAATAAGATGGGCCCAAGAACCGAGCCCTGGGGTATACCGCTAGTCACTTTTTTCCAGTCTGAGAACTTCCCATTAAGCCCACCCTCTGCATTATGTTTCCAAGCCATTTGCCTATCCACTTTAGTATGTCTCCCTCTATTCCATGGCTTTGTAATTTCCTGAGAAGTCTTTCGTGTGGGACTTTGTCAAATGCTTTCTGGAAATCCAAGTATATTATGTTCACTGGTTCCCTGTTATCAATATGTTTGTTTACTGTTTCAAAGAATTGTAGTAAATTTGTCAAGCATGACTTCCCTTTCCTGAAGCCGTGTGGACTGGCTCTCATCAGGTCGTGTGTATCCAAGTGTCGGACTAAGCTATCTTTAATCAGTGCTTCAACCATCTTTCCAGGGACTCCGAAGAGGTATCTCCAGTA
Organism: Geotrypetes seraphini; assembly: GCF_902459505.1. Taxonomy (NCBI): domain Eukaryota; kingdom Metazoa; phylum Chordata; class Amphibia; order Gymnophiona; family Dermophiidae; genus Geotrypetes; species Geotrypetes seraphini. Next base: position 182,032,123 of record NC_047087.1, read on the forward strand.
TCATTAAATTGTAAGTATTCCCCTAGGTCCTTACCCAGTTGTTGTACATGTGCAGGATCTATTAGGAGACTATCATCCAGGCGCAAATATTTCCTGCTAGGTTGGGCACATTGTATCACATTGGAGCATGATCAGACCATATCCTAGTTTCTATGGTAGAGGAGCTAACAATCTCTATCAGATCTTTACCCACCAGCCAGAGATCAATTCTAGAATAAGAAGAATGAACATCTGAATAGTAAATATAATCTCTGTCGGGTGTTGATGTCTCCATATATCAATGAGGTCCCAGGACTCCATAAATAAGCGTAGTTAGCATCGCTCAGCTTTACCATAATTCACACCAATGCTGGAATTATCTAACTTCGCATTTAGGGTGAGATTAAAATCACCTCCCACTATAATTTTTCCTTCTGCATATTATGTCAATATATCCCCTACTCTATTATAAAAAAACACCTTTATTCACACTGTGGGCATAAAGATTTAACAAAGTATATAACTGGCCCCCCATGAGTACTTTTAAAAGCAAAAATCGACCTTCCTTATCACAGACCACCTCTTTCACATTTGCAGACACATAATTGGCAAATACAATAGCCACTCCATTCGTTTTGGATTTCAATTTATTAGAGGCGAAATAAATTTCTGTATAGCGGGCATGCGAGAAGAATATTTCATGAGCTGGTGCTAAATGTGTTTCTTGTAAAAAACCAATTGCCATCTTGACTCTACTAGCTTCTTGAAAGTAGAGTTGTCGTTTATGCTGAGAATTCAGTCCATGAACATTCAGGGACATGAAAACTCATTCAAAACTGCCATAAATACACTCCCTAACATACATTTTCCCAATCGCTTTTCAAACTTATATATACCTTTCCACCAATCTTATCTCATACATTCCTCCCTCTGCACACAGCCCCCCACCCATTTATCCCCACCCCCTCACCCCAACCCATTCAAATCCTTCCCGTTCCCTATCTCTAGACGCAGATCCATCCTCCAGGCAAAGGGACCAGAAGCCAGATCCACTTCCAGATGTCAGGGTTGGAGAAAGTTAACCCTATCCCGGTTTCTCCACACCTTTATTAATTATCTACCCCATTTCAACTCCTCTTTCTTCTTAAATCTAGCAAATATTAATTAAATTTTTATCAGTTCCTCTCATTATTAGTACAGTCACTCTTATTCTGCTTGTCTCTCTAATCACTTTTTTTGATCCGTTCTGTGCCATCTCTGGTTTAACGGTCCTGTAGATTAAGGTTGTGTTGGTTCCAATTGTTGTTTTTCTCCCTCATTAGTCCAAAGTTTGGCCTTTGTGAGTAACTGTTGGGCCTCTGATGCTATGCTTATTTTCCAGCATAAAAGAAATGCCGAATAGATAATGCCATTTATAGCAAATATTATTTTGTTGCAAGCATCTGGTAACTTCACGGCAGTCTCATTGGCATTTCAAGGTCGCTGAGGAGATATCTGCAAACAGTTCTACTTTTGCTTTATTCCACAGCAAGTGACCAATTTTCCGTGCTGCCTGTAGCACTCTTTCTTTCTGTGAGTGTCTTAAAAAACACACTATTATATTTCTTGGTCTCTCCACTTTACGTGGCCCCAGTACTCGATGTATCCGTTCAAATTCTATAATTGGCAAGTCTACTTCTGGATTTTCTGTTTGCAAGAACTTATGGCATAGAAACTGTATAAAAGCCGTCGGGTCTTTAAGGTCTTCTAATTCAGGAATTCCATGAAATCTCAGATTATTTCGCCTTGCCCTATGTCCTCCATCTTCAACCTTGAGAAGTAATTCCTCCATTGATAAATCTATTTGTTTACAATGTTTTTGAATTTAAGATATCTCCTGATCATGTGAGATAATCCGTTCTTCAAATTCCTCAAGATTCTGACTCATATCATCCATTTTTTTATGTAAACCATCAATGTTTACTTTAATATCTGAGGTAAATACTGCTGAGAGTTTAATATCAGCCATCCAGTGTTGTAAGTCCCCTTTACTGGCTAATATTGAGTCAACCGGAGGAGATTCTAATGTCTCTAATGTTTCTTTTCCAAGTATATTTGGCTCAGCTTCTTCTTGTGTTGGAGTTTGCTTTGGGATTAGCATTTCTGCTAGTTCTTCTGCACGATAAGCAAATACTTTAAAGTCAGGTCTAGTTTTTTTATTAGCCATAATTCCAAAATTGTTTCACTTCTAAATAGCTAGATAATCCAAAAATTTCACAGTATGACTAAATCAAAGTTCTTTTTCGGGATAAACCTGTTTTATTAGTTATTTTCCTCACCAGTTCAACTTAGCCTAATACCACTCTTGTGGCTTACAATTCTTATATTTAATTTAGTACAAGTATTCAAATTATCACCTCCAAAGTATTTTTCCCCCCAAATGAAAGCAGGACTTTTAAATATTAATTACCTGATTACCAGTCCAGTTGGAGATTCTATTAATTAGTTGTCATCAAGCTCCACTCACTAGGCATTATCATAGCACCTTCCCCGAGTCCCAGCATAAAGAAATCCTCCTTATCCCAAGTTACACCCTTATACTGCTAAAGGCAGAGTTTCAAACCTCCAGGCCTCCAAGCCTTCAAAGTTCTTCCAGCTCCAGCCAGTGTGTACAGGTCTTCTCCTCACCACTTCTACTAGGAGGCATAATTAGGAGTCCTCAGCCACACATCCACCACCAGCATGACTTCTCATCGCCTCTCAGAAAGGCCAAAAGCTTATATCAAGGTCTCTCCCTCCCAGCGATGTGGTGAATAAATTTTGCATCGGAATTTTGGATTTCTGCTCTGTCTACTGGTTTTTTGTCTATCCTGGATCTTGTGGATCGGCTGCTCACTGTTTTCTAAAAATGATAAGGACAGTTCAAGATTAAGAAAGATCAAAACTGTATAGTTAACAGTATATATATGTTAAAATAAATAAATAAATTAAATATTTTATCTCTTGTTGGGCAGACTGGATGGCCCATGCAGGTGTTTATATGCCATTATCTACTATGTTACTCGTGTTACTATCTAGACAGTGCCTCTGAATATCCGCAGATAACAGCGGTTAAGACTTTAATCCAGATAATGGCTGCCGTTATTCAGAAAAATGTCTTTGTATACGAGATGCAGTACTGTCGGCAGACTATCCATATCTGACGCCTCTTACAACTTATTTGTTTTTGAAGTCTCATCATCATGAGATACATTTACATATACTCATTCGCCAATGTATGCAACTATGTCTCATCTATATTTATTAAAAATATTCTTAAAAACGAACTGCTTATGTGTACCTCTGAGACAGTTATGAAACACTAATATGGATAAAAAGGAGCAGTGCATAGCTGGTTGTTTGTCCTAAATGTGGCTCTGGTCTTCAAACATGTTTACAAGACAAGAAAGACAAGGTGCTTAAGTCCTGAGCCTCTGCGCTGCTCTTCTCTGCTCTGAGAAACTGCAGATCCTTGAGGGATGAGAAGGAAATAAATGATTTGACATTTTTCTGTATCTTTCCTTCTTTTTTTTTTGTTCTTTCTCCCTCTCTCTTTGCCCATAAGGAATCTGAGTAACAAATGAAACACTTTCCACTGTGTTAGGCTGATGTATTTCTATAATTTTATCTTTGCACATGGACCCCAGAAGACACAGAATGAACAAGTGAGAGATTATGTTTAGGGGTCGACTGGAAAGAGGTAAGTAGGGGGTTAAGGTAGTAAATGTCATGGACTCTTTGGAAAAATATGCTTTTGACAAGTCATCACACTAGCAGAAGATGTAGAATTTCCAAATTGAAAATGAGAGAGGGGGAATGGAGCTGGTACTCCTTTGGGGGAGACTAGATATGTTGTACTGATGCAAATGTTGAGATGAGATATGTGGCAATGTTTTAAGTATAGTGTGCTTATGTATGCACTAGAGCTGCCCGATTCAGGAAAAAAATTTTGATTGGATTCGATTTAATTTTCCTTCCCAATTGGGTGTTGTTTTTTTTTTTTTTTTTTTTTTTCCCAAACATCCTAGTGGGTTTATTTTATAGCCTCTCCTATAAAATATTATTGCCCTCTCCTACCCACACAGGCGCTGTGGTGTAAACAAAATAAACAAAAAAGTTTGTTCTTTTTGCTCATTTTTTAAAGCTGATGTAAGGAAGCAATCAATCCATGTAAGAAGTGTGGGCAGGAATAACTAAGTTCAGGGCCAATAATGTTTTTTTTTCCGCGGACATTTATGATGTTAGCAATATTGTTAGAATTAACAGAAAGGGCACAGAACAGATAGTTACATTATATGATAAGGAAAGAGGGAATACATATAGGAACAGCATAAGCCCTATTACCAGCCGAGATAATTATTAATACCCTGGGACTCCTATTAGATGATACTCACAAGAGGCCGGAGCAGGAGGTGTACAAGAAGCTTCCGATGGTGATGTCAATTTACGTCACCCTATGTTGCTCACACTCACAGCAGTGGCAGTTGGGCACGCTGCAGTCCAGCTCCTGTACTCGCCGACCCCCATACCGCATCCTGCTCTTTCGTGGGCTTCTTCACCATAATGGCTGTAAGGTTAGAGGGGAATTGGTATGGGTGCACGAGAGATCCAAATTTATAATAAGGCGGACCCAGGCTTATCAAAATCTGCATTGTTCCTTTTGTATTTCCCTAGATCCCAGTGGATCAGTATGTCAGTAGCCCACTTGCAACATTCATTTATGTTAAAAGGCATAGGGCCCACTTTCCCCACTATTCTTTCAATGTCACTGTCTTTTGTATGTCCCTGCAGCACTACTGTTACTGGTGCTGTGTCACTTATAGGGGCACTATGGGTATTACTCTGGCATGGTAATGAATTTTCCTCACTTTCATTTGTTCTGCATCTGCAGCTAGTTTATCTTTCCTCTGGCCTGCTACAAAAACTGTTTTCTGTTTCTTTATAAATTGACTACATGGATTATAGGGTGAAGGTGGCACTGGTGCTGAAGGTAAAATCTGTGAGGAAACAGCATTAACCTGTCCCTGTGAGGCACATTTTGACTTTAAATACTTTAATTCTGTCTTAGCCTCTTCTAATTGTTCATTTACAGCTAAAAAGGAATTTGTAGCTTGAACAATTTGGGTTCTTAGCATAGATATATTAATTTGTGCCTCATCTAAGTCTTTGGACAACTGATGGCACTGAGTGTTCAAGTCAGTATTTTCTTGCCTGATACTAATAATTCCCCTACATAGGCCTTGAATGAAAAGGCACTTTCGCTTATTTGTTTTCTTTCTAAACTCCTGAGAATGATTAACCATGTGTGTTTTGGAAAATTACCCTCATAAGGACTGCCCTTCTTGTCAAAATATTTCTGTACAATTTCTGTGAGTTCTTGAAAATCAAAAGGGTTCATATTTGAGGCTGCAGAAGTCTGCCTTGGTTCATGAGTCTTGCTCATATATTTATATGGCCTTCTAAATGTCCCTGTCTGTGTGTAGCCTTTGAGATTGAAATGCTCCCACTTATGAAGGAGGGAGACTTTAGTAATAGGTAGAAAAATGAGGTAAAGCGTGTTAGGCAAGAGTCACCGGCATAAAGAATACACTTATGCCCACACCTACCACACTGGTTACTACCTGAAATTTACAGGCAGAAATTTAGCAGGAAAAAATATAAGAAGTTTGTTAGAAGAGCAGAGATGTCAGCTGCCAGTTCCAGTCCAATGTGCATTGGGCCTTTTACCAGGGCAGAGACTGACAAGAAATAGAATTAAAAGCACAAGGTAAAAAAAGTAAGTTATTAGTACAGATAGGGCGTGTCTTAATAGAGTGATTGTTTTAACTTCGGACCATGCTTTTCTTCAGAGCATCTCAAATATTCTTACATGCAACACACTCTAGCACACAGTTCTTCAACTGCCGGTCCGCGGACCGGTGTCGGTCCGCAAAAAAATCTTGCCAGTCCGCGAAGGATTCAGGACCCTGCTGCAGCAAAAGGTACCGGCGTCAGCTGACATGCAACTTCCTGTTGCCGTCGCTATGCCGGCACTCCTGCCTGCCACCACCGACTCCTGCCGCGTATGTCTCCGTACCCCCAGAAAAGCAGCGGCAGGTCTGTGTGCTTTTAACTTTGGCACACAGCTGCCCCTAGGCAGTATTTTAGCATGGTTTCATGAGGCAGCCTCGGGCCTTTGGTAGGCCGGCTCACATCGCATCATCTTCTGCAGCCAATTATCCTATTGCACAGTGCATACAAGAAAAAATCCTGCCTATTCCATACAAGAAAAAAAAATTGAATTCTACTTACCCAGATGAAATCGTCAGGAAGGACCGAGACAAGCCCCCAAAATGTAAGGTTAGAGGGGTTACGGTTGAAGCGGCCTTACAATCCGCAGTCCTGAGTTCTAAACTAAACTAAACTAAACCTTAAGTTTATATACCGCATCATCTCCACAGAAGTGGAGCTCGACACGGTTTACAGGAATTAATAAAGAAAGGAACTCCAATGGAAAGAAGAAGGGCTTGGTAAAAAGGAAGGAAAGAGGGGACTTAGTATAATGGAGAGGGAGGAAGTAGTTACATTTTGAAGAAAAGCCAAGTTTTCAAATGTTTCCTGAAGCGTTGGAGGGAGGTCGAACTTCGAAGATGGGCAGTAAAGCTGTTCCACAGCTCGGTGATCCTGAAGAGGAGGGATGTTCCAAATGTTCCAATGCTCATATTAATTCTAAGAACGTTTGAGCTTTTACCGCCAGGGTGGCAGATGCTTTGTACAGAATCAAGTCTGCCTAACTCTATTTCAAGATCCTTTGTTCAATATTTTATATAATTTATAGATCCTCAGAGGGCCACCTCGCACTCAAATGTATTTCATAGTGCGGGGCTTTATGCACCCTTTCGTCACTGGACCTGTCTTTTGAATTGTGTATAACATACGTTTTTCAATTATGAATAAAGTATAGAGTATACCAAAAGTACTTAGCTTTTTAATTGACGCTAGTCGGGAGGGTGGAATCATAAATGTCCAACATGTTTCGCCCGTCTGTCTACCAGGGCTTTGTCAAGGCTCCCACTCCCGTTAAGTAACCACATTCACCAACCTACGATTTTCGTCGGTGACGCATAGGTTGGTGAATGTGGTTACTTAACGGGAGTGGGAGCCTTGACAAAGCCCTGGTAGACAGACGGGCGAAACATGTTGGACATTTATGATTCCACCCTCCCGACTAGCGTCAATTAAAAAGCTAAGTACTTTTGGTATACTCTATACTTTATTCATAATTGAAAAACGTATGTTATACACAATTCAAAAGACAGGTCCAGTGACGAAAGGGTGCATAAAGCCCCGCACTATGAAATACATTTGAGTGCGAGGTGGCCCTCTGAGGATCTATAAATTATATAAAATATTGAACAAAGGATCTTGAAATGGAGTTAGGCAGACTTGTAAGATAACTTCTTGCAGGGACGGACTGATTATGCGAATAGCCTCCATTTAAGAAAATTAGGTGCTGAGATTCACATTGTACAGAATCAAGGCCATAATTTTGGACATGGGAACCTATTCATTCACCTGCTGGGGCAATGATGTCTTCCCATTGTGATACCTAAACATCTGCATATACACATGCCTTCTGTATTAGCACACACATGTTCAATACCCTCACAGAAGATTCACCAGGAAGTAAGATCACTCACAAAGATCACTAACAAGATTCATAAAAGTTACAATTAAGCATTACAATTAATGAGAGATATAAGTTTTACAATTACAGAGACTACTTCTGTGCTCTTGTGAATGAGAGAGAATAGGTGCTGTGAGACAGAGAGGTAGAGAGAGAAGTAGAGAGAAAAAGGGGGTGGGGGGGGTGATGTTCCAAGCTTCAGGTTCCAGAGATAGAGCAAGAGAGGGGGTGTTGCAGAGAGGAGCCTTTTATAGCTTGGAATCTTATTATAAATATAGAATCTATTGAACTTCAATAGAATATATTGAAGTTAAGCATCCTCATCCTTAGTAAACTGTCTGAAACAATAGTTAGTTTCACTGATCAGGAAGATGAGTGAGGTGTGCTAGACTGGAGAAGAATAGACTGGAACCAAATGTAATTTCCAGCATGCCTCTGACAATATCTGTGCACCTGGACCTATATCTCCTAAGCTGTCCATCTTAAGCACCAGACCTTAACATCTCTTCGCACGTCTTAGCACCTATTTACTGCCAGGTCCTCTAATCATTGATTGAATTAAAGTTGTTGCACTGACATTCCCTAAGGTCAGACATGAATGATATGATCTCCCATAGGTCTTTGCTGACATTGGTTAGGCTAACCGAAAATGCTTATTGTTAGCAATGCTAGGCTGACAACAGCGGTGACAGACAATGAGGGGGGGGGGACACGGAACCGTTTCTAGACTAGGTCCCCTTCTACAAAACCTCGCTAGTGGTTTTTATCACCGGGAGCCGCGCTGAACGTAGCTCCCGACGCTCATAGGAACTCTATGAGAGTCGGGAGCAACGCGCAGCATTCATCGTGGCTCCCGGCGATACAAACCGCTAGTGCAGTTTAGTAGAAGGGGGCCTAACCTTCACTCGCCCACTGTTTCCTTTACCAGCCGTGAGCCACCATGGGAAGTGGGGGAACTAACCCGCCCACACGCCTGCCAATCAATCACCTACCAGCTCTCTCCCCGAAGGATCGATTCACCCGAATCAGAAATTGGGCAGCACTAGTATGCACTTCTGTAAATGAGTGGACATGTCAATGTGTATTTATGCATACTGTTTACTAGTATAAATGTATACATATGTTTATGTATATAATAGTGTACTGATCTATGCTAATGCATAAATATATGAGTATGTACGGTATGTTAGCACATGTGTGTATATGCAGATGTTTAGGTATCACAATGGGAAGACATCATTTCCCCAGCAGGTGAATGAATAGGTTCCCATGTCCAAAATTATGGCCTTGATTCTGTACAAAGCATCTGCCGCCCTGGCGGTAAAAGCTCAAACGTTCTTAGAATTCATATGTGCATTGGAACTTTTACTGCCAAGGCTGACAATCAAAAATGCTAATGTGGCTTCATAAAAAGGAGGGTTAATTTTTTTAATTGGCTCAATTGTGTCACAACCCTAGCCCTAAAGCTTGGCTTGTGCCAGGAAAGGCTATGCCTAAACCTAGCCTGGCTGTAAAAAGGGCCAACCAGTGTGACAGAGCAAACTACAATAGAAAGGTAGGCTCTGAGTTGCCTCTTAAAACTCAGCCTACAAAACCCTGGGGAGGTGAGGACTATGAGCATAGATCAGCCCCAGAACAATTCCTCTGACTCAGCTAACTCCCAGCTGCAGGACTTGATTAGAAGTCCTGTGAGAACTAAGCAGAAGCTGCAGGCTGCCCTGCCCCCTCTTAGAACAGGGCGTGGTCGCCTCAATGCTCTTGAGGCTGCACTGAGGAGGAAGCAGGCAGTCTGCCCTGGGTCAGCCCAGGAAGGAGGTTTACAGGACTGCTCTCCTGAACCTCACCACTTGCAGGATGTTGAGATGGTGGATGCAGCCCCTGTCTCTGAAGCCAACCAGCTAGCTGAACCAGAGCCCATGGACTGCCTAGAAACTGTTATGAATACAGAAGCTTACTCCATGGAAGAAAGCTAAGTAACATTACTTGGTTTTTGTTGTGCTTAAGCTTGCAATCTTTTGGGCTTCTTTCAGTGGAACCTGTTTGCACCTGTGGGAAGCAAGTGAGCAGTGCAGAGCTCACTGCAAGGTGCCTGAGACTGGAAACCTTTTTTCCAGGTTTATTGGGACTGAACTCTTATACTTACCTGTGATACCTGCAAGAAAGGTGTGAGTTGTTTGTTTTTTCAACTCAGTTTTATTTTTCCATGTTTTCTTGGTTTATGAAAAGAATGGACTGAACCCTGTTCAGGATTGATAACCACAATAAAGTGGGGCTTTATTTTCTCATCAAACTGACTGTTTTGACCTGCTTTGTGCTTCTGCATTGTCTTTTTATTTATAAGATTTTCTAAAACGATATATATTTAAATTACTTATATGGATTTGTAGGATTTGAACACTAGCATCAGACCCTTGAAGACCCAACATTTGGCTTTGGGCAGCCAGTGAGCCAACACTAGAGCCTGGGAGTAGAGAATGACATGGCGGTTGTTACCCGCGGCAAGCCATGGGTAACCCGCTGAAATGGTGACAAAAAAAATGGTCACCACAAGTACGGGGACAAGGCCATTCACCGCCCCATAGAGCGGTGAATGGTCTTGTCTCCACAGTTAAAGGAGTGAGCAGGTGCGGTGAACAAGCGCGCGGTCTGGCAGTCCCCTCTCTCCCACTGGCCATGCATCTCCCTTCCTCCCTTCCCTTCTCTTCATGGTGATTTCTATAGGCTATGCATTGTATTGCAGCCAGAGCCTTGAAGTCGCACCACGTGTGTCTGCTGGAAAAGTCTCCTCTGACGCAACTCCCTGCTTCCGGTTGCATCGGAGGAGACTTTTCCAGCAGCCAACGCAATGCGACTTCAAGGTTCCACTGCAATACAATGCATAGCCTTATAGAAATAGAAACATAGAAACATAGAAACATAGAAAGATGACGTCAGAAAAGGGCTATAGCCCATCAAGTCTGCCCACTCTACTGACCCACCCCATTAAGTCTGAGTACTAATGGCCTAGTCCCTTAACTCGACCCTCGTAAGGATCCTACTAGGGCATCCCATTTATTCTTAAAGTCAATAACGCTGGTGGCCTTGATCACCTGCTCTGGAAGCTTGTTCCAGTGATCTACAACCCTTTCTGTGAAGAAATACTTCCTTATGTCACTATCGAATTTCCCTCCTCTGAGTTTGAATGGATGTCCCCTTGTGACCGAGGGTCCCCTGAGAAAGAAGATGTCTTCTTCCACCTCGACACGTCCCGTGATGTATTTAAATGTCTCAATCATGTCCCCCCTCTCCCTGCGCTCCTCTAGAGTGTAGAGCTGCAATTTGTTTAGTCTTTCTTCGTATGAGAGACCCTTGAGCCCCGAGATCATCCTAGTGGCCATCCGCTGAACCGACTCAACTCTAAGCACGTCTTTACGGTAATGTGGCCTCCAGAATTGCACACAGTATTCCAGATGAGGTCTCACCATGGTTCTGTACAGTGGCATTATGACTTCAGGTTTGCGGCTAACGAAGCTTCTATTGATACATCCCATAAGTTGCCTTGCTTTGGATGAGGCCTTCTCTACTTGTTTGGCGGCCTTCATGTCTGCACTGATGATTATTCCCAAGTCTCTTTCTTCTGAAGTCCTAGCTAGTGTTTCTCCATTTAAGGTGTAAGGTTTGCATGGATTTCTGCTACCGAGATGCATAACCTTACATTTCTTAGCGTTGAAGCCCAGCTGCCATGTCGAGGACCAGTTTTCCAACGTAAGCAGATCCTGCGTCATACTATCCTGCAGATTGCTTTCGCTTACTATATTACACAGTTTGGCGTCATCAGCGAATAGAGTTACTTTACCCTGAAGCCCTTGGGTCAAGTCTCTTATGAATATGTTAAAAAGGAGTGGACCCAGGACCGAGCCCTGTGGCACTCCGCTGGTCACCTCCGATGTCTCAGAGAGGGTGCCGTTGACCATCACCCTCTGACGTCTTCCACTCAGCCAATCTTTGACCCATGCAATTAGTGTCTCGCCTAACCCCATCGATTTCATCTTGTTTAATAGTCTACGGTGTGGGACGCTGTCGAAAGCTTTACTGAAGTCTAAGTACACTATGTCCAGAGACTCTCCTGAGTCCAGCTTTCCTGTTACCCAATCAAAGAAGCTGATAAGATTGGATTGGCATGATCTACCCTTAGTGAATCCATGTTGACTAGGATCCCTTAGATTCCCCTCATCCAAAATCGTGTCTAATTTACATTTAAGTAGTGTTTCCATGAGTTTACACACTATTGATGTGAGACTCACTGGTCTGTAATTTGCAGCCTCCGCTCTGCAACCCTTTTTGTGCAGAGGAACGACGTAAGCTGTTTTCCAGTCCAGGGGGACTCTCCCTGTACTTAGGGAGAGATTGAAGAGCATGGTTAATGGTTCCGCCAGGACATCGCACAGCTCCCTGAGAACTCGTGGGTGCAATTTGTCTGGTCCCATGGCTTTGCTTACCTTGAGTCTTGACAGTTCGCTGTAAACATCAGCTGGTGAGAACCCAAGATTCTGAAATGGGTCTTCCTTGCTTGGCTTTGCTTCCAGCTGTGGCCCGTGTCCAGGTGCCTCGCAGGTAAAGACTGAGCAGAAGTAATCGTTCAGTAGTTTGGCTTTTTCGGAATCTGTTTCCACATAAATCCCATCTGCTGTTCTAAGACGTACTATCCCATTTGTGTTCTTCTGCCTGTCACTAATATACCTGAAGAAGGATTTGTCCCCTTTCTTAATGTTCTTTGCTAGAGTTTCTTCCACTTGAAGTTTGGCCTCCCTGACTGCTGTTTTGACCGCTGCAGACCTTGTCTTGTATTCAATTTTAGCTTCTTTCTCCCCGGTGCATTTGTATGAAAGAAATGCTCTTTTCTTGTCCTTGACTAGGTGTGAGATCTCATCAGTGAACCAACGGGGTTTCTTCTTTCTTTGTTGTTTATTTACCGATTTTATGTAGCGGATAGTTGCTTCGTGTAGTGTCCTTTTCAGTGTTGACCACATAGCTTCCACATCATCCGTTGTTTCCAGAGCCTGTAGCGTCTGATGGACGAAATCACCCATGCTTGCGAAGTCAGTGCCCCGGAAATTGAGTACCTTCGTTTTTGTTTGTGATCTAGGGAAGCCCTTTCTAAGGTTGAACCATACCATGTTATGGTCACTGGTTGCCAGCGTTTCTCCTACCAAGACTTCCGTGACGCTTTCCCCGTTCGTAAGTATCAGGTCCAGGATGGCCTGGGCCCTAGTGGGCTCTAGTACCATTTGTTTGAGCTGTACTCCCTTCATGGATGTTAATATCCTCTTGCTACTACAAGTTGTTGCTGAGAATGTGTTCCAGTCTACATCAGGCATGTTGAAGTCCCCTAACAGGACAACGTCCCCCCGTAAGGTGATATTCTCAATGTCTTCAATTAATTCATTGTCTTTGTCCTCCGATTGTCTTGGAGGTCTGTATACCACACCAAGGTATAGGCATTTCTCTCCGCCTCTGGCCAGGTTTACCCAGATGGATTCCCCAGTGTACTTGACATCTGTGATCCTAGTTGTCTTGATGTTCTCTTTGATGTAAAGTGCTACCCCACCTCCCAACTTACCCTCTCTATCTTGGCGAAATCACCACAAAGAGAAGGGAAGGGGAAGGGAGGGAGGGATATGCAAGATCAGACGGCAGGAAGGAGCTGTTGGACCGCGTGAAAGGTACTTGGCAGGGGATGGAGAGGAGAAGACACTGAAGCAGCCTGAAGGGAACTGAGGAAGCAAGAGAGGGGAGAAGATGCTGGGAAATGGGGAAGAGAGAGTGGGGAGAAGACGCTGGGAAATGGGGAAGAGAGAGTAGGGAGAAGATGCTGGGAAATGGGGAAGAGAGAGTAGGGAGAAAACGCTGGGAAATGCGGAAGAGAAGGTGGGGAGAAGATGCTGGGGAAGAGAGATTGGGAAGAAGATACTGGGAAAGAGGCTAGATTAAGAATATTTGAATTGCTATCCCCTTTTGACTCTTCCCTATCAATCTCCCCTGCCTTTTCTCCTTATCACCCCACCTCCCTTCCCCAATCCCATCCACTTTGGTTAACTCCTACTTAAAGAACAATCTTCTCTCTAGGTTTGTGGTGATGGGGCGGTGATGGGGACTGAGCTCGCAGGGATGGGACGATGACGGGGACCAAACTCACGGGGATGGGACAGTGACGGGAGCGAGCTCACGGGGACGGGGTGGAGACGGGGACAAATTTTTTCCTCATGTCATTCTCTACTTGGGAAACAGCATGGAATGGATACTCTGATATTGTAACTCATGTTATCAAACTGCTAGACCAGTGTATCGCAGGCTGTGTGCCGTGGCGAGATTCCGAGTGTGCTGCCACAGGCATGTCATGCAGGCGAGTCAGCCGGTGCCTCTCCTTCTCACCGTACCTCAAGCTTTCATTCACTGATGCTTGATTTATGCTCTTATTTTGCTTTATCCTAGCAAATAAACATTCTTCTGAGCAGCCTATGCTATGGAGTGGGGAAAACAATACCTCCCCTTCTCAATGAGGCCAATAAGGCTTTAATAACTGAGCATTGATGGCAGTGCATTTTTTTTCTAGCAAAAAATGGTGCCGGTACTCAAATATCAGGCATTACAGCATTCAAAGGGGAATTTTACAGCTAATTTTGTTTTGAAAACTGGCTGTAATGTATATACCCACAAAGAATTTTAAAAGAAACTTGCTATTCAGACAAATCATTACAAGTACATTGAAGCAAACAAAATTAATGAGTTGCACCACTTGACAACCAAAGAGCACTCAGGGAAGACAAGATAATTGCAAAAAACACTAACCCCCCTCCCCCCCCCTTAGAATAGTTTTTAGCGCTGGCCGCGGCAGTAACAAATCTGATGCTCATATGAATTCCTATGAGCGTTGGAACTGTTACCACTATGGTTGGCGCTAAAAACCGTGCTATGGTTATGTAAAAAAAAAAGGGGGGGGGGAATGAATGTGTTGCCTCTGTTTTTTGTGAAGATATTGTTGCAATCATACCCATAGTGGAAACATTATATGATGGTGATAATTCAGAGCAACTAAAGCAAATCGCTGTAAATTTACTAGAGCAAATTCAGTATAACCACAGAAAGGTGGTATATTATATCCCATTCCTGTTCCTTAATATGTTAAAGTGGTTTACATATAGGTACTTATTTAGTACCTGGGGCCATAAAGGGTTACATGGCTTACCCAGAATCACAAGGAACTGAACCCAGTTCCCTTGGTTTTTCAGCTACTGTATTGACCACTAGGCTATGCCACTTCAAATCACTAACGGCTAGATTCACAAACCTCGCTTCTGTGGCCGATCCGTGCAGGCCCGACCAATTCACCAAACAATAAAATTTAAATGAGGGCGATCGCTAGTGTGCGATCCTGATGTATGCGCAGACCATCTGCTTTCCCTGTAGATGGTCTGTACATGCGTTCGGTGTTTGTTTTTGCTGGGGGGGGCAGTTACTGGCCCCAACTTTCCTGCTCTGGAAGGGCAATCCACGGTGTTTAAAAACAGGCAATTTTTGACTTTCCTGCTCTCTGCTGTCCTTCCACGCAGTGCAGCCCCACTTTAAAACCACGGGCTCGCACTGCGGTGAAGGGCGGCAGAGAGCAGGAGAGTCGGGGCGGCAAGAGCAGGGCTCGGCTGGAAGGGGTGTTTGTGTGGAAAATTCAGCTGGAAAGAGCAGAGAGCAGAGCGGCAGAGATGGGCTGCAGGGCTGGAATTTCAGGCCCGAGGACAGTAGGAAAGGACACTTGCGACTGGTCTCCAGCAGTCGCTTTTTGTGTTGATCAGTCAGCCCAGTCGGTTTCAAAAATTTCTTTAGTGAATCGCATCCCTGCCTACTTTGCATGCCGTTCCCCTCATTTGCATGCACAGATCAGAACCAGATCGGCACAGAGGTAAGTGAATCGGGCCGGAGTAAAATCGGGTGGCAAAGGGGTCGCAAACCAATCAGTTTGCTTAGTGAATCTAGCCCTTAGACCAGATGGTATTTAATTCAGTGTTCTGAAAGAACTCACCCAAGTACAAGGGGATGCTGAAAAGTTCTCAGCCCAACCAACCAACTTCCTAAATTCTGAGCATTATTTTGCCACAGTAGCTGAAAAGAGTGTTATCTTATTTCATTAAATGCCAATTTGCAGAAACAAAATTCTATGTTTTGGATTGTGTCCGTTAATTAATTGAACCATATCCACGCCATTCTCTTCTTGGTTGGGCTGAGAACTTTTCAGCACCCCCTCATAATATGTAGTCTATGCTTTTGGTGACATTTGCTATCAAAACGCTAATGGCTCTGTTTGGCACTGTGCATTTTATTCTTGGGACTATTGGTGTTTAAGTGCTTATTTGCTCCCATGGTTTTTCACTAATCGGACCTCTGAGGCAGTCATTCTTTCGCCAAAACACAGCCCGTGTCGGGTCCTACAATAAAGTTGATTTGATTTTTCCTCATCTGGATGGTCCTTGGTATTTTATGCTACATACCGCCCTTTAAAATAGCTACAGTACCTGAGGACTGACGTGTAGCCAATTTTTAAAAGGGCTCTAAGGTTGACCAAGGATGCTATAGACAAGCAAGCCTGATGCTAAACTGATCCTTCACAAGTCTCGATTTGAAAGGGCCAGCCCACTACTGGCAGAGCTACACTGGCTTTCAGTCGAGAGCAGAATCCAATTTAAAGTCGCATGTATGGTCCACACGGTGAAAAAACACATCCGGAATAACATCCGCCATTCAGGTCACCCCCTTCTTCCACAATTCAAGAATGATCCAACGCTTCCCTCTCCACACCAATTCCATAGGAAATCACTCTTTGAGTCCTCTTTTGAGTTCCAAATCTTTGAACTGCCTCCCAACCTATTTACGCCAGATCCTTTCCTACCTTCAATTTAGGAAGGCACTAAAAACGCATCTGTTCTCAGTATAATTCAGGGCCTAAATTCCACACTATATGACTCATGATGTTCCTGCTTTAAACCTTATTAATCTTATGTAAACTGCAATGATTTCTAGAAGATAATTGAGGGATATAAGAAACAATATGATATGGTATGCAATGTTGGAAGAGACTGTTTTAAAAATAAAAAATTACCTACTGTAGCAATAGACATGGTTAATGAAATGCATCAGCCTTGGCTTAGCAAAGGGGCATCTTCTCTTACCAATTTATTGTTTCATTTTCATTTCAATTTAAAAATATTTGTAACCTGTCTATCACTACACTTTTAACACTCACTCATAATAATATAAACAATCAGGGTAGGGCAACACCTTTTTTTAAAAAAGATAAAGATGAGTCAGTTGATGTGGTGTATTTGGATTTTCAGAAGCCATATGACAAGGTCCCTCATGAGGGACCATTCAAGAAACTAAAAAATGGTTTATGATTTATTTGATATATAGCCTATAATAAAAAAAAAACTAGGCAGTTTACAATAAAAGCAATAACAGATAAAAGGAAGGGAAAAGAAATTGGGATGCCAGTAATTTCTTATAAAAGAGGCAATGACAATAAAGAAGGGTGAAGGTAGGAGACAGGGTTAGAGCTGTGACAATATCTAGGGCAGTGATTTTCAACTTTTTTACACCCGTGGACCGGCAGAAATAAAATAATTATTTTGTGGACCGGCAAACTACTAAGACCGAAATAAAAAAACACATTTCCACCCCGTCTCCACAAGCTCGGTCCCCACAAACCATCTGATCCCATCCGCACAAGCCTCAGTTATGATTTTATATTGAACGTATTTTATTAAAGTATAAAAAGAAACAATATTCTGTACAATTGTCATTTTATAAATATAAATATACAGAGCAAGGACCAACAAAACCCCTGTCTCCCCTCCCGTTCACATATATCCCTTCTACTATCAAGAAAACTGAACAAGCCAAGTTATTACAGAATGCTACACAGAAATATCATGCTAACAGAATACTGCAGTCACAGATGACAGGAATAGTGTTAGGGGAGTGCCCCCTGGTCAGAGAGAGCCCTAAGCCAGCTAGAAGCTAAAGAAGTACTGCCTGGGCTTTGCAGTCCCCAGTTATGTCTCTAGCAGGATATATATTTCAAATCTGATATATTCTGACAAAATAGAAATAAAATTATTTTTTTTTCTACCTTATGTGGTCTCTGCTTTCATCTTCTTTTCACTCTTTTCTTTCCAGCATCTGCCCTGTCTCTTCAATCCAGCACCTGCCTGTTCCATCCACTGTCTGCCCTCTCCCCCTTCCATATGTATCCAACATTAACTCTCTTCCCATCCCTTTCCCTCCTCCCCTCCCAGTAGCATCTCTCCTTCTACCTCCCTCCAGGTCCAGTAGCAGCTCTCCCTTTATCCAGCAGCTTCCCAGCCTCCAACAGTGGCTTTCTCTACTTCCAGCAGCTCTCAGTACTTGCCTGCAGCAGTGATTTCCTTATGCAGCCTTGGGTCCTTTGCCGCCTCCGAGGAAAGGGGAAGTTGCCAAAGTGAATCACTGCCCTGGTAAGTATGAGAGCTGCTGGGAGGGGAGACAGCCACTGTAGAAGGCTCCCCATGATCTTACTCCTGCAAGCCCTGCACATTCGCGGCCTCCCCCCCAAGCCATCAAAAACAGCATTGTACCGCAGGCCCTGCCGCCCAAGACAAGCCGGTGGCCCCTACCTGCCGCATCCTGCATGTGGGCAGACTCTCAGCACAGATGCTGCTGCTGGCCCCAATCCACACGCTGACCCCCCCCCCCGCACACGCTGACATCTCCCTTCTACTTGCACCTTCCTCACGGCCCTCTTCGGCGACTCAGCAGGGGCAACGATCAAGATAGGCTGCCGATGTCAGGACCTTCCCTCTCTGAGTCCCGCCTATTTTGTTTCAACTTCCTGTTTCCGCATAGGCGACTCACAGAAGGAATGCTCAACGTCGGCAGCCTGTCTTGATCGCCCGAGGCTGGGAGGAACAGCAGATTTCCGCCAACACCACCGGGGCAGGAAATTTAATGGCGTTGATCTCGCCTGCCCTGTGTGGACTGGCAGAAATTTTCTGCGGACCGGCGGTTGAAGAACAGTGATCTAGGGTTACCATATAGCTCCAGAAAAAGGAGGACGGATTTGAGACATCCGGGTTTTTCTTCGACTTTCTGATTCCGTCCTCCTTTTTCTGGAGCCATATGGTAACCCTAATTCTATGCCCCACTTGTAAATTTAAATGTGTGGAGGGGGGCAAGGGGAGTCAGGAAAAGCAAAACTAAAAAAATAATTCTGACCTAAATTTAAAATATGAAAGTTCAAGAAATAGTTCTGTAGGTAAAGATTTCCAGAGTGAAGGAGCCAGAATGAAAAAGGCAGATTTCCTAGCTGATTCCCATTGAGCAGTTTTTTATGGGAGGAAGGACTGATTGTCCTTCGTGAAGAGCCTGCAAATGTCTTGCTGTAGAAGAAAGATAACAGGAGATCCCTGTATATAATGCTTTTATGTGCCAGGGTGAGAATTTTGAATTATATACACGCCCGAAGTAACATCCGCCATTCAGGTCACCCACTTCTTCCACAATTCAAGAATGATCCAATGCTTCCCTCTCCACACCAGTTCTAGAGGAAAGCACTCTTCGAGTCCACTTTTGAGTTCCAAGGTTCCAAATCTTGGAACTGCCTCCTGATCTATTTACACCAGATCCCAGCTAGAATCCAGTGTTTGGGAGCAAGTAAGGGTATGATATGGTTAACACTGTATGCTAGGGATATTCAAATTACTTAATGGTGGTAAACTAACAACTCAATCACTGATCACCATAAGTCCACATAATAATAGTAATAAAAAGTGTATGTTCAAAACAAGCTTCAAAAAATGCTTTTAAGTGAATGCTCAGACCCACAACCAAAACTCTAGTGATATTTCACGGAGCCAATTGCAATAGAGACCATCATAGCAAGTTCACCATCTCTGCAACCTGCATAGGTAGAACCACGTTCTAACCAATTGCACTTAAAAACTCTACATTAATTAGAAAAGTTTTACTTATCTGTCTTGCATGGTGGCACAAATACAACTCTGCAACTGCTCCGGGTACATTCTTAGAATTCTAAACTACTGTCATACTCTCTCTGACCTCATGTAGCACCACAGAAAATTCTGACTAGTGTTCTGAGTGGTTTGGGTGTGCTTAAGAATCTGGGAAGGCCGACTGCTGTAAATATTGGAATAGGATACAATGTGCCTGATATTGAACCACAGGAAGCAGAAGATGGTTGAGGTCAGTGGCACACTAAGTGGGATGGGGGGAGGTGGCAGTCCATCCTGGGCGCCATGTTGGTGGAGGTGCCTGCACCCCTCCTCCTCACTGCCCCCTTACCATGCACATACCCCCCTTCCCTTCCCCATACCTCTAGTTGTTCACCGCTGCCAGCAACAACTTCAACATGCTCCTCTCGACCGCGTCATGTCTCCTGCTGATGTCACTTCCAGGTGCTGTGCATAGGAAGTGATGTCAGAGAGAGAGCCGAAGGGGTCACGAGGAGCATGTTGAAGTTCTTTTTTTTTTTTTGTAAATCTTTATTGATTTTCAAACTAAAACAGTGCAATACAAATAAAAGAACAATAATTACTACATATATTGCACTATTAACTATACAGGTAACATATATAACATTCATGTTGAAGTTCTTGTTGCTCGCGGCAGTGAACTAGAGGTACGGGGAAGGGAAGGTGTGTACATGTTGTGGGGGAGGGGATCAGGGAAGGAGCGGGAGGGGCACTACTGCCCCGGGGGCCTCTCAACCTTGCCACACCACTAGTTGGGGCTAAGGGATGTGGGTGGAGGGGAGCAGAAGTTGGATAGGGGTGTGAGTGGAGGAGAATGAAGCAAAAGGTTGATGAGACTTTTGTGTGTGCGTGTATGTGTGTGTGTGTGTGCTTGGAGGGAGAAGGAACAGAAGATGAATGGAATTAGGGGGAGGGGGAGAAGGAGAATAGAGCAAAAGATGACAGAAGGTGACAGATTAGAAGATGGATATGATTAGGGCTTGGGCTGAGATGGAGAAAAAGAGGACTAGAGCAGATGAAGATGACTGGGACTTGGTGATTGGGTGGGAAAGTATTGGGGAGCAGAGCAGGGAATTATGGATAGAAGAGATGGAGTGGGAATTGTGAAGGGCTAGTGAATACTTGACAGTTTTAAGTATGAGTGCAGGCATATTGATGGGTTGAAAGAATAAGTGAGGGTATGAAATGAGGGATAAGAGAAGAGGGGAAAGAAAAGAGGATGATGTGGGTAAAGATTGTGACATAATATGAATGATCTGAATGACTGGAGGAAGAATGAGAGACATTGAAAAGCGATAGAGGTACTGAAGAGGGTCTCTGAAGGGGTTGAATGAGGGTGGAGATAGGGTTAAAAATGGTGATAGATGCAATAGGATATGGGGTATAGATATAAGAATGGCCTTGGAGGCAAGGAAATGAAGGAGAGACAGGAATGGAACTGGGACTGATAGGATACAGTGGAAGGTGGATGAGGGCTAAAAGGGTAAGTACAGAAGGTGGAGATGGGGGACTACGGAAGTGGCTGATAGATTGTGGGAGGGGTTTAGGAGACTGGGGAAGGGAGAGATGGAGGGAGCAACGGAAGTGCTGCAGAGGGAATAAAAGGGAGATAGTAAAAGCCAGTAGGTAGAGGAGAAATGAAATAAAAACTAAGGACTAGAGGGTGAGAGAAAGGGAGATAAATGCAGAGACGGGAAAAGTGGGAAAATAAACATAAAACGAAGGAAAGCAAGATGACAAGAGGTGAGACATGAAATGGAAAAGTCAACCTGAATTTAGGAGAAAACTGACAAGTGGAATGTGGAAGAGAGACTCGGACCTGCTCAAATAGAAAAATAAAATGCTCAGACAACTAAGGGGTCCTTTTATCAAGCCGCACTAGAGGGGTTAGCCCATTGGACATTTCATCACACGCTAATCCCCACGGACGGCTAAAAAACTAACGCCTGCTCAATGCAGGTGTTAGCAGCTAGCGCGGCAGGCGGTTTAACGCGCAGTATTACGTGCGTTAAACCCCTACCGCAGCGTGATAAAAGGACCCCTAAGTTAGAAAAGAAAAAATATTTGTATTTAATACTTTTTAAATACTGAGATGTGCTTGCTTTATTTTTTTTTTGTTCACAAATGTTTTATTAAAGTTTTACAAAACCAGAATATAGAGAACAAAACTTATGGTGCACACCAGAGATTACACATGTCAAATGTTCAATATGGAAAATCGTACCACAATACATTACCAATAAGAAGAAAATATTACATAATGAAATAATGATCGAATCAAATGAGATGAGTCAAAAAACATAGGGCTCCGTTTTACAAAGGTGTGCTAGCGTTTTTAGCGCAAGCACCGGATTAGCGCGCACTACCCGAAAAACTACCGCCTCCTCAAGAGGAGGCAGTAGTGGCTAGCGCACAGAGCATTTTAGCACGCGCTATTCCACACGTTAAGGCCCTAACACACCTTTGTAAAAGGAGCCCATAGTATGGTCTATGCTTGCTTTATGAAATGTACATTTTTTCTGTTTTTGTATTTTGCCAAGTACAGCAGAAAATACATTTCCATTTCTCTATTACCAGTATTTGCACTGATTATAATGTCTAACTTTCTTGGGGCTCACCATTTCAGTTTGTATGTGTCGTTCCCTATTTTGTCCATGTTCTGCCTGGGTGACGGAGATAAAAGATTCTGCTTGCATGTAGTGTATGTGTAAGAATGTGTAACAGTCCAGCTTGTTTCAGTTTCCAAGTAGCAGATATATTAGTGCTGTAGGGCCCAGTGTAGTATTTATAGCACTGTCTTGCATAGGTTTTAGGGTTGTTATGGTGTGTTAAGTTGTCTGCATCGGTTTTGAGTGTCTTTTGCAGGGTTTTGTGTTATTTTATAAAGGGTCTGGCCCTATTTGAAATAGGCTTTGGGACAAGGGCCAACAAAGGCAACCCCACTCTCACCCAAAACAAACAAAAAAGATACTGAACACCAGAGGTCTTCACATCTTGTATGTAGAATCATGATATAAATAAAAGCCCATCTGCTTTGAACAAGTATCTTGCAGTGGAAGGGTTACCAAATGTCTGGATTTCCCGGACATGTCCTTTTTTAGAGGACATGTCCAGGTGTCCAGATGGCTTTTCAAAACCCAGCACTTTGTCTGGGTTTTGAAAAGCTTCCAGCTCGGGACCGTGTCAGAAGGGCATCTGTGTATGCACGGATGAAACGCGGTGATGTCACGCACATGTGTGTGAAGTCATCACCTCACACCTGCGCATGCGTAGATGCCCTCTGACGCAGCTCTGAGCACACAAACAGGTTGAGGGGGTGGGGATAGGGGAGTGAGGCTGGGGCAGAACGTGGCATGGCTAGGTGAAACTGGGTAGGCCTGGGAATAGGGTCATGGATCCAGATTTTACAATAGTAAAATCTATTAACCCTACGCATGTTGTTCCTGAGGTAAAATCGTATGAAAAATAAATGTTTCTAATACAAAAATGTTTTATGGGCAAATATCCTAGCTCTGCTCTACATCAAGGGGCCAAATAGCAGTGGAGTAGGGCAGAGCCAGGTGCTAGGTGCCAGGTTGTTAGCTTCCAAAAGATGGCAACCCTAGATGCACTGAGGGCCAGTTTTAGCCATGCTGGGGCCCAGGACAGAAATTAAGGAGAGGACACCCCAATCCCCTTTTCTCCTTGCCCCTCCCCCAATCTCCCTACCTGCCATTACTACCACACATAAAATAGCTTTACATGACTTCTTCACACGCAATGCACAGACACATCCATAACATAAGCATTGGACCAATGCTGGAGCATTTAGCATCCTGAACTGTAAACTTCTACCGCGGCTTAGTGAAAGAGGGCCACTACACGCCCAATAATTAAACCCATGCAACCGGTTGGTTATATCCTGCTGAATATTGCAAGTTAGCACTTAGCACAGGGCTCGACAGTTTCTTACGATCTAGGAGGCAGCCCCAAAATCTAGAAGCCAGATTTGTAACAAGCCAGCACACACATGCACTTGTACACACACACACACCCATAGCTCTCTGCCTTTCCCCAGCATACACACAACCATAAATCTCATTTACCACCCCCCCTCCTGTGGCATACATGCCAAGCCCCCCCTCCCCTTCACCCTCCCTCCCCCCCCCCCTTAGCTGTCTCCCAATGAGGACTCCTTCCTCAAACTGAATTCTCTCCAGCTTTTTATCTTCTCCACCTGTACATACTTCCCTAGCACACTGACACCAGTTTTTGTTCCCCTCCAGTAGCCCCCACCCTCAGCAATACCAGAGAAACAGAAATATAAATGCAAAATTTCAGAGATACAAATTTCCCAAAGCTGACATGGTCCAATTGATAAATAGTCTGAGAATTTTATTTTTCCATTCGATTTGGTTTCTGTGTTTCTTCTGCTTTTCTCTGTTTTTCTTGCCTTTCCAGAATCTTCTGTCTGCTCAACATTTGATGAAGCGGCAGAGGGAAAGCCGCGAACTCGCAAGGCAGCCCGTTCAGAACGCTGTCACTGGTTTTGAGGCTTTGGAGATATGTAAGGTGGTCAGTGGGGTTCCGGTGCACAAAGGGATGGGAGGGAGGGATCTTAACTAGGGCTTATTTTGGGAGTAAGGCTTATATTAGGACCTACCCCAAAAATCATGTTAGGGCTTATTTTCGGGGAAACATGGTAGTATGTGCTTGTATCTCTCCTCAATTCGGTCTCTCTCTATTCCACTGCAAAGCTCCACCCACCTAGCATTTTAAAAAGTGTCCTTAGTGAAGGAGGCAGCCATTTTGCTGTAGCTCTTCACTGAGTGAGTCTCTGTTGATGGCATTCTCTCACGACCCGGCTGTCAGATGGCCGCAGACCAGGGGTTGGGGACCCCTGCTCTAGCGCCTAAATATAGGCACACCTGTTACAGAATGCCCTCCACAAGGCATCTTAAACCGAGGTAGGATTTGGGATATTCTTGAAGTGGGGCTAAAATAAGGCTGCCAACTGGTACAGGTTCACAGTATAGTAAGTGTTGATCTAGGGCTGGGTTTACTCTGTTAAGTGTAGGGACTTGCAGTTCTGATTTCCCCATTGTGTGCTTTATGAAAGCAAGACTACAAGTCCCAGAATGCACTGGGGTAAACCCAGGACTGGATCAGCCATATACTGGGACTCTGGATCCGGTTGGCAGCTTTAGGCTAAAGCTATACAAAGAGTGGTAGTATTCAGTCATTCTCCAGATAACTTACGCTTTCAAGTCTGAATGCAGAAATTGCAGGAATAACTTTATATGGATGAATTATTCATTTGAAGTTATGGAGGCTTTCTCATTGTTCAGCTCCACTGAAAATCTGCATAACTTAAAATGGATAACTTATGCATTTTAAGTTACGCATTGTCTGCTGGTCTGAATATTACCCCATATTTAAGCATATACTTTAACCATGTGTTTGGCAGAATAATATTCTGTTTGCATTATGATACTGTATACCAAACAACTACTTTTAGACTTGTGGAGAATAACCTAGGTTAATTGTTTAGAAAGGTACTTATTTTATAAAGACAATGGGCCTGATATTCAGACATGGCAGGTAGCCCAGCTACCTGCTGCAGTCAGCAGCAAAGCCGGAATTTCAATACCAGGGCAGTATCTGGTCTCTGCCACTGAATTTCTGGTCTAAATGCAGTCATGGTAGATATAGCCTGCCAAGTCAATATTCATCGGCTGGCTGATTAAGTTATAGCAGCCAAAGATAGACCTACTATTTAGAGAACAGGAGTGTATTCGTAGGTGTTAGAATGAAGGGAATCCTTTCTCCCCTGTGAGATGTCTGTTTCCTACCTTCCTCTCCGGGGGCAATGATGCTACAAACAACATAACAGAAGAGGCATTGCACCCAGCCAATGTGGGGCCTTGAGCATCCAGGAGGGAGGGAATGAGAGAGATGGAAGAAAGGAGGTAGAGATGGAGAGGGATTGAGAGGGAGGGAATGAGAGAGGTGCTGCATGCCATTTGGGGTCATGGAAGCTGGCGGTTATTTGTCAGGGGTCAAGCCTTGAAAAAGCAGCTCATGGGAAACATGTCGGCATAAGCATCCCTAGCCAGAGACCACTATACCTTAAAGCTAAGTACTCAGGGCTCCTTTTACTAAGGTGTGCTAGCGGTTTTCGCACGTGCTAGATGCTAACGCCTCCATACAGCTTGCGTTAGTATTTTTCATTTAGCGTGGGGTTTGCATGCGCTAATCTTCAGCGTGCACTAAAAACACTAGCGCACCTTAGTAAAAGGAATCCTTAGAGCAGTGGTTCCAACCCTGTCCTGGAGGACCACTAGGCCAGTTGGGTTTTCAGGATAGCCCTCATGAATATGCATGGAGCAGATTTGCCTGCCTGGCACCTCCATTATATGCAGATCTCTCTCATGCATATCCTGAAAACCTGACTGGCCTGGTGGTCCTCCAGGACAGGGTTGGGAATCACTGCCTTAGAGTCTATAAGATGAAAGTTAATGTTTAATATGAAATTTACACCTTTGAACTACTAATATAGAATATAGATCCAGTGACTAGTGGACACATAAAGCTTTGGGCAGTGAAACATTTTGAGCCCAAAGTGGTGTCGCTGAGTGAGGATCTGGGGAACGGTTGATGAGAGATACATAAGTGGCAGCAAAAAAATAATAGCTGTCTATGAACGTGGTGTATTACTGCTGTATTCCCTTAAAGAGTCTATAAAGTTGTGCACTGTCTGATTCACCAAATGCTATGAACAGATAACTTCTTTTGAATATAGGCCTGATAGTATTTTTCTCTCACTCAAATCTTTTTGGCTTCTTCTACATAGCTGCACTAGCCATTCCCATGAGGAGTAGGAGTATAAATTCATAAGCAACTATCCATGAAAAGCCACATACAATCAATAATAAAACAATCTTTCCTTGTGATGAGAAAGCTATGATCCATCAGAAAATACTTCAGAACAGAGGCTTTCTGAATTTTAGTGCAATCCCTAATCCTATCTCAACTAGACTATCGCGCTTATAACTAACTCAAAATGCAGCAGTAAGACTCATATAAGGACTATGGAAATCAGAACACCTAAAGCCCTACTATTTGAAACTACATTGGTTGCCCATAATCACAAGAATCAAGTTTAAATTAGGCAACACTGCATTTAAGATCCTGACAGGGAATGCTCCCGACTACTTAACAGAGTTGGCCACCCTACTCCAGGGTGCCTCCAACAGATAGTCCACCAGAAATCTTTTCCACTTAACATTTCCAGCATGCAACAATATAAAGTCTACCAGGCAAATTACCTTATCCATCCAATATCAATTAGCAAAATGCTGGAACCAACTACTATTTACACTACAATCTTGTGACTATTACCTCAGAAAATGCTTAAAAGCATGTCTGTACCAAGGCAGGGAGCCAACCGTGAGGTATCTGATATGGTAATTGTAAAAGTCCATTTCTAAACTGTCTAATGCAACTCCTGGGACAAAACAGAGAGCCAACAATGACCTACTTGTACTTGAAACTATGTATTTGAAACTTTGACCTAACTCTATTAATAGCTCTACTGATCTACCTGTACTAGCAACCTTATTGAGTATCTGTGTCAATCTGTCCATTGTAACTTTCTGGGTAACTAACCCAGCCTCTTTGTAATGCAATCTGACCTTGAAATGAATAGGTAAATTTGAAATAGAAAGCCTGATTAACATAACATAACAAATACAATGTTGTTCAAAGTTGTTAAAGCGTAAGAGAATTGCAAAAAATTGCAAGAGGACCTTGTGAGACTGGGGATCACAATGGCAGATGATTTTTAATATGAGCAAGTGCAAAGTGATGCATGTGGGAAAGAGGAACTCAAACTTTAGCTACGTGATGCTATAATACCTTTGTATCGCTGAATGGCGCAGCCACACCTCAAATACTGTGTGCAATTCTGGTTGCCACATCTCAAAAAAGATATAGCGGAATTAGAAAAGGTACATAAAAAGGCAAAGAAAATGATAAAAAGGATGTGACGACTTCCCTATGAGGAAAGCTTGGGCTCTTCAGCCTGGAGAAGAGATGGCTCAGGGAAGATGTGATTATAATATTCTTAGCCTTGTTAACCATCCCTTTTTAAATAATTCCTAGCATCCTGTTTGCTTTTTTGACCGCTGCTGCACATTGGCTGGAAGGTTTCATCGTATTGTCTACAATGACAACCAGCTCATTTTCTTGGGTGCTAACCCCCAAGGTGGACCCTAGCATCCGGTAACTGTGATTCAGGTTATTCTTCCCAATGTGCATCACTTTTCATTTGTCCACATTAAACTTCATCTGCCACTTGGACGCCCAGTCTTCCAATTTCCTAAGGTCTGCCTGCAATTTTTCACAATCCACATGCCTCACTCATCTCAGGAAGGTGAGGATTTGGTAAGGGAATTGCTGAGCTCAATATGAGAAGAAATGATAGGGATTATAAGAATTCAATTCGTTCTAATTATTCACGGTAGTATGGTTCCCGAAAATGTTCGCAAACTGTGAAATCGTAAATAATGAAATGTTGAGTCTATGGAAAAATAGAGGTTAGGTTTCAGCAGCACACGATGCACCTCAAAACCGTGGAAAGTGAACATTGGATCCTATTGGGAAAATAGGGTTAGGCTCCTGCATGGGACATCATTTGAAGTACTTATCATTCACTTTCTGGATGCTTGGGGGCCATATCTGGGTGCAAAGCCTGACCATGAGGTGAAAATGAAAGCAAAAAAGCTGTTTTTTTAAGCGCCAGTCTGTGAATATGTGAACACAGCAATGCAAATGGAAAATATGTGTTGCAATGATGCAACTGCAGATAGGTGAAATCGTGCATCGTGAAAGAGTGAATAATGAGAATGGACTGTACAGACCTTCCAGTCATCTGATATCCTTTTATGTATAATGTTTTTCTGCTGATTATTCAATGCAGGGACTTAATGGTGGTGGACGGGTGGACTGTATATATGTTCAACTTCAGTTTAGTACAGTATATCAGTGCATTTGTTTCAATAAACAGAATTATATAATAAGATGAACATTTTAGAGGGTTATTTTAGAATTCCTATTCTCAATTTGCTTATGTAAATACATGCAGTTAAATGTGTATACGAAATAGAAGTAGATAACCTGATTTTAGAAAGTTATGTACAGTACTTGTGCAAATTGTGAATATGGGCAAATGGCTAGAGAGAACAGATTGGTGAGACTATTCAAGGCCAAAATATATTCCCCATTTCCAAAGCAATGTCAGTGAGCACCAAGATTAATGCTGGGATTTATATCTGCTCCTGGCTATGTCCATGCTTCATAAAACTATTCATTTCGGGTAGCACTCTACAGGAGGGATTAGGGGAGGTTGTTCCCTTATCCTCCCCCCCTCCAAAGAAAAAATAAATTGGTAGTGCCACATGGTGCAGGTTCTCTACCTAATTGGGAGAACATAGATATCTAGGTTCCAAAATGGCACTCATGCGTCCAGGTTCGAAATATCCACTCACACATGTAAATGCTTCTGCTTAGACCTGTATGTTATCTAGCTGTCTCCCATTGATTGACAATTGTACAATAGTTACTGTCACTGCACATAGCCAACACATATATGTTCATTCCGCTTGTATGTTAGAAAAAGCTCTACATTGGCAGATCATTTTCCAAAATACTACCAGAATCTGCTGATGTGAGCATCTCAATTCTGATTTGAATGTCTTTCTAAAATTTTGCCCTTTTATGTATTACTAGTGTTAAAGCCCGTTACATTAACGGGTGCTAGAAAGCAGCCCCCTTTCCATCTCCCCCTCCAGTTCCTCCCTGACTGTCTCTCCGTGGCCCCCTTCTGTCTCCCCTCCCCCAAGCAAAGCTGTCTGCCTCCCCACACCCCTCCCCCCAAAGCAGCCTCCTTTCCCTCTCCCCCTCCAGTTCCTCCCTGACTGTCTCTCCGTGGCCCCCTTCTGTCTCCCCTCCCCCAAGCAAAGATGTCTGCCTCCCAACACACCCCTCCCCCAAAGCAACCCCCATTCCCGCTCCCCCTCCTTTGAGAAGTTTTACCTGCATGGGATACCTGCAGCACTGGCACCATACCCTCCAGCCGTTCCTCTGAGCAAAGCTGCCACCACCGCTCAAACTCCAGCAAAACTGCCACCAACTGTTCAAACTCCTTCAGGCAGCGCCCGCCTACACGCTGTTGAGGCTGCCACGCACTGTCCCCGCAGTCTGGCCGGCTCCCTTAGTCCCTTGCCGCCCCCTTCCCTTCCCACAGTCCCAACAAACGTCCTGACTCCTGTAGCGGCTGCTGCACTCTAAACACGCTGCTTCGCAGCCTTCTACTGCCCTGATTTGCTCTGCTGTGTCGGGCAGAGCAAATCAGGGCAGAAGAAGGCCATGAAGCAGCGTGTTTAGAGTGCTGCAGCCGCTGCTGGAATCAGGACGTTTGTCGGGACAGCGGGAAGTGAAGCGGGGTGGCGGCAAGGGACTAAGGGAACCGGCCAGACCGCGGGAAGGGAGGGTCAGATGGGAAGCTGAATGGGGAGGGGGGGTGAAGACGCCGAAGACGAACTGTCTTACAGGGGGGGAGAGGAACCCTAAGCGTGCATGCGCACTCCTGCGGCCACAGACATACGGATTATGGAAGCACGCAGATAAGAGTGCGCATGCGCGGCTAGGGTTTTAAATGTCCTCTTATGCCAATATTTTATAATGAAGAGTATGTGACAACTTTCCTTTTAAAACAGCACCTAACTGGATGCCTTCTTACCCTCTTATCCTAGGTGTCCTGTTATAAAAATTGTTCTGCTTATGTTTGTGCATTTTATTCATATATAATTTCTGTATCCTACCTAGAACCACAGTGATTAGTGGGTTAGATTTATTTATTTTACTATTTATCAGTAAGCCTTTAGTAGAAGTTGTTAGATCATTTGGCTTCAGTTCCAAATTTACACTAATGATACGGATTTACTGCCTGTTGAATTCTAATTGTCTTGCTTCAGTAGTTCATTTGAAGGGGTGTCTGAAACCGTTTTGAATTTGATGAAAACAAAAAGACTCAAGCTAAATGCAGACAAATTGGAAGTTCTGCAGATAAGCAGATCAGATATCCCAAAAGATCCACTTCAGGTAATGCTTGACAGCAGTATTTAGTCTCTCAGGTCTCGTATTAAGAGTCCAGTGGTGATTCTAAGCTCCATTTTAATGACAGAGACCATTATCACCATTGTGGCACACAGCACCTATTTTAATTCATATCTTGTGCACCAATTAAAACCATATTTGCCTCGCATCCGTTTTAAACTAGTTTTACAACTCCTTCAGCTCAATATTCAGTGGCGGAGGCAATTGTGTCGTTTTAAGCACCAGTATATTTAGTGCTACTAAGACAAGTCCATAGAGAGGCAAAAATGCACAAAGGATAAGATAAAAGAGACTGTATTAGAGGTGAAAATACACTGTTGAAACAATAAAACAGATATTTATGTGTATACTTTTATCATTTTCTGGTTGCTGATCTTTATTATCGTTATATTTACATATGTGGGTCATGGACTAAATTCAGTAAATGGCAACCAAATTTAGTGCCCCCCCCCTACCAAATGAGTGATGAATGGTAGTCTATAAGTGGCACTCCCCAATTTTGCGTGTGAGGATTCATACCAACTGAAACCTTGAAGGTGGACATAGGAGTAATGTTAGGAAGTTCTTTTTCATGGAGAGGATGGTGGATGCCTGGAATGCCCTCCCGAGGGAGGTGGTGGAAAGGAAAACAGTGACAGAATTCAAAAAAGCATAGGATAAACACACAGAATCTCTAATTAGAAAATAAATTGTATAAATTGAAGAACTAAGCCGATACTAGGCAGACTTGCAAAGTCTGTGTCCAGTATATGGTGATTTGGTATAGGATGGGCTAGGGAGGACACCAATGAGAACTCTTGGAACATGAGGATGTTGCTGGGCAGACTTTAGGGTATGTATCCACAAACGACAAGATGGTTGGATAGGCTGGAGTGAGCTTTGATGGCAATTCCAGCAGTTGGAACCTAAGGACAGTACCGGGTGAACTTTACGTTCTATGGCCCAGAAATATCAAAGAAAAAAGACCATTTAATTTAAACATGTGTGAGGGGTAGTGGTTAAAGCTATAGCCTCAGCACCCTGAGGTTTTGGATTCAAACCCACGCTGCTCCTTGTTACCCTGGGCAAGTCATGTAATCCTCCCATTGCCCCAGGTACATTAGATAGATTGTAAGCCCACTGGGACAGACAGGGGAAAATGCTCAAATACCTGTGTAAACCTTCTGAGCTCCACTGGGAGAACAGTATAGAAAATTGAATAATAAATAAAATGAATGGGCAAACTGGATGGCCCATTCGGGTCTTTATCTGTTGTCATTTACTATTTTACTATGGTGTAAATCCCAGCACTAATAGTTGTAGATAGAAAAAGCACTTATCTCATGCTTCAGATGGTAGTCCGTGTCAGTGAAGCTGCATGGATTATATTGTATAAGCCCCAAACATTTAGGGCTCCTTTTACGAAGGTGCGCTAGCGTTTTTAGCACACGCTACAATGCCGTGTGCGCTAACCCCGCGCTACACAGAAAATACTAATGCCAGCTCTATTACATTACATTAGGGATTTCTATTCCGCCATTACCTTGCGGTTCAAGGTGGCTTACAAAAGATTTATAAAAGGGGGTTACAATGGGAGAACGATTGATTTACTAGGATGGTAGAGTGTGGATCTTTTGACATTTCTCGGGATGTTAAGAGTAAGGGGGCTTACAGAGATTTGAAAGGGGGTAGCAGTGGAAGTAAAATTGACATTACTAGGGAAGAGAAGAGTAGCTCATTTGTCAGTTTTAGAGTTATTAAGAGAACGTGAAGTTAGGGCTGCTTCAGGAATTTCTTGAAAAGTATCGTTTTTATTTCTTTTCTGAAAGTCTTGTAGTCAGGGGTGGTCATCAGAAGGTTGGAGATCTGGTTGTCCAGTCTTGCGGCTTGAGTGGCTAAGAGGCCGTCGTGTAGTTTTGTTCTTTTTACTTCTTTGATCGGAGGAGGTATGAATGGGGGGTGCGTTTTTCTGTGTCTGGTTGTGGATGCTTGGATGAGGCGGTTGTTCAGGTAGGTTGGGCTGTATTCGTTTAGGGCTTTAGATAACATGCAGTAGAATTTAAATTGAATTCTTTCTTGGATTGGTAGCCAATGTGAGTTGATGTAAGCTTCTATGATATGGTCATGTTTTCTTAATGAGTAGATGAGTCTCAGAGCTGTATCTATGGAGGCGTTAGCATCTAGCATGCGCGGCATTGTAGGGCACGCTAAAACTGCTAGCACACCTTCATAAAATGAGCCCTTAGAGTCCGACAGGACCCGTTTTGCCGCCTTCAGGCGGTTTCTTCAGAGTTAACAGGTCGGGCTACAAATTTAGCATTCACACATCAATCACAACCTGTTAACCCTGAAGAAGCTGCCTGAAGGTGGCGAAATGGGTCCCGTCGGACTCTAAATGTATGGGGCTTATGCAGTATAATCCATGCAGAATCACTGACACGGACTACCATCCAAAGCATGAGATAAGTGCTTTTTCTATCTACAACCGTTAATGCATGTTGAGATTGTACAAAGTGGGTTGAGATTTTTATATTTTGTAGAAGGGTGTTAAATTATGTTTATAAGAAAAACTGGGAGAAAAAAATCAAAAAAATTTAAAACCCCGCTACGGAACCTGAGCTCCCTTCAGTTATTCCGCAAACAACTGAAAACCTGGCTTTTCAGCAAATTGTAGCTCTATCCTTCCCCCCTTTCTCTTCCCCCTTCTACACATAAGTTCATGTAATCCTTTTTCTTCTTCTCTACCCACTATTTTAAGTTCTTGTAAACCGTGTCGAGCTCCATTCTCATGGAGATGATGCGGTATATAAACTTAAGGATTAGATTAGATTAGATTAGTACTAAAATGAAATAGACTTGATAAAATAGAAGTCAAACTAATATGAAGGTTTTGGATCTATGAAAGATACCATGCCACAATTCCTTAAAGGAGAATATCATTATGATCCTTAGAGTGGTAATTCTGAGATTCTTTCCTTCATTTAGTCATCCAATATTTGTAGGTTAACCTTGTGTGGATCTTAGTTATGAGTTGAAACAGGTCCAGATAAGAAATCACAATTTTTAACCTAGATATTTTTATTTTGGTTCATTATCCCTGAAAAATGTCCAAATTCTGGGCCCACTCAAATCCTACCCAAGACATATGAATTGCCGCTGCTGGGTCAGACCAGTGGTCCATCATGCCCAGCAGTCCGTTCACGCGACGGCCCTCTGGTCAAAGACCAGTGCCCTTACTGAGTCTAGCCTTACCTGCGTAAGTTCTGGTTCAGCAGGAACTTGTCTAACTTTGTCTTGAATCCCTGGAGGGTGTTTTCCCCTATGATAGACTCCGGAAGAGCGTTCCAGTTTTCCACCACTCTCTGGGTGAAGAAGAACTTCCTTACGTTTGTACGGAATCTATCCCCTTTCAACTTTAGAGAGTGCCCTCTCGTTCTCCCTACCTTGGAGAGGGTGAACAACTTGTCCTTATTTACTAAGTCTATCCCCTTCAGTACCTTGAATGTTTCGATCATGTCCCCTCTCAATCTCCTCTGTTCGAGGGAGAAGAGGCCCAGTTTCTTTAATCTTTTGCTGTTCGGCAGGTCCTCCAACCCCTTAACCATCTTAGTCACTCTTCTCTGGACCCTCACGAGTAGTATCGTGTCCTTCTTCATGTACGGTGACCAGTGCTGGACGCAGTACTCCAGGTGAGGGCACACCATGGCCTGGTACAGCATGCCACCAACAACCCCCCCCCCCCTTGCAATTTAGATGAACTGCAGAGAAAACAGTTTTGAAAATCACGACTTGGACTTTATCCCATGAAACATCTGCTGCATTGTGCCACTTTTGAGATTTTTTTTTTCCTTTGAAAATGAGCGCCATAATCTCCATTATAAAATATACAATCAAACTCTGCTAAAACCACAGAAACCACACAAAAACAATCAAGCTGCTAAGGAATATGAGATTACAATGTCCATTTTCAAATGCCTAACCTCTAGATGTCAAAATTTTTTTTATTTTTTAAATTGCCTAATTGGACATCTAGGCCAACAGAACATCCAACCCTTAGGATGCCTAACTTTATACCCCATTTTCAATCACAGAAATGTCCAGGTTGAAAGCCTCCAAATCAAGACCATTTCGACGTGGGAGTGACCATCATTCTGATGGACTAGCTACACAGATATGCCAAAAGAGTAGTGGACACCTTAAAGGACACTGCTGTGAACTTCACATAAAGGGTGCCAGAAGTACATCTCACTAGAACTCCCTTATAAATATGATGAGCCCTCCAAAATTTCCCCCAAACTTGCTATACCCACCTGTTTACCACCCCAATAGACCTAATAGCTGCAGGTGGCACCTATATGGCAGTTTAGTAGGGTTTTGGTGGGTTTTAGTGGCCTTCCACTTTCCATCAGAAATGTAGTGGTTAGGGTGGCTTATGGGTCTGGGTTCTTGTCTCTATGGTTCACTAGCCGAACCACCAGGTTACTTAAGACACCTGTAGTACTCTAGTAGGCTTTCCCATACCAAGTACTGTTGTTTTAAAGATAGGTATATAGTCTTTCATTCATATATTTGAGGGGTGGGAGGGGGTCAGTGAGCAATGGGGAAGTGCGTGTGTGTGTGGGGGGGAGGGGTCATGCCTTAATTTATCCAGTGGTCATCTGGTCAGTTTGGGTACCTTTGTGGCATTTAGATGCTTATAAAACAGGTCTCACTCCAAATGTTTAAGTTCTGTCCATTATAACTCAAATGGTAGCATAACTTCACCACCATTAGAATACCCTTATGTATTCAACACTTTAGTCAAGTTTCAGGGATCCTCAGCGGCACCACTTGGAGCTCAATAACATTTCATTGCGCCAAGCTTTATGTGTCTACTCGTCATCGGGTCCCGTTATTATATTAATTATCAAGTGCTATTCTTCACTCTTGCATTATATCAAACCATTTTTTGGAGTTTATATATTTTTAAATCAGTATTTAAAAGCTGTCACTTAGCTTTTTCGTGTGGTCTCTGGCAAGGGGAATGTCATACCGATATGTT
Source organism: Geotrypetes seraphini (assembly GCF_902459505.1). Taxonomy (NCBI): domain Eukaryota; kingdom Metazoa; phylum Chordata; class Amphibia; order Gymnophiona; family Dermophiidae; genus Geotrypetes; species Geotrypetes seraphini. The sequence continues at coordinate 182,068,016 of NC_047087.1, forward strand.
TCGCTATGGATAGCTTTATCAAGGAATACCCTCCCCAGTATTAAACCGCCAGCGCATACGACCACTCAGTCCTTAGAGGTTATTGAGGATCCTTGTGGAATATATAGATTGTGTTACTGTCCATGACATCTTAGGAAAGGTTCAATTATCGCTCAAGACATCCAAGTTAAGCATGCCCAAAGCCTACCCATAACACGCCTCCCAGCATGCTTCATAGAACTCTGGACACACAGCGGGCAAAACACCTCGCTAGACATCCAGAAAAACGGCTTTAAAAAATCAGCACTTGGACGTCCCAGCGATTAGAATGTCCAAGTGCTTGCTGACTTATGAAGTTTTATGACCGTTTTCAATTTTTGATTATGACAACAGATAATAGACAACAGAAAAAGACAGCTTTGAGCCATCCACTATGCTTCATTATTCCTCTCTGCATTGCAGACTTCCATACATAGAAATATGACCACACATAGGATATCACCCCTTATGCACCTTATGGATATATGCAAGCTTGCTCCCTTCATACCACTTGGCTATATGAATATATGATCCCATCTTATGGATAGCAGTGTCTGGATCTGGTCCTCTGCCGGTAAGCCTTGTGCACTGCCTGCCTGAGAGCACTGATAAACAGGAAGGGGACATTAATTGTTGCAATTAAAGTGTTTTCATCAGGCTTGTGCTGCCTATTAAGTTGTTCAGTTTTGCAGAGAAAATCATTAATATCTTTAATGCAGGGAGAAAACTGCTGAGAAAAAGAGTTCCCATATAAATGTGCAGATCAGAAATGCCTTTGCTGGGAAAATAGTAAAGACTGAGGTGGAGACAGGTCCAAGCACTGGATGTTTAACCTGGCTACATATATAATTCTCCACATGTACAATCATAATGCTCTGTATTAAAGCGGGGGGGGGGGGGGGTAGGTAGGTGGCCACTCAGAAGACCTGAGTAGCCATCTATCTAGGTTTTAGGCTTTATTGCTAATAGCTTTGGAGTTCTTTGGATTAAAAATGGACAATCAAGGTGAGCGCTAGGCTTCTAGTTAAAGCAGGAGATTGTGAATGAGTTTGTAAGAGCAATGGATCTTGAAGCATTGTGCTGTTCCTAGCATGGAGATAGTTGACAATTTGACACCACAGTTCAATCTAAATATCTACATTATATATGGGCAATGATTCCTCATGCAGGCATTGTGCTGCAACCCAGCCATGTAAGGTCAACTATCAATAAAGATTTTACATGTGAAGCAGTGGTTTTGCCTCTGTTTTTGCCCAACTCTAGTGTAGGGTTCCCCTTGCAAACTTCTTTTTTAGTTGTTGTTTTTGTAAATGAGTGGGACCAGAGTTCAAATTCCACTGACATTCCTTGTGGCCTTATCTCTCCATTGCCTCAGGTACAAATTTATAGGGTCTTTAATTAAAAGCTGGCACAAATTATCTGCCACAGGAATCAATTTTATTCCTACTGGCAGTGGCATAGCGAGGGTGAGAGGCGCCTGGGGCGGTGGCACCCCTCCCCCACCCTCTTCTCCAACCCCCCCAGCTCCACACGCTCCTTCCCCGCTCCTCCTACCGCACATGCACCACTTCCCATTCCCCATACCTCTGTAACGTTCATGGCGTGAGCAGCAGCCCCCAAGCTGTTGTCGTGCCAGCATTGGCTCTTCTTCTGACATCACTTCCAAGGCGTAGATCCAGGAAATGACACTAGAGGAAGAGCTGACGCTCACATCATGAACATTACAGAGGTACGGGGGAAGGGAAGTGGCGCACAGGCGCAGAGGGGGGGGCAGGGAAGGTGCATGTGGAGGTGGGGAGTGGAGAGAAAGACGGGTGCCTATGCCCTCACCAAGTCGGCGCACGGGGCGGACCACCCCCGCACCCACCCCCATGGGCCCTTCTGCAGATAACTTGTGCTAATTTTTAGTAAAAGGGCTCCTTAGATTGTAAGCCATATGGGGACAGGGAAATACCTACTGTATCTAAAAGTAGCTTGTCTTGAACTACTATTGGAAGGGTGTGAGCTAAATACTAAAAATAAATAAATACTGAGCTTGATTCTCAGACATCTGCTTTCCTTGGTGGTGGGAGAGTGAATCTGGTGTCAAAGGGGTATAGAATTCTGCAGCAAGATGATTTGAAATACAATGGCACCTCCACAGCATGTCGGAAATGTGAATTCTTTCCTCTGCCATTTAAATGGTGAAAAATTATTGCATGAGGAAGGAAAATGTTTCCTTTACTAATTAGATATTGAAAACCATTTTATTAAACTACTTAAGTATTTATGGTTATTTAATCGCTGGATCTCATTGGAGTAATTTTAAACACTATTCCTGATTTAGTTAGGGGGAAGGTTGGTTAACATTCTATTTAAAAGCAAATCTACAAGAGAAACAGAATGTCTTTGACAGTCCACATTCTTTGAGTGCTGAAGGATAAGTATTCATCCTGAATATTTATAATAAACAAATAAAAGCCCAATATACCAAAAGAATTATATAGACAACAGCAACCTTTTTCTGGATAATTTCCTTGGCCAGTGCTTTTCATGGATGTTTAGTAGTATTATCTGTGCAGTGCTGCCGAATATCCTTACAGAACAAAAGTGGTCACCTCAATGTTCACAAAGATAAAAAAAATAAAGTGGAACCGATGTTCTGGACAATCAATAGCAAAAATCCTGGCAAACCTCCCAAAAGATGATGTTAAAATTAAATTCTATGTGTATATTATATGAATTTTGGGGATAACAGGGGAATAGTAAGATAGATGTTAAATTGCATAAAATGGAAGACAGGGGATAGTTTATCTCCATGTTCGAGAACAACTGAGGCAGATATTTCTTATCTAGGCAACATGACATTGTACCCTAAAGGAACTGACATCTAAATGATGACCCAGATAGGATAATGAGTTCTGGGAAGGCCTGAATGAGTTGGACCAGCTTGCCTTAGGGCAGAACATGAAATTTGGGGATTCTTCCATTCAGATAGATGTGTGGTTTAAGATTATATAAGGCCCTGAGTCAGAGGTGCAAAGGGACTACCTTCTTTCCTTCGAGGAAGCATGTTGCCGTGAAGTTTGAAGGTAATATATTTTACTTTTTTAATTCTATAGCTGAAGGTTACTAAGAATAAATTCTGAGGAACTGTGTTATTCTTAAAATATATGGATACATATGAGGGGTGTTTAATAATTTAATTACCTCAGTAGGAAAGAAGAGTTTTCAAAACATGTTTGTTCTATTTTTCTCCTGATAGTTCCTTACACTTCATCCACTTTTTCTGCAATAACTTTAACTCCTTTGAAAATAATAATTCTGTTTGACTTTCAAACCAGAATGTCACAGCTTCCTTGATATCTTGAAAACCGCTGTCCACAGAGAGATTTCTTCAAAACTCGGTACAGGAAATAATCTAAGGGAGCCAAGTCAGGACTGCAGCTGTAGAAAACCACATTCTTGGATAGCAGCCTGTGATTGTCGTGATATGTGCACCGGTGCAATGTTGTAAAACAGCAGCATGCCTACTGTAGGTTTTCCTTGTCTTTTCTCCTTGATTGACTCCTGCAAAACGATCACTGTGTTGTGTGGTATGAACTCCAGAAGCAAAAGTTCTTCATATCCCAGAAGACAGTTGCCATGACTTTGCCAGCAAATTTTTCTGTCTTGTACTTTATTGGGGTGGAGGATAACTTGTGCTTCCACTGCGTTGACTCCATTTTGGACTCAGGATCTCTGTGACAGACTCAAGTCTCATCTTCATTCACCAAATGATAAAAATTCACTTGGTCCTCACAAAGCATCTCCAAGTTCTCCTGACAGCACTGGAGTCTCATTGTCTTCTAACATGGCTTTCTCACTTCTTTTGTGAAAAATTTTTATCACTGACCGGTGCTCCAAATCTAGCAGTTTCTTACTTGATTCACACTTAACCACAACTGTGCATGAGTAACCTTGAGACATGTCACAGCATGCACAGACTTGTTTCTACACACTGACATCAGAGGAGGGGCAGGACCGTGACGGAAGAAACAGCTCTGAAGCAGTACTAAGATCACTAGCACCGTGATCTGTTTGCAGGCTGTTCCTGGAAGGTAAACAGTGGGGGAAAGCCAGACCCCAGTGGGAGGCCAGGGGGAACATGCAGGCCTTCTGTGGGGGGGGGGGGAGTGAGCAGTCATTCGGGGTGGGACAGTCAGGCAGGCCTTCAGGGGGGACAGGCAGGCAGGCCTTCAAAGGGGGAGACATGTCTTCAAGGGGAGGGACAGGCCGGCCTTCAGGGGTGGGATAGGCCTTCAAGGGGGGATAGGCCTTCAAGGGGGGAGGCAGGTCTTCAAAGGGGGGGACAGGTCTTCAAGGAGGGGACAGGCCTTTAGGGGAGACAGGCAGGCCTTCAGGGGTAGGATAGGCCTTCAAGGGGGGGGATAGGCCTTCAAGGGGGGGACAAGCCTTCAAGGGGGAGGCAGGCCTTCAAAGGGGGGGCAGGTCTTCAAGGGGGGAACAGGCCTTTAGGGGGGACAGGCAGGTCTTCAGGGGTGGGATAGGCCTTCAAGGGGGGGACAAGCCTTCAAGGGAGGAGGCAGGCCTTCAAAGGGGAGGACAGGTCTTCAAGGGGGGACAGGCCTTTAGGGGGGACAGGCAGGCCTTCAGAGGTGGGATAGGCCTTCAAGGGGGGGACAAGCCTTCAAGGGGGGAGGCAGGCCAGCCTTCATGGGGGATAGGCAGGCCTTCAGGGGTGGGATGCAGACCTTTAAGGGGGGGACAGACCTTCAAGCGAGGGGGGCCCTGGTATAGAAGTACACGGAGGGAGAGAGGGGGGATTCAAAGAGATGAAGGGAGGAAGAAATGGGTCTGAAAATAGAGGAGAGGGAGAGAGATGATGGACAATGGGATTAAGGGAGGGAAGGAACATAAAGGGAGAGAAGTTGGAAGCAAGGGATGGTGTGGAGGGAGGATAGAGATACTGGATAGGAGGGTAGTTGGGAAAAAAAAAGGGAGAGATAGTGGACCCTGGGGTGGTGGGGAAGGAAGGAGAGATGCTGGATGAAAGGGTAGTTAAGAAAAGGTGGATCTGTGGAGGGAGATGAAAAAAAGGAAAGATGCCAGACCTCCTGGAGAGGGAAGAGAAACGGAAGGGGAGGACAGAGATGGAAGATGGATGGTTAGCATCTTGAGTACTGCGTCCAGTATTGGTCACCGTACCTTAAGAAGGATATGGCGTTACTCGAGAGAGTTCAGAGGAGAGTGACACGACTGATTAAGGGGATGGAAAGCCTTTCATACGCTGAGAGATTGGAAAAACTGGGACTCTTTTCCCTGGAAAAGAGAAGATTAAGAGGGGATATGATAGAGACTTACAAGATCATGAAGGGCATGGAGAGAGTAGAGAGGGACAGATTCTTCAAACTTTCAGAAAATAAAAAAACAAGAGGGCATTCGGAAAAGTTGAAAGGGGACAAATTCAAAACAAATGCTAGGAAGTTCTTCTTTACACAACGTGTGGTGGACACCTGGAATGCAATTCCAGAGGACATTATAGGGCAGAGTACGGTACTGGGGTTTAAGAAAGGATTGGACAAATTCCTGCTGGAAAAGGGGATAGAGGGGTATAGATAGAAATTTACTGCACAGGTCCTGGACCTGTTGGGCCGCCGCGTGAGCGGACTGCTGGGCGCGATGGACCTCAGGTCTGACCCAGCGGAGCATTTCTTATGTTCTTATGTCCTTAAGAAAGAAGGAGACCCTGGCAAGCAAGTTATCAGAAGTCAACCAGAGCCTGAGACCAACAAAATTTGAATAATGAACAGACAACAAAAGGTAGAAAAACTAATTTTATTTTCTGTTTTGTAATTACAGTATGTCAGATTTGAAATGTGTATCCTGCCAGAGCTGGTGTTAGACCGCAAATGTGAGCTAGGATTTAACAGAGAGAGGAAAAGTCTTTTTTGTTTGTTTATTTTGTTTACACCACATCGCCAGTGTGGTTAGGAGAAGGCAAAGGGGGTGAAGAGGCTGTAAAATAAACACACCAGGATGTTTGAAAAAAACCACCCAATTGGGCAGGAAAATTGAATCAAATCGAATCGAAAAACCAATTCAATAGGCTGAATCGAATCGAATCTAAACTTTTTTCCTGAATCGGGCAGCACTAAAGCGCCAACATAGGCACAATTCTGGCACCTATTTTGCTGTTTTTTGCCATTTAAAATGGAGCTTGTCAATTAACTTAGGCACTGGTAATAATAATAATAACAACTTATTTTTGTATACCGCAACAACCACAAGCAGTTCAGAGCGGTTTACAGAGGAGGAGACTGTATACAGACAGCGATGTTACAAAAAAGACTTTCAAATTACATTAGCATTTCAAGATTAGTCAAAATTTATCTGGAAGCCTTTCAAAGATACAACAAGACTGGAGAAATTTATTATTGAGAAAGGTTTCAATTGACTTCCTGAAAGTTTGGTAGGAAGGTGCATTTGAAATGAAGTTGGTTAAACATTTGTTCCATTTGCCTGCTTGGAATGATAATGATCTATCAAGGAATCTCTTGTAGATACAGCCCTTCAAGGATGGAAAAGCAAACAGGTAGGCATTACATTTGCAAGTGGTGCCTAGAAATTAAAAATGGTGAGACAGGTAGGGTGTCTACCACCCAATTAAATATATAGCCCTCAATAGAGACTGTCCCAACTTTATTGGTTTGTCTGAGAACTTTTCAGTGGCCCCTCATAAGTTACATTAATTAACATTTGTATCACACATTAGTCATGAAGTTCAAAGTGGCTTAAAGTCAGATAAAATACTATATACAAAAATCAATTGACCAAAAAAGATTAAAAGAACAGAAACATATTACAAGGACATCAAGAATTATCAATACAAAAAAGGTTGTCAAACGCCGGCTTTCCAGAGGCAATTGATTCAACCATTTCACAGCCAAACAGCAAAACTGTGATGGATGGTCTTACTAAATTTAGGAAAATGCAGAATTAAAAATTCTCTAGATTGTGGTTTAGCGTCATTACCCGATAAAAGCATTAGTCTGTGCATATAATTTGGAGCAACTTCAAATACAATTTGATGGACTAGCGGAGTTTAAAAAATGGACCATGCCTCAACTAGTAGCCAAGGCAATTTCATCAGCAGAGGTATCACTCTTTTACATCGTGAGACTCTAAAAATGAATTGCCCTGGAATGTTTTGCACTGACTGAAACTTCTTTAACACCATCTCTTTGTAACCAACTTATATGATGTTGCAATAAAACAATATTAGACAGTACTAATGCCTGAACAAATAAACACTAGAGGCTCCTTTTATCAAGCCACGCTAGCGGGGTTAGCGCCTGCGACTTTTAATCACACGCTAACCCCCGCACTGGCCAAAAAACGACCACCTGCTCAAGGCAGGCGTTAGCAGCTAGCACGGCCAGCAGTTTAACGTGTGCTATTTCACGCGTTAAACCGCTAGCGCGGCTTGATAAAAGGAGCCCTGGGTTTTACTAAACGACGCTAGAGCTTTTTAGTGCGGACCGGCAAGGTAAATGCTCTGATGCTCATAGGAATTCTATGAGCATTGGAGCATTTACCTCGCTGGCCCATGCTAAAAACCTCTAGCGCCATTTAGTAAATGGAGACCAAAACGCTTCAATAGAAAAATAGGCCCCAGTTTGTCACAATTTCTACAGTATTCTAAATATTTTATTTGTCATTGTTGCTACCTGAGGTTCAAATTTATCTAAAAATATTTATATCCTCCCACATCCCAGAATCTATGCGGGTTACATAAAAGCATACACAGTTCATAACAAGCATACTAACCTAGCGGTGCCTAAAATGGACTTAGGTGCCCTCTATTTATGCCGAGGTTTTCTTGATGCCTAAGTCCATTTTAGGCACCCACATGGAAAACATAGCCAAGATTTGCCCACACTCTGCCCTTAACCACGCCCACTTTCTGGTAGGTGATTTGGGCTAGGTGCCTACCCAAAATCGGTAGGTGCCACCCAATTAAATGCCAATTTTCACTCCCAGAACTTTCAATCTAGTCTTCAATTTATAGATTGGCTGGCCAATACTCTGCATTATTTAACTGGCCAGAAACAACACTCATCGATTAAATTGTGCTTAGCCAGCTAAATGTGAATATTCAGAATGAGATAACCAGTTATCTCTGCTGAGTACTCCCAGTTAGTGGCTAAATTTAACTGACTATATCGCATGAAAACTGGCAGTTCTCAGCATTGACCAGTCAAGTTTAGCAGCCAAATCAATCCTATCTTTGGCCGCTAAAAACTTAAGCGGTCAGTGCTGAATATTGACTTAGCTGGTTAAGTTTACAGTAAGCCAGCCAAAACTAAACTGAATATTCAATGCTAGTCATCAGAAATGGCCTGGCCTTGAATATTTGCAGTCGGAGCCAATATTGCCGCCTGCAATCTGCATATCAGCTGGAATACGTATTATTAGCTGTAAAATTATCATTCCTAACAGTTTGATGAGGAGCTGCTTATTTACTATCAAAAATGTGGTTGTATCCTTATTTACGCACTTAACTGTAACAATCACATGAAAAATTATTAGTATTCTATAATTTACAAGCACTCTTGATGTGAAAATGTAAGTGAAAAGTTATAGAATAGGTGGAATGGTGCTTTTCCCCTCCCCCATTCTTATATGCACAGGCTGGGCATAAGAGTTCTGGCTTGACTATACAAAGCTCTTGTTCAGTTTGAGCCTGTCTTCAGCTGACTGCAGGCCCAGCTGAGTGGAATCAGTCTCTGGCTCCCCAGCCACAGTCTCTCGTTAGAAAGAAATTAAAAGCCACTCAATTTTGGCTAATATCCCTCAGTAGGCCTTTAACTCCACCTGTGACTAACCCATTCATAATGGTTCTGGTTTAGTGGCTCAGGCTGATGTATCCTCAATTAATTTGGGAAGAGAAATAAATCTCCATTCCTCCTTGTCTCTCCTTTCTCAGTATATTGTTTTCTTTATCCTAGCTTTTGTTTTTCTTCTTTGTACTGTTTCTTTTCTCTTTCAGAGAAACCCCTTGTTCTATTCCTGCCCTTTTTTAAAAGGAACATCCTACTTTGTTCCATTTTCCTGCCTGTTTTTTTTATTCCTGGCTTCACCTTTTTCTGCTGTTTTTTTACCCCTTGGCTCACCTGCAACATTCTGCATTTTTCCTTTGTTCACCTTGTCACTGTCTCTCTCCTCTGTTTCACTTTGTCCCTATTTGATCTTGTTTCCTCAAAATCCTATTTTTCTTAAGGCACTATCATCTATTCTCCTACATGCCTTTTTTCGTTCTCTGCTCTCTCCTTCTTTCTATCAATTTTTTTTCACCTAGTTTCCTTATACCTATGTTTACTCATTCCTCTTGCTGCCACACTCATTCTCCAGTGCACAAACACTGGACCCCCAACCTCCTAAGCGCGTGCATACACACACTTATTCTTTCTCCTATCTGTCTTTTTTCTGCTATTCTCCTTCTTTTCTTTTTTCTTCTTCTTTTCCTCTCCCTCTTTCACTTTCTCTCATTTATTAATGATAACAGCTAAAACATCACATCAGTAATTTCTGAGTGAGCTTTGCAGTGAGACGGGGCCTCAGCAGCCCCTCGTGAGTCCCACAAATTTTACTTTTGCAATTTCACGCCTTTGGTTATTATCAGACTGCTCAATCCCAGCTCAGTCTCTCTGCCTCCCTCTTTCCCCCTCCCCTCCCCTGGAGACAGTACTTAAACTTGTTTTCATTCCCTTATTCTTTATTTTTTTAATGTCCACTCTCTCTGGAACCACTAATGTTCCTCCTCTTTTTTCCCTCTCCCATTTTCTGTTAATTCTCCACCATCTGCCTTAGCATCTGTTAAAAAAAATTTCCCTCACAATGGAAAGCCCCCCCTTTTCCTTTTTTCCTTCCATCCCATCACCCCATTCTCTCTACCTGCCCCGCCCCAAGTTTCTCTGCAAAGTGCCGTGAAATAGAACCTGGCTCCCCTCAGTCTGTCTACCTCACATTAGTGGTCTGCTTTCTGTACTGGATCAGAACTCACAAGGTTCTGAGGAGATGAAAAATAGAACCCACTTAGGATATGTGTATATGTTTCTGTCTCTGTCTCTCTGTCTTTCTGAGTGTACCGTATGTCTGCACCAGTATATGTAACATTTGTTGTATATCTCAAGGTGTGTATGCATTTATAACTTGGTGTGTGCATGTGGGTGTTAATAGATCTGCTAAATACATAAATCTGAGTGCTAATATGCATGTGTCAATTTCTATATGTGGAATGCACTTGTAGTGTGGATCTCGGTATTTCTTTGCTTATTAATATGCATCTTTGAATATAAGCACATGTTCATGGATGTGAATCTGTGTGCATAAATATGAATCCCTCTATCTGTGGGGGATTCATATTTATGAATAAGGCTCCCATTTTCAAACCTGTATTTTGCAAGTAACATATTTTAATAGCCAAGGTTATGTGCAAAACCTCTACACATGTAGCCAAATGAAGCCACTCTTCTTTTGACACGTGTGTTTCTGAAATGTCTGTTCTTGCTGGACATGCTGGACATTCTTACACATATTTTACAAATTGCTCTGCATTCAGTGACCCTCTTGCGAAACACAGTACCTGGGAAATTTTAAATCTTGAATATCCCTTTTCTCACCTGGATACCCTGTGCAACATATGTGTATTTACCTCTGTGAATGTGCATCTCACATCCTTATTGTACTGTTCTCTTGTATTTCTACATCCAAATGTGTGACTGTCCTTTCTGTCTTAGAAACTTAGCTATCAAGTGCTTAACCACCTCTGAGCTTTCTTAGATCAGTCTTCATTCTGTCTACGCCCCAAGAAGTATATATTCCCTTGCAGATTTTAGTGTCAATCTGCAAAGAGATAAACCTGTCCTACCTACCCCTCAGCTAGATAAACCACCTCCTGGGTTTAGATTTGATTTAATCCAAGTGGTAGAAGTACAACTTGTAGGAAGCCACTCCAGGACCACTAGAGCTTGCAGGTTTAGTGAATTAGTATGGGTTACAGTTACCCATTGGTGCTTAATATTTTGGTAGATGAATGGAAACAGGAGCTGAAGGTGTGGGCTTTGCAAATGTACCCTAAGTAGAGAAGGCGGGTCTCTTCCTCCTTTGCTCTACTCCTTCATTAAAGCAACATTCAATGAGATCAAAAGTGTGTGATTGTGTCCCCAAAGAATAGCCTCTGAATTCTAACAGCAACAAGTCCTCTTTGACCCCCCCCCTCCACCACCACCATTACACTTTGCTCATCCTCCCTCTGCCTTTCTTTCTTCCCCCATACCCTTCTTCTATCCAACTCTCTTTGAGGTCCTCCGACAATGGCCGGGCCTGCTGTAGTGCTCATCACAGCCGGAGCAGCTGTACAATACTAGCCAAGGCTTACAGGAATTCTTGGGCAGTTTCCTGGTTGCTGTGGAGAAAGGGAAGCACCCTTCATTCTGCAAAGCCCTCCCATTGCTTCAGGCCCTTTCTCTCCCCTCATGTTTGACAGACAGTGAGCCACAATAATCTCTCTCTCTGCCCCGAGGGGGGACAACAGCACTTCTGAAACAGATTTTTACAAACTGTTTTGACCCCTTCCTCCACTGCCCCTGCCCTTCCTCCCCAGATCACTGGCTGTATCAGTGTCACATAATTAAATGTGCTTCCCTTTCCCTCTGCTTCCTGCCAGGATTAGGCAGCTTGAATTATTTTGCACTTTCTCTCATTATGGTTCTTCAGAAGTCTCCTGGCTGCTTTTCTCTTTCTTAGCCTTTTTGGAGAACTACAATGACACCTCTGCTCTTTCTGCAATAATAACAACAAGGTAAAAAATAAAAATAAAAAAACCAGAACACTTTAGAAAATTAAGCAATTTTGGTTATGGTTGGAGGTGACGATAGTGCATTTTTACTTTGAAGGATATTTGTTAGGGATGTATATATCCACCTAGAGTCTTTTCCCCTGAGCTTGTCTGATTGCTATGCAATCAACTACGTGATCTCTTAAGAGCTTCATAATGTTCATTTTCTCCCTCAGCCAAAGCTGTTTTCCATTCTTGGGTACCCTTAGAGCTGTATTCCGGGTTCCCTTGAGCTTCAACTGGAAAGGGGTAAGCAAAAATTCAAATAAATAAATGGATATGAAATGAGTAAGCTCTGCAGTCTGCACCTAGACACCTCCTAACATCTTCCTCCCTTATTTATGTTTCGTCCACTGCCATCTCTCCCATACCATTCCATACATTTTTTTTCTATACTGCAAATTTCAGCTAGGATTCAATGCGGTTTACAAGAAGATTAAGAACTGAGGACATGAACATTGAATGTCTTCCCTCACCATCTCCATTTCTACCCTTGTTTCTCCCTTCACCTAATCCAGGTATAGGTTTAATCTGGAGTCTCTCCAGTTCTAAACTGAACTCTAGAGAAATGTTGCTAATTTTCTATATGTTGATGTTAAACTGGAGATCAATCCTAGTCTATGTAGGTATCCTGGGTTTCTTTCCTCTGTAGATAGAAGGGTTCATAGACAAAACCGCGGAAGACAAAGGCGCGCGCTGACAACTGAGCGCAAGACGGAGGCGCGCGCCGAAGAAAATGACAGTTTTTAGGGGCTCCGACGGGGGTTTTTGTTGGGGAGCCCCACCCACTTTACTTAATACAGATCGCGGCGGCGTTGTGGGTGGTTTGGGGGGTTGTAACCCCCTCATTATACTGTAAACTTAACTTTTTCCCTGTTTTTAGGGAAAAAGTAAAGTTTTCAGTAAAATGTGGGGGGTTTCAACCCCCCAAACCCCACACAATGCCCCCACAACGTGGCGCGATCTGTATAAAGTAAAGTGGGGGGTTCCCCCCACACACCCCCGTCGGAGCCCCTAAAAACAGTTATTTTCTTCGGCGCGCGCCTCCGCGCTGCGCTCAGTTGTCAGCACGCACCTTTGTCTTCTGCGGTTTTGACCTGACACCAATAGAAGTGCTGCAAGTACACCGAACCTCTCCCCCACATGGAAACCTATGTTGAGTAGTTCAGTTGATATTACTACATACAAGGAGTTTAAGTGCCACACCTGAATAGATAAGAAATTCCTGTTAGTGCTTTGCTGTTTAATAAGAAGTTCATACTTTATGCAAAGGACAAAAGTATTTTTTTTTATTGTGGAATAAGTTATCCAGTCAAATAAGACTTTGTGCAGAATACTCTACTTTTATTTAAAAAAAACTGCTTAAGACAAAGTTATTTGTTGATGCATATTTTTACTATAGCATGATATTTTTTCTGAAGTTGCTCTTATTCCCTAAATTAAAGCAGATGATTTTTTTTAAACAATGTAAATGGCTCCTTCTGTGTCAATGGCTATAGGAGCAGTGCTCTTGGATTGTTATGTTTTAATGTATTTGTATTTTTATGTTTTTTTTATGTATGTAATTTTGGAAATCACTGATTTTTGGCGGTATAGAAATTTTTAAAATAAATAAGAAATAATAAATAGAATAAGATTTTTCTACCTAGGGGAAACTATGTTCAACCCAAAGCTGTAGAATTTGCACTGAAATTTAGTGAAGACATTGGATTTCATATACTGTTATGATATTCCAGAACAATGCCAAATTAGTATACAGTGGCATAGTAAAGGGGGGGTTGACAGCCCCAGGTGCTGTCTTGATGGGGGCACCTGCACCTCTATGTCCCCTTGCCAGACTCATGCCCTCCCTTCTCCCCATACCTCTTTAAATCTTCACCAGCACGGGCAACTTCTCTGGCCTGCTGCTTACACCAGCCTGGCTCCTCTCTGAAATCACTTCCTGGTCATGGGGCCCAGGAAGTGACATCAGAGAGAAAGTCAACGCTGGTGCGAGCAGGCATAGATTTAAAGATATATGGGGGTAGGGACATCACGACTGTGGTGTGGGGAGCAGGGAAGCACAGGGCAGAATTAATTCGTCAAGGGCCCCTAGGCACACAAGTACACTGGGCCCCCTGCCCCGCCCCACCCCACCCCACCATGCGCCTAAGCGGAAACAGGAAGCTGCGTCAGAGGGAAGCTTTGGGCAAGCAGCACTGCTTGCACAATTACAGTTCCCGCTACCTTTCTTATCCGCATTGCTTACTTTCCGTCAATTGGGGGGGGGGGGGTCTGCACTGCCAATCGGGGTGGGACCCGTGTTGCTGATTGGGGGGCCCCACATTGCCGATCGATGCTGGAGGGGCCCATCGCTGTTTGGAAAAAACAATGTTGATGCCCTCCTTCATCGAGCCCCCCTGACCATTTCGGGCCCTAGGCACATAGAAACATAGAGTATGACAGCAGAAAAGGGCCGACGGCCCAACAAGTCTGCCCACCCAAGAACCCTCCCTCCCTCTCATCTATTAAGCAATCCTCTGGAGCGACCCCACCTGTCTGTCCCATCGTCCCTTGAAGTCGAGCGTGTTGCTGGCTTCGACTACCTGACTTGGAAGACCATTCCATCGATCAATTACCCTTTCGGTGAAGAAGTATTTCCTGGTGTCCCCATGAAATCTTCCCCCTCTGAGCTTTAGCTGATGTCCTCTAGTCGCCGTGGGACCGGTAAGAAAAAAGATTTCTCCCTTCACTTCAATGCGGCCCGTGATGTATTTGAATGTTTCTGTAATGTCCCCCCTTTCTCTGCGCTCTTCGAGAGAATATAAGCGCAGCCTGCTCAGACGTTCTTCATATGGGAGATCTTTAAGTCCTGAGACTATCCTAGTGGCCATTCGCTGAATCGGCTCCATTCTCTTCACGTCCTTTAGATAATGTGGCCTCCAAAACTGAACACAGTACTCCAGGAGAGGTCTCACCATGGATCTGTATAACAGTAGTATAACTTCAGGCTTTCGGCTGATAAAGCTCCTTCTGATGCAACCCAGCATTTGTCTAGCCTTTGCTGAAGCTTTCTACACCTGATTGGCAGCTTTCATGTCTTCCCGATGATTACTCCCAAGTCCTGTTCTGCTACAGTTCTTGTTAAGTTTTCACCATTTAGGATGTATGTTCTGCATGGATTTCCGCTACCAAGGTGCGTCACCTTACATTTTTTGGCATTAAAATTCATACTTGGCCTATTGGTTAATTCTGTCCTGGGGAAGCAGAGTGGGGGGCGGAGAGGAGGACATGGGGGGTGCCACCTACTCTCGCTACATCACTGGGTGTAGACATATCACCCATGAGACTGTACCCTGAATAGCTTAATGAGTCCACACTGTCCTAGGGCAGGGATTTATTACAGTCCTGGATAGTAGGGGTATGCTCCCCAAAAATTTACATTTTGTTTCATTTCCCATGTCATTTATAAGAATCTTATTTTTTTTTTTTAACAATTTTTTCATTACAGGAGCAATATCTTTGGGAATGCATACCTTGTTATGAAATTTAACAAGGTACACACTTTTCACAAAGAATATACACTATTTGCAAAGAGCATACCCTCTTTTGGAAAGAGTGTATATTCTTCAGGAATAGGGCACATACTTCACAGATAGTGAACACTGTTTGCAGTAAGTGTGCGCTCTCTTGGAAAAGTCCATACTAATAACGGCACGCACATACACACACAAACAAACTTTGGTTTCTTTCTATCATTTTGGGCAGAAAATGACATAAACAACACGGAAAAAGTAGATTTGTCTGAAATGACATCTCAATTGGTCAGTGGAGTGTCTTTTAGCAAGATACAAAGTTATTGGTTTATATTCTTTCTGAGAAAACAATTCCTCTAGTCCAGGGGTGCTCATTGTTGGTCCTGTAGGGCTGCAACCCAGTTAGGCTTTTCAGGATTTCCCCAATGAATATGCATGAGATCTATTTGCATGCATTGCCTCCATTATATGCAAATAGATCTCATGCATATTCATTGGGGAAATCCTGAAAATCTGACAGGATTGAGGTGGCTCGCAAGCAGTGTTATTCCTGTGAGATGGGATTCAGCGACTGCGGTACTGAGATACCGCAGGTTGCTGAATCCTGCAGAGCATCAAGGTGCAGTAAAGGGCAAACCTTTACCACACCTTGATGAATTCTCCCTTTAAAAAAAAAAAAAATATATATATATATATATTTTTTTTTAACACCACACTGATATTTTCAAAATATACTCTGACTGCTGCCTCTCAGTTTTGACTCACTTGCTTTAATCCCTTCAACTAATGTTTTCTGGGCCAGATATTCTATAGATAATATACCACTCCCTTAGAAATTATTCTATTGTCCATTCATTATGAATTTTTGGAAATCAATTTGGGACCAAATTAACTGTTTATTAGATAACCCTGTGGCATTATCATATGATACTGTGCTGTTTGGTATCGCAATGAGAGCAAAAAGTCAGATATCTACAAATAATAACAAATTATTACTTATAATGACTGGGGTTACCATTCAACAAATTACATATAATTGGAAAAATTGGTATAGATTAAATTATAATTTTTGGTGGAATTCCTTATGTCATATTTATAAAATGGAGATACTTATTGCAATACAACAGGGTTGTTTCAGGAAATTTTAAGATATTTGGGAGCCATTAACAAAGTATTGTAATGATTAGAAAAATCTCGTTTCCCTTAAATTTACAAGTTCAATTATGGGGTGGGAGGGAGGGTATTTCTATTGTTACATGTTGTATAAGTATTGATTATATGATAGATAAGGGTGGGGAGGGGGAGATAATTGATTATTGTTGATTATTAAGTGATATATTTATGGTTATTTGTATGGATATGTTATCACACTTATAAGTTTAAAAATGAATAAAGATTTAAAAAAAAGAAAGAAATTAATCAGCACAATCTCCACATGACATACACACTAGAGAGCTATCTATAAAATTCATAGTCAAATAAAGGTGACATGTCTCAAGCGTTAAATGGCTTATTAAGTTGGTAAATTGTCCAAGAGGTAGGAAAAGCTTCAGAACCCTTCCCACACCAACCAAAGTGTAAAAGAACCTTACAAGGGTAAGTGCACCTCATCAGCAAAAAAAACCCTCCTTGATTGGACTACTAACCATATGCCCAAACAAGTTACAGGCCCATTAATCACATACCTGAAAGCAGAAATAACAGGAAGCTAAAGATACACACATTTCATGCATGTATATAATATGAGTGGCAAAGTTTTAATAACCCTCTGGCAAAGTTTTAATAACCCTCTGGCACTGTAAGGTATCTGTTAATTTTCAATAAGACTTTTATCTGATTCGCCGTTAAATGACAGTTTCCACTTCGGGATTGGTTACATACTGATGCTGTTGGCCTGACCCACAAGTTAGAGAGACGTATATTAGGGGTGGATTCCCCACGTCCGTTTCTGTGGAGCCACCATGACACTACGCAGATACCATGACCTATGCGTTTGTACGTATGTTTTATAACCACAAGGATCCATGTTTTACGAATTGAAATTAAAACAACATGTGGGGATGGGAGGTATGTTATGTGATTTAATGAATTTATTATTGATGATTGGGTTGGGTGGGGGGAGGGGAGTTTTTGTTTTTTTTTTATATATGTAATGGATAATAATTATTAAGAATGTCAAGTGATTTGTACAAATTATCTGATTGAATATTGTACACTTGTTGCAAGAGTCAAAAATGAATAAAGAATTATTTTAAAAAAGCCCCAAAAAAACCCAACGTGAGAAGAAGGGGTTTTATCATTTTATGTTATTCAGGAGAAAGGTAAGTTTCAAATTTATTAAAAATTTGTTGTACACGCACTGTCAAGTACTTCAATGCGTATGACAATTTAAAAATAGGAGACAAAAATAAAACAATTTTATACAAATAAACATACAGTATATACGTACAAATAGTTACCGATACAAAAGGAGAGGGGGGATGAACAACAATCTTTAAAGAAAATAAAGGAACATTTAGGGAAAAAACATCTGGCGGGTAACAAAGAATAATCATTAAAGCATGGATAAGCCTAGAAGAGAAGGTAAAAAATATTTGGACCTATACATAGGATCTGGTTAAAATTAGGCATTAGAGCATAAGCATTAATGATAGACAAATTATCATATCTATGTCTCAAATGCTTCTTTATACAAAAAACTTTTTAAAGAGTTTTTGAATTTTTCTATTGAGGATTCATTACATAAGTAAATTGGTAAGTTATTCCAGAGCTGGGGTGCTATAACCGAAAAAAATAATAGATCTTCTAGCACCTATTACTTTTAAAGAAGGGATAGTCAGCAAATGCTGTTCTGTTGATCTAAGTGAACTAAATGGAGAATATGGTATCAGAAGACGATCCAGAAATATTGGTACGTTAGTTTGTCAGATTTTAATGGTTATCAGTGCGATTTTATAAGTTATTCTATGTGAGACTGGTAACCAGTGTACTTTTTGTAGAAGAGGTGTGACATGATCATATTTTTTTGAATTAGTAATAATTTTTATTGCTGTATTTTGTATAATTTGTAGTCTTCTTATTTATTTCTGAGTTATACCATAATACAGTGTGTTGCAATAATCAAGCCTAGAAATGATTAAAGAATGAATGAGAATGTTAAGAGCTTCTGGTTTTAAGACTTTTGATAAAGATCTAAAAAGATGTAACTTATAGAAACAGTTTTTAACCACTGAACTAATCTGATCATGAAAAGAAAGTTCTTGATCTAGTAGTACTCCCGGCATTTTCGTTGTTGTTACTTCACATCCTGAGGCAGCCAATCCAGGCGGAATGCTGGCCAACGTCAATGTGCAGTGGATTCTCCTAACAGATGAGTATTTGATTCTTACTCTTTCTCACTAGATGACTCTAGTTTCCTGCATTGCACAATGCTTTATGGTTAGTAGTCCAATCAAGAGGATTTTTTATGCTGATTAAAACATAGAAATAGACGGCAGATAAGGGCCACTTACCCCTTTAAGGTTCTTCCACAATTTAACTGGTTGGTGTGGGAGGGGTTCTGAGGCTTTTTCCTACCTCTTGGACAATTTACCTGCATTTAATGCTTGAAACTTATATCATCTTTATTTGACTAGGAATTTTTTAGATAGCTCTCTAGTGTGTATGTCATGTGGAGATTGTGCTGATTAATTTCTAAGGGAGTGGTATATTATGTTTTGATTGTCCTTATGAACTTGTGTTGGGAGTACCAGATATTCTTTAGAACATGAAAGAGTGGAATTTGGGAGTGATCATATTTGATGATCTTATGATAAAAAAGGTGAGGGCAAAAGCCAGAAGAATGCTTGGGATTAAAGGGAAAGACATGTTCGGCAGTAAAAAAGAGGTGCCTCAGTATAAGCCTTTGGTGAGACCTCAACTACTGTGTACAATTCTGGAGACTGCACCTTCAAAAAGATATCCATAAAATGAAGTCAGTCCAGAGGGAGCTACTAAAATATCAGTTTTTCTTCATCATTTAGGGATTACACTTACAAATCTCAGTATTTATTTATTCAGTTTGCTATACTTAAAAGGCGTCATGTATGCAGGTAAATTAGGGAATTCCCTTTTCTTCAAATTCACAAAGATTTGGAATAACCTCCCTGCCCCACTGCTGAACCTAGGCTCATTCCAATTATTCCAAAAGCATCTGAAAACCTGGCTTTTCTCCAAAGCTATCTATTTTAAAATGTAAAGCTAGCTATCCTCTTCATAACCTCTAATTTCTTATTATGTCCTTCCCTCATTTATTGAATTACCTATAAACTGTGCCGAGCTCTATCTTTATGGAGATGATGCGGTATACAAACTTAAGGTTTAGTTTAGTTTATACTGTTCTCTCAGGGGAGCTCAGAATTGTTTACATTAATTTATTCACATACTTAAGCATTTTCGCTGTCTGTCTTGATGGGCTCAGTCTATCTAATGTACCTGAGGCAATAGAGGGTTTAAGTGACTAACCCAGGGTCATAAGGAGCAGGGTGCTTAGGTTGTAGCTTTAACCATTGCACCACAGCAATTGGTATGGATAGGCAGATTAGATGGTTCCAGGGCTGGTTGTAGTCATAAAGGAGCCCAGTGCAGAAATTAAGGAGGGCTCTTTCACCTATCTGTCTCCAAATTTCCCCACCCATCTTTAAATAACTTCTTCACACACAAAACACAGACAGACCTTCACCAAATACAGAACAATGGATCACAAATTAGAAATAGAAATATGAATACCAAAACTGAACTTGAAAACCAAAAAATTAACTCTGCAAGTACTTCATTTTGTACCGAACACAATCAGTGGTATAACCATGAGAAGGGGCTGGGCCTCCCACTGTGAGCTTAGGCCTCCTCAAAATGAACATCTCCCTTGATGTAGCTGGTGGAGATCCCCAAGCCTCATAAGCTGATGACCACACCCTTCCCCTCCTCAGGTCCAGCAACAAGACTTTTCTGTAGCTGGCAGCAGTATTACAGAGCCACTGCCTTCCTCCCCCCCTTCCACTTGGCTGTCATTTATGCATGAAAAAATTAGCAGCTTGTGGATACTGCCACTAGCTGCAAAGTTTGGAGACTTCAGTTGCCAGGACTTGGAGATCTCCACCAGCTCAAGTATTTATATTTTGCATTCAAGCGGGAAAAAAATTTGGTGCCCATCCACACATTTTGGGCTCTAGCCCCTCCCCACAAATCAGCTGCTTGGCTATGCCACTGACTACAATAAATTATTATTATTATTATTTAAAACAATATTTTATTGAATTTTTAAAATACAGAAATGTATAGATAAACATAACAGAAATATAGTACTATATTGCAGAAATGTACATAAAGCATATCAATAATATAATACTACAATAGAATAAGCTGCGTACTCTCAAAGCATAATAGGGTCAATTAAAATAATCATTGAAGTCCATACTGAACTCATCTAGAGTGGCCCACATTCTAGTAAAATTAGCAATATTATTTTGCTTAATCGCTATTATTTCCTCATATTTCCTAATAACACAGAGATGGTTCCACCATTCAAGGAAGTTAAGCTTTGAGTTATTTTTCCAATTGCAGATAATATGATGAATGGCTAGCGCAATCATAGAATCAAAGATATAACTCTTAATTCTCTATTATCTACATATAGGGAGGCATCTGCTCTTTCTAACTTCTCTAAGATTATAGGCCCACTACTATTAGGTATTAAAAAAGCGTCAAAGCTTTATAAAATATTAAGGAAGGTTGATAGAGAGAAAGACATCTCCTTTGATTATATATGGTCTGGTGATCTAAATGTAAACCCTAGGGAGTTGGACTGGAAATTATTTTGGACACACTCTACAAGGCCCACTATGTCAGCATCTATTTGCAAATCCACCCATTTTACTTTACATAAAGCTTATTGGACCCCCACTAAAATGGTTAGAGTATTACATTTGTCTTCGGATGTGTGTTGGTCTTGTCATCAGCAACCTAGAACTCTCTTGCACCTTCTTTATACATGCCCTAATATGCAAATTTATTGGTCGGGTATTTGGTCCAGAATTCAAGCGATAATGCATATGAATAATAGTGTGTTACCTTTGTCAAATAAATCTATCATATTGCGTTCCGCAAACCCAGATATCTCGTTATCAGCATCGTTCAATAACAAATATTTGTGATGCACATATCCCAAAGATAACATAGTCCAATTGAAACGTATATTCAAAATAAAACACTTTTTTCTACCTTGATGTCTGGACATTTTGGTTTTTCATCATCTTGGTCTCTTTCTGCTTTTTGTCTATCTTTTACTAATTCTCTTTCCAGTGTCTGTTGTTCATTTTTTTCTCCTCTCTTGCTCCATTTCCCTCACTATGCCTGTCTCCAACATATTGATTTTTCCCTTTCCCTTGAGTTCAACTCTCTTCCTCTTTCCCCATGGTCCAACATTTTGCTCCCTCTCTTTTTTATTGTTGTGTTCTTCCCTTCCCCCTTAATGCTGAACGATGGATTGGAGGGAAAGAGAGATGTTGCATCTCTCTCTCCCTTCCATCCCCAGACCTAACATTTCTCCCTTTCTCCATCACCAGGTCCACCATCTCTCTCTTTCTCTTCCCATCTAGCCTCCCCCTATCATTCCCTCCCTCCCCAGGTTCACAATCTCTCCCTTTCTCTTCCCAACAGTCCTCTCTTCAAGTATCTTTCCCCTTCCTTCACTCCACCCCACTCCACAACCAACTTCTCTGTTTCTCTTCTCTCCTTTCATCACTGCCCACATCTCCCCCTCCTCCCTCCCTTCCTTCCTCCTCCTCTGTTTCCAGTCCCATAAGTTCTTCTCCTTTACCTACTCTCAGACTCAGTCTGAAACTCCCTCCCCCAGTCCCCCTTTCTACTTAAAAAAATTACGGTACATGGACTTCCTTACCTGTATGTCTTCCTCTTCTATCCACGCCGGTTGGATATTGCTCTTACCTTCCACTGCTGAAAAATCAATTTTTGCTGCAGGGGACTTTCAGCCGCGGCAGCCAATCTATAGCGCTGCTTACAGCTCCCCTCCCTGCTTTCCTTCTGCCACTGTCCACAAATGATGCAACTTCCTGCAGTCCCCGAATGACACAACTTCCGGTTTCTGCCTGGGAGGACCAGGGCAAAGGAAAGCAGGGAAGGGAGCCGTAGGCAGCTGTTAAGATTGGCTGCCACAGCTGGAGACCTCCTGCAGCAAAAATGGATTTGTCAACGACGGAAGGTAAGGACAGCATCAGACCGGTGCATATATAAGGGGAAGACATGCCGGTTCCCAGGGGGCACTCCCGAGCCACAGGGCCCGGGGCAGCTATGCTGTTTGCTTCCCCCATAATGCCGGCCCTGGATGGTTCTTATCTGCTTAATTTTCTGTTTCTCTGTAACTACTTAACAAAGGAACAGAAATAACCAATCTTTGTTAAATCAAAACTTGTATATTAATATTAATATTTTTAAATAGAGTTAACATCTTACTCAGATGCTATGTGGTAACTCTACAGATATTTCTTTAGCCCTTTTCTGGGCATTCATGAACATGCATTTGGTTTCCTGGCATGCTAAAAAAAATTAGCTCATTTCAAATCAATTTAATGTATGTTAAGAAACAAATCTGCACATGAACAAGTGATTTTGCCCACACTGAAAAGTTCTGTGTATGAATTTAAAAAAAAAAGTAAAGCAAAGCTGTGTAACAAAGTGAAAAATGCGAGAAAAAGTTTTTTAAATAAAAATCTGAAAAAGAACCAATTTTTTCTCTGTGCACATGCTTACAGGATGCTGATTTCAACAGTATCACTTATCCATTTCTGTCTCATATTTACCTTTCATATCAGTTTGAAATTGTTATTACTTAGTGAAGAACTCAGCAGACACTGCCAGCTCTCTATTGTCAGAACTTTTTCCTTCTGCTCTCTGAGCTTCATTACTCTTTGTAACATTCAGCTCCAGTTCACTGGTTTTGGCCTGCTCGGCAACATGTTTGTGCATTCTTCTACAAATCCTTTCAGTTATGAATCCCTTCTCCACCCCAATCTTACTTAGCTGCCTTTCCCCATCCTTCTCTAGGGCGATGGGATATGGTTCTGTTTGGTGCCATCTGTGGGTTGGGGGAAAAGAAGTGGGAATCTTTTCTCCTCTGTTTAAAACTCCGCCCAGTGAAACCTCTATTTCCTTTTAAATCCAACTAACTTTATTAGTTCACTTTTTTCTGTGCGCCTGCGCATATACTATATTTGATGTACTTAATTGTATCTAGGGATATCTAGTGTCAAATTTTCTAACAGCAATAATCATTAGGAGTATAAGTCTATATATTTCACAAACAATAACATAACAAGCAGGAGTTGAGCTTTGTCAGGTGACAATCCTGATTGTAAATTGATAGAAAGATAAAACATACTAACTAATCCAGACTTTACCAGTCAATGAATCTGAACCAAAAATATTAACTGTTGATAAAATACTTTTCTGTTGAAACTTTTCTTTGTGGCCATTGTAAGAGTTATTTAAACCTTCCCAATTATATAAAGGATTTTTTTTTTACAAGAATAAGACCAAGTTTGACTGCTTATTCAATTTGGCTTTTCTTAAAACCTTCTGGACTATGGACTATGAATTGATATATGCTGTCCAACAATTTAGTTTGAAGAGTAGTTAAGAAAATTAGGATGGGGTGATCCTACCAAAATTAAAGAATAAAATTTCATCACATTTATCATGGATAAATTAACTTAGCTGGGTACCAAAATAGAAGTCAATTCAGGTTGTGCTGGCAAGACATAAGATCTAAATTGGAAGTTAATCAGATCCAACTCCTATTGTTTTAGTGGATCCAAGCTCTGCCAAACGTGGTGCCTTTTAATAAAATACTTATAAGGATATGCAGATGTGTACATGTATCTGTCAGAATGCAAAGCCAGAACAGGCATTTTGTAAACATACACTTGGAAAAAATGAGTGGCATGAATCTGGAATTTTCCACTTGTCAGAGGTGCTGCTTTCCTATATAGCTGTTCAACTTTATAAACCTATTCTTGTGTTCTCACTATTTTAATTTGCAGCACTTAGTAGTTTTATTTTTCTTCATCTTAATGGTGGAAATAAACAAGTCGTTGGACTTACCCTTTTGGAGTTGTTATTACCATCAACGGAGTTCACACCAGAGTTACCACAGTTCGAGAGGCTCGTGGGCTGCTACAACAAGCGGGTATTGAGATCCCTGAGGAGACTGCTCCGGCGGGAGGTGTAGTGCCTGGCCAGGGTGGGCGTCCTTCTACCTCCCGCTGGCAACGAGTGGAAAATGGATCCCGGAGCGGGAGGGGTGGCCGAGGGGGTGGACCCCCTCTTCTGGCCACCGCTTCGTCCTCAAGTGCTCCCCCCTGAGAGCTGACTGAATGTACTTGGCTTTTTCCTGTTTCCACTGCCAGTTTCATGTCTCGGCGGGGGGGTCTTTAGACTCCCCTCCGGGGGAATGGACAGTTGAGTCTTACCCCTTGGGAAAGTGTTGTGTGGGGGTTATACATTAAAAAGAATTACTCTTCTAATTCCTCAAATAAAGCGAAGTTAAAAAAATCAGTGTTTGCCTTTGAGTTATTAAACCTGACAAAGACATTTCCCCCCATATACGGTGCATGTATTTCTTTTGTAAAAAACAAACAAACCATAAAAACATAAGAATAGTCTTTCTGGGTCAGACTAATGGTCCATCAAGCCCAGTAGCCCGTTCTTTTTTTTTTTTTTTTAATTATAATTTTCAAAATTATACAGTTATATAAGGTACAGGAATAGAACTTTACAGAAAAATAACAATAGCAAAAAAAATGCTACTTCAGCTTGTCTGCGGTGTTCTTTGCTCACATATTTAAAGACAATAGACTGTTTTCAGTCCAATTCTTTATATGTTAGGTTGCAAACCATTGGACCCCTGAGGAAGGCATGTTCGCCAAAACACGGACCGTGTAGGGTCCAGTTGGATTTTTATCATAGTATTTTTTATCATTGTACTTTTTAAATTAAATTTTCATGTTTTTATAAATCACATCTCCAGCCTGAACCCTCAAAATCTTAAAGGGAAAGGGATTTGTATACTGCTTTTTTGTGGTTACAATTCAAAGCAGTTTATATATGTGTGTACAGTATATATAGTATTTATTTTGTACCTGGGGCAATGGAGAATTAAGTGACTTGTCCAGGATCACAAGGAGCATTGCTGGGATTTGATCCCACAACCTCAGGGTGCTGAGGCAGCAGGTCTACCACTAGGCCACTCCTCACCTCCTCTGCATAATCTTGTAATTCTCTAGGAGCCTATTTATATGCATAAATCATCATTTTATGCATGGAAATAGTTTACAAAATTGCTGTCTATACTGCCAAATGTAAGGCATTACAAGGTCAGAGTTTAAAGTTGCAGACTGGCGAAATTCAGCCACCCTCCATATAACTTTAAATATATAATGTGTGAGCCAAATAGTGGATATAATTTCACACAGATAAGTTATCTGTAGAAAGTTATTCATCCATCAGTGGCAGCATTTATATACTGTAACTTCATTTACACAGGTTTATCTTGTATGACGTATGGAATTTTATATTTTGATGTATGTGTGGGTTTGGCCAGTTTTGGCCTTAACTAATATTCGTCATTGATGCGATGTGTATTCTGGCCAAAAAACTACTGCCTGCTCAATGCAGGCGTTAGCGGCTAGCGCGGCCGGCGGTTTAACGTGCGCTATTACGAGCTTTAAACCGCTAGCGCGGCTTGATAAAAGGATCCCTTAGGGTTTCTTTGCTATTTAAGTTGCGCTGATTTGTTTTACAAAAGAAGCAGTATAGCAAATCTCTAATAAACCATAAAAACACATTTCTTGACTAGATGAACTGCTCTTTTAGTTCAGCCGATTTAGTTAGCGCGCCTTAGTAAAAGGATCCCTTGGTTTGGAGCAGGAGCAATGAAGCCTATAACTCCAAGGTCCTAAAACAGAAAATAGGCTATGGCTGAGCAATGTCCAGAGAAGGACAGTGGACTTGGAATGTTAAGCTAACCTTACACATAGGGCTCCTTTTATCAAGCCGCGCTAGCGGTTTAATGCGTGTAAAAGCGCGCATTAAACCGCCGGCCGCGCTAGCCGCTAACGCCTGCCATGAGCCGGCGGTAGTTTTTTGGCCAGCGCGGGGGTTAGCGCGTGATTAAAAGTCACGCGCGCTAACCCTGGTAGCGCGGCTTGATAAAAGGAGCCCATAGTGATAGAATGCCACGTTGTCATCAAGCTCCAGAATTAACAGCTTAAATAATAAGACTGTGGTTTGATGCAGTGAATAGCTGAAGGATTATTATTTAGTAGTTATTTCTGTTTGGAAAAATCAGTGCAACAGTCCATTATTGAAGGATTGATTGGTTAGCTGAGTGATTAGATGGTTGGTTGGTTAAATGGAAGTGTTCCATGCTCTGGCTGGTGAATGAGTCGGCTGATTATTTTATTTTATTTTTATATCATGCAGTAAATGACATTGTATGTACATTCATAGGAAAAAGAGGTCATGAAAATCCATGCCCCGAGGATTATGATTGGTAGGTGCTGGGCAGGCTGCTTACAGGGCTGTTCATTTGGATGGTTAATAAGCTTATTATTGTCTGATGTGTTCATTGGTTTCATGGTTGATAGGATGTTTAGGATGTTGGTTGGGTAGCCAGATGATTAATTGCACAGTTAATGATATGGTAGCATGTTTAGTAGATAAAGAATGATTCTGGAGGGCTTTTCCTTTTTCACCACGCCACTAATTCCACATAGAGTAAAGAATGAGATAATGTAACATCCATTGGAACAAGGGCTCAAGCAGTGGAGACTGAGCATGTGTAATCTGCAGATTTCATACAGGTCACACTTCAAGTGCAACAGTTGATCATGATACCTCGTGCAGTAATAAGAACAAAGCACCTTTCTTTCAAGCACAGATCCCCGTAGTTGTATTGCTCACGCAGCCAGCTCTGGGACTGACAGCTATGCAGCTTTTTACAACATGTGTACATTGCAAGAAAGATTCTAAGGCTGGATGAGTGAAGACGGACATTCTTATTACACAAGTATGGTTTGTAAGATCAGATAATAAAGAGGTGAAATTATTTGTCAAAGCTCGCATAGAACAGATCTGATTTGCAGGAACATAGGAACTGTCAGACTGTGTCATACTAGAGCTGAGTTTCCTGTCTCCTGCAGCAGAAAGCAACAAGTGTAGAAAAGAATTCAATAATAAATAAGGCATGGGTGGCTTTGTCCATCTACTGCTATATAAAAGAAAAGTTTGCAGACTGGGCAAAGCTCGTACGTCTACAAAATAGGCTCTAGCAGTGACATACCTATTATGTGTGCAAATGTTCAAAATAATGACATTTATTTGAATACGTGTACACATATGCATGGAAATAGTAGTGTGGCGAGGGACGGTGTGCGCCGAGTATCACTGTGCCATATGCCCCCACACTCTTCCCTACCACACGACCCCCTTATTCTTCCCTACTGTATGTGCCCCCCCCCACTCAAACCCACACACATGGCAGATAAAGGCCAAATAGCCCATCCATTATCTCTTCCTCTCCCTGAGAGATCCCACATGCCTGCCCCATGCTTTTTTGAACTCAGATATAGTCTTTGTCTCTACCACCGGGAGACAATTCCAGGTATCTAACATCCTTTCTGGAAAAAAAAAGTATTTCCTTAGATTACTCCTGAGCCTATCGGATGCTAAGGGGTGGGGGTGAGGGCAAAGAGGACATTTTGTGCCCACCCATTTTTCCCATATTTGGCTATGTTACTGGTAGCAAGCCTGACTCTTACGTCTTTGAGAACACTTTCCAGCTGATATTCAAAGCGATTTAGCCAGCTGCCAAACTGTTAAATATTTTGGATGGAGCCCCTAATTTCCAAAAGCATTTAACTGGCTAAGTGCCACTGAAATTCACTCAAAGCTGGCTATGTTTCAGGGGGTGGAGTCAGCACATGAAACAGAAACATGATGGCAGATACAGGCCAAATGGCCCATCCAGTCTGCCCATCAGCAGTAACCATTATCTCTTTAAGAGATCCCACAAGCCTATCCCGGGCTTTCTTGAAGTCGGGCACAGTCTCTGTCTCCATCACCTCTTCCGGGAGACTGTTCCACGCATCTACCACCCTTTCTATAAGGAAGTATTTCCTTAGACTACTCGCTTTCTTAAAGTTTCTATACTCTGTATTTCCTCTGACTATCTGCATATTTTAACTCGCTGAATGCCCAGCTCTCTTGACTGTAAACCGCCTAGAAGTTGCAAGATTGTGGCGGTATAGAAGAATAAAGTTATTATTATTATTAACTTCATCCTATGCCCTCTCATTCCAGAGCTTCCCCTGTCCTGCCTTTCCTCCAAAGTATATATATTGAGCTCCTTAAGTCTCTCCCCTTTTGCCTTATGACAAAGACCAACAACCATTTTAGTAGCCTTCCTCTAGACCAGGGGTGTCAAAGTCCCTCCTCAAGGGTCGCAATCCAGTTGGGTTTTCAGGATTTCCCCAATGAATATGCATGAGATCTATTAGCATACAATGAAAGCAGTGCATGCAAATAGATCTCATGCATATTCATTGGGGAAATCCTGAAAACCCGACTGGATTGCAGCCCTCGGGAAGGGACTTTGACACCCCTGACATAGATTCTAAAATGCTTTAATTTACATATGTATATGACAAAAACTGGAGCAGATATTTGCACCAGCTCTACTGCTTACACTAACATTTTATAAATAAAAGTAGGTGCTTAATTTTCTTTATAAAATAGCACCTAAATTGATGCTTTCTTTCATTTTCTATCCTATTCTGCCCAACGAGCTCAGAACGGGTTACAGGTTAACATACATAATATACAGTTAATGGGTTAGAATTTGCTATAGTCACAGTGCAAGTTTTTTCTGTACAAGTTTATATCCTAACTCGACACTTATAAGGGATCTAATAACAATTTACATAATATACAGTTTACAGGTTACAATTTGCCATAGTTACAGTGCAAGATTTTTCAATTCAAGTTTTTATCCTATCACAACATGTACTGAGGATCTAGTACCAAGATAGATTTCTTTGTAATCTATCAACTATAGGCAGTTGATTCCAATAGCTTGGTATGAAGTTGGAGTAGGAACGTCAGTTGGCGATTTGCAGTTGAAGGGCATGATCAGGAGGCGTTTTGATGTGCATATCATCCTGGGAGTGGAGGGACCTGTTTGGCACGTATGGAGGAAGCTTGGTTGTCATGTAGCCTGGCGCCCTGTTGTGGAAGGATTTGAACGCTAGCATCAGTCCCCTGAAGACACAATGTTTGGCTATGAGTAGCCAGTTAGCTGATGATAGAGTCTGGGAGATACGGTCGCGGGCATGAAGGTTTTTTTTAGAAATATGATTGCTGTGTTTTGTACACGCTGGAGATGTATGTTCTTTGCTTTGAGTTCATTGCAGTAGTCCAGCGGGAGAGGTGTGAAGGCATAGAGTAGTTGGATGAAGTCAGACTCAGAAAAATAGTTCCTTATTTTTCAGAGTTGTCACAGGTAGTATAATGAGAAAGATACCACCTAGGAGATATGGTTGGAAAGCGATAGGTTAGAGTCAAGGAGTATTCCGAGGCTGCATGCATGGTCCTTTGCAGTTATAATACTTGAGTCCCAGTGCAGGGACCCTCTTAACCTATAACCTTTGCAGTTATCGTACTTGAGTCCCAGTGCAGGGAACCTCTTAACCTTAGCCTTGTTATAAAATTACCTTTCACTTGAGCAGGGCTAACATGGAACAGCACCAAGACTTGGGCATTGCCCCCTTTATGCCCTGCTATCTTACTTTACTGTAGTGTATCGCAAACTGTGTGCCACGGCATACTAGTGTGCCGCCTGAGATTCCAGGTGTACCGTGAGACATTGGGGAAGAGGAGAGGTGCTTTTGCCGAATGACTGCCTACTGCCTGTAGGCAGTCATCCGGCGCCTTTCTTTGCCTCTTCTCTTCCAGAATCCCCCACTGTCAGCTCAGCCCTGTCTGGAAAGCCTTCATGCATGTGTGGATGTCAGCATGATGACATCATCACATGCAAACGACATCATCATGTCAACATCTGTGTACTTCTGGATGTCCTAGAACCGCGGACAACAATTTAGTGTGCCGTGGCATTGCAAAGTTTACGAGACCCTGCTTTACTTTTATTAGAGCTGTAAAGAACAATTTCCAAATGATTGTACCTGAGTTAAGCAAGATGGTCTCCAATTAAATAGGAAGCTGAAAATTTCACCCCTCTCCATTCTCAATGAATTAAAATACCAATACTCCTTCATGCCAACTGAAAAACTGATAGGTCCACAATGGAAAGAGTGGGGGGAGTTAGATGTTGCTGACTGACAAAGTCCCATGTATGATTTAAGCTGCAAACTTTATTGAAAAGTCAGTATAAAGTCCATGAGTATCAATTCACTTACAGTACAACTAGTCCCTGGGTTTTCAAAGGGACATTCTGAAGGGTTTCCAAATTGCCACCTAAAAGATATTTTTTCTCTGCTTTTTAATCTAATTTCACATTTATAATCCAACCTATGCTCTTGCAGAATCACATGTAAAAAATGTCATGCCAATAAAGTTTCCCGAATTTGATATTCCACTTTTTCCTAGGGTAAATGGACAAGATGAATTACATTAAAATAATGAAATACAGCATGCAGGGTAATATTAACATAATCAGGTATTAATGCTTTGAATATAGCAATGAAGCAAAAAGCACATTTCAGCTATCTGTGATTTTTTTTAAAATTGTGAGCCTTCCAGGGACAGAAATATACCTACTATACCTGAATGTACATCACTAATAACATTCAGGCTTGAAGGTCTCTTATGTTATATACCATGTGCAAGCACGAAGGCTATAGAACAATGATATCCAACCTTTTTTCCTGTACAGGGTCGCAGTTGTCAGCCTAGCTATCACTACCATTCAGCATTTTTAATTGGCATTACTTATGTCAGCGAAGGCCTATGGAAAATTATATCAATCTGACTCTGGCATGGGAATGCAGATAGACTCTGTAAGGCAGGGAGACTGTGTTAAGTTTCCCTGATATGTTTTAAGATGCCCTGATTGAATCATGACTAGCTAAAAGGTGTTAATGTCTGATTAAGAGGGTGCTTAGGACAATGGCCTGCTTGAATGGGACAAAGAAGCCAGAGACTAATCCCATCACCATGCTTGCAGGTATCACACCCTCCTTTGTCAATTCAATTGACCATTGTCTCAAACAGTTTGCAAATTCTAAACTGGGAGATACAATAATTTCTTTATTCAGAATAAGATTCCAAGGTATAAAAGCCTGCTCTCTGCTCTATCAATCTATCTCTATTTCTATCGAGCTATCAATCTATCTATCAATCTGTGGAGGAGAGGGGTCTCAACTCTCCCTCTCTTTCTCTGTCTATCCTTCCCTTTATCTATGGAACACGAAGCTTAGACCATCCCCCTTTTCTCTCCCTCTCTGCCTTTCCCTGAAACTTCACGCTTCTTTCTGGACTCGGAAAAGCAGGGAAACTGCATTGCTCTCTATTTAATTGTAATGCTTAATTGTAATGATTATAAATATTGCTTATTATAGAAATAAGCCTATTTCTATAATATATTCTTTATATAATCACCTCTGGCTGTGCTCGTTTATTCTACTTCCTGGTGAGTCATCTGTGAGGGAACTGAACCTGGGACCTGGAGTTGGTCAGTGCGCATTTCACTTAACCCCTACCACCATACATTGGGGGGGGGGGGGGCTACGAACGAAACTGACAGCAGTATGAATACTTTGAGGGCCACACCAAAAGATTTCAAGTTTACAAATTTACAAATACTACTACAGTAATTTTGTAAATTACTTTGACCTGCTTGTCCAGACTGTGCCAATAAATATAAAAAAATAATGCTTATATTGATTCTACAACACGTCAAGTATATATTTTAAAAACTCACTTTATTTTGGATTGTCAACAGTAGTAAATAACACAAAAACAAAATCCAACGAAAACTGCAGTACTGCCAGCCAAAGCAAAAACAAATAACAAACTGCAGGTATCTATGTACGAGATGCAGGCAATGTTTATTATACCAAATATTTATGCAGTTAAAAATACCACCTTATAACAAACCAAAGGACCTGACAACGTCCGTGTTTCGGAAAACACTCCTTCCTCAGAGGTCCATGGTTGCTAAGGTATAAAATAAGCAGCATAAAAGGTATAAAACAACCGCCTATCTGTAATCCTTCTTCACTTGGAATGTGTGACACAAAAATAGTCAAGCATAAATATTTGGTATAATAAACATTGCCTGCATCTCGTACATAGTTGCCTGCAGTTTGTTTTTTGTTTTTGCTTTGGTCAACTGTAGTAAATTCCATAATGAGACACCTGAGTAACACACTTAAGAGATTGTAGTAGTTTTATGGGTCTTGCCGTGTCTAGGTAGGAAGAACCGACATTTCAGTCATCATGATGGCTGAAATGTCGGTCCTACCTACTCAGATGTGGCGAGACCCAGAAAACTGCTACAGTCATGACACCAGCCGTGAAAGCCTAAGAGAACACACTTAAGAAATTGTTTGCAGTTACTGTATCAAGTGGGCAAGATTGAAATTAATGCCTTTACAGGATTTGGAAAGCATTTCAATCAACTGTTTGAGGGCTGCAACGAAGGACTTTGGGGGCTGCACGCAGCCCAGAGGCCACACTTTGGAAACCACTGCTACAGAAGCAGTGTACATTCAGGTACAGTAGGCATTTTTTTCTGTCAAAGTAGCATAGTAACATAGTAACATAGGATGTAACATGTCTCCTGAAGACTCGCAATTAAAAAAAAAAAATCACGAAGAGCGATGTGAACCTAGGTCCCTTACCTCAAAGGCCCCTGCACTAACCATTAGGCTAGATCAGGCATGGATGTTGTTCAAAAATACCATCGTGGAAGCCCAGACTAGATATATTCCATGCATTAAAAAAGGAGGCAGAAAGACCAAACTGCTGCCAGTGTGGTTGACAATTAAAGGTGAAGGAAGCTATTAGAGCTTAAAGAGAATCCTTCAGAAAGTGGAAGAAGGATCTGACTAAAAATAATAAGAAAAAACACAAGGCATGGCAAATCAAGTGCAAGGCGCTGATAAGAAAGGCAAAGAGAAAGCTTGAAAAGAAGATTACGCTGGAAGCAAAAAAAACAAACAAACAAACCACAGTAAGAACATTTTTAGGTATGTTAAAAGCAAGATGCCAGGAAACGAATCAGTTGGACCGCTAGATGACCGAAGGAGGAAAGAGATGCTCAGGGAAGACAAAGCCATAGCAGAGAGATATTAAATAAATTCTTTCCTTTGGTCTTCGCTGAGGAAGATGTCGGGGAGATACCAGTACCAGAAATGGTATTCAATACTGATGAGCAAGAGAAACTGAAACAAATCTCTGTAACACTAGAAGATGTAATAGGGCAATTTGACAAACTGAACAGTAGCAAATTGCCTAGACCTGATGGTATACATCCCAGAGTATTAAGATTGAAAAATGAACTTGCAGAGTTATTGCTATTGATTTGTAATTTGTCTTTAAAATCCAGCATGGTACCAGAAGACTGGAGGGTGTCCAACGTAATGCTGATTTTTAAAAAGGGTTCCAGGGGTGATCCAGGAAATTATAGACTGGTGAATTTGACGTTAGTGCTGGGCAAAATGACAGATGACAGTGCATACATAAGCACATACATAAGCATGAATTAATGAGAGACAGTCAACATGGATTTAGTCAAGGGAAATCTTGCCTCACCAATCTACTACATTGGACTATAAGCATGCTCTTCAACGAAACCTCACAAGACTTCCCCTTGTCAACTCTTCCTGTCATTTGATCCAAACAGACTTGGAGTTCCTGTCACCAAGAGAACCATCTCTACATGGTTGATGGATTGTATTTCCTTTTGCAATGCTTGGGTTAGGCCGACATTGGAAGGATATGTCACTGTGAATAAAGTCTGAGCAATGGCAACTTTACTAGCTCATCTACATTTCACTCCTACTGAAGACATTTGTAAAGCAGCCACCTGGTCCTCGGTACATACCTTCACATCCTACTACTGTTTGGAGAATTATTCCAGTCGGGATAGCCAGCTCAACTAAGCAGTTCTAAAAAATGTATGTATTTTCCACTTAGAAGCCAACATCCCTCCAATCCTGTTGGTTTCACCAGGCTCATGATAGTTGTCAATACCTTATCCTCAGAGGCATGATCCTGGCAGCTAGGGAGTCCCACATGTGAGAATACGCTACCTGCTTGTCCTAGGATAAAGCAAAGTTACTTACCTGTAACAGGTGTTATTCAAGGACAGCAGGCAGGTATTCTCACAACCCTCCTGCCTCCCCTAGTTGGCTTCATAGCTTTGTTATTCAACTGAATGAGCCAAAAGCCAGCAGTGGGAGGGAAGGCACTCGCGCATGCACAATTTGGGCTGTCTTCAAATATTTGAATTTTATTTTAAAGTGACAGTACACGTTTTTTAGACTGTCAGTACTGGGCTCCGTAGAGGATGTCACCCACATGTGAGATCTGTCAATAAAGATCTTAAATCTCTTTGTCTAACTTTATTTAAATGATAGCTGATTCAGTTACATCTCCGTGTTGGATATTACAAGAGCATTGCCCTTACAGAAGTTAGAGGTTGGTTTTAATTAAATACTCGCAGATAAAATTGAGGTCTTAAAACATTAAAGTTTTTTCTGTAGTAATGTGCATCCATGCTGTTAGTTTTCTTGTGTTAATATATGTTTAGTTTTAGTGTTATCATTATTTGTATACTGATTCTTGTAATCAATCTGTTTTGTTAATCATTTCTGTAAACTGTGTTATGATCTGTTCAAATTTGAAAATATTAATAAAAATCTATTGAACTGAAAAAATAAAACATTAAATTCCAGTTTTAAAGTCTGAAAAAAAAAAAAATTTGAAAGTTTGAAACAGTTGAAGTTTTTTTAAAGTGACGGTACACTTTTTTTAGACTGTCCATACTGGGCTCTGTAGAGGATATCACCCATATGTGAGAATATCTGTCTGCTGTCCTTGAATAACACCTGATAGAAGTAAGTAACTTTGCTTTATTATGAGTAGAAATACTCTATGTTATTTGTTCTTGTTTATTGATTTTCAAACATACAATAAAAACACAAAAGTATTCGGCAAAAAATACATTGAGAAAGGTAAATATATATTGACAAAAAATAATGCTTTAGTACATAACATGAAGGATTGAAGTAGAGTGTCTTAACAGTAAAAAGGTACCATAGTATCTCAATGCCAAATATATCCTAATCCTGGAGAGGAGGAGGAAAGTAGAGAGAGGAGGAGATCAGGTTGTATGGAGTAGTGAAGTCAAATGATTAGAGAGGAAGAAGAAGACCAAATAGATCAAAAAGAAGGAAGGCAGGGCGGGCATCAACATCCATAATAAGTAGTTACATGGCAATTGTAAAGGGCAGTAATTCAGAATCTAGCCATCTGCAAAGTCAACGGTTATAAAGTAAAATGTTGTATAAGTTCCCAAATGCGAGATATGATCAGGGATCTGTTAGAGAATTCCGCTGCTTTGAGTTCGTATGAATGAGTCATGAGAACTGAGTTCCACCAAAATACGATGTTAAGGGTATCAGCAGATTTCCAGTTTTGGAGGATCATTTGGATCTTAAGGGCAATTAGTATGTTAAGGAGAGATTGTTGATTAGAAGTAAGAGGGTCGGTCACTGCCAGAGACCTAAAGAGAAGAATGTCAAAAGTGAAGTCAGATGTGATAGGTAACATACGCCGAATAAGTCCCCATACTTTGGTCCAGAATGAGACGAGAATAGGACAGGCGTAGATCATATGTTGAAGATTGCCCATTTCCGCAGAGCAGTGCCAGCAGAGATTAGAGTCCCTAAGTCCAGCTCGAAACAACTTGTGAGGTGTCCAAAAAACATGGTATGCTAAAAAGTAAAGTGATTGAGTCAAGCTAGCAGAAGCGGTGGGTCGAATAATTTTACAGAAGTATCGTGTCCAATCCTCATCAGAGCCGCGCCAAGAGACAAAACTCTCCCAGGTGTTAGTAGTCCTGTTGGATCTAGGGAAAAGATATGTTATTTGTTCTTCATACTATATTGGGAATCCCTGTGTTTATCCCACGACTTTTTGAATGAAGGGAAAATATTTGGCATTAAATATTGATTAATATGTACATCTGTTATGAATACTGACCCTTAAACAGTGGGAACATATGGACAAAGGAACACAGTCTGTTCTTGTTGGGGATTTGCATTTAAATAGTAAGTTAAGCAACCTCATCAGAACTTGAATAACATTTAAAGGAGATCCAATGAGGTTTGACATCATTACATATAAACAGTTAAGTAGCTGTAATAATATGGTTTTCAATATCTGATTAGTAAAAGAAACATTTTCTTTTCATGCACACTGATTTTTCTCTATTTAAATGGCAATACACAGGCACTAAAGACTTACTGCAGGGTACAATACTGCATCAGTTGCAGCTTGTGCAAAACACTGCTGCTCGACTCCTGAAAGGAGAAAAGAAACATACCCTAATTGCATTTCCCCCATTCTGAAGCATCTGTATTGGTTGCCTGTTGAAAGCCAAATTAAGGGGCCCTGTTACTAAGCAGTGCTAAAAAAGTGACCTGTGCTATCCCCAGTACGAGCCTTTCCCACATATTAAGGCCACTTGTAGTGCTCTTGGTAAATGGCTGCATTTCCTATTTCTGCAATAATGTCCATGAGCTAATTTTCTCATTAGTGTGGAGCACATTAGTGAGCACTTATTGAAAGCACACCGCAGTAGTGCATTTTAACCTGTGGGAAGTATGCATTAGTATGTACTGCAGCTTAGTAAAAGGGCCACTGAGTTTAAAGTTCTGTCCTCCACCCCACCCCCACCCCTTTTACAAAGCCGCGCTAGTGGCTACCGCTGCAGCAACTGCCCAGAAGCCCTTAGAGCAGGGGTGTCAAAGTCCCTCCTTGAGGGCAGCAATCCAGTCAAGTTTTCAGGATTTCCCCAATGAATATGCATGAGACCTATTAGCATACAATGAAAGCATTGCATGCAAATAGATCTCATGCATATTGATTGGGGAAATCCTGAAAATCCAACTTGATTGCGGCCCTCAAGGAGGGATTTTGACACCCCTGCTTTAGAGATTTAAAGGGCTTTGGGGCTTTTCCTGCACATATTAATCCACTCTCTAGTGATCTTAAAACTAGACTATTGCAACTCACTGTTTAAAGGTATTACGCAAAGGGAGATTATTGAAAACACCGCTATAAAACTCATCTGTAAAGCACATAAATTTGATCGCGTAACTCCTCTTTTGATAAAATCTATTGGCTGCCAGTCAGTTACAGAATTACCTATAAAACTGCCCTTCTGTCATTTAAAATTCTAACCACTGATGTACCAATCTTCTTAGACAAAATTGTTGACTCCCCACTTAGATCAGCTGATCAGTCATTACTTTCCATTCCATCTTTGAAGATAATTAGTACTAAACACCCCAACATCTTTTCATTTAAAGCACACTAATTATAGAATGTGTTGCCTGCCTATATTAGAGAAGAAAAAATGGAGGATCAATTCAAAAGCAAACTAAAATGCTACATATTTAGAGATGCCTTCAATCTACCTTAATTAATAGACAGGTGTGCTAGCTTTTCCTTCAAATTTTTCATTTCTATTCCCATCCATATTGTTTCTTTCCTTAAGTATCTTTCTGTCCTATTATTAAAAAAATGTATTTCTTCCCCCTTTCCTGTCGGATCATGTAAATTGTTTGTATTTTGTGTTAATGTGTTTGTGAGGTTTTTTTTATTATTTGTTAATTCCCCTTTATTCCTTGTACATCACTTAGGATTTGGAGAGATAATTTGTCAAATTTTAATAAAAATTTGAAACTTTATAAAAGAGGGAATGTGCTTGGTGTCCAGAGCTGTTCTTTTGTTCTTGTCGTTGTAAGATCTGACATTACCAGATCTACTCAAAAATTTAAATTGTCCTTACCTACGTTGAAAGGTGTTACCTACATTGGCAAACTAGAGAAGTCTCTACTTTTCAAAATTACTGAACTGTGGAATGATTTTCCTATTCAATTGCATGATCAGGGTTCTTTGCAACCATTTTGAAAACATCTGAAAACTTGGCTATTTTTAAAGTTGTAAATTCCGCTCCTCTCCATACTATTCCAAATCCATATTGTATCTGTTCTCCTGTATCTGTTATAGAGAAGATGCAGTATATAAGCCTAAGTTTTAGTTTAATTTAGTTTTAGTTTATTTCTTTATTCAACAACTTTTAGTATAATCACAGCCAATAATTAATGTTTTACGAATTGATTTGAAATTGTTGGTACAACACATCAAAACATCAAAATGTTTCAATTGTACAGACTTCATAGCTGAGTCATTCAAACTTTTTTTTTTACCCTGTTTTACCATCCATATCCTGTTTCAAGCTATTCATTATAATTTAAAAAAAAAAACAGATATTTTTTGGAACTACTGGTCCCTTACATTCATTTGAGGTCATTTTGTTCCTCTCAATTTTTTTCTCTTGTTCTCTCTTCTTTGGCACTCTTGCAGTGCACTCAGATGAGAGCGCCAGAACTGTAGTAAGCTATAGTTATACTCTATACCTGTAGTTCTTAAACCTATTCTGGGCCCTCAGTCAGTCAGATTTTCAAGATTTCCCTAATGAATATGCATGAGTGAGATTTGCCTATAAAATAGGTAGTAGGCATGCTAATTTCTCTCATGCATATGTGATGGGGCCAGGGGTAAGCCTAGTGCTGGCAACCTGGCTCCTGCCCCAGGCACAAGTATTAGCGCTTTTTGGAGGACCCCTCCAGAATAAGCACAGCAGAGAAAAAGAAAATAAAAAACCTTCCACCAATAATTGCCAGTTCCAAGTTTTATTATCCAGTTCAGTTTGCACCGGATGATGATGCTGGGAAAAGATTTATCACAAACAAAAGTTCTCTTTTACAGCAAGACCTTGCTTCAATCAGGAAAGAAAAAAAACCCCAACAAAACATTTCCTTTTAAACAGGATTTCTTTCTCATAGTTCTGCTGCCATGCTTTGCACAGTTCTGGGCAGCATTCTGGTTTCAAGAACTTACATACAAGAGTTTAGTTCCACTCTTTTTAGGCTTGGCACAATTATTGTATTGAGCCCACTGTTTCTTCAGGAAGTTCTCCCCACCTGACTGCCTGAAGTATGAATATCCCACTGACACTTCTTATTTCTGGGCAGTGGGCTAGGAACCATCCACCCTTGTTTTAATGGTATAAGATTTCCCTCCCCAAAGTTCCCACTATCAAGGACGTGCAATGTCACGTCACTGAATTTACTCCAGGCTTTATCTCTCCTTCTAAGGTTTGTTGGCATTACCCATCCCCCACTCACTATGCTTTGCTTGCATACAGGGATTCTGGTTTAATTTCTGCTATTAGGCAATCCTCACATTCCCACATCAAACTCATTCATTATACAGTCCCACATAAGGACAGAAATGTTTCTTTAAGTACTTTAAACCATTGTTATAGAACAAACTTTCATTCCCTTCCCCAACACAGTACCTTACTGACTCAGGCTGCATTCAGACATACTGTATAGTCTAAGGCTTCTGGGCTGCAGTCCATTTCATTCCCCTCAGAGATATTTCCCCCTTCTTCCATAAGAGACTCCTCACTCTCTGAATCTGGGTACATGCTATCCTCTGGAGCAGCATTTGGCCAGCTCTGCTCATGGAGCTTTTCCCTTCCAATTAGCCTCTGTTTGGAAAGCAGTGTTGTCAGCATGGCAGTGCTGTGGGACAGGAGGTTTCTTAGCTGAAGGCAGTAAGACAGAGCTCCTAGCCTTCAGTTCCCTGTTCTGTGAGGAACTTCCTTCCCTCCAGGTTCCTGATTGCCTCTGTATGTTCTCCGCTGGCCTTGATATATCCTGCTGTGGAACTTTCACTGGTGCTCTAACCATGTTCTGCCTGTCAGCTCCTCCCCTTTCCTTAACCCTTGCTGTGTCAGATTGCCTGATCAGAAGTTTTACAGGAGAATTAACAGATGGTATATAAAAGGGATTATAGTGGCTTGAAACTGGTATTCTGTTCTTCTCTGCCATCCCTTCTCTGTTCTGCCCTGCCTGTCTGATCTTAGCACTGGGAACAGAGTTAATGGGCAGCTTCCTTGGCTTAGGAATAGGCATATTTGTTTTAGTGGCAGGGTTTAAAGCATGTACAACAATATATGTGAAAAAATGTTTTTGTGTGAGCACATCACATAATTAAAAACCTTTTCCCACATACTGTATATTCTTTGTTTATGATATAGATGTTTGTGTACATGGATTTAGGATTTGTGAACAGCACAAGCATATAATATTATATATTTTCCTGGCTGGAGGTCCCCCAGGATAGGTTTAAGAACCACTGCTCTATACAACTCACCCAATAGTGCCTCCCCCACCCCATTCTTTCCCAATGAAAGAACACAATGGGCTGGGAGCAATATTTATGTCCCTCCATATTTGTGCTCTGTGTGGCATTACTGCGCAGTCCTTGATATGGCTCTGGAAGTTATTTACATTCCCCACTTCCACCCACAGCCAAAGTATTCTGTGCCACTAGATATTAGGCTAGAATCTGATTATCTCAAGTTTTAAAAAAATTGTTAAGACTTGATTATTTTAATAGATAATTTTTTTTTCCTTTCTAGTTAAGAGGAAGAATCAATAAAGAACAAAGATAAGCCTTAATACGGAAATCTAATTGTCCCTAAGCACAAATTATAATAAATGACTCATTTCACTGAATTGCCTAACCTTCTTAGAACATAAGAGTTGCCATATTGGAATAGACCAAAGGTCCATTAAGCCCAGTATCCTGTTTCTAACAGTGGTCAACCTAGGTCGCAAGTATCTGGAAAGACCCCCAAAGAGTTAAACAGATTTTATGCTGCTTATCCTAGGAATAAGCAGTAGATTTCTCCAAATCCATCTTAATCAGTGGTCTCAAACTCAAACCCTTTGCAGGGCCACATTTTCAATTTGTAGGTATTTGGAGGGCCACAGAAAAAAATAGTTAATGTCTTATTAAAGAAATTACAATTTTGCATGGTTTATAAATCTTCCCTTTTGGCTAAGTCGTAATAATAATATTGTAATTTATAGCTAAAGAGACATGTGATCAAGAAACTGTTTTATTTTATTTTTGTGATTATCATAAACATACCGAGGGCCTCAAAATAGTACCTGGCGGGCCGCATGTGGCCCCCGGGCCGCGAGTTTGAGACCACTGATCTTAATAATCTGGAGCTGGAAGGATCCCTTCACCCATTCACCTCCAACCCCTTCCCCACCCATTCTTCGCTTCATACCTTCGCAAAATATTGGACACAGAATTAATGGAAA
The DNA here is from genome assembly GCF_902459505.1 of Geotrypetes seraphini. Taxonomy (NCBI): domain Eukaryota; kingdom Metazoa; phylum Chordata; class Amphibia; order Gymnophiona; family Dermophiidae; genus Geotrypetes; species Geotrypetes seraphini. The sequence continues at coordinate 182,109,979 of NC_047087.1, forward strand.
ATATAGGCCGCAGCCCTGTTTATTGGAATAAACAATATAACAATTAAATAAAACCTTATAACATCCGAGCTACCATAAAACAGTCTTTTTACCTTTAATTTCTCAATTTCCCGCCATCCTCAGCTAAGGCCTGTAGGTGGCATGACCTCCATGCCCCTTAACATACGATTCCCTGACGCTGGCTCCCCCTGAGCTCACGTCATCTTACAGCTCATCGCCGGATGATCCCCCTCCAAAAAAAATGCTTGGTAGCTCAGGACACCACCACTACAATATCCCTAAGCCTCAGCACCAACTGAACCACCCATGGAAGGGAGGGAGGAAGGAAAAACCGCTCTCCGGAAGTCAGGAACCCCTGACTCTGGAAGGTCCTGGCTTATATACCCCCTCCCCTGCTCAAACCTTCCATACCTTGACCAATTAAGGGTTCTGATTGGCCAAGGCGGGAAGAAATCCTCTCCCCTGCCCCTCTATTTCTTACACTATCTACCTAGTCCCGACGGGCAGCTAACAGGCTCTCCAGCCCAATATTAAGTTCCGTCTGTCGAGACGAGCTCTTGGGCTTACACTTCTTTTAAGAAGTTATGCAAACATTTTTTAAACCCCACTAAACTAACTAATTTCACCACATTTTCCGGCAATGAATTCCAGAGTCTTGTTTTAAATCTACTACTTACAGTCATGTGAAAAAAAAATTAGGACACCCCATGAAATATTCAATTCTTTCTTAAGAAATGTTCACATATTGATATCAAAACTTTTTTTTTTTTAAATCTCTGTAAAAGAAAGTGATGTAATTGCAGATAAACAACAAAACTTTTCCTTGATTTACTCATGAAACAAAAGATATCCACAAAAATATATATTCTAACTGAGGAATAAATTAGGACCCCCCCTCACACACACATATCCTCCCACACACAGGTGTATAACACACAGGTGTATCACTTCAGTGTATCACTTTAGGTGTACATGATTAGAACATCATTACTCAGCATTTTGAAGGAGGTTTGCCCTACTTAAACCTCAGCCATTTAGTATGGTGTTCTCATGATTGCTACGGTGAGAGTAAACACCATGGTGAGATCAAAAGAGTTGTCTGAGACTTTCAGAAAGAATATTGTAGCAGTTTATAAGTCTGGTAAGGGATTTTAAAAGATCTCAAAAGAATTTGACATTAGCCATTCCACGGTACGGAAAACAGTAGTGTACAAGTGAAGGACTTGAAAAGAGGAGACTGAGAGGGGACATGATCAAAACATTCAAGATAATAAAGGGAATAGACTTAGTAGATAAAGACAGGTTGTTCAGCCTCTCCAAGGTAGAGAGAACGAGAGGGCACTCTCTGAAGTTAAAAGGGGATAGATTCCGTACAAACGTACGGAAGTTCTTCTTCACCCAGAGAGTGGTAGAAATCTGGAACGCTCTTCTGGAGGCTGTTTTAGGGGAAGCACCCTCCAGGGATTCAAGACAAGGTTAGACAAGTTCCTGCTGAACCGGAACGTACGCAGGTAAGGCTAGACTCAATCAGGGTACTGGTTTTTGACCTAAGGGCTGCTGTGTGAGCGGACTGCTGGGCACAATGGACCACTGATCTGACCATCAGCGGCAATTCTTATGTTCTTATGACTTTCCAAACAACTGCCAACATGCCCAGGTCTGGCCATACAAGCAAATTGACCCCCAGAGCAGACTGTAAGATTCTAAAAGAAGTCTCCAAAAACCCTAAAATGTTATCACAGGACCTACAGCAGGCTCTTGCTACTGTTGATGTGAAAGTGCATGCCTCTACAATCAGAAAGAGACTGTACAAATTTAACTTGCATGGGTGGTGTACAAGGAGGAAACCTTTACTCTCTAAGAGAAACATCAAGGCCAGACTGAAGTTTGCCAGAGAAAACAACAGGACTTCTGGAATAGTGTTCTATGGACAGATGAGTCTAAAATTGAATTATTTGGACACCAGAAGAGAGGAAATGTTTGGTGTACACCAAATACAGCATTCCAGGAAAAGAACCTTATACCAACTGTGAAGCATGGAGCTGGAATTATCATGGTTTGGGGATGCTTTGCTGCAGCAGGACCTGGCCAGCTCACCATCATAGAATCCACCATGAATTCTACCGTATATCAAAGGGTGCTTGAGGAACATGTGAGACCATCTGTAAGAAAATTAAAGCTGACGCAGAACTGGACCCTGCAACATGACAATGACCCAAAATATACCAGTAAATCCACCAAGGACTGGCTAAGAAATGGAGACTCCTAGAGTGGCTGAGCCAAAGCCCTGATTTTAATCCCATTGAGATGCTTTGGGGTGATTTAAAACAGGCTGTACATGCAAGAAACCCCTTAAACATCTCACAGCTGAAAGAATTCTGCATTGAGGAGTGAGCCAAACTTTCCTCAGACCGATGTCAGAGACTGGTAGATGGCTACAAGAAGCATTTAAATGCAGTTATTTCATCCAAAGGGGGTAACCCTAGCTATTAGGGTGTAGGGTGTCCTAATTTATTACTCAGTTAGAATACACATTTTTGTGGATATCTTTTGTTTCATGAGTAAATCAAGGAAATATTTGTTGTTTACCTACAATTACATAACTTTCTTTTACAGAGATTAAAAAAAAAAAAAAAAAAAAGATTTGCCATCGATATGTTAAAATTTCTTCAGAAAGAAGTGAATATTTTATGAGGTGTCCTAATTATTTCACATGGCTGTAGTAGCTTCATGGCTTGCCCCCTAGTCCTAGTATTTTTGGAAAGAGTTAACAAGCAATTCACATCTATCCTTTCTCCACTCATTATTTTATAGGCCTCCATCATATCACCCTTTCTCCAAGCTGAAGAGCCATCATATCATCTCTTCTCCAAGCTGAAGAACCCTAGCTACTTTAGCCTTTCCTCATAGGAAAGTCATCCCAAACCTTTAATCATTTTCATTGCCCTTCTTTGTATCTTTTCTAATTCCGTTATATATTTTGTGAGATATGGCGACCATAACTACACACAGTATTCAAGTTGTAGCAGTACCTTTGGAGGGCATTATAACATTTTCATCTTTGTTTTCCATTCCTTTGCTGATAATTCCTAGCATTCGATTTGCTTTCTTAGCCACCGCCACACATTGAGCTGAGGGTTTCAAAGTATCCTCTATAATGAAATTTAGCCCACCTCCAGAATTATGCCTTTAGTGTGGAGTCTGTTCTGTTTTGGTTGGTTGCATTTCCCAGCATTTAAACACAGTGAAGATGACCTTGTGATACTAATAGACTTTAATTCGAACCAAACTTGACAAGATCATGTTTCGGCTTCTAGGCCTGAATCAGGAGTCTTAATTGAAGTTGCAAATGGTGTCAATTAATGCATAACCAATAATGTAACCTTGGAATATTGTAGACATAACTACACCAAAACTTGTCCAGAATGAATGTGCAGAAATGCACAAATTTGATAAAATTCACTCAGGAACAAAATCGCTGCAACAAATCCACAATGAACTGCACAGTTCACACGAATAGTGCTGCTATATATGTCACTGTCAAAAAAGGCTGGGTTCATGTCCAAGCACTGGCGTTTGGATATTCAACTATCGTTTATGCAATTAAGTGCAATATTTAGCACTTAACTGTATAAGCTAAACCAGACAAAAACAGGACTTTGTTTAATGCGGTCCACTTTTTCTGATTAACATATGCAGTTAAGTGCTAAATATTAACATTTAGCACTTAAACACATAAAGTACCATAGAAACCTATGGTACTTTGTGTGTCTAAGTATTTTGAGAATGAGCCCTGTAACCACATAAATGCCAGATCATCTAGAAATTATAGGCTATGAGATTGGCAGCCTAGCAACACCTAAGTTCAGGATCCACACCTAGCTTTTATGTTTTTAATTGGCGTGGTAATTGACCATGCTGTTTTCAGCCAATCAAAAAATAAACATTAATTAAACAATTTAAGAGTTCAGCACCATACTCTTAGGATGCCTAATGATGCCTAAATGGAGGCGCCATCCTACACCTAAGGATGCCTAATGACGCCTATCTCAAAATATAGGTGTGGCTAGGGGCAGAGAATAGGCATGGTTGAGTTAGGCGTCTGACATAGGCACCACCAAATTAGAAGAGTGAAAATCTGGCCTAATAGAACAATGCCTAGCGAAGACCAGAGAAGGGAAAGGAAAGAAAAGGAGAGAGAGAATCCAGACCACAGGAGAGGGGGAGGGAAGGGAAGGAGAGAAAAGGTAAGGAAAGGAGAGAAATGCCAGAGCAGATGTGGAGGGGAAGGAAGGAGACAGAGATGCTAGACCTTGGTGTGGGGTGAGTGGGGAAGAGAAGGACACAGAGATGCCAGACCTTGGGGAGGAAAGGAGAGGATAGAGATGCCAAATCATTGGGGAGGGGAAGAAACAAGGGAGAGATGGAAGGGAAGGAGACAGAGAGACAGAGATGCCTCACCATGGGATAGGGTGGGGTGGGATGGAGTGAGAAGGGAAGGAAGATAGGAAAGAAAGAAAGAAAAACAAAGATATGCCAGAGCATGGGGGGAGTGCAGTGGAGGCAGAGAGATGAAGTTGAAATGAATCATATATAAAGGAGAGAAAGGGACACAGGCTGGATGAAAGGGGGCAGGTGCTAGATGGGAGAGGGAAAACAGTTTATGGAAGAGGCATAGAAAGAGGGCAGATTCCATATGGAAGCGGGAGAGGTCAGACAGAATGGAAAGGAGATGTTGGATGGAAGGGAGAGAAAGAGCGGATAGTGGATGGAAGGGACAGAGAAAGAGTGTGGATAGTAGGGGCACAGAAAGGCAGATGCTGGATGGAAGGAAGAGAAGATGAGGAAAGCAGAGATGACAAAGGTAGAAAAAGTATTGTTTTCTTTTCTTTTTTTTTTTTTTTTTTGCTTTAGGTTAAAGTCGTATTGCAGTTGTGTTGATAAATGTTTATAAACAGAAAATTGAAACAAGGTGATCTTTTTATTGGACTAATTTTAATACCTTTTTGACTAACTTCTGGAGATCAAAGCCCCCTTCCTTGTGTCAGAACAGGATACATTGTAGTTACCTGTACTGACCTGAAGGAGTTACCCATGCTAATGACTGATTCTAAGCTGTAGAAGAGTTGTGTTCTGTTATTGGATGATATCACCCACTTGTAGGCATATTGATTGAGAAAACTGGTAACGAACAGTGTTAGAACAGGACTGCAATTAGCTGGAGTTAGCAAATTAGGAACTGGGGGTATACAAGATTAGAACAGAGTTCCAGGATGAGAAGGAGAAAGCATAAGAATTAGAATTCCAGGTGATCGCAATGCCTGGATATTCAATGCTGGATCCTGAATGTGGTCCAGCATTGAATATGGTGGTTAGTTGCTTTGAAACTGCTGGTCGTTGCAGGCTAAATATTAGCCCCACAGTCATTTAGGAATGTCCCAAATCTTTAAGGCAATAGTAAGCTGCCATGTGCAGAGCAGGTTCCAGTCTATTTCAGAGAATCTGAGTCTGCTCCACTGGACTGCAAACCCAGTTCAATAAGGCAAAACATTCAGACTTGATTTACAGGTCATAGAAGAAACAGGTTTAAAAAAAGAGAGAGGAAGTAGTAATAGTTACCAGACACCTTTATTAATGATATATTGCTCAAACTTGGTGCCTCAATATAGGCCCAGAATGGGACATGGTTAGCACTAATTCTACAGTATGCTTGCATAAAGCTGTTTTGGCGTGCCGTACATAACACCAGGTCAATGGCTGGTGTAAGTTGGCACACCTAAATTCTCCATGCAACATGCATAACTGATAGTATTCTATAAGTTGTGTGCATTGCTTAGTGACATGCCCCGGGTGGCAATTAACTTAGGTATGACACTGCCCACATGTATGCCCCACTTGTAGTTATCGGCTATAGCACTTAGGAACTATATGTGTGTGATTGCAAATTATTGGCGCCTCTGGTGCACATAAGTGAAGTGTAGGTCTAGGCACCAGTTTATAGAATTGTCCTGCATGCCCTTAGAAGACGAACCAGGGCCATAGTGCATCTTCTAAGGACTATATCATTAATAAAGGCATGTGGTGGCTGTTATCACCTCTTTTGGATTTTGTTCTTGCTCCAATTTCTGGTCTCCATTGTGTTTTATCAAGTTTAATATCTGGTAGAGGTTCACAGGATATGCAGGTCTGGGATTCTAGTTTGAGATCATACTCACTACAGGTTCCATCAGTGAGTTAAAAGCTTTCATTTTACCAACCAAAATGAAGTGTTCCCACAGATCCCTTTTACCTGATCTCGGATCAATCCCCATGCTTCAGCGTGAGGTTACCCTAGCAACAGTGCAGTCATTCTAAGGGTAGGGCAGTTAGGACAAAACAAGGTGCTTGCATTCTACAAACAGGAAGCATAGAATGCTTAATACAGGACACTCCCACTTCCACTCCCTAGCAGGGAACTTGGTCAGAAGAGGCTGAATCTCAGTATATCCATTTGTGGTTCAGGGAGCAAAGCACCTGTCTTTTTTACCAGCAACAGCTGATCCTGTCATTTTTGGATTCTAACTCTTAGGGTCTTTTCCTTTCATAAAGTGATCTCTTTCATTTGCTCATTCTTCCTTCCTTACTGATGTTTCTGGTGCATCCTTTTGTTTCCTGTTTTCCTGCTAATATCTGAATAATTCCTTTTGTCCACCATTTTCTTTTCTACTAGGGATAGACCTCATGGTGCTCACCAGCTCTGTGGCGTACATCTAGCAGCACTAGAGAAATGTTAAGTAGTAGCAGTAGTAATGCTGGAACACCCAACCTTGTTAATTCCTCTATTGTAATATGATTGTTCTGTCTGAAGATATAACCCCAAGCTTGAGTTTGTTCCTCTGATATAATATAATTTGTTTGAATAGACAACCCTGAGCTTGATCATCCACCCTGCATTAGCTTTGATTCCCTTTGATGATGTCATCAGGGTTGCAATGCTATCTACTATCAGAGTGGACATATAAACTCTTTAGCCAATCAGATAAATGGGTGGCTAGGTATCCCTTGCAACCTTGTATTAACAGAGTATCTGGTAGATGTACAGCCTAGTTAAGAAATGTCCCTTCCAAGCCTTCACCCTACAGGAGGTGAGAAAAAAAAGAGGTCTCGGTAATTGAAGGGCTTGGTGCTCCTGAACTCATGGACACTGCTTAATGGGAGAGGTTGAATTGATGATAGGCCCTTGTTAATATATTAGTGTAAGACTGACTCATGCAGTATGGGATAACTAACCCCAGTGCCAGGCTTTCCCTCCTCATCAGCACACCTTTAGATCCTAGGAGACAAAAAAAAAAAAAAAGGAAATCAATCCCCAAGTCAGGGTTGCAGGAATCCTGCACAGATGGAAAGGGGCTTGTGCTCATAAACTGGAATGAGAGATACTTTTGGAATGAAGATGGGAAAGTGGCAAAAAAAGGAGACATGTAAGGAGGAATCTGGGGAGGAGGGCTAGAAGCTAGGAAGAAAAGAGGCAAGAAAGAGGATGATTAATAAAAAGTGGAAAATAGGAAAAGAGGAGAAAGAAATTGAAGAATGATAGTGAAAGACAGGAAGGATCATGAGAGTTACTGCCAGGTGAAAAAACTCTACAAATATTGTAACTCTCCCTTGACCACAAATTAGTCTACTTTTATAAATTATAACAATGAAAAGTTGTTTTTCCCCTATATGTTGCTCAGCTTTAAAAAGATTATAGAACTTTCAATATATGTTACAAAGAATGTGCATCTATCTATCTATCTATCTATCTATCTATAATTTCTTTATGGCCCACACATTAAATTGAACTTAAATGACTCTTTAGATATAAAATAAATCAGATAGGATAATAGTACCATCTTTTTATCTCATTTGTTCCCATACAATTAGGAGTTTTACTGCTGTGTTGTGACAGGTGACTGTGTTTGACCTTTGACGCTTGGTTGGCTGGCTGGTGCTCAGACTAATGAAGACCCTTAATGGATTGGCTTTTCCGAGGCTCCGAGCAGTGGGGTTAAAGAGAGAATGGAGCTGCAGACAGAGTCCAGAGAAGATCCTTCAATTAAACCTGAAGTCTATTAGCCAAGAATTATTGAGTAGGTTGAGAGTTAGAAATGATTTAACCATAAAGTCTTCCGTGTGATCTGTTAGAATTAAAATCTTTCAGTTATTTATTGGGCTGTGCCGAGGTGCAGAATATTTCTAAGTCCTGTGAGAGGAGGGAGGAGACCAATAGGCCCCAAGAGGCACAGAGGAGGGGGGCTCTCTGTTCAATACCTATGCTCCCAATATTGTCATTCTCCTTCCCCATCCCTTTTCCCTCCTATCCCTATAGGTATACAACAGACAGGCTGTAGGCTAAGGACAAATTAGATGATAACAGGTATAAAGTGAAAATCAAGTTGTATAAAGTAAAAACAGATATATTAACTGAGAGATATATATATATACCATTCACTGCAGATATGTTAATACCATTCATGACTCTATGATTTATTTTCTTAGATTCTGCAAAGCATGTGTTAGTCACATTCTCTATAAGTTGTAAGTTATTGCTTCTATAGCTTTGTGTTTTGATCCTGTAGCACGTTATTGACTCTGTAATGTCCGTATCTCTGTTCCTGAAAACTTTCTGTATGTATCCTTGTAACCCGTTCTGGGCTCCTGGGGAGGACGGGCTATAAAAATGAATACATAGTGCTCAGAATTGTAATTGTCTTTTATAACGTGAATACATTATTCTTAAATAGGGGGTGGGGAAGAATGACAGGACTAAAGCAAAGATCATTATATAAAGTCTAGAAAGTGTCAAATAGACTGATTCAAGTGAAAGATAGTCATGACTGTAGCACGATTCTAATGCAAATGGAGAAATTAGTGCATTATTCTGGTGCAGAAAGGAACCTGACTTAACAGTGCAATACACGCAGGGTAGGCCTGTTGGAGACAGAAGTCAGCCTGAGCCCAAAGTAAGCAAGAGATGTCAAGTTATCCAGCTCCAAAAGGGAGACCAGTCCTGGCTTTCTGACAAGCTTATCAAGATGCCTTATGGGCCCTGCAGCATTGATTTCAGTGGGTAGAATCGGGAACTATTATTCTCACACTGCTTTAGGGTGCTTCTGGAACAGCGCTGAGTAAGGGACCATCTGAGCCCTTTCAAAAGAGAAAGATTCCATGGGATAAATGGTTTTGTGTCTTTACAGTAAAAGCCAGGTTGGGAAGCTGGGGGTTAGTCAGATCCTACCTGTATGGGACAGTATATAACTACGGTAAAGGACTGGGGAAAAGTACCGGTAACAGCAGACCTCTTTATTATATAAAGGAACATGTGTGTGCAGTGAGGGACAAGTGGAAGGTGTCAGTAAGATAGGGACAGAGAAGCAAGTATCTGTATTAGGATCCAGTCACTGAGATTAGTTTTAATGAGCAATAAGCCTTGAAGGGTATTCTATGTTTTGCTCAAGAGAAGACACTTAGCTCATCAAGCTCAATGCACGAAGCTGTCTCATAAAGTTAAATCCCCTGAATTGGATGGCCCTTCTAGGTTGCCCACACTCTCTCCATTACTCTTTTACCTGCTCCAGCACGCCTCCCATTTAATCTCTTCACTAATCGAGTTTCTTGCTCTTGTCTTTGTAATTTGAGTTATATTTTTCCTATCTCCCCACACGGAATGGCTCCATGTGATCTGGACAGGCTGTGTTAGTCCTGGCTGTACCCTGTTGCCACTATGGTCTTTTTGCTAGTTTTAGTTTATCAAGGAAAGTAGGATTACAGGTTCCTAGATGTACCCCCTCTTTTACTAAGGCGCGCTAGCCCATATTAGCATGTGCTAAATGCTAACACGTCCATGGCATTTAGTGCGCGCTAAATCGGCTAGTGTACCTTAGTAAAAGGACCCCATAGAGTGGTGCCAGTTGATTAACCTAACCATCTTCGTTGGTTTTGTTTTTCCCTTTCTCTTTATTCCACTTTCCTCTCTCTTCTCCTTTCTCTTTTCTACTTTTTTCTTGGGGGGGGGGAAGGGGGATATAATGTACACTGTTATATACTAACCTTGTCACAGTAGCTTAGTATTTCCTTTTTAAAATTCTGCGTCCCTGTTTTACGGCTCAGGCCCCTAAGAGTCCTCTGGCAGTTGTGTAGGGGAATAAATAGAAGCTGATGCTGTAGTTTACTTAAATCTTCTCCACACTTTTGCAGTACTTTCCTCCAGAGGATACCCCTGAAACAACAATTATTTTAAATGTCACGCATTCCTGCCCCTGGGCTACAGACAAATGAACATTAAATCTATTAACAGCAGCAAAAAAAAAATTAAATGTTTACTTTTCAAGGAAGGTGAGAAGTGCGTGTATGTGAAAGAGTGAGAGAGAAAAAAAATAGAAAGAGAGATGAAGCACTGCCATCAATAAATTTCTGTTCCATAATAAAGAGGTACCATGTAGTTAATGTCCCTTCTAAACACAGCCAGCTTCAGGCTCCACAGGGATGTTAGCGCTGAGCTGTGTGCTATTTTCTGCCTGTTATTATTTATTTCTGGTAAATAAGCCTGTGTCCTGTAGAACATCAGCACTGCTTTAGGTTCTGCCGCCTTCCCATTCTGACAGTTCATTCTTCCTCCCTCCTTCCCTCCCTCTTTTGCAAGTATTTTAGAGAACGAACCCCTCTGGGGCCACCATCTGGCTCCATGTCATCAGAAACAGGCTAATCCAGGCCAGGCTTTACCTTAATTGTAAGGTAAAGCCTGGCCTGGATTAGCTTGTTTCTGATTTTATCTGGGGAAATCAAAGGGAAAATCAGAATTAGAAATTCATGCCATGCAGTAAAGCCAGGGCAGGATTAGCTCATTGCTGATGACGTGGAGAGGCATCTTTGAAATGACGCCCAAATCTGTAGTGAACATAACCATTTTTTTGAAACAGAAAAACCTCTATCTTTTTGTTTTGAAAATGGCCATTTCTCAGATATGCTTGTCCTCAGTGCATCTATCTTTATGAACCATTTCCAAAAAGAAAAATGCATAAAATAAGCCATTGCAATCTTGGAGGGTTCTGCTTTATTAGTAGACTGGCCACACAGACATCCCAGCAGAGCAGTGGGGCATAAAAAGGCCCAGAACTCATCTTGTCATAACCCCCTTATAGTGTATGGTGAGCCCTCCAAAACCCACCCACAACCTACTAGACCAGGGGTGAGCAACTCTGGTCATCGAGGGCCGGAATCCAGTCGGATTTTCAGGATTTCCCCAATGAATATGCATCGAAAGCAGTGCATGCAAATAGATTTCACGCATATTCATTGGGGAAATCCTGAAAACCCGACTGGATTCTGGCCCTCGAGGGCCAGAGTTGCCCACCCCTGTACTAGACACAACTATATACCACACCAATAGCCCTTATGCCTGCAGGTGTCACCTACTGTATATGTAGGTACAGTGGGATTTGGGTGAGTTTTGGAAGGTTCATATATTCCATTATAATTGAAGCAATTAGAGTAGGATATGGGCCTAAGTCCCTATATCTATAGTTCACCACATCACCCATTAGGAAATACCAGGAACTTTCTTGCTGCTCTAACAGGACTGGTCATAATATATGAAGTTGTCATACGATCAGGTATGTATTGTTTCATTCGCATCTTACCCCCTCTTCTACAAAGCTGCGCTAGTGGTTGCCACTCGGCAACAGCCCCAAAGCCCTTCAAATCTCTATGGGCTAGCGCGGCTTTGTAGATGGGATGGGGGGTCAGTGACCACTGAGGGAGTATGGGGTGGTCATGGCTTCATCCCTCCAGTGGCTATCTGGTCAGTTTGGGCACCTTTTTGGCACATATTCATTGTTAAAACAGGTTTAGCCCCAAACATTTAAATTGTGCCCTGGACGTTTTCTAAACTAAAATTAAAACTTGAATTTATAGACTGGGTCATCTTCATATAATAAAGCTCGACTCGGTTTACAGCAAATTAAAAAGTTAAAGAAATCAACAGAATTTACAATTTTGAAAACAACCAAGTTTTTGCGAAAAGATTGAAGTGAACCTAATTCTTAGGGGAATATCGTTCCATATTTCTGTTAGTCTAAATGAATAGGATTTCCCTAGTTTACCAATAGAAACAATACCTTTAAGGGAAGGAAAAGACAGTTTAAATTTTTGCATAGTCCTGACCAGACCCAGTCTTTGAGAGTTCCAGGAAAGAGGTACAAGTAAAGAGCATATGCCAAATAGAATCTTAAAAGGTAAACAGGCACATTTAAAATGTATCCTGAAAAATATCAGAAGTCAATGAAGTTTGGCCAAATGTTTGATTATTGCAGAAAAATGTCCAAATCATAAGCCTGCCCTAGTCACACCCAAGCCACACCTCCAACATGCCCCATTCAGATTTCTCTATAAAGACTGTGTCTGAATTTAAGAGGGCCTTGGATAGGCACATGGGTTCTCTCAGAGAAAGAAAGAGATAATGGTTATTGCAGATGGGCAGACTAGATGGGCCATTTGGCCTTTATCTGCCGTCATGTTTCTATAGATGCACTGCAGACAACTGCCATAGAAATCTTATTAAAAAATATGTTTCAAAAATAGCAAATTGAAGGTTTGGCAAGATGAACTTTCATCTATCCCTTTGTGCCACTTTTAGGACATTTTTCTTTTTTGCAAATGAGTCTCATAGAGTCAAGTAGCAAACCAAGGCCCAGTTACTGAGGACAGGCTATTTCAGTCCTGGGCTTTGAACTTTGCTATTCTCTTATAGTAGGGTTACCAGACGTCTGGATTTACACGGACATGTCTGGGCTTCTGGATGGCTTTTCAAAACCTGGCACTTTTGAAATGCTTCCAGCTTGGGACCGCATAGGGAGGGCATTTGCGCATTGTTGTGATGTCATTGCGTCGCATCTGTGCATGCACATATGCCCTCCCGACGTGGTCCTGAGGATGAGAACAGGTTGAGGGGGCAGGGCTGGGGCGGAACAGGGCGTGACTTAGGCATAATGGAGTGTAGCTGGGTGGGGGTGGGGCTATGGGTCCAGATTTTAAGGGAGTAAAATCTGGTAACCCTATCTTATAGGGATGTGTAGCCAGAGAATTTTCATTTCATGTTATTTCCCATGCCATTTTCCGTAATGTTTGTTTTGTTCACGTTTCCCCCCTTATGCCATCATGGATGCAATGTCATTAATAACGTGTGTTTTTCTGCCCCTTTTTTTGTTTGCCAGTGGTATGGAATGACATAGGATATGCTACTGACATTTCCTATGTCATTTCAAATGCCAGTTGATTAGTGCTGAATATAATGCCTTAATGTTTCTCACCTTAAATAAACATTTTATCTATAAGGAGGAAAAAGGCCTCAGAAGCTGCAGGAAGCAATGCTGCCCTGAAGCTGTGAAAGAGAGACCTGTATACACACACAAGCTTCCCTGCACACTTCTACCACTAGCTGCAAAAAAACCCTCCTTTTACTTCAAGATTAGTTTTAAACACACTGACAAGTAAAAAAGTGTAGAAAAATGCTTATCATGATGAAGTCCCACCAAGGATCAGCCTTCTCTTGCTGTCACCACAGACTCAAACTGAGTTGATCTACTCACCTCCTCCACTTCAACAAAAAGCACAAGCTTGGTCAGACTACCTATTCCTAAAATTCACCATATTCTGGAAAGAGATATCAATAACCAAACTGACCCCCTGAGTAGCCTCTTATTATTGAAACAAAGTAACCCCTGAATCATACTGGAATGAAATAGACAACTCATTATTATCCCTCCCCATCCCTGACCAAGACCTCCTGGACCATTGAAAAATGATCATTGAACAAATCTCAAACTAGCCCTGCTCAAATGCAGAAAAAAAAAAAAAAATCCAAAGATCATCAGAGAAGTGGTTTGACTCAGTGCTTATATCCCTAAAAAGAACTTGCCGACAAACCGAGCGTTACTGGCATAAACACCTGTTCCCAGAAAAGAAGACTAAGTGGCGCCAGAAAATACTAGAATATAAATCACTATTGACACAAAAGAAGAAAGAGTACTACTCTAAACAGATCAGCACAGAAGATAATCTTAAAATCAACAAACTGTTCACAATATTAGATAATATAACCAACATGAACAAGATCACTAATGGCAACAATCCCTTTGCCCCAGGACTAGTCCACTATTTTAAAACAAAGATCCATTCCACACAAGACCAGCTAGGCCCACTGCAACAAAACCACCTATGAAAGTGCCAGCAGATTTCTCCTAAAATACTCCAAAGCATACTGCGTCCTCGACGCCTGCCCTCCTTACCTGATCAAAGCAGCCATCCTGACAACCATAGGAAAAAGTACTTAAGGCTTCGTAAAAATTTGAAAACTTTTTTATATGACTTGTAATATTCATGTTATCATGATGTTTTTTTAAAAAAATTATTTTTATTCATTTATCAAATAATTACAAGAACAAACACTTGGAGGGGCATAATCAAAAAAGCGTCTAAGTCCCCTTTTGGCCTAAGTCCTTAAACGTTCAACGCAGAAGCAGGGAAAGTGTCCATAACCAAACCAAATGTCCTTGTTTTGGTTATGGCTTTCCTCTGCCTAAACGTCCAATCACCACTATGTCTAAAAGTACACCCACACCACATCTACACTTTTCAGCCATAATGAAACAAAAAAACGCCTAAGCCACAAACATCCAACAGAAGGGCTTTTAGGCGAAGGAGGAGCCTAAAAGCTGGATTCTGTAACCGGTGTCTGTCAAAAACAACACTGGTTACAGAACAACCCCCCCCACACACACACACACACACAACGATCCAGGCAGGAGGGTGCCCAAGCCCTCCTGCCATGTGGAACCGCGACCCCCTCCCCCCCGACAACATCGGGGCAAGAGGGAGCTCAAGCCCTCTTGCCCTGGCCAACCGCGGGACCCCCGACGATATCGGGGCAAGAGGGAGCCCAAGCCCTCTTGTTCCGCCGATTAACATCGGGCCAGGAGAGAGCCCAAGCTCTCCTGGCCCCGGCAACCCCCCCCCCCCTGTGACTCGTTCGGGCCAGGAGGGAGCCCAAGCCCTCCTGGCACCGGCGACGCCCCACCGCTACTTGAATGGGCCAGGAGGGAGCCCAAACCCTCCTGGCCCCGGCGACCCCCCTGTCGCTACTTGAATGGGCCAGGAGGGAGCCCAAACCCTCCTGGCCCTGGCGACCCCCCTGCTGCAACTTGAATGGGCCAGAAGGGAGCCCAAACCCTCCTGGCCCTGGTGACCCCCTACCCCCACCCCGCACTACATTACGGGCAGGAGGGATCCCAGGCCCTCCTGCCCTCAACGCAACCCCCCTCCCACCAACGACCACCACCCCAGAACCTCCGATAGCCCCCCCAGCCGACCCGCGACCCCCCATCCGACCCCACTTAGACCTGGTTTGACTACGTCTAAGTCAAAAAGGTCTAAGTGCCAACTAGGCAACCTGTAAATGTTTTGGTTATACCTGTTGTACGCCTAGGTGTAGGTCGGCCCACCTCCTGCCCACTGCCCGCCCTTTCTCCTCCTCTAAACACACCTCTTTTCTCTCTGTGCGTCTAGAGGCAGGGGTAAGGCCTAAGCTGTTTTTAGATACGTCTAAAAACCAGCTTTGGTTATGGGTACTTGGACGATCAGGCTTTTTGATCGTCCAAGTAGCCATTTAGGACACTTTTTAGACTTTTTTTTTAAATTATTATTACCCCCTTGTTCTAAAAATACAAAACCATTTCCAACTTTGGAAAATTCCAAACTAGAAAAATAGTATAACAATATTGGATTTGGTCTCTTCCTTAGACCACTATATTAAATTGGGGGAGGAGATAGAAATTATAGGGAATTATATAACTCAAAGCAATAAGGCTTAGACGGTCATAAACCTCGGTTTTCAATCTTCTTACTTCAACCCACTCCACTGGTTAACTTCTTGAGGTCCTAGAAAGGTTTTAGATGTTCAGGGAGAAAAACCACATTTTAAACCCAAATATCGAACTACACATTTACAGGGGTAAGCTAACAAAAAAGTGGCTCCTAATTTCCTCGTTTCTTCCCTCATTACAAGAAATTCTCTTTGTCTTTCCGGATATATCCATATTCTATGTCTACAAAAAGAAGTTCCACCTTTTTTGAAATAAATTCTCAAAACAGAAATGAGGTCTTGTTCAAAAATAAAGTTCACTATCAAAGTAGCTCGCTCCTTAACTTCAGAAAGGGACTCTTCAAGAATTGCTGTAAGATCTTGTAGTTTATTCTCAATGGTCCCATTTTCACTTAAAGGTATGTCCCCTGTCTCAGATTTTTTATTCTTACAAACCAGCAAATAGGAGGCTTTATTTATAGGTGCAATACTGTCCTGGGGAAAATTCAAATTTTCTATTAGAATTTTTTTAAAAACTTCAACTGGGGACATAGCCAAAATATTCAGACAACTTAGCACTCTAAGGTTTAATCGTCTATTGAAGTTCTTTATTTGCTCAGTCTTTCATGCAGCTAAAATCTGATCTTTAACAACTGCAGAAATTGCTTTCAAAGTGCTAGTCTCTGAATCTTTTCCATACAGTCTTGTCGTATTTTTTAAATATTTAAGGAAAAAGCATCCACCTTAGCTACCAATACCTCCATGTACTGAGCTGTTTTCCCCACCATCAAATCCAGCTTCTTTATGGCTGCATCTCCAGAGTGACTGCAGGTACTGCTGTTGGCTCTCCAGCTCCCTTGGCGATCTCCCGAGCTTGAAGTATTCTAGCAGGTGAAGCTCTACCTAAGTTCAGCTCTGGGGTCTCCTCTTCCTCTCTCCTGGGGCTAGACTCAATACTCAAGGAGGCACGTAGATTGACAACGGGGGTGACAACGAGATATTCTGTTCCAGGGAATCGAGCGCTCCCACGCTTGAATCCACCACAGAGTCTGGCCCCTGATAGCCTGGCTGAGGGGTGGCGGGCATCTGACGCTCAAAAATCTGCAGAAGCGTTGGCTGGATTGGGGAAGATGAAAGAGCCGGCAACGGCACAGCTCTCACCATTCCCTTCCTCTTCTAATGCGGCATTGTCAAAGCAAAGGAACAATCTAGTAATTCCAGAAGGAAAAATAAGGTAAACCAGCACTGAGGAATTGTTCCAAGCATTCAGAACTCCGTCAAAGACCATCCGCCCTCTTGACTTCTCCCCCTCCCAATCCCATTATGATGATATTTTAATTATTGATTGTTTTTGTCTTTTCCCATAGATTCCATAGATCCCCACTTTCAACATCAGTATTCAACATCTTGATGCAGTCCTTGGGAGCCAACCTAGAACTTGCACAAATAAAACATTTCACTTTTGCTGACAACATAACAATCATACTACCTGTAATGGCTGTATTAGTCAATACCTCACCACAGTCAAGAAATGTGTCTACATCATAGAAAACTGGACCTCAACTCACCGCCTCAAACTAAATATGAACAAAAACAAATTCCTGTGACTAGGACACTCGACTGACCCATGCTACTCCAAAAATTACAATAGACAATGCAGACTTTCCATTAGAACTACAATCCCAAATCTTAGGAGCAGAAATTGATAACCACCTACCCATGAAAAGCCATGACCAATCAACAATAAAACAATCTTTCCTTGTGATGAGAAAGCTAAGATTTATCAGAAAATACTTCGAAACAGAGGCCTTCCGAATCTTAGTGCAATCCCTAATCCTATCTCGACTAGACTACTGTAATGTGACACTAGTTCTCTGCTCTAAAATGTTACTATCATGTCTTCAACTAGTTCAAAATGCAGCAGTAAGACTCGTATATGGATTATGGAAATCGGAACACCTACAACCCTACTATATGACACTACATTGACTGTCTATAACCTTAAGGGTTACATTTAAACTGCCTTTAAGATCCAAAGAGGGAATGCCACCACCCATATAACAGAGTTAGCCACCCTACGTCAGGGTGCCTCCAACAGATATTCCACCAGAAATCTTTTCCAATTAAAATTCACAGCATACAACAATGTAAGGTCTATCAGGCAATTATCTTAGCCATATAATATCAATTAGCAAAATGCAGGAAACAACTACCAGTTACACTACAATCTTGTGACCACTATCTCAGGTTCAGAAAACTTTTAAAAGCATTTCTCTACTAAGACCGGGAGCCAACCCTGAAGGAACTTATTGTAAATTGTAAAAGCCCATTTATAAACTGTCAAATGCAACTTATGGGACACAATGAAGAGCGAACGATGACCTACTTGTATTTGTAACTACAACCTAATTGAATTAATAGTTGTACTGATCTGTCGGTACTAGCAATGATATTGAATGCCCATATCAAACTGTCCATTGTAACTTCCTGGGTAACTGACCCAACCTCTTGTAATGTAATCCAATCTTGAACTGAATAGGTAAAGGTGGAATAGAAAACCTGATTAAACTAGAAACATGTTGTTTCTAGTTTATAACCCCAGATAACAAGAATATACCCCAAAATGACAGATTTCTTTCCAGTGTCATTACATTTCAGCATTTTGTCTCAAGTGTTAATATATATCAAGTACCAGCTGGCTTTGAACATGTGACCTTCAGGTTAGAAAACAATTGCATTCCAGGAAAAGATATTCTGCCCTTTAAAAGTCTGCTATATCCAGTCCATGTCTCGCTGTGTCTTGTATTCTGGTAATCTAAGCCTCTGCTACTTTCTGATTGGCTCTTTGCTTTCAGTAATCTTTGTTTGCTTTTTTGTGCTGGATGCACTTTTTGGATGTACAATAAAATTAAAAATTACCTCAAACAATCTTACTTCCTATCTTGTTGTAGTCTAGTATTCAAGCCTCAGGAGTCACTGCTAGGAACTCTAAAAGAATGAACCAGCCAAAGTAAAAATAGCAAAGCTGATAGAAGAACTCAACTAAATTTCAGTCTAAATAGAAAGGACAGGAAAAAAAACAACGAAAAACAAAACCCTAATATTTCAGGTTTCTTTCTAGTGTCACTGTCCATTGCTAACTGCTATCAGTTACAAGCTAGTCTTGAATTTGAGACCGTTGGGCTAATAAACAGTAACCTTCTATAAAGAGATATTCTGCCTCTTAACAGTCTGCTACAGATAGCTCATTCCTAGCTATGTCTTGTATTTCTGTGACAGAATGAACCAGCCAAAGGTACTGAAAGATTGACTCGGTCACCTAAATGAAAAGGCTGTGTGAGCAGAACTCAGCAAAATTTGAACCTAACCCAACAGGGCAAGAAACCCCTCCAAATGACAGACTTCTTTCCAATGTCCTTAAATTTCAGCATTCTTTTCTCTAATGTTAATTACTAATATTTACTTCCTGATTGCCACAGCACACTGAGCTGAGGAATCCAAGATACTGCCCACAATCACTCCAGGTTCCCTTTCCTGAACAGTGACTCTTCATGTGGAACCTATGAACATAGCTATAATTGGTTTTCCTACGTGCAACACTTTGCACTTGTGCACATTAAATTTCATCTGCCATTTTGACACCCACCTCTCCATTTTGGCAAAGTCTTTCTACAGTTCTTCTCAGTCTGCAATTCTCGCTCTTTTGTTTATTAACAACTCTGAATAATTTTGTGTCACCCACAAATTTGATCAGTTCATTTGTGGCTTCCTTTTCCAGATCATTAATGACTATATTAAATAACAGTAGTCCCAGCACAGACCCTGAGGCAATCTACTATTTACCCCTTTCAACTGGAAAAAAAAAATGACCATTAATTCTACTTTTTGCTATCTTTTAGCTACTCAGTGATTCCCAATTAAACATCACTTCCCCTAAGACCTTAAAGAAGTTTTGAATATTGAGTCCTGTATTTTCAGTGGATTTCCACCCTATAATATAGCACTCTCTGTCACTAATAGTTCCACAGATGTTATTCACCAAAAATACTTTAGGCTCATATGAGTATATTCAAAGAGTAATTCTATAAACCTTTTATTTTTCAAGCAAAACAACATTTTACACAATGAAACAGATGAAACATAAGATTGTCCAGGAGTATACAAGCATAAAGTATTCACTACCAATGCATAACATGCACTTTTATGTGGTACACACATACACACACAAAAGAGAACCATGCAATTCCCACAGATCACTAAAAGTAGCAGAAAAACAGAAGGAACAACCTCTTTGAGCTTTATCACCTTTACTGGTTGCTTATTGGATTCCTGACGAAGAAGGCTATTGTGCTGAAACGTGGCTTGTGTCAGGTCTATACAACTCAACCACTGTGCATCATAAGGTCTTTTATGTGTGGTACACACATATCCTCGGATTCCATAAAAGTTGCCCAAATTTATGTGCCAAACTTCGGGCGTAATCTGAGATGTGTGTGCAACTTAATTGGTTAATGAGTCAATTAACAGCAATAATTGGGCATTAGCAATCAATAAACATTAATAGGCACCAATTAAGATTTGCAGGTGCATCAGGCTGTGTGCTATTCTATAAGGCATGACAACTAACTCTTAGGGCCTGATTCTATAAATGGTGTCTAGGTTAGATGCCGCTAAGCACCCTAATCACAGAAGCCTAGCAACACCTAACTAAATTCCATGTGCAACCCAAATTGAATTAACAAGCTCAGTTGACCTGGTAATTGATCACACCATTGATTTTTTTTTTTTTTTAAATATAATTCTTTATTCATTTTTAATTTCTTACATCAAGTGATAAATATATAATACATATAATTTTTAATAAACACTTGAATATCCAACAATATTTATTTTAATATTAACATATAAAAAACCCCCATTGTAATAAATTATAAATCATCTATTCTTATACCCACCCTAACCCCTTTATATGTTCTATCCTTGTGCTATGATATCTGATCTTTAGAAAAAAAAAGCCAATGGTCCCCAGATTTTATTAAATTTTTTAATATAACCATGTTGTAACGCTATTGCTTTTTCCATTGATTTTTAATTGAAAAAAAATTTTTTTTTTAAATCAATCAAAAATTGTGTACGGAATTCTTTGTTGAACCTAGTGTAGGATTACCAGATGTCTGGGAAAACCCTGACATGTCCTCTTTTTAGAGGACTGTCCAGGTGCCCAGATGGACTTTCCAAAACCTGGCAGTTTGTATGGGTTTTGGAAAGCCCCCAATGATGCCGGCCACATCTGGATTTCCTCTGAGCATGCACGGATGTCACCACACACATCGGTGCATGCTCCAGGCCTTCCAGACGCAGTTAGAGCTCATTGGGGAAGATGAGAGGAAGCTTTGTGGGGGCGAGGCTGGGGGCAGAATGGGGCAGGGCCATGTGTCCAGAGTTTTGCTGCTCAAAGTATGGTAACCCTAGCCTAGTGATGCCTAAGTTGAGACGCCTAATGACACCTGCTTAAAAAGTAGGCATGGTTAGCAGCAGTGAATAGGCATGATAAACTTAGGTGTCGCTAGGCATGCGAGATAGGCACCAGTAAATTAGGCTGGGTAAAACCTAGCCTAAAATACTGGTGCCTACCTCTAGAACACCTAGAGATGCCTAGGTCCACTTAGACACTGCAGGCGTGATTATATAAAGGACACCTAGAGGTTGATGGAATTAGGCCCTTAGGCCCATATTCTATAATCGATGACATAAGTTAGGCACCAAACTTAAGTTGAAAACATAGTTAGAAAAGGAAAAAATAAGCTCTTAAAAGAAAAATGTTGGCACTTACCTGTGCCTACAACAATGGCACCTACAGAGGTATTTTATGACATCTAATGCCACTATAAACGTTGCTAATGCCGTAAGTGATGTTAGAAGTCATAAAGCACCTCCATAGGTGTGATTCATGTGAAAGATAGGCACCGAAAATGTTGGCCTTGAATACCTTTGCCGAAGGCGCAGTTCTATATATGGTGCTGTCACGTGATTGACAGGTGATCAGCAGCCGCTTTTAAGGTGGCCACTGACAATTGTGCCATTTATGGAATCCAGGCCTTAGTGCATAACTCAAAAAGGTGCGTGACTGTGGGAGGGGCAAGGGCGTGTCCCAGCATTCCAAAAAGTTATGCATATTTTTATGGAATGCTGCTTCAACACATCTAACTTGGGCACCAACAATTACACTTGAAACAATAGCAACATGGATGAAAGACCACAAACTAAAACTAAATCCGGACAAAACAAACTTCATCCTACTCGAAAATAACAAAATCCCAACCGTAACAAACCTTGTCATAAACTCTACAACATACCACTTCCAACCCACTTTAAAACTCCTAGGAGTGCTAATAGACAGAGGCTGTACAATGCAACCACAAATCAACAAAACAATAAAAAAAATCATTCGCAGTCATGAGAAACCTGAGGCGTCAGAAAATTCTTCGACAGAAAAAAATTTCCACTCTTGGTACAATCCCTAATCCTAGGTCTAATAGACTACTACAACATCTCCCATGCACAGCAACCATGATAAAACAACTACAAACAATACAAAACACAGCCCTAAGACCGATCTACTCACTGAAGAAATTTGACTACATCACAGAGGCATACCACGACTCACATTGGCTCCCAATACAAGCAAGAATACACTTCAAATTTTCTGCCTACTATTTAAAAGCAATAAACAGAGACAGCCCAGCCTATTGGAAAAATCGACTAGTTCAATCCACCTCAACCAGACATAGGAGAACCCATGTACCATTCACACTCCCTCAAGCTGCAACACTTGACCCACAACTCTACAACCTATTGACCATGACCACAGACTACAAAACCTTCAAGAAAGAAATAAAAACCTTTCTATTCAAAAAACACATAAAACCAAACTAACACAATCAGGAATGTGCAACTACTACATATGTACCTCCAATATCATGACAACTCAGATGTAATCCTTAGCAACTCAAAGAAATGTACAAACTACTCCCTAAATACTTCTAATCTCCGAATGATCCATTTGTAATCCGCTTGAACTGCAAGGTAATGGCGGAATAGAAATCCCTAATGTAATGTACACTATGAGCTCCTTTTACTAAGGTGCGCTAGCGTTTTTAGCACGTGTTCAAGATTAGCGCGTGCAAACCATGCGCTAAATGAAAAATATTAATGCAAGCTCTATGGAGGCATTAGCGTTTAGAATGTGCGGCATTGTAACGTGTGCGCTAAGCGCACGCTAAAACCGCTAGCACAACTTAGTAAAAGGAGCCCTATGGGGTCCTTTTATCAAGCTGCGGTAGGGGTTTAACGCGCATAATACCGTGCATTAAACCTCCTGCCGTGCTAGCCACTAATGCCTGTATTGAGCAGGCGTTAGTTTTTTAGCCGGCCGCGGGGGTTAGCACGTGATGAAATGTCCGACGCGTTAACCCCACTAGCACAGCTTGATAAAAGGACCCCTATGTTTCAGCAGGCATAAGTCTGTCATCCAAAGTCAAATATGGGAACCAATGCTTAACACAATTCTGTATAGAATCACGCTTAGCATCAATTTTTTTTCTGTGCTGAATTTTGAGTGCTATTTTGAGTGCTATTTTGGCCAGATTCAAAAATGTGGAGAGGAAATGTGTAGGAAAATGTTAAAGACTCAACTATTTGTAGATGCATTTCTTTGAGCAATTGATTTTATGTAAGATTGAATATGCCTGCCTTTGTTCTTATTTGCATTGACTTTTAATATTTTATCTATGTAACTCCCTGTAAACCATTTTGGGAAAAAACGGTATAAAAATTTTAAAAATAAATAAATTCCTCCCATATACATTTCCATGGCTGAAAGATGGCTAATGCTGGGACAGACTTCTGAAATATGCATGTATATTTTACAATATTCCCATTTCCATACAAACATATAATAGGTGGGACATTTGTGGAATTACTCTAAAAGAAATCCGTCGCCTGCAGATTGTTCAAAACGCTTCAATAAAATTTATAAGGAATGCTAAAAAATTTGATCATGTGACTCCTTTACTTAAGGAAGCGCATTGGCTTCCGGTCCCTCACCGTATAACTTACAAACTATGTTTACTGATTTTCAAATCCCTTCTTTATAAAGCGCCTGCTTTTATTCATAGACTATTGATTCCCTACTTTTCCCTTAGATCTCTCAGATCCACTGAACAGCACCTCCTGACCGTCCCCTCCCTAAAAACTATTAATACACGGCGCCAAACTATTTTTTTCCATTACTGCCCCCCAAATATGGAATCTACTCCCAATTCACTTGCGAGAAGAACTGAACTTGGATAGATTTAAGAGCAATCTAAAATGCTTTCTTTTTAAAGATACATTTGACAACTAATAAACTATGTTTGGTTCGCTAACCAGACATTAGGTTTATATCAGGTGCTTTGATTGAGCCCTAGTTTCTAAATTTTCTGACGCTTATTGTTCTTCCCTTCCCTAACGTTTTTCCCTTATATGTTTTCTTTACTATTTTAAATTGTATTTCTGCACCTACCCCTTCCTTCTGTATCAATTAATTTTGTCCTGTCAGTCATATTTATATAATTTGTTCCCCTTTGATTATTGTAACTCAATATTTTTATCTTTTGTACATCGCTTAGAAGTCGATATAAGCGATTAATCAAATACATATTAAACTTGGAAACTTGGAACTCAGAGCTAGTGCAAATGCTTTGTACCTACTCACTGCTGGGATAATTTTATTTAAAAACAAAACAAAACAGAGGATTGCAGATATCTGGGCTTGTGCCATACAGTTGACTACTTCACTTTTATTAGTTAGATATGTTCTAGGATCACTGACATCCAAGGGTTTGAAAGCTTTTTTTTATAGAGAGCTGTTTTATTGGCAAAGAAAACTCTTCTTTATGGGTGGATCTTACCTAATGCACCAACTCAACAAATTTGGAGATCCCAAACGACCAGTTTGATGAAGATGCAATGGATGGCTATGCAGGTAATGTCATCCCAGTCAGACTTCCTCTTCCAGCAATGCTGGGATAGGTTTTGGTCAACTTTGACCCCCCAGTTGCATGTAATGAGATTTTAAATCAATAATAGTTTGTACTGATAGTTTTTTGCTTATTTTTGAAGGATGCAACAGGAAGGGGAGAGGGAAAGGGATTGTGAGAATTATTACTTCTTGTCTTATTCAAACTGTGTGGACTAAGTTCATTTATTTTTGGGCATGTTGCTTGCTTCCATGTGGATAAAAAAAGATTTAAACATAAAAAGACATAGACTCATACACTGTCTTTATAAAACATGTGCAACATATATATCTATGTGTCTTCACAGCCTAGGTGCCCTGCTAATAAAATTACCTTCTCTTTGTATACCATTAGTAAGGTTGCACTGATTATTTACAGCTGTAGCAGAAAATTGCAGCACTTTTGTAGCTATTTGTCTTTTAAGAAGTTGAAATTTCAAAAATAAATGTTCAGAGTCGACCAAAGTGGCATCACCGTATAGACCACTATGTTCTTCCGACTCTGGGCTATGCTCTGGAGAACTGCTTGTTTTTGCAGTAAAAATACTTTCACTCTTTTCACTAATGACCCAAAGAATTTGCTTATGGCAAATAATTAAAGTGCAGCTGGGACCTGAGAACAACAATTAATTGACTATTTCATGGCTGGTGTACTTGATTCAGCTACTAAAAAGTTTACTTTCCGAGCTTGCTTTTGCCGTACCCTGGATAACTCCACTTCAACACATGGGTAACTTAAGATGCTTCAGTAGATAAGTTATGGCATGGAAGACTTCACTGATATTGAACCCTTCCATTTGTAACACTCACACAGGCCTAGATTCTATAAATGGCACCTAAGTCAGGAGCACGTCCAATTTAGGTGCCTAACTTACCCCCTCCTTTATAAAGCCACGAAACAGACAGTCTGCCAGGTTGCCAAAGATTATGGAAGGAGTTGAAGTCTTTCAAAAAGGAATTGAAAACATTTATTTGTACGAGCTTTCTATTAGAGTGAAATGTTCTGAGAGACTTCTGTAATTAGATAATTGAAAGAGCTAGTGATGACCTAGATCAGGGGTGTCAAAGTCCCTCCTCGAGGGCCGCAATCCAGTCGGGTTTTCAGGATTTCTCCAATGAATATGCATGAGATCTATTAGCATACAATGAAAGCAGTGCATGCAAATAGATCTCTTGCATATTCATTGGGGAAATCCTGAAAACCTAACTGGATTGCGGCCCTCGAAGAGGGACTTTGACACCCCTGACCTAGATTGTTGATGTAGTTTTGTCATTGTTATGAAGATCATGTGTTATATTTTATGTTAGTTTTATTGTAATCAGCTGAGGCCTTAAGCGGAATAGAAATTTTAAAAATAAATAAAAAGGGCAAATTTCTATAGGGGCAGAAAGGCAAGAGATACTTCTCTATCGATTGTCCACTACCCTCCAAATGGCGCCAAAAGCCAATGTAAAAAAATGAATATTGAACTGTGCTTGAAACCTCAACTAGGAAGGCTTAGCATGAGGATTAGAAAACAATGAAATGGTGTTTAAAAAAATAAGTGTGGAAACTTTTTGAAGATCCCTCATAGGATGTGGCACAAAGTCATGCAAATAACTTTTAATTAGCCTCAATTATGAGGTGTTAATTGCCAATTTTTGGCAATGACTGGTCTGTTGAAGGGATATGCCCTTGTGTAATGTATACAAAATTAAATTGTGCATGTCATTACAAAATAACACAAAACATAAAAATGAACATCCATCTACTTTTCTTTCTCTATCTACTCTCTTTCACTATCTTGTGATACTGTCTCTAAATAGGTTTATTGAACATAAGAACATAAGACTTGCCTCTATCGGGTCAGACCGGAGGTCCATCGTGCCCGGCAGTCCGCTCACGCGGCAGCCCCTCAGGTCCAGGACCTGATAGTGCTCCTACCCTAAAACTCACATACACTTTTCGATTTTGTCCTGTAGAGTAACCTTCTATCTATACCCTGCAATCCCCTTCGCTTCCAGGAAGTCATCCAGTCCCTTTTTAAAACCCAGTATTGTACTCTGTCCTATTACCTCCTTTGGAAGCGTGTTCCAGGTGTCCACCACCCTCTGAGTGAAGAAAAACTTCCTTGCATTCGTTTTGAATCCGTCCCCTCTCAGTTTTTCCGAGTGACCTCTTGTTTTTGCTGTCCCTGCTAGTCTGAAGAATCTGTCCCTCTCCACCCTCTCTATGCCTCTCATGATTTTATATGTCTGTATCATGTCTCCTCTCAGTCTCCGCTTTTCCAGGGTAAAGAGCCCCAGTTTGTCTAACCTTTCGGCATATGAAAGGTTCTCCATTCCTTTTATCATCCTAGTTGCTCTCCTCTGAACCCTCTCAAGTATCGCCATGTCTTTTTTAAGGTACGGTGACCAGTATTGGACACAGTATTCCAGATGTGGTTGCACCATTGCTCGATACAATGGCAGGATAACCTCCTTCGTTCTGGTAGTGATACCTTTTTTGATAATGCCCAGCATTCTGTTCGCTTTCTTTGAGGCCGCTGCACATTGCGCCGCTGGCTTCATTGTTGTATCCACCAATACCCCCAGGTCTTTTTCCAGGGTGCCTTTCCCCATCACCCTCCCTCCCATCGTATAGCTGTACATGGGGTTCCCTTTCCCCATGTGCAAGACCTTACATTTCTCCACATTAAAGCTCATCTGCCATCTTTTTGCCCACTCACACAGTTTGTTCAGGTCGCTCTGCAGTTCTTTGCATTCCTCAACAGTTTTGACCCTGTTGGAGAGTTTTGTATCATCCGCGAACTTGATAACTTCGCACTTCGTGCCCGTTTCCAGATCGTTAATGAATATATTGAATAGCAGTGGTCCCAGCACTGACCCCTGCGGGACACCACTCGTGACCCCTTTCCAGTCAGAGTAGTGTCCTTTTACTACTACCCTCTGCTTCCTATCCGCCAGCCAATTTTGGATCCATCTGTGGACATCCCCTTATACCCCGTGGTTCCACAGTTTCTTCAGCAGGCGCTCATGGGGTACCTTGTCGAAGGCTTTTTGGAAATCCAGATAAACTATGTCAATGGGGTTACCTTGGTCCAAATGTTTGCTTATCCCCTCAAAGAAATGT
Source organism: Geotrypetes seraphini (assembly GCF_902459505.1). Taxonomy (NCBI): domain Eukaryota; kingdom Metazoa; phylum Chordata; class Amphibia; order Gymnophiona; family Dermophiidae; genus Geotrypetes; species Geotrypetes seraphini. The sequence goes on from NC_047087.1 coordinate 182,138,026, forward strand.
AGTAGATTCGTTTGGCACGATCGTCCTTTATAGAAACCGTGCTGGCTTGTTCTCATCAGTTTATTTTTTTTCTATATGCTCATTGACACCTTCCCTGATCAGTGATTCGACCATCTTCCCGGGAACTGAGGTTAAGCTCACCGGTCTATAGTTCCCTGGGTCGCCTCTCGATCCTTTTTTGAAGATTGGTGTAACATTTGCTATCCTCCAATCTTCCGGGATTATACCTGTTCTCAAGGATAGGTTGCAAATATGCCTGAGTAACTCCGCTATTTCGTCTCTGAGCTCTTTCAGTATTCTCGGGTGGATCCCATCTGGGCCAGGAGATTTGTCAATTTTTAATCTATCTATCTGCCTTAGAACGTCTTCGAGGCTTACCTCCATGCATGATAATATACCCTCCTGATCCCCCTTGAAGATTTTTTCCAGTTCCGGCATGCTGGATGTGTCTTCTTTTGTAAAGACCGAAGCAAAGAACTTGTTTAGTCTATCAGCCACCTCTTTTTCTTCCTTCACCACTCCTTTCTTGTCTCCCTCATCCAGAGGTCCCACTTCCTCCCTCGCTGGCTGTTTCCCTTTTACATATCTGAAAAATGGTTTAAAATTTCATGCTTCCTTGGCTAGTCTCTCCTCGTATTCTTTCTTGGCTTTTCTGACCACTCGGTGACATTCTTTCTGATGCTTCCTGTGCTCTTTCCAATTTCCTTCAGTTTTGTCCTTCTTCCACTTCCGAAATGATGTTTTCTTGTCTCCTATCACTGTCTTTACTTCATTGTTTATCCATGCTGGGTCTTTAGTCTGATTCTTTTTTCATCCTTTCCTAAATTTGGGTACATATAGGTTTTGTGCCTCGCTTACCGTGTCCTTGAATAGGGACCAGGCTTGCTCCACAGACAGAGCTTTCTTGGAGCTGTTTCTGAGCTTCTTCCTCACCATTTGTCTCATGGCATCATAGTTCCCTTTCCTGAAGTTAAACGCTGTTCCCTTTGATCTCTTCCCCTTTGGTAATCCTACTTCCACTTGGAACAGAATCATGTTGTGGTCACTGTTTCCTAGCGGTCCCATTACTTCCACTCCCTTTGCAGGTCCTTTAAGCCCGTTGAGGATCAGATCCAGGATCGCTGCCCCTCTTGTTGGAGTCTGGACAAGTTGTTCCATGAAACAGTCTTGGACGGTTTCCAGGAACTCCGTTTCCTTCGTACATTTTGAATTTCCAAGATGCCAGCCTATCCCGGGATAGTTGAAATCTCCCATAACTATAGTGTTAGCGTTCTTGCATTCCCTCCTCAGCTCAGCTACCATTTCTGTTTCCACTGCTTCAGATTGCCCAGGTGGACGGTAGATCAGTCCCATCTTTATCTCAGATCCGTTTTTTCCTGGTATTTTAACCCACAATGACTCTAGTTGTTCATTTGCTGCTGCTGTATCCACACTGGTTGAGTAGATGGCTTCCCTTATGTACAGTGCTATTCCTCCTCCTTTTTGATAAGTCCTATCTTTTCGGTAGAGTTTATACCCTGGCAGTACTATGTCCCATTTGTTTTCCTCGTTCCACCATGTTTCCGTGATCCCTATGATGTCTAGGTTCTCATGTTTGGCCATGACTTCCAATTCCCCCATTTTGTTTCTTAGACTCCTTGCATTAGTGTACATGCAGTTCAAGTCCTGGCATTTAGTCTTCCAGGCTGTTTCCCCATGTACTTCAGTCTTCTTTCTGTTCTCTTCCTGGCCAGCCAACTTCTGCATTTTTTCTCCTTTGTCCTCCCTTTGTGGTATGTTTCTATTGCCTTGCCCATGTGGCATGTTTGTATTTTCTTCTTCCTGTGCCTTCCCATCTTCCTGTTCCTTTTTGACTTCCCCTTGTAGTATGTTTATCATGTCCTCCTCTCTCTTCTTTTGTCTTCCTTGTTTTTCCATAACCTGTTGCTGTCCACATGTGTCTGCCCAGCATTTTTCCCCCTCAGTACCTTCACTGGGTACTGTCTCCCGAACCGTTGATATCAGGTCGACTGTCGGCTTTCCCCTTCTGTTTAGTTTAAAGCTTGTTCTATCGCTCTTCTGATGTTATTTGCTAGTTGTCTAGTTCCTGCTGTGCTCAGGTGTAGACCATCCTTCTTGTAGAGCTTGTTCTTTCCCCAGAACGCTGTCCAGTTCCTCACGAAGAGAAATCCCTCTTCCTCACACCATCTCCTCATCCACGCATTTATTGATTGTAGTTCCGTCTGCCTCTTCGTTTCTGCCCTCGGTACTGGCAGGATCTCTGAGAAGGCTATCCTCTGGGTTCTCATCTTCAGTTTCCTTCCTAGGATCTTGAACTGCTCAGTCAGTGCATTCTTGCTGTAATCTCTCCTGGTGACATTGTTCGTCCCGACGTGGACTATCACTGCTATCTCTTCCGTCTCTGCTCCCTCCAGGATTCTTTCAATTCTGTCGACGATGTCCGTCGTTCTTGCTCCTGGGAGACATGTCACTAGCCGATCCTCTCTCCCTCCTGCTAAGTGACTGTCTACTTGCCTTAGGATTGAGTCTCCCACCAGGATTGCAGATTTCCCCTTTTTCAGCCTCCGTTGCGGTCGCAGGTCTGTGTCCCTGGTGTTCCTCATTTCTTCTTGCTCTAGACACTGAGGGTGCCTCTCCTCTTCCATCAGTAAACTTCCTCCTTGGGTATCCTCTACCTTGGTGTTAGATGCTTCTTGTCTTCTGCTCTGTGTGTCCTCCTCGTCTCTCCATTTCTCGTGTTCCTGCTCTTCCACTCTCCTGTAGGCATCTTCAATGAACTTCTCGAGCTCCCTGACCTGCTCCTCGATGCGCCCCTCTCGCGTGAGATCTTCGGCTGTCTGGAAGGGGTCTTCTGAGATGTAGAGTCCCTCTAGTTCCTGGATCCTCAACTTCAGGTGACTGACTTCACTCCTCAAGCTCTTCAGTTCCTGACAACGGCCGCACACGTATGACTGCAACCCGGAGGGGAGGTAGTCGTACATGTGGCAGTCCATGCAGTACACTGGGAAGCTCATCCTCTGTGTTCCTTCAGCCTGCATTCTTGTCTGCCCTTTAGGAGTCCCGATGCTAGTATGTTCACCCCTGCGCCTGGTTCTTCCTTACCTTCTTCGTCTTCTGCTCCCCTTTGCTTATGCGTGTGTGTATGTTTACCTTCTCCGCTTGCTCGTGTATTTGTGTTTTTCCTTGATTCCGCCTTATCTTGTTCTGCTGTGCTTGTTGCTGTCTTTGTGTATGTTCGCCGGTGTGCTACCTGTTTGGCCTGCCTCTACTTTATCTTCTGCCCGTGCTTCTTGTCCTCTGCCCCTGTTTCTATTCTTCGGTGCCTTCCTTGCCTGTCGTTTCCCTATATATGTGGTCCTCCCTGGGCCTACTCTGCCTTTTGTTCTGTGTTTGTTAACCCTACGCCTTTCTTGTTTGTATGCGGATGTGTCCTTACCTTGATTGTCTTATCTTGGGGTCCTTAGATGTGGTGACCTGGCCCTTCTTAAGGCCCTTCGCAAAGGCGCTCTCTCGTCGCGCGCCGAACGGCGGGCGCCGCTGGCTCCCTTCCTCTTAAGGAGGAGCCCGGCCGATGACGCTGCGCCGACGCGGTGGGGTGGGCGGAGCCTCCTCTCGCCGCTACCCGCTCTGCTCTGCTGTTCTCCTTCTCCCCTCTTCGGACTACTCTCTCTCTCTTCGCCGCTGCCTGCACGCGGCTCAGTGATCTTTGCCGCTGCCTACACGCGGCTCATTGGTCTTCAAGCGCCGCGGCTCCCTTCCTCTTAAGGAGGAGCCCGGCCGATGACGCTGCGCCGACGCGGTGGGGTGGGCGGAGCCTCCTCTCGCCACTACCCGCTCTGCTCTGCTGTTCTCCTTCTTCCCTCTTCGGACTACTCTCTCTCTCTTCGCCGCTGCCTGCACGCGGCTCAGTGATCTTTGCCGCTGCCTACACGCGGCTCAGTGGTCTTCAAGCGCCGTGGCTCCCTTCCTCTTAAGGAGGAGCCCGGCCGATGATGCTGCGCCGACGCGGTGGGGTGGGCGAAGCCTCCTCTCGCCGCTACCCGCTCTGCTCTGCTGTTCTCCTTCTCCCCTCTTCGGACTACTCTCTCTCTCTTCGCCGCTGCCTGCACGCGGCTCAGTGATCTTCGCCGCTGCCTACACGTGTGCATATTGGTAGGGTTACCAGACGTCCGGATTTCCCCGGACATGTTCTCCTTTTTTAAGAGATGTCTGGGGGTCCAGACGGCTTTTCAAAACCTGGCACTTTGTCCAGGTTTTGAAAAACTTCTAAAAAATTGCTGTCGGGCAGGAGGGCAAGCAGTTGGGGGGGGGGCTGGGGCAGGATTGGGGGTGGGACTGGGGTGAGGATGGGTGGAAATGGGTGGGTCTAGGGGCGGGTCCAGGGGTCCGGATTTTCCAAACAGATATAAGTAAGAGTCTCTTGGGTATGATTTGAATCTCTCAAATAGTCTGTAGCCAATTAATGGTTCTGTCAGACAAATGTTATATACTGTAATGCTGGAGCGGATCAGGAAGGAGGCGGGGTTTTAAATCCCACAAACTACTGGAGTAAGTCTGGCCCCTGCCTGCACCCAGTTCAACACCCAGAAACTGTTGTGTGGTTTTTTTTGTAAGCACCTGGTCCAGGTAACCATCCTGAATAGCTGTACAACTTAACATCTCACCTCTGGAACTATGCTCATCTAGCTGATGACTCTCCAACCTCTATCATAAAGCTTTTTCTCTTCAAAAATTCCAGCACCACCTACTGATGCAGCCTTAAGATTGACGAAGTCTCCTGTCTTAGGGCCACAAGCTTCTGAGAATCTACAAACTGTGAGTAAATTAGCTACATTTAGGGCTCCTTTTACTAAGGTGCGCTAGCGTTTTTAGCACACACAGGAAATTACCGCACGCTACATCGCGCGCTACGCTTCTAGAACTAACGCCAGCTCAATGCTGGCGTTAAGGTCTAGCGCGCGGGGCAATGTAGCGCGCGCTATTCCGCGCATTAAAAGCCCTAGCGCACCTTAGTAAAAAGAGCCCTTAATCAATAAAGTAAATTTCAGAAAAGAACAGAAACTCCTCACGTGTGCTGGTGTGTATGAGGTTATACAGTCTGGGAATTATAGCACATGTCTGCTTTAAGTACATTATGCTTAACCCAGATACAATTTTAGAAACATATTCACATGTAAGTAGGGGCAATTACATACTGCTTGGTTGTCTTGATTCTATAGGAGTCTCTGGGCAAGTCTATTAATGGTTTCAAGATTTTTTGCATTCCAGGTCTTAACAGGTACTATAAAGTGGTGTTCTTTCTCATTCTTGCAGTAATCCCTGCAGTGCATCTCAGGGTTCATCGCTCTCCTCATTGCTCTTTAATATTTATTATTGTTTATTTTTTAATTTGATGAATCGCCTATCCATTATTTACTAAGCGATTTACAATAAGATATATAAACATTTTAAAAAACATACAAATAATATTATATAAAAGACTCATAAACAGACTCATAAACAGACGAAACAAGAACACAAAATGATAAAAGGGGAAAAGTTACATAATAAGTATTTTGAAAAGAAGAACAGGGAACATTCAAGGAAAAAACATAAGGAGGGATGACTTAGCTACACTATTTAAAAAGTATTTGTTTTAGAGACTAAAAGCATCTTTAAAAAGGAAAGTTTTTAATTTATTTTTAAAGAGACTGAGTTCCTTTTCATCTCTTATATATTGTGGTAGAGAGTTCCAAGTTTGAGGGGCCACAATTGAAAACATATCATAACGTCTGGTACCTACCACTTTTAAAGAAGGGACTACCAGTAATCCTTGTGCTAAAGATTGAAGAGTGCGTGATAGATTGTACGGGATAAGCATCTGATTTATCTATCCTCCTTGGAAACAAAATTGTCTACTATGGGCATTAAATTATACAGTTATGCAGATGGCATTACAGTTGTCTTGTCATTGGATTTGGTACCATCAAACAATATCAAACAAATTGTTTCGGATCAAGAACTGAATGCTATCTTTTAAGTTAAAACTCAACTCCCCCAAAACTAAATTTTTCTTTGCAACTCCATCCTAATTTTCCCAAGATTATCTCCATTTGAATGGTATGGTATATTCTATAGAACCTGTGTTGAAACTTTTGGGGGTATTTTTAGATCAAAATCTAACAATGCAAAATCGAGTCAGCGCAGTGGTTGATAAATACTTTCATACTCTATGAAATTTATGTTCCATTTGGAGTTGTTTTGAAAGATCGCTTTTACAACTTTTGGTGCAGTCTTTGGTACTATCCGCATTTGACTGTTGTAGTATAGTCTATCTAGTGGGTTGTTAGAAGTATTTTAAAAGGCTCACTTTGATTCAGAACACAGCTGTTCACCTAGGGGGATATTCTAAAACTGGCGCCTAAGATAATTACAAAATGCTTTTAAAAATGACAAAAAATGGTAAGCACCTATCAACACCTAAATAAAAGGTGCCGGAATTGCAACTAGGTAGCCGCTTTAGGCTGTGGAATGCCAAAGTAGGCATGGTCAATGCTGGAGGTGGCGCTTGGCAGACTAAAGTGGCTACCTAGTTGCAATTCATGCCAAGATAGATGGCTGAAATATGGGAAACCTTGGCCTACATTTCAGCCACCTATCTATGTTGCATGAAACTAAGACCAGCCTGCAGCTGCCTTAAGTAGATCACAACAGGAGAGTTTATCCACAATCAGCTGAGCCAGCAGAACTCCCCAAAGCTGCGGCTTCGGGGAGTCTTGCCAGCTCAGCTGAACAGGGTGGGTGGGGGGATTCACCTGCCATGATCAACTGAGGCAGCTGCGGTGGACAGAAGACCCCCCCCCCCACTCCCTCCTGCCTGACAACCCCCAACATTCCCCATTTGAAGTCATCAGGAGGGATGCCCACTTCCTCTTGCCTGACATACCCCAACACCCCGCCCCCCATATGAAATTGACAGGAGGGATGCCTACTCCCTCTGTTTGAAAACACCCCCAATACCTCACCTCAACCCCTCTGACACACCACTCAGACCCCCCCCCAAACTCCTAACACCCCACCCTGACATCCCTGACACCACTGAACTCCCAACACGGGGACAAATTTTTCCCCTTCTCCACAGGAACTCATTTTCCCGTCCTGTCCCTGCGAGTTCTTTATCTGTCCCTGCCCCATTCCTACAAGCTCCATCCTCATCTTCACAAGCCTCAAACACTTTAAAATCATAACTGTTCGAGGCTTGTGTGGATAAGGCAGAGCTTACAGGAATGGGGCAGGAACAGGGACAGTGACAAAACTCATGGGGATGGATGGGAAAATTGAGTTCCTGTAGGGTCAGGGACAAATTTGTCCCCATGTCATTTTATAATTTCTGTCAAAAATAGCTGAGAAATTAGTACCTCCTCAACTCACTATCTTCCTGAGAAAAAAAAATAATGTCTTCTGTCTTAGACAGAACAATTCTATGTTCATTATGACAGAACATAATTTGTTGACTTTACCTGACTTTTTATCAGACTTAAATCTGGATGCAGGTCGGGAGGCCCTTTAACTCTCTTTGGACTGCTCAGCTGCCTTTGATCTGGTCAGCTATTCCTGCCTCCCCAAAGGCTGTCTGATTAATACATCACAGGCACTTCCATGAGTCAGTTTAAATTATATCTATGTAATAAATCTTTTAAGTGAGTTGACATGGCATGCTCTCTACTGTTCAGAGTTCTGCAAGGTTCTATACTAATATTCTGTAACATCTATCTCTCACCTTTGGTACGTCTGTTGCTATCATTAAGATTCACATTCAGCTCCTGCCCATTATTGATTTGCTTGACTCTAACCTTTTTTTTTTGCCTGAACTCTCATCTAAACTAGGTACAGTAGAAGGATGACTCCAGACCAATGGTCTTAAGTTCAATGCAAATCCAAACAGTGGGAGAAGACGAGATGCTTCCAAGAGGGATCTTTATTAGAAAATAAAAAGACTCAATGCTATCAGAGTTTCAGTATTTAAAAAAGAACCTTCCTCAGGAGCCTAGAAACCCCCCCAAAACAAACATAACCAATATACTAAAAATCATTCACAAAAAATATACACAGAAAACCAAAAACTGAGACTCTCTTATTCTCCTGGCTAAACACATCTTGTACCGGTAAGCTATCTATATCGGATGCCCCTATACTACAAAAAATTCTGTGAAAATACCCCTGTCAGAGTAGACAGAATGTACTGTTTCTAATGCTACAGAGAGAAGCTTCAGGCCGGGTGAGAAGCAGTGTGCTTTCACTGCAGCGGTCACAGCAAGTTCTAAGGATCATGACAGGCAGGGAGAAGACCAATGAGAGGGAGTACACAGAGGAGAGGGGACTGCTGGAGTTCAGGGAGAGGTAAGAAGAGGTGCCAGGAGACAAAGATACAAAATGTGGTAGAGGGGAGGAAGGTGGGAGGAGGAAGTGGAAAAAAAGAGAGAGATATGGGGGGAGGTGTTAGAGGGACAGATGTTGGAAATAGGGAATGGAAGAATCAAAGAAGAGAGCTGGTGCCCATAGAAATACAGGGGAGGATGGTGATTACAGGCGAAGGCAGGAGAGGAGATGGTGCACTAGAGGGGAGGGAAAGGAGTAGTAGGGAGAGAAGAAAGATGAGAGGAAATGGTATGTATGGATGTATGTTGTTTATTTTAAGCCTGTGTGTGCTTGATATTTCTCTTTCCTTTTTTTTATGGAGTTCTTTTCATTGCTTTCATTGGATTATTTTGTAGACTTACTTGTAGTTTAAGCGGGATATAAAGAGTTTTAATAAATATAAACACCCAGGGAGAGGAGGGGAAGGGAAGGGAATAAGGAGATGATGCCCATGGAAGGGAGAGAAAGGTAAAAAAAAAAAAAAAGATTTTATTTTTAGTGAACAACTATCCCCCTCTTTTACGAAACTGCGATAACAGTTTCTAGCACGGGGAGCCACGCTGAATGGCCCGCGCTGCTCCTGACGCTCATTGAGTTCCTATGAGCATCGGGAGCAGCGCAGGCCATTCAGTGTGGCTCTCCGTGCTAGAAACTGTTATCGCAGTTTCATAAAAGGAGACCTATGTGTACATGCTCTGGTGTCCAGCATGCGGATAAAAAAATATTTTTTATTCTTCTCCAAGGTCCATGTCTAGGAGTAGAGAATGGGTGTGACAATTCTAATTAGTTAGCGCATGGGGCATTGCCATGTGCTAATTGATTAGCACCGAGGAGGGGGGGCCTTACCACCTAGAAAATAGGAGGTGGATGAGGCTTATATGGTAATTTTTTTAATGGCCACACATGTATGGTGAAACTAGCATGTGGCCATTATATGCTTAAGTGTCACTGAAAACTAGCAGTTAGCTCCAAACAAGCAATTTAACCAGACAGGAGTCATTTCTGGCTGGTTAAATCACTTTAAATTAGAGAATGACACGTGGACAAATTTGTCCCCATCCCCCCAGGAACTCAATTTCCCCGGTCCCGTCCCCGTGAGTTTTGTCATTGACCCCATTCCTGTAACTATATAAACCTTGAACACTTATGATTTAAAAGCGTTTGAGGCTTGTGCAGATGAGGACAGAGCTTGCAGGAATGGGGTAGGGACAGGAAAAGAACTCACGGGGATAGGACAGGATAATGAGTTCCTGCGGGGACGGAGAAAAATTTGTCCCCGTGTCATTCTCTACTTTGAATATCAAACCAATAGTGTACTTGGGGCATACATGTGCACCTGCTGGCAAGAGATAGACATATGCCTTAGGTGCTGGAGCGGCTACTGAAGAGTTGTAGGAAATGATTTGCTGGAGAGCAGTGGTTCTGCCGGAACAAAGAGCCACTGGCCATGGAAATACAGATGAGCTGAAAGAGCAGGGGTAGAAAAATAGAGAGGCTCCAATATTCAGCCCATGGGAGGCAGCCTGGCTACCACCTACAGACTGCAGCGATACCAGGGATTCAATGTTAGGGACGTATCCGGCCACCCTAATTGAATGTCCGGGTCTAAGTTTGCCTCCCTGGATTTCTCCAGCCAAGCCAATATTCATCAGCTGGCCAGCTAAGGCAAAACACTGAAAGATAGGCCTGCTTTTTAGATGGGTCTATCTAGCTTCTAACCTTAGCTGGTCAACTGCTGAATATTGCCAGTGACTGGTTATGTTGCAAGACATAGCCAGTCACAAGCCAGTCCAATGAGCAGGATATTCAATGGGAGATAGCCAGATATCTCCCACTGAATATAAGGGTTTAGCTGGCAAAGCGGTACTTAGTGGGGACATTTCCAAACAGGGGGGAGAGGGAAGAGATTGTAGTAGCTATCCTCTGGACCGACTCCATCCAATTTATATCTTTTTGAAGGTGTGGTTTCCAGAATCTTATATAATATTCTTAATGGGGTTTCACCAGAATCTGGTACAGAGGAATCATTCCCTCCTTTTCCCTATTGGCCATTCCTCTCCCTATGCACCCATGCATTCCTCTAGCTTTTGCTTTCACCTTTTCTACCTGTTTGTCTACATACAATCACACCAAAGTCCCGCTCCTCTTTTGGAGAACTCACAACAAGATATAACAATTAAGGGATTTGTACCCAGTCCCACTGTTTCAAGTCCTCTGCACTGACCACTAGAACGTCCCTCTGCTCTACAGGGACATCTGCAATGCCATTTTTGTACAGATGAAGCCAGATAGACATTTTTCTGCCTGCTTTTTTGTCATTCGTATTTTGTACATTTCATTTTGGAAAATAGCTGTTCATTTTGAACATTTTCAAAGCAAAAACATCCTTTCCATGTATTTTCAAAGAGGAAATTCTGACATTTTTCCTGCTTGAAAATGACTGTGAGATGGATGGGTAGGGGTGGGTGGAAGGGTGTACATTATGAGCAGGGCATCCCAGGTACAATAAACATGTTCTCCCAAGATCTTGCAATCTAACTCCTACGAGCTAAATGACGAACTGCCTATTCCAGTTTTGTGGGCGGTCCGACATTTAGCTCACTCTGCTTAGCATCACAGCTTGATAAAAAGGGAGGGGGGTACATGCCATTCCCCCCCCCCTATTCTATCTATGAGAAAAAAGAAAGCATAAAAAATTAGGCCTTAAGAGAATAATTTTAAAAATCTTTTCCCATGTATAAAAGTATGTTTTGCAAATGCAAAGTAGCTCTTCTAAAACTGTGTGGCCAAATACTGGCATAAGAACATAAGAATTGCCGCTGTAGGGTCAGACCAGTGGTCCATCGTGCCCAGCAGTCCGCTCACGCTGCGGCCCTTAGGTCAAAGACCAGTGCGCTAAGTCTAGCCTTACCTGCATACGTTCTGGTTCAGCAGGAACTTGTCTAACTTTGTCTTGAATCCCTGGAGGGTGTTTTCCCTTATAATAGCCTCTGGAAGAGCGTTCCAGTTTTCCACCACTCTCTGGGTGAAGAAGAACTTCCTTACATTTGTACAGAATCTATCCCCTTTTAACTTTAGAGAGTGCCCTCTTGTTCTCTCTACCTTGGAGAGGGTGAACAACCTGTCCTTATCTACTAAGTCTATTCCCTTCATTATCTAGAATGTTTCGATCATGTCCCCTCTCAGTCTTTTCTTTTCAAGGGAGAAGAGGCCCAGTTTCTCTAATCTCTCATTGTATGACAACTCCTCCAGTCCTTTAACCATTTATAGTACGTATGTGTGTGTGTAAGGGGGGTGACATTCTAACCACCTTGGTGGAGGTGCCGGCACCCATCCTCCTTTCTGCCCCTTTACTACTTCACGACCCCCCCTCCAATCGTGTGCATGCACCCCTTCCCTTCCCTCTTTAATTTTCCCGACATGAGCAGATTCACGAACTTGCCGCCCGCATCAGTGTCGGTTCTTTCTGTCACTTCCGAGTCCCGCACCTAGGAAGTGACATCAGAGGGAGGGCCGACATGATGCGGGCAGCAAATTTGTGATGCTACTCGTGCCTGGAAAATTAAAGAGGTACAGGGGAAGGGAAGGGGACGCGCACGTGGCCGTGGGGGTCTGGAAGGAGGGGGGTGCAGAAGAGGGTAGGGTAGGGGACCACCGCCCCGGATGCCACTCACCCTCACTATGCCACTGCATATAAATAAGCGTGTCGACAAGATGACCTCTACTTACATGCACCTTCAGAAATACAATTTGGATGGAGCTGGGGAGGAGCATTATGGGACTGATTCTAAAAACACCATCCTGATTGTAGGTAGTGGTAGACGTCCTACTACCATCTCACCAGCCAATCGGGACTCAATTAATTAAAAAAATCCATGTGGCAAAGGACGCCTACAATACAGACATCTGACTCTTGCTTATGGAGGCTTCTAGGCACACCTACTGACACCCAAGAATGGTGTGGGCGTGGTTTCCACCAGAAGTGATAAAAAAATAAAACTGTGGAAAATGACGTTCGATAAGATGATTTATTAATCACTTCTTCCAAAAGATAAACACGAATAAATACAAATATAATAGTCCACATATGTAGTCCTATCAGAATACGGCGGTGAAATCATCATAAAAAAGTGATTAAATTACTAAAGTGCAAAACATATTCATCGCATATACGTTTCCATTATACATGTTTTGCAAAGTACTATCGTATTTTCACATAGATAACGCGCACCTGTGTAAAACGCGCACACGGGTATAGCGCGCAGAAAACACAAATTTATGTACAGAAATTTTTATATACCGCACACACCCGTATACCGCGCATGCTGCCCGACTGTCCCGTCGCCGCCCGACTCTCCTTTCGCCCGCCCCGACTCTCCTCTGGCGACCCCGACTCTCCTTTCGCCCGCCCCGACTCTCCTCTCCCCCTTGAAGTCCTGCCCCCACCCTGAAAGCCTGATGCCCCCCCTGACGTCCGATTCACCCCCCCCCGCAGGACCGCTCGCACCCCCACCCTGAAGGACCGCTCACACGCACCCGCACCCCCACCCTGAAGGACCGCTCGCACCCCCACAGCCTCCCGACCACCCCCATCATGTAGAAGCTCCTACCGGTGTCCTGCTGCTTCCTCTTGACGGTCCCGCCCTTTCTCTGACATCAAGCCCTCTTGCCCCACCGACTCCCCGACACGATCGGGGCAAGAGGGAGCTCAAGCCCTCTTGCCCCCCCCCGACTCCCCGACACGATCGGGGCAAAAGGGAGCCCAAGCCCTCTTGCCCCGCCGACTCCCCAACTCCCCGACAATATCGGGCCAGGAGGGAGCCCAAGCCCTCCTGGCTCTGGCGACCCCCCCCCGCTAGTTGTTTGGGCCAGGAGGGAGCCCAAGTCCTCCTGGCCCTGGCGACCCCGCCCCCCCCGCTAGTTGTTCAGGCCAGGAGGGAGCCCAAACCCTCCTGGCCACGGCGACCCCCTACCCCCACCCCGCACTACATTACGGGCAGGAGGGATCCCAGGCCCTCCTGCCCTCGACGCAAACCCTCCTCCCCCCAACGACCGCCCCCCCAAGAACCTCCGACCGCCCCCCCAGCCGACCCACGACCCCCCTGGCCAACCCCCACGACACCCCCACCCCCCTTCCCCGTACCTTTGTGTAGTTGGCCGGACAGACAGGAACCAAACCCGCCTGTCCGGCAGGCAGCCAACGACGGAATGAGGCCGGATTGGCCCATCCGTCCCAAAGCTCCGCCTACTGGTAGGGCCTAAGGCGCCTGGGCCAATCAGAATAGGCCCGGGAGCCTTAGGTCCCTCCTGGGGGCGGGGCCTTGGACACATGGTCGGGTTGGGCCCATGTGCCCCGATCGTGTCGGGGGTGCCGCGGTTGGCTGGGGCAAGAGGGCTTGAGCTCCCTCTTGCCCCGATCATGTCGGGGAGTCGGGGAGTTGGCGGGGCAAGAGGGCTTGATGTCAGAAAAAGGGCGGGAGTGCCGGAAGAAGCAGTGCAGGCGCCGGGCTCACAGAAGGGCCGGGACCGCCAAGAGGAAGCAGCAGAACACCGGTAGGAGCTTCTACATGATGGGGGGGGGGTCCGGAGGCTGTGGGGGTGCGAACTGTCCTTCAGGCTGGGGGTGCGGGTGGGAGTGCGTGCAAGCGGTCCTTCGGGGTGCGGGTGCGTGCGAGCGGTCCTTCGGGGTGGGGGTGTGAGTGGTCCTGCGGGGGGGTGAATCGGACGTCGGGGGGGAACTATGTAAAAAAAATTTTGTACAATGCGCTCACGCGTATAATGCGCAAGGGTATGCGCGGTTTGTAAAAACCACGTATAACGCGCACATTATATGCGAGTAAATACGGTAATTTAATCACCTCTCTATGATGATTTCACCGCCGCATTCATCACATATATAATTATACTTATTACTTTTAGGACCACTGAGGAAGGCGTGTTCGCCAAAACACGGACCGTATAAGGTCTGCTAGGACTTCATATGTGGACTATTATATTTATATTTATTCATGTTTATCTTTTGGAAGAAGGGATTAATAAATCAACTTTTAGAACATCATTTTTCACAGTTTTCTGTTTTTATTGTTTGGATTGTTTTTCACTGTGAAATATTGGGTCTTCAATTTTTGTTGCTTTTTTCCATCATAAGTGCCTCTATGAGTTTCCATAAGTCGAGACCAATGCCTTAAACATAGACCTGTAAAATGCTGGCCTATATTTTAGGTGTCTGTTAGAAAAAAAAGATGCGATTCTCTAAAGCAGTGTTTTTCAACCTTTTTACACCTATGGACCGGCAGAAATAAAATAATTATTCTGTGGACTGGCATTGGTCTGTGGACCGGCAGTTGAAGAACACTGGGCTAAGTCGTGTGCCAGACCCCGCCCATTTCTACCCAATCTCCACCCCAGATCCCACCCCCATAATAGTACTAGTTGCACCTTGTGCTTCCCGTGCCTCATCTGGAAGCCTTCCCTCTGACGTTGCAACCTCAGAGAGAAGGCTTCCAGTTCAGGCGCAGGATCAGTTAGGAAGAGGGAGCTCAAAGATAACACTGCATCGATCGCACCGTGGACCGGCAGTTGAAGAACACTGTTTTGGGCCTGATGTACGTGCTGGCCTCTGGACCGGCAGGAAATTTCTGTGGACCGGCACTGGGCCATGGACCGGTGGTTGAAGAACACTGCTCTAAAGGATGCCGATGCATGATTGAGATGCGATCAGCGGCCACTTCTTAGGTGGCTGCCGAGATCAGCGTCCTTTGGAGAATCAGGTCCTACATGTGAAAATTTTTCCAATGCTAGCAGTCATGCGCATGTGTGCATATTTATGTATAAATGCTGGTATGCAGCCAATCACGCATTTTTATGTCTGTTGCTGATTGTATTCACAAATATTCAATCCTGGGTCATGTGCAGACACCAGTTGTATATTGAGTGTTAAAACTTATGCTGGGGTTTTATGCTAAACCCCCCAGCCAGTCGGTTTACATTACATTAGTGATTTTTATTCCGCCATTACCTTGCAGTTCAAGACAGATTACAGAAGAGGATTTTTGGACATGTCCAGAGGTGTTACAGAGTAGAGCAGGTTGCTTCATGGATTTCTTGAATAGCAGGGTTTTTATTTCTTTTCTGAAAGTTTTGTAGGCTGGGGTTGTGATTAGTAGATTGGAGAGTTGGTGGTCTAGGTTTGCTGCCTGTGTGGCTAGAAGGCCATCATACAGTTTTTTCCATTTGATGTCTCTGATTGGAGGGTATGTGAATGGTGTCTGGGTTCTCCTGTGTCTGGTTGTGGTTGTTTGGATTGGGCGGTTGTTCAAGTAGGCTGGGCTGTCACCATTTAGGGATTTAAATAATAGACAGTAGAATTTCAATAGTATTCTTGCTTGAATTGGGAGCCAGTGTGAGTCGAGGTATGCCTCGGTGATGTGGTCGTGTTTTCTTAGTGAATAGATTAGTCCCAGGGCTGTGTTTTGTACTGTTTGTAGGTGTTTTATCATTCAGTCCTTCACCACATAAGCTGAATCAGTTAAAGATAGGACTGTTATTTATGTGGTCCAATTTATGTTCTTATGTGTTTAAGGGCTGAATATCAGCACTTAACCCCATTAGTGCCAACTCCAACTCTGGAACACCCACATATTAGCTATTTTTGGCTTAGGCACTAACTGCGAATATTCTGCAGCACTAACTGGTTAAGTATTGCTGAATACATACTCAAGTTTAGCCCTGGACAAGCGATTTAAATGGCCAGGAGCCTTGCTGAGCTGTTAAACTCACTTTGAATATTGGGTGGAGGATGCCTAAGCACTAGTCTTCAAATACCCACTGAACATACATAGCGGGTATTTGTATATGGGAGCAAAACATGTGTGGAACATAGGCAGGGCACTATTCCTTCTAAACTGAATGGGAATCGTTCCATTGCATTGCTGCCAGTAGGGGGTGGTGCTTCAATATTGTGTTTTGAGTTGCTAGGTGGAGGCGAGTTCCCTGGAGTCTAGATGGGAAAATGTGATAGCGAAACATCACCTCCCACTGATAAGACTGTAGGTGGTGGTGGCAGCCAGTTATGCACATAACTTACAGAATACTTTAAGTTTCATGAATACCTGCCTATCTTAGGCACGGGCATTTACACTAGTTAGTATATATGCTGCTGTAAGTACATGCACCCAAATGATAGGTGTATTGATACTGAGTTAAGCTAGTATTTTGCAATAGAAACTAGGAACCCAGGTTGCTGTATAGAATAGGTTTCTACCTCACTTCCTCGGGTGCCTAAATGGAAGTGTCATCTTAGAGTGCTTGCACACATTTACATACATTTGTGCATGAGAATTTGTATACTATTAGGGATGGTTCTGAAAGCTAATTTTTTATATAAGCACATAGTTGCTCATGTTGGTTTTATAAATTAGACTTACAGCCTTTTGTGTAACTTTTATTATGAAATTAGCCCATGTGTGCATCTGAGGTAATGGGAAATAGAGAGAGTAATTTTATGGCTGAGTGAGTACAAAAATAGTACACATATACATAAGAGTTGCCATACTGGGATAGACCAAAGGTCTATCAAGCCCAGTATCCTGTTTCCAGCAGTAGCTAATCCAGGTCACAAGTACCAGGCAAGATCCCAAAAGAGTAAAAATAGATTTTATGTTGCTTATCCTGTGAGATAAGCAGTGGATTTCCAGAAGTCTGACTTAATGGTTTATGGGCTTTTCTTTTAGAAAATTAGCTAAACCTTTTTTTTTAAACCCTGCTAAGCTAACAGCTTTTACCACATTCTCTGGCAACAAATTCCAGAGTTCAATTATACGCTGAGTGAAGAAATATTTCTTCCAGTTTGCTTTCCCTGTCCATGCTTACTGCAGGTTTCAAAATGAAATTATTCACTTACCCCCCTTAATCTACAACAGGTTGCCTAAGTTTGGCTGAATGAAAAGGTTGGGTGGCCGTGTTAATCTACTCTTCAAGGTAATTTGTAGAGATAAAACAAAAACATAAAAGAAAAAAATACCTTTTTTATTGGACTAACTTAATGTAGTATATGATTAGCTTTCAAAGGTAACCCCTTCTTCTTCCAATTATATAAGTTATAGAACGCTAGCACTTATGTCAATGACGGTTACTGTTATGCATATAACTGTTATCTGCTCATTCAGTGGTATTCTATATCTTACACACACAACAGCCTTATAGTTTCTTTTACAAAGCTGCACTAAAAAGAGGTCTTTACATCTTTATGCAGGTCTTTTTCACACACTAAGGCCATTTTTAGTGTAGCTAGAAAATGGCCAATTCTCCATTTTCTGAATTAATGGCCCTGCGCTGTTGCCATTAGTGTGTGGCCATTAATAAAAATTAGCACATGAGCGCTTACCAACACCTGTTTTGTAGGCAGTAAGGACTCACGTACTAATCCTGTGCTAATGCTGACATGCTGATAGGGCAGAAGCACTCAATCTCTGCCCCCCAGACAAGCCCGCTCTGTGGAAAAATTGTACACAATTTTAGCTTGTTATCTGAGCACACACATTGCAAAATTACTGCAGAATACCTCAGTTAGTGCCATAGTGAGAGAAGTTGGTGCCCGTGGTCAAGGCGCCCAACATCCCCCCAGCAGTGGGGGAGTCTCTTAAATGCATTTCCCCACCCCTTACCTCTTCTAGTTATCACTGGCAGCAAGCAGGGTCTTCTATCCGTTGCTCACACCAACTAAGCCTGCCCTCGGATATCACTTCCTGGTCCCATGAACAGGAAGTGAGATCATAGGGTGGCTGAGGCTGGCACAAGCAGCATGGAGAGGGGAGACCCTGCTTGCTGCTGGAGACACATGGGTACATGGGGAAAGAATGCATTTAAGAGACCCATCCATGCCTAGGGGGGGGAGGGGGAGGAGAGATGCTAGAGCCCCTGTTAAGTCGGCACCTGGGGTACTCTGCCCCTGACCCCTTACTACTCCACAGGCCTCAGTTCATCCCTTTTTAAATTGAAGTAAGCACGCACTACTACATACCACAGTTTAGGAAAAGGAACCCTTAGCGTATAAGTCCGAGGACTGTTCACAAGGGAGGGTCATGTGAGGGCAAGGGCGTGTCTAACATTTATATTTGTATTACATGCTAAAGTATCATTACATTACATGCTAAAGTATCTTATTTAGGGCACAGGTTTATGTCTGCTATTGACATGGAGTGGGCACATCTAAATATAGGTGCCGACTTAACGTTAGTATTCTATAAGAACTCATACGTGCAAAAGTGTTCGTATAGAACTGGTTCACAGCCTGCAAAATTTGGGTGCCTAGCTTGAAACGATCAGCTACAAAATTGCCCCTTTAATTTCATTTTGAAAATTAACTCCATGCATATGTTAACCTAAATTTTCTGGATTAATTTGCATACCTGGAAGCTTATTTTCAAAAGTATGTATGTAAATGTCTTTCCTGCCCCCACCCCCACTCATTTCCATGTACATGCAGTTTTTTTTTAAGTCCCTATTTGGATGCTTAAAGCATCACTTTACAGCACACTGGCCTGGTTTTAAAATGGCCTTTCCTATGACTTGCCCAAGGTTACACAGAAGGTCACTGGGAAAAGAGGGATTTGCATCACGGTTTACCATAGTACTCAGTAGCCCGTGGCTGTAATCACTAGACCAGAGTTTCTCAACTCGGTCCTGGAGTATGCCCTTGCCAGTCAGGTTTTCAGGATATCCACAATGAATATGCATGAAAGAAATTTGCATATAATGGAGACAGTGAATGCAAATCAAGTTTATGCATATTCATTGTGGATATTGTAAAAACCTGACTGGCAAGGGCATACTCCAGGACCGAGTTGAAAAACACTGCACTAGACCAATCCAGCTATCTCTGAAATCTAATTGTAGTATGACTGGTTCATGGCATGGTGTGTCCCCTTTTCAGGCTCTGTAGAGTCAGGGTGCCACTGAAATCGTATGCATCGGTCCCTAAGGGGCCTGCATTGGACCAGTATGGCACTATTAAATGGCTGGGAGTGCTTTGCTTGGCTAATAAATCACACCTTGAGTGCATTATGAAAGATGTGATCAAGCAACTGAAATCTGATGCCCTGGTGAAGCACAGCTTAGAACATGTTTATGCCATATCTATTAATAAGAACTGCATTTATTTTTGCCTTTCTGCTCTTTTAAAGCTTTGTGTTCTTTCCCTAAAGCTTTTAACTGGCTGTTTCGACACAGGTAAGCTCCCAGATACATCAAAGGCCATATTATACCTATGTAGAAAGGCAGGTCTTAGCTCTGTGACACCCTTCCACCAAGCTATATGGTTGTTCCAATTTTTGTCTCTATGCCAGGGTTTGGTTGTGCCTCTCTCTGGCCCTAAGCTCTTATGTACCCTTGGCTGCACATCATGGCTGCACACTGGCATGCAGCGCTAGCTGAGGAAGCGTGCAAGGTGCATGCGAACACTATTTAAATATATAAAAGGAAAAAAAAAGAGAGAGAGAGAAAGGAAGTGAATCAGGGTCGTTTCCATTTTAATTGTAAAACAGATAAGCACTAAACACTTTGAAAAAGTAAATGACTTGAGAATAATTACTATCTATTACTCTGCATCCCAGGGGTGCAGTTTGAGGAACCCAGATGGCTACAAAAATGGGATTTAGCAGAAAATTGAAGACATTATTCACCGTAACACATTATCAATTACCTTCATATCAATTACAATAACCTTACATTAAAAGAGGGTCCAAGAGACTCTCTCTAGCCCCTTAGTCTTAATGGTAATTGCACTCTCCATGAGAGGTTATGAGGGGAGGGGGTGGAAAGGGAATGGGAGGGGTGACAGGGAGTGAGTAGACACTGAAGTCCTCATCTCCCCTGTCCTCCCCCCCCCCCCCCACATACACACACCTCAAGTCCTGATGGGAGTTGCAGTGCTAATAAAATGGATATTCTTTTCACACAGAATTCTCCATCGAGGTTCCCTTTCTACCCCATTTTCTATGGTTGTAATGATTCAAGGGCAGCTGATGCAGCAGCTTTGTGCTGCCTTCCTGAGATGTATTCTGCTTGGCTGAGCTGTTTTGGGGACTGTGTTCGGGGATGAAAATGAGAAGATTTGGCTGGTGATGTACTGAGTAGGGCCACAGCCTGTATGTCCCATCTCTGCTTCTTTCAATGAGCTGTGCTTGCTCTGTTTTGACCAGAAGCAGATTGTTTAATCCAGTGGTTCCCAACCCTCTCCTGGAGGACCACCAGGCCAGTCGGGTTTTCAGGATAGCCCTAATGAATATGCATGAGAGAGATCTGCATATAATGGAGGTGTCAGGCATGCAAATCTGCTCCATGCATATTCATTAGGGCTAGCCTGAAAACCCGACTGGCCTGGGGGTCCTCCAGGACAGGGTTGGGAACCACTGGTTTAATCTATCATCACACTCCTTAACTGAACCACGTTTTAGAAGTGATAATCTCTTCTGTCTGTCCTTTAATAATAAGCAGTAATTTTACAAACCTTTTATCCCTGGTAAAGCTTGTTTTACCTGCACAACAGGAAGTGCTTGTGGACATTTACACCAAGTACCAAACAGATATATGTGGTTGCATTAGATCTGTGATTTTGCAGGTTTCGCGAGTCTCTTTTAAATATCCACGTAGGTGTCTATGTGGTTTTTTTCAAAAAGTCAAAATTCTAGGAAGAGTTTAAAGGCCATCTTTAAGAATTACCTAGTGGCATAGTGAGGGTAGGAAGCGCCCGAGGGGGTGGTACCCTCCCGCGCCCTCCTCTCTGCCCTCCAATCCTTCCCATCCCCTTCAACAAATTCACACCCTTTCTGCTCCGTATTTCTTTTAAATCTTTGCCAGTGTGAGCACTTTCTCTGTCCTGCTGATTGCACTGGCATTGGCTTTTCCTCTGGCATGACTTTCTGGCCCCATGACCAGGAAATGATTTCAGAGGAGAGCCAGGCTGCCAGAAGCAGCAGGCCAGAGAAGTTGCTTATGCTGGTGAAGATTTAAAGAGGTATGAGTTGGGGAAGGGATGGCCGAGCATGTCATGGGGAGCAGAGAGGTGCCAGTGCTCCCACCAAGACAGCGCCAGGGGCAGTTCACCCCCCTAACTATGCCACTGAACTTACTGCCCAATATTCAATGCTTCCTTGTTTCCCCGAAAATTAGACAGTGTACTGTGTCCAGCACTGGTCGTCGTACACAAAGAAGGACACGGTAGTACTCAAAAGGGTCCAGAGAAGAGTGATTAAAATGGTTAAGGGGCTGGAGGAGTTGCCGTACAGTGAGAGATTGGAGAAACTGGGCCTCTTCTAACCCTTGAAAAGAGGAGACTGAGATGGGACTTGATCGAAATGCTCAAAATACTGAAGGGAATAGACTTAGTAGATAATACAGATTGTTCACCCTCTCCAAGGTAGGGAGAACGAGAGGGCATTCCACCACGAGGGGAGGCGGGACCCAATTCTTAGGCTCTTGGCCGCCACCGTGAAGCTATTCGGGCATCGGGCGATGGCTCCCTCGGCTGCCAGATCGGAGCGGCTGTCGGACTGGAAATCGGTGGGGAGCTCGGGAGGGGCAGCGCCAATGAGACTGGAGGTCCCGGATGAGGACAGCGGAAACAGAGCAGGGGGCAAGCAGGGAAGAAATTTGGAAGAAAGATCAACAAAGGCAAAGTGGAACGAGGACAGGGGCAGGACAGGGGAGGCAGCACAGAGGATGACCTAACTGGCCGCCATCTTGTTGGAATATTCATGTCTATCTCTATCTCTATCTCTGTCTTTATATTTTTATCTTTACTTTTCATAAATTGTTTCTTCAGGTACTTTAGTTAGATTGTGAGCCTTTGGGACAGTTAGGGAATTTCCAAGTACCTATCTTATTTATTTTTATTTATTGTAACTTTTAATGCATCATTTTTGTAAACCGCTTAGAAACCTCACGGTTATTAGCGGTATATAATAATTAAATTAAATTAAAGTTGGAAAGGGATAGATTCCATACAAATGTAAGGAAATTTTTCTTCACCCAGAGAGGTGGAAAACTGGAACGCTCTTCCGGAGTCTGTTATAGGGGAAAACACCCTCCAGGGTTTCAAGACAAAGTTGGACAAGTTCCTGCTAAACTGGAACATACGCAGGTGAGGCTGGACTCATTTAGAGTACTGGTCTTTGACCTGAGGGCCGCCGCATGAGTGGACTGCTGGGCAGGATAGACCATTGGTCTGACCCAGTTGCAGCAATTCTTATGTTCTTATGTCTTATATTCATTTGGGGCCCAAAAAAGGCACTAGGTCTTATTTTCAGGGTATTCACATGATCATCACTCCCTTCTTCTCCTTCACCCCAATTCTTCCTCTTTCCTTTCTCTACCCCACATGTGCAGCATTTTTCCTTCCTTCCATCGGCCTGTGCAGCAGAAGCTTGCCCTGCTTCTATCCTTCCCTCCCTCCTATCCCTCATGCAGCATAGCCCTACCCCAGCTTTTATCTTTCCCACCCTCCCATCCTTCGGGCAACTTAATCCTTGCCCAGCTTCTATCATTCCCTCCCTCCCATCCTTTGTGTAGCATCCCTTGTGCAGCAGAACCCTTGAGCACCCCACCTACTGTGCATCTGAACCCCTTCCATCCATTCCTCTCCGCTGGCCGTGAGCAAGCCCTACCTTCAACCGAAGCAGCGTCAGACCAGCAGCACTCTAAACAGACTGCTTGGCCTTGTCTGTCGTGGATTTCACTCTGCCACGTTACATGCAAGAGCGATTAACAAAGGGGGAAGAAATATCCACGTATACAAAGGACGTCCTTATTTAAACCTGTTTCAGGCACGTCCAGGGTTCAAAAAGGTGTCCTGATTGAGCAGCTGTCCACTAGAGGAATTAAGGCATGACACCTCCTTAATCCCCCAATGCCTGCCGTCTACCTCTTTCTCCCCTGAAAGTGAAATCAAAAGGAGATACCAGGCTGAGAGGAGATATGATTGAAGTCTGCAAAATCCTGAGTGGGGTAGAACAGGTACAAGTGGATCGATATTTTTACTCTGTAAAAAATGACAAAGACTAGAGGACACTTGATGAAGTTACTGGGAGATACTTTTAAAAGCAATAGGAGGAGATAGTTTATCATTCAGAGAATTATTCAGAGAACTATTCAGAGAATAGTTAAGCTCTGGAACACATTGTCAGAGGTTGTGGTAGAAGCGGTTAGCATAGCTGGTTTTAAGAAAGGTTTGGACAATGTCCTGGAGGAAAAGTCCATAGTCTGTTATTGAGAAAGACATGGGGGAAGCCACTCCTTGCCCTGGATTGATAGCATGGAATGTTGTTACTATTTGGGTTTTTGCCAGGTACTAGTGACCTGGATTGGCCACTGTGAGGACAAGCTACTGAGCTAGATGGACCATTGGTCTGACCCAGTATGGCTATTCTTATGCTTTTATGTTCTTATGTCTTATGGGCACATGTATGCATGCCAATATCTTAACAATGCAAGAAACCAATCTAAGAAACATCCTAATGGTAAACCAAGGGACTCAGGTTCAAACTTTTCCTGTGGGGTTCACAATTACTACTACTACTACTAATCATTTCTATAGCACTATTAGACATTCACAGTGTTATACATCAAAAACATGGAAGAGACAGTCCCAACTCAAAAGAGCTTACATTCTAGTCAAGACAGACAAACTGGACAAGAAAGATATGCAGAATATAATTTTTTTAAAATAAGAACATAAGAATTGCCACTGCTGGGTCAGACCAGTGGTCCATCGTGCCCAGCAGTACGCTCACGCGGCAGCCCCAGGTCAAAGACCAGTGCTATAAATGAGTCCAGCCTCACCTGTGTATTTTCCAGTTTAGCAGGAACTTGTCCAACTTTGTCTTGAATCCCTGGAGGGTGTTTTCCCCTATAACAGACTCTGGAAGAGCGTTCTAGTTTCTACCACCCTCTGGGTAAAGAAGAACTAGATAAATAAAGAAGGTGCATCAATACATAGTGCTCGGGTGGGGGAATTACAGAGGGAACAATAAGGGTGTAACATTAGACAATACTTTTCATACTCATATCTCCAAATGGTTTCTTCATCATTTCTTGCCTTATGACAAGTTCACTGTTGGTTCATTTCTTCAAAAAAGTTCCTGCCGTATACTTATTCATTCTCTAGTTTTATCTAAACTCGATTACTGCAATTCAATTTTGGTTGGTCTGCTTAATTACCAGTTACATCGTTTACAGCTGGTACAAAACACTGCGGTTAGATTGATATATGGATGTTCAAAATTTGACCATGTGACTCCACTTCTTAAAACTGAACAAATTCTTCCTATAGCCTAATGAATTCCTTACAAATATAATACAATCACTTTTTCTGTTATGTTCTCTGGACTCCGTTCTTTCTTGCACAGTTTTTTTGGTTCATTATACTGCATGGAGATCCCTTCGTTCATCAAACCAACATCTCTTAAGTGTACCTTCTTTTAGGCAATTATTTCTTGGTGTACACAGAAATTCTTCATTTTAAGTTATAGCATCTGCTCTTTGGAACTCTCTCCCCACTTACCTTCGCGATGAAAAGTCGTTCATTACATTTAAAGCCCAATTAAAGGCATTTTACTTCTCTCAAGCATTTTGCTCATAGTTTGTTTGTTTTTTGGGGGTTTTTTCCTTTAAATGTAATAGAGTTTGTTTTGTATTGTTTTATTCCCTTATTTTATACTTATTGTAAACCGCTTAAATTTTAACTTTTTTTGTTTTATATTTGAGGTATATTAAATAAATTGAACTTGAACTTAACAGGTAGGGGAAGTATCGAGGGAGTGATAAGACTGGGATTTGAACCTGGGCCCATTGGTTTACAGTCCAGCCCACTAATCACTATGCTTCTTCTTTGCTCTACAAGGATGTCTATGTGGCCATTTTCAAAGAATGTTGCCATACAGACTTTCATTGTGCTTTAATATGTTTTTTTTTTTTTCTTCATGTCCCTTGTTTTCCCCTATTGCCCCTATTGGGCATTCCAGTTTGTAAAATGGCTGTTTTTGCTGAACATCTCCAGCACATGGATGACCATATCACATATTTTTGAACATATTTCCTGTTTCGAAAATACAAGTGAGATGGACATCTTCATGAAACATTCTGACATGGAAGTCCCTAGTCTGACTTGGATGTCCTTTCAAAAATGCCCCTATGTGTGTCTTTATCAAATGCCAAAATAGGCATTTCTTGGACTTCTCCCTAGGTAACATGTTACAATATTAACATTATAATTTCTAGCAACAACTCTGGGAGAGTATAAGAAGAAACTGCTTCTTTGAACCTGGCTCATCAGGGGATCAACCTATTTGTTCTGTTCTCATTAATTCTCATTTGATCTTCCCTCAGGAAGCTACCATCAGTAAATTCTCATCAAAAAGGCCTCTCTTATATAGGTAAAATAGCACATTTTACCCCAGTGATGTTTACTATAGAATTTCCTGCCTGAAGCCAGAACGTAGCCTCTTCCTGGCTGCAGTAGCACAGATAGGGACAATTCAATAAAGAAAAGTAAAAGTTAGACAGCCAAAATCTAAGCGCTAAGCTAGTAGTAGTCTATAACAGCAAAGTGGTGTGCCTAATGCATTATAGAATACTTGCATAAGTCAGCAATTAAGTGCTTTATGGCAGGTGTATTGGTGCCCTTAAATGCAACCTATACCTATATAAGTTAGGCACCTGACAGTTTTCAATAAAGCGTGCACTGAAATTGCTGGAACACCTATGCCCCACCCCAGGGCTGATGTTAGGGGTAGACAAACATGGCAATTGTCCTGGGCCCCTATGTCACGACGGGTCCCAAACCTGCCTAAAGTTGAAAGAGATACAACCTCCAAGCAAGTTTTGGGGGCCTCTTCTCTAGTGTCTGCCCTGGGCTTCATCTTGTCTAGCACTGGCCGTGCCCCACCCACACGCCTCCCTTTTCAGTTACCTACTAGGTCACGTAGGCGCCTAACTGCAATTTTCTTTCTGTTTGGAGCACTATATAGAATTACCCTAATAGCGAGCACAAAGTTGTGGTGAAATAAAAACTTCCACATTCAAACAAAAGTCCATGCAAGCCTCTTGGATTCCACTTATGTTGACGCAGTTCTTCATACCCTCATCACTCCACCCCAGATAACAGAGCTTGTATAGCACTCCTAACATCAGTCATGCAAAGGGCCATTAGCTGGGAATTTGAGCAAGGTCTTTTACTTGGCAGAAGAACAAAGTGCTAATCGCTAGGTGCCCTCTCCCATCTTTTGTCTTCGATTTGCAAGCAAGCGTATTTTAGCTCTAGAAAACAATCTTTGCTTTCTTTTTTTCGTTGTTTCTGATTTTAATTTGCTGAAATGATTGAGTATCCTTCACTAGTAAGCACTGAGTCTTATTCTGTGCCTATGGATAAAAATTTCCATTGAATAAGGCCTAATGAGTTCTGATAAACACTAATTTCTTTCTGCAGATGAAACTCTGCATTGTATGCTAGTAATATAAGGAGTGTAAACACAAAAAGCAGTGCCAACAACCCCACGATAAAAGCCAACAAAAGAAAGAAAGTGGGGAGATAACTCTACACATCAACCTATGACAGTGTTCAGTTTCAAACCATTTATTCAATACAACACATACAGTATATAAATAAATATCAGTAGATATATAACATATTTTGTTCTGGGTCCTTTCAGTCCGTGTTTCAGCTTTAACACTGAAGCCTGCGTCAAGGATATAGGTAAACAATCTAAAATAATACATATATGACATAATGGTTTCAAATTGTGCAAAGTTTGGCCAATGCATTTCTTGTCTCCTTATGTCTTAATTCACTTTTCAGGTGCGTTACTTTACTGACGTCCCTAGTGCTGTGGGAGTTGCAGTTTCCTGACGTCTTTATTTTTAGCTCTGACATCACCTTTTACTTAAAGTAGTAAGTGGTCAATATTCAGACCAATGAGTGCTCCAGGCCTCAGTCTGATGTTCCAGCTGCCATCACTAAGCATTCTAAGCTTCATTCTGGTGCTCCGACAGCTTTTGTCTATATGTTTCAATCTTCATCGCCAGAGATTTTAACTACACTTCAATGGAAATCCCACAACAACTTCCTCCATCCCTGTGGTAAATCTTTGGCAACTTTTTCCATACCTGTAGGAATACTGCAGGTTCTGCGTAATTCCCACAATCCCCATTCTATGCAGCTCTCTAGATTGGAGGGACGGATTTCAAGTGTTGCCACCTGCCTCCTTAAGAGGCTCCTTGGGCGCATCAGACTGTGCATTAGAAACAATATTTCCAGCTTATATCTAGCAATAGCATTATCTTTTCATGAATATCACAGCTTGAGAGTTTAAATACAAGCTGCATTATTCAATCTGAATAATAATGAAATACTTTACATGTATTTACATAATTTGAATCTTCACTTTAGTTTTGCTCCCTGTGATCTGCCAAAGTGTGCATTAAATGCAAATAATGTCCATGCTAAATGGCAAATATCTGATGTTATTCCTCAACACACATTATTAACTACCACTTAGTATTTCTAATCTAGCATCTCCTAGAGGCAGGGTAACATCACATTCTGTTCCCAGCATTTTTCTTGCTTTCTTCCATATAAGCTTAGTAGTACAGTGCAGGATGCATCTCTCTATAGCTCCTTTCAATGCTTTTTATCACTGACCACTAGGTGTCACTGTGAGATCAGTATGTTTCCCAATCCTCCTCTATCAGAAGTAGAATTACCCCAGGAATTTGTTCAGCTCCAATGAGGCTATGGAAAGATTTTCTTGCATTGCACAAAAAGCTTTTACTCTTTCGTTTCTTAAGAAAACAGAAATACAAATCCATAGATGTAATGGGTAAATCCAGGACTACTGGGGAGCCCTAGCCCTGCTGTTCAGAGGCTCAGCTGGAACTGATCTTAAGCCTTTTCAAAGGTTTAACTAGTAGCCTAAAGCAGTGGTTCTTAAACCTGTCCTGGGAGAACCCCAGCCAGTTGGGTTTTCAAAATATACCACATGAATATGCATGAGAGAAATTTGCATGCCTACTACCTACTTTATAGCCAAATCTCACTCATGCATATTCAGTAGGGATATCTTGAAAACCTGACTAGCTGGGGGTCCCCTAGGACAGGTTTATGAACTACTGGCTTCAAGTACTCAATAGACAATTACGGACCTTATTAAATTCTTTATGTGTTGCACACTGATACTTACTCCCAGTTCTCGAGTGTCACCAGCTGGTCAGATTTGCAGGATTCCCCTAATAAATATGAATGAGAAAGATTTGCATACAACAGAGGTAGTATGTAAGCAACTCTCTCCCTCATAGATATTCATTAAGAATATTCTGAATCCCTGACCCATTAAAGACTCTCAGAGAGTAAGAATGAAATCCACTATGCTAACCACTAAATTGTGAATATTCCCTCATTCACTCCTCCCCTTCTATTCTACTCTCTCCTGTATATATTTTATTTTCATAACATCTTTATTGTTATTATTCTTTGCATTCACATATAAACATAATGCCATAAGCTGTAACCCGTTCTGAGCTCTTTGAGGAGAACGGAATAGAAAATGAATTAAATAAATTAATAAATAATATAGCACATACAATATAAACTGTACTTTTAATATGTCATCTACTTCCTCTCACTTAACAAGTTAAGGGGGTCATTTATCAAACATTAGCACATGTTATATGTAGCAGGAATAAAATAGGTCCTGTGACGGAAAACATGAGCTAAATTTTAGTAAAAGACCCCCCTGAAGAATAAGTTTAAACAATGCGATGAGTTGCAATTGCTCTGTAAACGAAGTTTGGTTTCTGCTCATGTACAACAAATTTCTTCCAGTTGTCAGACATTTTTTTTTAGATTGTTTGAGGCCTCACAAATAAAGCAGTAGGCCGAGAATCAGGGAAGTCCAATCCAAATCCAACTGCAGCTCCTTTTCATCTTTGACAAGTGAGATAGGGGGGGGGGGGGGGATTCAATAAATGGTGCCCAAAAGTAGGCCCTGGAATGATCTGGGCTGTTAATATTCTGCAGGAGGAAAGGGATTGGGACTTGTGTACTGACTTTTTGTAGTTTTACAATCACACTCAAAGCAGTAGAGGTACTTCAAACATTTTCCCTACCTGTCCAGGTGGGCTCACAATCTTATCTAATATACCTGGGGCTGTGGAGGATTAAGTGGCTCGCCTAGGTTCACAGGGAGCAGTGTGGGATTTGTACCCACAATCTCAGGGTGCTGAGGTTATAGCTCTAACCACTGCACCACAACATGCGTAACTTAAAGGAATGCCCCCAATCTGCCCAAAACCTGCTCATTTCTGCACCCCCCTTTTTTGAATCACGCATAAAATTTAGGTGCGGATCCCTAGAGCAATATGATAAAGTACCTGAATGTAAACCACTTAGGATATAAGTGATATATAAATAATAAAAGGACATCTGTGCCTAAGTTTGGGCAGGGGCATTTGCACCACATTTTCATTGGTGCAAATGGCTGCCTCTAAAATTAGATACGGTTCCTGGGCGTAAGCACTATTCTATAAATCGTGCGTACCTAACTTTAAGCACGGCTTATAGAATAACACTTTTTTTCTGCATCAATTTTTTAGGACCCACTTATTACATCACATTACCTTAGTGACTTATATTCCGCCTTAAGCTTGCAGTTCTAGGCGGATCCCAAAAGAGGTAAGCAGGCCTTTACCAGGAGAGTAACAGGGTAAGGTACTAATTACAGGATATGAATGTAAATTGCCTTGAGCTACAACTGAAAAAGCTGTCAGTAAAATTCAAAAAGCCTTCTCTATTCATTTTGGGTTTGTTTGTGTTTTGAGACATGCACTGTATTTGTGCAAGAACTTAAAATGCATACAGTATATAGGTATGCACATATTACAATCAATTTGGGGAACTTTAAATTTTCATACACTAAAACAAACTGAATACACACTCACAAATTCACACCCCTAATGAATTGATGCCATCCATTGACTCAGCAATTTTATTGCCCAAGGCTTTATAGGTGGAATTGATAAACTTTGAACTATAGGTTGAACCTAGTCACGACCAGTTGCTCAGTCTGTGCCCTTGATCAATCTAATTACTCTTCTCTGATTTACCTTTCTTTCTTTCGTTTTGTGTATGATTCAAAATACTGCTGCTAGATTGATCTTTGGAAAGAAAAAGTTTGATCATGTGACACCTTTGCTGAGGAATCTACATTGGCTTTCCTTTCGATTGAGAGTTCAGTTTAAATGTGCATGTATAGTTTTTAAAATCTTACACGGATTCTTTGCTCCCTTGATTTCTTTATCTCTAAACACCATGAGATCATCAGGCAGTAGAACAATTCAGATGTATAAGCTCTCTTTTCCTTCTACAAAAGGAACAAAATCTGCTAGTAAAATTTCCCATTCTATTCCATATCTATTAACTGCGATCTGGAATGAACTACTTTTTCAAATAAGATCTTGTTTATCCTTCCAAGTCTTTCATAAAATCCTGAAAACCACATTGTTTCATCGGGGGTTTTTTTTAGGCGACAGTCTCAATGAGTGATAATGTTTTTCTTTCTTTGTAATCTAATTGTGTAAACCGAATCAAGCACTTTCTTTTAAGGGATGATTTGGTATATAAATCCAAGATTTAGATTAGATTAAATTAGAAGAAGGGCTAGAGGAAAAGGTAATATCTTTCACCATGGGACAATCGACCAATGCATGAACTACAATCGCATTTCTACTCCAAAGGTGGCTGCATGCCTGTTTTTTGGTGCAGTCAGCAAAATGTTCTCTATGTAGCCCTTCCTTAGGGATCTTGTCAATGATTCATCATTCTATCTCTGTTTTCCATATACACTTCCCCCTCCGTATTCATGGTGACAAGGGAACAGCATGGCCGCGAATACAGAAAAACTGCAAATAACTTTTTGTATGCTTTTGCGGGTTTTCTGTAAAAAAAAACTCTAGAAAAGGCACAAAACCTTAAATAACCTGACCTGTTCCTGTGCGGCTATAAAAGAAAGTGTGGGTCTGGATCCTGAGAACCGCTTCCAGAACAGAGCGCAGGGCTACCACTGCGCGAGCGAGAACAGTAACCTGCTGTGGTTTGACGGGAGACTTCCGGATCAGACTGCGCGCCTGGCGCTGGCAAATGCCAGATACAGAGTCAGCACGTGCCCGCTGAGTTGCAGGTGCATGTACGCTCGGTGACGGGCCGAGGCCTCTGGGAACAGTGCTGGATCCTGTCAGTTCACCAGCCTCCGCCTCAGCTGCAGGTTTCGGCTGATTCCTCCAAATTCCTATGATGTAAATTTGGAGGCGGAGACTGCGTTCAAAAAAACCACGAATAACTGAAACCGCGGATAATGAAATCGCGAATATGGAGGGAGGAAGTGTACTACCCAGGTACTGGAACAAGGGGAGAGCCGGACAGAACATACATCTGAGAAAGTTATTTTGTCATGCACATTTTGTCAAGAATATTCAAACAGAAGTCCATGCATGCAGCGTGCTGCGTGACATACATCCTGGATTTCCACTTGACATGATGCAGTCCTCTACACCCCTATCACCCCATCCCAGCTAATTTCAGAGCTTGTACAGCACTCTTAGCCTCAGTCATGCAAAGGGTCATCAAGACCTTTTACTTGGTGTAAGAACAAAGTGCTAATTGCTAGGTGCCTTCTCAACATCTTTTGTCTTCAATTTACAAGCAAGAGTATTTTAGTTCTAGAAAACACTCCTTGCATGTCTCTTGTCTGTGAAATGACTGAGTTTCTTTTGCTAGCCAGCGCTGAGTCTTATTTTCTACCAGTGGACAATACCCCCATAGAATAAGGCCCAATGAGTTCTGATAAGCATTAACTTCTTTCTGTAGCTGAAGCACTGCATTATTTGCCAGTAATAAAAAGAGCTCATTTCTTGCAGAATCAGAGCAGAGGGGGTGAGAAGATTTATGGGTAGGACTATGTTCCGGATGGCTGCAGATCAGGCATACCAGCTGGGGTCTTCCAATGAAGATGTTCTATAGAAGGTGAGCCAGGATGGGGGTGGGGGAGGGGGAAGGGGTGCTGTCTGAATTTGATCTGCTCTGCTCTTACCAGCAGGTGTCACTGTAAGAGCCAGATGTGAGCAAGTCAGGTCACATGGCTCAAGCAAATCATCACATATGAAAACTACAATGATAAGCCATGTTGACTTTAAGAAAATAACACAATCAAAGTTAATTAGTTGATTTCTATAATTTGTTGTATATTGAGACACCAGATGATATAGCATACAGCATTCACAACAGATAGCATTAAATTAATGCGGCTGATCTCTGGTGCATACTTATATGGGCACATAACTCCAATGTAAGAGCGACATGTCTGATAAAAGGTATGGAAAATCTGTCATACGCTGAGAGATTGGAGAAACTGGGTCTCTTTTCCCTGGAGAAGAAGAGACCTAGAGGGGATATGATAGAGACTTACAAGATCATGAAGGGCATAGAGAGAGTAGAGAGGGACAGATTCTTCAAACTTTCGAAAAATAAAAGAACAAGAGGGCACTCGGAAAAGCTGATAGGGGATAGATTCAGAACGAATGCTAGGAAGTTCTTTTTTACCCAACGTGTGGTGGACACCTGGAATGCGCTTCCAGAGGACGTAATAGGGCAGAGTACGGTACTGGGGTTTAAGAAAGGATTGGACAATTTCCTACTGGAAAAGGGGATAGAGGGGTATAGATAGAGGATTACTGCACAGGTCCTGGACCTGTTGGGCCGCCGCATGAGCGGACTACTGGGCGCGATGGACCTCAGGTCTGACCCAGCAGAGGCATTGCTTATGTTCTTATGTTATGTTCTTATGTTCTTAAATCCAGCTTGTGATTGTCTTTACAGAAACAGTTCTCAGTGTAGCATATGCCCTGTTTGCCTGGAACATTTAATATTACCATCAATGCATTTGGTCAGGAGACCCATTGTGCAATCTCGGATTTTCACTGTGAGACTACCACAAGAGCTCACGGCTGCCATTTTTTAGATGGAGCTATCAGAGACAGGAGCACATGAGGTTTACTCTTGCCTGGTCTACTCTAGAGAACATAAAGTAGGCCCTGGGGAAAATTTATAGGTAGATGGGTGGGTGAGAAGAGAGGTTGGTGAGAGGAGGGATGGGAAAGATGGGTCTTCTGTTGGGAAGGACTACTAAGGAGGGGGGGGGAGCAAGAAGACTTGTTTACTGTCTTTTTGTAGTTTTAAAACCACACTTAGAGTGGTTTTACATACAGGTTCTTCAAACATTTTCCTATCTGTCCCAGTGGGCTCACAATCTATCTAATTTACCTAGGGCAGTGGAAGATTAAGTGACTTGCCTAGGGTCACAAGGAGCAGCACAGGGTTTGAACCCACAACCTCAGGGTACTGAGGCTCTAGCTCTAACTCCTACACCATTTCCTCCATGCTTTGAAGGGTATCAGAAAGGGGATTCAGACCTTTTTAGTGGGGCAGGAGAGATCAATTACATGTTTGGCTGCTACCTGAAAACTATGTAGGTCCAGCAGATATTCACCCACCCTGGCACCCCCATAGAAGGGTTACTAGACGTCCGGGAAAACCTGGACATGTCCTCTTTTTAGAGCAATGTCTGGATTCCCAGACAGACTTTCCAAAACCCAGCAGTTTGCCTGGGTTTTGAAAAGCCCCAGCGAGTTCTGGCCGCATTTGGAGGGCCTCTGAGCATGTGTGGATGATGTTTCCAGGCCCTCCAGACATTGAGGAAGACGAGAGGAGGCTTTGTGGGGGTGAGGCTAGAGGTGGGATGGGGCAGGGCCGGAGCAGAATGGAGTGGGACTGGAGGCGGAACAGGGCGGGACCATATGTCCAGGGTTTTACCGCTCAAAATAAGGTAACCCTACTCCATAGCTAACCAAGCAAAGTTATGACTGCTATTTATTCACTTACATGCTCAGTTAACTATTTGGACATTGGCAATGAACATTGCTGGTACCCACATAACTCCTGGCTCCTCCCTAACTCTGCCTTTAGATCACTCCTCTCCTGCCCACTTTAAAAATGGCTGGTTAGAACCTATATTCAGCAGCACTGCCCAGTTAAATGATACTAAGTATCAGCAACAGGCTTGCTGAACATGATTTAATTGGGCACAGCCTTTAATATTTGAAATTAGTTTTTCAGTTTTTTTCTGACATGTTACAGTGATCTAATTTTGACACTAATCTTGGCTTATATTCAAGTCAGCACCCACCCACTCTCCTCCCAGACATTCGCAGGCCTCCGCCTGGCCTGCTGAATGACCTGGTAGTCCAGCAGTGGGCCAGGACATAAGGGATCCCTCCCACCTCCTGTCCCAGTCAACTCTGACAACTTTTATCTCTCTCCCGCCTCCTCCACATTCTTTTCAAATCCCTGGTGGTCCAGCGGTGTTCCGGGGCAAGAGAGAGCTTCCTACACTCCTGCCCCATCTAGAGCCCCTAGCTAAATGGCTGCCATGAGTTCTTGTGAGTCCCACGAGAACTCACAGCAGCCATTCAGCTAGAAGCTCTAGAAGGGGCAGGAGCGCAGGAAACTCATTCCTGCCCCTGTACACCACTGGACCACCAGGGATTCGAAAGGTATGCGGGGGAGGCAAAAGTTGTCAGAGTTGACCAGGACATAAGTGGGAGGTCACCACTTGACCACCAGGTCATACAGCAGGTCCAGTGGTCATGGAGGGAGGGGGGACAGAGTGCAAAGCCTGAAAGGGCAGCGAGGGAGGGGGACAGGGTGCGAAGCCTGACAGGGAGAGAGGGTAGCTAGGTGTAGAGCCTGGCAGGGCAGGGGAGGGAGTAAATGAATGAGGGAGTCTGGGTGCAGAGCCTGGTAGGGAGGGAGAGGGAACAGGATGCAAATTTTGGCAGAGCAGAGAGGGAGGGAGGCTGGGTGCAGAGCCTGGCAGGGAGGGAGGGTGGCTGGGTGATGATTCTGGCAGGGCAGGGGGGAGAGTGAGGGAGGGGTTGGACTTGGTGCAGAGTCTTGCAGGGCAGAGTAGGGCACTTGAATATACCCCCCCCCCTCCGGTTTATGTTTCAATCAACCTTTTTTTCTCCTTTTTTGGGAGAAAAAGGGTATCTCTGTTTATATTCGGGTCAGCTTATATTCATGTATATATGGTATGTTGATCCTGTGATCTGCCTTGGATAAAGTCGGAATAAAAATAATAAACTATACAATATCACCTATATGCTTAAAGCACTTTGACTATCAGGCCTTAGTTATTGGGTGTAATATTGAGACCATGGCAATCAGCATTTTATTAAACGCCAGCAAATACATGTAAAAGAAAACTGTATATTCAGCACTGGTATTGGCATACTGACTGGTGTTGAATATCTAGAATCAGCATTATCCAGTAGTGCTATCTGGCAAGCGATGATATTAACTGTGCTAATTTGATATTTAACTGGTCAGAGTTATGACAGCCTTTCTTCAGGATATCGCTGCTAACAGATAACCTCTGACTGCGCCCAATCTCCTGCACGTCATGCTCCATCTCTGGCCATTTTCAAATTCAGACTAAAAATCCACCCTTTTGTGCTTGCTTTGTAACTCTTAACCCTTTATTCACCTGTTTTAATCATTCCCTGTTTGTCTGTTTTAGATAGATTGTAAGCTCTGTTGAGCAGGGACTGAATAGTAGCGCTATACAAATGAAGTGGTGGTAATAGTAAATTTGTTTTCTTTTGAAAATTTGCTTCAGGTTTGATTGGTTTAAGGGAAAAGTTTCATGAAGCTTTTACAGCTAATGCAAAATTTGTAACAAGTTTCAAGTTTCAAGTTTATTAGGTTGTTTGTTGAATCGCTTAATCAAATTTCTAAGCGATTTACAATAAAATATACACATATGAAAACGAAAACATTACATACAATTTATCAATTATAACAAAAACAAAGGGAAAGAGAGGGAGAAATACATTTTTTATAGTAAAGAAAGAACATACAGGGAAAACACATAAGGAAATTAAAAAATGGGTGAAAAATAATTAACTAGAGTAACACTGTATAATAAAATTTAATTAATTTAAAAATGCGTCTTTAAACAAAAAGGTTTTTAATTCGCTTTTAAATTTCCCAAACACTTTCTCCTCCCAGCACATTTTAGCAAATGAGGAAGAGAAGGGATGGACTGAGAATCATCTAATTTCTGTCAGAAGAGGCAAGGAAGATTATTTCAGCTGCTTCCTGCTCCTGCCATCACTGACCTTCTCAGGTATTTTAAATTCAGAATCACCTGGCTCACTGGATCCTAAAATCTCTATTTGGAATGTCCACACCTCTATGATGCTATTTTCAGATGTTCACGGTTTTGTTTGCGTGTCGGTTCAAGGATCACAGATTTATAGTTTCTGCAGTGAGCATGATATTCTGTTGCCAAAATTTTAAAATTCTGTGGTTGCTCTGCAGCTTGTCCATATGGTGAAACCACCTCTTCTTAGGGCAAGAAACTGTTTATTATATTAACCTTGAACTAAAAACTAGAATATTACAGAAACAGCATTATTTTTCAGGTAGAGAAATCCAGAGTTCTGAAAATGCTGTCCTAACTGTGATAGAGGGGGTTCAGGATGTGAGGCTTGCTTAATGTGCTACTTAAAAACATGAGTCTCTTGTAAAGGAGAAAGGTCAACTCAGAACACGGGGAAAATGCAGCAGGCGTCTTGCTCCCACTGGTGGCAACTTCTAAAAAGGGAACAAGAGAAGAATGTTAGAGTTTTTTTTAATAAACAAATA
The DNA here is from genome assembly GCF_902459505.1 of Geotrypetes seraphini. Lineage (NCBI taxonomy): Eukaryota > Metazoa > Chordata > Amphibia > Gymnophiona > Dermophiidae > Geotrypetes > Geotrypetes seraphini. The sequence continues at coordinate 182,175,230 of NC_047087.1, forward strand.
CTCTTAAGATCTGCCACAGTATTATTTTTGTGACCCATTACTCCAGGGGTCCCCAAAGTCCCTCCTTGAGGGCCGAATCCAGTCGGGTTTTCAGGATTTCCCCAATGAATATGCTTTGAAAGCAGTGCATGCACATAGATCTCATGCATATTCATTGGGTAAATCCTGAAAACCCGACTGGATTGCGGCCCTCAAGGAGGGACTTTGGGGACCTATGCATTACAAAAACATATTTGCTCCCCCTCTTCCTTCCCCCACCCTCCCCTATTTGGACCAACTGCAGAATTCCTTTGTTCCAAACCAAGTCAGTTCCAGCACATGTCCACTCCCCCACCTCCACACCCCAACCCCAAATGCTTGCAACCCCACCTCCTCAACCCCTTCCCATCCTCTATGTGTGAATACCAGAGTCTCCTGCTGTCTTGGACTGAGTCTAGCTGTCTCATTGCCCTCAATTTCATCTTTAGGAGTCTTGTTCTATCCCACTGTCTCCCTTCAGGATGGCAGCCACAATTTCTTTCTTGTGCAGTTGCGGATGTCTCCTTCCAGTCAAGCTGTTATTCCTACCCCTCCCAGAGGCTATGATTTCCAACAGCAGGCAGCCTTGCAAACATTATGGGCTCCTTTTACAAAGGTGCCTTAGGGCCTTAACGCACGGAATAGCGCACGCTAAATTGCCCTGCACGCTAGCCGCTACCACCTCCTTTTAAGCAGGCAGTAATTTTTCGGCTAGTGAGCGCTAAAAAAGCTAGCGCACCTTTGTAAAAGGAACTCTATATGTAATGGATAGCACACAGTGCCCCTTGTGGCTATATTTGCTATGGCACTGCCATCTGCGGTTTCCAGTAGACAGTTTGTCTATTATCCCACAGGTTCTATATAGGTAACCCAAGTTTGGGTGCCCAGGGCAGATGTGTGAGCAAATTAATTAAGCAAGGTGTTAGCAATCAATAACAAGAATTAATTGGCAACAATTTGTATCTATCCTAGTTGCTGTTCTATAACATCTGTGCCTAAATTTCATAAAGCACAACTCAAAAGGGAAAAAAGGGAGGAGCATGGGCGGATCAGGGGGGTGTTCCCAGAAGTTAGATGCAATGTTATAGAATAATGGATGTCGGTGTTGTATCAGGTTTCAGCAGGCGTAAATCCAGCACCTAACATTAGTTATGAGATCTGCACTGAGCTAATATTCTGCAAAAAAGTATGCATCCTTTGCAGAACGCTAGTGTAGTGCAGAACTTTTCAGTGCCTAACTTAGGGTGCTATTTACTGAATCCAGCCTTGTTTGTAGATTTAAGTTTACTACATGTACCTATTCATTGATCTGGAACTTTCCTTCTACTTTTTGGGGACTTCCACCCAGTGGTGTAGTAAAGGGGGGGCAAGGAGGCAGTCTGCCCCTGGCACCATCTTGCTCGGGGCACCGGCATCCCTCCTCCTCTCTGCCCCCCCTTCCACTCCTCCTCCTGCCGCATGCGTGCCCCTTCCCTTCCCCAAACCTTTTTAACTTCAGGGCAAGCAGCCACTAACTTGCTGCCCGCATCAGCTTCAGCGCTTTCTCTGACCCACACCTAGGAAGTGATGTCATACAGAGCACCAAAACCGACACGGGCAGTAAGATGGTGGCTGCTCGCGCCAAAGGTAAAAAGGTTCGGGGAGGGGGTGCCCATGTGTGGCGGGGGGGGGAGGGAAGGTGGCAGGAGTGGGGCACCATCATCCAGGCGCCACTTACCCTCACTAAGCCACTGCTTCCACCTCAGTCAGAACCAGTTTCTCCAGCTGCAGCAGCAGCAGGATCCTTTATTTGCAGCTACTTATGGATATTTCCCTCCTTTTATATTCCATTCCCAATTCAATTAGCTCACTTATTACTAGAGTTGGGAAACTTGGAAAAGCATAGGCCCTCTTTTACTAAGCTGCGGTAAGGTTTCTACCGCGGCCCGGGGCACTAAATGCTCGGACACTGCTCCAACACTTATAGGAATTATTTTAGCGTCAGAGCAACACTGGAGCATTTAGTGCTCCGGGCTGCGGTAGAAACCACTACCACAGCTTCTCAATCCAGTCCTTGGGACTCACCCAGCCAGTTGAGTTTTCAGGATATCTACACTGAATTTACATAACATAGATTTGTGTACAGATTTATCTCATGCATATTCATTGTGGATTTCCTAGATGTGTCTTGAAGACTGGGCTGAGTACCACTGCCCTGCTTGGCATAGCCTCTAGCCAAAGATTATCACGGAAATCACTAGGAACGGGCTGTCATGTGTTACAACATGGGACATGCCAATAACATATCTCATATGGTGCATGTCATTAACAAATGATAACGAGTAGGAAAAAAAATTCTGGTTTTTCATTTGCTGATATGTGTGCCCTCTTTACAAACAGCAGGCCATATTCTATGTATGAGCCTAAAAATTTGGTGCTGAAAAGAATGGCGCTTGCCATGATTCTACAAAATGCCTCTGAAGATAGGTGCAGTTTATAGAATTACTAGTCTTTAAGCCCGTTACATTAACGGGTGCTAGAGTAGATGTCTGTCTGTCTGGGTATTTTTTTTTTCTTTGTCTCTCTCTCCTTGCACGCTGTCTGTCTGTCATTTTTTCTGTCGGTGAATCTCCCTGTGTCCTTAGTGCCCTCAGTGCCTCCTTCCTATGTCCTTAGTGCCCCTTCCTATGTCCATAGTGCCCCAGTGCCCCTTTCTATGTCCTTAGTGCCCCCAGTGCCTCCTTCCTCACCTCACCCCCCCTCCGATGCCAGCCTGCCCATCCCCCTTCCATTGAACACCCCCCCGATGCCAGCCTGCCTGCCTCCCATCCCCCTGAGCAGTATGTTTCCATGGAAACCCCCCCCGATGCCAGCCTGCCTGCCTGCCATTGAACCCCCCCACCCCCCTCCGATGCCAGCCTGTTTGCCTGCCATTGAAAAAACCCCACCCTCCCTCCAATGCCAGCCTGCCTGCCTGCCTCCCATTCCCCTTCCATTGAACCCCCCCGATGCCAGTCTGCCTGCCTGCCCGCAGCAAGTTTATATGAAACCTCCCCACCCCCTCCGATGCCAGCCTCCCTGCCTGCCTCCCATTCCCCTTCCATTGAAACCCCCCATGCCAGCCTGCCTGCCTGCCTCCCATCCCCCTGAGCAGCATGTTTCCATGGAAACCACCCCCCAATGCCATCCTGCCTGCCTGCCTTCCATTGAACCCCCACCCCCCCTCTGATTCCAGCCTGCCTGCCTTCCATCCCTCTTCCACTGAAACCCCCACCCCACCCCCGATGCCATCCTTCCTGCCTGCCTTCCATTGAACCCCCCACCCCCTCTTCGATGCCAGCCTGCCTGCCTCCCATCCCCCTTCCACTGAACCCCCACCCCCCACCCCACCCCGATGCCAGTCTGGGCCGCCCTGTCCTGCCGGATCAACGTTTTGCCTCTCTCTCCACGGGGCTGGGCTTTGCCCAGCTGTTTCCGGACTGACGTCTTTCCCTCCCCGATCCTCTTCCCAGGGCGAGAAAAAGAAAGGGAAAAGCCGAGTCGGCGCCCCATTGCGGCCGGAGCCGGTTCCGATCCCGAAGCAGAACCGGGGTAACCGGGGAGCGGCTAAAACCTGAACCGGAGACAGGATCAGACCGGGGACCGCGCTCGCCCCCACCCGGGGCTGAGATCAATTCCCCTCCGGAGCCGGGAAAGGGGTGGGGGGAGAGAGAGGAGCAGCGGGATCCGATCCGGAGCTGGAGCACATGTGCAATTCAGATTCCCCACCCCCGCGAGCTTACCCCGATCCTCTCTTACGTTGCATCTGGAGAATTCTCCCCCCTCCCCCACCAATTTGGAGGGAGGAAGTGCAGCATCTGACCGCAAGAACAATCGACTTTTTTCTTCTTTGCTTTCCAATCCGGAGCCAGTTTTGCAAGACACCCCCAGGGGGATCCGAGATGGAACCCTGATTTCTCTCTCCATATTTATAGACTGGCTAAATTTTGATGAGTCGCTGGCACACGCGCCTCCAGCTAGCGCAGGCGCCGTGAGGAGTGACACAGAAGCACACCTCACGCCATCAGGACTCACAATATTTCAACAGCGCATGCGCGCTCTAGGGTTTTATTATTATAGATGCTTAGTGTCTGTGTGCATGACTAACATTTAAGTGCATGCATGCAACAGAAATAGCACTAAGGCCTGAAGAACTGGGGACAAAATTTCTTACTGTTTCGGACGAGAAGGGGAGCCAGCCCGCGCAGTGTTAGAGTCCCCCCACCTGGGTTCAGTTTGCTCAAACACTGCACACACTGGCTTCCCTGTAACAAGCCGCCTAAAGCAGAAAATGAATGGTATGCTTTTGTTTTTAAGGGAATACAATGCTATTGTGAATGCGGGGGTTATGATTTAGAGTTCCCACGATCCCAGAAATGACATCATCTAACCGGGGTTTAAATTTTCACCCTGATTTGCGCTGTTCCAGGCCGCCATGGCAGCTTAGTCAGTGCTTGGCCCATCTCCATTCACCTGATGCAGCTTTTTTCAGCAAAATAAGGTCTTTTGTCAGGAGTTGAAGGAGCATACTTGGATAAATATTGAAGCCAGGGAGCCATCCGAGTAACATCGGGTCTTTAAGAAACCAGAGAATATCTTCAAATGAGTTCTGATAAGTGACTGGCATGCCCATATGGCCGGTGTCTGTCATCGCTGTGGTTTATTTGAAATGTTAAAAGTCAAATGTGGATATTTTTTGCCTATGATAACAATTTGGCAGCTATATTTTACTGTTTGTAAACTGCTGCAGTGAATGCTTTTCATGCTTTTTTTCCTCCACTTCAACTAGTGATTTCTATAACCACGTGTAAGCAGGTCCTCTGTGTGGCCTACTATAGTATTTTGTGTGACTGTGAGTTTTAGCTCAACTTTTGATTTTTTTGTGTGTGTGTGAAACTCTAAAAAGTGCCATTATTTACAATATGATGTAAAAAAAACTGAATTGAGTAAAATATTAGCTGTCTGTTTTTTCACCAAATATGACAAGGGTGTCTGTGTAAAAAACTGTGAAATTAACGACTAATACTATGGGTAGAGGGAATAGAAACTAAGGAGAAAGATGCCAGACCAGAAGGAAAGGAAGGAGAGGAGATGCCAGAGCATGAAGGGGGAAGGATAGAGAGAAGGAAAGGAACGAGATGCCAGGCCATGGGGTGAGTGGGAAGGAAAGGAGAAAAGAGAGATGCCAGAGCATAGGGGAAAGGGTGGAGACAGAAAACTGGAGAGGAGGTGAAGCTGAAATGAATCATGTACAAAGGAGAAAAGGGGCACAGAACAGACAGTTTATTGAAGGGACATAGAGAGAGGAACAATGCCATATGGAAGAGAGAGAGAGAGAGGACACTGGATGGAAAGGGCAGTGGATGGAAGGGGTAGAGAGAGGGGACAGATGCTGAATGGAAGTGTATGTGGGGGGGACAGATGCTGAATGGAAGTGTGGGGGAGAGAAAAAAGGGCACATGCTAGATTGGGGGAAGAGGATAGAGTTAGATACTGGAAGGGGTGAGGGGAAAGAGGTGGCAAGTTATAGGTAGACACAATGGAAGAAGGAAATTGAAGACTGAATAGTAAGGGAGAATTTAGCCAGAGGCAGAAAATAAATTGAGAAGGAAGACCAGAGAAGACCAGGAGGAAGGGAGTGGAGAAAGAGAGAGATGCCAGAGCAAGAGAAGGGGAGGAGGCAGGATCAGACCTGGGAGGAGGAAAGGAGGAAGGAGACAGATACCAGATCTGAGGGGAGGAAAGGAGGCGAGAGAGAGAGAGAGAGATTCTAAAATCTTCTGGGAGGAAGGGAGAGATGGAAATGAAAAAGACAGATGCTACACCATGGGGGAAGCGGAGAGAAGTAGATGGATGCCACACCAATGGGGGGGAGGAGGTAGAGATGGAAGGAAAAGTTTCTGGAAGAGGCATAGAAATAGAGCAGATGCCATATGGAAGAGGCAGAGAGAGGGCAGACTGTGGATAGAAGGAAGAGAATGATGAGAAGATGAGGAAAGCAGAAATCAGATAACAAAGGTAGAAAAAAATTTCTATTTGTTTTATTTATTTATTTTTACTTTTGGATAAAATATTGTCGTTGTGTTGATAATCATTCATTAATAGAAAATGGAAATAAGGTGATCCTGTTTATTGGACTAATTTTAATTCATTTTTTTACTAATTCAGAGACCATAACTCCTTTCCTCAGGTCAGGACAAGGAAACTGTAATAGCAGTATAGTTTATTGACCTGAAGAAAGAGGTTTTAACCTCTGAAAGCTAACTGAGAAATGTATTAATCCAATAACATGACAGGCACTAAATTTTCTTCCCACCATGTCCTATGCCTCCTACCCAAATGCAAAATATTAATTGGTGGGCTTCCCAAAGCCCCGCCAGCTGAAGATCTCTTCCGCTAGGAAGGAAGGGGGAATTTGTTCAGAGATGTTTGGAGGTTGCATAGAAGAAAAACTGTGCACTGGTATGATAATCTTTGTTGTTTGTTTTGAATTTTAAAATAAAAGAAATGAAATAAAGTGGAAATAAAGAAATAAGAAAATGGGCAAATGGGGGTGAGGCAGGGGGGGCGGTGTGAGAAGGGGGCGGGACATGGTGGGAAGGGGCGGGGCATGGTAGGAAGGGGCGGGGTAGGGCAGGGGGCCCAGTGCCTAGGGGCCCTTGATAAATTAATCCTGTCCTGTTTATGCCAATGAAAATCAGGCCTAAATGACTGCACCTAGGGTTACCATACTTTCAGGAATGAAAATCCGGACCCATGGCCCTGCCCCCATGCCCGCTTCTGCCCAGGTCATGCCCTGTTCCGCTCCCAAGCCTGGCCTCCAGCCCCGCCCCCTCAACCTGTTTGCTTGTTGGAATGGCATGTGCTGTTGTGACGTGATGTCATCATGCGCATGCGTGTGACATCACCGCGCTGCATCTGCTCATGCGCAGATGCCATCCCAACATTGCTCATTGCTAGAAGCTTTTTGAAACCTAAAATGCTGGGTTTTGAAAAGCCGTCCTGACGCCCAGACATGTCCTCAAAAAGGAGGACATGTTCGGGGAAATCCGAACATCTGGTAACCCTAACTGTACCTAATTTGTATGCAGATCAAGCATATTCTATAACAGTGCACCTACAGTAACTTTTAGGAATGCCCATGACCTGGCCATGCCCACCTTTGAGATCCACACACTAGAATTTACGCACATCGCTTTATAGAATATGCTCAGAAAGTTGTGCGCATAAATTCTAACTAGTGCCAATTATGACTTGTTAAATGCCAATTAGCACTGATTGGCATGTTAAACAACTAAGTTGCATACACAAATCAGCAATGTGCATAAATCTGTGCGTTCAGCTTTGGTTGCAATGTGCACAATTTGGCTCGGCATGTACTACTTTCTAAACGTGCTTTATTTGCCACAAGGGCAAATTCTTTTGGAACCAGCGTGTGCTCTTTCCCAAGGGTGCGCACATATATGTCCTGGTTTTACTGGATGTCTGGTAACCCTACCTATATCCCATAGCATGTAACCCAAAAGAGAGAGACATGGGCACATCAGGGGTGCTCCAAAAAATTGCATGCATTGTTGTAGAGCATTGGCTCACTTAACTTGGGCACCAGCATTTGCAGGTGGTTTCAGCAGATGTAAGTCTGGCGCCCAAAGTTAGGGCACTTGAATTGTGAACTATTATAATTTGACGGGGAGCCAGTGTTGTTCCTTTAGGAGTGGAGAGATGCTTTCATATTTGCCCTTTTGGAAAATCAATCTAGCTGCCATGTTGTGGAGAAGTTTGTAATCTTTTGTAATCGTATTCTGCAATACCGATGTATAAGGAGTTGCAGTAATCCAGGTAGGGGAGGAGGACCGCCTGTGCAATTGTTCTGAAGTTGGATTGGCTCAGCAGTGATCTGGTTGCTCTCATTGAATCTGAAGAAAAAATTCCTGATCAATGTGTTTATTTGGTCTGTGTAGGTGAGATCTGAATTGAGGATCACACCTAGGACCTTTGAGGACCATTCCAGTACAGCTCTAATACATATGGCCCGGTGTGGCCACATTTCACGCACTAACCATATATGTTTGAGACATTAATCCCCTTCTTTACAAAGCTGCGCTAGCCTTTTTAGCGCCGGCCGTGGTAGTAACAGCTCGGATGCTCATAGGTGGCCATCCAATGAAAATCTTGGCCAACCAAAAATAAACCCAGAAATTCAACGCCGGTCACCAAATAAGGTGCCAGCATTGAATTTCCAGTTTTACCGCAGATTGTGGGAGATAGCTCCACATTCCCTCTGCTGCGGTCCTGCCCTTCCTCTGATGTCATGTCCTGTTTTGGTCTGGGATGGACCACAGCAGAGGGAATGTGCAGCAGAAGCCGACAGAAGCCTGCTAAAATCGCTACATCACCGGGAATCCTCTGCAGGCCGTAATTAGTTTTGAAAGTAAGACTGGGAGGCCAGGGAGAAGCCGGACAATGGTGGGGAGAAGGGGAAAACATGCCAGCCCTCGGGGAACCCCCCAAAGCCACAGAGCCGAGGGTACCCTAAGTGCTGGCGCCTATGTAGCACTTCCTGACCGACATCCCACCACCACCAACACTGTGAGCTCTGACATCGGGCCTCCTAGAGCAGGAGCACAGCGGCAGTGGATGGCCTGCAAGAGGCAGCGCTTAGAACAGGCTTTTCGCTGTCAGAGCGCTGCTGCTTCTACTTTAGGAGGCCCGAAGGTATCTGGGAGGAGGACAGGTCAGTGAATCGGAAAGCTCGATTTTGTAAGAAAATGAATCGATTCGAATTGGTGAATTGGGCAGCACTAGTGAACAGTGCTGGATGCTCACAGAATGGACCATGAGTGCTAGCAATGAAACAGATTTAAAAATCAAAACATATATTACAGGAGTGGAAAAAACTATGTTGGTACTGTTTAAAGTCATCAGCTATTTTGTCTTATGAAGAGATGCAGTCAGGACCCTGGAACTTTTTGTACACTTTCATCTTAAAAATATTATGGAGTAATGGGACATACGTTTTCCTTCTCTTGGCCAGAATAAGCAGAATTATTGCTTCTGAATCATTCACTTCTCTGAATTAACTTTGGAAATGTGCCACTTCCAACCAGCAGGCAGGTTCTATCTTACTGCATTTTTAATTCAGAGAAGCCTAAAATGCTTGTGCAGGAGGAAGGCAGATGGGCACTTGAGTGGGCAGAGGGGCAATGAGAGGGTTAAACTGCTAACAGTCCTCGTCTAGTCCCCTGTAGCAGTGTGTCCACTGGGTGAATGGAATGGACTAATTGCGATTAAAAGCCTTTAATCTGCAAGATTAGTGCTGGCTCCAGGCGCTGTTTCTACAGGAAAGAGATGCTTCCGATGAGATGAACCAGAATCTATCCCTGCTGTTTTGTTGATAGAAAATCATCTACCCCTTGGTTTTTCCTCTTTGTCTCTGTCTCTTACCCTCTCCTCTCTCATGTTTTTATTTTTTTTTTCTCTTTCTCTCTCTGACTAATTTTCTCTGTGCCTCTCCATTTCTTATGTGCAGTTTAAAAAACCCTAGGTTATTATTTACGGAAGCCGCCCTCCCCGATATAATGTCAGGCCGTCATTTTATAAGCCAGCCTGCTCTACTGCAAAAGATTCCCGAGGAAGCGATGACACTGAAAACCTCCTCTTTATTGGGTTCTAATGATGTTTGTATTTTTACTTGAATTATGATTCCTCTGCGTTCAGCCCTTGTGAAAAACAGATTCATTTGCATTTGTGATATTGTGCCAGCAAAACAACAAGCCCTAGAAGCTGCTTAAATTTACAGAGCTGAGGATTTACTACAGAAGCAGGAGTTCTCAAACCCAATCCTCCGAAAACACCTAGCCAGGCAGGATTTCAGGATGTCCACAATGAATATGCATGAGAGAGAGAGAGAGAGATGCATACAATGAAGGCAGTGCATGCAAATTTCTCTCACCCATGTTCGTTGTGGATACTGGAGAATGCAACTGACTGGGTGTGCAGAAGTGGCTTGAAAACACCTGCTATACAGTAGAGTAATGCATAAAACATTTAAAATGTGCCATAGGTGTTGGAACAGGGGTCACAGCACCCCTATAATTCTCCTTCCCTGCCTCTCTCCCTAGCCAGGCTATATGTGCTTACAGCTTATAGTCTATTAGGACTTCCTGTACTGCCCATAACTGACCTACAGAGCTGAGAAGCATACAATCTAATATCAAAGAGATACAAGAAAAGTCCAATGTTATGATAGGACAGAACATAACTATGTATCCAGAGAAAGACTACACTCAATCACTAACATATCCAGGACACTCATCATACAGAGAAAGAGATAACACATACATACCAAACCTTTCAGGGAATATTCTGACTTCGAGTGAAAGACCACACTTAAGTTTTTGGAGAATCACACTTAGTGACACTTAAGTCAGGTTCTGCCCATAGAAATGCCCACTAAGGCATTAGATGTCACTAAGCACTATTGGATAGACGCCTATCTTTAATCGGATAGGTGCCTATCGCCCAATTGCATTCTTTTTTTACAATTATTGAGGCTATTAAGCATATTTGCCAATTACATTGGGCACCTAAGAGCTAGACTAGCTCAGGAGTTAAGCTGTTCTCGATGTTCAGAAGGCACCAGCGCAGGAAACAGCAAGGGTGCTGAAGATCAGTGCAAATAGCATGCAAATGGTAATTAAACAGATGTAAACCAGGTGCTTATTATTCCTCCCTATGCTCAGAAACAACACAGGAGTCAAACTCTGCCATTACTGCTGTAAACCCTAAAGCCAACTTGAAGCTGGCGTTAGGATACATTTTCCAGGGAACAGGGGGAGTCAGAGTTGCTTTGCCCCTTCCCTGCCAAATAATTGAGACTGGACTCTAGCGATGAGAGAACATAAGAACTGCCATCTCCGGATCAGACCCATGGTCCATCGAGTCCGGCGATCTGCACACGCGGAGGCCCAGTCAGGTATACACCTGATGTAGTTTTAGTCACCCATATCCTCTATGCCACTCGTAAGGAGATGTGCATCCAATTTGCCTTTGAATCCTAGCACAGTGGATTCCTTAATAACCTCCTTTGGGAGAGCATTCCAGGCGTCTACCACTCGCTGCGTGAAGCAGAACTTCCTGACATTTGTCCTGGACTTGTCCCCCCTTAGCTTCAAACCATGTCCTCTTGCTACAAATAGGGTTACCAGGCCATGTGTTCCTGCCACGTTCTGTCCCCCCAGCCCCATCCTGTTCTGCACCAGCCTCATCCCCACACAAACTTCATCTCTTCTTCCCCGAGCACCTAAGGGCCTCCAAACATGCCTGGATGCGATGTAACAACATCATGTCACATCCATGCATGCTCGGAGGCTCTCCAGATGCAGCCCCGAGCTCAGGGCCTTCCTAAACCCAGACAAACTGCCAGGTTTTGGAAATCTCCCTGGGCACCTGGACAGTCCTCTAAAAAGAGGACATGTTTGGGTTTTTCAGGATATCTGGTAACCCTAGTTACAGAGCACAACATACTACACCTACCAGCAAGAGATTGTCTGCCTCACTGGGTTCCATGGCAGGTGGACAGAGGAACTGTGGACAGCTTTCAAATAGATTGATGCAGTGGCATTACTGGAAAGATAGCATGGCAGGTCACAAAATGTGCTGAGGGTCATGCTCTCTCACTAGTGTTGCAAGGCAGGGAGCAAGACAAAAGAATGAGGCAGGCTCAGGTACTTCCTAGTGTTTTCCATGATTGTCTTTAATAAAGTTGTGGCCTTTCGTTCCTATAAACATCGTTGGTGCAATAATTTCTGAACGACTGTGTCTCGACGTGGCTCCACAGGGCAACTTCCTTAAACTCAATAAACTTGAAACTAAAGTGCTGTGGTTTGGTGATTATAACTCATTGCCTTATATGGATCTAAAACTGGCTACTGGAGAAAGACTCAAGACTGAGAAAACATCAAAAGTACTAGGAGTTATTCTGGATTCATAGTTAACATTTGGAGATCAGATCGACTCTTTGGTCAAAAAAATTCTTCTTCAGGTTAAGACAATTAAGAACAATAAGACCCATTCTAAACCAGACCAGTTTTAGGACAATTGTGCAAGTGGTTCTTTTTCCATACTTAGATGACTGTAACTTCCGAGAAGGAATGTAAGAGATTACAGCTTCTTCAGAATACAGCAGCTAGATTGATTTTCTGAGTAAGTCAGTTTGAGCGGACTAGTCCACTATTGAATGAATTGCATTAGTCGCCAATGAAAAAAAGAATTCAGTTTAAGATTGCTTATATGGTATACCATTCTGAGTTCCCCTGGGAGCACAGTATAGAAAACTGAATAAATAAATAAATATAAGGCTAAACTAAACTAAATCTTAGGTTTGTATACCGCGCCATCTCCGCAAGCGCAGAGCTCGGCACGGTTTACAGAAGTTAAGAGGAAAGGAACTACAATGAAGGGATAAAGGAGAGGGACTAAGAAGATAGAGAGGGACCGGATGCTAGAGAATGGGAGGTAATTAGATTTTTGAAAAGAGCCAAGTTTTCAAGTGTTTGCGGAAGGATTGGAAGGAGCTTGAATTTCTGAGCGGGGTGAGAGGTTGTTCCAGAGTTCTGTGGTTCTAAAGGGGAGGGATGTTCCAAGTTTTCCTGCGCGGGATATACCTTTTATAGAGGGGAAAGACAGTTTCAGTTTTTGTGAGGGTCTAGTGGGGTGTGGGTTTGAGGAGTTCCAAAAGAGTGGGATAACGGGAGGAAAGACGCCATGTAGGATCTTGAAGGCTAAGCAGGCACATTTATAGAGGACTCTGAAGTATACTGGGAGCCAGTGAAGCTTGGAGAGGAGTGGGGAGACGTGATCGAACTTGCCTTTTGCGAAAATAAGCTTGGCCGCGGCGTTCTGAATTAGCTGAAGTCTATGGAGGTTTTTCTTAGTTAGGCTTATGTAGATGGAGTTACAGTAGTCCAGTCTAGAAAGGATGATAGACTGTACGAGGACGGTGAAGTGAGAATGATGAAAGCAGGATCTCACTCTCCTCAGCATATGAAGGCTAAAGAAGCATTTTTTTACCAGGGAGTTGAGGTGATCATTGAAGGAGAGAGAGGAGACTATGACGATGCCTAGGACTTTGCTTGAAAACTTAAGCTGAAGAGTGGGGCCGGATGGTAGTGGGATGGAGGTGGGTAAATGATCTAAAATTGGGCCGAGCCAAAGTAGTTTTGTTTTGGACTCATTCAGTTTCATTTGTACAGATTGGGCCCAGGATTGGAGATTCGTTATACATGTGGATATGTTATCAGCAAGGTTTGAGAGGTTCGAGTCGGTCTCGAGGAGGATGAGGATGTCATCAGCATAGGAGTAGAGAGTTTCTAGGGGGGATAGATGGAGGAGTTTCAGAGAGGACATGTAGATGTTGAAAAGGATAGGGGAGAGGGGTGAACCTTGCGGGACTCCACATTTCGGATTCCAGGGGGGGGAAGAGGTACCGTTTGTGTTAACGGTGTAGGAGTGGAAGCGTAGGAATTTCGAGAACCAATCTAGGACTGTGGAGCTTATGCCTATTTCGGAGAGTTGGAAGATTAGGATGTCGTGGTGGACGACGTCGAAGGCTGCGGAGAGGTCAAATTGTAGGAGAACAGCAAATTTGTTGCGAGAATGGAGATGTTGCACCTTAGAGATTAGTGAGGCCAAGAGGGATTCGGTGCTAAAGTTGGGTCTGAAGCCGAATTGGTGGGGTAGGAGAATAGAGAATCTTTCTAGGTAGGATGAGAGTTGGGTGGATATGATGGATTCTAATAACTTGGTTAGGAGAGGGATATTTGCTATAGGGCGGTAGTTTGATGGCATGGAGGGGTCAAGTTCGGCCTTTTTCAGTAGAGGAGTCAATGAAATGTGTCCCATGTTGGGGGAGAAAAGGCCCGATGTTAGGGCAGAGTTTATGAGTTCGGTGAGGGAAGCGATGGCCTGTGTAGGGATATTCTCGAATAGATAGGAGGGGAAAGGATCCAGAGTGCACTTGCAGGTTTTTAGTTTGAGGCAGAGTTTGGAGACTTGCGATTCGGAAACAGGCTCGAAGACGGTCCAAGATCTGTCGGCGGGAATGGGGGTGGATATAGGTAAGGTAGGGTTGAGGTCAGTAGAGGTCAGGGAATTGTAGGAGACTGTGGGTGGGAAGGAGGATCTTAGGGTGGTAACTAGAGAATGACACGGTGACGGTTTACCCGCGGCCACCGCATTTAAGCCGCGGGTCACCGCCGAAAACGGGGAAGAAAACTAGCAGTCGCTGCGGTGACGGGGACAAGGCCATTCACCGACCGCGGAAACGGTGAACAGGTTTGTCCCCGCGGGCCAATGTACCCCCTTCTAGGAACCGCTATTTACCTGTGTTTCACCGTGCTCCTCATTTGTCAGATCAACCCTTCCTGCCAATCGCAGCAGAAGGGTACCCAACCCCTCCTGCCGGTCCTCCCAATGGCCTCCCCTAAGATCGCCGGCAGGAGGGTACCCAACCCCTCCTGCTGGACCCCCCCCCCAACGAACCCTCCCACCCCGGAACCCCCTTAGTCTTACTTTCCAAGTTGGACCGGACAGCTCCTCGCTCGTCTGGCCAGCAGGCCTGCCTCCGTCCAAATGAGGCGGGCCCGCCCCTCCCCTCCCCTGCCTAACCCACAGGATCCTAGGGCCTGATTGGCCCAAGCACCTAAGGCCCCTCCTATAGCGGGAGTGGCTTTAGGTGCCTAGACCAATCAGGCCCTAGGATCCTGTGGGTTGGGCAGGGTAGGGGCGGGCCCGCCTCATTTGGACGGAGGCAAGCCTGCTGGCCATACGTGTGAGGAGCCGTCCGGTCCAACTTGGAAAGTAAGACTAAGGGGGTTCCGGGGTGGGAGGGTTCGTTGGGGGGGGGTCCAGCAGGAGGGGTTGGGTACCCTCCTGCCGGCGATCTTAGGGGAGGCCATTGGGAGGACCGGCAGGAGGGGTTGGGTACCCTTCTGCTGCGATTGTCGGGAGGGCCGTTGGGGGGGTCTACAGGAGGGGTTGGGTGCCCTCCTGCCGTGATCGCTGGGGGGAGGGGAGACTTGCAGCCGTAGCCGCGGTCACTATGCTAATCACGGCAGCATTTAAAGTACATGTCGTGTTTGTTTTTGCATTGCTAGCCCCAGGGGTGGTGGAAGATTAGTGATTGAAAAACTGTATGAAAAATAACTATTTTAAATTTAGTGATCAAAATGTGTCAGTTTTGAGAATTTATATTAATTAATTTTTTCTCTGCGTGTTTTGTTTTTGTATAGTTATTAACTAATATTTAACTAAGTTTTAAAGTTTTAAAGTTTTAAAGAATGTTTCCTTTATACGTAAATAAAGAAAAGTGAATGGGATTGCAGTGGCGGTGACGGGGCGGTGAATGGGGTGGCAGTGGCGGTGACGGGGCGGTGAAGAGGATGGTGAGACGGGGACGGGGCGGTGACGGGGATGGTGAGACGGGGACGGGGCGGTGACGGGGATGGTGAGACGGGGACGGGGCGGTGACGGGGATGGTGAGACGGGGACGGGGCGGTGACGGGGACCAATTTTTTCACCGTGTCATTCTCTAGTGGTAACCTTTTCATTAAAGAAATTTGCGAGGGCATCGGCTGATAGAGACGGTGGGAGCAAGGATGGGTCTTTTTTTGTAGTTAGGGAGCGCCAGATGTTGAACAGCGCACTGATCTGATTGTTGGATCTAGAGATCTTGTCTCCGAAGAAGTTCTTCCTGGCTTTTTTTAGTGTAGAATTGTAAAGTTTAATATTGACCCTCCAGGTATGTCTATCAGAGGGGGATTTAGATTTTTTCCATTTGCGCTCTAGAGCGCGACATTTCTGTTTCAGTTCTCTGTGAAGAGGTAAGTACCAGGGGGCCTTTCGGGGGTAGATGGTTTTAGTGGATATTGGAGCAAGGGAGTGGTAGGTAGACTCGGAGAGGGCGGTCCAGTTGCGCCAATGGGATTCGGGGTCTGTAGGTCTAGGGTTGGAGGAGAGTTGGTTGAGGAATTTGGACCAGAATAGATTGCTCGAGGTTTTTTTGCGAAAGGTTATGGAATGAGAGGGGTGGGGTGGGGAGTCAAGATGGGACATGAAGATGGGGAGGCAGGTAGTCCCTAAGAAGTGATCGGACCAAGGGACTTGTTCCCAGCGAGTGTCGTCGGTTGAAGTTTTGAAGGCGGTAAGATCAAGGAAAGTGGTGAGGTCTAGTGTGTGCCCTTTTTCATGGGTTGGAGATGGGGTGGGTGGGGGGAAGCCTAGAGAGGTAAGGAAGTTGTTGAATTCAGTCGTGTCCTTGCTGTTGGTGTCGTCAAGGTGGAGATTAATATCACCAACGATCAGAAGTCTTTGAAATTTAAGGAAGGCATTTGTTATGGTCTCAAAGACGAGATTGGAGGATTTGGTCCAAGGGGTGGGTGGGTGGTATAGTAACAGGATGCCCAATGGGTGGGTGCAGAGTTCGTCATTGACTGAGGCAAGCAAATATTCTAGGGAAGCGTGAGTGCCCGTCTCAAGGAGACTATATATAGAGAAAATTCTAATGGACTGGCATCCAAGTTCAAGGTTACGAGCTCCTTCTAAAATTAAAAAACAACCACAGTGCTTCAAGCAGACCTTTCCTTCACCTCAGCATGTCCACTGGAAAAAGTTATTTGAGTCCAACTTCGAATTTCAAGATCCCAAAGTCTGGAATGCCCTACCATTATTTTTAAGTCAACTTCCTTCGTACTACCATTTCAGGAAAACGTTGAAGACATAACTTGTCCTTTTGATCACTCTCTCCTCAACAATGAATTTCCTGTCCTATTAATTCTCTTTCTTCCTCCCCTCTTAAAGTCAATTCAATTTGTTACCTTTGCTTAATCTTCTGTAAACCGCATAGAACTTCACGGTATTGCGGTATATAAGCTGTTATTATTATTATTATATCTCTTCCCTTTGTAATTCTCATGATTTTCAATCAGTTATGACTTTAACGAATCCTATTGTACCTGTGATGATGTTAGGGATCTTATTGTAAACCACAATGAATTCTTGCTGAAAACTGTGGGTTATAAGAAACTGTATGGTAATTGGAACGGTGCTAAAGAAGCCTAGCAAGACAGAACTGTTAAGAGAGAATGTAGTCATTGCTCAAATTGAACTGAGTCTATGACAAGAGCACACTGTATTGCTTTGACTACTTGTTCACCAATAAATCTTTTCTTTCGACTTTACACTACACGTTGCCTTTGTCTTTGAGGGTTCCATGCTTGTTCATTAGCCACACAATCTCACACTAGTATTTTAGAACAGGATCCACCAACAAGGAACCTGTTCTAAAATATATGGTGGCCTAGTGGTTAAAGTAGCGACGTCAGCACTCTGAGGTTGTGGGCTCAAACCCAGCATCGCTTACTGTGACCCTGGGCAAGTCACCCAACCCTCCATTGCCCCGGGTACCATGAGCCTACCAAGACAGCATATTCTATGCCCTCTTCCCCTGTGTGCCAACTGTTAAGGCACCACATCAACTCGCATGGTTGTTCCCACATTAACCATTTAACAGAACTTAGTGAATAGGTCCCTCGAGAGTAGCTATTTTCCATAATGTCATTGCTTTAGAATATTAGGGACATGACAGTGAACTTCCTTACTGTAGGCCTCTTTCTTGAAGTGAATGTTGATTTTGCCATCAGAATTAGGAACAACTGCTTTTTAACGTGATATGCTGCACAGTGCTCTGTGGCATATAAAATTCAAGTAACTAGAAGTCACTGTTCCCTGCTCATGTTACCTTCAGGCACAAGTCATCAGCCCTGTCAGAAAATGTCATGACAAGTTTGCAATTAACCCATGTTGCTTCTGTGAATGTATGAAGTCTATTCTGCGGAGAGCTCTGACATTGTCCACAGAGACCGAGGAGCTCAACTAGATTGTGGCATTCCATCTTTCAACCTCTTTCTAAAAGGGACATGTATTCATTATGAAACAAAATGAAAAAAATTATTCTATGGAGTAAGAAATTTTGTTTCTGTTTGTTTTCTAATGAAACAAAATAAATTGCTAAGGGATTTCTTTCCTTTCATTTCTCCTACTGAAACCAATAGGACAAGCAAGGCATGTTTTGTTTTTGAGGCAGTAAGTTAGGTGGGGAAGGAGCTGGAAGTTAGACCAATCATCAGCACCAGTTATTCAGCACCCTGTCAGTTAGACTTCACCTGCTTACTGCCTCGGACAGAGTGTGTCCACAGCTGAAGATCTTCTCCTGATAGTCAGATATGAAGTAAGTCTCTCAAAGCTCCATATAAGTTTATACCATGTTTTGTGCCTTAACTTTCTTAAATTATTTGCTACAGATAGGGTTACCAGGCCATGTGTTTCTGCCACATTCTGTCCCCCCCCCCCCAGCCTCACCCTGTTCTGCACCAGCCTCATCCCCACACAAACTTCATCTCTTCTTCCCCGAGCACCTTAGGGCCTCCGAACATGCCTGGATGCGATGTAACAACATCATGTCACATCCATGCATGCTCGGAGGCCCTCCAGATGCAGCCCCGAGCTCAGGGCCTTCCAAAACCCAGACAAACTGCCAGGTTTTGGAAATTTCCCTGGGCACCTGGACAGTCCTCTAAAAAGAGGACATGTTCGGGTTTTTCAGGATATCTGGTAACCCTAGTTACAGAGCACAACAGAAGTTTATTGGATCTCTCTGACCCCGCCCTGTGTTGTAACAGAAGCCGAGGAAGCTGTATTTCCAGCCTCAGAGCCACTGTCTGAGTCCCCTTCATCTCCTGTGCTGCTATCACTGATCTTGGGGTGCCAGATGCTGCTTTGGAGTAGGCTGCCCTGCTGAAATTAGACCATCGGATGATCCCTGCTAATGACTGGTGTGGCCCCAGCCCCAGAATAGGCCATAATCACAGCCCCATTTGGCTAGGGGATGGCCTTTTGCAGCTGTTGCAGTGCTGGAGGTGGAAGATGTGGGTATTTGCTCAGTAGGGGGCTGGGTGGCCTCCACAATTGTAGATCCTGCACATTTGTATGAAGTCCCAGAATTTGGCACCAAATGTGTTTGCCAGAGACATTCAAACCCTCCCTCATCTACTCAGTGGCCTGGAGGAATTGCTGTCTCTTGGGATCTACCCCTGGTGCAGGAGCTGCAGCTTCTGCTGCCTGTATTCACCCAAGTTTAGGTTATGGCCCAGGAGCTTCTGGGCCAGAAGGTTAAGCTGACGCTTGTGTCGCTGGGGATCCCGTGGTCATTGGCCTCCTCTGCCCTCATATAACTCCTCACCCTAACTCTAACTCTAACCCTAATCTATAAACTTTGGGGGGAGGGAGGAGAAGGTGCAAACTTGGGGAGGGGAGAAGGTGCTGCTGTTTGCTGCCACCTGCTACCTCTTCCTTCTCTGCTGGGGCTTCTCAGAACTCCTGGCTGTCCTCTGCATGGCTCGCCTCCACTGGCTGAGTGGTTTTCAATCCCCGCATCCCCTGCTGCAGGTTGGGCCTGTAGACTGGCCACCTGCAGGCCACTGGCTCTGCTTCCGAGTTGTCCTCTGCTTAGGAAAAGTGAAAGAGATGTTGTTGGCCCTCTGTTCACCACCCTAGCCAGCAGTTTAACCATCCCCTCTAACTGTAACTCCTACCCTGGCATCCTGCTTGTCTGTCTTGATTGTAAGCTCATTTTAGCAGGGGTTGTCTCCTTTGAGACTCTGTACAGTGCTGCATATGTCTGGTAGTGCTCTAGAAATAATTAATAATAGTAGTAGAATGTTATGCTTTTGAGGCAGTAAGTTAGTTGGGGAGGAGCTGGGAGTGAGACCAATCATCAGCACCAGTTTCTCAACTGACCTATCCATGTTTTCCTAAATTTTTTTTATTGGTTGCTTGTATTTTTTACCTGAAAGGAAGTTATCAAGGGCAACTGGCTAGTCTGGAACTCAAATTTGAATTGGGGGGGGGGGGGGAGATAAACCACCATCCCCCTCTCCTCACTGGGATGGAACTTGGTAGTTAGGGCAAGCTCATGCTTGAGTACTGCTTGCCAAGGCCTTGGAGGAGGGATGAGTGGCCCTTAGTCCAACTGGGCTATTTAGTTTTAAACTTTGGCAGCATTTCCCTTCTTACATGGGGATATTTAGTTGCACTTTACTTCTGGTTTTCTCATGCAACACTTCTCCTCTGATTACCTTAGTTCCCTCTAAGTGGTACGCGTGAGCAATTGCGCATACATTCTAGGAGTATCACTCAGATTTTACATGATTGTTCACAAAAATACTTGTAAATCTGTTTTTTAGAATTAGTTGCACACATGAAAAAAAAATTAGACCTTGTCACTCAAACGTTAAAAAAAAAATAAATTGAATGTACCCGGCCAATCCTTAGAGGGAGTATTGCTGATGACCTTAATCAGCAAAAATCTCTGTTAGCCCAAGTGGACACTAGATACCACTCAGCTCCCATAAATGCAAATCTCTGGTGATCCAAGTGATGCTGCCATCTTTAAAAATTGTTTAAAAACTGTTTTACAAAGCCGCGCTAGCGGCTGCAGTGCGGTAATAGCCCCGAAGCCTATTGAGATTTAAAGGGCTTCAGAGCTGTTGCTGCGTGGCTTTGTAAAACAGGCCCTTAGTGGTGTGTTGAAATGCTCCACTATGGGATAACCTGCCAGATAAGGAAGTGATTTGCTTATTTGTCAGGCAGACTTTTAGAGCTATGTTGAGACAAACCTGGTTCTTTTTGTTACATAGAATTTTTTGGACCTCTGTTCATTTGCAAAAGTTAGACATTTGTTGTTCTATTGTCCTTTGATACTCAACTTTTGGAGATCAATATGGGGACAAATTGATTTGATACTGGAGTCTTCAATTCTATTGTCCTATGAGGTAGTAATCTGTGGGACATTGTTGTCAATCAAACCTCCATTAGATATGTATAAAAGCATGCTCTTTATCATTATGACTGGGATAGCCATTCAAATGATGACCAAGAAGTGGAAAAATTGATACAGACTTAATTTTCCCTTTTGGCGGGAAACTTTAGGTTTATGTTATAAATATGAAAAAATGAATTCAAAAATATCATGTCATAATAAACTATTTAAATTAACATGGAGTCCATTGACGAATTTTGTTAACTCTGATTAATTGGATTATGCCTTTATTTCCTATTTAATTTGCACATCCAGGGAGGGTAGGAGGGAGGGGGGTAATATATTTTGATGTATTCATTGATTGCAAGTTCTGTTTATGATATTGATTGTATGCATAATTTAAAGCACTTTGCTTTTGTTCTCGAATTAGGGTGGGAGAAAATATTTTGTAGTATTCTTTGATCGGTTGTAAGTGCTGTCTATGAAGTTAATTGTATGTATATTTTAATGCACTGTTCTCGAATTGAAAATAAATAAAGATTTATATAAAAAAAAGAAAGTCGCCTTTTTAAATGTGCTTATACACAGTGGTGTAGTAAGGGTGAGAGACACCCCTCCCTCATCTTCTTCCCACCCCCTCGCACCACATGTGTACCACCTTTTCTTTCCCCATATGTTTTTAACTTCTCCAGCATGAGCAGCAGCATACTCACATCGGTGTCAGCTCATCCTTTGATGTCACTTCCTGGGCGCGGGTCCCAGAAGTGACATCAGAGACAGCACCAATGCTGATGTGGGCAGCAACCTCGCGCCCAGGAAGCAAAAACGGTATGTGGGAAGGCAAGGGGTGTGCGGCAAGGAGAGAAGTGGGGGGGGGGCAGAGAAGAGCAGGGGTGCCGTCTCCCGCATGCATCTCCCTTACTACGCCACAACTTTTACATCTTAACTGCTTCCAGTTATTAGTCTTCTTGATTTTAACAATTTTCTATAACAAATGTTTGGGTGGATAGAGTTAGGAATGGCCATTAGGAATAAAGAGGAGATAATGTTTCTTTATAAGTTTCTGGCGAGATCTCATTTAGAGTATAGTGTATTCAGTTCTGGAGAACCCATCTTCAGAAAGATATAAACAGGATGAAGTCAGCAGCTCTAAAAAAAGGTCAGTGGTCTTCATCATGACATGTATGGGGACAGACTTGAAGATCTCAGTACATATACTCTGAAAGGAAGGTGGGAGGGGGGAGAGATGATTTAGGCATGACACAAATGCCTCTCTTTCAATTGAAAGAAAGTTCTGGAATGAGGGGCATAAGATGAAGGTGAAAGGGGATACACTCAGGATGGGAGTAATCTATTTTTATAGAAAGGGTAGTAAACACGGAATGGCCTCCCAGTGGAGGCAATGAAGAAAAAAATTGTACGGTATATTAATTCAAGAGAGCATGGGACAATTATGTGACGGAGGATATCTAGAGGAGAGGACAAGATTGTACAGTTTAGTGGTTACTATTAGAGAATGACAAAGGGGACAAATTTTTACCCGTTCCCACGGAACTCAATTTTTCCGTCCCATTCCCATGAGTTTTGTCACTGTTACTGTCCCTGCCCCTACCCCATTCTTATAAGCTCTGCCTTAACCGCATAAGCCTCAAGCACTTATTATTTTAAAGTGTTTGAAGCTTGTGCAGATGAGGACAGAGCTTGCAGGGATGGGAACTTACCGGGATGGGAAAATGAGTTCCTGTGGGGACGGGGAAAAATATGTCCCCGTGTCATTCTCTAGTTACTATAGATGAGCAGGCTGGACAGGCCATAAGGACTTTATCTGCTGTAATGTTCTATATTTTTTTTGTTCTTGGTTTTTTTCCAGCAAGTGTCATGATTACATTGCAAGGCAGAAACTAGGGCAGTGTTACTGGAACATTATTGTGGATGCTGTATTTAATAGGGTACTCAGAAGCTGTCAAGGTTAGGGTTGGAGGAACTAGATGATAAGACATATAGATGATTCTAAAGGACTTAACCAGGTAGATACATTGCTGCACTCCAGCCTTTCCTGCTCCTATCACCCGCCATCTTCTATCTTTCTCTTTTGTTTGTTTGTTTTTTAAATAAAGTTTAATTGAAGACATGTTTTATGTTGCTGCCTCAGGTGCTAAAATGCCTAGTCCCTGTCTTGATAGATTGTAAGTTCAGATGAGCAGGAACAGTTTCTTTTGTGTCTTGCAGCACTACAAAATGATAAATAGTTTAAGTACAATCACTAACTATCTCTGTGAACCTGAGCAAGTCTGAGCCTTGGTTTATTCAATCTAATTAACAATGTTTTCATTTTTCTCTTTGGAAACTTGCATGCATGTCAGGTGGCTGGATTGATGCTTCAGAGGCATTATAGCTGTAAAATGCATTGAGATTATGCTTAAAGCCATTCTTTCAGTTTTTGTATAGCAGCATGCTTGCTGATGTCCATCTATCTGTTAAGTACCCAGGACTGTCAGGCCTAGTCAAGCTCTAAAACCTGGATCAATAGGCACTTAAGACACTTTCTCTTACCTTGATCAAAGATTGTAAATTAATGTGACTTACAGTGAGTCTTTCATAGAACTGCCCTGTAAACATGGGTACCGGTCTAGTCCTAGTTAGAGATTTCAACAATGTAACCACATTAAATAAGTTTCTATTCATAAAGATTTGATGTTCCATTTTATTATTCAATCCAGCTACATGGAGAAGGCCATATTGTGTGCAGCAGTGATGTCATCCATGACCTACAGAACATTAAGGCCGAGTTAGGCATAATTAGCCAATTCAAATATTCTATTTCTCACTCTTAATTATATTGTGTCCTCTGAAGTGTAAGTAGGTAACAGAGGTATATTACATTTAAAAAATACAAGGCAACTATTTCATTTGTAAGACTTAAGGCCTGTTTCATCATAGTTGTCACATTAGGAAAGTAAAATAAAAAGTCTTAATGAAACAGGTCCTTAGTGGTCTATAGACCAAGCATGTTTTTCAACATGTATCACTGAGGTTCGTTTGGGATGCATTGGCACAGCCAAATTAAGGCTGAAGCATAAGAACATAAGAGATGCCGCTGTTGGGTCAGACCAGTGGTCCATCACGCCCAGTAGTCTGCTCACGCGGCGGCCCTTTTGGTCAAAGACCAGTGCCCTAACTGAGACTAGCCTTATTAGCATATGACCTTGTTCAGTAGGAACTTGTCTAACTTTGTCTTGAATCCCTGGAGATTGTTTTCCCCTACGATAGCCTCTGGGAGAGCGTTCCAGTTTTCCAACACTCTCTGGGTGAAGAAGAACTTCCTTACGTTTGTACGGAATCTATCCCCTTTCAACTTTAAAGAGTGCCCTCTTGTTCTCCCTACCTTGGAGAGGGTGAACAACCTGTCCTTATGTACTAAGTCTATCCCCTTCAGTATCTTGAATGTTTCGATCATGTCCCCTCTCAATCTCCTCTGTTCTAGGGAGAAGAGGCCCAGTTTCTCTAATCTGTCACCATACGGCAGCTCCTCCAACCCCTTAACCATCTTAGTTGCTCTTCTCTGGACCCTTTCGAGTATTAATATGTCCTTCTTCATGTACGGCTCTACCTCTGAATGGATGATGTTAATGCCCAGAACCAAGTGCATTGAAAGAAACAACAAATTCCCTTGCTATAGCCACTACAGCACCTGCAAGTCTGCCTGCCAAATTATGGATCTCTCCTACTAGTGCCAAAGCATTGAGTTGACTTGAGTTCATTTCTTACTGACAGAATATATATTAAAATCTAAATTTTCATCAATAAAAAAGAATGCAATTGGAAATCTCATTTTAGCTATCTAGGTTGTGTCACGGCTAGGTATGTCAAATCGATGTTTCAGTCATCGTGTTACGGCTTTCTTCAGGGTGGTGTGAAGCCTCCAAGGCTGTCTTTACTGGGTCTTCAAACCTGGTTGGCTGGTGTTTGTGGTGGGTGATTTCATTAGAGAAGTTTTGATTCTGGAGGCCAGGAAGATTTATTGCTAAGTTTAAGCTCTAGGAGGTGAGAAAGGTTTGGTGAGAAACTGAGGCAGGAAAGTTTGCTAATAATTGTAATATAAGCGAGCATTCCAGTAGGAAAATTTTGGATGGATATCAAGACTACCATTAAAAGACTGAGCCAGGTGAAATGATATGCTTTAAAAAAAAAATCCAACTTTTTAATTTTCCAGCTGCGTTTCTGCCACATTGTTTTATCATGATTGAGCTGGTAATAGAAACTTAGTTGGTGATAAAAGACACAATTTTGTGATTCGTATATGATGTACCGAACATTAGTTCATGGGACATGGCCCACATAATGTTTTGTACCTGAGGTATATTAATGCAACAGTTCAGTGAAAGTTCCCTACTGTCTTTTAATTAACAAGATGCATCGTCTTCACGACAAAGAAAGGGGGGATGGGGCAGACAGCACATAGTGTTTAAAAAATTGTTTATGATGCAAATATGTTTAAAAGACCTGCATTACTTCCCTTGGGAAAAAGGAACTGAAAATTGAAGTCTAATGATAACAAATGATTGTTAATGAGTTGTCTAAACATAATAGATGGAAAGAATTAAAAGCCCGGAATAAACAGTGTTTCATTAAAGTACCATAAAGGAAAAGCACCAGGAAGCTTCATATCGGGGACTGGAAATAAACAGATCCGCATCTAGTGTTAGTGAAGCTAAAGAAGAGAGAAGAGAAATTCTAGAGAGCAAATAGGCAGTGATAATGAGAGGAGACATCGGAAGGAGGTCCTGGGGGCTACATGGTAGAGAAGGAGTTGCTGAGGGAGAAAAAGGGGAGTATGTAGGCTGCTCCTCTTGTACAGAGATACAAACGAGGGTGGTTTGAAAAGTTTGGTTAAAAAAGCAAGTTAAACAACATCGGATCCATCGAGGGCTATACATTTAGGTCAGCAAGTTTCCAGTTTTTTCACATTGTAGGAAAAATAGCTTGCGAAAAATCTGGAAACTTGCTGGACTAACCCCCTCCCCCTTCCCCTTTTACAAAGCCACGTTAGGCTTTTTTTAATTGCTCTGATGCTCATAGAATTCTATGAGCATCGGACCTAATACCGCCATGGTCAGCGATAAAAAAGCCTAATATGGCTTCGGAAAAACAGGGGTAAATGTATAGCCCTTGATGGAGACTACTCAACTTTTCACACCACCCTCGTACTATACTTCTCCCTCCGTATTTGCTGTGATAAGTGATTAATATACCCACAAATACAGAAAAACCGTGAATAACTTTTTCATATGTTATTCGCTGTTTTCTATTAAAAAGCATCGTGAATATGGTAAAACCACGAATAACATGGTGGAAGACCTGGCCTGTTCCTGAAGGAGAGGCCAAACACGGTGAAGATAGTGCTGGGAATCAGCAAATTTCTCTGTAAACGCTTGCAATCAGCAATTTCTCTATGCAAGCTGATGTAATGGGGGGGGGAGGAGCCAGAAAACTAAAAACGGTGAATAATCGAAACCGCGATTGCTGAAACCGCAAATACGGAGGGAGAAGTGTATAGCCTAAACTCCTGCACTCCTAAGGAGTCCATTCTGTAGTATGAAACAGAAACTTTTGCCACATAGATTTTGGAGAGTTTGTGGTGATTCTGCAGTACATTTGTGTGGATTTGCACATAATTTATATTTCACACTATGCAGAAAAAAAGATTGATGGATGAAACTGTTTATTTTCTTTTTCAATATTTTCTTTAAAAAATAAAAAATATATATTCAACTGGATATAACCAGCCAGAAAGGACTCCTGCGTAGTTAAATTGCCTGTTTGGGCTAACCGGTAATTTTCAGCAGCACTTAACCAGTTAGGGCTACTGAAAATAACTGGTTAGTTCCAAACTCAAAACCAGCTTTTCGGGGGGCGGAGGCGTTCCAGGGCACAATCAGCACTTGACTGGTTAAGTACTGATATAGAACTTAATTGGCCAGGTTAACCACATAAATAGAATCCCATAAAAGTCAGTCCTATCTTTATACAGTAACTCATACCTGGTTAAGTGCTGAATATCTTTAACTGGCTATGTGCTAGCTGGCTCCAGAAACCTGGAAGGTCAGTGCTGATGTCCGGACATGGTCTGAGTGCCATTGGTTAAATATTGGGCCCTAGGTTTCCAACATTTATTGTGAATTCTCTCTTTTGTTCTTTTTCCATTATTTCTGGTTTCTCCATTTTTATTTTTACTTTTAATTCCATATTCTTTCTTCTAGTTTTCTTTTTTCCTGTCTCTCCTCTTATCCTACACTTTCAGCATAATCTGTCCCTCTTGTCTCTGTTTTCATCAGTCTTTCATCTTTTTATTCTTTCCCTCCTTATCCAGTTTTCATCTCATTCTTCTGGGTCTTCTCTTCTTCCCTGCTGTGTCCTTCCCCTTTCACGCCTTTCTTTTGTAGAGAGCAAATAGATTCTGATGGTTAGAAACAGCCTGGCAGTGATCTCAGTTGCCTCTACCAGTAAGAGGCGTGTGAGCTTATGGCTTGGAAAGCTCTTGCAGTTTCCAGAACCAGGGCTGACTCTTGCCTGAGTGACAGAAGTAGGAGGTGAAGCACCTGTAGAGAAACACTGAAAGGACTAAGGGCTGGATTCTCTAATATCGCTGGTAAAATCTGATGGGCCACTGTCACGGCCATAAAAATGTAATGATTTAAAAAAGACTTTGATGAGAGCTAAAAGCCAAATATCATCTCACAATAATAAACAGGGGTTGCCATACAGCTTATTGGAAAAACTGGGATAGATTGAACTATACCTTTTAGTGTGAATCTCTCTGTCACGTTTTTAAAATGGAGCATATTATGGCTATACAAAAGGGACATTACAAAAAGTTTCTGAAGTTTTGGGAGCCATTGACAAAGTTTTACAAAGAGTGATTGTTGATTTTGCTCTTTGGTCATACACGTCTAGGGTGGGTTGGAACATATTTTTAATTTCTTAATTTGAGTGTACTTTTTGAATATAATTATGGGGGGTGATATATCTAATTGTCATAGATTACAATTTTCATTGTATTTAAGTGCTTTTATAGTGTAATATGATTGTATTATATGTTGCACTTTTGGCTTCAAAATGAATAAAGATATAAAAATAAAAAAGATGAGTCATTCTCAAACAACCGTGCATGCAAATGAGATTTGTGGAGGTTCATGGAGGGTCGCCAAATATACATGAGATGAGTCGCTGATGATAGCGATTGGCAAATGCGCAGAATAGTCCATGGAAAGAGGTGTAAATATGCACATGTGCTGGGAAACGCTATGCCATAGGCATGCATGTCATGGGCATGCCTTATTGGAGTGTAATATATGCATACGTCATAGGTGCATGTTACATGTGACTTCCCAAGTGTACTTTTGAGAATTTTTTCTACTATGATTTATGTATGTGGTGTATTTAAAAAAAAAATTATCATAAGCCACAACCAGAAACACACACTTGAGACGTGCTTTTCACAGTACCGGCACCATTGGATCAACGGGTGATTTTGGTCGTCAAAAACCAGCGCCAAAAAAAAAAAAAATGAGAGAATGCCGATGCCAGAAGGTATGGGGGAAGTCAAGGGACACACGCATGCAGCACGCAGAGGAGTGGGAAGTGGAATGGAGAGGAGGAGTCATGTCCTTAGCAAGAAAGCGCCCAGGGCGAACCACCCCCTTGTTCCCCCCTTAGTACAGTTATTTATCAGGGGGCCTCTTGGGAGAGAAAATCCAGGAGCACATAATGGCCCAATTTTGCTGGCCAAGATTGAACATTACTGTCAATCATGCCCAGTTGAAGAGTCCTGTGGAGGTCCTTCCTGCCCTTCTGGTGTCCTGCCCAACATCAAGATCCTGTTCAAAAAAGTGTTAATCTGCTATCCAGAAGCCATAGAGTTATGTAATAGAACTGCCACAGAAGCAAATGACTTGTAGGAAGTCTTTTCATGAATGGGGATACCTGAAGAAGTATTTATTTACGAGGGATGCCTTTTTTGTTGTTTGTCATGAAATAACTAAGTTCCATGTTAAATGCGAAGGTTCTTCATAACTCAGTATACCATCCCCAGACCGATAGCCTGGTTGAGCACAACAAACCCCTCAAACCAATACTAAAGAAGTTTCTCGGTAAAGATGGGAAGAATTGGGACACCCTACTTGCCTATGGACTCTTCTCTATCTGGGAAGTGCCCCAGAGTACAAAATTTTCCCATTTGAATTACTCTATGGAAGAAGACCCAAAGGAGCCAGATAATAAATCCAATCCTATAAAGTGAACAAGCTTTAGCATACTTTAATGAAGAGTTTTTTTGACTTTTAAACTGCTGTGCAGCTGTATTTATGGAGGTTCCTTGCCTAACCCTTGCTTATGCTATCATAAATGGCATAAACCTTTTCAAAACCTTGCCTATTTCATGCCTATTTTGTAAAATAACAGAGGCCCTTATTCATAAAATAGGTGTCTTATACTAACGGATGTAGCGGTATATAAGAAATAAATTACATTACATTACATTACATTATTCATTTATTCAATTTTCTAAGCCGTTCTCCCAAGGGAGCTCAGAACAGTTTACATTAATTTATTCAGGTACTCAAGTATTTTCCCTCTCTGTCCCTTGGACTCACAATATATCTAATATACCTGGAGCAATGGGAGGGGGGGGGTTAAGTGACTTGCCCAGGGTCACAAGGAACAGCCTGAGGTTGTAGCTTTAACTACTGCATCACAAATTTTCTTGGTCTAAAAGTGTGTGTGTCTAAGTCCAAAACAGGTGTCTACATGAAAACATGCCCATGACCTGTCCCCCCTAACCATGCCTACTTTGTGATAGGCGCTTACTGAGTTAAGCACCTAATATCCAACTAAGTTTAATTTACATCAATTTTAAAGTGCAAATTGTCAATTATTGATGTTGATTAAGTTAGGTGCCTACATCAATGTCAAGCGGTCACTTCTTTGCTGTTGGCAGAATTTACCTACTGGTCACTGGCATCTCTTGTCTTTTTCTCTCTCTCTAGTCTCTTCCAGTCACCACTGGTTACTTCTAGTCACTCGGGTCTCCTGGTATCTTGGTCCTCACAGACTCACTGGTCACCGATCAGTTCCAGTCTAAGCTTACTGGGAGTTAGGTAGGTGCCAGCATGCATCCCCCCAAAGGTCATTCATAGGAGTTCCTGTTGCCAGGAACTCTCCCTCACTTGTCTTTCTGGGCTCTGGGTCTTGTCTGCAAGCTCCTGTTTCCCTTGGGGTGAGATTTGTTCTAAGTTGACTCAACATGCAAATGAGCTTGCTTTGTTTGGCTTGCTGAGAAGATCCTATACCTAGCAGGTTTTCGCATAGGGCTTCTCCATGCAGTTTTCTTTCAACAGTGATTGGGGTTATAGCGACTCTAACCCCATCACATTCGGCTAGGCATGTCGATGTAGGCTCCTAATTTTAGGTGGACTTTATAGAATTTGCCTGTTCAGCTTTTTCCCTGTTGTTTCAGGAAAATAATGACATGAAATGACAAGGGAAATGTACATCTCTAGTAATTATGCACATGTACTCAGTGTATACAAGTACTTTTCTATCAAACATGCATTTACATCACAGTTTCACCCCGACTGTGTCCCCAGACATACCTACATGTTGCATAAAAGTACGTTTGTTCTTTTTGCACAATTAATTTTTATATATATATTGTATACCTCTGTTCTGTTTTATAACTGCCGTTTACCACATGCAAAAGATACTTTACACACGGAAAGTGCTTTTTAAAAATTGCCATCAAAGAGTGATAGGGTTAGATACTGGTTGAGTGGCAGGTCAACAAAGAGTAGTGATAAACGAAATTCACTTTGAGGATTAAGGGCATTACTAGCAGTGAGCTACAGGGACTGGTCCTTGGATTATTTCCTTTCTGAAATTTTGCTACTGCCTCAGGTACATACTTAGATTATGAGCTCTCCAGCGACAGAAACATACTAACTGTGCCTGAAAATACACTGTTTTGATAGTTTGCAGGCACTATATAAGAAATGAAATAATAATATTGCAGCAGGGTTATCTGGAAAGAGATGCCATTTTGAGGATTAGAACTCTAACTGCTTAATTCAATAAAGATATTTTCCATAGGCATGGAATATGAAAATATCTGTTTAAATAAGGTCCTGTGAACCAATTACTGTAATCTGATATTGTAATGAGGTTCACAGGAGCTTTAATAATGCTGAATAGCTAGGATTGAATGAGCCCTGGGCAGAAAATTTGACATGTCTCCCCTATAACACCATTGCTTTTAAGTTGGTGGGGATTGGAGGGGAGGATTCACATTTCTCAAAGCTACGATATTACAAATATATACATCCAGGAGGGGTGGGGAAGGGGGATATGCCTTTAAATTATTATTTTATTGTAATTAGTTGGTCTTAATCATTTGTATTACTCTTGTTTATCTTTATACTGTATGAAAGAATAGGTGAGGGGGGTGGGGATGGGATATGTATGTATTATTTCCTTTAATGGAATTAAGTGCTGGTTATTTTGTACAATTGTTTGATAATATGTTGCACTTGATGTTGGTTTTTAAAATGAATACAGATTTTTTTTAAAAAACCAAAAACCCAAAAAACAAATAATATATCTAGTAAAAATACATTTTTTTTCTACCTTTGTTCTCTGAACATTGTTTGGGCTTAATGTCTCTCTTCTGCCTTTCTGGTGGGTTTTCCCCTTAACTCTCCCTAGCATCTCCTGTCCCTTTAACATTTCTTTTCTATGTCCACTATCCATCTTTCTTATGTCTTTTTATCCATCCTATCCAGTGTTTCCCTTCTGTGTCACTTTCCCCATGCTTCCTCCAAAACTGGCATCTCTTTTGTGTTCCTGTCCCTCCTCACATCTGGTTTCTTTCCTCTCTCTTCCCTTCCTCTCTGTCCACCTGACTCCCCACCACCTTCTGTAGTCTGGCCTCTCTCTATCTTCTCCTCCTTCCACTGGGCCAGCACCTCTCCCCCAGTTCAGTCTCTGTCTGTCTGACTGTTTCTCTCTTCCCTCTGTCTCTCTCTCTCTTCTCTCCCCCCCCCCCCAATCTAGCATCTGCCCCTCTCTTCTCCCTCCTCTTATGCTCCAGGTCTCTCTCTCCCTTCCCTGAACTCATCCACCCCCTTGTCCAGCATTTTCCTCTTCTCCTTTGCTGCAGGTTTCTCTTGCTTTCTTTCTATTCCCTCCCCTCTTGTTCCCCCCTCCCCTTGCCCAGATCTTGTATTTTCCCTCCCCACATTCAGATCCGGCATCTCTCTAGCTCCCTCCCCCCACCCCCACTTGCCCTGAAAGCTGCTCTCTGTCTGGTGGGGCCTTTCTTCTGCTGCATCCTGCTTCTCTGCTGCAACTTCCTGTGGATGGGATGCAGCTGAGGAAAAGCCTCACTGGGCAGAGAGCAGCCTTTAGCAGTGCCTCTGTTGCGATCCACAGCTTTTGGAGGACTGGCAAGGGTGGGGACTCACATGGGTACATGGGAGGGAGGGAAAATGGAGAAATGTCAAACCCAATTGGGGGAGGGGGAAGGGAGATGAGGAGAGGAAGGAAGGTGCAATTTCAGGCAGCCCCTACCATTGGGTGGCCCTGGGTATTTGCTCAAATCACTACTGAAACACGTTTCTCTCCATGTGTGGCCTACAATAAAACAGTACTAGTATATTCCATCCGTACACTTCCAGGATGAATAATTGTGCATAGCTGCAGTATGCATTAGTCTCACATGTATGCACTGCCTTTTGTTTTTTCTTGTGTTAGCTGATATTCTGGATGTATTGAAGAGATACGCATTATATAATATCTGTGGAAAGGTACTGTATACAGATGTATATTTGTATCCATATATGGATTTATGAATCTAGTTTAATGTATACAAACACATATGAATTTATGTTACTATATAGCTGTGTGTGTATCTGTTTGCATGCCATGTATGTGTGTGTGTGCCTATTCACATGAATTTTGGTGGATATCTGTATGCATAGAAATACATAGGTGGAGATGGGCATCTTATTGAACATCTGCACTCATAAGATTCATGCATTCAGTCATTCATGTGTATGTGTGATTGTGTACCGTATGCTTATGCTGAAGAAAATGGTGAGGGGTGATGGAACAAGTTGGCACATATACTTTGCTCCCTCTCTCTCAACTCCACCTCTCCAGAAAGGAAGCAGATTGAATCCCTGTTTATCCCTCCAGCTCCTCTCTGGACTTTTCCAGCAGCAGTGGAGGCTCCATACATGGTCATTTATCAAATGGGGCAGTGGTCAGCAGTGCTCCAGGCTGTGGCGCTGCTGAGGCTGCCTGGCTGCCTGTGTGAAATGTGCACTGTTTGCAAGCTATGGATAGGCCAGTCCCCAATAAACCCCCTCAAAAATGCTGACATGCTGAATGCAGCTGACATTGATGGATCTGTTCCTGTCTCCCTTTCAGTCCCACTGCAAAGAGCAAAGAGAAAGAGAGTTAGAGAGAGAAATAAAGGCAGGCCCGGATTAACTCCTTTGTCGTGGGCGATGCAGTTTATACAGGAAAAGATAAAGCTGCTGTCCAGGAGGGCAGACTGTTCAGAGTCAAATAAGGTTCTGTTCCGGCCTGTGGAAAGAGAAGTAACTATAGAATGATTTACTAACGTCTTCAACCTAGCAAATGTGACACGGCCACGTTTCAACTGCCAGAGGATGAGACGACTGTCCACCAAAGCATCAATAGCAGACCAGTCACATACCCGCATGGGTTTATTAACTGTAAGGACGTCAACAGAAAACCATAATCCAATGCACACACATACCATGAATATTTATCTTCCCTACCTTCATTGGAGCATAATTTATTTTCATGCAGAAATCACCATTTTGTTAACACGTCTTGTTAAATAAATAATTAATATAATCCAATGAATACATGTCTATGGGACTTTACAATGTGTTGTTCAAATCACATATGATTTGAAATATCCTTCAAATTAACACTGGAAAGTACACATACACACATACACCCTACAACTATGGCAATTACGTTTTGACCTTCCATGTCTTCGAAGACACAAGACGTTCATTTTTCTGATTGACATGGAATATGGAATGCTGTGGCAATTGATGCTGGTGATATAACAATGCATATAATTAACCCTAAACCAGCACCAAGCAATATCCTAGCATGGTGTTCATAAACACTTGTCCTTTCTAGTTGGACTGATTCAGTGCTCTGTGTTAGTGAATCTTATTCCATGTCTCTGAACTGCTGCCATCACTGTTTAGAGCAGGGGTGTCAAAGTCCCCCTTGAGGGCCGCAATCCAGTCAGGTTTTCAGGATTTCCCCAATGAATATGCATGAGGTCTATTTGTATGCACTGCTTTCATTGTATGCTAATGCACCTCATGCATATTCATTGGGGAAATCCTGAAAACCCGACTGGATTTTGGCCTTCGAGGAGGGACTTTGACAACCCTGGTTTAGAGAGTGTGGTGTTAGTGGGTACAATTTCTTCCAGTTTCCCAGAATTATGTTATGTGGTACTCCTTCCTCTGAGCTAGTATTGATTCACTGCACCAGTATGTAGTGTTGATATACCACTAAAGGTTTTTATATGTTTATGTTCATTAAAATCTTTATATACTGCATATACAGCCAAAAAGAATCAAAGCCGTTTGCAATATAATTCAATCAAAATTATGAAAAGAACTCCATTTAAATAGAAAAGAAGGAATAATATTGCTAATACATAATATCCTATAACATCCAAATTAATAAAATTATTATTATTATTTTAAATTCTTTATTCATTTTCAAACTTACAATAAGTGTGACAAATTAATAAAATTAAATAAAAAATTAGTTACATCTAATTAAAACAGCATGAAGTAAAGGTTAAGCAAGCGAAGGGAGTTAGAGAGAGAAAAAAGAATTCAACACAGCCTCAGTAACCGAGATGTTCTTTGTCCCACTTTAAATAACTCTACACTGGAAACCTTATAATCCCAATGGTCTTGTTGTCAGTATGTGAATATATAAATAAATAAATAAATACACATATCCTCTATAATAAGACCCTAAGCGCGCATGCTCACTTAGGAGGCCGTGCTATGTCCTTTGGTGCCGTATTCTATTTGCGGCGCATGCGGCGGCTTACGTGCAGTAATTTCAGAAGCAGTGGAAGATTGACTTCTGCACTGCTGCTGCCAGGACGCCTCTTCTCACCCCCAGACCAGCAGCCGCCGGGCATTTGCTAAGCCGTCCCACTTCGATAATGCGAGGTGTGCCGGCCTAGCAAAAGCCCCGAGGCTGCCTGGGCTAGCAGATGCTGGACAGGGGGATCAGGGAAAGGAGAAGAGGTACTACTGGACAGGGGGATCAGGTAAGGGGTGCTGTTGGACAGGGGGGGAGGTAAAACGAAGGGAGAAAGCCTACTGCTGAACAGGGGGAGCAGCGAAGAGGTGCTGCTGGACAGGGGGGAGATAAAACAAAGGGAGAAGGGCTGCTGCTGGACAAGGGGAGCATATAAGGGGTGTTGCTGGACACGGGGGAGGTAAAAGCAAGGGAGAAGGCCTACTGCTGGACAGGGGGAGCAGGCAAGGGGTGATGGTGGACAGCTAAGGAAAGAAAGAGACAGAAAGAAAGAAGGACAGACAGAAAGCGGCCAAGGAGAGAGAAAGAAAGAAAGAAAGAAAGACACACACATCTATTCTAGCACCTGTTAATGTAAAGGGTATATATATATATATGTTTAACTTAGGGCCTCTTATATTAAACTGTGCTAGGAGTTTCTAGCAAGGGGAGCCGCGCTGAATGGCCTGCGCTGCTCCTGATGCTCATAGAGGTCCTATGAGCGTCGGAAGCAGCACAGGCCATTCAGCGCGGCTCTCTGTGCTAAAAACTACTAGCGCAGTTTAATAGAAGAGACGGTTAGTGGAGGAAAAGGCCTCAGTAAAAGGGAGAGACTGCACATGTTGATCATATGGCAAAATCACTGGCCCATGTCCAATTTTAATCATCGGTCAAAAACCTCCAGTATCTGTGTCCTTAAATTGTACTGTAAACTGCACAGAGAAAACCAGCACTGTAGAGTTGTATAGCAGTATTTTTTTGTGTGGATTATGTCTCTTATTTTGTGATTCCTACTTTAAATAGTTAGGGACTGGGACTTAGCCTGTGAAGCTATGTATTGAGATCGGTTTTCAAGTGGGCAAATGAGGTTTCATGTCTCATGGCATTGCATTCCAAAGGGTGGATGCTTCACCATGGAAAGTGGTATATAAGTTCTAATCTAATTTTGATAAGACATGATACTATTTATTCATCGTGAACATTTGGCATACCTCCATTAACAAAGTATCGCGGCAGTTTACAACAGTAAAATGCAAAGCAGAGCAAGCATTAATGATTAAAACCCACAACAAGCAAATGACAGATAAAGCACAAAAGGAGGGAAGATGTGCAGGACAACAAAAATAAACAAAAGCATTCAATACTTGTACAAACAAGGAATTAAAAAGTATCGCCCACTAGGTAAAGGAAAGGAAAATCAATCAAATATATTGGGAAGACAATTTTCACAGCAGCCTTAAACTTACTAATTGAAACTATAGACGTTAAAAAAAAATACTTTGTTGACATTTTGCATTTTTCTTCTGATATAATTCCTCAATTGACTAAGATGTTTTATTTGAACATACCCAAGAGGAATCTTCAAGGAGAGAGAGAATCTTTGCAATCTTCAGAACAGCAGTGATAATTGAAAAGACCCCTATTAGACAGGAAATCTAGACAGCTCAGTAATAGTGCCAGACTCAGATCATTGTACATCCTGTAAATCCAATGCTATAAGGGGGACAGTTTCACTAATATCTGCTGCTATTTTGTTTACTTTGTCCACAAATGGCCTCTTTTACAAAGCCGCTCTAGCGGCTGCCCTGCGCTATAGGCCACAAAGCCCATAGAGATTTAAAGGGCTTCAGGGCTGTTACCGCGCGGCAGCTGCTAGAGCGACTTTGTAAAAGAGGCAGAAAGAATGTTAGAAAATCATGACAAGTAAAAGAAAACATTTCATATCTGGTGATCCATTTCTAAGTTTTTTCACTATCCTGAATAATTCCTTAGATGAATTTGCTGCATTACTTATTTTATTAGAAAAATATGGGGGGGGGGGGAGGTTGCATCCAAGGTAGACCATTTGTAGATTGACAGGATCTCATAATAAGCATTCTGTACTTCCTGAGTTCGATTTTTTTCGGCACAATCTCTCCTTCTGTTGTAAAGCTTTTTTTAATCTTTTTGTATCATCTGAAAACCAGGGGGCGCTATGCAATTGCCGAGGTACCACTTCCTTTAATGGTGCTATTGAATCTAAACAAACTTCAGTCGACAGCTTCAGAAATCTCAAGGTTATCTAGTCTTTCTAATTTAGGGAGCCATAATTCTTTCAGCTTCAAAACATCTACCTCATCTCTAATCCCATTTTAGTGTATGGTGAGCCCTCCAAAAACTACCCCCAAACCTACTATACCCAACTATCTACCACCCCACTAGTCCTTATGGCGGTGTCACCTGTATGGCGGTACAGTAGGTTTTGGTAGGCTCACATTTTTCACAACAAATGTAGTGGTTATAGTGGCTTA
Source organism: Geotrypetes seraphini (assembly GCF_902459505.1). NCBI lineage: Eukaryota > Metazoa > Chordata > Amphibia > Gymnophiona > Dermophiidae > Geotrypetes > Geotrypetes seraphini. The sequence goes on from NC_047087.1 coordinate 182,212,802, forward strand.
TTGGCCTAGGAGGTCCTCCTCTCTATGGTTCACTAGCCCACCCACTAGTCTACTGAATACACCTGTGTGCTGCTCTACTAAGCTTTTCCATACCAGGTGCTCCAGTTCTAGAGACAAGTATGTACTATTTTATTTACATCTTTGCGGGGTGGAAGGGGGACAGTGACCACTGGAGGAGTGTGGAGGGGGTCATACTTTCATCTTTCCAGTGGTTATCTAATCAGTATGGATACCTTTTTAGACCTTATTCTTTTTAAAAACAGGTCTAATTCCAAACATCTAAATGACGTCCCTGGACGTCTTGAAAAAGGTTTGATTATCCCTGCAAGACGTCAAAGTGCTAAACCTGCTTAAATCTAAGATTACCAAATTTTACGTAAAATCCGGATCCATGGCCCCACCCCTAGGCCCACCCAGTTTTACCAAGTCACACCCCATTCTGCCCCAGCCCTGCCCCCCCTCATCCTGTTCTCATCCTCGGGACTACGTCAGGAGGGCATCTGTACATGCATGGTTTTAATACGATGATGTCATCCTGGAGGGTCAATGCTCTACAACAGTGGTCTCAAACTCACAGCCCGGGGGCCACATGCGGCCCGCAAGGTACTATTTTGAGGCCCTCAGTATGTTTATAATAATCACAAAAGTAAAATAATGGTTTCTTGATCATATGTCTCTTTAGCTATAAATTACAATATTAATATTAAGACTTAGCCAAAAGAAAAGATTTATAAACTATAAAGAGTTTTACCTCAAGCATAACTGTCATTTCTTTAATAAGACATTAACTATTTTTTTCTGTAGCCCTCCAAGTACCTACAAAGCCAAAAGGTGGCCCTGCAAAGGGTTTGAGTGTGAGACCACTGCTCTACAAGATGTCTAAAAAATTAGTTTAGAATATCGGCACTTGGACATTTTAGCAATTAATATGTCCAAATGCCAGTTTGTGCTGGTTTTTAATGGGTTTTTTTCTTTTGAAAATGAGCTTCAAAGTAACTTATAGAACTTTGGAAGTTTAAGTGCTTTGAAAATGAACCCCACTGTAAGTTTAAAATCATTTACAAACTGTCTTCCTGATTAAATGATAAAAATAATTATTTGCCTGAATAATGAACAGGGACATCAATTTATTTTTTGCCTGTCTCTCATTTACTATGGGCTCCTTTTAGCAAGCAGAAGTAGAGCTTTTTACCAAGGTCCGGTGAGGTAAATGCTCCGACTCTCAAAGGAACTGAATGAGTGTCAGAGCATTTACCTCGCCAGCCCGTGGTTAAAAAGCTCTACCACTGCTTGATTAAAGGAGTCCTGTGACTTTAAGTCTATGGCAAAACTATTGGAATTATAAAAAGTCACAAAAATCTCACTCATGAATGACTTGGTAGGATATGTGCTTCGAGTGTGGCTGAAAACAAACATTTGTCTACCTGTACCTGAATAATGGACGTGTAGAAGCCTGGGCACAAGGGGAAGCAAAGAGAAGTCTAATTAGAAGCAGGAAGCATCCTGATTGATTGCAAAAGGCAGAGCAGCACTGAGATCTGAGTTTCACATACCCTTGGAAATTTGTTATTAATTTAAATCTTATTATTGCTGGCAAATGCAGGGTGACATTTTACATGATTTGTTTATGCAGTCTGAGTCATGGACACGGCACTGCTATTCCAGCCTTGTGGTACAGAACCACGCCTTTAACCTTTTCATTCCAAGACACAAAGTAGTAATCCCATCTCAGCCTCTATTGTAATCTAATATATGGCAAAGATAGCAATGTTTTGGCTAATCCAGGTTCTGAAGTAATATCCTGAGCAGTGTAGTCTCTGATTCTATTAAAATCAATCACAATTTTTCCGTGTTTTAGCTTATGGTCCTTCATCCAGGATTCTATTGATATAACAACTACAGACTGTTCAGAACACAGCTCTCAGACTTATCTATTATCTTGGAAAATTTGACCACATCACCAATGCCTATCTAGACTCTCACTGGCTACCGATACGAGCAAGAACCCAATTCAAATTATACTGTCTACTATTTAAAGTAACCTACAGAACTGCACCCATCTACCTAAACAACCGCCTATACCGAAACCTTTCTCCCAGAATAAGGAGAGCACAGATCCCATCCACCTACCCTCCACTCAACGGCACTCGACGCAAGAAACTATACGACAATCTCCTAGCTACGCAGGCAGCGAAACTTGACCCCGCCATCTCCAAGCTGCTGACCAAAACAACTGACTTTAAAGCGTTCCGAAAAGAAATCAAAACACTACTATTCAAAAATCACATCCCATCAACCTAATCTCCCCCTTTCCCATCCCAACTGCATATTCCTCATGAATATACCATCCCTCTGGCAACTTCTAGTCAAGTATCCAAACTAAATCCTCAATATATAACCGAATTCCGGCTTTCTTTTAAAGTATTGTAACCTGCTTGATTGGTCTCCTCAATGTCTTAAAACGTCCGAAACCTCAATATGTAACCTCTATTTGTAACCTGAAACCTGCTTCTTCAATGTTATGTAATTCTCCTGGAAATGTCCAGCTATCTTCTAATGTAATCCGCTTAGAACCGCAAGGTACAGGCGGAATATAAATCACTAATGTAATGTAATGTATTGTTTTAAAGATATCATATTTTTTGGTTACTTAAGTTAGTGAGTTTTCAACAGGTAGAAGGAGAGTGATGTCCAAAACTATATGAAGCTATGCCTATTTTGTCCAAGATGCAACTGAGGGAGGCAAAATATAGGTTGAACAGTATTGATGGTAATGCGGAGCCCTGTGGCGATTTGACCAGGCTTCTGATACTCCTTCCATAGTTTTAACTCGATCTTTCCAGGATTGAAGGAATCCCCCTTCTGGTTATGCCCATTGCTTCTAGTATCCATAATAATCTGGGGTGATCCACCAAGTCAAAGGCTGAGTTTATAGCAAATTGGATGATTAATATCTTCCCATCTTCACTTAGCTGTCGGCTTTCTCTCTGACATCACTTCCTAGGCGTGGGACCTGGCAGTGACGTCACAGGGAGAGCCAACTCTGGCGCAAGCAGCAGGCTGGAGTTGCTGTTCCCGCCAGAGAAGAGATAGAGGTATGGTGGAGTGGGAATAAGTGGGGGTGGGGGGGGCAGAGAGGATGAGGGGTGTTGGCGCCCTCACCAAGACAGCGCCTGGGGTGAACCACCCCCTGCCCCCCTCTTACTACGCTACTGTACTTACCATGTCCAGCATCAAATATTAAAACAGTTGCAAACTATACAAAATGCAGCACTAGGTGTAATCTTTTCCATGAACAAATATGACCACATTCCTTCAGCCTACCTAAAAACACACTGGCTCCCAGTGAAAGGCCAAATGTTATTGAAATTATATTGCCTGTTTTTTAAAGTACTACAGGGCTATGTCCCAATTTATCTGAACAATAGACTCACTCTAAAGGAAGCAAAAAGGCCTCGGAGATCCATGAATCCTTTTTCTTACCCCTCCACAACAACCCTCATCCCCCCCCCAAAAAAAAAAAAGACTAAACAAGTTAGAAGACCTACTGTCATTCCAAGCAGCAAAACTAGATAAAAATATTGTCAGAATCTTAGGTGCCATATCGGATTATAGAATATTCCAGAAAGAAATCAAAACAATGTTATTTAGCAAATAAGTCTTGCAATGCTAATCCAATGTCTGTCTCTTAATAAGCTTTGAAATGTAATTCCCTGGAAATGTCCAGATACCTCTTATTGTAATCCATCTAGAACTGAAAGGTTAAGGCAGAATAGGAGTCAATAAATACAATGTAATGTACTGTATATTGTGTGATTTATTTACTGTTTGCTTCTTAGCAAGAATATAATCTAATTAAAACTATAAAATCCAGCTTGCAACCCATTTCCCCTGCCTCCAGATTTTGACAATTAACAATCATGATTGAATCTGGCTGCCAGAACCTACTGTTTTGCTTAGATTAAAACTGCTCTTTCCTAACCTCCAAGAAGCTGGCATCCTAGGCGACTGCCTAGTTCTGCCTAATTGTTGGGTTACCATTAGCCTTGAGTTCAGTACATCTTTTCTTTATCTGTCATCTAAAATTGAGAACTAGGGTTACCAGAAAATCCGGAACCATGGCCACGCCCCCGGGACCACCCAGTTCCACCTCTGTCATGCCCTGTTCCACCTCCCAGCCCTGCCCCCAGATGGCATCCGCAAATGCGCAGATGGGATGCAATGATATCATGCGCACGCATGTATCTGACGTCACCATGTTGCACCTGCGCATGCGCGGATGCCCCTTCCCGATGCGGGAAGTGCCAGTTTTGAAAAGCTGTCCAGACCCCTGAACATGTTCTCAAAAGGAAGACATGTTCAGGGTAATCCAGCAGTCTGGTAACCCTACTGAGAACCTGCACAATATAGGGAGAATTCTAGAACTGAGCATTGCCGAGGATGCTGTAGAGGCCTATTCAATAAAGATACCTAGGCATCTACGCACTATTTTAAAAATATTAGGGCAGTGGCATAATTGGTGGGGTGTGAACCTGGTGCATAGTACCCCATCCTCTACCTGGAGCACCCTCCTCATTCAGACAGCGGAAGGGTACATGGAGCAGTTGCAAGGCTGTGATCTGCCAGCAGTGGCCATTGGCTCTGCCTTTTCTTCACCCTGGAACAGGATGTTGACATCAGATGAGGCAGGGGCCATCAGAGCCAAGGTGGACCACAGCCCCATGACTGCTTCAGCTCCCTCTAATTCAATGGTCTCAAACTCAAACCCTTTGCAGGGCCGCATTTTGGATTTGTAGATACTTGGAAGGCCTCAGAAAAAATAGTTAATGTCTTATTAAAGAAATGGCAATTTTGCATGAGGTAAAACTCTTTATAGTTTATAAATCTTTCCTTTTGGCTAAATCTTAATAATAATATTGCAATTTATAGCAAAAGAGACATATGATTAAGAAACTGTTTTATTTTAATTTTGTGATTATGATAAACATACCGAGGGCCTCAAAATAGTACCTGGCGGACCGCATGTGGCCCCCTGGCCACGAGTTTGAGACCACTGCTCTAACTCCCTTCACCCATAGTGGATCCCCTCACCGCCATGCCCATGGTGTGCTTAACATTTAGGAATCTACAGTTACACCAGCTATATATGTGCTATAAATGTGGGAGCCCAAGTGCTGCAATGTTCTGTAGACCACAAAAAGATGCAAAGTCCAAAATAATACAAAAACACCCTTATTGTACAAGAATTTTGAACACAGAGCCTGTCTTGACCAATTTTCACTAAATGACTGTTTTAAGTATATGAGTGTTTGAGAGGGAAAGACTACAATTAGGCTCGATATGGTGCATGCCTGTTTTCACAGTGATCTGGTTATTTGAGCCCCTGAAGCAGTCATTTGGCAAAACTTTGCCAGGTTAGGCTCTGTGTTGGGGGAAGGAATTATGGGTTGGTAGGGTGAGTTTCAGGGTGGGAGTGGGGTAAAGAGGGGCACCTCCAAGCAAAGAGGTGTTCTGTTGCCCCTGTGCCCTTTAAACCCTGGATTCTATATTAGGTCACCAAAAGTTAGTCATCAAATACTGAGCGTGGATCCCAGATTCACACACAAAATAATTAGTTAATGAGCTATAATCATTTAATCATTGGCATTAAACAAGAGAAAGAGAAAGAGATTGGAACTTGGATGCCACCTTTCTTTAGTTTTATAACCACACTCAAAGCGGTTTACCTATAGGCACTTCATAGAAACATAGAAAATGACGGCAGAAAAAGGCCGAGGCCCATCGAGTCTGCCCACACCGCTGACCCACCCCCCCTATTTAATCGCTCTCTGATGACCTTTCCCTCGTAGAGATCCGACATGAGCATCCCATCTGTTCTTAAAATCCGGCACGCTGCTGGCCTCGATCACTTCAAACATTTTCCCTATATGTGTCCCGGCAGGCCCACAATCAAATGTACCTGGGGCAGTGGATGATTAAGTGACTTGGCCAGGATCACAAGGAGCAGCGCAGGGTTTGAAACCAAAATCTCAGGGTTCTGAGGCTGTAGCTTTAACCACTACGCCACACTTTAGTACTTAAATAGCACTACACTTCTCCCTCTGTATTCGTAGTTTCAGCATTCGCGGTTTCAATTATTTGCGGTTTCTAGCTTGCTGGCTCCTCCCCCTCCCCCCCAATTACATCAGTTTGCATAGAGAAATTGCTGATTGCAAGCGTTTCCAGAAAAAAAAATAGCTGATTCCCAGCACTTTCTTCACCATGTTTTGCCTCTCCTTCAGGAACAGGCCAGGTCTCCCATCATGTTATTCGCGGTTTCACCATATTCACGATGGTTTTTAATAGAAAACAGCAAATAACATATGAAAAATCTATTCACAGTTTTTCTGTATTCGCGGGTCTGTTAATCCCCTATCACAGCGAATATGGAAGGAGAACTGTAATTATCATTTATAGCAAAACACATCCAAAAGGGAAACAACAGAATCCAAAGTGATGCAAAAGAGTTATACTGTTGACAAAAGTAGAAGTCTGCTAGGGTCAAAACCCTTCTCACCATAACAACTATGAGCTAGATTCTCTAATATTCTCTAAAATACGGTGGGTTGTTATTGAGGCCTCTATTGTAACAATTTTTTAAAAAATGAATCATTCTCAAATGACACTGCATGCAAATTAGGTTTGCGGATGTTCTTGTAGATTCGCTAAGTTTGAATGAGATGAGTAGTGATCAGCACATGCGCAGAATAACCCTCGCAAATTAAAAAAAAAACAGACTCCCGAATTGAAGATCAGCAGGAGGAATGCCCTCTCACTCCTGCCGCTGCTGGAGTCCCCCAACAACCAAAAGCCAACATCCCTGGCTGCAGGAGAGATGCCCACTCCCTCCTCCTGCTGCTGCCCACCTCCCCAACAATCAAGCACCTGCCCCCCGCCCTGGTCAGCAGGAGGGATGCCCATTGTCATGCCCTACCTCAACAGCCAAACACCTGCCCCCCCAGGCAGCAGGAGAGTTGCCCACTCCCTCCCGCTACTGCTGCCCCCCCAACAATCAAGCAGCAGACACCCTTCGGGCAGCAAGATGCCCACTCCCTCCCTGCTGCCATTGTCTAACTCCCTGATAATCTCCCTACCCCCGCCAACCACCCCTGCCCCCCAGGTACCTGTGGCATGAAAGCCAGTCATAGGAAAGCCTACTCTCTCCAGCCAGCAGGCCTGCCTCATCAAAATGGTGGGCCTTCGCCTTCCCCATGCATCATGAGATGCATCGGGGCAGGGTCTAAGTCTCTGATTGGCCAAGGGGCCTAAGGCCCCTCCATTGCCTTAGGCATCTGGAACAATCAGGGACTTAGGATCCTTCCTGGTATATCCTGGAGTAGCCTTAGGAGCCTTGACCAATCAGAAACTTAGGCCCTACCCTGGTGCATCCCTGGATGCACCAAGAAGAGGAAGGCCTGCCATTTTGTTGTTAGGGGGTTAGGTGACAGCAGCTGGGAGTGAATGGGTATCCCAGGTGCTTGTCAGGGGAGTGGTAGGGGAGGGAGTGGGCAGGTGCTTGGTTGTCAGGGGGGGAGTGAGCTGTGGCAGTGTGAGGAAGTGGGCATGCCTCCTGCTGCCATGAGTGGTGGGTTTTAGTTGTCGGGGGACCCCAGCAGCAGCGGTGGCAGAAGGGAGTGGGCATCCCTCCTGCCAATCTTTGATTCGGGAGTCTCTTTTTTATATTTGGAGGGGTGTCTGAGCTGTCAAATCTCCTTTCTTGCCTGAGATGCGCTTTTCACAGTGCCGGCATAGTACCGGCACCCTAGGACCAGTTGCTGAATTTTGGTTGCCAAAAGCTGATGCCGCACTTAGAGAATCACTTGGCTCATTTAAATATTGATGAGCATGGCAGAATTAGAGAGTGCTAGGAAGCTCAGAAAAGACCATGGTAAACCGTTTTGATAATCTACCGCTAAAGTACATGCACGCTAAACCTGCTGAAACCAGTTCAGCGACCATGTTAAAGGGCACGTTAAATTTTGAGAATCTTGGCCTAAGAGGTGAAGAAAAAAGCCTCTGACTTATGTTGCAGTGATAAAAGCCATTTTGAGAGGATCCAGCCCCAGTGGCGTACCAAGGGGGGGGCGGGGTGTGGGGCGGTCCGCCCCGGGTGCACGGTCCAAGGGGGTGCACAGCTGGCCACTCACTGGGGAATAGGCTGCCGCCGGGGAAAGGCTGCCATTGCCATCATCAGGAACAAGCTGGCACCAAGTTCTCCCTCCCTGCTTCTCTTCCCCGTGAGCTAACCAACTCTAGCCATCCGACATTAATTCTGACGTCAGAGAGGATGTTCTAGGCCAGCCAATCGCTGCCTGGCTGGCCCGGAACGTCCTCTCTGATGTTAGAATAGAAGTTGTGCAGCGAGAGTTGGTCGGCTCGCGGGGAAGAGAAGCAGGGCGAACTCGGCGCCGGCCTGTTTCCGATGGCCAGTGGCAGCCTTTCCCCAGCGGCAGTGGCAGCAGCATGTTTCCCAATGGCGGTGGCATGAGGGAGGGCAGGGAGAAAGAAAGAAAGGGAGGGAAGACAGGGAGCCAGGAAGAAAGAAAAGGGGGGGGGAAAGGGATCCAGAAAGAAATAAAGAAAGAAAGGGGGCAGGGTGAAAGAAAGAAAAAAATGGGGCATGGGGAGAGAGAGAGAAAGACAGACATAGAGAAAGAAAGGGGGCATGAAGAGAGAAAGAAAGAAGGGGGCAGGGTGAAAGAAAGAAAGAAATGGGGCACTAAGAGAGAGAGAAAGACAGACAGAGAAAGAAAGGGGGCATGGAGAGAGAAAGAAATTGGGCACGGAGAGAGAGAGAAAGACAAACATAGAGAAAGAAAGGGGGCATGGAGAGAGCAATAAAGAAGGAGACAGGATGAAACGAAAAAGTTGAGGAAGGGAATGAGGTCTGGAGGAGAGGAAGCATACAGGAGGCTGAAAGAAGGGGAGAAATATTGGATGCACAGTCAGAAGAATAAAGTGCAACCAGAGACTGATGAAATTACCAAATAAAGGTAGGAAAAATGATTTTATTTTCAATTTAGTGATCAAAATTACATTACATTACATTACATTACATTAGGGATTTCTATTCCGCCATTACCTTGCAGTTCAAGGCGGATTACAGAAGAATTATCCAAGATGTATTACAACAAGAATTTACAAAAAAAAAAAAAAATTGGTCATTTTCAAAAGGAGTAAGAAATGGGCAAGGTTATTTGTTTGGGGTAATTGGCTTTAGTGAGAGGTGGAGTTTGAGACTTGCGGTATTTCTTTTTTCAAAGTTTTCTTGAAGAGTATGGTCTTTATTTCTTTTCTAAAAGTCTTGTAGTCGAGGGATGCCGTCAGTAGATTGGCGATTTGGTTGTCTAGTTTGGCTGCTTGAGTGGCCAGGAGGCTATCATATAGTTTTTTCCGTTTGACCTCCTTAATTGGGGGGTATGAGAATGGGGTGTGAGTTTTCCTATGTCTGGTTGCGGTGTTGTGAATGAGGCGGTTATTCAGGTAGTTTGGACTATCTCCGTATAAAGTCTTAAATAGTAGGCAGTAGAATTTAAATTGTATTCTTGCTGGGATCGGAAGCCAGTGCGATTGGAGATATGCTTCTGTAATGTGATCATGTTTCTTTAATGAGTAGATGAGTCTTAGTGCTGTGTTTTGGATAGTTTGTAGTTGTTTTGTTATGGTTGTAGGGCATGGGAGATAGAGGATATTACAGTAGTCAAGTAGGCCTAGTATTAAGGACTGAACTATGAGCTGGAATTGAGTTTTCTCGAAGAATTTCCGAACTTGTCTTAAGTTTCTCATGACTAAGAATGACTTTTATATTGTTTTATTTATTTGCGGTTGCATGGTGCAGCATCTGTCGATAGTTATTCCTAGCAGTTTTAGGGTGGTTTGTATGGGGTAGTTGATTGCGTTGATTTCAATGTTGGTTATGGTTGGTATTTTGTTGTTTTCTAGGAGGATGAATTTCATTTTATCTGGGTTCAATTTCAGTTTGTGATCTTTCATCCAGGTTGCTATTGATTTTAGTGTTTGGTATATTGTGTTCGTCATGGAGAGTTCAGGTTGATCGAAGGGTATGAGAATGGTAATGTCATCGGCATAGCTGTAGGAGGTTATGCCTTGTTTGTCCGTTTTGAGAATTTATATATGCTGTCTATATTTTGCACTATGGCCCCCTCTTACTAAACCGCAATAACAGTTTTTAGCGCAGGGAGCCTATAAGCGTCGAGAGCAGCGTGGGGCATTCAGCACAGCTCCCTGCGCTACAAAACGCTATCGCGGTTTAGTAAAAAGGGAGGGGGTATATTTGTCTATTTTTGTATAGTTGTTACTGAGGTGACATTGCATAAAGTCATCTGCCTTGACCTCTTTGAAAACCCGCGGAATATAAATGATAATTAACATTTTCTCTGCATACAGTGTGCTTTGTGTTTTTAAAATTTTATTGTTGGTAGATCATTTTGACTTGGCCACGAAGGTAAGGGGGAGGGTGGGAGGGGAGCTGCTGAAAGACATCTAGTAATCCTTGCAGGCTTGACTGTGCAGGGAATTATTTTTGTAAAATCATGTTTTGTTATGTGACTGACATTATTTAGACTTTAATCTCTATGAATGAATAGAATGAAAATGTTTTTAAGTGCATGCGCTGAAGGAAAGTGGAGAGAGAGTGGGCTGAGGACGCTGAAGGGAAATGGGGAAGAGAGAGTGGGGAGAAGATGCTGATTTATTGTACAGAATATTGTTTCTTTTTATATTTTAATATAATAAGTTCAATATAAAACAATTCAAGGCTTGTGTGGATGGAATCAGGTGGTTTGTGGGAATGAAGACCGAGCTTACGGGGATTAGTCCAATAAAATGGTATTTTCTTATTTCTCATTATTTGTTTTATTTTTATTTGTTAATTTGTAAAGTGGTGATTGTTAGGTATCAGTTTTTTCAAATTTACATCTACTGTCTTTATATTTTGCACAGTATTAGAGGACATGTATTACTGTTTTTGTGGTGTTGTGGTATTGCATTGTATGCAGAGTCTGGTTTCTTGGCAGTTCAGTTTAACTTTTGTCTACATATTTCTATTTTTAGTTTGTGATTATTCCATATTGGGCGAGGATGTATCTGTGTGTATGAAAGGGACATGGCTTTCTGATAGCATCGACTGTACAGGATCAATTGACTGTGCAGGATCTGGTTTGTTTAGTTTTACAATGTATGTGTTGGTGTTCTAGTGCTCACTGCAGTGTTTAAGATTCTGCCTTTTCCTAGGTACACTCTTGTTGTACGATATGTAGATTGTTACTAAAAATCATATTTTTCATATAGTTGGGGGGGGTGTCAAAAAATGATGGGCCCCGGGTGTCACATATGCTAGGTATGCCACTGGCCATCCCTACTAGTTTGTTACGTGGGAGCGTTTGGAAAAAACATTACTTATACTATTACAGAACCTCCTTTTTTCCCCTGAAGTAGCCTTTTGAGACGAAACAGAAGTGCTTTCTGTTGGGAAGCGGTATTTTGGATGAAAATATGATCGCTGCTGCAATTTTGAGATGTTTTTCCAAGCTTTACTTTTTACTGTTTTCACTTTACTAAGAAGTGTTTACATTTACATGTATACTAGGCTGTTGCTATTATAACCAGTTTTAGACAGATTGTATTTCTCTCTATATATTTTGATGCATAATACAAAATGAATTTTGAAAAATAAGCTTTTGAAGTGAATGAAAATATCCTATATAATAAAAGGCTAACTCGCGCATGCGCAGTCCTATTTTCGTGTTCCGTGCGCTGTAGGTCTGTGGCCGAAGGAGTGCGCATGCGCGCGAATACGTCACCACCCGATCGCCTCCACAAGCCGGACCGCAGCCAGACGACGTTATCCGTTTCTCCTGTCGCCGCCGCCGCCGATCTCCGTTTCTCCTTTGCCGCCCACCCCCTTCTCTTCCCGCGGGTCCGAATGGCGATTCAAGCAGCGTGTACATCAGTCTCCACACGCTGCTTCGGGCCCTTCTACTGCCCTGATTTGCTCTGCCGCGTCTCTGATGATGTCATCAGGGACGTGCCAGAGTAAATCAGGGCAGAAGGGCCCGAAGCAGCGTGTGGAGACTGATAAAAGCGCTGCTGGAATCACCACCTTTGTAGTCCGGCCCGCGGGAAGGGGAAGGGACAGGGGCGGGTAGAGGAAACGCTAATGCTGCTGCACAGGGAACTGGTGGGGGGGGGGAGGGAAATGGAGGGGAAGGGAATGCTGCTTTGGACGGACAGACAGACAGAGAGAGGAAGGGAAACACAAAGAAAATAAGAAATACACAGGGGCAGGTGCTCAGGGAACTGGTGTGGGGGGAGGGAAATGGAGGGGGATGGAATGCTGCTTTGGACAGACAGAGAGAGGAAGGGAAACACAAAGAAAATAAGAAAGACACAGGGGCAGGTGCACAGGGAACTGGTGTGGGGGGAGGGGGATGGAATGCTGCTTTGGACAGACAGACAGAGGGAGGAAGGGAGACAGAAAGGAAAGAAGAAAGACACAGGGTCAGGGAGATACACAGAAAGACAGACAGGCAAAGGGGGCCAGGGACAGAGACAGACAGAAAGGACAGCGGGAGCCGCGTCAGGAGGGGTGCGGGATGCGGCAGTGGGAACTTTTCCAATGGGTGCAACTGGGCAGCTGTCGGGAACCTCTGATCAGGGGCAGAGCAAGGTAAGAGTATCATAGGGATAAGAAGGAGGAGGGAGGATAAAAAAGGAAGGGATGCCTACTGCTGGACAGGGGGAGAAGGAAAGAGATGCTGATGGACAGGGGAGGTGAAGAAAAAATAACGGAGGACTAATGTTGGACAGGGGGAGAAGGAAAGAGGTGCTGCTGGACAGGGGGGAGGTAAAACAAAGGGAGAAGGGCTGCTGCTGCATAAGGAGAGCAGTGAAGGGGTGGTGGTGGACACAGTGGAGGTAAAAGGAAGGGAAAATGGACAGGGGGAGCAGGCAAGGGGTGGTGATGGACAGCCAAGGAAAAAGAAAGGCAGAAAGAAAGAAAGCGGCTAAGGAGAGAGAGAGAAAAAAAGACAGACACACACACATATGTTCTAGCACCCGTTAATCTAACGGGCTTAAAGACTAGTATTTATATATTTATGTACAGAGTTTATTTCAAACCAGTGATGATACAGGTGGCTTAGGGCACTTGTATAGTCCCGGCTGCCTGTGTATAAGGTTTGTTTTTCTCCGTTTTGTTATTTATCATTTTTTGTCCATGGTGTCTTTTGAAGTGATATGAATGAAGTCCCTCTGCCAAACTAAATATACAGTGCGTGGTTTTTTAAAAATTATGGGGGATATGTACGACTGTACCCTTATATATAATATAGCAGTGATAAAAGAACCATCAGTCCACACGTTGCCCTCAGCACAATCAGGGCAGGATTAATTCATTGAGGGCCCCTAGGCACACAAGTACACTGGGCCCCCTGCCCCGCCCCACCCCACCATGTGCCCAGGTGGAAACAGGAAGCTGCGTCAGAGAGAAGCTTTGGGTAAGCAGCACCACTTGCACAATTACAGTTCCCGTTGCCTTTCTTACCCGCGTTGCTTGCTTGTCTTACTTTCCGTCGATGGGGGGGGGGGGGGGTGGAGGCACGTTGCCGATCAATGCTGGAGTGCCACATCGCCGTTTGGAAAAAACAATGTTGAAGCTCTTCTTCATCAGGCCCCCCTGACCATTTCAGGCCCTAGGCACGTGCCTACTTGGCCTATTGGTTAATCCTGCCCTGAGCACAATCACAGGCATTAAAAAAAACTCCAACCTCTTAAGCAGTCCAACTTGCAGTGTGGATAAATGTGTCTGATGACCTGCAGTATAGGTGCACTACAAAAGTTGAAAAACTATCATTAATTATCATTTGACCTCGGATCTAGCTGTGTGCTGTTCTATAACACTGCACACTTAAATTTAGGGACTCAAAAGAGGGTGTAGCCATGGAAGAGGCATGAGAAGGTCAAGGGCGTTCACAAAATGTAGGCATAGTGTTATAGAATACCAGGGATCTATGCCGAACTTGTGTGCCAGGATTTACAGCAGTTTTCAGAAGGAATAAGTCCTCAAACCAAAACTCAGTGTGGAAATCCACACTAGGCATTATCCTATAATAGGTTCTCATTACTGTATATTGCTAAATTATATTTTTTTTGCTGTGTTGTATTTGTTGATTTTTATGAATGTTTTATTGTAACCTGCATAGATTTCTTGGATAAATAAAGAGCACTAAGCTTGGATTTTTCCCAGCACCTAACTTTCGGTACCATTTACTGACTCTGACCCTAAAAAGGGCAAAATCAAAACATAAAGACGTCCAAAAAAAACGGCATAAGTCAGCACTTGGACATTCTAATTGCTGCGATGTCTAAGTGCCGATTTTCAAAACTGTGTGCGTCCAGAGTTCTCGGGGTATATTGAGATGCATGCTATGGGCGGGTTTCAAGTGTGTTTAAACTTGGATATCTTGCTGCGATAATAATTGAACCTTTTTCAAGATGTCCTGTACGGAACTTGGATGTTTTCGGCTAGACCTGTTTTGGAAGCGTCTATGTGCCACAGAGGTACCCAAACTAATCAGATGGCCACAGGAGGTAAGCAACAAGCATGACCCCCCACCCCACACACACACTCTCCCCCAGTAGTCACTGACACCCCCCCCCACACACAAATTTCTGAATAAAACAATACATACCTGTCTGTAGAACAGCAATATCTGGTATGAGAAAACTTAATAGAGCAGTACACAGGTGTGTTAAGTAGCCTAGTGGATGGTCTAGTGAACCATAGAGAGGAGGACCCAGGCCCATAAGCCACGCTAACCACTACATTTATGGTGGCAAGTGTGAGGCCATTAAAACTTTCTAAAACTCTACTATACTGCCATATAGGTGCCACCTGCAGCCATAAGGGCTATTGGGGTGATAGACAAGTGGGTATAGTTGGTTTTGGGGATGTTTTGGAGGCCTCAGCATATAATACATTATAACAGGATTCTGGTGAGATGTATTGTGCATCTGGCACCCTTTATGTAAAGTTCACAGCAGTGCCCTCTAAGGTGCCCCACTGCTCTGTTAGCATGTCTCTGTGGCCAGTCCATTACAATGCTGGCCCTCCCACATATGGGTTTGAACGTTTTTAACTTGGATGTTTGTGTGGTCAAAAATGCCTAAAAAATTTAAATGTTCTGTCTCAAAAGTTGGACATCCTGGCCTATCAGGACATCCAAGTAGGTGACTTTCAAAAATTTGGACATCTAAGCGGCCTCCCCTGCGCTGTGTCTGTGAGATTGCTGTGGTCGGCCATCAAATGTCTATAGTGTTCCCTGCCCTTCCCCCATGTTTCTTGAGCACATTTGTCTCTACCCACTCCCACTCCCTTTCCCCTCCAGCTGCACATATGATGCCATTCTGAAATCTATCTGTTTGCATACCCTGTTACCCATCAGCTTAAATTGTTATTGTCTATATTGATTAAGTTTAAGCGGTATCTGATCACGTTACCTTTGACATGTGATATCATAGTAGTCACAATTATCTGTATTATTGGAAACAGTTGCTTATTTCCTGATAATTGTTATCTTGATGCACCATATTGCTGCTGTTGATAACCTGTTTTCCAGCACAAACAAAAAAAGGAAGAACCAACAAAATCTGCAGTAAAAGGGTCGAAGACAAAACAAAGCAAGGAGAACTGCAGTAACATGTACAATGATACAGGCAAAGTTTATTAAAATAATTGCGGTTAAAAACAACACCTTAAAATTAAACAACGGGACCCAACACGGTCTGTGTTTCCTCTACGCCTTCTTCAGGGGTCCTAGGTTGGAAAGGAGTAAAATTGAACCGCAAAAAGCATGCTGAAGTCTGTGTGAAGACGAACGTCAAATAGCAGCTTGTACGTGGGCTGATAGATTTTGCAAAAAGGCGTGTACTGAAACACGGACCGTGTTGGGTCCCGTGGTTTAATTTTAAGGTGTTGTTTTTAACCGCAATTATTTTAATAAACTTTGCCTGTATCATTGTACATGTTACTGCAGTTCTCCTTGCTTTTTTTAACCTGTTTTCCAGAACATGACTTTCTCATGTTTGGATTCATAAACATTCTTAACATGTCTTTTCTGTCACATGTTACATGTATCTGGGAAACAGCTGTTTGCATATTTCTAAGGCTACACGCATGATTCTGCTGGCTCATGGCCATGGTCCCTGATGGATACACAGTGTACTGCTCGTCCTCGTTAGCCACTTTGCTGTTTCAGTAACCTGCTCTGTAGTCTCAGGTCCAGGTCAGTGAAACTATATGACTGGAGAAAAATGGTCTGTCAAGACTTTTGAAACAACAAGGTTTTATTAATAATAATAGTCATTTTTATTTTACTCTTTTCATTTATTACTCTGTCATCATCACATTCCATTCTATGAAGTACTGAATAGGCTTTATTTTTTCTGGAAGAATTCAGACCTGCTGATAGCCTAGAGTACTATGTAGCACTGTTTCATAATTAAGGGCAGGGTACCCGTCCTTTGCAGGGGACATATGCCCAGCAAATCCATATCTCCCTACTGTAGTCACAGGATTGGGACACACATATTTTCAAAAAAACAATTGCAACAGGTCCATAGGGGCTGGGCAGGTAGCCCCCAAGGCTCCGCAGCATCCTCTTTCTCATCCCCCTCCAGGGGTCGCATGTCTGCCCAGGTGTCATCCTCTACCTCTGTAGACCTGGAGTGGTACCTACTGGCCCCCTGGTCCACCTCCACTTCCTGGGCCACCTCCTACCTCCTGGGCTTTCTGCTCCTCCTGACTCTCCACCTGCTGACTCTCCTCCTGAATTGGTAGCATGGAACGTTGCTATTCTTTGGGTTTTGGCCAGGTACTAGTGACCTGGATTGGCCACCGTTAGAATGGGCTACAGGCCTTGATGGACCATTGGTCTGACCCAGTAAGGCTATTCTTATATTCTTATGCCCCTCCACGTGTATGGGAAGTGGTGAATAACACCCTTCCACCTCACACTACTAGGGATACTATAATATCTATTGCTAAATCTGAAGGATTGTACCCGATATTTTTTTAATTTAAAAAAAGGCAATCTACAGTAATTGTCTTTTTTTAAAATATAGATCTAGGAACTGCACAGAGATGTACTCTTTCTGCTCTTGGATAACAAGGAACTTGACTTTAGACAGAAGTGGAATTTGAATATCTATATATTATTTAAAAATCTGATGTGTTTTCACAAATGTAGCTAGAGCTGAAGCCAAAATAGATTGGAACTGAGCCAACTTCATTGCAGTAGGTCTGACTCCAATAGGCAGAATCACCTGCATGAAGCGTTATTTGCATCCAAAAATAGCAGTGATATGAAGGCAATAGTGTGACCTCTTCAGAAAAGCCATTACAGTCCTAAAAGGCAGTGGCATAACTTTGAATGGTTTGGTGAGAGATCAAAGGGGAAGAGGAGGGAATGAGTGTCGGGTGCCATGTGGGAATTTTAGGGAAAGGGACAAATTGCTACTAGTCAGAATGATTGGAATATTTTCGTTTTTATCTGATGCTGTTTACTATGTCACTATGGTGGTTATTTTAGAAGCTCTATTCTTGTTTTGGATGTCTGAAAACTGGCATTTAGATATTCACATTGCATGGACGTCCAAATCCTGATTTTATAAAGCCAGGATATTTATGTCTTAATACTGCACTACATTCATATGGCAAGGGGGCATGGTGAGGATGTGTTGTAGGCAGGACTAGGAAGGAGCCAAAAGATGGGCATCCAACTCCGATCATAGAGGGGGAAGGATATCCATGTCTAAAAAGATGGATAGACCTGATATCCACTGGAGGGATTAAGGCACAACATCTCCTTAATCTGCTAGTGGTTGATAACCTCCTTCCTCTCCCCTGACGTAAAATCAGAAAGGAAAACCAGGCTCTGTGACAGTAAAATAACCCATCTTGACGACGTTGATTACAAACCCCCCCACCCACCAAATGCGCACTAACAAATGCACACACCCCTGGCATCCAGTTTTCAAAAAGGCACTTCAGACAAGACTACTTTTCCAGCACTTTGCTGATGAATTGCGATCGCTGATACTGTAGATCAGTATTTCTCAACTCAGTCCTGGAGTATCCCCTTGCCAGTCAGGTTTTCAGGATTTCCACAATGAATATACATAAACTTGATTTGCATACACTACCTCCCATTATATGCAAATTTATTTCATGCATATTCATTGTGGATATCCTGAAAACCTGACCGGCAAGGGGGTACAACAGGACTGAGTTAAGAAACACTACTGTAGATAACCTACCACATGTGCTCTTATTCCTGCTGAAAAACTAGTAAGCTTTCCATGACTGCAAAGATGTATTCTAAATGGTAGTTATCCCTCTGGATGCAATATTTAAATACGTCTCTCTGTTATGTGAACATGTGTACAATAACCTGTTTCAGTTGCCGTTTTCTCAACATCTTCCCATCCTTGGTTAGCTCTGATTGGTTAGAAACACATGTATTGTGGTCAACCTGCTTTGAGAGTGCCAAAAAAAAAAAAAGTTAATTTGGAGCTCTGGTCTTCTCCCAGGATGCATTTGGGTTGCAGCCCATAATGATATGTATAATTGCAAAGGCCTGCCAAAAAAAGCAGGCTGAATCTAATTGAGTCAACACACCGCTATTAATAACAAAATGGCAGAAGCTTTGCTATTAATCACGCAAGCTGCCTGAACTGCAGGCAGACCCAGCTATCTGGCTACCAGACAAGACCTTTACAAAACCTGGTACAGTGAAATCCATTTATAGGAAAACCTGATATTGAACCACACCTGCTAAATGATTCTGCTTCTGACTGCACAATGCCTCGTAGCACTTTGTGTACTTAGGCAGTATATCAAGCCTTCTCAAATAAACAGATACATAAAATAGTCTCATTGTTACCCAGTCTGGTGACTCAGTGCAGTGCCATGTAGAAGGTGCCTGAGACAGGTTGTCTACTCCCCAGGTCAGCTGGGGTGAGGATATTCCAGAGGCAGCATTCACACATCCTTTGGAGGGAGGGAAACGTGGTCCTTGCTTATGGGTGACACCTGGTGGCTGGATTCAGGGCTCAAGATTGCAGGGCATGACCCATTGGCTCAAGATTGTTGATGTGATGGCCCCAGTAGGCACTTAAAAAGGAATATGAAATGGGAAGGGGGGGGGGACCTCTAGGTAATTATGAATGAAGAATGATGGTACTGAGATCACAGCCCAGGTTCCAATTGAGCTGGAAGAAATCACTGGGTCAAAATAAATAAATAAATACGTACATAAAATTGCTTGATGGCTAGGGCAGTTGACAAGCAGATGACTAACTAGTTAATTTGCCATTTTCCTTGCCACGGAGAATAAAATGCTGTAATGCCTTCCTGTGTTAAAAAGGGGGAGAATACTGAAAGAATAAATTTTCTGTGCACTAAACCAGATCGTGTCCATGATGTGAAAGCCTCTTAAACAAATAGCTCTAAACAGAATAAACCTTTTTAGAGTCCTCATCACTGAGGCTGTGCATTTAATGCCTTGCCACAATGAAAGTGCCCATTATCCCTTTTCAGAAACCATCCCTTCCCCCCTCCTCCTATACACACAGGCACAGGCTCTCTGCCATTCCATTCCTCCCCCATAAAGTGAGAGTGTGCTGGCTCCTTAGAGAAATTCACTTCATTGTTAGAAATAGCCGAAATTGGCTTGCAACTAGTAAAGATGCCAAGAATTTGCACCTTGCTCTGTGACCTAAAGCAAAAATGACATGAACATTGACAAATTTGACAAGGAAATTTGTGCAAAAAACAACTTCTATTTGGCTAGCCAAGCAGGAAATATGTCGGATGATATGCTTTATTAAGCAATCCATTTTTCAGCAATAGCTGCGCCATCTGCAAAGGTTAGTGTGCATCAGACTTTCTACAAAATTTCATCTGCGTCTGCAGCTAGGTGCAACACGCGACCACATTTTTCATGTACATACAATTTTGGATGCAAATAGAATACTTGATGAAAGAGGTGACCTTCCAGGCTGACTTCCCCATGCAGTAAAGTCACAGGCACAGAAGCAGCAGATGAGAAAAAGAGTTTCGAGAGAGAGTGCAGGAGTAGCAGATATTTGCTAAAAGGGGGGGGGGGGGAGTGGTAGCCCTGGAAGAAAAGAGTGTGAGGCAAATACAGTGAGAACACCAGGAAAAAATGGTTTTCAAAGTTCATTTTTTAGAACGAGGTCTACTGTACTTTCATTTATCCGAGGTCTGTGACATTACGGTATGGGTATTGTTACTGAAGCTACTTCTGCTTACTAAAAAGTAGAAGTTTTTGAACCACCTCAGCGTGTATGAGCATCATTTCCAGCCTGTCGCTGTCAGGCAGGACCTCCTAGATTTTGTCAACTGAGGAGCCATTCGTTTGTTAGTCACAGGACCTCACATCAAGATTCATGTTTTGATCAATTTTGCTACTTTCTGTATGTTTGCTGACTTAAGCCCTGTCACTATAGTGCAGTGCCCATTCCTGATAGCACCTTAGTAAGGTTATTGGTTATTTTTAAGTTCCTTTATTTTTCATGGACAGACCATTGTAGGCCTCATTTGAGGATCTTGGGCACCCAGCCAGGAACCTTTCAAAGAATGAGTCATTTAATTTATTTCAAAACTTTTTATTATTCTCAAGAAAAGTGACAAGTGACAACCAAGACAAGAAATGCAAGTACAATAGGCCACACCCATCCCAGCCCCAAACCCCACACACCCCTACCCCACCTCCTTTCCCATCCCACAAGATACAATAAGCAGTCCAGAGAGTCATTTCATTTAACTGCAACTATTTTTCTAAACTTGTCCTTGATGAAAGCTCCCACCCCAGCTCTAAGAAGTGCATTTACTGAAGCAGGACCATGTCAGTTACAAATAATAACTGGTGGCTGGAGCTCAACTGCTTGACCTGGATTGGTAGCATGGAATGTTGCTACTATTTGGGGTTTTTTGCCAGGTATTAGTCAGGCATCAAAATGGGGAGGCCACAGTCAGAATCAGTTATGGCTCTACTCTCCCACCCACCTCATTCCATCCGCTGTAATTTTAAATCTTCTGGCAGAATCACTGTAGAATAAAGACTTCCAGGGCAGGCCTGCTCATTGACGCTGTGTGGTGACTGCCAGAAGATTTAAAATTTCAGCACCCAGGAAAGGTTGGTGTGGGAGTCGGGAGCTGGAGAGAGAGATCTGATTCTGAACCAGCTTCATTGATTTTGAGGGCTCCTTATATTAAATGCCAGGCAAAGGATGGAGCACATCAATATAATGTCTCATTGGAAGACAGTGCTGAAAGTACCAAGGCACTGAGATCACTAGTATTCTTAAAGTGCCCCTAATATGAGGGCCACTCATCCTTTTCAATATCAGAAGGGTTGCAACATCCTCTATGACCCAATACCAGGCATGCAATACTCCCCAAATGACTCAGGAAGATGTAGCCACATCCCATGCCTTTATCAATGGCAGCGTTTAAAGAATATTTCATAAGGAGATTTAATACATAGATGGATAGCTTCTTTAATTGAGCCAGTCCTCGAGACTCACACAAGTGCAAGAAGGAGAGATATTGACAATGAGACCTTGAAGGACCTTGGGGTTGATGTCAGCTACATAGAGTTGATCTTAAGTTCTGTGAGGGATTTCATAGACATGGCAGTTGGGCTTCAACACTAAGAAATGTAAGGTTATGCATCTCGGCAGCGGAAATCCATGCAAAACTTACACCTTAAATGGAGAAACACTAGCTAGGACTTCAGAAGAAAGAGACATCAGTGCAGACATGAAGGCCACCAAACAAGTAGAGAAGGCCTCATCCAAGGCAAGGCAACTCATGGGATGTATCAATAGAAACTTCGTTAGCTGCAAACCTGAAGTCATAATGCCACTGTACAGAACCATGGTGAGACCTCATCTGGAATACTGTGTGCAATTCTGGAAGCCACATTACCGTAAAGACGTGCTTAGAGTTGAATCGGTTCAGCGGATGGCCACTAGGATGATCTCAGGGCTCAAGGGTCTCTCGTACAAAGAAAGACTAAACAAATTGCAGCTCTACACTCTAGAGGAATGTAGGGAAAGGGGGGACATGATTGAGACATTTAAATACATTACGGGACATGTCGAGGTGGAAGAAGACATCTTCTTTCTCAAAGGACTCTCAGTCACAAGGGAGCATCCGCTCAAACTCAGAGGAGGGAAATTTAATGGTGACATAAGGAAGTATTTCTTCACAGAAAGGGTTGTAGATCACTGGAACAAGCTTCCAGTGCAGGTGATCAAGGCCACCAGCGTGCTTGACTTTAAGAATAAATGGGACGTCCTCGTGAGATCCCTACGAGGGTCGAGTTAAGGAACTAGGTCATTAGTACTCAGACTTAATGGGGTGGGTCAGTAGAGTGGGCAGACTTGATGGGCTATAGCCCTTTTCTGCCGTCATCTTTCTATGTTTCTATGTCACAAGAAGTATCTCAAATGTATCCTAGGGAAACACCACTATCAGTACCACATATTGCCTTTAGGCATTCCATCATCTCCTTGGGTTTTCACAAAATGCTTTGCATTCCTAGCAACATATCTATGCAGATTGGATGATAGGCTAATCAAGAGCACATCTTAGGAAGACATACAAGGATCAGTGAGCACAATCATTTGGGTGCTGGAGTTACTAGGCTTTGCCATAAACTATACCAAATCTCAACTAAGCCTATTGACAAAATTAGAATTCATAGAAGCTCTGTTAGACATGAAGTAGGCAAAATCCTTTCTGCCACAATAAAAAATCACTCATCTAGTGTCCTTGGTAGGAGAAATTCATGAGTAAGCAAGCATCAGCATAAAACATGGAGCATATTGAGGATATTGGGTCACGTGGAGGGGCATAATCAAAAGAAACGTCTAACAATGTTTTGGGCCTAAGTCACTAGTCACCAAAAGTCAGCAGTGTCTAAAGTCCATTCCCGAAAAATACGTCAAAATATTTTTCTATTTTTAAAATCGTCTAAGTATACGTCCAGCCATTTGATCGGCCAGAAAGCTAAATCATCTATCTTTATATCCCATTCTCGTCCATAAATTCATTCAAATCATAAAACCTAGAACAAGTGGGAGGGGCCAGCAAAGTGATGGACTGGACACCCAGATATGGCAACACAGTAGTAGGGCACCTTACAGGGCACTGCTGTGAACTTCACAAAAAGGTCATGGTGAGCCCCCAAAACCTACTAGACCCTCCTGTCTATAACCCTAATAGCCCCAGACTACTTAAGCCACCTCTGTGCTGAACTACTAGGCTTTTCTATGTCAGATGCTGATGTTCTGGAGGCAGATATGTAAAGTTTTTATTACAATTTTGGAAAGCAACAAAATCCCTTGAGCCTCCATGATTAATATTGGAGAATTCCCCAGATTCATGGGATCTCTTATGAAAAGTTCCAGAAGAAGAGAACATAAGAATTGCCACTGCTGGGTCAGACCACTGGTCCATCATGCCCAGCAGTTCACTCACGCGGTGGCCCTTAGGTCAAAGACCAGTGCCCTAACAAACTAGACTTACCTACGTCTAAGCAGGCTGCAGTTATATTCTCTTGAAGAACGCAGAGAGAGGGGAGACATGATAGAGACATTCAAATATCTCACGGGCTGTATTGAGATGGAGGAAGATATCTTTTTCCTTACGGGTCCCACGGCAAAAGAGGGCATCTGCTCAAACTCAAGGGTAAGAGTTTTCATGGTGACATCAGAAAATACTTCTTCACCGAAAGCGTGATTGATTGATGGAATGGTCTTCCATGTCAGGTAGTTGAGATCAGTAATGCGCTCGACTTCAAGGGACGATGGGATAAACATATGGGTTCGCTCCGGGGAAATGCTTAGAAGGAGGGTTCTTGTTGAGGGAGGGTTCTTTGAGTGGGCAGACTTGTTGGGCCGACAGCCCTTTTCTGCTGTCATACTCTATGTTTCTATGTTCTGACTCATCAGGAACATGTCTAACTTTGTCTTGAATCCCTGGAGGGTGTTTTCCCCTATAACAGCCTCCGGAAGAGCATTCTAGTTTTCTACCACTCTCTGGGTGAAGAAGAACTTCCTTACGTTTGTACGGAATCTATCCCCTTTTAACTTTAGAGAGTGCCCTCTCGGTCTCTCTACCTTGGAGAGGGTGAACAATCTGTCTTTATCTACTAAGTCTATTCCCTTCATTATCTTGCATGTTTCTATCATGTCCCCTCCCAGTCTCCTCTTTTCAAGGGAGAAGAGGCCCAGTTTATCTAATCTCTCACTGTACAGCAACTCTTCCAGCCCCTTAATCATTTTAGTCGCTCTTCTCTGGACCCTTTCGAGTAGTACTGTGTCCTTCTTCATGTACGGCGACCAGCGCAGAACGCAGTATTCCAGATGAGGGCGTACCATGACCCGGTACAGTGGCATGATAACCTTCTCTGATCTGTTCGTGATTCCCTTCTTAATCAGAATGCAACCAACAGGTGTTAGTATAACATAGTTATGGAAGTCCTCCCCTTCCCCCTTCCCCCTCACAGGGGATGTGAGCACTACCACCCCATTTCCAGTTATCCAAGGAGCTCAAGATCTGATCTGAGAATCAAATTAAAGTCCACCATATGGTGGCACATAACATTGCTACTGAGATATTGGCTGGCCCTGGGCAACATATCTATTATCAAAGAAATTCTCTTCAGCCCTGATGATTCAGTATGCCTCATTCATAAAATGTGTCTGACTGCAGGGAGCATAGATGCAAAAAGTGCATTATTTTGTTTTGTTTTTCTAATGACATGTTAAACTTCAAAAGGTAGCAAGTGCCTACCCTCGATTACTCATATCCATGTCAAAACACCCCAAACCTATACAAATTTATTGAGAAAATTTAAGCCATTAAAAGTAGAACCTTGGACTTACTTCAAACGGTTTGCCAATATTTCATGCACTGAGATTAAACAAGTTATTTCTTCCTTTGCCAAGTACATCAAGACCTGAGTGTTCTCTATTGTATAGGAATATCGCACAATGTAGCATTCTTCAGTGAAAGGCCACTTCGGAGGGGTGCTGGTCCTCCTCCTCACTTTGATAGAGCACTGCATTTGCTCCAGACAAACTGTGACTGGATGCCAGATAATTTTGCTAGTACAATAAGAGATAGGAAAGTTCAGGCAATATTTTTTGTTGTTGTTGTTTTACTTTTCTTTCTTTCTTTCTTTAGTGTTACTTTGGAGATATTTTGTCTGTGTTATATGCACTATTTTCCAATAGCATGTACAAAAACATTTTGGTGTACTCTATTGGCAGAATATCCTAAAAGCTGGAATCCAGCCCTGCTTTAATCCTTACCGTCACCCCACCACCACCACCACAACACACACCAATGAAATCTGGGTAACACAATATTTAAAAACCTTTCTGGGCTTATCCTCCATCCCAACTCCTCATCTTTACCCAGTCCTCAGAATATCAATATGGACTGGAGGAAAATGAAACAAGACAATATGAAAATTATTGACATTTCATATTCCCACAATGAAAATTCATAAGATAGCTTTATCGTTCAAATGTATAGGAGATGGAAGGCTTAGTCCATGAACGTTTAGTAAATCATTATTAATTTTCCTCCGATATTCACCTGGCAGCTTATTTTTTAAAACACTGACAATCAGCAGCTAAATTAGCTTTGGATATTCCGTGTCAGACCATGTGCTGGCACTGACACTCAATATCCAGAGCTAATTTGGAGCAGCCCTGGCCGCTGGAGCTTATGCGAGTCCAAGCCGATATTCAGCTAGGGCCTACATAAGAAAGCTACGTGGGTCCCAGCTGAATTTTGGGCTGGCACCTGAATAATTATTTTTACTCTTTAAAACCTTCCTGATCCCTTTTCTGGCATCTCAAATGGCCCCCCTCCCCCCCAGCCGTGATGCTCCAAGCCACTCCCCTCCCCTCCCCTAAATGAGTTCCCCGACTCCTCCAATGGCTAGATAGCCCACGCACCCCCAGTGCCTACCCATTTACCTGATGGTCTAGTGAAGGGTTGTGGGGTAAAAGCGCAGGCACTTCACGCTTGCCCTTTATGGCTCCACTTCAAAATGGCAACCTCTCACGACAGTACAAAAGCTGTCTTAAATTAGGCTGCTTAGCTATGCGAATGCTAGCAGTAAATGTCGCTGGCACTCACATAACCCCAGGATCTTCCCCAGTGCTTCCTCCAGTGCTAACCCTGACCTTCCCATTTTTTTGTCTGGTGGTCTGTGGGGATATTCAGTTACATGCTGAAGTTACGTGTATGTATATATGTATGTTCAGCTTATTTGATATACTATGCAGGCCTCAATTTCCCTCTTTTCACTATGTCTACCAACAGCATGCCACCCCTTTACTATCTCACTAACTCTATCTTCCTCCCCCATCCAGCATATGGCCTTTTTCTTTATCCCTCCTTCCATCCAGTATGTGTTCTCTTTCTCCACTTCCATTCAGCATTTGCTATCCCTTCTCCCCACTTCCATCATCTGCCCTCTTCTCTCTCCCCACTTCCATCATCTTCCCCTTCTCCCCACTTCCATCATTTGCCCCTTCTCTCTCTTTCCTCCCACTTGCATCATCTGTCCTCTTCTCTCTCCCCACTTCCATCATCTGCCCCCCGCGATGACACTTAAGATCGGCAACGGGCCTCCTTCTACCCCCGGCATCAACAGAACTTCAGATCGGCAACACGGTGCTTAGTCAAAAGCGGAAACAGGAAGCTGAGTCAGAGGGAAGCTTTTGACATGAGCACTAGAGAATGACACAGGGAAAAAATCTGTCCCCTTCACCGCCCCATCACCGCCATTCCCTTCACTGCCCCTTCACCACCATCCCATTCACCGCCCCGTCACTGCCATCCCATTCACCGCCCCGTCACATTCCCCACAGCATCCATACAATCCTCAGTACTGCAATATTTAGCTTATTCCTTCCTGGCTGCTGAACTGGAGAAAGAGATATTCAGCTGGCAGGGCTTTGTTTATAAATTTTTATCAACACAACTAATTTACTACTTTATACTGAAGAAAAAAAGAAAAAGAAATAGAATTTTTTTTTCTACCTTTGTTGTCTGGTTTCTGCTTTCCTCATCTTCTCATTCAATTCCTTCCATCCACTGTCTCTCTTCTCTCTGCGTCTTCCATTTGCTCTGTTACTGTGCCTCTCCCTTTCTCCCCCCTTCCAAATTGGTCTGGCACCCATCTTCTTCCCTCTGCTCCCCCCCATAGTCTGGCAGCTCTGTCTTCTTCCCTGCCAGCGTCTTCTCCCCCCTCTGTCTTCCCCATGTGCTTTCAGCGTCCTTCTCCCCCTCTGTCTTCCCCATGTCCTGTCAGTGTCCTTCTCCCCCTCTATCTTCCCCATGTGCTTTCTGCATCCTTCTCCCCCGCTCTGTCTTCCCCATGTCCTTTCAGCGTCCTTCTCCCCCCTCTGTCTTCCCCATGTGCTTTCAGCGTCCTTCTCCCCCTCTGTCTTCTCCATGTGCTTTCAACGTCCTTCTCTCCCCCGTCTTCCCTATGTGCTTTCAGCATCCTTCTCAGCCCTCTCTTTTACCCATTTCCCTTCAGCGTCTTTTCCTCTTCACCCCACCTTTCCTCCCTTTCTCCCTCCCTGCCCCTTACCTTCGTGGCACTTTCACCCCCCCTCACCCCCCGACAACAGGCCCGGTCTGACAAACCTCCCTGCCCTGTGGCTGACGATGTCTAAACTGCCTTCTTACAGCAGCCAGAGCGTTGTAGTTGCATATGGCTGCCGTAAAGGTCGTCTCTGATGCAACTTCCGGTTGCGTCAGAGATGACCTTTACGGCAGCCACACGCAGCTTCAAAGCTCCAGCTGCTATAAGAACGTAATTTCTCCCTCCCTGCCCCTTACCTTCGCGGTCACGAAGGTAAGGGGCAGGGAGGGAGAAAGGGAGCTGTTTCAACTTGGCGGCGGCAGTAAGGAGGGAGGGAGCGCGATAGGGACCGCATGCGTTCCCTCCCTTAACTGCGGGGACAAGACCATTCACCGATGCTGTTGACTGCCATCACCGTTGCAGCCCAGGAATTTTCCGGATCTGGCCGGCTGTGCACCCCACCTAAGGCTGCACCCGGGGCAGACTCCCCCCCTTGGTACGCCACTGCAGAAACTGAAAAGAAAGCATAGAAGTCTAGTCCCTACTCTAAATCCACCCAAGAATGCCTCTATTCATTATGGACAAAAATTGTGGTCTCACATACCGCAGCCAATTTTACAAATAACAAGCTGCATTAGCATTTTTAGCACCGGCTAATGACTGTGGAGTATGCTTAAATTTCTGTGCTATTCAAGAAAATTAATTTTAACATTATTCCCTGAGATTATAAATTAAGTCAAGACAATATACTAGAGAAAATGTGTTATTTTATGAATACAAGCAAAAACACAGTTTGATAGTTATGCATGTGAGCATTCTAGCTTGGGGAAAGTTTTTTTCTTTCTCCACTCAGTGAGCAGATGTGTCACATTGTCCTTCCTCTTGACTCATAAGTCTAGTTTGGCTCTTGAATGCATAGAAAGCATTATGTTCAAAAACAGGTACAGTTTCTTTCCTTGACATAGATAGATAGACAGATAGGTAATATGTTTGTCTATTAAGGATGTGCATTCACTTCCAAGTGAATGGTAACACATGATGAATGTACTTTCAGTTTATATAATTTTAAACAAACCAAATGACTGAGGAGATGGAATCAGTGGGATCTTCATTTGCTCAGTTCAGTTTTAGTTATAAATTGTACCATCAGGGAGGGGAGCCATAGGGATAGAAAGACTTTTATAGAGGGAAGAGGCAGAAGCATGCGGTCCTTTACCAATCATGTTGATATGTTTTGACAAGCAGTCTAACAAGCCTATTCCTGTTTCCCTTCCCTTAACTCTCATGGTTGATGATGTCATCAACGACTATTTAGGAAAGTGAAACAAAGCAGAGCAGAATACTATTTTATCTGCTATTTTCTGAAATGAAAGATCGGAAAGTAAGTTACAAGCTTTACAAATATTTTGCTGAAATAAAAAAACTTGTAAAAAAAATAAATAAATAAAGGAAGCATCATAAAAGTACAGGCAAGGCTCTGAGAGAGCTGCTTCTCTCTTGGAGTCCATAGAAAACTGATCCTTCTTCTATAAAATTATCTGCCACTAGACTAGAAAGGTTTAACAAACAGGGGGGAAATGTTCTCCTGGATGACAACTCCCATGATCTATCTAGTACAAGGGGGTGGGGGGGTACTGAAAAGTTCTCAGCACAACCAAGAAGGAAATTACGTTATTCCACATATTCACCCCTAAGTTCAACACACTTGGCACATCGTTTCTGAAGGCTCAGTAACCTTTTCAAAAAATACTCTAATGTCTGGTCACTGAAATACTGCTCTGCTGCTGCAATCACCTCCAAATCACTCGAAAGTTGTCACCCTTTCAAAACTTTTTCAAGGTTTGGAAACAGAAAATAGTCAGATGGAGCAAGATCTGGTGAGTAGGGTAGATGGACTATGCATTGAAAACCAAACTGCATCAAAACATCCATTGTTTTGCCAGCCTTGAGAAGGGGATATATTGAGAAGGTTAGTTTGACTTGACAAATTTCATGAATAATTTGGTTTTAAATTCTCTCCTGAAGGTTTTGGAAAGAAGGCATGGAAAGATGGAATTTCTGCTCTGATTGGCCCAGATACATAAGGACTCTCCTACAGGAGGGACCTCAGATATTCAGGCCAATCAAAGTCTTAGGCCTCCATCCCACCGTAACCCAGGATGCACCGGGAAGGGGGCCTAAGGTCCTGATTGGTCCAGGTACCTAAGGCCCCACCTATGGGAGGAGCCTTAAGTATCTGGGCCAATCAGGACCTTAGGCCCCTCCCAGTACATCCCAGGATGCACTGGAAAAGGGAAGGCCCACCATTTTTCAGAGGCAGAGTCTGCCAGGAGGAGAGAGTGCACCTCCCTCTTGCCGGATTTCTATGACAAAGCCTACAAAAAAGTACCGGGGGGTATCCTTGAGCTGGGGGGTCTGACCTACTCCCCCAGCCTACCAGTTCATCAGGGCTTTCTTTTGAGGTTTTAGTCAGGTGGCTGGAGGAGTCAGAAGGGGGGGCCTTCATGTCGGGGGAGAGTGTTGGAGGGAAGTGTTAGGAGGAGAGTCAGGGGAGCCTGATGCATTAAAACATGGTATTGCCAAGGCAGGAGGGGAGTGGGCATCCCTTCTTCCAAAAGTACGGGAGTCAGAGGATGGGAAGGGAAGGTGGATCCTGACATTGGGGGGAGGGGTCACAGAATCAGGGGGGTCAGTTCTACTGGGGGGCTACCTGGTGGCAGGAGGGAGTGGGCATCTCTCCTATCTCTTTATTTGTTCAGGGGCATTGGCAGAGGGGCATCATTGGGGGGTGGGGTCATGGCACCACTTCGTATGCCCATAAAAAAAATAGGACAAATTACGGTAGGGTTTTCACTATACCAGTCATACTGGTTTAGAAACGATCGGCTCAGAGAGTTTTGTGCATCCTGTCCTCTCTCCCTTGAAGTTGTCTCCATAATCTGCAGAAAGTATGCAATCTCTCCTGGACACAGGAAGAAGAGAGAGAGGAGAAGGGGACTGTATAAAGAGAAAACCCCAAAAAGTATGGAATACAGATGTGATCGTTATAATTATATAATATTTTCATACTTGTGTGATATGTTTAATAGTTGGCTGTTTTGCTGTTGTAATGTGTTCTAGTCACTAATGAAAAGAGTTTGTTTTTTAAAAAAAATCCACACTCCTCTTTCACTCATTAAGGCAGCTAGGTCAGAATCTTTTGTTCTGAACCAAAAGTTTACTTAAAATAAGTCTTTTAGGCAAAAGGAACAATTCTGTACAACAACAGTACAGGCAAATACTTTAAGCAAAATGTAGTTTCAATCACTTACAATCTCTGGCATACTTCTTTAGAGATCTATTTGATGAAAGGCTCTTCAGAAAGTCTTTCAGGAAATATTATCCCATGGGGGTGTCTTGTCAGCTGGTAGATGTTCAGAAGTTTTAAAGTGGCAGATTCCAGGGGAGTGTGTGGTGTGGTTAGAGTTACAGCCTTGGCACCCTGAAGTTGTGGGTTCGAATCTTGCACCGCTCCTTGTAACAAGGGCAAGTCACTTAATCCCCATTGACCCAGGTACATTAGATGGAGTGGGAGCCCACCGGGACAGTTAGGGAAATATGCTTGAGTACCTGAATAATTTGTAATCTGCATAGAATTATAGGATATGCAGAATATAAATTATTAAAGAAAAAAACTTCTGTTTGTCCATGTTGAACTACCTGTGTCTTCTTTAATGTCTCCTATTCCTTTCTCTATAATTTTCCTCTACAGGATATGGTAATAGGCTGATTCCCCTTTCCAGCTTTCACCTATGGATTAGTATAGCAGCTTGTCACTTCCTTCCATTCCTTTCTTTTCCAGGTGCATGGGTTGTGTTATCCAAAAACCCTCTTCCCTGTGCAGTAAGGAGCAGTGGTTAAGAATACAAAAGTCAAAGACAAGAAATTCAAAATGGGCTAAGGGTTACATATCATCACAGTTTTCCTCCAAGAAAAGTCTCCTCTCTCCATTACGACAGTGATCAGGAGAAATATCATTTTGCTGTCCTTGTACAATCAATCATTCTTTCCAGACTGGACTATTGTAATTCCATCTATCTAAGTCTAACCAAGAAAAATCTTCAAAGACTTCAGCGGATCCAGAACACTGCGGCTAGGTTGATTTTCGCAAAAAGCAAATTTGATCATGTTTCCCCGCTTCTGTCGAAACTTCACAGGCTTCTGGTGATTTCTAGGATTCACTTTAAATGTACCTGCCTAATTCTCAAGATCCTACATGGCATTCTTCCTCCCCTAATTCCATTATCCTGGAATTCTTTGAGACCTGACACTACCAGATCTGCCCACATACTCAAACTATCTTTCCCCTCATTAAAAGGCATCATGTATGCAGGTAAATTAGAGAAATCCCTTTTCTTCAAATTCACTGAGCTTTGGAATAACCTTCCTGCCCCGCTGCGGAACCTAGGCTCATTCCAATTATTCCAAAAGCATCTGAAAACCTGGCTTTTCTCCAAAATGTAAAGCTATCTATTTAAAATATAAAGCTAGCTATCCTCTTCATAACCTCTAATTTCTTATTATGTCCTTCCCTCATTTATTGAATTACCTGTAAACCATGCTGAGCTCTATTTTATGGAGATGATGCGGTATACAAACTTAAGGTTTAGTTTAGTTGAGTTTCGTTTAAATATCCCTTGTTACTAAAAGCTCAGGGGGTATACAGAAGTCAAAGTCCAATGGGTCTCTACACATCCATTATTTTCTCTTCACTTTATTCCACCCAGAAATGCCTCTTCTACAATACTTATATCAACCAAATATTCCACAGCACATACTACTCAAATATAATTATAACTATTCAATTTTTGTGTTATGTCCTCATATATGTTGACAGCATATATATATCACACTATCATCTATAATCTTCTCATATCACTGTTATTGTAAAGCCATAAAATGTCCACTCACATGTTGCGGCATCATATGTAAAGATAAGAGAATACTTCAGTAAATATAATTACAGACATTTTTTATATATTTCTTCTTTTCTTTTGTATGTTATAGCATAACAAGAACCAAACAAGCTACCTTCAGGCTAAAGGAGACACCTAATAAGATAGGGAAAGTTTAAGTAGAACTTTGTCTCTTACCAATCGAGGGAGCAGTCGTCAGTTTCAAACATGGCCGCGGTTTGTAATCTGCTAGTTGTAAATCAGCTGCATTCCCCACGTTTGTGCATATGACGTCTGAAAAGGGGCCGGCCTATCACTAGGCAACCCAAACGCAATACCGGCAATGGAAACTATAACTAAAATTACCGGCACAGAAAAACTGGTAACAGATCATATTATAGAGAGCCATTCTATTTCTTCATTGAGTCCCACTGGCTCCAACGATTTCAACTGATATATCCATCTTTGTTCTTTCGTTGCCAAAGATTTTTTTATATTCCCACCCAACAGATATTGAATCAATGATCCACCATCTTATATCAGACCAAGTATGGTACATTAGCTGCCAATGCTTAACCAACGGCGCTGTATCACGATCTGTACGCACCCTTATGCTCATTCATAAGCACATAAGCATTGCCTCTTCTGGGTCAGACCCGGGGTCCATCGCGTCCAGCAGTCCGCTCCCGCGGCGGCCCCCCAGGTCCGTGACCTGTATTTGGTCCTTACCTAAATTATTTATCCCCTATTCATTTAGTACCTGTACCTATACCCTTCAATCCCCTTCTCCTTCAGGAAGTCATCCAATCCCTTTTTGAAGCCCAATATTCTACTCTGCCCTATCACCTCCTCTGGGAGCACATTCCAGGTGTCCAGCACCTTCTGAGTGAAGAAGAACTTCCTAGCGTTCATTTTGAATCTGTCTCCTTTCAATTTTTCTGAATGCCCTCTTGTTTTTGTTGGCCCGGTTAACCTGAAGAATGTGTTCTTCTCCACCTTCTCTATGCCTTTCATGATTTTATAAGTCTCTATCATGTCCCCTCTAAGTCTCCGCTTCTCCAGGGTAAAGAGCCCCAGCTTCTCCAACCTTTCAGCATACGAAAGATTTTCCATGCACTTTATCATCCTTGTCGCTCTTCTCTGGACCCTCTCGAGTATCGCCATATCCTTCTTAAGGTACTGGACACAGTACTCCAGATGTGGGCGAACCATCGCTCAATACAATGGTAAAATAACCTCCTTCGTTCTGGTAGTGATACCCTTTTTGATTATGCCCAACATTCTGTTCACTTTCTTTGAGGCTGCTGCACATTGCGCTGCTGGCTTCATTGTTCTATCCACCAATACCCCCCTTCCCATTGTATAGCGGTACGTTGGGTTCCCCTTCCCCACATGCAAGACCTTACATTTTTCTACATTGAAGCTCATTTGCCATCTCTTTGCCCACTCACTCAGTCTGTTCAGGTCTCCTTGTAATTCTTTGCAATCCTCAACAGTTCTGACTCTACTGGAGAGTTTTGTGTTGCACTTTGTCCCTGTTTCCAGGTTGTTTATGAATATATTGAACAGCAGTGGTCCCAACACTGACACCTGTGGGATCCCACTTGTGACCCCTTTCCAGTCCGAGTAGTGTCCCTTTACTCCTACTCTCTGTTTCCTATCCGCCAGCCAATTTCTGATCCATCTGTGCACGTCCCTTAATACCCCATGGCTCCACAGTTTCCTCAGTAGGCGCTCGTGGGGTATCTTGCCAAAGGCTTTTTGGAAATCGAGATATACGATGTCTATGGGGTCACCCTTTTCCAATTGCTCGCTTATCCCCTCAAAGAAATGCAGTAGGTTAGTTTGGCATGATCTTCCTTTGCAGAAACCATGCTGGCTTGATCTCATCAGATTATTATTTTCTAAATGCTCATTGATACTTTCTTTGATCAAGGATTCGGCCATATTTCCTGGAACTGAGGTTAAGCTGTAGTTTCCTGGGTCGCCCCTCGATCCCTTTTTGAAGATAGGTGTAACATTCGCTATCCTCCAGTCCTCTGGGATTACCCCTGTTTTCAAGGTTAGGTTGCAAATCTGCTGCAGTAACTCCGCTGTTTCGTCTCTGAGCTCTTTCAGTGTTCTTGGGTGGATTCCGTCTGGGCCTGGAGATTTGTCAACTTTTAGTCTATCTATCTGCTTGAGTACGTCTTCGAGGCTTATCTCCATGCATGATAGTTTTCCCTCTTGAACTCCCCTGAAGATTTTTTCCGGTTCCAGCACATTGGATGTGTCTTCTCTTGTAAAGACGGACGAGAAGAACGTATTTAGTCTGTCAGCCACCTCTTTTTCCTCCTTCACCACTCCCTTCCTGTTGCCCTCATCCAGAGGTCCGACCTCCTCCCTCGCCGGCTGCTTTCCTTTCACATATCGGAAGAATGGTTTAAAATTTTGTGCTTCTTTAGCTAGTCTCTCCTCGTATTCTTTCTTTGCCATTCTGACCACTCGGTGATACTCTTTTTGTTGCTTCCTGTGCTCTTTCCAATTTTGTTCAGTTTGACCCTTTTTCCACATCCGAAACAACCTTTTCTTGTCTCCTATCACTTTCTTTACTTCTGTTGTTATCCATGCTGGGTCTTTTGCTTGATTCTTTTTGCATCCTTTTCTAAATCTGGGTATATACAGGTTTTGCGCCTCGTTTACCGTGTCTTTGAATAAGGACCAGGCTTGCTCCACGGTCTGCACTTTCTTGGCTGTTTTTGAGTTTTTTTCTCATCATTCATCTCATGGCGTCATAGTTCCCTTTCTTGAAGTTAAACGTTGTTGCAATGGTTCTCTTTCCCTTTGGTAACCCTACTTCCACTTTGAATAAGATCATGTTGTGGTCACTGTTGCCTAAAGGTCCCACTACTTCAGGTGAGTTTTAATAGAGCGGATAGTTTGTGTGGCCCACATATATTTTGTCACAGGGGCATTGTATAAGATAGATTACATATGTAGAATCACAAGACGTCCTAGTAGATGAAAAATAGTTTTTTCCTGTGGTTGGATGTCTCTAACAATCCCCTGTCATACTCAGCGCACACCACTGGCACCTTCCACATGTGTTATGTGCACCCCCAGTGGTCACTTTGCTCGCTCATTGTGTTTCACCATCTCACCTATATTTCTAGTGCGTTTATAAGAAAATAGCGGCATCTCTGGAAATTCAGCTAAAGCCATCTTAGTTACGTGCCATGCATTCGTATCATCATGTTGATTTTATGAGAGAGTGGAGTATATTTTTGAAAAAAGAACAGTCCAGAGTTGTCCTGACAGGGGATTGTTGGAGACATCCAACCACAGGAAAAAACTATTTTTTATCTACTAGGATGACTTGTGATTCTACATATGTAATCTATCTTATACAATGCTTTATTGAGAAGATTGCAACTTCTGGTTGAGGTGTCCTAAAGCAGTAAATGGCATGGTCCATGTTGGGACCCTTGAGCAAGACATTCATGCTTTTCTCTTCACTGAACAATAATTGGTGCAAAGATTTCTAGAATCAGTTCATGCATTCACATAGATAAGTGCACTCTAAAAATTTACTATGTTAGGCTTTTTTATTGCCAGCCACAGTGGTAAATGCTCCGACACTCATAGAATTCCATGAGACTGAACTCTAAGGACTTTCTTAGAGATCAGACTCCACAGGTGACTCTTGAGGTTAATTTCTTCCTGCCCATCCCAAGGCGAAGCTTTTATGGCTCTTCAGCCAACCAGGAACAGGGCATTGCTTTGGTAGGATTTTTCTGTTCTTTCTTTTTTCTTCTAGGTGTAAGTACTTCTGCAACCACAGTATAGCTGGGAAATATTGTGTCACCAAAGCTGCTGCTCAGGTTATAGCTTCTGTCTCTGTGCAGACAGAAAATGTTACAGGCAGAGGGAGTGGTTCCATGTGCAAGCTGTATTCAGCTTGAATCCCTCATGAAGGGAATAAAGGAACTGAGAGAGGAGGTGGCAAGACTGAGAAGTATCCATGAGAATGAGAGGTAAATCAATGAAATGGTTCATGAGGCATCAAAGATTTCCAGCAGTGGGGAAGAAGAGTCTGTGCTGAGGGAACACAGTTGGACTTAGATTACAGAACCCTGCAAGACTGGTACAGTGACTCCACATGCCTTTGAACAGAAGAACTAGTATGCTGCCCTGCAAGTGGAAGAGATAAGAACATCCCAAGGAGAGGAAGGACCAAAGCTTGAAATCCCAAAAATTGCTGATGACTATCCGATGCTGCTCATCCACGTTGGCACTAACGATACTGCCAGATATCTCTGCAAATGTATCAAAAGTGACTTTAAGGCTCTGGGAGAAAACGTGAAGCAGTCAAGTGTACAGGTGGTATTCTCGCCCATCCTCCCTGTTGAGGGCAAGGGCCAGGTCAGAGAAACACACATCCTGGAGATGAATGAATGGCTATGTGGATGGTGTCGTTGTGAGTGTTTTGGCTTCCTGGACCATGGGATGATTTTCCAATGACTGGTGAGCAGGGATGGGAAGAAGTGTCTTTGGCGGCAGACTGGCTAATCTACTGAAGAGGGCTTTAAATTAGAAGTGATGGGGCAGAGTGATCAAAGCCCACAGTGAGTATAAATTCGCGAGAATTTGTGGGAGCAAGTTAACAAGCTGCTCAGCACCGAGCAGGAGCACCAAATCATGTTCCTGCTCATTGACGCTGAGCGGTAAAAGAAAGCCGATCCTGTGGATGAAGAGCCTGACAGGGTTTGGGAGTGCAGGAGGCTGGGATAGTGCTTGTTGCCGCTCTGCGTCAGAAGAAACCTGATCCCGTGGGTGAAGAGCCTTACGGGGGAGGGAGGGAAGGGGGCTGGGGCATGCCAATTTTGAGGGAGGGCACGGCCCCTGTTGTCCCTCTCCCCCATTCCGACGCCTATGATCTGGCATACAATGATCACTGCATAATATGATTTAATATTAAGATGGGTATAGAGAGGGATCATTCAAAAGTAAAGTTTCTAGACTTTACAAAAACTAACTTTGTTCAGAAAGGGGATTACATCAAGGAATTATTGTCTGGATGGGAACATCTGGAAGGAGTAGAAATGCAGTGGGCAAAACTGAAAGGAGTTATTGTAAGAGCCACAAATCTTTTTGTCAGGCAAGTAAGTAAAAGTAAGAGGAAAAGAAGCACACTGGTTCTCAAAAGTAGTAGCTGAGAAGTTAAGGAATAAGAGGTTAGCTTTCATAAACTACAAAAGATCGCAGAAAGATGAAGACAGGCAAAAATATCTGGAAAAGTTAAGAGAGGCTGGTTGAGTAGTCAAGAAAGCAAAGATACAAATGAAAGAAAAAAAATAGCTGGCATGGTAAAACGGGGAGAGAAGACATTTTTTAGATATATCAGTGATAGGAAGAAGTACAAAACTGGCATTGTGAGTCTCAAAAGTGAAGGGGAGGAATATGTAGAAGCTGATAAATAAAAGGCTAAATTGTTTAACAAATATTTCTGTTCTATGATCATGGCTAAAGCGCCAGGAGCGGGACTGCAGAAGACAAATGCGAATAGGGATGGAGGAGTGGTAGACCCTGATCAATTTTCAGAGGGTTGTGTTCATGAGGAGCTAGCCAAATGAAAGGTAGACAAAGCGATGGGGCCAGATGGTGTACATCCGAGGGTACTGAAGGAACTTAGGGAAGTTCTGGTGGCTCTGCTGACTGACCTTTTCAATGCTTTTCTAGTCGGGAGTGGGACCGGAGGACTGGAGAAGAGTGGATGTGGTCCCTCTACACAAAAATGGAAGTAAGGAAGAAGTAGGGAATTACAGACCGGTAAGTTACTTCTATGTTAAGTTTCAAGTTTCAAGTTTATTGACTTTTAATATACCGACCATCAACAAGTATCTGGCCGGTTTACAATAAAAATTTAAAAAAAGATAAACATATAAAAAAATAATGAAAGTGCACACCAAAGACATTAACTAGACAGACTTGAAGGTGAGGGAAAGTAGGAAGGATGGGGGAGAGTTACATGTTAAAAGAAGAAAGGAGAGAGAGGGAAGAGGGTAAAACATATAGGGTGGGATCGCTTTATAAAAGCGGTTGGCTGAATATGAAAAGAAGAAAAAGACGAAGAATGAAAGAAAGAGGAGAAAAAGAAAAAAAAAATATATATATATATAAAAGGGAAAATCTAAACACAGGAAAAGGCATTGCTAAATAAGAAAGTCTTCAGGCTTATCTTAAATTTGTCAAGTTGATGTTCGGATCCGAGTAGCTGTGGCAGAGCATTCCACAAAGTTGGAGCTACTACTGCGAAGTTTATTTTCCTAGTGTAGAAGAAGTCTTTTATAGAAGGAATTGACAAGAGTTTCTGATCGGCTGACCTCAGTAGACGTATTGAGCGTTGTGGGATGAGGAGCAAATTAATGGAAACACTTTTAAAACAGAGAATGATGAAGTTTCTGGAATCCAGTGTATTACAGAACCAGAGACAACATGGATTCACTAGAGGTAGATCTTGTGAGACAAATCTGATCAATTTCTTTGACTAGGTGACCAGAGAATTGGGTAGAGGGAGTGTACTAGATGTGGTGTATTTAGATTTTAGCAAAGTCTTTGACAGTGTTCCATACAGACGTCTAATAAATAAACTGAGTGCCCTTTGGCTGGATCAAGAACTGGTTAAGTGGAAGACGAAAGAGGGTAGTGGATAATGGAGATTGCTCTGAGGAAAGGGATGTTACCAGTGGTGTACCTCAAGGTTCTGTTCTTGGGCCTTTTCTTTTTAACATTTTTATAAGCGATATTGCTGAAGGGCTATCAGGTAAGATTTGCCTCTGCAGATGATTCCAAAATCTGCAATAGAGTAGACACCCCAGATGGTGTGAATAACATGAAGAAAGATTTAGCGAAGCTTGAAGAATAGTCTGAAATTTGGCAGCTAAAAATTAATGCTAAGGAAATGCAAGGTGCACGACAGAAGAGCGAGACTTGGGTGTGATTGTATGTGATGATCTTAAAGCAGCCAAATAGGTTGAAAAGGTAATGGCAAAAACTAGAAGGATGCTAGAGTGCATAGGAAGAGGTATGGCCAGTAGGAAAAAGGAGGCATTGATGCCCCTGTATAAGACTCTGGTGAGACCTCATTTAGAATATTGTGTATAATTCTGGAGGCTGCACCTTCAAAAAGATATAAAAAGGATGGAGTTGGTCCAGAGGAAGGTTACTAAAATGGTGTGTGGTCTTTGGCATAAGGCGTATAGGCACAGACTTAAAGATCTCAATATGTATAGTTCAGAGGAAAGGCGGGAGAGGGGAGATATGATAAAGATGCTAAAATACCTACATGGCGTAAATGCGTATGAGTCGAGTCTCTTTCATTTGAAAAGAAGCTCTGGAATGAGAGGGCATAGGATGAAATTAAGAGGTGATAGAATCAGGAATAATCTAAGAAAATATTTTTTTACAGAAAGGGTGGTAGATGCATGGAACAGTCTCCCGGAAGAAGTGGTGGAGACAGAGACTGTGTCTGAATTCAAGAAAGCTTGGGAGAGGCACGTGGGATCTCAGAGAGAGAGGAAGAGATAATGGTTGCTGCGGATGGGAAGACTAGATGGGCCATGTGGCCTTTATCTGCTATCATGTTTCTATGAGTGTCGGAGCTAATACCGCTACGGCCGGCGATAAAAAAGCCTAACGCAGCTTTGTAAAAGAGGACCTTAAAAGTTATTACATATATTTGAGTTGTAAGTGCTGTGGTTTTTTTTTTTTTAATTGATATAATAAGTTTATGCAATTTCCCCAGTTTCTTGATTATTTATTTACATATATTTTTTTATAAACTGTTTATATCCTAAGCAATTTATATTATATTGTGTTTAGGTCCAATACAATACTGAAACTAAGCAAGTACTTTTACTAACATTCAGAGCAATTTCCATTTTAGCTGAAATCTGCTGAGTTTGCCTAGTAAATTTACTATTTTGGTTTAGAGTTGAAGAGGGAAAACATTCTGGATTTGTTGTTTTTATTTCAGTTTAGATGTGCTATAGCATCAACTGAGCTTGTTTTATTAATTCTTACGTCCATGAGAGTGGGTTTTTACGATAGCTGTCATACGATTATATTTATTTGACCATGTTCAGGATGTTAGTGTGATGGTTTTATTATATGATGTGTCATTTTTGGTTTATTTTGAATCTTTGTAATTTTATCTGACTGCTCACTGATTTGGTTCGTTTGACTAATTCAAAGAGGTGGCCTATAAATGTTTCAAATTAAATTTAAATTGAATTAAATGTCCTGGAAAATGTCATTTACAAACATAGCAGGTGCTTTAGTAAGGTTGAAAAGCACACAAGACTATACTCAAAATATACATTGTGGATCTAAAAATCACTCTTCTATATATTTTGTGCTTTGACTGGCACTAGAATGTATTTACTTGCATGTCAAGATCAAATTCTGTATAGCCACACAGGAATCAAATGTAGAGGATAGCAATTCTGGACAGTAATCCAATTCAATACTTGGTAATCCATACCCCCATTGCCATCCCCCTCCCCATTCCAATCTCATTCCCTGTCTCCACAATCAGAACCCATGATCTCACTCCAAATGAAACCCCTGACTCACTTATAGCTCCCCTTCATCTAATCTCCCAACTCTCCCAGGATCCATCTCCTCGGATATGCCCTCCCTATGAATCCAAGCCCTGTCCTGCCTATCCCCACCCCTAACCCACCCCTGATCTCACCCCAACTGAAACCCCTGACTCACTTATAGGTCCCCTTCATCTAATCCCCCAACTCTCCCAGGATCCATCTCCTCGGATATGCCCTCCCTCTGAATCCAAGCCCTGTCCTGCCTACCCCCACCCCTCTCCCCATCCCCCACCGCGCACACACGCGCACACACACACACACACACACACACACACATACTCTGGACCCTCCAGAGCCTTCATTAATGCTAAGCTTACCTGGTGGTGATCCCTAGTGGTCTAATGGAAAGCTGACCTCCAACAGTAGCACTGCAAGGTTTTTGACCAGTGAAAGAGAACTTGATCCAGTTGTGACCAAAAGTCTCCATTATAGTCTAAGGTTTGGATCTCTGAGGTCTTTTCCTTCATTTAGAATCTACCTTGGTTAAGATCATGCCATTAGATGTGTATTTTCAAGTTGATAGACCTTCTTTGGTGTGATAATTTAGATTTTGGTTTATCTATTTTTCACTTGTTGGAGTCAGGAGTAGAAGAGGACCACTCCACCGCCAGATGACTAGACCACCAGGAGAACCAGGAGAGAAATCAGATAAGGGGAGATGGCAAAAACAGGAAGGGAAGAGGGTTTGTAAGAAGTGTCACATGAGCTGCTTAAGGAAGCTTAGTGTCTCAATCCTGTCCAATATTTAGTACCATGACCCAGATAAGTGTCTTATCTAAGTCTCATCTGAATAACAGCCTGGACTCTGCTTTCCAGTGGTAGACCTAGAAAAAATATACCCAAATATTCAAATGATGGTGCCCAGCTAGGGTTACCAAATTTATGAAAAAAGAGGACATATGACCCCACCCACACTCTACCCACAGTGCCACCCACACTCCACCCATTTCCTTGGTCCCCCTTCCCATCCTCTGTACCCTTTTAGTGCTTCTCACTCTCTCTCTCCTTCTAACCTCCTTCTCCTGTAGGTGCTTCTTTCTTTCTCTCTCTCTCCTTCTTCATCCTGTGGGTGATCTTCTCTTGTCCAACCTCTCCTGCTGTTTGTCTCTCCCCATCCATCCAGCACTACCCTACTGCATGCTCTTTTCTCCTATACTCGCTCCTTTCCGTAATGCTTATCCAGCCCCCTCCCTCCATGCTGTTTCTCCAGCCCATTCCTCCCTCCTGTTTCTACAGCCTCCCCTCCCTGCTGTTTCTCCAGCCCATCCCCATGTTGTTTCTATAGTCCCCCAACCTCCCACCTCCGATGCTACTTCACCTCACAATCTCTCTATCCCCTGACTCCTTCTCCTACCTCCTACCCGGCCAGCCACTGTAATGCAATATTTGGGCAACCAGCAGCAGCAGCAACGAGGTGAACCTGCTACCATCGGCCTGCCCTGGAAACCACTTCTCTGCAAGTCCTGCCTATGCTGGAACAAGAAGTCACTGCAGAGAAGCGGCTTCTGGGGCAGGCCAGCAGTAATAGGGTCACCCTGCTGCCATCTGCCCAAAGATTAAATTACAGTGGCCAACTAGGGAGGAGGTAGGACAGGGAGTTGGAGATAGAGATATTGTGAAGGAAAGCAGCATCAGAGGTTGGAGGAGAGACAGAGGGAGGGGAAGCCGGAGAAACAACATGGAGGGAAAGGGGCTGAAGAAGCAGGTAGGGGAGTTGGGAAAACAGGCTAAAACCAGAAAGATTCCACCATTTTTCAAAAACTGTCTAGGCACTCGGACAGTCCTTGAAAAAGAGGACATGTCTGGGTTTTACCAGATGTCTGGTAACCCTAGATATAGCAGAATCAGAGAAGGTACAGAGAAAAGTGTTGAAAATGATAAACGGGGTGGGTCGATGTTTCAATGAGGTAAGGCTAAATAGGCTAGTGCCTTTCAGCTTGGAGAAGAGACAACTAAGAGATAGAGTTGTATAACATATTGAGTGGAGCTGAACAGATAAATATGAATTGTTCGTTCTTTGCAAAAATACAAGAACTAGAGGGCAAGCAATGAAGCTACTAAGTAAATTTTTTGATAAAAAATTTGGAGAGCATATTTCTTCACTCAATATGTAATTATTTATTTAATTTTATTATTTATATACCACTTATAGCCTAAGTGGTTTACATTCAGGTACTTTATCATATTTCCCTATCTATCCCGGTGGGCTCAAACTCTATCTAGTGTACCTGGGGTGATGAGAGGATTAAGTAACTTGCCCAGGGTCACAAGGAGCAGGTTTAGCCCCTGCACCACACACTCCCATTAAATTCTGGAATTCATTGACAGAGAATGTGCTAAAAGCAGTTTAAAGGGTTTAAAAAAGGTTTGGACAAGCTCCTAAATGAAGTGCATGCACCCAATGTGCCACAATTGGCTTTCAATTTTACTGTGCAGAAGATGCATATGAGCGAACAGTGCAGCAGTCTTCTGCATAGTAAAATTAATGAGCCAATTGTGGCGCATTGGGTACATGCACATCATTTACCTGACCAACTAAAATGTACCATTATTGGCCATGTCTCCCCCCCTTCACATCGAGGGGGGGATAGGAGAACCATATTACTACATTGCGAACAAGAATGGATCTATAGATTAAAATCAGAAGAATCATCAGGCATGAATGTTAAAATTGAATGGTGCCACTTTTTCTAATTCAGCACTCTTCTAAATTTTTTTTTCTGAATGGTTTTTCATTGGAAATCTCGCTTGAGCCTCTGATTGGCCCATTTTTTGAGATGACATCACCTAGTGGGCAGAGTCTCAGGATAAAGATCAGACGCTGTAAAGCCATCTCTGTGCAGGCAGTTTTGAGCATGCAAGTGCCGATTACAAGTTTAGTGACTATGAGCGGTTTTTGATAAGGCAA
This sequence comes from Geotrypetes seraphini, assembly GCF_902459505.1. NCBI lineage: Eukaryota > Metazoa > Chordata > Amphibia > Gymnophiona > Dermophiidae > Geotrypetes > Geotrypetes seraphini. Next base: position 182,257,050 of record NC_047087.1, read on the forward strand.
TTTTATAACTATCATCTTGCAGCATTAGCTGCTTTTGTTTCTTGCAGGCCCTGCTTTCCTCAATCCATGACACAGCTGCGAGGCGAAACATTTGGCTATTGTCAGTGGATAGGAGCCTGGCTGCCTTACATGTCTCAAGATAAGTTTGTTACTTTCATTGTTTGGTATAGCGACTGCCTTGAATGAATGTTTCGAAGTGCTTGTAAAGCATTTCTTTGTTTCAAACATCCTTGTGGTCAATGGACGTTTTTATGCCTATGAAATTACTTGCCCTTTCTATTTAGAAGAGGACTTCCTCCCTTACAGGGCTCTGATGATTTTCCTGCTAGACATTTCTGGACTTGTTTAGCTCGTTCTTACTAAACAATATTTTCACAGCTAAATAATGGGGTTCCCTAGGGGTCTGGTGCTGGGACCGCTACTTTTAAACATATTTATCAATGATCTAGAAATGGGAATAACTAGTGAGATAATTAAATTTGCTGATCACACAAAGTTGTTCAAAGTTATTAAATCACAAGAGGATTGTGAAAAATTGCAAGAGGACCTTGTGAGACTGGGAGACTGGGCGTCAAAATGGCAGATGACGTTTAATGTAAACAAGTGCAAAGTGATGCATGTGGGAAAGAGGATCCCAAACTATAGCTTCATGATGCAGGGTTCCAAGTTAGGAGTCACTGCCCAGGAAAAGGATCTAGGTGTCATTGTTGAGGATAGCTAGAAATGTGCAGCAGTGGCTAAGAAAGCAAATTGAATGTTAGGAAAAGAATGGGAAATAAAGATGAAAATGTTATAATGCTCTTGTATTGCTCTATTGTACGGCCAAACCTTGAATACTGTGCGCAATTCTGGTCACCATATCTCAAAAAAGATGTAGTGGAATTAGAAGAGGTACAGAGAAGGGTATCAAAAATAAATGAGATTGGATGATTTCCCTATGCAAAAAGGCTAAAGCAGCTAGGCTCTTCATCTTGGAGAAGAGACGGCACAGGGTGATATGTTAGAGGCCTATAAAACACTGAATGGAGTGGAAAGGGTAGATGTGAATTGCTTGTTTACTCTTTCCAAAAATATTAGGACTATGGGGCATGTGATGAAGCTACTATGTAGTAGATTTAAAACAAACTGGAAAAAATATTTCTTCACACAATTTGTAGTTAAACTCTGGAATTCGTTGCCAAAGAATGTGGTGTAATCAGTTTGCTTAGCAGGGTTTAAACTGGTTTGGATAATTTCTTAAAAGAGAGGTCCATAGGCCATTATTGAGATGGTTTAGGGCAGGGGTATCAAAGTCCCTCCTCGAGGGCCGCAATTCAGTCGAGTTTTCAGGATTTCCCCAATGAATATGTATGAGGTCTATTTGCATGCACTGCTTTCATTGTATGCTAATAGATCTCATGCATATTCATTGGGGAAATCCTGAAAACCCGACTGGATTGCGGACCTCGAGGAGGGACTTTGACACCCCTGGTTTAGGGGAATCCCCTGCTTATTTCAAGGATAAGCAGCTTAAAATCTGTTTTACCACTTGGAATCTAGCTAGGAACTTGGGACCTGGATTGGTCACTGTTAGAAACAGGATGCTGGGCTTGATGGACCTTTGGTCTGTCCCAGTATGGTAATTCTTATTTATATTCTTATCTTTTCAAAAATCCTGTAAATTCCAGATTATTTTGACATATGTCCTCCAAAGCAATGGGGGGATCAGTGCTAGGGGTGAGTGACCTTGAAAGAGACCTGGGAGTGATGGTAGACACAACATTGAAGGCGTCGGCGCAGTGTGCCACGGCCTCAAGGAAAGCAAACAGAATGTTGGGTATCATTAAGAAGGGTATCACGACCAGGACCAAGGAAGTCATCCTGCCACTGTATCGTGCTATGGTGCGCCCGCACCTGGAGTACTGTGTTCAGTTCTGGTCGCCGTACCTCAAGAAGGACATGGAGGTACTTGAGAGGGTCCAGAGAAGAGCAACTAAGCTAATAAAGGGCATGGAGGACCTCTAATATACTGACAGACTGAAAAAGCTAGGGCTTTTCTCCCTGGAAAAGCGGAGACTTAGAGGAGACATGATAGAAACCTTCAAGATCATGAAGGGCATAGAAAAAATAGACAGGGACAGATTTTTCAAATTAAGGGGATCAATAAGTACAAGGGGGCACTCAGAGAAATTGAAAGGGGAGAGGTTTAGAACAAACACCAGGAAGTTCTTTTTCACACAGAGGGTGGTGGATACATGGAACGCGCTACCAGAGGATGTGATAAACAGGAGCACGATACAGGGGTTCAAAGAAGCTTTGGATAGGTACTTGGAAGACAAAGGGATTGAGGGGTACAGATAAGAGTAGAGGTAGATTATAGGGATGGGATTAGAGGTAAGTTACAAAATTAATCAGGGACCACTGTTCAGGCACTAGGCCTGATGGGCCGGCGCGGGAGCGGACCGCTGAGCAAGATGGACCTCTGGTCTGACTCAGCGGGGGCAACTTCTTATGTTTTTATGCTTCATCCACCATTTCCCCTCCAGGTTTTGATAAAACTGACTTAGGGCTCCTTTTACGAAGGTGCGTTAGTGTTTTTAGCGCACGCACAAGATTAGCACGTGCTAGCTGAAAAATTGCCGCCTGCTTATAAAAGGAGCCCTTAGAAGTATATAATAAACTTTTGTTACTGGAAGGATAGCTTCTTCAAAGGTTTTTCCAAATATTTATTGAACATTTCAACTGGTGGAAAAATTGGGTATTTAGGAAAATTTAAGAATGTCAATTCAAATATCTTATATAAACCTCAAAATTTTCAATTTTCGTGTGAGTCATCTCCTTAAGGTTAAATAATATAATATGTATCTTCTTTAAATCATCGGTTTCTTCTTCAGCTTTCTTGAGCTTTAAACAGAGAAGTTGATAAGAAATTTCCACCCCATTTGTTAGCTGAGCAATAGCAAGACACAGAGTTGTAAGAGCCTCCCCAACAGAATCTAGAGCAGGGCTGCCCAAGTCCGGTCCTCGAGATCTACTGGCAGGCCAGGTTTTCAGGATATCCACAATGAACATGCATGAGAGAGATTTGCATACCAAGAAGGCAGTGCAGGCAAATCTCTGGCCTGCCAGTAGATCTCGAGGACTGGACTTGGGCAGCCCTGATCTAGAGTAACTAAAGGGGTTACCACAGTTATAAACACAGGAAATATTCCTTGCTAAGGCCCAGCAAATTGTGCTGGGCTTCCATCTACATTTCCAAGAATTGGTGTATCACTGCTTTATCTTGGCTCTCTCCATGCTTGATTTTTTTTTTACTATGAACCTGTTCTGTATGCCCTGACTTCTGCCTATTACTGCAACAAAAAGTGCAGCAGGACAAGTAACCCACAGGTATGAACAACACAGAAAAAAGTGGGAACTGACAATGAACACTCCACCGAAGATCACTGATGTAAAACCAACTTGTTTTATTTCAATGAAGGAAACATACAACAGCTGTGGACTCGACACAGTACTGTGTTTCAGTGTCGGTACAATGCCTGCATCAGGGGTCACTGTAGCATTATAATTCACCAAAAACAGGCCCTTAGATAAAACAAGGCAAATATAGCTGACGTGCAAAGATAGCCAAAAGCTGTTGTATGTGTCTTTTATTGAAATAAAACAAGTTGGTTTTATATCAGTGATCTTCGGTGGAGTGTTCATTGTCCGTTCCTACTTTTCTCTGTGGTGTTCTGCGTATTCCTGAAATCTGCATTTGCTTGACATTTGGTTTCCATTCTACTCTGGTTCTTCTCTTGCATCATACACAGCCTTGCATCATTCCACTCTTCTGGAACACCTTTTTTGTTAATCATTGCAGTTTCTGGACACTAGAAGACTCAAACCAAAGGGAAAATAGGTTGTTATGAATGAAAGTGTAATCTCTTGACATTTGGTGTCCCCTTGGAGTGGACCCAGTCATGACAAGATATTGGAATATAGTAATAGGTGAATGCATGTTAGGGTATTGTATGTGATAAGATGAAGCATTAGAATAAAAAAAGCTGTTCCGTTTGGAAGCATATATATAATGGATGGTTTTCTTGCAGCTATTAGAATGTCTTTGATTGGTGTTGGCAAACCCAGTGCTGAGAGTGCTCAATTTCCATGTTGTGAAGGCTCAAGGCTTCAGATTTTGATGAAGTTGGCCCTCATACTGAGTGGTTAATATTGGAAATATTTAACATGTGCTTGGTGGAAGAACTGCCAGCTTCTTTAGAAAATGAAACCAGTTTGTGGAGGTTAGTATGAAGCTATGGAAACCATGATAACTGGAGCCCCAAGAAGGACTGGAGGAAAAAAGTAATCTTATTAGATTAATAGAAAACAGTCCAGTTTTCTATTATCCTAATCAGGTTAATCATGGCAACTGGCCATTGTTGGAAATCTCTGCAGTTTTTGCTATGAGAAGAATAGAAAGATAGCCTTACAGAGCAGACCACACCCAGGGGGATTGCAAGTGCATCTCAGGCTAGGTGGTTGGGAAAAGGGAGGGAAGATAGAGGAAAAGAGAAGAAGCTTTGTGTTCCTGTTGCTGGCTAAGAGGTTAACATGTGGGATTCCTATTTTTGAAAGCTGGTCTGCAGATTTACAGTTTCTAGGGGCCATTCATAACAATGGACCACTCTGTTAAGCCTGCTGACTATATAATTATGAGTCCCAGGCATATAAGCAGCCTGTATTAGGTATGACAAAGTCTAAAATCTTTGCTGTTTCCTGGCAAAGATGTAGGGATCCATTCTGCCTTGTTTGTTAAGATAAACATTGGCATTTGTTGTCTGTTTTTATTTAAACTAACATGTCCTGGAGGAGATAAAGGACTCAGGTGCTTAGTAAATTACATGGAGCTCCAAGTGGTTGATATTGAGAATTGAACTTCAATCAAATTCCTTGCATGTGGTATGCATCAATGTGGGCTCCTCAGCTTGTGTTTGATGCATCAGTGGTCAAAACTAGCTAGTATTGTAATAGTACAATAGGGACACCCTGTGCAAAATTTAAATTGGATGTCTACCACTGTAACATAGTCCTGCAATAAATCAAAGAATGAATGATGTCATAAAGAGGATAGGAGAACTGATTCCAATGGAACAAGGTCCCACTGAAGCTGCTTCATACACAAATGGCTATGGTCATGTGACCCAACATCTACAAGTAGGCTCTAACCATGATGACCAGCGCTAATTGTATGTTACAGACTTGTGAAATGATGGCTTGCATTCTGCCTTCCAGAAGAAAAGGTAACACTTGAATTATGCAAAATAAGGAGTGGAATTGTCCTAATGAGACTGGTGAACACAAGCTATTATGAAAATGTCCTTTTATTCATCCAATGGTTCAAATGACTTTATTCATCCAATAACTCAATGACTCGACATGTACATGCTTCAGCCAAACAGGCCTGCTTCAGGAGTCTAGAGAGTCTTCTGGGTAATACCAGATGATATTTTGAATAATATATTGATATTCAAGTCAGTGCTATGATAAGTCTGTGCAAGGTGAGTGGAATCTTAATCAGCCACAGAAGGTGGTGTGATGTGACACACAAATCCTGGATTTCAGAGCAGCTACTGGGACCAGAGGGACTCGGCTCGACATGCAAACGTTAATCTGGAGTCTCCACTTTCATTTTCACAAACTGTCCTAGTCCTCTAGCCTCTCACAGTCTGGCTGGGAAAACCAACAGAAGAGAACGGGGGGGGGGGGGGGAGGGATAGGGACTGAGATCGCGGGGATGGGGCAGGGACGGAGACGAGCTCACGGGGACGGGGTGGGAACAGTGATAATTTTTTTCACTGTGTCATTCTCTAGGTGAATTTATCTGTGTTCTGCGTAAATGAAAAAGACATGGTTTTCTGTTAGCATTGACTGTGTAGTATCAATCTGTACTAATCAGGCTTGATTAGTTTTACAATGGGTGTATTGATGTTCTAGTGCTCACTGCAATGTTTAATAATAATAATAATAATAATAATAACTTTATTTTTGTATACCACAGTACCATAACAGTTCAAAGCAGTTGACAGAGTAAGAGACTGTACATATACAGCGATGATACAAACAAGACAATCATCTTAACTTAGCAAGTCGGGAGTAGTCAGGAGATCCGGAGGCATATCGGAGATACAAGGCAGGTTGACACGGCTGGGAGGGAGTCAGAAAAATTTATCAAAGAGATAGGTTTTGATTGATTTCCTGAAAGTTTGGTAGGAGGGTGAGTTAGAAATGAGAGTGGTAAGACATTTATTCCATTTGCCTGCTTTGAATGCCAGAGATCTGTCAAGGAATCTCTTGTAGACACAGCCCTTTAAGGACGGGAAGGCAAACAGGTGGGCATTACGTGTGCAGGTGGGGCCTGAACGTTCAAAGTGATCAGACAGGTAGATTGGAGATGAGCCTGTTAAGGTTTTGAAGCAGAGGCAAGCAAATTTGAAGATGATCCTTGCCTCCAGCGGCAGTTTTTTGTAGTAAGGGCTTACATGATCTGATTTTTTGAGATCGTAAATGAGGCGAACGGCGGCATTCTGAACGATTCTTAGGCATTTGATGGTTATCTTAAAGGATCCCAGGTATATCTTAAATAATAAAATGCTAGCCCGCGCATGCGCAGTAGCGAAACGTGTTCCCTGTTCCCTTTTCTGTCGGGATGTGGCCGCACGACTGCGCATGCGCGCGTATTACCTCACAACAGCCTCCCTGCTCTCCACCTAGCGCTGCTTTGTAAAGGGCCCGCTAACGGTCGGAGAAGGCTGCGAGCTCTGACACCGACAACAGCGCCACAGCACACCCGCAGCCACTCAGCAGTCCCCGATGATCCGTGTAGCCGCCCGCCTCGCGTGCTCTGGTCGGCATTCGCCCCGCCCCCGCGAAGGGTCCACGGCGCTTATAAAGTTCCCTCTATCGCTGACCCCCGAAGTTTACGACATCCAGAAAAAATGGCACTACCGGCCAAAGTTTATTTTTAAGTTTAAAGGTGCAGCAACGGCTCCTCTCACAAGCCGCACCTGCATCGGAGAAGGCTTCTGACACAGGCAGCGATCGTGAGAGGAGCTACAGCGGCACCTTTAAACTTAAAAATAAACTTTGGCCGGTAGTGCCATTTTTCCTGCTTTGCCCACTCTTTAAGTGAATTCTCTTCACTGTTCAGATTCCAGAAGTGCTCCTCCGAGGCACGGAGAGACAAAAGGAGCAAGCCCAGTTAAACGTTTGCCAAATTAACTCTGCTCCAGAACAAGCAGAAGGTGAGTTTTCCATAATTGTGCGACTCTAGACTGCCAAGGATTGACGACCATATGGAAGCATGTCATGTGGGAAGTATGCTGTTCGACGTGTGAGGGGGGAGGACCTCTTCGTGCCCCTATGATTGGTTAGTTCTGCAATGTTAAGTGCTTTTCTGCAGTATTTGGCGTGAATTATGCATCAAGAAGGGGAAGGAAAGGAGGAAGTGAGAGGGGGGAAGGAAACTAAAGAAGAACGAAAGGGGGGAAAGCAGAAAGAGAAGTAAAAGAACAGGAGGTCCCTCAGAGGCCAAAGAGATAAGAAAGAAACATGACACTCAAAAATGAAAACATTTGCATGATTATAAAGAATGCAAATAAGTCTTAAATGGCCCATTTCTGTAAAACTTTATTGTTCAGAGGTAAGGCTACTGCACAGGGAAGTGGGGTGGGGGAGGGAAATGCTGGTGCACAGGGAAATGGAGGGGGAGGGAATGCTGCTGCACCGGGAAGTGGAGGGGACGGAAATGCTGTTGCTGCTGCAGGGAGGGAAATGCTGCTGCACAGGGAAATGGAGGAGAAGGGAATGCTACATAGGGGGCAGGGAGAGAGACAGATAGAAAGACAGACAGCAGGAGGGAGGGAGACACAGGGGCAGGAAAAGAGACAGAAAGACAGACAGAGAAAGGGGGCCAAGGAGAGAGAAATACAGCAGGAGTTAGACAGACAGACAGACATATATTCTAGCACCCATTAATGTAACGGGCTTAAAGACTAGTCTATATAATAAAATGCTAGCCCGCGCATGCGCACTCACGACAAGCGTGTTCCCTGATCCCTTTTCTGTCGGGATGTGGCTGCACGAGTGCGCATGCGCACATATAATCTCACAACAGCCTCCCTACTCTCCATTGGACCAACGGTTGGCTCAGGGGCCCGTTCCAGCGGGGCACCCGACATTGTCTTCGCTCCTCCTCCATTCCAGCAGGGGAGAGCCGACGGAGGAGGGCTGCAGTCCGGCCATCGGTCCAACGGTCGGCTCGGGGGCCCGTTCCAGCGGGGCACCCGACACTGTCTTCGCTCCTCCCCCATGCCAGCAGGGGAGAGCCAACGGAGGAGGGCTGCAGTCCGGCCATCGGACCAACGGTCGGCTTGGGGGCCCGTTCCAGCGGGGCACCCGACATTGTCTTCGCTCCTCCTCCATTCCAGCAGGGGAGAGCCGACGGAGGAGGGCTGCAGTCCGGCCATCGGTCCAACGGTCGGCTCGGGGGCCCGTTCCAGCGGGGCACCCGACACTGTCTTCGCTCCTCCCCCATGCCAGCAGGGGAGAGCCAACGGAGGAGGGCTGCAGTCCGGCCATCGGACCAACGGTCGGCTTGGGGGCCCGTTCCAGCGGGGCACCCGACACTGTCTTCGCTCCTCCCCCATTCCAGCAAGGGAGAGCCGACGGAGGAGGGCTGCAGTCCGGCCATCGGACCAACGGTTGGCTCGGGGGCCCGTTCAAGCTGGACTTCAGTTTTGACTGTTTTGATTTTATTTTCAATTCTTTTTAGTTTATGATATATTTTTTAATCTCACTTATTGTTTTACCACTTATTTTGTTTTATTTTATCATTCAAATTTCATTTAAATTTCACAAGAATTCTATTGCTTCAACGGTTCTCCCTCTGCATCTCTTCTTATCTCCCCTCTTTTTTCAACCTTTCAAAGTCCTTTAGATCATTGTAGTCTTATTAGAATGTTTATTTTCTTATTTTTCTCATCTATTCTCTATTTTATTTCTCCATTACTCTACTAATTGTCATTTTTCCAGGTACTTTAGTTAGATTGTGAGCCTTCGGGACAGTAAGGGAATTTCTAAGTACCTATTTTACTTATAATTTTAATGCACCCTATTGTCTATTTTTCTGTAAACCGCTTAGAATCCTAACGGAGTTTAGCGGTATACAGTGGTGCCTCGCATAACGGACGCCTCGCACAGCGAACGCTGCGCACAACGAACTTCTTGTCTTGATTCGTACAACGGACTTCGTTTCACACAACGAAGTCGCCCGAGCTGCATCCTTCCGCGCAGTGTGCGTGACGCTACCGGCTACCCTCCTCCTCCTCCTCCATCAACCAAATGGGAAGTTACATCATGAGGGGAGAGGAAGGAGGAGGGAAGCAGTTGGCAGCATACGCACTGTTAGAGCCCCGTGGCTTGTGTTAAAGTTGTTTACAGACTTCAACAGCAGCGGGAGAAAGCAGTCGCCGGCCCTGTTTCGCCGATCGAGGGGGGGCCCTGTTTCGCCGATCGAGGGGGGGCCCTGTTTCGCCGATCGAGGGGGGGCCCTGTTTCGCCGATCGAGGGGGGCCCTGTTTCGCCGATCGAGGGGGGGGCCCTGTTTCGCCGATCGAGGGGGGGCCCTGTTTCGCCGATCGAGGGGGGGTGCCTGGTGTTGCCGATCACTGCGGGGGGGGGGGGCGGGCTTTGGCAGAGGTGGGAGAAAGCAGTAAATGAGTGGAAGTTGGCAGGCCTGGGGATGAAAGGGCAGTCGAAATACGGTATGTTGGAGCAGGGGATGAGAGGGAGGGAGAGAAGGGGAAATATTGGACAAGGGCAGAAGGGATGCTAAATCATAGGGTGACAGGCAGAGAGAACAACAGGAAAAAGAGTGGAAGCAATCTTGAACCCTGAGGGTGAGGGAAGAGAGAGGTGGTGAGATGATTGATCATGGGGAGAGAGACAAAAGGGAATAGAGATGGGATAGGAAGATAGTGGAAGTAAAAGGACAGGGAGATGTATGTTTTTAGATGTATCTAAATAAAAATAATAACAAAAAATTTATCTTTTTTTATGTCATCTTAGCATATTTTATGCTACAGAACGAATTATTTTTTTTAACATGTATTGTTATGGGAAAACGCGTTTCACATAACGAACTTTTCGCATAACAAACTTGCTCCTGGAACCAATTAAGTTCGTTGTGTGAGGCACCACTGTATAAGAAATAAATTACATTACATTACATTACCTAGCGCTGCTTTCAAAGGGCCCGGTGAAAGTCGGAGAAGGCGGCGAGCTCTGACACCAACAGCAGCGCCACTGCGATCGGGAAAGCACAGCACAGCCGGCGACTCCCCCCTCCCGCCCTCACTCACTGCCAAAACCACCACCTCCTCCTTCTCGCCGGCTCACCCGCTTTTAAATGAAGAGAACGCTGGCTTTGCTGTCTTCTGTCCACTGCAAGCCGACCTCTTTCTGCTAGGGTTGGCCGCAGTGGATAGAAGCCAGCGGCTGTAACCGCCGATATCCGTTCCTCCAGCGGAGGGGGGGGTGTCTGGGAGGAGAGGGATCGCGGCCACTCAGCGCCCCCACCGAGGAGCCCAGCAACTTTCCGCTGCCCGGGACCCGACTCATTTGCCGCCCCCCCCTCTTCCCTTACCGTGGGCCCGACTGGTGATTTAAGCAGCGTGTCCAGCAGTCTTCACACGCTGCTTCGGGCCCTTCTACTGCCCTGATTTGCTCCGGACGTGCCAGAGTAAATCAGGGCTTTAGAAGGACCCGAAGCAGCATGTGAAGACTGCTGCACATGCTGCTTGAATCGCCATGTGTAGTCGGGCCTGCAGGAAGGTAAGGGGGTGCGGCAAAGGACTCGGGCCCGCGTTTGTAGTCGCCACTGTGGGAAGGGAAAGGGGGTAGAGAAAACGCTAATGCAGGCACAGGGAACTGGTGTGGGGGGAGGGAAATGGAAGGGGGAGGGAATGCTGCTTTGGACAGACAGACAGAGGGAGGAAGGGAGACAGAAAGAAAATAAGAAAGACACAGGGGACAGGTGCACAGGGAACTGGTGTGAGGGGAGAAAAATGGATGGGGAGGGAATGCTGCTTTGGACAGACAGACAGAGGGAGGAAGGGAGACAGAAAGAAAATAAGAAAGACACAGGGGCAAGGTGCACAGGGAACTGGTGTGGGGGGAGGGAAATGGAGGGGAGGGAATGCTGCTTCGGACAGACAGACAGAGGGAGGAAGGGAGACAGAAAGAAAAGAAGAAAGACACAGGGGCAGGGAGATATACAGAAAGACAAACAGACAAAGGGGGCCAGGGACAGAGACAGGACAGAAAGAAAGACAGTGGGAGTCATGTCAGGAGGGGTGCGGGATGCGGCAGAAGGAACTTTTCCAATGGGTGCAACTGGGCGACTGTTGGGAACCTCTGATCAGGGGCAGAGCAAGGTAAGTGTATCATAGGGATAAGAAGGAGGAGGTTGGGAGATAAAGGAAGGGACGCCTACTGCTGGACAGGGGGAGAAGGAAAGAGGTGCTGATGGACAAGGGAGAGGTAAATCAAAGGGAGAAGGGCTGCTGCTGCATAAGGAGAACAGTCAAGGGGTGGTGGTAGACACAGGGGAGGTAAAAGGAAGGGAGAATGGACAGGGGGAGCAGGCAATGGGTGGTGATAGACAGCCAAGGAAAAAGAAAGACAGAAAGAAAGAAAGTGGCTAAGGAGAGAGAGAGAAAGAAATAAAGAGAGACACACACACATATATTCTAGAACCCATTAATGTAACGGGCTATAAGACTAGTGATATTATAGTATGCTTAAGATTAGTGATTGGACCAGAAGTCGGAAGGAGAGTAAGTCAAAATAGTGTTTGATGGTGCGAAGTTTCCAGAGGGTACCAAAACATTTTTTAACCTGAGCATTAGTATGGACTTCGAAAGTCAGGCATCAGTCCAGGATGACTCCAAGGATTTTGATAGTGGGGTTAATTGGGTAGTCAAACCCGTTTAATTTCAAGGAGGTGTGTGTTATCTTGTTGGTGGGACTTCGCCAGGAAAATTTTGTTTTTTTCTGGGTTCAGTTTTAATTTGAATAGTGTGGTCCATTGTTCTATCTTGGTGAGGATGGAAGAGGTGAGTTGTTCAGTCTCTTGTGTAAGAGAGGTTATGGATAATGAAACCTTTTTTTAAGACATCCAGAGCATCATTTAGATAGCGTTTGGAGTTAGAACTGTTTTAAAAGAGAATAATGGCCAAAATGGTACCCCCAGATGAGCACAGGAGGGATCAAGGCATAACCCCCCCAACACATACTTCTCTAGTCACTGACCTCTTTCCCACACCCCAAAGATATGAAAGAAATAGTATATACCTGCCTCTATGAAAGCTGCAAATACTAAGGAAAATCCTAGTAGAGCTGGTGTCTGTAATAGCCTGGTGGGTAGTATAGTGAACCATAGAAAAGGGTATCCAGGCCCAAATCCCACCCTAACTACTGCATTTATGGTGGAAAGTGTGAGCCCACCAAAACTCCCCCAAAACCTACTGTACTTCCATATAGGTGACACCTACAGCCATAAGGGCTATTGGGGTGCTAGACAGGTGGGCATAGTAGGTTTTGGGGGAGTTTTGGAGGGCTTATCATACATTATAAGGGAGTTATGCTGAAATGTGTATCTGGCACCCTTTATGCAAAGTTCACATAAGGTGCCTTACTGCTCTGTTAATATGTCTCTGTGGCTAGTCCATTAAAATGCTGGCCCCTTCCACATCCAAATGGCTTGTTTTGGGCATTTTGCATTTTGATTTTTGAAAATGGCCAAAGACATAGACATCCTAAGGGCCAGAATGTTTAGATGAATTATTTTCAGAAACGGAAGATAGATGTCTTGTGATTTCGAAAATGGTTGTTTTCCTGATCTGACTTTTGAACATCCTTATGAAAATATCCAAAGTCGGACTTAGACATCCTATTGAAAATGCCCCTCAATATCTCCTAGTGACTCCACTACATTCATTTGCTGATTCCCTCAGTATAGTTACAGCTTAAATCTCATGGCTTACTTTCATTACTTCTTTTCATTATAAATTACAGCTTTCATTTAGGTTTAGTTCTTTCTGAGTGGAAATATGCCATAATCTGTCCAACTTTAAAGAAGCCCAGTTTAGATCCATCCTCCTCAACCTCTATCTACAGACCAATCTCCAACCTCCAATTTGTATTTAAAATATCTGAAAAGTGTTATTTCCCAATTACTTCACCACGTTGAATCCTCTAACAACCTACATCCAAGTCATCAGGCAGGTTTTAGTTTCCCATATGCATAACTTTACACTTGCTCAAAATAAACTTCATCTGCCTTTTGGCTGCCCAGTCTCCCAGTCTTGTAAGGTCCTCTTACAATTTTTCACAATCCTATTGCAATTTCACAACTTTGGATAACTTTGTGTCAACAACAAATTTAATTACATCACTAGTTATTCCCATCTCTAGTTCATTTATAAATATATTAAAAAGCGACGGTCCCAGCACACAATCCTTGGGAAACCCTACTATCTACCTTTCTCCATTGAGAATATTGACCATTTAATCCTACTCTCTGTTTTCGATCTTTTAACCAGTTCTTAACCCACAATAGGACATTACCTACTATCCCATGACTTTCTAATTTCCTCAGGAGTCGTTCACCAGGTACTTTGTCAAATGTCTTCTGAAAATCCAAGTACAGAATATCAAATGGCTCGCCTTTATCCACATGTTTATTCACCCCTTCAAAAAAATGTAGTAGATTTAGTGAGGCAAGATTTCCCTTGACTAAATCCATATTGGCTTTGTCTCATTAATCCATGCCTATGTATATGCTCTGTAATTTTCTTCTTTATAATACTATAGTCTCTATCATTCTTCCATTAGCTTTTTTATTTAGGTGACTGAGTCATTATTTCAATACCTTTACTTAGGCTGGTTCAATTGTTACAGAGCCCCTAACAGGAACTCTTGAGGCTTGAATTCTAGGTAGATTAGAAAAAGACAAGATTGTTCAAAGTGCGCTTTAATGTCATTGTACCTCCAGGATGTGTATCCAGCACAAAAGGGCACTTAAAGCTTATTGAACACAGATCCAATCAGGAAGCGGGGCCTAAGAATAACAAACATACAAAACACAAACATAGATTCCCAAGAGACAGAATAGCTCCCCTGAAAGTCACAGGTTCAAGGCCAGCTTGTGAGAAAAGGTTGAAATTTAACCAAACCTATTTTCTGATGCTTTTAGGTTAGAAACAATATGAAATGACAAGAGAAATGTTGTTGTTTAGTGTCATTTATATGTCCTCCTTTTAGAGGATATGTCCAGGCATCCAGACGGCTTTTCAAAATCCAGCCTGTTTCAATGTATATGAGCAGTTGCATTTCGTTCTCATAGATGTAGTACTAAGGGTCAGATTCTATAAACAGTACCTAGGTTAGGCGCCACTAGGCGCTCTAATTGCGGATGTCTGGCGATGTCTAACTAAATTCTGTGTGCAACCCAAATTGAATTAACAAGCTTAATTAGAATGGTAATTGACCACGCCATCGATCTTTAATTTTTTATTTTTTTAAACAATCAAAGCTGTGCACAGAATTCCATTCGGCGCCTAGCGATACCTAAGTCAAGACGCCCTCCGATATATACCAACACCTACCTATTATACAGTTTTAATGTTATACTTATGTACACCGCTTAGATTGCTTTTATAAGTGGTATATCAAATTTTAATAAACTTGAAACTTGAAATGAAAAGTAAGCATGGTTAGGGGTGGAGAATAAACATGCTAGACTTAGGCGTCCAAGATAGTAACTGGTATATTAGGCCAGGTAAAACCTGGCCTAATATGCCTGCACCTACCTCATGGATGCCCAGCAATGCCTAAGTCCACTTAGGCGCCACTATGTGTGATTCTACAAAGGATGATTGATAGCTGTCCGGACTGGTGCCTAAAAGTTAGGAACAGTTAGGTGCCATCTATAGACTGCAGCACACACACACACACACTCAGGGCTGCAGCTAGAGGCCTTCTGTGCATGCGTGGACGTCGATGTGATGACATCACGCATGCATATTACATCATTGCGTCAATGTCTGCTCATTCTCGGGTACCCTCCAGCCGTGGCCATGAGATTAGTATGCCGCACCTTAAAATGTTTGAGACACACTGGTATACAGTAGATCCCTGTGGTACCTCTTGGCTCATTTCCTAAGATAACAATAAGGTATTGCCAAACAGCATGAACTGCTGCCTATCTGATAGATAGATAACCCTGGTCCCGCTCGGACAGTTCTGGATACTGGCTAAGCTTTTCGGGGTAGGCGCTCAGACCAGGATTCACAAAAGGTTTGATGACCTGGGCATAGGTCAGGACCGGGCTAAATCCCAGTAAGGCCAGGAGGTTTCACTACCACCACTCAGTTGTTCAATCAGTGCACGTCAAAGAATTTTACTTTAACAAAGCGGGTTTAATAAAACCAGTTTAATAAATGATTCAACAGTTCTCAAAGGCAGCAACATGGGAAAAGATCTATTACAGCACCGTGACACTCTCTTACTCTTACTCCTCCTTCTCCACCCAAATATTCTTCCTGCTCCTAGTGGGTTCTGACATGTCCTGCCTGGCAGAGCAATCTGGGGCTGCTTTTTTCTTTATCACTCAAAAATGGATGCTCCACTGCGTTTCCCCCCAGCCTTTGGACTCATCCACAGACAGGATCTCCATTGAATGCCCCCCCCCCTCTTGAGGTGCAGTTCTCTTCACCCACTTCCACTCCAGCAGGTCGCTCCCCTGCTTTTCTCCCAGGGAGGGGAAGATTTCAGTTTTATCCTCAGAGTCTTTATGCTTTGGCCTCTGCTACTGAGCAGATACTCTTTCTCTTCTCTTCAGTAGCCTCTCTTTCTTATGTCAGGTCAGGACATCCTCTTGTCTTCTTGGGTCCTGGCAGGGGTTTGGTTTGCCAAAGACCTCACCCTCAGTCCTGTGGGTGGCTGTATCCCATCCAGCCCCACTCCCAGGCCTAACCAGAGGTTTATCATATCTCACAAAACCATAACAATTGTATTATCCCTTCAACACCCCCCCACCACCCAGTGAAGGAGTTACTTTTTCTTGTCATCTGCTGGATCCACCTCCCAGCAGACTGACATTTATTACAGCCCTTCCTGTTTGTCCTCTGTAACAGACTTTTCCTTTAGTTATTCTCCCCACCCCCCAGAAACTCTCACAGCAAATTCCCTTCTCATCAGTTTTCCCAAGACGGTTACAGATAAAAGTGAGCCATGCAAGTACTGTGCTATTGATACCTGTTTCTGCCAGCCATGCTGGCATGATATTGTGGTCCACGGTGTCAAAAGCTGCTGAGAAATCCAACAGTACCAACACCAAAGTAGATCCACTTGTCAAAGATTCTGTGAAATCATCTAGCAAACTGTACATATAGGTACCAGCTATTTTCCATAATTAGGTCTAAATCAAGATTGACATGGTTCTTGCCAGTTTCTAGCCAATGATTCAAGAGTAGATTTATATTTGGTATTTGATGCCGAAGAGGAAGTTCCGGGCCATCCAGGCAGCGATTGGCTGGCCCAGAACTTCCTCTCCGACATCAGAATTGACGTCGGGGAAAGGAATGCTGGTCAGTCCGACGCTTCTGCAGGGAGAGCTTGGGGTGGTGGTGGAGGACGTCGGGGAGAGGAAGGCTGATCGGCCTGGTAGATCAGGACGGTAATATGAGTCTATCACAGAGCCCGGGATGGGCTCTGCGATCGACTCGCGTTGCCTTCCCTGATCTACCGGTCGATCGTGATTGACGTATTAGCATATCGGAACCCATCAGGCTATATGCTGGAAACGAAGACGGAAAGCTGACAGGATTGACGGTCAGTCTAGAGGAGGTGTATAGGCAGATTGATAGTCTTAAGAGCGATAAATCCCCAGGACCGGATGGATCCATCCAAGGGTCATCAAGGAACTGAAAGGGACTATAGCTGAATTGCTTCAACTAATAACCAATCTGTCGATCGAATCAGGAAAGATTCCGGAAGACTGGAAGGTGGCGAATGTTACGCTGATCTTCAAGAAAGGCTCGAGGGGAGATCCAGGAAACTACAGACTGGTGAGTCTGACCTCGGTACCAGGAAAGATGGTGGAGTCGCTGATAAAAGACCGCATCATTGATCACCTTGACAGACACGGTCTGATGAAGACCAGTCAGCACGGTTTTAGCAAAGGCAGATCATGTTTGACGAACTTGTTGCACTTCTTTGAGGGAGTAAACAGACAGATAGACAAGGTCGACCCAGTCGACATTGTATATTTGGATTTTCAGAAGGGGTTTGACAAGATTCCACATGAACAACTACTTTGGAAAATTGCAAGTCATGGAATCGAGGGTGAAATAAGTGGATTAAAAACTGGCTGGAGCATAGGAAACAGAGAGTGGGGGTAAATGGACAATACTTGGACTGGAAGAGCATCACCAGTGGGGTGCCGCAGGGCTCAGTGCTTGGACCCGTGCTCTTCAACATATTTATAAACGACCTGGAAATTGGTACGACGAATGAGGTGATTAAATTTGCAGATGATACGAAGTTATTCAGAGTAGTGAAGACACAGGGGGATTGCGAAGATCTGCAATGTGACATAATCATGCTCGAGGAATGGGCACCAACATGGATAAGTGTAAAGTGATGCATGTAAGTGACAAAAATTTGCAAATTCGAGGGTCCCTGCATGTCCCCCTGTGTTCCCCCACTTGAAAAATCCTAAAATCTCCATTTTTAGACTTTGAATTTTATGTTTAAAATCACAATTTATGGTGACTGAGGGTGGTGAGAATGACTGGGGTTTATTTTTATTTTATTTTAAATTTTATTTTTGCTTTATTTTTGTTGGGCTTGTTTCATTTTGCTATTCTTTTTTCCTGCTTTTATTTTTAGGATTTTTCTTTGGGTTTTTTGATATTGAAATTTTCCCTTCTCTTCTGCCTTTTATGCATCTATAGTATTGAACTCATTGTATTATCTTTTCCTTCTTCCTTCTCTTTATAAATTGAATAAAGAAATATAGGTAAAATGTAAGTAATTATTTATTTCATTGGTATTATAGTTAGATTGTGAGCCTGTTGGAACAGAGAGGGAAATTCAAATTACCTGATTAGATTTTTGGCCATTGCTTAAGTCAATTTAATTGTTTTGTAAACCGCTTCGAATCCTTTGGGAGATTTAGTGATATATAAGACACCACATTAAATTAAACAAAATTAGCAGTCTTTTTTTTCTAAAGTTCCTTGCACTTCCAAAACTGCAAATTTTTGCCTCAAAACTTGTTGGGATGAAGTCCTTCTGCTCTTCTGCTCCAAATTCATGCCAGGATTGTACAAATGTAGCACCTCCAGAGCAACCTTGCGCCATGTGCCACATGGCACAGCTGGGAAAGGTGGCAGTGCCATGCTTAGCCTCTGCCCTGACTAAGCAGATGACAAAACGATGGCCCATGAAATGCAAGGTTAAGTCATCTAAAGGTTACTCTACACTCCGAGGACTGGAGGTCTTCTCAGACTTTTTGAAATTTCTGTGTAATGCGTTTCAGGAAAGCTGTGCTTCATCTGCACAGTCCCGCTCCACCTCGGACTTGTCTCTCAGCAGCTTTGCCTCTTTAGGCACATCCTCTTCTTTGTCAGCCACTGTTCCTGATCTGGCAGACCCTAATCTGGGTGATCCTTATGATGATGATCCTTTTACTGACCCTTTATTTTCTGGGGATGCTCTTCCAGTGGCTGGGGACCCAGGAACGTGTGCTAGATGTTCGGATTCTTCTCTGACTTTCGAACCTGGGGACACTCCCACGGTTCTGCATTTAGGTAAGTCTGTTTGCCTTACCAGATCTCATTTCGGAATCTCTGCATGAGTTTATTTGGGCACTCAGCTGGCTCCTTCTACCTCCTTCCTTCTCCTAAGTGAGTGCAGTCTTCAGTATTTTCCTAGCATCCTGATATGAGTATTCTGATCTTGAAATAGTGGGACTCTCCAGAAGGTGCTCTCAAAGTGGCGAGAGCCATGTCCTGTCTCTACCCTATTGCACAGGAGTGCCAGCAGCTTTTGTCTCAGTCTAAAATAGACTCCTTGGTTACACAGGTGACTAAGCGCACCTCCCTTCCCTGCGAGGGTGGTGTGGTGCTTAAGGATATGCAAGACCACTGGGTGGAAGTAGTTCTCAGGAGACTCTTTGAAGCGGTTGCTCTGGAAGTCAAGGCTGCCCTCGGCAGCGTCCTTTGTCACTCGCTCTTGTTTGTCCAGGCTGCACACTTTAGAGAATGAAGATAGAGCTTCCTCCTCTACTTCTTTTGTCTGGTGTGGATTATTTTGCTGATACTTTGTAAGACCTTATGCAGGTCCTGGGTAAAGCATTGGCATATTCGATTTCTGCTCACAGAATGCTCTTGATCAGACAATGGACTGGTGATTCCACCTCTAAAGCCACTCTTGTGAGGCTCCCTTTTAAGGGGGAGTTATTATTTGGCAAGGGTCTGGACAACCTCATAAATTCTGTGGTGTCCTAGGACATATCTGGTACAACATGCAGGACGATTTGAAGTAGATTCTGGGTGCTATGTGTAGCCAATGTAGCTTGTGAATGTGGACAGATATTGCATCATAATTTTCTTACACAAAAAATGAGTCTGACTGCTGTGTTTTGTATTAGCTGCAGCCTGTGTAGCTTTGCGGCACCTAAGCCTGCATATAGTGAGTTGCAGTAGTCCCGTTGTGAGAGGATGAGGATACGAAGTGGTGCTCATAGAAGAAAGGCCTGATCAATCACAGTCTTTTCATGCAGTAGTGTGTTTTCTTTCTAAGACTGGAAATTTGGGGTGAGTAGGTGAGAGTGGAGTCTAGGATGACACCAAGTACTTTTGAGGTTTCTTGTATTTGGAGATTGGTGCCTGAGGGCAGATTTAGTGCATTTGGGATGGTTTGTTGTGGTGTGAGAAACAAGAGCAGCTTGGTTTTAGCTGTGTTTAATTTGAGTTTGTTGGTGATGGCCCAACTGGAGATTTTGCTTATGCAGCTTTCAATTTTTTTCTGGGTTATTGGCGGAAGCGGGGTCTAGCTGTGTGAGAAAGAAGATGTTGTCTGCGTATGATAGTAGGTGTTCATCATTTTTGAACCCACTATTTCCTAGAGAGCTCATGTAGAGGTTGAAATGGATTGGCGAGAAAGGGGAGCCACATATTCATTAGGGATATCCTGAAAACTCGACTGGCTGAGGGTTCCCCAGGAAAGGATTAAGAACCATTGACATAGTCAATTATGCAGAATATAAACAAATTAATTAAACTAAACCAAGGGTGGGACAGTGGATCGAGTCCAACCTAGGTGCAGGCCATAAAAGAGTGTAACCAACACTTCTTCGTTTCTCTTAACTTTTCCCAAATCTGGCAGCTCATCCCCCCCAAAATGCCTGCCCTCTTCCAATCTACCTTTAAATCATTTTAGAGGTGGCCATAGCATTAGCAATTCACAAACTACTGCCTGTGTCAACCTGACCCCCCCTCTGATGTCACTTCCTGCTTCCTTAGGGGTTGAAGGCAGCAAAGGAAATGCTCCAAGAATGACACAGGTAGTGCAAATAGTTAATGTTGCCAGCCACCTCTAGAGAGGAGAAAGCTATATTTGTAGGTAGATTGGGGGAAGGAGGTTTGAGAGAGGGGAAAATTGCCTGACCGCAGGACAGGGATTACGGTTGAAAGAGGGGGCAGTTGGCATAAGGGAGTGTTAAAAATCATCTGCTCTGGGTGTCGATATGCTAGGTATACCACTGAGTGACCACCAATGAAGATGTAGCCAACTGCCTTGTGTAGTTTTTTCACCCTTGCATTAAATACATGGCAGCCCTCCTAAAATGCTGGGAATGCTTGCAGCAGTTACCACTGAATTTTGCAGTTACCACACATTAATTCTGGTGATTACCACACACTGTAAAACCTTATCAGACTTTCTTAAACCGGGTTTTTTGTGTTCTGCAGATCCATCAGTTGCCACAAGTACCTAGCTGATCAGTCAATCAGAACTTCCACTGAGAAAGTGAATAAGACACAAACACCATATGCCTTGCTATTATGAGGGCCAAGTGACTTCCCATCTGGAAGGAGAGCTTTGTGCTATCATTTTTCTGTATTAATGTTTTGTTGCTCCTCTGAATTCCCATTCTACGATCTTGCCCACAAACTCCAAACCCTGGAAAATGATTCTGACCTTGTACTTCTCAGGGTGACCTGTGAGCTTCTTTGTTTAGCTCGCTGGCTTACATTTGCCAGGGTCAACCCTGAAATGTCAGCCTAGAGATAACTAATTAGGTGATTTAGGTAGTGCAGAATGTGACTAGGAGCTCAAACCAGTGGCCATATTATCTGATTTAGTAGTCCAGAACAGAGCTGTTTTGCTCTCTCTCTGTGCTTCGGCTGTGATCTGTTTAGCTTTGTTTCTCTTCCCCCCCCCCAAGCCATCCTCCCCCCTCCCTTCATGAAAGCTGTAAGTAAATGATTAGATTTTCCTCTCTGGAACCCCTTCCTTGGAAACGTTTGTACAGTACATAAACAGAAGGGCCTCAGCTACTTATGGTCACTGGGTTGTTGTAAGTCCTAAATAAAGCTAAAAAAGGATTAATGGTCCTTTGTGTTACAACATTAAAAAAAAAGAAATTAGAAGGCAGTTTGTCTTGTGCTTCATCACCTTCAGACCCAATGAGGGAGAGCATAGAGAGTCCACATCTGTAAACTGCACCCACAGCGCACGCTACAGTAACCAGGAATGTGTATTTCTGCAGATGATTAAATCAATACAATTTTGACAAGACTTGTTGGAACATGCTTCTTTATTTTACGCAATCCTTTCCCTTTAGTCGGGGGGCATTTATCAACCTGCCTGCCTGTCAGCTAATGGAGATTGTTCTTTAGTCCGCACTTGATAGAAGGACGTGGTTATGATGCATGCCGATAGTTCGTCAAGACGTCGTATGGGAACAAAGAGCTTAGCTGGGGGCTGAGGGCCTTTAGCCAGGGTGATGTTTATCTGGCAGCGAAGCTGAAAAAGAACAAACATTTCTCTCCCCTTAAACAATTTCTCCCCCCCCCCACCAATTGCAGACCGAGGAAGATCTAGAGCTGGACCAGGTAGGGAAAAAGAGGGCTATGTGTGTGGGGGGGGGAGGATGGGGGGTGACCTCCCCCCCTACACAAGTACTGTATAATACATGAAATAAAATGATATTCTGTGGCTAAATCTAGCTATACCATTTTTATTGAAACCTCCCCCCCCCCCCCATCTCACTTTAAAAATCCTGTCAATCTTTGGGACCTTTTCACTAAACTGTGGTAAAATAGGTCTTAGCACCTTTTAAGGTCATTTTCAGCAGCTGCAAATACCCCCAATTTTCTTTTTTCACATTAATGGCTACGCGGTAATGTTGCTCTTAGCGTAAGTGGCGTAGTAAGGGAGGTGCAGGGGGCGTTCTTCCTAAGGACATGGCACCCCTCTTCCTCTCCGCCACCCCGTTCCTCTCTTGCCGCGTGCGCAAGCTCCTTACCTTGCCCCGTACTTTTTTACGTCCCCGGCACAAGGTCGCTGCCCGCGTCGGCATCGGTGCTCTCTATGATGTCACTTCCGGGATCCGCACCTAGGAAGTGACATCAAAGGGTGAGCTGATATTGACGTGGGCATGCTGCTCACGCCGGGAAGTTAAAAAGGTATGGGGGAAGGGAAGGGGGCATGAGTGTGGCAGGGAGGGCGGGAGAAGGGCACCACCACCACAGGTGCCGCTCACCCTTACTACACCTCTTAGCGCATGACTATTTAAAAAATTTACCACAGGAGCACTCACTGCCACCCTGTTTTGTTAGTGGTAAAGGCTTCTGCCTTATCAGTGCACTACCTAATTGGTATGCAACAATGTAGATGTGCTAATTATTTGGTGCATGAATGCCCACTCTGTGTCCTCTGACACTCCCCAAAAATATTATAAAATTTTTAGTGCACAGTTAGGGCTAAATATTATATATGTGACGGAAAATCTGATGTGGAAGAAAAATGAGCCTAGTGGTAATTTAGGGGCTTTTTATGGAATACACATAGGGCTCCTTTTACGAAGGCGCGCTAAGGCCTTAACGCGCAGAATAGCATGCGCGCTAGCCGCTACCGCCTCCTCTTGAGCAGGCGGTGGTTTTTCAGCTAGTGCGCACTATAGGGCGCGCTAATCTGGTGCGTGCGCTAAAATCGCTAGCGCACCTTCGTAAAAGGAGCCCATAGTGGCTGGCCTCTCATTTAGATGCAACCATTTACACAAATCAAAACTTGGGGTGAATGCCTGTGCCTAAATTTTGTATGGATCGGGCATATTCCATAACAGTGCGCATAATTTTTTTAGGAATGCTCATGACCCGCCCATGCTGCTCCCATAGCTATGCCTCCTTTTGAGATCCGCACATTAGAATTTACGCACACCCCTATAGAATACACTTAGAAAGTTCTAATTAATGCTGATAATTGCTTGTTAGTGGCCAATCATCATCAGCAATTGGATTGTTGCATGCACAATTTTGCTGCATGGCCAAATTTGCATGTGGAAATTTAGTCACCACATATAGAATCTGGGGGTTAGTGCATGTAGATTACAAAATTTCTGTATGATGCTGTAGTATGTCCCGCAGAACTCCATTTTTTTTTTTTTTCTGCGTTAGACACATTAGCTCCTGATGCAGCTTAGTAAAAGGGTCCCTTTATTTGCCTGGTATTCAGATATATTTCTGAGGATAAAAGAAAGAAAGAAAGAATAACCAAAGTTCTAAGACTGTAGTCACACTGTGTTCAGAGAACATGACCATCTGGGGTGGGCAACCTCAGTCCTCCAGAGCTGCTACCCAGTCAGATCTTCAGGATTCCCCAGTGAATATGCATACCAACACTACAAAACAGGATACAATTAACCAAATTACCTACCTCAAAAAATCTGAATATGCATGAGATCTATTTGCATGCACTGTCCCCATTGTATGCAAATAGATCTCATGCATATTTGTTAGGGAAATCCTGAAAACTCGACTAGGTTGTGGCCCTTGAGGACCAAGGTAGCCTACCCTTGAAATAAAAATATGAAAGCACTGAGAATTACATATGTGAGAAAAAAATATCCAAATTTTGGAGTAGAGCAGTGGATTTCAAACCAGTCCTCAGGCAGTGGTGTAGTAAGGTGGACATGGGGGGGGGGGGCAGACTGCCTCGGGTGCCATCTTGGGAGTGTCAGCACCTCTCTGTCCTCCACGCCATGCTCACACCCTCCCTTCCCCGCCCTCCTTTACAAAACTGTGCTGGAGTTTTTAGCACCGGCCATGGTGGTAAGAACTCTGACGCTCAAAGAAATTCTATGAGCATAGAAGTTCTTACCACCTTGGCCAGTGCTAAAAACGCTAGCACGGCTTTGTGAAGGAGGGGGTTCATCTTCGCTAGCGTGAGCAACTACTCTAGCCTGCTGCTCGCGCCGGCCTGGTTCCCTCTGAAATCGCTTCCAGGTCACAGGGCCAGGAAGTGATGTCAGAGGGAAAACCAATAAAGGGAAAAAAACAACAATATGGTCTGCAGTAAGTAGAACACAAATCAAAACAAAGAAAACTGCAAACAGATGTACAAGGATGCAGGCTAAATTTATTAAACCAAAATCATAAATGCGGTTAATGTTACCACCTTGAACCAAACCAAAGGACCCGACACGGTCCGTGTTTCAGTAAACACGCCTTCATCAGGGTGGATAAAGTATCAAATAAAACCTCAAACAAAAACTTAGCCTTTAAGAGTAAGAACAACAGCAATGGGACGATCTCTTTGAATACTCCGCCGTGGCTAAGTTTTTATGTGCGGTTTTATTTGATACCTTATCCACCTGGGGACCCCTGATGAAGGCGTGTTTACCGAAACACGAACCGTATCGGGTCCTTTGGTTTGGTTCAAGGATTTGGTTTAATAAATTTAGCCAGCATCTTTGTACATCTGTCTGCAGTTTTCTTTGTTTTAGAGGGAAAACCAATGCCAACACGAAGAGCAGGCCAGAGAAGCTGCTTGTGCTGGCAAAGATTTAAAGTGGGAAGAGAGGGCGCAGGGGTGGTGTGGAAGAAGCAGGGGCAGAGAGAAGGGCACGGGGTGCGCTACCGCCCTGGGCGCCTCCTACCCTCGCTATGCCACTTTCCTCAGGACATATCCAGCCAGTCAGATTTTCAGGATTTGAATGCAAGGAAGGTGGTGTGTGCAGATCTGTCTCATTGCATCTTCATTGTAGTTATCCTGGAAAGCTGACTTGCTGGGTATGTCCTGGGATCAGAATCCCTCCAACAGAGGATATGGAAAAGATGAGGTATACATTGTAATTAATTTTTCATATTTTTTCTCCTTTTGGTCTCTGAATAAAATAAAAGATGAGATGTGTTAGTCATTTACAGAGTGTAGGAAAACTGTCAAACCTTCAGGTAAGGATTATTTTATTGCTTCTTTCCCTAACATGCATATATATTGTGACTATGAACCTACATTCAAATTTACTTCAGCATAAGGAAAAGGGAAATATCATTCATGTCATGAGTTCTATAGGTCTCAGCTCTATGCTTGCAGAAGTAAACACAAATTACAACCATCTGGGAAATGAGGTCAGATCATGGGGTGACTAGAATGGAGTACCGGTAAAAGAATTAAGGAGAGGGAAGGAGTATTTTAAAATTAACCCCGTGCCTTACTTCTTCCAACCCAGAGACCTTAAAACCTACAGGGGCTCCAAGGCAGCTTTAGAAACCAGCACCAATCAAACAAGAGAACCGAAAAAGAGCTCAGATGAAAGATTAAAGAATGCCACCATCTTATTCACTGCCACCGGTCCCCCTTAATGAGCTCTTTGAAAGAGCCTTAATGGGAAGCAGCAGCAAAAGAATGATTTGTTTTCCGAGGAAGAGGAAAGGTGTGGGATACTGCAGGAGAAAAAAAAAAAAAATCGCACACACGCACACAGAACAGGAGACGGAAAACTAATGACAGGTGGAGCTGTAAATGCTTCACTCTGCATACGCTGATTGCAGCATCGCGGCTGCTCTCTCGGCCGTGACTTTACAACTAATCCTGTTTGTAAGTTATTATTTATCTTCAGGAAAGTTTGTCAAACTTGGGCTTTTGATTTTTTTCCCCCTGATTTCCCTCTTGTGGCACGCTCTCACACATGCTCCCCCTATAATTTATGACTGCCTCTGGTCCTGATGACAGATTATTAAAAGTAGAATTAGTTTTTCGCGCCGAATTTTTCCACTGGGAATTGGGAAGGCAGCGCTCTCCGCGGAAGGTCTCTTGCGAGGTCTCCATTACTAATAGAAGTTTTTTGATGGGGTGAGGAGACTAATGATTTGAATTTACTGTGGCAGCGGTCACGTGGGCGGCAAGGCATCAGCCGAAGAGACAAGAGGTTAACTTCCTCCCCGTGGAGAGGTTTATTGGATTGTTTAGCAGCAGAAGGATAATGTTTTTGTCATAGACACTGCTGGTGCCTGCTCTCGCTGCCCGTGCTGCTAGGCAGACAGGGGAAGAGAGGAGGAGATGGAGAAAAGGGAACAAGAAAGAGAATCAATCAGCCTATCCGGGGGGGGGAGGGGGGTGTCCAAAGCATGAGGTGCAGTGGGACATCACTCTTTCCCCCCCTGCTTTGTAGGGGGGGGTGCCTTGGTGGGCTCTACATGCACAGCCCTGGAACCCAGATCTTCACCAGAGATCAGAATAAGAATGGCTGGGGGAGGGGGAAGAGAAGGGTTCCTGGGGGGGGGGGGAAGATTTAGAGTAAACTAAAAGCCCTGAGCGTTGGTCTCGCTGTTCACCTGGTTGTCCGTTTGGAACTGGTACTCCCAGCATGCCTTTACAACATGGGAACCGGAGGGGAGTCGCAGCACAGCTGAGAGTCTCGGCTTAATCTTATGCACCATTAAGCACTCAGCAGCAAGCCAGTACTGTTCATATACATCATCCACGCTTAATAAACATAATGATGACATAAGATGTAATTCTAGATGAATTTTCATTTTATAGGGAAATGGAGAATTCCTGTAGAAGGGGGGAACGAAAGAGAGGAGAAAAAAAATGAGTAAATTATCTGGGAAGTGCAAAATAAATGATGTTTCTCTCTGAGATGAATAGAGGTGTTAGGACACACACACACACACAAAAGAGAAATGGAGGGAGAGTTGGTTTGAGGGGAGACATGATGGGGAGGGGGAGGAAGGGATCAGGGAAGATATGTGGGATGGGGGGGGGAGAGGAAACAAGCAACGAGAATGGTTTGAAGGAAGAGAAAGAGTGGGCAGCATTGTGTGCCTATATGTGTTTTATTTGTACTGCCGGCTGATGTGATGGACAGGCGGAGAGACCCCGAGTGGGCTCATCCATCACTGGAAGAAAGAAATCAGGAGAAGTTTGGCTGGTGTTAACTTACTAGCAGGAAATTGAATTCTGATGAAAGTACAAGAGGAAATTGGCACCAAGCATCAAGAAAGGGCAAGAGAGGCCAAGGGAGGGCAAAGAATGAGAGTGATAGCCAAGTTCCCAGTGCTTGAAATTAGGAGGGAGGAGCAGGGGGAGGGAAGGAGAGGCAGGGTAGGTGCCACTCAAATAACTTGTACTGGAGACAAGTATTCTGCCTCTAGATTTCATACTCAGCCTGTCTCCTCCCCTTGTGGTCAAATTCTGAACCAGTCCAGCAAACCACAGAATCACTCACCAGACCAAGAGAAAGGAACGGTGAGAGAATGCTGGGACTCTTCAATGGAAGTAATCTGACTGAATGGAGTGGTACAATCCAAGTATTTTCCCTTTCTGACAAGGGTTCTCAAACCACGCCTTGGGGCATACCTATCCTAACAGGTTTTCAGGACACCCACAATGAATATGCTTAAGAACATAACATAAGAAGAGCCATACTGGGTCAGACCAATGGTCTTTCTAGGCCAGTATACTGTTTCCACAATGGCCAATCCAGGCAACAGGTACCTGGCAGATGCCCAAATAGTAGCAACATTCCAACTTACCAATCCCACGTCAAGCACTGGCTTCCCCCAAGTCCTATCTCAATAACAGACTATGGGCTTTTCCTCCAGAAACTTGTCCAAACATTTTTTTTTAAACCCAGATACGCTAACTGTTGTTATCACATCTTCTGGCAATGAGTTCCAGAGCTTAACTATTCATTGAGTGAAAAGAAAAAAAATTCCTCCTATTGGTTTTAAAAGTATTTCCATGCAACATATAATGATTTGCATAATGAAGGCAAAACATGCAAATATAGCTCATTAATATTCATTGGGCTATTCTGAAAACCTGACCGTTTCCCAGTGAGTGGATTGAGAACGCCTGTGCATGGTCAAAGGATCCAGTGAAGGGAAACACAGAATCACTGATCAGACCTAAAAAAGTGCTCTTCTGAGCAAGCTCATGTTCTGTCAAGCCACCCAAGCGTCAGGGAGGGACAGTGATTGGACAGTACTGCTCAATTTGGTGAGATGTTTTCAATTTTGAGTTCCAGTATCTCCTAATCGTTTTCTTCCACACACTCCCCCCTCCCTCCCCCACTAGCCAACCAGAACACCATCAGTAACTGCTTAGTAGAAGCCACATAAAGATGTGTTGTAAGCCAGCTTTCGGCCAATCTAGGTGTTTGAATACCACTGGAAAAGAAATTAACAGTGCTGTACTTTCAGTGTTCAGTCGGCATTGCTAGTACCACCATCAGAGAAGGCAAAAAGCTACAGCTGGCTAAAATAAGCTTTATTCTGAAAACAGGGTTATATCAGAAACTCTGACAGACAGATATGGGGGAAGCCATTGCTTGACCTAGGATCAGTATCATGGGATGTTGCTACTGTCTGGGATTCTGCTAGGTACTTGTGACCTGGATTGGCCACTGTTGGAAACAGAATACTGTAGCTATACACTCGTATAATAACTTTTGAGTTCAGTCCTATTTTTCTATTTTCCCCAAACAGAGCTGTGCAAATTTTTCCAAAAGAAGTTCATTGAACATAAGAACATAAGAATAGCCTTACTGGGTCAGACCAATAGTCAATCTAGCCAAAGTAGCCCATCTCATGGTGGTCAATCTAGGTCACCAGTATCTGGCAAAAACCCAAAGAATAGCAACATTCCATGCTACCAATCCAGGGCAAGCAGTGGCTTCCCCCATGTCTGTCTCAGTAACAGACTATGGACCTTTCCTCCAGGAAATTGTCCAAACCTTTCTTAAAACCAGCCACGCTATGCACTCTTACCACAACCTCTGGCAATGCGTTCCAGAGCTTAACTATTCTTTGATTGAAAAAATATTTCCTCCTATTGGTTTTAAAAGTATTTCCACTGTAACTGTATCTCCTAGTCTTTGTAATTTTTGACAGAGTGAAAAATTGATCCACTTGTACCTATTCTACTCCACTTCAGGATTTTGTACACTCCCCTCAGCCATCTCTTTTAAAAGCTGAAGAACCCTAATCTTTTTAGACTTTCCTCATACGAGAGGAGTTCCATCCCTTTATCACAGGGGTGTCCAACCTTTTGGCTTCCCTGGGCCACATTGGCCAAAAAAAATGTTTCTTGGGCTGCACAAATGCGCAAACAGAGGAGGGAGCTGGCAAGACGGTAAACACTCGGGGCAGCAGAGGAAAACACTGCATTGCCCTCAACCGGGGCCACACAAAATCCTTCACGGGGCCGCATGCGGCCCGTGGGCCACAGGTTGGACACCCCTGCTTTATCATCTTGGTCGCTCTTCTTTGAATCTTTTCTGGTGCCGCTATATTTTTCTTGAGATAAGGAGACTACAATTGAACACAATATTCCAGGTAAGGTAACACCATAGAGTGATTCAGATAACATTCGTAGTTTTGTTAACCATCCTTTTTAAATAATTCCTAGCATCTTGTTTGCTTTTTTGGCCACTGCCACACATTGGGCGGAAGTTTTCATCATATTGTCTACAATGACACCCAGATCATTTTCCGTGGGTGTTAACCCCCAAGGTGGACCTAGCATCCAGTAACTGTGATTTGGGTTATTTTTCCCAATATGCACCACTTTGCATTTGTCCACATTAAATTTCATCTGCCACTTTGACGCCCAGTCTTCCAATTTCCTAAGTTCTGCCTGCAATTTTTCACAATCTGCATGCATTTTAACAACTTTGAACAGTTTAGTGTCATCTGCAAATTTAATCACCTCACTCGTCGTTCCAATTTCCAGATCATTTATATATAATTTAAATAGCACTGTTCCCAGTACAGATCCCTGCAGCACGCCACTGTTTACTCTCCTCCATTGAGAAAAATGACCATTTAACCCTACCCACCATTTTCTATTTGATAACCAATTCCTAATCCACAACTGAACTTTGCCACCTATCCTATTACTCTTTAATTTTCTTAGGAGTCTGTCATGAGGAACTTTGCCAAAAGTTTTCTGAAAATCTAGATAAACTCATCAACTAGCTTACCTGTATCCATATGTTTATTCACACCTTCAAAGAAGTCAAGCAAATTGGTGAGGCAAGATCTCCCTTGGCTGAACCCATGCTGAACATTTCTCAAAGTGTTATGAATTACTTTGAAGACATTCAGACTTTATTTATTTATTCATATTCATTTGTATAGCCCGTCCTTTGTCGCAGCCCAGAGCGGGTTACAGTCAAATAAAATTAGGTACTTAGAACTTCCCT
Organism: Geotrypetes seraphini; assembly: GCF_902459505.1. NCBI lineage: Eukaryota > Metazoa > Chordata > Amphibia > Gymnophiona > Dermophiidae > Geotrypetes > Geotrypetes seraphini. The sequence continues at coordinate 182,287,852 of NC_047087.1, forward strand.
AACTCTCCCAAAGGCTCACAATCTAGCTAAAGTACCTGAGAAAACAATTATTAAATAGTAAAGATTTTTTAAAAAGTTTTTAAGTGGATTTTGTTGGATTATGGATCTATGTTGAATTTTTTTCTTTAAAATATAAAAAGTAAAGGGGACCTACCCAATTTAATTACAGAGGCCAGCCCTAGAACAGGTATTCAGCATCACTTAACTGAGCAGTGCCACTGAATAATCTGCTCTGACCGACACACTATCTGGTTAGTGCTGGGGTGGCCTAGAGGCCAATTTGGAAGTTATCCAGAAAGTACAGATAGTCCTTGTTGGGTAAAATGATGAGTATGACTTAAATATCATATAATCCACTCAGTTGGAGGGGCACATTTAACATTCATATAATATAATATTATTCTTCAGGGAAAAAGGCCTCAGAGTTGGATCACTACGCGAAGTCTTTTCATCGACTAATGTTGTCAGTGTAGTTACAATACATGTTTTTGCTCCATAATCCAGTCATTGGCCAAAAACCTGATTTTATAGTTGGGCATTTTATTATTTTAGTTATTTTATTTATATATACTTTTTCTTTTTTCTCAATTACTTAATGTTCAATCACATAGGGCTCCTTTTACAAAGGTGTGTTAGGGCCTTAATGCGCGGAATAGCGCACGATAAAATGCCGTGCGCGCTAGCCACTACTGTCTCCTCTTGAGCAGGCGGTAGTTTTTTGGCTAGCGTGTGCTATAGCGCACGCTAATCCGGTGCGTGCGCTAAAAACGCCAGTATACCTATGTAAAAGGAGCCCTTAGGGTGTTTCAAAAATTTTTTAAACGCACACTACCCCAACAGTTTGAAAAGAACTAACAGGTGATTACTTATCTTAGTCAATAACTTTTCCCGTATGTGCCATCTAGTAAGCAGCAGGAACCATAACCGGAAGTCCATTGCTCAACCTTACTCTTTTCTTTGCCCAAAGTTAGGCACCAGCAAGGTCCAAACTAAGATAACATGTAGCAAAGGGCTCTTGGTGCAGAGTGCACTTTGCTAAATACATTACATTACATTAGGGATTTCTATTCCGCCATTACCTTGCAGTTCAAGGTGGATTACAAAAGAATTATCAAGGAAGTATTACAACAAGAACTTACCAAAAAAAAAAAAAAAGAAATTTGGTCATTTTCAAAGAGAGTAAGAAATGAGTATGGTTATTTGTTTGGGGTAGTTGGCTTCAGTGAGAGGCGGTGTTTGATACTTGCGGTGTTATTTCTTTTTTCAGGGATTTCTTGAAGAGTATTGTCTTTATTTCTTTTCTAAAAGTCTTGTAGTCTAGGTATGCCATCAGTAGATTGGCGATTTGGTTGTTTAGTTTGGCTGCTTGAATGCCTAGGAGGCCATCATATAGTTTTTCCATTTGACCTCCTTAATTGGGGGGTATGAGAATGGGGTGTGAGTTTTCCTATGTTTGGTTGAGGTGTTGTGGATGAGGCGGTTATTCAGGTAGTTTGGACTGTCTTAAATAGTAGACAGTAGAATTTAAATTGTATTCTTGCTGGGATTGGAAGCCAATGCGATTTGAGATATGCTTTTGTAATATAGTCATGTTTCTTCAATGAGTAGATGAGTCTTGGCGCTGTGTTTTGGATAGTTTGTAGTTGTTTTGTTATAGTTGCAGGGCAGGGGAGATAGAGGATGTTACAGTAGTCAAGTAGGCCTAGTATTAGGGACTGAACTATGAGCTGGAATTGTGCTTTCACGAAGAACTTCCAAACTTGTCTTAAGTTTCTCATGACTGAGAATGATTTTTGTATTGTTTTATTGATTTGCGGTTGCATGATGCAGCATCTGTCGATTGTTATTCCTAGTAATTTTAGGGTGGCTTGTATGGGGTAGTTGATTTTGTTGCTTTCAATGTTGGTTATGGTTGGTATTTTGTTGTTTTCTAGGAGGATGAATTTATTTTACCTGGGTTGAATATAAATGGCATCTAAAACCAAGGAATGCAGCACATAGCGCATGTCAATCTTAAGTTAGGAGTCATTTATAGAATCATTCCTAGTGGCACCTAAAGTAGACTATAAAACTTTTCTCTCCCTCACAGCAGTGGCATAGCAAAGGTGAGAGGCGCCTAGGGCATTTGCACCCCTTCCCCACTCTCATCTCTGCCGCCCTCCCCCCCACTCCTTCCCTTCCTCCATACCTCTAGTTGAAGTTTTTGCTCGCAGCAGTCAACAACCTGCTCCTCATGACCTCATCAGTTCTCCCTCTGATGTCACTTCCTATGCATGTCACCTGGAAGTGATGTCAGCGGAAAGCCGATGGAGTCATGAAGAGCATGATGTTGATCGCCAAGAACAACTTCAATTAGAGGTATGGGAAAGGCAAGAGGGGCACGCAAGTGGAAGGAAGGAATGGGAAGAGGCGGGGGTGGAAAAGAGGGGTGCCAGCACCCCCACCAACATGGCACCCATGGTGGACTGTCCCCCTCAGCCCCACCTCCTTACTATGCCACTGCCTCACAGTACTATTGTTATAAGAACTGTGAGAAAGAGAAAAGTTTTATAGCCCCTGAAGCAGCCCATCAGGTGAAACTTATCTAAGTCAGGTGTGTTTTTTGCCCCTCCAGCAACTGTTGTTTATTAAAGGTATTTCATGCCTCTCTGGACTTTGTGGTCCTTGTAGACCAACTGCCCACTTGTTTTCTTGGACCATCAGGGATTGGCAGTCAGAAAATTTCCATTTCTTTTTTTTTTTTTTGGCTTTCTGAAATGGATGTTGTTAATAGTGCATAGACTGAAATTGAGGGGCGACAGGCCCAGGACAAATATCAGAAAGTTCTATTTTACACAGCGAGTGGTGGACGCTTGGAATGCTCTCCCGGAGGAGGTAGTGACGGAAACCTCCATTAAGGGATTCAAGTGCAAGTTGGATGCACACCTCCTTGCAAATCACATTGAAGGATACGGGAAAATAAGGTCTTCATCAGGGAACACCTAGGTCTTAAACAGGGAACACCTAGGTCTTAAACAGAGAACACCTAGATTGGCCTCCGCGTGTGCGGGTCACCGGACTAGATGGACCAAAGGTCTGATTCGGTGAAGGCATTTCTTATGTTCATATTATTTCCATATAATATGCTCTGTATATGTGGAGGGGCATGATCAAAAGAAACGTCAAAGTTGCGAGTAGTAAAATGTCCATTCTTGAAAAACACTCACCCTTACTTTGCCACTGTATGGTAGTATTCCGTGTGCTAGTATTCCATCTTTAAGATGAGAAAACTGAGGTCAATAAGATGAGTCCTGACTGAAACCAACTTCAGGACAGTTGCACAGTCTGTCCTAATACCACACCTGGACTATTGCAACTCACTATATGGTGGCATTGCAGAAATGGAATGCAAGAGACTTCAATTCCTACAAAACATAGATGCAAGACTAATGCTAAAAAGGAACCGATACAGGAGGGCAAGCCCACTGTTAGAACAACTGCACTGGCTGACGATGAAAAGAAGAAATCAGTTCAAGATAGCTTGGATGGTCTACAAAGCGCTCTACGGTGAGAACTCAGAGGGAGTAACTTCTGGCATTAAAGTCCCACATTCCTTCTTCAACTCATGTACTATGCAACACTACAAGCTATCCTTCCCATCTCAACAAGTATGGCGAAAGAAAATATTCGAAACTACCTTTGAATACCAAGAACCTCTCATTTGGAGCAATCTGCCAATACACCTAAGACAACCCTTCAACTACCTTGAACTCTAGAAGAAACTGAAGACACACCTCTTTTCACTATAGTCCATTTCTTACCCTTCACCCCTCCTTCCTAATCCTATGCTCCTGCAAACAATGTAACTTAGAACTTAATCTAAATTGTATTGTAAACTGCATAGATTCCTTGAAAAAAATTACGATGTATAAGACACTGTATTGTACATGTAAGATTTATGGAATTGGCACTGTCCCCCATATTTTGAAAATAGCAACAAAATATGGGCATCCATAATTGGATGCAGTTCTCAGATTCATATGTATAGTAATTAAGAAGCCATTAACAATTGATTATTTATGCTAATTAGCACTGATTAGGATTTGTGCATGGATCTGACTGCATGCTATTCTATAACATAGTACACCTCAATTGTTTAGCGTGCAATTTAAAAGGGTCAGACAAACAAGATCCAAATGAAAGGTCTTTATTAAAAATACTTCCAGGAACAAAGGAATGTGGCTGTGTTTCACCTATATGGCTGCATCAGGGGCAAACCAGCTGGCGAAATGCACGCTAAAACACCAAAGCTGTAAGTACTAATGTGCCTGGATCTGTGAAGATTAGCAATCAGGCACATTTCTACTTATAGCCATATAGGCGAAACGCGGCCACGTCAGGCACATTCCTGTGTTCCTGGGAGTATTTTTTAATAAAGACCTTTCATTCAAATCTTTTTTGGTCTGCTTCTTTGTTTTGCCACTTGGTGACCTAGTGGACTGGCTGCCTTCTTGTTTTCTTACCACTCAAAATGGGGCCATAGATGGGTCAGGAGTGTTCTCAAAATTTAGGTGCACTGTTACAGACTAGAATTTTGGAGACCGCACTTTCAAAAAGATATAAATAGGATGGAGTCAGTCCAGAGGAAGGCTACTAAAATGGTTGGTGGTCTTTGTCATAAGGCATATGGAGACAGACATAAAGATCTCAATATGTATACTTTGCAGGAAAGGTGGGAGAAGGAAGATATGATACAAACGTTTAAATAACTACGTGGCATAAATGTGCATGAGGTGAGTCTCTTGTAATTGAAAAGAAACTGCAGAGTGAGAGGACATAGAATGGGGTTAAAAGGTGATAGGCTCAGGAGTAATCTAAGGGAATACTTTTTTACAAAAAAGGTGGTAGATGCGTAGAATAGTCTCCCAGTAGAGGTGGTGGAGACAGAGACTGTGTTTGAATCCAAGAAAGCGTAGGACAGGCACGTGGGATCTATTAGGGAGAGGAGGAAATAGTGGATACTGCGGATGGGCAGACTGGATGGGCCATTTGGCCTTTACCTGCAGACATATTTCTATGCATCAAATTGCCATAAGTTGGGTGTGAGGATTTATACCAGGTTTCAGCAAAGTTGAGTGCTGGAATCAGCTGTAAGCACTCTTCTATAAATGGTGCTTGGTGTGGCGTGCCCTTTATAGAATGAATTTGGTGTGGATCTTTCCAAAATCTAACTTTGGGCATCAGTGTCCAAATTTTTGGCACTTAACCTTTTGAGCTCTTTCTTGAACTTATCCCATGGTGCACACTCTTTCAGACAGTACTTGCACATGTGAACCATTATACATATGTGTACTATCGAGAAAAAGTGCACACTATCCCCAAATTTTGTATATACCACTTTACATTACTACTGCTACTACTTATCATTTCTATAGGGCTGCTAGACATATGCAGTACTGTGCATTAAAACATTCAAGAGACAGTCTCTACACTGAGTAGAGCTTACAATCCTTGTGTGAAATAATCGGTGCACATAGCCAGTTTGTGCACACAACTTGGTAATTGTTTAATAGACCTATTCTGTGATAATTGCCATTTAATTATTTGTAATTGATGCTAATTAGCTAAATTAAAAGTTACTCAACTTGGAAAGCATGATTCTATAAAAGAATGTGCTAGTTTGCATGAATTTGAAAATGGGGCATAACCAGAGGAGGGACATGGACAGATTGTAGGTGTATTTCACATGTACTCTTTTCTGACTTCCACCTTTATATTCATGATCCCTGTTTTTTTTTTTTTTTCTAAGGAAACGTATTTAAAAGTTAGGCACATTACAGAATACGCCTGATGTGTGTACAAGTTTTCCATGGCCTAAATATGTGCACCTAAAAGTTATGGAATGCATTAGCCCTTACCACGATTCTATATAAGGTACACGCTAAGCGCCATTCTAGCCGGTGCTGATTGTTTTGGTGCCATTTATAGAATCAGTCCCTATGTGCATATAGCATGCCCTCTTTAAGAAAGTGTACACTGTATGGAAAAAGTACACAGTCTCATTGGTGAATGACATTTGTTTCAAATGAAAACCCACCCCTACTTTTGATTTCTAAAAATCTGCAAGATGTATGACATTTAACTACACTGCCTGACTATTACAAGGAACTGAGCTTCTGGTCCAGTGAAGTCAACTTCACCCATCTCAGAGCACTCTGGTATTTTCTTTTTCTAAATTTTCACTAAGACACTCAAGATTGTCAATAACCTTCAGCAATGACAAGTCTAGAGAGCCCAGTAAAATGGCAGACATGAGGCAGTGAAAATGACCATTGAAATTATCTTCATTATTAATTTTACTTCTGTGCATTACCACTGACAGCTGGCAGAGCATTGTGCAAAGTAAAGCAGATGTCAAAACAAGGATGCACTGAACAATTGCCACACAGAGACACCATATCGCTCAGAAGGCTAAGATGCGACAGATTTCTCAGGCAGCCCACGGGCAGTTTTATGAAAGCAGTGGAATTTCCTGTGGTCACTTGTGGCTTGCCCCAAGAATCACAGGGCTTTTTACTAGTGTGGACCAAAGGTGAGGAGCCTTGAAACCAGCAGCATAATGAAGTAGTTACAGCACAGAGTTGACAATCTGGAAACCTCAGCTCACTTCATCTCATCTGTCGCTCATAGCTTTCAACATGGATATGCAGGAATTTTTCAGTGCAGAATTGTCTTCTTTCTCAATCGAACTAAAAGTACCCATGCAGTGGCATAGTGAGGGCAAGTGGCAACCGGGGGGTGATGCCCCTCCCCTGCCCTCCTCTACGCCCCTGCCCCCGCCACATGGCCCCCTCCCTTCCCCCATACCTTTTACATTTTCCAGGCAAGAGCAACAGCACGAACTTGCTGCCCACGTCATGTTGGCGCAGGGCCTGGAAGTGATGTCAGAGAGTGGCGACATCAACGCGGACAGCAATTTCGTAATGCTGCTTGCTTAGGAAAAGTTAAAGAGGTGCAAGGGAAGGGGCACACACGTGCATCGAGGGGGGGGTCGGGAAAGAGGGGGCGGAGAGGAGGACAGGTACCTATGCCCTTTACAAAGACCTTGTCCGGGATGGACCGCCACCCCCCTCCCCCCTTCCCTACTATGCCAGTATACCTATGGATCCTTGCTTGGGTAGTATATGGTCTAAAATTGAACAAGGCAGAGAGAAAGATACTTTAAAATATGGAATGTCACCTCAGTAATAACTATAGAAAAATAGACAAATATAGTGCAAAATATAGACAGCAGATATAAATTCTCAAAACTGACACATTTTGATTACTAAATTGAAAATAAAATCATTTTCCTACCTTTTTGTTGTCTGGTGAATCTCTGGTTGCACTTCCTTCTGACTGTGCATCCGTTCTTTCTCTCTTCCTGTCCCACCTCTTTCTTTCTTTCTTTCTTTCTTTCTTTCTCCATGTCTCCCCTCTTTCTTTCTTTGTCTTTCTTTTTCTTTCCCTGCCCCCCTTTCTTTCTTTCTTTCTTTCAAACCACAAATCTCTCCTCTGTTACATCTTTGAAGAACATTAAGCCTAGAGCAGGGCTGCCGCTGGCATTCAGAGCCATCTTTCCTATTTGCAAGGGGTTTGGGCACTTCCAGCAGCTGGTGAGCGTCAAGCAGCAGCTCTTCCAGGCTATGGCTGTAGCGGTATATCTTGTCAGGCATAGCCTGCAGGGAACAGTGCCGCTTGTCCACCGACTCCACATGCTGGTTGCAGTGCCAGAGGGGGAAGCGCTTGAGTATGGCGAGAGCCGTTGCCGCCGAAGCCTGGGCTGCTCACATCCAATGGGCAGACGGGGGTGGGTGGGAGGGGGGCCTTCCTCACACCGCGGCACAATGGAAAGTCAGTGCGTGAATCCATCAACTAGAACGCACGATGAAGCAGTGTTACACCCCTTTTGTCATCATGAGTACCTCCGAAGAGGAAGAGCATCAATGAGCTGCATTTCGACGGCTACAGGCACCAGAAAGAAACTGGGAAAGGTTAAGTCAAAAGCGTTCCGTGCTGTAAACCGCACGAGCCAAGGTCCCCAGGGCACTCTGTGCTCCCCGCGCATTCTCTCTAAGCCCTCACAGCCAGCCGCTCGCACCAGCAGGGAGAAATCCCGGCCTCCTTTTGGGCATTCCTGTATGTTGTCCCCAAGCAGAGCTTCGGGACGCTGAAATGTCCCGTTTTCAGAAAGAGTGCAACCAGAGTCTAGTTGCTCTCTTTCTGAAAATGGGACATTTCGGCATCCCGAAGCTGTGCTTGAGGAGAACGGGACGGTTCATAGACAACCCCGCAAAAGACAAAGGTGCGCGCCGACAACTGAGCGCAAGATGGAGGCACGCGCTAAAGAAAATTACAGTTTTTAGGGGCTCCGACGGGGGGTTTTGTTGGGGAGCCCCCCCAGTTTACTTAATAGAGATCGCGCCGGTGTTGTGGGGGGTTTGGGGGATTGTAACCCTCCACATTTTACTGTAAACTTAACTTTTTCCCTAAAAACAGGGAAAAAGTAAAGTTTTCAGTAAAATGTGGGGGGTTACAACCCCCACAACGCGGCGCGATCTCTATTAAGTAAAGTGGGGGGGTTCCCCCCCACCCACCCCCGTCGGAGCTGTAAAAACAGTAATTTTCTACGGCACGCGCCTCCGCGCTGCGCTCAATTGTCTGAGCGTGCCTTTGTCCTGGCGCGCTTTTGACCTGACACCGAACGGGACAGGGTACCTAAAAACGGGACGGTTTGCCCAGAGTCACAAGGAGTATGCGGATTGAACTCACAAGTCACAACCTCAGGATGCTGAGGCAGCAGCTCTAATCACTGGGCCACACTCCCTTCCTCTTATGCTACACTTCCAAACGCCACATTACATTGTGAACCTACACCATACCACCCCACTTCTAGTTCAATTTAGCACACTGATCTAAACTATGTTCTACTAAAAGTTCAACTATAGCAAATTGACAACCCAATTACACTACACTGATTAGCAGCAGCTAACATTCCCTCTAAGCCAGGGGTCTCAAAGTCCCTCCTTGAGGGCCAAAGCCAGTCAGGTTTTCAGGGTTTCCCCAATGAATATGCATGAGATCTATTTGCATGCACTGCTTTCAATGCATATTCATTGGAGAAATCCTGAAAACCCGACTGGATTGCGGCCCTCAAGGAGGGACTTTGAGACCCCTGCTCTAAGCTGTGCATGAATCCTCCAGTTACATTCCAACCAGTGAAAAGTGGGAGTGTAAGAAATGGACCATCTCTGTGACCCAGGATGGCTAGGGCTGTACTGAATATTTGTATTTGATTTGCTTTGACTCCGAATAGTGATCCAAATACATTATTTGCATTCGGCCAAATAGTGATTTAAATTCGAATATGAATAATCCAAGAATCTGCTGTGCCAAATCCTACGGAAATAAACACTTGATCTCTGATTTCATGTTGCCTCTTTTATTGCGTATTTGTTCTGTTAAAGCTCAATGTCCGTTATTTGTATTCTGTATTTGTATTTGGCCAAATAATAATTTTTCATTATCCGTATTCGGACAAATAGTAAAATATGCTGTTCAGTACAGCTAGGGTTAACATAGTAACATAGTAACATAGTAACATAGTAACATAGTAACATAGTAGATGACGGCAGATAAAGACCCGAATGGTCCATCCAGTCTGCCCAACCTGATTCAATTTAAATTTTTTTTTTTTTTTTCCTTCTTAGCTATTTCTGGGCGAGAATCCAAAGCTCTACCCGGTACTGTGCCTGAGTTCCAACTGCCAAAATCTCCGTCAAGACCCACTCCAGCCCATCTACACCCTCCCAGGTTACCAGATGTCTGGATTTACTCAGACGTATCCTCTTTTTAGAGGCTTTTCAAAACCCGGCACTTTGGGTTTTGAAAAGCTTCCAGCTCTGGAGCCACGTCGGGAGGGTGTCTGCACATGTGCGAATGCAATGTGGTGACATCACACGCATGCGCAGATGCCCTCCCAACGCGGCTCCCTTGCAAGAGAACATGTTGAGGGGCGGGGCTTGGGTAGAATGGGGCATGACTTGGGCAGGGCAAGTTGGAACTGGGTGGGCCATAGGCCCGGATTTTACATGAGTATAATCTGGTAACCCCAAGTACAGCTCTATTATGGGAAGCTTTGGATATGCCTCCACCACACCCCCTTGAAATTCCTGCATGGTATGATCTCAATGTGTAAATAGTGATTTTCTGAAATCATCATCATTTACACATGTATGCAACATTTACATAGCCAGAACGTAAATTATAGGTGGGCCAGCAATGAACATGATTGTGCACTATAAGCATCCTACTTCTTTTCCCTCCCTCCTTCTATTGCACTCCTTGCATCCCCCCAACCCAATTAAAAATTATCTTAAATGGTGCCCCCCCCATCCCGATCAACTGAAATGCTGCTGTGGATGGCTCAAAATTCCACTGTTTATGCTGAACAGAGTTAGCACTAGAACCGAATATGCTCACAGTGCCAACGTCAGTGGCAGCATTTTAAACTGCTGACAACCAGGCTTTACGTGATCAGGGTGGATCTGGATTTCTTCAGCTGGTGGGGCTTGGGGATCCCTGCCAGCTATATACAGTAGTTGGTGTATTTAGTTGCTGGGCGGACCAGAGGCAAATATGGATGTGCCACACCTGTGATTATACCCCTGGTATGCATTAAATACCACTTTTACATATGGAAATGCTTTGAAAATAAGCCCTGTTGAGTTCTACATGGGGGATAATATACCGGAACAATGAGCTGGTGGTATTCAACTTGTCAAGAGCACAAAAAAGGTGACCAAAAACATTTTAAAAAATGGAGATAATCCTTAACAGTATTAAAAAAAAAAAAAAAACAAATTACACTGCTTTAAATGTCATCAAATTACAAAATACTCATACTAGTTGAATGCCCAAACTGTCTACCCAAAATAAATAAATGCCAAAACTGATTACAGAGAAACAGAATTGACTATGTTGAAAAAGTTATTTGAAAGAAAATTCTTTTTTGGAAGTGAGGTACCATAAAACTTATCGCAGAGAGCCCAACATCATTCAGCTTATTAGCTCTTGCCAGTATTTCTAATCATCTTCCTCATATCACTTTTCTTTGAAAGACTGCTTGAATAAATCAAATGTCCATTATAATTCAACTGAAGAGTAATTACTCAAAATGTCGGCAGAGGGTGAACATATAACTTTGCTATCCATATATTTTCAAAGCTTCTATAGACAGCATTGGACTAAAATAACCTAATACTATCCATTTATGAATAGGGCTGGAATTGGGAGGGGAGGTGAAGGTGAGCTTAAGAATCATCCATTTAGCTGTAATATTCAGCCGTTAAGGTGATAATTCTATACAGGTCACCCAAAGTTAGGCACCTTCTCCCAGATTTTATTCATGGCGCTTTGAGTTGCATGTGTAAATTTGTGCATATGCCCAATTTGTGCATGCAACTTAATTAATGAGCCAATCAGCATCAAAAATTGTCCACTAGCAAGCACTATTTAAAATTTATGTGTACTTCTTTTTAGGTGTATTCTATAAAGAGATGCATGCAAATTCTAGTATGTGAAACTGAAAAGGGGTGTGGCCCTGGGAGGCGCATGGGTGGGTCTTCTGAAAATTTATGTACAGTGTTATAGAATACACAGATTTACATCAGGTTTAGTTTGTGTAAATGGTCGTGCCTAAATTTAGTCTCAGGTCTCAGAGCTAAACGCTGTTCTATAAACTACGCCTAACTTTAGATGTGGTTTATAGAATAGCACTAAGCAGGGTTTTTTTTCTGTTGATTCATGGACATCATATATAGAATTTCCCCTTTAGTGTATGTACCAAGGCCTAGATTCTATAAAAGGTGCCTAAACATAGGTGCCTAGATTGGTGCGTCTAGCTGATCTGGATACTTAACCTAATTTTAAATTAGGCTTAATCAACAATGTTAATTGAAAAGTGCTTTAAAAAGCAATTGTAACAATTTAAAAAAATTAATTAGCTGGTAGATGCCTAACTTCAAGGTAGACACGTACTCCGAGGTGCCTACCAGATAGTAGGAATAGTTGGAGGGTGGTTTCTGGGTGAATTTTGGACATGGTTTGACTTAGGCACTGGTAGGCACCTAACTTAGGCGCACTCATTTAGGCCAAGAAAACCCTGACATAAATGTAGTGTGCATAAGGATTCAACAACTATTGGTGCCTATTAAATATTTCAAAAGTAAATTATATCACTTTTCCACATAATCACCCTGTTTTGCTTTACATTTTTCCCTGCGTCCTACTAACTTCTTAATGCCCTCATACCGTTTCTCTCGCTCCATACATAGCTTAAATAATTTTAAATAAATAACTCTCAAATTTAAATTTTTGTTGGCTTTGCAATTTTATAATTTCTTTTTTTAAGTTCAAAAAGTTTTATTAAATTTTTCATAACAAAGACTTATGTCAAGATCAAAGGATGAAAATTGATATTACATTGAATGCAATAATTGGTATGAACTACATAATGTCAGAAATGATGCAGTAATATGAACAAAGGTACATCCAATGACCTGAAGCAGAGAAAAAGGAAAAAGAAAAGAAATCTTACAGAGAGAGCATCATGGACTAATAAAATACATTACGTACCAATATATAAAAGCTGGTAGCCATGAAAAAAGCCAAAAACATTAGTAGCTCAACCTGGATGTCAATAAAGTACACTAACTTTAGCCTGAAAAACAAGCAGTTGTGGAGATAAGATGACTATAATAGTAGTATCAAAAGGAAATTGTGGATGTTCTATCATACAACTCAGCCAGCAGATTGGTATGGAGATAAGGAATATTCCAGCAGTGGAGACCACAGTTTTTCAAAACGACAAAGTGTATGGGATCTTTCAGCAGCCACGCGTTCATATTTTGCTATTAGACAAATTGTATTCCATCAAGTTCCATATTCTGTGGCAGCCAAATTTTTCCAGAGGGCGCAGAGAGTTATGGCTGCTTAATCACAGAGCTCCGGCAAACTTAAACTGAAATCGATAAATCATCGGTGTTTAAACTTACTCTTAACTTCTTTTTACTACTCCTACGATTATCTCATTATATCTGCAATAAAAATTAATAAAAGACATAAGCCAGATCCTGCCTCTCCAGGTAAGAAAACTGAAGATAAGGAAGAGGCCGAAACCATCCTTACGGTTCTATCGGAGATACGCACCATGCAAGACACACTTAACGAGACGAGAGATGAGGTTATTGAAATGAGATCTAACCTGGCATCGCTTAGAGCTGATTTCTACCAGATTAGATTGAGAATGGATGAACTGGAAGCCAAGCATACCGGTACACAACCTCCGTCTCTACACTTCAACACCAAATCAAACGAGTGGCACAGCTAGAAAAAGAACTTGAAGAGGCAAACTTACATTCTAGAAGAAATAATCTTTGCATCCTTAGGGTCCCAGAAGGTAAGGAAGGATCGGATTTGCTTAAAATCATGGAATCCTTCCTACCTATGCAATTTTATCATTTCAATTATAATGTGCCATGGAAAAATTTGCTCCGTTTAGTGTGGTACAGAAAACATTTGCTCCGTTTAGCGTGCCAGAGCTAAAAAAGGTTTGAGACACACTGATATAGAACATCTATTTTTCTATACTATAGACCTTAAACTCTGGAATGAATTGCCAGCTTGTAATATGCGCATTAAGAAACTTGCAGAAGTTTAAAATTGTGCTAAAAACAATCTTATTTCCACAGGCATTTGGTGAGAATCTGAATGAACACAGAGCCTTTTGTTAAATACCTGTTAGGTAGGGATTGTTAATCCAGGCCTCAGGACAGACTTAGCGTTCCTTTTACTAAGCTGCGGTAGCATTTTTAGTGCGCTCTGCAGATTAGCACATGCTAACCCCCGCGCTATTCAGAAAAACTAACGCCAGCTCAATGGAGGCATTAGCATCTAGCGTGCGTGGCATTGTAGAAACATAGAAACATAGAAACATAGAAAAAAGCGGCAGAAAAGGGCTACAGCCCACCAAGTCTGCCCATTCCAAGTATCCCCCCCTGAATTTACTTCCTTAAAGATCCCACAAGAGTATCCCATTTATTCTTAAAATCCGTCACGCTGCTGGCCTTTACCACCTGGAGTGGTAGTCTGTTCCAATGATCCACCACTCTTTCGGTGAAGAAGTACTTCCTGGAGTCGCCGTGAAACTTCCCTCCCCTGATTTTCAGCGGATGTCCTCTGGTGGTCGAGGGACCCATGGGCCAGGAGATATCATCTTCTGGCTCGATGCGTCCCGTGATGTATTTATACGTTTCGATCATATCTCCCCGTTCTCTTCTTTCCTCGAGTGAGTACAGTCGCAACTTCTGTAGTCTTTCTTCATATGGGAGATCCTTGAGCCCCACGACCATCCTGGTGGCCGTTCGCTGAACCGACTCGATCCTTTGCACGTCCTTTCGGTAGTGTGGTCTCCAAAACTGAACACAGTACTCTAAGTGCGGCCTCACCATGGCTCTGTACAACGGCATCATAACTTCAGGTCTCCTGCTGACGAAACCTCTGCGGATACACCCCAATATTTGTAGCGTGCACTAAAACCGCTAGCGCAGCTTAGTAAATGGAGCCCTTAGTCAGTGATGTTTTCAGAACTGGGCCTGATATTCAGACCGTAGAAGGCAGCACAGCTATCTCCCATGGTCAATGGTGATCCCAAATATTCAATGCCAGGGTCATATCCGACCACTAGCATTAATGTTAGTCAACATTGAAAATTGCTGTTTTTAAGTTTATATTAATGTTTTTATGTGTTATTATATTATGTACATCGCTTAGAATATTCAAAATAGGCGATACATCAAGAATTAAATAAACTTGAAACTTGAACTTGATTAAACATCTGGACTCAAATTTACTGCCACAGACTTAAACGGCCAAGACAATTTTCATTGGCTGGTCAGCTAAGTCTAACAACCAAAGAATGTAAAGTGATGCACCTGGGTAAAAGAAATCTGTGCAGGACTTACACGTTAAATGGTGAGACCTTAGCTAGGACCACGGAAGAACGGGATTTAGGAGTAATCATTAGTGATGACATGAAAACTGCCAGTGGCATGCCTGCCTTGCTAACTGTCTGGGGTGAAGCACCCACTTCTCTGGGCAAAACACTCCCCGTCCTCTAGGCAGTAGAAGTGCATAGACCGGTTACGGGGCTGCAGTCCACATACATGCAGCCTCTGGCTCTGCTGGTTCTCTGCCCTGGAACAGGAAATTGACATCTGAGGGAGCAGGGACTGGTGGAGCTGATGGGTGCACATGTGGACCATGGCCCCATGACCATACCGTACCATATAGTTTCCTATATCCCGCAATTTTCTACAAGGAATCAATGCAGCATAGTTACAGTATTTTTCCAGACTTGGAGCATGACCACTCCTTGTACACATCCCAACTCCCTGCACCCAGGGCAGACCTCTTCTACCCCTTCACCCTTGGTATACTATATAGCAAAGCATATATATGAGAATTATTTTACATTACATTTCATCTGTAAGGCCTTGACTGCATGAATATTCCTGTTGCTCCAGTTTATGTAAGCTGTTATATCCCCCTCTTGGGTGTATTGTCTTTCAAAAAGGCAGGCAATAAATCACAGTAAATAAATAAATAAACTTAAATCTGCTTCACTGCTGGTTTAGCTACAGTATACTGGCATGCTACACATCAGATAAATTATGCTTCCCTACCCATCTAACCACACTTCAGAGCCAACCATCTAGGCTTCACCTTCAGCCTAAGCACCCTCAAATGCCAACTCAGGTACCACATATAACATTGCCAACACTGTTCCAGTCATGCTGTTGTACTAGCCCAAATACCCTGCGGTTTCACGAAAACACACTGCTTTGTCAGCCCAAAAGTACCATCCATCCAGCCTCTGCAGTCTTCTCCACACTAAATCGGTTGCACTGTACTGGCAGCTCAACTATGCCACACTGTCTGCTATTTTATTATAAAAATGTGTGTTTGACACAAAATGAGAAATGTGAAGGCCATTTTTCATGTTGTTTTATGTCATTTTAAATCTGAAATGACAGGAGAAATTGTAAAATTTTGGGATTTTTCCATATTGTCTGCACTATTGCTTAGTAATGCTCCCAGGGCAGTATGAAGAAATGGGTGGAGAAATGATGGACGAGATTAAACGCAACTGCAAGGTAGGTAACACAGTTATCATGGGCGACTTCAATTATAGACTGGAACCTAGGTACCTCCGGCTGCGGTAGGGAGACCAAGTTCCTGGATGCTATAGGCGATTGCTTCCTGGAACAACTTGTCATGGAAAATACCAGAGGAAATGCAATTCTGGACTTAATTCTAAATGGACTACGAGGCGCAACGTGTAGAAGTAGAAGGGATCCTGGGAAGCAGTGATCACAATATGATCCACTTCAACCTGGACACGGGGGCGAAACATCGATCCAAAACGATGGCCACGGCGCTAAACTTCTGAAAAGGGAATTATGAAGTGATGAGACTCATGGTGGAGAAGATGATTAAGAAGAAGATAAGCACTGTAAAAATGCTAAGCAAGCATGGTCCCTTTTTAAGGACACAGTCACCGAGGCACAAAATCTATATATACCGTGTATCAACAAGGGATCCAAGAGGAAAAAGAACAAGGAATCGTCGTGGCTCACTGTAGCGGTGAAAGAAGCGATCAGAGACAAGAAGACTTCGTTTAAGGAATGGAAAAGGTCAAAAATGAACAAAAACTGGAAAAAGCACATACAACATCAAAGCAGGTGCAATAAGGTGGTAAGAGGGGCCAAAAGAGACTATGAGGAAAAAATAGCCAAGGAGGCAAAAAACTTCAAGCCGTTCTTTCGATATATTAAGGGGAAATGACCTGTGAAGAAAACGGTGGGGTCGTTGGATGACCAGGGAATAAAGGGAGTTCTAAAGGAGGACAAAGCCATCGCCGACAAACTGAACACATTTTTTTGCATTTGTATTTACCAAAGAGGATATACACAACATACCGGAAGCCGACTGGCTATACGCAGGAAATGAAGACGGGAAACTGACTGGGTTGATGGTCAGTCTAGAAGAGGTACACAGGCAGATTGATAGGCTTAAAAATGATAAATATCCTGGACCAGATGGCATCCATCCGAGGGTAATCAAGGAACTGAAAGGCACTATACCTGAACTGCTTCAACTAATAACCAATCTGTCGATCAAATTGGGAAGGATTCCAGAAAACTGGAAAGTGGTGAATGTTACGCCGATCATCAAGAAAGGTTTTGAGGGGAGATCCGGGAAACTTCAGACCGGTGAATCTAACCTCGGTACCGAGAAAGATGGTAGAGGCGCTGATAAAGGACCACATCGTTAACCACCTTGATGGACACGATCTGATAAGGACCAGACAGCATGGCTTCAGCAAAGGAAGATCATGCTTGACGAACTTGCTGCACTTCTTCGAGGGAGTAAACAGGCAGATAGACAAGGGTGATCCGGTCGACATTGTATATCTGGATTTTCAGAAGGTTTTCTACAAGGTCCCACATGAACGACTACTTTGAAAAAATTGCGAGCCATGGAATCGAGGGTGAAATACTCACGTGGATTAACAGATAGGAAGCAGAGAGTGTGTGTGTTTGGGGCGGGGGTAAATGGACTGGAAAAGCGTCACGAGTAGAGTGCTGCAGGGTTCAGTGCTTGGACCCATGCTCTTCAACATATTTATAAACTACCTGGAAATTGGTACGACGAGCAAGGTGATTAAATTTGCAGACGAAACAAAGTTATTCAGAGTAGTGAAGACGCAGAAGGATTGCGAAGACCTGAAACATGACATAAACACGCTCGAGAAATGGGCCGCAACATGGCAAATGAGGTTTAACGTGGATAAGTGTAAGGTGACAGTAACAAAAATCTTATACATGAATACAGGATGTCTGGTGCAGTACTCGGAGAGACCCCCCAGGAAAGAGACTTGGGAATACTGGAATGAAGCCGTCTGCGCAACCAGAACGTATGCAGGTAAGGCTAGACTCAGGGCACTGGTCTTTGACCCAAGGGCCGCCGCGGGAGCAGACTGCTGGGCACGATGGACCACTTGTCTGACCCATCAGTGGCAATTCTTATATTCTTATGCTCTTATTCACTATTCATATTATTGTTAAACAATAATATGCACTATTGCACAATAGTGTACCCTATTTGAGTAATGGTGCATACTATTTTATCAACAGGGCAAACCATTTGAGCAATTAGGGCCCGATTCTGTATAGGACACCAATATCGGTGACCGCTTAAGAAGCAGTCGTCAATCACGCATCAGTGTCCTATTCAGGCCTACATTTAAGGCATCTGTCTCATGTCTTAAGCCCGCTCAAGGCCACTTCATGGTGAAACCTCAGACACTTAAACCTCAGACACTTAAAAAAAAAAAAGTGCATCCTGACTGGCAGTCAGATGGTAGTAGGAGCCATTGTCATTTGTTGTATCTTGTGATCGCTCAGAGAGACGACGATGTGTATATTTTACCATTGTGCTCAACTTGATTTAACCTGACTTTGTGGTTCTTCATAGGTTTTACTTTTAGGATATTACATTGCAACTTTTTTTGCATCTTTAACATCAGTTGTTTTGTCTCCTGAAGAAGGCAGTTTTTTTACTGCCAAAACCTGGATCCTTGGGACTATTTATTACATCTAGATATATATAAAATCGGATGTATGTATATATGTATGTATGTTCCAGCATAACTCCGAAACGCAATGACAGATTTCAACCAAACTTGGAATACATATCAATTACTATCTGGGGAAAAATACTGTAGGGGTGAGAAAGGGGTGACATGTAAAGAATCATCAAAAAAGACAGATATTGCTTTGACCAATTGTGTGAAGCTTAGGGAATGATGTCATACTATGCTGTGATTGCTGTAAAAATGCCTCCAAGGAAACGTAATGTAATTGTCCAAGTGCAATCAAAGCTACATCTAGAAATTCAGAGTCAGTACAGCAGCGCGAGACCCAACTACAGAATATGAAAGATAAGTATCTAATTTATAGTTTTCAGGCTCGCTGAGACACTCCCGATGCCGTTTAAGTCCAAGTTCAGCCCCATAGAGAGGGCCATTCTTGCTGCTGAGATTGGGATATCCGGGCAATGCCGGGTGATCAGCTAGTTTGTATAATAAAGCTTACTACGGTTGTATTGGACATCAGCCTTTCTTTGCTTGATAAATGTTGTGGAACCCTTGTATATATGACCATTTTCTCTTATACAGTGCTGTAAATCTCTATGATGCCTTTGTAAAATTACCAGTGTCTACAGTGTCCTGTTGTTCCAGCTATACTTAACTGATAAACTATACTATACTGGAAATACAGCCACCCAACAGTGGAGAAGGATTAACATAGTAGAGTGATGATCTGAGGACAGGGGGAAAAAAAGACTGAAATCCTACTGCCACTCCCTGTAACCTTGGGCATGTCACTTTCCCCCAGCTTCAATATATGGCGCCCAGATTTGCGTACCCAAATTTGTGCGCAAGCCCATGAAGCATGCACAAATTAATTGCCTAGCAAGCACAATAACATCAGTAATTGGGTGCTAAGAACCAGTGATTGATGTTAATTGGCGCTCATTAATATTTGCATGTGCATCTGGCTGCTCACCATTCTATATGGCAGTGTGCCCAACTTTTCCTTAGTGTGTATATCAAAAGGGGGCGTGGTCATGGGAAGAGCATGGGCGTGTCAGGGGTGTTCTGAAAAATTTGCATGCATAGTTGTACAATACCGAGTCAGAGAGCCTAACTTGGGCGCCAGCATCTACACCAGTTTTCACAGGCTTGTCCGGTATCAAAGGTTAGGCGCAAGATCCACGCTTAAGCACTATGCTACAAAGGGCGTGCACCCTTTACACAATAGCACTTAGCGCCAATTTTTTCCAGCACCTAATTTTTAGCACCGTTTATATAATCCAGCCTTTTATCTCCTATTGTCTCAAGCAAAAAGGAAGAAGAAGAGATTCAAATTTGAGCTCATGCCTTTCATGTATATGCTGATTGGTTTTTGTCATCTACCATAGAATGGATCATTTGATCTAATGCTTTTTTGCTTCCACAATTGTTGAAATTTGATTTGACATGGTGCATTTTGACATCTTGTATGGGGGGAGATGTTAATGAAGTTATCCAATCATGTCTATGTTGTATGTAGGGAAACCGTAGGGAATGGAAGATATTATGTATGTGATATGTAAACCGCATAGTTGTATGCAGTATATAAAATTTTTAATAAATAATAAATTCTCTTGTCCCCATAGCACTCACTGTCTAAGTTTGTATCAGAGGCAATGGAGGGGGGAATGATTCCTCTTGGTCTCTAGAAGAATCAGTGGAATTTGAACTTTAGCTTTCAGTTCACTACTCTAACCATTAACCTTCTCTTCCACTTTAATTTGGGGTTAATATTTAGTAGAGGGGTGGTACAACCCAAAACCTTTTGCTTCTTGTTGTTTCCTGTGTTGTTTAAGGGAACTTCTGTTTTATTCACCTTTTTCTTCCGTTGTTTTCTGTAACTGAAAGTTCATTGCTAGTGTGCCTTTTTTTTCACTAGCATTTGCACTTTTCACCAAAAACCCACACTAGAGAATGACACAGAGAGAAATTTGTCCACGCCCCCGCAGGGACAAATTTGTCCACATCCCCGCAAGTTCCCCGTCCCGTCCTCATGAGTTTTGTCACTGTCCCTGCCACATTCCCGTAAGCTCTGCCTTAACTGCACAAGCTTCGAACTCCTATGATTTTAAAGTGTTTGAGACTTATGCAAATGAGGATGGAGCTTGCAGGAACAGGACAGGGACAGAAAAAGAACTCAGGGATGGGACAATGAGTTCCTCCGGGGATGGGGAAAAATTTGTCCATGTGTCATTCTCTAGTCCACACTTTTTGTGAATAGAACACCCTCTTTTGAAAGAATTGTACTGGTTCAGAAAGAGGGTGCACTTTTTTCTGATTGTGCATGTATGCAAACACCATTCATGTGTGCTTAATAGTCTGTGCCAAAAGAGGGCATTCCTTGAGAAAAGTGAGCACTATTAACAAAACACAAAAATATCCAACATTTCAGGATTATTATTCTTATTTTATTTGAAAGCAACATTAAATTACATGGAAATGTAGACATTTCCCTTGTTATTTCAAATGAATGTGCATCTCTAATATTCAGCTGCTGTGGTCATTGAGTTAAATGAGAATTTTTTATTCACTTTCATGCTATTTTTTATTCTTTCCAACTTATTTGAAACAAGTTGGAAAGAATTATACAAACAGGTCAAGAATGTCTCTCTGTCTGTCTGGGAAAAAAAACTCTCTGAAAATTTAAAAGAATGGATTGGAACTTGATATGCTGGAAACATTGGTAAAAAGGCAAACCAGGTTCAAAATGGGGCAAATCAGACTAGAGATTCCAGAGAAATAAGCTCCCCCCCCCCCACTTCAAAAATATGACCCAATGCATTTTTATTGTAAGAGTTCCAGCTTCGGTACCAAAGAAACACACAGAATTAATCATAGTAGTTGTGGAACTGCTTCATTCAAACTACCTCTCCCCGATCTTTACTCTCCCAACCTTGTAAATGTTCCACTACCCACAAACCATCCCTACAATAGCCCTACCACCCCCAAAATTATCCCACCCCAAAAAAATATCCTCCTGCCACTGTACTACTGCCCCAAAACAACCCCCTGCAATTGCCTTAAAATTCCACAAACCTCTCCTCTCCCCAAACTACCCCAACAACTGCCCTCTACCTCATAAACTGCCTCATCCCCACAAAATAACCTATGTCTATGCTCCCACCCCAACATCTTCCCACCAACTGCCCCACCACTCTGTAAACTATCTTATCACATAAAACACTCTCTCTCACTGCCTCTTTTTTCAAAAAATACCTACAACTGCTGTACCCCCGAGAACCGCTCCTCCACACCAGTGCCCCCACTACTTTGCAAACTGCCACCCCCAAAACTACCGCCTATTAACTCCCTCTCCATAAAATACTCCTTGCAAAATGTCCCACCCCAAAAAACAATTTTTGCACTTGCCTCAGCATCCCTACAAATTGCCCTATTCAAAAAAAAACAAAAACCTCAAACTATCCTGATAAACAACTTCTCCCACTATCATATCAACCTGCAAACTACCCTACCCCTATCCAAATCTTTCCCACAACTGCTTCAACCATCAAAGGTACCCTCTGCAACTGCCCCACCACTCTGCAAACTGCCTCCACTCCCAAAAATTACCCCTTTGCAATTGCCAAACCACTCCAACAACCCACCCTTCCCCTAACTGCTCCCACCTACTCCCATCATCAACAGCAAGTGCATAAAACACACACTGTTCAATATTCAAAGTGATTTAAACAGACAGGAGAGAATCTTGCCTGTTTAAATCACCTAGGGCTTCCTAACACTGTTCCTTCTAAGCTGAGTGGGAGTCATCCGACTGCATTACTGCCAGTGGGGAATGGTGCTCCGGCACACTAAACAGAGCAAATGGTTTTCATGGCACACTAAACGGAGTTAGGCTTTTTTATTGCCAGCTGTGGTGGTATTATCTCCGATGCTCATAGAATTCCTATGAGCGACGGAGCTAATGCCACCATGGCCAGTGATAAAAAAGCCTAATGCGGCTTCATAAAAGGTGGGTATAATTGAAATTATAAAATTGCAGAACCAACAAAAAATTAAATTTTAGAGTTATTTATTTAAAGTTCTTTAAGCTATGTATTGGCAATTGTAACAACAGTGAAACTAAAGTACATAGAATAGAATTGCTAATCAATGAGATGGATGTGCTTGTTTTTGAGTGCAAATTAACTCAAAACGCAGCTCGATAGTTAACAAGCAAACACGCATTTCATCATCCACCATCTGCAGTCGTTCTCTTTTTTTTTTTCGATTTATTTTCTCAGAGCTGAAAATCCAAGTTCATAAAGATAAGAAGATCCAAACGGTAACAAAGCCTTGATTGTTTTGTTGCTCAAGTTAGGATAACTACTGCATAAAAAATAAAAGTAAAATTACTTGCCGTTAGTTTTCAAGGACCAATCGCGTCAAAGAATGATGCTTGTCTGGGCGAATGTATCCTTATGCACACAGATGCTCATAACATTGACAGATTCTTGCGTATGCGATGCATATGTCATCTATTCTTGTCTATACTTATGAAGGGAATTTTTTAAACTAAAGTAAAATTCTGGAATCTCTCGTGGCACACACAGAATCTCTTCAGGGCACACTACTATAGAGCTTGCTTGTCCTTCCCTATTAAAAATGTGATGGTGAAACAGCACTCCCCATTGGCGGGACTGTTAGTGGAGGACCCCTGCTGAGCTTAGAGGGAGCAGTGCTGCCTAACTGCTGATATTCTGCAGCATTTAACCACTTAGTACCACTGAAACTGGCAAACGTGGGCATTACAGGGGCAGAGTTGGCACTTATGTGGTTACTACCAATATTCAGCCCTTGAGCGCATAAGCCAACTTCTTAAATCGGTCTTCTGGTAGATCTATTTATAAACGGTTCAGCTTATGGGGTCAAGAGTTGAATATTACACTTAACCTCGTAAGTTTTAGCAGCTAAGCTAGAACCGGATATTCAATGCCAGTACCTGGCACTAATATCCAGCTGGTGGCAGACACAAAAATGCTGATCACCATCAGCTGAATATTGGGTGGACAAAATATACAATAGAAATATACACACATATTATGCACAGGGATTTCAAATACCGTATTTTTCGCTCCATAAGACACACTTCTCCTCCCACCTAAAAGTGGGAGGAAATGTCTGTGTGTCTTATGGAGCAAATATAATACATTTTATACCCCCCTCCCCCCATTGTAGCTTTTTAAATCCCCCTTAAATCCTGGTGGTTCAGCGCTGTAGCGACAGGAGCAAGCTGTCCACACTCCTGCCCCTCCCTCGCTGGACGGCTGCCTCATTATCTCGGGGCCAGCAGCGCACAAGGCAGGAGCGAGCTTTTCGCACTCCAGCCTGGGCCCGCGACACTCCCTGAATGGCATTGAATCATACATTTTTAAAATAAATTCAGAATTTGAAAGGTAGAGGCCACAAGAGTTCTGCTTGCTTAGGCGGCAGGGACCTCTAATGGCTCTAATAGCATATTGTATGGTGACTTGTTTATACCCCTGAAATTCAGGATGGGAGGAGACATCTCGTGGAAAGAAAATGGGACTGGTAAAAAAAAAACCCCACCCAAAGTTAATCTGGATATTTAGCTAATCCAGTCATTGCAGCACAAGGAGCAGAACATCGCTGCAAAGTGACAGGAGTCGCTCTACAGTTCACTGAAAGTGTTCACTGGGTCATTACACCAGAACACCCCTGCTCTAAGGGGGAGAAGGAGAAGCAGAAGGAAGAAGCCTTGGAATATCCAGGAGAAAGGAGCCCTGATCTTCAAAAAGATGCCCCTGGGGGTGGAGACAAAGAACCAGGTTCCACACTAGAGCTGAACCTGTCATCACTCTGGAGTTCAGAATTCTGCTCCAAAGGGTATTATGGGGAAAAGATTAGGGTTTTTCAGGGAGGGTCAAGCAGAAAGAGGGTGTCTATCTTATTCAATGTTTGCACTCTGCCAATTACTTTGCTACTTATTTGAACCTTAAAAACTTTCGGTAAACTTGCGGTTCAGAACAAATCTGGCTTGGATTGAATTATTGGAAGTGAAGAGGCAGAATGAACAGATTCTGGTGCCAGTTAAACAGGAATTCCAGATTCTCAGAATGTTAAATCTGCAATTCACAGTGTTATCTTCCTGAAGTTCTGCCCCCAGTTTGCCACACAGTAGAACAATAGCTTCTCTTAGGGTCCCCAGACTGGCAGGGATTATAATAGTATGACTCACAAGCAGATATCTAGGGAAAGGAACGCTTAAGGGCCTTTCTTCTCAGGAGCTCAGCTTCCCAGGCATCTAAATAAACTCATTGCCACACAGAAGGGAGATTGTTTGCAGTGCTGGGGGAGCTGTAATTACAACAGGAGAGACTGGGGCCACGACCAACATCAAAAGCAGAAAGCTGTCAGCACATTTAACTTTTCCAAGCCTCAGTGGCTAATGAAAAGGAGGTTGACTTCTCTTCACCCATGAAAGTAAGCCAGGGCCGCCCTGGTCTGCGATGCTCATTCCACATGCAGCATGTGACCAGAGTGCACAGCCCTGCTGTTAGTCTACTCTATTGTTTTGAGCATGGACAGTGCTGTGCCATTATCAAATTAATTTGGGAATTTCTCCGCGAGGCGTTGTATGAGAATTTCTTTTCTGACTTCAGCCTTTTTTTATCTGCCTCTGTTACCAGTTATCAATCTCCCCTTTGCCCAGACCCCCCAGCAATCCTTTGCTTCCAGGAGTCTCTGGTTGCTGAGAATGGTGTAAGAGGCAGGGCTGAGCCAGAATGGGTTGCAGGCCAGGGGAACAGGGGGAAACAAATAATGATGATATCTATTGATGTCGATGTTGCTGTTTTTGACTGGAGACTCCCAATTTTCAGATGTCCTGCAGGGAAACGACTGAGTAAATATATTACTTTTCCTGTCTGCGTGTCAAAGCAGCTCCTGATTGGTGAGGCCAGACTTTAGTACAGGAAGAGGCGGTCGGAGCATACAGCGAGTGATTCCCTTCACTCGCCGGTGCTCCGGCTGCTCTCTCCTGCCTCTCCCGCTGCCCTCTACAGTCTCCCCCACGAAAAACCATATTCGCGCTTTTTCAAGATTCGCGGGGGTTCCTGGAATGGAACCCCTACAAATTTTGGGGGAGTACTGTAGTAGTGGTAATTAATAATTGAGCTTTGCCTGTCCCCAGGGATACTCCAAACATAGAACAGATAACCTGAATTCCATTCTGAACTCTCATAATCCATTGAGGTAACCCATATTTAGATGTATCCTGAGTTTCTCTAGTAGACTTTGGGTATTTCTCTTATGCTTTAAAAATCTGTTCAATCTAATGATTGGGACTGTCACTGATTATGTAATGGGAGTAAATTTAAAATGTATGACAATGAAGAATGATTTTTATCAGGCAGCTGCCTTCAAATGAAAAGGAGGTGAAAGCTACACACTGTTTGATCAGGTGCTGCATAAGAGATTCTCAGTTTCTGCGGTCTCACCTCCAGCAGGTGCCACTGTAGGGAAAGATGTATGAGCACCACCTGTCTGTGGAGAATCATAACTCATGCAGTGTCAGATTTGTCCAGCAGGAGTCATCATAGTGAATAGTGTCTATGGGAGATGTTACCGTTTGTATCAGTTCCTATTCCTGTCCTTTTTTTTTCAGAGGGAAATCCTCACACAACAGCAATTTCCTATCTATTTAGTAGCTCACATATAAGTGAGGAATGTCTCACAAAATCAAATCCCTGGGAAACACAGTGAAAGCCTCAGACTCACCAGCATCCTTCCCTCTAAGCTGAGCAGGAGTCCTCATTTTGCAATCCTGCCACTAAGGGTGTGCTGCTTCATTATTTATTTATTTAGATATATATCCCATCTCCCCAAAGAGTTCTGAATGTGTTTCAGTTTACATTTACAGTGTTACAATATAGGGTTTACATACAGTGTGTTGCAATATAACTTCATTTAAGATTATTTACTGATGCTGAAAGATTGAGGGAGTAACTAGGCAAAAAGGTATGTTTTTACAGCTTTTCTAAAGTGAAGAAGACATTTAAGGGCTCTGATATGAGGAAGTAGGCAGTTCCAGAGGTTTGGTAAGAAATGGGAATAGGATCATTTCCAGGCTGTCCTGGAGTTGGAGGGAATGTCCTTATGGTGTATGTAGGCTTATTTAATCTTGGGAGCGTAGCGTTCTCTTTGGGGTGTAGAGAGGAAGTTTGTTTGAGAAGTACAGTGTTTGGGTGTCATGTTGTAGAGGGATTTATAAGCCAGCACTGGGCTTTTGAAAATGCAGCATTTGGTTATGGGCAGCCAGTAGGCCGATATCAGTGCTGGAGAGACTGGGTCATGGGCTTGTAGGTTTATCAGTAGTCTTATTCCCGCATTTTGAACTCACTGTAGTCATTTGGTGTTTTTTGCTGTAAGACCATTGAATAAAGCATTGCAATAATCCAGGCGTGTAAGGACAAAGGCATAGAGTAGTTGGGTGAAGTCATGTTCTGTGAAGTAGTTTCCTATCTTTTGGAGCTGGCAGAGGTAGTAGAAGGATAAAGAGTCTACTTGTGAGATCTGTTTGGAGAGTGATAGGTTTGAGTCAAGAGTAATTCCTAGGCTCCGTACTTCATCTTTTGCATCAAGGTAGTTGATTCCCAGGTTAGGGAAGGGCCCTATTATCCCTTCTTCTTTTCAATCTCTACATCAAACTGGTTCTTGACGCAACCCTGCACAACTGTTTATCCAAAATTAAACATTACCACATTTTCAGTAGTAAGGGATAGACAAACTCTGCAAGACTCCAGGGAACCTGCCTGTTTCTAGTGATTTAAAGTGCAATATTGAACTTTCCCCTCTCCAGTTGGAGGACTTTGGCTCAGCTTAGAAGGAATAGTGCTCACAAGTCTCCTTACATCAGGTACTTGACTGGGCACCTTTACAGTAACTAGGCATCCCAGTGAACCCCTTCTCTCTAGTGAGGCATATCCATGAGCTATAAATCCAGTTTTGTATTTTGAAGGGCCCTAACAGCGCAGGAGATGGAAGAAGAAGAGGATATATCTCCAATAAGAAACCAAACTCCTCTTCACATGCAGGTCTGTTGCCTGT
Source organism: Geotrypetes seraphini (assembly GCF_902459505.1). Taxonomy (NCBI): domain Eukaryota; kingdom Metazoa; phylum Chordata; class Amphibia; order Gymnophiona; family Dermophiidae; genus Geotrypetes; species Geotrypetes seraphini. Next base: position 182,315,693 of record NC_047087.1, read on the forward strand.
TTTTTCATCAAAAAATGCCTCTGCACCCTCGAGGGTCTCATAGAAACTCCACTTTACTTAACAAAAGGATAAGTCATAACGTTTGGGAAAAAGCAAAAAGATGTAGGAAGGGATCCTTACGGAATTACATTACATTAGTGATTTTTATTCCGCCATTACCTTGCGGTTCAAGGCAGATTACAGAAGAGGATTTCTGGACATGTCCAGAAGTGTTACAGAGTAGAGCGGGTTGCTTCAGAGGATTGAAATGTTTCATACGATGTTAGTTAGTCTTTATGGATTTCTTGAATAGCAGGGTTTTAATTTCTTTTCTGAAAGTTTTGTAGTCTGGGGTCGCGATTAGTAGATTGGAGAGATGGTGGTCTAGTTTTGCTGCCTGTGTGGCTAGGTCATCGTACAGTTTCTTTTTTCCGTTTCATGTCTCTGATTGGAGGGTATGTGCATGATGTCTGGGTTCTCCTGTGTCTGGTTGTAGTAGTTTAGATTAGGCAGTTGTTCAAGTACTCTGGGCTGTCACCATTTATGGATTTAAATAATAGAAGGTAGAATTTAAATAGTATTCTTGCTTGAATTGGGAGCCAGTGTGAGTCAAGGTATGCCTCGGTGATGTGGTCGTGTTTTCTTAGTGAATAGATTAGTCTCAGGGCTGTGTTTTGTACTGTTTGTAGTTGTTTTATCATTGTTGCGGGGCAGGGGAGATATAGGATGTTGCAGTAGTCAAGGAGACATAGGGCTAAGGACTGAACCATGAGCTGGAATTGTTTTCTGTTGAAGAATTTTTGAACTTGCCTTAGGTTTCTCATGACCGTGAATGATTTCTGTATTGTTTTGTTGATTTGTGATTGCGTGGTGCAACATCTGTCTATCGTCATTCCCAGAAGTTTTAGAGTGGGTTGAATGGGGTATGTGATTGAGTTTATTACTAGGTTTGTTATGGTTGGGGTTTTATTTTTTTCGAGAAGTATGAATTTTGTTTTGTCTGGGTTCAGTTTTAGTTTGTGGTCTTTCATCCATTTTGCCACTGTTTCTAGAGTTCTGTGTAGTGTGTCTGTCATGGTGGGCATTGACTGATCAAAAAGGAAGGAGAATGGTGATGTTGTCTGCATAGCTATAGGAGGTTAAGCCTATTTTGTCTAGGCAGGTGCCGAGGGATACAATGTAGAGATTGAAGATTGTTGGGGATAATGGCGATCCTTGGGGTACGCCACAGGGGTTGGACCATGGTTCTGATTTTTCTTTGTTTGTCTTTACTCTGTAGGTCCTGGATTGTAGGAATCCTTGAAACCATGTGTGTACTTTGCCTGTGATTCCTCTTGTATCTAGTATTTGTAGCAGGATGTCGTGGACTACCAGGTCAAATGCTGTGGTGAGATCTAGTTGAATAATCAGCAATTTTTTTGCCTGTGCTGAGGTGTTGTCTAGCTGTGTCCAGAAGGGAGCCTAGTAGTGTCTCAGTGCTGAAGTTGGTTCTGAATCCAGACTGTGTAGGGTGAAGCAAATTGTGGTTTTCTAGGTAGTTGGTGAGGAGTTTAGCTACGAAGCCTTCCATTAGCTTGACATATAGTGGAATTGAGGCTATGGATCTGTAGTTGGATGGTTGATCTGTCACTCCTTATGGGTCTTTTAAGGTCGGGGTGATGATGATTTCAGAATCTCCAAACATCCAATAGTGAGGGGAAATAACCAGAGAGATAATCAAAATAAGGTCAGCATAATAATCCAAACCACAAGGGTGCTGAGGAGTGCATCGGCATGTGAGCTGTCAGCTATTAATCCTGCATGGCATAACTATTGGATTGCATGACCTCTGATGCAGACATCCCTGCTGAAACATAGCTGTGTTGAGTCTTATACTTTGTGCAACTTTCGTTTTTGGTTGAGTGAGAACATTGTGTATTATTCTCTGTTTGAACCATTGACGGATGCTTTAAGAACATAAACCACCCAATATTCAGCGCTATTTAACAGGTCAGGAACAACTCCTGACCCGTTAAATCAGTGGCTCTCAAATTGTGTGCCGTGGCACAGTGGTGTACCCTGAAGAGATTCCGGGTGTGCCATGAGAGATTTCAGAATTTTACTTTAGTTTTAAAAATTCCCTTCATAAGTATATACTAGAATAGATGACATGTACATTGCATATGCAAGAGTATGTTAAGAGCATCTGTATAAGTTAAGTATTCAACTGCCCATAAAAGCATCATTCTTTGACATGAATGGTCCTTGAAAACTAACAGCACGTAATTTTGTTTTTTATGCAGTAATTATCTTAATTTAAGCAATAAAGCAATCAAGGCTTTGGTTACCGTTTGGATCTTCTTATCTTTGCGAACTTGGATCTTCAGCTCTGACAGAAATTGAATTGAAAAAAAGAGAACTGCAGATGGTGGATGATGAATTCATGTTTGCTTGTCGACTATCGAGCCACGTTTTGAGTTAATTTGCAAAAACAAGCTCATTCATCGCACTGATTAGCAATTCTATTTTATCTACTTTAGTTTTACCAGTTTTACAATTACCCATAAATAGTTTAAAGAACTGTAAATTAATAAATCTCAACTTTAATTTTTTTATTGGTTTTGCAATTTTATAATAATAAAAAAAATAATAATAATAACGTGTCATGAAAAGCATTTCTCCATTTAGTGTGCCGGAACTAAAAAAACATTTGAGATACACTGGGTTAAATAGTGTTTAGCCAGCTAACTGCTAATATGTATATGTTTATTGGAAGCTTCTAATGACAGGGGAGTCAATTCAGAATGGTTTGCATGAATGTCAGTAAAGGTGTTACAATACATGAGCTTCAATAATGTTACAATATTCAGCTGGCTATCTGCTGAATATTAGTGGTTAGTGGCTTAAACTTGGCTGGCTATATCACACAATAGCTGCCAATTTTAAGCATTGACTAGCCAAGTTGTGGTCAAATCAGGCCATGCAAGAAGCAGGTCTATCTTTGGCCGCTATAACTTATCTGGCCAATGCTTAAAATTGACATAGCAGGCTAAGTTTGAACCAGCCAAAGATATACCGAATATTCAATGCTGGCCACTGGAAACTGCCTGGCATTGAATACTTACGGTCAAAGTCAACCGTGGTTAGTAGCCAGTTGGAGACGCTGCACATGCTGGTGAAGACTTAAACAGGTATGGGGGAGGGAAGACAGGCATGCAGCAGGAGAGAGCAGGGGGCGGAGAAAAAGGCAGTGGTGCTACCGCCCCAGGCGCATCCAACCCTGCTATGCCACTACTTAGCACATAATCTATTTCTAATTGATTTGGAACACCCAAACTGTCTTTAATAATTATAATAGAAGGCAATGCTGACAGCAAATTAGATCCCAGAGCCACAGGTTGAGATTCGTAGTTTGGAATCTAAAGAGAGAATTTTCTTATCCTTTTCAGAAAGTTTGTCAACCGTCTGCCGTGATAAGTGGCATGGCTGAAGAACTGTAGATTTTATCCATCCCTCAGTCCTAACCACCACTTAGCAGATACCATGCAACTAGAGAATGACATGGGGGAAAAAATTTATCGCCATTCTCGCCCCATCCCCCTGAGTTCATCCCCGTCCCTGCCTGGTCCCCATGATCTCAGTCCCTGTCCTGCAAGCTCGGTCCCCATCCCCGCCCTGCAAACTGTCAGATCCTACCCACACAAGCCTTGAATAGTCATGATTTTATACTGAACTTATTTTAATAAAGCATAAAAAAAGACTATTCTGTACAATTGTCATTTTATAAACACAAATAATACAGAGCAAGGATCAACAAAACCCCTGTCTCCCCCTCCCTCCACTATTGTGAAAACTGAACAAATCAAATTACTAAAGAATGCTACACAGAAAAATCAAGCTAACAGACACTTCAGTCACACATGGCAGGAATAGTGTTAGGAGAGTTGCAACTAGGGCAACTACCCCCAAGTCAGAGAGAGAGCCCTAAGCTATCTGGAAGCTAAAGAAACACAGCCTGAGCTTTGCGGTTTCCAGTTATGTCTAATACCAGCTCTAGCAGGATACATATTTCAAATCCGAAATATTCTAATCACAAAATATAAAATAATTTTTTTTTTCTACCTTTTGTTGTCTGGTAATTTTATTCTTCAAATCACATTGATCTCAGGCTTTGGTTTTGGGTTCTTCTGTCTTCATTGTGGCATGGCTAACTCCTAAAAGTGGTGGAACACTGGAACACTCTTCCAGAGGCTCTTCCACAGCATCTTTCCTCCTCTCATTCCTCTATCCTGGAATTCCTCAAATCCAATTTCCACTAGATCCACGCAAAAACTAAAATTGTCCTACCCCTCCTTAAAAGGCATCTCCCTTGTTGGTAAACTTGGGTCCTCCCTCCCCTTCAGAATCACTCAGCTCTGGAATAGTCTCTCTTCCCCTCTTCGTAACTTGAGCTCCCTTCTACTATTCCGTAAGCATCTGAAGACCTGGCTCTTCTCCAAAATGTAACCTCTTCCCCTCCCTGGTACTCTTAGCCCTAACCTCTCTTCTTACTTACTTATATAATTCCATTGGAGTTCCGTTCTATCCCAAACCATGTAAACCGTGTCGAGCTCCACTTGTGGAGATGATGCGGTATATAAACCCAAGATTTAGTTTAGTTTAGTTTAGTTTATAGGGGAAAACACCCTCCAGGGATTCAAGACAAAGTTAGACAATTTCCTGCTGAACCAGAACGCACACAGGTAGGGTTGGTCTCAGTTAGGGCACTGGTCTTTCACCTGGGGGCCACTGCAGGAGTGGACTGCTTGGCACGATGGACCACTGGTCTAACCCAGCAGCGGCAATTCTTATGTTCTTATGGTAATTCTGACAGAGGCTGAACTAATAGACTTGTTCCTCAATGTCTTCTGAAGTTTGGAGGGCCTCAAAACAATTATTTATTTACTTAATTATTTTAAAATTGTATGGGGGACTGCACTATCTAAAATTCTAGGTGGAACTCATTTTGGAATTGTTTGTTATATGATGAATGCAGGAGTAGACTATGCTATAGTTTTCAATGTTAGCTTGATTTTGCATCTTATGAGATGGTGATCAGCCTTTTTTTTTCACCACATAGTACTCAAACATCATTCACAGATGAATGGAAATGTTGGCTTATCTGGAAGTAGCCAATCATATTGGCTGCATTTAGAGCAGAAGAGGTCCAGGATCGTTGATGTATTGGTATATGATAGAACTAGGTGTCACAAACCACTAGAGAGTTATATGCCATGACATTTGTAACTTAAGAACATAAGAATTTCCACTGCTGGGTCAGATCAGTGGTTCATCGTGCTCAGCAGTCTGCTTATGCGGCGGCCCTAAGGTCAAAGACCAATGCTCTAAATGAGTCCAGCCTCACATGTGTATGTTCCAGTTTAGAAGGAACTTGTCCAACTTTGTCTTGAATCCCTGGAGGGTGTTTTCCCCTATAACAGACTCCAGAAGAGCGTTCCAGTTTTCCACCACTCTCTGTGTGAAGAATAGCTTCCTTACGTTTGTACGAAATCTATCCCCTTTCAACTTTAGAGAGTGCCCTCTCGTTCTCCCTACTTTGGAGAGGGTGAGCAACCTGTCTTTGTCTACTAAGTCTATTCCCTTCAGTATCTTGAATGTTTCGATCATGTCCCCTCTCAGTCTCCTCTTTTCAAGGGAGAAGAGGCCCAGTTTCTCTAATCTCTCGCTGTTCGGAAACTCCTCCAGCCCCTTAACCATTTTAGTGACCTTCTCTGGACCCTTTCGAGTAGTACCTTGTCCTTCTTCATATATGGCGACCAGAGCTGGATGCAGTGCTCCAGGTGAGGGCGCACCATGGCCCGGTACAGCGGCATGATAACCTTCTCCGATCTGCTTCTTTATCATTCCTAACATTCTGTTCGCCCTTTTCATCGCTGCCGTGCATTGTGTGGATGGCTTCATCGACTTGTCGATCAGAACTCCCAAGTCTTTTTCCTGGGATGTCTCTCCAAGTACCGCCCCGAACATCCTGTATTCATGCTTGAGATTTTTGTTACCGACATGCATCACTTTACACTTATCCACGTTGAACTTCATTTGCCATGTTGATGCCCATTTCTTGAGCTTGATTATGTCACGTTGCAGATCTTCACAATTCCTCTGTGTCTTCACTGCTTTGAATAACTTAATCACCTCACTCGTCGTACCAATGTCTAGATCGTTTATAAAGATGTTGAAGAGCACGGGTCCAAGCACTGAGCCCTGCGGCACCCCACTGGTGATGCCCTTCCAGTCCGAGTATTGTCCATTTACCCCCCCCCCCCCACTCTTTGTTTCCTATGCTCCAGCCAGTTTTTAATCCACGTGAGTATTTCACCTTCGATTCAATGGCTTGCAATTTTCCGAAGTAGTCGTTCATGTGGAACCTTGTCAAACGCCTTCTGAAAATCCAGATATACAATATCAACCGGATCACCCTTGTCTGCCTGTTTACTCCCTCAAAAAAGTGCAGCAAGTTCGTCAAACAAGAATTGCCTTTGCTGAAACTGTGTTGGCTGGTCCTTATCAGACCATGTCCGTCAAGGACATGTCCGTCAAGAAAGGATTGGACAATTTCCTGCTGGAAAAGGGGATAGAAGGGTATAAATAGAGGATTACTGCACAGGTCCTGGACCTGTTGGGCCGCCGCGTGAGTGGACTTCTGGGCATGATGGACCTCAGGTCTGACCCAGGAGAGGCATTGCTTATGTGCTTATGTGCTTAAGGTGATCAATGATGCAGTCCTTTACCAGTGCTTCTACCATCTTTCCCGGTACTGAGGTCAGACTCACTGGTGTGATTTTATTAAGCATCAATATATAGTACCAATGTATTTTTTTTATTCATTTGTTGTACTTATATACAGTACTCCCCTGAAATTCGTGGGGGTTCTGTTCCAGGAACCCCAGTGAATTTAAAAAAACTGCAAATACGGTTTTTAGGCAGGGGAGACAGGAGAGGGCAGCTGGAGAGGCAGGAGAGGTCAGCTGGAGCGCCGGCGAGTGAAGGAAATCACTCGCTGTATGCTCCGACTGTCTCTTCCTGTACTAAAGGCGGGCTTCACCAATCAGGAGCTGCTTTGACATGCAGCTCCTGATTGGTAAGGCCCGACTTTAGTACAGGAAGAGGCAGTCGGAGCATACAGCGAGTGATTTCCTTCAGTCGCCAGCGCTCCGCCTGCCCTCTCCTTCCTCTCCTGCCCGGTCATTTGCAGTCAGAAAATACCGCGAATGACCAGGGCCGCCAACCGTAAATTTGCGGGTGAACACTGTACCATTTATAGCCTAAATGGTTTACATTCAGGTACTCAAGCATTTCCTTCTCTGTCCTGGCAGGCTCACACTCTATCTAATGTACCTGGGGCAATGGGGGATTAAGTGATTTGCTCAGGGTCACAAGGAACAGCATGGGATTTGAATTCACAACCTTAGGGTGCTGAGGCTGTAGCTCTAACCACTGTGCCACACACTCCCCACTAACACTGACTCTTCTTCAAAAGTCACCTTTGATCTCTTCTTACATCGTTCACTGATGAAGAATCCTTCATGCCATAGATTATGCTGTCCATCAGAGAAATACAGGTGTATACAGTTGTGTTGTTGAATTTGTAAATTCCTTTTCTACCAGATCTGGGTTGTTTGAAGCTCAGTCAGAATGGCCACATCAATGTGATATTCCAGTAGCTTCCTGTAGATTCGTTCCATTTTGCCAATTTTGAGCAGCACTTAGAATACTCTAAAGTTGTGAAATTGAATCTGTTCTTCAGTTTGTGATTTTCTCAAGTTTTCCAGAAGTATCTAATAGCTCAGATCTGTGGGACACTTTGGTAGCCACCAGCACTATCACAAGAGTATCCAGTCATTCACTTGTCGAAGGTGCAGTGGTATCTGCCAACAGTGATGCACTGGTTACTCTGGATACAATAGCATTTCTTAAGGATTGTTTTGGACAAATATTTTGTCATGAATATATGCCAATTAGGTTTTTTGCCACTTGGCAAACAGCAACCATAGAGGGGCATTTTCATTAGAACATCTAAGTCTGACTGAACATTTCCTGCAAGACATCCAAAGTCGTAGGCGGAGAAACAGCCATTTGTGAAACTGGCAAAACCACTAAACATTCTAATTGTTTTGTTTTGGGTTGTTGTGGGGTTTTTTTTGTTTTTTTTTTGAAAATCACCTGCTTTGACACCTTGTCCGCCAGGACTTCCGACCCTAGGATGACCAACTTCGTACACCATTTTTAATCAAAAAAAGTCAAAGTTCAAAACATCCAAATCCAGACCATTTGGATGTGGGAGGGGGCCAGCATTGTAATGGACTAGCCACATAGACATCTCAACAGAGCAGTGGAGCACCTTAGTAGGCACTGCTATGAACTTCACATAAAGGGAGTCAGGTGTATATCTCACCAGAACCCCCTTATGGTGAGCCCTGCAAAACTCCCCTAAAACCTACTGTACCCCTCTACCACCCCAATAGCTCTTATGGCTGCAGGAGTCACCTATATGACAGCACAGTAGGGTTTTAGTGGGTTTACACTTTCCACCATAAATGTAGCGGTTAGCGTGGCTTATGGATTTGACTCCTCCTCTCTATGGCTTACTAGTCCACTCACCAGGCTATTTAATGCAACTGTGTGATGCTCTACTAAGATTTCACATACTAGGGGCCTCTTCTATCAAACTGCACTAGCAGTTTTTAGCGCAGAGAGCCGCGCTCGATTGGCCCATGCTGCTCCTGACACTCATAGGAACTCTATGAGCATTAGGAGCAGCGTGGGCCATTCAGCGCGGCTCTTCGCACTACAAACCGCTAGTGCAGTTTGATAGAAGAGGCCCAAGGTGTTGCTAGTCTAGAGAAATGTATGTACTGTTTCTTTCAGATTTTGGGGGTGGGTGGGAGGGGGGTCAGTGACCACTTGGGGAGTGTGAGGCGTTATTATTTAATCACTCCAGTGATCATCTGTTCAGTTTGGGTACCTTTTTGCCATTTAGATGCTTTTAAATAGGTCTAACTCAGAACATCTAAGTTCCATCCAGGACATCTTGATTACTGCAAATTGACTAATTCTAAGCCCATCCAAAGCCCACATAGAACCCCCCCCCTCCCCATACCTCCTTTAGTTTTGGCCGCATAGCAGTTAGGATGCCTTGCAAGACCTCCAGAAAAATGGTTTTGAAAATCAGCACTTGGACATCCTGCCAATTTATGCCGTTTTTTTTTTTTGACATCTCAGTGTTTTGAAAATGCCCGTAATAGTTTCTTAGACATGTACTGACCAATGATGCTGGCAGCCACTTTGGCTGTGCATACCACCATTCTAGCTGGCCACTACTAAACATACTAGACATTACCATGCTGGTCCAACACATGTTCACTTGTCACCCCCTGGAACTATGAGCTGACTAGGGAAGGGGGGGGGGGGCAGACAGTAAACTTGCATTTTAAAGAAAAAAATACCTACTTTATGACAGATTATCAGCTTGCCTCTTTTTGGAATTGGTTTGCGTCCTGTTGTGGTCTTAGGGCCAGATGTTTCATTTTTATCCTCTTATTTCATATATAACATATTTTAAAAATAAAAAATGTGCCTGTTCTATTCGGATCACAGTTTCTACATTTAAACTTACTCCCCCCCTTCCCAGAATTCTCTTTACTTGTGAGAATATTCATTCCCTGCATGGGCTTCGGACAAAGGACTGCAAAGAGGCATTCCCCACTCCTACACCTGCCCCAGATTTATTTCTAATTATTTAGGATTTTCTGAGCTGAGAACTGTGGTATAGACTTATGCTAATAAATAGCACATACTGTATATTTCTCATGATCTCTCCTGTTTAACTGATCTGGTGTATCACTTGCCCCTGCTCAACTCCCTTTGTGACATACCCCGTCTTCTTCTAGCCTCTCTCCTGTTTTCTCTACCCTAAGCCCCTGTTTGTGTGCTTCTTGCTATTTTTCAGACTTTTTCTAATGAGCACTGCAGAATTACAGCTAATTAAGGATGTAAATGATGCTGGAGTGGAAGAGAGAGAAAGAAGAGGGGGGAGGAGGGGAGCTCACTAGCTGTGTGCAGCTCTGCAATAAAGTGTCTCTTACCTCAGCAGAAAATTTATCATGGGAGACAATGTCATCTTTATAGAATGGGAGTCTTTTCACAGCACTTCTCAGCCTGTGTTACAGCCTTGTTATCTCTCTTACATGTCGAATATGTAGAGGTCTCAACCATCCCTTTTCTCCCCCCTTCCCCCCCGTGTCCCCCTCCCCCGATTCTACTGTGGCTCCCACACATGCATCTTAGAGAGCGTTTCCACCAGTCAGTACTAGGTTTCATTTCTGTACTGTAATGAAGGAGTGGTTCTGGCTTTATTGTTGAAATATGTAGTAGACACCAACCCTGACCAACACTGGTGAAGGGGTGGGGGGGGGGCACATTAGGATTGCCTACCAGAAGGTAATTGACCTAGAACTGAGTTAACCCCATATGCAGGGAGAAGTGGTGATACTCAGGTCTGGTTCTATGCTAATTAGTACTCTGAGGAAAAAAATAGCTGGTGGTCTTTCCTCCTCCTCTTCCTTCACCTGTGGAAAACCTCAGCATAGCACCACCTCCTTTGGTGATGATAGCTCCAGCATAGCATCCTTGCTTTCTCTCACAGCTTTGTCCAGAAATCTTCTCTCCCTCTTCTCCCCGTATCTTCCCTCCATTCCCCTTCTTCTTTTTCTCCTTGAGTCCCACTCCCCATTCATCCCATGGATCATGCATACTGCTCTCGTCCCACTAATTCTGAATCCTCATTTTCACCTCCCTGTGGCGAGTCCCAATTCTCCTGTACCATGTACACAATAGAGAATGACACGGGGAAAAAATCTGTCCCCGTCACCGCCCCGTCACCGGCCCACCATCCTCTGCATCGCCCCGTCACCGCCATTCCATTCACCGCCCCGTCACCGTCACTGCCATCCCTTTCACCGCCCCGTCACCGCCACTGCCATCCCATTCACCGCCCCGTCACCGTCCCCGCAGCATCTTTTGGGATCTTTAACTCATCATCGCTAGGACTCGAATCTGAGTCCGTGGCACCTAACATAGAATGGAATTAGTATGGCAAAGTAATGAAGAATGGTCCAGCAGCCCCTACCCTCCCTCCACCTCACCTTATATTCGTTCCGAGTTTGCCGGCTTCCTTTTTCCCTAGCCGCACGCGTTCAAAAAGCCGTGCATTTAGCCAGCTCCCTCCCTCCACCTCACCTTAAATTTCGAGTTTTCCGGCTTCCTTTTTTCCGAGCCGCACGTGTTCAAAAATCAAACTTCTCCTCTCCTGCAACTTCCTGTTTCCGGTTGCGTCAGAGGAGAAGATTGATTGACTCGCGCAGTCGCGCGTGCACGGATTTTTGAACACGTGCGGCTCGGAAAAAAGGAAGCCGGAAAACTCGAAATTTAAGGTGAGGTGGAGGGAGGGAGCTGGCTAAATGCTACGGGCGGGCGGGCGGTGGCTGCGGGGACCGCGCGATCCTTGATACCTCACTGCGGAGACAAGACCATTCACCGCCCCGCGGGCGGTGAATGGCCTTGTCCCCGTCGCCGCAGCGACTGCTAGTTTTCTTCCCCGTTTTCGGCGGGTGACCCGCGGCTAAAATGCGGTGGCCGCGGGTAAACCGCCACCGTGTCATTCTCTAGTACACAATCACCAACTCCCCTAAGAACATAGGAATTGCCATAGTGGGACAGACAGAAGGTCCATTAAGCCCAGTATCCTGTTTTCAACAGAAATTTAAACATGTTTCTCTTGCCAGAGTCCCTTGCTCCACATCTGTATTCTAATGCTGTTCTTCAACCTCCGGTCCGCGGACCGGTGCCAGTTCGCAGAAAATTCCTGCTGGTCTGCCCAGGACTGGCGAGATCATGGGGAGCCTCTGACAGTGTTTTTCTCCCCTCTCTGCAGCTCTCCTTTACTTCTCAGCGCAGCGATTCAGGAAGGCAGCCTTGGGGCTTTTGCTGAGTCACAGCTGACTCTGATGATGCAACTTCCTCTTTCCTCAGAGTAAGTGCGACCCAACAAAGGACCCGAGGCTGCTTTCCTGAATCGCTGCGCTGGGAAGTAAGGAGAGCTGCTGGGAGGGGAGAAAGACACTGTTAGAGGCTGGGAAGCTGCTGGCATGGTAATTGAAGTCGCCCATGATAACTGTGTTGCCTACCTTGCAGTTGCGTTTAATCTTGTCCATCATTTCTCCACCCGTTTCTTCGTGCTGCCCTGGGGGTAGTGGAGCATTACTAAGCAATAGTGCAGACAATATGGAAAAATCCCAGAATTTCACAATTTCTCCTGTCATTTCAGATTTAAAATGACATAAAACAACATGACCCACCTTCTCTGATGTTACTTCCTGTAGGCAAGGTGTGGCAGTGAGAAGGCCCCTTGGCTGGCCACAGGCACCCTGGCTTTGTTGGTGTCTGTGAAAGACATGCAAGTATAGAGGATTAAGGGCAAGGGAAAGAAATGCCAGACCTGGGGAATATGGCGGGAGAAATAGATGCCAGATCTGCACCCAAAATGCTAAGTCTAGCTATACTATTGATCTGTTACTAATGATGTGAAGTTGCTTATAACCCAAGCACTTCTGTTCAGTGGCATAGTAAGGGGGGGGGAAGGGGTGGAAAATCCACCCCGGATGCCATCTTGGTGGGGGCGCCAGCACCTGTCCTCCTCTCTGCCCCATGCTTCTTCCCACTCCTTCCCCCGCCACATGCACTTTCATTTTCACTTCCCCCGCACTATACCTCTTGCTCTTCATTGGTGCGAGCAGCAACTCAAACCTGTTGCTCGTGCCAGCATTGACTCTCCCTCTGGTGTCGCTTCCAGGTCCCGCACCTAGGAAATGATGTCAGAGGGAGAACTGACGCCAATGTGGGAAGCAAGTTGGTGATGCTGCTCATGCCAGGAAAGTTAAAGAGGTACGGGGAAAGGGAAGGGGCGCATGTGAGCGGCAGGAGGGGGTAGGGAAGGAGCAGGGCGGATAAGTGGGTGGGGGAGGGGTGCCACCGCCCCAGGCACCTCTCACCCTCGCTACACCACTGCTTCTGGGGTATTACATCAGCAGGGCGACCAAATTATCGAGTTTCAGGAGGAAGACTTTTTAGCCAGTCCCAACTTTTAAACCGACATCTTCAATACAGATTCTACTCATTCAAAGAAATGCTGTAATTGCTATAATGCATCAGGATGAAGTTAGGAAAACAAAACTGACCCCAAATCTCCTTTCTGGAAATGGGCAACTTGGGAAACCCGCATCAGTTACTCATCTTTAACACCTAAACACGAAGGCTGATTTTTAGCTCTAGGGATATATTTTATTCCTACTGAGGCAAATTCTATAAAGTCCACCTAAAGTTAGGCGTTTACATTGGCATGCCTAGTGAAAATAGGTGCCTAACTTAATTGATTAATAGCATAATGAGCACTGATAACAGGTACCTAAGAGCTCATTATTGATGTTAATTAGAATTAACTGAGTGGCACCTATCTTAGGCCCTCTTTTACTAAGCTGCAGTAGAGGTTTCCACCGTAGCCTGGGGTGCTAAATGCTCCGATGCTGCTCTAACGCTTATACAATTCCTATGAGCGTCAGAGCATTTAGTGCTCTGGGCCGCGGTAGAAACATCCACAGTGGCTTAGCAAAAGGGGGGGGGGGTTAATAAGTATGATTCTCTAAAAGTTAGGCACCTTGTACAAAGTGGTGGCAAGTCAAATGCGCGCAAGACAAAAGTGCACCTGCAATTGCGTGAAGACAATTGAGTGCAACGACAATTGCACGCAAGACAATTGAGCGCAAGATATTGTCTTGCGCTATAATGATTTGCGCGCTATTGTCTTGCACTATAAAGACTTGCGCGCATCTGACCGCGCGCAATTGTCTTGCACGCAAATGACTATGTACCGTACAAAGCACCTACTTAAAAGTGGGCATGGTTAGGGACGGATTGTGGGCATGTTTTGCAGTTAGGTGCCTGGTTTTCATTTAGGTGCTTTTGTGCGCCTAACTTAGATGCAGGCATTTAGCCCAGGAAAATCCTGCCATAAATACGGTGTGCCTAAAAGGACACTTAGCAACACCTAACGCCACTTAGGCAACGCTAAGTGTGATTCTATACAGTGCGCCTAAAGTTTACTGCTACGCTAGTCGGCGCTGATTTTTTAGATGACATATGTAGAATTGGTAAAATTGTTTCTAACCTGAAATGACAAGTTTCTTCCCAGTGTTGTTAAATTTCAGCATTTTTTTCCAAGTTAATAATAATAATAATAACTTTATTTTTGTATACCGCAATATCACAAGCAGTTCAGAGCGGTTTACAGAGGAAGAGACTGTACGCAGACAGAGATGTTACAGAGAAAAAGTTTCAAATTACATTGGTAAGCCGAAAGTAGTTGGGTATATCCGGAAGAATTTCAGAGATACAACGAGGTAGGAAGGAGTCAGAGAAATTTATCAAAGAGATAGGTTTTAATTGATTTCCTGAAGGATTGGTAGGAGGGAGAATTGGAAATAAGGGTGGTTAGACATTTATTAATAGATATCAGTCAGCAGCAGCCAGCCTTGAATCTAGGCCTATCAGGTGAGGAGATAGCTGCCTTCTAAGAGGTGCTACTTTGGCTCTTGAAAAACTGATATAGCCAGCCCATTCCAAGCTGTGTTCTGTGTTTCTGTTGGTGGTCCAGCAGGAACCAGCTCAGGGTAGATTTGAGCATTTCTGCCCCATCTCTAGGTTTGTTTCCTGTTGCTTTGGTATTGCTCTCCTGAGGCTTGAATATTAGATTAGAACAAGAACTATAAAACTTTGAGCAATAATGTTCCTTGTCTTGTTCTAGACTAGTATTCAAGACCCAAGAATCCATGCAATGGACTCTGTGGCAGAATGTACCAGTCAAAGAAAAGGTAATGAAATATCTGTCACCTAAATAAAAAAAAAGTGAGGGAACTCTCTAAAGTTAAAAGGGATAGATTCCGTACAAACGTAAGGAAGTTCTTCTTCACCCAGAGAGTGGTGGAACACTGGAATGCTCTTCCAGAGGCTGTTATAGGGGAAAATACCCTCCAGGGATTCAAGAAAAAGTTAGACAAGTTCCTGCTGAACCAGAACGCACGCAGGTAGGGCTGGTCTAAGTTAGGGCACTGGTCTTTGACCTGGGGCCATTGCAGGAGTAGACTGCTGGGCACGATGGACCACTGGTCTGACCCAGCAGCGACAATTCTTATGTTCTTATAGTAATTCTGACAGAGGCTGAACCAATAAACTTGTAAGCTAATGCATTTTTTGTTCTTTCCCATTGTTCCTCAATGTCTTCTGAAGTTTGGAGGGCCTCAAAACAATTATTTATTTACTTAATTATTTTAAAATTGTATGGGGGACTGCACTATCTAAAATTCTAGGTGGAACTCATTTTGGAATTGTTTGTTATATGATGAATGCAGGAGTAGACTATGCTATAGTTTTCAATGTTAGCTTGATTTTGCATCTTATGAGATGGTGATCAGCCTTTTTTTTTTCACCACATAGTACTCAAACATCATTCACAGATGAATGGAAATGTTGGCTTATCTGGAAGTAGCCAATCATATTGGCTGCATTTAGAGCAGAAGAGGCCCAGGATTGTTGATGTATTGGTATATGATAGAACTAGGTGTCACAAACCACTAGAGAGTTATATGCCATGACATTCGTAACTTAAGAACATAAGAATTTCCACTGCTAGGTCAGATCAGTGGTTCATCGTGCTCAGCAGTCTGCTCATGCGGCGGCCCTTAGGTCAAAGACCAGTGCTCTAAATGAGTCCAGCCTCACATGTGTATGTTCCAGTTTAGAAGGAACTTGTCCAACTTTGTCTTGAATCCCTGGAGGGTGTTTTCCCCTATAACAGACTCCAGAAGAGCGTTCCAGTTTTCCACCACTCTCTGTGTGAAGAATAGCTTCCTTACATTTGTACAAAATCTATCCCCTTTCAACTTTAGAAAGTGCCCTCTCGTTCTCCCTACTTTGGAGAGGGTGAGCAACCTGTCTTTGTCTACTAAGTCTATTCCCTTCAGTATCTTGAATGTTTCGATCATGTCCCCTCTCATTCTCCTCTTTTCAAGGGAGAAGAGGCCCAGTTTCTCTAATCTCTCGCTGTTCGGAAACTCCTCCAGCCCCTTAACCATTTTAGTGACCTTCTCTGGACCCTTTCGAGTAGTACCTTGTCCTTCTTCATATATGGCGACCAGAGCTGGATGCAGTGCTCCAGGTGAGGGTGCACCATGGCCTGGTACAATGGCATGATAACCTTCTCTGATCTGCTTATGATCCCCTTCTTTATCATTCCTAGCATTCTGTTCACCCTTTTCGTCGCTGCCTCGCATTACGTGGATGGCTTCATCGACTTGTCGATCATAACTCCCAAGTCTCTTTCCTGGGAGGTCTCTCCAAGTACCGCCCCAGACATCCAGTATGAACACACCAGCTGACAAGAAGCCAGACAGTGTACTTTATGGGAGTGAAACATAACTGTTTTTGATATGTAGTTTAATTTTGTGGATACCATTCTGTATTGTTAATAAGGTTATGCAGTATTGTTTGCATATTAAAAATAAGTGGAAGAAGTTTATAAGAAAACAAAAACTGTGGATACAGATGTTCTGGAGATAATTTATTAAACACTGACATATAAAACCATGAAAATTCAGTTTAAAAAGTACAATGATAAAGAATACAGGTTGGATTTTTATCACAGTATTTTTTATCATTGTACTTTTTAAATTGAATTTTCATGGTTTTATATGTCAGTGTTTAATAAATTATCTCCAGAACATCTGTGTCCACAGTTTTTGTTTTTGTTTTCATCGGTGGATTGTTTTCACTGTGGATCATTGGGTCTCCCCATTTTTCTTAGAAGTTTATAAGAAACCAAGACCTTGGCTGAGATTGGTTGTTTATAAAAAAAAAAAAATAGAAGACATGGCATTACAATTAGGAGGTGGAGTCAAGGGCAGAGTTTGGGTGGGTCTAGGGCAGAGTTTGGGCGGGGGTACTCGGTTGGTATTTGTTAGGCTTAAGGGGTACTTGGCTTGAAAAGGTTGAAAAATACTGTCCTAGGGTCCTCCTGTTGGAAAGGACATTAATGCCACAAGATAATTTTTGACACTTTCATGTGTAGCTGAAAAGTCTTTTCTCACAATGAAAAAGCTATCCCCTCATTTGAATATTTTCAGTGAGACACAATCACACTGTTGTGAATCAACAAAGCTGTGCATATATTCAAAGTCTCTGTTTCTGTATTTATATCCTGATTTTAAATATGACTATAATCTTACTTCTTCCACTCCTCTCCTAGAGATATCCAGAGAAGAAATGGACACCTGATTCCCAATCATTTTACAGCCACACCTTCAGTAGTCTAGGGATGTACACAACCAAAGAAATTGTGGCTCATTTTTGGCTTATTTTTTGGTTCATTCTACACATGCATTTTAATTTTAAAAATGTATGCATGTTAGAACTTTTTTAACATGTGCAAATTGATTATACGTGCATAGATTGATACGTTTGTACACATACAATTAATTTTTTCAGGTTTTCAAATGAACTGAGTGCGCTAACAAGTGCATATCCCTAGGTAAGAACTCTGGAAAGATTAAGCCAGTGACTTCCTGAAAATCACACTGTGGGATGGTAGGTGGAGAAAATGGAATTTGGGTCTGAGTCTGTGCCACTACTACTACTAAGAGCATAAGAATTGCCTTAATGGGTCAGACCAATGGTCTGTCTAGCCAAGAATCTCATCTTCATGGAGGCCAATCCAAGTACCTGGCAAAAAAAAAAATAAAAAAATTGTAACAGCATTCCATGCCACCGATCCAGGGCAAGCTGTGGCTTCCCCCATGTCTGTCTCAACAGCAGACTATGGACTTTTCCTCCAGGAACTTGTTCAAACCTTTTTTTAAAACCAGCTACAATATAGCTGGTTACCACATCCTCTGGCAAAGAGTTCCAGAGCTTAACTACTCTTAACTATTGGTTTTAAAAGCATTACTCTGTAATTTCATTGAGTGTCCCTGATGCAGTAAAAAATTGATCCACTCGAACCCGTTCTACATCATTCAGGATTTTGTAGACTTCAATTATATCTCCCCTCAGCCGTCTCTTTTCCAAGCGGAAGAGCCCTAACCTCACAAGTCTTTCCTCATACGAGAGGAGTTCCATCCCCTTTATCATCTTGGTCGCTCTTCTTTGAACATTTTCTACTTCCGCTATATCTTTTTTGAAATAAGGAGACCAGAAATGAATGCAATACTCAAGGTGAGGTCACACCATTGAGCGTTACAGAGGCATTATAACATTCTTAGTCTTGTTTACCATCCCTTTTCTAATAATTCCTAGCATCTTGTTTGCATTTTTGGCTGCCGCCACACATTGGGCGGAATGTTTCAGGGTATTGTCCACGATGATACCCAGATCTTTTTATTGAGCACTGAGGCATATGCAGCACTATACATTTAACATTCAATAGATGGTCCCTGCTCAGAGGAGCTTACAATCTAAACTAAATTCCACACTAGCACTGATTAACATCTTTAAATAGCAGAGGCCCATCTATGCTCCTGGCTACAATCCTTAACAGATCAGGGTTATGATCATTGACATAATTTGGGGTGGGCATTGGGGGTGAAGAGATTGGCATGTGGGAGGGGCAGCAAATCATCAAATGTTGATGATACTAATGCTGACATGCTCTTCCTACCACCACACTGCCAATATTTCTTCCATACTCCCCCCTCCAAACAAAAGTAGATAAAATACACCATTTTCCCCCCTTTTTTCTGCCTACCATCAGATCAGTGTGCAAGGCATTCCTCCTTCCTTTTGTCATTAAGCTGGTGCCTGTGAGATGATGTGGCAGCCCTATGTGGGCCACAGAAAATGCACTTCTAGGAGCGCTGGAGTCGTGCTGGGTGGCACTGATAGCAGAGGTAATGGGAGCGAATGGGATGCAACGAACTGTTCTAATGACACCAGCAAGGCAAGAGACAACAGGAAGAATAAATAAATGTTAACTGTTTCCCTCTTCCAGACATTTGCATTTATTGCCATTAACTTCATTTAAATAAAAGGAGAGGAGGAAAAAAAAAAAAAAAACACCACATGAAAGTTCCTGCTAGCAATAAAAAGAATCTGAAAATAAATGGAAATTATAAGGGCACACTTAAGGCGATTTTAGCAGGAAGTCCGGCACGCATATGCACATTTATCCTTCTCCCCTTCAAGTTCGTATTAATTTGTGCCTTTGTTAGTATTGGAGAGTTTTAATTTGGACTGAATAATTTTGGTGCTAACCGCCTGGGCGCTTTTTCGTTGTGAAATTGGGAGGAATGCAAACAAGATTTCAGTTCATTAAACAGGGGCAAACAGTGGAGAAATTGCAGTTACTTATGGAAATGACTTTTAAACATGCACAGCATTTACTTGCATTGCCTTGCACTAGAAATTTGGAAAAGATTATACATGTGAATAATTCACGGCAGGCCAATTAGGAGACGGCGCCACTTCCCATGCACCCTCGTCTTCCTCCCCTGCTTCTCCCCTCAGAGGGGAAACGCAGAAGCAGAGTCAAAGGCAGGCAGAGGAAGATAGGGGGCAGTGGAGATGGAAAATGGGAGATAATAGTATAAAATAAGGGTGGGGGGAAAGAGAAATTAACAGCCCCATTTTACATAAAACATGGAGACCAGAATGGAAACATCCAGGTCAGAACATGCTCAGTTCTAGTGTTATTTTAGAAAAGGGTCTTCCAATGCAGAGTCTTTTCTAAAATACAGGCAGGAATGCACGTGTACCTTTTGGCATATGCAATAGGAGCAGCCATTTTTTTTTTTTAAGTTCAAAACTTTATTGATTTTATGATAATACAATGAGAAACTGTAGCTCCTTGTATCTCTGGGCAAGTCACCTAACCCTCCAGTGCTTCAGGTACAAAACTTAGATTGTGAGTCCACTATGGACAAAGATAGTACCTGAATATGTACAGTGCTACATATGTCTAGTAACACTATTGAAATTATTATTATTATTATTAGTAGTAGTAGTAGTGTGCCCATATGGCTCCAGAAAAAAGGGGACGAATTGAGACATCCGGGTTTTACTTCCATTGAAAGCAATGGAAGTAAGGAGAACAGATTGAGACATCTTGGTTGCTTTCAATGGAAGTAAAACCCGGATGTCTCAATCCGTCCCCTTTTTTCTGGAGCCATATGGTCACACTAAGTAGTAGTAGTAAATACAGACATTGAAAAAACATGCATAGCATTAGCCAAGCAACTTCCACTTGCAGGTAGGAACTCTTACATGTGGAAGGGAAAATTTTGCAGTCCCTACATCAGGTGTAGGGAACTCCGGTCCTTGAGAGCCGTATTCCAGTCGGATTTTCAGGATTTCCCCAATGAATATGCATGAGATCTATTTGCATGCATGGCTTCAATGCATATTCATTGGGGAAATCCTGAAAACCCGACTGGAATACGACTCTCAAGGACCGGAGTTCCCTACCCCTGCCCTACATGGTGCCACTTCCATGCAAGTTATTGGGGGTGTTCCAGAGCTTGACTGCTTAAGTCCTATATTTGGAACTTAAGTGTTCAAAGTCCTGATAGTCAGAACTTAAGTGCTCAGGCTTAGTAAGCAAATAATACTACATAAAAAGCAGGCCTATTTTTGGCCGCTAGGCCATGACTGATTAAGTCCTAATATTGCCTTAATTGGTCATGCACTAGCCAGCGTTGAATAACCCAGCTATTCAATATTGGTCACCAGAAATGGCCCGGCATTAAATATTTGGGTTTAACACTGGCGACGGGCAGCCAAAGTGGTTAAATTTAAGGCAGCGTGGGACTAAGGAGGTAGATTCCCTTAATCTCTTGTGTAAGTCCTAAACTAAACTAAACTAAATCTTAGGTTTGTATACCACATCATCTCCACATTCGTAGAGCTCGGCACGGTTTACAGGAGATGGGATGGAAAGGAACTACAATGAAAGGTAGAGGTTTGCAGGAGATCGGATAGAAAGGAACTACAATGAGGGGTTAGAGGTCCAAATAAGAGGAGTTTTTAGAGGGCATAGATGCCAGAGATGGAGTAAGTTTCAGATTTTTGAGAATAGCCAGGTCTTCAGATGTTTGCGGAAAAGTTGGAGAGAGCTCAGGTTCCGAAGAGGGGAGGAAAGGTTGTTCCAGAGCTCGGTGATTCTGAAGGGAAGGGAGGTCCCTAGTTTTCCTTTATGGGGAATGCCTCTTAATGAGGGGAAGGATAGTTTTAATTTGTGGGTGGATCTGGTGGTATTAGGGTTTGAGGAGTTCCAAGAAAGAGGGATACATGGAGGGAGGATTCCATGTATGATTTTGAAAGCTAGACAGGCGCATTTGAAGTGGACCCTGGCGATTATCGGTAGCCAGTGAAGCTTGGACAGAAGCAGAGAGACATTGTCAAATTCACTTTTTGCGAAAATCAGCTTGGCCGCGGCATTCTGGATCCGCTGGAGTCTATGAAGGTTTTTCTTAGTTAGGCTTAAGTAGATAGAATTGCAATAGTTCAATCTGGAAAGGATGATGGATTGGACAAGGACGGTAAAATGATTTTGATGGAAACAGGATCTAACTTTCCGCAGCATGTGAAGGCTGAAAAAGCATTTTTTTACCAGGGAATTGAGGTGGTCATTGAAGGACAGTGTAGAATCAATAATGACGCCCAGAACTTTGCTTGAGAACTCAAGCTGCAGAGAGGAGCCAGAAGGCAGGGAGATGGAGGAGGGTAGTTGGTCTAGTTTTGGACCAAGCCAAAGGAGTCTTGTTTTGGACTCGTTTAGTTTCATTTGAACAATGTGGGCCCAGGATTGAAGGTTCATTATACAGGAGGCTATGTTCTCTGAAAGGTTGAAGAGGTTCAAATCAGTCTTGAGGAGGACGAGGATGTCGTCAGCATACGTGTATATTGTTTCAAGGGGGGATAGGTGGAGGAGTTTTAGGGAGGTCATATAAATGTTGAAAAGGATGGGGGATAGAGGTGAGCCTTGCGGGACTCCGCATATCGGTTTCCAGGGGGAGGAAGAGGTGCCATTCATGTTGACAGAGTAGGAACGAGAACGTAGGAATTTTGAGAACAAGTCTAGGACTGTGGAGTTAATGCCTATCTCAGAGAGTTGGTAAATGAGAATATCATGATGGACAACGTCGAAAGCGGCGGAGAGGTCGAATTGTAGGAGGACGGCAAACTTATTTTGAGAATGAAGTTGTTGAACCTTTGCGATCAAGGAGGTCAATAGGGATTCGGTGCTGAAGTTGGGACAAAAGCCATATTGGTAGGGAAGAAGAATAGAGAATCTATCTAAATATGATGAGAGTTGGGTAGATATGATAGACTCTAGCATCTTGGTTAAGAGAGGGATATTTGCTATTGGGCGATAGCTGGATGGTGTGGAAGGGTCTAGGTCAGATTTTTTCAACAGTGGGGTCAGGGAAATATGACCCATTTCTGGGGAGAAAAGGCCCGAGTGTAGGACGAAGTTTATGAGTTTGGTAATAGCAGAGATGGCCGGTGCGGGAATTTTCTCGTATAGGTAGGAGGGAAATGGGTCCAAGGAACAGTTGCAGGATTTCAGTTTGAGGCAGAGTTTGAAAACCAGGGATTCAGATACATGCTCAAAGGTGGTCCAGGATCTGTCGATTGGGATAGGGTTGGAGACCGTTTGGGAAGAATTGGGGTCGGTGGGTATCAGGGAGTTGAAGGAGACTGAAGGTGGGTGGAACATCTCAGGGTAGAGACCTTTTCGTTGAAGAATTTTGCCAGAAAATCAGCTGAGGGAGAGGAGGGGAGCGAGGTGGGGTCTTTTTTGGAGGTTAAGGAGCACCAGATATTGAATAGTGTGCTGCTCTGGTTGTTGGATCTAGAGATTTTGTCGCCGTAGAAGTTCTTCCTAGCTTTCTTTAGCACTGTATTGTACAGCTTAATATTGAATCTCCATGACTGTCTATCTGTGGGGGATTTAGATTTTTTTCCATATGCGTTCCAGGGCTCTACATTTTTGCTTTAGTTCTCTGTGATATGGGAGGTACCAAGGGGCCTTGCGGGGGTAGGAGATGGATTTAGTGGAGAGAGGGGCGAGGGAGTGGTAGGTGGACTCAGAGAGAACAACCCAGTTATGCCAATTAGCTTCTGAGTCTGCAGGCTTAGGAGCGGAGGAGAATAGGTTGAGAAATTTAGACCAGAACAGATCGCTCGTGATTTTTTTGCGGTAGGTAATGGAATTGGAGCTGTGGGGTGGAGCCCCAAGGTGCGACAAGAAGATGGGGAGACAGAAAGCCCCTAAGAAGTGGTCTGACCAGGGGACATGATCCCAGCGGATGTCGTCGGCTGAAGTTTTGTAAGTGGTAAGATCGAGGAAACTAATGAGGTCTAGTGTGTGCCCCTTTTCGTGGGTTTGAGATGGAGCAGGAGGGGGGAAGCCAAGGGAGGTGAGGAAGCTAATAAACTCAACCGTATCCTTGCTGGTGATGTCATCTAGGTGGAGATTTATGTCCTCAATGATCAGTAGTCTTTGGAATTTGAGGAAGGCATTTGTTATGGTCTCGAGGACGAGATCAGAGGATTTGTTCCAAGGGGTAGGTGGGCGATAAAGAAGCAGGATACCCAGTGGGTGGGGGTGGAATTCATCGTTGACAGAGGCTAGCGTATATTCTAGTGAGGTGTGGCTGCCCTTATCGAGGAGCTGGACGTCGAAGAAAGATTTGTAGAGAATTGCCAGGCTGCCTCCTTTACGGTTAGTTCTGGGTGAGAAGAGGCCTTGGTAACCATGGGAGCAGAGTTTGTTTTGTGTAAAAAGGTCATCTTTTGTAATGATTCCGTGATGCATAGGAAACCGGGGTCAGAATCCTCAAGTAGATCCTTCAGAATTTGAATCTTGTTGCAAGCGGACCTGACGTTGCAATAAAGTGTTGAGACTTGGGTGAGAGAGTCGGAAGCGAGGTTGGGGAGATTGACAGGGGGAACGGACTTTAAAGGTTTTTTTTTTGGAGGGATGAGATCTAGTGCGAATCAGAGCGGGGATTTTGAGGCCAGGGCATATATTATTGAAATTCGCGGAATCCTGGAGGTTGGGTGAAGGAGGTATTAAGCAGTGAGTGGTGTAGAGAGAAGAGCAAAGTAGAAGGAGGAGGAGCCAAGAGGGAGGCATCATGGAGAGAGATGGGGAGCTTTGGGGGTTTTTTTGTTTGTTTTATTTATTTATTATTATTATTATTATTTTTTTTTTTTAATTTATTTTAGGGAGAGCTTGGACGGGGAAGAGCTAGGCAACTTGGTGTCTGAACAGGAAAGGCTAGTGCAGGGCCCGATCCTAAGCGGTGGGAGTGCTTTAGTATAAGCACTGTTCTAAGGGGGGACCTGGGTTGAACGTCTGCTCAAGGTAAGACTTAGGGCTACGCTCAACTGATATCTGGTGGTTTCGAGAGGGATCAGGGTTGGGAGGGATCTAAACTACTAGGTAGGGAGAGGGCAAGACAAACTTAGCAAAGCCAGGGGAACTTAACATAAGGGTAAAGGAGAAAGCTTAGCATTGAACTTGGTCCTGAACATTGAATGCACTTAGCAGCTGGATAGGGTCATGTAAAACATTGAACAAGGTTCAAGTGTAGCATCGGGTCCCGGGGTTCATTCAAACAATCCTTCGTGCTTAAGAGATGTGAGGCGGAGGAGGGAGAGAGCAGGATGGGGAAGAGTTAACTCCTTCCTCTGCCATGAGAAATCGTTGGGGGGAAACTTTTGGCAGCCCAGGGCTGAAGGAGGATCAGACGCTAAGGTAGAATCTGACGCTGGAACAGGTAGAGTCAGCCTGAACAAGCCTGCGAAGGCAGGAAGCTTATTCTGTGGTGGGCTAAATGGAAGCAGGGGCTCTAAGAGAGCAGAGGCAGATCCCTCCTGCTTGAGCGGCACCGGGTGGAGGAAGGAGGGACAAGATGGAGGAAAGCTTCCTCCTTCCTCTGCCTTGGAGAAGTCGCTGGGGTGAGACTTTCGGCGGCCCTCAAAGGGCTGAAGAAGAGTGCGACGCTGGAGAGTCCGACGCTGGGATGGGCAGAGACAGCCCGAATAATCCTGCGAAGGCAGGAAGCTTTTTCTGTGATCCCGGTGGGCTGGAGGGAAGCAGGGGCTCTAAGAGAGCAGAGGCAGAGCCCTCCTGCTTGAGCAGCACCGGGCGGAGGAAGGAGGGACAAGATGGAGGAAAGCTTCCTCCTTCCTCTGCCTTGGAGAAGTCGCTGGGGTGAGACTTTCGGCGGCCCTCAAAGGGCTGAAGAAGAGTCCGACGCTGGAAAGTCCGACGCTGGGATGGGCAGAGACAGCCCGAATAATCCTGCAAAGGCAGGAAGCTTTTTCTGTGATCCCGGTGGGCTGGACAGAGCATTTTTTTAAAACCTGTGTCTTTGAGCAAATGCAAAACCTAATAAGAACATAAGTATTGCCGCTGCTGGATCAGACCAGTGGTCCATCATGCCCAGCAGTCCGCTCACGTGGTGGCCCTCCGGTCAAAGACCAGTGCCCTAACTGAGACTAGCCCTACCTGCGTACGTCCATGTTCAGCAGGAATTTATCTAGCTTTGCCTTGAATCCCTGGAGGGTGTTTTTCCCTATAACAGAATCCAGAAAAATGTTCCAGCTCTCCACCACTCTCTGGGTGAAGAAAAACTTCCTTACGTTTGTACGGAATCTATCCCCTTTCAACTTTAGAGAGTGCCCTCTTGTTCTTCCTACCTCGGAGAGGGTGAACAACTTTTCCTTGTCTACTAAGTCTATCCCCTTTAGTACCTTGAATGTTTCGATCATGTCCCCTCTCAATCTCCTCTGTTCGAGGGAGAAGAGGACCAGTTTCTCTAATCTTTCACTGTATGGCAGCTCCTCCAACCCTTTAACCATCTTATTTCCTCTTCTCTGGACCCTTTCGAGTAGTACCATGTCCTTCTTCATGTACGGGGACCAGTGCTGTACGCAATACTCCAGGTGAGGGCGCACCATGGCCCGGTACAGCGGCATGATAACCTTCTCTGAACTTTATCATTCCTAGCATTCTGTTCGCCCTTTTTGCCGCCACCGCACATTGCGTGGACGGATTCATCGACTTGTCGATCAGAACTCCCAAGTCCCTTTCCAGGGAGGTCTCTCCAAGTACCGCCCCAGGCATCCTGTATTTGTGCAGGAGATTTTCGTTACCGACATGCATCACTTTACACTTATCCACGTTGAACCTCATCTGCCATGTTGATGCCCATTCCTCAAGCCTGATTATGTCACGTTGCAGATCTTCGCAATCCCCCTGCATCTTCACTATTCTGAATAACTTCGTATCGTCTGCGAATTTAATTACCTCGCTCGTCGTACCTATGTCCAGATTGTTTATAAAGATGTTGAAGAGCACAGGTCCAAGCACCGAGTTCTGCGGCACTCCAGTGACGCTCTTTCAGTCCGAGTATTGTCCATTTATCCCCACTCTCTGTTTCCTATGCTCCAGCCAGTTTTTAATCTACGTGAGTATTTCTCCCTTAATTCCATGGCTCACAATTTTTCGACGTAGTCGTTCATGCAGAATCTTGTCGAATGCCTTCTGAAAATCCAGATATACAATGTCGACCGGGTCGCCCATGTCTATCTGCCTGTTTACTCCCTTGAAGAAGTACAGCAAGTTTGTCAAACAAGATCTGCTTTTGCTGAAACCGTGCTTCCTTTTGTGAAATGGGATATTCATATTTGGATTATAGTCCTGCTGAAGGCCCATCCAAACCTGCCCCCCTGAAAACTCTGCATGGTGTGGGTCTCCACATATAAATAATAGCTACTAGTATTCACAAGGGATGGCTATTTGTATGCAACAATAAGGGAAATGTCAATGATATAGTCCATGTCATTGCATGTCATTTTTAAATAAAACAAGCAGGAAAAAAATGCTGTAATTTGTGTTGTATCATTTCCTGATAATAGTGAGCAGTTATTCCAGAGAATGCATAATCCTCCCAGATTCTCATATATATGACATCCAAAGTTGTGCACTGAAATTTAGTCATGCCTTGGCAAGTGCTATTTAAATGATCAATGAGTCTTTAAAGAGCAATAACTGGGTGCAAAAAAACAATTATTGAATTTAATTGGCATCAAATAAAATTTGCATGCATTATTTGTTTCACGCTATTCTATATAAGGCTATGGCTCCTCCCCCTTGTATCCGGGGTACAGAGGGAGTCCCCAATTGGCTCAGATGCCTAAGACCGTGCCCAAGGGGAGAGTCTTGAGGCATCTGAGCCAATCAGGGCCTTAGGCTTCTCCCCGTGCATCAGCGGTGGCCGGCGGAGGAGCAGGAGGGATTCTTCCTGCTCCCAATAAAAGGTAACAGGGCCAAGGGGGGAGGGGAGGCCAAGAGAAGGGGTACTCCGCTGGCAGGAGAGAGTGGGCATCTCTCCTGCCATTAGTTGGCATCGGGTATCTAGTGGCAGGAGAGAGTTCGCATCCCTCTGCCATATTTAATACTGGTAGTTCGATGGCGGTGAGTGGGGCATCTGGTGGCAGGAAAGTGTGGGCATCCCTCCTGCCTTTTTTTGGTTCAGGTAGGGAGGGAGAGAGAAGGTGCTTTGTCGGGGGGTGTCTTTTTTTTTAATTGGGCAGATATTTTTTTTTTTTTTAATCGGGCAGATGTTTTGCATGTGTAATACATGTAAAATATCTTTGCCATTTAAAAAAATGGAAAAAAAAGCCTCCCGGCAGAAACCCTGACAACAGTGACAGGAGGCTGCTTCTCCTATCAGGGCTCTGCACCGACTCAATCACTCACTGAGCGATTGAGTCGGTGAGTTTGCCAGCAAATTTGATAGTGAATCAATCGCTGTTTAAAAATCGGCTAGAGAATCGTCCAACAGCGATTGAGTCACTATCGGTAATGAATCTGGGCCCTAGTGTTAAGGTTACCATCCCCCCAAACCTTCATAGTTCTCTTTAGCACACCCCTCCCTCGGTGTACCTTAAAAGAGGAAGTGTGATAGCCACATGCTTCTGCCCCTGGCGACAGCGCTTTAAAAAATGGTAGCACCTAATCCCTCACGATGCATCCTGGAATGCACCAAGTGGGGCTTGGTCTGCCAAATAAGGTAAATTTTCTCTTATTTGGTAGTTTGAGTGGAAACCACCACATAAGGGAAACATTTTTTGTTGTGTAGTTTACTGGAATGTTTGCTTTGTTTGTGGTTTTTCAGATATTTTTTTTTCTTTATGGGACAATGGCATTGAGAGTGCACATTCTCAGAAAAAATGTGCAGACTTCCAAATGAGTGTGAATGTTTTGCAAAGAGCGCATAATCACTCCCCCCCCCCCCCCCCTTTTACAAAACCATGCTAGTGTTTTTTTATTGCTGGTCGCGGCGGTAACAGCTCAGACACTCATAGAATTCGTATGAGCTTCGTAGCTGTTACCGCCACAGCCGGTGTTACAAATGCAAGTGCGCTTTTATAAAAGGGGGTGAAAATTTGCAAAGGAGGCACACTTTTGGAAAGAACATACACTCTTTCCCAATCGTGTGGGCATACTATTAACATTACACACAAAACACATGACATTTTATGTTTTTGCCTGTCATTTTCGGTGGGAAACAAAATGCAGCGATACGGGGGAATGCTGTTGATATTTTCAATGTTGTTTCTAATGAACGCACATCCCTATACACGACTCGGAAGTGATTTCAGAGGGAGCCGGGCCGGCGTGAGCAGCAGGCCACAGTAGTTGCTCACACTGGTGAAGATTTAAAGAGATACGGGGGACGGGGAAGGGAGGGCGTGAGTGGGCAGAGTGGTGTCGGCGCCCCTACCAAGACACCACCTGAAACAGTCCGTCTCCCCCATCCCCTTCCCTCCCTTACTACAACACTGGGTGGTAGTGGCAAAGGAGACAGACATGAACATAACTTCAGGTGACATAACGGGATCTTGTACCAACCATAACTGAATCCTGTATCAAGTTCCTTGCACAATAAGAAAGCCCCATATGCAAGCATTTGGTTACCATATATGTAATTCCTTGTGAGGAGACTGTAATCCAATTGCCTGGGTCAGAAAAGATAAATAGAGAGGAGTAAACTGATTGAAAAGGGCTCAGCCACCATCTTGGAAAGAGGTTACAGTTTTACTCTCTCTCTTTGGTACTCTGATGCTGCTGTAAAGTGATTTGTATCCTTTGATAATTGTAGACCAGCTTGGTGTTTTGTTTCAATTGCTTTTTGCTGTGGACACAAGAAGACGTTTTGCTGAATAACAAAGGTAATCCTTATGGAAAAGCATGGGTGCATGTGATTATTGGTGACAGGGGAATAACAGGTTAGTCACCAACAACAGCTGAAAAAAAAAAATCCTATTACCAGGGCAGGATTAATGAGGGCCCCCTAGGCTCACAAGTACTTTGGGCCCCCTAGCCTTGCCCATGCCTCACCCATGCCACGCCCCCTGCCACGCCCCCATTCATTTACCTGTTTTCTTATTTACTTCTTTATTTCCATCTGTATTTCTTTTTTTCTTTTATTTTAAATTTCAAAACAACAAAGATTACCATACCAGTGCCACTGTAGTTTTAGTTCTATGCAAGCCCCAAACATCTCTAAACAAATCCCCCACTTCCTTCACTTCCCACCTACTTGCTCAGGACTTTAACTCTGAACCCTTTCCATACGTATATAAAAGTGTTCAAAAGCAGTAATACTATCCAAAACATAACCAAGTTTGCAACTCCTCTCAACTGCCTCATTCTACATCAGGGGTGTCAAAGTCCCTCCTCAAGGGCTGCAATCCAGTCGGGTTTTCAGGATTTCCCCAATGAATATGCATGAGATCTATTTGCATGCACTGCTTTCATTGTATGCTAATAGATCTCATGCATATTCATTGGGGAAACCTGAAAACCCGATTGGATTGCGGCCCTCGAAGAGGGACTTTGACACCCCTGTTCTACATCAACCAACTGTAACCCATATGTATGTATAAACAAATCTGTAACTCCTCTAGTATGTTCCAATCCATGTATGTTAATTTGCAACAAAACAACAAGGCAAGCGGTTAAAACCCCTAGAGATCTTGAGCTGCTTTACCACAGGGAAGGGAGGTGCACTGGAGCCGACACGAGGTAGAAACAGGAAAAAGAAAAGGGCGAAAACTTTGCACTGATCTAAGCCATACACACCAATGATGTAGACTGCAAAACTCCTAGCCCATCGAGGGAGAGCAGAGCCATGAAGTTTGCAATCCCTGCCCAGGGAAAACTTGGTGCTAGCAAGCACAAGCAGGAGAACTCCAATGCAGAGTAAACATCAGTGTTGTGATCGCTGCACTAATGAGTGCGCAAAAAGAACAGAGAGCTCAGGGTCCAAACACCAAATGGTAAAACTAGAGGGTATAATTTGAGGTTACATAGAAACATAGAAACATAGAAGATGACGGCAGAAAAGGGCTATAGCCCATCAAGTCTGCCCACTCTACTGACCCACCCCATTAAGTCTGAGTGCTGATGACCTAGCTCCTTAGCTCGACCCTCGTAGGGATCCCACGTGGATGTCCCATTTATTCTTAAAGTCGAGCACGCTGGTGGCCTGGATCACCTGCACCGGAAGTTTGTTCCAGTGATCTACCACCCTTTCTGTGAAGAAGTACTTCCTGGTGTCACCATTAAATTTCCCTCCTCTGAGTTTGAGCGGGTGCCCCCTTGTGACCGAGGGTCCCTTGGTTACAGGGAGGAAGATTTAGGACTTAGGAAATTCTTCACGGAGAGGGTGGTAGATGCCTGGATTGCCCTCCCGAGGGAAGTGGTGGAGAGGAAAACAGTGATGGACTTCAAAAAAGCGTGGGATAAAAATTGAGGATCTCTAATTAGAAAATGAAGGATGCAATTTAAAGAACTAAGGCCGGTATTGGACAGACCTGCACGGTCTGTATTCCATATATGGTGATTCGGTGTAGGATGGGCTGGGGTGGGCATCAATGTGAACTCCACTAATATGGAACATGAGGATGTTACTGGCCAGACTTTACGGTAGATATCCTGCAAACAACGGGATGGTTGGATAGGCTGAAGTGAGCTTGGACGGCAACTTGAGCATTTGTAACCTAGGACAATACAAGACTTTACAGTCTACGGCGAAGAAGAGACATGTTAATCTAATCATGTATTTTTTAATGGGTATAACTTATGGGCAGACTGGATGGACCATTCAGGTCTTTATATGCCGTCATTTACTATGTTACTATGTTAAACAAGACGTCCCCGTCCACCACCCCGTCTACAGCCAGTGTTCCACAGACAGGAGGAGCACCTACACGATCCCCGGACAGAGCCTCGCCTCGATCTCCAGGCTGTAACCAGCCAAAGGCACCACCGCGGGATTCACTTTGTAATCTAGTCCTCCCAGAGCAGCCTGCGGAACTTCGCCCTGTGCCACTTTCAGCCACTGCCTCCTCCTCCTTTTCCTGCCTTGCACGGCAGCCACCGTCACCGCCCCCTTCTTGCTGCTGCCGCTTAATGGTATTACTATTTATTATTTTTAATCAGTAGCACAGAGCAAGAGAGGAGAGACACCGATGTCACAAGTGTGTCATTTTTTTTTTTCCAAGGGAAAAAGCAAAACCCCAGCACAGTGGCATACCTAGCATATGTGACACCTGGGGCTCATAATTTTTTGACCGTCCCCCCCACCCCAATCTGTATGAAAAACATGATTTTTAGTAACAATCCACACGTCGCACAAGAGTGTACCTAGGAAAAGGCAGCATCTTACATACTGCAGTGAGCAGTACAACATCAATACACCCATTGTAAAACTAAACAAGCCAGATTAGTACAGATAAATCCTGCACAGTCAATCCTAACAGAAAACCATGTCTTTCGAGCATACAGAACAGAGAAAACACCTTTGCCTAGTATGGAATATGTAATCACAAACTAACCCCTCCCCCTTTTACTAAACTGTAGTGCGGTTTTTAGCCATGGTGGTAACAACTCAGATACTCATAGAATTCTAAGCATCAGAGCTGTTACCACCATGGCCATCACTAAAAAAACACTCTACAACTTTAAAAAGGGGGGATAAAATAGAAATATGTAGTAGACAAAGGTTAAACTGAACCACCAAGAACCCGGACTACAATGCAACACCACAGAAACAGTGACACATGTCCCCTAAAGCAAAAAAAAGAAAACTTTTTCTACCTTTGTTTACTCTGGTTTCTGCTTTCCTCATCTTCTTGTCACTCTCTTCCTTTCATCCACTGTCTGCCCCTTCTATATGGCACCTTCTCTCCATCTATGCCACTTCCAGAAACTGTATGCCTCCCCCTTCCATCTCTCCCTTTTCTCCTCCAATTGTCTGGCATCCATCTTCTTCCCTTCCCTCCTCCAATGGTCTGACATCTCTCTCCTCTCCTTCCCTTCCCTCTCCCACACCCCCATGGTCTGGCATTTGCTCTCTCCTCTCCCTTCCCCCCACTTCCATCAGCATCTGTCGCCTTTCTTTCCCTCCAACCCAATTCCATCCAGTATCCTTCCCCCTTATGTCTCTCTCCCCTTTCTCTGCACACCATTTTCATCAGCATCTGCCCCCTTTCTCTCCCTCCACCACCCTTCCATACCACGTTGCCCCCTTTCTCTTCCTCTACCACCCTTCCATGTTTCTTTCTCTCTCCCTCCAAACAAATGAAAGTCCCACAATGATTGCAGCTGCCGGCTCTGCCCTCTGAGCTCCTTGGCAAAAGGCAGCCTGAAAGCATAAATCGTTAGAACAGCTGGCAGCATCGACAGCAACACGGCTGGCTCTGCTCCAGGAAGGTCCCGCAATGACTGCGTCTGCTGGCTCTGCTACGGAAGAAGTAAGTGACGTCGGAGGGGGATGGACTGACAGACGCAATCAGCGCGGGACCTTCCTGGAGCAGAGCCGGCTTTGTTGCCATTGAAGCCGGGGGTAGGGAGGGGGGAGGCCGTGTTGCCATTGATGATGGGGGGGTCATGTTGCCATCGATGCCAGGGGGGCCCGTTGCCATTTGAAAAAAAAAATTGGCAAGGTGAGTCATCTGTCCTCCTTCAGCAGGCCCCCCTGACAATTGTGGGCCCTAGGCATGTGCATACTGGGCCTACCCATTAATCTATCCCTGCCTATTACGCATACAATATGTGCAATAACAACAAATGTCTAAAGTAAACTGAAAATACCACCTAACAATCAGGAAAAAAATTCAGAAAATATGACAATTTACCAATTTTTTATTTCTGTAGATGAGATATCCTTAATTATACAAGGGTTGTTCAAAAAGTATCAGACCTTTATTCATAAAAAATATTCGTATTCAGTTATAACTATCTTATACTAATCCCCTTCAAAGTAGTCCCCTTGGGCTGCCACACAGTTCTTCCAACGGTTCTGAAGCAGTGCTGGAACGCCTCTTTTGAGATTGCTCACAACTAGTCCGTTGCATTCTGCATAATGTCTTCTTTTGACTGAAATCTGGTCCCTTTCAGGGGCATTTTCAACTTGGGGAAAAGCCAGAAGTCACACGGAGCCATGTCGGGAGAGTAGATAGCCTGAGGAATCACAGGTGTGTTGTGTTTGGCCAGGAAACTCCGTATCAAATGTGAAGAATGGGCAGGTGCGTTATTGTGATGGAGCTGCCAGTTGCCCGCCGCCCATAGGTCAGGCCATTTGCGTCTCACAGCATTACGAAGGCGACACAGAACCTCTTGGTAGTACCCCTTGGTGATTTGACAATCCTGCATCACCATAGTCCTCACTTGGTCAATGACAATCTCATTTCTGGATGTTGAGCACCTAGCAGAACGTGCTTCACTCTCCACTGAAGTGCAGCCATCTCTGAAGCGGTTGTACCACTGCTTTATCTGTGTGGTGCTCATTGCTTCGTTCCCGAAGGCCTGTTGAATCTTGTGGATCGTTTCCACTTGAGAATCACTAAGCTTTACACAAAATTTAATGCAGTAGTGTTGTTCAACTTTTTCTGTCATTTTGTCAAAAATGAAAATTGGATAGCGCTCACTTACAGTTCCTCACTCATCGGCGGTCTGTTGGTGACTGACAGCTTCTTTAGGCAGGAAAAAAATCAAGCATGCGTATTAGGGTCGCCTACATATGTGCACCAAACCACCTATCTAGCTTTATTTGTTTATGCAAGAAAAATTAATGTCTGATACTTTTTGAACAGCCCTCGTACATAAGAACATAAGAAATGCCTCTGCTGGGTCAGACCCGAGGTCCATCGTGCCCAGCAGTCCGCTCACGCGGCGGCCCAACAGGTCCAGGACCTGTGCAGTAATCTTCTATCTATACCCCTCTATCCCCATTTCCAGTAGGAATTTGTCCAATCCTTTCTTGAACCCCAGTACCGTACTCTGCCTTATAACGTCCTCTGGAAGCGCATTCCAGGTGTCCACCACACGTTGGGTAAAGAAGAACTTCCTAGCATTTGTTTTGAATCTGTTCCCTTTCAACTTTTCCGAATGCCCTCTTGTTCTCTTATTTTTCGAAAGTTTGAAGAATCTGTCCCTCTCTACTCTCTCTATGCCCTTCATGATCTTGTAAGTCTCTATCATATCCCCTCTAAGTCTCCTTTTCTCCAGGGAAAAGAGACCCAGCTTCTCCAATCTCTCAGAATATGACAGGTTTTCCATACCTATTATCAGACGTGTTGCTCTCCTTTGAACGCCATATCCTTCTTAAGATACGGCGACCAATATTGGACGCAGTACTCCAAATGCGGGTGCACCATCGCCCGATACAACGGCAGGATAACTTCTTTCGTTCTGGCTGTAATACCCTTTTTGATTATACCAATCATATGTAGTATATTTGTGAGGAGTCCCAAATGTGAATCTCACCCATTTTTATGGGTAAGCTCTGAACATCTATGAGCATACAGTACATTCTACATTCTCAGGGGAAAAAAATATGCATGCAAAAAATCTTTCAAAAAGTATGTGCTAACTTTGATTTTTGCAAAAAGAACTGTGGTCAAATGTATTCTTCCTCAAGGGCCTAGGGTTATAGTGTTATACACTGTCATCACCGGCCTTCATTTTTCAGGCCCTCGGTGGTTAGCTGAGCTTTCTCAATGCTGTGCATAGTAGTAAATTATCACCTGGCCTGAGGCAGGTATTAAATAGCATGCCATTAGTAAGCATTAGAGATGTGCTTTTGTTTTGAAAATGAAATGAAAGAAAAATGAATGACATATTGTTCGTTTTTCATTTTGGTTTGTTTTCAGGCTTGTGCAGAAGCTAACCCTTCTGCTCCATGCCATGTCTTCCTGGGCTATGTCACTTCCCAGCATGCCATGGAACAAACTAGAACATCCCCTCAGCCCCCAAATCCCCACTTGTCTTACCTCCTTGTCTTATGCATTATCTTTGGGGCTTCAGAATCCAAAAAGGACAGGAATATTCTTGGGCAACTAGATTCCTTTATAGTTTATAGAATACTAACATAACCTGGTATTGATGCACCTAAGCAGAGCTGGGCAAGTTACTTTTTAAAAATAATATATCAAAGTTACTAGTTACTACAAGGAAAAGTTAATGTATTACAGTTACTAGTTACTTGTTTAATGAAAGTAATATGTTACTTGTAGTTATTTTTTAATTCTTGCCCAAAAAGAAGAGGAACATAAACCCTACTTTCATTCTTTCACTTTCCACCTCAGACCTACCTCTCTTATCTTTCTCCCATCTCTTATGTACCCTATTCCCAGCATAGTTTTCTCTATTTGCTTTTATTTCCTCCTCCAAGTAAACTCTACCTCCTCCATCATTCCCAGAGTTCATTCACTCTCATTCTTCAACCCCTCTTGGCATGGATGCCATCTCTGTGTGTGCAGTAATGCACTTCCAATCATTTTGAAAAATTGGCATCTATGACAACTTCGCTCTCCTTTTCCCCTCTAGGCCCTCTCTTTTTTCCTCCCCACCCCCACCCCGGCACATTCTCTCACTTCACACAGTATCTAGCAATAGTAACACAAAAATCTGTCCCCTTCTCTAAGTTCCAGCATCAGACCTTTCTAACATGATGCTAGATGATAGTCGTGGAGGGACATTTTCGATATGATGTGCAAATCTTAGTTTGGATGTTTTGTGGAAAACATACGAAATCCAGTACCAAACATGCCCATTTTCAAAACTTGCAAAATGTCTATCTTGGTTTTTCAAAAATGGCCATTTATCAGATGTGAATCTATATTTTTGAACCATTAGAAAAAAAACAAAAAAAAATGTACAAAAAAAAATGCACAAAACCAGTAGACTGGCCACAGACATCCCAGCAAAGAAGTGGGGCACCCTAGGGGGCACTGCAGTGAACTTCATATAAAAGGTCCCAGATACACGTATCACCATAATGTAATGTAATTTATTTCTTATATACCGCTACATCCGCTAGGTTCTAAGCGGTTACAGATAATCCTATTATATTGTGAGGTGAGCTCTTCAAAACCCACCCAAAATCTACTGGACCCTATAGGAACCTGCTTGCTGCTCTACTAGGACTGGCCATAAGATCCAAAGCTATCATATAGACAGGTATGTACTGTTTCAGTCACATCTGTGTGGGGTGGGAGGGGGTCAATAACCACTGGGGGAGTGTGTGGAGGGGTAATATTTACATCCCTCCAATGGTTATCTGGTCAGTTAGGGCACCTTTTTGGCACTTATTTGTTATTAAAACAGGTCTAGCCCCAAACGTCCAAATTGTGCCCTAGATATTTTTGAAAATGTTAAATTATTGAAGAAAACATCCAAATCATAAGCTTACCCTAGTCCTGCCCAAACCACAACTCCAACATGCCCCCTTCAAGTTTAGATGCACTGCAGACAAGCACCAAAGTGGGTGGGCCCTGGGCCTACCCATGGCTATGCCACTGAAATTGAGGAATTGTTTGCAAAAAAAAACTCCCCTAACTATAAAAACTTCTATTTTTCAAACCCTGTCTTAGGTCCTGATCCTCCTCAGCCTCTGACCTTCAATATAAGGAGAAAGCCTTAGCCTTATAGCCCAGACATTATAAGGACAAGTTTTATGCCACCCAAATCAGAACGGTAAATGTTAAAGGAGGACCCAACCATCTAGGTGTCAAAATATCATTTAAACACTAGCCCTAGTGGATGATGGGGAACCCTCACCACCCTCTTCAGTTACTGAGGAGAAGGATAGACTGGTCTATTTGTGTATCCATTACAGCAAGTTGATCTGGATTTCATCCCATCTACTTATGGTCCAGAAACATGACAGGACTGAAGGAAATGCATCATCTACAACATATACTGGCTTCTTGAGGATCCCAGCACACATTACTGGATACAAGTACAAGGACCAGTGCCTGAATCTTAAAACCTCTGAATCTTCATTTAGCATCCATCTGAACTGTATATAAATGAAACTTCAAATGAACTATACTCCACTGCTAACAAGAGTAGCAAGTTATATGATTAAAGGAACTATGTTTTCCTCCTGCTCCCCTCAGTACCCTGGACAACACCTTATCCTTTCAATCTAATATTTCTAAGACAGTTTCCTTTTCTTTTCTTACCCTTAAATGTACCTATTCTAATTATTCATTTTCTTCATCTAGACTACTACTACTACTTTTTATCACTTATATAGCTGACAGGCATATGAAGCACTGCACATTGTAACATTTAATAGAAAGTCCCTGCTCAGAAGAGCTTACAATCTAACTTGGAAAGATAGACATGACATATAGGATTAAGGATGTAGAACCCTTGGTGAGAGGAGTTAGGAGTTGAAAGCAGTCTCAAAGAGGTGGGCTTTTAACTGGGCCTTGAACACTCTCTTCGTATCCTTCTACTCTCTTTGATTTTCTCTAAACTTGATTACTGCAATTCTCTTCTTATCGGTCTTCCAGCTCCATAGACTTCAATTTGTTCAAAATACTGCAGTTAGACTCTTGTACCATCGCTCCAAGTTCGACCATGTTACTCCCTTTCTTAAATCTGAACATCTTCTAGTACTGTATAGGATTCCGTTTAAGTACAACATCCTTTCCTTTCAGTTTCAATCTAAAAGTCTTCCTTCTTTTCGGTCCAAATTTTAGGTTTGCTAATTCCCTCTTAGAGTTCTTCATTCTACCCAGCAACATTTTCTGATGGTTCTCTCTTTTCAGCAAGTTTCAGCAGTATTTTTCTGTCATGGCCTATACCCTCTAGAATTCTTTCCTTCTCTATCTTAGCACAGAACTGTCCTTCGTAAAGTTCAAAAGCCAACTGAAGTCCTACTATTTCCCCTTAGTCCAACTATCTTTCCTGACCTTAATTCTGCTCACACTTTTCTGCTTTAATTCTTTGCACTTCTCTCCCTTTTGTTATTTTCCTCCCCTTACTGCCCTAATTATACTTTCTCTCCTCCAAGTTTTATTTAAAATTTAAAGTTTTCAAGTTTTATTTAAAATTTGATATACCGCTTAAAAAGTTGGCTAAGCGGAGTACAAAGTCATGAACAGATAAAATCAAGGGGGGACATAATTAGACAACAACGGACTTAAATGACATATT
This sequence comes from Geotrypetes seraphini, assembly GCF_902459505.1. Taxonomy (NCBI): domain Eukaryota; kingdom Metazoa; phylum Chordata; class Amphibia; order Gymnophiona; family Dermophiidae; genus Geotrypetes; species Geotrypetes seraphini. The sequence continues at coordinate 182,354,343 of NC_047087.1, forward strand.
GAAACAAGGGGGAAAGGGGAGAAGTGCAATTGGCTAAAGGAGAGAGACAGTAAAGGTCAATACAGTAGGGAGAGGGGAGATGCTTTTCCACTTTCACATTAATCTCTGTGAGTCTTGTGATGTCCCATTTTTGTTCATGTAATTCTAATCTAATCTAATCTTTGGTTTATATACCGGGTCATCTCCCAGTGGAGCTCGACTCGGTTCACATATAATTAAGACTAGAGTACATAGCAGAAAACACAGGAGAAGGAAGAACTAATTAAAAAACTAAGTACATAAGAAAAGCATAAGAAAAATAGCTATAATATTATAATTTCGTTGAGGCTATAGTTAAACCATTTAAAAATTGTGAGAACAATAAAGTTTTCAGTAATTATGTAAGTCTTCCTTACCCCCACCCCTCCAACCCCTCCAGATTTAATATTGTTTTATATTTGTGGTATATCGAATAAACTGAATTGAGCTGTAGAAACTGGTAACCAGTGGCATGTTGGTGGGGGAGCCGACACTCCTCCTCTCCACCTCCCCCACGTCTTCCGATTCCTACCCTCCATGTGTGCACCCCCCTTCCCTTCCCTCTTACCTCTCGTTGAAGTTGTTGTTCGTGGCAGTCAGCAACGTGCTCTTCACGATCCCGTCGGCTCTCCCACTGACGTCACTTCCGGGTGCCGCGCAGAGGAAGTGACATCAGAGAGAGAGTTGACGGGGTCATGAAGAGCACATTGTTGACCACCGCGAGCAACAACTTCAACTAGAGGTACGGGGGAAGGGAAGGGGGTGCGCGGCAGGCGGGATCAGGGAAGGAGCGGGAGGGAGGCAGAGATGAGGGCGGGGGAGGGGCGCCACCACCCCGGGTGCCTCTCACCCTCGCTACGCCACTGCTGTTAACAGTGACATGCTATACAGATGTCAAGATAGCAATATATGCAGATACTAGGGTAAAGATTTTAATGCTACGTGCTGAACCACAGGTTCAAGTTTTGTGGATAAAGATGTAGCGATACCAGCAACTTATCTGAGGTAAGGTTGGAAAGAAGACTGTGTATAATTAAGGGAATCCTCCATCATCAGCACCACCATCCTTGCCCTGAGCTTGTTATTTCGTTGCCCTATTTGGGCACCACACTGGGAGCTTCATCATGAGCACACAGTGAGTCCAAGAATACACCACATTAATTGTCAACCCTCCTCCTGTCTACCCACCTCCCTTCCCATTCCTTCCCCTGCCGTGCATGTGCCCTTTATTCTCCCATACTTTTTAACTTCAGCGCCAGCAGCCGCCAACTTACTGCCCGCAACAGCTTTGGCGCTCTCTCTGACATCTAACAAACTCATAATTGGAAATAAAAAAATGAACTGGCTGTTAGGCACCTATTCGATTCTATTGCATGTATGGGGGTCAGAGACAGCGAGAGGTGCCACTTGATGCGATTCTCTGAAAGAACTTAGGCACTGGTAATGTAGGCCAGGGTTTTACTGGCCTACATTGCAGGCACCTAAGTTTTTTTTTATACTCACCATTAGGCATGATTCTGTAAACGATGCCTAAGTGTGATTGATACAAGGCTGGTGCCTTTTTTCTAGGTGCCATTTCCAGAATTTTAAAACTGAGGTAAAAAAAAAAAAATACCTTAGCGTGTAGAAAACACACCTGTAAGAGAAAACTAAGGGCTCCTTTTACAAAGCATGCTAGCGGTTTAACGCGCGTAATAGCGCGCACTAAACTGCCGGGTTTGAGCAGGCGGTAGTTTTCGGCCAGCGCGGGGGTTAGCGCGTGATAAGTCGTGCGCATTAACCCCGCTAGCGCGGCTTTGTAAAAGGAGCCCTAAGGCCACTTTTCTACCACAGCTTAGGAACAGGACCCCTAAGTAGATAAGTAAATAATTAAAATAACTTTAAAATGAAGCTTTTACTTTTGCACATTGCCATGTGTGTATGTTCATGTTTATAGGGACGAGGGGCCACTGAAAAGTTCTCAGCCCAAACAAGATCAGAATGAAAAATGTCAAGAAAAGTGTGGAATAACTTGTAAGTTTCAAGGCTTCACATCATTCTCTTCTTGGTTGGGCTGAGAACTTTTCAGCGGCCCCTCGTATATAGACATACATATTGTATATACACTTTCCCTCCGTATCCACAGGGGATAGAGGCAGGGCCGGCCTGTGAATATTAAAAAAACGTGACTAATATTCGGGCCGATTCTGCTCCTAACCCCCGCTTCCCCCTGGCTATTTTAAGCCCTGTAAGCCCCCCCCCCCCCTTTTAAGCCTTACCTGATGGTCTAGTGCAGTGGTCTCAAACTCAAACCCTTTGCAGGGCCACATTTTGGATTTGTAGGATCTTGGAGGGCCTCGGAAAAAAATAATTAATGTCTTATTAAAGAAATGACAATTTTGCATGAGGTAAAACTCTTTATAGTTTATAAATCTTTCCTTTTGGCTAAGTCTTAATAATAATATTGTAATTTATAGCTAAAGAGACATATGATAAAGAAACTGTTTTAGTTTCCTTTTGTGATTATGATAAACATACCGAGGGCCTCAAAATAGTACCTGGTGGGCCGCATGTGGCCCCCGGGCCACAAGTTTGAGACCACTGGTCTAGTGGGTTTGGGGAGCAGGAGCAATCTTCCCACGCTCTTGCCCCGTGCAGATTGCTCACAGGAAATGGTTGCCTTGAGCTCCCGTAGTCTCTCGAGACTAAGACAGGAGCTCAAGGCAGCCATTTCCTATGAGCGATCTGCACGGGGCAGGAGCGTGGGAAGATTGCTCCTGCACCGAAAACCCGCAAGACCACCAGGTAAGGCTTAAGGGGTGGCTTACAGGGCTTAAAATAGCCCAAAAAAAGAGGGTTTTTTTGTTTTAAAATCGCAAATAACCAAATCCGCGGATGCTGAAACCGTGGATTCGGAGGGGGAAATGTATGTATGCATGGGTAGGAAAAACAAGGAACACAAATATAAAATGTTAGGTGTGTCACTGGGAAAAGCGAACAAGAAAGGGACCTGGGGGTACTGATAGACAGGACCCTGAAGCCATCGGCTCAATGCGCAGTGGCGGCCAAGAAAGCAAACAGGATGTTGGGCATGATAAAGAAGGGGATCACGAGTAGATCGGCAGAGGTCATAATGCCGCTTTACAGAGCAATGGTAAGACCACATTTGGAGTACTGTATCCAACACTGGTCTCCCTACCTAAGGAAGGATATAACCCTGCTGGAGAGGGTGCAGAGGCGAGCCACGAAGCTAGTAAAAGGTATGGACAATTTGAGCTACAAAGGACGCCTCGGAAAACTGGGATTGTTCACCCTCGAGAAGAGAAGACTGCGAGGGGATATGATAGAGACTTTTAAAATACTAAAAGGATTCGACAAATTAGAGCAAGAAACACCGTTATTCACATTGTCCAGTGTGACACGGACAAGAGGTCATGAACTGAAACTGAGGGGCAGCAGGCCCAGGACAAATCTCAGGAAGTTCTGTTTCACACAGTGAGTGGTGGACGCTTGGAATGCCCTCCCTGAGGAGGTTGTGACGGAGACCACCATTCTGGGATTCAAGGGCAAGTTGGATGCACACCTTCTTGCAAATCACATTGAGGGATACGGGTTAACAAGGTCTTCATCAGGGAACACCTAGCTTAGCCTCCGCGTGTGCGGGTCGCCAGACTAGATGGACCTAAGGTTTGATCCAGTGAAGGCATTTCTTATGTTCTTATGAGGGATCTTCAAAAGGTTTCCGTACTTCTATTTTTTCAAACACTATTTATTAAATATCTCAAAAGCAAATTACATCACTTTTCCATATAATCACCCTGTTTTGCAGTTCAAGATCTTGGGAAGGAAGCTGAAGATGAGGACTCAAAGGATAGCGTTCTCGGATATCCTACCAGTACCAAGGGCTGATGTGAAGAGGCAGACGGAACTGCAATCAATAAATGCATCGATGAGGAGATGGTGTGAAGAGGAGGGATTCCACTTCGTGAGGAACTGGACAATGTTTTGGGGCAAGAACAAGCTCTTCAGGAGAGATGGACTACACCTAAGCACAGCGGGAACTAGACTACTAGCAAACAACGTCAGGAAAGGAATAGAGCAAGCTTTAAACTAAGAAGAAGGGAAAAGCCGACAGTCAAGCGGGTGTCGATGATTCGGAAGACAGTATCCCGAAAGGATACTGAGTGGGGAAAGTGCTGTGAAGCCACCAAAGATACAAAACAGGTGATGGAATACCAACAGAGTCAGACGAATCAAGAGGAGTCTACTACAAGGGGAGGACAAAATGGAACAAGAGGAAGGAAAGGAACGCAAGGAGGAAAATAAGAATGTACCACAAGGGGATGACAAAAGAGACAATAAACAGGAGACTGCAGAAAAGGAAGGGGACGGAAAGAACAATAAATCGCACGGGAAATAACAAAGAAGCAAATATATCAAGAGTTAAATTGTATGTACACTAACGCAAGAAGCCTGAAGAACAAAATGGGCGAATTAGAAATCATGGCCAGAGATGAGAACCTAGACATCATAGCGATCATAGAAACATGGTGGAACTAAGAAAACAAATGGGATATAGTACTGCCAGGGTACAAGCTCTACCGAAGAGACAGGACACATCAGAAAGGAGGAGGAGTAGCACTTTACATAAAGGATACTATTCACTCGACCGGAGTTGATGCAGCAGAGACAAAAGGCCAACTGGAATCAATATGGGTTAAAATACCAGGAAGAAAGGGAACCGAGATAAAGATGGGTCTGTATTACCGCCCGCCTGGACAAACAGAAGCAACAGATGAAGAACTGAGAGCCGAATTGAGGTGGGAAAGTAAAAACGTAAACACCATAGTTATGGGAGATTTCAATTATCCCGGGACTGGAGCCATGGTGCTTCAAAGTGTTCAAAGGAAACGGAGTTCCTGGAGGCTGTACGGGACTGCTTCTTGGATCAGCTTGTGAAGGAACGAACGAAAGGGACAGCTATACTGGATTTAATCCTCAGCGGGCTGAAAGGACCTGCCCAACAAGTGGAAGTAGTAGAACCATTAGGAAGGCTCTCCACTATCCCCTATCATTTTCAACATCTATATGTCCTCCCTAAAACTCCTCCACCTATCCCCCTTGAAACAATTTACACTTATGCAGACGACATCCTCGTCCTCCTCGAGACCGATTCGAACCTCACTGACCTGTCTAAGAACATATCCTCTTGTATAATGAACCTACAATCCTGGGCCCACACTGTGCAAATGAAATTGAATGAGTCCAAAACAAGACTTCTTTGGCTCGGTCCAAAACTAGATCACCTACCCACCTCCATCCCACTACCCTCTGGCTCCTCTCTGCAGCTTGAGTTCTCGAGCAAGGTCTTGGGCATCATCATTGATTCCACATTGTCCTTCAATGACCACCTCCAATCCTTGGTAAAAAAATGCTTTTTCAGCCTTCACATGCTGAGAAAAGTTAGATCCTGCTTCCATCAAAAACATTTTACCCTCCTTGTCCAATCCATCATCCTCTCCAGATTGGACTATTGCAACTCTATCTACTTAAGCCTAACTAAGAAAAACCTCCACAGACTCCAACGGATTCAGAATGCCGCGGCCAAGCTCATCTTCGCTAAAAGTAAATTTGACCATGTCTCCCCGCTCCTGGCCAAGCTCCACTGGCTTCCGATAATCGCCAGGGTCCACTATAAATGCGCCTGTTTAACTTTCAAAATCCTATATGGTATCCTCCCTCCCTTTATCCCTCTTTCTTGGAATTCCTCAAACCCTAATACCACCAGATCCTCCCAGAAATTAAAACTATCCTTCCCCTCGCTAAAAGGCATTTCCCACACAGGAAAGCTAGGGACCTCCCTCCACTTCAAAATCACTGAGCTCTGGAACAACCTTACCTCCCCTCTTCGGAACTTGAGCTCTCTCCAAGTTTTCCGCAAACATCTGAAAACCTGGCTTTTCTCAAAAAATGTAAGTCTCCCTCCAATTTAGGAATCAAGGAAACTCTTATATCTTGCCATCCCAAGTCCTGTAAATTTTCTTCCCACTTCTACCTCTAACCCTCTGTTGTAGTTCCTTCCTATTTCTCCTACTGTAAACCGCGTCGAGCTCTACGAACGTGGAGATGATGCGGTATACAAACCTAAGGATTAGATTAGATTAGATTAGATCACAACATGATCCAATTCAAAATGGAAATAGGAATGCCAAAGGGGAAGAGAACCATTGCAACAACGTTTAACTTCAGGAAAGGGAACTATGACGCCATGAGACAAATGGTAAAGAGAAAACTCAGGAACAGCTCCAGGAAAACACAGACGGTGGAGCAAGCCTGGACCTTATTCAAGGACATGATAACCGAGGTGCAAAACCTGTATGTGCGCAGATTTAGAAAAGGGTGCAAAAAGAATCAAGCAAAAGACCTGGCATAGATAACCAATGAAGTTAAGAAGGTGATAAGAGACAAGAAAAAATCATTCAGGAAGTGGAAAAAGGATAAAACCGAGGAAAATTGGAAAGAGCACAGGAAACATCAAAAAGAATGTCACCGGTGGTCAGAACAGCAAGAAAAGAATATGAAGAGAGACTTGCCAAGGAGGCACGAAATTTTAAACCATTCTTTCGATATGTGAAAGGAAAGCAACCGGCGAGGGAGGAGGTGGGACCATAGACGGAGACAGGAAAGGAGTGGTAAAGGAGGAAAAAAAATTGGCAGACAGATTAAACATGTTCTTCGCATCAGTCTTCACAAAAGAGGACACATCCAATGTTCCGAAACCAGAATAAATCTTCAAGGGGGATCAACAGGAAAAATTATTGTCAATGGAGGTGAGCCTTGAAAACGTACTCAAACAGATAGATTGAAAACTGACAAATCTCCAGGACCAGACGGAATCCACCCGAGAATACTGAAAGAGCTTAGAGACGAAATAGCGGAGTTATTACAGCAGATTTGCAACCTATCCTTGAAAACAGGGGTAGTCCCGGAGGACTGGAGGATAGTGAACGTTACACCTATCTTCAAAAAGGGATCCAGAGGTGACCCGGGGAACTACAGACTGGTGAGCTTAACCTCAGTTCCAGGGAAGATGGCCGAATCATTGATCAAGGACAGCATAAGTGAGCATATAGAAAGAAATAATCTGTTGAGAACCAGCCAGCACGGCTTCTGTAAAGGAAGATCATGCCAAAAGAACCTACTGCACTTCTTTGAGGGGATAAACGAACAATTGGACAAAGGTGACCCCATAGACATCATATATCTGGACTTCCAAAAAGCCTTCGACAAGGTACCCCATGAGCGCCTACTAAGGAAACTGTGGAACCACGGGGTGGAAGGGGACGTGCACAGATGGATCAGAAATTAGCTGGCGGAGAGGAAACAGAGGGTGGAAGTAAAGGGACACTACTCCAACTGGAAAGGAGTCACGAGTGGTGTCCCACAGGGGTCAATGCTGGGACCACTGCTGTTCAATATATTCATTAATGACCTTGAAGTAGGGACGAAGTGCGAAGTTATAAAATTTGCGGACGACACAAAACTCTCCAGTAGGGTTAGAACTGTTGAGGAATGTAAAGAACTACAAAGGGACCTGAACAAACTGAGCGAATGGGCAAATAAATGGCAAATGAGCTTCAATGTAGAGAAATGCAAAGTCTTGTACATAAGGAAAGGAAACCCAATGTACAACTACACGATGGGAGGGATGATATTGGGGGTAAACAACCTAGAAAAGGACTTGGCGGTCTTGGTGGGCAAAACAATGAAGCCGGAGGCACAATGCGCAGCGACCTCATAGAAGGCGAACAGAATGTTGTGCATTATCAAAAAGGGAATCATTACCAGAATCAAAGAAGTTATCCTGCTGCTGTATCGGGCGATGGTGCGCCCACATCTGGAGTTCAGTACTTGTCGCCATACCTTAAGAAGGATATGTCGATACTCGAGAGGGTCCAGAGAAGAGCAACAAGAATGATAAAGGGCATGGAAAACCTTTCATATGCTGAGAGGCTAGAGAAGCTGGGGCTCTTTTCCCTGGAAAAGCGGAGACTTAGAGGGGACATGATAGAAACTTACAAGATCATGCAGGGGATAGTGAAGGTAGAGAGGGACAGATTCTTCAGACTGGCGGGGGCAACAAAAACAAGAAGGCATTCAAAAAAATTGAAGGGAGACAGAGTCAGAACAAATGCTAGGAAGTTCTTCACTAAAAGGGTGGTGGATGCCTGGAATGCGCTTCCAGAGGAAGTGGTAGAACAGAGTACAATTTTGGGTTTCAAAAAGGGATTGGACGAATTCCTGAAGGGAAAGGGGATTGAAGGGTATAATTAGAGGGATACTATACAGGATAAGATGTCTTAGTAAAGGATCACTTACAGGTCATTGACCTGGGGGGTCGCCGCGGGAGCGGACTGCTGGGCACGATGGACCTATGGTCTGACTCGGCAGAGGCGATGCTTATGTTCTTATTTTTCCAAGCATCCTACTAACTTCTTAATGCCATCAGAAAAGAATGATTTGGTTGAGCCCACAAAAATATGAAAGGTTAGAAACTTTTTGAAGAACTCTCGTATTAATGTCTATATAAATAGATAGATATGGTGAGAGAAAGAGATCTGTATATATGTTAATGTAATTCACCTTGAGTTACTACTGAAATAAATGTGAGTTAAATCCTAATAAATAGTCATAATATTTAGTGTGTATTGCATATGTATGTGCATGCATTAGGAGGTATATGTGTATTAATGAGTGGTTTTTTTAATGTATATTGTGCATATAGACTGGTTACAAGCCTCTCTGTACGTCCATGAACAGCAGAAGGACAGAGAAAGCACATCTGCAGTCATGGCACAAGCCTCTTTTAGCCCATTGAAAAATCGGAACGACTATCACCGCTGAGGCTTCTCCCACTAGTCAGATCCCACTGTAAACATGTTACGGATCAATGACCCTCCCATCCTCCACCGTTTCTCAAGCTCATTCTGGTCAGAAGGGCACAGCTGGGGGGGGAAATGAGCAATCAGGACAAATCCCAAATACTGCCCCTATATTCCTGAGAGCCATCTGGGCACACAGGAGATGAGTGGCAGAGGGGAGCTGGCTGGCATAGGGGAAGGCCACTGCCACCCTCCCCCATCACAGCCAGAGGGCCCCTTGCTCATTTAGGGAGAGCCGGAAACCACCAACACGAGCTGGGTCTGGTTGGGCAGTAATTTAGAATCAGAGGTTTATAGTATTATTGCCTGAAAAGCCATTTGAGGAAAATGACTTTTACACACTCCACACACCCCTCCCCCCTCCACCTCCGTCTCTTTTCCCCATTCTGCAAAAACAATAATAAGAAATGCCTTAAGGACGCTCTCAGTTTAGACAACACATCCAGGGTACTAGAAGGAAGCACTGCTGAGAACTGTCCCTCCCACCCTCATTCCCTCATCCCCTGCCCTCCACAGCAAAGAGAATAAATCTAATGTTAGGGGTAATAAGTGAGGAGGTAATAGAACATTCTCCAACTGGGCACGTCAGAACTCATTATATTTGGAGCAGATTTGCATAATTCAAGAAGCGTCAAATTAGATTTGCATAATTCCTTTGATTACACTTGTTATTAAATGTAAGTGACATTGATTTACAAAATGGTGCAATATAAGGTTAATAGCGAATGTCACCTTCTAACAGGGTGAGGGGGAAGAGAGGGAGGGAGGGGAACTGTTGGGGCGGTTTGTATTTCTTTTAACGTATAATGCTCATCTTTCCCAGGGTCCCTGAGACTTGGCAAATGGGGTTATAGGAAGAGGAGCAGAAGGAGGAGGCAAAGGTGGAGGGGTGTACATAGTAGGTGGGGGAGGAAGGGAATCCCTAGGTTTTATATGGGCAAGAGGCGAATAAAATTGACTGGCAGCAGGAGTTAATGCTCCCAGATTCAATTATTTGTGAGGGAGGCCCCAAGAGTAAGCCTGGAACGTCATTATTAAGAACCCCCTTGCCATCTCAACTGATAGAGGAAGCATCATGAGGTGACTATCATGCCAGAAAAGCTTTGTTAGAGAAACAGGTGGTGTGTCTTCTACCTATGGGCAGGAAAACACACACCACTAGATAAACAGCAGCATCTTCACAAACGTGTAATATGGGAACTCATATTTGGATACAATAGCCCAGGGATAGGGCACTGCGGTCCTCGAGAGCCGTATTCCAGTCGGGTTTTCAGGATTTCCCCAATGAATATGCATGGAAAACAGTGCATGCAAATAGATCTCAAGCATATTCATTGGGGAAATCCTGAAAACCCGACTGGAATACGGCTCTCAAGGACTGGAGTTCCCTACCCCTGCAATAGCCGATGCATTCATACTGAAAGATCCACTATGTATTGATGCTGGGCTAATGACAGCAAGGATGTGTACTAGAACTGGTAACAGTGACGTGTTATACAGATGTCAAGATAACAATAACGGAAATGTGCACTATATGCAGATACTAGGGTAAAGATTATAATGCTACGTGCTGAACACAGGTTCAAGTTTTGTGGATAAAGATGTAGCAATACCAGCAACTTATCTGAGGTAAGGCTGGAAAGAAGACTGAGTTTAATTAAGGCAGTGTATCTCAAACTGTGTGCCAAGGCACACTAGTGTACCTTCTGAGATTTCAGGTGTGCCATGGTACACTGGGGAGGAGGAGAGGCACTGGCACCAGCTGACTGCCTACAGGACGTGCCTCATGTGGCGATAGGCATGTCCTATAGGAAATCAGTGGGCGCCAGCAGCTCTCCTTCTCTCTTGTCCTCTTTCTTTCTGACATCCCCCCCACTGGCGTCTCAGGGCCTTCACACACACGCAGACATCGACATGATGATGTCAGGCATGCGCGTGATGTCATCACGGTGATATCCGCGCACTTCCAGGTGCCTCGAGCCACGGCCACTACCTTTCGTATACCGCGGCTCGAGAAAGTTTGCGGGACACTGAATTAAGGAAATCCTCCATCATCACCACTACCACCACCACCACCACCACCATCCATGCCCTGAGCTTGTTATTTCTTAAGTTGCCCTATTTGGGCACCACACTGGGCGCTTCATCATGCACACACTGTGAGTCCAAGAATACACCACATTAATTGCCAATTGTCAGACATTATGCAACACACATGGAGATATGTCACTTTTATTTGCCCCTACACGCTCTCTTCTCTGTCTCTAAAGCTCTTTCTTCGTCTATCCCAACTTCATTCTATTCCATAGGAGCCAGCTCTATGAGTGATATGGGTGCTTGAGCACCCCTAATATTAAAAATTAAAAACTACTAGTATTTATTGTACTATATATAGATATTTTTTTTTTGCCAACAATGCCCACAACACTAATACAAAGCAATTTCAATGTTCCCATACCCCCGGCCAGAAGAGTTTTAAGTTACATGGGACATACGAGATGGAGATGAAAAAGACATTACTATAATTGGGTAGTAAGGGCCTGATTCTGGAAATGGCATCTGCTGTGGTAGGCACATACAAAATGAGTGCCTACTGCATGTCAATCATAGGTAGGTGCTGTATCCAGAATCACGCCTATTTCTAGTACAGACGCCTTAAATGTAGGCAGTTTTACCGGCCTACATTTAAGGCATCTGACTTCCAGCTATGGAAAAGTCTAGGCAAGCCTACGGATGCCTAAGGCTACTTCCAGCGTAAGCCACGCATACACCGGCCTTAGGCATGCCTAAATACCTCCATACACATGTGAATGATATCTACATTTTAGACATCTTTCACCACTTTTTTTTTTTTTAATGTGCGTCCCGATTTTTTAATGTGCGTACTGTTAGATAGCGGTAGGACACCTACCACCGCCTACAATCGGGACACCATTCTTAAAATCAGGCCCTAAATGTACCAATTATGTTTATGTTTATTGTGAGTTTGGTATACTGTCTAGTTCAACAAACGGGTCTTGGCAGTTTACAATTCTAGAAAAAAATTAAAAACAATGCCGGAAAAGAAATCCATTTAAAAACAAGAAAGAATGATTGCATTCATATTAGAGGTATAGACATTAGTTCAGCAGGCTGTCCCCACCCTATCCATTCCCAAAGGCCTAAAAGTAGGATTTCAGAATTTTCTTAAATTTGAAAAAAAGAAGGTTCCAAATGAATATATGGGGGTAGGTTATTCCATAGCTTTGTAACTAGATAATAAATGGAAGATCATCTTCTACATTTTTAATGAGCTAGCCTTGGTCCAGGTAGAACTAGCCAATGGGTGTCAAGTGATCGAAGAGCCCTAGTAGGGGTATATGGAATAGCTATAGAGGCAAAGTAAGGAGGTTGGCCCAGATTAGCATCACTTCCCCATCCATATGCACTATTCTGTAAGGTATTGCATAAGTGTGTATGGGGGAGGGAGTATAAATGTAAGGGGGTATGCACATGGGTAGACCATGGTTGTCGTGCCAACTTACATGTGTAGCTTACAGAATACTAGTTACTTGCACTTCGTAGCACAGTTATTCATGCCAACTTACACCAGCCACAGACCTGGCACCATAAGGGCACATAACATAACATGTACATAACATTGTGCTTATTGACCGCATAACAAGAAGTTCAACACGGTTTACAAAAAGTTATAAAAGTAAACATGTTATATGAAATAAGATGATTCGTTAAACAGTCAAATATTTAGAAAACAGATAGGTCTTCAATTGTTTTCTAAAATGGCCATAGGATGGGTAGTAAGCAACAATATTCGGAATTCGTTGTTATGAAGAGCTGCCTGAGATGCCAAAGTATGATTCAGAAATTTCTTACTCCTGCCCCTTAAGAATCCTGCTGAAGGTCACACAGTAAATACAAGACAGAAGAGCTAGACAGAAGTGCTGCAACCTCTGTATTTCATCCTGAGATCTTGCTTTATATAAGAACTTAAGAACAAGCATACTGGGTCAGATCAATGGCCCATCTTGCCCATTTTCCTCTTTTCAACTGTGTTCAATCCAGGTCACAATAACTGGCAAAAAAACAAAATAGTAGCAACATTCTACGCTACCAATCCAGGGCAAACAGTGGCTTCCCCTATGTCTGCCTCAATAGAGGACCATGGACTTTTCCTCCAAGAACTTATCAAAATCTTTCTTAAACCCAGCTATGCTAACTGCTGTAACAACACCCTCTGGCAATGAGCTCTAGAGCTTAACTATTCTTTGAGTAAAAAAAATATTTCCTCTTATTTGTGTTAGAAGTATTCTCATGAAATTTTATTATGCTCTCTGGTTTTTGCACTTTTTTGAAAGAGTGAAAAATCGATTCATTCTTACCCATTCCACACCACTCAATCATCTCTTTTCCAAGCTGAAGAGCCCCAACTTCTTTAGTCTTTCCTCATCAAGAGGAGTTCTATTCCCTCTATCATTTTGGTCACTATTTTTTGAACCTTTTCTAATTCCACTATACAGTATATTTTTTTTAGATACAGCAACCAGAACTGTAATATGCTCAGTCTTATTTTTCATCTCTTACCTAATAATTCCTAGTATACTGTTTCTTTTTCTTCTTTTTTTTTTTTTTCGGGGGGGGGGGGGGGGTTGCCACACATTGGGAAAAAATTCCAATTGGATCAGGTGCCTTAGGTCCCTTGGAGCCTTAGGCCCCTCCTTGGTGCATCCCAGAATGCACCGGGAAGGGAAAGGCCCACAATTTTGGAAGAGGTGGACCTGCTGGCAGAAGGGAGTGGGCATCCTTCTTGCTGGCCATCTCCTAAAGGTACAGGGGAATTTGGGAGGTATCAGGGGGGCTGTTGGGGTGTGAGGGAGTGTTAGGGGGTATTGCGGTGTGTTGGGGAATGTCAGGTAGGTATTGGGAGTGTTAGAGGTTTGGGGGATCAACAAGGTCAGCAGCAGGAAGGAGTTGGCATCCCTCCTGCCTATCACAGGTGGGGGGGGGGGGGTTGTTTGGGAGGTTCCAGCAGGAGAGAGTGGGTATCCCTCCTGCTGGGGGACTTCAAGGGGGGTTTCGGGGGTGGCAGCGGGAGGGATTGGGCATCCCTCCTGCGGTGGACAGTGTTTTGGGGAGGGGTGGCAGAAGGAATTGAAATCTCTCCTGTCAGCCAAGTTTGCAGGGGAGTTCAGGGGTTCCCTGCCACAGCTGCTCAGCTGATTGCAGCAGAGGAATTCCCTTGCTGCGATCAGCTGATGAGAAGGTATTAGGTGCAATTCTCTAACCAGCGCTTGTGACATGGGTGCCAGTTAGAGAATCAGGCCAGTTAGGAGGGGTTGGACATCTGTCCCTTAGGGGAGATGCAATTTTGTATAGGACACTGGTGTGCGATTCTCAGCCGCTTCTTAGGTGGCTGCAGAAACCACCGTCCTATACAGAATTTTCCCCAGATTCTTTTCCTGGGAGCTGACTCCTAAGGTAGACCCTAGCATAAGGCAACTATGACTTGGATTATTCTTTCCAATGTGCATCACATTGCATATGTCCACATTAAATGTCATTTGGATGCCAAGTCTTTCAATTTCCTAAGGTCATGCTGCAATTTTTCACAGTTATCGTGTATTTTGACAATTTTGAATATTTTTGTGTCATCTGCAAATTTACACTGGCTTTTACTAAACTGCGGTACAGCTTCTTACTGAGGGCCAGGAAGGTAAATGCTTTTTCGCTCATAGGAATTGAATGAGCATCAGAGCATTTACCTGCTGGCCCACAGTATAAAGTTCTACCGCAGTTTAGTAAAAGGAGCCCTTAATTACCTCACTTGTTGTTCCACTTTCTAGATCAGAGGTAGGGAACTCCGGTCCTCGAGAGCTGTATTCCAGTCAGGTTTTTAGGATTTCCCCAATGAATATACATGATATATATTTGCATGCACTGCTTTCAATGCCTATTCATTGGGGAAATCCTGAAAACCCGACTGGAATATAGCTCTCGAGGACCGGAGAGCCCTACCCGTGTTCTAGATCTTTTATAAATATGTTAACTAGCACTAGTCCAGGCACTGATCCCTGCGGCATTCCACTATTCACTCTGCTCCATTGAGCAAAATGGCCATTTAACCCTACCTTCTGTTTTCTGTACAATAAGCAATTCCTAATCCACAACAGAATATTGCCTCCTATCCCAAGACTCTTTAATTTTGTCAGGAGTCTCTCATGAAGAACTTTGTCAAAAGCTTTCTGGAAATCTAGATACATTAAATTAACCAGTTCAAATGCCTATTAAAAGAAATCAAGCAAATTGGTGAGGCAAGATCTCCATTTTCTGAACCCAAGCTGACTCTGTCCCATTAAACCATGTTTGTCTATGTGTTCCAAAATTTTATTTTTTATAAAGCTTCCACTATTTTGCCCAGACCTGAAGTCAGGCTTACTGGTCTGTAATTTCCCAGATCGCCTCTGGAACCCTTTTTAAAAATCGGCATAAGATTGGCCACCCTCCAACCTTCAGATACTATGGATAATTTTAGTGACATGCTACAGATCACTAACAGCAGATCAACAATTTCATGTTTGAGTTCTTTCAGTACCCTGTCCAGGTGATTTATCACTCTTTAACTTGTCGATTTGACTTAGTATGTCTTCCAGGTTCACTGAGATTTCTTTAAGTTCCTATGCCTTATCACCCTTGAAAACCATTTCCAGTTCAGGTAGATCTCTTACATCTTCTTCCATAAAAACTGAAGCAAAGAATTCATTCAAGTCTCTCCACTATGGCCTTATACTTCCTGAGTGCCCCTTTTGCTTCTTCATGATCTAGTAGTCCCACAGATTCTCTCATAGCTTTTTTGCTTCTGATGTACCTGAAAAAGTTGTTTCTATGAGTTTTGGCCTCTTTAGCAAGTTTTTCTTCATATTCTTTTAAGCCTCATCAATGATTTGCATCTTACTTGCCAGTGCCTGTGTTGCTTCTTATTTTCTTTATTTGGATCTTTTTTTCATTCTTCAAAGCAGTGTATTTCAAACTGTGTGCCTCCTGAGATTCCAAGTGTGCCGTGGCACACTGAGGAGGAAGAGAGTCGCCTGCCAGCTGACTTCCCTACACGGTACAGCGCCAGCACTGCCCAATTCGCTGAAGGCCTGCATATTTCCCCCTTCTCTCTTGCGTCCTCTGGCTTCCACCCTGGTCTCCCGGTCTCACCTTTAAAGCTAATTACAGCAGCCTGCAGAGGATCGCCAGTAGATAAAATGATTTTTATTTTCAATATACAGTAGTGATTGAAATGTGTCAGTTTTGAGAATTTATATCTGCTGTGTATGTTGTGTGTATATGAAAAATGAATGGAAAAAACTGCATTACAATTAATAAAGGGGATGGAATCTGGGGCAGAGCTTGGGTGGGCCTAGGGAGGTCTGTGGTTGGGGTATTCAGTTGATATTTGTTAGGAATAAGGGATACTTAGCTTGAAGTAGTTGAGAAACACTGCTGTAGGCAATCAGCTGGTGCCAGTGCCTCTCCTTCTCTCTGGCCTCTTCCCTGCTGGCACCCTTTACTGGCGTCTCAGGGCCCATCTGGAGGGCCTCTGTACATGTGTGGATGTTTATGTGATGACATCACGCATATGCGTGATGTCATCACGGTGACGTCCGCGCACTTTTGGGTGCCTCAAGCCATGGCCACTACCTTTAGTGTGCCATGGCTTGAGAAAGTTTGAGAGACACTGCTTTAAAGGATGTTCTTTTGGCTCTAACAGACTCTTTCACTTCATCTTTTAACCATACCAGTTCTCCTTTTCTTTCCACCTTTGTTAATATGTGGAATATATCTGGTCTGGGTTTCCATGTGGTCTGAGCACTATTTAATTTATCAATAGTTTTTAGAAAAAATGAGTTACAAAGAGCAAGATTGTGATATGTATGTAGTAATTTTTAAATAACATCCATGCCTGGTTTACAGTCCTAACCTTTGCCACTGATTCTTTTAGCTTCTTTTTAACCATTTTCCTCATTTTATTGTAGTCACCCTTTTCAAAAATTAAATGCTGCTATAGGAGCAAATTTGATCTTGTTATAATCATTGTTTTCTGGCAGACCCAACAGTTATCTCTCATAATATGCCCTGTATTCCATTAAGCACTAAATTTAAAATAGGTCCCCCTCTTGTTGTTCCTGGACCAGTTGCTCCAAGAAGCAGTCATTTATTACATCTAGGAAATTTATTTCCCTAGCACTCCCTGATGTAAGATTTATTCAGTCAATATAAGGGTAATTGAAATCACTCTTTATTATACTGTTGCCCAGTATGCCACCTTTCCTAATCTCTGTAAACATTTCTTCATCTGTCTGCTCATTCTGTCCTGGGGAATCGTAGTTTAGCCGTACCTGAATATTCCTTCACTTCACACATGGAATTTCCATTCATATGGATTCCACACTGCCATCTACTCTATCATTGTGATATAATTTGTTCCCTAGTAACACAGGTGTCCCATTCATTGTCCTCCTTCCACCAGGTTTCTGAGATGCCTGTTATATCTACTCCTTCATTTGGTGCTTTATACTCTAACTCTCCCATCTTATTTTTTAGGCTTCTAGCATTAGTATACTGTATAGACACTTCTAATCAGATGGAGGGAACGGGTGGACATTTTCACAGTATGATACATTCAGAGGCATAGAAGAGGATAGGGGAGTAAAAGAGCAGCCACAAATGTAAACTAGCCTTAGGAAGTGAGAAATCTGCCTTTCACTTTATTCTAACACAGATATGTACTTCCAGAAAGCATTGCCCTTTAGACTAAATGGGCAAAAATAGAGTACGTAATGTGCAAAAAACCCTCATGTCTGCTTTCCTTCACAACTTTAAATGACACATCTTGCATTCAAGCAGGCCAATTTTGGAGAAAACCATATCATCCCTTTTAAATTAAGGCTGCAGTGTTTGAAAATATACCTGAATATTTAGAGCCAGTCAATACTTGGATACTGGTGCTGCATATTTGGGCAGTGATTTAATCAGACTTGTCATTTTGAGTGGACCCACAGTTATGATGGGTGGCCCTTCTAAAATTCCTTCACCCCTTGTCTTGCATCTCTCTTTCTCCTCCACTCCTGTATTTGGCATTTGACCCTGCCTGCAGCTTGGTATCTTCCTCCTCTATGAACTCCACCAGTCTACCTTAGCACCTTCACTGGTGGCAGAAGCGACACATATCTGCTGCTTGCACTGGGCTTCCCTCTGCTACATCCTGCCAGAAAGAAAACAGGAAGTGATGTCAGGAAGGGTGAGACACAGCAGAGGGAAGCCTGTAGGGCTGGCATAGGTGTGCATCACTGTTGCCACCAGCAAAGGTGAGAGAGAGAGAAGTATAGATGTAGCCAACAATGTTATCCATCTATCAGCGCTCCCCCCCCCACTCTCGGACTTATTGCAGGCCTCCGCCGAGCCACCAGGCTCTGCACATTATGTCCCCTCCCTGCCCTGTCCATTGTACCTCCTTCTCTGCTGATATCCTGCATGCTGTCGTGCCTTCCATATGACCCGTATACTTGGAATCCCTGGTGGTCCAGAGATGTAGTGAGCAAGAGCGAGCTTTCCACACTCTTGCCTTGTACAGTTGAACTGCCAGAACTTGCGGCAGCAACAGGCTCAGCAGTGGGGCAGGAGCACAGAAAGCTCACTCCTGCCCACTACACTTCTGGACTACCAGGGATTCCAGGTATGCGGGT
Organism: Geotrypetes seraphini; assembly: GCF_902459505.1. Classification (NCBI taxonomy): domain Eukaryota; kingdom Metazoa; phylum Chordata; class Amphibia; order Gymnophiona; family Dermophiidae; genus Geotrypetes; species Geotrypetes seraphini. Next base: position 182,373,010 of record NC_047087.1, read on the forward strand.
CATACAGAAGCGTGATGGCATGCAGGATATCGGCAGACAGGAGGTACAAGGTACAGCTTAGGGAAGGGGACAGGGTGGAAGCCTTACAGGGCAGGGAAGGAGGGGGCTGGTGCAGAGCCAGATAGGGTGGGGGTCAGGGTAGAGAGCCTGACAGGGAAGGGAGGGAGGAGGCTGGGTTCAGAGCCTGGTATGGCAGGGAAGGAAGGGGGATGGGTGCAGTGCCTGGCAGGGGAGGGAGTGAGGAAGGGGGCTGGTTGCAGAGCCTGGCAGGGGAAGGAGGGAGGGAGGGGGCACTGGGTACAGATTCTGGCAGGGCATTTGAATATTAAGCCCCACGCTTTATATTCGAGTCAACCATTTTTCCTCCTTTTGGGGGGGGGAAATGGGGGTCTCAGCTTATATTCGGATTAGCTTATATTTGAGTATATACGGTATCTGGGTAAAGCCACTAAAAATTCAGGTATGGCTTCAATCTGGGGAACCTATACATGCCATGGAATATTGGACAGAACATTTTATTTTATGCATTTTATAGGAGGGTAAAAATTCTGGAGAAACTGTGGATTTATGAGAATAAACAAACGCACCAGCATGGATGCCAAACTGCTATAATTGAGATATGTAAATTAGGCTGGCTTTCAGGACATCCCTAATGAATATGCATGAATATAAATGCATACAAGTGATATACTGCATGCAGTGGCGTACCAAGGGGGGGGGGGGCGGGGGGGCGGTCCGCCCCGGGTACCAAGCCCTGAGGGGGTGCTCCCGGTCCGGTCCAGTTACCCCCCCCTGCGCCGGGTGTCGCGTCTGGAAACAGCCTGCAGCAAGATCGCGATGCCAGAGATCTTTGCCTGCTTCGACTGTTTCCTCCGCCACGGTCCTGCCCCTCCTCTGATGTCAGAGGAGGGGCGGGACCGCGGCGGAGGAAACAGCCGAAGCAGGCAAAGATCTCTGGCATCGCGCGATCTTGTTGCAGGCTGTTTCCCCAGGGCAGTAGCGTACCAAGGGGGGCGAGGGGGAGGTCCATCCCGGGTGCCGCCTTAGGGGGGGGTGCACAGCTGGCCCGGTCCCTATCGCGCTCCTACCCTCCCAGCGAAAGCAGCATCGGCACCATTATCGAAAAAGGTAATGGCGCCAGGCCTTGGAGCACCAAGGCAGACCGCTTCTCCCCCCTCCCAGCCGAAACCCCGCTGACCATCCTATCTCTCTCCTCCCCCAAGTGAACCTTTCTGACCCTCCCAGCGAAAGCAGCAAACCTCCCTCCAGTAGCGTCGGCTTTATCCTCCCTCTGCCGCATCACTGATGACGTCATCAGTAACGCGGCAGAGGGAGGAGAAAGCCGCGAAGGAGGTTTGCTGCTCTCGCTGGGAAGGTCGGAAGGGTTCACGGGGGGGGGGGGAGATAGGAGGGTCAGCGGGGGTTCGGCTGGGAGGGGGGAGAAGCGGACTGCCTCGGTGCTCCATTACCTTCTTCGGGCAGCAGCAGCGTTTACAATTCGCTGCTGTTGCCGGCTTCAGGCCTTGTTCTCTGCCGGGTCCTGCCTACTTCCAGTTTTCATGAAGACAGGACCCGACAGAGAGGAAGGCCTGAAGCGGGCAACATCAGTGAATTGTGAATGCTGCTGCTGCCCGATGAAGTTCAGGACATCAGGACATCGGGGAAGGAGCAGGGAGAAATCGGCTGCTGGCTTGGGGGTGAGGGTAGGGAAAGAATCGTGGAAGTGGAGAAATCGGCACGATGGCTTTGTGCAGGCTAGGGGGAGAGAGAAAGAAAGGAAAAAATAAAGAGGGGGGGCCAGGGGGAGAGAGAAAGAAAGGCAGAAAGAAAGAGGGGGACCAAGGGGAGTGAAAGAAAGGCAGAAATAAAGAGGGGGACCAAGGGGAGAGAAAGAAAGGCAGAAATAAAGAGGGGGTCAAGGGGGAGAGAAAGAAAGGCAGAAAGAAAGAGGAGGGCCAGGGGGAGAGAGAAAGAAAGGCAGAAAGAAAGAGGGGGACCAAGGGGAGAGAAAGAAAGGCAGAAATAAAGAGGGGGGTCAAGGGGGAGAGAAAGAAAGGCAGAAAGAAAGAGGGGGGCCAGGAGGAGAGAGAAAGAAAGGCATAAATAAAGAGGGGAGCCAGGGGGAGAGAGAAAGAAGAAGGATCAGAAGAAGGACCAGAGACTCATGAAATCACCAGACAAAAAAGTAGGAAAAATGATTTTATTTTCAACTTAGTGATCAAAATGTGTCCGTTTTGAAAATTTATATCTGCTGTCTATATTTTGCACTATGGCCCCCTTTTACTAAACCGCAATAGAGTTTTTTAGCGCAGGGAGCCTATGAGCGTCGAGAGCAGCGTGGGGCATTCAGCGCAGCTCCCTACGCTAAAAACCGCTATCGCAGTTTAGTAAAAAGGGAGGGGGAATATTTGTCTATTTTTGTATAGTTGTTACTGAGGTGACATTGCATAAAGTCATCTGCCTTGACCTCTTTGAAAACCCGCGGAATATAAATGATAATTAACATTTTCTCTGCGTACAGCGTGCTTTGTGTTTTTAAAATTTTATTGTTGGTAGATCATTTTGACTTGGCCACAAAGGTAAGGGGGAGGGAGGGAGGGGAACTGCTGAAAGACATCTAATAATCCTTGCAGGCTTGACTGCAGGGAATTATTTTTGTAAAATCATGTTTTGTTATGTGACTGGCATTATCTAGACTTTAATTTCTATGAATGAATAGAATGAAAATGATATAAAATTACTTGCTTGTTTTTATGTGCATGCGCTGAAGGAAAGTGGAGAGAGAGTGGGCTGAGGATGCTGAAGGGAAATGGGGAAGAGAGTGGGGAGAAGACGCTGATTTATAAATTGACAATTGTACAGAATATTGTTTCTTTTTATACTTTAATATAAACAATTCAAGGCTTGTGTGGATGGAATCAGGTGGTTTGCGGGGATGGGGACCGAGCTTACGGGGATTAGTCCAATAAAATTGTATTTTTTTATATCTCATTATTTGTTTTATTTTTATTTGTTAATTTATAAAGTGGTGATTGTTATGTATCAGTTTTTTCAAATTTACATCTACTGTCTTTATATTTTGCACTGTATTAGAGGACATGTGTTACTGTTTTTTGTGGTGTTGCATTGTATCCAGGGTCTGGTTTCTTGGCGGATCAGTTTAACTTTTGTCTACATATTTCTATTTTTAGTTTGTGATTATTCCATTTTGGGCGAGGGTGTATCTCTGTTCTGTGTGTATGAAAAAGACATAGTTTTCAGTTGGCATTGACTACAGGACCAATTGACTGTGCGGGATCTGGCTTGTTTAGTTTTACAATGTATGTGTTGGTGTTCTAGTGCTCACTGCAGTGTTTAAGATGCAGCCTTTTCCTAGGTACACTCTTGTGGTGCGATATGTAGATTGGTACTAAAAATCATATTTTTCATATAGATGGGGGGGTGTCAAAAAATGATGGGCCCTGGGTGCCACATACCCTAAGTACGCCACTGCCTGCAACTACTCCATATGTACTTCTAATGTCATGACAATTTAGACATAATTTATGTTTTGTTATGTTTGGAATAATGGTTACATATATGAGGTTCAATAAAAGAAAATTTTCACTGCCTGTTTCTATTCTGACCATTTATTCCATTTCATGGTTATTGCAAAAAAAAAAAAAAAAAAAAAAATTTTTACATGGGGGGGGGGGGGTGTCAAAAAATGATGGGCCCCGGGTGCCACATACCCTAGGTACGCCACTGACTGCATGCAAATATATCTCATACATATTCATTAGAGATAGCCTGGAAATTATACCAGCTTGTAGCTCTCAAGGGTTGCAATTTGACATTCCTGGCCTAAGAAGATCCTATGTTCCATAGCCTGGACTCTTGGACGAGGTAAGGTAGGCTGTTCCTGGCATGCATTCATGCTTCAGAATACTGGGGGTATGGAGGGGTGAGTTTCTTTTGACTGAGATAAACACCAGCTTCACTAACAGAAACCAGCTCTCTCTCTCTCTTACATTAGCCCTCCAGCAGCACAACAACCATATATATCTCCTCATATCCTACCCCCATCCCACAGTTTTGCGGGCTTTGTATTGCTGACTAATAGGGGCTGTATGGTCAAGAATTGCTCCCTGTAAATGCATTGCACCAGCTGGAAGCTCCAATGAGAAAGAGGAAACAGCCAGGCCCTCCCTCCAAAAAATCCCTCGCTAGTGAGTAATTTCTCAGACTCTAATTGTATCATGCTATTAAATGTGACTGGTGACATTTCTTCACCCCTAATAATTTTCTAGATGATGAAGCAAAAGACAGAGGTCATCATGTTGCACTTCATAAGCTGTTGATTTGTGAACATCCTTCGTGGCTCTCAAGGTGCTGAATCTCTAGTGAGAGTTTCACGATCTTTATCAGTGCCTACGTCCTTTTCATTTTTGTGCCCCCCCCCCCCCGTTGCCCTAGTACTCCCCCCTTCAACCAAAGTCTTCTCTTTTTATCTCTAACTACCATCTCCCATTCTATCTGCCAGTCCTCACCGCCAGCATCCCTTCATGGAAACTGGCAAGATAGACACTTCTAGTGGTGTTCAAAGATCCTTTCTGATTAAACAAAGAAACAGAGGATATTATGGTATTTAGGGGAGAATTTCATAAAGGATATTTTGTGCATAAACCCAGTTATAAGCAGGCAAAAGGCCTCTTATGACATTGTCTCACAGGATGTAGGAGTTATTATTGGGTGTATTAATAGCTGTATTGATTTTTGCCATTTTAAGTTATAGTTATATTATTTGTATGCACCAAGGGAAAATTTTTTTTTAATCGGTGTGGGGTAATAAGATCCCAGAAATAAATAAATGTCTGTAAAACTATGTATGGTAATAAGAGGGCACACGCTGCATGCGATCCATGTGTAGGTGCGCTGGGGATGCAGTTTGGACAGAGCATGAGTAAATGCATGTATGCCATGGGTGCATTTTACCTGCAACTGTGCTTATTTTGTGAGGTATTTGTATTTTGTACGAAGACATGAGCAGTCTTATTTTAGATGGAATGTAGAAACTGGTATCGAGACGTTCAGGTCAAGATGTGTGCAATTCTAGCAGGAATGAATTTGTTGTATGTACTAGTTACGTACAGTGGAGGCTACCATTTTACAATTGTCAACATCGAAAATGTCAACAGAAGCAAGTAGGCAATATGCATGCATAAATCGGTATTTCAAAACCTAGATGGATAAGTGCCAACACATAGAAATGTATGGGATTAGTTACTAAAATGGCCGCCGTGACTACTAGTGGCAGCCTTGTACTTTGGCACTGTGAGTTCACAACAGCTATTTTGGAAAGGTAGCCACTAGGGGCAGGCGCGAATATGCTTTGCTCCTCTTGTGAGGAGTGTGTGGCGCAGTGGTTGGATCTACAGCTTCAGCACCCTGGGGTTGTGGGTTCAAACCCTGCGCTGCTCCTTGTGACCCTGGGCAAGTCACTTAATCCTCCATAGCCCCAGGTACGTTAGATAGATTATGAGCCCACCAGGACAGAGAGGGAAAATGCTTGAGTACCTGATTGTAAAAAAAACCGCTTAGATAACCTTGATAGGTGGTATATAAAATCCTAATAAACTTGAAACTTCCCAGTGGACCACTAGGGGTTGCAGGCAAGCCTGGGGGGATCTATCCTGCATGTTGAAGGGGTGGAATGGGTGGAGTGTATGGCACAGTGGTTAATGCTGCAGCCTCAGCACCCTGAGGTTGTGGGCTTAAATTATACGTTGCTCTTTGTGACCCTGAGCAAGTCACTTAATCCCCCCATTGCCCCAGGTATATTAGATACAGCGTGAACCCACTGGGAAAGACAGGGAAAAATGCTTGAAGTACCTGAATGTAAACCACTTAGGCTATAAGTCAGTGTATCGCAAACCGTCTGCCGCTACACACTAGTGTGCCTCCTGAGATTTCATGTGTGCCACAGCACACTGAGGAGAAAGAGAGGCGCCGGCCAGCTGACTTGCCTACAGGACGTGCATCTCGATAAACACTAACGCGTCCAAAGACTATAATGGATGCGTTAGCATTTAGCGCAAGCTAAAACGGTTAGCGCGCTATAGTTAAAGAAGCCCTATGAGCTTTAACAAGCTCATAATTGCAAAAGAATAATTTAATTGTCTGATAGGCTCTTTTTTTTTTTTTTTATTATCTTTATTAGCAACTGCAAAGGGACATACAACCAGGATCAAAGGAATCATAAAACATAGCAGGCAGAAAAACAGCACTGGAAAACTATGACAGCAAATGTTGCTCAGTACAAGAACCCAATAAAACATAGCCATCTATCACATGGGACAGACCTAGGCACCATTAGGTGTGATGCTCTAAAGAACTTAGGCGCCTGCAATGTAGACCAGTCAAACCCTGGCCTACATTACTGGTGCCTAAGGTTTTAGATAGGCACCGTTAGGCGCGATTCTGTAAATGGCGCCTGTGATTGACACGCGACCAGTGCCTTTTTTTCTAGGCACCTGCCAATTTAGACGCCGTTTACAGAATCCAGCCCAAAATGTGGGGGTTTTTCCTGCCTGTTTTTGTATGTTAATGGTATGCAAATGAGATATGTCATTGATATCTCCCATATCATTGTAAACAGCAGAGCCAAAAAGAACCTAAGAACATAAGCAGTGCCTCCGCCGGGTCAGACCATAGGTCCATCCTGCCCAGCAGTCCGCTCCCGCGGCGGCCCAAACAGGTCACGACCTGTCTGAATCACCAGAAGGGGCCCCTTTCCACCTTGGTTTCTCATTAAAGTCCTATCTTCCCATCAAAGTCCTCACCGTCTGGTCTTGCCCATGCACGACCTGGTTGGCTTTCTATACTTATTACCTGGTTAGCTTTCTATACTTGTGTTACATCCCAGCACCTCTCTCAGTATCCCACGATCCCTTTATCCTTCAGGAATCCATCCAATCCCTGTTTGAATCCATGTACCGTACTCTGCCTGATCACTTCCTCCGGTAGCGCATTCCAAGTGTTCACGACCCTTTGGGTGAAGAAAAACTTCCTTGCATTTGTTTTGAACCTATCTCCCTTCAGTTTCTCCGAATGCCCCCTCATACCTGTTGTCCTCCTCAGTCTGAACAACCTCGTTTGAAAAAAAAAAAAATGCCCCAAAAGAATATAATAAAACTTCTCTTTTTATTTTTTTAAATTTATGGATATGTGAGTGTTTCAGTATGCAGGAACTCAGAATAACAGAATTCTCCACAAATTTTCTTGGAACTTTTCTAGCAAGCAAATAAAGTCCGGAGTTCATGCTACATCTTTAACTTTCTTTTATTATTTTTTTTTTTTGTGATTATGTTGTGTTTTTATATTGAAACATATGTGAAATCATTAATATTATGGTAAAACTTCTCATCAAAAATAGTCCAAGGGCAATTGAAACAACATCCGAAATACGGCAATATATCAAAATTAAATTGAATCACTTAGCTGAATGTTTAGACGCAATCCCAATGGCACCCGACAGAGTGTTCTGTTTTGTCTCTTCTTCAGGGGTGATCCGCAATTCGACAAGCTAAATCCCTAGTACTCATACCAGAAATATCTTCTCAGACAAAGCCATTTTACATCAGATTCTTCAATATTCCATATTTTACAGTATATAAGACACAAAAATGTCATAATGCCCATTCGGAATCTACAAGAAAATCGACCTTTTTTATTTTGGTCCGGCCCTTTGGAACACTCTTCCTTTGACTCTTCACTCTGACATCTTTTTCTCATTTCCATACAGCACTAAGGGGCTAATTCTATAAATGGCACCTAACTTACTCCCTCTTTTACAAAACCGTAGTACATTTTTTAGCGCCGGCTGCAGTAGTAACAGCTCTGACGCTCGGTCGGCGCTAAAAAATGCACTATGGTTTTGTAAAAGGGGGAGTTAATTGGCAAAATATTTATTTATTTATTCATTCAATTTTCTATACCATTCTCAAAGGGGAGCTCAGAACAGTTTACATGAACTTATTCAGGTACTCAAGCATTTTTCTCTGTCTGTCCCAGCGTGTCCACAGTTTATCTAATGTACCTGGGATAATGGGGGGAATTAACGACCTCTTTTACAAAGTTGTGCTAGCGGCTGCCGCACGGCAACATCCCCGAAGCCCTTTAAATCTCTATGGGCTTCGGAGCCATTAGCGCAGCGCAGTCGCTAGCGCGCCTTTGTAAAAGAGGCCTTAAGTGACGTGACCAAGCTCACAAGGAGCAACATACTCTTAATAGCCTCAATAATTGTTTTTTTTTTTTTTTTAAGTAATTGTGCAATTGGTGCCTATCTGATTCTATAAAAGATATGTGCCCATCGCATGGTGTTTAGCAGCACCTACCGCCTAAATGGACATTTTTAGGGGCAGAACATGACTTAGGCACCACTAAGCGCAATTCTTCAAAAACTTAGGTGCCTAAAGTGTAGGCCTTTAAAACCTTTGCCTACATTTCAGGCGCGTGAACTACGACTCTGTAAACGGCTCCTTTTACAGATACACTTGTTGTAAGATGTAAAAATGAATAAAGATTATAAAAAAATAAAATAAAAAAAGAATCGGTCCCTAAAAGCCTACTATTTTAAACTACCTTTTGAAGAGAATTAAGAACACTATAGCCTTTGGGGATAGTTCAGGTGAAAGCAGGGGAAGCCTGGTACAACACCAACGCTGGCTTTTAAAAAGCTGAGGTAGAGGTTTCTACGGCAGGCCAGTGAGGCAAATGCTCCGATGCTCTTAGAATTCTTTGATGTGTCAGAGTATTTACCTCGCCAGTCCGAAGTAGAAACCTCTAACACAGCCTTGTAAAAGGAGCCCTAAGATTTTTGGTTTATGTGAATGTCTTTTCCCTATCATAAATCCGGAATCCCTTTTCTTAATTAAACCTTTTGTAAACAGTGGCATAGTAAGGGGGCACCGCTTGTAAATCGAGGCACGCTCGGTTTCCGAGGCGCCGATTTTGCGAATGTTTTGCTCGTCTTGCAAAACACTCGTAAACCGAGGTACCACTGTACTCAAAAGCATGGCAAGACCTCATACAGCATGGGATGTTGATGTTATGAGTTTGGTATCAAGTTTCAGCTATGCAAAGTCTTTCACTCCCTCATTAACCAGCATGATGAACGCTTGGTATGAAGATTTGGGTCTTTTGGTAGAAGATGTGGCTTGGCGGGACGTTTGGATTAACATGCTCAGATCATCTCGTTCAGCTGGTGTACTTCAGTCTATGTTCTTCCTTCTACATAGAACACACTGGACTCTGGCAAAGGTTGCAAAGTTTTCTAATGGTCTTTCTCCCATGTGCTGATCTTGCAACTCTCAGGAAGGAACATTATTGCACATGATTTATGCTTGTTCACACCTCTCTTGTCTATTGGAGTAAAGTTTGGGAAACCAACTCTTCAATCCTGAATATACAGGAGCCCATAAAACCACGCATTATTATATTGGGACATCATGGCCTCCGACAACTGTTGTCAGATCATAATGCGAGATTGCTTAACACCCTCCTATTTCTGGCCCTCAAAAATATCCTACACTGTTGGAAGGATCTATCCCAGACAGATTATACCACTTAGTGGAATATGGTTTGCCTCACAGTGAAATATGAAAGTGTTATAGCAGAAAAACACAGGTCCATGAGTTCCTATTTTAAGATTTGGAGCCCGGTCAACTCCTATTGCAACATTGGATGATGGCATTCAGTTATTGAGCTAAGACTTGTTCTCTATAATAGAAATTATCCCACATCATGGCTCATGTCTCGATCTGCTACTTGATTTTAGTCCTGTCCTCTCTCTGTACTTTGGATATTCTAGATGCTTATGGCTGCGAGTTGTGTTGATATTCTTCTTCTAGATAGGCTTGGAACAGCTTGTTGTATTACATGGATATTATTGCATGATTCTTTTTTCTTTGTACAACTTGTCTGCATCTTGCCTCGTTAATATTTCTGTTTTTGTACTAATTGTATATTAAAATCAATAAAATCTTTGAACTAAAAAAAGTTTCAAGTTAGTTTTTTTTCAAGTTTTTAATAAAAAATGTGATTCTTTCACTTATGCAACTTCTAAGCGAGTTATAAATAAAATATAATAGGGAATGCAAAATAAAAAAAAACTCCAGTGACAATACAATTTAAAAGAAGATTAACATAGAAACATAGAAATAGACGGCAGATAAGGGCCCACGGCCCATCTAGTCTGCCCACCTTAATGTCCCTCCCCTACCTTTGCCCTGTGAATAGATCCCATGTGCTGATCCCATTTGGCCTTAAAATCAGGCACGCTGCTGGCCTCAATCACCTGTAGTGGAAGACTATTCCAGCGATCAACCACTCTTTCAGTGAAAAAGAATTTCCTGGTGTCACCTCGTAGTTTCCCGCCCCTGATTTTCAATGGATGCCCTCTTGTTGTCGTGGGACCCTTGAAAAAGAAGATATCTTCCTCCACCTCGATGCGGCCCGTAAGATACTTGAACGTCTCGATCATGTCCCCCCTCTCTCTGTGCTCCTCGAGCGAGTATAGCTGTAATTTGTCAAGCCGTTTTTCGTATGGTAGATCCTTGAGTCCCGACACCATCCGGGTGGCCATTCTTTGCACCGACTCCAGTCTCAGCACATCCTTGCGATAATGCGGCCTCCTAAACAGTTAGGAAAAATGAATTCCTGGTTAAGTATTCTGATTCCACAATCACAATCATATTATGCTTTTATAAAGTTATTAAAAACGTATCTGTTTGATAAGTTTGTAACTTGATTATTGTTGCATCTCTGTTTATATGTAGGTTTCACTGATTGTACAGTCTTTGTTGTGAGCCGCCTGGAACTTATGGTTGGGTGGTATACAAGAATAAAGATTATTATTATTACTCAAACATTACGTTGAATTTGCTGGGATAGGGGGACTTTGAAATGTGCCTCAAGAGGGATTCCTGTAAATTGCAGGCTGCTTTAGATTATGACTTGGGGACTGAAGCGGCTCTCGCCTCAAAGGGAAATGTTGTTGACTCTGCAGGGAAAGCAGAGAGGGATGATTTACCCACCCTCCTCTTTTTATATAACCGTAGCCATGGTTTTCAGCGCCAGCTGCGGCAGTAACAGCTCCGACGCTCATAGGAATTCCTATAAGCATCAGAGCTGTTACCACTGTGGCCGGCGCTAAAAGCCACGCTACGGTTTTGTAAAAGGGGGATTAGTAAACAGGGCTTGTTACGACTATGGGAACAGTTCCAGTTAACTCATTTATATTCTGCTATAGCCAGTAATTAAGTTACAGTGGATTACATAACAAGAAGCTAAATCAGTAAATCTAGGATTTACACACTGTAATTGATTTGCATAATAAGCTATAAGACATTGTCCAAAGTCGACTACAAGGCCATATTTTCGAAACAAGGGATCTTGCTGCAGATAGGAGGAAGGACAAAAATCCTGAATTCAAACCAGCCTCTTCATCTGTTATCTGGAGAGGAGCAGTATTATTTGCTGTCCTGATTGTTAAGATAGCTTTAGGACAACAAAAAAGTTGTCCTAAAATTATCTAGAAATCTGATTGCATTTTGTAGTGATGGCACCTGCCACTCTTCACGTATATTCCATACTGCCCACAATCCTGATAGATGTGTTCAATATACCTGTAAAATTTAAGCACTGCAGCTGAGATCTTTAAAATCTGCTGACTGGTCTATTAGTTCTTCTTCTGGATTCAATTCATACCTTTTCAATAATAGCGCAGGATGATTTGTCTACAGGTACGGTAGATATTTCTCTGTCCCCAGAGAGATCACAAGTTAAAGGCACAGTATGAAATGAATTAGTTGGGTAAGAGAGGCTGCTCAACCCCTCAGAAGGGGATATTCTGTGGCATTTAACAGGGCAGTGGTGTTGGATAAACCCTCCGACTTATGCAGTACTGTATGCAGTACTGTCTGAGCAATGCTAGGACAGTTCTGTGGTCCTGGAAGATATGAGGAACCTGCAATATTTAGGGCCAGGGCCCATATTGCTAACTGAGCAAGCAGGGCTGCTTATACGGCAGCTCAAACTTTGTCCAGTTAGCTATGCATATACTATACCAAATAACAGCCTGTAACAGACAACCTGGTGTGCAGGCTGTCTTGGCTTTCTAGGAGAGGCCAGCACACAGAAACAAAACCACAGTGGCATAGGAACAAAACACTTTTTTTTATTTCTATACAGTTTGCCTCACACATTATAGCAAAGCATGGCTTACCTTAGCCAAATTGTGTCTATCTCAGACCTCTTCCAACTGATTTAAGCCTGGGCAGAAGAAATATTCCTCCCTGAAACCCGCCTCTCTGACTCAGAACTGAGCCAAGCAGTACAGGGCACTCTGGGACCTGTAGTCTTTCTTAAATGCATAGTGCCCTCTGCTGCTCAATGGCATAATAGCAGTCCCAGAGAGGGAAAATCCCGCACTCTGCCACATAGCCCTACCTGCAGAACATCCAGTGGTCGAATATGGCCTGGCAGTGGCCATCATTTTAAACAATGCTCAGTGCAGCTGTCTGAATATTGATTGGTAAGTTTGTCGCTGAGGCAATGGAGGGTTAACACCAGTCAGATTGGAATTCTGGCATTCCTGGTTCTCAGTCTAGTGCTTCAAGCACTAGGATACTCCTCCACATTACTTGCATTTTTAATCCATTGTATTTTATTACTTGCATTTCTGAAATATTATTCCATTTGCTGTAAGCTGATTTGGGTGATCCTACAGGACCAAAAGAGCAGGGAATAAGTGCAAGATTCGATTATTGATGTCTTGGATGTGCGGTGTAAATATTGGCCTAACTTCTTGAGGACAGACTCCTCCCATGATGGCTAAGAGTGCGGCACAGTGATTAAAGATATAGCCTTAGCACCCTGAGGTTGTGGGTTCAAACCCTGACTGCTCCTTGTGACCCTGGGCAAGTCACTTAGTACCCCCCATTGCCCCAGGACAGACAGGAAAAAATGCTTGAGTACCTGGATAAACTCATATAAGCCATTCTGAGGTCCCCTGGGAGAACAGTATAAAAAATTGAATAAATAAATGTGGGTAAAAGATTCAAGTGTATATACACTTTGTACAGTGTCTTTATTTGTGCAGGTGTACTGTGCATATAGATGTGTGTATGTACTATATGTGCATGTATATAGACTGTGTGCATTATACAAGTATGCTTAGTGCTGTAGAGGGGTATAAGTTCTTAAAACAATTTCTTTCTCCCTTATCCCCATTTTTTAATGTAGGTATAAGCATGGTTTGCAGAGCTGCAATGGAGAGGAGACCCACTCCCCCCTCTTCTGTCCAAGCTTTTGCGCAGCGCGGTGGAGGATCAGGTAGGGAGATGAATGTACAGCGTTCCTCTCCATTACAAGCCGCACTTGGCTGGACTCTCATTACACCGGGATGGCGCTTTAGCAGTGGAACGGGCCTTGCGCTTGGGTTCCGAGCACCCTCATACCTCCCTGATAACGTAAATTACCCCTCGCCTCATTGCCTCAAATGATCAAACATCAAATTGCTAGTAAAAGAAAAAAAAAAAAATAAAAGAGTCAAGAGAAAAGAGAGGAAGGCAGGCCAGAAGTGCAGGGTGACTTGAGAGTGTCAGCACAGCAGCAGGGACGAGTCACTGGATTTTAAGCACTTGTTTCAGATGAATCCATAGCAAGCTTTGCATAGATTGATTCCAACAGCATTAAACAACGCACCTGTTGAATCCAAATACTGCTTTACTGTTTCGTTTTATAGCCCTCTTCAGAATGGCATTGGCTGTGTTCATTGCATAGGTTTCCTAGAAGGTAATACAGAGCACAGTGCTGGATACAGGAACCATGAAGCTAATAATAGAGCCGCCACTGCTTTCTCACAGCCTCCCATGGATCATTTCTCCACAAAGCCCCTACAGGACTTTATTCCTCCACAGTCTCTCCCCCTCCACCACCCTAAAGACAGACCTTCTCTACTCTTCAAATCTCCCCCCCCCCCCCACCCAATCTTCATTCTTCATCCCATAGATCTCGCCACCTCCCCTACCCAAAGAATCTTCTGTCATCCATAGTCCCCTATAGATCTACTCCACAGTCTTCCCTTTCCCTATCCCAAAATATTTTGTCATCCACAACCCTTTTTCCCCATTTTGAATCTTGTCTCCCATACAGTATAGAGTTACCATATGACTCCAGAAAAAGGAGGACAGATTGAGACATCCGGGTTTTACTTCCATTGAAAGCACTGGAAGTAAAACCCGGATGGCAGTACCAAATTTTTGTCCCACAAGGAAAGGCGGGGCTCCAAATTCAAGCCACTAACCAAATGTATCTTCCTGCAGACAAACTTATTTCACTAACCATGTTGATTTGGCGGGGGGGGAGGGGGGGGTGTAAAACCTCCTCTCCCGTGCTGTGGCATGAGCTCAAATCTTGGCTCAGAGAATTTCACAATCAATGTGTCTTTAATGTCTTTCTGCCCTCCCCTCCCCCCCTCAGTAGTGACTGAAATTTAAAAAAAGCCAGGTAAGTTCAAGTTTGCGTAAAACCTATTGTATCTGCAGTAATACATTTTTAGACTTTTGTGTACTATGGGCCATATTTTATATATGGGACCTGAAGATCTGTGCTGACTAGAACGGCGCTTAGCGTGATTCTGCAAGATAAGTGTACCTTTTATAGAAATGGGCTTAGCTTAGGCGTACCCATTTAGACCAGCTAAAACCATGCCTAAATGCCTGCACCCAAGTTGTGCACAGATCGGGTGTGTTCTATAATAATGCAAATAACTTTTAGGAATGCTCCCTAAACTGTCCCGATCCGCCCATGGCCATGCCACTTTTCCAAATTTGTGTACTGCATGTGTGGGAGAGAGGAACTAAAGGGCAACACCAATAGGGAATGTTTGGTGGGGAGAAAGAGAATATGTAGGGAGCAGACTTTAAGTTATATGGGGGGGACCAATGAAAAGTTCTCAGTCTAGTCTTATAAGTTATTCCAAACTTTCCTTTTGAATGATATGTATGGCCGTTTGGAGGAGGATGGGCAGGGGAGGGCTTCAATGGCTGGGAGGGTGTAGATGGGCTGGAGTAAGTCTTAACAGAGATTTCGGCAGTTGGAACCCAAGCACAGTACCGGGTAAAGCTTTGGATTCTCGCCCAGAAATAGCTAAGAAGAAAAAAAAAAAAAAATTAAATTGAATCAGGTTGGGCAGACTGGATGGACCATTCGGGTCTTTATCTGCCGTCATCTACTATGAAACAAAAAGTGTCAAGAAAGGTGTGGAATAAATTGTAAATTTCAAGGCTCCACAGCATTCTCATCTTGACTGGACTGAGAACTTTCCAGCAGCTCCCTCGTATGAGTCATTTTGAATATGCCTGAGCAGTTGGGCCAATTACAGTATATCATCAAAGGAAATATTAGGAACTAGTGTTTAAGCCCGTTAGATTAACAGGTGCTAGAATAGATGTGTAGACTTAACACATCACAACATTTAATGAAAACTTACCGTGTGAGCTGTCTGTCTTTTTTTCTTTCTCTCTCTCCTTGGCTGCTGTCTGCCTATTTTTTTCTTTGTCTCTCTGTCTCTCTTTTGCCGCTGTCTGTCTGTCTTTCTTTCTCTCTCTCTCTCCTTGGCCGCTGTCTTTCTGTTTTTTTTCTTTGTCTTTCTTCTTCTCTTTTGCCGCTGTCTGTCTGTCTGTCTCTATGGCCCACTGTCTGTCTGTCTGTCATTTTTTTTTGTTTCTGTCTCTCTCTGGCCCCCTGTCTGTCTTTCTATCTTTCTCTCTCTCTCTCCTTGGCCGCTGTCTTTCTGTTTTTTTTCTTTGTCTCTCTTTTTCTCTTTTGCCGCTGTCTGTCTGTCTGTCTCTGTGGCCCCCTGTCTGTCTGTCATTTTTTTTGTTTCTGTCTCTCCCTGGCCCCCTGTCTGTCTTTCTATCTTTCTCTCTCTCTCCTTGGCCACTGTCTGTCTGTCTTTCTTTCTCTCTCTCTCCTTGGCCGCTATCTGTCTGTCTTTTTTTCCGTCTGTCTCTCTCCCTGGCCCCCTGCCTGCCTGTGTCTCTCTGTTGCGCCATGCCTGCCTGTCTCTCTGTGGCCCCCTTCTGTTCCCCCAGAGCAAATCCAGATTGCTGTCTGCCCCCCAGCACACCCCTCCCCCAAAACCTGCCTGTCTCTGTTGTGCCATGCTTGCCTGTCTCTCCGTGGCCCCCTTCTGTCCCCCCCAGAGCAAACCAAGATTGCTGTCTGCCCCCCCAGCATACCCTTCCCCCCAAAGCAGCCCCCTTTCCCTCTCCCCTTCAACTTCCCTGTGAAGCAGTAGCACATCGTGTAATTCTTACCAGCTCATCAACAACTAACTCCCTCTTCTGATAGCCCGACATCTTGCAGCACCCACAGGTTACACACCACCATTGAAACCGCCGTGTGCGTCGTGCGCCATGCGTCACAAACAGCCATGCGAATGGAACACAGCCATGGAAGTACACATCACGGCGCGCTTAGGGTTTTATTATAGAGGATTAGTAGCTGAAAAATTGTTGTTTTATTTGGTTGCCTGTGTCATTTGCAATATAGTTTTGTTTTTTGTTGGTCTTCATTCTTGCTTTGAAACAATGCACCCTCTTTGCAGAGAGTATGCTCTAATATCAGCAAATGTAAAAAAACACAAAGGCTCTGATTCCATAAACAGCACCTACTTAGACACCTAGAACAGTGTACGTACCAATGTATCTGCCTACTTATTTTTAAAAAAATTGGTACTGATAATTGGAAGCGCCCATAAAAACTGATTAAAAATATAGAAACATACGGCTTCTTTTACAAAGCCGTGGCAACAGCCTCGAAGCCCTTTAAATCTCTATGGGCTTCGGGGCCGTTAGCGCAGCCGCTAGCATGGCTTTGTAAAAGAGGCCGATAGAAACATGATGGCAGATAAAGGCCAAATGGCCCATCTATATGCCTATCCGCAGTAACCATTATCTCTTTCTCTCTCCGAGAGATCCCACCTGCCTATCCTAGGACCTCTTGAATTCAGACACAGTCTCTGTCTCCACCACCTCTTCCAGGAGACTGTTCCATGCATCTACCACCCTTTCTGTAAAAAAAAGTATTTCCTTAGATTACTCCGGAGCCTCATGGTAGGCATCTACACCAAGGTGCTTAGCGGCACCTACCCAAAATGTAGGTACAGCTAAGGGCGGAGCATGGGAGTTGATTTAGGTGCCCGTAGGAGCCTACATTAGGGGCTGGGATTTTAAGACAAGAAAACCCCAGCCTAATATACTGGCAGCTAAGTTTATACATGACTCCTGGCACCTAGCTCGATTTAGGCACTACTAGGCGTGATTCTACAAATTACACTTAACTTTGAATGACTTGCGATAGGTACTGTTTTCCTAAGCGCTGTTTATAGAATCAGGCCCACAATGTGTATTTTTCCTGCTTTTTAAAAAAATTTGTTAATGAAATGCAACAACATGGGGTATCCCATGCCATTACAAAGCACAGCCCATTCTGAGTTTCCAAGTTTATTAAAATTTTTGATAAAACGCAAATCAAAACTTCTAAGCGTTTCACAATTTATAATTGAAAAGGGGAGACAGGAAACAAATGAATACTCACAAAATAATACATGACCAACTTGAAACATTAGGAAAATAGGGAGAACTACAAATTAAGAGTAAAGAATACATAGAAGGTAAACCACAATGGGGAAGCTAGGGAGTAAAGATTAGAGAATAATCTGGCTGTAACCAAATCTAATTAACAGTCAAATGCATCTCGGAATAGGTAGTAGAGAATGACATGATGACAAAATTCATCACCGTTCCCGTCCCCGCGGATAACCGCGGGAAATAATCCCATGTCATTTTTTAGTGTCTATTTCAACCTCAGACCTTCTACACCAGCATTCTTCAAAGCAAAGCTTAAGGGTCAGTGGTTGTGGCCATTCATATTCTGATTCTTCCCCCTCTCCTTAAAGAATGACATGAAGATGGTTTCCCGCGGTTATCCGCGGGGACGGGAACGGTGATGAATTTTGTCACCACGTCATTCTCTAATAGGTAGGTCTTTAGATGTCCCTTAAATTTATCAAAATTGTTTTCTGCCCTACGATGAAGAGGTAAGGAATTCCATATTGTAGGGGCCAAGATTGCGAACGAGGTAGCCCGACGTGTGCTAGAGAATATATGAGTCAGCCTCCTTCATCTAGGATGCTGGCTGCTGTGCCTGGTGATGGTCTTGGTCAGGGCTGCCCAAGTCCGGTCCTCGAGATCTACTGGCAGGACAGGTTTTCAGGATATCCACAATGAATATGCATGAGAGATTTGCATACCAAGAAGGCAGTGCAGGCAAATCTCTCTCAGGCGTATTCATTGTGGATATCCTGAAAACCTGGCCTGCCAGTAGATCTCGAGGACCGGACTTGGGCAGCCCTGGTCTTGGTGCTCACACTGAAGTTTTGTTGTGTCAAGAGGTCCCCACTTGGAAAAATAATGAGGATCAGCGACTTATGCAGTCAGCAGTGCACTATGTTTAAATTCTTGTACACATACCGGCTTACATTCAACACTATTTAGCCAGCTGGGAACAGCTCCTGGATAGCAAAATAGCACATAGTTGGCTATCTGTTGATATTCAGCAGGAAATAGCTGGTAATCGCCTTCTAAATATCCTACTTGGCAGATTGGCTGGTGACCGACTATTTCCGGTAGTCCTGGGGCAGGAGCAATCCCCAATCACTCCTACCTTTTCCAATACTATCATCCAAAATGGTACCAGCAACCCCTAGCAATGGTCTCGTGTTACTTATATGAAAATCTAACTCCTAGCAGTGGTACTAAAACACTACCACTTGAAAGACCACTGGACTAGTGCCAGTAGGTTGAGAGAGGTCAGAGGAGTAGGGTTCTGGATAAGGGAGCAGGGTTCTGGGTCAGGTTGAGGATATGGATTGAGAGGGTTTGAGTGAGTATAGGAAAGTTGACCAGGCGGGTTTGAAGTAAGCTTTGGGTACGTGACAGAACCAATGGCCCCTTTAAGATGTGACCTGGGAATATCAGGTACAAAACAAAAAATGGAGTCCCAAAGATGTTTCAGCTGGGGAAATAAAGACAGCTTAGAGTCATTAATGACTTAAACAAAGTCTTTAATGGTGTTCAACAAAGATATCAATTATAATTGGTTCAACTAAAATAGACCCTGGGAGTATCAGGCCATGGCTTGGTGGCCCAATGCTCCTCGGCCTATGGAATAACATTATTTGTGGGTGGCCTGCAAGTGTTATTATTCCTTTACCACAGGAGCCAGCAATCTGCTGTACTGGGATAACACAGTTTGGTTACTCCCATGATAAAATCAAGGTGCTGTAACAGCTCACCTTTTATACAACTTGATAACTTCTCCCCATGAAGAGGATAAGTTGTGCAAGATATGCAGAAAATGGTAAAATTCAAGAGTCCCCAGTTGTATGGCCTAGAAAACAAATACTTTTTTTTTTTTTTTTTTTTTAATGAGCAGGGTTCATAATGGTCATGAAACTGTCACATATTGACACATTTTATAAACACTTCCATTAAAATCTACAATGAAAATATTTGTGGGTGTGGATACTTTCTGGAAATTTTGAAACAAAAGCAAAAGGCTAGATTTTTGTTATTTTCAGTTTTCACTTTTGCTTGGAATATTTTTATTTTGTATCTCAAGTGGATGGATGTCACCCAAAAGCTGCGAAGAATATTTATCTATCTATCATATATATATATATATGTACAAAGGGGGAGTGGATGCAAATACAATACACGCGCGCGCACACACACACACACACACATCCCCACCATCCTTTAGACTGAACAACAGATGAAGCTCTAAACTCCCTAAAGGGATTTTTCCTCTTTTTACTTTATTGGTCTTCACAAGAAAGAGACCCAAGGGTATGGTTTTTCAGATTGAAATGGCACCGAGACAATAGCTCTGCTGGGTAAGCTATTAGCGGACAGGGCTGGACACCGGGATCTCCTGTGCATCCACACGTTGAAATTTCAGTGTCTGGGAGATGCTGCAGATGATGCTTGGAATCTGGAGTTTTAATGAGGGCTAGGACCACCCCTCCCTTTCCTGAGCTCAGTTGTTATGTTAAGAGAGTCTCTGCCCTGGAGCGTGTGTGATTATAGAACTCATTCAGAGGAGAGGGGCTTTCCTTCTGCTCTCCATATGGAGACATTGTGTCCTTATTGCCCAGCACCCCTTGCTCTCCCTCAAAGCTGCCTTTTCTCCCTAAAGGACTTGTACAAACTGTTGGCCTGGCATTGTATTAAACTCTTAGCAGTAGCCAGCGGGGTGGCAGCTTCAGAGGTTTCTGATGGACAGGGGAAGGCAAAGAAGTTTGTGTTGGCAGTTGAAGCTTCCCAGTCATGGTCCCTGTTTTCTTCAATTCATACAACTTCCTACTTGCTTCCTCTCAGAACTGTAGCATCCAGAGCAAATGGGACAGGCAAGAGTTTCCCACTAAACTCTCTTCAGTAGGTTAAGAGAGAATAAAAAAGAGAAACTGACTTTACCCATATACTGTCTTTCGGCGATTTATTGAATTCTATCTCAAGTATATAATTGTCATCTGTAACAGCACTAGCAGGTGTATACAGCACTGTTCATTCTCTACAGAGCTTACAGTCTAGTCAAGACTAGAGAATGACACGGGGACAAATTTTTCCCTGTCTACGCGGGAACTCATTTTCCCGTCCCCGCAAGTTCTTTTCCTGTACCTGCCCCATTCCTTCAAGCTCTGTCCTCATCTGCACAAACCTCAAACACTTTAAGATCATAAGTAGCGACATTCTAGAGCTCAGATTGTGATGTCATAATGCCTCATTCCACCAATGCCTAAGCTCCGTCCTCATCTGCACAAACCTCAAACACTTTAAGATCATAAGTAGCGACATTCTAGAGCTCAGATTGTGATGTCATAATGCCTCATTCCACCAATGCCTAAGCTCCGTCCTCATCTGCACAAACCTCAAACACTTTAAGATCATAAGTAGCGACATTCTAGAGCTCAGATTGTGATGTCATAATGCCTCATTCCACCACTGCCTAAGCTCCGTCCTCATCTGCACAAGCCTCAAACACTTTAAAATCGTAAGTTTCCGAGGCTTGTGCGGTTAAGGCAGAGCTTACAGGAATGGGGCAGGGACAGCGACAGCGGCAAAACTTACAGGGATGGGACGGGGAAATTGAGTTCCTGTGGGGACAGGGACAAATCTGTCTCCATGTCATTTTCTAGTCAAGACAGAGAAATAAAGGCCAGTGATATGATTCCACCCAAGACCCAAGCAGTTCTAGTACTGGAGGAAGAACCAGGGAAAATAAAGGATCCACTTTTTCCTCTCCTGTATCGTCTATAGGGACGAACAGCCAGAAAATGTTCATTTTGTGTTGTTTACTGGACTTTTCATTGTATTCAGTTTTTCCTGGCCATTTTGCTGTTTTGTCACTTTCTGAAAATAGAAAAATGGTGCACTGTTTCAGAAAGAGAACACAGTCTTTTTCAGAGTCTGCGCATGCAAAATTCTTCACGCACTCGGAGAAATTGAAAAAGGACAGGTTTAGAACAAATGCTAGGAAGTTCTTTTTCACTCAGAGGGTGGTGGACACATGGAACGTGCTCTCGGAGGCTGTGATAGGCCAGAGCACGCTACAGGGGTTCAAGGAGGGTCTAGATAGGTTCCTAAAGGAAAAGGGGATTGAGGGGTACAGATAGAAGTAGAGGTAGGTTATAGGATTAGACAGAAACCACTTCACAGGTCATGGACCTGATGGGCCGCCGCGGGAGCGGACCGCTGGGCGCGATGGACCTCTGGTCTGACCCAGTGGAGGCAACTTCTTATGTTCTTATGTGTGGCGATTCCATGTTTGGGAAAGAATGCACACTCTTTCTGAAATAGTGCACACTATTATTAGAGAATAGCAAAACACAAAGGGCTCCTTTTACTAAGGTGAGCTAGCGTTTTTAGCGCATGCAGGATATTACCACGCACTACGCGGCTAGAACTAATGCCAGCTCAATGCTGGCGTTAAGGTCTAGCGCACGCGGCAATCCAGCGCACGCTATTCTATGCATTGATGCCCTAACGCACCTTAGTAAAAGGAGCCCAAAATGCCACGTGTTTTAGGGGTTTTTTTTTCTGCCTGTCGATAAAAACAAGCCAACACATTGCAATGACAGCCCATCCCTAATCTTCTGAAGTGGATCTATCTTTCTGTTCTAGGGGCATTTTCTGATATTTTTCTTGGGGGTCCTTAATTTAAACTTCTGCCACCGATACAGACAAATACATATAAAGATCTGTAAGTTAAAACAGTGAGGTCATGATTGTGAAAAACTAAACAAGATGGGTTAAAGGTAGGATTAATGGAGGAAAAAGGATAGGATGAGGAAAATCTCGGGGAGCTGCTGAGCCATCATACAACCTACAGTTGCTGTTCCTTTGGCAGAGTTAAAATCACAGAGACATAGCCTAATGGTTTGTGCAATACCCTGAAAACCTGGTGAACTGGCTTAAATTCCCACTGCAGCTTCTTCTGGCTCTGGGCAAGTCACCTAACCCTCCATTGTCCCAGATACAAAATAAGTACCTGTATACCGTATTTTCACGTAGATAACGCGCACCCATGTAAAATGCGCACACGGGTATAGCGCGCAGGAAACACAAATTTATGTAAATAAATTTTTATATACCGCGCTCACGGGTATACCGCGCATGCCGCCCCGACTCTTCTCTGGCTGCCCTGACTCTCCTCTGGCTGCCCCCCCCTTGAAGTCCTGTCCCCCCTTGAAGGTCTGCCTGTCCCCCCTTGAAGTCCTGTCCCCATCCTGAAAGCCTGATGCCCCCCCCCCCCCGACGCCCGATTCATCACCCGGAAGGACCGCTCGCACTCCCACCCCGATGGACCGCTCGCACTCCCACCCCGATGGACCGCTCGCACTCCCACCCCGATGGACCGCTCGCACTCCCACCCGAAGAACCGCTCGCACCCCCACAGCCTCCCCCCCTCCCCCATGGAGAAGCTGTCTACCTTGTTTCCGGATGCCAGTGAGCCCAGCTGCTTCCTCTGCCGGCGGTCCCGCCCCTTCTCTGAGCCCTGCGCTACGCTGCTTCCTCTTCCAGCAGTCCCGCCCTTTCTCTGATGTCAGAGAAAGGGCGGGACCGCAGGAAGAGGAAGCAGCACAGCAGGGCTCAGAGAAGGGGTAGGACCGCCGGCAGAGGAAGCAGCTGGGCTCACTGGCATCCGGAAACAAGGTAGACAGCTTCTCCATGGGGGAGGGGGGGAGGCTGTGGGGGTGCGAGCGGCTCTTCGGGTGGGAGTGCGAGCGGTCCATCGGGGTGGGAGTGCGAGCGGTGGGGGTGTGAGCGGTCCTTCCGGATGATGAATCGGGCGTCGGGCGGGGTGGGAACTATGTAAAAAAAATTTTATATAGCGCGCTCACGCGTATACCGCGCAAGGTTATGCACGGTTTGTAAAAACACGTATAACGCGCGCGTTATATGCGTGAAAATACGGTACTCGTAATATGTAAACTGCTTTGATTGTAACCAGAGAAAGGCAGTATACCAAGTCCCTTTCCCTTCCTTGGGCCTTCAGGCCTATGGATATAGTCTTTAGGTTTGAAGTGCAGGCAATGCCATATCAGAATATGTTATTCCGAAATAAAGGGCCTCACATGAGGGGCCGCTGAAAAGTTCTTAATAACCAAGAAGAGAATGATGTGGAGCCATGAAACTTACAAGTTATTACACACTTTTCTTGATGCTTTTCATATAATTGAAATGAAAAGTGCCAAGAAAAGTGTGGAATAACTTGTAAGTTTCATGGCTCCACATCATTCTCTTCTTGGCTGGGCTGAGAACTTTTCAGTGAACCCTCGTATTGTGATGTCATAATGCCTCATTCCACCAATGCCTAAGAGCCAACCTCTTTGCTGATGTCACAATGGCTTAGTTTCACTATACTTGTGTCCATTTATTAGATACATTTGCCTGATTGAAATGAAAAGTGCCAAGAAAAGTGTGGAATAACTTGTAAGTTTCATAGCTCCACATCATTCTCTTTTTGGCTGGGCTGAGAACTTTTTAGCAGCCCGTCATATTTAGCAGAATGTATCTGGGTAGAAGTACCTCTTACTCAGATAAGACCAGGTCATATCTGGATTTTTGATGGATAGCGCTGGTCATACCGCTCTGATAGAGTGAGAGTTACTCATTTAGTGGCAATATTCAGTTTGCTGTCCAGGTAGCTATCTGGATAAAGTTAGAACAGCAAGAATATTGTTGTTATTTGGGTAAGTGCCAGCACACGAAAGGATGAAATTCAATACACAAGGAGTTCCCTTTACCCAGAAATTCTAGTCAGATTCTTTCTTGAAGACCTCCCCTCCTCCCTGCCCCCACATACAAGTTACTTCTGTCTCTCTCTTTTTCAAGACCCCCAAGGCTCCTTTCTTGAGCCCTAGACCCATTGCAAAAGAAAGCCCAGAACTTTCTGAATCGCTATTTTTACTATTCCTCTCAAACCTCAGACATCATCCACTGGAATGTACCTATATGACACTGTATCCTCTCCTAACCTAAATCACATCATCTCCCTGATAGAGACATGTATTTACTGGGTGAGAGACCTATGGGGGACTTTTACATCTAAATAATAAAAGATGTCTCATTAAAGTTTATACAGTACTCCCCCAATATTCATGAGGGTTCTGTTCCAGGAACCCCCACAAATGTTGAAAAACCGGAAACACATTTTTTAGCAGGGAGACAGGAGAGGGCAGCCGGAGCGCTGGCGAGTGAAGGAAATCACTCGCAGTATGCTCCGACCACCTCTTCCTGTACTAAAGTCGGGCCTCACCAATCAGGAGCTGCGTGTCAAAGCAGCTCCTGATTGGTGAGGCCCGACTTTAGTACAGGAAGAGGCAGTCGGGGCATACCGCAGGTGATTTCCTTCACTCGCTGGCGCTCTGGCTGCCCTCTCCTGCCTGGTCATTTGTGGTCGGAAAATACTGTATATGAAAACAGAGCCCTGGAACTTAAAAGTCTTTGTGTTTTGGATATTACATGTACTTTTGGCTGCATGTTGTGCTGCTACTTTCCTCCTTATAGATAGGCATAGGTCTGCCTGCTGTATTACATTATGTAGATAATATTTCGTGAATCTTTGCATTGGTGCGGCATGCATGTTTCTTGCCTTAACATTTATTGTACTTTATATACTAAACTCAATAAAAAAATTTTGAACTTAAAAATAAAAGTTTGAGCGATACTGTACTCTGACACCTTGACTAATCACTGATTGAATAACACATATTTTTAGATTCTTCTGAAACCAACACTGTATTGTCACATGAAAGAGAGCATATTAATTGGAGCAACAGGCAAAACCAAGGATGTCGGAGTTTGAACCTTGTTTCTCCCAATGATGCTTCTTGTGAACTAGAACAAGTCACTTCACCCTCTGTGCATCTGGTACACAGATTTGGTTAGAGGCATAGATATACCCGCCATATCCAAATGCAACTTGCCTTGAGCTCTGATTTCGAAAGACAGTAGGGATGTTGTTAATATGCCTTAAAAATTAATCCACATAACTGATTTGCTGCACATTAACTTAACCTTCACTATTAGTCATCAAAGGCTGCCAACAGGTAAGGTTTTCATAATATCCCTAATGCACATTTATAAGAGAAATTTGTATACTTATTTTCTCCATTGCATGCAAATCTCTGTCATGCATATTCATTAGGGGTACCTTGAAACACAACCTTTGCTGGCATTTGAGGACTGGAAGTGAAGATCAAAGCCTTAAAAAGTTCTAAGGCACATTAAAAAAAAATTATTATCAAAAATGTGAAACAAATCAGAAAAAGTGGCCAAGAACTCAGAAAAAAACCAAAATCTTTCTATGTCACTAAAAGATAGGTAATCAGATTAAAAATAAGAATTCCTCTATATCAGTGGAATAGGTAAGAACATAAGAATTGCCACTGCTGGGTCAGACCAGTGGTCCATCGTGCCCAGCAGTCCGCTTCCACGGTGGCCCCCAGATCAAAGACCAGTGCCTTAAGACTGACTGGGCCTTGGGTTGAAAATTGAGATCCCCCCCCCCCATATCACCATTGCTCCCAAGGTAGTAGGTGGGAGATGGTGTGAGAGAAAGGATGCACATTTCCCAAAGCTGACATATTACTATTAATAAATTCAGAAAAATATAGGTTTTTTCCTACCTTTGTTGTCTGAGTGCTACTTTGGTCATAGTGTCTGCTTCTGTTTTTCTTTTTTCTTAACCATCTCCAGGGTCTCCTGTCCATTTCAAGCATCTTTAATATTGTAGCCACACTGCAGCCCTAGATCGGGGCTCTACAGCACACCCAGTGGCTGAACACAAAAAGTACACTAGCGTGTGACCCGGCCTGGAGTCACCCTGCAGGATTGGACTGACACAGAAAAGGAACTAAAATCAAAACATAACCACAGTTATATAAACTTTATTAATGCAAATTTACTTCAAAAAAAACCAAAAACCATAAAGGTCAGGATGACATCAACAAAGTAGATAATGTCAATTGCAAAAATCCAAGCAAAACAAAACTCAAGAGAACAAAAAACCAGCTCAGATAAAAGTTCAGGCTTTTTCTTTCTCTCTGACAAACACAATAATTCACCTGAGGAATTGCCCTCCTTAGAGCTTCCTTTTCCTCAGAGCTCTCACCGCCTATTCTCAGGCAGGTTATAATGAAAAAAATAAAGTTCTCTGCTCTGGCATCAACAGTTCACAGTTCCAAAACAAAGCCTCCAGCTTTTAAAGTACTGCTGGGAAATGGAGAGTGCCCCCAGGTTTGCCTTGCAAAAAACTTCATAAGCAGCCTTCAAATTCCCTCCCTGGGTGATTGCAAACCTCTCCCTCAGATAAGGCACTTTCAGCTTCTTAACTTCCAACAAAAGCAGAGTCCAAAACAATTTAAAAATCAAAACTCACTGTTGCAGCCTTATTCCTTGCATCTGGTTAGCAAGCCTACTTCCATTGGTTCCAGCACATCCACAAACTTTTCTGGCAGTTGTCCTTGTATTTCCATCAGAGTTTCCTCCTCATCAGGCAATGGAAGATTCAGGCAAGGTCTCACCAGCTTCTTCTAACTCCATGGGAGTACATCTATCCCCTCTGCTTGGCCCAGGGAGGTCATCAGGGAAGAAAAGCTTTAACCTTCTCCCTATCCTGCCTGCCTGCCTGTTCCAAACTGCTGACTTTTGTACTACAGGGACACGCCCTAATCTGGCTGAGTCAGCATGGAGTTGGGTGACTCTTGGGCTCCCCTGGTGGTGACCTGAATACTGTCTACCAAGTGATTTCTTAGTTGTCTCTGCCTCCCCCTAGTGGACAGCCGGGAAATCAACATGACCAGAACCAGGTCAGACCCTGTCTGGTCACAATATGTCCACCATTCATCTTTCTAGTGTGCCTTTATCTGTCCTATCCAGCGTTTCCCTATGTGTCCCTGTCCCAACCCATCTCCAACTTCTTTCTTCCTTTCCTCCTTTACCCACCCTCTGTGGTCTTGCATCTCTCTCCTTCCCTCTGTTGGTCCAGCTTATCTCTCTCTCTCTTCCCTCAGTTCCCCACCAGGTCCAGCATCTGCTTTCTTCCCCTCCCCTTTGATCCCGGTCTCTCTCTCTCTTTCTCTTCCCTCTGCTCCCATCCCCAAGACCAGCATCTCTCCCCCTTTTCGCCTCCCCCCCAGTCTAGTGTCTCTCCTCCTCCCACTGCCTCCTCCTTTGTGGATTTGATGTCTTTCGAACAACACCCCCTCCCTGCAGAGGTCTGGCATATGTCTACTACCCCTCTCTCTCCTGCAAACACTACGGCAAGTCATGGCAGAAGCAATACTGAAAGCTACTCTCTGTCCGATGAAATAGTAACAGTCTGCCCTGTAACTACATTTATTACAAGTTCATGATTGAATTGTCTTTTTATTTCTTTGTTTTCTCTAGGCCACTAACCTTAGAAGTACACCCGGTACTGTCCTTTTGTTCCAACTACTGGAGTTGCCATTGAAGCTTACTCCAGCCTATCCAAACCATTTTATTTGTGGGACTCAGACCATGAAAGTTTGCCCATTCATAATCTAGTTAGAGATCCTCTGTGTTCATTCAACGCTTTTTTTATTTTTTTAATTCCATCACCATTTTCCTCTCCACTACCTCCCTTGGGAGGGCATTCCAGGCATCCACCACCCTCTCCTTGAAAAAGAATTTCCTAACATTACTTCTAAGTCTACCACCCTTCAACCTCAAATTATGTCCTCTAGTTTTACCAATGTCTTTGGAAAAAATTTGGTCCTATATTAATACCTTTCCAATATTTAAACGTCTGTATCGTATCACCACTCCTCTCCTCCAGAGTATACATTGTTGTGACCTGCCTACAGGAAGTTGCATTAGAGAGACAGGACACAAAGAGGAAATGATCCATGGGGATGATATAGATAGAGAGACATTGGACCTGGGCATGAGGAGAAAGGGTGCATTTTCAGACAGCCCTACCATTGGGTGGCCCTGGGAATTTTGCCAAGTTTGCTCAATGGTAGTTGTGTCTCTGATTTCATGTACTCTCTTCCTTTGTCTCTTTTCCTCTCATTCTCTCATCTTTGTTCTTTTTACCTCCTCTCTATTCCTAATTTCTCTCATTCTCCCTTTATTGACCCTTTATAAACTTTTGTTTTGACATCCCTCTCTCTTATTTTCTTAAGGTCTTGCTATGATTTCTATCCATGTACTTTCTGCATTTTGTTGTCTCCCTTTTTTGTTCATCTCTTCTATTTATTTCATTCTTTCTTTTTCTTTTCAAGCTTTTTTTCTCTACAATCCTTTACCCTTTCCTCAGTCAGGACTCTAAAGATTCCCCACTAAAATAATGTGTCCCCTTTTGAAAAGACATCTATTTTCTGAAGTGAGGAATTTGATATGGTTCATTAGTAATAGCACCCCTTTGGGAGGTTGCCAGAATAGATTGTTCCTGCAATGGTGTGTAGAAACCCATAGAGTTTTCTAGAAGGAGTCTTGTGATGTAGTACTTAGGAGAAAGATCAGTCTTTTTTCCCACCTGTAGTAGGCTGCAAAATGTACACCGACAATGTAATAGCTTTTATATGAAGGAATGCAATTTCAGACCTGAGTTAGGGGTCTGTAAGTGCCTTTCTTCTTTTTTGGAGATTTAAAGAGGGTAAAGCAAGTCTAAAGTTTTCCATTTCTACCTTTTTACTTTTCCTTTCAAGTATCCTAAGGTTGTGGACGTGAAGAGTTAGTTTCCCATGTGTGGATGATAAAAAAGTTTTGCTCTCAGAGGAAAAGAATCAGAACCTGGATTGAGCAAATTGTACTTGTTTTGCTGGAGAGATTTAGAAAACATATTGGTTGCTCACTGAGTTCTTTAGGGGAGAAGGATTTTTTTTTTTTTTAATGATTCTTCCAGTCAGCATGATTATGACATTCATTTCCAAAACATATGGATGTCTCAAAATGGCTGAAATTTACATCCATGTGCTTGAAACATATAAATCATGAATTTACAAAGGCAGAACAGGGTATCCAATACTGCAGTACATCCAAATAGCAAGGGGAGTGTTCTGGGCATTTTTAGGTGAGACTAAGGAGAGCTTGAAAGTAGAGAATGACATGGGGACAAATTTTTCCCCATCTCCACAGGAAGTAAATTTTCCCGTTCCGTCCCCGTGAGTTTTGTTGCTGTCCCTGTTCCTGCCCCATTCCTGTAAGCTCTGCCTTAACCGCACAATCGTCAAACACTTATGATTTTAAAGTGTTTGAGGCTTGTGCAGCTGATGACAGAGCTTACAGGAATGGGGCAAGGACAGGAAATGAACTTGCTGGGATGGGAAAATGAGTTCCCGTGGGGATGGGGAAAAAAATTGTCACCATGTCATTCTCAACTTCAGGGGTAGGGAACTCCGGTCCTCAAGAGCCGTATTCCATGTCGGGTTTTCAGAATTTCCCCAATGAATATGCATTGAAAGCAGTGCATATTCATTCGGGAAATCCTGAAAACCTGACACGGAATACAGCTCTTGAGGACCGGAGTTCCCTACTCCTGCTCTACTTGAAATCACGATGCCCAACAGCGATTTATCAAAGTAGAAGAAACATCCATGTCTAACAAGAAGAATGTCTTTATTTAGACCTGCTATTTGGCACATCAAGGTTACAAAGAGTTGCTCTGATTGAGCAGCTATCCACTGAAGGTATTAAGGCATGACACCTCCTTAATCCCCTGGTGGATGCTGTCCCCCACCCTTTCCCCTAAAAGTGAAACTGGAAGGGGATCCCAGGCTTTTTAACAGTTTAGGTATTATAGGAACTCCTAACAGAGTAGAAAGCAGTTCTGAGGAGTAATTTAGGACTGAAACTAAGGGGAACAGGTAGGGTTACCAGATTTTCCGTTTGGAAAATTCGTACCCCCTAGACCCGCCCTCAGCCCCTCCCCCATTCCACCCATTTCTGCCCCAGCCCTGCCCCCCACCACCTGTTCTCGTTGGGGGGAGGGTATCCGCACATGCGCGGATGCCCTCCTGCCCGATGCAATGTGGAGGAAAGCTTTTCAAAACCCAGACAAGGTACCAGGTTTTGAAAAGTTGTCTAGACACAGGATCGAATCCTACTTTAGCTTTTCTTTTTATTGTGTGCTCTCAGGAACGGAACAATATCTACTGTATCTAAATATATTAGACGCCTGCAAGCCTAAACACCATTGAAGTGATGTTCATTCAGGTATTTGTTAACTGTTTCTGGAGGATTCAGTTAGAAAACCGAGTTAAAGTGGGATTTGAAGCTTAGCCCCTTGGTTTACTGTCTACACTTCTCCCTCGGTATTCGCGGGGGTTAGGGGAAGAGCCGGACCGCAAAGTGTGAAAAATCGCGAATAACTTTGTGCCAGCTCTGACCCACCCCTGGACTTTACCTGGTGGTCTCCACCTCCGATCGCCTCCTTCCGTGTGTGTTGCATGTTTGCAGGGGCCAGTGCAGGTGCTTTGGTCTCCTTTCCCTGCTCCGGGCCGGACAGAGCGAAGATCGTTCCTCTCTGGGCTGGGCAGCCTGTGCCGGCCTTACCTGGTGGCCTAGCGGGGCTTTTGGGGGCAGGAGCGATCTTCCTACACTCCTGCCCCGTGCAGATCGCCAATAAGAAATGGAGCTCCCTTAGTCTCTTTCTAGAAAATATAGAGTGGTTTGAGTGCGGTTTTAATGTCGTATGACTTTGCTTTACCTGAAGGGTCATTCATCTGTTAGTGTGACATGCAGTGAACAGTCTTATCACCCTGCCTGTATCCTCGCTACCCAGCGATAGACGGGAGAGTGACAATATTGACCTCCATTTTTGTAAGCTGAATTATAAAGGCAAATGTCCTAGCTCCATTATTGGGGAATGTGGAATATGTTACAGAACTGGGGGTGACAGGTTTATATTGAGATTTTGTCCTACTCACTATAGTCTCCTGAGTTCACTCCAATATGGAAGAATTCATTGAATGATGCCATCAAATAATACTTGTTTTACTGAAGGACTGAAACTGACTAAAAGTTTCTAAGACCTTTGGGACTTTTTCTTACATATTTTATAGCTAATTTAAATATGAGGGCGAGGAGGGATGTGATAAGCAGAACTGTGACTGTCTTGCTTCCCCCAACACCTGAGTTGTCTTCCCTGTACCCCTCCCCCCCAATACTTTTGTCTAGTGATACTAATGCCTGAAAAAGAAAAAAGAAAAAAGAACAGGAAAATAAGAATAAATTTTTTTTAAAAAACCTCCTCATCTATGTTGTCATAGGCTGTACACACACATACACATACAATTGATTGAGTTCTTTTTTATTTTGTAATCATTTTTATTAGAAAGGGTACAACTGGATAACAGGAACAACAATAATAATATCAAAAGCGCAAATACAAAGAGGCAGTATATACACAAGAAAATACACTCTCCACAAATAGGTACATGAATGGCAAAGGTATAGCAGAGCAACAAAGAGAAACCCAAAGGGAGGCCAGCCCCACCCAGCAAGCGGAAACGAGGAAATAGCTGGTACATACAGTCAGTAAAAGAACGTCACCCGAACCACCAGTAATACATTCAATCTGCATTTCTACTGTATAAGGACATAATGGGAGGGTGCTGTTGTGGTGACTCTGAATGTTCTGTTTAATTATCAAATTCCTGGTTAGGTAGCTAAGGGCCTGAAAATTAATTGAAGGAGGTACAAAGTTGAAAGTTTGCCAAGGGCACTTTATACACTTATACTGGCTCAATTTAAATGGCTTATGCAAAATATTCAAGATTACTTTTGGAATGTGATTTAGACTGGCTTGTTGAACTATGTGTCCTGAAGATGGGCAGTGGAAAAGAGCTTTAAAAGACCTGATTCTGATATCTAAAGATGTGCACAAGATTTTTTTCATTTACCTATTAAATGTGCTTTGTCCATTGTCCTTGTATCACTATTAAGAAGGGAAGTTATCAACATAGGTTAAGAACATAAGAATTGCCGTTGCTGGGTTACTGGGTTACTGTTAAGACGGGTTATTTTACCACAAGTTGGGTTATTTTAGAATGGAGTCCCATTTTATGCAAAGAGAACCTGTGCTAAAATGATCTGACTTGTGGTAAAATAACCCACCTTTGCAGCAGCCCACTGTGTGTGTGGGAGTGAGGAGTATAGTGGCAAGTGTCCCTAAGAACAGTCTCTCACTGAGGTTGCAGATTAACTATCTTATGGCAGGTGGTGCCACCTAGAGTTACCCTGGTAGTCTAATTGGCCGGACCGGGCCAGCCCCCTCAAGAACCTGGTGTCAGCTCCCCCATCTCAAGAGCCCGACCCTCCCACCCAACTGTAACAACCCACGTCCAAAAGGGCAGGAGGGATGCCTATTCCCTCCTGCCTCGGGCCTGCCTCTTCAAAATGGTGTATCCTGGGATGCACTTAGAGGGCCTTAGGCATCTGAGCCAATCAAGGCCTTAGACCCCTCCCATTGCATCCCAATATAACCCAGGAAGGGGAAGGCCCTGATTGCACCAGGAAGGAGAGTGGGCATTACTCCTGGCCAACTTTTTAACAAAAAAGGTATGGGATGTGAAGGGGTCCTGGGGCATATGGGGGGGGGGGGTTGTCATGGGGGTCCAGGCATAGGGGGATGACTCTGTGGCATGAGGGTTTGGGTAGAGTTACTATATGACTTCAGAAAAAAAAAAGAGGACAGATTTATTTCCATTGTTTTCAGGGGATGTAAAACCCGTATGTCTCACTCTCAATCCATCCTCCTTTTTCTGGAGCTATATGGTAACCTTACATCCCTCCTGCCAATTCCCCCCCTTCCCCCCCATGGGGAGGGTCCCAGCATCAAGGGGGACACAACTTTTTTTATTTATTTTTTTTTTTTTAATGGGAGCAGCTGTTGTGCACTCATTAAAAAAGCAGCACCTCCTCTCCCTGCCTGCCAGCTCAGCTGATCGGGTATTCCCCTGCCCCGATCAGCTGAACAGGCAGGCAGGGAAAGCAGAGGCTGCTTTTTTTTTTTTTACACTGACATTTCGGTCAGGCAGGAGGAAAAGTTGTGCTAACGATTATTCTGAGCAAGTGCCAGGCACAGTTCCTCCCCTTTTTACTGGCAATGCTATGCACAAATAGCACGCATATAATTTGCATGTTGCTGTGCTGAGCATCGCCAGTAAAAAAAAAAAAAAGAATCACTCCCACCACAGTATTTTTTACTGTGGTGTTGGAGCTTTGTGCAACCTGTCCTCATACCTGAGTGTCCCAGATTCATATATGAGTGACTTGAACTATGCTGTAAATCAGTGTCTCACAAACTATTTCTAGCTGTGGCATACTAAACAGTATCTAAGTGTCAATATAAAATACTAGTACCAATCTTGTAGAAGTCATGCCTAGATTGAAGGTGCAGACATTACACCTGCTCAAGAACAGGTATAAATATAAGATCATAAGAGTCGGAAGATCCATCAAGCTCAGTATCCTGTTTCCAACAGTGGTCAACCCAGGCCACAAGCACCTGGCAAGATCCCAAGGAGTAAAAACAAATTTTATGTTGCTTATCCATCTCAGTAATGGTTTATGGACTTATTTTTTAGGAAATTATCCAAACCTTTTTTTAAACACTGCTAAGCTAATTGCTTTCACCACTAAATACAATACACACACACATGCACAGGTATTTTGTAAAACATAGAAACATAGAAATAGACAGCAGATAAGGGCCCACGGCCCATCTAGTCTGCCCACCTTAATGTCCCTCCCCTACCTTTGCCCTGTGAATAGATCCCATGTGCCGATCTCATTTGGCCTTAAAATCAGGCACGCTGCTGGCCTCAATCACCTGTAGTGGAAGACTATTCCAGCGATCAACCACTCTTTCAGTGAAAAATAATTTCCTGGTGTCACCTCGTAGTTTCCCGCCCCTGATTTTCAACGGATGCCCTCTTGTTGTCGTGGGACCCTTGAAAAAGAAGATATCTTCCTCCGCCTCGATGCGGCCCGTAAGATACTTGAACGTCTCGATCATGTCCCCCCTCTCTCTGCGCTCCTCGAGCGAATATAGCTGTAATTTGTCAAGCCGTTTTTCGTATGGTAGATCCTTGAGTCCCGAGACCATCCGGGTGGCCATTCTTTGCACCGACTCCAGTCTCAGCACATCCTTGCGATAATGTGGCCTCCAGAATTGCACACAGTATTCCAGGTGGGGCCTCACCATGGATCTATACAATGGCATAATGACTTCCGCCTTACGACTGACGAAACCCCTTCGTATGCAGCCCATGATTTGTCTTGCCTTGGACGAAGCCTGCTCCACTTGATTGGCAGACTTCATGTCCTCACTGACGATTACCCCCAAGTCTCGTTCTGCTACCGTTTTTGCTAGGATCTCGCCATTAAGGGTATAAGACTTGCATGGATTCTGGCTGCCCAGGTGCATAACTTTGCATTTTTTGGCATTGAAGTTGAGTTGCCATGTCCTAGACCATCGCTCCAGTAGGAGTAGGTCGTGCATCATGTTGTCGGGCACTGAATCTTCGTCTGTTGTGCATTTGCCCAATACATTACTCAGTTTGGCGTCATCGGCGAATAATGTTATTTTACCTCGAAGCCCTTCTGCCAAGTCTCTTATAAAGATTTTGAATAGGATTGGGCCCAAGACTGAGCCCTGTGGTACTCCACTAATCACCTCCGTCATTTCGGAGGGGGTGCCGTTCACCACCACCCTTTGGAGCCTACCTCCAAGCCAGCTCCCAACCCATTTCGTCAATGTGTTACCTAATCCTATAGAACTCATCTTGCTCAGTAACCTGCGGTGTGGTACGCTATCGAATGCTTTGCTAAAGTCCAGGTACACGATGTCCAGGGACTCCCCAATATCCAGCTTCCCCGTTACCCAGTCAAAGAAGCTGATCAGGTTGGATTGGCAGGATCTCCCCTTAGTAAATCCATGTTGTCGGGGATCCCGTAGATTCTCCTCATCCAGGATCTTATCTAATTGGTGTTTGATTAGAGTTTCCATTAGTTTGCTCACTATCGATGTTAGACTCACTGGTCTGTAGTTTGCTGTCTCCATCTTTGAGCCTTTCTTGTGGAGTGGAATGACGTTAGCCGTCCTCCAGTCCAACGGGGCGCTGCCTGTACTAAGGGAGAGGTTGAAGAGCGCGGACAGTGGCTCCGCCAAGACATCACTCAGCTCCCTAAGCACCCTGGGGTGCAGGTTGTCCGGCCCCATTGCTTTGTTAACCTTGAGCTTTGACAGCTCACCGTAGACACTGCTGGGCGTAAACTCAAAGTTACTAAACGGGTCAACTGAGCCAACCCTTGTCTGTAGCTGAGGGTCGAGCCCTGGCGCTTCTCGGGTGAAGACTGAGCAGAAGTATTCATTTAATAGTTGGGCTTTTTCCGAATCCTTTTCCACATAGTCTCCGTCTGGTTTCCTAAGACGTACAATCCCGCCTGAGTTTTTTCTTCTATCACTGATAAACCTGAAGAAGGATTTATCTCCCTTCTGGATGTTCTTTGCTAGAGACTCCTCCATGAGGAATTTAGCCTCCCTGACTGCTGTTTTGACGGCTTTTGATTTGGCCAGGCAGTCTGCTCTAGAGTCCTGCTTCCCTGATTGTTTGTAAGAGATGAATGCTTTTTTCTTCTCCTTGATCAGGTCTGAGATCTCCGCAGTAAACCACTGTGGCTTATTGTTCCTTCGCCTTTTATTTACTGATTTTACATAGCGGTTTGTTGCTTCTTGTATGGTTGCTTTCAAAGTCGACCACATGTCTTCCACGTTATTGGTTTCTTCTTGGCTTTGTAGTGCCTGGTGAACGAAGTCTCCCATTTCTTTGAAATTTGTGTCCTTGAATTTGAGGACATTGGTTAGTGTAGTAGATTTAGTGAAACCTTTCCTGATATTGAACCATACCATGTTGTGGTCACTGGAGGCCAATGTGTCGCCCACCGAGACCTCTGTGACACTTTCTCCATTGGTAAGTATCAGGTCCAGTATTGCCTGATCCCTTGTCGGTTCCAACACCAGTTGCCTAAGGCTTGCTCCTTTCATAGAGTTTAATAGCCTCCTGCTGCTGCCGGAAGCAGAGGTAAGTGTAACCCAATCCACATCAGGCATGTTGAAGTCACCTAGCAATACTGTGTCCCCACGCAAGGTGATATTTTCTATATCTTCGATTATTTCCATATCCAGGTCATCCTGTTGTCTTGGGGGTCTGTAAATTACGCCAAGATACAAGCATTTGTCCTTCCCTCTGGCCATATAAATCAAGACACATATAAATCAAGACGCCGATAATGGTCTATCCAACTTCATCCATGAGTACATATATGGCCTAACTCTATGTATGCTGCTAAAAATTGCGTGCAGAAATTTGAATATGCACTCAGTTTCCATACGCAATCTAATTGAACAAACCAATTAGCACTTATAATTGAGTGCTATTAATCAATTACCAGTACTAATTGGCATTAATTAACATTATACACATGGATCGAAAAAGGAGGTGTGGCCATGGGAGGGCATTTCTGGAATTTGTGCATAGTTTTACAGAATAAGGGAGATCTGCATGAAGTTGCACCAGGTTTTACTTGGTGTAAATCCTTGCGCCTAAACGTGGGTGCAGATGCTGGCACCAAATACTATTCTATAAATGGCGCTTGACGTTGAACTTACCAACATAATAAATTAATTTGAGAATATAGTCAAAAAACAGCTTCAAATAAAGATTTTAAATACTCACAATAAAGAAGTTTGTGTATTATAATAGAAACATGAGGGGCCTCTTCTATCAAACTGCACTAGCAGTTTATAGTGTGGTGAGCTGCGCTGAATGGCCCGCGCTACTCCCA
The DNA here is from genome assembly GCF_902459505.1 of Geotrypetes seraphini. Classification (NCBI taxonomy): domain Eukaryota; kingdom Metazoa; phylum Chordata; class Amphibia; order Gymnophiona; family Dermophiidae; genus Geotrypetes; species Geotrypetes seraphini. Next base: position 182,410,500 of record NC_047087.1, read on the forward strand.
ACGCTCATAGAGTTCCTATGAGCATCGGGAGCAACGTGGGCCATTCAGCGAGGCTCTCTACACTAAAAACTGCTAGCGCAGTTTCATAGAAGAGGCCCTAAATCTCATACAAAATCAATAAATTGTATTATAGAAATATAACACTCCACAAATATAACTACAATCACAATCCCCAGACATACAAACCCACTAAACTACCCAACCTTACAACCATGAAAAACCAATCCAAAGTTTCAATCCTGAATAGGAGAGTTTTAAAGTCGCAAATGTCCAAAAGATATAATTTCCAAATTTTCAGACGACACAGTCATCGAAAGTAAAAATCCGTAAGTTATGTTACACTTGTAATAAAGCTTCTGTTGAACCGAATTAGAACCAGTCTTGCTTGATGCTGAATGCCATTTATAGAATAGCCCTTACCACAAAATTATATCAGAGCTTATTTTTGGCACTGTGTATATAATTAAGTCCCTACTTAACAAGAACGCACTAGTGTGCTCCATCCATACTTTTATACATGACCTAATTTTATAAGAATCCAATGTTTTACAAAATGGTTTATAAAATTGCACTCCAGAAGCACAAACACAAAGATAACAAAGCCAAAATCCAGAGCTCATAATACCAGAGACTATATGGAAAAGGCTGTCGATGGACTTCATCATAGAGTGCTTAATATTGCATCTTGGTTCCAGTGCAGTGGCCCCAAGGATAGATATCTTCACAGTGATAAATAAAATCTAGATTAAGGCATTATAGTAACACCATTACTGAAGCTCATGAATAGTAACATCACTGCCTTATGTTTTGTAACACAACTACTGAAGCTCAGGTAAAGAAGCCTCAGTAACAAAGCTCATAAACTGTACCTCAGGTATTGTAACACCATTACAGAAGCTCTTATAGCATAACACCAGCCATTAGTAGCCTATACTGTAGAAGATTTCAATAAACAATATAGTAAACTTGCTCAAAGATTACATAAACCCATTATATTCAACCTTCTTTGAATTACTAACTTTTAGATAACTGTGGTAATCAGAACAAAAGCGAAAAAAACTATATTTTGCCGGTTTAATTTTGTCAAAGAAGTGCTACCATAGCATTTAAAGTCCATAGGTTGAGTCAAGTATGGCATGTAACAGACATGCATGTAGTAACCAATCTCCAGAGAATTAGATACAGTGACCTAGGCTTGTAAAGATCTAGATCAGTGGTCTTCATTGATTTTTAAGCTGGGTCCACTTTGGATTCTAATGAGCTGAAGAACTTCCAAATATCTTCCCATTCAGGGCTATGACGCTGCTGACCATCCATCCCCACCAACTCACCTTCAACCTTCACTGGGGGGTATCCTCAAGGTTGTGAGGATTTCCAAAAGCATTTTCTTTTGTCTAATAAGAGATGCTTTTTCCTTCAAGTATGCATATCCCCCCCCCCCCCCCATGCTTTCCACTTTCTGTCCTGAGCCTAGGTAGGAAAACAGCCACCCCAGAGGTCTCTAGAGGCTGTAATTGGTCCCCAGACTTTGCAATGAAGTACACTGATCTAGATACTGACCTCAGCTAGGCTACCTATAGTGTGTTTATAATAAGAGATGATGGAGAAACTGAGAATATTGGAAAGGCTGTGCATGAGGTGCACTAGGACAGGAGAGGGTAGTTAGTTACACAGTTAGTTACCTCAACAGAAAAGCAATCAGTTATGTGAGATAGTTACTTAAGAAAGTAATGAAGTAAAGTAATTAATAACGTTGGCCTAACTTCTGCAGATTTCCTGAGCCATGCAAATGACTAATTTATTTGCAGACATTTGACCCACAGAATATTTTCTTTTGCTACAGAAAAGATATTCAGATAGGCTTAGGGGTTTTAGGAGTTTGATACTAGTTCACAGGTTTTTTTGCATATCTCTGAATGTTGCATGTGGTTCCCAATGAAAAATTATAGGTTCCTTTTACAATGCTGTGGTAAGAGTGTAGCTCTTGATTCTGGACTGTTTGTGGTAAACACTAATGCATGCTTACCACAGCAAAAAAAAAAAATGGCATACTGCGGGGCACCCTGAAATCGTCCTGCCATAATTTGGGGATATACACGCTACCCATGTGCTAAAAAAAAATAACAAGTTTTGTAAGGAGAGTGGGCATGTTACATAGTAAATGAATGAGTTCAAGTTGAGACTTAACTCAGATAAAACACTTTATATTTTTGCACCCCATTAAAGGTGAATACTGAGTCAAATCTGAATTTGAATGGAATTTCATATCTGATCAACAATCAGTACGAATTTTAGGGATTCTTTTGGACTAAAATTCAGACTGATGCTTTGATTCAGAAACGTTTTTATACATTATGGAAATTGCAAACAATTAGACCATATTTTAATACTTCCTCTTTCAGATTATTGGTACAATCTTTAGTTCTGAGTAAGCTAGACCAGTGTTTTTCAACCTTTTTTGGGCAAAGGCACACTTGTTTCATGAAAAAAATCACGAGGCACACCACCATTAGAAAATGTTAAAAAATTTAACTCTGTGCCTATATTGACTATATATAAAGTAATTCTCTTGAATAGGAATCAAATAAACACAAAGAAAGTATTTTATAATGCTGCCACCGCCAACAACACCATTGGCGGCGGTGGCACTCAAGTGGCTAAAGAGCCGCAGTTTGCCGGCCTAGGGACAACACTGGAGGGTGGCCAGCTGTGCACCCCCTTGGGACGTAAACCCGGGGTGGGGCAGACCGCCCCCCCCCACCCTGGTATGCCACTATCTGTACCTCACTCCCTCCCTATGACCAAAAATTCTCCTTTCTTCTATTCCCCGTGTACACAACCATCTCTTTCCCTCCCTTCCTCTCTCCAAAGTCCATGCCTTCTGTGTCCAAACACTCATTCCCTCCCCCACCTCAGCATCTCTTTCCCTCCCTTCCTCTCTCCCAAGTCCATTTCTTCTGTGTCCAAAAACGCATTCCCTCCCCCACCTCAGCATCTCTTTCCCTCCCTTCCTCTCTCCCAAGTCCATTTCTTCTGTGTCCAAAAACGCATTCCCTCCCCACCTCAGCATCTCTTTCCCTCCCTTCCTCTCTCCCAAGTCCATGCCTTCTGTGTCCAAAAACCCATTCCCTCCCCCACCTCAGCATCTCTTTCCCTCCCTTCCTCTCTCCCAAGTCCATTTCTTCTGTGTCCAAAAACGCATTCCCTCCCCCACCTCAGCATCTCTTTCCCTCCCTTCCTCTCTCCCAAGTCCATTTCTTCTGTGTCCAAAAACGCATTCCCTCCCCCACCTCAGCATCTCTTTCCCTCCCTTCCTCTCTCCCAAGTCCATGCCTTCTGTGTCCAAAAACCCATTCCCTCCCCCACCTCAGCATCTCTTTCCCTCCCTTCCTCTCTCCCAAGTTCATGCCTTGTGTCCAAAACGCACTCCCTCCCCCCTTTTGTGTTCCGTGTTTGCCTACCAGCCCATCTTTGCAACTTTCTCAGCAAAACGAAGCTCAAGCCGCGAGGCTTGTCTTCTGCTTCCTGTCTGCCCTGCCGCACACAAATAGCCGAACGGAAGTATTCTCCGACGTCAGCGCTGACGTCGGAGGGCAGGCTTTGCTTAAGCCCTCCCTCCGACGTCAGCGCTGACATCGGGGAACGCTTGCGATCGGCTATATGTTAGCTGCAGGGCAGGCAGGAACAGAAGACGAGCCTTGCGGCTCGAGATGTATTGAACTCCGCGGGTCCCCCGTCCAGCTCTCTCCTGTCCACGTGGGGCGGACCGCCCCTCTCCCTAGACTGGTGGTACTGCCCTGATGGCGGCCCTGACCGTACGGCACACCAGGCAACATCTCGCGGCACACTAGTGTGCCGCGGAACAGCGGTTGAAAAACACTGAGCTAGACTATTGTAATATTGTATATATTGCAGGCTATAAGAAAAATCTTAGATTGCATATTGTTGAAAATACTGATGTTCGGTTGATTTTTAATTTAAGAAGATCAGAACATGTCGCATGTTATTATCACAAATTGCATTGGCTCCCAGTCGAGGAAAGAGGGATATTTAAATTAGGATGTTTGTGTTATAAGATGTTGCATGGTTTTGCACCAAATTATTTAGTGGACCATTTTGAATTTACTAATCCAAGACACTCTCAGCGTATTTGCTCTATGTTTACTTTCCCATCAGTTAAGAAATGTTTATATAAAAGATACTTTCATCGGCTTCTCTCTTACTAGGCAGCAAACTGGGATGAATAATTTAAAGGTCTGATTACTAGTTCTGTCTCTTATCAGCATTTTAGAAAGTTGCTAAAGACCTATTTATTTGAAAAATTTGTGGATGTTTAATGATTGGATTTTGCTGTGTCCATACCATAGAACTTCAAGGTACTATGATATATAAATAAATTTTTATGTTATGTTATGTAACATAGTAAATAATAGCAGATAAAGACCTGAATGGTCTATCCAGTCTGCCCAATAGTCAAACTCATTATATATTCACAGTTAAATTGTCTTTAATATTTCTGGGCAATAGACCATAGAAGTCCGCCTGGTACTGTCTTTAGGTTCCCACTGCTGGAGAAGCCCACTCCAGTCTACTCTTATCAACCTGGAACTTCTATTAAAGCCCTCCCCAGCTCACCCTAAACCAAATCGCCCTATATGGGACACAGACTGAGCAGGATAGTTTGTTTTATATCATTCATAGGGATTCTCTGTTTATCCCACACTTTTTTGAATTCTGTCACGGTTTCTTCTCCTCCCACCTCCTTTGGGAGGGCATTCCAGGCTTAGTGCATGAGTCATTACTGTCTTCATAATGGGTGGCAGTAAGCACTAACATGCTAATTTGTTTAAGTGGTCATGCGCTAATGACAAAATTAGTGCATGGCCATTAATACAAAAAAATAGGAAATTCCACCATTTTATCTCAGTGATAAAAATGGTCTTAGCCTACGGGAAAGACCCTCACTAAAGGCCCCTTTTACAAATCTGTGGTAGTGATTCCCGGGCAACAAATATCCCAAAGTCCACAGGAATTGAATGGGTTCAGTGTATTTGCCACAGGATAATCGCTATCATGGCTTTGTAAAAGGAGCCCTAAGACCACGTTTTACCGCTGTTTAGTAAAAGGGTTCCTATGTGTGTGAAAAGCAAGTGCAGTCCATGTGCCAAATTTTGCTTTGGTTATTGGTGCAAACCTCATAGGTAAAAGCAGATGCAGAGCATGCACCAATGAGAAGAATTTTGATTATAGCAACCCTGAATACTGTATATACTTAAATATAAACTGACCTGAATATAAACCGAGGTAACCTTTTTTTCCCCAAAAAAAGGAGGAAAAAAGATTGACTTGAATATAAACCATGGGGGTTTAATATTCAAGTGCAGTGCCTTGCTCTGCCAGGCTCTACATCCAACCCCCTCACTCACTCCCTCCCTTGCCCTGCTAGTCTCTGCACCCAGTCCCCCTCCCTCCCTACCAGGTTCTGTACCATTTCCCCCCTCCCTCTCAATGACTTGCAGGCCTCCTCCAGTGGCCGGGACAGGAGGGATCCCTCCCGCCTCCTGTCCCAGCCCGATTCTAATTATTTTTATCTCCTTCCCGCCTCCTCCATACCTTATATATCCCTGGTAGCTCAGTGGTGAATCATAGCAGGAGTGATCTTCCTTCGCTCCTGCCCATGCAGAACCGTGAGGTGGGAGGGAGATAAAGGGCTGGGTAGGAGGCGGGAGGGGTCCCCTCCATGCAGCATCTCTTCCTTCCTCCCCTCCATTATCATGTGCACCATTTCTTTCTCTCCATGAACCATCTTCTCCATAAGGCTATAGCGGAGAGAATAAATGAATTCTTTGCTCCGGTCTTTGCAGTAGAAGATGCAAGAGATCTACCTGAACCTAACACCACTTCTGGCATTAGCCACGCCTATAGTAGCGCTAAGAACCAGTAGGCAACTCTGGAGGCGCGATTCCAGCACCTTTTGTTTATTCGCTTTAAATTTAACATTAATTGCAATTTCAAACAGAGTTTCCAAATTAACTTAGGTGCCATTAGGGCCTAAGTTTAGATGCCATTTATAGAAGTTCCTTCTAATTAATTAGCGAGGGATTAGTGCAGGGGCCCTTATCGCCTATAAAATAGGTGGCAGTAGGTGCTCATGCTGTAAGTTCTTTTTAACGGCCGCATGCTAATAGCAAAATTAGCACATGACCATTAATTCAGAAAATGGGAAAATTAGCCATTTTCTAGCCACAGCAAGAGTGGCCTTAGCACACCCCCTATGCAGATCTTTCCTAGTTTTGCCATGTCTACAGGAAAAAGGCCCCCAAGTGATTTGCTATTCAAGACAGAGCATAAAAAAATGATGGGCCTGACACTGAGCTGGCATGGCAATTGTAACGTGCCAGTGCCAAAGCTTAAATTAATATATATAAAATGTAATGTAATAACAGGGCACCTGGTAGGAACATATTTTATAAAGGCACTTAATGGGGTATATATATTGTGGCAAGTCCAACACTGCTTCCAACTTGCACCATGGTAAAAGCAGGAAGAACAATATTTCAGGTGGTAGTTAATTCCATCAGAAGAATTTCCCTAGCTATGAGGCTGCCTATCCCAGTACAGAAAGCTTAGATGCCATCTCTGTGCAGAATGAGAAAAGTGGCTCTGCAAAAGGAGCCTATTCGACAAAGAATAAAACCCTTTAAAACTGCATTTAAGCAGCATTGTATTCCCTAATTGCTATTTTCAGCTTGGCCAAAGGGGGAGCCAAAGGCAGTACTGGCCCATGCTCATACCTCAGAGCCTGGGGCGTGGCTTGCCACAATATAAGCCAGAGCCTCAGACAGGGAAAGAGGAGGCTCAGGAAGGTGGATGGAAACCAGCCTGGCAGAAGGTGCCAGAGAAGCAGACCAGAGAGTGGAACAGAGCTCAGCCCAGAACCAATCCTGGGGAGAAGCTAATGGAACTGGAGGAAACTGGACTGCCCACTCAGTCAACTTGGCCTACTCCTGAGGAATGCATGGAGGTGTGTGAAGAAGTGCCTGTACAAGGTGAGCTGAATGAGGATATGGACATTAGCTGAATGAACCCTGCTTATTGTCTTTTCTCTTTCTTGTAGAAAGGATTTGTTTCCCTTTTTTCTTGCCTTATTGCAAGGGAACTGTGCAGTAAACCTTTATTGTTCTCACCTGAGAAGAATCTGCTTGAACTGTATTTTGTTTCATGGAAGTGTTTTTGTTTTTTTATTTTTCCTTGTTGGCTGGGACTCATTGAATGACTTTACTGAACTGTGAAACCTATGCTGCATCATACACACTGGGTGGAGTTAACTAAGCAACAACTATTCAGTAGTACTGATAAATGAACCTGTGAAGTGGTGACTGTGTTTGAATCTTATTCAAGGTTATTTTTCTCCTCTATTTTGAGCCTCCTGAGTTTCTAGAAACAAGGCCTAAGGGCGTGGCATCTAACCAGGCTGAAGGAAGCCAAAGATCCACTGAATACCCTATTAACCTACACCCCACCACCCTTTTCCCTCTAACAAAAACACACAAACTCCACTTATGGGTGAAAATTAGCCGCAGCCCTGTTTATTGGAACTTACACATTAATAAATATATCAACATATAAACAGCATATTAACATGATATCACAAAAGTTCTGAGCTACCTTAACAAAGTTATGTCCCCTGACCCCGCCATGGAAGCAAAGATCTGAGGGATGGCATGTCCCCCACATGCCCCATTCTACAGGGTCACCTGACCCACCAGGAACGGCTCCCAGCCGGCCCACCGCTCATCCCCTGATGAGCCCAGCAGCCAGTAGCTCGGGATACCGCCAAGATGCCCCTACCCTGCCCTCCTATCCAGTACCCCAAGGGCGGGCGGATGGGAAAGCTGCCTCGGATGACCAGGTGCACCCTGAGTCCTCCAAGCCCCTGTTTTCAACCCCCCCATCCCGCCGCTCTGCTTGCCGTGGCCCTCCAATGGCAGGTCTTCCAGACGGCGGGAAAGACCCTCCAGCCAATCGCCTGCCTCCTACTCCCCAGCTGGCCCCGCGTCTCCGACGGGCTACCACGCAGGCCTACCAGCTCCACGTTAGATTCGCCCGTCGAGACAGGCTCTCGAGCTACCTATTATCCTAAAGCAAAAAAATATATATATATAAATAAATAGAAATTTTTTTCAACCTCTGTTGTCTAGTTTCTGCATCCCTCATCTTCCATCCAGTGTCTGCCTTCTCTCTGTGTCTTCCATTTGCTATGTTACAGTGCCTCTCCCTTCACCCCCCACCCAATTGGTCTGGCACCCATCTTCTTCCCTCTTCTCCCCCCATAGTCTGGCATCTCTGTCTTCTTCTCTTCCAGCGTCTTCTCCCCACTTTCTGTTCCCCATTTCCCTTCAGTGTCTTCACCCCACTCTCTGTTCCCCATTTCCCTTCAGCATCTTCTCCCCAACTCTCTGTTCCCCATTTCCTTTCAGCATCTGTTCCTCTCCACCCCTTCAGTGTCTGTTCCTTTCCACCTCCACCCTTCCCTCTCGCCACCCTCTTTAGCTTCTGTTCCTTTCCACCGCCCTTCAGCACCCCTCACCCCTCACGCGAGCATCTCCCTTCCCCTTCCCTTTGTAGCACATTAGTGTAATTTGGCAGGCTGCCAGACCCTGCCTGAAGTCGCGTGCATCTGCAGGCAAAAGCTTCTCCTCTGACGCAACTTACGGTTGCGTCAGAGGAGAAGTTTCTGCCCGCAGATGCATGCAACTTCAGGCAGGCTCCGGTGGCTTGCACAAATTACACTAACACACCACGAAGTTAAGGAGAAGGGAGAGAGGGAGGGAGATAGATGTGGCTGGTATGTAGGAAGGAGGGAGAGGGTCATGTGCGATTGGTGACCGTGTGCATGGCCCTCCCTTAACTGCAGAGACAAGGCCATTCACTGCTCCACAGGGCAGTGGATGGCCTTGTCCCCGTACCCACAGTGAGCACTTTTTTCCCCCACCGTTTCAGCGGGTAACAGCCACCATGTCATTCTCTACTTGCAAGCACTATTCTGACCTCACGTGCAACTTTCTTCAAATTAGTCCCCTTAATTTCCAGCTTCTGTTACTGTCTTTTCTATCTATCTGCTCCTTCTTTGCCTAAACCCTTTGCTGTCTATTAAAATGTTTTATATCATATTGTGATCACGTTATAGCATAGCATACTGTGCCATACCTTGCAGTGTTATTTGAATATTGTTACTGTTATAATTGTCTATTGCTTAGGTTTGACTTATTCTTGTTGTACATGCCTTGAGTGAATTCTTTCAAAAAGGTGATAAATAAATCCTAATAAATAAATACCAGCATTAGGAGGAGTCTGGAAGAATCTTGTATCTGCCAGATTCAGTACTTACCCTCTTTCTGTTCTGTGCTGGTAAGGGAACAATTGCTATTGTTATTATCCTTTATTAGAAGCATCTAATGAGCTTAGTAAGTAAAATGTGTTTATGGGATGGGATTGAACCCTGTGTCATCATTCTGTTTGGGGCTGAACAGGATAATCCTTGAATTGTGTAGGTTTGGCTCAGCAGTGGTCAGTTAATAGCGTTAATTGCTGGGGAGCTTCTATTCAACCATGAGCTATGGTGTGGAATCCTAGTCAAGTGCACCATCTGGAACTTCAAGCTTTTGTCTTGGGATTGCATTCTACTGGCTGGCTACTGAGCTGGCTACTATTTTGACTCGGTTGTTGGAACTTTTCAACTTTATTCTAACCACTGGAGTAGTAAAGGGGGTGGCGTGGCAGTCCGTCCCAGGCGCCATCTTGTCCTCCTCTCTGCCCCCCCTGCTTGTTCCCCCCTCCCTCAATGCTGTCCGTGCACGCCACTTCCCTTCCCCTGTACCTCTGTAACATTCCTGGTGCGAGCAGCAATCTCCAAGCTGCTGCTGCGCTAGCATTGGCATTTCCTGTGACATCACTTCCTGGACCCACACCTAGGAAGTGACACCAGAGGAAGAGCCGATGCTGGCGCACCAGCAGCATGGAGGTTGCTGCTCGCACCATGAATGTTACGGAGGAAGGGAAGCAGTGTGCGCATGTCAGGAGGGGAAGGAGCATATGAAGGTGGGGCGAAGAAGAAGGTGGAAGAGGGGTACCACCGCCCTGGGGGGCCTCTCACCCTCGCTATGCCACTAACTATGATGATACTGAGACAACACTATTTCCATTTATTAAGAATTTCAGGATACATAGCTTTCTAATTTAATAACATTGTTAATTTCAATCTGAAATGGGCCCCGCTAGATGATTTTTGTAGAAACCTATTATAGTTAAACGAGACTCCTTTGTTTCTAATTAAAGATTCGGCAGCTCTTGTGTATATTTTAGTTTTATTTTATGTTTACTTTAGTTTATTAGTATATGTTCTATTTTATGTATAAATTTGTATTAAGTTATTCGATATCCTTTATTTTTGATCAATATGTGTAATTTATGTATAAGGTGTATTATTTGAAAAAGTTAATAAAAATTATGTTAAAAAAAAAAAGAATTTCAGGATACAACCAAGAAAATATTATTGTACAGAAGTTCAATGAAGGGTCAAAAAAGTGTCATCAATAAGCTTTAAATACATAGTAATGTATTTAAACTGATTTGGGGCCTGTTGACATCTTTTATTACTTCTCTGTAGTTGTTTTTGTCTTTAATTTCTGTGCCATTGTATTATTTTAAATAAGTGTAGGTTATTGAAAGAGTATATACATTTGTTATTGATTAATCGATGGGTGGGTGGGATAAAATGATTGATTTTGAATATCTGTAAGTTGAGTGTGCTTTCCTTGACTTGTTATGCCTGTGTGTTGCACTGTTAATATTTGGAAATTAATAAAGATTAAAAAAAAAAAAAGTTTTAAATATATGTCTAGATAGGAAATTTCACTAGACTCTGTTTCGGACCAGTTCAGGATACTAAGAATAGGAACGTGCTGAACTGGTGCTAACCTTAACAGAGAACAGACTCAGCTCCTATGTCAACTGCGACAGTGAAGAAGATCTCACTGGTTTAATAACCTCTTTGTTGTTCAGGAATGCAACAAACTGTGGGTCATAAAAAAACATATGTGACAGATATATACTTTATAAGACATTTACAAGGAAAAGTTCAGGCAAAACAACCCACCCAACTGTAGCACCTGAGGATTCGTTAACAAAAACTGGCTTTGCTTTTGCTGAGTGGCCCTAGCCATGTCTGGATCAACTCCAGTCTTACTGCATAAGAAAAATTCAACTCAATGTTTGAAAAAAAAACAAACCAAAAAACAACAACAACAATCCCAGAGATCAGAGATCAGTTTTCAGATGGCACTTGTTTTTTTGTTTTTTATTTTACAAAGCTTACGGCCTCTTTTACAAAGCCGCAGTAGCGGCTGCGCTGCGCTAACGGCCCCGAAGCCCACAGAGATTTAAAGGGCTGTTGCTGCACAGCAGCCGCTAACGCAGCTTTGTAAAAGAGGCCTTTAGTGTGCCCTTATGTGAGTCTTTTAGGGGCAAATATTACTTTAATAGAGGTCAGATAATATATCCACCTATAAATAAATAAAAACAATCAGCCAAAGAAACCAAGAAGATGGAATATGCTGACTCTCAATGAAATTTCATTTGTGCTTTTTAAGCTGCCACACTGCTCCTTTTGTTCACTCTGCTGTTCGCTACTGCTTCTCTTTTCTCCTGGATCATGAGTAGCCATTTGTGACAGCGCATGGGCTTGTACCATACACTAGATGTCATACCTTCCAATAGTGTGACTGCACTTACCACCACCACCTCAAGAAGGGTCAATAAGTACAGCTGTACTAACAGTCCAGTAACATAGAAACATAGAAATTGACGGCAGAAAAGGGCTATAGCCCATCGAGTCTGCCCATACCAATGACCCACTCCCTGATTCTTACTCTCCTAGAGATCCCACATGAATATCCCATTTCCTCTTGAAATCTAACACGCTGCTGGCCTCAATCACCCGCTGAGGCAGCTCGTTCCAATGATCGACCACCCTTTCGGTGAAGAAGTACTTCCTAGCATCACCCTGAAATTTCCCTCCCCTGATTTTCAGCGAGTGTCCTCTGGTTACCGAGGGCCCCGTAAGACTGAAGATATCATCTTTCACCACTATACGCCCAGTAATATACTTAAAGGTTTCAATCATGTCTCCTCTCTGTCTTCGCTCCTCCAATGAGTACATCCGCAGTTTTTTTAACCTTTCTTCATACGTGAGATCCCTGAGCCCCAAAACCATCCTGGTAGCCATTCGCTGAACCGACTCAATTCTCAACACATCTTTTCGGTAGTGTGGTCTCCAGAATTGAACACAATACTCGAGATGAGGTCTCACCATGGATCTGTACAGTGGCATTATTACTTCAGGTTTTCTGCTGACAAAACCCCTACGGATACAGCCCATCATTTGTCTTGCCTTGGATGAAGCCTTCTCTACCTGATTGGCAGCCTTCATATCGTCGCTAATGATCACTCCTAAATCACGTTCCATCGTGGTCCTGGACAAGGTTTCACCATTTAGTGTGTAAGTTCTGTGTGGATTTTTTTTGCCTAGATGCATTATTTTACATTTTTTAGCATTGAAGCCTAGCTGCCAAGTTGATGACCACTGCTCGAGCTGTCTTAGGTCCTGCGTCATAAAGTCAGGCACACTGCTTTTGCCAACTATGTTGCATAGTTTGGCATCGTCGGCAAACAGTGATACTTTTCCTCTAAGTCCTTGGGTCAAATCTCCTATGAATAAATTGAATAGAATCGGCCCTAAGACGGAGCCCTGAGGTACTCCACTCATCACTGCTGACATTTTGGAGGGGGTACCGTTTACCATCACCCTTTGAAGCCTACCATCTAGCCAATCCTTTACCCATGTAGTGAATGTATCCCCTAATCCCATTGATTTTAGTTTGTTCAACAGCCTGCGGTGTGGGACGCTATCAAAAGCTTTGCTGAAGTCCAAATATATCACGTCAAGGGACTCACCGGCATCCAGATGATTGGTCACCCAATCAAAGAAGTCAATCAGATTAGATTGGCAGGACCTTCCCCTGGTAAATCCGTGTTGATGTGGATCACGTAAACTTTCTTCGTCTAGAATTTTGTCAAGTTCCTGTTTGATCAGTGTTTCCATGAGTTTGCACACTATGGATGTAAGACTCACCGGTCTGTAATTTCCTGTCTCTGTTCTGCATCCCTTTTTGTGGAGTGGAATTACGTTAGCTGTTTTCCAGTCTAGGGGTACTTTTCCCGTGCGCATGGAAAGATTGAAGAGTACGGATAGTGGTTCAGCCAGAACTTCACTCAGCTCTCTGAGTACCCTGGGGTGTAGATTGTCTGGCCCCATGGCTTTGTCAACTTTGAGTCTTGAAAGTTCGTGGTAGACGCTACTAGGTGTAAACTCGTAATCGCGAAACAGATCATTTTGGCTGTCTCTTATTTGTAGTTGTGGACCATTTCCCGGTGCTTCACAGGTGAATACTGAGCAGAAGTATTCGTTTAGCAGTTCTGCCTTGGTAGTATCAGATTCTGCGTAGTTTCCATCTGATTGCCTAAGGCGTTCTATTCCATTTTTGTTTCTCTTCCTGTCGCTAATGTACCTAAAGAAGGATTTGTCCCCTTTTTTAATGCTCCGTGCTAGATCTTCCTCTGTTTGAAGTTTGGCTTCCCTGACTGCCTTTTTGACAGCCTTAGATCTGGCCAGATAGTCTTCTTTTGCCTCCCTTTTCCCAAGATGTTTGTAGTTGATAAATGCTTCTTTTTTTATTTTAATGAGGTCCGAAATTTCCTTGTTGAACCATTGTGGTTTTTTGTTTCTCCGGCGTTTGCTTACTGTTTTTACGTAGCGGCTAGATGCTTCGTTCAGGATGGATTTTAGATTTGACCACATAGTTTCCGGATTGTCAGTTTCTGCATGGTTTTGCAGCTCTTGATGGACAAAGTCTCTCATGTGGTCGAAATCTGCCTCCCTAAAGTTGAGGACCCTCGTTGCTGTGTTTGATTTAGAGAAGCCTTTTCTGAGGTTGAGCCATACCATGTTGTGGTCACTGGAGGCCAGCGTGTCTCCCACTGATACTTCCGAGACACTGTCTCCATTTGTGAGTACCAGGTCCAGTATTGCTTTTTCTCTGGTGGGCTCTAATACCATTTGTTTTAGTTGTGCACCCTTAATGGAGGTTACTATTCTTTTGCTACCGCTCGTAGTTGCTGAGAGGGTGTTCCAGTCAGCATCTGGCATGTTGAAGTCGCCTAGCAGTACTGTGTCACCACGTAGTGTGGCTGCTTTCAGTGAAGGTGTGGTAATGCTCCCCACCAACATCTTATCCTACCTTCCAACATCGTAGGGTTACCAGATGTCCGGTAACTCAGACACTGACCAGAAAGCAAGGCTATGACAGCTCAGACCCTGCCGGAAAATTGTGCCCGCAAATGTAGCACAACGAGGTTACAGAATCATCCGAAGATGATAGAGAATTGCCTGGAGTGCTTAAATATTAATGAGCCCATTTTACCACCATTTTAATATTAATGACCTCGTTACATTTGCATGGCAGAGTTGGAGGCTACTAGGAAGCTTGGTAATGACCAGGGTGAGCCGTTCTGATAACCAGCCGGTAAAATACTGGCACGCTAAACTGGCTGGAACTGTTTAAGCGAACATCGTTAAGGGCACGGTAAGTTTTGAGATTCTGGCCCTGAGTGCTTATGCCTGGGACCCATGCCTAATTTTAGGTGTGGCCAATTGCACCAACTGAAATGTGATGCAAATCCTTGCACCTAACTTAGGCGTGGATGCTCTTATTCCCTAATTACATGCGTAAATTTGAGGAACGCCCCAATCCACTCATGAACTTCCAGTTCCCATGCCCTCTTTTTGGTGCATCATGTAAATTTAAATGAAATCCAATGAATTGTTTATTAGGAAGCCAATTATCAGTGCTAATTAGCTCATTGTTCAATTAAGCTGTGAGAGCAATTTAAAATGCCATATATAGAATTAAGGGGCAGCTATGAACTAGTTTTTGCAACCAGTATGTGCAAAAACTAATGCACTTTAGTAAAAGGGCCCCATATTTGGAGCCCATTGTTTTGGGCTGCTGGATTACATATGCAGGACTTTTCCTCTTCTAAAGTGTTGTCATGTTTATTAAGGTACTTATATACCACCCTTTGCAAGACTATCAAGGCAGTTTTTACATTCAGCTACTCAAGTATTTTTCCCTTTCTGCCCCAGCAGGTTCATAACCTTACTACAGCGCATGGGGCAACAGAGGATGAAGTGACTTGCCCAGGGTCACAAGGAGCAACATGGGAATCAAATCCACAACCTCAGGATGGTGATTGATTTGATTGATTGATTTTATTTCTTATATACCGCTATACTGTGAGGTTCAAAGCAGTTTACAATGAAGATAGATTAAAGATACATTAAAATAAACTAAATAAAAATGGTACTTTGGATTTCCCTAGCTGTCCCGAAGGCTCACAATCTAGCTAAGACAGCAGTTCTAACCACTAGGCTACTCTTCCAGTCCATGTGTATACTGTATGTGTGCATCTCTGCATACAAGTGGATGTGGAAGTGGAGAATGAAGTTGGCTTCCTGAATACCACATGTGCATGTATGGGAGCTGTGGGAGGGAACAGCAGAGAGTTACCAATACAGCACTCCTTGGCAGTGATTTATAAGATGGGTCAGGCACAAATTGACTCGTATGCAAGAAATGTAAATGGAATTGAGACTTTTGATGGAGAAGCTCATTTTGGGACTTAAACATTTTAGATTAAACACACAAGCGCACGAATGCTGGATGGGAGGGCACTCGATGTCATTTACATTACAAATCAATTCATTATCCACACCGGCAGGTTGCACTGATTTTCAAGGATCGAAGGTTTGATGAAGAGGATTCATTTGAAGAAATAAACCTTTAAATTAACTATGGGATAAAGGGATTTTCTTCTTTTATGAAAAATTGAATCATTCCTTTCTTTGTTGATTTTATTGCCTTTTTTTTTTTTTTTTACTATTATCATTAATTGAAATGCAGTTTTGTAGGACCCTTTGAAGCATTTCAGTTCCTGTCTGAACTAAAAAACTTCAGTTCACACAAATTAGGGTGCATTTTACTGTTTCTAGAGATCAAAATGAAAAATATATATATATTGATACAGATATAGATATAAAGCTCTATTTTACAGAGAAATCCTTTTAGCAAACTGCGGTAAGCAGTAGTGCGTGCGTACCTCAGCTTAAAAGGGCTTATTGTGGGACATGGTCAGGTGTCCTGGTTAAGTTCTGAATCAGCGCACAAACACCACATGCTAAAAATAATTTGTTTTCATTTTTACTATGGAGGGGCATATCTGGGACAGAGAGTGGGTGTTTCTGTGGTAATCAGTTAGCACAGCTGCATTGCTAAGCGCTAACTAGCGTGTGAGCCCATACTGCAAACAAAATAGGTAGTGGTAAGGACTCATGCACTTAGGGTTATCATACATCTGAGAAAACCCGGACATGACCTCCTTTTAGAGGACTGTCCGGGCGTCCGGATGGGTTTTTTTAAACTGTGGAGTCTGTCCAGGTTTGGCAGGGCCGGCTTACAAAGGATCCTGTGGCTCTCCCCATCTTACCTCCTCAGCGCTGTAATTCTATTTTCTTCGGACTGTGGCAGTTCAGCGACGTGAACCCTGCTGCCGTCGGCCTACCCCGAAAGCCACCTCTCTGCAGCAACTCCCTGTTTCCCGCAGAAGCGAGACCTGCAGAGAGGCAGCTTCCAGGGCAGGCTGACGGCATCAGGTTCATGTTGCTGAGCTGCCAGTGACCTAAAGAACATAGAATTGCAGCACCAAGGAGGCAAGAAGAGGGAGCCACTGGATTCCTTGTAAGTCAGCCCTGACAAACTAGCTCCTGGGGGTCTGGGTCAGGGGTGGGGTGAGGGTGGAGCAGGGGCTGGGATGCAGCAGGGTCATGTGTCCTCTTTTATTCAGGTCAGAAAATATGGTAACTCTACATACGTTAATTTTTTTTAATGGCCAAGCATTAATGGCACAAACAAAAGGTTGACTGACCCTTGATACTCCACAGACCCGGGAGTCTGACAAGAACAAAAACACTGTGGAGGAGATGATGTTCAAGATGCAGGCTTTATTAAAAGTACAGTCCAATAATCTACATGAAGAAATACCTAGGACCCAAAGCATTGGGGACTATGGACCCAACACAGTCCTTGTTTCGACAAAACTGTCTTCCTCAGGGGTCCCTGAAGTTCCTGATATGAAAAATCATGAATCAAAGACTAAAAACGATCCTGGGTGAACCTCTGCGCAGCTGAGAAATCCTTAGGCAGAAGAAAAAAAACTTGGCAACTTATACATGTATGTCAGCTTACATTTGCAAATTTATTTATTTATTCATTCGATTTTTAGCCAGTCCTCCCAAAAGAGCCCAGAACGGGTTACAAAGTACATCCATAATAATCCAGACAGAGCAGAGATGACATTTTACATAAATTACAATATAGATGACAGTTTACATAAATTACAATATAGACATGACAATAAAATATATGTACTAAGTAGCATCTGGTGAAATAAAGTGACATAGGTGAGTTGACTGGGTGGCATTTCAGGGTGAATGACTTTAAAGAGGAAGGTTTTCACGGCCTTCCTGAAGTTCCAGAGTCCATCTAGTGATCTGACAGATGGAGGGATTGTGTGCCAAAGTTTGGGTATGAAATGTGAGTAGGAGCGTTTGCGGGCAGTTTCAGTTTTGAGGGAGCGGCCAGAAGGTATGGTCAGTCGTTTTTCTCCTTGGGACCTCAGTGGTCGTTTTGGGAAGTAGATTTGTAGTTTAGTTTTCATGTAGTACGGAATCGTTTCATGGAAGATTTTGAAATGCCGGCTAATTAACTGCAGAAGCTCCAATCTTTGTTTTTCTATAAATTAGGGGGGGTGGGGCATAAGGAATGGGGGATTATGGAAGATACCATCCTCAATCCCTCCTGAAAAAGGCTGACTAAAACAAGCCAAATCTATATATGCCAGGAAGCAACTGTACATGGAAATATTTGGTCGTACATGTTCATTCCCTTTCTGAAATGTAGAATACACACCCATAACATGCCTCCTTGTAATTTCTATATACAGCATTATGTATATGTAAACTGAGTCCTTTCTAAAATCACCTCTTACATGTTGATGCTGTCTATACATGGCAATGTTTGGAATTTTGCATGTAAATAAAACAGACGTCATAATCCAAGACTATAACCCCAAAGACTTCATCTCACAATGGAGCCATCTAAGTACACGAACCCTAGATGAGCTAGCCCCAGAACAAACAAAAACCAGAATCTATAGAAAATCAGACAAATGGTTCGGCAACTAACTACTCCTACTCAAAAGACAATGCAGACAACTGGAAAGAAAATGGAGAAAAGCAGTCAAGATTCCACAAAGACAGCATGGAGAAAACTGAACCAAAAATACAAATAAAAACTGAAAGAAAAACGAAAGACATACTATACAAAGCAAATAGGAGAAGAATCCCAAGACACAAAAAAGCTATTCCAACTACTAAAAGAACTTACAGACACCAAACCCTACCTGACCAATAATGACACCCCCCGCCTTCAGCGACCCTCGTAGCGGCATTCTTCAAAAACAAAATTGTAACTATCAGGTCCACCTTCTATGGAATACCTATGCACCTAGAAAAGATCACAACACCCCCCACAGAGAAAGAATCAGTTGCAGAAGACAGAACCTGGTCCCACTTCTCATCTATACAATGGTCGGACCTAACAAACTCTATAATAAATACAGCCACGCAGCCTGTGACCTCAACCACTGCACCTCCCCCCCCCCCCCCATACCTATGAAAAACCTCCAGTACACTATTTCGCACTCTCCTTCTGCAATGGATACAAACTTTACTCACAGACAGCCTTTTCCCACAAGACCTCAGCAAAATCGTCATCACTCCGATCCTAAAAGATCCCAAAGGGCCAACAGATCAACCCTCTAACTACAGACCCATAGCCTCAATACCACTTTATGTCAAGCTAATGAAGGCCTCGTAGCTAAAGTCCTAACCTTATACCTAGAAAACCACAACATACTTCACTCTACACAATCTGGTTTCAGAACCAACTACACCACTGAGACCCTACTAGGATCACTCATGGACACTGCTAGACAACACCTTAGCACAGGTAAAAAAATACTGATTATTCAACTAGATCTCTCCGCAGCTTTTGACCTGGTAGACCATGACATCCTTCTACAAATACTAGACTCAATAGGAATCACTGGCAAGGTATTATCATGGTTTAAAGGATTTTTACAATCTAGAACATACAGAGTTAAAACAAACAAAGAAAAATCAGAACTCAGCTCAGCTAACTCAGCTGATAAAGATCATCTACAAAACAGAATATGGCAAACACATTATGTTTAGGAAGATCAAAGGAACCAGGCAAAGAGGGTGACTTGCAATCAGACTAGCAAAAAAAACAATCTTTTTTTAGATCTGTAATTCTCAAGTCACTAGGATTTGAACATGAGTCGATGGAACCTAACTAACTAACTTACTAATTTGTAAATTTCCAAGCTTGAAGTCAGAATGATAGCTAAAGTATCTGGATAGTTTTCACAATTTAGCCCTTTAAAAATGTGGGGACCATTTTACTATGCTTTGCTAAAAGTGGTGTATGCTATTTTTAGCACGCGAGTTTCCCATGCACTGAGAAGACTTTTAGTTCTCCAATCCTCCCCCCTTCCAGTGCAGAGACTATGGTAGAATCCAGCCAATGGGGAAGCTCTAGTCACAGGAAGAAGGGCTGAACCCCCTGTATTTGGTTTTGGAGAGAGCTGTGGAACCAGCGAGTATTCTGAGAGAATGGGATTGATGAAGGGGAGTAGGAATTTAAGAAGATTGGGAAAAAGTGTGAAGGGTCTGCTGCAGGCTGAGTTAAAAAACTGGACATGATAGTGTGGAGGTGGGAACAAGAGAGTGACACAGAGACAAAGATTCATCCCCATCCCATCATCGTCCCCGCAGTGAAATGCATTTTTCATCCCCATCCCCACAGTCTTAATTTTTTTTTTTTTTAAATTGAAAGAACATGAAAAAACATACAACTTGTGAGGCATGTTGGGTTCTGCAATGCGCACAGAAAACCAATCAGCTCAGTGCTAGCGATATTTCAGTCCAGCTCTCCCAAAATTTTAGTTCTTATTCATTTCACAAAATTGCAACAAATAAAGCAAGAAGAAAAATTCTTTTTATTGTGAACAAAAGACATAACTGCAAACATATTAAGAATAGCCCTCTGTTTCACAAATAACTTACCCCCCCCAACCCCTTTTATCAAGCTGTGATAGAGGTTTTTAGTGCATGCCGGAGAGGTAAGTGCTCCGACACTCATAGGAATTCTGTGAGCATTTACCGCACTGGCTCGCATTAAAAACCTCTAGCGCAGTTTGATAAAAGAAGCCCTTAGTGCATTTTTTTTTCATTGTAAAAGCAAACCAATAGCAAATGGCTTAGTGCTTTTCTCAGTATTAAGTGAAACCAAAGAGCATAAACAGACAACACAACAGATAATGAAGGGAATAGACTTAGTACCGTATTTTCACGCATATAACGCGCGCGTTATACGCGTTTTTACCTACCGCGCATACCCCTCGCGCGTTATACGTGTGAGCGCGGTATACAAAAGTTTTTCTACATAGTTCCCACCCCGCCCGACGCCCGATTCACCCCCCCCAGCAGGACCGCTTGCACCCCCACCCCAAACGACCGCTCCCACGCGCTCCCACCCGCACCCGCATCCACGATCGGAGCAAGAGGGAGCCCAAGCCCTCTTGCCCGGCCGACTCCCCAACTCCCCGACAATATCGGGCCAGGAGGGAGCCCAAACCCTCCTGGCCACGGCGACCCCCTACCCCCACCCCGCACTACATTATGGGCAGGAGGGATCCCAGGCCCTCCTGCCCTCGACGCAAACCCCCCTCCCTCCAACGACCGCCCCCCCCAAGAACCTCCGACCGCCCCCCCAGCTGACCCGCGACCCCCCCTGGCCGACCCCCACGACACCCCCACCCCTCTTCCCCGTACCTTTGGTAGTTGGCCGGACAGACGGGAGCCAAACCCGCCTGTCCGGCAGGCAGCCAACGACGGAATGAGGCCGGATTGGCCCATCCGTCCCAAAGCTCCGCCTACTGGTGGGGCCTAAGGCGCATGGGCCAATCAGAATAGGCCCTGGAGCCTTAGGTCCCACCTGGGGGCACGGCCTGAGGCACATGGTCGGGTTGGGCCCATGTGCCTCAGGCCGCGCCCCCAGGTGGGACCTAAGGCTCCAGGGCCTATTCTGATTGGCCCACGCGCCTTAGGCCCCACCAGTAGGCGGAGCTTTGGGACGGATGGGCCAATCCGGCCTCATTCCGTCGTTGGCTGCCTGCCGGACAGGCGGGTTTGGCTCCCGTCTGTCCGGCCAACTACCAAAGGTACGGGGAAGGGGGGTGGGGGTGTCGTGGGGGTCGGCCAGGGGGGTCGCGGGTCTGCTGGGGGGGCGGTCGGAGGTTCTTGGGGGGGCGGTCGTTGGAGGGAGGGGGGTTTGCGTCGAGGGCAGGAGGGCCTGGGATCCCTCCTGCCCGTAATGTAGTGCGGGGTGGGGGTAAGGGGTCGCCGTGGCCAGGAGGGTTTGGGCTCCCTTCTGGCCCGATATTGTCGGGGAGTCGGCGGTCCTTCGGGGTGGGGGTGCGAGTGGTCCTGCCGGGGGGGTTGGATGTATCGGACGTCGGGGGGGGGGCATCAGGCTTTCAGGATGGGGACAGACCTTCAAGGGGGACAGGCAGACCTTCAAGGGGGGACAGACCTTCAAGGGGGACAGGCAGACCTTCAAGGGGGGACAGGACTTCAAGGAGGCAGGCAGACCTTCAAGGGGGGACAGGACTTCAAGGGGGACAGTGCACGGAAAGTCAGGGAGGGTGAACGGAGAGTCGGGACAGCGCACGGAGAGTCGGGGCAGTGCACGGAAAGTCAGGGAGGGTGAACGGAGAGTCGGGACAGCGCACGGAGAGGCGGGGAGGGCGAAAGGAGAGTCTGGGTGGCCAGAGGAGAGTCGGGGCGGGCGAAAGGACAGTCGGGCTGCATGCGCGTTATACCCATGAGCGCGGTATACAAAAGTTTTTATACATAAAATCGTGGTTTCTGCGCGTTATACCCGTGTGCGCGTTATACACGGGTGCGCGTTATCTGCATGAAAATACGGTAGATAAAGACAGGTTGTTCAGCCTCTCCAAGGTAGAAACATAGAAACATAGAAAAGACGGCAGAAAAGGGCTATAGCCCACCAAGTCTGCCCATTCCAAATTCCCGCCCCTCTGATTTTACTCCCTTAGAGATCCCACGTGAACATCCCATTGTCTCTTAAAATCTGACACTCTCTTGGCCTCAATCACCTGCAGTGGGAGTTTGTTCCAATGATCCACCACTCTTTCAGTGAAGAAGTATTTTCTGTAGTCGCTATGGAACTTCCCTCCCCTGATTTTTAACGGATGCCCCCTGGTGGTCGAGGATCCCTTGAGGTAGAAGATATCTTCTTCCGACTCGATACGGCCCGTGATATACTTAAATGTTTCAATCATGTCTCCCCTCTCTCTTCGTTCCTCAAGTGAGTACAGCCGTAGTTTATTCAGTCTTTCTTCATACGTGAGATCCCTGAGCCCCAAGACCATCCTAGTGGCCATACGTTGAAGGTACAGAGAACGAGAGGGCACTCTCTAAAGTTAAAAGGGGATAGATTCCGTACAAACATAAGGAAGTTCTTCTTCACCCAGAGAGTGGTAGAAATCTGGAACGCTCTTCCAGAGGCTGTTATAGGGGAAAACACCCTCCAGGGATTCAAGACAAGGTTAAACAAGTTCCTGCTGAACCAGAACGTACGCAGGTAAGGCTAGACTCAATTAAGGCACTGGTCTTTGACCTATGGGCCACCGCTGGAGCAGATGGCTGGGCACGATGGACCACTGGTCTGACCCAGCAGCGGCAATTCTTATATTCTCAATTAGCACATGGCCATTACCACGTAAGACCTTACCGCCACCTACTTACTAGTCGGTAAGGGCTCATATACTAACCATGTGCTAACTGGTAGAGTGTAGCGATATAACTGCGCTAACTGATTAGGGTACCCTGCCTAGTCTCCACTTCCAAACTCGTCCCTCATGCTAAAAAATAAAACCTATTTTTTAACACATGGGTAGAGACGCTAATTCCTAAACTATTGCAGGACAACTTAGCGCTCCCCACAGAAGCGGAATTTAACCTGCAGTAAGCACGCATTACTGGCTTAGTAAAAGGGCCCTTCATGTTAATCCATGATACAATGTTAATTAAGTTGATTATTGTGTGTTCAAAAATTTGAAGGGCCCTTATACCAAGCAGCGATAAGCACTAACGTGTTTACCACCACCTAAAAATGGAGCACAGGAGCCATGTGATAACTGTAGGCTAGGCATTCAATTTCCACTTACTAAAAAAATGCATGTTATATATTAGTAGGGAGAGATCACATTTGGGGGCAGAGAGTAGACATACCCTGCGCTAATAACATATGGGCATTGGCACACACTGACTGATTAGTGCAGGATTAGCGCGGGAGCTGTTATATTCTAAAATAGGTGACGAAGACTCATGATAATAGTCACGCACTTTCATAAATAGCATGTGACCATTAATAGGGAAAAGGTGATGTCAGTCATTTTGGAGCATGCTAAAAAGTGGCTATAGCGCATGGAAGACAATGTTCAGTTGTGGATTAGGAACTGATTATTGGACAGGGATTAGGAACTGCTATCGGACAGAAAACAGAAATTAGGGTTAAATGGCCATTTATCTCGATGGAGGAGGGTAAATAGTGGAGTGCTGCAGAGATATGTTCTGGGATCGGTGCTATTTAACTTATTTATAACTGATCTGGAAATTGGATCAAGGGAGGTGATTAAATTTGCAGATGACAATAAACTGTTCAAAAAGTTGTTGAAACGCAGGCAGACTGCGAAAAATTGCAGGCAGACCTTAGGAAAATGGAAGTCTGGGTGTCCAAATGGCAGATGAAATTTAGGGCTCCTTTTACAAAGGTGCGTTAGGGCTTTAACGCACGGAATAGGGCACGCTGAATTGTCGCATGTGCTAGACCTTAATGCCAGCATTGAGCTGGCGTTAGTTCTAGAAGCGTAGCGTGGGTTTAGCGTGCGCTAAAATCCTGCGTGCGCTAAAAACGCTAGCTCACCTTAGTTAAAGGAGCCCTTAATGTGGACAAATGGAAAGTGATGCACATTGGGAAGAATAACCCAAATCATAGATACCAGATGCTAGGGTCCACCCTGGGGGTAAGTGCCTAAGAAAAAGATCTGGGTGTCATTGTAGACAATACACTGAAACCTTCCGCCCAATGTGCAGCGATGGCCATAAAACCAAACACGATGCTAGGAATTATTAGAAGAGAGATGGTTAACAAGACTAACCCCCGCCCCACCCTCCCTTTATGAAGCCGTGTTAGACCTTTTTTTGTCGCTGGCCGCAGCGGTAGAAGCTCTAAAGCTCATAAAATTCCTGTGAGCGTTGGAGCTAATATCACCACCTGCGATAAAAAGCCTAATGTGGCTTTATAAAAGAGGGCCTAAGAATGATATAATGCATCTGCAGTGGCATACCTAGCATATGTGACACCCAGGACCCAACATTTTTTAACCCCCCCCCCACCATCTATATGAAAAACATGATTTTTAGTAACAATCCACATATCGTACAATAAGAGTATACCTAGGGAAAGGCAACATCTTATATACTCACCCGCTGTAAAACTAAACAACCCAGACTAGTTGATCCTGCACAGTCAGTGCTAACAGAGAACCATGTCTTTCGTACACACAGAACACAGAAAACACCTTTGTCCAGAATGGAATATGTAATCACAAACTCCCCGCCCCCCCCTTTTTTTTTTTTTCAAAGTGTAACAGCTTTGAAGGTCATAGAATTCCTATGAGTGCCAGAGCTAATATTGCCACAGCTGCAAATAAAAACACATGCTTTTGCCCCCCTCTCTCCTCCCCGCTTCCATAAAGTGAGGGCCGTTTTGAGTCCAAAAGGGGTAAAGGAGAGCCGACAAATATGGTCCTACTTTGAGCCATGACATCATCATTCATTCCTACCAGAACATCTGGCCTTTATCACACATGCAGAACACAAATCAACCCTATGCACCTTATGCCACTGTGCCTCTGTATTGCTCCATGGTGCAACCTCACCTTGAGTATTGCATTCAGTTCTGGTCTCCTTATCTCAAAAAAGATATAGCATAACTATAAAAAGTTCAAAGAAGAGTGATCAAGATGATAAAGGGGATGGAACTCCTTTCATATGAGGAAAGACTAAAGAGGTTAGGGCTCTCCAGCTTGGAAAAGAGACAGCTGAGGGGAGATATGATTGAAATCTACAAAATCATGAGTAGAGTACAATGGGTACAAATGGATCGATTTTGTACTTCATCAGAAATTACAAAGACAAGGGGACACTCAATGAAGTTACAGGGAAATACTTTTAAAACCAATAGGAGGGAATATTTTTCTCACTCAGAGAATAGTTCTGGAACACATTGCCAGAGGATATGGTAAGAACGGTTAATGTAGCTGGTTTTAAAAAAGGTTTGGACAAGTTCCTGGAGGAAAAGTCCACATACTGCTATTGAGAAAGACATGGGAAAAGCCACTGCTTGCCCTGAATCAGTAGTATGGAATGTTGGTACTATTTGGGTTTATGCCAGATACTTGAGACCTGGATTGGCCACCATGAAAATGGGATACTGGGCTAGATGGATCATTGTTTTGACCCAGAAAGGCTATTTGTATGCTCTGTTCTAAAAACAGCACCAGCCACTTTTTAACGTAGCTTAGTAAAGAGAATCCTTAATATGTTAAAAATGTTTTAGTGAAGTGAAGGTGTGAAATAAACTGGAAAAAAAGTTTTAAAAAATCAGAAAAAAAGCCCAAATGAACTGAAAAATTGTACCCTGTGCATATTCCTATGTGATCCAGCTGTGATTGGCAACACTTGAGCCTTTTATTCCCTTTTGACCACTTACTTTCTCACTCTTGCATCCTCTCTCCGACAGTGGCAAGACAGCATGTGCTTAGAGGAATAGTATAGGAAATGCATCATGTGGAGGGCTGTCCAGCCACTGTCATGCTGTCCTAGGTTTTAGCAGTCATGGTTTAAAGATACACTGAACACAGGTTGACATCTCTGGGACATCCCTAAGGGTACAGCAGTGCACGCAAGGATAGAATGTCGGCTGGAGCATTGAACAACAATCATAAAAAGAATAAGTAACTTTCTTTGACTCACTGAAGTTGGGCCAGGCATTAAATTCATGAGTTGGGGATCTCATTTAGGACACCGCCCAAGAGTGTCAACCATGACAGGATCTCTAGAAGGAAAGAAGCAACATATGCAGGCAACATCATATGGCTCAGGAATAGGGTTCAAGCAGGCAAAAAGAACACTTCGCCTTAGTGTCAACACAGTCCAAGAAAGGCAAGGTAGACGTCTATTCAACCATAATGAAAATCTTTATTCATAAACTAGTGTTTAAGCCCGTTAGATTAACGGGTGCTAGATGACCGCCTCTCCTGCTTTTGAACCTGGGCAGGGGCAGAGGCAGAGCCGGGACGGGAGGGAGTGACGGTGGGAGAGCAATTTCAAAGCCTCGGAAGCGGCGGCTCCTTGACCAATCCGTGCTTACAACGTACCCAAACTCGCAGTCTGGCTGGCTCCCCCACCAAAGCCCTTCGTAGTGGCAGCCCCTCCCGCATCCGTCCCCGCGTCTCAAGCCTCTCCGAAGGCCGGCTCCCACGAAAATGGTACCTCTCTGTCCAAAGCCGCGGCGGCAGCCTCCCTCAAAACACATTTCAAATCTGACATATTGTAATCACAAAACAGAAAATAAAATTATTTTTCTTACCTTTTGTTGTCTGGTCATTATTCATATCATGTAGGGGTCCCAGGCTATGGTTGGCTTTTGATAACTGGCTTGCCAGGGCCCCTTCTTTCTTCTTCCCTCCCTCCATCCCTGCAGCTGAAGACAGGCACCTCCCCCCAGTGATCTGAGACAGGAGGGAGCAGTTAGGAGAGGGTCTGAGGGCAAAGAGGGGCTCAACAGCGCCCAACCACCTTTCCTTCCCTCCCTCTATCAGGTGCAGTGAATCCACCAATGTTAAAAGGAGCCGCGTCGAAATCGGAGGCCTGCCACTGCCGTAGCACGTTCCCCTCTGCCTTGGTCCCGCCCCTTCTCTGACATATGGGACCGCGGCAGAGGGAACGTGTTATGGTGGCGGCAGGACTCCAATTTCAAAGCAGCTCCTTTTAACATAGGCGGAGCTGAACTGAAGGGAAGGAACGGTGGGGCAAATTTCGGCAACGGCAGGAATTGTTTGGCGGGCCAAGCACCGTGAAAGTTTGTTTCTTTAGGCAGCCCCGGTTGTTTACTTGGATTCAATGTCAGCAGGGTTCGCCGGCCGCCGGATGAGGAAGGCCGCCACCGCAGCCTCGCGGCTAGGTAGGGGGACAACAATGGCGCTTATGCTCAAGCCCCCGCCGCAGCTCCTCTCTCGATCCTGGTGCGGTTCGAGAGAGGAGTCGTGGCGGCGGCTTGAGCATAAGCGCGATTGAGGCTGCGGCGGCCTTCCTCACCCGGCTCTCACGGCTGGCGGCCGGCGAACCCTAATGCTGACATTGAATCCAAGTAAACAACCGGGGCTGCCTAAAGAAAGATGGTAATCATATTCTGTTCTGAAAGCCCCCACCGCAGCTCCTAGGCGTTTGAGGGGGGGAAGGTTGTGGTCGGAGTTGCTAGGCTGCAGCGGATGTGTGAGTTGCGAGTGTGGGGCCTGTAGCGGCGTGAGGTGGAGAGCAGGCTGTGGTGACGTAGTAGGCACGCATGCGCACTCGTGTTTCCGCGACGGGATCAGGGAACACGATTTTTTTAGTGCGCATGCGCATCCTACCATTTTATTATATTAGATATAGGCCCAACTAGGATCCAAGTTTCAGCGTAATCATAACGCCTTCATCAGGGGACACTCGTTTAAGGATCACTAAATGCTGGGGAGCCACTGGCGTAATCAAGACGCTTTAATCATAGAAGGCTCACTAATCGCACTGTTTAAATAGTTGCCAAAAAGAAACAGGATCCTAAGTCATCGATCCTTTCATAAAAATGCTCAACCAAAAAGATGCGTCTCAACCATTGATCTGAATTTTATATAAGATAACTCAGATCGAATTATGACTGGGAGGGAATCCACAGGCAAGGAACTGCTGCAAAAAAGGAAGACTTCTGAGTAGATGCTAGACGTACCTCTTTCCCAATCCCCTTCTCCACTCACACTCCTCCATCTTTTGCCTGATAGAGCCAGATTCTATTAGGTGCCTAAATCGCCAATTTAGGAAACTAACTTAATTGCCAAAATGAACTTAATAGCTTCAATTATAAGTTTTAGCAAGCTCATAATTGAAAAGAACATTTTAATTGACCAATAGACACTTACCCAATTCTAAAATAGGAGTAGTATGAACACAGTACATGATACTAAATATGGATGTATATATGTACATAATTTATATGTGTGTATAAGAAGGTATAATATGAATAAATATATGATATATTTTATATAGGTATGTATAAGAACATAAGTGCCATCTCCAGAATAGACCCTAGGTCCATCAAGTCCGGCGATCCGCACATGCGGAGGCACCGCCAAGTGTACTCTGGCATAGTATTAGTCCCCATATCACTCTAAGCTTCTCATAAGAGATGTGCCTTACCCTTACCTATGCCACCTTAAGCCACTCATAAGGAGATGTACATCTAACTTCCCCTTAAACCCTAGAACGGTGGATTCCGCAATTACCTCTTCTGGGAGAGCATTCCAGGTTTCTACCACTCATTGCGTGAAGTAGAACTTCCTGATATTTGTCCTGAACTTGTCCCCCCTTAGCTTTAGTCCATGTCCTCTTGTCTGTGTCACATTGGACATTGTAAATAGTTTTTTATCCTGCTCTATTTGGTCGATTCCTTTCAGTATTTTGAAAGTCTCAATCATATCCCCTCGCAGTCTCCTCTTCTCAAGGGAGAACAATCCCAGTCTCTTAAGTCGTTCCTCATATTCCAAGTTCTCCATGCCCTTTATTAGCCTTGTTGCTCATCTCTGCAGCCTCTCGAGCACTTTTAAATCCTTCTTTAGGTATGGAGACCAATGTTGGACGCAGTATTCCAAGTGTGGTCTGACCATCGCTCTATAAAGCGGTAGTATTACTTTCTCCGATCTACTCGTGATTCCCTTTTTTATCATGCCTAGCATTCTATTCGCGTTCTTTGCTGCCGCCGCGCATTGCACCAACGGCTTCAGGGTTCTATCGATTAATACGCCCAGGTCCCTTTCCTGTTCAATTTTTCCCAGAGTTGCACCTGACATACTGTACTTGTGTTCCTTATTTTTTTCTGCCCAAGTGCATCACTTTGCATTTTTCCACATTAAACTTCATCTGCCATTTATCTGCCCAATTTTCCAATCAGCTCAAGTCGCTCTGGAGTTCCTCGCTGTCCTTCTGCGATTTGATAGCCCGGCATAGCTTTGTGTCATCTGCGAACTTGATGATCTCACTAGATGTTCCATCCTCCAGGTCATTTATGAAGACATTAAATAAGATGGGCCCAAGTACCGAGCCGGTAAATTGATTATACTGTATATTATGCTAGGGTCCACCTTGGGGGTTTGCACCGAAGAAAAGGATCGGGGTGTCATTGTAGGCAATACAATAAAACCTTCCGTCCAATGTGCGGCAGCAGCCCAAAAAGCAAACGGGATCCTAGGAATTATTAAAAAAGGGATCGTTAACAAGACTAACCCCCTCTTTTACTAAGGCGCACTAGCCGTTTTAGTGCACGCTAAATGGACGCGTTAGTGTTTAGCATGTGCTAAGATGGTTAGCGCGCCTTAGTAAAAGGATCCTTAAGAATGTTATAATGCCCCTGTTTCGCTCCATGGTGCGACCTCATCAGGAGTATTATGTTCAATTCTGATCTCTATCTCAAGAAAGATATAGCGGCACTAGAAAAGGTTCAAAGAAGAGTGACCAAGATGATAAAGGAGATGGAACTCCTCTTGTATGAGGAAAGACTAAAAAGGTTAGGGCTCTTCAGCTTGGAAAAGAGACGGCTGAGGGGAGATGTGATTAAAGTCTACAAAATCCTGAGTGGAGTGGGTACATGTGGATTGATTTTTCACTCTGTCAAAAATTACACAGACTAGGGGACACTAAATGAAGTAACAGGCAAATACTTTTAAAACCAATAGGAGGAAACATTTTTTCACTCAGAGAATAATTAAACTGGAACATATTGCCAGAGGTTGTGGTAAGAGCGGATAATGTATCTGGTTTTAAGAAAGATTTGGACAATTTCCTGGAAGAAAAGTCCATAGTCTGTTATTGAGAAAGACATGGGGGAAGCCATTGATTACCCTGGATCGGTACCATGGAATGTTGCTATTCTTTGGGTTTTGGTCAGGTACTAGGGACCTGGATTGGCCACTGTGAGAACGGGCTACTGGGCTTGATGGACCATTGGTCTGACCCAGTAAGGCTATTCCTATGTTCTTATGTTCTTATAGGTGGAAATAAGAAAGAGGATTCATTATGGGTTAAGAGAGCTGTATTGAGAACCAACTCTGTATTATAACACTTTTGCAAAAGCACAAGTATTGATTAAGGTTTAATAATATATGGTTTAATAATGTCTGTATTGAAACCATCTCAGGAAATGCAAACTCTGTATTGTAACATCTTTACAGAAGGTCATGTATTGTAACACCATTAAAAAGTTAACCACTGAATTGACTCCCTCCCTTAGTCATTAGCAGCGGTATAGAAGCTTTCCATAAACAATAGAAAAAGGTAGGCACCTATCACATGGCACCTAAATTTATGGTCATCCTAATTAATTGTTTGTTCCACATTTTTTGTTCCTACAATACGTTGTGAAGTCACATAGCTCACACACTTTCAAAGCCGAACCGCTTCCTTAGACACTGCCCCACCTCAGAACAGATCACAGTAAAAAGATGAGTCCCTTGGCTTTGATTCATTTTGTTTCAAAATGAAGCCCCCCCCCCCCATTTTATTTTAGAATTAGTGTGTGCCATTTGAAAATAGAATGCACTGTTTAAAAATAGTGCATGATTTTTTTCCCCCCAAATGGTATCAATAAATAAAATCCCCTGAATAAAACCAAACTATCCAAATCAGAACCATGAAATGAAAAATGCAACCATGCGCACCACTAGTCCTTTTCACAATCCAATAGTTAAAATCAGAACCAAACACCAAGATCATGTTTCCATGGGTTGTTCAGAACACCCCTCCCTCCCCCTCTCCCCCTCAATATTTGTCTGCAAGTTATCTACAGTATAAAATCAAGGAAAAGCTTGAATAGCCAGCCAGGTGCGCAGAGCCGAAGAGAAATACATCTCATTAATGTGGAATTGTTTTTAGGTTAATAATCTTGTGTTAATTTTCCTTTAAAATGTTGTCTTTGACTGTTAAGCGCTTGCACTGTTATAAAAAGAAGATAATAAATGATCTAGAAGCAAATTCTCCTGCCAAATGTCATAATTTATTTGCATAATTAGCTCTTAATTTTAATTCAATATGCAAATCCACACTTCCCTTAAATTGCAACAGCCTGTTTCCCGGCCCTGGCTGCCATGAATTCATTGTGACGTGGTCTGTTGCTGAAGCAGATTCCCTGCCTTATGGGGATGGCTAAGGGGGGGGGGGGAGAGGAGGGGGACAAATGGAGTGCAAAATAAGCTACAATCTTTACAGTTGTATTCTCTTCTGGTTGATGTTAACTATAGTCTATAGCAGGGAGAGGGGGAATATGACATTAACATACTTCAAGGGCTATATAATGAATATGAGATATGAAAGAAGGTTCCAGACCACAAAGTCAAATTAACAGGCCGAAGGCAGAATTAGGCTTGGAAACAGAATGAGGAAACAGTTCTTTACAGAAAGTCAGTTGGATGCATTGCACGGCTTCTCAATGAAAACGGATCCTTAGCTAAAAGGATAAGAAAAGGTAACCTCAGAGACTAGACAGAATTTGCACAGTTGCAAGAGGATCCAAAAAATGAGATGAGATGGGCCCAGTGGTTGTTATTTGTCTTCATAGTCTCTGTTTCACGTCTCTATTTCCTAATACTTTGACCCTCCACCAACATAATCATACCACTGAAAAAAATGTTATGCGACAGATTCCGTTATTAAAGTAGTTAAATAAGGTATTAAATTTGACTAGAAGATCTTTAATCATAGGAAGAACAATAGTCAGACACACCAATCATCAGAGCAAACTCAAACCCACTGAAGAGCAACCTCCCTGGGATTATTTTAACATCCTTAAATACTTTAATGAAAGACCCTAAAACTTTGGTCCCAAAGGTCTCAGAGAGTCTTAATTTACCACTAGCCTTTGTTTCTATGAGTCTCTTTCATTTGAAAGGAAGCTCTGGAATAAGAGGGCATAGGATGAAGTTAAAAGGTGATACACTCAGGAGTAATCTAAGGAAATACTTTTTTGACAGAAAGGGTGGTAGATGTAGTGGTGTTGTAAGGGTGAGTGACGTCTGGGGTGGTGGCGCCCCTCCCCGCACCCCTGCCGCGCACATGCCTCCTTCCCTTTCCCCATATATTTTTAACTTCTCTGGCTTGAGCAGCATGCCCATGTCGGTGTCAGCTCGTCCTTTGATGTCACTTCCTGGACGCAGGTCACAGAAGTGATGTCAGAGAGAGCGCCAATGCTGACGGGGGCAGAAATTGCACACCGGGGAAGGCAAGAGGCACGATGCATAGAGAGGAGTGAGGGGTGGGAAGCCGAGAGGAGTGGGGGGCAGAGAGGAAAAGGGCATTGCGCACTTAGGAAGACTGTACCTGCGGTTGAACTGCACCTCCTCCTCGCAGCCCCCTTACTACGTCACTGGGTAGATGCATCGGAATGGAGGTGGCCACAGGGGCCATGGCCTCCCCCAAAATTTAGCCCTGGTGGTCCAGAGGTACAGTTGGCAGGAGCAAGCTTTCCACGCTCCTGCCCACTGCTAACCCGGTGGGTGGTGGCAGCCGCATGATGCGTTTTCTTCTGTCGCTT
The DNA here is from genome assembly GCF_902459505.1 of Geotrypetes seraphini. Classification (NCBI taxonomy): domain Eukaryota; kingdom Metazoa; phylum Chordata; class Amphibia; order Gymnophiona; family Dermophiidae; genus Geotrypetes; species Geotrypetes seraphini. Next base: position 182,443,802 of record NC_047087.1, read on the forward strand.
AGCGGCAATGAGCACAATCTCGAGAATTCGCGGGAGCCAGTCAGCACCAAAGCATGCTTGTGCTTGTTGCCACTGAACACAAAAATAGAACCCAAAAATGTATAGGGAGGAAAAATATATAACTGCTGCAAAACCTCCCCAACCCCAAGAAAACCAACTGACAAGGGGGAGAGACAAGAAGTAACCTCAATCTAAGTTAATCAGCAAATTACACATAGTGTGAAACAGGAGAACCCTCAGTAACACAGCCACCCACTAAGGGAAAGGCTGTCACCGGCTGACACTCAGAAAGAGTGTAAACTGTGAAACATCCCCGGGTTCTTCCTGTAAGTGAGAATAAATCAAGTGCACCCCCAAAAAGTGCTACGTGTGAAAAAAGATTCTAGAAATCAAAAAAACACACTATGAGGTTAAGAAATTCTTGTCTCTACTCCTTGCCAGGGGGGCCAAACAAGGAAGGAAAGTGTCCAAATCTGTCCAAATCAGAACCAAGCCAGTCAATAAATGGAAGTACTTAGCTTCTTTAAACTGTAGAACAGCCAGCCGATGTGTGACATCATCCGTCCAACGGGACTCCGTTTCGGGGGTGCACACCCCCTTCCTCAGGAACAACTGGACTGTAATGAGACTGGTGATTCCTCCGGCGTGGCTTGGAAAGTAAGGCAGAAAATGGCACCTAACAGAGGAAAACGCCTCCAGATTTAAACTGCAGCCACTAGTATTATTGGATGAAAAAGTCAGATGACCAATTTCTTGAGGGAAGAAGTGGAAATTCCCTGAATACCAAAAAGAGTAAAAAATGACAATGTATCAACAAAGTAAGTCCCACAAAAGATACGAATGGGATTATACTGTGTGTACGAAGAAAAGTTAAGCAAAAAACAGATCGCAAAAAAGGCTAGTATGTAAGTTGCCATTCTATGTAATCGTTGTGTCCATTAGGAGTCAGGGTCTGTAATTCAAAAATCCAGTATTGTTCTCTTCTCTGTAACCACTTAGTTTTGTTACCCAAATAGTCAGCAAACAGACATTCAATGATGAACCAGCGTAGGTCTCGGAAAGTATGGCCATGCTGGATACAATGGGGGACCATAGGAGAATTCAGTGATTGAGTGTTGATCCGTGACCGATGTTCTATCAATCGGGTTCTGACAGTTCTCTGTGTGCGACCCACATAGATCATGGTGCAGGGGCAGATGATAACATAAATAGCCCACATGGATTTACAAGTAGTGTCTGACTTTAGAGTGTATAATCTGCCAGTGTGAGGATGTTGCCACTGATTGCCCTGAATGGTGGTGTGACAAATGTCACAAATGTCACTGCATCTGGAATGGCGGCCTTCCCGCATAGTAAAGCCCCTGTTCTTGCTGTATCTAGAATGAACCAGGTAATCTCCTAAGTTCTTAGCCCGGGAATACGCTATACGGGGAAAATCTTGGAAGACCGGGTGAAGCTGAAGAATAGGCCAATGTTTCCGGATGCTCTGGGCCACACGGGCAGCATGATTGGAAAAAGTCAGTATGCATGTGGTGCCCTCCGCTTCTTGAGTAGGAGTCGCCGAGAGGAGGAGTTCCCTATTAGCGAAAAGGGCCCTAGTGTAAGCGTTCTGTAGAACATTATGAGGGTACCCTCTCTCCTTGAATCTGGCGTAAAGTTTCCTCGCTTGAAAACGAAACTCTTTGGTGTCAGAACAAATCCTACGAACACGGAGGAACTGGCTGACCGGTAAAGACTGTTTTAGTTTTGTGGGATGACAACTAGTGTAACTGAGGTAGTTGTTGACTTCAACAGATTTTCTGTACACTGTGGTGGTCAGAATGTGTTCTGACTTAGTGACCCATACATCCAAAAAAGATATATGGGATGAATTGGACTCCATAGTGAATCTCAGATTGGAGTCCAATGAGTTTAACCAATCAACGAAATGAGTTAATAGTTCTATAGGTCCCGTCCAGATGCAAAAAACATCGTCTATGAACCTATACCATACTTTGATGTATGTGTACCAGGCTGAGGAATATAAATGACGTTCCTCAAACCGTGAAACATATAGGTTGGCAATGCTGGGGGCAGCGGCTGTGCCCATTGCAACCCCGTGTGTCTGGAGGAAAAATTGCTGGTCAAACTGAAAATAGTTATGGTTTAATACTAGTTGTGTTAACTGAATAAGAAAATCTGCCCTAATCCTGTCATGATGAACATCCTGCATGAATGTTCTGGAAATGAGTTCGAGAGCAGCTGACTGAGGTATATTAGAGTAAAGGGACTCAAGGTCCATGGTAACAAGTATGTGCGAATCTTGAATATCTGTCAACTGAGAAATGCATGTAAGGAAATGAGTAGTGTCTTTGAGATAAGAAGGTGCACGGGTTACTAACGGTTTGAGAAACCAATCTATGAATTTGGATAAGGGCTCCAGAACCGTGCCCCGAAGGGACACGATGGGTCTGCCTGGAGGAGGACAGACCTTCTTGTGGACCTTGGGGACGATATAAAAGGTGGGGCGGCGGGGAGATGTGAGTTTGAGAAATTTAGTTTCCGCCTTGGTGAGTTGACCCTCATCGTATGCTTTATCCACTATCTGTGCGATAGTGGAAATGAGGGAATCTGTGGGATCACCTGAAAGAGTAGAGTAAAATCGAGTGTTTGATAAATGTTTATTGATCTCTGTGACATATTGTTGATCATTCAAAATGACAATCGAGCCGCCTTTATCAGCAGACTTAATCACACACCGGTCATTATGGCTAAGAGACATAAGAGCAGCCCGTTCACTTTTGGTGAGATTGGAATAACTATGTGTATTACTCAGAGATTTTTCCAAGTTATCTAGATCTTTAAGAATTAGTTCACGAAAAGTGTGAAGGGCCGGATCTAATGGGCCTGGAGGGACCCACTTGGAAGGGGCTCTAAGTATAGACTGATCCGTGATGTGAGGCTGTTTATGAAAAAACAGTCTAATCTGGAGAGATCGTATAAAGCGTTCAATATTGCTCCGAGTGGTAAAGGGGTCATAACGACATGATGGAACAAAAGATAGTCCCTTGCCACTGAACGGCAGAAGAAAACGCATCCCGCGGCTGCTGCCACCCACTGGGTTAGCAGCGACGTAGGAGGGCAGGGCAGGGAGGGGGGCTGGGTGCAGAGTCTGATAGGGAGGTAGTGAGGGAGTGGGGCTGGGTATAGAGCCTGATAGGGAGGGAGTGAAGGGGGGCTAGGTGCAGAGTCTGACAGGGAGGCGGAGAGGGGCTAGGTTCAGTGCAGTGCCTAACAGGGGGGAAGGGAAGGGGGATGGATGTAGAGCTGGGAAGGGGGATGGGTGCAGAGCCTGACAGAGGGGGGATGGAAGGGAGCTGGGTGCAGAGCCTGACAGTGGGGGTTTGTGAGGGAAGGGGCTGGGTGTAGAGACGGGAAGGGGGCTGGGTGCAGAGCTTGACAGAGGAGGAGGGAAGGGGGCTGGGTGCAGAGTCTGACAAGGGGGGGAAGGTACGAGAGCTGGATGCAGTGCCTGACAGGGAGGGAGGGAAGGGGCCTGGGTGCAGAGCCTGGCAGGGAGGGGCTGGGTGCAGGGAGTAGGGAGTTGTGAAGGAAGGGAGGAAAGATACTCAGGGGGTTGGGAAGACAGATATGGCACATAAAGAGAGAGGGTTGGGAAGGACAAATGCATGGGTGGTGGGGTTAGGAAAGGAGGAAAAGAGAGATGCAGCACAGATGGAGCAGTGAGAAGGGAGAGAAAGAAATCCTGCCGTGGGGAAGGGAAAAGGAACGGAGAATTGTTGGACATAAGTGTGTGGCTTGAGAGGGAAAGAGGAAGAGAGATGATGGGCAAAGGAAGAATTGTTGGACATGATAGTGGTGGAGAGGAGGAAGGAAGAAATGTTACACTGGGAGGGAGGAGAGATGACCCAAAGAAGGGATAGATGTCAGACCACTGGAATGGGAAAGAGAGAGAGAGAGATTCCAGACCACAGAATGGAAGGGAAGAAGGGGAGGGAGAGATAGCAGACCACAGAAAGCAGAGGAGAAAGATGTTAGACCTCAGGAAGAGGGAGAGAAGGAGAGATAGATGCCAGATCATGGGAGAGGAGAGAGATTCCAGGCTATAGGAAGAAGAGGAGAAAGATGCCAGACCATATTAGGGGGGAAGGGGGAAGACAGAGATGTCTGACCATGATGTTTGGGGGTTGCATAGAAGAAAAACTGTGCACTGGTATGCTAATCTTTGTTTGTTTTGAATTAAAAAAAAAGAAAAGAAATACAAGTAGAAATAAAGAAGTAAATAAGAAAACAGATAAATGGGGGCAGGGCATGGGCGGGGCAGGGCCAGGGGGACCCAGTGTACTTGGGTACCTAGGGGCCCTCGAAGAATTAATCTTGCCCTGCATACAACCAGCCAGCCTGAGCACAAAGTAGATGGTATGATAATTTCAGTACCCTCTTCCAGGCAATCAGTGGGTCACTTAACTCCCCTGACCCCCCACCCCCATACCTTTAAATCCTTTAGGTCTTCTCCAGCAGTGAGCAGCAACATTTATACTTGCTCTTGCTGGCTCCAAGCTTTCTCTCTGATGTAACTTCCTGGTCCTGTAAACAGGAAGTTGCATCTCAGGGAAGGCTCAGGCCAGCATAAGTAGGGGGAATATGTTGCTGCTTGCTGCAGTGAAGACCTAAAGGATTTAAAAGGTACCAGGGGGTTGGGGGAGTGGACTTAAGTGATCCCTGATCTTCAGGAAGGAGAAATGATGGGAGTCTTCAACTTGTGGGGCTTGATGATCCCGGCTAGCTGCATTGCTGCTGTGCAATTATTGGATAGGCCTGAGTCAAAAGTGGGTGGACCTGTGTCCACATGTGGCTATGCCACTTCCTCCTTTGTACCTTTATTAACAGAACAGTGTATGCATGCCTCATGTATATAATACATTACACACAGGAGGATTGTAATAGCATGAGTGGGGTGGGGTCTGATCCAGTGCACAAACAGACACAAGCACAGAACATAAGAATGGCTTTACTGTGTCAGACCAATGGTCCATCTAGCCTAGTATCCTGGCTTCACGGTGGCCAAACCAGGTCACAAGAACCTGGCAAAAATCCAAATAGTAGAAATGTAAAGGAAAATTCTTTATTAACTCAAAAAGGAAAATCCCACACCCAGTTACTTCATAGGGCCAGGCATACAATGAACAGTCTTTTGGTTCAAAGGTCCTGAGGTGGGCCTGTGGGTAAGAGCCACATCCCAAACATAAGACTTCCTTCAGTCTTCCTTCAGCCAGGTAAGAAGGTCTGGCCATAGCCAGACCTAAGTGTCAGGCTCTCAAGTATTCAGCAAGAAAAGATTTGGCTTACCTCAGCCAAGCAGAATGTCTAGTAGTAGCAGTTAAGTAGTATGCTAGGGCTACTTCTTCCTCCTCCATCTGGGCTTCTTTAACCTAGCTCTGGCCTTGTCTCATACTTCGTATACTCTTCTCTCTCTCTCTCTGAATCCACAGTTTCAGTACCCGCAGATTCGGTTATTTGTGATTTTTTAAATAAAGAAACGCTGCATCCTGGACCTTTCCCAGACCTTACCTGGTGGTCTAGCGGCAACATGGGGCAGGATTGATCATCCTATGCTCCTGCCCCATGCAGAGCCATCATCAAAATGGCTACCATGAGTTCCCGTTGTAGTCTTGAGACTACAACGGGAACTCACGGCAGCCATTTTGATGGTGGCTCTGCACAGGGCAGGAGAGTGGGACAAAAAATGCACCAGTGTGTGACCCAATAGGGAGTCACCCTACAGACACTGCTTTAATAAATGAAACAAACAAAAAATACACAGAACCAATGCACACAGCTTCAGTTTGGTTCTTCAAAAGAAAATTTAATTGTCAGAATGGTCAAAACAAAGCCCATAATGCAACTTGTAAAATCCAAAGAAAAAAAAATGCCCAAAATGAAAACTCTGAGAAAAGTTCAGGATTTTCTCTTCCAAGTCAGTAATCCGCTCTGTGCTCCTACTGTCCTCAGAACTTCTTTTCAATAAGGCTTCCCAAAGTCTGCTCCTTAGCAAATTGTGGAAACCGTTCAGTTCTTTGCTTTGCTGCACAAAATTCACAAACAGTTTTCAAATAGCAAAGCCTCCAACATATTTTATAACACTGCTGGGAATAGGGGAGTGCCTTAGGTTTGCCTGACAAAAGCTCAAAACAGCATTCAAAAATCCCACCCAGGTGTTGGCAAACTTCTCCCCACATAAAAGGCACTCTCAGCTTCTTAAACAAAAATGCAGAGCATCAAAAGATTTCAGAAACAAAAACTCCCAGTTTATAGTTTAGTCCTTGAACATGGTTGCCAAGCCTACTTCCATTGGTTCTGGAAACACAGCTAGCTCCTCATCAGGCAGTTCCCCCTGAAGTTCCATGGGAGTTTCTTCCTCTGGTACTGGTAGTTCTGGAGGTGTTCCAGCTTCTACTTCCATGGGTGTACAGCCATTACACCTGCTTGAGCCAGGGAGGTCCTCGGGTCCTCCCTATCCTGCCTAATAGCTGCTGGCTTTTCTAGGGAAGGGACACGCCTTGCTCTGCCTGAGTCAGCAGGGATCTGTTCTCTCTAGCTCCCCCGGTGGTGACCTGGATACTGGTTTCTCTGTGTGCTCTTAGTTCTGCCTTTGCCCTCCTAGGTCCTAGTTCTACTGTGTTCCCGAGGTGTGTGACAAGTTTTCCCAACCCCCGGCCCTGAATGACTAGCAGGCTCAGAGGACTCCAAATAGGACTGCGGCCGGGCTCTGGATGCTCCTTTTCCTGGTTTCCTATGTCCTTTCCTCCCAGCACTCTCAGGGATCCTGGCAGGCGTGGAGTCTGCTTGGTCACAAGATGTAAGATCCCTTAGGCATGTGATATAGGCTACCTGGATGGTAGGGCTGCCCAACATGAGATTCCCTTTCTCCTTCCAATGAGACTCCATGGGGTGAAAAGGGTTCCCATACCTTCTCACTACAGCAAGCCAGAATATAAGAACATAAGAATAGCCTTACTGGGTCAGACCAATGGTCCATTTAGCCCAGTATCCCATCTTCATGATGGCCAATCCAGGTCTGAAGTACTTGGCAAAAACCCAAAGAATAGAAACATTCCATTCTTCTGATCCAGGGCAAGCAATGGCTTTCCCCGTGTCTGTCTCAATAGCAGACTATGACTTTTCTCTAGGAACTTTTCCAAACCTTTTTTAAAACCAGCTACATTAACTGCTCTTACCAAATCCTTTGTCTCTGAGCAAAAAAATATTTCCTTCTATTGGTTTTAAAAGTATTTACCTGTAACTTCATTGAGTGTCCCTTACCCCCTCTTCTATGAAACTGCGATAGCAATTTTGAGCGTGGTGAGCCGCGCTGAATGTCCCACACTGCTCCCGACATGGGCCATTCAGCTCGGCTCTCTGTGCTACAAACTGCTAGCACAGTTTAATAGAAGAGGGGGTTAGTCTTCAATCACATCTCTTCTTACCATTTCTTTTCCAAACTAAAGAGCCTTAACCTCTTTAGTTTTTCCTCATATAAAAGGAATTCCATCCCCTTTATCAATTTGGTCACCCTTCTTTGAACTTTTTCTAGTTCTGCTATATCTTTTTTGAGATAAGGCGACCAGAACTGAACGCAATACTCAAGGTGAGGTTGCACAATGGAGTGATATAGAGGCATTATAACATTCTTAGTCTTGTTTACCAACCCTTTTCTAATAATTCCAAGCATCTTGTTTGCTTTTTTGGCCGAACATTGGGTAGAAGGTTTCATCATATTGTCTAAAATGACACCCAGATATTTTTCTTGGATGCTGATCCCCAAAATGGACCCTAAAATCTGGTAACTGTAATTTGGATTATTCTTCCCAATGTGCATCACTTTGCATTTGTCCACATTAAATTTCGTCTTCCACTTGGACACCCAATCTTCCAATTTCCTAAGATCTGCCTGCTATTTTTCACTGGCTGAATGCGTTTTAACAACTTTGAACAGTTTAATGTTATCTGCAAATTTAATCACCTCACCTGCCATTCCAATTTCCAGATCATTTATAAATATGTTAAATAGCACCGGTCCCATTCCAGTATTTACCCTTCTCCATTAAGAAAAATGGCCATTTAACTCTACTTCTCTGTTTTCTGTCCAATAGCCAATTCCTAATCCACAACTGAACATTGTCTCTTATCCCATGACTCTTTAATTTTCTCAGGAGCCTCTCATGAGAAACTTTGTCAAAAGCTTCCTGAAAATCTAGATACACTACGTTAAACGGCTCACCTTTATCCACATGTTTATTCACGCATTCAAAGAAGTCAAGCAAATTGGTGATGCAAGACCTCACTTGGTTGAACCCATACTGATTCTTTACCATTAAATCATCTTTGTCTATTGTTCTGGACAGAAACAGAAGACCAAAAAATCCTCCGCACAAATGAAGCACAGAAAAGCACAATGCAGGAGATGACAACCAATGGAATTGGTTAGGACACTTTATTCGATATCACAATGTGACTCGACACGAGTCGTGTTTCGGCCAGAGTGCAAATGTTCCAAGTCATTTTAGTTTCCAGTATTGACTGATATTTAAGGCTCCTTTTATCAAGCTGCGCTAGTAGGGTTAACGCGCGTGACGTTTCATCATGCGTTAACCCCCGCGCTGTCCTTAAAACTACAGCCTGCTCAAGGGAGGTGTTAGTGGCTAGCACGGCTGGAGGTTTAGCTTGCGGTATTACGTGCGTTAAACCGCTATGTGCGGTTTGATAAAAGGAGCCTTTAGTCTCAACTGAAGTGCAATCTAAAGAGCAAATGAAAGGGCGCAATAATGGCAAATGCTGCTTGTGAAAGTGAGTTTCCTCGCTCCTCGAGAACCACATTACCCTTGTGGACAGTGTGTATATTGTAAACATGTATTGATCCACGACAGTTTGCATCTGCCCTCCGACGGTGAGAAAATATATTATTTAAGGACAAACACTAAGTGCAATTCTTCAGCAGTGATATATTGCACAGTTTGTCCTTGTAATAAATATTACATTGGTCACACTTGGAGAACAGTAAAGTTGCAGATAGTGGAAAATTTATGTAATATTCATAGAGAGAGATTGCAGGCCATTCTAGTACCTCATTGGCTAGAGGAAGGCCACAAAGAGAAGGATATAAAATATATAGTGCTTATCCAGGGTTACAACAGATTAGTGAACATCTGAAGGAAGTCAGTAAAGCACAGTTACTTACCGTAACAGGTGTTATCCAGGGACAGCAGGCAGATATTCTCTACATATGGGTGACGTCATTAACGGAGCCCCGAGTGGACAGTCTTGCAAGCAAACTTGCTTGAAGATCTTCAAGCTTGCGAGTTTACTGCGCATACGGTGTGCCTTCCCGCCCGAAGCAGGGCGTGCGTCTCCTCAGCGTGGCCTTAGTTCAGATAGCTAGCAAAGAAGCCAACCTGGGGAGGTGGGTGGGTTGCGAGAATATCTGTCTGCTGTCTCTGGATAACACCTGTTACGGTAAATAACTGTGCTTTATCCCAGGACAAGCAGGCAGCATATTCTCTACATGTGAGTGACCTCCAAGCTAACCAACAGGGACGGTGGGAGAATTAGAAATTTAGGAGAACAGATTATGCAAAACTGACTGACCAAACTGGCCGTCCTGTCTGGAAAAGGTATCCAGACAGCAGTGAGAGGTGAAGGTATAAACCGAGGACAAGTGGCGGCCTTGCAGATTTCCTCAATAGGAGTTGATCTGAGGAAAGCTACAGATGCCGCCATTGCTCTGATCTTATGCCCCATGGCCCGACCCTGCAGAGGGAGACCAGCCTGAGCATAGCAGAAAGAGATACAAGCAGCCAACTAGTTGGATAAGGTTTGCTTAGACACGGGACGTACCAACCGATTCGGATCAAAGGATATGAAGAGTTGAGGAGCAGTCCGATGAGCCTGAGTACGTTGCAAGTAGAAAGCCAACGCATGCTTACAGTCCACAGTGTGAAGCGTCACTTCTCCAGGGTGAGAATGAGGCTTAGGGAAAAACACTGGAAGAACAATGGATTGGTTGAGGTGGAAATCCAGAACCACCTTAGGCAAGATTTTAGGATGAGTACGGAGGACCACCTTATTATGATGAAAAACGGTGAAAGGTGGATCCGCAACCAAAGCTTGCAGCTCACTGACCCTGCGAGCAGACGTGAGAGCAATAAGAAACATTACCTTCCAAGTGAGATACTTCAAATGAGCCCGGTCGATCGGCTCAAAGGGAGGTTTCATCAACTGAACAAGGACAACATTGAGATCCCAAACCACCTGAGGAGGTTTGAGTGGAGGATGAACATTGAAAAGACCCTTCATAAATCGGGAAACCACCAGATGCACAGAAAGTGGTTTCCCCTCAAGCGGCTGATGAAAAGCAGCAATGGCACTAAGGTGGACTTGAATAGAAGTTGATTTGAGACCAGACCGGGATAAGTGCAGCAGATAGTCCAAGATGGACGACAAGGAGGCAGACTGCGGCTCCAAGTGGAACGTAGCACACCAAGAGGGAAATCTGGTCCACTTCTGAGAATAACACTGGCGAGTGGACCGCTTCCTAGAAGCCTCAAGAACATCCTGAACAGACTGAGAGAAATGAAATGAGGCAGTCAGGTGACAAGGTACCAAGCTGTCAAGTGTAGAGACTGCAGGTTGGGATGAAGTAGAGAGCCTTGACTCTGAGAAAGAAGAGAAGGAAAAACTGGAAGAAGCAGAGGCTCCCTGACACTGAGTTGATGCAGCAGGGAGAACCAGGGTTGCCTGGGCCACCGAAAAGCTATCAGAATCATGGTGGCGTGGACAGATTTGAGCATGACGAGAGTCTTCAAAATCAGAGGGAATGGAGGAAACGCGTAGAGAAACAGGCCCGTTCAGTCCAGAAGGAAAGCATCCGCCTCGTGCCGGTGAGGAGAATAAATTCTGGAGCAGAACCGAGGCAACTTGTGGTTGAGGGGGGACGCAAACAGATCCACTTGCGGAGTCCCCCACTGAGCAAATACCTGACACAGAGTCGATGAATGGAGGGACCATTCGTGAGGTTGTAAAAGGAGACTCAGAGTATTCCTGTTGTGTGGAGGCACGCTTGGAGGGAGGTCTCGACGGGGCATGGAGCACCGCACCCCTTGAGATCCTGACGAAGGCTTCTTTGCTAGGGAACCTGAGGATGGAAGAGGAGACTTTTCCGAAGCCATAGGTCTCGACGAGATATCCCCCGAAGTTCTAGCGGAGGAAAGCAACTTTGACGAGGCCGAGGCCACACTGCCCGAGGGATCCATGGCCCCAAAAAGTGTGAGGATCTTCACCTGCCTTCTACGATGCGCTCGCGGATGAAGGGTAGCACAGCGCGGGCAGGACTCAACCCTGTGATTGGCCCCGAGGCACTCAATGCACCAATGGTGGGGGTCAGTAATAGAGATAACCCGACCGCGCTGAATGCCCTTTTTAAATCCAGTAACAGGCTGGGACATAAGTCCAAACCACCACCACAGTCGCGCGAGGTCAGGCAGCCTAGCCGGACCCAGGTCCCCGGGTCAATGACAAATGAAATGAAGAGGGAAAAATATAAGTTTGAATTTATTTTATTTTATTTTGTAGGAAACGTGCCGCACAGCGACTCACTCGATTCAAAACAAAAAAGAAGCAAGCCGCGGTGCAACAGGCACTCCGATCGCGCACAGCAGAGGAACAGGGCTTCTGGCTCTGCGGAAAACGAAGAACTGAGGCCACGCTGAGGAGACGCACGCCCTGACTCGGGCGGGAAGGCACACACGCATGCGCGGTACACTCGCAAGCTTGAAGATCTTCAAGCAAGTTTGCTTGCGAGACTGTCCGCTTGGGGCTCCGTTGATGACATCACCCATATGTAGAGAATATGCTGCCTGCTTGTCCTGGGATAATTTGTTAGTTCCCCATAACACGGAAGCTGAAATAAGGTAGTTAGTTTTTTTAAAAATGATTGAGAGCGCTGTTTAAACCTATAAATATGTATGAGTGTGTGTGGTTAGTGTAGTTATGAGTGTGTTGTTTTATTCTTTTTGTTTGTTTTATTTCATTGTCCCCTCCTGACGAAGAGTGTAAGTGAAACAACATAGTCGGCTCGCACTTTGACACTAATCAGTCATTTTCAGCAAAGATAACCAATTAAGGGAGTTATTCATGAAAAGACATTAAGTGCTAACCGCTAAAGATGCCCATTATATTTCTATGGGTGTCTTTAGTAGTTAGTGTGCACTAACGCGCTTGCTTAATGCTGTTTCATAAATGCCCTCCTAAGTGCCAGTGAAAATAACCAGTTAGCCGCTGACAAGCGAGTTAACCAGTCGGTGGCTGCTCCTGGCTGGTTTGAACCGAGTATCATCCGGATGGTCTTTATCTGCTATCATTTTCTCTGTTTCCTGCAGAATTGTCTGTCCGTCTGTGTCTGTGTGACACATACAGGCCTTAGTTTCTGAATAAACTTGTGTTAATCATATTTTTTTTCCACTGAGCAACGATACAACACATGGGTCAAGAAAATCAAGCGCTTATTTCCAGCTATTCTTCATAAAACTGCAATTTATTTTCTGAAGTGGGTCGCTTAGCGGAAGCTTGTTTTCGCACATGAGTTATGCTTCTGAGTATGCGTACCGTTCATAGGACTCAAAGAGCAGTCCCAGCCTCAGCAGCTCAAACCCTCTCTTTGTTTAGAGATAGAACTTTGCCCCAGCAAAATATATTATACTTAACTATTTGATTTTAGGTTTGCCTCACAAGGGTGGAATAGAATTGAAGGGATGGGGAGGAGTGAGATTATTTGAAATTTTTAATTATTTAAGATTGAATATGAGCAACTACTCTTAAAACTTCTTTTATTCCTTGCTTTCTTTTTCTCCTTCCTCCATGTTTCCTGGACAACGGGGTCATTGTTACAAAGCACTGTGGTTTATTATGTTTTTCTCCCCCAGAGATTTAAAATCAGCTGGCTTGCAATTTGATATGAAAGTCCAGCTACGTCCACCCCTGTCCTCTACCTTTCCAACTTGCACCCTTCACTCATTCCAGCCCCAAAACACATATAAGCACTTTCATTGGCTACTTCTATGTCTTTCAGCTGAGATCCATCCCGTGCTGAAGCTATAATTAATTCTGTGCCTCCTCCTCCTTCTCTGCCAACTGCCATTAAATGCATCCAACATCAATAGCGGAGACAGAATCAGCAGTATTAAAGGCCCATCATGGGGTAAACACGATAGAGTTACAAGGGAGAGCAGCTTGCAGACTGACCTTGCTTTGATGAAGTAGCATTTAATTATCCCCCTCATGGAAAAGATCTGCCATTGTCTAAGCTAATTTACCCCTTTCAGTGAATTCTCCAGTCTATACAGGCTAAGCTAATGCTCAAGTTTCTCAGTCTCCACTCCCAAGCTCTCTGAGCAGTGGTGTAGCGAGGGTGAGGGGAGCCCAGGGTGGGGATGCCCCTGCCCTTGACTCCACCTCCTCACTCCATCCCCTATCCTGCTTGCCAGGCAAGCACCTCCCCACTCCTTCCCCGATCCCGTGTGCCATGCGCACTCCCTTCACTTCCCCCGTACCACTAGTTGAAGTTGTTGCTTGTGGCGGTCAACAACGTGCTTTTTGTGACCCTGTCGGCTCTCCCTCTGACATCACTTCCTATGTGCAGCACCCGGAAGTGATGTCAGTGGGAGAGCCAACGGGGTCACAAAGAGCACATTGTTGACTGCCGCGAACAAGTTTAGCTAGAGGTATGGGGAAGGGACGGAGGCGCATGCGTGGAAGGGAGGAATGAGAAGAGGTGGGGGCGCCGAGAGGAGGAGGGGTGCTGGCATCTCCACCAACTTGGCGATCATGGCGGACTGCGCCCCTTGCCCCCCGTTACTACGCCATTGTTTCTGACTTCAATTCAAGCCCTTTAGTTTCAAGACGAAGAGTAAGGCAACTCATTAGGTAATCTTGTCCTTCACTGGGACACAGTGGCGTAGTAAGGGTGGGCGAGGGGGCAGTCCGCCCCAGGTGCCATGTTGGTGGGAGCACCAGCACCCCCCCTCTTCCTCTCCGACCCCACCTCTTCCCATTCCTCCCCTCCACGCACATGCTCACCTTCCCTTCCCCCATACCTCTAGTTGAAGTTGTTGTTCGCGGCGGTCAACAACGTGTTCTTTGTGACCCCATTGGCTCTCCCACTGATGTCACTTCCGGGTGACGTGCATTGGAAGTGACGATAGAGGGAGAGCCAATGGGGTCACGAGGAGCACGTTGTTGACCGCCGCAAACAACAGCTTCAACTAAAGGTGCTGGGGAAGGGAAGGGGTGCGGGATCAGGGAAGGAGTGGGCAGCGGAGATGAGGGCGGGGAAGGGGCACCTCTCACCCTCACTTCGCCACTGCTGGGACACTGGGGTTGGGGAGGATTTAAATAACAGAATTTCTGAAATATCATAGAATCACTTAGAACTAATCTTTACATTTTAAAATAGAAACAAATATATTGTTTGAGTATGACTGAGACTTGGTTCAATGCTACCGTGGCTCATCATGGCTAATGATCACTGATGTAGAGTGGAATCTTGGAATGAGATGGCAAAAAAACATTCATGATTTGAACATGCTTGTCCTACAGCAATGATGCTTAAACCTGACCTGGGGGAGTACCGGTCTCAAGTTATCAAGTACGCATGACAAAAATTTGCATGCAATGGACAGGTCCACCCAGTCTAGGGTTACCAGAAGTCTGGAAAACCCCAAAGATGATCTCTTTTTAAAGGACTGTCTAGGTGCCCATGAACATGTAACCCCTCATTTAAAGCAATTACATTGGTTGTCTGTTTATTCCCGAATACAGTTTAAAATTCTAACCTTGACTTATAAAACATTGCACTCAGCTGTTCCAGATTATCTGGCTTCTTTAATTATTCTATATTCTCCAGCAAGGGTCCTTCGTTCTCTATTAGATGATAGACTAGTGATTCCTCACCCCTCAAAAACGAAATGGGAAAGAACCAGAAACTCAGCTTTCTTTGCAATTGCACCATCTTTATGGAACTCTTTACCAACTAATTTATCTTTGAAACCATCATATATTTGATTCCGTGTACTTTTGAAGACTTATCTTTTTGAAAGCGCTTTCTCTTAAACTGTTAATCAGTAGAGAACACTTTTTTGCAGTGATGGACCGTGTATGGTTTAATTTCTTTGTATGAAAGTAGTGTATTTTCCTATTTTTAATGGCATACTTTTAAAATTTTTTTTGTGTGTTTTCTTTATGTATTTTATTGCAAACCGTCTTGAATTGGGCTGTAAATAAAGCGGGATATCAAATTTTCATAAACAATAAATTATTTCCAAAACTCAGCAGTTTGTCTGGGTTTTGGAAGTCCCCGAGCTCAGGGCCATGTCTGGAGACCCTCTGTGTCCACACAGGCATGTGTGTGTGACATCATCACGTTGACATCTGCGCATATGCAGAGGCCCTCCAGATGCTTGGGGAAAGAGACTGGAGGGTTATGTGGGGGCAGGGCTGGGGTAGAACTGGAAGGCGATAGGGGTGGAGCACAGTAGGGCCAGGTGTCCTTTTTTTTAAAAAAAAAAAAATAGGAAATCTGGCAACCCTAGCTCAGCTTATGATAATAAACATCATCTGAGCTGCTCACAGCCCCAGGCTGAATTGACCTGGATATTTAATGTCAGGGCATGCATGACAAACACCTGGAAGTTAACCAGGCACCGGACGATATTCAGGCCAGTGCACGGATAACTTTAGCGCATAAAATTAGGACAACCTTTTTGCTTCCCTAACTTTATGCACTTAGCCAGTTAACGGACTGAAAATCGCTGCATAATTGGCAAAGTAGGCACTCCGCCCATGCTCTGCCCCCTAGCCTACACCTAACCTTACCAGTTAGAAGATGGTTGGTTAACAGCCATACTCAGCAGTATTAACCAAATAAGTGCCATTGAATATTGTGTGCCAGGTTGCTCAGTGGAATTTAACCAGGCAGAAGTCTCTCCTGCCTGGTTAAACCCTTTTGAATATCATGTAGAGTATATGCAGATCTCTCTCTTGCATAGTCACTATGGATATCCTGAAATCCTGACTCCTTAGGATAGATTTGAGAACCAGTGTCCTTAAACATGAACTTTATTACAAAATAGAGGCAGTGGCATAGTAAGGAGGGGGGGACTGCCTGGGTGCTGTCTTGTTGGGAGCACAAGTGCCTCTCTTCCTCTATGCCCCCGTGTTCCTCGTGAAATGTTTGGCGGAATGAGCAGTGGAGGTCTTGTCTCCCTTCTGACATCACTTCTTGCTGTGATAGGTCGTGGTGGCCATTTTGAATGGCTGCCGCGAGGGTGCATGAATGAGGAAGCAGGTACGAGGGGGCTGAATCCCTGCTCTTGAAGACTCTGCTGGACCACCAGATATGTGGGTAGACCCAGGGCGACATACCTACAAATTAGGAAGGGTGGGCATGCGGGGGGGGGGGGTTACCTTTGAAATGGGCAGGGTGAGGGGGGAGAGGGAAAAAGCATTAGTGGGGGAGGCATGGTTTTGGTTTTTTTTTAAAGAAAAATACTTATCCAAGCCCTGGACTGATATGCAGTCAGGGCCCATATAACTCACATGCTGGTGCTCGGACATGGCACAACATTGAATATTGGGGATAATATAGCCAGCAATGGTTAGCATTTAAAATGCGCTAACCACTTCTGGCTGAATATTGTGGGGGGGGGGGGGAAAGGGGAGGAGGGGGGACAGGGATAGATTCAGTAAATGGCATTCAAATTTAGGAATTACAAAGCTCTGTGCCAAAGTCATCTAAGTATGTTTATTTGGAAACCGCTGTGACTCCAGGTGGTATATTAAGGGCTCCTTTTATAGCACATTAAACCACCGGCCGCGCTAGCCGCTAACGCCTCCCTTGAGCAGGCGGTAATTTTTTGGCCAGCGCAGAGGTTAACGCTTGATGAAACGTCGCGCGCGTTAACCCCACTAGCGCGGCTTGATAAAAAGAGCCCTAAGTTTTTAAATAAATAAAATGGCATTATATTGTTTATTGTTTATTTAAAAAACTTGCTATGCCACCTTTCCGGAGGTCAAGGCGATGTACAGTCTAATAAAAATGATAAGAAAGGAACTCCAAAATTAAAAACTCCAACGATAACAATCATCAAACTTTGATACTCGTACATTCCACAAAAGACAAAACTAAACTAACATAAAGGATAACAAATAAATTAAAATTAAAAAATGTCCCTTCCTAATATGTCTTGTATCATGTATTGGGTCGAAAAACAGTCCTCAACCTGATGAACCATATGCTTTTCCAAAAAATCATTGCTGTTTTAAAAACAGGAAATGAAATCAATTTGCTGAGTATGGCAGATCATTCCACAATCTAGGGCACAGAAAGAAAAATGCTGAGTTTCTATTTGAGTAAGTAATCAGCCCAAATAAACTCTCATGTGCTGCAATGATGAATACTACAATGTTTTAGAGCAGGCCCTCAAAATAATTTTTTGTACTAGTTTTCAAAATACCTTATATTTCTAGAGCAGATTTGTCAGTATGCCACCACCAGCCACATCACTCATGACATAAATTCATCATCCAATCTCCTTTGCTAAATATTTTTTCATTTCTTTATATAATTTTTATTTTTGTATTGTTTTTATATTTAATACTTAAATTCATTAATTCATTTAAAATGCTACCTATTCAGTTAGCTTATAATAATTCATGAAAGAAAACACCAACTACTTAGCTTGAAGCCGTTTACTCTGGCTCCTGCTGTCACAATCTTATGTGTTAGTCTTGTGCCGGGAAGGGACTGGCCGACATGTTTCGCCTTTAGGCTTTCTCATGATCAGCCCCCTATAATCATAAAACAGACATAAGATGAACTTATTGTGCTTTACTATGCTTTTCAAATATATTACAAGAGTAAAATAACCTTCCTACCTCTTGAAAATCAACACGTGCCATCCCAACTCAAATCCTTAAGGTCAAAGATGGCCGCGGCGTCTGCCTAATGGTTTAAATATCCTTAACAGCTGTGTAGTACTGCTGACGACAACTAATCGGAACCTCAGACTAAGGACATCCATTCAGTTTCCATATGAAGCCCCATAGAGGTATTTAGAGTGAAAATCCAGCGCTGTTCTATAAAATTTAATCTCTTCTCTAAATTGCCACCCTCCCATCCCACAATAATTTGATCGATAATTCTCCACCATATATCTTGTATATCATGATGTGTGGCCAACCAATGCTGGACTAATGGAACCTGGACATTTTCATTAAGTATTCTAGACTTGTGTTCATTCATTCTTATATGGACAGGTCGGCTACTCCTCCCCACATAAATGAAGCCACACGGGCATGTGATAGCATAAACTACATTAGATGATTTACATGTAGTAATAGTTTTAAACACTATCCTATTTGGAGGGTGGGGGAAGAACTAACCTTTGCACCAGTGGCGTATGGCACGTGTGTCAAACACAAGGCCCGTGGGCTGAATCCGGCCCGCCTGGCCTTTTTATGTGGCCCGCAGCAATGCTCCCGAACTTCCCTTTCTCACAGCCGAGTGTGTCCTCCCTCCCGAGCCGGTCTGACGTCGCCATCACGCCAGAAAGTCTGCCGGATTCGGCAGTGTTGTTCGTGGCTCCCCCTCCTGCTTTCCATCCGCTGCGGTCGACTCGGGTGGAAACAGGAAGTTGCGCATCATTGGAGACAGACCGCAGCAGGTGAAAAGCAGGAGGGGAGCCAAATCACTGAGGCCGTCAGATTCCTCAGCTTGGTAGTGACATCAGACTGGCGCTGGAGGGAAAGAAACGCCGGGCTGTGAGGAGAGAGGGACCGGCGCTGAAGGGAAAGGCAAGCTAGACTGTGAGGAGAGAGGGACCGGCTCTAGAGGGAAAGGCATGCTGGGCGGTGAAGAGAGCAAGATGAAGAGAGAGAGATTGGACCTGGGGTAGTGTGGAGGAAGAGGGAAAAAGATAATTGAAGGAAGAAACTTTGGGAAGAGAAAGGGAGAAGTGGTGGACCTGGGGAGAGGTAGGGAGGCAGGCAGACAGGGGGAGAGATGGGATGGGGGCAGTTGAGAAGAGAAAGGGATCTGGAGATGGAAGGTAGGGAGCAAGGTTAGGCCTGGGGGGTGGAAGGGAGAGAGAGATGCAGCATCTCTTTTTTTCTTTCCATCCCATTGGGAAGAAGAACAACAACAGAAAAGAGAGGGAGCAAAATGTTGGACCAAGAGGAAAGAGGAGGAGAGATAGAAGGAAATAGAAGGGAGGCTGGGAACAGAGTGAGATGGGAAATGGGAGAGCTACAGAATAAGAGAAGATGGAAAATTGAGAGGTAGCTGAAAATTTAAAAAGGAGAAGGATGAGAAAGAGATCAAGATTTTAGTGGACAGAGGCATTAAAGAAAAGAAAAAAGGAGAAAAGTTGAAAGGGAAGAATCAATATGTTGGAGACAGGGACTGGAGCAAGAGAGAAAAGGAGAAAAAAATGGACAGCAGACACTGGAAAGAGAATTAGAAGATAGGCAAAGTCAGATAGAGAAATTGGGACTAAAAGCAAAATGATCAGACAACAAAAGGTAGAAAAAATAATTTTATTTTCTATTTTGTGATTACAATATGTCAGATTTGAAATGTATATCCTGCCAGAGCTGGTGTTAGACAGCAAGCTGAGCTAGGACTTAAAAGAGAAGAAAAGTCTTTTTTTATTTATTTTGTAGCCAGCGTGGGGTTGGAGAGGTTGTATCCCTATACTTCTGCTAAGACTAAACCCCTCCTTTGTTGGCACGCAGCATGGGTTTTGGTACTGGCGACGGTGATTGATCTGACGCTCACAGAAGTCCTATGAGCGTCGGAGAAGCCGGCGCTGGGGCCCATGCTGTGTGTCAGCAAAGGAGGGGGTAAGTATCTTAATTTAAAAAATACAGCTCGCGACTTAGCCTATGTTTTAGATTTCGGCCCCTTATGTGATTTGAGTTTGACACCCCTGGCGTATGGTGAGGGTTTGCAGCTCTTCCTGCCTTTTTTGTTTGTTTGTTTACTTTTTGCTTGCAATTTGATTTGTTGACTAGGCAGCCTGCTCAATCAGTCAATGTGCATCAAAGAGTAACCCCCCCCCCCAAAAAAAAAAAAAAAAAAAAGCAGAGCTCTTGGACTGGGGATTCTCCAAATCCCCTGAAGGCCTTGACAGTACTAATCTGAATTTGATTGGCTGAGCAGCATCTGCTTGTTGCCTGCTCTACCAATCAAATTCAGAGTATTTCCCTCGGGGCCTTTAGGGGATGAGGCAAATCCCCTGAAGGTCCTAACCGCATCTATTGAACAAAGTGCCCTAACTTGTGTGTAAACAGATATAAATGTGATAGATATGAAGGGATTCCTGAATGGAGAGCTTTATGGATGAGACAAAGTAGCTTGAATTGAATGCAATGGGAAACTGGGAGCCAATCGAGTAATATAAGAAGTGGGGTACAATGATCATAGCAACTTGCTCCACAGAAAAATCTGACAGCTGTATTTTGCAATATTTGTAGACATTTTAATTCCACCTGAGATATTACATTACATTACATTACAGATTTCTATTCCGCCATTATCTTTCAGTTCAAAGCGGATTACAAAAAGAATTATGGAAGAAGGGTTACAACGTTAGATCAGAGAAGGTTTCCAAGAGAGGGAAAAGTAGGATCTGGGGTTAGGGAGGGGATGGTAAGAGGGGGGTTAAGCTTTATCATGGTATTAAGCTTTATTAAGGGATTTCTTGAAGAGTATAGTTTTTATTTCCTTTCTGAACATCTTGTAGTCTGGGGTTGTTGTCAATAGGTTGGAGACTTGGTTGTCTATCTTCGCTGCCTGAGTGGCCAATAGTCCGTTGTATAGTTTTTTCCGTTTTACTTCTTTGATTGGGGGGTAAGTGAATGGGGTGTGTGTTTTTCTATGCCCGGTAGAGGTGGTTTGGATGAGGCGGTCGTTTAGGTAGGTTGGTCTGTCTCCATTTATAGTTTTAAATAGTATACAGTAGAATTTAAATTGTATTCTTTCCTAGATTGGAAGCCAATGAAAATTGATGAATGCCTCACTAATGTGATCATGTTTTTTCAATGAATAGACGAGTCTCAGAGCTGTATTCTGAATTGTCTGTAGTTGTTTAATCATTATTGCAGGGCAGGGGAGGTAGAGGATGTTGCAATAGTCTAGGATACTTAGGATTAGAGATTGTACTAGGAGCTGAAATTGTGTTTTTTCGAAGAATTTTCGGACTTGTCTAAGGTTTCTCTTAACTGCGAAAGATTTCTGTATTGTTTTGTTAATTTGTGGTTGCATGGTGCAGCCTCTGTCAATAGTCGTACCTAGAAGTTTTAGGGTGGTTTGCAAAGGGTAGTTGATAGAGTTGATTTCTAGGTTGGTTATGGTTGGGATTTTGTTATTTTCTGGGAGGATTAATTTAGTTTTGTCTGGGTTGAATTTCAGTTTGTGGTCTTCCATCCAAGTCGTAACTGTAGCTAGAGTTCTGTGTAGTGTGTCTGACATTAAGAGCATTGGTTGGTCGAAAGGAATGAGGATGTCATCAGCATAGCTTTAAGAGAATAGGCCTTGTTTGTTCAGGTAAACGCCAAGAGAGGCCGTATATAGGTTGAAGAGAGTAGAGATATAACTACATAAATCACATTACAATTACAAGAATCAAGATGCGAGATTACGAAGGTATGAACAAATGTTTTTAGTGATGGATGATCCAAGACATGCCTTAACGGCCTTAGACGATTTAAAGCAAAAAAGCAAACAAACAACAGATTTGCAAACTTTTGAAACTTGTTCATGGAAAGTGAATGTTCTTTCAAAGATAACCCAAAGATATTTAAAAGACTCAACTGACTGACTTATCGAACAAGATTGGAACAATAGGACGGATAGAGCATCCTGTAAGCCAACAGGCTATTATCTTTTCTTGGATCAAAACCAGTTTATGGAGCTTAAGCCAGTTTGCCATAGCTAAAGTACATGACGGTAACTTTGTGAAGTCAGGTGATGAATGAAACAATGGATATACTAAAAGTATATCATCTGCATAAGTATAAAATGAGATACCAAATTCTTGTATTAAAGTTAAAAGTGAGCTAATGTTAAAGAGCAGAGGTGAAATTAGGGAGCCCTGAGGAACACCACATTCCAGTGATTGAACCTTGGATGTTTACCTATGCAAATGTACAGTATAGGAATGGTTGGCCAGAAATGAACGGAACCAGTCTGAGTAATAATAAATCATGATCGACTAAGTCAAACGCCGCGGATAAATCTAATGAAATTATTTCTATTTCTATTATAGAATCTACTTTGCTTAAGAGGGCGGCAATAACTGTATTAGTACTGTAGCCCTTATGGAAGCCCAATTGCTGCGGGAAAGTACACGTGTTGTATCCACAAATGAAGTCAGTTGATTAAAAAGAATACGTTTAGTCAATTTTGATTTTTTTTAAAAAAACATAAATTGGAATCAGGCCAGTAGTTTTTGGGTAAAGACAATTACAGGGAGCTTGTTTTGAAACTGGTCTAACAATCATTTTTTCCAAAGATTAGGAACTATTCCAGTGGAAAGAATATTAACCATATTTAAAGCTGATGGTTACAAACCACGTGCCAAAATTTTAATCCAAGGCAAAGCAACTGGATCCAGATTACAGGTCATGCAATGCATTGAAGTAACCGCCTTAGATATCTGATCTAAAGTTGGAAGAGAAAAAGATGCAAGTGTTGAAGTTAGTAATACTGGCAAAAAAGTTAATTGGGGAATCATGGAGGCTAAGGAGACTGTCTCAATTTAGTAATCTTATCTGAGAAATAAGTAGCTAATGCATCTGCTGAAGGTGCTAGTGAAATTGATTTAGAAGGATCCAAAGAAAGCTGCGTAATCAGAGAAAAAAGTTGTCTAGGTGTATTATCAGATCGAGCAATAAGAAGAGGATGGTGTTGTTTTTTGGTTTGTTGTAACTTCAAATTATATTCATATTGGGTCACGTTGCTTTCGCCAAAATCTCTCAGCTCGTCTTATCTGTCATTTTAGAAGGCATAAACCACTGTGGAATCATGATTCCTTGGGAGTGATTGTCTGAATAGCTGCAATATTATCCAGTCCTGCCTGCAGACTCTCATTTTTAACAATTAGCTTGTTCTTCAATTGACAGGGTCAAAAAATATGATGGAAAAAAATGTGAAAAGTGAAGCACACTTTATAGTCCTTTTTTGTTTGTGGGGCCCGCAAGGTCGCCCCAGGCCCTGCCCAATCTCTGCCCCCAGATCCAGCCTCCATAATAGTACTAATTGTAATACCATTTTTTTCCATTAATTTTTCATATACAGGGCTCCCCCGAAATTTGCAGGGGTTACGTTCCAAGACCACCCGTGAATTTTGGGAAATTCGCGAATATTGGATGTGGTGCTAAAATGGCTGATACGGTGCTCCTGATTGCTGTCTTGTTCTTCTGTAAGTAGCGTACGGTGTTTTCATTAATGCCATATAATGACGCGCTACTGCAACATAACTTTTTTGTTCTCGGAGCATATCCAGCAGCTCAACTTTCTCCTGGAGTGTCATACACTTCTTCTGGTGCTTTGGTTCATTTCCATAGGCGTTTGAAGATGCAGGGCGTTTGGGTGGCATCTTAGGGCTTTCACCAGTTCGTGAAACAATCGAGATAGCTATGTGTTCAAAGAAGTGTGGGGTGAACACAGAGGATCTAGAATCAGAAAATATTAAATATTGAACTAAGGCCAGTACTGGACAGATTTGCATGGTCTGTATATGGCCGTTTGGGGGAGGATGGGCTGGAGAGGGCTTCAATGGTTGGGAGGGTGTAGATGGGTTGCAGTGGGTTTTGATGGAGATTTCGGCAGTTGGAACCCAAGCACAGTACCGGGTAGGGCTTTGGATTCTTGCCCAGAAATAGCTAAAAAGAAAAAATATAAAAAAAATTTAAATTGAATCAGGTTGGGCAGACTGGATGGACCATTCAGGTCTTTATCTGCCGTCATCTACTATGTTACTATGTATAAACAACCAAATCTGTAACTCCTCTAGTATGTTCCCACTCCATGTATGTTAACTTGTAACGAAACAAAAAGGCAAGCAGTCCACCAAAGAATCCAACATGAAACAAAAGAAGATTGGCAGAAAAATAAGGAGATTCAAATCAGGTTAATTCAAGGTGCTCCCAAGAACCATGCCTGATGCATTTCACCAAATAAAGCTAGTCAACGCTAACAAAACACAAATAGAACACAGAAAACTTTGCCTAGTATGGAATATGTAATCACAAACTAACCTCTCCCCCTTTTACAAAACTGTAGGATGTTTTTTAGCCACGGCCAGCACTAAAAAATGCTCTACAGTTTTGTAAAAGGGGGGATAAAATAAAAATACGTAGACAAATGTTAAATAAAACCACCAAACAGCTGGACTCTGCATAGAATGCAACACCACAGAAACAGCGATGCATGTCCCCTAAAGCAAAAAAATTAATAAATAGAATTTTTTTTTTCTACCTTTTTCTTCTCTGGTTTCTGCTCTCCTCATCTTCTTGTCACTCTCTTACTTTCATTTTCTGACCTTCTGTGCCTCTTCCAGAAATTGTCTGCCTCTCCCTTCCATCTCTTCTTCCCCCCCCCCCCCATTGGTGTTGCATCAATCATCTTCTCTTCCCTCCTCCAATGCTTTGGCATCTTTCTCCTCTCCTTCCCTCTCCCACACCTCCATGGTCAGGCATTTCATTTTCTCCTCTCCCTTCCTCCCACTTCCATCAGCATCTGCCCCCTTTCTCTCCCTCCAACCCAATTCCATCCAGGATCCTTCCACCTTATGTCTCTCTCCCCTTCCCCTGCATACCAATTCCACCAACCCCTTTCTCTCCTTCCACCACCCTTCCATACCACACTGCCCCCTTTCTCTTCATCCACCACCCTTCCATACCATCCTTCTCACAACCCTTCCATACCACCCTGCCCCCTTTCTCTCCCTCCACCACCCTTCCATGCTCCTTTCTCCCTCCCCCTCCAAACATTGCAGCTGCCGGCTCTGCCCGCTGACGGCAACAGGTTACCCCCCCCCTGGCAAGCCCCTCCCCCGCAGCAATGACAATGGCCCTCCCCCCGCAGCAACAGCAACGCAGCCAAATCTATTACAGGAAAGTCCTGCGATGACTGCTTCTGCCGGTCCATCCCCCTCCAACGTCACTTCTTCCAGACCAAGTAAGTGACGTCGAAGGGGGATGGGGGATGGCAGAAGCAGTCATCGCGGGACCTTCCAGTAACAGATCCAGCTGCGTTGCTGTGGGCGGAGGGGGGGGGCAGTCCATTGCCACTGCTGTGGGGTGGGGGGCTTGTTGCTGTTGCAGCGGGGGAGGGCCTGTTGCCATTGCTGCAGGGGGGGGGGGGCATTGCCATTGCCGGAGGGGCCATTGCTGTTTAAAAAATAGCAAGATGAGTTGTCCTCCTTCTGCGGGCCCCCCTCACAGGCCTATTGATTAATCCGGCCCTGGTTGTATGCCACAAGGCACGTACATTGACTGGATATATGTGACATGCACATATTGGGGGGGGGGGGGGATTCTTTAAATGACGCTCAAAATTTGGAACCAGAAAATATCAGCACTAATTGTGGTTCTATAAAAGGTATGAGTTAGGCACTGTGCCTTATAGAATAATATGCATCCAGATGCTTGAACAAATTTTATTGGGTGCCAATCAAATTATTGACTTTAATTGGCTTGTTAACCAATTAATTTGTGCATGCCCTAATTTTGGCGTGCAAATCTAGGCACCATATATAGAATCTAGGAGGGCAATATGCTGAGTATAATGAGTGTAAAGGAGGCATACGTATCTTTTATACATACTGCAAGATACAGTACATATCAGATGTTTGTGCATTGTTCTATATAATTTACTGTGTCATGTGATGTGCACACAGCTTTTTTATACAGTATAAGTACAGGACTGGTTTATTGCTTATTTGGTTCTTTCCATACTGCCCTTCTGTAGGCCAGTCAGGGTGGTTTACAGGCTAAATCAGAGTATGATAAATTAAAAAATATAGTTTCCTCCTCAGTAAAGTACAGTAATTGCAATAGAATCAAGAAAGAGAAAGAAGGGATATAAAAGAGGGTTGGGAAAAGAGAGAGGGGGGAGAAAGGAGGGAGGAGAAAATGGTTTGAGCTGTTCTGCTGCCATTGTCACAGCCTCTCAAGTTGCCTCTCCAGAAAATGCCAACTAGAAAAAATGGGTGTTTAAAGCCAATTTGAATCTTGGGTAGGAAAGTTCCCCACATAAAGTTTTTGGTTATTGATAAATATTTGTTGAAAGCTGTGACTTTCCCCAATGAAATAAAATGTGAGTTGTGCAAATCTTTGCACCACAGTGCAGCCTGAATCTGACTCCTGGGATCAGCACTTGTTTGCAGTATGTTGTGTGCATGTGGGGAGGAAGAAGCGTTTTATGATTTGGACCTGTTCAGTTTGTGCTGCCTTGCAAGAGCTGCAAATAATGGCTACCATCTGGTTCTGTAATCTGTCGTACCCCTTGGTTATCATCTGGTTTTCCTCACTTACTCCCTGGTTAACATCTGGTTTCCTTGCCCAAGGGCAAAAGTCTGGTTAATGCTGGCAGCTTTCATATTCTTTATACCACGATTAATGTCCGGAGTTATTGACTGCATAGCCCCATAGTTAACATTTGGTTCTCCTGCTTGCTTTATCTTATGGTTAACATCTGGTTCTCTTATCTACCTTACTTCATAGTTAACATCTGGGGCTTCTTTCTACCTTACTCTGCAGTTCAAATCTGGTTCTCCTGTCAAACCAGATTTGAACTGCAGAGTAAGGTAGAAAGAAGCCAATCAAAGCCAATAATTAACATTTGATATTATATCTGCAGTAATCCCATGGTTAACTACTAGCTCACCTGTCTACTTTACCCCTCTGGTTATTGTCTTGTGTTCTTATTTGTCATATTCCACAACAAAAATCTAGCTCCTCTGTTTTAATTCAGACAGTTGTAATATGTTTCTTCTGAATTCCATGGTCAAAGTTTGATGCCTGCCTTACTTCCTGATAACATTGGGTATTCCTGCCTATCCTATTTCATAGTTAAACCTAAAATTCTTACTGCTTTACTCCAAAGTTAGAGGATAAGTTCATGACAAGGGTACCTGGGTTAAGTGGTTAGGAAGCTATGTTCCCTCAAAGCAGAGCATGTAAACAACCGCTCATACATTTTAGGAGCATTGCTCTAGTGGGGTATCAAGGGTGGAGCAGGGGGGTGGTCTGCCCCAGGTGCAGGGAGCTCAGAGGTACTGGAACAGTCATAAGAACATAAGATTTGCTACTGCTGGGTCAGACCAGTGGTCCATCATGCCCAGCAGTCCGCTCACGCGGCAAAGACCAGTGCCCTATTTGAGTCTAGTCTTCCTTGCATATGTTCTATTCCAGTAGGAACTTATCCAATCTTGTCTTGAATCCCTGCAGGGTGCTTTCCCCTATAACAGCCTTTGGAAGAGCGTTCCAGGTTTCTACCACTCTCTGAGTGTGGAAGAACTTCCTTATGTTTGTACGGAATCTTTTCCCTTCTAACTTTAGCGAGTGCCCTCTCATTCTCTTCACCTTGGAGAGGGTGAACAATCTCTCTTTCTCTACTAAGTCAATTTCCTTCAATATCTTGAATGTTTCGATCATGTTCCCTCTCAGTCTCCTCTTTTCAAGGGAGAAGAAGCCCAATTTCTCTAGCCTCTCATTGTATGGCAACTCCCCCAGTTCCTTAACCATTTTTGTCGCTCTTCTCTGGACCCTTTCGAGTAGTACTATGTCCTTTTTCATGTACGGTGACCAGTGTTGGATGCAGTATTCCATGTGGGGAGTATATCATGGCCTGGTATAATGACATGATAACCTTTTCAGATCTGTTTGTGATCCCCTTCTTAATCATTCCTAGCATTCTGTTCGCCCTTATTGCCACCGCCGCACATTGCACGGATGGTTTCAGTGATTTGTCTACAAGTACTCCCAAGTCTCTTCTCTAGGGGCTCTCTCCGAGTATAGCACCAGACATCCTGTATTCGTGCATATGATTTTTGTTACCGACATGCATCACCTTGCACTTATCCACGTTGAACCTCATGTGCCATTTCGCGGCCCATTCCTCGAGCGTATTTATGTCTCTTTGTAGGTCTTTGCAATCCTTCTGTGTCCTCACTACTTTGAATAGCTTTGTATCGTCTGCAAATTTACGCACTTCACTCGTCGTGCCAATTTCTAGGTCATTTATAAATATGTTGAAGAGCGATCCACCTGCTCATGGCCATTGGCTCCACTGGGTCCTGCTCCCTCTGACATTAACTTCCTGTTCTAGGGTGGGGGACCAGAAGAGCTGACGGCTGCACGTGCACATCCTGCAATCCCGCAGCTAATCCACGTGTTTCCCACTGCCTGGAGGAGAGGGTGGGGTGGGGGGGGTGCTTCAGCCAGAGGAGGGACTGCTCCAACCCTGGTTCCTGCCCCGCCACTCCATCGCTCACAAATTTTACACGGTTGCTCAAACATACTTGCAAATCTGGACTTTTTGGTGTTTAGAACTTGTCGCTCAAACTAAAAAAATTTCATACACCCAGCCAATCCTTAGAGGGAACATTGGCAGGAAGGTGCTCGCTTTCTAAAATTATAGTGCATATTCAGCAGCATTAGCATCTAGTTGAAGGCACGGGCATTATGCCTGCTTGAGAACAAATGAAAATAGTTCATACAGATACTCATAAATAGCAGCTCCGTCCATGCCCTGCTCTAGCTCTGCCCCAAGCACACTAAGGGCTCCTTTTACTAAGGTGCGTTAGGGCCTTAACGCGCGGAATAGCGCATGCTAAATTGCCACGTGTGCTAAACCTTAACGCCGGCATTGAGCTGGCATTATTCTAGAAGCGTACCGCGTGGTTGAGCGTGTGGTAATTTCGTACGTGCACTAAAAACGCTAGCGAACCTTAGTAAAAGGAGCCCTAACTTTAATTGTTTGTTCTGGTTTGCATCATACATATTTTTAAGTGTCACTTAATTTTATAAGATCCCATTTACTTGTGTAAAACAGCATTTTAGATGTTAAAATGGTTTATATAATTATGTCCGATGCTACTCTCCCTCACTCAGTGGTCAGTACCTGGCAGCCCTGCCTTCAGTTTCCATCGGATTGGCCCCTCTTCATAGTTTGAGCAGATATCTTATCCCATTTAGCACTGCGCCCACTGTAATTTGTGTATTGTGGCTATAATTATTTCCTTTAAGCCTTGCACACACCCTGACTAGATTAAGGCAGGTATATAGCTGGCCTGCTTCCTCCCACTCACAACCCCCCCTTCTCTCTCTCTCTCTCACTTGGATCAGCCTCATTTTCCTTTGCCTGCCACTTTCCACTCTCCAGGAATCCTCCCTGCTCTGCCTGTGGAAGTGCACAAAGTGTCAACCTCAGCTTAGTTTTTAACCTGGAGTGATAGCTTTACTGATTTCCCACTTTACTACTCTTGTTAATGAATTTTTAATCTTCTTAATGACATTAAACACGGAAAGTAATTAAGGAAAACAAGTTTGAAACTGCTGACTTAAACCCTTTATTCAGAACTATTTAATGTAGAATTAATTTGGTTTTGCCCATTATTCAAATGAACGCATTACCTTTTCATGCACTGGACTTTTTTTTATTATTATTCTTATTAAATTTATTACTTGTCAGTGATGTCATCAAGTGGCCCCAGAGAAAGCTTCCTGATCTCCCAAATTGTCCGTGATCTTATCCCTAATAACTCTCATAGATTATGTTGTAAAAATGCAATACATACAGTCATGGAATTTTCCTTATTAAAGGTAGCCAAGATTCATCACTTGTTATCACCGCTGTTGTTTAATAGAATAAATAGCCCTTTAGAAGGGACCTTTGCAGTCCAGCAAGCTTGCAGTTTTAAACATTCATTAGTGCAACAAAGGTATCATCAGGGAATGTTTTAAGAGTCCAATTGCATACTGGTTTGAGCCATTCCAGATTGTACTCTGAGCTTAATTAGGCAAACCTAAAGGGCTTTTTTGCCTGCAAAGTTACAGCCAAAGGCTTCTAACCTCTCAGGTATGGCTAATTAAGCTCTCAGCAAAAGCAGTAAAGACTCACATTGCTGCATAATGAAAGCCTGTGAATATCAAAGCTATACACCTACTTTCTTCGTTTTCTTTTAGGTAGCTTATGCTTGGTAGGCAAGCAGGATATGTCTTTTCTGTTCTTTGTACATTTAGAATGCCATCACTGTCCTCAAAGATGTGTAAGAGCGAGAATCACATACTGTACATAGACAGTATAATGCCATGTAAGATTATAAATTGGTAGGGAAGGTAGAAGATCCATGCCCCTAATGCCTCATAGGTACCTGCAGGCCAAAAAGATTTTGCTTAGTTTCCCATATCCTTTAGAGGATTTTTGCTTTTCTGTCAATAACGCTACTGTTCAATAATGTGCCCTATTACTCAGTGTGAAGTGGTCTTAAATAGTGCCTCTATTGATATATAGTGATGTATATCTGTCTTTCTTCTGCTGGTAATGAATGTTATCTTTACTATCTAAAAAAAAATTGTGTTTAGTCTGTAAACCGCCTTGCCCTTCGTGGTCAGTTAAGGTGGTATAGCAAGTTCCAAATAAATTTTATTTATTCAATTTTCTATACTGTTCTCCCAGGGGAAATAAAAACTAGTCTTCGACGGTGCTTCTAATAAGAGTGACCTAGCCTTCAATATGGCTTCTGTTAATATGTGGGGGGTATTTTCGATATGACATCCAAATCTGAGTGTGGACATTTTGCAGAACACAAGTAAAAATCCAGAAGCAAACATAACCATTTTCAAAACAGAAAAACCATATTTTTGTTTTGAAAATGGCCAGTTCTCAGATGTGCTTGTCTCAGTGCATCTATCTTTTTGAACCATTAAAAAAAAAAAAAAAAAAAACCATGTCCAAAAGAAAAACGCACAATACAAGCCAATGGGATGTAGGAGAGGGCCAGCATATTTAGTAAACTGGCCACACAGACATCCCAGCAGTGCAGTGGGGCACCCTAGAGCGCACTGCAGTGAAGCTTACATAAAAAGTCCCAGGTACACATCTCACCATAGCCCTTTTATATTGTATGGTGAGCTCTCCAAAACCTACCCGAAAACTACTGGACCTGGCTGTGCACCAGAACAATAGACCTTATTCCTTCAGGTTTTACCAATATGTCGGTACAGTGGGATTTGGGTGGATTTTAGAGGGCTCATATATTCCACCATAAATTTAGTAGTTAGAGTGGGATATGGGCCTGAGATCGAAATATAGAAACATGATAGCAGATAAAGGCCAAATGGTCCATCTAGTCTGCCCATCCGCAGTAACTATTATCTCTTTCTCTCTGTCTCCACCACCTCTTCTGGGAGACTGTTCCATGCATCTACCACCCTTTCTGTAAAAAAGTATTTCCTTAGATTACTCCGGAGCCTATCACCTCTAAACTTCATCCTATGCCCTCTCATTGCAGAATTTGCTTTCAAATTAAAGAGACTCGACTCATGCGTATTTACATTACATAGGCATTTAAACATCTCTATCATATCTCCCCTCTCCCGCCTTTCCTCCAAAATATACTGATTGAGATCTTTAAGTCTGTCCCCATACGCCTTATGATGAAGACCACATACCATTTTAGTAGCCTTCCTCTGGACCGACTCCATCCTTTTTACATCTTTTTGAAGATGCGGCCTCCAGAATTGTACACAATATTCTAATTGAGGGGCATCAGTACCTCCTTTTTCCTACTAGCCATACCTCTCCCTATGCAACCTAGCATCCATCTAGCTTTTGCCATCACCTATTCAACCTGTTTGGATACCTTAAGATCATCACAAACAATCACACTCAAGCCCCGCTTTTCTGTTGTGCACATGAGCTCTTCCCTACCTAATCTATATTGTTCCCTTGGGTTTTTGTAGCCCAAATGCATGACTATGCATATCTTAGCATTAAATTTTAGCTGCCAAATTTCAGACCATTCTTCAAGCTTCTCCAGGTTTTTTCCATGTTATTCACACTATCCAGCATGTCTACTCTATTGCAGATTTTCGTATCATCTGCAAAGAGGCAAATCTTACCCGACAACCCTTCAGCAATATCGTTTATAAAAATGTTAAAAAGAGGGGCAAGATCCAAGATGGCTGCACATTATTGCTGGTTTCTCCTACCTCTGCCGCGGAGCTGGCTAGTTCCTCTGCTGTTTCTCTACATCATGATTTTTTCATGGTTTCTTCTTCTTCAATGCCTCATACCAAAAGGAAGGGAGTTCTGAGAATGGCTCCCTCTCAGCTCAGAACTTCCATGGTACAGCAACAAACCCTGGAGAGGTTTTTGAACCAATTCACAACCCCGTTACCGGGAGAAGAAGGCCCTGCTGAAGGTTTGGATGATGGAACAGGATGCTAGGTATTATCAAGAAAGGTATTACAACCAGAACGAAAGAAATTATCCTACCGTTGTATCGGGTGATGGTGCACCCACACCTGGAATACTGCGTCCAATATTAGTCGCCGTACCTTAAGAAGGATATGGCGATACTCGAGAGGGTTCAGAAAAGAGCAACACGATTGATAAAAGGTATGAATAACCTTTCATATGCTGAAAGATTAGAAAATCTAGGCTCTTTTCCCTGGAAAAGTGGAGACTTAGAGGGGACATGATAGAGACTTACAAGATCATGAAGGGCATATAGAAAGTGTAGAGGGACAGATTCTTCAAACTTTCGATAAATACAAGAATGAGAGGGCATTCGGAAAAATTAAGAGGGGACAGATTTAGAACCAATGCTAGGACGTTCTTCTTCACCCAAAGGGTGGTGGACGCCTGGAATGCGCTTCCAGAGGGTGTGATAGGATTGAGTATGGGAACAAGAAGGGATTAGATAATTTCCTGAAAGAAAAGGGGATAGAAGGGTATAAATAGAGGATTACTATACAGGTCCTGGACCTGATGGGCCGCCGCATGAGTGGGCTGCTGGGCATGATGGATCTCTGGTCTGACCCAGTGGAGGCACTGTTTATGTTCTTATGAGCCGGCAGTGATACCAGGGGCAGAAGTCGCAGACCTGGATTTGAGCCTGGAGGGAGGAGCGCCTGTGGGAGAGATGGTCGAGCAGCCAACTTTGGGAGTTTCGGCATGTTCATCGCTGCCTTCGACCCCCCCCCCCCCCCCAGTGGTGACATTAGAGACCATTTGGCAGGTCTTGCAGATGCTCGATAGTATGCTGACGAAATCAACACAAGAGGTACTTAATCTCTCAGGGAAGGGGGATAATTTGTCTAAAACTATTGAACAAACTAAACATGATTCCGCTGAACAAATATCTTGTGTTAAAACTGAAGTAAAAGATTTAAAGGAAATAACATCAACGCTGATTAAAGATAAAAATTATGTTCATTGTAAATTGGAACAATTTGAAAATTTTAATAGGAGGCTTAATTTACGAATATTAAATTTTCCTAAATCATCAGCCTTAAATCCTCTCGACTACTTTAAAAAAATATCTAAAATGGAGATTCTCAAAATTCCTCCACAAGCTATTCCTCCTCTTAATAAGATATATTATATTCCAAGTACTACGACTAAGAAGGAAATTTGGTAATTAAGAAAGATTTGACTGCAATATTGGAGGAATCCCTCTCCGATGTTAAGGAAAGGGGGACACTCCTAGTCTCCTTTGTATTTGAATAAGATTTAAACTTACTAATGAAACTCTACTTTTGAAATTCACATCAAGATTTCTCTGGACAAAGATTTCTCTGGACAAAGAATTTGGATGTATCTAAGATCGAAGAAAATAATTTCTTTCTATGCATGAAGAAACAAAAAGATTGGGGGCTTCTTATCTTTTAGCATATCCCTGTAAATGTTTGGTCTGCTACCTGGGGACTAAGTACACTTTTTTTTCTACCATCACAATTGAGAGCCTTTCTAGACCTTAAAAAGATCTCTGGAGATTTGTAATTCAAGCTAGATTTATAATTGTTTGGGTTTGTTAATCGTAGTCAGCTTTCCTAATAATTAATTTTCTTGATATATTTCTCTCCATGGAATTTAATGGACCTCTCCTTCTTCCCTTTTTTTATTTTTTAATTGTGGTCTAAGAAAGATAATACTTTGAATTCCACTATTACAATGTTGTATTTTGACAAATTTACTTTCTGTATTTCTGTAACCAGTTTATTACTTGTGATATATTGCAAATCTATAAAAAATAAATATTAAAAAAAATGTTTAAGAGAACAGGCCCAAGAACACAACTTTGAGGCACACCACTGGTAACATCCCTTTCCTCAGAGCGATCTCCGTTGATCACTACCCTCTGTTGCCTTCCACTTAGCCAGTTCTTGACCCAGCCCGTCACTGTGGGAACCATCCCGAGGGCACTCAGTTTATTTATTAGACGTCTATCCAATTCTCTGGTCACCCAGTCAAAGAAATTGATCAGATTTGTCTGACAAGATCTACCTCTAGTGAATCCATGTTGCCTCCAGTCCTGTAATTCACAGGATTCCAGAAACTTGACCAGTCTCTGTTTTAAAAGTGTTTCCATTAATTTGCTTACCACAGAAGTCAGACTTACTGGCCTGTAATTCCCTACTTCTTTCTTACTTCCACTTTTGTGGAGAGGGACCACATCCGCCCTTCACCAGTTCTCCGGTACCACTCCTGACTCTAGAGACTCATTGAAAAGGTCAGTCAGCGGAGCTACCAGAACTTCCCTAAGTCCCTTCAGCACCCTAGGATGTACATGATCCAGCCCCATTGCTTTGTCTACCTTTATTTTAGCTAGCTCCTCATGAACAAAACCCTCTGAAAATTGATCAGGGTCTATTATTCCTCCATCCCTATTCACGTTTGTCATCTGCGGTCCTGCTCCCGGCGCTTCAGTCGTGAACACAGAACAGAAATATCTGTTAAGTAATTTGGCCTTTTCTTTATCAGCTTCTACATATTCCTCCCCTTCACTTTTGAGTCTCACAATACCACTTTTATACTTCTTCCTATCACTAATATATCTAAAAAAATGTCTTGTCTCCCCGTTTTACTGTGTCAGCTATTTTTTCTTCCATTTGCATCTTTGCTTTCCTACTACAAGACCAGCCTCTCTTAACTTTTCCAGATATTTTTGCCTGTCTTCCTCTTTCTGCGATCTTTAGTAGTTTATGAAAGCTAACCTCTTATTCCTTACCTTCTCAGCTACTACTTTTGAGAACCAAAGTGGTTTTCTTTTCCTCTTACTCTTACTTACTTGCCTCACAAATAGGTTTGTCGCCCTTACAATTGCGCCTTTCAGTTTTGCCCACTGCATTTCCACTCCTTCCAGATATTCCCATTCAGACATTAATTCCTTGACGTAAACTCACATCCAAACAAAGTTAGTTTTTTTAAAGTCTAGAACTTTAGCTTTTGAATGAGCCCTCTCTATACCAATCTTAATATTAAACCATACCATGCAGTGATCACTGGATGCCAGATGATCACCCACTGTAACATCAGAAACACTTTCCCCGTTTGTAAGCACTAAGTAATAATAATAATAATAATAACTTTATTCTTGTATACCGGAACTTGGAGGCGAGGAGGATGGCAGTTTGAGTGCAGAGCTCCTCTCCCTGGACAATCTGCCTGCTTTTAAATATCAGCAGCAGTGGGAGATCAATTGCTTTTACACCTAAGCAGCAATGGGACCAACCCACCAAAAACCCACAGTCCCGGTCCTGCAAAAATATGAGCTCCACCCTCCCTGCAGTTCGCTAGGAAAATCAACTGCTTTTACACCTAAGCAGCAGCAGGACCAGCCACCACTACCAAGAGCACTTTGCCCCGATCCAGCCAGGCATGTGAGCTCCTCCCTCTGCAGTCCATTGGAGAGATCAATCTACCTGCTTTTAAATATCAGCAACAGTGGGAAATCAACTGCTTTTACACCTCAGCAGCAGCGGAACTATCCGCAACTACCAAGAGCACACAGACCCGATCCAACCAAGAGTGTGAGCTCCACCTCCCCCTGCAGTCCACTAGGAAGATCAACTGTTTTTTACACCTAAGCAGCAACAGGACCAGCCACCACTACCGAGAGCCCTTTGCCCTGATCCAGCCAGACAAGTAAGCTCTTCCCCCAGCATTCCGTTGAAAAAATCAATATGCTTGCTTTTAAATATCATCAGAAGTAGGAGATCAACTGCTTTTACACCTAAGCAGCACCAAGACCAGCCGCCACTATCGAGAGCTTTTATCCCAATCCAGCCAGACGTATATGCTCTT
This sequence comes from Geotrypetes seraphini, assembly GCF_902459505.1. Lineage (NCBI taxonomy): Eukaryota > Metazoa > Chordata > Amphibia > Gymnophiona > Dermophiidae > Geotrypetes > Geotrypetes seraphini. The sequence goes on from NC_047087.1 coordinate 182,480,232, forward strand.
CACCATACAATTTGTTGGAGAGATCAATCTGCCTGCTTTTAAATATCAGCAGCATTGGGAAAACAACTGCTTTTACACCTAAGCAGCAGCGGGTCCATCCGCAACCACCAAGAACCCACAGACCCGAACCTGCCAGGAATGTGACGCTGAAACCGTGGATTGAAGACAAAGTTTTATTTTATTTTTCTTTCCAGCTTATGATTTATCTTTAATCTTATCTATTGTTTTGCCTTTTGTCTTTGTTTTGTTCTATTTCTATCATTTAAATTTCTCCAGAATTCTACTGTTCAACGGCTCCCCCTTCTGCTTCTATTCCTTTCTCTCCTCTCTTCTACCTTCCAAAGTATTTAGATCAATGCTGTCTTGTTAAAATGTTTATTTTATTTTTATTTTTCCTCTAACTCTACTTTTCACTTCTCTATTACCCTCCAGGTACTTTAGTTAGATTGTGAGCCTTCGGGACAGTAAGGGAATTTTTCAAGTACCTTTCTTATTTCTAATCTTAATGTATATTTTCTGTAAACCGCTTAGAACCTAACGGATGTAGCGGTATATAAGAAATAAATTACATTACATTACATTACCATGGAAGTTCTACGCGGTTAACAGAAGAAGAGACTGTACAATTACAGCGAAGTTACAATTTCGTTAAAGTTACATTAACATTTTAGACAATGCAATTTTATCAATCAGGTTACATTTACATTTTAGACGGTACATTGACAGAGAAGTTAATTTTTGCAGGTAGGAGATATATTTGGAGTAGTTATGTTTGCTATGAGTTACATACAGCAGTTTTACAAATGGAAGTGTAACCTACGGCAGTAAGGGGTCTGGGGGAGAGTCGAGGTCAGAGGTAGAGGTGGAGGTGGAGGTGGAGGAGTATGACCCCATCCCGTGTGGGTTCCATTACTAACAGCTGGAACAGTTCTCCTTGTAGAGAATCCAGAATCTCCCTACTTCTAGAAGACCCTGCAATAGGGATACCCCAATCAAAATCTGGCATGTTAAAATCACCTATTAGCAAAATTTCCCCTTTTATAGATATATTCTGTATATCACACTAATGTAAATATATTCACCATTCCTTCTTTCCAAATTGATCCACAGTGCCTCTTCCTTGCCGTGCAGATCCTGCAATTGAGTGGCTTTAATATGTTCTTTAACATACTCCTCCTCCTTTTCTTCCTACCCTGTCTTTTCTGAACAGATTATAGCCCGGTATAACTACATCCCAGTCATGGTTCTCTGTGAACCACATCTCCGTGATCGCCACTATATCCAACCCCTCTTCTTCCATCACAGCTTCTAGATCCAAAATCTTGTTTCCCATACTTCGAGCATTAGTATATACTGCTTTCCAGACATTGCCCCCTTTTCCCATCTGTGTAGAGGTATTCAGTGATTTACTTACCCAAGGGCTTATGCACACCTTTGGGCTCTGATCACCCTGCCCCATCACTTCTAGTTTAAAGCCCTCTTTAGTAGATTAGCCAGCCTGCTGGCAAAGACACTTCTTCCCTTCTTTGATAAAAGCACACCATCCCTGCTCAGCAGCCCTTGGAAGATCATTCCATGGTCTAGGAAGCCAAAACGCTCTCGACGACACCATCCATGTAGCCAAGCATTCATCTCCAGGATGCGAGCTTCTCTGCCCTGGTCTTTACCCTCGACAGGGAGGATGGACAAGAATGCCACTTGCGCACCTGACTGCTTCAACTTCTCTCCTAGAGCCACAAAGTCACTTTTGATCCCATCTCTATAGTTCACTACACTGCCTACTAGGCTACTCCAGGAACTTGCTTGTTGATCAACTAGGACTGGACATAACATCTGAAGCTGTCATACAGGGAGGTATGCACTATTTCATTCACATCTTTCATGGCTGGGAAGTGGTCAGTGACCACGGAGGGAGTGTGGTGGGGTCATGTCTTCATTCTTCCAGTGCCTATCTAGTCAGTTTGGCCACCTTTTTTTGGCACTTATTTGTTGTTAAAACAGGTCTACTCCCAAAGGAAGAAATTGTGCCCTGGACATTTTCTAAAATGTTCGATTATTATAGAAATATGTCCAAATTATTAGCTGGCCCTAGCACTGCTCAAACCACACCTCTACCATAATCCCTTGAGATTTAGATGCACTGCAGACAAGCGCCATAGAAATCCACCTACAAAATATGTTTTGAAAATAGCAAATTAGAAGGGTTTGACGAGACAAATGTCCATCTGCCCCTTTATGTAAATTGTGGAGAATAAATTGTCACTCTGGAACTTAGATATAATCCATTTGTAAAAGTTTACTCCTTTAAAAGTTCTTTTAAATGGTGCTGAAAAAACCTCAGACACCTGCACCTAAGTCCCACTCATCAGTAAACTTAGGGCTCCTTTTACTAAGCTGCGATAGTGTTTTTAGCGCACGCAGGATTTTAGCGCCTGCTAAACCCGCACTACACGGCTAGAACTAACGCCAGCTCAATGCTGGCGTCAAGGTCTAGCGCAGGGGTGTCCAACCTGCGGCCCGAGAGCCGCATGCGGCTCCGTGAAGTATTTTGTGCGGCCCCGGTCGAGGGCGATGCAGTGTTTTCCTCTGCTGCCCCCGAGTGATTACCGTCTTGCCTACTCCCTCCTCTGTCTTGCTGCAGCGTTTGCGCGGCCCCAGAAAAATTTTTTTTCAGCCAATGCGGCCCAGGGAAGCCAAAAGGTTGGACACCCCTGGGGCAATTCAGCATGCGCTAAGCACGCCCTAAAACCGCTATCGCAGCTTAGTATTACTGTATTTGGCTGTTACAAGCGGGCAGATGTCAATCAGAGGTTAAAAAACTATCATTGTTAATTAAATGGGCTGTATAATATCCTGCATCACAAAATGAATATACATAATGAAAGGCGCTGAAATACTAGAAAGTGCTTGAGGTGAAACACTTCTGTTTTAAATCCCAACAGGGACCCCTTTCGCTGAAGCTTCTTCAGGGGATAAATTATTGCAATAACATGCACTATTTTATAACTCTTAACAGTTTCTTCATGCAATAATTTATTCCCTGAAGAGGCTCTGTTGAAATGGGTCCCTGTTGGGATTTAAGACAGAAGTGTTTCACCTCAAGCATTTTGTAGTATCTGAGTGTTTTTAATTATGTTTATTCATTTTGTGATGCAGGATATTGTTCATCCCATTTAATCAACAGTGGTAGTTTTTTAACCTATGAATGACATTTACTCTCTTGTTTTATTTATTGTTACCCTTCCGTATTCGTGGTTTCCATATCTACGGACTCGATCGTGCAGATCGCTCAAAGGAAATGGCTCGAGAGACTACGGGAGCTCAAGGCAGCCATTTCCTGTGAGCGATCTGCACGGGGCAGGAGCGTGGGAAGATCGCTCTGGCCCCGAAAACACACTAGACCACCAGGTAAAGCTTAAGGCGGGGCTTACAGGGCTTAAAATAGCTGGGAGAAGTGGGGATTGGGGCAGAGCTGTCCCAAATATTATTAGCAGTTTTTTTAATATTCGCGGGCCAGCTCTGCCCCTAACCACAACGAATACGGAGGGGGAAGTGTATATCACTTATAGCCTATGTAGTTTACATTCAGGTACTCAAGCATTTTTCCCTATCTGTCCCAGTGGACTCACACTCTATCTAAGGTACCTGGGTTAATGGGGATTAAGTGACTTGCCCAGGGTCACAAGAAGCAGCATGGGACTTGAACCCACAACACCAGGGTTGCTGAGACTGTAACTCTAACCACTGTACCACACACTAGAGAATGACACGGTGGCGGTTTACCCGCGGCCACCGCATTTTAGCCGCGGGTCACCGCCGAAAACGGGGAAGAAAACTAGCAGTCGCTGCGGCGACGGGGACAAGGCCATTCACCGCCCGCGGGGCGGTGAATGGGTCTTGTCCCCGCAGTGAGGCATGAAGGATCGCACGGTCCCCGCAGCTCACACCCGCCTGCCCAATCGATTCTAGTGTTTAGCCAGCTCTCTCCCTTCTCCTCACCTTAGTTTCGATCTTCTGCTCTGACGCAACCGGAAACAGGAAGTTGCAGCAGAGCAGAAGATTGAACACTGAGCAGCCGCGCGTGTGCGGCTCTTTGGGAAAGCGTGCAGGTCGCTGAAAAAGAAAGCCTGCAAATTAAGGTGAGGAGAAGGGAGAGAGCTGGCTAAACACTAGGATCGATTGGGCAGGCGGGTGGGGGCTGCGAGAACCGTGCGATCGCTAGTGTTCCCGGCTCAGACTGTAAGGAGGGAGTGAAAGGGAAAAGGATTCTGGGCCAAGGTGATGAAAACGGAAAGAAAAACCCACAGCAGGAAAGAAAGGGAAGGACAGGCAGGTGAGCCAGATGCTAGAAGCAGGGGGGGGGAAGAAAGAGGGAAAAAAGCTAGATGGGGTTGAAAAGAAGAGACACACTGGTATGGAAGAGGAAGATAGGGGAAATCTGGACACAGGAAGGTAACAGAAAGAGGGGAAATTATGTGCATTGGGGCATAGGGACAGAGACAAAAAGGGGACATGCCATGTGGATGGAATATGGACACAGGGGGGGGCAATGGCAGATACATAGGGGAGATATTAGAAAAGTATATAAAATCGTACCCGTTTGAGGCTTTTATGTATGCAGCAGTGACGGTGACGGGACGGTGAATGGGATGGCAGTGGCGGTGACGGGGCGGTGAAGAGGATGGTGAGACGGGGACGGGGCGGTGACGGGGATGGTGAGACGGGGACGGGGCGGTGACGGGGATGGTGAGACGGGGACGGGGCGGTGACGGGGACCAATTTTTTCACCGTGTCATTCTCTACCACACACTACCCAGCTGAATGTGTTTGAGGTTTTTGCAACACCATTTAAAAGAAGTTTCTAAAGAAGTTTGACAAGTAGATTATATCTGTTTCAGAGTGACAATTTATTCTCCATAGATTTGCATGTTGTTTTGAACAAATAATTGTTTGTGGGTTTCCCTGTGTTTGGATATTAAGGCATCTGTCCCATTATGTCACAATTTGGATGTTTTTCTTTTTTGAAAATGAGCCCCATAGTGAACTAGTCTTCAATAGTACCTCTATTGATATATAGCAGTGTCTCTCAAACTTTTTTTTAGCTCTAACACACTAAACAGAGCAAATGGATTTCGCGGCACATTATAATTGCAATTATAAAATTGTAAAACCAACGAAAAATTAAATTTGAGAGTTATTTAAAGTTCTTTAAGCTGTGTAGGGGTAATTGTAACAATGGTGAAACTAAAGTAGATAGAATAGAATTACTAATCAATGTGATGGATGTGCTTGCTTTTGAGTGCAAATTAACTCAAAATGTGGCTTGATAATTGACAAGCAAGCACACATTTCCTCGTCCACCATCTGCAGTCGTTCTCTTTTTTTCGATTTAATTGCTGTCAAAGCTGAAAATCCAAGTTCGCAAAGATAAGAAGATCCAAACGGTAACAAAGCCTTGATTGCTTTGTTGCTCAAGTTAGAATAACTACTGCATAAAAATAAAATAAAACTAAAATGACTTGCCGTTAGTTTTTAAGGACCAATCACGTCAAAGAATGATGCTTGTCTGGGTAGTTGTATCCTTAAGCACACAGACGCTCATAACATTGACAGACTCTTGCTTATGTGACGTGCATGTCTTTTATTCTAGTGTATATTTATGAAGGAAATTTTTTTAAATAAAGTAAAATTTGGAATCTCTTTGTGTACATCACTGTGCCTTGACATACAGTTTCAGAGACACTGATATATAGTGTGTGTTATTGAGCAATAGAGTATACTAGGGCTGCCCAAGTCCGGTCCTTGAGATCTATTGGCAGGCCAGTTTTTCAGGATATCCACAGTGAATGAGAGAGGTGATTTGCATACAAAGAAGGCAGTGCAGGCATATTCAATATGGATATCCTGAAAACCTGGCCTGCCAGTAGATCTCGAGGACTAGACTTGGGCAGCCATGGTGTATACTGTTGACAACATGGGATAAAACTGATGTTGCAGGATTTTTCCTATTGTTTTTTGGTCAAAACAACATGGAACTATGTACGTGGAAAAATGTTATTGGCATCCAATGAGATCACATCTACCAATCAACCTCAGATCATTAAGGCCCTCGTCTATCAAACTACGATAGCAGTTTTTAGCGTGGGGAGTCGCGCTGAACGGCCCACGCTGCTCCCAATGCTCATAGGAACTCAGTGAGCATCGGGAGCAGCACGGCTCTCCGCGCTAAAAACTGCTATCACAGTTTGATAGAAGAGGACCTAAGTCTTCTATGGCAATTCCCATTTCAAGGCCTATGGGATGTCTCAGTATGACTTAAGAAGGCAGTTAAACAAAGCTAGACTGCTCCATTTGCATAAGTCTCCCACTTTATTCATGCTTTCCAAATGATTCAAAAATGCTGCAGCATGATTGATGCTAAGGTAAAGTAATGTAGGGTCATGAAATGGTTAACTGTTGTTTAAAATATTGCTCTGGCCTACATAGCTGAAGAAAGTGTACAATCTATTGACTTCATCTGCCTAAAATGTATGTCCCTGCCTTACCACATTGTAAGCTAAATAGATAAGTGTTTGAGCCATGATATTGTGCCTCCTTTTACTTGAAATTCTTTGGCTGACATTTATATATATATATATATGTAACAATGGGGAAATATATATATATATGTAACAATGGGGAAATATTATACGCTAAGTGAAGGGTGCAAAAGGTGCATATATTTCCCTTGACTGCAAAAAGAGGTTTAAATTCAAGCGCTGTGGTATTTTTCAGCTCAACAGTAAGCAGCTCTAGCCATTAGGGCTGCCTAGCAAAGTTGACAGTTGGTGTTTAAAATTGTCTGCACCTGGGTATGGGGAGTTTAGAGAGAGTTCAGACAGGGTGCAGACTTGCTGGCTCCAAAGAAACTGTTAGGGACTCAGATCAAGGGTTTTGACAGCTTCCATAAAGCTAAGCATAGTGGAAGCAAAGACTGTCCTTGAACTTCCTGGAGGGGTGGTCTAGTAAAATTATTACACCTCCATAGGGGTTTTAAGGGCTAGTTCTGGTGCCAAATTTGTCTTTTGGGCCATCTCCCACTAACTGACCATTAGAAGGAAATGTAAGGAGTGTAACAACCAGAGTGGATGCAAAGTGAAGATATTGTTTATAGTTAAACTGTTCTACAATAATTTGTTATTGATTCAAGAAAGTGCCCTTTCAGTAATTGGAAGAGTACAGCTGAGTTTATGGAGTTCAATTTCCTTGGTGTGGTCTACATTATTTGGATCAAGAGAACTGTCTGGTGTGTGCTTGCTTTGGCCTGCCATCATGAACAGTGGTCTCAGCCCTTGTCCCAAACCAAATAAATACTTTGTATGCCCCTTTCTAGCTAACAGGTAAATGAGCGGTTATATATAAAGTAAGTTTAAAATTATACTGTCACAGACCAAGGTCGGCTCCCCAGCTCTAGAGTATGCGGAGGAGGCCAAATCCGAAGTTCTTTCCCCCCTTCCCCTGCGTGCTATGGCATACGGTACACGGTCACTGATCTGGCGCCAATCCAGTGCAATCACTGCACCTATCCATCCCAAATGATTTTTAGGCAAATTGAGGGTTTTTTGAGGCAGAAATAAAACTTTGAAAAAAAGATAGATAAAAATCCAAGATGGCCTGTTATTAGCTCTGCTCGTATTTTCCAAAGCCTCCAATTTTTTCCTTAAAGTATTTGTCTGTTATAAGTGCTTCTTGGATATTTTTTCTGGAAATCAACAGTAGAAACTTTCAATAAGTCTGTTTTAATTGTTATAGTATCTTGTTTTAAATCGGAAAGTTCTTTTGCATGTATATTTAATCTCTCTCCTTCTTTATTTATTTGCGGGACAATTGAATTCCCAAGTTTTACTACCAAGTCCCACAAAACGTCCAAAGTAACTTCAGGTGGTTTAGTTGCATTTATTAAATTTTCCTAAGATATCTGCTGTTACTCCAATAGAGATGATAAAAAGATACTTTAAAGAAATTTTGAACATACCAGAACAATCTATGCCTCCCCTTGTAAGAGCCTATTATTTACCACAGAGATTAGATTTGCAACAATCTGGAAATGAAAAACTAAGAGAAACCCCATTAGATGTCTCCAATTTATTGGATTAATATTATATGGGATCCTCAGCGCCACCACTCAGAGCTCAAATAGATTTCATAGCTCTAAGCTTTATGTGTCAGCTCCTCATTGGTTCCCTGTTGTTTATTTCATATTCTTAGTATATGCTTTTGTAATGTTTTAATTTTATTTTATAAATACGTTTTCATAAGTAATAAGTTATTTAAGTACTTAACTTAGACTTGTGGTCTCTGGCTAGGGGAAACATAACACCGACATGTTTCGCTCCTTGAGCTTTATCAAGGCTTGCCCCTAGAAATAAAACAAAAGCTATCAGCTATTATTTAGTCGACTACAGACAAATAGTAACAGAACTTAAGATGATACATTTCTTTTAAAGTGTCCTGCCTATTTGCTTACCTAAAGTTTTCGCCGCCACAACCTGTGACTCCTGCAGATATGGCGGCGGCGTTTCTACTGAGATTTTAAAGACACCGGGACCCGCCTAAAACGTGACTGCGTCATTATCCTGCAGATATGGCGGCGGCGTTTCTACTGAGATTTTAAAGACACCGGGACCCGCCTAAAACATGACTGCATATACTAAGAATATGAAATAAACAACAGGGAACCAATGAGGAGCTGACACATAAAGCTTAGAGCTATGAAATCTATTTGAGCTCTGAGTGGTGGCGCTGAGGATCCCATATAATATTAATAGAATAAAGGGATGCAATAAGCTGATAGAGAACTATACTATCAGGTATCAAGTGTTGATGTATCACAGCTCCCTATAAGTGAGTAAGTTGTGCAATTGAAGATTTATCCAATTTATTGGAGACATCAGATGTTTCTATTGCTTCTCCGGCTACACTTTTACTTCTACCAGACAAAGAATGGATTTTAAAAATGTTATTTAAGAATAGATCTAAAGAATTCTTGGGATATAAAATCCAAATATTCCCAGATATCTCGAGAGAGACACAAAAAAGGAGACGTCAGTTTTTGATTTTGAGACCAGCAGTAACAGAGATAGGAGGTGTTTTCTATTTGAGGTCTCCCTGCATGTGTGTGATTAGATACTATTCCTTAAAATATGTTTTCCTAGAACCTTCATAGTTGACCAGTTTCATATCTCTTAAATGTCTTGAGAAAGAATATAACATCATGATATCTGAAAGTGTAAGATTCCCTTACACTCTGAAGTAATCTTGGATCTTCGATTTGAGGACTTGAGACAGATTAGCATATTATTTTGTTCCTTTTATTCAATCTGATATACAAATTGAAGATACCTACTCAATCTATCTTTCTGCACAAGTGTTGTATGCTTGAAAATTATTTTGAAAAGTATAAATTAAAAATTAAAAAAAATCCAAGATGGTCACCGCCAGCGAATTTGCACCAGAAACGGCATAAAAACTTGGAAATAAAAAATAGTGATTTGGGGTCTGGGGAGGTGGAGAACATGAATCCTACCCTTAGAAACTATGAAAAACGTGATTTAAAACTCTTCACAAGCCACCCCCAAAGTTCCCTTAGGAACAATGGGGGTGTACTCACAGTTCTGTAGTGCCTTTGCCTGTCAGCAATGTTAATTTAATTTAATTTTTAATTTAATTTAATTCTTATATACCACTAATAACCGTGAGGTTTCTAAGCGGTTTACAAAAATAATGCATTAAAAGATACAATAAATAAAAATAAATAAGATAGGTACTTGGAAATTCCCTAACTGTCCCAAAGGCTCACAATCTAATTAAAGTACCTGAAGAAACAATTTATGAAAAGTAAAGATAAAAATATAAAGATAGAGGTAGAGATAGAGATAGAAATGAATATTCCAACAAGATGGCGGCCAGTTAGGTCATCTTCTGTGCTGTCTCCCTTGTCCTGCTTTTGTTTTTGTTTTATTTTGCCTTTGTTGATTTTTCTTTTAAATTTCTTTTTTGTTGGTTCTTTGTTCTGTCTCTGCTGTTTTCATTTGGGACTTCCAGTCTCGTTGGTGTTTGCTTCTTTTGAGCTCACCTAGCGATTTCCAGTTTGACAGTTGCTCCGATCTGGCAGCTGAAGGGAGAAAAAAGGACTTTCTGCTTCATAAACAGCACCAAATGCTCAGAGTTGAAGATCTTTGGACTGCCAGCTAGCCAGACACCGACTATAACCTCCGACCCATGGATCCTCTGTTACGCAGTCGGGGATGGGAAAGGCAGCCTCTACCTTGAAACCCAGGAGAGTTTTACTCCAGATGCATACTGCCTGTGCTTGAAAACTGTGACAAGGTCACTGGCAAGCAGACTCCCAAAGGAAATGACCCAGAGTATTCTAAGAAGGGTGGTAGACAGAAGTCTGGCTCCACAGATCCACCAGAGTTTCTTTGTGAAGCAGCAGTCCAGCACTGCAGGACTGTATCCTTTTCTCCAAGAGGGCCCACCGGGAAGAGGTCTCAAGACACTGAAGCCACCAAGAAATGAACTTTAAGTGAAAAATTAAGAAGAAGAAGCAGAGCAACTACCAGAAACTTCTGCATGGACTGTTTGCAGATATTGTAACTGGATATGTTTACTAGCTCTCAGGCTAAGGGGGTGGAGTATGTGCTCAGAAAAGTTTGTGGATTTCTGCAACGCCCGAATTGTGGGTTGGGATTGAACACCTAACGTATGGAATTTGGAAGGGACGTAACAGAAATAACTGTTACTGTGTGCTAATTTATGTAGTCACTGCTCTGCATGTGTTAATAAACAGTCCCTAGTTGTTATGTGGAGGGGCATTTTCAATACAATGTCCAAATCCGACTTTGAACATTTTGTGGAACATGCACAAAAATCCAGTAGCAAACATGACTATTTTTGAAACAGAAAAACATCTATCTTTTGATTTCAAAAATGGATATAGATCCAACTGTACCTATGTACAGGTGACATCTGTAGGCTTAAGGGCTATTGTTGTGGTGCAGTACTGTATTGTTGGGTCTAGTAGATTTGGGGTGGATTTTAGAGGACTCACCATACACTATAAGGGGGTTGTGATGAGATGTGTTCCTGGGCTTTATATATGAAGTTCACTTCAGTGCCCCCCACTGCTCTGATGGGATGTCTGTGTGGCCAGTCTACTAAAATTTCTGGCCCCTCTTATATCCCAATGTTTTTCTTTTGGATGTGTTTTTTTTCAAAAAAATGGTTCAAAAAATTAGATGCACTGAGGACAAGCACATCTAAGAAATGGGTGGGTCTGGAAGACTCATGTATTCCACCATAAATGTAGTAGTTAGAGTGGGATATAGGCCTGAGTCCCCATCTATATGGTTGACTAGGCTACTCCAGAGACTTGCTTGTTGCTCTACTAGGACTGGCCATAACATCTGAAGCTATTCCACAGTCAGGTATGTACAGTTTCATTCATATCTTTGGGTAGTGGGAGGGAGTCAGTGACCACCGGGGAAGGGGTGGGAGAGAGGTCATGCTGTCATCCCTCCAGTGGCCATGTAGTCAGTTTGGGCACCTTTTTGGAACTTATTTGTTGTTAAAACAGGTCTAATCTAATCTTCTATTTGTGCATCGCTCATACCTATACAGGCTCAAGGCGACTATAAAGAGAGGGAGAAGAAGAGGAGGGGAGGGGAGGTGGAATAGGTAGGAGGGAGGGGAAAGGGTGAGAAAAAGAGGGGAGAGTGGAGGTGGGAGGGAAGGGGAAAGAGAAGAGAGGAGAGGGTGAAGGAGATTAAGGGTTCTTTTTACAAAGGTGCGCTAGCATTTTTAGCTCATGCACCAGATTAGCGTGCGCTACCTGAAAAACTACCGCCTGCTCAAGAGGAGGCAGTAGCAGCTAGCGCACGTGGCATTTTAGTGCACGCTAAGCGCACTAAAACCGCTAGCGTGCTTTTGTAAAAGGAGCCCTAAGTATCGAACAGATGGGTTTCCAGCCCCAAACATCCAAATTGTGCCCTGGAAGTTTTCTAAAATGTTTGATTTTTACAGAAAAACATCCAAATCATAAGCCTGCCTTAGTCCCACCCAAACTATGCCTCCGACATGCCCCCTTCAGATTTAGATGCACTGGAGACAACCACCATATAAATCCATCTACAAGCTACATTTCGAAAATAGTGAATTTGAAGGGTTTGGTGAGAAAAATGTCCATCTGCCCCTTTATGCCACTTGGTTCATAGACAGTGGAGCGCAAGACGTCAGCACACTGACAATCCAGCGCCAACAATTCGGCGTAAGACAGAAGCGCACAGGGGAAAAAGTAATTTTTAAAGAGCTCCGACGGGGGGTTTAGGGTGGCAACCCCCCCCCCCCCACTTTATTGGTTAGTGTTCGCGCTGCTGTTGGAGGAGGGTTTGGGAGGTTGGAAACCTCCATTATAGCAAAAACGGAACTTTTTCTGATTTTTTTCAGGAAAATTTCCTTTTTCTCTATAATGTGGGGGGTTTCACCCCCCATATCCCGCCCGCAATGGCAGCGTGAACACTAACCAATAAAGTGGGGGTGTTGCCACCCCAAACCCCCAGTCGGAGCTCTTTAAAAATTATTTTTTCCTCCGCGCTTCTGTCTTCCGCCGAATTGTCGGCGCGCTGGCGTCTGGCGCGCGATTATCCCATCACCATGCCAATTTTTGGACTTTTTTCTGTTTTGAAATTGAGCCCCTTGGTGAACTGTTAAAGAAAAGGATGTTTCTATAGTTATCTCTTTAAAACATTTATCCAAACATTTTTTTCTTGACTTGCTTAAGTAACCAAAGCTTCCCCTTTCCTAGCTATCTTGTCAATGTGTTCAATTAAATCTGTATCCATGTCTTCTGACTGTGAAGAAGGCTTGTATATCACACTAACATAAATATATTTTCCAATTCCCTCTTTCCAGATTAAGCCAGAGTGCTTCTTCTCTGCTCCATATATGTCCAGCAATTCTGTAACTTTAATATTATTCTTAACATATAATGTCACGCCTCTACCCTTATTACCTATCCTGTCCTTCCTGAATAGATTACATGGTTGTCCTTAAACCACATCTCTATGACCACCACTAAATCTAAAACAGCTTCTATCGAGAATCTCTAGATCTGGAAATTTTTTCCCCATTCTACATGCATTGGTATCCAAAGCTTTCCAGATATCACCCTTTTGTCTCATTTCAACAACTGTATTTGATGTCTTATATTCCTGAGAATTAATGACCTTGGGGCATTTTTCACCCATCCCAAGCAAATTTAGGTTAAAGCCTTCTTTGGTACATTAGCCAGCCTATTACTAAAGACATTTTGTCCCTTCTTTGATGGACACCATCTGTGCTCAGTAGCTCTTATAAAATCATCCCAAACCAAAGTGCTCACGTTGACATCATCCATTGACATCATCCATGCAGCCACGCATTCAGCTCCAGGATGTGAGTTTCCCTCATTTATCCTTTACCCATGACAGGAAGGACTGATGAGAACACTGTCTGTGCACCGAACTGCTTCACTTTCTGTCCCAGGGCAATTAAGTATGCCATATGAGGGAATTCTATAACTTGGCACCAAGAAGGAGGCATCGTAATGGGCGTGCTTAGACTCAATTCTGTAGCAGTTTCAGGGTGTACCTAAGTGTCATAAAATGCTAGGGCAAAGCTGTGTTGGCTCACTGAAATATGTGTGCCCCCTAACAACAGATCAATGGCTGGTAAAGTTGTACCTAACTGAGCCATGTGACACTTGCAACTGATAGTATTCTATAAGTTGCATGCTCATGGCCCACCTATGCTTTGTTGCATGTAACTGGTGTGTATGTTAAGGAATAGCACCTAGCATGTATGCGTGCAATTGCAATTATTAGCACTTGGCATGTAGTTCTTGATTTTAGTATTTGACAGCCTAGTTTAATAATGAGAAGATCTGTTCTAGTCAAGTTTCAAGTTTATTAAAATTTTGATAAAACGCAAATCAAGACTTCTAAGCGTTTTACAATTTGTATTAAAAAGGGGGAGGCAATAAATAAATAAATAAATACCCACTAAACAATACTTGACAAACATAAAACAATAGGAAAGTAGGGAGAACTGCAATTTAAAAGTAAAGAATACATGAAAGGTAAACCACAATAGGGAAGCTAGGGAATAAGGATTATTAAACAACTCTGGCTGTATCCAAGTCTATTTAGCAGTCCTATGCATCTTGGAAGAGGTAGCATTTTAGATTTCCCTTAAATTTGTCTAGATTTTTTTCCAGCCTGATATGAAGTGGGGTCCTGAGTGAGATAGGCATAGTATCGTTAAAACATGCGGTCCGTGCTCAGCTTTGGTTCTACAGCGCATGTTTTAATGATACTCTACCAGTAAGTGTCCCCTGAGGAAGGCGCTATTTAGCCGTGCTAAAACAGGTCTCCTAGTTGGGATTCTTAACTTTTGCACTATTTAATAAAGACCCGCTTGGGTTGATCGAGACATCTTCCTGTTTGTGTACTTTATCCTAAGACAAGGGGGTTCTTCTTTTTGTACCTGCTTGCGATAGGCATAGAACAGGAATTAGAAGGCTATGGAAGAGAAAGAAAGAAAAAGTAAGACAAGTTGTTGCTCAGAGAAGGGCCCACTATGACATCCGGAGTGAGACTGAAAGGATTAGATCTAAGGTCTCTGTCAGGTTGGATTTTACAGAAAATATGCATTGCTCTGGTGAGGTGTGCCATGAAAGAGAAAAGCTCTTCACTCAGCCATGGCAATCAGATAGCTTTCATTCCTTTTACAGCTGACTCCATGTCTATCTTACCCCCACCTCTCATTCCATGCAATTTATGGTGCAGGAACAGTACTGTCCCTATGCAACAGATTCCTAGATTCCTCTGTCAGGCAAATTTTAAAAAAGCAAAAGAGACAGAGGTGGGACAATAACATACCCACTGGGGTAGTAAGGAGGGAGGGGGCAATCTGCCTCAGGCGCTATCTTCCTCAGGGCACCGGCATCCCTCCTCCTCTCTACTCCCCATTCACACTCCTCCCCCTGCTACTCGCGCCCCTTTCCTTCCCCCATATTTTCTAACTTTGGCGCGAGCAGCCACCAACTTGCTGCCTGCATCGGCTTCGGCGCACTCTCTGACATCACTTCCGGGAGCCGTGCCTAGGAAGTCATGTCAGAGAGAGTGCCGATGCGGGCAGTAAGTTGGTGGCTGCTCAAGCCAAAGTTAAAAAGGTATGGAAAAGCTATCAACATGGGTTACCTTATAGCAGGGGTGTCAAAGTCCCTCCTTGAGGGCCGCAATCCAGTCGGGTTTTCAGGATTTCCCCAATGAATATGCATTGAAAGCAGTGCATGCATATAGATCTCATGCATATTCATTGGGGAAATCCTGAAAACCCGACTGGATTGCGGCCCTCAAGGAGGGACTTTGAGACCCCTGCTCTAAGCCTAAATAGGTTCAAGGCAACGTACAATTCAGGTGTTAGACAAACAGATACCGGTAACAGAAAAAGAAGAGAGGGGACTCTAAGCAGGAGGAGGAGAAGGAGGGGGGGCAAGAGACTTCTACGGGGCAGCATTGAGGATTTTTATCCAAGCTTTCCCCTCTCCTATCAGGACTCTCACAGATTAGCAGGTTTGTTTCTCCCCATTTTTTCTCTCCTCTGGCCTACAGATGTTTTTAGCTCTCTGATTTTCTTTTTCTATAAGTATGTGTTGTTACTTTCAATTTTTCATATAAGAATTTTTTTAAAGAAAGGGATGTTACCAGTGTTGTGCCTCAAAATTCTGTTCTTGGGCCTGTTCTTAACATTTTTATAAATGATATTGCTGAAGGGTTGTCAAGTATGATTTGCCTCTTTGTGAATGATACGAAAATCTGCAATAGAGTAGGCATGCCGGATCGTATGAATAACATGAAGGAAGACCTGGTGAAACTTGAAGAATGGTCTGAAATTTGGCAGCTAAAATTTAATGCTAAGAAATGCAAGATCATACATTTGGGCTGCAAAAACTCGAGGGAATGGTACAGATTAAGGAGTGAAGAGCTTATGTGCATGACAGAAGAGCGGGACCTGGGTGTGATTGTATGTTATGATCTTAAGGTGGCCAAACAGGTTGAAAAGGTGATGGCAAAAGCTAGAAGGATTCTAGGTTGCATAGGGAGAGGTATGGCTAGTAGGAAAAAGGAGGTATTGATGCCCCTGTGACTTTGGTGAGACCACATTTAGAATATTGTGTACAATTCTGGAGGCTGCACTTTCTAAAAGATATAAAAAGGATGGAGTCGGTCCAGAAGAAGGCTACTAAAATGGTATGTGGTCTTCATCATAAGGCGTATGGGGACAGACTTAAAGATCTCAATCTGTATACTTTGGAGGAAAGGCGGGAGAGGGGGAGATATAATAGAGACGTTTAAATATCTACGTAATGTAAATGCGCATGAGTCAAACTCTTTCATTTGAAAGGAAACTGCAATGAGAGGGCATAGGATGAAGTTAAGAGGTGACAGGCTCTGGAGTAATTTAAGGAAATACTTTTTTACAGAAACAGTGGTAAATGCATTGAACAGTCACCCAAAAGAGGTGGTAGAGACAGAGACAGTGTCTGAATTAAAAAAGGCCTGGGATAGACACTTGGGATCTCTCGGAGAGAGAAAGAGATAATGGTTACTGTGGACGGGAAGAGTAGATGGACCATTTGGCCTTTGTCTGCCATCATGTTTCTATGTTTCTCTATATTGTTTTTATTTTCCCCCCTTTAGTTTTAACCTTGGTTTTTATTGTAAACCGCCTAAACGCAATGATAGGCGGGATATCAGATATATAATAAACTTAAAACTTAACCCCAGGGATAAGCATCATCTTTCTCCAGGTTTCTCTTAAGGCTTTATAGCACAGGTGTCAAAGTCGGTCCTCGAGGGCCAGAATCCAGTCGGGTTTTCAGGATTTCCCCAATGAATCTGCATGAGATCTATTTGCATGCACTGCTTTCAATGCATATTCATTGGGGAAATCCAGAAAACCCGACTGGATTCCGGCCCTCGAGGAGGGACTTTGACACCCCTGCTTTATAGCCTTTACCACTAGAAATATGTCCAAACCTTTTTTAAACCCAGCTAGCTGCTTTTACCATATCCTCCAGCAATAGGTTCCCGAGCTTAACTGTTGAATGAAAAAAATACTTCCTTCTACTTGTTTTGAAAGTATTACTATATAACTTTATCGAAGGGTTATCATATGGCTCCAGCTGAAGGAGGACGGATTGAGACATCCTGGTTTTACTTCCAATGAAAATAAATCCTAGATGTCTCTATCTGTTCTTCTTTTCCTGGAGTCATATGGTAACCCTAACTTTACGGCATGTTTCCTAGTCTTTGTACTTTTTGAGACAGTAAACACTCAATTTGCCCTTACCTGATCCGCTCCACTCAGGATTTTGTAGACCTCTATCATATCCCCTCAGCCATCTCCTCTCAGTTGAAGAGTTCTAACCTTATTAGTCTTTTTTCATATGAGAGTCGTTTCATCCTCTTTATCATTTTGGTTGCCCTTTTCTCTAATTCCTCTTTGTCTTTTTTATTCTCTATTCTTTTCCTGATAGTTGCTAACATGCTGCTTGCATTTTGGGTCACTGCCACACACTGAGCAGATTTCAGCACATTCCGTCCGATAGTCAGTTCTATTTAAGCGGCCAGGAATAGCTGCTGACTGGTTCAACAGCACTAAGTTGGCTAAATGCTAATATTCAGCATGAGATATCCACTGATAGCACTTTGTGACTAGCAGACAGCTGGTTATGTCGCATGACTTAGCTGGTTATCCATGAAATTAAAAATGCTAGCCAAATTGGGCCACTTAAATAACTAGTCTATCTTTAGCTGCTGTAAACTTAGCCAGCCAGCGCTTAATATTGATTTTGCTATCTAACCCCCCACTTTTACTGAGCCATGATAGAGGTTTTTACTGCGGCCCGGAGCACTAAATGAGCGTTGGAAGATTTAGCTCCCTGGGCCACGGTAAAAACCTCTGTCATGGCTTAGTAAAAGAAGGCCTAAATGTATAGCGACCAAAAATAAACTGGATATTCAATGCCAGTCACCAGAAACAGATCGGCATTGATAATCCAAGCTCGGTACTAACTGTAGGAGTCAGCCCAGCTGACTCTCGTGGTCTGAATATCAGGCCTATTGTCTACAATGACACCGAGATTTTATTTTTGGCTGATGATTCCTAATGTGGAGCCTATTATTTTGCTGGTTTAATGGTCTTACCAGCTACCAGAATCCATTAATGAAAATTGGCCAGGCTTGTAAAGTGCCAGCCAGTTGAAACCCTAGGCCAGAAGGACATTCTGTCACGTTCACTAAGTGCAAGCTTCCAGAGACAGGAACTTTCACCATCACTGGACATTCACGCTTACTGCATGTTCACTCACAGAGAAAAGATTTCCCAGTTTCTGGACAGTTACAGCCAAAGAAGCAGTATCATACCATATATAAACTAATAGGTAAATATTTATGTGGCAGTGGTCAGTGGGTTTTTTGTTTTGGTTTTTTTTGGGGGGGTTGCCACTACTGGCATTGTGCCTGGATATTCAATGCTGGGCCATGTCTGGGTGCCAGCATTGAATACCCGAATATGTGGGGTATTCTTATGCATTTTTGATACTCAGCACTAATTACCTAAGTGAAACCGCATAAAGATAACATAACATCAGATTTCTAGACCGCTTAGCTGTAAAGTTCAATGCGGTTTACAAAAAAATTAATAAAGAGAGTACAATTAAGAGAACATCATATGGAGGGAGACTAATTAGGTATAAACCTGGAAAAAACAAGTGTTTTTAGTTGTTTTCTAAAATGTGGATAAAAGTGGGATGATAATATAAGTTGTTGAAAGTCCTTTTCTTAGAAAGCTGCCTGAAAAGCAAGAGTGATAGAACTGTGTTTTACGCAGTCTAATATGTCCACTTACCTAAAGCAGTTAAGTGCTGAATATTGACATTTAACCATGTGAGTGCCAACTCTGTCTCCAGACCACCCTCAAAATAACCAGTTTTCAGTTTAACCATTAGTACTGATATTGACCAGTACTAACTGGTTAAGTGCCACTGAATATCAGTTGACAGCCCCACACAAGTGATATAACTGGCCAGGAGCCTCTCCTACCTACATAAATTGCTTTGAAAATCGGCACGTGAATGTTTTATATGTTCATTTGTTGATATAATGGATGACAGATTTGTCCAGCCAACCTACATTCTCTGAGCCACTGAATCCTCACTTTAGTGAGTGTTTGTTGGCGTGGCCTGTGGTCTAGCTATCTGCATGCCCCCAGATTTTATCACTCCCGATGCCCCAAGCTCAGCACTAGCCGAAATCACACTGTCCCAATCCATATCCCAGCATGCATCAGGCCTTGCTCACACCCCTGTACTTCATCAGAAAGAAAGAAATGAGTTAATCTTTGCAACCTGCAAAGGAATGTTAACGAAACAAGAAAACCATGAGTGAGAAATAAGATTTCTTTCTCCTCTGGCATTATGTATATGGGAGGGGGGGTCATCAGGAGGGGGGGAATAGGCGGGTAGTGCTTTATTTTATTGATTTACAAAAACACACACACACACACACACGTACACATCCCAGAGGCGCCAAAAAGCACAGGGCAATGATTAATGTCCCCTCAGAAAAAGAAATTATATCGAATAAATTAAACTACTGTGGCAGCAAATTGAAAAATAAGGATGTAAATGAGGTTTGAATACTTAATATCTGAGCAGGGAAAGCAGCCATCAACATATGAAGAGTGATGAGAGATTCGGGGAGACCCCCCCCCCCCAAAAAAAATATATTAACTTGGCACAAACTAACATCTCTCCTACTCTCCGTTTCCAGCCTTTACCTGCAGTCAGTCAGCAGAGAGTTTATCTTCTCCAAATACTCTGGGGTATTGGAGAATTGCCACCAGTGACAGGCAGCCTGGCATATATGTGCTTCCATGAACTGTGCACGTCTGTTTGAAAACCCAAGGAAGACTCTGCCCCCATGTTTAGGCCTTCCATAGGGAAAATTCAACCAGCTATATCTTCTGTGCTAGTTGTTATGGCCTCATCTGGGCAACTGAAAATAAGAAAAACTGTGGTGCTTGATCAGTAACAAGCAAAAAACAAAAGGAATTGACCCCGAAATATCCACAAAGAAGAAAATCCAGAAAAAAACAAAAAAAATCTCTGTAGAGTGACGATGTTCCTAAATGGACTTTATTTGAAAGTGTCAAAGTGCCAAAGGTACACTGAAATCATCCACATAAAATAATTCCATCCACATAAAAAGAAATCATCCACATAAGAGCCTTAAAGGACCTAGTCCGCTAGGGATACAGGACCCAACACGGTCTGCGTTTCAACAAAAAGTCTTCCTCAGGGGTCCCTGGGGGTCCTATAAAGGTGAGTGCGTGGGAAACAATTGTGTGGTGAGCAGGAAGTGACCCCACTACTAGTGCCAGGGAGTTTCCAGATCTGAAGTCCTAGGTAAGAAGGGATATTTATCCATAAACTGCAATTGCTTTAGAGAGAATCTGATCTAAGAAACTTTTTATTTGTTCCATATTAATTAATACTCATTAACAGAAGTGAAGAAAAGTGTGTGTGTGGGAGGGGGGAAGACCTAAAAATAATTGTTAATAAGACTTTAGGATCAGTAATATAGATCTTGAGCTTGATATTCAGACTGCACTTAAATCCCGCGGTCAATGGTGAGCCCGGATATTCAATCCTGGGCTATTTTTGGTGAACTGCATTTGAATATCCTTTTTTTTTCGACTGGCTATAACTTAACCAGTTAAGTCGATATTAAGCACTGACCGGTTAAATTATAATGGGTAAAAAATAGGACTGTTATTTAGACAGTCCAATTTGTCTGCTAAACTTAGCCAGTCAGCAGTGAATATTGCCAATTTTCACATGATATTACCCCCCCCCCCTTTACAAAGTTGCACTAGCGGCTGCTACTACAGTAACTGCCCCAAAACCCATAGGAATCTAAAGGATTTCGGGGCTTTTGCCGCACATCAGAACATAAGAACATAAGCAATGCCTCTCCTGGGTCAGACCTGAGGTCTATCATGCCCAGAAGTCCGCTCACGCGGCGGCACAACAGGTCCAGGACCTGTGCAGTAATCCTCTATTTATACCCTTCTATCCCCTTTTCCAGCAGGAAATTGTCCAATCCTTTCTTAAACCCCAGTACTGTACTCTGCCCTATTACACCCTCTGGAAGCGCATTCCAGTAGTCCACCACTCGTTGGGTAAAGAAGAACTTCCTAGCATTCGTTTTGAATCTGTCCCCTTTCAACTTTTCCGAGTGCCCTCTTGTTCTTTTATTTTTAGAAAGTTTGAAGAATCTGTCCTTCTCTACTCTCTCTATGCCCTTCATGATCTTATAAGTCTCTATCATATCCCCTCTAAGTCTCCTCTTCTCCAGGGAAAAGAGACCCAGTTTCTCCAATCTCTCAGCATATGAAAGGTTTTCCACCCCTTTTATCAGACGTGTCGCTCTCCTCTGAACCCTCTCGAGTAACGCCATATCCTTCTTAAGGTACGGCGACCAATATTGGACGCAGTATTCCAGATGCGGGCGCACCATCGCCCGATACAACGGCAGGATAACTTCTTTTGTCCTGGTTGTAATACCCTTCTTGATTATACCTAGCATTCTATTTGCTTTCTTAGCGGCCGCTGCGCACTGTGCCGTCGGCTTCATTGTCATGTCCACCATTACCCCCAAGTCCCTTTCTTGGGTACTCTCATTCAATAACATCCCTCCCATCGTACCTTGGGTTTCTGCTTCCCACATGCAATACTTTACATTTCTCAACGTTGAACTTCATCTGCCATCTCGCCGCCCATTCCCCCAGTTTGTTCAAGTCCCTTTGCAATTCTTCGCATTCCTCTTTAGTTCCAGCTCCACTAAATATTTTTGTATCGTCCGCAAATTTTATTATCTCACACTTCGTCCCTGTTTCTAGATCATTTATGAATATATTAAATAGCAGCGGCCCGAGCACCGAGCCCTGCGGAACACCACTCGTGACCCTCATCCAGTCCGAGTAGTGGCCCTTCACTCCTACCCTCTGTTTCCTACCTGCCAACCAGTTTCTGATCCATCTATGTACGTCTCCATCCACCCCATGATTCTTCAGTTTCCGGAGTAGACGTTCGTGAGGCACCTTGTCAAAGGCTTTTTGGAAATCAAGGTATATGATGTCTATGGGGTCTCCCCTGTCCATCCTTTTGTTAATTCCTTCGAAGAAGTGCAATAAGTTAGTTAGGCACGATCTCCCCCTGCAGAAACCATGTTGGCTTGTTTTCAGAAGTTCGTTTCTATCCAAATGTTCATCGATGTTTTCTTTTATCAGTGCTTCCGCCATTTTCCCCGGAACCGAGGTCAGACTCACCGGTCTGTAGTTTCCCGGGTCACCTCTTGATCCCTTTTTAAAGATGGGCGTGACGTTGGCTATCTTCCAATCCTCCGGGATCATGCCTGTTTTCAAAGATAGGTTGCAAATTTGCTGCAGTAGTTCAGCTATCTCCTCCTTTAATTCTTTCAAAACCCTTGGATGGATTCCATACGGACCAGGGGATTTGTCAGTTTTAAGTTTTTCTATCTGCGTGTGTACATCATCAAGGCTCACTTCCATGGATGTTAATTTTTCTGCTTGATTTCCATTGAAGATTTGCTCAGGTTCCGGTATGTTGGTTGTGTCTTCGTTTGTAAATACAGACGAAAAGAACATGTTAAGTCTTTCCGCGACTTCTTTCTCCTCCTTCACCGCTCCCTTCCTGTCTCCTTCGTCCAGCGGTCCCACCTCCTCCCTAGCTGGCTGTTTCCCTTTAACATATCTGAAGAACGGTTTGAAATTTTGTGCCTCTCTGGCTAGCCTCTCTTCGTACTCTCTTTTGGCTTTTCGAACCACACTGTGACATTCTTTTTGATACTTCCTATGCTCTTTCCAGTTCTCCTCAGTTTTGTCCTTCTTCCATTTCCTGAATGAATTTTTCTTATTGGCTATCGCTTCCTTCACTATTTTAGTCATCCATACCGGGTCTTTTGTTCGACTCTTTTTGCACCCCTTTCTGAATCTGGGGATGTACAGATTTTGCGCCTCGCTCACCGTGTCCTTGAAAAAAGACCAGGCATGTTCTACCGTTTGCCATTTCTTGGAAGTGTTCCTAATTTTCTTCCTTACCATTTCCCTCATTGCTTCATAGTTTCCTTTCCTGAAGTTGAAAGTTGTCGCTATGGTTCTCTTTCCGTTCGGTATTCCTACTTCAACCTTGAACTTGATCATATTATGATCGCTATTTCAGCTACTAGTGCGGCTTTGTCAAAGAGGAGGATAGCCAGTTAACTTGTAGCTACTAACCATGAATATTCATCAGAGATAACTGGTTATCTCACACTGAATATTTGCAGTTAGCCAGTTAAATGGGATTTAACTGGTCAGTGGCTGTTTTTGACCGGTTAAATAGCTTTGAATATTGGGAGGGGGGGAATTATCTTTGTCATTTTGTATAGATTTGGGTTCTACAAGTGAATATGGCCACTCAGCTTAGGAAGCACATTCACAGTGCCCTATAGTTTTAAAGAGGTAGCATGACAAGGCATGTGGGCATGTAGACCAGCATTTTGCATACTCATATAGGGTTTTATAAAACTGTCCAAGATATAATACACATAAAAGAAGATGCAGAGATATCATAGCAGCTACTTTTAAACATAGATGTTCTCTTATATACTATAGCTGTTTACTGGAGCTTGATTTTTACAGCACCAACATTGATATTTACAATTTTAAGATAAGTAATTTTGATTTTTCTATTAGTCTGAGTTGATATGTACATAATTTCTTTGAACACATATATAAAAATTCCTTTGATTGGATTGATGATGACAATTATAGAGAACCAGTTATAACCAATATTGTTTACTGGTTATTTATATCAGACCCCTCTTGAGATAAACCTGAGGGGAGCCAACTTTCCTCTGCTCACCCCTTCCCCCCCCCCCCAATCAATGAGGAACAACAATCAAATTACTTTGAAAAAAGGATCTTGAGTAACAGTTTGAGGGGGGGCTAGTATTCTTGACGGGAACCTTGGCAGTTGGTGAATTTCAACCCACCTGCCCACCCTGATGGATTAGGTAGGGGTGTGGGGGATAGGTGTGCTACTGTAGGTAAGTTGGTCTTTGCTAATTTTTGAGCGAGGGCCATTTTGGATCCAAATGAGCTGAAGTAGAGCCACCAAGTATTTTCCCATATGGGATTTCAATACTGCTGACCAGCGTGTGTCAGTGACATCCATCCTCACTAGCCTACATCTCTCTCAAGCCTTACATCACAACTCTCTACCATACCTTCCCCCACCAAACACTGTACCTCAAATTCTTTGTCTCTCAATCCCCAACTTGTAATAAAACCAAAAGTATGTATGATACATCGTCTATTAGAAAAAAAAAAGTAACACGGTACTGTAATAAAAATCTTCACATAACAACATGCGATAGAGCTGACAAAAAAAAAGAACTGCAAAATAATCAATACTTGCAAACATTTCAGCTCCAATGAATGAACTGCAAAGGATTTTCCAGGCCTACATTTACGGCGCCTGCCTTTGACGTGAAATGTGTCTCCGGAAGCACCTACTAGTGCCTAATGCCAATTTCAGCGTTAGCTATGCCCGCAGTAACATTAGACGCCAGCAGGTGCCTCCCGTAGGCACTTTGAATTTTCACATAAATAGCATATAAAACAGTGTTTCCCTCTTAACTTAGCACCTCCAGCACCTACGTTAAGACACCATTTATAGACTTTCCCCGTAAGTGCCAATATTCAACATTTAACATTTAACTGTCCAAAGTAACCGCATATATAGGACCGCATAAAAGTCAGACCTCTCTTTATGCAGTTTACATGGCCAGTAAATTGCTGAATATCACACTTAGCCAGTTCACAGTCATTCGCTCACAGGATAAAGCCACGCCGACATTTGAGCCCAGACAATTGGGCGCAAGACTCCAGTGCACCGCTGGAAAAGTTAATTTTAAAGAGCTCCGACGGGGGGCATGAGGGGGAACCCCCCAAGTATACTTAATAGTGTTCGCGCTGCCGTTGGAGGGTTGGAACCCCCCATTACAGAGGATTTTTTTAGGAAAAAGTTAAGTTTTCTGTATAATGTGGGGGTTGCACCCCCATACCCTCCCCAATGGCAGTCAACGGGCAGCGCAAACAGTATTAAGTAAAGCGTGTGTGTGTAGGGGGGGTTCCCCCCCCCCCGTCGGAGCTCTTTAAAATTAACTTTTACAGTGGCGTGCTGGAGACTTGCGCCCAATTGTCTGCGCTCAAATGTTGGCGCGGCTTTGTCTGGCGCGTTTTTGTCCCATCACCCACTTAGCCAGCTGGCTCCATATACCTGGAAATTCTATGCTGGAGCCCATACATGGCCCAACATTGACTTTCCGGGGATAATGCTAGCAGTAGTCAGCAAAACGCTGATTGATGCTGGCTTAATACTGAGCCCTTTATTTTATTTTATAAAAGCTGACACAGTGCTTAAAAAAAATCAATAATGATAATTCAATACAGGGATATAGACTCGCAATACAAATCATATATATTTATTATTAACATGTTCTACGTTGCTTTATCTGATGTGCAGGTTAAGGTGCTTTACATGCTAAAATATAATATAGGTGCAATAGATGAGATTGTTATCTGTGCCAAATTGCCTACCAGCCTACTAAGTGGTTAGTGCAGTGGCCTGAGAACCAGGGGGTCTTGGTTTGATTCCCACCACGCCACCCTGTGATGCTAGGCAAGTCAATTAACTCTCTATTACCTCATTTACAAAGTACCATATATACTCAAATATAAGACAAGATTTTTGGGTCCCAAAATGGGGGTCTCGTCTTATATCAGGTCAGCACCCACCCCCCTCCCGAACTTGTTGCAGGCCTCCGCCAGCCTGCCATTTGACCTGGTGGGCCAGAACAGGAGGGATCACTCCCATCTCCTGCCCTGGCAGAATCTGACAGAATCCCTCCCGTGTATCTTTTTGAATCCCTGGAGATCCAACGGCATATTGGGCAGGAGTGAGCTTTCCGCGCTCCTGCCCTGCACTAAGCACCTCCCTGAATGGCTGCCTCGAGTTCTCTTGGCCCAGCAGTGTACCAGGCAGGAGCAAGCTAAAAAGATGGCATGTCTGGGTAAATCCGGATGTCTGTTCACCAGCCCAGTTTCCTGTTTCCAACTATGGCCAATCCAGTTCACAAGTAGCTGGCAGAAACCCAAATAGTAGCAACATTCCATGCTACCGATCCAGGGCAAGCAGTGGCTTCCCCTATATCTGTCTCAATAGCATACTATGGAATTTTCCTCCAGGAATTTGTCCAAATGTTTCTTAAATCCAGCTATGCTAACCGCTGTATCCACATCCTCCGACAAAGCATTTCAGAGCTTAACTATTCTTTGAGTAAAAAAATTATCTCCTCCTATTTGTTTTAAAAGTATTCCCATGTAATCTCATTGAATGCCCCCTTTTTCAGTGTTTTAAAGCCTGTATCATATAATCTATACTTTTTTTGCATCTTGTATAGAATTGCTATACATATGTGTATGCCAATTTTTATGAATAAGTGAACCATTTCTATCTTCAAACGGTGCCTAAAGGTTTCTAAAATTTACTCCAAAGATTGTTAGTTACAATTTAGTGATCAAGGCTACGTGCAACTTCTTCATGGATTATAGCTCTGCTAATCATTGCAAGCAGTTCTGTTTTGACTATACAAGTTCTAACCTGTCCCTGATGACCCTGTGACAGCTGGTGGTCCTGCCAGTGCAGTAGATCGGTGTTTCTCAAGCCAGTCCTTGAGAACTTCTTAGCCAGTCTAGTTTTGGGGATGCCCACATGAATATGCCTAAAACAGATAGGTATGCACTGCTTCGACTGCCTGCTGAAACTACCTCATACTTTTTTAATTTATTTATTTCTTCCATTTGTGCATCGCATATACCTATACAAGCTCTAGGCGACATTACAGAGGAAAGGGATAGAAGAGGGCAGGGAGGACTATGGAAAGCAGAAAGGAGTGGAGAGGAGAGGAGAGAAGCATGTAGAATATTTTATAGAAATTCCTAACTTTGGAGGGGTTAACATCCTCTCAGTCTAAACTTATGGATCTGGCATTTATAGCTGCTTGATTGACATTGGCTCAGCAATGGCATAAATTTCCCCCTCCCCATTCGCGGTTTCGGAAATCGCAATTTCACATATTCACGATTTTTTGGGGAGGGGAAAAAAAGAAAAAAAAACCATGGTTTAGCCTTCCCCCCGGCATCCTGGCCTTACCTGGTGGTTTAGCGGGCTTTCGGGGCAGGAGCAATCTTCATACGCTCCTGCCCCGTGTAGATCGCCAATAGGAAATGGATATGGGGAGTTCCCGTAGTCTCTCGACTTGCCAAAAATTACCAAGTCCAGATAAAGGAAATTAAAGCATGATAGGTTGTGAACATAACTGGTCAGGCTGTCTTTAAATGAAGATCACAGCAGGTGGTGCCACACAAGGAAGATTTGGGGGTAAAAGAAATAAGAACATAAGAATTGCTGCTGCTGGGTCAGACCAGTGGTCCATCAAGCCCAGCAGTCCGGTCACGCGGCGGCCCTCTGGTCAAAGACCAGCACCCTAACCAAGACTAGTCCTACCAGCGTCCGTTCTTGTTCAGCAGAAACTTGTCTAACTTGTCTTGAATCCCTGGAGGGTGTTTTCCCTTATAACAGCCTCTGAAAGAGCGTTCCAGTTTTCTACCACTCTCTGGATGAAAAACTTCCTTACGTTTGTACGGAATCTATCCCCTTTCAACTTTAGAGAGTGCCCTCTCGTTCTCCCTACCTTGGAGAGGGTGAACAACCTGTCCTTATCTACTAAGTCTATTCCCTTCAGTATTTTGAATGTTTTGATCATGTCCCCTCTCAATCTCCTCTGTTTGAGGGAGAAGAGGCCCAGTTTCTCTAATCTTTCGCTGTACGGCAGCTCCTCCAACCCCTTAATCATCTTAGTCGCTCTTCTCTGGACCCTTTCGAGTAGTACCGTGTCCTTCTTCATGTAAGACGACCAATGCTGAATGCAGTACTCCAGGTGAGGGCGCACCATGGCCCGGTACAGCGGCATGATAACCTTCTCTGATCTGTTCGTGATCCCCTTCTTTATCATTCCTAGCATTCTGTTTGCCCTTTTTGCCGCCACTGCACAATGCGTGGACGGCTTTAACGACTTGTTGATCAGAACTCCCAAGTCCCTTTCCTGGGAGCTCTCTCCAAGTACCGCCCTGGACATTCTGTATTCGTGCATGAGATTTTTGTTACCAACATGCATCACTTTACACTTCTCCACGTTGAACCTCATCTGCCATGTCGATGCCCATTCCTCGAGCCTGATTATGTCACGTTGCAGATCTTCGCAATCCCCCTGCATCTTCACTTCTCTGAATAACTTTGTATTGTCTGCAAAATTTAATCACCTCGCTCGTCGTACCTATGTCCAGATCATTTAGAAAGATGTTAAAGAGCACAGTTCCAAGCACCAAACCCTGCGGCACCCCATGCTAGGGGTAGCACTGTAAGTCATCACCACAGTTTACCATTCTGCTCCCAGACCATCTACACCACACTCAAGTTGCCAGTGCAGCCTGGTCAATCTGTACAACCTGTATTCTCCCCCTTCCAGTCAGTCTTCAATATTCCCTCTTCCCTAGCAAACCTGTGCACACCATACACTTTCTTTTCTGTCAGACCATCCCCATTTCTTTCTCAGTCCCTCTATGTCTTAATGTCTTATTCCTCCTTTCATCTTCTTATTCTGTTTTTCCTTCACTTCTTTCTCCCAATACAGTTTGACTTTTGTTTTGGGGTAGGATGCTTAATATCCTTCCCTCACTGAACCTACTTCACTCCTCCATTCTTACTTCTATGCTCTCTGCTTCCTCCTGACCTGGCTTGCCTTGCCCCCTACTATTTCTTCCCCTTCCCCTCCCCGCCCTCATTAGATTCCATTTCACTGTACCCTGCTCAGTGTCCCTCTCCTACAGGCTAGGCTCCCCCATCCCTTATCTCTCCTAAAAGCAGAGTCATCACACATTTCATATTTTTTTATCCCCACTCTTTCTGGCAAGGATCATATTCCTTCTCCCTCTTCCCAGAGTCTCAGCCACCATTGATATCTGGAACTCAAAGACTGAAAAATAATAACACTTCCACATCCAGAAAGGTCCTATGAGCTGCTCCACCCCTGTATGCACAAACCTTGGAAACTCTAAACTTACTATTACAATTTTATGGGTCGTTGTAGTGCCGGTAAATTTTCCAATTTCAAAAAGTGATACTGCAAAATCTTCAAATACAAATAAGTTCCGCGGAGGTCCATGTCCATGGAAATTCCATCAGATCAGTGTTGGAAAAGAGA
The DNA here is from genome assembly GCF_902459505.1 of Geotrypetes seraphini. Taxonomy (NCBI): domain Eukaryota; kingdom Metazoa; phylum Chordata; class Amphibia; order Gymnophiona; family Dermophiidae; genus Geotrypetes; species Geotrypetes seraphini. The sequence goes on from NC_047087.1 coordinate 182,509,769, forward strand.
TTGACATGTGCAGAAGAGACGAGAATGACTTGAGGACAAAATTTTCCCCGTCCTCACAGGAACTCAACTTCCCCATCCCGCCCCCGCGAGTTTTGTCGCTGTCCCTGTCCCTACCCCTGCCCTATTCCTGTAAGTTCTGCCTTAAACGCACAAGCCTCAAACACTTATGATTTTAAAATGTTTGAGGCTTGTGCAGATGAGGACAGAGTTTGCAGGAATGGGGCAGGGACAGGAAAAGAACTTGCAGAGACGGGAAAATGAGTTCCCATGGGGAGTGGGAAAAAATTTGTCCCCATGTCATTCTCTAGAAGAGACCACAGAAAGAGGTATAAATGTGGGTAATGTACCAGAAAATGCTACGTCATAGGCACGCATGAGTTTTAGTCAGAGGCTTATCTTAAACAGGAACTCAGAAAACTAGAAAGAACATGGCTCAAAAAAGACAAAGAGGAAGATAAAAATAAATGGAAACAAAAAATGAAAAATTACAAAGCCCAGATAAGAGAAACATTCTAAACACTACGCACAAAAAATAGGAACTTCTAAAATAAATAGCAGAGAACTGTTCAAACTGGTAAACAGGCTAACAGACACAACACAGATTCTGAAAAAGAATAACGAAAGCATACCATCGGTCGACACCCTTGCCAGCTACTTCAACAAAAAAATTTTAGACTTAAGAGCAACAATACCTATACCCACACCTGATTTTGAATTCCAATTCAGGCCACAGGAAAGGTTACCCAGAGTGGACATGCTCTGGGATCATTTTGAGCCCCCTAATTGGCATCAATTCCTCGCTTTATTTAACAAATACTCCAAATCAAACTGCTTGCTAGACGAATGCTCATCTAAGATCATGAAAGTTGCAGTACCTGAGTTCAAAAAAGACTTATTTAACTGGATAACTACCACTCTCATCAGTGGGACATACCATGAGGAAATAGAACACATCCTGATCACACCCATCCCTAAAGACCAAAATAACTCAATCGCACTGAAGTTCAATTACAGACCCATAAGGAGTACCCCCCCTATTCACCAAGCTACTGGAAGGATTGGTCAACCTGGAACTAGTGAATCACCTAGATAAATTTAACCTCCTAAACGAACACCAATCAGGTTTCAGAAAAGGTTTCAGCACAGAAACAGTCTTAGCGTCAATCCTCAACCACCTATAGTGACTTTACTAGAGGTACCAGTGCTCTGATCTTACAACTAGATTTTAGCAGTGCATTTGACCTAGTGGATCATGAAATAATGCTACATTGCCTAGACGCAATGGGGCTCACGGGAAGAGTTTGCAACTAGTTTCAGGGTTTTTTTAACCAAAAGATCATATCAAGTGATCTGCAATGGGAAATACTCCAACTCTTAGAAAAACCCTTCAGGAGTACCACAAGGCTCCCCACTATCACCCACCTTATTTAACATTTACATTTCTTCTCTAGGACACCTATTACAAAAGCTAAACCTAAAATACTACATATACGCTGAAGATATCTCTATTTTAATTCCCCTGAATAACGTGACCAACGAAACTTTAAAAAACTTTATTTCCCATAACATGACTGAAATCGAACAATGGACTATCAACATTAAATTGAAATTAAACACTGAAAAGACAAAAATGTTCTTGGCTAGCCCAAAGGACAAAATCACTATAACATCAATACACCTAAACGGTCACAATTACCCAATATCAAAAACTATAAAAATATTAGGAGTCACTTTAGACACCCACTTGACTATGACCGAACACACTAATATGGTGGTAAAAAAGTGCTTCTTTGCACTGTGGAAACTGAAAACCATCAAAAAATATTTCGACCCTCTGTCTTTCAGACTACTGATACAGTCATTGATTCTATCCACCCTGAACTACTGCAACATCATTTACGTGGGTTACCTAAAAAAAACTGTGAAAAAATTAAGAATAGTACAAAACACAGCCGTCCGCTTAATATTCAGACTGAAAAAAAGTGAACACATTAGTCCTTACTACAAACTGCTACACTGGTTGCCAATGGAGGCACAAATAATATTCAAATTCTCATGCTTTTGCTTTAAAATGGTGTGGGGAATGGCCCCTACCTATCTCCTACCACATTTCGAGCTGCACATCCCCACGAGGACAACCAGAAATTGCTACATTTTTACCTATCCAAAGATCACTAATTGCAAATACAGGTCCTTTCTGGATAGAATCTTTAAGTTCCAAGCTAGCAAACAGCATACCTGGCTGGGCAATTACATCAGTAGAGCCGGGTCGACCTATGGCGCATTTCGGAAAGAAATTAAGACAGCACTGTTTGATAGATTTATCTCCTAGTCAGATACCACTTCAAAAACTTATTAACAATATGTCGATACCTTGTATTCTCACTAATTGTACTCTGTTTCCACTGACTGTTCAGTGACATCTTCGCCAACTGTATTCGGGAATTCGCTGATTGTCCAGCTCACCTCACTGCAACATGTTGATATTGTGTTCTCACTAATTGTACTCTGTAATCACTGACTGTTCAGCGACATCTTCCCTATTTGTACTCTGCAATTCGCTGATTGTCCAGCTCTCTTCACTGTAAACCACCTAGAAGTCGCAAGATTGTGGCGGAATAGAAAAAATAAAGTTATTATTATTGCAGTGCATCATGCGCGCATGTCATAAGCAGAAGAGAGGAGTGAAGAATTACCAGCAAACTATGCAAATGTAAATGCTTTTATCTATATTGCTGCTGTGGGACATATATACTATCAATAAATAGGGACAGAGTAGGAAAAATATCAAAACCAAAAATCTCTATACTCTATTACAAGCCATTTCACAAAAGTGGAGAAAAAGACCTCAGGGAAACCTGTGCAATACTCAGTTCAAGCGACTGCCAAATAGTCGAGCAAGTACACATTAATCATAGGCCAAAAAAGCTCCACTTCTGATAAATATAAGTAGTGATTTTAACAAACTTTGGCAACAATATGCTAAAAATCACAGTGCGGGAAAGGTCAAAAATGCCAAAATGTAGAGAAACTTCCCAGGACTGGCCTTAGTACTTCAAATCAAAAATAACATAAATCCCAAAATAACTTAGCTGCTAGATGTCTTCCACTTCTCAAAGCTGCAAAATAATCCAGTTGAGTTCATTTCGATATGATATGATATGCATGGTGTTGAAACTAAGGAGACGAGAGCAACGCTGGATATTTTTATTACAAATTTTATTTCCAAGACGATTGAATGGAAGGTGTTTCTTTAATGAACATACTGGCCTCTCTGAAGTTGATTGGCCGCTGCTTTTTTAAAGAAATGTTTTTGGCGTCATCCTCATCGACGTATTAAGAATGAAACTGTGTTGTGAGTGGTTATTATACAACAGCCGCGTTTGATACAGCGTTCTCTCTTATTTCACCCTGTTGGGAGCTATGTGCGGAGGAGTGAGTTGTTGGAGGAAGAAGGTTGTGCCAGAATTACAGGACGCTAGGACTGGATGTGAGCAATCTTTTTGGGCTCGTATTGGAGCTCAAGTCTGAGTCGTGGCTTGTGTGTGTTGGAAGATGCTGTGACTGACTGTGATTGGATTTGTATATTAATATCGAATTGAACTCAACTGGATTATTCTGCAGCTTTGAGAAGTAGAAGACATCTAGCAGCTAAGTATTTTTGGATTTATGTTATTTTTGATTTGAGGTTTTCTTCAATTAAGGACAGTTCAATTTAACGCCAAGGCCAGTCCTACATTTTTGCCCTTTCCCGCACTGTGATTTTGTTTGAGAGACTTTTAAAATATTTTTGACATATTGTTCCCAAAGTTTGTTAAAATCACTACTTATATATATGAAGTGGAGGGGTTTTTTTGGCCTATGATTAATGTGTGCTTGCTGAACTATTTGGCAGTCCCTTGAACTGAGCATTGCACAGGTTTCCCTGAGGTCTTTTTCTCCACTTTTGTGAAATGACTTGTAGTAGTGATTTTGACTCCTTTGGAAGAAAGTAGAGTATAGCGATTTTTGTTTTTGGCATATATACTGTCCCCATATATATATATATATTTTTTTTTACTTCTACCTCTCATATAGTCGGCAGCCCCAGACCTGCCAGCATATGCTTTTAATGAAAGTGCATGAGATGCACCTTTATGACAAACACATGAGACACGCTTTTAACACATGCATATAAGACACCCTCCCCCATCAAGTATGATAAATATATCATCATCCCTCATGCAATCGGGAGCTCAGACCTGCTAGTGTACACGTTTGATGCACGTGCCTGAGATGCACTTTTAACACTTCCAGACCTGCTGGTAATTTGGGAACATTAAAGATCAGCGCTTCATTTTGTGCTTCACCAGACAATGTCTGGGCATCATCCAGAGGGCTCATTTTAATATTAATGGCCTCATTGTACTACATTTACATAGCATTATCAAAGGATGCTATGACACACAGAAAAGACCGCGCAGAGCCATTATGTGCATCGGAAGCTAAAATGCTTCTAAGCTAAATCGGTTAGAACTGCATCGATTGTTAAAGACACGGTAAGTTTAAAACATCAGGGCCTCAGTCAGTTGCTCCATAGCCCTCAGGGGCACATTTGCATATGGTGCTTCCTGCCAGGAAATCAGTGAACCCAAAGGCATGCATTCATATCCACCTGCTAAGGCACCTAATGCAATTGCCAAAACAACCTTAATAGCTTAACAAGCCCATAACTGAAAAAAAATAATCTGCCAATGGGCACCTACCTAAGTCTAAAAAAGGTAGGCACCTATCACGTGGCGCCTAACGCCTAAGTGGGCGTGTTTTGGGGGCAGAAGTAGACATAGGCATCACTAGGATTCTCTAAACAACTTAGGCACCTGCAGTGTAGCCAGTAAAACCCTGGCCTATATTGCCAGAACCTAAGTTTTTGTTAGGCGCCATGAAGTGTGATTCTGTAAATGGCACCTAAGCATGAATGACACCTGGCTGGCACCATTTTTCTAGGCGCCGGCCAATTTAGACACTGTTTACAGAATCCAGCCCCTATTGTGTAGTTAGATAGAGAAAATGCTTTAAAATGTACTATTGTAACAACATTATTAAAAACATTAGAACACAATATTTAGAAAACTTGAAAAAAATGTTTGCGAAAAAGCTGGAAGCATTAATGTCCAGCATAATCCATCGCTTATTGCTGGCCTTCAAGCTTGGATGAGAATAATCATTTGTTTCCTGTTAATGCTGCGACAAAGTGCTCCCATCACAGTGTATAAACCAAAGTCCAACCACGTATCTGAAAATTATTGATACAACTGCTGTAGTCGATCCACCTTCAGTGATTTGACTTAACGCTACTTCAGGGGCCAGTCAGTCATGTGGAGTCTTCAGATGTTTAGACAATACATCCTATCTTTCTTTTCCTTTTGCTGGAACATCAATACGGATGCTATCACTTTAAGTTTACAGTATTCTGTTTTAAAAATGTATTCTGAACATTTTAAAATCTGGGTTGGCTCTTTTTTAATTTGAGCAACCTGAATAATCTTCAAAATTTTGGATTTCAGTTCAAAGTATCCCTCAGCTGATGTTAACAGGCTGAGCTGATTCTAATTTTAAGTTCTTTTCTGGCCGATATTCAGACTGCGGGACGCAGGCCGGTTAACTCCTATGATTGGCACTGTCTGCAGATATGCAATGCCAGGCCATTTCTAGTGACCAATATTGAATATCGAGAAGGTTTGTTGGCTGGCTTAAACTTAACCAGCTAAGTCAATTTTCAGCATTGGTCAGTTAAGTTATAGCGGCCAAAGGTAGGATTGCTATTTGCGTGGCTTGATATGGCCACTAAACTTAGCCAGTCAGTGCTGAAAATTGGTGGTTATCGTGCGATATATCCAGTAGCCACTGGGAGAGCATTTCAGAGTTTATAGCTTGATATGAAAAGGATGCCACCAGATATCTCTTGAAGCAAAATTTTTGAGCAGATGGAAATAACAGTTGGAAATCTTTTGAGAGGCGATTACGCTTTGACAATTCTAAAACAGGCAAATAACATAATGCCATCCCATGAAGGATTCGAAAGACAGTTGTAGCACATCTTCAATTTACATCGAGCACGAATTGGTGACCAATGGAGTTTTGTCAAATAAGGGGTAACCCTATCACATCTCTTAGCCCCCAAAATAAATTTTACTGTCGTATTCTGCAGTAATTGAAGGCAATCTACCGTAAATACCCCTCAGAACAACCAACATACAAAAGGTTGCAATAATCTAGGGAGAACAATATAATTGCCTGTCCAAGAGCGTCAGATGTCCAGTAGAAAAATAGTACCTAATTCATCTCAAAATTTTAAATCTATAAAATACTGTTTGAACTAGTTTGTTCAAACAGCATTTTATAGATTGAAAAAATTGAGACAAATTGTCTGGATAAGATAGGCAGCTGGAACCTGGAGTATCAGTGTCCTATCTGTTATCCTGCTAACGTTTCTGGATAATTTGTCTTAAGTTATCCAAATAAGTAATCTGGGTAGCAAACTGAACATTGCCACCAGCATAGGCAGCAGAATGCTGTTTATTGGGGGGGGGGGGAGGGGCAAGGGCTCTGCACTAGGCCCCAGTAGAGTCCTGTGGTACAACCTCTCACCAGCTCCTGACTACCCCACCTACCTTCTCCGCACAGCATCAACAATCAGGCTTGACCCCGTAAGTAGAATGAAGGGTTCCGGGGCAGGCAGGCCTGCTCGTTGATGCTGTGCAGCGACAGCCCGAAGATTTAAAAGTACAGTGCCGGGAGGAGGGGAGTGGGGGAGTAAAGCCATAACCGACTGGTGATTCCCAATTCTTGAAGAAGCCGTGGCCCCTGTGGCCTCCCCCATTTTGACATTTTGAAAAGCTTCCTCTTTGATTGATGCACATAACTTACATTTTAGTGCAAAAGGGATTTGAGCCTTGAACCAGTGGGGTTATTCACCTCTAGTCGTGTAAAAGGAATCATCTATATTTACAGCTCCACTCTTGCCTCACTGGGCTGTGTTGTAGTTCCTCATTTTTTTCCTTCTACATGCAAGTTGAAAGTTGTCTTTCTGATCTGCTCTGCTATTATTATTTTCAGGTTTTTATCTAAATTTTGAGGCTTCACAGTACTCCAGAGGTAGTATTACTGAGGCAGCTCTGCAAGGGAGAAGACACAGACTCTCATAGCAATGCCTGGGAGGGCAATCCTTTTACAGCGAACCTATCTAGCCAGCCTGCTTTCACACTCTTGGAGGCTTGGGAACATTCTCCTGTAGCAAGACTCACTTCTAGGTGGGTTCCGGAGCTGGAGCGCAGGCTGTGTGGCCCCGTGTTGGTCCTGAGGGTTCTATCAGGTGCCAGCTGTGTTTTCCCTCCCCCCATCAATATGTGTGGAGCTGTGGGGGAGTGTAAGGTCTCAGTCCAGTTTCTGGTCTGACTAGCAGCTTGAAGAAACAAGCATTTGGATTTTTTTTATACATGCTTGTCTGAGGAAGAAGCTTTCTTAATTTCCTAGCTGCTTTTAGAGCTGAAGCAGGCACAGTACTGAAAGAACTGCAATAGAACTGTGAGTACAGTCTATTGCTGTCTGCAGAAGACATTGGGAGGATCTCAGATTTCAATTTTAAAGGTTTCTGTGGCTAGTATTTAGGTCAATGGTTCCCAGCCCTGTCATGGAGGAACACTAGTCAATCAGGTTTTCAGGATAGTCCTAATGAATATGCATGGAACAGAATTTCATGCCTATCACCTCCATTATATGCAAATCTCTCTCATGAAAATCTGACTGGCTGGTGGTCCTCCAGGACAAGGTTGAGAGCCACTGGTTTAGGTCCCCTTCCTCCAAAAACCCCTTTGCATAATTTTTGGTGCTTTAATATAGCTCTCCTGGGCTGATTTTGGCATTAAAATGCTATCACAGTAGCCATCCTGGATTTCCCATTTGGCTTTAAAAGCCTCTATCTGCTGCAAAACACCTCAATTTTGATTAAAAGTGCTGAACTCCTCAGGCTGTTTTACCCCTGATTCATGCATTGGAAGCCAGATGTGGAGCGTCCATGTGTCACATGCAGAGTGGCATGTTGGAGGAGGGGCAGCAAGAGCCATGGGCTTAGCTCCTTCTGGCCCTTGGGCTAATGGTATCACAGGTGGCTCAGTTTTGGGGTCAAAAATCCCCTTCAATAGTGACTCAGCATCTTCAGTGAAGCACAAATGAGCAGCAGTCTCTGGGCCCATGAGAAGACAAGAAGTGTCTTTGCAGGTGTGTTGCTGCAATGACCATCACCTTGATAAAGGTGTGAGGCGCCATTGCCAGACCGAATGAGTGCCGAGAACTAGTAATGTCTGCCCAGCACATGGAATCTCAGGAACTTCTGTGATCCAGAAATATGGAGATGTGCAAGTAAGCCTCCATCAGATCCAGAAAGACAAGAAATTCCCCTGGAGTCACCGAAGCTATGACCAAACAAATAGTCTTCATCTTGAATCGGGGCACTTTCAGATCTAGGATTGGTCTCCAATTGTCTGAGTCTTTCTTTGACACAATAAAATATATAGAGTATCTACCTAAGTAGATACATCCTTGCTTGAACGATTGGCTGACCAGAGCTCCATCCAAGGTCGAGGGCGAGATAGCTGTGGTGCAGGTTGTCCAACTCCTGCAGGAGCTGGGTTGGATCATCAGTTTTCACAAGAACCACCTGGAGCCAGCACAATCCATGGAGTACTTGGGGATCTGCTTCAACACGGCAGAGGGCTATGTTTTTGTACTATTAACTATTACTACTATTAATTATTTCTATAGCACTACCAGAAGTACACAGCGGGGTACAAAGTCATGAAGGAGACAGACCCTGCATGAAGAAGCTTACAATCTAAACAGACAAGACAGACAAACAGGATGCCATGAATACAGTTAGGGGGAATGGTTGATCTGCAGTCTAGGACAGTAGGGAGTAGGGTTATAGATTCAAAGCTACATCAAAAAGGTAGGTTTTCAGTCTGTTTTTAAACAAGAGAAGGGAAGGGGCTTGGCGGACAAACTCGGGTAATTTATTCCAGGCATAGGGGGCAGCTAGATGAAAGGAATGAGGTCTGGAATTGGCAGTGGAGAAAAGTAAATCTGGTAAAAGCATCTGATCTGAGGAATGGAGTTCTCTGGGAGGTGTATAAGGAAAAAGAAGAGAGATGTTGAGGGGCAGCAGAGGTAGTAATAGGTAGTCTGAACCACACAAACTGAATTTAGGATGCCAGATTTCAAAGATCCTGGCAATGCCAGCTACTATGACGTGGCACTATCTACAGATCTAGGGCTCAATGGTAGCAACCATAGAGGTTGGTCCTTGGGCAAAAGATCATTTATGCCCTCTTCAGGATGCACTGTTGTATTGCAGGCAGATTCTTTCCAGATCCCCTGACCTGGACAGAGAAAGCATTAGTGGCTCTGGCCAGAGTCTTTGGCAAAAGGCTTGTCTCTCCATATATCCTCTTGGGTGATCCTGACCCCTATCCGGGCGGGGGGGTTGTCTTTGTGAGGGTCATTCAGTTCAGGGGCGATGGTCGTCCTCTTAGAGGACATGATCCATCAATTGGTTTTAACTATAAGCAATTTGTCTAGCGCTGTAGACTTTGGAGAACACCCTGGAAGTCAAGGCTGGCAGGGTCTTCTTGGACAATGCCACAGATGTAGCTTATGTTAACAGGCAAGGAGGCACCAAGAGTGCTCTGTTAAGACTTGAGGCCTAGTTATTTCGCTGGGCAGAAGTCTACCTGCAAGCTCTAACAGCAGCACATGTAGCGAAAATGAACAATGTGCAGGCTGACTATCTCAGCCGGCAGACTTGGACCCAAGGGAGTGGTCACAGTCCCAGAAAACCTTTGACAGCATTATATGTTGATGGGGATGCCTGACATATGATCTTAAGGGATCTGCAACAAACTAAAAGGTTTTTCACTTCTTCAGCTGAAGATTTGAACCTGGAAGCGTAGGCATGGACGTTCTCGTATAACCCTGGCTAGGGGAGGGGGGGTATATCTTTTGTTTGGTATTATTCCCCGATGGAAAATGTTGGACGGGAGAGGGAGTTTTATTTTTGTATTGATATTGATTGATTATAAGTGCTTATTTGATTATTGTTATTTGTATGAATATTGTATTGCACTTTTTGTTGGCTTTGAAAACTAAATAAAGATTTTTTTTTTTAAAGGGATGTTGTATGTGTTTTCCCTGTAGCCCATGATAGGCAGAGTCATTCAAAGAATAGCGATGTGTAGGGAAGGGTTTTTGTTTGTTTTATTTTATTTATAACTAGCCTTTCCCAAGATGGCTCACAATTTAAACATAAGAACTACATACAAATATATGTATAAAAAAACAAACAAATAAGCAACCAGTGCTTACCCCATCTCAAACGCCTTAATGTCAATATTTCATGTTACAAAATAGATGTCTTTTCAGTAACTTCTTAAAAGTATCAAAATTGCCTTGCTTTCTAATGTACAAAGGTAGCCGATTCCATTCCTGGGGGGTCCCTGCAGGAAAACATGCACCTGGGGTTAGTAATATTGGTTGCTCCAAACTGGCCACGTTGGCTGTGATACACAGATCTGGTTTGGCTGCAAAGGAATCAGTATTTCAGACTGCCACTTCACCCAGATCTCCTCTCACAGGGGCCAGTTGCCCTGGAGGATCCAGAACACTTTGAGTTTGGGCATGGCTCTTGAAAATGCTGCCATAGCGCAGAGGGGCTATTCAGAGGTGGACATAGCTACTCTCCTAAGGTCTAAGAAACTGGCTATGGTTATGGCTATGCCAAGGCTTGGAAGATGTTTCAGTGCTGGAGTGCTAAGCAGAATATGGAACCCTTCATGACTCAGTGGTCCTGACTTTTCTTCAGGACGGTCTTGAGAAGGACATGGTGGTAGGTTCTCTCAAAGTGCCTCTTGTGCTTTAGAGCTAAAGTGGAGAAGGTTTCCTTGGCCTCTCATCCTTATATTGCCAGATTCTTTGAAGGATGTGTTGCAACTGCATCCCCTATGTGACATCGGATTCTGATGTGGAATCTTAAAATTGTTTTGCATACCCTTAGTAAGACCCATTACTATCCTCTATAAAAACCATCACTGATGGATCTTACCATAATGGCAGTTTTCCTATAGCTATTGCCTCAGCAAGATGAGTCTCAGAGCTGCAGGCTCTGTAGTGCAGAGAGCCTTTCCTCAGATTTATAGAGACTGGTGTCTCACTGCACATGGTACCTTCTTTTCTACTAAAGACCTTCCACATAAATCAGGAAGTCTAACTACCAGCATTCACTACCATAGATTTGAATAATAAAAACAAAGTTTTGGCATTGTTGGATGAGGAGCATCTTCCTCTGATATCTCAAGATAACGAATGATTTTCGTCTTTCAGATTATTTCTTCATTCTAATGAGTCCTAGCTGCTTGGGGAGGCCAGTTTCTAAGGCTTCCATTTCAAAATGGATTCTCATGGCCTTTTCTTCCACGTACAATTGGATGTGGTAAGAAACCACTGATTGCTTTAAGAGCACACACTACCAAAAATGTAGCGGCTTCATGGGTGGAGTCTCGGGCAGTTCCACCTGAGGAGATTTGTAGGGAAGCCACTTGGTCATCCCTTCATACATTCACAAAATTGTATAGTGGATGTGGCAGCATGAATGGATACTACTTTTGGGTCCTCGTGTTAGCAGCAGGCTCATCTACCCTGCCCTAGACTCAGAGAACTGCTTCACTGGTTCAAGACTCATATGCTTTCACACTAGAAGGGAAGATTAGGTACTTACCTTGTTAAGTTTTGAAGGCCTACCTGTCATATCTCATTTAGCCTGCTTCCTGTCTCAGACATGTACAGTATGTATTTCCTGATGTTTGGTTTTCTCCTCTCAGACAGGTCTGAAGAGTGATAAGATATCTCACTTTTGCAAAGAGGCAAATGAGAGACTTTGAGAGCCATATAAGTGTTAGCATTGGTTGCACTTGGCTAGGTGGCTTGTTTCTATCTTGTTTAGTTTATGTTCCTATTTGCATTGATTTGTTGCATTTTAATGATTGCAGAGCAGAACAGAAGTGGCTGGTTGGGGTGTTCCCCGTGCCCTGCCTCCTTATTTTTCTTCTTACAGTAATGGCTAACTTCTTTGGTATGAACTGAGGTACTACAACACAGCCCAGTGAGGCAGGAGGCAGAGTCGAGAGAGAAAAAAAATGTAGATGATTCCTTTTACACAACTTGTGACTATGCCTTTCTACTAGAAAGAATATTATCGAGGTAAGAACCTAATCTTCCCTAATGCATAAATGCTTGGGCTGTACATTTGCAGAGAAAGAATACACAGAAGTAAGGGCCATATTTTGAGTCTTTTTATCTGTAGGTATTTTTCTAGTAAAAAAGTGCTTTATATTTTTTACTCGTGTGCAGGAAAGTTATTGGTCCACCCCTAGTTCTGTGTGTTCTTTGATTTTGCTACATTTTTCTCCTTCCTTTGTTTTTTTTTTTTTGTATTTATATACATATACACACACACACACACACACAATGTCTCTACAACATTTATGTACACGATGTTACATGGAAATATTTTTTCATTCAGAGAATAGTTAAGCTCTGGAATTTGTTACTAGAGGATGTGGTAACAGTGGTTAACATATGTGGGTTTAAACAAAATTTTAGATAAGTCCTTGGTCTGCTAAGGAGACAGACATGGGGGAAGCCATTGCTTGCCTTGGGATTGGTAGCATGGAATGTTGCTAGTATTTGAGTTTCTGCCAGATACTTGTGACCTAAATTGGCCACTGTTGGAAACAGAATACCGGGCTAGATGGACCATTGGTCTGACCCAGTATGGCTATTAAGAACATAAGAATTGCCATACTGGGGCAGACTGAAGGTCCATCAAGCCCAGTATCCTGTATCTAACATTGGCCAACCCAGGTCCCAAGTAGTAAAACAGTAAAGTAGATCCCTCATAGTAAAACAGATTTTATTCTTATGTTCTTATGCAGTTATGTCAGGTCCACGGCTGGTGTAACTGCAGGCATGGGCATATTAGATGTGTTGATACAAGGTTAAGAATATAAGAATAGCCTTACTAGGTCAAGTCCAGTAGCCCGTTCTCATGGGTTGGCCAATCCAGGTCACTAGTACCTAGCCAAAACCCAAGGAGTAGCAACATTTCATGCTACCGATCCAGGGTGAGCAATGGCTTCCCCTATGTCTTTCTCAATAACAGACTATGGACTTTTCCTCCAGGAACATGTCCAAACCTTTCTTAAAGCCAGCTATGTTAACTGCTCATAGCACAACCTCTGGCAATGTGTTCCAGACCTTAACTATTCTCTGAGTGAAAAAATATTTCCTCCTATTGGTTATAAAAGTATTTTCCTGGAAGTTCAGGTTACGCTGGTATTCTATTATATAATCTGCCGTTATAGAATAGATTTGCTCTTCATGTCCTTGGGGTGCCTAAATGAAGGTGCTCAGGGCTGCCTTCAGCTGAACCCTCCCTTCTTCACACCCAAGTTGGCACTTCTTCCCATCCCTGTGCCCAGCTGCTTACCCATCCATCTAGATACTACAGTGGCAGAGACAGTACTATAGGCTGCCTCCCTGTCCGGCAAAGTGTCTGCAGTAGAGGAAAGGCCTCGCCGGCCAGAGAGGCAGCATTTAGCATGGTTTCTGCCACTGCAGCATATGGAGGACCCAATGGGCAAGTAAGCAGCTAGGTGCTTGGGAGGTGGGTGGAGAAAAAGGTACTGACCTAGGCATACGGGTAGGGGAGAGACCTGGGGGGATGCATTCGGATGGAGGCAGGGGCAGGGCCTTTTTGGTCTTTCTGCCCAGAGTCTACCGAGTCCAAGCTACGCCACTGCATTATCCTGATAGTACTTTGGTGGTATATAAAATATGTTATGTCAATAGTTTCCTAAATATTAATCAGAATGGGAGAGTGAGGAATGCTTGTGAAAATCAAGTGACACAAGAGAGTGGAGTTTAAGAAACAGGTGCATGTGAGACAGGAAGAGAATGAGTAGGAAGAGACAGAGAGAGATGCACTCATACAAGCACTTGCTAAGAAATTTAGACTGAATTGCAAGAGATAGTGACAGACAAAGATGCACAGAGTGATTCTCTGGATAGATTGGAGGGTATGAGATGGACAGATGGAGAGAGACACAGAAAAATGTGACAGAGACATGCGACACAGAAATATCTATAAGATACAGTCACACTGAACAAAAAAGAGAAACAGAGAGAGATAGAGTGTGACAGGGAAGGTTAGAAGAAGAGAGAGAGAGAGAGAGAAAGAAAGAAAGCAAGCTAAGAGTAATCATTGAGAAGTCCTATAAAAACAGCTTGCTCAGGTGATTTTGTTCTGCATGACTGAGGAGAAGAAAAGTCTCTCTTGTCTGTCTGTCTGTCTGTCTGTCTTTTTCCATTCATATATATTTAGTATTTATTTACAAGCTGAATTTTTTTTCCAGGAGTGAAGCCAGGCATATAGAGAAATCCTTAAGATGCTATAAAGCCGCTGAGGTATAAAATGGAAAGTGCTTAGCCTGCCTGTACAGAAATATCTCACAGCGCGGCAGAGGAAGTCACGCGCGCCGGGCGCTGTAAATCTCAGGGAGTTTAGCTTGTTTGTTTACACCATGACGATGATCTAAAGAGAGGGAGAGAGCCTGTCTTTCTCTACCCCCTCCTTCTCTTCACCATACCACTGCACACATCATCAAACTAAAACGATAAACACCTACTGTCCCTCTCTTCCCCCCCTCCCCCCCCCAACACATCAGCACTACCCCCTTGCCAAATGAAAATGAGAATTTATTTTCTGGCCATTTCTAGACAGCTCTGATGCTGCTTTCAAAGCATTTGAAACTCTCAGGTGTCACAAGCACAGTGGCTCAGTTCAGAATCACTAGAGTTTTATGCCCAGAGAATGAAGGCTTTTGGAGGGCATTTTGGTCTGGCAGGGGCTCACCTCTCATCTTTCATTGGCAAAGGAGGTTGGTTACTGAAGTCTTTAGCCCTACACTCAAAGTCCCTGTCATCTTCAGTACCTGAGAAGCCGTCAACTATCAGGGCTCTCCTGACGGTGTCTGACACCCTTAGTGAACCTTCAATTATGCCCCTGCCCCCCAGAGGCACCACAAGACCCTACCTTCCCAACTGTGGCAAAGCTGAGACTCAGTGGGGCCTAGACAGAAGGACCAAGATGGGCCTCCCACAAACATGCACCCCAAATCTAACATCTACCCACTCATGTGCCCAGGTCTGACACCACTCCCCCCATGCTCACCTGCTTACCCACCTGCTGAGTCCTTCAAACACTACAGCAGCAAAGGCATCACATAAAAGGGTGCCTCTCTGGCCGGTGGAGCCTTTCCTCAGTCACAACTCACCCACAGGAAGTTGCATTAGAGTGGCCAGAGGTGGACTTTAGTGTGCTGTCTCTGCTGCTGTAGCATCTGGAAGACCCAGCAGGCAAGTAAGCAGCTGGGCGCAGGGGGAGGGGGGGAGCAGTGCTGGACTTTGGGAAGGGCCACCATTCGAATGGACTGCCCATATGGATATGTTAAAACAGCAGTAGGGCACCTTAGAGGGCACTGCTGTGAACTTCATATAAAGGGAGCCAGATATATATCTCATCATATACCCCTTGGTGAGCCTTCCATAACTACCCCAAAACCTATTAAACCCATAAGAATAGCCTTACTGGGTCAGACCAATGGTCCATCAAGCCCAGTAGTCTGCTCTCACAGTGGCCAATCCAGGTCACTAGTACCTGGACAAAACCCAAGGATTGGCAACATTTCATGCTACCAATCCAGAGCAAGCAGTGGCTTCCACCATCTCTTTCTCAATAACAGACTATGGACTTTTCCTTCAGGAAATTGTCCAAACCTTTCTTAAAACCAGCTACGCTATCCGCTCTTACCTCAACCTCTGGCAATGTGTTTCATAGCTTAACTGTTCTCTGAGTGAAAAAATATTTCCTCTTATTGGTTTTAAAAGTATTTGCCTGTAACTTCATTGAGCATTGCCTAGTCTTTGTAATTTTTGACGGAGTGAAAAATTGATTCACATGTAACCGTTCTACTCCACTCAGGATTTTGCAGACTTCAATCATATCTACCCTCAGCTGTCTCTTTTCCAAGCTGAAGAGCCCTAACCTTTTTAGTCTTTCCTCATACAAGAGGAGTTCCATCCCCTTTTTCATCTTGGTCGCTCTTCTTTGAACCTTTTCTAGTGCCGCTATATCTTTCTTGAGATAAAGAGTCCAGAATTGAACGCAATACTCCAGATGAGGTCATACCACGGAGTGATATAAGAGCATTATAACATTCTTAGTCCTGTTAACCATCCCTTTTTTAATAATTCCTAGCATACTATTTGCTTCATTGGCCATCGCCGCACATTAGGCAGAAGGTTTCATCGTATTGTCTGCGATGACACCCAGATCTTTTTCATGGGCACTAACCCCCAAGATGAACCCTTGCATCCAGTAACTGTGATTTGGGTTATTCTTCCCAATGTGCATCACTTTGCATTTGTCCACATTAAATTTCATCTGCCACTTGGACGCCCAGTCTTCCAATTTCCTAAGCTCTGCCTGCAATTTTTCACAATCCACATGAGTTTTAACAACTTTGAAAAGATTAGTGTCATCTGCAAATTTAATCACCACACTCGTCATTCCAATTTCCATATCATTTATAAATAAATTAAATAGCACCGGGCCCAGTACAGATCCCTGCAGCACTCCATTGTTTACTCTGCTCCATTGAGAAAAATGACTATTTAACCCTATCCTCTTGTTTTCTATCCAATAACTAATTGCTAATCCACAATTGAACTTTGCCACCTATCCCATGACTCTAATTTTCTCAGGAACCTCTCATGAGAAACTTTATCTAGACATACTATATCAACTGGCTCACATATCCACATATTTATTCACAACTTCAAAGAAGTCAAGCAAATTGGTGAGGCAAAATTTCCCTCCGCTGAACCCATGCTGTCTCTGTCTCATTAAATCAAGCTTGTCTACGTGTTCCACAATCTTATTTTTTATAATTGTTTCCACAATTTTGCTTACTGATCTGTAATTTCCCAATCTCCCCTGGAACCATTTTTAAAAATTGGCGTAACATTGGCCACCGTCCAATCTTCAAGTACTACAGATGATTTTAGTGACAGGTTACAGATCACTAACAGCAGGTCAGCAATTTCATGTTTGAGTTCTTTTAGTACCCTGGGATATATACCATCCAGTCCAGGTGCTTTATCACTTTTTAACTTGTTGATTTGGCTTAGTTCATCTTCCAGATTCACCGAGTTTTCTTTCAGTTTTTCTGCACCATCACCCTTGAAAATCATTTCCAGTTCAGGTAGATCTCTTATATCTTTTTCCGTAAAGACCGAAGCAAAGAATTCATTTAGTCTCTCCACTATGGCCTTATCCTCCCTGAGCACCCCTTTTGCTCCTTGATCATCGAGCGATCCCATGGATTCCCTCGCAGGTTTTCTGCTTCTAATGTACCTAAAAAATTGTTATGAGTTTTTGCCACCTGTCTACCATCCCAATAGTCCTTATAGCTGTAGGTAGCACCTATAAAACAGTATAGTAGGGTTTTGATGGACTTATAGTTAACACCATATATGCTTGGTTAGAATGCTTTATGTGTCTGGCTCCTCCTCTCTATGGTTCACTAGCCTATCCATCTGGCTACTTAAGACACTTGTGTGATGCTCTAATAGGACTTTCCATACTATATGCTGCTGTTTCAGAGATAAGTATGAATTGTTTTATTCAGAGTTTTGGGGGGTAGGAGCGGGTCAGTGACCCCGGGGAGTGTGTGTGTGGGGTGGAGGAGGTTATTACTTAATCCTTCCAGTGGTCATCTGGTCAGTTTGGGTAAGTTTTTAATACTTAAGAGGTCTAGCTCAAACGTCTAGCCTAAAATGTCTAAGTTCCATCCAGGATGTCCACAGTCTGCCCAAAGCACGCCCATAACACACCTCTTAACACGCTCCCTTAAACTCTGAATGCACAGCAGAGGAAACATCTCGCTAAATATCCAGGAAAATGGTTTTGATTATCAACACTTGGAAGTCCCTGCAATTAGGACATCCAAATGCCAAGTTAGGTGGCTTTTGGGGCATTTTAGTTTTTTTTTATTATGCCTCTATGAATGTGGTTTGAACTACTTGATGTCCTCTTGGGCTTTAGCTATTTGCTTCATATTGGATTCTGTCTATCTTGTTAGATGCTTCTTGATCCTGCTCCTGTCCCTATTGAACCTTAGCCTTACTTCTGCTTTGCTGTTTGTTGATGAGTGCCCTGCACTTACTGTATGTTTCCTTTTGGGGCTCCTCTGTTTTCTGATTCTTGCCTCAGGTTCAAGATTTGGACAGCCCAAACCAAGTAGCACAAACTGAAGGTAGGGTGGTCACTACATGTGGAAGACTCTCCCCTCCTCCCATCAACTTCTAGATTTGAGGTGACATGCCTGTGGGGAATCTGACCATGGACTCTTCATCGTCCTACTGAGGAGAAGAGTCACAGATTTTACAATTCATGAAAGGCTTGTATAAATGAAAAGAAAATAAAGAGTAGTTTTAAATCTGATTTTTGATACATTTTTTGTGGAAAATGAAATGGATTGCATTGGCGACAGGTGACAGGATTTTGATACTCAAGTACTCATACAGCTATATAACAACTTAAATATTGAAGCAGGATATTTGGGGTAGCTCCAGGGTTACTTGGGTTCATTATAAAGAGATGTCTTTCTGTGGAAAATGCTTATGGAAGATTGGTCAATAGTAGACTATTTCATTTAACAGTGAGGGATGTTAGCCTAGGTCTATTATTTCTCTAAATTTTGAGTGCTTAAACTGGGAAGGGATGGCAGCTTTTCAGTGCACCTGCTGCTTGCCACCATCAGAGACAGGATGCCGAGCTAAATGGACTTTTGATCTACCCAGTATAGCAATTCATTTGTTTTTATATTTTGAACACCTCTGAGCTTTATAGAATAGAGACCAGTATGTCTGGGTGCTCACTGATAGAAGCTTCATCAGACTGGACTGCAGTTCAGTGGTGCACAAAAACAAGTTCCTCAGTGACACATTTGCTTCTAGAGAGGTGATAAAGCCTGTGGGTTATTTTCTCCTTCAGAATCAGCAATTCACTGCTGCAGTCTAATCCAGGTGGCTTTGTCGTCAAACAATAAATACATATTATTTCACTATAAAGCACTTTCCGTTGGGCCCTGTTCCATTTTGTCACATCAAATTTGTTCGATTTATTATTTCTTTCAAGTCTATTGACCGGGATAAAAAGCAGATTAAATCAAAAGCATTTGGTCCTGGAAATGGTTTCGTGATGGATAGAAAGGGCCAGCAATTGGAAGCTCAGAGTGATAGATATGGTGCTACTCTCAGCACTAGCTATCGGGTGTCTACACAATGTGCTTCTTAGGGCAGGGAGCAGGCTTAGGAAAACTACATGAAAGAAAGAGCGTAGGAAGAACAACAGAAGAAAGAGAAAGACAGAAGGAAGAAGGAGAGTGAAAAAGAGAAGTGAGATGATAGAGGGGAGAGATGAAAGAAAGAAAGGAGAGAGAATAGGAAAAAAAAACCAAGGTAAAGGGAGGGAGACAGATATGGCAAGTGAAAGAACAGCAGAATGAATAAATCATATAAAGCAGGAGAGACATAAAGGGTTAATTCTATAATTAGGTGCCTTAGTCTAAGGGCTCCTTTTATGAAGCCGCGTTAGCGACTTTATCGCACGTACATTCTTAGCGCGCGCTAACCCCCGCGCTAGCCGAAAAACTACCACCTGCTCAAGAGAAGGCGGGAGCGGCTAGTGCGGCCGGCAAATTAGCGTGCGCTAATACGCATGTTAAACCGCTAACACAGCTTCGTAAAAGGAGACCTAAGTGTCCCAGTCATAGCACCAATTCTAAAATGGCATCTTAGAAACATAGAAACATGATGGCAGATAAATGCCAAATGGCTCACCCAGTCTGCCCATCCATAGTAACCATTATCTCTTCTCCTTTCTAAGAGATCCCACGTGCCTATCCCATGCCATCTTGAATTCAGACACAGTCTCTGTCTCCACCACTTCTTCTGGGAGACTGTTCCAAGCATCTACCACCCTTTCTGTAAAAAAGTATTTCCTTAGATTACTCCTGAGCCTATCACCTCTTAACTTTATCCTATACCCATCTCATTCCAGAGCTTCCTTTCAAATGAAGGAGACTTGACACATGCGCATTTACGCCAAGATTCCATTAATGAATACTAGTGAAGGTCAACATTGCTGTATCCATGTGTAGGCACACACTTTTACGCAATGTCAATGGTGGGCATAAGTCGGTGTGCCTAAGTGACACACATGGAGAGCCATTTTCGATAATGTGTCTAAGTCCAATGTAAACGTCTTGAGAAATGTGTCCAAAAATCGGGAGGCAAAAACATCCATTTTTGAAACTGCCAGATGTCTATCCTTTTTCTTTCTTTCAAAAAACACCTAAATAGACGTTTTAGCCCTTAGGATGTCCAACTTCTTCAGCCATTTTATAAGAACATAAGAACATAAGCAGTGCCTCCGCCGGTTCAGACCATAGGTCCATCCTGCCCAGCAGTCCGCTCCCGCGGAGGCCCAAACAGTTCACGACCTGTCTAAATCACCAGAAGGGGCCCCCATGCCTCCTTGGTTTCCTAATTGAGTCCTTTCTTCCTATCAAAGTCCTAGCCCTCCGGTCTTGCACCTGCACGACCTGGTTGGGTTTCTACATTTATTTTCTGGTTAGCTTTCTCAGTATCCCACGATCCCCTTATCCCTCAGGAATCCATCCAGTCTCTGTTTGAATCCCTGTACCGTACTCTGCCTGATCAAAATCAGCACCATTTAGATGTGGGAGGGGCCACCAATCTAATGAACTGGCCACATGCTAACAGTGGGTCACCTTAGAGGGCACTGTTGTGACCTTCACATAAAGGGTGCCAGGTGTACATCTCATCAGAGCCCCCTTATAATGTATAGCGAGCCCTCCAAAACTCCCCCCAAACCTACTATACCCACCTGTCTAACACCGCAATAGCCTTTATGGCTGCAGGTATCACTTATATGGCAGTATGGTAGTTTTTTTGTGGGCTCACCCTTTCCAACATAAATGGAGTGGATTGGGTGGTATTTGGGGGTGGATCCCCCTTTCTATGGTTCACTACACCAGGCTACTCCAGACACCTGCTTGCTGCTCTACTAGGATTTTCAATACCAGGTGCTGCTGTTATGCAGATAGATATGTACTGTTTCTTTCATATCTTTGGGGGGGGGGGGAGGTTGTGGGAGGGAGTCACTGACCACTGATTTAATCCCACCAGTGGTCATCTGATCAGTTTGGGTACATTTGTGGCACTTAAATGCTTTTAAAACAGGTCTAGCTCAGGATGTCTAAATGGCATCCTGGACATCTTGGGAAAGGTTTATCGCCGCAAGACACCAAGAACTAACCACATCCAAATCCCACCCATAACACACCTCTGATACTCCCTCTTGAACTTTGGATGTATGTGAATAAAAAGCATAGCAGAGTGTCGGTGTCAGTACTTGGATATTTTGGCTATTTATGCTGTTTTGGTGATTTATGCCATTTTTTTGGACATCTTTCTTTTTTGAAAGTGATCCCTATAGTGTATAGTATTCTATAAAGTACTCATGTATCTGGGAGGTATACACATGGTTCACCCATTCCCCCTTGTACTTAGTTGCTACCTTATAGAATATTATCTAGCGTATATAGGCACATGTCAATTAATGGTGCTTTTGATGTGACTAAGGGCTCCTTTTACTAAGCTGCGATAGCGGTTTTAGCACATGCAGGATTTTAGCACGCGCTAAACCTGTGCTACACGGCTAGAACTGACGCCAGTTCAATGCTGGCGTTAAGGTCTAGTGCATACGGCAATTCAGCTGCGGCATTGAGCTGGCGTTAGTTCTAGCCACGTAGTGCAGGTTTAACGTGTGCTAAAAACGCTATTGCAGATTAGTAAAAGGAGCCCTAAGTGGCACCTACATCTAGGCACTGCTTTATAGATTTGTCCCCAGTGGAGGGTAATTTTATAAGTCACTAGCTGATGCCCCGGCGTTGCACGGGTATTTAATTATAGCAATAACACTGTAAATGGATTCAAATAAAGATACTTTATAGTGATGAATGAAATTATTTTTTTACAGCTTAATAAAAAGTACAATATTCAAATTATAATGTGAAATATTTGACAAAATGAATACAATACAACTAACGCAAAACGTGATTATAAACAACAATTTTAGTTTCACCTCCTGGAGCAAGAACATATAAATTCTTGGGTGAACCCACCCTTGAGCAAGCAACATAGAGTTGTGGGCCGCGAGACCCCCAGAACATATCACCCCAGGTAGTGAGGGATCTGCATACCAAGTTTCATTCAAATCGGTCAAGCCGTTTTTGAATTACAGTGAGAATGGCAGCTTTTTACATTTTTTCCATTGACATGAATGGGTGAAATCTGATTTTCTGTTTGTAGCTCCGCCCACGTGTTCAGGTGGGCCGCGAGACCCCCAGAACATATCACCCCAGGTAGTGAGGGATCTGCATACCAAGTTTCATGCAAATCGGTCAAGCCGTTTTTGAATTACAGTGAGAATGGCAGCTTTTTATATTTTTTCCATTGACATGAATGGGTGAAATCTGATTTTCTGTTTGTAGCTCCACCCACGTGTGCAGGTGGGCCGCGAGACCCCCAGAACATATCACCCCAGGTAGTGAGGGATCTGCATACCAAGTTTCATGCAAATCGGTCAAGCCGTTTTTGAATTACAGTGAGAATGGCAGCTTTTTACATTTTTTCCATTGACATGAATGGGTGAAATCTGATTTTCTGTTTGTAACTCCGCCCACGTGTGCAGGTGGGCCACGAGACCCCCAGAACATATCACCCCAGGTAGTGAGGGACCTGCATACCAAGTTTTGTTCAAATTGGTCAAGCCGTTTTTGAATTACTGTGAGAATGGCAGCTTTTTACATTTTTTCCATTGACATGAATGGGTGAAATCTGATTTTCTGTTTGTAGCTCCGCCCACGTGTGCAGGTGGGCCGCAAGACCCCCAGAACATATCATCCCAGGTAGTGAGGGATCTGCATACCAAGTTTCGTTCAAATCGGTCAAGCCGTTTTTGCGTGATCGCGGCACATACACACATACATACCTCCGATTTTATATATATAGATTTTCACTTGTGAACTGCAATGTCTTTATAAAATAGGCATCTTCCTACCATATTAACTTAGGTGCCCTGTTATAAAATTACCCTCAAAAAGTGTATTTGAGGAGAAAAATAAATTAGTTCTGCTTATATCCCAGAGCAGTAAGAAACCACCCTGAGGAGGCAAGTGGCATTCACACTACCAAGTCTAATGTAAGTACCAAGGATACCCACAATATTTCAGGGAGAAAGATCACTGATAATTTGGGAGCCACACTAACTCATAAGGGAATCTCTTCACAGATATGGAGGGCTATGTATGTTAATGCACACAGCTTGGGCAATAAAATTCTAGAATTAGAGACTGAGATAACAAATGCCGATCTTGACCGTGATAGCGATATCCGAAACTTGGTTCACGGAATCGCATGGGTGGGATATGGTTATACCAGGGTACAACCTACTTCGTTGCGACCGAGTGGGTAAATTGGGAGGAGGAGTAGCACTATACACTAAGGAAAGCATCAAAACCACCAGAATCACAGATATTAGATACACCGGGGAATCCCTCTGGGTGAACCTGGCCAGAGGGAAAGAAAAATGCCTATACCTTGGTGTGATATATAGACCTCCCAGGCAACAGGAGGACAAAGACAGGGAATTAATCGAGGACATAGAGAACATCACACTGCGCGGAGACTCAGTAATGTTAGGAGACTTCAACATGCCAGATGCAGATTGGAACACACTCTCCGCGACTACGGGTAGCAGCAAAAGAATATTAAGCTCCATAAAGGGTGCACGTCTCAAGCAATTGGTGTTGAAGCCCACCAGGGACCAGGCATTACTAGATCTAGTCCTCACCAACGGAGATAGCGTCACGGAAGTCTCAGTAGGAGACACACTAGCCTCCAGCGACCATAATATGGTATGGCTCAACCTTAAGAAAGGTTTCCCTAAGACAAACACAGCAACAAGGGTTCTCAACTTTAGAGGTACAGACTTCAACAGCATGGGAGAATTTGTCCAGCAGGAGCTACATAAACAAGCAAAAACTGAAAATGTGGAGGACATGTGGTCGTCTCTGAAGTCCATACTACACGAAGCAACAGACCGATACATAAAGATAGTAAGTAAACGCAGGAGAAACAAAAGACCCCAATGGTTCAGTAAAGAAATTTCAGACCTAGTTAAACAGAAAAAAGACGCATTTATCGCCTACAAACATTTAGGCAGAAAGGGAGCGAAAGAGGACTATCTAGACATATCTAAAGCTGTCAAAACAGCAGTCAGAGATGCCAAACTCCGAATGGAGGAAGAGCTA
This sequence comes from Geotrypetes seraphini, assembly GCF_902459505.1. Taxonomy (NCBI): domain Eukaryota; kingdom Metazoa; phylum Chordata; class Amphibia; order Gymnophiona; family Dermophiidae; genus Geotrypetes; species Geotrypetes seraphini. The sequence goes on from NC_047087.1 coordinate 182,534,380, forward strand.
GCACGGAAAATTAAGAAAGGGGATAAATCTTTCTTCAGCTATATTAGTGACAGGAAAAGAAACAAAGATGGGATAGTACGTCTGAAGCAATCGGACGGTAACTTTGCAGAATCAGACTCTGAGAAGGCAGAATTACTAAACCAATACTTCTGTTCAGTATTCACCCGAGAAGAGCCAGGAGTTGGTCCACAGCTGCAGACGGGAGATAACCAGAAAGACCCGTTTCAAGATTTTGAATTTACACCCAGTAGCGTCTACGACGAACTATCAAGACTCAAAGTAAACAAAGCCATGGGACCAGATAACCTACATCCCAGAATGCTAAGGGAGTTAAGGGAAGTCCTGGCAGAACCATTATCTGTTCTCTTCAATCTTTCCCTAAGCACAGGAAGGGTCCCCTCGGACTGGAAAACCGCCAACGTAATCCCACTCCACAAAAAGGGCTGCAGGACAGAGACAGCAAACTACAGACCAGTGAGTCTCACGTCTATAGTGTGTAAACTCATGGAAACACTGATCAAACAGAATATTGACACAATCCTAGACCAAGAAAAACTGCGTGATCCACACCAACACGGGTTCACCCAGGGTAGATCCTGCCAATCTAATCTGATTAGCTTTTTTGACTGGGTTACTAGACAACTGGATGCCGGAGAGTCACTGGACGTAGTGTATTTGGACTTCAGTAAAGCATTTGATAGCGTCCCTCATCGAAGATTACTGAACAAGCTGAAATCGATAGGATTAGGAGACACTCTAACTACATGGGTTGGGGATTGGCTGAACGGCAGACATCAGAGGGTAGTGGTGAACGGTACGCCATCCAAAGCATCGGACGTGATAAGTGGAGTGCCGCAGGGCTCGGTCCTGGGTCCGATTTTATTCAACTTATTCATAAGAGATATGACGAAAGGACTTAGAGGAAAGGTATCACTGTTCGCCGACGATGCCAAACTTTGCAACATAGTAGACAGAAGCATATTACCTGATAATATGACACACGATCTACTGCTGCTGGAACAATGGTCAACTACTTGGCAGCTTGGCTTCAATGCTAAAAAATGCAAGATAATGCACCTGGGAAAGAGAAACCCGCGTAGAACTTATGTACTAAATGGTGAGACCTTGGTTAGGACCACAGCGGAACGCGATCTAGGAGTGATCATTAGCGAGGACATGAAGGTTGCCAATCAAGTGGAGAAGGCTTCCTCCAGGGCAAGACAAATGATGGGGTGTATCCGCAGAGGTTTCGTCAGCAGGAGACCTGAAGTTATGATGCCATTGTACAGAGCCATGGTGAGGCCTCACTTGGAGTACTGTGTTCAGTTTTGGAGACCACACTACCGAAAGGACGTGCTGAGGATCGAGTCGGTTCAGCGAACAGCAACCAGGATGGTCTTGGGGCTCAAGGATCTCACGTATGAAGAAAGACTAAAGAAATTGCGGCTGTACTCACTTGAGGAAAGAAGAGAACGAGGAGATATGATTGAAACATATAAGTATATCACGGGACGCATCAAGTCAGAAGATGATATCTTCCGGCTCATGGGACCCTCGACCACCAGAGGGCATCCGCTGAAAATCAGGGGAGGGAAGCTCCATGGAGACTTCAGGAAGTATTTCTTCACCGAGAGAGTTGTGGATCATTGGAACAGACTCCCACTCCAGGTGATAGAGGCCAGCAGCGTGACGGATTTTAAGAGAAAATGGGATACTCACGTGGGATCTTTAAGGGAGTAAACTCAGGGGGGGGATACTTGGAATGGGCAGACTTGGTGGGCTATAGCCCTTTTCTGCCGCTTTTTCTATGTTTCTATGTTTCTATGTCCTCCAGGATACCCCCAATAATTTCTACACATATGGAATTCCATGGAACCAAACTGCACTCATGAGAAAAAAGCAGAGTAGGGAAAAGTGAAATTTGGTAAGTTCATCATCTTTATGATGAGGTTTTATCACAATTGAATAATAAGTAGACAGACGCTGACTACAAGGTGTATTAGGTGCATTTTATTACTCTTTGTGTGCAGTGTTAATTAGAGATGTGGAAGGGAATTTTCAATAGGACGTCTAAGTCTGAGTTTGGATGTTTTTGAGAGAGATGTCCAGAAATCCAGTAGAGAAAATTTTTATTTTCAAAACTGCAGGACGTCTATCTTTTTTTTTTTTTTTTATGACTTATCTAGACGTCTTGGCCCTTAGTACATCTATCTTTTGTGGCCTTTCTCTAATAAAGATGTCCACGTGAAAATCGCATAAAAGCAAGCTTTTCAGACATCCAAGCAGCCAGCATTCTTAGCAAACTGTTCACAGAAAGCTGAGTACAGCAGAGGGGCACTCTAAGAGGTACAGTAGTGAATGTCACATAAAAAGCCCAAGCTACACGTCACTATAACCTGCTTATATTGTATGGCGAGCCCTCCAAAGCCCACCCAAAACTTACTGTACCTACCTGTACACCACAACAATAGCTCTTATGCCTGCAGGTGTCATCTTTATGTAGATAGAGTAGGTTTTGAAGGGCTCACCATACAATATAAGCAAGATATGGTGACATCTCTTCTCTGCTGTAGAGATATATATGAACTATGTGAATCTGTAAGACAGGCTGGAAAGTACTGCTTGGTTTTTTTTCACATATATGGTGGTGGGAGGGGGTTGGTGACCACTGGGAGAGTAAAGGAAGGTCATGCCTTAATCCCTCCAGTGGTTGTCTGGTCAGTTTGAGCACCTTTTTGATCCTTAATCATGGAGGGGGGGGGGCATTTCTGTCCTAATTTGATTTTTGAGTATGTCCACCTGGGGTGGGAGGATATTTTTAATCTGAATAGGGTAAGGTTATTGGGATAGTCTATGTTTCTGTGTTTTATTGAATAATCATTAGGTGGGGGGGGGAGAAAATGGTTGGTTATGCATATTTGTAAGTTGAATGTGCTTTTATTAACTTATTATATGATATATATTTGTGTATCACACTTATGAAGTTTAGAAAATCAATAAAGAATTTAAAAAAAATAACAGGTCTAGCCTCAAACATCTAAATGGTGCCCCAGATGTTCTGTTAAAAGTTTGATTATCCCTGCAGAATGTCCAATTCCTAAGCCTCCCCAAAACATGCCTGTACACACCCCTTTAAGATTTAGACATACTGTAGTGAAAGAGACCAGAAAGACGTCTAAAAATTCTGATTTGATCCAGGACAGAAGAGAGTGGATGCTGTACAATGGGAGAAAGGAACGAGAGAGGGATAAATGCTGGACCATGGTAGGAGGAACCAATGGACAGCAACAGAAGAATTTGTAGAAGACGGGGAAAGCAGAAAAAGAGAAACTGGGATCAACTTGATGGAAAAAATAAATCTATTTATTGACTGAAATAGGTTAGCTTTGGGAAATGTATATAGCAGATGTCTTTGTATTGTGTTCAAAAGAAAAGGAAATGCATTTCTGGTTTCATTTCTCCAGTGCTGATGTACTTGCTGACCCTTGATGTGGCTGGTGGGGATCCCCAAGCTGAGGGCCTCCTCCAAAGATGGCTAGAACTCCCCTCCACCAAGCGCAGTACTGGCCGGCAAAATCCCTGAGCCACTGAGGTGCCAGCATCTGTGACTCTGGGACACTGTCTGCCAAGCTTGGCAAAAGGGACCCGCTTGGCCATCTTCAGAGGAAGTCCTCAACTGACATAGCTTGGGGGGGTCTTCATCAGCTGGAATATTTATATTTTATATTTACATTAGAAGCTCTAGCAGAGACCCATTTACAATGTATGTATTCTTCCCAATTAATATTCCCAAATTAATAAAGTGTCTTTGCCTATTTGTAAATGGGTCTCTGCTAGAGCCTTTAATTCAGTAGCATAATTAAATGAAATAACTGAAGTTTATAGGGACGGGCGGGAACAGATTCGATTCCTTGCAGAGATGGGTGGGGACGGTTTTGATTTCTAGCGGGACGAGCTTGATTTTTGTCCCCGCGCAACTCTCTAGTTTGAGGCTCTGTCTGTATTCTGCAGGGGTGATATAAGTGAAGTATTGTGTTACTGTTTAGTTTTTGTGTAGGGATGTGTAAAATTTTGGCTTGCTATATTTTTTCCAGCAAGATGAATTTTGGTATTCTAGCTTGTTGCCTTTTAAAATTAGGATTATTGCTATTTAAGTCCTGGATGCTAGTACTGCTTTATAATAATAATAATAATAATAATTTATTAATAACCCACTATACCTTAACAGTTCAGAGCAGTTTACAACAAAGAGAATCTGCCAGACGCAGATAAAATACAAACTGAAGTATATAACTAGTATGGGTTTCTTTAGCCAAAATTGTCATACAAAAGAGATTTCACAGGTTTCCTTAAATGACACATTTTCTACCTAGTACTGAAATGGATATTTTGCAGGGGTTGGTTACTGCGACTCTGAAGTTCTCTGTGCCTCCATCTCCCCAATCCCTGCTACCTTGTGAGAGATGATGCTATTAAGACTTATCTTACACTAGGTTTTACTAAACAGTGCTAGAGGTTTTTAGCAAAGGCTGGAGAGGTAAATGCTCCGACAACGCTCATAGGAATTCTGTGAGCATCAGAACATTTACCTCGTCGGCCTGCGCTAAAAGCCTCTAGCACTGTTTAGTAAAAGGAGCCCTTAATTTTTCAGCCCGGGGGGCCCATTCAATCCAGCAAAATCATTGTGAGTGCGTATCCCTATTCTGTAAAACAGAAAAAGAATTTGAAGAAATTAGGTCTAAGCATACAACATATAAATCATACCAACCAAATACTGTAACAAAATCTCTGTTATTCTTCACATCAGTAACTTCAGACACAGTAAAGGAGTCTTTGTCATGAATTGCATTGCTAACCTCTCATATATGCAGGGGAGTCTCATGCTGCCTTTTCTTGCTCACTGGTCTCATACACCACTGTGGAGTCCTGTTCATTCTGCATGACACTGGCCTCTTTAACTGCAGTGGACTCTTGCTCAGGGCTGCTTGTCTGAACCAGGTGCAAATATGAAAAAATAATTTTATAACTGCACCAGGTAGGGCCATTTAAAGGTCCAAATTCAATATATGCTATTCTATAAGGTGGTGTGTAATTGCTATGGGGCATAAGTGTGATGCAGCTACTATAGAACTGACCCTCATCAAGGGATCAAGGTACTTGACTTGAGGCACCAAGTGGCATGGTAAGGGGGAGGGGCGCATGAGGTGGGCGGTCCACTAAGGGTGCTCTACCCCTCCCACTCCTTCCCCGCCCCCTCCGTGTGTGTGCCGCTTCCCTTACCCCATACCTCTAGAACGTTCCTGGCGTGAACAGCAACTCCCAAGCTGCTGTCGCGCCAGTGTCGGCTCTCTCTCCAATGTCACTTCCTGGACCTGCGCCTAAGGAAGAGACATCAGAGGAAGGGCTGACGCGACAGCAGCTTGGGGGTTGCTGCCCACGCCAGGAACGTTACAGAGGTACAGGGGAAGGGAGGTGGCGTGCACCCGGCAGGAGAGAGCTGGAAAGGAGAATGTGGATGTGGGGGGAGGGGAGGAAGAGAAGAGGGCAGGTGAGGGGCTTTACCACCCTGGGCACCTCTCACCCTCACTATGCTACTGGCACCAAGATATAGAATTGCTTGAAGAACATACGCAGAAGGTTGTTGTTTTTTGTTTTTAAATTAATGCCTTCCCCTGACATAACCTTGTTTTTTTTTTTGACATGAGTAAAAGACAGTCATACTGTAAGGCAGGGGTGTCAAAGTCCCTCCTCGAGGGCCGCAATCCAGTCAGGTTTTCAGGATTTCCCCAATGAATATGCATAAGATCTATTAACATACAATGAAAGCAGTGCATGCAAATAGATCTCATGCATATTCATTGGGGAAATCCTGAAAACCCGACTGGATTGCAGCCCTCGAGGAGGGACTTTGACACCCCTGCTGTAGGAGTTATTTATTTTTATTTTTTTAATTCTTTATTGATTTTTAATCAAAAACAGTGTCATACAAATGAAAGATCAAAAGATATTCCATATTTTACATTATTATCTATACAGGTAACATAAATATCATTCAATAATTTCATTTTCCTGCATATAATAATATCATAATATATCCTAATATACAATACAAATAAAGAATAAAGTTACCCAATTTAAAAAATGACCTGACATACCATGCATATCCTACAAATCATCTTCTAGTTAAAGCTACCATTCAGCCCCAATATCGCCATGACATGTTGACTATTCAGGGTTATCAATGTGGGCTACTATTAAAACATGCTATTTTATCCTTAACACATGCTATTTAAGCACAGGTCCCATTTTATGCAATGAGTTCTAGGGCTCCTTTTACTAAGGTGCACTAGGGCTTTAGCGCGAGCTACATTGTCTCACGTGCTAGATCTTAACGCCAGCATTGAGCTGACGTTAGTTCTAGAAGCGTAGCGCGCGGTGCTTTCCTGCGTGCACTAAACACGCTAGCGCACCTTAGTAAAAGGAGCCCCTAGTTACTAATGACTGGAGTTAATACTAAAATAACACATCTTTTAACAGTAGCCCATGTTGATAACTTCTCCATTCGATCTGCAAATACATAGGGAGAAATTCTATATGGGGCCCTAAATGTTGGGCGTTATTTCCATGTTGACTTTTCAGCGAGGAAAAGCTCTCTTTTAAAAAAAAATAATACATTTTTATTGAAAGTGGTAAATAAGACTATCATATGATACAATATTATTTGGAACAGCAATGAGAACACAAAGTCCGATTTCTGCTGATAATAATAAACTTTTATTAATTTTAACAGGGGTAGCCATACAACAAATTACTCAGAACTGGAAGGATTACACTAAATTGAATTACACTTTTTGGTGGAATTCAATTTGTCATATATATAAAATGGAAAAAGTATTGGCATTACAAATTAATTATATTAACAAATTCAATAAAATATGGAGACCATTGACAATTTATTCCACTGATCAGATATAATAACACATGTATAGAACATATAGAAGGGGTAGGGAGGGAAAACTATTGTAATATTAATATGATATAAATTCTGAAAAAGGGTTTATTTAATTCACATTGTAAGAAAATTTAATGATAATTTCAAGTGTTTTTTTGTATAATTGAATGTATTACATGTATTTCACTTGATGTAAGAATTTAAAAAAAAAGAATAAAAAATATTTATACAAAAAAAAAGAAAGTGGTAAATAGAACGCATACATGAAATCCAATACCATCATAGAATAGAAAGAAAAGGCAATCAGGTAAGGAACTAAGGCATCCAGAACAAAAAAAAAAAACCCAGGTAACCAGCATACAATATACAAAGTAGATATAATGCGCTGCTCTCCACACACCAAATTTTTTGGAAACTATAAACAGTCAAACATGCTTGCCCCCCACTGCATCGATGAGGAAAAGCTCTCTAACATATGTAAGATGTAGAAATGGCAGATCTGTGCAAAAACACACCCGCCCATTTAGAGAATAGCCTGTAAGTGCTTCCGTGCAGATCTGAAAAGGAGGCATGGCCATGGGAGGGGTATGGGTGAGTCAGAGGTGGTCCCTTAAAAAGCATGCAGTGTTATAGAATTGGGGGGATCTGCACCCAACTTGCATGCCAGAATTTACATATGGTTTCAGCTGCAACTCTTTGCACTCAAAGTTGAATGTTGTTCCTGGTGCAATGTGCTATTCTATAAAAGGCACCAATCCTGGAAGAAAGAGTGACATGGGGATAAAGATTCAACCTCATCATCCTCACATTTTCATCCCCATTCCTTCACTGTCCCCCCAGTTTCATCTCCATCCCTGAAATCTTAATTTCTCTTCCCACATCTTCCCACTCAGAGCAGAAAGATGATTTCATGCAATTGTATGGTCCTAAGACATTGCAAATAAACATTTTAAGCCTGTAATGGTAGTGGTGGTGGGAGGAAGGGTTCTAATTTTTATTTTATTGAAAGAACATCAATAAAATTACAACTTATGAGGCGTGCTGGGTTCTGCATTGTGCGTAGAAAGCCAAACATCAACTCAACACTGGTGATATTTTAGTCCAGACAATAATTTTAGTTCTAATTATTCATGCACAAAACATATGAATATCACATACAAATAACTTACTACCGGATTCTCTAAATGGTGCTGTTGGCGGTCGCCTTAAAAGTGACCGCTGATTGTATGTCAATCACATGACCACGCTGTTTAGAGAACCGCGCCTCCAGCAAAGATAGGCACCAGAAATGTAGGCCAGGGTTTTCAAGGCCTACATTTTTAGCACCTACCTTTGATGTGAATCGCGCCTCTTGAGGTGTCTACCAGTGCCTAATGCTACTTCTGGAATTAGCCACACCTACAGCGTTGTTAGGCACCCATAGGCACCTCCAGTGGTGTGATTCCTGCACCGTTTTTTTAGGCGCCGGTAGGCTCCTTGAAATTCGTTTTAAGTAGCATTTTAAACAGCGTGGTGTTTCTCACTTAACTTAGGCGCCGTTTAAAGAATATGGCCCTTAGTGTTCTTTTACCAGTGGAAAAGCAAAACAATAGCACATGGCTACGTGTCTTTCTCAGTGTGAAGGCAAACCAAACAGCACAGACAATGTCCATTTCCAAGCATCAAAACAAAGCCAGCAAAAGAAAAAAAAAATTTCAATCAAGTCCAGTCCTCAGAATATCACATGTAAATGACTTAGTGCTTTTCTCTCAGCCATTTCCATGAACTTTGAAACCCATACAGACAATCCTTAACATTAACCAATAGCACATAGCTTGTCTCCTTTTCAATGAGAAACCAAACATGGCATCCTTCAGAAAAACGAAGATGAAATGAGATATCCAGATTTTACTTCCAGTGAAAGCAATGGAAGTAAGACCCAAATGTCTCAATCTGACCTTCATATGGTAACCCTAGGGCCTTGGTCTCCACTAATTTATAAGTGAGGACTGTTTTGGGTTCAAAGGGGCTTAAGGAGAGCTGATAAATATCTTTTTACATGGGGCCATGACACCAATAACACTTCTCAACCTTCATTCCTACCAGAACACTTGACCTTGGTCACACAGAACACAGATAAACCCTATGTAAATACAGGATCAAAAACTAAAAGTACTAATATGCACAAATGAAACCCTAAGATGCCAGAGAAATAGAAAGAAATTAATTTCTTCCTGAACAGTGCAAAATATAGACAGCAGATGTAAATTCTCAAAACTGCCACATGGCAATCACTAATTTGAAAAAATAAAATCATTTTTCCTACCTTATGGATAACAAGTAAACTTAACGTTTTTCTATTTCATAAGCATTTTTATCGCTTCATTTGTCTTGACCATCAAATTTCAGTGGGTCAGAATGAACCCTACATTGGACTATGAGTTTATGGAAGTACCAGAGTAAATGATCACAGGGGCCAGTAGCCTCCCAGCCCTCGCTAGTCTCATTTCACAGAAACCAATAATCTACAAGTAATAGACCCAAATGTGCACTGCTGGTATTCCCACCAAGAATCCATACTTGATCAAGGATCAGAGACCACATAGAGGCTATAATACTGACAGTAATGCAGTGTATAATAACTTTATAGATGAGAAGGAATAAGAAGAATGGCCATGTATTAAAGCATCCCTGATTAGAGCTGGATAACAAACAGGTCAGGTGGAGTCAATACCTGATATCTCTGTAATGGTACCTGGATGGGGGGAAAGGCTAGTATGTAAGGAGTGCATTGCCTTGGGGCAATCCATCTAGCAGCTCTTATCCCCAAAAGCCCTAAGAATATTTTTCTCCTGGTTCTATTCCTTCCTCTCACCACAGGTATACTCTTCCACAAGGGTGTAGGTTCTCTCTGGGGGAAGGGTTTTCTTTCAAGGCTCTAGTGTAGATTTCCCTCTTCATCACAAATATTCAGAGATTGATATAGGGTGTTGCAATTAACTTTAATGATGAGTTGTGCAAAACAAATACTGCTTTGAGATCATCTTTCTTTCCTGAGATTGTACAGTATTAGATAAATACTGTTAGTCACACATCATAAATTTCCTTCATCTCTGTCTGTGAACCCTTTCATTGATTCTCAGTTCTTTCAGGTTAGTGGTTTCCCAAGTGCTGGGAAAACCTAATCCCTTCTAATAAGTTCTGCAAGAACTCTTCTCTCCTCTGTGCAATCTTCCTCTACACAAACACTCTTCATATGGCAATCTTTTCCCCATAATACCTTCTCTTGTAGTGAAACTCCTGGTTGTTGCATTTGGGATGCGAAAAAACGAAGGAACAGTACAGTTTAAAGGTGAAGAACTTATGTACATGAAAGAATAGCAGGACTTGGGTGTGATAGTATGTGATGAACTTAAGGTCGCCAAACAGGTTGAAAAAGTGACAGCGAAAGCAAGAAGAATGCAAGGGTGCATAGGAAGAGATATGGCCAGTAGGAAAAAATAGGTATTGATGCCCCTGTATAAGTCTCTGGTGAGACCTCATTTAGAATATTGTATACAGTTCTGGAGGCTGCACCTTCAAAAAGATATAAAAAGGATGGAGTCGGTCAAGAGGAAGGCTACCAAAATGGTACATGGTCTTCATCATAAGGCGTATGGGGACAGGCTTAAAGATCTCAATATGTATACTTTGGAGGAAAGGTGGGAGAGGGGAGATATGATAGACATGAGTCGAGTCTCTTTCATTTGAAAGGAAGCTCTAGAATGAGAAGGCATTGGATGAAGTTAAGAGGCGATAGACTAAGGAATAATCTAACAAAATACTTTTTTACAGAAAGGGTGGTAGATGCATGAAACAGTTTCCCGAAGAAGGTGGTGGAGACAGAGACTGTGTCTGAATTCAAAAAATCTTGGGATAGGCACGTGGGATCTCTTAGAGAGAGAAAGAGATAATGGTTACTGCAGATGGCCAGACTGCATGGGCTATTTGGCCTTTATCGGCCATCATGTTTCTATCTCTCTCTCATACTTTGGATTATAATTCAAGCTCCTGAGTTCACATCTTAATTCAGCAGCCAAGAAGGATGGCTGAATCCTCTGACTTTTACATGCATGACACACAAGGGCAGTAACTTAAAACTCGAGAAGCTTCATACCCCAAAAACTAAGCCCTAAACAAACAGACAGTCCACCACTCAGCAATCCATAGAACAATCTGCACCATGCCCTAAGGATCTCTGGCTTACTGTACATACTCGTAAGGGCAGGCAGAACCATTGCAAACATCCCAGCAGGGGATGCTTTAGCAGAATGATATACACCTCCTCTCTACACTAGCTGGTATGGTATTGAAAACAAGGACCATACAGAGGCCCTGATGCACAAAAGGTTTCCATGCCAGTAAGACTCGTTAAAACTGGCACAGAAACCTCTCCTCCCAATGTTCAAAAGGGTTCTCTGTAGCTGCTACCGATCCTCGTAGCAAGCACCAAGAACCGTAAGCAAATGACTCGCAAGGAGCTCATTAGTATTTAAATTAGCTCTCCTTGTGATGCACACAATGAAATGCCTTCCCTGTTGTAATCACTATTTTCCAGCAGCTCTGGAGCTACTGGTAACTGTTGTGCATGCACACAAGTCACAACAGCATTTTAAAAAAAAAGAATGCAGCCCTCTCAAATTTTTTTTTTGTTATTCTCCTTGCCGGCCAATCAGCATCTAAAGGCCAAAAAAGTACCCAAACTGACCAGATGACCACAGGATTAAGTCATGACCATCCCATACTCCCTCAATGGTCACTGACCATCTTCCACCCACCCCCCACCCCTAAAAAAACTGAATAAAACAATACATACCTGTCTGTGGAACAGCAGCATCTGGTATGGTAAGCCATAGTACAGCATCATACAGGTGTCTTGAGTAGCTAGCTCAGTGAGCTAGTGAAACATATAGAGGAGGAGCCAGACCCATAAGGCACTCTAACCACAATATCTATGGTGTTGACTATGAGCCCATAAAAACCCACTAAAATCCTATTGTACTGCCATAGAAGTGACACCTGCAGCCATAAGGGCTATTGGGATGATAGGTGGGAATAGTAGGTTTTGGGGGAGTTTTAGAGGGCTTGCTATACATTAGAAAGGGGTTCTGGTGAAATGTACACCTGGAACCCTTTATGTGAAGTTCACAGCAGTGCCCCCCTAAAATGCCCCACTGTTGTGCTGGCCTGTCTATGTGGCCAGTGTTGTATAAATGGTGGCCCCCATCTATGTCCAAATAGCTTGGTTTTGAACATTTTGATCTTGAACGCTTTTCTTTTTTGGACGTCCTAAGATTCATGAAGTCTAGATAGGTGATTTTTAAAAATAAGATAGACATCTAGCAGTTTTGAAATGGATCTTTTTGCCTCCCGATTTTTGGACACAGTTCTCAAGACATTCAAATTGGACTTAGATGCACTATTGAAAATGGTCCTCCACACATTTCATAAAGTTGTGTGGGTATGAAAATTTAGAGGACTCAATCATATGTGATGTTATTGGCATCAAAGATGAAGTACACAGTGCAAGATCTGGAAGAAAAAAAAAAGCTAACCCTGAACGATGTCATTACAATAAGCCATGAATACTAGGTTGCTTCTAAGCATATGAGAGACACAATGGGTGAGGAAAAAGTGTAACAACTGTCTCAGCTCAAGTCTGAGCAAAGGTGGCAGCAAACACATTGGGATTTCAGGTGGCTAAAAGCTGGCCAGAAGGGCATATGCTACCACTGTAGCAGCAGCCTTGAAGTAAAGAAAGAAGCATGCCTTGCTTACGGGAACTCTACAAGCTCTGGATGAAAAAGAATCACTTAATGTACACTGATGACAAATCAGTGCTGTAACACAAAAATGCTTTCATAAGTTACATCTAATTTGTTCTATCTCCTCTCCTCTCGACCTCCCTTCAATCAACACACTGATTCATTCCCTCGTCATCTCGACCCTAGACTATTGTAATGCTCTCTACCAAGGAATAACCCAAAAGGAAACCCGTCGACTTCAATTAATACAAAACACCGCTGTTAAACTTTTCTACCATGCAAAAAAAAAAAATATGATCATGTTACTCCTCTTTTCCATAAAGCCCATTGGTTGCCCATTACACACCGCTTCACCTATAAAATACTACTTCTTGCCTTTAAAACAAAAAAAAACTCCCATCAACCAGCTTTCATCGATAAACTTTTAATCCCATATGCATCTTGCAGGACCCTTCGATCTAGCAATCAAAACCTGCTTACTATCCCTCCAATACAAGAACTCTTATATGATACTATCCGCAAATCCATCTTCTCTGTCACAGCTCCCACACTGTGGAATGCTCTTCCCACTGATCTTTGTCTAGAAAATTCTTTAGATAAATTTAAATCCAAACTTAAAATGTTTCTTTTTAAAGACGTCTTTAATCTGTAAATTCCATTTCATATAAAAATTGATTACCCTTTGCCGAATTCTCAAGACAACCAAAACGCTTTCTTTGAAGTGACCTCCTCAACCTAACTGTATTTCCCTTTCCCATTTCCCTCTTATTTTTATTTTTATCTCGATGTATTTATTAATTTCAATAAACCCCTACTTTATCTATATGTGTTTGAACCTTTACCGTCCCTCTCCACACCCACCCCTCCCCACCCAATAGCACTCTCTTCCCAATGATACTCTCTTCATTTAACTAAATAAAAGCCCAATTAATTTTCCTTTCTTTTTAAATATATTTACTACATTTTATTGTAAACTGTTTAGATACCTGTATGATAGACGGTATATAAAAAATAAAGAAATATAGAAACATGATATAGAAAGCATCTTATCCTTAAGAAGGATTGAAATCAAACCCCTGAGAACATTATATGTATACAGTACATGCTGAAACAAGTTGGTGAGGTTCCAGTTGGATACAGGGGCCACAATAGATCTCTTGTTAGAAGAGAAGGTCAGAGAGGCTCTCAGGTCAAGATTCACTTCTCGATTTCCTAAAGCTAATGTCTACATGTTTGACAAAATGGTGCTACAAACAATGGGGATGATTACAATGATTGTGATGAATCTCAGAGACAATGAATTACACCAGGGGTGCCCAATAGGTCAATCGCGATCAACCGGTAGATCGCCAAGGCAAAGTGAGTCGATCGTGGAGCCCATCCCGGGCTCCGTGATAGACTCACTTTGACTTGGCGATCTACCGGGCCGATCAGCCTTCCTCTCCCTGAACTCAATTCTGCCGTCGAAGAGGAAGTTCTGGCCAGCCAATCACTGCCTGGCTGGGGCGGAACTTCCTCTCCGACAGCAGAATTGATGTCGGGGAAAGGAATGCTGGTCGGCCCAACGCAGGGAAGCAGGGAGATCTTGGGACGGCGGCGGCAGCTTTGGGACCTGTTATTGAATGGCGGCGGCGGCTTGGGGGCCTGTTCCCTGATGGCAGTGGCAGTGGCTTGGGGGAGGGCAGGGAGAAAGAAAGAAAGAGGGCAGGCAGGGAGACAGAAGGAAAGAAGAGAAACAGAAAAAAAGAAAGGGCAGGGAGAGAGGAAGAAAAAGTTGGGGGAGTGAATGAGGTCTGGAGGAGAGGAAGCATACAGGCTGAAAGAAGGGAAGAAAGATTGGATGCACAGTCAGAAGAAGAAAGTGCAACCAGAGACTCATGAAATCACCAGACAACAAGGTAAGAAAAATGATATTATTTTAAATTTAGTGATCAAAATGTGTCTGAATTTATATCTGCTGTCTATATTTTGCACTATGGCTCCCTTTTACTAAACTGCAATAGAGGTTTTTAGCGCAGGGAGCCTATGAGCATCGAGAGCAGCGCTGGGCATTCAGCGCAGCTCCCTGCACTAAAAACTGCTATCGTGGTTTAATAAAAAGGGAGGGGTATTTGTCTATTTTTGTATGGTTGTTACTGAGGTGACAGTTCATAGAGTCATCTGCTTTGACCTCTGAAAAAAATCCCAGAATAGGAATGATAATTAACATTTTCTATGCGTACAGTGTGCTTTGTGGTTTGTTTGTTTTTTAAATTTGATTGTTGGTAGATCATTTTGACTTGGTCATTTTAAAAGTAGCTCGCAAGCCCAAAAAGTGTGGGCACCCCTGAATTACACAGTAGATTTCTTCATCACGACATGACACAGAAGCCCCTGTTGGGTGCTGAAGCCTGTCAGTGATTACATCTTCCATCTCTAACTATAAACCATGTGCTTACCCTTGGTACTGCTGAAATTAACTCAAAGGGTAGAATTCAGTAAATGGCACCCAAAGTTAAATGCCAGAAAGATCCACGCTAAGCTGATATTCCAGTAATAAAGCCATGGGGGCCTTGGAGGCCTGGACCCCCCCCCCCCCCCCCATTTTGGGCTCTAGCCCCCTCCAGAATTGCAGTACCCCTTTAAAGATGCTAAAGCCCCATCAGCCAGTTTCTGAGTCGCTCCCCTCTTCATGGCGCTGATTATTGAATGTAGAAGTCCCAGTGGAAACTGAAAAAAGGGAGCAGCTCAGGAACTGGCACTTGGGGCTTCGGCATCCCCACCAGCTAAGATACATTTGGCATGGGGTGGGGGTGGGGGGAAGAGAAAAAGGAAAAGGAATGCATTGACCCCTCAGTTTACTCCTGGGTGCCCCCAAAGTTGGAGGATAGGCTACACCCTTGCAGTATTCTATAAAGTGCACTCTGCACAGAGGACCCTTTATAAAATACTAGCTTAGCACTTATTTCAAGCCTAATATTGATCACCAGAATTTACACCTGCCAAAATCTGGTGTAAATGTCAGTGCCAAATTTATCAATCAAAAAAGGGGGTATTTCGGATAATCCAAAAAATTTGTATATAAAAATTTCTTACACACTAGCATCGCAATTTATCTGTAACTCAATATAATATATAACTCCTATTTCAATTAAGACCGTTCATAAGGTACCCCATTTAATAAGCAAACTCTCCCAAGTGAAAAATAAACTAGGAGGTTGAAGTATCAAATAAAGGCTATAGACTCAGCACATAGAACCTCTTATAACATATATGTTATTTCAGGTCCTTATCCTGGATTGATGAAATGCCATATAATCATTGACATCAAACCTCCTTCCCACCCTTAAGTATGAACTTTATTTCTATCTAACTTGGGTTAAAACTGTTTTAATTTATTTAATTTTTATATCAAACACAAAAAACTCAAAACCAAAAACCAAACAACAAAAGGAAAGCTAAAATTGTGTATGTATCCAAAATCAATTGGAGAAGAAACAGCAACACTTATCGACAGCTCTTTGCCAGTGCCAAATTTATAGCAGTTGGTCATGCAATGTATAGTAATCTATAACATTGCACCTAACTTCTGAGAATGCTTCCTAATTTGCCATAGCAATGCCCCTTTAGAACTGCAAGCTATGAAATTTAGGTGCACTTTTTATAGGATAGCACCTAAGGCAGAAGCGCACATAACTCCAACTTGGTACCAATTAATAGCAATAATTATTATCACCACATTAATTAATTAGTTTAGGCACAAATTTGGTATCTGTGCCTCACTTTGGGTGACTTATATAGAATCAGGGGCTAAGTGGACAAGCACCCGTGTATGTGACCAGTTTTTGGATTTCTTCGCTGGGTATGGCAGATTGGCTGGGCAGATGTACTTAGAAATAGACCCCACTGTCCAACCAGTCCAGATGCCTTTGTCCAGCTGTCTGTTGATTGCTATCAAGGACAAAGTTAAAGCAGAGTTAGTAAGGTTAGAGGGTCACAGAATTCTAGTTAAGATGTAATAGCTGAGTTTCGATCCAAGATGGCCGCTGCCTAGGTGATCGGGTACAAGCCCCCGATTGAAGCGCTTGTTGCTAAACAATTTTTGGCAGGAGACTGCTGTTTCCGACCTGGACGTACCTGTACTTGCGGCGTGATGCCGAAAAGGAGAGGCAGGAGCGCTGCTGGTGCCATGCGGCACTCCGAGGTGCCGTCCCTCGGCACATTGAAAAACTTCTTTGGAGGATGCAGGGAGCTGCTCCAGTGGATCCGGTTGCCATAAGCCCGCTGAGAATCCTGGGTGTTAGTGAGACTGACGGGACTCCTCTTGGGCCAGATACTACCTTTAGCCCGGATGTTAGAGCACCGCTTCCACCACAACAGTTGGCCAGCTCACCCAGGGGTCAGGAAACCCCGGAGGAAGGGGTATTACTTTCCCCAGAGGCAGACAATCTAACTTCGGGAAGCCTGGAAATGGAGATCCCGGTTTGGGTAACCTCCAAGGAAGACGCTGTGGGGTCCATTATAGCTTGAGGAGGACTGAACCAGAAGGAACAGAAACCAGAATATCCAAAGGAAGGTGAGAGACTCTGTACTACAATATAAGCTACTTTTTGGGATAGACCTGCTGAGGTGACCTTAGAAGCCCTATGGGACCTGGTAGCAAATTTTGCAAAGGTAATTAGTCTCAATTTCCAACAGATTGAAAATAAACTTATCCACCATTCAGAAGAACTAGGAAAATTAAAAATGGATATGACTTCTTTTAATAATTTACTTCAAAAGACTCAGCAGGATATGGTTTCAATAAAACAACTTCAGGAAACCATAATTAAAGACAACTCGAATCTTAGAAGAAAAGTGGAGTCATTAGAGAATCAGGCACGTAGCAATAATTTGAGATTGATAAACTTTCCAAGTAACTCCTAGAGACATGCTTAAGAGATATTTATTAGAAATTTTGGAAGTACCGGAAGGTAATCTTCCAGCATTTGCTCAAGTTTATTATCTCCCCAGTAAAATTCTGCATCAACAGCAACCTGAGCCTATTGAACGACAACTATTGAATGTTACTGAGATTTTGGAGAAGTCAAACAAGGAAGTGGTAATACCTGCAACATTAGTAGCTACTTTGGCTTTATCTATTGATAAATCTTGGTTATTGAGACTATTTCTAAAGAATAAACAAAAGGAATTTCTTGGTTGTAAAATCCAAATGTTCCCTGATGTTACAAGGGAAAGGCAAAAATGTAGACGTGATTTCCTTCTTTTGAAACCGGGGGGTCATCTCATTAGGGGCTACATTTTATTTGAGACACCCCTGTAAGTGCATTGTCCGTTACCATTCAATTAAATATGTATTCTTTGAACCCCAACATCTGACCAATTTTCTGGCAATGTCCTGTCTGGACAAGGAAAAAACTCAAGGTTTATAAGGGTTGTTTATAAGATGTCAAGTGTATTTGAAAGTGAAATATATATTTGTATTGATTGTACTTGATTTAAGATATGAAATGAATAAAGTATAAAAAAAAAAATAGTAACTTCCTTCCCGATTTATAGAAACAGCATTACTTCTTTGATTGTTTTCTTTATGTTTTCTCACAATTAATTCTTGGATCCAAAAATGAGGACTTGAGCTAATTTTACCATAATAGTTTCTTTTGTAATCTGCTTAACATTGTTAAGTATGGATGTATATGATTGTAATATGCTGTGGTCAAATTTGCTTTCTGTACAAGTTTACTTGATATAATATTGAAATCAATAAAAATACTTAAATACAAAAAAAAAAAAAGATGTAATAGCTGTCTGAGTGGATATGGTGCTCATAATCAAAACTTAAACACGTCTAAAAATCCACCCAAGTCAGCACTTGGATAACCTAAAAGACAGGTTGTCCAAGTGTCAATAATCAAACCAGCTTTCTGAATGTACCACGGGACTTTTTATGCCTCTGAATGCCGCTGTGCACCCAAAGCTTAACGGGGCATATCTGGAGGAGTGGTTAGGGTAGTATGTGGGCGGGATGGGGGGCCAACCTAGACTTAGTCGTGCTGCAGGGATAATCGAATGTTTTACTAGACATCCTGGAAGAAACTTAAACGTTGTGAGTTACACGATGTAAAAACAGGTATAAGTGCCAAAAAAGTATCCAAAGTGACCAGATAACCACTACCCCAGTGTTCACCGACCCCCTCACGCCCCACAAATATCAGAATAAAAAAAAGTACATACCTGCCTCCAGAACATCAGCACCTGATATAGGAAAGTCTAGTAGATCTGCACACAGGTGTTTTAAATAGCCTGGGGGGTGGGATAGTGAACCATAGAGAGGAGGACCCAACTCTAACCACTACTTTTATGGTGGAATATGTGTGCCCTCCAAAACCCTACTCTACTGCTATATAGGTGCCACCTGCAGCCATAAGGGCTATTGTGGATGTAGACAAGTAGGTATAGTGGGTTTTGGAGCTGTTATAGGGAGCTCACTATAACCTATAAGGGAGTTCTGGTGAGAATATTATGTGGCACCCTTTTTGTGAAGTTGACAGCAGTATCCTGTAAGGTGCCCCACTACTCTGTTGCCATGTCTGGGTGGCCAGTCCATTACAAGATTAGCCCCTCCTATGTCCAAATGGGTCTTGTTCTGGGCATTTGGGACTTGGACAAAATTTAGGTCAAAAATGTAGTATAAAGATAGACATTCTGGCAGTCTGGACATGCAATAGCCTGGACGTTCAGATAGACGATTTTTGGGGAAAAAAAATTCTAGACATATTTTTTGAACATGGGCATTTTCCCACTGCTGACTTTGGATGTCTAGCACCATATGCCCAAATCGGACTTAGACGTATGTTTTGATTATGCCCCTCCACACATGCATCTATAGATAAATAAAGGGATCTCAAAGATTATTTGGGCTAGGTGGCAAAGTTCAGTTGTGGATTAGGAATTAGTTATCGGATAGGAAACAGAGGGTAGGGTTAAATTGTCATTTTTTTTCAATGGAGGAGAATAAACAGTGGAGTGCCGCAGGGGTCTGTACTAGGACCGATGATATTTAACTTATTTATAAATGATATGGAAATTGGAATGATGAGTGAGGTGATTAAATTTGCAGATGACACTAAAGTATTCAAAGTTGTCAAAACGCATGAGGATTGTGAAAAATTGCATGCAGACATTAGGAAATTGGAAGACTGGGCATCCAAGTGGCAAATGAAATTTAATGTCGACAAATGCAAAGCGATGCACATTGGAAAGAGTAACCTGAATCACAATTACTGGATCCTAGGGTCCATCTTTGGGGTTAGCGCCCATGAAAAGGATCTGGATGTCATCGTAGACAATATGATGAAACCTTCTGCCCAATGTGCGGCGGCGGCCAAAAAAGCAAACAGGATGCTAGGAATTATTTAAAAAGGGTTGATTAACAAGACTAAGAATATTATAATGCCTCTGTATCGCTCCATGGTGCAACCTCATCTAGAGTATTGCATTCAATTCTGGTCTCCTTATCTCAAGAAAGATATAGCGGTGCTAGAAAAGGTACAAAGAAGAGCAACCAAGAATATAAAGGGGGTGGAACTCCTCTCGTATGAGGAAAGACTAAAAAGATTAGGGCTTTTCAGCTTGGAAAAGAGTTGGCTGAGAGGAGATATGATTAAAGTGGAGTAGAACGGGTACGAGTGGATCGATTTTTCACTCTGTCAAAAATTATAAAGACTAGGGGACACTTGATGAAGTTACAGGGAAATACTTTTAAAACAAATAGGAGGAAATGTATTTTCACTCAGAGAATAGTTAAGCTCTGAAACTCATTGCCAGAGGTTGTTATAAGAGCAGATAACGTAGCTAGCTTTAAGAAAGGTTTGAACAATTTCCTGCAGGAAAAATCCATAGTCTGTTACTGAAAAAGACATGGAGAAGTCACTGCTTGCTCTGGATCAGTAGCATGGGTTTGGGCCAGGTACTAGGGACCTAGATTGGCCACCGTGAGAACAGGCTACTGGTCTTGATGGACCATTGGTCTGACCCAGTAAGGCTATACATATGTTCTTAACTGCTCAAGCTGATGAGCTGAAGGGCTTATTGAAAGAGACCCTAGTGTTGGGATTCTGTGATGCCAGTACTGATCTTGTGGTGCAATGCAATGCTAGCTAGCATGGTCTAGTGGCCTGCCTTCTGTAAAATGGAAACCCCTTGCATATGCATCCTGAACAGTGAGAAAGGTGAAGCAAAGCTATGCCTAAATTCAGAAAGAGCTTCTAGCCCTAGAGTTTATGCATTTTCATACATGGCCCATCTTGTCTGCCCATCTGCAGTAACCACTATCTCTTCCCCTCTTTAAGAGATCCCACATGCCTATACATTGAACGGCTTTAATAGAAGTCACTGTGAGCAATTGAACATATCACTTTTCCACATAGTCCCCATGCAAGATGACACATTTTTTGTTTCATTCAACTAGCTTCTGCATTCCTGCAGAGAAGAAGTTTTTTTGCTGCTCCCAAAGCCAGGTGAGCATCGTTTCCTTTACTTCATCATGCTTTGTCTTTTGCTCTTTGGGTCACAGTGATTCATTCATGTCTCATCGCCGGTGAGAATTCCCTCCAGAATATTCGGATCTTCTTCATAAAGACCTTCCTCTTCCGCCAATCGGGCCATTAAAACTGCCGCCTCAATATACTTCTCCTAGTACTTTTCGCTATGACCAGTCTGGTCTCTAGAATAAGCTCCGTTATTGTCTACTGTAACCTATTTGTTGTCATGACTAGTCTGTTTTCAAATGACTGTGAATGTCTACTTGTAACCCATTCTGAGCTTCTGCGAGAACGGGACAGAAATCGAAATAAATAAATAAAATACCATCTCAGGAAATGGGTCACAACCTCCTTTGCTGTTGCTTGTGCAGATCAGTAAGTTGTTTGGGAACCCATCGTGCACATACTTTTCTGTATCCTAATGCTGATAGCCAAATCTGCTGCCAATTGAGACACCATTATCCGTCAGTCTTCTCTAATCAAGTCATAGAAACATAGACACATAGAATACGACGGCAGAAAAGGGCCAATGGCCCAACAAGTCTGCTCAATCATGATCCCTTCCACCCTCGAGAAACTATCCCCTATCATACCTCTGTAGCGACCCCACATGTTTGTCCCATCGTCTCTTGAAGTCGAGCGTGCTACTAGCCTCGACTACCTGACGAGGAAGACCATTCCCTCTCGGTAAAGAAGTATTTCCTGGTGTCTCCATCAAATCTTCCCCCCCCCCCTAAGTTTTAGCGGACGTCCTCTTATCACCGTGGGACCCGTAAAAGTGTAGATTTCCTCCTCCTCCTCCTCCTCGACACGGTCTGTTATGTACTTAAAAATTTATATCTTGTCCCTCCTTTCTCTGCGCTCCTCAAGCGAGTATAAGCGCAGACTGCTCAGACGATCTTCATATGAAAGATCTTTAAGTCCTGAGACCATCCTTGTGGCCATTCTCTGAACTGACTCAATTCTTTTCACATCCTTTTGGTAATGTGGCCTCCAAAACTGGACACAGTACTCCAGGTGCGGTCTCACCATGGATCTGTATAATGGCATTATAACTTCGGGTTTTCGGATGATAAAGCTTCTTCTGATGCAGCCAAGCATTTGTCTAGCCTTTTTTGAGGCTTTCTCCACCTGATTTGCAGCCTTCATGTCTTCATGGATGATTACTCCCAAGTCCCTTTCTACTTCAGTTTTTGTTAAGTTTTCTCCATTTAGGGTGTATGTAGTGCAAGGATTCCAGCTGCCAAGATGCATCACCTTACATTTTTTGGCATTAAAGTTTAGTTGCCAAGTACTGGACCATTGTTTAAGCAAAAGTAGGTCTTGTTCCATAGTGTTTTGCGCGGTTGCGCTGTTAGGTTCAGTTGCCCTGCCCACAACGTTGCACAGTTTAGCATCGTCGGCAAATAACACAATTTTGCCTCGAAGTCCTTGAGTCAGATCCCTTACAAAGATATTAAATAGCAATGGGCCCAAGACCGAGTCATCCGTCCTGTCAATGTGCTCTTGTGTCCGCAATGTTGATGGGCGACTAGAACAACCTTCATTGGTTACACCTGTTCTTCCCACTTTAAACTTTTTTACCCACTCATAAACCTTTCACTGATTCATGGTACTATGTCCATACTGAGTGAATATCTGACAGTAAATTTCCCCAGGCTTCATTCCTTCTGCCCAAAGAAAGCACACTACTGCAGGTTGTTCTTTAATGGTGCAATCTTGCAATGGAGCGTCCAGGTTTCTAACCTCATGGCTGCCGCATGACTAAAGGTCGAGCACTGAACTGTGCGTGAATGAACTATCCAACAGGCAATATATGAGTGCATATGCTGCATTTTGCTAGCTCTGCTCCGGTTATCGTGTAATTTAACAATTGCCTTTAATTTTTTGATTCACCATCATATTTGGGTTTCTGCCAAGTACATGTGACCCGGATTGGCCACAGTGTAAATAGGGTTAGATAGACCATTGATCTGACCCAGTATTTTATGTTCTTAAGAATTAATGCATTCTTGAGTTGAAATTCATGTTTAACTTTTCTTTATGATTGTACTCTTTCCTAACCTAAATGGAGTTCTTTTCTGTTAATTGGTTGTTGTTGTTTTTTTTAAATTATAAACTTATGTTACCTGAACCAGAAATGGACATTTATTAAATTGTTTTAATAAACATAAACGCTATCACATATGGATTTATGCAATGGCATTTATCCATCCTAACTGCTGTTAACTTTTTTTTTTTTTAAGCTGCTTATGTGGCCAATGCTGCTGCTAGCCGCATGAGGAGCTTTAAATATCTGGCCTGTGTTTCTGTATTTCAAGTGACCTAAAAGTATCCACTACCTCGCTCGCTCTCTGCTTTCAACACGGTCAACGCTGTATTTATTTTTGGGCGGCGTAGCATGTAGCACTCAGTGGTGGGGAGAGAGCTCGTAGGTCTGGCAGTGCTATTTTTACACTGCGGGTCCTGGTACCAGCTGCAGGAGAATGGGATGCGGCAACACTAAATACCCAGTGCATTCTACATATTGTGGGAAAAGCTGTTGCATTCATCAATGTCAAACACAGAGTTTGAATAAATTTGAATGCACTCAAGCGTGCTCCCTGCAGTTTTCTGTAATATCACTTTCCAGTTTGAATATTTCAGTTACTTTTTTCAAAATTTTTTTTTTTTTTTACCCTTACCAGTTTCTCTCCTTTTCATCTCACTTCCCTGCCTTTCAGTTTTCAGAGCTCAGATCACAAACACAGAGGCATCTAATGCTGGAGGCAAAGAGCCGTAACCTTCCCTTATATCAGTATCTCACACATACCAGCCATACGACCTATCTCAAAATACTTTGGCCACCAACCAGACTCCAGAAAGGTGTGATTGCTTGCCCTGCTAATATCAACCAGAGAACCAGCATTTTCGGCTCCCTCAAGGAGGGCAATTCTGTTACACTGCACCTACTTGTATATAAGGGTGTCTAGAGGGCACCTGACTGAAACCTGTTCTCTCAAGGAAAGTAGGTCTCAAAATGGTGTCCTGATTGTAGACGGCAGTAGGCGTCCTACCACCATCTAACAGACCAATCGGGACACACATTTAAAAAAAAAAAAAAATAGATGCAGTGAATGATGCCTATAATGTAGGTATCTGACATGCCTATGGAAGCACCTAGGCACACCTATAGATGCCTAAGGCCAGCATAGGCATGGCTTACACCGGAAGTGGCTGTAGGCATGCTTAGGCACTTCTGTAGGCATGAGTCAGACATCTTAAATGTAGACTTGCAAAATGCAGGTCTACATTTAAAGCATCTGTACAAAAAACAGACGCAGTTCTGGATGGATTGCCCACCGGTGACTGGCATGCGGTAGGCACCTGTTTTGCAGGTGCCTACCATGGTATGCACTATTTCCAGAATCAGGCCTTTACTTTCTTTTAGAGCAGTAGCTCTCAACCAGTGTGTCAACCAGTGGTGTAGTAAGGGTGAGCGGCACCTGGGACGGTGGTGCCCCTCCCCCGCCCTCTTCCACACTCTCCCCTGCCACGCGCGCAACCCCACTTCCCTTTCCCTGTACCTTTTTAACTTCTCCAGTGTGAGCAGCACTCCCACGTCGGTGTCGGCTTGCCCTTTGATGTCACTTCCTAGGCGTAGGCAGGCAGCAACCTCATGTCGGGGAAGTAAAAAAAGGAACGCGGAAGGCAAAGGGTGTGTGTGCGTGGCAATGAGAGGAGCAGGGGGGAGGAGAGAAGGAGAGTTGCCGCATCCTTAGGAAGACCATGCCCAGGGCAGACCACCTCCCACCCCCCCTTACTACGCCACTGGTGACAC
The DNA here is from genome assembly GCF_902459505.1 of Geotrypetes seraphini. Taxonomy (NCBI): domain Eukaryota; kingdom Metazoa; phylum Chordata; class Amphibia; order Gymnophiona; family Dermophiidae; genus Geotrypetes; species Geotrypetes seraphini. The sequence goes on from NC_047087.1 coordinate 182,559,457, forward strand.
CAAGAGGTGGGGAGACATGTCACCCAAAATTTGATATAGCCAGCAAGCCTATGCCTTCCCTACCAACCATCTATGTCTGAAAGCTGGGGAGAGCAGAGATCCAGATTCAGATATTGTTCCTGAAATCCATACAACAGGTCCCTGCTTCTCCACTACTCCCAGTAATAACTGTAGCCATCAGCCCCAACTGAAATGTTGCAGGCTTATTTTCATAGGTTCTGTTTCCTACATAGTTACTGAGTACCACATTTGCAGGGCTTTATGTTACATCATCGTATCATCAGTGAAGGAATTCAGTGTTGCTGTTAATGAAGTGATACCAGAATGTAACATAGTAAATGACTCCAGATAAAGATCTGAATGGTCCATCCAGTCTGCCCATTAGTTATACAATACTCCCCCGAACACCCACATATTTTGAAAAATCGCAAATATGGTTTTTCAGCTGATCGATGGCAGGAGAGGGCAGCTGGGGCGCCCGGGGGTGCTTAAATTGTACTTATGAAGCCGGGCACATTTTCTGACCGCCTCTTCCTGGTATTAGAGTCATGGTTACACCAATCAGGAGCTGCTTTGATACGCCAGATAGCGTGTCAAAGCAGCTTCTGATTGGTGTAACCATGACTTTAGTACCAGGAAGAGGCAGTCGGAAAATACCATGAATTACTGAGTCCGTGATTTGCGAACCGCAAATTTGCGGGGGGGGAGCGGAGGGAGGTTACTGTACTCATTAAAAATGCATGATTTAATTAACTTGTCTCTTTTGTTTGATATTTCTGGGCGATAAGACTATAAAGTCCACCCAGTACTGTCCTAGGTTCCAAATGCTGGAGCTGCCATCCAAGCTCACTCCAGTCTATCCAACTATCCTGTCGTTTGCAGGATACCTACCGTAAAGCTTGGTCAGTAGCGTCCTCATGTTCCAAGTTAATGGACTTCCCATTGATGTTCTCCCCAGCCCGTCCTACACCAAATCAACATAGTACAAGTCTGTCCAGTACCAGCTTCAGGCATAGATTCACAAAACTCACCAATCTGGGCGAGCCGTGGCTGAGTCTTGTCAGGCGACCAATTCACTAAAGCGTCCCCATGCAAATTAAGTGATCAGACGCACACCCCACAGCGACCCCCATGGATCGCTGCAGAGCAATCGTGATACACACGCAGACCATCCTGAATGGCTGGAGATACGATCCACGCATGCGCTTGCTCGTGGCACAAGCGAGGTAAAAATAAAGGGGGGAGGGGTGGCTGCAGTTTACTTGAGTGGAATGGAACAGAACACGCTTTAACCAGATATGGAACAGAACATGCTGCATCCAATACGCTTTTAACTCTTGGTTTAAAACCGTGGGTTAAAACCATGGGCTCGCACTGCATTGCACTTTTTGCAGAAATATGGGGAGTAATTTGGTGGTAGAGAGCAGGATTTCAGGGCAGCAGAGAGCAGGGGAGTCGGCAAGGACAGTTGCAACTGGTCCTCAGCAGTCGCTTCTTTTCAGATCGGCAACCCCCAATTGGTGTTTCTTTTACTGCTTAGTGAATCACTGCCTTCCTACTTATGCAGGCAATTTCCTCTCATTTGCATGGGTGGATCGGATCAGGTGGGAAATTGATCGGCCACAAGGTTAGTGAATCAGGTCGGGGAACGATCACAAACTGGTCAGGACACGATTGGTGCGATTAGTTTTTTAATTTTTACCCTTCATTTTCTAGTTAGAGATCCTCTATGTTTATCCCCCATGCTTTTTTGAATTCTGTGACCATTTTCCTCTCCACCATGTCCCTCGGGAAGGCATTCCAGGCATCCACCATACTCCTTGTGAAAAAGAATTTTACATTACATTACATTACATTTGTGATTTCTATTCCGCCTGTGCCTTGCGGTTCTAAGCGGATTACAGTTAAAAGAGATCAGGACATTACCGAGAGAATTACATAACAACGATTCAAGTAAATTACATGTTGTGGTATAGAAATACAAGTATAAGATATTTGGATTTATCGATAGAATAACTTGACAGGGTTTAAGTAGTTACAAGGTTCAGTGGGGAAAACAATATAGGCAACTGAAGAAAGATACCTAACTTTGAAGGAGTCGGTTAAGTGGATACCTAAGGGAGATGCTTATTTAGGAATAGGTTAAATGGATATCTATGGGAGATGCTTATTTAGGAGTCTGGATATTTTTGGTATAGGAGGTTCGAGGGGTTGACTAGTGTGTTATTTACTGGGGAGAGTGCATGTGCGATTGGGGAGGGGAATAGTAAGAAAGGACATGTTTTTTGAAAAGAAATGTTTTGATTTCTTTCCGAAACACTTTGATGTCTGTTATTTTGATCATCACTTTGGTGATGGTGGGGTCAATTTTCGCTGCCTATGTTGCTAGAAGGCTGTCGTAGAATTTCTTACATCGGGTACCATTATGAGGGGGGAAGGTGAAAAGGTTCTGAGTTCTTCTTGATCTGGGTAATCGGTAGCGGTAAAGGCGGTTGTTCAGGTAACTGGGGGCCATATCATGGGTTACTTTGAAAAGTAAGCAATAGAGTTTGAATTGAGTTCTTGCTTTTATCGGAAACCAGTGAGAGTCTACATAGGCGGGGGTGACGTGGTCGAATTTGCTGAGCGAGTAGATGAGTCTGATAGCTGTGTTCTGAACGGTCTGTAGTTGTTTTAACATAGTGTTTGGGCAAGGTAGGTAGAGGATGTTGCAGTAATCTAAGGAGCTGAGTATGAGGGATTGTACAATGATCTTGAAGTGTTCTTTGGAAAAGAATTTTTGTATTTTTCTTAGGTTTCGCATGGTGAAGAATGCTTTTTTTATGGTTTTGTGTATTTGTGTTTGCATTGTGCAGCCTCTGTCTAGGTGTGTTCCCAGAATTTTGAGAGTATTCTGTATTGGATATTTGATTGTGTTTACATCTAGTTCTGTTAGGGATGGTTTTTGTTCCTTCTCTAGTAGTAGGAATTTGGTTTTCTCCGCATTCAGTTTTAACTTGTGGTTCATCATCCATTTTTCTACAGTTTCCAATGTTGTTTTCAGGCGTCCATTGGAGATGGGGTCTTGGGTGCCGAAGGGGAGGAGGATGGTTATGTCATCCACGTAGCTGAAGGATGTAATGCTTAGGGCGTCTAGGGCAGTGCATAGGGATGCTATGAAGAGGTTGAAAAGTATGGGCGATAGAGGGGATCCTTGTGGAACTCTGCAGGGGTTTGACCATGAGTCGGATAAAAGATCATTTGACTTGACTCTGTATGATCTTGTTTTGAGGAATCCTTGGAACCAGTTGAGAACATTACCTGATATTCCTATGGCATCTAGTATCTGGAGTAGTATGGAATGGTCAACTAAGTCGAATGCTGCTGAAAGATCGAGTTGGATGATTAGTAACTTATTTCCTTTGCTGAGGTGCTGACGGGCTATGTCTAGTAGGGAAACCAGTAGTGTTTCAGTACTGTGATTGGCTCTGAATCCGGATTGAGTAGGGTGTAGAATGTGGTGGTCTTCTAGGTAATTGGCGAGATATTGTGCTACTAGACCCTCTATGAGTTTGACGTATAGCGGTATAGAAGCGATTGGTCTATAGTTTGTTGGGCTGTCTATTGGGCCTTTGGGGTCTTTTAGTATCGGGGTGATTAAGATTTCGCCAAGTTCAGGAGGGAACTGACCTTCCCTGAGGGTGGTTTGCAGCCATAGCGTGAGACAAGCTATGAATTTAGAGGACACTGTGGCTAGTAGGTAAGGGGGACAGTTGTTCAAATCACAAGAAGATTTGCTGTATTTTTTGTACAGTCGGTCAAGGTCTGACCATTGTGTCATTGGGAAGTTGGTCCAGATCCTATCTGCTGAAATGGCTTCATCTATTGTGGGTTTTATTTGAATCTCTTCTATTATGTTTTGAGTGTTGTTGAATGTGGTTCTGAATGTGATTATTTTATGTTTGAAGTGGTCCGCTAGTTGAGAAGCTGTTGGAGTCTGTGTTCCTTGGGTGGCGAGGAAGGGTTTGGTGTCGGTGAGGTTTTTTACAATGCTGAAAAGTTTTTTGGTGTCCGGTTTTTCGGTGCCTATTAGTTTGGAGTAGTAGTCTTTTCATTTTTCCTTCAGTTTGATTTTGTATTGCTTGATTTGGCATCTCCATTCAGTTTTGTTGTGGTCTTGTTTCTGTTTTTTCCATGTTCTTTCTAGTTGTCTACATTGCCTTTTTAGGTGTAGGAGTTCGGCGTCAAACCATTTGTCTGATGGTCTGCATATTTTGTTTTTTGTGGTGCTAGTTTGTTCAAAGTGGATTCACTTAAGGTACGCCAGGTGTTTATGAATTCTTTCGGGTTGTTTAAGTCTATTGCTGGGTCTACTGTGTCCCAGAATGTGGTAGGTTCGATTTTCTGTCTGGACTTGAAGCTTGTTATGCTTGGAGTAGGTTTGATGTTATTAAGCTCCCAGTTGATAGTGAAGGTGTACTTGTAGTGGTCAGACCATAAGGTAGGATGCCATGAGCCGTTGGTAATGTGAATATTTTGTGTGTTGAGGTTGGGAGATGTGTAAGCGGCAATATCAAGTTGATGGCCCTTTTCATGCGTGGGTTCAGGGTTGAGTATCTGGTAAGAAAGGGTATTGAGGAATGAGAGAATATCCGCTACTTGTTTGGAGGTCTGATCTTCTAAGTGGAAATTAATGTCTCCTAAGATCAGGTTATGGGTGGAAGAGAGGGAGTTCTGGAAGATAAACTCTTCGAGATCTTGTTTGGAGGTGTTCCATTTCCCTGGTGTGACATAGCAGAGAAGGCAGTTCAGAGTTCCTGTGAAAGAGTTGTCCGAGAGTTGGCAGGCTAGGAGGTCAAGGTGAGGGGAGGAGTGCTTGGTTAGGACTTTAATGTTGAGGTTGTTTTTTACAATAATTGCTAGACCTCCACCTCTTCTGTTTTCTCTGCATATTAGCTCTAATTTGTATCCGTTTGGGCAGAGTTCAGTAATGCGGGGGTCTATATCGGAAGTGAGCCAGGTTTCGGCTAGGAAGAGGCAGCCTAAATTATCTTTAATCATCCAGTCTTTGATTAGTTCTGTCTTTGGGCTGATAGATCTTATATTCATGTATGCGCATGCTATTGATGTAAATTTTGTGGGAGAGTGGGAGGTGAGTGTTTTGATAAGTGTTCTAGAAGGTGATTGAGGTTTTTGTGAGCTTGCCTTAGTTTTTGTTGGTGGTCTTTTTCCCCATATTGTGGGAATGTTTTCGTGGTTAGATGATGGACAAGGAATCAGGGTTCTGGGGGTTTGGAGTTTCCTATTGGGTTGAACTAGTCTGAGTGTTGTTGTGAGGATTGGTATGGATTGTGTGTGGTATCTACAATCTACAAGATATTATGGCGCAGGACCTGCGTACATTGGAATGCTGGTCCTCAACCTGGCAGCTGGGCTTCAATGCTGGAAAGTGTAAGGTCATGCACCTGGGTAGCAGAAACCCTTGCAGAACTTATACCTTGAACGGGGAGACCTTGACCAGCACTACAGCAGAACGAGATTTAGGAGTAATCATTAGTGCAGACATGAAATCTGCCAATCAGGTGGAGAAGGCTTCCTCAAGGGCAAGACAGATGCTGGGTTGCATCCGTAGAAGTTTCGTCAGCAGAAAGCCTGCAGTCATAATGCCATTATACAGGACCATAGTGAGACCTCATCTGGAATACTGCGTGCAATTCTGGAGGCCACATTATCGCAAAGACATGCAGAGGGTCGAGTCGGTCCAAAGGATGGCCACCAAAATGGTCTCAGGGCTTAAAGGTCTCTCGTACGAGGCAAGACTAAACAATTTGCAGCTCTACACTCTCGAGGAACGCAGGGAGAGGGGAGACATGATCGAGACGTTTAAATACGTCACCGGACATATAGAAGTGGAAGATAACATTTTCCTTCTCAGAGGCCCCTCAACCACAAGGGGGCACCCGCTCAAACTCAAGGGCGGAAAATTTCACGGCGACACCAGAAAGTATTTCTTCACGGAGCGAGTGATTGATCAATGGAACAAGCTTCCAGTACAGGTGATCGAGGCCAGCAGCGTGCCAGATTTTAAGAATAAATGGGACGCCCATGTGGGATCCCTAAGTGGGTCAGGGTAAAACATTGTATAGTATTAAGGGGAGGGTCTATAGAGTGGGCAGACTTGATGGGCCTTGGCCCTTTTCTGCCGTCATCTTTCTATGTTTCTATGTTTCTATGTTTCTATCCTGCTGTTTTCCATTTCTCTATGAGTAGGGAGAGCAGTAGTAGTACTAGGGTGAGTTTAAGTGTGAGTGATGTCATTTTTGAGCGAGGGTGGGGGGGTTAGATCTGGAGGTTTTTTGCTCTGTTGTTCTTGGCTGTCTTTTGGGAGGACCTATGCTTATAGGTAGATGCTCATAGAAGTTTAGCAAGATAGTGCAAGGTGCCTATCAACAATTGATTTTAACAATGTCTATCAACAGTTAATGTCTATTAACAATGTCTGTCCGCAATTGATTATAACAATGTCTATCAACAGTTAATGTCTATTAACAATTGTAACTAACAATGTCTATCCGCAATAGGAATCTCAGGTAATGTTCACAAATGGTTCCAAAGCTTCCTCAAAACACGAACATACAAAGTCAAATCAAAAGAGCACATATCCGACCCATGGTCAAACCCATGTGGAGTACCACAAGGATCACCATTATCACCCATATTATTTAACCTCTTCATAGCATCCCTAGGCATAACCCTAGACGCCCTAAACACAGTATCATTCAGCTACGCGGATGATATAACTATCCTCCTCCCCTTTAATATTCAAGACCCCTTATCCACAAACCACCTGAAAATAATAATGGAAACGGTAGAAAAATGGATGTCAAGTCATAAACTAAAACTGAACTCGGAAAAAACTAAATTCCTACTACTAGAAAAGGAAAAAAAAACATCTCTCACAGAACTAGAAGTAAATACAATCAAGTACCCAATGCAAAGTACACTCAAGATCCTGGGAATACAACTAGACAGAAACTGCACAATGCAGTCTCAAATCCACAAAATCATCCAAAGAGCTTTCTTCACAATACGTAACCTAAGAAAAATAAGAAAATTCTTCAACAAAGATCAATACAAGATATTAGTACAATCCCTAGTACTGAGTATTGTAGATTACTGTAACAGCCTATACCTATCATGCCCAAACTACATGATAAAACAATTACAGACAGTTCAGAACACAGCCCTCAGAATCATCTACTCACTAGGCAAATATGACCACATCACCAAAGCATACCTAGACTCACACTGGCTACCAATAAAAGCAAGATCCCAGTTCAAATTCTACTGTCTACTATACAAAGTAATACATGGAACAGCACCCAGTTACCTAAACAACAGACTACACCGTAACCTCTCACACAGATTAAGGAGAACTCAGAGCCTATTCACTCACCCCCCTCTCAAAGGAACACGACGAAAGAAACTATATGACAGCCTTTTAGCGACACAGGCAGCAAAGATCGATACTACCATCACCAATCTACTGACCAAATCAATAGACACTAAAATATTCCGAAAAGAAATCAAAACTCATCTCTTCAAAAAACACTTCCCATCATCATAACCTCACAAAAGTATTAGAAAATGCTCTCATGACCACCCTACCACCACCACCAGCAACACCTTGAATCCGGACAGTATTATCTCTATTCGTCTAAACAACAGAATCCGGACAATATTATCTCTAATCATCTAAACAACCTATCACTATCTACTATCTGCTATCAATTTCTCCTGGAAAAGTCCAGAATAACAATTGTAACTTGACGCATTCTTGATTACATGTAATGTAATTTATTTCTTATATACCGCTACATTCGTTAGGTTCTAAGCGGTTTACAGAAAATATACATTAAGATTAGAAATAAGAAAGGTACTTGAAAAATTCCCTTACTGTCCCGAAGGCTCACAATCTAACTAAAGTACCTGGAGGGTAATAGAGAAGTGAAAAGTAGAGTTAGAGGAAAAATAAAAATAAAATAAACATTTTAACAAGACAGCATTGATCTAAATACTTTGGAAGGTAGAAGAGAGGAGAGAAAGGAATAGAAGCAGAAGGGGGAGCCGTTGAACAGTAGAATTCTGGAGAAATTTAAATGATAGAAATAGAACAAAACAAAGACAAAAGGAAAACAATAGATAAGATTAAAGATAAATCATAAGCTGGAAAGAAAAATAAAATAAAACTGTCTTCAATCCACGGTTTCAGCGTCAGTGATGAAGTGGAGCAAGTAAGTTTAGGAGGAGCGATTGACGTTTCCAGAAAGGGCTTCTTCAGGGAAGAGACTTGGCAGACAATCCCAGGATGCCTATGTCTCCTCTCCTGCGATGTTCTCCCATCCATGCATTCCCTCCCAGACACACTGCCTGTGCCCCAGCTGCTCCGGTGAATGCAGGATTCTCTCCTCTGCGGGAAAGCCGCCCGGAGCCGACAGTCGATCTTCTTAGCGGATTGCATGGGGGGAAGAGTTCACACTCTTGGTAGGATCGGGTCTGTGTGCTCTCGGTGGTTGTGGCTGGTCTTGTTGCTGCTTAGGTGTAAAAGCAGTTGATCTCCATGTACTGCAATGCTACTGGAAATGTCCAGTCTTCTAACTTGTAATCCGCTTAGAACCGCAAGGCACAAGCGGAATAGAAATCACTAATGTAATGTAATGTAATGTAATTATTACAATGTCTATCAGCAATTTGTCTATCAATATCTATCAATGATTTGTTATTACAATGACTATCAACATATAATTATAACAGGTATGCCAACATTAAGTGTGACCTACATTTAAGTATAACAAGGTATTCCAAGGTATACCAATTGTTAAGTTTAACGAGGTGTACCGACAGTTAGGTAGAATAGGTGTACCAACATTTGTAACAAGTGTAATAAGGTAAGCCAACTTTGAGTCTTACAGTTATGTCATCAAGGGACGGCTACTAGTTACGGCTACTAGTTAGTAGTGGGGGTAGCTACATTAATGCCTGTTCATGGAGGGGTCAGGCTTTTTCACTCACCAATCTCTGTTATGTAAGCTTCAGATTCTTGTGGATGCCACTGCAGGCGCTTCACAAAGGCGCGCACTAAGGCGCATGCGCCTTTGTCGCACGTCTTTGTCGGCGGGCCGAACGGCTGAGTGCCGTTGGGGCTTCAAGCTTTTAACTGTTTCCTCGCGGCCAGGGAGAGGGGCGGAGCAGAGATCCCATGCTGTCCTCTCCTCGGGACCACACTGGTTCGCCGACTCCCGCTGGTGGCCAAAAGAGGGCCCGCACAAGATGAAGTTAGCTTTTAACTGTTTCCTCGCGGCCAGGGAGAGGGGCGGAGCAGATCTCCCACGCTGTCCTCTCCTCGGGACCGCGCTGGTTCGCCGACTCCCGCTGGTGGCCAAAAGAGGGCCCGCACAAGAGGAAGTTAGCTTTTAACTGTTTCCTCGCGGCCAGGGAGAGGGGCGGAGCAGAGCTCCCATGCTGTCCTCTCCTCGGGACCCCGCTGGTTCGCCGACTCCCGCTGGTGGCCAAAAAAAAAAGTTTCCTAATATTACTCCTAAGGCCTCAATATATGCCCTCTAGTTTTACCATTTTCCCTTCTCTGGAAAAGATTTGGTTCTATATTAATACCTTTAAGACTTGGCTGAAACACAAGTCTACAAGAACCCAAAACAGGTAGTATAGAGAGGTAATAGGGGTCTCAAGCGCTCACAGCTATAAGCCCAACATTCTTTTCAAGGCTAATAACTACAAAGTGAGCTATCATTGGTCCCATACACTCTCTTCTTAAATGATTTTTATACTTTTAAATAGTTTAGTGATCTTAATTTCTTATGCAATACTCTCCCATTGTGATATATAATCATGAAGTACTTAGCTTCAATGTATATTCTTAACAATGGAAGATCTCCGTTTCGCTCCTATCACTTTTAAAAGGGTTTCATCAGTAAAAGCGCCAAACGCAGCACTGTAAATCTATAATAATAAAATGCTAGCCGCGCATGCGCCCTCTCGCCGCGTGTTCCCTGAGATCTGATCTGTCGCGCTGTGCTGGCGAGAGATCGCATGTGCGTACTACATCACCAGCTGACGATCGCCTCCACAAGCCGGGACTGGGGCACAAAGAGCGCCTCCTGCCCCCCCCCCCCTCTCCGGGACAAACTGAGAAATGGAGCATGGCCGCCCTCCGCGACAGACCAGAGGAGTCCGAGTCCGTTGCCGCTCCCCCCCTTCCATTCCCTTCCCGCGGACCCGACTACGAACCTGGCAATTCAAGCAGCATGTGCAGCAGTCTTCACACGCTGCTTCGGGCCCTTCTACTGCCCTGATTTGCTCTGCCGCGTCTCTGATGATGTCATCAGGGACGTGCCAGAGTAAATCAGGGCAGTAGAATCACCAGGGCTGGAATCACCAGGTTCGTAGTTGGGCCCACGGGAAGTAAAGGGGGGGGGCGGCAAGGACTCTCTATCCGAGTAAAGAACAAACGGCAGAGACCGGGCCTGTACTAACTCCCGTGGACAGGGGGAGCAAGAAGAGGTGGGTGGACAGGGGGGGAAAAAAATGAAGGGAGGCCTACTGCTGGACAGGGGGAGCAGGAAGAGGTGCTGATGGACAGGGGGGGGGAATGAAGGGAGACCTACTGCTGGACAGAGGGAGCAGGAAGAGGTGCTGATGGACAGGGGGAAAAAGGAAGGGAGGCCTAATGCTGGACAGGGGGAGCAGGAAGAGGTGCTGATGGACCAGGGGGGGGGGAAGGAAGGGAGGCCTACTGCTGGACAGGGGGAGCAGGAAGAGGTGCTGATGGAAGGGGGGGGAGGAAAGGAAGGGAAGCCTACTGCTGGACAGGGGAAGCAGGAAGAGGTGCTGATGGACAGGGGGGAAAAAGGAAGGGAGGCCTTCTGCTGGACAGGGGGAGCAGGAAGAGGTGCTGATGGACAGGGGGGAGGTAAAACAAAGGGAGAAGGGCTGCTTCTGGATAAGGGGAGCAGTGAAGGGGTGGTGGTGGACACAGGGGAGGTAAAAAGAAGGGAGAATGGGCAGGGGGAGCTTGCAAGGGATGGTGGTGGACAGCCAAAAGAAAGAAAGTCAGAAATATAGAAAGCGGCTAAGGAGACAGAGAGAGAAAGAAATAAAGACAGGCACACATATATTCGAGCACCCGTTAATGTAACAGGCTATAAAGCTAGTAAAGCATAATATATAAAAATATATCACTTACTCATTTAATCAAAATAGTAATAAATACTTGTGCTAAAAAAGTCTCCATGGTGCTACTTCTAGTTGTACTTTTAAATTTTCAAATAGTTGGATATTCTTAAATCTAAATATTCCTAAATATATTTAAGTATTTTTAAATATTTTTAAAAATATTTTTAGATATTTTCAAATGGTTGGATTATCATAAATCCAACCACCTCTGTAGTTAGACCTAATTTGAATCTAATATGAATAGAAGTCATGTATAATATCAGCCCTCCCAGCATACCTGTTCGCACCGCTGGCGCTGCAAAGTCAAATTAACAAGTTTAGTGAAGAGTCTGCAAATTTCAGAGACACGGTAAAACTGAAGTGTCAAGCTCCATCTTGGAGCCAAGTCAAATCATTGAATTTAAACCCTGGGAGAGCGTCTGATGTCATGTCCGGTTTGTTATCTGACCGGCATTAAACAATACACCATTCAAACGCTCTCAACCTAAATTGAATGTTACTGCCATACGCAATCATTTCCGGGTGTCGTTCAGTCTAGCAAAGCCCCGTGATCATCTAAGAAGAGAGTGTATGGGACCGATGATAGCTCACTTTGTAGTTATTAGCCTTGAAAAGAATGTTGGGCTTAAAGTTGTGAGCGCTTGCGACTCCTATTACCTCTCTATACTACCTGTTTTGGGTTGTTGTAGACTTGTGTTTCAGCCAAGTCTTAAAGATTTCAGTGTGTTTCACAAGAGTTTGGAGAATTATCTATATTAATACCTTTCAATGTCAAGTTTATTTTGTTTCTAGTTTTATTAAAACTTGATATTCCGCTTATCAGGTTTCTAAGTGGTATGCATGTAATGTATATATTTAAAAACAATAAAAATAAAATCTCGGTTTGTAATTTTGTAAATTTTACAGAACCATGGAGGAGTGAAAGAGGTAAGTAAGCAGTGCTAGACCTGCTGGGAGGGGAAGAGAAAAGGGGAGAGACTAGACCTGGGGTTAGGGGAAGAAAAGGCTCAACCTGTAGATCAGGTGAGGTAAGAGGCTGGGCATTTTGGTGCCCTAAGCCAGAGCCTCACCTGGTTCAATGGTTAAGCTGGTCCTGCCAGGGATAATGCCAGCAGTACTAAAAATTGCTCACCACCACTCTGGCTGAATATTTACCCCACATTTTTTTTCATTTATGTCTTACTTATCACCTGATTCTATATAGTTTGCCCATAGGTTTGCCAGATTTCCAGATTCAAAAAAAGAGGACACCTGGTCCTCCCCATTCTGCTCCCAGCCCCGCCCCCACACAAACCTCCCTGAGCTTGGGACCATATCTGCACATGCATGGATGTTGAAGTGATGATGTCATGCATATCCTAACATGTGTATGACATTATCGCGTCAACGTTCGCGCATGCGCAGACGCCCTCCAAATGTGGCCCTGAGGTCGGGGACTTCCAAACTACCGGATTTTGGAAATCCCTCTGGGCACCTGGACGGTCCTCTATAAAGAGGACATGTCTAGGTTTTCCAGCATGTCTGGTAACTCTGCCCAGTTGGGTGCCCAAATAACAGATGCATGTGCAAAGTAGTTAGTTAATGAGGTATCAGCAATCAATAATTGACGTTAAAATACTTGAAGGGTATTAACGTAGAACAAAATTTTTTCCAGAGAAAGGAAAATGGTAAAACCAGAGTACATAATTTGAGATTGAGGGGTGGTATATTCAAGAGCAATGTAAGGAAATTCTTCTTTACGGAGAGGGTGGTAGATGCCTGGAATGCGCTCGAGAGGTGGTGGAGAGGAAAACGGTGACAGAGTTCAAAGAAGTGTGGGATGAGCACAGAGGATCTAGAATCAGAAAATAATAGTAAATATTGAAGAACTAAGGCCAGTACTGGGCAGACTTGCACTGTCTGTGTCTGTATATGACCATTTGGGGGAGGATGGGCTGGAGAGGGCTTCAATGGCTGGGAGGGTGTAAGTTTTGACGGAGATTTTGGCAGTTGGGACCCAAGCACAGTACCGGAAAGAGCTTTGGATTCTTGCCCAGAAATAGCTAAGAAGAAAAATGAATCAGGTTGGGCAGGACTGGATGGACCATTTGGGTCTTTATCTGCCGTCATCTACTATGTTACTATGTTAAATGGCACCAAGTTGGAATTACGTTTGCATCTATCCTAGACGCTATTCTATAACAGCCATGCCTAAATTTTACAGCACACAGTTCCAAAGAGGACATGATCATGGGAGGATCATGGGCAGATCAGGGGGCATTCCCATAAGTTACACAATATATAAAAAGCGTGCCTAACTGCTATAAATTTTATTTATTTATTTAATTTGTTTTAGATCTTGTCCTCCTGAGAGAGCTCAGGATGTTACAAGGTAACATACATAATACTTTGACAGACCTGCTATCACTATCCCTTCAGTCATGTCCGACCAGTGGCGTAGTAAGGGTGAGCAGCACCCGAGGCGGCGGCACTCCTCCCTGCTTTCTTCCCCACCCCCACCCCCTTTGTGTGCACGCATGCCCCCTTCCCTCTCCCTGTACCTTTTTAACTTCTCTGGCGTGAGCAGTATGCCCATATCGGTGTCGGCTCGCTCTCTGATGTCACTTCCTTGGCACAGGGATGTCAGAGAAAGCACCAGAGCCAATGCAGGCAGCAACCTTGCGCCAGGGGAGTAAAAAAAGGCACGGGGGAAGACAAGGGGGTGCGTGGCAAGGAGAGGAGCAGGAGATGGAGAGGAGGTTGGGTGCCACACCCTAAGGAAGATCGCACCTGGGACAGACTGCCCCACCCCGCCCCCACCTTTCTACGCCATTATGTCCGACTCTTCGATACTCTGTAGGCCAGTCCTTGCCATGCTTCCCTGTCATCCACAGCTTCTTTCAATTGCATGATGTTTATTCCTGTGTTATTTTTGATGGTATCCAGCCAATGGGTTTTTGGCCTCCCCTGCTTCCTTTTGCCACTGACCATTCCGAGTAGCACCTCCTTATCTAATGAATTCAAAATCATCACATGTCTAAAATAGGTCAGTTTGCCTTCACTGGGTGCCAGAATTTACACCAGGGATTGGCACATGCAAATGCTGGCACCCATAGCTATTAACCAGAACATGTATATTTATAACACCTTCGATAACTCCTCACATCAAATTTTGCACATTTACAGATCCTCAGAAGTACCACCTAGGATCTGTAAATATACAAAATCTGATGTGAGGAATTATTGAAGGTATTATAAATATACACGTTCTGGTTAATAGCTTGATTGAACATTCTCACAGAAGATTTTTTTTCTATTATCTACAGTGCTGTTTAGAGAATTGGCACCCATAGCTTGGCATGAAATCAGTGCTAAACTAGTATTAGGAGCACTCTGCATGGAACTCCCTTTATAGCACACCAGCTCAGGGGGATCTTTCCAGCGTCTAACTCTGGGATCTATGTACTGAATTCCACCCTAAACTTATAGCTTGTATGAGAGGACAGCAGAAACTGCACAGGAATCTATCTATCTTCAGTTTCTGCTGTCCTGTGATGTAGAAACAAGCAGTCAGAAAGTGGTAACTTTGGTGTTCTCCAGTACTATTTAGTTTTAATTATTTGTGTTTTATTTTCTTTGGCTGTTCCTGGCTATCGATTTCATTACCATTTCACAGAGGTAGCTGAGATCATTATGGCCTGTGCTAGGACAAGCAGCCACCTCCCAGAAATCAATTATCCAGTGGCACAGTGGCTAATTTTTTCCCCTTGCACCTCTCACCCAAGATCCTTTATGGTTTTGGGAATGGGAGGCAGGGGGAGGTGGGGCCTCTAGAAGTAGGAGGCCGAAGCCGCCTGCCCCCAAAATTCCCTTCTCCTCGCTGAATGCTCCTGGTCCTCATCCTCCCCTTGCTCTGTTTTTGATTTATAACCCACTATTTCATGTGTTTGTGCCTTGCAGACATGAATTTTTTTGCCTGACATTTTCTATGCAGCCAGTGATAAAATTGCAGTGCAGACTTTATGCAGTTTGCTTTTATGTTCCCAGAGATTCAGACATCAATTAAAATCCTTCATAGGATCTGATCTCTGTTATTAAGGCATTAATACAGGTGACGCCTTTCCGATTAGGTCCTGTTGGCTGGGTGACTTCAGGGAAGGCTGGCAGGGTGTCCTGCACAATTCCTGGTGCCAAGTTTCAACACAGTAGAGAAAGAGAGAACAGCAGCCCTCGGACCTTGGGATGATGTGTATTGTATGCTGACCATCAGATCCTACAGTGAGTTGAATTACATGGAAGAGAAGATCAAGAAGGAAGCAAGGGATTCCCTTTTGGTTCTAGATTCTGTTTCTATATGAGTTAATACCAGGTCACCCTGCTGGACAGGCTCCAGTCTTACTCAGACACTGACAGTATTTCATTACTGGGGCACAAAAAAATTCTGAAGAGGTGACTAGACTTACTGTAAGCCTGTGGTCATTCAGGCACAGGAGCAATTACATTAAACAAAGGTCTGGCAGCAAAATACACCCCTTCGTTCCAGAAGCCAAGCTACATTCACTGCCAACTGTTCCCAGAGCCAAAAGAAATAGCCATAGGAGCCAGAGCAGACTGTGAAGTGACTTGGCTGCTAGAATGAGCAGAACTAGAAAAGAGCCAGTCCTCTCTCTGTACAGCAGGGAAGGACCACTATGGTCCTTGATGGCCACAACCCAGTTCGGTTTTCAAGATTTCCTCAATAAGATATTCATGAGATCTATTTGCATACTGTTGAAGCAGTACATGCAAATCAACCTCATGCATATTCATTGTGGAACTCTCAAAAAAACCTGACAGGGTTGTGGCCCTTGGTGGCTGTGGTTGTCCACCCCTACCATACATGGGCTCCTTCTGGCAGGAGCTAGTGATGGAGGCGCTGAGAGTTCCTCCCTGGTTCTCTTCCTATTACTATGCTTTTAACCTGGAAAGGCTGGGATATGGAGATTTGCTCCATTGTCCACACAATTGGGGCTGCTACATACTTCACCTGTGTCAACCCTACAATCCAGTGGTTTCCACTCTCACTTCTCAAAGGTCACCTATGAGTTGGGTTTTCAGGATATTCCTAATGAATATGCACGAGAAAGATTTGCATGCCTATTACCTGCATTGTATGCAAAGCTTTCTCATACAGATTCATTAGGGACATCCTAAAAATTTGACCCATTGATAGACCATGAGGATAGGGAGTGAAGTCCTGATTTTGCCTCATTGAATCTGTGGATCTATAGTTCTGCTTTTCGTAATGAAATTGCAAGCATAAGGCCATAGATCAGTGCATCCCAAACTTTTATTCAATATGGTGTCCCAGATTCATGGTGCCCCATATAATGAAAAGAGTAACAGGTTCAACTCTAGCCACCTTGCTGGTCAGACTAGATGAACCATGCTAGTCTTTAACTGGGATCTGCTACTATGTTACTATGCTAAAAAGAAGACCTCCCCTTGTCTAGCTCCCTCAGTAATTTCTTTTTTCCTCCATTATCCAAAATAGGAAGGCATCAGTGGTGACAACAGGTTATGTGTTAGCTTCTACCAGGGCTGTAGCAAGCTATATATGGGCAGTGCAGCTACACAGGATGAAAGGGATGCAGGGGTTCCAAAACTGAGTCCTCACCATTGCTTTCCCTGCTTGGCTGCGATTCAGTGAGCGGGATAAGAGCTCAAAGGAGTATGTCGCATGGGGCGCATATCCAGCTCAGGACAGTCCTGATTTCTACTCACAAAGCTAGAATTGCCAACATTATGATGAAGAAAAACCTGACACCCAAGTCCCTTGTCACACCTACCGTTGTACCCTTCACTTTCCTTCTCATCTACAGCCAACTGCCTGCATGAGAACTTTTGATAAAGTTCCTCACGAGAGGCTCCTAAGAAAATTAAAGTGTTATGGGATAGGTGGCAAAGTTCAGTTGTGGATTAGGAATTGATTATCGGATAGAAAACAGAGGGTAGGGTTAAATGGTCATTTTTTTTCAATGGAGGAGAGGAAACAGTGGAGTGCCACAGGGGTCTATACTGGGACTGGTGTTATTTAACTTATTTATAAGTTATCTGGAAATTGGAACGACGAGTGAGGTGATTAAATTTGCAGATGACACTAAACTGTTCAAAGTTGTTAAAATGCATGCGGATTGTGAAAAATTGCAGGCGGACCTTAGGAAATTGGAAGACTGGGCGCCAAAAGGCAGATGAAATTTAATGTGAACAAATGCAAAGTGATGCACATTGGAAAGAATAACCTAAATCACAGTTACCAGATACTAGGGTCCACCTTGGGGATTAGCGCCTAAGAAAAGGATCTGGGTATCTTCGTAAACAATATGATGAAATCTTCCGCCCAATGTACGGCGATGGCCAAAAAAGCAAACAGGATCCTAGGAATTATTGTAAAAGGGATGGTTAACAAGACTAAGAATGTTATAATGCCTCTGTATCGCTCCATGGTGCAACCTTATCTGGAGTATTGCATTCAATTCTGGTCTCCTTATCTCAAGAAAGATATAGTGGCACTAAAAAAGGTTCAAAGAAGAGCGACCAAGATGATAAAGGGGATGGAACGCCTCTCGTATGAGGAAAGACTGAAACAGTTAGGGCTCTTCAGCTTGGAAAAGAGAAGGCTGAGGGGAGATATGATTGAAGTCTATAAAATCCTAAGTGGAGTAGAACGGGTATAAGTGGATCATCTAAAATTACAAAGACTAGGGGATACTCAATGAAGTTACAGGGAAATACTTTTAAAACCAATAGGAGGAAATTTTTTTCCACTCAGAGAATAGTTACGCTCTGGAACGCATTGCCAGAGCATGTAGTAAGAGCAGATAGCGTAGCTGGTTTTAAGAAAGGTTTGGACAAGTTCCTGGAAGAAAAGTCCATAGTCTGTTATTGAGAAAGACATGAGGGAAGCCACTGCTTGCCCTATATCGGTAGCATGGAATATTGCTACTCCTTGTGTTTGGCTAGGTTCTAGTGACCTGGATTGGCCACCATAAGAATGGGCTACTAGGCTTCTCAGAAGAAAAAAATGTCACATGTATATAGGGTTATCAGTTGCCTGGATCTACCTCTTTTTAGAGGATTGTCCAGGCATCCAGACAGCTTTTCAAAACCTGGCACTTTTGTCCAAGTTTTGAAAAGCTTTGAGCTCGGGGCAGTGTCTGGAAGGCATCAGCGCATGCAACGAGGTGATGTCACATGCTTGTACATAAGGCGTGTGATGCCATCATGTTACACCCACGCATGCTTGGAGGCCATCCAAATGCGGCTCTGAGTTCAAGGAGAAGAGGCATGGGGGTGGGGATGGGGTGGAACGGCACATGACTTGGGCGGGGATAGGTGGGGATGGGGGCGGGGCCACTTGCCTGGATTATACTGTTGTAAAATCTGGTAATCCTGCATGTACAGTATGTTCTATGATCATTTCACAAACTTTATATAACTGAAACAGAGCTCCAGTAATCAAACTCTGTAAAAAAACAAACACATTCCAAACCTATGTAGAAAACCTGTTATAATAAAGCAGCACTAATGTCTAGGACTCAAATAGTAACAACCCTATAATACAACTATAACAACAACTATAAAAAGGTAGCACCCTGTGGGAATAAAAAAGAACAAGGCAGACTGCTACAGATGCCTATAAAGAAAATATGTGCTAGCATATTACAATACCTTGGTCATATACTCAAACACAGAAAAGCCCTTAAGAAATTATGAAACAAGGGATCACATATCAATAATAGAGATAAAGGCAAAAAACCTGAACTGGAAACTTCAAGAAGTCAGACTCTGTGTTCACAACAATACTAAATAAATAGAAACTCAAATGCAAAATATCAGAGATGCACATCTGCCAAAGCTGATATATTCTAATTAGTATATACTTTTTTTTTTTAACCTCTGTTGTCTGAGCATTTTATTTCTCCATTTGCTTTGGTTTCAGATTTTCTCTATATATAAAAAAAAAAAAAGCCAGAATCTCCTGTTTACGTGACATGTCTTTTCATTGCACATCCCTCACCCATCTTCCCTCTGTAACCCTTATCTATCCTATTCAGTATTTCTCCGCTTTGTCCCTCTTTCTATCCTTCTCACATGTTCCTCAGCTGCCTTTTCAGAATCCCTATACCCCTATCTCAAGGATTCTATTTGTCCCTATCCTGGAATTCTTCGAGACCTGACACTACCAGATCTGCCCACAAACTCAAACTATCTTTCCCCTCATTAAAAGGTGTCATGTATGCAGGTAAATTAGGGAAATCCCTTTTCTTCAAATTACTGAGATTTGGAATAACCTCCCTGTCCCACTGCTGAACCAAGGCTCATTCCAATTATTCTGAAAGCATCTGAAAACCTGGCTTTTCTCCAAAACGTAAAGCTATCTATTTAAAATGTAAAGCTAGCTACCCTCTTCATAAACTCTAATTTCTTATTATGTCCTTCCCTCATTTATTGAATTACCTGTAAACCGTGTCGAGCTCTATCTTTATGGAGATGATGCGGTATACAAACTACTTTGGTTGTACCACAGAAAGGCAGTATATCAAATGTCTGACCATGTGGAGTCCCAAATCAGTTTGGAAACCACTGCCATAGATGAATGGGGCAAAACTTGAACTGGATCAGCATTCAGCATGTCAGAGTTGACCTGGCTCAAATGACAACCCTATCTACAGCACAGCTGCTTACTCCAGGGCTTTTCCAAACTGTCTCATGGATAGGGTTGCCAGATTTTCTCTTACAAAAAAAAAAAAAAAAAGAGGACACATGGCGCTGCCCCATTCTGCTTCCAGCTCCGCTCCATTCCACTCCCAGTCCCACCCCCACATGAATCTCCTCAAACTCGGGTTGCGTCTAGAGGGCCTCTGTACATGTGGGGACATCAACGCGACAATGTCAGGCACATACACACGTGTATGTGACGTCATTGCATGGATATCCACACATGTACAGAGGCCCTCCAGACGTGGCCCTGGACAAACTGAAAATAGGATGTCTGGGTTTTCCCGGATGTCTGGTAACCCTATTCATGGATCCCATAGTCAGTGGGGTTTTCAGAATATTCAAAATATGCAAGGGTCAATTTACATATCCAATTCATACATTTGGCCTGTGGTGTGATGGCAACTCCATATTTAATTGGAAATAAGCCTCTTTCTCTTTTGACCTAGTTCTTTTATACTTTCTTCTTTTAATGCCAAACTGCAGTTACGCAGTTCTAGAGATTAGAGGATTTGGGGTTTTGGCTGAAATCTAATCTGTGGCCAAAATCAACCACTCAGCTTGTGCTGAAACCAAAGTCAAAACTAAAACTAGCACCCATTTCTCTTTATACCCCCCCCCCCTCCATGCCATTGCAGCCACAAGCACCACCAAAAAGAGCCTCCCTTTTCCCCTCTGGAACTCACCCTGTCATCCCCTTTCCCGAGGCCTACCCTGAGTCCTGGTGGTCTAGTGGTCTAACTGGGATAGGAATGATCTCCAGTTCCTCCTGACCCTACTGACTCCACTGTCAAAATGACCGCTAAGACCTTCAGTGGCTTCTGCCCCCAGTTAGGCCACTAGACTACCAGGACTCCTTAAATAAGCCTGGGGAGGGCTCCTGGGAGGATACTGGTGGTTTTGGTCAGGTGGTAAGTGGGAGGGTAGAGAGTGGGAGGCGGTTTTGGTCAGATGTTGAAGGGGGAGTCAATTTTAGCCAAAAATACACTGGCATTTTTTTTTTTTACTAAAATCGAAATGCGGCCAAATTGATATCTCCTACTTCCTTCTTCCAGCCCCTCCTTCAATGTCCTTATCTCCTCAGGCAGGAAGAGGTATTTCTTACTTAGTCCTTCCACTCTTTTTACCCTTTGCATATCTTTGCGGGACAGTCTAGAGCAGGGGTAGGCAATTCTGGTCCTCGAGAGCCGGAGCCAAGTCAGGTTTATAAATATGCATGAGATAGATTTGCATCTCAAGGAGGCAGTGCTTGCAAATCTTTCTCATACATATTCATTGTGGATATCCTGAAAACCTGACCTGGCTCCGGCTCTTGAGGACTGGAATTGCTTACCCCTGCTCTAGTGGTGCCTAGTACTGGGGAAGCTCTGAGCGCTCTTCTTGCTCTTCTACTCTTCTTATAAGGGAGAGATTCAAATTACAGCAAGTTCCAAAACCAACATGACTACTGGGGATGTGTATTCATTTCAAACAACATAGGAAATGTCAATAGCATTTCTCATATCGTTTCATGTCCTTGATAAATGAAAGCAAGCAAAAGGAAAACACATTTTGTGGGTTTTGTGTGTGTGTGTGTGTGTGTGTGTGTGAAATAAATAGTATGCGTTCTTTCAGAAAGAGTACACACTTTTTAAAAAGAGTACACACTATATTCGGACCCTATAGGTTGCGCGCGCAAATCGTTTTGCACAGCCAATTTGTGCATGCAACTTAATTGTTTAACAAGACCAATCAGTGCCAATAATTGGCAAACTCCTAACAGCTGACGCTAACTGACGCTAATTATAAGTTACGCACACAACTTGGTCGACATATTCTATAAAGTGGTACACGTCAGCTCTACAGCGGTGTGAGAATCTGAACAGGGTTGTGGTCAGGGGAGGAGCATGGGCAGATTGTGCGCATTCCTAAACATTAACCCCTCCTTTTACAAAACCGCACAAGAGGTTTTCAGCGCCAGCCGGCACACTGAATGCTCTGTGCTGCTCTGACGCTCATAGGACCAGCGCAGAGCATTCAGCGTGTCGGCCGGCGCTAAAAATGTTTTGCGTGGTTTTGTAAAAGGAGGTAAATGCATTGTTATAGAATATGCCTGATCCACATACAACTTAGGGGAAGGTATCTAGGCCTGGTTTTTCTTGGCCTAAATGGATGTGCCTAAATGTTAGTGACATGAATGGCCACTAAGTGTGATTTTATATACGGAGTATGCCTTTCATAGAATCATGCTAAGCGCTGTTATGATCTGATGCTTATTTTTTAGGGGTTATACATAGAATCAGACCCAGAGTGTGTCTTCTGTTGACAGTGAGTGCATGTCCAAACAGTACACTAATGCACTATTTTTTTAAAAAATGCACACTCTTTGAATAAGTGATACTTTGCAATAGTGTGCATTGTTTTGAAAGAGTATGTAGCGTCTGAAGTTAGATACGGGAATTGACGGTACATGCACTTCTATAAAGGTCACATGCTCTTTACAGATTCGTGCGTGTGCTGATTTTTTTCTGGTGCCGAATGTGGAGCATCATTGATAGAATTCTCTCCTTTTTCCAAAAGAGCACACTACTCTTACCCCCAGATTCCATATATGGCGCCCAAATTTGCACCCAAATTAATTGAGTAATGAGGCTTTACCTATAAATAATTGAGTGCTAACAATCAATTAATGATGATAATTGGAACTCATTAATAATATGCGTGCACTTCTGGCTCTGCGCTATTCTATAAGGAATGGCTATTAACTCTACTAAGATAAGAATAGCCTTACTGGGTCAGATCAATGGTCCATCTAGTCCAATATCCTGTCTTCATGGTAGCAAATCCTGGACACAAGTATCTGGCAAAAAACCAAATAGTAGCAACATTCCATGCTACCAATCCAGAGCAAGCAGTGGCTTCTCCCAAGTCTGACTCAAAAACAGACTATGGACTTTTCCTACAGGAACTTGTCCAAACCTTTTTTTAAACTAGCAATGATAACCACAACCTCTGACAATGCATTCCAGAATTTAACTATTCTCTGAGAGGGAAATTCTACAAATGGCATCTACCAGCGCCTAAGTTAATTGGGAAACGCTGTTTGAAACAGTAAGCAATGTTAAATTTAAAGTGCCTACTGGTGCCTAAGCCAAAAGCACTGGAATTGCATCCCGGAGACACCTACTGCCACTATAGGCGTGGCTAACCCCAGAAGTGGCGTTAGGCGCCTTAAAGCGCATATGTAGGTACAACTCACAACAAAGATTGGTGCCAGAAATGTAGGCCTTGAAAACCCTAGCCTAATTTCTGGCGCCCGTCTTTCCCAGAGGTGTGATTCTCTAAATGTCACCATCACATGATTGGTATGCAATTGGCGGCCGCCAATATCAGCGCCATTTAGAGAATCCGGGCCTGAGTGAATACGTATTTCCTCCTATGGCTTTTAAAAGCAATTTTCCTGTAACTTCATCAAGTGTCCCCTAGTCTTTGTAATTTTTGATGGAGTAAATTCTACTGCACCCTATACAAAGCCCTAAATGGAAACGGACCAAGCTATCTAAACAACCGCCTAATCAGGAAACACACATCCAGACCAAGGAGAACACAGGCACAGTTTACCCACTTCCCGGTGAAAGGCATAAAAAGCAAAAAAACATATGACGGACTTTTAACCTCAAAAGCAGAAAAACTAGACCACCATCTCTCCAACCTGCTGACCACGACGCCCAACTACAAAACTTTCAGGAAAGAATTGAAAACTATGCTATTCAAGAAATATGTCAAATGAACTAACTAAATCTTATCGACTTGTCCCCTGATCCCAAAGCATATTTTATCTATCAACCTTGTAACTTCCCTGGGAATGCCCAGGCCAATTCTGTTTGCAAACTGCCTAGAACTGAAAGATATTGGCGCGATAGAAGATAGACTTAATTTCTCCTTTTGGTAGGGTTCTTTATGTTTGTTACAAATATGAGAAAATGAATTCAGAAATTACGTGTAATAAGCTATTTAAATTAACATGGGGTCCATTGACAAATTTTGTTAACACTGATTAGCTGGATTATTCTCTTATTTCCTATTTGATTTACACATCCAGGGAGGGTGGGAGGGAGGGGAGGTATTATATTTTCTTGTATTCATTGATTTTTCTGTATGTATCCACTTTGTTTTTGTTCTTGAATTAGGGTGGGGGGAAATTTTTTAGTATTTCTTTGATCGAATGTAAGTGCTGTCTTAAAGTCAATTGTATGTATATTTTAATGCACTGTTTTTGAATGGAAAATTAATAAAGAGTAAAAAAAAAAAAAAAGACACTAATGTAATATAAAAAATCATTCCACTTGTACCCATTCTATACTACTCAAGATTTTTTAGACTTAAATCATATTGTGTAACTGAAAAGGGGGCATGGCCATGCATGTCACAGGGGTATCGCAGTGAAACACTGAAGTAACATGGAAGATGGTATATGGGATTAATTGGCAACAATCTAAAACTGTGAAGAATCCCACAAAAGAGTGTGTAGTGAAGGCAGGAAGGGGAAAGGGTCTCAGAAATCCGCTTGAGTAAGGACACTAATGTGTAATATCAAGACTGACTGGTTACAAGCTTTAATCATTGACCCTTATTTCCACCACCTCCCTAGTGCTCAACCTAAATCTCTTAATTATCATTAATTTATATTCAACTTTTAATTTGTAAGAGATTTTCACTTATCGTTTTGACATGCAGAGTTTCTAGCCAGCCCCGACAGGACCCATTTCGCCACTAAATGGCTTTATCAAAGGTTATCAGGTCGCTCTGCAAAGTGAAAAACTGTTTTCAAAAAACGTGGCATACAATAAAAACACCAACATCTGGTTTCAGATGTAAGAGTACCGTATCCAGGGCAGGATTAACCAATAGGCCAAGTAGGCACGTGCCTAGGGCCCAAAATGGTCAGGGGGGCCCGATGAAGGAGGGTATCAACATTGCTTTTTCCAAACGGCGATGGGCCCCTCCAGTATCGATCGGCAACGCGGGTCCCACCCTGATCGTCAACACGGCCTCCCCCCATCGACGGAAAGTAAGACAAGCAAGCAAAGAGGGTAAGAAAGGCAACGGGAATGTAATTATGCAAGCGGTGCTGCTTGCCCAAAGCTTCCCCCTGATGCAGCTTCCTGTTTACACCTGGGCGCATGGTGGGGTGGGGCGGGGTAGGGGGCCCAGTGTACTTGTCTGCCCTGACCATATCTCCCTTGTATATGGCTGCAAGTATGCAGATTATCAATGAGTTAGAGGGAGGAGTCTGGACATGTGTTGCCGGGCTCCCTATTTAAGATGGGGTAGATAGCGTCTTGATGTCAGATACTAGCCTGTTCTGTCGGAGCAGTTTGGATGTGTCCATTCATGGAGGTTGAATCTAGGTATTTAATGTTGGATAATACAAACTGATCAATGTATTGATGTATTTTATAAGGAGCAGTAGTGTATATGTTGTTTTAGTAAGATGTTTAGGTTTTTTTGATTTGATAGATAATCCCTTCCTGAGGAAGCACAAGGCGAAACTCGAGTGGAAGAGAGGACATGTGTTCTTTGGCTTCCTGAAATTATTTATAGTATGCACGAGCACTTTATAACACCAAGCTATCTATCACGTGACCATCGGAGGTGTATCAAACACCATAAAAGATAAGTTAATCTTATAGAAAATGGATTTTAGATTGTTAAATGGTGGTACAGACACAAATAGTGCCATGATGGTCTGACGGCAGCCGGTGTTGTGTATTTTTACCCTTGAACACTAATGGTTGTGGGTCTGAGCACTATTTAAATTAATTTAATTTATTAATATTATGATATGAATATAGTTATTTAGTTTATCATCACAATTGGATATTATATTGATCCCTACATTTATTTATTTATATATATAATAAAAACACCCAGAATCTGAGTTGTAGCTTCTTATAAAATGAATGCTATTTAAATTACAATTATTAATGACAGTTTAAATTCAAAACATTTTATGGAAATGTTTTGAAAATATGGATCAGAAAAATTAACTACTGTTGTCTGATTCTATAATTCATACATTACACTTTCTCATTCATGCTCCCCACAATACTAAAGAACTCTAATTTGAAAACTCAATCTCCTATCTCCAAATTTGTTCTAATATCTAAATCTTGAGGTAGGAGGCTAATCACTCTAAAATAATCACTTTCACACACTAAGGGCTCCTTTTACTAAGGTGCGCTAGCGTTTTTAGCGCCCGCTAACCCCGTGCTATGTGGCTAGAACTAACGCCAGCTCAACGTTAATGCCCTAACGCAGCTTAGTAAAAGGAGCCCTAAAACTCATTTATTATAGAATTTTTGCTTACTTTTAAGTGCGTCTTTCCTCATTTAGGGGCTAGATATTTTCGCTGTGACAGACGCCATCGCAAATGACTGTTTTTAAGATCTGAATACTCTGACATGCGCTGTATACACTTGAAAAACTGCGTATGCGTTCAAATTTTTAAAAGCGCACTAGATTTTCAAGCGCTAATACCCTCCTATATTAAATGTAATTTTATAAAGGTCACGTGCCCTTTACAGAATGGTGCTTAGTGCTGATTTTTTTCTGGTGCCTAATGTGGACTATCATTGATAGAATTCCCTCCTTAATGACATTGCTCCCATGTTGACATAATAAAAATATACAAAAAAATCCCCTCCCAAAAAACCCCATTCCTGGAAATGACACAACATAAAGGGCTCCTTTTATCAAGCAGCGGTAGAGCATTTTACCGTGGGCCGATGAGGTAAACGCTCTGACACTCATAGAAAGTGAATGAGCATCAGAGCATTTACCTCACCAGCCCATGGTAAAATGCTCTACTGCTGCTTGATAAAGAGCCCAAAATCTTTAGGGCTGTACACCCCTGTAATTACACAGTCCATCTTACTTCACTAGGCATAGTATCAGCAAAGGTACAAATTTTTCAACGCATTGTCACCTAAAGCTCCGTAGGTTCTCCAGAATCCTTATCCAGCGAGTGATGTAAAAGAATATGAATAGAAAGGAAAGTGGTGTTCCCTATCCTACTTGAAAACAATGGATGTGAAACAAAGCACGGCTACAAACTAAAGGGGCCCTTTTGCTAAAGCTTAGGGTGCGCTAACAGACATCAGTGTCTTGCCCATAACTATATAAAACAGGATGCACAGCATTAAGGACCTGATTCTATAAATGACGCTTAAAACACAGGAGCCGAGGAAAACGGCGCACAGCACACTCCAATCTTAATTTAGGCGCCGCTTATAGAATAGTGCCTAATGGTGCCTAAATTAGACTTAAGCGCCAGTAAGCACCAAAACCTTTGGAGCGCCATATTTATGTCAGGGTTTTCATGGTCTAAATACCAGCACCTAAGTCCAACACACCTACAATCCGCCCATGATCTGTTCTTAACCACGCCCACTTTCTGGTAGGTGCCTTGGACTAAGGGCTCCTTTAACGAAGCCGCGTTAGCGTTTAACGCACGTAATAGTACGTGCTAATTTGCCGGCCGCGCTAGTCACTACCACCTCCTCTTGAGCAGGCAGTAGTTTCTCGGCTAGCGAGGGAGTTAGCGCGCTAAAAATGTGCATGTGATAAAGCCGCTAACGCGGCTTTGTAAAAGGAGCCCTAAGTGTCTAGCTGAAAGTGGTAGGCGCCTACCAAGTTAGGAGCCTAGCAACCAGTTCATTTTAATTTGACCCAATTCTGAGGTGCTAAGTGCCATAAGGCGGTAAGAGGGGCCAAAAGAGACTAAGAGGAAAAAATAGCCAAGGAGGCCAAAAACTTTAAGCCATTCTTTCGATATATTAAGAGGAAATGACCCACGAAGGAAGCAGTGGGGATGTTAGATGACCATGGAATAAAGGGAGTACTAAAGGAAGACAAAGCCATCGCCGACAAACTGAACACATTTTTTGCATCGGTATTTACCGAAGAGGATATATCCAACATACCAGAAGCCGACAGGCTATACACAGGAAATGAAGATGGGAAACTGACAGGGATGATGGTCAGTCTAGAAGAGGTATGCAGACAGATTGATAGACTTAAAAACAATAAATCCCCGGGACTGGATGGCATCCACCCGAGGGTAATCAAGGAACTGAAAGGGGTTATAGCTGAACTGTTTCAACTAATAGCCAATCTGTCGATCAAATCGGGAAAGATTCCAGAAGACTGGAAAGTGGCGAATGTTACGCTGATCTTCAAGAAATGTTCAAAGGGAGATTTGGGAAACTACAGACTAGTGAGTTTGACTTTGGTACCGGGAAAGATGGTAGAGGTGCTGATAAAGGACCGCATCATCAATCACCTTGATGGACACAAACTGATGAAGACCAGCCAGCACAGATTCAGCAAAGAAAGATCTTGCTTGACAAACTTACTGCACTTCTTCAAAAGAGTAAATGGGCAGATAGACAAGGGTGACCTGGATGACATCGAATATCTAGATTTTCAGAAGGCGTTTGACAAGGTCCTGCATGAATGTCTACTTCGAAAAATTGCGAGCCATGGAATCGAGGATGATATACTAACGTGGATTAAAAACTGGTTGGCGAATAGGAAACAGAGAATGGGGGTGAATCGACAATACTCAGACTGGAAAAGCATCACGAGTGAAGTGGCACAGGGTTCAGTGCTTGGGCCTGTGCTCTTCAACATATTTATAAACGACCTAGAAATTGGCACGATGAGCAAGGTGATTAAATTTGCAGACGATACAAAGTTATTCAGAGTAGTGAGGACACAGAAGGATTGCGAAGACCTACAAAGAGACATAAATACACTCGAGGAATGGGCCGTGAAATGGCAAATGAGATTCAACGTGGATGTGCAAGGTGAAGCATGTCAGTAACAAAAATCATATGCACGAATACAGAATGTCCGGTGCTATACTCGTAGAGAGCCACCAGGAAAGAGACTTGGGAGTACTTGTAGACAAGTCAATGAAACCGTCCGCGCAATGTGCAGCGGTGGCAAAAAGGGCAAACAGAATGCTAGGAATGATTACGAAGGGCATCACGAACAGATCTGAAAAAGTTAGCATGCTGTTATACCGGACCATGGTACATCCCCCACTTGGAATACTGCGTCCAACACTAGTCGCCGTACATGAAAAAAGACATGGTACTACTCAAAAGGGTCCAACGAACAGCGACAAAAATGGTTAAGGAACTGGGGGAGTTGCTGTTCAATGAGAGGCTAGAGAAACTGGGCCTCTTCTCCCTTGAAAAGAGGAGACTGAGAGGGGACATGATCGAAACATTCAAGATATTGAAGGGAATTGACTTAGTAGAGAAAAAGAGATTGTTCACCCTCCCTAAGGTGGAGAGAACGAGAGGGCACTCGCTAAATTTAGAAGGGAATAGATTCCATACAAACATAAGGAAGTTCTTCTTCACCCAGAGAGTGATAGAAATCTGGAATGCTCTTCCGGAGGCTGTTATAGGGGAAAGCACCCTTCAGGGATTCAAGAAGAGGTTGGATAAGTTCCTACTGGAACAGAACATACGCAGGTAAGGCTAGACTCAAATAGGGCACTGGTCTTTGACCTAAGGGCCCCAGCGTGAGCAGACTGCTGGGCACGATTGGCCACCGGTCTGACCTAGCAGTGGCAAATCTTATGTTCTTATGATTAAGCTTTTTAAATAATTACTTTAGGTTAGGCACACCAATCTAGGTGCCTAACTTTAGGCGTCTTTTACAGAATCTGGGATTTAGTGCGTGCTAAGCTTTTGTAAAAGGAATTTTGAATGTTTAATGTACAGCGTTGTATACATCTAGCATTGCTTTAGAAATGATAAGTAGTAGAAGTAGTAGTAAAAGGAATTTTGTCCCTTGTATATGTCTACAGTACATTTCCAGTGACTAGAAAATGCTACTCTTCAGTTGCTCTGCATTTCCTATGCCTGTTTCTTACCATGAGAATAAAATGATGGGTGCCTCAAAATGTTTCAAAAATAGGCCATCTCATAGTGGTTCACCTCTGTCCTATCCGAGCATTCCTGTGCCCAGGGAACAGTAAATTATTTAACCCATCACATTTCCTCCATCCTCACCCACCAGAAATAGATGGGTCTGAACACGAAACACTGCCTTTTATTCAGTCCCAGTCCTAAAACATTAAAAAGCTAAAAGGGTGAAAAAAGGGACAGGCATATTATTCAGTATTTTATTCTGCTATTTCCCCCCCCCCCCCCAACATTAATGGGGGAGGGGGAGCAGCAGAAGCGATTTATGTCCTATATATTTGGTTGTTTTCAAATGCTGTTTTCTGTTGTCCTGGGGGGAGAATGGGAGGAGGAAGGGAACAGTGTGCCTCTCAGCCCTGTCGAGGTAACAGTGCAGAACACAAAGTGTTGTCTATTAGGTAGGAGACTGGTTAATACAAAGAGTTGTTGGTAATAACAATGTCCTTTCAGCAGTGACAGAGACAGAGTACCTGCGGGCTGTGCGTGCGACTGCGTGCTGCACCCACTGATGGTCGCGGGCAAGCTTTGCAAAGCATTTGAATTTCACATCCAGGGAGAGTCAGCCTATCATTAAAAAACCCTAATTTCTGTGTCAGGTGGAGTTACAGGTAATCTATCATCGTGTCAGCTCATGCACAGCCCTCGCTTTTCCTGCTCTCCTCTTCTCCAAGGGATCGTTCTGGGGGTTGGGGGGGAGGACGGGAGAGGAAGATCCAATTAAAGTTGTAGCTGGAAAACTAGAGGGAAAGAAGAAAGAAAATGAGAGAGAAGGAGGTAGAGAATGAGAAGTGGGAAAACCAAGCATAAAGAGATGAGGAAATAAGAGAGAGAGATATAGAATGAATGACAGAGAAAAAGAAACAAGAAAATGAGATCAGGAGAAAGAAAGATTCAGAGAAAAAAGGGAAGGTGAGAGGAATGAAATGACAAAGACAAGAGAACAAACAGCGAAGTTGTAGAAGGGAGACACTGAGGGGAATGAAAGAAGGTGTTTGCTAAACAGATGTATGTACTAGAGACAAGCAAAATGGACATGGGGCAACTTTTTTTTGGTCTAACAGTTTCGGCCATTTCCTTTGGGATTCCTGCTTAATTCAGAACCAGCTTTCCCTTTACAACCACCCAGATGATTTTCCCATTTCTAGCCCATACCAAGTCTTTCACCATTAGCCACTCAGCAGTTTCCTCCACAATCTTCAGCAAAGCTTTCGATAGTGTCCTGCATCGCAGGCTGTTGAGCAAGATGAAATCAATGGGGCTGGGAGAAACACTAACTACATGGGTCAATGACTGGCTGAGTGGCAGACTTCAGAGGGTGGTAGTTAATGGTACCCTCTCTAAAACATCGGAGGTGACCAGTGGAGTACCGCAGGGCTCAGTCTTGGGCCCGCTCCTTTTCAACATATTCATATGGGACCTAAATCAGGGGCTTCAAGGTAAGGGAACGTTATTCGCTGATGACGCCAAACTATGCAATATAGTGAGAGACGGCAATTCACCCGATAGTATGACACAGGACCTACATTTGTTGGAGCTTTGGTCCTCGACCTGGCAGCTAGGCTTCAACGCTAAGAAATGCAAGATCATGCACCTCGGCAGCAGAAATCCGTGCAGAACTTACACCTTGAATGGTGAGACCTTAGCTAGAACTTCAACAGAACGAGACTTGGGAGTGATCATCAGCACAGACATGAAAACTGCTGATCATGTGGAGAAGGCTTCATCTAAGGCAAGACAGTTGTTAGGTTGCATCCGCAGGAGTTTCGTCAGCCGGAAGCCTGAAGTCATAATGCCATTATACAGAACTATGGTGAGGCCTCATTTGGAATACTGTGTGCAATTCTGGAGGCCACACTACCAAAAAGATGTGCTGAGAGTAGAGTCGGTGCAATGGATGGCCACCAGGATGGTCTCGGGGCTCAAGGACCTATCGTACGAGGAAAGGCTGAAAAATTTGTGGCTGTACTCACTCGAGGAACGTAGGGAGAGAGGAGACATGATCGAGACGTTTAAGTATATTACCGGCCATATCGAGATGGAAGAAGAGATTCTCTTTCTCAAAGGACCCTCAGCCACAAGAGGGCATCCGCTCAAACTCAGGGGCGGGAAATTTCATGGCGACACCAGGAAATATTTCTTCACCGAGAGAGTGGTTGATCCTTGGAACGAGCTCCCGGTGCAGGTGATCGAGGCAAACAGCGTGCAAGAATTTAAGAGCAAATGGGATGCCCATTTGGGATCCCTTAAGCCAAAGGAACCTGTCACCAGGAGTGGGATCCCTAGGATAGTAGACTTGGGGATGGGTCAGTAGAGTGGGCAGACCTGATGGGCTATGGCCCTTATCTGCCGTCATCTTCTATGTTTCTAATCCAGTAGAAGTGCATCCCAAATCTAATCAATAGATACCATCATGAGGGATCCAAGATGGTGCATGAGGGAGCTCCTGGATCTACTGCATTTGGTGAAACTTACCTCAGTGTAATGGCAGGTAGCCATGGGGAAGATGAAGGAAGTACAGGGATGTTCCTCCTTGCAATGTCCTACAGCTTCACCAGACTATGCTCCCTGTGCTATGGAGCTCCCAGATCTCTACCACTGAACCTCCTTCCTACTCATACCATGGCAGTAGTAGCAGCAGAAAGCTCGATCGACCGTGTACTTCATCCACAACCCAGGAAAAGAGAATAGTTCAAGCCAGGTTCTGGCAAGTGAGCTGACTTCATCGCAGGGGCTCATGTAAGCTGTTTCAACTCCCTTTGAGAAAAGCTCTGAGATCTCTTTTGGTGTGAAAAGGCAACAAAGTCATCAAACTGTGAATGATATTGCTCAGTATAAAGGGAAGGCTACTTCATATATTGAGGTCTGAGAGTTGAAGAAAGCAGGTACGGTGATTTTAGAGTCCTTCATAAAGGGCTTGAATGACTGCTGAAGTTGATAAGCAAGTTTTCTATTAATTTGACAATGGTTGCAGAAGCTGTTTTAGAAACATAGAAACATGATGGCAGATAAAGGCCGAATGGCCCATCCAGTCTATCCATCCACAACATCCACTATCTCCTCCTCTCCCTAAGATATCCCAAATGCCTGTCCCATGCTATCTTGAATTCAGATATAGTCTTCTCCACCACCGCCATTGGCAGACTATTTCTCGAGAGCCAGAGCCAGATCAGGTTTTCAGGATATCCACAATGAATATGTATGAGATGAATTTGCATGTACTGCCTCCTTGAGATGCAAATCTATCTCATGCATATTTATTGTGGATATCCTAAAAACTTGACCTGGCTCCGGCTCTCGAGGACCGGAATTGCCTACCCCTGCACTAGGGTGATCCAAAAAAATAATTAACACATTTTGTCTGTTCACATGGCTAATTTTATTCCTTTATATAAAAATGAAGAACACACAAAATTTTTCTTAAAACAAACAAAGTTTAGGGGTCACCCCACCTCTCTGTTTTTTTTAAACTACCACTAAGCTTAACAGTATATTGTAATTCTCGTTCACTCGACAAAATAATCAATGGTCTATAACATGAGAGCCAGAAAAAAAAAACTTCCAATCCCAATAAAAGAAATCAAATAACCAATAATAGTAACAAAAGCTGAAAATTAGAATAAAATAAACCCCAGTCTCTCACTTCCTCCAGACTTAGTCAGTCTTAATCAGGTTCCATATCCACCATCAAGCCGGCCAGCCCAAACTGGTACCATAAAAGCGACACCTTCACTTCAGCTCCACTGCACCCAAAAGACTTGGACCAAACTCTGCAACTCCTCCAGTCAAAGTATTGTATATTTCAATGAGGCTTATACCTTCTTCTGCTGCATCATTAACAACGGTCAGTTTGGATGCCCGATTCTAAAGTTCCTTGAAAATTGGATCAGCCGCCCATTCTGTGGGACGTTTCTTCAGGAATATTTTCGTTTTTGTTGATCATCCATCAATGAAGAGATAAAAAAATGACTGTGTTCTCCGTTTTACAAGACTTTCAAAGGTCACAGGTTCTGTTTCATTTGTACGCATGAGACGTCGTGGAATGTCTGGCAATGGTGGATGCTGTACGATCTGCAACACTTGTAGCTTTGTTTCTGGTGTGATTCTGTCATCAAAAAAGGCAAGTGCTGTTAGGTGCTCAGACAGAAACCATATATGTCTGGAAATGGCTGTGAGCTCCTTGTTTGCAACAGTTTTATTTGGATATGTATTGAGGGTAGACAGCAGTTCAATGTCATTGTATGGAGCCCTAATTCCCACTGGCTCGATCCCATACCATCATCGTTGACTCATACACCACAATGTAGCTATCCAGTAAAGGTTTTCCTTCGTCATACTGATGAAAATTGACCACTCGAAGAACATCCAGTCCACATGGCAGTCTAGCAGTTGACAGCTGACAGACTGACTTCCCGAGGAGACAGTTTTGGGGTACAGATTGCAAACTAGACAACACCATACAAACTAATTATGCACAATCACATAATACACAATACACAAGCAAACAGTGCATGCTGGGGTGACCTCTAATATTGTCTAATCAAGCTGAAATTTGACATATGAGTAAGATATACCAAGTGGACATAAATAAGCCTTGTGAAGACAAGATTTGACATGGTTGATTTTTTTTATTTTTTGCATACTACTGTGAACCACCCTACTATTCCATGCATCTACTTCCCTTTCTGTAAAGAAGTATCTTCTTGCATTACTCAGCCTGTCATCTCATATCCCCCCTGGAAACTCTCTACACCTATGCTGACGAAATCCTCATCCTCCTTGAGACCAACTCGAACCTCACTAACCTCGCTGAGAACATATCCTCATGTATAATGAACCTTCAATCCTGGGCACATTCTGTACAAATGAAATTGAACGAGTCCAAAACAAAACTACTTTGGCTCGGCCCAATATTAGGTCATTTACCCACCTCCATCCCATTATCTTCCAGCTCCACTCTTAGAAACATAGAAAGATGACGGCAGATAAGGGCCACAGCCCATCAAGTCTGCCCACACCATTGACCCTCCCTATTAAGTCTAATGACCCCCTTAAGTATAATTGTAATTATACTGCCACTCTACTGACCCGCTCTTTCAAGTCTATACCCTAGTGACCCTATCCCTTGGCATGACCCTTGTAGGGATCCCACATAGGTATCCCATTTATTCTTGAAGTCTGAGATGCTGCGTGCCTCGATCACCTGCACTGGAAGCTTGTTCCAATGCTCAATCACTCTCTCCGTGAAGAGACCCTGGCATCTCCACGAAACTTCCCTCCCCTGAGCTTGAGCGGATGACCCCTTGTGGTCGAGGGTCCCTTCAGAAGAAAGATATCATCTTCCACCTCGACCCGTCCCGTAAAGTACTTAAAAGTCTCAATCATGTCTCCCCTCTCCCTACGCTCTTCGAGAGTGTAGAGCTGCAATTTGCTCAGTCTTTCTTCGTACGGGAGACCCTTTAGCCCCGAGACCATCCTGGTGGCCATCCGCTGAACCGATTCAACTCTGAGCACATCTTTACGGTAATTTGGCCTCCAAAATTGCACACAGTATTCCAGATGAGGTCTCACCATGGCTCTGTACAATGGCATCATGACTTCAGGCTTCCTGTTGACGAAGCTTCTCTTGATACAACCTATCATCTGCCGTGCTTTAGATGAAGCCTTCTCCACTTGAGTGGCTGCTTTCATGTCAGCACTGATGATTACTCCTAAGTCTCGTTCTGCCGTAGTCCTGGTTAAAGTTTCTCCATTCAGGGTGTAAGTTCTGCAAGGATTTCCGTTACCGAGATGCATGACCTTACATTTCTTGGCGTTGAAGCCCAGCTGCCAGATCGAGGACCAACTTTCTAAAGTACGCAGGCATCATCGTAGACTCCTCTCTCTCCTTCAATGACCACCTCAACTTCTTGGTAAAAAAATGCTTCTTTAGTCTTCATATGCTGAGGAAAGTGAGATTGTACTTTCGTCATTCTCACTTCATCGTCCTTGTTCAATCCACCATCCTCTCTAGACTGGATTATTGCAACTCCATCTATTTAAGCCTAACTAAAAAAAAACTCCATAGACTTCAGTTAATCCAGAATGCCGCAGCCAAGCTTATTTTCGCTAAAGGCAAGTTCGACCACGTCTCCCCACTCCTGTCCAAACTTCACTGGCTCCCAGTTCACTCCAGAGTCCTCTTTAAATGTGCCTGTTTAGCTTTCAAGATCCTACATGGCATCCTCCCTCCCGTTATCCCACTCTTCTGGAACTCCTCTAACCCTAATTCCACTAGATCCTCCCAAAAACTGAAACTATCATTCCCCTCTGCAAAAGATATATCCCACGTAGGAAAACTAGGAACATCCCTCCCCTTTAGAACCACAGAACTCTGGAACAACCTCACATCCCCACCAGTGTTCCCTCTAAGCGGGCGGGTGTTGTGAGCAAACTTTTTTCACCGTGAGCCAAAAATATCGGGCGCCAGCAAGTTATGAGCCAACTCGCCCGATTCTCCTCTCGCCGCCCTGCCATCTGCCGTACGCCTCTTCCGATCGTGCGCTGTGACGAGAAACGTGTGCGCTGCGATGTAATATTTTGTGCGCCAGCGCACGCCAGCGCAGCTTAGCGGGAACACTGGTTCAAATGGTTTTATTTATTTCCCCAAATTTATTTTTGTTATACGCATTGAAAATATTTGATATTGCGTTTAAATCAAAATCTCAATAAACTTGAAACGAGTGCCCGTGAGATTGTGGGAGGGTTAAATACTCAAAACTTAGAAGTTTTTGCTACGCCAGCTTTCTGGTATCTTTACATACAGTGGCGTACCTAGCATATGTAACATCCGGGGCCCATCATTTTTTGGCACCCCCCCCCATCTGTAAGAAAAACATGATTTTTAGTAACAAACCACACGTCACACATGAGTACCTAGGAAAAGGCAGCATCTTACATATTGCAGTGAGCAGTACATCAATACACCCATTGTAAAACTAAACAAGCCAGACCAGCACAGATCAATCCTACACCGTCAATCCTAACAGAAAACCATGTCTTTCGAACACACAGAACACAGAAAACACCTTCGCCTAGTAAGGAATATGTAATCACAAACTAACCCCTCCCCCTTTTACAAAACTGTAGTGTGGATTTTAGCTACGGAGGTAACAGCTCTGATGCTCATAAAATTCTGAGCATCAGAGCTGCTACCACCAAGGCTGGTGCTAAAAACGCTTCACAGTTTTGTAAAAGGGGGGATAAAATAAAAATACATAGACAAAGGTTAAATTGAACCAGCAAGAAGCTGGACTCTGCATACAATGCTTCACAGAAACAGTGACACATGTCTCCTAAAGCAATAAATAAATAGAAATTTTTTTCTACCTTTGTCTTCTGTGGTTTCTCCTTTCCTCATCTTCTTGTAACTCTCTTCCTTCCATCCACTGTCTGCCGTCTCTCTTCCCCTATATGGCATCTTCTCTCCTTCTATGCCCCTTCCAGAAACTGTATGCCTCCCCCTTCCATCTCTCCTTTCACCCCATTGGTCTGGCATCTCTCTCCTCGCCTTCCCTCTCCCACACCTCTCCTCATAGTCTGGTATCTCCCCTTCCCTGATTCTCTGGCATCTCTCTCCTTTCCTTTTCTTCCATCTTTCGCTCCCCCTCCATGCTCTCACATCTCCCCCTTCCTTTTCCCTTAGACTGGCATACCTTCCTCCTACGCTCCAAGCCCTGGCATCTCCTTTAATTCCCTCCCTCATCTTCCTTCTCCCTCCAGCTGGGTACCGCAACCCTCTTCCCTGCAGCTCTGCACTTCCCCACAATTGCCATGCTTCGGTTCCTCTTCTTCCTTCCTTCCCCCCCCCCCCCCCCGCGGGACCCTGCGGCACCATCAACTCTTACTCCCTCTAATGTCGGCCCTGCAGCTCCAGACTTCCTCGCACCTTCTCCCCTCCCCCTTTGGATCGCTATTATTTTAAATGTTATAGCCGCGGAGCTGTATCCATCAGTGGAGATGTCTAACCTCGGCCTGCCCCGGAACTCTTACTGCAGCAGACGCCCGTCTAGGCAGGAACAGGAAGTCACTGTTGCAGTAAGAGTTCCGGGGCAGGCCGAGGTTAGACATCTCCACTGATGGATACAGCTCCGCGGCTATAACATTTAAAATAATAGCGATCCAAAGGGGGAGGGGAGAAGGTGCGAGGAAGTCTGGAGCTGCAGGGCCGACATTAGAGGGAGTAAGAGTTGATGGTGCCGCAGGGTCCCGCGGGGGGGGGGGGGAGGAAGGAAGGAAGAAGAGGAACCGAAGCATGGCAATTGTGGGGAAGTGCAATCCCCCCAATGCGTCCCCTTACCTTACCGACGCGTGTGTGCGCTGTGAAGAGAAACTTTGCGCTGCGATGTAATATTTTGTGCGCGAGCGCAGGCCAACGCAGCTTAGCGGGAACACTGATCCCCACTCAGAATTTCAAGCTCCCTCCAATCCTTCCGCAAACACCTGAAAACTTAGCTCTTTTCAAAAATCTAACACCTCCCGCTCTTTGGTACCCTGTCCCTCTTTATCTTCCTAGTTCCTTTCCTATAACCCTTCATTGTAGCTCCTTTTCAACCTAACCCTGTAAACCGTGCCGAGCTCTACGCTTGTGGAGATGGTGCGGTATACAAACCTAAGGTTTAGTTTAGTTTAGTTTAGTTTTAACTTCATCCTATGACCTCTCCTTCTGGAGTTTCCCTACATTTGAAAAAGACTCACCCCCCTGTATATTAACACCTCCGATAAATTAGATCAGCAAGCAATCAAAATTAACGTTTTAGAGAATGATGTACAGCAAATGCAAGGTGTGACAACTGCATTGTTTAAAAACAAGAACTATGAACATCGTAGATTGGAGTATTTGGAAAATCAGATAGGAACCTGTAATTTGGGACTCCTTAATTTTCCAAAGTCATCATTGATTGCCCCAGTTGATATGCTTAAGAAATATGGAGATCTTGAAGATACCAGCAAATTCAATAACATCTATAGCAGGGGTAGGGAACTCCGGTCCTCGAGAGCCGTATTCCAGTCGGGTTTTCAGGATTTCCCCAATGAATATGCATTGAAAGCAGTGCAAGCAAATAGATCTCATGCATATTCATTGGGGAAATCCTGAAAACCCGACTGGAATACGGCTCTCGAGGACCGGAGTTCCCTGCCCCTGATCTATAGTTAAAGCCCAGTGTTTCTTGGGAAAGAGTCTGGATGAAAGGGATACTCAAACTCGGTGAAATGTGATGGAATGAACAGCTTTTCTGGAATCTTCTCTAGACATTATTACACAGAGAACTACTTTGGTTGCTACTTTTGCCTTTGAGTTGGATCGAAACAATGTTTTTCATCTTTACTTTTAAATATATGAATGATCTGTTTATGGGTTCAAAAATTTGCATATTTCCTGATATATCTAAACATTCTCTGAAATGACACCAGGAGTTTCTGGCATTTAAACTTAGAGTTTTGACACTATCAGGTTTATTTTCTTTTGCATTTTCCTTGCAGTTGTGTGATACTGTTTGAGGGTAAGAATTACCTGTTTTTTAAACCCCAATAGTTATTAGTTTTTCTACAAGCTAAGGAGGAAATAAAAGTTCATATTGGGGTCCTAGATGATAAAGCACTGTGAGGGTGGATTTTGAGTATTAGAGGTAGAGACGTTTCTATTATATTTTAATTTTTTTCTTCTTTAGTCCATATTATTTAAACTCTTATATTTCCTGTATTTTGGATCTCTTTTTCCTTAAATGTGGAAATTATAATTATTTACTTAATTGTAAATGCCCTAGTCCTATGATATATCTATTTGCTTTTGTTTCTAATATCACAACTTGGTTGGTATGTGATTAAGATTAAAATTCAATAAGGATAAAATAAAATAAAAAATAGATACCATCATTATACAATAGCGATGGGCAACCAGAATATTTGCATTTTACTTTATCCTTTTTCTTGATTCAAAATGAAATGCCATTAATAGTATATGCTATTGGGACATGTTAGCTGAGCAGTTCAGTTCAGCATGCTCGCTCAACATTGTCTGCTTGCATTTCTAAAAAGCATTTACCTGTAAGAATGCCAAAAAGAGGCCATAGTGCCGCTGGAGCCCTGCGGCATTCTGGCCCAACTAATTGTGGCAATATCGAGGAGCTGCTGTGTTGAATGCAGGATATCTCGGGGTGTCGGCATACCTGCTGGAGACACTCCGTAGAGGCGAGACGGAGGCGGTCTCCTTGGGTCTAGAAAACATCTTGAGCCCTGACCCCAGAGCACCTCCCCCTCCTTCTCAGACTACCAGCTCCCCGCGGGTGGAAGAGCTACCAGAAAGCGGTGTGCACTTCTCCCCGGAGGCCACTAAAAACACGGATGGGAGCATGGAGCTGGACTCCCTATGCTTGCAGGAGAGTCCTGTGGAGCCTGAGGACCCAACAACTTTGGGAGTGGACCACGAACAGGAGAGTCACTGCCAGGAGGAGTTGTCAGCTGGTGAGAATATTGAAATTAAAAAAAAATTCTTTTACACTTGAGAAACCCCGAGAAGTAACTCTTGAAGCTATCTGGGATCTTGTGGCAGGCCTGGCCAAATCACTTAAGCCCCAGCTGGTTCAGCTGGAGCATAAAGTTAATACTCAAGAAACTTAGGGCTCCTTTTACGAAGGCGTGTTAGGGCCTTAACGTGCGGAATAGCACGTGCTAAAATGCCACGCGCACTATCCGCTACCGCCTCCTCTTGAGCAGGCGGTAGTTTTTCGGCTAACATACGTTATAGCACGCACTAATCCGGTGTGTGCGCTAAAAACGCTAGCGTACCTTCGTAAAAGGAACCATTAAAGTTAATTACAAGATTCTTTTAAAACTCCACAGTGAACTTTTCTCAGAAAATAAAAGTTTCCAAACAAATCACAGAAACACTGGTGAGCGACAATATTAATCTGAGAAGAAAACTGGAATCTTTAGAAAATTTTTCTCGTAATAGCAATCTTAGATTGATTAATTTTCCCAGAGTTGCGGCAGTAACTCCTAGAGACATATTGAAATGTTATATGATGGAGGCTTTAGAAATTCCAGAAGATTTGTTACCACCGCTCACCTAAGTGTATTACCTACCTATTAAAAGAGAAGAACAACTAAAATTACAAGAAGATAATCAACAATCAATTAATATTTCAACAATGTTGGAACTTTCGGATAGGGAAGTGGCAATAGCGACAAAGCTTCTTCTTACAGTTGCCTTAGCACCAAATACGAATTGGTTACTTAGGGCTCCTTTTACGAAGGTGTGATAGTGTTTTTAGCGCACGCACCGGATTAGTGCGTGCTACAGCATGCGCTAGCTGAAAAACTATGGCCTGCTCAAGAGGAGGCGGTATCAGCTAGCGCGCATGGCATTTTAGCGCACGCTATTCCGCATATTAAGGCCCTAACACACCTTCGTAAAAGGAGCCCTTGGACTTTCCTTTAAAAATAAACAAAAAATAATTTCTTGGGTACAAAATACAAATGTTTCCAGATCTGGCACGGGACACACAAAAACGTCGACGTGAATTCTTGATTTTGAAGCCAGGTATTATTGCTCTTGAGGCGACTTTTTTCCTTCGTCACCCGTGTAAATGTGTGATACAGTATCAAATGAAAAAATATGTTTTCTTTGACCCTAGCCAACTGACAACTTTCATATTTGTAAGAGACATGACTCAAAGGCTTCAAGGTAAAATAACATTATTCGCCGATGATGCCAAACTATGTAATATTGTAAGTAATGGCAATCTGTCCGACAGCATGACGCAAGACCTGCTTTTATTGGAACATTGGTCCTCGACCTGGCAGCTTAGCTTCAACGCTAACAAATGCAAGGTCATGCACCTTGGCAACAATAATCCGTGCAGAACGTACACATTGAATGGAGAAACCTTAGCAAGGACTGCCGCAGAACGGGATTTGGGGGTGATCATCAGCGAAGACATGAAAACGGCCAAACAAGTGGAGAAGGCTTCATCCAGGGCTAGGCAAATGCTGGGTTGTATCCAGAGAAGCTTTGTTAGTCGGAAGCCCGACGTCCTAATGCCTTTGTACAGAACCATGGTGAGGCCTCATCTGGAGTACTGCGTACAATTCTGG
This sequence comes from Geotrypetes seraphini, assembly GCF_902459505.1. NCBI lineage: Eukaryota > Metazoa > Chordata > Amphibia > Gymnophiona > Dermophiidae > Geotrypetes > Geotrypetes seraphini. The sequence goes on from NC_047087.1 coordinate 182,601,540, forward strand.
AGGCCACATTATCGCAAAGATGTGCTGAGAATTGAGTCAGTACAGCGAATGGCCACCAGGATGGTCTCGGGGCTCAAAGATCTATCATACGAAGAAAGGCTGAACGAATTGCGGCTATACTCTCTCGAAGAACGTAGGGAGAGAGGGGACATGATTGAGGAGTTTAAGTATGTCACTGGTCGCATCAAGGTAGAAGATGATATTTTCCTTCTTAGAGGACCCTCGGCCACAAGAGGACACCCGCTGAAAATAAAGGACGGGAAGTTTCATGGCGTCACCAGGAAGTACTTCTTCACTGAAAGAGTAGTGGACAGCTGGAATAAGCTCCCAGTACAGGTGGTCGAGGCCAGCAGTGTGCCAAATTTTAAGAACAGATGGGATGCTCATGTCGGATCTCTACGAGGGAAAAGGCCATCAGAGAGCGATTAACTAGGGGGGTGGGTCAATGGAGTGGGCAGACTCGATGGGCCTTGGCCTTTTTCTGCCATCACTTTCTATGTTTCTATGTTATTAGGGGCTCGCCTGAAAGGAGGGGATATATCAAGTTTTCAAGTTTATTGAGATTTTGATTTAAACGCAATATCAAATATTTTCAATGCGTATAACAAAAAATAAATTTGGGGAAATAAATAAAACCATTTGAACAATAAACATACAAACATATCCATAGATGTTTAAAAATACATAAGGAATACAAGGATAAACTACATTTGTTTAAAATAAAAAAAAACTAAAGAAAAAACATTTATGGAAAAACAACATTAGGAAGGGTAAAAACAAAAACCATTGATTTTTTTGTGAAACTTGGTCTAAAATACATATTTAGAATAAATCTTAATCTGAGAGATAGTAGGAGGATCATAAAAAGAGAAAAAATTATCTAATCTAAGATTCATATGCATCTTTATAAAGATAGCTTTTAACTTTTAAATTTCTCTAAAAAGGTTTCGGCGCGTAAAGAGGTTGGAAGTATAAATGCTCTTTGATTTGTTTGATATTCTCTCCCTTGTTTCTGTCATAATTTTGTGCTTCTTTATTCTCACTGATTCTACTTCTTGGATCCTATTTTGAGGACTTGAGTTGAAGTTAAGCTATAATTTTCTTATTACGGTTGACTATATTAGTACAATTTGTATTGTATTTTACTTTTTGCTTAACTTTATCTTTCGGTACAAGTGGATACTTGATAAGTTATTGAAAAATGATAAATAATAATAATAAAAAATAGTATGTGCTATTTGCATCTAGGGTGTAATTTTCTTAAAGAGTGTGTATTATATACGCAAACTCTCATTCTATATAGGTGTTCTATTGGATGCCAAGTTATAGAATAGCACCAGTTATATGCATAACTTACCTCCATTATAGAATACTAGCAAAACACTCGTTATTTTAGTGCCTAAATTTTAACATCCTTTATAAAAACTACCTCTGTTGTGTGCACTCTTTCCCAAAAGTGCACGCATACATGAACTATTAGAAAATAATGCATACTATTCCCCAAATTCTGTATATGGCGCCTAAGGTCATACGTGTACATCAGCATTCATAGCCAAAGTGCGCATACATCTTGATCTGGTTCTGATGGATAGACTTGAGGGATCTAGTAGGGATATATGGAATGAGGTAACTTGATAAATGTTGGTTCTTCTGAGTTATGGATTTTAAATATTAGTACTAATATTTTGTATGCAATCCAATGTGATACTGAAAGCCAGTGCGCTTCTTTTAAGAAAGGGTATCATGGTCAGATTTTCATCAAATAGCTGCATTTTCAATACCTTTTAATTGGTGCTAATTGGCATCAAATTGGTAGGCGTAATGTGCAAAATGTTATGTGCCGTGTTCAGTGCTCAGATCTAAAAAGGGTGTTTGGTAGGGGCAGATCGTGAGTGGATCATGGGTGCTCTTAAAATGTACGTGCCAACCAACAGAGCAGTGCATGACTTAAGTGCAGTCATTTGGCCTGGTTTTAGTTGACCTAAATGAATGTGACTAAAAGCTATGACATGCACTAATACCAAGCCTGATTCTATAAGGGACATGTGGAGGGGCATAATCGAAAGGGACGTCTAAGTCCGTTTACGTCCATCTCACAAGTCGTCCAAAGTTAAAAAGAGCCTAAGATACATTTTCGAAAGAGACATCCAACTTTTTTTTTCTTGCGAAAATCATCTATTTATATGTCCTGCCGATCTGATCGTCCAAGCCGCTAAATCCATCTTTATACCACATTTCCGTCCAACTTTCCGTCCAAGTCCAAAACGCCTAAAACAAGCCCTGTTGGACGTGGGAGGGGTCTGCAAAGTGATGGACTGCACACCCAGACATGCCACCTAAATAGTGGGGTACCTTACAGGGCACTGCTGTAAACTTCACAAAAAGACTGCCATGGCTTCTCCTCACTACAGCTCCCTTATAGGTTATGGTGAGCCCCACAAACTACCTCCAGAAACCCCTAGACCCACTTATCTACCATCCCAATAGCCCTTATGGCAACAGGAGCCACTTATATGCCAGTATAAAAGGGATTTGGGTGGTGTATAGGGCAGTGCACATGTTTCAGTATCAATGCAGTGATTACAGGGCTTATGGGCATGGGTCCTCCTCTCTATGGGTCCCTAACCCACCCCCAAGACGACTTAAGCTGCCTCTGGGCTGGACGACTAGGCTTTCCTATGCCAGGCGACCATGTGATGATAGTCTGGAGGCTGAAATTTAAAGTTGTGAATAAAATTTTTATGGGGGAGGGTTGGTAATCACTGGGGTAGTGTGTAGGGGTCTGTGTTATGTGTTTGCTGTGCTTATCTGGTGAGTTTAGGTGGGTTTTTGTGACTTAGACCATGTTTTACATGGTCTAAGTCACAACGTCCAAGTTCCATCTAGACTCTGTTATAAAACTTTCGGTTATACATGCTGTACGACTAAGTCTAAGCCAGCCCACATCCCACCCAACACCCGCCCTTGACACGTCTCCCGAAACGCCCCATTTAGCTTTGGACGTTGAGCGACACTATGAAGGCCTAGGTCATTTTTAAATACGTCCAATACCCGGTTTTATTCTCGGCACTTGGACATTTTGAGAAATGTTCGTCCAAGTGCCGACTTAGGCCGCTTTTTGGATGTTTTTCTCTTTCGATTATGAGCTCCATAATAGAATTGCCCTTAGTGCCATACTAGTCAACACTGATTTTTTTAGGTGCCATATAGAATCAGACCCTATGGGGCTAATAGTAAAAAAAAAAGAAAAAACGTCTATAAAGTGGCCTAAATGGGTACTTGGATGATCAAAAAGCCTGATCATCCAAGTACCCATAATCCCCTGCCTCTAAACGCACAGAGAGAAAAGAGGCATTTTTAGAGGCGGGGAAAGGGCGGGGGTGGGCGGGAGGTGGGCTGACCTACACTTAGGCGTACAACAGATATAACCAAAACTTTAGGCTGCCTAGTCAGCACTTATACGTTTTTACTTAGACCAAGTCAAAACAGGTATAAGTGCCGAAAGGGGGCCGCTGAGCTGATCGCAGCTGGCGCGATCAGCTCAGCGGCCCGGCAACCTATACACCCCCCACCACAACCATCGGGGCAGGAAAGATGCCTCATCTCCCCTGCCGCAATAGCGATACCACCAAGTGCCGCCAAATGTGGCACTTGGGATCGCTAAAGCGGCAGGAGAGATGACCCATCTCTCCTACAGCGATCCACCCCTACCCCTGATCCAATCAGGCCAGGAGAGAGCCAAAGCCCTCCTGGCCCCACCGACAGCAATCAGGGCAAGAGGGAGCCCAAGCCCTCTTGCCCCGCGGCACCCCCACCCCCACTCGCCGATCACGATCGGAAAGGAGGGAGCCCAAGCCCTCCTGCCCGGCGGCACCCCCACCCGCCAATCAAGATCGGACAGGAGGGATCCCAAGCCCTCCTGCCTGGCGGCACCCCCACCCGCCAATCAAGATCGGTCAGGAGGGATCCCAAGCCCTCTTGCCCAGGCGAACCCCCCCACTCCCACTAAGATGCGGGCAGGAGGTATCCCAGGCCCTCCTGCCCTCAACGCAACTCCTCACAACCACCCTCCCTGAACCCCCAATCGGCCCCCCACGCTGACCCGCAACCCCCCTACCAACCCCTCGACCCCCCCACCCCCAAACCTCCTCCCCGTACCTTAAAAATCATTGGTCGGACAGACATGTGTCAAGCCCGTCCATCTGACAGGCCAGCCATCCCCAAAATGGCTGGCCTTAGAGCCTGATTGGCCCAGGCAGCTCAAACCCCACCCACAGGTGGGGCCTGAGGTGCCTGGGCCAACCGGAATCGGCCCTCCTGTGGGTGGGGCTTTAGGCACATGGGCCCAACTGGTACGGGGAGGGGGATTGGGGGGTCGAGGGATTGAGGGATCGGCGAGGGGTTCGTGGATCAGTGGGGGGGGGCAGTCGTGGGGAGCGTCGAGGGCAGGAGGGCCTGGGATCCCTCCTGCCCATATCTTATTGGCAGTGGGGAGTTTGCCTGGGCAGGAGGGCTTGGGATCCCTCCTGCCCGATCTTGATCGGCGGGTGGGGGGGTTGGGGTGCCGCAGAGCAAAAGGGCTTGGGCTCCCTCTTGCCCCGATTGAGTTGGGGGAAGGTGGGTGCTTTCGGGGCAAGAGGGCTTGGGCTCCCTCTTGCCCCGATTGATTCGAGGAAGGTGGGTACCTCCGGGCAAGAGGGCTTGGGCTCCCTCTACCCTGATCGTAGTCGGGGGTTCGGGGTGCCAAGGGACAGGAGGGCTTGGGCTCCCTCCTGCCCAGATCATTGTAGGGGGGGAGGGATTCTGTAATCGGTGTTGTTTTTGACAGACACTGGTTATAAAATCCAGCTTTTAGGCGAAGGACTGGCTCCTCATTTGCCTAAAAGCCCTTGTTTTGGGCGTTTGGTTGATTATATGGTATAAGTTTAGACGTAGTGGTGGTCTGGGCATTTAAACAGTTGAACATAGGACCCAGTAGGACCAGAAGCAGGGGAATTGAACTTAACAAATTTTCTGGAAAGTTCCCTTGAAGTAATAATTGAGAGAACTACTCTTATTGTTTAATTTGCCTTATAGTATGAGAGGGATTTGATTTTTCGAACATACTTTTGACATATGAATCAAACTTTTTTGGGTTCAACAATTTGTATATTTCCTGCTATATCTCGTGAGACACGGAAGAGAAGAAAAGACTTTTTTGCTTTATAGACCTAGAGTTATTGTTCTGGGTGGTTCCTTTGTATTAAAATTTCCTGCTAAGTGCAGTATCTCACTAGAAGGAAAATCTTTTCTTTTTCTTTGAACCCAAACAGTTGTTACAATTTATTGTGGCCAAGGAAGGGGGGGGGGGAACGGGAATAACCATAGGACCAATGGCGATTCCTACAGTTTAGCGAACCGGCTGCAGAAGTGGTCTCTCTTACTTTTATTATGTCCTGATAAATGATTTTGTATTGTATTTCTTTCTTATTTACTTAGGTCTTGGATCTTTGTGGACAAAATAATGAATATTATTTTTTCCATTTAATATATTTTTGGATGGGGGTTGCCATCCATGGTTTCTTATATTGTAATGCTTGTTTAAAATGCTTGTTATATTGTAATGCTTGTTTAAAATGTATAATTTGAATAAAAATAAAATTAAAAAAAAGAATGTTAGTTTTTTTGAATATGTAACTGCCAGGATTGGTTTTAGACATGGCTGGAGCTCATGAGAAAAACCTCTCTCATTGGCTTTCTGTCTCTAGTACATCAGTGGTAAATCTCCAACTTCGGGATAGACCACCCATGGCGTCTCTGAAGTTCTACTGGATAGGTAGGATTGAAATGAATCGGTACTGTTCCAGTGGAATAGGCGGGGGGGGGGGGAAGAGTCTGTCTGATTGACCCACAAATTTTAGAGACAAGTGGAACTCTGAAGCAGGGACTTAAATGTAAGGACTGCAAGAAAATCACTGAAATCTATTATCCAGCAAGGAAAAAAAATCCTTTTCTTTATTTCAGCATCATAGTTGTCATGTCATGGACAGAAAATAATAAATTAATAAATAACAGCTTTTACCTGTTCTCTTTTGTAGACTTCTCACAGATACAAGGTAGAAAGGAAAGATTCAGTATGTTTTGGGAAAGAGGCCATTAACTTTTTGTATTAGTGATGTCCATTCTATAAGCTACAATAATGAGGATGAATGGCCTGGTGTTTTTACTTTAGCTCTTTCCCCTTGTTTCTCTTTAAGCAGAGTTTATCTTTTTGTACTGTGTCTCTGCCAGTTAATTTCTGTCGCCTCCAATTTGTACAAACCACTGCCCTGCACTCGAGAGTGCTACATATAATGCTGCTGGACTACTCAGGATGGATTTTCCTTGACAGGCAATGATAGAGACACCTTTGCTTGTGCTGCTGCCGGACCCCAGGGACTGAGCCTCTGCAAATGAACTTATTAAATCCAACTGTGAATTTCACAATTTTCTTGGTCCTTCAAATGGAAGTTAAGACACCATTTAAAATGTTCTATGCTACATTTTTTGCCTTTATTGTCAAACATGTTTGTGGCTTTCACTACAAATATTTTTCTTTGGGTTTTATACTTTTGTTACCTTCTTGCTAAACTTCCTTTCCAGCATTTCTAGTGAAATGGAGGGTCATATTGATAGAAGTACAGAAGATATGAACATAAATTAGACCGAAATGAACCAAGGATAAACTGTTGGGGTAGCCTCAAGGGGTGTCTAAGTTCAAGGGAGGTTCTTACATATCATGGACTCTTAAAATGATTATTTAAATGTAACTTTATAGATATCACCATTAGAAAATGTGGGAGATGACCAGCAAGAGGGATGCCCACTCCCTCTTGCTGGTAGACCCGCCTCTTCAAAATGAAGGGCCTTCCCCTTCCCAGTGCATTCTCAAATGTACTGGGGAGGGGCCTAAGACTCCAACTGGCCCAGGTGCCATGTGGGAGGGGCCTTAGGCACCTAGGCCAACCGGAGTTTTAGGCCTAAGATTCTGATTGGCCAGATACCAAAGGCCCCTCCCATGTAAATGGCCTTTGGTATCTGGCCAATCGGAGTCTTAGGCCACTCCCAGTGCATCCCAGGGAGGGGCCTTAGGTGCCTGGGCCAATTGGAGCCTAATGCCCCTCTCCGGTGCATCTGAGAATGCACTGGGAAGGGGTAGGCCCCATTTTGGAAGAGGCGGGCCTACCAGCAGGAGGGAGTGGGCATCCCTCTTGCTGGTCATCTCCTAAAAGTACGGGGGGAAGGGGCGGTCGGGATGTGTCAGGGGGGATGTTGGGGTGTGAGAGAGTGTCGGGGGGGATGTTGGAAAATATCCAGTGAGTGTCGGGTGGCTGTTGGGGAGTGTTGGGTGGGTTTGGGGAATGTCGGGTGGTGGTTCGGGGGTGGCGGTGGGAAGGAGTGGGAATCCCTTCTGCCAACCAACTTTGTGGGGGGTCGAGTTCCCTGCCATGGCCATTCAGCTTATCATGGCAGTGAGATTTATGGCTCCTTTTACAAAGGAGCGTTAGCGGTTTAATATACGTAATAGTGTGCATTAAACCGCCAGCCGCGCTAACTGCTACCGCCTCCTCTTGCGCAGGCGGACGTTTTCCAGCTAGCGCAGGGATTAACACATAATGAAAAGTCACGCGCGTTAAACCGCTAATGCACCTTCGTAAAAGGAGACTCAAGTGTCTCTATATTTATTTATTTATTTATTCATTTTTATAGCCCGTACTCCCTAGAAGCTCAGAATGGGTTACAATAAAATAAAATTAGGTACTCAGAACTTCCCTATCTGTCCCAAAGGCTCGCAATCTAGCTAAAGTACCTGAGTAAACAATTAATAAAAAAAATTAAAGATATAACAAATTTCCAAAAATGGTGAGAAAAGGGTATAATTCAAATTTTTTTTTTTTTTAAAAAAGCAAAGATGTAAAAGAATAAAATTAAAGTAAATCAAAATGACTCAAAGTCCCAAAGCAGTCCAAAGCAAGTTAGATGAGGTCTCTAACTACTACACATGTCAACTTACAGTGTAGGCGGCCTCAGGGTGATTTTTTTTAAAACAGGCATCCCAATTGGCTGATTAGACAGCGGTAGGACGCCTACAATCGGGATGCCGTTTATAGAATTTGGCCCTTTGTTTCAGCGACAGGCTCCCTGTTAAAGCCACTATCTATTTTTATAGATAATTTTCTTAGACCATGTCTACCATCTATCCCATCCTACATTTGTGATTCTTCACATCTTATTCAATTATTAGAACATATGGATTTGAGTGTGGATGTTTTATTAATAACAATGGACATAGAATCACTTCATTCTAATATCCCACAATTGGAAGCAGATAAGATTATCAGAAAAACTTTAAGCAAAAGAGATAACTATTTGAGGATCCCCACTAAATTTTAACTGAACTAGCAAGCATTGCTTTAAGAAATGACTTTATCTATTATGAAGGCAGTTATTATAAACAGATCAAGGGTACAGTGACGGGTGCCACTATGGCCTCATCTATAGCAAATTTTTGCATTGCTCAATTTGAAGAAAATTTTGAAGGACCATGCATTTAAAAACAAGGTTGTCATGTAGAGATGATACATAGATGATATTTTAATAATTTGGAAAGGTGATGAGAGTCAACTGATATCCTTTCATGAGTGGCTGAATTGGAAAGACCATAACACTAGATTTCAAATGAATTAGAATAAGTCTAGGATATCTTTCTTGGATATTATGATGATTTCCAAGGATGGTAAATTCAACACAACACTTTATAGAAAAGAAACTGCTGTGAATCTATTTTTATATCATTTTGAATTATATATACTAATCCTTGATGATTAAGAAATATGTTTTGTGTGAGTGATTTTTGTAGCTTGGGGGTTTTAGTAGGAAATAACCTCTGACATGCCTGCTGCATGTATAAACCCTATCATGCTAGCAATGTTAAATTGTTTTACTAGAACATTTTGTGGAGATTTACTGTGATGCTATGAATAATTTTCCATATTAGATTTTAGAACAAACTCATAATCATATTAGGGAAGGTATTTTTTTTTTTTTTTTACTATAAGACTCTTTGTCATCATTTTTGTGGAATACTCTGCTCACCTAATTAGGGGCCCCTTTTACAATGGGGTGCTATAAAGTTCTCAGCCCAACCAATCAGCTTCTTAAATTCTGAACCTTACTTTGCCACTGTAGTTGAAAAGTGTAATCTTATTTCCTTAAGTGCCAGTTTTCAGAAACGAAATCCTCTGATTTGACAGTGTTTCAGATCATTGATTGAACCATAGCCACGCCATTCTCCTCTTGGTTGGGCAGAGAACCTTTCAGCACCCCCTTGTACACAGAGCCATGGAGGTAATGCTGCCGCAGTAAATGTACTGAAGCCCATAGGAACTGAACGGGCTTTGATGCATTTACTGTGCCAACATGGCTATTGCGACTTTGTAAAAGAGATCATTTTTAGTGACACTCTGCACACTTTTTATAATGTTGTTTTGATGTTTCATATAGGCCTACTTTTACTAAGCCACGGTAGAGCGTTAAATGCTCTGATGCTGCTCCGACGCTCATAGAATTCTTATGAACGTCGGAGCATTTAGCGTTCCGGGCCATGATAGAAACCTCTACCATGGCTTAGTAAAAGGGGGGGGGGGGAGAGGGGATAATTTTTTTTGTGATATTGCTCACCTCTTTGTTGTTTTGGTTTTTCATATGTATTTTACATGGTTTGAATTTTTCTTTTATAAAGACATGCATGGTTTTCTACTTTATTTTAATTATTTATGCATTTATAGAGTTGCCCACAGCCTGGCCGCCCTGGGCAGTGGTGTAGTAAGAGTAACTGGTGCCCCACCCCCACCCTTTTTCCCATCCCCCCTGCCGATCGTGTGCTCTTTCCCTTTCCCCGTACCTTTTTAACTTCTCTAGCGTGAGCAGTATGCCCACATTGGTGCCGGCTCGCCTTTTGAAGTCACTTCCTAGGCGCGGGACGTCGGAGAGAGTGCCGATGCGAACGCGAGCAGCAACCTCACGCCGGGGAAGTAAAAAAAGTTAAGGGGAAGACAAGGGGCGCACACGCGTGGCAAGGAGAAAAGTGGGGGGTTGGAGAGGAAGGGGTGTTGCGCCCTTAGGAATACCGTGCCTGCACCACCCGCCCCTCCGCCCCACTCTTACTACGTCATTGGCCCCGAGTGGGCTCATTCTTGCTATCAAAGCTAAGCAGGGTCAAGCCTGGCTAGTACTTGGATGGGAGACCACCTGGGAATACCAGGTGCTGTAGGCTGAGGACCCCTATGTTGGGCTGCAGCACACATTGCCCAAGAGAAGGCAATGACGACCCACTTCTATACTCTGCCATGAAACATCACAGGGTGGATTCCTCACTGAGTGTGGTGTCAGGAGTCAGTGGCATGATCCATGTATTTATATTTTTACTGTAAGATATAATTTTGTGTTTATTCTTTTGGTAATTTATATTTAGTTTCATTGTTCTGCCCTAAAGTTCTGCCTCTGAACACAGCCTTTTGGCAAAACGTGATCACGTCAGACTTGTATGATTACGTATTCGATTGTTGTGGTTTCTATTTGAGCCCTTCATTCCTGTGGGTCTGCTCTTTGTCCTTTTGTGATATTTATAGAAAATTGCCAATATCTTTTTTTTTTATTTATGACATCTCTCTTTAAAACCTTTTCAGTTCATAGTGCTTTTGTAGGATGTTGGACACCAAAAAATGAAACTATAATAAATGATCTCATGTCTAATATTTGCTGATATTGATTGTCTCTGTTCATTTATTTCTATCCCAGTGTCCACATCAATTAATTTACTCATTTTGTTATGGATCTTCTGTACCTTTGGTATCCTGGGGCAGTGTGCACAGTGCTGAAACTTTCCAACGTAACTGCATAGGCTTCAATTCTTTTTCTATATTTCTGTGCATTATTTAACTTTTTAGGCTCTTCATTTATTTTAAGGATGACACTCCTAATCTGTAAATATCAGGGAAAACAACCATGCATTGTGGAGTTGTTCTGCCCCCTAAAGATGCTGAAAAGAATTTTAACATGTATTTTTTATGGCTTGCTTAATATAGTAATACTTTTCACCTTCTGGATTTGTAATTTCAGTTTTCTAAGGTCTGCCTGCAAGCCTGACAAGAACTCTACAAGTAGATTTGAGGGTGCCTTGTCAGAGGTATTGTGGTTTCTATTTTGGCACACTGACCTCCAAATTCTATAACAAAAAAAGTTAAAAATTGTGTGTGTAATTTTGGTCACCTATCCAAATTACATGCACCATTTAATTGGATAAAAGGCTAATTGACGCCAATAATTGACATCTTAACAGGCAAGACCTGTATAAGAGACATGCTAAGGCCACTTTTTCTATGGGATCCATGCCTAAATTTTATGAGCGTGTCAAAAAAACAGAGTGCAGAAATGGGCGGGTCATGGGCAGACCAGGGGCTCCTTTTACTAAGCTGCGATAGCGTTTTTAGCGCACGCAGTATTTTAGTGAGTGCTAACCCTATGCTACACAGCTAGAACTAACGCCAGCTCAATGCTGGCGTTAGCGTCAAGAGCTCATGGTATTGTAGCGCGTGCTATTCCGTGCGTTAAAGCCCTAATGCAGCTTAGTAAAAGGAGCCCCAGGAGTGTTTCTTCAAGTTACACATATAATTATAGAACAAGGGCTTCCGTGCCTAAATTTAGTACAGGCATTTGAACCATGTTTTCGCTGGCTATGCTGGGCATAAGTTCTATTCTATAAATCATGGCTAACTTTAAGCATAGCTTATAGAATAGCACTTTTTTTCAGCGATGATTTTTTTGAGAGCCATATATAGAATTTGGCCCTCAGTATACCATCTGGCTATAGTTATGCTGCTGGAGTCATTAGTACGTTCATTCCAGTGTACAGGTCGTCTTTTTCAGCTCCTTTGTAACCTCATTGATATGGTATATACGTATTTCTCAAAGTGCAAACCAAACCGTTTTCCATATCACATTGTAAATTTCTCTTAAATTCATGTAGCGCACATATCAAAACATGGGAAAATGTGTGTGCTAACAGCACAGCAGCTTCACAGTATGCCAATTTGCAAGTGAATTTTCTGATGTGGAATGCGGTGGGAAATTAGTGGAGAATGGATGGCAAAAGGTTGGGGACTGCACTTAAAGTTAACATATAACAAATTACTGTGTATTAAACATAGGCATAAGCAAAAGAACATAAGAATTACCATACTGGGTCAGATCAAATGTCTGTCTAGACCAGGGGTGTCCACATTTTTTTGGCTTGCGAGCTACTTTTAAAATGACCAAGTCAAAATGATCTACCAACAATAAAATTTTTAGAAACACAAAGCACACTGTACGCAGAGAAAATGTTAATTATAATTTATATTTGGGTTTTTTTTCAAAGAGGTCAAGGCAGATGACTTTAAAATATGCAATGTCACCTCAATAACAATTATACAAAAATAGACAAATATACCCCCGCGATAGCGGTTTTTAGCGCAGGTAACTTCGCTGAATGTCCCATGCTGCTCCCGATGCTCATAGGCTCCATGCGCTAAAAACTGCTATTGCTTTCTTTCTTTCTTTCCTTCCTTCCTTCCTTTCTCCTGCATGCTTCCTATCCTTCAGACCTCATTCCATTCCCCAACCAACACCTCTCTCTGTCCCTCCATGAGTCCAACTTTTTCTTCCTCTCTCCCTGCCCTCTCCCCTTTCTTTCTTTCTCTCTTTCTCTCCCTGCCCCCTTCTTTCTTTCTCTTTCTTTCTCTCTTCCTACCCCTCTTTCTTTCTGTCTCTTTCCTTCTCTCTCCCTGCCCCTTTTCTTTCTGTCTTTCTTTCTCTCTCCCTGCCCCCTTTATTTCTTTCTCTCTCCCTATCCCCAAACCACCGCCGCCAATTTCTACCTGCTTCCCCGATGCCGCAAAAGCCAGGCCCACACCGGGCCCATAAACCTCCCCCCGCCCACCAATGTCAATTATGACGTTGGAGAGGAAGTTCCAGGCCAGCCAGGCAGCGATTGGATGTCCCAGAACTTCCTCTCCAATGTCAGAATTGATGTGTGTGTGGGGGGGGGAGGCTTTTGGGCCCGGCACGGGCCTGGATTTTGTGGCGTCGGGGAAGCAGGGCGAACGCAAAGGCAACACGAGTCTATCGTGGAGTCTGGAATGGGCTCTGCAATCGACCTTTTGGGTACCCCTGGTCTAGACCATATTCTGCTTCTAACAGTGGACAAACCACGTCACAAGTATCTGGCAGAATCCTTAAGAGTAGAAAGATTTAATATCGCATCCCAGGGATAAGCAGTGGTTTTCCCCTGATCTGCCTTAATAGTGGCTTACTTCCAGAAATTTGTCCAAACCTTTTTTAAACCCAGTTACGCTGACCGTTTTTACCACATCCTCTGATAATTTGTTCCAGAGATTAATTATACATGGAGTGAAAAAATTTTTTTTTTCTCCTATTTGCTATAAAAGTATTATTGTGTAACTTCATGGCTGTCCCTTAGTCTGTACTTTTTGAAAGAGTAAACAATAAATTTGGGTTTCACATGTTCCAGATCACTCAGGACATTGTAGACTTCTATCCTATCAGTACTCAACCATCTGTTCTTCAAGCCAATGAGCCCTAACCTCTTAAGCCTTTCTTCATATGAAAGTCCTTCCATCCATTTGATCATTTTGATTACCCTTCTCGGTAGCTTTTTTTTTTTTTTTAATTCCACTAAATTTCTTTCAGATTCTGTGACCAGAATCGTACACAGTACTCAAGGGACAATACAGAGAACATTTTGATTTATTTATTTTTTTTCATTCTCTATTCTTTTCCTATTATTTTGTTTGCCTTATTGGCCACCATCACACGGTTTTATCCATGATGGCATCTAAAGGGCAATTCTATCAACCGGACACTTCCATTTATGTGAGCATTACGGCCCCAATTCTATAAATGGTACCTAATATATAGGCACAGAGGAGCATAAGTGTCAATCATAAGCTAAGCGCCATTTATAGAAATGTGCCTAGCGACGCTTAAATCAGTCCTAGGTGCCAGTAGATATTGAAACCTTAGGCACACAATGCCAGGGCTTTCTTGGCCTAAATGAGTATGCATAAGTAAGGTGCCCAAGTTATAAGTTAGGTGCCCAAGTTAAAACACCCCCTACTATTTGGGGGTTTGCCAGGTACTTGTTTCCTGGTTTTGGTGATATGAAGATGGGATACTGGGCTAGATAGCTATCTCAAGTTTTTAAGGCTATCTTAAGTTCTTATCTGACCACAAACCACTCCTAGCCATGCCAACTTTCTGGTAGGTGTCTTGGAGCAGACACCTCCCTCCAAGTGGCAGGTGCCTACCAAGTTAGGCACCCATCATCTGATTAATTGCCATTTAATTGAATTTTCAATTAACGGCGTTAAGGCTTTTAAAATAATTAACACTATCACCCCCCCCCTTTTTTACAAATCCGTGTAAGAGGTTTTTAGCACTGGCCAGTTCACTGAAAGCTCTACGCTGGTCTGATGGTCATAGAATTCCTATGAACATCGGAGCAGCGCAGAGCATTCAGTGTGCCAGCCAGCGCTAAAAACCTCTTGCGTGGTTTTGTAAAAGGGGGGTAAGTTAGATTTTGTAAAAGGGGGATAAAAGGGGGCTAAGTGTGCCAATCTTGGAGCCTAATTTTAGGCGTCTTTTGTACTGTAGGATCAGGGATTACATGCATATATGTGCAGAATATACTGATCTTAATGCATGCATGTGCACATTTAAACTTGTCACCGTGTATCACCAGGCCGGGCCATGCCCAAGTGGGGGTGGCCGAAAGAGCCCAGAGCACACGGTGCTGACCGAGCAGATTTATCAGTACTAATTGGAGTTGGTGGATCAAGTAAAAACCACTCAATTTTGCTTCCAAAACAAACTTCTTTATTCCAATAGGAACCTCAGCTTTCAAAACCCACAAGCATTCACAGTTCCAAAATGAAAAAACTTGTATTTCCCACTTATAGTCCAAAATGACTCTTCTCTATCTCAAAGCAATAGTTCATAAATTCAAAACTACTTTCAAAATGCTTTCTGGCAGTTGGATACAGTCTCTTGCTGGCAATCACTTCTGGCAGCTTTAGATTGGACCCGCCTCTGAACTCTTTGGATGCAGAGCTCAGGGCATAAGGGACCTCCTCCCACAATGACCGATGGCTGTGTTCCCTCCCAACTAGGACCCACGATCCAGTCTAAGGGAAAAATCCCCAAAAGGAAAAAGGTCTCCAAACTATTGCCAAGGCTGGGCAGTGCTAATTGCCACTGCCTAGAAACTCTGTGGTTCTTGCTCAAAAGGAATGCAAGGAACCCTCACAAGTCACTAAGGCTTTCAGTAACCTTTCTTTTGACTTAAGGTTACAGAGACAGACAGCCCCTTAACTAGCACAACCAGTCTCATCCTAACTTCCTTTAAACCCCATAGCCCACTGATCAGAATCAACATTGCCCTCTTTAAAGTCCATGGATTCTTCCTGGTCTAAAAAGTCTTCATTATCAGAAGCTTCCCTCATGAATTCATTTAACATTTCAGCTTCCATAAAGTTAGATCTGACCTGGGTGTTAGGCTGAGGTATACTGCTGTGTGCCCTTGGAACTGATCTCCTGTCTCCATTTTGTCTCCTCTGCTCCCATGTGGGTTGGTTTAGTGGCTGCCTCCCTTCTAAGCACTGCTGCTGGTTCCTATAAGCCTCAGGATAATGAACAACAGGTGTGACTTGTTCCTGACTAAATTGAGGACTGAAATATTCCTGGTGTTGCCTGGAATTGTGTCCCCCATGAATGTTAGGAGATGTGTGGTGCATCCTCCCCCTAGGAACAATATCTTGAGTATTTAGTTCCCCTTACCCATTGTTCTCCCTTCTCTAATTCTGGCAAAAACAAATAGGTACTTCCTTGCTCTTCATTGATCTTCCCCTGCCTGGCTGTAGTTCTGGGCTGAGGTGTTGGTGTGGGTAGTGTTTTATCTCTTTGGGAAAGTATTTTCCCTTGCCTAGCCCTAGGCATAAGCGTTCCCTTGCCTAGCCCTAGGCATAAGCGTTCCCTTGCCTAGCCCTAGGCATAAGCTCAGTTGCAGGGCCTACCCTGTGACAATGTGCATAAATCAGTAATAGGCCTAAGAAGCACTATTCTGTAAATACCCTCTTAAACGTCATCTGCATATCAGAGTGGACATTTGTCCTCAAGTGGCATGGACGTGAAGGTATTTTGTCCAGTGAAGGTTTGGGAGCAATTTGTTCCTTGCTACCCATCAAGATTCAATAGCCCAGATCAAACAAATTATTTTGTGTATCCCCTTGTAGGAAACAGCTTAAAAATACTGCAGTGGGGCATAGCAAAGTATTTAATTTGATATGGGGCCCATTGACATCCTTTGTTAATTCAACATATTTTCTTGGTTTTCAAATCTTTTCTTTATTTTTATACATGTCCAGGACGAGGTGGGTGGGTGGGGGGATATATTTTTTGGTTCATTCTTGATCAAATTGTTGGATGGGAGGGGAGGGATATTTATTATCTTCTTTGTTATTGATGGAAAAAATTTAAGTGCTTACCAAAACAACATTACACATAAAAGACCACGACTACCCGATTACTAAAACAATAAAAATATTGGGAGTCACACTAGACACACATTTGACAATGGGTGAACACACAAATGTAGTGGTAAAAAAATGCTTCCTGGCATTATGGAAATTAAAGACCATCAAAAAATACTTTGACCCACTATCATTTAGATTACTAGTGCAATCACTAGTGCTTTCTACACTGGACTATTGCAATATCGTTTACATGGGTATACCCAAAAAAACAATGAGGAAACTTAGAATTGTTCAGAACACAGCAGTCCGCTTGATATTTGGATTGAAAAAAAGCAACCATGTCAGCCCCTACTACAAACTGCTGCACTGGTTGCCAGTCGAGGCATGAATAATATTCAAATTCTCTTGCATATGCTTCAAGCTGGTTTGGGGACTAGCTCCTACATACTTGCTATTCCACTTCGTATTATACAGTCCCGTAAGACAAACCAGAAACTGCAATCTATTTGCATATCCAAGCACTACCGGCATTAAATACAAAACCTTTCTGGAAAGAACCTATATGTATCAAGCAAACAAACAACAACACTGGCTTGACAACTACATTAATGGAGCTAGGCTGACCTACGACGTTTTTAGAAAAGCCATAAAAACTGCCTTATTCGACAGATATATCACCTAAACAGTAACTCTGTTAATCATTTTCTTTTCTATTTCTATCCAATGCCCCACCGAAACTCTTAACAAACTGTATTTTGTAATTTGCTCCTATTTCTAACATGTCCCCTCTGAAAATACTTAACAAACTGTATATTGTATTTCGCTGTATTTCAAGATTCTACATACTGTAATTTCTCTATATTTTGCTGTATTTCAAGATTATACATACTGTAATTTCACTGACTATCTGCATATTGTATCTCACTGATTGTCCAGCTCTCTTCAAATGTAAACCGCCTAGAAGTCACATGATTATTGGCGGTATAGAAGAATAAAGTTATTATTATTATTATTATTTTGTAATCTAGATGCACTTCTCCTTATGAGAAGCTCAGAGTGATATGGGGAATAAAACTATGCCAGGGTACACCTGGAGGAGCCTTCGCGTGTGCGGATCGCCGGACTTGATGGACCTAGGGTCTGTTCCGGGGATGGCACTTCTTATGTTCATATGTATGTATAATTTATGGCACTTTGTATTAGTTTTGAAAATTAATAAAGATCTATTAAAAAAAACAAACACTGCAGTGACCCAGGCTATTTAAGGGCTCATTTTCTTTTTTTTTTATTTTTTTTTTTTAATATTCTTTATTCATTTTCAAAATTACATTAAGTGTAAAATATATTCATTCACAGTAACAATAAATATATCACTTATAAACAATCATTGGTACATTATATAAATTTTTATCCCTTCCCCTTTCCCATCCCTCCCATCCATATCTTCCATTATTATATAATATATGTAATAATAAAAATACCCCCCTCCCTATATCCTGAACTGATAATTAAAAGGGAAATAATTTTACTTAATCCTTACAATATTTTGTTAATGGTTTCCACACATCCTGGGTCACCAGGCCGCCCAGTGGTATAAAATATTAAGTGGATTTACTAAAAAGAAATTAAAAACTGGTTTAAGAGATATTTGGAGCATTGAGATTAAGCATGAAATTACTGTATCTCAATGGCCACGAATTTGGTCTTGGAGGATGAAATGTACGGTGTCTGCATCTATGAGACAAACTTGGTTTTTTCTGTTACATAGAGCGTTATGGACCCCTGTTAGGTTGCAAAAATTAGATAGTTCTTTGTCTAATAGATGCTGGCATTGTCATCTAGAAGTAGGAACTTTAGATCATTTATTGTTTCATTGCCCATATATTATGAATTTTTGGAAATCAATTTGGGACCAAATTAATAATTTATTAGATAACCCAGTGGCATTATCTTATGATACTGTGATATTTGGTATGGAAATGAGAGCAAAAAGTCAGATTTCTGCTAACAACAATAAATTATTACTAATAATGACTGGGGTTGCCATTCAGCAAATTACATATAATTGGAAGGATTGGAGGAGATTAAATTATAACTTTTGGTGGAATTCTTTATGCCATATCTATAAAATGGAAAGATTTATTGCTGTACAAAGGGGATACTTTAAGAAATTTAAGGGCTCATTTTCAAAAGAGAAAAACATTCAAAAAGTGGCATAAAATGGCAGATGAACGTTTTTCTCACCAAACCTAGATGGTAGTGAACTTCAAACACCCAAACATCCTCCACCTTCCAGTGTTTTTACTGGGGTATGAATATCATCTCAAGTTCACATTTTGAAGCTAATGGAGGCGAAAGCCTTGAAAAGTAAGGCAGTAATAAATTAGGTTTGGGTGATTGAGGCTGATATAGAAAAGGATACAAAAAGACTGTAGACAACTTTAACCCCTGATGAAGCTAACAATAGCAAAATGGCTTGGCTCCAGTTGGGTAGAAGGTAAGTATTGATATTCTATCAAACTACTGTCTAAACACTCAATCAGCTAAAATTTGGTTAAAGATTGCCTAGGGAGGGTTTGATATGAACTTGCGATGATATTCATATCCCAGTAAAAACATTGGAAGGTGGAGGGTTTTTGGGTGTTTGAAGTTCACTACCTACCCATAAGCAATATCATATAATCTGGTTTCTTTATACTTGGCTCAGTTTGTTACATGAAACAATTTAGTTGAGCAAGTTGTGTTCTGACATTTTTGAATTTGACGTGGTAAATTACTCATATACATCCTGCATACATGTGTAGGGTTACCAGATTTTCCATGGAGAAACCTGCACACTTGGCCCCACCTTGTTCCACCCCCCTGCCCAGCCTTCATACACCCCCTAGCCCCGCCCCATTCCACCTCCAGCCCCGCCCCCACAAAGCCTCTTCTTTCTTTTCTGACCTCCGGGTCACTTCTGGAGGGCCTCCGACACAGCCCTCCAGACACAGCCGGGAGGTCGGGGGCTTTACAAAACCCGGACAAACTACTGGGTTTTGGAAAGTCCATCCGGGCACCCAGACAGTACTCTAAAAAGAGGACATGTCCAGGTTTTCCAGGACGTCTGGTAACCCCATTAATGTGGCTTTAATCATAGTTTCAGGAGGAGTGGCCTAGTAGTTAAAGCTACAATCTCAGCACCATGAGGTTGTAGGTTCAAGCCCAGTACACTACTCCCCCGATATTCACAGGGGTTCCGTTCCTGGAACCCCCGCAAATCTTGAAAAACCGCATATACATTTTTTCATGGGGGAGACTGAAGAGGGCAGCGGGAGAGCAGCCGGAGTGCCGCGAATGCAGGAAAACACTTGCAGTATGCTCCGACCGCCTCTTCCTGCACTATGTTGGGCCTTATCCAATCAGGAGCTGAATGTCAAAGCAGCTCCTGATTGGATAAAGCCCGACTTAGTGCAGGAAGAGGTGGTCAGACCATACCGCGAGTGATTTCCTGCACTCGCGGCGCTCCGGCTGCTCTCTCCTGCCTCTCCCGCTGCCCTCTCCTTGTCGGCAGTTCGCGGTCAGAAAATACCACGAATGACTGGGACCGCCAACCACCAACCATGAACGACCAGGGGAACACTGTACTGCTCTTTGTGACCCTGGGCAAGTCACTTAATCCTCCATTGCCCCGTTAGGTATATTGTGAGCCCACTAGGACAGATAGGGAAAAATGCTTGCGTACCTGAATGTAAAATCCACTTACACAACCTCCATTGATAGGTGGCACATAAATAAGGTTGCCAGATTTTCCTTTCAGAAAATCCAGATACCTAGCCCTGCCTCCAGGCCTGCCTAGTTCCACCCATCCCTGCCCTAATCCCGCCCCAAGCGCGGACACTATGTGATGAAATCACACATACATGCACGTGTGCATAACGTCATCACGTGATGGCCGCACATGCGCGGACTTCCTCCCTGCCAGATACAGCTTTTCAAAACCCGGACAAAGTGCCGGGTTTTGAAAAGCTGTCCGGACCCCCGGACATCTGGTAACCCTACACATAAATAACTGACCAAAAAAAAAAAATTCCTAAGAGCAGGGTTTTCACTTTTGCACCTTCTTTAGAATTTCAAAAAGAAGCACATATTTTATTTCAGGAAACTAGTGCACCCCACATAGCAAATGTGTGTGCAAATAGTTTTCCTGGGGTAATTTTCAAAGAGAAATGCTGTGTGTATGTTGGCTTTGAAAGTCTGGCAAAGACCATATAGTGGAAATATTTAATTTACCCCTCAATTATGTGCTATATGTGCTTATTCTCTAGAAATTCAACAATCATCTTTGTGCTGGTCACTGTCGAGGAGTATGTTTTCCTATAATAACCTTCAAATATTGAGTTTGTTGTTTTCCTGTGTGAATTTGTCCCTGCTGTTCATGAATTTAATACATGTTTCTGATTTATTTGTTCTGCCTAATTAGCCATGACATAACCTTCTTGTTCTTGTCCCCATATTTATATTACTTGCTCTTGGATTTAAAGCATCAGTCTTTCTGTTTTGGGAGAACTGAATGTATTAGCATAGAGAAGCAGCCCAATGATTAGGGTAACAGGTTAAGAAACCAGGGCTCAAATCCTATGGATACTCCTTACGGTCTTAGGCAAGTCTCTTTTACTAAACTGATGTTCGTGCTAGTGAGCGCTTATTGCACGTTAAAAAGGCTTACCACAGTGAAATGGCTAATTTGCACGCACAAACGGTGCACTACAAATATTTTTAATTTTCTCAGAAGGGGGTGTGTTAGGGGGTTGGAGAGTGGGTGTGATAACACTAATAAGTTAGCATGTGAGGCATTGCCATGTGCTAATTGATTAGTGTGGGGCTAACACTGGGGATCTTACCACCTACAAAATAGATGGTGGTAGGGGCTCACACAGTGAGGCCTGGATTCTCAAAACGGCAGCGGAATCAGCCAGCGCCTGAAAAAATGGCACCAATCGCACATCACTCAAACTATGGCGCCATTTTGAGAATCGTGGTATGCATCAAAGATAGGCACCAGAAATGTAGGGCCAGGGTTTTAAAGGCTTTTATTTCCGGCACCTAGCTTCGACGTAGAAGCACACTTACCCCCTCTTCTATTAAACTGCGCTATGAGCGTCGGGAACAACGTGGACCATATAGCACGGCTCCCCGCGCTAGAAACTACTAGGGCAGTTTCGTAGAAGAGGGAGTTAGTGGTGTCGAATGTCAACCCTACCCATAACCGTGCCTCTTTTGATGTTCGGTAAACACCTGCGTAGACGCAATTCCAGCGCCTACATTTTTTTTTTCTTAATTAGTTTTTGATTGGTTTTTTTAAAGGCGTGATCACTTACCACACCATTAAAACACCATTTTGAGAATCCAGGCCTACGTTTTTTAATGGCTATGCACTAATGGCAAAATTCCTACATGCACCAAGATAGCTGTGACTTTTCAGCTACTACATCCACAACCCTTGTAAGATCCTCAGCGATACCACTTAGGGCTCAACATTAGAGAATGACACGGTGACCAAATTCATCACCGTTCCCGTCCCCGCGGATAACCACGGGAAACCGTTTTCATGTCATTCTTTAAGGAGAGAGGGAAGAATCAGAGTATAATTGGGCACAACCACTGACCCGCAAGGTAGAAGGACTGAAGCTGAAATAGACACTACAGAATGACAGTCTCTGGTATCCAGAACAGATATTGTGATGTCATAATGCCTCATTCCACCAATGCCTAAGAACCAATCACATCAGTGATGTCACAATGGCTTCATTATCCTTGGCTCACATAAGAATCATAGTATGAATTGGCACAGCCATTGACCCGCAAGCTTTGCTTTGAAGAATGCTGGGGTAGAAAAACCGAGGTTGAAATAGACACTAGAAAATGACATGGGATTATTTCCCGCAGTTATCCGCGGGGACGGGAACGGTGATGAATTTTGTCACCGTGTCATTCTCTACTCAACATCTCTCATTGTCCTAAGCTTTATGTGTCTAATTGTCACTGGATCTGATTTTCTAGTTTTCTTAGTCTTATTTTAAGACTTTACTTTTACTTAGTACATTCATTTATTTCGTAACTTTTGTTATAAGCAAATACTTAGCTTAAACTGAGTGGTCTCTGGCTAGGGATTCTGATGCCGACATGTTTCACATAGACAGCTTTCTCAAGGCTTGACCCTTAGGGAAACAAAATCCTGTTAACATCAATATGCTCTCTATTTTGCCAACAAAGTCTTTAACTAAGCGGTAATCCTCCTTCTGCTACACTTACCTAACAGATAAACCGCCAGTGTCTGCGATCCACTAAATCTTCAGGAATGGCGGCAGCATTTTACTTTAGTTTTAAATAGAGCAGGGAGCCAGATCAGCTGAGACAAACATCATCACATTGCTCAGAATTTGCCGGAGCCACCCACCACAATCTAATTGGATTATACCAATGCCTTTCTAGAATCCCTCCCCCAGGCAAAATTAGCATAGAGCTATTAATTAAGAAGACGGGAAAATCAAAAGTGGCCTTAGTGTGCAGGAAAGACCCATGCAAGGGGTATGCTTGCCATGGCTTTAGTGAAAAGGTCCCTTAGCTCTCTATTGCATCAGGAGCACATTTTCAAGGAACAGGAAAACACCTACCATATGAAGGGGTGCTGAAAAGTTCTCATCCCAACCAAGAAGAGAATAACATAGATTTGGTTCAATCGTGGTTCAATAATGGTTAATAATACTTTGCTAGGGAAATCAAAAATAGTAATCTGTGAGGATAGCTATAAATTAAATTCACTACTCACAGCTCTAATAATATTCAATAAATAATTAATAAATAAATATAAAGTGCTCAGACCCAAACCATAAAGATGTTTGTGATAACTACAAACTTATGGCTGTCTTATGGGACCATCATTGCGCTTTATTGTCCCATACCACTCACATCATTTACTATTGACAACATGCCATAAAAAGCAATGATATAATAAAGGCATGTTGTCAATAGTAAATGATGTGAGTGGTATGGGACAATAAAGCGCAATGATGGTCCCATAAGACAGCCATAAGTTTGTAGTTATCACAAACATCTTTATGGTTTGGGTCTGAGCACTTTATATTTATTTATTAATTATTTATTGAATATTATTAGAGCTGTGAGTAGTGAATTTAATCAATAATGGTTAAAACATATTATTTCGTTTCTGCAAACTGGCACTTAACGAAATAAGATAACACTCTTTTCAGCTACAATGGCAAAATAACGCTCATAATTTAGGAAGTTGGTTGGGCTGAGAACCTTCCAGCACCCTCTCACACTTAGGTGCCTATTATAGAATCACATTTAGCGGCACCTAACTTAAAACTTAGGCACCTGTAATGTAGGCCAAGGCTTTAAAGGCCTACATTTTAGAAACCTAAGTCCTTTAGAAAATTGGGCCTAGAAGTACCTAAGCCTTTTTCCACCCCTAAACACACCTACTTTGGTGTTAGGCACTGCTAGGCACAATGCAATAGGCACCTATCTTTTGTAGCATAGCACCTAAGAAGATAGTTGCCTATCTCCCATAAAAGTAGCCATTGAGAACGAAATTCTATAAATGGCATCTAAAAAATTGACGCCCAAAAAATAGCGCTTAGCGCTATCCTATCAATGCACTCAAAGTTAGGGGCCATTTATAGAATAGCACTTGGCACCGGAAACAGCGCTTAACTTTAGGTGTGGCCATTTACACCAAATGAAATGTGTAAATCTTTGTGCCTAAGGGGGGGGGTCTTATACTAAGACGCAGTAGCCAATTTAGTGTGCGCTGAATGCTAACGCGTCCATAGAATATAATGGGCGTGTTAGCATTTAGCGCGCGCTATATCGGCTAGCGCGCCTTAGTAAAAACACCCCTATAATAAGTGCAGGTCCACCTTATTCTGCAATTGTGTGTGCAAATTGAAGGTATACTCCTGATCCACTCATGACCCTCCCATGGTCCTGCCCCCTTTTTGGAACCATGCATAAAATTTATGTACAAATCCCACACCTAAATATACGCATCTACGTTTTAATTAATTCCAATTAGTGCCAATAATTATTTGTTAAGCTCCAAATTATTGGTGCTAATTGGCCCATTATTCGATTAAATTGTGTGCCATGAAAGCCAAGAAGTTCTGAGCCAAAGGTGAGGGGGCCCAGGATCCCCTTATGACTACACCACTGCAATGAATACAGAGTATATGTAATTAATGACCCTTCCATTAAGGGTCCCTTGGATGTTCCAGGTAGCAGGTCTAACTCCTGATGTTGACCCCTTCAAGACCACAGCACCTTGACAGATGCACCTTCTTTGGTTTTAGACATTCCTATCCTTGTTTTGTAATGAACATCTAAGTGTGTGCGTGGTGGGGGGGGGGGGAGGAAACCAACAGTCACCCAGAGTGGATGGTTCAGTGTGGAGTATCCTTGAAGGATGCTATTGAAGCAGGATATTTAGGGAGTTCCGATAGAGAGGTTTCAATAAAGGTAAAAGAACGCCAGGAGTGTTTAAGAGGAAGGCAGAGTAAAGGACTCAAATTATCCATGTCATTTATCCATGCTAGAAGCCTAAAAAATAAAATAGGAGAGTTGGAGTATATAGAACTGAATGATTAGGTAACGACCTGGAGGAAGGTGGGCAACCAATGAGACACTGTGTTACCTGGGTAAAAATTATGTCGCAAGGATAGAGTAGATCAAATTGGAGGACTGTTGTGCTATGTTAAAGGAATTGAATTAATGAAAATAAACATTGTGCATGACATAGATTGTAGTGTGGAATCCATATGAATAGAAATTCCATGTGTGAAGGGAAGGAATTAGAACATGATGTGGGGACAGAGATTCATCCACTAATCTACTCTATAACACAACCCCACATGGAAACCTGATATCCACCCTGCAACACTAAAAGGCCTTACTCACACACAAAACTCCAATCACTCAACAAATAAATAGCAGGAAGGGAAAAGAAAAAAGAAGTGGAGAAAAAGCCTCAGTTCAGCTTCATCTGGCAAAAAACTCCACTTCTTCAGAAAAACACTCCTGCACATCCAACAAAATATGGAGAAAAGCTCTATAATAGCCTGCAGAGTGATATCAAACGGCACGCCAGGCCTCACAGCCCCAAATCGTGATGATGTGAACAAATGAGCACTACAGCATTACAGTCCAGGATCTTGCATAGAAGACAGAATGAAAAACAACTTAGCTGCTATTGGCTTCCAGGATGTTCTCAGTCCAGCACTTCACCTCCTGTGCCTTACAGCCACAGACCCAACGGGGAACCCTCCGTTTCGCTTCATTCGCTGTGTCAGGGGTGTCAACTTCACTGCTTCTCAAACACAATTTCCAGGCCTTTTAGTGTTGCAGGGTGGATATCAGGTTTCCATGCGGGGTTGTGTTATAGAGTAGATCCCGAGTTTATAGAGGACAGAGATTCATCCCCATCCCCTCACCGCCCCTCAGTAAAATGCATTTTTCAGCCCCTTCCTTTCACTGCCCCCGTAAGGCAATTCTTATGTTCTTAATTTATGAACATCTAAAACACAAAGAGTGCTTCTAAAATGAATACCGTAAACACGTTCTTCCCAATATTCAGCACTATTTAACCAGCCAGAAATGAGTCCTGTCCAGTTAAATACAATACCGACAAATATTCAGACCATGCGAGATTGCTGGCGATCTCCCATGGTCAGTAGCAATAGTGGAAATTCAATGCCGGCAGTATATCTAGCGACTGACACTGAATTTCTAGTTCAGCGGCTAGCTGGCTAAATCTCAACAGCCAAAGATATACCACTGTTTTAGGTGGCTCTATCTGGCCTTTAAACTTAGCAGGCCATAGCCACCTATCTCCTGCTGAATATTGCTGGATAGCTGTCTTTGTGTTATTTAGCCATCTGGGAGTCATTCCCATTCAGTTGAATAAAGCTGATTATTGGGCCCAAGAGTGTTTGGCTGGCTACCTGTTAATATTCAGTGGGAGATAGAAGACATAGCTCCACTGAGTGGTAAGAAGGTAAAAATTGGTCATCTATATCACACGATAGCCACCGATTTTAAGCACCGACTGGCCAAGTTTAGTGACCAAACTGAGCCACATAAATAGCTGGTCTATCTTTAGCTATAACTTAGGGCTCCTTTCACTAAGTTGTGCTAGCGTTTTTAGCACACGCAGGATATTACCGCGCACTACACGGCTAGAAGTAACGCCAGCTCAATGCTGTCGTTAAGGTCTAGCGCACGCAGCAATTCAGCGCACGCTATTCTGCACGTTAATGCCCTAACGCACTTTAGTAAAAAGAGCCCATAGCTGGCCAGCGCTTAAAATCACCATAGCCAGCTAAGCCTGAGCTAGCCAAAAATAGACTAGAAATGTCTCAGCATTGAATATTGGCAGTCAGTGCTGACAGTGGGAGTTAGCCAGCCTCCTTCCCACAGTCTCAATATTGGCCCCTTAAAGTAGGCCTGATATTTGATTGGAAGCCAGTGAAACTTCATATGGGGGGAATATGATCAGAGTATTTCACTCCACTGCTCAACTGTTGCCACATTTTGAGCTATCTGAAAGGACTGAACAGCAGAACCAGAATATTACATTAATCTACATGCAGAAGCACCATCACCTATACCACCATGTGGAAGGCTGTTTGATTTAATGATGATCTTAATTAATGAAGCACAAATAGTTTAAAAATTATCAGCAAGATCACCTTCAAAATTATGGCCAAAATGTCAATTTAGAATCTATCATTTCTAGGCACTGAATCTGCTCATGCACTAAAACAGTCTGACCAGCTAAGGTCATAGAAGCAGAGGGTTCATAATCAGGATAATTAGAAATAATCATAACTCTGCTTTTTTAAATTAATAGATAGTTCATTCAGCATGAACTACTCACTCACTTGACTGAAATGCTTAGAGAAATCCAGTGAAGAGAGGCTTTCATTTAACTGAAAAGCACATACAGTGAAACATCATCAGTATAATAATAATAATAATAATTTATTTTCTTGTATACCGCCCCACCAGCAGTTCTAGGCGGTTCACAACAGAAGAACTGAAACATTTCAGTTAAAAAATACAATTTCAAAAAACACAACTATTATAACTACTGCATCCATTAAATATAGCATTAGATAAAAAGTACATGTAAAATACAGAGCCTAAAAAAAAAAATACCTTCTTAAATATCAACATTTTTGTTTATCAAATAGGTGAGTTTTCAATAATTTCCTAAATGTAAGATAAGAATAGGCTTGAACAATCAGTGGACTCATCCAGGAGTTCAACTTCCCCGCCTGATATTCCAATGTCCTGTCCAAAAAAGTCTTATAGCGACAGGCCCTTGGGGTAGGGAAGAGGAACATACCTGAATTTCTGGTACATTTTAATGAATTAAACAGTTTCAGGTAAGATACAAAATAGGAAGGTAATAAACCAAAAAGAGCCTTATAACAGATACACCCAAACTTTAAAAATACTCTGGCCTCAAAAGGCAGTCAATGCAGTCTAGCATAAAAAGGACTAACATGATCATACTTCTTAAGACCAAAGATTAAACGAACTGCTGCATTCTGAACTAATCGAAGCCTTAATAGAATCTTTTTTGGTAGCCCCAAATAAACAATATTTGTTAAATCGCCTATACAGAGTTTCTAGGCGTCAATCAAGATCATCAACAACTCTAAAAAATATAATCACTTAACCCCGCTATTAATAAGCCCACTGGTTACCAATTGGACATAGGATTACGTACTAAAATTCTTCTACTACTCTCTTGAGAATTGAGGCCTTATTAAGAGTTTAAAGATATGAATAATTATAATACTTGTAATTTAATGATTATCTAGTTTACCTTTTTTTTGACTTGTCTTTATTATTTAATGATAGTCATATTGTCCATATATTCTGCTTTCTGTAACAAGAGTATTCTTGTGGATTATTTTGAAAATGCATTACAAAAAAATAAAATAAAATAAAATTCTTCTACTGACCTTTAAAACTCATGCCTTTAGTTGTCCGGAATTTATAAATAGGTTTCTCATCCCCTACAATCCTTCAAGATCGCTAATATCTGCTTCACAACATCTTTTATCTATCCTTTCAATGAATCATATCAATACGATGCGCAGAACTACGGTATTTGTTCAGTCACCACCCCATCGCTGTGGTATTCCGCCCCTACTTACTTTAAAGAAGAAATGTCATTGATCTGGCTCAAAGCTAAACTAAAGACATTTTTATTTACAGATGCATACAACATATAACCGTCCTTATTGGGATGACTTGCGGGTTTAATAGTGTTTTTAGCAGATCAAAAAAAATTAAACTACCTTTCCTTATGTTCTTACCCGACATGTTTCTTTGCTATATGATATTGTAGTTCTTCCCCCTTACCTGTTGTATCTGTATGTTTGTCTGTCCTATCCATGATATTATATGTATTGGTCTTTGTAAAGTAACCTTTTTATTTTAATTGCACAAATTTAACAAATTTGAATAAAACATGGAAAACTTAGCATACATCCTAACCCCCCCCCCCCCTTTATACAAAACTGCGAAAGCGGTATTTAGCGCAGTTCCTATGAGCGTCGGGAGCAGCGCAAAGCATTTAGCATGCTGGTCTGCGCTAAAAACCGCTTTTGCAGTTCTGGAAAAGGGGTGGAAAATGAATATTGCGCTGAAGCAACATTTTGTAAAGAAGAACCTTGTAGATATTAAAAAGTAAAGTGGATAGTGAAGAGATACAGCAGTACCACTGTTTACCCGTTGCAATCTATTAGTCAACTATGATATAAGATATTTAGGGGGGACTTCAAGTGGTGTTAAGGCTTTAAGGACTCCTTTTACTAAGGTGCACTAACGGTTTTAGCACGCGCTATATGCTAATGCCTCCATAGAGCTTGCGTTAGCATTTTCCATTTAGTGCGGGAGTAGCACGCATGGCATTGTAGCGTGCGCTAAAAACGTTAGCGCACCTACATAAAAGGAGCCCTAAGTCACGTTAATTGATTCTTAATGTGATTTAAATAGCTCTAACATCACTGTTATAAAAATAGTGCAGCGATATCTAAGTCACTGCATGTTAGGGAGTAATAAGATACAAAATATGCAAATGCATGTTTTGCTTCTCATTGCTATACAAATGTTCTAATGCGAAATTTTCCTTACATGGGTCAGTGCAAGAGTAGCCAGGAGCAATTGGGCATCAGACTTGACTGACACCCCAACTCCCCATCAGTCCCCTCAAAACCACCAATGAGTTGTCAGGTAGCCACTAGGGAGAGGTTGGGTGGGTCAGGGGGGCCATACATAGGGGGTGGGTCCATGAGGGGGGGACACTCACCACTGCAGCCCAGGAGCATTGCGCCATAACTTGGTGTAGCCCGATTCTCCCTGGGCAAAGAAATAATGTTGCTAGTGAGGTGGCTCGCAAGCAGTGTTATTCCTCTAAGATGGGATTCAGCAACCTGCGTACTGGGATACCACAAGTGGCTGAATCCCATGGGGCATTAAGGTACACCAAAGAGCAAACTTTTACCACACCTTAATGAATTCCCCCTAAATGACAATTCCTCCTACCCCACATTCTTCTATTTTTTTTAAAAATGAAGTCTATATAAAATAGTGTCCAAAACTGTCCTAAAACCATATAAGAATATAAGCCTGCCTCTTACCCTACACAGTGGGAAGAATAGAATCAAGTAAAGATATAATCGGAGTTTCAGAACTCTATCTTAACAACATCCATGTCGATTAATATCTATTCAGATCAAAAAATTCCTGAAATTGTAAACAAACCACTTTCTCATACTGTAATTTAGGTTAAAAAAATGGCAGATTTGATAGAGGTCTATAATTAACACAATCAATAGCTGCAGCAAAATTCTTTTAAAACAAGCCACACAGAAGCATGTTTCAATTTATCAGGCAAAACTCCTTCCTTTCATGATAAATTTACTAAATCATTCAAGAAAGCAGCTACCACATCTTTAAGGTACTGGGACTGAAAGCATATCTAATGAACAGGCTTACCTTATAAACCTTGTAATATAGAACTAATTTTTACTGGACCGATGATATCAAAATTGTTCCATTTTTCTGTTTGAGCAAACACAGGAGAAGATGGTATCTCAACATCTAATTATGGCCTGAATCAATTTCTAAAAATTGGAAAGACTTACAGAAAAAAAAGATATCTAGATATCACAGATTACAGACAATGCCAAAATGTTCTGGTAGTTTAGGCAAAGTCTTTTGTATGTGAATCAGAAAAAATGCTTTGTTTCCAAATCTACATCAATGTGTGGTAAAGGTTCACCCTTTACCACCCCCTGATGCCCTGTGGGATCCTGGTACTGCAAGTTGCTCAATCCCATTTTAGAGGAATAGCACTGCTTGCAAGACACCTCACAGGCAGCGTTATTCCCATGGCCCAGCAACATCGGTCTACCAGAAAGTCATAGTCCAGTTCTCCTGGACCACTAGCTCAAGGACTCCCCCAGACTTTGGCCCCCTTTCACTCAAGCCCCCTCCCCCCCGGGGTTCAAAGCCCCTTCCCCCACTCTCATCATTTTCATTGGTGGTTCAAGGTGGGGGGTCTTCTGGGGGTCCTCTGGTGTTTGAGGGTTCTGTCAGGAGTGATGCTCACTCAATCCTGCCCTGTCCTGCGTTAGCTGCAAAATGGCACCTCCTAGTGGTAGTCTCATATGACTACTGCAAGGGGTCTGAGCTTCCATAGTTGCAACAGACTGCCACTAGGGGTGCCATTTTGCAGCCAGTGAAGGGCAGAAGCGACCAAGTATTGCTCCTGACTAAAAAGCTTCCAGACTCCAGGAGACCCCCCTAGAAGACCCCCACCCTGAACCACCAATAAAACCGTAAGGCAGGGGTGAAGGTGGGGAAGGATACTTCAAATTCCAGGGGGGTCTTGTGTGAGAGGGACCAAAGTCTGTAATGGTCCCTGAGCATCAGGCAGCAGCTTTGTGGCCCAAAGCTCCTGGATGGTAAAATAACCCCAGCACAAAGCTTGGTTAGTTTACCATGGTTTTTGTGCCCTAACATGACTTACAGTGTATCATTGCAAGTTGCATTAGAACATTTGCATAGCAATGAGATGCAAAACAAGCATTTGAATATTTTGCATCTTTCTAACTTGCGGCGATTTATTTATCGCTGTGGTATCTTTGCTCAAGCAGCGTTAAGGCCTTTTAAGTTGTGTTAAGGCTCAATTAGCATGACTGAAGGCCTAACGCTGCTTGATGAATTCCCCCCTAAATCTATATTCCTGTAACAATTACAGATATTGCAGCCTTTAAGCCTCATCTCAGTATTTATGCCATTTCCTCTCTGTGCTTTAAAAGCTTCTTTTTGTCTTATTTGAAAACTAGCGACCTTCCTTCTATATGGTTGGATTTTTTTTTCTTCAATCTTTTTATCAAAGAAAAAGCAAAAATACAATACAAAAGACAATTTCCCCCCAAAATACAATATATAAAAACTCAACCGTATCTTTATCCTGGAAATTCAATGCTAGGTGATGTCCAGGCTCCAGTACTGAATTTTCAGGTATATGGAGCGGGCTGTGCAATATTTGGCACTTAAGAGAGGAGAGTGGAATAATGGTTAGAGCTACAGCTTCAACACCCTGAGATTGTGGGTTCATGGCCAGTGCTGCTCCCTGTGACCCTGGGCAAGTCACTTAATCCTCCACTGCACTAGGTACATTAGATAGATTGTAACCCCACTGGGACATATTAGGAAAATATTTGAAGTACCTGTATGTAAATCACCATAGGCCTGATTCTGTATAGGACGCCCAGTCTCAGAAGCCACCTAAGCGGCTTTTGAGAATCACACATGGGCGTCCTATATAGAATTGCATCTGTCCTAATGGACAAGCGCCTAACCCCGCCTAACCACACTGATTCTCTAACTAGTATCTATGTCACAAGCGCTGGTTAGAGAATCGTGTTGCCGCTGAGCTGATTGTGGCAAGAGAATCTCGCTACCGCGATCATCTCAGTGGCAACCGTAGCAGCAATCGCAGCGGCAAAGAACCCCCACCCACGAAGTCAAACAGCAGGAGGTATGCCCACTCCCTCCTGCCACCCCCTCCCCCGAAGCATAACACCCCCCCCCACGAAGCATCCACTGGCAGTAGGAGTGCCCAGTTCCTCCTGCTGGAACCCCCCTCGAAACCCCCTCTACCTAATCACAATAGGCATGAGTAAGGTGACCATATGTCCCGTTTTCAATGTTTTCAATGGTCCCGTTATGGGACCGACCATCCCGTTGTCCTGACCCACCGCTTCGGGACGCTGAAATGTCCCTTTTCAGGGACAGCGTCCCAAAGTTGTGCGCGGAGACAAGGGACCGGCGATTGCTTCCCCTCCTGCGCTAAAGCTTGCCTCCCTCCTTCCCTCCCTACAGCACTGAAATGGTCATGGGGGGCCCGCCAGGTCTGAAATCACCCTCCCTATTCTCAGGACCGGCATTAGGGGATGGCAAGAGGGCCCTGCGATCCAGGCAGCTCACTTAGCTGCCATCAGCCCTGCCTTCGGCTGCGCCAGTAATGCTAAACTGGATGGTAAACCCAAAGAGAGATGCCGCAGGACTTTCCCACTTGCCTCCATCACTCAAAGTTCTGCCGCTCTCGATCCCGCCCCCCTAAGAATCACCTCCAGTCTCGCAACAGCACTGGAACACTCACCTCTAAATTAAGCTAAGGGCTGATTCCCTGAGGGAAAAGAGGGGAAATACTGGAATGGGATGTGGGAAGATGGTGGGTTGGAAAGATGGTGGCTCAGGAAAGGGGAGAAAGCTGCTAAATCAGATAAGGAAGAAAAAAAGGAACACAGGAAGATGCTGGACATGGAGGTTGTAGGGTGAAGGAAAAAAACAGACATGATGTGAGTAGAAAGGCAGGTGGGGATGCTGGACACGGGGCATGCTGACACAAAAGGAGAGATAAGGAAAAGGGAGAGGAACGAGAGATACCAAGTCCATGGGAGGGAGGGAAAGGAAAGGAGATACCAGACCATGGAGGGGGAGGGAGAATGCCAGGGCATGGGGAGAGAGAGGAAACAAATGCCAGACCAGAGGGAAAGGAGGGAGATAGATGCCAGGGCATGGGGAGAGGGGAGGGAAGGAGATAGAGACGTCGGACCATGGGGTGGAGTGGGAAGGAAGGAAGGAAAGGAGAAGAGAGAGATTCCAGAGCATAGGGAGACAGAAAAATGGAGAGGGAGGAAGCTAAAATGAATCATGTACAAAGGAGACAGTTTATGGAAGGAGCATAGAAAGAGGGAAGATATCATATGGAAGAGAGAGAGGGAGGACACTGGATGGAAAGGGAAGAGAGGGCAGAGAATGGAAGGGGCGAGACAGAGGGTGAACAGTAGATGGAAGGGGTAGAGAGAGGGGGACAGACACTGAATAGAAGTGTGGAAGAGAGGAAGGTCAGACGCTGAATGGAAGTGTGGGGGAGAGGGGACAGACTGAATGGAAGTGGGGGAGAGGGGGAACAAACACTGGAAGGAAGTGGGGAGGAGAAAGAAAAAAAGGGCACATGCTGGATTGAGGGAAGAAGATAGAGTTAGATACTGGAAGGGGTGAGGGAAAGAGGTGGCAAGCTATAGGTAGACACAATGAAAGAGGGAAATTGAGGACTGAATGGTAAGAAAGAATTTAGACAGAGGCAGAAAATAAATTGAGAAGGAAGAACAGGAGGAAGGGAGCAGAGAGATAGATGCCTGAGCAGGGGGGAAGGGGAGGAGACAGATACCAGACCTGGGAGGAGGAAAAGAGGAAGGAGACAGATACCAGATCTGAGAGGAGAAAAGGAGGAGAGAGATAAGCTAAAATCTGCTGGGAGGGAAGGAGGGAGGAAGGAAGGTGAGAAAGAGGCAGAGAAAGGGGGGGGTTGTAAGCAGATTAGAAAGACTAGAGAGTCTCTAGACATAGTGTACTTGGATTTCAGTAAGGCTTTCGACAGCGTCCCACACCGTAGACTATTAAACAAGATGAAATCGATGGGGTTAGGTGAGACACTAATTGCATGGGTCAATGATTGGCTGAGTGGAAGACGTCAGAGGGTAGTGGTCAACGGCACCCTCTCTGAGACATCGGAGGTGACCAGCGGAGTGCCACAGGGCTCGGTCCTGGGTCCACTCCTTTTTAACATATTCATAAGGGACTTGACCCAAGGGCTTCAGGGTAAAGTAACTCTATTCGCTGATGACGCCAAACTATGTAATATAGTAAGTGAAAGCAATCTGCAGGATAGTATGATGCAGGATCTGCATACGTTGGAAAACTGGTCCTCGACATGGCAACTGGGCTTCAACGCTAAGAAATGTAAGGTTATGCATCTCGGTAGCAGAAATCCATGCAAATCTTACACCTTAAATGGAGAAACACTAGCTAGGACTTCAGAAGAAAGAGACTTGGGAGTAATCATCAGTGCAGACATGAAGGCCGCCAAACAAGTAGAGAAGGCCTCATCCAAAGCAAGGCAACTTATGGGATGTATCAACAGAAGCTTCGTTAGCCGCAAATCTGAAGTAATAATGCCACTGTACAGAACCATGGTGAGACCTCATCTGGAGTACTGTGTACAATTCTGGAGGCCACATTACCGTAAAGACGTGCTTAGAGTTGAGTCGGTTCAGCGGACGGCCACTAGGATGATCTCGGGGCTCAAGGGTCTCTCGTACGAAGAAAGACTAAACAAATTGCAGCTCTACACTCTAGAGGAGCGCAGGGAGAGGGGGGACATGATTGAGACATTTAAATACATCACGGGACGTGTCGAGGTGGAAGAAGACATCTTCTTTCTCAAGGGACCCTCGGTCACAAGGGGGCATCCGTTCAAACTCAGAGGAGGGAAATTCGATAGTGACATAAGGAAGTATTTCTTCACAGAAAGGGTTGTAGATCACTGGAACAAGCTTCCAGAGCAGGTGATCAAGGCCACCAGCGTTATTGACTTTAAGAATAAATGGGATGCCATAGTAGGATCCTTTCGAGGGTCGAGTTGAGGAACTAGGTCATTAGTACTCAGACTTGATGGGGTGGGTCAGTAGAGTGGGCAGACTTGATGGGCTATAGCCCTTTTCTGCCGTCATGTTTCTATGTTTCTATGAGAGAGAACCACAGGGGAAAGACAGGAAGCAGCTGCAGGACTATGGGAAGTTCAGACAGAGGGGGAGAGACCCTGGAGAAGAACAGGGAGATTTAAGATCATAACAGAGCAGGGAGAGAGAGGGAGACCTGGAACAAAGGAACAAATGAGAACTGACACTGGATCTGGGGAGGGTAAGAGGGAAAAGAGAGAGAGACCTGGACCCAAAGGGGATGGGGCTGGATTGTGAAAGAAATGTTGGATGCGAAAGAAAGAAAGATTGGATGCACAGTCAGAAGGAAGTGCAACCAGAGACTCATGAAATCACCAGACAACAAAGGTAAGAAAAATGATTTTATTTTAAATTTAGTGATCAAAATGTGTCCGTTTTGAGAATTTATATCTGCTGTCTATATTTTGCACTATATTTGTCTATTTTTCTATAGTTACTGAGGAGACATTGTATATTTTAAAGACATCTGCCTTGACATCTTTGAAAAAATCCAAAACTCGTAAATGATAATTAACATTTTCTCTGCGTACAGTGTGCTTTGTTTTTTTGTTTTTAATTTTATGTTTACCATTATGAATTAATAAAATATTGTGTGTACATGAAAAATGAATGGAAGAAATTGGGGGAGGGGCTAGGGTGAGATTGGGGGTGGGGCTAGGGCGGGATTGGGGGCAGGTCTGAATATTAATAGATGTCCTGTTTTGAGGAAAAAAATAAATGGTCACGTTAGGCATGAGGGATGCCCACTCCCTCCTCCCAGAACTCCCCCCCCCACGCGGTGACCGACCAAACCAAATTGTATAAGGTGCAAAACTTTCCTCTGAGCCACACCAGAAAATAGAGAGGGAAGCCATGCTTCTTAACACACAATATGTCAATCTTTCACTTATGTCGGGTTTTGTGGGCTATTACAGATAACTATCAATATTCCTAACAATTTTAATCATGCCCCCATGTACAGTATATAACTATTTTGAAATGGCACAAAATGACATCTCCATGGGTTTGCTTTTTCTGGCGAATGTTCAGATTAGCAAAAGGTCAGATAATCAAGACTGTACTGTACTTTATGTCAGTTAAAGCACTGGCCTCCGAGTAGCAAACTATAACTTTGAAATCAGTTTACCATACTTGTTTTTTTAAGGGATAGGCAGCCAGAACATTTTCATTTTTGTCATTCCTGTGCCTTTCAGTAGTGCCCTGCTGCGGAGATCCTTAAGTTAAGGTGGTTGGGAATGGGTGAACAAAGTGCCCAGGTTCAGTAAAAGCATCAGGTAAGTCAGTAAAACATTAAACACTTTTAAAGAAATGGGAATAAAGAGCAACATCAAAGAAACTGTACAAGTGAATGCCCATAGTACAGAAAATAAAGTTCCTGTTCTAGAAGTTGAAATGGAAGGAGACTTGGATTTAGTGGTGGTGACAAAGTCATGGTTCATGGAGAGCTATGCCTGGGATATGGTTATGAGGGGGTGCTGGAAAGTTCTCAGCCGAATCAACTTCCTAAATTCTGAGTGCTATTTTGCCACTGTAGCTGAAAAGTTATTTTATTTGCTTAACAAATATTTCTATTTTCTGTTCACAGATGAAGAGCCAAAAGTAGCACAACAAAACAGTGGCGAAACGAGGGTGAGAGGCGCCCCTCCCCACCCTCTTCTCCACTCCCCACCTCCCCATGCTCCTTCCCCGCCCCTTCCTGCCATGCGCGCACCGCTTCCTTTCCCTCGTACCTCTGTAGCATTCCTGGCGTGATCAGCGTCGGCTCTTCCTCTGACATCACTTCCTAGGTGCAGGTCCAGGAAGTGACATCAGAGGAAGAGACAACGCTGGCGCGACGCTGGCTGCTCGCACCGGGAACGTTACAGAGGTATGAGGGAAGAGAAGTGGCTCGCACGTGCGGCGGGGGGGGGGGGAGGGGTTGGAGGAAAAAGCAGGGGGGAGGCAGAGAGGAGGACTGATGATTATATCATCACCAAGACGGCACACAGGATGGACCATTCCCCCCCCTCCCCGCCCCACCCCACCCACCCATGCCACTGCAATAGAAACAGATATCCTCTGCAGGACAAGTGGGGAGGTAGATTGTAGCAAGAGAAGAAGAGCTCTTTTGCTTGCTCTGTCTGCTATTGCTCTCTTCCCTGCAGGCTGCCTGGGAAGGAAGGGCTGGAATAAGAGCTAGAAGGTTACACTCTGCTGAGTGAGCTTGGTCCAAGGAATTCTGTACACTCATGCATAGTGAGGGGAAAAAACAGTAGTATCAGGAAAGGTGGGACATGCTGAGTTCAGGGAAGAGCGAGATGGCTGCAGTAATCCCTAGCAGTAGGAATTAATAGAGTTTGGCAGAAGGAGAAGAAAGCAAGCTGACAAATATCCCATTCCCCCAACTAATTCACCCAAAGCTTAGGGTGAACACTGCTCAAAAACTCTCAGGTGTGCTTAAAACCAGTTCATAGCCTAAAGCGCGCAAGGACAAAGGCGTGCCGACAACCGAGCGCGGACAACTGAGTACAGGACTTAATCGTGCCGAAGAAAACCTGTATTTTAAAGGGCTCCGACGGGGGGTGTTGGTGGGGAAACACCCCCCCCCCCCCATTTTACTTAATAGAGATCGCGCTGGCATTGTGAGGGGTTTGGGGGGTTATAACCCCCCTCATTATACTGGAAACAACTTTTTCCCTGTTTTTTAGGGAAAAAGTTAAGTTTTCAGTATAATGTGGGGGGTTACACCCCCATAATCTAAAGCGTGCGAGGACAAAGGCACGCCGACAACCGAGCGCAGGACTTCATCGCGCCAAAGAAAAACCGTATTTTAAAGGGCTCTGACGGGGGGTGTTGGTGGGGAACCCCCACTCACCCTTAAAACCCTATACCCTACAGTCTCCTCTCCCTCCTTCTTCCTTCCAGTATTTATTCCAGTCTGCAGTTGCCTTTTTCTTTTTCCAGGCACAGCTCCATGGAATATATTCTCAGAATCCTTGTTATGTACACCTCTGTTGACTGGTTTCTTAACCAACTAGCATTTGATTGAACTGTGTTCTCACCTTAACTCTGTGCTTGCTGGTACATAAAATCTGTCATACCCCAAGCCTTAGTAGAGGCTGAAAAGAAAAAAAATCCTATCTAGACTAGGAAAATAGGAAAGGGTTATACATGGGGGATTAGCATAGTGGCACCTGGACCCTGGCCAAACCAAGGGATTAACCCTCCTGTTAAAAAAAAAAAAATAGCAAATCAGTTCTGCTTTAGGACCTATGAATAGTTGAGTAATAGGAAAATTCTACCCTGTGAATTAATCTCTGCCTATGCATTAGGGATGTGCTTTCATTTGAAATAAAATAGGAAATCTCAATAAAATCTATTTCATTTTGTTTTGAAAACAAACCGTGTTCATTTTCAAGAGTCCATCCTCCCTGCCTCCCCTCAAACTTCTGCCTACACCCTCTAGTCCAGTAGTTACTGACCCTGGCCTGGAGGACCACCAGGCCAGTCGGGTTTTGAGGATAGCCCTAATGAATATGCATAAGAGAGATCTGCATATATTGGAGGTGCTAGGCATGCAAATCTGCTCCATGCATATTCATTAGGGCTATCCTGAATACCCAACTGGCCTGGTGGTCCTCTAGGATAGGGTTAGGAACCACTGCACTAGTCCTCTGGGTCTTGTTGGACCTCTCCATATCTTACCCCATCCATGCATCCAAGACAGAGATGTAAAAGGTGGGCCATTCCAAAAAGGAGATCTATCAACTCACAGAGTAAGATTTTCCAATCCAAAGACTGAAACTGAAGACCAAAGGGTATGATGTTTCAGGCAATGAGGCTGGAATACAAATTTAGAAATATTTGCATGTTGTGTTTCTTTGCAAGCGAAAGAAATAACACAAT
Source organism: Geotrypetes seraphini (assembly GCF_902459505.1). Taxonomy (NCBI): domain Eukaryota; kingdom Metazoa; phylum Chordata; class Amphibia; order Gymnophiona; family Dermophiidae; genus Geotrypetes; species Geotrypetes seraphini. Next base: position 182,641,207 of record NC_047087.1, read on the forward strand.
GATATTTGCTTCTTTTTGTGCCTCTGAAAGGATATGGACAGAGTAGGAGCAATATGAGAATAATTTTGAAAGAAATGTCTTGATACATAAGGCATTATCTATGAAAATTGTTCTCCTTTCAGTGACTATGAGTATGCATACAATTTCCACAGCACATAATTATATAGGAGCTAGCAACAATACTGTGCTGGACGACTAGGCTTTCCTATGCCAGGCGGCCAGGTGATGATGGTCTGGAGGCGAAATTTTAAAGATGTGATTAATAATTTTATGGGGGTGGGGGTGGGGGTCAGTGATTACTGGGGAGTCTGTGTTATGTCTGTGTGGGAGTCTGTGTTATGTGTTTTCAGTGCTTATCTGGTGAGTTTAGGTGGGTTTTTGTGACTTAGACCATATTTTACATGGTCTAAGTCACAACGTCCAAGTTCTGTCGATCATGGGCTGTATAACTTCGGTTATACATGCTGTACGACTAAGTCTAAGTCGGCCTACGTCCCGCTCAACTCCCGAAACATCTTCCTGCATGGTATCCTCCAGGTATACCGGTTCCTAAACCATCGACTCTCTCTCTCGGTCGACTGTCAGCTTTCCCCTTCTTCCTAGTTTAAAAACTTCTCCACTTGGGGAGATTTTTTTTGTGAATAGTTTTCTGGTGTTAGTGACAATGAGGCACTTATGCTTTTGGTTTTATATTGCATTTTGGTCTTTTTTTTTCTTTATAAATCTTTATTAATTTTCAATTCAAGAACAAAGTGCATTAAAATATACATACAATTAAGTCATAGCACTTACAATCAATCAAAGAATACTACAAATTATTTCCCGCCCTCCCTTCCTCTCACCCTAATTTGAGAACAAAAACAAAGTGCATTAAATTATACATACAATTAATATCATAAACCGCACTTACATTTGATCAAAAAATACTACAGAATATATTTGCATTGTGGTCTTAATGACTGTAAGTAGCTGCTGTGGGTGGGCCAATTACCAAGGCACATAAATGTGATCTATAAATAACTATAAAAATAAAATGATCAGCTTGCCAAATCTCCCCCCCCCCCCAATAGCTCACAAATCCCCTTCTCTAACTCATACCATAAGATGAATAAAAAATCTGGATGCCACCCCTCTCTAATTATCATCATCCCTTCTCCTGGCCCTGATGAATGATAAAGTGATACAATTCTCCCCCTCCCTGCAATTTGGCCAAGAACCTACTTCTTTTTTAATCTTTATTATTTTTCAAATATTAACAGTGCATTACAAAGAATTTAAACATAAATGAATCTGGAAGAGCACTTTAAATATACAAACATTTTGAAAACAATCATTTTCTCCCCCCCCTCCCTTTCACCAATAAAAATAGAAACACCTATATAATTTCAATAAATAATAATGCTTTCCCCCCCTCCCTCCCTCCCACCCTGGATGCGTAAGGAAATCAACTAAAAGGAAAAGGTACTTGACAGCTAATGTGACGCAATAAATGATGTCAATGGGCTCCACACCATTTTAAATGCATTACTATATCCCAAAAATTCAGTGTTCTTCTACTTCTTACTTTGGAAGTCTTTGAGAAAAGAGGCAATAAGTGGGAGATCAAGTCTCTTCTACATCTTCAACAATTTGGACTTTGGTGCCACAGGAAAGGAGGGACTCGTTCTGGGACTCACTGAGACAAAAGAGAAAAGAACAGCACCAAGAGAACAAAGGAACATGTGGGAAAGGTTAATTAACACAAATTGGAGTTGGCCCAGTAGGAGTTGCGTAGCATAAGGAGAGTGGTGGGACCACATAGGATGTACAGGTCGCTATGAGAATTGGTCCATGCTTTGATTGATCCTTTGTGAGGCCTTTGGGGTTTCTTCTTCGCTTTTTTTCGCCATTGGGTCCCTGGTCGCTGGGGGGAGGGGAGGGGAGGGGAAGGGATAAGGAGAGGGCTTTGGGGGGGGTCATGTTAAAATGGGGGAGCAAACAGATTGTTGGTAATCTCGCAAGCCTTTTTTCATGTATCGTGCTCCTTGTACTAGCGGATTTCTCCGACCTTTGTTCTGTATAATGTTGAGGAGGGACTTTGGTTTGCTTATTCATGTGCGCTCTGACCTTCGCGCTGTTGTTGTCATTTTATTTTTTTGGGTACACTTTGTGTATGCATTTGTATTGTCTGTTTGCCTTCTTGCTAATAAAAATGTTTCAAACTCCCCCCTCCCCCCCAAAAAAAAAATTAACAAAAATTAAACATGATCACATATACATAAAAAATAAATTAAAAAACCAACATGACCTAAATTCACTCAGAAGCTGCGTCTGAGGTAGGTGGTTAACATATACAACCTGCATATAATATACTAGTGCTTAAGCCCATTACATTAACGGGTGCTAGAATAGATTAGTCTGATCCAGTATGGCTATTCTTCTTATGTCTTACCCCCATATTAAGGCTCCTATTTTCCCTTTTACCTTCCCTATTTCCACCTTTTTTTACCAACTTAAAATTTTGTCCCCTTTCTCTGTCCTTCACTTCCATAGAACTCCCTCTCCATTCCCCCTTTCCCCATCAACCTTCACTTATTCTTCCAGTTCCTATCTTCAGTCCCTTTCTCTTACATGCCCCCTTTTTATCCCCCAGCTTCAGTCCCAGTCCTTTTCTCTCACGTCTCCTTTTGTAGCCCCCCTTCTCCCACCTCCCCCTATTTTCATCCCTAGCTCCTTTCTCTCACACATTTCCTTTTTTATAGCCCCCAACCCTAACCCCCTTCTCATACCTGCTCTTCCAGCCCTCAGTTCTAGCCCCAATCTCCTTATCACACCTGTCTTCCTTTTCAGCCCCCAAATCCAGACCCAGACCCCTTCTCTAACAACTCACCTTTTGAATTCCCAAGCTTCAGCCCTCTTCTCCGAACTGTGTTCTTTTAACAGCCTCCTACATCAGGTCTCTTTTCCCAAGAACCCCCCTTTAAAGCCTCCTTCCCTCACATGACCCCTTTTTTCAGCCCCAGCTCCAAATCCCTTTTTAGTCCCCCCAGCTCCCTTCGCCCATCTTTTCCCTTTCAGCCTTCAGCCCCAGCCCTATTTTCTCATATGCCCTTTTTGCAACCAGGAACTTTATAAGCGTTGGGAACAGCGCAGAGCATTCAGCATGCCAGCCGACACTAAAAATCACATTTGCGGTTTTGTAAATGATGGAATAAGTATTTTTGGGTTGTATTTTAGATCATACAATGTAGCTCTTCATCAGCTGGCATCAGATAGGTATGGTTACAGTGGGTTACTTGAAATTTTGATTCTTGCTTTTATTGTTTGCAGTAATTTTAATTTTTGCTTTTAGAGAATGTAGAGACTCCTTAACTGCTGGTGACATGTAGTTTGTAGGATCCTTCCCACCTCTTTCTTTGCTCTGTTATACAGGTGGAAGGGCATAATCGAAAGGGACATCTAAGTCCATTTACGTCCATCTTGCAAGTTGTCCAAAGTAAAAAACAGCTTAAGACACATTTTCGAAAAATACGTCCAACCTTTTTTGTTTCGAAAATCGTCTAATTATATGTCCTGCCGATCTGATCGTTCAAGTCACTAAATCGTCCATCTTTATACCACATTTTTGTCCAACTTTTCATCCAAGTCAAAAACGCCTAGAAAAAGCCCTGTTGAAAGTGGGAGGGGTCTGCAAAGTGATGGACTGCACACCCAGAGATGCCACCTAAATAGTGGGGTACCTTACAGGTCACTGCTGTGAACTTAACAAAAAGGGTGCCATGTCTTCTCCTCCCTACAGCTCCCTTATAGGTTATGGTGAGCCCCCCAAACCACCTCCAGAATCCCCTAGACCTACTTATCTACCACCCCAATAGTCCTTATGGCTGCAGAAGCCATTTATATACCAGTACAAAAGAGTTTTGGGGGTGTATAGGGGAATGCACATGTTTAAGTATCAATGCAGTGATTACAGGGGCTTATGGGCATGGGTCCTCCTCTCTATGAGTCCCTAAGAGGACATACACAGCATATCTGAACCCATCAGACTATATGCTGGAAGTGAAAATGGGAAACTGACCAGGTTAACGGTCAATCTAGGAGAGGTATGGAGGCAGATTGATAGGCTTAAGAATGATAAACCCCTGGGACCGAATGGCATCCATCCGAGGGTCATCAAGGAACTGAAAGGGACCATAGCTGAACTGCTTCAACTAATAGCCAATCTGTCAATCAAATCAGGAAAGATTCCAGAGGACTGGAAGGTGACGAATGTTATGTCGATCTTCAAAAAAGGTTTGAGGGGAGACCCGGGAAACTACAGACCGGTGAGTCTGACCTCGGTACCGGGAAAGATGGTAGAGGTGCTGATACAGGACCGCATCATTAATCACCTTGACGGACACGGTCTGATGAGGACCAGCCAGCACGGTTTCAGCAAAGGCAGATCTTGTCTGACAAACTTGCTGCACTTCTTCGAGGGAGTAAACAGGCAGATAGACAAGGGTGACCCGGTCGACATTGTATATCTGGACTTTCAGAAGGCGTTCGACAAGGTTCTGCATGAACGACTACTTTGGAAAATTGCAAGCCATGGAATCGAGAGTGAAATACTCATGTGGATTAAAAAAATGGCTGGAGCATAGGAAACAGAGAGTGGGGGTAAATGAACAATACTCAGACTGGAACAGCGTCACCAGTGAGGTGCCGCATTGCTCAGTGCTTGGACCCATGCTCTTCAATATCTTTATAAACGATCTGGACATAGGTACAACGAGTGAGGTGATTAAATTTGCGGACGATACGAAGTTATTCAGAGTAGTGAAGACGCAGGGGGATTGCGAAGATCTGCAACAAGACATAATCAGGTTTGATGAATGGGCATCGACATGGCAGATGAAATTCAATGTGGATAAGTGTAAAGTGATTCATGTCGGTAACAAGAATTTCATTCACGAATACAGGATGTCTGTGGCGGTACTTGGAGACTTCCCAGGAAAGAGACTTGGGAGTTCTGATCGACAAGTCAATGAAGCCGTCCGCGCAATGTGTGGCGGCGGCGAAAAGGGCGAACAGAATGCAAAGAATGATAAAGAAGGAGACCACGAACAGATCGGAGAAGGTTATCATGCTGCTGTACCGGGCCATGGTGCGCCCTCACCTGGAGTACTGCGTCCAGCAATGGTCACCGTACATGAAGAAGGACACGGTGCTACTCAAAAGGGTCCAGAGAAGAGCAATTAAAATGTTTAAGGGGCTGGAGGAGTTGCTATACAGCGAGAGATTAGAGAAACTGGGCTTCTTCTCCCTTGAAAAGAGGAGATTGAGAGGGGACATGATCAAAACATTCAAAATACTGAAGGGAATAGACTTAGTAATTAAGGACAGGTTGTATACCCTCTCCAAGGTAGGGAGAACAAGAGCGCACTCTCTAAAGTTGAAAGGGGATAGATTCCATACGAACGTAAGGAAGTTCTTCTTCACCCAGAGAGTGGTAGAAAACTGGAACGCTCTTCCGGAGTCTGTCATAGGGGAAAACACACTCCAGGGATTCAAGACAAGGTTAGACAAGTTCCTGCTGAACCGGAACGTATGCAGGTAGGGCTAGCCTCAGTTAGGGCACTGGTCTTTGACCAGAGGGCCGCCGCGTGAGGGGACTGCTGGGCATGATAGACCGCTGGTCTGACCCAGCAGCGGCAATTCTTATGTTCTTATGTTCATTCCTAACTTTTACTGCCCAACAGCAGTATTTTATTGTCCAGCTCTTGATCACTAATCAGGGACCAGCCACAATTTCACATTTTTCCTAAAAGATAATAATTCCCTTATGTCCTAATGACCTAAGATAAGCAATTCTACAGCATCGAGGCAGCTCCAGAAAAAGCCTTTGCTCAAGCAAATACCAAACAAGCCTTCTCAAATTTGGGAGTGGAAGAGCTGCTGGCTGGATTTAAGCCACTTATCTTTGCAGCTGGATTTGGCTGGCTAAGGGTCCCTTTTACAAAGATATGGTGAACATTGGGCTTAATATGCTCTAATGTGGGACTTTCTCCTGTGCTATGTCTGGATTTACCACAGTATTAAAGTCAGACACTTTCTTTTTTTTTTTTGTAGGTCATGTGCTGTTGTTCCCAGTGGCGTAATAAGGGGGTGTGAGGGGGGGGAGCAGTCCGCCCTGGATGTTATCTTTCTCGGGGCGCCGGCAACCCTCCTCCTCTCTGCCCTCCCTTCCCACTCCTGTCATAATAAGTAAAAGCTTATTATTTTTCAAAGATATTTGACTCTTAGCCCTCATTGACATGCCAAATAGTACAATATCATACGACAATGCCACCGGATTTTCTAATAAACAATTTATTTGGCCCCATATTGATTTCCAAAAAGCCAAAATGAATGGACTGAAAGTTTTTAATATAATTTTTTGATTTTGCACGATCACTTTTGTATAAACAAAAAACTGTGAACTGCAGATCCTCACTGCACATCATCACCGTGGAACATCTATGCTAAAGAGAAGTAGCAATTTAAAGTTGGTGTTTTGTGAAGTTGAGTAGATATGTAGGTGGGAACATACATGTGTGATGATGGTTCCCAGCAGACACACACACGGTTACAGCATTTTGCTAATGACCTGGGTGGAGGAGCACTGAGCACATTGTAAAGAGTCTTTCACTTAACAAAGGTTGTGGATATAGAGTATTAAGAAAGCATAAGAAAAAATATTTTTAAAAATAGTAAAAACAATAAGTATTACAGCATTATATTTTTGATGCATATAATGTGATTACTGTATAGCACAAATAAAGATCCCAAGCAAAATAAGGAGTGCTATTATATAAACAGCACTTAAAAGTTGGTTGTTGTTTATAGCATAGCGCTTAGCGCTGGGAACTGCACCTAAATTTAAGCTCGGCATTAGCGAATGACACGAGGACAAATTTTTCCCTGTCCCCACGGGAACTCATTTTCCCATCCCGGCAAGTTCTTTTCCTGTCTCTGCCCCATTCCTGCAAGCTCTGTCCTCATCTGCACAAATCTCAAACACTTTAAAATCATAAGTGTTTGAGGCTTGTGTGGTTAAGGCAGACCTTACAGAAATGGGGCAGGGACAGTGACAGTGACAAACTTCATGGGGATGGGACGGGGAAATTGAGTTCCTTTGGGGACGGAGAAGAATTTGTCCCCATGCCTGCTCTACTTGCATGTTGGCATTTATACCAACCGAAACGTGGTGTAAATCCTCATTCCTAATCTCGCCTTTTATAAAATCATGGCGCGTTTTTTAGCACTGGCTGCGGCAGTTACAGGTACGACACTCTTATGAGTGTCGGAGTTGTTACCGCCATGGCTAGCACTAAAAACTGTGGCACGGTTTTGTAAAAAGGGGGGAGTAAATTAGGCACAGATCCCTCTTTATAACTGAATGCATAAATTGCAGGAATGTTCCTGATTAAAGAATGGCCAAAATACGGCCATTAAAATAATCTCGGGAGCAAAAAAATACGATCATGTTACCCCTTTGCTTCAAAAGGCCCACTGGTTGCCAGTCTCACACAGGGTAACTTATAAAATCGCTCTTCTGGCATTTAAAACAACGCAGACCAACACACCAGCTTTCATAGATAGACTTCTGATTCCATATGACCCCCCAAGAACTTTAAGATCCATCTCTCAATATAACCTTAATATTCCCTCTTTAAAAATCATTGGCACGCGTCGCACCTCCACGTTTTCTGTTACAGCCCCTACAATCTGGAACGCTCTCCCTTTGTATATAAAAATGGAAAAAAACCTAAAAAATTTTAAAAGCAATTTAAAGTGCTTTCTTTTTAACGATGCTTTTAACTGAACTTCCCTTAACTATTAATTTTATACTGCTCCCCAGTTCCTAAGTGTTTTTCCCTTATATGTTCCTCACTTTTCTATTACAAGTGTATTTCTTCCCCCTTTTCCTTATGTTTCTATGGCCTACGGGTCAACATTTACCCAGTTTGTACGGTCTGTTGTCTTGTAGTTTACTATAGGAAAGTATGTTTAATTGTCATTTTTGTTAAATGTTAATATTTTTTACTTTGTACAACGCTTTGTAGTATCGAAAAGGCGTTTAATCAAAAATTGAATAAACTATAAACTATAACTATAACTATAATGACATGGGGCCAAATTTGTCCCCATCCCTGTAGGAACTCAAATTCCCCATCCCACCCCCGTGAGTTTTATCGCTGTTGCTGTTCCATTCCTATAAGCTCTGCCTTAACTGCACAATCCTCAAACACTTATGGTTTTAAACTGTTTGAGGCTTGTGCAAATGAGGACGGAGCTTGCAGGAAAGGGGCAGGGAGAGGAAAAGAACTCGCCGGGATGGGATGGGAAAATGAGTTCCACAATGGCAAACCACCCCACTTCAGAGTGTCCAGTATAGGAAAGAGGGCTAAAGGGTCTCCAAAACCCACTTGATTGAACACTGATTGTGTAATCACAAAGCTTAATGGGTAATGATGTCAATCCTTGGCCCTTTTTTTCACCTCCTCCTTAACGTATTGCTGATCACAAACTGTTGTATTTGAGTCGTGTAAACCAATTTAAATAAAACATTACAACAGAAAGTATTTTCATTTATCTTTTAATGTGCAGAATCACTAGCCTGCCCTGAAGGGACCTGTTTCGCTACATATAGGGCTCCTTTTACAAAGGTGCGTTAGGGCCTTAATACGTGGAATAGCGTGTGCTAGCCGCTACCGCCTCCTCTTGAGCAGGCGTTAGTTTTTCAGCTAAACCTGCTAATCCAGTGCATGCGCTAAAAATGCTAGTGCTCCTTTGTAAAAGGAGCCCATAGGCTTTCTCAAGGGTTCTAAAGGAGCTCCATTCGAGCATCATTGTGGATGTTTCCAGTTTACCTCACTTCACCATCTTCTGTATACTGCTAGTGATTCATGGGAAAATGAGTTCCATGGGGACGGGGAAAAATTTGTCCCGTGTCATTCTCTGCTCCTGATCTGCCCATGATCCTCCCTTTGCCATGCCCCCTTTTGGGAACTGCATGGATTCTGTGCCCAATTTTACAAACATCAATTTTAATTAAATAAAAAAAAATTATTCTGATTGTATATTTGCTTGCGCTTGTATAAGTTTTAAAAAGGAATAAAGATTTTAATTGTTTTTTTTTTAATTAAATCAAATTACCATTGATAACTGCTTGTTAAGATCCCAAAAGATCAGTGGTCTCAAACTCGCGGCCCGGGGGCCACATGCGGCCCGCCAGGTACTATTTTGTGGCCCTCGGTATGTTTATCATAATCACAAAAGTAAAATAAAACAGTTTCTTGATCATATGTCTCTTTAGCTATAAATGGCAATATTATTATTAAGACTCGGCCAAAAAGAAAGATTTATAAACTATAAAGAGTTTTACCTCATGCAAAATTGTCTTTTCTTTAATAAGACATTAACTATTTTTTTTCTGAGGCCCTCCAAGTACCTACAAATCTAAAATGTGGCCCTACAAAGGGTTTGAGTTTGAGATCACTGCAATAGATAGATAAATAAATATCTCCCCTTTACAAAACCACGGAAGTGGTTTATAGCGCAGGCTAGCACGCTGAATGCTCTGCGTTGCTCCTTACGCTCATAAGAACTCTATGAGTGTCGGGAGCAGCGCAGAGCATTCAGCGGACCAGCCTGCGCTAAAAACCGCTTTTGCGGTTTTGTAAAAGGGGGGAAGCATTAAATAATTAATCAGCACTAACTACCTAATTATTCAATTAAATTGCATGTGCAAATTGGGAGTGCAGCCAAATTTGAGTATACAATTTATAGTGCTTGTTATACAATTGGGGGGAAAATGTGTTAAAGCTTTTTGCAGAATGCCTTTTCTTATGGGATTAATGATTAACGCCCTTTATTGAAAGGGTCCTTATGTTAGTTGGCTAGTATTGGAACACAAGCAAAAGACTGACCCTTAATCCCACAGAAAATGCAAATCCAGCAAAATGAAAATTCTGTGGAGATGGTGATGTTCGAGATGCAGGCTTTATTTAAAAATATCTAGGCCCCAAAACGTTGGGAACTATGGACCAACGATTTGGGTCCTAGATATATTTTGTGTGGATTATCAAATTGTATAATTTTTAAAGAAAGTCTGCATCTTGAACATCACCATCTCCACAGAGTTTTCATTTTAGTTGGCTAGTATTGACCATTTGAGCTATCTGACCAGTTTTCATCCCACATCCTAACTGTGCTCCCAGTGCCAGCTCATAGTTAGGCAGCTAAAAGTACAAAGAGGAGAAAGGAGAAATTTTCACAGAGAGATTCAGCAGCCGAATTCTTAAATTAGAAGCCTCCATGCTAGGGAAATAAAATGTCACTACATTAATTTTATAGATATTTATGAGTTCCAGGACGCCTATTACTAGCCCACAGCTTGAATGGGCTTGCTGTGGGACGCGCTGAGGTATTCCATGCTAATTTTGCAATCTGTGTGCACACACCTTGTGCTTAAAAACAAATTTAATATTTTTATTGAAGGGGGGGGGCGGAATGGGCATTTCTCTGCTGATCATTTAGCAGGTTGGAAATGCTGATACGCTAACTGATTAGCTGTCTCCCACTGAATATTGTGGTTAGCGGGCTTAGTGCTATTTACCCAGCCAGAAGCCGTTTCTGGCCAACTAAATTGTGCCAGTCAGGCGGAGTATATTCTATTACTCAACTGTGTGTACTGTTCTTCAGTAGAATACCTATTGATAAATTGTGTGCATTAATGGGCAATAGAAAGGGCTGTGGCTCACTGGTTGAGCTGCTGCTGCTGCATCCAGAGACTGGGAGATCAAATCCCAGTGCTGCTTCTTGTGACCCTGGGCATATCACTTAGGGCTCCTTATACAAAGGTGCGCTAGCATTTTTAGCACACGCACCGGATTAGTGCGGGCTAGCCGAAAAACCACCACCTGCTCAAGAGGAGGCGGTAGCGGCTGGTGTGCGTGGCATTTTAGCGCGTGCTAAAACCGCTAGCGCACCTTTGTAAAAGGAGCCCTTAATCCTCCAGTGCCCAACACGTTGAATGGCAGCTTTAAAATGCCAAAACAACAAAAAGGTGGTCCCCCAGCCCCATTCCCTATTATTGTTTAAGAACGCATACCATCTACTATAATAAAACGCTAAGCGCGCATGCGCACTCTTACCTGTGTGTTCCCTGATCCCTGATCTGTATGTCCGTGGAAGGTAAGAGTACGCATGCGCGCTTAGGGTTCTATTCTAACGACCAGCGGCAGGTAACACACCGCGACTCTCCCCCCAGCGCCGACCCTACCCAGCACACCCGAAACTCCCATTGACCCTCCCAGCCGAACCTCCCACCGCGAGACGAACACAAACCTCCCGGCTCCAGCAGCGTCTGAAGCACAGTAAACACGTTGCTTCGCGGCCTTCTACTGGCCTGATTTCCTCTGCCGCGTCCCTGATGACATCATCAGAGACGTGGTAGAGGAAATTAGGGCAGTAGAAGGACGCGAAATAGCATGGGAAATGTCAAATAAATGCACATTGCTACGGATCAGAACCAAAACCCATCAGAATCTACATAAAAGAATCCACAGCCCTTTCTACATCATCTGCAAGAAAACACAACTGGAACAGGACTAGACGGAGAAACAAATGAAATCTCTGTGGGTGTCCTCTTTAAACTGGAAACTTGCTTTATCAAATGGCATTAAAAGGCTGGAAAAGGGTACAGGTTCAAGTCCACAGCAGCTGTGCAAACTCTTAAAGTCTGTACCATTCTATTTAATTTTATTACCGTAGTTAGTTGGGATTTATTAACCACCTTTATGATTTACCCAAGGTGGTGTACACCAAGTACAATTTCAAGTTGGGTTTTTTTTAGTTTCAAGTTTTATTAAAATTTGATTCAATTGCTTATCACAATTTCAAAGCGAAGTACAGGAAATTAAAATAGGGGATTATAAAAATATAAAAACAAACATGGTTATTAAATATGTCAATAAAAAGACAAACTGGAACAGAAGGAAAGAGGGAGAGACATACATTCTTAAAAGGAAAGAAGACATGTAAGGTAAAAACAATTTGGGGGAGATTTAGGTGATAGAGATGGATCTATTACAGACACATCATAAAGTGAAGGCATCCTGGAATAGGAAACTTTTCAGGTTGCTCTTGAATCGGTTTAAGTCTTTTTCTTCTCTTAGAAATGATGGTAAGGCATTCCACTGTTGTGGATTGGTGACAGAAGAGATATTGCAACGTCTAATGCTGATTATCTTTAGCAACAGGATAGTTAAAAGATGGTGTTCGGCGGATCTAAGTGTATGAGAAGGTGCATATGTATGAGTAATTTGTCAATGAATTGTGGTGCTTTTGATGATAGAGTTTTAAATGTCAACAACATTATTTTGTTGGAGATCCTGTGAATGACCGGTAGCCAGTGTGCTTTTACTAGGAGGTGTTACATGGTCAAATTTTTTGGCATTGGAAATAAGTTTAATAGCCATATTCTGGATTATTTGAAGGCGACACGATTCCTTTTGGGTGATTTCCATAAATAGGGAGTTGCAATAGTCTAGTTTCGAGATGACTAATGAATGAATCAATATGTTTAATGATATCTAATCTCTAGGAATTTGGATATAAAGCGGATCATGCGTAACCTATAAAAGCAGGATTTCACCACACTATTTATATGATCATGGTATGACAATTTCTGATCAAAGATTACTCCTAGGATCTTGGTTGAACTGACTGTTTGTAACTGTATGTTGTCAAGGGTGATAGGAGTGCCCAAGGATATCCCATTTCCAGGAGAAAAGAATTGTCTTTGTTTTTGAAATGTTCAATGCTAACATATTTTCATTTAACTAGTGTCTAACTTGTTCGAGTTTTTTGTTTATCTCAGATATTTCGTTGATGTCTTAGGGATTCAATGGATGTAGGAGCTGGATATCATCAGCATAAACGTATGCTGAGAAACCAATGGATTGATAAAGGCTCAAGAGGGAGGATAAGAAGATGTTAAAAGGAGTGGTGAAACATAAAACTTACAATTTTGTTAACAGGACAACAGTGAAATGACCAAATATCACCCGACGGGATGGCACAGGGCCGACATCGCTGGACCCAGGAGCAGGCAGGGAGGCTTGCCGGCGTGGGAGCGCACTCCGCCCCTCCCCCCACCCGACGAGACTACACTGAGCCAGTTGGAAGGCTCAGGAAGTCTCTCAGCACCCGTGTTTCTGTTAATTTCTGTTTACTTCTTGTTTCTCGTTTGAAACTCACTTTGGCCACATCGCTGGACCCAGGAGCAGGCAGGGAGGCTTGCCGGCGTGGGAGCGCACTCTGCCCCTCCCCCCACCCGACAAGACTACACTGAGCCAGTTGGAAGGCTCAGGAAGTCTCTCAGCACCCGTGTTTCTGTTAATTTCTGTTTACTTCTTGTTTCTCGTTTGAAACTCACTTTGGCCACATCGCTGGACCCAGGAGCAGGCAGGGAGGCTTGCCAGTGTGGGAGCGCACTCCGCCCCTCCCCCCACCTGACAGGACTACACTGAGCCAGTTGGAAGGCTCAGGGAGTCTCCCAGCACCCGTTTTTAGTTTGTCTCTTTTTCTTTTTGCTTTATTTGAATCTCACTTTGGCCGACATCGCTGGACCCAGGAGCAGGCAGGAAAGCTTGCCGGCGTGGGAGTGCACTCCGCCCCTCCTCCCCACCCGATGGGACTACGCTGAACCAATAAAAGATTCAGCGCCTAACAGCACGCTGTCTAAGATGCTCATAGCACCTTTGTGAAGCGACCAAGAAGCGATCCAGCCCCACAACACTACCAAACGTAAAACAGCAGCCAAACCACCAAAGACCCTTCTACCACCTTTCATCAACAACTACCAACCACCAAACAAACAAAACAAAACAAAAACCCCAAAATGAAGCTAACCTCACGAGCCCAGCACTTCATACCGTTAATCCTTCTTTTAACCAGCGGGAAGACAGCAGCAAATAACCTCCTCCCTACACCCGCTACAGATATAAATAAATCTCTCTTCCAAAATAGGAGGACATCAAGTGACAGAAACTCAAACCTACAATCTAACACTCTGCACTCCATTACCAGAGCATGGGGAAGAAGACCAACACACACTAAGACTAAACCACACCGACAGATCAAATCACTTATATATCTAAACAAAACCCACAACTATCACACAGAGATATCCACACTCAAATGTGCCTACTTAAATATCAGAGCGCTAGGTCCAAAAACAGAGCTTATAAAAACCTAGATAACACAAGAAAACCTGGACTGTCTTTTCCTCACAGAAACCTAGCTAACCTCCGACTCAGACCCCAGAATAACTGAAGTCTGCCCACAAGGATACAAAATTACAGTGGTCTGCAGAGAAAAAAAAAGAGGCGGAGGCCTAGCAATCTTAATCAAACAAGATCTAACCCTTAATATAATTGAGAAAACATTTAACCCGTACATGGACCTTTTAGCTTGCCAACTCTCAAGCACCACACTAAAAGACACACTAAACTGCATGCTCTGCTACATAGCGCCGGGAAACTGGTCTTTAGCAAGAACCGAAGTGGAAGACTTCATATACCAAAACTCACTAATAGTAACCTACAACCTACTCCTAGGAGACCTAAATCTACACCTAGATGATCAATCATCCAAACAAGTAGACAATTTTCTGTCATTTCTCAAAGCCTTATCCTTCCAAATGCTAAATCCACAAACAACTCATGAAAAAGGCCACCAACTTGATATTGCAGCCTTCATGACCCACCAACCATCCTTAACAGAAATTCATACATCTAACAGAACATGGTCCAGATCCATCTGGTCAGACCACTACACCTACACTTTCAACATCAACTGGACCAAAAACAACAAAAAAACTATACCAAAACTCAATAAAGTAACATACACCTCACGCAAACACATCGAACCATTCATATTCTGGTCTAAAATAGATGAAACTATTCTAGAAAACAACCCCGAGGACTTCATCTTACATTGGGAAAGATTTTGCTCCAACACCCTTGATGATTTAGCCCCACTGCAAACCAAATCCAGACCCAGCAGGAGATCAGATAAATGGTTTGACTCCGAACTGCTACAACTCAAAAGACAATGTAGATGACTAGAGAGAAAATGGAGAAAATCAAACTCGGATCATATAAAATCCGCCTGGAAAAAAATCAACAAACAATACAAATCACAATTAAAGGACAAGAGAAAAGCACACTAAATCAACCTAATAGGCACTGAAACCCAAGACACCAAAAAATTATTCCAAATTATAAAAAACTTAACCGATACCAAACCCTACCTGACCACTAACAATACAACCCCCCCCCCCCTCAGCCACTCTATTAGCAGAACACTTCCAAAATAAAATTATCAATGCAAGAGCTACCCTCAATGACACCTCTACCCATCCTAATGAATTCATAGTTCTCCCCATAGATAGAGATTCTACTACAGCAGATAGAATATGGTCTCAATTCCCCAACATACAATGGCCCGAATTCAACAAATACTACAAAAAATACAGCCATGCATCCTGTGACCTCAACAACTCTCCACCATATCTCCTAAAAACATCCAGCACAAAATTCCGCACTCTTCTTCTAAACTGGATACAAATCTCGCTAATAAACGGCCACTACGCTACCAACCTCAGCGAAATCATCATCACCCCAATCCTCAAAGACCCCAAAGGACCGATAGACCAAACAGCCAACTACAGACCCATTGCCTCTATTCCACTCTACGTCAAAATAATAGAAGGACTAGTTGCCAAATTCCTCTCCAATTACCTAGAAAACCATAACATACTCCATCCTACACAATCCGGCTTCAGAAACAACTTCAGCACGGAAGCACTACTAGGATCTCTCTTGGACATAGCCAGACAACATCTCAGCACAGGAAAAAAAATTATGCTCATACAACTAGACCTTACCGCTGCATTCGACTTGGTGGACCATAACATTCTACTACAAATCCTGGATACAAAAGGTATCACAGATAAAGTATACACATGGTTTGAAGGATTCCTTAAATCAAGAATCTATAGAGTAAAATCAGACAAACAAAAATCTGAACCTTGGTCAAACCCCTGCGGAGTTCCCCAAGGATCCCCTCTATCCCCGACTCTCTTCAATCTCTATACAGCCTCCCTCAGCTCTCACCTGGACAAACAAGGCATAACCTCCTACAGCTATGCCGATGACATTACCATTCTCATACCCTTCGATCAACCTGAACTCTCCATGACGAACACAATATACCAAACACTAAAATCAATAGCAACCTGGATGAAAGATCACAAACTGAAATTGAACCCAGATAAAATGAAATTCATCCTTCTAGAAAACAACAAAATACCAACCATAACCAACATTGAAATCAACGCAATCAACAACCCCATACAAACCACCCTAAAACTGCTAGGAATAACTATCTACAGATGCTGCACCATGCAACCGCAAATCAATAAAACAATACAAAAGTCATTCTTAGTCATGAGAAACTTAAGACAAGTTCAGAAATTCTTCAAGAAAACTCAATTCCAGCTCATAGTTCAGTCCTTAATACTAGGCCTACTTGACTACTGTAATATCCTCTACCTCCCATGCCCTACAACCATAACAAAAGAACTACAAACTATCCAAAACACAGCACTAAGACTCATCTACTCATTAAAGAAACATGATCACATTACAGAAGCATATCTCCAATCGCACTGGCTTCCGATCCCAGCAAGAATACAATTTAAATTCTACTGCCTACTATTTAAGACTTTATACGGAGACAGTCCAAACTACCTGAATAACTGCCTCATCCACAACACCGCAACCAGACATAGGAAAACTCACACCCCATTCTCATACCCCCCAATTAAGGAGGTCAAACGGAAAAAACTATATGATGGTCTCCTGGATACTCAAGCAGCCAAACTAGACAACCAAATCGCCAATCTACTGACGGCATCCCTTGACTACAAGACTTAGAAAAGACTTTAGAAAAGAAATAAAGACCATACTCTTCAAGAAAACTCTGAAAAAAGAAATAATACCGCAAGTCTCAAACTCCACCTCTCACTAAAGCCAACTACCCCAAACAAATAACCTTACCCATTTCTCACTCTTTTTGAAAATGACCAATTTTTTTTTTTTTTTGTAAGTTCTTGTTGTAATACATCTTGGATAATTCTTTTGTAATCCGTCTTGAACTGCAAGGTAATGGCGGAATAGAAATCCCTAATGTAATGTAATGTAATAAATACAATAAATGAGGTAAACTTTGAGCATGGGAACTGGACGCCCGCGCACTCACAAAGCTGCAGCTTTCAATTAAGCTGCTAGCTTTCACTCAAGGTGTGAAAAATAATAAAAAAACATGCTAAATGACACTAAATGCAAAGGTTTTGTTACCAAAATATAATTATTGTTTTTATTTTTTCAATCATGACACCAAAAGATTAAAGCATAATTGCGTTAGCCGTTGCATTAGCGGGAGGCCCTTATAGTTGCCAAAATGCTGGCCTTCTGATAATGAGCTCAGCTCAATATTTTGAAACACTCCCATTATATACTTTTGGCTCAGTGTGACATCATCAGCTTGACAGCCAATAAAAATCAACAAAGATGGTGTTTAAAGTTAGACAAAGAAAAAAGTTTCAGAAATTACATTTGTTGGTTTACATTCATTTCTGAATATACATTATCCTTTTCACAAAGGTATATTAAGATCATCATTTATTAAAAAGGTGCTGAAATGTTCTCAGCTTGCCTGTCAGCTGTTTCATGTTATCTACAAACAGTGCTGAAAATTAGTCAGCCTGCTTGTCATTACAATAAAGGAAAAGGAGGACGAAAAGGAGGGGCTGTTTTCCCCCTCTCCCTGCTAAAGACTGTTACAGAATCAGAATCAGATCTCTGATTCTAACTTAACCATTTCATTTTAAGTACTACAAATCCATTCATACCACACATTCAGCACTTGCTTGGGCCCAAGCATTCATAATTTTCATTCATATCTCGGCCATTCATATTTCATAAATGTTATATCTCAGTTTAGGATATGTAATCCAATATACTTTTCCTACCCAGCCTAAGGCACATCTGGTATCAATTAACACCACGATGCTGAGAAGCCTAAACAAAGACTTGGAAAAAACTGAACACAAAATGGATTCCAAAGACACAAGAACCCAAAATGGAGTCCCTGTATATCCTGGTTTCCTTCATGATCTAGCCCAATAGCAAAGTACATAAAAAGAATATTATTATACCGTCCCTCAATATTAATCTGTAGTGTGTTTTTCTGGCTTTGACTGCATCCATATTCAGATTTTATTCACCCGTTTTTCGTACACTTCTATTTGGGCATGGCCTTAACTAACACATATGCTTGTATCTAACTAGAGTTACCCAGAATCATACGAAAAACAGGCACTTGTGTAGAAAAACTCTACAAAAATACTGCACTATCATGTTCTGATATCCACTCCATTACCGTCCCATAAACATCACCCTCTACTGGCCACGAGCCACTACTGCTCAACTTGAAAACAGCAAATTGAATCTTAGTAATACAAATACAATGATACATTGTCAGAAATGTGCACTTGTAATATCACTGTAGAACAGTGTCTCACAAACTTTTCCAAGCTGCGGCACACTAAACTCAGGGCTGCGGCTGGAGGGTCTCTGCACATGCGCAGATATCGATGCGATAATGTCATGTGTTTGTGTGATGTCATCATGTCAACGTCCACACATGTGCGGAGGCCCTCCAGATAGGGTCCTGAGTTTGTTAACTCTAAAACGATCTACGCCGGCGGGGAGGTGCGGAGAGTAGGAGAGGTGCCTTGGAGGAGGAGAGGCACTGGTGAGGAGGAGAGGCCCTGGCACCGGCTGATTCGCCTACATGATTTGCCTCTCACAGTATACCCAGAATCTCGCCACAGCACACAGTTTGCAACATACTGCTGTAAAGCAATCATATAACAGAAACATGCTAAAAGTAATCTCAATACAAATGATACCATAATAACTTGGAAGAACATTTAAATAACATAGATATGCTACAATGTCAGCATAATACCAATGAAACACTTAATAAGTGTACATTAGAACATTAGAACATTTGAATAATTATGATTTATTAGCTGCCTTTCTGAAGACATTCACCCAAGGCAGTAAGAACATAAGAACATAAGCATTGCCCCTGCTGGGTCAGACCAGGGGTCCATTGTGCCCGGCAACCCGCTCCCGCGGCGGCTCCCAGGCGCATGGCCTGTAAGTGCTTCTAACCTAAAGCATTCATACCCTATTCGCCTAATGTCCTGTAAGTAACCCTTCTATCTGTACCCTGCAATCCCCTTCGCCTCCAGGAAGTCACCCAGTCCCTTTTTGAACCACAGTATTGTACTATTACTTCTCCTGGAAGCACGTTCCAGGTGTCCACCACCCGCTGAGTGAAGAAGAACTTCCTTGCATTCGTTTTGAATCTGTCTCCTCTCAGTTTTTCTGAATGACCTCTTGTTTTTGTTGTCCCCGCTAGTCTAAAGAATCTGTCCCTCTCCACCTTCTCTATGCCTTTTATGATTTTATAAGTCTCTATCATGTCCCCTCTCAGTCTCCACTTTTCCAGGGTAAAGAGCCCCAGCTTGTCCAACCTTTCAGCATATGAAAGGTTCTCCATGCCCTTTATCATCCTTGTTGCTCTCCTCTGGACCCTCTCAAGTTTCAAGTTTCAAGCTTAATAAGGTTTTTGATTGATCGCTTAATCATATTTCTAAGCGATGAACATAACAAAATTACAATATTTGGGGAACAATACAATACTTAACGATAATTAAGTCCGTCAGGACTATTAACAAACTTAACAAACCCATAAACACAAGGAAGGAAAGGGAAGTGAACTACAAAATATTTAAAAGAAAGCAGAACAATCAAATATTGCCATGTCCTTCTTAAGGTATGGCGACCAGTATTGGACACAGTACTCCAGATGTGGGTCCACCATTGCTCGATACAGTGGCAGGATAACTTCCTTCATTCTTGTAGTGATACCTTTTTTGATAATGCCCAACATTCTGTTCGCTTTCTTTTAGGCCGCTGCACATTGTACCGCCGGCTTCATTGTTTTATCCACCAATACCCCCAGGTCTTTTTCTAGGTTGCCTTCCCCCAGTACCCTCCCTCCCATTGTATAGCTGTACATGGGGTTCCCCTTCCCTATGTGCAAGACCTTACATTTCTCCACATTGAAGCTCATCTGCCATCTTTTTGCCCACTCACTCAGTTTGTTCAGGTCGCTCTGCAGTTTTTTGCATTCATCAACAGTTCTGACCCTGCTGGAGAGTTTTGTGTCATCCATGAACTTGATAACTTCGCATTTCATCCCCGTTTCCAGATCATTAATAAATATAATGAACAGCAGCGGTCCCAGCACTGACCCCTGTGGGACACCACTCGTGACCCCTATCCAGTCAGAGTAGTGTCCCTTTACTCCTACCCTCTGCTTCCTGTCCGCCAGCCAATTTTTGATCCATCTGTGCACATTCCCTTCCACCCCGTGGCTCCACAGTTTCTTCAGTAGGCGCTCATGGGGAACCTTGTTGAAGGCTTTTTGGAAATCCAGATATATGATGTCTATGGGGTCACCTTGGCCCAATTGTTTGCTTATCCCCTCAAAGAAAAGCAATAGATTCATTTGGCATGATCGTTCTTTACAGAAACCATGCTGGCTTGTTCCCATCAGATTATTTATTTCTATATGCTCATTGATACTTTCCCTGATCAGTGATTTGGCCATCTTCCCCGGAACTGAGGTTAAGCTCACCGGTCTATAGTTCCCCGGGTCGCCTCTTGATCCTTTTTTGAAGATCGGTGTAACATTCGCAATCCTCCAGTCCTCCGGGATTACCCCAGTTCTCAAAGATAGGTTGCAAATAGAAACATAGAAACATAGAAGATGACGGCAGAAAAGGGCTATAGCACATCAAATCTGCCCACCCTACTGACCCTTCCTCTTAAGTCTATACCTAGTGACTATTTCTTCAGATTGACCCTCTTAGGGATCCCCTATAGGCATCCCATTTATTCTTAAAGTCCAACACGATGCAGGTCTCGATCAGCCCATCAAGTCTGCTGATCCATCCTCTTAAGTCTATACCTAGCGACCGATGTTTCAGTTCGACCCTCGTAGGGATCCCACATAGGTATCCCATTTATTCTTAAAGTCCAGCACGCTGCTGGTCTCGATCACCTGCGCTGGAAGCTCATTCCAACGGTCAACCACTCTTTCTGTGAAGAAATACTTCCTGATGTCGCCATGAAATTTCCTGCCCCTGAGTTTGAGCGGATGCCCTCTAGTGGCAGAGGGTCCCCTGAGAAAGAAGATATCATCTTCCACCTCGATACGTCCTGTGATGTATTTAAATGTCTCAATCATGTCTCCCCACTCCTCTAGAGTGTAGAGCTGTAGTTTGTTTAGTCTCTCCTCGTACGAGAGACCTTTGAGCCCCAAGATCCTCCTGATGGCCATCCGTTGAACCGACTTGATTCTGAGCACATCTTTACGGTAATGTGGCCACCAGAATTGTACACAGTATTCCAGATGAGGTCTCACCATGGTTCTGTACAGTGGCATTATGACTTCAGGCTTCCTGCTGACAAAGCTTCTATTGATACATCCCATCATCCGTCTTGCTTTAGATGAAGCCTTCTCCACTTGACTGGCAGTTTTCATGTCTGCACTGATGATTACTCCTAGGTCTCGTTCCGCCGAAGTACTAGTTAAAGTTTCTCCATTCAAGGTGTAATTTCTGCAGGAAATTTCATGGACCGAAGTGCATAACCTTACATTTCCCAGCGTTGAAGCCCAGCTGCCAGGTCGAGGACCATCTTTCCAATGTAAGCAGGTCCTGTGCCATACTATCCTGTAAATTACATTCACTTACTATATTGCATAGTTTAGCGTCGTCGGCGAATAATGTTATTTTACCCTGAAGCCCCTGAGTCAGATCCCCTATGAATATGTTGAAAAGGAGTGGGCCCAGGACTGAACCCTGCGGTACTCCGCTGGTCACCTCCGATGTTTTAGAGAGGGTACCGTTAACCACTACCCTTTGAAGTCTTCCACTTAGCCAATCATTGACCCAAGTAGTTAGTGTCTCTCCTAACCCCATCGATTTCATTTTGCTCAACAGCTTGCGGTGTGGGACGCTATCAAATGTTTTACTGAAATCCAGGTACACGATGTCCATAGACTCTCCCAAGTCTAGCTTCCTTGTCACCCAGTCAAAGAAGCTGATGAGATTAGATTGGCAGGACCTACCCTTGGTGAATCCATGTTGATTGGGATCCCATAGATTCCCCTCATACAGGATCGTGTCTAATTTGCGTTTAATTAAAGTTTCCATGAGTTTACACACTATTGATGTGAGACTCACCGGTCTGTAATTCGCAGCTTCTGCCCTGCAACCCTTTTTGTGCAGAGGAATGACGTTGGCTGTTTTCCAGTCCAAGGGTACTCTCCCCTATGCCGCAGACATAGCTTAATATAAGCAATGTACCAATTTACCCCCCCTTTTTTTTTTTTTTACAAAGTCATGGTAGTGGCTGCCCCCAGCAAATGCTCTGACACTCATTAAATCCCTATGGGTGTCAGAGTGATTACCATGGCTTTGTTAAAGGGGCCCTTATACTGTGAATAAAGCAAACAGCAGTGAAATCACCAAATGTCAGGATAAAATGCAGGTAAAAAAACTAGTGAGATAAACTTGGGTCCCAGAGGTTGACCCCTGCAGGACAACCTGCTCCAAAACTGTTTTGGCTATTTCACTCTGGCCAGAGGCTGATGTAAGGACTAGTGTTGTCCGATTCAGTCAAAAACGTATCGATTCAGTTCAATTGGATTCATCCATATTAACTGATTTTTAGTTTTGATTCAGTTCTTTAAAGCTACTATCAATAAATAGAACAAAAATTCATTTTCCTACTTTTGTGGCCTTTTAATTTTTGTAATCAAGTTGGTCCCAGTCTCTTCTGTCTTCTCTTATCTCTTTTGCCAGCATCTCCTGGTCCATGTGACATTTCTTTTCTGTCCATATTCATCATTCAACTTCCCTCTGTCCTATCTTCCTGCCATTTTGAGCATTTCTCATCTCTGTATCTTTATTCTTGCCCTATTTACCAGCACCCCGCTGTGACCCTATCCTCCCCCTCCCCATATTTAACACCACATTTCTAGGTCCCTATCCTTCATGTTCAGTTTCTCCCTTTATTCTTCCTGTTCTCCACACTCATCCTTTCTCCTCCAGAACCAACATTTCCCTTCCTTCTCTCTTGTCCTCCCCTCTTCCTTTTCATCTAGTGTCTGCCCTTCTTCCATCCAGGACATCTTTCTCTTCCCCCTTCCATTCAGTGTCTGCCTTCTTCTCCCTCTTCCATTCAGTATCTGAACTCTTTTCCCCCTTCCTTCTAATGGTTGTCCTCTTTCTCTCCCCCTTCCATCCAGCATCTGCCCTCTTCCTCTTCCATCTAGAATCTGCTCTCTTTCTCTCTCCCCTACCATCCATGGTATGTCTCTTTCCCCTTCCATTCAAACTTGGCTCTCCTCTGCCTCTTCCATCTCCTCTCCCTCTTCCATCCAGTGTCTGCCCATTTTTTCCCCCTTTCATCTTGCATCTGTCCTCTTTATTCCCCCTTCCATCCAGAGTGCATCTTCTTTCTCTTCTCTCTTCCATCCAATCTCTGCCCTCTCCCTCCTTCCATCCAGTATCTGCCCTCCTTCAGTGTCTGCCTTCCTTCTCCTTCCATCTATGGTCTGCTCTCCCCTTAAATCCAGCATCAGCCCTCCTTCTTTGCCTTCACTTTAACCAGTCTCTGGCCTCTCTCTCTCCAGTCCCCACCTCTCCCATCCAGCCTCTGTCCCCTTCAATCCAGGACATGTCCAGGTAAATCCGGACATCTGGTGACCCTACTTATACTGCCTCTGCTAATATCCATATCCACTATCTTGACATCTCCTGGCTTCCTTACCAAGAGGCCTCTCTTTTCCCTCATGGGCCTTGGTAGTTCCACTGCAACTAGGAGATCCCATTTACTGCAATGGTCAGTATATGGTGGTGATTCACACTTCAAAATGAAATCCACCTCTAATGCCATTCTCCTGAGATGTGCGTTCACATTTACTTGCCCTTTCCCTTTGCATTTTCTCAAACACTAGGGCTGTAGAATTCAACTTCCTTGCCACCAGTTTTCCCTCTGATGGCTTCATTATGCTCCTCTGGTGACCTTCATTCATTTCTCCGCTGAGATAGAGAAGCCTAGCCACTCTTCTGCAGCTGCAGGATAGAGCCCTGGACACAGCAGGGGAATAGTGACCACCGCTCATGCACAGGCCTAGGGTTATCATATGTTGGGGGAAATCCAGACATATCCTCTTTTTAGAGGACTGTCCAGGTGCCCGGAGGGATTTCTAAAACCCGGCAGTTTGTCTGGGTTTTGGAAATTCTGAGCTCGGAGGCCGCGTCTGGAAGCTTTTGAACATGCACAGCTGTCATGGTGAGGGTGTCTTACGCACGATTGCATGCGTGTGATATCATTGCATCGATGTCCGTGCATGCGCAAAGGCTTCCAAATGCAGCCTTTGAGCTCAAGGAGGTTCATTAGGAGGAAGGGCTGGGGGAGGAACGAGCCAGAGCTGGAGGTTTAATGGGGCAGGACTGGGGGCAGAACTTGTGAATCCCGGTGACTAAAAGCTTGAGTGTACTGTTTACTGTAAGCTAAGTGGGAGTCCTCCACCTACAGTCCTGCCAGAGGGTGGTGATGTTTCACTATCACATTTTCAGTAGCAAGGGATAAGCAAGCTCTGCAGGACTCCAGGGCACCTACCTGTCTCCAGAGATTGAAAATGCAATATAGAAGCACCACAGCTAGGGTTGCCAGAATTTCTCTATAAAAAAGAGGACACCTAGTAACGCCCTTTTCTGCCCTCAGCCCTGCCCCATTCTGCCTCCAGTTCCACCCCTACCCCACCCCCCCAAGAACCTCCCTGAGCTCAGTATTGCGTCTGCGCATTGACACAATGATGTCACATGAATGTGCACATGCCTATGAAATCAGCGCGTCGACGTCTGCACATGCACAGGTGCCCTCTGGATGCAACCCTGAGGTTGGGGACTTCCAAAACACGGACAAACTGCAGGATTTTGGAAACCTTCTCCAGGCACCCAGACAGTCTTTTACAAAGAGGACACGTCTGGGTTTTTCCGGACGTCTGGTAATCCTAATCATACCCCATTGGCAGCAATGCAGTTAGAGGACTTCTGCTCAGCTTAGAGAGAACAGTGCTTGGATGTGACTGGGTCCATGGACTTCCAAACTGGTGAAAAGATCTGCTTTTGATCCTCACAGGTTGCTACTTCATCTTCAGCAGGCTTAGCAGGCACACCTTCTTCTTGCTTGTAGGCTGCAGAGATCCAAACAAGAGAATGACACGGGGACAAATTTGTCCCCATCCCCGCAGGAATTCAATTTCCCTGTCCCGTCCCTTCCCTTCCCCACAAGTTTTGTCGCTGTCCCTGCCCTTGTCTCATCCTACAAACTCTGCCTTAACAGCATAAGCCTTGAAAACTTATGATTTTACAATGTTTGAGGCTTGTGCAGTTGAGGACGGAGCTTGCAGGAATGGGACAGGGACAGGAAAAGAGCTCGTGAGGATGGGAAAATGAATTCCTGCGGGGACGGGGAAAAATTTGTCCCCGTGTCATTCACTAATCCTTACCCACCAACCCAAGGCCACAGGACAAAGGTCCCATAAATACAGCTTTTAATACATCTTTCATGAATGCCTCTGATGTCCATTTTTCCGTATTCTCTGGCAGACCCAAGATCTGCACTGTATGAAAGCATGCTCTAGTTTTTCAACTGTCTCGTTTGGTTTCTGTGATTTACCTGGTCTCCACTTGTATTTGATTTTCAGCCTCATTGATTTGTCTCTCCGCCTCACTCACTTGACCCATCACAGACCCTAAGCTGTTGTGCAGTTCACTGATCATATCCTTAATAGCTCTGATTTTGTTATTTGGCCCCAATGGGCAATCCCAAATTTCCTTCATGAACTGTTGCAGGGGTATCTCTATCACTGGTTTACTCCTTGGTGTGGGCAAGTGTGAGAAGCAATCGCTGAATCCTGAAACTGTAATAGTGATGGTAGATTGAAGGCTGAAAAGACAGTCTGTACTCTTTGCTATTATGAAGAAACGCCAGCCTGAAACTGCCAAATTTCCACCACTTCACACTTATCTCTGATCTCTCTCCCTCTCTTTGGCAAGGCTCTATTTTAGGGTCTTGTACCAGTTCTTATGCGGTGCTGGCTAAAATTAAACCAGCCAATATTCAGCACTATTTAACCGGCCAAAAATGGCGCTGACTGGTTAAATAGCACTTAACCAGTTAAATGCAAATATTCACTGTGAGATAACTGGTTATCTCTGCTGAATAGTCGCAGTTAGTGGCTAAAAATTCATTGCTTATATCATATGATAGCCAGCAACTTGCAGTGCTGAGCGGCTATGTTTAGTGGCCATATTCAGACCGTGTAAATAGCAGTCCAATCTTTGGCCACTATAAACTTAACCAGTCAGCGCTGAATTATAACCTAGCTGGTTAACTTTTAATTAAGCAGTCAAAATACCCCAGATATTTAACGTCAGTCACCTGAAACAGCCCGGGATTGAATATCCACAGTCAGCATCAACTGGCTCCTCCCACCAAATTACATCAGCTTGCATAGAGAAATTGCTGATTCCAAGCATTTACAGAGAAAATTGCTGATTCCCAGCACTTTCTTCACTGTGTTTTGCCTCTCTTTCAGGAACAGGCCAGGTCTCCCACCATGTTATTCGCGGTTTCACCATATTCACAATGGTTTTTAACAGAAATCAGCGAATAACATGTGAAAAAGTTATTCACAGTTTTTCTGTATTTGCGGTTTTGTTAATCCCCTATCACAGTGAATACGGAGGGAGAAGTGTATAACAGATGCAGGAAAGAGGAAAGGTTATGCGGTAACTCTCATATTTTAAACCTATGGCAGAATTCCCTTCCTATCCCATCTTCTTGGAGTTTTTTCAAACAACAGGGCACCAGTAATCTGAGGATCCCCTTGCTATCTACAGACCACTGTAATTCTGGATTGGAAAATGCATAGTATAGGGTTATTCCCATAAGTGTAGTTTGCCTACTTACTCAGTGGGAGAGATAAGGAAGTGATATTGGCAGTAGTGGAAGAGGCTCAATTCCGCATTAGCACACACAGCATTTCAGGGTTTGCCTACCCTCATACCTGCCCCAAACTATGCTTACAGTTATTCCTATTTCTCTGCAGAGGAATCTTTTGTGTGTGTATGTGTGGGGATGCTTAGAGACCATTCACTGAAGTCCCTGAAGACCTCGATAACGGTATTCTTACATGTACTTCAGTAGCATTACCTTATATTATTCTTCCTCATCTTCTTTAAGCTGTCAGAGTCAAATAGTAAGGCTTCCTCCCTTCCTTTCCTCTGCCCTCCTCCCTCCCCTGCCTTCGGCCTTCCACCCCTCCCTTAAGAGCAGACTGTGACTGGAGTCTTTCTGGCATGCTGCACTAGGACAGATGATTGACTCCAAACAGTATCTAAGGCGATCAGGATAAAGTACCCACCATTTCAAGGCTCAGCAGAATTCAAATTCTAATTAGACTTCTCACCACATTCCAAATAAAAATTGTTCCCCTGATATCCTTTTTGCCTATCAGGTGTCTCTCCCTGATCGCTGGAACAAAACGCATAAAGAAAGTGATTAAAGCCATAACAAAGGCATAAAATTGAAATTATCGCTGGCATCACATCTGGGAGCAGAGAGTGTCACCACACTCGGCTCCCTGTGCTCCCCTCCCCATCATCCCTCCCTTCCTCCCAAACACACACACACACACACATATACACCAAACACACACACACACACACATATGGGCAGAGCTCTGCAACATTCAACCTGAAAGTAAGTGACAGGGAGAGATGAGAAAATGTTTCCCTGGAGAGGGTCCTAGTAGCATTGTCATGTGTTGAGTAACAAGGACTGGGAATGCTTTCTGAAAGTCGCTGGATCCTGGCAAAGGGTAAATTCTGACTGTATCCCACTCTCCACAGCTTCATCAGCCTCTATGTGCAGACTCCTACCCCATTTCCTAAACAGATGAAGCACCTTCATGCAAAGCCTGAAACATCAAACAAGACCCTGCACCTATTAACTTCTCAAAGGCTTCCAGGGCAGGCCGACGGCAGCAGGATCATGTTGCTAATGCTGCTGGCTGCACGAACTTTTGAAATTGCAGCGGCGGAGGAGATCCATACCCGAGACAGGGGTGGGGGGCTGGACTGGAGAGAGTGAGTCCAAAATACGGACCAATTCCTTCCAGTCCAGGAAACCATCCAGACACCCAGACTTGTCTGGGTAAATCTGGACGTATGGGAACCCTACCTATGGACATAGCTTGGGTGGGTGGAGGGTGCAGACTTGTAATATGCATGCCTATTTTTTGTAAGAATACACTCACAGATTTATGTTATCTTCAGAGAAGGTGTAAATTTGTGCATGTGAATTTGAATCCTGTTGGGGGCTGATTCCTGATGATCATTTTAGAAAGGCACATAGGTGTAGAATCATCCCAAGCTGGAAACATGCTCTATACAACATGGTACACCGTTGAAAGCGTGCAGGACATTGGCACACCGACAATCCCGCCCCAACATTTGCACGCAGGACAAATGCGCGTCACCGCTTTTGCCAGTTTGAGGCCTTTCCATTTGCGTTCTGAGGGGGGTATGGGAGAGAACCAGGAACACGCACACACACCCACACACACACACACCCACTATACTTAGAAGTGCTTGACTCCTGTTTGGGGTGAACCCCCCCAGTACACTGAAAACTCCACTTCTCCTTCCTGTTTTTGCTCTTCGAGAAATTTTGAAGAACCTATAGTTAGGAGTAAAAATATACCTTTTTAGAGGAAAAATTTTTCCTTAAGCAGTGCCTAAACATCTTAATGGAGCAGATGGAGGAGGAGCCCTAGAATCGGCCAACCATCTTTGGCTGCATCCAAGCCACGCCCCAACACCATCACAGGTTGATGTGTACAGTTCCATACCCACTTTTTTCTTCTGTTGTTATTCACCGTGGGTTTGATGGCTCAGTTTTTTGTGCTTATATTATGTTACTAGTCTTTAAGCCCATTATATTAATGAGTGTTAGAATAGATGGGTCTTTCTTTCTTTCTTTCTTTCTCTCTCTCTCTCTCTCTCTCTCTCTCTCTCTCTCTCTCTCTCTCTCTCTCTCTCCTTGGCTGTTTTCTGTCTGTCTTTCTTTCTTTCTTTCTGTCTCTTTCTCTCCTTGGCCACTGTCTGTCTTTCTTCCTTTCTCTCTCTTTCCTTGGCTGTCCACCACCACCCCTTGCCTGCTCCCCCTGTCCAGCAGTAGCCCCTCTCCCTTCCTTTTACCTCTACTGTGTCCAGCAGTACCACTTCCCTGCTCCCTCTGTCCAGCATCAGCCCTTCTCCCTTTGTTTTATCTCCCCCCTGTTCAGCAGCACCTCTTCCCTGCTCCCAAACCGCCATTCTTACCGTCCCTCCATCCCGGCTTTCTGGGAACGTGCTCCCGAGGTGGAGACCAGCCTGCAAGGTTCGCTACAGCCGGATGGCGATCCTTAGCAGGTTGCTTTGAAGAGGAGGGCAGACGCGAATGAAGAGCAGCAGCGGCGGCAGTGATTTATTGTCTGGCGGGCCAATTTTGAACACCCTGCAGGCCTTAGAGTGAGTGAGGGCATCCGTGGTCGCCATTTAAAATTCCGCATGTGGATCACGGACGCAGAGAACACGAAGTTTGAAGTGCGCATGAGCGCTTAGGGTTTTATTATTAGTGATATTCCACCTGTCCCTAGAAATCTGGACTATACTCAGTTTAGCTTTTACTGTCAATGAAGTATAAAGAAAATAAAAATCCATGACATCAATTAATTTGTCGAAAAGTGCTGATTAACTTTTACAGCACGCTATTTTTGTGTAGCAGTTTTAACTACAAGTAAAGATTCACTGCAATATAACTATGTGACACTAACACTGGTCTGACGCCTAATGCAGGCATCATTGCTGAAAAACAGCCCCTTTGAATCATTTTACTGTCCAATTCTTCATGTTGTGAACATTTGTAGTGGAGCAATATTTCCTTCAGTTTTTAGTGCTTATACATTCTTTTAAGGACATATGGTTCTTTACCATTTTTGCTTTGGACTACATCTCCTCAGTGTTCTGCTCTTTAGTTCTATGTGAGAATTTCTTCTTCTTTTTGGTTTTGTTTATAAATGACCCCCTCCTTTACAAAGCTGAGCTACCGTTTTAGCAACGGTAACAGCTCTGACGCTCTTAGAATTCCTATGTGCGTCCGAGCTGTTACCACAGCGGCCGGCGCTAAAAACGCCTGCACGTCTTTGTAAACAAGGAGGTTAATTTGTTCAAAAAAACTCTTCCATACAAGAAAGAACACATAAACTATCTTCTCTTTTTTTCTCACTTTGCTTTGTCCACTCTATCTTCATTTCATATTTTTCGTGGTCATTGTACGCTGCCTAGCTCCAATAACACTTTGCAATTGACAGTATACCAAGTGCTATTAATCAATCATTCAATCAATTAATAACATTTTTAAAAAGTCCTCAGCCAATAAATGTAGTATTTCATGTTCAATATCAGGCATTACACTGGCCGAGGGAAAAAGCTATTGCCATCGTTTCAACTATGCTGTCTTTATATTAAGCTTTGGGCTTCAATCCAAGCCCTCAAGGGCCACCAACAGGTAAGGTTTTCAGGATATCCTTCATAAATATACATGAGAAAGATTTGCATGCAATTGAGGCGGCAGGCATTCAGATTTCTCTCATGCTTATTCATGAGAATAGATAGCTTGAAAACCTGACCCATTGGCGGCCCTGGAGAACAGAGTGTGAAAGTTCAAAGCACTATAGTATAGACTTGTGTTACTAGACATCCACTAAAACCCAGACATGTTCTCTTTTTAGAGGACTGTCCAGGTGCCTGGATGGACTTTCCAAAATCCGGCAGTTTGTCCAGCCTTTTTGGAAAGCCCCGATGAGCTCCGGCCACATCTGGAGGGCCTCTGAGCAAGCTCCGGTCACGTCACATACATCTACGCATACTCCAAGCCCTCCAGACAAGGCCAGAGCTCGTTGAGGAAGAAGAGAGGAGACTTTGGCAGGGCCAGAGGCGGAACAGGGTGGGGCCATGTGTCTGGGGTTTTGCAGCCCAAAATATGGTAACCCTAGTATAGATTATGCAGAAATTTCAGTCAAAATATTGCTGAAAGATTTATTTAAAAAAAACAAACCAAAAACCACACATAAAGCATTACCTGAACCCTTCATTTTGAAATCTCTTTCTCAAACGAGAGTTCCTACCTAACCAGACAATTCCACAGAACACAAAAAAATATCCTTGTGATGGTCAATTTGCTAAAAATCAAAACCAATCAGATAAAAATAATGCTAAGGGCTCCTTTCATTAAGCCGCACTAGCGGTTTAACGCGCGTAATGGCGCGTTCCAATGAAATAGAGTTCCTATGAAATAGAGTTCCTATGAACATTGGAGTTAATACCGCCAAGGCCATCAATATAAAAAACTAACACGGCTTCATAAAAGGGTGGGTGGGTGTTGTATACCTGGCAAAAACCCAAACAGTAGCAACATTCCATGTTACCAATCCAGAGCAAGCAGTGGCTTCCCCTATTTCTGTCTCAATAGCAGAATATGGACCTTTTTCATGAGGAACTTATCCAAACCTTTTTTAAAACCAGCTATGTTAACCACTCTTGCCACATCCTCTGGCAATGCATTCCAGAGCCCATTTTCTGAGTGAAAAAATAGTTCCTCCTATTGGTAAGATAAGAAGGGGAGAAAATAATTGTTTAATGTAATAATTCTATAGTTAATAGTGTGTTTTTATGCAGTTTGTATGCTTTACCATTTGTATTGCACTATCAAAGTTTAAAAATCAATAAAGATTTACAAAAAAAAATAAAATTTCCCTGTAACTTCATCGAGCATCCCCTAGTCTTTGTAATTTTTGATGCAATAAAAAGATTAATCCACTTGTACCCATTCTACGCCACTCAGGATTTTATAGACATCAATCATATCTCCCCTCAGGCATATCTCTTCCAAGCTGAAGATCCCTAACCTCTTTAGTCTTTCCTCATATGAGAGAAGTCCCATCCCTTTTAGCATCTTGGTTAGGGTTACCAGAAATCCGAATTTCCCCGGACATGTCCTCCTTTTGAGGACATGTCCGGGGCTCCAGACGGCGTTTCAAAAGCTGGCACTTTGTCCAGGTTTTGAAAAGAAATTGCATCGGGAGAGGGCAACCGCGCATGCTCGGATGCAATGCGGTGACATCACATGCAGGCACGGATGTGCGTGATGTCATGTCACATACGCGCATGCGAGGATGGCTTCCTGCCCGATGAATAGGCAGTGGGGCGTAATGGGGTGGGGATGGGTAGAACTGGGTGAGTCTGGGGACGGATCTAGGGGGTCCAGATTTTACTGACATAAAATCTGGTAACCCTAATCTTGGGGCTCCTTTTACAAAGGCGCGCTAGCGGTTTAACACGCGTAAAACCGTGCACTAAACCGCCAGCCGCGCTAGCCGCTACCACCTCCTCTTGAGCAGGCGGTAGTTTTTCGGCCAGCGCGGGGGTTATCGCGTGATAAAAAGTTGCACGCGTTAAACCCACTAGCGCGGCTTTATAAAAGGAGCCCTTGGTTGTTGCTTTTTATGGTTTATAATTTGCTTCCAAATTATTTTATGGATCATTTCGAATTTAATAGTTCAGTTCGATCTTTACGTAATACTGATTTTTTGTGTATTTCCTTCGATGAGAGGATGCACCCATAAGAGATATTTAGGATGAATGCTTTCTTATTCGGCAGCTAAATGGGAACCTGAATTGTATTCTCTGATAAAAAAAAAATTCTACATGCTAGGTTGCATAAGCAGGAGTTTCGTCAGCCGTAAGCCTGAAGTCATTATGCCATTGTATGGTGAGGCCCCACCTGGAATACTGTGTGCAATTCTGGAGGCCGCATTACTGTAAGGATGTGCTGAGACTGGAGTCGGTCCAGAGAATGGCCACCTGGATGGTCTCGGGACTCAAGGATCTCCCATACGAGGAACGGCTGGATAAGTTGCAGCTGTACTCACTCGAGGAACGCAGAGAGAGGGGTGACAGGATCGAGACATTCAAGTATCTAACAGGCCGCATCGAGGTGGAAGAAGATATCTTCTTTTTCAAGGGTCCCGCGGCAACAAGGGGGCATCCATGGAAAATCAGGGGCGGGAAACTGCACGGGGACACCAGGAAATTCTTTTTCACTGAAAGGGTGGTTGATCGCTGGAATAGTCTTCCAATTCAGGTTATTGAGGCCAGCAGTGTGCCTGATTTTAAGGCAAAATGGGATAGACACGTGGGATCTATTCACAGAGAAAGGTAGGGGAGGGTCATTGGGGTGGGCAGATTAGATGGGCCGTGGCCCTTATCTGCTGTCTATTTCTATGTCTATGTTTCTATGTTTCTATCTTCAGTTTAGGTGTTTATTAAAGATTTTTGCTGGGTTTTACTAGAGGTTTCTTCCATGGGTCAGCAAGTTGAATGCTCCGATGCTCTTAGAATTTCTGTGAGTGGCGGAGCATTTATCTCGCCGGCCCGCAGTAGAACCTCTACCCTAAAATGAGCCCTTTATTTAGTAAATTTTGGAGAGATTAATGTTTGCTGATTCGATAATTTGAATTATATATTAATGTTGTAATTCACTGTTTATTGTACAGGTTTCTTATGTCAACTGCTTAGAACTGCAAGGTTATTGTGGGATATAAATAAAAGTTTGTTATGTTATGGAGACATGTGCTTTGACTCCTAGCTCAGTATTAATTTGGTTTTGAACCTCTCTCAGCTGGGATGTCATAGGTAACAGGCAGCATGCTTCCCCTTTCCTTTCCTCCCTATCTCCCTCCCAGTTTCATGCAAAGATTGGTTGCACTTCCTGTTTGGCCCTTTCAAAAGCCCTGGTATCATACCATCACTACTAAAGGAGTATGGTTTTCAAGTTGGATAACACAGGGGCCCTTTTATTAAGGCACGCTGGCCATTTTAGTGTGCGCTAAACGCTAACACATCCATTATATTCTGTGGACACGATAGCGTTTAGCGCATGCTAAAACAACTAGCGCACCTTAGTAAAAGAGGGGGATATTTTGTTTTATATCTCATTTCCTTTTTTTTTTTTTTGCTTCTTGCATTTATTTAAAACAGTGTCTCTCAAACTTTTTTTTAGCTCCGGTATACTAACGGCCTCTTTTACAAAGCTGCGCTAGCGGCTGCCTTGCGGCAATGGCCCCAAAGCCCTTTAAATCTCTATGGGCTTTGGGGCCATTAGCGCAGCGCAACTGCGGCTTTGTAAAAGAGGACGTAAATGGAGCAAATGTTTTACCCGGCATAGTATAATTGAAATTATAAAATTGCCAAATCAACAAAAAATTAAATTTGAGTTATTTATTTAAAGTTCTTTAAGCTATGTATGGGTAATTTTAGATAGAATAGAATTGCTAATCAATGTGATGAATATGTTTGTTTTTTTAGTGCAAAGTAACTCAAAACATGACTCAATAGTCAACGTGCAAACTTGCATTTCATCATCCAACATCTGCAGTCATTCTTTTTTTTTCAATTTAATTTCTGTGAAAATCCAAGTTTCCATAGATAAGAAGATCCAAACGGTAACAAAGCGTTGATTGCTTTGTTGCACAAATTAGAATAACTATTATATAAAAAATAAAACTAAAATTACTTTCCGTTAGTTTTCAAGGATCAAGTTTATTGATTTTTAATATACCGACCATCAA
Organism: Geotrypetes seraphini; assembly: GCF_902459505.1. NCBI lineage: Eukaryota > Metazoa > Chordata > Amphibia > Gymnophiona > Dermophiidae > Geotrypetes > Geotrypetes seraphini. The sequence goes on from NC_047087.1 coordinate 182,676,235, forward strand.
TGGGTATCTAGCCGGTTTACAATAATATGCTAAAATAGAAATAAAAGCAATACTTGTTAAAAATAATGTTTATGGAAAGGGAGGGAAGTGTACATTGAGGACATAGACAAGACGGATTTGAAAGTGAGGATTAAAAAGGAAAAAAGGGGTAAAGTTACATTATTAGAGATAAAAATAAAAATAAAGAAAGAAAAAAAAAAAAAAGAGTTGAAAGGAAATGGAGGGAAAAAGTATAAAACATTGGGAATGGGATCGCTTCTTAAAAGCGGTTGGTGGATTTGAAGATGAGAAGGTTCAAGAGCAGTTAAATGCATCTTGAAATAAGAATGTTTTTTAATTTGTCTTAAATTTATCGATTAGTTTTTCATGACGAAGTTGAGATGGCAGAGCGTTCCATAAAGTTGGGGCTACTACTGAGAAATTGGATTTCCTGGTATAGAAGAATTCCTTTATGGAGGGGATAGAAAGTAAGTTCTGGTCAGCTGATCTGAGAGTCCGTGAAGGGCGAAAAGGGAGGAGGAGCTTATCGAATTATGCTTGTCTGGGTGGTTGTATCCTTACACACAAAGGTGCTCAGAACATTGACAGACTCTTGCATAATCAACGTACATGTCATCTTGTAGTGTATATTTATGAAGGGAATTTTATAAAATAAAGTAAAATTCTGGAATCTCTCATGGCACTGAGAGACACTGATTTAAAATAAACATTTAAAGAACACATAAAATTTAATGAAAAGAGAAATGAAAAGCAAAACAAAATTATAGAAGTCTGGTCTGGGCCTGCCTGGCCATCACCCATAGTATTAAAAGGAAGCAGAATGATACTGTGTTGCTGTTGCCACACCAGAGCCCATACCAGAAGGGTGTTGGGTGATCTGAGGCAACAACCATTTTGTGGTATGGCAAACATTCATAACAGCATCAGCTTTGGGTAGACTGGAAACCATTCTGAAACAGGTACTGGTTGGAACAATGGAGGATGGTATCTGTATCCTTTGATACTAAGGATGGTATACAAGATGCTTTTCTTTTTTTGTTTTAGGTTTGCGTTTATATCTCAGTTTCTGCAGCAGAAGTGAGACTAGAGCTTGAGGCTGAAAGTTAAATGAAATGAAACATGAAATGCATTTCATTTCTTTTCTTTTTTTCTTAGAATGCAAGGAATGAAAGTCTATCTCTGTTCCACATGTGCACACAAATGTTGAAAGACAGGAAGAACTCAACACAATCTGCTGCCTAAGGTAGGATATGAAATTGTCCCCCTATTAAACTCCCAAAAGGGAAGGCTCACTCAGAGCTTCGTCAGGGTTCCCCTCACTCATACAGGTTTCTCTCACTCACAAGGGAAAAAATGCAACATATACATTCTCAAACTACATAATGGAAATAGAAGGAAGACTCTGCAATTCCTGGTTACACTCAGCATCTTTTGTAACAGTTAAATTATTTATTTATTTGTTCGGTTTTATATCCTCCCAGAAGAGATCAGAACAGGTTACAAGTTTACATACATAAAAACATAACATGATAAACATGGTATGGTGTGACATAGCATGATGAGCATTGTATGACAAAACATAGGATGATAGCTTAGCATCGTAACATATTGTTATATATACAAGCTACTTCCTGATATTAAGGGGCGGGATCGAAACTGGCAGAGCCTATAGCAATTTAGCAAAAGGGAAGGCCCCCATGGTGTCTGGCTTCATTATTGACAGCTGGTTTAGCAGGACTGGGACAGGACCGAAAACAGGGCTGCTCACAATCCGGATGTGCCGTTGACTCCTCCCTCCCCACCTCCTCCCAGCGGCCACCAAACAGCATGGAGGACTGCTGCAGCCGTCAGAGGAAGAATCAACTGCCTGCCTCACATGTTGGTCCTGCCCCTTGATTCTGTTGGAAGAAGCAAAGGGTAAAAGGTGATGGGGAGAGATCTTGGATGTAGGTGGAAGGAGAGAGAGAGAGAGAGAGAGATGAGGTGTTGAAGGAAAGAGGGGAGAGGATATGCTGGATGGAGGGGGCAAGACAGTAGAAGAGTGATAATAAAGGGGGAAAGAGAGAAAGAGAAGATGATGGAAGGGGAGAGAGAGGGAAGAGTTAGCAAAAAACAAACAAACTGGTGAAATAGAAACAGAAAGAGATGCAGAAAAATAAATGAAGGAAAACTGAAAGGAAAAGGTTAAAAAGTCAGAGATGGATGTAATGTAATGTAATTTATTTCTTATATACCGCTACATCCGTTAGGTTCTAAGCGGTTTGAAGAAAATATACATTAAGATTATAAATGAGAAGTAAGAAGGTACTTAAAAAATTCCCTTACTGTCCCGAAGGCTCACAATCTAACTAAAGTACCTGGAAATTAATAAAGAAGAGAAAATAAAGATGGTTGAAAAAAGAAAAATTCTATGTGAACTTATAGGATGGAAATTAAACTGACAGTGAAGAACTGTATGAAAAATACATATGGAATGCAGTTAGAGAGGGTAGGTTACAATCTATTTATGGTATTTGTTTAATTGGAAGGTGTTAAGGTGGGTAATTTGGGGGAAGGTTATCTGAAGGTAGGTGAATCTTCAGGAGGTAAAAGAGGAGGGGTTAAGATATTTGGATGAATTTTTTGAAAAGCAGGGTTTTGATTTCTTTTCTGAATGTTTTGAAGTTGTCTGATATTGTCATAAGATTGGAGATGGAATGGTTGATTTTTGCTGCTTGTGTTGCCAGAAGGTTGTCAAACATTTTCTTGCGTTGTGTGCCTTTGAGTGGGGGGATGGCGAAAGGGTTCGAGGTTCTTCTGTGTCTTGAGGTGGAGATTTGGTTTAAGCGGTTGTTTAGATAGGAGGGGGAAGAGCCGTGTAATGCTTTGAATATCAGGCAGTGGAATTTGAATTGGATTCGTGCTTGTATGGGTAGCCAGTGAGAGTCTAAGAAGGCAGTTGTTATGTGATCATATTTTTTGAGTGAGTAGATCAATCTGAGGGCGGTGTTTTGTATGGTCTGGAGTTGTTTTATCATAGTGGCTGGACAAGGAAGATATAGGGAGTTGCAATAATCCAGCAGACCTAAGACTAGGGATTGGACGATTAGTCTAAATTGTGCTTGGTCAAAGAATTTTCTGATTTTACGGAGATTTCTCATGGTTAGAAAAGCTTTCTGGGTTGTTTTGTTGATCTGGGGCTGCATTGTGCAACATTTGTCTATCGTAACTCCTAGGAGTTTTAGTTCGGGTTGTATTGGGTATTTGGTATTTTTGATTTTCAGTTCAGTGATGGTAGGAGTTTGGGCTTTTTCAAGCAAAAGGAATTTTGTTTTTTCAGAATTTAGTTTTAGTTTGTGATCCATCATCCATTTTTCTACTGTGTCTAAGGTTGTTTCTAGCTTTGTTGTGGTGGTGGTCTCTGATGGGTCAAAGGGGAGGATTATGGTGATGTCATCAGCATAGCTGAAAGATGTGACATCTAGGGTATCTAAAGTGGCTCCTAGGGAGGAGATAAAGAGGTTGAAGAGCATAGGTGAGAGAGGTGATCCTTGTGGAACTCCGCAGGGATTTGTCCATGGTTCTGATTTGATATCATTGTATTTTACCCTGTAGGTTCTAGATTTGAGGAACCCCTGAAACCATTTGTAGACCTTGCCTGAGATTCCTATGGCGTCGAGAATTTGTAGTAATAAGGTGTGGTCAACTAGGTCAAATGCTGCGGAGAGGTCTAATTGTATTAATATCATTTTTTTTTCCTTTACTGATGTGTTGTCGGGCTGTATCTAGTACCGTATTTTCGCGGATATAACGCGCGCGTTATACGCGTTTTTACCTACCGCGCATACCCCTCGCGCGTTATATGCCTGAGCGCGGTATACAAAAGTTTTTAAACATAGTTCCCACCCCGCCCGACGCCCGATTCACCCCCCCAGCAGAACCGCTCGCACCCCCACCCCGAACGACCGCTCGCACGCTCTCCCACCCGCACCCGCATCCACGATCGGAGCAAGAGGGAGCCCAAGCCCTCTTGCCCGGCCGACTCCCCGACGTCCGATACATCCCCCCCCCGGCAGGACCACTCGCACCCCCACCCCGAAGGACCGCCGACTTCCCGACAATATCGGGCCAGGAGGGAGCCCAAACCCTCCTGGCCACGGCGACCCCCTAACCCCACCCCGCACTACATTACGGGCAGGAGGGATCCCAGGCCCTCCTGCCCTCGACGCAAACCCCCTCCCCCCAACGACCGCCCCCCCCAAGAACCTCCGCCCATCCCCCAGCCGACCCGCGACCCCCCTGGCCGACCCCCATGACACCCCCACCCCCCTTCCCCGTACCTTTGGTAGTTGGCCGGACAGACGGGAGCCAAACCCGCCTGTCCGGCAGGCAGCCAACGAAGGAATGAGGCCGGATTGGCCCATCCGTCCTAAAGCTCCGCCTACTGGTGGGGCCTAAGGCGCGTGGGCCAATCAGAATAGGCCCTGGAGCCTTAGGTCCCACCTGGGGGCGCGGCCTGAGGCACAGTGGCCCAACCCGACCATGTGCCTCAGGCCGCGCCCCCAGGTGGGACCTAAGGCTCCAGGGCCTATTCTGATTGGCCCACGCGCCTTAGGCCCCACCAGTAGGCGGAGCTTTAGGACGGATGGGCCAATCCGGCCTCATTCCTTCGTTGGCTGCCTGCCGGACAGGCGGGTTTGGCTCCCGTCTGTCCGGCCAACTACCAAAGGTACGGGGAAGGGGGGTGGGGGGGTCGTTGGGGTCGGCCAGGGGGGTCGCGGGTCGGCTGGGGGGGCGGTCGGAGGTTCTTGGGGGGGGCGGTCGTTGGGGGGGGAGGGGGGTTTGCGTCGAGGGCAGGAGGGCCTGGGATCCCTCCTGCCCGTAATGTAGTGCGGGGTGGGGTTAGGGGGTCGCCGTGGCCAGGAGGGTTTGGGCTCCCTCCTGGCCCGATATTGTTGGGGAGTCGGCGGTCCTTCGGGGTGGGGGTGCGAGTGGTCCTGCCGGGGGGGGGGGATGTATCGGACGTCGGGGGGGGGCATCAGGCTTTCAGGATGGGGACAGACCTTCAAGGGGGGACAGACCTTCAAGGGGGGACAGGACTTCAAGGGGGGACAGTGCACGGAAAGTCAGGGGGGGTGAACGGAGAGTCGGGACAGCGCACGGAAAGTCAGGGCAGTGCACGGAAGTCAGGGGGGGTGAAGGGAGAGTCGGGACAGCGCACGGAAAGTCAGGGCGGGCGAAAGGAGCGTCGGGCATCACGCGCGGTATACCCGTGAGCGCGGTATACAAAAGTTTTTGTACATATCATCGTGATTTCTGCGCGCTATACCCGTGTGCGCGTTTTACACGGGTGCGCGTTATATCCGCGAAAATACGGTAATGTGACAAGTAGTGTTTCTGTACTATGGTTAGTTCGGAATCCTGATTGTGAGGGGTGGAGTAGGTTATGTTTTTCCAGATATTCGGTGAGGTATTGTGCCACTAGGCCTTCTATTATTTTAACGTACAATGGTATTGAAGCGATAGGTCTGTAGTTGGAGGGGCTATCTATTGGGCCTTTGTGATCCTTTATGATTGGAGTGATTAAGATCTCTCCTAGGTCCTGTGGGAATTGGCCTTCTGTCAATGTGGTTTGAATCCATAGCATGAAGTTGGTTTTGAATGTGGTGGAGGCGTTTGATAATATGTAGGTGGGGCAATTATTTAGGTCACTGGAAGCATGGCTGTAGGAGAGGAAATGAAGACGGGAATGAGAGAAGAGGCAGATAGACTGCAGACCCTGAAAGAAAATTAAGAAAATACAGAAGAAAGCAGAAACTGGGATAAACATGAATAAAATGGCTAGACAACAAAGGCAGAAAAAATAATTTTATTTTTAATTTCATGAACAAAAGATGCAGTTTTACTGTAAATTTGCACTGCTTTCTTTTTATATTCCAAAGTGTAGAGTGCTGTTTCTCTTTTCCTGGTGTTCAACTGCATATGGCTTCTTGAGGTTTAAGTTTGATTTTTGTCTATATTTATTTAAGTTTGTGGTTGCTTGTAGTTGCGTTTTCCTGTTATAAATATGTTAGCTTTGGGATATATATATATAACTCAAAACTTAGAATTCCAGCAGGTCTACTATCAATTAGTGGTTATTTCATTGCCTAGTAATTATGATCCTCAGAGGGCTAAAGTCTGCCCCACTGGTTGTTGTGAAACATATCACAAAACCCGATAATCATAGGATCAATTGATTTATATTTTTGTTTATATTATTTTTTGTTAAATTATTTTTATAATTTTTCTTCAATAAATATTGTCCATCAATAATTTAAATGGTACTTAGCTTATATTCAAATGTATAAGGGAGTGCCTCTACCAACATGTCCATGATTCAACAATCTTTCATCAGGGATGAGTCTCCCAGTATCAAAATCTTAAAAACAAAAATCCCTTGTAAGCAAAAATAGCCATTGAGGATGTCATTTAAATAGAACATAAATATATATTAGTTCATATAAGAAGACTATCCAGGATATAATTAAAAAGATTTCAAAATTATATTATAGAACTTTCTATCATGTGTATGAGAAACCACTCCTCTCCATCGAGTGTCATTCATTTAGTGGCGTCTGTCGTCAGTTCCGATTATATCTAATGTTTACAAACCAAAACTGGTCATTTGATGGGAGCAGTTTCCCACCAGACCCAGACAATTAAAATCCATAGAGACCATATTCACTAGTAAAGTTAATAAAGTTAAAAAGAGATACACAGTCCAGGAAGTTAATCCTACTGATTAACTGAATCTAAATTAATCTAACTAATGACATCCAATCAATTTCTTCATTTAGCCCATTGGGAACTAAGATGATAGATCCACTTTTGTTCTTTAATATTAAGTGCTTTTTTATAATTGCCTCCCTCCCGCCCTATTGGTATGGTATCAATAACTTGTCATCTAATATCTTGCCAAGTATGATTCATAGTCTTCCAATGGTTGACAATTGGTGCTGTATCAATTTCCGTGTTCACTCTCGATTTATGTTCGTTAAGGCGTACTTTAACTGATCTAAAGGTTCTCTCCCCACATTGGATGATATAAATTACATTCAACGTTGCACAAGTGGTGTTCACCTTCAAGTAAATACACTCTCCGGTTTGGGGATGAACCCATGTTTCTCCTGCCTTAGTTAAGGAACACCATTGGCAGTGACCACAGCTTCCATAGTACCCCTTATGTAAAGGATTATATGAACTATGAAGAATCTCACCAATGTTACGGTGTCAAATACAAATAGCAGGCGCTCAGGCATATCCTTCAATAGTTGTACGACATTCCAATGTCTAAAGATTATTTGTTTTATCTTCATTGACAAAGGTGTAAATTTTTGTACAAAAATGATACCTTGTTCAGTTGGTTGTCTATCGGATTGAAGTAGGAGGTCACAGTTGGCATATTTTCCCCTCAGATAGGCAGCCTTAATAATATTTCTCAGGTATCCTCTTTGTTGAAATCGATGCCATAAAATCTTGACTTGAACTTTATAATCAGTCAGAGAAGAATAAAGGTGTCGAATCCGTAGGAATTGACTAATCGGTAGATTAGATCATAATCCATGGGGGTGAAAAACCTTGCAAAACAGTGAAGTCTGGAGAGTGTTAGCCTTTTTAATGTGAATATCCAAGCAATCCACTTCAGTCAAGTTATAAGTGCCAGTAAAATGCAGACACAGATCAATGGTATTTAACTATGCAATGAATATTAACAAATCTTCCTTAGTAGATGACCATATAAAAATAATGTCATCTAAAAACCTTTTCCATACGTTAATGTGTTGAAATTGAGGGTTAACATAAATATACCATTCTTCTATATCAGCCACATATATAGTGGCAACTGATGGGGCTAAAGAAGCACCCATTGCTATCCCATGAGTTTGTAAAAAAATACTCATCTTCAAACATGAAATAGTTTCTCTTCAATACCAAAATTGATAGTGTTAATAAGAATGCAGGAGTAATTCCAAAATATTAAATACTCTATCAACAGGAATCATGGTGTACAAAGATGTTATGTCTAATGTTACCAAGCAATCATGTTCGGTAATGTTTTGTATGTTCTCTAGTATATTAATCATAAGAGTAGAATCTTTAATAAAGGAAGCTGCCTGTTTTGCTACTTATTGAAGAAAAAGGTCCACAAATTTAGACAAAGGCTCTAAAATAGAATTTTGCATAGCCACTATAGGAAGGCTCAGGGGTTTATTATATCTTTGTATATTTTTGGAAGAAATTGAATCTGGGGAGTACATGGATATTGCTCAACTAAATAACTAGCCTCTTCAGATGTAATAATTTGGTCTTTCAGAGCATTAGTGATGATATCTTTTATTTCATTCTGTAGATCATTCACAGGATCAACGGGAAGATGTTGGTAGAATTCAGGTTTAGTCAGCTGTAAATAAACTTCTTTTCGATAGGCTTCCCGGGTTTGGATCACAATAGCGCCTCCTTTATCAACACGTGTAATAACAAGATTATTATCTTGATGTAGATTTTGAAGTGCTTTCCACTGTTCAGATAGCATATTGGATTTGACAAGAGGTTCATATGGGATATATGCATCACAGATACTTGTATTATGTTTAGTGACTTACGAGATAGCTGATGGGGAGAGAGGGTAAACAGTTTTTTTAGACTGGCTCACTATGATAAACCAAATTCCTAACCTTGGTTTATATTCAAGTCAAACTTTTTTCCCCCTTTTTGGAGGGGAAAAAAGGATACCTCGGTTTATTTTGGATCAGTTTATATTCGAGTATATACAGTATTTATGCGGCCTGATTTAAGCAGTTTGGGGCTGATTCTATAAATGGCGCCGACCGCGTGTCAATCAAACTTAGGCACCATTTACAGAATCGCGGCTAGCGGCACCCATGTAAAAACCTAGGCACCTGAAATGTAGGCAAGGGTTTTAAAGGCCTACATTTCAGGTGCCTAAGTTTTTGGAGAATTGCACTTAGCAGCACCTAAGTCACGCTCCAACCATTGAAACGCCCACTTGGGCATTAGGCACCGCTAAGCGCCATGCAATAAGCGCCTCTCTTTTATAGAACTGGATAGGAATCTATCACCCAATTAAATGTTTTCCCCCAATGATTGAGTCTATGAAAGGTATTTTGCCAATTAACTCCCCCTTTTACAAAGCCGAGTTAGGCTTTTTTTATCGCCGGCCATGGTGGTATTAGCTCCAATGCTCATAGGAATTCTAATAGCGTCGGCGCTAATACCATTGCAGCCGGTGATAAAAAGGGGGGAGGGGGTAAGTTAGGCACCTAACTATAGGTGCCCTTTGTAGAATCAGCCCTTGAGTGCCTATTATAGAACTGCATGCCAATTTTGGTGCCCAAATTTGAGCACCAGGATTTACACCTGCTGAAACTAGGTATAATTCCCCGGAGCCAATTACATCCCCGGTATTCTATAATACTGTGTGCAAATTTTAGAAATGCTCCCTAAACAATCCATGCACCTCCCATGGCTACATTCCCTTTTGGGTTGTGTACTATGGGATTTGGATGCACATTGTTATAGAATAGCACAAAACAAAGATACGCGTTCAAATTCAAATTGGCGTTGATTAATGACAATCAGCACCTAATTATTAGCACTAATTGACTCATTAGCCAATGTATTTGGAAACACTGGAGAATGACAGGGGAACACATTTTCCCCATCCCCGCGGGAACTCATTGTCCTGTCCCGTCCCAGCAAGTTCTTTTCCTGTCCCTGCCCCATTCCTGCAAGCTCCTCTGCACAAACCTCAAACATTTTAAAATAAGAATAAAAATTTGAAAAAAGAACATAAGAATAGCCTTACTGGGTCAGTCCAATGGTCCATCAAGCCCAATAGCCCGTTCTCACGGTGGCCAATCCAGGTCACTAGTACCTGGCTAAAATCCAAGGAGTAGCAATATTCCATGCTACCGATCCAGCGAAAGCAGTTGCTTCCCCCATGGCTATCTCAATAACAGACTATGGACTTTTCCTCCAGGAACTTGTCCAAACCTTTCTTAAAACCAGCTACACTATACGCTCTTACCACATCCTCTGGCAACATATTCCAGAGCTTAACTATACTCTGAGTGACAAAAAAAATTCTCTAATTGGTTTTAAAAGTGTTTCCTTGTACTTCATCGAGTATCCCCTAGTCTTTGTAATTTTTGTTTGAGACTTGTGCAGTTAAGGCAGAGCATACAAGAATGGGACAGGGACGGGAAAATTGAGTTCACTTTATTTTGAACTGCACAAATAGTGTCTGTATAGTTTTATTTGCTTCAACACCAATTTGGTCAAATAAATTTACACGGCTGTCAAAAAAAAAATTGTCCCTGTGTCATTCTCTAGGAAACACATCTTTGATCGAATATAGAATCCAGGGGTTAAGTACCCAAATTCAGCGGCATAGCAAGGGTGAGAGGCGCCTGGGGTGGTGGCGCCCCTCCCTCGCCCTTTTCTCTGCCCCCCCTGCCATTCCTGCCACATGCATGCACCCCTTCCCTACCCCATTACTCTTTTAATTGGCGTGAGCAACATCATCAACTCGCTGCCCGCTTGGCTTCAGTTCTCCCTCTGACATCACTTCCTAGGTGCGGAACCCAGAAGTGACATCAGAGGGAGAGCCAATGCTGGCGCGAGCAGCAGGTTGGAGTTGCTGCTAGCACCAGCAAAGAGATAGCGGTATGATGAGTGGGGAAAGAAAAGGCGCATGCATGGTGGGGGGAGGAGTGGGAAGGAGCGGGGCAGGCGGAGAGGAAGAGGGGTGCTGGTACCTTCACCATGAAGGCGCCCGGGGTAGCCCGCCCTTCTCCCTTACTATGGTACTGCCCAAATTTATGCCTAGTGTACAAATCTGTGTCCATAATTTATAAAATAAGGTCAGTTGCGTGTACAACTTAATTTAATAAATGGCTGTTAATTGGAGTTAGCTAATTATTGGTTTATATTGGTGTTTACTGGCACCAATTAGCAGTGGCTAGGAGTCAAGTATGCTATAGAATACTAGGAGGTACAGTCGACTCCACTTAAGTGCAAGGCTTCCGGACCGGACCACCACATGAGCTTAAACGGAGTGTGCACTTAATCGGAGTACCACTTTTTAGTCATGAAAAATCACTGTACACTGTAGTTAAATGCAATAAAAATTTTATTCAGCAAAAAACACATCGAATACAATTTATCACGATTAGTTATAGAAACAGCACTGTTCCGTCTAATGCAATACATTGTAAACCTTTTTCTAAACCAACATTCTACTGAAATAATCAGTCATTGTTTTCTGCACGCAGACTGCACGATTCAGGCTGTGTATATGACTACTGATGCTGTAAAACTGTCCATAGTCATGACATCCATTTATCTCCAGATAACAACGGAGCATGTGTAGGGACATCAGCGTGTCTGAGAAGGAAAAAATCTCTGCAGGTGTTTCATTAGTCACGATGACCGCAGCAGTATCTCCATCCTCATCGGACTCTTGTCAGAATTAGTGCTGTCAGATGATGTGGGCACATCGTTGTCAATGGCGACATACAGCTCAAACTCTTGTGGCGAGAGTCCAACTGGGAGTTCAATGGACAAAGTGTCAGCTTCAGTTGGCTCATCAGATACGTGAACGAAGCTCGCCCGTCAATAGCATATTGAAATCATTGATGATGAGACTCAACTCATCGCCTCCCGTACCATGTGAAGAGAGTCGAGCACCGTCATATTTCTCGCAAGTTTAGAAGCTCGGGGCCTGGATTCCATGCCATCACATTACTTAAGACGAGCGACCTGTAATGATGTTTAAAGTTGACGATTATCCCTTGGTCCATCGGTTGGATCAAAGAGGTCATGTTTGGCGGAAGAAGCACAAGTTTGATGTGGGTTAGTCTTATGCCATTGCTGTGTGCTGCACAGTTATCACACAGCATTACAATGTGTCTCCTATACCTTCTCATCATATTGTCAAACTTCTGCAATTCAATCCACAGTGTCACCATCATCCATGCGTTTTTGTTGCTTTCATATTCAACAGGCAGGCATTTAATGTTTTTGAAACACCAAGGATTTTGATTCTTCCCAATCACCAGTGGCTCAAGCTTTTCACTACCGTCCATATTTTTTTGCACCAAACTCATCCACGTCTTGTTTTTCACCATGCTGCTTCTTACATTTTATGCCGTTACAAACTTTTCACCTCTCTAGCCATCCGTTTGTTGTTTTGAAGCCTTCTATGCCCAGTTCTTCAGATAGATGTGTTGCTTTCTCCATCAGCAGAGGTCCACTGATTGGCAGTTGATGACTTCAGCAAACCATCTCAGTAACGCCTGTTCAACGTTGCAAGCCTTCCCAATTCTTTTCCATTTTCTGGTAGGATTGCTGTTATTTTGCCAGTCTTTCAATATGGCTTGCTTTTTTTTGTAAATCTGAGAAATCTGGCTAGGATGAACGCTGTAATGTTTTGCATTAGAAACCTGACTCTCCCGTTGGTCAAGTCTCATTAAGACATCGACACGTTCAGCCAAAGACAATGACTATTGTCTAGCATGGTGGACACGTTCCACCAAAGACAAAGATTTTTGTCCACGTGATGCCATGGTGCAGTTCCAAAAATTTGAACACCTGGCCAGGCCTAGACTGCTGATCCGAAACATGTGGCTCATCCATGTGAGAATCTGATTGCTTTTAACCGGAGTGAATGTAACGTGAACGAATAGAGGTGAGACCTATAACATCAGTGCACATAAGCGAATTGTGTGCTTATCAGAATTGCAATTATTCAGAGTTTACATCCATTGACTTTAATGTTAAAAAAACGGGACCATGGTGGTAGGATGCAGATAACTGAAGCATGAACTTAACCGACGTGCACTTAGGTGGAGTCAACTGTACATACCAACAGTTAGGCGTGAGTCATTACACCAACCTTTGACCTAGCGTAAGTGTTCACACCTAATGTTAGATACAATATTGAGGATTTAAGCTAGTAAATTTAGATTTAAGTATCCACTTTTCTTTTTTTTAAATACATTTTTATTGCTTTTTTCAGTAGTATATTCCAATACAAAAGAAAACAATTACAGCAATAACCAGCAGTAGAAAAGGCAATAGAAAGCCATCCACGTTAGTTCTTCACAAAGGCCTTTAAGAAAACAAAAAACAGAAAACCAAACATCCCATCCCTCTACCCCACCCTCTCCCCTGAGAGCTTCAGGATCAAGAATTCAAGAGAATACTACGGGCTCTATGAGACAATCCACCCCATACAGTTGACCAAATCTCTTTATATTGTCTCCAAAATCTAGGTGAACCTCATTTAGCATCCAAATATTCCATTTTTAACAATATAAACATTTTGTTTCTCCATAATGGAAGAGTAGGAGTTTCAGATTGTCTCGACTGTAAAAGAATACATTTTCTAGCTAACAAAGAAGCCTTGTGCAACAATTAATTTACCTTCCTAGAAAGAAGTACCCACCTTTCTAAATCCAAGGTTGAGTTGATTTATGAAGTCACATGAAGTTAGTAGGTCCATTCCTCAGAAGGCTTACAATCTTTATGGATATTAGTGCTGGCCACCGCTATCGATAGATATTCAGAAGCACTCGCCTCCTCGTTCTGTAATAGGGCTCTCAAATTTAAGAACCTTTTGCATGCTTAAATTTATAGAATACTAGCACTTAGGGATGTGAATATGCAGGGGAAAATTCTATAAACAGTGCCTTAACTTAGGTGGCAATGGGTGCCCTACTGGTGCATAAGTTAAGAGGGAAGCACCATTTTAAATGGCATTTAATTAAAAATTCAAAGCTCCTACTGGTGCCTAAATAAACGGCACCGGAATCGTGTCTCCAGAAGTATGATTCACGTCAAAGGTAGGCGCCAGAAATGTAGGCCTAGAAAACCCCGGCCTACATTTCTGGTGCCTATCTTTGCCAGAGGCGTGATTCTCTCAACAGCTCTGCTGCATGATTGACACGTGATTGGCGGCCGCTTTTATGGCAACCGCTGACAATGGCACCATTTAGAGAAGCTGGCAGTTAAGTGCTAGTTGAGAGCTCACCGCAGTTCTGTAATTTGTGCTTAGCACGTGTTATCCCAGTGCCTAAATCTTGGCACTCTTGTTTGAATCTAGCTAGGGTTACCAGATTTTCCCAAAGGAAAATCCAGACACATGGCCAAGCTCTCAGGCCCGCCAAGTTCCTCCTTCATCCCGCCCCCCCAGCCCCACCCCCGTTAACCTGTTCATGTGTCTTGACGGAATCCACACATGCGTGGATTCAATGCGATGATGTTGCGTGCATGTGACGCAATGATGTCATGCATGTACACGTGACATCACCACGTTGCATTCGCGGATGCCGTCCCAATGTCAGAAACTTTTCAAAACCCGGACAAAGTGCCCAGCACCAATATATGTATAGATTATAAACCTTCTAAGCCAGGAACAGACCTACTAACTTCATCTAACTTCAAAAATCATCTCAACCTTGGATTTAGAAAGATGGATACTTTAATCTAAATTTCAAGAGGTACACGACGGGTGCCCAAGTAGCAGGGAAGAGTTGGGAGTACCCAAGCAGCGGGAAAGAGTAGGGGCTCACAGTGCAGCGATGCCGGGTACCACCAGCCCGGGCGCCACCCTCCCTTGCTACACTACTGCTCGGGGGCTTCTACCAATCACAGTAGCAGCCACCTAGAATCCTATGCAAATGCACTGCAAGGATCTCATTCATATTAAAATGAGCATTCCTTGTAATGCACAACAAGGAACGCCCAACCCCTATCGTGCAAAATTTTCCGGCATGTCTGGAGCTGCCAGTAGATGTTTGTGCGTGTTTTATGTGAATGTATATCCCGAACCTATGGTCAGAACACAGCTGTTAGGTACAGGACACACATTCACATGAAACACACAAAACAGCTGCGTCCATATCGCATATGAAACAAAGAAACAAACAAAAATAAACTTGTTCGAGAGCTCCGGTGATCAGAAACTGTACAGGCCTCCGCACAAGAGCTGTGCCTACCGCTCATCTCTTGTGCGTAGGCGCCTGCTGCTGTTCCTCCCCCATTCACAGGAATACTCATCACAAATAGCGGGCATATGATTTGCATGTTATTTGAGATGAGCATAATCTGTCAAATCAAAATCGCTCCCAATCCGATGTTCTCTACCGGGTTGCCAGAGCTTTGTGCATTCTACCCTAAGCCAGCTGTTTTGAGGGTGGTCCAGGCGTGGAGTCAGCACATAGGTGGTTCAGTGCCGATATTCAGCACTTAACCGCTGAAGTTCAGTGGTCAAATCATACTGCATAAAAGTCAGTCCTATCTTTATATGGTTAAGTGCTGAATATCGCACTTAATCACATAAGAAGTAGCTGAACACATAAATCCAAATATTCAATGCCATTGCTAGTTCATGACCTGGCACTGAAAATATCTGGAATAATGCCATTGGCAGCATAAAACAAAAACACTTACCACTGCCTACCGAATATTGAATTCTAGACTCACAAACCCAGTCCCAAAATACACAAATTCCCGCACACAAATTTACACCTACTCTGGAGTTGATGTAATTGTGTTGCATGTACACATGTACCCAAGTATCTTAAACATTATACCCCGTTTGCACGCACAATTTAATTGGTTAACGAACCAATCAGTGCCAAAAATTGCTAACTAACAAGCAATTATTGGCGCGAATTAGAATTTACTCGCACAACTTTCTAAGCGTATTCTATAAAGCGGCGCACGTCAATTCTAGTGCGTGGATCTCAACAGGGAGCATGGCAAGGAGAGAAGCATGGGTGGGTCATGAACATTCCTAAAAGTTAGGCACACTGTTATACAATACGTCTGATCTGTACACAGGCCTGATCTTCATTGGTATAAGTAACCACGCCTAAATGTAAGCCACGCAGATGGGTACTATGCGCAATTCTATAAACTGGAGGCGGTTTATAGAATAGTGCTAAGCATCAATTTTTTTGGGGGGCGCTGATTTTTTAGGTGACATATATAGAATTTACTCCTATGTGCGTAAATCACAACACCATTTAGACTCCACCCAAACTACTCCCCAGAAATCTCAGCATGAGTATAACTAGGCATGATCTTCTTTTACCATGTACGAGGGTGGTTTGAAAAGTTTGATTTTAAAAAAAGGCAAGTTAAACAACGTAGTCTCCATCGAAGGCTATACACTTAGATCAACGAGTTTCCAGTTTTTCTGTATCGTTGGAAAAATAGCTTATGAAAAAACGGAAAACTCGCTGGACTAAGGCCCGGATTCTATAAATGGCATCAACGGTAGTGGCCTCCTTAAAAACGGCTGCTGATCACGTGTCAGTCACACAATGGCGCTGTTTATAGAATCGCATCTTCAGAAAAGATAGGCGTCGAAAATGGAGGCCAGGGTTTTCAAGGCTTACATTTCTAGTGCCTACCTTTGACGTGAATCTCACCTATGGAGGTGCTTTACAACCCCTAATACCACTTCTGGCATTAGCCATGCCTACAGTGGTGTTAGGTGTTATAAAGCGCCTACGGAGGAGTGATCCCGGCGCCGTTTTTCTTAGGTGCCAATAGGCACCCACATTTTTTTTTAAAAAAGCTTCTTTTAATTTTTAAATGGTATTTTGAACTTAAGTTAGGCGCCAGTAGAACATTTATCAGTTCCTAACTTAAGACACCATTTATAGAAACCGGGCCTAAGTGTATAGCCATCAATGGAGACTATGTTGTTTAACTTGCTTTTACCAAACTTTTCAAACCACCCTTGTATATGTGGCCTCACAGTTTTATCAAAACCCTCTTCTGCGTGCAAAACATATGAGAAAGGCTTTAATATTTGTCCCCATGTGGCTGTTTATTCATTTACTAACTACCCTCATCTGTGCAGATGCACATGTTAGCATAGGAATTACATAAGTATTGTTGTAATATGTATATTCATGAACATACATATACAGGCAAAGACACAAGGAATTAAGAGAAAAGGATTAAGATGAAAACCCATGCTTTTCTTATAGTACACACAGCCCCCCCCTCACCACCACCACCACCTCCCTCCCCAGAGTCGGGAGATAAAAGTTTGTGCAAATCATTGAAGGGGGTCCCAGTTTCACCACCACTCTGATTACACCTATGCGTCAGAAGATGTCCCACATACCTGGACTGTGCACCGTGGTACCAGGTTTCCCCTCCTTGCCCTAAGAATCTATCCACTCAGAATATAAAGCAATGCATGTAATGCTCTGTTTCATTTCAGCAGCATGATGGTAATTCCAGAAGAGTTAAAAAAAAAAAAAAGTGACTGTGTATGTGTGTGTGTGTGTGGTGGGGGTAGGCGTAAGGTAGGGGGCTTGTGAAGAGAGGGAATAAAGTGGTATAAAAATTAAAAGGTAAAAAGCAGCAGGAACGCAAATGGGAGAACGCTCTCAGCTTTCACATTATTAATGACTCTTCAAAAAATCTGCGAGATTTCCAATCTTCTCGGAGAAGCGCTTGAAGGAGCTCACAGATGAAACTGACCTTCAAAATGTTCTTTGGTCTTTAGTTAAGAAATTCGCTCGCCATTATGGCATCATTAGGGAAACAAGGATAAAATTACTCCATGGTTAATGACCTATAGTATCTCCCCACCAAAATTTGTTTCAGATCTAATAAAACTGTGCTTAACACACTCGGATGAGTTATGAGGACTGTTCTGCAGGGTATTAAAATGTGGAAAATAGATTTTCCGAAGCTGGGGGGACTGGACTTTTCGAATCAGATAGCAGAATGGAATTTTCTGGGCAATAAATTCTTTCCATGTCTCAATTTCATTTCTCTCTCTCTCCTCTCTCTCTCTCTCTCCCTCTTGCGCTCGCTCACCGTCTCCCTGAAATGCTAAAGCACACTGAATTCTTTAAAGTGCAGAAGCTTATCTAAACTTAACTTTATGTTCTTTGTCTTCCATTCCAGGAAAGTGTAATACCTGGGGGAAGGATGGGTATTATTTACCAAGTCAATTCCTCTGCCTGCTCCTTGGTATCTGCAGAAATTGAATTTTCTGGTTTCCCAGCCTGCTGCCTGCATCAGCTTGCTCTGGATAGTGAGATGCCATAGGTGTGCAAGGATTAGATTTTAGGGTTATTGCTGGGCAACCTGCCATTGTGAGGGGGGCCTCTTGCTCACACACCAACACCCCTGGAGAGTGCTATCCACAATGACCCCCTCGCACAAGCCTGTGCATGCTTCAGGCTGTTTTGGATCATGCAAACATTTACTTTTATATCCATGGGCATGCTTTTTTTTTTTTTTTTCTCTCTTGAACTGCAGGCACAATATGCATAATAATTTGGACCATTTTTACACACGAATATATGCATGGCAGTTGAATGAGGCAGGTATGTATACATACAGTATGTGCATAAGTACTGAGGTTCTAATAACATCTCAATGTACGAGATGCATATCAAAAAGATACTACATGCGCACATGTTAAAGTCATGTATGGAAGACAGCAGATAAAGGCAAATAAGGTTGAGCTGTTATCTGATGCTGGAGCCAGAGATTTCAGCGGTACTTTTGGGTTAGTGAGGGCTAGTTACTGCCGCTGAGAGAGGTGGCTTGCGAGGTAATGGCATTTTGCTCTCTTTAAACTTTAATCTTTCCTATTAATTCCCTGCAACTGGAGAATGTATGAGAGTTAATGTTCCATGAACGTGTTTCTCACTCGGCAGTCTCTGCGAGCTAATTACCTTCAGGTGCTAAATGGAGGGAAATTGCAATCCATTTGGATGTGAAAAAATTTCGCCTTTCCAATCCCCTGTGAAACATTTTTTTTCCTGAGTGTTGCAGAAAAATGCACTTCTTCTTTTTTTTTTTAATGTTGTTTTCGCTCTTTCTTTTTTTTTTTCCTTGTGTCAAAGATTCAGTTCTTCAGGAGTCTACACCATCAGCTGCTTGCTGGGAGAAATGGCTTGAGCGCAGTCACGTGGAAATGCACCCTGGTCAAGGAACCCAGTGCCCAGAGATAATAGGTGAATGAGGATGGTGTCATAACAGCAATATACTATATAGTAAGACATATGTAATGCTATATAATTGTAATATATAATGTATTATGATATAGCATATCTAGTGGCAGGTAGTTTTTTTTTATTCAAAGTTGCATTACATTAAATATTCATATATAGCAAATACCTCAAAATGTGGTACATTGTGGTTAACATTTAAAAGAGTTGGAACAATCATCCAGAATTACAATATCAAATTACAAATTATTATAAAACAATAACATCAAAGCTAACAATTGGTTGTCCTCATGTATTCATAGAATAAATGAGTTTTCAAATAATTTCAAAACAATTTATAATTATAATTAGACATGGATATGATTTGACATGGTAATTCTTACCCATCAGAGTTTTCTTCAGTCAAGTTCTTTCCCATTGTACTAAAAGTCAGCATACACTACCTTTCATAGCAACCAAAACAAGGTGGTTCGTAGTCCTGAAACTTCAAAAGCAGAACAAAATTAAAGGGAGCAACATAAAGCATGTACCAAGCCACTACAACAAGGGGATTTAGAAAAAGGAAATTACGGTCACACAAAAAAATGAGTCCTATCAGAACCAAGGCATAAAGACAACATGGGCGCGGGTAAAAGAATGAGATGATGAAGCTGCAAGAACTTGAGGGAAGAGGTCAGAGAGATGGAAGTGGGTCAGAGTTCTGCATCCACTCATCTCATATCTGCTGACCACAACGCCAAACTACAAAACAGTCAGGAAAGAACTGAAAACCATACTATTCAAATTATCTAACCAAACCGTATCGACACTTCCCAGATCCCGCCACATACTATAGCTATCAACCTTGTAATCTCCCTGGGAATGCTCAGGCTAATTTCTGGTTGTAAACCGCCTAGAACTGAAAGGTATTGGAGGGATAGAAGACACCAATGTAATGTAATGTAAATTGTCTCCTACCATTAGGCACTACTGAGTGCATAGTTTGTAGAACGTTGGCATTTACATGCGTCAGAAGTGCCTGTAATTGACAGTAACCAATTATAAAGCACAATTCTTCAATTCAACAGATTGTTCTGGAACGCTGCCCGCCTCACTGTTGTAACCTCGCACAAGCGCTTTCCTGCATCTGTACGCGATTGTGAGGTGGAGTGGAGAGGACAATCGTGTACAGACGCAGGAAAGCACTTGCGTGAGGTTACAGCAGTGAGGCAGGCAACGTTCCAGAACGTAAGGTAACCATAGGAGGCAGTGCAGTTTGTGCCTGCGTACTAGAGAGTTGCGCAGGGACAGAAATCTCACCCATCCCCGCAGACCCCACCAGGATCCTCTCCATCCCCACCAGGATCCTCTCCGTCCCCACCCATCCCTGCTAGGAATTACCTCCATCCCCGCCTGTCCCCATAAAAAGCAGCAATTACTTCTGACAGGATCATCAATTCCACAATTTCTTATGTGTTTGCGCTGCTGTTTTCCTTGTGGAATCTATTTGGTGGAACCCTTTTTTGTTTTCTGTTCAGGTAATTAACTTATAAACCCCCTCTTTTACTAAGGCTGATGTGTCCATTATATTATATGGACGAACCCTGTTTCCAAAGCCTTCCATCCCCGTGGGAGTCCCGTTGGCTAGAGGGGGGTCCCCGTGGGAGTCCCGTGGGCCAGAGGGGGGTCCCCGTGGGAGTCCTGTGGGTTGGGGGGATTCCCGCAGGACCCCCTGCAGGACCCACGGGATTCCCGCGATCCCCATTTCTGTGCAGACTTCTAGTGTACGTACTCTCGTGAATTCTCGTGAAATTCGGCACCTTTCCTGGTGGTGACTGCTTGATGTAAAACGGCGGTTGTGTACAGTGCTGGAGGAGGTGAGAGGTGAAGGCGGTTGCGGACGCGACCCCGGACACTTAAGGTACAGGTTTTCCAGGCACAAGTCAGATATTGATTCTCCCCTCTACAAAAAAGCCTAGAGGACTACACCAAAATCTTGTCTCTTGCAGTTGATACTTTAGATTAAAATCTAAATCACAATTTTGCATGAGGTAAAACTCTTTATAGTTTATAAATCTTTCCTTAATTAGTTCTGAAAATTTCAGCTATACACAGCTGAAAGCAGTGCAACATGCAGAAAGTGAAAAAACTATCTAAACTTCACTTTCTGCATGTTGCACTGCTTTCATCTTTGTATAGCTGAAATTATCAGAAGCAATTATGGAAAGATTTATAAACTATAAAGAGTTTTACCTCATACAAAGTTGTAATTTCTTTAATAAGGCATTAATTAATTTTTCTGCTGGTCTACATTGTAAGTAGACGCGGCCGCTATACTTATTGCGGCAAGGGATCTCTCTGCCGCGATAAGTATAGCGGGCCACGGCCTGTCCGATCGCTGGCAGGAAGGGTGCCCAATCCCCCTTCCCGAAGACGCACCCTCCCCCCCCCCCCCCGACAATATCGATCGCTGGCAGGAAGGGTGCCCAATCCCTCCTGCCCGAAGACGCACCATTCCCTCCCCCCCGACAATATCGATAGCTGGCAGGAAGGGTGCCCAATCCCTTCTGCCCGAAGACGCACCCTCCCCCCCGGCGCTAACAACCCCCAAACCTCCACCCCACCAAACTAATCTGTTCTTACGGCCAGATGGGTCTTGCCCGTCCAGCCAGCAGGCACGCCTGGTCGAAATTAGGCGGGCCCGCCCCTTCTCGGCCCATCCCGCCGAAGTCTAAGGCCTGATTGGCCCAGGCTCTAGAAGCCTGGACCAATCAGGCCTTAGGCATAGCGGGTCCGCCCATCTCCACTTAATCTAAGGCCTGATTGGCCAATCAGAGCTTAGACTTAGTGGGGATGGGCGGACCCGCTATGCCTAAGGCCTGATTGGTCCAGGCTTCTAGAGCCTGGGCCAATCAGGCTGTAGACTTCGGCGGGATGGGCCGGGAAGGGGCGGGCCCGCCTAATATTGACCAGGCGTGCCTGCCGGCTGGCTACAGCTGCCTAAAATCGGGACGCACTTTTGGAGAATCAGGGCCTCAGAGTCAGAGCCCAGACATGGCCTAGCATTGAATTTCCAGATTTAATGCTGATGGGGATCAGCAAAATTCTGATTGCCATTCAGCTGAATATCGGGTCCATAGGCCCAGATTCTATAAATGGCACCTGAAGTTAGGTGCTTAGGTTGGCACGCCCAGCCGATCTAGGTGCCTAACTTAATTTTTTTATTAACTCAATCAGCGGCATTACTGAGCAATAATGAGCTAATAATTAGCAAAAATTAAAATTAATTGGAGGAGGTAGTGATATCATTGGAGCAAATGACACCTTAAGCAGTGAGCTCCATCCCTAGCCTGAGCAATTCCTGGATTACTGCACGATTGACTGGGTGGCTTTGGTGTTGGAGAAAGATTTTATGCGTGCTATGGACCGCCAGAAGAACTAACAAACTAATTCTGGAAGAGATTAATCCAGCTATGTCACTAGAAGCCCAAATGATGACGTTATGACTGTCTTATTTTGCTCATACTGTCAGAAGAGAAAGATGATTGGAGAAGGACATCATGTTTGGAAAGATCAAAGGAACCAGGCGAAGAGGAAAGTAATAGTAATAATTTTTTTAATAATGTGTTTATTTTGGGGTTATTTGGAAAAATGTTAGGGTCCATTTTTTAATGATATGATATAATTAACATGGTATAACTGGAATAGGGAATGTGTTTGGATGTAGTCTATCCAACACCATTTAATTACGAAGTGCAATATTTCCTACAAACACAGGGACTAAAAATGTTTTGGCATGTGTTTCTCTAAAAACTGAGCATAAATGCTAAAACATTTAACAGGCTAGACATAGGCAGAGAAATTGTATAACTGTAAGCTTGCAGTGTCACTCATAAATGCAGCTAAATGTGACATTTACAAGCACCGTAAGCATAGAATTACCAGTCATCCAGATTTAACCAGATATAAGAACATAAGAATAGCCTTACTGGGTCAGTCCAATTGTCCATCAAGCCCAGTAGCCTGTTCTCACGCTGGCCGATCCAGGTCCCTATTACTTGGCCAAAACCCAAGGAGTAGCAACATTCCATGCTTCCGATCCAGGGCAAGCAGTGGCTTCCCCCATGTCTTGCTTAATAATAGACTATGGACTTTTCCTCCAGGAAATTGTCCAAACCTTTCTTAAAACCAGCTACGCTATCCGCTCTTACCACAATCTCAGGCAATATGTTCCAGAGCTTAACTATTCTCTGAATGAAAAAATATTTCTTCCTATTGGTTCTAAAAGTATTTCCCTGTAACTTCATCGAATGTCCCATAGTCTTTGTAATTTGTGATGGAGTGAAAAATTTATCTATTTGTACCCATTCTACTCTAGACAGGATTTTGTAGACTTCAATCATATCTCCCCTCAGTCATCTCTTTTCCAAGCTGAAGAGCCCTAACCTTTTTAGTCTTTCCTCATACGAGAGAAGTTTCATCCCCTTTATCATCTTGTTCTTCTTTGAACCTTTTCTAGCGCCGCTATATCTTTCTTGTGATAAAGAAACCAGAATTGAACGCAATACTCCAGATGAGGTCACACTATGGAGTGATACAGGGGCATTATAATATTCTTAGTCTTGTTAACCATCCCTTTTTAAATAATTCCTATAATCCTGTTTGCTTTATTGCCCACTGCCACCCATTGGGCGGAAAGTTTCATCGTATTGTCTACGATGACTTTCCAGGGGTCTGGATGGGTTTTCACAACCCATCACTTTGTCCACGTTTTGAACACCATTGAGCTCGGGACCACATCTGGAAGGCATCTGTGCAAGTGCAGATGTGCATGACATCATCACGTCGCATCCGAGCATGCACAGATGCCCTCCAGATGTGGCACCGAAGAGATGGGGTGTGTGTGGGGTGAACAGGGCGAGGACCGTGGGCGGAATGGGGTGAGATTGGAGGCTGAATGGGGCAGGGCTACACATCCTCGTTTTTGGAGGACAAAATCTGGCAACCCTACCTAAGCATTGTTCTATAAGGGTGATTTAAGTGGCATAGAAATGGATTCTATATATTGTACCTAAAAAATTTGGCTTCAAGAGTGTGTGTGGTAGTAGGGTTGTGGGTTCAAACCGCACGCTGCTCCTTGTGACCCTAGGCAAGTCACTTAATCCTCCATAGGCCTAGGTACATTAGATAGATTGTGAGCCCACCAGGACAGATAGGGAAAATGCTTGAGTACCTGATTGTAAAAACTGCTTAGATAATCTTGATAGGCGGTATATAAATTCATAATAAACTTAAATTGAAACTTAAACTCTTCTATAAACAGTGCCTACAATTTAGAGAACAGTGTTTATGCCCAGGAGCTGCACTTAACTTTAGGCGCAACAATTTGCATCAATGGAAATGTGGTATAAGACCTCAACTCTAAAATTAGGCACGGATGCCCCTTATTGTATAATTACATGTGTAATACTGAGGAGCACCCCCAATCCGCTCATGACCCTGATTACAAATGCACCTAAAATGGCGCACATTTTGCCTGCCTTGAAACAACTTCACTGGATCTCAATAAGACAGCACAAGGTTCTTAAGATAGTCCACCAGTTATTATATAGGTCAGTCCCAGCATGTTTTGATGCATTGTGGGAGATCTATAAACCAGGAAGAACACTAAGATCAGAGGGGGTGGGGGATGAGACTAACAGTAACTAAGGAAATAGAAGTTTGATATGTGACTTCAAAGACAAAAATGTTTGACTGATGTACATCTGTGGATTGTGCCTGAATGTGTCAACTTTAAGAAACTACTAAAGACACAACTGTTTGTTGATGCCTATATGTAAAATGTAGGTCTAATACCCACGATGCTCAAGGCATCTGACCGCCATATATGCACAGAATAGTGAATGTTGTTCATGTTTATGGACTTTATAGATATGCAAATAATGAATGTTGTCTGTGTTTGTTGATTAGATGGAATTTTATGAATGTTTTTGACATTGGAAACCGCCTAGATTTTAGGCGGTATACAAATGTGTTAAATAAATAAATAATTTTCTGTGCCCCTTTTTTGTGCCATGCATACATTTTAGGCGTGGATTCCCTGCACACATTCACATGCATAAATTTCAATTTAAAACAATTCATGTTAATGATTACTTGTTATGAAGCCAATATTCAGCACTATTTCGCTCATTATTCAATTAAGTTGCATATGCAAATTGGGCGCATGCCCAAAGCACCATTTATAGAATTTCGGAGATAGTGTTTAACTTCGGGAGAGGGGGCGTAGACATGGATGGAGCAAGACCAAAAATATGTTGTGGGGAATTGCATAGTTAAATTTCACAAAAAGTTTGCTTTTGCAAAATCCTACACACGAAATCTTGCTTAATGGCTAATGAGCGCTTAAGCATGATTTTCAGCTCATTAAGCAATTTGGGGAAAAAAATTTATGTTAAAACAGCAACCATCAAAATCAAAATTTTGCAAAATGTAATTGTGTGTTCCATTTCCCATTTTTAACTTTGCAAAGCCAGTCAAGAATTATTATTACTAGTCTTACAGCCCGTGCAGGTGGAGGGATTCCCATCTGCCGGGGCCCGGTGCGGAGCGGCATGTGGGACCCGGAGGAGTTCGCCCAGCACTGGCGAGCGGAGTTCGTGGGCAAGGAGGCTCCGTGCGGGACATGGAAGTGGAGCTGGAGCGATGCATGGGCAGCCTGCGGAGTCTGCAGCAAGAGCTGGTCGAGGACAAGTTCAAAGTCGTCTATCTGCAGACCGTCCTGGCCTGGCGGCTGCCCTCTCCCAACAGCTGCCTCGTCTCAAAGCCCTCCTCCCGACAGCCACCGACAGCGCCGCTCCGTGAAGCTCTCCTCCTGGCAGCCGCCACGTGCCCCTGAAACCGAAAGCTGCCTCTCTAATGTTTCCGCCATCCCTGCCACTGCGGAACCGAAGGCGTCCTGGAGTCCTGGTGTAGCGCATATGCACTCTTGCCGCCACAGCCTGACAGATCAGGGAAGCACACGGTAAGAGTGCGCATGCGCGCTTAGCATTTTATTATATAGATTATTATTATTATTATTTTACATTGGTCTCAAAGATTCTCCTTCATTTTTGGCCAGAAAGAGACTGAATCTCACAGGCAGCTTCTAACTTCAGCTCCAGTCTTAATTCCATAGACTGCTCCAGATGAATGCATCTGACAGACTAAGGAGGCCATTTTAAAACCAGGTGTGCTGCATTTACAGTTACACATCAATAGCAACTTATACTTGTAAATATTTACTGTGTAAACATCAATTTTACAATGCTGCTATTTACACGTGCAGATACTGCTAGAATAGTTACTACCATAGAAAAACACAGAATGTAAGGTAATGGCTTTTTTATGCTGAGGCAGTTACTGTTTTTGAGACAGGCGGCTTTCTGGTCATTAAGGACTAAGGCCTGGATGCACTACAGATAATCGCTCATACCAACTGGATCACTGTTGGCTGATTCTCTGTCCGATTGTGGACAAGCGATCGATGCACAACCAAGTTGACATGCAAATTGTTTGAGTGGAGGCTTGCCCTATTCTGATTCGATCGATCGCTGTGAGAGTGATTTAAACGCATGTGCAGAATATTCCTGTTGGTTCATGCTGTAATGTACGCATGCACCTGATGTATGTCAGTCATAAATATGGTTTATTTGCGTGTATCATAGACACGTCATTGGCGCATATCGAAGGTGTCAGCTGCAAAGCATTGTTGTAAAATGCAATATAAGGAATTCCAGCAATATAAGGAATGCCAGTAGAGATTTCCTTTCTTTTGGGAGCTGTTGGAAGTAGCTGTTGGAAGCTATTGGACAGAGCGGGTCTAAGGAGCTGCTGAAAGTATTTCCAAGGTGGTGTTGGAAAGAGCTATTGAAAACTGGTGGATGGCGCTGTTGTAAAAGTGAGGCAGAATTTATACTTTTCCGTCCTGTTTTCTGTTTACCCCTTTTTTCTTGTTGGTTTTATAATATAACTTCGATACAGATTCTATTACTTTCAGGGCTGAAGAGTCAGCAAGGATCGTGCGCGACTGGTCTTCACCAATCGCTCTTTTTTGGATGGGTAAACCCGATTGCTATTTCTCCTGGAGACAGAAGCCATTATGTGCATCGATCGCTCGCCAAGTTTGCATGGCATTTCAATATTAATCCCCTCATTTGCATGCTCGGATAGAAGAATGAGTGATCACTCGGAGAAACACATGGCCAGCAGTTTAGTGCATCGGATTGGGAAATCCGATCAATTGCAAAACTGATCATACCGGTTTAGTGACGAACATTAGACGATCGGTAAGTTTAGTGCATCCCCTAATTCAGTAAATGGCACCTAAATTCAGACACCAAAATAAACATATCCACTGAACACTATTTTATAAATGGTGCCGCAAGTTGGGCCCCCTTTATAGAACAGTGCATAGAGCCATGATCCATGCTCAACTTTTCGCACGACGCTTTATACCAACTAAATCATGGCATAAATCCAGGCACCTATATTAGGTTTTGATTCCCCAGATTCTATAATTGTGTACGTAGCTTAAGTGAATACCCATGACCTGCTCATGCCCCTCCCACAAACACACCCCCCTTTTCAGTTGTTCACTAAGTTCTGAATTCTCTATAGGGTGCCGATATCGGCAGCTGTCTAAAAAGCGGCCGCCAATCATGTGTCATCACACAACGGCACCATATAGAGATTTGCGCCTCTGGGAAAGATAGACACTGGAAATATAGGCCAGGTTTTCTAGGCCTATATTTCCAATGCGTATCTTTGTCGTGAATCATGCTTACGTAGGTTCTTTACAGTGCCTAATGCCACTTCCAGCATTTGCCACGCCCATGGCACCTACCAGCACCTAAGTTAAGGCACTGTTTGTAGAATTTCCCCCTAAAGAATGTATACCTGCTTCTCTAATAGGATGGCCCATAACATCTGAAACTCTCATATAGGCTGGTATGTACTGTTTCCTTCACATTATTGGGGGTGGGGGGGTGGGAAGGGGGTCAGTGACCACTGGGGGAGGTAGGGGGATCATGCATTACTCCCTCCAGTGGTCATCTGGTTAATCTGTGCATCTTTTTGACCCTTATTTGTTATTGGAACAGGTCTGCCCCGGACATTTTCTACAATGTTCCATTATTGCAGAAAGACTTCCAAACCATAAACCCACCCTAGTCTTGTCCAAAACACACACACACACACACCAACATGCCCCCTTGAGATTTAGACGCACTGCAGACAAACAATATAGAAAACTCTATGAAATGGGTTTCAACAGTAGCAATGCAGTCATTTTGGAGAAAACAAATGTCCACTTTACCTTTAAGCCACTTTTTTGATGATTTTATGTTTTGAAAATGAGCCCCTATGTCTAACACCATTTGAAACTTAAAAAGAAAAAAAAATTTCACTTGATTCCTCTTGCTCATGTAATTTTGTGAAATCCAGCACATATATAGGTAAATGTCATCAAATCTATGTGTTTGTTCTGAAATCAGCACTTATGTGGTATTTAACAACTCTTACATGTGTAAAGCCCTACACAACGCTGCTATTTTGTTTAGGTTACATGGGAATATCTTTAAAACAAATAGCAGGAATTTTTTTTTCACTCAACAAATTGTTAAGCTCTGGAACTCTTCGCCAGAGGATGTGTAACAGCAGCTAGCATATCTGGGTTTTAAAAAGGTTTGGAAGAGTTCCTGGAGGAAAAAGCCCATTGTCTGCTATTGAGATAGACATGGGGGAAGCCACTTCTTGCCTGGGATTGGTAGCATGGAATGTTGCTATTATTTGGGTTTCTCCAATCTAAAAAAGGGGGTATGTCGGAGACAATCCACAAAAATATTTTTTTAAAAAATTTTCTTACAAACTAGTGTTGCGATTTTATATGTAGCTAAATGTACCATGTAGCTCCTATTCCAATTGAGACTGTTCATACGGTACCCCATTTCATCAACAAACTCTCTCAAGTGAAAAAAAAACTAGGAGGTTGAAGTATCATATAAAGGCTATAGACTCAGTGCATAGAACCTCTGCTGCCATATTATCTGAAGTTCAGCAGCAGCTAGATTATTCCCCGATGAAGGCTGATTGCCAGCTGAAACGCTGTGGACGTAGTAGAGCATCGGGTAGTGGAATGTTCACCAACGTTGGCACTGGCAAAGAGTCGCTGAGATACGTGTTGCTGTTTCTTCTCCAATTGATTTTGGAAATATACACAATTTTAGTCATCAGTTTTTGTGATCTTTAGTGATTTTTTTGTCAGTTTTTGGTATTTGTTTTTTTTTTGTGGTCAATAAAAATAAGACAAAAACTTTTATAAACTTTGATAGATTCAACCTAAGTTAGATAGAAATAAAGTGTAGATTAAAGGGTGGGAAAGAGGTTTGAAGTACATGCGTATATCACATTTGCATCAATCCAGGATAAGGACCTGAAATAACATATGGGTTATAAGAGGTTCTATGCACTAAGGGATTCATAATTTAAAATAAAAAAAAAAAAAAACGTCTAAAAAGTGTCCTAAATGGCTACTTGGACGATCAAAAAGCCTGATCGTCCAAGCTGGTTTTTACAGCTTAGGCCTTTCCCCTGCCTCTAGACGCACAGAGAGAAAAGAGGCATGTTTAGAAGAGGGGAAAGGGCGGGCGATAGGCGGGAGATGGGCCGACCTACACCTAGGCGTACAACACATATAACCAAAACAGTTGACAGGTTGCCTAGTCGGCACTTAGACCTATTTGACTTAGACGAAGTCAAACCAGGTCTAAGTGCCGAAAAAGGGGCTGCTAAGCTGATGGCCGCTGGCGCGATCAGTTCAGCGGCCCGGCAACCTACCCACCACAACAATTGCGGCAGGAGAGATGCCTCATCTCCCCTACCGCGATGCGATTACTCCACTACCCAAACTGCCACGACCCGCGGCAGGAGAGATGCCCAATCTCTCCTGCTGCGGGTTGTGGCAGTTCGGGACAGGAATGATCGCATCACGGCAGGGGAGATGGCCAATCTCTCCTGCCACAATACATCAACGCCCCCCCTGATGGCATCAGAGCAAGAGGGAGTGCAAGCCCTCTTGCCCTCTTGCCCCGTTGAACCGCGACCCCTTCCCCCAATGACATAGGGGCAAGAGGGAGCTCAAGCCCTCTTGCCCTGCGGCAGCCACGGCACCCCCGACGATATCAGAGCAAGAGGGAGCCCAAGCCCTCTTGCCCCTCGGCAGCCGTGGCACACCCAACGATATCGGGGCAAGAGGGAGCCCAAGCCCTCTTGCCCCAGCAATCATGCACCCCCGACTCGATATGGCCAGATGGGAGCCCAAGCCCTCCTGGCCCCAGCGACCCCCTACCCCACACCCCCCATTACAATACGGACAGGAGGGATCCCAGGCCCTCCTGCCCTCAACACAAACCCCTCCCCCCAAGGACCGCCCCCCAGAACCCCCAATCGGACCCCCTCGCTGACCCGTGACCCCCCGGCCGACCCCACCCCCACACCTTCCACATACCTTTAACGTTGGCCAGACGGACGGGTGCCAAGCCCGCCCATCCGGCAGGCCAGCCGAGTCCAGAATGGGGCCGGATTAGCAGAAACCCCACCCACAGTGGAGCCTGAGATGCCTGGGCCAATCAGAATAGGCCCGGGAGCCGGCGGGGCCTTAAGCACATGGGCCGGCTTGGCACCCGTCCGTCTGGCCAACATTAAAGGTACGAGGAAGGGGTGGGGTGGGGATCGGCCGGGGAGGGTCGTGGTTCGGTGGGGGGGTCCGGGGTAGGAGGGCCTGGGATCCCTCCTGCCCGTATTGTAGTGGGGGTGGGGGTAGGGGGTCGCCGGGGCCAGGAGGGCTTGGGCTCCCTTCTGGCCCAATCCAGTCGGGGGGGTCGCTGGGGCCAGGAGAGCTTGGGCTCTCACCTGGCCCGTTCGTGTCAGAGGGGAGGTTGCCGGGGCCAGGAGAGCTTAGACTCTCGCCTGGCCCGTTCGTGTCAGAGGGGGGGTTGCCGGGGCCAGGAGGGCTTGGGCTCCCTCCTGGCCATATCGAGTCGGGGGGGGGCGCGATCGCCGGGGCAAGAGGGCTTGGGCTCCCTCTTGCCCGATATCGTCGGGGGTGGCGTGGCTGCCGCGGGGCAAGAGGGCTTGGGCTCCCTCTTGCCCCGATATCGTAGGGGGTGCCACGGCTGCCACGGGGCAAGAGGGCTTGAGCTCCCTTTTGCCCCAATGTCATTGGGAGGGGTCACGGTTCGACGGGGCAAGAGGGCTTGAGCTCCCTCTTGCCCCGATGTTGTCGGGGGGGGGGGGGGTCTCGGTTCGACAGGACAGGAGGGCTTGGGCACCCTCCTGCCTGGATCGTTGGGGGGGGGGAATTCTGTAACCGGTACTTTTTTTGACAGACACCGGTTACAGAATCCAGCTTTTAGGCGAAGGACTGGCTCCTCCTTGGCCTAAAAGCCCTTGTGTTGGACGTTTGGGGCTTAGGCGTTTTTTTTGGTTCATTATGGGCAAAAAGTGTAGAAGTCGTGGGGTTGTACTTGTAGACATAGTGGTGATCTGGGCGTTTAGTAGAGGCAGGCCATAATCAAAACAAGGACGTTTGTTTTGGTTATGGACACTTTCCCTGCTTCTGCTTTGAACATTTAAGGACTTAGGCCAAAAGGGGACTTAGACTTTTTTTTTATTATGCCCCTCCACGTCTATAGCCTTTATATGATACTTCAACCTCCTAGTTTTTTATTTTTCACTTGGGCGAGTTTGTTGATGAAATGGGGTACCGTATGAACGGTCTCAATTGAAATAGGAGCTATATGGTACATTTATCTACATATAAAATTGTGACACTAGTGTGTAAGAAAATTTTTTAAATAAAATTTTTGTGGATTATCCGACATACCCCCATTTTTATTTGATTGTTGATATTTCATTGTGGGTTAGATACATTGTGAAGTGATCCGTGTGTGCTTTTCTGATTATTTGAGTTTCTGCCAGGTTCTTGTGACCTGGATTGGCCACTGTTGGAAACAGGATACTGGGCTAGATGGATCATTGGTCTGACCCATTATCACTATACTTATGTATTTTTAAGGACATGTAGTTTTGCAAAATTGATGCTCCTGCTGTACATCCTAACAAATGCAGGTGTTATTTATCACTGTCCTTATACATATTTTACAAAAGGCTTTGCTTTCAATACAGCCATTTGCAATATATCCAAGGAACTGTGAATGTCCCAAGGGGGAGTGTGTGGCATGGTGATTAAAGGTACAGCCTCAGCACCCTAAGGCTGTGGGTTCAAACCCATGCTGCTCCTTGTGACCTTGGGCAAGTCACTTAATCCTCCCATTGCCCCCAGGTAGAGCCCACCAGGTCAGACAGGGAAAAATGCTTGTGTGCCTTAAAAAACTCATGTAAACTGTTCTGAGCTCCCTGAGGAGAACAGTATAGAAAATTGAATAAATAAATACATTAAATGTTCCAGTTTCCATCTAAATATCCTATGGAAAATGGGGCTTCACATCTTACAAACATGTGCAGAGGCCTTCCAGACAGGGCCCTGGGCTTGCTAACCCTGGGAAGAGAGGTGCCAAGAGGAGGAGATGTGCCAGTGAGGAGAAGAGGTGCCAATGCCAGCTGACTGCCTACTGGATATGCCTTTTGCCAGCATCTTGTGACACACCCTGAATCTTGCTGCAGCACAGTTTGTGATACACTGCTATAAAAGAAACACACTGTAAAAGAAATAAGACTTCATCCTAAAAACAGAAAGGAGAAGTTAGGTTCACATCAACTGTTTGGCTAGTCTATAGAAGTATGGACCCTTGCAGGACTGAGGAAGTGTGTAACCATGGTGATGGTACAAAGGACCACATGAACTTGGGGGCTAGGCCAAGGCAGGACTTATCTGATCATTTACTAACTGAGATGTGCATACTGGAAAAGTTGCCTTTCTGTTGAAGACATAGTGCCATGCAAACATCTACTATTTTAAGGTGAAGCAGAGAGCTGGACCTTTATCCCCTTCCATTTTTAATATGCCTTATTAGTTATCAACTAAATAATATTATTTATCAAAGCAATTTCTGACTTCTTCTAGTTTTCACTAGTGACATCCCCGCCATCTCATAAGGAAAATTATTAATTATCAACGGCATATCAGATGGACAGACAGGTAACTTAGCTAGGTAGAAATAGAAACTAAGAAGAAACTGGTTTGAACTGGCCAGAAGCTAAAACTTTGCAAGTATTAGGCCTAGGGTCATGTGAGGTAAAGGCTTGTTCTGAAGGAGTAAGTAAGGGGCTGGTGTAGGTGATGTATTAGACCAGGGGTGTCAAAGTCCCTCCTTGAGGGCCACAATCCAGTCGGGTTTTCTGGATTTCCCCAATGAATATGCATGAGATCTATTTGCATGCACTGCTTTCATTGTATGCTAATAGATCTCATGCATATTCATTGGGGGAAATCCTGAAAACCCGACTGGATTGTGGCCTTCTAGGAGGGACTTTGACACCCCTGTATTAGACTGTGATTTGTAACAAAATGCTGATGAGAAAGATTAGTGATGAGAAGACCCTATGAAATACTTAGATATAGAAAAGAGAAGTACGTATTTCCCATCGGTTGTTAAGTACTAAGAGCTGAGTTAATGTAATGAACTCTATATAACAACTGTGAACCCCCGGGTGGGGGGGCACACTTCCAACAGGTGAAGGAGTCTGTTATTGGACCACACCCTTGGGTGTCTCCCCTTGCCTGTGTGTGACTGTCTTTTGTGATTGTTATGTTCTGATAGGTGTATGGTTGTAGGTTAGAGGATCAGACCCTGGCAATTTATGTTATTTGTTTGTTGGTACTCTGAAAAAAAGGAAGAAAAAGGAAACAGTTGTGCGAGTGAGGTTTCTTAATCTATATGATAGTCTAGTGTCCTTTATTTTGTGTTTCTATCCCGGGTAGGGTTACCAGATTTTACGATTGTAAAATTTAGACATGTGGCTGTGCCCCTAGGCCCACCCAATTCTACCCAGCCCCGCCCTGTTCAAGTCACGCCCCATTTTTCTCCAGCCCTGCCATTAACCTCTTCTCCTTGAACTCGGACCCGTATTTGGAGGGCCTCCAAGCATGCACAGGTGTGACATGTTTTGAAATGCCATCCAGATGCCTGGACAGTCCTTTAAAAAGAGGAGATGTCTGCGATGAAAGCGACAGTTTCTTCAGATTCGGGACTCCTATCTCCAATCTCTATCACCGAGGGCTCGGAGTGACATTTTGAATTCCTTGTAAACCTCTCCAGGGCCGGAGTTATCTATACTGTCCACGCGGGGGCACCAGGGGTGCGTGAGAGGATACAAACTTTTCTTTTGTGTTGTTTTCATTCTCTCTCTTTTTTTTTTTTGAAAGGGGTGTTGTTAGATATCATTCATCGGCAGTGGGCTATAAGAGTCCAAGCCTACAGCATTTTGTTTTTTCTTTGTTCTTGGGTCAGGGGGGTTGGGGGTGGGAAAGGTTAGGGCTGGGATTGTTGGATCTGTTTGCTTTGTATTTGGTTTTCTTTTTATTGCTTTCTAGCTGTTGGTATTTTGTTGGTTGGATTTCTGTTTGAAAATAAAAATTGATTCAACATAAAAAGAGGACATGTCTGATAACCCTAATCCTGGGTGATTGGGGAGGTATGTGGGTGTAGGGAGATTAGAGTCTTCTGTTACTGATCCAGCAGAAGATGCTTCTTAAAGTCCTATTAAACCAGCAAGCAGATCTCTGGAGTAGCCTGGTGGTCAGTGCAGTGGACTGCAGCGAAGGGGACCCAGGCTCATATCCCACTGTAGTACACTTGTGACGGAAAGTGGGAGTCCACCAA
This sequence comes from Geotrypetes seraphini, assembly GCF_902459505.1. NCBI lineage: Eukaryota > Metazoa > Chordata > Amphibia > Gymnophiona > Dermophiidae > Geotrypetes > Geotrypetes seraphini. Next base: position 182,711,132 of record NC_047087.1, read on the forward strand.
AACTCATCAAAAACCTACTGTACCTACATATAGGTGACACCTGCAGGCATAAGGGCTATTGTTGTGGTGTACAGCTGGAGACAGTAGGTTGTGGGTGAGTTTTGGAGGGCTCACCATACAATGTCAGGGGATTATGGTGATATATGTATCTGGGATCTTTTATGTGAAATTCATTGTAGTGCCCACTAGGGTGCGCCACTGCTCTGCCCGGTTGTCTATATGGCCACTCTGCTAAAAATGCTGGCCCTTCCTACGTCACAATGGTTGTGTTTTGTATATTTTTCATTTGGACATTTTTATTTTTCAAAAATGGTTTAAAAAAAAAAGACACATTGAGGGTAAACACATCTAGGAAATAATCTTTTTTTTTTTAAGATGATTGTCTGGTTTGAAAATTGATCCATTTTCTCCACTGGATTTTTGGACATTTTTCACAAACCGTCTAAACTCGGATTTAGACATATTGAAAATGCCTCGCATTATTGGGTCCTTTTACTAAGGCGCGCTAGCCATTTTAAGCATGTGCTAAGCGCTAACATGTCCACAGAATATAATGGACGCGTTAGCATTTAGCGAGCGCTAAAACGGCTAGCGCACCTTAGTAAAATGACCCCTATGAACCTTATGAACCCCCTCATTATGTTAACTTATTATAAAGCATTTTCATTATCATTCCTGTTTTATTATTTTAAAAATAATGAAAGACTTGTTGGCAAACGCCAGCATCTTGGAGTGGCATGATGGATATTAAAATGTGAACAATTGAGCAAAGGAAATGTTTTATAAATCCTGAATAAGTGGATGGTATCTGGGCTGCAACATCCCCAATGGTTATATCATTTCATTTCTTTCATTCTCTTTTTTCCTTTGTTTTGTCTTTCCTGCCCTTTTTCATTTGCTGGTTTCCTCATTCTTCTGCTTTTCGATTTTCCCATTCTAGCTCTCTTTCTTTCTTTCTTCTTTTTTTTCCCCTCCAGCACTCCCTTTCACCTTTCCTTTCTTTGTCCTACCTGTCCTACTTCCCCCTCCATCTCCCACGCACCCCCACCTCTACCCCTGCCAACATGAAAGGGCCTTGACTGAAACAGGAGCTGGAGCAGGGGGAGTGATGCCTCTGAAGGTCACCGCTGGGTTAACAGGTGTTGCTTCTGACAAAAGGTAGATTCACACAAGACTTTGAGTGGAGCAAATCATTTCTAGAAACTGAACTGTTAAGCGGGGCACAGCATGCAGGGAGGTCTTTAACTATGCAAGTATAAAAGTCCCTTTGATTAAATCACTCAACCATTTACCTCTCGATAGAATCTCGAAGACAAATTCCATATTAATATCACCCCCTACTTGTCTAATATTTGTGTCAATTTACCATTTGCTAGTACTAATGAGCATCTGATGAATATTCTAATCAATACCTCTGGTCAGATTTGATTGGTTCTCTTCTTCAGTTTTCATTCTAACACGACTAGACATTTCAACATTGAGCCTAAACTGCACGAAGCACAGCAGTCAGAAGGGAAGTGGCACAAGCTGTTTGAACAGTGAACAGCGTGATAGAGCAAATTATAGGCCTGACTAAATGATGGCCAGTTATCTAATCAAAGGCTTTAGTGTGTGGCCACTGCAGGAGACCGGTGACATCAGGATTCACAAGACCGCAGATCAAATGGTTTCATTAACAGAGCCCCCAGATGAACCGCCAAACTTTTAGATGGGTAATTCCAGATGATTGCCTGAGGGAAGGGATGACCTGGCCCAGGTGTGCTGACGCAGATGTTTAACAGCGGTCAGGGCTCAGGATATGTGATAAGAAACCTATTCATTTTATAAATATGTTGGCAGTTGTGCTGCATATTTTTGGATAAAGGGTGTTCCCGTAACTAGACAGTAAGGAAAAATCATTGAAAGCCTATAGACTTCTGTAGGAGTATACTTACACAGAAGGAGGGAAATACTGCAGTTTTCTACAATTTTTTTTAGGGGGGAAGAAAATGAAAGTTTGTGAGGGTATTGAAAAAGGAAAAGTTCACTATTTCCGATCTGCTGTGCCAAAAGATGACCATCAAAGTCTGTGAGAAATAAATTAGGCACTAATATTTATGCACACGACACAAATGTTTAGAATACTAGCGTATCCATGCATCTGTGCACTCACGGTGCTTACATGCTAGCATGCCTGCTTAACTTACATAGAGCCTGATATTGAGCTTGCAGCGATCAGCGCTATGCTGACCGCCACCAGCATTAAACCTGGAAATTCAATGCTGAGCCATGTGTGGGCACCGTCATTGAATTTCCAGGTTCCCGAAGCTGGCTAACACGTAGCTGGTTAAGTGCAATATTCAGCACTTAACCAGCTATGGGTTACTGCATGAAGGGCCTCCTTTTACAAAGCCATGGCAGCGATGCTGCCGTGGTAAATGCCCCAAAACCCATAGGAATTTATTGGGCTTCTGTGCATTTGCCACGGCAGCATCACTACTGTGGCTTTCTAAAAGGAGGCCAAAGATAGGACTGACTTTTATGCAGTCTTATTTATGCCGTTAGCCTGCAGAATTGCCATTCCTTATGGTGTTTCCTGTCACCTTCAATTGGATTCTTCTTGTGTTCATATGCTCGGTTTCCTGTACTTTTGAAAACTCACTTTTTCAAATGAGCTTTTGCTTAATTGAAAAAAATTAGTGGAAAGCACATTTTATGCAATGTTGGTCTTTGAATGAATGTTTTTTTATGTTTCTTTTTGTATGGATGAAGTATGCTATCCTGTTTTTAATGGTGTTCCATTTCAATTTTAATGATGCATTTTATTGAAAACCGCTTTGAACTGTGTTGCAGCTAAGGTGGTATATCAACATAAGAATATAAGATTTGCTATTGCTGGGTCAGACCAGTGGTCCATCGTGCCCAGCAGTCCGCTCACGCGGCGGCCCTTAGGTCCAACACCAGAGCCCTATTTGAGTCTAGCCTTATCTGCATCTGTTCTGTTCCAGTAGGAACTTATCCAACCTTTCCTTGAATCCCTGAAGGGTGCTTTCCCCTATAACAGCCTCTGGAAAAGCGTTCCAGATTTCTACCACTCTCTGGGTGAAGAAGAACTTCCTTACGTTTGTACAGAATCTATCCCCTTTTAACTAGTGTCTTCTTGTTCTCTTCACTTTGGAGAGGATAAACAATCTCTCTTTCTCTACTAAGTCAATTCCCTTCAATATCTTGAATGTTTCAATCGTGTCCCCTCTCAGTCTTCTCTTCTCTAGGGAGAAGAGGCCCAGTTTCTTTAGCCTCTCATTGTAAGGCAACTCCTCCAGCCCCTTAACCATTTTTGTTGCTCTTCTCTGGACCCTTTGGAGTAGTACTATGTCCTTTTTCATATACGGTGACCAGTGTTGGATGTAGTATTCCAGGTGGAGGCGTACCATGGCCCAGTACAATGGCATGATAACCTTCTCAGATCTGCTTATGATCCCCTTCAAGTTTAATAAACGATAAACGATTTTCTGAAGGATGTTCTATTGGCTCTAATAGCCTCCTTCACCTCACTTTTTAACCATGCCGACTGTTGTTTGGCCTTCCTTCCACCTTTGTTACTACCACTACTACTACTTATCATTTCTATAGTGCTGCAAGAAACATGCAGAGCTGAACATTACATTAACCCCGATCGATAGAGCTTACATTTCTGCTTTGGGTTTCCAGAATGGGATTTTTCAACAACATCCACATCTGATGAGCAGTACATTTTTGGCATTGGTAGCAGTTCCTCTAAGTTTTGTTTTTTGGCCATTCTCATCATCATATCATAGTCACGCAAATGCTGACATTTGTAAGAGAAAGTCGTTCACACCTACATTTGAGATATATGCTTGCAATTATACTATTAAAAAAGTTATATGTATGTGTACCCCTAAAGCACTGTTATCTGAAAATAATTTGGGGCTCATTAAAGAAACCCCAAAAAAACGTCCAAGAAGTGGCCTAAATCGATACTTGGATGATTAAAAAGCCAGATCGTCCAAGTACTGATAATCAAAGCAGGTATTAGACGTATCTAAAACCAGCTTAGGCCTTTCCCCTGCCTCTAAACGCCTAGAGTGAAAAGAGGCGTTTTTAGAGGAGGGGAAAGGGTGGAAGGTGGGCAGGAGGTGTGCCGACCTAGACTTAGTCGTACAGCAAGTATAACCAAAAACTTGAGCAGGTTGCCCAGTTGGAACTTATATGTTTTGACTTAAACCAAGTCAAAACAGGTATACGTTCCGAAAAGAGGCTGCTGAGCTGATCGTGGCTGCCGTGATCAGCTCAGCAGCCCCGGCAACCTGCCCACCCCCCACTGCAACAATCGCGTTAGGAGAGATGCTTCATTGCCCCTGCCCGATCACCCCACCCCCGAATTGCCATGACCCGTGGCAGGAGAGATGCCCAATCTCTCCTGCCGCGGTTCATGGCAGTTCGGGGGGAGGGGTAATCACGATCGCAACAGGAGAGATGCCCAATCTCTCCTGCCCATGACATACCCCCCACGATCGCCCCTCGAACCCCTGATCGCCCCCCAAACCTCACAACCACCCCCCACCCCGATACTCCCTCTTCACTTACATTAGTTGGCCGGACGGACGGGTCCCAAGCCCATCCACCCGGCAGACCCACCATCTTCCGCCATGGGAGTTAGAATAGCATGCATCCCAATGTGTGCGCAAATTTTAATGAGTGCCGATTAACATCAGTAATTGGTTGTCAGCACCCAATCCTTGAAGGTTCAGAGCTTATGATCCAATCGAATTGCGCACATATCTTGGAAGCGTGCTCAAAGTTGGGTACCACAGGCCTGATTCTATAAATGGAGCCTAGCCATGCCTAAATTGTAGGCGCCGGTCAGCATGATTGTCAATGCCATCACTGCTGATTCCCAAATATTCAGTATCAGCCAGTATCCTGAATATCTGACAATGCTTTTTAATAGTTTCAGAAAATGAGAAGTTTCTTAGGTGCTGCTTTGCAATGCTCATGTTGATCACTCACCTGAATGTTTCCTTTATCAGATCAGATCAAAGCCTGGAGCATGTTCTAGACACGTGTACAAAAACTTGAAGTCACAGAAAAAGAGCTATAGATGGACCTTCTGATTGAGGGAGCCGGTGGATGCCCCAGGGCGTTAACTATAAGTAGAAATGTTACATCATTGGTTTAAAACAAAGGTTTCTTTGAAAGTGTTCTCAGTCATTTTTGTGCATGACACGGTAGGAGATGGACTTTGGAACAGACTTCTTATACTTGCATATTTTTCTCAAGTGCTAGAACTAGCACAAACTTTTATAGTGCAGAAATAAATAATTAGGATGTGCATTCATTTGAAATGAGAAGGGAAATGTCAATAACATTTCCTATGTTCATTTGTGTTTTTTTCAAATGAAAATGATAAGAAAAAAACATGAAATTTTGTGTTTATTTATGAGTTAAATTTGCTCCTGTAATTAAAAAATGCAGGAAAAAAAACCTGAACATAATGAACATATCGGTAAATGAAAGGAAAATGAAATGACATAAAAAATCTTTGAGCTATGCATCCCTAAAAATAATTCCAAGTGAAAAGAATCCTAGGCCTGAACTTCTGCAGGAATCCATGAATAGTCTGGGGTGAGTTTAGGATACTTTGATAATAGAAACAGATACCACCTCAGCACCAATTAGTTTTGTAGAAAAAAAAATTTTGAATAAAAACTAAAGAAAAAAAAAAAAATCATAAAGGAGAAATCTGTTTAGATTTTAAGCTCTTTCAAGCAGGGACTGTCTCCGTTGTGACTCTGTACGGCGCTATGTACATCTAATAGCGCTCTGTAAATAATTAATAGTAGTAGTAGAGAAGTGATTTTAGTTGTCAATGTCACTTTAAGAGCTTTGTACCACAATGTTTGATAGAAATTTTTTTTCCTTTGCTATAAATGTGCTATAAATATACAGGGATTTTATACCTGCTTTTGCATTACCAGAGTGATAGATAGAAAACAGAAAAAAACACCTCTGATGATCTTTCAATCCAACCAGCTACCGTATCTACAGCACATATCACCATATGGCCTAAAATTCAATCTAGCCAAGAGGAACTAAATTCAGTAAATAGTGCCCAAATCTGGGCACTGAAAAAAGTGATCGCTGCGCGCTATTCTATAAATGGAACTCAGAGAGTCAGATTCTCTAACGGTGATTGGACAAAAGCACGCGAGACTTCAGTGCGCCAACATTGCAGCGCAGACAATTTAACGCAAGACCCCAGCACGCTGCGTAAAAAGCTACTTTTAATGAGCTCCAATGGGGGTGTCACTTTATTTCATACTCTTTGTGTTGCCTTTGGGGGTGTGTTCAACCCCCCACATTATAGAGAAAACTTAACTTTTTCCTAAAAAATCAGGAAAAAGTTAGGTTTACTCTATAATGGAGGGTTCCAACCCCCCAACCCCCCCCCCAATGGCAGTGCGAAAAGTATGAAGTAAACTGGGGGGTTCCCCACTCACACCCCGTATCGGAGCTCTTTAAAAGTAACTTTTTAGGCGGCGCGCTGGGGTCTTGCGCCGATTTGTCTGCACTGCAATGTCGGCACGCGAATGACTATGAACCGACTAACACATGGTAAAAAAAACCTGCCGTAGTGGGAGTGATTTTTCTTCTACTTGTGATTTTCAGCATAATGGCATGTAAATTATATGCACGATATTTCTGCAGAGAATTGCCGGTAAAAGAGGGAGGAGCTGTGCCTGGTGCTTGCTCAGAAGAGTAATTGCTAGGTATAGCATCTCCCTCCTATCAAGGTTGCTCTCCTGCCCTTATCAACTGAGCCACAGGTCTCCCCATGTCCTGCCGGCTCAGCTGATTGACCAACAGGGAGAACAGCAGAAGGAAAACCATCCCTCCTGCTGATTCCTCCCCCTTGCCTGATGCTACCCCCCCCCCCCCAACACCCTATACAAGATCAGCAGAAGGGATGCCAACTCCCTCCTTCCTCGGTCACTGCTGCCCAGACCTGCTTAGACCCAAACACACATTTCCATGCCTTGGCAGGAGGGATGCTCACTTCTTCCTGCCACCAGGGTCCCCCCCAACAACCCCTTGCCCCCTCGTACCTTTAAAAGTTTGAAGGATGCCCACTCCCACCTGCCAGCATGCCCATTGGCTCAGGTATTTAAGGCCCTTCCCTATCCCAGGATGCACTGGGCAGGGGCCTAAGGTTCTGATTAGCTTAATTGTAAGGCCCCTCCCAGGGGAGGGGTCTTAGGCAACAGAGCCAATCAGTGCCTTAGGCACTCTCCAAGGGCATCCCAGGATGCACTGAGACCGGGAAGGCCTGCCATTTTGAAGAGGTGGGCCTGCCGGCAGGAGAATGGGCATCCCTTTTGCCATCCTTCAATTTAAAGGTATGAGGGTGGGGGTTGGCTGGTGGTTGACGGAGCATCCCTCCTGCCAATTTTATTTTTTAAAGTACTGGAATGGGAGGCATTGAACGGCCCTGAGGGGGGATCGGTGGGAGGGAGGTAGGAATCGTGGGATCTTTTTTTTTTATTCCTTCACTTGGATATTGTATTTCAATTTCTTTCCTTTATTCTCTACGGAAGATCTCCGTTTCGCACCCAAATTTTAACACGGGGCTTCGTCAGGTGCGAAACGGAGATCTTCCGTAGAGAATAAAGGAAAGAAATTGAAATACAATATCCAAGTGAAGGAAGTGAAAATGAAATATTGAAGTGAACAAATATCAGGAGAAATACTAAGAAAGATAATAAGATAAGTGATTTTACACTATATGGGATAGTAAAGCAAATAACTTATACATTTTATAAAAGAAAAAATTACAAAAGAAAAAAGTAAAAACAAATAATAAAATGCATAGAATATAAGCAGAGGAGTAAATAGAGATTACATAAGGGTTCAATGATAGCTCACGGTATCGGCCATTAATTTTGAAAAATACTTCAATACTATGGCTGTATGTTAATGATGATGTATATGTTATGATGATAAATAAGTGCATATGAGCACATCATTAACATGCAGCTATGGATGAATATAAAAAAGAAACAATATTCTGTACAATTGTCAATTTATAAATCAGCGTCTTCTCCCCACTCTCTCTTCCCCATTTCCCTTCAGCGTCCTCAGCCCACTCTCTCTCCACTTTCCTTCAGCGCACGTACATAAAAACAAGCAAGTAATTTATATCATTTTCAGTCTATTCATTCATAGAAATTAAAGTCTAAATAATGCCAGTAACATAACAAAAACATGATTTTACAAAAATAAATCCCTGCACAGTCAAGCCTGCAAGGATTACTAGATGTCTTTCAGCAGCTCCCCTCCTCCCTCCCCCTTACCTTTGTGGCCAAGTCAAATGATCTACCAACAATAAAATTTTAAAAACACAAAGCACGCTGTATGCAGAGAAAATGTTAATTATCATTTATATTCCGCGGGTTTTCAAAGAGGTCAAGGCAGATGACTTTATGCAATGTCACCTCAGTAACAACTATACAAAAATAGACAAATATTCCCCCTCCCTTTTTATTAAAACGCGATAGCGGTTTTTACCGCAGGGAACTGCGCTGAATGCCCCACGCTGCTCTCAACGCTCATAGGCTCCCTGCGCTAAAAAACACTATTGCGGTTTAGTAAAAAGGGGCCATAGTGCAAAATATAGACAGCATATATAAATTCTCAAAGCAGACACATTTTGATCACTAAATTGAAAATAAAATCATTTTTCCTACCTTTGGTAATTTCATCAGTCTCTGGTTGCACTTTATTCTTCTGACTGTGCATCCAATATTTCTTCCCTTCTTTCAGCCTCCTGTATGCTTCCTCTCCTCCAGACCTCATTCCCTCCCCAAACTTTTTCTTTGTTTCACCCTGCCCCTTCTTTCTTTTTCTCTCTCTCCATACCCCCTTTCTTTCTCTATGTCTGTTTTTCTCTCTCTCTCACCCTGCCCCTTCTTTCTTTCTCTCTCCACACCCTCTTTCGTTCTGTATGTCTGTCTTTCTCTCTCTTTCCGTGCCCCATTTTTCTTTGTTTCACCCTGCCCCCTTTCTTTCTTTCTGGCTTCCTGTCCCCCCCTTTCTTTCTTTCTCCCTGCCCTCTCCTATGCCGCCACCATTGGGAAAATGCTGCCACCACCACTGGGGAATAGGCTGCCACTGCTGCCATCGGGAACAGGCCGGCGCCGAGTTCGCCCTGCTTCTCTTCCCCGCGGGGCCAACCAACTCTCGCCACCCGACGTCATTTCTAACGTCGGAGAGGACATTCTAGGCCAGCCAGGCAGCGATTGGCTGGCCCAGAACGTCCTCCCCAATGTCAGAATTGACACGAGTGGCGAGAGTTGGTCGGCCCCACAGGGAAAAGCAGGGAGAACTTGGCGCTGGCATGTTCCCGATGGCGGCAGTGGCACTTAAGTGGCTAAAAAGCCGCAGTTTGCCAGCCTAGGGAGAACACTGGAGGGTGGCCAGCTGTGCACCCCCTATGGACATAAACCTGGGGTGGGGCGGAGCGGACCGCCCCCCCCCCACCCTCCCCCACCTTGGTATGCCACTATCTGTACCTCACTCCCTCCCTATGACCAAAAATTCTCCTTTCTTCTATTCCCCGTGTACACAACCATTTCTTTCCCTCCCTTCCTCTCTCCCAAGTCCATGCCTTCTGTGTCCAAAAACCCATTCCCTCCCCCACTTCAGCATCTCTTTCCCTCCCTTCCTCTCTCCCAAGTCCATGCCTTCTGTGTCCAAAAACTCATTCCCTCCCCCCACCTCAGCATCTCTTTCCCTCCCTGCCTCTCTCCCAAGTCCATGCCTTCTGTGTCCAAAAATCCATTCCCTCCCCCACCTCAGCATCTCTTTCCCTCCCTTCCTCTCTCCCAAGTCTATGCCTTCTGTGTCCAAAAACCCATTCACTCCCCCACATCAGCATCTCTTTCCCTCCCTTCCTCTCTCCCAAGTCCATGCCTTCTGTGTCCAAAAACCCATTCCCTCCCCCACCTCAGCATCTCTTTCCCTCCCTTCCTCTCTCCCAAGTCCATGCCTTCTGTGTCCAAAAACCCATTCCATCCCTTACCTCAGCATCTCTTTCCCTCCCTTCCTCTCTCCCAAGTTCATGCCTTGTGTCCAAAATGCACTCCCTCCCCCCTTTTGTATTCTGCGTTTGCCTCCCAGCCCATCTTTGCAACTTTCTCAGCAAAACGGAGCTCGAGCCGAAAGGCTTGTCTCCTGTTTCCTGCCTGCCCTGCCGCGCACAAATAGCCGACCGGAAGTATTCTCCGACGTCAGCACTGACGTCGGAGGGCAGGCTTTGCTTAAGCCCTCCCTCCGACGTCAACGCTGACATCGGGGAACACTTCCGATCGGCTATATGTGAGCGGCAGGGCAGGTAGGAACAGAAGACGAGCCTCGCGACTTGAGATGTATTGAACTCCGCGGGTCCCCCATCCAGCTCTCTCCTGTGCACCTGGGGCGGACCCCCCCCCCCCTAGGTACGTCACTGGGACCAGCACCAGTCCGCGGATCGGCGGTTGAAGAACTGTGACCTAGGACCCTGGGGGAGCCTGGGCCCCCTGTCAGCTCTGGGCCCCTGAATGCAGGACTGGTAGTACTGCCCTGATGGTGGCCCTGGGCTGGGTGTAGAGCCTGTTAGTGGAGGGAGTGAAGGGGGGGCTGAGTGCAGAGCCTGTTAGTGGAGGGAGTGAAGGAGGGGCTGGGTGCAGAGCCTGTTAGTGGAGGGAGTGAAGTGGGGGATTGGGTGCAGAGCCTGTTAGTGAAGGGAGTGAAGGAGGGCTGGGTACAGAGCCTGTTAGTGGAGTGAGTGAAGGGGGGGATGAGCGCAGAGCCTGTTAGTGGAGGGAGTGAAGGGGGGTGGGCTGGTGCAGAGCCGGGCAGGGCACTGGAATATAAACCCCCCTGGTTTATATTCGAGTCAATCTTTTTTCCTCCTTTTTTGGGGGGGAAAAGGGGTTGCCTCAGTTTATATTCAGGTCGGTTTATATTCGAATAACTACGTTACATGCACATCTTTATAGAATAGCATCAAGTAAGATGCCTGCATAAATCTAAACTGTTGCCAATAATTGATTGGTAGAGCCCAATTATTGGCCGTAATAGGCTCATTATTGAATTAAATCGCAAGCACAATATGGGCATGTGCTCAAATTTATGTATGCACTTTTAAGTGCCATTTATAGAATTCCCCTGATAGAGACTAAGGGCTCCTTTTATTAAGCTGCAGTAACATTTTTAGTGCAGGCAGAAAATTAACGTGAGCTAACCCCGCGCTACGTGGCTAGAACTAACACCAGCTCTATGGTGGCGTTAGCGTCTAGCGCGCACGCTAAACCCGCTAGCGCAGCTTAGTTAGAGGAGCCCTAAGGGCACCTTTCACAAAGCCATAAATACACTGAAGCCCATAAGAACATAAGAAATGCCGCTGCTGGGTCACACCAGTGGTCCATCATGCCCAGCAGTCCGCTCACGCGGCGGCCCTTTGGTCAAAGACCAGCGCCCTAACTGAGACTAGCCTTACCTGCGTACGTTCTGGTTCAGCAGGAACTCGTCTAACTTTGTCTTGAATCCCTGGAGGGTGTTTTCCTCAATGACAGACTCCGGAAGAGCGTTCCAGTTTTCTACCACTCTCTGGGTAAAGAAGAACTTCCTTATGTTCGTACAGAATCTATCCCCTTTCAATTTTAGAGAGTGCCCTCTCATTCTCCCTACCTTGGAGAGAGTGAACAACCTGTCCTTATCTACTAAGTCTATCCCCTTCAGTACCTTGAATGTTTTGATCATGTCCCCTCTCAGTCTCCTCTGTTCGAGGGAGAATGGGCTTTGGTGCATTTACCGTGACAGACTCGCTACCGCAGCTTTGGAAATGGGGGCCCTGAACCACACTGAACCAAGTGGGATCTATAAACAAATGAGGGGGTTTGAGTGTTGGGTGCACCTATAGCCGATATTGTCTCAAGACAGTTAAAGAAGAACAAGAAAGATCTAGAGAGGCCAAAGTCAGCAGAGTGAAAGAGAGAGTGGCAACCGTGGACAGAGAGCGGGTGTTGAAAGAAATAAAGAAAGAACCATAGGAGAGAGAAGTTAGAATGAGACAGAGAAGCATCAATGGAGGAGGGGGTTAGAAGACAGAAAGAGAGAGAGAAGTTCTAAAAAGGTATGCAGTACTCCCCTGAAATTTGTGGGGGGTTCCGTTCCAGGAACCCCCACAAATTTTGAAAAACTGTAAATGCGGTTTAGGAGTTGATCGAAGGCAGGAGAGGGCAGCTGGGGCACCGTCAGGGGCTGAAAATCATTCTCAGTATTTTCCAACTGCCTCTTCCTGGTACTAAAGTCAGGCTACACCAATCAGGAGCTGCTCTGACATGCCAGATAGCGTATCAAAGCAGCTCCTGATTGGAGTCACTGTAGCCTGACTTTAGTACCAGGAAGAAGCGGTGGGAAAATACCGCAAATTACTGAGTCCACGATTCACGAACCGCAATTTTCAGGGGTTTACTGTGAAGGGGGGACAAGGAAATGGATGAAAGGTGGGGTTTGTGGGGTTGTGGTGACAGAGCCATTGGGTGGCGTGTGGGCAGGGCAAGGGCAGGATCATGTGTCCTTTTTTTTGTCTTCACAAATACAGTAACCCTATCACTACCTCCTCTATGAATGAGAATTAGGGAATGGATTACCCTATTAGTATCTGATAGGTACTTCAAGTGACCCAAATTACTAACAGAGATTGGATGCTGGGCTTGTTGGACCAGTGGTTCGACTCATCTTGGCACTTCTTATGTTCTTATGATAGTGCACCTTTATGCCTGGTAGTGCTGAGTACATGAGATACAGATGGTAATGTATGGAAATCATTATTCAAATAAGTCAGAAAAAGATCTCAAATGCTGTACAGAAACACCTCCTGTCAACTTAGGGTGCCATTATGTCATGTGCAGATGTTGGGTATAAAACATGCCATATGCTAGCATTTTCCTGAGAAAGAAATTGTATAGCTGCTAGTAGTGTGGAGGCTGGAGGTCCCACAAAGAACTGCTGGCAGCCCAATTAAAAAGCTGACACCATCTATTTTCTACTATGAAACTCTAAAAAGAAACACAGGGGGAAATTAGTTTGTTCTGATCTTGCACTAGGAGATTTTAACAGGAATTCATCAGTGAAAATTCTTCAAAGTAGTCTATGAATTCCTGGCAATTTTACTTTTGTAGTACAAAACTCATTCCTTTGCAGGCTGGAATATATTTTCACAGAGTAACACATGAATGTTCCAAAGACGATGTTGCACGTGATCATTTTTCAGACTGGTTTGACCCTCCTTTGGTCCTTTCATTGGTTGCATCTGTTATCACTGCGGCCGGCACTAAAAACCACGCTATGGTTTTGTAAAAAGGGGGGGGGGGGGTTAGTATCAAGATATCTTAAATGGGTAGAATAAGGAATGACAAACACCACTCTGCATCAAGTATGGGATATAAATTGAAAACCACAAATGGCCTAAAATTTCTCTACTGAATATTGAATCCTGCCATCTAAGATAACCACTTGGCATCAACTCATAAGGAGCACTAAGTATTTTTTGCCCTTTGTTCTCCTGGTATACTGTAATTACTTTGGTAGCACTATATAAATTTTGTCATGGACAACTAAACCCAGTAGAATTTTGGGCACACTATAGCCTAATATCCATCCCTGATGTAGACCCAAATTTCATCCTAGGATGGAAAAATTTCAGTAATCAGGTTCTTAACAACATTGCACCATTGAAATTATGTAAAAAAAGACACCGCTTATCAGCCAGCTGGTTTGATGCCGACCTACTAGCATTAAAATGAGAAGTACGTAAATTAGAAAGATTATGGTGCAAATCAGGAAAAGATAATGACTGGTATACTTGGCAACTAAAAGTTAGAGTACAAAAGAATGATCAAAGAAAAGTGTTGCAACATTACTCCCAAACAATCAACTCTCCTTCATTGAACAGCAAAGAACTCATCAAAATAGTCAATTCCTTTTTTAATATTGATCTACATAAACGTTCCCACACAGATCTCCCACCCTCCGCTGCAAACCTAGCCGACTACTTCGCCATAAAAATTCACACTCTGAAAATGTCTCTTGTAACTACAAACACTGACCCTTCAATCAATCTATCTGTCCTAGAAAATGATGGCTCAACTACTGACATGATCTGGAATCATTTCGAAAACCCAGATTGGAACCAATTCCTCAAGCTCTACTCAAAATATGCAAAATCTAACTGCCTACTAGATAATTCTCCACCGACTATCATGAAAACAGCCCCCTTCCCATTCAAAGATGAACTTTTCAACTAGGTCTCTCTCTGCCTGTCCACTGGCCACTTCCTGTTGGAAATCGGCCATTTTCTTGTGACTCCTATCATCAAAACCCCCAAAGAACCAGTCTCTTCAGCTTTCAACTACAGACCCATTGCCAATATTCCTCTCTTCCTTAAACTAATGGAACGTCTAGTTAATCTTGACCTTATGAAACACCTAGAGAAGTTTACATTCTACATGACTCTCAGTCAGGATTTTGCACAAATTACAGCACGGAAACTATCTTAGCGTCGTTGACTGATCACCTCTTCCATTTGTTTCTCTGGGAAAAAACGCACTGGTACTTCAATTCAACCTAAGCAGTGCCTTTGACCTTGTTGACCATGACATTCTGATCAGATGCCTCGATTCTATTGGCATCTCGGGACAGGTACTAACCTGGTTCACAGGCTTCTTAAAATCCGCACCTACCAAGTTCACAGTGATGGAACCTTTTCCCAATCCTGGAGCAACCCCTGCAGAGTCCCACAGGGCTCCCTTCTCTCTCCCTCTCTGTTCAACATCTACATGGCATCATTGGGTCATATGCTATCCGATTTAAAACTGAAATCATACATTTATGCAGATGTTATTACAATCATCATCCCCATAACCTCACTGACACAAGAGACTGAACAACTCACTTCCTCTGTTCTCACCAAGGTAGAACAATTCAAACTAAAATTAAACCCAGAAAAAACTAAGCTTTTCCTGGCAAGTCCCAAACAAAAGCTAACGAATACCTCTCTGAAATTAAACGGGCTAACCTACCCAATCAATTCTACCATCAAAATCCTAGGAGTCACCCTGGACCGATGCCTGACGTTTGAAGACCATACCAATGCCCAGATTAAAAAATGCTTTTGCACCCTCTGGAAACTCCGTTTCATCAAACACTACTTTGACTTCCTCTCCTTTTGATTGCTGGTTCAGTCACTAATCTTAAGCACCTTAGACTACTGTAATATCATATACTTGGTATCCTTTAAGAAAACCATCAAACGTCTGAGAATCATATAGAATACTGCTGTCCACCTCATTTATGGTTTCAAAAAGTCGGACCATGTAAGCCAGTTCTACAGAAAACTTCATTGGTTGCCAATGGAGGCAAGGGTCATCTTCAAATTTGCTTGCCTTTCCTTCAAAACCATAACAGGTGTATCCCCAATCTACCTGTCACACCATTTCATATTTCCAGGCACTTCCCCGCACACACCTTCCTCTCCCTGAAGGGCTGTATCTACAAGAGATTCCTTGATAGAACATTGTCATTCCAAGCTGGCAAATGGAATAAATGTCTAACCACCCTCATTTCTAACACACCCTCCTACCAAGCCTTCAGAAAATCAATCAAAACCTATCTCTTTGACAAATTTCTCTGATTCCTCCCTGCCTTGTTGTATCTCTGATATACGTATTGCATATCTGACTACTCTACCAATGTAATTGACAATATTCTCTGTAACATCGCTGTCTGTGTACAGTCTCTTCCTCTGTAAACCACTCTGAACTGCTTCTGGTATTGCGGTATACAAAATAAAGTTATTATTATTCCTGAATCTAAATTGAGAAATGCACCAGTTGAGAAGGGAGGGAAGCCAGAAAATAGTACTGGTGGGGAAGAAAAAAGAGAGAGATCAAGAAGCGCTAGTGCTTTTCTTTCACTCAACGTCCTCAGGGCTGGCATTAGGGAGGCGCAAGCAAGGCAATTGCTCTGGATCCTCACTTGAACGTTGATTCGTGTGGCCTTTGTGGATTTTAAAACAAGCATTAAAACCTAGCTTTTTTAGACAAGCTTTTTTAATTTTAGGTTTAGGCTTTAAGTTATGTGGATGTACTTTCCTTAAATGGTTTTGCTTTATTGTTGTGCAATCCCAAATCCATTTCCTTTTGTGTTAGTTTGGTTTTGTCTCTTTAATGTTGTCTTATGTATATATTGTTTAGTGTCAGGGTATTGTATTAAATGAACTGCGGTATATCAAAATTTACTTAGGCCTCTTATTACAAAGCATTTCAGCATGGACCAACGCAGTAAATGCCCCAAAGCCCATAGGGCTTTAAAGGGCTTCGGGGGTTTTGCCACATAACAATTTGTTAAAGGGAGCCTTAATAAATAAACAAAAAAGTCACTGAGTGGCGAAAACCTGCCTGAAGTTGAATATGATATAACCTGCTGGTGAGCTTTGGAGCTCCTTCCCAAACAACCCCTCCCCCACACACCTTTTATCAACCTGTGCTAAAGGTTTTTAGTGCAGGCCAGCACGGTAAATGCTCCAACGCTCATAGAATTTCTATGAGCATCGGAGCACTTTGCCAGCCCACTCTAAAAACATCTAGCACAGCTTGATTAAAGGGAGTCAAAAAGAAAATTGGTGCCTACACCCCCCTAATATTACTACCTGAAATCTTCTCTCCTGATAAGGATCAGATTCCCCCATCAAACACACTTGGTAGATGTCTAGAGCAGTGGTTCCCAACCCTGTCCTGGAGGACCACCATGAATATGCATGGAGCAGATTTGCATGCCTGGCACCTCCATTATATGCAGATCTCTCTCATGCATATTCATGAGGGATATCCTCAAAACCTGACTGGCCTGGTGGTCCTCCAGGACAGGGTTGGGAACCACTGGTCAAGGTGTCCCATGTTTCTAATCCAGTGGTGTAGCTATGACTGAATGTCACACCCTATAACACTATCTCTCCCAAGACAGCGTGGAAGGGCGGAGGAGAAGGAGGCAGTGGCGTACCTAGCATATGTGACACCTGGGGCCCATCATTTTTTGGCACCCCCCCATCTGTACGAAAAACATGATTTTTAGTAACAATCCACACGTCACACATGAGTACCTAGGAAAAGGCAGCATCTTACATATGCAGTGAGCAGTACAACAGCAATACACCCATTGTAAAACTAAACAAGCCAGACTAGTACAGATCAATCCTACACCGTCAATCCTAACAGAAAACCATGTCTTTCGAACATACATAACACAGAAAACACCTTTGCCTAGTATGGCATATGTAATCACAAACTAACCCCTCCCCCTTTTACAAAACTGTAGTGTGGATTTTAGCCACAGTGGTAACAGCTCTGACGCTCATAGAATTCTGGGCATCAGAGCTGCTACCACCACGGCTGGCGCTAAAAAACGCTCCACAGTTCTGTAAAAGGGGGGATAAAATAGAAATACATAGACAAAGGTTAAATTGAACCAGCAAGAAGCTGGACTCTGCATACAATGCAACACCACAGAAACAGTGACACGTCTCCTAAAGCAATAAATAAATAGAAAATGTTTTTCTACCTTTGTCTTCTCTGGTTTCTGCTTTCCTCCTCTTCTTGTTACTCTCTTCCTTCCATCCACTGTCTGCCGTCTCTCTGCCCGTATATGGCATCTTCTCTCTTTCAATGCTTCAGGAAACTGTATGCCTCCCACTTTCATCTCTCCTTTCACCCCCATTGGTCTGGCATCTCTTTCCTCTCCTTCCCTCTCCCACACCTCTCTTCTGCAATCCCTTTCTTCCCTCATTTTCCTTTTCAATTTATTTTCTGTATCCATCTAGATTACGTTCTTACTACCCTCTCATCAATTTCCTTTTTTACTACCTCTTTCCCTCACCCCCTCCAGTATTTCCCTAACTCAATCCTTTTCCCCCATCATGTGCTCTCTTCTTTCTCCCCACTTCCATCATCTGCTCCTTCTCTCTCTTTCTCCCCACTTCCATCATCTGCCCTCTTCTCTCTCCTTCTCTCCACTTCCATCATCTGCCCTTTCTCTCTTTCCCCCCTCCTTCCATCATCTGCCCTCTTCTCTCTCCCCAGTTCCATCATCTGCCCCTTCTCACCACTTCTATCATCTGCCCCTTCTCTCTCTTTCCCCCCCACTTCCATCAGCATCTGCTCCCTTTCTCTCCCTACAACCCAATTCCATGCAGTATCGTTCCCCCTTATGTCTTTTTCCCTGCAATTCCTTAAGCATCTGCCCCTTTCTCTCCCTCCACCACGCATCCATACCACCCTGACCCCCTTTGTCACCCTTCAGCATGATTCCATATCACTCTGAACCCCCTTTGTCACCCATCAGTGTGATTCCATATCACCCTGACCCCCCTTTGTCACCCTTTACCTTGTTTCCATATCACCCTGGTCCCCCTTTGTCACCCTTTACCATGTTTCCATAGCACCCTGACCCCCCTTTGTCACCCTTTACCATGTTTCCATAGCACCCCGACCCCCTTTGGTCACCCTTTACCATGTTTCCACAGCACCCTGACCCCCTTTGTCACCCTTTACCATGTTTCCATAGCACCCCGACCCCCTTTGGTCACCCTTTACCATGTTTCCATAGCACCCTGACCCCCCTTTGTCACCCTCCACACCCTTTCATGCTACCCTGACCTCCTTTCTTTCTCCATCCCAAAGGTCCCGCGATGACTGCTTCTGCTCCGATGGAAGAGGTAAGTGACGTCGAAGGGGGCTGGGCCGGCAGACACAGTTAGTTGCGGCAAGATCCCGCGATGACTGCGGCTGGCAGGTCCCCCCTCCCCCCCCGACGTCACTTACATCTTCCCAGTCATCACGGGACCTTCTTCACTTCAGCGCGGCTGCCGACTCTGCTCTAAGTAGGATTTGAAGAAGGATTTGAAGAAGCGGGAGGTTCCGGATCCAGCCGGCTGTGCACCCCCTTGGAGCGTGCACCTGGGGTGGACCTCCCCCCCCACTCCCCACACACTGCTTAGGAGTCCTTTTATCAAGCTGCGGTAGGGGTTTAATGCGCGTTAAACCGCCTGCCATGCTAGCCGCTAGCGCCTGCATTGAGCAGGCATTAGTTATTTAGCCGGCCAAGGGGGTTAGCGCGTGATGAAATGTCTGACGGGCTAACCCCGCTAGCGTGGCTTGATAAAAGGACCCCTTAGTCTTGGCGTCAGTTATTAATTATTACATGCATTAGCCAGAAAGTATAAGAAAAAATTGTAAAAATTTATTTTTTTGTTAAAACAGTAAGTGATATGTAATTTTAAACATGATTTTTATATTCTGTAAGATACACCTGAAAGTATTGAAGAAGCAAAAACTTTGTTGTCCAGTGTAACATATACCAGTCTTAAAAGTCGTCCTTTGAAAAGCATGAGTAACACCCCCTTTTGATCTAGGTCTCTCTCTCTCTCCACCCCTAGGTCTGATATCTTTTCCCCTGCCTTCCCAAAGCAGCTCCTGATTGGTGTAGCCCGACTTTACTACAGGAAGAGGCAATCGGAGCAGACCACGAGTGATTTTCTTCACTCGCTGGCGCTCCTGCTACCCTCTCCTGCCTCCCCTACCTTTTGACAGGCGAAAAACCATATTCATGTTTTTTTGAAATTCGCGAGGATTCCTGGAATGGAACCCCCGTGAATTTTGGGGGAGTACTGTACATCACCAAAGGAAACGCTCTGGAAATATCTAATGGAAGTTTTAAATATTCTAGAAATATCCTTTCCATTGGGTAACTGCCTGTTAAATACAGGCAGATGTAACAGTCTGGCATATTTTTTAAATCTTTATTTATATGCTTTTAGATCACAAAGGAAATGGAAGCAGCCACAGCACAGTGGCTTGGATGTACCACACTATTTAGAGCTGTGTGGAAACCATTGGGTAATAAATTGTTTTAAAGTAGACATAATTTTCCGAATCTCCCGCCACCATGAACTTGGACCAAATGCTAGGATTAACAGTCTAGCATTTATGCTGATTCTTTAGACCCATTTTTGGGATTAAAATATTTTTTAAAAACCCAACAGAGAATGGTCTTGCAGTTTGGGGGGGGGGGGGGGGAATGTCTTTGGAATTACAAGCTGCTCCTATTACTTTGATTGCCGCTCTAGCTTTTGATACTGATAGTGACAGGGTATTAAACTCTTTTTTTCCAGCATAAAGATTCTTTGTTCTGTGACCTCTCGTAATATCTGAGTGTGTCCTGATGTTTAGCTCATGTTACTCAGAAAAAGAGCAACAGTTTCTACTCATTCAGTCAAGAGTACTGGCAGATTGCAGTAATGTTTTTCTTGAAATACCCTTGCAAGTTCATTCTGAAACATAAGGTTTCTATGCTTTCTTTGAATCTTCTCAGTTATCTTTTTTTTTCTTCAGCGATAAATTACCTATTGACGCATCTCCTCCTCTTTAATTCTCCCCTTCAGTATAGGTAGGAAGATGGACATTTCGAGGAGGTATGGAGAAACAAAAAAACTTAGAGAGAAGGCGATGGAGGTTAATAGAGGATGAAACAGAGGAAGATGGGGGTCAGCGGAGTCATCTGGCAACAGAGACAACAGGGAGATTGAGGAGAGCAAATGTAGAAAACATGGGAGATATACTAAGAAAGGAAAGGAGTGGAGACTAACCTCCTGTTTTACTAAGGTGTGCTATGCGTTTTAGCACATGCTAACCGCTAACGTGTCCAAAGACTAACATGCACTACAAAAGGCCAGGTTGCTGAGACAGGAGAGTGGGCATCCTTCCTTTCGCTTATTTTTAGGGGGCCATTCTTGTCATGGGGGGGGGCAGCCGTCATCAAGGGGGATGCGATGGCTGTTGGCAGCTGTCAATGAGGAACATGCCCACAAATGGTTGTTGTCGGGGGGGGGGGGGGGTGGCTGTCATTGGAGGACCTGCGGCTGTTGTTGGGTGGGGGGCAACTTTTTTAAAAAAAATGCGGACAGGTATTGAGCATGTGTAACAAACGCACAACATCTGTGCCCATTAAAAAAAAAGTTTTCCTGCCCTGAACAGCCTCCCCTGCCACTCAGCTGTTCTGGCTTCCCCTGCTGGCTTTTTCTGTAACTGGTGGGGTGGGACTATGGGCAACCTCCGTGAAAATAATTTACATGCATAGTTAGTTTAGCATCGATTGCCGTTTTAAAATCAGACAAGGGATTGGCCCAAAGTGACTCACTGGGTTTTAGCGATCATTTTTAGTGCATCTGAACCTTAATCCTCCACTGCCTCAGGTACTTTATAGATGTATTTATTTAGTGTTCTATACTGTTTTCCCAGGGGAGCTTAGAACAGTTTATATGCATTTTTTCCTGTCTGTCCTGGTGGGCTCACAATCTATCTAATATACTTGGGGCAACAGGGGGATTAAGTGGCTTGCCCAGGGTCACAAGGAGCAGCGTGGGATTGAACCCACAACCTCAGGGTGCTGAGGCTGTAGCTTTAACCACTGTGCTACACTCTCCCCCTCCACTGTGCACACCAGGACAGAGGGGGGAAATGCTTGAAGTACCTGTACATATAACCAAGTCTAATAAATGCTGGCACTGCCATCTTAAACCTGGGACATTGGATCATTTATTATATTATTGTCCCAATTTTGGAAATCCATTTGGGATCAGGTAAACAAAATAATGGAAAATCCAGTGGCACTAACACATGACACTGTGCTATTTGGCACTATGATGAGAACTAAAAGTCAAATAACTCACAATAATAAACTTCTTTTTATTATGACAGGGGTTGCCATATAGCTTATTCTAAGGAATTGGAAAAACTGGGATAGATTGAACTATAGCTTTTGGTGGGAGTTTTGGTGTCACTTTTTTAAAATGGAACATATTATGGCTATACAACAGGGACATTACAAAAAGTTTCTGAAGATTTGGGAGCCATTGACAAAATTTTGCAAAGAGTGATTGTTGATTTTGCTCTTTGGTCAAACACGTCCAGGGTGGGTTGGAACATATTTTTAATTTCTTAATTTGAGTGTACTTATTGAATATAATTATGGGGAGGTGATATATCTATTTGTCATAGATTACAATTTTAATTGTACTTAAGTGCTTTTATAGTGTAATATGATCGTATTATATGTTGCACTTACTTATGGCTTCAAAATGAATAAAGATATATAAAAAAAGAAATGTTGCCATGGTAGTCTCGCAGTACTATCACTAGGGTTCATGCTGCTATATAAGGGCTATTTGCTAGCGGGTGTAGAATTGTTCCTGCTCTATGACTCCTATACCACCAGCAATTCCTTCAGATGAAGATAGGGCTTAAACACTTAAGAACCAATGAATATTTGGAGGGTCAGGGTCAGGGGGACCATCTGATCATAGTTCTTTATAACAGCACCAGCTTCTTTAAGATGGCATATGGGAGCACTCACCTGCATGTTAACAGCCCAATGCCATATGATAAGAAAAATATCTCAGCTTAAGAAGTTAAATGCAAGCCGCATTATTTGATTTAGATAACAATAAGGGGCCAAATTCAGTAAACAGCACTCAAAATTAAGTTCCCAGGAAAAATCCACACCAAATAAATTTTACATGGGATTATTGCACCTTTGGTTTCCATTTTTTTGAATTCTTTACGGTGTATAAAATCAAGAACTTCTCAGATGTACAAACTGTCTTTTCCTTCTCTTAAAAGAATAAAATCTCTGGGTTATATTTCTCGATCTTTTGCATACGTTTTTACATTTATTTGGCATGAACTTCCTGCTGACATTAGAACTCTTCCATTTCTCCCAATCTTTAGAAAATCTTTAAAAACACGTTTTTTCAGTTATTCTTATTGAGGATGTGGATTATATTACGACGATTTTATTAGACCCACTAATTAGATCTGACCCTTTTATTTCACCAATTATCTTTATGTAAACTGAGTCGAGCTTCTAATTTAGAAGGTGACCTGGTATATAAACCTAAGGATTAGATTAGATTAGAAAAGGATCTCAAAGCCTTTCTGCTGTCCTAATATTATGTGCTTACTTAACTGGACTGAATATCACTGCTAAGTAGCTAAATTGCGGCTCCACCCAAACTCCGCCCCTGGACCGCCCCTAACCTAGGAGGTTAATGGCCAGTTAGCAGAGATATTCGGTGCCACTTCCTGGTTAATTGCCACTGAATACTGGCGGCCAACCAACTCAGTGGGGTTTAACCGGGCATGAACCCCCTCCTTTGAATATCAGGCTCATCAATTTCAGTACAAATCATTGTCTCCTTGTCCCAGCATCACTTCTTGTTATACAGCTTCAGATCAGAAAAGGTACAGCACATTCAAAAGAACACAAGACTGACAGACAGTCGTAGTGTCCTTAATTTTTTGAATGCACTGTATTCACACTGTCAGGTCTATGAGCTATGCCCTTAATAAGAAAAGCTCTCAAAAGCAGAAGCCCAAACAAACATTTTTTTTAAGAAGCCAAATCATTAACATTCCCTTTTTCATTCCAATTTTTATTGCATTCCTTAAGATATATTAGTGTTTAAAAGTCCTTAAATTTCCTCCCACTGAGTAACTCCCACCAGTATAAATCTAAGTAGACTGCAGCACTGCTGTGCTGATCCTTATCAGAGCCCCACACCAGTATCACATTTATAGTATGTAGACATTCAGTATGAGTAACAGAGGGAACACTGGAAGAAAGGGATTTTTAGTGAGAGACAGAGAGGGAGAAAGATATATATATATATACTGTATATATAGAGAGAGAGAGAGGCAGAGAAAAAGACCTAAGTATTGAGAAAAAAAAGACATATTCTTGTATATAGAGAGAGACAGAAGGAGGGAGAGAGACAGAAAGAGAGAGAGACAGATATTGAGAGGGAGAAAGATGTATTTAGAGAGTGAGACAGAGAGAGAGATTGAAAGGGAGTGAGTAAAAGGGAAAGACTGAGGGGAGTGGGGGGAGAGAACATACCTATTGCTTCACCACAAGTGTTTTAAAAACTTTTAAGAAATTATGTATTCATTTTATATTGCATTCTTTGCCTCACCTAGGAGTCTGAAGTGAGGTATAAAGCTATATGAAAATTCCCCACAAGTAATCACACTGCAAAAGTGTCACTAAACCCCTCCCCAAAAGCCTGATAAAAAAAAACATCCCTTAACCCTTTTATGAAAAACTACATAGCTCCTTTCTACTTGCACACAATAAGATCAAAAAAGGAAGAAATAGAGAGTTAGAAAATCTATGCTGTAATAAAGGCTTAGGACTCAATTCTGTAAATGGCACCAAAATTTTTGGGGCCCCCCAAAAAAATGTCTGCTAAGTACTATTCTATATGGTGCTTGAATGTGGGCACCATTTATAGAAAAGTACAACGCAGGGATCCATGTCTAATTTTGAGTGAGAGGATTTACACCCACTGAATCCTGGTGTACGAGGGGCCGCCCAACCAAGAAGAGAATGATGTGGAGCCATGAAACTTACAAGTTATTCCACACATTTCTTGACACTTTTCGTTTGAATGAGGCAAATGCATCTAGTAAATGGGCATCACTGATGAGGTTGGCTCTTAGGCATTGGTAGAATGAGGCATTATGACATCACAATACGAGGAGCCAATGAAAAGTTCTCAGCCCAATCAAGAAGAGAACAATGGGGAGCCATATAACTTACAAGTTATTCCACAATTTCCTTGACAGCCCTGGAAAAAAGTCTCAGCCAAACGCAGAAGACTACACCAGTATGGTAGAATCTGCTTTATTGGCGGATTATCTCATGCAATAAGACCCGACGTGGCCATGTTTCAGCAAATCCCTACATCGGGGGAGTGTAAGTTTCTGCAACTTATACACATATACGAAGGGGTGCTGAAAAGTTATCAACCCAACCAAGAAGAGAATGACGTAGATACGGTTCAATCAATGACCCGAAACAATGTCAAAACATGGAATTTTGTTTCAGCAGATTGGCACTTAAAGAAATAGAATAACACTCTTTTCAGCTACAGTGGCAAAAAAACGCTCAGAATTTAGGAAGTTGGTTGGAAGTTGGGGTTTCAGCATCCCCCTTGTACATGAATATACTTATTAATTACAAGGTTGTAAAATAATATAAACACCACCAGAGTAATTACATGTGAAACAAAGGTAATGCATATAGAGATAACATTCTTTCTGGTGGTTATGCTTTTTTCTTGTTTTTGTACTCTATAAATGCCAATAAATAGTTTGAACTTAAAGAAAACCAACCCACAAACCATACTTGTGTAAAATAAACATAAACAAACATGTTCCACTCATAAACATTGTTTTAGACCAATTTCACCCCCCTCCTTTACAAAGTTGCACTAGCATTTTTAGCACTGGCCCCTGCAGTAACAGCTTGAACGCTCATAGAAATTACCGTATTTCCCCATATATAGGCCACGGCTTATATATGGGTTTTACAAACCCATGGATTGGGTGCTGCCTAGTTATATGGAGCAGCCTTAATAAAAATTTTAAGTCATCCTCCACTCCAGGTACCTTTTCAGGAGCCCCCTGGGTGGCAGACGGCGAATCTCCGGCGGCGATCTCTGTGGCATCCAGCCTGCTCCCGCACCGCTTGCTGAGTGAGTCCTGCGAGTCTCACGAGAACTGACGTCAGTCACTCAGCAAGCGGTGCGGGGCAGCCCAGATGTCAAAGAGATCACGGCTGACCTGCACCGCCGGAGATTCGCCATCCGCCATTCATGGGGCTCCTGAAAAGGTACCGGGGGTGGGGGTGGGGGAAATGATTGACAAAGGCAGGGCAGGTACCGGAAGATAAGCTGCGGCTAATACCATGGGGCGGCTTATCTTCCAATTTTTAAACATAGGCTGCCCTTTTCTGCGGCCTATACATGGGTGCGGCCTATGCAGAGGGGTTGCCTATATGCAGGGAAATACAGTATATGAGTGTCGGAGCTGTTACCGCAGCCACCGGCACTAGTAACACTAGCGTGGCATTGTAAAGGAGGGGGTAAATGAAATAAATTTTAAAAATTTATAAGTATGAGATATGCGATGCTACTAAACATATGATCTGTTCTTCAATAAAGATGATTCTGCCAAACTGATGTTGTCTTCTAGTCTTGGCTGGAACACGTTTCCTCACAACCTGTTCACTTAGGGCTGCTACTACAGTAATGCGCGTTGAAGCATTTTGCCGCGGCTTTATACAAGGGGAGTTACAGCGTTCTTATTTCTTCTTCATCCAGATATTCAGTACCAATACTTGGATTTGAGCTAGCACTGCATATCCGGAGTCTAATTCAGTTAAAAACTTTTTTTAAAATACACTGACTGTCACAGGCTGATACTATCTTTTATGGGGGTTTTTGTTTTTTTTTTTCTATTGGTGAAATGTTTCCATTTCTTATTATTTCATATCCCTAGTTTACTCTACCCTAAAACCAGTTAGTCTGCATTACAATGTCTAAATATAACTCAATTTGATTTTCTACAGTTTCATTTGGGGAATGAAACAACAGCTTTCACTGATGCTTCAGTGTTGTTTTTAAATGGACACAAGCCCCTAACACCTGCATTGCAGAGTGAGGAAACAGCAGAAATCACACCTAGACAGAAGCTGCGGACATTTAGTGGGGGAATTAATCAAGCAGTGTTATAGCTTTAAGTTACATTAAAGGGCCATTAAAGCGATCTAAACAGCCTTAACATCGTTATTCTAAAAGTAGCACAACATATTTAAGCTGCCATGCATTAGTGATTAATGAGATGCAAAATATGCAAATTAATGTTTTACATATCATTAGTATGCAAACAGCCTATACGTTAGGGCCTTCAAAGCACACTAAAATAACCCCAGCTTTTTGGAAGCTTTTTGCTGGGGTTAGTTTACCATCTGGGAGCATCGGGCCACAAAATCACAGCTTGATGCTCCTGACCTGTAGCTCTGGGTTCCCCCCCAATATAATTTCATCCTCCCAGGCCCAGCTTCCCCAACTGAACACACACTCCTGATGTAATACCCCCCTCCCCCCAGGCCTGCCTCTTCTCTTGGTAGCTACCTGAAAGAAAATATTGGTGGTCCAGGGGGATCCGGGATGTCTAGGAGGGCCATCTGGGGTCTGAGGGCTCTTCAGCAAAGAACAATGCTCAGACGTTTCCTTATATGGAAATATGATCCCTAGCAATAGTCATATGAGACTTCTGCAAGAGACGCTTTTAGAAGGACTATGCCAGAGTGGCCAGGAGCAATTGGGCATTACTGCTGGCTGAAGAGCCCCAAGACCTTACATTTAGATGCTTTGGGAATCTATTGTAGAAGCCTATTCTATAATGAACCCTGGACACAGTTAACATTCAGGCATCTGCAGTTATACCAGCCCTAGAGCTGATGTAAGTGCAAGCACCTCATTGTGGAAGTTGCCTATGTAAGTTGCCCCTGTGTACACCCCTTGCATTTACACACTATCAGGCTCATAATCAAAACATTTAAATGTCCAAACACCAACCTAAGTCGGCACTTGGATGTCCTAACAGCCAGGACGTCCAAGTGCCATAATCGAAACCAACTTTCTGGATGTCCAGCGCCTAAAAGGTCAAGTTGGGAAGTGTGTTATGGGTGGGCATCGGGCGGCTTAAACCCGGACGTCCTGCAGCGATAATCAAAGCTTTCCCAGGATGGCCAATGCAGAACGTACTTAGACCTGTTTTACATGCATCTAAGTGTTCCAACGGTGACCAAACTGACATGATGGCCACTCCCCCAGTGGTCATAACCCCCTCTCATCACCCTTAGAGTGAACCTCCCCCCCACCAGTAGACTTCCCATCAGCTGATCGTGGCAGGGTAATCCCCATTAGTTGAGCCGGTTTTGGGAATTCCTGCCAGCTCAGCTGATGGGGATTCCCCCTGCCAGGATCAGCTGAACTGTCAGGGAGATTCCTCTCTCCTTCCCTCCCTCCCTGTCACCGATTCCCCACCCCCCTCCACAGAAAGCCCCCACACTACACCCCTCCCTTCCAACATCCCTTGACATGGCTGGACAGATTCAGCTTCAGTAGTTGGAGATCAAGGTCAGTGCTGTATAGGCTTCTACGGTTTGTGCCCTGAAAGTGGCAAGGACAAATGAACATCAAGTATGCAAATGAACTATCACATCATACCTAATGCTATGAATTTATCTTGTTGGGCAGACTAGTTAGACCACACGGGTCTTTATCTTCCGTCATCTACTATGTTACTAGGTTGTGTATAAATTGCAACTCTGCCCTTGATCCACCCAGGCTCAAGCCAACACCCCTACCCCATGGGTCACATAAAAGTATGTGACTTCCTGGCTCCATATGTATTTATACGCATGTTTATTTGCAATGCCTAGGGCAGGGGTAGGGAACTCCGGTCCTCGAGAGCCGTATTCCAGTCTGGTTTTCAGGATTTCCCCAATGAATATGCATTGAAAGCAGTGCATGCAAATAGATCTCATGCATATTCATTGGGGAAATCCTGAAAACCCGACTGGAATACGGCTCTCGAGGACCGGAGTTCCCTACCCCTGGCCTAGGGTAATTTTTTTTTTTTTTTAGTTCAAAGATTTTATTGATTTTAATATATAGCAAGAACAGGAATTGTTAACAGGGCATGAAAACAATATGCCGTACAAAGCAAGAAATCTTAGAGTGTTGACAAACAATGCAATACAACAGATTGAACCATGCCTAATTTTATTAAAATTTTTTAACGGGTGTTAAAAACTTCTGCATGTGATAAATCCATTATAAAAATACCCCTTGGACCAGATCAATGTGGTCTCCAAAGCTCAGCTACTGTGACATCTGTGGATGTTTCTTACTTTGTACTATAAAAAAAAAAATACCCAACAGAACGCGAGTCATGCTAGTTGTATATTAATGGACAACGTGACACAAAAGTTGGTTATGGGGGGTGGGGGAAGCAGAAGGAATGCACCAAGCAACATCAGTGAAATTTCCCACACAGCTGCTTAGAAACAAAATTTTTGCTGTTGCTCACAACCTTGCATTTTTTCCTTTCAAAGCCTAGGAGGCTGGAAAAAAAACACATTTTTGTTTATGCTGGAGTCATTCTGGGACTTTCCCACACCTAGTTCTAAGCTGGTACGATGCTCTGGAGGAGGAGGAAATAGAAATTGCAGCTAACTCGGGCTTTGCCTTATTTTGCCACTATCCAACTGAAAGGAAGGCCTTTCCCCCTTGAAAACACCGTAAAAATCCTGGGTGTTACGCTGGACAGACATTTATCCTTAGAATCTCACACCGACCTCAGCGTCAGGAAATGTTTCGCAGTACTCTGGAAACTCCGAACCATAAAAAAATACTTCAATGATTCCTCGTTCCGCCTTCTAGTGCAATCTGCCATTCTCAGCATTCTAGACTACTGTAATAT
This sequence comes from Geotrypetes seraphini, assembly GCF_902459505.1. Lineage (NCBI taxonomy): Eukaryota > Metazoa > Chordata > Amphibia > Gymnophiona > Dermophiidae > Geotrypetes > Geotrypetes seraphini. Next base: position 182,740,618 of record NC_047087.1, read on the forward strand.
TATTTACCTGAACTCCACGAAGAAAACGACCAGGAGACTAAAAGTGACCCAAAACACAGCCGTCCGCCTCATCTATGGCCTAAAGAAATGGGAACATATCACCCCTTTCTACCACCAACTCCACTGGCTGCCTTTCGAATCCAGAGTACTCTTCAGATTTGCATGCTTCTGCTACAAATCGGTAAACGGCCTCTCGCCAAGATACATCAATCCCCTCTTTAACCTTTACTGCACCAACAAGAAATCCCGTAGAATTCAACTGTTCGCCTACCCCTCGCTTAAGCTCTGTCATCTTAAAAGATTCCTAGACAAAACCTTTGCCTTCCAAGCAGCCAAGATGAACCCATGGATCGCCCAAATGATTCTCGAGGCTCCCACTTACCTCGACTTCAGAAAAACACTCAAAACTTACCTATTCAACAAACAAGCCCCCTAACGCCCCCCTCTCCGGAATTACCTGGCCACACGCCCGCCCCTTTCCCCCTTCATTGATCGCTGTCTTCCAGCTCACTTACCCTCCTCCTTCTTCATCAGCCAAGTTCGGTTAAAGTTGTTGTAAATCCAATAAATCGTGGTAAATCGGCCCGTTCGGCCCTTCCCCCCCCTTTATTGACCGCTTTCCTCCTTTCCAGCCTATCCTTAAAAACCGGAGAGATCCCGAAGGACTGGAAAATAGCAAATGTCACGCCCATCTTCAAGAAGGGCTCAAGGGGAGACCCAGGAAACTACAGGCCAGTGAGCCTGACCTCAGTCCCAGGAAAGATGATGGAGGCACTGATTAAGGACAGCATCTGTGAACACATCGAAAACAATGAGCAGCTAAAACCGAGTCAGCATGGCTTCTGCAAGGGTAGGTCATGCCTCACAAACTTATTGCACTTCTTCGAGGGGGTAAACAGCCAGGTGGATAAAGGGGAATCTATAGACATCATTTACCTTGACTTCCAAAAAGCCTTCGACAAGGTACCACACGAAAGGCTGCTTAAGAAGATATGGAACCACGGGGTACAAGGGGTGATCCACCGATGGATCAAAAACTGGCTGGCGAACAGGGAACAGAGGGTTGGCGTAAAGGGCCATTACTCAGACTGGAAAGGGGTCACGAGCGGAGTTCCGCAGGGGTCGGTGCTGGGACCGCTCCTGTTCAATATCTACATAAACGACCTAGAGGCGGGAACCAAGTGTGAGGTTATTAAATTTGCAGATGACACCAAACTATACAGCAGGGCTCAAACCAGGGGAGACTGCGAAAATCTCCAAAAGGATCTAACGCAGCTGGAAAAGTGGGCCGAAAAATGGCAAATGAGCTTCAACATAGGGAAATGCAAGGTCATGCACGTGGGGAAAAAGAACCCGATGTTCACATACAGAATGGGGGGAACACCGCTAGGGGTCAGTAACCTGGAGAGAGACCTGGGAGTGATGGTAGACGCAACACTGAAGGCATCAGCGCAGTGCGCTACAGCCTCAAAGAAAGCTAACAGAATGTTGGGTATCATTAAGAAGGGTATTACGACCAGGACGAAGGAAGTCATCATGCCGCTGTATCGTGCAATGGTGAGGCCGCATCTGGAGTACTGTGTCCAGTACTGGTCGCCGTACCTCAAGAAGGACATGGCAGTACTTGAGGGAGTACAGAGAAGAGCAACTAAACTGATAAAGGGAATGGAAAATCTCCCATATACCGACAGGTTGAAGCGGTTGGGACTTTTCTCACTGGAAAAGCGGAGACTTAGAGGAGACATGATAGAAACCTTCAAGATCCTGAAGGGCATAGAAAAAGTAGACAGGGACAGATTTTTCAAATTAAGGACCACCACATGTACAAGGGGGCACTCGGAGAAATTGAAAGGGGACAGGTTTAGAACAAACACTAGGAAGTTCTTTTTCACTCAGAGGGTGGTGGATACATGGAACGTGCTTCCAGAGGCTGTTGTAGACAAGAAAACATTAAATGGTTTCAAAGAAAGTTTGGATAGATTCCTAGAAGAAAAAGGGATTGAAGGGTATAGATAGGTATAGACCACTACTCAGGCGATGGGCCTGATGGGCCGCCGCGGGAGCGGACCGCTGGGCAGGATGGACCTATGGTCTGCCTCAGCGGAGGCAACTTCTTATGTTCTTATGTTCTTATGTTCTCTACTTCTCACTCCCGCTTCTTCAGCCATGTTCGGCAGAAGGTGTTCTAAATCCAATACATTGTTTGTATATCCAATACATTGCCTGTAAACCCAATACAGTACATTGTTTGTAAATCGGCATGTCAATGCGGATCCTAATGTAATTATTGTGAACCGCCTAGAACTCGATGGGCATGGCGGTATATAAGAATAAAATTATTATTATTATTATTATTATTATTTTCTATGCACTGTTCTCATTGATATAAAATGGGAGAAACCCCTTAGTATACAGGAAAAACTGGATTTCATGTCTGTAGTTTTAGCACCTTTTTTCTCTAGCTGTAACTGTGAAGGGTATTTATTCATCCACCACTAGCTTAACCTCTAGGCAGATTAGGTGGTGGCCTAGAGCAGCAACTTCTGGGGTGGTGGCAAAGGAGCAGCTGCAGTCAAAGCAAAATAATAGATTTTGACAGTCACACAACCTCAAAGAAAACCATCCCTTAGCACAAACCTTTACTTAAAAAGGAAGGAGCAATTTTTAAATAGTCTATTTACCTCATTATGGGGACCTTTTACTAAAGCTTAGCATGCGCTAAATGCTAGGAAACCTATAGGTATAAAATGGGTTTCTTAGCATTTAGTATATGTTAATTCTATTAACATGAGCTAAACTTTAGTAAAAAGGCCCTATGTATATTAGGGTTGCCAAATTTCCTCTATGAAAAAAAAAAACACCTGGTCTCACCCCGTTCTGTCCCAGCTCTGCCCCATTCCACCTCCAGCTCCGCCCCATTCTGCACCCAACCCCGCCTCCACACGAACCTCCTCAAGCTCAGGCCTGCGTCTGCGCATGTGCAGACTTTGGCACAATGACATCATTGCACATGTGCAGATGCCCTCCAGACGCGGCCCTGAGGCTGGGGACTTCCAAAACCACGACAAACTGCCGGGTTTCGGAAATCCCTCCAGGCACCTGGACAGTCCTCTAAAAAGAGGACATGTCCAGGTTTTCCCAAATGTCTGGTTACCCTAATGCATAGGGTTACCATATTTAAAAAAATGAAAACCCTGGACACATGACCCCGCCCCGTTCCGCCCTCTGCCCCCGCCCCCAGAAAGCCTCCTCTCTTTGCGAAGAGCTCCGACCGCGTCTGGAGGGCCTGGAACATGCGCGGATGCATGCGATATCATCCGCACATGCTCAGAGGCCCCCCAGATGTGGCTGGAGCTTGTAGGGACTTTCTAAAACACGGACAAACGCCGAGTTTTGGAAAGTCTGTCTGGGTTCCCGGACAGACTTCATTTTTTAAAAAGAGGACATGCCCAAGTTTTCCTGGATGTTTGGTAACACTACTAATGTATATACTACGATCTAAAGGCGAAAAAACAGTGTGACAAGGCAGTGGCTGCTGCCAGAAGGATTCTGGGCTGTATAAAGAGAGGCGTAGTCAGTAGAAGGAAGAAGGTGTTGATGCCCCTGTACAGGTCATTGGTGAGGCCCCACTTGGAGTATTGTGTTCAGTTTTGGAGACCGTATCTGGCGAAAGACATAAGAAGACTTGAGGCGGTCCAGAGGAGGGCGACGAAAATGATAGGAGGCTTGCGCCAGAAGACGTATGAGGAGAGACTGGAAGCCCTGAATATGTATACCCTAGAGGAAAGGAGAGACAGGGGAGATATGATTCAGACGTTCAAATACTTAAAGGGTATTAACGTAGAACAAAATCTTTTCCAGAGAAAGGAAAATGGTAAAACCAGAGGACATAATTTGAGGTTGAGGGGTGGAAGATTCAGGGGCAATGTTAGGAAATTCTACTTTACGGAGAGGGTGGTGGATGCCTGGAATGCACTCCCGAGAGAGGTGGTGGAGAGTAAAACTGTGACTGAGTTCAAAGAAGCGTGGGATGAACACAGAAGATTTAGAATCAGAAAATAATATTAAAGATTGAACTAGGCCAGTTACTGGGCAGACTTGTACGGTCTGTGTCTGTGTATGGCCGTTTGGTGGAGGATGGGCAGGGGAGGGCTTCAATGGCTGGGAGGGTGTAGATGGGCTGGAGTAAGTCTTAACAGAGATTTCGGCAGTTGGAACCCAAGCACAGTACCGGGTAAAGCTTTGGATTCTCGCCCAGAAATAGCTAAGAAGGAAAAAAAAAAAAAAAAATTTAAATTGAATCAGGTTGGGCAGACTGGATGGACCATTCGGGTCTTTATCTGCCGTCATCTACTATGTTACTATGTTACTATGAGTTGATAACAGGTAAAATTCATCATACTAGCTTATTTTTTTCCATTCCACTCTCCCCTCTGAGCAGTCATTATTATGACCTTCCCCAGTCTCCCACTCACAGCCTCTGACCCTAAGCAGTCACTTTCTCTACCTCTATTTTCACCCCCACCTCAACAGTTATTCTCTATACTTGTATCACACCCCCTTCAACTCTGACAGCCATTCTGTCTGCCGCCAGCATCCCTAAACACCAGCAGTCACTTTATTCAATCCACAGCACCAGAAATTACTTTCTTAACCCTCTTCCCTTGACAATCACTCTCACTATTTCAAAACCCTTCAGCCAAACTCCCAAAGAGGAGAGTGCACTAAAGATTGCCTACCTACCTCTGAGGACTTCCTGTCCCCATAGCCATTCTAGCTCAACTCATAGGAGGTGGGGCCTTCTTCCCCAGTGGCTGCTGTAACATGGCAACCTCAAGGCCCTCACTCTGCTATACAGTATGTGCTCAAAGCCAATGTGTGTGTTTATGTATGTTAATGCACACACTGCCCTCTGGTGATAGCCAAATACCAGATCTAGACTTTTACTTTGCAGATGGTATATAGATAAACTTAGACTGTAAGTCCTCCAGGGACAGGGAAATACCTATAATGTCTTAATGTAGGCCACCTTGAGATACTACTGATAAAGGTGAGATATAAATCCAAGTAAGTAACTAAATAGATATAATAAAACCAAGTTTAATATGACAGTATAGTCACATACATAGAGTTAAAAAACAAAAGGAATTGATCCCAAAATATCCACAGAGAAGAAAATCCAGAGAAAACCAAAAAAACTCTGTGGAGTGACGGTGTTCCTAAATGGACTTTATTTAAAAGTGTCAAAGTTCCAAAGGTACACTGAAATCATCCGCATAAAATAAATTCATCCACATAAAAATAGGTTATCCATATAAAAGCCTTGAAGGACCTAGTCCGCTAGGGATACAGGACCCAACACGGGACCCCTGAAGAAGACTTTTTGTCGAAATGTGGACCGTGTTGGGTCCTGTATCCCTAGCAGACTAGGTCCTTCAAGGCTTTTATGTGGATATCCTATTTTTATGTGGATGAATTTATTTTTATGTGGATGAATTTATTTTATGTGGATGATTTCAGTGTACCTTTGGAACTTTGACACTTTCAAATAAAGTCCATTTAGGAACATCGTCACTCCACAGAGTTTTTTTGGTTTTCTTTACATACAAAGAGTTACCAGATTTTACTTACTTAAAACCCGGAACCGTAGACCCGCCCCAGTTCCACCCATCCCCGCCCTGTTATACCCATGCCATGCTCCAGCCTCGCCCCTCACCCCTCCCCCCTACGCTTGTTCTAGTCAGTCGGGAGGGTATCCACGCATGCGCAGATGCAACAATGACATCAAGTGCATGCGCACATACATGTGATGTCACCGCGTTGCGGCCGCGTATGCCCCTCCCGATGCGATGTGCTTTTTAAAACCTGGACAAAGTGCCGGGTTTTGAAAAGCCATCCGGACATGCCCTCTAAAAAGAGGACATGTCCGGGTACATCTGGATGTCTGGTAACCCTACACATCCAGCTCATAATATCCAAAATGAATGTCTATCTCACATGTATTTTTCAACAGAAAATAAGTCAGGATTTCCTGTTTGAAAATACGTGAAATGGACGTCCATGTACTGAAGTTGTTTAACATATGAATGGCAAAAAAAGCAGGGACAAGAATGTCTGTGTGGCAGCAATTCTTAGGCAAATGGCCGCAGAAATGTCCCTGCAGAGCAAAGGTGAGTCTAGTGATTAGTATAGTGGACTTTAAACAAAGAGCTGGGTTCAAATCCCACTTTAACTATTTTATTTTGTAATTGTGAACCCTCCAGGAACAAAAAAATACCTACTGTACCTAAATATACACCACTTCAATAGCTTTCAGGCTTGCAGGTGGCTTTTATTATATTTAGGTACAGTAGGTATTTTTCTGGTTTGGGGGGGCTCACAATAATAATAATTAAAAAAAAAAAAGAGTTAAAGCAAGATTTAATCTGAGTTCCTTTGGTTTAAAGTCTACTCCTCAGATACTAAGAATGTCCATAATGTTTATGTTTATGCTAATTGAAAGCTTCTATACCACTACTGACTGGGGAGTCAATCCAGAGCGGTTTACTGTAATGGTGTTACAATACATGAGCTTCTGTAAAGGTGTTACAATTGAATAGGGGTGCCAGACCTGTGAACCCTATGAAGTGCTGTCACTATCTACAAATGCAAGCTAAAAGACACTTTCCAATGAGCATTTCTACTGTACTTAACCCAAGGATGAATTTGTGGTCAGATAAGTTTCATTTCTCAAGAAGGAGCGCAAACTTGCAGAAGAAATCAGGTGATATGTGTTAGCATATAAACAAGTGCCACCAACTGCCATCAGCAGCAACTTTGTGACCACCAGCAACCGCTGGGTCAGCAACTGTCAGGATGCATCTGGACAAAGGACCTGACCACAGAAAAATCATAAAAGAACAGTAAACAACTCTCCAGGGACATTAAGGAAAGGGCTGTATAGAAGCATTTTTGCACCAATTGGAATAGTCTTGGGCTGGCACAGGATGTTTGGGTGTAGACCAAAATAAAGCCTATATAATGGGCATCTCTTTCTGTTTTAGGCAGACTCTGCCGGCTTCTGTCTGTCCAGAGAAAAGCGACTAAAATAGTTAAGGGGCTGGAGGAGTTGCCGTACAGTGAGAGACTGGAGAAACTGGGCATCTTCTCCCTTGAAAAGAGGAGACTGAGAGGGGACATGATCGAAACGTTCAAGATACTGAAGGGAATAGACTTAGTAGATAAAGACAGATTGTTCACCCTCTCCAAGGAAGAACGAAAGGGCACTCTCTAAAGTTGAAAGGGGATAGATTCTGTACAAACGTAAGGAAGTTCTTCACCCAGAGAGTGGTAGATACCTGGAATGCTCTTCCGGAGTCTATTATAGGGGAAAACACTCTCTAGGGATTCAAGACAAAGTTGGACTAGTTCCTGCTAAACTGGAACGTAAGCAGGTGAGGCTGAACTCATTTAAGAGCACTAATCTTTGACCTGAGGGCCGCCGCGTGAGCGGACTGCTGGGCACGATGGACTACTGGTCTGACCCAGCAGCGGCAATTCTTATGTTCTTATGTTCTCTCCATTGCATTGCCACATTGATAATACAAGCTTATTATTGGTATGCTTCCGCTGTTATATTTTATATACTCTGCTAACAAATAAAAGTATTGTCTGATTTGGAAATACATTGCACGTCTTGTCTCGGTCATTCCCTTAGACGGAAGAAACAGTGAAGGGCTAAGCTGTGGCTCTTCACAATACAGAGTTAGCGTTTTTTGGGATGCCCATAATACCTGAAGCTGTCATAGATCCTGGTATCCCTTTCAGTTCTACTTTCAGGGGGGGAGGGGTACAGCAACCACTGGGGGATTAAGGAGAAGTCATGTCTTAATCTCCCCCCCCCCCCAGTGGTCAGATGCGCAGTCAGAGCACCTTTTTGTACCCTGGATGTGACTAAAAGGGCTTCCTTCTTTTCAAGCTCTGATGTTTCTTCTCAGTTGGTAATCACAGCTGGATGTCCTGATTTTGGGCCCTTTGTAGAACTGCCCCCTTGCTATTTGGACATACTACAGTGTTGGATGTCCCTTTCCTGCCTTTGCAAGATTGGGATTTGGATGTTTCAAGGACATGGAAGTCCATTTGGACATTTCGAGACATCTATAAGCTTTGAAAATAAGCTCCATAGAAAATGACAGCAGATAAGGATATGGTGTTACTCGAGAGGGTTCAGAGGAGAGCGACACATCTGATAAAAGGGATGGAAAACCTTTCATACGCTGAGAGATTGGAGAAATGGGTCTCTTTACCCTGGAGAAGAGGAGACCTCATCTGGAATACTGTGTGCAATTCTGGAGGCCACATTACCGTAAGGATGTGCTCAGAATTGAGTCGGTTCAGCGGATGGCCACCAGGATGGTCTCGGGGCTAAAGGGTCTCCCGTACGAGGAAAGACTGAGCAAATTGCAGCTCTACACTCTTGAAGAGCGTAGGGAGAGGGGAGACATGATTGAGACATTTAAGTACATCACGGGACGGGTCGAGGTGGAAGAGGATATCTTTCTTCTCAGGGGACCCTCGACCACAAGAGGACATCCGCTCAAACTCAGGGGAGGGAAGTTTCGTGGAGACGCAAGGAAGTACTTCTTCACGGAGAGAGTGATCGAGCATTGGAACAAGCTTCCAGTGCAGGTGGTCGAGGCACGCAGCATCCTAGACTTCAAGAACAAATGGGATACCCATGTGGGATCCCTACGGGGTCATGCCAAGGGATAGGGTCACTAGGACTTGAATGAGCGGGTCAGTAGAGTGACAGTATAATTACAATTATACTTAAGGGGTCAGAAGACTTAAGAGGGTGGGTAAATAGTGTGGGCAGACTTGATGGGCTATATGGCCCTTATCTGCCATCATCTTTCTATGTTTCTATGTTTCTATGAGACTTAGAGGGGATATGATAGAGACTTACAAGATCATGAAGGGCATAGAAAGACAGATTCTTCAAACTTTCAAAAAATAAAAGAACAAGAGGGCATTCGGAAAAGTTGAAAGGGGACAGTTTCAAAACGAATGCCAGGAAGTTCTTCTTTACCCAACATGTGGTGGACACCTTGAATGCTCTTCCAGAGGACGTAAAAGGGCAGAGTACGATACTGGGGTTTAAGAAAGGATTGGACAATTTCCTGCTGGAAAAGGGGATAAAGGGGTATAGATAGAAGATTAATGCACAGGTCCTGAACCTGTTGGGCTGCCACGTGAGCGGACTGTTGGGCATTGCTTATGTTCTTATGCATGATCCATCCAGTTTTCTCCTCCATGCAGGTCACAATCCTTCATGAGCACAGTTGGTTTGTAAATTTGGTTGCTGGATAGTAACATTCCTTGTCAATACAAGCTTAGACAAACAATCAAACAATTTTGCTGATTTTATATTTATTATCAGCCTTGAGACATTATCCCCCACCCCCCACCCCACCCGAGATAATTCATAGCATATGATATGAATGCAATCTAAAATTTACAAACTTGATAATCCTGCACTTTTTTTTACAAAGTGTAGGGTTACTAGATTTTCAGAAATGAAAATCTGGACGCATGGCCCCTCCCCCCCCCAATTCTGCCTAAGTCACGTCCCATTCTGCCTGAGTCACGCCCCGTTTTGCCACCAGCTCCGCCCCCTCAACCTGTTTGCTTGTCGAGAGGGCATCTGTGCATGCGCTGGAGTGACATGATGATGTCACATGCATGTGCGTATGCACTTGACGTCACTGCGTTGCATCCGCGCATGCGCAGATGCCGTCCCGGCGTCGCTGCTAGCTGGAAGCTTTTCAAAACACGGCAAAGTGCTGGGTTTTGAAAAGCCGTCCGGACCCCTGGACGTGTCCTCGAAAAGAAGGACATGTCCGGGGAAATCCGGACATCTGGTAACCCTAACAAAGTGGTTCTGCGGGAAGTGGTTGAGGATCCTGACTGTAGTTATCAAAATCATAGTGGAGGATGTAGGAGCCCCAAAGTTAATTAAAAGAACATAAGACTGCAAATAAATGTATACTTTCAATTTCAAACTTCAACCCACTTTCTAAGCTCCAATATCTGTCTTATCATTCCCACTGTAATTCCCATACCTTCTGCCCGGTGACGGGATAATCGCGCGCCAGACGCCAGTGCGCCGACAATCTAGCGCCGACAATTCGGCAGAAGATAGAAGCGCGCGGGGGAAAAAATAATTTTTAAAGAGCTCCGACTGGGGGTTTGGGGTGGCAACCCCCCCAATTTATTGGTTGGTGTTCGCGCTGCTGTTGCGGGGGGGGGGGGATGAAACCCCCCACATTATAGAGAAAACAGAACTTTTCCCGAAAAAAATCAGAAAAAGTTCCATTTTCGCTATAATGGAGGTTTCCAACCCCCCCCCCCCCCGAACCTCCTCTCCAACAGCAGCGCAAACACTAACTAATAAAGTGGGGGGGTTGCCACCCCAAATCCCCCGTTGGAGCTCTTTAAAAATTACTTTTTCCCCCGCGCGCTTCTGTCCTGCGCCGAATTGTCGGCGTTGGATTGTCAGCGCGCTGATGTCTTGCGCTCCACTGTCTATGAACCCTTCTGCCCAGTTTGTCTGTCTTGACTAGATTGTAAGCTCTTTTGAGCAGGGACTGTCTCTTCTGTGTTTTGATGTGCAGCGCTGCTTATGTCTAGTTGCGCTATAGAAATGATCAGTACTAATAGGTGCACCGAGAGCACCTGATACTTTCAAATTGACCCTTTATTTTTTCTTCTATTGCTTCTCATTCTCTCTCCTCAGCTGCACTGTTGCCAGCTGGCTCTGTTTCTTCTGATGCACTAAACCAAGGAGAGGCAGCCAGAAAATGTTCATGTCTTATTTTATTTTATTTGGATTCTGAAAAGGGCAACTAGAACCGTATGCAAACCAGACAGATCTGCCTAGGCACTATTCTATAACACCGCGCATTTAAATTGTCTAGTATGCAACTCAAAAGGGGACATGGCCAGGGAAGGGACAAGGGTGGGCTGGGCATTCCCAAACTTTAGGCACAGTGTTAGAATAGGGCCATTTATACACTCAACTAGAAACATAGAAACATGATGGCAGATAAAGGTCAAATGGCCCACCCTGTCTGCCCATCCGCAGTAACCATTATCTCTTCCTCTCTCTAAGAGATCCCACGTGCCTATTCCAGGCTTTCTTGAAATCAGACACAGTCTCTGTCTCCACCACCTCTACTGGGAGACTGTTCCACACATCTACCACTCTTTCTGTAAAAAAAAGTATTTCCTTAGATTACTCCTGAGCCTATCACCCCTTAACTTCATCCAATGCTGTCTCATTCCAGAGCTTCCTTTCAAATGACTCGACTCATGTGCATTTACGCCAAGTAGGTATTTAAACGTCTCTATCATATCTCCCTCTCCCACCTTTCCTCCAAAGTATACAGATTGAGATCTTTAAGTCTTATGACAAAGGCCAAGCACCATTTTAGTAGTCTTCCTCTGGACCGACTCCATTTATACCAGGTTTCAGCGGGTGTTAATTCTCACGTCCAAAGCTGGGCACAGGAATCTATGCTAAGTGTTAATCTGTAAAGGTTGCCCAGCACTAAGGACCTGATTCTATAAACAGTGCAGATTCAGGCATGTAAATGTGCACACGTAATTTTGATTGGCTCAAATTAGCACTAATAATTGATTGCTAGATTCCAATTATTGGCACTAACTCGGTCATTATTCAATGAAATTGAATGCTCAAATTGGGCAAAACAATAAAATCCCGAAATAGCACCAGAAGGTTCCAAAAGGAAATGAAACAACAAAACAACAAAAACATTGTAGAACAGAAAATCAGATGTACCAGTTTGTAGTGTAATAAGCGTCCAAATAACTTAAAAACAATCCACAACTGGTGTATACAGTACGATGGGACGTCTTTCGGAAAAATAAAAATGTCTTCCTCAGGGGTCTTATGGGTTCTTTGGCTATCTTAAATATAAAAACATAAAAGTCACAAAAAATTCAAATATTCAAGAGGCTACAACAAACTTCCAATGTAGGCTTGTGTGTTGTCATTTGTATTCTATACATTATTTGGTTTTTATCTTGTGGGTCACTTGTGACAGTATACACCCTTTTATGGACTGTTTTTAAGTTATTTGGACACTTATTAAACTACATCCGATCTACTGTTCCACGGTCTTTTTGTTGTTTTGATACTCAAATTGAGTGCATGCCCAAATTTGCGTACAGAATTCTAGCGCCAGTTATAGAATTCTGGCACCGTTAGGCAATCAAGGCTGTTTTATATAAACGACGCCTAGAGGTGCCTACATTGTTTGGAGCAGTTGTCAACCAACCGCTAGGCACCACCTGCCTAACGGTGTCTAGGTATGATTAGACGTCACTAGGCATCCTAGAGGTAGACTATGGTATATTAGGCCAGGTTTTACTTGGCCTAATTTACCAGCACCTAACTCAAATGCCTAGCGATGCCTAAGTCAACCACGCCTATTCTCTGCCCCCTAGTCACGCCTACTTTTTAGATAGGTGCTGTTATGCTTCAGAAGGTGCATCGACTTAGGCGTCGCTAGGTAGCCTAAGTGTTTGGCGCTAAACTCTTAATTGTTAAATTAATTTTGCTTTTGATTAGCTAAAAACTGGTGCGGTCAATTCCCACGCCAATTAAGCCAATTTTTAAAAAATGTTGTGCACAAATTCTGAACTTAGGTGCCCCTAAATATCCTTGATTAGAGCGTCTAGCGGTGCCTAATGTAGGCATTCTATATAGAATCAGACCTCAAGTGGACCCATATCTTAAAAAAATATTACCACTTTTGCATGTGATACAAGTAGATCAGAAAAAGATCTTTGTTAGATCAGAAAATTCAGATATCGGGATGGTCTGTTAAAACTGAGAAATTGGGACTTAATCTTGAAAAAGCCTCACGGCGAAACATGTCGATGTGACAGGTCCCTGACCCGATCTTATCAAGGAAATAACACCTTTTAAGATAAGTTATTTATTTGCAAGTATTTATGAGAGCACTATGCACTTTATATAAGAAAAATAAGACAAAAAAATATATAAAAAACGCTAAAAACTTTTACTGAGTGGGCAAATGAAGAAGCCACAGCCATAGCCACTAAGATTTTTGTGTCGCCGGAAAAAACGGGCGACCAAATGGCATGTCTGAAGCCCCAGAAAAATCCATAAAAAAATCGATAAGAAAGTTGAGACATTGTCCTTTGATACTAATTGATGGTTATGCATGTCAGTGTTCAGCATTATTCTATAACTAATATGTGCAAGTTACATAGCCAACCATTGACATGGCATAAGTGTTAGCGTCTACCATTCATGTAACATCCATTCTATAATGGCTTAGGTGCGCCCTGATGCTTTTTCAGCACATGCCATTGTTGCCTACTACTTGGGATCAAGTTACAGTTATACTGGGTCAGACCAATGTTCCATTTAGCCCAGAATCCTGTTTCTTTTTCTTTTATTCAATTTTTAACATAAAATTCTTACAGAACAGTAAAGAATAGATTTACAAACCAAAAAGAAATTAAAAGGCAATATTCAACATCATATAGTTCTAGCTAGCCCACATTAGTATCCTGTTTCCAACAGTGGCCAATCAAGGTCACAAGAACCTGGCAGAAATCCAAATAATAGCAACATTCCATGCTACTAATCTCAGGGCAAACAGTGGCTTCACCTCATAATGGGGTCCTTTTACTAAGGTGCGCTAACCAATTTAGTGCATGCTAAATGCTAAGGTGCCCGTTATATTCTAGGGGCGCCTTAGCATTTAGCACCCGCCAATCTTTAGCACGTGCTAAATCAATTAGCATGCGCTAAATCGGTTAGCGCAGGGGTGTCCAACCTGTGGCCCGAGAGCCGCATGAGGCCCCGTGAAGTATTTTGTGCGGCCCCGGTTGAGGGCGATGCAGTGTTTTCCTCTGCTGCCCCCGGGTGTTTACCGTCTTGCCGGCTCCCTCCTCTGTCTTGCTGCAGCGTTTGCACAGCCCCCAGAAACATTTTTCAGCCAATGCGGCCCAGGGAAGCCAAAAGGTTGGACACCCCTGGGTTAGCGCATCTTAGTAAAAGGGTCCCAATGTTCATTATTATTAGCAAACAACATTCTTTTTAAAATACAGATAGTCCATCCTTAGATCATGTTTTACTCTAATTACTTCAAGGAGATTTTGGTGTTTTTTTGTTTGTTTTTGTTTTTTTTGGGGGTCCTAGGTAAAACAGGACCATGTCATCATAAATACCATAAGAAAACACCAGGACCAGATCAATTTGTTAAGGAAAAATAACAGCTGGCAAACTAATGGTCTACTTTTAAACTGAAACCTCAGGTCAATGGAACAGGCCCACCCAATTGTGGTTTCACTGCACTGTATGAACAGAATTGAAGTTTCCGATTTCCACATTAATTTGCCTAAAAAAAAAAATTAGAGCTACAAGTCCGTTCAGGCAACACAATAAAACCAGGACTGATTCAGTTGGTTTGGTTGACCTGTGAGGTGGCAACCCTCACCCCAGACAAAATTAAAATAAGATTTATTGCCCATTGCAATCCTTAATGTGATTTATTTCCTTCTTAAAGTTGTTTCACCTTTTTTCCCAATATTTTACCTTTATCTGTAAGAATAATGTGTCTCCAGGCTATTTGCAGAGTCCTTCCTGTTGGCAGGATATTTCAGTGTTCCTTCAGAACAGGCTGATCCAGTGCCAGCTTTTGCACTATTATAAGCATCAGATTTTATTTATGATTCTTCCCCTACAAAGAAAACTACAAGTTTGTGCGCTGGACAGAATAAAATGAGCTTAAACAAGACTAAGCTCCGTGCGGCCAATGCTCTCATCTCCCTCTTCCCTCTTCCCTCTTCCCCAACAGGAAGTCTGTCTCAGAGGAGGGCAGGATCTGGCAGTGCTTGAGCAGTGGTTCTCTGCAGTCTTCTTTAAACATCAGGCCACACTGGCCTGGGAAGAAGGGGAAAATGATGGTGGCAGGCCCAGGAGGAGAAAGACAAATGGAGGAAGGCTCTTTTGTATGCAAGAATTGCACTATTGTCCCAAAAAATTCTGCTGCCTTAAGCAGACTTCTAGTCTGCCTAGTGGCAGGACCAGTCCTATTTATGAGGTCAGTTTCTAGTATAAAAGTCCCTGTTGAAAGTGATTTATTTCTTTGCCACATTTTTTTCTGTCAGGTGTTCAAGTGTAATACTTTGATCTCCAGTAGTTAGTGATACGTATAGGGGAAAAAAAAAAAATTTCCCTTCTCCCATCTATGACTGTGAGGTGCTAGATTTTCTGGACTGTGATCGATGGAAACAGAAGCCTAGATGAAAAAGGCCTTGGAATTTTTAGGAGTTCCTATCTCTGAAAATCTTCCTATGAGGAGACGGCTCAGTGGAGGAGTGTCTGGATTCTCAGCAGACGTTTGCTGAAGGCCAAGGTGGTATAAAACAGTGTTTCACAAGTAGGTCCTGGAGTATACTCTTACCAGTCAAGTTTTCAAGATATCCACAATGTATATTAATGAGACTGATTTGCATACACTGCCTCCATTTATGTAAATCTCTTTTCATGCACATTCACTGTGGATATCTTGAAAACTTGAATGGCAAGGGGTTACGGTACTCCATGACCAACTTGGGAAGCCTGGTCTAAAGAGAGGAGCATGCATTTCATTTGAGGATTTTGTTCCCACACATGCACAATGATTTAAAATGCTTAAAAAGAGAAGTGTGCATTTTTATGTTTACTCACATGAGAATCCCTAGTGGCTCCATGAACCTGTCAGAGTGAAGAAGTGGGGAATGATTATGAAATACTGTGAAAAGTTTGGAGAGTTTCTGTTTTGGGGAATGCTGTTTGTACAGATCCCTGGAGGTTCAAAGAGCTAGTGGCATAGTAATGAGGGGAGGGGGGCAGTCCACATTGGGTGGC
Organism: Geotrypetes seraphini; assembly: GCF_902459505.1. Taxonomy (NCBI): domain Eukaryota; kingdom Metazoa; phylum Chordata; class Amphibia; order Gymnophiona; family Dermophiidae; genus Geotrypetes; species Geotrypetes seraphini. The sequence continues at coordinate 182,756,567 of NC_047087.1, forward strand.
ACCATCTTGTTGAGAGTGCAGATACCCATCCTCCTCTCCACCCCCCCCCAGCTGCTTCCCCACCCCCACTATCATACGTGCACCCCACTTCCCTTCCCCTGTACCTCTGTAATAGTCCTGGCATGAGCATCAACCTCCAACCTGCTGTCACACCAGCGTTGGCTCTTCTTCTGTCATCACTTCCTGGACCCGCGCCAAGGAAGTGACGTCAGAGGAAGAGCCGACACTGGCGCGACAGCAGCTTGGGAGCTGTTGCTCGCACCAAGAACGTTACAGAGATAAGGGGACATGAAAGTGGTGCATGCATGGCAGGAGGGAGCGGGGAAGGAGCATGTGGAGGTGGGGGGGGGGCAGAGAAGAGGACAGGGGAGGGGGCATCACCGCCCTGGGCGCCTCTCGCCCTTGCTGTGCCACTGGGAGTGTATGATCTCAATGAGCTGGAAGAGAGAGAGGATGGGAGAGGAGTCTGCTATAGCAAGAGACCATCCTGCTCCAAAAATGAAATCAGGGTTGTCCAAGATTGGTCCTCGAGGGCTGCAATCCTGTTGGGTTTTCAGGATTTTCCCAATGAATTTGCACAAGATCTATTTGCATGCACTGCTTCCATTGTAGGCAAATAGATCTCATACATATTCATTTAGGAAATCTTGAAAACCTGACCTGATGAGGGCCGAGATTTGATCACCCCTGTTCCAAAGTGTGTCTATTCTGCTTGGTTAATTATCTACATCACAGAATTTGGTATATTAACATTCAGATTTTACTCAGTAAAGATTTTTACTTTTATTCAGGTTGACACTGTCTCACCAGTAGTTATCATTTTGAGTGATGTAAAACAGCTATGTAAAGAGAGAGACTATGAATGTAGGGCCTTGAAAATGGTTATCTCCTCCCTCTGCCCCTCAAAGCCTCAGAAGGGTTAAGTAGAGGCCCTGTACCCACACTCAGGTCTTGCAATGTTATGCATGCATGAACTTGCATTCCTGCAATTTAGTCCAGACATATCTTTTCTTAGTTCTCTATTTAAAAGGACATTTAAGTTTGTTAGGGTTACCAAATTTGTTTGTGCAAAAAAAAGGAGATGTGACCCTGCCCCATTCTGCCGCCAGCCCCACTTCATTCCACCTCCAGCCCTGCCCTATTTCTGAGGAAGGGATAGATACCACACCAGGGAATGAAAAGGAAGGAGGGGTGTCTGATAGCACTATAGAAATAATAATAGTAGTAGTAGTAGAGAGAGATGCCAGACTGGAAAGGAAGGAGAGAGATGTCGGACTACTGTGGGGAAGGAGAGAGATGTCAGACCAAGGAAATGGGGAGGGAAGGAACGAGAGATAGGAAGGGAAGGGAAGACATGGAAAAATAGATTTTGAGAAGAAAGCAGAAAAATGGAAAAATTGAATGTTAAGTTAATACCAAAGATGGATGCAGGACAGAAAGTGAAGACGGAGAGAAAAACAGTCAGTGGATAAGAAGGCACTGGAAACATAGTTAAAAGCACAGAAAAATAAAGTCATCACACAACAAAGGTAGGGAAAATGATTTTATGTTCAATATAGTGATTGAAATGTGTCAATTTTGAGAATTTATATCTGCTGTGTATATTGTGTGCATATGAAAAAAGAAAGGAAAAAATTGCATTACAATTAGTAAAGGGGGCGGGATCTGGGGCAGTGCTTGGATGGGTTTAGGGCAGAGCGTGAGAGGTCTGTGGTTGAGGGTACTTAGCTAGTTGAGAAACACTGCTGTAGGCAATCAGCCGGCGCTAGCTCTTCTTCTCTCCCACTCTCTTCCCTGTTGGCACCCCCTACTGGTGTCTCAGGGCCCATCTGGAAGGCCTCTGTGCATGCACGGATGTTGACATGATGATGTCATGAGTGTTGACGTGATGATGCATGCGTGTGATGTCATCACTGCAACAGCCACATACTATCTTTAACGTGCCCTGGCTCAAGAAAGTTTGAGAGACACTGGCCTACAGCATAAAACTATAACATGGCATTTACAGTATCCATCTGGACCATGATGTTGTTGAAAGAAAATGGTGCTTGCCCTGCCTCTAGAGATGAATAGTTAGACCCTAATCAGTTTCAGATCAGGCAGCTGTAACCTTTCTCCATCAATTCATGTCTCAGCAGCAAAGAGTCAATGGAAATCAAATGTTAGGAGAGGAAGGCCTAGCTTGGCGGTTGCTCTGACCCTGCTTCCACTCTGTTCCACCTGACCCTACACACGCCAAGAGAAACCGAAAGAAGAAACCATGCAGAAGACTATCCAGCATTGCTTCTTGGTATAGAGAGGGTAGAGATTTTCAGGGGGCGCAGTGCCTTGAGCTTACTGTGAATGAATGGTCCCGGGAACTGGGCTTGGAGGACTCTATCCTTGATATGCACCTTTTCTTTCAAAATATTTACGTGTTTATTAAGGCTGTTTCTCTACAGGAGGTCCAGTTTAAAGTGTTACATCGAGCCTACCTCACTAGGTCAAGAGGCTTCACTATTGGCCTGTAGCCTGATGATATCTGCATTAAATGTCATCTTTCCCCAGGGACTTACTTACATTCCTTTTTTGACTGTTCGGCGCTTTCTTTTTGGGAACCAGTGCGTCACTGTCTTGACACCACACTGGGCTGTACTTTGCAATGGAATCCTCCTGCTCTATTGCTGGGAGATGTGCAGGACTTATCTCAACAACACCTCACCATCTCGTCACAGAAATTTGTACTTCATGCTATCTTGCTGGGTAAGAAACTTATTTTGCAACACTGGGCATCTCCTGAGGCACCCTCTTTCTCTGTTTGGATAACTCGTATGAGAACTCTGGCACATTATGAGTTACAGTCTTAATCTCACAGGTCCACAGGATCAATGGAAGGAATATTGTGCACTGTGGGAGAAGTTCCTGATGTCCTTCGATGAGACCTAGCTTTGGCATAAGCTTCACACTGCTTCTTTCATCTTGTTTTATTTTGTCTTCTTTGGTTTCTGATCTGTTCTGTATATGATGTTGCATCTGATTTTTCTCTCCATGACATCCCATACATAGGTTTGACTGTAGTGTGTTTGTGGGAGGGGGGAGGGGTATGGGTGTGGTTGAGTGAGTGTAGGTATGACTGCTGGTTGAATGTAGGGTCTTTGGGGTCATCTCTCAACAGGGACGGAGGTTTTCAGGCCTCCTTTACAAAACTGGGCATTCTGGGAAACTACATTTTGCTTATTGTCAGTTTTCCTGTTGCTTTGTTCTCGTTGCTGGTGGGATTGTTACTTATTTCAATTCTCTTATTTTGGCAATTATGTTCACTTAGCACTGATGATGTATTGTATTTTTCTTGGTGCATTGTGTGTGTTGACTCTTTTTGCTCAATAAACATGATTATACAAAAAAAAAAAAAAAGACTATCCAGCATTTCCAGTGCCAGAACAGGAACCAAAGACCACCATATTCAGGGTGAATTCACTATTATTTACAGATCTGCTTGACTAACCAGTATTTTTCCTGGATTCTGTAGTGGACCAAACTGTGATAGCATACTTTAAATAATAGGCAGGAAAACTATACAGATAAGGGATAAAGTTAATGCATTTGATGTACCACCTTTCTATGGTTTACATTTACTGTATATACAAGTACTTTATCACTCCCTAGTGGGCTCGCAAACTAAGTTTCTTGTACCTGGAGCAATGTAGGGTTAAATGACTTGTGTAAGGTTACAAAGAGCAACAGCAGGAATCAAACCCAGATACCCTGGTTCTCTGGCCTCTCTGCACTAGCCAGTAGGCTACACCTCCATTGTGTCTAGTTTAAAAGAGAGCATGTCATACTAATAAAGCACTAGGTCATACGTCCCCCATCTGGTCTCTACACCTTTCATCCAAGCAGAATGCTAATGTACTTCATAAAAGTAGTGTTGCAATCCTGTTTGGCTAAAAAGTACTACAACGGTGTAATTCATTATGAATAAATGTAAATCACTAAGACTAAATGAATGATTTAATTGTCTAATTAATTGGCTCTTAAATAATTGCCATTAACGATCCTTCCAAAAGTACAACAGAACACCATAAATATGACAAGGACAAAGTGAGAGCTGCCAAGTGCTGGATTTCTTAAAGTTGGCCATGGCAGAATGGTAAGAACTTGGATGACAAGAACTGCGGGCAGAGAGGGCCAGGGAAGGGCAGTGATGTTGTGTTTTGCAAGCTGAGAGGACAAAGTATGACAGGAGAGGTGGAAAGGTCTAAAGCAAAGATGGCAGGGTCTGTAAGCAAAGGCAAGGACTGAGAATAGAGGCAAAAAATAAGGCTGGGATTAAAAGCATCAAGAGTGATGACATGGGTTGAAAGACGAGATGGCAAAGCGCTGGGAACAAAGGAGCAAAGGCCTGCTATGAACCTCAATGAGTCGAGCGATTTGTGGATCATGATCTTAGAATCAAATAATTCTTTCACAAGCTCTTAATGAATGCATAGGAATTTGGAGAAAGGCTGCGCGTAATACCTCTCTGAGGATGGGAAGGGATATTGACAGAGGCTGTGGATGATGCTAGCCAGATGGGGAGGCGTATGGAGAAAGGCAATGTATAATGGTTCTCTGAGGAGAACCAATATGAAGGCATGCTGGAAGAGTATACAGCAAACAGAGAACAGCATTACTGAGACAGGAAATCAACATCTTTTCTTTTTTGCTAGGCTGTGAAGCCAGTCTTGTTTTTAGCTACTAGAAAAGTGATAAGACATCTTCAAGCCAAAAGGAGTACTAAGACGAGTAGGGTGAATGTGACATGTATATTGTTTATTGGCTTATATCCCACTTTATACAAAGCGGGTTCCAAAAAGTACTTACATAATATCATTACGTACAAAATAAACAAATCAAACAAAAAGCATTTCAGCGGATCAGCACTTACAATTATTAATAAAGTTTCAGTTCCCATATTTCATCTTACAAAACAAATACTTTTGCAGTAATTTCTTAAAATTGTGCAAATTCCCCTTCTCCCGGAAGTATATAGGGATCTTATTCCATGCCTGCGGGCCTCTATAAGAAAGCATACTTGCCCTCGACACCTGCAAACGCAAGTGTTTAACAGGCGGGACAAACAAATTACCACGTTCCACAGAACGGAGTTTTAGAGGGGGAACAATACGGCAGAATACTATCAACCAGATATCTTGGTGCTAGCCCATGTACACATAAGTATACCATAACCAGCAGCTTATAACATATATCTGAGAGCTGTGTTGGATTAAGATGCACTGGCACTCTATTATTCATTTTCTTTGTTCTTTATCTTTGATAACCAGCTCCAAGGTTCGTTGCATGATTTCTCCCGCTTTCTTATAGAGTTGTATTATTTATTTAAATGGATTTAATTGACATCTTCTTATTGGGAGCTCAAGATAAGTTAGATTCAAGTGCAGTAAGTATCTCCCTGACCTACGTGACATAAATGTGCTTGAGGCAAATCTCTTTCATTTGAAAGGAAGCTCTGGAATGAGAGGGCAACGGATGAAGTTAAAAGGTGATTCGCTTAGGAGTAATCTAAGGAAATACTTTTTTTCCAGAAGGGTAATAGATGTGTGGAATAGTCTCTCGGTAGAGACAAAAACTTCATTTGAGTTAAGTTCAAGAAAGCTTGGAACAGGCACGTGGGATCTCTTAGGGAGAAGAAGAGATAGTGGGTGTTGCGGATGGGCAGACTGGATGGGCCATTTGGCTTTTATCTGCCTTCTTATTTCTATGTTTCTAGGTTAACATGTGTGATGTGTATGTAATTCACAGATTACCCTATAACTGCAAACTGCCAGCATCCTAGAAAAAAAAATGTATCAATGTTCCAAGAATAAGTTCCAACACCTTTGTACCAATCAGCACCAAGTAAATGGACAATATAGGCTTCTGTAGAGGTAACAAGAACAATCGAAGCTCAAACACTGGCACTGATTCAGCTCTTGGCTCATCAGAGGAGACAGCCAAAACCAAGATGAGGCTGCCATGACAAAAATTCAAACATTAAAAACCTGAAACCACCTTCCACCCACCCCCTTCCCACCCCTATCGCACAAATGGCAGGCCATGTTTCATGTACTAATTGCTACCGATCAGGTATATGTCTCTTGGATAATGATCCAGTAGCAATGTTTACACACCTAGCTCTTTTTAAGCTAATACAGAGGCAGGTTGGAGCCCTGGCTCTACTCAGACTTGGCTTCATCTGTGAATGTTTTTGGCTGTTCATCTCTCAGAGTAGACTGAAAAAAAAATCATTCATTCCTTTTTGTGCAATTGGACCACTAATGTAGGTGAAAGGGAAAAGTGGTTCTTATAAGAAGGGGGATCTCCTTCTAATCTCAGTGTGTAAACACAGACATGTACATACACAGAAAAATCTAATATAATAAAATGATAGGCCGCGCATGCGCACTAAAAAAAACATGTTCCCTGATCTGTCGCGAAAACACGAGTGCGCATGCACGGGTTTTACGTCACAGCCACCTCACAATACGGAAGTTTCTTCACATGTTGACGATCGCCTCCACAAGCCTTCTCCAAGCCACCCGACGATCGCCTCCACAAGCCGGGACTGGGGTACAAAGACCGCCCCCCCCCCCCGGGACGAACCGAAAAACTGACCCCGCCGCCCGGGACCCAAGTCCTTTGCCACCTCACCCTTCCCTTCCCGCAGACCCCAGGAGGAGTTGGTTTCCGTGTGTCGTCGCCACCATCCCCCCCCCCCCGCACACACGAATCCCTTCATGCGGTCTGACTGCTATCCTTACTCCCTTGCCGCCCCCCCTTCAAGCGGTCCCCATAAACCTCTCACCTCTAGCAGCGGCCGCAGCACTCTACACATGCTGCTTCGCTGCCTTCAACTGCCCTGATTGCTCCACCGTGTCCCTGATGACATCATCAGAGATGCGGCAAATCAAATCAGGGCAGTTGAAGGCCGTGAAGCAGCGTGTGTAGAGTGCTGCGGCCGCTGCTACAGGCGAGAGATTTGTGAAGAGTTGCTGCTGACCAGGGGAGCAGGGAAGAGAGACCGGGGGAGCAGGGAAGATGTGCTGCTGAGCGGGGGATCAGGGAAGAGGGACCAGGGGAGCAGGGAAGAGGTGCTGCTGACCAGGGGAGCATGGAAGAGGTGCTGCTGACCGGGGGAGCAGGGAAGATGTGCTGCTGACCGGGGGAGCAGGGAAGAGGGACCGGGGAGCAGGAAAAAGGTGCTGCTGACCAGGGGAGCATGGAAGAGGTACTGCTAACCGGGGGAGCAGGGAATAGGGACCGGGGGAGCAGGGAAGATGTGCTGCTGACTGGGGAAGCAGGGAAGAGGGACCAGGGGAGCAGGGAAGAGGAACCGGGGGAGCAGGAAAGAGGTGCTGCTGACCAGGGAAGCAGGGAAGAGGTGCTGCTGACCGGGGGAGCAGGGAAGAGGTGCTGCTGACCGGGGGAGCAGGGAAGAGGTGCTGCTGACCGGGGGAGCAGGGAAGAGGTGCTGTTGGACCGTGGTGGGAGGGAGGGGCGTAAAAATGGGTTTGGAGCTGGGGCAGAAAATAGGGCACATGTGAGGGAAGGAGGCTCTACTAGCACCCATTAATGTAACGGGCTTAAACACTAGTATATATATATTCGCATACACAGGTATGATGAAACATGTACATAGGGATATTTATGCAGACATACATACGGTTAGTGGCAATATTTGTGATTATTCTAAGTGACTGCTATCCATAAAATATAATAGGAAGTAAAAGAAAAATCCATAATTGCCACAAGACACCCAGAATTAAAGTTTGCCCATCCTTGGCCTTGGTACTAGGACTAATGATAGTGGTAGCACTACTGCAGACCCTTGAAGTACAGATAACAACTCTTGGGAACCTGTTCATGAACCCTTTGTAGCATGAGACAGATAATAGAAACTAGTAAAAACAAAATTAAGAGGACTAGATACATTATGGTTACTAGAAGATTTGAAGATAAAATGGGGAAATAGAATGAGTTCATATCCAACATACCCTGGCTTAAGAGTGAGGCTCATTCCTGTAATGGGTTGTGCAAATTTTCAAGTTTTATTTAAAATTTCATATACCGCTTTAAATAAATTGTCAAAGCAGTGTACAATGCTAAGACTATTAAAATCCGGAGGAAGACATCAAATAACAAGACTTTACTGACTTACAAGATTCAAATTGGATTAAGGGGGAAATACGATTTATAATATCACATTGGGAAGGGGATATGCTCTTCCTTCTATATGCAATCTAGCATCTACTTGTCATATGCATCTTTAAAAAGGAACGTCTTTAAGTTTTTCTTAAATTTGTCCAGTGAGATCTCTTCTCGAAGATGAGAAGGAATCCATAATGTTGGTGCAGTAACCGAGAAGATTTTTTTCCTTGTGGTGCCATAGAATAAATGCCGCAGGGAGGGGACCATCAGAAGGTTCTGGTTGCTAGATCTTAGTGTTCTCGTTGGGCTGTGTGGGATAAGAAGTCTATCTATGAATCCTGGAGTTTGTGTTAACTTTGTTTTATAGATAAGTAGTGAAATTTTATATGTGATTCGATGATGTGATTTTATGGCAGGGGGGTAACATGATCAAATTTTTTTTGCATTATATATTAGTTTTACTGCTGTGTTTTGAATAATTTGGAGTCTTCTTATTTCTTTTTGAGAAATGCCCTGATACGGGGAATTACAGTAGTCAATTTGAGATATTACCAGAGAGTGTATTAAGATACTGAGAGAGGAGGGTTCTAGTAGACTCATGATTGATCTGATCATTCTTAGTTTATAAAAACTTTTCCTGACCACTGTGCTTATCTGTGCACAATTAACCCAAGGGCTCCTGCCTGGTTAAATCTCTTGTGGCTACCTACCTGTTGCCTAATGTAATCAGAGAATGCTACTGAATATCATCACTAACTGTCCCTACCTGTCTGGTTGCTACCAGGGTGGTCCAAATACAGAGCTTGGGTGAAGCCTGGGAGGAGCCAGTACTTATCCAATTAGCAGCAATGGTCAGATCACAAACTGATTAGGTAAGCAGCTACAATCAGGACTGCAAAAAGACCATTTGAACCATCGCTATTTTTTCTGCTGCAGAAGCCATTTTGTGCGTCGATCATTCACCTAGTTTGCATGACATTTCAATACTAATCCTCTCATTTGCATGCTCGAATCGGAAAATGAGCGGTTGTTCAGAGAAACACCCGGTCAGCACTTTTGTGCATCAGGCCGGGAAATCCGATCGATCGCAAAACTGGTCAAACCGGTTTAGCAACGATCGGTAAGTTTAGTGCATCGCCTAGTAAGTTGAGTGTGCAATTCAGCTGTGTGCACCAATTTGCGCACACAAATTATGGTGTCATATACAGAATTTGGGGGTATGTAGATAGAGAGTGCACTATTTCAGAAATAGGGTGCACTCTTTTCCTGAATTTGAACATGTGCACCAATTTACACATGCAAGATGATTCGCATATGCATTTCCAAACAGTGCACACTATTATCAACAAATGCCACAACATAAAATGTGCTTTTTTTTGTAACAATATGAAATAATATAGGGTATGTTGTCGATATTTCCTGTGTCATTGTAAATGACTCCCCTCTTTAACAGACCAATAAAATGAGAAAAAATAAACAACAATCTGAGAGCAAAAGAAAGCCAGGTATAGAATGGTTAGAAAAACAAACATTTTTGATCCTTCTCTAGCATTTCTAAATTACTGCTTTGCAAAATCCCTTGAGCCAACCTGAGAAAAATATCTAGCAAAATTTTCATCTCAAAATGGGGGAAGAAGGGATGACACAGCTTCAGGTCTTTGCCCAGGGTCTGATTGATTGATTGTAATTTATTAATCACATTTATGAAGAGATTTACCCAAGGTGGTTTACAGCAAGTACAATTCAACCTAAAGCTTACAATTTTGTTAACAGCAAAACAGTAGTAAAAAGATCCAAATACAAACATAAATACAATGAATGAGGTAAACTCAGAAACAGCAAATTGAAACTTAATAATAGAACTACCGTGAAACAGTTAAAAAAATATATTTATTAACAGCACAGAAATTCAAATAAGAGAGATAGAATATAATAATACAGGGTGGGTCAAAAGTAGGTATACAGAATTTATTCATTATTTCACAGGTGTCACAAATAACATGCGGGTGAAATTTTTACAATAGTTACATAATTTCACTTTTACTAGATTTGGGGAGAATGTGGCGCAGAGGTTAAAGCTACAACCTCAGCACCCTGAAATTTTGGGTTTAAACCCACACTGATCCCTGTGACCATGGGCAAGTCACTAAGGGCTAGATTCACTATGCAAACCGATTGTGTACCGATCGGTTTGCGAGCCCTTTGCGACCCGATTTCCCTTCGACCCAATTCACTAACCTGTGTACCGATCCGATTCTGATCCGTGCATGCAAATGAGAGAAACGGCATGCATAGTAGGCAGGAACGCGATTCACTAAACAATTCTGGAACACCGACCGGGCTGGCCGATTAATAGAAGAAGCGACTGCTGGGGACCAGTCGCACACGTCCCTGCCGACTCTCCCGTTCCATTGCTGCCCTGCTCTCTGCCCCAACTCTCCTGCTCCGAATCTGCTGCCCCGATATTCCAGCACTGCTCTCTGCCCTGAGCTCTGCCCCAATCTTCCAGCCCTGCTCTCTGCCCCGACTCTCCTGCCCCGATCTCTGCTCCGAATCTCCTGCCCCGATCTTCCAGCCCTGCTCTCTGCCCCGACTCTCCTGCCACGATCTCTGCTCCGAATCCCCTGCCCCGATCTTCCAGGCCTGCTCTCTGCCCTGAGCTCTGCCCCGAATCTCCTGCCCCAATCTTCCAGCCCTGCTCTCTGCCCTGATCTCTGCTCTGATTCTCCTGCCCCGACTCAAACCCATGGTTTTAACCCGCTTTAAACCCGCAGATTAAAACCAAGGGCTCAAGAGTAAAAAGTAAAAAAACCCCACCAAACACGGACATCAAATGCATGCACAGACCATCTATAGGCAAATTAGATGGTCTGCGCATACGTCTGGATCGCTGGAGAGTGATCTGTGAAGTCAGCGGGGTGTTCCTCCTATCACCCCCATTTGAATACAGGCTCGTTGGGAATCAGCCGGCCTGCGTCGGATCGGACACGGAGCAGACTGACTCGGCCAGGTTAGTGAATCTAGGCCTTAATCCCCCATTGCCCCAGGTACATTAGATAGATTGTGAGTCCAGTGGGATAGACAGGGAAAATGCTTGAGTGCCTGAATAAATTCATGTAAACCATTCTGACTCCCCTGGGAGAACAGTATAGAAAACTGAATAAATAAATAAATCATTCAATATTATATTATAACTATTCAATACTTGTAAAATAAAAAGAAATAAATAAATACTGTTTACCTACTTTTGGCCTACTCTACAGTCTCCTTTTTTTTGCTAGTTACGCCTCTGTCTATATAGCCCAGCATCCTTCTGACAATAGCCACCGCCTTGTTGCACTGTTTCATCGCCTTCAGATCCTCAAGCACAATCACCCCAAGGTCCCTGTCCCCATCTGTGCTTATCAGCTTTTCACCTTCTAGCACAGTGTATCTTAAACTGTGTGCCATGGCACACTTGTGTGCCTCCTGAGATTTCAGGTGTGCCGCGACACACTGGGGAGGAGTAGAGGCGCAAGCAAGTGGCATGTCCTATAGGCAATCAGCCGGCGCCTCTCCTCTCCATGCCTCTTCCCTGCTGGCACCCACACTGGCATCTCAGAGCCCGTATGGAGGGTCTTCACGCATGCATGGATGTTGACATGATGATGTCATGCATGTGTGTGATGTCATCACAGTGACGTCCGCGCACTTACAGATGCCTCGAGTTGCAGCCACTATGTGTAGTTGCTGCGGCTTGACAAAGTTTGCGGGACACTGCTCTAGCATATACATCTCCCTTGGATTTCTACTCCCCAAGTGCATCGCTTTGCACTTCTTTGCATTGAATTTTTGTTGCTAAACATTAAACCATTCTATCTTTTGCAAGTCCTTTGTCATGTTTTCCACTTCCTCTGAGGTGTCCACTCTGTTACAGATCTTGCTATCATCTGCAAAAAGGCAAACCTTCAGCAAAGTCCCTCATTTCTGTGCCCTTCTCTTCGGCTGCCAACTCCAGACTCCGTCCCTTCTGTCTTGCGCCATATGCTTGGAACAAGCTGCCCAAATCCCTACAGTGAGCTCGATCTCTGGCAGTGTTCAAGGCCCGGTTAAAAGCCCCCCTCTTTCAGAGTGCTTTCAACTCCTAACTCCTCTCACCTTAGGTTCTGCATTCCCAACCCTATATGTCATGTCTATCTGTACAAGTTAGATTGTAAGCTCTTCTGAGCAGGGACCATCTATAAATGTCAGTGTACGCCTTTCAGTTTTATATAAGTGGTATGTAGTAGTAGTAGTATTGAGTGGACCAGCACCAATCATTGAGGCACTTCACTTATTCACCTTTCCTTCCTCCAAGCAAATTCCATTAACTACCAACCTCTGATGTATGTCTATCAATCAGTTTCTAAACCAGTTCACCACTTTGGGTTCTAGCTTCAGCCCTTCAAGAGCCTCCTATGAGGAACCATGTCAAAGGCTTTGCTGAAATCTAAGTAGATTACATCTAGCGCGCATCCTCGGTCCAATTCTCTGGTCATCCAGTCAAAGAATTTAATCAGATTCATTTGCATGATTTACCTTTAGTAAAACTATGTTGCCTGAAATCTTGCAACCCACTGAATTTTAGGAAATTTACTATCCTTTCCTTCAGCAACATTTCCACTATTATTCCAATAACCAAAGTGAAGCTTACCAGTCTGTAGTTTCCTGCTTCGTCACTGTCACATCCTCTCTTCTCAGTCCCATGGAACCTCTCCTGTCTCCAAGGAATTATTGAACAAATCTTTAAGAGGACCCGCCAGAACCTCTCTGAAATCTCTCAATATCCTGGGATGGATATCGTCTGGTCCCATGTCTTTATCCATCTTCAATTTTTCAAGTTGTTCATATACAATTTCTTCCATGAAGTGTGATATCCATTCCATTCCCATGTGTATTTTTACCAGCCAATGTGCACTCTCTCCAGAATGAGTTAAAAACAGTTTTTGTGTCACCTGTGCCCAGATAGGCCTTGTATCAAGTAGCTTCTAATTGAAAAGCTGCATAAAAAAGTGGGATTTCAGCAAAGTCTTAAATTTAGAGAAAGTTGGTTCCAAGTAGAGAGAAAGGAAGGTCAGTCCAAAGTTATGGGGCAACAAAATAGAAAGCTGTGTTTCTAGTGGACTCATAATGAGCCTGTTTCGGGCTGGGAGACCCTGGCGACTTGTGTCCAGAGAGCGAAGGGCTCAGAAAGGAGTGTAAAGCAATGATCAAGGAGGAAAGATAAGGAGATTGAACTGACTGAAGTATTTTATGAGTCTGATAAAGAACTTTGAAAAGAATGTGATATCAAACAAGCAGCCAGTATTATCGTAGGAAAAATGGAGTGATATGGTCAAAACAACAGACGTGACAAAGAAGACGGATACAGTGTTTTTATAAAGTCTGTATATACTTAAGTTGTTTAGTTGTGATGCCAGCATAGATGGAATTACAATATTCAAGTTTAGAAATAATCAAAGCATGAATGAGAGTGTGAAAAGAATCATAATCAAGAAAAGAATGAACGTAGCAAAGCCAATGGAGAGCATAGAACCAGGACTGAATGCCATGCAAAATATATTCCTGAAAAGATAGCTTAGAATCCAGGATAATTCTTAGATATCTAAAACTCGTAACAGTTGGGAGAGGTAAGCTAAAGAGTGCAGGCATTAATGCAGGCTGAGAGAGAGAACCAGTAATCCAACAGGCGACAGTCTTATCTGAATTAAGGACAAGGTACTGGTTGCGTAACCAGATAGAAAGGGCGATGAGGCAGGATTGAAGAAGGCAAAAATCAAGATGCAATGGAGAACAGAAGACCAGGAGAATGTCATTAACAAATGACTTAATATTGAAAGACTGTACGAGAGTGATCAGAGGACTGATAAAGATGTTGAAGAGTATCAGGGAGAGTAAAGAATCTTGGGGAACATTACTATAAAGAAATCTCTCCATAGGAAGTTCAATTAAATGAGTACAAATATAGGAAGTCATAGGTGGAGCGGAAGGTCATTCTTAGAGTGCACTGGCTTGCAGCTCAACCCTGAAGGAAACAGCAAGAAACTCAATAACACTGCAAGCAGACCACAAGTACAGGGTCAATACGAGGATATTAAATTCCCCAGACAAATATTTGGCTCTGTTTATATCCCTCCCTCCCCAAATAACTTTTAAGCTTTCCCTTGAGATTTTGATAATTAAACTTAATAGTTATATCACCCAACGTCATTCTTACCAAACTTTATTAAGGGTAACCTAGGCACTCACATACAGGCCCATTGCATACAGAAATGTCTAGAATACTGGCACTTACGTGGAAATGAGAGCACATACTTATATAAATGCTAGCAGGGCGCCTAAGCACTATTCCTGCAAATTCCCACCTAACTTGCCAGGTGTGTATTTGCAAGGGCGTATTCACAGGCCAGAACATTGGCTAGACAGGGCTTCCACTTATACAGATAATTTATGGCTCTTGTAACTGTGGGAGCTAAATACGCATACCAATACTGGACTACAGTTATATTCTATAACATAACCTAGACACCTTGGCTCCGTTATAGCATAGGTTTTTATCATGTGGCCTCAGAAGCCCACAGAAGCTGCTGCACTAGGCAACTGCCTAATTTACTTAATGGTTGCTCTGGTGCCTACTTAAGGAGCCAGATTACCTGTGTGAATGTACCTCCGACTTCCAACAAGTAAAGGGGATGGGACTTCATATACTACTTTCTTTGTGTGGTGTACACAATTAAAGCAGTTTACATATTTTAGACAGGTACTTATTTTGTACCTGGGGCAATGAAGTGTTAAGTAACTTGCTCAGAGTCACAAGGAGCTTCTACTATCTGTAGATAAGAAACAGCTTCTTCACAGTGTTATCCAGTATAGCCATGCACATTAGGAAAAAGCTCAGAATAAGAAGAGGACCCTAAAAACTTGAGGAAGCAGGAAGATGATTCTAGCTGCAGAGTTCTGTAATGGTGAGAGGAAAGAGAGCTGAAGTAACCAGGGCAGCCATAAGGAGGTATCCAGGGAGGGTGAAATTTACTTTATATTATTATTTGTTTGGATGTAAATGATGTTTATTGTATTACCTGATTATATATTTTTTTGGACTTTTGTATTTGATTTGAAAAAAAAAATTTTTTTTAATCTTTATTTATTTTTAAAACTTATAAGTGTGACAGCAAATAATAACATTTTAACTTAAATACAACACTTAGGGGTCCTTTTATCAAGGCGCGGTAGGGGTTTAATGCGCAGAATACCGTGCGTTAAACCGCCTGCCGCGCTAGTCGCTGATGCCTCCATTGATGAGGCATTAGTTTTTGGGCTTTCCGCAGAGTTTAGCGCGTGATTAAATGTCCGATGCGCTAACCCCGATAGCGCACCTTGATAAAAGGAGCCCTTAATATTCTCCAATAATCCATTTAAAAAACTTATCTCCCCCCTCCCATTCCATAACAATTTTTAAATCACATAAAAGCATATAATAAATTCCTTCTTAACATTCCTTATATTTATACAAAGACCAAAATCTACCCCTCCCCCTCCCCCAACCTTGGATATACACAATTAAAGGGGAAAAAAGGTATTTACTCATTACAATAATTTGTTAAAGGCTCCCAAACATCTTGAAATTTTTTAAAATACCCCTGCTGTGTAGCTATTACCCTTTCCATTTTATATATATATAACATAAAGAATTCCACCAGAAACTATAATTCAATCTATTCCAATTCTTCCAATTACTTGTAATCTGTTGTGTGGTAACCCCTGTCATAAGTAAAAGTTTATTATTGTTCGAAGATATTTGGCTCTTAGCCCTCATTGATATGCCAAATAGTACAGTATCATACGATAATGCCACCAGATTTTCTAATAAACAATTTATTTGACCCCATATTGATTTCCAAAAAGCCAAAATGAATGGACAATAGAATAATAAATGATCTAAAGTCCCTGATTTGAGATGACAATGCCAACATCTATTAGAACTATCCAACTTTTGTAACCGAACTGGGGTCCAGAAAGCTCTGTGTAATAGAAAAAAAACAAGTTTGTCTCATAGATGCAGACAATGTACATCTCATCCTCCGTCCAAATTCGTGGCCATTGAGACGTAGTAATTTGATGCTTAATCTCAATGCTCCAAATGTCCCTAAGACCAGTTTTTCTGGTTTCTTTTTTATAATCCAGCTATCAATTTATACCACTGAGCGGCCGGGTGTCCCAGGAAGTGCACCTGAAAGCATAAAAATTCCAGACAATACTGATTATTAAGATCTTTCCATTCAGGGAACCCTACCTGAATGGCCTGCCTCAATTGCAACCACCTAAAACTTTGTGATTTACTAAGACTGAATTTATGTTGCAACTGTGAAAAATCAAGCAGCTTACCATTAGAAATAACATCATCTAAAATACATATGCCTGCAATCATCCAATACTTCCAGATGACCTTAAACCCGCCAATTTGAATCTTGGAGTTCAGCCATAATGTCTGATTCATTGATTTGTGTATTGGAACAGGTGTTAAATTACTTACATATCTTAACGTTTTCCATGTATTTACTAATATTCTCTTTTCTTTATACAACCTAGGCATTTTGATACTAAGAACGTGGTATAATCGCAGAGGAGACATTCCAACCACAACCAACCTGGGAGCTTTGCCATGAGCTCTGGGAGGACCCAATACATACCTTTTATTCAATTTTCAAATTCTTAATTAGAAACAGTGATGAAGTTTTCTCATTTCTCCACTGATCACACATTTAAAGTTCTTTATAGAAGAGAGGCCTCAGATCCCCGTGCGTTGCCAGTGATTAACTATACAACAGCACTAGATAGGGAACTAACCTCATCGGCACTCTCCCCCTCCTGCCTAATTTTAAGATGATGTATATCAAAAAACTCTCAAAAAACCTGATAATAAACTTAGCTTCAATTAGGCAGGGAGTTCTTATGAGTTCTTCTATCTCTCAGCTTCTGTTTTCTTTGCTGCGATCTGTTCCTGCCAACGTAAAGCTAGCTGGCGTTTCGCTGTATAGCTGCGTCAGGGCAGTGGACTCCTGTGAAAATAATGCAAAAAACAGCGCTATTAGAGTAAGACCAATGCCAGAATACTCCTCTCCATACTTCTACTTAATTGGCGAATGTATGAATGCTCAAAATGGCAAAGATGGCCGCCGCTTTGAACTGCCCAGTTTTATACTACTAACATATGACATCACATGGGAGGAGCCTGATTGTAACATCCAATGTTCTGAAAGGGCTTGCACCTCCAATTCTTTGAATGAAAACTGATGATCTGGGCAGTTCAAAGCGGCGGCCATCTTTGCCACTTTGAGCGTTCATACATTCGCCGAGTAAGTAGAAGTACGGAGAGGAGTATTCTGGCATTGGTCTTACTCTAATAGCGCTGTTTTTTGCATTATTTTCACAGTCCTGACGCAGCTATAAAGCGAAACGCCAGCTAGCAAAAAAAACAGAAGCTGAGAGATAGAAGAACTCATAAGAACTCCCTGCCTATTTGAAGCTAAGTTTATTATCAGTTTTTTTGAGAGTTTTTTGATATACATCATCTTAAAATTAGGCAGGAGGGGGAGAGTGCCAATGAGGTTAGTTCCCTATCTAGTGCTGTTGTATAGTTAATCACTGGCAACGCACGGGAATCTGAGGCCTCTCCTCTATAAAGAACTTTAAATGTGTGATCAGTGGAGATAAGTCTGATATGAGAAAACTTCATCACTGTTTATAATTAAGAATTTGAAAATTGAATAAAAGGGAGGTATTTTTGTGGATTTATGATTGATCTCTCTTTATCCTATATACATTGTTTTTGAGGACGCATAATATAGGATTGATGATATCTATAAAAATTGGGAAGATTTACCCCTTCCTCTGTAATTGGCTTCTGTAGAGATACTAAAGCAATTCTAGGAATTTTACCCAGCCAAATAAATTTTGTAAGAATACTATTTAATTTTTTATAAAAGGACCCCTGAAAAAAAACTGGCAACATACCCATTTGATAACAAACCACAGGCAAAATCATAATTTTAATAGTTTGGACTCTCCCCCACCAAGATAGATGTAATGGGTTCCATCGCTCACACATTTCTGTTACCTTCTGTAATAAAAAATTTTCATTCACTTTCATTGTTTCTTCCATCGTGTTTTTAATCCAAATACCTAAATATTTTATTCCATCATCTTTCCATAGAAAGGGATATGAATCAAATGCACCTTTTATACAATGCACTTCTTAAGTGGAAGAACTTCTGATTTATTCCAATTTATCTTATATCCTGAAAATTTCCCAAATTTCTCTATCAATTCAAGCAAGCGTGGAATAGTTGTTTCAGGATTCCTCAATTAATAACAAATTAATAAAGAATTTTTTTTTTTTTTAAAAGGAAATGTTAGGTGGGTGTTGTGGTGGTAGAAATATACAGGACCAAGGAAGAATTGAATTGTGGATGTTGTGAAGAAGAATGGACAGAATAAAGCAATATGTCGTAGCTGTGTTAGTCCACTTTAAATGTTAATATTTTATTTTTATTTATCAAGGATTAAGCAAGTGATGAACGTATTACTGAAGGCATTGGCATACTACTGGAAAGCCTCTCAGTTGCCTCTAAAGCAGAACAGTGAGACAGTAAATGTTAAACTCTCTTGTTTTGCCTCTCATTTTTAGGAACATTTCATGAAACTGACAGTACATATTGTCATGCCAGTCCATCTGTTTATAAGCAGGTGACTTGAAATGCTGAAGGGAGAAAAGAGGCTCACCTGATGGCAAAGAAACATGGTGCCAGCAAGGGTCCTCATTGGCTGCCAACAAAGTGGCCCCTACAGGCAATGTCTGATTCATCAAGGTCCCTGTTGGCACATGAAACTGCAAGGTGGCACAGCAACTGATTTACCAATGTATTCCAGTTACCACAGTGGCTTATTCCAGAGTGACCTCGGACTTAACTACAGTATTCTGGCCTGCTGCTGTAGAACTCTTAGATCACCCCTCCCCCCCTTCCCCCCCACACACATTTATGCTTTGCTCTAAACTGCCTGCCCTTTGCAAAATATATTTGCAAGGTAGCTCAGGTCCACCCTATATACAGGAACATTTATTTAATTCATTTTCTCTCCTGTTGTCCCCAAAGAGCTCAGAATGGATTACAGGTTAACATACATAATTTCATTATAAATTTATGATTCAAGTTTTTATCCTAACTTGACACATAGTAGGGGTCTAATATACATAATATAGAGTTTACTGGTTACAATTTGCCATAGTTTTCCTAATTTTTATCCTAATTTGACACACAAACAGTTTACAGGTTAGATTTGCCATGTTACAGTACAAGATTTTACAATACGAGTTTTCCTTATGAGAAGCATACTGGTTCTGGTACCAATATACGTTTCTTCATAGTCCATCGGTCAAGGGCAGGGGTTTAGTTGAAAAGGTATGTTTTTATTGCTTTTCTAAAGTTGAGGAGTCCTTCAAGGGATCTGATCTGCGGGGGCAGTCAATTCCAATGGCTCGGTATGAAGTGGGAGTAGGAACATGGTTCTGTGGTTTGTAGTCGAAGAGCACGACCAGGGGGCATTTTGAGGCGTATTTCATCCCGGGAGAGGATGAACCAGTTTGGCACATACGGAGAAAGCTTAGCCATCATGTAGGCCAGCACCATGTCATGCAAGGATTTAAGCACATAACATAATGAAGACATAACGTTTGGCTATGGGCAGCTAATGATCGATGCTAGAGCCTGGGAGTCAGGGTCATGGGCATGGAGGTTTTTTAGAAGCCTGATGGGCACATTTTGAAAATGCTGGAGACGTCGTACATACTTCGCCCTGAGATTGTTGAATAGCACATTGCAGTAATCCATGTGGGAGAGTACTAAGACATAGAGTAATTGGGCGAAGTCAGACTCTGAAAAGTAGTTCCTTATTTTTCAGAGTTGCCGCAGGTAGTAAAATGAGGAAGATACCACCTGAGAGATATGGTCGAGAAGTGACAGGTTGCAATCAAGGAGTATTCCTGGGCTGCGCACTTGGTCTTTTTCAGTTATAGTAGTTGATTCCCAGTGCAGTAAGGGATGGGTGTGGTCGCAGCATTCTTTGTGGATCCAAAGGAGTTCCGTCTTGGAGGCGTTTAGTTGTAATTTGTTGACAGACATTTAGTTTTTGATTTCTGAGAGGCAGTTTAGCAGTTTCATAATCTGGGCATCATGGGCTTCTCCTAGCGGTAGGAACAGTTGGATGTTATCTGTGAAGGAGTGAATCCATATTTGATATCTGCGGGATATGTCTAGGAGAGGTCCAATGTAGAGACTGAATAATAGGGGCCCCCTGAAGAACACCTTATTTGATCGGTTTTGGTTTCAATAGTGTGTCATAAGAACATAAAAATTGCCATCTCCAGATCAGACCTTGGGTCCATCAAGTCCGGTGATCCGCACACGCGGAGGCCCCGCCAGGTCTACCCTGGCATAGTTTTAGTCCCCATATCTCAAGGGAGATGTGCATCTAATTTACCCTTACCCGTATCACTCTATGCCACTCTTAAGGAGATGGATTAGACTCAAAGGCACCCAACTCATATAACTTCTTAAAGAAAAAGGCAATAGTAATTCACAGCTTCAATATATAAGGGATTACAAACCTTATATACTTAAACCTTTTTCAATTGCAAAATCTCTCACATGATCCTCAGCGAGGCCACCTCCCCACTCAATAAATCTTCATAGTAGGTGGCTTTACACCTCCTCTCGTCATCGTATCCTTATATTTTCTGTTTGGAATGGAGTGATATTTATTGGGAGAGATAACCTTGAAAAAACCATATCAGAACACATGGGTGAAACATGTCGGTTATCGTTCTATGAACTGAGACCAGAAATTGAGCTGATCTAAAGCTAAGTAAATTTATTTTAGCCGCTATTTATGAACTATTTAAGTATTTAAACATTAAATTATATATATAAACAAAAAATTATAAAGAATACAAGCACAAAAAAAGTTTAAGAAAATATAAGGATCCGATGACAAGAGGAGGTGTAAAGCCACCTACTATGAAGATTTATTGAGTGGGGAGGTGGCCTCGCTGAGGATCATGTGAGAGATTTTGCAATTGAAAAAGGTTTAAGTATATAAGGTTTGTAATCCCTTATATATTGAGGCTGTGACTCTTAAGGAGATGTGCATTTAGTTTACCTTTAAATCCTAGAACGGTGGATTCTGCAATTACTTCCTCTGGGAGAGCATTCCAGGTGTCCACCACTCTCTGCGTGAAACAGAACTTCCTGATATTCGTCCTGGACCTGTCCACCCTCAGCTTCAGTCATTATCACATTAGACATTGTAAATAACTGCTTTCCCTGCTCCATTTTGTCGAATCCTTTCAGTATTTTGAAAGTCTCGATCAGATCCTCTCGCAGTCTCCTCTTCTCAAGGGAGAACAACCCCAGTCTCCTAAGTCGTTCCTCGTAGTCCAGGTTCTCCATACCTTTCACTAGCTTCGTTGCTCGTCTCTGCACCCTCTCTAGCAGTTGTTGAGCAGAATGCTTTGGGATCTGTTATTCAGGAAAAAGGAGAAACATTGTAGTGCAATATCTCGGATTCCGATTTCAGAGAGCCACTCAGTGAGCAGAGGATGATCAAGTGTTGAAAGCCATGCTGAGATCCAGCAGCACTAGAAGGACATCATTACTCTTGTCTATGAGTTTCCAGCTATCAATGATGTTGAGAAGGACAGTTTCAGTACTGTGGAATTTCCTGAATCCCAATTGGAAGATGGATAGGGCACCTTGTTCGTTGATGAAGGAGTGTAATTGGGCTAACACTGTTTTTTCCAGGATCTTGGAGATGAAGGGTAGGTTGGAGATAGTCTAAAGTTGCCGGGCATGTTAGGGTCGAGCGTGGGTTTTTTCAAAATTGGTCTGATGACCACCAACTTCCAGTTTGCAGGCACTATGCCTGTTTGTAGAGAGGTGTTGATGAGAGGAAGTCTACAAAGGCGTCTTTCACCGCCACTAGGAGGCGTGGCAGACAAGGGTCCAGGTTGGAGTCAGAAGGGCGAATTGTGTCTAGTATCTTGGCAATGTCATCACAGGAGACAGTTTCAAAGTTAATTAGGTTCCCAGTTGTGGTTTTAGTTGTTTTGTAATAATAATAATAATAATAATAACTTTATTCTTATATACCGCCAACAATCTTGCGACTTCTAGGCGGTTTACAATAAAGAGAAACTGTACATACAGCGAATTACAGAGTATAGCAGTGTACTTCTGATAATGGGAACATTAATGATAATAACAACAGTTCGTATGCTGCAGGGCCTTGAAGTGCCATGCGGCTTACAAAGAATTGGAAAAATTCCATAAATTGAATGGGGTATTCATAGTTTGTGATTGGGAGTTAACAGTTTACAAATTCAGTTTTGGGAATGATATTGCGAAGGGGGCTATTGCCTTGGTTCGTTACCTAGGTGTTTCGAGAACAGGTACGTTTTTAGGTGTTTTCTAAATTCTCCATAGTCATTTGTGTGAGTAATTAGTTTTTCTAAGTCTTTGCCCCATAAGGCTGCTTGATACAATAGAAGTTGTTGGTGGTATCTCTTATATTTGCATCCTCTAGCCGGTGGGGAGACGAACTTCAGGTGTGTACTTCTCTCATGTCTGTTGGATGGGAATGAGAAGAGGTCTGTTATGTATTTAGGGGCTAGACCATATAATACCTTGAAGCAGAGACATCCCAGCTTGAACTTCGTGCGTGCCTCCATTGGCAGCCAGTGCAGGAGTTGGTAGGAAGGGTTTATGTGATCGGACTTCTTCAGCCCGAAGATCAGCCTGACTGCTGCGTTTTGTATCAGTTGCAGTCTTTGCATTTGCTTCTGGGAGATTGTCAGATGGGTAATGTTACAATAATCAAGGTGGCTTAGTATAAGGGATTGTACTATAATTCTGAATGCTGGAGCGTGGAAGTATGCTCTAATGGACCTAAGTTTCCAGAGAGTGAAAAATCCTTTTTTGATTAGGGAGTCCACATGGTCTTTCATGGTTAGCCCTTGGTCTAGTATTACCCCGAGAATCTTCATCGTTGGTTGAATGGGGTAATTAAGATTGTTAATGAGTAATGATTTTGTCGTATTATGTGCATGTGGCGAGGCTATAAAGAATTTAGTTTTATCTGCATTGAGCTTCAATTTGAATTCTGTGGTCCATTGTTCCATCAGGTTTAGTGCTTCTGTTGCTATGGGGTGATTTCAGAGGGTGACGCATTAAACGGGATAATGATTGTGAAGTCATCTGCGTAACTGAATACTTTTATACCTTGCTTGGTCAGTTGCGTACCTAGTGAAGATATATAGACGTTGAAGAGTAGTGGGGATAGTGGGGACCCCTGTGGAACGCCTGATGGGTTTCTCCATGTTTTAGAGAGGTTGTGGTTGAAGCGCACTTGATAGGTGCGAGTCGTAAGGAATCCTCGGAACCAGTTAAGCACCTCACCTCCGATGCCGATTGCGTCTAAACATTGTAGCAGTTTTTTGTGATCTACCAAGTCGAAGGCTGAGCTCATGTTGAATTGCATGATTAAGGCATTATAGCCCTTGCTGAATAAGTTGCGTATGTATTCTAGGGTCGCTGCAATTACCGTCTCAGTGCTGAACAGAGGTCTGAAGCCAGACTGGGTTTCATGTAGCAGCGAGAACTGGTCAAGGTAGTCCATCAATTGGGTGTGTACTAGACCTTCCATTAATTTTGCGAAAAATGGGATGGATGCTACCGGTCTATAGTTAGTTGCTGATGTTAGGGATTGTTTACGATTTTTTGGGATAGGGGTGATTATTATGTGACCGTTTTTCGATAGGAATTTTCCGTTTTTAAAGTTATTGGACATATGACTCCATAGTGTTAGTTTAAAGTCTAATGGGGCTGCTTTCATAATGTTGGGGGGACAAGGATCCAGGATACAGCTTGATTTGGTATATTTGTTGTAAAGCTTTGTGAAGTTATTCCATTCTATTTCCTGAAAGGAGTTCCAAAACATGTCCACTGGTATTTTATTTTCATGTAATAGGAAGTTAATTAAAATAAGAAGAGATCCAAAAGCCTGAGGTGAAAGTAGAAAGTGGAAAGGAGTGAAAAATGTTGGGAGGCAGAGAATGAAAAGAGAGTGAGAAAGGGAAAAGAAGAAATAGAGAGGACATAGAAGGAGAGGGGTGGGCAGGGATAGCTCACACACTATACTCACACAAATTCACTACACCCAGTCACTTATTCCCAATACACATAGACAGTCACCACTTAGTCATACATATCCAGTCTCTCATTCATATACCACATACAGTTGCTTAGTAAGGGGGGGGGCGGGGGATGGTCCGCCCTGGGTGTCGTCTTGGTGAGAGTGCCAGCACCCCTCCTCCTCTCTGTCCCCTGCTCCTTCCCACTCCTCCCCTGCTGTGCACACACCTTCACTTCTCCCCCACTGTACCTTTATCTCTTCACCAGCGCAAGCAGCAATTGTGACCTGTTGCATGTGACAGCGTCGACTCTCCCTCTGATGTCACTTCCAGGTCCTGCGCCTAGGAAGTGAAGTCAGAGGGAGAGCTAATGCGGGCAGTGAGTTAGCGATGGTGCTCATGCCAGGGAAGTTAAAAGAGGTATGGGGTAGGAAAGAGGAGTGCGTGTGTGGCAGGGGGGCCGGGAAAGGAGTGGGGTGGCAAAGAAGAGGGCGGAGGAGGGGCACCTCTCACCTTCGCTACACTACTGACCACATACATTTGCACACAAAAAAACCTGTTTCAGGGCTGCTCAATGTCAATCATCAAAGACTGCAACCCAAAATTAGTTTTTCAGGATTTCCGCAATAAATTTGTATGAGAACTATTTGCTTGCATTGCCTCCACTGAATGCAAATAGATCTCACACATATTAATTGAGGAAATTCTGAAAACCCAACAGAGTTACGGACCCTGAGGACTGACATTCTGCACCCTTGCCCTACTTTTTTGGTCACTTGTAGATATCTTCCCATACCACCACCTACAGCTTCCCTCCACCATGTACAATCTGCCCCCTCTCTGATGGACACATGGACCCCACTCAATCAAGTAAACCATACCTGGTCACTCAGGGTCAGATTCTATAAAGGATGCTTACATTAGGCGCCTCTTGCCAGGGCAGGATTAATTCTACAGTGGGCTCTAGGCACCCAAGTACACTGGGCCCCCTTGCCCTGCCCTGCCTCCTCTCTGCCCCTGCCCCCCATGTCCCCCCTCCCACGAGAGTGTACCTCTGAGTCCAGCTCCAGACATCCAAGAAGCACTTCCTCCTTCCTTCTTCATTATTCAGTGCATCCAAACTCACAGTCTTCAAAAGGCCATGGTCAGTGGTTTCTACACGCTGCCTGTGGCTGACCTGGAAGCCTTCCCTCTGATTTAAAATACCAGTGTCAGAGGAAAGGCTTCTGGATCAGCCATGGACAGCATGTAGGAACCACTGTCCGCAGCCATTTGAAGACCCAAGTTCAGCTGCACTGAATAATGAAGAAGGCAGGAGGAGGCAGGACTTGAAGGTCTGGAGCTGAGCCCGGATGCAGGTACACTGATTTCATTGGCGCGGGCAGTGCACTGGGCCTCCCTGAACTCTTCAGGCCTTGGATATGTGCCTACTATGCCTACCCTTTAATCTGGCCCTGACCCTTGCAGTAAAATACTCACTCACACACATCCACCTACCCACCCAGATTAATGCAGTCACACAGAGACACTTTTCCACTCGTTCATATGTACATGTACACATTTACATATACCAACCCCACCCCCAATACATCTGCCAGTTTTATCCTGCCATCAAAGGTCATACTTTTTGTACTCAAATCTTGTGTATGCTACTAGCATGCATTTTTGAACTCATTCTTTCCTATTTCCATTCAACATTCAGACTCAACAAACTTTATTGGCACAACAATGTATACCGATGTTGCCAAAGTTATACATCAATGATTATAATTAATGGATAAGGAAAGAAAGCTTAATAATAATAATAATAAAATGAGAATACAGGGTACACTAAGGACAATAATTTCATATTTCTCCTCTTTCCTCTCTCACTTACCACAAGGAGGATCAGCACACACAGCAAGCTGTGGGCAGATGTTTGCCTGACCTACATGTCTGTACGTTGTTGTTTTTTTTTTTTTTAATACAATACGTATGACTCTGGCATCTCTGCCAGAATCATTCTTGCCATCCCCTTATTTATTTATTTCATTTGCCTCTGATAAGAGAGGGAATCACCCTTCCGGAAGAACAGCAACAGATGATACCAGCCAGGAACAGATACTGCCAGTGAGCTCCATGCCAACCCTCTCTGCCGGAAACTTTTTCAATTTTTTCCACAAGGAAGCCACGAGTGTGAAGTAGAATCCCAAATTTGAGTCTCCTGTGCTTCCCCTTTTTTTTTTTTTTGGTTCCATTTTCTTTGTTATATTTGTTATCGCAGAGCAGCCCACCAGGTGGGGCCATGGAGGAGAGTTCATTCAGCTGCATCTCAGTGCCTTAATCCAATTTACAGCTTCTCTGAAAGATAATTACAGTCCTTAAAACCAGTTAACACTGTACAAAGAGGCTCTTCCCGCACCATGGCTCCTATCCTGTCTCTCAGATTTCCACCTGAGGAGCTAGAGGAAGAATCCTTCCTGTTTGTGGAGGGTTGAGGCAATGAGAATGGAAGAACAGGGGAAGGCAGAGAGCCAGGGACTTAAGCTAAGCCTTTTTCGATGTACAAAAGATGATCTCCCCTAACCTCAAAACATAGAGGTTTTAGAAGCTGTTGTCTTTCTACCACTGGAACAAACAGGGAACTGACATCGGGGCAAAGCTGCTCTAAGGATACCTGCAGTCCCAGGATGAAAGTCTGTCACACAAGTGGAGGACAAGAATGATCTTTTGGATGCCAAGACTGGGGTTAGGGGGTGGGAAAGAATGGCATGCTCTTTGAATCAGTCTGTGAGCCTATACAGTCTGAAAGGGAAGCCAAGAGCAACACGCAGCCATTGCTTAAAGTTTTATCAAGCACTTGGCTGCTAATAAGTCATGAGATCAGCTACTAGGCCTGAGACTAAAGGTACAAGATAGTTATTTTTTCATATCCTAAGATGATTATTTTTTCATATAAAGAACAATAATTGTATATTTGTATGTCTATGAATTAGATGTTGAAAATGGACCTAAGGATTTTAATGAAATGTGGTGAATCTATGTTTTCAGATGCGAGAATTTAACAAGGTCTTGAGTTCGGCAAAACTCATTTGGGGGAGGTCAAATGGAGGATTATCATGATGTACTGCTACTGGGGAAAGCAGAAAGGCAGTGTCTCTCTAGCTACTACTTCCACCTGCCCATGAAGCCCATTGGACGACATTCTTAAGGAAGCTTAACCAGCCAATAAGCTGCAGGGAAAAGCAGGACTGTAGGTTGCTAAGGCAGTGTCTCTGTGGCTACTGTTCCCACATCTTGTAGCCTTTGGACAGACATTCATAAAGAAGTTTAGCCAACCAATAGATTGTAGGGAAAAGCAAGACTAACAGCATACAACACAGAAGAGCTGCAGTGTAGGTAAGGGGTTGTTAAGGTAAGAGAGGCTGAGAAAAAACATGAGTAACAAAGACACATTCTGGGAAAAGCAGAACTCAGGGTTGCTAAGGCACTGTATCTGTGACTACTGCTCCCGCATCCCCTTGCAGCCAATTGGTTAGATATTCCTAAGGAAGCTTCATCGGCCAATAGGCTGCAGGGAAAAGCAGGACTGAAGGTTGCTAAGGCAGTGTCTCTGTGGTACTGTTCCTGTCTCCAAATGCAGCCCAGTGGTCAGATATTCGTAAAGAAGCTTAGCCAGCCAATAAGCTGCAGGGAAAAACAGGACTGATATCAGACAACACAGAACATAAGAATTGCCACTGCTGGGTCAGACCAATGGTCCATCATGCCCAGCAGTCCACTCACGTGGCGGCCCTTAGGTCAAAGACCAGTGCCCTATTTGAGTCTAGCCTTACTTGCGTATGTTCTGTTCCAGTAGGAACTTATCCAACCTTGTCTTGAATCCCTGAAGGGTGCTTTCCCCTATAACAGCCTCCGGAAGAGCATTCCAGATTTCTATCACTCTCTGGGTGAAGAAGAACTTCCTTACGTTTGCATGGAATCTTATCCCTCCTAACTTTAGCGAGTGCCCTCTCGTTCTCTTCACCATGGAGAGGGTAAACAGTCTCTCTTTCTCTAAGTCAATTCCCTTTAATATCTTGAATGTTTCGATAAGGACCCCTCTCAGTCTTCTCTTTTCAAGGGAGAAGAAGCCCAGTTTTTCTAGCCTCTCATTGTACGGCAATTCCCCCAGTCCCTTAACCATTTTTGTCCCTCTTCTCTAGACCCTTTCGAGTAGTACTATGTCCTTTTTCATGTATGGCGACCAGTATTGGATGCAGTATTCCAGGTGGGGGTGTACCATGGCCCGGTATAATGGCATGATAACCTTTTCAGATCTGTTTGTGATCCCCTTCTTAATCATTCCTAACATTCTGTTTGCCCTTTTCGCCGCCTCAGCCGCAGCACATTGCACAAACAGTTTCATTGACTTGTCTACAAGTTCTCCCAAGTCTCTTTCTTGGGGGCTCTCTCCGAGTATAGCTCCGGATATCCTGTATTCATGCATATGATTTTTGTTATTGACATGCATCACCTTGCACTTATCCACGTTGAACCTCATTTGCCATTTCGCAGCCCATTCCTCGAGTGTGTTTATGTCTCGTTGTAGGTCTTCGCAATCCTTCTGTGTCCTCACTACTCTGAATAACTTTGTATTGTCTGCAAATTTAATCACCTCACTCATCATTTATAAATATGTTGAAGATCACAGGCCCGAGCACCGAACCGTGTGGCACTCTACTTGTGACGCTTTTCCAGTCCGAGTATTGTCCATTCACCCCACTCTCTGTTTTCATGGCTCGTAATTTTTCAAAGTAGGCATTCATGCGGAACCTTGTCGAACACCTTCTGAAAATCTAGATATACGAGCTGCACTGTAGGTAAGGAGTTGAGAGAGTAAGAGAGGCTGAGGGAAAGCTGAAATAATAGTAAGATATGGGGATGAACTGGGAGGGGCCTAAAGCCCCTCCCAGTTTAGACACCAGAACCAATCAGGACCTTAGGGCCCTCCTAGTGTATCCCATGATGAACCAGGAGAGGCAGGACCACCATTTTGAAGAGATGGGGTCCAGAGGCAGAAGGGAGTGGGCATACCTCCTGCTGATCTTCTTCCAAATAAGGTAAGAACATAAGAATTGCCACTGCTGAGTCAGACCAGTGGTCCATCATGCTCAGCAGTCCGCTCACGCGGCAGCCCTCTGGTCTAAGACCAGCACCCTAACTGAGACTAGCCCTACCAGCGCATGTTCTTGTTCAGCAGAAACTTGTCTAACTTTGTCTTGAATCCTTGGAGGGTGTTTTCCCGTATAACAGCCTCTGGAAGAGCGTTCTAGCTTTCTACCACTCTCTGGGTGAAGAAGAACTTCCTTACGTTTGTACGGAATCTATCCCCTTTAAACTTTAGAGAGTGCCCTCTTGTTCTCCCTACCTTGGAGAGGGTGAACAACCTGTCCTTATCTACTAAGTCTATCCCCTTCAGTACCTTGAATGTTTCAATCATGTCCCCTCTCAATCTCCTCTGTTCGAGGAAGAAGAGGCCCAGTTTCTCTAATATTTTGCTGTATGGCAGCTCCTCCAGCCCCTTAACCATCTTAGTTGCTCTTCTCTGGACCCTTTCGAGTAGTATCGTGTCCTTCTTCATGTACGGAGACCAGTGCTGGACGCAGTACTCCAGGTGAGAGCATACCATGGCCTGGTACAGCGGCATGATAACCTTCTCTGATCTGTTTGTGATCCCCTTCTTTATCATTCCTAGCATTCTGTTTGCCCTTTTTGCTGCCGCCACACATTGTGCGGACGGATTCATCGGCTTGTCTATCAGAACTCCCAAGTCCATTTCCTGGGAGGTCTCTCCAAGTACCGCCCCGGACATCCTGTATTCGTGCATGAGATTTTTGTTACTGACATGCATCACTTTACACTTATCCACGTTGAACCTCATCTGCCATGTCGATGCCCATTCCTCGAGCTTGATTATATCACATTGCAGATCTTCGCAATCCCCCTGTGTCTTTACTACTCTGAATAACTTCGTATCATCCGCAAATTTAATCATCTTGCTCGTCGTACCTATGTCCAGATCATTTATAAAGATGTTAAAGAGCACAGGTCCAAGCAACGAGCCCTGCGGCACCCCATTGGTGATGCTCTTCCAGTCCTAGTATTGTCCATTTACCCCCACTCTCTGTTTCCTATACAGGTACAGGGGGTTGTGGTATTGGGAAGGTCATGGTGTTGGGAGGGTTCCAGCCTACATAGGAAGACTCTTGATCTGGGGGTGTCCCGGCCACTAGACTACCAAGGTTTCTTGGAGGGGAACTTGGCAGAGTTGGGAATCATGTTTAGAGGGCTTAGGGGTGGCAGGGGGAATTGGTAAGGAGTAATCCGGTTTGGGGGGTTCAGAAGAGGGTCCACTGAACCCCCATAGAAATTAATGGAGGTTTGATCTCTTCTACTCACTTTCCTATCATTGCCTGAGCCAATCAGCGCTCATGTACTGATAGGAAAGTAAGACTATGACAACTCAGACCTTCTGTTAAAGTTTGCATGCTAATTGCATGCTAAGAAAATAAGAATTTCCATACCGGGACAAACCAAAGGCCCAGAATCCTGTTTCCAATAGTGGCCAAGTACCTAGCTAGATCCCAAATAGTAAAACAGATTTTATGCTGCTTATTCTAGGAATAAGCAGTGGATTTCCCCAAGCCATCTCAATCATGGCCTATGGTCTTCTCTTTTAGGAAATTATCCAAATCTTTTTTAAACCCCACTAAGCTGATTTCACCACATTCTCCTTGCATAACACAGAGTGTTCATTTTAATATTAATGAGCTCTTTGAAAAGCATTAGCATCAGTGGTTGCTGCGAGGATCGTTAGCAGCCACGGAGAACCCTTTTGTGCATTGGTGGGAGAGCTTTCTGTGCCAGTAAGACTGATTTATTGATTCTTACTGCCTTGGAAAGCATTTGAACATTGGGGCCTGTGTCGGTAGCTACTTCTCCCACCTCCACATGCAGTTCATTGGTCAGACATTCCTAAGGAAATTTAACCAATTAATAGCAGAGTGACACAGTTAATTGTTACCACGGTAATCCGCAGTTACCACAGTAATTACCGTGGCAACTAGGGAGCCTTGGACCAACTTGCCTGGTATTACCACGGTAGTGATGTTCTGTGGTACTGCCATGGGAATGGGAACCGCTGCAGCAGTAATACCACAGCAATGGGAATAGAATGCAGCCCTCCCCAAGCCTATCTTTTCAACATCCCTGGTGGTCTAGTGGACTCTTTGGGGGAAGGAAAGAATCCAATTCTTTCCTGCCCCTGCCTCTGTTATAGCCACCACCATAGCAGCTCTGAATAATTTCAAGATGACTGCTGAAACTTTTTGTGCAGCAGCCACGTGAGGGAGGGAGATAGCTAGGCCAGGGGAGAGAGGGATGGATGCCAGAGCAGGTAGGGATGGAAGGATGGATGGATTCCAGAGTAAGGACATAAGAACATAAGAATTGCTGCTGCTGGGTCAAACCAGTGGTCCATCGTGCCCAGCAGTCCGCTCACGCGGCGGCCCTTAGGTCATAGACCAGTGCTCTAAATGAGTCCAGCTTCACCTGTGTACATTCCGGTTCAGCAGGAACTTGTCTAACTTTGTCTTGAATCCCTGGAGGGTATTTTCCCCTACAACAGACTCCAGAAGAGCGTTCCAGTTTTCCACCACTCTCTGGATGAAGAAGAACTTCCTTATGTTTGTATGGAATCTATCCCCCTTCAACCATAGAGAGTGCCCTCTCGTTTCCTTACCTTGGAGAGGGTGAACAATCTGTCTTTATCTACTAAGTCTATTCCCTTCACTATCTTGAATGTTTCAGTCATGTCCCCTCTCCTTCTCCTCTTTTCAAGGGAGAAGAGGCCCTTTTATGCGGTTTGGTTTTGCTTCACACTGAGAAAAAGCACTAAACCCCCTCCCCCTTTTACAAAACCCCACTAGTGTTTTTAGCGCTGGTCGCAGTGGCAACAGCTCTGACGCTCATGGAATTCCTATGAGCACTGGAGCTGTTACCATTGTGGCTGGCACTAAATAATGTGCTACAGTTTCTCTAATCTCTCACTGTACAGCAACTCCTCCAGCCCCTTAACCATTTTAGTTGCTCTTCTCTGGACCCTTTTGAGTAGTACCATGTCCTTCTTCATGTACGGCGACCATTGCTGGACGCAATACTACAGGTGAGGGCGCACCATGGCCCGGTACAACAGCATGATAACCTTCTCTGATCTGTTCGTGATCCCCTTCTTAATCATTCCTAGCATTTTGTTTGCCCTTTTTGCTGCTGCCACACTTTGCACGAACTGCTTCATCGACTTGTTGACCAGTACTCCCAAGTCTCTTTCCTGGGGGGGTCTCTTCAAGTACTGCCCCGAACATCCTGTACTCGTGTATGAGATTTTTGTTACCGGCATGTTTCACCTTACACTTATCCACGTTGAACCTCATTTGCCATGTCGCTGCCCATTCCTCGAGCATGGTTATGTCACGTTTCAGATCTTCACAATCCCCCTGCGTCTTCACTACCCTGAATAACTTCATATCGTCTGCAAATTTAATCACCTCACTCATCGTACCAATTTCCAGATTGTTTATAAATATGTTGAAGATCACGGGTCCAAGCACCGAGCCCTGCAGTACCCCACTGGAGGGAGGGAGGGATGAATGCTAGAGCAGGAAGGGAAAGAAGGAAGGATAGTGGATAGCATAGCTGGTTTTAAGAAAGGTTTGAACAATTTCCTGGAGGAAAAGTCCATATTCTGCTATTGAGAAAGACATGGGGGGAAGCCACTGCTTGCCCTGGATCGGTAGCATAGAATATTGCTACTCCTTGGGTCATGGCCAGGTACTAGTGGTCTGGATTGGCCACCGTAAGAACGGGCTACTGGGCTTGATGGACATTGGTCTGACCCAGTAAGGCTATTCTTATGTTCTTATGCTAGGGGAGGAAGGGAGGCCAGGGGAGGGAGAGGGAGGGATGGAGGCCAGAGCAGGGAGAGAGGGAGGAAGGGATGGATGGGTGCAAGAGCAGGGAGGGAGGGATGGAGGCCAGATCAGTGAGGAGGAATACCAGATAAGGGAGGGTGGGTGGGGGGAGGGAGGGATGGGTGCCAAAGCAGGGATGAAGGGAAGGAAGGATGGGAGGGAGGGAAGGAAGGATGTCAGAACAAGGAGTAAGGGAGTGATGTCAGAGCATGGAGGGAAGCATTCCTGCCTGCCTGCCTAGCCAACCAGGCTTCCTGTCAATCAGCATGCCAAAGCATGGAGGGTGAGAGGACAGAGATGCCAGGGGAAGAGAAGGAATACAGAGATATCAGGTGGGAGGGAAGGGAAGGAAACAGAGATGCAGGGGGGAGGGAAGGAGAAGGAAATGCTGAGGGAAGGAAAGGAGACAGAGACTCGGGGAGGTGGAATATGAAAGGAATGAAAGAAAAGAAGAGAGAAATGCCAGAGTATAGGGGAGGGGTAGAGACAGAGCTAGGAGAGAGAAAATGGTGAGATAGTGAAGCTGAAATGAACTATGTATAAAGGGGAGAAGGGGCACTGAATGAATGGAAGGGGGCATAGAAAGAGGGAAGATGCTACATGGAAGGGAGAGAGAGAGGGCAGGCAGTCAATGAAAGAGGCAGAGAGAAAGAGGTCATACAGTCAATGGAAGGGAGAAGGCAGACACTGGATGGAAACAAGAGTGTGAAGAGAAGAGGAAAGCAAAGATGACAACATATATTAAAAATATTTTTTATTGTTGCTTTAGAACATAGTAGTATTGTAGCTGTATTGATTAACATTTATAAATAGAAAATTGAAATAGGGTAATCTTTTTATTTGACTAATTTGAAAAGTTTTTTTAATACTAACTTTTGGAGATCAAAACCCCTTTCCTCAGGTCAGTACTGCATACTGCTATTACGGTATCCTGGCATGACCTGAGGAAGGAGGTTTTAGACTCTGAAAGCTTATTGAAAAATGTATCCTCTATAATAAAACCCTAAGCGCTCATGAGTACTTAGGGTTTTGTGATCCCTGCCATCGTGGTGTCTGCCTCTGTGCCGAATTCGATTTCCAAACACTGAGGCAAAGAGAACAGGCTGGCAACCCCCCCTCCCGCCCTCACTCACCAATGGCTGCTGCCGCTGCTACTACTCCTCTTTAAAGCAGTCTGCTGAGGATCGCTGGCCAGCTATAGCGAACCTCGCAGGCCGCTCTCCACCTCAGTAGCACGTTCCCTCTGTCGCGATCCCATGGTCAGAGGAACATGCTACCGAGGTGGAGAGTGGCCTGTGAGGTTCTCTACAGCTGGCCAGTGATCCTCAGCAGGCTGCTCTGAAGAGTAGCAGCAGCAGCGGCGATTCGTGCCGGTGGGCCAGAAGAGGGAGCAATACAGGCAGGCATGGTGCCAGGGCAAGAGGGAAAGGGGGCTGCTTTGGGGGGAGGGGCGTGCTGGGGGCCAGAAAGCAATCATACTTTGCTCTGGGAGGAGGGAACAGAAGGGGGCCACGGAGCAGGCAGGCATGGCACAACAGGGGGCCAGGGGGAGAGGGAAAGGGGCTGTTTTTGGGGGGAGGGGTGTGCTGGGGGGCAGACAGCAATCATGCTTTGCTCTGTGAGGGGGGAACAGAAGGGGGCCATGGAGCAGGCAGGCATAGCATAACAGGGGGGCAGGGGGAGAGGTAAAGGGGAATGACAGACAGACAGTGGGCCAGAGAGACAGACAGAAAGGAAGACAGACAGACAGCGGCCAAGGAGAGAGAGAGAAAGAAATAAAGAAAGACACACACATCTATTCTAGCACCTATTAATGTAACGGGCTTAAAGACTAGTTAGTACAATAAAATGGCATTACGAGTTCCTATTTTTCAGTTTTTGTTGCATTTCTATTTGTTAATTTGTAAAGTGATGATTGTTATTTGTCAGATTATTTGTTATCTGCTATCTTTATTCCCCCTTTAACTAAGCTACAGTAGAGGTTTCTACCACAGCTCAGAGCGCTAAATGCTCCAACACTGCTCTGACACTCATAGAATTCCTATGAGTATCGGAGCATTTAGCACCTGGGACCATGGTAGAAACCTTTATTGTGGCTTAGTAAAAGAGGATATTTTGCTCAGTATTAGGGGACATGTGTCATTGTTTCTGTGGTGTTGCATTGTATGCCAAGTCTCACTTCTTGGCGGTTCAGTTTAACTTTTGTCTATACAGTATATTTCTGTTTTTCGTTTGTAGATACTTAGCCCATGCTTGGTGCCAGAGGCCAGTTATTCTGATAGCATTGAATGTCTATGTAGAATCAATCTAATATAATAAAACGCTAGGCCGCGCATGCGCGGTTCCATAGCGTGCGTCCGTTTTCCTTGAGATGTACAGCATCTCAGATAGGAGTGGCATGCGCCTGAAACACTCTCTCTCCTCCCCCGAAACGGATGTCGGACACGGCGGCTGTTGGCCCGTGCTGTTTTTTTATCTACCCCGCTCCTTGCCTGAAGTCCTCTCTCCTCCCCCGAGGCTGATGTCGGACGCGGTGGCTGTCTCCCCCGAGGCGGATGATCTTATGGGAATCAATGCTCTTCGCTCTGCCCTGCTCCTTGCCTTACTATATTTTTAAGTTGAAAGAACAGGCAGCGGCTCCTCTCAGGATCCCCACCTGCATCGGAAGTCCAATGCAGTCGGGGATCTTGAGAGGAGCCGCTGCCGCCGTGTCTTTCAACTTAAAAATATACTAAGGCAAGGAGCAGGGCAGAACGATCTTCAAAATGGCGGCAAATCGATCTCCGTTCCTCCGGGGGGAGGGGGGTCTGGGAGGAGAGGGATCGCGGCCACTCAGCGCCCCCACTGAGGAGCCCAGCAACTTTCCGCTGTCCGGGACCCGACTCATTTGCCGCCCCCCCCCCTCTTCCCTTCCCGCGGGCCCGACTGGCGATTTAAGCAGCGTGTCAGCACTCTTCACACGCTGCTTCGGGCCCTTCTACTGCCCTGATTTACTCTGGCACGTCCGGAGCAAATCAGGGCAGTAGAAAGGCCCGAAGCAGCGTGTGAAGAGTACTGACACGCTGCTTAAATCGCCATGTGTAGTCGGGCCCGCGGGAAGGGAAGGGAAGGGGGGGGGCGACAAAGGACTCCTGCCCGCGTTTGTAGTCGCAACTGTGGGAAGGGAAAGAGGGTAGAGGAAACGCTAATGCAGGCACAGGGAACTGGTGTGGGGGGAGGGAATGCAGCTTTGCACAGACAGAGGGAGGAAGGAAGACAGAAAGACAAGAAGAAAGATACAGGGGCAGGTGCACAGGGAACTGGTGTGGGGGGAGGGTATGCTGCTTTGGTCAGACAGACGGAGGAAGGGACACAGAAAGACAAGAAGAAAGACACAGGGGCAGGTGCGGGACAGCGGGAGTCACGTCAGGAGGGGTGCGGGATGCCGCAGAGGGAACTTTTCCAATGGGTGCAACTGGGCGGCTGTCGGGAGCCTCTGATCACGGGCAGAGCAAGGTAAGTGTATCATAGGGATAAGAAGGAGGAGGGGGGAGAAAAAGAAAGGGACGCCTACTGCTGGACAGGGGGAGAAGGAAAGAGGTGCTGATGGACAGGGGGGGTGAAGAAAAAAGAACGGAGGCCTAATGTTGGACAGGGGGAGAAGGAAGGTGCTGCTGGACAGGGGGGAGGTAAAACAAAGGGAGAAGGGCTGCTGCTGCATAAGGAGACCTGTGAAGGGGTGGTGGTGGACAAAGGGGAGGTAAAAGGAAGGGAGAATGGACAGGGGGAGCAGGCAAGTGGTGCTGATGGACAGCCAAGGAAAAAGAAAGACAGAAAGAAAGAAAGCGGCTAAGGAGAGAGAGAGAGAACGAAATAAAGAGAGACACACACACATATATTCTAGCACCCGTTAATGCAGGGGTGTCCAATGTCGGTCCTCAAGGGCCGCAATCCAGTCGGGTTTTCAGGATTTCCCCAATGAATATGCATTGAAAGCTGTGCATGCAAATAGATCTCATGCATATTCATTGGGGAAATCCTGAAAACCCGACTGGATTGCGGCCCTCGAGGACCGACATTGGACACCCCTGCGTTAATGTAACGGGCTATAAGACTAGTCTGTGATAATCTAGTTTTAGTAGCTTGGAAACAAAGAGTATTTCTAAAACTTAATGCTAAACTTAAAAAGATATAGTGGACATTGATGTTCTTTGGTCTGTTTGGTTTATCACTGAAAAGACAATAAGCCACGTCCAGGAGGTTAATGCTAAGGATTCTCAGTATAGGTTTCAAGGTTCCTGGAAATGACAGAGAAAAGAGCACTCTTTTATAAAGCCATGTAGTGATGCTGTTGCAGTAAATGCACCGAAGCCCTTCACTTCCTATGGGCTTTGGTGCGTTTATTGTGGCAGCATCACTACTGTGGCTTTGTAAAAGAGGCCCTAAGTCAGTGGTGTCAAACTCGTGGCCCGGGAATCACATACGGCCCACCAGGTACTATTTTGAGGCCCTCGGTATGTTTACCATAATCACAAAAGTAAAATAAAACAGTTCCTTGATCCTATGTCTCTTTAACTATAAATTACAATATTATTATTAAGACTTAGCCAAAAGGAAAGATTTATAAACTATAAAGAGTTTGACCTCATGCAAAATTGTCATTTCTTTAATAAGACATTAACTATTTTTTCTGAGGCTCTCCAAGTACCTACAAATCCAAAATGTGGCCCTGCAAAGAGTTTGAGTTTCGGACCACTGCCTAAGGGCTCCTTTTATCAAGCCGCAATAGCGGGGTTAACGCGCGTGACTTTTTACCACGCGCTAATCTCTGCGCTGGCCAAAAACTACCACCTGCTCAAGAGGAGGTGGTAGCGGCTAGCACGGCCAGCGTTTTAACGTGCGCTATTACGCGCGTTAACCGCTAGCGCAGCTTGATAAAAGGAGCCCTAAGTTATTTGCGTTCGATATTCTGAGGGCTGTACTTGATTGAATTTTTATTTTCTTTATTTTGCTGGCTTTGTTTTGTTGCTTGGAAATGGACATTGTCTGTTTATGCGGTTTGG
The DNA here is from genome assembly GCF_902459505.1 of Geotrypetes seraphini. NCBI lineage: Eukaryota > Metazoa > Chordata > Amphibia > Gymnophiona > Dermophiidae > Geotrypetes > Geotrypetes seraphini. Next base: position 182,795,026 of record NC_047087.1, read on the forward strand.
TTTTGCTTCACACTGAGAAAAAGCACTAAACCGCCTCCCCCTTTTACAAAACCCCACTAGCGTTTTTAGCGCTGGTCGCAGTGGCAACAGCTCTGACGCTCATGGAATTCCTATGAGCACTGGAGCTGTTACCATTGTGGCTGGCACTAAATAATGTGCTACAGTTGTGTAAAAGGGGAGGTAAGTTATTTATGTGTAATATTCTTAAGGCTGTTCTTCCTATCTTTGCAATCGTGTCTGTTATGCTCACAATAATTTTTTTAAAAAAAGTTTATTTCTTGCTTTATTTTTTGCAATTTTGTGAACTGAATGAGACCTAAAATTTTTAGGAGAGCAGGACTAAAATATCACTAGTACTGAGCTGTGATGTTTGGTTTTCTGTGCGCAATGCAGAACCCTGCATACCTCACAAGTTGTACTTGTATTGATTGAATGATTCATTTTTATAGCCCATCCTCCTCAGGAGCCCAGAACGAGTTACAACAAAATAAAATTAGGTACTTAGAACGTCCTTGTCTGTCCCAAAGGCTCACAATCTACCTAAGTACTTGAGTAAACAATTATTAAAATAGTAAAGATATAACAAAATTCCAAGAATGGTGAGGGAAGGGTACAATTCAAATAATGAAAAAAATAAAAGAATAAAATGAAAGTAAGTCAAAAAAAGCAGTCCAAAGTAAGACAGATGAGGTGAAGTCAATCAAGATAAACTAACTCCGCAGGAAGCATTTCAATCCCCCAAAGTAACCCGCTCAACTATGGAACTCTTCTGGAATTGTCCAGATAACCTCTTATGTAATCTGCCTTGAACTGCAAGTTAATTGCGGAATAAAAGTCACTAATGTAATGTAATAATGTAACATCAGGATCTCCAACTACAGGAAAGCAGCACATAACACCCGACACTGGCAAGAAGGGCCCCGCACCGAGGTAACTGAAGGCAGCAGACGTGCAGCTCCAGTTCATCCCAGCTCAGCGTCCTCCAAGATGCGCCACCCTCGTCGCCCCGATGAGCAGACATCACAACCGGGCCGCGCCGCTCCCCCACTACACTGCACCACACCAAGCACTGACTGCCGTCAAAATTATTACTGGAGGAGAGAAAGCAGCAGGGCCGATTCATCAGGATCTCAGGCTGTGTGATGTCTCCGATCTTCCTGTTAGCTAACTTCAAGGGTCGTCCTCTCTCCAGAAGGCGCTAGAATTGCGATTAAGTAGCCGCTTTAGGCCACAGAATGCCAAAGTAGGTATGGCCAGTGCCAGAAGTGGCATGAGGCAGGCTAAAGCGGCTACCTAGTCACGATTCACGCCAAGATAGGCAGCTGAAATGTAGGCCCAGAATATCCTGGCCTCCATTTCAGCCGCCTATCTTTGCCATGGAATCCTAAAACCAGACCACAGCTAGAATAAGGTGATCATGGCAGGAGAATTTATCCCCAATCAGCTGAGCCGGCAGGACTCCTCAAAGCTGTGACTTCGGGTAGTTCTGCCGGCTTAGCTGATCAGGGGAAATTCCCTTACTGTGATCAGCTCATCTGGCTGCAGCAAAGATAAGACACCCCCCTCCCAATCGGCAGGAGGGATGTCCACTCCCTCCTGCCTGAGAACATTCTTCCCACATCCAAAATCAGCAGGACGGATGCCCACTCGCTCCTGCTTGACACCCACACCTCCAAAATGCTCACTCCCTCCTGCCTAATACCCCCAACAATTCCCCATCCTAAATCAGCAGGGGGGATACCCACTCCATCCGGCTGGATACCCCCCAAACCCTCAACACCCCACCCTGACACCCCCAAACCCCCAACACCCTACCATGACATCCCTGAATACCTCATCCCAACACCTCTGACACCCCCCCCTAGCCCCCAACACCCCACCCGGTACCCCCTAACTCCGGACCCCCATAATTAAATGAAATAACTATTTCTGAAGTTTATGGGGACAGGCAGGGATGGAAGAAATTACTTGTGGAGAGGCTGGGGATGGATTTGATTCCAGCAGGGACAGATTGGACTCCAGTGGGGACAAGCTTTATTTCTGTCCCCGTGCAACTCTCTAAGGGAGAGTGGATTTGAAGTCAGTGGAAGATGCCAGACAGTGATCAGGGGAGGTTGTTGAGAAAGGTGGGAATGCTGAACCCGAGGTGAAGGGGAGAGAGAGATGTATGACATATGTGAGGGGGGGAGGGGGGCTCAGGCCTCCAATTGTTTTGAGCCCTTGAGCTCTGCTTAAGTTGTCCCAATGATCAGTTCATCCACGGTTAGAACTATCTCTGGCCCCACAAATTCTGCCTTACCACACCTTAGTTCTCATATGACTTGAAATGCTTGCAATTTTATGTCCTATGAAACTACGACTCTCCTTAAAGATTCCATCTAGAGTCAATTTCAGCTTTAAAGAAAATAATAGCAAAGCATTGCCCCTTTAAATTCAAAATTCAATAGGTTAAAAAAAAAAGCCTGACAGATCCTCACTCTCTCAAAACAGAAAGAAAATTTCCCAGATTGATTTCTTCATGGCTTCTTAAACAGGTAATTAATTCACTGGCAACCTGAGGACAAACTGCAGAGAGTCGTTAATATTGTAAATTCAGATATACTTCAATAATTGCCTGACACCCCCCCCCCCCTGTCACCCCAAAACAGATAGCAGTGCAGCTTGGGAGGGGGCGAGGGAGGTGCAGGGGATTGATTTTCGAGACACACAAGGTGACAGCCCAGCAAGGAGAGGCAGGAAGGCTATTGATTCTTTTTATAAGACAGTAATATAATATTTATCCTATTGTAAACAGAATTAACCTGATATCACAGGTCATTCGCTCAGTAAAGTGATCCTCTCCCTTCAATTGCTCAAGCAAATCTTTACAGAGAAGGAAGACACATTAGATGCACAATCAAATCTCTCATATGTGGAAGACTCAAAATTTACTTGAGCACCTCTTGCTTATTTATTTGGGTCGCACTCTTTTCAGTAGCAACACAAGATGAATTACATTCAGTAAGCCAGAGGGAATTTTGCACAAATTTTTGAAACTTCTGCAAAATTTGACATTATTTATAGTGTTTTTCCCCAGAATTTCTTCATCCTGCTTTTTCCCTCCTCAGGCTCCAGCCTCCCTTGTTCCATCTCTCACGCCAACTGCAGTTTTCCCTTCCCCAAACTCCTAACAGGACCCTTAATTCTGTCTGCCTCCAAAGTCTTCCCCCACATGTAATAATCCTGCCTCTTTCTCCTTCCCTCCTCCAGACAAAGAATATAAGAATTGCCGCTGCTGGGTCAGACCAGTGGTCCATCGTGCCCAGCAGTCCACTCACGCAGTGGCCCTTAGGTCAAAGACCAGTGCCCTAACTGAGACTAGCCTTACCTGCGTACGTTTAGGGTTCAGCAGGAACTTGTCTACCTTTGTCTTGAATCCCTGGAGGGTGTTTTCCCCTATAACGGACTCCGGAAGAGGGTTCCAGTTTTCTACCACTCTCTGGGTGAAGAAGAACTTCCTTACGTTCATACAGAATCTATCCCCTTTCAACTTTAGAGAGTGCCCTCTCGTTCTCCCTACCTTGGAGAGGGTGAACAACCTGTCTTTATTTACTAAGTCTATTCCCTTCATTATCTTGAATGTTTCCATCATGTCCCCTCTCAGTCTCCTCTGTTCAAGGAAGAAGAGGCCCAGTTTCTCTAATCTCTCACTTTACGGCAACTCCTCCAGCCCCTTAACCATTTTAATTGCTCTTCTCTGGACCCTTTTGAGTAGTATCGTGTCCTTCTTCATGTAAGGCGACCAGTGCCCTGTTCCACCCCCAGCCATATCCACTCCGCCCCTCCCCAGCCCCACCCCATTCTGCCCCCAGCCCTACCTCCCCGCAAACGTTGTCTTTTCTTCCTCAAGCTCGGGGCTGTTTCTGGAGAGCCTCCGAACGTGCACGGATGCAACATGATGATGTAACATCGCATCCACGCATGCTCAGAGGCCCTCCAAACGTAGCCTCGAGCTCAGGGCCTTCCAAAACCCAGACAAACTGACGGGTTTTGGAAATCCCCCTAGGCATCTGGAGAGCCCTCTAAAAAGAGGACATGTCCAAGGTTTCCCAGATATCTGGTAACCCTATCCAGGGGCACAGCCCTACTAGGGTTACCAGATTTCTTTGACCAAAAAAATGAGGACATGTGGCCCCGCTTGTCATTTAGAAATTGGACAATTAACCAGCACTAAAATGACTCACAGGATTTTAACAATGATTATAGAGCATCAGGGCCAGTTAAAATCCCACTGCAGTTCCTTGTGAGCCCACTAGGGACAGGAAAAAGTACCTGCATATAATTTATGTAAACTGTTCTGATTGTACCCACAGAAAAGCAGTATATTAAATCCATGACCCTTCTCTGCTCTGCCTTCCCTCCCCCCCCCCCCCAAACAACCAGGGCACATTCTCACCTTGTTTTGTCTCTCTCCTCATGGCACACTCGGCATAAGGTTACTAGATTTTTGGTTTGTAAATCCCAGATACTTGGGCAGGGTGAGGTATGGTCTAGCCCACTCCAGCAACTTTCTATTATAAAATAATGAATTACTAAAACTAAATATTTTATGCTTTCCATCCCCTCCCATTTAGGGCTGGCATCTTCCCCATGCTTCTCTGGTCCCCCCCCCCCCTCCTCCCTCTGGTCTAGCATCTTCCCCTTGCTTTGACCATCTTTCTCTTGCTCCCCCTGCCCCATTTACATCTCATCTTCCATTTACTTCCTGACCCTGTCTAGTTTGTCCCCTTATTTCAGCCAACAAAATAAAAGAATAAAGACTGGGAGCACATGCTTGTCCATGCACCCTCCCCCACATTCAAGCCAGATTTCCCTCTCCATAAGCCCGGAGGCAGGCATGAAAGAGTCAGTCATTTTTCTTACCTACGTTCTGCTCTCCTCTGTTTCCTCCATGCTGAATTGTCTGTGCATCCCCTTCCCCCCACAAGGCTTGAACAGGAACATTTGCTGGCTAGTAGTATAGCACACAGTGGTACTGCACCAGGCCACACCTAGATCCAAATTGCTGTGCTATTGCAACTCATATCATATCAGTAACAGGCACAGTAAAGTCAGGATATGTCAGGCTGGCTGGTGCAATATAATGGGGGCCTGGGCTGAACTGGGTGCTGACCTATGTGTGGGAGTGAAGTGATATGATAGAGCAGTGTTTTTCAACCTTTTTTGGGCAAAGGCACACTTGTTTCATGAAAAAAATCACGAGGCACACCACCATTAGAAAATGTTAAAAAATTTAACTCTCTGCCTATATTGACTATATATAAAGTAATTCTCTTGAATAGGAATCAAATAAACACAAAGAAAGTATTTTATAATTACTTTATTACGAAATAAAAATTATAAAATACTTTATTCAGTGCGAAACCTGGGCCTGTTTGGCTGAACACAAAGCTGATATTCTGGCTGGAATCGAAGAAAGACACACACGTAGCTCTTCGTCAACAGCTCTCAGTCTCTCTCTGTATTTGGTTTTTATAGCATACAAAAATAGACAAATATACCCTCCATCCTTTTTATTAAACCACAATAGCAGTTTTTAGCGCAGGGAGCTGCGCTGAATGCCCAGCGCTGCTCTTGACGCTCATAGGCTCCCTGCGCTAAAAACCACTATTGCGGTTTAGTAAAAGGTGACCATATTGTAAAATATAGACAGCAGATATAAATTCAGAACTGTGCATAGTAAGTGAAGGGAAGTTTTCATCTCTGGGAATTTACCCAGTTAACTATTAAGTTATTTGGGCAAATTCCTTTGAAAACTGTGGTAATACTGCCTCCACTTTGCTAAATTTAAAATAAAATCATTTTTCCTACCTTGTCTGGTGATTTCTGGTTGCACTTTCTTCTTCTGACTGTGCATCCAATCTTTCTTCCCTTCTTTCAGCCTGTATGCTTTCTCTCCTCCACACCTCATTCCCTCCCCCAACTTTTTCTTCCTCTCTCCCTGACCTTTCTTTCTTTTTTTCTGTTTCTCTTCTTTCCTTCTGTTTCCCTGCCTGCCCCCTTTCTTTCTTTCTCCCTGCCGTTCTCCAAGCCACTGCCACTGCCGCTGCCATCGGGGAACAGGAGTCGGACCCACCAATGGATAACAGGCCCCAAAGCCGACGCCGACGCATGCTCTCCCTGACGTCAATTCTGCAATCGGAGAGGAAGTTCCGCCCAGCCAGGCAGCGATTGGCTGGCCCGAACTTCCTCTCCGACTGCAGAAGAAGACTTATCGTCTCGATAGATTAGATCGCCAAGACAAAGTGAGTCCTGGGTGATCGACTCACTTTGCCTTGGCGAGCTACTGGCGCCCCTGCCTCGGGCCCCCTGTCAGCTCCGGGCCCGGCGGCCCTGCGGCACACCAGGCAACATCTCGCGGCACACTAGTGTGCCGCGGAACAGCGGTTGAAAAACACTGTGATAGAGGTTAATAAACTAATGAGTGGAGTGGAAAAGGTTGATGTGAATTGCTTGTTCACTCTTTCCAGAAATATTAGGACTAGGGGGCATGCAATGAAGCTACTAAGTAGCAGATTTAAAACAAACCAGAAAAAAATATTTCTTCACACAACATGCAATTAAACTCTGGAATTCACTGTTGGAGAATGTGGTGAAATCAGTTAGCTTAGTGGGGTTTAAAAAAGGTTTGGATAATTTCCCTAAAGAAAAGTCCAAAGGCCATTATTGAGATGGTTTGGGGAAAATCCACTGCTTATTTCTAGGATAAGCAGTGTAAAATCTGTTTTACTACTTGGGATCTAACTGGATACTTGGGACCTGGGTTGGCCACTGATGAAAACAGGATACTAGGTTTGATGGACCTTCAGTCTGTCCCATTATGGCAATTCTTATGTTCTTGGGCCAGCCTACCTCAAAAGCGGTTGAGTTGGGGCACTACTGCACTGCATTTCTACTGTTTCCTGTCTGCAGAAGAATGTGAATTTGCATGCCAAATGTCTGTATAAAGGCAAAGACAGGGAATAAAAAGGGGAAAGGCTCATGTACAATGTGGATTTTTAGAATCGGGGACACCTACTCTCCTAAGAAGAACCAATCAGGGATATTTAGGTAAATTTGGGGACAATCCCCGAAAATCAGAGACATCTGATAACCCTAACTCAGCATCAACTGCTCTCTGTCCCTCACCTTTGCAGAGATTGTATGGGAGGAGGAAGTGAACTGCTGCTGATTGGATCACTTCTCCTCTGCTGGATTACATCTGGCTGTTTAGGTGAACTGTGTGGACCTCCCTACAGCCCTGCTGTTCACCTAAATATAAAGTTACCATATCTGTGAAGTCAAAAAAGAAGAAACATGACCCTGCCCCGGCCCCACCCCTTCCTTCCACATAGTGTTACCATATGGCTCCAGATAAAGGAGGACGGATGGAGACATCTGGATTTTACTTCCATTGCTTTTAATGGAAGCAAAACCCGGATGTCTTAATCCGTCCTCTTTTTTTCTGGAGCCATATGGTAACCCTACTTCCACATGATCCTGCCCCCAGCCCCACCTTCCACCAGACTTGCCCCACCCCAACCCAACCTTTCACCATTTCCTTAGTCCCCCTTCCCATCTTCTGTACCCTTTTAGAGCTTCTCTCTTTCTCACCCCCCAATCCCCTCCCTCAGGTACTTCTCACTCTATCTCTCCTTCCCTCCCTCCAACCCCACCTCCCCCAGCAGGATCCAGTGGCGCGAGGTTTCTCTCTATAACTTTTCTGGAGACTGCACCTTCAAAAAAATCAGACGATACTGAGTGTGGACGAGTACGGTTCCTTTTTTCTATATCTTGCCTAAAATTCATAAAAACTTGAATTTTCCACCTGGACGCCCTATAGTATCGTCATGTGGGTCACTGCATGAAAGGATAAATCAATATGTAGATATCTTTTTACAACCATTAGTGTTTACGGTTACATCATTTATTCAAGATACTACACATTTTTTACGCTTATTAGCTCAACATCATCCCTCATGCAATAAGATTCAGGTCACATTAGATGTACAGGCTCTGTATACTAATATTCCGCAAGACTTAGCTCTTAAAATTGTAGAGGATTTTTTGAACAACCGTACTCGTCTACACTCAGTACCGTCTGATTTTTTGACTAGTCTGCTTTCAATGTCCTTGAAGAAAAATTATTTTATGTTTCAGGATGTCTTTTATCAACAACAATCTGGGACTGCGATGGGTGTCACATGTGCCCCTTCATTAGCTAACTTATTTATGGCACATTTTGAAGACACTTTTGTATACACCTCATTTTGGTTTTCGAAAGTAATTTTTTGGTGCAGATATATAGATGACATCTTTTTTTCTGTGGGAAGATTCTGAGACTAATTTGGATGCCTTTGTAGCTTTTCTTAATGGTTGCTTACCTACAATACATTTTGAAAAATTATCCGATAGTCGACAGATTCCTTTTTTTGGATGTCATGATTAAGATTCAAGAAAATAAATTTGTTACCACAGTCTATCGTAAAGCTACTGACAGGAACACTTTGTTGGATTTTTCAAGTTCTCATCCGCTTCACTTGAAGGAAAACTTACCTAACTCCCAGTTTTTGCTAATTTGTCCCTTTTATTTCAGCCATCTCTACCTTTCTTTTTCTCCTTTTCAATTCAGCTATCTCTGTCTTTCTCTCTCCCCCCTTCCAGTCCAGCCACCTTCACCTCTGACTCTCCTCTGACCTTCCAGCAAGCCATCTCCACCTTTCTCTTTCCCCTTCCATTCCAGCCCAGCCATCTCCACTTCCAGACCCAGTCCAGCCTTTACTTTTCTCTCCACTTTCAGACCCAGTCTAGCACTTGCACCTCTGTCTCCTCCCTTCTGGCCTTGCATGTAATTCTCTTCCCTTTTTTTTTTCCTTTCTCTACCCTTCTCCCAAACCCTCAAATCTCCCTTTGCAACTCCTTCTGATCGGTGCAGCATTTGCAAGTGCAGGTTTACAATGCAGAGACTCTCCTCAACTACTCTGTCTCTGCCTTGTCCTGCCCTGTAGTAAACGGGCCCAGGGCCTGTAGGTCTAAGAACAGCATTGTATAGTTTCATGACTTGTCTCTTTTGACCATTGCTGTAGCTGACTCTTAGTTCTAGCCAGCAACTCCTGAGTAGTGTCTGTTGGTTATTATAAAATATCTGTATTTCAGTAGAGTGTATGCCTCTATTGTTCTTGTATGCATTATATGAAGGGAACATGTTTGAATTTACCTATTCGAAATACAGAAAATTCTAGGCTGCACAATACCTTTAAAGAGTGTTTCACAAAGAACTACAAATGCACTCACTCGGCTGCCACTCACTATCTCTCTTTATTTATCTCCCCTATGATCCCCCACCCTCCCCCGTGAGCTCTGCTTGTCAGCCTAGCATTGCTAGCAGCCAGCACTTTCAGTTGGCTTAACCAATGTCAGCAAAGGCCTATGGGAGATCATATCATTCTTGTCTGACCTTAGGGAATGTCATTGCAAACAGCCTTAGCCTGCCTAAATTAAATCAGTGCTTAGAGGACCTGGCAGTAAAGAGATGCGAAGAGGTGTTAAGATGTGTTAATGTCTGATACTTAGGATGAAGATACCAGTGCCAGAGGCATACTGGAAATTACATTTGATTCCAGTCTGTAAAGGACAGGTTTTCCTTCTATTCTTCTCCAGTATCACACACCTAACTCCCCTTCCTTACCATTGAAACTAACCATTGTTTCAAACAGTTTACAAAGATAGGGATACTTAACTTCAATAGATTCTATTGAAGTTCAATAAATTCTATTTTTTAGAATAAGACTCCAATCTATAAAAAGCCCCCTCTCAACATCACCCCTCTTGCTCTATCTCTGCAACCCGAAGCTTAGACCATCACCCCCCACCCCACCCCCTTTCTCTTTCTCTCTCTCTTGCTCTCCCTGGAACATCACGCTTCTCCGTCTCTCTTTCCCTTGGATTCTTTTCTTTTTCTGTTCTCTCTCATTCACAAGAGCATAGAAGCAGTCTCTGAATCCACTCTGTATTTGTATGTTTCTAAAGGTTGCCTTTCTGTATTTCTATATTATATTCTTTATGCAATCACTTCTGGCTGTGCTTGTCATTTGATTCTACTTCCTAATGAATCTTCTGTGAGGATATTGAACCCAGGACCCGATGGATTCACCTCCAAATCTGACCTTTTGGGGGAGTCTAATCTTACATTTTGGGGGCTTGTTTCGGTTCTTCATGAAGAATTTCATCTGGGTAAGTAGAATTCAATTTTTTTATATGCAATAGGTAAGATTTTAGGCTGCATTGGTTTTATAGACAGAGTGAGATAGAAATCGAAAGACCTTGGGAAACCCTTAGGTTGTACTTTAGACTGGATGACACACTAGCTGGTAAGGCCCTCCTATCTGTGTCCTTCTCTTCAACTGCCAACTCCAGACTCCGTCCTTTCTGCCTCGCTGCGCCATATGCTTGGAACAAGCTGCCCGAATCCCTACGGTGGGCTCCGTCTCTGGCAATGTTGAATGCTCAGTTAAAAGCTCGCCTCTTTGAGAGTGCTTTTGACTCCTAACTCCTCTCACCTTGGGTTCCGCACCTCTAACCCTTTAAATTGTGCCTTTCTGTCCCAGTTAGATTGTAAGCTCTTCCGAGCAGGGACTATCTATATATGTCAAAATGTACAGCGCTGCTTACGCCTTTCAGTGCTGTATAAGTGATAAGTAGTAGTGGTACTTTACTTCCCTCTCTTCATTTGTTGTTAGATGGACACAACTCACTATCTGGACTAATTTGGTAGGACTAATGGAAAGGAAAACAAAAGGAAAGAAAATGATCAGGTAAGGCATAATTTTTCCTTGCATTTACACAATTTGCTACTTACATGCATCTTTACAGTGCTTAGTTATTTTTATTTATTTAAGAAATTTATATACCGCAAATAACCTACACAGTTTACATAAGTAACATACATAAAATTTGACAATACAACATAATTGTTATTAAAACAAATCCTACATAAATGGTTTGGATAGGCTGGAGTAAGCATCAATGGCAACTCCAGTAATTGGAACAAAAGGACTGCTAAGGTTTGTGGCCCAGAGGAAACAAAGATATAAAAAGACAATTCAATCATGAAATTGTAATACTGTACATGTAGTTACAGGGCAGACTGGATGGACTATTCAGGTCTTCATCTGCCGTCATTTACTATGTTACTATATCATAAAATAACATCAAAAGGCATAAATCAAATCCTTGACCATGCACACAGCTTCACATCTTGATAACATAGCATAACTAATCTTATATAATACCGCTTCAACCTCACAGCTCAGCGTGGGTTACAAGAAAGAGAACTGTGCATATGCAGAGAAATGACAATTCTATATAAAGAATTCAAGGAGAAAAATATAGAAATATAACAGTTGAGATGACTTTTTAATAATTTCCTGAAGTTAATGTAAAAAAAAAAATCTTTTAAATCAGCAACTCCTAACTGCAGCGAAAGCAAAAAATCTAATTTCAATAACGAGGTGTCTACCATTTGTAAAGAGGAAATGCATCCACAAACAAATAGGTTTTCAATAGCTTCTTAAAGCTCAGGCTGGGTACACAAAACCACTTATGCACAAACTGTAAGTGTATATGTACTGGCAAAATTGCTGGTATTTTGTATATGTATGTGTGTAAATAGCAATAATTGGCCCATTCATTGAGAACTATCAGTATTCTCTGGGCTCAGACATATTATACTGGTGGTGATTCATCTTGGTTTTGAGGACTTTTTGAATTCTCTAACCCTTATGTTAGGGTATTTTTTACACTGTACCCACATTGGTGGATTTGTAGGTTATTGATCCACGTGCTAGTGTGTTGTATTATGCTGTGAGGCTTGTAGGTTATATACGTATAATTATGTAGGTTTTGCATTTCATTTTATGTCAGAATCAAATATCTCTTGGTCTTGTGGTCAGATGATAGTTGCTTCCTGGTTTACATCATCCTCTTTCTCAGTGGTATACCTCTGTATTTTCTGTGGCCTGACAAATGCGCGCAGAACAATCACGCCTCGTCAATCGCACCCCATCAAATGTGCGCACCGACAAGTGCACACAGGACAATGGCGCTCTGTCAATTGCGCTCCATACAGCGGATACTATTTTGTCTTTTAGAGGGTTACGCCACTACACTATACTTAAAATAACTTGGTATCTAGTGTTAGGGTAAGGCTTATAAGAAGATTTAATCCTCATCTAAACCTTACTCTAGCACTAGTGCAATTGATGGGGCACCATTGTCCTGCACACATTTGACGGGGCGCGATTGACGGGGCGTAATTGTCCTGCGTTCATTTGTCGGTGTATCGTATTTTCTTATCATCTGATGACTTCTCTTTAGAAACATAGAAACATAAAGTATGACGGCAGAAAAGGGCCGTCGGCCTAACAAGTCTGCCCACTCGAATAACCCCCCCCCCAGCACTTCCTCGAAGTGAACCCACATGTTTATCCCATTTATTCTTAAAATCAAGCACGCTGTTGGCCTCTACTACCTGAAGTGGAAGATCATTCCAACGATCAACCACCCTTTCAGTGAAGAAATACTTCATAGTGTCACCATGAAATCTCCCACCCCTGATTTTTAGTGGATGCCCTCTTGTCGCCTTAGGTCCTGTAAGGAAAAAGATGTCTTCTTCCATCTCCATACGTCCAGTAACATATTTGAACGTCTCTATCATGTCTCCCCTCTCTCTGCGTTCTTCGAGAGTATAGCTGCAACTTACCTAGACATTCTTCATATGGGAGATACTTGAGTCCTGAGACCATCCTAGTGGTCAATCTCTGAACCGACTCTATTCTCAGCACATCCTTTTGATAATGTGGCCTCCAAAACTGAACACAGTATTCCAGATGTGGTCTCAACATGGACCTGTAAAGCGGCATTACCACTTCGGGCTTTCAGCTGACGAAACTTCTCCGGATGCAACCCAGTATTTGTCTAGCCTTGGATGAAGCTTTCTTCACTTGATTGGCAGCATTCAGATCTTCACTAATGATTACTCCCAGGTCCCGTTCTGTAACAGTTCTAGTTAAGGTCTCACCGTTCAGAGTGTAGGTTCTGCAAGGGTTTCCGCTACCAAGGTGCATAACTTTACATTTTTTGGCATTAAAGCTCAGCTGCCAAATAGTAGACCATTGCTCCAGTAAAAGTAGGTCCTGTGTCATAGTGTCGGGTACATTGCAGAATTTAGCGTCATCGGCAAATAATGCAATTTTACTCTGAAGTCCCTGAGGCAGATCCTGTACGAAGATATTAAATAGGATTGGACCCAGGATCGAGCCTTGCAGTACTCCACTGAACACTTCCGACGTTTCGGAGGGAGTACCGTTTACCACCACCCTTTGAAGTCTGCCACTGAGCCAGTCTTTAACCCATGCAGTTAATGTTTCTCCTAGACCCACCGAGCTCATCTTGTTCAATAATCTACGGTGTGGGACACCATCAAAAGCCTTACTGAAGTCCAGATACACTACATCCAGGGACTTTCTCTTATCTAGTTTTTTATTTGTTTGAATGGTAGATCTCTTTATATAGGCCTTGTTACTGTTTTCTCTCTCCAGTTAGCGTTTTGAATTCCTCTCCATATATTTTCTATTACAATAAATTCCCCCTCCCTGTATATACTTTCTGCAGTATCTTCTCTTTGTTTGTGGCAACTGCTCTCATGTGCCTTCTTTCCACTTTTTTCTAACTCCTTTAGTTTCTTTTCTATCCTCTCTCTCTCATATGCCTTTTTTCCTCTCTCCCTTTCGCTGTCCATATTCATTCAGTCAGGAATTAAGAGAGTGAGGGCAGAAGGGTGAGGGGTTAAATTTGGTAAAAGAATTTAGAAGAGAGAAGGAAAAGCTGTGACATGATGTCCTTGTGGGGAGCGGAACCTTTAATTAAATGAGGGACCGATAGCAGCAAAGCCGCTAATTCAAGGGCTAACAATGGGAATGTCTGTGAAGCAGAACCATGAAAGGGAACAGACATGAAAAATGAAAAGACGGAGGGATTCGGGAAGGGGGATGGTGTACAAGCATTAACCCCACTTCGCTGTTGCCCTCCACATACACATTGAGGCGGCTTGTCTTTGGAGACAATGGTGATGTATTGGAAGGGCTCCCTGGATCCTCTTGTTAAATTATTTTAAGAAAACAAAAAGTGTCTTACCAAGTGGAACAGAGTTGGTGAGAGCCCCCTGATAAGAAATTGGCAGCACATCACTCATTGAGAGTTTGTCCCTACTGTGAGGCTATTTGTGACATAAATATAGAGCATTTCCCTTAAGGTGGAATACACACACACACACACACCCCTGATAGAGTTTATTCAACATAAGACCTCTTCAGCTTTTTCAAGGAGAAGTCAGAAAGTGGACTTCACATATCCTTGGATGTGCTGTCTGGGGCTAAAATTGCTGATATCCTCCATGGATGGTAGGCACACATCTAGGCATTCTGTAGTAACTTGTAGGTCTTGATTCCTCTCATTAGCTGTCTATAGTTAAACTTTGCTTGTCCCCCCAAAAAGGCCACCCGAAGAATAGCTCAGGGTCAGATGCTGACAAGAAGCGGAAAGAAAGGGAAGAAGGGAATGACATGGGCAGTGGGGAGAGAAAATGCTGTTGCATCTGAAAAGGAAGGGCGTCTGACTCCTGAGAAGGGCAAATGTCAAGAAGATCTTTAGCAATTCCTGCCTGGTTCACCTATCTTCCCTTTGCATCCCCATCCTTTTTTCTTACTTTCAGAAGTGGTCCTGGATGTGGTAATTTAAGTTTAGCTCACATCTTTCTGATAGCCCAAGGTGAGTTATATTCAGGTATAGTAGGCATTTCTCTGTCCCCAGAGGGCTCACAATCTAAGATTGTAACTGAGGCATTGGAGGGTTAAGTGACACGGCCAAGACCACAAAAAAATGCAAGTGGGATATAAACTCTGCTCTAGCTGGTTTACGGCCGGCTGCACTAACCACTGGGCTACTCCTTCACTTCTTAACCACCATGGGAGAAGCTGTGAAGAAGTACAAACTGTGCAAGTTGTATGACCACTGCAAGGACTCCCAGCTTTACTCCACAGTTGATTTGGTTTTCATTTGTATTGCAAATTCTAAAAATGTGCACATTCATTAATCCCCCTCCCTTTGCATATCTCATGGATCACATTATACTGAGGATAAAGAGAAGAAGGGTTGCAGAAGCTTTTGGGAGGCAATTTAATTTAATATAGATTCTTGTAGCCTACCCTCTTTAGCTAAATACTGTACAAAGTGGGTTACAACTTACAATCTGCCTAAACAATCCTTGCTTTTAAATTAAGGAAGATTTACAAGATTAGCTGCCCCTTTGTCGTTGGTAGGCAATAAGAGCTTTACATAGTGTCACATGTAGGTACTCATTGACCTTGAAGCCATTTGAAAGTGAAAGTGGGACCCTCACTTCTCTTTTCTAATAAGGACATCAAAAGTGTAAGAGAAAGAAGATATTGAAAAATAATTGAGGTTAATAGATATATTAGAGGAATAGAGGCAAATAAGGAGATGTGGACATCAGATGAATTTGTGGTGTGGCATATTTTTATATATGTATTTGAAACAGAGTCATGAAGATGAAGAGTCAAAAGGTCAAAGGGAATGCGTCAAGAAGGACAGACTGAAAAAGAGGCAAGTAGACTCATAACTTATACTCCATCATTCCTCTGCTCCCCACCCCCCTTAGTTTAAGAACATAAGAATTGCCATACTGGGACAGATCGAAGGTCTTTCAAGCCCAGTATCCTGTTTCCAACAGTGGCCAACCCAGGTCCCATGTATCTGGCAGACACCCAAATCGTAGCACATTCCAGAGCGGAGATTGTGATGTCACAATGCCTCGTTCCACCAATGCCTAAGAATCAAACTCATCAATGATGTCACAATGGCTTGATTGTCCTATACTTGGCTCACATAAGAACATAAGAATTGCTGTACTGGGACAGACCAAAGGTCCATCATGTCCAGTATCCTGTTTCCAACAGTGTCCAACCCAGGTCCCAAGTACCTAGCTAGATCCAAGTAGCGAAACCTGTGCCACAGATGTTCTGCCACTCTGCAATGGAGGTACAAATTTATGTACACCAGGTGTGGAGCCTAGGCCCGGAGCCTCCGCTCAGGTAAACATCATCATGTGTCTCCCTCAGTATCTCCTTTCTATCAGTCAGTTTGAACTTTTTATGCTTTCCAACACAATGGATCTTAGAAAGAAATTAAACATGTTGGTTTCAGAATGCCTGTCCATTTGTCTGTCTGAAAATGTATCAGAGCAAGACCAACTTCATTGTGGAGGCAAAATTAGTAAAACATAGATCAAGTCCAATAAGTTTGAAAGTACATACTTGTGACAAAAGGGTGCATTTCCCTGGTGTGGTAACTGGGAATGTATGTGGTAAAAAGATGTGTGTGGGGAATATGTTGATGATGGTTTGTATAGGGTTTTTTGAGGTGTTCTCTTTCCTATTCTAAGTTCTCTACCTCTTGAGCTTTCTCACCTCCAATACTGTTTCCCCCTTGGACTTCCTCGGTTTTTCCATTGCATTCTTCCTCCCATTTCGTTTTTCCTCTCTTGATTGCAGAATTTCCCAAACTATGAGTTGGAACCCCAAACAGAATTAGAAAACTCACATTTGGGATCACAATCTGGGTAGAATCTCTATATGAGTGCACCGCTGAAAAGTTCTCAGCCCAACCAACAAAGTTGGGGCAGTCTCCATCAAGGGCTATAAACTTGGGGCTCCTTTTACTAAGGTGCGCTAACATTTTTAGTGCACGCAGCAGATTAGCGTGCGCTAACCCTGCGCTACGTGGCTAGAACTAATGCCAGCTCAATGATGGCATTAGCGTCCAGCACGCACGGCATTGTAGCGTGCGCTATTCCACGCGTTAATGCCCTAATGCAGCTTAGTAAAAGGAGCCCTTAGTCCAGCAATGTTCTACTTTTTTCATTCCATATTTTTCTAACGGAATGAAATAGTGGAATATCACCGGAGTAAGTGTTTAGCCCTCAATGGAGACTGCCACAACTTTGTTGGTTGGGCTGAGAACTTTTCAGCGGCTCCTCATAGGTGCATCATTATTTTACTTCTCTGGAGGGGTTCACACAATTTCATTTGGTAGCTACCATGGCATCCGGACCACAAAAAGATTGACAAGCACTGCTCTACTTTATTCAATCTTCCAAGCCTCTTCCTTTTCCCACATTGCCCCTCCCCCCCCAATCTGAGATTCTTATTATCTCCGTGGTGTAACCTCACCTTGAGTAATGCATTCAATTCTGGTTGGCTGTATTAAAAAATATATATATAGCAATATTAGAAAAGGTTCAAAAAAGAGCTTACAAAATGATAAAAGGGATGGAACTCCTCTCATATGATCAAGGCTAAAAATGATAGTGCTCTTCAGCTTGGAAAAGAGATAGTTGAGAGGGGGATATGATTGTGGTCTATAAAATCCTGAATGTTGTACAACGGGTAAAAGTGAATCAATTTTTTACTCTTTCAAAAATGACAAAGACTGGGGAATACTAAAAAGTTACATGGAAATACCTTTAAAATAAATAGGAAATATTTTTTCACTCAATGAATAGTTAAACTTCTGGAACTCATTGCCAGGGAATGTGGTAACAGCAGTTAGCATAGCTGGGTTTATAAAAGGCATAAGAACATAACAGCTGCTTTTCTGGAACAGACCTAAGGTCCATCAAGCCCAGTATCCTGTTTCCAACAGTGGCCAACCCAGGTCACAAGTATCTGGCAAGATCCCAAAGAGTAAGACATATTTTATACTACTTATTTTATCCTAGGAATAAGCAGTGGATTTTGCCACATTCATCTTAATAATGGCTTATGGACTTCTCTTTTAGAACATTGTAATCCGTTCTGAGCTCTCTGGGGAGGATTGGATATAAAATTAAATAAATAAAAACTAGATAAATAACTTATCCAAACCTTTTTTAAACCCTTCCAAGTGAACTACTTTCAGCACATTCTCAAGCAATGAATTCCAGAGTTTAATTACAAGTTCTTGGAGGAAAAGTCCATAGTCTGCTATTGAGACAGACATGGAGGAACTCACTGCTTGCCCTAGAAATCAGTAGCATGGAATGTTGCTACTATTTGGGATTCTCTCAGGTACTTGTTCCTGGTTTGGCCCTGTTGGAAACAGGATACTGAGCTAAATGGACCATTGGTCTTACCCAGTATGGCCATTCTTATGTTATGTCTAACATGACCATTTATTTTTTTTCATCAAAACAGGACATTACTGATTTTCAGTCCCACCCCAGCCCTGCCCCCAAATTTTTTTCCATTCATTTTTCATGTACACACAATATCTTATTAATTCATAATAGTAACTATAAAATAAAAAAAATCCACAAAGCACACTGTATGCTGAAAAAATGTTAATAATCATTTATATTCTGTTTTTTTTTTCAAAGAGGTCAAGACAGATGACTTTAAGATATGCAATATCACCTCAGTAACAACTATAGAAAATAGACAAATATAGTGCAAAATATAGACAGCAGATATAAATTCTCAAAACTGACACATTTTAATCAATAAATTGAAAATAAAATCATATTTCCTATCTTTGTTGTCTGGTGAGTCTCTGGTTGCACTTCCTTCTAACTGTGCATCCTTTCTTTCTTTCTGTCTTTCTCCCTGCCCTCTTTTTTCTTTCTATATTTCTTTCTATATATTGCAAAGCTCCGGAACTTGGAGGCGAGGAGGATGGCAGTTTGAGTGCAGATCTCCTCTCCCTGGACAATCTGCCTGCTTTTAAATATCAGCAGCAGTGGGAGATCAATTGCTTTTACATCTAATCAGCAACGGGACCAACCCACCAAAAACCCACAGTCCCGATCCTGCAAAAATATGAGCTCCACCCTCCCTGCAGTCCGCTAGGAAAATCAACTGCTTTTACACCTAAGCAGCAGGACCAGCCACCACTACCAAGAGCCCTTTGCCCCGATCCAGCCAGGCATGTGAGCTCCTCCCTCTGCAGTCCATTGGAGAGATCAATCTACCTGCTTTTAAATATCAGCAACAGTGGGAAATCAACTGCTTTTACACCTCAGCAGCAGCGGAACTATCCGCAACTACCAAGAGCACACAGACCCGATCCAGCCAAGAGTGTGAGCTCCACCTCCCCCTGCAGTCCACTAGGAAGATCAACTGTTTTTTACACCTAAGCAGCAACAGGACCAGCCACCACTACCGAGAGCCCTTTGCCCTGATCCAGCCAGATAAGTAAGCTCTTCCCCCAGCATTCCGTTGGAAAAATCAATATGCTTGCTTTTAAATATCATCAGAAGTAGGAGATCAACTGCTTTTACACCTAAGCAGCACCAAGACCAGCCGCCACTATTGAGAGCTTTTGTCCCAATCCAACCAGACGTGTATGCTCTTCACCATACAATTTTGTTGGAGAGATCAATCTGCCTGCTTTTAAATATCAGCAGCATTGGGAAAACAACTGCTTTTACACCTAAGCAGCAACGGGTCCATCCGCAACCACCAAGAACCCACAGACCCGAACCTGCCAGGAATGTAAGATCCGCCCACCCTACAATCCGATAAGAAGATCAACTGTTTTTACACCTAAGCAGCAATAGGACCAGCCGCCACTACCGGGAACCCTTTGCCACGATCCAGCCAGATATATAAGATCTTCCCCCAGCATTCCATTGGATAGATCAATCTACCTGCTTTTAAATATCAGCAGCAGTGGGAGAACAACTGCTTTTACACCTAAGCAGCATTGGGACCAACCGCAACTACCAAGAGCCCATAGACCAGATCATGACAGGAGTGTGAGCTCCACACCTCCTGCAGTCCGCTAGGATGATCAACTGCTTTAACACCTAAGTAGCAGCAAGACCAGCTGCCTATAATAGGAGCCCTTGCCCCGATCCAGCCAGGCATGTGAGCTCCTCCCCCTATATCCCGTTTAAGAGATCAATCTACCTGCTTTAAATATCAGCAGCAGTAGAAAAACAACTGCTTTTACATACAAGCAGCAGCGAGACCTACCGCAACCACCAAGAGCCCACAGACCCGATCCTGCCAGGAGTGTGAACTCCTCCCCCTGCAGTCCATTGGAGAGATCAATCTGCCTGCTTTTAAATATCAGCAGCAGTGGAGATCAACTGCTTTTACACCTTAGCAGCAACGAGACCAGCCACAACTACCGAGAGCACACAGACCCGATCCTACCAAGAATGTGAACTCTTCCCCCCCTGCAATCCGCTAAGAAGATCGACTGTCGGCTCCTGGCGGCTTTCCCGCAGAGGAGAGAATCCTGCATTCACCGTGGGCCTCATCTGGGGCAGCCTCCTTGGAGCGGCTGAGGCATGGGCAGTGTGTCTGGGAGGGAATGCATGGATGGGAGAACATCGCAGGGAAGGAGACATAGGCATCCTGGGACTGTCGGCCAAGTCTCTTCCCTGAAGAAGCCCTTTCTGGAAACGTCAATCGCTCCTCCTAAACTTACTTGCTCCACTTCATCACTGACGCTGAAACCGTGGATTGAAGACAAAGTTTTATTTTATTTTTCTTTCCAGCTTATGATTTATCTTTAATCTTATCTATTGTTTTGCCTTTTGTCTTTGTTTTGTTCTATTTCTATCATTTAAATTTCTCCAGAATTCTACTGTTCAACGGCTCCCCCTTCTGCTTCTATTCCTTTCTCTCCTCTCTTCTACCTTCCAAATTATTTAGATCAATGCTGTCTTGTTAAAATGTTTATTTTATTTTTATTTTTCCTCTAACTCTACTTTTCACTTCTCTATTACCCTCCAGGTACTTTAGTTAGATTGTGAGCCTTCGGGACAGTAAGGGAATTTTTCAAGTACCTTTCTTATTTCTAATCTTAATGTATATTTTCTGTAAACCGCTTAGAACCTAACGGATGTAGCGGTATATAAGAAATAAATTACATTACATTACATTACATTACATTTCTCTCTCCCTGCCCCCAACCCAAGTCACTGTCGCCGCACTCCCCTAACTTTTTCTTTCTTTCTCTCTCCCTGCTCCCCCCCCAAGCCACCACTGCCATACTCCCGTAACTTTTTCTTTCATTCTTTCTCTCTCCCTGCCTCCCCCATGCCACCGCTACTGGCGACAACTTCTCCCTGCTTCCCCGCCACCGACTCAGCAATAGGCGAGGCGAGTGCAGCGACTGTACAATGGCCAGCCCAGAAGCCTTCCCCTGATGTCAATTCTGAAGTCGGAGAGGAAGTTCCGGGACAGCCAGTCACTGCCTGACTGCTCAGAACTTCCTCTCTGATGTCAGAATTGACGTCGGGGAGAAGGCTTCTGGGCCGGCCATTGTGCAGTCACTGTACTCGCCTGGCCTTGTTGCTGCGTTGGCGGCGGGGAATCAGGGAGAGAGCCCAGGCTCCATGATCACCTGTCCCGTTGTCTCCATGCACTACTTCGGGACGCTTTCTCTGAAAACGGGACATTTCGGTGTCTCAAAGCTGTGCGTGGGGACATGGGTTCTAAAAACGGGACTGTCCCGTTCAAAACAGGACATATGGTCACATTAGTCACATTTATGTCCCATAAAAATCAAAATGGGACATCTATGTCCTCAGTCCCGCCCTCAATCCCGCCCCCAATTTTTTCCATTCATTTTTCATGTACACATAATTCATAATGGTAACCATAAAATTTTTTTAAAAAAACACAAAGCACACTATACGCAGAGAAAATGTTAATTATCATTAATATTTGTGGGGGTTTCAAAGATGTCAAGACAGACGACTTTAAAATATGCAATGTCACCTCAGTAACTATATAAAAATAGACAAATATAGTGCAAAATATAGACAGCAGATATAAATTCTCAAAACTGACACATTTTAATCAATAAATTGAAAATAAAATCATTTTTCCTATCTTTGTTGTCTGGTGAGTCTCTGGTTGCACTTCCTTCTAACTGTGCATCCTTTCTTTCTTTGTCTTTCTCCCTGCCCTCTTTTTTCTTTCTATATTTCTTTCTCTCTCCCTGCCCCCAACCCAAGTCACTGTCGCCGCACTCCCCTAACTTTTTCTTTCTTTCTTTCTCCCTGCTCCCCCCCCAAGCCACCACTGCCATACTCCCGTAATTTTTTCTTTCATTCTTTCTCTCTCCCTGCCTCCCCCATACCACCGCTACTGGCGACAACTTCTCCCTGCTTCCCCGCCACCGACTCAGCAACAGGGCCAGGCGAGGCGAGTGCAGCGACTGCACAATGGCTAGCCCAGAAGCCTTCCCCTGATGTCAATTCTGAAGTCGGAGAGGAAGTTCCGGGACAGCCAATCACTGCCTGACTGCTCAGAACTTCCTCTCTGACGTCAGAATTGACGTCGGGGAGAAGGCTTCTGGGCCGTCCATTGTGCAGTCACTGTACTTGCCTGGCCTTGTTGCTGCGTTGGCGGCGGGGAATCAGGGAGAGAGCCCAGGCTCCGTGATCGCCTGTCCCATTGTCTCCATGCACTACTTCGGGACGCTTTCTCTGAAAACGGGACATTTCGGTGTCTCAAAGCTGTGCGTGGGGACATGGGTTCTAAAAACGGGACTGTCCCGTTCAAAACAGGACATATGGTCACATTAGTCACATTTATGTCCCATAAAAATCAAAATGGGACATCTATGTCTTCAGTCCCGCCCCCAATCCCGCCCCCAATTTTTTCCATTCATTTTTCATGTACACATAATATCTTATTAATTCATAATGGTAACCATAAATTTTTTTTTTAAAAACACAAAGCACACTATACGCAGAGAAAATGTTAATTATCATTAATATTTGTGGGGGTTTCAAAGATGTCAAGACAGACGACTTTAAAATATGCAATGTCACCTCAGTAACTATATAAAAATAGACAAATATAGTGCAAAATATAGACAGCAGATATAAATTCTCAAAACTGATACATTTTGATCACTAAATTGAAAATAAAATCATTTTTCCCACCTTTGCTGTCTGGTGATGTCATGAGTCTCTGGTTGCGTTTCCTTCTGACTGTGCATCCTTTCTTTCATTTCTTTCTTTCTGCAATCAGGCCCAACAATTGTCCCTTTCTATTCCCTCCCTCCTTCCTTCCTATGTCTTTAGTGCCCCCAGTGCCTCCTTCCTATGTCCTTAGTGCCCCTTTCTGTGTCCTTATTGCCCCCAGTGCCTCCTTCCTGTGTCCTTAGTGACCCTTCCTATGTCCTTAGTGCCCTCAATGCCTCCTTACTGTGTCCTTAGTGACCCTTCCTATATCCTTAGTGCCCCAAGTGCCTCCTTCCTATGTCCTTAGTGCCCCCAGTGCTCCTTCCTATGTCCTTAGTGCCCCCAGTGCCTCCATCCTATGTCATTAGTGCCCCTTCCTATATCCTTAGTGCCCCAAGTGCCTCCTTCCTATGTCCTTAGTGCCCCTTCCTATATATCCTTAGTGTCCTCAGTGCCTCCTTCCTATGTCCTTAGTGCCCCTTCCTATGTCCTTAGTGCCCTCAGTACCTCCTTCCTATGTCCTTAGTGCCCCTTCCTATGTCCTCAATGCCTCCTTCCCATGTCCTTAGTGCAGGGCCGCCATCAGGGCAGTACTACCAGTCCTGCATTCAGGGGCCCGGAGGTGAAAGGAGGCCCGGGCTCCCCCAGGGTCCTAGTGTTCCCTCTAAAGCAGCGGTCTCAAATATGCGGCCCGCGTGTGGCTCTCCAGGTTTTATTTGTGGCCCGCGGTCTGGAGGCGATCATTCTCTTCCTTTTGGAGCAGCAGCCGGCTCGTTCGTTCAAAGCCGCGGGTTGGCGGCTCCTTGCGCTATCCACTCCTGCATCGGAAGCCTCTCTGATGTCACACCATCAGTGAGGCTTCAGACGCAGGCGCGGTTCTCGCAAGGAGCCGCCACCCGCGGCTTTGAACGAATGAGCCGGCCAGATACGCTGCTGCTCCATTGGCGTACCAAGGGGGGGGGGGCGGTCAACTGTTCTCCTTAGCGTGCGGCTCGCGGCTCGTCTAGAGCAGTGGTGCCCAACCTGCTTCCCTTCCCTTCTCACTGCTGCCATCGGGGATCAGGCCGGCACCGTATCTTTGATTTCCCTGCTTCTCTTCCCTGCTGGGCCGACCAACTCTCGCGGCGGCCCGACATCAATTCTGACGTCGAGAGGACGTTCTGGCTAGCCAATCGCTGCCTGGCTGCCCGGAACGTCCTTTCCGACGTTAGAATTGACGTCGGGCGGCGAGAGTTGACCGGCCCCGTGCAGAAGAGAAGCAGGGACATTTCGTCCTGTTCCCGAAAGACAGACATAGAGAAAGAAAGAAAAAGTTGGGGGAGGGAATGAGGTCTGGAGGAGAGGAAGCATACAGGAGGCTGAAAGAAGGGAAGAAATATTGGATGCACAGTCAGAAGAATAAAGTGCAACCAGATGAAATTACCAAACAAAGGTAGGAAAATGATTTTATTTTCAATTTAGTGATCAAAATGTGTCTGAATTTATATATGCTGTCTATATTTTGCACTATGGCCCCCTTTTACTAAATCGCAATAGTGTTTTTTAGTACAGGGAGCCTATGAGCGTAGAGAGCAGCGCTGGGCATTTAGCGCAGTTCCCTGTGCTAAAAACTGCTATTGTGGTTTAATAAAAAGGATGGGGGGTATATTTGTCTATTTTTGTATGGTTGTTACTGAGGTGACAATGCATAGAGTCATCTGCCTTGACCTCTTTGAAAAAACCCAGAATAGGAATGATAATTAACATTTTCTCAGCGTATAGTGTGTTTTGTGTTTTTTAGTTTTATTTTTGGTAGATCATTTTGACTTGGTAATTTTAAAGTAGCTCGCAAGCCCAAAAAGTTTGGGCATCTCTGAGGTAGAGCGTTGAAACTGTGTATTTCTATTTTATCCCCCCTTTTACAAAACTGTGGAGCGTTTTTTAGCGCCAGCCGTGGTGGTAGCAGCTCTGATGCTCAGAATTCTATGAGCGTCAGGGCTGTTACCACTGTGGCTAAAATCCACACTACAGTTTTGTAAAAGGGGGAGGGGTTAGTTTGTGATGACATATTCCATACTAGGCGAAGGTGTTTTCCGTGTTCTGTGTGTTTGAAAGACATGGTTTTCTGTTAGGACTGACGATGTAGGATTGATCTGTGCTGGTCTGGCTTGTTTAGTTTTACAATGGGTGTATTGATGTACTGCTCACTGCAATATGTAAGATGCTGCCTTTTCCTAGGTACTCATGTGTGACGTGTGGTTTGTTACTATAAATCATGTTTTTCTTACAGATGGGGGGGTGCCAAAAAATGATGGGCCCCGGGTGTTACATATGCTAGGTACGCCACTGTATGTAAAGATACCAGAAAGCTGGCGTAGCAAAAACTTTAAGTAAATTAGCTCCCACAATAATTGAGTAATAAATGCGAAATTTGGTGCATAATGTCTCAGTACAACGTTGTTTTCAAAAGTACAATTTCAACCTCCAAGCTCTTTCCATTAGTTTACAAATTAAGTGTAAAGTTGCTAATTTGTGTAAAAAGGCCAAAAATAGGGTATTTTCAGCCTGCTTTTACAGAAAAATACCTTTCAGAAACTCTTTCAAATCAGTCTCATTAGAAAGAGCATATTTCAAACCTCCAAGAAAACCTTCATTTTTCTACGCAGGTTAGCAATGCCCGAAAAAGGGGGACAAAGTTGGGAGATGTCACCATGGCAACGGCCTACATTTCAACTTACAATTATGTCACTTTTCACACTGTTTTTCCCTGTTTATTTTTACTCAAGCTTTGGGTACAATTATAGTGTTCTTAATTAATGATTATTCCTAACTAGAAATTGAGGTGATAATTTTGTTGCATGCAGATCACAAATTACAACTTGTTTTCTTTTTCAGATCCACATTATTATTAATTCAGTTTAAAATGGATGCCAACGAATCGACTAATAATCCTTTTCTGCCAGACTGTGCCATTGGGCAAAAATTGTGGTCAAAGTGTCATGACGGCACATTTTATTCTAAAAAATGTGGGCTCATTTTTTTACATAATTTGTCAACCGATGAAAAATTGCTTATCACTCGGCGCTCTGAAGTTGAACTGATGGATAAAGACCAAATCTGCCTACACCACAAAGCAAAGTATCTCGACAAATACGAATTAAAGCAAACATTGTGTTGTAATCCATTTGAAAAGAAAAATCACATTGTTCAAAGTGGATTGTTAAAAGTCGATCTTGCCATGTCTAATGATTTTAGAAAAGTGGCAAAAATAAATATCAATTCTTCGAAACTAATGTTCCGCAACAGGAAGCAGTGAACTTAGTAGAATCTCAGTTGCTGAAATTGAAGTTTTCAAACTCCAAGAAATATCTATTGAAACAAATGGCTGAAATGGTCATTTTTAATAATTATTTCAAATTTGAAAGTGAGATATACCTCCAAACTAAGGGAGTAGCCATGGGGGCCACAGTTGCCCCCACACTGGCATGCTTATATATGACTCAGTATGAGGAAACACATGTTTACAATTCACCTCATTTTCAATCTGTGTCCTGTTGGAAGCGATTCATCGATGACATATTTTTTGTGTGGAGTGGTGGGGAAGATGCTTTAAAAAGTTTTTTGGAGGAGCTTAATCAAAAGGATGCCAATATAGCATTCACGTACAAATCAGACAAGGACCAAATATCTTTTTTAGATATAAAGATCTTCAAACAAAATCAACATATCTCCACCACTCTCCACAAAAAAATGTCAGACCGTAATACTTTATTACAATATCAGAGCTTCCATCCACGAGCACTGAGAAACAGCATTCCTACCGGACAATTTCTCCGTATACGGAGAATTTGCTCGGAGGAATCTGATTTTGATAAAGAAGCTAAAGAAATGTATACTAAATTTACACAAAGAGGATATCCTGGGAAGATCGTTAGAAGGGCATGGAAAAGAGCCAAAAATTGCCACCGTCCCTGGTTAATGTTAAAAGATCAAAACAAACAAAAAGATCAGGATATTGTTTGCATTATGCCGTACACCAATAACAGTAACACCATAAAACATATTATTTTAAAACATTGGGCAATACTACAGTATTATCCATCACTACAAAATTTGCCCAAATTTGCTTTTTCACGAGCATCGAACCTGGGGGAACAGTTAAAACATAATTTGCATAACCAGAGGTCAGTGTCAAAGCCTTCTCACAAACCCTGCGGTAAGTGCAGGGTCTGCCGTTATATATTGGAAGCCACTTTTGTGGAAATACCGTTTTCAGGGGGACGTCATTTCTTTTTGAATACAGGGACCAACTGCGAATCCAGGGGGGTGATTTACTATTTACAGTGCCCATGTAAAAAAATATACATTGGGCAAACGATCCGAAAGATCAAAACTCGGATCATAGAACATTTAAGTAACAGCAGGACAAATCGAATCTCCGCCCCCCTGGTTTCCCATTGGCTGGAGCAGTCACACTCATTAGAAGATCTAAAATATACGGTATTGATCCAAACCCATAATAATGAAGGGGATGTATCTAAAGCCTTAATACAAAAAGAGCAACGCTTCATATACAATTGGCAGACCCTGGCACCAAAGGGTTTAAATTTAGATATAGATTGGCTAGCAGTTTAGAAAAATTGCCCCCTTTTTTTCAGTGAATTCAATTGAATTTACTGTTTACTTCCGGTTGTCGGTTCGACAGGAATTTCCGGCCAGTCCCCTTTAAAACTCACATGCCGAGCAGACAGATTCAGTTGGCCCGTTCACTTTGAGTGAACCTGATCTCAGTGAGCCTTTACCAGGTAATATACGAATTTAAGAGTATTTCAAGATCATGATTAAGTTACTACACTGGTATCTACCTAATAGTACTCAGATCTTATAGTTACAAATTAATTCAATTTGACTTTGTTTCAAGAAGTTTGATATTTGTACTTGGTTTGATTTTTCCTTAGTGTCTATTGCAAGTTGTAAACTGTTGCATTATTTCTGATCATATGCAACATGATACGATATCTGTACACGTGTTTATTCAAAAGTTGATCGAATTTTTGGTAACTCAAACAAACATTACCAAAATATACTACTACAGTGACGGCTCAGCTGCACAATATAAAAACTACAAGAACTTTGTGAATTTGTGCAATCACAGAAATGATTTCAACATTGAGGCTGAATGGAATTTTTTTGGAACTAGCCACGGAAAATCACCCTGCGATGGAGTTGGTGGAACAACTAAACGACTGGCTGCTCGGGCTAGCCTCCAAAGACCATCAATGGATCAAATTTTGACGCCAAAGGAACTATTTAACTTTTGTGACCAAAATATACACGGAGTTAAATACATTTATGTTCCAAAAGAAGAAATTGAAGAAAGCAAAAAGTTTCAAGAAGAAAGATGGCATGAAAGCAGCACAGTAGCCGGTACCAGAGAGCACCACCAATTTGTACCAGTCGACTCAAACTCGGTTCGTGTCAGCAAAGTTTCAAATGACACAATAAATTTTGTTGCCAAAATTTCTGATACTGCCATTCCAAATTTGAAAGTGTCCGAAATCTTTCCTGGTTGCTACGTTGCCTGTACTTACGATAATCAATGGTGGATAGGCAACGTTGTTGAAGTCTCAATTGAACAAAATGATGCATTGATAAAATTTATGCATCCTCACGGTCCAGCTCATTCGTTTTATTGGCCAGAAAGGCAAGACGTTTGTTGGGTTCCAGAGCAACACCTCATCTGCATGCTTTGTGCCCCTTCAGTTACATCATCCGGCCGCCAATATCAATTTCCAGAAACTGCATTGAAGAAAGTGGCTCAAAAATTTAACAGAATGTTATAAAGATTGCTGGCAGTTAAAATCAAAGTGGACTTCACTTCGGCTTGGGAACCATATAAGATACCCAATTTAGGCTTGGGAACCTAGGATAAGACACCCTAATCATTGGCTTTGGAACCAGAAAGATACCAACAAAAGGCTTTGGAACCTTGACAAAGAAACCAAATGCGAGGCTTGGGAACCTGGACGAAGTGGCCCACCCATGGCTGGTATTGCACAGCTATCGGGCGTGACCCCTATGGCGATGGGGTTGCCAGTTCAAACTCTTGAATTGGTAATGACAATGTCACCATGGACCAACGCAATAGAGTAGTAGTAATACTACGTCAATACAAAACTGTAACTTTAAAAATGACAGAACTATGTTGAAATAGAGGTTGTTGCCGTGGCAACGTCTCCCAACTTTGTCCCCCTTTTTCAGCCATTGTTAACCTGCGTTGAAAAATGAAGTCCACTTTTCTAGGGGGTTTGAAATATGCTCTTTCTAATGAGACTGATTTGAAAGAGTTTCTGAAAGGTATTTTTCTGTAAAAGCAGGCTGAAAATACCCTATTTTTGGCCTTTTTACACAAATTAGCAACTTTACACTTAATTTGTAAACTAATGGAAAGAGCTTGGAGGTTGAAATTGTACTTTTGAAAACAACGTTGTACTGAGACATTATGCGCCAAATTTCGCATTTATTACTCAATTATTGTGGGAGCTAAGTAATGTCAAACTGACTTTTTTTGGAGCACTAATTTTTTCGGCCAAGTTTACTGTAATTTAGCCATTCACTCAGTGCTCGACAAAAATTATTATTGGTAGCACTAAATAGAGCTCCAAAAGTTGTGCAGGGTAGCTAACTTTCAGTTTTTTTGGAAACATAGCTCGTGAGATATTGTGTCTCAAAGTTGTCAGAATGTCACTGTCGTACTGTATGTCATTACAGTATGGGGTCAAACAAATGGCTATATCTCCACGAATATTCCACAGGCGAAACTAAAACTTTACCAAAGTTCGTTTGATACATGTGAGACTTTGTGCATAAAGTTTTAGCAAAATCCGTGATGGTCATGCAGGGAGCCCTTGATTACTTGACATGGAATAACCCTTGTTATTCTTCTAAGTTTTGAGTATTTAACCCTCCCACAATCTCACGGGCACTCGTTTCAAGTTTATTGAGATTTTGATTTAAACGCAATATCAAATATTTTCAATGCGTATAACAAAAATAAATTTGGGGAAATAAATAAAACCATTTGAACAATAATCATACAAACATATCCATAGATGATTAAAAATACATAAGGAGTACAAGGATAAACTACATTTGTTTAAAAATGTGTCCTCCGTGCCTGCTCATAAATTTGTGGAGTATGTAACTTGTCGCTCATGCATATTTTTTTTTGCACATACCTCATCAATCCTTAGAGGAAACATTGGTCCTAGGCCACCATAGCACAAATTCCTGTATTATGCTTCTGCTGTGCACAACAATAAACAATAAACACTGCTGTCATACTTTTTTTTGTCCCCTGCCGATTTCCTGATAGCACCCCCCCCCCCCGGACAAAAGGGGGGGAAGGGGTGCATGGGGGAGCCCAATAGGATTGCTCAGTAAGGGGCCTAGAAATTTCTGATGGCGGCCCTGCCTTAGTGCCCCCAGTGCCTCCTTCCTATGTCCTTAGTGCCCCTTTCTATGTCCTTAGTGCCCTCACTACCTCCTTCCTATGTCCTTAGTGCCCCCAGTGCCTCCTTCCCATGTCCATAGTGCCCCTTCCCATGCCTTTAGTGCCCCCAGTGCTCCTTCCTATGTCCTTAGTGCCCCCAGTGCCTCCTTCCCATGTCCTTAGTGCCCCCAGTGCCTCAGTCCTATGTCCTTAGTGCCCCTTCCTATATCCTTAGTGCCCTCAGTGCCTGCTTCCTATGTTCTTAGTACCCCTTCCTGTGTCCTTAGTGCACCCCAGTGCCTCTTTCCCAATGTACTTAGTGCACCTTCCTATATCCTTTTTTTATTTTAATTTTTATTGAGCTTAGAAATAATATACAAGATAACTCTTGCTAAAGAAATACAGATAGGAAAATCATAAGGTATATTTAAACATAAATAGGAAAAAGATATATCTTCCTTAGACCACAATAAAGCCCTCCAGGAAAAGGAATCAGAAAATGGTAAAGAGAACCCTCTAAGGCAAACGTTCAGGTATTGGCTTCACAGAAAATTCCAACCTTATACTTTACTGTGTTGTAAACGCTAAACTCCCCCTGTTGACAATTTTTCATATCTGTAAAAGCACGTAATTGTTCAGGTGAGAAAAAAAACATATTTTGTCCCCACCCAGCTTTACTACTTCAACTCTCATAGCAAGAAATAATTTCCTGTGCTCTTGCGTCTGTCTAGTAACGTCTGGGTAGATCCAGACTTTTTTACCCATGAATGGTACTTGAGAATTGCGGAAATATTGCCTAAGTAAAGCAGACATATCCTGTTCGAAAACAAAGGAAACAATTAAGGTGACACACTCTAAGAGGTCTCATTTATTGAAGTCTCAAGAAAATCTGTAAGATTCAAAACTTCTGATGGATTTTGAACACCTTCATCCGGTGTGGCTCCCATGTCCTTTTTTATAAGAGGAATATAGTAAATACGATTAACTGGTGGAATACAATCAGGAGAATAGTTGAAAACTTCAATCAAGAATTTCCTGAACATTTCCATGGGAGTCACTCCTAATGATTTTGGAAAATTTAACAGGCGAGCATTAAGCCTTCAGTTATAGTTTTCCAATTGTTCAATTTTTCTGTTAAGAATAATTTTGTCTTTAACCAATCCTGAGGATAAAGTTTGGAGATCTTCTACTTTTTCTTTCACCTGCTTAACCTCTGAAGTTAATTGCAGCTTAGTTCCTTCAAATTTTTCAGATAGAGATTTAACAGTACTTACAAGCGTTGTTAGCTCCTGAGAAGATTTGTTAACCAAAGAGTTGAGCTTCAAGAGAGCATTCCAAATGCTCTCTAATGTAACCACCGGAGATGCTCTTGCTGGAGTGGAGGTTACCACCTTCCCTTCCAAATCTCGTTGTTCATCCAGAACTTCTGCTGCTTCTGCCCCTGCAATTGGGGTCTCCTTCGTGAGAGAAAGTTCGCTGGGGTCCCTCAACTCAGCTGCAGGATAGTCTGGACATGGTAGAGGCACAGCTGCTGGAGGGGAGAGAGAAATCTCCCAGTCTGAGACCTTGGGTCCTCTTCCCTTCCCCCTCACACACACCCCCACCCCCGAGGAAATGCCAGACATTCCTCCAACATTTTATATGGAACTCCCAGGTACGGAAACAAAGTCTAGAATTGAGCATTGAGTAGAGGTTGGAGTCCGGGGTGCAGGGGGATCAGTCCGGACCGTCCCCTTACGCTTTGAATGCAGCATTAGAGTTTTTAGGAATCGGAATGGACTGCTTTATAGATAGTGATTAGAGACGCCGTCCCAGAGTTTTCTGCCGCCATCTTGGATTCCCCCCTCTCTCTCATCCCCTTTCCTATATCCTTAGTGCCCTCAGTGCCTCTTCCTATGTCCTTAGTGCCCCCAGTGCCTCTTTCCCATGTCCTTAGTGCCCCCAGTGCCTCCGTCTTATGTCCTTAGTGCCCCTTCCTATATCCTTAGTGCCCTCAGTGCCTCCTTCCTATGTCCTTAGTGTCCCTTCCTATGTCCTTAGTGCCCCCTGATCCAGTGCCAGTTCTCCTTTTTACCTTGGTCCCCCCTCACTGCCTTCCAGCCTTTGTCCCACCCCCGAAGCCAACCAGCCAGCCTCCCTCCCTCCCTTCCTGCCGCACTAAAGCCAATCTGCCTCCCTCCCTCCTGCGCCGAAGCCCCTGCTGCTGCTTGCTACCCTCCAAAGCCTACCGCTGCTTCAACACCCCCCCCCGGTCCGCCACCACTGCCTCATGCCGCAACTAAAGAAAAGTAAAGTCCAGGCGCCGGCCCACAAACCTTCCCGATGTCAATTCTGACGTCAGAGAGTAAGTTCTGGGCTAGCCAATCGCTGCCTGGCTGGTCCGGAACTTCCTCTCCGACGTCAGAATTGATGTCGGGAAGAAGGTTTGTGGGCCGGTGCCTGGACCTTCCTTATCTTTAATTGCGACAGGCGACAGCGGTGGCGGACCGGGGGGTGGGTTTGAAGCGGCATTAGAATTTGGCTGGTAGCAAGCAGCAGCGGGGGCCGGTACGGAAGGGGGGGGCAGGTTTCGGTGTTGGAGGGAGGGAGGGAGACTGGCAGCAGGCTGGCTGGCTTTGGTGCGGCAGGGAGGGAGAGGAAGCGATCGCCTGTCTCAACAGACATAAAAGAGTTCCGCAAAGAAATAAAAACATTACTGTTCAAAAAATATCTCCCATCACTCTAACCACCACCCAATGAGCTCCCAATCAACGACTTCGGAAATACCCTCCTATATCATCTTTTTATCTGTGATCTAGAATGTACTGTAATTTCTTCTACACTACACCTGATTTAACCGATCGAGTTGACATGTATTACCTCTGTAAAATGCATTATCTTCTATTATATGTAATATCTTCTGTAATAAGTATTATCCTCTGTGAAATTGTAGTACCATAACTCATTACTGTTCCTGTAACTTACTCTTATCCTGAAATGTAATTCTACTGGAATGTCCCAGATATTTTCTATATTGTAATCCGCCTAGAACCGCAAGGCACAGGCGGAATAGAAATCCCTAATGTAATGTAATTGTCTCAACGCACAGCTTCGGGACGCTGTCTAAATGGGACATTTTGTCATCCTGAAGCTATACGTGGGGACAACGGGACAGGGGATCTAAAAACGGGACAGTCCCATTTAAAACGGGACTTATGGTCACCTTAATTATGTCCCACAAGGCTCCTCCAGGTCTTGGCCTGGGCTGCTTGCTGCAAATTCTTCAGTTGTGGGGGCCAGGGCTTCTTGCCACTTTGCCACTTCCTCCAAAGCTATTCTTATGCTATTTCCTCTATGCATTGTAAATCGCCTGGGGCATTAAAATCTAGGCTGGTGTTTCAGAAATCAAAAAAATGAATATAAGTGCTTTTGAATATCAGCCTCATCATGTTCACAACCACCATCAATCAAGTTGTCTTTCATGCCTGAAAATGTGAGAAAAGAAAAACAGCTACATAATTGCATTTCCACTGTGGTAGAAATCAGCCATCAGTTTCATGATCATGTGTGTCTTCCCCACAAAGTCCAAGACATTAAGAAGAAAGAGAACTGCATGAGGAACCACCAGTCTCTTTTATGCATGTTTTCAAAGCTTCAGCATGTTCATAATTATATAACAACAAGCCCACGGGAAAGTAAAAAAGTGCCAATTTTAAGCCTGTTTTACAAATGTCAGCTCATATATAATTTCCCATAAATACTTTAAAAAAAGTATATAAGTATATTTGTCCTAGATTCACAGTTCTATCACCACAATTATCATCGGCCCAAAATTAAATGCCTGGCCGTTTCCAGTGACCAGCATTGAATATCCAGAATTATTTTAGCTGCTACAAAATTAACCAGTGAAGTCTATATTCAGCACTGGCCAGATAAGTTTATAGCAGCCACAAATAGGACTGCTATTTACTTAATCCGATTTGGCTGCTAAACTTGGCTCAGTGCTGAAAACTGCCACTTATCGCACGATATAGCCTTGCCAGTGGTGTAATAAGTGGGGGCATGAGAAGGTGTATCACCCTGGGCACCATCTTGGTGGGGGCACTGGCACCTCTCCATCCTCCCACATCTCGCTCACGCCCTCCCTTCCCCGCATACCTCTTTAAATCTTCATCAGCACTAGCAATTTCTCTGTTTCTGGCACAGTCCTGGCTCCCCTCTGAAATCACTTCCTGGTTGTGGGGGCAGGAAGTGACATCAGAGGGAAAGCCAATGCCAGCTCATGTGTGACTACATAGGGGACATGGGCATAGGCATTGCTACCGGGCCCCCCCCCCACCTCCCCCCCACCCCCAATATTGCTTGCCACCCCATACTCAGGGCTCTTTATTTTCTGGTTCCTATCTTCATGGATGCTGTGGAGCATTTCCCTCTCTCACCACCACCCCAGCAGCATCTCTCCTTCCTTCCCTTCCTCATCCCACTCCACCCACAACTCTTCCTCTGGCTTCAACAGGTTCCAGATGCTATCTGTCACTAACCCGGAAGGCTCCCCCTGCTGTGTCCCAAATCCTGTCCCAAGTTCATGGCAGAAGGGAGGTTTCCAGGGTAGTATCAGGCAGCATGTGGGAATGGCTGTCGCTACCAGGACCCGTTGAAGCCAGAAGAAGAATTATTTGTGGTGTTAGATGAGGGAGGGAAAGAGATGCTATGGGGGAGAGAGAGGGGCAAGTGAGGGAGAATTGCTGTATGGCAAGGAAGGGAGATGGGTAAGAGAGATGCTGGACCCAGGGCACAAGGGAAGGAGAGAGAAAGAGATCATGGATAATGGGTCAGATGGAGAGATGTTGGACATAGAGATGGATGAGAGGGAGAGAGATGCATAGGAGATGGAGAGGGGAGAAGGAGAGAGATGTTGCATACAGGAACAGAAGGGGGTGATAGAGAGATGCCCTTCAATGAGAGTGAGGGAAGAGAGAGAGAATGCTGGACCATGGAGGAGAAGGCATAAGGGAAGAAAGAAAAGACAAGGAGAGGTGAGGCTATGAGGACAGGGAGGAGAGAAAGAGGGCACAGATGCTGGGCTAGAAGAGTGCAGGGAGGAAGACCTAAGAATGGCAGAACTATGTGGGAGAGGTGAGGGGAGGGAGGTAAGGAAATGATTAAGAGGACAGTGATTGCAGAGGATAGAACTAGGGTAATGGGGAGCAGATTAAAGATGAAAGGAAATGGAGGGCTGGGGAAAGAGTGAGATAGGGAATGGGAGAACTAGTGGTGAGAGAAGAAGATGGAAACTTGATAGGTAGCTGAAAAGTAAAAAGGAGGAGATGGGTGAGAAAGAGAGTGAAATCTGAGTTGAAAAGCAGAAAAGAAAAAAAGTGAGGGTCAAATTAGAGCACTGGTCTTTGACCTGGGGGCCGCCACGTGAGCGGACTGCTGAGTACTATGGACCACTGGTCTGACACACAGCAGCAGCAATTCTTTTGTTCTTATGTTCTCACTTGTCAGTCAGTTACGAAAATGTTATGACAAGGGTAACTTCAGAAAACTACTTAAAACGCATCTATTTGTTAATGTATTTTTTAAAGAAATTGATTTTTTTTCGTGATTGTTCTTTTGCTGGGTATCTTACATGACTTTCTGAGGCTTATTTGTTTATGCTTGATTTTATTTGTCTTATTGAATTATGTATGTAAAGATATGTAAACTGTTTAGGCTTAAACGGTATAGAAATTTTTAAAATAAATAAATATGTCAGAGGCAGGTGTAGTGATGGAACAGACAGAAGAGAAGGAGATAAACAAATAGTAGTTGTTTGAAAGAGGATTGGCAGTTGACGAACAAGAAAGCAGAAAAGAGAAACTGGAACCAACATGATAGAAAAATAAAATGTACAGATAACAAAGGTAGAAAAAAAGCATTTTATTTTGAATGTTTTAAATGGCATGTTAGCTTTAGTAAATGTGCATAGCAAATGTCTGTACTGTGTTCTGTAGAAAAAGGAAATGCATTTCTGTTTTTATTTTTTCAGTGTTGTAGTACATGCTAACTTTAACTTCTTGGGGGTTCCTGATTCATTTTTTGTCTAAATATTTTTATTTCTAATTTGTGATTCCTTGTTCTGTGTTTGGAAAGGGTCTACTGGTGTGATAATAATGGCAGGTAGAAAAATCAGAGGAGAGACAAGGAGGAAAGTGGATCGGGGAGAGGGGCCCTCCTTTATTGTTTGATCTGGGCGCTAGCATGTCTAATACCAGTCCTGACCTTGAAAGACAGCCAGAACCCTTTCTACAAAGCTCTGCAGTCTGTGACAGAATCCTTGAGCCACTGACGACTAAGCATGTGTGGGATGTCGGTATCGGTTGCTTAGGGATGTTGCTGCTTCCTGCCAAGCTTGGTAAAACTGAGTTCTGGCCACCATCAGAGAAAGTATTCAGCTGATAGAGCTTGGGGATCCTTATTAGCTAAAATATTTACAGTATACTCTAAAGTGGGGGTAGGCCGAGGCAGAGAAAATTTTATGCCCACCCATCTTAAGCTCAGACCTACCCTAGCTATCTAGCTATGCCATTAGTGCAAGAACTAGTAGGTTGGGCTGTCTGCAGACAGGAAGGAGGAAATTGCAGAAAAACCTCGAACAGTGCACAAAGCTTAAGTGGCAGTGCCACTCCTCAGATCCCACAACCAGAGCCATTCAGGTTTTGAAGGGTGCATTGTTGACTTGAGAGAGTAAAGGATAAGGAAGAGATAGATGGGAGAGGTAGTGGACAGAAAGATGGAAGATGAAATAGAAAGATTAGGGGGAAGGAAGAGGAGAGCTATGATGTATAGAAATGCCACTTTGACTTGCTTCCCCCAGTACCTGGGTTGGCTCTCTTATGCCCCCCCCCCCCTTTGTGTAGTGATGCCACTGAGCATGGGTGTGTCGGGGGTGTTCTGAATATTTCTACACACTTTATAGAATAATTGCATTTACACACCCAGCTCCTGTTTTTAGGTGTCAATATTTATGCCTGCCATAGACACAGTGTAAGTGGTCATACCAACAGTCTGGACCATATCTGCAGACTTCTACTAGCATTCTATAGGAGATTTGGTGTGCAGCTCTGCCATTATAGAATATTAATTTAATGCACAGTTTTCTGGCACCTAAATTTGGTGCTTTTATAGAATTCTCTCAAAAATGTGCACATTCTATCAGTCAAATCCTCAACTAAAGGTGCTATTTTAAAGAAGTTGGGGGTCTCAGTCATTTGGTGAGGGATGTTATTTTAATGGGGAGAGGCTCATGGTCCCAAGAACATAAGAACTGCCATACTGGGACAGACCAAAAGTCCATCAAGCCCAGCATCCTGTTTCCAACAGTGGCCAACCCAGGTCCCAAGTATCTAGCTAGATCCCAAGTAGTAAAACAGATTTTATGCTGCTTATGCTAGGAATAAGCAGTGGATTTTCCCAAGCCATCTCAATAATACTCTATTGACTCCTTTTTTAGGAAATTATCCAAACCTTTTTTAAACCCTGCTAAGCTAACTGATTTCACCACATTTTCTGGCAATGAATTCCAGAGTTTAACTACATGTTGCGTGAAGAACTATTTTCTCTGATTTGTTTTAAATCTACTACTTAGTAGCTTCATCGCATGCCCCCTAGTCCTAGTATTTTGGGAAAGAGTGCACAAACGATTCACATTTACCCTTTTCACTCCACATAGTATTTTATAGACCTCTATCATATCACCTCTTCTCCATGCTGAAGAGACCTAGCTACTTTAGCCTTTCCTCATAGGGAAGTTGTCCCATCCCTTTTATCAGGGTGGGAAATAGATGATCAAGGATTGATGGGGGTCATGATTTGGGGGGTCTGATTAACCATAATAAAAAAAAAAGAAATTTATGGTTCACACTAAAATAGAACAGCACACTGGTATATATATCAACCAGGAGGTAGATTGGACACTAGAACAAAATGTTGTCAAACTGTAAGGAGCACCTTCTTAAGAAAAAATATTATTGGAGAAAAAAAGATGTCAGGTACAGCTTCATAGGTCTTACCATAAAAACAAACCTCCAATAGGATAGTGCTTCTATTCAATACACAAATCCGATGCAAAATGATAAATATCCTGGTCTGGTCAAACCTCTGGTCTGACCCAGCGGAGGCAACTTCTTATGTTCTTATGTTATGTTCTTATCAGAGTCTATGTGCAAACTTTGCAAATAATGAAAGTATGGTTTTCCACAATTTTTGCCTCTTTAGATTTAAGGTACCAGATGACTTTCTGAGAAAACATCCATTCATAGGTTTGCCGATAACCAGCACTCAATTTGACACCAGCACTGTATCTATCTTAAAAAGTACTTAGCTTAACACCATAGTATAGCATTGTCTGATTTGCTCTAGATCAGGGCTGCCCAAGTCCAGTCCTCGAGATCTACTGGCAGGCCAGGTTTTCAGGATATCCACAATGAATATGCATGAGAGAGATTTGCCTGCACTGCCTTCTTGGTATGCAAATCTCTCTCATGTTCTGTAACAAATGAACAGCGCTGCTGTGAGTTCTTATATACCCGCCAAACGATCAGTGTTTCCAAAATGGCACTTGAGGATACAGAAGACAAGGTAGAATTTGAAACTCCATCAAAGACTCCGCCCACTTGATTTACATCATACTTACGAGAACTCCTACAAAGGAATGTTAATATAATGCCAACCACTCCACTCGATTATTCAGACCTTTAAGCATAACTGTATCCAGTCTATATATCCGTTGTTCCTTCTTATGGAGCAAACACCTCCAGTTGCCTCTTCTCATCATATATTCACATTTCTCAAGCATAATACATCTCAGTGTGCTAAACTCATGCTGAAATTGTTTACAATGGGCTACTAAGGATTCCTCCATTCTGCCTTTATGAAGGCATGATCTGTGTTCTTGCAACCGAGTCTTTAATGCTCTAGAAGTCTGGCCAATGTACAATAACGCACATGGGCATTGGATACAGTATATTACCCCATTCGATCTGCACGTTGTATTGGATTTAATTCATAAATACAGTGGGCCGCAGGATGTTCAAATGCTGGTCCCTCCAGCATCTGGGAACATATAGAACAGTGGCCACAGCTATAGTAAGCCAATGGTTCTACCAATGATGTCATTCCTGTTGTAGGCAAGTAATTAGGGCTCAAAATATCACATAGATTGTTATTTCTTTGAAACGAAAATAAGATGATTCAAACCAGGGGTGGACATTTAGCCCACTGTAATTGGAAAATTTAGTCTTTCTTCTGATCACTGTATCTAAGTAAGTCTTCCCTATGGTTATATAATGCCTGCTTCCAAGCTTTTTCAACTATTGTAGCAGGATAACCCCAAGCTTTCAGTTTGCTTTCCAAAACTGCTGATTTCTCTAGATATACTGCTGTAGATTCACAAATTCGACGATAGTGCAAAAACTGCGCAAAAGGGATGTTATTCTTCATGTGCTAAGGATACATACTCTTAAAAGAAAGAATAGAGTTTCTATCGGTTTCTTTCACATATACTGCAGTCAGAAATTGGCTATTAGTTTTTTCAATATGTACATCCAAAAAACAAGAAACTGTACTATCAAACTATATCTCAAACTTAATGTATAGGTGACATGCGTTGAGATATGTACCAAAATTCTGCAATTTCTCTACAAGACCTTTCCATAAACAGAATATATCATCTATGAACTGGGCCCAACATTCCAAATGTTGCTGATAAAGGGAGTTATAAACCCACTGTTGCTTAAATTGGCCACAGAAGGTGCAAATGAGGCCCCCATAGCTACAAGACCTGAACACTTGATAACAGCTATTCCCCAAAGATGAAATAATTGCGGGTCATCGCAATAATTAACCCCATGGCCCCTTTGTGATCAGACCCTGGAGCATCAGGCCATGACACTGAGGCCCTATATCCTAGCATGGTAAAATAACTTTAGTTTTTGTCTGAATTTTTTCTTTTTTTAATCACGATTGTATGGCCATAATATGACTTCCATTTGCACTTGCTACACACAGCAAACTGTGTTATTGCTTATACATAGTAATGAGCTACTTTACATGCATGTGCTTGTTTTGCATCTCAATGCTATGTAACCCAAAGCGACCTAAATATTGCCATGTTAGTACATGTCAAGCCCTAACAGCCTGGTAAGTTCCCTCACTAAGCAACAGTACACGGTCATCTATCCAACATGGTACCATGCTTTGAATCACTGTATCAGGGATAGAACAGTTTCAGTTCCATTCGGTAAATACGAGGAAGACATAGCATCAGCAACTTGTTAATGGCACAAAGTAGCATTGGTCGATCAGATGGCAGCTAGCATCACATGGAAATTAATCTAAATTTCAAATGCACATAACAATATTCAAAAACACAATCAATGTAGCATCATCCGCTCAAAGTTCTATTTTAATACCTATTTTAATTGTATGTATATATTTAATGCACTGTTCTCGAATTGAAAATGAATAAAGATTTATTTTTTTTAAAAAAGATTTCTCAGTGCAACAATAACAGAAGATCTAAAACTGTTTGTGAAAATCCAGTTGTTGTTGATGATCTCCACTGCACCAATCTTGTTGAATAATATACATTGGCATAGATCGACGTTGATAAGTTATCCAGATAACTGATAGAATATTGCCACTACTGGGTAAGTTCCAGAACTATCCTGTTTCCACTCTTGAAAGCTAAATTTTTCTGCATATTACATTCTATGGAGAAAACTGCTATATTTAAGAACTGTTAGATTTAAACATTTTCACTGATATTTTATTGATTTACTTGGTTCCAAACTTGCACTAGGCACTTTACTGTTTATTGATTGTTATATATGAAAGACACTTTGATATTTAAAAGGTTCATGGGGAGACTAAAGGTGATGTTTGTGGGTATAATCCTGTAGGGCGCTTCTTGCGCTCATGAGCTGAGGATACACCCAGGTGAACTCCTTTGGAGCTATTTCTCTCAGGAAGTTCCCAGGACTGATTAGTCTCCCTTTGTTAACCATTCTACAAATTTAATTTTTCTTAATCTTAATCGGCAGCCCAACGTCATAATGCCATTGTACAGAACCATGGTGAGGCCTCATCTGGAGTACTGCGTACAATTCTGGAGGCCACATTACCGTAAGGATGTGCTGAGGGTTGAGTCGGTTCAGCGAATGGCCACCAGGATGGTCTCGGGACTCAAGGATCTATCATGCAAAGAAAAGCTAAACAAATTGCGGCTATACTCTTTCGAAGAACGTAGGGAGAGGGGAGACATGATTGAGACGTTTAAGTATATCACTGGTCGTATTGAGGTAGAAGATGATATTTTCTTTCTTAGAGGACCCTCGGCCACAAGAGGGCACCTGCTGAAAATAAAGGGTGGGAAGTTTCAAGGCGACACCAGGAAGTACTTCTTCACCGAAAGAGTGGTTGACAATTGGAATGAGCTTCCAGCACAGGCGATCGAGGCCAGTAATGTGCCAGATTTTAAGAACAGATGGGATGCTCATGTCGGATCTCTAAGAGGGAATGGGACATCAGAGTGCGATCTCTCAAAGGGTAGCTAGGAGGGTGGGTGGGTCAATAGAGTAGGCAGACTTGATGGGCCTTGGCCCTTTTCTTCCGTCACTTTTCTATTTTTCTATGAATAGAGTAAGTGCTGGGGCACAGTTGGAATACAAGGAACTGAATCAGGTCTGTGTGAATGTACTATATTTGAAATTGACCCCTTCATATTTATTACATTACATTACATTAGGGATTTCTATTCCGCCTGTGCCTTGCGGTTCTAGGCGGATTACAATAAAGATGAATCTGGACATTTCCAGTAGAATTACATTACAGGAGAAGAGTAGATTACAAGTAACTGTGAAGAGTTATAATACATTCAACATCGCAGCAGATATAACATAGCCTCGGATTACAATAAGGAAGATATCTGGGCATTTCCAGTAGAATTACATTACAGGAGAAGTGTTAATTACAGGTAATAGTGAAGAATTACAGTACATTCAATATCACAGGAGATGTTACATAGCAACTGAGTCAATTTATAACTGGTGGAGAATAAGAATTACAATATATTCTAGATTACAAAAGATGTTACATGAGATGAGTCAAGTTTCTTCGGATGGAGAGTAGCATCATATGCCTATAAGTGGAAGTGTATTTGTTGTTTTGATGATTGCATGATGTTGGTTAATTAATGTTGATGATATGGACAGTGGGGGTATTTAGTTTGGGTTGGATAAAGAGATTCTATTCCCAAGGAATTGGTTGGGAACTCATTAGATGGCGGTTTATATTGATGGGAGATATTTTTTGAACAGTAGTGTTTTTATTTCTTTTCGGAACTCTTTTATGTCTGTAATTTCGATCAGTAATTTTGAGATATCGGAGTCAATATTAGCTGCCTGTGTCCCTAGTAGGTTGTCATATAGTTTCTTACGTCGGGTACCATTGAGAGGAGGGTAGGTGAAAATGTTCTGTGTTCTCCTTCTTCTGGATAAGAGATAGTAGTGAAAGCGGTTGTTTAGGTAGCTGGGTGCCGCGCCGTGGGTTACTTTGAATAGGAGACAGTAGAATTTGAATTGTATTCTTGCTTTTATTGGTAGCCAGTGAGATTCTAAGTATGCATTGGTAATGTGGTCGTATTTGCTGAGTGAGTATATGAGTCTGAGGGCTGTGTTCTGGACGGTCTGTAGTTTTTTTATTGTGTTGATTGGGCAAGGTAGGTAAAGGCTGTTGCAGTAGTCTACCATACTTAGTACG
This sequence comes from Geotrypetes seraphini, assembly GCF_902459505.1. Lineage (NCBI taxonomy): Eukaryota > Metazoa > Chordata > Amphibia > Gymnophiona > Dermophiidae > Geotrypetes > Geotrypetes seraphini. The sequence goes on from NC_047087.1 coordinate 182,838,336, forward strand.
AGGGATTGGACAATGATTCTGAATTGGTCTTTATTAAAGAATTTTCTTATTTTTCTCAGATTTCGCATTGTGAAGAATGCTTTTTGGATGGTTTTATGGATTTGTGTTTGCATAGTGCAGCATCTGTCTAGTTGTATTCCCAGGATTTTGAGGGAACTCTGTATTGGGTACTTGATTGAGTTTACTTCCAGTTCAGTTAGGGATGGTTTTTTGTCCTTCTCTAGTAGTAGGAATTTAGTTTTGTCCGTGTTCAGCTTCAACTTATGATTTGTCATCCATTTTTCTACTGTTTCCATTGTAGTTTTCAGGCGTCCTGTGGAGATGGGGTCGTGGATGTCGAATGGAAGGAGGATGGTTATGTCGTCCGCATAGCTGAATGATGTTATGTTTAGGGCATCTAGGGTGCTGCCTAGGGAAGCAATGAATAGGTTGAAAAGTGTGGGAGAGAGGGGAGAGCCTTGTGGCACTCCACAGGGGTTAGACCATGGTTCTGATAGTATTTCTTTTGACTTGACTCTATATGTTCTTGTTTTAAGGAAGCCTTGGAACCAGTTGTGCACTTTACCTGAGATTCCTATTGCGTCTAGAATCTGGAGAAGTATGGAGTGGTCCACTAGATCGAAAGCCGCTGAGAGATCAAGTTGGATGATTAGCAATCTGTTTCCTTGGCTGAGGTGTCTTCGGGCTATATCTAGTAAAGATACCAGGAGAGTTTCTGTACTGTGGTTAGTTCTGAATCCAGATTGGGATGGATGTAGGATTTTGTGGGCTTCTAGGTACATGGATAGCTGTTGTGCCACTAGACCTTCTATTATTTTGACGTATGTAGGGATAGAAGCGATTGGCCTGTAATTTGACGGGTTATTTATTAGACCTTTGGGGTCTTTCAGTATAGGGGTTATTATGATTTCTCCAAGGTCTGGTGGGAACTTCAGGCTTTGGGATATTTTTGGATACTCAAATTTGAGTGACATTCCTTTACACAGCACCCTCAAGCAGGACTGTTTTTAGACTTTGATCCAGGTTTCTTTGCCTTAGGACTTTTCAGGGACCCCTGAGGAAGACAGGGTAGTCGAAACACGGACTGTGTTGGGTCCTTAGTTCCCATTCTTTGGGTCCTAGACATTTTATCATGTGGATTAAAAGATTGTATCTTCAATAAAGCCTGCATCTTGAACATCTTCTCCACAGTTGTTTTTTGTTTTTGTCTGTGCCTTTTTTCATTCACCTTAAAAGAATTTGCCAGTAACGCTGGAAATTGGGTGAGCAACAGAAAGAAACAGAATTAAAATTCTACAGCATCAACCCACTACACAAGTAAGGTCATGAAAGCAAGCAGACATCTACTGAGCAAAATCCACTACATTGTTAATAAAAAAATAAATAATAATAAAATCAAGAAGGAACTGGCATGATTTTTCACAACAACATGGCAAGAAAGGTTCTCTTACTCAAATAAACAGAAAATTCCAGATTTCTGTAGGTGTCAAATTAGCCCATCAGACATCGCCCTCTATGGGTGGGCCTGCCTCAGCAATACTCACCTATATGCTGCAGTCGGTCCAAAATGTTACATGTACTGCACTGGCTTCCAATAAAACATGGGGCCCATCTGTTTAAGACAGTATATCTCAAACTGTGTGCCGCAGCACACTAGTGTGCCTCCTGCAATTTCAGGTGTGCCATGAGATGCTGGGGAAGAGGAGAGGCACTGGCTGGCTGCCTACAGGATGTGCCTCTCACAATGAGAGGTACATTCTGTAGGTAATCAGCCAGCACCTATACCTCTCTTCTTTCTGCGCATATTCCCTGCCGGCACACCCCCAATGGCAGCTCATGGACACGGACGTCAACGCGATGACATCATGCATGTGATATCATCGCATCAACGTTCACGCACTTCAAGATGCCTCGAGCCATGCCCATTATGTTTGATGTGTCATGGCTTGACAAAGTTTGCAAGACACTGGCTCATTTACTAAGCTGCAGTAAGAACTAATGTGTGCTTACTGCAGCTAAAAATGCCTTACCATGGAGCAAAGAGATTTGGTTTTTGGAGCGCGTCATATGTGGAGCTTCTATGCATCTGTACTTTTGGATTGTTTATTTATTTATTTGCTCAATTATTTAGCCCCTTCTCCCAGAATGGGTTACAAAGTACATCCACAATATAACCGAGACAGGACAAAGATTACATAATTTACAATACAGACATGACACAAAATATATCCACTAAGCAGCTCTGATGAGATTGTTTAGCCTTTCCATATATCTTTCATCCTAGGACTAGCAGGAACCCCTGAGGAAGACTCTACTGTCGAAACACGGATCGTTTTGGGTCCAACGTTCCCAGCGGACTAGGTCCTTAAGGTTTTTATGTGGATTGCTATATTGATTTTTTAATAAAGTCCAACTCAGGAACATCGTCTCTCCACAGTTTTTGGGGGGTTTCTCTTGGACATTTTTTCTCTGTGTATTTTCCAGGGTTAATTTCTTTGCTCTTGTTACCATGGATCAAACTCAGGCATCCTGCCATAGTTTTGGGATCGATGTACGCTACCCAAGTACTGAAAAATAAAATGTGTCTGAGGGTAGAATGGGCGTGTTCTGCAATAATCGGCTAATGCAGCTACATTGTCATGTGTTAAACAATTAATGTGTCGTTATTATGTGAGCCCTAACCGCCTAAAATATATGTGGTGGTAAGGGCTCATATGCTAAAGGTCATGCGCTAAAGGGAAAAATAACTCTCAATACAGAAAATTTTAAAAAAATTAAAAAGTGATCATATTACCCCATGGAAAAATGATCTTGGCACATAGAAATGTCCTGCGCAAGGATATACAAGGGGCTGCTAAAAGTTCTCAGCCCAGTCAACAAAGTCGGGGCAGTCTCCATCAGGGGCTATACACTTTGTCCTGTGATATTCCACCTTTTGCATTCCGTTGGAAAAATATAGAACGAAAAAAGTGGAAAATCACTGAACTAAGGGCTCCTTTTACTAAGCTGCGATAGCGTTTTTAGGGCACGCAGCATTGTAGCGCGCACTAAACCCGTGCTACATAACTAGAACTTACGCCAGCTCAATGCTTGTGTTAGTGTCTAGCGCGTGGGGCAATTCAGCGCGCCCTAAAACCGCAGCTTTGTAAAAGGAGCCCTAAGTGTATAGCCCTTGATGGAGACTGCCCCAGCTTTGTTGGTTGGTCTGAGAACTTTTCAGCTGCCTCTTGTACTAAGGCCACCTCTTTACTGCATGTTAGTAAAATGGCCCCATTGTTTGATACTGGCCTACTAGGAGTTTTAAGATGTAGCCAACAATATCTAGTTCACAAGGGTGGGAAAAATCAAAGATCTAGGCGCAGATATTTCAGTGGTGGACTCGGATGTTTGACATTTTCTCTCAGTAGAAATGAGAAAGGAACATGAATATTTAACATTTAGAAAGATCCAGGAAGAAAAGTGAGAGTGGGAAGGTTCTACCGTGGGCCGGCAAGGAAATGCTCTGACGCTCATAAAATTCCTATGAGTTATGGAGCATTTACCTCATCAGCCCGCGGTAGAAGCCTCTACTGAGGCTTTGTAAAAGGAGCTCTATACTTTGATTCTATTTTTATAATTTTTCTATCTTTATAGTATAGAGAAGTGTTTCTCAACTCGGTCCTGGAGTACCCCCCTTGCCAATCAGGTTTTTAGGATATCTATAATAAATATGCATAAACTTGATTTGCATACACAGTCTCCATTATATGCAAATTTATTTCATTCATATTCATTGTGGATATCCTAAAAACCTGATTGGCAAGGGGGTACTCCAGGATCGAGTTGAGAAACACTGGATAGAGGGCAATGTGAGCATTAATCCATATTTGATATAGGTATTTCTTTGGGTACAGCAAACCATCCATCTCAGAAGATAATCCTACCACTTGATAGCTAGTTACCGTGGCCAATGCTTCCCTTTTAAAAATGCTTTTTAAAAAAATATAATGGGTAGAATGTCAAACTTATCCCTGTATATCCTTTCAACCTAATAGACCTACAGCTTCAAATAAGGCAACTGTGCTCCACTCAGTTCAGTTCTACTACCTTTAGTAGCATCAGAGGTAACGAAAGGGAGACATGATGATAGATAGACATCAAGTCCTGGGCAGCAAGAGAGTTGGTTTAGGGTCGCAGAAGACGGTAGAGACATCTTGAAGAGTAGAGGTTCATTAAATGTGAACAATGGAAGACATTGTTTGTTTATTATGATGAACAAATATTTGCAAACCACACATGAAAAAGTCAAGTTCATGCATCAGTACAAGAAGAAGATTGTCAATTACATCCTAAAGAAAATATGCATTAGACAACAGTTTGTGCTAACCTGGGTGGCCAAGAGACAACAGAAAGTAATGCTAGGAAGAAATCCATCAAACCAACGAGTGGTGGACACCTGGAATGCTCTCCCAGAGGAGGTTATTGCGGAATCCACCATTATAGGATTTAAAAGCAAACTAGATGCACATCTCCTTATGAGAGGCATAGAGGGATATGGGTGACTTAATTTACGCCAAGTGTACACTTGGCAGGGCCTCCGCGTGTGCGGATCGCTGGACATGATGGACCATAAGTCTGATCCGATGTTGACAGTTCTTATGTTCTTGCCCCAGAAGACATCACAAGAATGGTGGGGCCTGAATTGTTATTACTCCATGCAGTGTGTCTTCCTAGCTCAACTGTTCCATCAAATTCAAAATCCAAAGGTATGTTACTGGATGGATGTTTCACTGCTGCTGGGCACAAAGCTCAAAGCAGATCATTTTGGACAGTGCCTTTTGATCTTTTGGCTGAGAGGGGCGTATTCCTCATGCCTTTAAGAAGGGGAAAACTACAAAAGACTGGGAGAAAGGCAAAGAAGTCCTATTATTTAAGGGTATCCTACCACCACAGAATTAATTTAAGTCTGTTTTTTTTTTCTCAAAACAAAGACTCTCTGTTTTCCACATGTTTACATAATAGTCCAAACAAAGACCATCAGAGGCATCATGTACTATGTTCATTCCTTTCCTGTCTCCTATTTCTTCATTTCTTTGATCCCCTCCTCCCATTCTTTCATGCAAATTTATTTTTCTCGTGCTATTGATCAATGGATCTCTTGAAATATAATATATAAGAAACCCAATAAGACAATTTTTAAAAAATTGCTTTACTTTTTCTAGCATTCTTCTTACACAGCACAGGAAGAGGGCAAATTTGCAAATAGTTACATATATGCTGTTTCAAAAAAAACTATACAAAGCTTGTTTTCAACAAGATTAGCGCAGTGTCAAAACTGTCAAAACTTGACCAATCTCAATAAAAATTTGGGATATCATCCTAAATAAATCTGCAATAAGCCTACAGCAAATGTTCAAAATGGCCCCTGGTGGCCCACATACATGCATAGAGTGTTTTTTTTTCCACTGATCAACTTCAACATCAATGACTCTCTAACTCAAGTTGGCTCACACTTTAGCCAGAATATGCATAAGACTACAAATCCTGTAATCTGGACTGTTAGGAGGCCACTAATCTAGAGAAATGAAATTCAGAGTCACGGTTTCATGAGCACATTGCCAGTGATATTCCAAATGGCCAGTCGTAGTTACTGCAATAATAGAACTTCATGATAGTATTTGCCATCAGTCTTTGTACCTGGGTCAATGAAGAAAGGCTTCGCACACACCATTTTGGACACTCCAACAGAGGCCAAGACCAATTTGCTGAATGTGGAGCAAGTACACAGAAGATAATCAGCAGTGATATCATGCTTCTTCACTGCAGTCTATGCATAAATTCAGTCATTGGTTTGAGTCCTTTTGGGGGAATAGATCATTCTGTGTTGAGATGAAAGAGAAGAAATCCGACTGGCATCTTTGTCCTGTGGGGTTCCACAGGGATCTGCCCTGTCAGCGGTTTTGTTTAATATCTACCTGCTCCCGCTGTGTAAGGTGTTACGTGAGCTGGGGGTTAGGTTTCATCTTTACGCTGACGACATTCAATTTCTCATTCTTGTGGAAAAATCACAGGATGAAGCGCAAGCATACCTGAATGACTGCTTTTGTGTCATTCAAGAATGGAAGTCACAAAATCAATTAAAGTTGAACGTGGCCAAAACTGAAGTTTTATACATTGGTCATGGAAAGAACTTGGTTTCTTGTCCATCTAAGATTTCACTTGCTGGTGAGGTTGTACCTGTGTGACAACAGTATAAATATCTGGGGGTGGTGTTTGATTCCGCTTTGTCCTTCAGGACCCACATTAAGGTAGTGATATCTGGTGTGTTCTTCAAGTTGCGTTTATTACGGAGATTGCATGATTATCTTTCTAATGATAATTTTGAACAGTCATCATGATGATGATAACACCTTTGATTGATAACACCTTTGATTGACTATTGTAATTCTATCTATTTAGGATTTCCTAAATGTGTCTTGCGGGCGTTGCAGTTGGCACAGAATGCAGCTGCACGCTTTATTGCTCATGCTTCAAAATTCGATCACATCACCCCAATACTTCGAGATCTACATTAGCTGCTGATTGGCATGGGAGTCGAATTTAAGGTCATGTGTGTGATGTTTAAGATGCTTCAGCATAATTGCCCGTCAAGTGTTTGCCCTTTGTTACAGTGGCATTGCCCTTTGTGTGAACTACGGCTCTCAGATAGTTTAAGTTTGGAAGTTCCGTCATTAATGGCTGTGAAGCTTTCTGGGAACCATAAGTTCATGTTTTGTGTACAAGGCCCAGTGCTGTGGAACTCCCTACCTCTGTCTTTGGGCCAATCTTCTACATTCTGGCTATTTAGGAAAGGGGTGAAAATTGTGTTGTTTGAGCGCTTGTTGAATGAGAGCCTTGTGACAGCTTGAGCGACAATGGTTTTCTTCTTTTTTTTTGTTCTTTATGCTGCTTTTGTTTTGTTCTATTGTAATTGTATGCATTATTTATTGTTACTTTGTATGTGATTGTGTTCGCTGTTTAGATTTGTGGATAGGCGGATTATAAATATTTTCAAATAAATAAATAGGTGGCTTAACCAAGATATTGTTCTCATCTGTAAATCAAATGAATTAAACAGCATATGGAGGAACTTGCAGAGTTGTTGCTTAGGTCGTGATATATGAGCAATGAGGTTGTTCTCAATTAGCTGTTGTGCTCACTTCCACTTAAGGCACCACAAAAGGACATCTAAGTCAAAACAGGGATGTCCATGTCAAAACAGAGGGTCAGCCTAGTGGTTAGTACAGTGGCCTTTAAATAAAGGTACCCGGTTCAAACCCCAGCAGGACATAGCGCCGGGCTACGTGAGGCTAAGCTTCCTCCGTACATGCTGAATAGGTCCCTCTACTCCCAGAATGAAATACATCTCAAACGTCCCCTGGCTGTGCCCTTCAACTGCAGTCAAAGATAGATCTTTTTAGGCAGGTCTATTTGGCCGCATGCCTTATTTGGCCAGCCAATGAAAATCAGCGATGACTGGCTACATCACGCGACATAACTGGTCATCAGGCGAGCCAGCGAGCTGGATATTCAGCAGGAGATAGCTAACTCCTGCAAAATATCAACGGATAGCCAGCCAAACGGGACTTAGCCGGCTAAATTCTGTTGAATATCAGGGGGACAGAGTTTGACTAAGAGTAGGGTTACCAGCTTTTTCCACAGAGAAACCCCAAAACATGGCCCTTCGCCATTCCGCCCCCAGCCCTGCCTTGTTCTGCCTCTAGCCCCACCCTACAAAGCCTCGTCTTTCTTTTCTGACCTCTGGGCCACGTCTGGAGGGCCTCTGAGCTTACACGGATGCATGCGACATCATCCGCGCGTGCTCAGAGGCCCTCCAGATATGGCCAGGAGGTTGGGGCTTTCCAAAACCTGGACAAACAACTGGGTTTTAGAAAGTCCGTCCAGGCACTCAGATAGTCTTTTAAAAAGAGGACATGTCCTGGTTTTCCCGGACATCCAGTTCAATATTGCCTGCATAGTTCACAAAGCGATCTATGGTGAGAACTCAGAGAGACTAACTGCAGGCATCAACATCCCATATTCCTTCTTTTAAATCACACTAGAGAATGACCGCGGGAAACTATCCCATGTCATTCTGTAGTGTCTATCTCAACCTCATTCCGTCTACACCAGCATTCTTTAATGCAAGGCTTGAGCGTTAGTGGTTGTGCCCATTCATACTCTGATTCTTCCCTCTCTTCTTAAAGAATGACATGGGGATTATATCCCACAATTATCCACGGGGGGCAGGAACGGTGATGAATTCTGTTACCGTGTCATTCTCTGAATCACACATTACGCAGTACTACAAACTATCCTCCCCATCTTCTCTACAAGTACAATGAAAGAAGATATTTGAAACTACCTTTGAATACCAAGGACCTCTCATCTGGGAAAAAACTGCCAATAAGCCAAAGTCAACCCATCAACTACCTTGAATTCCAGAAGAAACTGGAATATTGATGCAGATAGACCTTTGCTGACGTTGGTTAGGCCAACCAAAAATGCTGACTGCTAGCAATGCTAGGCTGACACATACCTATTTACACTATAGTCACTCTCTTATCATTCACCCTTTCTTCTTAATCCGCTGCAAATACAAACAGTGTAATGTAAGAACTTGTTTTAAATCTTTTTGTAAACCGCATAGAATCCTTGCGGAAAACTGCGGTACTGTTGCATTGTAAACTTGTACACACAGCTGTAACTCTTTCCTTGTGTTTTTAGTACAGGGGTTTTGTTCATGAGATGAAATCTGGTTCATTTTCCATGTGGGTCTATACATACTCAAAGAGAGGGCTTTCTCTTGTATAAGCTGCGCACACACATTCACATGGAGAGGGCAGCAGCCCATCGATCCGCCAGCGTCTCTGATGCTCCTCACTTTCTATCGTTACAATTTTGTGACAAATTGATAAACTACATCTTCACTCCGTTAAAGATTTGATCTCACTCTTTTAATCTGCTATCAATAAGTTATTAATCGTTCACCTGACCTATTCTATTCCCCCTCCGCCTGCAAATCCAATAATCACTTCAAAATTCACAGCTGAGTGGGACACTTATTTTGAGCAATCAATCGAAGTGGAGTTCATTTATTTCGCCTGCTGCCAGACGCTCCTTTCTTCCGTTAATCACTTATATAGAGCAAAAGACACACACATGGCAAGATAAAGACATGCACACATGAACACACTTGGACATGCACTAAGGGATAGATACTTATGTAGAGGCAGAAGTAAATATGCAAGTTTAATAGCTTTCCTCTGCTTTTATCACACGCATTGAAATGCACACCTGTGTTCAGGACCAGCTGCGCTAAGGTGGCAATTCTATAACAGGACGCTCCCTCGTAGACAGTGGCAGAGTAAGGGGGAGCAGGGGGGGCAGACCGCCCTGGCCACCGTCTTGGTGGGGGTGCCAGCACCCCTCCTCCTCTCCGTCCCCTGGCTCTTCCCCACCCCTCCCCCATCTCGTGCTTGCCTTCCTTTCCTCCCCCATGTTTGTAACACTTCGCTGGCACGTGCAGCATCTTCAATGTGTTGCTCGCGGGCTTTGGCTCTCTCCCTCTCTCTCCGAAGTTTCTTCCTGGTCGCGGGACCAGGAAGGGATATCAGAGGGAGAGCTGGAGCCAGCATGGGCAGCAGGTTGAAGACGCTACTTAAAGAGGTACAGGGAAGGGAAGGGACATGTGCGCATGTGCGGCAGAGGAGTTCCACTGCCCCAGGCGCCTCCCACCCTCACTATGCCAATGCTTGTAGGTACCCCAAAGTTGCATAGGGAGATCTTCAATCCCATTATAGCAGGGCTACTTAATTCCGGGCCTCGAGGTCCAAAGGCTGTCCAGGTTTTCAGGATATCCACGATAAACATGTATGACAGAGATTTGCATACCAAGAAAGCAGTGCATGCAAATCTCTCTCATGCAAATTCATTCTGGATATCCTGAAAAGCTGAGCTCCCTATATCTCAAGGACCAGAAATGAGTAGTCCTGCATTATAGAATACTAGTATAAACCCACATGGGCAAGCCTATATGTAGTCTATAGCAGGTGTAAATGGGCATACTTAAGGGTGGCAGACATTGTGCATATCTTATAGTATTCTGTAAGTTGTACATGTAAGCGGACGGAAGAGTCGTCCCCCTGAAGTGACACTGCCTGCAGCTGTAAGTGCTCGTTTATCGGGGTGGTGCTCGGTTTGCGAGACAAAAGTTTGCTGAGTGTTTTGCTCGTCTTGCAAAACACTCACAAACCGCATTACTCGCAAACCGAGGTTCCACTGTATTACTGTAACTTGCTCTGCTGATTAAAGGAGGCTATTTGTATGGTCTTATGTTCTTAAGACAATGCACCTGGCAAAATGATGGATGTTTTGATACAGTTGGGGTTTCAGCATCCACCCTACTGTACTCATCAGACTTTGCTCCACCTATTTTCTGTTTCCAAATCATAAAAAGAGTTTGAAAGGATGGCAATTTATCAGAGGTGATTGCAGTAGTGGAGCAGTATTTTAGTGACCAGAAAACAGAGTATTTTTTCGAAAGGGTTATAGAAACCTCAGACATGATGTGCCAAGTATTTTGAACTTAGGAGTGAATATGTGGAATAGCTTTAAGTTTCATGTCTCCATGTCATTCGATTCTTGGTTGGGCTGAGAACATTTTAGCATCCGACTTCATTGCTGAGAGATCCAAGTTCAGATGTATTTATTTACAGAGTCTTGCTGTACCACAAATTGCATTAAATTGTAGCAAAGTGGTAAACATCATATAAAAAGCCCAAATGAAGGCAAAAAAAAAAAAATAAGGAAAAAGAAGTAAACAGAAGGGAAAGGCAGGGTTGGTTGGGCATGTGCATATTTTGGAGTTCATCAAGTCATTCATTCATAGAAGAGATTGGAGGCATTTTAGTAAAACACGAGCACACGTGCATATGTTTAGAATAATCCAATATCAATGGCTATATAAACTTCTGGTAGCATTTTATAACAATTATCAAATTCAATACTCTTTTATATATCTGTAAGTATTTAATTAAATTATTCAGATCTTTGGAAAGTTTTGCAGTAAGATCTCATCTCAGTTTAGAGAAACTGCAATCAAATCATCATTGATCCACCTAGTTCACTTTATTTTCTTATTTCTTCATTAACTTGCTTTAAAACTTATATTTATCAACTTTATAGCAAACCTGTGTACTTAACTTTCACTAAAGTTACTGCTGGCTGGGGACTCACACCAATATGTTTTGCCGTAAGGTTGTTTCAAGGTTCTCCCTTACAATAAAAAGATTATTACTGCACTATTATCAGAGTTATAGCTTCACCGATAACAGTTCAAAGTTCCCACATACAGGTTTAATGCATTCAATAAGTTTATAACAATCCATACCCATTTGCACCACATTCCACTTTTGTTCTATTTCATATCATTGAAACGAAAAGTGTCAAGAAAAGTGGTTCCACATCATGCTCTTCTTGGCTGGGCTGAGAACTTTTCAGAGGCCCCTAGTACCAGCTCTATGGCTGATATAAGTGTTCATGTCTAAAACTTATGTGCATATATACCTCTATACATGGGAGTCAACTTTCCAAATTATTGGGGATGCTGAACCCAATGGAAATTACCTCTCCTGGCCCATGAGCTGAATGCAGCCCGCCATTGAATTTTATGTGGCCCCTGATACCATGCGAAGAATACACAGAAAATACCATTATCCAGAATTGTTGAGATTTTAGACACTAGCAGTGTGGGACCTTGGGGGGCTTTGAGGGTCTGAGCATGCTTAAGAACCACTGCTCTAGGGATACTACTGACATCCACATGGCCCTTCATATTTAAAAGTTGTCCACTCCTGATCTAGGGAGATCAGCCAGGCAAGCTGGACTTAAAAGACCACCGTCTTCTTTCATTCCATTCAACCAATAGAGTAATGTTGATTACTAGAACTTCATGTGCCTTCATGAATACTACACATTATAAAGCATACAGAGTTTCTGCAGTAGAAATATAAAACCAATCTGACCCCACATTTTGTGTCCTGCTAAGAGTATTGATTGACAATGATAAAGGAAGATGGGAGAGAAAGGAAGCAGGATGGAAGGAAGGAAGGAGAGAATAAGCTGTCATTATAACTTTCCTTGCTCAGGATGGGGGCTTTAGTGTATGGGTGAGAAATCAATTTAAATGAATAAATAAGAGAGGTTATGGAAAAACAGGAAGGAAAGGACACAGTGAAACGGCATCAAAGAAATAAAGAATGAAGACATAAGAGCAAGAAAGAAGGATAGAAAAAAGTGGCAAAGGAAGTTAGGTAGAAGAAAGAGATTAAAAGGAGGATAAGTGACAAAAAGGGAAACAAAATAAATAAATAAACAGACCGGGGAGGGTGAGTAGGAAGAAAGCTCATGCAGAAAAGAAGAAAGGGAAATGGCGATGCAAGATGTACAGAGAATACAGGAAGTGCTTGTGTTATTGAAGGAAAAGCATTTGACAAACTGTTTAAGCGAAATCTCCAAAGAAACAGTCCAAAGTGTTTCACCAACAAAGAGCTTAAGCAGAACAAATAAGCTAAGCCTTTAATGAGTTGGCTGATCCCCTCTAATACCTGCCTGACTGTGCCTAGGGCTATTACAGTCACCAATCCAGGAAGGCCCTGTCCTCCATAGAAACTTTCTCTGCTTGTGGAAACTACTGCATGCTGCAATTCAGTCAATTCATTAAAGGACTAAGGTCCAATCCAATTACCCGGATTCACGCTGAGGGGCCTGCATGCCAACAGCTCTTTCAGCTCTCACTCTCTTGTCTGCTAATCCTCCGCTCATTAAAAGCCTTGTTCCTTCCTCCCAGGGGCACTGGAGCCTCTGGGGAGAAGTTTGTGCAACAGGCCTTTCACACAAAACACAATCTTGGCAGTTTTGCTAGCATTAGGCTATACCAGTGATCAATCCTTTTAGAAGTTAACTGTGAAGGACACTAGCTCTGAGCCTGTAGGATCCACTTAGCAGGTTCATGAGTGAACTGGTTGAAAATCAAGGACAGGGCCTCCACCCTACCCCTTTGTTTACCAAGAGGCTCCTTGTAGGGGTTCCACTGTTACCCTGCTGTTTAATTGGTTTCTTTTTAAGCATTATTTCTGTCATTAAATGAGCAGGGCTTAATAAGCGGCTCTTCTCCAACTACTTGGAGCAAGCTACATTCTTGGCAGGTTGTGATACCTTTCATTGAACCCAGATTAAAACTATGGGCTAGAATCACTTTGCGACCCCGACACGATTCACTAACCTCCTTCTCAATCCGCACATGCATAAAAAAGTAAGGGCATCCAAAAGTAGGAAGGCAGCGATTCACAAAAAAAATTAATGAACACCAATTGGGCTGGCTGGTCACAAAAGAAGTGACTGCTGAGGACCAGTCGCTCACGTCCCTGCCAACTCTCCTGAGCATTCTCTCCTAGCGCAGTTTGATAGAAGAAGCTCTTAGTCAAACTGCAGGGATAATCAAAAGTTTTACAAGGCTGCCTGGGCGTTGTGACATAGACGATATAAAACCAGGGCTAAGGATTCTGTATAGGACACCCGGTCTCAGAAGCCACCTAAGTGGCTTTTGAGATTCACACAAGGGTGTCCTATATAGAATCACCTAATACCACAATTCTCTAACCGGTGTCTATGTCATAAGCGCTGGTTAGAGAATCAGGTTGCCACTGAGCTGATTGCTGCAAGGGAATTTCCCTGCTGCGATCAGTTTAGCGGCTGCGGCAGGGAACCTGTCCCCTCTGAGAAGGCTACCGGCAGGAGGGATGCCCAGTCCCTCCTGCCGTCACCCCCCAAGACATTCCCCGGCTGTTCTTGTATATGTTAAAATAACTTTATGGTCTCTGATGGAGAATATTTTTATAATCTTATGATTCATGTCATGTGTGTGATTTTTATGCTAATCCTATATAATTCTTATTTATATATATATATATATATTTGTATTTTTTTTTTACCCCTGCTGCACAATTTATGCCGAAACACAGCCTGTGTCAGATCTTTCAATAATGTGAATTATACCACTCCCATCTCTGAGGCCCTTGGTACTATTTCTTATCTTTCAGAAGAGTTAGGGTTACCATATGTCTCCAGAAAAAAGAGGACAGATTGAGGCAACCGGGTTTTACTTCCAGTACTTTCAATACAAATAAAACCTGACATGTCTCAATCCGCCCTCCTTTTGCTGGAACCATATGGTAACCCTAGGAAGAACCAATGGAGAAATCCACTAATGTTTATGTTTATTAAAATCTTTATATACCACATATACAGCCAAAAAGGATCAAAGCGGTTCACAATATAACTCAATCAAATTCATGAAAAGAACTCCATTTAAATAGGAAAGAAAAAGAAAAAAGGCATATGTTATATGAATGTGAAACAGTTATGCTGTTTTGGAACAAAATATGGAAATATGGTCTACTATTGCTACTATAACAGAATGTTCAGCTGATATTTCTTTTGAAATTATAATTTTATTTTCACTTCATCCCTGTTTTGAAAATTGTTTATGTAGCCCAAAACTAATTGACTCTTTAATCTCCATTGGTATTCAACATGTATTACAAAATTGGAAATCTGCTTCTCTTCTAAATTATACTCTTTGGTGGAACTCGGGCCCTCTTTTACTAAGGTGCGCTAAGCGTTTTAGTGCGTGTGTAGCGTGCGCTAAAACAACACGTCCGCTAACGCGTCCATAGAATAGCATGCGCGTGTTAGCTTTTAGCACGTGATTAGTGCCTGCTAATATTTATCGCGCGCTAAAAAGCATAGCGCACCTTAGTAAAAGAGGAGGTCAGTTTGCCTCTTCAAAAAAATACGAACTACATGCCATGGAAAAACTTCATCCACTTTCCCTTAACTTAAAGAGCCGTATTTGGATGCCCATTGACAATTATTTACAGACTCTAGCTGTGGAACACTGAATGCTTGTTGTAAGAAGATTTTATTATAGAGACCTGTTAACATTGTTAATTTACACTTGACTTTCTGCTTGTTGTATATGTACTCTTTTTTTTTTCTTTCAAAATTTAATAAAATTATTGAACTTAAAAAAGAGAAAAAGAATAACATTTCTAAACATAATATCCTATTGCATTCAAATTAACAAATGAAACTAAAAATTAATTAATTAATACAATTTTTTTAAAAAATAAAAATATATAGAGAAAGCTAGGAAGAGTCCAAAATATAATACTGAAGATATAACCAGTTTACGGCATTGGACTGAGATATACAGCAGAGATTGCTACTGCTGCCTGGATTGATACAGGACTCATCACTCACTTGGGTACTGCTTTGGTGATTGATCACAAGGTGAAGAGGGCATAGGTGGGAATCATGAAAAAACTGGATGTATAGTTTGAGGAAGGACTGCAGCAGAATGACATTTGTTGCATTTTCTTTGATGGTCATCGTGGTAATACCAGGGTCATGTCAAAGGCAGAAGAGAACGGCAAAATGTATCCAGGTATGGCGAAAGAGCAACATTACACAGTTTGTATAGAACCAGAAAGCAGATATCTGTGGCATTTTGTTCCTGCAAAAGCAACTAAAGAGAAGACACGTGCAGAATTGTGAATAATTGCTGATAATTTGGTTGCATGGCTGAGAGAAAGAGAAGTAGGCAAAACTCTTCAAGCTACTGGAGGTGATTCCTGTAATGTAAACACTGGTTTGGAGGGAGGAATGATGCGTAGCCTGTAGAAGGAAGAAGGTGTTGATGCCCCTGTACAGATCATTGGTGAGGCCCCACTTGGAGTATTGTGTTCAGTTTTGGAGACCGTATCTGGCAAAAGACGTAAGAAGACTTGAAGCAGTCCAGAAGAGGGTGAGAAAAATGATAGGAGGTTTGCGCCAGAAGACATATGAGGAGAGATTAGAAGCTCTGAATATGTATACCCTAGAAGAAAGGAGGGTCAGGGGAGATATAAGAAATTAAATTAAATTAAATTAAATATGATTCAGACATTCAAATACTTGAAGGGCATTAACGTAGAACAAAATCTTTTCCAGAGAAAGGAAAATGGTAAAACCAGAGGACATCATTTGAAGTTGAGGGGTGGTAGATTCAAGAACAATGTTAGGAAATTTTATTTATGGAGAGGGTGGTAGATGCCTGGAATGCGCTCCTGAGAAAGGTGGCGGAGAGGAAAACGGCGACAGAGTTCAAAGTAGCGTGGGATGAACACAGAGGATCTAGAATCAGAAAATAATAGTAAATATTGAAGAACTAAGACCAGTACTGGGCAGACTTGCAAGGTATGTGTCTGTATATGGCCTTTGGATGAGGATAGGTTGGGAAGGGCTTCAATGGCGGAGGGTGTAGATGGGCTGGAGTGAGCTTTGACGGAGACTTCAGCAGTTAGAACCCAAGCACAGTACTGGGTAGAGATTTGGATTCTTGCTCAAAAATAGCTAAGAAGAAAAAAATTTAAATTGAATCAGGTTGGGCAGACTGGATGGACCATTCGGGTCTTTATCTGCCATCATCTACTATGTTACTATTACATTACATTACATTACAGATTTCTATTCCGCCATTACCTTTCGGTTCAAAGCGGATTACAAAGAGTTATGGAAGAAGGGTTACAAAGTTAGATCAGAGATCGTTTCCAAGAGAGGGATAAGAAGGATCAGGGGTTGGGGAGGGAATGGTAAGAAGGGGTATTTGAAACGAAAAAGGTCCGTTTCTTGGTCCCGAAACTCTTATCCTTTCAAATGTGTCCTTTCAGTATTCATGGTATTAAGCTCTATTAAGGGATTTCTTGAAGAGTATAGTTTTTATTTCCTTTCTGAACATCTTGTAGTCTGGGGTTGTTATCAATAGGTTGGAGATTTGGTTATCTATTTTTGCTGCTTGAGTGGCTAGTAGGCCATCATATAGTTTTTTCCATTTTACTTCTTTGATTGGGGGGGGAGTAAGTGAATGGGGTGGGTGTTTTTCTATGCCTGGTAGAGGTAGTTTGGATGAGGCGGTCGTTTAGGTAGATTGGGCTGTCTCCATTTATAGTTTTAAATACTATACAGTAGAATTTAAATTGTATTCTTTCCTGGATTGGAAGCCAATGTGAGTTAATGAATGCCTCAGTAATGTGGTCATGTTTCTTCAATGAGTAGACGAGTCTCAGAGCTGTATTCTGAATTGACTGTAATTGTTTAATCATTATTGCAGGGCAGGGGAGGTAGAGGATGTTGCAGTAGTCTAGGATGCTTAGGATTAGAGATTGTACTAGGAGCTGAAATTGTGTTTTTTTGAAGAATTTTCAGACTTGTCTAAGGTTTCTCATTACTGCGAAAGATTTCTGTATTGTTTTGTTTATTTGTGGTTGCATGGTGCAGCCTTTGTCAATAGTCATACCTAGTAGTTATAGGGTGGTTTGGAAAGGGTAGTTGATAGAGTTGATTTCTAAGTTGGTTATGGTTGGGATTTTGTTATTTTCTAGGAGGATGAATTTAGTTTTGTCTGGGTTGAGTTTCAGTTAGCTGGTGTGGATTGTTTTATTATTCTCAATATACCACCTAACTGTCTAGGCAAACCCATTCTGCCATTCAGGAAACAAGAACTATAAGGCATAAGAAGGAAAAAGCAGGCTAGATTTAAATTCCCATGAGAAAGAATAGCACCTCCCAGAAGACAGATGTCTTCCTTGAGGCTGGCACATCCCTGATGACCATTATTAATGATGAGGCAGGCCTGCTGGCAGGAGGGAGTAGGCATTCCTCCTGTCGATTGTCCATCAAAGGTACATGAGGGGTGTGGGGATGTTGGGGGAGGGGTATCTCCTTGGAGGGGTACGGGGGGGATCAGTCGGTGGGTGGGTGGGAGAGGAAAGGATTCGTGGATCTCCAGTTCAGCTAATTGCAGCAGGGAAATCCCCGATCAGCTGAGCAGCAGTTTTGGGGAATCCTGCCGTCTCAGATGATCGAGGATTCCTCTGCTGCAATCAGCAGATGGCACACTGTAGACTATTGTCGGGATCCCCCGGAAAAGATAGGCACCAGAAATATAAACCAGGGTTTTCCAGGCCTACATTTCTGGTGCCCATCTTTGAGTAAAATGTGCCTAGAAGGCACTTTAGGCCACCTAATGCCACTTCTGGTGTTGACCACGCCTACTTTGGCATTCAGTGGCCTAAAGTGCCTACTTAGGTGCGATTCTGTAATTTTTTATTTAGACGCCGGTAGGCACTTCAACCCTGACAATTTATGCCGTTTCTAATGGCATTCTTCAATTAACTTAGGCATCAGTACGGTGCCTATTGGCGCCGGTTTTAGAATTTCCCCCTAAGTGTGTCACCCTCGATGGATATTGCCCCAACTTTGTTGGTTGGGCTGAAAACTTTTTAATGGCCCCCTCATACATCATTCTCCTTTGCCTGTTCCTCTGACTCCCATCATTTTCATTTTACAAATTGAATTCAAATTCACTTGCCCTTCCTGCTAATTTGAATTTTACATTAAATTATAAGCTCTGACAAATAGATGGTACTTTAAAAGTTTCTTAAATTGCACCATGTCCATGGTTCTAATATTCATCACAAGTTGATTCTAGAGGATTGAGCCTGCCATGGAGAAGGAGCTCTTATGTCAGTAATTTCCAAACCTTGTACTATGGCGGAACCCCTATAATGTTTTTTAATGTACCAAGGAACCCTCATGCTATGTAAGTATATATATTCTACAATCTGATTTCTTGAGGAACTCCTGAAGAGAGTTTGAGAGACACTAGGGTTCCATGGAACCAGTTTGGGAATCATTGTGGGGTCCTTTTACTAAGGCGCGCTAACCAATTTAGCGCGTACTAAATGCTAAGGCACCCATAGAATATAATGGGCGCTTTAGCATTTAGCATGCCTTAGTAAAAGGACCCCTATCTTAGGTGTTTCCTCAAATATACCTTTTGCAGCACTGGAATAGTCAAACAGAAGGGCCTTCTGATCTAAGTAACTGCATTGGCACATATACTTTAAGGATAGAAGATAAATAATGTGCAGATTCTTTTTAAGTGTCTTTTATATGAGAAGTTAAACTTTAAAGAAAATTTTTTCCTCAACTGGAATCAAGTACAAATTAAACAGAATCAGTATAGCATTCTGAAAATGTGAGCAACTTAAAATAAGTCAAGCTGAACTACCTGCAGAACAAGCGTTTAAGATATAGAAGGCCCCAAATACAACGAATACCAACAATCAAGGCCATTCAAAACAAGACTTTGCCCCATAGAACAAAAATCAGAGGCAGAGATTTTAAGTTTCTAAGTTCGAAAAAAGAGCTCTTAATAACTTGACAAATCTGAACTGTAAAAGTCAGATGTGAATCAAGAATAACTCCTAAACTTGTTTACAAATATTTATCACGCTTCTTCAATCATATCATAGTTGGGGTTGGCTCATCATAGATATCTTCTATCAACATAGCCTTCATTTTACAAAAATGTAGCACCAATTTGTTTTCAAACAACCAACCTGCAATTTCACATATTTTGCTAACACCAAATTGCAGGTTTCAAACCTGTATCAAGCTCAAAGAAAAGCTGAACATTGTCTGCATATACAGTATACCATAATGTATATTCTGACTCTTCTGACATAACAGACTCAAATAAATATTAAATAATACAGCTGCTAAAGAATAGCTCTGCCGCACACCAGTATACAATTTTCTTAAGTTTGAAGTTTGATCTCCGATGCGAACTTCTTGCTACCTATCATTTTTTAAAGATTTAGGCCCTCTTTTACCAAGCCACAGTAGAGGTTTCTACCGCGGCCCAAAGTGCTAAAATTCATAGGAATTCTATGAATGTCAGCACGATGTCAGAGCATATAGCGCTCCAAGCCACAGTAGAAACCTCTACTACGGCTTAGTAAACCATTCTAGTACATTACCAGAAATACCACAAGCTTGTAAATCTGATCAATACAATGGAATGATTCAAATGCATCTGAAACATCTAGTAAAACAAGAAAATAGTTAAAACGGTGATCCAGACCTTGCATCACATCAATAGTTGACAACAAAACGGATTCATTGCTACGGTTAGTTCTAAAACCATATTGAAAAGATCCAAAGCATTTGTTCTCTCCAAAAATTCAATCAATTGTCATAAGACAAGTTTCTCAATTAACTTGGCCAACATAGGCAAAGAGGAGATTGGTCTGTAATTCTTTGGTGTTTCCAAATCTAAATTACTGACAGCAATTTTTAGAGATAAGGGTAATCTACCTTGTTTCCGAGAAGCATTAACAATGGTGGTAAGAACAGATAACAACGGCAATCCAGCTACACCTACAATTAATGGAGAACATACATCTCCAGATGATATTCTTGACTGCAAAAATCTTAAAAACACTCAGTAATGGCACAAAAATCCTGCTACCAATTTTGTAGCAAGTCCTCTATATAAGGCAAATGCTAACACCAACTCATTCCAGGAAGGCCTAGACAACTGTCATAAATATGCTCCACAGCTAGTCCCAAGTGAGTGATTGAGGAAACTCAGAGGACATATGAATGCCCAACTATCTATCGTACTCCAACAGTCCTATAAACCTGACAGAATAAATGAGAAGTTTAGTGATGGAATTGTTGGTCTGTTTGTGCAGGTAGCCCAAGTAAGCCTTGGTTTTCTAATGTTCAAGACCCTGAATAGTGAGTTCTTTCAGGCCTTCAGAAGCAGATGTAACTAAGGGGCTCATTTTCAAAAAAGATAGACATTCAAAAGGCAGCATAAACTGGCACTTGGACGTCTTACTAGACAAAACGTCCAAGTAGATATTTTCAAAACTAACTTTCTGGACGTCTGGCAGGACTTCTTACCTGCTGTGTGTCCAGCGTAGAAATGTGCATGTTGGTGGCCATGCCATGGGTAGGCTTTGGGTGGGCTTAGACATGGACGTCCTGCAACTATAATTGAACCTTTCCCAGGATTTGCTAGACGGAATTTAGACATTTTCAACTAGACCTGTTTGAGAAGCATCTAAGTGCCAAAAGGGTACCCAAACTGACCAGATGACCACTGAATGGATTAAGTAATGAGCCCCATACACTACCCCAGTGATCACTGACCCCTTCCACCCTCCAAAATTTGAATGAAACGGTACATACCTGGTTCTAGAACAGAAGCACATGGCATGGGAAAGCCTAGTAGAGCATCATACAAGTGTCTTAAGTAGTCAAGTGGGTGAGCTAGTGAACCATAGAGAGGAGGAGTCAAGCCCATAAGCCACTCTAACCACTACATTTATGGTGGAAAGTGTGAGCCCACCAAAACCCTACTACACTGCCATATCGGTGCCACCTGTAGCCATAAGGGCTATTGGGGTAGTGGACAAGTGGTTACAGTAGGTTGGGAGGGTGGAGGGCTCACCGTCCATTATAAGGGGTTTATGGTGAGATGTACTTCTGGCACTGTTTATGTGAAGTTCACAGTGGTGCTTTCTAATGTGCCCAAGTTTCCAAGTTTATTCTATACGTTATATACCGTCTATCAACATGTACCTAGACTGTTTACAATACAAAAAAATTTTAAAAGAAGGTAAAAAATAAAAAATATATATAAATGTTCAATAGATAAGACAGAAACGTACAGAAACAAGAGGTTCAAGGGAAAATACATCGAGATAAAATAAATAAAAAAGAGTGGTGAGAGGGAGAGGAGAAAGCAAAGTAGGGTAGGATGACGCTTCTTAAAAGTGGTTGGTATTTATTACTGTGAGCGGAGCGTATAGATTAGATGAATCACCCATTCTCATGTTAGGAATGCGTCCCTAAATAAGAAAGTTTATAATATAGTCTTAAATTTGTTCTGTTAGCATGTCTGTGTGGCCAGTCCATTAGAAAGCTGGCCCCTCCCATGTCCAAATGGGCTTCATTTGGATGTTTTAAACATGGATAGTATTGTGGTCAACATAAGGAATAAAGTTAGGCATCCTGTGGTTGAACATCTAGTTGGACGTACTGGTGGCCAAGATTTCCGATTAGATGATTTCCCCCCTCCCCCCCCCCCACATTTGGATGTCCAGCATTTTTAAAAATTGACCCTTCTAGAAGTTCAATTTTGGACGTTTTACAGGAAATGTCCAAAGTCGGACTTAGATGTCTTATCGAAAATGCCCCTCCACACCAATTCTAAAGGAATGTGTGCCGAATTCCAATGGGCAGTGGCTAATATATAGCATAGTCTGACAAAACATAGCAGCAAATGGGAATTTGACAAATGAGCGCTATGGACCCAGCAAGTAGGTATAAGTACACACTCAAGTTGGTCAATGCACGTGAGAATGTTTGGCTCACTATACAGAGTAAAAAGCTTGACCTCCTCCCTACTTGGTCCATTTAAGACCTGGTGATTTAAATGTGCAGTTTTTTCTGCTCAAGCTTAACATCTGTGAGTCAAACGTCTCTTTCCATGTTCATAGAAACATAGAAACATAGAAAGATGACGGCAGAAAAGGGCCAAGGCCCATCAAGTCTGCCCACTCTATAGACCCTCCCCTTAAGATTAGCCAATGTTTTGCCCTGACCCACGTAGTGATCCCACTGGGCGTCCCATTTATTCTTAAAATCTGGCACGCTGCTGCTGTTCGTTTAGATTAAATATTCAGCTCCCCTCTGCATAATGCAGCAAAGAAAATCAAGGCAGCTCTGAATAAGGCAGTCTTATATGAAGACACATAGACACACCAAAAACAAAACAGCAGAGCAGACAGTCCACCACTGGCTGGAAAGGATAACTGAAGAACAGTGGCATACCTAGCATATGTGGTCCATCATTTTTTGACACCCACCTCATCTATTTGAAAAATATGATTTTTAGTAACAATCCACATATCGCACAACAAGAGTGTACCTAGGAAAAGGCAGCATCTTAAATACTGCAGTGAGCACTAGAACATCAACACATACATTGTAAAACTAAACAAGCTAAACAAGCCAGATCCTGCACAGTTAATTGATCCTGTACAGACAATGCCAACAGAAAACCATGTCCTTTTCATACACATAGAACAGAAATGCACGCTCGCCCAATATGGAATAATCACAAGCTAAAAATAGAAATATGTAGACAAAAGTTAAACTGAACCGCCACGAAATCAGACTCTGCATACAATGCAACACCACAACACCACAGAAACAGTGACACATGTCCCCTAATACTGTGCAAAATATAAAGACAGTAGATGTAAATTTGAAAAAAACTGATATATAACAATCACCACTTTACACATTAACAAATAGAAATAAAACAAATAATGATAAATAAGAAAATACCATTTTATTGGACTAATCCATTTTTCAATTAGCATTCAGAGGCCAAATCTTTCATCAGAACAGTATAGTATACTGCTGTTATGGTATCCTGTCCAGACATGAGGAAAGGGGTTTAGTCCCCAAAAAATTGCCTTATTTCCATTTCCTATTTATAAACTTTTATCAATACAGCTACAATATTACTTGATTCTAAGTAAAGTAACAAAAAAATCTTTCTATTTTTTGTCATTTCTGCTTTAATCATCTTCTCTTCGCTCTCTTATTTCTCTTATTTCTATACAGCGTTTGTCCTCTCTGCCTTCCATGCAACATCTGCCCTCTCTTTGCCCCTTCCACCTAGCTTCTGCCCTCTCTTTGCCCCTTCCACCCAGCTTCTTCCCTCTCTCTCTTCCATCTACTACCCACACACTCTCTGCCCCTTCCATCCACTGTCCACCCTCTCTGCCCCTTCCATCCACTGCCACCCTCTCTTCCATATGGCATCTTCCCTCTTTCTATGTCCCTTCAATAAACTGCAAATCCTGTGCTCCTTCTCTCCTTTGTACATTATTTATTTCAGCTTCACCCCCTCTCCATTTTTCTGTTTCTACCCCCTCCCCTATGCTCTGGCATCTCTCTCTTCTCCTTTCCTTCCTTCCTTCCCACTCCACACTATGGTCTAGTATCTCTATCTCCTTCCTTCCCCATGCCCTGGCATCTCTCTCCCTCCATGCTCTGGCACCTCCTCTTCCTCCTTTCCCTCTTGCCTGGCATTTGTCTCCTTAGTTTCCTTCCCTCCCCCTATGCCTTGGCATCTTTTTCCTTGCCTTCCAACTCCCCCTCCCCCTCCATTATCTGGCATCTCCTTTTCTTTCTTTCTCTTCCTCCCTCCTTCCTTCATTTCCCCTGGTCTGGCATCTGTCTCCTTCCCTCCCCCATGCCCTGGCATCGCTCCCTCCCCCTCCATGGTCTGATAGCTCCTTTCCTTCTTTCCTTTCCCTCCTTCCCTCCCATGGACTTGGCATCTCTAGTTCCTCTCCCTTGTCTTCCTTCTCCCTCCCTCTCTCTCTCCTCAATTGTGTGCATGCAGCAGCAGCATTTCTCTTCCCCCCTTCCTTGTAGAGCAGCAGCATTTCTCTTTCCCCACCTCTTTCCTTATGCAGCAGCAGTATTTCTCTTCCCCCTTCACTTCACTTCCTCCCCCCTTCCCTTCACCTCATTTCACTTCTCTTCCCTGTGCAGCAGCAGCATTTCTGGCCAGTTCCGTGCTGCAGCTGGTTTTCCATTCAAAGCCGCAGGCATCAACACCTCGCGTGATCTATGACTACGTTGGAAGCCTCTCTGACATCCTGACATCAGAGGGAACATTTCCGATGTAGCCGCAGATCGTGTGAGGAACCGACACCTGCGTTTTTAAGCGGAAAAACCACTGCAGCAGGGGAGCCGGCCAGAAGCTAAACACCTGCCAAAAGGAAGCACAGGAGGGAGCACAAGCTGGGCCGCGGACACCCCTGATATAAAGTTTACTGCTGCTGGTTAAGGAAAGCAGTAGCAGCATAATAGGGAGTAGTTAAATAGACTACTGCTAGAAATAGGACATTTTGTTATGCTGGTTCCCTACTTTTTGGAACTCTTTGCCTGGTGAATTTCACAAGATATTTAGTTACATTACTTTTCATAAAATTCTGAAAACTTGGTTGTTTCAAAAGAACTATGGGTTTATTCTTAGATAAATTTTTATCAATGATTGTTTTATAATTTGTTAGTTTTTTGTACAACATGATAATTTAGGTTTCAGGTAGTTATTTTAATTATGTTATAATTTTGTCTTTTATTTGTGTAATAATGTATGTCTAGTGTAATTGTTAATTGATAATTTTTATTGCAAACCACTAAAACACATAAGAACATAAGAATTGCCGCTGCTAGGTCTGCTCACGCGGAAGCCCTTAGGTCAAAAACCAGTGTCCTAACTGAGACTAGCCTTACCTGTGTACGTTCTGGTTCAGCAGGAACTTGTCTAACTTTGTCTTGAATCCCTGGAGGGTGTTTTCCCCTATAACAGCCTCCAGATGAGCGTTCCAGTTTTCTACCACTCTCTGGGTGAAGAAGAACTTCCTTACGTTTGTACGGAATCTGTCCCCTTTTAACTTTAGAGAGTGCCCTCTTGTTCTCTCTACCTTGGAGAGGGTGAACAACCTGTCTTTATCCATTAAGCCTATTCCCTGCATTATCTTGAATGTTTCGATCATGTCCCTTCTCAGCCTCCTCTGTTCAAGGGAGAAGAGGCCCAGTTTCTCTAATCTCTCACTGTAAGGCAACTCCTCCAGCCCCTTAACCATTTTAGTTGCTCTTCTCTGGACCCTTTCGAGTAGTACTGTATCCTTCTTCATGTATGGCGACCAGTGATGTACGCACCAGGTGAGGGCGTACCATGGCCCAGTACAGCGGCATGATAACCTTCTCCGATCTGTTTGTGATCTCCTTCTTAATCATTCCTAGCATTCTGTTCGCCCTTTTCACCGTGTTTATATGATGGGGTGCTAAATAGTTCTCAGCCCAAGCAAGAAGAGAATGACCTGGATATGGTTCAATCAATGATCTGAAACAATGTCAAAAACAGAGAATTTTGTTTCTGCAAATTGGCACTTTGAAATAAGATAAACACTCTTTTCAGCTACAGTGGCAAAATAACACTCAGAATTTAGGATTTAGGTTGGTTGGGCCAAGAATTTTTCAGCACCCCCTTGTACAGAGCTGTCACTATAAAAATTCATTATAACACTTCATTACTGTATATTCAGTTGTTTGGCACTACCTAAAACATTCACTTTATGACCCGATTACAAGCAGCTGAGGAATATTCCTTATTCCATCCCATGGCTTCTTTCCTATCTTATAGAAAGAATCATGAACCTCACTACCTACCTCAATTCATAGATATATAATTTCCTATAATGACAGAACCATTTGAAAGGAAGCTGTATGCAGACCAGGAGTAGCATGTGGGAATGAATCATCACCTACACAGCTCACAGGAAGTAATTCAAGACAGAAAGTAGGTAGTTTAGAGAAGACACAAAACCTATTCACCCTTCCTCATTCCCCTAATAAAGACACATCAAATTTTATTGCTCCCTCTACTCAATCATCTTCCCTCCTTTTACAGGTTATGCAGAGAATCAGGCTTCCCCACCCCTTAGGCAGGTAATTCCACCCTGGTGCCATGCTAATGACTCTGGTGCCCTGTCTGGAAACAAGAGGCCAATAGCTTCACAGTTGAGTCAGAATGAGCTGTTAACAGGTACCTGTTAAGTGTCCACAACACAAACAGCTTTCAATCAAGTCTTTTCCTTAATGACAGAAAAGTCCCTTCTCAAATGGCTGATTACCAAGTTTTAAAATGAAATATATTTGCTTCTGTTGTAATAGCCAAGGTTATAGGCAGTGCATTGCATATCATGGACGTGGTTAGAATGGGCATACATTGGTTTAATTATAGCGCTGATAGATCAGTGGTTAGTTTTAACTCCCCCTCACTGTGAAGGTGAAATACTCCTAGGATAATGTTCACCTTCCTGATCAAATCATTTAACTCTGGATACTTCAGTGGCATCACATTCAAATTCAGCAAACTTTATTGGCAAGACAATTTGCTAATGAAATAAAGGGAATAATTTTATAAGGGACTTAAAATGCTGTTTTATATGTTTCAAGTCAATGCTTATAATATTGCCCTGGCATATACACACATTAAAGTAAGCACAAAGAAAACAAAGCACCTACTTTACCCCCCCCCCCCACCCCCTTTTGTTTTTTACAAAACTGTGAAAGCGGTTTTTAGTGCAGGTCGGCACACTGAATGCTCTGTGCTTCTCCCAATGCTCGTTGGGAGTAGTGCAGAGCATTCAGGGCCATCCAGCACTAAAAACTGCTTTTGTGGTTTTGTAAAAGTGGGGGCTAATGAGGACAGTTCTGCAACCAGGCACTCTGAGAGCCTGAGATGAAAGCCTGTTCTGTAATGGCATCTGAATGCCCAGGTTCTGTTATACAATACTCCTATAACCCACTATCAGCATATCCACTATTTCTGCACCTGCAGTTGCACCAGCTATACACTTGGCATAACTGCCAGTGTGTTAATGTGGACTTAGTGCTTACAAACGGAGAAAGTGTTTCTGTGTTATGGTGGGTGGTCATCCGGCATCCAGTGATCACTGCATGGTACAGTTTAATATTAAGATGGGTATAGAGAGGGATCATTCAAAAGCAAAGGTTCTAGACTTTAAAAAAACTAACTTTGTTTGGATGGGGGATTACATCAAGGAATTGTTGTCTGGCTTGGAACATCTCGAAGGAGTGGAAATGCAGTGGTCATAACTGAAAGGAGTTATTGTAAGAGCGACAAACCTTTTTGTGAGGCAAGTAAGTAAAAGTAAGAGGAAAAGAAGGCCGCTTTGGTTCTTAAAAGTAGTAGCTGAGAAGGTAAGGAATAAGAGATTAGCTTTCATAAACTACAAAAGATCGCATAAAGAGGAAGACAGGCAAAAATATCTCATAAAGTTAAGAGACTGGTCGTGTAGTCAGGAAAGCAAAGATGCAAATGGAAGAAAAAACAGCTGACATGGTAAAACAGGGAGACAAAACATTTTTTTAGATATATTAATGATAGGAAGAAGTGCAAAAGTGGCACTGTGAGACTCAAAGGTGAAGAGGAGAAATATGTAGAAGCTGATAAAGAAAAGGCTGCATCGCTTAACAAATATTTCTGTTCAATGTTCACGGCTGAAGCGCCAGTAGCGGGATCACAGAAGACAAACATGAATAGGGATGGAGGAGTAATAGACCATGATTGATTTTCAGAGGGTTGTGTTCGTGAGGAGCTAGCTAAAATAAAAGTAGACAAAGCGATTAGACTGGATGGTGTACATCCAAGAGTGCTGAAGGAACTTAGGGAAGTTCTGGTAGCTCTGCTGACTGACCTTTTCAATGAGTCTCTAGAGTCGGGGATGGTACCGGAGAACTGGAGAAGGGTAGATATGATCCATCTCCACAAAAGTGGAAGTAAGGAAGAAGTAGGGAGTTACAGGCCGGTAAGTCTGACTTCTGTGGTAAGCAAATTAATGGAAACGCTTTTAAAACAGAGAATGGTGAAGTTTCTGGAATCCTGTGGATTACAGGACCGGAAGCAACATGGCTTCACTAGAGGCCTTGTCAGATAAATCTGATCAATTTCTGTGACTGGGTGAGAATTGGATAGAGGAAGTGCGCTAGATGTGGTATATTTAGCAAAGCCTTTGACAGTGTTTCACACAGACATCTAATAAATAAATTGAAAGCCCTCGGGATGGGTCATAAAGTGACGGGCTGGGTCAAGAACTGGTTGAGTGGAAGACAACAGAAGGTTGTGATCAATGGAGATCGCTCTGAGGAAAGGGATGTTATAAGTGGTGTGCCTCAAGATTCTGTTCTTGGACCTATTCTTTATAACATTTTTATAAATGATATTGCTGCAGGGCTGTCGGGTAAGATTTGCCTCTTTGTGGATGATACCAAAATCTGCAATAAAGTAGACATGCCAGATGGTATGAATAACATGAAGCAAGACCTGGTGAAACTTGAAGAATGGTCTGAAATTTGGCAGCTAAAATTTAATGCTAAGAAATGCAAGGTCATGCATTTGGGCTGCAAAAATCCGAAGGAACGGTACAGTTAGGGGGTGAAGAACTTATGTGCACGACGGAAGAATGTGTAATTGTATGTAATGATCTTAAGGTGGCCAAACAGGTTGAAAAGGTGATGGCAAACGCTAGAAGGATGCTAGGCTGCATAGGGAGAGGTATGACCAGTAGGAAAAAGAAGATATTGATACCGCTGTATAAGACTCTGGTGAGACCTCATTTAGAATATTGTGTATAATTTTGGAGACCACACCTTCAAAAAGATATAAAAAGGATGGAGTCAGTCCAGAGGAAGGCTATTAAAATGGTGCATGGTCTTCGTCATAAGGCGTATGGGGACAGAATTAAAGATCTCAATCTGTATTCTTTGGAGGAAAGGCGGGAAAGAGGAGATATGATAGAAACGTTTAAATACCTACGTAATGTAATGCGCATGAGTCGAGTCTCTTTCATTTGAAAGGAAGCTCTGGAATGAGAGGGCATAGGATGAAGTTAAGAGGTGATAGGATCCGGAGTAATCAAAAGAAATACTTTTTCAAAGAAAGAGTGATAGATGCATGGAACAGTCTCCCAGCAGAGGGAGACAAAAACTGTCTGATTTCAAGAAAGCCTGGGATAATCACATGGGATCTATTAGAGAGAGGAAGAGATAATGGTTACTGCAGATAGGCAGACTGGATGGGCCATTTGCCATCATGTTTCTATGTTTCCCTCAGCAGATACTCACTACACTACTTAAGCTATGCCAGGAAGTCTCTTCACATCACCACATAACATAAAATCACATTTGTATACCGCAAAACCTTACAGTTCTATGTGGTTTAACAAGCTAAGAAGACTGAACAATCTCAGTGCTTAACAAGTCAACTCTCCAGGAATTTTGCAAATAAACAAACTTGATTTTAACAAATTTCTTAAATGCATACAAGATGAAGAAAGAGATGATAGTTTGTGAAACTCTGTATCCCAACTAGCTACTTAGTAAGACAGTAATCTTTGTACAATATTACATATTAAGCCCCCTACAGATCAATATAGAGACTGTCTTTTCCTTATAATGACTGGGACAACCATCCTGATGATCACCTGAAGCTGGAAGAACTATGATCGTTTAAATTTTTCATTCTGGTGAGCAAGTCTTTGCTCTTTTTAAAGATTTGAAAAGATGAACGCTGAGAATTTGGGGCATGGTAATATATTTAAATTGATATGGGGCCTATTGTCATCTTATGTTACCTCATTATAATGATTGTTGACTGTGAGTTAGTTTTTGTTATTTTAATACATATCCAGGGAAGGATGGGTGGGGGGTTTCCTGTCATAAATTAGTTTTTTAATATATACACATGGAATAGGTGGGAAAATATTAGTACTAAAATAGGATAAGGTTTTTGCGGTAATATATGTTTTTGTGTTTTTTTGAATAATCATTGGGTGGGTGGGTGGGGGAAAATGGTTGATTATGAACATGTGTAAGTTGAATGTGCTTATATTGTATAATTATACATTGCATTTGTTATATTGCACTATTGAAGTTTTGAAAATTAATAAAGATATTTAAAAAAATACAGTAATCTTTGTAGAAATATCTTATATCAACAACCATGAGCAGAAGGGAAAGCAAACAATGCAGGGGCTCACAATGAGCAATTGGGATTCATGAATGTAAATTGATCAACTAAATAATTAGGTGTGTAACCATGCAAGGCCTTATAACACATGGTTCCAAACTTGAAAAAAACGCCCTAGCCTCTACTGGCAACCAATGAAGTTCTTTATAATTACATTACATTACATTAGGGATTTCTATTCCATCATTACCTTGCAGTTCAACACAGATTACAAAAGAATTATCAAGGAAGTATTACAAAAAGATCTTACCAAAAAGAGATTTGGTCATTTTCAAAGAGAGTAAGAAATGAGTATGGTTATTTGTTTAGGGTTATTTGTGTTTTATTGAATAATCATTGGGTGGGAGGGTGGGGGGAAATGGTTGATTATGAATATGTGTAAGTTGAATGTGCTTATATTGTATAATTATACATTGCATTTGTTATATTGCACTATTGAAGTTTTGAAAATTAATAAAGATATTTTTAAAAATACAGTAATCTTTGTAGAAATATCTTATATCAATAGTTGGCTTTAGTGAGAGGCGGCGTTTGATACTTGCGGTGTTATTTCTTTTTCAGGGATTTCTTGAATAGTACGGTCTTTATTTCTTTTCTAGGGATGCTGTCAGTAGATTGGCGATTTGGTTGTCTAGTTTGGCTGCTTGAGTGGCTAGTAGGCCATCATATAGTTTTATCCGTTTGATCTAACTGGGGGGTATGAGAATGGGGTGTGAGTTTTCCTATGTCTGGTTGAGGTGTTATAGATGAGGCGGTTGTTCAGGTAGTTTGGACTGTCTCCATATAAAGTCTTAAATAGTAGACAGTAGAATTTAAATTGTATTCTTGCTGGGATTAGAAGTAAGTGTGATTTGAGATATGCTTCTGTAATGTGGTCATGTTTCTTCAATGAGTAGATGAGTCTTAGTGGAACATGATCTGTGTTGTTCAAATAAAAAATTAAACACAGTATTTTGTACAATATGTAATCTTTGAAAATTTTTACGATAACCTGCCAGATGCACTATATTACAATAGTCCAAAATACTCAACACTAAAGATTGTACCATTAACCTGAATGAAGTAGTATTGAAGTATGATCTAATTGTTCATAGTTTCCATAATGTAAAGAAGCTTTTTTGGACTAGAACATCAATGTGATCACTCATGGAAAGATTTTTTATCAAAGTATACTTCTAAAATCCTGATTGTTGGGGTAATAGGTTAGCAACTCAATTCAGAGTCAAATTTTCTTTTGTACGTTTGGTAGGAGATGCAAAGAGAAATTTAGTTTTATCCGGGTGAAGCTTTAGTTTAAAATCCCTCATCCAATGATCCACAGTCTGAAAAACCTTTGAAATTAACTGGGAAGCTGATGAAAGATTAGAAAAAATAGGAATTACTAAAGTTATGTCATCTGCATTACTAAAAAATTTTATATCAAAATTTGATCATCCTGAACCCAAGGAGCCAAGATAAATATTGAAAAGTTCTGGGGAAAGAGGAACTCCACAAGGATTATTCCAAGTATCTGACAAAACCCCATTAAAACTGACTTGATAAGTACATAATTTAAAAAAATCTCTGAACCATTGCAATACTATGCCACAGATGCTGATGATCAACCAAATCAAAAGCACTATTTAAATAAAATGTTACAACTTCTGGGTCAGATGGCTTCCATAGTATATGTGGTCCCATTTGCCAAGCTTCACCTCAGACATCCTCAGTGGGAGTTATCCTCCCAGTGATCTCAAGCAATTGGTCTTCTTTCTCAGCGCTTATCAATGACCTCACAGCTCAGAGGCTCCCTTGTTGATGACATCACCCACAAGTGAGAATATCTGCCTGCTGTCCTTAGATAACATCTATTACAAGTAACTGTGCTTTATGGATCACACAATGCCTAAAGCGGTTCAAAGAGATTTACAATAATAATAGCCCATGCTGTTCATGGGGTGCTTACATAGGTCTGGGATAGCATTAGGGAACAGAAAAGCAGAGTGCATTACAGTCAATGTTCAAGTTATAATATGGACAGTTAAAGGAACAAACAAATGAAAAATATACTAGTGTGTTTTCTTCTTAGCTAAACATCATTAAAAAATCAAATAAAAAATAAATACTGTATTATGTTCAAGTCCTAGAGGACTTTTGATAATCAGAATGATTATAAAGTAGAATTATATTTTCAGGATGTATACACATTAAAAATTCCCAGATGCACTTAATGACAGGCTAAAATATGCAAACTATAGAAATTCCTCAATTTATTAGTTTAGGCACAATTTTAGTTTACTTTGGAGATTTTGTGTTTTTTTCTGGAAAATCACAATTTTTGTCTTTCTCACCAGCCTCTTAAACTTTAGGTCCATCTTTTTGCTACAGGGTGCATTGTAGAAGTCTTGATGGTGGAGACAGTCACAGCCCCTGCAGTCTGTTAGAAAGGTATGCCACAGGAAATGGTATAGGAGTCTGTAACAACAACAACATCCATAAACTAGTTTTTTTATTCAGGACTCATAACTCTAACTCAGGAGCTCAGCAGACTTATACTAACATGGCCAATGAGAGCTTCTAGGTCAAATATCTGGTTAGGGTCTGTCTCTAAAGTCCTTAAGAGCTGTACACCAACAATGGGTAGGCATCATTTAACAAGCAAACAAAAAAAAAATCCACACATGAAAATATGAGGAAAAAAAGTGGAATACTACACCTGTATGAAACAATAATAGTTTATTGAAAAGTTCAACAATAGCTGTCCAACTGCACTCAGTTATAGATGGTGTGAGACGATGTACTGGGACCCAACCTGGTATGTGTTCTGGCAGTTTCTGCCTTCATCAAGAGTCCAAGTTTCCAGGAATCACGTCAACGGCATTAGACACGATATATCAATCTGTGCCTTAAACAACTCACAGGGGTGCACAGCAGGGTGAATGCCGTAAATCTAAAAACTCTGACTCAGGGGCTCAGCAGTCATACACTAACGTGTCTAATGAGAGCGTCCAGCTTAAATATTTGGTTAGGTTATGTCTCTAAAGACCACAAGAGTTGTACATCAACAATGGACAGGAATCATCTAACATTGAGCTTTAGAGTACATAAGAACATAAGAATAGCCATACTGGGTCAGACCAATGGTCCATCTAGCCCAGTATCCTGCTTCCAACAGTGGCCAATGCAAGTCACAAGTCTCAGCCTAGGTCACTGTTTAAGATGCAAAGCTACTGGGCCTTTTTTGAGTAAATCCTACTTCATAATCTGAAGCATCTTGTGTCTGATTCTATAAATGGCATCTAACGATACCCAACTCCTAGATGCCATTCAGTTCAGTTATTAATCAACTGCTACGCGTCATTTATTGAATCATTCCTAGCGGCACCTAACTTAACTTAGGCATCGGTAGGCATCCTAATGTTAGGCATGCCTATTCTCCACCACTAACCATGCCTACTTTGCAAGTCAGCACGAGTAGACACCACTAAGGGCTCCTTTTACTAAGCTGCGATAGCATTTTTAGCGCACGCAGGATTTTAGCGTGGGTAGAACTAACGCCAGCTCAATGCTGGCGTTAAGGTCTGGCACATGCAGCAATTCAGCGCACACTAAAAACGCTATCGCAGCTTAGTAAAAGGATCCCTAAGTGCCTCAACGTAGGAGTTGGTAGGCACCTCTCCAAATTCCTCATGGAACTCTTAATCATTTAAAAATATATATTATGAGTTTTTAATGGTGTGGTCAGTTACCATGCCAATTAAGCTCAATTATTCAATTTTGAGTTCTGCATTATAGCTCCACAAATTTGGGATTGACTTCCGTCTTTCTTAAGAGAAGAAAGACGATTAGATACATTTAAAATTGTTCTTAAAACATTTCTATTTAATGATGCTTTTTAGAATTAAGTTCAGAATTGGTTGTATTTATTCATTAACAGGGATATAAAGGTAGACTCTTTAAAATACCAAAAACTAGCCTTATAAGGCTAAAAATAACCTCCCCTCCCTTAGTGTGTTTACTTTGAATGTTTCTTTGTTTTTAAAAAATTGTAGTTCTCCCCCTTCTTTCCTTATGTTTCTTGTAAGTCAGTATTAACATTAGTATTGTTTTATGCCTTCTTTGTAAATATTATTTTTATTATTTTAATGTAAATCTCTTAGAAATTATATAAGCATTTAATCAAACTTTTAATAAAACTTGGAAAACTTGGAAAAACTCAGCTAGGCATCCCCGATCTAGGTGCCACTTATAGAATCTGGCACCAGTTTATTAGCCTTCCTCTGGACCGACTCCATTCTTTTTACAATATTCTAAATGAGGTCTCACCAGAGTCTTATACAGGGGCATCAATACCTCCTTTTTCCTACTGGCCATACCTCTTCCTATGTGCCCTAGTATCCTTCTAACTTTTGCTGTCACCTTTTCAACATGTTTGGCCATCTTAAGATCATCGCATATAATCACACCGAAGTCCCGCTCTCCTGTCATGCCCATAAGTTCTTCATCCCCTAAACCAGGGGTGTCCAATGTCGGTCCTCGAGGGCCGCAATCCAGTTGGGTTTTCAGGATTTCCCCAATGAATATGCATGAGATCTATTAGCATACAATGAAAGCAGTGCATGCAAATAGACCTCATGTATATTCATTGGGGAAATCCTGAAAATCCGACTGGACTGCTGCCCTCGAGGACCGACATTGGACACCCCTGCCCTAAACTGTACCGTTCCTGTGGGATTATGCAGCCCAAATGCATGACCTTGCAAATATTAGCAAGATAAAGGTATAGAAGAAGGTACCCACCCTGTATGGGAGTCTACAGGATGCTGCCACTTCCCCTTAAGAATACTGTCTCACATTATCAGGGCCACCTTAAAACCTTAGTCCCACCCAAACAGGAAGTGACACAGAAGAGATGGAGCCAGGAGAACAGTTGACAGGAAGTAATATGGACGTAATGATGTTGCAGGGTGGTAGACTCAGGAGTAACATCAGGAAATACTCTTTTACAGAGAGGGTGGTGGATGTCTGGAAAGCCCTTCTAGTGGAGGTGGTGGAAATAAAACCAGTGACAGACAGACACCAAGGATCCCTAAACAGAAAGAGTATCAAAATAAAACATATCCCATCAACAGCTATAAATTCATTCAGGATGTGCAGGAGTGGTGCTTAAATGGCAGTTCCAGAAGCAGGGAAGTGAAGCAGATGCTAGACAGTCTTTGTCCTGTTTATAGCAAGACAGATCAGGTAGGCTGGAGTGGGCTTCAACAGCAACTCCAGCAGTGAGGAAATAGGGCCAGCGCAGGGCAGATGTTTTTACAGCCTGAGCCCTGAAAATGGTAAGGATGGATCAGGAGCAAGTCTTTGAATTTTATACCACATTCATGTAGTATGAGTGTAGGTCATGTACAGTATATCTCAATAGGGGAGGGGAAGACATCTTATAGTGGAACTTAGCAAGTAAAATGTAATAATACTGGATTGTTGGTTCTATTTTGCCTTGATATTGAATGTGATTATTAGGCAGATAGGAAGGACCAAGCAGGTCTTTATCTGCTGTCATTTACTATGGTACTATTTTATATTGATGAAGACTATTTAAATTTATTTTTTTGAAAGGCCATGCTTATTCACCATACCAGACCAGACCAGGCCATTTCTTATACCGTGCAATTATCAGCAAGGAATCAATGTGGCTTACAGTAAGATTAATAGGTATTTATAATAGTAACATCAAGGATCAAGATAGTATTGAATTCAAGTCTTTATAATTGTATTGTGCAATATGGATTTTAAGTGGAGGGG
Source organism: Geotrypetes seraphini (assembly GCF_902459505.1). NCBI lineage: Eukaryota > Metazoa > Chordata > Amphibia > Gymnophiona > Dermophiidae > Geotrypetes > Geotrypetes seraphini. Next base: position 182,874,736 of record NC_047087.1, read on the forward strand.
TTTTTTAATATGCCTTTTGGCTTTTTCTACCCCCCCCAACCCTATTTAAAATATTTGAAAACAGGCATGCAGCCTCTGTGCCTGCGACTCTGTTTCCCAGGTTCTAGCACTGGCTTACTGACTTCCCGTAGCCAAACGTTGTGTCTTCAAGGGCCTGATGCTAGCGTTCAAATCCTTGCACAACATGGCGCCGGACTGTAGCTAAGCTTTCTCAGTACGTGCCAAACAGGTCCCTCTGCTCCCAAGATGAAATATGCCTCAAGATGCCCCCCTGGTCATGCCCTTCAACTACAAACTGACAAATGACGTTCCTACTCCCACTTCATACCGAGCCACTGGAATCGACTGCTCCCACAGATCAGATCCCTTGAAGGAATCCTCAACTTTATGAAAGCAATAGAAACATACCTCTTCACCTAACTCCTCTGCCCATGACCGATGAATTACAAAGAAATGTATATTAGTACCAGATCCCGGTATGTGATACATTAGGAAAAATGTATTGAAAAATCCTGCACTGTAACTATGGATGTCTTGTATGTCAAATTAGGATAGAACTTGCATTGGAAACTTGCACTGTAAGGATAACTATGGCAAATTGTAACCTGTAAACTGTATATTATGTATATTAGTATTAGACCCCCTAGTATGTGTCCAGTTAAGATAAAAACATGTATCATAAACATGTACTATAATTATGGCAAAACTATTGCAAATCGTAACCTGTTAACTATACACTATGGGGCTCATAATAGAAATACGTCCAAAACCCGGCCTAAGTCGGCACTTGGACGAACATTTCTCAAAAACATCCAAGTGCCGATACTAAAAACGGGTTTTGGATGTATTTCTAAATGACCTAGGCCTTCATAGTGCCGCTGAACGACCAAAGCTAAATGGGGCGTTTCAGGAGGAGTGTTGAGGGAAGAAGTTGGGCGGGACGTGGGCCGGCTTAGACTTAGTCGTACAGCATGTATAACCGAAAGTTATATAGCTCACAATCGATGGAACTTGGACGTTATGACTTAGACCATGTAAAATATGGTCTAAGTCACAAAAACCCACCTAAACTCACCAGATAAGCACTGAAAACACATAATACAGACCCCCCCACACACACTACCCCAGTGATCACCGACCCCCCCACCTCCACCCCCATAAAAATATTAATCATATCTTTAAATTTCAGCCTCCAGACCATCATCACTTGGCCGCTTGGCAGAGGAAAGCCTAGTCATGTGCACTGCCCTATACACCCACAAAACCCTTTTTTACTGGCATATAAGTGGCTCCTGCAACCATAAGAGCTATTAGGGTGGTAGATAAGTGGGTCTAGGGGATTCTGGAAGTGGTTTGGGGGGTTCACCGTAACCTATAAGGGAGCTGTAGGAAGGAGAAGACATGGCACCCTTTTTGTGAATTTCACAGCAGTGCCCTGTAAGGTACCCTACTATTTAGGTGCCATATCTGGGTGTGCAGTCCATCACTTTGCAGACCCCTCCCACGTCCAACAGGGCTTGTTCTAGGCATTTTGGACTTGGGCGGAAAGTTGGACGAAAATGTGGTATAAAGATGGATGATTTAGCGGCTTGGACGATCAGATCGACAGGACGTATAATTAGACGATTTTCGAAACGAAAAAAAATTTGAACATATTTTTCGAAAATGTGTCTTAAGCTGTTTTTTTACTTTGGACGACTTGTGAGATGGACGTAAACGGACTTAGACGTCCCTTTCGATTATGCCCCTCTAAGTATGTTTAACCTGTAACCCTTTCTAAGCTCTTTGGGGAAAAAGGAAAAGAAAATGAAATAAATAAACAAGTTAGTTTATGGAATGAGGGACTTAGGGCTCCTTTTATGAAGCCGCATTTATAAATCCTACTTCATAATCTGAAGCATCTTGTGTCTGATTCTATAAGTGGCATCTAACGATACCCAACTCCTAGATGCCATTCAGTTCAGTTATTAATCAACTGCTAGGCGTCATTTATTGAATCATTCCTAGCGGCACCTAACTTAACTTAGGCATCGGTAGGCATCCTAATGTTAGGCATGCCTATTCTCCACCACTAACCATGCCTACTTTGCAAGTCAGCACGAGTAGACACCACTATGGGCTCCTTTTACTAAGCTGCGATAGCATTTTTAGCGCACGCAGGATTTTAGCGTGGGTAGAACTAACGCCAGCTCAATGCTGGCGTTAAGGTCTGGCACATGCAGCAATTCAGCGCACACTAAAAACGCTATCGCAGCTTAGTAAAAGGATCCCTAAGTGCCTCAACGTAGGAGTTGGTAGGCACCTCTCCAAATTCCTCATGGAACTCTTAATCATTTAAAAATATATATTATGAGTTTTTAATGGTGTGGTCAGTTACCATGCCAATTAAGCTCAATTATTCAATTTTGAGTTCTGCATTATAGCTCCACAAATTTGGGATTGACTTCCGTCTTTCTTAAGAGAAGAAAGACGATTAGATACATTTAAAATTGTTCTTAAAACATTTCTATTTAATGATGCTTTTTAGAATTAAGTTCAGAATTGGTTGTATTTATTCATTAACAGGGATATAAAGGTAGACTCTTTAAAATACCAAAAACTAGCCTTGCAAGGCTAAAAATAACCTCCCCTCCCTTAGTGTGTTTACTTTGAATGTTTCTTTGTTTTTAAAAAATTGTAGTTCTCCCCCTCCCCCGGTTTAACGCGCATAATAGCGCACGCTAATTTGCCGGCTGAGCTAGCCGCTACCGCCTCCTCTTGAGCAGATGGTAGTTTTTTGGCTAACGCGGGAATTAACGCATGCTAAAAAGTTGCGTGCGATAAAGTCTCTAACGCGGCTTCGTAAAAGGAGCCTTTAGTGGTTAGAGCAGAAAGCAGTCTGTCAGCAGAAGCTCTGAGAACCCTGTGACTGCTTCATAATGATTCCCAAGTGAAAACACTCCATGTTCCTGTTGACAAGTCACTTAACCGTCCATTGTCTTTGGTTGCAAACAGAAAATGTAAGCCTTCTGAGGTCTGGAAAATATCTACTGTCCCTCAGTGTAATCTCATCTTGAGCTACTACTGAAAGGGTATTAGATATATCCAAAATAAATATTTAAATAATAAAATTGATGAATGTCACCAGTGGTCCCCAACTCTGTCCTGGAGGACCACCATCTAGTCAATGAATATACATGGGGCAGATATGGATGCCTGACACCTCCATTGTATGCAAATCTCTCTCATACATATTCATTTGGGCTATCCCAAAAAACCGACTGGCTGGTGGTTCTCCAGGACAGGGTTGGGGACCATTGCATGTCACAAAACATATCAAGTAAAACATTCTACAGAGTGGACCATTTGAGAGAAGCCATGGGGAGGAAGGGGGGAACTAGCATTGTGCAAGAGTTACCAGCTTTGCCTGCCCCTAAAACTACCAAGCCCCAAATCTCCAATCACATGGGTCTCAACCCTATTAATTTTCATGGGGCAATGCCTTTTCCAATAGGAAGCATGTGAGAAGACAGAGGTAGGGCAGTATAGGGAAGGCAATAATAGGGCAGGGTAGATGCATGCTGGCCTATCATCTCCATGCATTTTGACTGCAACCAAAGTCTCTGATAGCAACAGATCCTAGTGCAGCCTCCAAACATAACTGTGGATTTTCAAGTGTGAAACTCCAAGCCATCATTAAATTCCTATTCCTGTAGAAGAAAACTCCACAATGAAGAAGTGGTGTACAAACTTTCAGCATGAAGATTTCGAGATCGAAGATGCAACAAGGCCTCAAATGGTGTCAGCTCCTGAAATTGTTGACAATGCCCATGACCTGATTTTGGCAGATCGGTGAATATCGGCTAAAATGATTGCTGAGACACTACAGATATTCAGGGAATGTGTTGGGTGTATAATTTGCAAGCAGCTGGGTGTGCAGAAATTGTCAGCCAAGTGGGTACCCAGATGTTTGAATGCTGATGAGAAATGACGTTGAATGGACACTTCCGAGTTTATTTTGCAGCATTTTCAGTGAGTTGATGCAAACTTTTTGGAATGACTAGTTACTGTTGATGAAACATCGTTACACCACTATGATCCTGACACAAAACAACAGTCCATGCAATGGTGGCACTCAGGTTCTCCAAGGCCAAGGAAATTCAAGACCCAAAAGTCAGCAGGAAAGGTCATAGCCACAGTGTTTTGGGAACAGGGAGGTGTTGTAATGACAGACTATCAAACAAGGGGCCAAACATTTAATGCAGAATACTACTGTAACATGCTGTGCCGATTAAAGGAGGCATTGAAAGAAAAAAGGAGAGGGAAGGAGTTCTTTTTTTTGCAACACAATGCACCTGCTCACAAGCTGGCAAAACCCTACTTACCAGATCTTGCTCTATTTTCTGTTTCCAAACCCTAAAAAGAGCTTGAAAGGGCAACAATGTTTGAGTGATTTGGAGGCGATTGCAGCAGCAGAGCAGTATTTCAGTGACCAGACATCAGAACTGTTTTTAGAAGGGTTACAGAAACTTCAAACACTTGTGCCAAGTGTGTTGAAGTTCTCCCTTTTTCCTTTTGTTTAACTGTATGTCATGTCTTTGTATTCTGTCTGTATGCATCTATTATTTTAAATATTTTATCCCACTTTTATCATTGTAAATCGCCTAGAAATCAAGATAGGCTTTTAATCAAATTTTAAATAAACTTGTAAACTTAGGGGTGAACATGTGGAATAATTTGTAAGTTTCATGGCTCTGCATCATTCCCTTGTTAGTTTTCAGCTCCCCCCCCCCCCCCCCCCATAGTTAAGAGATTATTGGCAGGGAGACTACCAGTTGAGAAGTCTAACCAGTTTTCCTCAGTACAGACCAGCCAGATTATCCAAACACTGACCAGTTGCCAACTATGCACAGGACTCACTACAGTGGAAGAGAAAAGGTATTCTGTAGGAGGCATTATTACCTTAACAATAAGGAAACTCTTGCTATTTGTAATCACAGTCATTCTTGCCTTTACTAACATCTACAAATGATCCAGGTGCCAGTAACTAGTTTTTATTTTCTCTTTTAATGGAGACAGAGTTAATTAAAGAGATAGCCTCCCTTGTCCCATGTCCTCTCCATCAGGCCCCCTGAGGTCTAGAGGTGCCAGAGAGAGAGAGAGAGGAGTGTCAGGTCAGTAATAGGGAGCTGGTGTGAGGGAGAGAGGGGTCTGAAGTTTAAGAGCATTATTGTTCATGGAGTAAGGAATTTTTGGCTATATAAATCAGAGGTGGGCAGCAGCATACTTGGACTGTGTGAACAGTCTTTATTTCCTGGGAGAGTGGCCTCCAGTCATCTCTCGGTCACCCTTCAATGATCAGAGGTGGGCATAACAAGAGTTCATGATGGGGGTAGGAGAGAAAATAGAATGGGACCTCCCCAACAAGTGCACTATCCCCGACCCTTCTGGGGAAGGGAGGTGCCAAGCAAACAGTGACTCCACCAGCTCCCCTGTGTACATGAGTACAAAACAGAGAAAGAATGCTCGTGAAGAGTTACTGCTGAACCTGACCTGTCCAGCTAAGGTTTATCTGCTCTCTCATGCCTTCCCTGATTCCTTCCTTCTTGCAGTGCATTTGATGGCTCTTTTCTAATGTGTTATTCAAAATAGGAACCTAACCCTATCTTTGAACTATTGTGTCTCGTTTAATTTTATTCCTGGGTGTTCTTTAAAAAAAGATTTCCATGCTCCTGTCAGTGATGTAGTGGTTCTTAACTCGTAAATGAATATGATGCCTACATGGAATTACAAAGATTGGCAAAGAGCTTTCCTGATTTTTTTAGATTTAGAATGGTGACTACAGAAGCATTTAAAAATAACACACACACCCCCTCCTTTTAACAAAACCGTAGAAGTGGTTTTTAGTGCAGTCTGGTGAGTGGAATGTTGTGTGCTGCTCCCGACGCTCATAGGAACTCTATGAGTGTCGGGAGCAGCGCAGAGCATTCAGTGCACCGGCCTGTGCTAAAAAAACACTTTTACGGTTTTGTAAAAGGAGGTGGGGCGAAATAAATAAAACATTTCAGCATTACTCCAGAGGAATAAGATGGCTGATCAAAAGCTTATTTTCTGTACCAAGTGAGCAGTCAACAAACCCTTTTTCTGGTGACACTTTTGCTCTTCTGGGTTTATGTCACGAGCAGTACTCTTCTCTTTTACTCATGCACAAAAGATTAGACACAATTTTCTTCATGCATACAGGAACAGAATGTTGTGGGAAGGCATTTCCACAAAACAAGAGTGGATTAAAATCTCACATGCACTTGAAGTTAGAATTAGGCAAGTGGCAAAAGAGTGAGAAGATGGTGGAACTTTCTATTGGTTGACTCTACTGATAATAACTTCACTATTTTTTAGTGTCTTATTTTCACTATTTCCTATTGTCTTATTTTCTACCTGTACAGTCTCTCCTCTGTCATTATCCCAGGTCAGCATGGAAAAGCTAATGCAGTCCTCTTTTCATGACTGGCAGCTATTTACGAGTTCTGCATTTTATGTCTGTTGGGTGACTATAAACTGGATGGATTCTCTAGCTTTCTGTGATACGTAGTTCCATTTTGTTTTATTTTTCTTTTCAATAGGGACCTTTTCTGAGTGCAAACTGAAGACATTTAAAACCAGGACTGGATCAGCCTGGTGAGGTTGACCTGGGTAAGATGTTTACAGCCACTCAGCCCCCATCATTATGAATCCAGTGCAGGGAGTTACTCTCTCTCTCAGGGAGATGTCAGCAAACTTGCATGCTCTAGGGATCAAAACTTACAACTTATTTAGGTTTGTATGAAAAAATTGAGAGCAGGGAAAATAAAAGATGCTTTTGAACTTGGAGTGCACAAATATTTAACAATAAAAAAATAACACATTAATTTAAGTTTTTTTCATTTCTACAGCACAGCCTTAATGGGGTCACATGACTCTGAATCCAAGTGATAAACCACAGGCCATAAAGCACTGCTTTATCACTCTGCACAAGCAGTATAAATAACAGCTATTTCCCAACCTTACTCTCTCTGATAAGCTCCAACATTTTCTAATACACTTAAAAAATAAAAATAAAAAATAATATTCATCATTTCTTCCTGAATATTATGGGTCTTTAGCCCTGTGGCCCCTAAGCTTGGGGCCTTGAAACCACACTCCAATCTTCTTGATTTATAGACAGGCTGGTGAGGAGAGATACTTTAATGAAATCTGAGACAGTGCATTAATGAGATTGTTTCAGCTGGGTTCCACCACTGCCTGTGCTCAGGGAGCTGTGCCTAGGGGACACATACAGCTCTAATCTGGGCACAAAGTCCATAGGTCGCATCCACTGTCATTCATGGGTAAATATAAGCAAAATCTCAGCTAGTCACACATTCTGAGTGGGAGTTCTCCAACTGCACTACTTCCAGTATTGCACTACTTCAAAATTATACTTTCAATCTCTAGAGACAGGCAGGTTCCTTAGAGTCCTGCAGAACTTGTCTGTTCCTTGCTATTGAAAATGTGATAGTAAAACAGCACCTCCCACTGGCAGGGCTGTAAATTGGAGGATTCTAACTCAGCTTAGAGAAGTGGTCTCAAATTCAAACACTTTGCAGGGCCACATTTTGGATTTGTAGGTACTTGGAGGGCCTCAGAAAAAATAGTTAATGTCTTATTAAAGAAACTAGTCTTATAGCCTGTTACATTAATGGGTGCTAGAATATATGTGTGTGTGTCTGTCTTTATTTCTTTATCTCTCTCTCTCCTTAGCCGCTTTCTATATTTCTGTCTTTCTTTCTGCCTTTCTTTTTCCTTGGCTGTCCACCCATTCTCCCTTCCTTTTACCTTCCCTGTGTCCACCACCACCCCTTCACTGCTCCCCTTATCCAGCAGCAGCCCTTCTCCCTTTTTTTATCTCCCCCCTGTAAAGCAGTACCTCTTTCTTGTCCCCCTGTCCAGCAGTAGGCCTCCCTTCCTTTTTCTTCCCCCCCCCCGTCTCTTCTCCTGTCCATCAGCACCTCTTTCCTGCTCCCCGTCCAGCAGTAGGCCTCCCTTCCTTTTTCTTCCCCCCAGCACCTCTTTCCTGCTCCCCCATCCAGCAGTAGGCCTCCCTTCCTTTTTCTTCACCCCCCTGTCTCTTCTCCTGTCCATCAGCACCTCTTTCCTGCTCCCCTGTCCAGCAGTAGGCCTCCCTTCCTTTTTCTTCTCCCCGTCTCTTCCCCTGTCCATCAGCACCTCTTTCCTGCTCCCCCTTCCAGCAGTAGGCCAACCTTCCTTTTTCTTTCCCCCTAGCACTTCTTTCCTGCTCCCCTGTCCAGCAGTAGGCCTCCCTTCCTTTTTCTTCCCCCCTAGCACCTCTTTCCTGCTCCCCCATCCAGAAGTAGGCCTCCCTTCCTTTTTCTCCCCCCCGTCTCTTCCCCTGTCCAGCAGCACCCCTTACCTCGCGTCTGCCCTCCGCCGACAGCCGCCTCAAGCCGCCGCGGCCTGCAGGCGCCAACAGCTGCCGCGGCCTGCAGACACCGACAGCTGCCGCGGCCTGCAGGCACCGACAGCCGCCACGGCCTGGAGACACTAAGAGCCGCCACGGCCAACAGCCTCCGTGCCGCCTGAAGCCGACATCCACCTTGGGAGAGAGATATGCGTGGAAGCGCGCATGCGCACTCCTACCTGTGGGGACCTACAGCGCACGGAAAATGGAAACACGCTGGTAAGAGTGCACATGCGCGCTTAGACTTTTATTATATTAGATGACAATTTTGCCTAAGGTAAAACTCTTTATAGTTTATAAATCTTTCCTTTTGGCTAACTCTTAATAATAATATTGTAATTTATAGCTAAAGAGACATATAATCAAGAAACTGTTTTATTTTACTTTTGTGATTATGATAAACATATTGAGGGGCTCAAAATAGTACCTGGGGGGTTGCGAATTTGAGACCATTGGCTTAGAGGCAACAGTGGTTCACTATGTGTAAACACTGCAGTCTGGGACAGCTGGAGAAACAGGAGAACCAAAGGGACTCTAGTCTGGAGAAAACAATAGGGGACAGAGCGGACATCCCTGGGATCTACAAAAGAACAGCCAAGGACAACAGTGTCCACATCTGGGTTTAACCAATTCTGAAAGAGCACAGGAAGGACAGAGAAGGAGGAGTCGGTTGGAATTTGGAGAGTCCTGAGAGCATTGTCTTATTGTTGTAATTTTCACTTTTTTTGCTTAAAGCCTCTTTGTAAGTAAACCTTTATGGATCCAGTGGCATAGCGAGGGTGAAAGGCACCTGGGGCGATGGTGCCCCTCCCCTCCCCTTGTTTCTACCCTCACGCTCCTTCCCCAATCCCCCTGCCATGTGCGCGCCCCCTTCCCTTCCCCTGTACCTCTAGTTGTTCACCACTGCGAGCAACAAGAACTTCAACGTGCTCCTTGCGACCCCGTCGGCTCTTCTTCTGATGTCACAAACTATGCATGGCATCAGCAGAAGAGCAATGCAGTCACAAGGAGCATATTGAAATTGTTGCTCGCGGTGGAGAACAACTAGAGATACGGGGGTAGGGAAGGGGGCATGCACGTGGTGAGGGGAGGAGTAGGAAAAGGCAAGGTGCAGAGAAGAGGAGAGGTGCCAATACCCCCACCAACATGGTGTCCGGGCGGACCCCCCCCTTACTACGCCACTGTATGGATGAGAACTCCACATCTGACCAAGACCGAAGCATTGAATGCCAGTGGAGAGCATGGATTGGTTTTTCAACTGCCCCCAGTGAAGCTATTTACAATAGAGAGCAATGGTCAGCGTGACCTCAGTCCACTTCCTTCTATGGCTGACAGAGGTGAGACAATAGCATGTGATGAGTTAAGTCATTGTTGCTAAGGAACAAAGTAGCCAATAGAATATTGCAATTTGTAAATGGATTGTACTTGGACAATGCACCAACTACGTATGTTTAATAATGAATTAATTAATGATTTCCAATAAAATGGCCAGTTACCTGTATTGGGTAAGTCTTTCTGATGTCCTATTATTTTGGGGATGCAGAAATGCTTCTCAAAGCTTTGACTATTACCTATACTCTTGTGTGGATTTCTTTCTCTGATCTTTCCAGAAATAGAATAAAGAACTGAGAAATATATGGAAGTTTAGGGGACAGGTAGCCTGCCCATATGGTTATCTCAACTAAACAGTACCACCAAAATTAATGTATTCCAAAGCAACATGTGCTCCTGCTAGCATTACTCAGAGTTGACAGGATTTATACATATACAGATATTGCAGGGTTTCCACTCCCTTACCACATGTATTACTTGCTGAATACTGGAGGGTATGGATAACATGAGGCAGGATCTAGTGAAGCTTGAAGAATGGTTCAGTAACTGGCAACTAAGATTTAATGCTAATAAATGCAGGGATATGCACTTGGGCTGCAAAAATCCAAGAGATTATATAGTAAAAGGGGCAAAGTATTCCTGTGTACAAAAGAAGAACGGAACTTGGGGGTGATTGTGTCTGACAATCTCAAGGTGGCAAAACAGGTAGAAAAAACAATGGTCAAAGCCAGGAAGTTGCATGGGAGAGGAATGGCCAGTGGGATAAAGGAGGTAATAGCGCCGTTGTATAAGTCTCTGGTGAGGCCCCATTTGGAATACTGTATGCAATTCTTGAGGCCACACTGTCAAACAGATATAAATAGGATGGAGTCAGTCCAGAGGGCTGGTTAGTGGTCTTTGTCATAAATCATATAAGGACAGACTTAGAGACCTCAATATGTGTACTATAGAAGAAAGGTGGGAGAGGGGAGATATGATAAAGACGTTTGAATACCTATGTGGCATAAATACACATGAGGCGAGTCTCTTTCAATTGACAGGAAACTTCAGAATGAGAGGGCATAGGAATGAAGTTAAAAGGTGATAGGCTCAGGAATAATATAAGAAAATACATCTTTTACAGAAAGGGTGGTAGATGTGTGGAACAGTCTCCTGGAAGAGGTGGTGGAGACAAAAACTGTCTGGATTCAAGAAAGCCTGGGATAGGCATGTGGGAAGAGGAAGAGATAGGGGTCGCTATGGAAAGGCAGACTGGATGGGCCATTTGACCTTTATCTGCCATGAAAGTTGGGTGCAGACATCTTTTATTCTATAACACTGCGCTTAAATCTTGTGATCACCCCTGATCTGCCCATGCACCTCCCATGGCCATGCCTTCTTTTGAGTTGCATATGATCTAACTTATATGCCCATTTTTATAGAATATTATAAAGCCATATCCAGGTAAAAATCATAATTAGTACCAATTAAATGCTTGTTATCTCCAATAATTAAATCATATGGGTCAATATTCAGCAGTGGCTGTGATAAGAAAATACATACATTTAGTGCCACTATGCATATGGGCTGGAGAGGGCTTCAATGGCTGGGAGGGTTTAGATGGGATGGAGTAGGTTTAACAGAGATTTCGGCAGTTGGAACCCAAGCACAATACTGGGTAAAGCTTTGGATTATTGCCCAGAAATAGCTAAGAAGAAAATTTAAAAAAAATTTAAATTGAATCAGGTTGGGCAGATTGGATGGACCGTTTGGGTTTTTATCTGCCGTCATCTACTATGTTACTATGTTACTATGTTTATTGAGTACAAAAAAAACAGAGATGATGTTGGCAGTGAGAAGTCTTTTTCCCTACTGCTGTGAGCATTGATTTTAATGGACCCCTGATGCAAGCATTTAGCCAAAACATGGCTCATGTCAGGTTCCTGTTCCACTATTGTTTTATTTATGCATACATTGGACTTTTGATTAAAACTCATAAGAACATAAGAAGTTGCCTCCACTGGGTCAGACCGAGGTCCATCTCGCCCAGCGGTCCGCTCCAGCGGCGGCCCATCAGGTCTACACCTGTGAAGTGGTTTCTGACCACTTTTATAACCTACCTCAAGTTCTATCTGTACCCCTCTATCCCTTTATCCTCCAGGAACCTATCCAAACCCTTCTTGAACCCCTGTACAGAGTTCTGGCCTATCACTTCCTCCGGAAGCGTGTTCCATGTGTCCACCACCCTCTGCGTAAAAAAGAATTTTCTAGCATTTGTTCTAAACCTGTCCCCTTTCAATTTCTCCGAGTGACCCCTAGTGCTTGTGGCTCCCCTCAGTTTGAAGAATCTGTCCTTATTTACTCTCTCTATGCCCTTAAGGATTTTGAAGGTTTCTATCATGTCCCCTCTAAGTCTCCTCTTCTCCAGGGAGAACAGCCCCAGCATTTTTAACCTGTCAGCGTATGGAAAATTTTCCATACCTTTTATCAGCTTAGTCGCCCTCCTCTGCACTCCCTCAAGTACCGCCATGTCCTTCTTGAGGTACGGCGACCAGTATTGAACACAGTACTCCAGGTGCGGGCGCACCATTGCGCGATACAGCGGCATGATGACTTCCTTCGTCCGGGTTGTGATACCCTTTTTGATGATGCCCAGCATTCTGTTTGCTTTCTTTGAGGCTGTCGCACATTGCGCCGATGGTTTCAGTGATGAGTCGACCATCACCCCCAAGTCCCTTTCCAGGTTACTCACCCCTAGCAGTGTTCCCCCCATTTTGTAGTTGAACATCGGGTTCTTTTTCCCTACATGCATGACCTTGCATTTCTCTACGTTAAAACTCATTTGCCACTTTTTTGCCCAGTCTTCCAGTCTCGGTAGTTCCCTTTGTAGGTCTTCACAGTCTTCCGTGTTTCTAACTCTGCTGCAGAGTTTGGTGTCATCAGCAAATTTGATAACCTCACATTTTGTCCCCGTTTCCAGATCGTTAATAAATATATTGAATAGTAGAGGTCCCAGCACCGACTCCTGCGGAACTCCGCTCGTGACCCATTGCCAATCTGAGTATTGGCTCTTGACTCCAACCCTCTGTTTCCTGCCTGCTAGCCAGTGTTTGATCCATCGGTAGATATCCCCTTGCACCCCGTGGTTCCACAGTTTTTTAAGTAGCCGTTCGTGTGGTACCTTGTCGAAGGCTTTTTGGAAGTCAAGATAAATGATGTCTATGGATTCACCCTTATCCATCTGACTGTTTATTCCCTCAAAGAAGTACAGCAAGTTCGTGAGGCATGACCTTCCCTTGCAGAAGCCATGCTGGCTCGCCTTCAGTTGTCCATTGTTTTCTATGTGTTTGCAGATTGTGTCCTTTACCATTGCTTCCATCATCTTTCCAGGAACCGAGGTCAAGCTCACAGGCCTGTAGTTTCCCGGATCACCCCTTGATCCCTTCTTAAAGATGGGCGTGACATTTGCTATTTTCCAGTCCTCTGGGATCTCCCCAGTTTTTAGGGAGAGGTTACATATTTGGCGAAGTGTCTCTGCTATTTCGTTTCTCAGTTCTTTTAGTACCCTTGGGTGGTTGCCGTCCGGGCCCGGTGATTTGTCGCTCTTTAGTCTGTCTATCTGTCTGAGGACATCCTCTTTGCTTACCTCTAGTTGTACCAGCCTTTCGTCGTGTTCTCCGTTTATAATCACCTCGGGTTCTGGGATATTGGATGTGTCCTCTCTGGTGAAGACCGACGAGAAGAATTTGTTTAACCTTTCAGCTATCTCTTTTTCCTCCTTTATCGCTCCTTTCCTGTCTCCGTCGTCCAGTGGTCCCACTTCCTCTCTGGCTGGTTGTTTCTCTTTCACATACCTGAAGAAGGGTTTGAAGTTTCTTGCTTCTCCTGCCAGTCTTTCCTCATATTCTCTCTTTGCCTTCCTGACCTCTCGATGACATTCTTTCTGGTGTTTTTTGTGCTCTTCCTGGTTTTCCTTTGTTGGATCCTTTTTCCATTTCTTGAAGGATGATTTCTTGTCACTTATCGCCTTTTTAACTGCAGATGTTATCCATGCTGGGTTTCTAGTTCGATTTTTTTTGCACCCTTTCCTAAACCTTGGGACGCACAGGTCTTGTGCCTCGAGCACTGTGCCTTTAAGCAGTGTCCAGGCTTCCTTTACGGTCTTCACCTTTCCTGAGTTGCTGCTGAGCTTTTTTCCTACCATTTTCCTCATGTCCTTGTAGTTTCCCTTTCTGAAGTTGAGTGCTGTCGTTTTGGTTCTTTTCACCTTTGATGTTCCAATGTTTAATTTGTACTGGATCATGTTGTGATCACTGTTCCCTAATGGTGCTATTACCACCACTTCCTTTGCGGGTCCTTCTAGCCCGTTGAGGATTAGGTCTAGAGTGGCATCCCCTCGCGTTGGTTCCGTGACCAGCTGCTCCATGAAACAGTCCCTTATCGCCTCTAGGAATTTAGTTTCTCTCGTGCAATTTGAGTGCCCAAATTTGCCAGCTTGGCCATTTAGTCATCTGTTTTTTTGGGGTTGTTGGGTTTTTTGTTGCTTTTTTTTTTTTTTTTTTTTTGCTTTCTTTGATATTTGATAAAGAGGGTTTTTTTTCTACCTCTTTTTGGAGTGATAGCATTGAATATGCATAGATGACTTTCACTGCTGGTTACTTTACATGTAGCAATGATATTCAGAGATATATAAAGTTTTTGTAAGTGAAATAAAAATAAATGTTAAAAAAAACCTTATAATAGAGCACCTTGGATTGTAGGGCCGGAGGATACCTATTTTGTAAAGGCACATATGAATAATAGTGTACACTGCAAAACAGTGTACCAAGGGAGGGATGGTGAAGGCAGTCCACCCCGGATGGAGCCAGTAAGGGTTTATAGGGAGAAGTCGACTCCACTGCCCCCTGACCCCTTTGATGTCAATTTCCTGTTCTAGGGCAAGGGACTGGTAGAGTCAGTAGCCACACCCACCAGATCATGCAACCGCTCTACACACACCTCCATTACCTGAAAGGGGGTGCTCTGCTTGGAGGAAAGGGTGCTCTGCCTAGGTGACCAATGCAGGTAGGCCACTGGTGTAAAGTGCTCATAAACATACATATTTTATAAAATACATGCCTGAATCATGAATATGCCCATTTTTCTCACAGACCCCTTCCCTGAACATACCTCCTATACAAGTACATGTCTACTTGCACCGTATGTGCTTTTGGGCAGGACCTGATTTTATAAGAGGTCTTTTGTCTTCATACTTGGAAAAGTATGTGGAAAGTTCAGGTTTAATGCAGAACAGCAACTATCTGTATAGTTAGGCACAATCTGGCAGATTCTACAAAAGATGCCTAAAACTAGGTGCCTAGACCAGCGCACCTAGCCAATATAGAAACATAGAAACATAGAACATGATGGCAGAAAAGGACCACGGCCCATCTAGTCTGCCCACACTAATGGCCCACCCCCTAACTACCTTCATGAAGAGATCCCACATGTCAATCCCATCTTTTCTTAAAATCTGGCATGCTGCTTGCCTCAATTACCTGTTGTGGAGATTATTCCAGCGATCAACCACCCTTTCAGTGAAGAAGTATTTTCTGGTGTCGCCATGAAATTTCCCACTCCTGATTTTCAACGGATGCCCTTTTGTTGCCATGGGTCCTTTAAGGAAAAAGAGATCCTCTTCCACCTCGACACGGCCTGTGACATATTTGAACGTCTCGATCATGTCTCCCCTCTCTCTGCGTTCCTCGAGTGAGTACAGCTGCAACTTACCCAGTCGTTCCTCATACGGGAGATCCTTGAGTCATGAGACCATCCTGGTGGCCATTCACTGAACCGACTCAATTCTCCGCACATCTTTTTGATAATGCGGCCTCCAGAATTGTACACAGTATTCCAGATGGGGTCTCACCATAGATCTGTACAACGGCATTATGACCTTGAGCTTATGGCTGACGAAACTTCTATGGATACAGCCCATGATTTGTCTAGCCCTGGATGAAGCTTTCTCCACTTGATTGGCAGTCTTCATGTCTTCGCTAATGATCACCCCCAAGTCACATTCTGCTACAGGCACCTAGCTTAATTATTTAAAAAGCTTAATCGGCACTGATAACAAGCAATTAGCACCTCATAATTGGCTTAAATTTAAATTAATCGGGTGGTAGGTGCCTACCACTTTCAGGTGGGCATCTAGTCCAAGGCACCTACCAGAAATTAGGCATGGCTAGGGACAGATCATGGGCATGTTCTCTGTGTATGTGCCTAACTTAGGTGCTGGTATATAGGCCCTTCAAAACCAGCTACACCAACCTCTCACACCACATCCCCTGGTAACGCGCTTCAGAGCCCAACCATTTGCCAAGCGAAAAAAAACACTTCCTCTCACTGGTTTCAAAAGCACCACTTTGCAGCTTCATCGAGTGTCCCCCCCTAGTCTTTTTAAATCTTGATGCAGTAAAAAAATGGATTCACTAGACAAAGCAGTCATCGTCACTTTGGACCTAACCAATGGCACAGCTGCCTGAAACGTCCATGAAATTGTCCTTAATACTGAAAACAGAACCAGTTAATAAGATTGCAAGCACTGTGGCTTTGGACCACTGGGACCCACAAACAAGATGCAAAAGCAGTAGCATTGCTGTGCGAAGAAAGGTGCATCTTTTCCTGGTACGTGCTGCCATGCTGGCATAGCTCCTGCTCAGGGAATGGTGTGGCTGCTAAAAGATTCAGCAGTACTCATGGAGGAATGCACTTGCACTCAATATAACTGCAACTATATTGGACCCTAGGCAAACATATACAGTATTTGTGGGCACCCCTACCAGGGCCCCCTCCCCCACCATTAGCTCTCCTCTCCAGGAATAGTAGGGAAAAGTATAGAGCCTAGCTGTGGGTGTGATAGCAGTAATAGTTTGTGAGTGAGCATGGGGACTATGCAAACACATACTTTGACTGGAGAAGGTTACTGGGTAGAGCTGGAGAGCAGCCAAGTTACCCAGTTCAAAAAGGAAATTCAGTTTTGGATATCTGCAACTCTATCCTGGTATATTATGGGACTTGAAGCACTGATTTCAATTGGTGGTATCAGGGAAAACATATAGAACACTTAATTGAGATGTAAGCTTAAAGGGACAATGACAATTTGTAGGAAGACAATTCGTAGAATGACAATTGGTAGGGCAATAACTGGTAGAACAACAATTGGTAGGATGCACAATGTCTCTACCAATTGTCGATTTACAATTTGTCTTCCTGGCTGCAGGATTACCTCTTATATGTGCCAGTGAGAGGTCCCACGGAAACTCTTCATGAAGCTGTGGCTGAACCGGAATAGAGCTACTGATAGGAGTACCAAAAAGGCCTTCCCTCTGATGTCATAGCAAAGCTCCCTTCAACGTCAAAAGGAAGGCATCCTTAAGAGCTTATGAGACAGACCGCTTCCTTCCATGCTGACCTCTACCTTCTGCACTGCTGACCACTTCAACAGGGCTGCCGAGGTGAGGGAAGGAGGGTGCACTCACAACTGCTTCTTCAACAGGGCTACCGACAGGTGGTAGGGGAGGCAGGTTCCAGCATAGTACCGCTTATTGAACGGGGCTGCCGATGGGAGGGAATGGCGGCAACTTTTTGTTTGCCTGCGGTGCAGCTGGAGGCTGCCCAAAAAGAAACATAGAAACATAGAAGATGACGGCAGAAAAGGGCCATAGCCCATCAAGTCTGCCCACTCTAATGACCCCACCCCCTTGATTTTACCCCCCTAGAGATACCACATCTGTATCCCATTTCCATTTTTACCCCCTTAGAGATCCCACATGTGTATCCCATTTCCTTTTAAAATCTGGTACGCTGCTGGCCTCAATCACCTGAAGTGGAAGTTCATTCCAACGATCGACCACCCTTTCAGTGAAGAAGAACTTCCTGGTGTCGCCATGAAATTTCCCACCCCTGATTTTCAGCAGATGCCCTCTTGTGGCCGAGGGACCTCTAAGAAAGAAGATATCATCCTCCACCTCAATACAGCCCGTGATATATTTAAACATCTCTATCATGTCTCCTCTCTCTCTATGTTCCTCGAGTGAGTATAGCTGCAATTTATTCAGCCTTTCTTCATACGGGAGGTCTTTGAGTCCTGAGACCATCCTGGTGGCCATTCGCTGAACCGACTCAACTCTCAGCACATCTTTTTGGTAATGTGGCCTCCAGAATTGTACACAATATTCCAGATGGGGCCTCACCATGGATCTGTACAACGGCATTATAACTTCGGGCTTCCGGCTGATAAAACTTCTACGGATAAAACCCATCATTTATCTTGCCTTTGATGAAGCCTTCTCCACTTGATTGGCAGTCTTCATGTCTTCGCTAATGATCACCCCCAAATCACGTTCCGCCTTGGTCCTAACTAAGGTCTCACCATTAAGTGTGTAAGTTTTGCACGGATTCCTGCTGCCAAGGTGCATGACCTTAATTTTCTAGCATTGAAGTTTAGCTGCCAAGTCGAGGACCAGTGTTCCAATAGAAGTAGGTCCTGCGTCATACTGTCTCATTTACTATGTTGCATAGTTTGGCGTCATCGGCGAATAATGTGATTTTACCCTGAAGCCCCTGAGTCAGATCTCCCACAAATATGTTGAAGAGGATCAGGCCCAAGACCGAGCCCTGTGGCACTCCACTGATCGCCTCTGACGTTTTTGAAGGGGCACCGTTCACCACCACTCTCTGAAGTCTACCGTTTAGCCAATCACTGACCCATGCAGTTAATGTTTCTCCCAGTCCCATTGATTTCATCTTGCTCAATAGTCTGCGGTGTGGGACGCTATCAAAAGCGTTACTAAAGTCCAAGTACACGACGTCTAGGGACTCACCCATATCCAGTTTCCTTGTTATCCAGTCAAAGAAACTAATTAGATTGGACTGGCAGGACCTGCCCTTGGTAAATCCATGTTGGCGGGGATCCCATAGATTCTTCTCGTCCAGGATCGTATCTAATTCATGCTTAATTAGTGTTTCCATGAGTTTACTCACTATGGATGTGAGACTCACCGGTCTGTAATTCTCAGCCTCTGTCCTGCAGTCCTTTTTGTGGAGTGGGATTACATTGGCTGTTTTTCAGTCCAAGGGGACTCTTCCCGCCCTCAAGGAAAAATTGAAGAGCACAGATAACGGCTCTGCCAGGACATCACAGAGCTCTCTAAGCACCCTGGGGTGTAGATTGTCCGGTCCCATGGCTTTGTTCACTTGGAGTCTTGATAGTTCACAGTAAATGCTGCTGGGAGTAAACTCGAAATTCCAGAATTGGTCTTCTGATCTTTGCCTTGCTTGCAACTGTGGACCGGACCCCAGTGCCTCGCAGGTAAAGACTGAGCAGAAGTATTCGTTTAGTATTTCGGCTTTATCAGAATCTGATTCTGCATGTCCCGTCTGCTTTCCTCAGGCGTACTATCCCATTTGTGTTTCTTTTCCTATCACTGATGTACCTGAAGAAGGATTTATCCCCTTTCTTAATGTCCTTTGCTAGATTCTCTTCTATTCGAAGCTTGGCCTCTCTGACTGCTGTTTTGACAGCTCTGGACCTGGCCAGATAGTCTTCTTTTACCTCTCCTCTTCCTGATTGTTTGTAGGAAACAAATGCTTTTTTCTTTTTCTTACCGAGGTCCGAGATTTCTGTAGTGAACCACTGGGGTCTGTTATTTCTCCGTCGTTTGCTTACTGTTTTTATATAGCGATTTGTTTCTTCATGTAGGGTAGATTTCAGGTTTGCCCACATAGCCTCTACATTATTGGTTTCAGCATGGTCTTGCAGTGCCCGACGGACAAAATCTCCCATGCGTTTGAAGTCAGTGCCCCCAAAATTAAGGACCTTTGTTGTTGTGGACAATCTGGTGAAACCTTTACTAAGGTTGAACCAAACCATGTTATGGTCGCTGGAGGCCAGCGTATCACCTACCGAAACTTCCGATACGCTTTCTTCGTTGGTGAGTACCAAGTCTAGTAACGCCTGGTCCCTAGTGGGCTCCAATACCAATTGTTTGAGCCGTGCACCCTTTATGGAGGTTAACAACCTTCTGCTGCTGCTGGTTTTTGCGGTAAGTGCATTCCAATCTGCATCGGGCATATTGAAGTCCCCTAACAGTACTGTGTCCCCACGCAAGGTGATGTTTTCAATGTCTTCGATTAATTCCATATCCTTGTCGACCTGTTGTCTTGGAGGTCTGTATATCACACCAACATACAGGCATTTTTCGTTTCCTCTAGCCAGGTTCACCCAGAGGGATTCCCCGGTGTACTTGACATCTGTGATTATGGTAGTTTTGATGTCTTCTCTAGTGTATAGAGCTACCTCTCCTCCTAACTTGCCCTCCCTGTCTTGACGGAGTAAGTTGTAACCCGGTATAACCATATCCCACCCGTGTGAGTCCATGAACCAAGAACTGAAAAGGGGGAAGTTGTCAAGCCGGAGGGGAGGTGGGAAGAGGAGACATGAAGCACAGAGGAGCCCATGGTACAGATATAAGCTGCAAAAAGTGAACCACAAAATAGGGAGCCAAGCCAGCCGTGTTATTTCATGTTTCCTACCAATTGTCTCCCTACCGATATGTAGGACAACAATTGGTAGGAAGCTACCTCTGCAGCAACTTCCTGTTCCCACATAGGTAGGACCTGTAGAGTGGTAGCTTCCGGGGCAGGCTGATGGCAGCAGCTCACCTTGCTGAGCTGCCAGTGGCCTGAAGAAAATTGAATTCCAGCGCCGAGGAGGTAAGAGGGGGGAGAGTCGAGTCAATGAATTCTGTGTAAGATAGCCCTGAAAAACTAGCTTCTGGGGAGGCGGGGCCAGGGGCAGGGTCATGTGTCCTCTTTTTTCATTTTACAAATATAGTAACTCTTATCAGTGGCTAGCCTGCTGAGTGCAACCTAAGTAGGCAGGAGCTTCTGGCCTCTTAAATCATTTTGAAAATCAGACCATATATATATATTATGTATCCGTCTCAGGAGTGACCCTAAGCCCCAATCAATAAGAGGTTTGAACGAAGGAAAGAAAGGGGAAGGAAAGGGAAGAAAAGAAGAAAGAAAATCCCTCAGAGGTCAAGGAAAGAAAGGAGAAGAAGGAGAGAAAGAGAAGAAGAGAAAGCTAGAAGAGAGAATCAAAGAATGTTAAGATAGTCTATGAAGGCAGACCATTTTAGACGAGCCTTGGAAGACATGGGTGTATAAGTGGAAATCAACATTTCACGTTTATGTAGAAGAAGCACTGACTGAAACCAAAAATGGATTGAAATAGATTCAAATGACTTCCAATTAGACAGTATAAGTCTTAATGCTATAATAATAAGTGTATCAAATAAAGTGTGTTGAGTTTGAGGTAAGTTAAGCATAGGAGCCTCGGATTTTAGTAAAATAATTGAAGGAGAAAGAGCAGCTTGGATGTTAAAAATCCAACTGAGATGAGACCATATGTCCGACCAGAAGGATTGAAGTGCAGGACATGTATTTTACTAAAACTCAATAAAATTTCAAGTTAAAAAAAAAAAAGAGAGGTCTGCTATACACTCTAGTGCAGTGGTCTCAAACTCAAACCCTTTGCAGGGCCACATTTTAGATTTGTAGGTACTTGGAGGGCCTCAGAAAAAAAAAATAGTTAATGTCTTATTAAGGAAATGACAATTTTGCATGAGGTCAAGCTCTTTATAGTTTACTAGTCTTTAACGGGTGCTAGAATAATTGTGTCTGTCTGTCTGTGTTTTTTAATCTCTCTCTCCTTAGCCGCTGTCTGTGTCCTTCTGTCTTCCCCCCCCCCCCCGAGCAAAGCTGTTTGCCCCCAGCAAACACTTCCCCCCCCCCAAGCAGCCCCCTTTCCCTCTCCCTATCTCTCCATGGCCCCATGTGTCTTCCTCCCCAGAGCAAAGCTGTTTGCCACAAGCATACCCCTCTCCCAAAGGAGCCCCCTTTCCCTCTCCCTGTCTCTCCATGGCCCCTTCTGTCTTCCACCCCCCAGAGCAAAGATGTCTATCCCCAGCACACCTTCCCCCCAAAACAGCCCCCTTTCCCTCTCCTTGTCTCTCCATGGCCCCTTCTGTCTTCCCCCCAGAGCAAAACTGTCTGTCCCCAGGACACCTCCCCCCCAAAGCAGCTCCCTTTCCCTCTCCCTATCTCTCCATGGCCCCTTCTGTCTCCCCCAGCACACCCCTCCCACCAAAGCAGCCCCCTTTCCATTTCCCTCTTTCCCCTGGCCCCCGGTATTGATCTGCTTCTTACCTTCCCTCCATCCCGGCGTCTTCTGACCTGCTCCTCTTCAATGCAGCCTGCGATCGTGGTGGCCGGCTTTAGCGAACCTCACAGGCCACTCTCCAACTCGGTAGCACGATCCCGTGCGTCAGAGGGAACGTGCTACCGAGGTTGGAGAACGGCCTGCGAGGTTCGCTAAATCCGGCCACCATCACAGGCTGCTCTTTAGAGGAGGATCAGCATCAGCGGCGGCAGCGGCGAGTGAGGGCGGGAGGTGTGTTCCCTGCCGAGGACGCGGGCAGGGAGAGAGCTTGCCTGGCTTCCATGATGAGTGAGGGTGGGAGGAGTGGAGTGGCCAGAATGTTCCCTGCCGCCGGGTTGGAACACGGCCACGGATCACACACCATGGCGGCAGGGAACACGAAACCCTAAGTGCGCATGCGCGCTTAGGGTTTTATTATATTAGTTTATAAATGTTTCCTTTTAGCTAAGTCTTAATAATAATATTGTAATTTATAGCTAAAGAGACATATGATCAAGAAACGGTTTTATTTTACTTTTGTGATTATGATAAACATACCGAGGGCCTCAAAATAGTACCTGGTGGGCCGCAAGTTTGAGACTAATGCTCTAGTGTATACCTGGAGGCTCAGATATGCGCACACACACAAATGAAAATCTACTAAATCCTAACATGTTTGCTACTCATAAGTTCACACACCTAGGAAATATACAAAAACTGTGGTCCAGATGCTGACATGGAGTATAAAATAGTAAAGTAAGCATACTATGAAATATCCATTGTAACACATTTGGGCTGAAATAGACTCTGCATTAATACATATTCTGTGACAGAAGTTATCCCCCAGATTGTTTATAGGTCATCCAAAGGTGTTTGCCAAATTATAGGTTTTTCATTCTTATGTTTTCAACCATAAGTGTCTTTGCTTCTATTAACCAAATTGTATTTCTTTCACCATCCTTTCCTCACGTTTTATTATGTTTGTAAAGTTAGTCTTCAGTATGTATTGTAAGGTTCGTTTTTTTGTTAATTTTGTTTTTGTCCTCCCAATTTTGTAATTTTATTGATTTGTTCATCGCTTAGAATTTTGAATAAGCGATTAATCAAATTTTATAATAAACTTGAAACTTGATAGGTCATCCAAAGGTGGGTGCTAAAATCTGGATATCTGGGGCAGATGCGCATGCAAATTAATGAGTTAATGAGCCATCAACAATCGATAAGTGACATGAATTGGCAACCATTTGGATTTGCACGTGCATCTCCCAAGGCACTATTCTACTGTATAACATCCATCCGAAAGTTTTTAGTACACATGCATATACACAACTCAAAAAGGGCATGGCTTCAGGAGGGGCATGGGCAGATCCGTCGGCATTCACAGAAGTTAGGTACATTGTTATAGAATACTGTCATTTGTGCACCCGACTGCTGAAAATTAGGTGTCGACATCGTCAACTTAATATATGCATAGGGTATGTGTATTACTCAAAAGATGAGAGAAGTGTGTATAAAGCAATCTATATCAGAAATAATCACACTCCTCTAATGTTGCCATAAATGTCAATTCATATATATAATGATTATATGTTTTATAAATGCTCAGAGATGTGAAACTCTGTGGGAAATATCCCCATCGCGGAGCTTACCATCCAGTCATTGCATATAGATTTAGTATCTTAATAATTTATGCAATAGATTTTTCATCCTCCTATTTGTGTTGAATAATTAACTTTGTTGAATTGCAGGAACTAAAAAGGAATTAGAGATAGCCACTTATCTTAAAGGCAATTCGGGGGAGTCCCAACGCGAACCACGTTTCGCCGTCTTCCTCAGGGAACCCCCAAAAGATTTTCATATGTGGTTATTCATAGTCTCTGAAACATTAAATTCCAAATGGCAAAGAGCCTAAAATGGTGTGATTGGGGCTCCTGATTCGTTACTCTTTACACTTGGCTGCCCCAGTGTCCTGCCTCTGCAAATAATATATTCATAAAAACACTTACGATATGTACTCGTATATAAACTAAAAGCCACCTCATACTTTAATAAATAATAAACTTTTAAACTCCAAAAAGGTGGTACCTGTCAAAAAGTGTCACAGAGTAAATCTGTCCGATATTCTCAATGGCGATTCCTGGTTGTAAATGCCAAAGAACTCCTCTGTTCTCCCTCTTTGTATTTGATCACATGGGAGAAACGCTTGAACGTATTGATATAACAAATTAACCCCTCCCCCCGTGAAAGTGCTGCCAATGTATTACATAGAGAAAATACATTGTATCTAAACTGTAACTAAGGTAAAATGTTCTTCAGTGATGAAGAAAACGTGAAGAAAAAACAATCTTTCATGTAGAGTTACAGAAATGCTTGCAACTGGATCTCATTATTGAGACCCTCTGGATGAAGAGTTTTCAAAGTAAAAATTCAACATTGTTCTTTTTCCCATAGTATGCGGGCAAAATTTCCTCCCTGTGTGCCTTTAAAAGTGTCCAAAACAGAATACCGAAGTTTCTCTAGTTCGTGTTGTTTGGTAATCCAATGTGTCACCAGAGGCGCTTCTTGTGTACCAGAGCGGATCCTACTGATGTGCTCTCCAATCCAAACCTTAATACAACGTACTGATAACCACATGGACATTGAATGATGTATACTACTCCAGAGGAGTTGCAGTCTGTGGACATTTGATTGGCTCTCTTCCTTACCCACTCTGGCATATCCAGCTCCGTTAAAGATAGACAGAATTTGCACATTTTACACTGGCCACACGCTCTGTGTCCATTCCCCTTAGCTGTTCCGTTAGTGTTACTGATGAACTGCAACCTGACCAGTTGCTGCTTCAACTTGGAACCTTTAACAAAAGCAAACCAGGGCAATTCCTGAAACTCTGGATGATACTGTAAAATATTCCACCGGGTTTTAATAATCTGCTTAATTTGAAATGCATATTTGGAATAAGGTAAGATGCACACCAATGATGTTGTGTCCTCTTTAACCTGAGAGTGTAGTAATAGTGCATGATTGACATATAAGGCTCTTTTATATGCTTTATTAACTACTGTTCTTATTTTTATTTTATTTTTTAGTATTTATATAACACTTATGGCCTAAGGAGCTCATAATCAAAAAAAAACAAAACATGTTCAAAAAGTGGCCTAAATCGGTACTTGGACGATCAAAAAGCCAGATTGTCCAAGTACCAATAATCAAAGCTGGTTTTAGTTGTATCTAAACCAGCTTAGGCCTTTACCCTGCCTCTAAATGTCTAGAGCGAAAAGAGGTGTTTTTAGAGGAGAGGAAAGGGCGGGAGGTGGGCCAACCTAGACTTAGTCGTACACCAAGTATAACCAAAAACTATAGCAGGTTGCCTAATGCCCCACCTATGGACGGTGCCTTAGGTGCCTAGCCCAATCAGGTCCTGGGCCCACCTTTCGGAGGATGGCGGGCCTGCCGGTCAGACGGGGTTGGGACCCGGCCGGCCGGCCAACTTATCGTGAGTTGAGGAATTGGGGTTAGGGAGGTCACGGGATTAGGGAGGGCCATTGAGGGGTTTGGAGGGGCTGATCAGGGGTTCGGGGGGTCAATTGGGAGGAGATCGTGGGGGTGTGTGGCATGGGCAGGAGGGCCTGGGATCCCTCCTGCCTGTATTTGAGGGAGGGGGGGTCACAGGGGGTGCACCTCACCAGGAGGGGTTGGGCTCCCTCCTGGCAGTATTGTCTCAGGGGGAGAGTTGCAGGGGGGTGCGCCATGGCCAGGAGGGCCTGGGATCCCTTCTGCCCGTATTTAAGGGATTTGAGGGGGTTCGGGCTCACACCTCTGCAGGAGGGGTTGAGCTGCCTCCTGCTGGTATTGTTGGGGTTTGGGGGGTGAATCACGATTGCAGCAGGAGAAATGCCTCATCTCTCCTGCCGCATTTCGTGGGAGTTCGGGGGGGATCACGGCAGGGGAGATGAGGCATCTGTTCTGCCATGATCATTGTGGGGGGGTGGGGGAGGATTATGTAACTGGTGTTTTTGACAGATGCCGGTTATAGAATCCAGCTTTTAAGCGAAGGACAGGGTCCTCCTTCGCCTAAAAGGTCTTGTTTTGGGCGTTTGGGACTTGGGCAATTTTTGGGTTGATAATGTGTTCTAAGTTTATACGTAGTGGTGGTCTGGGCGATTAAACTGCTGAACGTAGAGGTAGGCCATTCTCAAAAAAATACTCATTTTGGACGTTTTTTTTGAGAATGGACATTTTCCCTGCTGCTACTTTCAGCATTTAGATCCTTAGGCTAAAAGGGGACTTAGACGTTTTTTTTTATTATGCCCCTCCACGTGGTTTACATTCAGGTTCTCAAGCATTATCCCTATCTGTCCATTTGGGCTCACACTCTACCTAATGTATCTGGGATAATGGGGGATTAAGTGACTTGCCCAGGGTCACAAGGAGCAGCGTGCGATTTGAGCCCACAACCTCAGGGTGCCGAAGCTCAAACCACTGCGCTACACACTCCTTTGGGTACCCTCTGTAGAAATCTGAGTTTCATATCTTCAGCTTTAGAGACAAAGTCTTCCATTGAGGAACAAAGTCTCCTGAGCCACAGGAATTGACCTGTAGGGATATTATTTCTTAAATTTATTTATTGTATTTATATACCACTTATAGCCTAAGTGGTTTACATTCAGGTACTCAAGTATTTTTCTCTCTCTGTCCTGGTAGGCTCATACTCTATCTAATATACTTAAGGCAATGGGGGATTACGGTAAGTGACTTGCCCATGGTCAAGAGGAGCAGCATAGGATTTGAACCCACAACCTCAGGGTGCTGAAGCCATAGCTCTAACCACTGTACCACACACTCCCCAACTGTTGTGGATGCAGCATTTATACCAGGTTTCAGAAGTTGTGAATGTTGGTACCCAAAGTTAGGTGCAGAATCCGCTCTAAGATAGCATTGAGCAAAGGGCGCTCTCCACTGAGCACCCTTGCTGAATATGTATTTCTGAACTAGTCTTTATAGTGACATTTCTCTTGTAACATACCAGATATAGGCACAATTGTACTATACCGATCACTTGAATGTATACCTTTTTTCCTGCAAGTTTGTACTTATCAGATAATTTTCTGCTATTTTTCCTATGTTGACTTTGTTCTGTTATGGAAAACTTAAATAAAACTTGTTTGAACTAAAAAAAAAAAAAAAAAGAATGGAGTTGTCCAGTGCTTGTCTTTGGGTACCACTTACTGAATCTGGCCCTATGGGACAAAGTAACAATTCTATCTTTGATGTTTCTATTTATACAAGACAAATGGATGAGCTATACATTTACAGAGACACAGCCACATTCCTTAACTGAGTTCATATACATGCAGGACCCAATGCATGGACATATGGATCTGACACATACCGCCTGATATTCAGAGCAATGTAGCCATCCAGGAATGGCTCCTGGCCAGCTAAATAGCTCATAGCAGCCTAAACGCTAATGTTCAGAGTGAAATGGCCACTGAATATTAGCGCCAGCAGCTAGCGGATATGCCAGTTATGTGACTTAGATGGCTCTCCGTGAAATTCAGACCCTTAGCCAGCTAAGTTTGGTGGCTAAATCAGGCCGCTTAAATAGCTGACGTATCTTTGGCCACTATAAACTTGGCAGGCCAGCACTGAATATCAACATGGCCGACTAAGGGCTCCTTTTACGAAGGCACGTTAGGGCCTTAACACGCGGAATAGCGTGTGTGCTAAAATGCCACGCGCACTAGCCGTTACCGCCTCCTCATGAGCAGGCGGTAGTTTTTTGGGTAGCACGCGCTAATCTGGTACGTGCACTATAAAACGCTAGTGCACCTTCGTAAAAGGAGCCCCAAGATTTTAGCAGTCAAAAACAGACCATATATTCAGTGCCGGTCACCAAAAGCAGCCCGGCATTGAATATCTGGGCTCAGTGCCGAACTTGGCAGTCAGCCTGGCTAACTCCCACTGTCTGAATATCGGGCTCACAGTCTCAGATTTCCAGCTGTCTTATTCTGTTTTTATTCTATTCCAATGATAATTACAATCATCAAAAAAATAATACAGAGAAACCTCTTTCTTCACCTCCATCCTGTGCTCCAAATTCTCTAACTCTTTAACTTTTTAATCATTTTATTTAGCAAAAAAAAAAAAAGGTTATTTTGAATTCTCTTATTTCTTCAGGGCTTTCCTTCTGCCTGAAACTTATTCTGCTCCTCTGGTTTGCTTTGAAAGTGCAGCCGTCGCCCACTGCAGTGCTGCTGCTATCTTAATATCCGTAATGGGCCATTAACTAGTTCTCTACATGCTAGGGGTAGGATTGAAGAAAATTGCCGTTTTCCTCAAAGACATTAAACACCAAAAGTAAGGTGCAGAAAAGAGAAATGGGAAAAGTTTCTGACTGTAACGAAGTGGAGCGGATGCAGCTCATGGGGGGAAAGGGAAAGGAGGGAGCTTCCGCAGCTGATGGTCCATACTCATGTTTTCCTGTAATAAGGTCAGGAAAGTACAAGAAAGGGGCAGAAAGACTGGAGTTGAACTTTTCAATGAGTTTTTACAAGTATTCATATTAGTGTTACTTCCACACATATTAATTAACAAACGGATGGACAGAGGAGACCCCATAGATATCATATACCTTGATTTCCAAAAAGCCTTTGACAAGGTGCCTCACGAGCATCTACTCCGGAAACTGAAGAACCATGGGGTGGATGGAGATGTACATAGATGGATCAGAAACTGGTTGGCGGGTAGGAAATAGAGGGTAGGAGTGAAGGGCCACTACTCAGCCTGGATGAGGGTCACGAGTGGTGTTCTGCAGGCCTCGGTGCTCGGGCCGCTGCTATTTAATATATTCATAAATGATCTAGAAACAGGGATGAAGTGTGAGATAATAAAATTTGCGGACGATACAAAACTATTTAGTGGAGCTGGGACTAAAGAGGAATGCGAAGAATTGCAAAGGGACTTGAACAAACTAAGGGAATGGGCGGCGAGATGGCAGATGAAGTTCAACTTTGAGAAATGTAAAGTATTGCATATGGGAAGCAGAAACCGAGGTACAGCTATACGATGGGAGGGATGTTATTGAATGAGAGTACCCAAGAAAGGGACTTGGGGGTAATGGTGGACATGACAATGAAGCCGACGGCACAGTGTGCAGCGGCTGCTAAGAAAGCAAATAGAATGCTAGGTATAATCAAGAAGGGTATTACAACTAGGACGAAAGAAGTTATCCTGCCGTTGTATTGGGCGAAGGTGCGCCCGCATCTGGAATACTGCGTCCATTATTGGTCGCCGTACCTTAAGAAGGATATGGCGTTACTCGAGAGGGTTCAGAGGAGAGCGACACACCTGATAAAAGAGATGGAAAACTTTTCATACGCTGAGAGATTGGAGAAACTGGGTCTCTTTTCCCTGAAGAAGAGGAGACTTAGGGATATGATAGAGACTTACAAGATCATGAAGGGCATAGAAAGAGTAGAGAGGGACAGATTCTTCAAACTTTCTAAAAATAAAAGAACAAGAGGGCATTTGGAAAAGTTGAAAGGGGACAGATTCAAAACAAATGCTAGGAAGTTCTTCTTTACCCAACGAGTGGTGGACACCTGGAATGCGCTTCCAGAGGGCGTAATAGGGCAGAGTACAGTACTGGGGTTTAAGAAAGGATTGGACAATTTCCTGATGGAAAAGAGGATAGAAGGGTATAAATAGAGGATTACTGCACAGGTCCTGGACCTGCTGGGCCGCCACATGAGCGGACTGCTGGGCATGATGGACCTCAGGTCTGACCCAGCAGAGGCATTGCTTATGTTCTTATGTTATGTTCATATCACATATCATCCCATGTGAATGTGAGCACAAGAATATCATACATAGTATGATATGTGAATGTGAGCATCAGACCACATTGTTGGTAGATCATTTTGACTTGGTCATTTTAAAAGTAGCTCGCAAGCCCAAAAAGTGTGGGCACCCCTGCTCTAACCACTAGGCCACTAGGTTTATATACAAGAATGGCTTATTGTAAAATTGCATACATAAGGGCAATTTTTAAATGGATTTCATAAGTTGAGAGACCAAGTTGGCATCTGCTTTGAGGTTATTTTATATAGGCATGTAAGTACTGATAAGGGCAATCCTGTAATGAGAGGGGCCACATTTATGTGAAATGAGTATGTAAATGTATAGAATACAGCAGATTCTCAATAATTTCATGTAAAGGGGACCAACCCATTGTTGGATAATTGAAAACTCGGATAATATGAAATATAGTGGTAACCCTGTTAAAAAATGCATGGAAAATATACTTTATGCTTAGTGTAAAGCATGGCTCCTTTGCAGAAACGCATGGTCTCAGATGATCAAACATGGCATCCTTGCCGTGTGTGAAGCCAGAAAACAGGAAGAGAACCTGCGCACTTCTTAATGGCAATGTGATGCTGTCACCGGGGGTCTGTCACCTATAACAGATGGTTGGATTAGCAAAGGTCAGATAATTTAGTCTATACTATATTGTCATTTTGGAGGGATAAGTGTACTCTTATATAGTATAGAAAAACCCACTATGGAATCATGGACTCCAGGGATTTACATCAGTTACTTTGTTACCTCTCTCATATATTTCTTTATTATGTCATAACGTATAGAATTTAGATGTTTAAGAGGTTAAAAAAAACAACAACCCTCAGAGTTTGGATCTATTATCCCAAACTGCGTTTCAAGTGTGATAGATTCACATGTTCCCGATCAGATCATAGGAAAAAAAAAAACCCTGAACCTGTCCTATTTTTTTGTTTTATCTTTTTAAAATGAGTTCTTTTTTTTGTATGTAACTATCTAAACTTTGTGCATACTCTCAAGTCTTACGTGCCTTCATATATTTATAACAGGGTTCATAGATTCAAAATATATTCTTTATGTAGCCAAAAGAGATCACAATAGTTCTCAAAACCAGCAATCCGACAGTACTTTCCTTGCTAGCTATATTAGCTAGACCACTTATCTTAAGTTGTTATAGGAAAGAAGCCAACGGACGAACAACTTAAGATAAGTGGTCTGGCATGTGAATCTATCACACTTGAAACCCATTTTGGGTTAATATCTCCAAACTCTGAAGCTTTTTTAACCCCTTAAACAACTAAATTCTATACTTTGTGATATAATAAAGAAATATATAAGAGAGGTAACAAAGTAACTGATGTAGATCCCAGGAGTCCATGATTCCATAGTGGGATTTTCTATACTATATATACATTTCTGGACCATGTGGTCGGACTGATTTATATATTTATAAGTGTACTCTTAAGCATATAAGTGGCAGCAAAACACCTAGGTCCCAATATTCAACCAGCATTTTGAGAACTGCTGCTGGCATTAAACCTGGAAATTCAGTTCCGGACCCTTGTCTAGGTAATGGCACTGAAATTTTGGGTTTCCAGAGCTAACTAATTCATACTTGGTTAAGTGCAATATTCAGCCTATGGGTTACAGCATAAAGATAGGACTGACTTTTCTGTGGTCCTATTGATACGGTTAACCTGGCCGGTTAAATACTGAATATCAGCACTTCACCAACCAAGTGTCGATGGGATAATTTTATAAGTCCTTAATGTGTGTACAATAGATTGTATACACAATAAATCTTTACAAAATTATTCCCTATGTGGGTGAAAGTATGTGTACACAGGCTCTATGCTCGTCACAGTGAGGGCCTGATTTACAAAACCACACTAGTGGCTGCCGTGTGGCAACAGCCCCGAAGCCCTTTAAATCTCTATGGGCTTCGGGGCTGTAACCACGCTGCAGCCACTAGCACGGCTTTGTAAAACAAGCCCTGAGTTAAGGTGCTCCCGGGAATGGAGTAAGGGAGTGGTTAGCGTTTACATGCAGAATTCATAAATTACATATGTATGCACCTTAAAGAAGCTGGGGGATTTATATGAGGGGCCACTGAAAAGTTCTTAGCCCAACCAACAAAGTTCCATGGGAAAAATATGGAAAGAAAAAAGTGGAAAATCGCTGGACTAACCCCCTCTTCTACAAAGCCACACTAGCAGCTGCCAAGCAGCAACAGCCCCGAAGCCCTTTAAATCTCTGTGGGCTTCGGGGCCGTTACCACGCGGCAGCCGCTAGCATGGCTTTGTAGAAGAGGAGGTAAGTTTATAGCCCTTGATGGAGACTGCCCCAGCTTTGTTAGTTGGACTGAGAACTGTTCAGCGGCCCCATCATACAGTTAAAGAAAATAACATACAACAGAACCTATTAAGTTAGTCAGCAGATAAACCAAGATCACGAAACAAAAGAGCTTTCAAGTTCTTTCCAATTTTAAAATAATGAGCACATGATCTTTAAATTTAAAAATTCCAAAATTTAGCTAACTTATATTGAATAGAAAGAGAGAGTTATATCGCCGATTTAATTAATCAATTAATTAATTAGTTTGGTTGTATAGCCCGTCCTCCCCAAAGAACTCAGAACAAGTTACAGATTTACAAATATAATCAATTCAGTGGTGTATGTATGCAGATGTGAAATATGTGGTCACAAGATACATACAAAGTGGATTATATACAATGTAGTAAGAAAAAAAATAGGAGAAGATACATAAATAAGGCATAAGTATACCAATAGTTATACAATTTCAATTTATGTTTCTAATTATAGGATACATGTTTTGATACATCATTTTGGTTTACAACTGATTTCAGTATTTGTAGAAGGAGGTCATCAGGTACAAGTGAAAATGGTAGCAAGGCATATAAACAGAAGATACATGGCTAAAGCGACAGTATAATGATAGCTATACAGTTTTAATTTACTTATTGTGACAGGGTGAAGATCCTGTCACTGGCCAGCAGAGGGAAGCCAGCAGTGAAAATGGAGCTCATTTGCATATAAGGTTCTGCAAAGGCACGTGGAAGCTATCCACTCACCCTGAGTGGAAAGGGGTGCTGAAAAGAACAGTTCCAGTTCCAGCACAGAGAGCTGGGGAAAACAAGAGCTCATTTGGGAATTTGGGCCACCCTCGAGGGAAGGAATGTTAACTTTGGCCTAACCCTTGGTAAGCCTGACTTAGACTGGCCTTTTCGGTAAAGCTTGGGGTGACCAGAGAGAGTCAAACTTGATGACTGGCAGAAAGTCTGGTGGAGAGAGACTGAACAACTGGGAGAGTCTTCAGGGAGAGACTGAGTGACTGGGAGAGTCCTCAGTGAGAGTGGCTGAGGGACCAGGAGATTCCTCAAGGAGTGACTGGTGACTGGAGGGATCAGCGTACCGGTGGAGTTCTGGCTGACAGCGGATGGTGGAGAGACCAGTGGGGAAGATCAGTGGTGACAGTGGAGGGATCACAGTGACCGGTTAGGACCAGAAAGGCCGGCAACCAGAGGAACTGGAGGTGTCCAGGACCAGTGGGGACCCGAGAGGCTGGCAACCAGAGGGACCGGTAGTGGCCCCAGAGTGAGGCTACCTAAATATCCAGAGATGATCAATTGTGACTTGAATGAGTGACTGGTGGCGATCAGAGGGACCGGCGGAGACTGGAACGTACTTTGGCAGCCAGAGAGACCAGGGAAGTATTTGTAGGAGCCTGCTCGTATGTTTTAGAACTGTGTTATTGAAGTTGTGTCTGGAAGAACCTGGTGACAGTGGCGTACCAAGGGGGGTAGGGGGGACGATCTTCCCTGGGTGCACGCCCCAAGGGGGTGCACAACTGGCCACCCACTGGGGAATAGGCTGCAGCCAGGGAATAGGCTGCCATTGCCGCCATCTGAAATAGGCCGGCGCCGAGTTCTCCCTCCCTGCTTTTCTTCCCCGCAGGGCCGACCAACTCTCGCTACCCGACGTCAATTCTGATGTCAGAGAGGACGTTCTGGGTCAGCTAATCGCTGTCTGGCTGGCCCGGAACGTCCTCTCTGACGTTAGAATTGACATCAGACGGCGAGAGTTGGTCGGCCCCGCGGGGAAGAAAAGCAGGGAGGGAGAACTCGGCGCCGGCCTGTTCCCGATGGCAGCAGTGGCAGCCTTTTCCCGGCGGTGGTGGCAGCAGCATGTTTCCCATTGGCAGTGGCATGGAGGAGGGCAGGGAGAAAGAAAGAAAGAAAAAAATGGGGCACGGAGAGAGAGAAAGACAGACATAGAGAAAGAAAGGGGGCATGGAAAGAGAAAGAAAGAAGGGGGCAGGGTGAAAGAAAGAAAGAAATGGGGCACGGAGAGAGAGAGAAAGACAGACATAGAGAAAGAAAGGGGGCATGGAGAGAAAAAGAAAGAAGGGGGCAGGATGAAACAAACAAAAAGTTGGGGGAGGGAATGAGGTCTGCAGGAGAGGAAGCATATAGGAGGCTGAAAGAAGGGAAGAAATATTGGATGCACAGTCAGAAGAATAAAGCACAACCAGAGACTGATGAAATTACCAAACAAAGGTAGGAAAAATGATTTTATTTTCAATTTAGTGATCAAAATGTGTCCGTTTTGAGAATTTATATATGCTGTCTATATTTTGCACTATGGCCCCCTTTTACTAAACCGCAATAGCGGTTTTTAGCGCAGGGAGCCTATGAGCGTCGAGAGCAGCGTGGGGCATTCAGCGCAGCTCCCTGCGCTAAAAACCACTATCGCGGTTTAGTAAAATGGGAGGGGGTATATTTGTCTATTTTTGTATAGTTGTTAATGAGGTGACATTGCATAAAGTCATCTGCCTTGACCTCTTTGAAAACCCACGGAATATAAATAATAATTAACATTTTCTCTGCGTACAGTGTGCTTTGTGTTTTTAAAATTTTATTGTTGGTAGATCATTTTGACTTGACCACAAAGTTAAGGAGGAGGGAGGGAGGGAGGGATCTGCTGAAAGACATCTAGTAATCCTTGCAGGCTTGACTGTGCAGGGAATTATTTTTGTAAAATCATGTTTTGTTATGTGACTGGCATTATTTAGACTTTAATTTCTATGAATGAATAGAATGAAAATGATATAAAATTACTTGCTTGTTTTTATGTGCGTGCACTGAAGGAAAGTGGAGAGCGAGTGGGCTTAGGACGCTGAAGGGAAATGGGGAAGAGAGAGTGGGAAGAAGACACTGATTTATAAATGGACAATTGTACAGAATATTGTTTCTTTTTATACTTTAATATAATAAGTTCAATATAAAATAATTCAAGGCTTGTGTGGATGGAATCAGGTGGTTTCGGGGATGGGGACCGAGCTTACGGGGATTAGTCCAATAAAATGTTATTTTCTTATTTCTCATTATTTGTTTTATTTTTATTTGTTAATTTGTAAAGTGGTGATTGTTATGTATCAGTTTTTCAAATTTACATCTACTGCCTTTATATTTTGCACAGTATTAGAGGACATGTATTACTGTTTTTGTGGTGTTGTAGTGTTGAATTGTATGCAGAGTCTGGTTTCTTGGCGGTTCAGTTTAACTTTTGTCTACATATTTCTATTATTAGTTTGTGATTATTCCATATTGGGCGGGGGCGTATCTCTGTTCTGTGTGTATGAAAAGAACGTCGACGGGACAAAAGCGCAATGGGTGCTGACAAATTGGAGTGGACAATTGAGCGCAACACATCAGCGTGCCGCACAAAAACCTTATTTTAAAGGGCTCTGATGGGGTTGTGGGGAGAAACCCCCCACTTTACTGAATACTGTTCGCACTGCCGTGTTAGGGGGTGGAGGTGTAACCTCCCACTTATACAGAAAACTTAACTTTTCCCCTAAAAATAGGGAAAAAATTAAGTTTCCTCTATAATGGGGAGTTACAAACCACCAAAACCACCCCCAACGGCAGCACAAACAGTATACCCCCCTCTCCCCCCCCCCCCCCGTTGGAGCCCTTTAAAATAAGGTTTTTGTGCAGCGCTGATGTCTTGCGCTCAATTGTCCGCTCCAATTTGTCGGCGCCCGTTTGTCCGGTGCGCTTATGACTGTGAACCGAAAAGAACATAGTTTTCAGTTGGCATTGACTGCAGGATCAATTGACTGTACGAGATCTGGCTTGTTTAGTTTTACAGTGTATGTGTTGGTGTTCTAGTGCTCACTGCAGTGTTTAAGATGCTGCCTTTTCCTAGGTACACTCTTGTGCGATATGTAGATTGTTACTAAAAATCATATTTTTCATCTAGATGGGGGTGTCGAAAAATGATGGTCCCCGGGTGTCACATATGCTAGGTACACCACTGCCTGGTGATACAAGGAAAGAAGACCAGAAGTGCCTGGAGGTGGTGGAGTGACAGGTGGTGACTGCTCAGCCTGTTCACACATATATAGTTATAGGATACATATGTGTTTATACATCACTTTGGATTATAACTAATTCCTGAGTTTATAGAGGGTGGGGGATGGAAGGTTGAGAAGGGAATTTCCTAGTGTTGAGGTGTGCTTTTGTAGGAAATTTCAGGGAATTTGATAAGCAAGTGTGGATTTACAGCATCTCATGCCTATACTTTGGGTTTCTCTTTCCTACATGTATTACATTAAGGGGGAAAATTCATCAATATGTGCTGCTGTTAAGATTGGTTATTTTACCACAAGTTATCCTATTTTAGCACAGGGTCCCATTTTATCCAGCGAAACCTTGTGCCACAACTTGTGGAAAAATTCCCCTCTGAAATTTTATCTGCTATTTGGATGCCCAGTCTCCCAGTATCATAAGGTACTCTTGCAATTTATCACAATTCTCTTGCAATATAACAACTTTGAATAGCTTTCTGTCATCACTAGTTATTTACATCTCTAGATCATTTATAAATATGTTAAAAAGGAGCAGTCCCAATATCTACCCTTCTCCATTACAAATATTGAGCATTTGTTTGTTTGTTTATTTCTCACCCTCCCTTATCCAGGACGAGTTACATATTAACTCTACTTTCTGTTTTCTATCTTTTAACCAAGTTCTTAATCCATAATAGGACAGGAGGAGACTGGCAGGAGGGCCTCCTATCCCATAGTTTACTAATTTCCTCAAGAGGACATAATTTGAGGTTGAGGGGTGGTAGACTCAAGAGCAATGTAAGGAAATTCTTCTTTACGGAGAGGGTGGTGGATGCCTGGAATGCACTCCCGAGAGAGGTGGTGCAGATGAAAACGATGAGAGTTCAAAAAAGTGTGGGATGAACACAGAGGATCTAGAATCAGAAAATAATAGTAAATATTGAAGCCTGGGCAGACTTGCACAGTCTGTGCCTGTATATGGCCATTTGGTGGAGGATGGGCTGGGGAGGGCTTCAATGGCTGGGATGGTGTAGATGGACTGGAGTGAGCTTTGATGGAGACTTCAGTAGTTGGAACAGTACTGAGTATAGCTTTGAATTCTTGCCCAGAAATAGCTAAAAAGAAGAACAAGAAACCCAACAAATTTTTAGATTGAATCAAGTTGGGCAGACTGGATGGACCATTCGGGTCTTTATCTGCCGTCATCTACTATGTTACTATGAGGTACTTTGTCAAATGCCTTTTGAAAATCCAGTTGAGATGCACAATATCAACAGGCACACCTTTTATCTATATGTTTATTCATCTCTTCAAAGAAATGTAGCAGATTGGTGAGGCAAGATTTTGTTTGACTAAATCCAAGTTGCCTTTGTCGCATTAATCCATGCCTATGTCTAAATTCAGTAATTTTATTCTTTATAATAGTCTCTACCATTTTGCTCAGTACTAACGTCAGATTCACCGGTTTATAATTTCCCATGACAACTCTGAAACCCTTTTTTAAAATTGGCATTACATTTGCCACTCTCCAATTTTCCGGCACCACACTTGATTATAAAGATAAATTACAATAGCTTTTCATGTTCATTTTTTAGTTTTATCAATACTCTAGGATATATGCCATCCAGTCCAAGGCATTTGTTACTCTTTATGAAATAGCACCATTACATCTTCCAGGTTACCAGTAAAGCATTGAATAGTATACAAGATAATGTTATACATTTTCAAAACTAGAACCAGTGGCCAACCAGATTTCATCAAAAGGTTTTTAATTCCTTACTCTTCCCAACGATACCTCCGATCAGTTACTCAAACCTTGCTTTCAATTCCCTCATTAAGACATATTAACACAATGTAAACCAATATTTTCTCTGTAACAGCCCCTACGCTTTGGAATTCAGCTCCTAATCACCTAAGAGAGAACACATCACTAAACACTTTCAAGAGTAACTTAAAAACATAGCAACATGATGGCAGATAAAGGCCAAATGACCCATCTAGTCTGCCCATCCACAGTAACCATTATCTTTCTCTCTCCAAGAGATCCCACATGCCTATCCCAGGCCCTTTTGAATTCAGACACAGTCTCTGTCTCCATCACCTCTTCCGGGAGACTGCTCTACTACCCTTTCTGTAAAAAAAAAGTATTTCCTTAGATTACTCCTGAGCCTATCACCTCTTAACTTCGTCCTATGCCCTCTCATTGCAGAGTTTCCATTCAAATGAAAGAGACTCTACTCATGCACATTTACGTTACTTAGGTATTTAAATATCTCTATCATATCTCTAAAAAGAAAAACTTTCTACGTCAACATTATAGGCAACACCTCCTTAAACAGTAGCAAACTATTCAAACTTGTCAACGACCTGTTTGACACCCACCCCTACACAAACCCAGTAGAAGATTCCACGATCACAGCACACGACCTGGCCGATTTCTTCAACTCAAAAATATCTAATCAAGACTTGCCCTCCCAAACACACAAGACTCCCATTGGAACTACACCATCCTCCAGGACCCTGACTCCTCTTCTAAAGCCGACATGAGCTGGTCCAACTTCAAGGAAACTGACTGGCTATCGTTCATCAAGTACTACAATAAATATACAAAATCTTACTGCAAATTAGACCCCTACCCCCCTAACGTGATGAAATCTGCCCCCATTAGCTTCAAAACCAACCTTCTAATCTGGATCAATCTACAATTATCCGTTGGGAAATTCCCAGAAGACCTAGGCCAAATTATTATTACCACTATAAAAAAGAACAAAAAAGAAGCAACCAACAACATCTCCAACTACAGACCCGTCGCAAATATCCCTCTGGCTGCCAAATTAATGGAAGGCCTGGTAAATACTGACCTAAACAACTACTTAGACAAATTCAACTTACTGCATACCAACCAATCTGGTTTCAGACCCGGCTTCAGCACCGAAACTATAATGGCCTCCCTTCTAAACTTCCTACACTCCCTTCTCAGTCAAGGCTCCAACGCTTTGATCCTCCAACTGGATCTAAGCAGCGCCTTTGACCTAGTTGACCACTCCATCATGCTGAACTGTTTAGAGTCAATAGGCATCTCAGGAAACACCCTTACCTGGTTCCAGGGATTTCTCGAACTCAGATCTTATCAAGTACTCAAAGATGATAATCTCTCCTTCAGCTGGAACAACAACTGTGGACTCCCCCAAGGCTCCCCGCTCTCACTGACCCTCTTCAATATCTACCTCATCTCATTGGGACACCAATTACAGAGCTTAAATCTCACCTTCCACATTTACGCTGACGATATCACCGTCGTACTTCCATTATCCGATATTTCGCCGAATTTCATCATTCACCTATCCAATATCCTAAATCAAATAGAACTCTGGATGAAGGCCTACAAACTCAAACTGAACACAGAAAAAAACAAATTTTTCCTAGCCTCTGCCAACGAGCAGATAAAAGACAACAAGATCCACGTGAATGGCAAAGATTATGAAATTGATCAATCTATTAAAATACTAGGGGTTACCCTTGACAGACACCTAACACTAGAAAAACACACTGACCTAATGTTCAAAAAATGTATCTCTACCCTTTGGAAACTTCGCACCATCAAAAAATTCTTAGACGAATCATCCTTTCGTCTACTAGTACAAGCCTCCATCTTGAGCACTCTGGACTACTCGTTACATCATATTTTTGGGAGCATACAAAAAGTCCATCCAAAAGCTAAGATTAATCCAAAACACTGCTGTCGTCTCATCTTCGAACTCAAGAAATGGGAACATATCTCTCCATATCTCCAAATACTCCACTGGTTACCAGTAGAATCCAGAATACTTTTCAAGTTTGCCTGCATCAGCTTCAAAGCGATCTTCGGGATGCTACCAACTTACCTAGCTTTCCAATTCCTCACCTACTGCCCAAAAAAGACCTCCCGCAGAACAAACCTCTTTACTTACCCATCCCTGAAATCATGTCACTACAAGAAGTATCTAAACAGAATGCTTTCTTTCCAGGCAGCCCAACTGAACACATGGCTAGCAAAACCAGTACTCGAAGCCACATCATACGTGGACTTCAGAAAATCTCTGAAGACCCGCCTCTTCAACACCACCTAAACTCTCCCCCCTACCAGTTATAAACCGCCTCGAAAGTCCTCCCCCTTCCTTTTCCCTTCCCCCAACGCTTAATGCTGTACACCTCTCTTATGCACATTATATATATCTAGCTGTAAACAGCATTGATCCCTTGTAACTGTTCATATTGTATCATCCTATAACTTAGTATAACATCCTGTATCTGATTGTAAACATCCTGTAACTGTTCTCTTGTTAATATCTTGTACCTTACTGTAAACCCCCAGTATCCGCTCACTTTGTATTATCCTGTATCTCATTGTAAACATCCTGTAACTGTTCTCTTATTAATATCTTGTACCTTATTGTAAACACCCCAGTACCCTGTACCTTATTGTAAACATCCTGTAACTGTTTTCGTGTTAATATCTTGTACCTTATTGTAATCACCACAGTACCTGCTCACTTTGTATTATTCTGTATCCTACTGTTAACACTGTACTCTCTCTAGACACGACTTCACTGTAAACCGCTTCGAACTTAGGGTATAGCGGTATATAAGAAATAAATTATTATTATTATTATTATATCTCCCCTCTCCCGCCTTTCCTCCAAAAATACAGATTGAGATCTTTAAGTGTGTCCCCATATGCCTTATGATGAAGACCATGCACCATTTTAGTAACCTTCCTCTGGACTCACTCCATCTTTTTTATATCTTTTTGAAGATGCGGCCTCCAGAATTGTACACAATATTCTAAATGAGGTCTCACCAAAGTCTTATACAGGGGCATCAATACCTTCTTTTTTCTACTAGCCAAACCTTTCCGTATGCACCCTAGCATCCTTCTAGCTTTCGCCATCACCTTTTCAACCTGTTGGCCACCTTAAGATCATCACATACAATCACACACAAGTCCTGCTCTTCTGTTGTGCACATAAGTTCTTCACCCCCTAAACTGTACCGTTCCTGTTGAAAAATGCCTTTGGACTATAATTGTCCTTTTTAAGGATGTTTTACATGCATTTTAACCCTACATTACTGCTGGTTATTTTGTCCTCCTTCCCTTTTGTTCCTTCCTACTTTCTCCTTTCTTTATAAATATTGTAGTTCTTCCCCTTATCCTTTCATTTCAGTCCTGTCTGTAGATTACTATGTTCTATTACTATTTGTGTCCTGTCCATTTGATTATGTATATTTTGATGTTTCCCTTTTTTATCTTTGTAAAGTTTCAAGTTTCAAGTTAGTAGGATTTTATATACCGCCTATCAAGGTTATCTAAGCGGTTTTTTTACAATCAGGTACTCAAGCATTTTCCCTGTCTGTCCCAGTGGGCTCACAATCTATCTAACGTACCTGGGGCTATGGAGGATTAAGTGACTTGCCCAGGGTCACAAGGAGCAAAGGAGTAAACTGCCTCGAAGTTTTAATAAACTTGAAGCTTGACTTTTTTCAGGTCCTCCAACTCATCATCATTGAATACTACATCCTCCATGGGAAGACCAAAGCAAAGAATTCATTTGAGGGGAGATTCAACAAAGGGTGCTAAAAATTCCTATTATATTCCTATGGGTGCCTTTAGCGATTAACACATGCTAAAGCACCTAGCACCCTTTGCTGAATCCCATCTCTACTATAGTCTCTTCACTATGGTTTGTCTTCCCTGAGTTCCATTTTTACTCCTCAATCATCTAGTGGTCCAATTGATTCTTTTACTGGCTTCTTGCTTCTATACCTGAAAAAGCTTTAATTGTAGGTGTTTGCCTCCAACGCAATCTTGTCATAGTCTGTCTTTGCCTTTTATCAGCACTTTGCATTTTATTTAACAGAAGAACATAAGAATTGCCGCTGCTGTGTCAGACCAATGGTCCATCATGCCCAGCAGTCTGCTCACGCAGTGACCCTCTGGTCAAAGACCAGCGCCCTAACTGAGACTAGCCGTACATCTTTGTTCAACAGGAACTTGTCTAACTTTGTCTTGAATCCCTGGAGGGTGTTTTCCCCTATGACAGACTCCAGAAGAGCGTTCCAGTTTTCTACCACTCTCTGGGTGAAAAAGAACTTCCTTACGTTCGTACGGAATCTATCCCCTTTCAACTTTAGAGAGTGCCCTCTCGTTCTCCCTACCTTGGAGAGGGTGAACAATCTGTCCCTATCTACTAAGTCTATCCCCTTCAGTACCTTGAATGTTTCGATCATGTCCCTTCTCAATCTCCTCTGTGTGAGGGAGAAGAGGGCCAGTTTCTCTAATCTTTCACTATACGGCAACTCCTCCAACCCTTTAACCATCTTAGTCGCTCTTCTCTGGACCCTTTCAAGTAGTACCGTGTCCTTCTTCATGTACGGTGACCAGTGCTGGACGCAGTACTCCAGTTGAGGGCGCACCATGGCCCAGTACAGCGGCATGATAACCTTCTCCGATCTGTTCGTGATCCCCTTCTTTATCATTCCTAGCATTCCTTATACTGTTTCCTATTATTCTCAGTTGGATCCTCGTTCAATTTTCTGAAGAATGTTCTTTTAGCTCTAAAAGCTTCCTTCACCTCACTTTCTAACCATACCAGCTATTGTTTGGCCTTCTTTCTACCGTTTTTAATAGGTGACATAAATCTGGTCAGAGATTCGAGGATGGTATTTTTGAATAACATCCATGTCTGATGTAAATTTTTGATGTTTGCAGCTGCTCCTCTAGGTGATTTTTTGTGGGGGGGTGGTTTTACCATTCTCCTCATTTTATCATAGTCTATATTTTTGAAAGTTGAATGCTAATGTATTAGATTTCCTGTGTGCACTTACTCCAGCTATTATATCAAGTCAGATCATGTTACAATCATTTATCAAATAGCTCCAGTAAGGATTAGGGCCCAGATGCACAAAGCTCTGATACAACAGTAGATAATACCGTGGTGGGAACGATTTTTCTTTTATTGCGATGCTCAGCATAATAGCATGCAAATTATAGGCATGCTATTCATATGGAGAATTGCCAGTAAAAGGGGGGAGGAATTGTTACTGGCGCTTGCTCAGAAGAGCAATCGCTAGCATAACTCCTTTTCTTGTCTGCCCTTTCAAAGGAAAGCAGCCCCTGTAAAAAAAAAAAAAAAGCAACCCCTAGTCTCCCTGACTGCCAGCTCAGCAGATTAGCAATTTCCCTGCCCCAATCAGTTGAACCAGCAGGCAGGGAGACTGTTACATAGGTACAACATCTGTGCCCATTTTTTAAAAAAAGTTATGGAACACCTGTGACCTCACTCCCCTGACCCCCATAAAAAAAAAAAATTGGCAGGAGGGATGCCCACTTTCTCCTGCTGGGGGGGGGAAGTCAAGTCTCCCCATGTTGAGAGCCCCCCACCCCCCTACCTTAAAATTTGTGGTCTGGTGGGCCATCCCCTCTCGCTCCAACTCCCCCATACCTTAAAATTGAAGACCGGCAGGAGGGATGTGCACTCCCTCTTGCCAGCAGGTCCACCTCTTCAAAATGGTTGACCTACCTCTTCCCAGTGCATCCTGGGATGCACTGGGTGGGGCCTAAAACCCTGATTGGCTCAAGTGGCTAAGGCCCCTCCTATGGTTAGGGCTTTAGGCGCCTGAGCCAATCAGACCCTTAAGGCCACTCTACAGCACTGACAAGAAAGTAAGGCTATGAAAGCTCAGAAAATTTTACCTGTAAAAAGTGAGCACAAAGTTTTGAGCATTACACAGAGTACTCATTATAATACTAATGAGCTCCTTGTAATGCATTTGCATAGGGTTCTCGGTGGCTGCTAGGACAATCAGTAGCAGCCACAGAGAATCCTTTTGAGCATCTAAAGGAGATTTTCCTTGCAAACCTTTTGTGCATCAGGGCCTAGGTCTGGAATTGCTCTCCTTCTTGTTTCCTATTCTCCACCTGCCATTCCTTTCCAGCTGGGTGGCTGCAACCTCTGAACATGTACACTGACCCACCTTGTTGTTTTCCAGCTAGGTCACATGATATCCTTTAACAGCAGGGCAACATGAATCCATGCCCACTTTGTCCTCCAGTTGTGCACTTATGCAAGGCAGCTTAAGTTCGCACCTGCCTTGCCCTCCAGCTAGGCATTCGCTCTCATCAAAGTACCTGTTCTACACCCAGAGTCCTTGAGTCAAGTTCAAAACAAAGCTGCCTTTTATACAAACTGCTTTTATGATGCTTTTTTTTTGGCTTGGAGCAATCAGCAGTGCCCAAACGAAGAGGCTGCAATTTGTTAAACTTGTTCTTTTATTCATAATTTCATGGGCATCTATCTTGTCTTCCCAATGCCAGGCCAGTCACCAAGCTGGTCGGTACAACATTGTTGATGTCATCAGAATTGCGCCCCCCCCCCCCACACACACACACACGCA
Organism: Geotrypetes seraphini; assembly: GCF_902459505.1. NCBI lineage: Eukaryota > Metazoa > Chordata > Amphibia > Gymnophiona > Dermophiidae > Geotrypetes > Geotrypetes seraphini. The sequence continues at coordinate 182,919,409 of NC_047087.1, forward strand.
CACAGTGAGAAATCAGCACAACGGTATAGCAGCTGTCTCAGGCAGGGAGGGAGATAGTGTCCATGACTCTATAAGCAGCTGCCACTATGTTGCATCCAGCTGCAATCCATGCATTCTGCATCATCCATAACTGCAAGGGGGTGTGCATGTGGGTGGAGCTTAGATGGGTCATGAGTGTGTCTCCTGCTCATGGACACATTTTATAGAATACTATAAGTTATGTGTTCTGCATAACACCAGCTCACAACATCCACAGACCTGGCATAAGTGAGTGCGATGCTAACTTATGCTAATATTCTATACTAGAATCTTGCTGCCAAGATGCTGTTATAGAATTGGCATTCAGCGTGTGACTTCAAAGTGCCCAACTTGGGGTGCCAAGTGATAGAATTTCCCCCTAAGTGTGTCCCTGGGGCAATGGAGAGTTAAATGACTTGCCCAAAGTCACAAGAAGCGGTTTTGGGATTTGAACCCTTGCTTCCCTGGTTTTCAAGCCACTGCTCTAATCATTATGCTTCTCCCCCACTTCAGCACTGACAAGCACTGTCTTAATGCAACCTTACACCTTGAACTCGTTCTGTTGCTGCAGGCAGCAAGACCCTGGTTTGTCAAGAAAAGGTTTGGCTTCAACAATTTCTACACTAATATGAGCAAGCAGGAGTGCAAACTCACAATCACTCTTATATAATGATACTTTAAAGTATGAAACACCCCTGGAAATTAGTATATAAAATTTTGCCTGAAATCAACCCCAATAAATAGAGACTCAGCAAATTTACAGAAACCTATCATTCCAATTTATATTTTTCAATGACTTGTTTTGTAGGAGGAAAGAGTGACTGGGCCTTGTGGACGTGGGCGGGAAAGTGATTAGAAAACCATCCACTTAGATCCAAGGTTCCCAGTAATGCCATAGCCCAGCCATTCTGAATTCCATGTTAATTATAAAGCAATGAATTCATCACACAAGAGTCCTGGGAAAGTCTAAGCAGCAATCTACCCGGGCTCTCCAACAATCATTCACAAAATTTGACATTAAAAAGTGCTGACAGCTGTAAGAAGAGAAGAAGGGTCCACTTTCATCTTCCTGCCACCCTCCTACTAAGCTTCAAGTCGCATGTCTCCTTAGCCCTCTCTGCCATCTCACCCTACCCTCCTCAGTTTCCCACCACACTCCCCCCACTCCTTTCATTTTGTCTTTAAAGAATTGCAGTCTACATTACTCCCTCTAATCACTCCCACAACTCCATTTATACATCTATTATTCAAGAATATTACAATAATATGTTCTTATTTTGAAACTTAGTTCTTACTTAAACAGTCTGTGTGGTAACCTTGAACTTTATCTCAAAAGCTACAGATCTCTCCCCTCCCTTGTCTTGTTTTTCATCCATTAATTATCTCATTTGGATTAAAAGTGAAATAGTTCAAAAGTGTAGACTTTGTTTAGCAATTTACAGTCCTTAAGTAAGGTAATTTATGAACTTGCTTGGATTTTTTTTTTAATTATAGTTAAATAAGCACCCGTGTGTACTAATAAATGTTGCAGGAGTTTTAAAGGGTGCCTAAAATCAATCTGTCTTGCATATCCTTCAGAGAAATAATTTACAGGAAGGAGGAGGAGAGGAGACAGTAGAACCGATAAGAATAACTGTTTGAAAAGAAGACTTTGGGAGGCTCCCACAAATGGAGAGAAATGTCATATAATTAAAACTGATGTATCTATTAGAGCAGAAGAGTCCTACATCAATCCAAAACTTAGCAAAAAAAAAAAAAAACCTTAATAAAAGGGCAGAAGATCGAAGCAAACCATGAGAAGGGCATGTCAGCGATTTTGTATTCCATTTCTTTCTGGCACACTGCGATTAGCAACAAAATATAAGGTAAAGCCGTGGTCTCCCCCTTTAAGTAAATCTTCCACAGTGGGCAGCTCCTGCTCCATTTTATTATAGGCAACAGCTACTGAATGTGTGATGACATATTCATGCACTTGGTCCTCTATATGCTCCCAATGGCACCGAAGGTTTCAAAGGATGAATAAATGCTGCTGTTGCTGATCTAGAGCCAGGACGATGACTGAGTCCCATGGTAGGCTGCAAGCTTTCATCTCTTTTTCTATTGTTGATATTTGGGAGGCATTTCTATAACTGGGTGCCTCTGTTTAGGTCAGTGTATCGCAAACTGTGTGCTGCGGCAGATTCCAAGTGTGCCACGAGACGCCGGCAAGGAGGAGAGGCGCCGGCTGACTGCTTACAGGACGTGCCTCTCGCAGTGATAGGCAAGTTCAGTAGGCTGTCAGCCAGCGCCGACGACTCTCCTCATCGGTACATCTCCTCCTCTCCCCCACCGGCAAAGGGACAGGTTCAGGGTCCGGTCGGAGGGCCTCCGCACATGCGCAGTCGATGTGATGACATCACGTATGTGCATGGCATCATTGCGTCAACATCCGCATACTTCCGGGTGCCTTCTAGCCGCGGCATTGCATTTAGTGTGCCCCAGTGTCAAAACATTTTCCGGGACACTGGAAAAGATCATCTATAATAATAAAACCCTAGAGCGCGCATGCACTGTAGAAAGTCCTTGAGTCCTGGTGGCGTGAGGTGTGCTTCTGTGCCAGTCCTCACGGCGCCTGCGCTAGCTGGAGGTGCATGTGCCATCCACTCCTCCCTCCCGCTGCCGGTCCTCTTCAAAGTGGCCTGCTGAGGATCGCCAACCGCTGTAGCGAACCTTGCAGGCGCTCTCCACCTTCCCGATGCAATGCAAGAAACAAAAGGATCGGTGAAGAAAACTATAAGAAAAAAAAGCAAATCCAGGTAGGCAAAGGCGGGACGGAGGCTGCGATCGGCAGCAGCTGCTGCTACTCCTCCAGCCGCCTAGCTCCTCTCCGCCGGCCCCTGCCGGCAGCCCCCTCCGCCCCGTCATCTCTGCTCCAGTGGCCCGCGCAAGAGAAGGAGCGGATGAAGCAAGATCCCGTGCAAGGGGGTTGAAAAAGTGAAAGGTGGGACAGGAAGGTGAAAGGGAGGGGGAGGAAGCCTAAAATGGAAAAAAAAAAAACTTTATACAGGAAGAGGAGTCTCTAGAACCCGTTAATGTAACGGGCTTAAAGCCTAGTATTCTATAATGACATTTAAAGATCCAGATTCGGTTATAGAATACTAACCTGGCGTTGTTGTGCCGAACATTTTCACGCCTGCAATTACACCAACCAAAGACGGTGTAACTATGGGTGTCTAAACGCAACAACGGAACATGTAACGTACAGCAGTGTTTCTTTCCCAAGTCGGCCCTGGAGTTACCCCCCTGCCAGTCGGGTTTTCAGGATATCCACAATGATTATACATGAAAGAGATTTGCATATAATGGAGGCAGAGTCGGCAAATCAATCTCATGCATATTCATTGTGGATATCCTGAAAACCTGACTGGCAAGGAGATACTCCAGGACCAACTCGGTAAACACTAACTTACAGTATTGCCTAAGTGGTAGCACTGCCCATGCCTTTCCTGTTCCATCAAAACCAAATACCATTTACTCAAAGACCTAATCGACCAGTGCTCTTTTGATATATTATGTCTAACTGAAACTTGGCTTACTGAAGGTGAAGAAGCCTACCTTTCTTACACCTGTCCTTCGGGATTCTCTTTCCTTTATAACCATCGCCGCCAAAAGCGTGGAGGAACGTTAGCAATCATTTTTTGTGATTCCCTATTAATAGGCACCGAATACTCTCCAGCAAACTCTTCCATTGAATTTCTACAATTCTCCTTACAAACTAGACCCAGAATAGATGCCCTTCTTCTTTACTTACCCCCCCTTCCCAATCAACCATGAGAATCTTACCCAATTACAATTACTTCTCTTTGATTTCGGTTCCTCCACTACGAACCTCCTGATCCTGGGAGATTTTAACATTCATTTTGACAATCCTAACAATATCTACACTAAAGAAATTCTGTCTCATATAAACCACCTTGATCTATGTCCTTTTCTTACAGTTCCAACAAATCAAGCAGGACATACAATAGATATGACTCTAATTCCCTCCTCTGCAATTACCAATTACTTGACAAGTCTTTGTTTGTCAGTTCCCTAATCAGATCACTATTTAGTCTCTATAACACTTACAACTTCCCATATTAAAGCTCATACAAAACATCAGACTATTAAGTTTAGAGACTTTAGTAATCTCTCCTTAGATTCGATCTCTTCAGTCTTTAAATTAGACCTTTCTGAGTTAAAGACCAGCTCTCTTGACGATTTTCTATCTCAATGGAATGTACAGTATCTACAAAACTACTATTAGATGAACTAGCCCCGACGCAATTTAAATCCATTTCTGCACAAAAATTTTTGAATCCCTGGTTTACAGCAGAAATTACTCTTATCAAAAAACAGCTTCGGTCATTAGACCAATATCGAAATATTCAAATAGCACTCAAGATTATATAAATCAAAAATAAACCAGGCAAAATTGAAATATTACTCAGGCCAAATTCTGAAAGCCAAAAATTCCTCTGCACTTTATTCCATATTAAAATCGGTTACGTCTACTAACAAGAGGCAAAACCAAATAACCAATTCCTTGCCTACTGCCCAGGAACTCGCAACCTACTTTATAGACAAAGTAAATAATATCAGGAAAAATCTTACTTTAAACAATCATGCAATAACAGATCAAGAACAAATTGAGCTAGGGTCATTATCCTCAAAATGCTCACAATTCAACCTATCAAATCTTATGGAGATTGAATCCCTCATTAAGACTATTAATATTAAGGGTTCCCAAGCAGATTCAATCCCCCCCTTTATTCTTAAACTCTACTTTACAATTTTCTGTCCTTTCATCCTTGCTCTAGTCAATGAAAGTCTTCAGCAAAGCACCATGCCAAAGGCCTGGAAGGAAACAATTATTCGCCCTATTATCAAGGATCAAAAAACTAGTCCTGAGGATAAATCGAACTACAGACAATCGCAAATATTCCCTTCCCAGCAAAGCTGACTGAGAAGGTGGTATTCAATCAAATATCAAAATTTATAGAAAAAACCAATATTTTACATCCAAATCAAACAGGTTTTAGACAGCATCATTCTACAGAACACTCGCTGATTAGCATGTCTACCTCCATACATTACTTTTTGGATCACCATCAATCTGTTCTTCTGATTTCTATTGATCTTTCATCTGCTTTTGATACGATTGATCACAATCTTTTGATAGACAGACTTCAATCCATTGGCATCACAGATCAGGTTCTTTCTTGGTTTATATCATACTTTGCAGACTGCTGTGTCTTTTAACAATTCAATTTCCGAAAGTTTTTCAACAACACATGGTATTCCCCACTTTCACCACTTTTGTTTAATATTTTTCTTGCACCATTGATGACTCTCTGCCAATCTATTGGTTTTAACATATTTGCTTACGCAGATGACAGTCAGCTTTTACATCCACTAGATACCAACAATCCCCATGAAACAATAGCAATCAATAAGAAACTTGAACAGATACACCAATGGCTTGACACTAATAGATTAGCGCTTAATGTTAACAAATCAAATGTTATGCTATTTCCTTGGAAAGACAGTTCTAAGCTCACTTTTCCCATCACTATCATGGGTACCACTTTACAGTCAATAAGCAGCATTAAGATTCTAGGGGTTATTTTTTATTATAAATTAACCTACCACGACCATATCAGTAGCTTTTTTTTTTTTTTTTTATAATTCTTTATTCATTTTCATAAATTACATTAAGTGTTAATATTTTCATTCACAGTAACAATAAATACATCACTTATAAACAATCATTGGTATATTACATATATTCTTATCTCTATCCCTCCCTATCCCTCGCCCATCCCCCCAACCATATACTCCATTATTGTATGATATATGTAATAATAAAATACCCCCCTCCCTACCTCATAAACTAATAAACATAAGGGAAATAATTTTACTTAATCCTGACAATATTTTGTTAATGGTTTCCATACATCCTGAAATTTCTTAAAATATCCCTTAAAACATCAGTAGCTTTGTTAAATCAACCTTTTTCAGACTTCGTCAAATTCGCTCAGTTTCACAATTTCTATGTCCAAAGTCACTTAACATTCTAATCCATTCCATGGTGATTTCTAAAATTGATTATTGCAATGCCCTATTTAAGGGAATAGCTCAAAATGAAATCAAACATTTACAGATTATTCAAAATGCTTCTATTAAACTTATATCGAAAGCCAGGAAGTTCGATCACGTGATACCTCTCCTTAAGAAAGCGCATTGGCTTCCGGTAGCTCACCGGATAACATATAAATTAAGCTTGCTTACACTCAAATCATTACTTTATAAAACTCCTGCTTTTATTTATAAACTACTGATTCCCTACACCTCAAATAGATTATTGAGATCGAATGAGCAACATTTACTGATGATTCCCTCACTTAAAATTATTAATACATGGCAGCATTTCATTTTTTCTGTCACAGCCCCTCAAACATGGAACTCACTCAATATTTATTTAAGGGAAGAACGCAACTTGGATAGATTTAAGAGCAAATTAAAAAGCTTTTTTTTTAAGGATGCATTCGATAATTAGTAAGCCAGTCTAGTGGCCTTATTTTAACTGCACTTTATAGCTTCTCTGAAGTAAATTGATCTTTCCTTTCGTTTTGTTTTTCCCTTGAATGTCTTACTTACTATCAAATAACTTCTATTTCCTTTCCCTACCTCTCCTTGTGTTTTAATGGGTTTGTAATGTTAGTTTATAATTAGTCTTGCAAGACTTAGTTTTTGTCATTTGTTGTATTGTTCCCTAAATTTTGTAATTTTATTGATATGTACATCGCTTAGAATTCTGATTAAGCGATCAATCAAATCCTTATTAAACTTGAAACTTGAAATTTGAATGTAGTTCTGACCACGTATCTAAAACCAGCTTAGGCCTTTACCCTGGCTCTGAATGCCTAGAGCGAAAAGAGACGTTTTTAGAGGAGGGGAAAGGGCGGGATGTGGGCCAACCTAGACTACAAGTATAACCAAAAGCCTAGGGAGATCGCCCAGTGGGAACTTATACGTTTTGACTTAGACCAAGTCAAAACAGGTATAAGTTCCGAATAGGGACAGCTGAGCTGGTTGCAGCTGCTGCTCAGCAGCCCCAGCAACCTGCCCCCTCCCCATTGATCGCGGTTGGAACGATGCCTAATCTCCTCAGCCACAATCGCGATCCCCCCCGAACAGCTGCAAACCAGTAGGAGGGATCCCAAGCCCTCCTGACTAAGGTGCACCCCTGAACCACCCACCCCCCTGACAATACCAGCAGGAGGGAGCCCAGGCCCTCCTGCCAAGATGGCCCACCCCTGTAAACCCCACGAACCCCCCACCCCCAACAATACCGGCAGGAGGGAGCCCAGGCTCTCCTGCCGAAGGCGGCCCCACGCGAACACCCACCCTCCTGGACCCTGCACACACTAACCGTAATGTTGTCCGGCTGGACATGTCCCTGGTTTGGCAGGCAGGCCTGCTATCCTCAGAATGATGGGCCTGCCCCTTCCCGGTGCATTATGGGATGCACCGGAGAGGGACCTAGGGCCTGATTGGCCCAGGCATCTAAGGCCTGCCTATAGGAGTGGCCTTAGGCAACTGGGCCAACCTAAAGCCCCACCCATAGGAGGAGCCTAAGGCAACTGGGCCAATTCCGGTTGGCCCATTTGCCTAAGGCCCCTCATATGGGCGGGCCTTAGGCGCCTGTGCTAATCAGGCCCTAGGCCCCTCCCCGGTGCATCCCACAGTGCACCAGGAAGGGGCAGGCCCGTCATTCCAAGGATGGCAAGCCTGCCAGCTGGACCAGGGACCTGTCCAGCTGGCCAACATTACGGTTAGTGTGTATGTGGGTCCAGGAGCGTGGGGGTTTCACAGGAGGCCGTCTTCAGCAGGAGAGCCTGGGCTCCCTCTTGCCAGTATTGTCGGGGGTGGGAGGTTCGGGGGTTCACAGGGGGCTATCTTTGGCAGGAGGGCCTAGGCTCCCTCCTGCCGGAATTGTCGGGGTGGGGGGTTTGCGGGGTGGGGGCCATCTTCGGCTGGAGGGCCTGGGCTCCCTCCTGACGGTATTTCCCTGCTGCTACTTTCAGCGTTTAGGGGCTTAGGCGAAAAGGGGACTTAGATTTTTTTTTATATATATATTATGCCCCTCCACGCTTTTCCTCACTCATCAAAAATACAAAATTTTTTAAATTTAATACCATAACCTCCCCTAACCAATGAGGATTCACCAAAGGTCAGTGTCGTATCAAAAGTGGGGCAGTCCAACCTGGGTGCTGGATCTCTCATGGGTCTGTGATCCACCTGTGTACGCCCGTTGGCTCTGCCGGCCCCCTCTAATGTCAACGTCCTGTTCTGGGGCAGGGAACCAGCAGAGCCGACTACTATGTGTAGACAGCCCGCAACCTCACGACATTCCCACTACCTGGAAGAGGGGGTGCTCCAGCCTTAGGGAGGTGCTCTGTCCCGAGTTCCATCCTATCAGGTACGCCACTTCCAAAACCCCTTACAATTCTACCAATAATCAAGTTTAAAAACAGAAAATGATAGCAGAAAAAGTCCTTATGACCTATCTAGACCGCTCTTGGCTACTGACTACTAAACATTACAATCCCTTCCACTCCCTTTGCTCAGTGTGTGGCAAAGAATGTTAGGAATTATCAGGAAAGGAATGGAAAACAAAGATGAAAATGTTATCATGCTTTTGTATAGCTCTATGATGTGGAAGTATTTCAAATACTTTGTGCAGTTCTGGTCACCACATCTCAAAAAAGATATAGTGGAATTAGAAAAGGTACAGAGAAGGGTGACAGAAATGATAAAAGGGCTAGGGCTAAGGCTAGGGCTCTTCAGTTTGGAGAAGAGGCTGCTCAGGGAAGATATAATAGAGGTTTATAAAATACTGAGTGAAGTGGAATGGGTAGATGTAAATTGCTTGTTTACACTTTCCAAAAATACAAGGACTAGGGGGCAAGTGATGAAATTACTAAGTAGTAGATTTAAAACAAATGAGAGAAAATATTTCTTCACTCAACAGGTAATGAAACTCTAGAATTCATTGCTGGAGAAAGTAATGAAAGCAGTTAGCTTAGCAGGGTTTGAAAAAGGTTTGGATACTATCCTAAAAGAGATTTCCAAAAGCCATTTGAAACTATGACCTAAACCCTCGCCCCTCCCCCCCTCCCCCATTTTTTAAAAAGTGTAGCAGTTTTTAGCGCCAGCCATGGCAGTAACACCTCCTACGCTCATAGGAATTCTATGAACATCAGAGCTGTTACCACAATGGCCGGCACTAAAAACCATGCTATGCATATGTAAAAGGGGGGGAGGGGGTAACTTTATTAATAGTTGTACTGATCTACCTGTATTAGCAACTTTATTGAATGTCCATGTTATTCTATCCATTGTAACTTCCTGGGTAACTGACCAACCTCTTGTAAAGCATTCTGACCTTGAACTTAATAGGTAAAGGTGGAACAGAAAACCTGATTAACATAATATATCATTATTAAGATGGCTTGGGGAAATCCACTGCTCATTCCTATGATAAGCAGCATAAAACCTGTTTTTCTCCTTGCGATCTTGCCATGTACTTGTGACCTGGGTTGGCCACTGTTAAATACAGGATACTGGGCTTGATGAACCTTCAGTCTGTCCCAGTATGGCAACTCATGTTCTTATCCTCATCCTTTCTTGAATTTAGATACAGTCCACATCTTAATCACCTCTGCTGGGAGGCTTTTCCATGCATCTACCACTCTTTTCATAAAATAATATTTTACTTGATTATTCCTTAGTATCTGTTTTTACCAGAATCCTTTACCCACTCCTTCCAGAGTTTCCTTTCAATTGACAGATGTCTACCTCCTGTGCATTTTTGCAACAGATGTATTTAAATGTCTGTATCATATCTTCACAAAAAGGAGAAAGCGATACAATTCTCACACAACGCAAAAAGTGACAGAAAACACAGTAGGAATGATCAAATATAAAAACTGATGATCAAAGATTTTCCAAGATAAAAACTTTAATTGTTAAACACTTTATAATGTACAGAAGTTAAAAGGTATGGATTCGACACAGCCATGTTTAGGCACAATTGCCTTAGCAGGAGTCCAATCATAAGCCAAGGAAGGTGATAAAGCCTATAAGGATGGCTATATCAGCAATTTTCTGCCATATGACAAGTGTCCCATAATAATAAGTCTCTGCAGTGACTGTAGAAATAATCCCCCAGAAGGCTATCTTGCAGTCACATAGCCATGGGTAGATCTAGACCCACCGGTAAAAGCTCCATCAGTTGAAAACTCCCAGCATCCCTCCCCTCATGTACCTTTTAAATGCTGCTTCTTCACCAGCACCAGCACCAGCTTCTTCACAAGCTATCAGCACCGGTTCACAGCCTTTCCTCTGACATAGGCCTGCTTATGTGGAAACAGGAAGTTGCATCACAGGGAAGAGTATGAGCAGCTTGAATCAGTCACTGCTTGCTGTCAGTGAAGAAGTGACGTTTAAAGGTACACGGATTAGGGTGGGGGGAGTTGAGAGCCCAGATAACCTGTAACGGGTTGGGAATTTGATAGTTGGATCACCTGCAGGGGGAGGTGAGAGTTGGGAAACTGCCTAAGAGCCAACCTCATCAGTGATGTTACAATGGCTTGGTTTCCCTATACTTGTGCCCATTTACTAGATGCATTTGCCTCATTGAAATGAAAAGTGTCAAGAAAAGTGTGGAATAACTTGTACGCTTCATGACTCCTCATCATTCTCTTCTTGATTGGGCTAAGAACTTTTCAGCAGCCCCATGTAGAGCTCTTTTGATAGTGCTAGGGAAGACTGGCCAGACTTTCAGCAGATTTATTTATTCCTTCTCCTTGTCATCTTGGGTAAGTTCAAAGAACTTATTTCAGACTCAAACAATTGTGCTTGTTGCATTCTTATTTTTTACCAGAATACTTCTAACTCATAGTCCCACTTTCTATTCTACAAGGGGCTGCTGAAAAGTTCTCAGCCCAACCAACAGTTAGGGCAGTCTTCATCAAGGGATGTACACTTAGTCCAGTGATTTTTCACATTTTTTGTTTACATCAGAACAATGCGGAACAAAAAAAAGTGGAAAATCGTTGGACTAACGGCCTGATTCTCTAAAGGACGCTGATCTCAGCAGCCATCTAAGAAGCGATTGCTGATCGCGTGTCAATCACGCATTGGTGTCCTAAAGAGAATCACATCTACTATATCTACTAACAGACACCTTAAATGTAGGCCAGCATTTTACAGGCCTATATTTAAGGTATCTGTCGAGATGCATAGGGACACTTATGGACACCCAAGGTCACTTCCAGTGGAGACCACACCCACGCCACATCTTGGATGTCCGTAAACGTACCTATGTGTCTCTGTAGGGGTGCTACATATGCCTACAATGTAGGCTTCCTTCCCCCCCTGCATTTTTTCAAAAAGTGTGTGTCCCAATTGACTGTGAGAAGGTAGTAGAATGCCTACTGCCGCCTACAATCTGCCCCAACTTTGTTGGTTGGGCTGAGAATTTTTCAGCAATTCCTTTTATCTATGTTGAACTATGATAATGTTCAATATTGTAACATTCTTAATTCAGTGAATGAAAAATGTCAATTTTACAGTAAACATACACTGCTTTATACTTTGCAGAGTTCAGGGTACCGTTTCTTTTGCTCTTTCTCTAGTGATGCAGTGCCTGCAAAGTGTTGTTTTCTTGAGGTTTAAATTTAATTTTTGTCTATGTTTTTATATTTTAACTTTGTGTTTGCTATTACTGTACCTGGCAAGGGTCTGCTTTTGTTCAGTGTTTGCGACTAAGGCCAGGTAATCTGTCTGCATGAAGTTTCTATTTAAGCATTTGTAATAATTCTGCTTGTTCAGTTTCCTAATAAACAAATTGATGTTCTAGGTCTTGCTGCAATATTTACTGTGTTGTGTTTTCCTAGGTAGGGTCTTTCTTGTGTTAATTCTGTAAGTTAGAGGTGGTAAAATAGATTAGTTCTATAGGTCCCCTGATTTTTAAATGTGTAGAATACACATTTGTAGGTACTTCTCGATATGCTTGGGCCTGGAGAGGACCTATGTTTTTACTGAAATTACATTAAAATCTACTTTTTTTGTATGGTGAGTTCCTGGGGGAAATGCCTTTTTTCCACTTTGTATTAATTCATAGAAGAAGAGTTATGGGGGTTTCTGTAAATGCAAAACATATGTTTAAATTAAAAGCTTGGTAATCCAGTGTGCAGTGTTAGAGATCTGTGTTTTTTATATTAGATTTCTTGGGCTACATATTTAAACTGCTACTTCAAAGTATCTAGATATAGAAGGATCTAGATCTAGTGAGAGGGCATAGGATGAAGTTAAAAGGTGATAGGCGCAGGAGTAATCTAAGGAAATAATTTTTTTACAGAAAGGGTGGTATATGCATGGAACAGTCTCCCGGAAGAAGTGGTAGAGACAGAGGCTGTGTTTGAATTCAAGAAAGCCTGGGATAGGCACATGGGATCTCTTAGAGAGAGCAAGAGATAATGGTTACAGCGGATGGGTAGACTGGATGGGCTATTAGTCCTTTATCTGCCATCATGTTTCTATATAAAGGTATTTAACTGTTTTATTAATACAGCTTAATAAGGTGTTTATATTTATTATAAAGCAAAATTGAAGGATATGTTGCAGATTACTGTGATGTGTTGATATCTTGAGCAGACAAGTCTACTATAATGGCAGAGTTTAAGTTATGGGATAATGTGACTATATTTTAAAATGTAAGAGTTCCAAAGTTGCAATAGCCCCCAAATTGCACGCCAAATGGCAAACAAGAAGTTGGTGTCTTTATTAGGTCTAAACTCTATATCATATTGACTTAACATGAGCTGGGTTTCAGCCATGAGAACTGACTCATGAGTCCCAATTTATAAAATGATGAATTGTTTGTATCATTGTGGAAGTTCTTGCTGTCATTTTAATTGTGTAAAGTTTTTTTTATCGAGATGCATTAGATTTGGCATTCTACTTTCCTCTATTGGGTTCATTTTCAGAGTGAAGAACCAACATTGGGGCAATTCATCGGTTTATAAATTGGGACTCCTGAGGCAGGCCTCACAGCTGAAACACAACTTGTGCTGAGCCTATGCCATATAGACCTAATAAAACCTCTTCATCTATAGTCCACCAGCTTCTTGTTTTCCATTTGGCAATCCATCTTTTCCACTACTGTTGTTGCTGGGTTGTGTTCTGTGGATTGTTTGCTCTTCTTCTGATCCTCTTTTAGAGTTCCAAAGTTTCCATAAGTGTCCATAGCATCAGTGGCGTACCTAGGGGGGGGGGCGGGGGGGGGGCGGGCCTCCCCGGGTACCAGCCCTAAGGGGGTGTTCCCGGCCTTGCCGTTCAGTCCCCCGCCACCCCCGAAGGACCGCTCGCCCCCCTGGCCTCCCCGCACCACCTATGAACAGCCGCAGCAGGATCGCGAAGTCAGCGTCAGCATCCCTGCGCTGCTTCCTACGACGCGATCCCGCCCCTCCTCTGACGTCAGAGGAGGGGCGGGACCGTGGCGCAGGAAGCAGCAGGGATCGCTGACGCTGACTTCGCGATCCTGCTGCGGCTGTTCATAGGTGGTGCGGGGAGGCCAGGGGGGCGAGCGGTCCTTCGGGGGTGGCGGGGGACTGAACGGCAAGGCCGGGAACACCCCCTTAGGGCTGGTACCCGACGCTGACTTCGCGATCCTGCTGCGGCTGTTCATAGGTGGTGCGGGGAGGCCAGGGGGGCGAGCGGTCCTTCGGGGTGGGTCGGGGCATCAGGCCTTCAGGGTGGGGCGGGCGGGCAGGCAAGCAGGCTTTCAAGGGGGAGGGGGTGACAGGCAGGCAGGCAGGCCTTCAAGGGGGGACAGGCCTTCGGGGGGGGGGTGCAGACATTCAAGGGGTGCAGGCCTTCAAGGGGGGCAGGCAGGCCTTCAGGGGGGTGCAGACCTTCGGGGGGGGGGTGTAGGCCTTTGGGGGGGTGCAGACCTTCAAGGGGGTGCAGGCCTTCAAGGGGGGAAAGGCAGGCAGGCCTTCAAGGGGGGGACAGGCCTACAAGGGGGGGGATAGGCCTACAAGGGGGGGGACAGGCCTTCAAGGGGGGGGGCAGGCCTTCAAGGGGGGGTGCAGGCCTTCAAGGGGGGAAAGGCAGGCAGGCCTTCAAGGGGGGGACAGGCCTACAAGGGGGGGGGACAGGCCTACAAGGGGGGGGACAGGCCTACAAGGGGGGGGACAGGCCTTCAAGGGGGGGTGCAGGCCTTCAAGGGGGGGTGCAGGCCTTCAAGGGGGGTGCAGGCCTTCAAGGGGGGAGACAGGCCTTCAAGGGGGGGAAAGGCAGGCAGGCAGGCCTTAAAGGGGGGACAGGCCTACAAGGGGGTGGGACAGGCCTTCAAGGGGGGGACAGGCCTTCGGGGGGGTGCAGACCTTCAAGGGAGTGCAGGCCTTCGGGGGGGGGGTGCAGTCCTTCAGGGGTGGGGTTTAGGCCTTCAGAGGGGGACAGACCTTCGGGTGGGAGGTAAAGTCCTTCGGGGGGTGCAGGTCTTCAGGGGTGGGGTGTAGCCCTTCGGAGGGGGGACAGACCTTCGGGGGAGGGGGGTCCTGGTGTAAAAGTACACAGAGGGAGAGAGGGAAGGGGGGGTTCAAAGATACATGCATATGCCAGACTTTGGGGGTTAGAAATAATGGGTCTAAAAACAGAGGAGTGGGAGAGAGATGGTGCATAATGGGATTTAGGGAGGGAAGGAACAGAAAGGGAGAGAACTTGGAAACAGGGGATGGTGTGGAGGGGGGATAGAGATACTGGATAGGAGGATAGTTGGGAACAGAAAGGGAGAGATGGTGGATCCTGGGGTGGTGGGGAGTTGAGAAAAGGTGAATCTGTGGATGGAGACAAAAAAAAGGAAAGATGCCAGATCTCCGGGAGAGGGAAGGGAAACGGAAGGGGAGAACAGAGATGGCAGACGGATGGTTAGCACGGAGAAAGGAGACCCTGGCAAGCAAGACAACAAGAGCCTGGGACCAACAAGATTTGAATATTGATCAGAGAACAAAAGGTAGAAAAAATAATTTTATTTTCTGTTTTGTGATTACAATATGTTAGATTTGAAAAGTGTACATGAGACAGCTTGAAATGGGAACTTTTCTATTTTTGTGAATGGCAAGGCTGAGTTCAGTTAAAATATATGCTTTATAAGAAAATATAATAATGTGTTTTATAAAGTTTATAAGCATTGCTGGCATACTCGGTGAGGTGTTCCTAGTGTTGGTGGTGGTGGTAGCATGTCAGTGTGTTGAGAGGAAGAGGTAGTCTGGGAAATTCTGCTGAGCAAACTCTGGGCCCATTTCCACCCCCAGTTAGTCCACTCCACTCAACTGGTTCACACACTGAGTGGGTCTTTGGGTGTTATTTCTGGGTAGTTGTTTTAGAATCTCTTCCAATGGTTTGTCAGTATCTCCTTCTGGTCCAAGGAAGGAAACTTTGTCAACCTTAGCATTGACCTTCAGAATATGTTTGTAACAGCGCTGCTTGTGTGGCATTAGGCTATGTAGTGATCGAAAGAAAAAAACAGACCTTTGCACATTTTTGCACTATATGGTGGGTGTATGAGGAGATTCATTTCCTGCACAGTTAAGTCCATTTTTTCTACTGAATAATAGTATAGGTACAATGAAAGTAAATAGCAAAAATGTTTGAGTAGATAATTAAGGAAATCTTTTTCATATTGCTTGCTTATGGACTGGGAAAAAAGACTGTTCAAGCAAATGTCTCCAGAACTGCTTTAATGGAAAAATGTGATTTTTTTTTTTTTAAGTACTTTGTGAAATTTATTGTTGTTGTGAAATTTATTGTTATACTTTGTTTAAACTTAAAAAGCGGTGTCATTAACAGTGAATCTAATCGAAAAATCGATTCAACAGGGTGAATCGGATCGAATGAAATATTTTTCTCTGAATCGGGCAGCACTATTGGCTACCATGAGAATGGGCTACTGGGCATGATGGACCATTGGTGTGACCCAGTTAGGCTATTCTTATGTTATGTTCTCATCTGTAGGGGCCTTTGTTTTCACTTCTTATTTTAATGTATTTTTTTCCTGGGAACTTATCAGTGTTTTTTTATAATGGGAACAAAAATGGAAGAGAATTAATGTGTGTGGAATGGGGGGGGGTAACTAATTTCTTCAGCTAAATAATTCAATCCACTTCAAACAGACATAGGAGAACTCACGCACCATTCACACACCCTCCAACCAAAAACGTCAAAAGAAAAAAACTGTTCGACAACCTCCTAGCCATTCGAGCTGCAACACTTGACCCCCAACTCTACAACCTATTGACCTCGACCACAAACTACAAAACCTTAAAAAAAGAAATAAAAACCCTTCTATTAAAAAAACACATAAAACCAAACTAACATAATCAGAACTGTCCCAAGCATCACCTGCAACTACTCCATATGTACTTCTGATGTCATGACAATACAGACATAATTTATGTTATGTTATGTTTGGAATAATGGTTACATAAATGAGGTTCAATAAAAGAAAATTTTCTGTGGGAGCATTTGTTGGAACTTCTGTTATCCTGATTTCTTCTATCTGTGGGCTTTCTTTAGCTAACCTACTTATCTGGGGCTTTCCACTTCTGCAGCTGCCCTTTTCACGGTCCACTTTGCGCTTGCACTCTCTGGGGAGGGGGGGTTGGGTCTGGGCTTGGTGGGGTAGGTGTGTCTGGTAGTTTTGTCTGGGTGGTGGCTGGGTGTTTCTTGGGTGCTTGTTGTGCGGATTGGTGTGTCTGGTGAGCGGTCTGGGTGTTGTTGCTTGTGGGGGTTTTTTTCATTATAAAATATGGCTGAGGGTCTAATCTGGCTTATTATTCTTGTGGGTTCTGGGGTGGGATTTGTTTGCTTGCCCCAAGTTTTGGCCTTTTGTTGTGTATTGCTATGCCTCTCATTGGCAATTTTCTCTTGGGAGAGGCTTGTTCATGCTTGTTGTTGCTGTTACTCTCATTCTGTGTTCTTTTTGATAATGTATAAGTTTCTGTACAGACCATGGTTGCTTGTCTGGACCTTTTGCCATTCTCAATAAAAATACTTTGGAAAAAAAAAAAAAAAAAAAATTTTCACTGCCTGTTTCTATTCTGACCATTTATTCCATTTCATGGTTATTGCAAAAAAAAAAAAAAAAAAAAAATTTTACATGAGGGGGGGGGGGGGGGGGTGTCAAAAAATGATGGGCCCCGGGTGCCACATACCCTAGGTACGCCACTGCATAGCATTTATGTTGATGTGGGACAGCTGTTGAGTAAAGTGTTTTCTTAGAAATCCATCATCAAGTGCTCTCTAAAGGATTATTTAGGAGTATACTATGCACCACTCACACCTATATGCCTAGTGCCCCCAATGTTAAGTCTGGACCTCCCTCCCCCAAATGTGAGGTCTGGTTACACCACTGGCATGAATACACCATTTCTCCACTCTGTTTATGCACAATTAGGATTTCATCCTTTGTAATGGACATCTAATAAGGCAGATATCTGTACCAGAAGTGATTTTGTATTCATCAATACACCATCCGGGTTCATTCAGTTTTGTCCATCCTTGCTTTTTGCCACACATCTCAATGGAAACCGTGCTAGCTAACCTGAAACCCAAAACATGGGTAGTGCATTTGATACACCACCTTTCTGTGGTACTTTGTCCCTGGTACAGAGATGGGCAACTCCGGTCCTCAAGGGCCGGAATTCAATCGGGTGTTCAGGATTTCCCCAATGAATATGCATTGAAAACAGTGCATGCAAATAGATCTCATGCATATTCATTGGGGAAATCCTGAAAACCCGATTGGATTCCGGCCCTCAAGGACCGGAATTGCCCATGTCTGTCCTAGTAGATCCACAATCTAAGATTTTCTACCTGGGGCAATAGAAGGTTTTGTGACTTGCCGAGGATCACAAGAAGCCACAGTGGGAATTGAACCTGGTTCCCCTTCCACCGTACTACCCACTAGACTATTCCTTCACTCCAAAAGAAGCAGAATGAAACTAGTAGACTCAAGTGGAAGGGGAAATTAGAGAACTATATAAAGGATAATCTACAGCAGCAGTCTCAAACTCAAACCCTTTTCAGGGCTTGGATTTGTAGGTACTTGGGGAGCCGCAGAAAAAATAGTTAATGTCTTATTAAAGAAATAACAATTTTGCATGAGGTAAAACTCTTTATAGTTTATAAATCTTTCCTTAAACGCTTCTGATAATTTCAGCTACAGTTTACACAGCTGAAAGCAGTGCAACATGCAGAAAGTGAAGTTTAGATAGTTTTTCACTTTCTGCATGTTGCATTGCTTTCAGCTGTGTATAGCTGAAATTATCAGAAGCAATTAAGGAAAGATTTATAAACTTTCAAGAGTTTTATCTCATGCAAAATTGTGATTTAGATTCTAAAGTATCAACTGCAAGAGACAAGATTTTGGTGTACGTAGTCCTCTAGGCTTTATTGTAGAGGGGAGAATCAATATCCAACTTGTGCCTGGAAAACTTGTGCCTTAACCCTTTCAGGACCAAGGGACATATTTGTCCCATAACTTTAAAATCCTATAAATTTTGATTGGGATAGTCTACAGTTCTAAATTTGATATGTACGGATTCCATATGATACTGCCTTTATGTAAACAGACTGGTTCCGACATTCATTCATTAGCGTCGTTGCCAGATTGACGAGAAGATTCACTTGCCACACTGTCCATAAGCCAGAAGTTTGATTTTAAAAAAAAAAAAATCAATTTTTTGGCATCTGCAAGCCCTTTTTACCATAAAAATGTCGTCAAAACCACAAAAATTGGCCTACGATCCTTATGGTCCTGAAAGGGTTAAGAGTCCGGTGGTTGCATCCTCAACCGCCTTCAGCTCTCACCTACCTTCAGCACGAGACACTACCGCCATCTTACATCAAGCAGTCACAGCCAGGAGAGGTGCCGAATTTCGTGAGAGTTCACGAGATTACGTACACACGCACAAGCTGCACTGCCTCTATGTTCTGGAACATTGCCCACCTCACAGCTGTAACCTCACGCAAGCGCTTTCCTGCATCTTTATGCGATTGTCCTCTCCACTCCACCTCACAATCGCGTACATAAGCAGGAGAGCGCTTGCCTGAGGTTACAGCAGTGAGGCGGGCAACGTTGCAGAACAATGGTAACATGCCGAGGGCTTCAAAATAGTACCTGGAGGGCTGCATGTGGCCTGTGGGCCGCAAGTTTGAGACCACTGATCTACAGGCTCAGGTTTCAGGCATGCTCAGTTGAGTGACATTTCAGTATAAAGCAAAAGGTACCATGATGGCTAACTACTGTTTCAGTTTATTTCTTCTGCAGTACTACCAGGTGAATGCAGTGATGTACAGACACAGGTAAGAGAAAGTCCCTGCTCTGTGAAGCTTACAGTCTACTCTAGACAAGACAAACATACGTGACAAGAGAGCCTACAAGAATGTTTTTATTTCATGTTTCGCTTTTGTTTCTAAAGGTTGATTAACGATAATAGAAGGAAACAGTAGACACAGTTCTACCGTAATGTGGTGTTGCTGTTTTTCCTGATTGCTCCATTGAAAATCCATATAGCTTTATTTTATTATCAGAGCAATGTTATTGTTGGGAGCAGAAGTAAAACACTGTCTCATCCGGCGGGAAATAAAGTATGGGATATAAAAATGTCTCACAGTGTGTATTTCTAGCTCAGTCAGAGTCACAACTTTATGTCCTTACTAAATCTAGTTGTTCTTCCTTATGTTGCAGGGTGAAAGAATGGGGAAAGTGGTGCTTGGTCGTTTTGGAAGTGATTATTTCTGGGAGCAGCAGCAGGAAGTTTACTCGGAAATGAGGTGTGTAGAGCAGAGAAGCCAGCTGGCTATGAGTAAGGGACAAAGGAAACTACAAGTATGTAGAAGAATTCACCAGAACTACAAGGGAGTTATAAATAAAACAAGCCCTTCAGATGAGAAATCTGAATGGATGAATTCAGACTCGGTTCAGTGGAAGGGTATTATTCTTGTTCGCAGAAGATAATTTTATCATCACCTTTTTTTCATTATCTATTCTTTTTATGTTTGTTTTCTGTGTTACTCTTGATTCAATTGTATTATTCCTTCTTATGTTTCTTCTACGTTTTTCCTCTGCCTTTTTCTCTCCTGTTTTTCATTTTCTTCCTCTCTCATGTTCTTTTTATCTTGCTAACCCTTCACCCTCTCCTTTTCTTATTTTCTTTGGTTTTCTTTTCTTCATATCTTAAACATCTCAAAAGATTGTTCTTTCAGGGGTTGCACAGCTGGCTGGCATCATGTTTGTTGCAGGTTTCCAGGTCTCATTACATCTTGTCAGGTAGAAACCGATGTTTCAGTCATCATGCTGTGGCTTTCTTCAGGGTATGACGTGAGGTCTGCAGTTTGTCTTTATATAGTAGGTCCTAAAACCCGATTGAATAAGGCAAGAAAGTCTGTTGGCCACCAATTTGAATTTTGGTGGGAAAGTCAGTTGGTCACAAATTTGACAAACTGCAGACCTCACAGCATATTCTGAAGAAAGCCACAGCATGATGGTTGAAACATCGGGTTTTATCTGACAAGACACAGTGAGACCCGGAAACCTGCAACAAGCATGATGCCAGCTGTGAAAATCCTGAGAGCTTCACGGGGAGAGCATCTTTAAACCCACCAGAGACTTTTCCATGCTATAGGAAAGAGGCTAACTGATTTTTCCACCAAAATTCAGATTGGAGGATAACAGACTTTCCTGCCTCATTCACCTCAAGCCCCAACCAATCAGGTTTCAGGACCTCCAGTATAAAGACAAACTGCAGACCTCACAGCATACCCTGAAGTAGTGCTGCCCGATTCACGATTCGAATCAGTTCACTGATTCACTTCGGGTGAATCGATTCAAATTGATTTAAAACAACAAAAAAATCAGCTTCCCGATTCAGACACTCCCCTCTCGCCCCCTAAAGCAGGAGCAGCAGCGCTGCTCTTGCTGGCTGGTCGCTGCCGCACCTGCTTTAGAGGGCGAGGAGGGAGGGTCAGTCGGGAAGTGTTGTTGTGCTGCTGTCCGACTTCCCCCCCTGGCGTCCGGTTTCCCACCCTGGCCTCCCCGCACCATTTACCTTATAGGTGCAGCCAGCAGAGAAGATTGCGGTTATAGCGTCTTTGCAAACTACTTTGAGTTGTTTCCTCCGCTGCGATCCTGCCTCTGATGTCAGAGGAGGGGCGGGACCGCAGCAGAGGAAACAGCTCAAAGCAGTTTGCCAAGACGCTATAACCGCGATCTTCTCTGCAGGCTGCACCTATAAAGTAAACGGTGCAGGGAGGCCAGGGGGAACACAGAGGCCTTCCCGGGAAGTGGGGAGGGTGCGCAGTCCGTCAGAGTGGGGGGTGAGATAGGCCTTGGAGGGGTGCAGGCCTTCAAGGGGGGGTGCAGGCCTTTAAGGGGGGAACAGACCTTAAAGGGGGGGAACACGCCTTTAAGGGGGGACAGGCCTTCAGGGGGGACAGGCAGGCTTTCAGGGGGGACAGGCCTTTAAAGGGGGGACAAGCCTTTAGGGAGAGACAAGCCTTCAAGGGGCAAACATGCCTTCAGGAATGGGGGGACAGGCCTTCAGGGGTGGGGTGCAGGCATTTAAGGAGAAGTGCAGGCCTTTAGGGGGGACAGACCTTCAGGGGTGTGGGGCCCTGGTGTAGAAGTACACGGAGGGAGGGAGGGAATGGGGGGTTCAAAGAGACGTGCATATGCCGGACTTTGGGGGGGGGAGAAATAATGGGTCTAAAAATAGAGGAGAGGGAGAGAGATGATGGACAATGGGATTTAGGGAGAGAAGGAACAGAAAGGGAGAGAAGTTGGACACAAGGGATGGTGTACTGTGGAGGGGGGGATAGAGATACTGGATAGGAGGGTAGTTGGGAAAAGAAAGGGAGAGATGGTGGACCCTGGGGTGGTGGGAAAGGAGGGAGAGATGCCGGATGAAAGGGTAGTTAAGAAAAGGTGGATCTGTGGAGGGAGATGAAAAAAAGGAAAGATACCAGACTTCCTGGGGAGGGAAGGGAAACGGAAGGGGAGGACAGAGATGGGAGATGGATGGTTAGAACGGAGAAAGAAGGAGACCCTGGCAAGCAAGTTATCAGAAGACAACCAGAGCCTGGGACCAACAAAATTTGAACAATGACCAGACAACAAAAGGTAGAAAAAATAATTTTATTTTCTGTTTTGTGATTACAATATGTCAGATGTGAAATGTGTATCCTGCCAGAGCTAGTGTTAGACCGCAAACGTGAGCTAGGATTTAACAGAGAGAGGAAAAGTCTATTTTGTTTGTTTATTTTATTTACACCACAGCGCCAGTGTGGTTAGGACAAGGCAAAGGGGATGAAGAGGCTATAAAATAAACCCACCAGGATGTTTGAGAAAAATACCCAATTGGGCAGGAAAATTGAATCGAATCGAAAAACCAATTCAATAGGCTGAATCGAATCGATCAAATTTTTTTTTTTCATGGATCGGGCAGCACTACCCTGAAGAAAGCCATAGCATGATGGCTGAAATGTCAGTTTCTACTTGACAAACAAACCAAAATCTGCAGACTTTGTACACGATGCAGGCAGACTTTATGACATCTTAGGATGACTGTATACCTTTTATCCTCTGTGTTGTCTTTCTACATTTAATAGAATGTAATTAGCAACTATAAATATTATTTAATGGCTGTATTGTTTTTAATTGTTCAACTTTAATTATCACTGTTGCTGTATTTAGGTTTACTGCTGTGTATCTAAGAGATTTATGACGATTAATTACCCACCGTTATTCTATATCTTATTCTATACTACATTATTTATTCCTTTTATTTTGGCTATGATATATACCTATGATTACTTTTATGTTTATATGCTTTTCTCTATGTCTCTTGATAGCTATTTGTCCAAGGCTTTTCTTTTGATATTTCTCCCTTTTATCAAAATGGTATGTATTATATATTTATATTATTTTATATATCTTTTATTTCTATTTTATTTCTTTTTTCTTTTTACTCTTTTATTCTTTTTTCTTTTCACACGTATATTCTAAATTTTGGATTTCTTTGGTTTAATAGAGTTTCTCACCAGATATATTCAACTAAATATGAACATTAATTAAAATTATTTATTACTTACTTAATTAAAATATATCTTTTCTTCCTTCTTTTCTTTTCACATCTTATGTTTACTTTCTATAATTCTATCTTTTAATGCACAAATTGGACCATCATAGTAATTAATATATTGATACATTGCATTTTTTTAAATATTATTTTTTTTTTAATTATTTTTTTGAATATGTTGGTTTTAATATTGTATTTGTACCTATTAGGACCCCTGATGAAGGTTGTCCGAAACACGGACCGTGTTGGGTCCCTTGCCTGGTAAAAGGTTTTTAATTTAAGATTCACCTGTCACAATAAAGTCTGCCTGCATCGTGTACAAAGTCTGCAGATTTTGGTTTGTTTGTTCTGGATTGTTTTTTACTGCAGATAGTTGGACCTTTGGTTTTTTCCTTTTTTTCCTTTGTTTTAGTTTCTACTTGACAAAATGCAGCAAAACCTGGAAACCTGCAATAAGCATCTCAAAAGATTCATCTGGTTTCATGTATTTATTGGGCTGGCAGTTAGATTTCCATGATCATACATATTATTTATTTAATTAGTTTTCTATCCCATCCTCCTCAAAGAGCTCAGAACAGGTTACAGATTAACATACATAATATACAGTTTGCAGGTTGCAATTTGCCATTACCGTGGCAAAGTTTTTCAATTCAAGTTTTTATCCTAATTCGACACATACTAAGTGCATGGCCTATTTGCATTTGTGTGTTAAACTAATAGATACCATGTATAAAGAATAGTGTCTAGCACTTATGTGCTCTAAATGTTGGCGCTAGCATGTTCACTAGAAGCCGGCTTGCTTTCTGATGTAAATGACGCTGATTTCTCAAATATAGCAGATTGAGAGGGCGGCGTTTGTTCATCCGAAGATATAAAAGTTTCTATAGCAGATGCCAAATTCAGTCCCAGTTGAGTGCTACTACTCTCCGGAAGACAAAACAGGAGAAACTGCCTTCACATCAGTGAGAGGCACGAAAACAAACAACGAAGACCAGATGGCGCTCAATCCTTTTATTAATTAACAGACTCGACACGATCGTGTTTCGGCCCAAGAAGGCCTGCCTAGGAGTTTTACTGTAAATTGATAAGACCATGAATGTATTAATCGATGTGCCCAAATATCCTTTAAAAAACCAAGATAATGGCTAACTGAAAGTTCTATGCGGTTTCGCTGTACTCGCTGTTAGCCATTATCTTGGTTTTTAAAGGATATTTGGACACATCGATTAATACATTCATGGTCTTATCAATTTACAGTAAGACTCCTGAGGCAGGCCTTCTTGGACCGAAACATGATCGTGTCAAATCTGTTAATTAATAAAAGGACTGAGGAAGTTCTTCTTCACCCAGAGAGTGGTAGAAAACTGGAACGCTCTCCTGGAGTCTGTCATAGGGGAAAACACCATCCAGGGATTCAAGACAAAGCTAGACAAGTTCCTGCTGAACAAGGACATACGCTGATAGGGCTTTTCTCAGTTAGGGTGCTGGTCTTTGACCAGAGGGCTGCCACGTGAACAGACTGCTGAGCATGATGGACCACTGGTCTGACCCAGCAGCGGCAATTCTTATGTTCTTATCTGGTACTACTCTCCACCATTATATGCTGTTCCAGAGGACCTTTAGGGGGAATTCATCAATCTAATCTAAGTTTACAAGTAAAATGAAAGAAATTCCACTTAGAAGAGATTTTAAGTCCCAAGTACTTATTCATAAAGGGTGTGAGGATTTGCATTATATTTCAGTTCATGCAATTGGACGTACCTAAAATTAGGCATGGATTTCAGGCATAAGCACTACTCTATAAACTGCATCTAAGTTTACGCACAGTTTGTAAAATACCACTCAGTGGAAGGGGGTTTTCTGCTGATTTTTTAGGCATATTTTGTAGAATTTACCCCTTAGTGCAAAGCCTGTGCAGTAAATGTAAGGGGTCAATGGCATAGTAAGGGGGGGGCGGCACAGGCACCCCTCCTCCTCTCTGCCCCACCTCTTCCCGCTCCTTACCTCACCATGCGCATGTCCTCCCTTCCTTTCCTCTGTACCTCTAGTTGTTCACCGCTGCAAGCAATAACTTTAATGTGCTCCTCGCGACTGCATTATTTCTTCCACCGATGTCACTTCCGGGTGCCGCGCATAGGAAGTGATATCAACGGGAGAGACGACAGGGTCGCGAGGAGCACATTGAAGTTCTTGTTGCTCAAGGTGGTGAACAGCTAGAGGTATGGGGGAAGGGAAGAGGGGTCATGTGTACAACAGGGGGCGGAGGAGGGGTGCCACCGTCCCGAGTGTCTCTCATCCTTGCTATGCCACTGTAAGGGGGGTGTCCACCATCTGCCCTGCATTTAATGCACAGGGAAGACGCCGTACAGTACAGCCTTATAACCAGTGGCAGACAGCGCAGAAGTACATGTAATGTGGTGCCCACACAAAAATAAAACAGGCACAGCAGCACATTCAGGCACCCCAACACATCAGCCCCCACATTTACATAACATAACATAATTTTATTTTTGTATACCGCCACAATCAAA
This sequence comes from Geotrypetes seraphini, assembly GCF_902459505.1. Taxonomy (NCBI): domain Eukaryota; kingdom Metazoa; phylum Chordata; class Amphibia; order Gymnophiona; family Dermophiidae; genus Geotrypetes; species Geotrypetes seraphini. The sequence goes on from NC_047087.1 coordinate 182,945,189, forward strand.
AGAATTCTAGGCGGTTTATACAAGAGAAAAACTGGACAATCAGCGAAGTATAAAATATTAAAATAAGAATACAGCATATTAACTAAAAAGACAATACAAATTTAAATTAATGCAGTAAAATTATTATGTTAAGGATAAAAACATTGAATTACGAGATAAATTTATCAAATAATACTGTCTTAATTTCTTTTCGGAAGGCGCCATAAAATAACATAACTCCACTGATATAGTTACCCAACTAGGACTGTTGTTTACTTGCTTGAAATGCTAGCATTCTGTCTAAAAGGGACCTAACTTTACAGCCTAAAATGTTCTGGTATGCAAATAAGTTACAATTCCTGGTTACCCTCACAGGGTTATATAGCACGAAATGAGATAACAGGTAGGTAGGGTCCAATCCCCAAACCAACTTGAAACAAAAACATGCAAATTTAAACATTACTTGTGCTTCCACTGGCAACCAATGTAATAATCGATAATAAGGGCTAATATGATCGCTTTCCTTCAGCCCAAATATCAGGCGAACAGCCGTATTCTGAACTATTCTCAATTTTCTCACTACTTTCTTTGGTGCACCCAAGTAAACAATATTACAGTAGTCCAATATAGATAATACCAATGCCCGCACCGACAATCTGAAAAATAAAGGGTCAAAATATTTTTTGATGGTCTTTAATTTCCCTAGCTCATACTCCGCCTCCTTCTCCCCAGAGTTGGACCTAGCCCCCACCGCCACCCCGCTAACATCCTCTAAGACGTATCCAGAGAGCTTCATTGGTGGATCAGTGGGTCTGTGATGGGATGCATAGTGGTCACCATAACCCCTATAAAATACTACTACTTGCTTTCAAAACAAAACATTCCCACCAACCAGCTTTCATTGATAAACTTCTAATTCTGTATGGGTCTTGTAGGACTCTTCAATCTAGTAATCAAAATCTACTCATCATCCCCTCGATCAGAGAACTCTTCTACGACACTACTCGCAAATCCATCTTCTCTGTTACAGCTCCCACTTTGTGGAATGCCCTTCCTGCCGACCTTCATTTAGAAAACTCTTTAGATAAATTTAAAATCAAACTCAAAACTTTCCTTTTTAAAGACGCCTATACCTTTTAAACCCTGATTTCCACAACTATTGTTCATCTTTTGTAGAATCTCTTTGACAATCAAAATATTTCTTTTGAAGCGACACTCCATCCCCACCCAAATGTACTTCCCTTTCCATTTTTCCTCCCTTTATTTTTATTTTCCATTTTGAAGTATTTAATAATTTTCCTCTCCCCATTGTTTCCCTTTCATATCATGTTCATCAATACATAAGTGTAATGTAATGTAATGTAATTTATTTCTTATATACTGCTACATCCGTTAAGTTCTAAGCGGTTTACAGAAAATATACATTAAAATTAAAAATAAGAAAATTATAAAGGTACTTAAAAAATTCCTTGCTTCCCTCCTTTTAGTTTGGCCATGTTTTTATTTTATTTTTGATTTTTATATTCTTATATTTCTGACACTTATACCTACTTTTACATCTTCTAACTCACAACATATAAGTTTCGTTCTGGAAGTCTCATGATCATTCATGCAGGATGATTTACCCCCTTTTCTATTAAACTGTGATAGCAATTTTTAGCGCAGGGAGCTGCGCTGAATGACCCGTGCTGCTCCCGACGCTCATAGAGTTCCTATGAGCATCGGGAGCAGCGCGGGCCATTCAGCACGGCTCTCTGCGCTAAAAATTGCTATCACAGTTTAATAGAAAAGGGGGTAAATCATCCTGCATGAATGATCATGAGACTTCCAGAACGAAACTTATATGTTGTGAGTTAGAAGATGTAAAAGTAGGTATAAGTGTCAAAAGTTATCCAATGTGAATGAATGTCTCTTATGTCAATACTACAGTATGAGAACTTCTGCAACAGTGCTCGGAGCAAAAAAAAAAAAAAAAACTGTTGCAGAAGTTCTCATACCATAGCATTGACATGAGAGTTACACATTCATTCATAACATCAATTGATATAACTTTGAAGACTCCTGAAGCAGGCCTGTTTGGCCGAAACATGTACATGTCAAGTCATTGAGCTATTGGATTAATAAAGTCATTTAAACCATCGGATGAGTAAAAGGATATTTTTATTGGTTTCTGGACATCATTCTGATTAGGACAATTCCACTTTATATTTATATATTTGAGTTTGTGGTTTTGTTTCCCCTGTTTTACTCCCTGTAATACTTTGTCATACTATGCTCACCATATTATGTCTCAACATAGCATGCTTTGTTGACTATGTTTTGCCATCTTTGTCAGGCAACGTTCTGCCATGCTATGTTTGCCATCAGTTTGCATAAATATATTTTATTATGTATGTAACCTTGTAACTCGTTCTGAGCTCTCCTGGGAGGACGGGATATAAAACCAAATAAATAGAATCTGGAGGGAAAAACCTAGCTGCTGAATATGCAATCCTAACTTTATTGGTTGTGTCCCGTACGAGGCAAGAGATAAAGAAGAGTGTCCAAATCCAGTATGGAGGAGCGGAGCCCAAAGCTGGACAGACTCGTATGGTCTGTGCCCTGCACATGTCAAGAGACAGGTGAAGATTTGACAGTTCCAATCTGTTGATCATTTTATTGTCAGTCACGTTCTGCGAATAGGGGAACTGGGCAGCTTTGGAGGGAGGGGAAGGCATCTTGACTGGTAAGATGAATACTGTCAGCAGTATACCACATATCATCTCCATTATGTTTGCTCAGACAAGATCCCCCCTCCCTTATGTACTTCCCTTAAATGTTCTAATTTTCTATATATTTTATGGATTTCCCACCATATCCTCCTGTCTCCAATATGTTTGTAATGTCTTGCCCATATAGATTTGTCTTATCAGTTTGTAAAAAACCTCTTTTTTTATATTATTATTTTATATTATGTACACCGCTTAGAAGTATGATAAGCGGTATAACAAATTTTAAATAAACTAAACAAAAAAAGAATAAGAGACTTCACAAACCAGCATTTAAACATGGGCAACCCGAGCATACGTGGAGTGGTGGGTGAGGCTCTTGTTGCCTTGTTGGGTAGACTGGAGGGACCGTGAGGGTCTTTTACTGCTGTCATTTAACTGTGTTACTGTATACAGTGGCATAGTAAGGGGGAGTGGAGGGGGCAGTCCACCCAGGGTGCCATCTTGGTAAGGGTTCAGGCACCCGTTCTCTCCGCCCCCAATTCATTCCCCACCCCTCCACTTCCATGCGTGCGCAGTGCTTCCCTTCCCCCGTAACTCTGTAACGTTCCTGGCATGAGCAGCAACCCCCAACCTCTTCCTCTGATGTCATTTCCTGGACCCGCGCCTAGGAAATGACATAAGAGGAAGAGCCAACACTGGTGCAACAACAGCTTGGGGGTTGCTGCTCACGCCAGGAATGTTACAGAGGAGGAAGGGAAGGGAAGCAGCGCACGCGGCAGGAGGGGATGGAGAATAGGGTGGGGGAGGGGCACCACCGCCCCGGACGCCTCTCAACCTCGCCACCCACTGACTGTGTATATGGATGACTTTTATGTATAAAGTTAGGACGGCTATGTCTGCATTCAGAGCTAGACAGATAAGTTATCTGGATAGCAGCCACTAAGTAAATAATTGTATAACCCATCCCTAGAACAACTGTAATCCCACCCCATTTTATCCACATAACTTTTGAGTGCATGTCTGTTTATACAGTCAGATGTTATGCACTTAGCTTGCTAGGAATTTTAAATAAAAGAACTTATATTGCCAGCACTTCCTACTGGCCTCATAAGTGCTTCTGACTATATTGGCCGCAATATTTCAGTCTTGTTTACCTGTAATTATGACATGTTTTCTGCAAGCCGATTGCCAATAGCTAGTAGATAATCGGATAAGTGATTTACAGCTGATGAATGACCTGGTATGAAGATAGAATTGAAGACCAGAAGCATAAAACAAAGAGCTGGGGAGTCATTTTATAAACAACCTGAGCAGCCAGAACAGTGTTTGAAATATTCAAGTAGGTGTTTGATTAAATTGTCCAGGGACTAGGAAAATATAGCACCTGCTTTTATGCAGCGTGGGGGTAATTCTGCAAAGAGTTGCCCAGTTTGAGGTGAACGAGAGCCATATAAATGCTGAAAGTTAATCATGAAACCAAAATGGAGAAATTTATTTTACTCAAAAAGAAAGCAAAACTCAAAATCACCTATTTAAGTCATATATCCAGTACAGATAGGAAAAGAACCTCATACAAGTTAACAAATCTTCAATGACAACATTCTTATTCTGGCCTGCTTACCTTCTAATCTACGGTTTTATTGGCCTAAAATTCTGGTACCTCATACAATCCACAGCCAAACTCCATCCCTAAAGTAAGCAGACCAGAATAAGAATGCTGTCATTGAAGATTTGATAACATGTATCAGATTTATTGATTTTATTATTGTTTATTTTATTATTTATGTACCACTTATAGTCTAAGGCAGTGATTCCCAACCCTGTCCTGGAGGAACACCAGGCCAATCGGGTTTTCAGGCTAGCCCTAATGAATATGCATGAGAGAGATTTGCATATGATGGAAGTGATAGGCATGCAAATTTGCTTCATGCATATTCATTAGGGCTAGCCTGAAAACCCAATTGGCCTGGTGTTCCTCCAGGACAGGGTTGGGAACCACTGGTCTAAGGGGCTCATAACCGAAATGGAAATATGTCTAAAATCCCACCCAAGTCGGCATTTGGACAACTTAAAAGAAAGGTCGTCCAAGTGCCGATAATCAAAATGGCTTTTTAGATGTATCCATGGACATTTTAGGCCTCTGAATGCTGCTGTGCGCCCAGAGCATTTATGGAGGAGTGGTGTGGGCAGGATTTGGGCAGGATGTGGGCCGACCTAGACTTAGTCGTACTGTAGGGATAATCGAAAGTTTTACGAGACTTCCTGGAAGGAACTTATACGTTGTGACATAGGCGATCTAAAACCAGGTCTAAGTGCCCAGAAAGTATCCAAAGTGACCAGATAACCACTGCAGACACAAAGTACAGGCCCCCACACTCTCCCTCAGTGATCACTGACCACCCCCCCTACACACATACACACACACAAATAAGAACATAAGAATTGCTGCTGCTGGGTCAGACCAGTGGTCCATCGTGCCCAGCAGTCCGCTCATGCGGCGGCCCTTAGATCAAAGACCAGTGCCCTAATTGTTACTAGCCTTACACACACACCGCCATAAAAATCGGAATAAAAATGTACATACCAGTCTCTGGAACATCAGTACCTGCTATAGGAAAGCTTAGTAGAGCTGCACAGAGGTCTCTTAAGTAGCCTGGGAGGTGGGCTAGTAAACCAAAGAGAGGAGGACCTAGGCCCATAAGCCACTCTAACCACTACATTCATAGTGGAAAATGTGAGCCCACGAAAAGAAACCCAAACTCTACTGTACTGCCATATAGTTGCCACCTGCAGCCACAAGGGCTCTTGGGGTTATAGACAGGTGGGTTATGGGGGGGGGCTCAACATTACTTTTATGGGAGTTCTGGTGAGATGTTTATGTGCCACCCTTTTTGTGAAGTTCACAGCAGTAAGGTTCACCAATACTCTGTTACCATGTCTAGGTGGCCAGTCCATCACATTTCTGGCCCCTCCCACGTCCAAAAGGTGTTGTTCTGAGCATTTGGGACTTGGACGACTATTTGGACGAGAATGTGGTATAAATATAGATGTAGTGGTGGACTAGACAATCAAATGCCTGGACGTACAGATGGACGATTTAAAAATATATATACTTTAGACTTATTTTTCGAGAATGGACATTTGTACCCTATCGACTTTGGGCGACTAGCGCCCTATGTCCAAATCAGACTTAGATGTATGTTTTGATTAAGCCCCTCCACGTGGTTTATATTCAGGGAAAAATGCCTGTATCTTGGTGTAGTATATAGACCTCCAAGACAACTGGAAGACAAAGACTCCGAATTAATTGAAGACATAGAGAATATCACTCTACGGAGAGACGCTGTTCTGCTAGGGGACTTCAACATGCCTGACGCAGATTGGAACTCATACTTAGCAACAACCAGCGGCAGCAGGAAACTGTTAACATCCATAAAGGGAGCACGACTCAAACAAATGGTATTGGAACTCACTAGGGCCCAGGCGATCCTGGACCTGGTACTCACCAACGGGGATAGCGTCTCGAAGGTCTCGGTAGGAGATACGCTAGCCTCCAGCGACCACAACATGGTGTGGTTCTACCTCAGGAAAGGTTTTCCTAGATCAAACACGAAAACAAAAGTACTCAACTTCCGAGGCACTGACTTCGAACGCATGGGAGATTTCGTCCACCGGACACTGCAGAACCAAGCTACGACCGATGATGTGGAAGTTATGTGGTCATCCCTGAAATCTACCATACATGAAGCGACAAGCCTCTACACTAAATCAGTACACAAACGGCGGAGAAACAACAAACTCCAATGGTACTCCGCAGAAATCTCACACCTCGTCAAGGAGAAGAAAAAAGCATTTATTTCCTACAAACGAACGGAGACTAGGGAAGCTAAACTAGAACATAGGGCGAGGTCTGCAGCGGTCAAAACGGCAGTCAGGGAGGCCAAACTTCAAGTGGAAGAGACTCTTGCAAAGAACATGAAGAAAGGGGACAAATCCTTCTTCAGGTATATTAGTGATAGGAAAAAGAACACAGACGGGATAGTACGCCTTAGAAAATCAGATGGGAACTGCGCAGAATCAGATTCCGATAAAGCAGAACTGCTGAATGAATACTTCTGCTCGGTCTTCACCTGTGAGGCACCGGGGCATGGTCCGCAGTTGCAGGCAAGGCCCAGCGTGGAAGGCCCGTTTCAGAATTTCGAGTTCACACCTGGCGACGTCTACTACGAACTGGCAAGACTCAAGGTGAACAAAGCCATGGGACCGGACAATCTACACCCCAGGGTGCTCAGTGAGCTGCATGATGTCCTGGCAGAACTGCTATCAGGACTCTTCAATCTCTCCATAAGTTCGGGGAGAGTCACCATAGACTGGAAAACAGCTAACGTCGTTCCACTGCACAAAAAGGGTTGCAGGGCAGAGGCTGCAAACTACAGACCGGTGAGTCTCACATCAATAGTATGCAAACTCATGGAAACACTAATCAAACGTAAATTAGACACAATCTTGGATGAGGAGAATCTACGGGATCCCAGTCAATACGGATTCACCAAGGGTAGGTCCTGCCAATCCAATCTCATCAGCTTCTTTGACTGGGTAACAAAACAGTTAGACTTGGGAGAATACATGGACGTTGTATACCTAGACTTCAGCAAAGCTTTCGATATGTCCCGCATCGCAGGCTGTTGAGCAAGATGAAATCAATGGGGCTGGGAGAAACACTAACTACATGGGTCAGTCACTGGCTGAGTGGCAGACTTCAGAGGGTGGTAGTTAATGGTACCCTCTCTAAAACATCGGAGGTGATCAGTGGAGTACCGCAGGGCTCAGTCTTGGACCCGCTCCTTTTCAACATATTCATAGGGGACCTAACTCAGGGGCTTCAAGGTAAGGTAACGTTATTCGCTGACGACGCCAAACTATGCAATATAGTGAGAGACGGCAATTCACCCGATAGTATGACACAGGACCTACATTTGTTGGAGCTTTGGTCCTTGACCTGGCAGCTGGGCTTCAACGCTAAGAAATGCAAGATCATGCACCTCGGCAGCAGAAATCCGTGCAGAACTTACACCTTGAATGGTGAGACCTTAGCTAGAACTTCAACAGAATGAGACTCGGGAGTGATCATCAGCGCAGACATGAAAACTGCTGATCATGTGGAGAAGACTTCATCTAAGGCAAGACAATTGTTAGGTTGCATCCGCAGGAGTTTCGTCAGCCGGAAGCCTGAAGTCATAATGCCATTATACAGAACCGTGGTGAGGCCTCATTTGGAATACTGTGTGCAATTCTGGAGGACACTACCGAAAAGATGTGCTGAGAGTAGAGTCGGTGCAACGGATGGCCATCAGGATGGTCTCGGGGCTCAAGGATCTATCATACGAGGAAAGGCTGAAAAATTTGCGGCTGTACTTACTCGAGGAACGTAGGGAGAGAGGAGACATGATCGAGACGTTTAAGTATATTACCGGCCGTATCGAGATGGAAGAAGAGATTCTCTTTCTCAAAGGACTCTCAGCCACAAGAGGTTATCCGCTCAAACTCAGAGGTGGGAAATTTCATGGCGACACCAGGAAATATTTCTTCACCGAGAGAGTGGTTGATCCTTGGAACGAGCTCCCGGTGCAGGTGATCGAGGCAAACAGCGTGCAAGAATTTAAGAGCAAATGGGATAATAATAATAATATAATAACTTTATTTTTCTATACCGCCATAGTCAGGCGACTTCTAGGCGGTTTACATTGTAAGAAGGCTGGACATTCAGCGAATAACAAAAGGTCTTAATACAATACAATACAATAAGTCTACTTACAATACAGTACAATACAATACATTACAATGAGTCTAAATACAATACAATACAATAAGTCAAGTACTATACAATAATCTAACTGGGAAACTTACGTACTAGTTGGAGTTCTATGGGTTATGAGTACCTGGATATTTAGTACTTACATATTAATTGGAGTTCTATGGGTAGAGACTACCTGAATACATGAAAGGAGCTTCTTAAGAGCAAGAAAAAGGTGTTTACAGGGGGGAAGTCCTAGTGAGGGAGGGGACAGGTTTAGTCAATGAATTTGGCGAAAAGGGCGGTTTTGATCGATTTTCGGAATGCACTGTATGTCAGATTGGGTTTGTTTATGTAGTTTTTCAGCCAAACTTGCTGTCTGTTCGCTTGGAACTTAAAGGTTCTGTCCAGGAATGATTTGTATCTGCAGCCAGTAATCTTTGGATATGCAAAGATGTTTTTGTTTCTGGTTACTCGTGTGGGGTTATGTAGGATGAAGTGAGTTTGTAGGTAAGAAGGTGCTAGTCCCCAGGCTTGCCTGAAACAGGTGCAAGCAAATTTGAATAATATTCGTGCTTCTATTGGTAGCCAATGCAGCTTTTTATAGTAGGGGCTGATGTGGTCGCTTTTTCTGAGTCCGAAAATTAGGCGAACGGCGGTGTTTTGTATTAGTCTCTGTTTTTTTATTTGTTTTTTGTGGGATACCCAGGTAGATGATGTTGCAGTAGTCGAGAATGGATAGGATCAGCGCCTGTACCAGCAACCTGAATGATGTTTTGTTGGGTCAAAGTATTTTTTTATGGTCTTTAGTTTCCATAGCGTGTAGAAACATTTGGGATCCCATCTGGGATCCCTTAGAGGGTTAAGCCAAGGGAACCTGTCACCAGGAGTGGGATCCCTAGGATAGTAGATTTGGGGGTGGGTCAGTAGAGTGGGCAGACCTGATGGGCTATGGCCCTTATCTGCCGCCATCTTCTATGTTTCTATGTACTCAAGCATTTTCCCTATCTGTCCTGGTGGGCTCACTCTCTATCTAATGACCCTGGGGCAATAGGGGGATTAAGTGAGTTGCCCAGGGTCACAAGGAATAGCACCGGGTGCTGATGTTGTAGCTCTAACCTCTGAGTTTGTGATCATATTAATGAAACACTACCTCTGAGGAAACATAACTTAATCAGCTGTATGCTTTAAATTTAATAAAAGAAACATTTTTAAAAAATACCAGAGAGCTGTGAATCTTTTATAATGACCACATCATCTATTGTTTTAAATCTTCTTCTCTAATTCCCTTTTCTGCTATCTTTTCCATATTCTTATTTTCCTTATATCATGTTGACACCTGCATGGGCTTCTGCTCAAGATCAATGCAGGGAGTATCGAGTACCATTAGATTCGGGCCAGTATAGTGGTAAGCTAGGAGGAGCTTTCGAAAACCATATGCAGCTATTCACTGAGAAATGACATCCAAATCAGAACGATCCCAGAGACTGTTAATGATCTGCTGTGCATTAATGGCCAACTGAAATCTCTAAATCAAATTTAGCCGGGTGATGTGCTGCCAGTTTCCTATCAAGGGGCTCTTGCCAGCTTTGTTCCACTGACTGTGACCTTCTCCGTTATCAGGGAAATAATGTAACAAGACTATTGGGAGCACCCTCCGGCAGGCACATCACTGATTTAGCTAATAACTGCTTCTTTGCAAAGGAAAATGCTATGATTGCAAAAGTAAATCTAGGGATGCTGATTTATGCCACATAGCTGGAACGGCCAGCAAATCTTTTCAGCAAGGGGCACCGCTTGCCTAAGGAATGGTACGTTTACCTGGGTGATATAGATTCTCAGAGAATGAAATTGATTTATCTTATTTTCATTTTGATTTTCTTTGGTTCTGCTTAGAAGGGATTATGCTGAATGGGCCTCCTCATTTCCACAGCTAGGGTGGCACGGCGTTCATTCTTGGGGTTCTTAGAAATGTGCTATCCTCATTGCATGTACATAACCACACCTTGTACTCCTATCTTATTCTCTTCCATAAATCCTTGGTGTAGTGCCAAGTACACTCACTGTATCTTCTACAGTGTGTTTATTTATTTATTTAAATCAAACTGGGCACACTCTGCTATAAAGTCTTACACAGTGAGGCACGAGAGTATTTACTAGAATTATTTACTCCGTTTACACCAAACTGTTCTTTACGCTACTCTATTTGTCTTCCCCCCAGCTCAAGGTTGTACTCAAAAGAGATTCCAGGCCAGCAGCGTCTGCTTGCTTATCAGGCAGCGAGCTGGGACAGGGAGTTACGCTCTTTATTCACAAATTCATGTTCCTATTTACATTTTAGAAAACTACTACAATCATGTAGATCACTGGAAATGTCCAGTTTTTATCTTTTTTGTGAACCGCATCGATCCGTAAGGTTTTGCGGTCTAGAAATGTAAATGTAATGTAATGCATCACTGCTGAGTGTGAAAACATAAAAATTATAGCTATAATACCAAGAAATTTGCTCCATTAAGCAAAAATAATATCAAGTTTTAAGAAAAATGAAGCTTTATGTAATCAGTAGCTTTGAGAGATCCCAGGATGGGCTTTAAAATTTTTTAAATTATTTTCTGATGAAGCACAATCAAATTCATGAGAAAAACTTCAGGCATTCCAAGCATTTCTTTTGGGAAGTCCACAATACCTATCTTCTCTCACAATCCCCTATACACTCACATATATAGTATACTGAGATCATTAAATGACCCCCATATGATCTTACCCGGTCCTCGGTAAGCTATATATGAATCTTTCCACTTCACTGCTCCATCCTTGTAAAACTCCTTACCAAAAGCAATAAACAGTGAATTATCCCTGAAACAGATTAAAAGGCCTTTGGAACTACGGCTTAGAGCCATAAGCTAATTCTTTGCCTCACCACTGGCGTCAATTGAGTTTCAGAAGTCTTTCTAACCTGGGTGACTGTATACTTTCTGTTCAAACTTTTCTCCCTTATTTTATTAGTTTTATAAACCACTTTGTCCTATGTGTTAGCAAAAGCAGTAAAGAAAGTCTGAAAAAATCAATAAATAAGAGATTGTGGTTTGTGAAACAATCTTTGTTTATAAAAGTCAGTTTTACTTTTTTGTTTTTTGCTTTACCACACTTTTTTGATCACCTCTACCTTCAGCCTATTTGTCCAGGTAGCTCTGGAGTGCCCAAAGCCTGGGGGGCTCCTTCTTCCAGATTATATTCATTGATTGGTTGAGGCTGCCAAAGAAGTTGCTTCCATCTTCCTTCTTTCTTAAGCCACTATACCATTTCTATAGCACATTTGGAGCTGAGCAACCACTAGATAGAAACATGATGACAGATAAAGGTCAAATGGCCCATCCAGACTGCCCATCCTCAGTAACCATTAACTCTTCCTCTCTCTCTGAGAGATCCCATGTGCCTATCCCATGCCTTCTTGAATTCAGACACAGGCTCTGTTTCCACCACCTCTACTGGGAGATTGTTCCATGCATCTACCACCCTTTCTGTAAAAAAGTATTTCCTTAGATTATTCCTGAGCCTATCACCTCTTAACTTCATCCTATACCCTCTCATTCCAAAGCTTCCTTTCAAATGAAAGAGACTCAACTCATGCTCATTTATGCCACATAGGTATTTAAATGTCTCTGAAGAAAAATAATATAATAACAAAAAATCCAATCTTAAAAAATATATCAATGTTATTAGCCTAGTGGTGAAGATACCCACTGAAGCACATTTACTAATAGTGGAGAAAAAGCCTCAACTGCATTAAAAGATGCTTTCAATATCAGCTGGCAACCCAGTGGGTTATAAGCCCATCAAATTCTGTCTCATAGGCAAAAAAACTCCACCAAGTACAAAATGCTGTTTTCAAAAATGAGTTAACCCACACCACAAGAAAACAACAGAAGAATAGCATAAAAAACAGGAAAAATGCTTAACTTATCTTCACTAGCTGGTATCCTTGCTCACAGACCATTTTCTCCATTATTAGTAAATGTGCTTCAGTGGGTATCTTCACCACTAGGCTAATAACATTGTTATATTTTTTGAGATTTAAATGTCTCTATCATATCTTCCCTCTCCCTCCTTTCCTCTAAAGTATACAGACTGAGATCTTTAAGTCTGTCCCCAAACGCCTTATGACAAAGACCACACACCATTTTAGTAGCCTTCCTCTGGACCGACTCCATCCTTTTAATATACTTTTGAAGATGTGGTCTCGAGAATTGTACACAATATTCTAAATGAGGTATCGCCAAAACATTTTACTCTAAATACCCTGTGCCACTGTACACAGTGCTGCAACATAAGTCCAACCCCCTTCCCCCTATACTTTGAGAACATAATAATTGCCTTCTAGATCACACCATAGGTCTATCAAGTCCAGTATCCTATTTTTAACTATGCCCAATCCAAGTAGGCTCAGCACAAACATCAGACTTATGAGGGACAGTAAAAAGCATCGGCCATTAAGTTATCCTGATAGCCATACACCTCAAGGAACCATCAGCATGTACCTTTACCAGCGGAAATGCCCATTTATCTAGACAAATATCTGTTTACCCAGTAAATATCTTTTGGAAAGTTGCCCTAATGTACAACATGTACATACAAAATAAAGCTGAATATTTAAAAGTATAATGATGTTCATCTATGCAATTTTTAAAGGACTGTTCTGGCATGGGTGTTTTGTGATAATTGTGGTTGTTGAATTTAAGTATGAAAATTTAAGGGAAGGAAGGGATAAGAAAAATATTGAAAGGAGGGTACAAGGCTGAAAATTTGTCTTGAACCAGGTCACAAGTAATATGTAGGATTTCAAAATATAGCAAGATTTCACCCTTGGGTATTCATCACTGAATCCTTGACACTAGAGCAGGGGTGTCAAAGTCCCTCCTCGAGAGCTGAAATCCAGTCGGGTTTTCAGGATTTCCCCAATGAATATACATGAGATCTATTAGCATACAATGAAAGCAGTGCATGCAAATAAATCTCATACATATTCATTGGGGAAATCCTGAAAACCTGACTGGATTGCGGCCCTCGAGGAGGGACTTTGACACCCCTGCACTAGAGGTAGAGTCTGCAGAAAATCAGCTCATATACAGTATTTCTGCAGTAATATTAAAAGCCAAGTTTCCATTGTCAATGCTACATTACACCTTTTTTTTTTTTTAAAAAAAGGTCTTTTTTTTAAAACAGACACAGTTCCAAAATTACTGTGACCAGTGATCGCAGTATTCATTAATGGTAATACTCTATTTAAAAACACTCATTGTAGATCTCTTTTGTCTACTGAGCGATGGCTCTCAAAAGTCTCCAAGCAATGGCTATTGAACCTACATCTATATGCATATACACATTAAATTCTTCAAACAGAAGGGTTCATTAACTCTCATATAAACCATTTGACTACACATTAAATACACTTCCATATTTGCTGATGTGACTGAAAATCATGAAGTGCAACTATCGCCACGATGTTGGTGACATAAAAAACGGCTCCGTCACAAATGATGTTGTTACAGATCACATTGAATGCATTCAGTTCTCAGTTTTTCACTCAGCCTATGCAATATCTGATTTATAAAATGTTGTTATCCTTAATTTAAATCATTGTTCTCTTCTGTATATAGGAAAAAAAATGTGCTGAACTTATGCCTTTACTCTGCTTTCAAAATTTAAGACTGCTCTATTTATTCCATTGCATCTTTTGTAGTGAAAGAGGCAGGATATTTGATCGTGATGTCACTACTGGCTCTTTACTGCTGTGAATGCTCAAAGGTTAGACCATCCTATATATATCCAGATACCTAAAATCTGAAATACTGCATCAGTTTTGCAGAAAAGAGAGATAGGGAAAGGCTGGAAATAGAAACAATGGATAGACTTCTATTCTAGGCAGATATGTATAGGTCATTTTTCAAACAGCACTTAGACTTTCGGCACTGTGCCACTTGAGTTTCATCTTCATCAGAGGTACACATAAAAATCAGCACACACTTCGTTTATGCTTAGCTTTATATGTGGGGGAAAATGGGCAAGGAAGGGGTATTCTGGAGGTGTGACCATAGTTTGCATACTCTAGACGAATACGCATCGATATTGGAGCACCTGTACATCCAGCCTACACACTGGGGCCAAATGTATAACCTGGAGTTTACAGACCAAGCATGGTAGGAAAGGCACACGGCAGACAGAAAGAGCCTCGCCTTAGAATACCAACAGTACCGAAGAAAGGCAAGGGAGACCAAGTCTTTATTCGTTCAAAACACGGTCCCAACAAGGATCCTAGTATTGGTGTATATAAACTCCTTCCTCAGGGAGCACTATAAAACACATTTAAAATACAGGTGGTCAGGAAAAAAAATGTTATAGAATTAATAATTAAAAAAAAAACAACCATCTAAAAAGTGTCCTAAATGGCTACTTGGACGATCAAAAAGCCTGATCGTCCAAGTACCCATAACCAAAGCTGTTTTTTAGACGTATCTAAAAACAGCTTAGGCCTTTCCCCTGCCACTAAACGCAGAAAAGAGGCGTGTTTAGAGGAGGGGAAAGGGCGGGCAGTGGGCGGGAGGTGGGCCGACCTACACCTAGGCGTACAACAGGTATAACCAAAACATTAACAGGTTGCCTAGTCGGCACTTAGAATTTTTTGACTTAGACGAAGTAAAACCAGGTCTAAGTGCCAAAAAAGGGGCTGCTGAGCTGATGGCCACTGGCGCCATCAGTTCAGCGGCCCAGCAACCTACCCACCGCAAGCATCGTGGCAGGAGAGATGCCTCATCTCCCCTACCGCGATGCCATCACTCCTCTACCCGATCTGCCGCAACCCGCGGCAGGAGAGATGCCCTATCTCTCCTGCCACGGGTCGCGGCAGCTCGGGTAGAAGAGTGATGGCATCGCGGTAGGGGAGATGAGGCATCTCTCCTGCCGCAATGCATCACCCCCCCCCACACATACACATACAACATCGGGGCAAGAGGGAGCTCAAGCCCTCTTGCCCCGTCCAACACACGTCCCCCCCCCCCCCCGACAACATCGGGGCAAGAGGGAGCTTAATCCCTCTTGCCCCGGTAATCTTACCTCCCCTGACTCGATCTGTCCAGGAGGGAGCCCAAGCCCCCCTGGCCCCGGCATCCCCCCACCCCCCACTACAATACGGGCAGGAGGGATCCCAGGCCCTCCTGCCCTCGACACAACCCCCCTCCCCCCAACGACCGCCCCCCCAGAACCCCCGATCAGACCCCCTCCTGCTGACCCGCAACCCCCCGTCCGACTCCACGACCCCCCACCCCCACCCCTTCCCCATACCTGAACGTTGGCCAAATGGACAGGTGCCAAGCCCGCCCATCCAGCAGGCCAGCCATGTCCTGAATGGGGCCGGATTGGCCCAGGCGCAAGAAACCCCGCCCACAGGTGGGGCCTGAGGCATCTGGGCCAATCAGAATAGGCCCGGAAGCCTAACGCTCCTCCTGTGGGTGGGGTTTCTTCACCTAGGCCAATCCGGCCCCATTCAGGACCCGGCTGGCCTGCTGGACGGGCGGGCTTGGCACCCGTCTGTCTGGCCAACGTTCAGGTACGGGGAAGGGGTGGGGGTGGAGGGGATCATGGAGTCGGCTGGGGGGTCGCGGGTCGGCGGGGGGGGGGTCCGATCGGGGGTTCTGGGGGGGGCAGTCATTGGGGGAGGGGGGTTGTGTCGAGGGCAGGAGGGCCTGGGATCCCTCCTGCCCATATTGTAGTGGGGGGTGGGCGGTAGGGGGTCGCCGGGGTCAGGGGGCTTGAGCTCCCTCCTGGCCCAATCCAGTAGGGGTGGTCATCGGGGTCAGGAGAGCTTGGGCTCTCTCCTGGCCCGTTACTTTCGGAGGGGGGGTCGCCGGGGCCAGGAGGACTTGAGCTCCCTCCTGGCCAGATTGAGTCGGGGGTGGGGGGTAAGATCACTGGGGCAAGAGGGCTTGAGCTCCCTCTTGCCCCGATGTTGTCGAGGGGGGAGGGTTGAGGTTTGACATGGCAGGAGGACTTGGGCACCCTCCTGCCTGGTTCGTTGTGGGGGGGGGGGGGTTTCTGTAACCGGTGTTGTTTTTGACAGATACCTGTTACAGAATCCAGCTTTTAGGTGAAGGACTGGCTCCTCCTTCGCCTAAAAGCCCTTCTGTTGGACGTTTGGGGCTTAGGCTTTTTTTGATTCATTATGGCCAAAAAGTGTAGACATCGTGGGAATGTACTTTTAGACATAGTAGTGATCTGGGCGTTTAGTAGAGGCAGGCCAAAATCAAAACAAGGACGTTTGTTTTGGTTATGGACACTTTCCCTGCTTCTGCTTTGAACATTTAAGGATTTAGGCCAAAAGGGGACTTAGACTTTTTTTTTATTATGCCCCTCCACGTATATAGATGCGCCATGAAAGACATGCATATGTGAAGGCGTTTACATATGCCAAAACTAGGATCCCCGTTGAGACCGTGTTTGACCAAATAAAGACTTGGTTTTGGTTGAAAGGACATCTCGCTTGCCTTTCTTCTGTACAGATAGAAAGACACCCAATATCTGTATCTATAGGTCTAGAGTAGGTTCCTAGGTGCACACATAGATTAGGTGTGTGTTTTTAGCAGTGCACACTGGCGCCAGTTCTTAAATGGTGTCTAAAAATTAGGAGCTGAGGAATGCAGCATATAGTGCTTGTCAATCTTCAGTTAGGCACCATTTATAGAATTGCACCTAGTGGCACTTAAAATGGACTTTGGTGCCCCCTATTTATGTCAGGGTTTTCCTGGCCTAAATACCGGCACCTAAGTTAGGCGCTTAAGTCCATTTTAGGTGCCTACATGAAAAACACACCCAGGGTCTGCCCACGATCTGCCCCCAAACCACGCCCACTTTCTGGTAGGCATCTTGGGTTTGGCACCTGCCAGAAATCGGCACCTTCCACCCAATTAATTATAATTTAAGCTAATTATTGTGCCAATTAAGGCCCCCTGTTATCAAGTCACATGCGGGTTTTTTATCGCTGGCCACTGCGGTATAAGTTCTGAGGCTCATAGGAATTCTATGAGCATTGGAAATTTTACCGCAGCGGCTGGTGATAAAAAATCCTAACACAGCTTGATAAAAGAGGGCCTAAGCTTGTTATTGGTGCTGATTAAGCCTATTAAATAAGTTAGGTATGAATAAGCCTATTAAACAATTGATGCTGGGTTTTACTCTATGACAGTAAAGGTTTCTACCATGGGTCAGCAAGTTAAATGCTCCGACGCTCTTATAATTCTTAGGAGCATCGGAGGATTTACCTGACCGGCCTGCGGTAAAAACCTCTACCACCGTTTAGTATAAAGAGACCTAAATTAGATGCCTAGATTGACTAGATGTGTCAATCTAGGTGCCTAACTATAGGCGTCTTTTACAGAATCTGGGCCACTGTGTGCACTGCTGAAAATGTGCCTATTCTAGGCACACAGTATACTCCAGATGAATAACAGACATCACTGAACATCTGGTTTGATTTGATTTGATTTTAATACTTAATATATGGCTAAAACCTGAAATGCTATAGCAGTTTACAATTCTAAAAACAGCTCATTATAGCAAATTGCAAACTTAAAAAAAATCTCATTGTGCAACAACAATATATTATACCATCAAATCCATAGAACCCACCTCAAATACAATTATATTTAACTGCAACCCTCATTATCATATCCACTCATTAACTATATGAGACCTCCCAGCATTCTGACTCTCCTAACTCTCCATTTAGAATGTTCATTCCACAATATAAAAGTTTTCAGTAAAAAGCCACATTTTCAAAAGCTTACGAAAACCCAAGTAACTGTCCATCAATTGCAATTCAATTGGCAGCTTATCCTACAAGTTAGGTCCAGCATAACAGAATGCTGCTCTCTGTGTTCCAATCTCACCAGTGGCGTGGAGTAGGGGCACCTGGTGGCACCTCTCCTCTACCCTCTTCTCGGTCACCCCCCACTCCTTCCTGACCCCCCTCTGCCACGTGCGTACTCCCCTTCTCTTCCCCCGTACCTTTTTAATTTTCCAGGTGAGCGCAGCAGCACGAACTTGTTGCCCGTGTTGTGTTGGCTATCCCTAGGCACGGGCGCTGAAAGTGACATTATTATTATTATTTTATTTCTTATATACCGCTATACCGTGAGGTTCAAAGCGGTTTACAATGAAGATAGATTAAAAATACATTAAAATAAAATAAATAAAAATGGTACTTTGGATTTCCCTAACTGTCCCGAAGGCTCACAATCTAGCTAAAGTACCTGAGAAAACAATAAATAAAAATAAAATAAATGAAATAAAGTAAATTCCAGTCAGACAATAGGTTCTGATGTTAGAAGTTCATAAAGACGATATGCCAAGGAGAGAGAGGCAACACTAATGCAGGCAGCAAGTTCGTAATGCTGCTCACGCAGGAAAAATTAAAGAGGTACGAGGGAAGGGCATGCGTGTGGCAGGGGAGGTCAGGAAGAAGGAGGGGTGGATGGGTGCCTGCGCCCTATACATAGACTGTGCTTGGGGTGGACACACACAAACCCCCTGAACCCCCCTTACTACACCAGTGAATCTCACTTTATCCAATTATAGTAATTGAAGCAAGTTCTGAGATGAACAGAGAACACGTGTTGGAGCATATGTACTCAATTTATCTGACAAATAAAGTACTCCCCCAAAATTTGCGGGGGTTCCGTTCCAAGATCACCCGCAAATTTTGAAAAACCGCAAATGCAGTTTTGAGTCTGTAAAAAGGCAGGAGAGGGCAGCTGGGGCGCTGGCGGGTGCAGAAAATCATACTCGGTATGCTCCGGGAGGGAGAGGAGGATGAATTCGCTGTGCAGAAGACTGATTGGCTGACCAGGGGGAGAGGAGAAGGAATCGACTGTGCAGAAGGCTGAATGGCTGACCGAGGGTGGGGAGTAGAGGAGGAGGAATTGGCTGTGCAGAAGGCTGATTGGCTGACCGAGGGTGGGGAGTAGAGGAGGAGGAATCGGCTGTGCAGAAGGCTGATTGGCTGACCGGGGGGGAGGGGAGAGGAGGTGGCTGATTGGAATCAACGGCTGTGCTGTATACTCACGGGCTGATATTCAGCATGAAGTATTCAGTTAACTAAGTCCTAACTGAGTGCTTAACTGGTCAATACTGTTGAATATCTGTTCAGACTGCCTCGATATTGGATTAGTTGCCAGAACAATTTATGGGTGGATCTAGAGATGTAACTCCCTGCTCTAAGGTGGTCTAGGGTAGTCCAGGGTAGCTACCAGAATAGCTGGACAAGAGGGCGTACCCTCTATTATTTATTAACTGGGACTAGAGCCAGGACTAAGATTCCCTAGGAAGCTGGGCAAGCTCCACATCAGACTTCAGACAATGATGGAAACCACACCAGTTCTTTTGCTCAAAACAGAATTGTTACTATCCTTCAGTTTGTGAGGGTACGGTTTCAGCCATTCAATTGACTAACCCAGTAGAAAAACAATAAAAACTTGTTAAAATAAAAGTATGTGCCAGTAGATGCCTATGAATGTAGACATCGTAATCACGTCTAAGGAGGCACCTAACAGCACCTAATGTTCCAGCAGACGTGGTTAGGGACATAGATAACCTTAGGTGTCTTTAGATACAATTCTCAAAAGAACTTGGCATCGGCAATGAAGGCCACTTAAACCTTGGCCTATATTGTAGACTAGCTGATGCCCCGGCGTTGCACGGGTATTTAATTATAACAATAACACTGTAAAGGATTCAAATAAAGATACTTTATAGTGGTGAATGAAATTATTTTTTTACAGCTTAATAAAAAGTACAATATTCAAATTATAATGTGAAATATTTGACAAAATGAATACAATACAATTAACGCAAAACGTGATTGTAAACAACAATTTTAGTTTCACCTCCTGGAGCAAGAACATATAAATTCTTGGGTGAACCCACCCTTGAGCAAGCAACATAGAGTTGTGGGCCGCGAGACCCCCAGAACATATCACCCCAGGTAGTGAGGGATCTGCATACCAAGTTTCGTTCAAATCGGTCAAGCCGTTTTTGAATTACAGTGAGAATGGCAGCTTTTTACATTTTTTCCATTGACATGAATGGGTGAAATCTGATTTTCTGTTTGTAGCTCCGCCCACGTGTGCAGGTGGGCCGCGAGACCCCCCAGAACATATCACCCCAGGTAGTGAGGGACCTGCATACCAAGTTTTGTTCAAATCGGTCAAGCCGTTTTTGAATTACTGTGAGAATGGCAGCTTTTTACATTTTTTCCATTGACATGAATGGGTGAAATCTGATTTTCTGTTTGTAGCTCCGCCCACGTGTGCAGGTGGGCCGCAAGACCTCCAGAACATATCATCCCAGGTAGTGAGGGATCTACATACCAAGTTTTGTTCAAATCGGTCAAGCCATTCTTGCGTGATCGCGGCACATACACACATACATACCTCCAATTTTATACAGTGGTGCCTCACACAACGAACTTAATTCGTTCCAGGAGCAAGTTTGTTATGCGAAAAGTTCGTTATGTGAAACGCGTTTTCCCATAACAATACATGTTAAAAGAAATAATTCGTTCTGCAGCATAAAATATGCTAAGATGACATAAAAAAAGATAAATTTGTCAAAATGGTGAAAATGGTGGTCTTGCTGAGGTCAAACTCTTTGACGAGGTCACACTGTTTTACCCCACATTCACTCCTTCTAATTATTTCCCGTTTCATTTCAACAGAAATCACCTTCCTGCTTTTTTTAGAAGCCATGATATATAAAAAATATTGAGTTTATCTTAAAAGGACGACTGTATACAGTGAGAGAGGGCAGTTAAGCGCAGTGACTAACGACTGCCTGCAGTGCCTGCGCGAAAGGATGCAATACATCGGCAGCTCGGGCGACTTCGTTGTGTGAAACGAAGTTCGTTGTGTGAAACGAAGTTCGTTGTGTGAAGTTCGTTGTGTGAAACGAAGTTCGTTGTGTGAATCAAGACATGAAGTTCGTTGTGTGCAGCGTTCGTTGTGCGAGGCGTTCGTTATGCGAGGCACCACTGTATATATAGATATCTACGTTTTGTGGTAGGTGCCATTAGCTGTAATTCTTTAAATGGTGCCTACAAGTGATTGACATGCAGCTGCCACCATTTTTGTTGGCGGCTGCTGATTTAGGCACAATTTACAGAATCTGGCCCCCAGTGTTTAAAAAAACCTTGACTGCTCAGTCACATTTAACCTATGGGCCGCGACATGGCAAATGAGGTTTAACGTGGATAAGTGTAAGGTGATGCATGTCGGTAACAAAAATCTTATACACAAATGCAGGATGTCCGGTGCAGTATTCGGAAAGACCCCCCCAGGAAAGAGACTTGGGAGTACTGGTCGACAAGTCAGTGAAGTCGGCGGCAAAAAGGGCAAACAGAATGCTAGGAATGATTAAGAAGGGGATCACAAACAGATTGGAGAAAGTTATCATGCCACTGTACCGGGCCATGGTATGCCCCTACCTGGAACACTGCGTCCAGCACTAGTCGCTGTACATGAAGAAGGACACAGTACTACTTGAAAGGGTCCAGAGAAGAGCGACTAAAATGGTTAAGGGGCTGGAGGAGTTGCCATACAGTGAGAGATTAGAGAAACTAGGCCTCTTCTCCCTTGAAAAGAGGAGACTGAGAGAGGACATGATCAAAACATTCAAGATAAGGAATAGACTTAGTAGATAAAGACAGGTTGTTCAGCCTCTCCAAGGTAAAGAGAACGAGAGGGCACTCTCTAAAGTTAAGAGGGGTTAGATTCCGTACAAACGTAAGGAAGTTCTTCTTCACCCAGAGAATGGTAGAAAACTGGAACGCTCTTCCAGAGGCTGTTATAGGGGAAAACACCTTCCAGGGATTCAAGCCAAAGTTAGACAAGTTCCTGCTGAACCAGAATGTACGCACATAAGGCCAGATTCAGTTAGGGCACTGGTCTTTTGACCTAAGGGTTGCCACGGGAGTGGACAGCTGGGCACGATGGACCACTGGTCTGACCCAGCAGCAGCAATTCTTCTGTTCTTATGTAATATGGCGGAAATATAGAGCTTCTAATTACTAGATGTTAGATTTGGGCAAGACACTAGACAGCAGATCTGAAAGAACCCCTCCAGCCCAAAGAGTTACCATATCTAAGATGACAGAAGACTTCAGTTGCCATTTTTCAGTGGAGAAGATATTCATTTTGCTTTCTCTAAATTATTTTTCAAATTATCAAGATATGCTGAAAATTCCTGACTAGATAAAACAAAGTGCCATAGGTATGTTTAAACGATCATTTAAGAGACATGGAACTTCGGAAGTCCACAGGAGAATGTTAGAGATGGCACACAATTTTCCAGCACAGCCATAAGAATGGGGTATGCACTCCACATATACTTCACTGGTACTCTCAATTAAATGGCCTGGTAGTCAGATCTGTATGGACTCTCCAGATGATGCTCATATAACAGATCTTTCATATTCCTCAGACAAGCTTCTAATGAAGAGTTTTGTGGACCAAATTAATTTGATTTGATTTATTAACTTGATATTCCGCCTGCACAAAGATTACCAGTAAAAATGTATAAAAAGTCAGTAATGCATAAAAGTTAAATAAATCATTATAACACATAAAATAAACAGTCCAACATGTGATTATTATGCTATAAGATTTGGATTCCTTCCCTCTTGTAAACATGATATCAGTATTTTTTTTGCACCAGATATGCAGTCTCTTTATGAGACTAGAACATCACAGAAAGTCTTCAGTCTTATAATGGAAATAGGAACTACAGTCTTTGTTGAGATGAATGAAGGTATTGAATCAGTTCATATCATATAATTTAATTCAAGTAATTGGGAGATCCTTGAAGAATACATTTCAACATCAAATCATGGATCTTATATTGACTTCTAATCTATGTAGATCCAGCAAGAATGGGGTAATATCATCATGGTTTTATTCCCCATCAACAGCAGAGCAGTGGTTTCTTTATACTAAAGAGGCACTTCTATAAGTGGATGCCTTAATTTAAATGCCTCAGTGTCATGAGGTGAAAGTCTATTCCAAATGGTATCTGGGCATCCAAGGTCAAACCCCCTCCTCCCCCCTTGACATGGCTCCACAGTTCACTATGTAATAACTTTCTCAAGCATAATCATAGCTCCAGTAGCCTGTCCTTGACTTGGCTCCACAGTTCAATATGTAATGATTTTATCAAGCATAACCAGAGTTCCAACAACCTGCTCATGGTGTGGCACCACAGTTCCAACAGCCAAAGGATAATTGACCTAACTTGACTGGTTTCAGTTTCCTCCCATACAATCCCTGGAGGCATAGACTTGCAAGTTTCTTCACAATACAGAGTGCAAGTATCTGGGCAAGGACCACTCCTCTTCCATGAAACTCCCCTTAGGTACTGCAGGCAAGCTAGAATACCCTGAGAAAATCCTCAGAGTTCCTCATTCTGTTGCATTCTAGGGCTTTTAAATTCCTTACACTCGGTGCCTCACCTAACTGGCTCAGCAGGCTAACTAAGCCATTCCCTACCTTTAGTTCCAGCCTCAGTAAGCACCTCTACCACCACATGTAACTAACCACCCATCACGTGTCACCCTATCCTGAGGCCTACCCTTCCCCAAGGCCCACTCTGCCCCACCTCAATGATCAGGTCTCTTAAAATAGCCACCGAGACCTTCATCAGTAATATCTCTAGGGGTTAAATTTTGAGAGCCCCAAATGATAAAGAGAGAGAATGTGGGCATTGCTCCTAACTCACTAGACCCCAGAGTCTCTGGTAAGTCTGGGATACGGATTAGGAGTTGAGGACTGCCAAAAGGTGTATATCATGAGAGTTTTGAAACTTGGGAGGGGTTGGGCCATGGGCAGAGAATAACATTCAGTGGATGATTTACCATATGTATGAGTGGGTGTTTATTAGGGGGGATTGTGAACTGGAGTGTGTGCTTGCATTGAGGTTGGGGATTTGTGAACTGGGTGGGTGTTTGCATCATGGGGGTGGATTTGCTGCAGAGAGGATTGCTGAATCAGGGTTGTTGTGGCTACAGGGGGAGGGGAAAAGATGCCTTGGAGGTTGCCAATGCTGCTATTGGGAAGGGGCATAACCAGAACTCAATTTTAGGGGGGGGGGCTCAGGGATAGACTGAGGAGCCAAATATTTCTAGCAGTTGTTCTCCACTCCCCAAATCATATCTTTACTGAAAGAGATGCCCAAACCCTGCCAGCCAAATAGATTCTCTGTCGGCACTTCTGCACATGCTTAGTTCAATCCATAAACTAAGCATGCATGGAAGTGCCAGTATAACATGAAGAATATATAATATAAATAGATGTTAATTTGGGGAAGGTACTACCTACTTATAATTTGGCTCTGTGTAACATTTAAGAACAGATACTTAGAGCATTTAAGGAAGAACTGGAATTTTATTTTGTTTACAGAGCAAGTTTATTTACAAGATTTTGCAGGCAATGCAATATATGGTAGTTACAATTTAGGGATCTTTATACAAGGGAAATGTGCCACAAGATAAAATATTGTTAAGCTGGATTAAAAATAACTCACTCTGATAAAAGCCCAAAAAATATTATTTCTTCTTATTGTTGCTTTTGGTTAGAAGAATGAGTAAAGTTTGTTGTTTGCAGAGGTTAGCTTGAGATGATGGAAGAAAAGTTCTTCAGTTGAAGAATAGCTGGGAGTAGAACATGGAGTCTTAGATATAGAGATTCTAACAATTGTGTTGCCAATGTCTAGTGGCGATCCAAAGAGGAGGAACTTAAGTGAATCTCCCCTTTTTATGGACCTTAAAAGCTGGAAGTCAGGTCCAATCACAAGTCAGAAATTCAGTTCAAACTGGATTCTGTTCTGGGTGGATGATGTCAATTGGTTTGGCTGGTTACATACTTTCTAGCTGGGTAGAACCTTGATTGGATTTTAATAGTACCATTGTCTGGGGCATTTCAGGTAGATGGTATCCCTTTTGTCTCATCCCAGCTCAGGTAATTAACACTTTTGCAGTGGCGTACCTAGCATATGTGACACCCGGGGCCCATCATTTTTTGGCATACCCCTCCCCCCCCATTGTATGAAAAACATGATTTTTAGTAACAAGTCACATGTCACACATGAGTACCTAGGAAAAGGCAGCATCTTACATATGCAGTGAGCAGTACAACATCAATACACCCATTGTAAAACTAAACAAGCCAGACTAGTACAGATCAATCCTACACCATAAATCCTAACATAAAACCATGTCTTTCGAACACACAGAACACAGAAAATACCTTCGACTAGTATGGAATATATCATCACAAACTAACTCCTCCCTCTTTTACAAAACTGTAGTGTGGATTTTAGCCACGGTGGTAACAGCTCTGACGCTCATAGAATTCTGAGCATCAGAGCTGCCACCTCCATGGCTGGCGCTAAATAACGCTCCACAGTTTTGTAAAAGGGGGGATAAAATAGAAATACATAGACAAGGTTAAATTGAACCAGCAAGAAGCTGGACTCTGCATACAATGCAACACCACAGAAACAGTGACACATGTCTCCTAAAGCCCCCTCGAAAGGACACCCCCTCTTCATCCAATATCTGGTGTTAGTGGGAATATAATCCCCACTATTTCTACTGGTTTTATGGTACCATCTACTCAGATAAATAAATTGGCTTTTACTGAAATACCTAAACCACTTAATTTTACAAGTGTAGTAGATGAGCAACCACAGGCAGTGGAAAAACAAGATATTACCCTTAAAGATTTGTGGTTAGGTATTTCTAGAGTTGAAGGGTTTCTCAGAGAATCAATGAAACAAACATTGGACTATTCACATTCTGTGGCTCAAAAGTTTGAAAATGTGGATTATAACTTAGGATGTTTAGAAAAAAGATTAGGATTGGTTGAAACTCAAAGCAGTACATTGCAAGCTGTCTCAGTATCTGCAGTTAAGGACTCTACGTTGTTACATTCTAAAATTGAAATGTTAGAAAATATGCATGGGGGAGGAATTTACGCTTGGTTAATTTCCCAGTGACACATTTGTTATCTTCAGAAATATTGTTAAGGAAATATTTTAAGGAAATACTGGGATTACCCAATGCGGATAACTTCCCAGTTAATAATTGTTATTACATTCCTCAGAAGAAAAAGAGAACCGACCAGGAGGTAGACCAACTGGTAACAGACGAAATAAATTTGACAGAGTTTCTAGAAGATACTCAGGATTTTATCCAGAGTAGGTCTACCATGGTGATAACTTGCATGAGTGAGACAGATAAAATGTTGATAATGAAACTTTACTTTAAAAATAGACTAACCAAATTTTGTGGAGATTTGGTTAGTATTTTTCCGGATGTCTCAAGAGCTACTCAATTAAGAAGAAAAGAATTTCTGAAATTAAGAACAAGAGTATTAGCTCTTGAGGCATCTTTCTATTTAAAATTTCCTTGTAAATGTCTTGTTAAAATACAATATTATAATAATCTCCAAATTCATACGGAGAAATGAGATACTCGGTCCTCAGAGGGTCAAACTACCCAATGGTTCAAATGAGCAAAAGCTCATGGTTCTATGAGCCATTGGGTAGTTTGACCCTCTGAGGACCGAGTATCTCATTTCTCCGTATGAATTTGGAGATTATTATAATACTGGAATAATTCCCTTTTTTTGTCATGATATAAAGTATTTATTCCAGTTTCCAGTATAGCCATTTATTGTGGGTTGTTAAAATACAAGACATTGAATATGTCTTTTGGGATCCCATTCAGTTACAACAATTTTTGTTAGCGCGTGAACAGAAATAAGACATTTTTCCTTTATAATGATTCAGTGTTCTGAGAAATTGGTGGATGTCAGAGTCCTACATAGTAGGGAATGATTAGGATTCATTTGAATTCAACTCATATGAATTCAACCCATTTCTTTATTTTCCTTTTTAAAACTATGTTATGTTATAAAAAGCAAGTGTGTCTCCCCAATATAGTGGGCTTGAAAAGGATTGTTTGGTTATGTATTATAGAAGTGTTGTAAGAATTTGTGTAAGAAACCTTTTTCTTTGATATCATTTGATATTGTAAATGCATTAAATTTATAAATTAAAAAAAAAGGGGGGGGGGGATAAAATAGAAATACATAGACAAGGTTAAATTGAACCAGCAAGAAGCTGGACTCTGCATACAATGCAACACCACAGAAACAGTGACACATGTCTCCTAAAGCAACAAATAAATAGAAAATTTTTGTTCTACCTTTGTCTTCTCTGGTTTCTGCTTTCCTCATCTTCTTGTTACTATCTTCCTTCCATCCACTGTCTGCCATCTCTCTGCCCCTATATGGCATCTTCTCTCCTTCTATGCCCCTTCCAGAAACTGTATGCCTCCCCCTTCCATCTCTCCTTTCACCCCCATTGGTCTGGCATCTCTCTTCTCTCCTTCCCTCTCCCACACCTCTCTTCTGCAATCCCTTTCTTACCTCATTTTCCTTTTCAATTTATTTTCTACATCCATCTAGATTACGTTCTTACTACCCTCTCGTCAATTTCCTTTTTTACTGTCTACCTACAGCTTGGCACCTCTTTCCCTCACCCCCTCCAGTATTTACCTAACTCAATCCTTTTCCCCCATCATGTGCCCTTCTTTTATTTATCCCCTCCTTCCATCCTCTGCCCTCTTCTCTCTATCCCTTCTCTCCACTTCCATCATCTGCCCCTTCTCTCTCTTCCCCCCACTTCCATCATCTGCCCTCTTCTCTCTCCCCCTTCTCTCCACTTCCATCATCTGCCCCTTCTCTCTCTTTCCCCCCTCCTTCCATCATCTGCCCTCTTCTCTCTCCCCACTTCCATCATCTGCCCCTTCTCTCCACTTCCATCATCTGCTCCTTCTCTCTCTTCCCCCCCACTTCCATCACCTGCCCTCTTCTCTCTCCCCCTTCTCTCCACTTCCATCATCTCCCCCTTCTCTCTCTTCCCCCCCCCCACTTCCACCATCTGCCCTCTTCTCTCTCCCCCTTCTCTCCACTTCCATCATCTGCCCCTTCTCTCTCTTCCCCACCTCCTTCCATCATCTGCCCTCTTCTCTCTCCCCACTTCCATCATCTGCCTCTTCTCCCCACTTCCATCATCTGCCCCTTCTTTCTTTTTCCCCCACTTCCATCATCTGCCCTCTTCTCTCTCCCCCTTCTCTCCACTTCCATCATCTGCCCTCTTCTCTTTCCCCCTTTTCTTCACTTCCATCATCTGCCCCTTCTCTCTCTTTCCCCCACTTCCATCATCTGTCCCCTTCTCTCAATCTCTCCATCCACCACAGGCCCATCTTTCTCCCTCACCTTTCCAATTTTGGCAACAAGATTGGCAAGCCTCCCCCCCCCCGTGATGGCACTCAGCGGCATCGGCGCCCCCCCCTGCCCCGCGACAGCACTCAAGTTCGGCCTCCTTCTCCCAGCATCAGCAGAACTTCAGATCGGCAACAGGTGCTCAGTCAAAAGCTTCCCCTGACTGAACTGCCTGGGCGGAAACAGGAAGCTGAGTCAGGGGAAGCTTTTGACTGAGAACCTGTTGCCAATCTGAAGTTCTGCTGATGTCAGGAGAAGGAGGCCAAACTTGAGTGCTGTCGCGGGGCAGGGGGTGCGCCGATGCCGCTGAGTGCCATCGCGGAGGAGGGGAGGTGCCGATGCCGCTGAGTGCCGTCGCAGCCCAGGAATTTTCCGGACCTGTCCGGCTGTGCACCCCCCTAAGGCTGCAACCGGGGCGGGCTGCAACCGGAGCGGACCCCCCCCCCCCCCCCTTGGTACGCCACTGCACTTTTGGCTTAGGTAATTAGCACTTTTGCTCCAAACCCTGTGTCCTTATATTATTCTCCAATCACTGCTGTTCATAGCTTGGAGAATAGTTCTGTTTGACACTGCTGCAATTTCTAGCATATCCAGCAGAATAAAGTTCTGTTTGACATTGATACCAAGCCCAGCTATTTTTTGTATTTACTGAAAGGAGTACTTAACTTCTTTGTTTCAGGCTTGCAAAAATACTAGCAGAGCAGAGCCTTTCAGAGGTCAGCTTGAAAACTAATTTATATCAGTGTTTCTCAACACGCAGTACATATACCCTTTGGGATACGCAAGCCACTTGTTGGGGGTACACAGCACTGGCCACTGCCAAGGATACTGTCTGCCCGTCCATCTGCCGAAGCCACCGCCGGGGATTCCTTCTTCCTGCCTGCCCATCCTCTGAAGCTGTTGCCAGGGATCCCTCCTTCCTGAATGCCCATCGGCCAAAGCTGCTGCTGGTGATCCTTCCTTCCTACCCATCAGAGGAAAGCCTTCTAGGTCAGCGAGGTGGGGGAGGTTGCCAGATATCTCCTTCAGCGGCACTTGTTGGGGGGATGCACAGGCAACGGTTCACACACTGACCTGGAAACCTTCTTTCCGATATCAGAGCTGTCTGTACATGTGTTTAGATTTTCAGAATGCAATTGATATAATCCCTCATGAGAGGTTCCTTAGGGCATTAAAGAGTCATAGGAACAAGAGGTAATGCTCTTTTGTGGACTCCAGACTAGCTAAAAGGCAGGAACAGAGAGTAGCACTAAATAGTCAATCGGGGCTGGTTCAAGGGATAGTGGCTCCCTGAGCCAACTTATTTTGGCAGTTCCACCCCCATCACATCACTTCTGGTATTCCCTCCCTCCTTCTTCCTGATCCAGTCTCTCTTTTCCCCTCTGCCCACATGTTCGGCACTGTTCCCTCACCTCTCTCTCTCACTCTTCCACAGTCCTGTAAAGTTTACATTGGTTGTTGACTGAGGCAGCAGCAGCATGACAGACTGCTTGCAGGCAGCCATTGGTTCTTCCCTCTGCCATGTCCTGCCCACAGGAAATTGTATCAGAAGAGGATGGATATAGCAGAAGGAAGACCCAAGGGCTGGCTGAAGGAATGCTACAGAGTGAGAGAGGTGAGGGGGTAATACCAGCACATCCGTGGGGGGTGAAAGAAAGGGAGAGACCAGACTAGGGTGATGGGGGGGGAGAGAAAAGGCTTAACCTTTAGACCAAGTGAGATCACAGGCTGGATATTTTGGCACCTTTAGTCGCTAGTGCCCTGGGCCAGAACCTCACCTGGTTCAATGGGTAAGTTAGCCCTATGGTCAATTACTCAAATGGAAAATGATCAATAGTAGAGTGCTTCAAGGGTCTGTACTGGGACTTCTGCTGTTTGACATATTTATAAATGATCTGGAGATAGGAGTGATGAGTGAGGTGATCAAATTTGAGGTTGACACAAAATTATTCAAAGTTTTTAAACAGCTGAAGATTGCTAGGACTTGCAGAGGATAGAAACATAGAAACATGATGACAGATAAAAGCCAAATGACCCATCCAGTTGGCCCATCCACAGTAACCATTATCTCGTCCTCTCTCTAAGAGATCCCACATGCCTATCCCTCGCTTTCTTGAGCTTAAGAAAATGAGTATCCAGATAGCATAAGAACATAAGAATTGCCAGTGTCCTGTTTCTAACAGTGGCCAACCCACCTAGATCCCAAGTAGTAAAACAGATTTTATTCTACTTATCCTATAAGCAGTTGATTTCCCCAAGCCATCTCAAACATGATGTCCTTCTCCAATGACCAAAATAAGACAGTCCTATATTATTTTTTTTGTTTCAATTTTCAAAGCTAATAATTCTAGGTTATTCTGGGTTTGTTAGATTCCATAACTCAATGTCTCTCAAAACAAGAGTTTAAAAAGCTTGTGAAAGTGGATTCATAGGTTTAGAAGGACCCAGCTGAATTGATTATGTAATATTGATTGATCATCATATGGCGAAATAGCTTTAGTTGAAATCTAAGTAATAACTGCATACATCTCTAAATCAATCTTAGTTTGAAAAGAATTGTAATAATCTTTTAACTAAAGTCACTTCTCAATTTCTGGAAGAACATAAACTACTAATTTTACTCTTCTGTTGTCTGGTCTGTGGCTGTGAGATTTCGATTCATTTTTGAAGTGACATTTCCTCTGATATGATGGATCTTATTTCAATTTACATTTTACACTTATTTACATTTTTACTCTTAAGTTGTCTATATTTGTTATAAATGTTATTCTTTCACTAGGAGATTTGCATTTGCTTGTAATTTTAATATTATTGGTGTATACATCCCATTGACCATCATGCGTGCGAGTCGTTTCTTGGCATGTGTATGTTTCAGATCATACTTTATCCTTCAAAGAGTGCCACAAATCTCTCGTACTCTATTATATCCACCACCAGGGGAGAACAAGTCCATATCATAGCCACTTCCTAACACACATACAAATTTCCGCTTCTTCACTATAATTGTCACACTCCTGGTTTGTCTAAACATTCACTTCTTTAGTCACCAGAGTTCCACAATCACAAAGGCAGCACCATTTATCTAGTCCATTAGTAATTACTGCATACACATTTATATCTTTAGGACCCCTGAGGAAGGTTCAGTCGAACCGAAACACGGACCGTGTCGGGTCCCGTGAGAATCAACTGGGTCATTTTACTCTCATGTGGATGTAATTATCTGAACTTTGAACTTAATCTGACAATAAAACAACATCTCAGAACATTGTTGTTCTACAGTTCTTTTGGATTTTTGGTTCTCTGTTTTTTACTTTGGAAACCTTGGGTTTCCGTTGTTTTAATTCCTATTTTTTAAAAAAACCACATGATACTAAGGGGCTCATTTTCAAAAGAAAAAAAGTCCAAAAAATGGCATAAAGTGGCATTTGGATGTTTTATTTGCTAAAACGTCCAAACTGCCAATTTTTAAACACATTTTTTAGATTTTTCTATGCTGTTTCTCTGAAGTGCAACTAAATCTCAAGGGGGCTTGTTGGGGCATGTTTTGGGTGAAGATAGGGCATAAATGATTCGGACATTTTTCTGAATTAAGGGAACATTGCAAAAAACATCCAGGGCAAAACTTGAACGTTTAAGGCTAGACCTGTTTCAAAATCAAGTGCCAAAAAAGTGGCCAAACTGACCAAACGACCACTGGTCCCTTTACAAGGACACAATCACCGAGGCGCAAAATCTATATATACTGCGTATCAACAAGGGATCCAAGAGGAAAAAGAACAAAGAACCGGCGTGGCTCACTGTAGAGGTGAAGGAAGCAATCAGAGACAAGAAATCTTCTTTTAAGGAATGGAAAAGGTCAAAAACGGACGAAAACTGGAACAAACACAAACAACATCAACGCAGGTGCCATAAGGCGGCAAAAGGGGCCAAAAGAGACTACGGGGAAAAAATAGCCAAGGAGGCAAAAAACTTCAAGCCGTTCTTTCGATATATCAAGGGGAAACGACCCGCGAAGGAAGCGGTGGGACCATTGGATGACCATGGAATAAAGGGAGCGCTAAAAGAGGGCAAACCAATCGCAGACAAACTGAACATATTTTTTTGCATCTGTATTTACCGAAGAAGATTTACACAGTATACCGGAACCCATCAGGCTATATGCAGGAAACAAAGACGGGAAGCTGACAGGATTGACGGTCAGTCTAGAGGAGGTGTGTAGGCAGATTGACAGGCTTAAGAGCGATAAATCCCCAGGACCGGATGGCATCCATCCGAGGATAATCAAGGAACTGAAAGGGACCATAGCTGAACTGCTTCAACTAATAGCCAATCTGTCGATCAAATCGGGAAAGATTCCGGAAGACTAGAAGGTGGCGAATGTTATACCGATCTTCAAGAAAGGTTCGAGGGGAGATCCGGGAAACTACAGACCGGTAAGTCTGACCTCGGGACCGGGAAAGATGGTAGAGATGCTGATAAAGGGCCGTATCATTGATCACCTTGATGAACATGGGCTGATAAGGACCAGTCAGCATGGTTTTAGCAAAGGCAGATCATGTTTGACGAACTTGCTGCACTTCTTTGAGGGAGTAAGCAGGCAGATAGACAAAGGCGACCCGGTCGACATTGTGTATCTGGATTTTCAAAAGGCGTTTGACAAGGTTCCACATGAACGACTACTTCGGAAAATTGCGAGCCATGGAATCGAGGGTGAAATATTCACATGGATTAAAAACTGGCTGGATCATAGGAAACAGAGAGTGGGGGTTAATGGACAATACTCGGACAGGAGGAGCGTCACCAATGGAGTGTCGCAAGGTTTGGTGCTTGGACCCATGCTCTTCAACATCTTTATAAATGATCTAGGCATTGGTACGACGAGTGAGGTGATTAAATTTGTGTACGATACGAAGTTATTCAGAGTAGTGAAGACGCAGGGGGAATGTGAAGATCTGCAATGTGACATAATCAGGAATGGGCATCGACATGGCAGATGAGGTTCAACGTGGATAAGTGTAAAGTGATGCATGTAGGTAAAAAAAATCTCATGCGCGAATACAGGATGTCCGGGGCGGTACTTGGAGAGACCTCCCAGGAACGAGACTTGGGAGTTCTGATCGACAAGTCGATGAAGCCGTCCATGCAATGTGCAACGGCAGCAAAAAGGATGAACAGAATGCTAGGAATGATAAAGAAGGGGATCACGAACAGAAAGGAGAAGATTATCATGCCTTTGTACTGGGCTATGGTGCGCCCTCACCTGGAGTACTGCGTCCAGCACTGGTCGCCATACATGAAGAAGGACACGTTACTACTCAAAAGGGTCCAGAAAAGAATGACTAAGATGGTTAAGGGACTGGAGAAGTTGCTGTACAGCGAAAGATTAGAGAAACTGGGCCTCTTCTCCCTCGAACAGAGGAGATTGAGA
Organism: Geotrypetes seraphini; assembly: GCF_902459505.1. Classification (NCBI taxonomy): domain Eukaryota; kingdom Metazoa; phylum Chordata; class Amphibia; order Gymnophiona; family Dermophiidae; genus Geotrypetes; species Geotrypetes seraphini. The sequence goes on from NC_047087.1 coordinate 182,979,485, forward strand.
GGGGACATGATCGAAACATTCAAGGTACTGAAGGGAATAGACTTGGTAGATAAGGACAGGTTGTTCACCCTCTCCAAGGTAGGGAGAACGAGAGGGCACTCTCTAAAGTTGAAAGGGGATAGATTCCATACGAACGTAAGGAAGTTCTTTTTCACCCAGAGCGTGGTAGAAAACTGGAACACTCTTCCGGAGTCTGTCATAGGGGAGAACACCCTCCAGGGATTCAAGACAAAGTTGGACAGGTTCGTACTAAATCAGAACGTAGGCAGATAGGGCTGGTCTCAGTTGGGGCGCTGGTCTTTGACCAGAGGGCCGTCGCGTGAGCGGACTGCTGGGCACGATGGACCACCGGTCTGACCCAGCAGCGGTAGTTCTTATGTTCTTATGGAGGCATGAAAGCATGGCCCCCCTCTTACTTTTTTAGTGGTTACTGACCCCCCTCCCACTCCCCCAAAATATGAGTGAAACAGCTTCAGATGTTATGGCCAGTCCTATTAGAGCAACAAGCAGGTCTCTGGAGTAGCCTGGTGATCAGTGCAGTGGACTGCAGAGAACGGGGCCCAGGCTCATATCCCAATCTAACTAGTTCACTTGTGGTAGAAAGTGTGAGCCCACCAAAACTAGCATTACCGTATTTTGGGCTGCAAACCCCAGACACATGGCCCTGCCTGTTCCGCCCAAGCCCCACCTGGTTCCACCTCCAGCCATGCCCCATTCTGCCCCCCGCCCCCACAAAGCCTCCTCTCTTCTTCCCCGATGAGCTCTGCCCGCATCTGGAGGGCCTGGAGCATGTGTGGATGTGAGTGATGTCATGCACGCATGCTCAGAGACCCTCCAGATGCAGCCAGAGCCCATCGGGCTTTCCAAAACCTGGACAAACTGTCAGGTTTTGGAAAGTCCATTCAGGCACCTAGACAGTCCTCTAAAAAGAGGACATGTCCAGGCTTTCCCAAATGTCTGATAACGCTAGCCAAAACCCACTTAAAATCTACTGTGCCGACATGTAAGTGCCACCTGCATGCATAAGGGCTATTGAGGAGGTATTCAGTTGGGTACAATAGGTTGTGGGTGAGTTTTGAAGCACTCCCCATACAATGTAAGAGGGATCCAGTGAGATGCGTACCTGGTAAATTTTATATGAAATTCACTGCAGTGCACTCTAGGGTGTCTCACTGCTCTGATGGGATGTCTGTGTGGCCAGTGTGCTAAGAATGCTGACCCCTCCTACTGCCCAATGGTTGGTTCGTGTGTGTTTTTCATTTGGATTTTTTTTTTTTTTTTTTTAAAGGGTTCAGAAAGATAGATGGACAAATACATCTAGGAAATGGCAATTAAAAAAAAAATACATTTTTCTGGTTTAAAAATGACCATTTTCTTTTCTGGATTTTTGGATGTTTTCCCCCAAACCTCCAAAATCAGATTTAGATGTCATATTAACGTCCTAGAGAAAGACCTTTGCTTCCCTATGATCATTGTTGTAGGTTCCTGGTGTGTCCATATCTTGAATACTGTGTTCAGTTCTGGTTGCCCCCATCTTAAAAAGGATATACCACAGCCAGTTCAAGCCCAACCATCAGGTAACATAGGACAGCGACCTCTTCTGGGTAGCATAGAGCAGCTGCAGTCAAAACTCAAAAGAACTATCAGCACATGCTTTAACCTTCATTTTATGGAATTTGGGTGATTATCATGACTGTTGAGTGTAATTATCAAAATTTGGGGGATGGAGAGGGGACTGCCACCTTTGTACTGCTGCTGCTACTACTACTACAACTACTACTATTTATCACTTATATAGAGCTGAAAGATGTACGAAGCGCTGTACATTTTGATATTTAATAGACGGTTCCTGTTTGGAAGAGCTTACAATCTCACTTGGACAGACAGACATGACATATAGGGCTCGGGATGCAGAACCCAAGGTGAGAAGTTAGGAGTTGAAAGCAGTCTCAAAGAGGTGGGCTTTTAACTGGGCCTTGAATACTACCAGAGAAAAAGTCCACTGTAGGGATTCAGACAGCTTGTTCCAAGCATACAGCACAGCAGGGTAGAAGGGACATAGTCTGAAGTTGGCAGAGGAGAAGCAGGCTCAGAGTATACACAATAAGTCCCAGCATTCTGCTCAGAGCCAGAAACAAGCAGCGGGGAGCAGAGACAGTCTATATATCTGGCTGGCAGGGCTTGGAATCCCCACCTGCAAAATAAAAGTGAGTTCAGGAGGACGCCTGAGCCCATATTTGGGGAGTTAGTGGTTAAAGTATCCACAGGAGGCCTATTTTAACAACCAGCTCCTATAATTCTTAAAAATTTAACAAATAGCTCTTGTGAGTCGGTGCAAGCCAGTTCCAGCACACCACTACTCTGAATGCAAGTAAAAAGATTTAGAACATGTAGCAAAAATGATAAAGTGAATGGAATGTCTCCATTAGGAAGAGAAGCTGAACAGGTTAGGGTTATTCAGCTTGGAGAAATGTTGACTGAGGGGAGATATGATAGAAGCTTATAAAATTAGGAGTGACCAAGATGGTAAAGGGGATGGAACTCCTCTCATATGAGGAAAGACTTAAACGTTTAGGGCACTTCAGCTTGGAAAAGAGATGGCTGAGGAGAAATATATGGTTGAAGTCTACAAAATCCTGAATGGAGTACAACGGGTACAAGTGGATCAATTTTTCGCTCCATCAAAAATTACAAAGCCTAGGGGACATTCGATGAAGTTACACGGAAATACTTGTAAAACCAATAAGAGGAAATTTTTTTTCACTCAGAGAATAATTAAGCTCTGGAATGTGTTGCCAGAGGATGTGGTAAGAGTGGTTAGTGGTTTTAAGAAATGTTTGGACAAGTTGCTGGAGGAAAAGTCCATAGTCAGCTATTGAGAAAGACATGGGGGAAGCCACTGCTTGCTCTGTATTGGTAGCATGGAATATTGCTACACCTTGGGTTTTGGCCAAGTACTAGTTACCTGGATTGGCCACCGTGAAAACGGGCTACTGGGCTTGATGGACCATAGGTCTGACTCAGTAAGGCTATTCTTATGTTCTTATGATAAATAGGGAACAGTTGTTTATCCTGTCAAACAGCGCAAAAGCAAGAGAACACTCCATTAAATTAATGACTAGTAGACTGAAAACAAATGGTAGCAAGGTTTTCCTCTCCACAGTGTATAATTAAGATGTGGTATCTCTTGCCGGGGGAAACCAACATAACAAGATTCAAAAGAGGATTGTATAGGGTTACCAGACATCCAGATTTCCCTGGACATGCCCTCCTTTTGGAGGACATGTCTGGGGATCCGGATAGCTTTTCAAAACCTGGCACTTTGTCTGGGTTTTGAAAAGCTTCCTCAAAATTGTGTCGAGCAGGAAGGCATCCGCGCATGCATGGATGCCACATGAAGATGCCACATCATGCACATGATGTCATTGCATTGTCTGATGAAAGCAGGCAGCAGGGGCGGGGCTAGGGTGGGATTGGAGTGGGGGTGGGACTGGGGCATAACAGGATGGGAATGAGTGGAATTAGATGGGCCTGGGGATGGGTCTAGGGGTCTGGATTTTTATGGAGTTGAAACATTCCCCCAATGTCTTATAGCAATAGATTATTCTTCATATCCTTAAGGACTGACTGACATCAAAAACTCAGTTTTGGTTCGTACTTACTGACTGAGACAGAAGGCAGGTGGAGAAATACTGACAGGGTGGAGTTTCAGAATGACACACCTATCTACTAAAAAAGATATTAGCAAGGTAAGAACCTAATCTCTTTTTCTAGTGCAATAGGTGTGTCATTCTGGACAGTAGGGATGTACAAAAGCACTCCCAGAAATCTAGGGTGGGACCTCTGCGCCTGCTCGTAACACTGAGGACCCAAAAACAGTGTCTTCCCATGCTACCACATCCACTCTGTAGAACTTGAAGAATGTATGCATAGTGGACCAGGGTGTTACCCTACAAATCTCCGAGCTTCCACCCATGAAGAAGCCGTGCTTCTAGTGGAATGTGCTTTCAAGGAGCCCAGCAATTGCTTGCCACAGGCACTATACAGTATGCTGATGAGATGACCATCTGTATCCATCTTGAAATGGTAGCCTTAGATGCCAGTCTACTGCATCTAGCCTGACTGTTGTGCACAAATAAATGGTCCAACAGTTGGAACTCATTGGTGACCTTTAGATAATGTAAGAGGATTCTCCTACCTGCAGCTCAGAGACTCCTCTTGTTGATGTAATGGCCACAAGGAAAACAGTCTTGATGGTAAGATCCAACAAGGACATCTCTTGAATAGGCTCATAAGGAGCCTGACTTAAGCCATGCAAAACTACATTAAGGTTCCATGACAGAAATGCCTTAGTGCCCCCTTTAGGAATCTGGCTTTATCTGGTTGAAAAGCCAGAGGAGCTTTGCATCCATGGGCTCTGAATCATGAGAGGCCTGCCATTTGGACCCTGAGGGACGCCACTGTGAGGCCTTTCTCGAGACCTGCTTGGAGGAAAGCTAACACCACCTCAATCAGAGCACTAAATGGCTCCACCTTTTATGTCATGCACCAGTGTTGAAACAGCTTCCAAGTCTTAGCATAAGCAGAGACCATCAAAGGCATTTTGGCTCTGAGAAGAGTAGCAATGACTATTTCTGAGTATCCTTTGCACTCAAGAGCCATGCTGTAAGGCCAAAGTGATCCAGATCTTCTATGATCACTAGACTCTGAGATAGAAGATCGGGCTGTTCCTGCAGTCTGAGATCCTGGTTCCTCTGAAGACATACTAGGACCAGGTGCCATACGAACCACTATCCCTGGAGGAAACATGTACAAGAGTTTGTTCTTTGGCCATAGCTAGACTAGGGAATCCAGACCTTTGCTTCTGAGCTTGGACCTTCAACTGAAGAATCGGTCTACCTTCTTGTTCCTCACTGTAGTTATCAGATCGAAAATTGGCTGACCCCCATCAAAAGAATGATAGACTAGAATTCTGCTGCAGATAACATCCATTCTCCCAGATCTAAGGTCCGCCTTCTGAGGTAATTGACCTGGCTATTGACTACTCCTGCCACCAGAACAATAAGTGGGCTTCCAGGCTCAGCTCCGCACTCTTGGTATCTCTTAAGTGACTGATATTCACCACTACTGTAGCATTGTCAGAGCCGATATTGCTGAAGGACTGTCAGGTAAGATTTGCCTCTTTGGGGATGATACCAAAATCTGCTATACAGTAGACACGCCAGATAGTGTGAAAAACATGAAGAAAGACCTGGTGAAGCTTGAAGAATGGTCTGAAATTTGGCAGCTAAAATTTAATGCTAAGAAATGCAAGGTCATGCATTTGAGCTGCAAAAACCCGAAGGAACAGTACAGTTTAGGGGGTAAAGAACTTATGTGCATGACAGAAGAGTGGGACTTGGGTGTGATTGTATGTGATGATCTTAAGGTGGCCAAACAGGTTGAAAAGGTGATAGCAAAAGCTAGAAGTATACTAGGGTACATAGGGAGAGGTATTGCCAGCAGGAAAAAGGAGGTATTGATGCCCCTGTATAAGACTATGGTGAGACCTCATTTAGAATATTGTGTACAATTCTGGAGGCCACACCTTCAAAAAGATATAATAAGGATGGAGTGGGTCCATAGGAAGGCTACTAAAATGGCATGTGGTCTTCGTGATAAGGCGTATAGGGACAGACTTAAAGATCTCAATCTGTATACTTTGGAGGAAAGGCGGGAAAGGGGAGATATGATAGAGACATTTAAATACTTACGTGATGTAAATGTGGATGAGTCGAGTCTCTTTCCTTTGAAAGGAAGCTCTGGAATGAGAGGGCATAGGATGAAATTAAGAGGTGACAGGCCCAGGAGTAATCTAAGGAAATAGTTTTTTATAGAAAGGGTGATAGATGCATGGAGCAGTCTCCCAGGAAAGGTGGTGGAGACAGAGACAGTGTCTGAATTTAAGAAAGCCTGGGATAGGCACGTGGGATCTGTTAGAGAGAGGAAAAGATAATGGTTGCTGCAGATGGGCAGACTGGGTGGGCCATTTGGCCTTTATCTGTCATCATGTTGCTATGTTTCTTAGACTTAGTGTGCCTGTCCTTCCCACCTCTTCTCCAACTTTTGTAACACTAATCAAATGGCCCAAAGCTCCAGTCTGTTCATGGACCATTTTCTCTGGGAGGCTGACCACCCCCCTTGGACTGAGCATCTGTTGCAATGGCCTACCCAGCTGAACAGGCTGGCATCCATTGTGAGAATCACCCACGATGTTATTCTGAGGGGAATGCCATGTAATAACGACTGTGGACGGAGCCGTCAAATCATACTACAGTGGGATTCCGGAGTCCACAGGCGAGCTATCTGAAGAAAGTCCATTTGTATTGACCACTGAGACAGTAGTGTATTCGAGAGAGGATGCATGTGAGCCTTCACCCAAGAGACCACATCTATAGTGGTTGCTATGGAGCCTAGTAGTTGAAGATAGTGCCATGCAGACGAAGCTGGCTTGGCCATCATGTCTGTTATCCGAGTGCAAAGCTTCTGTCTGTATGCCTCTGGATGATAACTTGGCTTTCTGCTTTGTTGTATAGTACATCCAGGTATTGCAGAGATTGGGATGGAACCAGTTGGCTCCTTTAAACATTCACTATCCATCCCCAGGCTCTGCAAGACCTGGTATAGTGAAGGTGAGAGGCACCCAGGGTGGTGGTGCCCCCACCCCCTCCTGCCTTGCGCGCGTACCCCTTCCCTTCCCCGTACTTCTTTAATGTTCCCGGCGCGAGCAGCATCATCAACTTGCTGCTCATGTTGGCTCTCCCTCTGATGTCACTTCCAAGGTGCAGGTCCAGGAAGTGGCGTCAGGGGAAGAGCCGACGCCGGCATGAGCAACAGGTTGATGTTGCTGCTCACACCGGTAACATTAAAGAGGTACGAGGGAAGAGAAGGGGTGCAGGCACGTGGTAGTGGGGGGGGGGGGGAAAGGAGCGGGGGGCAGAGAGGAAGATGGGTGCTGACACCCCCATGGCGGTGCCCGGGTCATACTGCCCTTGCCCTCTCCTTACTATGCCACTGCACTTGAGCCACTGCTGGTTCCCCTTCTGATAGCGATGGCATGTCCGGGTGCCCAGACGGACTTTCCAAACCCAGCAGTTTCTCCGGGTTTTGGAAAGCCCCGCAGCGTCTGGAGGGCCTCTGAGCATGCGCGGATGACGTCGCACTCATCCGGGCTTACTCGGAGGCACTCCAGACCCCGCAGGAAAGAAGAAACAAGGTTGTGTGGGGGCAAGTCTGAGGGGTAGAACGGGGTGGAGTTTGGGGCAGAATGGAGCCGGCTTGGAGGCGGAAAGGGGCAGGGCCTTGCGACCAAGATTTTACCATTTCAAATATGGTAACCCTACTTATACAAAGTCACAGTAGCGACTCCTGCTGCAGTAATCGCGCCAGTGCCCATAGGTAGGGTAATCAGATCTCCGGATTTACCCGGACATGTCCTCTTTTTACAAAACTGTTCAGGTATCCGGACAGGTTATTAAAACCTGGCAGGGCTGTGGGTGGAATGGGGCGGGGCCACACATCCTATTTTTAAAAAAAAATCTGGTAACCCATGGATGTCGAAGCATTTGCCTTGCGACAACCACTGCCACGGCTTTGTAAAAGGGGGTGTTAAATTGCTCTGAATATTGGCCCCTAGGCATCTAAGTTAGGGTATCATGAGACTATTTAGGGGTCCTTTTATCAAGCTGCGGTAGGGGTTTAAATTGCATAAGACCGCGTGTTAAACCGCCTGCCACGCTAGCCGCTAACGCCTGCATTGAGCAGGCGGTAGCTTTTTAGCCGGCCGCGGGGTTTAGCGCGTGATGAGATGCCCGACGCGCTAACCTCGCTAGCGCGGCTTGATAAAAGAACCCCTTAATTTTATTTACTTGGATTTTATTCACTTTTTTTCAGTAGTAGCTCAAGGTAAGTTACATTCAAGTGTCCTAGGTATGTAATTTGCTGTCTCTGGATAGCTTGCAGTCTACTTTTGTTTCTGAGTAATTGGAGGGTTAAGTGAGTTGTCCTAGGTCACAAGGAGCAGTGCTGGAATTTGAACTGGGCACCCTTGGATATCAAGACCCATACTCCAGTCACTAGGCTACTCCTACACCAGGGTGGAGGGTCACAGCTTCCATATTGAATGTGATTGTGGCTGCTACAGCAGCAGTAGCTGAAGTGAATAGGCATCACTCCTGCCCCAATGGAACCTGTTAGACCTCTAGGGATTTAGGGGGCCTAATGGGGAGGGAGGCAGAAAGTTTTCATTTTGTGTTGTTCCCAAGATGATTGGGGGGAGGGAGAGTAACTCACAAACATTTTCCTAACATGTCGCAGGAAATGACACAAAATGAACATTTTTGGGGCACCCCATTCCTACTTTTCTGTAGAATTTTACTCTCCAGAAACTGTATAAAATTAAATTGTAGGTCAAAAGATGTGCCATTTTTTTTTTTAACTTTGCACAATTCTGTACTCTGTTATTCACCAAAATAAATCTGTCCTCAAAGAGAGGGAGCGAGTGTGTGTACAAAAAGAAATGTAAAGATGAAAGGTAGAGAAGTTTGCCAGTGATAGATCGGCCTATAAATAGGGTTTTGCTGCCCTCTGGGGGTCATGCTGAGCACTGTAACTATCAATATAATTGGAAATGGATTTTGAAATTGCTACCATTTAGAGGGCAATTTTCAAAGCCATTTACCCAGGTAAATAGTGATTTACCCAGACAAATTGGCCTATATGAAAGCATCCCTCCTTTTCCCAGCTAAAAGTACACAAGGCTTTCACAGTGTACATATGTTCAGCTAGACTGAGTAGAGTCATTCGCAAGAGTGGGAGACAGTAGGTTAAAGAAAGAGTGCACATAGATTGGATTTTCATTTCATTTCATTTATTCCTCTGTTTATCATTACATTACTTAGTGAGTAACAATAAATATGCATGTGATTAAAACAATAAAACAAACTGAAACATATTACAGACTTTGGAACAAGGGGAGGAGTTGCATAATGTGAAAGCAGGGAAGTCAGGGTTCAAATCCCAGTAATGCTCCTGTGGCTTTGGGCAAGTCAGTTAACCTCCTATTGCTCTTTGGGGACACCTCATATACTTAAATATAACTCACTTCATTCTATTACTGAAAAGGTATGAGCTCAGTCCAAATAATACATGACATCTCAACCAAATATAAAGAACATTCATCTTCTGTACGCTTCCTGGCTTTACACATCTTATAATTTTTTGTCAATGTTTTGGAACAGTGTTTCCAAAGTTGGTCCTGGAGTACCTCCTTTGCAGTCAGGTTTTCAGGATATTCACAAGGAATATGCATGAGATTGATTTGCATACACTGCCTCCATCATATGTGAATCTCTTTCATGCATATTCATTTTGGATATTCTGAAAACCTGACTGGCAAGGGATTACTCCAAGACTGACTTGGGAAGCGCTGCTTTAGAATACAGGAGTGTTTTCAGTTTCTTTATCTATACAAGGCGTTGTCAATCCAGTCCTCAGGACACACCCAGGTTTTCAGGATCTCCTCAATGAATATTCATGAGACAGATCTGCTTGCATTGCTTCCATTCTGTGCAGATCAAGCCTATTTATTAAAGAAATCCTGAAAACCCGACTGGCTGTGTCTTGAGGGGCAAAGAGAGTGAGTGGGCCAAAAGAAGACTAAAGAGTCCAAAATGAATTCCAAATATCAATTTTATTTTTCAACAGTAGTGGAGGAGTACTAAAACAGCACCCAACTTAGATGAATTTCACCATATTGGGCTACACACAGTGGCATACATAAGAACATAAGAATTGCCGCTGCTGGGTCAGACCAGTGGTCCATTGTGCCCAGCAGTCCGCTCACGCGGCGGCCCCTTAGGTCAATGACCAGTGCCCTAAGACTAGCCTTACCTACGTATGTTCTGGTTCAGCAGGAACTTGTCTAACTTTATCTTGAATCCCTGGAGGGGGCCTGGCTATGATATTTTTGCAGTTATCGGCCCAACTCTCTGGAATGCTCTCCCTAATCATGTCAGACTCAAACCTAGCCTCGAATGCTTCAAAAACTCTCCTGAAAACCTTCCTATTTTCTGACACCTTCAACTGACCCCACCTTTCCCATTTCCCCCCTTCCCTCTTTCACATGGTACCTCCATGAGGATCTGCTTTTTCTATTTTTCTATTTCACAACTACCATCTTTCCTATTGAAATATGTAGTTCCCTCTTCCTTCATTTCTTTCTCTTTTTCAAACTGATTATGTAAAATTATGTATATTACATAAGAATAGCCTTAGTGAGTCAGACCAATGGTCCAACAAGCCCAGTAGCCCATTCTCACGGTAGCCAATCCAGGTCACTAGTACCTAGCCAAAAACCAAAGAGTAGCAACATTCCATGCTACCGATCCAGGGCAAGCAGTGGCTTCCCCCATGTCTTTCTCAATAACAGACTATGGACTTTTCCTCCAGGAAATTGTCCAAACCTTTCTTAAAACTAGCTACCCTGTCCGCTCGTACCACAACCTCTGGCAATGCATAGATTTTATTTTATCTTTGATATACTGCAGAGATGTTTTACCTATTGCAGTATCCTCTATAATAAAACCCTAAGCGCGCATACACACTAACAATGCCATGATCCTTGCCACTGTGATGTGTGCCTCCATGGCCGTATTCTATTTGCGGTGCATATGGCTGTTTGCAGTGTGTGGTGCACACGGTGGTTTCAGCGGCGGTTGGAAGCCGGCCTACATGGAAAAAAACCCCGATGCCCATGGAGACAAACAGGAAACGAAGGACCATCGCACGCAGTCGCGCAATCAACTCTAACGTCCATTTTGTGGGGGAATCGAGCACCCTGGAGCAGGAGGACAGGGAGAGAGTGTGAGCATTGGAGATAGTGCCACTGCAGGCACCCCGGCAACAGGAAGAGGAGGAGAGGGCCCGATGATAGGGAGAGACTGCTAGAATTTGGGAAAAAATGGTGCTGCTAGACAGGGGGAAGGGATAATGGCTACTGTTGGACAGGAAGAGCAGGGAAAGGGTGCTGTTAAACAGGGGAAAGGTAAAAGTTAGGGAGAAGTGCTACTGCTGGACAGGGGGAGCAGGGAAAAGGTGCTGCTGGACAGGAGGGAGGTAAAAGTAAGGGAAAAGGCCTACTGCTAGATAGTGGGAGCAGAGAAGGGGGGGTGTTGTTGGACAGGGGGAGAAAAAAGTAAGGAAGAAGGGCTGCTAGCACCCGTTAATTTTGTAACGGGCTAAAAAACTAGTATAAAAAATAAAATAAACTTGGAAGAGCATGGATGGTATTCTCTCAAGTTAGACACAATATTAGAGTAAAAAATATATATTATAGACACATATTATAGTAAAAAATGTGTGCCTAACTGTCCTAAATGACATAGATACTAGGCATAAATCTGGCACTCAAAATTAGGCACAATATCCATGCTAAGCTAGTATTTAGCAAAGGGAACTTTTTGCCAAGCAGTGGCATAACCATAGATGAGCCCAGGTGGGCCTTGGCCTACCCACTTTGGGCTCAAGCCCATCCAAAATTTGTGCTCCTTTATTATGGCTGGCTTACACTTTGGGTGGCTGATGATAGTGTCCTGCAGCTGCCGTTACTGGCCACTGACTCCTTTGCGTATGCTCAGTTTTCACATGTGCACAAAACTTAGCATGTGTGAATCTGGCAGCTATGGCAACTCAGGGGCACCGTCACCGGTCGCTCAAGGTATAAGTTTGTTCAGTGGGGAGAAAGTCTTCAGCTGGTAGGGTTTGGGGATCCACACAGCTCAGGTATTTTCTTTTAGTTGGGGAGGAGGGTGCCCTAAATAGGCCATCTGGCTACTGCTCATGGTTGTATATTCTTTTGCAGTTGTTAATAAAGATAATTTGGAAAAAAAAAAAAAAAGAAAGAAAGGGGTAAAATTTCAAGATCACTTTCCTTCTATCCTGTTGGAGTTGCATGAACTCCCACTTGGTTGGAGAACAAAGTTTAAGGTCTTTATGCTTTTGTTTAAAATTGTTCTTATGGCAGTTGTCCCTGCCTTTTATTCATGTAACATTAATCAAAGTGTGTTAGATGTCACTTCTTTGAAAACTGCTCATTCATTGAGTGTCAGAGGGTGGCAAGTTCAGCAGCTGAGCCTCAGCTGTGTGGAACCCGCTCCCATCACTTTTACATTTGGAAACATGTGAAACCCCATTTTGCATAGGGCATTTAGGGAAGAATTGGAACGTCCAGGTCAGGGCACCCAGTTTCCCTGGTGTTTTACAAAAAGGTTCTACCTAATACAGAGCCTTCTGTAAACTACTAGAAGGATGCCAGCAAATTCATGGGGATTTCCCAGAACATATTATGGGCAATTCCAGGGGCAGAAGAACATCATTTTGTTTGGGAGGACCACACAAACCAAGTTCAGCCCCAGTCCTCCATTTCCCTGGATACTATGTAGGAGGAAAAACACTGGTAGAGTCGTGATGCTTGTGACCCGCCCTATTCCACTGCCTATGGGCATTTCTGTAAACTAGGTACTCACATCTATGCGTTGTTTCGCATAATGACATATATGTGGTATAGTGAGGGTACGAGGTGCCCTGGGTGGTGCCACCACCCCGCTTCCTCCTCTCTGCCTCCCCGCTCCTTCCACGCCAAGCCCCCACTCCTTCTGCGCCCCCACACCACACTCATGCCTTCCCTTCCCACGCCCATACCTCTTTAAATCTTTACCAGCGCAAGCAGCTTCTCTGGCCTGCTGCTCGCACTGGCATTGGCATTCCCTCTGACGTTTAATCAAACTTCCCTCTGACGTTTAATCAAAATTTGATATACCGCCTATCAGTCTTCTAAGCGGTTTGTACATAATAAAAATAGTAAAATAGGGCAAACATGCAGCACCTATGCGCACTGATGTCCAGCGCGATTGTCTGCTCCGTATTTTCGACGCTCGATTGTCTCGCGTGCTTTTGTCCCATCACCATTGGAAATATAGAATTAAGGTAAAGAAGCACAGGTAAGGCTAGACTCAATTAGGGCACAGGTCTTTGACCTAAGTGCTGCCACGAGAGCGGACTGCTGGGCACGATGGACCACTGGTCTGACCCAGCAGCGACAATTCTTATGTTCTTATTATAAAATAGGAAAGAGAGCCATATAGGGGAAATGCAAAAGGAAGGGGGATCCCATCTGATAACCAAAGAAGAAATGAAGATAAGTGCATTAGAGGTTGAACGCATCATTAAAAAGAAACGTTTTTAGCTTTCCTTTGAAACGATCTAGCATGGGTTCATCCCGTAGTTCAAGGGGTAATGAATTCCAAAGAGATGGGGCTGTGACGGAGAAGTTTGTTGTTCATATAGTGCTAATACTGTGGAGAGATGGAACCGTTAACAGATTTTGTGATTGTGATCTCAGTGTTCTAGCTGGGGTGTAGGGAATTCGAAAATTTCTTGGCCCCGCGATCCAGAAGTGATTTCAGAGGGAGCCAGGCCAGTCCAAGCAGCAGGCTTAAGTAGTTGCTCACGCTGGCAAAGATTTTAAAGAGGTACGGGGCGGGGAAGGGAGGGCACAAGCTTGGCGTGGGGGGTGCAGAGAAGTGCCGGTGCCTCCACCAAGATGGCACCCAGGGCAGTCCACCCCCATACTACGCTGCTGCACACATATGTTCGTTAATGCAAATATTCCTCAAATACCTCAAATATTGAATGTAGCGCATATTTGCAAGAGCGTACAGGAGTGGAACTCCCACATATTTTTTTTTTTTTTTTTTTACATTAGGGATTTCTATTCCGCCATTACCTTGCGGTTCAAGGCGGATTACAAAAGGTTAATTTAAAAAAGCAGAGTTACAATGATTAGCTAGAGAGGTAAGTTGTAGATCTTATAAACATTTAACGTGTTGTTGTGGGTGAGGTGGTTTGTAAAAGAATTAAAAGGTGGTCACAGTGGAGGTTCTTTTGTTATTATTAGTGCGGTAATGGGTAGATCTAATGTCAGTTTTAGAGTTACTAAGAGGTCGTGATGTTATTGCTGTTTCAGGAATTTCTTGAAAAGTATGGTTTTTATTTCTTTTCTGAACGTCCTATAGTCTGGGGTGGTCATCAGAAGGTTGGAGATTTGGTTGTCCAGTCTTGCGGCTCGAGTGGCTAGGAGGCCGTCGTGTAGTTTTGTTCTTTTGACTTCCTTGATTGGGGGGGGTATGAATGGGGAGTGCGTTTTTCTGTGTCTGGTAGTGGGTGCTTGGATGAGGCGATTGTTCAAGTATGATGGGCTGTCTCCGTGTAGGGTTTTAAATAATATGCAGTAGAATTTGAATTGGATTCTTTCTTGGATTGGAAGCCAATGTGAGTTGATGAAGGCTTCAGTGATGTGATCATGTTTTCTCAATGAATAGATGAGTCTCAAAGCTGTATTTTGGATTGTTTGGAGTTGTCTAATCGTCGTTGCAGGGCAAGGAAGGAAGAGGATGTTGCAGTAGTCCAGTATACCTAGTATTAGGGATTGCACTATAAGTTGGAATTGTGTTCTTTCAAAGAATTTTCGGACTTGTCTCAGATTTCTCATGATTGCGAATGATTTCTGGATTGTTTTATTTATTTGCGGTTGCATAGTGCCGCGTCTGTCTATGGTCATGCCAAGTAGTTTTATGGTGGTTTGGATGGGGTATTTGATTGCGTTTATATCTAGGTTGATTGTGGTTTGGACCTTGTCATTTTCGAGAAGGATGAATTTGGTTTTGTCTTGGTTGAGTTTGAGTTTGTGGTTTTTCATCCAGGTTGTGACTGTTTCAAGTGTTTGGTGAAGTTTGTCTATCATGGTAGGTTTAGAATGATCGTATGGGATGAGGATGGTGATGTCATCGGCATAACTATAGGTGGTTATGCCTAGATTGTCCAGATGCGTTCCTAGAGAAGCAGTGTAGAGATTGAAGAGGGTAGGGGATAGTGGAGATCCTTGTGGTACGCCGCAAGGGTTTGACCAGGATTCTGACTTTTCTTTGTTAGATTTTACACTGTAGGTTCTGAGTTTTAGGAATCCTTCAAACCAAGAGTATACTTTATCTGAGATGCCTATTGCGTCTAAGATCTGTAGAAGGATGTTGTGATCCACTAAGTCGAATGCCGCAGTTAGGTCCAGTTGTATGAGCAGCATTTTTTTCCCTGTACTAAGGTGTTGTCTGACGGTATCCATAAGGGAGCCTAGTAGTGTCTCTGTACTGAAGTTTGTTCTGAATCCTGATTGCATGGGGTGGAGTAGGTTGTGGTCATTTATGTAATTGGTGAGGAGTTTGGCTACTAGGCCTTCTATAATTTTGACATATAGCGGAATTGAGGCTATAGGTCTAAAGTTAGATGGGTGGTTTTGTGGTGCTTTTGGGTCTTTTTGGATTGGGGTGATGATGATTTCCCTGAGGTCAGCAGGGAATGTGCCTTCTGTGAGCGTGAATTGAATCCATTGTAGAATTATGGTGCGGAATTTTACACTAGAGGTGGTAAGGAGATATGAGGGGCAGTGGTTGAGGTCACAGGAGGCATGACTGTATTTTTTGTATAATTTGTTGAATTCTGACCATTGTATGTTGGGGAATTGAGTCCAAATTCTGTCTGCAGCAGTTGCCTCTTTTCCTGAAGGGTGGATTGTGATTGTGTTTTGATGGGATGGGTTAGTGATGAGAGTGGCTCTGGCGTTTGTAATTTTGTTCTTGAAGTGTTCTGCTAAGAGGGTGGGTGATGGTGGAGGGGTGTTCGTGGTGGTTGTGTATGGTTTGGTGTCTGTTAGTTCTTTCAGGATTTGGAATATTTTTTTGGAATCTTGGGTTTCCGTGCCTATGAGATTAGTATAGTAGCTTTTCCTCTTATCCCTTAGTAGATTTTTGTATTGTTTGTTGATTTTTTTCCAGTCGATTTTTGTTTGATCTTGGTTCTTTTTTCTCCATTTTCTTTCTAATCTTCTACACTGTCTTTTGAGTTGGAGCAATTCATTATCAAACCATTGGTCTGATTTCCTGCTGGTTCTGGTTTTGGTTTGTAGGGGGGCCAGATCATCAAGGATGTTGGTGGACACTTTTTTCCAGTGGGAGATGAAGTTTTTTGGGTCGCAGTCTTGGATAGTTTCGTCTACATTTGACCAAAAAATGGTTGGGTCGATATGTTTGCGTGTGGTATATGTGGTTTTTTTAGCTTGATGTGTGTGTTTGGTCTTGGTCCAGTTGATGTTGAAGTTGTATGTGTAGTGGTCTGACCATAGGGATGGAGACCATGTTCCGTTAGGAATTTGGATTGCTGGATTGGATGGTTGGTGAGTCATGAATGCAGCAATGTCCAGTTGATGACCTTTTTCATGGGTGGTTTGTGGGTTTAGGATCTGGAAGGATAAGGCATTGAGGAAGGATAGACAGTTATTTGCTGGTGTGGAGGTTGTGTCTTCTAGGTGCAGGTTTAGGTCTCCTAGGATGAGGTTATATTCGGCTGTTAATGAGTTTTGGTAGATGAAGTTTTCAAATTCAGGTTTTACTGTGGTCCAGTTTCCTGGTGTTATGTAGCAGAGCAAGCAGTTTAGTGAGTTTTTTAGTGTTGGGTTTGTGAGGTGACACGCTAGGAAATCCATTTGCGGAGTGGATGTTTTTTCAAGTATGTTTAGAGTTAGGGAGTTCTTGAATATTATTGCTAGTCCTCCTCCTCTTTTTTTTTCTCTGCAGGTTACTGTTATTTTGTATCCCGGCGGGCAAACTTCTTTTATTCTAGGGTCTGTGTCTGAGGTTAACCAGGTTTCAGTGAGGAATAGGCAGTCAAGTTTTTCTGTTTTTATCCAATTTTTTATGTTTTCTGTTTTGGGTAAGTTGCGTACATCTCTGCCACATATATGAGGTGGGGGGGCTGAAATATTCTCAGTTCAACCAAGAGAATGACGTCGATATGGTTCAATCAATGATCTGTTTTAAATCTTTATTGATTTTCCAACTGTCAACAGTGCAGTACGCAAGTATATAAACATGTATAATTCAAGAAATGCACATTTATCTTATAAACATATATGAGCAACCACTTTAGCCCCCCTCCCCAATGACTAATCAGTAAACCACAAATACATAGATTCTTTCAATAACCTTTCCCTATTTGAAATAATAATGTATCCCCCCCCCACACACACACACACACCTGCCCTGGATGTGTAAACTCAAAGGCAAAAACTAAGATCAGTTATCATTCCTTATAGAATTTTGACAATGGCTCCCAAACATCCATGAATTTCCTATAATGTCCCTGTTGTATGGCCATCATACGTTCCATTTTAAAAATGTGGCATACAGATTCCCAGCAGAAAGTATAATTTAACCGATCCCAGTTTTTCCAGTTCTTCAAAATAAGTTGCATTGCAACTCCTGTCATTATAAAGAGGAGTTTGCTATTATGTGAAGATATTTGTCTTTTAGCCCTCATTGACGTGCCAAATAGCACAGTAGCATACGTCAGTGTCACTGGATTTTCCAATAATTTATTCACTTGACCCCAAATGGATCTCCAAAATTTAAGTATCAAGGTACAATAGAACAGTAGATGATCCAATGTCCCCACATCGAGATGACAGTGCCAGCATCTATTAGACTTGGAACTATCTAATTTCTGTAATCGAACAGGGGTCCAAAAAACTCTATGTAGCAAAAAAAAAACTTGTTTGTCTCATAGATGCAGACGCCGTACATCTCATCCTCCAAATCCAAATTTGTGGCTATTGAGACGCAGAAATCAATGATCTGAAACAATGTCAAAACATAGAATTTTGTTACATACCCCTTGAAATTTTCACCGGTGCGAGCAGCATCTTCCACTTGCTGCTTGTGTCGGCCTCTGATGTCACTTCCTGGTCATAGGACTAGGATGTAACTTCAGAAGGAAGCCGAAGCCAGCACAAGCCAGCAGGTGGAAGAGGGCAAACATTTTAAGAGGTACATGGGGCAGGGAAGGCGTTCAACTAGTGGGTAAGGGTGGGGGACACATGGTGCTATTGTAGGGTCATGAAATGGTTAACTGTTGTTTAAAATATTGCTCTGGCCTACATAGCTGAAGAAAGTTTACAATCTATTGACTTCATCTGCTTAAAATGTATGTCCCTGCCTTACCACATTGTAAGCTAAATAGATAAGAGTTTGAGCCATGATGTGCCCTGCCCTTCTGTACATGTAGCATTTAGACCTGTAAGATTTAGATAAGCAGAGAAATGAGCTAGTTTCCTATAGGACTATAAGTTGTACCCCTTAACCTATTATAAGTGCTGGCTTAGGACCAATAATAATTGTAGAAAGTTATAGAAGTAACAAATGAAAATTGTAGTTTTTGCATATATTAGTATGCGAAAAGGGCATAAAAGTCTGTGTATTTCCTGTTTCTGACACTCTAGTAGGCAGGCTCTTAACTGCACTAGAGTCCGGTATACCGTAATAAATCTCTTGTACTTTCTTCACGCCTCTGACTTTGTGTGTCCAAGTGAACCTTTCACTATGATGCTGGGTGCCATCACCCTGGGTGTCAACCTCCCTCACTACAACACTGAACACCCATAGAAATATAATGGGCATGTCGCCATGGGAGTGGCCTAAGGGATCTGGCCAATCAAAATCTTAGGCCATTCCCAGTGCATTCCAGAATGCACTGCAAGAGAGGCCTAAGATTCCGGTTGGCCCAGGTACCTAAGGCCCCTCCTATGGGAGGGGACTTAAGTACCTGGGCCAATCAGGGCCTTAGGCCCCACCCTGGTATATCCCACGATGCACCAGGAAAGGGCAGGCCCGCCATTCTAGTGAAGGCAGGCCAGCCAGCTGGAGGCAGGAAGGATGCCTTCAGTCGGCCATCTCAATAAGGTAGGGGGGGTCCAGATGGGCTTAGGGGATCTGGGTGGGCTACTTTTTGGAGTGGGGGGTTCCAGCAGGAGGGATTGGGTATCCCTCCTGCCAACGATCTTTTGCAGTGGTGGGGGGTTCTGGTAGGAGGGACTGGGCATCTCTCATGCCAGTAGTCTTCGCGGTGGGGCGATGGGTTGCTGAGGCCGCTAAACTGATCGCAGCAGGGAGATTCTCTTGCCGCGATCAGCTCAGCAGCAACACGATTCTCTTACCGGCATCTGTGACATGGACGCCAGTTAGAGAATTGTGATGTTAGGCAGGCTTAGGTGTCTGTCCGTGAGGACAGATGTGATTCTATATAGGATACCAGTGTGCGATTCTCAAAAGCCACTTAGGCAGCTTCTGAGACCGAGCATCCTATACAGAATCCAGCTCTTTATGTCCTCTAGTGTTACTATTTCTCCATCTCTGGAAAAGATTTGTTTGTAGATTAATAATAATAATAATAATAATAATAATTTTATTCTTATATACCCTTTAATACTCTCTTACCTGTACCCTCTGTTATACGGCATTTAAGTTATTCACATTAGGACCTACCTCAGAGCTGCTCAGCTTGTTTATGAGATTCCTGTCTGGAAAATATTAGAAGCCTTACTGAAATCTAAAATAGCATATCTGATGCTGGTCCTTGATCTAATTCTTTGGCTACATGGTTAAATAAATTGACCAGATAGTTTTGAGAAGATCTCCCTCTCATAAAACCATGCTGCCATGGGCTACACTCCCTGGATTCTAGACACTTCCCTGGGCTTTCCTTTACTAGTGAGACCATTAATTTATGCACAATTGAGGTCAGGCTTAGTGGCCTATAGCACTCTCTCCCCCAGATCCTATATATGGCACCCAAAGTTGCATGCCAAAATCTGAGCACATCAAGTTGTGCATGCAACTAAATTGATTAACAAGCTCTTACTTAGCAATAACTGGGTGCTAACAACCAATTATTGAAGTTAATTGGCATCAATTAGGATTTGCCTGCAGTGACAGGGTGGAACACCTGTCACTGGCCAGCGGAGGGAGCCCAAGCAGTGGAACTCATTGAACCTGAGAGGAGAGCTAATCTGCATCGAGCTGCAAGTACTCCAGGGAGCTGTCCACTCACCGTGAGTGGATTGTAGTGCTGAAAACAGCTCCCAGCACAGAGTACTCAGAAGGCAAGGAGCTCCTTCAGAAGCTAGGTGACCCTTGGAAGGAGGAATGCTGGCTTCAGGCCTAACTCCTGGTAAGCCCTGAAGGCCACTGCTGACTGGTGCTGATAGGGGGCCTGGTGCAGCAGATTAGAGTCCTGACAGGGGGGGACTGGTGCAACAGAGAATGGAAGCCCGGTGGTAGGAAGGTCAGAGGGGACCTATATACTGGCAGAGAGATCTGGCCCTGGAGTGAAGCCCAGTGGTGGGAGAGTTCAGAGAGACCAGCAGAAAAGAGCTAATAGTAGCTAGAGGGCCTGTTAGAGACTGGAGTCAAGGAAGTGGCTCAGGTTTGACAACCAGCAGTGGGACCGGTGAAGAAGGTGGTGGTGAATGGCAAATTGTATACTTGAAAGCAAGAAGGAAGTTTCTCAGTTGAAACTTCCTATACTTCAGATAAGTATCTACGAGGGACAGCTGAAAAGTTCTCAGCCCAACCAACATAGTTGGGGCAGTCTCTATCGAGGGCTTTATACTTAGTCCAGTGATTTTCCACTTTTTTCATTCTGTTGGAAAAATATGGAGTGAAAAAAGTGGAAAATCACTGGACTAACTCCCTTTTTAACAAGCTGTGCAAGAGGTTTTTAGGAATTACATTAGTGATTTCTAATTTGCCATTACCTTGCGGTTCAAGGCGGATTACATAAGAATTGTCATGATATTTAGAAGAACATAAGGAATAGTCTGGACATTTTCTGATTTTCTAAGGATTGGATAATATTGCAGGTGAAGCTTGGGACAGATCTGGTTGTGTTATACTGGCTTTATGTATTTTTTTTGAAAAGTGGGGTTTTTGTTTCTTTTCTGAAAGTTTTGTAGTCTGTGGTCGAAGTCAGCAGATTGGTGAGTTTGCACCAGACTACCCCAGCTTTGTTGGTTGGGCTGAGAACTTTGCAGTGACCCCTCGTATGTTAACATAACTCTTGGTGCAACTGTAGTAGAATGAGAAAAACTTTAAAAAAAAGCTTTCTTTTTGCATTGGTTTCTAAATTTTCAATTGTAACTCTCATGCCACAAAAGTTGCTTAGTTGTTTCATGAGATTTCTCCAAATTATCAATTTGTGCCCCAATCTGCTGCATCTGACTAGTTTGATTCTCCATAGTCCCATGAAGGGCAGTTATTTCATAAATCACTTCCTTTATGCAAGGGACCATCACTCTCATTAGTAGCATGGCTGTAAATTCAGCATCAGCAAATGGCCGCTGAAAAAAAATTCATGCAGGAGCTCTTACTGCCTCCTAATTAGGAGAAGCTGAGGGAGAAATTCTATATAAATAGGTGCCTAAAGTTAACAAGCTCATAATTAGAAAAAAAATAAAAAATTAATTGTGTGAAAGGTGCCTATCTTCTTAGGCACGGTTCTATAAAAGGTATCTATCGCATGGCACCTAATGCCAAAGTAGGCGTGTTTAGGGGCAGAGAAGGTCTTAAGCGCCGCTAGGCACCATTCTCTAACTCCCTCCTTCAAAAATCCACACTAGCGTTTTTAGTGCTGGCCGTGGTGGTAAGAACTCCGACGCTCATAGAATTCCTATGAGCATCGGAGTTCTTACCACCACGGCCGGCACTAAAAATGCTAGCGCTGCTTTGTAAAGGAGGGCCCAAAGGACTTAGGAACCTATAATGTAGGCCTTTAAAACCCTGGACTACATTACAGGCACCTAAGTTTTAAGTTAAGTGTGATTCTGGAATAAGTGCCTAATTTGGATTGACAAGAGTTAAGGCGCCAATCTTTTTGGTACACCATCACAAGCGCGGAGGACAACGACGTGCCGACATTTGAACCCAGGACAAATGCGCGCCGCCGCTTCCACCGCTTTGAGGCCTTCCATTTTACGTTCTGAGGGGGGGGGAACTCCCCGACTACAGTTAGAACTACTCACCCTCCCGTGGTGGGGAGGGGGGGGTGGGGGAGAAAAAAAGAACACCAGTACACTGAAAACTCCCATTCTCGTTCTTTTCGAGAGTTTTCAGTAGAGCGCAAAAGGGAAGGCCTGAAAGCAGTGGAAGCGGTGGCACGCCTTTCTCCTGCGTGCAAATTTTGGCGTGGGATTGTCAGCACGCCATTGTCCTCTGCAGTTCTGATACGTTACCATCTTTTTAGACGCCATTTTACCTAAGGACTCCTGCATTGTCACTGTTATTCAGTTAGTACGCTCTAATGTAAGTGTGTAATATTTTAATATTAATCACTTGTTTGTCAGTTTTAAAATGAATAAAGAATTTAAAAAAAAAAAAAAAAGTGTGCCAGCTGAATAGCACTTCCATAACCATTTACTGCCCCTGAGATGCCCCCTTCCAAAAAATAAATACTGCATGGTTAGCACACACAAACGGCAAAGCTAACACAAAATGCTTTAATGCATCCTGCACTAGGCCATTTTTCTGAATTAAGAATTTATTAATGATTAAGGTGGTTTAGTAAAAGGGACCTTAAGTCAACTATTGCCTGCTAAATCATCTCAAAAGTGACAGCCCCTATAGAAGAGGCCAATTCCTCACCAACAGTTTCTTCAGCTGACAAGAGTACTTGTGGGATAGATAAACTTAGAAAAGCTAGCTTGAATAACAACAAAACAATTTTAACAGCATTTCCCTGGTTGTATGTGGCTCTGGTTTGTTTTTGCCCCCCTGCCTTTATTAGTTTTATTGATATATATGTTTTCTATTTAATGTGTTTTACCTAACATGTTGCCCCGAAAATAAGACAGTGTCTTATATTTACTTGGGGCCCAAAAAAGTCACTAGGTCTTATTTTCGGGGTATGCACATGACTATCTCTCCCTTCCTCTCCTTCACCCCAATTCTTCTTTTTTTTCTCTCCTCCACATGTGCAGTATCTTTCCTCCCCTACCTCCCATCCCTCGTGCAGCCTTGCCCAGCTTCTATCCTTCCCTCTCTCCCATCCTTTGTGCAGCAGAACCCTTGAGCACCCTCCAACCCCCACTGCCCAGCCAAACCCCCACTGCCCCTCCATCCTTCCCTCCCCACTGACCATAAACGAGCCCTACCTTCATGCGAAGCAGCATCGGGCCGGCAGCACTCTAAATAGGCTGCTTGGCCTTGTCCGTCGGGGATTTTACTCAGTAATGCGGTAGAGTGAAATTCCCGACAGACAAGGCCAAGCAGCCTGTTTAGAATGCTGCTGGCCCGACACTGCTTCGCATGAAGATAGGGCTCCCTCCATACTGGGTGAGGGTATATCTGTGTTCTGTGTGTATGAAAAACATGGTTTTCTGTTGGCGTTGACTAGCCTTGCTTGGTGAAATGCATCAGGCATGGTTCTTGGGAGCACCTTGAATTAACCTGATTTGAATCTCCTTATTTTCTGCTAATCTTTTTTTTTATGTTGGGCTCTTTGGTGGACTGCTTGCCTTGTTCTTTCGTTACAAGTTAACATACATGGAGTGGAACGTACTAGAGGAGTTACAGATTTGGTTGTTTATGGGTTACAGTTGGTTGACGTAGAGTGAGGCAGTTGAGAGGCATTGTAAACCTAGTTATTAATATAGACTTATATTTCGGATAGTATTACTGCTTTACAATATATTTGAATACTTTTATATACATATTGAAAGGGTTCAGAGTTAATGTCCTGGGTAAGTAGGTGGGAAGGGAAGGAAGGGGAATTTGTTCAGAGATGTTTGGGGGTGGCATAGAAGAAAAACTGTGCACTGGTATACTAATCTTTGTTTTGAATTTTAAAAAAAGAAAGAAATACAGGTGGAAATAAAGAAGTAGATAAGAAAACAGATAAATGGGGCGGGGCATGGTGGGGCGAGGGTGGAGTGTGGGCGGGGCAGGGCCAGGGGTCCCAGTGTACTTGGGTGCCTAGGGGCCGTCGAAGAATTAATCCTGCCCTGCACACAAGACAAGAAAGCTAGCTTATTACTTAAACGAAAGAAAAGCCTCAGACAAACGGAGAGGTGAGCATTTTCATTTCCCTTTTGGGTTTGTGTTTTGTGTTATAGGATGGCCTGGATTTGGCGCTAAGACCCTGAAGCAGTGGTTACTGGCCACAAAACGATCGTCGGCCTAGCCTGTTTGTGTCAATGGGGTTTTTTTTTACCATTAATCATTCTCAGCTATTTTTTTGTTCCCACCTGCTAACTTTAAACTTCTGTGAAAGTTTTTTGCCTATGATGCTCGGGTGGAAGAATGTGGGTACACCTCTCCATTTGTCTGAGGCTTTTCTTGCGCCTAAGTAATAAGCTAGCTTTCTTGGCTCGTGTGGTATTTTTGTTTTGGAGTAATATTTTTGTATTATACTTCCCTCCATTCCTCCCTGTTTTTTATGCGGTGATATCACGCACATGCGTGGATGCATGTGACATCATCACGTTCGACGCGGCTCAGTTCATGAGAACAGGTTGAGGGGCAGGGCTGGGGGTTGAGGCTGGGGTGGAATGGGGCGTGACTTGAGTGGAACAGGGTGGGGCAGGCTAGAATGGGGATGGCCTGAGGGTGGAGCCATGGGTCCGGATTTTACAATAGTAAAATCTGGTAACCTATCCTCAACTACTTTTGTCTTTAAAGCAGGGGTTTTCAAAGCAGTCCTCAGGACATACCCAGCCACTCAGGTTTTTCAGGATAACTGAAACATGCACATCACTCTTCCTTGTCAAGTAACATAGTAAATGCTGACAGATAAAGACCTCAGGCTGTCTTCAGTTAAATGCTAAATAAATGTTAACCCTTATATACTATGGGGTGATTAATTTATCAATAATCTAGTGTCCTCCAATGGAACGAGTGAGATACAAAAGTTTTTTCCCCCGTTAGTGGAGGGATGGTTTCGTCGAATATGATGTCACCATCAGCTGTACCGGGAGATATAAATAATAGAAGTGAGTACGCCGCAGCCATTTTTTGTTTACAATACTTGGTGGTCTGATAATGCGGCGAAAGCTGGTTTAGGTAAGAACTAAGGGATGTAAAACATCATATTTTGAAAACTTTGTTGGCGTTTTTATAAAGTTTACTTGAATTAAAGTCTATATTGTTTGTTTAACATCTAGGGATATAAGCCTTGAAAAAACCCGCTGGGTGAAAAATGTCGGCACGAATGTCCCTACAAGTTGACTACTAAACTAATAACAGCTAAGTACTTTGCCAAAATGTTTGAAAAAGTAAGAATATTTATATAGTATAGCCCGGTGAAGACATGGTACGTGAAGCCGGATACAGAGAGTCCACAGTGCAAGGCCAGCCGAAGGGAGACTGTAGGAGCTGTGCCTAGTCCTGAGCACATGGTGGAAGAGTCCTGAGCACATGGCAGAACAGTGAGCGGAGAGTGTGCTAGCAGGAAGAAGCAGAGAGAGGAGCAGAGAAGGCGGTGCTAGCAGGGGAAGAGGCGAGAGCTAACTCCGCCCACCCCTGACGTCACCAGCCAAACTCCCCCCATAAAAGGGGACGAGCCAACGGCGCGCAGCCGAGAGCGCCTTTGCGAAGAGCCTTGAGAAGGGCCTTGTACAAGGCCTAATCTAAACTTTTCATTCTCATATACAACCAAACACACTCACAAACTCTCTAGTATCTTCCTCTTTCTCCTTGCATACTCTCTGACATCTCAACCTTTCTCTATACAGAAATAAATCTCTCTAACTTGCATACTCTCTGACATCTAAACCTTTCTCTTTACAGAAATAAATCCCTCTAACTTGGAAATGGCAGGGAGGATACGGAGTACCAAAGCTACTATCAAGATCGACACTCCAGCATCCGGAGGGACCCAGGGGATGGTCAAGGTCTGTACACAAAAGGCAGAGGGCGACATGGATCAGAGGGCAGAGGTCTCAGTGCAGACCGAGACCTTCCCCCCCCCCCTCCCAAAGTGCACTACAGTCTCTACGCAGACAGAGGAGCTAGGAAACTTAGGCGAGGATATCTTGCAGGAACTACTGAGCCTCAGGGAGGAGGTAAAGCGCCTGAGGAGCATCAGGGATGACGAGGCCTTCATCGACGACGCCATCCTGGAACTGTCACACATCACAGAGAGAACCCACGACAGGTCCACCCTCGACACGCCCAAACCTACAGCACTAAACACAACGATTGGAGTAAAGGAGATGATTGGAAATGCTGGCCCCTGGCAACTAGTAACATCCTCTACGGGCAAGCGAAGTAAACCCACCTCATTCTCACTCTCTTCTTCTTCTTTTTCTCTTTCTCTTCAACAGGATAGCCGTTCATCAATACCACAGCTAACTCTCAGAAATAGATTTCAGATCTTACAGGATGGAACCACCGAGGAAATAGCAGAAGGGACTCATGAGGATACCCAGCTCACAACGTCAAATCCAGAGCACGCAGACCGGCCCCCTCAGAAGGAACGAAGAGTGGTAGTCATTGGTGACTCCATGCTAAGGGGCACCGAGGGACCAATTTGCAGGCCTAATTTGCAGTCAAGAGAGGTCTGCTGTCTCCCTGGAGCCAGGATCCAGGATATTACCACTAGCCTAGACAAAATTCTAAAACCTAATGATCATTTTCCCATGTTTCTCATCCATGTAGGCACAAACGACACTGCTAGGAATGCCACAGAGAACATCCCCAGAGATTTTGGAGCGCTGGGAAAGAAGTTGAAGCAGATAGGAGCACAGGTGGTCTTTTCATCAATTCTTCCAGTAAGAAACAAAGGCAGAGCTAGAGAAGAGCGTATTCAACGGACTAACGAATGGCTCCGAGAATGGTGCATAGAAATGAACTTTGGATTCCTAAACCACGGCGAGACGCTCCAGGGACTACAAGGACCAGATGGACTCCACCTAACCAGAAGAGGTAGAAACGTATTTGGACATCGATTGGCCCGCCTACTCCATAGGGCTTTAAACTAGGTAAGTTGGGGGAGGGTACATACTTATATCCTAGAGCAGTAAGAAACCACCCTGAGGAGGCAAGTCGCACTCACACTACCAAATCTAAGTAAGTACCAATGATATCCACAATAATTCAGGGAGAAATATCACTGATAATTTAGGAGCCACACTAGCTCGTAAAGGAATCTCTTCACAGATATGGAGGGCTATGTATGTTAATGCACACAGCTTGGGCAATAAAATTCTAGCACTAGAGACTGAGATAACAAACGCCAATCTTGACGTGATAGCGATATCCGAAACCTGGTTTACGGAATCGCATGGGTGGGATATGGTTATACCAGAGTACAACCTACTTCGTTGCGACCGAGAGGGTAAATTGGGAGGAGGAGTAGCGCTATACACTAAGGAAAGAATCAAAACCACTCATCGAAAATTACTGAACAAGCTGAAATCGATAGGATTAGGAGACACTCTAACTACATGGGTTGGGGATTGGCTGAGCGGTAGACTTCAGAAGGTGGTGGTGAACGGTACCCCATCCGAAGCATCGGACGTGATCAGTGGAGTGCCGCAGGGCTCGGTCCTGGGCCCTATTCTATTTAACTTATTCATAAGAGATATGACGCAAGGACTTAGAGGAAGGGTATCACTGTTCGCCGACGACGCCAAACTTTGCAACATAGTAGGCAAAAGCTTATTACCTGATAATATGACACACGACCTACTGTTGCTGGAACAATAGCCAACTACTTGGCAGCTAGGCTTCAATGCTAAAAAATGCAAGATAATGCATCTGGGTAAGAGAAACCCGCGTAGAACTTATGTACTAAATGGTGAGACCTTGGTTAGGACCACGGCGGAACGCGACCTAGGGGTGATCATTAGTGAGGACATGAAGGTTGCCAATCAAGTGGAGAAGGCTTCCTCCAGGGCAAGACAAATGATGGGGTGTATCCGCAGAGGTTTCGTTAGCAGGAGACCTGAAGTTATGATGCCGTTGTACAGAGCCATGGTGAGGCCTCACTTGGAGTACTGTGTTCAGTTTTGGAGACCACACTACCGAAAGGACGTGCTGAGGATCGAGTCGGTTCAGCGAACGGCCACCAGGATGGTCTTGGGGCTCAAGGATCTCACGTATGAAGAAAGATTAAAAAAATTGCGGCTGTACTCACTTGAGGAAAGAAGAGAACGGGGAGATATGATTGAAACATATAAGTACATCACGGGACACATCGAGTCAGAAGATGATATCTTCTGGCTCATGGGACCCTCGACCACCAGAGGGCATCCGCTGAAAATCAGGGGAGGGAAGTTTCATGGCGACTCCAGGAAGTACTTCTTCACCGAAAGAGTAGTGGATCATTGGAACAGACTCCCACTCCAGGTGATAAAGGCCAGCAGCGTGACGGATTTTAAGAGAAAATAGGATACTCACGTGGGATCTTTAAGGGAGTAAATTCAGGGGAGGGGATACTTGGAATGGGCAGACTTGGTGGGCTATAGCCCTTTTCTGCTGCTTTTTTCTATGTTTCTATACAGTGAAACATATTGAGACTCATTAAGAAGTGTGAGTCTATAGAAAGGGATGTAGAGGATATATCCCTTTCCTATCTATATATGTTCAATCTTGCTCGCACAAAGTTTATACTAGAAATTTATAGTGCAGTTCTTCGACAGATAAAGACCTGCACAGTCCATCAAGCCTGTTTAACAAGAGTTGAATCTGGCATTCTACACAGGTTCCATTTCTTCCTGATTAAAAGCTGGTATATAAAAAAAACCTCTTATCTCTCCCTGCCAGTTTTGGGGCACAAAGTTCTGTAGAAGTCTGTTTGGCACAGGTCCTACTTCCCAACTACTGGAGTTGTCAAAGCCCACTCTAGTAGGGTTATCATAGAGTTCTAGAAAAAGGAAGATGGATTGAGACATCTGGGTTTTATTTTCTTTGAAAGCAATGGAAATAAAACCTGGATGTCTCAATCCGTCCTCCTTTTTCTGGATCCATATGCTAATCCTACACTCCAGCCTTGACCCTGCTCTCTTTTTTTGTCATTTGCAGGACCCTGACCGTAGAAGTCTGTCTGGCATTGGTCAAACTTCCCAGCTTCTGAAGCTGCCATCAAAGCTCACTTCAGTTATAAAGTCATTTAAGTTTGCTTTAATTGGAATTTCATCATTTTTCTCAAAAGTGTTCCTCTGTTCTTGTCACATGCATTCTTTTGCATAAAGCCCAGAAGCTCTGTAGAGGCACTGTCTCAGTCTGATAAATGAAAAATTATCAAGTGTGGAGAACTAGTGCCACCTATAGACCAAAGATATGCCAAGTGGGCACTTAGCATGCATTCACATCCCAAATTCAGGCTTACCCTCATTTTCAGAATTCCTTTCCCTCCAGGACATTTGTCCTAGTGGGTTATACACTAGTAAGTAATCTGCCTAACTCTGGGATGTTAGCCTGTACTCCTTACTAATCTACAAGTGTATTTATGCCACAGCCCCTCAGTAGCTCTCTTCTTTTATTGTCCGTTATTGGAATGTGGCTACTAAAAGCAGTCTGAAGATTAAGTGTAGGCAGGAGCACTGCCTAGCATTGCCTGTGGGCAAGGAAAGGGGACTTGGGTTCTGCTTGCAGAGGCTGCCTGAATAATAATAATAATAATCAGTTTATATAACACAAGGCCGTAAAGTTCTATGCGGTTTACAGTAGTTAAAAAAAAAAACCCACCAATAAAAGAAGTTGAATAGAACTAAAAAAGTTAAAAGTCAATAATTAGAGACACTAAAATGATCAAAATAGTGCATAATAAAATTTTTACAAATTAGCTGCCTAAATACTTCGAAAACAGATATGTTTTTAGATGTTTAGGGAAAAATGCTTGAGTACCTGATTGTAAAACCGCTTAGATAACCTTGATAGGCGGTATATAAAATCCTAATACTAATAATGTCTCCTAAATTTCCCATAAGTGTCAGTAAGCAAAAGCAATTGTTCTAAATCCTTACCCCATAATGCTGCTTGATATGAAAAAAGATTTTGATGAGGTTTTTTAAGTATACATTCTCTAACAGGCGGAAAAACAAAATTCTGATGTGGTAAAACTGCAGCCTCTGAGGCAAAAGCTCTGTGAAATAATTTTGCTTTATTTTGAAAGGATTGCTATATTCTGTCGCCAGGACTGTGTGGAGAGCGGCAATGTGATTTTGCTACTAGTTTCCCTGTACGAAAGAATACAAAGGAAAATAAATTGTTTTTCTGTTTTGAAAGTAGCAGGGCTCAGAGACTTTAGTTTGGAGCCACCTGCATAACTCCATTGGCACCCTGTGGAGACTAGATTCATGCGCATGTGGTGGGTGTTTGGGCCTTGCCCCACTGGCAGGTCTTTAACCCCGCCATATTATATATACTGTATACACTGTTTATCCAGTGTACTTATCTTTATACTGTGACCGGTGGTTCTTCCATTTCATGGCTTGCCTTACCACCTGGACATTAACACCCTATTTGACATGCAATACACAAATTCAAGGACTTCTCCCAACTCGAGTTTCGCTGATTTTGGCTTCTTCAGGAGGAGACGCCCACTGACTTTACACTCAATCCATCATTCACTTCTCCTCAAACATGTGTTGCTTTCCATTTATTTAGGTAGATGAAAATATCTCTCTTTTTTTCTTTATTCTTATGATTTGTCTTATTATTATTCTCTTGTTCTTCTAGATTTGCCCCGTTACTGTACACAGTTTATTTGGATTGTATTTAAAAATTGGTTAATTAAATTTTTTTTTTTATGTGGTTGAGGAAGACTGAGTGGAGAGTGCCCCTTTTCACAACAGCAGGCATAAAGGAGGGAATTCTATAAACACCGCCAAAACTTGGACGCCACATAAATTCAGTGCTAAGCACTATTCTATAAAGGGTGTATACCTTATATACTGTAGAATTACATTTATCATGGATCCCGTGCCTAACTTTTGGGCACCAGACTTACGCCTGCTAAAACCTGGCACCCAAGTTAGGTGCGATGAAGCAGTATTCTGAAATTCCACGCTCAACATTTTGGCATGTTTCGTTTTTACAGGAGCCAAAGCGCGCTCCTGCTCGGTGCTACTCAGCAGCTGAAGAAATCAAAACTCACAGCAGCGACCGACCGGGTTAGCAGCATGGTAGAAGCGTGGAAAGCTTGCTCCTGCCCACTGCACCTCTGGACCACCAGGGATCGGCACAGGAGGTACGACAGACCGGACAGGGCTGGGAGGGGAGCGGGCAGGGTATAGAGTCTGGCAGCGGCCTGCAATAAGTCTGGGATGGAGGTGTTGGCTCAAATATAAACCGGGACCCCCATTTTTGCTCAATATTTTGACCCAAAAATCCCAGTTTATATTCGAGAATATATGGTACTTTAACTGAAGCTCAAGCAAATAGTTTGTGGGAATTACTTTTTAAATATAGGAATGTATTTTCTTGAGATAACACCGACATTGGCTTTACTTCTCTTATAACACATGCCATAAATGCCGGAGAGGCCATTCCTTTTAAGATGCCATACAGACGTGTGTCTCCTCACATTTTTAAAGAATTTAGAGAACACATATTTGAGTTGATAAATCAAGGTATTTTGAGAAGAATTAATAGCCTGTGGGCATCTCCCGCTGTCATCTTAAAGAAAAAAGATGAAATGATTAGATTCTGTGTGGATTATCATAAATTAAATTCAATAACAATCAAAGACGCGTGGCCTCTTCCTCGTATTGATGAGTCTTTGGATGCACTGGGATAAGCTGCTTTGTTTTCTTTACTTGATCTTACCTCTGAATACTTCCAAGTGGGAATGGCTAGACAAGGGTGACCCGGTCGACATTGTATATCTGGATTTTCAGAAGGCGTTCAAGGTCCCGCATGAACGACTACTTCGAAAAATTGTGAGCCATGGAATCGAGGGTGAAATACTCACGTGGATTAAAAACTGGTTGGCGGATAGGAAACAGAGAGTGGGGGTAAATGGATAATACTCGGACTGGAAAAGCATCACGAGTGGAGTGCCACAGGGTTCGGTGCTTGGACCCGTGTTCTTCAACATATTTATAAACAACCTGGAAATTGGTACAACGAGCGAGGTGATTAAATTTGCAGACAATACGAAGTTATTAAAAGAACTGAAGACACAGAAGGATTGTGAAGACCTGCAACGTGACATAAACATGCTCGAGAAATGGGCCGCAACATGGCAAATGAGGTTTAACGTTAAGTGTAAGGTGATGCATGTCGGTAACAAAAATCTTATACACGAATACAGAATGTCTGGTGCAGTACTCAGAGAGACCCCCCAGGAAAGAGACTTGGGAGTACTGGTCAACAAGTCAATGAAGCCATATGCGCAAGGTAAAATAGCATTATTCGCCAATGATGCCAAATTATGTAACACTGTAAGTAATAGTGATTTGTCCGACAGCATGAAGCAAGACCTGCTTTTACTGGAACATTGGTCCACGACCTGGCAGCTGGGCTTCAACGCGAAAAAATGTAAGGTCATGCACCTTGGCAACAATAATCCGTGCAGAACGTACACACTGAATGGCGAGACCTTAGCTAGGACTGCAGCAGAACGGGATTTAGGGGTGATCATTAGTGAGGACATGAAAACTGCCATTCAAGTGGAGAAGGCTTCATCCAAGGCTAGACAAATGCTGGGTTGTATCCGTAGAAGTTTTGTTAGCCGGAAGCCTGAGTTCATAATGCCATTGTACAGAACCATGGTAAGACCTCATCTGGAGTACTGTGTGCAATTCTGGAGGCCACACTACCGTAAAGATGTGCTGAGAGTTGAGTCGGTTCAGCGAAAGGCCACAAGGATGATCTTGGGGCTCAAGGACCTCTCGTACGAGGATAGGCTGAACAAATTGCGGCTATACTCTCTCGAAGAACTTAGGGAGAGGGGAGACATGATTGAGACATTTAAGTATATCACTGGTCATATCGAGGTGGAAGATGATATTTTCTTTCTCAAAGGACCCTCGGCCACAAGAGGGCATCCGCTGAAAATCAGGGGTGTGAAATTTCATGGAGACACCAGGAAGTATTTCTTCACAGAAAGAAACAGCCTGCCTGTGCAGGTGATTGTGGCCAGCAGCGTACAAGATTTTAAGAAACAGTGGGATGCCCATGTAGGATCTCTACGAGGGTAGTGTAGAGGTGATGCCATCAGAGTGTGACCCCTTGGAGGGTAGTTAGGGGAAGATTAATAGAGTGGGAAGACTTGATGGGCTATGGCCCTTTTCTGCCATCATCTTCTATGTTCTATGTTAATGCGCGGCGGCAGCTAAAAGGGTAAACAGAATGCTGGGAATGATTAAGAAGGGGATCACAAACAGATTAGAGAAGGTTATCATGCCGCTGTACCGGGCCATGGTACGCCCCCACCTGGAATACTGCATCCAACACTGGTCGCCGTACTTGAAGTAGGACACAGTACTACTCGAAAGGGTCCAGAGAATGATTAAGGGGCTGGAGGAATTGTCGTACAGTGAGAGATTAGAGAAACTGGGCCTCTTCTCCCTTGAAAAGAGGAGACTGAGAGGGGACATCATCGAAACATTCAAGATAATGAAGGGAATAGACTTGGTAGATAAAGACAGGTTGTTCACCCTCTCCAAGGTAGAAAGAACGAGAGGGCACTCTAAAGTTAAAAGGGGATAGATTCCGTACAAATGTAAGGAAGTTCTTCTTCACCCAGAGAGTGGTAGAAAACTGGAACGCTCTTCCAGAGGCTTTTATAGGGGAAAGCACCCACCTGGGATTCAAGACAAAGTTAGACAAGTTCCTGCTGAACCAGAACATATGCAGGTAAGGCTAGACTCAGTTAGGGCACTGGTCTTTGACCTAAGGACCGCCGCATGAGCAGACTGCTGGGCATGATGGACTACTGGTCTGACCCAGCAGCAGTAATTCTTATGTTTTTATGATCCAGAAGACGGCGGTTACTACACCATTTGGATTATTCGAGTGGATTCATATGCCTTCTGGTTAAGTAATGCACCAGCTAGTTTTTTGGGTTTTTTTTCAGTTCAAAGATTTTATTGATTTTAATATACAGCAAGAACAGGAATTGTTAACAAGGCATGATACAAATAAGCTGCACAAAATAAGGAATCTCAGAATGTTGATGAACAATACGATACAGCAGATTGAACCTTGCCTATCTAACAGGAGAGTGTCAACATAATCTGCAGCAAACATTGTGCACAGTATTCAAAGCACCAAGAGACATCGGAATCATACCCCATATGAATGAAATAAGAAATGAGCCACAATATGATATATATGTTCAAATATTGGTAACTATAGACTGGAACAGTAACTGAATTACATCAATCTGTATTACAATAAGAGTTGACCATACTCCATATTTTAAAGTAGGAGCTTAGAGAGTTATGCTTTTTGGCAATGACGCTTTCATACTTTACTGTAAGGCAAAACATATTCCACCAGGTGACGTAGTTCACTTTAGAAAAGTCTTTCCAACAATGTAAAATGTTTTTAAGAGCCATGAACAACAATATGTTAAGCAATCTTGCATTATGATCAGGCAGTGTATTCAGTAGACCATGATGACCCAATATAAGAGCACGCAGATTTAGAGGCTCCTGTATGTTTAAGATCATAGAGATGGTTTCCCATACTTTAGTCCATTAAAACTGATAAATGTGTACAGTCAAAGATCATATGCGTTAGTGTGCCTTCCTGTGAGTTACAAGGCCAACACACAGAAAAGAGTCCATTCGAAAATTTTGCAACCTTAATTGGGGTCTAGTGTGTTCTATGTAGAAGGAAGAATGGTGATTGGAGAACACCGGCAGAACGGGTAGATCTAAACATGTTTTTCCAGACTTCTTGCCAGATCTTTTCACCAATTGAAACTCCCAAATTGCCATGCCAAGCACTCATCATACTTGTTAATGAGGAAGTTGAAGATTTTTTCATAAAGACATACCATCTTGAGACATACCTTTGTGATTCTTATTGATTAATGATGTCTGTGAAGGCAAATCAGGGGTATGTTTTAAGTGCCCTATATTCGGAAAAGACCTTTCAGGCATTGTCTTAGTTGTATCCAACGATACTGTTGATGCAGAGGCAGTTTGTAAAAAGTTTGTAATTCAGAAAAGGACATCCATCGAAAGTCCCTTATTAAATCTTGAAGAGTCCAAATAGTCCATCTAGTTTCTAACATTTGAAGGCGACCGTTCTTGGAGAATATGTGTTTGAGATTTTATTGTTATACCTGGACGATATACTTATATATTCATCTATTTTTTAACAACATCTGGAATGACTAGATCTAGTATTTACCCATTTGCACCAGTGTGGCTTGAAATTAAAACCTACCAAATGTAAATTAGTCTTCCAGGAAGTACGCTTATTAGGCTATATTGTTTTTGAAAAGGAAATTACAGATCCTGAAAAAAAGAATAGTGAGCCAATGGAAACCTCCCACAAATCGCAAAGGGTTGCATAGTTTTTTTAGGATTCAACAGTTTTTATCTGTGACTCATTGATAAGTTTGCTCACATAGCTGTACCTTTACACTGACTTACAGGAAAGCCTATGAAAACTGAAAAAGAGTTACCTTTTATGTGGAGCAAAGAATGTCAAACAGCTTTTGAAACTTTGAAGAGAAGTTTAATAACAGCTCCGATATGAGTTTTTCCCATGTTTGATGCTCCATTTATATTAACAACTGATGCCAGTAACAAAGGGTTAGGGGCTGTCCATAGTCAAGTACAGTTTGGCATTGAAAAAGATAATACTTATGCCAGTTGCAGCCTGAGAAAGTCAGAGAACAATGACAAAAACTATAGTGCATTCAAATTAGAATTTCTTGCATTAAAATGGACTACAATGGAAAAATTTTGAGAATATTTAACTTATAAGGAATTTATTGTTCACACAAATCATAATCCGTTGAAATATATACAATCGACACGAATTCAGGCTGTAGAGCAATGTTGGCTAGCCCAGTTGGCAGAACTAGATTTTAAAATTACCTATAAATCTGGCAAAACAAAAAGAAATGCAGATGCATTAACCAGGTTAACTAATCCAGAGGAACCTGAACTTAAAGAAGATGAAGAGAAGGACATCCTGATATTTAAAACTGAATTGAAATCTCAAGGAGTTCAGATAAATAGTTTCCAAAAGAAAGCTAACATTTTGGTAGGAAAACAAAATAGTATTTTTTCGGAAATAATGATATTAGAGGCACAGAGGAAAGATAATGAGCTTGGCAAAGTGATAGCCACTATTGAAGAAAATAAAGATTTTGATTTCTCTCAAGCAAGCCGAGAGGGACGGAAGCTTTGGCATCATAAGAAGAAATTAATTATAAAAGACAGATTTCTGTACAGACAGATAAAAGATCGTAGTGTGGGTAAAAACATATTCCAATTAGTAGTTCCCAAGTCATTGCAATCTGAGGTATTCCATCTTTTTCATAACAAGAGTGGACATTTTGGACCTGTGGTCACAACTAAAATGATTAGAAAGAAATATTTTTGGATAAATCTATATACTGATGTGGAGAATTGGATCAAAAAGTGCCTCAATTGTGCATACACTACGGATTGCCCTAAAGAAATAGCTCCAATGCAACCCTTCAAAATAATCCAACCTTTGGGGATGGTGACTTTAGACTGTTCTGTATTAGAAAAAGATATCAATGATATTGAAAATGCTTTAATTATAACTGATATGTTCACAAGGTTCACAATAGAGGTTCCTGCTAAAAATCAAACTGCAAAAACCACAGCCAAATTGTTTATAAAATATTGGATTAGTGTACAGTGTTTCCCGTGAATTCGCTGTTCGCAAATCACGGACCCGGTCATTCACGGTCTGCTCTGACCGCCTCTTCCTGTAGTAAAGTCAGGCTATACCAATTAGGAGCTGTGTGTCAAAGCAGCTCCTGATTGATGTTGCCCGACTTTACTACAGGAAGATGGGGTTGGAGCAGACAGCGAATGACCGGGTCTGCGATTCAGAGAGTGAATGGTTTCCTTCGTCCACCGACACTCCAGCTGCCCTCTCCTGTCTCCCCTGCCTAAAAACCACATTTGCAGTTTTTCAAAATTTGTGAGGGATCCTGGAACGGAACCCTCCCGTGAATTTCAGGGGAGTACTGTATATGGATGTCCCCAACGAATACATTCAGATCAAGGAAAATCATTTGAATCCAATGTGATCAAAGAAATGTGTATCTGGTATAGAATAAAAAAATCTCTCACAAGTCCTTACCACCCACAAGGGAATAGCTGGTGTGAAAGATACAACCAAACCATGCACAACATTTTTTTTTTTTAATTCTTTATTCATTTTCATACTTACAATAAGTGTGATAAAATGTCCAAACAAATTAACAATATCTATATCACTTAATAATCATCAATGGTAACAGTGATAAATACTTAACTCCCCCCCTTCCCCCCTTACCTATCAAATAATCAATACATATACAATACATAACTATAAAATCCCCCCCCCCTTCCCTCACAATTGAACTTGTAAATTTAAGGGAAAAGAAAATTTCATCTAATCAGTACAATACTTTGTTAATGGCTCCCAAACATCTTGAAATTTCTTGAAACTACCCCGCTGTATTGCAACACTTTAAAAACCTTATCAATGCACAAGAGAAGATATTGGTCCAAGTATATTTCTGAAGTTAATCATGTATATAACAGCACAATTCACTCCTCAATGGGCTTTACTCCAGCCTACTTGATGTTAGGAAGAGAGTCCTTACTTCCTTTCGAAAGTATAGATTCTGCAAAAGATGAACTTCTGTTTGCTTCAAACTATCCAGATTGGGTAGATCCCCATCAACAAAAAATACAAAAAGTTATTCAGATTGTACAACTGGTGTCTGAAAGAGTTGGAAGGAAAGTAAATAAGTATGATATTAGATCTCGAGAGATTATACTCAAGGTGGGAGACTGGGTTTTAGTCAGAAGGTTAGGTTTTCAACAACGACATAAACTACAACATTTATGGGAACAGGAACCCTATAAAATAATAAAAATCTTTGGACAAGAGCTAAACTAAACCAAGAAAAAAATGTCTTTCGTTTAAAGAACAAAGAGGGGCATATTAAAGTCCTACATTGAAACTACATAAAATTGATCCATTTAGAAATTTTGAAAAACCATTTTCCAAGAGAGTCAATGGTTCATGTAAACAAATCTAACAATACCATGATTACGTTACCAATGTGAGTACAGAATTTTCTTGTATTTATAAGCTTTCCTCTTCTTGCTATATCATAACAAATTAAGTTTATTTTGAGAACGACTTGATGCCTAATGAAAGCTGTAATTCATCTCCTCTCTCAAATTTAGAATCTATTAATGAAGATGTTAGAGATAGTGGAAATAGACAAAACACTAGGAGAAACAGGGGCAAGCCACCTAATTATCTGTTAGAAAATTACATTCTGTTTTGAAAGATGCTGACATGTTGGTGCATATTTTATAGTCTAAGAATACTATGGGGCTCATAATCGAAAGAGAAAAATGTCCAAAAACCGGCCTAAGTCGGCACTTGGACGAACATTTCCCAAATACGTCCAAGTGCCGAAAATAAAAACTGGTTTTGGACATATTTCTAAACGATCTAGGCCTACATAGTACCGCTGAACAACCAAAGCTAAACAGGGCATTTCAGGAGGAGTGTCGATGGCGGAAGTTGGGCAGGATGTGGGCCGGCTTAGACTTAGTTGTGCAGCATGTATAACCGAAAGTTATACAGGCTAAGTCACAAAAACCCACCTAAAGTCACCAGATAAGCACTGCAAACACATAAAACAGACTCCCACACACTACCCCAGTGATCACCGATCCCCACCCCCACCCCATAAAAATATTAATTACACCTTTAAAATTCAGCCTCCAGACCATGATCACCTGGCCACCTGACATAGGAAAGCCTAGTTGTCCAGCATAGAGGCGTCTTGGGGGTGGGTTAGGGACCCATAGAGAGGAGGCCCCATGCCCATAAGCCCCTTTAATCATTGCATTGATATTGAAACATGTGCACTGCCCTATACACCCCCACAACCATTTTTTACTGGCATATAAGTGGCTCCTGCAGCCATAAGGGCTATTGGGGTGGTAGATAAGTGGGTCTAAGGGATTCTGGAGGTGGTTTGGGGGGCTCATCGTGACCTATAAGGGAGCTGTAGTGAGGAGAAGAAATGGCACCCTTTTTGTGAAGTTCACAGCAGTGCCCTGTAAGGTACCCCACTATTTAGGTGGCATGTCTGGGTGTTCAGTCCATCACTTTACAGACCCCTCCCACATCCAACAGGGCTTGTTCTAGGCGTTTTTGACTTGTATGAAAAGTTGGATGGAAATGTGGTATATAGATGAACGATTTAGCGACTTAGACGATTTTCGATAGAAAAAAAATTTTGGATGTATTTTTCGAAAATGTGTCCTAGGCTGTTTTTTACTTTGGACGACTTGCGTGTTGGATGCAAACGGACTTTGACGTCCCTTTTGATTATGCCCCTCTACGTTTAAGCTTGAGAAAACTTGAAGTATTTAGTAAACGTATATAGAGGATAATTTCATTTTTAGAAAAAATTTTTGTCTTTGACAAAATTTTTTATTCAGCTAGGGCAAATGTATCCAAGATTATATAAAAAGATTTTTTTAAAGTGTCTTACCTTTGATCCGGCGATGACCGGGATCGCTGAGTAATGTCGGGCTGCAGAGGTTTTGGATCACAGTCCAGCTGCTGGTTTTATTTTTTATTTTTATTTGGTAAGGTTTGGAATTTTAGCTTGCTGACTTCTGCATCTGGTTAAAGTTTCATGTGCAGAAGTCAGCAGTGCTGCTGTCTTCTAAACTGTCACAGTGACAGTTTGGGGTGGTTTGTAGAAGAAGATAGCTGGGTTTTGGAAGCTGTCTTGTTGTCTGAGGTGAAATTCAGGTTATTTTGAGAATCTATTTTGGTTAAACAGAGTTTTCTTCTTGGCTTGATTTTTGTTTGTATTGATATAAGAACATAACAAAAGAACTGCCATCTCCGGATCAGACCTTCGGTCCATCAAGTCCGGCGATCCTTTTACGAAGCCGCGTTAGCGGCTTTACTGCATGCAACTTTTTAGCATGCGCTAACCCCCATGCTAGCTGAAAAGCTACCGCCTGCTCAACAGGAGGCGGTAGCAGCTAGCGCAGCTGGCAAATTAGCATGCGCTATTACGCACGTTAAACTGCTAACGCGGCTTCGTAAAAGGAGTCCTAAGTATTTGAAGGTATTAAGAGTTCTGAAGGGAACTCTTGAGGAGTTATGGGGCTCCTTTTACTAAACTGCGTTAACGTTTTTAGCGCACGCAGCATTTTTTTTTATTTTTTTTTTTTGAATAATTTTATTGAATATTATCGGTGATATACAAAAAGTAGTTCAAATACATATAAATTGAATAAAAAATAATGATGTATAAACAAAAGAAACCATAATTACATTCATTTGCATATAACAGATTAGTAAGAAGAATTCAGAGTATTTGAAACTGCTAAGAAAAGAAATAGAAAGGGTAGAGAAGCCGAGATGATGAAATAAAAGAAAAAAGAGAGATAAGGAAAGAGAGAGAGAGAGAGAAAGAGAGAGGGGCAGAATTGTCTACGAGGTAGAGTGAACATATGAATCTAAGAATGACCAAGGTGATTTATTTCGCACAAAATTTGTAGAGAAACTGGATATCATGTTCTTTTCATATGCATATGATTCGAATTTATGGTACATGCTCAAAGAGTTCCACCAAAAGGTGTAGTCTAGTAGTGTGGATGACTTCCAATTTTTCAAAATGTGCATAAGAGCTGTCACAAACATGGTGTCAATGAGTTTAGGAGGACAGTTTGATAGTGCAAAACAAGGGTGTTGAGAACGAAGGATTATAATGTCCATGGAAATATCTTCTGAACATTTGGTAATAGATTTTATGGTGTCCCAGATACGAATCCAAAAGGAATGAACCATAGTGCAGTGAAGAAGCATGTGATCAAGAGTTCCAGGCTCTTTCAAACAGTTCCAACAAGTAGGATCTTGTTTCAGTTTCGCTTTCCACATTCGAAATGGAGTCCATATTGCATATGCACGCAGCATTTTAGAGCACGCTAAACCCACGCTACGCGGCTAGAACTAACACCAGCTCATTGCTGGCATTAAGGTCTAGCACGTGGGGCAATTTAGCGTGCGCTATTCCGCGCGTTACAGCCCTAACGCGGCTTAGTAAAAGGAGCCCTTGGTGTTTTAAGAAAGTTTGTCAAATTTACATTTGGCCATCTGTGATCCTCCTGGATTGATTTGATTCTAAGGTATTTTGAACTAAGATTGTGGAGGTTTTTTACTGCTGGTATTTGCTATTAGCAGAAATTGTCATCCTGGTTTGACAGTAAACAGTCAGTCTGAAGGCTCCCACAGAGGGCTGTCTAGTTTAATTATCTGTTAGGAAAATATTAACCTTGGATGTATATGCCTGACTCCTTGTTATTTAAAATAATTAAAAAGGTATCTGGTATTATTCCAGCATAGGAAGCTGTGAATAGAATTGTTAATTTTATTTTTTAATGATAAAACCCTAAGCGCGCATGTGCACTTTGGGTTTCGTGTTCCCTGCCACCGTGGTGTGTGATCTGTGGCCGTGTTCCATTTTAGAACCCGGCGGTAGGGAACACTCTGGCCACTCCCCTCCTCCCGCCCTCACTCACCAACCGCTGCTGCTGGAAGAAGCGCAGGTAAGCTCTCTCCCAGCGGTGCCAGAGCCGCATCATCGCCGCCCGATTGCCGGCCGTGGTGGCCGCCGCTGCTGTGAAACCGCTGCCGACGCCGCTCTTCAAAGGAGCTTGGTGAGGATAGCGGCGGCCTGTAGCAAACTTTGCAGGCCGCTTAGCACCTGAGTAGCACGTTTTCTCTGACGTACGCGATCGCTTCAGAGGGAGCTTGCTATTGAGGTGCATAGCAGCCTACGAGGTTCATTACAGCTGGTTGCTATCCTCACCAGGCTGCAAACGAACATGC
This sequence comes from Geotrypetes seraphini, assembly GCF_902459505.1. Lineage (NCBI taxonomy): Eukaryota > Metazoa > Chordata > Amphibia > Gymnophiona > Dermophiidae > Geotrypetes > Geotrypetes seraphini. The sequence goes on from NC_047087.1 coordinate 183,021,493, forward strand.
TGGACAGGGGGAGAAGGTAAGGGGTGCTGCTGGACCTAGGGAGCAGGGAAGAGGGACAGGGGGAGCACGGAAGAGGTGCTGATGGGCCAGGGAACAGGGAAGAGGGACAGGGGGAGCACGAAAGAGGTGCTGATGGGCCGGGGAGCAGGGAAGAGGGACAGGGGGAGCACGAAAGAGGTGCTGATGGGTCGGGGAGCAGGGAAGAGGGACAAGTGGAGCACAGAAGAGGTGCTGCTGGATACGAGGGACATAAAAGGAAGGGAGAAGGGCTACTTCTGGACAGGGGTAGCTGGCAAGGGGTGGTGGTGGACAGCGGAGGAAAAAGAGACAGAAAGAAAGAAAGACAGACAGAAAGCAGCCAAGAAGAGAGAGAGAGAAAGACAGACACATCTATTCTAGCACCTGTTAATGTAACGGGCTTAAAGACTAGTTTTTTAATACTTACTTAGGGATCCTTTTACTAAGCTGCGGTAGCGTTTTTAGCGCGCGCAGAATTTTAGCACGCGCTAAGCCCGCGCTACATGGCTAGAACTAACGCCAGCTCAATGCTGGCGTTAGCGTCTAGCGCACGCAGCAATTCTGCGCGCAATAAGCGTGTGCTAAAACCACTATCATAGCTTAGTAAAAGGAGCCCTTAATTGTGGGTGAGATTAGTTTAGGCAGGGGTGTCCAACCTTTTGGCTTCCCTGGGCCGCATTGGCCCCCCAAAAATGTTTCTGGGGCTGCACAAACATGCAAACGCTGCAGCAAGACAGAGGATGGAGCCGGCAAGACGGTAAACACCTGGGGGCAGCAGAGGAAAACATTGCATGGCCGTCGACCGGGGCCGCACAAAATACTTCACGGGGCCACATGCGGCCCTCGGGCTGCAGGTTGGACACCCCTGGTTTAGGGTATTAGAATTGTCCTTTGTTTTAACATAGTTAGCAAGTATATATTTCAACTTGTTAGGGCTATAGAACTTTATTTTTGAGTTTGTAAAGTCAGAGTAGTAGGCTTGTCATTGGATCTTCAATCAAGAAAAGATCTTCAATCCAGGAAAAAAACTTCAGTCAACTGCGCGCCTACGTACTCATCGCAGAAAGAGCAAAAAGAATATATACTTTACCGAGAGAGATGGAACAGCTCTGGAAACTGTAAGAGAAAACCAAAGAAAGAATCAATTCTTTGCAACATTTCCTAAAACAACTAAAAAATAGAATTCATTCAGAAACACTTTACTTATCTGGTCTCTTGCAGAAAATACTTGAGAAGCCTATACAATACAAAAAAAAAAAACCTTTTATCAATAAATAGTTTGCATTTTGTTAGTGAAGAAAAGAGTTGTTTATTTAAATGCATATTAAACTTGTTTTATTTAAAATTTCAATTGACAAAAGTCTATGGGCTCCTTTTACAAAGGCGCGCTATCAGTTTAACGCACGTAATAGCGCACGCTAAACTGCCAGACACGCTAGCCGCTACCACCTCCTCTTGAGGCCAGCGCGGGGGTTAGCGCGTGATGAAAAGTTGCGCGCGTTAACCCCGCTAATGCGGCTTTGTAAAAGGAGCCCTATATTTCTTCATTTAATTTTACCCGGTTTTTAAAACATTTGAGTGAAGGCAATTTTAAATGTAACTTTGAATATTTCCTAAGGAGAAATCCCTGTGAGTTCTCGACATTCTCACTACTACAAATAATATATTCGGGGATTTCAGCCTCTGGAGATAGTCCAGGTTACATGAATACTCAGACATATCTAACAGCAGCTATAAGGACACCAGTCCCACCCTGTAGAGGTTGCAAGAAAATGGGGAAAAAAACCCTTTCTGTGCCCACTACACACTGGTTTTTCATTCAGAAGCTTATTGTGGGCATTCTACTGCCACCTTTACCCAATATGCATCTCCATTTAACAGAATGAGTGTTTGCATTCCGCTCAGAGCCTGAGGTCGCATGGAACTAATAGAGCTGAAAATTCTTATTTTAGCTCTGCTTCTTTTGCAAAACTGAATTTAAATGCAAGATACTACCCCTTTGCAGAAGGTCCTAAAAATACAGTTTGCTGTGAAATTCAATACTAATTAGCAAATTCCAATAAATAAATAAATCCTAATAAATAAAAATCTGTGGCATTGTGTGGTAAGTTAATGTTACAACTGGATGCCTGAATATAGTAAGCTGTACAGTGGTGCCTCACACAACGAACTTAATTCGTTCCAGGAGCAAGTTTGTTATGCGAAAAGTTCATTATGTGAAACGCGTTAAGCGCAGTGACTAACGACTGCCTGCAGTGCCTGTGCGGAAGGATGCAATACATCGGCAGCGATCGTGGAAGCTCGGGCGACTTCGTTGTGTGAAACGAAGTTCGTTGTATGAATCAAGACATGAAGTTCGTTGTGTGCAGCGTTCGCTGTGCGAGGCGTTCGTTATGCGAGGCACCACTGTATTTGCAAATGCAGAAATTATAGACGCACACACACGTATTCATAATACTTGTGCATTTATAGCACACTCATCCACTCATCTGCATACCACCTCATAGGTACCCTGATGCACAGATGCATATTTACTGAAGGCTGTTGAAACATATGCCCAATCAGTGGCGCAGTAAGGGGTGCGGTCTGCCCCGGGTGCCCTGGCTGCCAGAACCTCTCCACCCCACCCCGCCCTGCCACAGCATGCCACACTCATGCCATCACTCCCTCACCCCGTACCTCTGTAGATCTTCGCTACTGCGAGCAACGTCTATTGCCTATTGCTCGCACCAGCCTGGTTTCCCTCTGAATTACTTCTGGGTCAAGGGAGAGAAAGGAGGCAGATGCTGATGGAAGTGGAAGGAAAGGAGAGGAGAGAGTGAAATGCCAGACCATGGGGGTGTGGGAGAGGGAAGAGAAGGATAGGAGAGGAGAGAGATGCCAGACCACTGAAGGAGGGCAGGGAAGAAGATGGATGCCACACCAATGGGGGGGAGGAAGAGATGGAAGGGAGAGGCAGACAATTTCTGGAAGAGGCATAGAAAGAGAGCAGATGCCATATAGAAGAGGCAGAAAGAGGGCAGACAGTGGATGGAAGGAAGAGAATGATGAAAAGATGAGGAAAACAGAAACCAGACAACAAAGGTAGAAAAATATTTCTATTTGTTTTATTTATTTATTTTTGCTTTAAGATAAAGTATTATTGTAGCTGTGTTGATAATTGTTTATTAATAGAAAATGGAAATAAGGCGACACTGTTTATTGGCCTAGGGGCCCTCGACGAATTAATCCTGCCCTGATTAAAAGCATACTAAGAATCCTGATATTCTAGCATACATAGACTTGTGGAAGGCATTTCTACATCTTCCACTAGTCTCTCGAATTGGGTGGGGAGTGGGGGTGGGAGTGGGGGTGGACCTCATCTGGAATACTGCGTGCAATTCTGGAAGCCACACTACCGCAAAGACGTGCAGAGGGTCGAGTCGGTCCAAAGAATGGCCACCAGAATGGTCTCAGGGCTTAAAGGTCTCCCGTACGAAGCAAGACTAGACAATTTGCAGCTCTACACTCTAGAGGAGCGCAGGGAGAGGGGAGACATGATTGAGACGTTTAAATACGTCACCGGACGTATAGAAGTGGAAGATAACACCTTCCTTCTTAGAGGCCCCTCAACCACAAGAGGGCACCCGCTCAAACTCAGGGGCGGAAAATTTCACGGCGACACCAGGAAGTATTTCTTCACGGAGCGAGTGATTGATCGGTGGAACGGGCTTCCAGTGCAGGTGATCGAGGCCAGCAGTGTGCCAGATTTTAAGAATAAATGGGACGCCCATGTGGGATCCCTAAGAGGGTCAGGGCAAAACACTAGCTAATCTTAAGGGGAGGGTCTATAGTGGGCAGACTTGATGGGCCTTGGCCCTTTTCTGCCGTCATCTTTCTATGTTTCTATGTTTCTATGGGGGCTGAATGTTGAGGTATGGATGTTGAGTAATAGGGAGAATGTGTGTGTTCTGTTTTGCTAGGCAGTGCCTAGGAAGGCTGAGGAAGTGTTTGGATGTAAAAGAAACAGAAAATGGGGGGGGGGGGGGGTCATAAAGCATGGACTATCTCCTTTAGGAGGGATCATTTGTATTACTTGCTGTTGACTTGGCCTTAAGTTGCTATCCAGGTACTTGTACGGCTTACTTCCTGTTAGTCCACGGTTTCCGTTTTGAATTGTTTGATACTTTTACTGTTCTTATGCGGTTTCTTTTATACCTACATTTTTGAATCTCTCCTATGCCATGTACAAGTTTATGTTATGTCCATTCTCTTTTGATTCCTTAATAAAAATAAAAAAATTTTTAAAAAGGTTTTATTTACTAAATTTTTGGGGAATCAGTGATTGTATGTTGATGTAGTACTGTACTTGATGTCAGATTGATATTTTTGCTGGTTTTGTACAGCTTGACTCTTTTGTAAGCCGCTGTGAACTGTAAGGATCAACGGGCTATAAATAAAGTTTTATGTTATGTTATATTATAACTCAAAAGAAGGCTTGGCCATATCAGAGGCATTCTGAAAAGTTATGCACCTAGTTATAGAATACAGCCTCAGTGCACCTAACTCGAGTGCCAGTAGTTACACCAGATTTCAGCAAGCGTAAGTCTGGCGCCCTAAAGTTAGGTGTGAGAATCAGTGCTAAGTGCAATTCAATAAAGAATGCGCACTCTTTATAAAATCGCACTTAGTGCCAAGTTTATATGGCCACAAATTTTGAACGCAATTTATAGAATTCCCTCCCAAATGTACAGAATAATGCCATTTTTGCGAGTAAGTGTACACTTATGTGCATAAGTGGTAGCAAAACACATAAGTGCTACTCTGTAAGGGTGCATAGAGGGTCATTGCCGATATTGCATCTAAATCCGATATGAACACCCTGAGAAATGCGTCCAAAAATCTGAAGGTGAAAATGTACATTTTTGAAACCACTAGAGGTCTAGCTTTTTTTTGGGGGGGGGGGAGGGGAAGGGAATTGCCTATGTAGACATCTTGACCCTTAGGATGTCCAACTTTTTCAGCCATTTTCAAAAAGAAAAATGTCCAAGTTCAAAATGTGCAAAACCAAGCCATTTGGATGTAGGCGGGGCCACCATTTATACCACACTGGCTATACAGACATGTCAGAAGAGAAGTTGGGCACCATAGGGGACACTGCTATGAACTTCACATAAAGGATGCCAGATGTACATCTCGTCAAAACCCCCATATAATGTATGGTGAGCACTCTAAAACTCCCCCCAAATCTACTATATCCACCTATCTACCATCCCAATAGCCCTTATGGTTGCAGGTGCCACCTATATGGTGGTATAGTAGATTTTTGGTGGGTTTTGGTGGGCTCACACTTTCCTCCATAAATGTAGAGGGTAGCAGTGACTTAATGAGGGTAGGAGGCATCCGGGGTGGTGGCACCTCCCACACCCTCTGTGCTATCCCTGCTCCTTCCACACCCCCAAGCCACACTTTTGCCCTCCCTTTCCACTCCTGCTGCTCATGCTAGCGTTGGCTTTCCCTCTGATGTCACTTCTTGGCCCTGTGACCCAGAAGTGATTTCATAGGGATCCAGGCCAGCATAGTTAGCAGGCCAGAGTAGTTAAACAGGTATAGGGGAGGAGAAGGGAGGGTGCCAGCGTGGCATGGGGGAGTAGAAAGGTGCTGTGCCCCCATCAAGTTGTTGCATGGGGCAGACCGTCTTCCCGCCCTACCTTACTACACCACTAGTGGGTAGGATAGGATATTGGCCTAGATTCACCTCTATGGATCACTACATCAGCCACCAGACTACTCCACACACCTGCTTGCTGCTCAGCTAGGATTTCCTCTGCCAGGTGCTGCTGTTATAGAGACAGGTATGCTCTGTTTCTTTCACAACTTTGGGGGGGGGTGAGGGAGAGTGTGAGGGGATGTCATGACTTAATCCTTCCAGTGGTCATCTTGTCACTTTGGGTATCAGGTATAGTTTGGGATGTCTAAATGACATCATAGAAACATAGAAGATGACGGCAGAAAAGGGCTACAGCCCATCAAGTCTGCCCACTCTGCTTACCCACCCCCTGTCTATGCCCTAATGACCCAATTTCCTTATCTTGACCCTCGTAGGGATCCCACATGGGTATCCCATTTATTCTTAAAGTCTGGCACGCTGTCTGCTTCGATCACCTGCACTGGAAGCTTGTTCCAATGATCAACCACTCTCTCTGTGAAGAAATACTTTCTGGTGTCGCCATGAAATTTTCCGCTCCTGAGTTTGAGCGGGTGCCCTCTTGTGGCCGAGGGTCCCTTGAGAAAGAAAATATCATCTTCCACTTCGACACGTCCCGTGAGGTACTTAAATGTTTCGATCATGTCTCCCCTCTCCCTACGTTCCTCAAGAGTGTAGAGCTGCAATTTGTTCAGTCTCTCTTCGTACGAGAGACCCTTGAGCTCCGAGATCATCCTGGTGGCCGTCCGTTGAACCGATTCAATTCTGCGCACATCTTTACTGTAATGTGGCCTCCAGAATTGCACACAGTACTCCAGATGAGGTCTCACCATGGCCCTGTACAACGGCATTATGACTTCAGGCTTTCGGCTGACGAAACTTCTATTGATACAACCCAATATCTGCCTTGCCTTAGATGAAGCCTTCTCCACTTGATTGGCAGTTTTCATGTCTGCACTGATGATTACTCCTAAATCTCGTTCTGCTGAAGTCCTAGTTAAAGTTTCTCCGTTCAAGAAGTACGTCCTGCATGGATTTCCGCTTCCGAGGTGCATGACCTTACATTTCTTAGCATTGAAGCCTAGCTGCCAGGTTGAGGACCAACTTTCCAATGTAAGCAGGTCCTGCGCCATATAATTCTGTAAACTGCATTCACTTACTATATTACATAGTTTGGCGTCATCGGCGAATAGTGTTATTTTACCTTGAAGCCCTTGAGTCAGATCCCCTATGAATATGTTGAAAAGGAGTGGACCCAGGACCGAGCCCTGCGGCACTCCACTGGTCACCTCCAATGTTTTAGAGAGGGTACCATTAACCACTACCCTCTGAAGTCTGCCACTCAGCCAATCATTGACCCATGCAGTTAGTGTCTCTCCTAACCCCATCGATTCCATCTTGCTTAGCAGCCTGCGGTGTGGGACACTGTCAAAAGCTTTACTAAAGTCCAGGTACACGACGTCCAAAGATTCTCCCAAGTCCAACTTTCTTGGAAGTCATGGAAGTCATGGGAAATGTTTATCACTGTAAGATGTTCGAGCGCTAAGCATGCCAAAATTCCGTCCATAAAATACCTCTAATACATCCCCTTGAATTTCGAATGCACTGAGGATAAAAAGCCTAGCATGACATCTAGGAAGTCATTTTTTAAAATCGGCACTTGGATGTTTTAGTGATTAAAATGTCCATTTGCATATTTATGTCTTTTTTATTTTCTTTTTTAAATGAGCCCCATAGGGTGTAAATGCAAGGTAGGCATTCACATGGAGAGAGCATAAGAGGGGCATAGGCAGGGCTGCTATTTACATGTATGCCTGTGCTGCATTTGGGTGCCTGCAGTTAAACCAGATCTACAGTTGGTAGATTTGAGGGCATCTACACAGTAACACAGTAAATGACGGGAGAAAAAGACCCTCACAGTCCATCAAGTCTACCCAACAAGGTGACCACAGCATCACCTACTACTCTATGTAGGCCCAGGTCACCCATGTTTAAATACTACCGTAGTTCTGAAGTCACCACCATAACAACTATATAGATAGCCAAACATGTTGGGGATGATACTTGGTGTATATTGCTGACAGTATTCAACTTATCAGTCAAGATGTATTCTCCTCCCTCCTAAGCTGCTCAGTATGTGACAATGAAATGATCAATATATTGGAGTTGTCAAACCTTTACCTCTTTCTCGCCACAGGCAAGACACAGACTGTACAAGTCTGTCCAGCATTGGCCTCAACCTCCATGCTGGACTTGGCCACTCTTTGTCTCTTACCATGTGCTGGAGAGATCATTCAAATTTCTCTGCCTTAATTGTAAAGTGAGCTGATATTCACTTATGCTACTGTTCTATAATACAGGGTGGGCCACAGAAAAATAGCCCACCTCTAATACCAGAAACAGTGAATAGTGATTGTGGAAGGCAATGTGCGAAGCAGATCGATTAAGGAAATGCAAGAAACCTTTCACCATCTGTTGTAACTTATGGGTAAGTGAATAAAAACAATCCACTTGCTCGTTCATCTTGTCATACTATCACTGGAGGCGGACTACTTTTCTGTGGCCCACTCTGTAGAATCTTAGTACCTAGGTGCCATTATACAGCTGGCCACAGTATTATGGATTTTACAATATAACTTAAGTTATTTTTATTGAAAATGACTTAGATATTTCATTGCAAAATACAGAAAAGTGTAAAATTTAACAACAAAATATGTTTAGTACATTAAAATGAAACTCATAACAATTGTTAGAACATTTCTCAAATTTTATGTTAAATTTGGATATCAGTCAGTATAATGTCAATACGTTGTCCATCCATTGTGTGCCTTTATCACTGCCTTTATATGATCTGCCATGCCTTCAATCATATTCTTTGCATGCTTTTTGATGTTCTTGTTGTGGAACCATTCTTGTATCAGTCTCTCCATTAGTTGGTCCTTGTTTATGACAGTATAGTCATGCATCTTATCCTTCAATTAAGCTGGCCTGAACAGCCAATGAAAGTCTTCCATCTCAACTGTATTCTGAGTCAATACACATGTTCCCAGCACAGACATTCCATGCTGTAACCATCAGCTAAACCCAACAGTTTAGTTTACACAAATGTCCCGCAAATTTTGTCGAGCCACAGCACACTAAATGTAGTGGCTACAGCTCGAAGCATGCAGAAGTGCATGGACGTTAATGTGATGATGTCATATGCATGCGTGACATCATTCTGTTGATGTCCGTGCCTGCGCGAAGGCCCTCCAGATGGGCCCTGAGCGGCCAGTGGGGGGTGCCAGCAGGGAAGATGCGTTATTCGCTGACGACGCTAAACTATGCAATATATAGAGAGACGGCAATTCACCCGATAGTATGACACAGGACCTACATTTGTTGGAGCTTTGGTCCTCGACCTAGCAGCTGGGCTTCAATGCTAAGAAATGCAAGATCATGCACCTCGGCAGCAGAAATCCGTGCAGAACTTACACCTTGAATGGTGAGACCTTAGCTAGAACTTCAACAGAACAAGACTTGGGAGTGATCATCAGCACAGACATGAAAACTGCTGATCATGTGGAGAAGGCTTCATCTAAGGCAAAACAGTTGTTAGGTTGCATCCGCAGGAGTTTCATCAGCCGGAAGCCTGAAGTCATAATGCCATTATACTGAACCATGGTGAGACCTCATTTGGAATACTGTGTGCAATTCTGGAGGCCACACTACCGAAAAGATGTGCTGAGAGTAGTCGGTGCAACGGATGGCCACCAGGATGGTCTCGGGGCTCAAGGATCTATCGTACGAGGAAAGGCTGAAAAATTTGCGGCAATACTCACTCGAGGAACGTAGGGAGAGAGGAGACATGATCGAGACGTTTAAGTATATTACCGGCCGTATTGAGATGGAAGAAGAGATTCTCTTTCTCAAAGGACCCTCAGCCACAAGAGGGCATCCGCTCAAACTCGGGGGCAGGAAATTTCATGGCGACACCAGGAAATATTTCTTTACTGAGTGGTTGATCCTTGGAACGAGCTCCCGGTGCAGGTGATCGAGGCAAACAGCGTGCAAGAATTTAAGAGCAAATGGGATGCCCATGTGGGATCCCTTAGAGGGTTAAGCCAAGGGAACCTGTCACCAGGAGTGGGATCCCTAGGATAGTAGACTTGGGGGTGGGTCAGTAGAGTGGGCAGACCTCATGGGTTATGGCCCTTATCTGCCGTCATCTTCTATGTTTCTATGTTAAAGAGGAGGAGAGACACTGGCACTGGCTGATTGCCTACAGAATATGCGATCATGTCAGAGGGAACGTGCTACCGAGGTGGAGAGTGGCCTGCGAGGTTCGCTAGAGCCGGCCGGCAAACCTCAGCAGGCTGCTTTGAAGAGGAGCGTGCGGTTCATGCTGGTGAGCCAGAAGGCACCAGGAAGCCGGGATGGAGGGAGGGTAAGAACAGGCATGCACAACAGGGCAGACATGGCACAACAGGGTGCAGTGGTAGAGGTAAAGGAGGCTGCTTTGGGGGAGGGGTGTGCTGGGGGCAGACAGCAATCATGCTTTGCTCTGGGAGGGGGGAACAAAAGGGGGCCATGGAGCAGGTAGGCATGGCACAACAGGGGGCGGGGGGAGAGGGAAAGGGGGCTGCTTTGGAGGGAGTGGTGTGCTAGGAGGGCAGACAGCAATCATGTATCCAATGTTGGTAAGAAGTGGAGGGGGAGAGGGAAAGGGAGCTGTTTTGGGAGGAGGGGTGTTCTGGGGGCAGACAGCAATCATGCTTTGCTCTGGGAGGGGGGAACAGAAGGGGGCCATGGAGCAGGTAGGCATGGCACAACAGGGGGTGGGGGGAGAGGGAAAGGGGGCTGCTTTGGAGGGAGCGGTGTGCTAGGAGGGCAGACAGCAATCATGTATCCAATGTTGGTAAGAAGTGGAGGGGGAGAGGGAAAGGGAGCTGTTTTGGGAGGAGGGGTGTTCTGGGGGCAGACAGCAATCATGCTTTGCTCTGGGAGGGGGGAACAGAAGGGGGGGCCACTGAACAGGCAGGCATGGCACAACAGGGGCAGGGGAGAGGAAAAGGGGCTGCTCTGGGGGGAGGGGTGTGCTGGGGCAGACAGCAATCATGTTTTGCTCTGGGAGGGGGAACAGAAGGGGGCTACGGAGCAGGTAGGCATGGCACAACAGGGGGCAGGGGGAGAGGGAAAGGGGGCTGCTTTGGAGGGAGGAGTGTGCTGGGAGGGCAGACAGCAATCATGTATCCCATGCTGGTAAGAAGTGGATGGGGAGAGGGAAAGGGGGCTGCTTTGGGGGGAGGGGTGTGCTGGGAGGCAGACAGCAATCATGCTTTGCTCTGGGAGGGGGGAAACAGAAGAGGGCAGGCATGGTGCAACAGAGAAATACAGGCAGGCAGGGGACCAGGGAGACAGACAGAAAGAAAGACAGACATACAGGGGGCCAGGGAGATACACAGGCAGAAAGAATGACAGACAGAGTCCAATGAGAGAGAGACAAAGAAAAAAAACAGACAGACAGACATCTACTCTAGCACTCATTAATGTAACAGGCTTAAACACTAGTGTATATATATTACAAACTGCAGTAAAATACCTTAATGTGGTATTTACTGAAGGCTTTATGCTTTTCAGTGTGTCATATATTGAATACATGGTACTAATGCGCATTAAAAAGGTGCATTAACATATGCTTTTAATGTGCTCCAGTATATAGACCTTAGTCCCTTTAAGTTGAATGGGTGTCTTCCAACTTCATTGCTACTAGTAGGGTAAGGTGCATCAATACACTATGCTCAGGTGAGGGAATTACAGAGGGAATGATAAGACAGATATTGTTGCTTAGAAGGTGGGTTGGAATTTGGAATTGAAATCATCTTCAAAGAAGTGGGTTTTGATGCTTGATTTCAATACTGGCAGAGATGGAGCCTAATGCACCAAGTCAGGTAGTTTATTCCAGGCATATGGTGCAGCAAGGTAGAAGCGACAGAGTCTGGAATTGACTGTAGAAGAGAAGGGTACAGATAACAGACTTATCCAATTAGCGGAGTGCCCGGGAGGAAGGGGTTAGTATAGGGAGAGAGGATAGATACCGAGGAGCTGCAGAGAGAATACACTCGTAGGTCAAAAGGGCAAACAGAATGCTGGGAATGATTAAGAAGGAGATCACGAACAGATCGGAGAGGGTTGTCATGCCGCTGTACTGGGCCATGGTGCACCCTCACCTGGAGTACTGTGTCCAGCACTTGTCGCCGTACATGTAGAAGGTCACAGTACTACTCGAAAGGGTCCAGAGAAGAGCGACTAAAATGGTAAAGGGGCTGGAGGAGTTGCTGTACCGTTAGAGATTAAAGAAACTGGGCTTCTCCCTTGAAAAGAGGAGACTGAAAGGGGACATGATAGAAACATTCATGTTACTGAAGGGAATAGACTTAGTAGATAAAGACAGGTTGTTCACCTTCTCCAAGGTATGGAGAACGAGAGGACACTCTCTAAAGTTGAAAGGGGATAGATTCCGTACAAACGTAAGGAAGTTCTTCTTCACCCAGAGAGGTGGAAAACTGGAATGCTCTTCCGGAGGCTGTTATAGGAGAAAACACCCTCCAGGGATTTAAGAGAAAGTTGGATGGGTTCCTGTTGAACCAGAACGTAAGCAGGTAGGGCTGGTCTCAGGGCACTGGTCTTTGACCTGGGGACCACCGCGGGAGTGGACTGCTGAGCACGATGGACCACTGGTCTGACCCAGCAGCGGCAAATTCTTATGTTCTTATGTCAGTAAGAAGAGCTTGAACTGTGTGCAGCAACAAACAGGGAGCCAATGAAGTGACTTGAGGAGAAGGGTAATGTGGGCATAGTGATTGACAGAATATGAGGCATGCAGCAGATTTCTGAAAAAATTGGACAGGAGAGAGATGGTTTGGCAGAAGGCTAGTGAGAAGCAGGATGCAGTAGTCTAGGCGAGAGGTGATGAGGGCTTTGGCAATGGGCTCAGAAAGAAAGGGTATGATTTTAGAAATTTCTTTCTAAAATTCAAAGCCCATTTAAAGGACTATTATTTTTCAAAAGCTTTTGGCACCTAGTTCTTATACTGTCCTTATGATCAAACCATTTTCAAGCTGAAATCTTCTTTCCCTACCTCCTTTATATTTTTCTCTATCCCCTTTTTTTTTGCCCATTGATACTATTGTAAATATTCCTTACGTCTTCACCCTTGTGTTTCTGTTATGCCTTGTCTTGGTTGTGCTTGTAAGTTTTCATCGGTTTGTTTCCCTCCTCTTATTCTTTTTAATATAAACTGCTTAGATTTTAACTTTGTTTTATATTAGTGGTATATCAAATAAACTGAACTGAATATCTGGAAATAAACATGGTGATGGCTACAAATGTCTCACTACTGCTGGCTGAATATCGGCTCCTCAAAGTTCTTTTATCAATGGTTGCTGCTTCAGGGGAATCACCACCTCAGGAACTAGCATAATCTCATAATATTTTAATCATACTTCTTATCATCAGCAAAACAGGGACCTCATTGAGACTTTGAAAATGAACCTTGAGTCTTGGGATTTTTTTTTTTTTTTAATAAATCTTTATTGAGTTTTCAAAGCTACCAAAAAATGCAATACAATATACATACAAATAATAATAATCATATAAGCACTTATAATCAATCAGCATCCATTCAACAATAAAACCCCCTCACCCAACCAACATTTTCATCAGGGAATAAAATCACACAAAATATATATCCCCCTCCCCATCTCTCCCCCCCCTCCCTCCCCCACGGATGTGTGTGTATTATACCAACAGAAATGAAGATGAAAGACAACTATAATGAATCCACAAAAGACGTCAATGGGCCCCAAACTAACTTGAATATCTTAGAATACTCCAGCATATCCGCATTCATGTTCTCATACTTATAACTTAAGCATAAATTTGCCCACCAAAAAGTAAAATTAAGGCGATCCCAATTTTTCCAATTACGGGTAAGCATTTGCATAGCTATCCCAGTCATAATAAGGAAAAGCCGACATTTATATCGGTCCAATGGGGATTTAAGATGCAATATCATCCCACATATGACTACTTCATATGTCAATGGAATTGATGACTCCAGTATGGTATTAATCTGTCCCCATATTGACTTCCAAACGTTGACTATCAAAGGACAATAGAACAACAGATTTAGATTTAGAACTATCTAATTTTTGTAAATGAACAGGGGTCCAGAAACTTCTATGTAACAAAAAAAAAACTATGTTTGTCTCATAGATGCTGACGCTGTACATCTCATCCTCCAAGTCCAAATTCGTGGCCATTGAGATACAGAAATCTGGTGCTTTATCTCAATGATCCAAAATGCTCCAAATTTATTTTTCTTAAAAGACAGAAAGAACCCACTGCATGTCCCCTCAACATGCGTTCTCATTACGATTGGGTCCAATGCAGTGATTATTTTTTTTTAAGTGACCAAGTATATATCAAACAGGAGTGAAGATAAGATGAACCCCTGTGGGATCCCCTGGTCTATATATCAGGCTTAGATAAGTGGTTTTGCCAGTACACTCGTAATGCTCTGTTCTTCAAATAGCATTGAAACCATTGCAACACCACTCCTGTAGCTTCCATTTCACTCAATATGAACAACAACTTATTATGAACCATTAGAGAAGGAAATAATTTTAATCAGGTAGAAGTATCTGGTTAAACTGACCCTATAGTTGAGCACACAGCTTAATATTACTTATCACCCCATCACTTAACATTCATACAGATACACATACACACATATATCCTTTCTTTCTTAGTGCCACATGTTAACAATTAAGCTCACAAACACATATGCAGGGCTTAATTTTCAGATAAAAAGGAAAGTGGAACTGTGGAGCCAGGAAAGGCTTGGGTGGGTCAAGAGAAGAGGGGATGGATTAGCTCTGCTCAAGGCTTAAAATATACTCCTCTTCCCTGCAGGCTGTTTGGGAGGGGCTAGAGCAGAATGCCCTTGCCAGCGCTGGTTCATTCTATGGACCAAGTGAGGCCCTGGCCCATGGCTCCGGTGATAAAGGATAGGTTGCCAAAATCTTCCTCCTCCTCTGCAGGTGGCGAGTGAGAGATGCCAAACTGAGATTCAGGATGTTGGCACCCTTTATCTAGGGTTACCAGATTTCCTCATTAAAAAAAGAGGACACATGGTAGCGTCCCATTCTGCCCCCAGTCACACATCATTCTACCCTGGACCTGCCCTGTTCCACCCCCAACCCTGCCCCCACACAAACTTTATCTCTTCTTCCCTGAGTCCAGGCCGTGTCTTGAAGGCCTCCAAGCATGTGCAGATACGATGCGATGGCATCATATGCATGCATGTGATATCATTGTGTCGCATCCGGGCATGCTCGGAAGCCCTCCGGACAAGGCTTTCCATAACCCGGACAAATTGCTGGGTTTTGGAAATCTGTCTGGGTATTTGTACAGTCCTCTAAAAAGAGGACTTTTCTGGGTTTTCTTGGACATCTGGTAACTCTACCTTTATCACCAGCATGGGAAGGGGGGAGATTTGATTTCAAGGGGGCGCTGCTAAATCATGGGGGGAAGTGACAATGCAAAGTTGGTTCAAAGCACTACAGTCCCTTGAGCCGGCCCTGGCTGTTCTTTTGAGTCTGAGAAAAAAGTGGTGGAACTGCATTCCAGGCTGTTCCCCACACACATTAAGCCCTGAAAATATGTGTCTTTTGACTCAGCACCTCACATTAATACTCATTCATAAATAAATGTGCATGCATATAAATTGTAAACCACTGAGAACGGTTGTAAGCTTTGGTAGTATTTCAAATTTTAATAAACATAAATATTCTTGGATAAGTTTTCCACAAAGCTTGAGTACCAACCATTTCGGAGCTTTAAGAGGACGAATATACCCTACAAGAAGAGACCAAAGCACAAAGGTTTAAAATCACTAAAGTTCATAGGTGCTAAAATTAGAATGTTAATGCAAGAGGGAAGTAGAACTTAGCCCCAGGCAGATGATTACAGTTTGTCTTGAAACTGGTTCTAGAAAGAATCGAATCTTTATTCACTCTGGCTTAGAAGTCAGCCATTTAGTCTAATGGGCCCCTGGGGTTGAGTTCTGGGGAGAAGGTGAGATTGGAACACCACCAGAACATCTACTCAGGTGCGCTGAGCCCTTAATCAAGGGAATGTTAGAAGAAGCCTGTGGGCTATGAGAGAGAGACGGAGAGCAAAGAGCGGAACTGCTTTCAGAAATCTGACAGGAAGCCTCTGCTGATAAAACATTAGCCAAGTTTCTATGCAGCCTAGAAGGTAAATGACTCTACACTTTTCATTTTCTATACAGCCTTTTTCACTATAAATGTGACTCAAAGTAGCTCATGGCAATAACAGAAAATACATCATAATGCATATAATAAAAACAATTAATAACCACTAATGTGGAACATACAGTATACTCCTCCTCCAGAACTGAATATAATAATATAAATCGTATTAAATTCCAATATTTTAAAGCTAGACTCCTGAATACTTATGCTTGTTACTTTCTTGTGCCTGGAAGATGACTAAATATTGCTAACTTTATCCTAAGGATCAAAGCCTTCAGCCTTGATGCATCTCTCCATCCCTTCTTTACCAGCCCGTTTGTGTAATCCAGTATCTTCCATTCCTACTTATTATTTCTACAGTGCTACTAGATATATGCAGCGCTGTATATATCATACGTCTAACTTCTGTGCTAAGTAAATTAATGGAAACACTTTTAAAACACAGAGGCAGGTCTTGTCAGACAAATCTGATCAATTTCTTGCTTGGGTGATCAGAGAATTGGCTAGAGCAACGGCACTAGATGTGGTGTATTTAGATGTTAGCAAAGCCTTTGACAGTGTTCGAAACAGGCATCTAATAAATAAACTGAGTGCCCTTGGTATGGGCCGCCAAAGGACAGGCTGGATTAGGTAGTGGTT
This sequence comes from Geotrypetes seraphini, assembly GCF_902459505.1. Taxonomy (NCBI): domain Eukaryota; kingdom Metazoa; phylum Chordata; class Amphibia; order Gymnophiona; family Dermophiidae; genus Geotrypetes; species Geotrypetes seraphini. The sequence continues at coordinate 183,038,155 of NC_047087.1, forward strand.
GAGTAGAAGGCGACAGAGAGTAGTAGTCAATGGAGATTGCACTGAGGAAAGGAATGTTACTAGTGGTGTGTCTCAAGGTTCGGTTCTTGGACCTGTTCATTTTAATATTTTTGCAAGTGATATTGCTGAAGGTCTTTCAGGTAAGATTTGCCTCTTTGCAGATGATACCAAAATCTGCAACAAAGTAGACACCCCTGATGATGTGGATAATATGAAGAAGAACCTGGTGAAGCTTGAGGACTGGTCTGAAATTTGGCAGAATTGAATGCAATACTCCAGATGTGGTCATACCATGGAGCGATGCAGGGGCATTATAACATTCTTAGTCTTGTTAACCATCCCTTTTTAATAATTCCTAGCATCCTGTTTGCTTTTTTGGCCGCATATTGGGCGGAAGGTTTTATCGTATTATCTATGATGATACCCAGATCCTTTTCTTGGGTGCTAATCCCCAAGGTGGACCCTAGCATCCGGTAACTGTGATTCAGGTTATTCTTCCCAATGTGCATCACTATGTATTTGTCCACATTAAATTTCATCTGCCATTTGGATGCCCAGTCTTCCAATTTCCTAAGGTCCGCCTGCAATTTTTCACAATCCGCATGCATTTTACCAACTTTGAATAGTTTAGTGTCATCTGCACATTTAATCACCTCACTCGTCGTTCCAATTTCCATATTATTTATATATAAGTTAAATAGCACCGGTTCCAGTACAGAACCTGATCTTCAGCTGACCAAAGGTGGACTCAATGATGGCTCTGGTGCTCTTGTGTCTCCAGTTGTAGTTTTCCTCTGCTTCATTTTGGGAGTGGACGTTGGGGATCATGAGCCTCTGTCAGGTGGGGGGGGAAGGCTTGTGGGTCCAGTGCTTGTGCAGTCGCTGCACACACCTGGCCTGTTGTGGCATCGGGGAAGCAGGGAGAAATCAGTGTTGGTGGCTTGGGGGGGGCCAGTGCTGGATTAATGGATAGGCCCAGTAGGCACATGCCTAGGGCCCGAAACTGTGAGGGGGCCCGCTGAAGGAGGACAATTCACCTTGCCATTTTTTTTTTTTTAAACAGCAATGGGCCCCTCCCTGGGCATTGACGGCAACGGCCTCCTCCCGGCATCAATGGAAACGGGCCCCCTCCATTGATGGCAATGCTTCCAGCTCTGTTACAAACTGCCAGTCCATCCCTCTCCGACATCACTTACTTGCTCCGGAAGAAGTGATGTCGGAGGGGGATGGACCGACAAACAAAGTCATTTCAGGACCTTTCTGTAACAGAGCCGGCCATGTTGCCATCGATGCCGGGGGAGGGGGTCCGCTACCATTGATGCCAGGGGAGCTATTACCATTGATGCCGCCAGCTGTTCTATTTCTGCTTTTGGGCTGCCTTTTGCAAAGGAGCTCAGAGGGCAGAGCCGGCAGCTGCAATGTTTGGAGGGAGAGAGAAAGGGGGCAGGGTGGTATGGAAGGGTGGTGGGAAGGATAGTTTGGAAGGGTGGTGGAGGGAGAGAAAGGGGGCAGGTTGGTATGGAAGGGTGGAGGGAGAGAAAGGGGGCAGATGCTGATGGAATTGGTGTGCAAGGAAAGGGGAGAGAGACATAAGGGGGAAGGATACTGGATGCAATTGGGTTGGAGGGAAAGAAAGGGGGCAGATGCTGATGGAAGTGGGGGGACGGGAAAGGAGAGAGTGAAATGCCAGACCATGGGGGTGTGGGAGAGGGAAGGGAAAGAGAGGAAAGGAGAGAGATGCCAGACCATTGGAGGAGAGAAGGGAAGAAGATTGATGCCACACCAATGGGGGGGAGGGAGAGATAGAAGAGAGAGGCAGACAATTTCTGGAAGAGGTACAGAAAGAGAGCAGATGCCATATGGAAGAGGCAGAGAGAGAGAGAGCAGACAGTGCATGGAAGGAAGAGAATGATGAGAAGATGAGGAAAGCAGAAACTAGACAACAAAGGTAGAAAAAAAATTCTATTTGTTTTATTTATTTATTTTTGCTTTAGGATAAGGTGTTATTGTAGCTGTATTGATAATTGTTTATTAATAGAAAATGAAAATAAGATGATACTATTTATTGAATTAATTTTAATACATTTTTTACTAATTCAGAGACCATAACTCCTTTCCTAAGGTCAGGACAGGGATACTGTAACAGCACTATAGTTTATTGATCTGAAAAAAAAGGTTTTAACATCTGAAAGCTAAGTGAGAAATGTATTAGTCCAATAAAATGAAGGGCACTAAATTTTCTTCCCGCCATGCCCCATGCCTCTTACCCATATGCAAAATATAAATTGGTGGGCTTCCCAAAGCCCTGCCAGCTGAAAATCTCTTCCTCTAGAAAGGAATGGGAGATATGTTCAGAGATGTTTGGAGGTTGCACAGAAGAAAAACTGTACACTGGAATTGGTATAGTAATCTTTGTTGTTTGTTTTGAATTTTAAAATAAAAGAAATAACAGAAATAAAGTGGAAATAAAGAAGTAAATAAGAAAATGGGTAAATACATGGGGGCAGGGGTGGAGTATGGTGGGATGGGGGCAGGGGGCCCAGTGTACTTGTGTGCCTAGGGGTCCTCGATGAATTAATCCTGCTTGGGGGGGGGCAGGGAGAGAGAAAGAAAGAAAGGTGGCAGGGAGAGTAAAAGAAAGACAGAAAGAAAGAAAGGGGGCACGGAGAGAGAAAGATAGAAAGGAGAAGGGGGCAGAGAGAGAGGAAGAAAAAGTTGGACTCATGGAAGGACAGAGAGAGACGTTGGTTAGGGATTATGGAAGGACAGAGAGAGATGTTGGTTGGGAATTGGAATGAGGTCTGGAGGAGAGGAAGCATGCAGGAGGCAGAAAGAAGGGAAGAAATATTGGATGCACAATCAGAAGGAAGTGCAACCAGAGACTACAGACCGGTAAGCTTGACTTCAGTTCCGGGCAAGATGGTAAAAGCGCTGATAAAAGACAGCATCTATGAGCACATAGAAAAAAATGGACAAATGAAAGCGAGCCAGCATGGCTTCTGCAAGGAAAGATCGTGCCAAACAAACTTACTGCACTTCTTTGAAGGGATAAACAGCTAGATGGGCAAAGGGGAACCCATAGACATCATTTATCTCGACTTCCAAAAAGCCTTTGACAAGGTACCCCATGAGCGGCTACTTAGGAAACTGTGGAACCACGGGGTGGAAGGGAACGTATACAGATGGATTAAACACTGGTTGGCAGGCAGAAAGCAAAGGTTTGGAGTGAAGGGCCACTACTCGGACTGGAGGAGGGTCACGAGCGGTGTTCCGCAGGGGTCGGTTCTCGGACCACTGCTGTTCAATGTATTTATAAATGGCCTAGAAACAGGGACAAAGTGTGAAGTTATAAAATTTGTGGATGACACAAAACTCTGTAGCAGGGTTAGAACCACGGAGGAATGTGAAGACCTACAAAGGGACCTGAACAAACTGGAGGAGTGGGCTAAAAAATGGCAGATGAACTTCAATTAGAGAAATGCAAGGTCATGCATATAGGGAAAAAGAACCCGATGTTCAGCTATAAAATGGGGGGATTAGTACTAGGGGAAAGTAACCTTGAAAAAGACTTGGGTGTGCTGGTGGATACAACAATGAAGTCAACGGCACAATGCGCAGCAGCCGCAAAGAAAGCAAACAGAATGTTGGGTATTATTAAAAAAGGTATTACAACCAGAATGAAGGAAGTCATCATGCCACTGTATTGTGCGATGGTGCGCCCTCATCTGGAGTACTGTGTCCAATATTGGTCACCGTACCTTAAGAAGGACATGGCGATACTAGAGAAGATTCAGAGCTGAGCGACGAAAATGATAAAAGGTATGGAAAACCTTCCATACGCAGACAGGTTAGAAAGGCTGGGGCTTTTCTCCCTGGAAAAGCGGAGACTCAGAGGAGACATGATAGAGACTTTCAAGATCCTGAAAGGCATAGAGAAGTTAGAGAGGGACAGATTCTTCAGCCTATTGGGAACCACAAGAACAAGGGGGCACTCGGAGAAATTGAAAGGGGACAGGTTTAGAACCAATGCTAGGAAGTTCTTTTTCACTCAGAGGGTGGTGGGCACTGGAATGCGCTTCCAGAGGTTGTGATAGGACAGAGTACACTACGGGGTTTTAAAGAAGGATTGGATAAATTCCTGAAGGATGCGGAGATTGAAGGATACAGATAGAGGTAGAGATAGAGATAGGATTATGAAAGGGTATAGATAGAAGCATAAAGGGGAATAAAGGGTTTTAGGCAAGGATCACCTTGCAGGTTATGGACCTGATGGACCGCTGCGGGAGCGGACTGCTGGGCGTGATGGACCTCTGGTCTGACCCAGCGGAGGCGACTTCTTATATTCTTAATCACCAGACAACAAAAAGGATTATATTTTCAATTTAGTGATCAAAATATGTCCATTTTGAGAATTTATATCTGCTGTCTATATTTTGCACTATGGCCCCCTTTTACTAAACCGCAATAGCATTTTTTAGCACAGGGAGCCTATGAGCGTCGGGAGCAGTGCGGGGCATTCAGCACAGCTCCCTGCACTAAAAAACGCTTTCACGATTTAGTAAAATGGGAGAGGGTATATTTGTCTATTTTTATATAGTTGTTACCGAGGTAACATTGCATATTTTAAAGTCATCTGCCTTGACCTCTTTGAAACTCCCCCCCCCCCCCCAAATATAAATGATAATAACATTTTCTCTGCGTACTGTGTGCTTTGTGTTTTTTAAAATTTTATTGTTGGTAGATCATTTTGACATGGTCATTTTAAAAGTAGCTCGCAAGCCAAAAAAGTGTGGGCATCCCTGCCCTAGAGGAGGGAGATATGATTCAGACGTTCAAATACTTGAAAGGTATTAACGTAGAACAAAATCTTTTTCAGAGAAAGGAAAATGATAAAACCAGAGGGCATAATATGAGGTTGAGAGGTGGTAGACTCAAAGAGTAATGTAAGGAAATTTTTCTTTATGGAGTGGGTGGTGGATGCCTGGAATGTGCTCCCGAGGGAGGTGGTGGAGAAGAAAACAGTAACAGAGTTCAAAAAGGCATGGGATGAACACAGAGGATCTCTAATCAGAAAATAATTGTATATGTTGACGAACTAATGCCAGTACTGTGTAGACTTACACGGTCTGTGTCAAGTATATGGCCATTCAGTTGAGGATGGGCTGGGATGGTTTAGATGAGCTGGAGTACGCTTCGACGGAGACTCCAGTAGATGCACAGTATCAGGCAGAGCTCTGGGTTTCTGGCCCATAAATATCTAAGAAAAAGAACAATTTAAATTAAATCATTAAATTATAGAGTGTATGTTTGGGCAGACTGGATGGGTCATTCAGATCGTTATCTGCCGTCATTTACTTTGGTACTATGTATTTGTAGTGTGTTAACCACAAAACAGTTTCCTTGCCCATTCTCTTAATGCATGGCTTAATCTTCACTAACTGAAAAAATATCACAAAGCCCCTTAAAGTACTTTTGCACAAGCAGTTAAGTTTCAAGTTTCAAGTTTATTAAAATTTTTGATTAATCGCTTTGTCTTTTTTCAAAGCGATGAACATACATATATATAAATAGAATTAGTTAATATTACAATCTTAAAAACATAAAATTAAAACATTAGTTATACATAATCGTTAAAATAAATGTAAAAGAGACAAAAAACATGACATGACATGAGTATAGGGAAAAAAGGGATAAGAACTACAAAATATAATTAAAAGAAGGTTGGGTAAAAACATAAGGTAGGAATTTATTTTCTTTAAATATTGAATCATTGTGTTCCAGATTATAAGTTATTAATCAAAAGCGTCTTTGAAAAGGAACGTTTTTAAATTAATCTTGGTAAAGCAAGGTAAAGCAAGTAAAAGAGTATGAGCTAAATCCAAATTCCCCTTTTTGCTAGTGGGTAGTGCAGTTACATTATTGGTAGAGAGGGGGCTGGGTAATTTTTAATTAGGCCTCTTCTTATTTAGATTTTAGGAAATTACTAAAGACTCAATTATTTAATAGGCTGACATCGTAATGGTTTTACCTTTTCTCCTATTTCAACCATGTTTGCATTTTATCTTCATGTTTCTTACTTGCATGGTTTCTCTTTTCATCTTGATCAATTCTATTGAAATGTTTCTGTACCTTTTATTCTGATCAATTTTATTGAAATGTATGTACTGCCTTTTATTGAATTTTATTGCAATTTTTATTGAAAATGTATGTATGTATTGTTTTTTTCTCATGCTGTGAAAACGCTTAGAACCTCCCCGGTATGGCGGCATATAAATAAATTATTATTATTATTATTACATTGATAAAGAACTATTTATCATCTAAAAAGCTTTGAAAAATTGCCCTAATAGTATGCTTAAAACTTAACCAAAAATATTCAGGTTATCTATAGTCTCACTCAACTCCCAGCTGCCTACCACTTGTCTTAGCAATGCTGAGCGCTCAGTCTTCCATGGCAAGGATCACTGCCTTTCTGAATCACTCCATTAAATTGCTTATATCTGATTGTTCTTTAAGATTCCGAAACTTGCTGGGAAACATTTATGGATAATTTTTATTTTTGCCTGCAGTCGCTGTGCCTAATGCACAGTCATTGAGTGCCATATGTGTTTATATGCACTGTAATTTTCCACTTGGGTACATTTTATGCACGCACACACACGCACACACACACTTCCACTCACACAGTGAAGAGAAATCCTGCAATTTCATAATATTCAATAGCCCTCAAATCCAGCCCCTCTTGACTTTCACTCACTCTTTACATTCAATGCTATTATACTGTGAGTTCCAACATTCAGTCCTTGCGATGAATACAATAAAATTCTCTCTTTTATATCACTTACATTTTATTGGGTTGGTTTTTTTTTTCTTTTACATCAATTTTTAGGGCTCCTTTTACTAAGCTGTGCTTAGCACGCGCTGCGTTGCCACGCACGCTAGATGCTAATGTCAGCATTGAGCTGGCATTAGTTCTTGGCATGTAGCACGGGGTTAGTGTGTATGGCAATGCAGCACGTGCTAAAAACGCTAGCGCACCTTAGTAAAAGGAGCCCTTAATAAAGCCTGCATCTTGATCATCTTCTCCACAGTGTCTTTGGTTACATCAATTAACAGAACATCTGAATGTCCATGACAAAAATTATTTGAGCTACATGCATAGACATATTCCCTGCAATAATCATATCATAGCATACTGGACAGAACTATCTCCAATAAGCCCCAAAATTTAATGCTAATTTCTCATTGTGCACTTGCTATGTCAAAAAGGCTATGATATTTAGGTAGGGTGTGAGGGAATGGTCTCATTATACATGGTGTCCAGAAAAAGCGAGACCCCCCAATATTTTTCCAGAGAACCCAAAAACAAATGTACTATTATTATAAAAATGCTATTATTGACAGGTGCCAATGCAAGATGCTGTAAAAACTGGATGTTCCTCGTTTTCCAAATGATGTCATATAGGAAATGGCCATTAAGATCCATTTTAACCGAATGGCATTTAGCGAAGAAAACAAAGTTGCAATTAAGTTTTTGCGGCAAATCAGACATGTGGCGCAAAGCGTTTGCTACAGGAATTTCCTAATAAAGGGGTCCTTTTATTAAGGCGTGCTAACCGATTTAGCGCATGCTAAAGATTAGCGAGCGCTAAATGCTAAGGCATCCATTATATTCTATGGGCGCCTTAGCATTTAGCGTGTGCTAAATTGGTTAGCACGCCTTAATAAAAGGACCCCAAAGTTTGGACTAATGCATTTTCAAAGGTCTTACTAAATGTTTAAACAACTGCAAAATATTTTGTTTTGAAATCTTTATTCTTTTCAAATCTTAAATCAGGTACAATAAATACATATCATAAATTAACTTTCAAAAACACCTGACATCTTATAATTAATCCTTATAAAATAAAATAATATCTTCCTCCCTTATACATTTATAAAGATGATTTATTTAAGATATACTCAAAAATACCCTCCCCCCCTTTAATGTCTTAAACTTTATTATTCAGGGAAGAATAATTTTTAATCTTTACAATCTATATATATAAAACCGGAGGGATGTATGTGTGTATGTATGTGTGTGTGTGTGTATGTGCCGCGATCACGCAAAAACGGCTTGACCGATTTGAACGAAACTTGGTATGCTGATCCCTCACTACCTGGGGTGATATGTTCTGGGGGTCTCGCGGCCCACCTGCACACGTGGGCAGAGCTACAAACAGAAAATCAGATTTCACCCATTCATGTCAATGGAAAAAATGTAAAAAGCTGCCATTCTCACAGTAATTCAAAAACGGCTTGACCGATTTGAACGAAGCTTGGTATGCAGATCCCTCACTACCTGGGGTGATATGTTCTGGGGGTCTCGCGGCCCACCTGCACACGTGGGCGGAGCTACAAACAGAAAATCACATTTCACCCATTCATGTCAATGGAAAAAATGTAAAAAGCTGCCATTCTCACAGTAATTCAAAAACGGCTTGACCAATTTGACCGAAACTTGGTATGCTGATCCCTCACTACCTGGGGTGATATGTTCTGGAGGTCTCGCGGCCCACCTGCACACGTGGGCGGAGCTACAAACATAAAATCAGATTTCACCCATTCATGTCAATGGAAATAATGTAAAAAGCTGCCATTCTCACTGTAATTCAAAAACGGCTTGACCGATTTGAACGAAACTTGGTATGCAGATCCCTCACTACCTGGGGTGATATGTTCTGGGGGTCTCTCGGCCCACAACTCTATGTTACTTGCTCAAGGGTGGGTTCACCCAACAATTTATATGTTCTTGCTCCTGGAGGTGAAACTAAAAATGTTGTTTATAATCACGTTTTGCGTTAGTTGTATTGTACTCATTTTGTCAAATATTTCACATTATAATTTGAATATTGTACTTTTTATTAAGCTGTAAAAAAATAATTTCATTCACCACTATAAAGTATCTTTATTTGAATCCATTTACAGTGTTATTGCTATAATTAAATACCCGTGCAACGCCGGGGCATCAGCTAGTAATCTATAAATGGCCTCAACACCTCTTGAAATTTGTTAAAACTCCCTTTTTGGACAGCTAATGCCCTTTCCATTTTATATACATGACAAACTGAATTCCACCAGAAACAATAATTAAGCCCACTCCAATTTTTCCAATTGTAAGTGATCTGTTGAATGGCAATACCAGTTAAAATTAATAATAATTTGTTATTATTAGATGATATTTGTTTCTTTGCTCTCATTTCTATATCAAATAAAACTGTGTCATATGATAATGCCACATGATTTTCTAACAGGGAATTAATTTGATTCCAAATTGATTTCCAAAATTCTAATATATAAGGACAATAGAATAATAAATGATCTAAAGTCCCTGCTTCAAGATGACAATGCCAGCATCTATCAGATTTAGAGCTATCTAATTTTTTTTAAAACGAACAAGGGTACAGAAAGCTCTATGTAGCAAGAAAAACCACGTTTGTCTCATAGATGCAGACATTGTACATCTCATCCTCCAAGACCAAATACGTGGCCATTGAGATGCCGTAATTTTGTGCTTAATCTCAATGCTCCAAATGGTTCTAAGACCATTCCTTGTTGTTGTTTTTTTTCAATAATCCAGATAATAATTTGTACCACTGTGCAGCCTGGTAATTTGTACCACTGTGCAACCTGAAAGCATAGGAATTCTAAACTATATTGAGTATTAAGATTTTTCCATTCAGGGAACCCCGCCTGAATGGCCTGCTTCAGCTGCAGCCATTTATAACTTTGTGAATTAATAATAATAATAATAACAACTTTATTTTTGTATACCGCAATACCACAAACAGTTCAGAGTGGTTTACAATGCAAGAGACTGTACATACACAGTGAAGATACAATGCAAGGGAATGTACTATGCAGTTGAGAGCAGTTTACAATGCAGGGGACTGTACATATTCAGCATAGGTGTTTATATAGCGAAGATACAATGCAGATTTACAATGCAAGAGACTGTACATATACAGTGGAGATATTTATACAGTGAAAATAAAGTGCGAGAAACTTGTAGAGCAAGATACGATGCAAGAGACTGTATAATGCGGTTAAGTGGATTACTATGCAAAGATAGTTACATATATAGCGAGGATACAGAGTGGTGAATGACAAGAGAATGCAACCAGTATCAGTTACAGGAGGGTGCCGAGGGGGAGGGGTAAGTAGGAAGGATGGAAGTATTGGATCGGGGGAAGGAGAGGTGGTAGAGTTTTTGCTGTAACTGTGAAAAATCAAGCAGTTTACCATTAGACATTACATCATCAAGAGTACGTATTCCTCCTATTATCCATTGCTTCCAGATAAGCTTAAATCCGCCAATTTGAATCTTGGAGTTAAGCCATATTGTTTGATTCGTCGATTTATGAATTGGATTAGAAGTTAAATTATCTATCAATTTTAAAGTTTTCCAAGTATCAATTAATATTTTATTTTCTTTGTACAACCTAGGCATTTTAGTACTAATAATATGACACAGCCTTATAGGAGACATAAGTTGCCATTCCAATCTTAACCAACTGCAAAATATTTTGAAGCTTTATAAGGGGTCCCATTTTTTCCAGACAGCATGTATATAATAAGAATAGAAGGAAGGAAGAGTGCAAAGTGTTTTTCTGAGAAGGGATTCCATGTTGGCACTTTTGCACAATTTCTTCTGAGATGAATCTATGAAAAGAAAATATACATCCTAGCTGTCAGATCGTAGTCATGAAGAAGGTAATTTTTTAAGGACCTTTATAAAATTATCTCAGGGGTTATATGTATAAAAGAATGCGTGGTAAAAGCAAAGTATGTTCTTTTAAGTAGCCCACGTGTTGCAGAAATTCAGGGCCAGAGTTTGAGCAGGGCAAGGGTGGGCTAGATATTCAACGTGATTTAAATGGCTAGGAGAGTCTTCTGGATATTTAAGTAAGAACCAAACTACAGGCAGTCCCTGGGTAAAGAACGAGTTATATTTTTAGAGCTGTTCTTAAGTTGGATTTTTATGTAACTCAGAACTTGTACATTTTAAGGTTCTTGCTGCTAACCTCTGCTCCCAGCTGACAAAAGGGCCAACTGTCCCTACCAGTGTTCCCTTAACGTGGCCATGTATCATTCCTAAATCTGCTGCAGGAGAAGTGTAGGAGGCTATGCCAATGAAAATATTGCTCAGTGAAATCAAATGAAGTCGCAACCACGTTCTTAAGTATGAGTCGTACTTAATTTGGGCTTCTATAACTCGGGGACTGGGTCAGAACAATGGTCAATCTAGCCCACTGTTTCTAACAGTGGCCAATCTAGGTCACAGGTACCTGGCAGAACCCAAATAGTAGTGTGTTCACTGCCATTTCCTGGACTTCCTTTCATCTCAAGCTATCCTTGACCTACTTCAATCATGGTTACACCCATTCCATGGAAGCTGCCCTTGCTAAAGTCTCTAATGACCTGTTCCTGGCCAGATCCAAAGTCCTCTCTCTACTCTATCCTCTGCTTTTGATACTGTTGATCACCACCTACTCCTTGATATGCTGCCCTCACTGGGATTCCCGGGTTCTTTTCTCCCCTGGTTTTCTTCTTATCTCTCCCATCACACTTTCATGTACACAATGGTGGATTCTCCACTGCTATCCCACTATTAATTGGTTTACCTCAAGGTTCTGTCCTGGGATCTACTTTTCTCAATATATACTAACTCTCTTGGTGCACTGATCTCCTCCCATGGTTTTCAATATCACCTCTATGCTGACGACTCCCTGATCTACCTCTTCACACCAAATATTTCTACAGGAATCCAGGCCCAAGTCTCAGCTTGCCTGTCCAACATTGCCACTGGATGCCTCACTGCCATCTAAAACTGAATATGGCTAAGACAGAGCACCTTATCTTTCCACCTCAATCCCCTCCCCCATTCTCTATTTCTGTGGATAACACTCTCCTCCTCCCTCCTTCATTAGCTTGCAACCTTGGGGTCATCTCTGACTCCTCCCTTTCCTTCTCCGCTCAGATCCAACAAATGGCTAAAGCCCGTTGCTTCTTCCGCTATAATATTACCAAAATTGAACCTCTCCTTTCTGAGCACACTACCAGAACCCTTATCCACACTCTCACCATCTCTTGCTTAGATACTGTAACTGCAACTTGCTTCTCTCAGGTCTTCCGCTCAACCATCTCTCTCCCCTTCAACTGTGCAAAATTCTTCAGCACGACTTGTATTCCATGAGAGCTACCATACTCACATAGCCCCTCTCCTCATGTTGCTTCTTTGGCTTCCCATCCATTTTCAAATACAATTCAAACTCCTCTTACTAAACTACAGGTGCATTCACTTTGCAGCCCCCTCAATATCTTTCCTCACTTATCACCCCCTATGCTCCCCCGCTTGAATTCCATTCATTGGACAAGTCGCTCCTATCCGTACCCTTCTCCTCCACTGCCAACTCCAAACTCCATCCCTTCTATCTTGCTGCACCGTATGCATGGAATAGACTGCCTGAATCATTATGTCAGGCTCTGTTTCTACCGTGTTTCCCCGAAAATAAGATAGGGTCCAAAAAATGCACTAGGGCTTATTTTCAGGGATGTCTTATTTTTTTCATGTACAACAATTTTCTCTCCCTTCCTCTCCTCCACCCCAATTCGTCCTCTTTCCTCTCTCCCCCCACCCCACCATGTGCGGCATCTTTCCTCCCCTCTCACCCATCCGCTTGTGCAGCATCTTTCTATCCCTCCCTCTAATCCCCCTGTGCAGCAGAACCCCACCGACCCTCCCACTGTGAGACTGACATACCTCCACTCCGAGGCCTCCTAAAGCAGCAGGGGTGGGGGTTTCTGAATCAACGAGTTCAATTTTTTCAGCAAATCAAGTAGCACTAGTGTCAGATTTCGAGTCAGGGAGTGTCGGGTACATTCATGGGGGGGAGCTTTGGAGGTCGATCTTAACTAGGGCTTACTTTTGGGGTAGGTCTTATATTAGGAGCATCTTTAAAAATCATGTTAGGGCTTATTTTCGGAATAGGTCTTATTTTCAGGGAAACAGGGTAGCAGTATTCAAATTCAAGGTAAAAACCCACTTTTTTTAGGCTGCTTTCAACCGTTAACTCCCACTCACCATAAGATACCAATGTCTATCCTATCATTCTCTCTTCTAGAAACTCTCCAACCCCTATATGTCTTGTCTGTCTGTCCAAATTAGATTGTAAGCTCTTCTGAAAAGAGACCATCTATTGCATGTTCAATGTACAGAACTACGTACGCCTTTCAGCAATGTAGAAATGATAAGTAGTAGAAGAAACAGCAGCATTCCATGGTACCAACACCAGGGCAAGCTTAACATGCACTAGTGGGCATTAGGGTGTGCTAATTGCCTCGTGGCCCTTAGGTATGACACATAGCATTTAGCATGCACTAATGTCATTAGCGTGTGCTAAGCTTTTGTAAAAGGGCCCCCTTAGTATGTGCTGGCTGAACATTTCAAGTTTATTAAAATACCGCTTATAATAGCTGTCTAAGAGGTGTATAAAATTACAATATAAAAAGTTTAAAATATTTTGAGGGATAAGACAAGAACATAAGCCACGACATACTAGAACAAATGAAGAGAAGGGCTGAGCTACAATTAAAATAGGACATAAGATTTAAAAAAAAAAGGATGGCACTTTAGGAGGGGTTTGATATGCTCTTCCTTTATTGGGACCAGGAGGAATAGGGATGTCAATGATCGTAAGCATCCTTAAATAAGAACGTTTTTCTTTGTTTTAAATTTGTCCAGATTTGTTTCTTCCCGTAAATGTAATGGTAGCGAGTTCCAAAGGGTAGAGGAATATTTGTTTCCGAGTGGTATCGTAAAAGAAGGGACGTGTAGGAGAAATTGTTTGCTAGAGCGAAGTGTTCTTTAAGAGCAATCCTGAGGTATGTAAGATTTTTGTTTTGAATGTAAGTAATAGAATTTTATAGGTGATTCTGTGGGGAAATTGGTAGCCAGTGTAATTTTCTTTCTTTCTTTCTTTTATTATTTGTTACAATTAAATAACAAATATTCATGAATATCAACAGCATTACAGCATATAGAATACAGTGTTCCCCCGGTCATTTGCGGTCGGCGGTTCGCGGTCCCAGTCATTCACGGTATTTTTCGACCGCGAACCGCCAACCAGGAGAGGACAGCTGGAAAGGCAGGAGAGAGCAGCCGGAGCGCCGGCGAGTGAAGGAAATCACTCGCTGTATGCTCCAACCGCCTCTTCCTGCACTAAAGTCGGGCCTTACCAATCAGGAGCTGCTTACCTGATTGGTAAGGCCCGACTTTAGTGCAGGAAGAGGCGGTTGGTGCATACAGCGAATGATTTCCTTCACTCGCCAGTGCTCCAGCTGCTTTCTCCTGCCTTTCCCGCTGCCCTCTCCAGTCTCCCCCACGAGAAACCATATTTGCGATTTTTCAAGATTCACGGGGATTCCTGGAATGGAACCCCTTTGAATACCGGGGGATTACTGTACACTAAATAAGCATAAAGAAATTAGTCATCAATGATCTAGTCCCCATTATAATGGTCGCCAGTTCCCAGTCTAAGAAATTAAATCAAAATAATTAATCATTATCATCATGGACAGGCAAAATTTGTGGCTTACTTGCTATGTCACACAAAAACCTCCTAAACAAATAAAGATGAAAACTTAAACTTTCAGCATAGGTTTATACTTAATGAAATCTTCTAACTGGACTGGATCAAAAAACACATATTTCTCACTTCCATATGAAATAAGGCACTTACATGGAAATTTTAAAAAGAAGGAGGCTCCAATTGCCAAGACCGGCCAGTGTAATTTTATTAAAAGCGGTGTGACATGATCAAACTTTTCGATCTAGGCTCAACCTTGATCTGTATATTTTTTTATAGAACCAACTGGACTATACTTCACATCTTCTGGATGAAAGAAAGGAGAGTGTGTTTAGAGTGAGACACTGTTAAGACCAGCAGAGAGAGTAACTAGCTGATTTCTTGATGATCCCCATATTTTAATGTTAGCAAAAATGCCAGGATCACTAGCCCCTTGTCCTTGGTGCTGTGGACTTAGGCCTTGCAAGGTCACAGTACTCAGGAGTCAGGGACTGTACCTTGATGAAAGGGTGAATTTTGCCATTGTTTAACCTCTCTCTCAGACTGGGATAAATGTTATTAAAACAAAATCTATCTGTTGTTCACCTATAGTCACAACTGAGAGCAGTCACTTATAAAATAAACTAACCTCGTCTGACCATGTCTGTAGATGATCAGAGGAAATTTAAACTAGATAAACAAGAGACTAGATAAATGTATAACAATATTTTAATATAAGTAATTATAGTAATATATTAAACCAGGGTGGTATGAGATAACAAATACTATTACTATGTAACCAAGTAACAAGGGCTATGTTTTCTCTCACAGCTACTGACCAGTTTCTATGCAAATCTTAACAAGAAGTTACAGTGTTTCTTTTTAAGAAATAAAAAATCAGATAAGTATATGATTTTGTTACTCTATATATTAGTGTAGTTACAAAACCAAAATTGTTTTGTAACTTTTAAGAGTCTGATTCTTTTCTTAAATATATTTCCTTACAGATGTTTAGGAGTTGGCCTTTTCTGTGACTCAAGCAAGCAGGTATGTTGGTTAACTCTCTTGAATCTTCTATTTTCACTTGTTTTTCATAAGGTACCAGCGCTCTTGATTGTAGCCCCCTCAGATTATGTGTGTACTTACTACCCTATCTGTACCAAATCAATAAAGCAAAACCCTAGATATTTATCCAAACAGATTCAGCCCACCCACATTCATGAACATGGGTTCTTCCAGACTTTGGGCTAGATTCACTAAACCCCGATTCCATGTCCGATCTGTTCCAGATTGCATGCAGGCTGATGAATTCACAAAAGGCCTGCATGCAAATGGAGATTATCGATGACACGCCCCCCCCCCCACCCCCACCCCTCACCCACAGCACAGATCGCTCTCTAGCGATCCTTAAGCATGCACAGACTCTGACAGTAGTGACAGGAGAAGCAGCCTCCTGTCACTGCTGTCAGGACTTCTGCTGGCTTTTTTAATTTTTATTTTTAATCGAGCAGATATTCTGCCCCCCGCCCCCCCCCAATGCGGCCCACTGAAGAACAAAAGGCAGGAGAGATGACAACTTCCTCCTGCCATCTCAAAGCCGTCCTTGCCAGGCCCAGCCCACCTCCCTCCCTGTACATTTAGCTAGGCCAGCCCACCCCCTCCCCATACCTTTAAAATTGTTGGGAGCAGGAGAGGTGCTCAGTCCCTCCTACTCCAGCCCTCCTCCGATGCCAACTGCGGCCTTAGACCACACCCTGGTGCATCATGTGAAGCATAGGGAGGAGCCTAGGGCACTGATTGGCTGTAGCATCTCGGGCTCCTCAGCCAATCAGGGATTTCCTTGGAGGAGTCTAAAGAAGTCTCTGATTGACCAAAAACAATGGCACAGGAGGCATCAGTGCAGGGGGTGGCCAGGACGGGTTTGAGATGGCAGGAGGGAGTTGGCATCTCTCCTGCCTTATGTTCTTCAGCAGGGCATCGGAGGGGGCATTGGCACAGGGGCATCGGCACGGGGGGGCGGGTTAAAACCATGGGCTGGCAATGTGTTTTAAAGAATATATAAAAAAGGAAGAATTCCTTTAATATGTATTCTGCAAAAGCGCATTGCCAGCCCGTGGTTTTAAAGGGCAGGAGAGTTAGTAAGAAGTGAAGCGACTGGTCATCAGCAGTCACTTCACTTCAGATCGGCAAGCCCAATCGGTCTTCCTTCTTCTGTTTAGTGAATCGTGTCCCTGCCTTCTTTGCATGCCGTTTCCCCTCATTTGCATGCATGGATCGGAAGAAGATCGCAGGAGAGGTTAGTGAATCGGGCCGGAGGGAAATTGGGCCATAAAGGGGTCGCAAACCAATCGGTACATGATTGGTTTGCTTAGTGAATCTAGCCCTTTAAAAGCACTCAGGATTATATAGGTTGAATACCATCAATTATCCTGTTAGATACCATCTCTTATCTTTCAAGCACTGATGTTAACTAATGTTTCCAACAAGATTCTAAAGTTTCCACTCAGAAATCCTCACTTTTTACAGTGAATGTCTCAAATTGGCTTCAGACTGAGTTACCTTTGAACTCTTTTTTAAAATAAAAAGCCAGTTAATTCAAGAAGCATATGCCTTAGTAGTGCTATAGCCAACAATCTTATTATTTTTTTAAATCATCCAAGCACTCTTGAAAACAAACACCCTGGCATCTCTCACTAGGAGCTAAACACCCTGCGGAGCTCCAATTATTAAACTGTTTTCAGTCACATACTTTTCCTTATACAAAAGTTAGTAGTAAAATCATCTCCCTCAGAAACAGCACAACTACACAACAGAAACTATCCCACCCAACTGACAAAGATTGTTTATCCTGGTTACCAGGACAACCAGTAGGCACATGTATTTCTGTGCTAATATGTCTCTCATAATTCTATAGTAATTAATGTCTTCATTAGACCAGATCCCTCTCAGCCTCAGAAAAATATGTGGGGTTACATTAGTAAGTCCCCCTATCCAACAGACAGCAATTTTAAACATTGGATTAGTTCAAATGTTTAAATCCAATGTTTAAAATTGCTGTCTGTTGGATAGGGGGACTTACTAATGTAACCCCACATATTTTTCTGAGGCTGAGAGGGATCTGGTCTGATGAAGACATTAATTACTATAGAATTATGAGAGACATATTAGCACAGAAATACATGTGCCTACTGGTTGTCCTGGAAGAATATCAGTAAAAAATATCTTACTAATGTAACCCCACATATTTTTCTGAGGCTGAGAGGGATCTGGTCTGATGAAGACATTAATTACTATAGAATTATGAGACATATTAGCACAGAAATACATGTGCCTACTGGTTGTCCTGGAAGAATATCAGTAAAAAATATCTTTGAGGGGTGACTCATCTGATCTAACCATTTTCCTAACCTCTGCAGTACCAAAGATCTTACCTAAAATATGACTCTACCTTTACTTCATCATAATTTTGTACCCTCACCAAGGGATTGTGGCTCTACTATTGATGGACAAATGTAGCTCATAGGATGTAAAAGCCTTTGAAGCTCAAACTATTTTAGTCAATAACCTTGCTGCTTCTGGTTTTGGACAGCTTAGTGAATATTGAAAAGCTTTGCTCAGTTAACTTTAGGAGATAACTGGGCGAGATATATCTTAATAGCTCCATAAGAATCGGCTTGTACTTAAAACACAGGAAAAACTATAGCTACCTGGATCACTGGCTTTCTAACAGACCTCTCTCTCTATTGCCACAATACTACATAATAACCCATTACAGATCACTTACCATCTGAAATATTTGGATGATTTGATAGACAGGGAATCTCCTTTGAGCCCCAGATTGCTCACTAGGTGCTGCTATGCGTGATTCTCTGAAAAACCTAGGCGCCAGAAATGTAGGCCTTTAAAACCCTAGCACCGGTGGCTGCGATTCTGTTAACGCCACCAAAGTGTGATTGACACGCAGCCGTTGCCGTTTTTTCTAGTCGCCAGCCTAGATGTAGGCACCGTTTATGGAATCTGGGTCTTAGTACTCAAGTTTTTTTGGTGCCATATTTTTGTCCGCTTTTTTTTTTTGTGTCGGCTTTTTTTGTCCGTTACTCCAAGGAGTGGTGTGAATCGTTTCTCAAAAAGCTTTCAGTATGACGGGTACCCTCTCCAATCTGAGCCGTAATATGTTTTTATTTTGCATTTATAGAACATTGTTTGACAAGGTTTTTCTTTCGTAGATTTAAACACGTTTTGAAATCCTTCACCGTACTTACTGATCAAGCAATCCAATTCAGCTTCCCCCTACAGGTTCCTTGAGACAGGCTAACGAAATGTGGTCTGCGTCGGGACCCTTAAACAACCTCAAGAGCTAAATCATCATTTTGTTTTTACTTATCCTGAATCAGTTTAATAAGTATAAAAATTGACAAATAAGAATTCCACAAAAAAAATTTTGAGCACTTTATTAATCTTCATACACAATGATCAGATGGTGGGTCTGGCTATAGAGACTGCGATCTCTGGCAAGATTACACATTTCTGAGTGTAGGTGAAATACCATTCATGAACAGTGTATTACAGTTTATTGTCATTTGTTTTTTAGAGATCATTTTACTTTTGAAATAGTCTTCTTTTGATCTCTTTACATCCAAAACGCTAAATTGATTGCCACTTTCCTTATATATATATATATATATATACTAGTGTTTAAGCCCGTTACATTAACGGGTGCTAGAATATATGCCGAGTTGGAGAGCGGCCTGCGAGGTTCGCTAAAGCCGGCCACCATCGCAGGCTGCTCTTTACAGGAGGATCAGCAGTAGCGGCGGCTGCGGCAGCGGCGAGTGAGGGCTGAGGTGTGTTCCCTGCCGAGGACGCGGGCAGGGAGAGAGCTTGCCTGGCTTCCAGGGTGAGTGAGGGCGGGAGGAGGGGAGTGGCCAGAATGTTCCCTGCCGCTGGGTTGGCTGCCACGGATCACACACCACAGCGGCAGGGAACACAAAATCCTAAGTGCTCATGGGACCCTCGACCACCAGAGGGCATCCGCTGAAAATCAGGGGAGGAAAGTTTCATGGCGACTCCAGGAAGTACTTCTTCACCGAAAGAGTAGTGGATCATTGGAACAGACTCCCACTCCAGGTGATAAAGGCCAGCAGCGTGACGGATTTTAAGAGAAAATGGGATACTCACGTGGGATCTTTAAGGGAGTAAATTCAGGGGAGGGGATACTTAGAATGGGCAGACTTGGTGGGCTATAGCCCTTTTCTGCTGCTTTTTTTCTATGTTTCTATATTTCTATGTTTCTATGTGCGCTTAGGGTTTTATTATATAGGATTATTGACGGCACCATATTTTCAGCGCCATTTACTGTTCCTTTTTACATGTTTAAATGTTTAGAATACTAGCATATCTGTACATGTGGGGGTACTTATGCACATCTATGTCAATATGGCAGAGGTATCAAAGTCCCTCGAGGGCTGCAATTCAGTCAGGTTTTCAAGATTTCCCCAATGAATATGCATGAGATCTATTAGCATACAATGAAAGCAGTGCATGCAAATAGATGTCATGCATATTCATTGGGGAAATCCTGAAAATCCAACTGGATTGCGGCCCTCAAGGAGGGACTTTGACACCCCTGCGATATGGCATCTAAGTGCTATTCTGTAAATACCCACTTAAATTACACAGCCTATGCATCTGCAGGCTGAATTCACCCTGGTTATACAATGTTGGAGCATGCGCAACTCCCAGCAGTAGCATAGTAAGGGGGGGCGTGGTCCACCCTGGGCACCATGTTGTTGAGGGCACCGGCACCCCTCCTCCTCTCCATCCCAGCCTCTTCCCACTCCTCCCCTAGCCACGCATGAACCCCTTTCTCTTCCCCCAGACCTCTACTTGTTCACTGCCTCGAGCAACAACTTTGACGTGCTGGTCGCGACTTGTCATGTCTCCTGCTGATGTCACTTCCGGGACATAGAAAGTGACGTTAGTGGGAGAGACAACTAGGTTGCGAAGAGCACGTGGAAGTTCTTGTCGCTCACGGCGGTGAACAGCTAAAGGTACAGGGGAGTGGGGAGGCGCACCAGCAGCAGGGGGGAGCGGGGGGCTGAGACAAGGATGGGGGAGGAGCGCCAACGCCCCAGGACCTCTCACCCTCGCTACATCACTGGCTCCCAGCACTGAATATGACCACTGACCTAGAAGTTAACCGGACAATATTCACCACATAAAGTCAAGACAGCTGTTATGCTCTCCTAAATTTAATCAGCTACTTAGCTGGTTAGTGGACTGAAAATTGTTGATAACCTGTTGAATTTCCACTTCATCCCACCTCTGCCCCTAGACCCACCCACAAACTTGGCAGTTTCAGTTTCAGTAAGTTATAGGGGTTTATTCCGTGGCACTCTCTGGTTAAGCCCTACTGAATATCCCCAGATAGCTCTGCACAAGCAATTTAAATGGCCAGGAGCCTCTCCTGGCCATTTAAATCCCTTTGAATATTCACCCTATAAGTTATGTGAGAATATGCCACAGTTATGGATCACACTTACACCAGCTCTATGGGTTACTTTTTTTTTTTTTTTTACCTCACCCTATATAATGGTAAATAGGTGCCTAATAGTAAGGTGCAAGTACTTATACCATGAGGAAGAATGAGGGAGAATCAGGAGTAAGACCTTCATGAGAATGAAGGTGAAGGCCCCCCTTGAGACCCTAAAGAAGACCATTTACTGTGTAGTTGAATTGAACCTGCCTAAGCTTTATGAACAATGTGAAAAATCATATTTCTCCCTGTCAGCAAGAAACAAGAAGCCTATATAAAAGGTTCAACTTTGCTCTAATAACTGGTAATATCTGCTGACTGATATTTCAGGACTTTCTAAAAGACAAATCCAAACAAAATGTTCTACCAAAAAGTTTTCTGAATTGCTAATGAAGGACAATGAAGCTCAGGAAAGGAGGGGGGGGGCTGCTCTCAGAAATAATTGAACTTAGTATTAAGAATGCAGTGTCAGGGAAATAGAGAGGAGTCAGTTTTTGACACTAGGTGACATCATGCTTCAATATGGCTCCATGATAAGTATGTAGACTATACAACTGATATAACCACTAGAAATGATGAATGTGTCAACCCAATGGAAACTGAGTATGTAATCTGTAACTGGCTGGCTTAACTTTAGAATGGATCCATAAGCAGAAGGTGGCCACTCTGCATATTATCCATTGGCCCAATGTGCTGTACTTTGTTGTTCCAAGAAAGCTGACTTTTGTCTATTGCTAATAAACTGATATTATATAAGCAATTGGGTTGTTGCGAAGTCAGTTTTATGGGAAGATCCGCAGCCTGCCTTCTCAACCAGCTCTAGAGTTTTTTGCCATTTTCTCCGCATCTGTTTAGAATTTCAACATACTTATTTAATAATAATTTATTTTCTTATATACCACCCAACCAGCAGTTCTGGGTAGTTCACAACAGAAAAAAACTGAATCATTTCAGCGAAAAGTACAATTTCACAATATCATAATAACACTGCTACATACATCAATCAAATTTAATATTAGTCATCTTATTTACGTATTACTATTAAACCCACCCACCCCTTTTACAAAACCGTAGCACGGTTTTTAGTGCTGGCCGTGGCAGTAACAGCTCCCACGCTCATAAAAATTATTTTTGTTTTTTATTTGTAAATTTTCATGTTAAAAAAAACAAGCATAAACCAATACTTGAATACAGATTCATAGAAAATAAGAAATTTACACATGGTGAGAGAACAAAAAGAACTCCCCACCACTAGAAAACAAAATACTCATTATTTAGTCCACAATCTATTTGAGATCAAAGAAATGATAAAAAAATCAAATAAACTATTCATCTTAAATGGGGACAGCTTAGATAGTCACATACTAGCAGCCAGTTCGTGTTAATCTATGAAAGAAACTATTGACCCAATTATTACTCCACCACCTTCTTTTAGCCACAATAAAGTCCAATTGGTTGGTTCAAGGAAAAGAAACTTTTTACTACTAAAAGTAACACAACATTTTGCTGTAAATTTCAAAATAAAGGTGGCACCTCAAGCTAGAACTCTAGGACTATAAGCCAAAAAGTCCTTCCTTCTTCTTTGTGATACTTGTGAAATAGGAATTATATGAGTGTCGGAGCTGTTACCACCACGGGTGGCACTAAAAATCACGTTACAATTTTGATATATTGATTCCAATTCTCTGTTGTGTAAGAATGGATATATCACACATATGAATGTATTATCCTGTCTGTTTAGCTATAATGCCCCTTTACCTTTTCAGACTTAAGCATATCTTCGTGGTTTTCTTTGATTTAAAGAATGGAACCTGCGGAATCTATGATCTTGATTCAAAGTTCTATTTGAAATCCTTCACATAAAAGGTGCAGTTCAATCATAAGTATATATTCTTTTCTCACATACATATATTTACTATGTTCATACACTTCCATAGGACCCCAGAGGAAGGTCTTTGATCAAAACATGTCTGTTTGCTTCTATACTTTGAATGAAGGGGTGTTCGTTTAAGAAGGTGATTCTTTATTTATTATCAAATGGATTGTGAGTATGCTGCTTAAAAATTCCATTTGGTTGTAAAGTGTTAAATAGTCGCTTATTTAAGCTGTTTTCAGATCAGGCTTTAATACAGCATTCTGCGTTCCCCTTGATTGTTTTTAAAGAACATTGTACATCATGCTATTTGGACATGCACAGTAATGAGGAATAACCTATTTAAAACGTGCATGCCTGGCATGACACTATGCAACTCACCTTGGAAATTCTTAGACTCCTATGTTAGATCTGTTTCATAGACACTCCTGTCCTTCTCTCTTTCTCTTTCTCTCCTTCTCTTTCTTTTATCTTTTCTCTCCTTCTTTCTTTCTTTCTGTTTTCTTATAAACAGTCCAAGTACTTTGGATCTCTTAGAAGGTTTCAAACCCAATTACAATTGATTGTAGTTACTGCTGTGTTACACTAAGTGTTATTAGTTTCGAGATCCCGGTGTCGTACATGTATCTGAATGCATTTTTGGACTGTATCTTTTCATAAAGCTTAATAAAAATATTGAACTGATAAAAAAAAAAAAAAAAGAACAGAGACTTGGTGGAGCTTTAGCCGGTGGCGGCCGAGTAAGTGTTGTCAGCAAATTTTCTTTATCGGTGATTATTCCTGATGCTAATAACCACCCGCACACTAAAAAATATTATTTTTGTATTACCTTAGCCAGACCAGTGTGCCTCAGCCCGCTATATATTTCCCGGAAGAAGCTGACTTGTTCAACGAAACGGGCACCGTTAGGACTGTACTGATATTTAAGATAAGTTTTGAGGCATTTTTTTCTGCTTATTTAAAGCTGCTGTTAATTTCGCACCAACTTGGCTGCAAGTTTAGCACAAAGTCCTGGTTATATACTTCTCATATTTTCTGTCTGTGTGTTTAAATATGATTCAAGAGATATGGGTTCACTGAAATAGAGAAAATGATAATGGTCGACACATGTTCATTGGCGTATGTAGATATATATTTCTAAAACAATTTGTATAAAAATGTACATGAAAAGATTGATATATAACAGAATTGACGACTGAGAAGTACAAATCAGCATATATTTAATATGGTGTTTGAAAAATATGAGGTTTTTTTGCAGGATCAGTGATTGAAATCTGGAACTGATAAGTCTCAGACTAAATTTATTTTCATCAGTTTCCAAGCAGGCTTCTGAGATCCTTTTTCCTCTCATGTATGATTAACATTTATTACATGTTGCATGGAAGCCATTGAGGTGTTTAAGCTGTAGCTATTTTTGGCTTTCCATTTCATCTCTCATGTTGGTTCATTATTGAACTCACCCTGTATGAGAAGAATTTTGAATAAAACTTTGTATCAAGATTGATACCACAGGTTCCGTCCTTTGTGCTGGCTTTTCCATTTTTCTGTGGAATTTTCTTGATGAATTTCATTGTTTTCCCTGATTTAAGCCTCTTCAATGAGTAATGACTAGTTTGAAGAGATTATGTTCTTTTTTTCTTCTCAAGTTTTATCTTTCTTTCACTCAGCATCTTGTCTGTTGTGATATGTGTTATATAATTCTTTAAATAAACATATATATTTTTTTAAACATGGCCTTTTTATCTACAATAATTTGTGAACTATGGATCCTGAAAAACCATGAACACTATTCTATAGACAGCGCTCAAAGTTATGCATCATTTATAGACTAGCGCTTATCACCAGGAACCATGGCTACTTTTAGGCATGGTTATTTTCACCCTCAAAAGCATGGTAAAAATCTTCACTTCTAAAACGAAGTGCAGTTGTCCCTTATTTTATAACTATATGTATATCTTGGAGGAACACCACCAGTCTACCCATAACCCTTCCATTACTGCACCCTCCCCCCCCCTTTATGAATTCAAGCATAAAAATTTGGTTCACACACATGCATATTAATTAAATCCAATTGCTTAAGATCCCAATTATTGGTGTTAATTGGCTCTTTAATTGATTAAATTGCAAGTACGATTTGGGTGCACATTCACATTTGCATGGGCAGTGTTTAATGTATTGTACAGAATTTGAGGGTATTCTATTCCTGTTGACGTACTTAAGGCCCTTCTATTTGTAATTTACTGAGACTTCTTGGCAATTGTGATGTAAACTCTATTAAACATTGTCCACATCTTTATCATTTTTTCCCTCAATTTTTTTGCTTAGTCTGCATCTTATTTGGTCCAGATATTCTTAAATACTGTACTTAATTTCCATTCCACAGTCTCCATTTGTTGAGGCCAACCATATCGATGATGTGTGGCCTGTCCACTGAGCTATGCCTTTTGTTGGTAGGGCACGTAGGAACCAGACATATAGCTGAAGGGATTTATTATACCTGAACAAAAATTTCTCCTCAAATGTATCTTAGCTTGGCATGTTACAGTACACGAGCTACCTCACTATTCCCCCCTTTTATAAAGCTGCGTTAGGCTTTTTTATTTCTGGCTGTGGCGGTATTAACTCCAACGTTCATAGAATTCCTATGAGCATTGGAGCTAAGACCACTGCAGCTGGCGATAAAAAAGCGTAGCATGGCTTTGTAAAGTGTGTGGGGGGGGTGAATATATATTGTTAAACAAGCAATCTTCTAGTTTTCTCATCAGTAAAAATAAATGAACTAACCAGCTGATCAGTTTCTTGCTTTTCTGTTCACAAGGCTGAGCTCTACCCTTCACTCAACTATCAAGCTGCGGAATTCTCCGACTCAACACTGAAAGCCTGTCAGCAGTCAAATGCAGTTTACTAAGCTAATAAAGGGGACATAATGGCTTATATAAACTGAAAGACTGTTCAAGTGGGTCTATTTACCTTAGGATAAAGACATTTGAAGAGTGATTTAATTATACTCTACAAATATATCAATGTACCCTACAGGCATCTCAGAGGCAATCCTATTTGTCCCAGAACAATAAACATATCAAAAGGGCATTCTCTCAGCTTTTGCGGTGAGAGATTTCATCATCTTCAGAGTAGTAAAACTATGAAACAGTTTGTCAATGAAGGCAGTCATGGATAAAATACTGAATAACTTCAAAAGCAAATTGGACATGGTTTTAAAGGAAAATGGTATTGGTGGGTATGATATAGTCAGACCCTAGGGAAAAGTGCTGACCCATGGTCTTAATCTAATCACCACATTTTGGTCAGAAATGATTATTTTGGAATGCTGGAGAATTGGTTACATGTTATTTTCTTTCTCATGACCCCATAGAAAGTTGAAAGACTAGGGTTAGGCAGCTCTGGTGCTTAAGTGCCACAAACTGGTTGGGTTTTCGTGATATCCAAAATAAGATGCCTGAGGTGTATTTGCATGCATTGGCTTTATTGCATGTATGTCATATGCATTCATTGTGGATATTCTGAAAAGATGACTGACTTGTAGCACTCAAGGGCTAAAGTAGTCTGTGATAGATAATTAGAAGACTGTATTGTGGTCAGGTCCTAGGGTAGGGGTGGGGATGGAGGGATGGTATCTAGTGGCAGTGCTAAATGTGGGAATCCTAAATTTCACTACATGCCAACTTTTTGCTCCCCAAAACAGCTAACACTGGAGATGCCTCAGAACCTAAATTTACAGCCCTAAGGGTAAGGGGAGTCTTAGATTTTGCTCATTGGTGGCAGTTTGTGGGCTGCAGTTTGTGATGCTTTTCCAAACATTATCATTGTGATACCTACACTGAGTTGGGTAAGGGACACAAAGATAAAGGCTAAAATCCTGAATGAGAACTCATGACAGTGTAACCCTGGGTTCTGGTGATTGCGTAGACAGCTGTCTATTGTATGCTCTAAGTCAGTGGTTGGCAAACCGCAGCTCTTTAGCTACTTGAGTACGGCTCTGCTAGTAGCCAAAATTTTCCTTTACAGAAGGGCCCCGACACAGCAGCTGTTCTCACAAGTGCCGGTGGCTGCCCCAAAGTTTTCCCTCTGCCGCAACTTCCCATTTCTGCCACAGAGGGAAAGCTTCAGGGCAGCCGCTGACAGTTTGAGAACGGCTGCCATCAGGACCGGTTTGCAGTAGAGTCATTGCCCCGCCCCCCCAGCATCATCATCCCGGGCCCCCTCCAGCATCATAAACCCGGGCCCTCCCCGTCGACCCTCCCACCACAAGAAAACCGACAAACCTCCCTCCAGCACTTGTCGGCAGCCACAGCATTCTAAACGGGCTGCTTTGCAGTTCGTGGCCTTCTGCTGGTGATTCCCTCTGCCACGTCACTGATGACATCATTAGTGACGTGGCAGAGGGAATCACTTGCAGAAGGCTGCGAACTGCAAAGCAGCCTGTTTAGAGTACTACGGCTGCCAACGAGTGCTGGAGGGAGTTTTGTCGGCCGTCTCACGGAGGGTTCGCGGGGTTCGCATGGGAAGGAGAGCTAAATGTTCCTTTTCAGAGGGGCCCCGGCTGTTGCCGGCTTTGGGCCTTCCTCTCTGCTGAGTCCTGCCTACTTCCTGTTTCCATGAAGGCAGGACCCAACAGAGAAGAAGGTCCGAAGCCAGCAATAGCAGAAAATTGTGAATGCTGCTGCTACCTGAAGAACTTCATGACGCCAGGCCTTGGAGCACCCGCTTAGGGCCTGCACTGCTGACCGGGGACGAGGTGACAGAAGGAGGAAAGGGAGCAGAGGGGGAGAGAATTGCTGCACCCAACTGGAGGGAAAGGAATGAATGAAAGGAGATGCCACGGCTTGGAGGGAAGGGAGATAGGAAGAGATGCCAGGTCATGGAGGGAAGAGAGGGAGGGAGATATGCCAAGACATGGAGGGAAGGAGGAAGGTATGCCAGACCAAGGGAAAATGAAGGACGAGATGTCAGAGCATGAATGGGGAGGGAGAGATGAAAGGAAAGGAGAGAGATATCAGGGAAGGGAAGGAGACAGATGCCAGACCATGGGGTGGGAAGGAAAGGAGAAGAGAGAGATGCCAGAGCATAGCGGAGGGGGTGGTGACAGAGAAAAATGGAGAGGTGGCAGAGTTAAAATGAATCATGTACAAAGGAGAGAAGGGGCACAAGACAGACAGTTTATGGAAGGAGCATAGAAAGAAGGAAGATGCCATATGGAAAGGGGAGAGGGCAGACAGTGGATGGCAAGGGCAGAGAGAGAGCAGACATGGAAGGGGCTGATGCTGCATGGAAGACAGAGAGAGGAGAGATGCTGGCTAGAAAGAATTGATTGAAGACAAGATGATTAAAGCAGAAATGACAAAAGGTAGAAAAATATTTTTTGTCAATAAATAAGATTATTACTAGTCTTTAAGCCTGTTACATTAACGGGTACTAGAATAGATGTGTCTGTCAGTCTTTCTTTCTGTCTCTCTCTCTCTCCTTGGCCGCTGTCTGTCTGTCTTTCTGTCTCCCTCTGTCACGCTCTGTGTGTGTCTGTCTTTCTGTGTGTCTCTCTCTCCTTGGCTGCTGTCTGTCTTTCTGTCTCTCTCTCTCCTTGGCTGCTGTCTGTGTGTCTGTCTGTCTTTCTGTCTCTTTCTTTCTTTCTCTCTCTCCTTGGCCGCTGTCTGTGTGTCTGTCTTTCTGTCTCTTTCTCTCCTTGACCGCTATCTGTGTGTCTTTTTGTCTCCCTCTGTCGCTCTCTGTGTGTGTCTGTCTTTCTGTGTGTGTGTGTCTCTCTCCTTGGCTGCTGTCTGTCTTTCTGTCTCTCTCTCTATCCTTGGCCGCTGTCTGTGTGTCTGTGTGTTTTTCTGTCTCTTTCTCTCTTGTTGCCTGCTGTCTGTCTGTCTTTCTGTCTCTTTATTGTGTTAATTTACTGAAATTTAATTTCCTTTCTTGATTCCAACAATGGTGGACTAAATAGTAGATTATATATTAGTTACTTAGGGGTGCGGAGTCCATTAGAACTTATGCCATTACAATTTACCTCCATCCTTAGGATCAAGTGATCTGTCTGGAAACCAAGAACACCAACTAAGATACAGTACCTAAGCCCCGCCCACTCCTTCCCCCATTTCATCCGTCCTGCCCACTCAAACTGTCGCCTCTGCCCCTCCAGCCATTCGCTCGCGGCCAGAATGACGCCTTCCCCTTAGCCTGTGGCGAGCGCCTAGCTGCCTCCTCCCAGACGTGGGACGCAAGCGTGACGTGAGCGGCCAGAAGTAGATGCACAGCATTGGTTGGCTCTGGGAAGGGAGAAGCCTGTGGCTGTTGTAGTGGCGAATTGTGCATGAATCCCATGAGGGTCTTGGTCATTCTTGGTCTCTCTTTCTCTCTCCTCTTCCTCGATCCTTCTCATTCACTTAGTATTAGAGATTGTCTGTGGTGGGTTGTTGTTTTTTTTTTGGAGGAGGGTCCTGTTGGATGCGCCTCCTTTTCGCCCCAATCTTTAGCCTCAAGGAATTTTTAACCTTCCTCTATGTTATCACGTGCACACGCACTGCACGCGCCACCCCCTTTAACATTCTGCTGGCCACGGAGCTACGGATCATGGATCACGCAGGTAGGATTGCGCCTGCGCGCTTAGGGTTTTATTATTATTGATATCTGGTTTTATTTAATGTTAGTAGCTAGTTTAAACCAACTCCTAAAAACATGGTTCTTGAAAATAAATTTGGCTCTCAAAAGAAATCTTAACCGTTGTACTGCTGATCTTTGGTTCTTTTGCCTAATGAGTTTGCCTACCACTGCTCTAAATGGTCAAAACCAAGTACACAAGCAAAATGATTGGTTGGCGGGACGAAACCCGGGAATGGAATAATCCAAGAGGCTAAATACGCAGTTCAAAGTTTTAGTAACGCTAATCCATAATTTAGCCGATTCCAGATATTTGTTCTGAACCAAACATTTTCATGATACTATTTTTTTTTTTTAGTTCAAATAGTTTATTGATTTTAATATATAGCAAGAACAGGAGTTGTTAACAGGGCATGAATATTTTTAAAGTTGCTCATAAATGTAGCAGAGGCAATGATAACAACAAGGTAGCAACAAGTTTAGAAAGTCTCAGAAGTATTTTAAACCTATTAGCAGCAGCTCCTCACTCTCCTAAAGTATTAACCATAAATAAAATGGATTATCCACTGGCTAAAGTAATAAGAATATTAGGAGTTCATTTTGATCACAACCTTTTACTATCATCTCAGGTCAACTTGTTAATTAAAAAAAGTATTTTGGTCTTTTCTGGAAACTTAGGATTAGAAAGTACTTAGATAATTATCAATTCCGCCCATTAGTACAATCTTTAGTTTTGTTTCAAGTGGACTATTGCAATGTCACCTTTTTAGATTGTCCTAAATTTATAATTTAAAAAAAAAAAGCCAAATGCTACAGAATCTGCCATTAGATTAATCTTCAAATTGAAAAAATGTGATAAGATCACACCTTATTTACACGAATTACACTGGCTACCTATAGAAGGGAGAATATTTTATAAATTCTATTGTATTCTATTTAAAATATGGTATGGAGAAACTCCTGATTATGGGGTCCTTTCATTAAGGCATACTAAACGCTAACGAGTCCATAGACTATAATGGATACCTACTAACTTTATGAAGCCTTCTATTGCACTTATCTTTTTTTATTACCACATAATAAATATATTTATATCACACTGATTCAAACAACATATTACCAAACCACATTCTCTGTGAACAAATCACACTACGCTATTGTTTTCTTTATAAAATAGCTCAATGGGAATACCCCATTGGGCCAAAAACCTGGACTGGAACAAAGCCTTTTCTGTTTCAGTTCCTTTCAAAACCACATTGTCCCATTTTTAAAATTATCACACATTCTCTTGCTGTATTGCAAATTGTTACCATAGTCTCATGTTGCTCAACCACAATGATTATAGTTTATGCTTTCTGATATTACCATTGGACTCTACTACAATCATGTTGC
This sequence comes from Geotrypetes seraphini, assembly GCF_902459505.1. Lineage (NCBI taxonomy): Eukaryota > Metazoa > Chordata > Amphibia > Gymnophiona > Dermophiidae > Geotrypetes > Geotrypetes seraphini. The sequence continues at coordinate 183,069,176 of NC_047087.1, forward strand.
TCAGTCGGCCCAACACAGGGCTGTATCTTGCTGGATCAGCGTCTTATCATAATTCATTTTATCATATAACAACAGCAGCAGCATGAGGTTCAAAACCTCCGTAGCAACTCTCTCCTCCTCCTATGAGACTCTAGGGGCTGATGCTCAAAACTCCAGCACTATACAGAACAGCAGCGGGAAATAGCACGAGATAAATGCAGCAAAATAACTTTCCAATGCTCAGTACTAATAGCATGCAAATTATATTTATTTTATTAAGTGTTTATATACCACCTATCAAGGTTATCTAAGTCGTTTACAATCAGGTACACAAGCATTTTCTCTATCTGTCCTGGTGAGCAATCTAATGTAACTGGGGCAATGAAAGATTGAGTGACTTTGTCCAAGCTCAGAAGGAGCAGCACAGGGTTTGAACCCACAACCTCAGGGTGTTGAGGCTCTAGCTCTAACCACTTGGCCATTGGGAAGTTAAGAGGGAGGAACGTTCCTAGTCAGTGGCATAGCAAGAGTGAGAGGCACCCCGAGCGGTTGTGCCCCTCCCCACCCTCTTCTCTGCCCCACCCACTCCTGCTGCATGCACACACCCCTTCTCTTCCTCTGTATCTCTTTAACGTTCCCAGCCCAAGCAGCAACCCCAATCTTCTGCTTGCACCATCATCGGCTCTTCCTCTGATGTCACTTCCTAGGCACAGGGCCAGGAAGTGATGTCAGAGGAAAAGCCAATGCTGGCACAAGCAGCAAGTTGGGTTTGGGGGTACGAGGTACAAGGTAAGGGAAGCAGCAAGAGGTACGAGGGAAGGGAAAGAGCACATGCGGTAGTGGGTAGTGGGTGGTGGGGAAAGAGAGGGGGCAGAGATGAGGACAGGTGCTGGTGCCCCCACCATGATGGCGCCCGAGGTGGACCGTTCCCCCCCTCCCACACCTTTACTATGCCACTATTCCTGGTGCATGTGAGCAAAAGCTGTGCAGTTAGCTATGTTCTTGTGCACATGCACCAGGCCAACACCTCTTTTTGGCATCTTTAAGTATAAGCTTTCCAGTCTTTTTAACTTGGAAATATTGTGCTTAAACTGGAAATGGGCATTAATGTGTGCTTTCAGTTTCAGGTTTGCTCTGACAAGCCTACATTCATCTCACAACCACTGCCAGCATTTGGTGGCCTACACAGGCTTCCTTCTGCTTCTTAACAGAATCATGGAAAATTCTCTTTTCAAACACTCTTAACACCTGCTCCGAGCTGACATTAAGTTTTCAGCATTAAAGGTAGCTTTGTTTTGTTCACTGTTCTCTGAGCATGGGAGGGAACAGGAAATTACATTTGCATGCTATTTGCGCTAATCTGTGAGCAGGATGTGGCAGAGGAAAGGTTCTGGCGGGGCTAGCTGAAGGCAGCCTATTTTCATCACTGCCTCTATTAGTGCAATTTTGGAGGGCCTCCACGGTGAAGAGCAGGTACAAAACTGAAGGTTTCTGGCTGCTGAGGCTATGTTTGGCAGGGAGAGGAATGGGATGCTGTCTTCCTCTTGCACTCTGTCTGTCCTCTCACCCCACAGCCATTACACAAAGTCTACTGCCCAACCCAGGCTCTTGAATTGAATAAAAACATAACTCATTGCTTCTTTAAAGTAAAAAGACCAACACACATGGAGAGAACTTAAAACAAAATCTATCAAAATGATATAGGGGTCTCAGGTAACTTCCAATCTAGCTACATCTCACTGTGAAATCGAGGTGCCCTCCTGTTACCTGACTCCTTAAAAGTAGGATGGAGAATGAAACAGACTCCTAATCACTGCTGTCACCTGGACCAACTTTAAGGTACATCTGGAGGTAAGGAGGTTGAGGGGTAGAAAGGAAGAGGGAGAGATGGGGAGAGCCATGAAGGGGAAGGAAAGATGGACAGGGAAAGGCAGAGGAGAGATGGACTCGGGGCCAGAAGGGTGAGAGAGGGAGAAATGTCAGATTTGGGAATAGGAGTGGAATGGCAGGAAGGAGAGTCAGACAGACAGAAATGAAATGCTGGGTTACAAGGGTGGAACAAGGAACAAGGAGGGGAGATGCTAGGAAAGGTGGATCTATGTGGGAGAGTCCATGGGAAGGTTATAAAGGAGATGAGTGAGAGGAGGATAGTGAGTATAGAGGTAGAAATGGGGAGCAGATATAGGAGAATAGAAAATGTAAAACTAGGGGATGAGAAAAGGAGATAGAAAGTTTATAAGTAGATAAAAAGTGAAAAGGAATAGAGAAAGAGGGTGAAATCTTAGTGGACAGAGGCAGAAAAGAGAAAAAATGGATCAGAGAACTTTAAGACAAAGATCAATATGTCAGATAGGTAAAGTGATGGAATTTAAGGAGAGAAGAAAAATAACAAATGGACAGCAGCAACTGGGAACAAAATTAGCAGAAAAGAGAAACTGGGACAAATGCAATGGAAAACTAAAATGTCCAGACACACAAAGGTAGAAAAAGTGTTTTATTTTGAATTTATTAACTGGAATATGTTAGCTTTGTGAAATGTGTATTGCAGATGTTTATGTATTGTGCTCAGTAAAAAAGAATTGCATTTATTTTTGTTTCTCCAGTGTGGCAGTATGTTCTGAGCTTAATTTCTTGGGATTATCAGTTCAATTTTTTGTTTCATATCTCTACCTCTAATTTTGGGATCCTAAGGGTCTGTTTGTGTTGTGTATGTGATAGAGATATGATATTTGAAAGGTTGAGATCTGTAGGAATCCCACTTGTTCTGTTTTACCTGTATAGATGTTTTGGTGTTTTAGGGTCCAGGGTAATATTTGTATAGCTGCTTATTCATAGGTTATTCCTGGGTTAATTCTGTATCACTATGCAATGCAGAATTTGCACAGAAATGTGCACCACTATACAATGCAGAATGCTGCACAGGGAACAAAAAAAGTGTCAGATTTCTGATCCCCCCCCCCCTCCCTTTGCAGCACATACCCATAGACTGCTCATACACATTCTCTCTCTCACACAGTGGCGTACCTAGGGTATGTGGCACCTGGGGCCCATCATTTTTTGACACCCCCCATGTAAAAAAATATTTTTTGTAATGACCATGAAACAGAATAAATGGTCAGAATAGAAACAGGCAGTGAAAATTTTCTTATATTCCAAACATAACATAACATAAATTATGTCTGAATTGTCATGACATCAGAAGTACATATGGAGTAGTTGCAGATGATGCTTGGGACAGTTCTGATTGTGTTAGTTCGGTTTTATGTGTTTTTTTTAATAGAAGGGTTTTTATTTCTTTTTGAAGGTTTTGTAGTCTGTGGTCGAGGTCAATAGGTTGTAGAGTTGGGGGTCGAGTGTTGCAGCTCGAATGGCTAGGAGAATGTCGAACAGTTTTTTTCTTTTGACGTTTTTGGTTGGAGGGTGTGTGAATGGTGCGTGAGTTCTCCTATGTCTGTTTGAGGTGGATTGAATTATTTAGCTGAAGAAATTAGTTACCCCCTCATCCCACACACATTAATTCTCTTCCATTTTTGTTCCCATTATAAAAAACACTGATAAGTTCCCAGAAAAAAAATACATTAAAATAAGAAGTGAAAACAAAGGCCCCTACAGATGAGAACATAACATAAGAATAGCCTAACTGGGTCAGACCAATGGTCCATCATGCCCAGTAGCCCATTCTCATGGTAGCCAATCCAGGACACTAATACCTGGTCAAAACCCAAAGAGTAGCAACATTCCATGCTACCGATCCAGGGCAAGCAGACACTTCCCCCATGTCTTAATAACAGATTATGGACTCTTCCTCCAGGAATTTGTCCAAATCTTTCTTAAAACCAGCTACACTATCTGCTTTTACCATAACTTCTGGCCACTTCATTTTTAAGTTTAGATCTTTCCTTTCAAACAGAGACCTTGCTAGATGTCAAATACAGCACAAGGTAACTTCACGTGGACTTAGCTGTGCAGGAAATGTGAATCTCCTCATACACCCACCATATAGTGCAAAAATGTGCAAAGGTCTGTTTTTTTCTTTCGATCACTACATAGTCTAATGCCACACAAGCAGCGCTGTTACAAACATATTCTGTAGGTCAATGCTAAGGATAACAAAGTTTCCTTCCTTGGACCAGAAGGAGATACTGATAAACCACTGGAAGAGATCCCAAAACAACACCCAAAGACCCACTCAGTGTGTGAACCAGTTGAGTGGAGTGGACTAACTGGGGGGTGGAAATGGGCCCGGAGTTTGCTCAGCAGAATTTCCCAGACTACTTCTTCCTCTCAACACATTGACACGCTGCCGCCACCACCACTAGGAACACCTCACTGGGTAGGCCAGCTCTGCTATAAACTTTATAAAACACATTATTATATTTTCTTATAAAGCACATATTTTAACTGAACTCTCTGACATCCTCAGCCTTTCCATTCACAAAAATAGAAGGAAGAAAAGTTCCCATTTCCTGCTGTCTCATGTCCTCGGCCTATACAATATTTTTTTTCTGCAGACTCTTCAAAAGTCTGACCAAATCCTCGTTTCACTTGCATTTTAAAGTACTGAGGATGCCATCTCTCCCCAATCCCAGGTCCTAAAGTCTAAGACAGTAGCGCAAACTAATGCTGCCAGATTCAGGAAAAAAAAAATTTTGATTCGATTTTCCTGCCCAGTAGGGTGATTTTTTTTCAAAAATCCTGGTGGGTTTTATAGCTTTTTCACCCCCTTTGGCTTCTCCTAACCATACTGGCGCTGTGGTGTAAATAAAATAAAGAAACAAAAAGGACTTTTCCTCTCTCTGTTAAATCCTAGCTCACGTTTGCAGTCCAACACCAGCTCTGGCAGGATACACATTTCAAATCTGACATATTGTAATCACAAAACAGAAAATAAAATTAATTTTTCTACCTTTTGTTGTCTGGTTATATTTCAAATCTTGTTGGTCCAAGGCTCTGGTTTTCTTCTGAAAACTTGCTTGCCAGGGTCTCCATCTTTCTTCTTTCTGCATGCTAACCATCCATCTGCCAACTCTGTCCTCCCGTTCCATTTCCCTTCCCTCCCCAGGAAGTCTGGTATCTTTCCTTTTTTTCATCTCCCTCCACAGATCCACCTTTTCTTAACTACCCTTTCATCCGGCATTTCTCCCTCCTTCCCCACCACCCCAGAGTCCACCATCTCTCCCTTTCTTTTCCCAATTACCCTCCTATCCAGTATCTCTATCCCTCCTCCACACCATCCCTTGTGTCCAATTTCTCTCCCTTTCTGTTCCTTCCCTCCCTAAATCCCATGGTCCATCATCTCTTTCCCTCTCCTCTATTTTCAGACCCATTATTTCTTCCCCTCCAAAGTTTGGCATATGCACGTCTCTTTGAACACCCTTCCCTCCGTGTACTTCTAAACCAGAGTCCCCCCCAAAGGCCTGTCCCCCCTTAAAGGTCTGCCTGTCCCCCCTTGAAGGCCTGCACCCCCCTTGAAGGCCTGTCCCACCACCTTGTAGGCCTGTCCCCCTGTCCCCCCTTGAAGGCCTGTCCCCCCCTTTGAAGGCCTGCACCTCCTTGAAGGTCTGCACCCCCCCGAAGGCCTGCACCCCCCGAAGGCCAGCACCCCCGAAGGCCTGTCCCCCCCTTGAAGGCCTGTCCCCCCTTGAAGGCCTGTCCCCCCCTTGTAGGCCTGTCCCCCCTTGAAGGCCTGCACCCCCCCGAAGGCCTGCACCCCCCCGAAGGCCTGTCCCACCCCCTTGTAGGCCTGTTCCCCCCTTGAAGGCCTGTCCCACCCACTTGTAGGCCTGTCCCCCCCTTGAAGACCTGTCCCCCCCTTGAAGACCTGCCTGCCTGTCCCCCCCTTGAAGGCCTGTCCCCCCCTTGAAGGCCTGCACCTTCTTGAAGATCTGCACCTCCCGAAGGCCTGCACCCCCCCGAAGGCCTGCACCATCCCCTTGTAGGCCTGTCCCCCCCTTGAAGGCCTGCCTGACCCCCCCTTGAAGGCCTGTCCCACCCCCTTGTAGGCCTGTCCCCCCTTGAAGGCCTGCCTGCCCGCCCACCCCACCCTGAAGGCCTGATGCCCTGACCCAGCCCGAAGGACTGCTCGCCCCCCCTGGCCTCCCTGCACCACCTATGAAGCAGCCCGCAGCAGGATCGCGATGTCGGCGATCCCTGCGCTGCTTCGGCGCTACTTCCTACGCCGCGGTCCCGCCCCTCCTCTGATGTCAGAGGACGAGCAGGACCACGGCGCAGGAAGCAGGTGGTGGGGGGACTGAACAGCAAGGCCGGGAGCACCCCCTCAAGGCTGGCACCCGGGGCGGACCGCCCCCCCCCCCCCTTAGTACGCTACTGCTCTCACACCAGGTTTACTCTATCCTTTTGGATCACGTGGCATAAGGAAGAAATAAGTGGCTGCATCTCAGACCATTTCCTCCTCCTCTACTGGCCTGGGCTCAACTGCTATACAGAGTTCCTTGTGGTTCAACTAAGCAATGGGTCCAGACCAGCAGAGGGGGAGAAGTGGCCTGATGCACAGCTGCTTGTTTCTTCCTTATACCACATTATCCAGAAGGAAAACTTGGTGATGTTTAATTTAATTTAATGTGGTGTCTTATGTTCAAGTAAAGCAAGAAAGAATTGAGGTAGGTGTTGGGGTCTAAGGGGAGATAAAGAACTAGGCAGACTTGGTGGGCTATAGCCCTTTTCTGCCGCTTTTTTTCTATGTTTCTATGTTAGGGAACAGAGAGAGCTGGGGGGAAAGGGATTTAAGCTACAATCGGTGTGGCTGGAAGGTGGAACCTGAAGCTAAGTTGGAATGAGGGTGAACTAGGCATGATGGAACCTGGAAAGCATCACATATAAAATTCTTCTGCTCACTTTCAAAATCAAGTTGACCCATTATCCATCTTTTTTTAGACAAACAACTCATTCCCTATGCCTCCCCTCAAGCCTTGAGATCCACCGACCAGAACCTTTTAACTGTTCCATCAATCAAAGAACTTTTCTACACTCACAATACCAACTTCTCCGCTGCTGCTCCTACCCTCTTGAATGCTATGCCATCACACCTCCGTTTCGAAAATTCTCTTGACAAATTCTCTTGATAAAAATTTAAGACCTTTCTATTTCAGGATGCCTATCAAAACACAAGCTAGACATCCCCTTAGTTATTCATCAAACTAAGGGGATGTCTAGCTTGTGTTTTGATAGGCATCCTGAAATAGAAAGGTCTTAAATTTTTATCAAGAGAATTTGTCAAGAGAATTTTCTTACTAAGTTCTTACTAAGAACTTAGCAGTTCTTACTAAGAACTGCTTTTAAGAAGCGACCTCCACTCTCTATTTGTTTTTTTCCCTTCTCCTCGTTCCTCTATTTTAATTTTACTTTCAACCTCGATGTATTTATAAACCTTCCCTCCCTTGTTACCTTTTGTATCAACTCCCTCATCACCCAGTTGTCCTTGTCTAGTTTACTCCCCCCCCCCTTTTTTTTATTTTAAATAATTTAATTTTTAATTTTTCCCCTTAATTATTTTAAAGTGTTAATTTTAGCTCTGTAAACCGACCAGATACTTGTTGATGACCAATCTATCAAATTACAATTAACCTTGGAAACTTAAAAAGGTTTTATTTGTTACAGTTACCTCATACACAAGGTTAATCAAGTCCATGTAACACAGGGTCTGGCCCTAGCCAGAGCTGGAACAAGAACCCTCATTTCAATAAGCAATGGCTTACCTCAGCCAAGCCATCAGTAACTGTCTCACCTAGACAGTCTCTCTCGCCCTCTCTCTTTAACTTCAGTCAGCTTCCATAGGCAGCACTCGGCTTCCCAGGGCTTCTGCCTCAGCCCACATCTAGGGGAAAACTGGGAGTTTCTCTCTCTCTCAGGGACATCGTCCCTCTGGGACCCCCTCCTAATGATTTCATTCTGAGGCAGAAATGCTCCTCACTTTCTGAGTCCCACCCATCTGACTCAGCAGGGTTATATTACTTCCCTAATGGATCTCAGCACTGAGATGCAAAGCCTTCATTCTGCAGCGTCCTGCCTATACAGGAACAGGAAGTTGCAGAATGAAGACTTCCAGGGCAGGCCGATGGCAGCAGGCTCACCTCATTGCCACAGCCAGCTTACCCAAAGATTTAAAATTACAGCGGCCAAGGAGGAGGTTGGTGGGGGAGTCAGGAGCTGGAGAGAGAAGTCATACCACAGGATCCTGCTGGGAGTGGGGAGGGGGCTGGAGCGGTATGGAAGGACGGTGCTGCAGAGGCTGAGATTGGGTTGGGAAGGACATATGCTGCATGGGCTGGGGTTAGGAATGGAGGGAAAGAGAGATGCTGCATGGGTGGGATGATGGGAAGGGAAGGAAAGAGAGATGCTGCATGAGTGAGGTGGTGGGAAAGAGATGTTACCGGTGGGGGTGGGGGGGGGGAGAGAAAAGGATAATTGTTAGACATAGAGTAGGAAAGAAAGAAATATGGTATACATGGGAAAAGGAAGGAAAAGGGAGAATTGTTGGATATGATAGTGATGGAGAGGAGGGAGGGAGAAATATTGGATGTTGTGGTGGAGGGAAGGGTAGGACAGATGGAAATGGATGCAAGAGAAATGAATGTTGAACATGGTGGTGGAGGGAAGGAAGGAAGAAATGAAGCATGATGTTGGAGAGGGTTGATAGAAGGTGAAATATTGGGCATGGGGCTGGTGGGGAGGGACAAAATATGCTATACCGATTCGAAGCCAGGAGATGAGAGAGAAATATTGGATTTGGCAGTAGAAGGTATGGGAGAGATAAGAACATAAGAATAGCCTTAATGGGTCAGACCAAAGGTTTATCAAGCCCAGTAGCCTGTTCTCACGGTGGCTAATCCAGGTCACTAGTACCTGGCCAAAACCCAAAGAGTAGCAACATTACATGCTATCGATCCAGGGCAAGCAGTTTGTCTATGTGTCCCAAAACTTTATCTATAATAATAAAACCCTAGCCACGCATGCACACTTTAAACGCCATGCCTCCGCACGCGCAGTAGAGGAAGCCACCGAGCACGGAGGAACCGCCGACCAGGGAAGCGTCTCAACGCAGTGGCAGCAGTCCTGACCCGCCAACCCCACATTCCTTTACCAAAAGCAGCAGTGGCAGCGCTGTAAACAGACTGTTCATGGCAAGCCCTTCAGGGCATTTCCTCTGCCACATCACTTCGGATGCGGTAGAAGAAAGGCCCTGTTGGGGCTGGCCATGAACAGCCTGTTTACAGTGCTGCCACTGCTGCTTTGGGTAAGGAATGTGGGGTTGGAGGGTCAGGACTGCTGCCACTGCTACTGATATTTGGGTGGGGGAGGAAAGAGATGCCTGATTGGGAGTTGGGGCCTGGGTTGGTGAGGAGAAGAGAGACATGAAAGCCACAGCTGGATTGAGAAAAGGACAAGGGATCCCGTAGCTGGCACAGCTGGAAGGCAGCTTCAGTGGGTCTGGGTAGGGAAAGAGACAGAAAGAAAGAAAGATAGACAGCAGGAGAGAGAGAGAAAGAAAGAAAGATATACGGGGCAGGGAGAGAGAGAGAAAGGGAAAAATAGATGGGGAAGGGAAAGAAAGTAAAAGAAAGAAAGAAAAGAAGATAGACGGAGCAGAGAGAGAGAAAAAGGAAGAAAGAAAAACAGACATCTATTCTAGTACCCGTTAATATAACGGGCTTAAACACTAGTTTTTTATAATTGTTTCTACCATTTTGCCCGGCACTGAAGTCAGGCTTACTGGTTGTAATTTCTCAGATCTCTTCTGGAACCCTTTTTAAAAATTGGCATAGCTACCCTCCAATCTTCAGGTACTCTAGACGATTTTAGCTCTGGATCCCCTTCTCTCTCTCCTTTCCCACTCCCTTTGCAGCAAGGGAGGCAATGAGAGAGAGTTGGTGGTGAACAGTGAGAGAAAGAGAAAAAAAGAGAAACTAGAACCAACTTGATGGAAAAATAAATCGCCAGACAACAAAAGTAAAAAGAAAGGAATTTATTGACTGAAATACGTTAGCTTTGGGAAATGTTTATAGAAGATGTATTTGTATTCTGTTCAACAGAAAAGGAAATGCATTTCTGGTTTTATTTCTCCAGTATTGAAGTACTTGCTGACCCTTGCTGTAGCTGGTGGGGATCCCCAAGCACCACCAGCTGAGGACCTCCTCCAAAGGTGACCAGAGCTCCTTTCTACCAAGTGTAGCAGTCACTGGCAGCATCCTTGAGCCAGTGAGGTGCCAGCATCTGTAGCTTAGTGACGCAACTGCTGCCTGCCAATCTTGGTAAAAAGGATTTTTGGCCATCTTCAAAGGAAGTCTTTAGCTGATGTAGCTTGAGGGTCCTCATCAGCTGGAGTATTTTATATTTACATTAGAGGTTCTGAGAGAGGCCCATTTACAAAGTGTGTATTCTTCCCAATTAATATTTCAAAACTAATAAAGTGTCTTTCATTATTTGCAAATTGGTCTTTTCCAGAGCCTCTAATTCAGTAGCATAATTAAATAACTACTTCTGAAGTTTATGGGGACAGACAGGGAATGAAAAGATTACTTGCAGGGATGGATTTGACTCCAGCAGGGATGGATTTAATTCCAGTGGAGACACATGGGAATGCGTTTGATTTCTGTCCCCACACAACTCTCTAGTAGAGAAGAGATGTCTGTGCCAGCAGCAGGGCAATGTATGTCATTGGCTGTTGCTGGTGATGTCGTTTGGGCTACAAAAGAAGGTAGATCTTGGGGTGGGGTAGAGAAGAGCCAGAGCAAGGAGACAGGGACTGGGGGGGCAGGAAAGAGGGATAAATGTCATACTCGAGAGAACGGGGTGAGGAGAGAGAAAGTGTGCAGGAGGCAGAAAGTGTTGGACTCATGAAGAAAGAGGGAGATATGTTGGATGGGGAGGGCAGAAGGAGGGAAGGAGAAATGTCACACTTAGGGTAAAGGAGAGAATGCAAAAAGTGAAAAGTTAGACTCATGGAGGGAGAGCAAGAGGGAGAGATGGTTGGAGGAGGGAATGAGGACAAGAGGAGAAGAATCATGCAAGAGACAGAGAGAAATAAATGTTGGACTGGTGGAGGGAAAGGAGGGAGAAATGTTTGATTGGGAGGGGGACCTGAAAGGAGGAAGGGAGGAGGATGTTAGACTGCAGGGGATAGAAAGGAGGAAGGGAGGGAGAAATGTTACACTGGGAGGGAGGCGAGATGACTCAAGGAAGAGAGAGATGTCACATTCCAGAGAAGGAGAGAGAGAGAGATACCAGACCAAGGAATGGAAGGAAAAGAGGGGAGAAAGATGCCAGACTGTGGGAAGGAGAGAAGAAAGGAGGGATGTCACATTCCAGAGAAGGAGAGAGAGAGAGATACCAGACCACAGAAAAGGAGGGGGGAAGAGAAGGAGAGAGATGTTAGACCACGGGAAGGGGGAGGGAAGGAAAGAAAGATGTCAGACCTTGGGAGAGGAGAGAGATGCCAGGCTATGGGAAGGAGAACTGGAGAGCCTGAAGAAACAAGTCAGACTCCTGGCAGGCAGAATACAGGAACTGGAGGCACTTCAAGCAGTGGAGGAGAAAGACAGAGATGCAGAGAACATCAAGACAGAGGACACTATCGAGGAAGAAATCCCTGAGATGGAGAAGTTCATTGAGGAGGCATACAGGGAGGCCATGGAAAATCACAGCAACAGTGGATCTGCCGAGATACACCTACAGAGAGTGTGGACCACCCGACGGAGAACCATCAGGAAGAAATAATAATAATAGCTTTATTTTTCTATACCGCCATAGTCAGATGACTCCTAGGCGGTTCACATCAAAAGAAAGCTAGACATTCAGCGAATTACAAATGCATGAGGGGAATGTTACAGAAGAAAAGGGTTGTAGAGGAGGGAATGTAAGAGGGGTTGAAAGGGGGAGGGAAAGTGAGAGGGGTAGGAATTGCCTGAAGATTGCTTCGGGTTTGTAGGGGGAAAAGGCGTAGTAAACGCGGATTGGTCTGTTTAGGTGATGAATTTGTCAAACAGAATGGTTTTGATAGATTTTCGGAATGCGTTGTAGGTCTCTCTGGTTTTATTTATTAGTTGCCCAGCCAGGATTGTTGTCTGTTAGCTTGGAACATGAAAGCTCTGTCTAGGTAGGATTTGTATTTGCAGCCAGTAATTTTAGGTAGGCGAAGATGTTTTTGTTTCTGGTTGTTTGTGTGGGGTTGTGTAGAGTAAAGTGTGTTTGCAGGTAGGAAGGTGTTAGGCCCCAGATTTGTTTGAAGCAAATGCATGCAAATTTGAACTGTATTCGCACTTCCATTGGTAGCCAGTGCAGTTTTTTGTAATATGGGCTAATGTGGTCTTGTTTTCTCAGTCAGAAGATTAAGCGAACTGCAGTGTTTTGTACTAATCTCAGTTTTTTTTATTGTTTTTTGTGGGATACCCAGGTAGACTATGGTCCAGGGTGGATAGGATCAGCAATTGCACTAGTAATCTGAAGGATGTTGTGTCAAACTATTTTTTAATAGTCCTTAGCTTCCATCCGGATGAGACTCATGGTGGAGAAGAAGTTTAAGAAGAGGATAAGCACTGTAAAAACGCTAGAGCAAGCTTGGTCCCTTTTTAAGGACACAGTCACTGAGGCGCAAAATCTATATATACCACATATCAACAATGGATCCAAGAGGAAAAAGAACAAGGAACCGGCGTGGCTCACTGTATAGGTGAAGGAAGTGATCAGAGACAAGAAAACTTTAAGGAATGGCAAAAGTCAAGAACAAACGAAAACTGGAATAAGCACAAACAGCATCAATGCAGGTGCCAAAAGGAGGTAAATGGGGCCAAAAGAGACTACGAGGAAAAAATAGCCAAGGAGGAGAAAAACTTCAAGCCGTTCTTTCGATATATTAAAGGGAAATGACCTGCGAAGGAAGCGGTGGGACCGTTGGATAAACATGGAATAAAGGGAGTGCTAAAGGAGGTCAAAGCAATAGCCGACAAACTGAACACATTTTTTGTGTCTGTATTTACTGAAGAGGATATACACAGCATACCGGAACCCATCAGGCTATATGATGGAAATGAAGACGGGGAACTGACAGGGTTGATGGTCAGTCTAGAAGAGGTATGCAGGCAGATCTATAGGCTCAAGAGCGATAAATCCCCAGGACAGGATGGCATCCATCCAAGGGTCATCAGGGTACTGAAAGGGACTATAGCTGAACTGCTTCAACTAATACCAATCTGTCAATCAAATCAGGAAAAATTCCGGAAGACTGGAAGGTGGCGTATGTTACGCCAATCTTCAAAAGAGGTTCGAGGGGAGATCCGGGAAACTACAGACCAGTAAGTCTGACCTCGGTACCGGGAAAGATGGTAGAGGTGCTGATAAAGGACCGCATCATTAATCATCTTGATGAACACGGTCTGATGAGGACCAGCCAGCACAGTTTCAGCAAAGGCAGATCTTGTTTGACGAACTTTGCTGCACTTCTTCGAGGGAGTAAACAGGCAGATAGACAAGGGCGACCCAGTCGACATTGTAAATCTGGATTTTCAGAAGATGTTCGACAAGGTTCTGCATGAATAACTACTTCGGAAAATTGTGAGCCATGGAATCGAGGATGAAATACTCACGTGGATTAAAAACTGGCTGGAGCTTAGGAAACAGAGAGTGGGGGTAAATGGACAATACTCAGACTGGAAGAGCACCACCAGTGGGATGCCACAGGGCTCGGTGCTTGGACCCGTGCTCTTCAACATCTTTATAAACGATCTGGACATTGGTACAACGAGCGAGGTGATTAAATTTGTGGACGATACAAACTTATTCAGAGTAGTGAAGACACAGGGAGATTGCGAAGATCTTCAACATGACATAATCAAGCTGGAGAAATGGGCATTGACATGGCAAATGAGGTTCAATGTGGATAAGTGTAAAGTGATGCATGTCGGTAACAAAAATCTCATGCACAAATACAGGATGTCCAGGGAGGTACTTGGAGAGACCTCCCAGGAAAGAGACTTGGGAGTTCTGATCGACAAGTTGATGAAGCCGTCTGCACGCAATGTGCGGCGGCGGCAAAAAGGGTGAACAGAATGCTAGGAATGATAAAGAAGGGGATCATGAACAGATCAGAGAAGGTTATCATGCCGCTGTACCGGGCCATGGTGCGCCCTCACCTGGAGCACTGCATCCAGCTCTGGTCGCCGTATATGAAGAAGGACAAGTTTACTACTCGAAAGGGTCCAGAGAAGAGTGACTAAAATGGTTAAGGGGCTGGAGAAGTTGCCGTACAGTGAAATATTAGAGAAACTGGGCCTTTTCTCCCTCGAACAGAGGAAATTGAGAGGGGACATGATCAAAACATTCAAGGTACTGATGGGAATAGACTTAGTAGATAAGGACAGGTTGTTAACCCTCTCTAAGGTGGAGAGAACTAGAGGGCACTCTAAAATTGAAATGGGTTAGATTCCGTATGAACATAAGGAAGTTCTTCTTCACCCAGAGAGTAGTAGAAAACTGGAACGCTCTTCCGGAGTCTGTCATAGGGGAAAACACCCTCCACGGATTCAAGACAAAGTTAGACAAGTTCATGCTGATCCAGAACGTGTGCAGGTAGGACTAGTCTCAGTCAAGGCGCTGGTCTTTGACCAGAGGGCCACCGCGTGAGCAGACTGCTGGGCATGATGGACCACTGGTCTGACCCAGCAGTGGCAATTCTTATGTTCTTAGAGGAAAAAGATGCCAAACCATAGAAGGGGGAGGACAGATGTCAGACCACAGAAGAAGGAGAAAGAGGGAGGAGATGATGTACAGGGTTGGAGGGGAAGGGGAAAGAGAAGGCAGAGATGGTGCACAGCAATGGGTGTGGCAGGGAAGAGAGATAGAAGAAATGTTTCTTATGGATAGATGGGAATAGGAAAGAAGAAAAAGGGAGGAGATGGTACACATAGATAGATGGGAAGGGAAAACATGGAAAAGTAGATAGATTTTGAGAAGAAAGCAGAAAAATGGAAGAGAGTTGAATGTTAACAGTTAATGCCAAAGATGAATTTATGGTAGAAAGTGAACGAGAGAAAAACAACAAATGTATATGAAGGCCCAGAAAACAAAATTAAGAGCATAGACAGAAGGAAGTATAATCAGAGACTTGGAAAAATAAAATCACCAGACAAAGGTAGGGAATATGATTTTATTTTCAATTTATTGTCTGAAATGTGTCCGTTTTAAGAATTTATATCTGCTGTCTATATTTTCCACCAGTGTTTCTCAACTTCTTCAAGCCAAGTCTATCAAATATCAAGCAAGTAGCCCCACTCAAGCTCCACCCCAGACCTGCACAGGCTATGCCCCTGACCCTCCCCCTAATAATAGTATTAATTGTAATGCAATTTCTTCCATTAATTTTTCATATACATACACAATATAATCTTATTAACAATACATAATGGTAACCACAAAATTAAAAAACACAAAGCACACTGTATGCAGAGAAAATGTTAATTATCATTTATATTTGGGGTTTTCCAGAGGTCATGGCAGATGACTTTAAAATATGCAATGTCACCTCAGGAACAGCTAAAAAAATTAGACAAATATAGTGTAAAATATAGACAGCAGATATAAATTCTCAAAACTGACGCATTTTGATCACTAAATTAAACATAAAATCATTTTTCCTACCTTTGTTGTCTGGTTGCACTTCCTTCTGGCTCTGCATCCAACATTTCTTTCTTTCTGCCTCCTCTCCTCTGGACCTCATTCCCTTCACCAACCAACATCTCTCTCTGTCCCTCCATGAGTCCAACTTTTCTTCCTCTCTCTTCTACCCCCATTGGCAACCCCTCTCTCTCTCACTGTCCATCTGTCTTTCTCTCAATCTCTCCCTTGCTGCAAATGGAGTGGGGAAAGAGAAAGAGAGAGAGAGAGAGAGAGATCCATGGTGCATCTCTCCTACCCCCTCTACTGCCATATTCAACATTTCTCCCTCTCTCATCCCCCGGATAATGTGCAGTATCTTTCACCACTGCCTACCAGCCCCCGTGCCCAACATTTCTCCTTCTATCACACCTCTCCAGCATATGCCACATCTCTCCCTCAATTCCCTCCACCACTATGTCCTTTCAATCGGTCCCACTGTTCCGTCTCCACGACCAAATCCAACATTTCTCCTTCTCATCCTTCTCTTCCCCAAGCATCTCTACCTCACTCTTCTCTGTCTCTATGCCCAACAATTTTCCACTTTCTTCCTTTTCCCATGAGCACCATTTCTTTCCCTCTCACTCATACACTCATGCCCAAGTCTCCCTTTCTATTCTCTCCATCCCTTCTGTGTCCCAAGTTCATGCCCCTCCCTTCCTCCATCCACATGCATCTTTCCCCTCTTCCTTTTCCCTCCCAGCCACTTGTATCTCCTCTCTATATTTCCTTCCATTCCACTTTATCTATGTGCAGCTTCTTCCTCACTCTTCTTTTCCTCTTCATCCATGTTCATATCTTCCCTTTCTCTTCAGTTCCCCTTCCCTCTCCTCCTTCCATGTGCATTTCCTCCTCTTTCTTCCCTTCCTTTCCATCCCATAAGAAACATATCCTTTCTCCCCTTCTCCTCCATCCATGTCCAGCATTTCTCCACACCCATCCATCCATCCAGGCAACCAACCAGCCTTACCAACATTTTCCATTCCCACACATCCCTCAATCCAACATCGCCCCCTCTCTCCTTTCCCCTCCCCCAGCCAGTCAAGCATTTCTCCTCCTCTAATCTTTCTCCTTCTGCTGCCCTACCACTGCCTGACCCGGAATCTTGATTCCACAGGGCCCGGCACCAATGCTAACTTCAACAAAGAGCCTTCACATTCACGTGCTATGGAAGGCCTTATCGGCTCCACCCACATTGACACATTTGCATCAGAGGGGCGGTACCAACAGGGCCTCATGAGCGGATAGACTTAAAGGCTCTGCATCAGTTAAGCTAGCGCCAGTGCTGAGCCTTGTATGGACTCTGAACTCCCTGACAGGCAGTGGAAGGGTGGAAGAAGATTGAGGGCTCTTCATTGATGGAGTTAGCTTGGTGTTGCTCGGACTGTGGGGCCACCACAGCTGACCTGGATGGTGTGAATGACATGAAAAAAGACCTAGTGAAGCTTGAAGAATGGTCTGAAATTTAGCAGCTAAAATTTAACGTTCAGCTTGAAGAATGGTCTGAAATTTAGCAGCTAAAATTTAACGTTCAGTTTGAAGAATGGTCTGAAAATTATGTGAAGCTTGAAGAATGGTCTGAAATTTGTCAGCTAAAATTTAATGCTAAGAAATGCAAGGTCATGCATTCGGGCTGCAAAAATCTGAAGGAATGGTACAGTTTGGGGGGTGAAGAACTTATGTGCACAACAGAAGAGCAGAACTTGGGTGTGACCAAGTTCTTAAGCAGGTTGAAAAGGTGATGGCCAAAGCTAGAAGGATGCTAGGGTGCTTAGGAAGAGGTATGGCCAGTAGGAAAAATGAGATATTGATGCCCCTGTATAAGACTCTGGTGAGACCTCTTTTAGAATATTGTTTACAATTCTGGAGATGTAAAAAAGGGTGGATTCAGACTAGAGGAAGGCTACTAGGCATATAGAGACAAACTTAAATATCTCAATAGTATACTTTAGAGGAAAGACGGGAGAGGGGAGATATGATAGACATTTAAATACCTACCTGGCATAAATGCACATATGTCGAGTCTCTTTCAATTGAAAGGAAGCTCTGGAATGAGAGGGCATAGGATGAAGTTAAGAGGTGATAGGCTCCGGTGTAATCAAAGGAAATACTTTTTATACAGAAAGGGTGGTAGATGAGTGGAACAGTCTCCTGGAAGAAGTGGTGGAGACTGAGACTGTGTCTGAAATCAAGAAGGTGTGAGATAGGCATGCAGGGTCTCTCAAAGAGAGAAAGAGATAATAGTTACTGCAGATGGGCAGATTAGATGGTCCATTTGACCTTTATCTGCCATCATGGTTCTATGTTTCTGGGTCAGCTGGGGTGGCCCCACAGTCTGGGCAAGACCAAGCTAACGTCAGCGGTGAAGAGCCCTCTATCTTCTGCCACTCTCCCACTGCCCGTCAGGGAGTCTGGAGTCTACACGAATACAGGATCTTCGGGGCGGTACTTGGAGAGACCTCCTAGGAAAGAGACTTGGGAGTTCTGATTGACAAGTCGATGAAGCCGTCCACGCAATGCGAGGTGGTGGTGAAAAAGGCAAACAGAATGATAGGAATTATAAAGAAGGGGATCACAAACAAATCGGATAAAGTTATCATGCTGCTGTACTGGGCCATGGTGCACCCTCACCTGGAGTACTGCGTCCAGCACTGGTCGCTATACATGAAGAAGGATAAGGTACAACTCAAAAGGGTCCAGAGAAGAGCGACTAAAATGGTTAAAGAGCTGGAGGAGTTGCTGTACAGTGAGAGAATGGAGAAACTGGGCCTCTTCTCCCTTGAAAAGAGGAGACTGAGAGGGGACATAATCGAAACATTCAAGGTATTGAAGGAAATGAGGAGAAACTGGAAGCCCTGAATATGTATACCCTAGAAGAAAGGAGAGACAGGGGAGATACGATTCAGACGTTCAAATACTTGAAGGGAATTAACGTAGAACAAAATCTTTTCCAGAGAAAGGAAAATGGTAAAACCAGAGAACATAATTTGAGGTTGAGGGATGGTAGATTCAAAGGCAATGTTAGGAAATTCTACTTTACGGAGAGGGTGGTGGATGCCTGGAATGCGCTCCCGAGAGAGGTGGTGGAGAGTAAAACTATGACTGAGTTCAAAGAAGCGTAGGATGAACACAGAGGATCTAGAATCAGAAAATAATATTAAAAATTGAACTAAGGCCAGAACTGGGCAGACTTGCATGTTCTGTGTCTGTATATGGCTGTTTGGTGAAGGATGGGCTGGGGAGGGCTTCAATGGCTGGGAGGGTGTAGATGGGCTGGAGTAGGTTTTAATGGAGATTTCAGCAGTAGGAACCCAAGCACAGTACTGGGTAGAGCTTTGGATTCTTGCCCAGAAATAGCTAAGAAAAAAAATTTAAAAAAATTAAATTGAATCAGGTTGGGCAGACTGGATGGACAAATCGGGTCTTTATCTGCCTTCATCTACTATGTTACTATGAATAGACTTAGTAGATAAAGGCAGATTGTTCACCCTCTCCAAGGTAGTAAGAATGAGAGGGCACTCCCTAAAACTGAAAGGGGATAGATTCTGTACAAACGTAAGGAAGTTCTTCTTCACCAAGAGTGGTAGACAACTGGAACGCTCTTCCGGAGTGTCATAGGGGAAAACACCCTCCATGGATTCAAGTCAAAGTTGGACAAGTTCCTGATAAACTGGAATGTATGCAGATGAGGCTGGACTCATTTAGAGCACTGATCTTTGACCTAAGGGCCGCTGCGTAAGCGGACTGCTGGGCAAGATGGACCACTGGTCTGACCCAGCAGCAGAAATTCTTATGTTCTTATACAAGGCCCAGCACTTGCTTATATTTTCAGCATGGTCACTTACACTGGCTACCATGTAAATGCTCATATCTAGATTGTTAAAGAACACGTGAAGATTATAGAATTTTATAATCCACTGTGTACATGTGAACCCTGCCTATGCTCTGCCCAAACTGTTCCCATGTGATCATCCATCTGTAAAGTACACGCCATTGTCGAATATTGATGCACACAGAATAGTGCCTAGCTGGAAATGATTATGTTCGTGCATGTGTATCCATATACATGCATAATGAACAAGAACATTGATATTTATGCACCTTTTTGTTGACTAAATCTTGACTGCACCTGATAGAATTACCCCAAAAGTAGGAGAAAAGATTTATTGAATTGGGCCTCTGGTGTTTCCATAGCCTCTTAGGATCTTGTCACCTGCGGGGTCTCGGTAAGGTTAAGAAGACCCCCGGTAGAGGGTAGCACACTCCCGACGCGGCTCCCAAAGGGGGAGACCTCACTGGTGTCTCACTATCTTGGGCTTTGCTAAAAATAAAGCACCGTGAGTCAAGTTTGAACCAAAAATAATGTGTAAAGTTTAATTAGTCACTTAACACACAAAACTATAAATCATATCAGATATTATTATAGTCCAAGTTTCCTTTCTTCCCAAACAAGGGCAAAAAGAAAGAAAAACAGCAAATAAAAAGACTTTTAACTTTCACCCAGTCCAGTGAAAACACAGCAGGCTTTCTATCAGGTATAAGTCCAGTCCAGGTTTTAGGGCTTGCTCTACCTGGTCACACAGTCTCTGAAAAAACACAGCACAATTAGTCTCTTAAGAAATTATCCAGCCTTGAGCTGGAGTCCTGGGCTTACCAATCAACACAGTCCAGTTTCTTCACCAGGTATTTACATTCTTGGATATAAAGTAAACTTTAAGCAGGAACAAAAGACAAAACTGAAGCCTTACTGCAGGCTCCTATACTTCCAGCCCTGATTAGCTCACAGTCCTTTGGTTCCTCTTGAGCTTCTGCACAGCTGCAGTGTAGCCAGACAATCAAGCTGGTGCAGCACTGCTCTAAGCTTGTTTTTACAGCACAAACAATCAAAATTAGTTCTTCCAAAACTCCTCTCCACTATTATTCCTGTACAGCCTCGTACCTGCAGTGTTTAGTGGAAAGTTGCCAAGCCCACATCCATGGCTTCTTCCATAACGGTCTCCGGCATACATCCTTCATCCAGGTCCATGCTTTCTGGTGTATCCAGCTGCTCTGCTGGTTCCTGAGGCATTGGAGCCTCACACTCCATTGGCTCTGGAGTGAGGTCTGGCCTTTTCCTGGCCCGGAGAACTCTCTCTGCCAGACTCTCTTGGGCAGCCTCCTTTAATGCTCTGGAGAGCTGCTTAAAAGGCTTAGGGCCACGCCCTACACTGGGTGTTTGTGTGCCTAGCTTGTGTGTTCTTGGGCTCCCCCTCAGGCTACAGGGCAGAATACCACTGGGAGATTGATTAAACCTCTTAGTGTGACTGGAAGCTTTTCTGGTCCGTGGAGTTATCCTATATTCTGGGTACTGCTCTAGGTTGGAAGGCTCAGGATAGGCAGCTGG
The DNA here is from genome assembly GCF_902459505.1 of Geotrypetes seraphini. Taxonomy (NCBI): domain Eukaryota; kingdom Metazoa; phylum Chordata; class Amphibia; order Gymnophiona; family Dermophiidae; genus Geotrypetes; species Geotrypetes seraphini. Next base: position 183,090,201 of record NC_047087.1, read on the forward strand.
GCTTTCAGGATCTTCTTCCTGATCCTTTTCAGGGAGAGTCTGGTCTCGAGTAAGAGACTGAGACCGGGGTTTCACTCAGACATGACCGTCTCGGGGAGCGGAAATGTCACAATCTAGAGAACTCACTTTCAGTCCTAACATGCAGGAGTCCCACTGCTTTGATCTAAGTTGGGGCAGTGTGTTGCCGTAGTGAACATGAAACCAAGATTTGGAAATGATAGAGGAAAGTTTAAACAGGGCAGACAGCCTTGCTCTGGTGCTTAGCAATGGCATGCACTGTAGGGGGCTGGATGGGTACAAATGTGCCATCTATTCTCCACTAGCAGTGAATAAAGTCCTGCGAGCAGTGTGCCATTTTGTGTTGGCAGGGACCAGGCTGATTGTTGCAGGGGGATGTCAGCAAGGTGCTAGCTGACATTTCTTAGCTGCCACAAACAATAAAGGCCATATCTAACCTGTCAGGATGATTAATGGCTCAGAGAGGATGAAATGAGGAAGAAAAGGGGGAGGTGGGGTAGACTGGAAAAAGCAGGAGGAGGACGAGGATTAAAAGGGGAAGAAGATGGATATGTAAATAGAAAAGAGCAAAGATAAAACAATTAGGGTAAGAGGGAGAATCAGAAATTATAAAGAAAGGGAAAGGTGCATAAAACAAAAAGTAAATACTATACAACTAATCATTTCTATAGTGCTGCTAGACATACACAGTGCTGTACATCAAAACACAGAAGAGACAGTCCCTTTTCTAAAGAGCCTACAATCTAGTCAAGATAGACAAACTGGACAAGAATCCAAACCAAAGCTTTATCTTGTAATCCAAATAAATAGATGAGACAGAGGAAGAGAAAGAAAGAGAGACAAGAGAAAGAAAGAGGAACAGAGGGTTGGGAGTGGAGGAGACCTGAGTGGAAGGGTTAGCAGAGATAGTGTGATGGTGAAAGAGGCCAAAGGAAAAGAAAGAGAGACACGGAGAGAAAGAAGACAGTCACACAGATGGATTGCAGTTTGCTTTGTAGTTATTAATGTAATTCCACAGAGTCATCCTGGTGCAGAGTCTTGGAACACTTTCTGAAACTCTAGAATGTGGTCCTCCAATGAGGGGGGGGGGGGGGGGTGAGCAAGAGCAAGGGGTAGGAAAAGTCCTGCTCCTAGACCCAAAGGGATCATTTCTTAATCATAGCCAATTCCCCAAACAAAAGCTCATTGCTACAAACTCGAATCACATCTACCGACACCATGCAAGCGGAAATCAATGCAGAGTTAAAAATCAAAAGTGTCAAGCATCAGAGAAAGTTTGCAGTAGTATGGAATCCCACAGACTCCTATAGGTCTCTTTTCTTCTCATAGGCTTTTCCAAGAATACTCAGGAGGCCATTATTCCCAATCTGGTACTGAAAAGTTCTCAGCTCATCCAAGAAGAGAATAACATGGATATGGTTCAATCAATGATCTGAAGCAATGTCAAAACACAAAATTTTGTTTCTGCAAATTGGCACTTAATGAAATAAGATAACATTCTTTTCAGCTACAGTGGCAAAATAACATTCAGAATTTAGGAAGTTGGTTGGTTGGGCTGAGAACTTTTCAGCGCCCCCTCATAGCAGCTCCTTGGATAGGTGTCCTAATTCCTTGACATGGGACAGTCACTATATTGAACTACAGATACAAGAACCTTTATCTGAAATTCTTAGGAACAGGCATATTTCAGTTTTTTTGAATTTTTCAATTTTCAGAATGGTAATGTTAAGCCAGAAAAAAGACAGACCGTCATTCTATGAGCATCGGAGCTGTTACTGCCACGGCCGGTACTAAAAACCATGCTACGATTTTGTACATGGGAGGCTAAACACTTCAAGCACTTCAAACGCAAACTTGCCTGCACCGGCTGACATTAGAGAATGACTCGGGGAAAAAATCTGTCCCCGCCACTGCCCCGTCACTGGACCACCGTCCCCTTCACCACCCCATCCCCGCCGTCCCCTTCATTGCCCCATCCCCGCAGCATCCACCCTTCCCTCTCGCCACCTCACTGCCCTTCAGCAGCCCAAGAATCTCCCTCCCTCCCCCTTACCTTCGCGGCGCATTAGTAAAGAAACTTACTAAAGCCGGTGGAGACTGTCTGCCTGTGCCTGCAGTTGGGTGTGTGTGGACAGAAGCTTCTTCTCTGATGCAACCGGATGTTGAGTCAGAGGAGAAGCTTCCGCCCACAAACACGCGACTTCAGGCAGGCAGGCTTTGATGGCTTCAGTAAGTTTCTTTACTAAAGCGCCACGAAGGTAAGGGGAAGGGAGGGAGATAGATTTGGCCTTAGGGAGGGAGGGAGGGGGGCCACACGCGATCGGTGACTGCATGCCTTCCCTCCCTTAACTGCGGGGACAAGTCCATTCACTGCTCCACAGAGCGGTAGGGGGCCTTGTTCCCGTGCCCGTAGTGAGCACTTTTCCCCCCTCTCACCCCCCCACCGTTTCAGCAGGTTACCTGGACTAGCCGCGGATAACTGTCACTTTGTCATTCTCTAGCTGACATGTCTGCCTCAAATTTTCATGTAGGATAGATATAAAATAAAATATATAATAAAATAAAATATAGGCATACACATCCCAGCAATATCTTATATTATATTTCTTCCCTTTTTTTCCCTCTCTGTTTTGGTCTGTCTGTTTGTATTTGTATATTGTAATTAATCAAAATGTCTGAAAGTACTAATCTCTGTGCCCATTTTAAGTGTTGTACATCGCTGAGAAAGTTTGATAAGCGATGTAATCAAATTTTAAATAAAACTTGAATATTCCAACACTGATAACAGCTGATAAAAGAGCACCATGTTGTTTATGGAAAGAGTGTGCACGACTGAGGGAAGAGTTGCACTATTCACAAAGTGACCCTTTTACAAAGCCGCTACCATGGCTTTGTAAAATGGGCCGAAAGAGTGTGCATTACTGGGGAAAAGTCACAAGCATTAAACACTTCCATTTCTAGACCGCAAATACCTTTCAGTTCATTGCGGCGAACAAAGAAATGAAGAAACTGTAAAACCACAGTGACTTACAAAATTTGCAGAAAACAATTTGTATAATATAGCAAAAAATTTTCAGTTATAAAATAAATGGCTGGATTTTCAATTACCAATATATTTGGTAAAACAATGACGATTTCAAGCACTTCAAACACAAATTTGTTCCCAAACATATTCTTTTGTCACACATAGGCCCTCTTTTACTAAGGTGCGCTAACCGATTAGCGCGCTAATTGATTTAGCGTGCGCTAAACGCTAACGCATGCATGTTAGTCTATGGATGCGTTAATCGGTTAGCGCACCTTAGTAAAAGAGGTTGATAGTCTTTCTTAGCCCAAAAATTCTAAGATGCATCATCTTCTGTCTGTATTTGGCTGTTTAACGATGGTGCCGGAACAGTGGCAGTCTTTTTAAAGACTTCTTCCAGTGCTATCTGTCTAATTAACAAAGGTTTCTGTTTCTGTAGTCTCTCTTTGATCAAGTAGACTGACATAATCTCATGCTCATTGATAAGTGAAATTGTTTCCATGCCAGCAATTAGCTGGTCACACATTTTCACCATATCGACTATAGGAATTTTTCCTGCAGTGTTCACAAGGTCTTCATCATCGCTACTATCCTCAAGCTTTTCTTTATTTTATTTTTTAATTCTTTATTGATTTTCTAAACTTCAAAAGTGCAATACACAAATATATATCATACAATAAGTTAATAAAAGCACATTTAATTTACAAATATGCATAACCAACCATTTTCTCCCCCTCCCCCTCCCAATGATTATTCAATAAAACACAGAACCATAGACTATCCCAATAACCTTACCCTATTCAGATTAAAAATAATAATAATAATAATAATAATATTTTATTTTGTATACCGCCATACCCAGGGAGTTCAAGGCGGTTCACAACAGATAGATGAATTACATACAGTGCGATTCGAAAAAAGAAGAACATAACAAGGCAATCGTGGGGACATACTCGTTTACATAAACGGTTTAGGAGGGGGAAGGGCTAAATACGGGATACATACAGTGTGTGCTGCAGTAGGATACAATAGAGTTTAAGAGAGGAAATTAGATAAGAGCATATTAGATGGAAAAAGGGGGGGGCAACCAACTTGGAAGGGGGGGTGGGAAAGTAAGGGGGGGAGAGGGGAGAGGAGGGTTTAGATGGGGGAAGGGGGGGCTAAGGGATAGGTCTGTTGCAAAGGAGGGGTTTCATCAGTTTTCTAAGGTGGAGAGGGGGTAACGTTACGGCGGAAGAGGGGAGCGTTAGGGATTTGGTCCGTTAAAAAGTAGAGTTTTGAGCTTTTTTCTGAAGGGGAGGTATGAATAGCTGTCAAGTATGATTTGGGCGAGCCATGAGTTTAGTTTGGCCGCTTGGAAAGAGAAGGTTCGTTCGAGGAATCTTTTAAGGTGACACGATTTCAGTGAGGGAAAAGCGAATAGAGTTGTTCTGCGGGAGCTCTTCTTATTATAGTTCAGGTTGAAGTGGGGGTAAAGATAGGCTGGTGACATACCAGAGACGGTTTTGTAGCAGATGCAAGAGAACTTAAATAGGACTCTGGATTCGAATGGCAGCCAGTGCAGCTTGTGGTAGAAAGGGGATATGTGATCCCATTTCTTCAGGCCAAAGATAAGGCGGATGGCGGTATTTTGGACCAGTCTCAGCTTTCTGGTGATTTTCTTGAAGGCGCCTAGATAAATGATGTTACAGTAGTCCAGGACACTAAGAATGGAAGATTGGACCAGCAGACGAAAGGAGGCGTCATCAAAGTATTTTTTAATGGTGCGGAGTTTCCAGAGCACCGAGATGCTTTTCTTAAATACTAGGTCGGTGTGTTTCTCCAGTGTGAGATGCTTGTCTAAAGTGACACCTAGTATTTTTAGTGATTGCTCAATAGAGTAGTCAAGACCATTGATGTGTATCGTGGTTTCCTTAATTTTGTCATTTGGGGATGCTAAGAAGAGTTTGGTTTTTTCTGGGTTTAGCTTTAGTCTAAACGCTGACATCCAAAGTTCGATCTGATTTAGGGTGAAAGATAGCGAATTTAGAAACTCTGAGGTAAAGTAAGAGAGTGGAATGATTATTGTGATGTCGTCTGCGTAGATGAAAAATTTGAGCTTTAAGCTTTGTAGGAGATTTCCTAGGGAGACAAGGTAGATGTTAAATAGGGTGGGGGACAGGGGGGAGCCTTGTGGGACTCCACAGGGGTTGTCCCAGCTGTAGGAGGTAGTATCGTCTTTGAACACCTTGTAGGTTCTTGTTGAAAGAAATCCATGGAACCAATTGAGAACGTGACCTGAGATTCCAATAGAAGTCAGACAGTCTAGTAGAGTGGCGTGGTCAACCAAGTCAAATGCGCTACTTAGATCGAGTTGCAGTATTAGAGCACAAGAGCCTTGGCTGAATAGTTGATGAAGGTAATCGAGCAGGGAAGCTAAAATTGTTTCAGTACTGTGGCCTGACCGAAAGCCGGATTGGTTGTCGTGCAAGATGTTGTGTTTTTCTAAGTATGTGGTGAGTTCGGTGTTTACTATCCCTTCTGCTATTTTGGTAACCAGGGGGATGTTGGCGATAGGTCTAAAGTTGGAGGCCGTGTTGGAAGGCTCTTTAGTATTTTTCTTAATTGGTGTAATCAAAATGTGCCCTTGTTCTACTGGGAACTTCCCCGAGGATAGTAGGGAGTTGATCCAAGTCAGCATTTTGGCCTTAAAATTGACTGGGGCCGATTTCATGATATTAGGGGGGCAGGTGTCCAGTCTGCAGTAGGAGTTGGCATACTTATTGTAGTGTTTACTAAAAGTTTGCCAGTCTATGGGTAAGAATGTGTTCCAGAACAGGTCGGCTCTGGATTCACCTGAGTCTGGTAGAATGGGGTAACACCAGTGGGGCTTGGTTGGGTTGGTAAGAGAGGATCTTAGTTGTAGTATTTTGGAGTTGAAGAAATCCGCCAAGCTGTTTGCTGTTAGAGTGGTCTCTTCGGGTGAGTTGATAAAAGTTTCTATATTGTATAGATCATTTACCAGCTTAAATAGGTTGCTGCTGTTAGTTGAGATGTCGCCGATTTTGAGGGCGTAGAAGTTTTTGCGTTTTTCTTTGGTTCGATTTTTGTAGGTTTTTACTTTTAATCTCCAGGCGGTTCTGTGCTCTTGCATTCCTGATTTTAGCCAAAGTCTTTCCGATTTTCTTAGGTCTCTCTTTAGCGTTAGTAGTTCTGTGTCGAACCAGCCCTCTAGGTTTTTAAGTCTTTTTCTGCGGGTTTTGATGGGGGCCATTTTATTTAGGATATTGGTGCTATCAGTAATCCAGGAGTTCATGAATTGGTCGGTTTGTTTGTTTTGTTCTGATATGATCTCATAGTGAGACCAGAATTCTACAGGATTTATGCTACCTCTGCTGGTATGGAATTTTTTATTTCTCCCAACCCTCCCAACCCTCCTCCCACCCCAGGTGGACATACTCAAAAGTCAAATTAGGACAGAAATAGCCTCCCCCCCCACCCTTTCCTGGATGTGTATGAAAATAAACCAAAACTGACTCATAATCAAAGACCTACTATAGTGAGGTAATATATGATGTCAACAGTCCCCCAACCAGCTTAAATAAACTACTGTGCCCCAAATTATCGGCATTCATTTTTTCATATCTATAGCTGGAGCATAAATTTGCCCACCAAAAAGGAAAATTTAGGCGGTCATAGTTCTTCCAATTTCGGGTTATCATCTGCAAGCGTTTCTTTATTTAATACCATTTCAGTACTGAAGGAATGCACAACAGGTGCATCTTTGTCAATATTCAGCACTTCATTGGTATCAGCTGCCTCTAACTTTTTAACATTTTCAGATGATAGACTTACATAAGAACATAAAAAACATAAGAAGTGCCATCTCCGGACCCTAGGTCCATCAAGTCTGGCGATCCGCACATGCGGAGGCCCTGCCAGGTGTACCCTGGCATAGTTTTAGTCCCCATATCACTCTAAGCTTCTCATAAGAGATGTGCATCTAGCTTACCCTTACCTATAGTCACCTTATGCCACTCATAAGGAGATGTACATCTAACTTACCCTAGAACGGTGGATTCCGCAATTACTTCTTCTGGGAGAGTATTCCAGGTGTCCACCACTTGTTGCGTGAAGAACTTCCTGATATTTGTCCTGAACTTGTCCCCCCTTAGCTTCAGTCCATGTCCTCTTGTCTGTGTCACATTGGACATTGTAAATAATTTTTTATCTTGCTCTATTTGGTCGATTCCTTTCAGTATTTTGAAAGTCTCGATCATATTCCCTCACAGTCTCCTCTTCTCAAGGGAGAACAATCCCAGGCTCTTAAGTCGTTCCTCATATTCCAAGTTCTCCATGCCCTTTATTAGCTTCGTTGCTCATCTCTGGCATAAGCAATGAGGTTTGATATCCTGATGCACAAAGCTCCGACGCAACGGTGCTTAATGCTTAAGTGGGCGTTTCTATGGGTGGAGAATGACTTAGGCACCGCTAAGCAAGATTCTCCAAAAACGGAGTTGCTTGAAATGTAGGCCTTTAAAACCCTTGCCTATATTTCAGGCGCCTAAGTTTTCACATAGGCGCCACTAGACAAGATTCTGTAAATGGTGTCTAAATGTGATAGACACATGACCAGTGCCATTTTTTTTTAGGCCCTGGTCAATTTAGGTGCCGTTTGTAGAATCAGCCCCTTAGGCACAAGCTTTACGTCAGCAATAGCTTGCCATAAATGTTTGCATCAAATTTCAGGAGTTACCTGGAATAACTTATAGCATTTTATAAGTTACACATGTAATATACACCCATCTGCACTCTACCCAGACTCTACCTATGCATACATTCACCTACAAACTATGCACTCATATATATGCACTGTGAAATGAACCAGTCACAGGCCCATCAGGAAAAAGGAATTAAGAACTCAACACTAATGAAAAAAAATCCAGTAAAGCACCCCTTTCTAACTGCAGTAGTCTAGGACAGTGTTCTTCAACCGCCGGTCCGTGGACTGGTGCCGATCCGCAGAAATTTTCTGCCGGTCCACAGGGCCGGCACCTCCATCGGGCCCATGACAGTGTTCTGCAGCCACTGGTCCATGGTGCGATCAAGGCGGCATCTTCGGGCCAGCTCCCTGAGTGCTGCAGTGCACAAAGCCATTAGAAAAGGCTCCTACGTGTGTCCTGCGCCTGAACTGGAAGCCTTCTCTCTGACGTTGCAACATCAGAGGGAAGGCTTCCAAATGAGGTGCGGGATGCGCGCAAGGAGCCGCTGCCCACAGCTTTGTGCACTGCCGCACTCAGGGAGCCGGCCCGAAGATGCCGCATTGATTGCACCATGGACCGGCCCAAAGATAACACCGGGGGGTAGGCCAGAAGGCAAGGCACAGCATGGAGGGAGAGAGACAACAATGGTAGGGGGAATGCTTTTATTTTTTTATTTAGTGATTAACTTACATCTGCTGTCTGTTGAGGAAGAAATGCATTTGTTTCTTTTCCTCTGGGGTTGTACTGCTTGCAGAGTCTTGCATCTTAGGGTTTGTTTGTAAATATTAGTACTTTTAGTTTTTGGTCCTGCATTTGCATGGGGTTATCTATTTTCTGGAAGGAATGAATGTTGAAAAGCATACAGTGTGTTTTGTGTATTTTAATTTTGTGGTTAACCATTATTTATTTATTTAGATTTTTATCCCATCCTCCCAGTAGCTCAGAACGGTTTACAAGTAAACATTCACAATGGAGTGAATTGGACATACAAGATTATACAGTATATATTTGCAGCTACTTCGCAGGAAGGCTGTAGGGATGTAACACAGCAAACACACACACACACAGGATGCGAGTCTGGATGGAGGCGTTGCCAGTGGCTAGCTCCGAGTCCCTTTTATTATGCTTCTATGCACATGACATCATAGTAACTCCCTCGTTTACACATCTAATGATTGGTGGATACAAAGGTACATGCTTTTACATTGGTGGATACAAAGGTACATGCTTTTACATCGTGATCACCCTCCTTTTACCTCATGCTTTATCTCGTGATCACCCTAACTCAGCACTTAGGCAAGTGCCTGATTAACACGTGGACAAAACCTGAGTCTTTGCACATATGCAAGGTCTGTCAGCTGATGTCCTTTCCAAATAAGGACAGCTTAAGATAAGGATTAATATGTGACGGGGTCTTGTGACAAGAGGGGAGGGGGGAATGCCTTAGCATTCTGTCACAAGATGCTAACATTTTCCCTTGCTTTAGAATGGCGGCTACATGGCAAGAGGGGAGAGGGAATGGGAATAATTCATAATTCTTACACAGGGGCGGTGAAATCAGTGTGCCGATCTTGCCCTATTTTAGAATGACAGAATGGCATCCCTACAGAAGGCCAAAAGCTAATTCAAAATAATAACTCTTTAAAATAATTTATTTTTTTAAAGAAACTTCATTACAAAGCTCATAAAGTAATTTATTCCATAATTCTGGAACCTGACAGACAAAAAGCATTAAATATATATATTTAATCTAATATGTTTTTTACTTCTCTAGGGAAACGATCCTTGATAAAGCAATGAATATGCGAAACATGTCAGATCTGAGTTTCCCCGATCATAAAAACTGAGATAAGTCATAAACCTATAGTACATATGTAAAAGCATTTGACTAGTAGCATTTTAAGGCATTTTTTAAGCACTTTGAAACTATTGCACTTTAAAAACTGCACTTTAAATATTGAAATCCAATTAGGATAAAAAGTGGGCCAGTGAGGAGACAACACGTCAAGCTTATCGCTTTGATAAACATTTGAGTGATGAGTGGTGTTTCTGAGGTCTGAAGCTGCAATAAAGTTATGAAATTTATTGCTATTAAGAGTGTTTGAATCATATATCACAACTGATATTTATCACTTGGAATAAGAGGTATTTATGAGCTATATGCGATTCCAAGTTAGGGTACTATTGAGGAAATAACCATCTTAGTGGGACTCTTAATTGTTACAAAGCATAAAAACTTCTCTTTACTATGCCAGAAACCTAGACTTTGAAAGTTCAGTTGATATGCAAATCAGCTTCTTAGTCCTCTTGGGCTCTAGCAAGTAAAGCTCTGCAAATAAGCTTTCTAAGATACCTCAGAATCTAGCAATTAAGAGATCAATATATGCTCACAGGCTGAACTAACTCCAGATATTCAATGCTGGGGCATGTGCAGTTCGCTAACCTTGAAGTGTGGGGTAAAGACTTAGAACAATTACTCGTGCTTACTACCTATAGGGAATTCAGGAAACGTCTAAAAACACATCTGTTCCTGAAATACTTAGGAAACCAACCTATACAATCTTAGTCCTCAACAAATGACCTCTAGAACTGTCAATCACCAAGTCTATACTTTGTTGATTCCACTCAATCTGTAACATCTTTAATCATTGTAAACCGCATAGAACTTCACAGTCCTGCGGTAGATATAAAATTGTTATTATTATTATTATTAAGTTAACCTGGTACTGGCCAATATGCTCAGTCCCCTTCCTGTATAAAGTTAGGACAGCTGTTTTCCTGACCTAACCTACTTTATTTATTTATTTAATTTGTTTTCTATCCCATTGTCCCCAAAGAACTCAGAATGGGTTACAGGTTAAACATATATAATATACAGTTAACGGGTTATAATTTGCCCTGAATTTGCCAAAATTTTAAGATACAAGATTGTAGCAGGTTTCTGGGTCTTGCCGCGTCTGTGTAGAAAGAACCGTCATTTCAGCCATCATGCTTTGGCTTTCTTCAAGGTATGATTGTGAGGTCTGCAGTGTGTCTTTATATATAGTGGGTTCACGGACCTAATTGAGAACAGGGCAGTCTGTGGGTCAAGAAATTTGAATTTTGGGTGGGAAAGCTTGTTGGGTTGACCTGATTGAGAACAGTGAAGTCTGTTGGTCGTGAATTTGAATTTTAGTGAGAAAGTTTGAATTTGAATTTTGGCAGGAAAATTCGTTGGACATCCAGGATGATTGTCAGAAAAGACACTGGGACTTGTGAAATGAAGGGAAAAGGTATTTGTCCTCGGTCCCAGTCCTTTATGCACTAAGTTTCTTGTGAATGAGAGGTTTCCATGCTTTGTTTATGGAGAGCCCTTTATCTGCTTTGAAGTTATTAGGGTGTCTTGCAATTTCTATGCAGATAAAGGGCTCTCCATAAACAAAGCACAGCAGATCACAGAGATGAAAATATAAAACAATATTTATTAAAACACTCCAATTAGTCTGTTTCGCCCCCTCCCCCTCCCCCTTGAGGCTGCATCAGGGGCTGAATAAGAAGTGGGAGGTGACACGATTGTACTTGCTAGCCTTACAGAGAAAGTGAGTTGCACAATTCTGAAGCATTTGGAGATGTTTAATTTGTGACAGAGGGAGACCAGCATAGCTAGAGTTGCAAGAATCCATTCTGGAAATAAGAAAAGTATAAAAAGCTGCATCCTGTATTCTCCTGACATGAGTCCCAACCACCTTCTTAGGGCAAGAAAGGGAAGAAAACCACTGCCGAGCCCAAGGACTCATGAATTTTGTTCAACACCTTCCCCCCCCTTAACTAAGCCACGATACTAAGCCCGGAACGTTAAATGCTCCAACGCTGTTCCGATGCTCAAAGAATTCCTATGAGTGTTGGAGCAATTAGCGCCCCAGGCCACAGTAGAAACCTTTTTCGCGGCTTAGTAACAGAGGGCCTTAATCATATGGAGATTCATGGGAAGCGCTAATACATCACTTACCTTCCAGTCTCTTCTACCCCCTACATTAGAGTCTACAGCTGGGCTGCCCAAATCCAGTCCTCGAGATCTACTGGCAGGCCAGGTTTTCAGGATATCCACAATGAATATGCATGAGAGAGATTTGCCTACACTGCCTTCTTGGTATGCAAATCTCTCTCATGCATGTTCATTGTGGATATCCTGAAAACCTGGCCTGCCAGTAGATCTTGAGGACTGGATTTGGGCAGCCCTGGTCTACATGGACTTCATCTCTCTACCAGGGTGCCCCTGAGTAAAAAATGTAAGACCTGGCATTCAAAAGCACTTATCCGAGTACTAGCACCTGCTGTCCATATAAATGCTGCTGACCGGGGCTATCCATCAGTGACATTATTTGAACACTTGTGCTGAAAATCATTATAGACCACACTGGCACAGCACCAGGGCAGTGCGTGAGCAGAAACAGATATTATCAAGTTAACAGTGATATTAAAGCCACTAATCACATAAAGACAAAGGCAGCAAAAATTGCTGTCCTAATGCTACCCAGATATCTATCTCAATAGCTGTTTGAATTTTGCTACTACCCAGATAATGGCAAGTCATCCTTACTCTTCCAGATATCCCACATCATTCATTATATGGAAAACGACAATGAATATCTAGATGATGTGGTCGGTGTTTTTATTTTTTAAATCGCAGACCAGGGAGTTTACAGATTGACCTGTAAGTTTCCATTTGGGAAAAATGGATGAGCTATGGAACTTTTGTGAGTATAACAAGAAGTACAGAAGGTCACCATAACTCTGTCCCTCTGGTTCCATTTCTTTTTTTCCAGGTTACTCTTATCTAGGCTGATTTTTTTGCATTTGGTTCTATAACTCTGACTTCCCTAGAGAATGGGGAATAATAATTCAGCAATTGTAATGGGGTAAAGCCAGGACTGGATTAGTCAGTACTGAAAGAGTTGGAGCCAGATGGTAACCCTTCAAGCTTTGCCCTATCCTCGGCTCTTATCAGCAGCTGTTCTCAGGGCTTCTGTCACCTCGGAAAGGAGGTACCCGAGTTTTCTCCATTCTCCTCTTTGTTTGTTTGTTTTCCTTACAGCATCCTAACAAAGATTCAGATTAATGATCTCTCATTCCTAATTGTCAAATTTCTTTTACTTCATCCTGTGTCTAATCACCAGTGACAGAAACCATTACGCAAATGAGAGCAGACGCCTCGCCACAACTGTTCGCTTTGGTAAAAACCTTGTAATTTAAAGCTCTGATTTGTAACAGGAAAGCTGTGTTTCCCCAAGGCGTACGGGGGCATCTGTTCCACTTCCAGAAAAGCAGTATCCCCTTGCGTTCCTCCCCACCCATCCTCCGTACCATTACCAGTGCCACCAACAATTAATCCTCCGCTTGCAACAAATATTTGACTTTGCAAAGCAGTAATTAGAGCTTACTTGGCATGTGTTCATCATGGCAAGATCATCTGGTCGTTCCCTTTCTCCTCCTTTTATCCTTCAATTCCTTTCCATGTTTAGGTAAAAGAGCAAAGTGTTCCAAAGTGACATAGCCCATAGTATAAATCTGCGGACTATTACATCTGTACCTGCACTAGCAAAATTTATTGTAGCCCTGGCGTCCCGCCCGCCCACACTTGCGACGGACTCTGGCCAGCTCCTTAGGATCAGTGGGGTTCACATGGGCACACTAATAAGCCAAGTAGGCACATGCCTAGGGCCCGAAATGATCAGGGGGGCCCGATGAAGGAGGGCATCAACATTGTTTTTTCCAAACGGCGAAGGGCCCCTCCAGCATCGATCGCCAATGCGGCCCCCCCCCATCAATGGAAAGTAAGACAAGCAAGCAACGCGGGTAAGAAAGGCAACAGAAACTGTAATTGTGCAAGCGGTGCTGCTTGCCCAAAGCTTCCCTCTGACGCAGCTTCCTGTTTCCACCTGGGTGCATGGTGGGGTGGGGCGGGGCGAGGCAGGGGGCCCAGTGTACTTGGATGCCTAGGGGCCCTCGACGAATTAATCCTGCCCTGCACACCAGGGCCTATAAAAATTAAATTTTAGACAGAGCTTGGGCATAGGCAGGGCCAGACAAGTCTGGTAGACTGGAGGATATGCAGATCCTGGTACTCCAATCACTCACTGAGTCTCCCCTGTCCCTTGAGATAAGGAACAGGCAGGAACCAAGAGGTAAACTAGAAGGAATTAAATGGTTTATTAACTTGCTTGAAGGTAGAACAATCAACTATTTACATGTTCACAGGTAGCAGTCATCAGGTTCAAATACTGTACTTTCCTCTGTCACAAAGGTTTCTTTTCTATCTCAGCTCTCCCAGCCAGTAAAGAGTCCCCTTCTTTTACTCAGACTTGGCAAGGGAAATCAGGATTAACCAAGTCCGAGAGTGGCTTAGTCTCTTTTTAATTCTTTAGTTTTCCTTGTCTAATCCAATCAATGTCTGTCCCCCTTCCTGGATATGACAGAGGTCTCCCTTGATACTAGGACTTTGGCAGGAATTTGAGATCACCAAAAGCCCTGAACTTCATCTTCTATTGTCTTTTATATACACTCCCCCCCCCCCGTCCTTTTAAGGAAAGGAACCTCCTACTCCTCCTCTAGCCACAAACTGCTATCTCAGTGACCCACTGGAAAATGCACATCCCTCTGGTTCTTACTGTAAAGGCATTTTCCAGGGGACTCACAATCTCCCTTCTCCAAAGGACCTCTTCCCTCAGAGGGCACGTCTGATTACCTAGCCCCCGTATCCCTCATAAGGGCCTAGTAATGCAACTTTCATTTACTAGGTTAACCCCAACTCAATACATCTCTACATCAGCATATTTATCATTTTCTTCAACATACATTTAGGCCTGGTTTTAACTTTAATGTTATGTGGTGCACAGGCACTTAGCACAATTCTATAAAAGGCTTGTGCCCCTTGTAGAATCACACTAAGTACTGTTCTTGTTAGCACTGATTTTTTTTTTTTGAGTGCTGTATATACAGCAGAATCAGGCCCTGAGTTAACCATGTACTTATCTCAATATCAACTGGTGCCTGGTTAACTTCTGGGTGACGTGCAAATACCCAGATTTTCAGTGCTGGGAGCTGCACCTGCCCCGACAGGATTAGTTCAGCCTATGGCCGAGACTGGCTTACAAGTCACTTAAAAGCAAATTCTATAAGAGGAGCCCAAAAGTTGGGCGCCAATATAGGCACTGTTCAGCGCGATTCAAATAAAATTGGGTGCTGTTTAGTGAATCACGCTGAGCGGCACCTATTTTGCAGGCGCCCATTAAATAGGCCAGCTCTAGGCACAACTAAAAGTTAGGCGCCCATGCGAGCATTCAAGGATGCTTAAGAGCAGCGATTCTGTAGGAAGGCGACTAATACATAGCCACGCCCATGCCTAACATGCATAGCGCCTATCTTTAGAGGCACCTTGTTAAAGAATCGCGCTTTCTTGATAGGTACCTATGTTTCAATCAGTGCTAATTAAAAAGCTTTATTTGGCTTGTTATTCAATTTAGATAGGCACCTATCTAGGTGGGCGCCTCCAAAATAGGTGCCTAGCTTTAGGCGCTGGTTACAGAATTTAAGCCTTACTGCCACAGGCTAAACATTACTCCTTTATAGTTTCAAGGCAGTAGTATAGTAAGGGGGAGGCAAGGGGTACAGCCAGCCACGGGTGCCAGCACCTCTCCTCCTTCCCCCCCCCCCACATACCTCTTGAAATGTTCACCAGCACAAGCATCATCCTCTACTTCCTGCTTGCGCCAGCCTTGGCTCCCTTCTGACATCATTTCCTGGTCGCAGGACAAGGAAGTGACATCAGAACAGAGTTGAGGCCAGCATACGCAGGAGGTGGAAGATGATGCTCGTGGCGGTGAACATTTCAAGGGGTACGCAAGGGGTGGGTGCCTGAGCAGCGGGGGCAATGATACTTGGCGTCACTGCTCCAGCGCCTCCCTCCCTCCCTCACTAGGCTATGGGTCTAAGATGATTCATAACAGCCATTTCAGTGCAATGAACTGGCCATGATGAATCCAATTCAGCATTTTTTTTTTTGGGGGGGGGGCATTTTATCCCATACCCCTCCATAATTAGATTTCTAAGTGTTGGATCTGGAGCAGCAGGCTACAGGGTGAGGCTGAGAAGCAAGCGGTGGTGGTTGGTGGGGAGCCTTGATGCATTGCGTCCTTCAGCTGCTCAGTTGGCGGTGGCTGTTGAGGAGCCCAGGTACTGGGGAGGAAGCTGGGGCATCTCTGCAGTGGTGCCTGGCAGGGATCATAGGCCCTGGGGAGGGGGCTGGGGTGTCTCTGTCTGTGACGCCTGGTCTTCCAGTAACGGGGCAATTCATTACGGCTATTTCATCACAGCCATATTGAAATGTTCCATGATGAATCGTACCATTCTACTACGCCATTGTCTCAAGGTATTGATGGGTCCTTCCAGAGGTAGGTCTGAAGGATAGAGATGTCATTACCTTAAGCACAGTTCTTCTTTTCCAGCTGGATTATTTAACATCTCTCTCCTTCCTTCTGCTTGGTTCCCTATTTCTGACTTCTTCTTGTTCAAAGAACAGTTTTCCCCTGAGAAAGAGACTTCAGCAGGGTGGAGGATAATGCTGATGATTAGTTCTGTAGCATGGTTCGGATGCAATGGTTCAGGGCTAAAAGCTAACAACCCTCCTCTGGATATTTATATGAGGCCTATTTTCCCTTCAAGGTATGAACACTCCTGCCCTGTCAATCAGAAAGGAAGGTACCTTGCTGGAGTTAGAACAGTAGTTCCCAAATAGGGCTTGAGACACCACAGCAAGTGGGTTTTTCGGGATATCCACAAAGAATAGTCACAAAAGTACATGAGCATGAAGTGAAGACAGCGCGTACAAATAACTCTCGTGACTATTCATTGTGGATTTCCTAAAACCCTGACTGGCTGGGATGTCTCTAGGACTAACTTTAGAAATCACTGGGTTAGAAAAATGTCAAAACTGTTTTGCTTTCTGATAGAGCACTGAAAGTTCTAGCATGGCTGCAAAGCCAGAATTTTGGCTATCTACTACAACTACCCAACCCTGAGATGTCATGTCTGCCTGTCCAAATTAGATTGTAAGCTCTTCTGAGCAGAGACCGTCTACTCAATGTTAAATGTACAGCGCTGTGTACACCTTTCAGCACTATAGAAAATGATAAATAGTAGTAGTAGTAGTAGTACTATTAATCATTTCAATAGCACTACTAGACATACAAAGGGCTGTACACATTCTTTGCAGGTACTTCTGTCCCTGGTGGGCTCACAATCTATCTAATGTACCTGGGGCAGTGGAAGATTAAGTGACTTAGTCAGGGTCACAAGGAGCAGTGGATAGCGTAGCTGGTTTTAAGAAAGGTTTGGACAAGTTCCTGGAGGAAAAGTCCATAGTCTGTTATTGAGAAAGACATGGGGGAAGCCACTGCTTGCCCTGGATCGGTAGCATGGAATGTTGCTACTCTTTGAGATTCTGGAATCTTGCTATTCTTTGGGATTATGTATGGCATGTTGCTACTCTTTGGGTTCTGGCCAGATACTAGGGACCTGGATTGGCCACCATGAGAACGAGCTACTAGGCTTGATGGACCATTGGTCTGACCCAGTAAGGCTATTCTTATGTTCACAGAGTTTGAATCCACAATCTCACTATGCCACACTCACCCAATCTGAAGTGTTATTTTCCAGGGTTTGCATTATGTTAGGAGCAGCCAGGGATTTAATGATCCCTCAGTATCATTGCTGGAGACTAAAAAAAACTCCATGAACTGGAACTTTTTCACTAGTTGGCCCTTTTGAGTAGAACAAACTACTTAGTGGTGTAGCGAGGGAGGTTTGAATCTGGGGTGGTGGCATCACAGTACCGTGCGCCCTCCCACTCTTCCCTATTGTTTGTTTAACAACCCCTCCCCCCCGTACCTCTTGAAATGTTCACCGGCATGAGCAGCATCTTGCACCTGCTGCTCGCGCTGGCCTCGGTTCCCTTCTAATGTCATGCCTGCAACCAGGAAGTGATGTCAGAAGGGAGCTGAGGCTGGAGCGAGCAGTAAGTGGAAGATGGTGCTTGCACCGGCAAACAGTTAAAGAGATTTGCGGGGGGGGGGGGGTGGAGAGGAGGACAGGCCCTCCATGAACTTGGTACCCGAGGGTGGTCCCCCCCCTTTACTATACCACTGAAACTACTGGTTGGTATAAAAAAGCAGATGAACTTAATCATGTTTAAGAAACAACTCCATCAGTATTTGCTGCAGGAGGCTTTTGCTCAGACTTGACTGATGCTTGGTTTATGGAAACGGTGTTGGACTATTCTAAGGAAGCATGCTGGAGCATTTGTTTAATTCTACATTAGAAATGTTTTGTTTTAACGTGGCATATATTTTATTATGTATGTACGATTGTTCTTCGCTCTGAATAAGGGCGGGCTACAAATAATGAACATGCACAGGAGCGGAGGGATTTTAGCATAAGGGTGAAAGGAGGCAGACTCTGGAGCAATCTAAGGAAATACTTCTTTACAGAAAGGTGGATGCGTGGAACAGACTGTATCTGAACTCAAGAAAGTATAGGACCAGCACAAAGGACATTTGAGAAAGAGGAAGGAATTGCAGAGCTGAGCTGTTTATACCAGGCACCGCAGCAGTTTTCAAATAACTAAAACAGTTAACAGGTAAAACAAAACATAGTTTAAAAAAATTAATAACAGAAAAAGAAAATAGAAAATAAGAAAGAAAGCAATCCACATGCAAAACTTAGCCCACCTGATCATCAAGCAATTAATCTTCAAAGGCCTAAAAAAAGAACATCTTGGGGATCTGATTCAGTGTGAAGGTATGTAGGAATAGCATTCCTTAATAGAGGGCTAGAAACATACAGAGCTTAGCTGCAAGTTGACTCCAATTAAGCACGAAAAAAGGGATGAAAGCATGAAGCTGCACGAAGGATAAGTACATTGGCCCTGATGCTATAAATGAGCGCACATGTCAATCATAAGTTAGGCGCCATTAGATGTTGAAACCTTAAGCGTAAATCTGTATAGCTTGCCGGGCCTATGTTTCCAGACCGATTTGCAAGGGCATCAGGCCGCCAAGTGGTATAAATTAATATCTGAATATTTGAACAAGAAACCTAAAACGAGCCTAAAAGACATTTGGAGCATTGAGATAAAGCAGCAAATTGCTGCTACTCAATTGCCACGGATTTGGACTTGGAGGATGAGATGTACAGGGTAAGCATCTATGAGACAAACTTGTTTTTTTCTGTTCTATAGAATTTTTTGGACCCCTGTTTGCAAAAGTTAGATAGTTCAAAGTCTAATAGATGCTGGCACTGTCATCTTGAAATAGGGATACTGGATCATTTGTTGTTCTATTGTCCCTTGATATTCAATTTCTGGAAATCTATATGGGGGGAAAATTACTATGGTATTAGGTGTTTCCATACCGTTATCTTACAATATGGTCCTTTTTGGGACATTGTTAAACCCTAAAAGTCTAATCAATATAAATAAAAACAGATTTCTTCTTGTCATGATGGGAGTAGCTATGCAGCTAATAATGAAAAACTGGAAGAATTGGGACAGACTAAACTTTGTTTTTTGGTGGGAAACCCTTGTCAAAGTTTTTAGCAAAAGTTCTTAGCACATATATATTCCTTCAAAAGTTACAGATATGAAAGGATGTTATCAGAGCAATTGGGGACTAGTAAAAGATTTAAAACTATTTGGAGTCCATTAGAGGTTTATGTTAGACAATAGAAGCTAGTAAAAGGTATGGAGAACTTGAGCTACAAAGATCGCCTCAGAAAACTGGGACTATTCACCCTTGAGAAGAGAAGACTGAGAGGGGATCTGATAGAGACTTTTAAATTGCTAAAAGGAATTGACATAATGGAGCAAGCTCACTCACCAACAGGGGGAAAGGATGGTGAGCAAGAAACAGCGTTATTCACATTGGCAAATGTAACCCAGTCTCGGACCAGAGGTCATGGCCTGAAGCTGAGAGGGGACACGGCCAAGACAAACGTCAGAAAGTTCTGCTTCACACAGCGAGTGGTGAACGCCTGGAACTCTCTCCCGAAAGAGCTGGTGGAGGAAACCACCGTTCTAGGATTTAAGGGAAAATTGGACGCACATCTTCTTGTAGAAGACATTGAGGGATACGAGTGACATTGTAGACTACAGAGGGTCGGAGTAAAGGGCCAATATTCTGACTGGCGGGGAGTCACGAGCGGTGGGCCGCAGGGATCGGTGCTGGGGCCGCTACTCTTCAACATATTTATCAATGACCTGGAAACGGAGGCAAAGTGTGAGGTTATAAAATTTGCAGACGATACCAAGCTCTGCGCCAGAGTTAGGACCAGGGAGGAGTGTGAGGAACTGCAAAGGGACTTGATAAGCTGGAGGACTGGGCAAACAAATGGCAAATGCGCTTTAACGTAGATAAATGCAAGGTCATGCACATAGGGAAAAAGAACCCGTTGTTCGAGTATAAAATGGGGGGGAGATTGCTGGAAGACACCGGACTTGAGAGAGACTTGGGTGTGCTAGTGGATCCATCCATGAAACCATCCGCACAGTGTGCAGCAGCCTCGAAGAAAGCCAACAGGATGCTGGGCATCATCAAGAGGGGCATATCAACCAGGACGCGGGAAGTCATCATGCCGCTGTATCGAGCGATGGTGCGCCCACATCTGGAATACTGCGTTCAATATTGGTCGCCGCACCTCAAGAAGGACATGGCAGTTCTTGAGAGAGTCCAAAGGAGGGCAACGAAACTGGTAAGAGGGCTGGAAAACTGCCCATATGCTGAGAGGCTGGATAAACTGGGGCTCTTCTCTCTGGAAAAGAGGAGGCTCAGGGGGGATATGATAGAGACCTTCAAAATACTTAGGGGCATAGAGAGGGTGGACAGGGACAGGTTCTTCAGACTAAAAGGGACGACAGGTACGAGGGGGCACTCAGAGAAACTGAAGGGAGATAGGTTCAAATCAAATGCAAGGAAGTTTTTCTTCACCCAAAGGGTCGTGGACAAATGGAATGCGCTCCCGGAGGAAGTGATCCGGCAGAGTACAGTACAGGGATTCAAACAGGGATTGGACAGATTCCTGAGGGAAAAGGGGATCGTTGGGTACTGAGGGAGGTGCTGGGGTGTTGCATAAGTATATACAGCTCACCAGGTCGTGCAGGTGCAAGGCCGGAGGGTTAGGGCATTGATGGGAAGATAGGACTTCGATGAGAAACCTAGGGGGCAAGGGGGCCCCTTCTGGTGATTAAGGCAGGTCATGACCTGTTGGGCCGCCGCGGGGGCGGACTGCTGGGCGGGATGGACCTCTGGTCTGACCCGGCAGAGGCACTGCTTATGTTCTTATGTTATGTTCTTATGTATTCGCCAGGGTGTGCCTGGCTGGGCCTCCGCGTGCGCGGAACGCCGGACTAGATGGACCCCGGGTCTGATCCGGTGCAGGCATTTCTTATGTTCTTAATAGATTGCATCTTACTTAAGGTTTCTGATTCCTACATACATCTGGGGGGGGGGGAGGAAATGGGAGGAGTGAGATTAAGTGATTTTCTAGTATATTTATGTGCGAACATAAGCGCTGTGTTTTTAATGATATTGTATGTATGTATAAATGTATGTATATTGTATGTATGTATGATATTATATGCATTTATAAATGAATAAAGAATTTTTTTTTAAAAAAAGAAACCTGAAGCATACCCTATTTATGCCAGAGTTTTCTTGGACTTTCAGAAGGTGTTCAACAAGATCCTGCATGAACCATAGAATCAAGGGTGAAATACTCACATGGATTAAAAACTGGTTGGCGAATAGGAAACAGAGAGTGGGGGTAAATGGACAATACTCGGACTGAAAAAGTTTCACGAGTGGAGTGCCATAGAGTTCAGTGCTCGGACCTGTGCTCTTCAACATATTTATAAACGACCTGGAAATTGGAACGACGAGCGAGGTGATTAAATTTGCAGACGATACGAAGTTATTCAGATTAGTAAAGACACAGAAGGATTGCGAAGACCTGCAACGTGACATAAACACGCTTGAGAAATGGGCTGCGACATGGCAAATGAGGTTTAATGTGGATAAGTGTAAGGTGATGCATGTCGGGGTAACATGAATCTTATACAGGATGTCCGGTGCAGTACTCAGAGAGACCTCCCAGGAAAGAGACTTGGGAGTACTGGTCAAAAAGTCGATGAAGCCGTCCGCGCAATGTGCAGCAGCGGTGAAAAAGGCGAACAGAATGCTAGGAATGATTAAGAAGGGAATCATGAACAGATCGGAAAAGGTTATCATGCCGCTTTACCAGGCCATGGTACGCCCCCACCTGGAATACTGCATCCAGCACTTGTTGCCATACTTACAGAAGGACACGGTACTATTCGAAAGGGTCCAGAGAAGAGCGACTGGACTGGTTAAGGGACTGGAGGAGCTGCTGTACAGTGAGAGATTAGAGAAACTGGGCCTCTTCTCCCTTGAAAAGAGGAGACTGAGAGGGGACATGATTGAAACGTTCAAGATAATGAAGGGAATAGACTTAGTAGATAAAGACAGCTGGTTCACCCTCTCTAAGGTAGGGAGAGGGCACTCTCTAAAGTTAAAAGGGGATAGATTCCGTACAAACGTAAGGAAGTTCTTCTTCACCTAGAGAGTGGTGGAAAACTGGAACGCTTTTCCGGAGACTGTTATAGGGGAAAACACCATCCAGGGATTCAAGACAAAGTTCCTGCTGAACCAGAAAGTACGTAGGTAAGACTAGACTCAGACTGGGCACTGGTCTTTGACCTACGGGCCACCATAGGAGCAGACTGCTGGGCACGATGGACCACTGGTCTGGCCCAGCAGCGGCAATTCTTATGTTCTTATGTAAATGTGTGCGCCTAAGTTAGGCGCCTACTGGCACCTGTCAAAACATGCCCATAATCTGCCCCCTAACGATGCTTACTTTCCAGTAGGTGCCTTGGAGTAGACGCCTACCTTGAAGAGGTAGGCACCTACCAAGCTAGATGCCTACCATCTAATTAATTGTGTTAATTGCAATTTTCAATTAACGGCACTGATCAAGGCTTTTTAAATAAGGGCTCCTTTTACTGAACAACGGCAGAGGTTTCTACCTCGGGTTGGTGAGGTAAATGCTCCTACGCTCATGGGAATTCTATGAGTGTCAGAGCATTTACCTTGTCGTCCCGCAGTAGAAACCTCTACCGCTGTTTAGTAAAACCCAGTTTAAGTTAGGCATCTAGATCGCCTAGCCGCTTCTAGCTGATCTAACGATGTTTTATGATTGGTATGCTTTGCATTGTGCAACAGTTTAATCATGGTGTTTTGGACAGTTTGGAGTCAAGAAACTCCACTGTAAACAGTATTACAATAGTCCAAAAGGCTAGGTATGACTGCACAGATCCAAGACAAGAACAGTATCCCTATCCAGCAGAGATCCTATGGACCTGAACTGATGAAGAATGAAAAAAAAGAAGCAAGATTTCACTATTGATGAGATCTGGGGTTCAAAAAAATAAATCTACATCATTGTTAGCACCCAGAACGCATAGAGAAGATTTTAGTGATACAGCTGAGCATCAATATGAGGTCTGATTTTATAAACATTTATTAAACAATCTTACAATTTATTCTACTGGGACCCCTTCAAAGTACTCCTGTTCCCTATGTATACACTATTCCCGACGTTGTTTCCACTTCTGGAAACAGTCTTTAAAAGCATCTTCAGGAATCCCCAAAAGTTGCTAAGTTGAATTTTGCTTTATGTCTTCAATGGTGTCGAATCGCTTTCTTTTCAGCATGGATTTAAGTTCAGGAAACAAGACGAAGTCAGCAAGGACCAAGGCAAGAGAGTGAGATGACAGGGAAGAACCGTCATTGTGGTTTTTTGCGCAAAATTCACAAATTTTGACACATTCAAAACACCTTCCACGACTCATGACATGTTCCCCATAAGCCACTTTCAACATTTCGTAAGATTCTGTAGCGGTCATACCCAATTTAAAACAGAACTTCACACTGTAGCTCTGCTCATTGAGGTCACACGTGATGAAAAATAGCCAATCACAAAAACATACTTTCACAAAAACTGCTGTAGTTCGGAGAAAAAAACAGATATCAACAAACGGAAAAAAGGAGGTTACTCGTGAGGTTTCAAGCTACTCAACACTGCCTAGCATGTCTCAAAAGAACTTCCCATTGGCACACAATTCAAACTCTCCAGGAACTTTTTGATCAGACCTCATATATAGGGCAAGTATAGGGACAAAGGCAACATTCAAAAGAATTGAACTGAACAGGAGAGGCTCCTATCTAATTAGGGGCCCTTTTACAAAGCCATGTTAGTGCTTCTTCTGTGGCAAAAGCACCAAAGACCATTCAATTCCTATGGGCTTCAGTGCATTTGCCATGGGAGAAGCACCATTACAGCTCTATAAAAAGGGCCCTAAATCATGCTGAGCACTTCAGCTTCTGAATATCCCCTGTGGCATTTGATACCATAGACCATCATTTACTCATCAAAAGACTATCTTAAGTTGGCATTTCCGACCAAGTATTAAATTGGTTTAAATCATACTTTCAAGATCGGTCAGCTAAAGTCATCTTTAATAATTCATCATCTAACAACTTCACCAATTCCCTTCGGGATTCCGCAAGGCTCAATTTTTTCCACACTTTTATTTAACATTTTTTAATCACCTCTCTTAACCCTCAGTCAGTCTATTGGATTCTCCTCGTTCGCATATGCAGATGACATCCAACTCCTGTATCCTTTAAACTCAGCAGACCCAAATGAGATAACAACTATAAACAACAAATAAGCCAATGGCTTGAGGACAATATGCTGGCCCTGAACACAACAAAATCTTCTGTAATGTTTTTCCCCTGGAAAAATGATCTTAAATTTTCATCACAGATACTCCTAAACAACATCCCTTTCCAAATAGTAACTACAACAAAAATATTGGGAGTAATATTAGATCATGAACTTTTCCCTCTCTTGGAAACCTTCTCTGATCTAACGTTGTAACCCTTCTTCCATAACTCTTTTTGTAATCCGCTTTGAACTGAAAGGTAATGGCGGAATAGAAATCTGTAATGTAATGTAACTTTCTTATCATGACCAAATTAGTTCAGTGGTTAAAAACTGCTTTTATAAGTTACGTCTCGTCGGATCATTATCAAAAGTTTTAAAACCTGATGCTCTTAACATTCTAATACACTCATTAATCATTTCTAGGCTAGATTATTGCAACACTTTATACCATGGCATAACCCAAAAAGAAGTAAGGCTAAAAATAATACAAAATACAGCAATAAAAATTATTACTAATTCAAAAAAAATATGATGTTACACCACTTCTGCAGGCTGCACATTGGTTGCCTATCACACATAGAATAACTTTTAAAATTATACTGTTAACTTTTAAAATTCAACAATCACATGCTCCGACATTTCTGGATCGCCTCTTGATACCATAATCTCCATTTAGGGCACTTAGATTAACACATCAACATTTATTAACTATACCTTCTTTAAAAATAATAGGGACCAGGAGATCTACCATTTTCTCAGTTATAGCACCCCAGCTTTAGAATAATTTACCATTATACTTATGTAATGAACCTTCCTTAAAAAATTCAAGCATTCCTTACAAAGTTTTCTTTTAAGGACACATTTGAAACATAGACAGTATAATTTACCAATCACTAAATCTTTTAGACCTTAATCAATCCTACGAGTAGGTCGCAAAATTATACTTTTTATTTCTTTTCTTTTTCTTATGTGTCCCCACCAAATGTGTTCTTCCCTAAATGTTTTTTTTTTCTTTCTCTAAAAATTGTTCATCCCCCTTGCCTTCTGTACCAGTTATGTATTAGAGCGTATATAACTTGTATTAGAACGTATTTAATTTGTATTCAATGTTTTGTTTTGTCCTCCCCTTTTTAAAAAATGTTATACGCATTGAAATATGATATTGTGTAGATAACAAATCTCAATAAAACTTGAAACTTGATCACTGTAGCACTGTACAGGCAGAGTCAGAGAGGTCCTGGAAGTTATGCAGATACCAGCAATATGTAGATAGGCAAATCAAACCCCCTTAACATTGCACTATTAGTTATGCGGGTACAGAACTGAACACCAGCCGTACCTGCATTACTTCCAGGTTTCGCCACTGATCTGGATATTCAGTGGCTAGTGCCGCGACATGGCCAGGGATCGAATACTGGGCTCTCACTTAGCAGGCAGCACTGCAAGGGGACACCAGGAAATTCTTTTTCATTGAAAGGGTGGTTGATCGCTGGAATAGTCTTCCACTTCAGGTTATTGAGGCCAGCAGCGTGCCTGATTTTAAGGCCAAATGGGATAGACAGGTGGGATCTATTCACAGAGAAAGGTAGGGGAGGGTCATTGGGGTGGGCAGACTAGATGGGCCGTGGCCCTTATCTGCCGTCTATTTCTATGTTTCTAAGCATTTACTAAATAAACAAACTAAAAAACAATCACCACCACTAGCTGAATATTGACTCATAATTCTTTGGGCCCTTTTTATCAAACTGCACTAGAGGATTTTAGAGCAAGTCGGTGCAGTAACTGCCCCGACACTCATAGAATTCCTACGAGCACTGGAGCTAAACAAAAGTTTTAATGGAGAGTGAGCAAAATTTGTGCATCAGCAAAAACAAAGATAGTCCAAGGTTAATAACGAGTAGTGAGAAAAATGATGGACAAGAACTGGTGCCAGAACTGAGGCTTTCCATTAATAGGTGGCTGTCTGGATGTCAAAGCTGAACTGACAAGGACTCAGGAGGTTTGGTGTGCTTGGACAGACTGGATATCGTCTCTTTTCTTGGCTGTTGTGTTATATGTTGCTGTGTTCTCTTTACTTGGTACATGCAGTCTCCGGGTTAAGAACGAGTTACGTTTTTAAAGCTGTTCTTAAGTCAGATTAGTATGTAACTCAGAACTTGTAGATTTTAAGATTCTTGCTACTTACTTCTGCTCCCAGCTGACAGTGTTCCCTCTAAGGCAGTGTTTTTCAACCTTTTTACACCTATGGACCGGCAGAAATAAAAAAATTATTCTGTGGACCGGCATCAGTCCTTGGACCGGTGGTTGAAAAACACTGGGCTAAGTCGTGGGCCAGACCACGCCCATCTCTACCCAATGTCCATCCCAGACCCCGCCCCCATAATAGTACTAATTGCACCTTGCACATCCCTTGCCTCATCTGGAAGCCTTCCCTCTGACGTTGCAACGTCAGAGAGAAGGCTTCCGGTTCAGGTGCAGGATGCCCGTAGGAGCCACTACCCGTGGCTTTGTGCACTGAATCAGTTAGGAAGAGGGAGCTGGCTCGAAAATAACGCCGCATCGATCGCACCGTGGACTGGCGGTTGAAGAACACTGTTTTGGGCCTGATGCACGTGCTGGCCCTGTGGACCGGCAGGAAATTTCTGTGGACCAGCATGCACAACCACACATTGTTATTAATGTGGCCGTGCATCATTCCTGAATCTGCTGCAGCAGCGTAGGAGTCTATGCTACTGGAAATACTGCTCACTGAAATCAAATGAGGTCGCATCATTGTTAAGTACGAGTTGTACTTGAATCTGTACCTCGGGGACTGCCTGTATTGCACATTAGCCTTGTATTCCACAAAGCAGTCCTGTTTGCAGGATTCAGGAAGGCGGTTTCACATGAATCTTAAATAAATATATAATTTCTAGGTGGTCTAGCAATCTGAACATCTGCCTTTCCTAATGGATCTTTAAATCCTTGTTGTTTTGTAACGAGATACCTATAACTGTAGTGCTCTTGTCTCATCACTAGAGGGGACTTATGAGGTTTTATAAACATTCCTGCAAAGCTTCAAGTGCTGCATTTGGCATTTCCTTGAAATAGAAATATATCTTATAGTTCAGCTATCCAAGTGGTTTACAATATAAACTATAGATAGAAAAAGAAAGGAACACCAATAAAATAGGAAAGTAACTGTTCTACAGGGTAGGGTTACCAGATTTACCCAGACGGCTTTTCAAAACCTGGCCCTTTGTCTAGGTTTTGAAATGCTTCTACTTTGGGACGTCAGGAGGGCACCTGCGCATGCACAGATGCAACACGGTGATGACACGTACATGCGAGCAAGCATGTGATATCATTGCATAGCATCCATGTGTGTGCAGATGCCCTCCTGACACAGTCCCGAGGATGAGAATAGGTTGAGGGGGTGGGGCAAGGCTGGGGTGGATTTAACCAGACATACCCTCTTTTTAGAGGACTGTCCAGGCGTCTGGATGGCTTTTCAAAACCTGGCACTTTGTTCGGGTTTCGAAGTGTTGAGATCAGGGCTGCATCTGGAGGCATAGGCAGCGGAACATTTTTTTGTTTGGGGAGGGCCAAAAAGCTCTGCCCCAGACCCGCCCCTGACTCCACCCCCATAATAATAATAATTGCAATGCAATTTATTCTATCCATTTTTCATATACACATAATCTTATTAATACTTAATGGTAACCACAAAATTTTAAAAACACACACAAAGCACACTGTAAGCAGGAGAGGGAACATGTTAATCATCATTTATATTCGGGGGGGTTTTCAAAGATGTCAAGGCAGATGACTTTAAAATATGCAATATCACCTCAGTAACAACTATAGAAAAATAGACAAATATAGCGCAAAATATAGATAGCAGATATAAATTCTCAAAACTGACACATTTTGATCACTAAATTGAAAATAAAATCATTTTTCCTACCTTTGTTTTCTGGTGATTTCATGAGTCTCTTGTTGCACTTCCTTCTGACTGTGCATTCAATATTTCTTTCTTATCCAACATTTCTTTTACAATGCATCCCCATCCCCTTTGGGTACAGGTCTCTCTCTTTTCCCTCTGCTTACCCCAGATCAAGTGTCAGTTCTCCTTTCTATCTACCACCTTTGTTCCAAGTCTTCCTGCTTACAACACCCCCCCCCCCTTGGCCTTTCTCCGCCTCTCTCTCTCCTTCCTTCTTATGTCCCCCCTCACTGCCTTCCAGCCTTTGTCCTACCCCCTCCCCTGAAGCCAGCCTACCTGCCTCCCTCCCGCTTCAAAGCCTGGCCTACCCGCCACCGATTCTTCCTCCCCCCTCAAAATCTGCCATCGCTCACCGCTGCAGCAAATCCAAGAAGGGAAGAGCCAGGCATGTGCAGCAACGCCGGCCCGCAAACCTTCACCCAATGTCAATTCTGACATCATAGGGAGGCTTGTGTGCCGGCAGCAAGCAATTGCTGCATGCACCTGGCCCGTCCCTTCCTGCAGTTATGGTGGTGCGCAGCGGCGGCAGCCAGCCCACATACCCCCTGACCTACAGAATGGGCAATTTTGGCCCCCGACGCCTATGTCTGTGCATGTACAGATGTGATGGTGACATCACACACATGCACTCCAGATTTGCTCTGAAGAGACGAGGTTTGTGTGGGGCTTGGGTGCAGAATGAGGTGGGGCTGGGGGTGTGGAATGGGACGGGGCCACACATCCTCTTTTTCCCCAATCTAAAATCTGGTATCCATACTTCAGGGGTCAATATTCAAAGCAATTTAACTACCCAGAAATGGCTCCTGGCTGGTTAAATTGCTTGTTCAGGGCTAACTGATCATTTTTAGTGGCATTTAACTGGTTAATATCGCTGAAAACTGGTTAGTGCCTAATGCAAAGATGTCTATTTTGGGGGCATTCCAGGGTTGGAGTCAGCACTTAGCTGGGTATTCAGCACTTAACGGGTCAAGGTCACTGCATAAAAGTCAGTCCTATCATTATGCAATGCCCTATAGCCAGTTATATATGCAAAATGCTGAGTGCTGCCAGCTGAATATCAACCTCAATAATACTAATAAGAAAGATGGAGAGTTAGGCATTACTTCTAAGACTCATAAATGAATGACAGTAACATGGTTACAATCCAAACAGTAATCATTAAGGCTTGTCCTAAATCCCCACTGAAAAGCATTGAATTGCTTATGGATTTCCGAGGACAGATTGCAAACATGGTCACTGCTTCATCAAACAGTCAAAAGCTCTTCTCACAATGTAATGAGTTGGCCCACTTAAGTGAAGGAAGGCCGTCGTAAAATGGCAGAGCTCCAAAAAGCTTCTTCAAGCTCAACAGCAACGCTGGGAATGTCCATAGCACGGTTTAAAGTTCTTTACACATTATTTTGCAACCTAAGGCAGAGCAAGCAAAGATGATGACGTTGCAAAATTATGCAAGATTTGAGGGGAGGGATATTTTTCAGGTGTGCTGCCTATGTGAAGAATGCATGTTGTCTTATATGCTACATGAAAAAACTAAAAATGACCCTCCCCCTCTAAGTGCACTGGTGTCTAATT
Source organism: Geotrypetes seraphini (assembly GCF_902459505.1). NCBI lineage: Eukaryota > Metazoa > Chordata > Amphibia > Gymnophiona > Dermophiidae > Geotrypetes > Geotrypetes seraphini. The sequence goes on from NC_047087.1 coordinate 183,120,379, forward strand.
TTAATGCATTCATAAACTATTTAGTTATCTTGGGGTTAATGAATGTATGCTGTTCATATTCTATGAGCATCGCAGCTATTACCAGCGGCAACAAGGGGGCATCCGTGGAAAATCAGGGGCGGGAAACTGCACGGGGATACCAGGAAATTCTTTTTTACTGAAAGGGTGGTTGATCGCTGGAATAGTCTTCCACTTCAGGTTATTGAGGCCAGCCGCGTGCCTGATTTTAAGGCCAAATGGGATAGACATGTGGGATCTATTCAAAGAGATAGGTAGGGGAGAGTCATTGGGGTGGGCAGACTAGATGGGCCGTGGCCCTTATCTGCCTCCATTTCTATGTTTCTATGTTACCATGCTAAAAATCGCACTGCGGTTTGGAAAAAAAAAAAAGGGGGGGGGGAGGGAATAGTTTGTGATTATATATTCCATACTGGGCGGTGTTTTCTATGTGTACAAAAGACATGGTTCTGTTAGCATTGACTGTGCAAGATTAATCTCTACTACTCTGGCTTGTTTAGTTTTACAATGGTTGTATTGATGTTCTACTACTCACTGCAGTACGTAAGATGCTGCCCTTTCTTAGGTACACTCTTGTGTGATGTGTGGAGTTACTAAAAATCATGTTTTTCATATAGATGAGGGGGGTGTCAAAAAATGATGGGTCCTGGCTGTCACATATGTTAGGTACGCCACTGGCTGCAAGGGGAGGCAGGCCTAGTAGCTTATGATACCAACCTTCAATCCCACTTTCCCTTGCAGACTATTAGTTGGCTAAGGAGTATCTGACCAACGGTATCTAAGGTACTGGTCCTGCCTCCTTTGCAGCTTATTGGCTGCCTGAGGAAAATCTGACCAATAGGCTGCAAGGGGAGGTAGAAGCAATAGCCTCAGAGACAGTCTTCCTGTTTTCCCTTGCAGCTCTATATCAGAAAGAGGCTGAAAAGAATATCAGGGGTGCTCTAGCACCCACAGAGCTAGTGCTTATGTTACTATACACCAGGGATCTCAAAGTCCCTCCTTGAGGGCCGCAATCCAGTCAGGTTTCTGGATTTTCCCAATGAATATGCATTGAAAGCAGTGCATGCACATAGATCTCATGCATATTCATTGGGGAAATCCTGAAAACCCGACTGGATTGCGGCCCTCAAGGAGGGACTTTGAGACCCCTGCTATACACCATATAGACACACAACATCTCTAAATCACACACAGAAAGGTACCATATTGCCTATCACATGCCCATTATACCAATACATACTGTATATACCTGCACATGCTAGGAAAATACATAGAGCTCTAGAACTAGGGCAGTGTCCTGCAAACTTTTTGAATCCGCAGCACATTAAACTCAGTGCCGCGGCTGGAGGGCTTGTGGAAGTGCGCGGATGTCGACATGATGCTGTCAAGTGCATGTATGACATCATCACGTTGACATCTGCCCATGTGCGGAGGCCCTCCAGCTACGGCCCTGAGCCTATTTCTTCACCGGTAGGGGTTACTGTTGGAGGAGAGGTGCGGGAAGAGGAGACACGCCGGCACCGGCTGACAGGACGTGCCTCTCAGTCCAAGAGGCACATCCTGTAAGAAGTCAGCCAGCACCTCTCCTCCCCACCAGCATCTCGCAACACACCTGGAATCTGCCGCGGCACACAGTTTGCGATACACTGAACTAGGGTTACTAAGGGCTCCTTTTACTAAGGCGCGCTAGTGGTTTTAGCGCGCGCTTAGCACACGCTACAATATTGCACGCGCTAAATGCTAATGTCTCCATAGTGCTTGCGTTAGTATTTTTCAGTTAGCGCACGCTAATCTTTAGCGCACGCTAAAAACGCTAGCGCACCTTAGTAAAAGGAGCCCTATATGTTCAGGTTTATCCGAACATGCCCTCTTTTTTAGAGGACTGTCCAACGTCTGGGCAATTTTGGAAAACCCAGCAATTTGTCTGGGTTTAGGCGTTTAGGGCCGCATCTGGAGGGCGTCCACACATACGGGCAAGTGTGAATTCATCATGTTGCATCTGAACATGCTTGGAGGCCTTCCAGATGCAGCCCTAAGATCGCTGAAGGAGAGGAGGCAGGGCTGGTTCAGAATGGGGGCAGGGCCACATGTCCTCTTTTCTTTTTTGCGTGAACAACTATAATAACCCTATCTAGAACTGACATGAACCAACCTGTACTGGAGTAGAATCATATAACCAAGTGCAAAAGAAATATATAGCAAAGAAGCAGTAAGAATAATTTAACAAGCGTGGGTTGTCAGAATTTTTATTTCAGAAGTAATAAAAACAGATTCCATAATTTATTCAACACTAATCTATACTTCATAAAGCATCCTTAAACCTCTACCCTCACATCCATCTGAAATCACACATGCCTCAGCAGACACAAAAAGGTGAGGTTATAGAGCAGACCAACAGTGCACTGTAAACTGGGCTCACACAAAGAGCAGCAGATACTGTCTAGACCTCTAGCAAAAGAACTGACAGTAAAAAAAAGGTACCTTCTTTCTCCAAGGGTACAAAGATGACATTAGCAGACAAAGTAAAGGGAACAGACTGGGTATTTTATGTGATTGTTATATTACACGTTGACAGCATGGAACTTAGATGGAAATAAATCCCTTAATCAAAACCAGCATCATGGGATTTTGGCTGTTGCACTGAAGTGTTCCTAAAAGTTAAAAGATGCTTTTGTTCTGGGTGCTCTAGTATACAGTAGTCTTGAAAACTGTGTGTATACTATTACAAATTTGTTTTATCACTGAAAAAGTATTAAAAATAACTTTTTTGATGCAAACATTAAATAATAGAACAGAGCCAAAAAGTTTATGATTTTTGAAAGATTTTTTTTTTTTTGGCATGATCTACTATATGGAGTTTTTTTTCTGGCCCATGATGCTGGTTTTGATTAAGGGGTTGGTTTCTTTTACAATTCCATTGAGGTCTTTTTCTCCATATTATGGAGAGCTCTTACCTGGGTAAAATTTTTACACTCTTATCAGAAGATACAAGGACCTAAGGAGCTGCCCAGGATGTCCTTTATAAGTCAAGAACAAGGAGGTAGATTTAACAATGGAATACCCAGAATCCCTTCAGCATTCTCTTCACCCTCTCCCCATAATATATGGTATTTAAAAAACAACAACAAAAAAATACATCTGTAGGGATGAACTCATGGGGAAGGGAAAAACACGTAGTCAGCCCTCACTATTTTCAACAGCTGCCACATCATCACATCATGAGATGTGGGGCACAGCTTATGCTCATAGTGTGATGCTTTGGCTATGAAAGTAAATTTGTTTCAGATGCCTTGTTGGCCACAAGTAATGCAAAATGTTCCATGCAGGACTCATCAACATTGCAGATCAGATGCCATTTTCCACAAAAATATTCACAGCATTTACAAAATGAGAAATGATATAATGGTCTCCGGTTGGTATCAAATCATTTCATATTTTCCGACAGAGTGGTGGACAAACAGCCTATAGCATAAATATGCAAAGGCCAACACATCATGTGGAGAGGCATAATCAAAGCATACTTCTAAATCCAATTTGGGCATAGGGCGCTAGTTGCACAAAGTCAGCAGCGGCAAAATGTCCATTCTTGAAAAGTACATCTAAAATATATTTTTTTCGAAAATCGTCTCTGTACGTCCAGGAATTTGATCGTCCAGACCGACACTATATCTAACTTTATACCACATTCTCAACCAAAAATTCATCCCCCAAACGCTTAGAACAAAACTTTTTGGATGTGGGAAGGGCCAGCATTGTAATGGACTGGCCACCCAGACATGGCAACAGAGTAGTGGGGCACCTTACAGGGCACTGCAGTGAACTTCACAAAAAGGGTGCCACAAACATCTCACTAGAACTCGCTTAATGGTGAATCCCCCCCCCCCCAAAAAAAAAGCCAAAAACCTCAAAACCCACCATACCCACCTGTCTACAACCCCAATACTCCTTATGGGCACAGGTAGCACCTATATGGCAGTACAAAGAAATTAGTTTCTTACCTACTAATTTTCTTTCTTTTAGTCTCTTCAGACCGGCACAGAAACTGATGGGTAATAGCTCACCATGACCAGTAGGTGGAGACTGAGACAAACTTTTAGCTGTAGTACAAGTGGGCTGTGCAGTCCTAAATACAATCAGTCTGACGAATAGCCAAGCAGAACTAATAAAACCAATCAACAACACTCCCAGGAGAATAGCAACTAGCCTAGAGAAATACTGTTGGATATTGAATACAATAAGAACCTTAAAAAAACATCGCCACAGCTCGCCAGCTGAACCAAATGTCTCTGTTCTCTCTCTCTTTTTTTTCATGTTCATGTATCATCAATCTCCCCAAACTTCCAAACAAAAAAGACACCGCAGGAAAAAACTGCACTCTTTGTGTAAAAATCCAAACAAGAGCACAACAGGGAGGGGGGGGGGGTCTGTGCCGGTCTGGAGAGACTAAAAGAAAGAAAATTAGCAGGTAAGAACCTAATTTCTCCTTCTTTATCATCTCCCCAGACCAGCACAGTACCCATCATGGATGGGACCCTCGAAAGGCCGCCACAAGAATATGCTCTCCAAACACCACATCCCGATACACCTGAACATCCACACAGTAGTGTCGCACAAATAAATGGAGAGAAGACCAAACCACCGCTCTACAGATTTCCACCGGAGGTACAAGAGAAGACTCCACCCAAGAAGCTGCCTGACTCCAAGTGAAATAAGCTTTGAGAAATTCCGAAAGAGGCTTCTTCTGGAGAAAGATACGCAGAAGCGAAAGCTTCCTTGATTCATCACATGATGGTAGCCTTAGGCGCGCCGTCCCCCTTACAAGGACCTGCTAAAAGGCCATTAGATTATCTGATTTACGGAACTCCTGGATCCACTGAACATAAGAGCGAAGGACCCAACAGACATCCAACTTGCGTAAATGTTTCTGCTCCAACGAGCCCTTCCGACTACCCATGAATGGAAGAACCTCGGACTGGATGACATGAAAAGGTGAAACCACCTTCGGCAGAAAGTTAGGAACTGGCCGCAGCACAGCCCACTTCCCTAGAGAACTCCAGGAAGGGAGGCCTACAAGAGAAAGCCTGCAGCTCGGAAACGCGTCTCGCAGAAGAAATGGCCATCAGGAAGACCGCCTTAAAAGAAAGATCCTTCAACATGCAGGAGCCCAGAGACTCAAAAGGAAGGTGCAACAGAACAAAGTACCAGGTTGAGATCCTAGGTGGAACCAAAGGCTAAAGCAATTTAGCCACCCTCAAAAAAAACAAATCATATCCAGAGAAAAAACCAAATGCCCACCATTAAACAAACCGCAAATGGTAGACAAAGCCGCCAGCTGAACCCAGAGGGAAGACTAGGCAAGGTTCCTGTCCAGGCCATCCTGCAAGAACTCCAAGATGTGAGGCAAAGAGGAACACGGCATGCGCGGAACACCACTCCTCAAATATACGCCAAACTCGCATATAAGCCCAAGAGGTGGAAAGTCTACAGAAACCCAAGAAGGTGGGGATCACCTTATCTGAATAAGCTTTCTTATCTAGGCATTCTCTTTTAAGAGCCAAGCCATAAGATAAAAGGCCTGGATCGAACATTGGAATGTGACCCTGCGTTAGAAGGTTGGGCGAGAGGGGCAGTGAAAGAGGATCTGCCATGAGAAGCTGATCCAGATCTGCATACCACGGGCACCTGGACATGTCCAGAGCCACCAGGATCACGTGGCTGAGGTGACATGTGATGTGAATAAGGACTCTGCCCAACAATGGCCACAGGGGAAAAATGTACAGGAGACCGTTCATTAGCCAAGGCTGCATCAAAGCATCCAGCCGCTTGGCCTAAAAATCTCTGCACCGACTAAAGAACTGGGGCGTTTTGGTGTTGACACTCGTGGCTAACTGGTCCATGACCGGCTGGCCCCCAAGCCTCCACAATCAACTTGAAGGCTGCGGAACCAACATATCACTCTCTGGGATCTTGTACATGACAACTGAGAAAGTCTGCCTGAACATTCTCCACTCCTGCAATGTGGGAAGCTGAGATGTCCAGAAGATGAGTCTCTGCCCAGGCCATGAGCAGAGAAGCCTCCTGCACCACCAGACAATTCTTGTTTCCCCTTGATAATTGACGTGGCATTGTCTGAGAAAACCCAAACTGACTTGCCCGACAGCAACATCTGGAATGCTAGCAATGACAACCAGATGGCTCTGGTCTCCAGAACATTGATAGACCAGGACACCTCCTCAAAGGCCAGCTACCCAGAGCTGAGCGACCGAGACACTGAGCTCCCCAACTGAGGAGACTGGTGTCTGTGATAAGCACTGTCCACTGAGGCTGATCCAGACTAACTCCCTGCACCAGAGTGGCAGACTGTTGCCACTAGCGGAGGCTGCGACAAACTAACCCCCTCAAAGGAACAGGAGAGTCCAGATCACGTATCTGTGGTGACCACTGTCAGAGCAAAACTCTCGAGGAGGCACTGGAACCACTGCTTTGAGGTTGATCAACCTTTGTAATGTCTGACTAAACACCTGCTTCTTCCAAGCTGCCTGACAAGGAGAAGAGAGGAAACGATCTGGAAAGGGCTGGGAAAACTCCAGAGCATATCAGTCCTGAATCACCTCCAGGACCCACTGATCCTTTGTGATCTTGGACCACCCCTGGTAAAATTCCCATAACTGGGCACCCAACGGTACTTGGGGAAGAGCCCACAAGGAGTCACTGGCTGGGCGGGAAGCAGAGGGGCCGCTGGAGGAATCACGCCCCCTCTCCCCAGCGTGCCCTACGAAAAGGCTGCATGAACTGAAAGAAACGGCACCTGAAAGAAACAGTGGAAGGAAAGGAAGCTGCCCCCTTGACCAGGGCGGTAACAGCAAAAATCATGCACACGCTGCCAAGCAACACCCCCCTCAATGGTGGGCGAGCTTGGTCCTCAGGAAGGCGGAGCACCTTAGAGTCAAAGTCTGAACCAACTTATCCAGATTCTCAATAAACAAGAAAGAAATCCGAAAGAGAAATTTTATAAGCTTAGCCTTAGACGCTGCATCCACCGACCAACCCATCACACAAATTCTAATATCAATCATGCATTTTAGTTTTAAAATAGCTGTACTGGCAAAAATAATTTAAAATATTTCAGGCAACAGTTTTAACAAGCAAAAATCAACAAGATCCCCTATTGTGTCCTGATGTACTGTATGTCCCTATGAGTTGGTAGTATTTATAGTTTTTGAGAGCTCTTTCTACTTCTGAATGCAAGTAATCAGAGTCCCATGCAGCTGTCATGCTAAGACTAATGGGCAAGCTTATACTCTATTATTGAAGCATTATGCTGTTCATTAAAATTATTCAAGAAACTCCTCATTAACCTTGGATATTAATATACAAATTGAGTAACACAAAGTTCACTACTCATTTACTGGATCAGATCAATTTATATAGTGTAGGGGATTTTATTTATGAGATCTTAGTCAATATGATCCCGTCGGATCCAATGTGGAGTAACTTGTCAATCTTCCACAATAGCAAAATGAAATAAAATAAAAATCTGCATTGCAGTGCCTGTCTGGTATCTTGAGTTTATAGTTATGGGGAAGCAAAAGAGAATGTAGTAATCCTGACCAAACTCCGAAATGGGGAGGAGAGGGGGAAAACATGAGACCTTGGCCTAATGCAGCATTAAGTGGATAAGTGGAGCGGGCAGAAGACATTGGGCAAGGAATAGGGACATGGGTGCAAAGAAGACAGAAGAATGGAAAAGAGAGTGGAGATTCCTAATGTTAAAAACAAAAAAACAGTTCTCTGAAAGAAAAATAAAAAAATCCAGCAGATTACAAAGCAATCATTTTTACTGGATCCTAAACATCTGACTAGTGCCTATTCTAAATATTTTCCCTCTACAATCCTTCAAATAAGATTGCTACATGAAGTAGATGAAAAAAAAAAGCTGCAAGAGCACAAATGAATACGTGCGTGTTGAGCCATTGTACAATTGCTCAAAGTTTGGAAATAAATCTGCACACTTGTATGTTTGAACGTTGACTGGTAAATTGTCAAACCAGGCACAGGTTTTTTGGACAAGGCTTGTGGACAGTAGGCTGCCTTGGTTTTATCACAAACTGTTGTATAAGTTGTTTCTGAAATTGTGACCTTCATAATATTGGTATCATCTGAAGATAAACATTGCCTGGAGATACTGGGGCTCAGGATCGAGCTATAGTTGCACCCTGTACAACTGTCCCAATAGTACCCTACTCCCACTCTCAGAAACTATGGGCTGAGAGCAGTTTTTGCACCCTTACATATCCGCATGCTATGTAGCCGCATAGCTCACATAGTCTTAGGCATGGTGCTGCTGAACTGGTTGTCACTAAGGTGCATTTAGTTATCTCCTGGATGCAGAGCTCTGGTTGACATAATTATAACTGTCCTTTACCTTTTTCCTGAACTGACTATTCCCTAGGCATGGAGTATGTGCAAGACATTCATGGAAGTCTTCTTCTGTTCTTCTTGTACTTACGGCTACTGAACTACAGCAGCTTTAAAGGAAGCAGAGCTGTAGATATCATATGTAAAGTAAATGAGGCAATATCAACACTTCTGTTAATTCATAAGAGAATTCAAAGTCAAGTGATGCTCTTGGATTGCACCTTGGTTCTTTATTGGATCTACTGCAGAAGTGAATGCTGATAATACATTTGCAGTTGATGCCATGACTGTAAATTCTGCATGGGAAGCATGGTACACCTTCCTGCTCACTCTGTCCAGGGTTTTAGAGCTCTTCTTTGGTGGGGCACAAATGATTTTGGTTTTTACTTTTTTCAGATTAGCCTCAAACTACCAATTGATGGTGCACACAGCCCAGTGCTGTTTGTACTCTATTCTTAAGCAAATAGCAAAGAAAACCGATCTAAAAAAAAAAAAAAAGGTGTGGAGTCCAGAGTTCAGTCATGCTTCTCCAGGTGCTATTGTACATTCTCATGACTGGTTTTACCTTTATTTGCCATTATAAATAAATAGAAATGACTATTTTACTATTGGACTCCATGCCTTTTTTGAGACCTCACTTTTTCTTTCCTGCTTGTACTTTATTCTTCAAATCTAAATTATTTTTTTTTTAATTATTGCCTCAGCTGACAGGGTGTTTGCCATATTTGAAGCTGTAGATCTTGAAACATTCAGTGGACTGAAAAGGCAGTTTTTCTTAAGCATATTTATGGATTACATTATGGAATTAAAGTACTATATATTTCTTGTCGTCTCAGGGGAAAATGGCCGAGATCTCGCCAACTTCTGAAAAAGTTTTGGATAGGATATCTCCTCGCTCTAAAGCTGTATCCCTAAACTTTGTCATAACCGCTATCTCATAAGACAGCGGTTCATATGCTTCATAGTATATTTCTCCTGGTTCTCAGGGACCGACATTATTCCTGACCCTCAGAGTTGTAAAGGTCTCTCCAGGTAGGGTCCAAGTTATTTTCATCCATTATGAGGGGATAGGTGAGACTAGAACCTATTAAGATGGTACAAATGATTAAACCATTCTGCTGGCCACCAACTGAAAGGGTTGGGGAACTGATGAGGAGGTAGGCTTAAGAACCACAAAGGTCAAATGTAAAAAATACCAAAAAAAACCTTTGCATAAATTGGAAATGTACAGTAGTATTTCTTTCCTTTGTGTGGTGCCAACATTGTTCTTTCTGAAGGCTTCGCATTTTAGAGGTAGGGTGGAGCCGAAACTGTCAATGTTTGCGCTTCTGAGTGCCTGAAGAGGTAGTCAGGTCTGCTCTTTTGGAAATGCTTCATTTTTGGGTTTACTTGTTTTGAGCTTTATTCATGCTCTGGCCCTTTAACGTCAACCACCGAAAGGGCTGCCAAAGTGAAGTTGTCGCCACAAGATTAGAAGCTCATCTCAGCTTGCTGACATAATTTTCTTCAGCAAACGTCACCAGTTTGGGAGTTGTAGACTATTTCAGAACCTGGTGTTAAGATACTCTTGGCAGCAATCAAAGCTAACTCTGGTCTGTGAAGAGAAACTGAACTTTATCGCCATTTTATTACCTAATCTAACCGTTAGTGGACATAACATTTGAGTATATGGCTCAGTCATAGTAAATTTAAAAGTAAATTTGTTACTGTGTTGATTTTTTTTTTTTTTTGGGTGGGGAGAACTCTAAACAGACATTTGGCAGGTCACACAGATGCTAAAAACTAGAGGGAAAGGAGCTGTCAGTAGCACAGGAGCTGCTGCACATGGTCCACAGGGCTGTGCAACTCTTCTAAGCTTTGGAAGGGGAGCAGAAAGTCTGGATCAAACAATGCCAATCATGTCTTTCAGACATATTGGCTCTAAACCCTGGCTTGTCTTGCTCATGAAGAATACAACACATGTTGATTTGATTTTCAAACCTACTTCCCAGTTGAAGTTTATCTGCAAAACTTTAAAATGTTAAGTGCTAAGTGGTCCACTGGTGCTTGACTTTGCTAGTTTTACAATATTCTATTCCACCTCCCCCAACCCCACGAGTTGCAACAACAGCTAAAAATAAATAGGAAAAACTGTGTAATTATGCACACCTATTTAACAAGCAATGAATCTAAATGTAAAGGCCATGGTTGCAGGTACACTGTGTACTGCTATGGACTCAGTTGGGTTCTTATGCGGTGATGAGTGACAAAAAAACATGACTATTGCCATATTCCTACAAAAGCTGGGAGTCATTTGAAATACTTTCTCTTGCAAAAGCAGCTTCAAGTCTTTTTCTTTTAAGTGCCACATACTGTAATCATGAAATAAATTACATATTAAAAATATTTTTTCCACTCCAAAATTCAATCCACAAACATCTGGTCATGCAGAGAACAGGACACAAGTTCGAATAACCTTACATACGACTGCATAGATGAGCACCCTCTTGTAGGAATAACATTTATTTCTAAATTAAATCTATTTACACAAATAATTCAATGTAGCCCTGCAGATAAATAATTTAACAGCAGAGGGATCACAGATGTAATTACTTATTAATTTAACCCACATTTGCAATCCTAGTTTAATGTCACTTTCAGCAAAATTGGATAGTTTTATATGCACAAATTTTAAAAAAAGTTTTTTCAATTTTATTTTTCAATGTTATACACCTTCAGTAGCATTTAAATGTGGTGCTGCATTGTTTTCATCTGCTCCTGAATTAAGCAGCATTGCACATCGATCAAAAATCTGATGTAACATACAGGCAGAGCTGTTGCTGCTGTACCTCAAAGTCATGGATGAGTTCTTTCATGATACAGGGCAAAAACTATTAATTCCTACCAGAAACAGAAAGAGGAATTCTTTACACTATCACTGTACTTCTCTCTGTTGCCCATTTTCTAAGAATCTGTTGCTACATCACAAATACCTTTTCTACTCATACAAATAAATACCTTGTCTCCTACTCATTTCATTTATAAGAGTGCTGTGTTCTATTATACATCATGGGCACTGGAAGTTCTTGGAAAAACAGGTAGTCTCCCACTTCACTGCCACACACATAGAGCATCAGAACATTATGAAACTATCCATAATACAGGACAATGTTCAATGCTTAGTTTGTGAGACACTCCCCAAACTTTCCTTTACAATTAGGTTTTAGTCTTGGTTGTTTTTTTTCTTTCTCTGGAGAGGTCTTATTTCTTGTTCTCATTTCTCATGCTTATCGCAATCACACCTGTCTTTTTAAACATTCCCTTGCATGGGAACCATGGTACACCTTCCTGCTCACAGCTACCCATGCTATGTTCATATTTGTCTACATGGGATATTAATAATGATCTGCACCTCTATTTTCTTGCATTTGGGAACTGTGGGGCAAATCAAGTACACTTCTCCCTCCATATCTGCGGTTTCTGTATCTGTGGATTCGCTTATTCGCAATTTTTCGGTTGCTGACTCCAACCCCCCAAATTACATCATCATTAAAGTTCTTTTTCCTTTTACTGTACCGATAAAAAAGTTTATCGGTTACCATTCACTCTGAAAATCGCTGCTTCCCTGCTTCCAAGTTTGGACTGAGAAAACCGCTGCTTCCCAGCAACCATAGAGAGAACGGCTTCCTCCCCATATGCATGGAGAAAATCACTGGGAATCGCTGCTTGCCTGCTCCAAGCTATTCACGGTTTCATTAATAAAAATGTCGGCGTTTTCTAAAAACCGCAAATAACACATAAAAAGTTATTTGCGGTTTTTCCATATTCGCGCCTGTGGTCTGCCCGCATCCCCCGCGAATACGGAGGGAGAAGTGTAGTTTTAACATTTGGCCAGGAAAAAAAGGAGGATGATAATTCAAGGGGATCTCAAAGATTGTATTTATTAAATGACAGGCTAACTTCAAAACTTGATATGGAAGTCAGATGCTAAAAATATTCAGCAGTGTGTTTTTACAAGTCAACATTACTCAGCCAGCAATTACATACAGGTGCTGTCCAAGCACTAGTAAAATTGCTGAACTTGATGCACCTCTTTGGGTTTGTTAGCAAAATGTTTGCTTAGTCTAGCAACAATTTAGATTACACTAGCGAAAAAGTTTTCCTCCTTGCTTTCTGCTAGTTCATGTCAGGGGTCTCTCGCTTTTGATCCAAAACAAGCCCAATGGCAAACAAAACTGAGAAACAAGCCATAATTTACACCAGTGTCAGAATTGACTACTTAGTGTGATAGTGGTATGTTCTTGTTTTCAGATTTTAGTGACCATTGCCAATCACTTGTGATTTTTTTTGACAAGGTACCACAATTGTTTGCCAGTGCCTTCTAGAGTGTACAGCTCTGCATAATAGCGCTATAAATGCAAAACAGCATATCTAAAGTTAATTATACTGAAATTTTAAAGTCTCAGTTAGTTTTGTGGTGGTATGTTCTATGAAACATGTCTGCTTACCAATAGCATTCAAATCTTAACCAAGAACATACAGCCACCTTTTTTTTTGTTTAGGAAGCATGAATGCTGTCCTTTAAATAAATTTGGCTCTCAGTACAGGCAGGACAACTCACTTTCTGCTCTCCTTCTGATTTCCCTGTTACTCCTCGCTGAAAGTTTTGAAAATTCCACTCACTAGTGCATGTTTTAGGTCTGTGCACCATCAGGAACCTGTAGAGAGAGCAGCCTAAAACAGTTGGAATAAGAAGCTTAAAAATTACCTTGGAAGAATGCTCCTTAAAAATCATGTGCATCGCCAACGAAAAATGCCTGATTCTTATTTTGAAAAATGACAAGCATTTAAGAAAATAAAATTTGGATAAAGAAACATGCTACTGAATAAAACCAATAGCAGGGAAGTGCAGAGTTTAGCAAATAGGTAGTATTGCTCCTTCCTGCTATTACAAGCTCCTTTGATCTGTCTCTTCTTCAAATATAAATACACAAGAAAACTACACCAAAGCAGCAGGCCTTCAAAAGGCAGTAAGCAATACTAGGCCCACAGTGTGACATACGATCATATCAGGCTGCCCTTCACACACAGTTCAATCACCACCAGCAAATATCTGCACCCCAAAGTTAGGTGTGTCTTCTGCCAAAATACCACCTATTGGAGAAGAAAGAAGCCAATCACAGAATGTAGAAACTTTTGATTTTGTGGAACTCTGAACCCCATAATGGCTTTGTACAAGTCAATGTCTTTGGCATCTCTACCATTTCACCAAAATCCTCTGCTTCCTTTACCTGCAATATTCCACAGTAGAACACATGAGAGATCTAATACACTGGAGTGAATCAAAAGGTACGAAGAAACTGAGTGGGCAGAAATGTCTCCATTCTGCAGTGTACTGGCATGTACCTACTCCATTATGACAAGAGGTCAAACCTTTCAAAACACTCCCAGTATTCCTTCCAGAGGTGGCTGCTGACTTCCAACGTTTCTTCAACTATCCAGAGAGAAAAGAAAGGGATCCAAAAGATGATTATCAGGTGACTATGGATTTTTGCTTATCCTCACCAATGTTCCTCCAAGGATCATATCACATTTTCTCTAAGCTCTCACTGCCTTCCATCCAGAGCCGTTAATAGAAAGTTCCTAAGAAACAAAAACAGGAAATGACTGCAGAAGAATGTTGCGCAATGCCATCCCAAGAAGATCTGGAATTAGGAAGCAAAATTGATTTTAATGAAAATGATTATGGAAATACATTCTGCCAGCAGGTCCGAAGCCTGGCCTTGAAAGTGACGAGAAATGTAGAAAAATGTGCAGCAAGCACCGCTGCCTCATTTTTCTGGCTGGAGTGATAAGGGAGTGGAGTGGAGGATTTGCCTTCAGCCTTTATAATAATCTTCTTGTAGCTGAGGAAAGTAGTATCAGAAGTGTCCATGAATCAGAAGCAGTCTGTTCGGTACCATGTGAGAGAGTCTAGCAAGCAATCATTTATGTTCCTCTTCCAAGAAGCCAGGTGGCTAGCAGCTGTTCCGTAATGTCAATAATTGCACTGTCCAGTGGCTACTCATATCGACCTTTAATCATTGTGTTCAACAAGGGTCCTACCTGTTGGAAGAAAATAAAAATTAGAACAAATGTAACAGTATGAATGAATTGGACAGAATAAGTATACAGATAGCTAGAGGAATTAGAATACGTCATACACTCCTTTCATTTCCAAAAACAAATAGGTTAAGGCAGTAATTTATTCAACCTAAGGGTCACAATTCTGTCATGTATTGCTTCATGCAAGGGACAGGCCACGGCGCTATTCCCATCCTTATAGTTATTTTGTGGGATTCAGAAGGAGCAGCAACATTCTGCTGCATGTGTTTCACAAATTTGAGTTACAGAGTGCCCATCTTCCTGCACTGATCACCAAGAAACGGGAAAGTACCACCACTGTGCAGTTCAAAGTGACTGATAGTCACGTGGAACTAGGATATAGCAGCAGAGGAGGCAGGGGAAGGAAAAGACAGCAAATAAGTATTTGAAAATGGAAGGGAGCAAGAGCAAATGAGTTTTGGATACAAGTAGTAAGACAAGGGGAGGAAAGTATATGGGGAAGAGTGAGGAGAGAATAAACACAGGGCCAGATTCACAAAGCAAACCAATCGTGTGCCGATCGGTTTGCGAACAGATTTCCCTCCTGCACTCTTCACTAACCTCTCCTGCGATCCACTTCGAATCCATGCATGCAAATGAGGGGAAACGAATGCAAGTAGGCAGGGACGCAATTCACCAAACAAATTTGGAACACCGATTGGGCTGGCTGATCAAGAATAGAAGCGACTGCTGGGGACCAGTCGCACACATCTCTGCCGACTCTCCTGCTCCATTGCTGCCCTGCACTCTGGCCCCAAAGGTTTTTTTCCTGCCCTGCTTTCTCCCCCATGTCCTCTCTGCTCCTCCTGGCTCTGCCGCTTTCCCTGCAGTGTGAGCCCCCGGGTTTAAAGTGGGGCTGCACGCTGTAGTGCAGCCCCGCTTTAAACCCGCGGGCTCGCACTGCAGGGAAGGTGGAAGAGAGCAGGGCATGACCAGCTGAGTGTCAGCAAAGGGAAGAGTCTGCCGCCAGCGGGCATAACAGGAGCAGGAGAGTCGGGACCCCCCACAGTAAAAACCAAAATAAAAACGGACACAAACACATGCGCAGACCATCTGCATGGAAAGCAGATGGTCTGCGCATGTGTTAGGATCGCACACTAGCGATCTGTGCGTGCAGAGGGGGGCGTTCCTCCGAGCGCCCCCATCTGCATATTATACTTTGGCTAATTCATCAGATCTGCCCGGATCAGGCAGGTTCATGAATCTAGCCCAGAGAAAGGAAGAGAAGGTGGCAGAGACAGAACATGCTGATATGTAATTAGCACTTTCATTTGTTGATCAGATTGGAAAGGGGGGAGGAGAAGAGGGGAAATCAGAACATGTAACACGTTGACACTGAAGTGATTTATGTATGGAATTGTAGAGTGTCCTGCACATAGGGTCCTGAGTTGTTTGTGATGCTCTGGAGAGACCCTGGACTCCATTGGCAGCTAAGTTTTTTGTTTCATTTTGCTCTTGAATCAATGTTAGTGACTATAGTGCCATTCTATCCATATGATCACTTTTTGAATCAGTTTTTTTGGCGTGCTAATGTTATCTGGTGGTTCTCTAAGGGCTGCTATAATGCCTTTTTTTCATCAAGATTGATATTTCAGATGTGCAAATGGTTATTCATGTGAAATGGAGTTTTTTTGCCATATGAAGTATAACAGGCTTTTTCTCCACTTCTTTTTTGTTTTCCCATTTGTGACTGAGTGAGTGCAGTGTATATGTGTGGATAAGGCCTAGCAGTGTCGCAGTCCGTTTTGTTCCATACAGGGTATTGATAGAGTTTAAAGAGTGGTTGTACGTGCCCTTTCCTTGAGTTGTGTGAATTTACATTACCCATCTTCATGTCTCATATACCAGAAAAAATCAGCACAAAAGAAATAACTTTTAGAAAGAAAATTAGTTCAGACCTATTTTGGACTCGAGCACTAAAGTAGTTACCTTGCTCTCCAAGAGAAGGCCCTGTAGATGGTAGCTTTGGTTAACTGGAGAACAATTTCCGAGAGCACATATTTAACACTTCCTCCTCTTATTACCAAATCTATTACTCATGTTAGAAATTCTCCTTGGTTTACACCATCTCCTAGAGCAGTGTTTTTCAACCGCTGTTCCACGGCACACTAGTGTGCCGCGAGATGTTGCCTGGTGTGCCGCAGGGCCGCCATCAGGGCAGTACTACCAGTCCTGCATTCAGGGGCCCGGAGCTGACAGGGGGCCCGGGCTCCCCCAGGGTCCTAGGCAGTGTTCTAAGGCAGGGGCGCCAGTAGCTCGCCAAGGCAAAGTGAGTCGATCACCCAGGACTCACTTTGTCTTGGCGATCTAATCTATCGAGCCGATAAGTCTTCTTCTCCCCGACGTCAATTTTGCAGTCGGAGAGGAAGTTCGGGCCAGCCAATCGCTGCCTGGCTGGGCGGAACTTCCTCTCCAATTGCAGAATTGACATCAGGGAGAGCATGCGTCGGCGTCAGCTTTGGGGCCTGTTATCCATTGGTGGGTCCTGTTCCCCGATGGCAGCGGCAGTGGCTTGGGGAACGGCAGGGAGAAAGAAAGAAAGGGGGCAGGCAGGGAAACAGAAGGAAAGAAGAGAAACAGAAAACAAGAAAGAAAGGTCAGGGAGAGAGGAAGAAAAAGTTGGGGGAGGGAATGAGGTGTGGAGGAGAGAAAGCATACAGGCTGATAGAAGGGAAGAAAGATTGGATGCACAGTCAGAAGAAGAAAGTGCAACCAGAAATCACCAGACAAGGTAGGAAAAATGATTTTATTTTAAATTTAGCAAAGTGGAGGCAGTATTACCACAGTTTTCAAAGGAATTTGCCCAAATAACTTAATAGTTAACTGGGTAAATTCCCAGAGATGAAAACTTTCCTTCACTTACTATGCACAGTTCTGAATTTATATCTGCTGTCTATATTTTACAATATGGTCACCTTTTACTAAACCGCAATAGTGGTTTTTAGCGCAGGGAGCCTATGAGCGTCAAGAGCAGCGCTGGGCATTCAGCGCAGCTCCCTGAGCTAAAAACTGCTATTGTGGTTTAATAAAAAGGATGGAGGGTATATTTGTCTATTTTTGTATGCTATAAAAACCAAATACAGAGAGAGACTGAGAGCTGTTGACGAAGAGCTTCGTGTGTGTCTTTCTTCGATTCCAGCCAGAATATCAGCTTTGTGTTCAGCCAAACAGGCCCAGGTTTTGCACTGAATAAAGTATTTTATAATTTTTAACTATTCTGTTTACTTAATATTTCATAATAAAGTAATTATAAAATACTTTTTGTGTTTATTTGATTCCTATTCAAGAGAATTACTTTATATATAGTCAATATAGGCACAGAGTTAAATTTTTTAACATTTTCTAATGGTGGTGTGCCTCGTGATTTTTTTCATGAAACAAGTGTGCCTTTGCCCAAAAAAGGTTGAAAAACACTGTCCTAGAGAACTCAAGCAAACATGTGGGAAACTCGAGCATAAATGGAAGAAATCTAATTTAGATTTAGATAAACTTAATTGGAGGCTCGCTATAAGAAAATACAATTTTGAGCCGGGAAAGGCAAGAAAAAACAACTATGGTGGTAAAATTGCCAATTCTAATCACCAAAGTGGTACTCTATTTAGACTCTGATGTACATTAACAAGTCATGACCATAAATCTCTTCAGGTTTTACCACCTTCTGCAGATTCTCTTGCTTCTTTTTTTGAAGATAAAATCGTTACCATTATGAATTCTTTCTCTACAGTGGACTTTGGTCTTTTTTCTCTACAGTGGACTTTGGTCTTTTTTCAAACTTCAAGGGTAGTTTAATGCTGACGCCAGCAGATAGTTTCTGGCACTCATTTGGCTTGGTATCTGAGTCCCAAGTCTCAAAACTATGCATAAAATTGATGAGATGTAAATGCACCCTTGATCCTTTTCCCTCTCATCTTTTTGCTAATATTCCACCTCAAGTAATCAATTGGCTGACTACATTACTAAATTATGCTTTAGAAACAGGGTATTTCTCATATGGCATTGGGTATAATTAGCCTTACCCCTCTCTTGAAAAAAACAGACCTTGACCCAACTGTCACTTCCCACTATAGACCGATTGCAAATATACCTCTTCTAACTAAACTTATGGAATCAATTATTGCCTGCTAACTCTCAAGTTACCTGGAGAAGTTTTCCATCCTTTTACCTTTCCAGCATGGGTTCCGCCCACATTTCAGCACAGAAACCCTTTTGGTCTCTCTCTCCTTTCTAAGATCCAGCAGTTACAAGATTGTAAGAAACATGCTATCTTACTTCAGTTCGATTTGTCTGCAGCTTTTGACGTAATCAGTCATAATATTCTGCATTACCTGCTCTCAGACACTGGCCTTTGGACTGGTCCGATAAATTTCTTCTTTTTTAAAAAAAAATCTTTATTAATTTTAAAACTTTGTCAGTGCCATACAATTCATTTACAACCTTAACTAACAAGTAGTAATCAGTTTAGCTACCACTTGAATATACCCTTATGTATTGCAAATTTTCCAGGATCCTCAGCGGCACCACTTAGAGCTCAAATAAATCTCATTGCTCTAAGCTCTGCTCATGCTTTGTTATATATACCACCTTTACTGCAATATCTAAGTGAATGTGTTATTTTGATTGATTCCGATTTTTTCACGATATCTGAGTTTTTCTATTAATTATTCTATGAATTAACCTGTCAGCTGAAGACCCAAGTCTGTTTCTTCTCTACGCAGGCAGAGCTTTCCCCCCACACTGGGGAGCTCTGGTGCACTGATAGCCACAAAAACCATGAAAAATACCGACAATAATAGACACCTTCCAGCTCGTGTGCAGAAAGAAAAACTGAAGGGGGCAGCAGAGCCCTCTGGAGGAGGAGTTGAAAACCTGGAATGAATTCCATCTGAATGCCTTGTGAGCATGGAGAGAATACCCTACTGTCCAAAATGACACACCTATTGCATTAGAAAAGGATATTAGGTTCTTACCTTGATAATTTTTTTCCAGCAGATAGGGATGGTATGCTGAACCAAGGGTCTTGCTTCAGCTACCACAAGTCTATTGCAGGAGATACCGATCACTGTTTTCAGCACCTCTTCCTCCTCCCTGCTGCTTCCAGTCAGTTAGTTTCAAGCCAGCGATAGCTCTACAGGAGAGAACAGGAGAATACCCCCCCCCCCCCCCCAGCAAGCCTTTGATCTGCTCATATAATAAACACACAGCTCACAAACATGCCATGGAGAGGAAAGAAACTAATGACAATCTTTATTAACAGAATGTCACAAGAAGCTGTAGGACCCAGGAGGAAACTCCTAAGAAACTATATACAATCAATATACAATGTCTTCTAATTTATCACAGCAATTCAGAGAAACAGCCTTCAGGCAGAAGGTCTAGGCAGGTGCACCAAAAATGATGGGCAGGGGTGTTCAGCATACCATCCCTATCTACTGGAAAAGATATTATCAAGGTAAGAACCTAATCTTTTTTTCCAGTGCAATAGGGATCTGTATGCTGAATCAAGGGACATACCTAAACAGTCCCTAAAACCCCGGGTGGGGTGAAAGTGTGAAGGGGTGACCAAGTCGCCACCCGACAAATCTCATCCAGCAGAACTGACCTGGCTTCAGCCCAAGAAGTGGTGACTCTTCTTGGTGAATACACTCAAAGAGTGAAAGGAGGCTGCTTTCTGAATCTTGAAATGGTGGCTTTGGAAGCCGGCCTCCCCTTCTTAGCCTGATTTGTCAAAATAGTCCGAAAAACGTAAAACTTTTGCAACCTCCGGTAACATAAGACAGCCCTACGGACATCCAGCACATACAAGACTTTGTCCTTCTTAGAACCAGAGGGCTGAAAAGCCGGAAGTTGAAATTCCTGGTTGATGTGAAATGCCCAAACCACCTTTGACAAGGAAACGCCTCCGTGATACAATGGTAATGTACCCCCACCCGCACATCATCACTGAGCACCCTGGGAGGGCAATAAATCAAGTGAAAAACGTTCACAAATCAAAAACACATAAATTAACTAAGTGAATAACAAGTGGAACCTGAGTGACCCCTGGATGAACCCTACCAGCCAAAACCCCAGCGCCAAATCAAAACATCAAGAGAAAATAACTTGGTGGATGTGTGTATGACGTTGGTTGCTGTCTGCTTTTTAGCGCGGGTGCGTTGCTCCTCGGCCGCCCCGCCCTCCAGCCGCCCTCACTCTTTTTCGTCGGGTTCATGGGTTCCTGGAGAAGGGTTCTTCCCCGAAACCGGCTCGGTTGAACCTGTTTTCCGGATGTATTTCATTTTGAGTCTCAGAGATGAGTTCCTGCTTCACTTTTCAGTTAAGTTATTTTCTCTTGATGTTTTGATTTGGAGCTGGGGTTTTGGCTGGTAGGGTTCATCCAGGGGTCGCTCAGGTTCCACCTGTTATTCACTTAGTTAATTTATGTGTTTTTGATTTGTGAACGTTTTTCACTTGATTTATTGCACGCCCAGGGTACTCAGTGATGGTGTGCGGGTGGGGGTACATTACCTCTAACTGAGTTATGAAGAATTGGAACCAGTCTCCCCTTACTGCTTGCTCACACTGAGAGCACCCTTAACACTTGATATTATCTTGTCAGCCTTTACGCGGCTTGCGTGTTGTGCACAGGTTTGGTTCCTGAGCGCCTCCTTTGTGAACCCTTTTTGGACTATTTCTGCCTTATTGTTGTGTTGAGTTCAGGTTGTGGCAGCAAGTTTTGGAGTGTTTTGTTTTGTTGTTTATCTTGTCTAGCTCCATGGAGTTGCTCGAGTGGCAGCGCACTCTCTGCTTCTCAGCAGACCAAGTAACGTCTTGCATATCTAAAACCTTCCTGTTTCAGGAGGACCATGATGTGAATGTGCCTGATTTTGTAGCCAATAAGAACATGTGGTGCAATTTACAAAGAGAATTAATTAAGTTGGATTTACACAGCATGTCACTGGTCGAATATATTAAAAATCATTTAATTCCACGTGGTTTGAGGGTGCATAAACCTCCCGGGATGTTTGCCACTAGGGACCCTTTCTTGCATAAGTGGGCTGCCATCCTCAACAAATGTTCTCTGGACCTCATGGTGTTGTTAGTTGATACTATTCAGGAAGTATCCAGCAAGTGTGTGTGATCTCTTTTTCCAGTCAAGCCCATCAAATCGCTGGGATCATCAAAAAGCACTGGCATGTGTTAGACCATCATGCCATGTTCAAGGAAGCCCTGTGCATAGCTTTCTCTCATCCCAGGAATTTAAAGGACCTATTGTCTACCAAAAGTTGGGCCCGTTCTGGGGGCAGTCACGGACCCTGTGGCCATTGTGAAATGTGCAGCCGGTCCCTATTTCATGCTGGCAACACCCACGTACCCAACGTGTCTACCAACTCAGGGCTCACACTCATGTGATTCAGAATGGGTGATCTACATCATCATTTGTCCTTGTGAACTAATCTACGTTGAGCGCACCACCAGAAAGATCAGAACCAGGCTTCAGGAAACAAAAGCCGGATTCATACTGTCACCCTTTCTGCTCCTCTTGTTCCTCATTGTGTGGAACACGAACATAAGTTTGCTGACCTGTCATGGTTTGTTCTTGAGCAAGTGCCTAGGAACTTTAGGGGTGACAGACAAGCCCATTTAAATCTCCGTGAACAGTATTGGATCTTTCACCTACAGTCTGTTTTGCCTAATGGACTTAATGAGCGTGTCGAATGGCACACTATTATTTAGGTTCCGTTTACCTTTACTTTCATTTTTTGTATTCTGTATTTACACCTCTGTTTTCATTATGGAATGACTGGTGGTTTTGTGTGATTGGTGGATGTGTGTATGATGTTGGTTGCTGTCTGCTTTTTAGCGCGGGTGCGTTGCTCCTCGGTCGCCCCGCCCTCCAGCCGCCCTCACTCTTTTTCGTCGGGTTCATGGGTTCCTGGAGAAGGGTTCTTCCCCGAAACCGGCTCGGTTGAACCTGTTTTCCGGACGCATTTCATTTTGAGTCTCAGAGATGAGTTCCTGCTTCACTTTTCAGTTAAGTTATTTTCTCTTGATGTTTTGATTTGGAGCTGGGGTTTTGGCTGGTAGGGTTCATCCAGGGGTCGCTCAGGTTCCACCTGTTATTCACTTAGTTAATTTATGTGTTTTTGATATGTGAACGTTTTTCACTTGATTTATTGCACGCACAGGGTGCTCAGTGATGGTGTGCGGGTGGGGGTACATTACCTCTACCTGAGATATGAAGAATTGGAGCCAGTCTCCCCTTACTGCTTGCTCACACTGAGAGCACCCTTAACACTTGATATTATCAAGTGTTTTTCTTTTATGTCTGTTGGTTGGGAATGAGAAGAGGTCTGTAATATATTTAGGGGCTAGGTATTAAACGGTCTAGCCCCTAAATATATTACAGACCTCTTCTCATTCCCAACCAACAGACATAAAAGAAAAACACACCTGAAATTTGTCTCCCCTCCAGCTAGAGGGTGTAAATATAAGAGATACCATCAACAACTGCTATCGTACCAGGCAGCCACATGGGGCAAAGACTTAGAAAAACTAATTGAACACACAAACAACTATGGCGAATTCAGGAAACACCTAAAAACCTACCTGTTCTTGAAATACCTAGGTAGCGAACCAGAACATCAGCTCCCCTCATAATACCACCACATACCCGACCCTGTAAAGTATAAACCCCAACTCTAATCACTAACCATGAACACACCATTCAATTCATGGAACATTTCTAAATTTTGTGTTAGCAGCATGGCACTTCCTGGTCTTGCAGCACACAAACTGTTGTTAATATTATTAATGTTGGAATTACCAGATGTACAATGCTATACCCGTTAATTCGCTGTATGTACAGTTTCTCTTTATTGTATTTACAGTTTCTCTCTATTGTAAACCACTTCTCTTTATTGTAAACCGCCTAGAAGTCGCAAGATTGTTGGCGGTATATAAGAATAAAGTTATTATTATTATTATTATCTTGTTAGCCTTTATGCGGCTTGCGTGTTGTGCACAGGTTTGGTTCCTGAGCGCCTCCTTTGTGAACCCTTTTTGGACTATTTCTGCCTTATTGTTGTGTTGAGTTCAGGTTGTGACAGCAAGTTTTGGAGTGTTTTGTTTTGTACTTTATCACATCCAGAAGAGTCCTCCACAAGAGCAAATTCAATCTCATGTACAATTTAGAAAATGGCCTGAAAAGTTAAATGTTTTCTTTCAATTCTTAACACAGAATGCAATCTTTAGAGAGAAGAGACATGGATTCACCCCATTTTAAAAGATTAAATAGGTTAGATCTTTTTGCCTTAACATATTTTGCATTACAGGGGTAATTCTCTAAGGAGTTGCATAGATTTAGGCAGCAAGTATGCACGTAAATTCTGGTATTCTAGTCATTTACACAAGTATGTGAACTCTGTATGTGCATAGATGGCAATAATCCTGCTACATGCTATTCTGTAAATATGTATCTATCTTTAATGGTGTGTTCTTTGCGTTACGGAGGATGTTCACATGGGCGGAGCAAGAGCAGTGGGTACACGTGTGCAAAAAAGCATTTTCCCACTCTAGGTACAAGGATTTTACACCAGCTCTACAAATGCTTGTGTGTAAAAATACACACATATAAACCCAATTACACTAGTATTTTAAAAAGAAAAGTAATGTACCTGCTTTTCTTTATAGAATAAGAGCTTTCTTGGTGCCTTTACCCTCCATATGCAGATTGTTTTATGCAAGCATATTTTTGAATAGAAAATTTTACCATAATTTAAATGTTAAAAAAACAAATCACAGATTTAAGTTGAAAAAAAATCTGACATTTAAAAGGAAAAATTTGTTTTTTTAAATTTTATCCAACCTATTCATAGTGAAAATCTAGTACTCATGACAGTTCTATCATGATGACATGCATGTAATTAATTATCTTCCAATACTTTAGTTCTTCCTGTTCTATTAGTGATTCTTCCTAAGCTAAGGCAAATCACTTTTTCCCTGCACCTCAATTTAATTCACAGTAGCTAGCTAATAATGGAAAAAAGGCACTGCATTTAGTTTTCAAATGGAAGATTTATGGTGAAAATCTTGAGATGACTGCACTTTAATTATGAAGCATATCTGAATCAAACAGCATTGTGTTAATAATGTAAATGTGTTGGCATGCAAGAACAGTTGCAGTAATTTCATGCCATTACTGTATTTCATTCAGGGATTCCATGTCATTATTGTACCTCCTGTGGGTTTCCCAAGGCTTCTCCCAACATTTTCTCTATGTTCCGCATTATTGCCACCTTCTGATGAGCCTTTAGAGGATACTCAATTCTTTTTGGTGTTGGTGCACCCTATAAAAACAAAATCAAAATCAGGCTCCTATTCTATATAAGTGACCATTCCTTATAAGGGACAAAAGAAAAAAAACAAACAAACCCCAAACACTCAACTCAAGGAGGATTACAAGCAAAAATTAAGGTCATTAAACCAACTGTATAAAGAGAAACCTGATATGGGTCATCACCAAAGGGAAGAACAGTAAAACAAAATTAGGTCTTGCCTAATAATTTTCTTCCCCTTAGTCCAACCAGTCCAGCCCAGAACCTATGGGTTATTCCTGTTGACCAGTAAATGGAGTCAGAGGAAAAATGTCCCTCATGCTTCGTCCAATAAGGGCACCGATATTTCAATTGATATTTTAACTGCTAAAACAATGGACCATTTTTTTTCCATTTTGCTTGAAACACACACACACACAAGTTAAAACACAGTGAAAAGAGCAATATTAGACGTATGCTAAAGTAGTTTTATAACTGGACATATGCAGGAAGGCCCTCTGCACTTGTGTGATGGGACTAAATGAAAGAAAATTAGTATGTAAAATCTAATTTCTCCTTCCTTATAATCCTCACCAAATCAGTACAGAACCAGTGGAATGTATTAATGCAGTTCCCAAGATGGGTGAGATTCCAAAATCTGTTTGAAGAATTTTGGTCTCAAACGCAGTACAGGTCTCCTTCCATATTTGTGGGTTTGGTATTTGTGACTTTGGTTACTTATGAGTGTTCCAGCAATAATTAAATGTGAATAATTTGTGGCCATAAGTCCTGTAAGTTAAATTTTGTAAAAGGTTAGAGTTCGCTAAAGAAATTTACAAAGCCACTCTGTCTCCAAACAAATCAGCCTCACTCATATGGTTTCATATTGCAGTGATAATTTCATCTCGCGATATTAGCAACTTTGTTCACGTTGTATTAAGTGCAGTATGGCTACAAGGCGTAAGGTTCATAGTGCTATGGAGGGAGAAAGTTATTCACAAATTTATGATATTCGTGAGGGGGCTGCACCCCTAATCCCCATGAATATGGAGGGAGACCTGTATAAAATTGTGCTCCTACCTGGAGTCAACAATGCTTTCTGACAATAGGAAGGAACGTATTACTGATGTGCAGTTGTGAAATAGAAGTATTGTTTGCAATGCCACCCATAATGTCAAAAACATCTACCTCAGTTACCAGGCAATGATAGTTTTAGAAACCTGCAAAGAAAAAAATCTATCTACCCAGCCTTGAAAATTGGTTAGTTACTGCAGTGTACTTCTATAATACACAATGGACATGGAGCAAAAGTAAAGACTTATCTGTAAAGAGACCACCACCACTGAAGAAAAAAAAAGACAAAATTGTTTAATCAACATTCCTATTTCTGTGAACTAGAGAAAGGGATCTGTGCATGTTAAAATTTGTAGCTCAAAATTCTCTAAGAAGAGACAGAAAACAAAAATGTGGAGAGGGGATTTTACCGGCCTGTAATTCCCTACTTCTTCCTTACTTTCACTTTTGTGGAGAGGGACCACATCCGCCCTTCTCCAGTCCTCCAGTACCACTCCTGACTCTAAAGATTCATTGAAAAGGTCAGTCAGCGGAGCTACCAGAACTTCCCTAAGTTCTTTCAGCACCCTTGGATGTACATCATCTGGCCCCATCGCTTTATGTACACTTCTCCCTCCGTATTCGCTGTGATAGGGGATTAACAGAACCGCGAATACAGAAATAACGCGAATAACTTTTTCATATGTATTTTTATTGAACAAATCTTTAAGAGGACCCGCCAGAACCTCCTGGAGCTCCCTCAATATCTTGGGATGGATCCCGTTCAGTCCCATAACTTTGTCCACTTTCAATTTTTCAAGTTGTTCATAAACACTTTCTTCCATGAATGGTGCAGTATCCATTCCATTCTCAGAAGCATTTGTTTAGCACATTTGCTTTTTCCTCATCACTCTCCACATAGCGGTTCGTACCTTCTTTCAGTCTCATTAATTCCATTTTTTTCTCTTCCTCCTTTCACTAATATACCTGAAAACATTTATGTCTCCCTTTCTTATATTTATAGCCATTTGCTCTTCTGCTTTCGCCAGACGTTATCTCTCTCTTGATTTCTTTCAGTTTCATCCGATATTCCTTTCTGTGCTCTTCTGCTTGAGTTTTTTTTAAAATATTTCACTAACGTCAATTCTTTTGCCTTTATTTTTTCCGCCACTAGTTTGGAGAACCATATCGGTATCCTTTTTCTCTTGTTTTAATGCATTTTCTTCACATAAAGGTCAGTAGCTCTATTTATTGCACCTTTCAACTTGGACCACTGTTTTTCCACTTCCCTAATGTCTTCCCATCTAATCAGCTCTTTCTTCAGGTACTTTCCCATGCTACTAAAGTCCACACGTTTGAAATCCAGGACTTTGAGTTTTGTGCGGCCATCCTCCTCTTTGGCTGTTATATCGAACCAAGTCGTATGATGATCACTACTTCCCAGGTGGGCCGCTCACTCGGACACTGGAGACACTTCCATCATT
The DNA here is from genome assembly GCF_902459505.1 of Geotrypetes seraphini. Lineage (NCBI taxonomy): Eukaryota > Metazoa > Chordata > Amphibia > Gymnophiona > Dermophiidae > Geotrypetes > Geotrypetes seraphini. Next base: position 183,147,767 of record NC_047087.1, read on the forward strand.
TGTGAGCACCAGATTCAGTATCGCTTTTTCCCTCGTGGGTTCCGTCACCATTTGACTAAGCAGAGCCCCTTGAAATGCATCCATGATCTCTCTACTTCTTTCCGATTCCACAGATGGAACTTTCCAGTCCGCATCCGGCAGGTTGAAAACACCCAGCAACAGCACCTCTCCTTTCTTTCTCAACTTTTGTATATCTATAATCAGATCTTTGTCAATTTGCTGCGATTGAGTCGGAGGTCTGTAAACAACACCCAAGTGGATAGAAGTTCCATCTTCTCTTTTCAAAACAATCCATATCACTTCTTCCTTTCCCCAGGCCCCCTGCATTTCAGTTACTTGGATATCTGTCTTTACATAGAGAGCTACTCCTCCACTTTTTCGACCATCTCTGTCCTTCCTAAAAAGATTATAGCCTGGTATGTTGGCATCCCATCCATGGGAATCAGTGAACCATGTCTCTGTGATAGCAACGATATCCAAGTCTGCCTCTAACATCAGGGCATGCAGATCCTGATTTTTGTTGCTTAGAATGTGAGCGTTTGTTGTCATTGCTTTCCAGCTACTATTCTGCAGCAATCTCATATTTTGTATAGTTTTTAATTTCAGGTTGCATCGCTAGGAAGTGAATATGCTGCCTGTTTGTCATGGGATAAATCAGTTTATGACACTAATTTTGAAAATACATTAAGCAGAGACAAATAGTTCTCACCTTGTACCAGAAATTAACTGTGATGGTTGTTCCTCCATCCATTAGTGACTCAATGTGATGCCACCTATAAGGGAAAAAACACAAAAGAAATGGTACTGTGGTATTCTTTTTAAAAAGAGCAAATAAGGACACTGCCTGATTTCCCAAACCTATTCACGAAGGGATGGAGCTGAAACAAGTATTCTCTTCTACAAAGCCTTTGTGTGTGCAATAAAATTAAATGGCTCTTGTCTTCTCACTTCAAAATTGCTAACTACTGAGCCCTTGTGCTGCCTTTCTTCCATGTCTCTGACACTCTGTATTTCCTAACAATGGACATCACAAAGTCCCTCCTGCTTTGTTAGTACATGTTGATTACTACCTACTTAGATCAGTAACCAATTTTTCTACCCTCTAATACTTCTTTCTTTGTAATTCTTACAACAAAATATATAATGAATTTCAGCAAAGCCTTTGACACAATTCCTTATAGGAGGCTCTTGAATAAATTTGACAGGCTGAAATTAGGACCCAAAGTACTACTACTAATAACCATTTCTATAGTGCTATTAGACATACTCAGCACTTTATATCAAAACACAGAAGAGTCGGGGGGCGTGGCTTGGACGCGAATGAAGACGGTTGGGTGAAAGAATAGCTCCGTACAAACAGGCTTAATTTTTAGGAAAAAACTACAAAAAAAGATTTTACACTTAAATTAAAGTTTGCCTCCTTAATCAAGTTGGGTGCCTCTCTCGATCCTGGTGCGTTTTTGAGTGAGAGTCGGGAGACAGAGGTCCCGTTTTTATTTCTGGGAAGTGAGGAGTGGAGGGCTAAGTACGTCTCAGCAGCTCTTGGATATTATCGGAGGAGACTGATTTGAGACGCCGTAGGGCAGAGGAGGCTTCCTTTCCCCTCTTTGGCACGGTTTGAGTCCTGCGGTGTGAAACGCTCGAAGAGAGGTTCCCCGAGTGGGGTTTGCGGGCGGTTGCTCGATGCGCGATCGCGGCCATCTTGGATCGTAAAAAAATTAATTATTAATGGACAAAGTCTGGGACTGCCGGTGAGCTGCTTAGTGATAAGGATAAAGGTTTTGAAACGCTTAATGCCTGTCATACTAAGGAAATAGGCTGTCTTGGATTAACTGTCCTCTGCTGGAAATAAAGCAAGGTCTGTAGTAAATCTACTGGGCAATCTCTGCTGTTGTATCTGAAAGATCAGATATAGGAGATTGTATGTTTTTCTCAGCGTTTGGTCCATGAGAAAAGGACAAATAAAAGGATTAATGTAACCTGGAAAAAAAAAGTGACATTGAGATAATTGAGAGATGCTGAAATAAAATATTGGATGGAATATTGCTCTCCTTGGTAGAGGCTGCGATTGGGCTTATAAGAGGAGAGCTAGAAAAGAAGGCTACAAATTTTTCAGCACTGAAGCCAGATGTCACAATAAGTTTGGTAAATTAATCCTATAAAAGAATAACCAGCCATATCTAAAAAGGAATTACTACTCTGAGTCTTATTGCCTTCATAGAGACTGAGATAAGGCTTGAAGGAGGAAAAAAAGATTACTGATATTTTTCTCAAAGCAATAGAATCTAAGACAAATAACTTACAGTTGCTTTAAGAATACTGAGAAAAAAAAAAAAAGGGGCGTGGCTTGGACGGATGGTTGGATAAACGAATAGCTCCTTATATGCAAATAAATTAAAAAGATCTACTATCAAATATTTTAATTTTAAAGAAACTAAAATATATATTGAAATATGACTTCAACTAAACAAAATAAAGCTGAATTGGGAGCTGGAACATCGGGAAGTAATAAGAGGTCGAAACCTGAGCCAGGTACACCCTCTAAAATCCCATTACCAACAGAAAAAAATCTAGATGTTATGGAAGAACTAAGACAAATAAAAGAAATTGTCTTAGATAGTAACAAAAAACTACAAAAAGCAATGGAAGATGCTGCAATCCTAACTAAAAGAGTAGACATTACAGAAAATAGAATTTCAACATTAGAAGATATTACAGAACAATTAAATACAGATATGAATCACAGCAAAATCATATGGAAAGAAATAACAGAGATAAAAAAAAATCTTGAAGACAGCCGGAATCGTGAAAGACGGAACAATTTAAGAATAATCGGATTACCTGAAGGAGTGGAAAAGAATGATCCGATTGCATTCCTTGAAAAATTTCTACCTAAAATACTACCACTGAAATTTAAAACGGAACTGGAAATTGAAAGAGCTCATAGGATTCCAACACAAAGAAATAACACTCAAACAGGTCCAAGAATTTTAATTTTCAAACTTTTAAGACATCAACAAGCAGTTGAAATTTGCCAAATAGCCAAGGAAATCAAAAATCTTAAATGCCAAGATTCAAAAATATACATTGTCCCGGACTTTGCAAAAGAAACAGCAACAAGAAGAAAACAATTTTTAGACATGAGACCACAACTAAGATCTCTAGGAGCTAGATTTGGGCTCCTCTACCCGGCGATTATGAAGGTTACCATTGCTAACAAAACGCAAAATTTTACAGATCCAAAAAAACTACAGGAATTTATAAATCAACTGGAGCAACCTATGACAATCTAAAAAAACAATTAATGAGTTCATACTAAAGAATATTGACGGTTAAAGATAGTTCAGAACGGAAAACAATGGAAAAGAACACACAAGGATCGAATTAAAGACTTAAACAACTCGCAACATTCTCCATGGAAAACAAGAAAACTGAAAAATACAAAAATTCTAGAATTCTACTCAGAATAAATAAGATAAACTTACTGGAAGGAACGAAATTGAATTGAAACACATCTCCGAACTCAAATGATGACGAAGAAAGTTTTTTCAACAAACTTAAAATATACTGATTGAATGAGAAATTTTGAAAGCGGAGTCATAATAAGAAAGAGAATCATCCTTCAATCACATAGAATATTATAAAAAAAAAAAAAAAATAAATAAGACGTAGTGATTGGTTTGCTATATTTCCGGTTGAAGGTGGTACTTTGGGTTTAATTTTGCGCTTCAGATACATTAAAATGCGTCTCAAATACAAAATATATGAAAAGAATGTATCTGAGGCGCAAAAATTGCCTGGAAAAAAAAAAAAAAAAAAAAAGAGAGAGAATTTAAAAAATTTTTTTTTTTTTTTTTTTTTTTTTAAATATATATATCTCAAATTTTATGTTCTTTTATTTATTAAGTGGAATTTTAGTACCCACAATTGTTCAACCTGGCAATCCTCTATGAGAGATAAAATGAGGGTTTTTGGCACAGGATTTCACTCTTATCTGTACAGGCCTCAGATACTTTAAAATCATAGATATCTAGAGAGTATACTATTGAGACAGAACTTATAAGAACATTAATGGGAGTGTTAGCTTCTTTTAATTGACACGCTCTTGTGAATTATAACAAAATAATGAGTATAGAGGATGGGAGGATTCCTGTGCTGAAGACTCTTGTTACAGTTCTGAGGAAAGAGGCTAAATTGGAAAGCTTATTAAAACAAAAATAATATTCCACCTGAAAAGAAACGAATTGTAATGAAATGTTCTTAGATATAAATGATTTAATTTAATCATTCTTATGGATTTAAAGACATACAAATACAGAAAATAATCTTTCAATACATAAGAATGAAAAACTTTTTACTTATTCTTATAATTAATAATAAAATAAGAGAAAATATACAGAAATAGGGAAAAAATGGTAGTACTTTAGATAATTATTAATAGCTTGTCGGAGTTATCTAAATCTAACCTCAACCTGCGTATCCAAGTTTTCGTAATTAATAAGGGGGGGAAGGGAGGGATAAGAGGGATGGGAGGGAATAAAAGGGAAATATATAAGGTAATCATGGGAATAAAGGAAAAAAGAGAAATGAAATACTTAAAACATTGGGAAAATATACATAATTTAATACCTGAAAATTTAAAAATAAATGGATATTAAAATTATGTCTTTAAATGTTAACGGTCTAAATCATATGATTAAAAGAAAAAAAGCACTATCATTTTTAAAAAGGCAAGATGCAGATATATGTCTTATACAAGAGACCCACCTCTCACATATAGAATCTAAAAAGCTAGAAGGAGGCTGGGTCAAACAGTGTTTTTTCTCACCAGCTACAGGGAAAAAAGCAGGTGTTGCTATTTTAATTAATAAAAAATGCTCTGCTTCATTTAAACTAAAAGCTTCGGATATTCATGGAAGATGGATAATGGTGGAAATGAATATGGGAAATACTACCATGACGTTAATCAACATATACGCCCCTAATTCGAACCAAAATGAATTCTTTAAAACTCTTCAACAACTGATCATACCACTGGCTACTTCAAATCTTATAGTAGCAGGGGACTTCAACGCTGTAATGGATCCTTTATTAGATAAAAACCCAAGTAGAGTTATGAAATCTATGGGACTAGATAATTTGATTCAATCTTGTGATTTAATAGATATATGGAGAATACTTCGTTTTGATGGTCGGGAATTTTCTTTCTGTTCTCATGTTCACAATTCTTTTTCAAGAATAGATTATATCTTTACTTCAAAACATCTTGCACATCAAGTGACACAAGCAGCCATTGATCCAATTATTCTATCTGACCATGGTGGAGTGTGGATCAAAATTAAAACTACATATCAAAATAATAACAGACCAATTTGGAAAATAGATAGTACAATGTTGGTTGACAAAAATTTTTGTGAAAATCTTCTAACAAAAATGAAAGAATTTTTTCAAATAAATGATAATGATGATATTAACAGAGAAACTTTATGGGATGCCTTTAAGGCAACAATTAGAGGACAAATAATTTCTTATTCGGCTTTTCTAAAAAAACAAATTAAAAAACAATTTTTAATCTTAGAAAAAGAGATAAAAAATTTAGAATCAAAACTTATAGAAAAATGGGAATATTCTATTCAACAAGAATTATTAAAATTAAAAGGTAAATATAATGAGATCTCATCTAAGATGATTAGGAAAGATTTATTTTCTCAACAAACATTGTACTATGGTAATTCAAACAAATCAGGAAGAATATTGGCAAACTATCTTAAAGCGAAAAAAAGAAAAACAAAATTAATAGCAATAAAAGATGAAAATGGAAATACATATACACAAATTGAACCTATATTAAAACAATTCTTAAAATTCTATAAATCTCTTTATTCTTCCGAAAATTATCCAAATAAAGAAAAAGATGGTTTTGAATTTTTAAAAATGTTAGAGGGTCCAAAAATTCCTGAACATATAAAACGAAGTTTGGAAGAACCAATATCACTAAAAGAATTAGGAACAGCTTTGGAGTCCCTTAGAGTTGGATCCGCTCCAGGTGGTGATGGATATACAGTGGAATTTTATAAAACATTTCAAAACTTTTTATTACCCTATTTATTAAATCTCTATCAATATCAACTCAATAAAGGTTGTATTAAAGGCACTATAGCAGAATCTTTGACTATTGTTTTGCCAAAGTCCAATAAAGATCCCACTTTGGTATCAAACTATAGACCAATATCTTTAATAAATGTAGATGGAAAATTATTAGCAAAAATACTTGCGTTAAGATTAGCTAAAGCTCTCCCCCATATAATAGGTATGCATCAAACAGGATTCGTTGCTCAAAGACATTCATCTCACAATACCAGATTAACATTCCATATGTTATATTTAACAAAGAAAATGAATGAACCTACTTTTGCAATTTCATTAGATGCAGAAAAGGCCTTTGATAGAGTAGAATGGCCTTTTATGTATCAAGCAATGGAATGGTTTGGTATAGGTCCTGGATTTATACAAATGATACAAACAATGTATAGCTCCCCTTCTGCTAGACTATATATTAATAATACGTTTTCAGAAAAATTTAATCTACAGAGAGGAGTTAGACAAGGATGTCCCTTATCCCCTTTGCTGTTTGATATTGTTTTAGAACCCTTAATATTAGCTATCCAACAAGCTAAGGAGATACAGGGTATACCTCATTCAGATAAAGAATATAAGATATCTGCTTACGCAGATGATTTATTACTATATCTGAAGAATCCAGAATCCACCATTCCACATCTACTTGAATTGATTGAGAAATTTGGAAATTTTTCAGGATATAAAATTAATTGGAATAAATCAGAAATTCTTCCACTAAATATACATTGTACAAAAGGTTTATTTGATACATTCCCTTTTGTTTGGAAGGAAGAATATATTAAATACCTTGGAATTTTAATAACAAAAACAGTAGACGAAACAATGAAAATTAATGAAAAATGCTTATTACAAAAAGTAACAGAAATGTGTGAGCAATGGAATCCTTTGCACTTATCTTGGTGGGGAAGAGTACAAACGGTAAAAATGATGATTTTACCGGTAGTATGTTACCAAATGGGGATGATACCAGCTTTCTTTCAAGATTCGTTTTATACAAAAATTAATAGGACTTTGACAAAATTTATATGGCTTAATAAAAAACCAAGAATTGCTCTAGCGTCATTACAAAGACCAATTAAGGAGGGAGGGGTAAATTTTCCCAATTTTTATAGGTATCATCAAGCCTATATCTTACGTCATGGTATGTATTGGATCCTCCCAGAACCCACAGATAATACTCCAGATTGGTTTTGGCTAGAATGGAGACTTATGTTTCCATTACGTCTTAATCATGTAATTAGTATCAAGATGCCAAGGTTATACAAAGATCATAAAATATTTATGGATACCTGGAAAACTCTAAAATACATAAGTAATCTTACTCAAATTCCAATTAGTAAATCAACCAACCAAACTATATGGCTAAACCCCAAGATCAAAATTGGCGGTTTTAAAGTCATCTGGAAACATTGGATGATAGCAGGCATTCGCACTTTGGATGATGTAATTAATAATGATAAATTGCTGGAGTTTTCACAATTGCAACAAAAATTTGGTCTCAATAAAACACAATATTTTAAATGGTTGCAATTGAAGCAATCTATTCAGAAAGGGTTCCCTGAATGGAAAGATCTTGCTAAATATCACAGTTTGGAATTCTTATGTTTCCAGATGGACTCAATAGGTCACAAAGCCGCACAGTGGTATAAATTAATATCCGGATATATAAATAAAAAACCAAAAAATGGTCTTAGAGACATTTGGAGCATTGAGATAAAACACCAAATTAGTGCATCTCAATGGCCACGACTTTGGTCTTGGAGGCTAAAATGTACGGTGTCAGCATCTATGAGACAAACTTGGTTTTTTCTTCTTCATAGAGCTTTTTGGACCCCTACTCGTTTACAAAAAATAGATAGTTCAAGATCTAATAGATGCTGGCACTGTCATATTGAAATTGGGACATTAGATCATCTTTTATTCTTTTGTCCATTTATCCTATCATTCTGGAAATCAATTTGGCCCCAAATTAACAGATTGTTAGAAAATCCAGTAGCCTTGACATATGATACTATATTATTTGGAACAACTATGAGAGCAAAAAGTCAAATTTCATCCAGTAATAACAAACTTTTATTTATTTTAACTGGAATTGCAATACAACAAATTACATTCAATTGGAAACAACATGATAGATTGAATTATATGTTCTGGTGGAATTCGGTATGCCACATATATAAAATGGAACACGCTATTGCAACACACAAAGGATACATGAATAAATTTAAAAAAATATGGGGACCATTAACCGATTTTTGTAAAGAAGGATAATTTTTCCCATAAATAAAACTGGAAATATTTGAAGACCGTTAACATGATTTCTCTAATGAACTTTTCCCATGATAAGATAATTGTAAAGAGGGAAATGGGGTGGGTTTTTCAATTTTGATTATTACATACTAAATTAATATTCAAAGAATGTACAATAAAATTGATTAATGTATTATTGATTGGGAAGGAGGGTGGGACAGGGGATTATTATATTAATGTTAAATTTGATATTAATATATGAGTTATTCAAGTGTGTATTTAAGTTTCTATTGAGTTTATTTGTAACACTTGTTGTAACATAAAAAATGAATAAAGATTTTTAAACAAAACACAGAAGAGTCCCTGTTCAAAAGAGCTTAAAATCTTATCAAGACAGACAAACTGGACAAGAAGCTACATCACTACACAGTGCTGAAGTGGAAGAATTACAAAGGGAATGAGAATACTGGTGCTAGAAGGTAGGTTGGAGTTTGGAATTGAAAGCATCTTCAAACAAGTAGGCTTTGAGTCTGGATTTGAATACTGCCAAAGACAGAGCTTGATATACCGAGTTAGTTTGTTCCAGGCATATGGTACAGCAAAGTAGAAGGGTCGGAGTCTGGAGTTGGCCATAGAGGAGAAGGATATAAATAAAGAGAGACTTATCCGATGAGTGGCGTGCCCGTGGGGGGGAGGAGGGAGGGAGAGATAAGAGAGGAGAGATACTGAGAAGCTGCAGAGCAAATACACTTGTAGGTCAGTAAGAAGAGTTTGAACTATATGTGGAAACAGATAGGGAGTCAATGAAATGATCTGAGGAGAGGGATAATGTGGACATCGCAACATTGGTGGAATATGAGGCATGAGCAGAGTTCTAACAGATTGAAGAAGAGAGAGATTGTCTAGTGGAAGACCAATGAGAATCAGGTTGCACTAGTCTAGGTGAGAGGTGATGAGGGTATGGATGAGGCTCTTGGAAGTGCGCTCAGAAAGGAAGGGTCAGATTTTTAGTGATATTGTAGAGAAAGAAATGACAAGTTTTGGCAATCTGTTGGATATGCAAAGAAAAGGAGAGAGATGATGAGACAAAGAGGATGAGGTTGTTGCTCACAGAAATAGAACAAGGGAAAAGAGGAGAGATGGGTTTAGGTTGAAAGATAAGGAGCTCAGTCATGGACATGTTTAATTTTAGAAAGTGGCAAGTCATCCAGGTAGCAATGTCAAACAAACACCTCTCGCCTAGACTGAATATCTGTTGAGATTACAGCTGAAGAGAGATAGATCTGTAAGTTGTCAGCATAGAGGTAATACTGAAAGCCATGGAAGCACCAAGGGAACACGTGCAGATGGAAAAAAAGAAGTGGTCACAGGACAGAACCCTGAGATACACTGACTGACGGTGGGATGGCGGTGGAGGAGGATTCACCACAGCATACAGCATACACTAAAAGTGCAATGGGAAAGACAGGAAGAAAACCATATGAAAACAGAGCCTTGAAATCCAAGCGAGGACAATGTATTAATAAGGAGGTAGTGATTTACCATGTCAAAGCTGTGGATAGATCAAAAAGGATGAGGATGAAGTAGAGGCTTTTAGATTTGGCCAGGAGCAGGTCATTGGAGACTTACTTAAGGGCAGTTTCTGTAGCTTGAGATGAAAAAGTCAAGACAACAGCAATGAACAGCATGTTCAAGTAACTTGGATAAGAAGGGAAGAAGGAAGACAGAACAATAGTTGGAAGGTCAGGTAGGGTCCCAGTGAGTTTTTTGAGGAGTGGGTAACAATTGCATGTTTGAAGGCATTGGGCACAGTTGCGGTGGAGAGTGATAGGTTAAGGATATAGCAAATAGAGGGATGACAACAAGACAGATAGTGGTAAGTAAAGAGAAGGGGATCAGAAGAATAGGTGATGAGTTTCCTCCTCAGTAATTTCAGGAAAGGACGATAAGGTGGTAAGGGATGATTTGGGGGGGGGGGGGGGAGAGCGGGTTGGGGAAGGTAGCTCGGTTGAGAATTCAAGGTGGCACAAGAGCGCTCCTCCAATGCCCATCCATTGCATTTAAGGCATGAAACAGGGATTTTAGGTTCTAAGGACTCCATCACTGTCATTTGAAGAAATTTGAGCACTTAGAAAAAAAAAAGAAGTTGGGAAATCCAAGATGGCACCACTGGAGCATTTTGCCGCCAAAACAGAGCTCTAAAACACTTCAAGGACACTCAAAAATGGTGAATTTAGTATTTTAGGGGTGGGGGACCAAAGATCTAACAGGGGAAACCAATAAAACTAGGGATTTCAGAAACCCCTCCACCCACACTTTCCCCAAAGGCTGTGACAGCCTGTACTCACAGGCCATGTGCTCAGAAAAGGTGCTGCAGCTTGCTTCAGCTCCCTTAAGGTGTAGCTGGGACTGGAAAGGATCGCTGCCTCAACTTGCTTGTCAGATTCTGCACTGAAATCTTAGGGCTGAAAGTCGGACCTCAGTTGGACCACTCGACAATCCCCAATGACCATACCATACTGACTGGAAAAGCGTCACGAGTGGAGGGCCGCAAGGTTCGGTGCTTGGACCCGTGCTCTTCAACATATTTATAAACGACCTGGAAATTGATACGATGAACAAGGTGATTAAATTTGCAGACAAAACGAAGTTATTCCGAGTAGTGAAGACGCAGAAGGATTGCAAAGACCTGTAACGTGACAAACATGCTCGAGAAATGGGCCGCAACATGGCAAATGAGGTTTAACGTGGATAAGTATAAGGTGATGCATGTCGATAACAAAAATCTTATACACGAATACAGGTTGTCCGGTGCAGTACTCAGAGAAATCCCCCAGGAAAGAGACTTGGGAATACTGGTCGACAAATCAATGAAGCCGTCCGCGCAATGTGCGGTGGCGGCAAAAAGGATGAACAGAATGCTAGGAATGATTAAGAAGGGGATCACGAACAGATCGGAGAAGATTATCTTGCCACTGTATGCCCCCACCTGGAATACTGCGTCCAGCACTGATTGCTGTACTTGAGGAAGGACACAGTACTACTTGAAAGGGTCCAGAGAAGAGCAACTAAAATGGTTAAGGGGCTGGAGTTGTCGTACAGTGAGAGATTAGAAAAACTGTGCCTCTTCTCCCTTGAAAAGAGGAGACTGAGAGGGGACATGATCCAAATATTCAAGATAATGAAGGGAATAGACTTGGTAGATAAAGAGAGGTTGTTCACCCTCTCCAAGGTAAGGAGAATGAGAGGGCACTCTCTAAAGTTAAAAGGAGATAGATTCCGTACAAATGTAAGGAAGTTCTTCTTCACCCAGAGAGTGGTGGAAAACTGGAAAGCTCTTTCGGAGGCTGTTATAGGGGAAAACACCCTCCATGGATTCAGGACAAAGTTAGACAAGTTCCTGCTGAACCAGAAAGGCTAGACTCAGTGCACTGGTCTTTGACTTAAGGACCGCCGGGGGAGCGGACTGCTGGGCACGATGGACCACTGGTCTGACCCAGCAGTGGCAATTTTTATGTTCTTATGTACTGTGTTTCATAGTGTGAAACACACCTGCATCGGGGGTACTGTGACCTGTGCTGCAGTCTGAAGTAGCTGGTTCTAGGAGAAGAAATCATGGCCTCAGACCGACTGTTTCTCCAACGCTGAATCTTCGGAATGTCAGTCTGACTGGAGTCTGAGTCTTGAACCCCTATGGTTCTGTGCACACGAATGTGGGGAGGCATCCTACGGAGCTCTGCGAACCCCCTATGGATGCCTGACAACCTGCGCTCAAGTCCCTAGCCAAGCCAGTAGGCGAGAAATGCTACACAGGTAACAGACTCTGAGCTCCAAAAAAGCAGAGCTGCACCCTCAGCGAGGGGAGCTCTAAGCATTGAGAGTTGACAAAAAACTGCAACCCCCCCAAAAAAAAAATAAAAAAAGGTACAGAAAAGACCAAAAACAAATAAATATACAAAGCAGATCAGAAAGACTCGAGCTCACATTCAGAAGGAAAAACTGAAGGAGGCAGCAGAGTCTTCTAATGAAGGAGGAGGGATTCAAAAGCTGGAGTGGATTCCTTCTGCATGGCTCAAGAACATGGGGGTATTACTTGTCTGTCCAGAATAATACACCTATTGCACTAGAAGAGGATGTTAGGGCTAGGAGCCTAGATACATAATAGTCAGAGGAGTTTTTTGCATGAATGTTGAAATCACCAAGGATGAGGGAGGGAGATGAATGTTTAAGAAAGAGAGAAAGCCAGGAGTTGAAATCAGTGTAGAATGAGAGAGGGACTTATCAGGGGATCAGTAAATTACGGCTACGCAATGGGACAGAGATGCAAAAAGACGAATAGTGTGGATTTCAGAGGAAGAGAAGCGGTGAGACTGAGGTGGAAGAAGTGGTTGAAATCTACAAGAGGTGAGTAGCCCACCACCTCCCTTACCAGCAGAGCGAGGTGCATGGGAGAACAGATAGATTCCATGACACAGGGCGGCAGCCAAAGTAGAGTCATCCGTGCAGATCCAGGTCTCATTCAGTGCGAGCACATGGAAAGATTGGGAGATGAAGAGGTTGTGAATGTAAGCAAGCTTATTAGAGACAGAGCGGGCATTCCACAGGGCACATGAGAAGGGCAGAGAAGAGGGGAGAAGAAGCGACAAAAATAAGATTGGTAGCATTGTGGTGTGATCCAGATGAATAGGGTGGGAGTTGGTTGGGGTTGATATCTCCAGCAGAAAGCAAAAGAAGGAACAAAAAAATAAAACAACAGGTGAAAGAGGGGGAAGCAACAACCTATTAGCGACGCAAACAGCGAAACTTGACCACCCCATCTCCAACATGCTGACAACAATGACCGACTTCAAATCATTTTGAAAATAAATCAAAACCCTGCAATTCAAAAAATTTATCTAGATATCAAAACACATCCCCTTGTCCATCCCCTCTCTTGTAAATTTCCCTTCAAAGTCTCTACCACTCTTGTAATTTTCCCTTCAAAGACTAAATCATGTAAAAAGCACCCTAAATTGTAATTTTCCTAGAAATGTCCAGTTATCTTCTTTTGTAATCCACCTAGAACTGCAAGGTACTGGGATAATAGAAGTCACTAATGTAATGTGAATCCGAAAGCCCCAGAACTCGAACATTTTGGAATCCGAACTTTTTTTTTCAGTAAATTTTGTCTCGGAATCCAAATGCTGCTTTGGAATCTGAACCCGCGTTGCTCAGCCCAAAGCTTCCCCTCTAACGCAGCTTCCTGTTTCCGCCTGGGAGGAATGCTTTGGGCTGTGCAATGGTTGCAGTTCCTGTATGCTCGGATCTTGCTGCCTCTGCCACATGGGACCGATCTTGCTGCCTCAGACAGGTGGGCCCGATCTTGCTGCTTTTTTCAGGGGGAGTCGATCTTGCTGTGTCAGACAGGTGGGCCCGATTTTGCAGCATCAGACAGGGGGATCTGATCTTGCTATTTCAGCCACGGGGGACCCGATCTTGCTGCCTCTGCCAGGGGGACCCGATCTTGCAGCCTCTGCCAGGGGGACCCGATCTTGCAGCCTCTGCCAAGGGGACCCGGTCTTGCAGCCTCTGCCAAGGGGACCCGGTCTTGCTGCCTCTGCCAGGGAGACCCGGTCTTGCTGCTTCTGCCAGGGGAACCCGGTCTTGCTGCCTCTGCCAGGGGAACCCGGTCTTGCTGCCTCTGCCAAGGGTACCCGGTCTTGCTGTTTCTGCCACTAAGCCAATCTTGCTGCCTCTGCCAGGGGGACCTGGTCTTGCTGCCTCTGCCAGGGGGACCCGGTATTGCAGCTTCTGCTAGGGGGACCTGGTCTTGCTGCCTCTGCCAGGGGGACCCGGTATTGCAGCCTCTGCCAGGGGGACTCAATCTTGCTGCCTCTGCCAAGAGGACCGAATCTTGCTGCCTCTGCCAAGAGAACTTGGTCTTGCTGTTTCTGCCACTGAGCCAATCTTGCTGCCTCTGCCAAGGGGACCTGGTCTTGCTGTTTCTGCCACTGAGCCAATCTTGCTGCCTCTGCCAGGGGAACCTGATTTTGCTGTTTCTGCCACGTGGGTCCAATCTTGTTCCTGCACAGTCCTCAGGCCACCTATATTAGCCATGTGTCCAGTGGAAAATAAAAGCAAGAGGAAAGCTGTTAGAGCTACAGTTGAAGAAAGAGCTTATTGCTAAGCATGAAAGCGGTACGCATGTGGTTGATCTTGCTGCTATGTTTGGGATGCCTAAATCGACTGTGTGTACAATTTTGAAAAATAAAGAAGCTATCAAAGCAGCTAATGTGGCCAAAAGGGTTACTACACTGACCTCTAGGAGATCAAAAAGCATGGAAGAGATGGAAAAACTGCTCTCGATTTGGATTAATGAAAGACAACTTGCTGGTGATGTGATTTCAGAGACAATCATTTGTGAGAAAGCCAAAGTTCTTCATGAAGTTCTAGTGAAAGGCCTGCCTGATACTACTGATGAAAAGGAGGAGTTTAAAGCCAGTAGAGGGTGGTTCGAGAACTTTAAGAAAAGGACTGGGATCTATAGCGTTGTTATGCATGGGAAGGCAGTCGGTTCTAATTTTGAAGCAGCTGAAGAGTTTGTAAAGGAGTTTAAGGAGTTTGTGATCAGTGAGGGCTATGTTTCGAACCAAGTGTTCAATTATGACGAAACTGGCCTCATTTGGAAAAAGATGCCCAGGTGAACATACATCTCAAAGGAAGAAAAGTCTGTACCCGGCCATAGCCAATAAAAGACCGCCTTACTCTTTTGGTGTGGTGTAATGCTAGTGGGGACTGCAAGATTAAACCTCTCCTTGTATACCATCAGAAAACCCACGGGTCTTTAAGAATAATAACATCATTAAGAGCAAACTTAATGTTATGTGGAGATCGAATGTGAAAGCATGGGTTACCAGGCAGTTCTTCACCGAGTGGATACACGAGGAGTTTGCTCCTCATGTAAAGGCTTATCTGCAGGACAAAAACCTCCCGATCAAGGCTCTCCTTGTCCTCGACAATGCTCCTGCACATCCACCAGGGCTGGAGGATAATTTGGTGGGCGAATATAGCTTCATCAAGATCAAATTTTTGCCCTCCAATACCACTCCTCTTATACAGCCAATGGATCAGCAGGTGATCTCAAACTTCAAAAATTGTACACCAAGGCTATGTTCCAGAGATGTTTTGAAGTTACAAATGAAACGGAACGGACTGCGAGAGTTCTGGAAGGATTATGACAATATCCTCCATTGCCTAAGAATCATTGAGAAAGCATGGAGGGAAGTGTCTTTGAGAACATTGGTCTCTGCCTGGAAAAACCTCTGGCCAGAATGTGTTGCTGAAAGGAACATTGAAGGCTTTGAAGAACCACCTGTTGTTCCTGACATCGTATCTCGGGCAAGTCCATGGGTTTGGAAGTCAGCGAAGAGGATGTCAACAAGTTAGTGGATGATCACAAGACAGTGCTGACAAGAGCTTCAGCACCTCAACCAGCAGCATCAGAAAGAAGTAGCCCAAGAAATTTCTTCAGGGGAGGAAGAGGGAGATGCAGGTACCATACCCACAGCTGCCGCCTGGCAAGGAGAAGCGAGAAAGTGATCTGGCTAGGCAAGAGAACTCCAGAGCATAACCATCCCAAATCACCTCCAGGACTCACTGATCAGTTGTGATCTTGGCCCACCCCTAGTAAAACTTCCATAACCGGGTGCCCACCAACATCAAGGAAGGCACCAGCATGGAGTCATTGGGTGGGGCGGGTGAACTGGTGGAGTGATCATGCCTCCCCCCAAGAGGACTGCATGCGCTGAAGAAAACAGCCCCAGGGAGACCCGGAGGCAGGAAAGGAAGCTGCTTCTCGACCAGTGTGGTATCTGCGGAAATCATGCAAACACCCCAGAGCCACCATACCCTGCACAGGCGGGCAGCCACAGTATTCAGGAAGACGGGGAACCTTATAATCGGTTAAGGTCTGAACCAACTTGTCCAAATCTTCACCAAACAAGAAAGACCCCCTAAAGGGAAATTTTGTCAGCTTAGCCTTAGATGCTGCATCCGCTGATCAAGCCCAGAGCCACAGGATAAGATGATCGGCCATCCCAAGAGCCATGGACTTGACCGTCGCCCACAACAGAGCATACATGGCTACGTCCTGTTTCACCAAAGACCAGTCAGCAGACTCTCGGTCAAGGACACACACGGCCCACCGAAACCCAAGCCCAAGCCACCAAACCGCCACACATCGCTGCCTGGACCGCTAGGACAGTGACATCAAAATTCTGCTTAAGAAGAGACTCTAACCTAAGCTCTGAGTCCCCAGCAACATATGCCGTTTTGTGATGGCCGAAACCACTGCGTCCACCACTGGCAACTTCAAGGTATCCCTATCCGCCAGGATGGGATATAGGCGAGCCATAGAGCACACAAAACAAAAGGGCAACTCTAGCACCTTCCACTACGCAAACACAACATCCTAATGCATAGGAAAAGAGCGGGAGGCTGAGCAGATCCCCCACACGTGGGGGCTCCTTCACATCCTCCTTGAAGCGCAACACCAAGGAAACCTAAAGAATAAGCTCCTTGAGCTCTTCCTGCTGAAAGATACGAACCACCGATGCATCCTCGCCAGCTGACGAACTGAAAAACCTCCACCAGCCTCATCTGTCCCCCCCCAAGAGGATACTGGAGGTCCACCAGGGGGTCAAGGTCCTCTTCAAGCGAAAGCTGCTCCCCGTACAAAAAATCATTGTCCCAAGAGACCCTCAGCTGCTTGGACGAAAGGGGAGGAGACGGGGACGAAACCAGCGCTGAGGAGGGCCGAGCCAGAGTGGACGCAGAGGGAAACCCCCCTCCCCGAGACTCCCGGGATGGAAGCAGGACCAGCTGCCAAGGCTAAAACAAAATCAGGGAAAAAAACCCTGGCGGCCCAATGGGACTCACTGCCAAAGCAGAGGACCCAGCGGACTGCCTCTGTCTCTCCAATAAAGGGGGTTGATCATCTAAGGCTGCAGACAAAATGGAGGCGCTTCCCACCAAAATCAGAGCAAAGCCCGCTGAGAAAAATGCCCCTAAGGCTATTGCGGCTGAGAGGCCTGAACCGCCCCAGCCGCTAAAGCAGGCAAGCCGGCAGCAGCAGTAAGGGAGTCCCTAGCAGCTTTGGTGGTAAGAGAAACCCTATTTCCCTGACCGTCGGCAGCTGAGGAAAGCCCAGGCTTCCCCACTGTCGGCATGTGAAGCACTCGTGAAGGGGATTACTGGATGCTGGCACCTGAAGCCAATGAGGATTCCCCTTTGGGGCGGCTGGCACACTGCAAGCACAGGCCGGCCGCATCAACCTCATGTCTGGAGCACTTTTTCCCTTTAAAAGTGCTCATTGCACAATACGCGACCTAAGGAAAGAGTGCCGTTTAACAATAAAAATCAATTGCAGTCAGGGTGCTCAGGGAGTTGAGTGATGTCTTGGCGGAGCCTCTGTCAGCGCTCTTCAACCTCTCCCTTAGTTCAGGAAGCGTCCCGTTGAGACTGGAAGAAGGCTAACGTCATTCCACTCCACAAGAAAGGCTCCAAGACAGAAGCGGCAAACTACAGACCAGTGAGTCTCACATCAATAGTGAGCAAACTAATGGAAACTTATCAAACACCAATTAGATACGATCCTGAATGAAGAGAACCTATGGGATCCCCGTCAACATGGATTTACTAAGGGGAGATCCTGCCAATCCAACCTGATCAGCTTCTTTGACTGGGTGACGGGGAAGCTAGATGTTGGAGAGTCCCTGGACATCGTATACCTGGACTTTAGCAAAGCATTCAATAGCGTACCTCATCGCAGGTTGCTAAGCAAGATGAGTTCCATAGGATTGGGCGACACATTGACGAAGTGGATTGGGAACTGGCTTAGAGGTAGGGTTCAAAGGGTAATGGTGAACGGCACCCCCTCTGAAATGACGGAGGTGATCAGCGGAGTGCCCCAGGGCTCTGTCTTGGGCCCGATACTATTCAATATCTTTATAAGGGACTTGGCAGAAGGGCTCCGAGGTACATAAGAACATAAGAAGTTGCCCCCGCTGAGTCAGACCAGAGGTCCATCTTGCTCAGCGGTCCGCTCCCGCGGCGGCCCATCAGGCCTGGTGCCTGAACAGTGATCCCTGATTAATTTTATAACTTACCTCTAATCCCATCCCTATAATCTACCTCTACTCTTATCTGTACCCCTCAATCCCTTTATCTTCCAAGTACCTATCCAAAGCTTCTTTGAACCCCTGTAGCGTGCTCCTGTTTATCACATCCTCCGGTAGCGCGTTCCATGTATCCACCACCCTCTGTGTGAAAAAGAACTTCCTAGCGTTTGTTCTAAACTTCTCCCCTTTCAATTTCTCTGAGTGCCCCCTTGTACTTGTTGATCCCCTTAATTTGAAAAATCTGTCCCTGTCTATTTTTTCTATGCCCTTCATGATCTTGAAGGTTTCTATCATGTCTCCTCTAAGTCTCCGCTTTTCCAGGGAGAAAAGCCCTAGCATTTTCAGTCTGTCAGTATATGAGAGGTCCTCCATACTCTTTATTAGCTTAGTTGCTCTTCTTTGAACTCTCTCAAGTACCTCCATGTCCTTCTTGAGGTACGGCGACCAGAATTGAACACAGTACTCCAGGTGCGGGCGCACCATAGCACGATACAGTGGCAGGATGACATTATTTGCCGATGACGCCAAACTAAGCAATATAGTGGGCAAAAGCACAATGGATAAAAATTCAATGCCCGACAATATGATGCATGATCTACTCTTACTAGAGAACTGGTCTAAGACATGGCAGTTCAGCTTCAATGCCAAAAAATGTAAAGTTATGCACCTGGGTACCAAAAATCCATGCAGAACTTATACCCTTAATGGCGAGATCCTAACAATAACGGTAGCAGAACGAGACTTAGGGGTGATCATCAGTGAGGACATGAAGGCTGCCAATCAAGTGGAGCAAACTTCTTCCAAGGCAAGACAAATCATAGGTTGCATACGCAGGGGTTTCGTCAGCCGTAAGCCTGAAGTCATTATGCCTTTGTATAGATCCATGGTGAGACCCCACCTGGAATACTGTGTGCAATTCTGGAGGCCGCATTACCGTAAGGATGTGCTGAGGCTGGAATCGGTCCAGAGAATGGCCACCCGGATGGTCTCAGGACTGAAGGATCTCCCGTACAAAGAACGGTTAGATAAATTACAGCTATACTCGCTCGAGGAGCATAGAGAGAGGGGAGACATGATCGAGACGTTCAAGTATCTCACGGGCTGCATCGATGCAGAGGAGGATATCTTCTTTTTCAAGGGTCCCACGGCAACAAGAGGACATCCGTGGAAAATCAGAGGCGGGAAACTGCGCGGTGACACCAGGAAATTCTTTTTCACCGAAAGGGTGGTTGATCGCTGGAATGGTCTTCCACTTCAGGTGATTGAGGTCAGCAGCGTGCCTGATTTTAAGACCAAATGGGATCGACACATGGGATCTATTCGCAGGGTAAAGGCAGGGGAGGGTCATTAGGGTTGGCAGACTGGATGGGCCATGGCCCTTTTCTGCCGTCGATTTCTATGTTTCTAAGGCTTCCCTTCAGTCCAGCACTGCCTCAGGATTTTTTTCTTTTTTCTGTTAGAGCAGACTCCACTGACTCTCTAAGCCATAAGCCTTGCCGGTATCAGTGGCAAGGCTTACAGATGAGGCACCTCTACAAAATCGGGGAGGTGGAGGAAATGGGGGGGGGAGACTCAACTCGTGACCCGTCGAGTGTGACACCCCCGAGGTCGATCGGGTCCCCCCAAACTCAGTCTGACCCCAGATGGGGACAAGAAGGCCACTAAACAACTTCCAACAGACCTACACTAAGAACATAAGAACATAAGCAGTGCCTCTGCCGGGTCAGACCAGAGGTCCATCCCGCCCAGCAGTCCGCCCCCGCGGCGGCCCAATCACCAGAAGGGGCCCCCTTGCCCCCTAACCCAGGAAGACTGGCAATAGCTTACCACATCTGCTTGGAGACTGAGAACAGACTGAATATATTAGGGGAAAGCACAGCTACTTGTACTACAGCCAAAAGGTTTTGTCTCAGTCTCCACCTTCTGCGCTATTACCCACCAGTGAACTGGGCCAGTCTGAAGAGTTGCTAAAGAATTTAATTTTTTATGCAGTAGTTATCCTAACTAGAGGTCTGCATGGGAATGGGGATCACGGAAATCCCACGGGTCCCATGGGAATCCGGTGGGGATCCCCCTAGGTCAACGGGACTACCATGTGGACCCCTCCCAGGCCCACGGGACTCCCCTCCAAGGCTGACGGGACTCCCACGGGGATGGACTCGGAGTTCCTATCACGAGGCCTACCTAATTTCCGGTCCGAGTCCGGCGCCGAGCTGAGCTCCCAATGAATCAGCAGCAACAGTCTCTGTCACGTAGGCATGGAGCTCCATGCCTACGTGACAGAGTCTGTGTGCCTACATGTTGAGCTCCATGCCTACGTGACAAAGACTGTTGATGATTTGTGGGGAGGTGTCAGGTGCAGGCTAGAGCAGGTGGACAGAGTCATCCTCCTCCCCCCGAAACAAACCTGAAATGCGCTAACTTTGCCGGGCCCGGTTTTGCTGCTCAAGCCGTGATCTGTGGCTCAGAGCTGAGCGGGGATCGTTGGACGCCAAGGGCTGCTGAGCCGAAGTTCAAAAACCCAGCGTGGAGCTGCAACCCGGGATCTTGACAGCAGCAAGCAAGGATGAAAACTGCTCTGCTGCTACCAGAATGATCCAGCTTTCTGAAGCCTCGTGAGCTTGGATGGTCTGCTCTGACTACCAAAACTTGCCATTTCTTTCCCTCACTCTGGCTCTCTTAATCCACTTCTTATTTCCTAGTCTGTCACTAATTCTATCATCTTTCTCTCCCATCATTCAGCATTTTCCCCTCTCTCTCTGCTCCCCTTATATTCAGCATTTGTCCTTTCTCTCTCTTTTCTCTCCAGCAACTTCCCTCTCCTCCATTTCCATCCAGCATCTGCCCCCTCTCTCTCTTTCCATCCAGCATATGCCCCTCCCCCTCTTTCCATCTAGCATCTTCCCCTCTCTCTCCTGCTTCTGCCCAGCATCTGGTCTCCTCTCTTCCTCCTTTCTGCCCCCTCTGTCACCCCATCCATCATCCACCCTTCTCTCTCCCCCTTCCATCCAGCATCTGCCCATCCTTCTCTCCCCCCTTTCAGCCCAGCATCTGCTTCATTTCTCTTTCTCTCCCTTCTATTCGGTGTCTGCCCCATCTTTCTCTTTTCTCCCTTCTATCCACATCCTCCCCCTCTCCTCCCTTCCATTCAATGTCTTCTTCCCCTCGCCTTTTCTTTGCATCCATCAGCTGTCTTTTTCTCTCTCCCCAGGCATTCCAGCTTGTCTGTTATCTTTCTCCTTTCATCCAGTGTGTCTGATCCCTCCCCCTTTATATTTACAGTCTGTCTCCTCTCACCTCCTACATCCAGTATCTACCCCTTCCCACCTGATACCTCAGCCGTCACCAGAATTATGCGAAGCCTTTCATAAGAACATAAGAAGTTGCCCCCGCTGAGTCAGACCAGAGGTCCATCTTGCTCAGCGGTCCGCTCCCGTAGCGGCCCATCAGGCCTAGTGCCTGAACAGTGATCCCTGATTAATTTTATAATTTTACCTCTAATACAATCCCTATAATCTACCTCTACTCTTATCTTATCTTTCCTCCGACGTCAGCTCTGACTTCAGAGGAAGACTTCTGGGTCGGATACATATGGCGTGCTGCAGGCTGCCTCCAACCCCTGCTGTTATCTGGACTTGAATGAAGGGGTGGGAGGGAGTGCATTTTTGGACACAGAAGGCATGAACTTGGAAGAGAGGATGGATGAAGGGTGGGACAGAGATTCTGAAGTGGGGGAGGAAATGCATTTTTGAACACAGAAAGCATGAACTGGGGAGAGAGGAAGGGAGGGAAAGAGATGCTGAGGTGGGGGAGGGAACAGAAAGGGAGAATTGGGCGTGGGTGTGTCAGTGAGCAGGAAAGATAGATGGTTGTGTACACACGGGGAATGGAACTAAAAGGAGAATTTTTGGTCATAGGAAGGGAGGGAGGTACATATAATAGGGAAGAGAAAGATGAGTGAGAAATGTGGTGGAAAGGGAACAGTGGGACAGATTGAAAGGGATGCAAGAGGGAGGAATGTTGGACATAAGTGGTGAAGGGAATGGAGGGAGAGTTGTGGCATGGTGCTGGAGAGGGGTGATAGAACAGAAGGAGAAATGTTGAGCATGGGACTGGTGGGCAGGCACGAAAGATGAGAAAGGGATAAATGCTGGACCATGGTAGGAGGAACCAATGGACAGCAACAGAAGAATTTACAGAAGATGTGAAGCGGAAAAAAGAAACTGGGACCAACTTGATGGAAAAATAAGTTTCCAGACAACAAAGGTAAAAAACGGAATTTATTGACTAAAATATGTTAGCTTTGGGAAATGTATATAGCAGATGTCTTTGTATTGTGTTCAAAAGAAAAGGAAATGCATTTCTGGTTTTATTTCTACAGTGTTGAAGTACTTGCTGACCCTTGCTGTGGCTGGTGGGGATTCCCAAGCATCGCCAGCAGAAGTCCTCCTCTAGAGACAGCCAGAACTTCCCTCCACCAAGCACAGCAGTCGCTGGCAACATCCATGAGCCACTGAGGTGCCAGCATCTGTAACTCAGGAATGCTACTGCTGCCTGCCAAGCTTGGCAAAAGGGACCCCCCGGCCAACTGCAGAGGAAGTCCTCAGCTGAAAGCTTGGGGGTCCTCATAGCTGAGTATTTCTATTTACATTAGAGGCTCTGGTAGAAACCCGTTTACAAAGTATGTATTCTTCCCAATTAATATTTCCAAATTAATAAAGTGTCTTTGCTTATTTGTAAATGGGTCTCTACCAGAGCCTTTAATTCAGTAGCATAATTAAATGAATTAACTGTTTCTGAAGTTTATAGGGACGGGCGAGGACGGAGGGATTCCTCGTGCTGATGGGAAAGAACGGAGGGATTCCTCGTGGGGACGGATGGATTCCTCACAGGGACGAGTGGGGACGGATGGGATTTTGGCGGAGACGGGTGGGATTTCTGTCCCTGCGCAACTCTCTAATTTCCTAACTTGAGCAACAAAGCAAGCAACTTTAACATTTGGATCTTCTTATTTTAAAAACTTGCATTTTCAGTTCTGACAAATTAAACTGAAAAAAAAAAAGAACGACTGCAGATGATAGTTGACAAGCAAACATGCATTTCATCATTCGAGCCACGTTTTGAGTTAATTTGCACTCAAAAACAAGCTCATCCATCGTATTGATTAACAATTATATTCTATCTACTTTAATTTTACTATTGTTACAATTACCCATACATTGCTTAAAGAACTTTAAATAAATAACTCAAATTTAAATTTTTGTTTTTCAATTTTATAATTTCAATTACAATGTGCCATGAAAAACATTTGCTCCGTTTAGTGTGCTAGAGCTTAAACCATTTGAGGCACTGTTTTACACTCTATGACATCATCAAAATGAATTGTACTCCTTCCTGTCTTCCTCAGACATCACATACAATTATTCTCCAGACCCTAATTATCTTCTAAACGTTTAACAGAGCTACTTATTGTGCAATAAATAGACCTGTAAAAACCAAAACATCCACAATGTCTTTAAAAACTGTAATTTCCCCTGGTCTGTTTCTGTTTAAAATGTATTTTATTTGGCACATTGTTTTGGCATTTTTGTACACCGCCTAGAAGGCTTGATTGGGCAGTATAAGAAATTTTAACTAAACTTGAAACTTGAACCAGTCAAGCAGCTTTTCATCCCCATTCAGCAATTATACTCTAAGCAGCAGTGGTGAGGCACCATCTTTAAATGCTTAGAATATTCACAGAATATTTAAGTTCTATCATCACCCCAATATCTACAGCCAAACATGGTCCTAAATAGACAAAATATAGCAACTCTTAGAATTAGCTTAGCTAGCTGCCCCCTGGAAAACATGCCCATTCATGCTGTCAGAGATTCAGTAGCTCCACTATGCTTCGGTCTTGAGCTGTCATGTTACCTAAGAAATACTTAACTTATTGGTACTCTCCTTCAGTTGACATACATTTTAACCTTGTGCTCAGCTACCAATTTCAGCCCTGTAGTTCAGTGACAAAGAGATGGCTAAATAAAGGAATCAGAGTTGAGACAGAAAAGAATGATCTTACCAGTACATAGGAATATACAGCACATCACCAGGTCCCACCACCACTTCATAGCCGACCACATTCCTGAAGTTTGGGAACTTCTCGTAGTCAGGATTCTCAAAGTCCACCTGGCAGAGGAGGAGGAGGAGGCAGGAGAACCTTAAAGGTACATAGCATAAGAAATCCCAGGTTGCTACAGAATGGGGCTTCTAAATTGTGGCTTTGGACAGGTGACATCTGCAGAGCAACATAACAGGATAAAACGTGTGTGTTAAATTACGGCAATACTAGTGTACAGGTGAAAGAGGGAACATGGAGGAAAACCAGATGCTGGACCTCTCTGTTAGTGTGCACAGATCTGCCTTAGAGTGAATGACAGTGGTGTGCCAAAGTTCCCAAGGTGTCGGCCACTCACCTGGCTCTGCCTGTCACACGGATGGTGTACAGGATAAGGGTAAAGACACTCAAACTGATCGGGCGGAAACAGGATACAGCGCTTGTAACCCTTAATCTGAGCAAAGAAGTTCTGCTGCTCATCATAGTGTGCTGGCGTCACATTCCCTGTAAATCAATGCAACAACAGTAATTGGTGATCTGTATGGCAACTTCCAATTATAGCTGGATAAACAGGCATGGGGTGGGGGGGGGGGGAAAAGCAATTTCTCAGGTAACATAAAGTGAGCAGCAGAGCTTTATTGAATTTGGGGCAAAGGTCCTATGAGGCATGACTACTTCTTCCCTTTCCCTGCTCTGCTGTATGGAAGGATACTTCCCAGCTGTAACACTCCTTATGAGTAGTAGGATACTGTCTTTTGTCAAACCCATGTGCCTAGCAATGGTCATAAATATTTTGTAAATAGCTTTTAAACTGTGACATCATAGAGGGGCACAGGAGAATAAAGATTTACAGTGGTACCTCGGTTTACGAGTGCACTGGTTTGCGAGTGCTTTGCAAGACGAGCAAAACATTCGCAAATTTGGTGCCTCGTAAACCGAGCTTGCCTCGCTGTATGAGCGCCCCCCCCCCCCCCGAGAACCGGCACCCCCCCCCCCCCCGCCG
Organism: Geotrypetes seraphini; assembly: GCF_902459505.1. NCBI lineage: Eukaryota > Metazoa > Chordata > Amphibia > Gymnophiona > Dermophiidae > Geotrypetes > Geotrypetes seraphini. The sequence goes on from NC_047087.1 coordinate 183,173,418, forward strand.
CCATTGGGCACCCCCCCCGCCGCCACCTGAGATCCCCCAACCTACCTGAACCCTCTTCTTACTTCCAGTGTAGCCTCCGCATCGGCACCAGCATGTTCTGTGCCTGAAAATCTGCTTCCTGTGCCGGGCTTTGAGCATGCGTGCATGCTCAAGGCCCGGCACAGGAAGCAGATTTTCGGGCACAGGACATGCTGATGCCGGCGATACCGATGCGGAGGCTACACTGGAAGTAAGAAGAGGGTTCGGGTGGGTTGGGGGATCTCAGGTGGCGGCGGGGGGTGCCCGATGGCGGCAGGGGGGAGTGCTGGATCGCGGGGGGGAGGGTACCCATTCGCGGGAGGGGGCCCTTCAGGGGGAGCTATGCCGGTTCTCTTGGGGGGGGAGGGGAGCAGCGCTGCTGGCCTCGGGGGGGGGGAAGGTTTGGGGTGGGAACATATCAAAGCAAGTTTCCCTTACTTCCTATGGGGAAACTTGCTTTGATATACGAGCATTTTGGATTACGAGCATGCTCCTGGAACGGATTATGCTCGTAATCCAAGGTACCACTGTATATGCAAAAAGGTAAAAATCAGTTGATGTGTGCTCATTAAGATGTGTTTCTATGGGGGGGCGTGGCTTGGACGCGCATCCCGATGGTCGGGTAAACGAATAGCTCCATGATCAAAAGCTATAATTTTTGAAATTACTAAAAAAAAAAAATCAAAATTCAAAAGAAAAATATCTAAATATTGAAAGACAATGACGTCTAGCAAACAGAACAAAAGCGATTTAGGAGCAGGAGGATCCGGTACAGGAAGTAATAAACGATCAAAACCGGAGCCAAGCATCACTCCTTCAAAAGCTCCACTGCCATCAGATGACAACCTCGATGTAATGGAAGAATTAAGACAAATTAAAGAAATTGTTCTGGACAGCAACAAAAAACTACAAAAAGCTATTGAAGATGCAGCAGCATTAACTAAAAGAGTGGAAGTGACGGAAAACAGAATAAACTTAATAGAGGATAACCTTGAACAACTTAATCTGAACGCAAGACAAAACAAAATCATATGGAAAGAGGTAGAAGAAATTAAAAAAGACCTTGAAGACAGCCGGAACCGTGAAAGAAGAAATAATTTAAGAATAATAGGAATACCGGAAGGGGTAGAAAAAAATAATCCTATTACTTTTTTGGAACACTTTCTACCTAAAGTGCTACCATTAAAATTTAAAACACCACTGGAAATCGAAAGGGCACACCGGATACCAACACAAAGGAAAACTTCACAAACTGGACCAAGGACATTAATATTCAAACTACTGAGACATCAACAAGCGCTGGAAATCTGTCAATTAGCTAAAGAAAATAAAAATCTCAAATGTCAAGATTCAAAAATACATATTGTCCCTGACTTTGCGAGGGAAACTGCATTAAAAAGGAAAAAAATTTTAGATATGAGACCACAACTGAAATCTTTAGGAGCTAGATATGGGCTCCTTTATCCAGCAATAATGAAGATCACTATTGCAAATAAAACTCAGAATTTTACAGATCCAGCAAAACTACAAGAATTTCTGGATCAATATGAACAACCCATGACATCCTAAACATCTTAATGGAAAACCTAATGAGAAAAATGAGTATGTATAGATCTGTTAATACTTTACTAAAATATTCACCATATAAGAATTGATTTTATTAATAATATGACTTACAGTTAAAATTTAGAACTTTGAAGTGGATTCAAAAAACAACGGACTGAAACTACATGTGCTGCAGCACACACATGGAACTATACAAAACCAACATTCTATGAAGGAAATAAAAGAAATAAAACAAACTTTATAAAAGTACATAAACTTATACTTTTTAAAGGAAAGTTTTATAAACATTTTGAAGAAAATGTACTTACAGAAGAAAACGTGGATTAAATGGAGATCCGAATGAAAAATTTACAGAGAAGTAAATATGGTAACTAAATATGGGAGTGGTTATATACAAACAGGAAATGTGGTTGATGGACAGGAAAAATCTCCAATCACGCTGCTGGGGAGTTACAAAATACAAAACAAAAAGAGATTGGTTGACAGAGAGAATATCCTGTAAAAGGAAGTGCTTCCGTTTTGATTCTAAAATGTTGCTAAGTTTGTTATGAAAGAGAGGAGATTCAGTCTGGAATAACACAGAATAAATCCAAAAAGACTGTGCTGTATGTAAGGTGTAACTGATTTTCTCCTTCTCAAATACTGAACTAGCTTCAAAGTTATTCAGCGCTTTTATTTCTCTGGCACTTTGACTGACGGGCTGTCCTCAATACATCTTCATTACTTGCTCTCTTGAGGGAATGATGAATGTCTTGGACTATTTAGCAGAAACAATGAGAGAGGAATACTGAATCCTACAAGGTTGAACTGAATAGGCAACACAAAAACGTTTTTGGAGACAGAAATTGGGGGAAAGAAAAGAATCTAGGAGTCTTACAACTGGGAATTTTACCTAAATCTCTTCCTCACAACACAAATTGGAGTAAAGGTTGAAAAATAGACTGATTGCAACAAACATACCTATATAAAGACATTTTAAGACACACAGACTCCACTTCATGATCCACATAGTACTATTAAAATAATATTATTAGATATCAGTATAATGAATGTAAAGTTGATTCTTGATAAATTTATGCAAGATTGTAAATCTCATTGATAAATCTTATATAGATTTATCAAAAGATAAGATAATATTTTCTTATATGGATTTAAATACATTAACTTTTTATATAAAATTTATATAAGAAAATTATTTATTTGCTAGATATATAGGAAATATATTAGATAAAGGGAGATAAATTATTAGTAGTAAATAAAGAATATTTTAATTTAGCTTGGGGGAGTTATTTTAACCTAACCTCATCTTGCGTACCCAAGTAATCGTATTTAATAAGAGGGGGAGGGGAGGGAGGGAAATAGGGATACGGGAGGGAATGGGAAAGAAAGATATATAGGAGATATAGAAATAATAAAAGGAAATTATAATTTATTAAATATATTGGGAAAATATATTAATAAAAAACATTATATATCATTATATAGAAAATATATTATAAAAATTATAATTATAAATGTCTCTTAAAATAATATCTTTGAATGTTAATGGTCTAAATCATGTTATAAAAAGGAAAAAAGCATTACTGTTCTTAAAAAGGCAAAATGCAGATTTATGTTGCTTACAAGAGACCCACCTTTCAAACATTGAATCTAATAAGTTGACAGGTGGTTGGATAAAGCATTGTTTTTATTCACCAGCCATAGGGAAAAAAGCAGGTGTTGCTATTCTAGTGAATAAAAAATGCTCAGCTTTATTTAAATTAAAAGAATCAGATGTTCATGGCAGATGGGTAAAAGTGGAAATATGCATGGGAAATACAACCATGACGTTGTTTAATATATATGCCCCTAATTCAAAACAAAATGAATTTTTTAAGACTCTTCAACAACTGATCTTACCACTGGCTACTTCAAATCTAATAGTAGCTGGGGATTTTAATGCTGTTATGGATCCTTTATTAGACAAAAACCCAAGTAGATATATGAAATCGACGGGACTAGATAATTTGGTACAAACTTGTAATTTGACAGATATTTGGCGAATACTTCATTTTAATGGACGGGAATTTTCTTTCTGTTCTCATGTTCATAATTCTTTTTCAAGAATAGATTATATATTTATATCAAAACACCTAGCACATCAAGTAACACAAGCTGCCATTGATCCAATCATATTATCTGATCATGGTGGAGTGTGGATTGAAATTAAAATCACAGATCAAAATACAAATAGACCAATATGGAAATTTGATAATACATTGCTTGCTGACCCAATATTCTGTGAGAATTTTCAAACAAAAATGAAAGATTATTTTCAAATAAATGATAAAGATGAAATCTCTAGGGAAATATTATGGGATGCTTTTAAGGTATCAATAAGAGGACAAATTATTTCTTATTCGGCTTATCTTAATAAACAAAATAGAAAACAATTTTCTAATTTGGAAACAGAAATAAAAATTTTAGAATCAAAATTAATAGAAAAATGGGAATATTCTATACAACAAGAATTATTAAAACTTAAAGTAAAATACAATGAATTCTCATCAAAGATAATAAGAAAAGATTTATTCTCCCAGCAGGCATTGTATTATGGAAACTCAAATAAATCGGGAAGAATATTGGCAAATTATCTCAAAGCGAAAAAAAAGAAATCAAAAATAATTGCTATAAAAGATGAAAAAGGTGACACATTAACACAAATTGAACCTATCTTAAAACAATTTCTAAAATTTTATAAATCTCTTTATACTTCCGAGACTTATTTAAATAAAGAAAAAGATGGTTTAGAATTTCTGAAAATGTTAGAGGGTCCAAAAGTTCCTGAACATATAAAACGAAGTTTGGAAGAGCCAATATCATTAAAAGAATTAGAAACAGCTTTGAAATCCCTTAGAGTTGGATCCGCTCCAGGTGGTGATGGATATACAGTGGAATTTTATAAAACATTTCAAAATTTATTATTACCCTATTTATTAAATCTTTTTCAATATCAACTTAATAAAGGATGTATAAATGGCACTATAGCAGAATCTTTAATTATTGTTTTACCAAAGCCAAATAAAGATTCCACATTGGTTTCAAACTATAGGCCAATATCTTTAATAAATGTAGATGGAAAAATATTAGCAAAAATACTTGCATTAAGATTGGCTAATGCTCTTCCCCATATTATAGGTATGCCTCAAACAGGATTCGTTGCTCAAAGACATTCATCTCATAATACCAGATTAGCATTCCATATGTTATACTTAACAAAGAAAATGAATGAGCCTACTTTTGCTGTTTCTTTAGATGCAGAAAAGGCTTTTGATAGAATAGAATGGACATTTATGTATCAGGCTATGGAATGGTTTGGTATAAGTCCTGGATTCATACAAATGATACAAACATTATATAGCTCCCCCTCTGCTAGATTATATATAAATAATACATTTTCAGAAAAATTTAATCTACAGAGAGGAGTTAGACAAGGATGTCCCTTGTCTCCTTTACTGTTTGATATAGTTTTAGAACCCTTAATATTAGCAATCCAACAAGTAAAGGAAATACAAGGTATACCTCATTCAGATAGAGAATACAAAATATCAGCTTATGCTGATGATTTATTATTATATTTGAGGAATCCAGAATCCACCATTCCACAATTGCTTGAACTAATTGATAAATTCGGAAAGTTTTCAGGGTATAAGATAAATTGGAATAAATCAGAAATACTTCCATTAAATGTACACTGTACAAAAGGTTTATTTAATACATTCTCTTTTGTTTGGAAGGAGGATACTATTAAATATCTTGGAATTTGGATTTCAAAAGATTTAGAAGACACAATGAAAATTAATGAAAAATGTTTATTACAAAAAGTGACAGAGATGTGTGAACAATGGAATCCTTTACATTTATCTTGGTGGGGAAGAGTACAAACAGTTAAAATGATGATCTTACCTGTAGTTTGTTACCAAATGGGAATGATACCAGTTTTCTTTCAAGAATCTTTTTATACAAAGTTAAATAAGGTATTGACAAAATTTATTTGGCTTGGGAAAAATCCCAGAATTGCTTTAGTGACATTACAAAGACCAATTGCGGAGGGAGGGGTAAATTTTCCCAACTTCTATAGGTATCATCAAGCCTATATTTTACGTCAAGGTATGTATTGGATCCTCCCAGAGCCCACTGATAATATTCCAGATTGGTTCTGGCTTGAATGGAGACTCATGTTTCCTTTACGTCTCAGTCATGTAGTTAGTATCAAAATGCCAAGGCTATACAAAGAACATAAAATATTCATGGATACATGGAAAACTTTAAGATATATAAGTAATCTAACTCCTATTCCAATTAGTAAATCAACAACTCAAACGATTTGGTTAAACCCCAAGATCAAAATAGGCGGTTTCAAAATAATCTGGAAAAACTGGATGACAGCAGGTATTCGTATTTTAGATGATATAATAAAAAATGGAAAGTTGCTGGAGTTTCCACAATTGCAACATAAATTTGATCTTAAAAAAACACAATATTTTAAATGGTTGCAATTGAAGCAATCCATTCAGGTAGGGTTCCCTGAATGGAAAAATCTTACTAATTATCACAGTTTGGAATTCCTGTGTTTCCAGATTAATTCAACAGGTCATGAAGCTGCACAGTGGTATAAATTAATATCCGGTTATATAAATAAAAAACCAAAAAATGGTCTTAGAGACATTTGGAGCATTGAGATAAAGCACCAAATTAGTGCATCTCAATGGCCACGACTTTGGTCTTGGAGGCTAAAATGTACGGTATCAGCATCTATGAGACAAACTTGGTTTTTTCTTTTACATAGAGCTTTCTGGACCCCTGTTCGATTACAAAAAATAGATAGCTCTAGGTCAAATAGATGCTGGCATTGTCATGTTGAAATTGGGACATTAGATCATCTTTTATTCTATTGTCCATTCATCTTAACATTCTGGAAATCAATCTGGCCCCAAATAAATAGGATGTTAGAAAATCCGATAGCCTTGACATATGATACCATATTATTTGGAACAACTATGAGAGCAAGAAGTCAAATATCATCAAGTAATAACAAACTTCTTTTTATTTTAACTGGAATAGCAATACAACAAATCACATTCAATTGGAAAAAACATGACAGATTAAATTATACATTCTGGTGGAATTCTGTATGTCATATATACAAAATGGAGCTCACTATAGCAACACAAAAAGGACATATAGATAAATTTCAAAAAATATGGAGACCATTAACTGAATATTGTAAAGAATGATTAATTTTCCCATGAATAGAATTTGATTAGAAGAAAAAGGGATCATATCTCTAAATATTATATAATATATTAATACTTGATTTATAATATGAAATATGGAAAGAATAGCATTTAAAAATTTTATTCATGTATTACTGAATAGAAGGGAGGGGGGAGGGGATGGGATATTATTATATTAACTAAGAATTATATAAATTTAGTTTTCTGAAATATTAGTATGAATTTATATTGTTGATGTAACATATGAAAATGAATAAAGATTTCTCATTCAGTATTGATAGGGAGGGAGGGAGGGGAAATTATTATATTCAATAATAATTATATTAATTTAAATATCTTACATAATATTATAACTTTATAAAATATTGATTTTCTAAAGAAATTTTAAATTTGATATTAATCTGTAAGTTAATCAAGTGTGATTATTCAAGTTTATAATGAATTTATTTAAAACACTTGTTGTAACATAAGAAAATGAATAAAGATTTATAAAACAAAAAGATGTGTTTCTATGGCGGCTCCTGTTCCCATTACATTTAGAACATTTAATTAGTATAACAATGCCTAGAAGATACAAAGATAACAGAATTTTATTAGATACTTGGAAAACATTAAGATATATCAGTAATCTATCACCAGAACCAATAGCTAAATCACTAAATCAATCTATTTGAGTAAACTCCAGGATCAAGATTGGCGGATTTAAGATCGTCTGGAAACAATGGATAATTGCAGGTATACGGACATTGAATGATGTCATTTCAGAAGGATCAATGCTTAGTTTTTCACAATTGCAAAATAAATTTGGTTTAAATAAAACACAATATTTTAAATGGATGCAATTGAAGCAGGCCATTCAGGCAGGGTTCCCTGATTGGAAAGATCTTAATACTCAATATAGTCTGCAGGTTTTATGTTTCCAGGCGGATTTTTTGGGTCACCAAGCCGCAAAATGGTATAAATTGTTATATGGATTTTTAAATAAAAAAAAGAAAACTGGACTTAGGGATATTTGGAGTATTGAGATTGGACAGACAATTTCTGCTTCTCAATGGCCACGATTTTGGTCCTGGAGATTAAGGTCTACAAGGTCAGCATCTATGAATCAAACATGGATGTTCTTGTTACATAGAGTGTTATGGACCCCTACGCGCCTGCAAAAGATAGATAGTACTAGATCCAATAGATGCTGGCATTGTAGAATAGAAGTAGGGACGGTAGATCATTTAATTTTTTTCTGTCCCTGTGTAAATGCCTTTTGGCATTTAATTTGGCCCCAAATTAATAAGTTATTAGAAAATCATGTAGGACTCTCATATGACACCATACTATTTGGCACTGCAATGAGAACTCAGAGTCCAATCTCAGCAAATAATAATAAGCTGCTATTAATATTGACAGGAGTCGCCATGCAACAAATAACTCAAAATTGGAAGGACTATACCAAATTAAATTATACATTCTGGTGGAACTCTGTCTGTCATATATACAAAATGGAAAAAGTAATAGCGTTACAACAAGGGAATCTTCATAATTTTAAGAAAATATGGCAACCATTGACTAATTATTCTACTGATCAGATTTCTTAGCACATTGGTAGTAGATATATAGGATTGGGGAGGGATTTGTATAATTTTTGGAAATAAGAATTGAAAAAAGGGGAGGGATTTATTATTTATGATATGATGTATTGATTGTAATTATAAATGTTATGTAATAATTAATTATATTATATGTGAATTAATTGCTGTAAGAATGGAAAATTAATAAATAAAAAAAAAAAGATGTGTTTCTATGCTGGTGCTAAAGCTAAAACCCCACATGCAGGGTGCTGGTGGAATACACCACGTCAAGGCAGGGAGGGGGAACAGATGCAGAAGAGACAAGCAAAAGCCAGCAAGAGAACATAGTATCAAAGGAGCTGAAAATTGTTAGCAAAATGCAAAGAAAAACATGAGGAGAGGGGGTAAAGACAGTGAGGGGGATAGATAAGGACGAGAAGGGATAAAGATCTGAACTGGAAAAGTATTAAAGACAAAGAAAACCAAAGATAAACACAAAAATGTTGCAAAAACATTTGAAAGGGAAAAAGATTTAAAAATGGAGAGGAAATAAAAACAAAATAAATAAATATATGTGGCTGTAGAAAAAAGTCTAGTGGGTGGTAGGGGGATTGAGTTACCAAATGTTGTAGAGATAGGAGGTCAAAAATGACTAAAATGTTAATACTATAAAGAACTCCTAGATAACCAAAAATTAGTTTTTAAATACGTATTATAAAGAGATTCTATACTTTGTCACATACACTCAGAAAAGTGTGATTCAGCTAGAAGCCAAAGCTCCTATAGCCAAACCCACCGCACAATCACTGTGTATGGAGATATTAAATAAAGTGCTAATGTGCTGATTCTGTGATAAAAATAGTCTAGCAATGGCAAAAAGGAAAAGAAAAACTCTTCCACTTATCTTTTGAAAGTTCTTAACAAGTCCCGACATGGACTATGTTTCGCAGTTCTGTAGTTCTGTTTCAAGGAACCCGATAGATAGATGGATAGATAGTCTGTGCATGCTTACAGAGCTGCTTTTTTTTTAAAAAAAAATTTTAATAGTTCACGGGTTAAAACCACGGGCTTGCACTGCAGGGGAAGGGCAGGAGAATTGGGGCGGGAAGAGGAGATTCAGGACGCAGGGCAGTGAGTCGGGGCAGAGAGCAGGGCGGTGAGAGGAGAGTCGGGGCACAAGCAGGGTGGCTAGTCGGGGTGGCAAGAAGAGATTCGGGGCAGAGAGCAGAAGTTTTTCTGAGCAGGGTGGCAGAGAGTAGAGAATCGGGTCAGCGCAGAGAGCAGGAGTTTTTATACTGAGCAGGGTGGCAGAGAGCGGAGAATCAGTCGGGGCAAAGAGCACTGAGCAGGGTGGCAGAGAATCGGGGCAGGGCGGCAGAGAGCAGGAGAGGGTAGTCAGAAAGGACGTGAGCGATTGGTCCCCAGCAGTTATTTTTTTGTTGATCGGCCAGCCCAGTCGGTGTTCCAGATTTTGTTTAGTAAATCACTGCCTGCCTACTTTACATGCCATTCCCCCTTATTTTCATGCATGGATTGGAATCGGATCGGAGGTTGATCGGCCACAGGTTAGTGAATCGGGTCGCGGTCGCAAACCGATTGGTACACGATCAGAAAGCTTAGTGAATCTAGCCCTTAATGTGTTAATAAAGATGTGCTAACAAGGTGATGGTTCTACATCACATCATTTCCATGAAATATGCCCTAATGCAGCGGTATTCAACCCAGTCCTCAGGGGCCACCTTGCCAATTGGTTTTCAGGATATCCACAATGAATATGGATGACAGAGACTTTGAAAGCCCGACTGGCCAGGTGGTCCCTGAGGACTGGGTTGAATACCATTGTCCTAATGCACAGATTAACAAGTATATTACCACAGAACATACCATAAGTAATGAATGTGCAAAACAGCATATCAGAAGAGGTGGTACAGACAGAATAGAAATAAATAATGGTAGTATCATCTGAATTCAAGAAAACACAGGACAAGAACAGATGATCTCACGGAGAGCTGAGCAGTTGTTGTGGCTAAACAGGCTGGATGGACTCTATATGATGTTTTAATTTGATTATTTTTGCCATAATATTTGATAGACTACAAGTGACATAGTGCCTGTTGCAAGTTCCAATTTGTTTCCTTCCAGTTTTAAAGTATGAGAGAGAGAATTAGATGCAAACCTCTACCCAAGACTTTCCTCTGTTCCCCTCACCTTCCATGCCAATAAGCAGCAGGTTAGAAGTTAGCTGCCCCCAGCCATGCTTCACTTGCTGCTTATTGATCCAATTCCAGTTGAAGCCCAAGAAATCTACGACGATTTTCCTCCCAACAGAGTCATTCAGTGTCTGCTGCAGATACAACCTGTATTCCAAATACAGAAAGAAAGCATTAAGAAGGTAGACGTGCAAATGTCAGTAAAAGATGTCAGTAAAAGATGACACAGAACATACAGACATATGAAAAAATTAGGACACCCCATGAAATATTCAGTTCTTTCTTAAGATATGTTCACATATCGATGTCAAATCTTTTTTTTTATTTATCTCTCGAAAAGAGTAATGTAATTGCAGGTAAACAACAAAAAGTTTCCTTGATTTACTCATGAAACAAAAGATATCCACAAAAATGTGTATTCTGAGGAATAAATTAGGACACCCCCACATATCTTCCTACTTAAAGTGGCTCAGGTGTATCATATCAGGTGCACATGATTAGAACATCGTTACTCAGCATTTTCAGACATTTAGTTTGGTGTGCTCATGACTGCTGCGGTGAGAATGAACACCATGGTGAGATCAAGAGAGCTGTCTGAGGCCTTCAAAAAGAAGATTGTAGCAGCTTATAAGTCTGATAAGGGATTTAAAAAAGACCTCAAAAGAATTTAACATTAGCCATTCCACGGTCTGGAAAATAGTGTCCAAGTGGAGGACTTTCCAAACAACTGCCAACATGCCCAGGTCTGGCCATCCAAGCAAGTTGACCTCCAGAGTAGACCGCAAGATGCTAAAAGAAGTCTCCAAAAACCCTAAAATGTCATCACGGGACCTACAACAGGCTCTTGCTACTGTTGATGTGCAAGTGCATGCGTCTACAATCAGAAAGAGGCTGCACAAATTTAACTTGCATGGGAGGTGTGCAAGGAGAAACATCAAGACCAGACTGAAGTTTGCCAAAGAAAATGTAGATAAACACCAGGACTTCTGGAATAGTGTTCTATGGACAAATGAGTCTAAAATTGAATTATTTGGACACCAGAAAAGAGGACATGTTTGGCGTACACCAAATACAGCATTCTAGGAAAATAACCTCAGACAAACTGTGAAGCATGGAGGTGGCGGTGTTATGGTTTGGGGACCTGGCCAGCTCACCATCATTGAATCCACCATAAATTTTACCATGTTTCAGAGGCCATCTGTAAGAAAATTAAAGCTGAAGTGGAACTGGACCTTGCAACACGACAATGACCCAAAACATACCAGTAAATCCACCACTAAGAAATGGAGAGTCCTGGAATGGCTGAGTCAAAAGCCTGATCTTAATCCCATTGAGATTGTGATTTGAAATGGGCTGTACATGCAAGAAACCCCTCAAACATCTCACAGCTGAAAGAATTCTACATTGAGGAGTGGAACAAACTTTCCTCAGACTGATGTCAGAGACTGGTAGATGGCTACAAGAAGCGTCTCACTGCAGTTATTTCAGCCAAAGGGTGTATGGTGCCCTAATTTAGTCCTCAGTTAGAATACACATTTTTGAGGATATCTTTGTTTCATGAGTAAATCAAGGAAAAGTTTTGTTGCTTACCTGCAAATGCATCACTTTTTTTCCAAGAGATTAAAAAAAGGATTTGACATCGATATGTGAACATTTCTTAAGAAAGAACTGAATATTTCATGGTGTGTCCTAATTTTTTCACATGACTGTAAATAAAGAATATACAATAAATTGAGTAATTTAATGTATTTCAGAACAGTGCTGGCTCTGTTGGAGAGCATCAGAATCCTGTATGTTATTAATTTAGTATGAGCTATTCTGGCAGTCTTTATTCATTTGTTGTCTGTAGGTAATGCCTTTTCTACAACCTGTCAATCCGAGTAGAAAACAGTATTCTTATCAAAATTAATGCTTTTGCATGCATTTTTACACACCTAAAAAAAAAATGTGCAGGAGCACTTAGAACAAACATTGTTGCCGAAAACCTGCACTGCTCCATTTTTATGAAACCTACCATATATACTCGAATATAAACTGAGAATTTTAAAATGGGAATTTCTGTTTATATTTGGGTTCACCTTAAATCCTGGTGGTCCAGTGGTGTGGTGAGCCAAACTGGGACAGGAGCGATCCCTCCCTCTACCAAGGTGAGGTGTCAGATCTTGTCCTGGCAGTCAGCTGGCTATAGAATCACCACATGCCCCTTACTTCCCTCCCTCTCTGCCTGCTGTAGAATCAATGCACGTCCCCTAACTCCTTCCCCTCCTGCTGTAGAATCACCAGGTGCCCCCTCCCACTCTCCCTTGGAGAAGCAGCTTATAGAACATTGTATACCCCAGAGAGCAACTGTTACAATATAAGATACAAGATACATCTCAGAAAGTTATACAAGGGCTGTTCAAAAAGTATCAGACCTTTATTCATAATCTTTTATTAATCTCCTTCAAAGTAGTCCCCTTGGGCTGCCACACACTTCTTCCAACGGTTCTGCCACTGTCGGAAGCAGCACTGGAGCGCCTCTTTTGAGATTGCTCGCAATTGGTCTGTCACATTCTGCATGATGTCTTCTCTTAACTGAAATCTTGTCCTTTTCAGGGGCATTTTCAGCTTGGGAAAAAGCCAGAAGTCACCCAGAGTCATGTTGAGAGTAGGGAGCCTGAGGAATCACAAGTGTGTTGTGTTTGGCCAGGAAACTCCATATCAAAATTAGCAAAGCCGCCGCAGCTTCTCTGCGTTTACGCTGCCGGGCAGAAGCCAGAGCAATCAATCTGCCCCTGAGGGTAGCCTTTAACCCCTCCCAAACCGCTTCCATCGATGCCCCACACTCCGCATTCACTTCCAAATATTCCTGTAGCCACCCCTCTATCTGCGCCCCCACCTCCGGGTCATCTAGAAGACTGTCACTGAAACGCCAGAATTTCTGTCCCGAAACACCCCCCTCCCCCAAGAACCGTAGCCAGAGAGGAGCATGATCCGACCACGTAAGTGATTCAATCCCCGTCGACTCCACCCGACGAAGCAATCCCCGCTCCACAAAAACATAATCAATTCTGGAGTAAGAGGAATGCATCCCCGAAAAATAGGTATAGTCTCTAACCGATGGATGCAACCACCGCCAGCAATCTACCACATTAAGGGTAGTCAGCGCCTCCTGCAACAGTTTACGATCCTTTCTCCCATAATGATCTGCCCTCCCCGAATTATCCAAATGAGAGGTCACAGTAAGATTAAAATCCCCACCCAAAACCAGGGCGCCCCCCCCCCTTAAACTGGAGAATTTGAGGCACCAACTCACGAAAGAAAGCCCCCTGACTCTCATTGGGGGCATAGATATTAACCAGGGAGTACAGAACCCCCTCAATCAGAGCCTCCAACATTATATACCTTCCCTGAGGGTCTCGCACCACCCTATGCACTTCACAACGAATCCCCTTACGAATAATAATCCCCACCCCTCCCCGCTTAGAAGTACCTACCCGGGAGGCCCAAAAGGCCTGGGGGAATCTAGAATCATGGACCAGTGATTCATGGGACTGAAGTAGATGAGTTTCCTGGACAAAACAGATATCTGCCCACAGGCGAAGCAGCTCTCTATAAAAAGCCCGTCTCTTATTGGGGGAATTGAGACCCCGGATATTATAAGAGACCAACCTAAACCCCTCCATAATCCAAATAAATCAGAAAAAATGCAGATCCAACCCCACCATATTCGTCCCCATATCCCCCTCTCCCCCCCTCCAACCCTCCCCTCCACCCCTTCTCCCCCAAAGTGAGAGTCCACAGATCTCCCACCAACATACAAGGAAGTGAACCATCCCCTTAGCCCCTTACTCAAATCCCCACAACCAAATGCCAACTATCGAATCTGCACCCTCACCAATCCCCACAAGCAAACACACCAACCCAACACCCCCTCCCCGAACAACAATCCCCACTCCCCCCCACCACCCTTCATTTTATCCCCACATAGCACAGTCGTAACCCCCCTACCCCCCCACACCCCACTCACTAGAACCAGTCCAAAGGCATCCCCCACAAGGCTCCCACCCAAACCTCAGAGCCCAGGAACACAGCCTCAAGGGGTGAGTCCAGAAACACCCCACACAGGTGCGAGGGGAAAAAAACCAGTAACAAAACAAACACAGTCTGTCAGCCCTCAAGGGGGGCCATGCGAGGAAGAGGCGGTAGTTCGAAGAGGTGGCCCTCCCCCTTGGCCTCCGCGCCCGCTCCGGGATCCACTCTCCACTCTCTGCCATCGGGAGGCGGCAGGATTCCCCACACGGTTGGACACCGCTCCCACTGCAGGAACCGCCTCCTCCGGGATCTCAATACCCGCTTGTTGCAGCAAGCCACGGGCCTCTCGAACAGTGGTAACTTTAGTATGGACTCCATTGATGGAAATGACTACCCCAAAAGGATAAGTCCAGCGATAGCGCAAATTGCTGCGCTGCAGAGCTTTAGTCACTTCTCTGAATGCCCGGCGTTTCTGGAGCGTGCCTGCAGCCAGGTTCTGATAGAACTCCAACCGATGGCCTTCCCAGGTAACCGTGCCCAACTCCCGGGCTCTACAGAAGATCTGCTCCTTAACTCACAGAGACCCAGTGTTGTAATATTACAACATCACATTTAAGGCTACAAAATAAACCCTCCCCCATTTTTTTTCTTTTTAAAACTTCATGTACATTACTAATAGAACCTATTGTTCAGTTCTGCAACACCATTGGATGGTTGAATGTGTAAATAGGTCTGTTTATCTGGCCATGAAGTCATACAACCCTGTTGCCTGCTTTGGAGTATATCATCTTGTTGTTTTGGACGGGATACATCAGGACTAAAGTAAGTAAAAAGCTTGAAATATTTTTTTATGTGATCATTAATATGTGTAGATCATGCAGATTTTATGACATCATTGAATATACTGATTTTAAGAGATTTAGAGCTGGTTATTTCTATGTTGTAATTTTACAACAGTGGGTCAAAGTGATAGCAAGGTTTTGTCTGCACTCCCCTGAGACCCAGTGTTGTAATATTACAACATCACATTTAAGGCTACAAAATAAACCCTCCCCCATTTTTTTTCTTTTTAAAACTTCATGTACATTACTAATAGAACCTATTGTTCAGTTCTGCAACACCATTGGATGGTTGAATGTGTAAATAGGTCTGTTTATCTGGCCATGAAGTCATACAACCCTGTTGCCTGCTTTGGAGTAATGATGTCCATTCCCTCTGCACACCACTGGAGTACTTTCAGAAGTTTGTGACAGAAGATATGATCAACGCTCTGGCAGATAACACAAATCAGTACAGTTTTCAGAAGAAAGGATCATCTATAAACACAAACACAAAGGAAATAGAGCAGATGATTGGCATGTATCTGAAGATGGGTCTTGTCCAAATGCCTGGAGTCCGTATGTACTGGGAAGCAGACACAAGATACAGTCCTGTCGCTGATGTAATGTCACGAAACAGATTCCAGTCTCTGTTGACATCATTACATTTTGTGAACAATCTAACCGTGTCTGAGATGGAACAAAAAAGTGACAAACTCTGGAAACTCAGACCATGGCTTGATGCTTTCAGAGAGAAATGCCTAAAAGTGGTCCCTGAAGAACATAACTCTGTTGATGAAATGATGATCCCTTTCAGGGGGAAATTCAGCAGCATCAAACAGTACATGCGTGGCAAGCCAAACCCATGGGGGTTCAAGCTGTGGGCAAGGACTGGAATCTCTGGTATACTTTGTGATTTTGATGTGTACCAAGGCAGTGTGAATGGAATACGGGCAAGATCTGAACTTGGACTATCAGGGGATGTTGTGATGAAACTTGCTTCCACACTTCCACATAGTCACAACTACAAGATCTATGCAGACAACTTTTTCACCAGCATCCCATTGATAGTTAGGCTGCTGGATTGTGGAATTCATTACACAGGAACAGCCAGACAAGTGCGCCTTCCAAACTGTAATCTTGAGGATGAGAAAAGCTTGAAGAAAAAGGGAAGAGGAAGCTTTGATGTCAGAGTGGAGTCAAATCACAACATTTGTGCTGTGAAATGGTTTGACAACAGACAGGTTACACTTGTGTCTTCCTTTGCTGGCCCACAACCAGTGGAGAAGATTCAACGCTGGGACAAAACTGCCAAAAGATTTGTTGAAGTTGAGAGGCCTTATATCGTGGCTGCCTATAACAAATTCATGGGCGGAGTGGATTTGTTAGACTCATTTGCAGCAAAATACAAGTTTCCACTGAAGTCCTACCGCTGGTACCTTTACATCTTCTGGCACACCATTAACCTAGCTGTGATCAATGCTTGGCTCCTGTACAAAAGGGACTGCAAAGCTTTGGATATCCCAAAGAAACAGATGCTAAACAGGAGAATGTTTCAGGCCCAGTTGGCATCTTCTCTTATCCTGATCGGAACGGCTGGGTCAGTGTCAAAGCGAGGGCGACCATCTGCAAGCCCAGTTTCATCAAGAGGGGGCACCTTGACTTCCCAAAAGAGGCAGTTTACAGATGATGGAGGTTCTTCAGCTGCCATGACAGCCAAAAAGTCAAATGCACACCCTCCAAAGGAAGTTTGCAAGGACATGATTGGACATTTTCCCATCAAAGCCGATAGAGGACGGTGCCGACACTGTGCAAAAGGCTATACCAACACACTTTGCAGGAAGTGCAATGTTCGCCTGTGCTTTTCAGAGCAAAATAACTGTTTTTGGAACTACCATAACTGAATAAATGAACAAATAAAACATGCACATATAGGGCTCGATTCACAAAACCGTGCTATGAAGATAGCACAAGTGCTATTTCATAGCGTGGCCGTTTTTACCCGTATTTGCGCTAACATGAAATTTTTTGTGCAAAAACACGAAATTTCTTGATTACCGCTGATAGAAGTCAATGGGCGCTTCACAGGGAAAAATTTGCGTTTTTATATGATACTCATTTTTTGTATTAAATTGATAATAAAAATTACTTTTTTCTTTATTATACTATTGTTGTTGTGTATATACATAAACTTAGGTGGGTCTTTATAAGCTGTAAAGTACAAATAAACTTTTAATTATTCCTTACATGTGTTCAGAGAGAGAGTGACACTATTGAAATTCTGCTACCTTACAGGCCCAGCGTTGCAATTTTACAACATCCTCCCCAAAAGTTACTAAAATGTCAAAATAAAAAAAAAACACACTGATTTAGGGATCACAAGCCTCCTATAACAACATGTGAACGTTCGAAAACATTTTTTTACGTTTTTTTCTATATTTGGGTCTCTGGGGGTTAAGCACGAAGCTCTGGAGGCATAGCTCAATATCTTTGGGTTGATCTGTGGTCCGGGGTCCCAGAGCTCGATGCGCACGCTCAAGACCTGGCTCCAGAGTGTCGTCCTGTAGAAGCCAGCGAATCAGCTTGATAGTGGTAGCGCGAACATCTTTGTACTCTGGCAAATCAGGTAAGCCCCGCACCCTCAAGTTATTACGCCGGGTGCGGTTCTCCAGGTCTTCGACCTTATCCATGAGGAGCTGGTAGTCAGCAGAAGCAGTCTCCAAAGATCTTTGCACTCCAGTCACATTTTCCTCACAGCTATCCAGCCGCATCTCCACCACTTCTACCCTCGTGCCCACCTCCACCAGGTCAGTGCGCAGCTCCTGCACTGCCTCCCAGACTTGTACTGCCACAGCGGATATCTCGGACTTCACCTCCGAAATCCAGCGCTGCATGTCCGCTTTCTTGAGCGGTTCCAGCGAGGCACACTCCTGCATGGGCTCTGTCACCATATCGGCGATTGCGCCGCTCAATCTCGCCGCCTCCCCGCTACTGGTCTCCGGGCCCATGCCGCCACGTGCAGCCCGGCCCAGCGCCTGCTCCATCGTGCGCTGGCCGGGTTTATCGCTGGGCAACTTTTTGCGCATTGCCATGGGGTCCGCTATCCCTTCACACACCTCACCACCGCTAGGGAAGAGAAGAATCGTGCCTTTTACACAGCGTAAAGATAGTTAGAACGCCGGGCCCGAACGGAGCTTTCAGCTCAAGCTCCCATCCGCGGTGATGACGTCACTTCCTCCCTCATGTTATGTACCTTCTTGCTTTTAAAGTTAATGCTGAGTGTGGGTCATGCAAGAAGTCATAGTTTGAAAGTAATATTGTCCCATTGGTTTTATTAATTAAAATTATAATTTAAACAGTAGCAAATATAATCATGCTTTTATGGCAATGTACTTCAATGGTGGCACCTGTAGACCTCTGGAATAGCCTCTATTGTCTTTTGTTTTTCTGCTACTCTGTTTCTCTACCTAGGCTCAAGACAAAAAGGAGAAAATGGACAAGGGAGGAGCCACATGCTTGAATGACAAAGCATTTCTCAATAGAAAAAAAAGAGAATGCATTTGGAAATGGAATGGGACAATTCATCGCAACTGTTTAAAAGCTGTTTTTGGCTGTGCCTTCAGTGAGGAATACATTGCTTCTTTGACTTTGTCATTGTTTCAAAATCTTTTTATCTAAAAAAACATTTCTCACACTTTGGACCTTTCATTCATTCTCTTATTCAGAAAAGCTTGCTCACTGCTACAGTTCCACCTCAATGGAAGACTGCCATCATCACTCCTATTCTTAAGAATCATAAAAACAGCATTAACGAACTTTCCAATTACCGGCCTACAGCCAACATACTATTTTTAGCAAAATTAACAGAAAAATTGATTTTCAACCAGTTATCTGACTTCATAGAAAACACCAATGCATTACACCCCAACCAAACAGGATTTAGAAAATTTCACAACACAGAATACTCCTTAATAGGCCTAACATCCAATATTCAATACTACCTAGATCACCATAAATCAGTCATTCTTTTTTCTTTGGATATTTCCGCAGCTTTCGACACTATAGATCACAACCTGCTCCTTACTCGGCTAGAAGAATTAGGAATAAGCGAGAATGTTCTTTCATGGTTCAACTCGTACTTACTCAACCGCACCACCTCAGTCAGGTTTAACAACGAAGAATCCACATCTTATTCATCCTCATTTGGAATCCCTCAAGGATCTATTCTGTTCCCTCTATTGTTCAATATTTTTCTCTCACCTCTACTAGGTATCTGCCAATCTATCGGTTTTATACCGTTTTCGTATGCAGACGACATTCAACTCATTCACCCGTTGGACCCAGAAAATAATACCGATATCACATCTATCAACCACAAATTGGAAAAAATCCAAAACTGGCTTAACACAAATAAACTAGCATTAAACATCAATAAAACAAAAACAATGTTATTCACTTGGAAAAAAGATATAATCTTGTCAAAACCTTTTATTCTTAACAATATTTCACTCAACTTGGTCTCTTCCGTTAAAATACTAGGCGTAACTATAGATGATAAATTAACCTACCATGAACACATCTCTCTTACTGTTAAAAGCTGTTTCTTTAAACTACGACAGATACGCTCAATCGCCAAATTTCTCAGTTCAACATCGATAAAGATACTCATTCACTCCCTAGTAATTTCAAAAATAGACTACTGCAATGCTCTTTTACTTAACATCACCCAGAAAGAAAAAAGGAGACTGCAGGTAATACAAAATACGGCCATTAAACTAATATATAACGCCAAAAAGTTCGACCACGTTTCTCCTCTTTTAAAAGACGCACATTGGCTACCAGTCAGCCACAGGATTACCTTTAAAATCTTATTACTTATTTTTAAAACACTAGCATCCAACGAACCACTTTTTATTTCTCGATTTCTAATTCCTTATAATTCTCAACGTTCTCTTCGATCATCCGGCCAAAACATGCTGTCAGTACCCTCTTTGAAAATTATAGGTACACGTAGATCTGACATGTTTACGGTCATGGGACCACAATGGTGGAACGCCCTCCCTCAATACATTCGATCTGAGAAAAACATTGTATCCTTTAAAAAACTTTTAAAATCTTACTTATTTATAGATGCTTTTAATAACTAAAACTTTTACAAGCTTCTAAGATGCTTTGAACTGTGCTTTGGATTTTAGCCCCTTACCTCTTGTTCCCTACCTTTTTTTTCTACCAAATTTAAGATTGTAAACTTTAACCCTTCCCTACCCCTTCATGTCTGTATTTTATGTAACTTTATTGTCAATCGATAGTTTCGCTGTATCACTTTCTATATGGATTTTGTACATCGCCTAGCAATTTTAATAGGCGATTCATCAAATGAATAAATAAACTTGAAACTTTATCCCTGACTTGGAAATTGAGAGGGCACACAGGGTCCCTTCGGGCCCCCCAACTCCAGCTAAACCACCAAGACCCATAGTAATGAAACTACTAAGATATCCACAAACTATTCAAATCTTGCAAGCTGCCAAATCGTCGCCCGGTCTCACTGTAGATGGTAACCGAATATTATTTGTTCCTGATGTCTCTAAAACCACAGCACAAAAAAGGAAGGCCTTCCTAGCCATGCGACCTCAGCTCAAGAATATAGGAGCGCAATATGGATTATTTTATCCAGCCAGAATGCGGGTAACATACCACAACACCACAAAAAATTTTGACGAACCAATTGCCCTGCAACAATTTTTGGACGATACTGTGGGAGCTATGACCTGAATTAGTAAGCCTAACAACTCCTCTCCCTCATCTCTCCTGGGAGCTGTATCTATCTTAATATTACAACTATTAAGGGCTCCAAGGAGGAAGAAGCTGAGATCCTCTTGACAACATGGGATCCCAACTCTGGTTCTTTGTTTGTTTTCTAGCTTGTCCACATTTTAAGCATGAATCCTTATTTTTTCTTTCTTTACCCTTCATTTTTTCATCATTGTTTAATGCTTTGGAAGCTGACTGTCACCTTCGCTTTGTCTTCTGCTTCTGTGCTCCTTTCTCAATCATCATGCTGATTTTGTATCTATATTTCCATGGTTAACATCCACCTGCTAACTCTGAATGTCAAGGGAATTAACAGCCCCATTAAGAGGAAAAAAATTTTGCACTATCTTAAACACTTCAATGCCGATATATGTCTACTCCAAGAGACTCACCTTAGCCTGGAGGAAGCCCAGAAACTATCTGGAGGTTGGGTACAGCATTGCTTTGCGGCGCCTGCCCTGCACAAGAAGAACGGGGTAGTAACTTTGATGAAAAAATCACTAAATTTTCAGCTTTCTTCAAATCATTTCGACCCGAATGGTCGATGGTCCTTGGTGGAGGGCTCGATTTCTGGAAAACCTCTGAAGCTCCTTAATATATACGCTCCTAATGCGGATGATCCTGCTTTCTTTCAACATTTCCGGACTGTCTGCACTTCTTCTCTAACATCAGATACAATAATTGCGGGGGATTTCAATTTCCCATTAGATCCCTTTATTGATAGGTCCTCCTCCTGCCGTCCAGCCAAACTTAGAGTCAGAACAGAGGTCACCACTTTAATGGACATATATGGCTGGTCAGACATCTGGAGGATTTTTCATCCTACAGACAAAGACTTCACCTTCTATTCGGCGCCTCACCATTCATTCTCCAGGATTGATTATATTCTGTGCTCAAAGGACATTGTCAATTTAGTCACTTCTTCTAAAATCCACGATATTACCATCTCAGATCATGCAGCGGTTTCATGTACCCTTAACTGGACATCCATAACCAAATCTAGACATTGGAAATTAAACAACTTCCTTCTTCAAGACGAAGCCTTCTTATCTCACATTAACAAGGAATCTCGCATCTTCTTTGACACTAATATTTCATCAGATATGGACTTTACAATGGTCTGGGAATCTTACAAAGCATGGCTTCGAGGGGAGATTATCAGCTACTCAGCATATCAACTCAAGAAGAGGAAAGCTACATTACATCAATTGGAACTGGACATTCACTCCCATGAGACTCGTTTATATGCTAGTCATGATCCTTCTCTTTATAATCAACTACAACGACTCAAATTTCAATATAATGAAATCTTCAGTTCCATGGCATCAGCTACAATTTTTCGTTGATCAGCTACTTATTATGCTTCCTCCAATAAGGCGGGTCATCTATTAGCTACCTTCCTCAAAGGTCGCCGCTCCAAACACAGAATCACCCACATCAAATCTAACATTGGTCAACTGCATACTTCCACTAAAGATATCCTGGAGGAATTTCGATCCTTCTATGCGGACCTCTACACCTCTGAAACTACATCGACAGAGGAAGATATCAACAACTTTCTTCTCTCTCTAAGATTACCATCACTCACAGAACTTCAGCAAAAGGCTCTATCACAACCAGTTTCTCCTGCAGAAATTGCCCGAGCCATCACTTCACTCCCACCTGCTAAATCCCCTGGACCAGATGGCATCACATCGGAATTCTACAAATCATTTTCCCTTTTATTGATACCTCATCTTCTTTCATATTATCAAAGTCTCCTGGCAAACTCGTCTAATCAACACCGCTTCCTTGAAGCAAACATTGTGGTTTTACCAAAGCCAAATAGAGATCCTCAACTTGTGAAAAATTATCGCCCTATTTCATTATTAAACTTAGATTACAAAATCTATGCAAAAATTTTGGTTTTCCGTATGGAACTTGTTATGTCTAAACTTATACACAGAGATCAAGTAGGTTTCCTTAAGGGCCGATACGGTGCTGATAACACCAGGCTCCTATGTCATATATTACATTCCACCCTGTCATCCACTAGTTCCTCAGCTCTGGTCTCCCTAGATGCGGAGAAGGCGTTTGACAGGGTGGAATGGTCTTATCTATTCGCTGTTCTTTCCAAATTTGGTTTCCCGAAACCTTTTATACATATGGTCTCTTTATTATATGACTCTCCCACAGCTAGACTCATAGTGAATGATGACATATCGCCTCCATTTACTCTTCATAGAGGCACTCGACAGGGATGCCCCATTTCACCGTTATTATTTAATTTGGCCCTCGAACCCCTGCTTACTGCTATTAGAAATTCTTTAGAAATTAAGGGTATAACAATTGCAAATATTGAATTTAAAATATCGGCTTATGCAGATGATGTTTTGTTGTATATGTCTGATCCAGAAACTTCCTTGCTCTCCCTAATTTGTCTAATCACTTACTTTTCTACACTTTCGGGATACAAAATCAATTGGGATAAAACCGAAATCATGCCTTTAACTGATACGTGTACTCCCTTTCATATACCATCGCAACCAATCACTTGGGTTTCTTCGGGTATTAAGTACCTGGGATTAACATTTGACAGGGATCTCAGATCCTCCACACAATTAATCACATCTAAACTCATTACTCAGATCAAAACTACCCTTTCTGCATTGTCTCCTCTTCATTTGTCTTGGTGGGGGAGGTTGGATACTATTAAAATGATGGTGGTCCCAAAAATCACATATGCCTTTAATATGTTTCCTCTTTTATTCCCTCCTATCTTCTACAAACAAGCAGAATCTGCCCTATCACACTTCTTCTGGGATGGTAAACCTCATAGAATCTCTATCCAAAAATTGAAAACCCCTCCCCACTCAGGAGGTGTAAATTTCCCCGACCTCCTCTACTATCATAAAGCATTTCTCCTCCGTCAGGGAGCTGAATGGATCTCTTCCTCTTCTCCTATAGACGCACCCAATTGGTTACGACTAGAATCTTCTCTGGTATCTCCCTTTCCTCTAACTAGATTAATGGGTACAACAAATCCTCCTTATTTAGCTAAAAACCCTATTCTGTGGGCGACTTACAAAATTCTTACTGAACTTGATCAAAGGCTTGAAATTCCGTGGAACAAATCTGCTTCCTGCCCCCTTTGGTTCAATAACTTATTTGGATTGACAAACAATCTATCTCATGGCCCTTTTGGTATAATCATGTTATTTGGGACATAGGATCCATTTGCCACCCAAATGGGACTTTCCTCACCTTCTGTGAACTAATGGACTCCTTTGCGATCACCCAATCGAACTTCTATAGATGGTTACAATTAAAATCTTCAGTTAAAAAAGCAGGTCTCACATCAACAGTGTTTTCCTCCACCCCTACCCTAGCCTCACTTGCCAAACAGTATTTAGCCCTAGGCCACACTGCCTCCCACTTTTATAAACTCTTTAAGTCCCTATCACCCTCTCCACTATCCTCCCTGCAATCCTCTTGGGAAAACGACTTGGACATTTCTTTTTTTTTTTTTTTTTTAAATCTTTATTCCTTTTTATTTCTTTCAACAAGTGTACAGTATTATTACAATTAATTTACATAACACACTTGGCATTCTTAAACAATATTATTATACATGTTTTTATTCCCTCCCCCACCTCCCACCCTTTTCCATATCAATAAAATATTCCTTACAAATTTATATATAATTATATATCCCTTTTTGATAATACAATTAATCTGACATGAAATCTGTCCCTCCCCCCATCTTTCTTCCTCAAACACTTTAAACATTTTATTATACCCAGTAATGCACAACAATAAATATCCCATCCTATTACATATATCTCCTTATTTTTCATAACAACATATTTCCAATATTTTTCCCTCCCTATCCCTCCCATCCCATCCCATTTCTATATATTATCTCCTAAGGAAAAAGAATAAACTTTACTCGTTATAATATTCAATTAATGGCCTCCACACCTCTTGAAATCTTTTAAAATACCCCCTCTGTACTGCAAGAAATCTTTCCATCTTATACATATGGCATACTGAGTTCCACCAAAAATTACAATTCAATCTAGAACAGTCTTTCCAATTAGTTGTTATCTGTTGAATTCCCACTCCCGTAAGAATCAACAATAATTTATTGTTTGCTGTAGATATTTGGCATTTGACCCTCATACACATTCCAAAAATCACTGTGTCATAGGATAAAGCCACATGACTCTCCATCAACATATTAACTTGATCCCATATTGATATCCAAAATGCCTGAATACATGGACAATAAAATAAAAGATGGTCTAGCGTTCCAACTTCAATTTTACAATGCCAGCATCTATTAGACTTAGAGCAATCTAATTTTTGTAATCTAGTAGGGGTCCAGAATGCTCTATGCAACAAAAAGAACCATGTTTGCCTAATAGATGCCGACATCGTACCTTTAATTCTCCAAGACCAAATACGTGGCCATTGAGATGCATTAATCTGATGCTTAATCTCAATGCTCCAAATATCTCTTAATCCATTTTTAGGCTTCTTATTCAAATAATTAGATATAATTTTATACCACTTTGCGGCCTGGTGTCCCAGAAAATCTGCCTGGAAACATAAGAATTCTAAGCTGTAATGATCATTTAAAGATTTCCATTCAGGGAACCCCACCTGAATAGCCTGCTTCAATTGCAACCACTTATAACTTTGTTTTTTATTCAGACCATATTTATGTTGCAATTGTGAAAAATCAAGCAGCTTACCATTATCAATTACTTCCGTTAATGATCTTATACCTGCTTTAATCCAATCCTTCCAGACAACCTTAAACCCGCCTATTTGTATCTTGGAGTTTACCCAAATAGTCTGTTGTTTCGATTTTAAAATAGAATCGGTAGTTAATTTGTCTACAAATCTTAATGTTTTCCAAGTATCCATTAATACTCTATTGTCTTTACGTATTCTAGGCACTTTTATACCAAGCAGTCCTGTAAAATCTTAATATGTGATCTTTCCTGGAAGAATTTCTCTCTCTTAGTCTCCTTCCTCCCTTATTGAGGACTATGTTTAAAAAAGTATGGTTTACTTCTTTTTTCTGTTAATATATTGATCCAATATTGAAAATGGATTTATATTGTATTACTTTTTTTTTTTTTAATAATATGACTATTAACATTGGATGTATTAATATCATATATTGCCTGTTAAGCACAATTGTTGTTTATTTGAAAAATTTAAATAAAGAATTAAAAAAAAAAAAAAAGAGTGGCATAGACTGATACGGGTAAGGGTAAATTAGATGCACATCTCCCTTGAGAAGCATACAGTGATATGGGGACTAAAACTATGCCAGGGTACACCTGGCGGGGCCTCCGCGTGTGCGGATCACAGGACTTGATGGACCCAGGGTCTGTTCCGGAGATGGCAATTCTTATATTCTTGTGTTCTCACCAATGCAGGCTTCTCCATACTGTTCTTCTATGAATTTCATGAGGTTTCACACCCTCTGACCACAAAAATCTGATGACTGCTTGCTAGAGAATGACATAGGGGAAAAATTTGTTCACGCCCCCGCAAGCTCAGTCCCCAACCCCGCGAACTTGGCCCCTGTGAGCTCGGTCGCACCCCACCCCGTAAACCATCTAATCCCATCTGCAGAAGCCTCGAATACTTATTTTATATTGAACTTATTTTATTAAAGTATAGAAACATAGAAACACGACGGCAGATAAAGGCCAAATGGCCTATCTAGTCTGCCTATCCACAGTAACCATTATCTCTTTCTCTCTCTGAGAGATCCAACACGCGCCTATCCCAGGCGCTCTTGAATTCAAACACAGTCTCTGTTTTCACCACCTCTTCTGGGAGACTGTTCCACACATCTACCAACCTTTCCGTAAAAAAGTATTTCCTCAGATTACTCCGGAGCCTATCACTTCTTAACTTCATCCTATGCCTTCTCATTGCAGTTTCTTTCCAAATGAAAGAGATTCGACTCATGCAAATTTATATTATGTAGGTATTTAAATGACCATCCTATCGCTCCTCTCCCGCCTTTGCTCCAAAGTAAACAGATTGAGATCTTTAAGTCTGTCCCCATATGCCTTATCACGAAGACCACACACCATTTTAGTAGCCTTCCTCTGGAACGACTCCATCCTTTTTATATCTTTCTAAAGGTGTGGCCTCCAGAATTATACACAATATTCTAAATGAGGTCTCACCAGAGTCTCATAAAGAGGCATTAATACCTCCTTTTTCCTACTGGCCATACCTCTCCCTAAGGAAACTAGCATCCTTCTAGCTTTCGCGGTCACCTTTTCAACCTGTTTGGCCACCTTAAGATTATCACATACAATCACACCCAAGTCCCGCTCTTCCATCGTGCACATAAGTTCTTCACCCCCAGTGGTCTCAAACTTGCGGCCCACTAGGTACTATTTTGAGGCCCTCCGTATGTTTATCATAATCACAAAAGTAAAACAAAACAGTTTCTTGATCATATGTCTCTTTAGCTATAAATTACAATATTATTATTAAGACTTAGCCAAAAGGAAAGATTTATAAACTATAAAGAGTGTTACCTCATGCAAAATTGTCATTTCTTTAATAAGACATTAACTATTTTTTCTGAGGCCCTCCAAGTACCTACAAATCCAAAATGTGGCCCTGCAAAGGGTTTGAGTTTGAGATCACTGCCCTGAACTATACCATTCCCTCAGGTTTTTGCAGCCCAAATGCATGACCTTGCATTTCTTAGCATTAAAATTTAGCTGCCAAATTTTAGACCATTCTTCAAGCTTTGCCAGGCCTTTCTTCATGTTATTCACACCATCTGGTGTGTCTATTCTATTGCAGATTTTTGTATTATCTGCAAAGAAGCAAATCTTACTCTCAGCAATAACATTTATACAAATGTTAAAAAGAACAGGCCCAAGAACAGAATCTTGAGGCACACCATTGGTAACATCCCTTTCCTCAGATCAATCTCCACTGATCACTACCTTTTGTCGTCTTCCACTCAACCAATTCCTGACGCAGCCCGTCACATTGGGACCCATCCCAAGGGAAAGCACAGTTACTTACCGTAACAGGTGTTATCCAGGGACAGCAGGCATATATTCTCACATGTGGGTGACGTCATCTACGGAGCCCCGATGCGGAAGCATTTTCAAGCAAACTTGATTGAAGATTTAAGTTTGCTCTGCTGCTCCACGCATGCGTGCCTTCCTGCTCCACTAGGGGGCGCATCCCCTCGTGGTCTCCAG
The DNA here is from genome assembly GCF_902459505.1 of Geotrypetes seraphini. Classification (NCBI taxonomy): domain Eukaryota; kingdom Metazoa; phylum Chordata; class Amphibia; order Gymnophiona; family Dermophiidae; genus Geotrypetes; species Geotrypetes seraphini. The sequence goes on from NC_047087.1 coordinate 183,201,937, forward strand.
TTCACTTAACTAGCAAAGAAGCCAACCTCGGGGAGGTGGGCGGGTTGTGAGAATATATGCCTGCTGTCCCTGGATAACACCTGTTACGGTAAGTAACTGTGCTTTATCCCAGGACAAGCAGGCATGATATTCTCACATGTGGGTGACCTCCAAGCTAACTGAAAAGGGGTGGAGGGAAGTTGGCAATTTAAGCAAATAGATTTCGCAATACCGATTGGCCGAACCGGCCATCGCTTCTGGACAGTGAGTCCAGACAGTAGTGGGAGGTGAAAGTATGAACCGAAGACCACGTGGCAGCCTTGCAGATTTCCTCAATAGGTGTGGACCTGAGGAACGCTACGGAGGCTGCCATCGCTCGGACCTTGTGTCCCGTTACTCGACCATGCAGCGCGAGACCAGCCTGAGCGTAGCAAAAGGTGATGCAATCGGCCAACCAGTTGGACAAGGTGCGCTTGGAAACTGGGTGGCCTAACCGGTTTGGGTCGAAGGACAAAAACAATTGTGGGACTTTCCGGTGTGGTTGAGTGCGTTGGAGGTAAAAGGCCAACGCTCTCTTGCAGTCAAGAGTGTGAAGCGCCACCTCTCCGGGGTGAGAGTGGGGCTTAGGAAAAAACACGGGCAAGACGATGGACTGATTGAGGTGAAAATCAGACACTACTTTAGGCAAGAACTTTGGATGTGTGCGGTGTACCACCTTGTCATGGTGGAAAACAGTGAAGGGTGGGTCCGCTACCAGAGCCTGTAGCTCACTAACTCGCCGGGCGGAAGTGAGTGCGAGCAGGAAAATCACCTTCCACGTGAGGAATTTAGGATGGCATTTGTCTAGGGGCTCAAATGGAGGTTTCATTAGTTGAGCCAGAACCACGTTAAGGTCCCAAACCTCCGGAGGGGGTTTGAGAGGAGGGTGGACATTCAGAAGACCCTTCATGAAGCGAGAGACTAAGAGGTGGAGCGAGAGGGCTTTTCCTTCCAGGAGCTGATGAAAGGCCGCAATCGCACTGAGATGTACTCGAATGGAGTTGGTCTTTAGGCCAGAGTGAGATAATTGAAGTAGATAGTCAAGGACCAGAGGGACGGGGACCGACACCGGGTCCTGGCTGTGAGAGGAGCACCAGGCTGAGAATCTGGTCCACTTTTGAGAATAGCAGGTTCTCGTCGAGGTCTTTCTAGAGGCCTCCAATATCTCCTTGACTGATTGAGACACGGGGAGAGAAGTCAGGGGGAAAGAAACCAAGCATTCAGATGAAGAGATTGAAGATTGGGATGTAACAGCGAACCCTGACTCTGTGATAGTAGAGAGGGAAACCGAGGCAGAGGCAGTGGATCTCTGACACTGAGTTGAAGTAGAAGGGAAAACCAAGGCTGGTGTGGCCAGCGAGGAGCAATCAGGATCAGGGTGGCTTTCACCGTTTTCAGGTGGACCAGCGTCCGCAGGATCAGAGGAAACGGCGGAAACGCGTACAGAAACCTTCCCTCCCAGTCGAGGAGGAAGGCGTCGGCCTCGAGTCGGACCGGGGAGTGTATCCGGGAGCAGAAGAGGGGCAGTTTGTGATTGTGGGGGGATGCGAACAGATCTATTTGAGGCGTCCCCCACTGTTCGAACACCTGTCGTAGGTTCTGAGAGTGCAGCGACCACTCGTGTGGCTGGAGGAGGCGGCTGAGTCTGTCCGCCAGACAGTTTTGTTCTCCTTGTATGTACACCGCTCGAAGGAAGGTGTTGTTGGAGATTGCCCATTTCCAGAGGCGTATGGCTTCCCGACAGAGGGACCAAGACCCTGTCCCCCCTTGTTTGTTTAAGTAGTACATTGCTACCTGGTTGTCGGTTCGGATGAGGACCACCCGGTCGTGAAGCAGATGTTGAAAAGCTACAGCTGCGAGATAGATGGCCCGGAGTTCTAGCACGTTGATGTGACAGCGGCGGTCTTCTGCCGACCACATCCCCTGAGTGCGGAGGCCGTCCAGGTGGGCTCCCCAAGCGTACTCCGATGAGTCCGTGGTGAGTACCTTGCTGTGAGGAGGGGCGAGGAAAAGCAAACCTTTGGAAAGATTTGAAGAGTCGGCCCACCAGCGGAGCGATCGTTGCAAGGAAGGAGTCACTGTCACGGGACGATCGATCAGGTCCCGGTCTTGACACCATTGAGAGGCCAGGGTCCATTGAGGGATTCTCAGATGGAGACGGGCGAAGGGTGTGACATGGACGGTGGAGGCCATGTGGCCCAGGAGAGTCATCATCTGTCGAGCTGATACCGAGGTCAGCAGTGAGATTCTTCGGCTCAGACTTACTAACGCCTCTAGACGCGGAGGGGGGAGGAAGGAACGGAGGCGAACCGTGTCCAGCGTTGCCCCGATGAATTGTAGGGACTGTGAGGGGCGTAGTTGGGATTTTGGGAAGTTTATCTCGAACCCCAGACTCTGTAGGTAGATAATAGTCTGTTGGGTCGCTGAGATAACCCCTTCCCTGGACGGGGCTTTGATCAGCCAGTCGTCCAGGTAGGGGAATACCTGAAGACCTTGGGAGCGTAAGGTAGCTGCGACCACCACGAGGCACTTGGTGAAGACCCGAGGTGATGATGCTAGGCCGAAGGGGAGGACTTGGTATTGCAGGTGTAGGTCTCCCACCTGAAAACGCAAGAACTTGTGGTGAGCGGGGTGCACTGGAACATGTGTGTACGCCTCCTTCAGATCGAGGGAGCAGAGCCAGTCGCCCTCGTCGATCAGGGGGTAGAGGGTCGGTAGGGAAAGTATCCGAAATTTTTCCCGTACCAGAAATTTGTTGAGGCGTCTCAAGTCTAGTATTGGGCGAAGGTCTCCCGTTTTTTTTGGTACCAGGAAGTAACGGGAGTAGAAGCCCTTCCCCCATTGGCCGGGGGGAACCTCCTCCACTGCTCTCAGGTGAAGCAGATCTCGAGTTTCGGAGAGGAGTAGGGGTAGCTGTGTCCGGTTGGGAGGGCAATTCCTTGGGGGGTTGTCTGGAGGAATGGCCCGAAAGTTGAGAGAGTATCCTGATGAGATCACGCCAAGGACCCATGCGTCCGACGTGACTTGTTCCCAGCGAGGGTAAAAGGCTTTGAGGCGACCTCCGATGGGAAGGAGGTCTGGGACTATGGCGGAGGGGGCCCGCCCCCTTCCACGTATCCCGTCAAAAGGACGGAGATGGTTTGGTAGTCGCAGGCGGTTGGGACTTGGGCAGAGCCCGATGGTGGGCTTGCGGACGCCTGGGCGGAGGCCGCGAGAAGGCAGGAGTGGATTTTTGTGGGTAGCGGCGCGGAGGGGCCCTGAACGGCCTGGACGCGGGCGGTTTAGGCTTTTGACGCACGAGGGAGGCAAACGAACGTTCGTGTTCGGAGAGGCGTTTTGTAGCCGCCTCGATAGTGTCATCGAACAGTTCTTTACCCTTGCAGGGGAGGTTAGCCAACCGGTCCTGTAAGTTGGGGTCCATGTCGACCAGGTGCAGCCAAGCTAGACGGCGCATGGCGATAGCAAAGGCTGCCTCTCTGGAGGAGAGTTCGAAGCCATCGTAGGCCGCGTGGAATAGATGGAGGCGTAGGTTGGAGAGGGACTCTGAAAGCAGGCTAAACGCTCCTTGGCGGGAGGCCGGTAAGTCAGTCTCAAAGGCTCTCAGTAGTCCAATGAGGTGTTTGAGGTAGGATGTGAAGGTGAAAGTGTAGCTTTGCACCCTAGAGGCCATCATCGCATTTTGATATAGTCTCCTGCCGAACTTGTCTAGGGTTCGGCCTTCTCGGCCTGGGGGGACCGCCACTGAGACCCTGGAGGGGTGAGCCTTTTTCAAGGAGGATTCTACTAACAGCGACTGGTGGGAGAGTTGCGGTTGTTCAAATCCCGGGAAGGGTACCCCGATCCACGCTCCGAGACCGGGGAAGCACTGTGAAAGTGTTCCGGGGTCGTGGATGTCCGACGTCTCGAGGATCCCCTCGGAGACGATGCCGGCGTTCGGGGTACCGATCGATGTCGAATCGGTGACCTCGAACCGGACTCCCTCGGTGAAAGCCTGAAACCTCGGATCGGAGCCCCGGTCCGAGGGGGAGTTTGGAGGATGCGCGGGTTGGAGAGTGATAGCTCCGTCACCCTCAGCGGTCCTGTACGAGGTGTAGGTGAACGGCCTCGTAGAGTGGGAGAACCCCGGGCCTTCTTGGAGGTACGGCGGTTCAAGGTTTCCGTCGGTTTAGCACGACGTTTTGCCCCGCGGCGGTCTGTGGAGGGAGAGCGCCTCGGGTGTCTCGGCGAGGAGTCCGAGGAGGATGGGATGCGGCGAAGCTTGCGCGTTTTTCCCCGAGGTGGCTCGACGCGAGGCTCAGGCTGGTCTGGCACATGCGGGGTCGAGGTCGGTTGTAGATGGGCCATTGCAGCGGACAGCTCCGATGAGATCATCGCTCGGAGTAGGTCCTGGAAAACGGGCACGGACAGCATCGAGGGCATGTCCACTGCCTCGGTGCGCTCCACCAGGGGCGACCTCGTATCAGAGTATTCCCGTGTGGTGGAGGCACGGCCCGAAGGCTTGGAGGGCTTCGCCGGGGCTGTAAGCATGGGACTTCCGCCATGCGTCGCCGGTGTCCCTGAGGCTGGCTTCTTCGCTTTTACGGGACCTGAAGAGGGGACTTACCCGGAGCCGAGGCTTTTTGTTGTCCCAAGGACTTCGGATTCGAGTCTCGAGGCGATGCTGAGGTATTCGGGGCCGAGGTCAAGGCCGGGGCCGACCTCGAGGCCGAGGTAGAGGGTTGGTCGGCGGCAAAGAGATCCGCCATGCGGGCTTTTCTTCGGGCGGAGGGCCCGGTTCTGGAAAGTAGCACACTGGGGGCAGGAATCGGTTGGATGAGCGGCCCCCAGGCAGAGGATGCACCGGCGATGCGGGTCTGTGATTGAAAGAAGCCGCTCGCACCGGGTGCACTTTTTAAAGCCGGTCAAAGGCCGGGACATAGAATCGAAACTGGCCGCGGCTCGAGTAGCCACGCGGCCACGGGGACCCGGAAGCCTCCGGGTCGGTCAAAAACGAAGCAGGAACAAGTTGAAACAAAAATAATTTGCGCACAGCGACTTAATCGAGAAAAAATAAGAAAAAATCGCGGTGCTAGAAGGCAGTTGGGGCAGAGCCTGAAAAAACACGACTTCTAGGCTCAGCGGAAAATTTTGAACTGGAGACCACGAGGGGATGCGCCCCCTAGTGGAGCAGGAAGGCACGCATGCGTGGAGCAGCAGAGCAAACTTAAATCTTCAATCAAGTTTGCTTGAAAATGCTTCCGCATCGGGGCTCCGTAGATGACGTCACCCACATGTGAGAATATCATGCCTGCTTGTCTTGGGATAACTCAGTTTATTTATTATACGACTGTCTGGAACAATGTCAGAGGCTTTGCTAAAATCTAAATACACCACATCTAGCGCACATCCTCTATCCAATTCTCTGGTCACCCAGTCAAAGAAATTGATCAGATATGTCTGACAAGGCCTAACTCTAGTGAATCCATGTTGCCTCCAGTCCTGTAATCCACAGGATTCCAGAAACGAGACCATTCTCTGTTTTAAAAGTGTTTCCATTAATTTGCTTACCACAGAAGTCAGATTTACTGGCCTGTAAAATTCCCTACTTCTTCCTTATTTCCACTTTTGTATCCACCCTTCTCAAGTCCTCCGGTACCGCTCCCGACTCTAGAGACTCATTCACATAGTGGCACGGGACAAGGCAGAAAGTGAAAAGCTTGCACTTGCCTTCTGCGCTGCTCTGCCGCTGCCGCTCAGGAGTCAGCCAGAGACAGTGATGGACTGCTGGAGGAATTAAGGTAAAGGAGGGTGGGGGGCTGCCTGCCTGCCTTGGGGTGGGGAACCCTGCCTGCCTGCTTGCCTCAGGGTGGGGGGCCCTGCCTACCTGTCACTAGGCCATAGGCCTGCCTGCCTACCTGCCCTGGCCTACCTTGTGCCCTGTCCCTGCCTGCCTTGTGCCCTGTCCCAGCCTACTACTAGACCACCAGAGGGGAGACAGGGTACAGAGCCTCGCAGAGAGGGGAGACAGGGTGCAGAGCCTGGCAAGGAGTGTGGGGTTGGGTGCAGAGCCTGGAAGGGTGAATTTGGTTCAGAATGTTTTTTTTCTTCTTTTCCTCCTCTAAATCTAGGGTGCATCTTAAGGTCAGGTGCGTCTTATGGAGTGAAAAATACGGTATTTTTAATATAAACGAGCAAAAGCATGGTTATTTCCACTATAATAGACATTACTAGTTTAACTATTTAAGGGCTATTATTTGGCTGATAGTCAGCACACAACAGTCAGTTTTTATAGGCCCAAATATTCAGTGCTGGCACCTCTATCCAGGAAAAAGCACTGAATATCTAGATTTAGGTGGCACCTGGAAGTTATCGGGTTACATATGGGACTGTATTATGTCATCCAACATGTCCAGTTAGCTGATTATCTGTGGTGCCCTGATAACTTCCAGGTCTGCCCCAACATTAATTGGATAGTGTTATGATAGTCATTGTTAATATTCAGCAGCTCTATCCAGTTAAGTACCACTGAATAGTAGCAGCTGGACTGGCCAGAATGATGTAACCTTGCCGGAGCCTCTTTGGCCAAAACATTTTGAATATCAGGCTCTATATTTTTATTGTGGAATCCATTGTTTATTAAAATTAAAAAGCATATGTATTAAGGGCCATCCTGTTACAAACAGGATGAATAGGAGGGGTGGGTGTGAAATTATCTTGAATTTAAAATGCTTGTATATATATTTTAAGATTACTATGTTGATTATTTCATTATGAAATTTTGATTAAGGCATTTTATCAAATGTAGTCAAATATTATTACATAAAGATAATTATGTGTTTATGTTTTTAGGCAGTTGAAGCTCCAATTCTGACTTCTGAATGGCTGCCACCAGTTCTCACAGGACTCGCAAGAACTGGCGGCAGCCATTCAGGGAGTGGGGCTGGGCGGGAGCTCGAAAAGCTCACTCCTGCATGCCGGGTGCACCCCTGGCCACGAGATCTGAGGTAGCCAAACCCCCCAAACAACGCTGGACCACCAGGGATTTGAGAAAAGATGACAAAAAGGTACGCGAGGGGGGGGGGGTAAAAATATTGTTAGAATCAGCCAGGATGGGAAAGATCCCTCCTGTCCCGGCCTACCAGGTCATACGGCAGGCTGGCAGAGGCCTGCAACAAGTCTAGGAGGGGGTCGTGTGGTCACCCAAATATAGGACAAGACCCCCATTTTTGGTCCATTTTTTTGACCCAAAAACGTTCTATATTTGAGTATGTATGTATATATATATATATATATATATATATATATATATATATATATATACACATACATACAGTATGTGTACATGTCATTTAAGCTCTGTTTCCAGTAACCTCACCTCTCTTCACTTCTCCTTTGTTCTATGTCTCTAAGCTTTTCAACAAATTCTCCAAACTTCATCTCCTCCCTCCTGGATTTGGGCTTAAAGTTCTTGAAGTTCCCCATTTTCTTCTCATCGTAGTACAGGAACTTATGGCTGTTAGCACTGTAGACAGAGAAATCTCCATTGCCAATATTTTCTTGAAGGTAGTCTAGGTCCCACTTCAGGGCTGGATATATCAGGTTTGTGTCAGTAAGCACCACAGGTTCCTGTTTTAAAAGGCAAAATGCAAAAGGGTTAAAAGACGGTTCAGGTATTCAGTCATTGCTGTTGCTGCCAAATGACATAAAAAAACATTAGCAAGCTCTTCCACTGCAAACCATTTCTTAACCAAAAACTATTCTCCTAAAATCTGTTTTGCTCCTGAAGTTTTTAGTGTGGTTCCACCTAATAAATTCTGCTCGATCTTGTATCTCGGTATGTACACAGAGGACACCCCCATTCCCTCAGTATGAATAGCAACATGTACCACGGTTCTTTGACAGAATTTTGTCATATTTTCCTTCAAGCTCTCACACATTTCACAACATTGCCAATTTTGACATTCAACAGGGAACTACGTTTCGGTGCCCATTTGATTTTTAGGCCCTCTGCTCAGACTTGCTAACCAGGATGCTACTCGGTGCTGGCTGTTAACAGTCATTTTCAGCAACATGGCTTGCCACTAGAAGCTGGACTAAAACTATCAGTTCATTTTACTTTTACTACATACAAGAAAGCCATCAAAATGGAAATGGGACACTCACGTATGTACTTGCAGACACCTCTCTCTCTCTCTCTCTCTTCCTCTATTACTGTATTTACAGTTTTCATTGCTATCGTATCCCTTACAAGTGTTCACACGCAGATGCCTAATCCTACTACATCTTACTTTTTTGGCCTCTGCCAAGCCTCCCAATCTTCCTCTATGTTAGTACTCATCTGACTTAAAAAAAAAAGAAATCTTGGTATGACGATGATTTTATCCTTCTCTTTCCACTCATCTCTCATTTTTGTTCTACTCTTCAGTGTTTACCAAATTTCCTGATGCCTTTCATCTCTAGCATGGATTACTTTAACAGCTTTCTTAAAAGTTTCAAACACTGCACTTTGCCTGACTCATCAAACTTCATTGCTTACTTACCATACTTACACTATTGCTTCCATGCAGCTCTGTCACTCCCACCCTATCCTCCATTCTACTAGTTCCTGCTAGATAATATGCAATATTAACAATGAACATGAAGTAGTGAGGCCATAAATAAGTCAAGAACATAAGATTTGCCGATGTTGGGTCAGACCAGTGGTCCATCATGTCCAGCAGACCGCTCACGCGGCAGCCCTTATGTTAAAGACCAGTGCCCTATTTGAGTCTAAGAGCCTTACTTGAGTATGGTCTGTTCCGGTAGGAACTTATCCAACCTTGTCTTGAATCCCTGAAGGGTGCTTTCCCCTATAACAGCCTCCTGAAGAGGGTTTCAGATTTCTACCACTCTCTGGGTGAAGAAGAACTTCCTTACAAACGTTTGTATGGAATCTTTTCCCTACTACAGTACCTCTTTTCCCTTGCTTTCTTTATTCCCTACTTCATATTTTCTTCTATCTCTCACAGAAAGCATGTTATTTCTTAGATTTGGGCCTTCTGGTTTCTCAGTCCTGCTCTTCAAGGTTCTCCTGAATACCCAAGATTTTCTTGTTTTCTTGGGGAAAGTTGAAAATGTATTTTATTTATTTATTTACACATTTATATCTCGCATATCCAAAATCTATGTGGGTTACATCATCATACTCATAAATTAAAATACAATCACTTGATAACACAACATAAACACACAACATAATTGTTTTAGCTAAAGCATTCATCATACAACTCATAAAATAAAACCATATGTAAACTAAATCACTCCCAAATCCTAGAAAGCATTTCTAAAAAGATGAGTCTTCAAACTCTTACAAAAGAATAAAAAATCCGGGATCAAATGAATCGCATCCGGGAGAGAATTCCATAGCTGGGGTCCAAGAACAGAAAAAATGCGTTAATGACTTGAAGATTATAGATTGGACTGAAGAAACCACTAATAATTGTTTAGACTGAGAACACAGCGAGCATGCAGATACATATGTCTCCAATATTGAGTTGCAGAATTCAAGTTATGAAGAGTCACAACCTAACTGGGTTTCAGAACACCCATAATGAGATAGAGATTTGCAAATCTCATTTTTTAAGAGAAGGATTTGAGACCTATTCTCTATAGTGTTATGAGATTTATACTTTCACATGACACTTTACGTTACACATAACCAGTTCAGGGGCTTGGTAAGTACTGTGAACAGGTCCAACTGAACATTCAATTAGCATACAATTAAACTTTCATCATTGCACAATTCATTCTATTGACATGTTACATAGCATTAACTTATTATATATATATATATATCTGGATACCCCTTTTAATGCCTCTGGCCTTATGCTGCAAGGCACCAGAGTTTGGACACCATATAAAAATTTATTCTAACATGTGACCTTTCCAGAGCAAGGATTGTGGGCAATACGGATTGAAAGTGTCCAAGAAAAAAAAGTGTCTAGCTCTGTTACTGTGATCAAGCCCCCCCTCCCACAAACACAGCACCACCACCACTAACACACTCAGCTTCTTGCAAAATACTAGTTGTATTCTCCAATATAATGAGCAATGTTTTAATTTATCATGGTAGCCTCTCCTACCTTCACTATACTACTTATAATATATCCAGAAATGTATGGCATGGTCTACTCTGCTTCCTCTTCTCCTCCTCCCAATATACACCCCCTAACATGGAGCAGGACAAATAGTAGTGTGCATTTATATGGCATGATTCATCCAAAAGGGTTCCAATATATTAAACACACACACAGCCATTTCTAGAGCAGGTTTAGCCAGCAATTTTAGAGTCTAATTCAGGGGTGCCCACACTTTTTTGGCTTGCGAGCTACTTTTAAAATGACCAAGTCAAAATGATCTACCAACAGTAAAATTTTTAAAAAACACAAAGCACACTGTACGCTGAGAAAATGTTAATTATCATTTGTATTCAGGGTTTTTTTTTCAGAGGTCAAGGCAGATGACACTAAAATATGCAATGGCACCTCAGTAACAACTATGCAAAAATAGACAAATATACCCCCCTCCCCTTTTACTAAACCGCAATAGTGGTTTTTGGCACAGGGAACTGCGCTGAATGCCCCTCACAGCTCCTGATGTACAAGGGCTCCCTGCGCTAAAAACCACTATCGCGGTTTAGCAAAAGGGGGTCATAGTGCAAAATATAGACAGCAGATACAAATTCTCAAAACAGACACATTTTGATCACTAAATTGAAAATAAAATCATTTTCCTACCTTTTTGTCTGGTGATTTCATGAGTCTCTGGTTGCACTTCCTTCTTCTGTAAATCCAATATTTATTTATTTCTGCCACCTCCCCTTTTCTTTGTCTCTCTTTCTTTCTCTCTCCCCCTGCCTGCCTGTCTTTTTTTCCCCTGCCACCCTCTTTATTTCTATCTTTTTCTCTCTCCCCCTGCCTGTCTTTCTTTCTCTCTCCCCCTACCTGCCTCTTTCTTTCTCTCTCTCCCTGCCTGCCTTTCTTTCTCCCCCTGTCCCCCTTTTTATTTCTATCTTTCTTTCTCTCTCTCCCCCTGCCTGCCTGTCTCTTTTTCTCTCTCCCCCTGCCTGCCTGTCTTTCTTTTTCTCTCCCCCTGCCTCATCTTTATTTCTATCTTTCTTTCTCTCTCCCCCTGACTGCCTGTCTTTCTTTCTCTCTCCCCCTGCCTGCCTGTCTTTTTCTCTCCCTGCCCCCTTTTTATTTATATCTTTCTTTCTCTATCCCCCTGCACCTCCCAAGCCATCATGCCAATTTCCACTTCCCTGATGCTTTTTCTCTCCCTGCACCCCCCCCTGCATCCACCACCCCGATTTCTTCCTGCTTCCCCGAACCAGGCCTGGCACATACAAGGGCCGGGCCCACAAGCCTTCACCTCCAACGTCAATTCAGACATCGGAGAGGAAGTTCCAGGCCAGCCAGGCAGCGACTAGCTGACCAAGAACTTCCTCTCCGACGTCAGAATTGACATCAAAGGTGAAGTCTTGTGTCTGATGTTTTGCATGAATATTCTAGCGCTAATTGGCTGCAATACTGTATTATAGTATGATCTCATTAAAATTAAAAGATGAATCATTTACTTATAAGAAGGCAGCAGTATGACAAAAATGCCTAAAGAAAAGTTAGGTCATCAGGCCTGCCCCTCCTCCCCCCAAAAATCCCCAAGTTCCTCTTGTTCTCCAGAGAGAAGTATAAAACAGACAGCATACTGACATAGCCATGTGGTTTAGTAGCAGCCTCGTGGTTCAGCTATGTACTGAGAACCACTAATGCCAGAAATTCAAATCCTAATGCTTCTTGTGAACTTGGCAAGCCACATAACCTTCCACACTGCCTTGGGTACAAACAAATTGTAAGCCCTCTGGGGATAAGGAATATCTACTAGACCATTACTCAAAAAAGGTGTGAGCTAAATGCAAAAGAAATAAATAGCTCAAAGATCTTTTCATAAAACAATCATCTAGGGTAGAGGTAGGCAATTCCAGTCCTCGAGAGCCGGCCTGGTCAGGTTTTCAGGATATCCACAATGAATATGTACGAGATGGATTTGCATGCACTGCCTCCTTGAGATGCAAATCTATCTCATGCATATTTATTGTGGATATTCTGAAAACCTGACCTGGTTCCGGCTCTCGAGGACCTGAATTGCCTAACCCTGATCTAGGGCAATGGTTCTTAAACCTGTCCTGGGGGAACCATCAGCCATCCGGGTTTTCAATGTTTCCCCAATGAATATGTATGAGGCAGATTTGCATGCCTGTCACCTCTATTATATGTAAATCTGCCCCATACATAATCATTAGGGATATCTTTAAAACCTGACTAGCTGGGGGGGTCCACGGACAGGTTTAAGAACCACTATCTAGGGGTCCTTTTACCAAATAGAAATAAACAATGGCTTAGTGCACCCTTACAAGGATAATTCCATAACACAAGGTTCTTTTTAACCTTTGGGATAAAATGGTTTAAATTCCTACTTTTGGTATTAATAGCCATGCACTAATTTTGCCATTAAGACAGATTAGTGTAAGAGTCCTTATGGTCCGCAAAGGAAGTGGTGGGACCGTTGGATGACCATGGAATGAAGGGAGCGCTAAAGGAGGACAAAGCAATCGCTGACAAACTGAACACATTTTTTGCATCTGTATTTATCGAAGAAGATGTACACAACATACCGGAACTCATCAGGCTATATGCTGGAAACGAAGACGGAAAGCTGACAGGATTGACGGTCAGTCTAGAGGAGGTGTGTAGGCAGATTGATAGGCTTAAGAGCGATAAATACCCAGGACCGGATGGCATCCATCCGAGGGTCATCAAGGAACTGAAAGGGACCATAGCTGAACTGCTTCAGCTAATAGCCAATCTGTCGATCAAATCGAGAAAGACAGAAGACTGGAAGGCGGCGAATGTTACACCGATCTTCAAGAAAGGTTCGAGGGGAGATCCAGGGAACTACAGTGAGTCTGACCCCGGTACCGGGAAAGATGGTAGAGTCACTGATAAAGGACAGCATCATTGATCACCTTGATGGACACGGGCTGATGAGGACCAGTCAGCACGGTTTTAGCAAAGGCAGATCGTGTTTGACAAACTTGCTGCACTTCTTTGAGGGAGTAAACAGACAGATAGACAAGGGTGATCCGGTCGACATTGTATATCTGGATTTTCAGAAGGCATTCAACAAGGTTCCGCATGAACGACTACTTCGGAAAACTGCAAGCCATGGAATTGAGGGTGAAATACTCACGTGGATTAAAAACTGGCTGGAGCATAGGAAACAGAGAGTGGGGGTAAATGGACAATACTCGGACTGGAAGAGCGTCACCAGTGGGGTGCCACAGGGCTCGGTGCTTGGACCCGTGCTCTTTAACATCTTTATAAATGATCTGGACATAGGTACGACGAGCGAGGTGATTAAATTTGTGGATGATACGAAGTTATTCAGAGTAGTAAAGACGCAGGGGGATTGCAACGTGACATAATCAACCTCGAGGAATGGGCATCAACATGGCAGATGAGATTCAACGTGGATAAGTGTAAAGTGATGCATGTCGGTAACAAAAATCTCATGCACGAATACAGGATGTCCGGGGCGGTACTTGAAGAGACCTCCCAGGAAAGGGACTTGGGAGTTCTGATTGACAAGTCGATGAAGCCGTCCACACAATGTGCGGCGGCAGCAAAAGGGGCAAACAGAATGCTAGGAATGATAAAGAAGGGGATCATGAACAGATCAGAGAAGGTTATCATGCCGCTGTACCGGGCCATGTACGCCCTCACCCAGAGTACTGCGTCCAGCACTGGTCTCTACACATGAAGAAGGACATGGTACTACCCAAAAGGGTCCAGAGAAGAGCGACTAAGATGGTTAAGGGGCTGGAGAAGCTACCGTACAGCGAAAGATTAGAGAAACTGGGCCTCTTCTCCCTCAAACAGAGGAGATTGAGAGGGGCCATGATCGAAACATTCAAGGTACTGAAGGCGATAGACTTAGTAGATAAAGACAGGTTGTTCACCCTCTCCAAGGTAGGGATAACAAGAGGGTACTCTCTAAAGTTGAAAGGGGATAGATTCCGTATAAACGTAAGGAAGTTCTTCTTAACCCAGAGAGTGGTAGAAGTTTCAAGTTTATTAGTTTTTTATATACCGCCTAACAAGGTTATCTAAGCAGTTTTACAATCAGGTACTCAAGCATTTTCCCTGGAACGCTCTTTCAGAGGCTGTTATAGGGGAAAACACCCTCCAAGGATTCAAGACAAAGTTAGACAAGTTTCTGCTGAACAGGAACGTGCGCTGGTGGGGCTAGTCTCAGTTAGGGTGCTGGTCTTGGAACAGAGGGCAGCCGCGTGAGCGGATTGCTGGTCTGACTCAGCAGTGGCAATTCTTATGTTTAGATAGGCGTTTAATCAAATAATCAAATATAAACTTGAAACTTGAAACTTCTTATGTTCTTAAAGGCTCACACGTTACATACATGCTAATTGGTTAGCAAAGTGTCTCAAACTTTTTTAGCTCTGGCATAATGGAACAAATCTGCAGTATATTATAACTGAAATTATAAAATTGCAAAACCAACAAAAAAATTAAATTTGAGAATTAATTAAAGTTCTTTGAGCTATGTACAGGCAATTATAACAGCGGTGAAACTAAAGTAGATAGAATTGCTAATCAATGCGATGGATGTGCTTGTTTTTGAGTGCAAATTAACTCAAAACGTGGCTCGATAGTCGACAAGCAAACATCCATCATTTGCAGTCGTTCTCTTTGGGCTCCTTTTACTAAGGTGCGCTAGCAGTTTTAGAGCACGCTACAATGCCGTGTGCTAGACGCTAACGCCTCCATAGAGCTTGCGTTAGTATTTCTCGTTTAGCGCGTGGTTTGCACACGCACTAAAAACGCTAGCGTACCTTAGTAAAAGGAGCCCTTTTTTCCAATTTAATTTATGTCAGAGCTGAAAATCCAAGTTTGCAAAGCCTTGTTTGCTTTGTTGCTCAAGTTAGGGTAACTAATACAAAAAAAATAAAACTAAAATTACTTGCCGTTAGTTTTCAAGGACCAATCACATCAAAGAATGATGCTTGTCTGGGCGGTTGTATCCTTACGCACACAGACTCTCATAACATTGACAGACTTTTGCGTACATGACGTACATGCCATCTATTCCAGTGTATACTTATGAAGGGACTTTTTTTTTTTTTAAATTAAGCAAAATTCTAGAATCTTTTGTGGCACACCCAGAATCTCTTTGGAGCATACCACTGTGCTGTGGCACACAGCTTGAGAAACACTGAGTTAGCAAGTATAGCATAGAATACACCCACTCTCTGCTCCCAGACATGCTCCCTGCGCTAAAAAAAATTATTTTTTAATGCACACATGGTTAAATTGCCACAGGATGCCTCTACATACCCTGCAGTATGTCATTTTTTGTTGCTGTAAGCCCAAGTTAATGATTACCGCAGCTTTGTGAAAGGGCTCCAATGATAACAGGAGAGGTGGGGCACATTTAAAAAAGCATATACAGTGTTCTCCCCAGGGCCTTTTAGCCGGGTGCTCCACCTGCCGGCTTCCCTTCTCTCTCCCCCCCCGGACGTAAGTTCCAGTTTCGGAGGGAAGAGAAGGGAAGCCGGCACGCACACCTTAGAGCCCCGAAGCATGAGTTTGCATCTCCAAGCCAGTGAGAGGTGCCGCTGCTGAACATAAAAAAATCCCCCCAAAAAAACCACCTCTCACTGGCTTGGAGATGCAAACTCATGCTTCGGGGCTCTAAGGTGTGCGTGCCGGCTTCCCTTCTCTTCCCTCCGAAACTGGAACTTACGTCCGGGGGGGGAGAGAGAAGGGAAGCTGGCACGCACACCTTAAGAGCCCCAAAGCATGCGTTCGCTATGGGCTAAGGCAGGAGACTGGTCAAGGACGGATGGAAGCTTACAACTTGCTTCGGGCCTTCCTCGCTGCCGGGTCCTGCCTACTTTCTGTTTCTGCGAAGGCAGGGCCCGGCAACGAAGAAGGCCCGAAGCAAGTTGTAAGCTTCCCTCTGTCGCTGACCTATGCGATGGAGGGAAGCTTACGATTTGCCTAGCGACTTTGCCGACGGATGTGTGAGCTGGGAGGGAAGAGGCGGCTCGGCAGGACTGTTGCTGTCGATGCTCATCTCGCCGCCCTTGTTCTCGTTGCGCGGCTGGTGGCGGAAACAGTGTAGAGCTAGAGCTGGCCGCCGTGGACCAGGAGTGGGTGTTGCTGGCTCAGTGGCGGCAGTTGCATGTGCTTTTCACACGCTACAGCGACAACAGCTCGCTGACAGTGCAAGGCTTTCAGCAGCTCCTGCACAGCATCGGTTTGAGGCAAGTCAAGTGACTACCGGGGGAAGAGGAGGAGGAAGATGCCCGGCACCAGGGCAGGCACCACGGCGACCATGGCTCTGACTGCCCGGCTCCTGTTGCCCACTGCAGCTTGGTTCTGACAGCACCCACAAGCCCCGAACCGCTAAACAGACACAACTATCCCAAGGCCATTACAGCAGGAGGTGAGATGCCGAGTGCCAATTGATTCATTATTTGCATGTGACTTTCTGGTATTTAGGATTAACTCTTTCCATTCAACCCTTGACTTTAAAACCCACAAGTCTGGAAGTCTAAGCACATTCATTTGTTTGTTTACAGGTATTTGGGGACATAAAACATAGTGAAAGCTACTTCCGACCGGTAATAGGACAAAAGTGCGCAAGACTTTGGCGCGCCCACCTAAAAAGTTACTTTTAAAGAGCTTACGGGGGGGTGTTATTTAATAGAACTTCACGGTCCTGTGGTATATAAACTGTTATTATTATTATTATTTAAAGTTGGACTTATAAATGTTTTCTTTATTATTATTATTTTTGTATTAATAGGATTTTTATAATTTTGACATTGGGGAGGAGTATTTTAATGGTTGTACAGTAGGGTTGTGTGTACATGAAAAATGAATGGAAGAAATTGCATTACAATTACCGTATTTTCACGTAGATAACGCGCACCCGTGTAAAACGCGCACACGGGTATAGCGCGGGGAAAACACAAATTTATGTACAGAAATTTTTATATACCGCGCACACCCGTATACCGCGCATGCTGCCCGACTCTCCTTTCGCCCGCCCCGACTCTCCTCTGGCCACCCCGACTCTCCTTTCGCCCGCCCCGACTCTCCTCTCCCCCTTGAAGTCCTGTCCCCACCATGAAAGCTTGATCCCCCCCCGACGTCCGATTCACCCCCCGCAGGACCGCTTGCACCCCCACCCCGAAGGACAACTCCCACGCACTCCCACCCGCACCCCCACCCTGAAGGACCGCTCGCACCCCCACAGCCTCCCGACCCCCCCCCCCATCATGTAGAAGCTCCTACCGGTGTCCTGCTGCTTTCTCTTGGCGGTCCCGGCCCTTCCGTGAGCCCTGCGCTGCTTCCTCTTCCAGCGGTTCGCCCTTTCTCTAACGTCAATCCCTCTTGCCCCGCCGACTCCCCGACACGATCGGGGCAAGAGGGAGCTCAAACCCTCCTGGCCACGGCGACCCCCTACCCCCACCCCGCACTACATTACGGGCAGGAGGGATCCCAGGCCCGCCTGCCCTCGACGCAAACCCCCCTCCCCCCAACGACCGCCCCCCCAAGAACCTCCAACCGCCCCCCCCAGCCGACCCGCGACCCCCCTGGCCGACCCCCACGACACCCCCACCCCCCTTCTCCGTACCTTTGTGTAGTTGGCCGGACAGACGGGAGCCAAACCCGCCTGTCCGGCAGGCAGCCAACGACGGATGAGGCCGGATTGGCCCATCCGTCCTAAAGCTCCGCCTACTGGTGGGGCCTAAGGCGCCTGGGCCAATCAGAATAGGCCTGGGAGCCTTAGGTCCCTCCTGGGGGCAGGGCCTGAGACACAAGGGCCCAACCCGACCATGTGCCCAAGGCCCCGCCCCCAGGAGGGACCTAAGGCTCCCGGACCTTTTCTGATTGGCCCAGGTGCCTTAGGTCCCACCAGTAGGCGGAGCTTTGGGGCGGATGGGCCAATCCGGCCTCATTCTGTCGTTGGCTGCCTGCCGGACTGGCGGGTTTGGCTCCCGTCTGTCCGGCCAACTACACAAAGGTACGGGGAAGGGGGGTGGGGGTGTCGTGGGGGTCGGCCAGGGGGGTCGCGGGTCGGCTGGGGGGGTGGTCGGAGGTTCTTAGGGGGGGCGGTCGTTGGGGGGAGGGGGGTTTGTGTCGAGGGCAGGAGGGCTTGGGATCCCTCCTGCCCGTAATGTAGTGCGGGGTGGGGGTAGGGGGTCGCCGTGGCCAGGAGGGTTTGGGCTCCCTCCTGGCCCGATATTGTCGGGGAGTTGGGGAGTCGGCGGGGCAAGAGGGCTTGGGCTCCCTTTTGCCCCGATCGTGTCGGGGGGGGCAAGAGGGCTTGAGCTCCCTCTTGCCCCGATCGTGTCGGGGGTGCCGCTGTTGGCAGGGGCAAGAGGGCTTGAGCTCCCTCTTGCCCCGATCGTGTCGGGGGTGCCGCGGTTGACTGGGGCAAGAGAGCTTGAGCTCCCTCTTGCCCCGATCGTGTTGGGGAGTCGGCGGGGCAAGAGGGCTTGACGTTAGAGAAAGGTGAACCGCCGGAAGAGGAAGCAGCAGGCACAGGGCTCACAGAAGGGCTGGGACCACCAAGAGGAAGCAGCAGGACACTGGTAGGAGCTTCTACATGATGGGGGGGGTCGGGAGGCTGTGGGGGTGTGAGCGGTCCTTCAGGGTGGGGGTGCGGGTGGGAGTGCGTGCGAGCGGTCCTTCGGGGTGGGGGTGTGGGTGCGTGCAAGCGGTCCTTCGAGGTGGGGGTGCGAGCAGTCCTGCGGAGGGGGGTGAATTGGACGTCGGGGGGGAACTACATAAAAAAAATTTTATATAGCGCGCTCACGCGTATACCGCGCAAGGTTATGCACTGTTTGTAAAAACACGTATAACGCGCGCGTTATATGCGTGAAAATACGGTAGTACTATTATAAAAGGAGTGGGGTCAGGGACGAAGCTTGGACTGAGGTACTCAGTTGGTATTTGTTAGACTTAGGGGGGGTACTTGGCTTGAAGAAGTTGAGAAACATTGGTCTCTAGGTGACTAGTATGGAGTTCACTCAGTAAGGGTCCCTTTTATAAAGCCACAGTATCAATTCTCCCATGGCAAATGCACCAAAGTCCATTCAATTTCTATGGGCTTCAGTGCATTTGCTGTAGCAGAATTGCTATCGCAGCTTTGTATAAGGAGCCCTAAGGCAGGAACTACTGTCTCTGTGCTGTGTCTTAAAACACAGATTGCCGGGGATGCAAAGCATTAACTGATTCAACATGAGTTTGAAGTTGGTTGAACACCACTCTCAAGTACGGTAGTTTTGAAAGAAATGGAAGGTTTGATACTAGCCAGTAGTTATTCGGAATAAGAGGATCTGCATTACTTTTTATCAAGGGTGGCTTACGGTAAAGGCTACTGGAACACTGCCTAAGTGTCAAACCTTAAAAAAGAAAGTCATATTGAGCACTGGAAAATAATTAATAACAATTAACTAATAAAAATAGTGCACATTTAGTGATCTTTTTACTAAGGCGTGCTAGCTGTTTTAGCGCACACTAAACGCTAATGCATCCATAAACTATATAGTAACATAGTAGATGACGGCAGATAAAGACCCGAATGGTCCATCCAGTCTGCCCAACCTGATTCAATTTAAATTTTTTAATTTTTTCTTCTTAGCTATTTCTGGGCAAGAATCCAAAGCTTTACCTGTACTGTGCTTGGGTTCCAACTGCCGAAATCTCTGTTAAGACTTACTCCAGCCCATCTACACCCTCCCAGCCATTGAAGCCCTCCCCAGCCCATCCTCCACCAAACGGCCATATACAGACACAGACCGTGCAAGTCTGCCCAGTACCGGCCTTAGTTCAATATTTAATCTTATTTTCTGATTCTAGATCCTTTGTGTTCATCCCACGCTTCTTTGAACTCAGTCACAGTTTTACTCTCCACCACCTCTCTTGGGAGCGCATTCCAGGCATCCACCACCCTCTCCTAACATTACCTTTGAATCTACCACCCCTCAACCTCAAATTATGTCCTCTGGTTTTACCATTTTCCTTTCTCTGAAAAAGATTTTGTTCTACGTTAATACCCTTCAAATATTTGAACATCTGAATCATATCTCCCCTGTCTCTTCTTTCCTCTAGGGCAGGGGTGCCCACATTTTATGGGCTTGCGAGCTACTTTTATAATGACTAAGTCAAAATGATCTACCAACAATAAAATTTTAAAAAAAACACAAAGCACACTGAAAGGCAGAGAAAATGTTAATTATTCATATTCCGGGTTTTTTCAAAGAGGTCACGGCAGATGACTCTAAGCAATGTCACCTCAGTAACAAAATACAAAAATAGACAAATACATCCCCTCCCTTTTTAATAAACCACAATAGTAGGTTTTAGCACAGGGAGTTCCGCTGAATGCCTCGTGCTGCTCTCAATGCTCATAGGCTCCCTGCGCTAAAAAACGCTATTGCGGTTTAGTAAAAGGGAGCCATAGTGCAAAATATAGACAGCAGATATAAATTCTCAAAACAGACACATTTTGATCACTAAATTGAAAATAAAATCATTTTTCCTACCTTTGCTGTTTGGTGATTTCATGAGTCTCTGGTTGCACTTTCTTCTGACTGTGCATCCAATCTTTTTTCCTTTCTTTCAGCCTCCTGTATGTTTCCTCTCCTCCAGACCTCATTCTCTCCCCTAACTTTTTATTTCTGTCTCCCTGTTCCCCCTTCTTTCTTTCTCCCTGTCTGCCCCCTTTCTTTCTTTCTCCATGCCGTCCCCCAAGTCACTCGGTTTGCTGCCACCATCGGGGAATAGCCCCCAAGCCACCGCCATCCAAAGCTTTCCCTGCAGAAGCGTCGCACTGACCAGCATTCCGATCCCTGATGTCAATTCTGACATAGGAGAGGAAGTTCCGGGCCAAGAAGGCATTTCTCCTCATTCCATCCAGCCTGAGCCCCATCTCTCCTTGATCCAGCATTTCCCTTCTGTGTCTGTCAGAATTACCATTCCACCTATTTTCCAGCATCACCCTTCTTTGTGTCCATCTCACCTATATCCCTATCTCACCACTTTTTCAGAATCTTCATTTGTCTCTGTCCTTGTCTTTACCCCATGTTCACCATTTGCCCTTTCAATGTCTTTATCCCCCCCCCCCCACTTTTTCAGCATTACTTCTATGTCTCTATTTCACCTCCTCTTCATGTCCCCTCTGTATCTCTATCCTTATTCAGTAGGTCCTGCTTACTCTTTGTGTCACTATCTCCATTTTCAGCTTTCCCCCCTTTTCCTTTGTTACTGCACCCTGTAGCCAGAATCTTTCCACCCTCCCTCCACTCCGGCCCAGCATGAAATATTTCCTTTTGTTTCCCTCCCCTCTCTCTTTCTCTCTCTCTTCTGCTCCCTCACCCACGAGTCCTGCATCTGGCCCTCTCCCTTCTACCTGCACCTGGCAAAACCCCCCTGCTCCGCGGCTCTCTTAAGCAACTCGTCAGCAGCGGTGATCAAGACAAGCTGCCGACATCGAGGCCTTCCCTCTACGAGTCCCGCCTTTGTGGAAAAAGGAAGTTGAAACAAGCGGGACTCGCAGAGGGTAGGCCCCGACGTCAGAAGCTTGTGTCGATCGCTGCTGCTGAGTTGCCGAAGAGAGCCGCGGAGCAGGGGGTGTGGCAGGAAGCAGGTAGAAGGGAGAGGGCTGCTGGAAGAGGTAGAAGTTCCGGAGTATGACACCGACCCGGGCCAGGATGATTTCTTTTTCAGGCTGTTGCTGCTGTTGCTGCTGCTGCCGCCGCCATACCACCACGCCCCCCCCCCCCCAAAATGACAAAAACAGCCTAATGCCCGGCGTCGGCGTCTTTGACGTCGGGGAGAGGAAGATTGATAGGCCCGGTAGATCGGGACGGCAACACGAGTCTATCACAGAGCCCGGGATGGGCTCTGCGATCGACTCACGTTGCCTTCCTGAGCTACTGGTCGATCGCGATCAACGCGTTGGGCACCCCTGCTCTAGGGTATACATATTCAGGGCTTCCAGTCTCTCCTCATATGTCTTCTGGCGCAAGCCTCCTATCATTTTCATCGTCCTCCTCTGGACCGCCTCAAGTCTTCTTACGTTCTTTGCCAGATATGGCCTCCAAAATTGAACACAATACTCCAAGTGGGGCCTTACCAATGACCTGTATAGGGACATCAACACCTTCTTCCTTCTACTGACTTTTTATACAGCCCAGCATCCTTCTGGCAGCCGCCATTGCCTTGTCACACTGTTTTTTCACCTTTAGATCTTCGGACACTATAACCCCAAGGTCCCTCTCCCCGTCCGTGCATATCAGCTTCTCTCCTCCCAGCATATACGGTTCCTCCCAGCATATACGGTTCCTATAATGGACACGTTAGCGTTTGTTAAAATGGCTAGCAAGCCATAGTAAAAGGACCTTTTCATTTTCCCCACCACCAAATATCCCCATCCCGCCCCACCCGGCTACTTTTTCATGCCACCCGGCTGGAAAAAACTTCTGGGGGAGAACACTGATATAGCTTCTTAGAAAATAACATGCAATGCTTGTAGCAAAAAAGCAATTTAGCAGGGAGAAAAACGCAACAAATACAGTAATTTTAATTTGATATTTGCAATTACCGTATATACTCGAATATAAATTGAGATTTTTGAGGCCCAAAAATGGGGTGTCTCAGTTTATATTCAGGTCATTAGATCTGTGCCTGCCCTCTGTCCCCACCTGGACCTGTTGCAGGTCTCCTGTTGGCCTGCCCAGTGGTGAGCCAGGACAGAAGTGATTCTTCATACAACTTCTCCGGATGAGTCTAAACCAACCCGCCTCCCTGACCTCTACAGACTTTACCTTTAAAGCCCTTGTGGTCTAGCGGTGAAGCAGGGCAGAAGCAATCTTCCTACCCTCCTTCCCCATGAGAACCACAATCAAAATTGCCTGCCACGAGTTCCTACTGCATTCTCATGAGACAGTAATGGGAACTCGTGGCAGGCATTTTTGATTGCTGCTCTCATGGAGCAGGAAGACAGGAAGATCGCTCCTGAGCCGCTTCACCACTAGACTACCAGGGCTTTAAAGGTAAGGTCTTTAGGGGTCAGGTAGGCGGGGTGAATTAGAGTCGGATGAGAGAAGTCGTGTGAAGGATTGCTCCTGACCCAGCTCACTGATGGACCACCAGGGCATCAAGCAAGCAAGTAGTGGGCATTGGGGACTGGGAAGAAAGGAAAAGGGGAGGGAAGGAGGGCTGGATGCAAGGTGGGGGCACTTTAATATAACCCCCCTTCCCCTCCACAGTTTATATTCAAGTCAACCTTTTTTTCTTCGTTTTTGGGGAACAAAGGTTATCTCGGTTTATATTTGAGTGTATACGGTACCAATGTACTTAGAGTTACCAGTGGTCTCTTCCACAATTACTATTGTATGATGTGTTCCAGGTCCTGTGGCAAAACAGCCTGGTTCTATTTGCTTCCTGTTTCTGGAGCACTAGGAAGTGTTTACTCTTGTATTTCTTTCTTTTTTTCAAGGGTAATGATGACTAAGGACTAAGCCAACCTGACTTCTAAGAGCCTCTGTTGACTTATGCCAAAGAATATATTAATCTAAAAATAAAAGGTAAATAAAGCTGCACTGTGCTATAGAGCAACTTTAATGATTTGACTGGGCAGGATTAAAAGGAAAAAAGCTATCAAATATTATTTAACATATTCTGTTTTTCCCACAAGCAACCAAAGAATTAAGATGGCATTAAAAAATTGGGCTGACTTCACACTGATGCCCCCAGCCTGGTTACAAAGTAAAAAGCAGTAGTAAAACTGACAGCTGGAGTAAAGAATGTGAGAGGAGACAACAAGGGTGCTGGGTTTTCCATAAGAAACCTATGCACACATCTACCCAAAGTACATAAGTTACTTTTGAGCAGATTGGAAGAACCAATGTGGTTGCTGATTACTATATTAGCACATGTCCTAGAAACAACTCCACAACAGGGTTACAAGTCATCCTCTTCTTTTGCACACGTTCAAGCATCAATTTATCCCAAGAGGGACCACACTATTTTTCGTTTGGTGGGTTAGGGTTTTTTTTTTGTTGTTGTTGTTGGGGAAGGGAGAACTATTCCTACTATTTATCATTTCTATGGTGCTGAAACATGTACACAGCGCTGTACATTTAACATTCAACAGACAGTCCCCGCTAAAAAGAGCTTACAATCTAATTTGAACAGACAAGACATCCCAGGGTTGGGTATATTCTGGTAGAAGGAATGATACAATGGGTATAGGAGAAGAAGAAAGAAAGAGAGAAAAGACGGCTACCAGGGCCACAGTATCACCTGGGATATAACTGAATGTCAATAAGACAGCTTCTTCCCTCGGTTATACTTGTTTATTCAAGAGATTTGAGCAATATGCTTCTGAGAAACATCGTCCATCCCAACTAAGACTTATTAGTAACATATGGCAACCCATTGACGTATATCTTCAAACCCTGTAATTGCTCTTTATTTTGACAATGGGACATTTCTGTTCATTGTTCATACGTGTAAACCTTTGTGAACCACAATTGTTATCCATTGTATTTGTTAAAAACTAATAAACAAATTGAACAAAAAAAAAAGACAGTTTCAGGGTATCTAGCTATAACTGAGCTCACTATTTAGTTTCTGTCCTACCCCCAGCGTTCATAATATCAGCGTCCTGAGTAGAAGTCATTTTTTAAAATAACTCTCGTGACCCCCTTACCACATTCTTCAGCGTGTGGCAAGGCTTAAATCTACAAAAAAAAAGACAAGATGCATCACAGTGATACATCAAAATTAAATTTAACTACGAAAAAGGACAATACGGCTGTATAAAGCTCAACTGCTTCGGCTCCAATTCTAACAGCCCATTCTAAAGGAAATACAAGAAACCCTCCGGCCAGGGTACAACAGAGGCCTGCACCGCCAGATCCGACCCCTACAAACTCTTCTCCATCCTATTTGGACATGGAATAACCCCCTCCCCTCTCTCCCCCAGGGATCCTAACACGGCTCCCCCAATCTCCCTGGCCTGGGATTCGGAGCCTGCGGCATTTCCCGGTCCGCCGGAGAAGGTTTTGCGGAAGAGTCGGGAACCTTGTCCCTGCTGGCCGCGCGGGTCTCACCTCGTTGAGGATCAGGGCCTCGGCCCGCGGGTCTCCCTGCTGCAGGCGCTGGATGGGGCGGGTGGGGAACGGGTAACGGCGGAGCTGGCTCTCGCTCCAGCCGGGGCTGCCAGGCTCTGCTTCCGAGCTCGCCTCGGCCATCGCCGAGCCGCTGAACCGGAGTCGCGGGGGGGGGGGGAGGGCGCAGAAAAACCAACCCACAGTCCCCCCCAGGAACGACGCCGACCGCCACCTCACTGACAACACAGCCGCCCGCACCGCCGCAGCGGCAGCACTGGCGCCTAGTTCAGCCCACCCGACACCATAGTCTCCCTCCAAGACGCGCAGACACTGACTGGCCGCAGAGCGCTACAGCGGCATCTGGAGACCAGGAGGGGAAAGGACAGGCAGAGGTCACGGTGGCGCCAAAGAGGCGCCGCATACATAGTAAAACACAAACTCCATTTTTCTGTGAGCCACTGTGTGAATTTAAGTTGTGATTTAGGTAAAGGAATTTCAGAGCAGAATAGTAATTAAGGGACCTTTTCCACTAAAGATTAGCGTGACAATGCTAAAAGCCAAGGAGTCATTTTATACCTATGGGGGCTTCATAGTAGAGAATGACACGGGGAGAATTTTTCCCCGTTCCCGCGGGGACTCATTTTCCCGTCCCGTCCCCATTCCTGCAAGCTCCGTTCTCATTTGCATAAGCCTCAAACACTTTAATATCATGAGTGTTTTTAGGCTTCTGCAGTTAAGGCAGAGCTTACACGAATGGGGTAGGGACAGAAACAAAACTCGCGGGGACGGGATGGAGAAATTGAGTTCCTGCGGGGACAGGGATAAATTTGACCCCCATGTCATGCTCTACTTCATAGAATGAAGGATGTTCCTTAAATGGACTTTGGATGCAAGCAGTGTCTTACTTGTGGTTCACCACATATTAGCATCTCCACATAGTCACTATTATAGGACCCTCAGGGACCCCTGAAAAAGACTCTGTCGAAACGCGGACCGTGTTGGGTCCTGTGTCCCTAGTAGACTAGGTCCTTTAAGGTTTTCATGTGAATTATTTTACTTTTGTGTGGATGATTTATTGGATTTTCTTCTCTGTGGATACTTTGGGGTCAATCCTCTTTGGTTTTCGCTTGATGCTCTACTTCATAACATTTATCACGAGCTAAGCTTTAGGAAAAGGGATCATAAGAAAAAGTAACTAGTTACTGTACTTAAGTTTTTTACAAATCACTTTTCCTTGTAAAGAAGCATTTGAAACATTTTGTTATTTTGATAGAAGTAGTAATTTCATCAATTCTTACTACTTTTATTTAGTTGCATGGGTAGGGTTACCAGATAAGGACATGAATGGTGGTCTGGGTGGCTGTTCAAAACCTGGCACTTTGTCTGGGTTTTGAAAAGCTTCCTGTAAAAATTGGGTCAGATGGGGCATAAGCACATATGTGCACACATGTGTAATATCACCGCGTTCTGTCTGCGCATGTACGCAAGCCATCTGGGGGCGGAATGGGGCATGATGCAGTTGAACGAGGCGGTACTGGGTGGGCCTGTGGGCATGGCCATAGGTCCGGATTTTCCTTTGGGAAAATCTGATAACCCTATGCATGGGATGCTTACACTTAAAAATAAAATGGAAGTGAGATATATCCCCACTCACCCTTTTACAAAACCGCAAAAGGAGTTTTTAGTGCAGGACAGTGCTGTTCTGTTCCTGATACTCATATGAGCGTCGGGAGCAGCACAGAGCATTCAGCTCGCCAGCCTGCGCTAAAATACGCTATCACTGTTTTGTAAAAGGGGGGGGGGGGTTAGTAACATAGTAAATGATGGCTGATAAAGACTTGAATGGTCCATAGTCTGTCCATTAGTTATTCTCATAAAAAAAATAAATGATTAAATTGTCTCTTTGATGTATCTAGGCCATAGACCAGTGTCTCGCAAACTATTTCCAACCGTGGCCCACTAAACAAGTGGCTGCAGCTCAAGGGCACCCAGAAGTGTGCAGATGATGTCACACACATACTTGACATCATCACATCGACGTCTGCACATGTTCGAAGGCTCTGTGACGGGGCTTTGAGCCAGCAGGGGGTGTGTCAACAGGAGAGTTGAGGCGAGGAGTAGAGGTGCTGGCAGTGGTGTACCAAGGGCAGGGCGGACCACCTGGTTGCAAGCCATGAGGGGGGTGTTTCTGGCCATGGAGTCATGGTTCAGGAATTTCCCCTTTTCATGGCCCAGCCCCAAGGCTCTGGGTGGTCCCCATGGACCAGCATGTTCTCACCCTTCTCTCCTGTCTAGTCTGATGTCGCATTTACCTTCCATCAAGCTGAAAAATCTATTGGCCTCAACAGTGATTCAGCGGCGTTGCCCGCGGCTCCCCCGCCTACTTTCCATGTCTGCCTGGTCTTTCCCAATGATGCAACTTCCTATTTCCGCCCAGGTGGATCACGGCAGACGGAAAGCAGGAAGGGGAGCTGTGGGCAATGTCGCTGAATCACTGCTGAGGCCGGCAGTTTTTTCAGCTTGATGGAAGGTAAAGGTGACATTGGACCGACCAGGAGAGAAGGGTGAGAACATGGGCCTGAACTAACTGGGGATTTTTTAAAGTACAAAGCGGGGCAGGGGGGTATTAATTAAAAAGTGCAAGATTGGGCATGGAGATATGGAGGAGAGCTTGGGGGGGGGGGCATTAGAGAAATGCTGAACTAAGGGGATGGAGAGGGAAAAAAGAAATATGCCAGTCCTCTGAGGCAGGGAAGGGATGGGGAGGACAGAAATGCCAGACCATGGTAGGGAGGAGAAGGAAAGAAGAGGAGATACCAAACCACAAAAAGTGAGAAAAGGAAAGAGAAATAGATGGATAACAAAGGTAGGAAAAATGATTTTATTTTCAACTTAATGATTGAAATATATTGGTTTTGAGAATTTACAACTGCTATCCATGCATTTGTTTCTATTTCTCTGGTGTTGTACTACATGTTTGTTTATGTATATTAAGACTTAATTTGTGTTCCTGTATTTGCTTAGGGTTGATCTGTGTTCTGCATGTGTGATCAAGGCCAGATGTTCTGGTAGGCATGAATAACGAGAAATGTAATTGATGTCATGGGCCAAAATAGGAATATATTTGTCGTCTCTCCTTCACCCCTTTTAGACTCAAAATGGCCCTCATTTTATGGAAGCGGGGAGGAGAGAGGGGGGCAGAGGTAGGCTTTTTTTATCGCCAGTCACAGCAGTATTAGCGCCGACGCTCATAGTAATTCTATGAGCTTGAAAGCTGTTATGCTGTGGCCAGTGCTAAAAACAGCACTACAATTTTGTAAAAAGGGGGGAGGGGTGGTTTGTGATTACATATTCATACTGGGCGAAGGTGTTTTCTGTGTGTACGAAAGATATGGTTCTGTTAGCATTGACTATGCAGGATCAATCTGTACTAGTCTGGCATGTTTAGTTTTACAATGGGTATATTGATGTTCTACTGCTCACTGTTGCCTTTTCCTAGGTACACTCTTGTTGTACGATATGTGGATTATTACTAAAAATCATGTTTTTCATATAGATGAGGGGGGTGTCAAAAAATGATGGACCCCGGCTGTCACATATGCTAGGCAAGCTACTGGGTGCCGGTACCAGCTGACTGTTTACAGGATGTGCCTCTCTCTGCGAGAGGCACATCCTGTAGGCAGTCAGCCGGCACCAGCAACTCTCCTCGCCAGTGTCTCACGGCACACTTCGAAACTCGCTGCAGCACACAGTTTGCAATTCACTGCCATAGACTGTAAAGTCCACCTGGTATTGTCCTATGTTCCAACTGCTGAAGTTGCCATCCAAGCTCACTCCAGCCTATCCAACCATCCCGTTGTTTGCAGGATACCTACCATAAAGTCTGGCCAGTAACATCCTCATGTTCCAAGATAGTGGAGTTCCCACTGATGTCCTCCCCATCTGATCCTATACCAAATCACCATATATGGGACACAGACTGTATAAGTCTATCCAATACCGGCCTTAGTTCTTTAATTTATATTATTTGTTTTCTAATTAGAGTTCCTCTGTGTTTATCCCACGTTTTTTAAAATTCCATCAGCGTTTTCCTCTCCACCACCTCCCTCGGGAGGGCATGCCAGGCATCTACCACCCTTTCTCTGAAAAATAATTTGCTAACATTACCCCTAAGTCTTCCTCCCTCCATCTTCAAGTTATGTCCTCTAGTTTTACCATTTTCCCTTCTCTGGAAAAGATTTGGTTCTATATTAATACCTTTCAAGTATTTAAACATCTGTATCATATCTCCTCTGTCCCTCCTCTCCTCCAGAGTATACATGTTTAGGTCTTCCACTTTCTTCTGGTACTTCTTTTGGTTCAAATCCCTTATCATTAAATGATGATTCCTCAGTAAACCAAGGGTTCCTTTCACTAAGCTGTGCTAAAAAGTGGTTAGCTTTATCCCTAGCATTGGGCTTTCCTGAACGCTGATGCCACTTTTAGCACAGCTGTAAAATGGCCCCATTTTCCACTGTCTCTATTAATGGCCATGTCCTAATTTCCCCATTATTGCATAGACATTAGTACATGAGCCCTTGTATTTTCTAAGCCATAAGGGCTCCTGGGCTAACCACATGCTAATCAGTTAGCGCCCAACGCTGTGGATACACTAACCAATCAGTGCTGGACATGCCGATTCTCTGCCCCCAAACACACCCCTAGGTCCAGTGCTAAAAACTATAAAGTATTTTTTAGTACTTGGGAAGCATACACAGATGCCAAAACTACCACGGGTCACCTGAATACACCCCATGGTAGTGATTTTTAACCTGTGGCAAGTCACTGCTTGCAATGGATCAATAGCATGGAATGCTGCTACTCCTTGGGTTTTGGCCAGGTACTAGGGACCTAGACTGGCCACCGTGAAAACGAGCTACTGGGCTTGATGGACCATTGGTCTGACCCAGTGAGGTTATTCTTATTTTCTTAGCTTATTATAAGGACATGAATCAGCAAAAACGGGAACAGGACTTTGCTAATGCACACCTTGTCACACAATCAGTGGATCATCTCATCTTAAATTTAGCTGTTAAGGGAATTCTGCCTATGAGAACAGTGGAGTTGCCTTTGTTTGTTGAATTGGTTATTGGGTTCCAGTCAAATAGAACAATGATGAGTTTGGACCAGTAGTGTAGCCAGGCCTGTTATTTTGGGAAGGCCCACAATTATGTTGGGTGAGCCTTCCAACCTACCTGCTCCATGCCACATAATTTATCCTGCATCTTGCCCTCTCTCCTTCTGCCCCTGGATCTGGCATTTGCCACCACCTCCCCTGTCAACAGCCTAGTAACTGCTCCCCTAGTGTACCTCAGTTCTGCAGTGGTGGTGGCAGAGGCAATGTGCATTCACTACTTATGCTGACCCTGCAGGCTTCCTTCTGTTGCATCCTGTCAGAGAGAAAACAGGAAGTGACATCAGCAAGGGTGGTGCACAGCTGAGGGAAGTTTGTGGGGTCAGTACAGGAAACAAATACACATCACTGCTCCTACCTGCAAAGGTGATGAAATTCGAGAAGGAGAATGTTTAGAGAGAGGGGGGAGTTGCCAGGCTGTGGACTGGTGAGTGGGGGCAAATGGTGGATTTGAGTCCATAAAGGGTGAGCCTGGACCCACCCAGGCCCACCCATAGCTATGCCGACAGGTCTACAGCAGTCGGGTTTTAGGATCGTAAAACCCGATGCAAAATAGCCAAGCAAATGTTAGTGAATCAATCGCTTGGCTATTTTGCATGGGGTTTTACAAATTTGCATGGCCGGATCAGAAAATGGGCTATCGAGGGGGGAAGCACACGGTGGGCCATTTTGTGAATCAGGTCGGTTTAGCAACGATCGCTGACTTTAATGAATCGGGGCCTTAGTTCTGTTCCAGCCTCTGATGACTAAAGTTTAGAGAGAGCCATTGTCTTGGAGTTTCAGGTCCCAAACCTCTGATTACTATACAATGGAACCTTGGTTTAGGAGCATATTTCGTTCCAGAAGCATGCTCGTAAACCAAATTACTCATATAACAAAGCAAGTTTCCCCATAGGAAGTAAGAGAAACTCGCTTGATTGGTTCCACCTCCTCCTCCCCCCCCCCCCCCCTGTGGCCATCAGCGCTGCTCCACCCCACCCCACCACATTCCAAAAGACCCCCCCACCCCCGAGGCCACTGGTGTGCTTCCACATCCCCCCACGAGCTGGGATCGTCATCCCCCCGCTCGCAAACGCCACCCCCCCTCACGAATGCCTGCCCGCCCAAACTGAAGCCTTATCCCCATCTGGCACCAGCACACAGTACCAACCCACAGGAGGTGCCGGTACCGGTGCCCGAAGACCGTGCTGCTTGCCGGACTGGGCCTTGAGTATCTGCGCATGCTCAAGGCCTTCTAACCATGAAAATATTCACAACAATGAGAAAACTGAGACAAATTTGGCATTGCTTCACCAAAGAAAACTTTTAGATCTTGGTTCAATCACTAGTTCTATCCCAATTAGATTATTGCAATGTCCTTTATGTAGGATGGAAAGAAATTACAGTATATGGGAAAAACTACAAATCATTCAAAATGTAGCAGTCAGACTTATTTTCTCAGCAACAAAATATGACGAAGTGCCTTGAGCTACACTGGCTCCCCTTCGAAGCAAGGTATATTTTAAAACTATGTAATAATAATAATAACTTTATTTTTCTATACCACCAACACCCAAAAGCAGCACAGCACAGACAGCTGCACCTCTGAAGATTGCCAGAGTTCCAGGAGAAGAGGAGATGTTGCTATAGAAACTCTCAGAGTAGCCAGCTGCATAGGCAGCAGAACGTTTTTTTGTTTGGAGGGCCCCAAAAGCTCCGCCCTAGACCCGATCCCAGAATGCTCCACCCCACATCCACCCCCTATAATAATAGTACTAATTGTAAATGCCATTTCTTCCATTCATTTTTCATACACACAATATAATCTTATTAACAACATATAATGCTAACCACAAAATTTACACATAAGAACATAAGAATTGCCATCTCTGGATCAGACCCTGGGTATATCAAGTCCAGTGATCCGCACACGCGGAGGCCCCGCCAGGTGTACCCTGGCATAGTTTTAGTCCCCATATCACTGTATGCTTCTCAAGGGAGCTGTGCATCTAATTTACCCTTACCCATATCACTCTATGCCACTCTTAAGGAGATGTGCATCTAGTTTACCCTTAAATCCTAGAACGGTGGATTCTGCAATTACTTCCTCTGGGAAAGCATTTCAGGTGTCCACCACTTGCTGCGTGAAACAGAACTTCCTGATATTCGTCCTGGACCTGTCCCCCCTCAGCTTCAGTCTATGTCCTCTTGTCCGTGTCACATCAGACATTGTAAATAACTGCTTTCCCTGCTCCATTTTGTCAAATCCTTTCAGTATTTTGAAAGACTCGATCAGATCCCCTCGCAGTCTCCTCTTCTCAAGGGAGAACAACCCCAGTCTCTTAAATCGTTCCTCATAGTCCAGGTTCTTCATACCTTTCACTGGCTTCGTTGCTCATCTCTGTATCCTCTCTAGCAGTTTTATATCCTTCTTTAGGTATGGAGACCAATGCTGGACGCAGTATTCCAGGTGCGGTCTGACCATGGCTCTATAGAGGGGTATTATAACTTTCTCTGATCTACTCGTAATTCCCTTCTTTATCATGCCTAGCAATCTATTTGTTTTCTTCGCCGCCGCCGCACATTGCGCCGACGGTTTCAGCGTCCTATCTATCAGTACACCCAGGTCCTTTTCCTGTTCGGTTTTTCCCAGAGTTACACCTGACATACTATACTTGTGATCTTTATTTTTTCTGCCTAAATGCATCACTTTGCATTTTCCACATTAAAATTCATCTGCCATTTATCTGCCCACTTCTCCAATTGATTCAAGTCGCTCTGGAGTTCCTCGCTGTCCTTCTGCGATCTGATTGCCCGGCATAGCTTTGTGTCGTCTGCAAACTTGATGATTTCACTGGATGTTCCTTCTTCCAGATCATTTATGAAAATATTAAATAAGATGGGTCCAAGTACCAAGCCCTAGGGTACACCGCTAGTCACTTTTTCCCATTCTGAAAACTTCCCATTTATGCCCACTCTCTGTTTTCTGTTCTCTAGCCATTTGCCTATCCATCTTAGTATATCTCCCTCTATTCCATGGCATTGTAATTTCCTGAGAAGTCTTACATGTGGAACCTTGTCGAACGCTTTCTGAAAGTCCAAGTATACAATATCCATCGGTTCTCCACTATCAATTTGTCTGTTCATTGTCTCAAAAAATTGAAGTAGGTTCATTAAACATGATTTCCCTTTCCTGAACTCATGTTGACTGACTCTCATCAGGTCGTGTGTGTCTAGGTGCCAGACTATGCTATCTTTGATCAGCGCCTCAACCATCTTTCCAGGGACAGACGTGAGACTCACAGGTCTGTAGTTGTCTGGCACTCCTCTCGATCCTTTTTTAAATATCGGCGTGACATTCGCTATCTTCCAGTCGTCCAGTATCTGTCCTGTTTTGATTGACAGATTGGCAAGTATTTGCAATAGTTCTCCGATTTCAAATTTCAGTTCTTTTAGGACTCTCGGATGAATTCTGTCCGGTCCAGGAGATTTATCACTTTTGAGTTTGTCGATCTAGTGGTAAATCTGGTCCAAGTCCACTTCTGCTGTGGTGAGGCTGTCCTGTACGACTCCCTTGAACACTTTCACTGTGTCAGGTATTGTTGCGGTGTCTTCCTTTGTGAAGACAGATGTAAAGAAGGAATTCAGTCTGTCTGCAATTTGTTTGTCATCCTTGACGCACACACAAAGCATGTTTTTTCCTCTCCCCACCCCTGTATAGCATTTCTTCCTCTCTCTTACACCCCTACGTGCAATGTCGCCCTCCCTCTCGCTGTCCACCATCTCTCTTTCTCTCATTCCCTCTCTTGCTGCAAAGGGAGTGGGGAAAGAGAGAGAGGGATCCAGGGTACATCTCTCTAACTCCTTCTACTGCCACATCCAACATTTCTCCCTCTCCTATCCCCCGGATTGTGTACAGCATTTTTCGCCCTGGCCTACCAGCCCATGCCCAACATTTCTTCTATATCCCTCTCCAGCACCATGCCACATCTGTTCCTCCATTCCCTCCACCACCATGTCTAACATTCCTCCCTCTTGTATCCCTTTCCATCTGTCCCACTGTTCCCTCCCCACCACCACATCCAACATTTCTCCCTCTCATCTCTCTCCTCTCTCTCCATGTCCATCAATTCTCCTTTCTTCTTTTCCCCGTGTACATCACCTCTTTCCGTCTCACTCACACCCATTCTCAACAAGTCTCTTTCTATTCCCTCCCCCATCTCAGCATCTCTTTCTCTCCCTACCTCCATCCTTCCATTCTATATCACAAGTGTCCATTCTATATTCTGTGTCCCAACGCTCTCCCTCTCTCCCTTCTGTGTCCTAAGTTCATGCCCCCTTCCAATGGTGTGTACCTGTGTTCTGCCCAGCTCTAAGACATCCAAGTAGACCTCCTCTTCCTTCATTCCAGCTGTACTTTTTTCTTCACAAAGCCACAGGCAGCAGCAGCAGAGTATGGCCAGAAGTGCTGGTGTGCTGGCTGTGTGGCCTGCTACCAAAAGGTGCATGGCCACACAGCTTAGAGCAGTGGTTCTTAACCTTGTTGGAGGTACTGAACCCCACCAGTTTCATATGTGTGTTCACCGAACCCTTCTTTATTGGAAAAATAAAATATGATTTTTACAAATTCAAAACATAGGTATACAGTGAGGGAAAAAATATCAATTTTGAAAACAAAAAAGTTCGAATAATAATAACATAATAATGAAATTTACTGCAAATCAGTGTGACTTCTGCTGTTGCCTCTCAGAGACCAGTTCAGAAATGCGCGGCTTTACCTTGGCAAGTGCCACTCATGTCATTTTCGCAACAAAGTCTGTTCCTTTTCTTTGTTTTTATGTCCAGCATCCTCAAAGGATTGCTCGCAAAGATATGTTGTAACAAACGGTATGAAAATTTCCCGAGCTTTCTTAGCAATAACAGGGTACGTTACCAATTGTTGACACCAAAACGTTGAGAGCGTTGTTGTTCTGAAGAGTTGCTGTTGAACCTGGCTCTGCTGAATTTCAATGATTTCATCGAGATATTCATCATTGACATCTGTTGTCTCAACACTAAACGTGAACAGCTGTCTCACCCCTGCTGGATATGACTCTCTTGTAGGGAAGTCTAAGTGCGTGGCAATAGTTTGCTTCAGTTCCGCGGGTACAGAAATGTCTCAGATTCCAGATACATCTTCGATCTTACTTACATAGTTGTCTAGCAGGGGAAAGTTTGTGAAGTTATCGTTTTCTGTTTGTCGTTTCCATAATGGTAGGTTTTTTTGAAAAGCTTTCAGGTTTTCTTCCGCTTCGATGATGTTGACTCCACCACCCTGCATCTGCTTATTGAGATGATTGAGAGCTGCAAAGATATCAGCCATGTACGCTAAAATGAGAATGAACTCAGAATTTTTGAAGCAATCTGCATGACAATGTTGCTGCTCTTGCAAAAACAGAGCTAATTCCACACGCATGGCAAAAACACGATTCAGCACCTGTCCCCGGGATAACCACCGAACGTTAGAATGGTACAGAAGTACCTCGAATTCAGATCCCATTTCTTTACACAGCTCCTTGAAGATGCAGTGCTTCAGAGCATTATTTCGCACATAGTTCACGCATTCCACAACAATTTTTAAAACTTCTGCCAGTTTTGGAGGCAAGGTTTTTGTTGCCAACGCATGCCTGTGCAGAATGCAATGCGTAAGAATGATGTGTGGTGCATCGGCATTCACTAGTGCACCAAAACCGGACTTTCTTCCGAGCATGGCTGGAGCTCTGTCCGAACAAACTGCAGAAACCATATCCCACGAAAGAATGTTGTCTTTGAAGAAGTCATCCACAAGTTTCTTCACATCAGTTCACATCTTCCTTTATCACGTCGTCTTTCACATAGCGCACGAATACTGCAAGCTGGCTTGGATTGGAAACATCTGTGGTCTCGTCGAGTTGAAGGCTGAATTTTTCCGGGCTTGAAATCAGATCTGTAACTACTTGAGCCAAGATGTCTTTGCTCATGTCCTCTATTCTGTTGCTGATGATGTCATTTGAAAGAGGAATTCCCAGCATGATATTCACCAACTGCAACACAGCTGGTTTTATGAGTGTTTCACCAATGGTGTGTGGTTTGCCCTGCTTTGCGATCAGGTAAGCAACTTCGTACGATGTTGTGAGGATCGGTTTGTTGATGGGTACAAAGCCGAGAACAGGCAGAGTAGCCTTTTCATCAAATCTTGCTCTCTTCACCTTGAATTCAGCGAGTGTTGTGTTCTTGTATTTTCCATCTCCATGCAGCTTAAGGAAGTGTTCCCTTAATTTTGCCGGAGCTAGACTAGAATTACTCAACTTGGCATTGTAAATCATGCAATTAGGACGCTGACTCCCATCACGTTCCGTTATACATGTGAATCCATATTGTACATATTTGTCCGACCACTTTCATATTTTGCTCGACATAGTTAGTAAGAGATTAAAATATTAAGATAGGTATCACACGACGTACCATCACAACAGTTACAATTCGACTACTGTGCACATCAAATCCCCTGCAGCACAGATAGGCCAAGCGATGTTGCGTGATCACCTGCAGCCAGTTATGGACAAGCGGGGCGTATCATCACGAATCATAAGCGCTTCAGTCACGTTCAATCATCTATCAGTTAAATCACAAATTTTGATCAGAAATTGATTGATGTATACAAGGCGTTAGTTACAGATTGATAGATCAAGAAACCGAGTACACGATCAGTCTTGATCAAAATCACTGAATAACTGATAGATGATTGAATGTGACCGAAGCGCTATATGAGTCAGAGGTGTGTTTTGACCTCCGCCGAACCTGCGAGACTGACTCACCGAACCCCTGGGGTTCGGTCGAACCCAGGTTAAGAACCACTGGCTTAGAGGGAACATTGCTTTATTCATTTTTATTTTTTATCTAATCCACTTTCTATCTCCTTCTCTCATCCCCTAGCTTTCACATTTCTCATCTTTTTATTCCCTTTTATCTGCTTCCCATTACCACATTTCTACCCTGTATACTCATTATTCTGCTCACTCATCTCCTTGACAACTCTCCCACATGGATCCACTATTTCTAGCATCTCCCCTGCTTATGATTTATTCCACCCTCATTTCCTTCCTGTCTTTCTTTCTCTCTCCCTCCCACAATGTAATGTAATGTAATGTAATTTATTTCTTATATACCGCTACATCCGTTAGGTTCTAAGCGGTTTACAGAAAATATACATTAAGATTAGAAAGTGCAACATCTCTCCTTTCTGCTCTTCCACTCCCTCCTCCCTCTCTCCTACCACTCCCCAGTCCATATCTCTTCTGCCTTTCCCTGTCCATCTTTCCCTCCCTCTTCTGCCCCTTCCCCTAAATCCCTTTCCCCATATTGTCCTCTCCACAAATCCATCTCTCCCTCTCCCTATTTTGCCCCTCCCACTCCACATCCGTCTCTCTCTTTCTCCTCTATTTTAGCTCTCCCTCTCTCCCTTTTCCCTCCTTCTACTGTCTCTCCCTGAGCCCCTCAGCCTTCCCCATGCCCATCTCCCCCTCTCTTGCTCCATCTCTGTTCCTCTTCTACCACCTTCTGCCATCCCCCAGTCCATCTCTCTCTGTTCCTCACAAATCTGACATCTTTCCTTCCCTTACCCCATTACTGACTCTCACATATCTCCCTCCTTCCCTCATTTGAGTCCAGCATCTCTCCCTTCCCCCATTCCCTTCCCCAAAACCTATATCGCTCCCTCTCTAACTTCTACCCCTCCCCCAAATCTGTCTCGGGAGGGGTCTTATTTCTAGGCAGCACTCCAGTGGAAGCAGCGTCTTGCTGCTGGCCAGGGTACCTGCTGGTCGGCTCTCTCTGCTGCATACCTTCCCCATCTATTCCCCCCCACGTCTACCCTGAATTTCTTGTAACAGTTGCCGGGTGGCGGCACCAATTCACAGCTTTGCTTTGCTGTCTGGGCAGGCCAGCAGTGGAGAGAAGACTCCAGAGCCAGAGGCAGAGCAACTGTTCCACCATTTAGCAACTGTTATAAGAAATTCAGGGTAGACGCGCAGGGTGGAGGAGTAGATGGGGAAGAGACATGGCAGAGAGAGCTGACCAGAAGGTATGCTAGCTGGCAACAAGATGCCACTCCCTTGAGAGTGCCGAGGCCACCACCACTGTTGGTGTTTCTTTGCCTACATGATCCCTGTCAGCCCTATTACTACCAGCAATTTTTGGGGAGGTAATGGCCCCTTTGGCCTGCTGGAATTGGTCTCTGAACTCTGAAAAGTTCTTAGCTCAACCAAGAAGAGAATGATGTGGAGCCAAGTTATTCCACACTTTTCTTGACACTTTCATGTGTGACTGAGGTCAAATGTTCTGGTGGAGATTGAAGTTGAAAAGCATTGGTTGGGGTTGTGCCCCGAATAGGAAGATATTTGTTAGCTCTCCTTCAGTCCTTTTGGACCTACAATGGCTCCAGCTTAAAAATTAGTTAAGACCAGCTTTATACCTGGGGGGTTAAATGACTTGCACAGGGTCAGAAGGAGCTGCATTAAGAATTAAAATCAGTTCCCCAGGTTCTAAACTAAAACTAAACTAAACCTTAGGTTTGTATACCGCGCCATCTCCACAAGCGTAGAGCTCGGCAGGGTTAAGTTGAAAAGGAGCTACAATGAAGGGTTATAGGAAAGGAGCTAGGAAGATAAAGAGGGACAGGGTACCAAAGAGCGGGAGGTGTTAGATTTTTGAAAAGAGCCAAGTTTTCAGGTGTTTGCGGAAGGATTGGAGGGAGCTTGAAATTCTGAGCGGGGATGTGAGGTTGTTCCAGAGTTCTGTGGTTCTAAAGGGGAGGGATGTTCCTAGTTTTCCTACGCGGGATATACCTTTTGTAGAGGGGAATGATAGTTTCAGTTTTTGGGAGGATCTAGTGTAATTAGGGTTAGAGGAGTTCCAGAAGAGTGGGATAACGGGAGGGAGGATGCCATGTAGGATCTTGAAAGCTAAACAGGCACATTTAAAGAGGACTCTGGAGTGAACTGGGAGCCAGTGAAGTTTGGACAGGAGTGGGGAGACGTGGTCAAACTTGCCTTTAGCGAAAATAAGCTTGGCCGCGGCGTTCTGGATTAGCTGAAGTCTATGGAGTTTTTTTTTAGTTAGGCTTAAATAGATGGAGTTGCAATAATCCAGTCTAGAGAGGATGGTGGATTGAACAAGGACAACGAAGTGAGAATGATGAAAGTACGATCTCACTTTCCTCAGCATATGAAGACTGAAGAAGCATTTTTTTACCAAGAAGTTGAGGTGGTCATTGAAGGAGATAGAGGAGTCTATGATGATGCCAAGGACTTTGCTTGAAAACTCAAGCTGAAGAGTGGAGCCAGAAGATAATGGGATGGAGGTGGGTAAATGATCTAATATTGGGCCGAGCCAAAGTAGTTTTGTTTTGGACTCGTTCAATTTCATTTGTACAGAATGTGCCCAGGATTGAAGGTTCATTATACATGCGGATATGTTCTCAGTGAGGTTAGTGAGGTTTGAGTCGGTCTCAAGGAGGATGAGGATATCATCAGCATAGGTGTAGAGAGTTTTCAGGGGGGATAGATGAAGGAGTTTCAAAGAGGACATGTAAATATTGAAAAGGATAGGAGAGAGGGGTGAGCCTTGCGGGACTCCACATATCGGCTTCCAGGGAGGGGATGAGGTACCGTTTATATTAACGGTGTAGGAGCGTAAGCGTAGGAATTTCGAGAACCAGTCTAGGACTGTGGAACTTATGCCTATTTCAGAGAGTTGGAAGATTAGGATATCATGATGGACGACGTCGAAAGCTGTGGAGAGGTCGAATTGTAGAAGTACAGCGAATTTGTTGCGAGAATGAAGTTGTTGTACCTTAGAGATTAGTGAGGCTAATAGGGATTCGGTGCTGAAGTTGGGTCTGAAGCCGAATTGGTGGGGTAGGAGAATAGAGAATCTTTCTAGGTAGGATGAGAGTTGAGTGGATATGATGGCTTCTAACATCTTGGTTAGGAGAGGGATATTTGCTATTGGACAGTAATTGGAGGGAATAGAGGGGTCAAGGTCGGTCTTTTTCAGTAGAGGGGTTAGTGCAATATGTCCCATTTCAGAGGAGAAAAGGCCCGATGTTAGAGCAGCATTTATAAGTTTGGTGAGGGAAGTGATGGCCTGTGTAGAGATATTCTCGAATAGGTAGGAGGGGAAAGGATCCAAGGTACATTTGCAAGTTTTTAGTTTGAGGCAGAGTTTGGAGACTTGCAATTCGGAAACAAGCTCAAAAACGGTCCAGGATCTGTCGGCTGGAATGGGAATGGAGACAGGTAGGGAAGGGTTGAGGTCAGTAGAGATTAGGGAGTTGTAGGAGACTGTAGGCGGGAAGGAGCATCTTAGGGTGGTAACCTTTTCATTGAAGAATTTTGCAAGGTCATCTGCTGATAGAGACGAGGGGAGCAAGGATGTAGTTAAGGAGCACCAAATGTTAAACAACGTACTGATCTGGTTGTTGGATCTGGAGATTTTATCTCCGAAGAAATTTTTCCTGGCTTTTTTTAGTAATGAATTGTAAAGTTTAATATTGACTCTCCAGGTCTGTCTATCTGAGGGGGATTTAGATTTTTTCCATTTGCGCTCCAAAGTGCGACATTTCTGTTTCAGCTCTCTATGGAGCGGTAGATACCAAGGGGCCTTTCGGGGGTAGGAGATGATTTTTGTGGATATTGGAGCGAGGGAGTGATAGATGGATTCGGAGAGGGAGATCCAATTGCACCAGCAGGATTCAGAGTCTGTAGGCTTAGGATTGGAGGAGAGTTGGTTGAGAAATTTGGACCAGAAAAGATTACGGTACTCAAAATTTTCTTGCGGAAGGTTATTGAATGGGAGGAATGGGATGGGGGTTCAAGGTGTGACATGAAAATGGGGAGGCAAGTAGCCCCTAAGAAGTGGTCAGACCAAGGGACTTGTTCCCAACGGGTGTCATCGGTTGAA
Organism: Geotrypetes seraphini; assembly: GCF_902459505.1. Classification (NCBI taxonomy): domain Eukaryota; kingdom Metazoa; phylum Chordata; class Amphibia; order Gymnophiona; family Dermophiidae; genus Geotrypetes; species Geotrypetes seraphini. The sequence continues at coordinate 183,243,315 of NC_047087.1, forward strand.
GTTTTGAAGGCAGTAAGGTCGAGGAAAGTGGTGAAGTCTAGTGTATGTCCTTTTTCATGGATTGGAGAAGAGGTAGGTGAGGGGAAACCAAGAGAGGTAAGGAAGTTGTTAAATTCGATCGTGTCCTTGCTGTTGGTGTCATCAAGGTGGAGATTAATATCACCAACAATCAGTAGTCTTTGAAATTTAAGAAAGGCGTTTGTTATAGCCTCAAAGACGAGATTGGAGGAGTTGTTCCAAGGGGTGGGTGGGCGGTATAGTAATAAGATGCCCAATGGGTGAGTGCGGAGTTCATCATTGACAGAGACAAGCATATATTCTAGAGAGGCGTGAGTGCCCTTCTCGAGGAGCTGGACATCAAAGAAAGATTTGTAGAGCAGTGCCAGTCCGCCTCCTTTTCGGTTGGATCTGGGGGAGAAGAGGCCTTGATAACCATGGGGGAGGAGTTCATTTTTTGTAAAAAGATCATCTTTGGCGATCCATGATTCCGTGATGCACAGGAATCCAGGGTCGAACTCATCTAGAAGGTCCTTCAAGATTTGGGTCTTATTGCATGCTGATCTGGTATTGCAATAAAGAGTCGGGACTGGGGTGAGAGAGTCAGAGACAGCATTGGGAAGATTGGCTGGGGGCAGGGGCTTTAGTGAGTTTAGGTTGATTTTTCGGAGATTTTTCTTGAAAGGGGGAATTCTGGTGCGTATCAGCGTGGGGATTCTGAGGCCAGGGCAAATATTATTGGTGTTTGGTGGGTCGAGTAGGTTGGGGGAGTGGGATATCAGACAGAGGGAAGAATAGAGAGGTGAGCAGAATAGGAGGAGAAGGAACCAGAAGAAAGGATTCATGGCAGGGTTAGGGCCGGATGATTGGTGTGTGAAAGTCTGCAGCAGGGGGGGATTAGTGTTAGCTAAGGAAGGGGCAGGGGACTTAATTAGGCTGGCTGAGTGCATAGTCAAGAGTAGGGAAGAAAGGCGAAACCTTTGGCAGTAATACAGTTTGGCACTGAACAAAAGCATAGACAGGAATAAACTTAGGCAACTAAAACAAGAGCATGGACAATAATAAAAAATATGGAGCTAAAACAAGAGTATAGACAGTAATAAAATTTGGCCCCCAGTGGATCTCGATAAGCCAAGGAGGGGGAGGGCGGTGAGTTAGTCAGAAAGGAGCCCCGTTGGTTTGAGTGTCAGACTGCAGCTCTCAACTGTCGGCTCTCCCCTGCTGGAACGGGGGAGGGGTGTAGATGATGCTAGATGCCCTGCTGGAAAGGGCTCCCGATCTGGCCACTAGTGAAACTGGCAATTGGTACCGAGCACCGTCAGCACTGCTCCTTTTGTAGTTCTCTCCCCTGCTGGAACGGGGAGGGGTGTAGATGATGCTAGGTGCCCTGCTGGAAAGGGCTCCCGATCTGGCCACTAGTGAAACTGGCAGTTGGTACCGAGCACCGTCAGCACTGCTCCTCATGTAGTTCTCTCTCCTCATGTAGTTCTCAGCTCACTGCATTAACCATTAGGCTACTCCTCTACATCAGAAAGTCATGGGCTTTCTAAGACTACAACCATGGAATGGAAGAGATGAACAGTGGTTCCCCAGGATTTATAACCAATGCTGAAGAACACAAATCAACATACAGTATTCAAATGCTCTCACAAGTTTAAAATTAAACTAAGATTTTATTTTATTATTGTTCATGACCAGCTTAAGCTACTGTGCTAGGAATTAATGCCATTACTCAATGATCCATGCTAGGTAGAATTCAAGAAATATGATCTTTAATAGTTTTGTCAACAGAAGTTATGTCGATCAGTGTGGGTATATTACAAGTCTATTGTCAACATGAATAACTCATGAAAATTTGGAGCCCGAGTTCATATAAGTCCAGAGGTGCTAAGCATTTTTCTAGTAGACCCAAAGCTGGATAAAAAAAACTTTCTAGTATATCTGAGCCATAATGAAATAAACTATGGAATCTGTGACTGCGAGTATTGACCTTTCTTTTAAATATAATATATCGTTTTGATTGAAAAATGGAAAATCTAAAATATATTCATGCAATGTTTCAATAATTCATGCATTACAGGCACTGCCAGTCTGCCAAGGAAAATGAAGACTAAATTGTTCCCTTGTATTAACTTTAATAATATTGATACTAATGCAAAAAAAGACCATCTACATAACAAAGTGAGCTGTAGACCTGGTCTTATTTGGTATTGATCTCTTAATTTCTAAAACACATTCTTGTGTTTGAAAAATTATAGCATTCATGAATTATCATTAATTTGATTCTAACAACAGCATCTGAGCTGAAATTAATATTTTCAGGTATTGTTTCTAAAGTCGATATTAGTGCAACAGTATTTGAATATCATTTTGAAAGGAGGATTTGCTGCTGGACCATTAATGCTTTTGTTTATTTGTACATGCATTAAAAAACAAATTTAAATCTTATGAAGGACAAGAATTTTATGGCAGAAATAATGATTTACCAGTCTAGCCTCAAAATGAGGATGATAATTATTTTTTGGTTGCAGAACCTAGTCTATGGAGTTCACTTCCACAGAAGCTAATATTGATGTCATCAATTTTGCCTTTTTAACAAGTTTAAAAGGGAAAGGGATTGGGACTTGTATACCACCTTTTTGTAGTTTTACAACCACACTCAAAGCAGTTTACAAACAGGTACTTCAAGCATTTTCCCTATCTGTCCTGGTAGACTCACAATCTATCTAATGTACCTGGGGTAGTGGAGGATTAAGTGACTTGCCCAGAGTCACAAGGAGTAGCGTGGGATTTGAATCCACAACCTTAGGCTTTTCTGTGCAGGCAGGTCAATCCTATTTAAAGTTTAAGGGGTCCTGTTAGTAAGCTGTGGCAAAAATCTGAGCTTAGTGCTTGCTAACACAGGACTTTCATACATGCTGCACCCAAATTTAACACAGATGTACATTAGGGATTATTTCTAATTTTTTTTTTACTTCTTTTTTGCAAGACCCATGCTCATTTTTCTGTTAAGCAAAAATATAGGCTCTCTTTTACAAAGCCCAACAGTGCGGGCCAGTGCAATAATTGCAACGATGCCCATAGGAATTGAATGGGCGTTGGAGTATTTGTTGCATGGCTTTATAAAAGGGGGCCATAATGCGGAAGCACTTATCACCTTCTATTTAGGAGGCGCAAGCGCACCCCCATTAAGTCTACAATATCTAGTTAAGGTCAGATTCAGTAAATGTCGCTCAAATTTAGGTTGTTGTTGTTAGGTGCCATCAACTTGTGCTTGATTCCTAGCGTCTTGATGAATTGTGGATCTAAAAAGAAATCAGTTTTGTGCTAGTCCAAAAAGGTCCTCCAGTGTCATCCCAATAGTTATTTTCAATGTGTCCAGCCATCTGATTGCAGGTCGCCCTCTTCGCCTGGTTCCTTCGATCTTCCCAAACATGATGTCCTTCTCCAGTGATCTCTCTTTTCTGATGGTGTGACCAAAATAAGACAGTCGTAACTTCATCATTTAGGTTTTGAGGGACCTAGCATGCCTAAAATCCTTCTCCAGCACCAGAGCTCAAATGAGTCAATCTTTATTTATTCATTTATTTATTTATTTATTCAGTTTTCTTTACCATTCTCCCAAATGAGCTCAGAATGGTTTGCATGAATTTATTCAGGTACTCAAGCATTTTTCCCTGCCTGTCCTGGTGGGTTCACAATCTATCTAATGTAGCTGGGGCAATGGGGGGATTGGGTGACTTGCCCAGGGTCACAAGGAGCAGTGTGAGTTTGAACCCACAACCTCAGGGTGCTGAGGCTGTAGCATTAACCACTGTGCCACACTCTCCCCCCTTTCTGTCTTGTTTCCTTGGAGCGGCATAATAAAAAAAAAAGTCTAAGGGCTCCTGCTTTATCGCATGTGACTTTTAATCACTCGCTAACCCCCGAGCTAGCCGAAAAACTACCGCCTGCTCAAGAGGAGGTGGTAGCGGCTAGTGCGGCCAGCAGTTTAGCACGCACTATTACGCACATTAAACTGCTAGCGCGGCTTTGTAAAAGGAGCCCTAAGTCTGTTTTAGGCCTAGGGTGTTAGTCGCCCAAAGTCGACAGCATCTAAAGTCCATTCTTGAAAAATACATCCAAAATATATATATTTTTTAAATCGTCCGCTTAAATGTCCAGCCATTTGCCGCCAAGTTGTCTATGTTTATATCACACTCTCGACCAAAAATTTGTCCAAGTCCCAAATGCCCAGAACAAGACCTTTTGGACATGGGAGGGGTCAGCAAAGTGATAGGCTGGCTATCCAGACAGGGCCAGGGCACTGCTGTGAACATCACAAAATGGGTGCCACATAAACATCTCACCACAACTTCCATGAAGGTCATGGTGAGCCCCCCAACACCCCCAAACCCACTATACCTACCTGTCGCAACCCCAATAGCCCTTATGGCTGCAGGTGGCACCTGTATGGCAGTACAGTGGGGTTTGGGGTCTTTGGTGGGCTCATATTTTCCACCATGAATGCAATGGTTAGAGTGGCTTATGAGCCTGGGTCCTTCTCTCTATGGTTCACTAGCCCACCCCCCAGACTACTTAAGCCACCTTTGTGCAGCTCTACTAGGCTCTCCTATGCCAGGTGCTGACGTTCCAGAGGCAGGCATGTGCATTTTTATTCCGATTTTTATGGCAGTGTGAGGGGGTTATCTGGTCACTTCGGATACCTTCTGGGCACTTCTATCTGTTTTTAGATCACCTAGTTCACAACGTATAAGTTCCGTCTAGGCTGTCTCGTTAAACTTTCAATTATCCTTGCAGGATGACTAAGTCTAGGTTGGCCCACATCCCACCCACCTCCTGCCCTAACCACTCCTCCAGAAATGCCTCTTTGAGCTCTGGGAGCACAGCGGCATTCAGAGGCCTATAAAGTCTCTGGATACGTCTAAAAACCCATTTCAATTATCGGCACTTGGACGACCTGTTTTATAGGCGGGTTTTAGACATATTTCTGTTTCAATTAAGAACCTCATAGTATACAGTTTACAGGTACAATTTACCATAGTTACAGTGCAGGGTTTTTCAATACAAGTTTTATCCTAACTTAACACATACTAGGGATCTAATACCAATATACATAATATGCAGTTTACAGGATAAATTTGACATAGTTACAGTGCAAAATTTATCAATATAAGTTTTTATCCTAACCTGCCACATACTGAGGATCTAGTACTAATATACATGAATATTTCTTTGTAATCTATCAGCCTTAGGCAGGGGAGTTAGGTGAAGAGGTATGCTTTTATTGCTTTTCTAAAGCTGAGGATTTCTTTAAGAGATCTGATCTGCGGGGGCAGTTGATTTCAGTGGCTTGGTATGAAGTAGGAGTAGGAACATTGTTTGGCGGTTGGCAGTTGAAGGGCACAAGCAGGGGGAATTTTGAGGCGTACTTTGTCCTGGGAGTGGAGGGACTTGTTTGGCATGTAAGGAGGAAGCTTAGTCATCATGTAGCTGGCGCCATGTCATGCAAGGTTTTGAATGCTAGCATCAGGCCCTTGAAGACACAGCATTTGGCTGCAGGCAGCCAGCTGACAATAGAGCCTGGGAGTCAGGGTCGCAAGCACAGAGGTTTCTTAGAAGTCTGATTGCCACATTTTGTACACATTGGAGACATATGTCTTTCACTGTGAGACCGTTGAATAGTGTGTTGCAGCAGTCCAGCAGGAGAGGACTAGGGCATAGAGTAATTGGGTGAAGTCAGACTCAGAGAAAAGTAGTTCCTTATTTTTTGAAGTTGGTATAGGTAGTAAAATGAGGAAGATATCACCTGAGAGACATGGTTAGAAAGCGATAGGTTGGAGTTAAGGAGTATTCCTAGGCTGCATGCTTGGTAGTTGAGTCCCAACATATCAAGGGACGGATGCAGTTACAGTGTTCTTTGTGGATCCAAAGGAGTTCCGTTTTGGAGGTGTTTACTTGCAATTTGTTGATGGACATCAGTTTTTGATTTCTGAGAGTCAGTTTCGGAGTTTTGTGATTTGGGCATTGCAGATTTCTCCTAGTGGTAAATACAGTTGGATGTCATCCGCAAATGAGTGAATCTGTATTTGGTATTTGTGGGCTATGTCTAGGACTGATCTAATGTAGAGACTGAATAATAGGGGAGAAAGTAGAGCTCCCCTGGTGAACACTGTATTTGATCGATTTTGGTTTTGATAGCGCATTGTTGAACAGTACGCCTTGGGATATATTATCCAGGAAAGAAGTGTACCATTGTAATGCAGTGTTTTGGATTCCAATTTCAGAGAGCCACACAATGAGGAGAGGATGGTCAATAGTGTTGAACGCCACACTGAGATTCAGCGGTACCAGAAGGACATCATTACCCTTATCCAAGAGTTTCCAGCAGCCGTTGATGTTGAGAAAGACAGTTTCAGTTCTGTGGAATTTCTTGAATCCCGATTGGAAGGTGGATAGGGTTCTTTTGTTTGTCGATGAAGGAGTGCAATTGGTTTAACATTGTTTGTTTTTTTCCAGGATCTTGGAGATGAAGGGTAGGTTGGAGACAGTTTGCTGAGCATGTTTGGGTTGAGTATGGGTTTTTTCAAGATCGGTCTGATGACTGCTGGCTTCTAGTTTGTGGACACTAAGCCTGTTTGTAGAGAGGTGTTGATGAGAGGAAAGATGGAGTCTATGAAGGCATCTTTCACAGCCACAAGGAGACATGGCAGACTGAGGTACAGGTTGGAGCCATGAGGGCAAATAGCATCTAGTGTCTTGGCAATACTATTATGGGAGACAGTTTCAAAGTGAGTTTGTAGATTTAATTATGATGTCTGAGTCGGGGGGGGGAGGGGGACAATGTCTTTAGTGTGGTGGAGTAGAGCTGAGACTATATTTTGTCTATTTTGTCAGTGAAGTAGTCTGACAGTGTTTCACTGTCGAGTTTGGTGTTAAGGCATTGGTTGGCTCCTTGTGATGTTGTGCCTTTTTTGTTAGTTTAAAAAGGTGTTTTGATCTACTGGGGGGTCTTTAATAGTCGATTGGAGTACAGTGTTCTCCCCAGAAATTTTTTCCAGCCGGGTGGCATGAAAAAGTAGCCGGGTGGGGTGGGGAAATTTGGTAGTGGGGAAAATTAAATGTATACTATTTTTATTAGTTAATTATTATTATTTTCCAATGCTCGATATGACTTCCTTTTTTAAGGTTTGACACTTGTGCCAGAATATTTTTACTAAATTTAAGAAGTATCCAATTCTAGAAGTGAATAATTAGATATTCACCCTCTTTCAAATAGTATAGAGATTTAAAAAAGGGAAATGCGTTAATGAAGTCATTAGGTTCAATCTAACCATTTATTTCTGCATGAATTTAAATAACTAAAAAAAAAGATAAATATAGCTCATCCAGTCATACAAGAAATGGCTGTACAACACCTCTAATAATGTTTTGATCACTAGGTTCCTTCCTGAAGTCTCACTGAGGATATGAAATAGATGCTATCCCCACTTCCAGATCTCTTCCACATAATTTATGGAGAGGTGTTACTGAGCCTTGAAGGGCACCTGTGTGATTGATCTTTATCTGCTTCTTTTTTATTTTGCTATAGTGCAAAGTAAGAGCTAGGGCAAAACAGTATAGGTAAAGATGCAGGTAATAATTAGCAATGTATTAAAAATATTTTATTTTTATTTGTTTATAATGTCATTTGAAAGCTACTTGATGATAATACAACTTTAATTTAATTCTTTATAATGTGTGTCTGTGTGTTGGGGGGGACAACACCTACGTCAACAGTAAAGTTAGAATAGAGTCATTAAATACCTAGTATATATGACAGCCAGTGCTAATCATTTTTTTAACAACCCCCTCCTCTATATAAAAAAATATATTTTTAGTAATAATCCATGAGTCACACAATAAGGGTGCATCTAGGAAAAGGCAGCATCTTAAACACTGCAGTGAGCACTAGAACACCAACACACGCATTGTAAAACTAAACAAACCAGATCCTACACAGTCAATTGATCCTGTAGTCGATGCTAACAGAAAGCCATGTCCTTTTCATACACACAGAACACAGATACACCCTCGCCCAATATGGAATAATCACAAACTAAAAATAGAAATATGTAGACAAAAGTTAAACTGAACCAAGAAACCAGACTCTGCATACAATGCAACACCACAGAAACAGTGACACATGTCCCCTAATACTGTGCAAAATATAAAGACGGTAGATGTAAATTTGAAAAAAACTTCTACATAACAGTCACCACTTTACAAATTAACAAATAGAAATAAAATAATGAGAAATATGAAAATACCATTTTATTGGACTAATCCATTTTTCAATTAGCTTTCAGAGGCCAAATCTTTCTTCAAGACAGTACAGTATACAGCTGTTATGGTATCCTGTCCTGACCTGAGGAAAGGGGTTTATTCCCTCCCAAAATTGCCTTATTTCCATTTCCTATTGATAAATTTTAATCAATACAGTTACAATACTACTTGATTCTACGTAAAGCAACAAAAATATTTTTTTTTCTATCTTTTGTCGTTTCTGCTTTAGTCATCTTCTCTTCACTCTCTTCTTTCTATTCAGCATTTGTCCTCGCTCCCTTCCATGCAACATCTGTCCTCTCTCTTTGCCCCTTCCAACCAGCCTCTACCCTCTCTCTACCCCTTCCATCTACTGTCCACCCCATCTCTGCCCCTTGCATCCTTGCTGGGGTGCGTTGGCGCACAAAATATTACCTCGCAGCGCACAAGTTTCTCGTCACAGCGCACACAGTGTAGAGCACAGTTCTTCAACCGCCGGTCCGCAAACAAAATCTTGCCGGTCCGCGAAGGATTCGGTCCCCGCCGCAACGAAAGGCCGGCGTCAGCTGACTTGCAACTTCCTGTTGCAGTCGCTGTGCCGGGACTCCTGCCTTCGCCGGGACTCCTGCCTTCCACCGCGTTTGCCTCCTGCCTTGTCGCCGCACCTCCAGACCAGCAGCGGCAGCTGTGTATGCTTTTAACTTCGGCACAGAGCTGCCCCTAATCAATAGTTTAGCGCGGTTTCATAAGGCAGCCTCGGGGCCTTTGCTAGGCCGGCCCACATCGCATCATCGAAGCGGGCCGGCTATCAAAGGCCCCGAGGCTGCCTCATGAAACCGCGCTAAACTATTGATTAGGGGCAGCTCTGTGCCGAAGTTAAAAGCATACAGAGCTGCCGCTGCTGGTCTGAACTCTTGGGCCGCTGAAGGAGGGCAAAAAGCAGCTGTCCTGGAGGTTTCCCTTCCTCTCGCCTTTACAGGTTCCTTTTTTCCACCTTTTTTTTTTTTCCTTCAAACGGCAACGGGCCCCAGCATCGACATCAATCAAGTAAGTTCCACTGTTAATCAAGCGGTTCTGCTCGGCCAAAGCTTCCCCTGTGACATGAGCCACCCTCAGGGGAAAGAAAGTGACCCACAAAGGTGAGGGGAAGGGGGGCAGATGATGGAAGTTGGGGGGGGGGAGAGAGAGAGAGAGAGAAGGGGCAGATGATGGAATAGAGGAGATGAGAGAGAGAGAGAAGGGGACAGATGATGGAAGTGAGAAGAAGGGAGAGAGAGCAGAAGGCAGATGGATGTCAGTTGAGAAGGGAGAGCAGATGCTGAATGGAAGTGGGGAAAGAACACATACTGGATGGAAGGAGGAGATAAATAAAGGGGGAAGAAAATAGTAAGATAATGGAGGGGTGAGGGAAAGGGGTGACAAGCTGTGTGTAGACACAGTGAAAAGAGGGAAACGGGACTAAATAGTAAGAAAGAATTTAATTTAGATGGAGGCAGAAAATAGAGAAGGAAGACCAGAGAAGAAAAGGGAAGAGAGAGCAGAGAATGATCAGATCTGAGTGGAGGAAATGAGAAGAGAGATATGCTAAAAACCACAGGGGGGAGGGAAGGATAGAGATGCCAGACCATGAGGGGAACAGAAGGAAGATGATGGATGCTAGACCAAATTGGGGGGTGGGGGGGGCAGGAGGAGAGATGGCAGGGAAAGACAGACAGTGAATGGAAGGGGCAGATGCTGGACTGAAGAGACAGAGAAGGTTATCATGCTGCTGTACCGGGCCATGGTACGCCCTCACCTGGAGTACTGCGTCCAGCACTGGTACTTTAAGAAGGACACGGTACTACTCGAAAGGATCCAGAGAAGAGCAACTAAAATGGTTAAGGGGCTGGAGGAGTTGCCGTACAGCGAAAGATTAGAGAAACTGGGCCTCTTCTCCCTTGAGCAGAGGAGATTGAGAGGGGACATGATAGAAACATTCAAGGTACTGAAGGGAATAGACTTAGTAGCTAAGGCAGGGAGAACGAGAGGGCACTCTCTAAAGTTGAAAGGGGATAGATTCCATACAAACGTAAGGAAGTTCTGTGGTAGAAAGCAACATATTTATTTGGCTCATAACTTGCTGGCGCCCGATATTTTTAGCTCACAGTGAAAAAAGTTTGCTCACAACACCCGCCCGCTTAGAGGGAACACTGCTGTCCACCCTTTCTGCCTTTTCCATCCAGTGTCTGCCCTCTCTCTGTTCCATATGGTATCTTCCCTCTTTCTATGTCCCTTCAATAAACTCTATATCCTGTGCCCTTTCTCTCCTTTGTACATGATTTATTTCAGCTTCAACCCCTCTCCATTTTTTGTCTCCACTCCTATGCTCTGGCATCTCTCTCTTCTCCTTTCCTTCCTTCCTTCCTTCCTTCCTTCCCACTCCACCCCATGGTCTGACATCTCTATCTCCTTCCCTTCTCTCCCCCCTCTCCAGTATCTGCCTCCTGTCTTTCCCCTTTGGTCTAAGCCTCTCTCTTTCTCTCCGTCTTTCATCTGTGAGGAGATCATGTTGATCTTGAACACTGAATAATTCTTCCACATTCTCCATATCACTGTACTATAGTCTGGTCCAGCAGACTGCTTTGGCACTATTACATGGGTAATAGTAAATTCATTATGCATCAGCTTTCTACACAGAATGCCACAAGTCTCTATTTCTTGTGCTATGTTTACATCTGCCAGCGTCAGAAACTTGTGAGACAGATCCCTTGGCAATACTACACTTCGGAGCCCTTTGACCATCTGGTTCTGTATGGTTGCAGGCTTTAAAGCTCTGTTTACTGGAGGAGACTGATCTCGGGCTAAATCTTGCCTCCTGAGCTGATCTTCAAAGGAGAGCGGCGTGAGAGCCATATCGGCAGTGAGATCCGTTTTGGGCCGCATGTTGTGCAGGGCTGGACTAAGGCAAGTTGTAAGCTTCCTTCCATCGCTGACCTATCTTCCATAAGTCAGCAACGGAAGGAAGCTTACAACTCGCTGCTCTTGCTTGCTTCGGGCCTTCCTCGTTGCCGGGTCCTGCCTACTTTCGGAAACAGAAAGTAGGCAGGATCCGGCACCGAAGAAAGCCCGAAGCAAGCAAGAGCAAGTTGTAAGCTGACCTGTCTCCTATAGCGAACCCATGCTCTGGGACGTGTGCATGCCGACTTCCCTTCTCTTCCTCCCTCAGGACGTGACTTCCAGTTTCGGAGAGAAGCGGCATGCACATGTTAGAGCCCCGGAGCATGGGTTCAAGTTGCTTGCTGGCGTTAAAAACTTAAAAAAAAAAAAGTCAGGCTCCTGCGATTCAGGCTGTGCCGAGTCAGCCCGGTAAATCTCCAAGCCGGTGAGAAGGGTTTTTTTTTAATGTTGAGCAGAAGGCGGCAGCAGCAGCAGGATTGCGATCGAGATTACAGCCGGGCGCTCATCTAAATTAGCTGGGCGGAGCGCCCGGCTGAAAGGCCCTGGGGAGAACACTGGAGTAGTACTGTATATCTTTTTTAGCCTCCAGGGTGGCTTTTTTAAAATACTCTTCATGCATTTCCTTCCATTTAGACCTGTCACTGTTAAACCTGGATTTGTACCATTTCCTTTCCGCTTTCCTTAGTTCTCCTTTTTTTTTTTTTAGTTCTTAAATCATTGGTAAACCAGGGGGAGGAATATTTGCAGGGATAGTATTTGATCTCTTTGACTGGGGCTAGCCCTTCATATAGGGTTTTTACCTCAGTGTAACCAAAACAAAAGAAAAAAACTGCAGAACACTGTACAAGATGCAGGCAATGTTTATTCAATTAAACAAATTATTGCGCACAAGTGAACCACCTGGTTGGTAAAGGGACCCGGCACGGTCCATGTTTTGATTAGCACATCTTCATCAGGGGTCCTATAGATAAGAAAGTGATGTGTCACTATAGTGTCAGTATAAATGTGAATGTGGTGCAAGAGGTGTCACAAATTATCATATTAACATAGTAGATGACGGCAGATAAAGCCCCGAATGGTTCATCTAGTCTGCCCAACCTGATTCAATTTAAATTTATTTATTTTTATTTTTTTCTTCTTTGCTATTTCTGGGCAAGAATCCAAAGCTCTACCCGGTACTGTGCTTGGATTCCTACTGCCGAAATCTCCGTTAAAACCTACTCCAGCCCATCTGCACCCTCCCAGCCATTGAAGCCCTCCCCACCCCATCCTCCACCAAATGGTCATATACAGAAACAGACCGTGCAAGTCTGCCCAGTACTGGCCTTAGTTCAATATTTAATCTTATTTTCTGATTCTAGATCCTTTGTGTTCATCCCACGCTTCTTTGAACTCAGTCACAGTTTTACTCTCCACCACCTCTCTCGGGAGCGCATTCCAGGCATCCACCACCCTCTCCGTAAAGTAGAATTTCCTAACATTGCCTTTGAATCTACCACCCCTCAACCTCAAATTATGTCCTCTGGTTTTACCATTTTCCTTTCTCTGGAAAAGATTATGTTCTACGTTAATACCCTTCAAGTATTTGAACGTCTGAATCATATTTCCCCTGTCTCTCCTTTCCTCTAGGGTATACATATTCAGGGTTTTCAGTCTCTCTTCATACGTCTTCTGGGGCAAGCCTCCTATCATTTTCATCGCCCTCCTCTGAACCGCTTCAAGTCTTCTTACGTCCTTTGCCAGATACGGTCTCCAAAACTGAACACAATACTCCAAGTGGGGCCTTACCAATGACCTGTACAGGGGCATCAACACCTTCTTCCTTCTACTGGCTACGCCTCTCTTTATACATCCCAGCATCCTTCTGGTAGCAGCCACTGCCTTGTCACACTGTTTGCAACCACTGCCTTGTCACATTGTTTTTTCGCCTTTAGATCTTCGGACACTATCACCTCAAGGTCCCTCTCCCCGTCCGTGCATATCAGCTTCTTCTTATAGTGGTGAGCAATCAATGATAAGTGGATTGTCTAAAGAAAACCCCTTGTGAAATGAGTTGTGTGCACCTGTTGTGTGCATTAAGAATGCTAAAAAAGAAGACAAGTGGCGTATATAAGATATTACGAAAAACACCATGTGAGACATAGAATGTTAAGTGATAGAGACAATGAGCATGTATTGTAGAAAGGAGAACTGTGATAAAGGCAAAGATTTAAAATACATATCCTAAGGTGGTTGCAAGAAATATATATCCACAACAATTTTGTTGAAAAGTTAGAAAAATAATGCAAATGAGAAAATCGAGACAAATGGCTGAATGATTGCAATGGGGTAAGAATAAGAGTTATAAAAATGTGGTTAAAACTATTAAAAAATATGTATATAACATATGACTAGGAAGGAATCATAGTAGCATAAGACAAGATGAGTGACGGATTAAATCCAACAGTTAAAACGAGAAAAAACAATAAAAGGTTGTGTCAAAAATAGAATGGATTTTAATTATATGAGGATGGACTGCCTTCATATAATGTGAGAGGGAGCAGTTTTTTGTCACCTTGGAGCTGTTGGAGCTTGAGAATCCCCACCAGCCATAACAAGGGCATGAGAATTTTGGGTGGGCCAAACCTATCTGTGACTAAGTCACTGCAAGAGAGATGCTGGATGTATCCAGGTGAATCCAGTCCTTGTGGTAAGAATAGGTGTGGATCTACCCAGATGCAGCAATTGTTACAACTAGAAGGACTGTATCCACATAGATACAGAATCCAGTCTCACCAGAAAGCCTTGATCGCCCTTGCAGATATAACCCTTCTTGTGATAATGTCTGTTTAATCCAAGCATATCTGGGTGGATCCTGGAAGATCTTATGATTTTTTTGGGGGGAAGGAGTGCTGGATATGGGTATTTCCAGCCTTATTGTTGGTGAAGGGTGCTGAATCCACAAGGATATAGCCTTTCCTGGGGTCAGAATTGCAGGATCTTGGCAAATCATGCATGATTCTGGCTTGTCCTGTGCTTTTGATGGGGAAGGAGTACAGGATATGATGTTTTCTGTCTTATAGTTGGTGAATGGTACTGAATCCAGGAGGATACAGCAGATCCTGGAAGATCCTGTAAATTCTGTGTTTCCTGGCAGATCCTGTGCTTTGGATGGGTATGGCATGCAGGATATGGATGTTTCCTGGCTTATAGTTGGTGAAGGGTGCTGAATCCAAGGGAGATACAGCCCTTCTTGTGGTCAGAATTGCAGGATCCTGGCAGATACTGGTAGGTCCTGGCATATCTTCGCCCATTTTCTAACTAAAAAAATAAAAAAGAAAGAAAACCCTCCTTAACTGCTTCTCCCCTGCCTGTTTTTAACCTCAGTGGCACCGGAGCCGCAATCAGTATAGAACCCATGTATTATAACACCTCACAGAAGCTCTATGCAACTCTGTATGGTAACATCTCTACGGAAGCTCATGTATCATAATGAAAGGTCACTTGGACACACAAAGTCAGAGGCGTGAAGAAAGTACAAGAAGTTTATTACAGCATGCTGGACTCTAGTGCAGTTAACAGCCTGCCTATTAGAGTGTTAGAATCAGGAAATGCATGGACTTTTATTCCCTTTTCACTAAGCATACGCAAACTAATATATGCAAAAACTACAATTTTCATTTGTTACTTCTATAACTTTTCTACAATTATTATTGGTCCTAAGCCAGCACTTATGATAGGTTCAGGGATACAACTTATAGTCCTATAGGAAACTAGCTCATTTCTCTGCTTATCTAAATCTTACAGTTCTAAATGTTACATGTACAGAAGGACAGGGCATATCATGGCTCAAACTTTTATCTATTTAGCTTACAATGTGGTAAGGTAGGGACATACATTTTAGGCAGATGAGGTCAGTAGATTGTACACTGTTTTCAGCTATGTAGGCCAGAGCAATATTTTAAACAACAGTTAACCATTTCATGACCCTACAATAACTCCTTTACAGAAGCTCATGTATTATAGTGCCTTTGCAGAGGCTCATGTAGACTGCTCTGAATTGACTCCCCAGTCATTAGTAGTGGTATAGAAGCTCTCAATAAACAATAGGGGAGAAGAGAAAAGCCGCTATCATCTGAGGTGGCACAGTGCCACAATCAGCTGATCATGGCTATGGTACCGGCTCAGCTGATCGTGGTTCCATACCAGCCCAGCTGATAAAGTTTCTCCTTTTCTCCCCTACTGGCTCAGCTGATCGCAGAGAGGAGAAGAGAGTTTTTTAGTGGGCAAAGAAGGGGATAGAGCTGTGCTTATCTTTGCTCTTCTGAGCAAATGCAAGTGGTAGGCACAAGTTCTTCACCCTTTTACTAGAGCTGCTTTTCAGAAATAGCATGCATATAATTTGCATGCAATTGTGTTGAGCATCACCCTATACGTTTAAATCTCTCCCAACACAGTTTTTATTACTGTTCTGTTGGAGCATTGTTAATGTGACCATTTATTTTTTTCATCAAAACGGGACATCTATTAATATTCAGTCCTGCCCCCAATCCCGCCCTAGCCCCGCCCCCCAAATCCCACCCTAGCCCCGCCCCCAATTTCTTCCATTCATTTTTCATGTACACACAATATCTTATTATTTCATAATGGTAACCATAAAATTAAAAAAAACACACAAAGCACCCTATACGCAGAGGAAATGTTAATTATTTATATTTGGGGGGGGTTTTCAACGATGTCACCTCAGTAACTATAGTAAAATAGACAAATATAGTGCAAAATATAGACAGCAGATATAAATTCTCAAAACTGACACATTTTTATCACTAAATTGAAAATAAAATCATTTTTCCTACCTTTGCTGTCTGGTGATTTCATGAGTCTCTGGTTGCGTTTCCCTCTGACTGTGCATCCTATATTTCATTTCTTTCTGCACTCAGGCCCAACAATTGTCCCTTTCTATTCTCTCCCTCCTTCCTTCCTATGTCCTTAGTGCCCCCAGTGCCTCCTTCCTATGTCCTTAGTGCCCCCAGATCCAGTGTCAGTTCTCATTTGTACCTTTGTTCCAGGTCTCCCTTTCTCTCTCTCCCTCCTCTGTTATGATCTTGCCTCTCTCTGCTCTTCCTCAGGGGCTCTCCCCCTCTGTCTGCACCTCCCAAAGTCCTGCTTCTGCCTCCTGTCTTTCCCCTTTGGTCCAGGCCTTTATCTCTCTAGTCTTTCTTCTACTTACAACCACCCCCCTTCTTTGCCGTTTTCTCTCCTTCCTTCATCCCTCCTTCCTATGTCCCCTCACTGCTTCCAGCCTTTGTCCCACCGCCTCCCCAAAGCCAGCCTTCCCCAAAGCCAGTCTGCCTGTCTGCCTCCCCCAGAGCCAGCCTGCCTGTCTCCCCCAAAGTCAGCCAGTCTGCCTGCCTACCTCCCCCATAGCCAGCCAGCCTACCTGCCTCCCCCAGAGCCTGCCTGCCTGCCTACCTCCCCCAAAGCCTGCCTGCCTGCCTACCTCTCCCCCAGAGCCAGCCTGCCTGCCTACCTCCCCCAAAGCCTGCCTACCTCCCTCCCTCCCCCAGAGCCAGCCAGCCTGCCTGCCTACCTCCCCCAAAACCTGCCTACCTACCTCCCTCCCCCAGAGCCAGCCAGCCAGCCAGCCTGCCTGCCTACCTCCTCCCCCCCCTACCGCAGAAAACAAAAGCCTCCCTCCAGGCCCGATTTAGGTCCACCGCCGCTGCTCCTCTGCTGCAAACTACTCAAACCCGGAAGCCTTCTTTCAGACGTCAATTCTGACGTCGGAGAGGATGTTCCGGGCCAGCCAGGCAGCGATTGGCTGGCCTGGAATGTCCTCTCGAAGAAGGCTTCCGGGTTCGAATAGTGGCAGCAGAGGAGCAGCGGCGGTGGACCTAAATCGGACCTTGAGGGAGGCTTTTTTTTGGTGCGGCAGGGGAGGGACAGGAAGCGATCGCCTGTCCCGTTGTCTCTGAAAACGGGACATTTTGGGCGTCCCGAAGCTGTGTGTGGGGACAATGGGACAGGGGATCCCAAAACGGGACGTATGGTCACCTTAAGCATTGTGAACCCTGCCTTAACCCTCCATGTTTAGGAGGCCAGGCTGTTCTTACTCCTGGGGAGTTCTGATTGTCAACCAATTCTTGATCTTATATAAAGGAGGCCTAGTGGCACTGCTAGAGCCAGAATGAGGAAGGCAGGGTGCACTCAGGTATTCTGAAAATCAAAACCGTGCTGCAGCTAATGTGACTGCAGATAGAAGGGTATTGCACTTCTTTTATAGGATGCCTGAAGTTAATTCACACTCTGGGTTAGGCTTTTCTGTTAAGGTTGAAAAACGCATGTCCAAGGAACATTGGGAGAAGGCAATAATCTATAGTGCACCTTGGAGTCCTGTAATCTTTGAACACAAGCATTTTCTGGCAGAAGACAGATTCCACCTTTTCAACAATCTGACACATTAGTCCAACCAGAAGGTGCTGAGCTTCTCCTGCTGCAGGTTTAGAAACAGTAACCGAAGGAGAAGCAACTACAACCTGCTGCACTGTTTAAAAGACAGTAACATTTATTTGCCTAGTAATTAGTTTAAGTAAGTTTGGCCAGGTTACTAAAAGTCACCTTTTAAATCCAAAGTGTTGCTGCTGCTGGGCCCGTCCCCGGGGGGGGGGGGGGGGGGGTGTCTGGATAAGCTACAGCCTATTTTGACTGCCCCTCTGGCTGTCATTCTACAGGGAGTCACTGCTCTGACCGCTTCTTCTTCTCTGCGGTCCACTCACACAGGAAGAGACGAGCATGTCATAAGGGACGGGACGGGACCGGCAGAGAAGGAAAGAAGAGGTTGCAGGGGACTCCATATAAATGAATAGCAACAGCTGTGGCAATTAAAAAAAAAAAAAAAAGAGGTGGTCTGCTGTTAAGGTAGTCCAGGATCCTAGAAAATCCTGCTTTTTTTTTTTACCAGGATCTCAATACTATTCAATGAGTGAGGATCCTGGTTTTTTACCTCGTTCCGCTTTCCCTCTATCATTTCTCCGTCTAGGTTTTTTTTTTTTTTTTTTTAACGTGCTGTAGTGCATATCATATTTACGTTATTTGTGTCCTATTCTCCCTACATATAGGCAGGATTTTATAAAACATTATTATACCTTCATTTCCCCCCTATAAAGTCACTGCTTGCTAGATTTGGTGTACCTTCAGAGTCGAATACTTAATTACTCAACATGTACTCTGGGCAAACGTGCAAGGCTAGACGTGATAACCAGGTTCGCACTTTTTTGGCCACTTCAGGCTGCCGTCAGTTTGCAAGGTCGCGCCTGCGCGTTGTGGGTCAGGCAAAAAGCGATGGCTGCGTTCGGAGGTTGCTGTGTCCGAGTGTTGACCCGCAGGGCGGTTAGAGTGCCTGCTGGATTATTGAGCCTGAGCGGTGCGCGGGCTGGTGAGTGATAAGGATTGGAATGAAGGTTTCTAGACGTACAGGGAGACTGAGTTCATGGCACTGTTAACGTAGCTCAGGGAATGTTTTACATAGTAACATAGTAGATGACGGCAGATAAAGACCCGAATGGTCCATCCAGTCTGCCCAACCTGATTCAATTTAAATTTTTTTATTTTTTATTTTTCTTAGCTATTTCTGGGCGAGAATCCAAAGCTTTACCCGGTACTGTGCTTGGGTTCCAACTGCCGAAATCTCTGTTAAGACTTACTCCAGCCCATCTACACCCTCCCAGCCATTGAAGTCCTCCCCTGCCCATCCTCCTCCAAACGGCCATACACAGACACAGACAGTACCGGCCTTAGTTCAATATTTAATCTTATTTTCTGATTCTAGATCCTTTGTGTTCATCCCACGCTTCTTTGAACTCAGTCACAGTTTTACTCTCCACCACCTCTCTTGGGAGCGCATTCCAGGCATCCACCACCCTCTCCGTAAAGTAGAATTTCCTAACATTGCCTTTGAATCTACCACCCCTCAACCTCAAATTATGTCCTCTGGTTTTACCATTTTCCTTTCTCTGAAAAAGATTTTGTTCTACGTTAATACCCTTCAAATATTTGAACATCTGAATCATATCTCCCCTGTCTCTCCTTTCCTCTAGGGTATACATATTCAGGGCTTCCAGTCTCTCCTCATACGTCTTCTGGCGCAAGCCTCCTATCATTTTCGTCGCCCTCCTCTGGACCGCCTCAAGTCTTCTTATGTCTTTCGCCAGATACGGTCTCCAAAACTGAACACAATACTCCAAGTGGGGCCTCACCAATGACCTGTACAGGGGCATCAACACCTTCTTCCTTCTACTGACTACGCCTCTCTTTATACAGCCCAGAATCCTTCTGGCAGCAGCCACTGCCTTGTCACACTTTTCTAATTGTCTGTCAAGGGTGGTTGTTAACGTCTCTGCTCCCTGGGTTATGTGGCTGATTTCCTTCTGTAGTGGTAAAAGGAAGTGGGATAGTTCAAAGAATTGCTGGATATACGCTCTTGGTAGATCTGATTTTTTTTTCTAGGAGTCAGGTTTTCATGTCTATGCATGCAGTGGTTCAATATTATATTTTCTTGGGTTTATTTATTAACTCACATTTATATACCATTTTTCTGACCACAGAGACATTCAAAGTAGTTTTCAGGAATCATACAAACAATAAAAGAAACAGAACAAAAGAAATACAAATAAAATACCAGTATTAGATGATATCATAATTTCCAGCATAAACACCATCAGACTAGTCCAGAAATAAAAGTTTTTAACTTTCTTCTAAATACCATAAGATTAGTTTCTAACCTCAGTTCCAGAGGGTGTTTAGTTCCGGACCCACAGCTCTAAAAAAGCTCTTGATTGCCACCCTTTCTTATAATGCCAGTGTGGAATTTTCAGGTGTGGAACTCTTAGCTATCATGAAGTTCCTATTCCTGGAAAAAAAACCCTCCAAAGGAAGTCCATGAATATATGATGCAAACATTGAGTGATGAAAACCCATCATACTCCACAATGAAGAACTGGTGTGCAAACTGTCAGCATGGAGAATTGGAGACCAAAGATGCAGCAAGGTCTTGGAGGCCTCAAACGGTGTTGACTCTTGAAATTGTTGACTGTGTCCATGACCTGATTTTGGCAGATGGTGAATATCGCTTAAAACAATTGCTGAGACACTACAGATACCCAGGGAATGTGTTGGGTGTGCAGAAGCTGTCTGCCAAGTGGGTGCCTAAATGTCTGAATGCTGATGAGAAACATCGGGTGGACACTTCCAAGTTGATTTTGCAGCATTTTCATCAAGCTGGTGCCAACTTTTTGGAATTACCGTATTTTCTCGCATATAACGCGCGCGTTATACGTGGTTTTTACGTACCGCGCATACCCTTGTGCGTTATACGCGTGAGCGCGTTGTACAAATTTTTTTTTACATAGTTTCCCCCCCCCCCCGACGCCCGATTCATCACCCGGAAGGAGCGCTCGCACTCCCACCCCGAAGGACCGCTCGCACCCCCACAGCCTCCCCCCTCCCCCATGGAGAAGCTGTCTACCTTGTTTCCAGATGCCAGCCCAGCTGCTTCCTCTGCCGGCGGTCCTGCCCCTTCTCAGAGCCCTGTGCTACGCTGCTTCCTCTTCAGGCGGTCCCGCCCTTTCTCTGACATCAGAGAAAGGGCGGGACCGCCGGATGAGGAAGCAGCGCAGCAGGGCTCAGAGAAGGGGCGGGACCGCCAGCAGAGGAAACAGCTGGGCTCGCTGGCATCCGGAATCAAGGTAGACAGCTTCTCCATGGGGGAGGGGGGAGGCTGTGGGGGTGTGAGCGGTCCTTCGGGTGGGAGTGCGAGCGGTCCTTCGGGGTGGGAGTGCGAGCGCTCCTTCCGGGTGATGAATCGGGCGTCGGGGGGGGGGGGCATCAGGCTTTCAGGATGGGGACAGGACTTCAAGGGGGGACAGGACTTCAAGGGGGACAGGCAGACCTTCAAGGGGAGACAGGACTTCAAGGGGGACAAGCTGACCTTCAAGGGGGGACAGGACTTCAAGGGGGACAGGCAGACCTTCAAGGGGGGACAGGACTTCAAGGGGGACAGGCAGACCTTCAAGGGGGGACAGGACTTCAAGGGGGACAAGCTGACCTTCAAGGGGGGACAGGCAGACCTTCAAGGGGGGACAGGACTTCAAGGGGGACAGGCAGACCTTCAAGGGGGGACAGGACTTCAAGGGGGGACAGGACTTCAAAGGGGACAGGCAGACCTTCAAGGGGGGACAGGACTTCAAGGGGGGGACAGGACTTCAAGAGGGACAGGCAGACCTTCAAGGGGGGACAGGACTTCAAGGGGGGACAGGACTTCAAGGGGGGACAGGACTTCAAGGGGGACAGGCAGACCGAAGGGGGTGAAAAAGCTATAAAATAAACCCACTAGCGTGTCAATGTGTTGAAAGGAAGAGGTGGTCTGGGAAATTCTGCTGAGAAAACTCCGGGTCCATTTCCACCCCCCAGTTACCCTAGTCCACTCCACTCAACTGGTTCACACACTGAGTGGGTCTTTGGGTGTTGTTCCTGGGATCTCTTTCAGTGGTTTGTCAGTATCTCCTTGTGGTCCAAGGAAGGAAACTTTGTTAACCTTAGCATTGACCTTCAGAATATATTTGTAACAGCGCTGCTTGTGTGGCATTACCGTAGACTATGTAGTGATGGAAAGAAAAAAACAGACCTTTGCACATTTTTGCACTAGGTATATGGTATAGGTATATAGGTATAGGTATTCCTGCACAGCTAAGTCCTTGTTAAGTTACGGTACCTTGTTCTTTCTGTATTTGACATCTAGCAAGGTCTCTGTTTGGAAGGAATGATTTAAGTTATGGTAAAAGCAGATAGCGTTGCTGGTTTTAAAAAGGTTTGGACAAATTCCTGGAGGAAAAGTCCATAGTCTGTTATTAAGACATGGATCGGTAGCATGGAATGTTGTTATTCTTTGGGTTTTGACCAGGTATTTAGTGACCTGGATTGGCTACCATGAGAATGGGCTACAGGGCATGATGGACCATTGGACTGACCCAGTTAGGCTATTCTTATGTTCTCATCTGTAGGGGCCTTTGTTTTCACTTCTTATTTTAATGTATCTTTTTCTGGGAACTTATCAGTGTTTTTTTAATGGGAACAAAAATGGACATAGGAGAACTCACGCACCATTCACACACCCTCCACCCAAAAACGTCAAAAGAAAAAAACTGTTCATTCTTATAAACAACCGTATAACTTTTAATCTAGAGTTAGTGAGTATGAATTCAGCAACAAGAACAGAAATCACATGTTCATTCTTATAAACTATAACATTAACCGGTAGATCAAATGAAGTATCGAGGACAAAATAATCTAAATACAGTTACCATAGTTACGGTAAAGTTGTACGGTAAATAAACAAAATTTACAGGTTTATTCAGTCATCATCATCACAGTCATCTGAATCCTTGAATCCATCAAAATCTGAATTGTCGTCATCATCATTAAATAAAGTGAGCACGGCCTGCAGACGATACTCGTTTATTTCTGAAGTGATATCGTCATCGTCATCATCGCTGATATCCGTGTTGTTGCCTCCTTCTGCTGCACTGGTAGTAGCCGTAGTGTCATTGGTTTTATAAACAATGCCCGCTTTTTAAAATCCGTTTACAATAGTATTTGGGGTTATTTTGTCCCATGCTGAAGCCACCCACATGCAGACTTCTGTGAAAGTTGCCCGCTTCAGCCGCCCCGCGGGTGTGTACTCGTGCGTGCCGCTCTGCATCCACTGCTCCCACTCCTTTCTAACAAAAGTCTTGAATGGATGATTCACTGCGATGTCAAGTGGCTGCAGCTTACATGTCAGGCCTCCAGGTATCACAGCGATGTGGGCACGAGTAGAATTAATGTAGGCCTGAACATTTTTTTCTTTGTGGGCAGCCATGGCATCAAAAATTAACAAGGATTTTTTTGCAAAGAATCCACCCTGTCTTGCCCTAAAGCATTTATCTATCCACAATCTCATTACGTCGCAGTCCATTCATCCCTTCTTGTTGCAGTGCACAACCACACTGGTGGGCAGCTTTTCACGGGGCATAGTGACCCTTTTGAAAATGAGCATGGGCTTTAACTTAACCCCGCTAGCTGAGCAACCAAGAACTACTGTAAAACACGTTCTTTCATGCCCTGTTGTGGTGATGGCAACAGATTTAGTACCTGTGGGGGCTACGGTTCTTGTCGGTGGAATGTCGAATGCCATTGGAATTTCATCCATGTTGATGACGTCCTTTGCAGTGATGCCAAGTTCAGATATTTCTTTGGTGACAAAGTCACGGAAATCAATCAATTTTTGCTGCCAGTCATCCGGAAGTCGCTGGCCAACAGTTGTTCTCATTCTAACTGATAGTCCGTTCCTTTTCATAAATTTTGAGATCCATGTGAAGCCAGCTTTGAAGTCGGGTATTCCTCTTCCATTGGCAAGTAGTTTTGCCTTCATCAGAATCGCAACAGTAGAGACTGATTCATTTTGCTCCCTTCTCTCCAGAATCCACTGCTTCAAGTCATCCTCCAGCTAAGGCCATTTTGGTTTAGCCCCACGACGTGCCCGTTTGCGCGGATTGCATTTCTCCAGTTCCTTCTTATCTTTTCTCCATTTACGCACCGATGTTTCTCCAACATCGAACTCTCTCGCTGCGGCCCGGTTGCCTATTTCCTCAGCTTTCACAACTACTTTAAGCTTAAAGTCCGCTGTATATGACTTTCGTCTCATTCCTTCCATTATGGCGGTAAATTTAAATTTAATTGATAAACTCTACTACCGGGTAGATAAATGCAGAATACCAATCTGAAAAGATCAAATTACTGAAATGTGGGTTCTACATGAAGCATTAATCTTTTATAGGCTTACCCAAAGGCTGAGATGCTGTTGTAAAGGCAAAATGGTATTTACTGGGCAAATTACAAGGCCAGATAGAGGGGGGACAAAGCCACATGGTCAAAAGCACACCGTGACAAAGGCCCGCCTTGGTGACAGATCAAAAGTGCGCCTCGACAACCCGGCGCAGAAAACTGAGCAGCAAGCATGC
Source organism: Geotrypetes seraphini (assembly GCF_902459505.1). Taxonomy (NCBI): domain Eukaryota; kingdom Metazoa; phylum Chordata; class Amphibia; order Gymnophiona; family Dermophiidae; genus Geotrypetes; species Geotrypetes seraphini. The sequence continues at coordinate 183,267,587 of NC_047087.1, forward strand.
TCAGACCATCTTCTTTGTCTGTAGATGGTCTGCGCATGCTTACAGAGCGGCAAGCAGGACAGGGCGGCGAAACGAGCAGGCGGGACCAGAGGAGACTCAGGGCAGGGCTGGAAATGAGCAGTCGGGACCAGAGGAGACTCGGGGCAGGGCTGGAAACGAGCAGGCAGGACCAGAGGAGACTCGGGGCAGGGCTGGAAACGAGCAGGCGGGACCAGAGGAGAATCGGGGCAGGGCTGGAAACGAGCAGTCGGGACCAGAGGAGGCTCGGGGCAGGGCTGGAAACGAGCAGGCGGGACCAGAGGAGACTCGGGGCAGGGCTGGAAACGAGCAGGCGGGACCAGAGGAGACTCGGGGCAGGGCTGGAAACAAGCAGGCGGGACCAGAGGAGACTCGGGGCAGGGCTGGAAACAAGCAGGCGGGACCAGAGGAGACTCGGAGCAGGGCTGGAAACGAGCAGTCGGGACCAGAGGAGACTCGGGGCAGGGCTGGAAACGGCAGGCGGGACCAGAGGAGATTCGGGGCAGGGCTGGAAACGAGCAGGCAGGACCAGAGGAGAATCAGGGCAGGGCTGGAAACGAGCAGTCGGGACCAGAGGAGAGTCGGGGCGGGCGAAAGGAGAGTCGGGGTGGCCAGAGGAGAGTCGGGGCGGGCGAAAGGAGAGTCGGGCGGCGACGGGGGAGTCGGGGCGGCATGCACGGTATACGTGTGTGCGCGGTATATAAAAATTTCTGTACATAAAGTTGTGTTTTTCGCGCGCTATACCCGTGTGCGCGTTATCTATGTGAAAATACGGTAATTACTGCTGATGAAACATGTTTATACCACTATGACCCTGAGATAAATCAACAGTCCATGCAATGGCGGCACTCCAAGGCCAAGGAAATTAAAGACCCAAAAGTCAGCAGGAAAGGTCATGGCCAAAGTGTTTAGGATTCAGGAAGGTGGTGTAATGACCATCTTTCAAGGGGCCGAACAGTAATGCAGAATACTGCTGTAACTTGCTGTGCCAATTTAAAAGAAGCATCGAAAGAAAAAAGAAGAGGGAAGCTGTGGAAAGGAGTAATCTTTTTGCAAGACAATGCACCTGCCCACAAGGCTAGCAAAACGATGGATGTTTTGATGCAGTTGGGATTTCAGTGCATAGACCATCCACTCTACTCGCCAGATCTTGATCTGACTATTTTCTGTTTCCAAACCTTAAAAAGAATATGAAAGTGCAACAGTTTTCAAGTGATTCAGAGGTGATTGTAGCAGCGGAGCAGTAATTCAGTGACCATACATCGAGTATTTTTTGAAAGGGTTAAAGAAACTTCAGACACAATGTGCGAAGTGTGTTAAACTTAGGGGTGAATATATGGAATAACTTTTAAGTTTCATGTCTCCACATCATTCCCTTTTTGGTTGGGCTAGTAAGAAGTATGTTCTACTTAATTAAGGTCTCCTTTTACAAAACCGCAATAGAGGTTTCTACTGTGGGCCAGTGAGGTAAATGCTCTGATGCTCATAATAAAAAGCCAATCTAATTAAGAATTTCTCTTTTAAAATACATTTTTAAATAGCTGAGACTATTATTGGGTTCCTGTTTTCCTTTTTTTTTTTTTTAAAGTGAAAGAGGGCCTATAGAAGAGAATATTTTAACAATTGTAGCAATTGTGTGGGTCATGCTGCAAGAATCATGACGCCAGCCATGGAATCCTAAGAGAACAGAATAATTAACCCCCCTCCCCCCTTTATTAAGCCATGTTAAGGGTTTTTTTATCGTTGCCTACAGCAGTAAAAGCTCTGATGCTCATAGAATTCCTATAATAGATAAAGGATATGAATATTGTATATAAGCTGTATATAAGCTTAGGTATTCAGTCCTATTTATGTAGTTTAATTTCTTATATATATAGCTCACAAGTCCAACAGCTATCAAATTGTTATTATTTATCTAGACTTAATATATTGCCTTATATGCAGAGCATGTCAAAGCAGTGTGCATTGGGAACAAGAGGTATTTTTCTGATCCTAGATGATTCAAAGTCTGAGACTGTAAAAGGGTGCCTCAAGCCAGGCACCTAACTTTATTTGGCAAAATACTCTTAATAGGCTCAATAATTGGAAAAAAAATTAATTGTGTAATAAGCACCTATCCAATTCTCTAAAAGATAGGTACCGTTAAGCGCAATCCTCCAAAAACTTAGGTGCCTGAAATATAGGCTTTTACCTTCGCCTACATTTCAGTCACCTAAGTCATAGGCGTCGCTAGCTGGGATTCTGTAAATGGCACTTAAACATAAGAATAGCCTTACTGGGTCAGACCAATGGTCCATCTAGCCCAGTATTCCGTCTTCACGGAGGCTAATCTAGGTCACAAGTACCTGGCAAAAACCCAAGTAGTAGCAGCATTCCATTGCCACCAATCCAGGTCAAGCAGTGGCTTCTCTTGTGTCTGTTTCAACAGCAGTTTATGGACTTTTCCTCCAGGAAATAGTCCAAACTTTTCTTAAAACCAGGTATGCTAGCCACTCTTACCAGAACCTCTGGCAACACTTTCCAGAGCTTAACTATTCTCTGAGTAAAAAAATGTTTCCTACTATTGGTTTTAAAAGTATTACTCTGTAACTTTGAGTGTCCCCTAGTCTTTGTAAATCCTGATACAGTAAAATATCGATCCACTTGTACCTGTTCTACACCACTCAGGATTTTGTAGATTTCGATCATATCATATCATATCATGATTTTCGATCATTGGGCATTTTATCCAATATGAGTTTACTTTCTTTTACACAGGTTCAGCAGTATTAGAACTTTCTGCTTCTTGACTTCATTTTTATTTCTACTTTATGAGCAAATTTTTTTAAAGAGTGAAAAATTAAAATCCCATGTAAGCCTATTGTCTTTTTAGAATAGTAAGCTGACCTTGGAAGCAGAAATTCAACCAATTTAAAAACAGCTGATGCAGAAAATACATGCTTTACAAATATTCTGAATGTGAGATTTTTTTGCTTTCCAGCCTCAGGCATCTCCAAGGACATGTTGCCTGGTTCATATCCAAAGACACCAAAGGAAAGGGAAGCCGCAGCCAAAAAATATAACTTGAGACTGGAGGACTATGAACCTTATCCAGATGATGGGATGGGGTAAGATCTTGATGTGGCATTTTCTGCTAGTCATATGAGCAGTGTTGAACTACATTTGGTAATCCCACTGAGCAAGTCCTGGAACCTCTTCATGCTAAAGTCTTAGATGTAAGTCCTGGGAGAAGTAAATTATGTAGCCATATGAGTACACCATGGTTATTGATGTAAACGGTATTTGTTAATTGTAGAACAAAAACTAAAATTATTTTGCAGAAACATAATATGTAAATAATACAATAACTGAAGAATAAATGAAACGATGATCACTGCATCTCAAAAAAAATCTAGTGGAATTAAAAAAGGTACAGAGAAGGGTGACAAAAATGATAAAAAGGATGGGATGACTTCCATATAGGAGAAAGCCAAAGCAGCTAGGGCTCTTCAGTTTGGAGAAGAGACGGCTGAGTGGAGACATGATAGAGGTCTATAAAATGGAATGGGTAGATGTGAATCCCTTGTTTACTCTTTCCAAAAATACTAGGACTAGGGGACATGCAATGAAGCTACTAAGTAGTAAATTTAAAACAAACCAGAGAAAATTTCTTCACTCAATGTATAATTGAACTCTGGAATTTGTTGTTAGAGAATTTGGTGAAAGCAGTTAGCTTAGCAGGGTTTTAAAAAGGTTTGAATAACTTCCTAAAATTAATGTCCATAAGCCATTAAAAAGATGGATTTGGGAAAATCCACTACTTATATCTAGGATAAGCATCAACAATCTGTTTTACTCTTTTGGGATCTTGCCAGGTACTTGTGACCTGGATTGGCCACTGTTGAAAACAATGGTACTGGGCTAGGTGGACCTTCGGTCTGTCCCACTATGGCAATATTTATGTTCTTATGTCCAGATGATCAACTTGGGAACTAAAGTGAGGGCCCATCCCTTGATAGTGGATAATTGCAGGACACATTGAAACAGAATGTAGCTGGTGTGGGGAAACTTTTGATAGTCTGTGGAAATACCTGGTGCAGTAGAGACTTTCCATGGAAAAAGTGAAAGACAAAATTTTGAAATTAAACATTGGTGATAGTGCTTCTTGGGCAGGTTTGTTTTGCTTTACTAATTGGCATTGCTTTTAAATTTAAGTCTTTATTAACATTTCTGTTCTTTAGCTTACAGTTCTTTAGCAACAGTTTTACTATAAAATGCTTAAAAATTTTCCATCTTTCCATATTTTAAATGTTACAAGGCCCATTAGAAAGCATTCCCCCCTCTCAGCACTCCCTACTCTCACCAAACAATATTAATAGCATTAACAATAACAAACCAAATTAGGGGGGGACCTTGAAATTGACTCCCCACCTCTAAAATCCGAAAATTGCTATTATTTTTCAGTGTGGCACCCCCAGGCCATTTTTGGCGCTAAAATTGCTGCCACGGTGGCCATCTTGGATATCCCAGTTTGAATTTAAAAACCTCATCTGCCTCAAAACATCTCCATTTTGCTTAAAAACAGGAGGGATGGACTCGGGTCAGGATACCTCTGATTCATGACAATGTTCACGCGCCGCACAGCATGTGAGGGGGGGGGGCAGAAGTCACTGGCTTAACTCCCTCTGGTCCCTCAGGGGGTATTGGAATCCAGTTGGTCCGAGGAAAGGGAAAAAGTCCAAATTTGACCTGGGGAGCAATGCAAGTGCATCCCTGGCGAAACATAGCTGCTATATGGCTGGAAAACCCCAAAAAGGAGCTAAACAGCATCCATAAGGGCTGTCCTGGATGTCGGGGGCAAGGGATTCCCCCTGAAATTATTAATATTATGTTTGAGGCTTATATGATTAACAAGAGCCGCATGGATCCCCCTGGAATCGTGGCCCTGCTAGCGCTTGGGGTTCCCCCCAACCAAGAGCACAGTTCCTAAGCAACAGTGCCATGCGCTGGTCAGAAACATTCAGTCAGAAGACGAATCGGACGATGATGATTCTATTTTAATGCCTTTGCTCTCCCAGTCAGGATCCTGTATAGCAGGAGCTACTGCTGCATCCCTGGGAGGGCAGGATCCAGATTTGAGGGAGGATCCGGACCTTGGCGAGGACCCAGCTTGTGCGCAGGTTGTTTAAACCTTCAGCACTTATGGGGATGATCACAGATTCCTTCCGAGAATTTAAGCTGTAGGCTTCTCAGTCCTCTGCCATGCAGTGCTCGCTTATGAGCAGCATCACGTTTTGCTTTCCCTTGCATCAAGACATTGCAGAAATGCTTAAGGATCATTGGGAAATACCTGGTGGGCCCCTTTGGATGGCCAAAGCTCTGTTCGATGGATGCTGCTTTTAACCAGCTTTTTATTCCGCAAAGGTGGATTCACTGATGGCACAGGTTGCCAAATGTACCTCCCTTCCCCAGTGAAGGTGACGTGGTATTGAAGGATGCTCAATACCACAGATTAGATTTGTGCACAAAAGGCTCTGAGACCACAGCTGCGTCTTTTATCACCTGAGCTTGCCACTCTCTAAGTTGTACCACGATCTGGACCCTGTCATGGACAAAGATCTCCAATTTTTTTTTTTTTATTTGTTTATTTATAAGATTTTACATTGTTATCAAGCATAACTTGTACAGAAAGTATAATCAAGAAAATATAACATTTAGGTTTACTTTCAATCCTAATAATGAATCAAAGTATAAAGGAAAAAACATTTCTTATCTTAATCACACACTAGTCCTCAATTTTAGATCCAAGATTAACGAAAAGAGTAATTAAATTTGAAGAATAATTTTACAAGGAAAATTACTGAATCTGTGCTGACGCAGAGCTAATTATCACTTAGATATGGTTGGTATTCCACACTCAAGATGCTTCAGAGAGAGAAAAGCAATCAAATGAGCCGGTTCTACAAAGACATATTTAAAATAACGGTATCTAATGACACATTTACATGGATATCTAAGAAAGAAAAAAGCTCCAATCTGGGTCACACCTGGCTTCAACATTAGGAATTCCCTTCTTCTCTTCTGAGTCTCCCTTGAGACATCAGGAAATATTTGAATATGGAGACCCAGGAAGTCCTTAGATCTATTTTTAAAGAAAAGTTTAAGGATCCAGTCCCTATCTGGAGCCAAAGCTACAGTCAGTAAGAGAGTGGCTGGAGTAGCCAGTTCTCTATCTGATTGTTCCAATAAAGTGGAAACGTCCAAAGGTACTTCCTGTGACATTCCTTCATCTTCTTTCTTTTGAGGATCCCGATTTCTTGTGGGCAAATAATATACCCTTGTAAGAGGTGGTAAAGAATCCTCAGGTATTGTTAATATCTCCAGAAAGTAGCGCTTTATCATTTCTCGTGGAGAAATTGATGAAATTTTTGGAAAGTTAATTAAATGCAAGTTATTAGCCCGAGTCTTATTTTCAAGATCTTCCAATTTTGTTTTCATAATTAGGTTATCTTTAACAAGTAGAGCTTGATTGCTTTTAATTGTTTTAAGTTCCTTGTTTTCTTCTTGTATTTCGGACTTCAGCAATACAATATCTTGCTTTAATAAATTAATTTCTCCTTTCTGGTTTTTTATCTCTTGATCCAGATCTCCAATTTTTAATGACTGGAATAGATGTGGCTGATGCTTTGTATGATCTTTTCATAGTTGTGAACAAACTGTCAGCTTACTCCATTTTTGCCCGCAGGATGCTATAGATCAAACAGTGGGCAGGGAATTCTTCCTTGAAAGTGACCCTGAGTAAACTGCCATTCAAGGGACAGTTACTTTTTGGGAAAGGCCTGGATGATCTTATGGCCAATGTGCAGGACCATAAGCCAAAGTCCTTGCCAAACAGCTGACCTTGAGCCCCTGGGGGAGGGGGTAATTTTTGGACTACCGGGGGTGGGGGGGAGCTCTTCAGGCCAGAGATTGTTTCAGAACATGGTTTCTGCAAGGGTAGATCGTGCCTAACGAACTTACTGCACTTCTTCGAGGGAGTTAACAAACAAATGGACAGAGGAGACCCCATAGACATCATATATCTAGATTTCCAAAAAGCCTTTGACAAGGTGCCCCATGAACGTCTACTCCAGAAGCTGAAGAACCATGGGGTGGAAGGAGATGTACATAGATGGATCAGAAACTGGTTGGAAGGTAGAAAGCAAAGGGTAGGAGTGAAAGGCCACTACTCTGACTGGAGGAGGGTCACGAGTGGTGTACCGCAGGGCTCGGTGCTCGGGCCACTGCTATTTAATATATTCATAAATGATCTAGAAACAGGGACAAAGTGTGAGATAATAAAATTTGCAGACGACACCAAACTTTTTAGTGGTGCTCGGACTATAGAACATAAGAACATAAGAAATGCCTCCGCTGGGTCAGACCCGAGGTCCATCGCGCCCAGCAGTCCGCTCACGCGGCGGCCCAACAGGTCCAGGACCTGTGCAGTAAATTTCTATCTATACCCCTCTATCCCCTTTCCCAGCAGGAATTTGTCCAAACCTTTCTTAAACCCCAGTACTGTACTCTGCCCTATAACTTCCTCTGGAATTGTATTCCAGGTGTCCACCACACGTTGTGTAAAGAAGAACTTCCTAGCATTAGTTTTGAATTTGCCTCCTTTCAACTTTTCCGAATGCCCTCTTGTTTTTTTATTTTCTGAAAGTTTGAAGAATCTGTCCCTCTCTACTCTCTCTATGCCCTTCATGATCTTGTAAGTCTCTATCATATCCCCTCTTAATCTTCTCTTTTCTAGGGAAAAGAGTCCCAGTTTTTCCAATCTCTCAGCATATGAAAGGTTTTCCATCCCCTTAATCAGTCGTGTTGCTCTCCTCTGAACTCTCTCGAGCAATGCCATATCCTTTTTAAGGTACGGTGACCAATACTGGACACAGTACTCAAGATGTGGACGCACCATTACCCGATACAGCGGCAGGATAACTTCTTTCGTTCTGGTTGTAATACCTTTCTTGATTATACCTAGCATTCTATTCGCTCTCTTAGCGGCAGCTGCGCACTGTGCTGTCGGCTTCATCGTCATGTCCACCATCACCCCCAAGTCCCTTTCTTGTGCACTCTCATTCAAAAACTTCCCTCCCATCACATAATTATACCTCGAGTTTTTGCTTCCCACATGCAATACTTTACACTTCCCAACATTGAATTTCATCTGCCATCTCTCTGCCCATTCCCCTAGTTTGTCCAAGTCTCTTTGCAATTCTTCGCAGTCCTCCTTTGTCCGAGCTCTACTAAATAGTTTGGTGTCGTCCGCAAATTTTATTATCTCACACTTCGTCCCTGTTTCTAGATCATTTATGAATATGTTAAAAAGCAGCGGCCCGAGCACCGAGCCCTGCGGAACACCACTCGTGACCTTTCTCCAGTCTGAGTAGTGGCCCTTCACCCCTACCCTCTGTTTCCTACCTTCTAACCAGTTTCTGATCCATCTATGCACGTCTCCGTCCACCCCATGGTTCTTCAGTTTCCGGAGTAGACGTTCATGAGGCACCTTGTCAAAGGCTTTCTGGAAATCTAGGTATATGATGTCTATGGGGTCTCCTCTGTCCATTTGTTTGTTAATTCCTTCGAAGAAGTGCAGTAAGTTAGTCAGGCACGATCTTCCCCTGCAGAAACCATGTTGGCTGGTTTTCAGAAGTTCGTTTCTTTCAAAATGACTGCGAAGAATTGCAAAGGGACTTGAACAAGCTAGGGGAATGGGCGACGAGGTGGCAGATGAAGTTCAACGTTGAGAAATGTAAGGTATTACATATGGGAAGCAGAAACTTGAGGTACAACTATACGATGGGAGGGATATTATTGAAGGAGAGTATACAGGAAAGGGACTTGGGGGTAATGGTGGACACAACAATGAAGCCGATGGCACAGTGTGCAGCGGCCGCTAAGAAAGCGAATAGAATGCTTGGTATAATCAAGAAGGGTATTGCGACCAGAACGAAAGAAGTTATTCTGCCGTTGTATCGGGCGATGGTGCGCCCGCATCTGGAGTACTGCGTCCAATTTTGGTCACCATACCTTAAGAAGGATATGGCGTTACTCGAGAGGGTCCAGAGGAGAGCGACACGTCTGATAAAAGGTATGGAAAACCTTTCATACGCTGAGAGTTTGGAGAAATTGGGTCTCTTTTCTCTGGAGAAGAGGAGACTTAGGGGGGATTTGATAGAAACTTACAAGATCATAAAGGGCATAGAGAAAGTAGAGAGAGACAGATTCTTCAAACTTTCAAAAAATAAAAGAACAAGAGGGCACTCGGAAAAGATAGAAGGGGACAGATTCAAAACGAATGCTAGGAAGTTCTTCTTTACCCAACGTGTGGTGGACACCTGGAATGCGCTTCCAGAGGACATGATAGGGCAGAGTACAGTAATGGGGTTTAAGAAAGGATTAGACAATTACCTACTGGAAAAGGGGATAGAGGGGTATAGATAGAGGATTACTGCACAGGTACTGGACCTGTTGGGCCGCCGCGAGAGCGGACTGCTGGGCACGATGGACCTCTGGTCTGACCCAGCAGAGGCGCTGCTTATGTTCTTATGTAACTCTAGACAAAGATTTGGCTCATAATTTACATACACAGTTTACCGTATTTTCTCGCATGTAACGCGCGCGTTATACGTGGTTTTTACGTACCGCGCATACCCTTGCGCCTTATACGTGTGAGCGCGTTGTACAAATTTTTTTTTACATAGTTCCCCCCCCCGACGTCCGATTCACCCCCCCCCCCCCCCCGTAGGACCGCTCGCACCCCCACCCTGAAGGACCGCTCGCGCACCCGCACCCCGAAGGACCGCTCGCATGCACTCCCACCCGCACCCCCACCCTGAAGGACCGCTCGCACCCCCACAGCCTCCCGACTCCCCCATCATGTAGAAGCTCCTACCGGTGTCCTGCTGCTTCCTCTTGGCGGTCCCGACACCCGACACGATCGGGGCAAGAGGGAGCTCAAGCCCTCTTGCCCCAGCCAACCGCGGCACCCCCGACATGATCGGGGCAAGAGGGAGCTCAAGCCCTCTTGCCTCAGGCAACCGCGACACCCCCGATACGATCGGGGCAAGAGGGAGCTCAAGCCCTCTTGCCCCAGGCAACCGCAGCACCCCCGACACGATCGGGGCAAGAGGGAGCTCAAGCCCTCTTGCCCCAGGCAACCGCGGCACCCCCGACACGATCAGGGCAAGAGGGAGCTCAAGCCCTCTTGCCCCAGCCAACCGCGGCACCCCCGACACGTTCGGGGCAAGAGGGAGCTCAAGCCCTCTTGCCCCCCGACTCCCCGACACGATCGGGGCAAAAGGGAGCCCAAGCCCTCTTGCCCCGCCGACTCCCCAACTCCCCGACAATATCGGGCCAGGAGGGAGCCCAAGTTCTCCTGGCCCTGGTGACCCCCCTCCCCGCTAGTTGTTTGGGCCAGGAGGGAGCCCAAACCCTCCTGGCCACGGCGACCCCCTACCCCCACCCCGCACTACATTACGGGCAGGTGGGATCCCAGGCCCTCCTGCCCTCGACGCAAACCCCCCTCCCCCCAACGACCGCCCCCCCCAAGAACCTCCGACCGCCCCCCCAGCCGACCCGCGACCCCCCTGGCCGACCCCCACGACCCCCCTACCCCCCTTCCCCGTACCTTTGTGTAGTTGGCCGAACAGACGGGAGCCAAACCCGCCTGTCCAGCAGGCAGCCAACGACGGAATGAGGCCGGATTGGCCCATCCGTCCCAAAGCTCCGCCTACTGGTGGGGCCTAAGGCGCCTGGGCCAATCAGAATAGGCCCGGGAGCCTTAGGTCCAACCTGGGGGCGGGGCCTGAGGCACATGGGCCCAACCCGACCATGTGCCCAAGGCCCCGCCCCCAGGAGGGACCTAAGGCTCCCGGGCCTATTCTGATTGGCCCAGGCGCCTTAGGCTCCACCAGTAGGCGGAGCTTTGGGATGGATGGGCCAATCCGGCCTCATTCCGTCGTTGGCTGCCTGCCGGACAGGCGGGTTTGGCTCCCGTCTGTCCGGCCAATTACACAAAGGTACGGGGAAGGGGGGTGGGGGTGTCGTGGGGGTTGGACAGGGGGGTCGCGGGTCGGCTGGGGGGGCGGTCGGAGGTTCTTGGGGGGGCGGTCGTTGGGGGGAGAGGGGTTTGTGTCGAGGGCAGGAGGGCCTGGGATCCCTCCTGCCCGTAATGTAGTGCGGGGTGGTGGTAGGGGGTCGCCGTGGCCAGGAGGGTTTGGGCTCCCTCCTGGCCCGAACAACTAGCGGGGGGGGGGGGGGGGTTCGCCAGGGCCAGGAGAACTTGGGCTCCCTCCTGGCCCGATATTGTCGGGGAGTTGGGGAGTCGGCGGGGCAAGAGGGCTAGGGCTCCCTTTTGCCCCGATCGTGTCGGGGAGTCGGCGGGGCAAGAGGGCTTGAGCTCCCTCTTGCCCCGATCGTGTCAGGGGTGCCGCGGTTGCCTGGGGCAAGAGGGCTTGAGCTCCCTCTTGCCCCGATCGTGTCGGGGGTGCCGCGGTTGGCTGGGGCAAGAGGGCTTGAGCTCCCTCTTGCCCCGATCGTGTCGGGGAGTCGGGACTGCCAAGAGGAAGCAGCAGGACACCGGTAGGAGCTTCTACATGATGGGGGGATCGGGAGGCTGTGGGGGTGCGAGCGGTCCTTCAGGGTGGGGGTGCGGTGCGGGTGGGAATGCGTGCGAGCGGTCCTTCGGGGTGGGGGTGCGGGTGCGTGCGAGCGGTCCTTCGGGGTGGGGGTGCGAGCGGTCCTGCGGGGGGGTGTGAATCGGACTTCGGGGGGGTGGGCATCAGGCTTTCAGGGTGGGGACAGGACTTCAAGGGGGAGAGGAGAGTCGGGGCGGGCGAAAGGAGAATCGGGGTGGCCAGAGGAGAGTCGGGGCGGGCGAAAGGAGAGTCGGGCAGCATGCGCGGTATACGGGTGTGCGCGGTATATAAAAATTTCTGTACATAAATTTGTGTTTTTCGCGCGCTATACCCGTGTGCGCGTTTTACACGGGTGCGCATTATCTACGTGAAAATACGGTAATACAGTTAAAACAAACAGAATATAAAACAGACAAAAGGCGGAGCAAACGTTAAAGACACTTTATCATATTCATCATAAAAAAGGGCATATGATTAGAACTACCGTAATAGTAATATCCTAGATTTAAAAAATACCTGTGCAGAGGTAGGTTTTAAGCAGTTTTCTAAATTGTAATAAGTTTTTGTAAAATCTCAAGTTACCAGTCATGGCATTCCATAGGGCTGGCCCAGCCGTAGAAAAACACGATTTAGTAATTAGAGCTACAACCTAAGTTTGTGGGTTCAAGCCCTGCACTATTGCTTTTGACCCTGGGCAAGTCATAAGAACATAAGAATTGCCATATTGGGACAGACCGAAGGTCCATCAAGCCCAGTATCGTGTTTTCCAACAGTGGCCAACCCAGGTCCCAAGTACCTATCTAGATCCCAAAACAGAATTTATGCTGCTTATCCAGGAATAAGCAGTGGATTTCCTCAAGACATTTCAATAATGGCTTCTGGACTTCTCTTTTAAGAAATTTCCAAACCCTTTTTTTAAACCCCACTAAGCTAATTGATTTTACCACATTCTCCGGCAATGAATTCCAGAGTTTAATTGCACGTTGTGTGAAGAAATATTTTCTCCAGTTTGTTTTAATCACTTAATCCTCCACTGCCCTGGTACATTAGATAGATTGGGAGCCCTCTGGGACAGATAGGAAAAATGCTTAAAGTACCTGTATTTAAACCACTTTTGAGTATGGTTGTAAAAACTACAAAAAAGGCGGTATTCAAATCCCAACCCCTTTTCCAATCTTCAGGATCTTGCTCAGCCACAGCTCCCAAGAAGTGGTAATGACATCACAACATCAACCGAGCTTCCACATTATTTGGGGGCTTTGGGAGGGGTACAAGCTCAAGTTCTTTTGTCTCCTCCTGGACCTTTTTATAGACTCCCCAGCAGGGAAGCCAGAAAAAGTGACCAAAGTTAGAGTGACAGTGCAAGGATTGCTAGCTCTGGAAACCATAGAGCCCGTCCCAGAGAAGATTTAGGCTCCAGCAGATACTCATACTTCATCATGCCCAAGAGAAGCTCTGAAGACTGGAGTCCGATTCTGTACCTCAAAGTAGTGAATGTGCCTTCAAGATACTACATTTCCGAATGGAGATGGTAAGGTTGATGATTGCATCGGTGGCACTAGGGGAATTTTTTGTCTCCCTGGATCTGACGGAGGCATATCTGCACATTCCTATTTTTCCAGACCACAAGAAGTATTTGGCTACAATTAGGCAGGAGTTTGAAATCTGTCAAGCTGTTGAAACAATGTTGGATGTAAGTACTTTGAAGCACTAATCTACCTCAAATTGGTGGAAGTGGATAATAATGGCTTATATGTTGTATCACTTACATCTTCACAATTAGTTAAGAAGTAGCTAATGAATGAAGTCCTGCAAAAATAGAGTAGTGGTTTTTGCAAATTCCCTTAGGAAGTTTTTTTGCCAATGATGTGGGTGGAGGAAGTTTGAGTATTTTTTGCTCTGCCATAATAATACCTGAGGCATTTTCTTCCGTTGTGGATAGTGCTCCTACATTAACAGTGCAGTTTTTCGATTTATTGCTAGTACTTTGAAGCATGCTTAAAACAAAGAAAGATAAATCCCAAGTATATACTGTCAACACCAAATATTCCAGATACTAGCTTTTATGTTCTCATAGATCTGGAGTCAGTGACTGTATTGAGTTATTCACTGAACTCTTATTCTGAACAGATAATCTGAAATTTTTTTTCCAGCTCTGTTCTGGTTAAGCAGAGATGATTAAACAGTAGGTACAGATTCAGTGAAAATTAGAGATTTGGTTTGATACTCTGTTTCTATTTTATTTAGATTATTTAAAGTGTACAGATAGTCCTCTGGTTTGAGGGAAGTCCCATAAATGAAGGATTTGGGTTTTTGTTATGCTCTATTGTCTCGGGGACAGTATTTCACCCTCTTTGTATAGCTAATAATATGTCCCTTTATCAGTGGCTATTAAAACATTTAAAGTCAGACCACAATATGCTAAAATTACAATTAAAACAGTTTCACGACGTGTTTTTTTTCAAACAGATTTGGTGACTATCCCAAGCTACCAGAGAAATCCCAGCAGGAAAGAGATCCCTGGTATTCCTGGGACCACACTGACCTGAGGCGGAACTGGGGAGAACCAGTAAGGAAGCATGATATGTCCCATCCTCCCTTAACTCATGTGCTGTGAAGGGGACCAGCCATTTTCCACTGATCTTGAGCAAATTATTTAGTTTCCCTCACAATTTTATCTTGCTTGTTTCATAATTTTTGTAGGTTCTATTGGAGATTTGGGAAATAAGACCAGTGCTGGGCAGACTTCTACAGTCTATGTCCCAATTATGGCTAGACAAACCTAGAATGGTTGGAGTGGGCTTCAATGGCAACTCCAGTAATTGGGGAGTATGTCCAGGTCTGGTCTGTGCTGAGAAAATGGAAAGGACAGTGTGAGATCAAGAATATATATGTTGCATCATATGCTATGAGTTTCTTATTCAATTAACAGATATCTCAAAAGCACATAATCTTTTCTTTGAAGTATTCCATTTATCACAAAATATCAAGCATTCACTTCAAGGCATTCAAATCTCAAATGAATTAAATATTTGAGCAGTGACCTCAATTGTGCCGCTGTAGAAATCGAATACTTTTTTTTCAACAGGCTAACGCACCAGCGTCTTCATTAGTCATTCACTCATATTCACTTTATATCTACTAGAAGATGGCATGTTTAAAGGAAGCAGATTTTTAATATGTATTGGTGACTGTATGGAGTTTGTTTTATTTTATGTATGTAATAATTTGTTACCCGTTTAGGAGATAAGTGAGATAGAAAATTTTAAAATAAATAAATCTTAGTATTTTAAGTATATCTTATTGCTCTTTTCTCATTTAAATATATTTTATAAAGAGACTTATTGAAAACAGTTAATTATTTCTTTGAGTAGTGCCATCTTAAATTCAACAGCAGGAGTAGACTCTCCAACATAGAATCTATGTTTTGCTTAACGCTTTTTCAAGGAATCCCCTACAAAGTAAAAGCATCAAATTTAGATGTATAGGTTACATCCAACTTATGTAAACTTAATATCTCACTTAATCTTAGCTTAATATGTTACTTTTCTCAGCCACCATTGTCACCCTTGCCTCCAAAGTTTTGCAAAGATGGTGGTGGGATCATTTCTTTATATTTAAAGTCCAACCAATCAACTTGATTAAGGCAAACGGTATAACTCTAATCCTGATTATTCTTATAAAACTTATAAAACTAAATAAGGGTCATCCAATCAAACTCCAAATTCAATCCTTGAGGAGTAACTGTATTTAGATTTTTTAAAATCCATTTTTGTTCCAGAAGATTTAATTTATATTCATCATTTCCACCCTATTATATATCCATCAATAACTCGACGTTTCGGATCTTCAGTGGTATGATTATAATCTACCCAGTGTTGAACCAGAGGGGCTTGAATCAATTTATTAACAATTCATGATTTGTGTTCAGTTAATCTTATTCTAATTTGTCTACTAGATCTTCCTAAATACATCTTTTCACAAGGGCATTTAATAAATTAATTTTATTACTACTCTTGCAAGTAGAGGAAAATCTCACTGTATATATTTGGGTATTTGGGTCTTTCCATGATGCACCTGACATTGGCACTGACCACAGGCTTCATGATAATATCCAGTGTCGCAAGCTTTTTTATTCACTTGAATATCCCTGTTTTTTTTATCAGACATTCGCCTATAGTATAACCCTTTGAATTGGAAAGCATCGGATAATCTTTAAAAATTAGGATACAAGTGTAATATTTTCCAATGTTGTTTAATGATCTTAAATAACTGTCCACTCAACATATTGTATCATTAGTTCTTCTAGCTCATCCTGTCTTCTCTCCTGCAACTATAATTCTCGTTGAGCATATCTTGCTCTTAAATAAGCTCTCTGAAAGCTCATGTGAAAAGATGGATATAGGAAAATCTAGTAGACAAATTAAGATTACTGTAACTGAATATAAATCACAAATTGTTAATAAGGTGATTCAAGCCCCTCTGGTTCAACACTGGGTAGATTAAAATCATACCACTGAAGATCTGAAATGTCGAGGTATTGATGGATATACAATAGGGTGAGAGGGTGGGAATAATGAATATAAATTAAATTTTCTGGAACAAAAATGGATTTTTTAAAATCTAAATACAGTTACTCCTCAAGGATTGAATTTGGAGCTTGATTGGATGACCCTTATTTAGTTTTGTAAGAATAATCAGGATTAAGAGTTATATCGTTTGCCTTAATCAACTTGATTGGTTGGGCTTTAAATATAAAGAAATGACGATGATGCCATCTTTTGCAAAGCTTCAGAGCTAAGGGTGACAGTTATGGCTAAGAAAGGTAACATATTAAGATAAGATTGAGTGAGATATTAAGTTTAAATGAGTTGGATGTAATCTATTCATCTAAACTTGATGTTTTCACTTTGTAGGTGATTCCTTCAAAAAGCGTTAAGCAAAACATAAGTCTCTTTATAGAATAAATGAGAAAAGAGTAATAAGATATATTTAAAATACTAAGATATAAAGGGGATCCAGGGGTACAATTAGAGGGTTACTATACAGTACGGAAGGCTGTAAAGTAATAGAGTAGTAGAGTAATAGATCACTACAGGTCATTGACCTGGGGGGGCCACCGCGGGAGCGGACTGCTGGGCGTGATGGACCTATGGTCTGACTCAGCAGAGGCAATGCTTATGTGCTTATGAATATGAGCGAATGACAAATGAAACGCTGGTGCGTTAGCCTGTTGAAAAAGGTCTTAGATTTCTACAGTGGAACGGCTGAGGTCAATGCTCAAGTATTTAACTCGTTTGAGATTTGCATGCATTGAAGTGAATGCTTGATATTTTGAGTTTCTTATTGTCACCAAGAAAGTAGAAACACAAATGTATCCAAATTCCACTCAGCAAAAAACAAAACAAAATCAGAAATAGACAACCTAAGGTGGATTATGCTGCAAAAATATATATAAATACAAAAGTGAGACTTCAACACAATCCTCACACATTAATATAGAAAAAACACTTCTTATTTGTGATTACTTGAAAAAGTGGATAGAGTGAGAAACATCTGACTTGTGTATTATAAATGGATCATGGAGCCTCCTATAATGTAGAGTTATTCCAGATCCCGGTTTATAGATCCAAGATTTTAATCATCTGAATCTGTCCTCTAAATTAACCAAAACCTTGAGTAAAAACATTTTTAACATAACTTTATTCTTCTATACGCAACAATCGGACGATTTCTAGGCGGTTTACACCGAAGAGAGCTGGACAATCAGCGAAGTACAAAATGCAAATAGCAAAAGTACAACATATTTAATGTACTAAGCTAATACTTATCTTTATCTATAAAGTCGCTAGCACTGGTCAGAACAGCGCTGGAGTCTTGATAGACAAAGATAAGTGTTCACCTAGTACATTTTTTTCAAGGTTTTTTGTTAGTTTAGAGCAGTGGTTCCCAAACCTGTCCTGGGGGACCCCCAGCCAGTCAGGTTTTCAGGATATCCCTAATGAATATACATGAGAGAGATTTGCATATAATGGAAGTGACAGGTATGCAAATCTCTCTCATGCATATTCATTAGAGATATCTTGAAAACCTGACTGGCTGGGGGTCCCCCAGAACAGATTTGGGAACCACTGGTTTAGAGGAAAGATTCAGATGATTAAAGACTTGGAATAACCTAACGTTAAAGGAAGTCCGATGATCCATTTATAACACACAAGTCTGATGTTTCTCTCTCTATCCACTTGTTCAAGTACTCAAGAATAAGAAGCATTTTTTCTATTTGAGTGTCTTATTGGACAGACTGGTTGAACCACACGTAGGGCTTTGTCTGTCATCATCTACAATGTTACTACTTAATGCAGACATCCAAAAAGCACCACAAATCGGTACTTGGACATCTTAATCGCCAGGATGTCCAAGTGCTGATTTTTAAAACCATCTTTTTGGACATCTTGTGAGGCGTCCGAGCCACTGTGCATCCAGATGTCAAGGGGGACGTTTGGAGGCATGTTTTGGCGGGCTTTAGGTGTACTTAGAATTGGACATCTTGTGGTAATAATCGAACCTTTCTCAAGACGTCCTGGATGGAATTTAGACATTCTGAGCAAATCTGTGTTTGAAGTGTCTAAGCATCACACAGAAGTACCCAAACTGACCAAATGACCACTGAATGGATTAAGTAATGACCCCCGCCCACACACAAACACTCCCCCAGTGGTCACTAACCCCTCTCACACCCCAAAAATAAGAATGAAACAGTATATACCTGTCTCTAGAACAGCAGCATCTGGTATAGGAAAGCCTAGTAGAGCATCACACAGATGTCTTAAATAGCCTAGTGAGTGGACTAGTGAACCATAGAGAGGAGAACCGAAGCCCATATGCCACTCTAACCACTACATTTATGGTAGAAAGTGTGTGCCAACCAAAACATACTTTACTGCCATATAGGTGCCACCTGCGGCCATAAGGGCTATTAGGGTGTCTAGATAGGTATGATAGATTTTAGGGGAGTTTTGGATGGCTCGCCATAAATTATAAGAGGGTTATGGTTAGATGTATTTCTGGTATTCTTTATGTGAAGTTCCCAGCAGTGCCCTCTAAGGTGTCCCACTGCTCTATTAGCATGTCTGTGTGGCCAGTCCATTACAATGCTAGCCCCTCCTATATCCAAATGGTCTGGATTGGACATTTTCAACTTGGATGTTTCTGTAGTCAAAAATGGCCAAAAAAAGTTAGGTGTCCTACGGTGGGATATATCGATGGTCAAAGCATCCAAATAGGCTATTTTTGAAAAAAAAGTTTTTAGACGTCCAGCAGTTTCAAAAATGGATGTTTCTCTGCCCATGACTTTGGTTATTTTACGGGTACCATCCAAAGTTGGACTTGGACTGACTGCCGAAAATGGCCCTCCACATATTATGCAGAGTACACCATTTATTCTGCCATGCAGAAGGAAGTCTGCTTATGTTCAAAAATAAGTTTAAGTGCCTATCTGTTATCCAGGAAATATAATCCCATCATAATATATATTCCAGTGTAATAGGGGATGGTATGCTTAAACATAGGGTAATTCATCTGTGCTTGCAAGCATACTGCAGAAGATGTCAGTGAAAGCTGTTCAACGCATCTTCCTTCTTCATGGTCTCTGCTTCCCCCTTCAGTTCTTCCTTTTCAAGTGAGCATGAAGGTGTCTTTCTGTTCTTTTCATTTCTTTATTGTTTTGCAGCTGGGGTGGACGGTGTTCAAGCTGATTATCTCGGCAGACAGACATTAAACCTAGGAGAGTGACCGTTGTCCCTGAAAGCATTCCAGGCTATTGTGAGATGATGGGAGTTGTCCGACATTCAACATCATGGTGATGGCAAGGAACAAAATGGCAACTTGGGTTCTTCAGCTGAAGATGTGATCTTTGACATGCAGGGCTAGATGCCCCAGTTCAAACATGGCTAGAAACCAGGATAATGTATGTGTTCCCATCCTGGCCCATGAAAGGTTGGATGATTCGCCGAATAGCAAATCTCGCGGGAACGGTAGTTCTAGTTGCAGCAGTTTGGCCCATGCTCTCGTGGTATGCGGATTTTGTACGCCTGCAGAAGTAGCAAACTCTCACTCCCAGTGCACCCAGACTTGCTCTCGCAGGGCGATTGCCCTAGAAAATCCGGGATGCTTTGATCTTATGGTATGGCTCTTGAGCTCACAAAAAGAACAGAGAAGCTAACCTGTGGTGCTCAGTATCTTCATTGTAGTCAAGACTCAACACGTACGTATTTTGGCCGTATGTCCTGCCTCAGGAGTCTACAAATGGATTAAAAAACTTTTCAAAAATAAAAAATAAACATAAAAGTGACCTAAAAGCTACATAAAAGATAGACAACATACTTTCTCAAAAAACATCTATTGGACCATATAAATTATACATAAAAAGTGTGGAATATATAATAACCTTAACAATAAAATCATAGTTATAAAAACTTGAGAGCTTTCTTTAAAAAATATGAAAATACAGGACAGTTTTTGTGATTAAAGTTAAAATGTTATTATCTCATGGAAAAAGCCAATGCATTCTATTTGTGATTAATAGTCACGAGAACAAAAGGTTTCTAAATAGTATTTAAATATTGCAAGATGGTCATAACAATATGTTTTGAACTAATTCTTTTTTCCTTCTTTCTTTTTTTTTTTTTCTTTAAACTTTTGTGTCTCAAAATTGATAATTAGTTTTCCTGTTCATGTCTTGATTACATTTATATACACAGAAAAGTTGTGACGTTGTTTTGCATTGAGGCTCAGGTATGCCTTTTAAAATATTCATGATCTATATATGATTCATCAATAATGTAAATATAATAATAATAATAATTTATTTCTTATATACCGCCAAAGCCAATAGTAGTTCGAGGCGGTTTACAACAAAGAAGGGCTGGACAATCAGCGAATGGTACAATCAGAGGGTATGGTACAATCAGAGCAAAAATAGGAACAATCAGCGAATGGTACAATCAGAGAAAATGGTAAATCAGAGCAAAAGATAGGTACAACAAAGAGGGGCTATACAGTCTGTACGGTTAGAACCAAGAAGAAAGTAATGTGAAGGGTACAGTTCGAGAAAAAGGGTAGAGGGGAATAAAGGGGGGGGGTACGATCAGCAGAAGGAGAAACAATTTAAATGAGTAAGCAGGACAAGGTGAGATAAAAGGGGGCGAAGGAAGGGCATAGAGTTCTTAGGGTGTAAATCGGGTGAATAGGTTAGTTTTTAGTAGTTTCCTGAAGTTTAGGTAGGATGAAGCGTGAGGGATAATGTTGGCTAACCAATTGTTAAGCTGACCTGCTTGGAAGGTGAGAGTTCTATTCATATATCTTTTGTACCGGCAGGCCTTTAGGGTTGGATGGCTAAACAGATGGGTTCTGCACATGAGTTTGGATGGACGGTCTAGAATAAAATGGGGTACCAAGTATAGAGGGGCTAACCCAAGGATGGATTTGAAACAAAAACAGGTGAACTTGAATTATATATCCTGCAATTGCATATAACCACAGGTCACAATTCAAAAACATATTGAATATATCCTGCAATTGCATATAACCACAGGTCACAATTCAAAAACATATTGTTATGACCATCTTGCAATATGTAAATACTATTTAGAAACTTTTTGTTCTTATGTTCTTATGAATTCATTGGCTTCTGCTAGCGGGGGTGTCCAGGGGTGTTAGCAAGAGGGTCCGGCAGGAGGGGTTGGGAACTCTACTGCTGGCAAACATCGGGATAGTGGGGTCGTCTTTGGGCAGGAGGGGTTGGGCTCCCTCCTGCCTCCACGAACATTGGGGTAGTGGGGTCATCTTCGGACAGGAGGGATTGGGCTTCCTCCTGCCTCCTTGATCGTCGGGGGTGGATGAGTTGTCTTTGGGCAGGAAGGGTTGGGCTCTCTCCTGCCTCAACGATCATTGGGTGGATGGGTTGTTTTCGGGCAGGAGGGGTTGGGCTCCCTCCTGCCTCCACGATCGTTTGGGGGGGTCGTCTTCGTGCAGGAAGGGTTGAGCACTCTCCTGCCACAATTGTTCGGGGGAGGGGAACTCGCGGCAGCTATACTTACAATGTAGGTCAGCATTTTGCTGGCCTACATTGTAAGCATCTCCCGCTCTACTAAGGAGACATGTAGGGCTGCCTAGGTTCGCCTAAGGCTACCAATTAACCTTAGGCAGGCTTGCAGGCCTCCCTAGGTTCCCGGAGGCGCCTTTAATATAGGTGGCCTGCCTGGGGAGCATTTAAAAAAAAAAATAACCACGCGTCACTCTTGGCTGATTTGACAGCTGTAGGGCGCCTTCAGCTTCCTACAATTGGGACACAGTTTATAGAATCTGGGCCTTTATGTATAATTTATATGGTTCAATAGGTGTGTTTTGAGAAAATGTGTCTCTATTTTTATGTAGCTTTTAGGTCACTTTTATATATTTTTTATTTTTGAAAAGTTTTTTTAAATCTGTTTGTAGACTCCCGAGGCAGACCTTAAACATGCGCGTGTTGAGTCTTGATACTAAGCACCAAAGGTTGCATTCTCTTGTTCTTTTTTGTGTTTCTTCTGTGATAAGATAGGGTCTCCTGTTTGGGTGCATGGCTCTTGAGCTCACAGCGCTAGTCCAAAAAGGATGGTCATTGCTACTTTCCTTAGAGCCAAAAATTCAATGACGGTTTCAGCATATGCTAAGGCTTGGGAGACGTTTCAGTGCTGGTGCAGCAGAGAAAAGTTGGAGCCAGGCGAAGCCCCAATCTCAACGGTACTGGTGTTCCTTCAAGATGCCTTGACAAAGGATTGGTAATGGCATCCCTTAAAGTTCAAGTAGCATGGCTCATGTTTCGAGAGAAGAGAGCTTCTCTAGCAGCCCATTCAGACATAGGTTCTTGAAAGGTCCCCTGAAACTAAGGCCACTGATATGAGATCCGTTTCCACCACGGAATCTTAATATAGTCATAGAAGGACCCAGCAGGCCCCAGTATGAGCCCTTACAGGAAGCTTTCCTCATGGATCCATTGGTTAAAGCAGTTTTCTTGGTTGCAATTACTTCAGCCAGAAGAGTCTCAGAATTGCAAGCACTGTCATGCAGAGAGCCATTCCTCAGGATCACAGAAGTGGTAGTGTGCATACAATTCCTTCCTTCTTACCAAAAGTCATTTTGGCGTTTCATGTCAACCAAGAGGTTAGACTACCAGATTTTCATACCACAGGATCCAAGAAGAAAGACAAGGTGCGTTTTAGACATTCGGAGAGTTCGCTTGTGTTACCTGGAGGTGATGAATGAGTTTCGTGTTTCGGATCATCTTTTCGTGTTAACCAATCAGGCAAGACGAGGTAAATATGCTTCCAAGGCCACCATTTTAAGATGGATTCATAGAGCGATATCGTCCGCATACACTGGCTGTGGCAAACAATCGCCTGTTTTGTTGCAGGCGCATTTGACGAGAGGAGTTGCTTACTCTTGGGCAGTGCCACCTGAGGAGATTTGTAGATCAGCAACCTGGTCATCCCTTCATGCCTTCACCAAATTCTACAGGATGAATATAACAGCAAAGGTAGATGCCTCTTTCTTTTCCTCTGTACTACAAGCTGGCTCATCTATCCCACCCTAGAGTGGGGGGATTGCTTAGGTACGTCCCTATGGTCCAGTACACTTTCCTTATTGCACTGGGAAAAAGAGATTAGGTTCTTACCTTGATAATAATCTTTTCAGTAGATAGGGATGATATGCTGAACCCCCACAAGCTTTGATGCACCTGCTTTCTGACTCGAGCTTAATGGTCAGCACCATAGCTAAGATTTCACTGTCAGTCAGACTATTGGATTAGGAAGAGACTGTACGACTATATAGGATTACAAGAGAGGAATGGTTGAGTTCTATAAATTTTCAGGCTGTTTGTTTTTACTTAACTTGTATTTTCTTGAATTCATTGTTCCTCTCTTGTTAATGTTTTAACTACATTACTGTTTTAACTTCATCTGAGCAGATCAGATACCTGGTTTCGGTGAATTCCCCCGTATCCTTCCTTCTACTGTTTTCTTCTGTAAGGCTGTTCAGCTTTGGTATGAACTGAAGGGGCAGAAAAGACTGTGGAGAAGGAGGAGGGATTGAAAAGCTGTGATTGACATCTTCTGCACAGATGGTTAACCCTATGGTTTAACATACAATCCCTATCTACTTCTGCGTAGCCCCTTCAAGATCCTCAATATTTCAGAGGTAGAAAAACCAAACAAAACTTCTTTTTATCCCAGGACAAGCAGGCAGGTATTCTCACTAGTGGGTGACGTCATCCAACGGAGCCGATGCAGACATCTCACAAGCACACTTGCTTGTAGAAACTTTTAGAAGTTTCGAGTTGCCCACACCGCGCATGCGCAAGTGCCTTCCCGCCCAATGCACCGGGCGTGTCTCCTCGGTTCTTTCTCTTCCGCGGAACTGAGAAGTTTGCCTATGAAACTCTCTGCGCGAAATTCCTTTTTGTGCCTTCTGTGCCCGCGGGTTTGGGTTTTTTTGTGCTCATTCCTGTTGGCTTACGTTACATTTTGTTGTTTTATTAAAAAAAAAAAAAATTTGTTCGATCGTTCGACCGGGCAGGTCGCATGGCTGTGGCCCCGCGGCTTCGACCTTGCGGCGGAGCTTTTTCGGCCTATGTCCCGGCCTGTTACCGGTTTTAAAAAGTGTGTCAAGTGCCAGCGCGCGATTTCGTTGACGGACCCGCATCGACGCTGTCTTCAGTGTCTCGGGCCTCAACACCTTCCGAAATCGTGCCGGCCTTGCTCCACGCTCACAGCACGTGCGTTTAAGCGTCACTGTATTTTGTGGGAGTCGCTGTTTGGCATGGAGGCGTCCCCGGTGCTGCCCTCTTCACAGAGCGCCACGCCTTCGACTTCCGATTTTACATCTTCGGCCTCGAGTCTGCTCAAGCCTGCCTCGTTCGTGCTGGCTTCGACCTCGACGCATGCTGCGGTGCCTTCCGATGTCTCTTCAGGTCAGGTAGCGCAGTCTCCTATCCCTCCAGTGGTGCTTAAGGTGCCCAAGGCCTCTAAATCCAAGCCCCCTGGCGGCCGAGTGACCGATGTCCGTGCGGGAGGTCCCATTGGTGATGCGGATCCCTCTTTGCCGGCGTCGTTCCACGCCCTGATGGAGAAGCGATTTGTCGAGCTCTTTACCAAAATTGGGCCGACGCTTCTCTCCCAGATCCAGTCTGGGCACGCGGAAGCCTCCCGCGAGGTCGAGCCGCCTCCGGTGCCTCCTCGGCGCACACTCTCGCTGCTGGGAGCAGAGTCTCGGCGAGTGTCTGGTCTGGCTTCGGGGCATGTCTCGCAAGGAGCAGAGTCTTTGCCCATGCCACCTTTGGAACCGATACCCTCGATCCATGGCTTGCCTGGTCCAGACCCTTCCTCCGCGATGCCGGGCCTCGAACCTTGGGGAGTGCCTCGAGGGGCCTCGTCTCAGCCTCTGATGCTTCGATCCACGGCCTCCAGTCCCATCTACTTGGTGGCTGCCTCGTCTGGGCGTCGCTCACCTCGTCGCTCGAGGCCTGCTTCTCAACACAGCTCCTGTCGTCGATCGAAGCATTCATCGAGGCATTCATCGAGGCACGCCTCGCCTCGTCGGAAGCAACCTTTCCGGGAGTTTTCTCCGAAATACTCGCCCCCTCCTCCTATGCCGGAACTCGAGGACTGCGGGGGTTCGTTCTCTCCGTGCCGGTCCTCGGCATCGGCGGACCAGGCCGCCTCATCTTTTTCGAGCCCGCCTCGAGGGCCGGCTCAGGTGGACCAGTTGTCATTCTCGTCCTTCCTGAGGCAGATGGCGGTGGATCTGGATATCACCCTGGATTCAGGTTCCAAGTTCTCGAAGGAGTATCTGGAGACGATGCATCTTCCTCAACCTCCTGCTGAGTCTCTACGCCTGCCTCTACACAAGCTTCTGGACCAGACTTTCATGAGATGCTTCGAGACCCCATACTCCATCCCAGCGGTCCTGGGGATGTTGGATGCTCAATACCGCATGGTGCACCATAAAGGCTTCGACGGTGCACAGCTCTCGCACCAGTCTCTCTTGGTTAAATCCTCTCTGAAGCGGTCTCATCCCTCCCAGGTCTATGCTTCCACTCCTGGCTGGTAGGGCAAAACCATGGACAGATTTGGCAGGCGCATCTACCAGAACTCGATGATGGCTTCTCGAGTCCTGAATTACAGCTTTCATTTTGCAACCTACTTTGAGTTTTTTCTCTCCATTCTTCAAAAGTTTTTACCCTATCTGGACTCTCAGGCTCGCTTCGAGTACTCGGAGGTGCTGGCATCATTGTCCCAACTCCGCCTGCAGATGATACAATCATCTTACGACGCTTTTGAGCTCTCAGCTAGAGCGGCGGCTTGTTTGGTGGCCATGAGATGCTTGGCGTGGCTTCGCACCATTGATATGGACCCGAATCTCCAGGACAGGCTGGCGAACGTTCCCTGTGCGGGAGCGGACCTTTTCGACGAGTCCATCGAGGCGGCAACAGAGGAGCTATCCAAACATGAAAAATCTTTTCAGTCTATTCTCCGCCAGAAGCCCAAGCCTGCCATCTCTCGTCCTCCTATGATTTATCTAAGGCGCTACCCACCGAAGCAGGCCCCCGCCATTCGGCCGCCAGTGAAGAGGCAGCATCAGCAGAAGCCCCAACAAAAGCCTCAACCTTCTGCTGTCCCCAAGGCTCCCCAGCCTTTTTGACTGTCTCATAGGGGGCATAACTACCATCGTTCTGCCCTCCCCGCTTTTTCCCATTAGAGGTCGTCTCCACCATTTTTCCCATCGATGGACGACTATTACCACCGACCTCTGGGTCCTTTCCATCGTAAGAGAGGGATACTCTCTTCAGTTCCATCATGTTCCTCCGGAACATCCTCCAAGAGAGCATCCTTCCAACTTAACCCAGACCGCCCTTCTTCTTCAGAAAGCTCAGGCTTTGCTCCGGCTTCGTGCCGTCGAACCGGTCCCTGTGGACCAACGGAACAGGGGTTTTTACTCCCGATACTTCCTTGTTCCGAAGAAGACGGGCGACCTGCGTCCTATTTTGGACCTCAGGGTGCTCAACAAGTTCCTGGTCAGGGAGAAGTTTTGCATGTTGACCCTGGCTTCTCTCTATCCCCTCCTCGAGCAGAACGACTGGTTATGCTCCCTGGATCTCAAGGAGGCCTACACTCATATTCCCATCCATCCGGCCTCCCGTCAATACCTCAGGTTTTGGGTGGGACACCTTCATCTTCAGTACAGAGTGCTTCCTTTCGGCCTAGCTTCGTCTCCCAGAGTCTTCACCAAGTGCCTGGTTGTGGTGGCTGCAGCACTCAGGAACCATGGTCTGCAGGTGTTTCCCTACCTCGACGACTGGCTCATCAAGGATTCCACGTCTCAGGGGGCCGTCCGGGCCACTCAGAGGACAATCTGGTTTCTACAGAGTCTGGGATTCGAGATCAACTTTCCCAAATCCCATCTTCAACCTTCACAGACTTTCGCCTTCATCGGAGCTGTTCTGGATACTATTCAACTCAGAGCGTTCCTTCCTCCTCAACGCATGGCGGCTCTTCTTCAGCTTTGTCACTCGGTCTCTTCTCGCCCGTCCATCTCGGCGAGACACATGATGGTGCTCCTGGGCCACATGGCCTCTACAGTTCACGTGACTCCTTTTGCCAGACTTCACCTGCGGATTCCTCAGTGGACCCTAGCTTCTCAATGGTCGCAGATCTCCGACCCTCTGACTCGTCACATTCAGGTCCCTCCTGCTCTGCTGCAGTCGCTTCGCTGGTGGATGCTCTCTTCCAATCTTTCCAGAGGTTTGCTGTTTCACATGCCTACCCATCAGAAGGTCCTCACGACCGACTCCTAGACCTATGCTTGGGGGGCTCATCTGGACGGGCTCCGCACTCAGGGCTATTGGACGAATGCAGATCGTCTGTGCCATATCAATCTCCTGGAACTCAGGACGATTTTCAATGCTCTCAATGCTTTTCAGCATCTACTTCACGACATGGTGGTCCTCATTCGTACGGACAATCAGGTCGCCATGTATTATGTCAACAAGCAGGGGGGCACGGGATCGGCCTCCCTCTGTCAGGAAGCTCTGAAAGTTTGGGATTGGGCGATTCGGCACAACGCCTTAACATAAGAACATAAGCAGTGCCTCCGCTGGGTCAGACCAGAGGTCCATCGTGCCCAGCAG
Source organism: Geotrypetes seraphini (assembly GCF_902459505.1). Lineage (NCBI taxonomy): Eukaryota > Metazoa > Chordata > Amphibia > Gymnophiona > Dermophiidae > Geotrypetes > Geotrypetes seraphini. Next base: position 183,295,487 of record NC_047087.1, read on the forward strand.
TCCGCACACGCGGTGGCCCAACAGGTCCAGGACCTGGACTGTAATCCTCTATTTATACCCCTCTATCCCCTTTTCCAACAGGAAATTGTCCAATCCTTTCTTGAACCCCAGTACCGTTCTCTGCCCTATTACTTCCTCTGGAAGCGCATTCCAGGTGTCCACCACACGTTGGGTAAAGAAGAACTTCCTAGCATTCGTTCTGAATCTGTCCCCTTTCAACTTTTCCGAGTGCCCTCTTGTTCTTCCTCAAAGCTGTCTACATTCAGGGGGCGGACAATGCCTTGGCGGACAACTTGAATCGTCTTCTACAGCCTCACGAGTGGACTCTCCATTCCACACCCCTTCATCAAATCTTCTCCCTGTGGGGAACGCCTCAGATAGACCTCTTTGCAGCTCCCCACAACTTCAAACTGTCTCAGTTCTGCTCCAGGATCTACACTCCTCATCGTCTCGAGGCAGATGCTTTTCTTCTGGACTGGGGGAATCTCTTTCTGTATGCGTTTCCTCCGTTTCCTCTCATTCAAAAGACTCTGGTCAAGCTCAAGTCCGACCGGGCCACCATGATTCTGATTGCTCCTCGGTGGCCCAGGCAACCTTGGTACTCCCTTCTTCTGCAACTCAGCAGCAGGGAGCCCTTTCTTCTTCCAGTGTTTCCATCTCTGCTTACGCAGCATCAGGGATCTCTGCTTCATCCCAACCTGCAGTCGCTACACCTGACAGCTTGGTTTCCTCTCAGCGTAACTTCCCTTCAGTTTTCACCAGCTGTGCAGGATGTTTTGGAAGTTTCAAGGAAGCCTGCTACTAGACAATGCTATTCCCAGAAATGGACTAGATTCTCTACTTGGTGTTTTTCTCATCACAAGGAACCTCAACATGCCTCTTTGTCCTCTGTTTTGGACTACCTTTTGCACCTGTCTCATTCTGGTCTCAAGTCTACATCGATCAGAGTACATCTTAGTGCAATTGCTGCTTTTCACCAGCCTCTTCAGGGGAAACCTCTCTCTGCACATCCAGTGGCTTCCAGATTCATGAAAGGACTTTTCCATGTCAATCCTCCCCTCAAACCGCCTCTGGTGGTTTGGGACCTCAATGTTGTTCTTTCTCAACTTAAGAAGCCTCCATTTGAACCTCTTAACAAGGCTCCTCTGAAATTTCTCACTTGGAAAGTGGTGCTTCTCATTTGCCTCACTTCTGCCCGTCGAGTGAGTGAACTTCAAACGTTGGTTGCGGATCCGCCCTTTACAGTGTTTCATCATGACAAGGTGGACCTTCGCACTCATCCCAAATTCCTCCCCAAGGTGGTCTCGGAATTTCATCTGAATCAATCCATTGTTCTTCCTGTGTTTTTTCCGAAGCTGCATTCTCATCCTGGAGAATCAGCTCTTCACACTCTGGACTGTAAGCATGCTTTGGCTTTCTACCTGGAACGCTGGAACGCACCAAGCCTCACAGATCTGCTCCTCAACTTTTCATCTCCTTTGATCCGAACAAGTTGGGATGCCCTATCTCTAAGCACACCATCTCCAACTGGATGGCGGCTTGTATCTCTTTCTGCTATGCCCAGGCTGGATTACCCCTTCACAGTAAAGTCACAGCCCATAAGGTCAGAGCAATGGCAGCCTCTGTAGCTTTCCTCAGATCGACACCGATAGAGGAGATTTATAAAGCTGCCACTTGGTCCTCGGTTCATACCTTCACCTTACACTATTGTCTGGATACCTTCTCCAGACGGGATCGACAGTTTGGCCAAACAGTGTTGCAAAATTTGTTCTCCTAAGTTGCCAACTCTCCCACCATCCCATTGTAGTAAGCTTGGAGGTCACCCACTAGTGAGAATACCTGCCTGCTTGTCCTGGGATAAAGCAATGTTACTTAACGTAACAGTTGTTATCCAGGGACAGCAGGCAGCTATTCTCACGTCCCACCCACCTCCCCTGGGTTGGCTTCTCTGCTAGCTATCTGAACTGAGGAGACACGCCCGGTGCATTGGGAGGAAAGGCACTCGCGCATGCGCGGTGTGGGCAACTCGAAACTTCTAAAAGTTTCTACAAGCAAGTGTGCTTGTGAAATGTCTGTTGGATGACGTCACCCACTAGTGAGAATAGCTGCCTGCTGTCCCTGGATAACAACTGTTACGGTAAGTAACATTGCTTTTTCCCCCCCACAAATCCACAAGAATGGACATTCTTCCTTTTGCCAGAGCTGAACAGTATTCTGTCCACATAGAAACATAGAATATGACGGCAGATAAGGGCCGGCGACCCAAAAAGTCTGCCCACTCAGAACTAACCCTCCCTCCCTGGGCTATCCATCTTCTAAGTATAAGTCTGTGGTACCCCTACCTGTTTGTCCCCTCACTTCTTGAAGTCAAGCACACTACTGGCCTCGACCACCTGGCGTGGAAGACTATTCCATTGATCAATCACCCGCTCGGTGAAGAAGTACTTCCTGGTGTCACCATGAAATCTTCCCCCCTTGAGTTTCAGCGGATGTCTTAGGGCCAAATTTAAAGAACAAGCACACAGTTTAAGAGTCAGTTAGCTTATAGTTTTGGCATGACATATCTTTTACTTGAGATTTTATGTGCTTTCAGCTTCTGGGAGGAAAAAGCTGCAAAATGTAAGGAATGTAGCTATATACGACTGTAGTGGCTTGTTTAGAATCTTGAATTCAGTGAGTGGACAGAAACTTTTTTTTTCTACACAGAAGGCAGGATTAGTATGTGAGACCTACAATTAATGCCCTGGATTTTAGAAAAGATTAGGCAGAGTTGAGTTGTGCAACATTGTTTAATAAACACAACAATATTGTTTTGCCCTCACTTTTCCTTTTGTCAATTTTTATACGTGCCAGGAGAAAAATTGTAGAAATATGCCTCCAAGATGGCAACAAGCCAAAGCTTTTGTAGAGTCACATTAATAAAAAAAATAAGAGAATAATGAAATCTCCTCTGATGCTGCTTATTTCTTTTAGATGCATTATGATTTTGACATGTATTTGCGGACTCGTGTGGACACATCACCCACCATGGTCCCCTGGAATTCCATGGTCAAGCAACTTGTTGGCTTTATTGGTTTCATGCTGTTTATGTTCTGGGTTGGCGAGAAGTACCGTTTTTACCAGCCTGTGGTGAGTAGCAATACTGGGTACCCAGGGATTGTTCAGTGCTGAATAGTGAGTGCCCTTAAGAATAGCTCATTTCTAAAGGGAATTATTCCTAGTTTTACCTAAAGAATCAAGTGGAAACCAACATCTTGAATTCTAATAAGTTGTTTCCAGCACCATGGTTTTTCATCTCCTTTGTATTCACTGTGAACTCTATCCTTTTTATTAACATAATTTCAGTGATGATCACATATAACACCACTGTGATAAAAGAAATATTATTACTTACACAAAATAAAGGAAATTGAAGTTTAAATTTTGACTACAAAATTAGAGCTCCAAGATATTAGGAAAATAAGGAAAAAGGAATTATAGAAGAAAAAGGAATTATATACTATTTATACTCAAATATAAACCTAGCTTTTTGGGCGCAAAATAGGGGTCTCCGTTTATATTTACTACTACTAATTTCTTTAATGCTGCTAGACATATACAGTGCTGTACATTAAATATGTAAGAGACAATCTCTGCTCAATAAAGTTTACAATCTAATTAAAACAAACAAGACAGATAAAGGTTAGGGAATGTCTCAAAGAGAGAGGGATAAAATAGACATATGCCTCTCCACAGGCCTACCTTTTAAGTCCTACTGGTCCAGTGGTGAGCCACAGCAAGAGGAGCCTCCTATGCTCCTGCCCTGTGCAGTCTCACTACTCAAAATGGCTGACTTGAGTTCCCATAGCAATCTGAGTCAACCTTTTTTCACCCATTTTTTTGGGGGGAAAAAGATTACCTCAGTTTATATTCAAATGGATTTATATTTGCGCATATACAATAATTATAGTCTGAGAATTACTGCTACATTTGCCTAGCTGACCTCAGTGGGTTATGAAACATGTAATTGAACATCAGTTCTTCCTTAGATGCTAAAAATATCCAAAAGCTGTTTGGGTTCCAAAAATGACATTTTTTTTTCAAAAATTACATCACAATTACAAGGAAATCACAATAAAAACTTCATGTTTATGTTTTTAGTGTATTTTTGTTCCTTGAAGCAGGCATTCCAGTTTACCAAAACTAGGATCCTTGTTGGGACTTGCAGTCACAAAGTTTATATAATAAACTTGTCGTGGCTGGATAGGACATCTCCCTTGCCTTTTTTTGTTATATTGTTCTTTTGTTGCAAAATTATGATTGTTGTCTCTTTCCTCATCATAGGTTATTACTCTTTCAGTCTTCCTGCCCTAGTTTGAGTTATTTCTCTATTCGCTGCCTTGCCGTTCCCCTATCACCGCAAATGCATAGGGGGAAGTGTAATGGAAAAAGGGAAATGAGAGATAGAACAAGAAAAAATAAATACATTTTGTAACCTCTTAAAATTTTGTCTAGCACCTGTTTCTCTAAATATATTTCCCCACACCTTCATATAGTAATCAGTACTCTTGATGGTGAATCGCACATATAGTAATCAGTACTCTTGATGGATAACCGCAAGCAGGAGAAGTTGCTAGTGGAGTCCAGTACCAGCGAAGTGATCGAGGAATTGGAGAGATTCATCGAGGAAGCCCACCAGCAACTTGTGGAGGTCCCAGGGCTGGAGATCAGTACCCTAACAACCCAGGAAGAAGGCCCAGGTGATATGGAAGGAGGCACCACTACAATTGACGAAGAGGCTGAAGCGGAGGTTGAGGACGACCACACACCTAGCGGAATCGAGATACCGTCTGGGGATGCACCACAGAAGGAGGAAGACAGGTCCTACACCATGGATACGGACTTACGACCCCCAAGAAACCCCTGAATAAAGAAGATAGGGATCATCGTTGGAGATTCCATCATACGCAGTGTGGACATAGAAAGAGGGAAGATGCCATATGGAAGAGAGAAAGAGGTTGGACACTGGATCCAGGAGAGGGCAGTGGATGGAAGGGGCGAGAGAGAGGGTGAACAGTAGATGGAAGAGGTAGAGAGAGGGGGACAGATGCTGAATGGCAGTATGGAGGAGGGGGGACAGACATCATTGGCTAACAATAGCAAGACCGTATTTGTATTTGACAGTATTTATATTTGTTAAATCTGTAGTTCCTTCTCCTATAGCAAAACTCAAGTCGGGAGGGAGACTCGTTTTTATCATAGCTTCAGGATTGTATATATCTTATTCACTAGCAGCGGATCAATCGATATCATCCACCAAATATATCCAGATAAGTCATTCTATTTTATACTGGACTTAAAGTTACAATAACGATGGTTAATTGTTTGAATTGTTGGTGGCAGGACAAGCAGTTGCTATGATGGTCCTACTGAACAACTTTTGGTTCACAATATTTGGACATTTTAATAATTTTTGAAACAAGCCATGTGTTTTAGATGTTTTTTGATTATCGCTGTTGGATTTTGGGTTTCTTCTGGGCAATGTCAAAAATGCTCCTTGTGTAATAGCAAACAAGATAATCACTTGTTCTCAGTAGAAAAGCCTTAAATTACTCTGAGCAATTGCTTGGCTAGTTCCCTGTTGATCAGTGTTTGGCTTTGTGTTATGTCAGACTTCATAGGGTGCTTTAAGGACTATATAAAGCATAATCCCAGGACAAGCAGGCAGGCTATTTTCACATGTGGTTCACGTCATCCACAGAGTCCGGATGCGGACAGCCTTGCAAGCAGACTTGCTTGAAGAAACTCAGAAGTTTCGAGTCTGCAGCACTTCGCATGCGTGAGTGCCCTCCCGTCCAGCACAGGGCACGTCTCCTCAGTTCTCAGTTTTCCACGGAGCCGAGAAGTCTGTCTTTGGCACTCTGCGCTGAACTTAGTTCACTTTGTGCCTTCTCTCACCGTAGCTCATGTTTTATTTTCTTATTAACGTGTCACTGTTCTTTTCTTTCGGCCATTGTAAAAAAAAAAAAAAAAAGTTAAATTTTTTTTGTCGAGTAACGACGGGGGCTTTCTTTCCTTATCCCGGCTGGTCACGGGCTTCAAGAAGTATAGCCGGTGCCATCGTGTGATCTCCCTCACTGACCCACTCTGCTGGTGTCTTCAGTGTCTGGAGCCTGATCATTGCCCGGAGTTGTGCATTCGCTGTGCTACCCTTCAACATTGAGCCCTAAAATGTCGAGTTCAAGTGGAGATTTTTGGTATGGAGACCCCTGCTACACCCTCGACCTCCGATTGGGTCAGGCCTGCTACCGTGTGTCCTCCTGTCTCCATGACTTCGATCTTCCTCGTTAGGAACATCCTCGACCTCGAGTAAAGCTGCCAAATCTTTTCCTGAGCTTCCCTCAGGTCAGATACCTCAGCAGACAGTTCCAGCGGTGGTCCTCAAGCTACCTAAACATCATTCCTCCAAGTTGAAGCATTCTTCCTCTTCATCCTTGGAGCCTTTAGCCTCAGCAAGTGGTCCAGTTTCAGACTCTGATCCACAATTGCAGGCTACTATCCAGACCATTTTAGAGTGGGAATTTGTTCAGTTACTGACCAAATATAGTCCTGCCTCGACTCTGCTTCCTGCAGTCCAGCCTGGGCACTCAGCAGTCTCACAAGAGGTCGAGTCCTTGCCTGTGCCTCTAACTGAATCTACACGCTCTATGCAAGGAGTCCAGTCTTTGCGAGCATCTCGTCTGGAATCCTCACACTCCATACGAGCTGAGTCTTTGGGAGTGCTTCGAGATACCTCGATCCAGACCACAGAGTCTATGGAACTTCGATCTACAGCTTCTAGCCCTATATCCTCACATAAGGCATTGCCCGTTTCGAGGCATAGGGCGAAGTCTTCTCGACCTCGTACGAGACCTGCTTCCAGCCAGCACTCTCATCGCCGGTCGAGGCCCTTATTGAGGCACTCATCGAGGCGTAGGTCCTCCTCCAGAGAGAATCCTTCCTCGTCCAGGCCTTCCAGCTCTTCGAGGCTTCCAACTCCTCAATCCAGGACACCAATACCAGAATCTGAGGGCTCTGCTTCTCCCAGTGCCTCGTCCCAGTCTGCTTATTCGCTGGGATATCAATACTCCAGAGAGGCCTCGCCTTCGTTTTCCACTTGAGGCATCTCAAGGTCATCGAGTCCCTCTCTCGAGGCCATCCTCTTGCGGATCACTTGTCCTTTTCCTCCTCCTCCTTCTGTCAAATAGCTGAGGACCTGGATCTTAAATTGGACTCTGGTTCTAAGTACTCTAAGGAGTATTTAGAGGAAATGAGTTTGCCTCTACCTCCTGCGGAGTCTCTCAAACTTCCTCTTAACAGGCTTCTTTCTCAAACTTTTAAACGAAACCTGGAGACTCCTTATGCCATCCCTGCTGTTCCAAGCAAGTTGGAATCGAGGTATAGAACTGTACATTGCAAGGGCTTTGAGAACTCTCAACTATCTCATCAGTCCCTTCTTGTGGAATCTTCCTTAAAGAGGAGTCATCCTTCCAGGGTCTATGCTACCGTACCTCCTGGCAGGGAGGGCAGGACCATGGACAAGTTTGGTCGTCGTCTTTATCAAAATTTGATGATGGCCTCTAGGGTTTTAAATTATCATTTTATCTTTACTACTTATTTCAAGTATTTTATTGATATACTCCCTGGCTTTTCTAAAGATTTTGGTCAACACAGGCTTTTAGAGTTCCAGCAAGTCATTGCTACTTTAGCACAACTCCAGTTACACCTTCTTCAGTCATCTTATGATGCCTTTGAACTTTCCTCAAGGGTCACTGCTTTCTCAGTAGCGATGCGCCGCCTTGCCTGGCTTCACACCATTGATATGGATCCCAACATTTAGGATCGTCTAGCCAATATTCCTTGTGAAGGCAATGACCTCTTTGATGAATTGATAAAGGCCGCCACCAAGAAGTTGTCTGAGTATGAGAAATCTTTTGCTTCCATCGTCAAACCAAAGCCTAAGCCAGATCCTTCCAAGCCTTCTCGACCTCTTCCATCCTATCAGAGGCGTTATACTCCAAGGGCAGCTCCTTACACTCGAGCACCTCCCAAGAAACCACAACAACAGCAGAAGCAACAGAAACCTCAGCCTTCATCTGCATCAAAGGCTTCTCAGCTTTTTTGACTCTCTCAAACAGAGCAATGATAGAGGAAATCAACCATGAATATAGAACAGGTAACGTTACGATCATGGGAGACTTCAACTTTCCAGGGATAAACTGGAACCTAGGAACCTCAAAATGCGGCAGGGAAACAAAGTTCCTAGAAATAATAGGAGATTGCTTCCTGGAACAAATGGTGGGAGAACTGACAAGAGGAACCGCAACCTTGGACTTAGTCCTAAATGGCATAAATGGAAGGACAACAGATGTGGAAGTCACGGCCCCGCTAGGGACGAGCGATCACAACATGATCAATTTTAAGATTGGCATTGGGATGGGGAAACGAACCAAGACTCAAACTACGAACTACGAAAGCATGAGAGCCATGGTTAAAAAGCGACTCAAGAAAAAGACAGCAGAAATCATAACGGTCGACCAAGCATGGTCCCTACTAAAAAATACCATCACTGAAGCGCAGAATCTCTACATCCCGCTAATATCCAAAGGAAGGAAAAATAAGAACAAAGGAGAACCAGCTTGGTTAACTAATGGGGTGAAAGATGGGATAAGAGGAACTCGTTTAAAAAATGGAAACATGAACAGACGACGGAGGCCTGGAACAGTCACAGGGTCGACCAGAAGAAGTGTCACAAGGTGATAAGAGACGCCAAAAAGGTCTACGAGGAAAGGATAGCGCAAGAAGCCAAAAACTTCAAGCCCTTTTTCAGATACATAAAAGAGAAAAAACCAGCAAAGGAGGCAGTGGGCCCCTTCGATGATCAAGAGAGAAAAGGGTGCATCAAAGAGGACAAACAGATTGCAGATAGGTTAAATTCATTCTTTGCGTCTGTCTTTACCAAGGAGGACACTGCGTCAATGCCCAATCCAGGGAAAGTATTCAAGGGAGAAGTTGAGGATAGTCTCACCACAGTGAACATGGACTTGGACAAGATATACTATCAGATCAACAGACTAAAAAGTGACAAGTCCCCTGGACCGGATGGGATTCACCCGAGAGTGCTAAAGGAGATTAAAGTAGAAATCGGAGAGCTACTACAATCCCTAGCTAATTTGTCAATTAGAACCAGGCAAATACCAGATGACTGGAAGAGAGCGAATGTCATTCCAATCTTCAAAAAAGGATCGAGAGGAGAACCAGGCAACTATAGACCTGTGAGTCTTACATCAGTTCCTGGGAAGATGGTTGAGGCATTAATCATGGATAGCATAGTGCAACACCTGGAAAACCACGACCTGATAAGAGCCAGTCAACACGGCTTCATGAAGGGGAAGTCATGTCTGACGAATTTACTTCAATTCTTTGAAAAGGTGAACAAACAAAATCGACAGCGGAAACCCGGTGGATATAATATACTTGGACTTCCAGAAGGCGTTTGACAAGGTTCCACATGCTAGGCTTCTAAGGAAACTACAAAGCCATGGAATTGAAGGGGATATACTAAGATGGATCGGCAATTGGCTGAAAAACAGATTGCAGAGGGTAGGCATAAATGGGAAGTTCTCAGACTGGGAAAAGGTGACAAGCGGTGTGCCTCAGGGCTCGGTTCTTGGGCCAATCTTATTCAATATATTCATAAATGACATGGAAGAGGAAACGACGAGTACTATAATCAAGTTCGCAGATGACACAAAACAATGTCGGTCAGTGGGGTCACAAATGGACAGCGAAGAACTCCAAAGAGATTTGAACCAGCTAGAGAAGTGGGCAGAAAAGTGGCAGATGAAGTTTAATATAGACAAATGTAAAGTAATGCACCTGGGCACAAAGAACAGGGAACATGAATATAAAATGTTAGGTGTGACGTTGGGTAAGAGCGAAAAAGAAAGAGATCTGGGGGTACTGATAGACAGGACCCTGAAGCCGTTGGCACAATGTGCAGCGGCGGCAAAGAAAGCCAACAGGATGTTGGGCATGATAAAGAAGGGTATCTCGAGTAGATCGGCGGATGTCATAATGCTGCTTTACAGAGCAATGGTCAGACCACACCTGGAGTACTGTGTCCAACACTGGTCTCCTCACCTAAAGAAGGATATAACCCTGCTGGAGAGGGTGCAGAGGTGAGCCACGAAGCTAGTAAAAGATATGGGAAGTTTGAGCTACAAAGAATGTCTCGGAAAACTGAGCTTGTTCACCCTTGAGAAGAGAAGACTGCGAGGGGATTTGATAGAGACTTTCAAAATACTAAAAGGACTCAACAGAATAGAGCAAGAAGCATCATTATTCACATTGTCAAATGAGACTCGGACAAGAGGGCACGGGCTGAAATTGAGGGGCGACAGGCCCAGGACGAATGTCAGGAAGTTCTGTTTCACACAGCGAGTGGTGGACGTTTGGAATGCTCTCCCGGAGGAGGTTGTGATGGAAACCTCCATTATGGGATTCAAGTGCAAGTTGGATGCGCACCTCCTTGCAAATCACATTGAGGGATACGGCTAAATATGGTCATCATAAGGGAACACCTAGGGCTCCATCAAGGAACACCTAGATTGGCCTCCGTGTGTGCGGGTCACCGGACTGGATGGACCAAAGGTCTGATTCAGTGAAGGCATTTCTTATGTTCTGCCTCTGTCCTGTCATCTCCATCATTTTTACCATCGATGGGAGACCTCTGGGTGCTGTCAATAATCAGGGAAGTATACTCTCTTCATTTCACTCGGATTCCACCAGAGCTTCCTCCAAGAGAGTATCCTTCCAATCCATCTCAGACCGCCCTTCTTCTTCAGGAAGCTCAAGCTCTGCTTCCTCTCCATGCCATCGATGAAATTCCCTTGGATCAGCAGAGCAGGGGGTTTCCTAGTTCCGAGAAGACGGGCAATCTGCGGCCCATACTGGATCTCAGGGCTCTCAACAAATTTTTGGTCAAAGAAAAGCTTTGCATGTTGTTCCTGGCATCCTTTTACCCCTTTCTAGATCAGAACGATGGTTATGTTCTCTAGATCTCAAGGAGGCTTACACTCACATCCCCATTCATCTGGCCTCCCATCAGTACCTCAGATTTCGAGTGAGGAATCTGCATTTTCAGTACAGAGTGCTACCCTTTGGCCTGGCATCATCTCCACGAGTGTTCACCAAGTGGTGGTGGCAGCAGCTCTGCGGAACCATGGTCTTCAGGTGTTCCCCAACCTGGACGACTGGCTCATCAAAGATTCAACATCTCAGGGGGTTATTGTAGCAACCCAACGGACTACGTTGTTCCTACAAAACTTGGGATTCAAAATCAACTTTCCCAAATCCCACCTTCAGCCTTCTCAAAACCTACAGTTCATTGGAGCTGTTCTGGACATTGTCCAACTCAGAGCATTCCTTCCTCAGCAGCATCTGGATGCTCTCCTTCAGCTTTGCCACAATGTGTCTTCTCTTTCTTCACTCTCGGCGAGACACATGATGGTACTACTCGGTCACATGGCCTTGACTGTTCACGTGACTGCTTTTGCCAGACTTCACCTCAGAATTCCTCAGTGGACTCTGGCATCTCAATGGGCGCAGGCATGCAACCCACTCTCTCAACACATCAATCTGTTGGAACTCAGAGCGATCTTCAATGCTCTCAAAGCTTTTCAGCATCTTCTTCACAACCAGATAGTCCTTATTCGGACAGACAATCAAGTTGCTATGTATTACGTCAACAAGCAGGAAGGATCGGGATCTCTCTCTCTTTGTCAAGGAAGCTCAAAGGGTGTGGGACTGTGTGATCCATCACAACACCTTCCTGAAAGCAGTCTACATTTAAAGGGAGAAAAACTGCCTGGCGGACGAATTGCCACTCAATTCCTCGCCTCTTCATCACATTTTTTCTCAGTGTAGAACTCCTCAAATAGATCTCTTTGCCTCTCCCCACAACCACAAACTTCTCTGCTCCAGGATGTACTCTCCTCATTGTCTTGAGGCAGATGCTTTCCGTCAAGAATGGACGAATCTGTTCCTGTATGCGTTCCCTCCGTTCCTTCTCTTTCTCAAGACTCTTGTCATGCTTAAGAATGATCATGCCACCATGATTCTAATATCTCCTCAGTGGCCCAGGCAACCCTGGTTCTCCTTTCTGCTTCAGTTCAGCAGCAAGGAGCCATACCTTCTACCAGTTTTTCCATCTCTGCTTACACAGAGTCAAGGATCTCTTCTTCATCCCAACCTGCAGTCTCTACACTTGACAGCTTGGTCCCTCTCAACATAACTCCTCTTCAGTTTTCTCAACCTGTTCGGGACATTTTAGACATTCCAGAAAGCCGGCCACTAAGCAATGCTACCACCAGAAATGGACTAGATTTTCTACGTGGTGCATCTCTCATAACAAGGAGCCTCGAGATATCTCCTTGTCTTCTATCTTAGATTATCTTCTGCACTTATCTACCTCTGGTCTCAAGTCTACATCCATTCGAGTCCATCTTAGTGCAATTGTTGCTTTCCATCAGCCTATCGAAGGGAAACCCCTTTCTGCGGATCCTGTGGTTTCCAGATTTATGAAAGGACTTTTCAATGTCAAACCACCTCCAGTGGTTTGGAATCTCAATGTTGTTCTTGCTCAGTTGATGAAGCCTTCTTTTGAACCAATGGATACGGCTCATCTGAAATATCTCACTTGGAAAGTGATGTTTGTCATTACCCTCACATCTGCTCGAAGAGTCAGTGAGCTGCAAGCTTTAGTTGCTGATCCACCTTTCACAGTTTTCCATCATGACAAGGTGGTCCTCCGTACTCATCCTAAATTCTTACCTAAAGTGGTTTCAGAATTTCTTCTCAACCAATCCATTGTACTTCCAGTATTTTTTCCAAGGCCTTATTCTCGTCATGGAGAATCAGCTCTTCATACCCTGGACTGTAAGCATTTGGCCTTTTACTTAGAACAAACCAAACCACACAGATCTTCTCCTCAACTTTTTGTCTCCTTCAATCCAAACAAGTTGGGACACCCAATTTCTAAGCGAACCATCTCCAACTGGATGGCTGCTTGTATGTCTTTCTGCTATGCTCAGGCTGGACTGCATCTACAGAGTTGAGTCACAGCCCACAAAGTCAGAGCCATGACGGCTTCAGTGGCTTTCCTCAGATCCACTCCTATTGAAGAAATTTGCAAAGCTGCCACCTGGTCCTCGGTTCATACTTTCACCTCTTATTATTGTCTGGATGTTTTCTCCATATGGGATGGCTATTTTGGCCAGGCAGTATTACAAAATTTATTCTCCTGAATTGCCAACATTCCCACCATCCCATTCTGGTTAGCTTGGAGGTCACCCACATGTGAGAATAGGCTGCCTGCTTGTCCTGGGATAAAGCACAGTTACTTACCGTAACGGGTATTATCCAGGGACAGCAGGAAGCTATTCTCACAACCCACCCACCTCCCCTGGTTGGCTTCTCTGCTAGCTATCTGAACTGAGGAGACACGCCCTGTGCTGGGCAGGAGGGCACTCACGCATGCGTGGTGCAGCAGACTTGAAACTTCTGAGTTTCTTCAAGCAAGTCTGCTTGCGAGGCTGTCCGCATCTGGGCTCCGTGGATGACATCACCCACATGTGAGAATAGCTGCCTGCTGTCCCTGGATAACACCTGTTACGGTAAGTAACTATGCTTTTCCTGCTAGGTGCTGATAATTAATCCTTAAAACAAACAGATGCATCTGTTAGTGGATGACTTTGCTTCCTGTACAGCCTTGCCAATAAAGCAGATTCTTTTCTCTTCCCCCACCCCTCCCCATCTTTGTGCAGATGCCGAAGCAGTTTCCCTACAATAACTTGTATGAAGAGAGAGGCGGTGATCTCAGTAAAGCACCCGAAGAAGTGAAGAACTATGAGATTTGAAGGGCTTCTTAGACCATACTGTGCTCTTCTCCCTCAAATGCACAGCTACCTGGCCCTACTTTATTAAAAAGATTGAATTGTATTTATTAAAACTAATTTGTGTTTTGTATTTTCTTGGGGTAAATTATGAACTAGTTGTTTGTTTTTTAATTATTTATATACCGCCTATTCATTGTCTAAGCGGTTTTACATTCATATGCTCAGTTTTCTGTCCTGGTGGGCTCACAGTCTATCTAATAACATGTATCTGAGCTCTCTGGTGAAAATCCCAGGGACTTCACTTTTTCCCCCTCTTAGAAGAGCTTTTCCAGTCCAGAAATCTATTTTAATAGACCACCTAGATTAATTGATGCTGCTTGTTAATAATTATTGAGACATAAACTCAACCAGGCCAAGCCTGCTAAGGTCCATTGAGCTCAGCATCCCGTTTCTTACTTTGACCAGTCTGGGTAACTTGTATCTAGCAGATCTCCAATAGAAAATCATATTTATAGCTCATTTTAGGGGATAGGCAAGGACAGAGAAATTTGCCCTGCTATTAGGGATTCATATTAAGTACCTAGTGTCAGCCTAGCATTACAGCTATTGGTTAGGGCAGGGGTGTCCAATGTCGGTCCTCGAGGGCCGCAATCCAGTCGGGTTTTCAGGATTTCCCCAATGAATATGTATGAGATCTATTAGCATACAATGAAAGCAGTGCATGCAAATAGATCTCATGCATATTCATTGGGGAAATCCTGAAAACCCGACTGGATTGCGGCCCTCGAGGACCGACATTGGACACCCCTGGGTTAGGGCAACCGAAAATGCTGATTGCTAACAAAGCTAGGCTGACACCTAGGAAGTGGGGCCATCTTCATTCTCTTTTTATTTATAGATCTAAGCTCACTCCAGTTGCTCAACCTTCTTGTCTTATACCTTTCAACCCATCTCATTTTGTTCCATCCAAATCCCTTCATTCATCACTCGCATCATGTTGTGTGAAAAAAATTCTTTGACTTTATTCTTTGAGAACAGCTAATATTAACCACTCAACATTGTTCTCCCTTTATTTCATCAGAAGACACTACAGCCTCACATATTGGCCTTGGGTAGGTTACTGCAGTCTTTGCCTGGACACATGTTCCTACCAGCATGGCCTCCCATTTCATTGCTCTGATTTGGGCTGCAGTCCCTCCAGCATTGCAGTTTCTAGGAGTAGCAGTAGAAAGCTTTGTGTAGAAGAGCCAGGTCTTGCTGGTCTTCACAGTACCCACAGGAGCTGTCATCGTATCTCAGCCTTATGGTGCTGTAATGGGAGTGGAGAGTGATCTGGTTTGTCTATTTTGTCCACCATCCATCAAATGATGCTGGTCTAGTCCATTCTCCTACCTTCAAATATCTTAAACTATTGTAGTGTAGTTAAACGAGATATGTTTATTTAATTGTTAATGAAATCTACTATCTGGTATCTTACAGACACAGTTTACACAATATTTTTTCTAGAGAAATTTGAGGCTGAGGAGGCACTGTGTTCTGATGCACACTGTCTAGTACCTGAGGAGATTCAATGAATAAATACATAACATTCCCTTGCATTTGGTTCTCTTCTCTGAGATCCTTTCCCTTTTTGTGCACTCACTGGCTTCATCTACTTGGGCCTATTATTCTGAATTACTGTATATACTCGCATCCCTCAAACCCAGTCACTAGTGGCATGTTTATTCTTCCACACGTTCTTCTTTCCTTCTTATAAACTACTTTGCCGTCCTGTGCATACTCAGCTTCCCTATTCATCATCATGTTTCTTTTCCTTCATACTCAATATGCTCACACCCTTTTTCCCTTATTCTCTTCAACTCTGTCTAATACACATTACCCTTTTATCTGCACATCCCCCCTACCACGTTTCTATACTCGCACACTTGGCTCATACATGGGAGTCAGCTTGGGGGGTGCTTGAGGACTCCCAATATTGAGTAAGTTCATTGATTATGTCCAGGGAGAAGTAATTTCTTCTGGGTTTAGCACCTCTAATAATTTTGAAAAATTGACTCCTATGGGCTCATATACTGTATGAAGTTTGTATTGAGTTATCAGGGATGAGAATGTTCTGACTTGCTATCACACTGCTGCACACTGTCCCTCAACGGAATGTCTTTTCCCTTATCTGAAAATTCTTGTTCCACATCCTCCACCTTAACTTTCACAGTAATTTTACTTCTTTTCTTCATAGTCTTTAATGGATTACTAGCTGTTAATATACCACATTTAGGGTGCTGTATCAAAGCTATACATGATCAAGTAGCATGAAATAATTAGAAAAGGAACGCCATTAACAATGATAGGAAAGCAACATACGAGGGTCATTTCATAAATTTTTTTTAAATTTACATGTTTTATTTTTTTTTTTCAAGTATTTCTTTGCAATCCTTCAATATAGTCTCCCTGCTTTGCAATGACCGAGTCTCAATGTCTGGGAAGCTTCATTATTCCATCCAAGACACCATTTTTGTTCAGTTGCTGAATTGCTCGGATAACGACGGAAGAAAGCTCTTCTAGAGATGCAAAACGATATCAACACATAGGTTGTTTCAATTTTGGAAAAAGGTCAAAGTCTGGTGGATTTATGTCTGGACTGTAGGAAGCATGAGGTAACACCTCCCAGCCGTATTTGTGTTGTTTTTCAATGATGAGCGTTGTCGTCGTGAAGAATGAGTGGCCCAGCCAAGAGCAACTGAGGTCGGGTTGTGTGCATTTTTCTGTGCATTGTTTGCAAAAAATCATGATAATGCATTGCTGACACTTCTTCCACATGGAACTTTGCCCGTGATGATGATGCCTTCATGATCATAAGCAAAAATCGTAATTTGTTTGACATTTGATTGAGCTTGTTTAAATTTTTTTGATCATGGGGAAGATGGAGCTCTCTCCACTTGTTGGACTGTGATTTCAGCTCCGCGAATACAGCTGGGCGGTATTATCTCATGCTCCCTACAGTCCAGACATGGGTCCATCAGACTTTGATCTTTTTCCAAAGTTGAAACAACCTATGCGTGAACATCATTTTGCATCTTTGGAAGAGCTTTCTTCCACCGTTACCTGAGCCATTCAGCAACTGAACAAAAACGGTGTCTTGGATGGAATAATGAAGCTTCCTGGATGTTGGGAGTGGGACTCGGTCATTGCAAAGCAGGGAGACTATATTGAAGGATTGTAAATAAAGACTTGAAAAAAAAAATAAAACATGTAAATTTAAAAAAATAGTGTGCATTATTTATGAAATGACCCTCATATTTTCAGCACTGGTTCCCTCTAATTTTTTGTTCTCTCTGGTATTGATGTAGAAAGCCACATGCATAGCTTTTACTGTGAAAGATAAGTTTATTCAAATTTTATATGTGCAGAACTTACATACCAAATGGGAGGAGGGGGGCTGCTGGACACATGCACACAGAGGTTTCATGGTAAGTGCAGCTTCTCATGTGTATGTTGGAACAAAAATAGAATTGTCAGCACCCATCAATACTTTTTCATATAAATATTAGTCTGGCAAAACTCTGTTGCATTAAAAAATTGTATGAGATTGATATGTGCAGAAGAACAGGTGCCAATGTTTACTGACATCTTTGTTTTTGTTCTGCTATGTGCACAAGTTCTGTTATCTCCCGTCAGTCTTTTAAACTTGCAGGTATTTCTGCTTGCAGAAGAAGACAAAATGCATTTAAATTTGAAAAACCGCTAACCCTTCTACACTGCCCTGGACTAGGCAAAACATTTTTCAAGTTGTCAGTGTAGCAAAAGGGGCAAAAATAATTCGCACATAAATGTAGCAAAAGCCACTGTTTCCTTTTTGTATTGCAGAATAATTAATGGCCTCTTTATCATTAATTTCAATGTAATCTGCAGCCATGTCTTCCATGGGAGTTAACACCTGCACTCAACCCCTCTCTACATTGTTTGGCTATTAGTGTGTACAACCCTTCCTAACTTTGTACCTTTCTAAAACGTAACTTGTTCTTAACCCGGGGACTGCCTGTATACAAATTTTCACCAACTTCCCCTCATCCCTTTGGGCAAGGATGGGCATTAATCTTAACAAGCAGAATGCCACCAAATAAGATTCAATCCATCCGATTTTGATCCCCATCATTTATATATTTATTTTTAGTTTTGTGTTGCAATCTCAGGTAATAAAATTTATTTATTTGTTGGGATTTATAACTGCCATATGAAGAGATTCACCAAAGGTCGTGTACAGCAGGAATCATGGCAGCTTTTTTGTTTCAAATCTTTAAGTCCCTCCATCATCTTCCAAACTCCAAGTTGGGTGTTAAGCAGAATTTCTCAAATGTAAAATTTCCTTTTTGTTTATATTTATTTATTAATGTTATATTTCATATCTTAAAATTCCAATAAAAAAATTTAAAAATGAAAAAAAAAATCAAATTGTAGAATTATCATAAAGAGATTCTTTCAAATATAGGGATTCTAGAAGTTTCATCGGGGCTTGGAGCTAGGATAATTTTCAGGTTAGTTCCTTGCAGAACTTACTGTAGACAAATCCAGTTCTGTTCAAAGCAGTCACTTGTAAGTGTATTATCTTAACTGAAATACATGACTTGCAAGTAATAAATCCACAGCATGGGACTAAACATTTTTTCCAAGGTGCTGGTCCACCATTTTCTTTGGAACAGTCATTACTATTGTATTCTCCCTTCAGTCCTCAATTCAGCTTTTTGGGCTATCTAGTTCATCATTGGTTTGATTTGCAATCTAATCTGAACACCAAGGTTTCTTCTAAAGTTTCAACATATGACTTTAAGGCTCAATGTGTTGACCACTTCTATTTTCCCTTTTTACAGCTTCTTCATCAACAGCTGGTGTTATTTTCTGTGCCACTGTATTCTTCACATGCTATCTCCCTCACATCAAGAACCAACAACTTTCACTTCTCTTGCTTATGTTTTAGTGACTAATCAGCCTCTGTATTTCATCTTGAATGATTTGCCTGCAGTTTTGTTCTCTAGCCTGGTCCTTTTTCCTTCCTATATACAATCCTGTGTTAATATTGCCTAACGGTCAATGCAGTGGCCTGAAAACTGGGTTCAATGGCCACTGCAGCTCTTTGTGACCCTGTTAACGCTGGCTTTTACATGGTAGATGTTTTTACCACAGGGCTGGTAAGGTAAATGCTCCAATGCTCATTGAATTTCTATGACCGTAGGAGCATTTATCTCGCCAGCCCACGGTAAAAACCTCTACTGTGGCTTTGTAAAAGGAAACCTTAATCCTCCATTGTCCCAGGCACAAAAAAAAAAGATTGTGAGTCTACTAGAGACAGCAACAGTTCCTGTACATATAATATGTAAACTTCTATTGATTGTATCACAAAAAGACAATGTCTCCAACCCCTTCTCCTTTTATTGCTTGTCGGCTTCTTGCTCTGTTAAACTCTATACAGTACCATTCTTCATTTACTTTTCTTCTTTCTTTAATCACATTTCACACTTGAGTGAGATATACAAGGGTGAATCAAAAATGAAAGGCAATTGTTAAATTATTCAGTAATCAGAACAGAGCTAGTGAAATGCAACATATGTACTCGTACATTGCTTGTTGGATAGTTTATGCACAGTGCAGCATTCAGCTTTTAGTCGTGACAGCCATGAGGTTAGAAAAATAGACACTCCCTTGTGAGATTGCACCATTGAAGCACAAAGCACAGAAATGCCCTTTGGGTAGAGGGAGCGAAACCTGTGGATATTCACCATTGGATATTGACTCAGTATGGCCATAGCAAAATGAATCAATGAAAGGTTTATGAGTGGGTAAAATGGTTTAAAGTGAGAACAGGTGTAACTGACAAAGGTCGGTCTGGTCACCCATCAACATTGCGCATACAAGAGCACATTGACTTGGTTGATACCTTGATTAGAGAAGACCAACATATAATGGTGTCTTTGGCTTCAAATGTGGATATCAGCTCTGGATCTGCGTTTGCTATAATGACTTGGGCTACAGGAAAGTCTATACACTATGAGTTCCCAAACAGCTTACTGATCTCCACAAGCAATAGCTTGTGAAGGTTGTGACCCAGTTCCTGAGATAGTATAAAGAAGATCTGAGTATTCTGGAGAGAATTGTCACTGGCGATGAGACATGAGTGCATAGCTGTGACCCAGAGAGCAAAAGACAAAGCATGATGAAATAAAGGAAGTGGTGCCCACCTGGCTTTGAGAGCAGCCGAGAAACCTCTCTGCAGGAATGTAGAAGCTAGTTGAACAATACAACAAATGTGTTATCTTGCATAGGGACTATGTGGAAAAGTGATATGTTCAATTGCTCATAGTTAACTTCTCTTAAAGCTGTTAAATGTATTTTGCCTTTACTTTTTTATTTACCCTTGTAGTAATACTTTTATGAAGAGAGCCACCCAAGGCAGTATATAACAGCTGTATCTTGTATAGGCAAAGTTATCCTAGATTAGCATACATTTCCATTGCTCAAGGATACTTTTAAGGGTTATATTCTGAATTTGTCTTAACTATTGTTTATCTTTTACAATGCATTTTGGCATTTGATGCCTTGGAAGATGAAGTGGACAACACAAAACCAGTAGGCTAAAGCTATGAGGGGCATTCAGTAATTTACCTGAGTATGAAAAAAAGTAGCAAATGTGTTGTGGCATGTAACATAGTAGATGACGGCAGATAAAAACCCAAATGGTCCCTCCAGTCTGCCCAACCTGATTTAATTAAAATTTTTTTTTTTTTTAATTTGTTCTTCTTAGCTATTTCTGGGCAAGAATCCAAAGCTTTACCCGGTACTGTGCTTGGGTTCCAACTGCCGAAATCTCTGTTAAGGCTTACTCCAGCCCATCTACACCCTCCCAGCCATTGAAGCCCTCCCCAGCCCATTCTCCACCAAACGGCCATATACAGATACAGACCATGCAAGTCTGCCCAGTAACTGGCCTAGTTCAATATTTAATATTATTTTCTGATTCTATATCTTCTGTGTTCATCCCACGCTTCTTTGAACTCAGTCACAGTTTTACTCTCCACCACCACCACCTGTCTCAAGGTAACTCATGCATTGTTGTGGCTCAGTGTGAGTCTAACATTCCAAGAGACAGGATCTAAGGAGAGTACAAGTGCGAATCAAGTAAGAAACTGCTAGATTTGGAGCACCATTCAGTGATAAAATTTCTCACAAAAAGAGGAAAAGCCAAAGGAGATTCATGGATGCATGACTGCAGTTTATAGCAAGTCTGCCCCATCATCCTTCAAAGTAAAACTTTGGAGCAAGCAGTTTAAATGAGGTAGAAAGTCCATTGAAGATGACCCTCACACTGTACAGCTTGTGGAATCAGTGGCCACAGACAAATACAAGAAAGTCAAGTTTTTAATTTTGTCAGACGAATTAAGGTTTCCTGAATAGCTGAAAAATGAGCATCTTGGCAGGTACAGTTTAGAAAATAATTCATGAAAAGTTGGGCATGTCCAAGTTTAGTGCAAGATGGGTTCCAAGAATGCTGAAGCCATGTCAGAACATCAAAAGGCTCCATTGCTGTCAGGAAATCTTGGAGCTGTTCCATGAAGACCAAATGATTTTTATTCATCGTTTGGTGACTGGCAATGAGACTAGGATCTATCGAAGATCCTGAGTCCAAAATGGAGTGAATGAATCCAAGATGGCGTTCTGAACAGACACTAGGCTGTGAGCTCCGCGCTAGTGCTGATAAGCCCTC
Source organism: Geotrypetes seraphini (assembly GCF_902459505.1). Taxonomy (NCBI): domain Eukaryota; kingdom Metazoa; phylum Chordata; class Amphibia; order Gymnophiona; family Dermophiidae; genus Geotrypetes; species Geotrypetes seraphini. The sequence continues at coordinate 183,317,156 of NC_047087.1, forward strand.
GCCCCTTTACCTGCTGTGTGCAGCTTGTCCGTGCGGTTCTGTGATATTGCCGCCAACTGATTGTTCCTGCTGACATTCAAATTTTTTTTTTCCTTTGGGCCTCGAATGGCGCTGTGGCACCAAGTACGAAATGAAACCCTAATGGGGAAGAGGAAAGGAGCTACCCAGCCAACTCCTCCGGTAACCAGGACCTCCAAGAACTTGGTGCAGATGATGCTGGACAGAGGGTTCCCTCACCAGCTGAAGGAGATGCCCCGACTCTGGGAGGAACGCCAAGTTCGGCAAATCTCAGCGATGATCGTATTTCCCTAAGCCCGATTCCAAGGCAAAGTCCTGCCCAACCAGGAAGAAGCCCTGCATAGAGAGTGGCTGAACAAAGCTTACCCAGGAAGGTGGAATGCTGTTTAGCCCCAGAGGAGCAATGGGAGGAGAAGCAATGGAGGAAGAAATCCGCACTGGAGCCCAGACACTGGCACTCAAAGCAGAAGCAGGAAAAATTTCTATGAGTGACAACATTCAATTTGGACAATTGACTAAGCCAGTAGTAGTGAATCTAGAGGAACTGTGGAGGGCTATAGAAATCATGGACTCCAAAAAGCGATGACTAAGGTACAGGTGGATTGTGTCTCTGTCAGCTCTCAGGTTGGGGTCCATGAGAGAATGTTAAAAGAACAGGGAGATGAAATAAAAAGACACGAAGAACAGATTACTCAAATAAAGAAGGTAGAAATGGAGATTTTTTTTTTTTTAAGTTCAGTAAAATTTATTGGTTTTTAATCAAATAAAATACAAACTGAAAAAATTTATCAACAGGATAGATAGCAGACAAAATAACCAATGTCTGTACATAAGCAGTAATAACTAAAGACAGAAATGGAGATTATTAAAAGATATTTTATTTTAAAAAAAACAAACCTTGAATATATGGAAAATAGAGAAGAAACAACTTAAGACTATTAAATTTTCCTAAATCTCCAGTATTATCTCCACTTGAGATGGTGCGTAAATATCTGAAAGAAATTTTAATGATTCCACAATATAATTTGCCACCTATTACTGGGACTCAATATATATCTCCAGGGAAGAAACAGGATAGTTCCACTCCTTTTTTTGTAATTCTTTATTCATTTTTATAACTTACATCAAGTGCATCAAAAGGTATCAGCCATTTTAAGTTAAATATATCACTTGAAATTCTACAATTCTTCATATTAACTAAAATTATCCCTTTCCCTCCTATCCTTTCAACATCTCATAACGTTTATACCATATAATAAAATCCCCCTCCCCCACCCCATTCTTACATTTGTACAAATCAGGGAAAATAATTCTTATTCATTGCAATAATTTGTTAATAGTTCCACTCCTGTTGAAATGGGAGAAATGGTGAAGAGAAGAATGAATAGCAGATTTTTTTTTTGAGAAGTCCCTGGAAGTAGTCACGGAAAGGATTACTCTCTTGGTGATGTTTGCCTTGGAGCATGACAGAGACTTATGGCCTCTTTTACAAAGCCGCGCTAACGGCCCCGAAGCCCATAGAGATTTAAAGGGCTGTTGCTGCAGTGCGGCTTTGTAAAACAGGCCGTTAGTATTTAGACTTTACTTCAGACACATGAATGATAAGTTCTTTGGTTCGGTAATCGGATCTTTCCGGATATTACTCAAGTGACACAGAAGAGGCGAAAAGAATTTCTGCTTTATAAGCCTAGAGTTTTGGCCCTGGGTGCATCCTTCATTTTGAAATTTCCAGCAAAATGCTATGTTTCACTACAAGGAAAATATTTTTTATTTTTCGAGCCAAAGCAATTGGAATTTATTTCGGCAAAGGAAGGGGGGTGGGGAGTGGTGATTGGTCCGATAGCTCTTCCTGCAGTTTAAAGTCCAGGCTGTAGGGGTTTTTCCATCATTGTATCCTGTGCTGTTCTTGTAATTAATACATATATTTTCTTTTATTATTATTCTAATACAGTGGAACCTTGGTTTACGAGCATAATTCGTTCCAGAAGCATGCTCGTAAACCTAAGTGCTCGTATATCTCGGAGAAACAAGAGCCAGAAGGCCTTGAGGCCCAGCCCAGGCAAGAGGCAGGATCTTCTGGCACCGGTAAGTACTGTGGTTGCTGCGTGCCGGTGCCAGATTGGGGTAAGGGCTTGTCCATTAAAAATACATGATTAAATTAACTTGTCTCTTTGATATTTCTGGGTCATAGCTGTAAAGTCCACCTGGTATTGTCCTAGGTTCCAAATACTGAAGTTGCCGTCCAAGCTCACTCCAACCTAACCAACCATCCTGTTTGCATAAAGTCTGGCCAATAACATCCTCATGTTCCAAGTTAGTGGAGTTCCCATTGATGCTCTCTCCAGCCCAATTCTACACCAAGACATCACATATGGGACACAGACCATGCAAGTCTGTCCAGTACCAGCCTTAGTTCTTTAATTTACATTCTTTGTTTTCTGATTAGAGATCCTCTATGTTTATCCCACACTTTTTTTTAATTCCATCACCGTTTTCCTCTCCACCACTTCCTTTGGGAGGGCATTCCAAGCATCTACCACCCTCTCCATAAAAAATAATTTCTTAACATTGCTCCTGAGTCTTCCTCCCTGCAACCTCAAATTATGCCCTCTAGTTTTACCATTTTCTCTTCTCTGGAAAAGATTTGGTTCTATATTAATAATAATAACTTTATTCTTTTATACCGCCATAACCAAAAGTTCTAGGCAGTTTACACTAAAAAGAGCTGGACAATCAGCGAAATACAATAATACAGTAAAAAATACAAATATTTGTAAAATTGAATTTTAATAATAAAACTCACTAAGTAATAAACTTATCGAACAAAGTGGTCTTAATTAATTTCCAAAAACTGCAGTCTGTATCATATCTCCCTTGTCCCTCCTCTCCTCCAGAGTATACATATTTAGGTCTTCCAGTCTCTTCTCATATTTTTTTTGGTTCAAACAATGTACCATTTTCATTGCCTTCCTCTGGACTGCTTCAAGTCTTTATAAACTTCACTAGATACGACCTCCAAAATTGAACAAAGTACTCCAAGTGCGTCCTCACCAATGACCTATACAGGGGCTTCAACACCTCTCTTCTGCTGGTTATTCCTCTTTCTATACAGCCTAGCATCCTGGCTACAGCCACTGCCTTATCACACTGTTTAGATGCCTTTAGATCCTCAGACACAATCACCCCAAGATCCCTCCGTCAGTGCTTATCAGCCTATCACCTCCCAGCACATACGGTTCCCTCGGATTACTACCCCCAAATGCATCACTCTGCACTTCTTCACATTGAATTTTAGCTACCAGACGTTGGACTATTCTAATTTTTGCAAATCTTTTTTCATTTTTTCCACTCCCTCCAGGGTTTTCACTCTGTTATAAATCTTGGTATCATCCACAAAAAGGCTAACCTTACCTTCTAACCCTTCAGCAATGCTGCTCACAAACATATTAAACAGAATCAGTCCCAGCACTGATCCCTGAGGCACTCCACTAGTCACCTTTGCCTCCAAGCAAATTCCATTAACCACCACCCTCTGGCGTCTGTCCGTCAACCAGCTTCTAATCCAGTTCATTACTTTGGGCCCTAACTTCAGCCCATGGAGTTTGTTTAAGAGCCTCCTATGAGGAACCGTGTCAAAAGCTTTGCTGAAATCTAAGTAAATTGCATCTAGCGCACATCCTTGATCCAATTCTCTGGTCACCCAGTCAAAGAATTCAATCGGATTCATTTGGCACGATTTACCTTTAGTAAATCCATGTTGCCTCGGATCTTGTAGTCCATAAGATTCTAAGAATTTCACTATCCTTTCCTTCAGCAACGTTTCCATTATTTTACCAATAACTGAAGTGAGGCTTACCTCTTCATCTCTCTCTGCAACCACTTTTGTGAAGAAGGATCACATCTGCTCTTCTCCAGTCCCACGGAACCTCTCCCGTCTCTAAAGATCTATTGAACAATCTTTAAGATGACCCACCAGAACCTCTCAGAGCTCCCTCAATATCCTGGGATGGATCCCATGCGGTCCCATAGCCTGTAGTACACAGTAAGCAAAAATGATGGATTATTCTTTTGAATATTTTTACATTTAGTCTGACAGGTGTGCAGTGACCCATATTCCTAGATCCAAGGAGTGATAGAGATTTGTTGTAGCTGTATAAAATTTATAAATATATCATGCTTTAGGGTTCTATATAAGTACTGAAAAAATACAAGTAGGAAGGAGATAGGCTATGAATAGCTTTACAAGCCTAGACCAGAATTCTGAAGACATAAGAATTTCTTTGAAATTCTATCTGTTTCTGTGTACTTCTGACATTTGAAAGAATGAAGCTTGGGAGTGATGCAGTAACTAGAAATATAGCAGAGTTCTGAAGACTCTGGAAGAAATGTACTGAATCCGATAAGCCAACAAGTTGTTGCAATAATCTAGATGGATGTTAAGCCTTGCACTAATGTAGAAAAGTGAATTAGGAGCCACTCTTATTAGGAATAGGATTTTAAACTGATCCTGACTGATAAGCAAAGACTAGTAATATGAATCAAGAAAAATGCAGAGAAATAGAGAAGTGTGGATTCAATAGATGTAAATCCCACTGGGCCCGACAGAATGTGAGAATTTGCTAGAAAGAGGATTAATTCAGATTTGTGAAGAGTGTGAATAATTCAGATTTGTGAAGAGTGTGAAAGCGGTCCGGGACTAATAGCTGGGAGGAAAGAAAGGAAGTTGAATCAGGATAAGGAGATGTGTATTTGTATGTCATAATCAAAGCAGTGCTATAAGCACCTATGCAAAGTAAGAGGACAGAGGCTTTAGGACGGAGTTGGTGAGGCAGACTATGAGAGTGGAAGTGTTAGAACCAGATTTTTCAAAGAACACTAAACAAAGATAAGAGAATTGATCCTGTGTAAGATAAAACTCCTAAATCACAGAGATGATTCTTAAAGCTTACCACATCATCTCCCATAGTAGCTTAATGTGAACTAGGAGCCACCCCATGCTCTAATTTGCAAAGTGTTATACTTTAGTTAGTTAGGATGATGGAAATAATCTTACCCAATAAAATTAATGCAATATAGATAAATATAAAAAAAAGTTTTTGACTCCCTCTTCCTTCTTGCTCTTCTTTGGTGGATGGGTTGTTTCTTGGCATCTTATCTCACACTTATCAATGTGCTACTAAATTCTACTAAGTTCCACTGCCACTAGCCAACAATTGTAGGTGTAACACAAGGATGTTTGGAATTAAACTTGGACAACAGAGCCTAAGTAGCTGTCAGTGAAGGCTCATGGCATTTGTAACCTTATTAAGAGATGGTTCTAGTTGAAGGGGGAACATAAAGAACCTAAAAAGCATTCTGACTACTTCAGAGAGCTTGAAAACTTTCATTATGTGGAACAAATTAATAGTCTCAGCCTATGGAACAGTGGGCTCACTCACAGATTACCTTTGCCCTGGAAAAGCTATAGAGCTGAAACTTTAAATGTTGATCCTGATTCTCAACTCTGTGCTCAAGGAGGTACTGAATTCTTTTTCTGGAGGTCACCTTTTTGACAGTTAAGCATAACCATTTTCTCCAGATGTCCTCTGAGTCTACAACCTAATTTAATTCTCCTCTGAAGATACTGTACATTACCGGTTTTTTGTCAGTTACTGTTTGCTGTTTATTAGGAGAGGTTGTGCTCTAATTTTACAGTGTCTTAATGCATATCCCTTTAAAACCTGCATAGACTATGATGCCTGTTGTAGTAAGATGAATAATTTGAAACTATCCTCATTAGAGCTGTCAAGTTACCCAGTCTAATCCTGGTTTATCCAAAAGCAGTGTGATATATGTAGTTCCTGATTCTACATATTGATGTAAGAACTGCAGGCTTTGCCTACAATCTCCATCCTGAAACTTGAACACTTCTGCTTCTTTTGTGTTGCATAGTTACTAACTTTATGTCCACTAGAGACATTTCTGGTTTTGAACTTATATCCCAAAGCACAGTGGTATTTGTAGTCCTTGATTCCATCTACTGATAACAGCAAAGCATGTTCCATAATGCACCAGGATAGGGTTCTCAGAAATTCAGGAGTGGCCTAAAATGCTTCTTCTAGCTCTGGGTCGCTATGGTATCCAGATGACATTTTTTACCTATTCCAAATGTTATATAACTCTCAACATCTACTATAAATAGTGTTAAATTTACACCTAAGTGTTATTTTGCTACTGATACAGCCTCCTTAATTTCACCCTTAAATCTAGGTCTCAGGTCAAGGCTGCTGACACTGATCTCATTTCCATAATTGAGGGAGGGGTTTAAATAATCCCCGATTGCATAAAGAAAAAGAGGTCTATGAGGAGGAGATAGAAATATGTCAGAGCACTGATGAAAAATAGTTTCTGGATACTTATTAGCTTGTGTTTCTATCTTGGTGTGTTTGCTGAGCCCGTCTGGAGCCTGATTCACTTCATCCTAGTCTCTCATGAAGTCACCTGTAGTTGCCTGGCCCAGGTGGTAGGTGCTTACTAAATTAAAGCTCTTTTAGAAGCAGGGACTACTAGGACTGGCTGAATAAATAGTCACCAACCTAGGTTTGAGCTTTCTTAAAAGGGATTTTGTTTCAGATTTCTGGGTTGATCATGAGGTAAATCAAAATGTTCAGGTAGCAATTGTGGTAATGGTTTATGAAATGGATTTTAAATGACAAGGACTTCTATGATGGATCACTTTAAATACTTTTACTAGTATATAAGTAGCTAGTTCTGTTTAGGAGGTACTGGTAATTCTAATTTTAAAAAAAATGGTATAGCTGTCTCTTATCTTCTCTGATTAGAAATAGAGGTGTTCAACTATATGATTTTTAGTTATTAACAATAAGCTCTAAAATTCTTACTGCTTATGAGAAAAGAAGGTAAACAATTTTAGTTTTATTATTGCTAGGTTATTACATTGTGAGATCCTGAAAAGTATGACAAAAGCTCTAAGCTATAACCAGCTGAAGCTTTTATGAAACAGTGTTGTTTTTTTTTGTGGTTGTACTTTTTAAAATGGTGTATGCCAGTGGTCTCAAACTCAAACCCTTTGCAGGGCCACATTTTGGATTTGTAGGTACTTGGAGGGCCTCAGAAAAAATAGTTAATGTCTTTATAAAGAAATGACAATTTTGTATGAGGTAAAACTCTTTATAGTTTATAAATCTTTCCTTTTGGCCAAGTCTTATTAATAATAATATTGTAATTTATAGCTAAAGAGACATGATCAAGAAACTTTTATTTTACTTTTGTGATTATGATAAACATACAGAGGGCCTCAAAATAGTACCTGGTGGGCTGCGAGTTTGAGACCACTGATGTGTGCTATCTGAATCATAACAGAGAAAAATAATATGGGGGTATAAAAATAAATCCATTAGAATAAGCATGTTGGGACATAAGTGGTTTTATTTTGACTCTTAGCAGTTAATGGAAGCAATATGGTTTCTTGATAAATGTGATATTTGTATAGCCAATAACAGTATAAGATGGATACTTATTACCATTTGTATACAATATGTGTCTGTCCCAAACAGTTTACTATATAGAATCATGATGGCAGATAAAGGCCAAATGGCCCATCCAGTCTGTCCATCCACAGTAACTATTAACTCTTCCTCTAAGACAGGGGTGTCCAATGTCGGTCCTCGAGGGCCGCAGTCCAGTCGGATTTTCAGGATTTCCCCAATGAATATACATGAGGTCTATTTGCATGCACTGCTTTCATTGTATGCTAATAGATCTCATGCATATTCATTGGGGAAATCCTGAAAACCCGACTGGATTGCGGCCCTCGAGGACCGACATTGGACATCCCTGCTCTAAGAGATCCCACTTGCTTATCATAGGCAGGGAGATAGTGATATACCAAAGGTCATATGGCGCATGGAGTAGGGTGTTGAAGAAAGGGTGTGGCAGCAGTCCAGGGTAAAGGTGCCAACTGGATCCAGATTCACAGGACAGGGTTGATCCAGGCCTGGGCTTACCCTATTGCATGCTGGGATGTGTGGCCTGGGCTTATCCTTTTGCATGCTGGGGTGTGTAGTCTTGCTTTTCTTAGGGAATGCAATGGGGAAATCAGACTCGCAATAAAAGCAAGACTACACATCGCAGCATGCGATGGGGTAAACACAGTACTGGAGCAACCCTGTCTGTGAATTTGGATCTAGTTGACAATCTTAGTCTAGGGAGTCAAAATTAATTGAAGGAGGGGTAGGAAATATAGTAACATAATAGATGATGGCAGATAAAGACCCAAATGGTCCATCCAGTCTGCCCAACCTGATTCAATTTAAATGTTTAAATTTTTTCTTCTTAGCTATTTCTGGGCAAGAATCCAGTACTGTGCTTGGGTTCCAACTTGGGCACAGAGGAAATACTAGAAAGGGAAGTATAGGAGACAGAGAAGGGAGATGCTGAACATGGGGGAGAAAACATACACAGAGATGGAAGATAGAAGACATGTAAGGAGACCTTGGCAAGTGAGTTAAGAGTAGATAGAAGGAAACAAAACCATAGCCCGAGATCAATGTAATGTGAAGAATAAAATGACCAGACAACAGAAGGTAGAATATATCAGATTTGAACTATGGATCCTGCTAGAGATGGTGTTGGACCTAGCTGGGAACCACAAAGCCCAGGTTGTGCTTCTTTAGCTTCCAGCTGGCTTAGGGCTCTGTCTGACCAGGGGGCAGTTGGAACTTACACTATTCATGCCATGTGTGATTGAAGTATTCTGTTTAGCTATGTAGCATTCTGAAATAATTTGATTTCAGTTTTCTCGATAGTAAAGGGGGATTAGATTGGATTTGTGAGGGAAGATGGGGGGTTTGTTGATCCTTTCTCTATATTTGTGATTTATAAAATGACAATTGTACAGAATATTGTTTCACTTTCATACTTTTAATAAAAATTCAATATAAATTCATAAATATTCGAGGCATGTGTGGATGGGATCAGATGGATTGCGGGGATGGGAACTGAGCTCACAGAAGGGGACCGAGCTCATGGAAATAGGGACAAATTTTTTTTCTCCATGTCGTTCTCTACTCCAGAAGCAAAAGTCCTTCAGCATCCCAGAAGACAGTTGCCATGACTTGCCTGCAGATTTCTCTGTCTTGAACTTTTTTGGGGTGGGGATAACTAGTGCTTCTACTGCATTTGACTCCCATTTTGAACTCAGGATCTCTGTGATAGACCCTCATCTGCAGTCACCAAATGATGAAAAAAAAATTAACTTGGTCTTCACAGAGCATCTCCATGTTCTGGCAGCAGTGGACCCTCGTGGCCTTCTGACATGGCATCGGCATTCTTGGAACTCATCTTGCACTAACCTCAGACATGCCCAACTTTTCATGAATTATTTTCCAAACTGTACCTGCCAAGATGCCCATTTCTTCAGCTATTTGGGAAACTTTAATTTTATATGTCTGACAAAATTTCTTTGAAGTTCCTTCCAAAGGCTGTCCAGTGTGAGGTTTATCTTCAATTAACTCTCTACCCCACTTAAACCACTTGTTTCAAACTTTTATTTTATAGGATGATGGGGCAGACTCACCATAAATTGCAATCATGTGTTCATGGATCTCCCGACATCCCCCACCGCTGCCCCAAGCTCTCCCTGCAGAAGTGTCGGACTGACCAGCATTCTGCTCCCCAACATCAATTCTGATGTCAGAGAGGAAGTTCTGGGCCAGCCAATCGCTGCCTGGTTGGCCCAGAACTTCCTCTCCGAAGTCAGAATTGACGTCAGGGAGTGGAATGTTGGACAGTGCGATGCTTCTGCAGGTAGAGCTTGTGGCGACAGTGGCTTGGTGGTCTGTTCCCCGACGGCAGCGCAAACCTAGTGGCTCGGGGAGGGCAGGGAGAAATAAGGGAAACAGAAAGAAAGGGGGCATGAAGAAAGAGAGAAAAAAGGGAAGCAGGGAGACAGAAAGAAAGAAGGGGGCAGGGAGAAAGGAAAAAATAAAAGTTGGGGGAATGAGGTCTGGAGGAGAGGAAGCATGCAGGAGGCTGAAAGAAGGGAAGAAATATTGGATGCACAGTCAGAAGAATAAAATGCAGCCAGAGACTAATGAAATTACCAGACAACGGTAGGAAAAATGATTTATTTTCAATTTAGTGATCAAAATGTGTCTGTTTTGAGAATTTATATCTGCTGTCTATTTTGCACTTTGGCTCCCTTTTACTAAACTGCAATAGCTGTCTATATTTTGCACTATGGCTCCCTTTTTACTAAACTGCAATAGCGGTTTTTAGCAGTTTAGTAAAAAGGGATGGGGTATATTTGTCTTTTTTTATGGTTGTTACTGAGATGACACTGCATAGAGCCATCTGCTTTGACCTCTTTGAAAAAAAACCCCTGGAATATGAATGATTAATATTTTCTCTGCGTTTCCGTGTGCTTTTTGGTTGGGGTTTTTAAAAAAAAATTTTTATTGTTGGTAGATCATTTTGACTTGGCCATTTTTAAAGTAGCTCACAAGCCCAAAAAGTGTGGGCACCCCTGCTGTAGAACATGACACTTTTTCTAAAGCTACCATCCTTGTTTTATCTGAAGTAATCATAGGCACCAACATATCAAAATGACTGTGTCCAGGGAGGGATAATGTTGTTTAACTTGGCCTCCCAATATTGAGGAAGCTTGCTCAAAATTGGGAGGGGGGGGGGGTGTTCAGCATCCACTGGCTCCAATGAAAGTGTGCACATACATCAGTACTAGATTGGTGCAGCTATTTGCTTCCGAGCTTAGCACAGTTCATTTCAACAGTTTGAGTACAAAACTTGAACCAAAATTCTTAAATAGACTATTAAAGACCTCAACTGTCATTCTATAAGTCATGTACAACTCTAGGCCCACTATTCATGTTCAGTTTGTGTGATCTATAGTACAGGGGTGTCCAACCTTCTGGCTTCCCTGGGCCACACTGGCTGAAAAAAAAATGTTTCTGAGGACGCGCAAACGCTGCAGCAAGACCAAAAGAGGGAGCTGGCAAGATGGTAAACACCCGGGGGCAGCAGAGGAAAACACTGCATCGCCCTCGACCGGGGCCGCACAAAATACTTCACGGGGCTGCAGGTTGGACACCCCTGATCTAGTATATTTGAAGATGCCATTGTGGGGGAAGAATAGGATGCTTTTGAACCCACATCTGTTGGTAGCACAGTGTACTAGTGTAGCTTTCAGATGGAAGAAAGGCCTGCTTACCAGCAGAGTACACCAAGATGTAAGCTCAAATCATAGTCAAAATTTCTTACTGTGGCAGCTCTGAGGGAGTCCTGTGATCTAATTTGTTTTTCTTCATTTTGTGGTTTGTTTGTTTTTAAATTAGGAGCCAGTCATGGACCCTCTACTCTCCTTTCTTCAAGGCCCTTTGTGCTTGGACTCCTCATTCCAGCCTTTGGAGTTTGTCTTCGGTTGTACTGAATTGCTCGCACATGCTGGTACGGACAGCATAGTTCTTGTAGCTTGAATCCATAGACAGGTTTACGTTGATGCTTTTTCCTTTCCGAATGAATAAATATGACTGATTCTACATTCTATGTGTAAGATCCAGAAAGAAAAAGCTGTTAGACATGGATAATCCCTACTTCTTTATTTATAAAGTCTTATATCCTACCCACCTACAAATCTATGCAGATTACAATAAAACACACAATCCAATTACATATAAACAAACATTAAAATGTAAACCAAAATAACAATGCTATTGTTTTATCAACACAATATTGTCTAATATCACAATTTAACCTGCTGATAGGACTTGCTAAAAAAGAAAATGGATTTTACCTGTTTCCAAAATGAAAGTAGTGATGATATTCCACAAAGACGAGCCTTATATCTAGCTCTTTTCATGGTTGATCATCTAGTCTGAGATATTGAAAAGAAGGAATATCTCAAAGGCCTCTTTCTCCAGAACCCAATGGACTTGGGAGACTGATGGCCTACTCACAAAAATCTCATGCAACAGCCTCTAAATTAAAACCAAAATGTAAAATGAATTTTCCACAAAATCAGAAGCCAATGCAATCTCTTCAGGATCGGTGAAATGCGTTCATAATGAGGGATTTTTATAATTGGCCAATGCAGTTGCATTTTGGGCAACATGTAATGCACAAAGTAGGGATTTCCCCCCCCCCCCCCCCCACACACACACATTGGGCATCTAGAAAATTACCGTATTTTTTTTGCTCCATAAGACACACCTGATCATAAGATGCACCCTAGATTTAGAGGAGGAAAATGAGAAAAAAACCCATTTTAAACCAAATTCTCCCTGCCAGGCTCTGCACCCTGTCCCCCCCTCTGGTGGTCTAGTGGTAGACAGGGCAGGCAGACCTAGTGGCAGGCAGGCAAGGCCCATAGGCAGGGCCCCCCACCCTGAGGCAAGCAGGCAGGCAGGCAGGGAGTGCCCCTCCCCCATACCTTATTTTAGTTCCTCTGGTGGTCCTGCCCTTCTCTCTGGCTGACTCCCAAACTAGCTGCAACAGTGTCGGAGCGGCGCAAAAGGCAGACGCGAGATTTTCATGCACCTGCTTTGTCCCGCGCCGCTCTGAACGGCTGCCATCAGTTCTCACAAGTTTATCCAAAAACGACTTGTGTTGATAGCAGAAGAAACTTAGTGAATCTAACGTTATCAGTTGGGGCAACCTAATATTTATAATTTATGCTGTCTTAGGACCTCTTCTTTTCTCTCTCTCTTCACCTTTCTCTCAGTGCCCTGATCTCCTCCCATGGCTTCCAGTATCGCCTATATGCTGATGATTCCCAGATTCCTTTACACCTTAAATTTCACCTAAAATCCAAGAAAAAGTCTCAGCCTGTTTGGCTGACATTGTTGTCTGGATGTCCTGCTGCCACCTGAAACTAAAAATGTCCAAGAGTGAGCTGCTCCTCTTTTCTTCTTAAACCCTCTGCCCCTCTCCCTCCATTCTCCATCTCTATAAATAATACTGTTGTTGCTCCTGTCTCCTCTGCATGTAACCTTGGAGTTGTCTTCGACTTGACCTCTAATTTTCTACGCACATCCAACAGACTACCAAAGCCTGTCACTTCTAGCTCTACAACATTATCATAATTTGCCCCTTCCTCTCTGAGCATAGTACCTTACAACTACCGAATAGACTTAGAAATAGCCAAGGTTATTAAATAATCTTCATTCTCCTGCTTCCCCATTGTAGTTTACCCTTTATGTTTTCTTTACTTTTAAATTGTAGTTCCCCCCCTCCCCCACACACACTTTCCTATCATTTCACGTTTGTGATGCAATGTTTAGTCAGTATTTATGTGTGGAGGGGCATAATTTAAAAAAAAACCCAACAAAAGTCCAATTCCCCTTTTGGCCTAGGCCCTAAATGCTAAAAGTAGAAGCAGGGAAAATGTCCATTCTCAAAAAAAAAAAACCGTCCAAAAGGAGGTGTGTGTTTGGAATTTTTTTTTTTTTTTATAATGGCCTGCCTCTATGTTCGGCTACTTAAATGCCCAGACCACCATTACATCTACACTAACAACATATAATCAACCAAAAAAAGTCTAAGTCCCAAATGCCCAACACAAGAGCTTTTAAAAGTAGGAGGGGCAAGTCCTTCGCCTAAAAGCTGGATTCTGTAACTAGTGTCTGTCAAAAAGAACACAGGTTACAAAATCTACCTCCCCCCCCCCCCCCCAAGCAACGATCGCAGCAGGAGAGATAGCCAATCTCTCCTGCCTCCTGCCGCAATCCACCCCCACCCCCCTGATTGGATCGGGCAGGAGGGAGCCCAGGCCCTCCTTCCCGGCAACTCCCCACCCCTCCCGACAACATCAGGGCAGGAGGGAGGGAGCTGCAACCCCCCTGATAACATCCCCAGTACCTTAAGAAAGTTGGACGGACGGGACCCAAGCCTGTCTGTCCAGCAGGCCCGCCATCCTCAGAATGGTGGGCCTTAGGGTCTGATTGGCACAGGTACCTCAAGCCCCACCTTGGCCAATCAGTTGGCAGCACTTCGTTATCGCGGCAGGGGAGATGAGCCATCTCTCCTGCCGCGATGGTTGCAGTGGAGGGTGGGCGGGTTGCTGGGGCCGCTGAGCTCATCATGGCAGCCACGATCAGCTCAGCGGCCCCTTTTTTGGCACTTATACCTATTTTGACTTGGTCTAAGTCAAAACGTATAAGTGCTGACTAGTTAACCTGGCAAATGTTATGGTTATACCTGCTGTACAACTATGTCTAGGTCGGCCCACCTCCCGCCCTTTCCCCTCCTCTAAAAACGCCTCTTTTTGCTCTATGCGTTTAGAGGCAGAGGAAAGGCCTAATCTGGTTTTAGATACATCTAAAACCAGCTTTGGTTATGGGTACTTGGGACGATCAGGCTTTTTGATCATCCAAGTACCCATTTAGGCCACTTTGTAGATTTTTATTATTATTATTATGAGCCCCTTAGTGTTTTCCCCTTATTTTAATACAATCTGTAAAATGCTTAGAAATCTTGATTTGTTTTATCAAAAATTTTAATAAACTTGGAAACTTACAGGTCTGCTGAACTGCCTTGCCCTCCTGCAATCTGTGCAAAATTCTGATGCGCGACTTATCTTTTGCCAGTCTCACTACACCCACTCTACCCTTCTCCTCAAATCACTTCACTGGCTCCCTATTCGCCTTTGCATACAGTTCAAACTCCTTTTACAAACCTACAAGTGTGTTCATTTTGCAGCCCCTCAGTGTCTCTCCTTATATGCCTCCCAGAGAACTCCGTTCCTCAGATAAGTTAGAAAAGCCATAGTGCTGACTGAGCCTTGAAGATAGTTAAATGGGCTGTATCAGACTTGAATGAGTGTTATTATACAGGTCTGATACAGACCATTTAACTTTTTTCAGGAAAGCTATCTTCATGGTTTTTCTAACTGACTAGTGTTTAAGCCCGTTAGATTAACGGGTGCTAGAATATATGTGCAGACTTAATAGTTAAAACAATTTACTAAAAACTTACCACAAGAACTTTTATATCCATTGCATCATTGATTTATTATAAGTTTTTCTATTTTTCCTATTTGTTGTTGCATGTAGTGGGCTTAAGAAATTTTTAGATTTCCCTTTGTCCAGCACCGAACGTGCGCACACAGAAAATTGTTATGGCAACCACAGAACGTGTCCCGAGGAAAATGTAGAAGTAAAGTTGGTTGCGCTGTGAAATGCAAACAGCATTAAGGGATCAGGGAGTAAGGCAGAACTTAAAAGAGGAAAACCTTTGCAGAATTATTAGTAAGTTTATAGTTGCCGCAGCGGCTCCTCTCACGATCCCTGCCTGCGTCGGATCGTGAAAGGAGCTGCCGCCGCATCTTTGAACTTATAAATAAAATGCAAAAATACATTAAGAGAGTGTTCTTACAGGGAACGATAGCAGCGGTGACGGCAAAGTTACTTTAAGGAGAGGGAGGAAGTAGTTAAGTTGTCCGATCTCAGGCTTTTATTAAGGGAGCACAAACAGGGAATGACGGCGGCGGTGACAGCAAACTTACAGGAAGAGAGGGAGAGAGTACTGTAGGGCACATGTGCACTCCTACCTGCGGGTCCCTACATTGCGGCGATGGCAAAGTTACTGTAAGGGAGGGAGGAAGTACTCTAAGTTGACCGATGTCAGGCTTTATCCTTCAGATGCCAAGAGCAATAATGGAGCACTGGTGCGCGAGGGAACGACGGCCAACTTACAGGAAGGGAGGGAGTACTGTAGGGCACATGCGCACTCCTACCTGCGGGTCCCTACAGCTCACAGAAAACGGGCGCACGCAAGTGGGAGTGCGCATGCGCAGCTTAGGGTTTTATTATATTAGATTCTCTGAAGAAGTACTAACGAAATGGATCCGTTAGTCAGTTTTTGTGCCAGCAAGATAAGTGGTTTCTATGTTTCATGAATTTTTTGATAGTACAAATAGTCAGTTCCACTGATAAATTTTGAAATCTTTATTTATGATTAAACTGCTATTTTTGCACAGAACTTTTTATATGACGTCATACAACTCCATTATTAACTTTGACAATCACAACAACTTTATATAAAATTATAAAATTTACTAAAAATTTTAAAAATATTAATTATAGCACTTAATGAATTATTGCATTCATATAAAAAGGATGGAGGCGGCCCAATGATTGAAACCATAACATTGCATTTGTCAATAGCCTTTAGCTGTTATGAGATGCAGCAATACAATCTGAGGTTTTGCCTTCTTCCATTTATGATCTTAGTGCAATTTAATTGACAGTTAATTTTTGTTTCATTCCACTTTTTTTGTGTATCAAATACCAAATCCAACCATGTGGGTAGGTCAACACAGTTTAGTCCAAGTTAAAGGTGAGAATGCAAATAAGAAAATCGGTAGAGTATTAGTCTCGCATAGGTCAACATACAAATTTAAAATCGCCATGTAAACTTTGTGCATTCATATGTAATCCCATGAGAGAATATGGATTTGATCAAAGGTGAGTTGTCATTTGTAAAACAAACCAGGGGGACATTAACACAAAATTTATGGTTGGAGATACAAAAATAACACTTCATAAACAGTCAACAAAAATAACACTTCATAAACAGTCAACAGAAAAACACAACATGGAAACCTATATCAGTTTTACCAATAATCCAGTTTTTGGAAAAGAAAAAAAAATAGAATAATCTGGAGGACAGTTGAGGATATTATCAAATTCACCCAACCAGGACTCGTATATTAATTTTCTCGGTGGTCAATTACGGATGCAAAAGCTGGACACTATGGAAATGAGACTGAAAGAAGATTGGCTCATTTGAGCTTTGGTGCTGGAGAAGGACTTTTTATGCATGCCACGGACCACCAGAAGAACTAATAAATCAATCTGGATAAGATCAAACAGCTATGTCGCTCGAAGCCCAAATGATAATTACGACTGTCTTATTTTGGTCACATAGGCAGAGGAGAAAGATCACTGGAGAAGGACATCATGTTTGGGAAGATCAAAGGAACCAGACAAAGAAGGTGAACCTGCAATCAGCTGGCTGGACACATTGAAAATAACCATGGGGATGATGCTGAAGGCTAACACAAAAACAAATTCTTTTTAGATCTGTTATTTAACATATTCTTAACTCCTCTATTAGCTCTGGCACAATCAATTGGATTTACCGTCTTCGCATATGCTGACATCCAATTACTCCACCCCATCAATCCAGGAAATAAACACAGGAAATAAATCCAGGAAATAAACTTGACAAAATTAGCTCTTGGCTGATCCACAATAACTTTCTCTAAATGTAGCAAAAACAAGGGGTATCTTATTCCCAGTCTCTGACAAAGAAAATCTGAGCATAGACTTCAACCCCATTCAGACCGATGCTAAAATCAAAAACTTGGGGGTCATCCTCGACAAAGACCTCAATTATCATGATCAAATAACCATGATAACCCAATGATGTTTCTACAAACTTAGATTAATTTGCTCAATTACATCGCTCCTGGACTCCTCTTCTATTCAAATCCTGATTCACTCACTTGTCATTTCCCAAATTGACTACTGTATTTCTCTATATCACGGCATCATAGAAAAGGAAACCCGCAGACTTCAACTCATTCAAAATATGGCCATCAAACTCGTATATAGGGCCCCTTTACTCCGAAGCACACTAGCTCCCTATATCACATCGAACAACATACAAAATTCATCTACTAGTCTTTAAGATTAAACAAACAAACTCTCCAGCCTTTCTCGATAAAACTCCTTATTCCCTCTGTCCCATCATGTGCCTTACGATCCAACAATCAAAACTTACTTAATATCCCATCCATAAGATAACTATTCTACACGCACAACACTGTTTTCTCTGTCACAGCCTATGGAATGCTGTACTATCAGATATCAGACTTGAAGACTCCCTTGACAAATTCAGAAGCAAATTAAAGACATTCCTATTTAGAGATGCCTACCAGCTATAAAAAAAAAAAAAAAAAAGGGATGTCACATCAACACTCCTGGCCAGAGTATTAACCACAAACCACTTTTAAGAAGCATTATCCCCTCTCTATTGTTACAATATCTCCACCCCTTTTTACCTCCCTTTTAATTTTTTATCTCGATGTACTTTTACTTATCCTTACCCATGGGCCTCTTTGTTACCATATGTCTTTGTCTGATCTGTCCTTGATATTTTAACTATGAATGTTTCCCCTTTCTTTTTCTTTTTAAAGTTTAGCATTATAAACTGTCTAGGTAACCTTTGATAGATGGTAATAAACTTGGATAGGACTCGAACATGAGTTGATTGGACCTAAGAGGTGTAACTTACTTAGACTAACAATGTTACCTAGTAACTTATGGAACTTTATAAGTCTAAATACTATGAAAATAAGCCCATAGTATACAAAGCCACCATAAGAATAAGAAAATATTCACAAAAGCAAAAAGATGCTAAATGAAATCCAGTGCTAAGTCCAAACTAAATTTGTTGGCATGATGGAGGCACCTGATCATTTGGTTTGTCATGATGATAAGAAACTGCAGAATTTTACCTGTTGAATAATTTCTGGGTGTGATTCAGGGTACATTTGTAAAAGATTCTAAGGGAGTTGTGAACCAGTGTCAAGAGTAATGCAGTGATAGGATTATAGAACAAAACCATAAAATAAAACCTAGTTGGTTGTGTCTGCCCATAGGCTGGTTTAAGATGGAGTACAAGGAACTTGCTACTTTTGTGAAATCTTTATTTTTCCTCATTCTGTAACTTGGCACCTATTATTAGCTCAAAAAGAATCCCTTTATAGAAAAAACATTATCAAAAACATCCGATACAGTCAGTGTAATGCCATATAAGCATCTTAGACAATTTAAAATTGTACTTTTATTATCATAAATAGTATATATCATATTATTAATTACAATCTTATCTAATAACATGCACATATAATGAATAGACTAAAAACACACAAATAAAATCCAGTGCTAGGACAGCCAGGCGTACAAATAACATATAAATTATAAAGCACTTAACTTGGATAGGATGTAAATTCCAACTTAATAGCGTTCATGATGAAGTGCAATGATAAATACTGTTCCTAGGCCATCCAGCAAACGCCAGCAAATCCAACAAGTCCACACCAAGGTTCAGAGACCATTGAAATGTGCGCATGAATGTAAAAAGTGAAAGTTGAAATGGGAATTTCACCATCCGTGAAGTGTAAACAGAAGTGCTGGTTCAATATTAGTGCAAAAGCTCCAAGCACAGAAAATCATCACAAGACTCACCAGACTTATTGCTCTTCCTCTCCTCGACACAGGCTGTGTTTCGATACCATTCTTTATCAAGAGGGAGAACTGGGCGGGCAAAGAGACAAAGCAAGGTCTACCAGGAGTAACAGGAACACGCCATGCAAACAGCAAACCTATTATTAGGTGTCAAAGTGCGCACATAGTTTTAATTTTTAATAGAGACATTTTATATTCCACTTAACCAAAAGTTTGAGGCAGCTCACAAATAAGCTCTTAACACTACATTTCATAATATCATTGTGCTTACACCAAAGACATCCATCAAATAATACAACCATACATAAAAACTACAAATTTATACTGTATATAAAATCATGCAAAATACTTTTGAACAACCAAGTCTTCGGTGAGCGGCAAAAGCATAGTCTGATATTGCTCTAATGCTCAGAGATAGCGTTCTGAACCCTTCCCTATAATTGTCATATTAATCTCCTTTACTCAAACAGTCTGAAGGAATTACTAAATTAATCTTTTGTGAAGATTTTAAAGGTAATAAAATTAAACACAGTTTTTTGTAAACTTGAAAGAGAAACTCCATATACAACTTTAAAAATGAACGACAAGTTTATAGAAAGCTAGTGGTCTTGCATATTAGAAGCGCCAGTAATTTGGCATTTACATGTATAACTGATAGGTGCTATTCCATAAAGTATGCACCAATGTAACTGCGAGGGGTTTGTCACAAGTTAACAGTAGTTGCACCCATTGCATGGTACATTTAGGCATGCCAATTTACACCAGCCATTGAAATATTGTAATTGGGCTCATTTAAATTTTGCTACATCAAATCCATCTTTTCTGCTAGCATTCTATAACAGTTGAGGCATGTCTAAGTGCAGTCATAGAATGGGTGCTAAGTGTGCCCCATTGTAGCACCTACATCTTGGTTGCAATTTATAGAATTCCCTCCATGGCTTCTAAATCAACAGAGATGGTTATATTGTATACTTGCAATAACCCTGGGTATGACCTTGGCTGTGTCTTCTGTCCTTCAACCCATTTTACCCAGCAGCAATAGATTAACAGTAGCATTGTTTCCTGGTCCCTTTGTGTGGTGGTGCCATGTTGAGGAGGCAGACTTTTTTTCCAAAGCAAAAATGACTAATACATGATTTTAATGTACTTAAAATCATGCATATTCTTGATTTGGTTTGGCATTCATTTTTATGTGAATTATAATGTACATTTTGTCATTTGTTTGTGTGGTTGGTTTTTTTTTTGTGTTTTTTGGGGGGGTTGTTTGTGTTCTCTTTACTTTCCTTTGTGATTGATCTCATTCATCTGTTCCCTCTTTAAGATTTTGGTTAACTAGTGGTGCTGTCCTATCAGGAAACAGATTTCTGTTTTCCTCTCCCTTAACTGTATTTCCAAGAAGCCCATATACAACTTATAGCACTTCAGTTGGAATGCAGTAGTATAAACCCTTAGCTCCCTTTTATAGATGAGTTTTCAGCATTTCTTTCCGAAGCTTAAAGCAGTGGTCTCAAACTCAAACCCTTTGCAGGGCCACATTTTGGATTTGTAGGTACTTGGAGGGCCGCAGAAAAAAATAGTTAATGTCTCTTATTAAAGAAATGACAACTTTGCATGATCCAAAATGTGGATTATCTGAAATTAGTTTATAAATCTTTCCTTAATTGCTTCTGATAATTTCAGCTATACACAGCAGAAAGCAGTGCAACATGCAGAAAGTGAAAAACTATCAAAGTATCAACTGCAAGAGACAAGATTTTGGACCAACTATTTTGAGGCCCTCAGTATTATAAAGGATGATTGATTCTTTATGGAAAACTTGTGTCTTAAGTGTCCTCCAGCACCGGACACACGCACAAGCTGCACTGCCTCCAGTGGTTACCTTACGTTCTGTAACATTGCCCGCCTCACTGCTGTAACCTCACGCAAGCGCTTTCCTGCGTCTGCACCCGATTGTGAGGTGGAGTGGAGAGGACAATCGCGTACAGACGCAGGAAAGCGCTTGCGTGAGGTTATAGAAGCGAGGCGGGTAATGTTCCAGGACACGACCGCCGGACACTTGAGGCACTGGTTTTCCATAAAGAGTCATTCTTTATAATACCGAGGGCCTCAATAGTACCTGGCGGGCCGCATGTGGCCCCTGGGCCGCGAGTTTGAGACCACTGGCTTAAAGTATACTTTTGTTTTGTGTTTAAATGAGAGAGAGAAAACTGATATCATTAACATGGAGTGTTTTTTTTTTTTTTTTTAGAGGAAGAAAATGCAGGCCAGAAAACTGCGGAAAATCTTCCATTTAAAGAAACGCTCAAGATATCGAAATTCAGGCCAGAGCAAGTATATCAAAACTCGCAGAACTCTTAAAACTAAAGAGGCTTGTGTTGATCAGAGCCCACTTACAACTCCCTCCCAGCCCAAAGGAGAGAAAATTTCTCAAAATGACCTTTTATCGTCATCAGATAATGCAGAGAGTGTTGCACAGACTCTACATTTAGCCTTGTCAGTTTCACCAAACAAACAGGTGCTGCCTCCACCTCCTCCCCCGCTTCCTGCTATTGGGACTGCGTCATTGACTGTGGGGCCACCCTTGGCACCGCCCCTGCCCAGTTTCCAGAGCAATTCAGTTGTTCAGAGAGCTAATTCTAAGGGATATTCAGGCAACTCCAGTAAGAAAATCAACAAACCAGCTGTACAGATGAAAACTTTGAACTGGCAGGAACTTCCCTCCACTGAGATACAAGGTAAGAAAGATACCTTCCACATACATCCCTCTAATTTGGTAGTGATAGTGGATGGGTACAGGATGGTAAGCCCTAGCTATCTAGACCAGTGTGTAGAAAAATCTGTGTGCCGAGGCACACTAGTGTACCTCATGAGATTCCAAGCAGGGGGAAATATGAATCTTTGTACCCACTCTCTTTGGGCTCAGGCTCACCCTAAATTGACCATATGGCTATATTCCTTGTCTATTTTGAAACAATACTCCTACTCTTCTAAATTCTCATACCCTCGGCACACTGAGGAGAAAGAGAGGCACCTGCCAGTTGACTTCCCTACGTGTCGGCGCTGCCCGATTCGCCGAAGCCTGCATGTTTCTCCCTTCTCTAGCATCCTCCAGCTTCCCCCCCCCCCCAGCCTCCCGATCTCACCTTTTAAAGCTAATTACAGCAGCCTGCAGAGGATCATTGGTAGGTAAAATGATTTAATTTTCAATATAGTGATTGAAATGTGTCAGTTTTGAGAATTTATATTTGCTGTGTATATTGTGTGTATATGAAAAATGGATGGAAAAAATTGCATTACAGTTAGTAAATGGGATGGGATCTGGGCCAGAGCTTGGGTGGGCCTAGGGAGGTCTGTGGTTGGGGTACTCAGTTGATATTTGTTAGACTTAGGGGGTACTTAGCTTGAAGTAGTTGAGAAACACTACTGTAAGCAATCAGCTGGCACCAGTGCCTGTCCTTCTCTTTGGCCCTCTTCCCTGCTGGCACCCCGTATTGGCGTCTCAGGGCCCATCTGGAGGGCCTCTGCACATAAGCGGACATTGATGTGTGAGGTCCATGCAGTTCTGGGTGCCTCGAGCCGTGGCCACTACCTTTAGTGTGCCCTGGCTCAAGAAAGTTTGAGACACTGATCTAGACAGTAGCATTGTTTTTGGGGTGCAGTTAAGTGTCTTATATTAGGTTGAGAAAGATTTGAAAAGTTCAGAATCTTTTCATGTATGCATGTGGTATCCATTTATTTTTTGACTTCTTTTTTTCCATGGTCCATCATTCCCCTTTTCCATTCTGTTGCCTGTCAGGTTTATGGGTGTCATTCATCTACTCCTTTTTGCTGCATGCAGGCCCGCAGGTACTCTTTGACTCTACATGCTTGCATTAAGAGTCTTTCTATAGATTTTTAGTTTGAAAAGGAGGAAAGTGCAAATTATAGGGTAATTTTTTTAATATATAGAATAACTTAAGATTCTTCTCTTGATAAAATTTACCACTCAAAATAAACAATTGCAACATATATAGTGGAAAATCAATGTCTCCACTTGATTATTGGGCTCAGGCCCACCCAAAATCAGTGTTCCATTGGCATGGCTAGCAGGGGTCTGCACGCCCTGCCAGCCAAAGACTTACCCTGGACAGCTGTTCTATGCTGCTGCTGCCTCACCCCTCATGCTTGCTCAGTTTGTGCACATGTGTAGAGGCTGGTATATCAGCGGCCTGGGAATATTGCAACCGGTTGCATAGGGTATAAATATTTTTACCGAGAGGAGGTCTTCAGTGGCAAGTCTTGTGGATCCTCACCAATTTGGGTATTTCTTTTGAAGTGAGCAGGGGGAAATATGAATCTTTGTGCCTACTCTCTTTGGGTTCAGGCTCACCCTAAATTGACCATATGGCTATATTCCTATTCTCTTTTGAAACAATACTCCTACTCTTCTAAATTCTCATACCCTGGGTACACTGCTTCCTCCACCAAATTCTCCACTTACCTTATTTTGGTATCTTGGTGATACCTATGGTCTTCATGCTACTCTTGAACATAAGAATTTCCACTGCTGGGTCAGACCAGTGGTCCATCATGCCCAGCTCCCACAGTGGCCCTTAGGTCAAAGACCAATGCCCTAACTGAGTCTAGCCTTACTGCGTACGTTCTGGTTTAGCAGAAACTTGTCTAACTTTGTCTTGAATCCCTGGAGGGTGTTTTCCCCTATAACAGCCTCTGGAAGAGCATTCCAGTTTTCCACCACTCTCTCTGGGTGAAGAAGAACTTCCTTAAGTTTGTACAGAATCTATCCCCTTTTAACTTTAGAGAGTACCCTCTCGTTCTCCCTACCTCGGAGAGGGTGAACAACCTATCTTTGTCTACCAAGTCTATTCCCTTCATTATCTTGAACGTTTCGAGCATGCCCCTCTCAGTCTCCTCTCTTCAATGGAGAAGAGGCCCAGTTTCTCTAATCTCTCACTGTACGACAGCTTCTCCAGCCCCTTAACCATTTTAGTCGCTCTTCTGTGGATCCTTTCGAGTAGTACCATGTCCTTCTTCAAGTACGGCGACCAGTGCTGGACAAAATATTTCAGGTGTGGGCGTACCATGGCCCGGTACAGCGGCATGATAACCTTCTTCAATCTGTTCGTGATCCCCTTCTTAATCATTCCTAGCATTCTATTTGCCCTTTTCACCGCTGCCGCACATTGCGTGGATGGCTTATCGACTTGTTGACCAGTACTCCCAAGTCTCTTTCCTGGGGGATCTCTCAGAGTACTGCACCAAACATCCTGTATTCGTGTACCGACATGCATCACTTCACACTTATCCAAGTTAAACCTCATTTGCCATGTCATAGCCCATTTCTCGAGCGTGTTTGTCACATTGCAGGTCTTCGCAATCCTGTGTCTTCACTACTCTGAATAACTTCATATCATCTTCAAATTTAATCATCTCGCTCGTCGTACCAATTTCCAGGTTGTTTATAAATATGTTGGAAGAGCACGGGTCCAAGCATCGAACCCTGCAGCATTCTCACTCGTGACACTTTTCTAGTCTGAGTATTGTCCATTTACCCCCACTCTGTTTCCTATTCACCAACCAGTTTTTAATCCATGTGAGTATTTCACCCTCAATTCCATGGCTCCCAATTTTTTTGAAGTAGTTGTTCATGCGGGACCTTGTTGAACACCTTCTGAAAATCCAGATACACAATGTCGACTGGGTCACCCTTGTCTATCTGCCTGTTAACTCCCTCGAAGAAATGCAGCAAGTTCGTCAAGCAAGATCTTCCTTTGCTGAAGCCGTACTGGCTGGTCCTCATCAGATTGCTTGATAATTTTTTTTTTTTTTTGCTTGTGTGGCAAATTCCTGCCAGCAAATTTAAGCAAGTTTTTAACAATAAATGGAGAACTCCACTGTTAGATTGCAGTTGTTTGCCTTATTAACTTTAATGGACCAAAATGATCTGAAAAATTCTGACTCTGAAAATAAACTGAACCAACCTCATAGAAACATAGAAACATAGAAATAGACGACAGATAAGGGCCAAGGCCCATCTAGTCTGCCCACCTTAATGTCCCTCCCCTACCTTCGCCCTATGAATAGATCCCTCATAGAAACATAGAACCTCTTCCTTTTTTTTTTTTTGCTGTGCACATTCCAAGTATAGGAATGAGGGCTGTTGCTGTTACTTCTGGGGATCAAAGCTTAGCAGTGGCAGTTGGTTTGAAACAATTTTGCAGAAAGGGCTGGATTTTTTTTTTTTTTTTCCTTTTGGCCTTTCCTGTGGCAAAGAATCATTTATCACTTAGAATGATCCACAGGACACCAGATTTTATCCCCCTTCAATACTATTCCATGTTAAAAAAAAAATTTATTTAATAAAAAATTAAATATATCAAGCAACACAACTTGTACAGAAAATATTATTAAAGGAGAGACAATAAGAGGGAAACAAATCCCTTTCCAAGAACAGAAAGAGTAGGTAAATATTGCTCTATTCAATTACAAATGGAAATCCAATAAACAAAAGAAGATTCAGTCAGGCAATTCTCCCATCCTATTCTTAACAGCCGCTTAAACAACGTACTGATGGTGGTCTACCACAGATCTACAATTTTATTTTTCTAGTTACTTAAATAGAAATTTAGACATTCTATGGATTGGGAGATAAGAGAAGATCCTGAGAAATATTACTTACCATATTATTTTGACATAGGAGGGAATTCATCAAGCAGCATTAAGACCTTAAGTTGCATTGTTTATCCCCTATCCCCTCCCCCCCCTTTATGAAGCTGTGTTGGCTGACGATTAAAAAAAACAACAAACAAACCCCAAACTGCTAAACACAGCTTCATAAAAGTGTGTTTGTGTGGGGGGTTAATGCGACTTAAATGGCCTTTTATTAAGGTGCGCTACGGGGGTTAGCGCGTCAGACATTTCATCACACGCTAACCCCCTTGGCACACCCAAAAACTAACGCCTCATCAATGGAGGCGTTGGCGACTAGTGTGGTAGGCGGTTGAACTCGCGGTATTCTGCGCGTTAACCGCCTACCACAGCTTGATAAAAGGAGCCCTTAAAGTAAAATACAGCAGCGATACTGAAGTGTCTACAGGTTAGGCAGTAATGAGGTGCAAAACCTATACATGTTTTGCATCTCAATACTATGTAAATACCCAAATGCAACTTAGGGCTCCTTTTACTAAGGTGCGCTAGCGGTTTTAGCGCACACTAGACGCTAACGCCTCCATAGAGCTTGTGTTAGTATTTTCCATGTAGCGTGGGGTTTGCGTGCGCTAATCTTCAGCGCGCGCTAAAAACGCTAGCACACCTTAGTAAAAGGAGCCTTTAGTGATGCACTGCAAGTCACGTTAGGGCCCAAAAACCACAGTAAAATTTTTTTGCTGGGGTTATTTCACCAACCAAGTGCATCAGACTGCAAAGCTGTGACCTGATGGCTCCCAGGCCTGCAATTCCCCCTCATTTCAATGATCCCCCCACTTTGTATTTTTTCTTCTTTATCTCTCTTAACTGACCATTTCATTACAATGATGAAAGTACCCCATACCATGATACTAGATGCAAGGTTTAATTTCTCTTTGGAGTACCTCTGTTCCTCTAAGGGAGCAATTCTATTAAGTAGGTACCCTGTTGTCTCCCAGGGCCAGATGCACTAAAGTCGGCGATAGTCAAAATTGGTTTAGCAACAATCATTGGATGATCTTATCATGAATAGATCATCACAGTTGTTAAAAATAGTTTCTATAAATTGTGCATAAGATCATTAGAAAAGGTCTTAGAACCAGCTGCTTTGAATATCCCAATCCATTCACTCAATCTCGAACCTAGATTACTGTAATTCTCTTATATAAAGACTTTGCACAAAATGAATTAAGGCAGTTACAAATAATTCAAAGTACAGAAAAAAAAAATTATTACAAAATTGAGAAAGTTTGATTGTTATGCTCCTCTTGAGAAACACACACTGGCTCCCAATTTCTTATAGAATTACGCATAAAATAGCCCTATATATTTTTTTAAAATTCTTGATTGGTTTTTAATCAAAAACAGTGTCATACAAATGAAAGAACAGGTAACATAAATATCATTCATATAATATCATAATATATCCTAATATACAATACAAATAAAAATAAAGTTACCCAAATATCACTATCAATATTTCCCCTCCCTCCAACCCCCCCACCCCCCTGGATGTGTAACGATAAATAAACCACCCACTGTATGTAACTGACGCAAAGCCCTCCCTCTGACGTCAGCTCTGACATCGGGGAAGACTTCCGGTCGGCTATGTGTGCTACTGTAGGGCAGGTAGGAAAAAAAGACGAGCCTCGCATCTCGAATTGCATCCAACCCCCGTGAGATCCCCGTGACCCGAAGGGGGAACCCATGGGATCCCCAGCTCTCTAGTTCAAATATAGCACAGTTTTCATTGAGTTTAGTTTCTTTGAGAGAGATTAAGATGCCAGAATAAATAAACAATACTGCATAAGCTTTGTCAAGTAAAGAGCATGGAGAAAAGAGTGAAAGGCTCATGATCAAAAAAGTTTCATACAACCCTTAATTGAGACAAAAAAAACATGTCTTACACAGAGATGAGACTTGAGGAGTAAAGGATAGTCAAAAATGATTCCAAGATATTGAAAATAATCTATCAGTTATTGTCATTCTTAGCTGTAATTGTGGCTGTGAGCTCTAATACTGGCTGGTGCTCCACCTTACTATAATCCGTTTTTTCTTCCAGAAAAGGACTCCATGTGGGCACTTGTGAGCAGTGGTGATGAATCCATGGAGCTCGATTACACCAGCACAGAGCTTGAGTTCTGCCTTTCAAAAGCAAAAGGCTCAGTGACAGAAACTTCCGCAGCAGAGAAGCAACCAAAGCAGGTAATGGCTGATACTTCCCCTCTCTCGTGACAAAAATGAAGGTTGTGACTAGTTTGATTAGTAAACTTTTTTTTTTTTTCCCCCCCTTATTTTCATGAAAAGGTCACATTTCTGGATTTCAAGAAAAGCCTCAGTTTGAATGTATTTTTGAAGAAACTTAAAAGGTAAGGCTATCTAACTTTTTATTCCCCCTTTGACAGAGCGTGTGGTGTTATCAACAGTCCCCAGTTAATGAAAAGCCTCTAATGGGTTGAGTCATGGACCCCTTTAAGAATCTGATGAAAGACAAGGGGGAAGCCACTGCTTGCCCTGTATTGGTTACCCAAAGGGAAATATCAAAAACAGTAAAAGACAAAAATCCCCAGATATAAACCTAGAAAGGTAGGTAGCACTGCAAACAAAAAAGCCACAACCTTTAAGCAAGGAAGAAAAAATATAAATATATAAATGTGAGGCCTCAGTGCAATAGTGAAAGCTATGGTGCGCTGATTACCAGTGCTCCTGGCTTACCATTTTGGAGCGGGGCTCTTTCACAGGTCACGCTGTGCACCATCATGGGCCCCACGTGTGCACAACTAATAGTGAATGTAATTAATAAAGTGCAAGTGCAACAAACAAATAAATATATATATTAAAGTCAGCAAATTTGGAATGCAGTGCTATTAACACTTCAAGGTTAGGACTCAAAACCAGCGAAAAGTAGTAACACTTATCTGCGGTGGCTGCCATGACAGTTCGTATCCAACATTCTCAAAATCTCAGAGTGATTCCTCTATTTTCAGACAAGGCATAAACGCAAAGTTAGTAGCTCAACGGGTCTAGTTTCAGGTCAGAATACCCTTCTTCAGGAGCTTAAAATAAGAAGAAACCTTTCATGAAGGGGGCAAGCTGCAGGTTTTTAGAACGCTGCCAGTGAGACAAAATGGAAGAGATGCAGGGCAATTTTAAAACAGCTGAGAATTGCGTCGTCTTAAACAAGCTTTATCAACAACATACACACAAGCAAGAAGGGCTACAGCAAAGCGCTCCATTCAATGGTGTCATTCAGTCCAGCAGGGCTAATAGTACTGGATTGTTGAAAGGGATACTGTTTACGTAAATGTAGATAAGATCTTTTGTCACCAACCCAGGTTTCAGGGATTTGTTCAAGTACCAGCCACCTTAAATCCTGAAATGTATGCACTTTTTCCATGCAGTGAGTGACCATCGGAGCATTAATGACCACATGTAAAAGCCTACTCTTATGTTCAGACAGTCTAGTTTGTATCTGGCGCATGGTAGAACCCACATACATAACGGAACAAGGGCAAAGAAGAACATTCACCACCCCCATGGATTTGCATGTGGTGCATCCCTTGAGTTTATAAGTTTTCCTGGTGCGAGGATGTTTAAAAGTGTCCCCCTGAAGGAATAGCTCACATACAACACAGGTTCCACATGCTTTGTGGCCCTGAGGACCACAAGACCCACCTATAGCTCTCAAAGCCTTCGCAGTGGGAAGATGATTAGTTAAATTCTTGGGTCTCGAGTAGGTTACACAGGGACCCTCGCTGAATACAGCATGCATGGATAAAACATGCCAGTGTTGGCGGATACTTTTTGTCACTTGGAAAGCCTTTTCAGAGTAGGAAAGAACACACACATGCTTTTCCAACGGGGGTCATGCAGAGGAGGTAGTAACAAAGTAGGATTGGCGTAAAGAACTCTACGATAAGCAGTCCATTCAGGGTAAGATCTTGCCCGAAGTCGTTGAATTAATTTTTTGGCTTGTTTCTTATAATCTTGATCAGTAGAGCAAATACATCTTATCCTGAGAAACTGCCCTATGGGTAAAGCCTGTTTTAACCTGGGTGGGTGACAACTATTATATGCCAGGTAGGTGTTTTTATCCGTAGGCTTACGAAATACTTTGGTGGTAAACTGTTGATCCATTTTGGTAATTTCACGTCCAAAAACATTATTTTGCAGTGCTACCTACCCTTTTCAGTTTATATCTGGGGATTTTTGTCTTTTTTTTTTTTTTTTACTGTTTTTGATATTCCCCTTTGGGTATTTATTTGATATTGTGTTAATATTCCTCCTGTTGACTTCGGGAAGAAGGCTTCTGGGCGGCAATTTGCAGCAGCAGTGGTGGGTGTGAATTGGCGCTGGAGGGAGATAAGGAGAGAGACTGGCAATCAGCAGCGGCGGTGGACTGGGGGGGTGGGAAGGAAGGAGGGAGGCTTTTGCTTTTTTTTTTTTTTTTTTGCGCGGCAGGGAAGGAGGTAGGCAGGCAAGCAGATGGCTTTGGCGTGGCAGGGAGGTAGGTAGGTAGGCAGGCTGGCTTTGGAGAAGGGGGTGGAGGGTGGGACAAAGTCTGGAAAGCAGTGAGGGGGACATAGGAAGGAGGCGCTGGGGCATTAAGGACATAGGAAGGGGCACTAAGGACATAGGAAGGAGGCACTGGGGACACTAAGAACATGGGAAGGAGGGAGGGAGGGAATAGAAAGGGACAATTGTTGGGCCTCAGTGCAGAAAGAAAGGATGCACAGTCGGAAGGAAATGCAACCAGAGCATGAAATCAACCAGACAGCAAAGGTAGGAAAAATGATTTTATTTTCAATTTAGTGATCAAAACATGTCAGTTTTGAGAATTATATCTGCTGTCTATATTTTGCACTATATTTGTCTATTTTTCTATAGTTACTGAGGTGACATTGCATATTTTAAAGTCATCTGCTTTGCCATCTTTGAAACCACCCCCCCAAATATAAATGATGATTAACATTTTCTATGTGTATAGTGTGCTGTGTGGTTGTTGTTTTTTTTTGGGGGGGGGGGGATTGTTTTGTTTTTTTTATTATTTTATGGGTACCATTATGAATTAAGATATTATGTGTACATGAAAAATGATTGGAATAAATTAGGGGTGGGGCTAGGGTGAGATTGAGGGCGGGACTGACAAGTAATAGATGTCCCATTTTGATGAAAAAAATAAATGGTCACGTTATACATAATCCAACTATGTTGAATGCTATCAAGAATCTAACCCTTTAATCTCCAACATACACACATTACTTATCAAAGAAACCGGCATGATATATTCTGTGTTCCTCAAAGAACTCTTGAGTGCTGGAGATTCATTCTCTTATTTCACCCTTCACTTTTATTTTATTATTGGTGGTATGTTTAAATAAATATCTAGGCAGTTTACAATAATAAATAAACATTAGATGGTAAGAGGAAACTTGGAAGCTGACCAAATAACAAAATCCCAAATAACATAATGCTAAGATGCCAATATGGCGAAAGGGAGTGAAAAGAGAAACATGACAATGTAACAATGCTATGCCAGGCAGAATGTGTACTATGGACATTAAGGCCTGGATTCTGTATAGGACGCTGGTCCCGGGTGTCCTATACAGAATCGGGCCTACACCCGGCCAAAGTTAACCCGATTCTGTAACCGATGTCCATGTTGCAGACGCCGGTTACAGAATCGGGTTTAACATGCCCAACCTCCTCCCCGGGCCCCCCTGAAGATTGCCGGCATGAGGGTGCCCAACTCCTCCTGCTGGACCCCCCAACGTCCCCCCTAAGATCACCGGCAGGAAGGTGCTCAACCCTTCCTGCTGACAGAACCCACCCCCCTCCCCCGACGATCCGCCAGTAGGAAGGTGCTCAGCCCTTCCTGCAGACAGAACCCCTCCCCCCTGACGATCGCAGCAGGAGGGTACCCAACCCCTCCTGTTCGCCTCCCCCAACGGCCCCCCTAAGCTTGCTGGCAGGAGGGTGCCGAACCCTCCTTGGGCTTACCTTCAAGTTGGACCAGACGGTTCCTTGCATGTCAGGCCAGCAGGCCTGCCTCCATCCAAATGAGGCGGGCCCAACCCCCTGTCCCCTGATTGACCCAAGTGCCTAAGGCCCCTCCTCGGGGGAGGGCGGGTTCTGTCAGCAGGAGGGGTTGGGCACCCTCCTGCCGCAATCGCTGGAGGGAGGGGAGACTTGCGGCCGTAGCCACGGCCGCTATAGTAATCATGTCAGGGAGATCCTTGCCGCAATTAAGTACAGCGGCCACATCTACTTTCCATGTAGGCCAGCATTTTGCTAGCCTACATTGTAAGCATCTCCTGTTCTGCTAGGGAGACGCGTAGGGCCGCCTAGGTTCACTTAAGGCTACCGCCTAGCCTTAGGCGGGCCTCTCTAGGCCCCCTGGAGGTGCCTTCAATATAGGCGGCCTGCCTGGGGAGCATTTTTTTTTTTTTAAAGTGCCTCCCGATTGGCTGATTAGACAGCTGTAGGACGCCTATAGCTGCCTACAATCGGGAGCACTTTGCAGAATTGTGGCCTAAGGGGCTCGTAATCAAAACTTAAACACGTCTACAAACTGTCCAAGTCAGCACTTGGATGACCTAAAAGACAGGTCATCCAAGTGCTGATAATCAAGGGACTTTCTAGACGTATCAAGGGACTTTTTATGCCTCTGAATGCCACTGTGCACCCAGAGCTGAAAGGGGCTTATCTGGAGGAGTGGTGTGGATGGGATGTGGGCCGACCTAGACTTAAGTCGTCCTGCAGGGATAATCAAATGTTTTGCTAGACATCCTGGATGAAACTTAAATGTTGTTAGATGATATGAAACAGGTATAAGTGCCAAAAAGGTATCCAAAGTGATCAGATAACCACTTCAGAGACAAAGTAAAGACCCCCCCACACATTTCCCCAGTGTTCACTGACCCACTTATACCCCCCACAAAGATCAGAATAAAAATGTCCTCCAGAACATCAGCACCTGGTTTTGGAAAGCCTAGTAGAGCTGCACACAGGTCTCTTAAATAGCCTGGGGAGAGAGCTAGTGAACCATAAAGAGGAGGACCCAGGCCAATAAGCCACTCTAACCACTACATTTATTGTGGAATATGGGCAACCCCCAAAACCCTACTCTATTGCCATATAGATGCCACCTGCAGCTATAAGGGCTATTGGGGTTGTAGACAGGTGAGTATAGTAGGTTGTGGTGAGCCCTCCAAAACCCATAAGGGAGTTCTGAAGAAATGTTTATCTGGCACTCCTTTTGTGAAGTTCACAGCAGTGCCCTCTAAGGTGCCCCACTGCTCTGCTACCATGTCTGGATGGCCAGTCCATTACAAGATTGGCCCCCCTCCCATGTCCAAATGGTCTTGTTCTGGGCGTTTGGGACTTGGATGAAATTTTGGTCGAAAATGTGGTATAAAGATAGATGTACTGGCGATCTGGATGAGCAATAGCCTGGCCATCGAGAGAGATGATTTTTTAGGGGAAAAAAATTCTAGATGTATTTTTTGAAAATGGGACATTTTCCTACTGCTGACTTTGGGTATCTAGCACCATCCGCCCAAATCGGACTTAGTTGTATGTTTTGATTATGCTCCTCCACGTGTTTCTCTCCTTATCCTCCACAAAATGTAATAATTGGTGAAAGATGCATTTCTGGAATTTTATTAAAAAAAAAAAAACAAAACCCCAAACAAACCAAAAACCCCAAAAAGATAATTTTGAGACACTGGCTAATGAGACGGACTACTTAATTTGTGGAGTAGTATTTTTTTCATTGATTTTCAAGGACACGGTACCAATGCTATGTAGCAATGGTCTCAAACTCGCGGCCCAGGGGCCACATGCAGCCCACCAGGTACTATTTTGAGGCCCTCGGTATGTTTATCAAAATCACAAAAGTAAAATAAAATAGTTTCTTGATCATATGTTTCTTTAGCTATAAATTACAATATTATTATTAAGACTTGGCCAAAAGGAAAGATTTATAAGCTATAAAGAGTTTTTTACCTCGTGCAAAATTGTCATTTATTTAATAAGACATTAACTATTTTTTCTGAGGCCCTACAAATCCAAAATGTGGCCCTGCAAAGGGTTTGAGTTTGAGACCAGTGCTATATAGCAAAAGATCTACCACACTCCTTGTGTCCTTTGAGGAATCTAGTGGGACTAGGATCCTATGAACCAAATTGCACTTGTGCCACTTCAACTGAAACTCCCCTAAATCTTTCCAAACCCTGACTTCTCTCTTCCCTTACCAATTGAACAATGGTCCCCAGCCCTAATGAATATGCATGGAGCAGATATGCCTGTCACTTCCATTATATGCAAATTTCTCTCATGCATATTCATTAGGGCTAGCCTGAAAACCCGATTGTCCTAGTGTGCCTCCAGGACAGGGTTGGAGACCACTGCTCAATTGGATTGAGATCTGGTGACTGAGCAGGCCAATCAATTGTCTTCATTCCCTTCTTTCTCATCCATTCAAGTAAAATTTTTGCTCGATGACATGGTAAATTATCTTGAAAGAAGTAATCACCAGGAAACTAGTTCTCCGCTGAAGGCAAAATGCGTTTTTGCAGGATTTCAATGTACTTCACTGCATTCATCATGCCCTCTACAATATGACGCCAACCAACACCACTTGCTGTCATACATTTCCATACCATGACCTTTGTAGGATGCTTAACTGACAGGTTAAGGCATTCAAGCTTGAATTCTCCTGGATATCTGCATACAAGTTCATGCTAAACTGATGAGACTGGACTAATTTGGAGCACTGGTCTTGACCTTGAGGCTGCCGTGTGAGCGGACTGCTAGGCAGGATGGACCATTGGTCTGACCCAGCAACGGCAATTCTTATTTTCTAAATACAGACAGCGGCCAAAGAGATAGACAAAAGGTGACAAGTCAAAAAAAGGACAGGGGTCTAGAGAGACAGATTGAAAGAAAAAAAAAATAAACAGTGAACAAGGAGAGAGAGAGAGATAAAAACTTAAAATAAATCAACCGTACAACGAATATTAAAGATCTCAGGTTAAGTTTTCAGTAAAAATTTTTTAAATTAAGCCTGCACATCTATTCTAGCACCCGTTAATCTAATGGGCTTAAACACTATATTACCATAAATTGCTAGTCTGAGCCATGCTTCCATTATATTTTGGCATTCTCTACATGGTGTCTATACACTGGGGGAGAGAGGGAATGCTTTTTGCTGGTGTACCTCAAGATGATATCTTTCTGCAGCTCTAATGAAGAAGTGGTTGACATGATTCAAAGAGGAGACAGGTCCAAGTTTGATGTTGAAATTCTGAAGCAGTTGATAAAGTTGCTTCCTGAAGAGCATGAAGTAAGTATTGCTGTGGAATGTGTTTGTGTGCGTGCACACAGTTTATGTGGTTGACATTACAGTATGGTTTGTTTTCTGTGTCAGATGAGGAAACTGGAGCAATACCAGGCTGAAAAATACAAATTGGGAAACCTAGATCAGTT
This sequence comes from Geotrypetes seraphini, assembly GCF_902459505.1. NCBI lineage: Eukaryota > Metazoa > Chordata > Amphibia > Gymnophiona > Dermophiidae > Geotrypetes > Geotrypetes seraphini. The sequence continues at coordinate 183,352,615 of NC_047087.1, forward strand.
CTGCCTGCTCCTCCATGGAATCCCAGGGTCGGTGAGATTTCTTTGCTTTTACAGTAATTTTTATGTGTTTTCTAAGTTGTTGTGTTTTTGTTTTTTTTTCAGTCAGGTATGGTGTCTTGTCCTTTCCAGTGTGTTGATGGCTTGTACTTATGTACATATGTACTTGTATGCTTACCATCAAACATGGGGAAATGTGGATTATAAATGATTATACATATAAATGATTACAAATATAACAATCTCATTCACTTTTCATTATTTTTGTAATACAGTAAAACCTTGGTGTGCGAGCATAATTCATTCCAGAAGCATGCTTGTAATCCAGAGCACTCGTATATCAAAGCGAATTTCCCCATAGGAAATAATGGAATCTCGGAGAATTCGTTCCACAACCCAAAATACCTTGGAATCGGAACTTAATCCGTTCCAGAACCCCGTTCCAAAGCATTCAAATTCCAAGACAATTTTTCCCATTGAAAATAATAGAAACTGGATTAATCCGTTCCTGGGTCCCACAAACTCAAATTTTAACAGGAAATACACTGGATTTTAAGGTAAAATATTAACAAATATTCCAAAGCAGCATTCAGATTCTGGGGCACAAACACACACACATTCAATGTGCAGAGTGTTCGGATTCCAAAGCAGAGTTTGGATTCCAAGTCGTTCGATTTCTGGGGCATTCGGATTCCGAGGTACCACTGTACTAAATGTACTTGTATTGCAAGACCTCACTTGTTTAGAACAGTCACTACACTCCTGCAGCGTCAGAGAGAGAAGAACCATCGGCTCAACTGTGATGATGTGATGCGTATATACTGTATGTACTCGTATTGCAAGACCTCACTTGTTTAGAACAGTCACTACACTCCTGCAGCGTCAGAGAGAGAAGAACCATTGGCTCAGTTGTGATGTGTGTATACTTATGTGTACTTGTATTACAAAACATTGCTTGTATATCATGTTAAAATTTAATAAAACGTTTTGCTTGTCTTGCAAAACACTTGCAAACCAAGTTACTTGCAATCCAAAGTTTTACTGTATATTCAAGAAGAATTTTTGTACTTTGTCTCAAAGTTCAAAAATAATAATAATATAACAGTTTATATACCGCAGGACTGTGAAGTTCTATGCGGTTTACAATAATTAAAAGATGTTACAGTTTGAATGGATTTAGCAATGTTCAGCCGGTTAACATTGATTGAAAGATGCAACAAGTTGAGTGGAATTAGCAAAGTTAGAAACTAGTGATTAACAACTCTAGGGATCAGTTATTGTGGGATGAGATTAGTTGCCTAAGTACTTTAGGAACAGATATGTTTTTAGGCGTTTCCTAAATTCCCCATAAGTAGTAGACGTAAGCAATTCTAGATCTTTACCTCATAATGCTGCCTGGTGTGAAAGGAGATGTTGATGATGTCTTTTGAATTTACATCCTCTAACCGGAGGTGAGACAAAATTTGAGTGTGAACTTCTTATGTCTGTTGGCTGAGAAAGAGAAAAGGTCAATTATGTATTTAGGGGCTAGACCGAATAGTACCTTGTAACAGAAACAACCAAACTCGAACTTCACACGTGCCTCCATAGGTAGCCAATGCAGAAGTCGGTAGGAAGGTGTAACATGGTCAAACTTCAACCCGAGGATCAGTCTGATCGCTGTATTTTGCACTAATTGTAGTCGCCGCATATTCTTTAGAGAAATTGCCAAGTAGGCGATACAGTAATCAAGTTGGCTCAGTATGAGGGATTGTACCAGAATTCTGAATGACGACACATCAAAATATGCTCTAGAACATAAGCAGTGCCTCTGGTGGGTCAGACCAGAGGTCCATCATGCCCAGCAGTCCGCTCACACGGCAGCCCATCAGGTCCAGGACCTGTATAGTAATCCTCTATCTATACCCTTCTATCCCCTTTTTCTTCAGGAAATTGTCTAATCCCTTCTTGAACCCCAATACCGTACTCTGTCCTATCACACCCTCTGGAAGCACATTCCAAGTGTCCACCACCCTTTGGGTGAAGAAGTAGTTCCTAGCATTTGTTCTGAATCTGTCCCCTTTTAATTTTTCGGAATGCCCTCTCGTTCTTGTAGTTTTCGAAAGTTTGAAGAATCTTTCCCTCTCCACTTTATCTATGCCCTTCATGATCTTGTAAGTCTCATAAGAACAAAAGAATTGCCACTGCTGAGTCAGACCAGTGGTCCATCATGCCCAGCAGTCTGCTCACGCGGCGGCCCTCTGGTCTAAGACCAGCACCCTAACTGAGACTAGACCTACCAGCGCACGTTCTTGTTCAACAGAAACTTGTCTAACTTTGTCTTGAATCCTTGGAGGGTGTTTTCCCCTAAAACTTTGTCTTGAATCCTTGGAGGGTGTTTTCCCCTATAACAGCCTCTGGAAGGGCGTTCCAGCTTTCTAACACTCTCTGGGTGAAGAAGAACTTCCTTACGTTTGTACGGAATATATCCCCTTTCAACTTTAGAGTGCCCTCTTGTTCTCCCTACCTTGGAGAAGGTGAACAACCTGTCCTTATCTACTAAGTCTATCCCCTTCAGTACCTTGAATGTTTCGATCATGTCCCCTCTCAATCTCTTCTGTTCGAGAGAGAAGAGGCCCAGTTTCTCTAATCTTTCGCTGTACGGCAGCTCCTCCAGCCCCTTAACCATTTTAGTCACTCTTCTCTGGACCCTTTCGAGTAGTACCGTGTCCTTCTTCAGGTACGGCGACCAGTGCTGGATGCAGTACTCCAGGGAGGGCGTACCATGGCCCGGTACAGCGGCATGATAACCTTCTCTGATCTGTTCATGATCCCCTTCTTTATCATTCCTAGCATTCTGTTTGCCCTTTTTGCTGCCGCCACACATTGTGTGGACAGCTTCATTGACTTGTTGATCAGAACTCCCAAGTCCCTTTCCTGGGAGGTCTCTCCAAGTACCGCCCCGGACATCCTGTATTCATGCATGAGATTTTTGTTACCGACATGCATCACTTTACACTTATCCACGTTGAACCTCATCTGCCATGTCGATGCCCATTCCTCGAGCTTGACTATGTCACGTTGCAGATCTTCGCAATCCCCCTGCGTCTTTACTACTCTGAATAACTTCGTATCATCCGCAAATTTAATCACCTCGCTCGTCGTACCTATGTCCAGATCATTTATAAAGATGTTAAAGAGCACGGGTCCAAGCACCGAGCCCTGCGGCACCTCACTGGTGACGCTCTTCCAGTCCAAGTATTGTCCATTTACCCCCACTCTCTTTTTCCTATGCTCCAGCCAGTTTTTAATCCACGTGAGTATTTCACCCTCAATTCCATGGCTTGCAATTTTCCAAAGTAGTCGTTCATGTGGAACCTTGTCGAACGCCTTCTGAAAATCCAGATATACAATGTCGACTGGATCGCCCTTGTCTATCTGTCTGTTTACTCCCTCAAAGAAGTGCAGCAAGTTCATCAAACACGATCTGCCTTTGCTAAAACCATGCTAACTGGTCCTCATCAGCCCGTTTCTGTCAAGGTGATCAATGATGCTGTCCTTTATCAGTGACTCTACCATCTTTCCCGGTACAGAGGTCAGACTCACCGGTCTGTAATTCCCTGGATCTCCCCTCAAACCTTTCTTGAAGATAGGTGTAACATTCGCTACCTTCCAGTCTTCCGGAATCTTTCCCGATTTGATCGACAGATTGGCTATTAGTTGAAGCAGTTCAGCTATGGTCCCTTTCAGTCCCTCTAATGGACCGAAGCTTCCAGAGAGTGACGAAACCCTTTCTGATTATGGAGTCCACCTGATCTTTCATAGTTAGGCTCTGGTCCAGTGTTACACCCAGTATCTTCATAGTAGATTGAATAGGATAACTGAGTTTATTGATGCATAGTGATGTTTTGGTATCGAGCAGGTGTGGCGAAGCTAAAAAAAATTTTGTTTTTTCTGTGTTTAAGTTTCAATCTGAATTCTGTCTTCCATTACTCCATCAAATTCAGTACTTCTGTTGATTTGGGAGTGATTTCTGAGATAGTTAGCGAATGGGATAATGATCGTGAAGTCATCTGTGTAGCTAAATAATTTTAACTCTAGCTGGGACAATTGCGCACCTAATGAAGACATGTAGACATTGAAAATCAATTGGGATAGTGGTGACCCGTCTGTTTTATATGCTTTTAGAGGGGCTCTTCCCTCCATTTCTCTTCTCTTCTCTTCTTTCCTCTCCAGGTTGCTATTTGGCCTATGCATGGAATGTTTAGCACCGTGTTTTGACCTGATGTTAATTTTGTTATATATTATATATTGTCGTGCTTTTGGCTTGTCCTGCTATGACCTTGTTATATACTCCTTGTTGTTGTTCTATTTTGCTTTTTGTACTTATTGAAACTCCAATAAATATATTTGAAATCGAAACGTACTTGATAGGTGCGAGACATCGGGAAACCTCGAAACCAGTCTAGCACCTCTTATCTAATACCAATTGCATCTAATCATTGTAGCAGTTTCCCATGGTCTACTAAGTCAAACGCAGAGCTCATATCAAATTGCATGATCAGGGCATTAAGTCCCTTACTGAACAGGAGGCATAAGTTATCCAAGATAGCTGCAATTACTGTCTCGGTGCTGAACAAAGGTTTAAAACCAGATTGAGTTTCTTCATGTAAGAGAGAGAATTGATTGAGATATTCCATTAATTGGGTATATACCAATCCTTCCATGAGTTTTACAATAAATTGAATTGATGCTACTGGTCTGTAGTTGGTGACTAGTGCTGAAGATTCTTTGCTATTTTTTTGGGATGTGCTATTGGAGAGATTTTTCTGTCTACCTTAGCCTATTTAAGGAGCCTTTTCACTGAAGTGAATTAAGCTAGTAACATGTAGAAACTGATTTTTGTGTGACTGATTTTTAAGGGGTTTGTAGTTTGCCTGAATTTCTTTTTTTTTTTTTGGGGGGGGGAGGGGAGGGTGAGGTGGCAAAGTATACTAGGTAAAATAAGCAGCTACCATACAGTATGTTCACATGTTTTGCTGCAGTGATGACATAGTTTAGTAAAAGGGTCCAGTATTGGGGGAAAATGTTAAAAAATTAATAATAATAATAATAAAAAGTTGAGCTCCTGAATTTTCAGCTGAAAATAGTTTGGATTTATCTTAATTTAGGAGCTTAACTTATATTTTATAAAATTAGGGTTGCAATTCATTTTGCTTAGACTAGAAACATAGAAACATGATGGCAGATAAAGGCCAAATGGACCATCTAGTTTGCCCATCTGCAGTAACCATTATCTATTTCTCTCTCTGAGAGATCCTACGTGCTTATCCAGGCCCTATTGAATTCAGACAAAATTCTCTGTCTTCACCACCTCTTCTGGGAGACTGTTCCACGCATCTACCACCCTTTCTGTAAAAAAGAATTTCCTTAGGATACTCTGGAGCCTATCACCTTTTAACTTCATCCTATGCCCTCTCATTCCAGAGCTTCCTTTCAAATGAAAGAGACTCGTGCGCATTTACATTATGTAGGTATTTAAAAGTCTCTATCGTATCTTTCCTCTCCCGCCTTTTCTCTAAAGTATACAGATGGAGATCTTTAAGTCTGTCTCCCATACTCAGACAAAGACCACGCACCATTTTAGTAGCCTTCCTCTGGACAGACTCCATCCTATTTATATCTTTTTGAAGGTGTGGCCTCCAGAATTGTACACAATATTCTAAATGAGGTCTCACCAAAGTCTTTTACACAGGGGCATCAATACCTCCTTTTTTTCTACTGGCCATAGCTCTCCCTATGCACCCTAGATCCTTCTAGCTTTTACCGTCACCTTTTCAACATGTTTGGCCACCTTAAGATCATCACATGAAATCATACCCAAGTCCCACTCTTCTGTCGTGCACATAATTCTTCACCTCCCTAAACTGTACAGTTTCCTCAGGTTTTTGCAGCCCAAATGCATGACCTTGCATTTCTTAGCATTAAATTTTAGCTGCCAAATTTCAGACCATTCTTCAAGCTTCACCAGATCTTCTTTCATATTATTCACACCATCCTGGGTGTCTACTCTATTGCAGATTTTGGTATCATCTGCAAAGAGGCAAATCCATACCCGAGAGCCCTTCAGCAATATCTCTTATAAAAAAGTTAAAAAGAACAGGCCCAAGAACAGAACCTTGAGGCACACCACTGGTAACATCCCTTTCCTCAGAGCGATCTCCATTGATCACTACCCTCTGTCGCCTTCCACTCAACCAGTTCTTGACCCAGCCCATCACTTTGGGATCCACCACGAAGGCACTCAGTTTATTTATTAGATGTCTGTGTGGAACACCGTCAAAGGCTTTGCTAAAATCTAAATACACCACATGTAGCACACACCCTCTATCCAATTCTCTGGTCACCCAGTCAAAGAAATTAATCAGATTTGCTTGACAAGAACTACGTACCTCTAGTGAATCCATGTTGCCTCCAGTCCTGTAATACCCAGGATTCTATAAACTTCACTATTCTCTGTTTTAAATGCGTTTCCATGAATTTGCTTACCACAGAATTCAGACTTACCAACCTGCAATTCTCTTCTTCCTTACTTCCACTTTTGTGGAGAGGGACTACATCCGCCCTTCTCTAGTCTTTCGGTACCATTCCCGACTCTAGATACTCATTGAAAAGGTCCGTCAGCGGAGCCACCAGAACTTACCTAAGTTCCTTCAGCACACTCAAATGTACACCATCCAACCCCATTGCTTTATCTACCTTTATTTTGGCTTGCTCCTCATGAGCACAACCCTCTGAAAATCGATCAGGGTTTATTACTCCTCCATCCCTATTCATGTTTGTCTTCTGTAGTCCCGCTTCCAGCGCTTCAGCCATGAACACAGAACAGAAATATTTGATAAGCAATTCAGCCAGTGTTTTTTATGTTTGGGTGTATTTGTTATAAGGCACTTTTGGGATTATTACCCTCTTATTTGGTATCTTACTTGAAATTGTCATATTCAACAAAATGTACCAGAAATTCAGGTATGTTTATCTTCCCTACCCCAAGGGCCTGTCGTTACAAGGTTTTTTTGGACAGGACATTGGAGTATCAGGCAGGGAGAATGAACTCCTGGATGAGCTCATTGATTGCTCAAGCCTATTCTTACTTTACATTTAGGAAATTACTAAAAACTTACTTATTTGATAAACATGAATGTTGATTCTCTTAATATCTACGATGGTGTTTTTATATTTCAATTTTTAATTTATGTTTTAACCGATAGTAATGCATTGAAATTGTATTTTAATTAATGCTGTATTGATGGTTGTATGAAGTAGTGTGTTTTGAAATTGTGTTTTCTGCTGACAAGTTTCAGTTTTATTTTGTGAACCGCCTAGAACTGTTGATGGGGCGGTATACAAGAAAAATTATTATATTTATCAGCTTCTACATATTTCTCCCCTTTACCTTTGAGTCTCACAATGACACACTTGCACTTCTTCTTATCACTAATATCTAAAAAAATGTCTTGTCTCCCCGTTTCACCGTGTCGGCAATTTTTCTTCCATTTGCATCTTTGCTTTCTTGACTACACGACCAGCCTCTCAACTTTTCCAGATATTTTTGCCTGTCTTCTCTTTCTGTGATATTTTGTAGTTTATGAAAGCTACCTCTTATTCCTTACCTTTTCAGCTATTACTTTTGAAAACCAAAGCGGCCTTCTTTTCCTCTTACTTTTACTTACTTGCCTCACAAAAAGGTTTGTCACCCTTACAATTGCTCCTTTCAGTTTTGCCCACCACAATTCCACTCCTTCAGACGTTCCCATCCAGACAATAATTCATAGAAACATGATGGCAGATAAAGGCCAAATGGCCCGTCTAGTCTGCCCATCCGCATTAAACAATAATCTCTTCCTCTAAGGAGATCCCAGGTGCCTATCCCATGCCTTCTTGAAATCAGAGAGTTTCTATCTCTACCACTTTTTCTGGCAGATTGTTCCACGCATCTACCACCCTTTCTGAAAAGTACTACCTTAGATTGCTCCAGAGCCTATCACCTCTTAACTTCATCCTATCCTTGACATCACCCCCATCTGAACAAAGTTTAGGTTTTAAAAAAAAAAAGTTTAGAACCTTTTGCTTTTCAATGAGCCCTCTCTATACCCTTCTTAATATTATATCATAACATGCAGTAATCAGTGGATGCTAGATAATCACCCTCCCCCCCCCCAGTATAACATCAGAAACACTTTCCCCGTTTGTAAGCACTAAGTCCAGTATGACCAAATCCCTCATGGGCTCCTTTACCAACTGCTGGAACCTTGTAAAGAATCCAGGATCTTCCTAATTCCAGAAACACAATGTTAAGCTCCTAATATTTTTTCCCTGCCCTAAATCTACTCTAGTTGCCATGTACTTTGTATGTTCCTAAATTAGGAATGTAGTGAAATATTAGAGCATATATGTAGGCCCTCAACCTTAGTATATTCTCAAAGGGGCTAAGGAGTAAGTTTAGGAACATAACTTTTGCTGCTTTGGTGGTTTATACTGGAGTTGATATTTATATTAGATGGATCTTCAAAAAATGTCCACACTGTTATTTTTAAATGCTATTTATTATCTCAAAAGCAAATTATATCACTTTGTTTTTGGCATAATTGTGCAAGCCTTGAGTTTTGATCAGGTTACACCCATTTTACGAGATTTGCACTGGTTGCCCATTAGTGTACGGATTAAATTTAACATCTTGTGCCTGATTCTCAAGCTTTTGAAGGATGTTGGGCCTTTGATACTTCACACTCTGTTGCTATAGTTCTATCAGCCATTACAAGTATTACGATCCATGGACAAGTTGTATCTGGATGTGCCATCTTTGATTGTGGTGAGACTCTCAGGGCAACAGAGGGCTATGTTGATGATACAAGGGGTATTGTACTAGAACGAGTTGCCCATAGAGTTGAGAAGTCTGTCAGGGATTTTGCAGTTTAGGAAGATGTTAAAAACTAGGCTGTTTAAACAAGTGTTCCTTTCGTGAACTGTGGTTTTAATTTTACATTTGACATGTTCTCTGCCTCTGTGTGTGGGTTTTTTTTTTCTTCAGTTTTTAGTTGTTTTGATTGCAGTAGTTCTTTTGATGATGTATGTATAATTTTTATTGTCATTTAATCGAGTGTTATTTTATTATGCATGTTTTGTTGTTACTACCCATCTAGAATTGCAGGATAGGTGGGCTATAAATTTTTAAATAAATAATCGCCATGTTTTGACTGACTGACTAGCCACATGACATTCTACAACTTCTCCCAACCCAACCATATTAAAGTGCAGAAACCCTTATATATTTAATATAAATGAGCATAAATTCTTTAAATATCTGACCCTATATTGATATAGGATTTGTCTGGATTGGGCTTTTAGGGGCTCCTTCAACCATTAAACGCCCCACCTCCTCGCCTTTTCCGCTTCCTGGTCTAATTCTTCTCTACTTGCCACAAATACTTTTCTTTTCTCAATGCCCACTACATCTTGATCCTTTAGCATATTCCGCCTGAAATCTCAGCGAGGCTGCTTGGTCCTAGCCCTTGCTATAAAAACATGATGGCAGATAAAGGCCAAATGAAGAAAATAAGAGACACGAGCACTGGCAATTAGGTGACAAAGTTCAGTTGTGGATTAGGAATTGGTTATCAAATAGAAAACAAGAGGGTAGGGTTAAATGGAGTCCATCCTGCGGGCACTCGGTTTATTTATTAGATGCCTGTGTGGAACACTGTCAAAGGCTTTACTAAAATCTAAATACACCACATCTAGCGCACTCCCTCTATCCAATTCTCTAGTCACCCAGTCAAAGAAATTGATCAAATTTGTCTGACAAAGACCTTCCTCTAGTGAATCCATGTTGTCTTGTGTCCTTTAATCCCCAGAAATGTCACTATTCTCTGTTCTAAAGGTGTTTCTGTTAATTTACTTACCACAGAAGTCAGACTTACTGTAATTCCCTTCTTTTTCCTTATTTCCATTTTTTTGCAGAGGGGGACCACATTCACCCTTCTCTAGTCCTCCAGTACCACTCCTAACTCTAGGCCTTCTTTTCTTCTTACTTTTACTTACTTTCCTTACAAAATAGTTTGTTGCCCTTACAATAACTCCTTTCAGTTTTCCCCACTGCTTTCCTACTGCTTCCAGATGTTCCCATCCATGACATAATCCCCCATCTGAGCACAGTTTACTTGGTTTGTTTTTTTTAAGTCTAGAACCTCTACTATTTTCTCTGTATGTCTATAGACTTAGATCTTACCCTTTGGAAAAAAGCCTAGAGCAACCCTTGATCCATCAAATCCTCTTAATTTATGTCCCATCTCTAATCTGTGCTTTTTAATCATAGGTAATGGTTACTACATTACATTACATTAATGACTTCTATTCCGCCCGTACCTTGCAGTTCTGGGCGGATTACAAAAGAAAACAGCAGGACATTTCCAGGAGAATTACAAGAAGATTGGAGAATTACAATTTAGGGTTTAGGATACAGATAAGATGACTGGGCGATTCCAGTAGATTTACAATTTGGGAGCTGTACAAATTGGAGAAAGTGCAATTCCAGTAAATATACAATTTGGGAAGCAGTTGACATGCTAGAGGCTTTGAAGAGAAAGAATAACTGGGGATGAGAAGAGGTTTGGGGGGGAATGACACGGAGGGGAAAACCAGGGTTAGAGTTAAGACATCTGGATAAATTATCTACCATCAATTACTTAACTATGCTGAAAAGACTCTATTCCCATTCTCATTAGTTCAGCTTTTGCCAGAGTCATAGTACAGAGACCATTATCACTAATCTTCAGAATGATATTCATAGAACTTTGGATAAGGACAGTATAACACTTACCCCCTCTTCTATGAACCTGCGCTAGCAGTTTGTAGTGCAGAGAGCCACGCTGAATGGCCTGCACTGCTCCCGACACTCATAGGAACTCTGAGTGTCAGGAGCAGCGCGAGCTATTCATCATGGCTCCCCACACTAGAAACTGCTAGCACAGTTTCGTAGAAGATGGGGTTAGTGTATCTATGGACATCTTTGCAGCTTATGATCTTGTGGATCATTCTCATCTTCTATCTTGCTTATCCAACATCGGAATAACCGGTTTGTCTATTTTTATTTCCACAACTTCATCTTCTTATCCCCTCACATGCGGTGTCCCCCCAAGGCTCAATTCTCTCTCCATTGTTTCGTTATCTTTCATCAGTCCATTAGCAACTCATATTCAATCATTCAGTATTAAATTTTTCATGTATACAGATGACATCTTATTGATATTTTCTGTGTCTCCTCTCAACATTAACTTCTTCAAGATTCTCTCTGCCCTGGTTAATTGGCTCACCAAGAACAAGTAAAAATTGAACCTAGAAAAGACAATGACCTCTTGGGTTTCTAGTTCTCTACCCCAGCCTAACCTTTCCCTGAACCCTCTTTAATCTTCCTATCCACTCTATATCTTTTTGCTGTTTAGGAGTCTGGTTTGACTAAACAATTGTCTTTCACTAAAAATTTCTGAAGTAACTAGACTCTGTTTCATAGCACTTTGCCTTCTTTGTTTTGTTCATCCTGTTCTGGACTATAACTTCTTACATACAGCCTTACACACTTTCTTCACTTTAATGGCTGAACTACTATACAACAATCTATGGCGGCCTTCCTTTCACTCAATTCAAACTGTTCCAAGTACTCCAGAAATACACAGCTCATTTTCTTTGTAAAAATAATGGGTTTATTCATGTTTTCCCTCTACTTTCCCACTTACAGTATTTAATAGGGAGACAGTTTTATTTATTATTCTCATGCATGCATATAAGGCTTATTACACCACTGCAGGTGCCTGGGTCTTCAGTATCTCCTCTGAATTTGCCCGAGAGAAGAATCACCTTTTGGATGAGGGGGCCTTTTAAGTCGTCTGGAAATATTTGTTAGTACCAAAAATACATGTAGATTCTTCAGCTCAATGCTCTTTTTGTTTGCTATAGAAAAGCCCGAAGTGATGACATTTGAAACTCTTTGGCTGTCGATAGATAATTTGGGCAAAGTATTTATCCAGTAAATTTCAAACTATAAACATAGAAACAGACGGCAGATAAGGGCCACGGCCCATCTAGTCTGCCCATCCTAATGTCCCTCCCCTACCTTTGCCCTGTGAATAGATTCCATGTGCCGATCCCATTTGGCCTTAAAATCAGGCACGCTGCTGGCCTCAATCATCTGTAGTGGAAGACTATTCCAGCGATCAACCACTCTTTCAGTGAAAAAGAATTTCCTGGTGTCACCTCGCAGTTTCCTGCCCCTGATTTTCCACGGATGCCCTCTTGTTGTCGTGGGACCCTTGAAAAAGAAGATATCTTCCTCCGCCTCGATGCGGCCCATAAGATACTTGAACGTCTTGATCATGTCTCCCCTCTCTCTGCGCTCCTCGAGCGAGTATAGCTGTAATTTGTCAAGCTGTTCTTCGTATGGAAGATCCTTGAGTCCTGAGACCATCCGGGTGGCCATTCTCTGCACCGACTCCAGTCTCAGCACATCCTTGCGATAATGTGGCCTCCAAAATTGCACACAGTATTCCAGGTGGGGCCTCACCATGGATCTATACAATGGCATAATGACTTCCGCCTTACGGCTGACGAAACCCCTTCGTATGCAACCCATGATTTGTCTTGCCTTGGACGAAGCCTGCTCCACTTGATTGGCAGACTTCATGTCCTCACTGACGATTACCTCCAAGTCTCGTTCTGCTACCGTTTTTGCTAGGATCTCGCCATTAAGGGTATAAGACTTGCATGGATTTTGGCTGCCCAGGTGCATAACTTTGCATTTTTTTGCATTGAAGTTGAGTTGCCATGTCCTGGACCAGCGCTCCAGTAGGAGTAGGTCGTGCATCATGTTGTCGGGCATTGAATTTTCGTCTGTTGTGCATTTGCCCACTACATTACTTAGTTTGGCGTCATCGGCGAATAATGTTATTTTACCTCGAAGCCCTTCTGCCAAGTCCCTTATAAAGATGTTGAATAGGATCGGGCCCAAGACTGAGCCCTGTGGCACTCCATTGATCACCTCCGTCATTTCGGAGGGGGTGCCGTTCACCCCTACCCTTTGAAGCCTACCTCCAAGCCAGTTCCCAACCCATTGCGTCAATGTGTCACCTAATCCTATAGAACTCATCTTGCTCAGCAACCTGCGGTGTGGTACGCTATCGAATGCTTTGCTAAAGTCCAGGTACACGATGTACAGGGACTCCCCAATATCCAGCTACTCTGTCACCCAATCAAAGAAGCTGATCAGGTTGGATTGGCATGATCTCCCCTTAGTAAATCCATGTTGTCGGGGATCCCGTAGATTCTCTTCATCCAGGATCTTATCCAATTGGTGTTTGATTAGAGTTTCCATTAGTTTGCTCACTATCAATGTTAGACTCACTGGTCTGTAGTTTGCTGTCTCCATCTTTGAGCCTTTCTTGTGGAGTGGAATGACGTTAGCTGTCCTCCAGTCCAACGGGACGCTGCCTGTACTAAGGGAGAGGTTGAAGAGTGCGGACAGTGGCTCCACCAAGACATCACCCAGCTCCCTAAGCACCCTGGGGTGCAGGTTGTCCGGCCCCATTGCTTTGTTAACCTTGAGCTTTGACAGGTTGATCCATCTAGAGCTGTAACTGAAAAAGCAGTAAGAATGAGATCAAGGAAATCATTTGTTACTGGAATTAAAATCTGCTAAATTTCAGTCTCTTGAAGAAATACTGGTAAAGAGAATTGTATCAGTACAAATGAAATTGGAAAATACATGATAGATTAAGCATTTGTGCTTTTATTAATTTTCTTAGGAAGGCATGTGTAACTGCAGAAGCAATGCTTTAAAAATATTTGATGGAAGTTTGGAAAACATCAGTTGAATATCTTAACAGTTATGGACAAGGGTTTGTTTGGGGTTTTTTTTATATGCCTTGATCGGCAAAGATTGTGACATGAATTGTTCAATTGGAATAGACTTATCAAAAGATAATGTATGGATGCCTTGGGTAGATTCCCCAACAGACCTTAAATAAGTCCCAGGAGGGAAGCAGCCAGCATCCCCAGTCTTAGAAATATCACTCAGAGGAAGATTTGGCCCCAGAACAGGGATGGAGATCATGAATGACCAATGAAGAGGAAACAAAGGGGCAGGCTAAACCCTGGGGGATGGGAAGGGAGGAACCCATGGAGTTGGAGGAGACAAACACTCTGTGGAGCTGTTAGAAGTGACCCAGAAGAAGCTGGTAAAGCTTGAACTAAATAGTTAAATGTTTTCTTCTTGTAGCTTTTTGTTCCACTTTTGCACTGCTTTTAAGTTTGTTTTTTGTTGTTTTTTTGTTTGTTTGTGGCAGTATGTGCAGGCCAATGTGGAAGGTACAAACAGTGCATGAGTGGCTGCTGCCTAAATAATTTTGGCAGGAGGAACTTGGACTGAGTACCACGGTTGTATTAACTTTGTTTTGAAGAAAGTTCACTGCCAGTGAAGTGAACCACAAACTGTTCTTTCTGTTGGCCTGGAAAGAGGGAAAGGGAAAAGAGCCAGAGGGGTGGGGAGTTGAATTTGTCAAGGATTGTGAACTCTCACTTGTACACGGATGCCAGAATAAAAGGTTGAGCCAAAGTACTGCAGGGAGAGCTAATTGTCTGGGTGATTAAAGTTGTTTTTTCTTCCCTAGTGCTCTGGGGCTCCTATACTGTGTGGTGGGGGATTTCTCTTAAGCCTAACGGAGTATAAGCATACCTAAAAGGATAGCACAAGACACCCCCCACCCTCTTTTTTCTTTTTGGTGTTTTACTGGTGCAGAGACTGGAGAGGAGGGGGTTTCTGTTTGTAGTGAAGATTCTTGTGCTGCAGATGTGACAGCTGGATGATTCATACCTATGACAATAGCTTGGGTATAACAACTTCCAGCTGAAAGATGTATTGTACCTTCCTTTTACACTAATTCTAAAGTTTATATTGGGAATAGAGATAATGTGTTGATGCTTTATTACAAAAATAGGAAGCAAAGATTTTGAAGGCATCGAATATGGATATTTCCAGATGTGGCTAAAGCCACTCGGAAAAGTCGCAGATAAATTTTGCCACTGTGTCCTAGGACTCTTCAGATAGGAGCTCCATTTTCAATTTAGTTTTTCCTGCAGGTATAAGAACGTATATATTTTAACCATCTCGCCAACAACTAATAACTTAGTAACAATGACATAGTGAATCCACCAGTGACTTTTTTTTCTTAGATGGTAACGACTGCTTAAAGTACCATGTTCTCTTGTAAAGATAATTGTAGCCATAAAGTAATCTTATTTAGCCTTTTCATGAGCCTAGCCTTAGGCGAGCTTAAATGGGCTTGTGGGCCTTCCTAGACTCCCGGAGGCGCCTTCAATATAGGCGGCCTGCCTGGGGAGCATTTTTTTTTTTTAAGAAAATGTGCCTCCCGATTGGCTGATTAGACAGCTGTAGGACGCCTACAGCTGCCTACAATCAGGATGCACTTTGCAGAATCAGGGCCTCTGTGCTTAACACACTTTATTAAAGGGGCACATTTACAGTAGCTTGGTGCAGAGAGATGGGTAAGCTATATGGGATCTAAAGTTTACTTTTCTCTCATGTATGTTTTTTGTTGTTGTTGGTTTGTTGTTTTTTTTTTTAAATTTATTTGTTCAGTGTTTTATACCATTCTCCCAGGGGAGCTCAGAATGAATTTACATGAATTTATTCAGGTACTCAAAGCCTGTCTGTCCTGGTGTCGCAATCTATCTAATGTACCTGGGGCAATGGGGGGATTAAGTGACTTTCCCAGGGTCACAAAGAGCAGCATGGGTTTGAATCCACAACCTCGAGGTGCTGAAGCTGTAGCTTTAACCACTATGCCTCACTGGCCACTCTACATGAGTGGGCAGAGAGACTTTATAGCTGATACAGAAGGATCTTGGTATTTTTATGAACAGTGTTTTACAGTTTTGTGGTTTTTTGTTTTTTTTTAATCTTCTGGTCCATTAGTTATAGACTTCGGATTGAATGTATGTTCTTGTGTGAAGAGATACCAGCTGTACTGAAGATGTTACGTCCACAATCTGCCATTATACTTTCAGCCTGCCAAAGTAAGTGTAATATGAAATGTCAACGTGTTTGTGCTATCTCTAGAATAGATAACTTTATCGGTCATTGTATATCAGTAGAAACTGGCACTGATCTGGTATCTATCTCTCTGGCTACTGTGGGTGTTTTTCACATATTGACTGATTCTAAATAATACTAGGCACGGGACCTCTTTGGCATAAATTCTGATGTGGGCAGTGTTGACTGATTAGGGGAGAGAGGTTAAATTCCAAGTTTATTAAATACTTGATATACCGTCTATCACTATCACAAAATATCTAAATGGTTTACAATAAGATTAATAGTATATAAAACTAAAAGAAAAAAATATCTCTAGATAAAAATGGAAGGGCAAGTAAAAGGACTAAATGAGACTAACATGAATCCGGGAGGAGAAAGGGAAATGGGAGATAAAATTATATCAAAATATTACATATATATATATATATATATAAAGTTGAACAGTCATAACTTGTATAGGTCGTAAGTCGATGAGTACCTGTGTGTGTGTGTGTATATGTGTGTGTATATGTATATATGTATATATGTATATATATATATATATACACACACACAAACTCACGTGGGGCAACACCCCTGCATACATTTGGACACGCACCATGCAAATAACTCCACAAAATTACTAAATAAAACTACAAACACTTGTTGGCAGAAAATTTGGCCGCAGCTTTATTAATTCATTTAAACAACAAACAATGTACATCCACTTTTATCCCTCTCTTCCTTGGCGGCCTTTAGTTTCCTTTCCCCAACAGCTAGTCGGTCACGACCTAGCTGCTCTGCCCCCCAAATTCTCATATCTTACATTCAATTCAAATAAACCCAATAGCAAGACCTGCGGTGTCGCCCGGCCTCGCATCTGTCTGTGGCGGTGCCGCACACAGTCTACAACATTATAATCACTACTTATTCTTCCCACTTCCCTGGCCGCCTGGCAGGATCCCTTTCCCATTTCCGCCAAAGCGGTGACAGCAAACGCTTGTCACCGCTCCCCACTCAAAGCACCGAACTGCGGCCAAATCAAGCCTGGTATAAAGATTCTAACAAATCCTGAACTGTGCTTAAGAAAATGTCTAACCCTATATCAGATAAGTGGACTCCATCAGGGCGATAGAGACCAGGACAATCCGCAGTCAACAAATCATGACTCAAAATCATACCCCCCATACATCCAACCCATCTAGCCACATCCACATTCACACGACGCCGCAGACGCTCAATCCCTCTCTCAGAGCGAGCATCCTTCCATACCAAACGAGGGATAATCTTGGACCATACTATACGAGTTAAAGGAAATTGTGAGAAGATATGGATAAAATCCCTCTTCATCTGGTTAATTAAATCAACACCCATAACATAAATCATTTCCACCCAAATGTATCAAAATTAAATCAGGATAGGAAAAACGTGCACCCTCCTAACAATGTAGGCAAAAGTTGATTCCAGCGCATTCCTCGCTGTCCCATCCAGTGAATGTCGATACCAAGACCAGCCAGGCCAAGATTCAACCCCCATCTGGATTCAGCTGCATGCTTTTGTGCCCAGAACAGGAAAGAATGCCCACACAGCCAGATACAAATATCAACTGGCAAATTCCGGATGGAAACTAAACAGAAAACAAAGAAAGAAATTGACAGCACAATCATGAAGACATTGGACGAACATAACCCAAATATCTATTAGAAGCCCAATGCCCAATTCTTCGAATAAGATCAGGGGATCCCCCTTTATGTGCTGCAAAAGTTGCTGCCCCAATTCTGAAAGAATGGGTACCAAAAAGTGTAGAGTCCAAACCCAAGCTAACCAAAGCTTTCTTAAAAACTGCAGAAAATTGGAATCGAGTTAATGGGGCCCTATCAGCATGTACTAACCAATACAGACCCTGGACAGGCCGAAGCGGCGCATACATATGAGCCAAAGCCACTGGACATTCTGAAAATAGAGCTGAAGTATGCAACCTCAACCAACTGCCCTTTCCCAAAGGGTCTGTCTTAGAGCGCCGTATGCAACAACGCAATTCCGATGCAGACAACACCACATCAGACCCCAAAATCCCCGTCCTACCTAATGCCCGCTTGGAAGGAGCAACCAACTCACTAATACGAAGTGCTCCGAAAAAGCCAAACGAAAAAGCACTTCAAAAGGAGACACACAAATCCCCTGCAAAGCAGCTCCCATAGCCACCAAATGCTCAGGCAAAATAGGCAACCGTAACACAGGCGGACGGGTTTGAGCAGACCCTTTAACATAACCCACTCGAAGCTTTTTAACTAAAAAGGAAGCAGTAGGATCGATCCACCCTCGTAACTTACAAAGAAAAGCCACTCCAGCTAAGGCTTGATTGAGGGCACCCACAGACCAACCCATTGAATGAGCAAATAATATGAAGTCAATAATGCAGGACTCATCAATCACTGGAACCCCTAGGACCAAAAAATACTGTAAGAAGTACTCAAAACGCTGCAATCCTGCACTGTAGACTCTCCAGGTAGTGGAAGCTAATGAATCCGTCAACAAAGTCGTGAAGATACCAGGAAATGCTGCCACAACTCCTCAGGCATCACTGTTGGTCCAGCGTCCGCTCCCGGGGCCAAGGCATGAAAACGGACCCACAAAAGAGGACAATGTGCACTTTGCTTATTTACAGCCTCCACCACTGCCGAATTATCAGAACTCAAAAGAACTCTTCTATTCATCAAACTGTGACCAAACAATTGCAAGGCCACCCAAACCGGAAAGAGCTCTAAGAAGGCCACATTAGCACACCAACCCCGGGTGCGCCATCGCTCTGGCCATGCCTCCGCACACCAGGTCCCCATGAAAATAAATTCCAAAACCTGACCCACCAGCTGCATCTGTAAATAACTGCAAATCCGCAGCTGACACCACCGGCTGAGGCCACACCCGGACATCATTAAATGTCATCAAAAAGGTTTTCCAAATCAGTAAATCCTCATGGACCGCACGAGACAATCGAATCCTATAGTACTTTTTTTGGACCCCTTTCGTCAAAAAGGCCAGACGACGAGCAAATACACGACCCATCGGAATAACCCGAGAGGCAAAATGTAAACGCCCCACCAAAGACTGCACCTCTGTGAGGGTCAATTTTCGCTTCTGAAGAGCCCTATCAATTTCCATGCGCAATGCCTGCACTTTATCTGCAGGCAAACGCGATTCCATACGCATAGAATCTAACTCGATGCCCAAAAAAACCAAAACCGAGCAAGGCCCTTCAGATTTTTCTTCCGCTAAAGGAACCCCAAACAACTGCATCAGGCAGCGAAAAGTATTCACTGATCAGAACCCGCTCTTCCTCCAAACAAAAAATCGTCCAAATAATGTACTATAGCAGGCGACCCAGAATTCTGCTCAGTTGCCCAATGCAGAAACGTAGAGAAAGCCTCAAAATAGGCACAGGACACTGAACAGCCCATGGGCATACATCTATCAAAGTAAAATTGCTGTTCAAATTGAAAACCTAATAAAGGGAAGGAAGAAGGATGAACCGGCAGTAAACAAAAAGCCAATTCAATATCAGCCTTTGCCATTAACGCACCAGGACCCAGACGCCGCAACATGTCCAATGCACAATCAAAGGAAGCATACTGTACAGAACAAAAACGGGAATCAATAAAAGAATTCACGCTGTGACCCAACGGAAAAGATAAATTATGAATTAAACGGAACTTCCCGGGCTCCTTCTTTGGAATGACACCCAATGGAGACAATACCATATTCTCAAAAGGAGGAGACCGGAAAGGCCCCGCAATTCTGCCCAACTTAATTTCTTTGCCCAATTTGTCCCGCACAATGGCTGCATACTGGGAAACTGAAGGGGAATTAACATAGCGGTGTAACAACAAAGGACCATCAAAAGGTATAGGGAACCCTTCCGCAAAACCGTGAAACAGCATGCCTGCATCTACCCGATTCGGATAAGTATCCAACCAACCCGAAAGTTGCTGCAAATTAACGGGGGACGGAGCCTTGACCAGACACACCTGGGGCAACGGACCAAGCTGATCCTCCTGTCGTCCCTTTAGCCCAGGCGCCCGGGCACCAAAGAGCGGGATGGGGGCCTGTGCACTGACTGCACAAATGTCGGAATCTACATCCAACGCGGTCACACCAACCGGAATTGAAATGGAAACACGCAGACCCCAAGACCCCACCTCGCTGCCCACCTGTCCACCCAGGCAAACCCGGTCCCCCACTACCTGCTCCAGCTCTACCCACTCCTGCTACCCCAAAACTACCCCTCCCCAAGGGCACAGAGCCTCCTGAGGAGGGTACTCCCCGAAAAAACGCCGGTCTAACAGAAGTCATTTCTGTCAACCACAAATCAACATCCCTATAACCCCAAGCTTCAGACTTGTCCTGTGCAAGGCTACGCCTAAAATGCTCATCATAATTTAACCAGGCCCACCCACCATAGGTCCTGTAAGCCCGCAAAATTAAGTCAGCATAACGAAGTAAGCCCGGATATAAACCAGGTTTCGCATCGCCTAACACACTAGAATAAACATGAAAACCTAATAACCAATTAAAAATAGTCCGTGAGACACGACTTCTCTTTTTCGTTCCGGCATCTCTACTGTCATCACTCTTCTTCTTATCTATACCTTCCTGCTCATGCTCCAATAAGGCAAATACATCAACATATTTCATTTTTAAAATCTTTCGCTTCCATTTCTGCGACAGCTGCCCATCTAAAGGAGCAATCTCACATAAAGTATGCCCTGAGCGAGAAAACTGAGCAACCCCGCCGGAAGGCATAGCCAAATCAACACCAAATCTCCCAGCTGTTCCAACCGGCACTACATCCGAAGAGGATGATGGAGAACGGGAGGAGTCCCAAGAATCAGAGGATTCCCAAACCTTCATGGGATCTACCATTCCGGATCTCCTAGACCTCCTCTCCCTATCCAAATGTTTCACCACATGCTGAAGACGGTGCAAAAATTTTTTATTCCGCAGCAGTTTACCCAAAGACTTTAACCCCGAACCACCCGAGCTACCCCCCGCCCCATCCACCAACCCTTCAGGTCGTCCCTCCCCACTCCCAGACACCATACCCAATAAATCAGACACACAGCGAGAAAACTCACCAGCAGGAACCACTGCCGAAGCTGAAGCAGCTTGCGATTGTGAAGTGCCAGGGGCCGCACTCTCCACTGCCTCTGTGGAAACTTCAGGCACAGAGCGCACAGCACCTGCCACCTGAACTGGAGTCGACCGGCGCTTCAGCACACCGCCACTAGGACCAGGGCCGCTTGACACCACTCTCCGCCCCTGCACCCCCGCACTAGCTGATACCCTTGCCAATGGAGTCGCCTTCTTAGAGGCCCGCTTAGCACCAGGGGCACTCTTTTCTTGCCTCACAGTCTGTTTGTTAGGACCCTTCTTCTTAGGAGCCATAACCACCGGTTCCCCAACCACCCCTAGCAATAAAGCAGCCACTAAACTCAGAGAAAAACAATCTAGTATCTGAGAGTAATCAGACACCAGCTAGAAGCACAAAACACATAAACAGAACAAACTCCAAAAGCAGGAACTGCCTCACCAAGTCAAGAAAAGAATCCAGCCACTCACCAGACCAAAGGTGTCCTCCAGCGACCGGGCAAAACGGAACTCCCGATGCAGGCAGCTCTCACAGCCAGCCACACAGGAAACTGGACCCGAAGAAAGGCCCCTTCACCCTCAGGCAACAAAGGCGCGAAGGCGCTCCCTCGCACTGACGCCAGACCGCTGACTGCACCTGAACCAAAAGCGCTGCCGTGGCCGCGCTTAAAAGACCGCAAAGCGCCAGCCACTTCACCGCACTGGCCTACACAAAACAAAATGGCTCCAATGCAAACTCGCCTGTAAGGAAGCAATAATTCACCTCACAGGACCAGCGCGACGACGACCTCAATCTACTGAAAAGGTAAAGGAAGCACCGCACCGCACAAACTCACCTCCTGCCCTAATCACAAATACCAACCGACCGCAACAACTAAAATTAACTTTAAATACCCAATCCCTTCCAACTTTTTATTTTCTTTTCACAGACGCCTGCCCTCCTCACATCCACCCTCCCTCAACCACCCAACCTCCCTCCACCAACACCTCACTTCTCCCGCCCAAATTCCACCAATTACTCACATTCTAATCCTCTTTCCACATTCCAAATTCCACCAATCACAACTTTAAATTTCCTCACCTACTGCCCACACTTACCCAATCATCAACCCCCTTTTCTAACCCCCCCCCCCCCCAATAAAACTTTTCAATAAGTGTTCTTTGCTGGGCTCGCCAATATTATGAGCCCACTGTTGTACACAGTGAGCTTTCATAACTTGTATAGGTCGTAAGTCAGTGAGTACCTGTGTATATATATATATATATATATATATATATATATATATATATATATATATATATATATATATATACAGGTACTCATCGACTTACGACCTATACAAGTTATGACTGTTCAACTTTATGACTTGTCTTCTGCTCTCCCAAGTCTCACTACGCAGCGTAATAACATACGCAGGGGTGTTGCCCCACGTGAGTTTGTATCTTGTTGTTTGGTGATTTTATATCATTAACATGACTACCAAGAGGACATTGTCTTTGTCCATTCCTCAGCCTTCCAAAAAGGAAAGAAAGGCCATAGATCTAGACACAAAATGATGATAATAAAATAGTAAGAAAGAGGAAAGAAAGTGAATGTGATCGCATGCGATATAAAGTTATCACTCTCCACTGTGTCAACTATTATAAAGGACAAAAATAGAATTTGTGAAACTGTGAAAGATTCTGCACCTTTGCGGCCAACTGTGATTACAAAGCAAAGTACCGGTCCCATCTATGAAATGGAGAAATTGTTAAACATTTGGATAGAAGATCAGATTCAAAAGCAGACACTTAAGACTCTTTACAGTACAGTCGAAGGCTAGAAGTCTGTTTGGGACTTTAAGGGAACGTGCCGGAGAAAACTACAGTCAAGAATTTATGGCAAGTATTGGTTGGTTTAATAATAATAACAGTTTATATACCGCAGGACTGAAGTTCTATGTGGTTTACAATGATTAAAAGATAGTACAAATTGAGTGGACTTAACAGAGTTAAAAGTTAGTGATTATCAGTTATTGTGGAGTAAGAATTGTACGGGTCAGCTGCCTAGATACTTCAGGAAAAGATATGCTTTTTAGGCATTTCCTAAATTCCCCATAAGAAGTCGGCGTAAGCAATTGTTCTAGATCTTTACCCCATAATGCTGCCTGATGTGAGAAAAGGTGTTGATGTCTTAAGTTTACATCCTCTAACTGGAGGGGAAACAAAGTTTAAGAGGTTTAAGAATAGATTCCAGTTGCATAATGTTCGGGTGACTGGTGAAGCAGCAAGTGCGGATGAGGAAGGAGCTAATAAATTTGTTGATAGTTTAGAAGAAATAATTAAGGTTGAGGGTTATCTCGCAGAGCAAATTTTTAATGTGGATGAAACGGGGTTATATTGGAAGCGGATGCCAGGACACACATACATCCGCAAAGAAGCCAAAAGCATGCCAGGATTTAAAGCACACAAGGATAGACTCACTCTACTGCTTGGAGGGAATATCAAGGGGTTCAGACTGAAGCACTTATTGTTTACCATTCTGAAAATCCACATGCATTTAAAAATGTGAACAAGCACACTTTGCCAGTTTATTATAGATCAAGCCGTAATGCCTGGATGAACCAGGCTTTATTTGAGGATTGGTACAGTAATTGTTTTATTCCTCAAGTGCATGAGTACTGTTTGGAGAGAAGAATTCCCTTCAAAATTTTACTGTTGCTCGATAATGCGCTTGGATATCCACATCACTTAGTTGATCTCTATCCCAATATGAAAGTGTTATTTTTGCCCCCAAACACTACACCACTTATTCAACCAAGGGGCAATTGCTACTTTGAAGGCAAACTATCTCAGAACCACTTTCGCCCAAGCCATAGCTTGCCGACTCTGAACTATCACTACATGACTATTGGAAACAATATAATATTCTTAAGTGTATAAAGAATCTTGCTACTGCATGGAACTCGGTTACGGAAAAGTGTATGAATGGTGTATGGAAGAAGTGTGCTATGTGAATACCTTTGCTGGATTTAACAGTGAACAAGAACTTGATGAGGTTTGTGAAGAAATAGTGAAACTGTCAAAAGACCTTTCATTGGAATGTGACATGGAAGATGATTGAGGAGTTGCTAGACCGGGAATCAGAGGAACTTACGAATGAAGAGCTGATAGAATTAGAAGAAGAAAGAGTGGCGGAAGAAAAAATAAGAGAATTAGAGAGAGACCAAGAGGATGAGGCGCCACAATGATGTTCACAAAGGGATTGTCGGAAGGTTTATCTCTACTGAGTAAACTCCTCGCCTATTTGTGAGGATTGAACAGATGGCACGTAACACATTTTGTCCTTATTGCAAAATTTATGAAGAGGGAAAAAAGCAAATAATTCAGACGAAGCTCACTATGTTTAAGAAAAGAGCAACTCTACTCATTACCCCGTCTGCAGCCTCGCCTGATGAAGAAGATATCAACAAACCGCAGCCAAGCACCAGTGGTGCCAGGAATTAAATGTACTGTACTGTATTTCTTATTTTTGTAAGTTTTTCCACAGTTGTACTGTAGTTTGACTTAGAAAAAAAGAAAATGTTGTTAACAGATTGCTTTAAGATGATTACAATGATTAAAATATCATTACCCAATATAATATTCTTGCCTTAATTTAACATAGGCCGACTTACGTCCTGCTCAACTTACGACCTGTCAGTCAGAGCCAATTACGGTCGTAAGTTGACGAGTACCTGTAATAGTAAATAAATTATTTCATTTAAACCAGTGTTTTTCAACCGCTGTTCCGCGGCACACTAGTGTGCCGCGAGATGTTGCCTGGTGTGCCGTACGGTCAGGGCCGCCATCAGGGCAGTACCACCAGTCTAGGGAGAGGGGCGGTCCGCTCCACATGGACAGGAGAGAGCTGGACGGGGGACCCGCGGAGTTCAATACATCTCGAGCCGCGAGGCTCGTCTTTTGTTCCTGCCTGCCCTGCAGCTAACATATAGCCGATCGCAAGCGTTCCCCGATATCAGCGCTGACGTCGGAGGGAGGGCTTAAGCAAAGCCTGCCCTCCGACGTCAGCGCTGACGTCGGAGAATACTTCCGTTCGGCTATTTGTGCGCGGCAGGGCAGGCAGGAAGCAGAAGACAAGCCTCGCGGCTTGAGCTTCGTTTTGCTGAGAAAGTTGCAAAGATGGGCTGGGAGGCAAACACGGAACACAAAAGGGGGGAGGGAGTGCGTTTTGGACATAAGGCATGAACTTGGGAGAGAGGAAGGGAGGGAAAGAGATGCTGAGGTGGGGGAGGGAATGGGTTTTTGGACACAGAAGGCATGGACTTGGGAGAGAGGAAGGGAGGGAAAGAGATGCTGAGGTGGGGGAGGGAATGCGTTTTTGGACACAGAAGAAATGGACTTGGGAGAGAGGAAGGGAGGGAAAGAGATGCTGAGGTGGGGGAGGGAATGCGTTTTTGGACACAGAAGAAATGGACTTGGGAGAGAGGAAGGGAGGGAAAGAGATGCTGAGGTGGGGGAGGGAATGAGTGTTTGGACACAGAAGGCATGGACTTTGGAGAGAGGAAGGGAGGGAAAGAGATGGTTGTGTACACGGGGAATAGAAGAAAGGAGACTTTTTGGTCATAGGGAGGGAGTGAGGTACAGATAGTGGCATACCAGGGTGGGGAGGGGGGGCAGTCTGCTCCACCCCGGGTTTACGTCCCAAGGGGGTGCACAGCTGGCCACCCTCCAGTGTTGTCCCTAGGCCGGCAAACTGCGGCTCTTTAGCCACTTGAGTGCCACCGCCGCCATCGGGAACAGGCCGGCGCCAAGTTCTCCCTGCTTTTCCCTATGGGGCCGGCCAACTCTCGCCACTCGCATCAATTCTGACGTCGGAGAGGACGTTCTGGGCCAGCCAATCGCTGCCTGGCTGGCCTAGAACGTCCTCTCCGACGTTAGAATTGACGACGGGTGGCGAGAGTTGGTCGGCCCCGCAGGGAAGAGAAGCAGGGAGAACTCGGTGCCGGCCTGTTCCCGATGGCGGCAGTGGCAGCCTATTCCCCAGTGGCGGTGGCAGCATTATAAAATACTTTCTTTGTGTTTATTTGATTCCTATTCAAGAGAATTACTTTATATATAGTCAATATAGGCACAGAGTTAAATTTTTTAACATTTTCTAATGGTGGTGTGCCTCGTGATTTTTTTCATGAAACAAGTGTGCCTTTGCCCAAAAAAGGTTGAAAAACACTGATTTAAACCCCTTAATTACAATTTATAAATGCCGGCTTTTTGTTATTATGGCCGGGATTGACATGCAAATGGTGACTCAAAATTGGAAAAATTGTGCTTGGCTTAGTGTTACATTTTGGTGGGCAAATTTATGTTTGTTACAAGTATAAGAAAATGAACGCAGACATGTTGGGGCATAATAATTTATTCAGGTTAGTTTGGAGTCTTTTATTACTTTGGTATAGTTATCTTTTACCTTAATTTCTTTTAAAATTATACACACATCCAGGGAAGAGTGGGAGGGTGGGCAGGGGGGAAATACCTCTTAGTTGTTCCTTGATTGAATGTACTGGAACGGGAAGGGGGACAATTTATTTTGTATTGTTGATTGATTGTAAGTGCTGATTCTGATGATTAATATATGTATAATTTTCTGCACTTTATGTTAGCCTTGAAAAATTAATAAAGCTTAAAAAAAAAACCACAACAATTTATCATCTTCACTGTTTAGATATTTGCAACGTCTTGCTACAGTCTCTACATTCCTACATTCTCATAACCTCTCCACCAAATATAAGTAATATTCAGTATATTCTAGGTAACTCAAATAAGATTGCTCCTTCAGTTGATATAATTTTAACACTTGTTTCACATCACCCCTGTATTACAGCTTTACAAAATATTTGGGGGCCTTTTTACTAAGGTGCGCTAGTGCGTCTTAGCGCACGCTAAATATTAGTGCTTGCTAAATGCTAACGCATGGAAAACCTGAGTTTGTCCACCAAGCCCCTTCCTTATCTTTTTTAAAAGCAGACTGAAACCCTACCTTTTTGATGTAGCCTTCAATCCATAACCCTACTTCCTACCTATCCAGCCAGCAGATTAACCATTCATTTGGGGATTAATAATAGGAAGGAACCATATATGTTGGGAGGAGAGAAGCTGATATGTACGGACGGGGAGAGGGACCTTGGGGTGATAGTGTCCGAAGATCTAAAGGCGAAAAAACAGTGTGACAAGGCAGTGGCTGCTGCCAGAAGGATGCTGGGCTGTATAAAGAGAGGTGTAGTCAGTAGAAAGAAGAAGGTGTTGATGCCCCTGTACAGGTCATTGGTAAGGCCCCACTTGGAGTATTGTGTTCAGTTTTGGAGACCATATCTGGCGAAGGATGTAAGAAGACTTGAGGTGGTCCAGAGGAGAGTGACGAAAATGATAGGAGGCTTGCGCCAGAAGACGTATGAGGAGAGCCTGGAAGCCCTGAATATGTATACCCTAGAGGAAAGGAGAGACAGGGGAGATATGATTCAGACATTCAAATACTTGAAGGGTATTAACGTAGAACAAAATCTTTTCCAGAGAAAGGAAAATGGTTAAACCAGAGGATATAATTTGAGGTTGAGGGGTGGTAGATTCAGGGGCAATGTTAGGAAATTCTACTTTACGGAGAGGGTAGTGGATGCCTAGAATGCGTTCCCGAGAGAGGAGGTGGAGAGTAAAACTGTGATTGAGTTCAAAGAAGCGTTGGATGAACACAGAGGATTTAGAATCAGAAAATAATATTAAATATTGAACTAAGGCCAGTACTGGGCAGACTTGCACGGTCTGTGTCTGTATATGGCCGTTTGGTGGAGGATGGGCTGGGGAGGGCTTCAGTAGCTGGGAGGGTGTAGATGGGCTGGAGTAAGTCTTAACAAAGATTTCGGCAGTTGGAACCCAAGCACAGTACCGGGTAAAGCTTTGGATTCTTGCCCAGAAATAGCTAAGAAAAAAAATTTAAATTGAATCAGGTTGGGCAGACTGGATGGACCATTCGTGTCTTTATCTGCCGTCATCTACTATATTATGTTACTATGTTCCCCTTTAACTGTATCCATGAAATCCTGTTTGTTTTGTCAGTTTAGATTGTAAGCTCTTTTGAGCAGGGACTGTCTTATTTGTGACTCTGTACAGTGCTGCATATGTCTGGTAGTGTTATAGAAATAATAGTAGTAATATTGTTATGCCTATGGTTTTAACCACCATAATTCACAACTGGAAAAATCCATGTAGTTATTTTAAATTTTGGTGGTCTCCTAGTTTTGTAATGTTATCAAATATGAAAGGATATTAACTAACATAGTCAGTCATAATACTTTTTAGACAGATTTAACTAAACTTGGGATTTATAGTGCAATTCTGTGCAAATCCTGAATTCCTTTATTCATTGACATTAAGCATAGTTGTATGATTACTAACATTGTATTTGTTTTCATGTTACGATTATATATTCAGAAAATTAAATAAAATGTGAACTTAAATCACTTGAGGTGATGTAGATTGGAAGCTTGGGTTGTAAAATAGCTTGGGGTAGGAAAATATCCATTAAACCTGCATGCTACTCCTCAGCTCAGGTTTATATATAAGTAAGCCAACTCTAAATCCTGGACTAGAAGGCACTTCTGTCTTTTTATATTGACTAAAAAAAAAAAAAAAAAAGTACAGACTGGAGATAGGTTTACCCTAAATTGTTTGGTTTGGATTTCCTACATGAAAATGTCTTACTAGAGATAAGGTAAATAACACATGTTTTCCGGCATCTTAACTTACAGGCAATAGAAGTTGGTGAATTGAGATGTAATCAGATCTGGTTGCTTGAAATCCTAAGTGCAGAAGTGAAGGCATGTTTAAGCTTATGCATATTGCATTTTGATTTATTGCAGGTCTTCTTGCTAGTCGTAGACTGCGAGCTTTCTGTAGAGTAATTCTCAAATTTGGGAACTTTCTGAATTATGTAAGTAATTTTGTTTTACTTCTAATATATAGGCTCAAAGGCTCTGATTCTATATATGGAGCCTAGACTAATTGCTGCTAGATGGCTCGATCAGCAGCACCTAGCCAAGTTCTGCGCAGAACTCAAAATTGTTTGATTTTAATTGCATGGTAATTGATCGTGCCATGAAGAAATAATTTTTTAAAAAATTCAGTTGCTCGAGTTCTGAGCAGAACTCGATGTGGCACCTGCTGACACTTAAACCGAGGTGCCTACCCGAAAAGTAGATGTGGTTAGGGGTGGAGAATAGGTGAATAGGTGTGGTATGACTTGGCCATCAGTAGGCGCCTAACATTACGATGCATACCAGCAGCTAAGTCCAAGTTATATGCCACTAGGCATGATGCTATAAACGATCTCTAGTGAATGATTGACAACTGTACTGGATGGCACTTAAGAGTTAGCACCACGGGGCTTCCGGTGACGTCACCGACCAAGATGGAGGGTTAGGGAATTTGCTCTGACCCTCCGCTACATTAAGCAACCTTCCCTCGCTGCGGGCGGCCCTCTATAGCGGGCGAGTGCGAAGCCGGGAGTGAGAGCTGCCTCTTAGTGTAGCAGGATGCCGTCGCGAAAAAAATCCGACGCCGGTAGGTCGCAGGATCGCGGAGGTGAAAAGGGCGGCCTCCGACATGTGTGTGGGACCTCCAGCGTGTCCGCGCGCGAGTCGGGAGACAGCGCGTCGGAGGAAGAATCGGAGCGAGGTGCTTCCCCGAGGCTGAGGCGGGCTGGTGCGGCGGCGGCTGTTACTAAAGCCGATTTACAACTGTGGGCGGCTGAAATTAAGGACGAGGTGGCGGCCGTGAAGGGAAAAATCAAGGAGGCGGTGAAGGAGATCCGGCAGGACTTTGCGGATCTGCTGGGCCGGGTGGAGGAGACTAGAGAAGCGCCTCGGGGAGCAGGAAGAAACTGTGCTCAGCATTACTAGCCAGATGAAGACAGTACAAAAAGATATATTGGACTGTTGTGCACAAGTGGAAGACCTGGAGAATAGGTCGAGGCGCAACAATGTGCGGATCCGGGGGGTTCCGGATACGGCAGAATATGGGGATGCTACGGCTGTGGTGCAGGAGCTCTACCGGTATATGATGGATGATGTGGGGGAATCTACATCTACTGCCACTCCTGGGGGCCTGAAAGTAGATAGGGCCCACCGCACGCTGGGTCCTAAAAATGGGGACTACCCGAGAGATATAATTGCTTGCATCCATCATTTTCCAGATAAAGACCGTCTGGTGAAGAAGGCTAGAGACTTGGGTGTTATTCCCTGGAAAAATCTGAAGGTGGAGATATTTCAGGATCTATCGTCCATCACTCTGCAGAAGCGGCGAGAGTTCCGGCCGCTGTTAGAGGTGTTGAAGAAGAATAATGTGCGCTATCGCTGGCTCTTTCCCTTCGGTCTGTTGGTGACTCTTAATGGGGTACACAAGCGAGTAACGACGGTGGCGGAGTTGCAGGCAGTGCTTCTGAAAGAGGGCTTGGTAACCCCTGGAGATTCTGTCTTGAGCAAGTTATCGGCGCAGAAGATGGAGCGTTATCAGTGGAAAGCGGTGCCACAGAGGCGGAGAGGGAGGCAGAGCTCCCGCCCTGAGGGGGAGACGACCGACCAGAGGGCGGCACCTTCTACAGACACCTGAAAGGCTGGCTGAGCGTGCTGGTGTTTATTCATGGAAGAGATATGGACCATGGTGTTCATTTCATGATGACTCTGGGTGTGTGCGGGGGAGTGTATGGTTGTGAGTCTGAGAAGTGGAGGGAGGGGGGATTTTGACTGGAGGATGAGTGGCTGGGGGGGGGAGGTTCATTGGTGGTGTCATTGGGGGGTGGTGGGGTCACTTGAAGTCTTGGAGGGAGTGGAGAGAGAGGAAGTGTGGGATTGGAGGGGAGGGGGGTGGGGCAGACAGGGGGGGAGGGGGGAGGGCGGGGTGGTGGGGTTGGGAGGGGGAGTGACTGGGTGGCAGAGGGGGATGGCGGGGGGACGGGAGTTGGTGTTGAGTGCGTATTCTATGGTTTGGAATGGGGGGGGCTAATGTTTTACGAGTGGGCAGTCTGAATGTCAAGGGACTTAATATGCCGCGTAAGAGGCAACTGTTATTGAAGGAAGTTAAACGCCTATGTTTTGATATTTGCTTTGTTCAAGAAACTCATTTTGTAAAAGCAGGGGAAAAACTTGCACAGTTCCGTGAGTACCCCGTGAGGGCTTGGGCCTCCAATAGGTTGGAGCGGAAAAAGGCTGGGGTGGGGATTCTGTTTTCTCACAAGTTGAAGGTGGTCCCGGATCGGGAATGGAGGGATGAGGGAGGGAGGTGGATTATCTGGACTGGTACGGTTGATGGAATTAAGGTAACTTTGGTTAATCTGTATGCACCTAACTCACAACAGGGCCATTTTTTTGACACTCTCCTGTTAAAAATTTTATCGGTTAAGGTAGGGCACTTGGTGGTGGGGGGGGATTTTAATTTGGTCCTTAACCCGGACTGGGATTCCACGGGCAAGGGGGGAGATAGACTTAAGAGTGATAGGAAATGTATGAAGAGATTTCTGGAAGTCCTTAATGTGGAGGATGGGTGGCGGGTGCAACATTGGATGGGTAGGGACTACACTTTCTACTCACCTGTACATGAGGTATACACTCGCATTGATTTGATATGTGTGGATAAAGGGTGGGGGGGAAAGTTGATAGACACCAAAATTGATACCATTGGATGGTCTGACCATGCCCCGTTATGGATGGATCTGAGCTGGGGAGGGCCTAGGGGGGGGGATACGTATTGGAAATTAAATGATACCTTGTTGGGGGATCCGGCGATAGTGCAAAAGTTGGAAACGGGGATCTATGATTTCTTAGAGTTTAATAATGTGGATCTGTTCTCCCCCATGACGATATGGGAAAGTTTAAAGGTGGTGTTAAGGGGTGAGTTGATCTCTATAGCAGCCTATAAGAAAAAGACCCGGCAGCAGGAGGAATTGCAGCTCCGGGAAACGCTTCGCACTCTGGTGGACCAACATAAGCGGGGACAAGGGGGCCCGCAGTTGAGGCTTAGGCTTCAGGAAACCCGAATGGCTCTCGGGAAGTTGGAGGATGAGGCGATTAAATTTAATCTTGAGAAGTTGAGGCTTAAATTTTTTGAATCTGGGAATCGGGCCAGTAAACTCTTGGCTCACAGGGTCAAATTGC
This sequence comes from Geotrypetes seraphini, assembly GCF_902459505.1. Classification (NCBI taxonomy): domain Eukaryota; kingdom Metazoa; phylum Chordata; class Amphibia; order Gymnophiona; family Dermophiidae; genus Geotrypetes; species Geotrypetes seraphini. The sequence continues at coordinate 183,385,051 of NC_047087.1, forward strand.
ACCAATCTAGGGGTAACATCTTGGCTATTAAAGATCGCGATGGCAAGGTACTTACCGATGATGTAGACATACAACGGCGGTTTAGGGAGTTTTATCAAGAGCTCTACACTCCGGAGCTGGAGGGCTCTGTGGCTGAGAGCCAAACCTATTTACGGGATTTGGGGTTGCCTACTTTGTCTAGCTCAGATGCACAGGGGCTGGAGGGGGATATTACAGTGGAGGAGGTATTGCGAGTTATACGACATTTGAAGCCGGGAAAATCCCCTGGGCTCGATGGATTTACGGGGCTGTTCTACAAGAAGCTTTCTCCCTTGGTTGCACCTTTATTGGCTAGATTATTTAACTCTCTGAAAGAGGGGGAGCGCTTGCCTTTCTATATGCGTTTGGCTGGGATAACGATACTTCCTAAACCGGGGAAAGATGAAACTATGTGTGGAAGCTATCGCCCTATCTCTTTGTTAGGTATTGATACCAAAATTTTGGCCCGTATTTTGGCTGATAGGATGGCGAACCATATGCCAGAATTGATTCACCCAGATCAAGTGGGGTTCATTGGGGGGCGTCAGGCGGCTGATGGGATTAGGCGGGTGCTCAATTTGGTGTGGGAGGCTCGAAGATCAGGGTCCTCTTGGGTGGCGGTTGCGGTGGACGCCGAAAAGGCGTTCGATCGGGTGGATTGGACGTTTATGGAGGCTGTCCTGCGCCAGATGGGATTTGGGTCGCGATTTATTTCTTGGATTCTTACTCTCTATCATAACCCGATGGCTTGTGTCAAAGTTAATGGGGTCTATTCCAAACCATTTGAGCTACATAGAGGAACGAGACAAGGGTGCCCGCTCTCTCCCCTGTTGTTTGCTTTGGTGATCGAGCCGTTGGCACAGTGCATCCGTCTTTCTCGGCTGGTGAAGGGGGTACAAGTGCAGGGGGTTGAGCATAAATTGTCCCTTTTTGCAGATGATATTTTGGCCATAGTGGAGGGTTCGGAGAGGTCGCTTCTGGCTTTGCGAGATCTGATGAGAGATTATGGGCGGATTTCAGGCTTTAAGGCTAATCTGTCTAAGACAGAGATATTGAACATTTCGGTGCCAGTTGAGGTGGCTCTGGAACTGCAAGGTAGGGTCCCCTTCCGTTGGGTGAAGGGCCCTATTAGATATTTGGGGATTCAGCTCGGGGTGGACTGGACTACACTGTTCCACCTTAATTATCTTCCTTTGGGTGCGGCTTTGCAGCAGGACCTTGATAGATGGGACCCCTTGTACCTTTCATGGATGGGTAGAATGGAGGTGGTGCGTATGATGGTCCTACCCAGATTTCTTTATCTTTTTCAAGTTCTTCCTGTTGAAGTTCCTAGAGTGTATTTTATTCGCTGGCATAGGTCTCTTTTACGCTTTATATGGGGGGGCGGCGACCCAGGGTTGCGAGATATGCTATGTTCAAATTTAAGGAGGAGGGGGGCTTGGGGATACCCAATTTGGAAATTTACTATCGGGCTGCGCAGCTTAGGGCGGTGGTGGATTGGCATGCGACTCCGGCCAAATTGTGGGTTCGGCTGGAACAGGGTCTTTTGGGGGATCTTCTTGGGGGTCCCAGGGGCATAACTGCTCTTTCTTATTTACCGTGGGTGGGCTTACGGGAGAAGGAAATTGCTACTCTCTCTAATCCCTTCATAAGGTGGACACTACGGGTTTGGTTGGGGGCCATTAAGAAATTGGTGGGTAAGGTGAGGGGACTACATCTTCTGCCTATTCGGTATGCGGAGGATTTCCTTCCGGGTAGGGAGGGGGGAGTCTTTCGCAGGTGGGAGCGGGGCGGGCTGAGGTGCTTTGGCCAGCTGTTGCAGGAGGAGCATATCATGGGATTTCCTGAGGTCCAAGCCTCTTTTCGCCTGGAGCAGCGTGATTTATTCCCCTACTTACAGGTGAAGGACTACGTTATGCGCACTAAGACGGGGGACCTCACCGCTTATAGGCGCTCGAGGTTTGAGTTGATGTTGGGGGATCCGGTGCGTCGGGGCTGCATCTCACAGTTGTACCGGTTATTGCACGCCGACCCTGATCAGAAGACTTCTTATATGCGGGCATGGGAGATAGATTTGGGGCTCACCTATACGACGGAGGAATGGGAACAAATTGCATTGCGAGTACACCATGTGGCGGTGGCTCCGCAGTTGGTGGAGAATGCTCTTAAGTTACTTGTGAGATGGTATGTTACACCTGCGGTGCTTAACAAGATGGGCACCTCATGTACAGGGGAGTGCTGGAGAGGGTGTGGGCTGCGGGGTACGTTCTTTCATATGTGGTGGGAGTGCCCTCACATTTTGGGCTATTGGACTCAGGTGTTCCACTATGTGGGGCGACTTCTGCAATGTCACTTGCCGTATAGAGCGGAAACTGCTTTGTTGGGGGTACTCCCAGGGGGGGTGGAAGACACGCAAGACAAGATGGCGCGTCTGGCTTTTACAGCTGCTAGGCTAGTGTTGGCTTTTCATTGGAAGAGCCCCACGATACCCACGGTGGCAATGATGCGAGTAAAACTGGGCTGGGTTTGTGAGAAATTTCGGCTCTCTGCTCTACTCACCCGCCAGAGGCGACAGTTTGAGGATCTTTGGGGCAGGTTCTTGGAGGTGGAGGGAAGTTCTGAGTTTCCTGTACTGGAGTCACAGAAGGATTAATAGCACATGGGGGACTCCTTTACAGTCTGGACTCCTGTCCCTTCCCTTTCCTTCTCCTTCTTTTTTCTTGGTGTTTCTCATGGTAGGGGGGGGGGGGGATTTTGTTGTTGCTAATTGGGAATGGGTAACCTGGCTGGTTCTTTGGGGGGGAGGGAGGGATGGGTTGGGGAGGGGGAGGGAGTTGGGGGGGAACTGTCGTGGGGGGAGGGGTGTTTCATTCTATATACACTGTATTTCTGCTTTTCTGGTTATGCCTTGTTATGTAAACTTGGGCACAGTGTTCAAATAAAGAATTACAAAAACAAAAAAAAAAAAAGAGTTAGCACCACTAGGCGCCATTTATAGAATCGGAGACAAAATGTCTGTCTTGAAGCTTGATGACGGCCATGATAATTCTATTCACTTGAAATCAAAGAACAGGGTATATTTTTAAAATTATTTATAGCCTACCTATTAAACTAAGTGGGCATCTGTTTTGCCCTCATTTGCTTGATTGTGTATACAGTATTTGTTAAGCACTGTCTGTGATGGATTATATTGTCTGCGTAGAAAATGGGGTTATGATAGTAGCACTACAAGTTTTGTAGTGTAATAGGCTCTTTCAGAGCACATGTTCAACTTCCAGTGTCGGGGGGGGGGGGGGGCAAGCATGCCAGAAGAGTCCCTTTCTTCTCTCTGTCAGGTTTGTAGAAAGTTAGTCTGCAACATGTTTCTTCTGGGAGCTGAAACAGCCATGCTGTAGTACGGTTGGATGAGCCTTTCAAGTCTATTGCGATTCTATCAAGATTTTACCAGTTTCAGCGTTTAAACAGCATTATTACTCAGCATGTTGCTGAAAGCTGGTTGAGAACAGGACTTCCAGTTTGCAAGGCAATACCTCTTGTCCAGCACATCTGAACTGTAAGTTATTTTTCCTCGTTTGACTATTGTATTAAAGAAGATTTTGGTTCAAGAGCTCATAAGTCTTCTCATTAGGCTCAGTTTTGCTAAACATATGTAGCTAATAAAAACAATTTTTAACAACTAGCTGCAAAAGTACCCACAAATTACACTGTGAATCCACTGTCACTCTGAGACTTACAATTTGATCTTTCACTGGAATATCCTAATCTTGAACTTGCTGGAAGAAGACATATCATGATCCCTATGTCGTACCAGCATAATCTGTGTTACCTAAGCTCAGAATTCATTTTCACACATCCAACAATGTATACTCTAAATCAGGGGTGTCCAACCTCGGTCCTTGCCAGGTTTTCAGGATTTCCCAAATGAATATGCATGAGATCTGTTTGTATACAATGGAAGCAATGCATGCAAATAGATATGCAAAATCACTGGGGAAACTGTGAAAACCCGACCAGATTGGAGCCCTGGAGGATTTCCCCAGGTCCATCTTAATAATGGCTTATGGACTTTGGTTTTAGGAAATTATCCAAACCTTTTTTTAAACCTTGTTAAGCTACTACCACTATTATTTCTAAAGTGCTACCAGACGCACGCAGCACTGTACATTTAAACGCAGGAGACAGTTCTTGCTCAAAAGAGGTTACAATCTAATTATGACAGACAGAGGACAAAGGTGAATTTATACGTGATGCTTACGTGGGAATTTACAAGGGGCTTAAGAGGTGGAAGGGAGCAGGGTTGTAAGAGGGAATTACAACAGATATTGGGAGCTTTAGATGTTGGCGCAGGGTAGGATTTAAATGCAGCTTCAAATAAAGTGGGCTTTAAGCATGGACTTGGAAATGGGAATGGGGCTCAATGCACTGAGTCAGGCAGTTTGTTCCAGGAAAATGGTGGAGCAAGATAGAAAGGATAGGGTTGGAAGTTGGCAGTAGAGAAGAAGGGAAAGCTTTCTTAGCTGCTGCCACACACTGAACTCGTGTTTCAACATTAGTTCAGGTTTCTTTTTCCCATATGCATCACTTTGCACTTGCACACTTGCACTTGCACACTTGAACATCTGCCATTTTGATGCCCAGTTTCACAAAGTCCTTGTGCAACTTTAACATTTTTGAGCAGCTTTGTATCATCAGCAAATTATTATCTTACTAGTTATTCCCATCTCTAGATATTAATAAGTACAGTAAAACCTTGGTTTGCAAGCATAATTAGTTCCAGAAGCATGCTTGTAATCCAAAGCACTAATATATCAAAGCGAATTTCCTCATAGGAAATAATGGAAACTCATACGATTCATTCCACAACCCAAAAACTTTAATACAAAATATTATACTTACTTGTATTGCAAGACCTCGCTCGTTTAGAACAGTCACTACACTCCTGCAGCGTCAGAGAGAGAAGAACCATTGGCTCAGTTGTGATGATGTGACGCGTGTATACTGTATGTACTCGTATTGCAAGACTTTGCTTGTATATCAAGTTAAAAATTTAATAAAATGTTTTGCTTGTCTTGCAAAACACTTGCAAACTAAGTTACTTGCAATCCAAGGTTTTACTGTATATTATAAAGTAGCGGTCCCAGCACAGACCCCTGGGAAATCCACTATTTACCCTTCTCCATTAAGAATACTGACCATTTATCCATGATTTAACCAGTTCTGAATCCATAATAGGATGGCATCTCTTATCCCATCACTTTCTAATTTCTTCAGAAGTCTTTCATGAGGTACTTTGTTAAATACCTTTTGAAAATCCTAATATGCAATATCAAACAGCTCATCTTTTATCTACATGTTTACTCACACCTTCAAAGAAATGTAGCAAATTGGTGAGGCAAGATTCCCTTGACTAAATTCATTTGGCTTTGTCTCATGAATCCATGGTTATGTATATGTGCTGTAATTTTGTTCTTTAGAACAATGCTGGGAAAGAGCCCACTGTTGTGACACAGGAACATGCATGGTGGGGGGGGGGGGGGGTGGAGGAGATTCAGGATGTTAGATTCAAACATTATTGATGCAAACATCATCAACTACAACATCAAAGCACAACAATAATGCATCAAATATAATAATATAATATAATCATAATAAAAAGACGAAGATTTAAAGGAGATTTGAAATTCATAACCATCAGATCAGAAATCCTCCCCACTCCACAAACAGGACCTCGGAGCAAGGCAGAGCTCCAGCCTCAATGCATCAATGAGAGAATGGTACAGAGAAAGTGGCATAGTAAGGGACAGTAAGGGGGGGGCGGTCCGCCCAGGGCGCTGGCACCCTCCTCCTCTTCGTCCCCCTTCCCTCTCCTCCCCCTTGCTGTGTGTGCACACCTTCTTTCCTCCCGTACCCTTTTAACCGCGGCGCGAGCAGCCACCAACTTGCTGCACACGTTGGGCTTTGGCGCGCTCTCTGATGTCATTTCTGGGAGCTGCACCTAGGAAGTGATGTCAGAGAGAGCAACGAAACCAACGCGGGCAGTAAGTTGGTGGCTGTTCGCACTGAAATTAAAAAGATGCGGAGAAAAGGGGAGGGGAGGGATGCCACTCGCCCTCACTACGCCACTGTACAGCGAAGAAGGCTTTAGGTTTGTTAGCAGTAGAACAGTGTTTTGTGGATAAGGTAGAGCCTTTTCCATCTTAATCAGGGCAGAATTAGAGAATGACATGGGGACAAATTTTTCCCCGTCCCATCCATAAGAACATAAGAAGTGCCATCTCCAGAACAGACCCTAGGTCCATCAAGTCCGGCGATCTGCACACGAAGAGGCCCCGCCAGGTGTACCCTGGCATAGTTTTAGCCCCCGTATCACTCTAAGCTTCTCATAAGGAGATTTGCATCTAGCTTACCCTTACCTATGTCACCTTAAGCCACTCATAAGGAGATGTGCATCTAGCTTAACCTTAAATCCTAGAATGGTTGATTCCGCAATTACCTCTTCTGGGAGAGCATGCCAGGTGTCCACCACTCGTTGCATGAAGCAGAACTTCCTGATATTTGTCCTGAACTTGTCCCCCCTTAGCTTCAGTCCATGTCCTCTTGTTCGTGTCACATTGGACATTGTAAATAATTTTTTTTCCTGCTCTATTTTGTCGATTCCTTTCAGTATTTTGAAAGTCTCGATCATATCCCCTCGCAGTCTCCTCTTCTCAAGGGAGAACAATCCCAGCCTCTTAAGTCGTTCCTCGTATTCCAAGTTCTCCATGCCCTTTATTAGCTTTGTTGCTCGTCTCTGCACCCTCTCAAGCATTTTTATATCCTTCTTTAGGTATGGAGATCAATGTTGGACGCAGTATTCCAAGTGTGGTCTGACCACTCTATAAAGCGGCATTATTACTTTCTCCGATCTACTCGTGATTCCTTTCTTTATCATACCTAGCATTCTATTCACGTTCTTCGCTGCTGCCTATCGATTAATACGCTCAGGTCCCTTTCCTGTTCGGTTTTTCTCAGAGTTGCACTTGACATACTATACTTGTGTTCCTTATTTTTTCTGCCTAAGTGCATCACTTTGCATTTTTCCACATTAAACTTCATCTGCCATTTATCTGCCCAATTCTCCAATCGGCTCAAGTCGCTCTGGAGTTCCTCACTGTCCTTCTGCGATTTGATTGCCCGGCACAGCTTTGTGTCATCTGCAAACTTGATGATCTCACTGGATGTTCCATCCTCCAGGTCATTGATGAAGATATTAAATAAGATGGGCTCAAGTACCGAGTTTTATCCCTGCTCATTCCTGTAAGCTCTGCACAAGCCTTGGACACTCATGATTTTAAAGTGTTTGAGGCTTGTGCAGATGAGGACAGAGCTTGCAGGAGTGGGGCAGTAACAGGAAAAGAACTCATGGGGACAGGGAACCATTTGTCCCCGTGTCATTCTCTAGGTGGAACCAGGCTGCCAACACTAATCTTTAGCAAGGGGAGAAAGGAGTTTTTAAATAAGATCATAGGGGAAAGGTGATAGGAATGTATTGTTTGGAATGGTATACCTTTTTAAAAATACAAATATCCCAGTAGAGAAGTTGTAATAAGGGAAAAAATAGCCCAGGTGGTGGTCAACAAGCAGACTAAAGTTGAAAGCTTCAGAATTATTCCTGTCAACTGGGGAAGAACACAATTTGAATAAATTTAAGAGCTAACTAAAAAGCTTTCTTTTTAAGGATGCATTTGATAATTAGAAAGCTTGACTAGGAGTTTCATTCCAATTCCATAACTTTTCTCTGAGGTTCATTGATCTCTCCCTTCCTATTGTTTTTTACTATAATTGTCTTCTCTCCTATCAACAATTTGTATTTCTTTTCCCATCCTTTCCTCTTGTTTTAATATGTTTGTAAAGTTAGTCTCCAATATGTTTCGTAAGGTTTAGTCCTTTGTTTGTTTTGTTGCCCCCTAAATTTTGTAATTTTACCGATGTGTTCATCGCTTAGAATTTTGAATAAGTGATCAATCAAATTTATAATAAACTTGAACTGCTAAGCAGGTTTGTAAATAAACAAAAAGCAATACTTTGAAATATATGTAAATGCTCAGTGTTCTCTTAGGCTGTGAGACCTGGAAAACTGCATCAAGCATAATGCCAGTCGCAGAAGCCCAAGAGAACATATAACCCAGTTTCATGGGGAGAACATCTTTAAGCTTGCCAGAAAAGTTTCCATTCTATGGGGAAAAGAAATAACGACTTTTCCCACCAAAATTCAAATTGGTGACCAATTGGCTTTCCTTCCTCATTCACCTCAAGCCCCAACCAATTGAGTTTGAGGACCCAGTTTTAAAGACAAACTGGAATCCTCGCAGCGTGATGGCTAAAACATCTATTCTATCTGACCAGACACAGTGAAAGCCAGAAAACTGCAACAAGCATGATTCCAGCTACAGAAGCTTAAGAGAACACATAATTTGTGTTAGGAGTGGGGGTATGAGGATGACTTTTCCCAGCAATGTATCGCCTCCCAAACGAGAGGGTGCTGAAAGGTTTTCAGCCCAACCAACTTCTAAAATTCTGAGCGTTATTTTGCCACTGTAGCTGAAAAGAGTGTTATCTTATTTTGCAAAATGCCAATTTGCAGAATCATAATGCTATATTTTGATATTATTTCAGATCAGTAATTTGACCATGTTAACAAAAAGTATGAAATTTTCAAGTGTGGAACTCTGAACCGTCAAGAAGTTCTTATTCCTGCAAAAGAAAATTCCTCCAAAGGAAATCCATGAATGTATAATGCAAACATTGAGTGACAAATGTTCATCATACATTATAATGAAGAAGTGGTGTGCAAACCTTCAGCATGGAGATTTTGAGATCGAAAATACAGCAAGGTCTCAGAGGCCTCAAACGATGTCATCTACTGAAATTGTTGACCATGTTAATGACCTGATTTTGGCAGATTGGTGAATATCAGCTAAAACAATTGCTGAGATGCTACATATATCTGGGGAAAGTGATGGATATATAATCCTTGAGCAGCTGGGTATGCAGAAGCAGTCAGCCAAGTGGGTGCCCAAAGACATCGAGTGGACACTTCCAAGTTAATTGTGCAGCATTTTCAGCGAGCTGGTACCAACCTTTTGGAACACCTAGTTACTGTTCTAGTTACTGTTGATGAAACATGGTTAAAATCACTATGATCCTGAGACAAAACAGTCCACACAATGGTGGCACTCAGGTTCTCCAAGGCCAAGGAAATTCAAGACCCAAAAGTCAGCAGGAAAGGTTATGGCCAAAGTGGTTTGGGATCAGGAAGGTGTTGACTATCTTCAAGGGGCCAAACATTTAATGCAGAATACTGCTGTAACTTGCTGTGCTGATTTAAAGGAGGCATTGAAAGGAAAAAAAAAGATGGGGGAAGCTGTGGAAAGGAGTTCTTTTTGCAAGTCAATGTACCTGCTTATAAGGCTGGCAAAACGATGGATGTTTTCACGCAGTTGGGGGTTTCAGTGCATAGACCATCCACCCTACTCACCAGATCTTGCTCCATCTATTTTCTGTATCCAAATAAAAAAATAAAAAAAGTTTGAAAGGGCAACAGTTTTTAAGTGATTGAGGCGATTGCAGAATTTCAGTGACCAGACATTGGAGGTTTTTTTTTTTTTGTTTTTTTTTAAGGGTTACAGAAACTGCATACTTGATGTGCTAAATATGTTGAAACTTTGGGATGAATATGTGGAATAATTCGTAAGCTTCATAGCTCCACGTCATTCCCTTCTTGGTTGGGCTGAGAACTTTTCAGCATCCCCTCATTAGCAATTTGATAACTTCCAGTTTTTAGTTTGGTAGAGGGTTGTTTTTATTTTTTAAGCTGTGGTGTTTTAGGGGCATAAAGCCCATTTTTTTTACTTAGGAGCTTTAGATATGAGAGGATAATGGACACTAGTGACCTTGATGCAAGGATTGTTGTGTTTTATTTTTCCCCCTGCATTTTTCAGGGAAAACACAAAGGCAATGCAAGTGGTTTTAAAATAAGCAGCCTTCTGAAACTTGCAGATGTGAAAGGAAACCAGCCACGAGTTACCTTGTTACATCACATCCTGAAGGTACGCTCAGACTCAAATAGAGTTGGAAAGAGTGGGGGAAGGGAGAAATACAGGTAAATAAGTGTGCAGTTTCTTGCCTTTTTGGCCTACGTTTCTACATCTTAATGTTTAAAATAATCAAGACTCTGCTGCAAAAAAGAAAGAATAAGGAATTAAGATCAATATGATTGAAATTGTTTTCATCCATCCAACTAACGTCAAAGTGCTTCTATGACAGTTGGAGGGGGACCTGCTCTGTCAGCCTCGGAGCATCAACCTATAGCTTTGAAGACTGGGAATAATGCTGCTTCTAAGGTGGCTCACTAGCAGCTTTATGCTTTTAAAATGTGATCCTGCAGGTTGCTGAATTCAGTGGTAAATCAATGGACACATTGCTGAAATCCCATCCCCCCAAATAGCAGGTTTAAAATGTCAGTGATGACGCCACACTAAACTGTACCTTAATAAGGTATAGGATAGCGGGATTCACAGAACAAATTTAATTTTGTTCAGTTTCTCGTGAGATTGACTGGTATTTTATTTTGAGCTTTTTACAAAGTTTGTTTTGGGAGCAGTGTGATCAACAGTGTACACTAGCTGAGCAAGAAACCCAGAAATTTCAAGGTTTTCCTGTCCTTTTCAAATTAACAACTTGAAGTGTCATTTGACATTTCCCATTTTCCAAATGTAGGATAAAGCAGGATTGCTGTACAAAATAAAGCCTAATTAAAAACTATTTCCTTTATAGAGCCTTGAGGAAAAACAATCTGATCTTCTGCATCTTCCAAATGATCTTGAATTGGCTTCAAAAGCAGCTACGTATGACCATAACCTTTTTTTTTTTAATATATATATGATTTTCAAACTACAATTGTGCAACAAGTAATTCATATACACAAAATATCACAAGACAAGCACAATAAACTTTCAGACATTAATATACAATTAAATTTTCCCCCACCCTCCCACCTTATACTCAAATAAAATAAAACCTGCAAGAAACTATCCATATATACCCTGAATCAAGTTCCAATGCAACTCCCTTCCCCCACCCCATAACTTTTTTTTCATAATTCCTTAATTCTTTTCTCTTTACTTTACCCAATAAACTACTATAAGCCAAAACATTTTATTTGTTCATTCCATCCCATTAACTCTTTGAAAATCTCTGTATGCATACCCACAAGGAAAACTCTTACACAACCTTCAGTACACACAGTGGCGTACCTAGGGTATGTGGCACCCGGGGCCCATCATTTTTTGACACCCCCCCCCCCCTCATGAAAAATTTTTTTTTTTTTTTTTTTTTGCAATAACCATGAAATGGAATAAATGGTCAGAATAGAAACAGGCAGTGAAAATTTTCTTTTATTGAACCTCATTTATGTAACCATTATTCCAAACATAACATAACATAAATTATGTCGGAATTGTCATGACATCAGAAGTACATATGGAGTAGTTGCAGGTGATGCTTGGGACAGTTCTGATTATGTTAGTTTGGTTTTATGTGTTTTTTGAATAGAAGGGTTTTTATTTCTTTTTTTAAGGTTTTGTAGTTTGTGGTCGAGGTCAATAGGTTGTAGAGTTGGGGGTCAAGTGTTGCAGCTCGAATGGCTAGGAGGTTGTCGAACAGTTTTTTTCTTTTGACGTTTTTGGTTGGAGGGTGTGTGAATGGTGCGTGAGTTCTCCTATGTCTGTTTGAAGTGGATTGAATTATTTAGCTGAAGAAATTAGTTACCCCCCCATTCCACACACATTAATTCTCTTCCATTTTTGTTCCCATTATAAAAAACACTGATAAGTTCCCAGGAAAAAAATACATTAAAATAAGAAGTGAAAACAAAGGCCCCTACAGATGAGAACATAACATAAGAATAGCCTAACTGGGTCACACCAATGGTCCATCATGCCCAGTAGCCCATTCTCATGGTAGCCAATAGTGCTGCCCGATTCAGAGAAAAATATTTCATTCGATTCGATTCACCCTGTTGAATCGATTTTTCGATTAGATTCACTGTTAATGACACCGCTTTTTAAGTTTAAACAAAGTATAACAATAAATTTCACAACAACAATAAATTTCACAAAGTACTTAAAAAAAAAAAAATCACATTTTTCCATTAAAGCAGTTCTGGAGACATTTGCTTGAACAGTCTTTTTTCCCAGTCCATAAGCAAGCAATATGAAAAAGATTTCCTTAATTATCTACTCAAACATTTTTGCTATTTACTTTCATTGTACCTAGACTATTATTCAGTAGAAAAAATTTAGTTTGTTCAATCAAGCAGAACATTCACTCATAGAAGTCCAATGTCCACACAGGATTTGATTGAACAAACCATATTTTTTCTACTGAATAATAGTTTAGGTATACTGAATAGCAAAAATGTTAAAGCCACACAGAAAAGCAGTAAAAGTCAATAGGTTCTCCAAGTGGGAACAACCTGATGTCTCAGCACTTGAGGAAAAGACCACGTAATAATGTTTATAAGATAAATCATATAAATGATTATACTGAAGCAGGGTGTCCTCAGCGTGAGAGGTAAGCGAGAGGAGAGAATTCTCCAGTGCTTTACACAATAAGGCTCCTCTGCCTGCAGTGCACACCATCATAGGACACCTCAGGTGTGCTCAAATTAATCAATGTGATAAATTAAACAGTGATAAACAATTGGTCAATCACAAGAGTGCAAGATCAAACAGGTTGTTCCCACTCAGAGAACCTATTGACTTTACTGCTTTTCTGTGTGAGTAGATAATTAAGCAAATTTCTGATAGCCTACAGAACTGATTCTCACCTTCCATCCCCAGCCCCCAAGACTTACCAGACCCCCCCTGCCGATGCATTTACTTACTGCCTGAACTGGATATTAAATCGTGGGGAAGAGAGGAGAAATGCGGGGAAAGAGCCAGCCAAAACTAGTATTTGTTGCTGCTGAGTGCACCAATCCAGGGCAAGCAGACGCTTCCCCCATGTCTTAATAACAGACAATGGACTTTTCCTCCAGGAATTTGTCCAAACCTTTCTTAAAACCAGCTACGCTATCTACTTTTAACATAACTTCTGGCCACTTCATTTTTAAGCTTAGATCTTTCCTTCCAAACAGAGACCTTGCTAGATGTCAAATACAGCACAAGGTAACTTCACATGGACTTAACTGTGCAGGAAATGAATCTCCTCATACACCCACCATATAGTGCAAAAATGTGCAAAGGTCTGTTTTTTTCTTTCGATCACTACATAGCCTAATGCCACACAAGCAGCGCTGTTACAAACATATTCTGAAGGTCAATGCTAAGGTTGACAAAGTTTCCTTCCTTGGACCAGAAGGAGATACTGACAAACCACTGGAAGAGATTCTAAAACAACTACCCAGAAATAACACCCAAAGACCCACTCAGTGTGTGAACCAGTTGAGTGGAGTGGACTAACTGGGGGTGGAAATGGGCCCAGAGTTTGCTCAGCAGAATTTCCCAGACTACCTCTTCCTCTCAACACACTGACATGCTACCACCACCACCAACACTAGGAACACCTCACCGAGTATGCCAGCAATGCTTATAAACTTTATAAAACACATTATTATATTTTCTTATAAAGTATATATTTTAACTGAACTCAGCCTTGCCATTCACAAAAATAGAAAAGTTCCCATTTCAAGCTGTCTCATGTACACTTTTCAAATCTAACATATTGTAATCACAAAACAGAAAATAAAATTATTTTTTCTACCTTTTGTTCTCTGATCAATATTCAAATCTTGTTGGTCCCAGGCTCTTGTTGTCTTGCTTGCCAGGGTCTACTTTCTCCGTGCTAACCATCCGTCTGCCATCTCTGTTCTCCCCTTCCGTTTCCCTTCCCTCTCCCGGAGATCTGGCATCTTTCCTTTTTTTTGTCTCCATCCACAGATTCACCTTTTCTCAACTCCCCACCACCCCAGGATCCACCATCTCTCCCTTTCTGTTCCCAACTATCCTCCTATCCAGTATCTCTATCCCCCCTCCACACCATCCCCTGTTTCCAAGTTCTCTCCCTTTCTGTTCCTTCCCTCCCTAAATCCCATTATGCACCATCTCTCTCCCACTCCTCTGTTTTTAGACCCATTATTTCTAACCCCCAAAGTCTGGCATATGCACGTATCTTTGAACCCCCCCTTCCCTCTCTCCCTCTGTGTACTTTTACACCAGGACCCCCCCTCCCCCGAAGGTCTGTCCCCCCTCAGAAGGGCTACACCCCACCCCTGAAGACCTGCACCCCCCGAAGGACTTTACCTCCCACCCGAAGGTCTGTCCCCCTCTGAACGCCTAAACCCCACCCCTGAAGGCCTGCACCCTCCCCGAAGGATTGTACCCCCCACCCGAAGGCCTGCACCCACCCCGAAGGCCTGCACCCACCCCGAAGGCCTGCACCCACCCCGAAGGCCTGTCCCCCCCCCTTGAAGGCCTGACCCCCCCTTGAAGGCCTGCCTGCTTGTCCCCCCTTGAAGGCCTATCCCCCCTTAAAGGTCTGCCTGTCCCACCCCCTTGTAGGCCTGTCCCCCCTTAAAGGTCTGCCTGTCCCACCCCCTTGTAGGCCTGTCCCCCCCTTGAAGGCCTGACCCCCCCTTGAAGGCCTGCCTGCTTGTCCCCCCTTGAAGGCCTGTCCCCCCCTTGAAGGTTGGCACCCCCCCAAAGGCCTGCACCCCCTTGAAGGCCTGCCTGCTTGTCCCCCCTTGAAGGCCTGTCCCCCCCCTTGAAGGTTGGCACCCCCCCAAAGGCCTGCACCCCCTTGAAGGCCTGTCCCACCCCCTTGTAGGCCTGTCCCCCCCTTGAAGGCCTGCCTGCCTGTCCCCCCCTTGAAGGCCTGCACCCCCTTGAAGGTCGGCACCCCTCCTGAAGGCATGCACCCCCCCTGAAGGCCTGTCCCCCCCCCTTGAAGGCCTGTCCCCCCCCCTTGTAGGCCTGTCCCCCCCCCCCCTTGTAGGCCTGTCCCCCCCTTGAAGGCCTGCCTGCCTGTCCCCTCCTTGAAGGCCTGCACCCCCTTGAAGGTCTGCACCCCCCCCCGAAGACCTGCACCCCCCCTTGAAGGCCTGCCTGCCTGCCTGTCACCCCCCTCCCCCTTGAAAGTCTGCCTGCCCGCCCGCCCCACCCTGAAGGCCTGATGCCCCGACCCACCCCGAAGGACCATTCGCCCCCCTGGCCTCCCCGCACTACCTATGAAGCAGCCGCAGCAGGATCGCGACGTCAGCTATCTTTGCGCTGCTTAGGAGCTGCTTCCTGCGCCGGGCTACCTTAAGCTACTGCCCCCCCCACGCCCGAAGGACCGCTCGCCCCACTGACCTTCCAGCACACCTATGAAGCAGCCTGCAGCAGGATCGCGACGTCAGCAATCCCTCAGCTGCTTGGGCGCTGCTTCCTGCGCCGCGGTCCCGCCCCCTCCTCTGACGTCAGAGGAGGGACGGGACCGCGGCGCAGGAAGCAGCGCCCAAGCAGCTGAGGGATTGCTGACGTCGCGATCCTGCTGCGGGCTGCTTCATAGGTGTGCTGGAAGGTCAGTGGGGCGAGCGGTCCTTCGGGCGTGGGGGGGGACTGAGCGGCAAGGCCGGGAACACCCCCTCAGGGCTGGTACCCGGGGCGGCCCGCCCCCCCCCCGCCCCCCCCCTAGGTACGCCACTGAGTACACACACTATATACAGTTAACCCAGACATGCGAGTTATCTGTCTATAAGATGGGTCAATAATTAGTAGGTAACAGAAGACCAAAGCTCTTTGTCACTGCAAACAACAATGGAGTGGACTACAAACAAAGTAGGCTGATGTGAGCAGCAAACCAAGTGGTGTTGAAATAACAACTCGTGTCGACTTATTAAGTTTTGGCTAACTGGCCTATATCAGGAGTCAAATTTGCCAATAAAAGCAGTGTAGAAATGGGAGTCAAATGAATGTATACAATAATGGAACCAATCCTCTATAATAGTGGTTCCCAAACCTGTCCTAGGGGACCCCCAGCTAGTCAGGTTTTCAAGATATCCCTAATGAATATGCATGAGAGAGATTTGCATATAATGGAAGTGACAGGTATGCAAATCTCTCTCATGCATATTCATTAGGGATATCTTGAAAACCTGACTGGCTGGGGGTCCCCCAGGACAGGTTTGGGAACCATTACTCTATAAGAACGTTGAAGGAATGGCGCCATACACAAATACATTTTGTCTCCTGTTTCTACACTGTTTTTATTAGCAAATTTGATTCCTGATGGCAGGCCAGTTGGTTCAAAACACCACATGTGTCAAGTTTGTTTCAACACTTGGTTTGTTGTTCACATTGACCTACTTTGTTTGCCATCCACTCTGTTGCTCAATAACACTGTAACAAGATTTTATTCATTTATTTATTTTTGTTTGTGGGTAATACATGTTCTTTCTTAATTACCTGTTCCACAAAAGTATGGAAAATGGCTTATCATTCCCCTCAAACTTTGTTTTTGTGACCAAGACATTAATATTTTGAAATGTTACCTTTTTTGCAGAACATTCCAGATTGATTACAACAGTGTCTCTCAAACTTTCTTGAGCCGGGGCACACTAAAGGTAGTAGCCACGGCTTGAGGCACCCCAGATGTGTGCGGATGTCGCCATGATGACATCACACACATGTGTGACATCATCACAACATCTGAGCATGTGCAGAGGCCCTCCAGATGGGCCCTGAGACACCAGTAGGAGGGTGCCAGCAAGGAAGAGGGCCGGAGAGAAGGAGAGGCACTGGCGCCAGCTGATTGCCTACAGCAGCGTTTCTTAACTACTTCAAGCTAAGTACCCCAACCACAGACCTCCCTAGGCCCACCCAAGCTCTGCCTCAGATCCCATGCACTTTACGAATGGTAATGCAATTTTTTCCATTCATTTTTCATATACAGAGCAGATATAAATTCTCAAAACTGACGCATTTCAATCACTATATCAAAAATAAAATCATTTTACCTACCGGCAATCCTCTGCAGGCTGCTATAATTAGCTTTAAAGGTGAGACCGGGAGGCCAGGGGGGAACATGCAGGCTTTCGGCGAATCGGGCAGCGCTGGCGCTGCACCGTGTAGGGAAGTCAACTGGCAGGTGCCTCTCTTCCTCCTCAGTGTGCCGCAGCACACTTGGAATCTTATGAGGCTACACTAGTGTGCCTCGGCATACAATTTGAGATACACTGGATTACAAGCTGAGTAAACTTAGGGGCAATTTTACCTACTACCCCAAAGAGAAAGCAGCTATCTTTAGAAGTGAGCAGCAAGTCAGAGTGTGAGAGAGAACTTAGATCCAATTTACAATATTGGTGGCTCAGCTGATGAGAGAAACCATGCTATCAAAACCAAAACGACAACTTGATCAGAGATCTTGGTCTCGCCCAAGTCTAGTGCTGAGCTTTTGATGTCTAGGCTCAAGCAGTGGAACTTGTTGGATGAAAGTGTACAAGTCGCAGATTAGAGGAAATGTCACCAAGCTATTTCCACCTTCACCTATCAAGATGGGCTCCGCTTCTGCCACAATGTGAGCAGTCAAGTCAACTGGAATCACCTGTATCCTGAAGGAGTGGCATCTCTCCATGTACAGCTCATCTAGCAGCATCAAAGCCGAGCTGCTCCATAAAGGGAATAAGTACCTGTATTTCTTCCAATGGCTCACTCAGTGCACCTCAAAGAGGATTACAGCTGCATCGAGACCTTACTAGGCGCCTTGAGGTATGAGTATGACTGGGAGGTCATCAGAGACTTCAAAATAGTGGCATTATTAATGGGTCTCCAAGTTTCCCTGCTATCTCTGCCTTTGGGACTAGAGAGTTGCGCGGGGACAGAAATCTCACCCATCTCTGTGAGGAATCCCTCCCATCCCCATGAGGAATCCCTCCATCCCCGCCCATCCCTATAAACTTCAGAAATAGTTATTTCATTTAATTATGCTACTGAATTAAAGGCTCTGGTAGAAACCCGTTTACAAAATATGTATTCTTCCCAATTAATATTTCCAAATTAATAAAGTCTCTTTGCTTATTTGTAAATGGGTTTCTACAAGAGCCTCTAATGTTTATAAATTTTTATCAACACAACTAATATACTACTTTATCCTGAAGCAAAAAAAAGAAATATAATTTTTTTCCTACCTTTGTTGCCTAGTTTCTGCTTTCCTCATGTTTTCATTCAATTCCTTCCATCCACTATCTCTCTTCTCTCTGAGTCTTCCATTTGCTCTGTTACTGTGCCTCTCCCTTTCTCCCCCCTTCCAAATTGGTCTGGCACCCATCTTCTTCCCTCCACTCCCCCCATAGTCTGGCATCTCTGTCTTCTTCCCTGCCAGCGCCCTTCGCCCCACTCTCTCTTCCCCATTTCCCTTAAGCGCCCTTCGCCCCACTCTCTCTTCCCCATGTCCTTTCAGCATCTTTTCCTCTCTACTCTGTCTTTCCTCCCTTTCTCCCTCCCTGCCCCTTACCTTCGTGGCACTTCCCCGCCCGACAGACAACAGAACAGGCCCGGTCCGACAAACCTCCCTGCCCTGAATCCAGCTGCTGTAAGAAGGTAATTTAGATTCGCAGCTACAGGGCAGGGAGGTTTGTTGGGCCGGGCCTGTTGTCGGTCGGTCGGTCGGGGGAAAGCGCCACGAAGGTAAGGGGATCTGGCCGGCTCTGCACCTCCCCCTAAGGCTGCCCCGAGGCAGACTGCTCCCTCCCGCCCCTCCCCTTGGTACGCCATTGCCTTGAATTTTTCCTACCTGCCCTGCCGCAGCGCACAGCCAACCGGAAATCTTCCCGATGTCAGCGCTGATGTCGGAGGGAGGGAGGGCTTTGCTTAAGCCCTCCCTCCGATGTCAGCACTGACATCGTGGAAGACTTCCGGTCGGCTGTGTGCTGTGGCAGGGCAGGTAGGGAAAAGAAGATGAGCCTCGCGGCTCGAGTGCATCCAACCCCACAGGAACCCCGCAACCCTAGGGGGCGTCGACACGGGATTCCCGTGACAAGAAGGGGGAACCCACGGGATCCCCGTCGTCCCCGTTCCTGTGCAGCTCTCTATTTGGGACAACAGGTGCCCAAAGGCAGACAAACCAAAGGTGGGACTGGCCACAGTGGACCAAGGGGAAGATTCTCAAAATTTTAACTTTGGTCACTAAATTGGGTCCAGCTGGTTTAGCGTTCATGTATTTTAGCATTGGATTATCAAAACTACTTATGATCTTTTCCGAGCTTCCTAGCAGTCTCCAACTCTGCTATGCAAATGTATTACGAGGTCATTAATATTTAAACAAGCTCTCCAAACGATTCTCTATTATTGCAGAGTGATTCCCTAATTTTGTGAGCAAAATTTTCCAGCAGGTCTGAGCTGTCCTAGCCAGCCTTTGTGGTCAATGCCTGAACACTGATTGGCTTAGGCACTGACAGAAAATTTTGCCATCATTAAGCAATACCCCCCTCCCCCAGCAGTGGGAGAGATGACCACTCTCCCACGCCACTGCCCTTAAGTAGCCCCCCTGATACCCCACCTGGCCATGGGAGGGATGCCCATTCCCTCCCACCACCAAACAACCACCTCAACATGCCCCCTGGCAGTTGGGAAGGATGCCCACTCCCACCGCCAAACAAACTCCTGGCAATGGGAGGGATACCAATGCCCTCCTGTCCCCCTGTCCCCAATGACCCCCCGCCCCACCTTTTTTACCTCCTACTTCTGGCCAGCAGGCTTGCCTCTTCAAAATGGGTTGCCTTCCCCGCCCTGGTGCATCCTGGGATGTGCCTGGGAGGGGCCTTAGGTATCTGGGAGAGTCAGAGCCTTGGACCCCACCCTAGCATATCCCAGGATGCACCAGGGAGGGGAAGGCCGCCAATTTTGAAGAGGTGGGTCTGCTGGCTGTAGATAGGAGGCATCCTGGCCAGCCTTCGTAAACAAGATAAGGGGTCATGGGGTTGTTGGAGGTACAAGGGGGATCATTGGAGGTGTGGCGGGAGAGAGTGAGCATCCCTCCTGCTTCTAGGGGGGCGTCGGGAGGGGAGTTGCTTGGTGGCAGGAGGAAGTGGGCATCTCTCCCACTTCCAAGGGAGTTGTTGGGGGGGGGGGTTGCTTGACAGTGGGAGGGAGTGGGCATCTCTCTGGGTATTGGAGGGTTGCTTTGCAGTAGCGGAAGGAGGGAGTGGGCATCCCTCCTGCTTGGGGGGTGTCAGGGGTGGGGTTGCTTGACTACAGCGGTGGGAGGGAGTGGCACCCGTCCTGATACTGTTGGGGGTTGCTTGACATCAGTGACAGGAGGGAGTGGGCAACCCTCCTGTCGGTCTTTGATTTGTGGTCTTCAAAAAAAATGTTATTTTTATTTTTGCACATGTTTCTACACGTCAATCACTTTCACCAGCAATTGGCACATTCAAATTTAGAGACCCTCCGTGACTCTCCACCAACCTAATTTGCATGCATGGTTTTTTAAAGTATGACTCGCCTTTTTGAAATCATTACAGTAGCAGCTGCAACAGTGGCCAGTTGGATTTTACCACAAAGATTTGAGAATCTTCTCTCAAGTTCTCTGTGGGGGGAAACAACGTTAAATGGGAACCACAGGTGGACCCCGGGAAGGTGCTGATGCCACCACTGCACGTCAAATTGAGCCTAATGAAGCAATTTGTCAGAGCTCCAGATAAAGAGTTGGTAGCCTTCAAGAATCTTCAAGACATCTTCCCTAATCTGTCTGAAGCAAAGGTCAAATCTGGTGTCATCGAACCACAGATAAAGAAGATACTGGAGGGCAAGGAATTTCCCAAGAAGCTAACTAGGAAGGAGAAAGAGCTTGGAACAGCTTTGTCACAGTGGTTCAGTGCTTCCTGGGCAATCACTGTGTGGATGTTGAGAATCTGGTGAGGAATTACAGTATGAGGGGCCACTGAAAAGTTCTTGGCCCAGTCATAAAGAGAATGATGTGGAGCCTTGAAACTTTTATGCCACACTTTTCTTGACACGTTTTGTTTTATTATATTGATGTGAAAAGTGTCGCGAAAGATGTGGAATAATTTGTACGTTTCATGGCTCCACATCATTCTCTTCGTGGGGCTGAAAAATTTTCAGTGGCCCCTTATAAAATGAGCTGTAGGATGTCTCTCAAAGTCAGTGTCCTTGATGCTCAAGGTAAACAGGGGTGCATACTCAGATGAGCAAGGTGAATGCTTTCACCAAGATATACTGGACTTTTGAATGCTGCTACCAAGAACAATATAATGAGAACATGATGGGAGACTATAGCTGGGGGCTGATTCATGAAAGTAACTTACAATATAATGCAAATACCAAAAAAAACTACTCTTCTAAATCTGTGGTCATCTTTGTATAATTTCAAGATAAATACGTGTTAATTGTGATTCATATGTTGCTTTTTGTATGAAAATTTCATTCAATCAAATTACCCCTCCACAACTTATCACTGTAGTTTCATATGATCCTCGGCTGTTTTTTCATTCATGTGTATTCGTTACCGGATCTTTATTATAATTTTTAAATTTTTATGTATTTAAATTATTCAAACTTTAGCCACTTATCTTAATTAGTGCTTTTAGTCGCTCCTCCCAACACAATCACATTCCATTTAACCTTCTTTAGGGGCGAGGTTGCATAAAAAAAGTCCATAAATAAAAGTATTATAAACTTGGCTGAGGTTCTCTCATTACTTAACTCCAAACTGCCAACTCAAGAGTAACAAAACCATACTATGTACTTTAAATGGAGCAGTGCAACAAATTTACAAAAACTTAATTATATTTAAAGAAACACTTATGTGTATCCTAGTGCTTCGCTCTCTCGAGATTCTTATCACACTCCTAGTTATTACTGACCAATTTCTTACAGTGGTGTCTGACGTTATTTCCCCCCCCCCTTTTTTTTCTTTTCTTTTATAGGCGGTAACCTGATGTAGATGTTTTTAATAGGATAGCATTTCCTGCTCTCAGGTTGCTAACCTAATGATGTCACTTAGCAACCAGTCATATCTAAACGCTATTCCCTTAAAGGGTACTCGTCAGTCTCAGATCGGGAAGAGACCCCCCCCCCTCCAAGTTATGACATGTCAATATGTAGTTTTAATAGTATTATATAGTGGACATCCAATCAAGGTCTTCATTTAGCCCAACAGGAGCCATAGATTTTAACCGGAAAATCCATTTTTGTTCTTTTATGGTAGCCAAGTTTTTTAAAATAATTTCCTCCCTCCCTCCTTGTACCATATCTATAATCTGCCATTTAATATCTTTTAGTGTATGGCTCTTTGTTTTCCAATGTTTAACAATGGTAGCCATTTCACTTTCGGTATTCACTCTTGACTTGTGTTCAGTGAGCCTCGCTTTAATAGAACAAAAAGTGCACCCCACATATATTTTATCACAAGGACACTGGATGACATAAATGGCATTTGTTGTAATATATGATGTATTTATTCTGGTATATATTTGTTATCTAGTTGTGGGGCGAGTCCATTTCTTACCAGTCATCACTAGGGGGCACCACTGGTACCACCCACAAACACTATGCGTTCCTTTCTGATTTTCCAGGTACTTCATTTTCAGTAGCCCCTCCCCCCTCCCCCCCCCCCCCCCCCACACACACATACACAAATTTATATTTCTCTGAAAGGCAAATATAGGTTTCAAGTTTATTATTTTTTAATATACCGACCATCGACAAGTATGTAGCCGGTTTACAATGCTAAAATAAATAGGTGGCTTCTGTATAATATTTGTTAATTGAATGACATGCCAGTGTTTCCGAATAATTTGGTTTTCTCTCATTGATAGGGGGGTGAGAATGTCTGCACATATATTAAACCTTGCTCTTTATTTCTTTCTTTAGATGTTGGCAATAACTCCCTCTGGGCATACTTTGCTCTCAAATAGGCTGCTTTAATGATGTGATTTGGATATCCTTTTTAGCAAAATCTCTTCCACAGCAATTTAGCTTGTATTTTATAGTCCATAAGAGATGAACGTAATCTTCTGTTACGTAGAAACTGACTAATGGGCAGACTTGCCCTTAGACGATACTTATGGACTTTTTTTTTATAGAGTCTCGACACTGTAGAAGGTTAAATGAAACGTGATCATATCGGATGAGGCAACTAAAAGCACTAAAAGTTTTTTTAATAATTTATAAAATATATAAAATCAAGTTTCCTAGATTGTATAAGACCAATAGAATTTTATTAGACACGTGGCAAACTTTAAAATTTATCAATAATTTAACAACTATTCCAATCCATAAATCCACGTCAGTCCCTTTGGCTGAACTCCAAGATTCAAATTGGCGGGTTTAAGGTTATCTGAAAACACTGGATGAAGGCAAATATACATACTTTGGATGATGTTATATAAGATGGTAAGCTGCTTGACTTTTCACAATTGCAACACAAATTTGGTCTTAACAAATCACAAAATTATAGATGGTTGCAATTGAAGCAGGCCATTCAGAAGGGGCTCCCTGAATGGAAAAATCTAACTAATCAGCATAGTTTGCCAGTCTTATGTTTTCAGGTAGACTTCTGGGACACCAGACCGCTCAGTGGTATAAATTAATATCTGGATTTTTGAATAAGAAACCAAAGACTGGTCTGCGTTGACGTTTTGAGCATTGAGCTAAAGCATCAAATTACTGTGTCTCAATGGTCACAAATTTGGGCTTGGAGGATGAGATGTATGGCGTCGGCATCTATGAGAAAAACTTGGTGGTTTTTTGTTGTTACATAGAGCAGTCTGGACCCCAGCTCGTTTACAGAAATTAGATAGCTCTAAGTCTAATAGATGCTGGCACTATAAGCTAGAAGCTGGGACATTAGATCATTTACTATTCTATTGTCCATTGATACTTAGTTTTTGGAAGTCCATTTGGGGCCAAGTGAATAATCTACTGGAAAATCCGGTGGCATTATCATAAGATACTGTGTTATTTGGTATTTCCATGAGAGCCAAGAGTCAAATATCTTCTAATAATAATAAACTTTTGCTCATCATGACAGGGGTTGCCATACAGCAAATTATGAAAAATTGGGATTGGCTGAGTTATAATTTTTGGTGGAATTCGTTATGCCAAATCTTTAAAATGGAACAGGTAGTAGCTATACAGCAGGGGCATTTTAAGAAATTTAGGGATGTTTGGGAGCCATTAACAAAATATTGTGTAGAATGAATATTTTCTCCCTTTGTTTAAACACGTCCAGGGTGGAGTGGGGGGGGGGGGGGGGGGAGGGAATATTTTATGATTTCTTATGCTTATGAACAATTGGGTATAAGGGAGGGTGATATTTGATGTGAGTTTGTTTTTGATGGTATAGTAAGTGATATTAAAGGATAAAATGATTGTATCTCATGTTACACTTGTTGAAAGTTTTAAAAATGAATAAAGATTAAAAATAAAAGATCCAGTGACCAGCTAAGGATCATATGATTTGGTTGAATGTAATATTGTGAAATCCCTATACTGAATAGCCTGAAGAATATTGGTTTATATGAAAATTTGGCATTTTCACATTTTAAATAGGAAAATTGCAACATTTGACTATCTTGGTCATAAAAACGTTTTATAGAAATTAACATTTTCTATACTTTTTAAGCTTGAGCAATTAGGAAATTATACTTGCTGTCCAGGATCAAAAATCGTGTTACATAGTAGTAGTTACAAATGTGCGTGCTAAGTTTTTCAGTTTTCACCAAGCAATGTACACAACTTGTAGAATACTATTGGCTGTGTACATTGCATGGTGCAGTTAGGCACACCCACCTATGCCAGTCATTGATCTGTTCTAAGTAGGCTTACCTAACTTTTGATGTGCCAGTGTGATTTTGTGCTAATATTCTAGAATGGCATAGGCACATCCTTAAGCCATTAGTGAATTGGCAGTAAGCAAACTCCTATAGCACCTAAAATGAAAGTACCAGTTTTATAGAAGTGCTGCCTCTGCTCCATTCATCCTGCCATATATACACCATGCAACCCTACCACACCTTACATACCTACAGGATCTTCCTAGAAAAGCATGTACCTTCAGACAACCACAACCACTCCCACTACCAATAAACATGCAGCCATACCTACAAGCCCACCCTAATGACCCTAAACATATACCTCCACCTCATCCACCCATGAATATGTACTCTCCAATTCCACTTTCTCACCAATTGATGGTTACTAGATAGCTTCAGGCCTTAAAGAAGAAGCTGAGCCAGTACCATACTGGTTTTTACTTCTGTTGCATTGAATGGCTGCACGTGTGTATGTGTGGATAATGTTGATGATGGGTGTGGTCATGAATGGAATATTTTTTTGGTGGGTGTATGTCAGATAAGTATGCATGTGGGGGAGGGGGGATTTATCCATGTGATCATCCATTTTTTTTTTCTAATTAGTGGTCTAATGTGCTTTTGCTCCAGAATTAATATTTGCAACGTCTACACAGAAACGAGCAATAATTTAACGAAATTGATGGAGACGATGCACAAAATTTCATCATGCAAAGAAATTGAGGGGCAATATGCAGAAACTATTCAAGTGAGTAAACCAATCTTATGCTTGATTTTTGACCAGGGTTTTTCTTCCATTCTGTGCTTTTTATTTTTCTTGCAGAATGTCAAGATTAAAATAAATAAAAATTAGTTACAGTAGTAATGTATTTAGTTTTTGAGGAACATACATGTATAAGGAGGGATCTTGCTTTGCCTCTGATTTTTTTAAGATTGTGAAGGAAAAATCCAAGTCTAATCATTATAAGCTTGATCTATCAGTCTTCTTTGTGATTTATTTCAGTGTTCTGGCCTTGTGCGCTCTCCCCACAATCACTGCTGCCCCTTCATGTACCCCTCACCCACTACCACTGTTGCCACCGTCACTCTTCCCAATGTGCCATTCCTTCACTACCCTACCTAATCCCTCACCTTGTCACTGAATGAATGGCTTTCTCTCTCCCTTTCTGCCCATCTGTGCCACCAAGTGCTGTGCTATCCTCCCTCCCTTTCCTGTATGGGCCTCATCCAAATCGCTTCTGCATTTTACGCCCCATGTTGGGGAAAATCAAACAGTGAAGAAAGAGGCAGGAGAAGGAAATGGGATTTATTAGAAGATGGAAAGAAAGTCTAAGTGAATGGGGCTGAGGGAAAGATGGCAACAGTCTTAAGCACAAATGAAGATTTTTATAAAATGTGGCATTTCGTAACCAAAGTGAGATTTGTAAGTTCTTGACAACAAATCTTAGTTTTTCAGCATTCAAAAGGGGCAGTGAGATAAGTTGTGTGTGTTTTGACGGCATGCTCCATCTTAGTGGTTCCCTTTCACATGATAGGACCAAAGTACTGTATATGCTATTTGTACATAACTATACAATGTTATATCTTGAATAGCTTCTAAAATGCTGTGTTTTTCTAGAACTATACGAATGCATTTAAAGAATTTGAGACTGAGTTGAAAGCTATTGAAGAGGAGAGGAAACTGCTTGCAAAGTACTTCTGTGAAGATGCAAAGAAAATGTCACTGCAAGATCTATTTATTACCATGAGAACGTTTCGGGAGCTCCTCCTCCAAGCACACAAGGTTTCATTTTATGAATGTTATTACCAAGGTGGCAGAGGGCAATTATACAAAGTCATTTTGTACATATATGGTAATGTGCTATTTAAAAATTCTTATGCTCGTGAGCAGCCTAATTTCCATAAAAGATGCTAAAAAATTGCATGTACAAATTTGGATGCGTACCCAGTTTAATTGAATAATGAACGAATTTGCACAGAGAATTGGGATCTTAAGTAATTATTGGTGCTAATTAGAATTAAAAATGTGTGCATGTTTTTAGTTGGGTGATCCACGTGTAAATTTTACATGCAGTTCCACAAACAGGGCATGGACATGGGCAGACTAGGGGTGTTTCTGCAACTTAAGGCTCCTTTTACTAAGTCGCGTTAGGGCATTAACATACGGAATAGCACATGCTAGAAGCTAATGCCAGCATTGAGCTGGCATTCTAGCCACGTAGCATGGGTTTAGTGCGCGCTAAAATGCATGCGCTAAAAACGCTAACACAGCTTAGTAAAAGGAGCCCATAGGCAAGCGGCTATAGAATAAGGGAGCTTGATACATAATTTAGGCACCAGTTTACCCCACATTTCAGTTAGTGTAAATATCGGTGCCTACAGTTAGGTGTGGTTCCTGGCACCAAACGTTACTATTGAGTGCCATTTTTATAGAATAGTTCTAAGCGTTATTGTTCTGGGCAGACATTCCTGTACAATAGGCTGGAGCTCTTCTCCCTCTATTCACTCTGGTACAACTGTATGCCAAGACAACTGCACTTTCCCGCTCCCTTCTCAGTCAGTTTAATCATTTGAAAAAATATAAGGAAAAATACCTTAGGCTTTCAAGTAGCACCAAATCTACTTACACCCATTTCCCTTCCTGCTGGTTAAGAAATTTTTAAGTACAGTATATTAAGGGATGTCAGTTTTAGAGATGTCATAATTTTAAAAAGCACTAATGGAAAAAATGGTACAATTTTATGTGGAAAATCAATAACTAGCTTTACTGCTGCCTGGATTGACTCGGGACTTTATCACTCACTTAGACAATGCTTTGGTGATTTGAGCACAAGGTGAAGCAGGTTCACGTGAGAATCGGATGAAATTGGATGTAAGGTTTGAGGAGCAACTACAGCATAATGGCATGCATCAGTTGCATTTTCTTGGATGGTCGTCAAGGGTCATATTAAAGGCAGAAAAGAATAGTAAAATGTATCCAGGTATGGCAAAAGAGGAACATTACACAGTTTGTATGGAGCCAGGAAGCAGTTTTCTGTGGCATTTTGTTCCTGCAAAATCGACTAAAGAGAAGACTTGCACAGAAATACTTGGTGATAATTGCATTGCATGGTTGAAAGAAAGAGGAGCAGACAAAACTCTTCAAGCTTTTGGAGGCGATTCCATAATGTAAACATTAGTTGGGAGAGAAGAGTGATGTATTGTATTGAGGAGAAGCTGGTTTGGATTGTCTGTAACCTGCATACAGGCGAACTATCATTCTCGCACTTGATAACTGCTTTGGGTGGCAAGACAGGCAACAACAAATGGGCAGGTCCCATTGGGGAAAATGCTGGATTCTGCTACTGAACTGGAAATAAAATCTTGATTTTTACCAAGATCTCTGTTACATACGAATTGCTGCTGCTGGGTCAGACCAGTGGTTGACCATCGTGCCCAACATTCTGCTCACGCGGCGGCTCCCAGGTCAAAGACCAGTGCTCTAAATGAGTCCAGCCTCACCTGCGTACGTTCCAGTTTAGCAGGAACTTGTCCAACTTTGTCTTGAATCCCTGGAGGGTGTTTTCCCCTATAACAGACTCTTGAAGAGCATTTCAGTTTTCTACCACACTCTGGGTGAAGAAGAACTTCTTACGTTTGTACGGAATCTATCCCCTTTCAACTTTAGAGAAGAGTGCCCTCTTGTTCTCCCTACCTTGGAGAGGGTGAACATCTGTCTTTATCTACTAAGTCTATTCCCTTCAGTATTTTGAATGTTTCAATCATGTCCCCTCTCAGTATCCTCTTTTCAAGGGAGAAGAGGCCTAGTTTCTCCAATCTCTCACTGTACGGCAACTCTTCCAGCCCCTTAACCATTTTAGTCGCTCATCTCGGGACCCTTTTGAGTAGTATTGTGTCCTTTATGTACAGCGACCAGTGCTGGACACAGTACTCCAGGTAAGGGCGCACCATGGCTCAGTACAGCAGCATGATAACCTTCTCTGATCTGTTCGTGATCCCCTTCTTTATCATTCCTAGCATTCTGTTTGCCCTTTTTGCTGCCGCGCGTTGCATGGATGGCTTCATCGACTTGTCGATCAGAACTCCCAAGTCTCTTTCCTCGGAGGTGTCTCTCCAAGTACCGCCCTGGACATCTTGTATTTGTGCCTGAGATTTTTGTTACTGACATGCATCACTTTACACTTATCCACGTTGAACCTCATTTGCCATGTCGAAGCCCATTTCTCGAGCCTGATTATGTCACGTTGCAGATCTTCGCAATCCCCCTGTGTCTTCACTACTCAGAATAACATCGTATCGTCTGCAAATTTAATCACCTCGCTCATCGTACCAATGTCCAGATTGTTTATAAAAATGTTGAAGAGCACGGGTCCAATCGCCGAGCCCTGCAGCACCCCACTGGTGACGCTCTTCAAGTCCGAGTATTGTCCATTTACCCCTACTCTCTGTTTCCTATGCTCCAGCCAGTTTTTAATCCACGTGAGTATTTCACCCCCGATTCCATGGCTTGCAATTTTCCGAAGTAGTCGTTCATGTGGAACCTTGTCGAGCGCCTTCTGAAAATCCAGATATACAATGTCGACCGGATCACCTTTGTCTATCTGCCTGTTTACTCCCTCGAAGTGCAGCAAGTTCGTCAAACAAGATCTGCCTTTGCTGAAACAGTGCTGGCTGGTCCTCATCAAACCATCCGTCAAGGTGATCTATAATGCAGTCCTTTATCAGCGCCTTTAACATTTTTCCCAGTACCGAGGTCAGACTCACTGGTCTGTAGTTTCCTGGATCTCCCCTCGAACCTTTTGTGAAGATCGGCATAACAGTTGCCACTTTCCAGTCTTCTGGAATCTTTCCCGATTTGATCCACAGATTGGCTATTAGTTGAAGCGGTTCAGCTATAGTCCCTTTCAGTTCCTTGATGACCCTTGGATGGATGCCATCTGGTCCCGGGGATTTATCGCTCTTTTGATCTGCCTGCATACCTCTTCTAGACTGACCGTCAACCCTGTGTTTCCCGTCTTTGTTTTCAGCATATAGCCTGATGGGTTCCGGTATGCTGTGTATATCCACTTCGGTAAATACAGACGCAAAAAATGTGTTCAATTTGTTGGCCATTGCTTTGTCCTCCTTAAGTACTCCCTTTATTCTGTGGTCATCCAAAGGTCCCACCACTTCCTTCCTTTTTCGCTTCCTTGGCTATTTTTTCCTCGTAGTCTCTAGGCCTCTTTTACCGCCTTATTGAACCTGCGTTGATCAGAGGTGAAGGAGATGAGGAGACCCAGGAAAGCGCCATCCATCAACACTGAGGCAACTACACTCGCCCAGTTACTTGACTGGAGTCTGAGCTTCCTCATAACCTGTACCATGACAACAGCAGCGATCAAGGCATTTCTGAGCAAGCCCATGGTGGTTCTAGACTGCCCATCACACACTTGGTCCACCGAAGGGTGTGTATAAAATGACAATGAAGCTGCTGCAGCAATCAGGAGAGGAGGGAGCATTATATTTGGGGTCAGATGGTCAGCATGGAGCTCATGAGCTGAAACAGAAGCAAACAAGGTATGTCCTCTTTGCTGGATTTTGTTAAATAATGGTCCTTTAAATGTCATTTATGAGTTCATTCAGTCTCCGCGAAGAAACCATGCAGTAGACTCTCTTATCCTGAGTTTATGGTTGTATTCATTTTCAGATTATCTTATCTTATATACAAATTTCTAAATAAATAAATAATAATAAAAAAAAAAAAATTATATATATATATTTAAAAAATGTCATATATGCAGTTTGTGGCTACAGATGTAGTTCAGATTATCTGTATGTTAAAATAAATATGTAATTTCTACGGATTTCAATACTAATTTGATGTAGGTATATGACTCACTTATTTGGGGGGTGAGCGGCAGGGGGGGGTTCACATTTTCTATATCGCAATTACAAATGTGAACATTAACCAAGAAAATATTCACAACACTTGAGAAAACCAAGATGAATTTGACATTGCTTCACCAAAGGAAACTTTCAGATCTTGGTTCAATAACTGGTACGATCCCAGCTAGATTATTGCAATGTCCTTTTATAAAGGATGCAAAGAAAATATACAGAAAAAAAACTACAACCATTCAAAATGTAACAGCCAGACTTATTTGCTCAGCAACCAGATTGATGTAGTGACACTGCTGTACCTCGAACTACACTGGCTCCCCTTCGAAGGAAGGTGCAGTTTTAAACTATGTACACTGATCTTCTGGTAAAAACACCAGACTAGGTATTGAATTTAATTGAAATACCACCCAAAGACAAATACAACCTGATCAGCAACCATATGACCGTCTCTGGTCTCTGACAGTGCAAACGCTTACAGATGTATAAAAATCCAGATGAGAGGAAAAAGCCTCAGAACCCCTCCCACACCAACCTTAATCAAGAAAAGTGTGAGAATTTTCAAACCGGGGTAAGTTACCTCATCGGCATAAAAAACCTTTCCACCTGGATAACATCAAAAAATGCCTTGTGCAATGCAGAGAGCAGTAACAAAAACGGAACCAGTGCGTGATTTAAACATTGATCCAGTGATTAAATCAATGAGATACTTATCTCCGTTATGGAGTTGGTCTCACATCAATGCTGGCTAGTGTTTCGCCAATGTCGGCTACCTCAGGATGTACAGAAACTCCTAAAGAATATATGCAATCATTCAATGTAAGTCTTTATTTGTTTTGCACAACCAGAATATTAATCTTCTGGCTTACCCAAATACCTGCTCTGCTCAGCGTCTTAAGCAGCTTCACAAACATAGCTGCAGGAAGCTCTACCCATTAAGTCAGGGGTAGGGAACTCCGGTCCTCGAGAGCCATATTCCAGTCGGGTTTTCAGGATTTCCCCAATGAATATGCATGAGATCTATGTGCATGCACTGCTTTCAATGCACATTCATTGGGGAAATCCTGAAAACCTGACTGGAATATGGCTCTCGAGGACCGGAGTTCCCTACCCCCGCATTAAGTGTTCCTCCGATCCACCATTTTGAGAGCAGTACATTGAGTTGATCCCCTACTGATTTGTGGTTGAAGGGTTCCTGGGGAAGGAGCGATAAATACCGAAATCCTACTTCTGTGAGAGAACATGATTTCTTACCGTAAGATAAGTGAACTTGTGTGGTAATTAATTGTGGTTATTCATGTATTATGTTGGGATCATTCTTTATTTTGGGCATGAGAATGCAGTAACAAACAATAGATAATTGTGATTGCTCATAGAATTTCTCTCACTTTTGGACAATTTTGATTTATATAGAGCACCAGACATAAACGAAAAGCCCCCTGCTGGTCCCTAGAGTAAATGGTATTCGTCAAAATGTTCATTACTCTTTGACAGGACCCAATTCAACTGAGGGCTCTCATATACACATCTTTTTGAAAAAAATATGCAGTCAAGTGGTTTATTTTTTGGCACTTGGGCATTAACACTTACCAGATCTTGGACTGGCGTTAAGTCCAATTGCCTAATTTATTTTTTTTCTTTTTTATTCACCTCTTTGGGGTCTTCTGCAGCAATGAATCCTCTTTATAGATGCTTATATGGAACAACTCTTCTGCCAGTACAACACAGCATATAAATACAAGGACCACCCAGCAGCAGTGCCAGCTCAGGCTCAGGAATGCAGAGCTTGGCATTATGGCATTCTGTGCCACTGGATGCTTTTTGGATGACTGGAGGAGGGAGGAGGTCTTTACCTGATGAGGCCTAGGGATCCCCACAAGCTCGGGTATTTATATTGTTGGGGTAGAGTGTGGCGCAGTGGTTAAAACTACAGCCTTGGCACCCTGAGGTAACGGGTTCAAACACACTCTGCTCCTTGTGACCCTGGGCAAGTCACTTAGGGGTCCTTTTACTAAGGCACGCTAGCCATTTTAGTGCACGATAAATGCTAACGCGTCCATTATATCCTTAATCTCCTCATTGCCCCAGGTATATTAGATAGATTTGTGAGCCCACCAGGACAGACAGGGAATTATGCTTGAGTACCTGAATAAATTCATATAAACCGTTCTGAGCTCCCTTGGGAGAACAGTATAGAAAATTGAATAAATAAATAAGAAGGCACTTTGGGCCTGATTCTATGAATGGTACCTAACTCCTAGGCACTTCTCGACATGGTTGTCGATCAACTGCTAGGCACCATTTACAGAATTGCCGATAGTGGTGCCTAACTCAGCTTAGGGGTCGTAAGGCATCCTAGTGTTGAGTGCCAGCATATTAGACCGGAGTTTTTCTGGCTTAATTTACTGGCGCCCAACACAGAGTCCTAGTTACATCTAAGTCATACCAAAACTTATTCTCCACCCCTGACCACACCCACTTCTCAGGTATGAGTTGTTAGGCACCTTGAACCGCCGAATTCTGTGCGCAACTGTAAGTGTTTTTTATTGTTTTATTAGATTTTAATGGCATGGTTAATTACCATGCCAATTAGACTAATAAAAAAAAAACCCAAAACTTGCACACGAATTTTAGCTAGGCATCGCTGATGAGGGTGCCATAGGTCTACCCAAAATTTACTGTCTGTTGCTGGTTACACAGTGGCATCGCATGAAGTGTTTTTCTGACTCTGCCCTTAACTTATCTTAACCTGTTCTGCACCTGTTTCATAGACATATGGAAGACTCTTTAATGTAATGTGAATATGGTACAGTTCATGAGCTCTAGATTTCATTTTTTTTTTTCATGTTATTCTTGCTTAAGTGACCTGAATAATCTACATATTTTAACTTAGGAAAACAGAGAGAGGAAGGAGCGATTTGTAAGGGCTGGACAAAGGAAAAAACATGAAGAAATGCCAGTGAAGAAGCATAAAGGAGATGAATGAGAGACCAGTGAGTTGATGCCATTCAGTTATACATTAATAGATCTAATCTAATCTAATCCTTAGGTTTGTATACCGCATCATCTCCACGTTAGATGCCTATTATACAAAAATAAATCCATTCAAAATGGTCACAGTTACAGATTAGATATGAAAATGCAGGTAAAAGTAGGTAGATGCTTCATTTTGAAAAATACTGACTGTTTTGGTAATCTGTAAGGGTGGAAGAGCTAAAGCTACCAATTTGTATAAATATATATGTTGAAGGGAAAATAACTTTTATATAGATGTTCATTCCAATAGGAGGAGGAAGGCTTTTATTTATTTATTTTTTCTTCATGCTAGAGTCGCATCCCAATACATCTGTGCAGGAGGGAAGCAGGCTTTGGACCAACTGATGGCTTTTCATAAGGCTGATCATATATTCAAAAGAGGTGGTTGGTGTCCAGTGAACACTGTCTTTTTTGGCATAGCTCCAGTTTCCTCTAATGTCTGGTCCTGATATATGCTATAGCTATATGATGCTGGGTTCTGCATTAGGAGTCACTTCCCAGGAAAAGGATCTAGGTGTCATTGTTGAAAATACCTTGAATCTCTCAGCTCAATGTGTGGAGGTGTCTAAGAAAGCAAATAGAATGTTAGGAATGGAGAACAAATATGAAAATGTTATAATACCCTTGTATCACTCTATGGTACAGCCACAACTTAAATACTCTGTGAATATCTAAAAAAAGATATAATGGAATTAGAAAAGGTATAGAGAAGGGCCTATCCTCATAGGGTCAACTTCCCTATGAGGATAAGCTAAAGTGGCTAGGGCTCTTTAGCATGGAGAAGAGACGGCTCAGGGGTGATATAACAGAAGTCTATAAATACTGAATGGAGTGGAAAGGGTAGATGTGAATCGTTAAGTAGTAGATTTAAAACAAACAGGAGAAAATATTTCTTCACACAACGTATAATTAAACTCTGGCATTTGTTGCCAGATAGTGTGGTGAAATCAGTTAACTTAGCAGGGTTTAAAAAAGGCTTGGATAATTTCCAAAAAGAGAACTCTATTCTATTCAAAATACACATAAAACTGAACTAACACAATGGGAAATGTCCCAAGCATCACCTGCAACTACTACATATGTACTTAATATCATGATATCTTTGTATTATACTCTATTTTTAATTTTGTTCTTCGCTTACTAATTCTAATAAGCGATTCATCAAATTTACTAATAAACTTGAATAATAATGACAATTCAGATGTAATCCTTAGCAACTCAAAGAAATTTACAAGCTACTGCCTAAATACTTCTAATGTCCTAGCATCCCATTTGTAATCTGCCTTGAACCGCAAGGTAATGGCGGAATAGAAATCCCTAATGTAATGTAATATAACTCAATAGGCCCATTAATGAGATGGCTTGAAGTCCACTGCTTATTCCTAGGATAAGCAGCATAAAATCTGGTTTATTACTTAGGATCTAGCTAGGTACTTGGGACCTGGATTAGCCACTATTGGAAACAGGACACTGGGCTTGATGGACCTTTTGGTCTGTCCCAGTATGGCAATTCTTATGTCCTTATGCGTGAGTCAAACTGACTTGTGGTGACTAGTTAATGCAGTGGACTGTAACTCCAGGGGACCCAGGTTCAAATCCTGCTCTCATTGTAATTGTGATTCTTCCAGGAACAGGAAAATATCTGCTGTACCTGAATGTACAACACTTCAATAGCCTTTAGGCTTGCAGGTGTCTTTTATACATTTAGGTACCGTAAATGTTTTTGAAGAGCTAAAAAAAAAGAGCTGAAGTGGGACAACATGAGAGAAGGAAGGATGGGTTTGATTATATAAGGTTTTCATTACGGTGAACTTAGAAGAATTGTTTTATTCAGAGTATTTAGAAATATTGGCATATAATGTTCAAGATCCCACTTTAGCAGGACAATTTAACATGTATTCTTTTTTTAATTATTGTCCATTGGGCAATTGATTAGGTGCTAGAGACAGTTTTTATGATTCTATTGTGAAATATACTTTGGAATCATCTTCTCGGTTATTAGCAGGAGATAACTTGCATTCAGAACAAATAGATGATCCTAAACTAATAGATCTTGAAGGTATTTTTACATAATTAAAATATTTTATCACCAACTTCGCAACAAACCCATGTACAAGGCCATTAACTTGATTTACTTGGGTATTTTAATAATAAGAGGAACATAAGAATAGCCAAACAGTGTCGGACCAATTGTCCATCTTATGGAGTGAAGATGACCCCCCCCCCAGTACCTTTTTAAAACACCGCCCGCCCTTCCTTTTAAAACACCCCCCACCCTGCAGTACCTTTTTAAACGCCCCTTAAGCCTGGTGATCAAGCAGTGTATGGGCCAGCAGGAGCGTGCTACCTGGGCCCGTCCCGCTTTCAGAATTGACTGCGTCAGTTCTCACGGGATTCGCCAGGACATGACGTCGGAAGGGAGCTGCTGCGAGCAGCAGGGGGGAAAATCTGCTCATGCTGGCAAACATTTCAAGAGGAGCATGGGGTGCACGGCACAGCAAAGGGGGAAGCGCCATCGCCCTGCGAGCTAACCTTCCTCACTACACCACTACTAAGTTTTTACATATTGATACTAGTCTTAAGTTTTTAGCGAATTGCATGTGGACAAAGTGTCTCCAATCCTGCCCTCTCCCACCCCCCCAAAATTAAAAAAATTGCTATTCTTTGGACGTGCTTCCTGTTCTATTCAGAATGCCTAGAATTTATTTAAAAAAATTCATACACCACTTAAACCTACGTGGTTTCCTAAAAGCAAAATACAACTTACAACTAAAATTCATACTGTCTTAGCTTCAGGTATTACTAGAAGTGCCGGACGTGCAGATGTTGTCATACAGCCTGGCACCCCCTTCTAGTTTCACTTTTAGGATCAAGGGAGATGGTCAGCAACCACTGGGGGATTAAGGCCGTGTCATGCCTTAATCCCTCCAGTGGACAACTGCTTAGTCTAATCACCTTCCTTTTAACTTGGATGTTCTGAAACGGGTCTAAATATTTTTCCCCTTCTGCAATTGCTATTGAATGTCCAGATTTCAGGCTCTCCCTAATCTCACCCAGAACCCCCCATATCTGGGTGTACTACAGTGTTGGATGTCCTTGTTCTGCCTTTACAAAATTGGGATTTGGACATTTCAAACATGTACATCTATTTTAGCGTTTTGAAACATCCATATGCTTTAAAATGAGTACCATAATGCAATTATGAACTGTTGAACACCAACTTGCTATAGCAAGATGGTAGTTTC
The DNA here is from genome assembly GCF_902459505.1 of Geotrypetes seraphini. Lineage (NCBI taxonomy): Eukaryota > Metazoa > Chordata > Amphibia > Gymnophiona > Dermophiidae > Geotrypetes > Geotrypetes seraphini. Next base: position 183,422,077 of record NC_047087.1, read on the forward strand.
TTAGACACGTAACAAATTAGAGTCTTCCGTTCCATTTTCAGTAGTTGACGGGAAAGGACCCAGTAAGCCGGAAGAAGGATGCATTGCTGAAGCTGCCTCACTAGATGTCATAGAAGGATTCCAACCACAGGACACTGCCAGAGTTGCATGCGAGTCAAAGACATGTTCTGACACAAGCAGGTAGTCAAGGTCCCGAGTGCAAAGATACATCTGTTAAGGATAAGTTGTTTGTACTAGCACAGCCTCTCTTGCACAAAGTCAGCCTGCTTTCCCAAAGTGTAAAGGAATTCTTCGTATTCATAATTGCAGGCAATGTGAACAGAAAAACCCCCAATATTTTTATTTTGCTTAATGCACTTTCTTAGCCACCTTTTTAGTTAGTGATGCCATATAAAACAAAACCTATGAATATAGTTAAATGAAATATTTACATTAAAAAAAAAGACTTTTTGTTGGAAGGAGAAACATTTTGTATATAAAAAAAATAAAATTTTTTGGTCAAAGGTTTTTTGTTTTTTTTGGTGGGTTTGTTTTTTGTTTTGTTTTTGTATTGATAGTTTTATCTTCTGACCACTGGGTTTGTTTAACCCTTTAATTGGCAGATGGTAAAATGGCTGCTTTACCTAACTTGATGTTGAACGAGAGCAACATTGCCAAGTAACAAGCATTTGGAGATGCAGATCTCCCATACGAGCCATAGAAAACATATGTTGCTTCTGAGCCACAATGTCAAATAAAGGGTTAAACTAGTGACAGAGATAGCACTGATTTAAATATCCTGAACTATCTAACCACGCTGCTGGAAAATGGAATGCCCGAGCACCAGGATTCAGCATGAGCTGCAGGAAGATAAGATTGAAATAACCAAGCTAGATTTTGGATGCCTGAAGATTTTAATCATAATATATATTTTTTGTGTTCAATCATTTTTATTAAATTTTCAGAGAAAATAAATAACAGAGAACAGATAAATTACAACAAGATGCAGATCTGTAACATTAGCAATAATACAAAACAGTTATCACATTGTAAACCACAGACAGAGAATGAGCTAGCACATGTCTACAATAGGAGCCCAAGTCCGATTAAAACTAGACATATTATCAGATTTCTCTGCAGCAACTTTTTCAAATTTTGCATAAAGGCAGACTAAATTCCACCAGTGATTTGTATTTAAGGAGGAAAAATCTTTCCAGTTAGACAGAATAGATTTGTGAGCAATCTGAAGTAAACAGAACAGTAGTCGGGATTGATATTTATCTAAGACATCAGGTAAAGCATGAGCACCAAATATTATTGCAGCGTACGTGTGAGGAGATGTTATAGGTAAATAAACACAAATGATTTCCCAAATCTTAGACCAAAACGCATATACAATAGGACAATGATAGAACATGTGAGCAAATGTGCCAACCTCTAAAGCACAAGACCAGCATTTATTAGAGCTCTTAACATCAATGAGTGATAGCTTGTGAGGGGTCCAATAGGCCCTATGTAGAAAAAAGAACGATTGTTGGATCATGGAGGAGGATTTTAGGGAACGTCTCAAGGAGCTCCAAACTAATTCCCAGGTAGGAGGATCAAAGGAGATGTGAACAGTGTCTTCCCATGTTGATTGAAGAGAAAGGCAAGCAGTAAACTTCTGATCTCGCAGTATATGGTACCATGACGATGCTTCTTTCTTTGCCCCACAGAACCTCAAGCACCAATGCAGTATAGATGGGGATGATAAAGACAGTGGATGATTTTTCAAATGAGAGAGATAAGCAGTGATGTAGTTGTAGCCATCGAAAATGATAAGTAGCAGGTAGTTGATACGTGTCTGTTAGACAGGAGAATGGCATCAATGATGAATTTACCATAATTTGTGCAAAGGACCAAATGTCCCGCTTGATCCACGACTTCCACTCTATATATTGACCTTGAATTTTGACCAATGGATTGTTCCACACAGAAGAGAGTGAAGTCGAATTCCACTTCAGATCAGCACAGTTATCAACAGCCCGTAGCGCTGATCCGGTAGATGCTAAAATGGGATTCCCATCCATAATATGATTTGGAGCCATGAAGGAGATGTGTTTCAAGCACTGGATAGAATGTAGGCTGAATTCAAGGGAGAGCCAAGATGGAGGACGTTCTAATGGAGATGAAGTTAACCACTTGGATCCTTGACGAGCAAGGAAGGCTAGATGATATTCATGCAGGCTCGGAAAATTTACACCACCGTGTTCCTTTGCTGCCTTGAGTTTCTTCAGCGCAATACGAGGAGGTTTACGCTGCCACAGGAATGCAACCAGTATAGATTCAATTTTGGTGTAGACCTTGGAGTCCAATAGAAAAGGGAATCATGGATAGAATATAGTTGAGTTTGGGAGTCAGAATCATTTTGATAGTATCAAGACGACCCCACCATGATAATTTGAGTGGTGACCAACGATCCGTCGTAGAGGTAGCAATCTGTAGAAGCAAATCCGAATTATAAGTACGGGTATCCTTCTAGGGAAGGACCAAAGAAGACCCCTAAGTACCTCAGTTTCTGCGATGCTGGTTGCAGGTTAAGGCTTCTGCAGGATTCTAAGTCAACCAGATTGTTGAGAGGCAGGGTCTCAGTCTTGGAGATATTAAGTTTGTATCCAGATACACGAGAATATTTTTCCAAAAGGAGAAACAGGTGAGGTAGAGAGGCAGGATCCATATATAGTAGAACGTCATCAGCATAAGCGGACAATTTTACTTGAAAGTCCCCAATACAGAATCCATGAATGGTAGCCGCAGATCTAATGGCGATAAGCAGTGGTTCAAGAGCAATGTTGAAATAGTAGAGGGGACAAGGGGCAACCTTGTCTAGTTCCCCGAGTAGGTTTAAAAGGAGTAGAGATCGAGTCATTGATGCGTATAGTGGTGGTAGGACATGTGTATAAGACTTGCACCATGGCTATAAATGCAGCTGGACACCCAAACCATTTCAATGCAGCAAATACAAAAGGCCATTCTATGCGATCGAAAGCCTTTTCCGCATCCAGAGCCACCGCCATGAGAGGCTTAGACGAAAGTTGGGACTTGGAGTATAATATGAGCAAATAATCTGGTGTTGTCTGATGAAAGTCGACCACTCATAAAGCCAGTTTGATCTGGATGAATAATTGTGTGGAGAACTGATTGCAACCTAATGGCTAAGATTTTTGCAAATATCTTCGCATCAGTGTTGATCAAGGACAAAGGTCGATAATTGGAGACACTCAGTGGATTCTTATCTTGTTTTAACAAAACAATGATGGTTGCTTCGGTAAATGTACCATGTACTTGTCCAGAATCAATCAAGTAAAGATATAGCTGTAATAGAATAGGGAATAAGTAAATCCTGGAAAGCAAGGTAAAATTCCGTGGTGAGGCCATCAGGACCCTGGTGCTTTCTTTTTTGCCATAGACAGTAGAGCTTCAGAGACTTGAATCTGTGATAATGGGGCGGCGAGAATCTCCGAATGTCCTTCTGACAAAGTATTATGAGGCAGAGTGTCCAAAAATGGGCCAATGGAAGATACATCTGGATCTTCTGAAGAGTAAAGAGTGGTATAAAAGCGATGGAACTGAGTGCAAATATCAACATTGTTGAGCCATAACTGGCCAGCATCATCTTGTATAGCTGGAATCAACGTTTTCTCCGATTTTATCTTAACATATTCAGCTAGTTGATGACCACACTTATTAATATTTGCATAATAGTATGCGGATTTCATGAAAACCTCTCTGGCAGCTGAGGAACTAAGCAGTAAATTGTACTCAAAGCGCAAGTCTCGCATAGATTGTAGGTATGCTTGATCATTAGGACAAGTTTTATGAAGATCTTCAGCCTCACGCAATTTCAGCAATAAGCTAGACTCCCGTTCCAGGAGACTCTTTTTCTTTTTAGCTGAGTAGGAGATTATCAACCCCCTGATATAAGCTTTGAAGCAATCCCATGTGTTAGTCCAACTTGTAGTTTCCGGTGTATTGAGATCAAAAAATTCTTTGATGGCACTTCGTATAGTGGAGACAAAATTATCATCAGAGACTAGACAAGAGTTAAAGCGCCATACTTTCCTATTTACCTGTGCTCCCAAATCAATAAATGACAGGAAGATAGGAGCATGATCAGACACAGAAATCTCTCCAATGGTGGCAGAGTCAACTTTAGCCATCAGATTGTAACTGATCAAGAAGAAATCAATGCGCGAGTATGATGCGTGAGGAGGTGAGTAAAAAGTGTAGTCAGCTTTCCCAGGGTGTAACGTTCTCCAAGGATCACCAAGCTTCAGAAGTTCCAGCAGTTCTTGTAATTTGAACCATGATCTCGATTTACGGTATGAGACAGTCGATTTCCTATCCAGGGTAGGGTTCAAAATTAGATTAAAATCCCCTCCCAAAATATAATGTGAGCCACCAGAAGAAGTGACTATGACTGCAATGTCATCAAAGAATGGGGGATGATCCACATTAGGAGCATAGATGTTGACAATGCTGATAGGTAAATTATTAATAGACACATGAACTACCAACCATCTGCCATCAATATCATTAACGTGAGAGATAATGGACAGGTCAGCACGTCTACGCAGGAAAGTGGCCACTCCACCTTTTTTATGTATCGCAGCAGAGAATAACACAGAGTAAAACCCTTTTAAAAGCAACTTAGTAGATTCATGTACAGATAAATGAGTCTCCTGGAGTAAGACAATATCAGGAGCAAAGCTTTCAATATATTTCAGTATCTTGACTCTTTTCACAGGGTTGTTGAGACCCTTAACATTAAGAGATAGACATCTTATAGACATGTGATGACTGGAAAAAAGTCACAGTAAATTCAAGATGAAGAACAAAGATATCATGTAAGCAAATGTATACAAGAGTAGCATTAGAAGCACAAACCTGTGATAATAATGCAAGGAGCATAGTACAGACTGCATCCGTGTAAGGTGTTAGCAAACAGGCTAACGTAATCTAAGGGTGAGTGAGTGGCAATGAGAGACCAGCAAACTACAGCAAAGGAGACAAATCAATGTTAGACAGAACAAACATCACAAAATGGTCAGGCATAGAAAAGCCTGACATAACCAGCAAGTAGAAATAGTGTAATATCAGAATAGAACCTTGTGTAAAGGTAAACATAGTCACAGTCATATCTTATCAATGGAAGAAGGCTGAACAGATTCTAGAAACTCAGCTAGAGCAGCAGGGTCAGAGTAATCTGTGGTTTTATTATTATAAGTTACCCTCATACGAGCTGGAAATAGAATGCCATATTTTGCACCAATATCTTTTAGTTTAGGTCTATATGCTAGGAATTGTTTGCGCCTTTTAGCGGATTCTTTTGCCAAATCCGGAACGAAGAGCAGCTTGGAACCCTCAAAGGTGATCGGGCCATGAAGTTTGGCATGCTGCATGATGAGCATGGTCTGGACTGTGGCGCAGCATAGTCACAACGATTGGTCTGGGAAACTTAGTAGATTGGTGATGCTGATGTGGTACTCGGAAGGCACTGTCAAAGTCCAGTTTTATAGATTCATTTAGTTTGAGGATTTGTGGCAATAAGGCTCCCAAAAATTCAGACATGTCACACGCTTCCCTACCCTCCGCAAGGCCGAGAAGACGGAAGCCATTGCGTCGGGCCTTGTTGTCGGCGTCCTCGAGAGCCCGTTCTAACACGGTGACACGTGCAGCCTGGCGCCTCAGTAATTTTAGGGATTCGTCTGTCGCTGCCGCTTTGGATTCCAGGACGTCAATACGGGTAAGCGCTTTTGTGAATTCGCCATTGAGATTAGTGAGGTCTGCTTTTATTTCTGCAATGTCGGATTTAGTGTCGGTAAGGAGCTCGCGAATGCCGCGGAGCTCAGTTAAGATGGCGGATGGTTCATCTTCCAACTTTCCAGCACTTTGTTTGTGCGGAGAGGAAGGCTCAGCGTTCTTTCTCTTGCTGGGTTTAGTCGCTGACATGTTTAGACGATCGTGTGTAGAAAAAGAAAAAACTTACTATAAAATAAAAGTGATGTTTGATCGAGGCACAAGCACAATCATAATATATATAACCCAGAAGGAAAGATGAGTGTAGAGGCAAAAAAAATCCCTCCTTGTGTGTGTAAACCAATAGCTGCGAATATAGAAGGGCTGCGAATATAGAAGGGAGAAACTTCCAACTATAAGATACCCTTCTTTGTCCTTATCTCTCTCCATGTCCAACTTCTACTCTCATTCTTACTTTACACCAACCACCCCACCTCTATCTTTAGGGTCAGCCTCTCTATCTCTCATCTCTCTCCTCCCTTCATGGTCCCCCTCCTTTAGCACCAGAAGCCAGCATCTATTTTTTGTCCTTATTATCCTGCCTAGGGTTGCCATATTTCTAGACATGTCCTCTTTTCAGCAGGCCGTCTGTGTGGCTTTTGCTATGGGCAGCTTTTTGTCTGAGTTTCACCATAAGAAGCAGCGGCCATCATCAGTGCGGTAAAGCTGATCTACTGGTGTGTGTTGTACTGGTTGGACGATGACCTTGTGCAAAATGCATTGCCGGCAGCCACTGAGGTCAGTGGGACCTGCCAAGAGGAGGAAAGAAAAACAGCTGAGGCCATCCAGCAGGGGCCTGGAGAGAGGAGTCCTCTGTGCTGCACCTGACAGACCCCCAAGTTCCTAGTCATGATTGTACAGGCCAGCGGTTGAGAAGAGGGGAGGGTGTGCTTCATGGTGTTGCTGCCACTCTCCAAGGTAGGTCAGAAGAGAGGGGAAGAGACAGAAACATAGAGGGATAGAAAGAGACAGACACAAAAACACAGCATGTTCTTACATATGGACAGTAGGTCCAGCTGAGGCCGTGAGTGCTGAGAGGTCTTCTGTGCTGATGGAGGGATTCTTGGAGTCCATTCAGAAGAATCCTTCCCCTGCCTCAGTACAAGCCTGAGCTGACGCTTTATCACAGTATAAAATAACCAGCATTCCTGTGTTTATGCTTATTGCCCCAAGTCAAAAGTTTGATTTCTCCTGTACTTCACCCCAGGAGTTGCTCTAAGGTACTAAAGAATCAGCCAAAGGTTATTAAACATGACATTCAAGGATGTCCCCTTGGCTTCAGCCTGTAAGAGGGGATACACACTGGATGGAATTGGGAAGAAAGAGAAGGACATACTGCGTGGAAGGGGTGAAGAATAGAGCTAGTGAAAGATAGGGAAGCGGAATAGAAATTGAAGACTAGAGTAAGTATGAATGAAGAGATGGAGAAAAATAAATTGCAGAATGCTGAGAGGTAAAAAAGAGATGGATGTAGTGGAAGAGATAAAGACAGGAGGCGAGAAAAAAATGACAAATGAACACAAAACCCTGGCATGAGAGTTAAGAAAAGAGAGTAAAGCAGAGATTAGGACCAACATGATTAGAAAATTAAATGGCTAGACATCAAACGTAGAAAACAGAATTGTATTTTTAATTTTGAATAACGTATATAACTCACAGCCGAAAGTCTGATACATCATGAATGCAGTACAAGAAAGGAATGGGGGAAGCCATAGAGGGCAAGTCACATAGGGTACAATTATAGTTTGCTAAGACCTTGACTGCACACAACTGGTGACCGCCTAGGGGAGAGGTGGGACCATGTGCCCTTTTTTTTTTATCTTCACAAATATGGTAACCCTAGTCCTGCCTCCACTGGAGCCAGAATCTTTCCTCCATCTCTTTTCTTTCTTGCCTGCTCCCTCCCTTACCCTAGTGTCCAGCATCTCTCCCCTTCCTCCTGCTGCTCCCTCACTCCAAATCGTGCCAAACGAACCTGATTGAATTTTTTGATTGGGTAACCAGAGAGCTGGATCGAGGACATATGCTAGATGTAATTTACTTGGATTTCAGCAAAGCCTTTGATACAGTTCCTCATAGGCGGCTGTTGAACAAACTTGAAGGGCTGAAGTTAGGACCCAAAGTGGTGAACTGGGTCAGAAACTGGCTGTCGGACAGACGCCAGAGGGTGGTGGTTAATGGAAGTCGCTCGAAGGAAGGAAAGGTGACTAGTGGAGTCCCTCAGGGTTCGGTGCTGGGGCCAATCCTGTTCAATATGTATGTAAGTGACATTGCTGAAGGGTTAGAAGGAAAAGTGTGCCTTTTTGCAGATGATACCAAGATTTGTAACAGAGTAGACACCGAAGAGGGAGTGGAGAATATGAAAAAGGATCTGCAAAAGTTAGAGGAATGGTCTAATGCCTGGCAACTAAAATTCAATGCAAAGAAATGCAGAGTAATGCATTTGGGGATTAATAATAGGAAGGAACTGTATATGCTGGGAGGAGAGAAGCTGATATGCACGGACGGGGAGAGGGACCTTGGGGTGATAGTGTCCGAAGATCTAAAGGCGAAAAAACAGTGTGACAAGGCAGTGGCAGTGGCAGAGGATTCTGGGCTGTATAAAGAGAGGCGTAGTCAGTAGAAGGAAGAAGGTGTTGATGCCCCTGTACAGGTCATTGGTGAGGCCCCACTTGGAGTATTGTGTTCAGTTTTGGAGACCGTATCTGGCGAAAGACGTAAGAAGACTTGAGGCGGTCCAGAGGAGGGCGACAAAAATGATAGGAGGCTTGCACCAGAAGACGTATGAGGAGAGACTGGAAGCCCTGAATATGTATACCCTAGAGGAAAGGAGAGACAGGGGAGATATGATCCAGACGTTCAAATACTTAAAGGGTATTAACGTAGAACAAAATCTTTTCCAGAGAAAGGAAAATGGTAAAACCAGAGGACATAATTTGAGGTTGAGGGGTGGTAGATTCAGGGGCAATGTTAGGAAATTCTACTTTACGGAGAGGGTGGTGGATGCCTGGAATGCGCTCCCGAGAGAGGTGGTGGAGAGTAAAACTGTGACCGAGTTCAAAGAAGCGTGGGATGAACACAGAAGATTTAGAATCAGAAAATAATATTAAATATTGAACTAAACCAGTTACTGGGCAGACTTGCACGGTCTGTGTCTGTGTATGGCCGTTTGGTGGAGGATGGGCAGGGGAGGGCTTCAATGGCTGGGAAGGTGTAGATGGGCTGGAGTAAGTCTTAACAGAAATTTCGGCAGTTGGAACCCAAGCATAGTACCGGGTAAAGCTTTGGATTCTTGCCCAGAAATAGCTAAGAAGAAAAAAAAAAAAAAAATTTAAATTGAATCAGGTTGGGTAGACTGGATGGATCATTCGGGTCTTTATCTGCCGTCATCTACTATGTTACTATGTTATGTTACTATGTTACTTGTCCCTTCGCTTTCCTCCTTCCTGTGGTGTGCTTCCCCATGGGTTCAGCAATGCTGTGTCTCCTATCGCTGACATTTCTTCTTCTCCTCCCTCCTCTACCCATCTTGTGTGGTCTTGGCATCTCTGTTTCCAATCCCCTTGCTGGTCTAGCCTACAGAATTGAAGATGCTCCTTGCAGCCAGTACAGGCCTCCTCCCTTCTGCCACAACCAGCCTGTCAGAATAGGAAGTTTCATCATAGGATAGTGGCCAGCTGTGGCAGAGGGAAAAGAAAGGTGCTGGCCAGCAGGAGTGTCATCAATGATGCCAGCCTGCCAGGTGATGCTCACAGTTAGGGTTACCAGATTGTCCGGAAGGAAAATCTGGTCCCATGGCCACACCCCCAGGCCCACCCAGTTCTGCCTGTATCCCACTTCATCCCGCCCCTGCCCCTATCCCCATCCCCCTTTACCTGTTTGTGCGTTGGGATGGTATCTGCACATGCCTGCATGCAATGCGATGACATAACATGCATGCGATGACGTCGTGTGTTGCATCCGTGCGTTTACTGATGCCGTCCCAACATTGGAAGCTTTTCAAATCCGGACAAAGTGCCAGGTTTTGAAAAGCCGTCCGGACCCCGACATCGACTAGCCCACCTCCTCCGAAGGGCTTTAAACTAGGTAAGTTGGGGGAGGGTACCCACTCATGTACTAGCGCAGTAAGTAATTTTCCAGGAGAGGTGAATCGACACTCCATTTCTGAAACCGAGGTAAGTTCACACAGTAAAAACAATCATACAAAAGCCACTCAAACTCAGGCGGGAAATTCTACACAGGGTCTTAGCAAACATAAAATATGGAGGGCTATGTATGTTAATGCACACAGCTTAGGCAATAAAATTCTAGAATTAGAGACAGAGATAACGAACGCCGACCTCGATGTAATAGCGATATCTGAGACTTGGTTCACAGACTCACATGGGTGGGACATGGCTATACCAGGATACAACTTACTTCGTCGGGGACAGAGAGGGAAGGATAGGGGGTGGGGTAGCACTATACACTAGAGATAACATCAAAGTCACCAGAATCACAGATGTCAACTACACCGGGGAATCACTCTGGGTGAACCTGGCCAGAGGAAACGAAAAATGCTTGTATCTGGGTGTAGTATACAGGCCCCCAAAACAGCAGGAAGACAGGGATATGGAACTAATCAAAGACATTGAGAACATCACTTTACGCGGGGACACGGTTCTGCTAGGGGACTTCAATATGCCCGATGCTGATTGGAAGACACTTTCCGCTACTACCAGCGGCAGCAGAAGGCTTTTAACCTCCATAAAAGGGGCGCGACTCAAACAAATGGTGCTGGAGCCCACCAGAGATCAGGCGACACTGGACCTGATACTCACCAACGGAGAAAGCGTTTCAGAAGTTTCAGTAGGCGATACACTAGCCTCCAGCGACCACAACATGGTATGGTTCAACATCAAGATAGGCTTCACTAGATCAAACACAGCAACAAAGGTCCTCGACTTTCGGGGCACTGACTTTAAACGCATGGGAGACTTCGTCCATTAGGCGCTACAAAACCAAGCTGAAACCAATAATGTAGAGGCTATGTGGTCAATCCTGAAATGCACCTTGCATGAGGCAACAAACCGCTATATAAAAACAGTAAGCAAACGACGGAGAAAGAACAAGCCCCAGTGGTTCTCTGCAGAGATCTCGGATCTTGTCAAGGAAAAAAAAAAAGCTTTTATTTCCTACAAGCATACAGGAAACAGGGTGACAAAAGAAGATTATCTGACCAGGTCTAAAGCAGTCAAAGCGGCAGTCAGAGAGGCCAAGATTCAAACAGAAGAACAACTAGCGAAAAACATTAAAAAAGGGGATAAATCCTTCTTCAGATACATTAGCGACAGGAAACGAAACACAGATGGGATAGTACGTCTCAGGAAAACAGACGGGACCTATGTAGAAACGGATTCTGATAAAGCCAAACTACTAAATGAATACTTTTGCTCAGTCTTTACTTGTGAGGCGCCGGGGACCGGTCCACAACTGCAGGCAAGGCAAACCTCGGAAGACCCGTTTCAAAACTTCAAGTTTACACCCAGCAGCGTCCATGGTGAACTATCAAAACTCAAGGTGAACAAAGCCATGGGACCGGACAATCTACACCCCAGGATTCTTAGGGAGTTGTGTGATGTCCTGGCGGAACCGCTATCCGTGCTGTTCAATCTTTCCCTAAGTACCAGAAAAGTCCCCATGGACTGGAAAACAGCTAACGTCATTCCATTGCACAAAAAAGGTTGCAGAACGGAGGCTGCGAATTACAGACCGGTCAGTCTCACCTCAATAGTGAGCAAACTCATGGAAAGACTTATTAAACAAGAATTAGATACGATCCTGACCGAGGAGAATCTACAGGATCCCCAGCAGCATGGATTCACAAAGGGAAGGTCCTGTCAATCCAATCTGATCAGCTTCTTTGACTGGGTTACAAGGAAACTGGATATGGGGAAGTCTCTAGATGTCGTGTACTTGGACTTCAGCAAAGCTTTTGATAGCGTCCCGCACCGCAGATTGTTGAGCAAGATGACTTCGATGGGATTGGGAGTGATATTGACGACATGGGTCAATGACTGGTTAAGCGGTAGAATCCAGAGGGTGGTGGTTAATGTTACCCCCTCCAATACATCGGAGGTGACCAGTGGAGTGCCACAGGGATCGGTCTTGGGACCGATCCTTTTCAAAATATACATAAGAGACCTGACTCAAGGGCTTCAAGGTAAAATAACACTATTCGCCGACGACGCCAAACTATGCAACATAGTAGATAACAGCACCTTACCCGACAGTATGGAGCAGGACCTGCTCTTATTGGAACATTGGTCCTCGACTTGGCAGCTGGGCTTTAATGCCAAAAAATGTAAGGTCATGCACCTTGGCAGCAAAAACCCATGCAGAACTTACACTCTGAATGGTGAGACCTTAGCTAGGACTAGGGAAGAACGTGATTTGGGAGTAATCATTAGTGCAGATATGAAAACTGCCAAGCAGGTGGAGAAAGCTGCATCCAAGGCTAGACAAATGGTGGGATGCATCCGTAGAGGTTTCGTCAGCCGGAGGCCCGAAGTCATAATGCCCCTGTACAGATCCATGGTGAGACCTCATCTTGAATATTGTGTTCAATTCTGGAGACCACATTATCAAAAAGATGTGCGGAGAATCGAGTCGGTTCAGCGAATTACCACCAGGATGGTCTCGGGACTCAAGAACCTCCCATATGAGGAAAGACTGAATAAACTGCAACTATACTCGCTCGAGGAACGTAGAGAGAGGGGGGACATGATTGAGACTTTTAAATATATCACGGGCCGCATCGAGGTGGAAGATGATATCTTCTTTCTTAAAGGACCTTCAACCACAAGAGGTCATCCGCTGAAAATCAAAGGTGGGCAATTTCATGGCGACACCAGGAAGTATTTCTTCACTGAAAGGGTAGTCGATCATTGGAATGAACTTCCATTGCAGGTGATTAATACCAGCAGCGTGCTCGATTTCAAAAAGAAATGGGATATGTATGTGGGATCTCTAGCCGGGTGAAGTCTGGGGGTGGGTCATTAGCGTGGGCAGACTTGATGGGCTACAGCCCTTTTCTGCCGTCATATTCTATGTTTCTATGACCCCCAGACATGTCCTCAAAAAGAGGACATGTCTGGGGAAATCAGGACGTCTGGTAACCCTACTCACAATGCATAGGTTGGAGGCTAGAGAATGACAAGAAAAATAAAAACAGAGTACAACCATGGTGCTGGGGAGCAAACATGTTTATGCATGTGTGCTGGAAAAGAGGCCTAAATGAGTGTGACTTGGCATTTCTACATGCACTGCCTCCATCATATGCAAATCTATCTTATGCATATTTATTATGGGTATCCTGAAAACCTGATTGGCTAGGTGTGTCCTGAGGAATGGGTTGAGAACCCCTAGCTCAGTTCTTCCTGTCAGCATATGAGCCCCTTTTTCTTTCCCTTCCCATTAGAACTGGCCACTGCTTTAGCTGTGGTTCACACCTCGCCTCTCATTTCACACATAGGCCAGAGCAACAGTTTGAACCACATCAAAGGGAGAAGAGAACAATAGACAGCAGAAATTTAGAAAATCCCAGCGATGCTAGATTACCCAGTACCAATTGGAGATTTTGGTAGTCCTAGATTTCTGAACACCCCATCTTGGTGCATTATGAAACTTACAGTACTGATTTCAATGGGCAGATCAGGCCCTACAAATCTCACACTGCTTTGGGATGTTAAGTTCAAAACCAGGACTGGCCAAAATGGCTCCACCCTGGAACTGGTTAACTTGGCATTTCTGAGACTCAACCAGGTACTTGCTGAATAAGTCATTGGAGGAGGAGAGGGGGCAGCACTCAGTTCTTTGACCTAACTTGGGATAAAGAGGTGGAGGCTATAACCTGGCACAAACATTATCAGGAATCAAACCTTTTGGGAAGAAGAATGTGTTACACCCCATAATTTGATCCTCTAGGTCAGGGGTAGGGAACTCCGGTCCTCGAGAGCTGTATTTCAGGCGGGTTTTCAGGATTTCCCCAATGAATATGCATTGAAAGTGCATGCAAATAGATTTCATGCATATAAATTGGGGAAATCCTGAAAACCTGACTGGAATACGGCTCTCAAGGACCGGAGTTCCCCACCCCTGCTCTAGGTCAGTGGTTCTCAACCCTGTCCTGGGGACCCCCCCCCCCCCCCCAGCCAGTCGGGTTTTCAAGATATCCCTAATTAATATGCAAGATATCCCTAATGAATAAGCATAATGAATATGCATGTTTGTCTTGCAAAACACTTGCAAAGCAAGTTACTTGCAATCCAAGGTTGTACTGTAAATCTATTAAGTACAGTAAAACCTTGGATTGCAAGTAACTTGGTTTGCAAGACAAGCAAAACATTTGATTAAATTTTATCTTGATATACAAGCAATGTCTTGCAATACAAGTACATACAATATACACACATCACAACTGAGCCAATGGTTCTTCTCTCTCTGACACTGTAAGAATGTAGTGACTGTTCTAAACAAGCAAAGTCTTGTAATACGAGTACATACAATATACACACATCACATCATCACAAATGAGCCGATGGTTCTTCTCTCTCTGACGCTGCAGGAGTATAGTGACTGTTCTAAATGAGCGAGGTCTTGCAATACAAGTTCATATAGTATTTTGTATTAAAGTTCTTGAGTTGTGGAATGAATCGTCTGAGTTTCCATTATTTCTTAAGGGGAAATTTGCTTTGTTATACGAGTGTTTTGGATTACAAGCATGCTTCTGGAATGAATTATGCTCGTAAACCAAGGTTTTACTGTATATGATAAATGCATGTAGTTTTCCCACCTACCCCCATCCTCAAAAATAACAGGGGCAAAAGATGTTACGTGTGGGAGCTTTTGTATACTGTATATGTCTGTCACTACAGATGAGTGAAAAAAATATAATTTCTCTAGCAACATTCACTTTAAAGCTTTGTTTTTGAAATTCTGCTGTAAATACCACCTGTTGCCCTTTTCCCTCTAGTCTCACAGCATAAAGTCACCAGTGTTCAATGGTAAGGGAAGTGGAAAGACTTCAGGCACCTGCTGAATTTCTTCTCTGTAAGTGAATGCAATTTCCTGGACCCTTGCTATTGTCTCCTTTTACCACTAGGTGTCCCTATGAGATTGAAGTTTAGTTTCTTCTTAACATTCAGCCAGCGGAATCAGTTGGTTAAGAAGTTACTGAGATAGCAGGTGTGAGACAAATATATTTGCTCACTGTAAGAGCAGGAGCAGCAGAAAGGAAGCTGAGAATGATAAAATGTTTCTATTGGCAAGAGAGTTCAAGGAATTTTTGAAAGCTGTAGCGAGCAGAGTGCTTTGTGAAAGACTATATTCTCGAAGACTTTCAGTACCATGCTGAATATTTTGATTTAAGAGTATAAGAATAGTCATACTCAGTTAGACGAATGGTCCATCTAGCTCAGTATCCTGCTTCCAACAGTGGCGAATCTAAGTCACAAGTACATGGGAGAAACCCACACAGTACCAACATTCCATGCTACCGATTCCAGGGCAAACAGTGTATTGCATTCGTATTGATTTCACAAGAGACCACAATTAATTTTTTTTTTTTTTTTAGTATATTTTGCTTCCCATTTGTCAGCCGAAAATCTTTCAGGAGTCCTGGGCTGTATACTCACTGTCCCCACTTTCCTTACCAATTTGAAAAGCTTCATGTATTATTGGTAGTGGTAGATATTGGGTGCATCTGATTTGCTTATGAACTCAGGGTGCCTTTTGGAAATGAGTTGAGAATAGGAATACAGATGACTGCACATCTGTGTGATTTCCCTGAGGCAGATGCATATCATAGCAGAGCCTCCAGTGGATGGACTATTTATCTTATTTTTTTTAGTATTTACCTCGTGCATTCCCTTTCCTCCTACCTTGATTTAGATGGCTGACCAGAGGGATGCCTACTTCCTCTAGCCAGCTTGCCCGCCTCTTCAAAATAGGCCTTCTCCTCTCCAGTGCATCCTGAGATGTACTGAGGAGGGGCCTGAGGCTCTGATTAGCCCAAGTTGTTTAAGGCCCCTCCTATGGGAGGGGTCTTAAATATCTGGGCCAATCAGAGCCTTAAGCCCCTCCCTGGATGCACGAGGTGGGGTGTCGGGGGGAGAGGGTCATTGCTTGGCGGCAGGAAAGAGTGGGCATCTCTCCCACTAGCGGGTGGGGGTTTTGGGTGGGGAGTTGCTTGACTTTAGTGACTCAATTTGATTTTGGGGTGTTTTTTTTATTTTTTGCATTTATTCTGTGCATGTGCCCATCGCTATCACCAGCGATGGGCACATGCAGATTTAGCAAATCTATTTGCATGAGTGCTGTTTGGAGAATGACTGGCTTTTTTTAAAATCACTACAATAACGGCTGCGACAGTAGCTCAACATTTTTTAACATGGATTTTAGAGAATGTAGCCCCTCCACCCCCATGGCAATCTTTGTCCTCCAGTTCTACCACATTTCCTTCTCTGGAAAAAGTTTTCCAGAGGAAGGAAAGTGGTAGGTGTATTTTCCTTCCCCCTAGAGCAGAGGTGTCAAAGTCCCTCCTCGAGGGCCGCAATCCAGTCGGGTTTTCAGGATTTCCCCAATGAATATGCATGAGATCTATTAGCATACAATGAAAGCAATGCATGCAAATAGATCTCATGCATATTCATTGGGGAAATCCTGAAAACCCAAATGGATTGTGGCCCTCCAGGAGGGACTTTGACACCCCTGCCCTAGAGGTTTTCTAATCTAAGGAGGCAATTTCATAAAGTGGTACCTTAAATGTAAGTGCCATAAAGAAACATGCTCAGGGCCAATTCTATGATGGTGTTAAGATCTGCCTAACCTGTTGTAGAATAGTAGTACAAAGCCTTGGTAAAAATTATTTATTATTTTAAAAAATTATTTCTCCTTCATTAATGACAATCTCATATCCTGTGCAGATCTTAATTCTCTTCTTGTACAATAGAACTCCAACAAATTAAAAAAAAATATCCAGGGGCTGTATGATATAAAACTTGATGTACAATCGAGAGCACTTTATATTGGACTCTCTGTTGTACAGGACGCCAATGTAACTGCTTCAAGATTGGCCTAATATGGGCTATCCATGAAGCAACCACAATCAATCTTGCAGCAGAAGTCATCAAAACTTGTAACGCCCTACTTTTTGTTTTCACCCCTCCCCAAATAAAGCGCATTACAATAATCTAACCTTCCTAATATTAATGCTTGCACCACTATATGAAAATCATAAGGGCATTAACATTGGCTTCAATCTGTACAACATGTGCAACTGCACATATCCCAGCTGTATAGTTTTCAATACCTTTTTGGCCCTAAGATAATGCTGAATCCAACCAAACCTCCCCAGCACCAATCTCGCTCTCTTTTTTTTTTTTTTAAAGTGGTAATGAAACCCCCCCCCCCCCCCGGCAATCCAGTCGGGTTTTCAGGATTTCCCCAATGAATATGCATGAGATCTATTTGCATGCACTGCTTTCATTGTAAGCTAATAGATCTCATGCATATTCATTGGGGAAATCCTGAAAACCTGACTGGATTGCGGCCCTCGAAGAGGGACTTTGACACCTCTGACCTACTGATACAGGTCATTTGCTGTTTTGCATCATATAACTAGCAGGCATCGGAGGTGGAGGGAGCCAGAGGAGCGCGCGGCCCTCCTAAGTCGGGAGGGTTTGCGGACATGCTGGCGAGTCTTCGGGAGGATATCCTCTCAATCCGTGTGGATATTAAACAGGCGGTGGTGGAAATCAAACAAGACCTGCATGACATAACCCGCCGACAGGATGAATTGGAGATTTGAGTGGATGCGGTGGCGGAGGACTTAATTGATACTCAGGGAGCAGTGGCAGCCCTTCAGAAAGATGGCATCGATCTGTGGGAGAAGATGGAGGATTTAGAAAACCGCACACGTCGGTGCAATTTGCGTCTGAGAGGTGTGCCGGAGACTGATACTTAACGGGATGTGCGAAAAGTTGCTCAAGATATTAGTGAGGATCTTTGCGCTTGGCACAGGGTGATGCTTCTGGAGGTCCTGCAGTGCAAATCGAAAGAGCGCATCGGTCATTGGTCCAGGTGCAGGGAAATCTCCCCAGAGACATTGTGATCTGTCTGACCTCTTATGGAGTCAAAGAGACTATTCTGCAAACTGCCCGGCGTCGAGGTGATTATCAATGGCAGGGGCAGTCAATTGCTATATATCAGGATCTTGCAGCAGTTACCCTGAGGAAATGGAGGGAGTTTCAAAGGGTGACCCGTTTTCTGAGGCAAGCTGGCTATAAATATAGATGGCAGTACCCCTTTGCCATGGTGATGACAATTGGGAAGGTACACAAGTGGGTAAAAACTTCTGCGGAGGCGTGGACTGCACTGAAAGAGTTGTTGGGGAGAAGCTGCCGGCGGAGTTGTCTGGAGAGGCTGGTGGGAGAGCTTCTGGAGATCGCCCTGCACAGTGGCAGAGAGTGAGACCACAGGGTACACGGAGAAGAGAGATGTATATGTCCGTGGGGCATCCGCCCTGAAGCAGTTGTGTGGACTACCTGAAGGCTCACAGTTTCTGGATGATTGCAGAGGAGTATCGGGTGTTCTTCGGGAGGGGGCTGTAGTTCTTGGAGGTGGGGGTGGGTAGTGGTTATGAGGATGTTTGAATGGATTGTTTGTGTTCTCTATTGTATTTTACTGTTGGGGTTTGGGGGAGTATGGGGAAGGTTGGGGGCGGTTAATGAGGGGCTTATCTGTTTGAGCAACCAGTTGTGGCCCTGCCATTGGTGGGTCTTCCTTGTTTAGATGGCTTCAGCCATCTCTGGGGATGGAGGGGGAGGAGGTATTGGGAGGGAGGGGGTGGGTTTTTTTTTTCAGGGGCTTAACTCTCATAATGTGGGCTCCAAGTATGGTTGGGGGAAAACTGCAGCTGGAGGCTGGGCCGGCTGCAGTCTGGACTGGAGTGGTGGGGATTTGGGAGTGGGGGTTGGTGACATGGAATGTGGGGGTATTAACTCCCCAATCAAGAGGTCTAAGATTTTGCACCATTTACAAAGACACAAGGTTGATATGGCCCTATTGCAGAAAACTCACCTAGATGCGAAGGAACATAGTAAGTTGAAGCAGTGGTGGGTGGGGGACTATGTGGCGGCAGATGGGGTTCACAAGAAAAACGGGGTAATTATCTTATTTAGGAAGGGGGTGGTGTCTAATCTGGAAGAGTTAAGAACATAAGAACATAAGCAGTGCCTCTGCCGGGTCAGACCAGAGGTCCATCCCGCCCAGCAGTCCGCCCCCGCGGCGGCCCAACAGGTCATGACCTGCCTTAATCACCAGAACGGGCCCCCTTGCCCCCTAGGTTTCTCATTGAAGTCCAATCTTCCCATCAATGTCCTAACCCTCCGGCCTTGCACCTGCACGACCTGGTGAGCTGTCTATACTTATGCAACACCCCAGCACCTCCCTCAGTACCCCACGATCCCCTTTTCCCTCAGGAATCTGTCCAATCCCTGTTTGAATCCCTGTACTGTACTTTGCCGGATCACTTCCTCCGGGAGCGCATTCCATTTGTCCACGACCCTTTGGGTGAAGAAAAACTTCCTTGCATTTGATTTGAACCTATCTCCCTTCAGTTTCTCTGAGTGCCCCCTCGTACCTGTCGTCCCTTTTAGTCTGAAGAACCTGTTGGGTATTGATCCGGGAGGACGCTATGTTTTTTTGTAGAGGGGAGATTGCTAAAAAGAAATTTCTCTTTGGATGCTTGTATGCTCCCAATGTTTTTGACCCTCTCTTTCAGAAACGGGTGGTGGGTGCCTTATGAGCATATCAGGGGGATTTTAACGCTGTATGGGATCCTAGTATTGATTGTTCGGTGGTGGCTGGTAAGGGCAGGAACCCTGGGGCACAAGGGTTGCAGAGTTTGGGTCAGTTGTTTGATCTGATGGATGTTTGGTGGGTGTTACACCCTGCAGAGCGGGATTTTACTCATTTGTCGAGAGCATATAACACAGTCCCGTATCGACTATCTTTTGGTGTCTAGTTCTCTGTTTGGTGTGTAAGACTGAAATTGGGGCGGCTGCCATTTCTGATCATGCTTGGGTGTGGATGCAGTTGGTGGTGGACAGTGGTCAGGACCGACGGTGGTGTTGGGTGTTTCCTCTATATCTTTATAAGGATTTCCGGTTTCTGGAGATGTTGAACGAGCATGGCGAAATTATGTTCACAATAATGCAGAACATCAGGATCACCCGGTCCTATTTTGGGAGGCTGCAAAAGCGGTGTTGCATGGGGCGATCATTAGTTACACTAGTCATGTGCGCAACATGCATGACTGGGAGATCTTGCGCTTGGAAAAGGATTTACATCAGATACGCCGGCTCTTCGGTGGCACTCAATGGGTGGTGGATAGGGCTCGATACTTGTAAATACAAGTGACTCTTAATGAGTTGTTACATCAGCAGGCGCATAAATCTATGGCTTTTTACAAACATCAGATGTACTGCTATGGTCAGAAAGGAGGGAAATTGTTGGCTCGTTTGGTTGCTCCTGACCGGGAGTCGAAGCCGATTGTTACGTTAAAAGATCCAAAGGGGAAACGGGTCCATACTGATCAGGGCATATGTGAGATCTTTCAGGAATATTATACGCGCCTTTATGCTGCCCCAGATGGTGGGGGTTTGAATGGCTCATTGTATCTGCAGAATATCACTCACCCGCGGATAAATTCACAGGAACGAGCAACCTTGGAGGCTTATGCAGCGATTGTACAGAGCCCTCTGATGAAGGCTCCAGGGGAAGATGGGTTCCGGAATGAGTTCTATAAGCTAATGGGAGTGGGAATAGTGCAGCCACTAGCTCAAGCATTTAATGTTATGATTCAGGCCGAGGCTCTACCCGAGCATTTTAATGTAGCCCGTATTTTAGTTCTTTCTAAGCCTGGGCGGGACCCGACGATGCCGGAGGCATACCATCCTATCTCCTTGTTGAATGCGGAGGTTAAATTGTTGGCAAAAATTATGGCCAATAGACTGGCGAGGGTTTTACCCCACATTTTGCACGAGGCACAAGTTGGGTTTGTGAAAGGTCGGTCAATTGCTTGGAATATCCGCAAATTATTGCTCTCTTTGGAATTGTGGGCTTCCCAGAACCAACGGTCCATTTTGGTGAGTTTTGATGTGGAATAGGCTTTTGTTTGCTACGTTGGAGGAGTATGGATTTGGTGGGTTTTTTTTGTTTCAGCAGTGCAAGCACTCTATGCATTGCCGCAGGCTCGTATATTGGTTAATGGTTTAGAGTCCGATCTTTTACCCATCTTTCGTGGGACGAGACAGGACTGTCTGATGTTGCCACTCCTCTTTGCATTGACTCTTGACCCCTTGATTCGGGATGTGTATGCGATGCCTACGGTGGCAGGGTTTCAGGTAGGGACTCATCAGTTTAAGCTGGCAGCTTACGCTGATGATTTATTGGTGCATCTTGTGGATCCTGAACGTTCATTGCCAGTCTTATTGGACCTTTTGAGAGAATATGGGGATTACGCTGGCTTACGGCTTAATTTGTCCAAGTCTGAAGCATTGGCCTCATCAGTGGATATTCAGGAGGGTTGGGGAGACTCAATTTCCTTTATGGTGGGCTAAGGAGTCCTTCCGTTATCTAGGGGTGTGGATAGCTATGGATGTCAATGGGTTGTATAAATTGAATATCCCTCGTTTACTGCAGACTACGCGTAGTTGGCTGGAGAGCTGGCACTCGTTGCCTCTGTCATTGTCTGGGAGGATTCAGTTGCTTCGGATGATGATTTTGCCGAGATGGCTTTATTTGTTTCAGACTCTAACCGTACATCTTCTTCGGCGGGATCTGCGTCGAGTGCAAGGCTTGTTTTCTAAGTTTATTTGGGCACGCAAGAAAGCTAAGTTGTCGCTTGTGTGTTTGCAGGGGGATTGGGAGAAGGGGGGTTAGGCTTGCCTGATCTACAATGTTATAATTATGCTTGCCTATTGAGGCACTTAGGGGATTGGCTGTTGGGGTCTTCTAAGTTTACCCCGGTGCAGAAGGAGAAGGCTTAATGCGCTCCAGCTCATCTTTTTTCATTGTTACACTTACATTACATTACATTACATTAGTGATTTCTATTCCGCCTGTGCCTTGCGGTTCTAAGCGGATTACAGTTAAAAGAGATCAGGACATAGTAACATAGTAACATAGTTACATAGTAGATGACGGCAGATAAAGACCCGAATGGTCCATCCAGTCTGCCCAACCTGATTCAATTTAAATTTTTTAATTTTTTCTTCTTAGCTATTTCTGGGCGAGAATCCAAAGCTTTACCCGGTACTGTGCTTGGGTTCCAACTGCCGAAATCTCTGTTAAGACTTACTCCAGCCCATCTACACCCTCCCAGCCATTGAAGCCCTCCCCAGCCCATCCTCCACCAAACGGCCATACACAGACACAGACCGTGCAAGTCTGCCCAGTAACTGGCCTAGTTCAATCTTTAATATTATTTTCTGATTCTAAATCTTCTGTGTTCATCCCACGCTTCTTTGAACTCAGTCACAGTTTTACTCTCCACCACCTCTCTCGGGAGCGCATTCCAGGCATCCACCACCCTCTCCGTAAAGTAGAATTTCCTAACATTGCCCCTGAATCTACCACCCCTCAACCTCAAATTATGTCCTCTGGTTTTACCATTTTCCTTTCTCTGGAAAAGATTTTGTTCTACGTTAATACCCTTTAAGTATTTGAACGTCTGAATCATATCTCCCCTGTCTCTCCTTTCCTCTAGGGTATACATATTCAGGTCTTCCAGTCTCTCCTCATACGTCTTCTGGCGCAAGCCTCCTATCATTTTCGTCGCCCTCCTCTGGACCGCCTCAAGTCTTCTTATGTCTTTCGCCAGATACGGTCTCCAAAACTGAACACAATACTCCAAGTGGGGCCTCACCAATGACCTGTACAGGGGCATCAACACCTTCTTCCTTCTACTGACTACGCCTCTCTTTATACAGCCCAGAATCCTTCTGGCAGCAGCCACTGCCTTATCACACTGTTTTTTCGCCTTTAGATCTTCGGACACTATCACCCCAAGGTCCCTCTCTCCGTCCGTGCATATCAGCTTCTCTCCTCCCAGCATATACGGTTCCTTCCTATTATTAATCCCCAAATGCATTACTCTGCATTTCTTTGCATTGAATTTTAGTTGCCAGGCATTAGACCATTCCTCTAACTTTTGCAGATCCTTTTTCATATTATCCACTCCCTCTTCGGTGTCTACTCTGTTACAAATCTTGGTATCATCTGCAAAAAGGCACACTTTTCCTTCTAGCCCTACAGCAATGTCACTTACATACATATTGAACAGGATTGGCCCCAGCACCGAACCCTGAGGGACTCCACTAGTCACCTTTCCTTCCTTCGAGCGACTTCCATTAACCACCACCCTCTGGCGTCTGTCCGATAGCCAGTTTCTGACCCAGTTCACCACTTTGGGTCCTAACTTCAGCCCTTCAAGTTTGTTCAACAGCCTCCTATGATGAACTGTATCAAAGGCTTTGCTGAAATCCAAGTAAATTACATCTAGCATATGTCCTTGATCCAGCTCTCTGGTCACCCAATCAAAAAATTCAATCAGGTTCGTTTGGCACGATTTACCTTTTGTAAAGCCATGTTGCCTCGGATCCTGTAACCCATTAGATTCAAGGAAATACACTATCCTTTCTTTCAGCAACACTTCCATTATTTTTCCAACAACTGAAGTGAGGCTCACCGGCCTGTAGTTTCCTGCTTCATCCCTGTGACCACTTTTATGAATAGGGACCACATCCGCTCTCCTCCAATCCCCAGGAATCACTCCCGTCTCCAGAGATTTGTTGAACAAGTCTTTAATAGGACTCGCCAGAACCTCTCTGAGTTCCCTTAGTATCCTGGGATGGATCCCGTCTGGTCCCATCGCTTTGTCCACCTTCAGTTTTTCAAGTTGCTCATAAACACCCTCCTCCGTGAACGGCGCAGAATCTACTCCATTTTCTCGTGTAACTTTGCCGGACAATCTCGGTCCTTCTCCAGGATTTTCTTCTGTGAACACAGAACAGAAGTATTTGTTTAGCACATTTGCTTTCTCCTCATCACTCTCCACATATTTGTTCCCAGCATCTTTTAGCCTAGCAATTCCATTTTTTATCTTCCTCCTTTCACTAATATATCTGAAAAAATTTTTATCTCCCTTTTTTACATTTTTAGCCATTTGTTCTTCCGCCTGTGCCTTCGCTAAACGTATCTCTCTCTTGGCTTCTTTCAGTTTCACCCTGTAGTCCTTTCTGCTCTCCTCTTCTTGGGTTTTTTTATATTTCATGAACGCCAACTCTTTCGCCTTTATTTTCTCAGCCACTAGGTTGGAGAACCATACCGGCTTCCTTTTTCTCTTGTTTTTATTGATTTTCTTCACATAAAGGTCCGTAGCCATTTTTATCGCTCCTTTCAGCTTAGACCACTGTCTTTCCACTTCTCTTATGTCCTCCCATCCTAACAGCTCTTTCTTCAGGTACTTTCCCATTGCATTAAAGTCCGTACGTTTGAAATCTAGGACTTTAAGTATCGTGCGGCCGCTCTCCACTTTAGCCGTTATATCAAACCAAACCGTTTGATGATCGCTACTACCCAGGTGAGCACCCACTCGAACATTAGAGATACTCTCTCCATTTGTGAGGACCAGATCCAATATCGCTTTTTCCCTTGTGGGTTCCGTCACCATTTGTCTGAGCAGAGCCTCTTGAAAGGCATCCACAATCTCCCTACTTCTTTCCGATTCCGCAGTCGGAACATTCCAGTCCGCATCCGGCAGGTTGAAATCTCCCAACAGCAGAACCTCCTCTTTCCTTCCAAACTTTTGGATATCCACAATCAGATCCTTATCAATTTGCTGCGATTGAGTCGGAGGTCTGTAGACTACACCCACGTAGATAGAAGTTCCATCTTCTCTTTTCAGAGCAATCCATATCGCTTCTTCCTCTCCCCAGGTCCCTTGCATTTCGGTCGCTTGGATATTGATCTTTACATAGAGAGCTACTCCTCCACCTTTATGACCATCTCTGTCCTTCCTAAAAAGATTATATCCCATTACATTACCAAGAGAATTACATTACAACGATTTAAATAAATTATATGTTGTGGTATAGAAATACAAGTATAAGATATCTGAATTTATCGATAGAATAACTTGACAGTGTTCAAGTAGTTACAAGGTTCAGTGGGGAAAACAATATAGGCAACTGAAGAAAGATACCTAACTTTGAAGGAATCAGTTGAGTGGATACCTAAGGGAGATGCTTATTTAGGAGAAGGTTAAATGGATACCTAAGGGAGATACTTATTTAGGAGTTTGGATATTTTTGGTAAATGAGGTTCAAGGGGATGACTAGTGTGTTATTTGCTGGGGAGAGTGCATGTGCGATTGGGGAGGGGAATATTAAGTAAGGACGTGTTTTTTGAAAAGAAATGTTTTGATTTCTTTCCGAAACACTTTGATGTCTGTTGTTTTGATCATCAGTTTGGTGATGGTGGGGTCAATTTTCGCTGCCTGAGTTGCTAGAAGGCTGTCGTAAAGTTTCTTACATCGGGTACCATTATGAGGGGGGAAGGTGAAAAGATTCTGAGTTCTTCTTGATCTGGGTAGTCGGTAGCGGCAAAAATGGTTGTTCAGGTAATTGGGGGCCATACCATGGGTTACTTTGAAAAGTAAGCAGTAGAGTTTGAATTGAGTTCTTGCTTTTATCAGAAGCCAGTGAGAGTCTACATAGGCGGGTGTGACGTGATCGAATTTGCTGAGCGAGTAGATGAGTCTGATAGCTGTGTTCTGAACGGTCTGTAGTTGTTTTATCATAGTATTTGGGCAAGGTAGGTAGAGGCTGTTGCAGTAATCTAAGGAGCTGAGTATGAGTGATTGTACAATGATCTTGAAGTGTTCTTTGGAAAAGAATTTTCTTATTTTTCTTAGGTTTCGCATGGTGAAGAATGCTTTTTTTATTGTTTTGTGTATTTGTGTTTGCATTGTGCAGCCTCTGTCTAGGTGTGTTCCCAGAATTTTGAGAGTATTCTGTATTGGATATTTGATTGTGTTTACTTCTAGTTCTGTTAGGGATGGTTTTTGTTCCTTCTCTAGTAGTAGGAATTTGGTTTTCTCCGCATTCAGTTTTAACTTGTGGTTCGTCATCCATTTTTCTACAGTTTCCAATGTTGTTTTCAGGCGTCCGTTGGAGGTGGGGTCTTGGATGTCGAAGGGGAGGAGGATGGTTATATCATCCGCGTAGCTGAAGGATGTAATGTTTAGGACGTCTAGGGCCGTGCCTAGGGATGCTATGAAGAGGTTGAAAAGTATGGGCGATAGAGGGGATCCTTGTGGAACTCCGCTGGGGTTTGACCATGAGTCGGATAGAAGATCATTTGACTTGACTCTGTATGATCTTGTTTTGAGGAATCCTTGGAACCAGTTGAAAACATTACCTGATATTCCTATGGCATATAGTATCTGGAGTAGTATGGAATGGTCAATTAAGTCGAATGCTGCTGAAAGATCGAGTTGGATGATTAGTAACTTATTTCCTTTGCTGAGGTGCTGACGGGCTATGTCTAGTAGGGAAACCAGAAGTGTTTCAGTACTGTGATTGGTTCTGAATCCGGATTGAGTAGGGTGTAGGATGTGATGGTCTTCTAGGTAATTGGCGAGATATTGTGCTACTAGACCCTCTGAGTTTGACTTATAGAGGTATAGAAGCGATTGGTCTATAATTTGTTGGGCTGTCTTTTGGGCCTATGGGGTCTTTTAGTATGGGAGTAATTATGATTTCGCCAAGTTCCGGAGGGAACTGACCTTCCCTTAGGGTGGTTTGCAGCCATAGCGTGAGACCAGCTGTGAATTTAGTGGACGCTGTAGCTAGTAGATAAGGGGGACAATTGTTCAAATCACATGAAGATTTGCTGTATTTTTTGTATAGCCGGTCTAGGTCTGACCATTGTGTCGTTGGGAAGTCGGTCCAGATCCTATCTGCTGAGGTGGCTTCGTCTTTTGTGGGTTTTGTTAGTATCTCTTCTAAGATGTTTCGAGAGTTGTTGAATGTGGATCTGATTGTGATGATTTTGTGTTTGAAATGGTCCGCTAGTTGGGAGGCTGTTGGAGTTTGGTTTCCTAGGGTGGCGAGGTGGGGTTTGGTATCAGTGAGATTTCTGACAAGGTTGAAAAGTTTTTTTGTGTCCGGTTTATCGGTGCCAATGAGTTTGGAGTAGTAGTCTGTTCTTTTTTCCTTCAGTTAGATTTTGTATTGTTTGTTTTGGTGTCTCCATTCTGTTTTGGTGTGGTCTTGTTTCTGTTTTTTCCATGTCCTTTCTAATTGTCTGCATTGTCTTTTTAGGTGTAGGAGTTCGGCGTCAAACCATTTGTCTGATGGTCTGCATATTTTATTTTTTGTTTTTAGTGGTGCTAGTTTGTTTAAAGCGGATTCACTTGTGGAGCGCCAGGTGTTTATGAATCCTTTGGGATTGTTTAGGTCTATTTCTGGGTCTACTGTGTCCCAGAATGTGGTAGGTTCGATTTTCTTTCTGGACTTGAAGCTTGTTGTGTGTGGTGTGGGTTTGTTGTTATTCTGCACCCAGTTAATTGTGAAGGTGTACTTGTAATGGTCAGACCATAAAGTGGGATGCCATGAGCCGTTGGTGATGTGGATGTTTTGTGTGTTAAGGTTGGGGGAAGTGTAAGCGGCTATATCAAGTTGATGGCCCTTTTCATGTGTGGGTTCGGGATTGAGTATCTGGTAAGATAGGGTGTTGAGGTATGAAAGAATGTCCGCTACTTGTTTGGAGGTGTGGTCTTCTAAGTGGAGATTGATGTCTCCTAGGATCAGGTTATGTGTGGAGGAGAGGGAATGCTGGAGGATAAATTCTTCGAGTTCTTGTTTAGAGATGTTCCATTTTCCTGGTGTGACATAGCAGAGAAGGCAGTTCAGAGTTCCTGTGAGAGTGTTGTCAGAAAGTTGGCAGGCTAGAAGGTCTAGGTGGGGGGTGGAGTGCATGGCTAGGACTTTAATGTTGAAGTTGTTTTTTGCAATGATTGCTAGACCTCCTCCTCTTCTCTTTTCTCTACATACTAGCTTTAGTTTGTATCCGTTTGGGCAGAATTCAGTAATGCTAGGGTCTGAGTCAGAAGTGAGTCTACCGGAGAGAACACTGGAAACGAAGAATAAGTTAGAGCAGGGGTGTCCAATGTCGGTCCTCGAGGGCCGCAGTCCAGTCGGATTTTCAGGATTTCCCCAATGAATATACATGAGGTCTATTTGCATGCACTGCTTTCATTGTATGCTAATAGATCTCATGCATATTCATTGGGGAAATCCTGAAAACCCGACTGGATTGCAGCCCTTGAGGACCGACATTGGACACCCCTGAGTTAGAGTCTCTATGAGTCAAAATTCTTGGAACAAATGGAACAGAAACGAAGATTGGCATCTACTACCAACCCCCAGGGCAGTCCGAAGAAATTGATGGAGAGATGACGAATGAGATTAAACACAACTGCAAGGGAGGTAACGAAGTTATCATGGATGACTTCAATTATCCAGGGATAGACTGGAACCTAGGCATCTCCGGCTGCGGTAGGAAGACCAAGTTCCTGGATGCTGTAGGTGATTGCTTCCTGGAACAACTTATCAAGGAAAACACAAGAGGAAATGCAATTCTGGACTAAATTCTAAATGGACTACGAGGACTGGCGCAAGGTGTAGAAATACAGGGGATGCTGGGAACTAGCGATCAGAATATGATCCGCTTCAACCTGGACACAGGGGAGAAACATCGATCCAGAACAACGGCCACGGCACTGAACTTCCAAAAAGGGAATTACGAAGGGATGAGACTCATGGTGGGGAAGAAGATTAAGAAGAGGATAAGCACTGTAAAAACACTAGAGCAAGCATGGTCCCCTTTTAAGGACACAGTCACCGAGGCGCAAAATCTATATATACCACGTATCAACAAGGGATCCAAGAGGAAAAAGAACAAGGAACCGGCGTGGATCATTGTAGCGGTGAAGGAAGCAATCAGAGACAAGAAGACTTCATTTAAGAAATGGAAAAGGTCAACAACGGACAAAAACTGGAAAAAGCACAAACGGCATCAAAGCAGGTAAGGTGGTAAGACGGGCCAAAAGAGACTATGAGGAAAATATAGCCAAAGAGGCAAAAAACTTCAAGCCGTTCTTTCGATATATTAAGGAGAAATGACCCACGAAGGAAGTGGTGGGACCGTTGGATGACCATGGAATAAAGGGAGTGCTAAAGGAAGACAATGCCATCGCTGACAAAATGAACATATTTTTTGCATCTGTATTTACCGAAGAGGATATACACAACATACAAGAAGCCAACAGGCTATACGTAGGAAACGAAAACGGGAAACTGACAGGGTTGACGGTCAGTCTAGAAGAGGTATGCAGGCAGATTGATAGGCTTAAAAATGATAAATCCCCGGAACTGAATGGCATCTATCCAAGGGTAATCAAGTAGCTGAAAGGGGCTATAGCTGAACTGTTTCAACTAATCTGTCGATCAAATCGGGAAGGATTCCAGAAGACTGTTATGCTGATCTTCAAGAAAGGTTTGAGGGGAGATCCAGGAAACTACAGACTGGTGAGTCTGACCTCCAGTACCAGGAAAGATGGTAGAGGCGCTGATAAAGGACCGCAACATTGATCATCTTGACGGACACAATCTGATGAGGACCAGCCAGCACGGCTTCAGCAAGGGAAGATCTTGCTTGACAAACTTGCTGCCTTCTTCGAGGGAGTAAATAGGCAGATAGACAAGGTTGAGCTGATCGATATTGTATATCTGGATTTTCAGAAGGTGTTCGACAAGGTCCCGCATGAACGACTACTTTGAAAAATTGCGAGCCATGGAATCAAGGGTGGAATACTCATGTAGATGAAAAAAACTGGTTGGTGGATAGGAAACAGAGAGTGGGAGTAAATGGACAATACTTGGATTGGAAAAGCATTACGAGTGGAGTGCCGGAGGGTTTGGTGCTTGGACCTGTGCTTTTCAACTTATTTATAAATGATCTGGAAATTGGTACGAAGAGCGAGGTGATTAAATTTTCAGATGATATGAAGCTATTCAAAGTAGTGAAGATGCAGAAGGATTGTGAAGACCTGCAATGGGACATAAACACGCTCAAGAAATGGGCCACGACATGGCAAATGAGGTTTAACATGGATAAGTGTAAGGTGATGCATGTCGGTAACAAAAATCTTATATACGAATACAGGATGTCTTGTGCGGTACTCGGAGAGACCCCCCAGGAAAAAAACTTTGGAGTACTGGTCAACAAGTTGATAAAGCCATCCACGCAATGTGCGGTGGCAGCAAAGAGGGCAAACAGAATGCTAGGAATGATAAAGAAGGGGATCATGAACAGATCAGAGAAGGTTATCATGCCGCTGTACCGGGCCATGGTACGCCCTCACCTGGAGTACTGAGTCCAGCACTGGTCGCCGTACCTGAAGAAGGACACGGTACTACTCGAAAGGGTCCAGAGAAGAGCGACTAAGATGGTTAAGGGGCTGGAGGAGCTGCCGTACAGCGAAAGATTAGAGAAACTGGGCCTCTTCTCTCTCAAACAGAGGAGATTGAGAGGAGACATGATCGAAACATTCAAGGTACTGAAGGGGATAGACTTAGTAGATAAGGACAGGTTGTTCACCCTCTCCAAGGTAAGGAGAACAAGAGGGCACTCTCTAAAGTTGAAAGGGGTTAGATTCCGTACAAACGTAAGGAAGTTCTTCTTCACCCAGAGAGTGGTAGAAAGCTGGAACGCCCTTCTAGAGGCTGTTATAGGGGAAAACACCCTCCAAGGATTCAAGACAAAGTTAGACAAGTTTCTGTTGAACAAGAACGTGCACTGGTAGGGCTAGTCTCAGTTAGGGTGCTGGTCTTAGACCAGAGGGCCGCCGCGTGAGCGGACTGCTGGGCATGATGGGCCACTGGTCTGACTCAGCAGTGGCAATTCTTATGTTCTTATAAAATCACAGATAAAACTCTTCATTTAAGAGGACAAAAATATCCAATAGTCCCTTCTCTTAAAATTTTAGGAGTTACACTAGACCGTCATTTAACTTTGGGGGAACACATTGATATGCTTGTTAATAAATGTTTCTTTGTATTATGGTAATTGCGTTCCATTAAAAAATATTTGGACCCTACTTCTTCTAGATTATTAGTTCAGGCATTAATCTTGTCTATTCTCAATTACTATAATATAATCTATTTGGGATCCTACAAAACTATCCTAGGAAGACTAAGGCTAATCCAAAATACAGCTGTCCGCTTAATTTTTGGATTGTAAAAAACAGGAACATGCTGCACTGGTTGCCAATAGAAGATAGAATAATTTTTAAATTTGCTTGCATTTGCTATAAATTGTTATTTGGATTAGCTCCATCATAACTTTTCTCTCATTTCAAGTTTATTAGCTTAGATAAACAAGTATTATAATTTAATAATCACATTTAATCTAGTGAGTAGATTAGTGTTTCTCGCTAATTGTACTCTGTAATCACTGACTATTCAGTGACATCTTCCCTATTTGTACTCTGTAATTAGCTGATTGTCCAGCTCTCTTCATTGTAAACCGCCTAGAAGTCGCAAGATTGTGGCGGTATATAAAAAATAAAGTTATTATTAATATTAATATTTTGATATATCGACCATCACAAATATCTGGTTGGTTTACAATAGTAAGAAATACAAATTATATAAAAAATAAAAATGAGGGAGTAAGATCGATACAAAGACTTAATTACAAAGGGTATGAGACATAAGGGAGAAGAGGGTAGGGCAAGTTTTTAAATTACATTGTATAAATAAAAAATAAAACGAGGAGAGAAGGGGAGGAAAAAACGAGGTATCGCTTCCTGAAAGCATTTTTGTGGTCCCGTTTTTATTTAAGAACTTAATTGGAATTTTGATAAGCATCTTTAAAAAGGAATGTCTTAAGGAGTGTTTTGAATTTGTTTAAGGAATTTTCAGAACGAAGATTCTTTGGCATGGCATTCCAAAGGGAAGGCACGACAACAGAGAAAATAGTGTTTCTAGTATAATATAAATCTTTGATTGGAGGGACTGTTAGTAAGTTCTGATTGGTGGACCTGAGGGCCCTGGAAGGGGTGTGTGGAATTAGATGTTTGTCAACGACGTTCTGATTTATTCACTTTTCCTAATCCCAAAAACTGTCGATATAAAAAGTTTTTTGACCGATCCTTGGCCTATCAAGTAGATAAAGTTCATGCATGGTTAGACAATCTGATTCGACAGACTGCATCTTATTGCACTTTTAGAAAATCAGTTAAGACTTATTTGTTCAAAAAATTTGTTACTTGATTGACAACTATGTCATAGTTCTCATACTGTAGTCTTATAAATGGAATATTGTATTGTGTCTTCCTAAGTGTTTCTGTTTTATCACTGAAATGTTCAGTCCTCTTACTTTGTGAACCTAGAACTCTTTGGGTGTTGGCGGTATAGAAAAATAAGGTTATTATTATTATTGATGCTAAGAAATGCAAGGTCGTGCATTTGGGCTGCAAAAACTTGAGGGAACGGTAGTTTAGGGGATGAAGAACTTTTCTGCACAAAAGAGCAGCACTTGGATGTGATAGTATGTGATGATCTTAACGTGGCCAAACAGGTTGAAAAGGCAACTGTGAAACCTAGAAGGATGCTTGGGTGCAAAGGAAGAGGAATGGCCAGTAGAAAAAATGAGGTATTGATGACCCTATTTAAGACTCTGGTGAGACCTCATTTAGAATTCTGGAGACCGCACCTTCAAAAAGATATAAATGGGATGGAGTTGGTCCAGAGGAAGCCTACTAAAATGGTTGGTGGTCTTCATTGGTAGCATGGAATGTTGGCCACCATGAGGACGGGCTACTGGGCTAGATAGACCATTGGTCTGACCCAGTAAGGCTATTCTTATGTACTTAACATAAGACGTATAGGGAAAGACTGAAAGATCTCAATCTGTATACTTTGGAAAGACAAGAGAGGGGTGATATGATAGAGATGTTTAAATATCTATGGGCTAGATGGACTAAAGTCAGCGATCATCACTAAACCTGTTTTCACAGCTTTAGCAACGATCGCTATTACCGACCCAATTCACAAAATGACTCACCGTGTGTTTTTCTCCTCAATCACCCATTTTCCTATGCGGCCTTGCAAATTACCTAAAACCCAATGCAAAGTAGCCAAGTGATTGATGCACTAACATCGCTTGGCTATGCAAAAAAAAAAAATAAAACAGGGGTTTAACTGTTGGAAAAAAATGAGTTTAGACCTGTCAGTAAATATCTGTCCAATAAGAAAAAAAAAGAAAAAAAGCACCCCCCCTCCAATGACAGCCCTCCCTCCCTGACAAACTGGCACCATGAAATGACCCCCTGAAAGAAAATTGGCAGGAAGGATGCCCATTCCCTCCTGCCAATATGACTCCCCCCCCCATGGCAGCGATACAGCAGGAGGGATGCTCATTCCATGCCAAGTGCCCCTCCCCCCAAAAAAAATATATTCTACCCTCCCCCTTCCCCCCTGAAAAAAAAGTCAGGAGGGATGCCCACTCCCTCCTGCCACCTCGCCCCCCCCCCTGATACTTTCTCAAAGATGGAGCAGGATGGAAGCTCAGTCTGTCCTGCTTGTAGGCTCCCTGCTTCCGAATGGCGGGGCTTTCCCTCCCTGGTGCATCATGTGATGCATGGGGAGGGGCCTAAGGCCCTCATTGGCTCAGATGCCTAAGGCCCCTCCCTCTGTATCCCAGGATAAAAGGAGAAGAGCTTAAGCCAGTTAGGGAGAGGAGGAGATAGTGTGTGCTGCTAATGGTCAGACAGGATGGGCCAATTGGCCCTTATCTGTCATCATGTTTCTATGAAAGGGTACTATGATACTCTGAAGATCAAATTCTTCAGATGTGTGATATAAAACACACACACTCTCACTCTCACTCTCACTCACACACTCACACTCAGTTTTATTGGAATAAATATTTGGCCGCAACTTTATTATCGTCACTTACAATACAATCTGTGTCCAAAAACCAACAAACCCCCAATGCATATTTCACACATCCCCAGGGAGCTATTCGGTGTCGAAACTAGCTCCCGTTAAGTCGTTAAATTTATAACATTCACCCAAACATGGCCCACGGTGACGCAAGGCTTCCCCTCGCAGCGGTATCGCATACGAGTGTTACATTTATTTATTTATTTATTAACTGCTCATCTCCCAGATCCATCTGGGCCAAACCCTATTTTCCGCCCCACCCAAAGCTGCGACCACCTCCCCCAACCCCATAAGCTCCACCAAATCCACCCAAGTCGACATATAACATGTACACCCCCCACCCCACCCAACAACACTAACACAAAACATAACACCAGCACAAATGGGAGGGAGGGATAATCTTTTCCTGAAGAGACTACTCTACTGTTCCCCTTTCCTCACAGATTTCACTCCAGCCTGCCACAACATCCAACCAATCACATGACTGCTCCACCCCATCACCTTAAAAACCTCCCTAATCATTTTTCTTTCTTACAAGCTCTGTCTATTAACCCTTTCTTACTTCCTCTTATAAAATTGTCAATCCTTATTCTACAGACCCTTGATAACACCTCATATATTCCCCTTACCCTCTGTCCCCCCTCCCATTTTACCTACATCATCATTCAATAAATATTACCAGCTGGTGACATCAGCTCAGCTAATGTTATATCACACCGGATGAATCTGGTGTTCTTCTAAATTATGAATTCTTGCATGCTATAGGGTAAAAACCAGAACTGGATCATCTTTCATTTTTCTCATCTCCTGCTCCTACACTAGTGCCACCTCCCTCTGTATCCTCATCAGAACTTGATCCTGGTGTGGTGTACTCACTCCTATTTTAATGCATTTGACAGACAGTGCAATACCAGAATGCATGAGAGAGGGTTTCAAAAATTGGCTTAAATCATATCTCATGAAAGCAATGGAATTAGTTTGACAATAAAAGAGAAACACCTACCTTCCCCCACTTCATTCTATCATTTAAAACATCTGCTTTGGGAATATCTTTAAAAAAATAAAATAAAATTCTGGACCATACACTAAACCCTGCAAGCATTCAGTAAGCTGGCTAAGTATAATGGGAAATTATAGGGCTGCAAACTGCCTTAAATATTATTTGGAATGCAGTCCTACAGTCCTAAAAAGAAAACAAATCTTACGGGGCAGAAAATGACATGCGGATAAATTTGTCTCCATCCCCATGGGATCTATCTCCATCCCTGTCCTGTCCCCGTGAGTTCTGTACCTGCTCATTCCCTGCAAGCTAGTGCTGGGAATGAGCAGGCAAAAAAATTTCGATTCGATTCGATTCAGCCTATTGAATTGGTTTTTCGATTCGATTTTCCTGCCCAATTGGGTGTTTTTTCAAACATCCTGGTGGGTTTATTTTATAGCTTCTGCACCCCCTTTGCCCTCTCCTACCCACACTGGCGCTGTGGTGTTAACAAAATAAAGAAACAAAAAGGACTTTTCCTCTCTCTGTTAAATCCTAGGTCACGTTTGCGGTCTAACACCAGCTCTGGCAGGATACACTTTTCAAATCTGACATATTGTAATCACAAAACAGAAAATAAAATGATTTTCTACCTTTTGCTGTCTGGTTGTCTTCTGATAACTCGCTTCTTTCTTCTTTCTCCGTGCTAACCATCCATCTTCCATCTGTGTCCTCCCCTTCCATTTCCATTCCTTTCCCCTGGTTTGGCATCTGTCTCTTCCCCCCCCCCCCATGCCCTGACATCTCTCCCTCCATGATCTAGTATTGCCTTTCCTTTCCCTCCCTCCCATGGTCTTGACATCTCTTTCCTCTCCTCTCCCTTCCTGGGCTTCCTTATCTCTCCTTCCCTTTCTCCCCAATTGGGTGCAGCAACAACATTTCTCTTCCCACTTCCCCTCTCACTCTCCTCCTCCACTGCTCTCCCCCTTCCCCCATCCACTCTCCTCCTCTACTGCTCTCCCCTCAGTCCTGCTGCAGCTTTCCCTCTTCCATTTTAAGTCCAGCAGCACTCTCCTCTGTTCCCAATCCAGCAGCACCTCTCCCTCTCATCTCCCTCCTCCACTCAGCTCCAACAGTACCTCTCCTTCCCCTCTCCTTCCGTTTCCCCCACCAACTAGCTGCAGCACCTCTCCTTTCCACCCCCAGGGCAAGCAGCACCTCTCCTCTCTGACTAGCAGGGCTCCTCTCCCTTCCATTTCCCTCCCCTATGACTAGAAGCAGTACCTTACCCACTCACCTCCCAGGTCTAGCAGCATGAATCCCTCCTCTCCTCGCCTCCTATCAGCCCCCCTCCCTCTTGTCTCCCAGGCCAATCGCCCCTCCCCCCTCCCGATTAACAGGCTCTCACCGGATTGTGGATTCCCCAGCCTGACTCGGCACAGCCGTCCTGCCTCCGAGGAAGAAGGAAGTTGCATCATCAGAGGCGGGACAGCCTAGCAGAGGCTCTGAGGCTGCAGAAGCGAATTGACTCGCTAAAGCTACGGAAGGAGAGAGTGGTGCAGCTGCTAATACAGGCTAGTGTTACGGGGAGGGTTTGAAAAAGCACCTGGTTGTTTTTCTTTTGTACTTTCTTTACCGAAGTCAAACACAACTTCAGGCAGTGCCGAGTCAGGCTGAATCCACAAGCCGGTGAGCGGGTTTAAAAAAAATAATGTTTTGAGTGGCAGGATTCATGAGTGGCAGGATTCATGAGCGCGATAACAGCCAGGCAAGGGGAGGTTGGGCCTCGAATCGGAGAGACCAATTTTTTTTAAATACACATCGATTCGAATCGATTCACCCAAAATGAATCGGTGAATCGATTCGAATCAAAAATCGGGCAGCACTACTGCAAGCTTTGTCCTCAACTGCACAAGCCTCAAACACTTATAAAATGTAGATGAGGACAGAGATTTCAGGGATGGGGCAGGGACAGAGACAGAACTCATGGGGATGGAGATAGACCCTGTGGGACGGGGACAAATTTGTCTCCGTGTCATTCTCTATGGGGTCCTGAAACATCTCAAAGCTGTTTCAGCTGCAGTCCAATCGCAAGATACTGAGACTACAAAAGATCAAATTCCAACCTGAAGACAAATTCTAACTTACTAAGCTCAAATCCTACTATTCCCCCCCCCCCTTGCATTGTGCAAATTTTAAAAAGTCACTTTTTTTTTCTGTCCTGGTCCCTTACTAATCCTATGCTAATGCTAAGGACATTGCTCCCTCTTTTCCCTGCTCATCACATTTAAAAGCCAGATTTTGCAGCCCAGAGGTGGCTGCTGCATCTCTGTTTCTTCAATTCTCAAATCGTGAAGCGGACTGGATGAAAGGTGTTATAGAAATCTAAATTATTATTGTCCTTAACAGAAGACAGCAACAGCAGGCCTGTGTAGAGGGCTGATTATTGTTGGGCATCAAAAAAAAAAAAAAAGCATAAGAAAAGAGATGTGAAAAGGGACACACTAGTGGTCCTTTCATATTGCCTGTGGAGGAAGGTGGTAAAAGCAGAAGCCTCAATAGGACTCATTCAGCCAGTGAGACGCAAGGAGAGTGTGCTGGTTCTTGCAGG
This sequence comes from Geotrypetes seraphini, assembly GCF_902459505.1. Taxonomy (NCBI): domain Eukaryota; kingdom Metazoa; phylum Chordata; class Amphibia; order Gymnophiona; family Dermophiidae; genus Geotrypetes; species Geotrypetes seraphini. The sequence continues at coordinate 183,459,602 of NC_047087.1, forward strand.
ACCACAGTCTCCAATTGCCCATCACATTATGTCAAGTATTTCCACACAATCGCCCCTTTCACTGACAAACATATGGTAGAGGGTTTGTTTAAAAAAAGGAAAATCTTAAATGATGTTAAAGAAAGGTGGAAAGTGTTGTAAAGAAATGGGGGGAAGATAAACACTCGGGATCAATGAGAGGCCTGGGAGCATTCAGCTCACAAGGGGGAGGGGGGTTCTTTAGCTGTGTTCCTTCAGCGGCACGCCACCCCGTTGGGGCTTTGTTGGGTGGTGAGGAGGAGAAGGGCGAAACCGCTGCTGCAGTCAGCTCGTTTCTGTGACACAAAGATCTCTCGTCTGAAGTTGCAGGAAAACAAATTCTCCAGAATGCTTTACAATGTGTGGCCTCTTGCTGAGGGGCTGCCCTGCTTTTTGTATTCATTCCCTTGTGGGATTTATCACCTTTTTACTTCTGAGTTAGAGCTAATGCAATTGTATCATTTCTGGTAAATGGTATGGTTGGGCTCGCAAAGCTCCTTGCATTTGCAAGAGATGCATTACCATTTTCTTGTAGCAACGTGCTGCTATCGGTCTTTCTCCCAGCTCTCCCCCAACTGTGGAGACCCCATCCTCAATAACCTCTCGAATATGTTATTCACCCCTAGTGGTTTGATGAGTAAGGCTACTATGAATTTCTGGTTTATTTCTTTCCGCCTCTTGACTAAGATACGAGTGCAGACTCTCAGCTATGAGCTGAAGATAGTTTTGTCTTGGAATTTTCACTTAAGGATCAGAACCTGTCCAGTATATGAAGTGTTTGTTGGGGGAGGGGGCGGAGTTAACATCCTGCCACTCTACCCTATTGGACATAAGAGAATGCTAAGCCCAATAATTAATAAAATAAAAGGATACTGCCACTGAACCGCAATCACTTTGTGGTCTCTTTTTAGGTAAGATCAAAGGATTTGCTTACTAATGTGCCATAAATGTTTGCACCTACCATGCATTTAGTGCAAAGGCAAGGGTTATGGCTGGGCTCTGCCATTCAGTTACCTTACATAATAAATGCATTTACAATGGCCCACTATAGTTAATTTTTTTCATCCCCCCCCCCCTGAAAACTTGCTCATTCCCTAATGAGCATAGGATTATAACTTTTTTATTCCACCCTGCCATAGAGCTGACATGAATTCATGTGCCTAAGTATGGCAAAATCACACATAGATTATAGTATACTGTAAGTTATGTGTGTAATCAGAAGCCCCATCTGTCCATGCCCCCACCCCCTCACCACAATGCTATGTAAGTGGTATCCAGAAATTGGGATGGATCTCAACATTGGAGAGAAAACTGAATCCAACAAATACCAACCGCAAGTCAATTTCTTAGCTTTGTCTGACTAAAGCTACTACATGATAGGGTGGAGACATTTTTGGCTGGCCAATTCACTGTACCAGTACTAGTGTAATTACTTCACAATTTCTATTCCTAAATTTACTAAATAAGCCAACACCAATACTGATTAAGTGCTGCTGGGGCTGGCTGCAAGCAGCCTGTTTTGAGGCTGCCTCCTGCTGACCGGATGCACTTTGGATAAGGAAGGGAGGGAGTGAGAGGGTTTGTGGCTCAGGACTGCTGCCTGCTTCTGCCATTTCGGGGCCTGAGGGAGGGATGGAGAAGGGCTTTGCGATTCAGGACCGTTGTCACCCTGGTGCTTTGGGAAGGAGGGGGGATTGAGATCTGTGTTCTAACACAGTACTCTCAAGCAACTGGAAAAACAGTTATCCGGTATCCACCAATCCCCATGGGTGCCAGATAGCTGAGATTCTATTGTAGCAGTCCAATTATTCTTTTACCAGCTTCTTGCTTCTAATAAAGTTTTTACTTTGTCTTTGCCTCAAGCACAATCTTCTTTTCAAGGTTTCTCTTTGCCTTCCTTATTGAAATCATGTATTAGACTTGCCATTCCCTATGCTGTTTCCTACTATTTTCAATTGGATCATTCTTCACTTTCTGAAGAATTTTCTTTGAGCTCTAATAGCTTCCTTCATCATGCCGGTTGCCATTTGATCTTCCTTTCTCCTTTTTTTAATACATATCTGTACTGGGCTTCCAGGATAGTATTTTTGAATAATACATAAGAACATAAGAATAGCCTTACTGGGTCAGACCAATGGTCCATCAAGTCCAGTAGCCCATTCCCACGGTGGCCAAAACCCAATATTCCATGCTATCAATACAGGGCAAACAGTGACTTCCCCCGTGTCTTTCTCAATAACAGACTATGGACTTTTCCTCCAGGAACTTGTCCAAACCTTTCTTAAAACCAGCTACGCTATCCGCTCTTACCACATCCTCTAGCAATGCGTTCCAGAGCTTAACTATTCTCTGAGTGAAAATTTTTTTCCCTCCAATTGGTTTTAAAAGTATTTCTCTGTAACTTCATTGAGTTAGTCTGTGTAATTTTTGACAGAGTGAAAAATCGATCCACTTGTACCCGTTCTACTCCACTCAAGATTTTGTAGACTTCAATCATATTTCCCTTCAGCCATCCTTTTTCCAAGCTGAAGAGCCCTAACCATTTTAGTCTTTCCTCATACGAGAGGAGTTCCATCCCTTTTACCATGAAAATTAAGGGCCTTATTACACAGCCGTGCTAGCGCCTGCAGCGCGGTAACAGCCCCGAAGCTCATAGAGATTTAAAGGGCTTCTGGGCTGTTGCCGCAAGTCAGCTGCTAGCATGGCTATGTAATACAGACCCATAATTTTCATGGTGGTAGATCGCCGGTACTTTGGGCTGGAAAAAGTAGATCACGACCTGTTCGAAGTTGGTTTACAAGCTTTAAGTTAAGCAACTTTAATTTTTGGATTTGTTCACACTGATTTGATATTAATTTGGCATGAACTGGCACTATTTATGCTTCAAAGTATGGAAGATACATCAATGATTGGGTGGTGAGGTGGTATAAGGGAGGTTTTACTTTCTGTAAAAGCCCCTCAATATCTCTGAGCTGATCTTTATATATGTATAGCATTGTCAAATCATTACTTTTGGAAGAATTGGAGAAGATTAAATTATAATTTCTGGTGGAACTCTTTATGCCATATCTATAAAATGGAAAGATTTATTGCAATATAGCGGGGATATTTCAGGAAATTTCAGGATGTGTGGAAACCATTAACAAAATATTGTACGGATTAGTTGACATTGTTTCCCTTAAATTTATCAGTTTAATAGTGTTGGGGGGGATTTTTTATTATTACATCTATATATATATAAAACCGGAGGTATGTGTGTGTGTGTATGTGCCGCGATCATGCAAAAACGGCTTGACCGATTTGAACGAAACTTGGTATGCAGATCCCTCACTACCTGGGGTGATATGTTCTGAGGGTCTCGCGGCTCACCTGCACATGTGGGCGGAGCTACAAACAGAAAATCAGATTTCACCCATTCATGTCAATGGAAAAAAAGTAAAAAGCTGCCATTCTCACAGTAATTCAAAAACAGCTTGACCGATTTGAACAAAACTTGGTATGCAGATCCCTCATTACCTGGGGTGATATGTTCTGGGGGTCTCGCGGCCCACCTGCACACGTGGGCGGAGCTACAAACAGAAAATCAGATTTCACCCATTCATGTCGATGGAAAAAATGTAAAAAGCTGCCATTCTCACAGTAATTCAAAAATGGCTTGACCGATTTGAACGAAACTTGGTATGCAGATCCCTCACTACCTGGGGTGATATGTTCTGGGGGTCTCGCGGCCCACCTGAACACGTGGGCGGAGCAACAAACAGAAAATCAGATTTTACCCATTCATGTCAATGGAAAAAATGTAAAAAGCTGCCATTCTCACAGTAATACAAAAACGGCTTGACCGATTTGAACGAAACTTGGTATGCAGAACCCTCACTACCTGGGGTGATATATTCTGGGGGTCTCGCGGCCCACCTGCACACGTGGGCAGAGCTACAAACAGAAAATCAGATTTCACCCATTCATGTCAATGGTAAAAATGTAAAAAGCTGCCATTCTCAAAGTAATTCCAACTATAAAACACTTTCTATGACACTATAACCACTAGGGACATCGTTTCTATTCTACCACGGACACCATACATATAGTGTTTGTATGTTCTAACTGTGTTTGTAACTGTTTCCTTCATGCACCCCAATTCATAATGTTATTACATTACATGAGTACTCACATATGCTGAACTAGGAACACAGGTTCCATTCTGAACCGGGAAAAAACTGCATGGAGTTTCTTTTCAACCTGAGTTTCCACATATTGAGTTGTTTAAATCAATACTGAAACTTTTGGATGCCACTTATTCCAACAGATCTTCCTTTTCAGTTTAAGAGATTGCAAATTCCAGTGTGACTTGCATTCTCTATCACAATCAACAAATCACAGGGACAGACTATTACATACTGTGGAGTGGATTTAAGATCCCCCTGTTTTTCCCATGGACAACTCTATGTTGCTTGCTCAAGGGTGGGTTCACCCAAGAATTTATATGTTCTTGCTCCTGGAGGTGAAACTAAAAATGTTGTTTATAATCAAGTTTTGCGTTAGTTGTATTGTATTCATTTTGTCAAATATTTCACATTATAATTTGAATATTGTACTTTTTATAAAGTTGTAAAAAAATAATTTCATTCACCACTATAAAGTATCTTTATTTGAATCCATTTACAGTGTTATTGCTATAATTAAATACCCGTGCAACGCCGGGGCATCAGCTAGTATTCTATAAGATAATGGAATATATGGTAGGGAGGGGTGGGAAGGGGGAGGGTTAAGAGTTTATGTAATGTACCAATGATAGCTTGTAAGTGATGTATTTATTGTTAATGTGATTGAACATATATAACACTTATTATAATTTTGAAAATGAATAAAGAATTTAAAAAAAAAAATCTTACTTTTACATATCCAGGGAAGTGCTTTTTTGATTACACAAACTTTTTCACTCCCTATTTTTTCAATTTTATAATTGAGGTTTTTTTATATCTTTTTCCCTGAATATTGTTGACTTACTAATATGGGAGGCAGAGATAGTGCAGTGTAAGTCAGTAGACCAAAGGCCTGCCAAAATATCAAAATTTGTCCCAACCTGACATTCCAGCAAACCCACATGATGAAATCTCAGCGGGATTGCTGTTTGTGCCGAAAGGCTAAACATTTCAGAGAGTGTCTCCCTACAGGATTCTGTAAGATGTCTAGAATCAATAGATTGTATATAATGTTTAACTTGATAATAATGAAATACATCAGAACTGCTCAAATGATAGGCCCTCTTCAATCGTTCAAAAGTAAGTAACACACCCTCATCATTAAAAAATTAGAAAAGAAATTGTAAATCCATGCCTTTCCAAACCCGTACAGGTTGACAATGAAGACCCGGTAAATAGTCACCATTTCCTTGGATAGGTAAATATGGAGAAGCCCCAGAAGAAACCTTAAGGACACGGCACACCAAACGCTAGGCCCATTGAGCTGATTGAAAAATAGGGTAAATAGAGAGATGCTTGCAAAGGGTTGGGGCAGCCACATGAAGCATGTAACTATAATGTTAAGGAAATAATAATGAAGTTTCCAAGGGAGTATCTGAAAAGTAGGAAGTGCCTCTGAACCAGTTATTTATATGGCGCATTTGGCAAGACACTGCATACCAGCGAATATTTAGCAGCCCATAACCACCCCTCTCCCTTGGCAAGCAAGAGCAAGCATAGGTGAGCCATGCCCTTCGTCCACCCCAGAGAAATTTTTGTATTGCAACAATTAATTTCAATTCCTGGTATCTAGAAATCAAAAGAGGCAAAACCTGAAAACAGTAGAGCCAGCGTGGGAAAAGAACCGTATTGTATAATGCTGCCTGGCCTAAAATAGATAAAGGGAATGATGCCCAAACTCTCAACATATTAAGAGTGTCACTAAAAAGGGTATCAAAGTTTTTTGCATATAAGAGTGAAAGATCTCTCGGAAGAATGTAACCCCAAATATTTAAATGAAAATCAGCATCATGAGTATCTTATGGAATCTTTCATCATTACAAATTCTAAACAGTCTAGAAAATCTCACTCACTATTTCCTTCTGCAAAGGGATGCAAATATAAGAAATTCTAAGAATGACTGTTGTCCTTCCAGGCAGCCTCATGGATTAGGGATCTGGCTCACATATTCACACTTTCAAATTCGTATCAACAATTGTGATGAGCTTTAAAGACGCATCTTTTTTACAGAATCTTTTGGAAGTTAGATACTGGTTGTTTATTCATTTATATTGCTAATCTCTGTGAACTGCATAGAACTTAACAGTATTTGCGGTATACAAGTGAGTTTTTATGTTATGTTATGTAAGTTTTGATCTTCTTTGGAACACTCATCTTCGTTAAACTGGGGTGGCTGGATTTAAGAAGGCCAAATCTGCTAAGTTAGTATAAACACTGGCTGAATCTGGTCCAAATCTGTCACTGTCCCAAAGTATTAAAGATCAACAGGAACTGAAGATCTCTGGATGATGTGCAATACAAGGACTGGTGATGCCAAAACCACACATGCAGTTCTAAAAGTAAAAAATAAGAATTCATCATACTGGCACCAATAATCAAATACCACCAAATAATCATCAAAAAAACTCAAACACCTGTCCAGCAAACCAGATAAAATCAAATACCACCATACAAGTTCAAATACCACCACACGCGATTTAATAAATTCTGCACACAGTGTAGAATCAACGCAAAGGCTAGGCGAAATAAAATTGCAGAGGCAAGCAGAAGTCACAGTGGTTTGAACCAATTTGAAGGCAAGGAATGGGCAAGTTAGAAGAAAAATGGAAAAGCCTGCCAAAATCACCAAATTCTTGACACTTTGTTGTGTCTGCCCGAAAACGTTTAATGAAAGTGAACTATAAAGTGACCAATGACCAGCACACGACACAACTAATACAGTAAGTGTATTCAGGTAAAGCCCGGGCAAATGGATATCGCCCGGTATATAACACACTTCTAAGGGGTGTTGGGGCGGGGGTAGGAATGGATGATTCTGAGGCAGGAGACCAGGTATGACGCTGGGCCTGTGGCATATCATCACAGGGTGCAGGGAGCAGCCCCCTTGGGTACCCACAAACTATTGGCATGAAAACAACAAGCACCCCCAATACACCAGCAGGCAAGATTCCCACAGGCAGGGAAAAAGACAGGCAAAGGATCAGCAGTGGCGGCAAGCCCTCGGCAGACAACCGTCAAGCGCTCTCTCCTAGCGATGGGGCGAGCTGCTGGTGGTGAAATGAGCCAAGCTGGGCTGGTGATCTACCTCTGACCCCTCCGTGATCTACAGGTAGATCGCAATCTACCTGTTGGACATGCCTGCATTGGACTGTTGCAGAAAAATCTACAGCTGATCAGCAGATGTTTGGGGCAGTTTTGCTGTGTGTGGCGATGGAATTGGGTTAGGAAAGCAGGTAAAAATCATACTGGCTACATTGTTCAGAGGTTGGGGGATTAGGACTTCTGATTTGCAAAATCACAGTTTGGCCTGTTTCCATAGGTTCATTCAGGACTGGTTGTATGGCATCCAGGATTGTACCCCTGTAGAGGTAAAACAGAGTTTGGTAGCCCCTTGGAGCCATGTATTGCAAGTGCCAGTAAGAAAGCTGGTGTTGCCCTTTTGAGATTCACAACAAGATTATAACCCTAAAGTGTCTTTTTTATTTTTTGCCAGATCAAGGAGATGGTGACTTTGAGCCAGAAATAAATGCTCAGATGTTTGCTGAATGGAGAAGGAAGGGTACAAAACATTTAGCCCAGTTTGAGGTCCATAATCAAAAGACATAGTGTCAAAAAAGCATCCTAAATCAGCACTTGGACGTCCTAATTGACAGGACGTCCAAGTGATGATAAATCAAAACCATTTTTCTTTACATCTAGCAAGGTGTTCCAGCCTCTGTATGTTCAGAGCACGAGATGGGCATGATGGAGGCGTGTTATGGGTGGGCTTTGGGCAGTCTCAAGGGCAGGTTAGACATGGAAGTCTTGCTGCAATAATCAAACATTTCGCAAGACATCCTGGACAGAACTTATACGTTTGGAACTAGACCTGTTTTAGAAGGGTCTAAGTGAAACAAAGGTGCACAATCTGACCAGATGACCATTTCATGCATCAAGGTAAGACACCTCCACATTCCCCCAGTGTCACAGATCCCCTCACATCCATAAAGATCCGAATACAAACATACATACCCTTCTCCAGAACATCAGCATCTGGTATAGGAAAGCCTAGTAGAACTCTACACAAGTGTCTTAAGTAGCCTGGTGAGTGGGCTAGTGAACCATAGAGAGAAATAGCAAGTCCCATAAGCCTCTCTAAGCACTACATTCATGGTGGAAAATGTGAGCTCCCAAAACCCTACTCTGCAGCCATATAGGTGCCACAAGGGCTATTGGTGTTGTAGACAGGTGGGTACAGTGGGGGGGGGGGGAGGGAGGGAGTTTGGGGGCTCACCATAACTTATAAGGAAGTTCTGGTGAGATGTTTATCTGACACCCTTTATGTGTTCACAGCAGTTCCCTCTAAGGTGCCCCACTGCTCTGTTGCCATGTCTAGGTGGTCTGTCCATTACAGGACTGGCCCCCTCCCACGTCCAAATGATCTTGTTCCAGGCGTTTGGTACTTGGACAAAATTTTGGTTGAAATGTGGTATAAAGATAGATTGTCCTGGAAGGCTGGGCATCCCAATGGCCTGGATGTCCAGATTAAAAAAAAAAAAATTATTTCTAGATGTATGGTGATTTGTCTTTCAAAAATAGGCATTTTCTTACTGCCAACTTTGGATGTCTAACACCATACGTCCAAATCGGACTTATACATATGTTTTGAAAATGTACCTCTATTTGAATAAGACAGGAAGGTGTTCACCATGAAAGAATTGAAAGAGCAAATTGGAATGGAATGGTTAGAATTCTTCTCTACTTCTTAGTTTGACATTACGTGGCCTCCTTGGAGAGGAGATGTTTGCAGAGATATATAATATATGGACACAATGATCAATTTTCTTTTTTCCAGCTGGTAATTTCAGAAAGTTTCAAGTTTATTAGGATTTTATATACCGCCTATCAAGGTTATCTAAGCGGTTTTAACAATCAGGTACTCAAGGATTTTCCCTCTCTGTCCCGGTGGGCTCACAATCTATCTAACGTACCTGGGGCTATGGAGGATTAAGTGACTTGCCCAGGGTCACAAGTAGCAGCGTGGGGTTTGAACCCACAACCCCAGGGTGCGGAGGCTGTAGATCCAACCCCTGTGCCACATAACAATCTCTAAATGTCACATGGCATTATGGGAGTTTGATGTTCTTATGCTGCTTATGCACACAGGGGAACAGTGAATTAGGGAATTGAGATTAAAGCTCACCAAGTGGGAAAGTGTTTTACTAGGATTTCCCAGCTGGTCCCAACATCTGCATGCAGGGAAACTCAATGCAAAGTCTTGCAAAGAACCTATATATCACAAGTTAGGGTCTAAAAAGCAAGGCAGTCTTCCATGGAAATATATTTATAGGTACCGTGAGTGGGCACCGTAGGGCATCACTGATGGACTTGTGAGGAGGTAAAGAAGTATTTAAGCAGAGGTGGGGAAAGAGCTCAAGCTTAGTTTGGAGTGAAGTTACCTCAATCAAGGAGTGCTTCATTCATCAATTTGTATCTGCCTATTAGCACAAAAGTGTATAATGGTTATTTGGGATACTAATGAACTACCTTCCTTCCGGGGCTGGCAGAAAGTGTTGCATAGTCTGAAGCTAGCTGCATTCATGGACTCATTGCCTTCAAGGGCACACTGTATGGTATTAAATTCCATTAGGTGGGCAACTGTCTCTCTAGGTATCTGGAAGCATGATTCCCATAGGCACCTGAGCTCCTAAAGCCAGGGGTATATGAAATGACCCTGGATCCCTTGAGGGGAAAGGGTACAGAAGGAGGGGGGGGGGGGGCTGATGTGTCTAAACTGTGCAAAATGCTCTCTGTTTGCTTCTGATAGAATTTCAGAAACACCCTGTGGGAGGCATGCGTGATTGTTCTGAAGGATCAGTAAAGGGTTGGGAAAGAAGGAATAGAGGTTTAGATGAAAGGAGTAAGATTATGAGGCACTTTTACTAAAAATGCGCTAGAATCTGGACTTAACACTTGATATCTTTATAGTGAAGCCATCTTCAGAAAAGCAAATTTGGAAGAAGAAACCAGTTTCAAAGTTGGTTGTCGAAATATAAACAACCTGCACTATACAGTTAATACAATTCTGATCACCAGCAGCAAAGTAGTCAAAGCCGAAAGTCATAACATGCGATTAGAACTAAACATAAGACGAAAATCATGAACACAGAAAAGGATGAAGATTTGGAGCTTGAAGGTGATAGAATGGAAGTAGTAAAGGATTTCATTCTCTTGAGCTCTTTTGTAAACAAAGAAGCAACTAGCAGGGAAGAAATACTCTGCAGAATAGCACTTGGTCGATCTTCAATGAAGGCTCTTGACAAAGTATTCAAAGGCAAGGAAATAACACTCCAAACTAAGATCAGACTTGTTCACGCACTTGTTTTCTCAGTGGTCAATTACAGATACAAAAGCTGAACACTATAGAAACATAACATAAGATTTTATTTATATACCGCAAATGCCTTTCGGTTCGATGCGGTTACAAAAATGTAAAATCAAGAAGAAGAGAATTTTAACAATAATAATGTAATAATAATTGTGTAAAAACCAATAATAAAAAATAGAGAGGCACATGGGATTTCCCAGACTATCCCAAAATTGGGATTACAATATGAAAGAAGTAATGGTAAATAAAAAAGTAAAATAAATTTAAAAAATAATAATAATAAATAAATAAAAGATAATAAGCTCAAAATAAAATATAATTTCAGTCAACAAGAAAAAAATAAAAACTTAGTTAAGTCCTTGTAGAGTGACAATAATCTGATCTCCAACAAACCGTCTCTGCTCCCGACACACAGGAGGACTCCTGATGGCCTGAAAGAGAGTCGCATGGCTTAACGTTCAGGGCTGATTCTCCAGGGACTCTGGTTGTGTGCTGCTTAGTTGAGGGACTCTGCTACTCGCTGCATCATCGCTGGTACACACTGGCGCTTCCACATCATCGGGCTCCATCTCATCCTTGAGCAGGAGGTGAGGCCAGCACTCATAACATGATGCGCACAGATCGTAATTGTAGCAAATTAAACACTTGTATCGGCGACCTCAGAAATTTCCTTCTAAACATGTATCGCATCTAACACCTTCATGTCGGAACATCCTATTGGATTCCAAAATGACCAACCAATTAGAAATATTAGCCTGTAAAATTAGCAATAAGGAACTGGAAGATTCCCTTTCTTGTATATTATTCTATGTTCCACCGAAAAGCTGGCCAAAAGCTAGAGAGGACTTCTGCGAATTTGTCCTACATAACTCAATCACTTCATCACATAATCTAATTGTGGGAGACATAAACTTACATCTAGATGAAATAGACAATCTAGAAGTGAAAGACTTTAAAACTTTCTTTCTTTACTCAATTGCAATCTCCCTTCACCCACTCAAACACATGAAAAAGGCCATCATTTAGATGTGGTAGCAATGTCCATAAGGAGATCATAAATCCTCCCATCTCTCTTTTGGACGGTACTTGGTGTCACGATATCTGGTCTGACCATTTCACTTATTATTTCAATCTACTCTGGACTCGGCTAAAATCTAAGATACGCCCACAGACAAAAAGAGAACACCTCACCAGGGGCCATATCAACCCAGAGGAATATTGGTCACAATATGACCTACAAACGAAGATAGAAGAAGGAGTTGATTTCTATGATCACTGGATGAAAACTAGCACATCCATTTTAGATAAAATTGCCCCTAAACGAAATAGTAAAAGCTGCTCAAACAAATACAACAAATGGTTTGACATCAAACTCCTAACAATGAAACAATCAGTAAGACGATTAGAAAGAATCTGGAAAAAAACGGGAAAGCTGTCAGACCGGGACAACTGGAGATCCAACATAAAACTCTACAAACAACAGATAAAAGAAAAACGTAAAACATTTTACTCATCCATAATTAACTCATCAAACACTAGCTCAAAAGGAACTAATACTAAAGAACTGTTCAACATAGTTACAAATTTATTTGACACCACACGCTACACTCAACCCATGTATAACACCAAGTTACCCTCAGCAAATGATCTAGCACATTTCAATTCAAAAATTAAAAACCTAAAATAACTACTCGATAATTGCCGAATACGAACATCAATCAACTGATATACAAAGAAATGAAATACCAGCGGACATGATTTGGAGTTCCTTCCACAATTTAGAATGGAATAACTACATCAAGTTATATAACAAATACTCTACATTACATTACGGATTTCTATTCCGCCTATACCTTGCAGTTCAAGGCGGATTACAAAAGATTTGACTGGACATTTTCCAGTGAAGATACTTTTTTTTTTTTTTAAACAACAGAGGAGATATAGCTGGAAAGATTCCGAGGGGATTTACAAGTTGGATAGCAAATTGACAGTGCAGAACTGTGTGATATAAACAAATAGATTACATTTGGAGTAGGTAAGATTACAATACATTTCAGGGATCTGTTTACTTGGTAGGTGATTTGGGGAGGATTTTATAGGGGAGAATTAACTGGAGGTAGGTGAAGAGGGGTTAAGATATTTGGATGAATTTTTTGAAAAGCAGGGTTTTGATTTCTCTTCGGAATGTTTTGAGGTCGCCCGTTGTCATCAGCAGGTTAGAGATGGAATGGTCGAGTTTTGCTGCTTGTGTTGCCAGAAGGTTGTCAAACATTTTCTTGTGCTGTGTGCCTTTGAGTGGGGGGAAGACAAAAGGGTTCGGGGTTCTTCTGTGTCTTGAGGTGAAGATCTGGTTTAAGCGGTTGTTTAGGTAGGAGGGGGAAGAGCCATTTAACGCTTTGAATAATAGGCAGTAGAATTTGAATTGAATTCGTGCTTGTATGGGTAGCCAGTGAGAGTCTAAGAAGGCAGTTGTAATGTGATCATATTTTCTCAGGGAGTAGATCAGTCTGAGGGCGGTGTTTTGTATGGTCTGAAGTTGTTTTATCATCATGGCAGGACAAGGTAGATAGAGGGAGTTGCAATAGTCCAGTAAACCTAAGACTAGGGATTGGGTAATTAGTCTGAATTGTGCTGGATTGAAAAATTTTCTGACTTTACGTAGATTTCTCATAGTTAGAAAAGCTTTCTGAGTTGTCTTGTTGATTTGGGATTGCATTGTGCAGCATCTGTCTATCATTACTCCTAGGAGTTTGAGTTCGGGTTGTATTGGGTATTTGGTATTTTTGATTTTCAGTTCTGTGATGGTAGGAGTTTTGGCCTTTTCGAGCAAAAGGAATTTTGTTTTTTCTGAGTTTAGTTTCAGTTTGTGGTCCATCATCCATTTTTCCACTGTATCTAGGGTTGTTTCTAGCTTTGCTGTGGTGGTGGTCTCTGATGGGTCGAAGGGGAGGAGTATGGTGATATCGTCTGCGTAGCTGAAGGATGTGACATTTAGGTTGTCTAAAGTGGCTCCTAGGGAGGAAATAAAGAGGTTGAAGAGCATAGGTGAGAGAGGTGATCCTTGTGGAACTCCGCAGGGATTGGACTATGGTTCTGATTTGATATCATTGGATTTTACCCTATAGGTTCTTGATTTGAGGAATCATTGAAACCAATTGTGGACCTTGCCTGAGATCCCTATGGCGTCAAGTATCTGTAGTAATAAGGAGTGGTCAACTAGGTCAAATGCTGCGGAGAGGTCAAATTGAATTAACATCATCTTTTTTCCTTTACTAATGTGTTGCCGGGCTGTATCTAGTAGTGAGACAAGTAATGTTTCTGTGCTGTGGTTGGTTCGAAATCCTGATTGTGAGGGGTGAAGAAGGTTGTGTTTTTCCAGGTAGTTGGTGAGGTATTGTGCAACTAGGCCTTCTATTATTTTAATGTATATCGGTATTGAAGCGATAGGTCTGTAGTTGGAGGGGCTATCTATTGGGCCTTTGTGATCTTTCATGATTGGAGTGATTAAGATCTCTCCTAGGTCCTGAGGGAATTGGCCTTCTGTCAATGTGGTTTGAATCCATAGCATAAAGTTGGCTTTGAAAGTGGTGGAAGCATTTGATAACAGGTAGGTGGGGCAATTATTTAGGTCACTGGAAGCATGGCTGTATTTATTGTAGAGTCTGTTCATATCCGACCAAAGTAGGATTGGGAAGTTGGACCAGCTTCTGTCTGCTACGATGGCTTCACCTGTTGAGGGGTTTGTTGTTATCTTTTCGAGATGGGTGTGTGTGTTGATGAATGCGGTGCTGATATTGGTGATCTTGTTTTTGAAATGGTCTGCTAGTTGGATGGCTGTCGGTGGGTAGGTTCCTTGAGTAGCTAGGTAAGGTTTGGTGTCAGTGAGGTTCTTTACTAGATTGAATAGCTTTTTTGTGTCTGGGGTTTTTGTGCCTATCAATTTGGAGTAGTAGGCTTTCCGTTTTTCCTTGAGTTTGGTCTTGTATTGGTTAATTTGATTTCTCCATGCTGTTTTGGTGTGTTCTAAGCTCTTATTTTTTTTCCATTCTCTTTCTAGTTGTCTGCAGAGCTTTTTTGATTGGTGAAGTTCGGAGTCGAACCATTTATTTGATGGTCTGCAGATTTTGAATTTTGATTTTTCTGGGGCTAGCTCATTCAGGATGGTTTCGCTTATGGCTCGCCATTGGGGTATGAATTCGTTGGGGGCTATATTGGTGATAACGGGGTCTGCTTTGTCCCAGAATGTGGAGGGTTCGATTTTTTGGCGTGCTTTGAAGGAAGTTTTGGGTGGAGGTAGCTTGTTATTGCGTTGAGGCCAGTTGATGTTAAAGGTGTATTTATAGTGATCTGACCAGAGGAAGGGGTGCCAGGCCCCATTTGAGATATGGATTTCGGGTTTGTGAGGGTGTTGGGTCATGTAAGCAGCGACATCTAGTTGGTGGCCTTTTTCGTGTGTGGGTTGGGGGTTGAGGATCTGGTAGTTCGGTGCTTTGAGGTATGAGAGTAAATTTATTACTTGTTTAGAGGTGTGATCTTCTAGATGGAGGTTTATGTCTCCTAGGAGTAGGTTATGAGGTGATGTTAGGGAGTTCTGGTAAATAAATTCTTTGAGAGCTTGTTTATCATTCCATTTTCCTGGTGTTGAGTAACAAAGGATGCATGTTAGTGTTCCTATGAGAGAGTCGTCGGATAGTTGACAGGCTAGGAGGTCTAGGTGGGGGGTGGAATGTTTGTCTAGGGTCTTTATATTGATGTTGTTTTTGAGTATGATGGCTAGACCTCCACCACGTTTTTTTTTTTCTGCAGACCAGTTCTATTTTGTAACCCATTGGGCAGAATTCTGTGATGGTGGGATCGGAGTCCGAGGTTAGCCAGGTTTCGGATAGGAATAAGCAGCTTAGTTGTTTTTTTTAACTATCCAGTCCTTAATAAGGTCTGCTTTTGTGCTTATTGATCTGATGTTCATATATGCACAGGATAATGTGGTGTTGAATGTTTGAGGAGAGGGTGTGCAGTTTGGCTGGAGGAGATTTTTTTTGGTTTGTGGATGATAGTTGTGGTCTGATGTTCTTGGTTTTGGGGATGGTCTTTTTCCCCAGCTGGTAGGTATGCTGATATGGTTGAATAAGGAGCAATCTATCAAGTTTCTGGGAGAGTATAGTTTTCTGGTAGGTAGAGGGAGCCTGTAGGATTCTGCTAAAGTTGGGATAGAGGATGTATGATACCCTTCTGTTTTTCTGTTGGTTAGGAGTAGGAAAAGCAGAAGGTGGATGAGTACGCTTGTAGAAAAACCTGGAGACACAGTGATTTTTGTGTGGAGAGCGGGAGGTTCTGCAGTTTGGTACTTGGTGTGAGGAGCGAGAGTCTGGGAGGTGTAGGGAGGTTGCTATATAGGAATAAGTAGAACTAACAATGGAATATAAGAGTTTCAGCTATAGCAGTTTGTCTAAATCATACTGTGTCCTGGACTCATGTCCCCCAGAAATTATGAAAGCAGCTCCATTAGACTTTAAACTATCCCTATTGAATTACCTAACCAATAACCTAAACAATGGAAAATTCCTCACTAATAATGGTCATATTATAATAACCCCAATTCCAAAAAATCGTAAAGAATCACCAACATCAGTAACCAAGTATAGACCAGTAGGCCTCTGTTTAGCACTGAGACAGTAATTGCGGCTATCCTGGACAATGTGCGCTACTTGTTTAGTAAGGGCCTCAATGCCCTAATCATGTAATTTGACATGAGCTCTGCCTTCGACTTGGTGGACCATGGGAAACTATTACAATGCTTAGATGCAATTGGAATCAGAGGAGAGGTATTAAACTGGTTTTGAGGTTTCCTTATATCACGCACCTACCAAGTCCGTTTTAATTACGATCTCTCTGATACATGGAGCAATCCATCTTGCGTGCCACAGGGATCACCATTATCCCCACTGCTCTTCAATGTTTACATGGCCTCAATGGGTGCACAATTGTCCCAACTGGGGATAAAACTATTTAGCTATGCTGATGACTTCACGATAATTATCCCATTTACTACCTCTGTCTCAGAAGTCACCCCCAAAGCAACAGAAGTACTAAATTGGATGGAGCAATGGATGACTGAATTCAGACTAAGGCTAAATTCAGAGAAAACAAAATTTTTTATAGCATCGCCACGCCCACTTGACACTAAAGCATCATTGTGCATCAATAACCTTAGTTATCCCATTTAATCCATTATGAAGATATTGGGAGTAACGCTGGACCAGAGCCTGACCATGAAAAACCAGGTAGACTCCCTGATTAGAAAGATCTTTCTCATCCTCTGGAAGCTTCAGTCCATCAGAGCTTACTTCGATGTTTCATCATTTAGAATTCTGGTACAATCCCTCATACTGAGTCAATTCGATTATTGTAACATCGCCTACTTGGCACTCTCCCAGAAGAACATGTGGCGATTGCAACTGGTACAAAATGCAGCAATTAGGTTACTTTGTGGACTGAAGAAGTTTGATCACGTGACACCTTCCTACCAACTTCTGCTCTGGCTGCCGATGGAGGCACGTGTGAAATTCAAGTTTGGTTGTTTTTGCTTCAAGGCACTTTACGGCTTAGCCCCTAAATATATAACATACCTTTTCTCCTTCACAACCAACGAATTCAGGAGAACTCGCATCCGAACTTTGTTTCTCCACTGTTTAGAGGTTGTAAATTTAAAAGTCATCACCAACATCTTCTCTCACATCAAGCAGCATTATGGGGTAAAGACCTGGAACAACTGCTCGTGCCTACTACTTATAGGGAATTCAGGAAACGCCTAAAAACACATCTGTTCCTGAAATACTTATGTAACTGATCTATACAATCTTAGTCCTCAACAAATGATCTTTAGAACTGTTATCCACTAACTCTTAACTCTGTTTATTCCACTCAATCTGTAATACCTTTTAATCATTGTAAACCACATAGAACTTCACGGTCCTGCGATATATAAACTTATTATTATTTATTATTATCCTAATCGGGGGGAAGAGGAGAGGAAAAGTGGGGGGAAGGGAAGGAAGGGGGTAGTAGCGAGGTTGATTTGGGACATATGGAAATATATTTTGAAGGAATGATAGAAATATGTATGTAAATATTATAATTGTGATTCTATTTGAAATGAAATCTATTTGTATTATATTATATTTATTTCCTTCAATAAAATGTTATAAATTAAACACTCACGGTGGTTTCAGTTGCAAAATATCTCAATCCTCAATTATTTTAAACCTCAACAGTGAGTTGTCATTCTATGGAAGTTTTTGTGGAGGTGCTGGTTTGAGCTTGAGCTCTGCCAATAAAACCTGAGGCTTTTTCTTCCATTTGAGCAGACTCTCAGCTACCTTTAAATTAAGCACCATAAAACACTTCTGGTGCTGTTTTTTTAGGTGCTTATATTTTTCTTTTAAAAGCTTTCTTTCTGGTTTAAATGGCATTTTCAACTTAAATTAGGTAACTTAGGGAGCACCATTTATAGAATCCAGGCCTTATTGCTAGTCTATAAACCATGCCTAAAGATAGGCACAGTTTATAGGACATGCATAGTTGCAGCCCAGCGATTACAACTTAGGCGTGACCATTTACACCAACAAAAACCAAGTGTAAACGCCCAGGCCCAAATGCTGCATGGATCGTGCGTATTCTATAACAGTGTGTGTAATTTATAGAAGCGCCCATGGCTCATGCATGCCACCTTTTCAGTTCAACGCCTTAGAATTTATGTGCACCATTTTATAGAATGTGCTTAGAACGTGCGTGTAAATTCTAATT
This sequence comes from Geotrypetes seraphini, assembly GCF_902459505.1. Classification (NCBI taxonomy): domain Eukaryota; kingdom Metazoa; phylum Chordata; class Amphibia; order Gymnophiona; family Dermophiidae; genus Geotrypetes; species Geotrypetes seraphini. Next base: position 183,477,992 of record NC_047087.1, read on the forward strand.
TGTGCCAATAATTGCTTGTTGTGACCAATTAGCACAGATTGGCTCATTGAACAATTCCATTGAGCATGCAAATCAGTTATATGGCAATATTTGTGCACACAAGCTTAGTCACCTTATTTAGAGAACATAAGAACATAAGAAATGCCTGAACCGGATCAGACCTGGGTCCATCTAGTCCGGCGATCCGCATACACGGAGGCCCAGCCAGGCTTACCCTGGCGAATACCTTAATTACTCGTATCCCTCAATGTGTCTTTCAAGAAGATGTGCATCCAACTTGCCCTTAAATCCTTGAATGGTGGTTTCCTCCACAACCTCTTCCGGGAGAGCGTTCCAGGCGTTCACTACTCGCTGTGTGAAGCAGAACTTTCTGACATTTGTCCTGGCCCTGTCCACAGCTTCAGTCCATGACCTTTTGTCTGAGACACCTTTGACACAATGTGAATAAAGTTGTTCCCTGCTCTATTTTGTCGAATCCTTTCAGTATTTTAAAAGTCTCTATCAGATCCCCTCACAGTCTCCTCTTCTCGAGGGTGAATAATCCTAGTTTTCTGAGGCGATCTTTGTAGCTCAAATTCTCCATACCTTTTACAAGCTTCGTCGCTCGCCTCTGCACCCTCTCCAGTAGTATTAGATTCCGGGGGTTAGTGTGTATTAAGTATAACACGCTAGCTAGTGGCATGCCCCTCCTAAAAATATATTTTAACATAGTAAATGACAGCAGATAAAGACCTGAATGAAAGACCCCATAGTAAAGGGGGGGAGGGGGAGGCAGTCCGCCCTGGGTGCCCTCTTGGTGGGAGTGCCAGTATCTGTCCTCCTCTCCACCCCCCCTCCCCCTCCTAACACACGTGCATCCTGGACCTGGCCTAGGGCCTTAGTGACACTTTGTCCTGAAGACAAAGGTGATGTGCTTTATAAGGACATCTGGGAATGATATTCCCAACTCAGTTGATCTCTTAGGAACATCTATAAAGATTTCAAGCGAGGTTAAGTACCTAGGTGTTCTTGTGGACTCCCACCTGATTTTTAGAGGGCATGTTAAAGTCAGAAAGATATTCTTTACATTACATCTATTAAGTAATCTCAGATTGTATTTGTCAGGGAGTAATTTTAAGACTGTTTTGCAGACAGTAGTTTTATTGAGTTTTGATTATTGTAATCTCGTATTTTGGGGCATACCTGCAATGACTGTGTGCTTTGCAGGTTGCGCAAAACGTGATTGTTAGGACATTATTTCGAGAGGAGAAGCGTGAACATGTATCAGAATGCTACATAAAATTGTACTGTCTTAAACTAGAGTACAGGATACGCTATACATTGTTGTTGATGGTTTATCTTTGTGTGCATCGTTTAGCACCAAAATAGCTAGTGGATAGTATTCTGCCATATGTTCCACTTCCAAAGTTGCGCTCTGTGGATCTAACATGGTAGATGATGGCAGATAAAGACCCGAATGGTCCATCCAGTCTGCCCAACCTCATTCAATTTGAAAAAAAAAAATAATAATTTATTCTTAGTTATTTCTAGGCATGAATCCAAAGCTCTATCCTGTACTGTGCTTGGGTTCCAACTACTGAAGTCTCCATCAGAGCTCACTCTAGCCCATCTACACCTGCCCAGCGTTTGAAGCCCTCCCCAGCCCATCCTCAACCAAAAGGCCATATACAGACACAGGCTGTGCAAGTCTGTATATGGCCTTTTGGCCTTAGGCCTTCAATATTTACTATTATTTTCTGATTCTATTTAGATCCTCTGTGTTCATCCCATGCTTTTTTGAACTCTGTCACCGTTTTCCTTTCCACTACCTCTCTCAGAAGCGCATTCCAGGCATCTACCACCCTCACCTTAAAGTAGAATTTCCTTACATTGCTCTTGAGTCTCCCACCCCTCAACCTCAAATTATGTCCTCTGGTTTTACCATTTTCCTTTCTCTGGAAAAGATTCTGTTCTACGTTAATACCTTTCAAGTATTTGAGTGTCTGAATCATATCTCCCCTGTCCCTCCTTCATACTTCTTATGGCACAAACCTCCTATCATTTTCGTCACCCTCCTCTGGACTGCTTCAAGTCTTCTTATGACCTTCGCCAGATACAGTCTCCAAAACTGAACACTACTCCAAGTGGGGCCTTACCAATGACCTGTACAGGGGCATCAACACCTTCTTCCTTCTACTGACTATGCCTCTCTTTATACAGCCCAGCATCCTTCTGGCAGCAGCCACCGCCTTGTCATACTGTTTTATCGCCTTTAGATCTTCGGACACTATCACCCCAAGGTTCCTCTCCCAATCCGTGCATATCAGCCTCCCACCTCCCAACATATACGATTCCTTCCAATTATTAATCCCCAAATGCATTACTCTGCATTTCTTTGCATTGAATTTTAGTTGCCAGATATTAGAACATTTCTCTAACTTTTGCAGATCCTTTTTCATGTTTTCCACTCCCTCCTCGGTGTCTACTTTGTTACAAATCTTGGTATCATCCGCAAAAAGGCAAACTTTTCCTTCTAACCCTTCAGCAATGTCACTCACAAACATATTGAACAGGATTGGTCCCAGCACCGAACCCTGAGGGACTCCACTACTCACCTTTCCTTCCTCCGAGCAACTTCCATTAACTACCATCCTCTGGTGTCTGTGCGACAGCCAGTTTCTAATCCAGGTCACCACTTTGGGTCCTAACTTAACCCCTCAAGTTTGTTCAAGAGCCTCCTATGAGGAACCGTATCAAAGGTTTTGCTGAAATCTAAGTAAATTACATCTAGCATATGTCCTTAATCCAGTTCTCTGGTCACCCAATCAAAACATTCAATCAGGCACAATTTACCTTTTGTAAAGCCATGTTGCCTCACCCATTAGATTCTAGGAAGTTCACTATCCTTTCTTTCAGCAACACTTCCATTATTTTACCAGCAACTGAAGTGAGGCTCACTGGCCTGTAGTTTCTTGCTTCATCCCTGTGACCACTTTTGTGAATAGGGACCACATCCACTCTCCTCCAATCCCCAGGAACCACTCCTGTCTCCAGAGATTTGTTGAACAAGTCTTTAATAGGACCTGCCAGAACCTTTCTGACCTCTCTCAGTATCTTGGGATGGATCCTGTCTGGTCTCATCGCTTTGTCCACCTTCAGTTTTTCAAGTTGTTCATAAACACTTTCCTCTGTGTACGGCGCAGAATCTACTCCATTTTCTTGTGTTACTTTGCCAGACAATCTTAGTCCTTCTCCAGGTTTTTCTTCCATGAACACAGAACAGAAGTAATTGTTTAGCACTTTTGCTTTTGCTTTTGCACTACTCTCCACATATTGGTTCCTAGCATCTTTTAGTTTAGTAATTCTATTTTTCATCTTCCTCCTTTCACTAATATAGTTGAAAAATATTTGTCTCCCTTTTTTACACTTTTAGCCATTTGCTCTTCTGCCTGTGCTTTCGCCTGTTTCTCTCTCTTGGCTTCTTTCAGTTTCACTCGGTAGTCCTTTCTGTACTCCTCTTGGTTTTTTTAAATATTTCAGGAACGCCAACTCTTTTGCCTTTAATTTCTCCGTCACTAGTTTGGAGAACCATATCAGTTTCCTTTTTCACTTGTTTTTATTTATTTTCTTCACATAGAGGTCCGTAGCCATTTTTATTGCTCCTTTCAGCTTAGACCACTGTTAAGAACATAAGAACATAAGAAGTTGCCTCCACTGGGTCAGACCGAGGTCCATCTCGCCCAGCGGTCCGCTCCCGCGGCGGCCCATCAGGTCTGCGACCTGTGAAGTGGTTTCTGACCACTTTTATAACCTACCTCAAGTTCTATCTGTACCCCTCTATCCCTTTATCCTCCAGGAACCTATCCAAACCCTTCTTGAACCCCTGTACAGAGTTTTGGCCTATCACTTCCTCCGGAAGCGCGTTCCATGTGTCCACCACCCTCTGCGTAAAAAAGAATTTTCTAGCATTTGTTCTAAACCTGTCCCCTTTCAATTTCTCCGAGTGACCCCTAGTGCTTGTGGCTCCCCTCAGTTTGAAGAATCTGTCCTTATTTACTCTCTCTATGCCCTTAAGGATTTTGAAGGTTTCTATCATGTCCCCTCTAAGTCTCCTCTTCTCCAGGGAGAACAGCCCCAGCATTTTTAACCTGTCAGCGTATGAAAAATTTTCCATACCATTTATTAGTTTAGTCGCCCTCCTCTGCACTCCCTCGAGTACCGCCATGTCCTTCTTGAGGTACGGTGACCAGTATTGAACACAGTACTCCAGGTGCGGGCGCACCATTGCGCGATACAGCGGCATGATGACTTCCTTCGTCCTGGTTGTAATACCTTTTTTGATGATGCCCAGCATTCTGTTTGCTTTCTTTGAGGCTGTCGCACATTGCGCCGATGGTTTCAGTGATGTGTCGACCATCACCCCCAGGTCCCTTTCAAGGTTACTCACCCCTAGCAGTGTTCCCCCCATTTTGTAGCTGAACATCGGGTTCTTTTTCCCTACATGCATGACCTTGCATTTTTCTACGTTAAAACTCATTTGCCACTTTTTTGCCCAGTCTGTTTTTCCACTTCTCTTATGTCCTCCCATCCTAACAGCTCTTTCTTCAGATACTCTCCCATTTTATTAAAGTCCATCCGTTTGCTATCTAGGACTTTAAGTATTGTGCGGCCGCTCTCCACTTTAGCCATTATATCAAACCAAACCGTTTGATGATCACTACTTCCCAGGTGAGCACCCACTCAAACATTAGAGATGCTCTCCCCATTTGTGAGGACCAGATGCAATATTGCTTTTTCCCCCTGTCACAATTTGTCTGATCAGAGCCTCTTGAAAGGCATCCACAATCTCCCTACTTCTTTCCGATTCCGCAAACGGAACATTCCAGTCCGTATCCAGCAGGTTGAAATCTCCCAACACCAGCACCTCCTCTTTCTTTCCAAACTTTTGGATATCCACAATTGGATCTTTATCAGTTTGCTGCAATTGAGTCGGAGGTCTGTTTTATGTGTTTTCAGTGCTTATCTGGTGACTTTAGGTGGGTTTTTGTGACTTAGACCATGCTTTACATGGTCTAAGTCACAACGTCCAAGTTCCGTCTAGGCTTTGTTGTAAAACTTTCGGTTATACATGCTGTACGACTAAGTCTAAACCAGCCCATGTCCCACCCAACTCCCGCCCTCGACACTCCTCCCGAAACGCCCCGTATAGCTTTGGTCATTCAGCGGCACTATGAAGGCCTAGGTCGTTTAGAAATACGTCCAAAACCCGGTTTTATTAGTGGCACTTGGACGTTTTTGAGAAATGTTCATCCAAGTGCCGACTTAGGCCAGATTTTGGACGTTTTTCTCTTTCGATTATGAGCCCCATATTGTTTAAACTTATTCGCAAGGATTCTTTTTCCTGCTGTAGTAATATGTAACCCATCAGTAAAATATAGCTTCTTGTTCTTCCATGTATTACCCCATCCTCCCATGTATCTAAAGCCTTCTTGATGACACCAGGCTTTGAACCATTTATTAAAGTCCTCTGTGTTTTTTACTCTTTGCTCTCCCTTTCCATATGCAGGCAGTACTTCTGAAAAAGCTATAGTCTTTACAAAAGGTTTCAAGCCCTCACCAAGCTCCCGAAAAGCTTTCTGTGCTGCAAGTGTGGAGTTGTTGGCCAGGTCATTTGGTCATCATGTTAATCTATATATTACAACAATTAAACAATTCAGCTGAAAGTAACCAGGATGAGCATGTTTTCCTGTATAGGCCCTCACGAGTGGAATGAGGTCCCATTGTATGTACTGTACATGGATAGTGCAAGGAAAAAAATAATAATGCTTACACACAGACCAGATCTTACTATGTCAAGGGTAGAAAAAGCCTCAGAGAACAAACCCTCTCACCATCCTCAGATGGGATTTAAAGTGTTCAGGCTAAACCTCATAGGCATAAAAAACCACCCTCAACATCATGAAACTGGCTTTGTGCGGTGCAAAAACAAGAGTTGAACAAAATAGATGAAAACAATCAACTTATCTCATGAGAACGACTGGTGCACCAACGATGGCCAGTGTTTCACATTACTGCTGCCTCAGGGTGTAACAGTTCCAATCGATAACTGGAGGAATAAATTCTCAAATTATGTGTGTGAGAATTCAAACCTCTCATAACATTCTCAAACAAACAAAAAAAACTCTATGAAAATATAAAAAACATACCTTTAGAACAGGACTCTTCAAAAAGTCTCCATGCCCAAAGATGGCCGCAACACAAGATCAGCCCAGATTTGAACACTCCCAGAGGTATTGCGTCAGAACTGGAGGTGGCAACACGTAACTAATATGCTGTGAACATACACTCATCGGAGTAGAAACAAAAGTCATTAACAGCATGTGTCCATGTGAATGAGTGAATTATTGATACTATTGGATTTTCACTTTATCTGTGTTATTTTTGCGTCCCATTGTATATACGCTAGCAGGAAAATGGAGTAATTTTAAAAGATTATTAAAAAGGCATTTATTTTGCAAGATGAAGTACGGGAATTGAGTTTCCTGTTTATTTGAGCGCTGGTTGCTAAGGTGTTCTGGAACTATCTGTTGTTATTTTATTGTACAGTATATGTATTGGTGTTTTATTATGTATGTCTTTGTTGTGACCCACTTTGTACAAATAAATAAATTATAAACTTAACCAGACAGTGCCACTGAAAATGTGTGGTTAAAGCCCCGGCTGAAATTAGCTATTTGGGATGTGGTCCAAGGGCAGAGTCAGCACTTGGCTGATTAAGGGGGGAATTCATCAAGCTGCATTAGGGCTTTAAGTCACAGTAAAATGTATTTATTCAATTTTCTTTATTGTTTTCCCAGGAGAGCTCAGAATGATTTACATGAGTTTATTCAGGTACTCAAGCATTTTCTCCTGTCTATCCCAGTGAACTCAGAATCTATCTAATGTACCTGGGGCAATGGGGGGATTAAGTGACTTGCCCAGGGTCACAAGGTGCAGTGTGGGTTTGAGCCCACAACCTCAGCATGTTAAGGCTATAGCTTTAACTACTGTGCCACACTTTCCCCGTACTGTGACTTAAACAGCCATGAGGATGTGTGAAAATGACAACTGAGGCTACTGGTCATGTATACAATCAAGAGAGAAGGGAATATTATATTAGGAGTCAAATGGTCAGCAGGGAGCTCAAGAGCTGAATAAGAAGCAAACAAGATATGGCCTCTTTGCTGGATTTTGTTAAATATCATTAAATTAACTGTATAAATGGCATTTCAAAAACAGTTATGGGCTACAGAGGTAGTTTAGACTGTTTGCAAATTCAAATATATATTACTTAATTTCTACATATTTCAACTGAGATTTGATGTAGGTAAGACTCACTTTAAGAAGTTTCTGAAGATAGCTTTAGATTCAGCAAGCAAAACTGGAATAATTTGGTCACTAGTAGTTTATAAAGTTTGAAAAAATAATAATCTATCCCTAAAATTAACACTCCAGTCATGGTACATAGGCTTGTCGTGTCTCCAGTGCCGTACCAAAGAGGGGGTGGTCTGCCCTGGGTACAGACCATGAGGGGGTGCTCCCAGGGTCGGCATCATGGTCTGGAAACTTCTCTGCTCTGCCGACATTGGGCCTTCCCTTTTCACAGAAGCAGGAAGTAGGCAGGATCAGCATCGGCAGAGTGAATTAAGGCTGCCAACTATGAGAGAACTCGCATACCTCTGGGCCTCCCTTTTAAAGCAGCAGCGGTGGTGGTGGTGGTGAGAAGGCTTCTTGTAGCCCAGCCCACCAGGGCCTTCCCTCTGCCGCATCGCTGATATGCGGCAGAGAGAAGCCCTGGTGGAGCAGGCTGCAAAGAGCCCATTTGGTTATGAAGCACCTGAGGGGGTGAGAGGAGCAATGCCCCCCTTTCACTAGTTCAATTGGGCATGAAGCACCAGTGGGGGGGGGGCAGTGGGGCCTGCCCTATTGGCTTTCTTTCACCTGTCCAATTAAGCACCAGTGGGCGGCAAGCCTTCTTTGATATGCCCCCAATTTCAACACAATATTTGTTTCCAAGTTTATTGTAAATTTGATTGAACGCTTATCAAATACTAAGCGTATTAGAACAATAAAATAGGGGTAAGAACAAAATTAAAAACAACAATAATAAACAGACCAATTTTACTCAGACAAACACAAAATAAACGTACTAAGAACGAGCAGGAGAGGGGGAAGAACTACAATAAATACAGGAAAGAGAACATATATGGGAGAAAAGCAAAAGGTCTAAGGCAGGGGTAGGGAACTCCGGTCCTCGAGAGCCGTATTCCAGTCGGGTTTTCAGGATTTCCCTAATGAATATACATGAGATCTATTTGCAGGCACTGCTTTCAATGCATATTCACTGGGGAAATCCTGAAAACCCAACTGGAATATGGCTCTCGAGGACCAGAGTTCCCTACCCCTGGTCTAAGGGGATCAATGAGAAAAGAATAGTAGGATCACTAGTCAAAGGAATCAGTAAATAGGAAGCTCCTTTAAATTTGTCTAAATTTTGCTCTGTCCGAAGATGAGTAGGTAATGCATTCCAAAGTGTAGGTGCAGCAACTGAGAATATTGTTGATCTACGGGCATTTATTATTTTTAGAGAAGGAACACAGAGCAGATGTTGTCCAGAGGATCTTAAGGATCTTAGATTCATAAGGTATAAGATTTTTTTCAAGGAAAACCAGTTCTTTAGTTTTGAGGGTTTTGAATGTTAAGAGGGCAATCTTATGTTACCCTATGTTGGACTGGAAGCCAGTGGGCTTTTTTTTAAAAAAAGAGGGGTAACGTGTTCATATTTTCTAGTGTTTGTAATCACTTTGATGCAGTGGCGTACCTAGGGGGGGGGGGGGGGGGGGGGGGGCGGGCCGCCCCGGGTGCCAGCCCTAAGGGGGTGTTCCCGGCCTTGCCGTTCAGTCCCCTGCCACCCCCGAAGGACCGCTCGCCCCACTGACCTTCCTGCACCACCTGTGAAGCAGCCCGCAGCAGGATCGCGAAGTCAGCGTCAGCATCCCTGCGCTGCTTCCTGCGCCGCGATCCCGCCCCTCCTCTGACATCAGAGGAGGGGCGGGACCGTGGCGCAGGAAGCAGCGCAGGGATCGCTGACGCTGACTTCGCGATCCTGCTGCGGCTGCTTCATAGGTGGTGCGGGGAGGCCAGGGGGGCGAGCGGTCCTTCGGGGTGGGTCGGGGCATCAGGCCTTCAGGGTGGGGCGGGCGGGCAGGCAAGCAGGCTTTCAAGGGGGAGGGGGTGACAGGCAGGCAGGCAGGCCTTCAAGGGGGGACAGGCCTTCGGGGGGGGGGTGCAGACCTTCAAGGGGTGCAGGCCTTCAAGGGGGGCAGGCAGGCCTTCAGGGGGGTGCAGGCCTTCGGGGGGGGGTGTAGGCCTTTGGGGGGGTGCAGACCTTCAAGGGGGTGCAGGCCTTCAAGGGGGGGAACAGGCCTTCAAGGGGGGGAAGGCAGGCAGGCCTTCAAGGGGGGGACAGGCCTACAAGGGGGGGGGGGACAGGCCTACAAGGGGGGGGGACAGGCCTACAAGGGGGGGGGACAGGCCTTCAAGGGGGGGTGCAGGCCTTCAAGGGGGGTGCAGGCCTTCAAGGGGGAGACAGGCCTTCAAGGGGGGAAAGGCAGGCAGGCAGGCCTTAAAGGGGGGACAGGCCTACAAGGGGGGGACAGGCCTACAAGGGGGTGGGACAGGCCTTCAAGGGGGGGACAGGCCTTCGGGGGGGTGCAGACCTTCAAGGGAGTGCAGGCCTTCGGGGGGGGGGTGCAGTCCTTCAAGGGGGTGCAGGCCTTCAAGGGGGGGAAAGGCAGGCAGGCAGGCCTTCAAGGGGGGGACAGGCCTACAAGGGGGGGAGAAGCTACAAGGGGGTGGTACAAGCCTTCAAGTGGGGGACAGGCCTTCGGGGGGGGGGGGTGCAGACCTTCAAGGGAGTGCAGGCCTTCGAGGGGGGTGGTGCAGGCCTTCAAGGGGGGGCAGGCCTTCAAGGGGGGACAGGCCTTCAAGGGGGGAAAGGCAGGCAGGCAGGCCTTCAAGGGGGGACAGGCCTACAAGGGGGGGGGGGGAGAAGCTACAAGGGGGTGGGACAGGCCTTCAAGTGGGGGACAGGCCTTCGGGGGGGTGCAGACCTTCAAGGGGGGGACAGGCAGGCAGGCCTTCAAGGGGGGGACAGTCCTACAAGGGGAAGGGACAGGTCTTCAAGGGGGGTGCAGGCCTTCAAGGTGGGACAGGCAGACCTTTAAGGGGGGACAGGCCTTTGGGGGGGGACCATGATTTAGAAGTACACGGAGGGAAGGGGGTGTTCAAAGAGACATGCATATGCCAAACTTTGGGGGGGGGAAGAAATAATGTGTCTGAAAATAGAGGAGAGGGAGAGAGATGATGGACCATGGGATTTAGGGAGGGAAGGAACAGAAAGGGAGAGAAATTGGACACAAGGGATGGTGTGGAGGAGGGATAGAGATACTGGATAGGAGGGTAATTAGGAAAAGAAACGGAGAGATGGTGGACTCTGGGATGGTGGGGAAGGAGGGAGAGATGCCGGATGAAAGGGTATTTAAGAAAAGGTGGAACTGTGGAGGGAGATGAAAAAAAGGAAAGATACCAGACTTCCTGGGAAGGGAAGGGAAATGGAAAGGGAGGACAGAGTTGGCAGATGGATGGTTAGCATGCAGAAAGAAGGAGACCCTGGCAAGCAAGTTATCAGAAGAAAACCAGAGCCTTGGACCAACAAGATTTGAAATATAACCAGACAACAAAAGGTAGAAAAATTAATTTTATTTTCTGTTTTGTGATTATAACATGTCAGATTTGAAATGTGTATCCTGCCAGAGCTGGTGTTGGACTGCAAACGTGAGCTAGGATTTAACAGAAAGAGGAAAAGTCCTTTTTGTTTCTTTATTTTATTTACACCACAGCGCCAGTGTGGTTAGGAGAAGCCAAAGGGGGTGAAAAAGCTATAAAACCCACCAGGAGTTTTGAAAAAAATCACCCAACTGGGCAGGAAAATCGAATTGAAAAACCAATTCAATAGGGCTGAATCGAATCAAAATTTTTTTGTCCTGTATCTGGCAGCATTAGTTTGCGCTACTGTCTTAGACTTTAGGACCTGGGATTGGGGAGAGATGGCATCCTCAGTACTTTATAATGCAAGTGAAACGAGGATTTGGTCAGACTTTTGAAGGGTCTGCAGAAAAAAAATATTGTATAGGCCGGGGACATGAGACAGCAGGAAATGGGAACTTTTCTTCCTTCTATTTTTGTGAATGGAAAGGCTGAGGATGTCAGAGAGGTCAGTTAAAATATGTGCTTTATAAGAAAATATAATAATGTGTTTTATAAAGTTTATAGCATAGCTGGCCTACCCAGTGAGGTGTTCCTAGTGGTGATGGTGGCAGCGTGTCAATGTGTTGAGAGGAAGAGGTGGTCTGGGAAATTCTGCTGAGCAAACTCCGGGCCCATTTCCACCCCCCAGTTAGTCCACTCCACTCAACTGATTCACACACTGAGTGGGTCTTTGGGTGTTGTTTTGGGATCTCTTCCAGTGGTTTATCTCCTTCTGGTCCAAGGAAGGAAACTTTGTTATCCTTAGCATTGACCTACAGAATATGTTTGTAACAGCGCTGCTTGTGTGGCATTAGGCTATGTAGTGATCGAAAGAAAAAAACAGACCTTTGCACATTTTTGCACTATATGGTGGGTGTATGAGGAGATTCACATTTCCTGCACAGCTAAGTCCATGTGAAGTTACCTTGTGCTGTATTTGACATCTAGCAAGGTCTCTGTTTGAAAGGAAAGATCTAAACTTAAAAATGAAGTGGCCAGAAGTTATGGTAAAAGCAGATAGTGTAGCTGGTTTTAAGAAAGATTTGGAGAAATTCCTGGAGGAAAAGTCCATAATCTGTTATTAAGACATGGGGGAAGTGTCTGCTTGCCCTGGATCGGTAGCATGGAATGTTGCTACTCTTTGGGTTTTGACCAGGTATTAGTGTCCTGGATTGGCTACCATGAGAATGGGCTACTGGGCATGATGGACCATTGGTCTGACCCAGTTAGGCTATTCTTATGTTATGTTCTCATCTGTAGGGGCCTTTGTTTTCACTTCTTATTTTAATGTATTTTTTTTCTGGGAACTTATCAGTGTTTTTTATAATGGGAACAAAAATGGAAGAGAATTAATGTGTGTGGAATGGGGGGGTAACTAATTTCTTCAGCTAAATAATTCAATCCACTTCAAACAGACATAGGAGAACTTGTGCACCATTCACACACCCTCCAACCAAAAACGTCAAAAGAAAAAAACTGTTCGACAACCTCCTAGCCATTCGAGCTGCAACACTCGACCCCCAACTCTACAACCAATTGATATCAACCACAGACTGCAAAACCTTCAAAAAGAAATAAAAACCCTTCTATTCAAAAAACACATAAAACCGAACTAACATAATCAGAACTGTCCCAAGCATCACCTGCAACTACTCCATATGTACTTCTAATGTCATGACAATTTAGACATAATTTATGTTATGTTATGTTTGGAATAATGGTTACATATATGAGGTTCAATAAAAGAAAATTTTCACTGCCTGTTTCTATTCTGACCATTTATTCCATTTCATGGTTATTGCAAAAAAAAAAAAAAAAAAAATTTTTTACATGGGGGGGGGGGGGGGTGTCAAAAAATGATGGGCCCCGGGTGCCACATACCCTAGGTACGCCACTGCTTTGATGGCAGTATTTTGTATTAACTGAAGGCGCCTAATGTCTTTCTGACAGATTCCTTTATATAAAAAGTTACAATAATCTATTTTTGAAATAAGTGAATGAATTAAAATATTCATTGATGATGGTCCCAGGATTTTTGCCAGAGATCTGATCATTCTGAGTCTGTTAAAGCAGCTTCTTACCAATGGATCTGCAGCTTCAGCATGCTAAGCAATTGCCAGCAATGAAACGGCTGTGGTGAAATGGCCGTGCTGAACTGGGTGCACTGAAACAGCCACAATGAATGAGCTGTGATGAAATGGTCACACTGAATTGTCCTAGACCAGGGATCTCAAAGTCCCTGCTTACGGGCCGCAATCCAGTCGGGTTTTCAGGATTTCCCCAATGAATATGCATGAGATCTATGTCCCTACACACTCCACCACATAACCAACCCTAATCTCCTCCCTCCCTACAAGTTTCCTCAAATGTTCCCCCTTCCTTAAATTTACCCTCTTAGCCTCCACTATGTATCTAACCCCATCTCTTATCCTAGCCTCTCTATGTATCTTTCCCTAAAATTTGTAACTTCCTGGAAATGTCCAGCCATCTTCAATTGTAATCCGCTTAGAACTGCAAGGTACAGGCGGAATAGAAGTCTCTAATGTAATGTAATGTAATATTCATTGGGGAAATCCTGAAAACCCGACTGGATTGCGGCCCTCAAAGATGGACTTTGAGATCCCTGTCCTAGACCCATCTACTAGAGCCTAGATGCAGGTAGACATTCTGCATAGAAATCAAATTAATTTAAATGATATTTTTTTTAATGAGTTGTTAATGGCATGATCCAATAATCACACCAATTAAAACCATTACAAAATAACATTCCACATGGAACTTAATGGGTGCCACCATTTGTCCAGATGTCAACGGCACCTAACCTTGGTGCCATATGCAAAATCTGGCCCTTAAGCTATGGTGAAGTGCTGTATTTATGAGGCATTTTGTTATCCAGCTGAGTGGAAAGTATCTTCACCTTTTTCAGTTACCAGATGGCACCAGAAGCTTCAGTATGTTGGGCTAATGGAGAAATTGACTATTTTAGAAAATATAAGGAAGAAAGTAGTGCTCAGTTTTGGACCCTTATCTAGCACTACCTTGCAACTTGACTTACTACTCACATTTTCCTGAATTTATTTTCGCATTTCTTTATGGCTAACTTGTTCGTATAGGGGCTTGGGAAGGGGCTGGGTTGAAGGGGATGGGGGAGGAGGATGGGGATATGGATAAATCTGGTTTGTTCTAGTGTACAGTTTGGATGATGGGCACTAGGTCTTGTGTATACTGTTAGGGTCAGATTCTCTAAACCAGTGTTTATCAAACTGTGTGCTGAGGTACACTAGAGTGGCGGAACGTTTGGGGACTAGTAAGTCCTTTAATGATGTATGGAGTCCATTGACTACTTTTGTTGCAATACAGTAAGGGTCATGTTTCTTCCCTTTTCATTAGATTTCTTTACACATCCATGGAGGGTGGGTGGGTGGGGGGAGGGGAATGTACTTTGAGGAGTTAAATTATTTAATTATAATATTGAAATCACAGCATATATTTTATTGTATTAATAATTAAGATGAGGATGGGAGTAAAAAAAAAAAAAGAATAGCCCTACTGGGTCAGACCAATGGTCCATCAAGCCCAGTAGCCTGCCCTCACAGTTGCCAATCCAGATCACCAGTACCTGGCCAAAATCCAAGGTGTAGCAACATTCTATGCTACCAATCCAGGACAAGCAGTGGCTTGCCCCATAAGAACATAAGATTTGCTGCTGCTGGGTCAAACCAGTGGTCCATTGTGCCAAGCAGTCCGCTCATGCGGCGGCTCTTAGATCAAAGACCTGTGCCCTATTTGAGTCTAGCCTTACCTGTGTATGTTGTGTTCCAGCAGGAACTTATCCAACTTTTTCTTGAATCCGTGAAGGGTGCTTTCCCCTATAACAGCCTCTGGAAGAGCATTCCAGATTTCTACCACTCTCTGGGTGAAGAAGAACTTCCTTACGTTTGTACGGAATCTATTCCCTTTTAACTTTAGCTGAAAATTTAGGACATGGTAATATATTTAAATTGGCATCTTATGTTACCTCATTGTAATTGTTTGTTGACTGTGAATCAGTTTGTTCTTTACTATGGTACATATCCAGGGCAAGGGGGGAAAGGGATTCTTTATGTCATAAATTGATTATTGAATATTTATAATTGGGATGGGTGTGAAGATATCATTATTCAGAATAAACAGGATATTTATGATAATATATGTTTGTGTTATATGAAATGATAATTGTTTGGGTGGATGGGAGGGTGGGTGGGTGGGGAATGGATGATTATGAACATGAGAAAGATGAATGTGCTTTTATTGTATTACTATGAGATTGCATTGGTTGTATTGCACTGTTGTAGTTTTGAAAATTAATAAAGAATATTTTTAAAAAAAGATTGTTCTAATTGATTCAGAGGTTCTTTTGCCCATAACTAGTCCTGCTTAGTGTTTGCAATCCAGAACCCGAGGTTGTGGGTTCAGACGCACGCTGATCCTTGTGACCCTGGGTAACTCACTTGGTCCCCCATTGCCCCAGGTACATTAGATAGACTGTAAGCCCACTGGGACAGACTGGGAAAAATGCTTGAGTACTTGAACAAATTCATGCAAACCATTCTGAGCTCCCCTGGGAGAATGGAAAAGAAAACTGAATAAATAAATAAATTATACTGTGCACACTGGGGAGGTCCTTTTACTATTTATTTATGTACTCAATTTTTATACCATTCTCCCAAGGGAGTTCAGAACGGTTTATATTAATTTATTCAGGTACTCAAAGTATTTTTCCCTGTCTGTCCCAGCGGGCTCACAATCTACCTAATGTACCTGGGCAATGGAGGGATTAAGTGGCTTGCCCAGGGTCACAAGGAGCAGCATGGGTTTGAACCCACAACCCAATGGGTGCTGAGGCTGTAACTTTAACTACTGCGCCACACACTCCTCTTAGTGTACTAAGGCTCACTAGCCGATTTAGCGCACATTAAATGCTAACATGCCCATGCCTAAGGCCCCGTCCCTCAGAAGATGGCGGGCCTGCCTGTCGGATGGGCTTGGGATCCATCCAGCCGACCAACTTAACGTGAATTGGGGTGTCGGGGGTTGGGGGGGGGTGTCAGGGGTGTTGCAAGGTTAGGGAGGGCTGTTCTGGGGGGGGGGTTGATCGGGGTGGTCACGGGGGTGCGCCATGGGCAGGAGGGCCGGGATCCCTCCTGTCCATATTTGAGGGGTGGGGTCGCCTTCCGGCAGGACGGGTTTAGGGGGTATCACGGCAGGGGAGATGAGGCATCTCTCCTGCCACGATCATTGCGGTGGGGGGCAGGTTGCTGGGGCTGCTGAGCTGATCACGGCAGCTGCAATCAGCTCAGCTGATCCCTTAGAGATCAGCTGAAATACAATTTTCATGTGACACAGGTCACCTAAGAGGGATTGAACTGGAAGCCGACGGGTGGAAAGATTTGTCATCGCGGTGACCAATCCTACAACCACTGTGTCCCCAGAAAAATTGCATTTGTAAATGTACTTTCATCAGAAACTGCCTTTAATCCCTACTGCGTGCCCATTTCTACAAAGTGCTTTTCCTTTCATTGTCTCTGGAATGAATGAAATTCATATATATTCATATAATATATTCATATTAATAATGATCCATGTCTAATTTTGCCACTATGAGTGTTGTGTAATGTCATTTATTTATACTGCTATTCCATTAAAATTTCTATGCCCTATGATGCAAGTAAATGATTAGAAGACTGGCACATATGTGCTTCTAAAGACATAAATGCCAAAAATCTGCCTAAGCATTATATGTATATATGTGTATATTTTACATAGTGTATATTTGAAAGGTGAGCATATACATGGGCAGAGTCTAGGCAGGACTTATGAGGAGGGGTTGAAAAGTTTTCAACCAAGAAGAGAATGATGTGGATATGGTTCAATCAATGATCTGAAACAATGTCAAAACATAGAATTTTGTTTCTGCAAATTGGCACTTAACAAAATAACCCTCCCCTCCCCTCCCCCAATACTTTTACTAAGCCAAGCTAGCGGCTGCCACTGCAGTAACTGGCCCGAAGCCCATAGAGATTTAAAGGGTTTCGGGGCTTTTGCCGCACGGCAGCTGCTAGCATGGCTTTGTAAAAGGGGTGTGGGGTGTGTGTAAGATTACACTATTTTCAGCTACAGTGACAAAATAGCGTTCAGAATTTAGAAAGTTGGTTGGTTGGGCTGGGAAATTTTCAGCCCCCCCCCCTCGTAATTATACATGCAGCTTATGGAAAGTGGGTGGGATTTGATATTCTGCCTTTGTGTGGTTACAATTAAAGCAGTTCACATATTATATACAGGTGCTAATGTTTTATCTGGGGCAATGGAGAGTTTAAGTGATGCCCACAGGCACAAAGAGCTGTAGTGAAAATGCACTAATATACAAACATAGATTCACAATATGACAAAAAGTGGTCATAATAATAAAACTATTGGACCCCTCTGATTTACAATTAAGCTTCTGCCATAGCTCAATATTAGCTCCTACCAGTAATTAACCCTAGAAAGCAGAATAGGTTCCTAACTCAGGGTGGGGGCCAATTCTATAAGAACATACTGGGACCGACTGAAGGTCCATCAAGCTCAGTATCCTGTTTTCTTTTTTAAATCATCTATTTATTTTCATTTCAAAACAAAAATCACAAGAATCCACTTGTTACAGTAAGGGCTCCTTTTATCAAGCTGCGCTAGCGGGGTTAACGCGTGCGACTTTTCATCACACGCTATCCCCCGCCAAAAACTACCGCCTGCTCAGAAGGAGGCGGTAGCGGCTAGCACGGCCGGCGGTTTAACGTGCGCTATTACACGCGTTAAACCGCCAGCGCGGCTTGATAAAAGGAGCTCTAATTCAGACTGCAATCCAAATAGGTAAACATATGACTTTAAACTAGAGGAAACAATAATCCTAAAGCAATTAACATAATTTCTGAATTCATTTTCTCACATTTGCAACATAAACATAAAGAACCCCACCAAAAGGAGAAATTAAGTGTATCCCAATTTTTCCAGTTTTTAGTAACCATTTGCATGGCTATCCCAATCATTATGGCAAATAGTCTACTTTGATATCTATCCAATTGATTTACACATCCAGGAAGGGTGGGTGGGAGGGAGGGGAGGTATTATATTTTCTTCTATTCATTGATTTTTCTGTACGTATCCACTTTGTTTTTGTTCTTGAATTAGGGTGGGGGGGAGGGAAATTTTGTAGTATTTCTGTGATCAATTGTAAGTGCTGTCTTGAAGTCAATTGTATGTATATTTTAGTGCACTGTTTTTGAATGGAAAATTAATAAAGAGTTAAAAAAAAAGCAATTAACAAAAAGAAAATATCAATATCTTTCATACTCTTCCTTAGACCTCCAAAAACACTGCCTAAGTAGAAGCAAGAATTTAAATGAGACACGGAGGTCTCCTATTTAAGAGGTCAATACGTTTAAATTCTAAGAAAAGGCTTAACGTGACTCATGCCAGTCCAATTTTTATTAGTCCAATTATACTTTCAGTACTTTTTTGTGTCCCCAAAATTCTGGAGTTACTCGAGCAAAAAAGACATATTTAATACCGGCATACTTGATTTGACATTTACAAGGATAGTTAAGTAAAAAAAGTAACTCCCTATGGCCCCTGATAAAAATTGGCTTATGAAAAATTTCTTCAAACATATGCAGTAAGAATTTCTAGGTTTAAAAGTACAAATGTATCCAGATTTGTCCAGGGATACCCAAAAACGACGGAAGGAATTTCTTTTATTAAAGCCCGGGGTTATTGCATTAGGGGTGACATTTTTCTTACGTTATCCACGTAAATGTGTTGTTCATTATTCTTCTCAAAAATATATCTTTTTTGAACCTTTCCAATTAACTACTTTCCTGTCACTGTCGCGACTGGAGAAGGAAAAAGCTAAAAGCTAAAATAGCCCTATAGTATAGGGCTCCTTTTATGAAGGTGCGCTAACGTTTTTAGCACACGTACTGGATTAGCGCGCGATATAGCGTGCGCTAGCCAAAAAACTACCGCCTGCTCAAGAGGAGGCGGTAGCGGCTAGCGTGCACATCATTTTAGCACGTGCTATTCTAATTTACCTCTTCCTCTGTTTCCTTCACTACTTACACAGCATCAGTACCGAGCAAGAAAAAACCGGTACCGGTGCCATCGGGACCAACGTTGGATGAGCGTATTGCCTCTATCCTCCAGGCCCAACTTAAGGAGCAACTCCAACACTTGCTCCCGGCTCTGTTGACTCCGAACCTTCCAGTGTCGGTACCGACTGAGCCTTCGGTGCCGTCTGTCGACCAGCCTCTTTTATTGTCATCGACTGTTTCGGCACCGCACAAATCTTTGTCCATGCCTGTTCTGTCAGCAGAACCAAAACGGCGTGCTACTCCTACGGTGTCGGAACCGGTACTGTTCTCTGAACCCCGTACCGTACTACATTCCCCAGGTACCGTCTCCACTCGGTCTGGTAAATCGGTACGCAAGACTAAGCATACTGAGACATTGACTCCACTTTCCCAGGGCCGTTTACAATCGGTACGGGACCCTGACTTGTGGGACGACTCAGATGATCCCCTCGGTACCGAGGAGGATTACACATCTGATGAGGATGAACCATCGGTGCAGGATACTACTGCTAAGCCAGAGCACTCCTCCTTCACAAAATTTTTAAAGGAGATGTCAGACACCCTGTCTATTCCTTTGGAGTCTGACTCTAAAAAATAAAAAGCATTTTTGGATGCTTTGGATTTTGACCAACCTCCTAAGGAGTTTTTAAAGTTACCCCTCCATGACATCTTGAGGGAAACTTTTTATAAGAATCTTGAAACTCCTTTGACAATTCCAGGAGCCCCAAGAAAACTGGAATCTCTGTATAAAGTGATTCCAATCCCAGGATTTGACAAGCACCAACTTCCCCATGAATCTCTGACGGCACCGACGGAGCCCCGGTACGGACAATTTTAGAGTGATTGCACTCTAAGAACTTGGAAAGTTCTAGTAGGCCGCAACGCGCACGTGCCTTCCCGCCCGACAGAGGCGCGCGGTCCCCAGTTAGGATAAGCCAGCTAAGAAGCCAACCCGGGGAGGTGGGAGGGACGCAAGAATATCTGCCTGCTGTCCCTGGATAACACCTGTTACGGTAAATAACTGTGCTTTATCCCAGGACAAGCAGGCAGCATATTCTTGACTGATGGGTGACCTCCAAGCTAACAAAAAGAGGGATGGAGGGAAGGTTGGCCATTAGGAGAATAAATTTTGTAAAACAGATTGGCCGAAGTTTCCATCCCGTCTGGAGAATGCATCCAGACAATAGGTATATAAAACCTAAAGTGCCTACGTAAAAGGAGCCCATAGTTTATATAAGAGGTGAATGATTTCTACCAGATTCCAACCTGATCAGCCTTTTTACTTTCTTCTTTATTCCGCTAGTTACTTCTTGGATCTCATTATTGGGGACTAGAGCTGGATTAAGCAAAAAAGAATTTCCTTTATTATTTATGTATTGATTTGTGCTTATATTGCTTTCTGTACAAGTTTATACTTGATAATGTTAATATGAAAAATAAATAAAGTAGCTTCCATTTTTGTTGCTTCCTCCCGCATGACCAAAAATAACTTTCTATGATCTTGGGTAGCTTTGGTAACATCGGGGGACGATCCAAATTTTTTCACCCAAGAATAAGTTTTCAGGAGATCAAAAATAAGTTTTCATAATCATATTTAAGTCCTGCTCGAAGACTAAGGAAATTATCAGTGTTCCTCTATATTCAATCTCCTCCTGGGAACTCTCCAATATTTGAGTTATATTATTCAAATCAATAGGTTGTGCTGCATCTATTGGCTTATCAGGTAATGTCTCTGTTCTTCTCGGTAAATAGTACATTCTGTTTATTGGTGGCATCAAATCAGAAGGAATTTTCAAATTTTCCTTGAGGTATTTGTAAACATATCTACCGGTGTAGTTAAAGCCAACTTAGGAAAAGTCTATCTTTAAATACATTAGCTGAAACATTCTGTAAAGATGAGATTTCTTTATTAATTTGGTCAAATTTCAGATTCATTTCCGACTTTATATTTTGTACAGAAACAGATAGTTCATCCAGTTTACTCACAACTCTTGATATATTGCTGACGGATTTTGTTACCACAACTTCCAGCTTTTGGAGCACTCTCCAGATATTAGGCAATGTTGCCAATGAGGAGTCGGTTCCTTCCACTCCTCGAACTGATGTCTCGGCTTCCTTGACTGTGTGGTGCCCCTCACTACGGGATTACGTCGGGCTCATCGGCTCCTCGGCGCTCCCACCTTCCACATCTTCCTGCGCCGGGTTAGGCGGAAATTGGGGGAGGGGGGATAGCGATGTCTCGAATCCCATGGCTCCGGTGGCTCCTTCCAGCAGTGCAACTGCCAGGTGTATTCCTCCCTCCCCTCCCCCTCCCATGGCTACCGGCGAACTCATCAGAAACCGCTCAATCTGTGTCTGGCCGGGTGTGGAGAGGTCCGTCCAGACAACTCCCTTGCATTTGCTATGGGGCATCTCCAAAGGAGAAAAAAGAAACGGCTTCAAGAAGTATAGCAAGGTAAGACGGAGCTCTGTTTTCACGCCGCCACCATCTTGCTTCTCTCAGTATCCTTTTTTCAATAGTGGCCAACCCAGGTCACAGGTACCTGGCAAGATCCCAAGTAGTGAAACTGATTTTATGTTGCTTATCCTAGAAATAAGCAGCGGATTTCCCCAATTTATGCACCTAGATACAGCATGCCGAGCACTAGTTTGACAACGGCATCTGAGCACTCTGTTTCTGCTATTTAATTCTAGTATAAATTGGCCTTCTCATACCTGCATTTAGGTATCTCCATTTATACTATCTCAATAGCAGACATAAATTTGCATTTCTAAACGTGGCATTTTATCGTGAAACTTACAATATTCTCCCCTTCTTTTACGAAACTGCGATAGCAGTTTCTAGTGCGGGGAGCCGCGCTGAATGGCCCGCGCTGCTCCCAACGCTCATAGGAACTCAATGAATGTTGGGTGTAGCGCGGGCCATTCAGCGCAGCTCCCCGCGCTAGAAACCGCTATCGCAATTTCGTAAAAGAAGGGGAGAATATTGTAAGTTTCGTAAAAAGAGGCATTTATAAGATACACATGTAAATGCGGACACGTCCATGCCCAGCCTGGGCCTACTCCTGCGCACAACCATTTGCATTTACTTGCTAACTTCCAGATTCTTTGTACGGCACCAAGATTTGTGTGCATGGCTGAAATGTGTGTGCAAATTAACTGAATGAGTCCTTAACTATCAGTAGTTGGGTATTAACAACCAAATAAGTTAATTAGCATTCATTAAAATTTGCCCATGCATTTGGCTTTCACTATTCTATAAGGCAAGGGGTCAGATTTTGTAACCCGCGCCGATATCGGCTGCCACCTTAAAAGTGGACGCCGATCACATGTCAGTCACATATTGACACCAATTTCAGAATCGCACCTACGGGAAAGATAGACCCTGGAAATATAGGCCAGAGTTTTTCAGGCCTATATTTCTGGTACCTATCTTTGCATGCATTGTGTCTATGTAGGCGCTTTAGGTTGCCTAACATCACTTTTGGCGTTGGCCATGACTACTTTAGTGTTCAGTGGTCGGTAGGAGCATTTTCAGCACCTTTTGTTTAGGCACTGGTAGGCGAATGAGCACCAAGGTCACCTTTGTTGTTGTCTCTTGCTTTCCAAGCTCTGGGAAGGCGGTATCTCCTGTTTCTTCGAGGCGCTTCAACCTCATCATTTATTGACATTTCTAACGGCATTCTTCAATTAACTTAGGTGCCGGTAGAGCGCCTACTGGTGCCTAAGTTTCGGCACCGGATTTAGAATTTTCCCCATGCTGTCTATCTATATCAGTAGTATGTACTTGAAAAGGGGGTATGGCCATGGGCGTCAGGGGCATTTCGAAAAGATGCATGCATCGTTATAGAATACTGCTTCAGTACGCTTAACTTGGATGCCAGCGTTTACACCAGATTTCACTACATTTAGACTCGGGAATTAGCACTACACACCATTCTATGCAAGGCATGCGTCCTTCATAGAACAGCACTTAGCACTGATTTTTTTTCAACCCCAATTTTAAGTACCATTTATAGAATTTCTGCACTTAAGTGCACAAGTGAGTTGTGCACTTAAGTTATAGGATTGCACAAAGTGCCCAGCTAGCACTTAAACATGAATCTGTAACAGTCACGTACACAAGTTTTAGTTTTCAACTTGTGCGTACACTCACAGGCAAATTCTACATAGTCTATCCAAAGTTAGACGCCTATACTAGTGTGCCTAGCCAATGTAGGCGCCTAACTTAATTGTTTAATAGGCATAATCAGTGCCTATAATTGACAATTAGCACCTTGTAATTGACATAAATTGCACTTAATTGGATGTTGCCTACCAGATAAACACAGAGGATATATAATTAGAAAACAAATTGTATAAATTAAAGAACTACAGCTGGTATTGAACAGACTTGTACGGTTTGGGTCCCGTATACAGTCAAACCTCGGTTTGCGAGTAACGCGGTTTGCGAGTGTTTCGCAAGACGAGCAAAACACTCCCGCAAACCTTAACTCGCGAAACGAGCGCCGTCCCCGATAAACGAGCACGTAGGCGCATTCAGGTCTTCATCTGCCATCATGTATGTGTTCCTATGTTATGTCACTTTGACGAAGGTGCCTCATCCAAGGCGCTAGTCACGAAGTAGGCATGGTTCGGGGGCAGATTGTGGGCATGTTTCGTAAGTAGGCACCTGTTTTGGACTTAGGTGCACTGGCTTCCAGTAACTCATCGTATAATGTACAAATTAAGTCTGCTTACCTTTAAATCTTTGTCATTTAAAACCCCAGCTTTTATCTATAAATTTTTGATTCCTCATACCACATCAAGATTACTGCGGTCATTCCCTCTCTCAAAATTATCAATACAAGGCGGCAATCCATTTTTTCCGTTACACCACCACAAACTTGGAATTCTCTTCCAATATACTTAAGAGAGGAAAAAAACTTGGAAAGATTTAAGAGTAAACTTAAGGGTTTTCTTTTTAAAGATGCATTTATTCGATGAATAAATGAATTGCTTATACTCTTTTGTACTCTTTTATCCTCAAAATATTTTGCTTTTTCTTTCCCTTTCTATTGTATTCAACCTTTATTGTTTTCTTTATAACCAGATTGTATTTCTTTCCTATCCTTTCCTCATGTTTCAATATGTTTGTATAAGTTGGTTTTTTATCATGTCTAGTAGTTTTAGTTTTTTGTTAGCTGTGTCTGTTACCCCCAACTCTGTAATTTTAATTATTTGTACATCGCCTAGAATTTGGAATAGGCGATTGATAAAAGATGCTTTTAATTTATAATCATATTTAATGATTACCATTTTTTTTCCCGCTCTAATCCTCTTTTTTATTTTGTTTACCTTACCTGCTGTTTTTACCATTTATGTTTTCTTTTATACACACAATTGTAGTTCTGCCCTTTCTTCCCTCATGTATCTGTTAGTTTGTATGATAGTATGACAAATTTATGTAATCTTTTATAAATAATTTAATCTGTACACTTTTGTTCTTTTATTTGTAAATCGCTTAGCAAATTAAATTAAGCGATTCAATAAGTTAAAAATAAACTTGAAACTTGAAACTTCATTTAGGCCAAGAAAACCCTGCCATAAATAGGGTACACCTAAAGTTAGGATGCCTAGCACCACCTAAGCCCACCTTGACAGCAATAAGTGTAAAGTGTGCCTAACTATAGAATCATGTTTAGTGCTGCACTAGTCAGTGCTTACATTTTAGGTGCCCCCATGACATCTTATGTTACCTCATTATAGTTGATAATAAGTGAGTGTTTACTGTGATTCAGGTTTTGTTTATTTTGGTACATATCCAGGGTAGGGTGAGGGAGGGATATTTATGTCATAATCTGATTTTTGAGTTTTTATATTTGAGGTGGGTGAGAAGATATCATTATCTATAATAGGGTAAAGTTTTTATGGTAATATATGTATTTATGTTCTATTGAATGATTATTGGGTGGGTAGATGGAAGGGCGGATGGGGAAAAAGGTTGATTATGAGCATGTTAAAATGTGCTTTTATTGTATCATTGTACGTTGCATTGGTTGTATTGCATTGTTGAAGGTATGAAAATCAATAAAGATTTATTTTTTTTAAAAAACCCATTTTACGTGCCATATATAGAATCAGGCCCTTAGGCCCAGTTTCTAAAAATGGCACTGTTAGGAAGGCGCCAACAGGCGCTGTACCAGCGCCTAACAGCACAGTAATTGACTGCACTGTTAAAAACCAGCTAAAAAGAAATTAAAAGAAAAGATGCCTTGAGCCACCTAGAAAATATGGCACCAGAATCATATTTACGCAGAAGCCCAACAGCACCAAATGTAAAAAGAGGTGTGGTTTGGGGCGGAGTTGACATTCGGCGCTGCTAAGAATCGAAGGTAGGTGCCAGAAATGTAGACCATGATTCTGAAAACAACGTCATAATCTGAGTGACATGCAACCAATACCATTTTGGTCAGGCGCCTACCGATTACAGCACCACTTTTAGAATCTGGGCCTTAATATATAAATGTAGGCGCCAAATTATAGACTGTTATAGAACCGACTCCTAAGAGGCTTACAATGAAAAGCTATTATACTATTACATCAATAACAATTAATATTTATAGATATCTACCTAACAAGTAAAACATCCTGAAACAATCTCTAAATTAATCTGAATCCTCTGGCCAGTGAAATGTCATTGTAGCAGCGCCCCCTATGGGCAATGTCTACTCCACCTGCAGGCCACAGTGCTCTACAACCCT
The DNA here is from genome assembly GCF_902459505.1 of Geotrypetes seraphini. Classification (NCBI taxonomy): domain Eukaryota; kingdom Metazoa; phylum Chordata; class Amphibia; order Gymnophiona; family Dermophiidae; genus Geotrypetes; species Geotrypetes seraphini. Next base: position 183,503,706 of record NC_047087.1, read on the forward strand.
CCCTCCCCCCCCCCCCCCACCACCACCACAAACAGGCTTTTAAAGCTTTCCTAGACTATGAAAAATGAATGATTTCATGCAGCTCCCAAGAGGCTCTGCTCAGACAAATGGTGACGGAACCCACAAGGGAAAAAGCGATATTGGATCTGGTCCTCACAAATGGAGAGAGTATCTCTAATGTTCAAGTGGGTGCTCACCTGGGAAATAGCGATCATCAAACGGTTTGGTTTGATATAACGGCTAAAGTGGAGAGCGGCCGCACGATACTTAAAGTCCTAGATTTCAAACGTACGAACTTTAATGCTATGGGAGAGTACCTGAAGAAAGAGCTGTTAGGATGGGAGGACATAAGAGAAGTGGAAAGACAGTGGTCTAAGCTGAAAGGAGCGATAAAAATGGCTACGGACCTTTATGTGAAGAAAATCAATAAAAACAAGAGAAAAAGGAAGCCGATATGGTTCTCCAACCTAGTGGCTGAGAAAATAAAGGCAAAAGAGTTGATGTTCGTGAAATATAAAAAAAAAACAAGAAGAGGAGAGCAGAAAGGACTACAGGGTGAAAGTGAAAGAAACCAAGAGAGAGATACGTTTGGCAAAAGCACAGGCGGAAGAACAAATGGCTAAAAAATGTAAAAAAGGGAGACAAAATTTTTTTCAGATATATTAGTGAAAGGAGGAAGATGAAAAATGGAATTGCTAGGCTAAAAGATGCTGGGAACCAATATGTGGAAAGTGATGAGGAGAAAGCGAATGTGCTAAACAAATACTTCTGTTCTGTGTTCACAGAAGAAAATCATGGAGAAGGACCGAGATTGTCTAGCAAAGTTACACGAGAAAATGGAGTAGATTCTGCGCCGTTCATGGAGGAGGGTGTTTATGAGCAACTTGAAAAACTGAAGGTGGACAAAGCAATGGGACCAGACGGGATCCATCCCAGGATACTAAGGGAGCTCAGAGAGGTTCTGGCGAGTCCTATTAAAACTTGTTCAACAAATCTCTGGAGACGGGAGTGATTCCTGGGGATTGGAGGAGAGCGGATGTGGTCCCTATTCATAAAAGTGGTCACAGGGATGAAGCAGGAAACTACAGGCCGGTGAGCCTCACTTCAGTTGTTGGAAAAATAATGGAAGTGTTGCTGAAAGAAAGGATAGTGTATTTCCTTGAATCTAATGGGTTACAGGATCCGAGGCAACATGGCTTTACAAAAGGTAAATCGTGCCAAACGAACCTGATTGAATTTTTTGATTGGGTGACCAGAGAGCTGGATCGAGGACATATGCTAGATGTAATTTACTTGGATTTCAGCAAAGCCTTTGATACAGTTCCTCATATGAGGCTGTTGAACAAACTTGAAGGGCTGAAGTTAGGACCCAAAGTGGTGAACTGGGTCAGAAACTGGCTGTCGGACAGACACTAGAGGGTGGTAGTTAATGGAAGTAGCTCGAAGGAAGGAAAGGTAAGTAGTGGAGTCCCTCAGGGATCAGTGCTGGGGCCAATCCTGTTCAATATGTTTGTGAGTGACATTGCTTAAGGGATAGAAGGAAAAGAGTGCCTTTTTGCAGATGATACCAAGATTTGTAACAGAGTAGACATCGAAGAGGGAGTAGAAAAGATGAAAAAGGATCTGCAAAAGTTAGAGGAATGGTCTAATGTCTGGCAACTAAAATTCAATGCAAAGAAATGCAGAGTAATGCATTTGGGGATTAATAATAGAAAGGAACCGTATATGCTGGGAGGAGAGAAGCTGATATGCACGGACGGGGAGAGGGACCTTGGGGTGATAGTGTCCGAAGATCTAAAGGTGAAAAAACAGTGTGACAAGGCAGTGGCTGCTGCCAGAAGGATTCTGGGCTGTATAAAGAGAGGCGTAGTCAGTAGAAGGAAGAAGGTGTTGATGCCCCTGTACAGGTCATTGGTAAGGCCCCACTTGGAGTATTGTGTTCAATTTTGGAGACCGTATCTGGCGAAGGATGTAAGAAGACTTGAGGCGGTCCAGAGGAGGGCGACGAAAATGATAGGAGGCTTGCGCCAGAAGATGTATGAGGAGAGACTGGAAACCCTGAATATGTATACCCTAGAGCAGTGTTTTTCAACTGCTGTTCCGCGGCACACTAGTGTGCCGCGAGATGTTGCCTGGTGTGCCGCAGGGCCGCCATCAGGGCAGTACTACCAGTCCTGCATTCAGGGGCCCGGAGCTGACAGGTGGCCCGGGCTCCCCCAGGGTCCTAGGCAGTGTTCTAAGGCAGGGGCGCCAGTAGCTCGCCAAGGCAAAGTGAGTCGATCACCCAGGACTCACTTTGTCTTGGCGATCTAATCTATCGAGCCGATAAGTCTTCTTCTCCCCGATGTCAATTCTGCAGTCGGAGAGGAAGTTCGGGCCAGCCAATCGCTGCCTGGCTGGGCGGAACTTCCTCTCCGATTGCAGAATTGACGTCAGGGAGAGCATGCGTCGGCGTCGGCTTTGGGGCCTGTTATCCATTGGTGGGTCCTGTTCCCCGATGGCAACGGCAGTGGCAGTGGCTTGGGGAACGGCAGGGAGAAAGAAAGAAAGGGGGCAGGCAGGGAAACAGAAGGAAAGAAGAGAAACAGAAAAAAAGAAAGAAAGGTCAGGGAGAGAGGAAGAAAAAGTTGGGGGAGGGAATGAGGTGTGGAGGAGAGAAAGCATACAGGCTGATAGAAGGGAAGAAAGATTGGATGCACAGTCAGAAGAAGAAAGTGCAACCAGAAATCACCAGACAAGGTAGGAAAAATGATTTTATTTTAAATTTAGCAAAGTGGAGGCAGTATTACCACAGTTTTCAAAGGAATTTGCCCAAATAACTTAATAGTTAACTGGGTAAATTCCCAGGGATGAAAACTTCCCTTCACTTACTATGCACAGTTCTGAATTTATATCTGCTGTCTATATTTTACAATATGGTCACCTTTTACTAAACTGCAATAGTGGTTTTTAGCGCAGGGAGCCTATGAGCGTCAAGAGCAGCGCTGGGCATTCAGCGCAGCTCCCTGCGCTAAAAACTGCTATTGTGGTTTAATAAAAAGGATGGAGGGTATATTTGTCTATTTTTATATGGTTGTTACTGAGGTGACAATGCATAGAGTCATCTGCCTTGACCTCTTTGAAAAAAACCCAGAATAGGAATGATAATTAACATTTTCTCAGCGTATAGTGTGCTTTGTGTTTTTTACTTTTATTATTGGTAGATCATTTTGACTTGGTCATTTTAAAGTAGCTCATAAGCTCAAAAAGTTTGGGCACCTCTGAGCTACAGCGTTGAAACTGTGTATTTCTATTTTATCCCCCCTTTTACAAAACTGTGGAGCGTTTTTTAGTGCCAGCCGTGGTGGTAGCAGCTCTGATGCTCAGAATTCTATGAGTGTCAGGGCTGTTACCACTGTGGCTAAAATCCACACTACAGTTTTGTAAGAGGGTGAGGGGTTAGTTTGTGATGACATATTCCATACTAGGCGAAGGTGTTTTCTGTGTTCTGTGTGTTTGAAAGACATGGTTTTCTGTTAGGATTGACGGTGTAGGATTGATCTGTGCTGGTCTGGCTTGTTTAGTTTTACAGAGCTGTCATCTGGAGCAGTCATCCGCCGGCTCATCGGGGATCGATCAGAAGAGTGCTGAGTGTGACGGACAGCGGCTATCTGGAGGAGACAAGCGCAGTAAGTCCTGAGTGACAGTGAGATACTGCAGTGATGGACAAGTTTCTGAAAAGGAAAGAACTAGACTCTGAACAAAATTTGGAGCCAGATGAGAGCCCAAGTATGAGTGGGGGTCAAAAGAAAGCAAAGATGGTTAGCGCAAGCAAATTCTCTGGCGCAAGGCAATATAGCGAAAGCTATATTTCAGTTGGATTTACTTTCACTGGAGATGCAAACAAACCAACTCCACTGTCCGTGGTGTGTGGTGAAAAGCTAGCTAACAGTGCTATGGTCCCAAGCAAACTTAAACGCCATCTCCAAACGAAACACCCTTCGCTTCAAAACAAGAATGCGGACTATTTTGTTCGCCTGCATGACAACACGGAGAAACAGGCAACTTTCATGAGAAAAACCACAAAGGTAAATGAAAGAGTTCTTAAAGCTAGCTATCAAGTTGCTGAACTTATAGTAACATAGTAACATAGTAGATGACGGCAGATAAAGACCCGAATGGTCCATCCAGTCTGCCAACCTGATTCAATTTAAATTTTTTTTTTTTTTCTTCTTAGCTATTTCTGGGCGAGAATCCAAAGCTTTACCCGGTACTGTGCTTGGGTTCCAACTGCCGAAATCTCTGTTAAGACTTACTCCAGCCCATCTACACCCTCCCAGCCATTGAAGCCCTCCCCTGCCCATCCTCCTCCAAACGGCCATGCACAGACACAGACCGTACAAGTCTGCCCAGTAACTGGCCTAGTTCAATCTTTAATATTATTTTCTGATTCTAAATCTTCTGTGTTCATCCCACGCTTCTTTGAACTCAGTCACAGTTTTACTCTCCACCACCTCTCTCGGGAGCGCATTCCAGGCATCCACCACCCTCTCCGTAAAGTAGAATTTCCTAACATTGCCCCTGAATCTACCACCCCTCAACCTCAAATTATGTCCTCTGGTTTTACCATTTTCCTTTCTCTGGAAAAGATTTTGTTCTACGTTAATACCCTTTAAGTATTTGAATGTCTGAATCATATCTCCCCTGTCTCTCCTTTCCTCTAGGGTATACATATTCAGGGCTTCCAGTCTCTCCTCATACGTCTTCTGGCGCAAGCCTCCTATCATTTTCGTCGCCCTCCTCTGGACCGCCTCAAGTCTTCTTACGTCTTTCGCCAGATACGGTCTCCAAAACTGAACACAATACTCCAAGTGAGGCCTCACCAATGACCTGTACAGGGGCATCAACACCTTCTTCCTTCTACTGACTATGCCTCTCTTTATACAGCCCAGAATCCTTCTGGCAGCAGCCACTGCCTTGTCACACTGTTTTTTCGCCTTTAGATCTTCGGACACTATCACCCCAAGGTCCCTCTCCCCGTCCGTGCATATCAGCTTCTCTCCTCCCAGCATATACGGTTCCTTCCTATTATTAATCCCCAAATGCATTACTCTGCATTTCTTTGCATTGAATTTTAGTTGCCAGGCATTAGACCATTCCTCTAACTTTTGCAGATCCTTTTTCATATTTTCCACTCCCTCTTCGGTGTCTACTCTGTTACAAATCTTGGTATCATCTGCAAAAAGGCACACTTTTCCTTCTAACCCTTCAGCAATGTCACTTACATACATATTGAACAGGATTGGCCCCAGCACCGAACCCTGAGGGACTCCACTAGTCACCTTTCCTTCCTTCGAGCGACTTCCATTAACCACCACCCTCTGGCGTCTGTCCGACAGCCAGTTTCTGACCCAGTTCACCACTTTGGGTCCTAACTTCAGCCCTTCAAGTTTGTTCAACAGCCTCCTATGAGGAACTGTATCAAAGGCTTTGCTGAAATCCAAGTAAATTACATCTAGCATATGTCCTCGATCCAGCTCTCTGGTCACCCAATCAAAAAATTCAATCAGGTTCGTTTGGCACGATTTACCTTTTGTAAAGCCATGTTGCCTCGGATCCTGTAACCCATTAGATTCAAGGAAATACACTATCCTTTCTTTCAGCAACACTTCCATTATTTTTCCAACAACTGAAGTGAGGCTCACCGGCCTGTAGTTTCCTGCTTCATCCCTGTGACCACTTTTATGAATAGGGACCACATCCGCTCTCCTCCAATCCCCAGGAATCACTCCCGTCTCCAGAGATTTGTTGAACAAGTCTTTAATAGGACTCGCCAGAACCTCTCTGAGTTCCCTTAGTATCCTGGGATGGATCCCGTCTGGTCCCATCGCTTTGTCCACCTTCAGTTTTTCAAGTTGCTCATAAACACCCTCCTCCGTGAACGGCGCAGAATCTACTCCATTTTCTCGTGTAACTTTGCCAGACAATCTCGGTCCTTCTCCAGGATTTTCTTCTGTGAACACAGAACAGAAGTATTTGTTTAGCACATTTGCTTTCTCCTCATCACTCTCCACATATTTGTTCCCAGCATCTTTTAGCCTAGCAATTCCATTTTTTATCTTCCTCCTTTCACTAATATATCTGAAAAAATTTTTATCTCCCTTTTTTACATTTTTAGCCATTTTTTCTTCCGCCTGTGCCTTCGCCAAACGTATCTCTCTCTTGGCTTCTTTCAGTTTCACCCTGTAGTCCTTTCTGCTCTCCTCTTCTTGGGTTTTTTTATATTTCATGAACGCCAACTCTTTCGCCTTTATTTTCTCAGCCACTAGATTGGAGAACCATATCGGCTTCCTTTTTCTCTTATTTTTATTGATTTTCTTCACATAAAGGTCCGTAGCCATTTTTATCGCTCCTTTCAGCTTAGACCACTGTCTTTCCACTTCTCTTATGTCCTCCCATCCTAACAGCTCTTTCTTCAGGTACTTTCCCATTGCATTAAAGTCCGTACGTTTGAAATCTAGGACTTTAAGTATCGTGCGGCCGCTCTCCACTTTAGCCGTTATATCAAACCAAACCGTTTGATGATCGCTACTACCCAGGTGAGCACCCACTCGAACATTAGAGATACTCTCTCCATTTGTGAGGACCAGATCCAATATCCCTTTTTCCCTTGTGGGTTCCGTCACCATTTGTCTGAGCAGAGCCTCTTGAAAGGCATCCACAATCTCCCTACTTCTTTCCGATTCCGCAGATGGAACATTCCAATCCGCATCCGGCAGGTTGAAATCTCCCAACAGCAGAACCTCCTCTTTCCTTCCAAACTTTTGGATATCCACAATCAGATCCTTATCAATTTGCTGCGATTGAGTCAGAGGTCTGTAGACTACACCCACGTAGATAGAAGTTCCATCTTCTCTTTTCAGAGCAATCCATATCGCTTCTTCCTCTCTCCAGGTCCCTTGCATTTCGGTTGCTTGGATATTGATCTTTACATAGAGAGCTACTCCTCCACCTTTATGACCATCTCTGTCCTTCCTAAAAAGATTATATCCCGGTATGTTTGCATCCCATCCATGTGATTCACTGAACCATGTCTCTGTGATAGCAACAATATCTAGATCTGCCTCTAATATCAGGGCTTGCAGATCATGAACTTTGTTGCTTAGACTGCGAGCATTTGTGGTCATCGCTTTCCAGCCATTTTTCAGCGATAATCTCCTTTTTCGTATGGATTTTTGTGTCGTTTCACTTTCCGTTGCAATACTAAGAAATGAGTTGCTGATATTGCTTATGTTGCAGCCTTTACTACTATCACATCTTTTCTTTTGCCGGGGGTGGTCTCTATAATTGTCCTTCGTACATACACCACCCCCACCTTCTAGTTTAAATGCCTAGAAAAATATTGTCTAAATTTCTCTGCAAGGTTTCTTTTTCCTGCTGTAGTAATATGTAGCCCATCAGTGCAATATAGCTTCTTGTCCTTCCATGTATTTCCCCATCCTCCTATGTACCTCAAGCCTTCTTGATGACACCAGGCTCTGAGCCATCTATTAAAGTCCTCTGTGTTTTTCACTCTTTGCTCTCCTTTTCCATATGCAGGCAGTATTTCAGAAAAAGCTAAAGTCTTTACAAAAGGTTTCACGCCCTCACCAAGCTCCCGAAAAGCTTTCTGTGCTGCAAGTGTGGAGTTGTTGGCCAGGTCATTTGTTCCCAGATGGATAACAACATCAGTGTTAAAATCCTTAGTTTCTTCCTTAATTATAGTCAGTATTTGCCTGGAACTCCTGGTAGCTGAGGATCCTGGAAGACATTTCACTATTTTGGTCTCCTCGCCCTGTGTTCCAAGGTTAATGCCTCTGATGATGGAATCCCCCAACAGTAATAGTTTTCTGTTTTTGGCTTTTTTATTTGTACTTAGGGTGCTCTTGTTCTCTTGAGTTTCCTTCATTGGTTCAAGTCCCACCTCCCTTCTGTTTTCCTGAGTATCGCAGTGCACTAGTGGAGCGAAGGAATTCTGAAGAGGTAATATTAGTGAAGGTGGATGTTTCTGTGTTATATGTCGCAGTCTTCCTGAGCCTACTGTGACCCAAGTCAAAAAAGTCGCACACTGTGGCAGAGACATTAATACTTCCTGCCTGCAAAGCTATTGTAGAGGAGATGCTCGGACCTGAAGCAGCTAAGGAAATAGCCAAAGTCCCTCTCTCAGACAACACAATTTCCAGACGTATTAATGACATGTCTGCAGACATCGAAAGTGTGGTTTTGGAAAAGATCCGTATCAGTGAGAAATTTGCATTGCAACTTGACGAGTCTACTGATATCAGTGGACATGCTCAACTCTTGGCCAATGTGCGTTTTGTTGATAGTGATGCAATTAGAGAAAACTTCTTTTTTTGCAAGGCATTGCCAGAAAAAACAACAGGAGAAGAAATTTTTCGGGTCACATCAGAATACCTTGAAAAAGGAGGACTTAAGTGGGAAAACTGCACAAGTGTCTGTACCGATGGAGCTGCAGCCATGGTTGGGCGCACCAAAGGCTTTGTAAGCAGAGTGAAGGAAAGAAATCCAGATGTGATTGTTACGCATTGTTTTTTACACCGCGAGGCCCTCGTAGCCAAGACTTTACCAGCAGTCCTAGTTCATGTGTTGGATGATGTTGTGTGCATGGTAAACTTACGACCCGTGAAAAGTCGCATATTTGCAGCTTTGTGTGAGGAGATGGGAGCGAAGCATAAAACCTTGCTGTTTCATACGGAGGTCCGGTGGTTGTCGCGTGGCAAGGTCTTGGTTCGTGTGTATGAGCTGCGGGAGGAACTTAAAGTGTTTCTGACAAATGAGAGGTCAGATTACGCAAAGCAGCTTGCAAGTGATGAGTGGTGTGCAAGGCTGGCATACCTGGCAGATATATTTTATCATCTGAATGAACTGAACACACGAATGCAAGGCCGAAGTGAAAACCTGCTTACAAGTACAGATAAAATAAATGGATTCCGTTCAAAGGTGCAACTCTGGCATCAACACGTGGAAAGTGGCAATCTTGAAATGTTCACACTCACCAAGCAATGGCAAGGTGTTCACACTGCTGCATTGTGTGAGATAATAGTTAAACATTTAAAAACTCTTGAGGAGAAGTTGTCATTTTATTTCTCTTCAGTCTCCACTGAATGCCTTGACTGGGTTAGAGACCCTTATAGCTCAGCATCAGTTGGTGGAAAGGACATGACTTTACAGGAGCAGGAGGAACTAACTGAACTGAGACAAAATCGTGGTTTCAAGCTAAGATTTGCTGATCTACCTTTGGACAGTTTTTAGTTGGATACCGCCAAGGAGTTCCCCCTTCTGGCAAACAAAGCTATTTTGACATTGCTCCCATTTTCCACTACATATCTGTGTGAGATTAGCTTTTCAAGCATGATAGCTATAAAAACCAAATACAGAGAGAGACTGAGAGCTGTTGACGAAGAGCTACGTGTGTGTCTTTCTTCAATTCCAGCCAGAATATCAGCTTTGTGTTCAGCCAAACAGGCCTAGGTTTCGCACTGAATAAAGTATTTTATAATTTTTCACTATTCTGTTTACTTTATATTTCATAATAAAGTAATTATAAAATACTTTCTTTGTGTTTATTTGATTCCTATTCAAGAGAATTACTTTATATATAGTCAATATAGGAACAGAGTTAAATTTTTTAACATTTTCTAATGGTAGTGTGCCTCGTGATTTTTTTCATGAAACAAGTGTGCCTTTGCCCAAAAAAGGTTGAAAAACACTGCCCTAGAGGAAAGGAGAGACAGGGGAGATATGATTCAGACGTTCAAATACTTGAAGGGTATTAAAGTAGAACAAAATCTTTTTCAGAAAAAGGAAAATGATAAAACCAGAGGACATAATTTGAGGTTGAGGGGTGGTAGATTCAAAGGCAATGTTAGGAAATTCTACTTTACGGAGAGGGTGGTGGTTGCCTGGAATGTGCTCCCGAGAGAGGTGGTGGAGAGTAAAACTGTGACTGAGTTCAAAGAAGCGTGGGATGAAAAGAAAGGGTCTAGAATCAGAAAATAAGATTAAATATTGAACTAAGGCTAGTACTGGGCAGACTTGCACGGTCTTTGTCTGTATATGGCCGTTTGGTGAAGGATGAGCTGGGGAGGGCTTCAATGGCTGGGAGGGTGTAGATGGGCTGGAGTAAGTCTTAACAGAGATTTCGGCAGTTGGAACCCAAGCACAGTACAGGGTAAAGCTTTGGATTCTTGCCCAGAAATAGCTAAGAAGAAAAAATTAAAAAATTTAAATTGAATCAGGTTGGGCAGACTGGATGGACCATTCGGGTCTTTATCTGTCGTCATCTACTATGTTACTATGTTACTTAAGAACACTTAGTTACATTTACTTAGGGCTAGATTCATTAATCTCACCTTTGTTGGCCAATCCGTGGCCGAGTCTTGCCGGGCGACCAAGTCGCTATGAGTCCTCATGCAAATTAATGCGATCGGAGACACGCCCCACAGTGACCCCATGGATCACTGCAGAGCGATCCAGATGCATGCGCAGACCGCACAAGAGAGGTCAAAACAAAGGGGGGGAGGGGTGTGGCTGCAGTTTTGAGTGGACATTAATGGAACAGATTACAGAACACGCTGCAGCCAGATATGGAACAGAACACGCTTTTAACCTGCGGGTTAAAACCGTGGGCTCGCACGGCAGGGAGCAGGAGAGTCGTTTGGGACAGGGCGGAGAGCAGGAGAGTCGGCAGCGACTGGCCCTCAGCAGTCGCTTCTTTTTGGATCTGCCAGCCCAATCGGCTCTTCTGTTTAATGAATCGCTGCCTTTCTAATTTGCTTGCCATTTCCCCTCATTTGCATAGGCGGATCGGATCGGGCGGGAGGTTGATCGGCCAGGAGGTTAGTGAATTGGGTCGGGGGTCGGAGAAGGCTCGCAAACTGGTTGGAGAAGTGAATCTAGCCCTTAGTTACTAAATAACAGTGAGCTCAGATAACACCTAGCCAGCATGTACTCAGATTCTGTAGTAAGCGTAATACACCTGAGACCTCCACAGCCAGCAGCACCACAAAGCTAAGGATCAGATGAAAACTGACCTGCACTAAAAAGGAATTAACCTGTACCATTTTTTATTTGTTTTCTTCCTATGCACAATTAAGATATGATCAGTCTGTTTGTCTCAGTAGAAAAGGAAGTCTTTTTTGTAATCTTCATGCTTCTCAAGCCTGAATGGTAGTCTTGGCAATGACTTGGCCCTGCAAAGACTCCAAGGTTCAGGGCTTGGTTTAGGTTCACAGTCAGCAAAATATGTAGTTAAATGGCACATTCAAAAATCCACTTGTTGCTGTTTGTTCCTTCTTTTTCTTTTAAAAAAAAAAACAAAACCACCCAAAAAATATTGTTTGAATTTGCTTGTCTGCACAAAAAGCACATATGTGCACCTTGCGCCTGGCATATGGGTCCCCTGTTGTGGCTACTATATTTCTGTGTGAGGTGGGGGGGGGGGGGGACCTGTGTATTTGGAACAAACAGGGCATCTGTTGAAGTTGACAATAAAGTCACGAAATAGAGTCGTTGTCAGTTAGATTAGTGGGTCTGGCATCTCAAAGGAGATGTAGAGTTGCTGGCCACAGGTATTATATTATGGTTAGGTATGCTAGCAGTGGCAGCAGCTGCTCTCTTTCTGAAGAGTATACACATATTCGTTAAGCATATGTCACCACAAATCACAGTATCTTTTTTTAAATAGAGTCTGCCTCCACCCTGGCTCTGGAAAGGACAAGGAAGGCTCTGAGAAGAAACAGCCACCAGAACAGGTGTTGGGAGGTGCACAGGCAGTGCACCTTTTCACGCATTCACTTCCATTCCCTCCCTTGCCACTCCAGTCCCTATCAAGAGTTTGTTTGCCCTGGGACTGAATGGAGATTTTTTGGGGGGGATGTATAAATAATGCCCTGACCACTTTGGACAACCCCAAGACTTTCTTTGGGGAGGAACTGGGAAAGGTAGGGGGGGGGCAGGATTTTGTCTTTTCCATCACAAGTGCTTCACTGTGCGTCTTTGCCTCTCTCAAGGTGACATATGGTGCCCTCTCGCTGATCCAAAAAAAGACCTCTGGAGCGCAAAGGGACTGTGCCTTTGGAAGACCTTGGGCTTTTTTTTTTCTTCTTGTTATTAGTTTACAGACTGTGTGTGTAACAGAAATAGGCTACTGTTATCTAAAATACACCCCCCCCCAAATTAAACAGTACCATGTGGCTAGAGCAGGCTGCATACCAGCTTCTGACTGCAAACCCTACCTAATGCTAGCAGATGAAATATGGGTTGCAGCTCAGCTGGTTACCATATGTTTTCAATAAAATAAGGCAAATAGGAAAGGGAGATAGGAATTGCAGTAAACCTGTTATAAAGCAGCATAAAATAATCCAATGTAAACGGTCTATAGCCGCTCCTATGAGCTGCTTAATGCCAACTCTGTATTTAAACTGCCCAGACAGGTGTGAGTATAAACCTGATACATTTTAAGCACTGGATTTTTTTTTTTTTATCAGGTTTGTGGTCATTTTCTGCTTGCTATGCTAACTACAAGTAAACATCAGCAATCAGCCATTGTAGAAATAGGAGAGAGTTATCAGAAAATGGTAGTCTGAAGGTGATTTAACAATAAAGTTGCCTTGTTCCAGAGCAGGTGATACCTGCCCCCTACTCCATGATTAATGCTTCCCAAAGCACTCCACTTTACAATCTCTTGTAATTATTTATTAAACGAAATCTATTTATTATTATTTTAGCAAACAGTGGTACCAGGTGGGGCTTTCTTTTCATCTTCAGCTTTTGCTTGAAGGACGTTTGAAGTGGGTAGCCCAGGCTTTGGAAACTCGCTCACCAGATTTTTGTTATCCATTTGTGCAAGCATAAAAAAACGGCCAGACCTCTGCTATTCACTTTTTCACTTGCTGCAAATCTAAAGGGCAATGAAAATCGAGAGAAGAAAAGTCCCCCCTCCAACGTGAAGGGACAAGGCTTTCAAACCCCAATCACCCAGCTTTTTTTGCTCTTGAACTGGGCGGCCACTAAGCAGATGCTCAGGCTTTTGGGAAGGCACCAGGTTGCCTCTGCCTTTCCTGCGCCTCTGCAGACGCAATGTGCGTAATGAGGCACCTGGTCCAAGGGGGGCAGAGTTACCTGCTCATCTAAGCAAGTAGCACAAGCCCCAGGGACTCTGCCAGCCACAGCCAGGGAGCTGTTTCAGCACCACTGTTTTACATTCACTTAGCTGTTCAGTTTTCTCTCCAGTTAACCCTTTTGCAGACTGGGTTAGAAGAGACACAGCATGCCTTCCAAAGTTTCCAGAGTGCACTTTTCCATGTGCCTTGTCCTTTGAATTACTTGGCGTAGAAGGTGAGTTCTTTTGACAATTATAAAAAATATATATACTTTTATACAGCTGTGCCTAGGGAAGACAAGGACGAACTGGAACAAAAGCAAGGGACTTGGAAGCAGGCTTGCAATAATATTTGGCACTTCTTGGTGCACCGGAGGTGGCACCGGTGATCTTTGTGCTTTGGGTGATTCCACGGGTCTATGAGCAACATGCTTCCCTGGCTTTATTTCAGAGACTTTCCCAAATAATTATAGAATGCAACATGTATCACAGATGATCTGTAGGCCTGGGACACGAGTTTATTGTTCTGCAAGAAGACAGCTCAGGTAAAAAGGTGCATGCTTTCCTCCACCTCGGATGCCAAAATAATCTCCTCTGATGGTTTGAGGGGATTGATGTCACAAAGAAAAGGTGCATCCCTGCTTCTTTCTTTTCTTCACCTGTAAGTTTAGCCCCATTGAGACTATTAAGCTATGATCTTATCACTTTCTTTGTTTTGTATGGCTGTTGCTTTCCCATTTGCAGACTTGGACATTGCTAACTCAAGACCAGGTAAGTCACAGCATGAACATGCATGCCCGAACCAAACACCGAGGTGTAATGTCAACTTCCTCTATGTTCACTCTCTTGGTCAGTGTGTTGTGGAATAGTAGGGTACGTTAACTATGTTTGAAAAGCTCTTATGCATATTTTCGGTGCTGGGAGCCACACCATATTTGTTTATGGACCGGAATAATTTGGCAAGAACTACAGCACTATTCAACTAGTTTCTAAAAAAAATATCTTTATGAGAGAGTGAGACAGCAAAGACCCCAGGGTTTTACTGGCCTACTGTGCAAGCACTTATGTTCTTTTGAGAACCATGCCTAATGGCTTCTATCTCTATCTCCACCCCCCCAAACACGCCCATTTAGGCGTTAAGCACTGCTAGGCGCCTTGTGATAGGTGCCTACATTTTATAGAATCCGGCAGGTGCCTACTGGCCAATTAATTTTCTTTTTCAATTATGAGCTTCTTAAAGCTCATTTAGCTAATTAACGTAGGCGTTGATTAGCATAGGTGCCTCTTACACAATCTGGCCCCCAAATAATACCTTAACTGGGGGAGTAAAGACTGGAGAAGGCAATGGCCAAACACCCCACTAATGGTCTACTAAGAATCAGTCACACAAGTGGTGGCCCCTGTGAGTCATTCATGAGTTGATACTTCTATATAGGAGACAACATTTACCTTTTAATTTTTTGTCTTAATCTGAACCTGCTGGCAACCCCTGCTCAATCCCTCTTTCTCCCTACCACATCCCTATTTTATAATCTGTATTTTTTTAGCTGCATTAGCTGAACTGCTTATTTAAAATAATTTTTTAAAAGCCTCATTCAATTGTGGGGTTTTGTAAACCCTTTTTTATCTTTCTTTTTAATGCAATGGTTGTCTTTTCCTTTTATTGTTTTTTATGTAAACCACATTGATGTATAAAACAAAATGCGGTCTATAAATCCCAAATAAGCATAAACAATGTTAGTCACTCAGTAACATAAAGGGCCTCTTTTTTTATATATCTTTAATTCCAACAAGTATGTCTCCTGCTTAAAGAATGAATACACATTAGCTACCCAAATTATTTAGTTCTAACCTATCCTTATACATATTTGCATACAAAGAGGGGGATTTCTGACAATTTGATGGTCATGTTTTGAAATTTATGGGGGAGGGAGGGGAAGAGGCAGGCACCTTTCATGTTTATTTTAGGGCCTTTGCCCACACAATCACAAAGATGCCTTCAGCACTACCCCTAGACATTCTCATGCAATTTTTGTTAATGACTTTGGCAACAGGCAGGCAATAAGCGTCTTACTAGTTCCCAGGTTTTTATTTCGATTAAAAGCTGGTGAGACACATTTCCCTCTCTCCACGTGGAGAAGAAAATTACCTTATCATTGCTCTACTAAACTGTTCTGTGCTTAGAACTTCAGAAGCATCCCAGTAATCCTCATCTGTAAATGAACTAAAGTCTCTGATGGATAAGGCAGGAAAAGCACAACGGAGGAGTAGCCTAAGAGACGAGTATGATGAGAGTCCAGAGAAGCCAGGGTTCAAAGCTCTCTGATGCTGCATGTGAATTTTGGACAAGTCATTTGACATCCTCCAGGGACAGGAAAACACCTACTATGCCTGAATGTAACTCACTTTGAGCTTCTACTGAAAAGGTGTGAGCTGGACTCAAATCCTCTTCAAACAGTTGTTTTATGCATGATTTGATCTGCGGTATTGGTTCTTTGCTTGGGATCAGTTTTATGAAACAAAGGCGTGCCTTTGCCTAACAGAGTTCCTGGACTGAAGCCCATGCTGGATTTAAGAACATTCTAGGAAACAGGGTTGGGGGGGTCTCTCTTTTTCCCTCCCCACCCCTGTTCTTTGTTAGGATTCCAGCTGTGTGAGGATATGATGGGGGGGGGAGGGCAGCTCGCGTGTCTCCCTCCTTAGCTGATTGGTCACTTCCCAGGCACTAATGAGCCCGGCACACTCCAAGCAGGCTGATAAGATAAAGCGTGCCAAGGGGGCACACTTTACATTGATCGCTAAGTCCCCATTGTTCCTGGACGGTATATATATAGGAGCTAAAAGGCAGTCGTGTGCCTGACGCACTGCCTTCACGAGACTGTACTCGAGCAGGTCTCTCTGCAAGGGGAAAGGGACAGACAGAAGAAGCAGCAGCTGGGCTGGGGACTTTTGCCACAGCTGACCTCTCTTTACACTGCTACCACTGCACTGCAAACACTTTGCCGGGAGCCTGCTACTTTGCTAAATAGGTAGGTGGGTTTCTAGTGCTCCCCAGGGCTTTCTTGACATTCACAAATTCAGTTCACCTTGCAACTTCTTCAAAAAGCCAAATGCAAAAAATAAAAGTTTTTTTTAAGCTTAATACTTCTGGCATTGTTTAGAATATTCTTACAAAATTACTTCTGCAAATTCAAACTTTCATCCAAAAAGTAGATGGCTAATTATTTGACCAAAGAATCGAATTTTTCTTGTTTACAAGCCTAAATATTAGGTTAGGTTTTACAATATAGTATTTCTTTTTCTTTTCTTTTTCTCATAACTAAGAATATTTTTTTACATTAATCCTTTTATCATTTGAGTTCTAGGTCCTTTTGCTGTTTCTTTACTGTTACTTATTCATATCTTCATGTTTCTGGTTGTTAATTATTTCACTTTCTTCTTCTTTTTTTTTTTTATGTAGCTATATATATATCTACTATGTCTCCCAAAAGTGACTGCTCTCCAGTCCAGCTGTCAAGTGAAGGAGGTCAATATTATCCTATACCTGACGATGAAGATACCTCTTCCCTGCCATCATCTCCCAACCCTTCGGTGAGCCCATTGGGCTTGGAGGATTGCTTCTCGGAAGAGCAAAGCTCCTACGCAGACCCAAGAGAGCCCCCGCAGAAGAAGCAGAAAGCCAGAAAGGGACGCACGAAGGCCAAAAGCGAAGCTGTGGTGAGCAAGCAAAAGAAGAACCGCAGGGTGAAAGCCAACGACAGGGAGAGAAACCGCATGCACAACCTGAATTCTGCCCTGGATGCCCTGCGGAGTGTCTTGCCCACCTTCCCGGATGACGCCAAACTGACCAAAATTGAGACGCTGCGTTTTGCTCACAATTATATCTGGGCACTGACCGAGACCCTTCAGATGGCGGATCAAACCCTCCTGGGTCTAGGGCCTCAGGAGGTGAGGGAGACCTTCCAGAGGAGCCCCAGCGCTCGCCTCGTGATGGATCTCACTAGCCCCGTCAGTAGCGCCAGCAGCAGTTCTCCATGCGAGTGGGATTCTCTTTACTCTCCCGTGTCCCAGGCGAGCCTGAGCCCCACGAGCTGCATGGAGGACCTGCTCCCCAGCTCCATTCCCTGCTTCAGTCACAGCCCTTCCTTTCCAGAGTACATCTGAACGACTGCTCTTTTTTTCCCCTGTTTGTTCGCTCAAATCCTCGTTTGCCTTTGTTAAACCAAAAGTACACTCACCAATATCACAGCAAAAGTGTGTGTGTGGGGGGTCTTTTGCTATTAATAGGGGAATGGGTAAACATACTATCAAAATATATGATAACAGTGGAACTTGGGACAATTAATGTCTAATAGCTTTTTGCTCTGAAAAAAAAATCATCTATTTTTGGGAAATTATTTTCTTAACTCAGACTTGTGCCCTTTTTGCCTTAATGTTGGGAAGCTATTTTGCACTTTGTAGGGTTCCTGTGCTAGCCAGGTACAAGAAGATGACGTAGCTCTTATAAATGTTCAGAGGGAAACAAAGTATTTTTCCTTGCGTAAACTGTGTAATTTGCATTATTTCTCTGCTGACTGTAACCAGCAAAATCTGCACAGTTGAATTTTGGACAAAGTTCTTTCTATTAAGACAATAGCAACATCTTTAACAATTGATTCTCTTGAAATAATTTTTTGTATTTTGAAATCATAAATTATATTAAATTGCTCCCTTTTTCTATTTATTGATATTTCATAGCCTATATACATACATACATATATATATATATTGTACATAAAAGATTATTTTTTGCCGCTTAATGGGAACGGCTGTTGGTGATTACAATAAAACTTGTCATAAATAAACTAAAATGAAGATTGGTCTCTGTCTAGTCTGTGAAAACCTTGAAATGAGTAACTGGAATAGTCTAATAGTATGTAAGAGATGCTTTTTATATGAGGTTAGGGAATTCTGCAATCCTGGCAAATCAAAGAATTAAAAGTGGTTAATAGAAAGCAGTAATATATTTCATACAATTAAAAATCTAGAAACAAGGCATTTCTTTCTCACTGTTGTTCAAGAACACAAGGGGAAAAAAAATTAGGAGGTGCCGCTGAAAAGTTCTCATCCTAACCAAGAAGAGAATGATGTGGCGCCATGAAACTTATAAATTATTCCACACTTTTCGTTTCAATGATTTGAAATGAAATGAAAAATGTGGAATAACTTGTAAGTTTCATGGCTCCAAATCATTCTCTTCTTGGCTGGTCTGAGAAATTTTCAGCGGCCCCTCCTAAAGCTAACAATTTTTTGACTATTG
The DNA here is from genome assembly GCF_902459505.1 of Geotrypetes seraphini. Taxonomy (NCBI): domain Eukaryota; kingdom Metazoa; phylum Chordata; class Amphibia; order Gymnophiona; family Dermophiidae; genus Geotrypetes; species Geotrypetes seraphini. Next base: position 183,522,146 of record NC_047087.1, read on the forward strand.
GTTGCACGCTGGTAAATAAAATCTGTATAATTTGGTTTTCAATATGTACTTGAAACATTAAGTATTTTAACTTCTATAATCAGAAGAAAGAAAAGAAACATATCCAGGTGAATTGTAATAATAGTAATAGCAACAACAATAATAATATACTGTAGTCATCAAATCTAAAAAGCAAATAAATAAACCTGGAGATTTACCAGGGAATGTGGAAAAGTTCTCATCCCAACCAAAGAGAAAATGATACCATGAAACTCACAAGTTATTCCACACTTTTGTTAACACTTTTCGTTTCGTTTCATATCATTGAAACGAAAAGTGTCAAAAAGTCAGAAATAACTTGTAAGTTTCATGGCTCCACATCATTCTCTTCTTGGTTGGGATGAGGACTTTCAGTGGCCCCTATTCTAGTAAAAAAAGGATTGATGAGTGTTCTTTGCCTTCGTGTAATCCTCAGGTGTGATGCTTTCACCTGCTAAATTTTCAGGCTGTGGGTGGCAGCTCTTCTGCTACACAGACGGAAACAGGTCATCTTGAAACTTTCCCCCTTCTGCTTCTGTAGGGAGATCATCCAAATGCAAAAACTATTGCAAGCAGAACGAAAATTGCAAAGGAAAATAATTAGGCTGGAATGATTTTTAAAAGTCAGTAACTGTATTTAAATTTTTAACCCTCAGAGGAAAATCTATTCTGTGATTAAAAAAATAAAAAAAAAAGTGCCCCAACCCCCACATCTGTCCCTTGAAAACAGTGGCCCCCAGACCCTTGGGTAAAACAGGTGCAGACCCCTCTTGGTAAAAGATTGGCATCGTACATACATTCCCGTAGTTTAATTAGAGCTATGAGGTTGTCTCTGATATCGGATGAGTGAACTGGTATCTCATTTTATATCTGAAACCTTAAGTAACACAACGTTTAATAAATTATTTGCTGAGGGAGGGGAGATTTGCTCTGGCAGCATTCAGGTTTACTCCTGGTCTAGGTTGGGGGGGGAACCCTTTTCATTGTGTGGGTGGCAAGATTTTTATATTTTATTTATTTATTTATATTTCCTACAAAGGCCTAAAAGTCATAAAAAGAAAGGACAGAAGGAAAAGTAGAACGGGAAGGAGAAGAAAAGTTATATGTGAACTGTCTAACAGAGTGGCACATCTTTAAACAAGAGCAAAATGGGAGCTGATGAATGAGTTAGGAAAAAAGACTTGTTATAGAAACAAAGCAAACGGAAAAAGATAATATATGTCTTTTGGGGTTGATTCTACATATGATATGTCACCTAAAAATTCTGCACCAACTAGAGTGATCTGCCAACTGAGCTGAGAAAAATCACCCTTAGTGCCACCTAGCAGCAGCATTATGTATGAGGGGGTGCTGAAAAGTTCTCAGCCCAACCGACCAACTTGCTAAATTCTGAGCGCTATTTTGCCACCGTAGCTGAAAAGAGTGTTATCTTATTTTGTTAAGAGCCAATTTGCAGAAATGAAATTCTATGTTTTTGACAGAGAGTGATAGAACACTGGAACGCTCTTCCGGAGGCTGTTATAGGGGAAACACCCTCCAGGGATTCAAGCCAAAGTTAGACAAATTCCTCCTGAACCAGAACGTACGCAGGTAAGGCTAGTCTCAGTTAGGACGCTGGTCTTTGACCTAAGGGCAGCCGCGTGAGCGGACTGCTGGGCACGATGGACCACTGGTCTGACCCAGCAGCAGCAATTCTTATGTTCTTATCATTGATTGAACCATATCCACATCATTCTCTTCTTGGCTGGACAGAGAACTTTTCAGCACCCCCATGATTCACTATTTCTTCTAACCCTATTTATGTCAGGATTTTCTTGGTATACATGCCTGCACCTAAGTTATGCATACTGTACATCAGTCCATATTTTATAATTGTACACATAACTGGAAAAAAAAAATGCCCATGATCCACCCCTAACCATGCCCGCTCTTAGACAGGCAATTTGGACAAAGCGCCTATCAAGTCGTGTGTCTAACATTTGATTAATGCCAATTATGAGTTAAGTACCAATTAGCACTGATTAAGCATAGTAATCAATTAAATTAGGGGCCGACATTGCCTAGGTACAGCAATTTAGGTGCCTAACTTTGGGCCAGATTCACTAACCTGCCCCCGATCAGGGCAGGTCTGATGAAATCCCAACAAGTAAATATGCAGATGGGGACGATCGGAGGAATGTCTCCATCTGCAGGCACAGATCAGTGTTAAGCGATCCCCACGCATGCGCAGACCATCTGTAGATGGTCTGCGCATGTGCTAAACCTCCGGGCCCAGCTTAGATTTTTTTTTCTTTTTCAACGTTAGAAGCCCGTGGTTTTAACCCACTTAAAAGCCCATGGATTAAAACCATGGGCTTGCACTGCAGGGAAGGGTGGGAGTCAGGGCAGGCAGGCGATCGAGGCAGGCAGTTTTCGGGGCAGGCTGTTGTTCGGGGCAGGCGGGCAGGCGTTCGGGGCAATGAGAGAGTCCAGGAGAGTCAGGGCTGCAAGAAGTTTTCGGGGCCGTGACTTTTTTATTTTTTGCTTTTTTCATCAGGGCGGCAGGCAGGAGAAGAGCATAGGGCAGAGTGGGCAGGAGAATAGCATTGGGGCGGCAGGCAGGAGCCAAGCATGGGACAGAGCGGGCAGGAGAAGAGAGCAGGGTGTGCAGAGAGCAGGGCTGGAGAGTTGGAAAGACGTTTTTGACTGGTCCCCAGCTTCTTCAGGTGATCGGCCAGCCCAGTCGGATCTGAAATTTGGTGTTGTGAATCATGTCCCAGCCTACTTTGCATGCGTTTCACCTCATTTGCATGCACGGATTTGAAGCGGATCACAGAAGAGGTAAGTGAATCAGGCTGGAGGGAAAGTTGATAGTAAAGGGGTCGCAAACCGATCGGTACACGATTGGTTTGCTTTGTGAATCTAGCCCTTCATGTGGACTTTACAGAATTTGGAGGTTTGTGAACCAAGACCAATGGTCTTTTCCTGGAAGATGGTAATGATGAAAATGGTGAGAAATTCAAAAAGGCTAGGATATACACAGAGGTCCCTTATAAGAGAAGAGAATGGAATAAAAGTGTGGTGTATTTCCAGTCAAAGAAACCGATAAATGATTCACAAAAGTAAGAGTATATTGTAGTAGAGTAACCTGCATATGGCAGCAGGTGGAACCCAGGTTACTTTTCTAGGCAGACTGGATGGACTATGCCTAAACTAAACTAAACTTTAAGTTTGTATACCGCATCATCTCCACAAAAGTAGAGTTCGACACGGTTTACAAGAATTGATATAGAAAGGAACTCCAATGAAGAGGGAAGGACTTAGTAAAGAGGAAGATAGAGGGACTTAGCATATCGAAGAGGGGGGGAGTAGTTACAATTTAGAAAAAAGCCAGGTTTTCAAATGTTTTCGGAAGCGTTGGAGGGAGGTCGTACTCCGAAGCGGGGCAGAAAAGCCGTTCCACAGCTCGGTGATCCTGAAGAGGAGGGATGTCCCTAGTTTTCCTGTGTGGGATATGCCTTTTAAAGAGAGGAAGGATAGTTTGAATTTTTGTGTAGATCTGGTGGAGTTAGGATTCGAGGAGATCCAAGATAGTGGGAAAAGAGGAGGAAGGATACCGTGTAGAGACTGGAAGGCTAGACAGGCGCATTTGTAGTGAATCCTAAGGATTACTGGGAGCCAGTGAAGCTTAGACAGAAGCGGGGAGACGTGGTCGAATTTGTTTTTCACGAAGATTAGTTTACCCCCGGTGTTCTGAATCCGCTGAAGCCTGTTTTTATCTGCCATCATTTACTATGTTACTATATAATAAAGTAGTTTATTTTGTAAAATCTACCACAGGAGAGGTAATCTATCAGTTCAATGCCAGAAGGTGCCTCTTTCTTTGATTTACTTCTTATAATGGACCTTATAATATTTTTTTGTTGCATTAGTGCATCTTTTGGAATTAAATGTTTACACTTTTATGATGCAGGGATTTTTAAAAATGTAGCTCAGACCTTTTTCAGTAATAGCTCAACGTAAGTTGCATTTAGATACAGCGGATCAGTGGTCTTCATTAAATTTTAAGCTGGGGCCACTTTGGATTCTAATGAGCTAAAGGAGAGCTGCTAAATCTCTTCTCATGGGGGGGCCATTACCAGGGCCGTCATCAGGGCTGACATCGGAGAATACTTCTGGTCGGCTATTTGTGCGCGGCAAGGCAGGCAGGAAACAGGAGACAAGCCTCTCGGCTCGAGCTCTGTTTTGCTGAGAAAGTTGCAAAGATGGGCTGGGAGACAAATGCGGAACACAAAAGGGGGGAGGGACACAAGGCATGAACTTGGGAGAGAGGAAGGGAGGGAAAGAGATGCTGAGGTGGGGGAGGGAATGGGTTTTTGGATACAGAAGACATGGACTTGGGAGAGAGGAAGGGAGGGAAAGAGATGCTGAGGTGGGGGAGGGAATGGGATTTTGGACACAGAAGGCATGGACTTGGGAGAGAGGAAGGGAGGGAAAGAGATGCTGAGGTGGGGGATGGAATGGGTTTTTGGACACAGATGGCATGGACTTGGGAGAGAGGAAGGGAGGGAAAGAGATGCTGAGGTGGGTGATGGAATGGGTTTTTGGACACAGAAGGCATGGATTTGGGAGAGAGGAAGGGAGGTTAAGAGATGCTGAGGTGGGGGAGGGGAATGGGTTTTTGGAAACAGAAGGCATGGACTTGGGAGAGAGGAAGGGAGGGAAAGAGATGCTGAGGTGGGGGAGGGAATGGGTTTTTGGACACAGAAGGCATGGACTTGGGAGAGAGGAAGGGAGGGAAAGAGATGCTGAGGTGGGGGAGGGAATGGGTTTTTGGACACAGAAGGCATGGACTTGGGAGAGAGGAAGGGAGGGAAAGAGATGCTGAGGTGGGGGAGGGGAATGGTTTTTTGGAAACAGAAGGCATGGACTTGGGAGAGAGGAAGGGAGGGAAAGAGATGCTGAGGTGTGGGAGGGAATGGGTTTTTGGACACAGAAGGCATGGACTTGGGAGAGAGGAAGGGAGGGAAAGAGATGCTGAGGTGGGGGAGGGAATGGGTTTTTGGACACAGAAGGCATGGACTTGGGAGAGAGGAAGGGAGGGAAAGAGATGCTGAGGTGGGGGAGGGGAATGGGTTTTTGGAAACAGAAGGCATGGACTTGGGAGAGAGGAAGGGAGGGAAAGAGATGGTGTGTACACAGGGATAGAAGAAAGGAGAATTTTTGGTCATAGGGAGGGAGTGAGGTACAGACAGTGGCATACCAAGGTGGGGGAGGGTGGGGGGGCAGTCCGCCCTGCCCCGCCCCGCCCCGGGTTTACGTCCCAAGGGGATGCACAGCTGGCCACCCTCCAGTGTTCTCTCTAGGCCGGCAAACTGCAGCTGTTTAGCCACTTGAGTGCCACCGCCGCCATCTGGAACAGGCCGGCGCCAAGTTCTCCCTGCTTTTCCCTGTGGGTGCGACCAACTCTCGCCACTCGCGTCAATTCTGACGTCGGAGAGAACATTCTGGGCCAGCCAATCGCTGCCTGGCTGGCCTAGAACGTCCTCTCCGACGTTAGAATTGACGTCGGGTGGCGAGAGTTGGTTGGCCCCGCGGGGAAGAGAAGCAGGGCGAAATCGGCGCCAGCCTGTTTCCGATGGTGGCAGTGGCAGCCTATTCCCCAGTGGTGGTGGCAGCATTTTCCCAATGGTGGTGGCATAGGGGAGGGCAGGGAGAAAGAAAGAAAGGGGGGGACAGGAAACCAGAAAGAAAGAAAGGGGGCAGGGTGAAACAAAGAAAAATGGGGCACGGAAAGAGAGAGAAAGACAGACATACAGAACGAAAGAGGGTGTGGAGAGAGAAAGAAAAAAGGGGGCAGGGTGAGAGAGAGAGAAAAACAGACATACAGAAAGAAAGGGGGTATGGAGAGAGAGAAAAAGAAAGAAGGGGCAGGGTGAAACAAAGAAAAAGTTTGTGGAGGGAATGAGGTCTGGAGGAGAGAAAGCATACAGGAGGCTGAAAGAAGGGAAGAAATATTGGATGCACAGTCAGAAGAATAAAGTGCAACCAGAGACTGATGAAATTACCAAAGGTAGGAAAAATGATTTTATTTTCAATTTAGTGATCAAAATGTGTCTGCTTTGAGAATTTATATATGCTGTCTATATTTTGCACTATGGCCCCCTTTTACTAAACCGCAATAGCGTTTTTTAGCGCAGGGAGCCTATGAGCGTTGAGAGCAGCGTGGGGCATTCAGCGCAGCTCCCTGCGCTAAAAACCGCTATCGTGTTTTAGTAAAAAGGGAGGGGGAATATTTGTCTATTTTTGTATAGTTGTTACTGAGGTGACATTGCATAAAGTCATCTGCCTTGACCTCTTTGAAAACCTGCGGAATATAAATAATAATTAACATTTTCTCTGCGTACAGCGTGCTTTGTGTTTTTAAAATTTTATTGTTGGTAGATCACTTTGACTTGGCCACAAAGGTAAGGGGGAGGGAGGGAGGGGAGCTGCTGAAAGACATCTAGTAATCCTTGCAGGCTTGAATGTGCAGGGAATTATTTTTGTAAAATCATGTTTTATTATGTGACTGGCATTATTTAGACTTTAATTTCTATGAATGAATAGAATGAAAATGATATAAATTACTTGTTTGTTTTTATGTGCGTGCGCTGAAGGAAAGTGGAGAGAGAGTGGGCTGAGGATGCTGAAGGGAAATGGGGAAGAGAGAGTGGGGAGAAGACGCTGATTTATAAATTGACAATTGTACAGAATATTGTTTCTTTTTTATATTCATCCATAGCTGCATGTTAATGATGTGCTCATATGCACTTATTTATCATCATAACATATACATCATCATTAACATGCAGCTGTGGATGTGTAAGGACAGGCTGAGGAAGATGGATGGGAAGGAAGGTGCACATATCAACATATTGTACATTTTTAACATGCATGATGCAGCTATAGGCAAGCTGAGGAGGATGGGATCATACAAATGTGTATGTTCAGATATGCGCTCAGATGGATAGTTTTTTCTGATATATTTATTAAGCTTACAGTATTTATAAAAACACATTTAATACTTGTTACAAAAAATATTGTGCAATTGTGATCTACTTCTGGCCTACAAAGGTCAAAAGAAATCCTTTACTGAGATTTTACATTCAAAAGTGAATTATAGCTACTAGCACTATTATTTATTAGTTATTTATTATGCAGATGTTTGTTAGTTTGTTATTAGTTCAGTATTAGACATATGTTAGTTTAGAATAGATAGGTATAGATTAGTTTAGTTTAGGTTAGGCTAGGGCCCTGCTGAAAGAGTCTACCTTGACATGGTTGCAGGCTTACAAATCTTTTGGTCAAAGAGTGCGGCGACAGAGAAAAGTATGTGTGTATTCGGCCCATGGAAGAAGGGGGGGGTCGGGGGGGAAGGGGTGCGTGGGGGTGCGTGGGGGGCCCAATAGGATTGCTCAGTAAGGGGCCCAGAAATTTCTGATGGCGGCCCTGGCCATGACATGGGTGACTAGTATGTACGAGGGGGTGCTGAAAAGTTCTCAGCCCAACCAAGAAGCGAATGACGTGGCTATGGTTCAATCAATGATCTGAAACAATGTCAAAATATAGAATTTCATTTCTGCAAATTGGCATTTAACAAAATAGGATAACACTCTCAGCTACAGTGCCAAAGTAACAATCAGAATTTAGGAAGTTGGTTGGTTGGGCTGAAAACTTTTCAGCACCCCCTTGTATCAATGACAACCATCCTACAGCCCACCTTCAGACTTCACTAAGGACTTTTCTCTATGATGTGACCATTTCCAAATACATTTTCTTTTATCTATTGAGAAATGCCTTGTCCTTCAAGTATGTGTTCATCCTTCCCCCATCTATGTTCCCATTTTTTGTTCTGAACCTGGGTAGAGAGACAGAGTAACAGAACCCCCCCCCCCCCCTGAAAGGCAACGAGGACTGCCAAGGCGGTCTCCAAGGTCTGTCATTGGCTCCTAGGCCTTGTATTGAAGACCATTAGTTTACTGTTCCGAGAGAGCTTACAATGTATGGGGCCAATGCAGAAAAATCTACTAAGTTCTGTGTGTACTGGCTCTCACTTTTAGCAATTCAAAAAATTGGGAATTAACTTGTATATCAGACGCCCTTAAATTCAAATGCTCAAAAATAGTGTCTGTTCAATAAAAAGCCATACTTAAACCACAAAAATGAAAAAAAATGCCTAAATAAAGTAGATTTTAGGAATACAGAAATAAGTTTTCTCTCTCTAATTTTGGCCTGGGATTTGAACCCTAAGGCTCGTATTCTATATAGGATGCCCAGTCTCTGAAGCTGCCTATGCGGCTTTTGAGAATCACACAGGGTCATCCTATACAGAATCACGCCTAAGCCCACCTAAGAACCCGATTCTCTAACCGATGTCCATGTTACAGACATGGATTAGAGAATTGGGTTACTGCCGAGCTTATCATGATAAGGGATTCCCCTGGGATGATATGGTTAGCAGCAACCCATCCCCACCCCCTGCGAAGACTACTGGCAGGAGGGATAGTCAATCCCTCCTGCCAGAATCCCCCCCCCGAACATCACGTGGCAGGAGGGATACTCAATCCCTCCTGCTGGAACCCCCCCCCCCCCCCCGAGCATTGCACGGCATGAGAGATGCCCAGTCCCTCCTGCCGACACCCTCCCACCCTTCTGAAAGTTCACCCCCACCAGGACCCCCTAACCCCACCCAGACCACCAACCTAAGTTGAAACCCCCAACCCTCCACTAACCTGGAATCATTGACCAGATGGATGCACTGGGGATGGGCCTAAGGGCCATATAGGCATGGGAGGGGCCTAGGGGATCTGGCCAATCAGAATCATAGGCCACTCCCAGTGCATCCCAGAATGCACTAGGAGATGGGCCTACGATTCTAGTTGGCCCAGGTGCCTAAGGCCCTTAGGCTCCTTCTCAGTGAATCCCATGATGCACCAGGAAGGGGCAGGCCTGCCATGACAGCGGAGGCGGGCCTACCAGCTAGACGCAGGCAGGAGCCGTCCGTTCGGCCAATGATTCCAGGTTAGGGAGATCTGGGGGGGGGTCCTGGTGGGGGTGGGGGCAAACTTTCAGAGGGGGGTGGTAGGGTGTCAGCATGAGGGACTAGGCATCCCTCCTGCCATGTAATGTATGGGTGGGGGGTGGAAGGGTGACAGCAGGAGGGACTGGGAATCCCTCCTGCCGGCATATACGGGGTGGAGGGTTCTGGCAGGAGGGATTGGGCATCCTTCCTGCAGGTGATGTATGGGGGGAGAATGGGCGGTCGCTAAACTTATCACGACAGGGAGATCACTTGCTGCGATAAGCTCAGTGGCTACAGCTGCTTACAATGATGAGGCTTTAACCTAAGGTCTGAGGAGGCATAAAAGATTGGCTTGTTCTGCAGTCAGTATTAGTGAAGACTTTATGTCTGTTTCTTCTCTTTACCATGAGCATATAGACCTATAACATTTGTCTGGGTTCCATTCCATAGAGAGTATGGGGGCAGAAGGGAGGGAGAATAAAAGATATGTCAGCAGAGCAGTGGGGTACCCTTAATGTGAACTTAATGGTGCCAGGTACACATTTCACCATAATCCCTTTACATCATATGGTGAACCTTCCAACTCCCCCCCCCCCCCCCACATACACACACAGATTAAAAAAAAACAACTGCTGTACTCAGATGTCTACCACCCCAAAAACCGTTATGCCTGCAGATGGAAGAGAGGCCTGGAAAACTCTTAAAGGAGACTGAACTCTGAGGACTTTCTTATGTAAAGTAATTTTTATTGGAACAGACAAAAGCACAAGTACCAAGATTCAGCCAAACAAGCAGTGCTCCAAAGAAAACAGTTTTATACCAACCAATAAATCCCCCCTCCTCCCCCATCCCTCATCCCCCCCCCCACACACACACAGACTGGAGTCCCTGAAATACAAAATTGAAAATAACAACACAGATAAAATAGCAGTAGACACATTCAACAGTTCAAAACTCTATTGCGTACCACAGGAGTCATGGTATTCCAAAAACGTTCCCAGGTAGCCGTAAATTGCTCCCCCCGTACTTTGGAGAGGTCAGGCACCTCACGGCACTCCCAAGTCAGCAACAAAATCATCTGAGAGTGCCACATAAAGATAGTAGGGGCATCAGTGTCCAGCCATTTTAGAAATATACATTTCAGGGCACATAAAATGGACCACCGGAGAAAAGCCTGCAGTCCCGGTGGCCTCGGATGGTAGGAAGGAGGAATGCCAAACAAAAGGAGAGGCTGAGGTCGTATAGTCACATTCCAAAGAGTCCCTATGAAAGTAAAAAGTTGTGTCCAGGAGGCTTGAACTACCGGGCAAGACCACAGCATATGTCCCAGAGCAGCAATCAATTGACCACATTTATCACACATAGCTGATGACCGAAATTTAGCACAAAAAGCTCTATAAAGTGATACATAAATTTGAAATAACAACTTAAATTGCATTTCCCAAAAGTATACATATTTTCTCAAAGCCGGCAGCCGGGCCACTGCGCCTGATAGGGTATTTTCCGGAAGCATTATATTCAAATCCAGAGACCACACATCCTGGAGGTGAACATAGTCCGGCAAGGGGGTTTCATCCTTCAGGTGTCTAAGATGAAACTTAAGTGGGACTTTCATCTGAGAGCCAAAAGTGTAAGCCATAGACAATAGGTCCTGTCAAGCAGATTGCAAGTTGTTCTTGTCCAAAGTAGTTACATAATGAGCAATCTGCATATATGCAAATCTGTCCACGGCCGTTAGGCCATGAGACTGGCATAGAGTTTGAAAGGACTGCATGGAACCATCATCCTGCACCAGATGAAATAAAAGGGACAACCCTCTTGCCGCCCACTGTTAGAACCTGGAGCTCCCCATACCTGGAGTAAAATTTTGATTGCCACACACAGGTAAAAGGGGGGACTCACTTGCACTAATACCATGAAACTTACACACCCATTTCCACACCTTTCTCATAGGGAATCCAAAAACCTTAAGTCGCATATCCAAAGAATAAGCAGAAGGAACAGAATGAAAGTAAGCACTGAAGTGCTCCTGCTGAAAACACATTAATTCTAAGGAGGTGTTAGAAAAGACAGATGTGCCCCGGAAATAATCATTGATATGGCGCATACCTCAACCAATAGTGAGGTGTAGAAGATTGAGTAAACCCAATCCCCCTTTATAAGAAGGGTGCGCCACCTGGGAGTAAGGTAAGCGAGCTTGACGACCCCGCCACAAGAATTGCCGAACTAGGCGGATATAGTTATTTTCATCCCACCCCAACAAATAGAGGGGGAGCACCTGAAAGGTATAAAGTCAAGTGGGGATTACATTCATGTTAAGAAGCGCCACCCGCCCCAAAAGGGAAAGAGGGTAACACTGCCACAGTCGGAATTTAACAGCCAGCGAGTGCAATAAAGGAGTAATATTAGACGAGTATAAGGTGGAAAGATCAGCAGGAATAGTCACGCCCAAATATGTAATGGCGGTATTACCCCACTGCAATGGAAAAACACCCGCCCAGGAATCCTGAATAGAGGAATGTGAGGGGAAAGCCACCGATTTTTTTAAATTAATAGTAAGCCCCGAATAGAAACCATATTCCGCTATAAGATCCAATGCAGCCCCTAGCGAGCCAGCCGGGTTGGTAAGGATGAGCATTAAGTCGTCTGCAAAAGCCAAGGTTTTGATTACATGTCCCGCTATATGCAATCTACGCACCTCCTCAAATTGGCGAATGATGCATTATAAAGGTTTCAAAGTGAGAATAAAAATTAATGGGGACAGAGGGCACCCCTGACGTGTTCCTCGGTTAATAGAAAAGGTGCAGGAAGGGTGCCATTAACAACTAAAGATGTAGTTGGGCCAGCATATAGCGATGTAAGAGCTGCGCGGTAAAATCCCGAAATCCCGATATAGACAAAGTGTGAAAAAGATAAGGCCATGAGACATTATCAAATGCCTTAGCCGCATCCAAGCTGACCAGCAAGGTAGGCTCCTGAACGTGTTGAGCATGAGCAAGAGCCAAAAGGATTTTACGCACGTTCAGCACTGACTGTCTCCCAGGAACAAAACCCATCTGGTCCCCGTGGATCAGAGTTGGAATCAAGGGGAGGAGGTGATCTGCCAAAATCCGAGAGAAAAGTTTAAGGTCAACATTAATGAGTGAGATAGGATGATACGATCCTGCAAGATCAGGCGGCTTTCCAGGTTTAGGGAGCAAAACTATGGAGGCATCATTAGCAAATCTCGGGAAAGCCCCAGACTCCACAGCACTATTGTAATGTGATAACAAAGGACCACAAAGCTTAGGTTCCAACATCCTATAAAATTCCCCTGGGAAACCATCAGGACCCGGGGCCGTACCTACCTTGCTAGTCCGAATAGCACGTTGCAACTCTATCGCCTATAACGGTCCATTCAAACATGCAACGTCCACCTCCCGCAAATGGAGGTAGTCATCGATCAGGTCCCCAGGGGGACCGGGAAGAAAGCTGTACTGGGCTGCAAAATAATCGTATAAAACCCTGGCTATATCATCCGTGCGCAACACAACTGTGCCACCCACGAAACGCAAAGTCAAAATTGGTTTCTTTCCCACATGACTATCCACCATTCTGGCCAACAGCTTTCCCGATTTGTTGCCAAAGAGCTGAAAGGAATACCGACGATAAGTGGACCAACGTTAGGCTCGGGAATACAAGAGAGAATTGAGCGCTGCCTGCACGGCCAAGTAGTGTTCCCTGGTGGCTACCGAAGGATGGGCAATATGAAACCTCTTAGCCACACGCAGGGAATGCTCCAAAGTGATGATCGCCTTATTCAATCTAAGCATGAAGGTACAGGTATAAGCTAAAATGTGACCCCGGAGCATGACCTTAGCCGTTTCCCAGAATAGGAGTGGGTCGTCCTGATGCTGTTCATTGGTCGAGACAAAATCCTCCCACCGCACCAGTAGAAACTTCTGAAAGTCTGCATCATGCCTCAAATAAGCCAGGAATCGTCAACGGCTGGGTCTAGTTAGGCTTGCTTCGAGTTGAATATCTATCCATACAGGAGCATGATCGGAAATTTGTATCGAGCCCACTCGTGCCGCCGTTACCTGCTGGAATAAGGAAGAAGAGACAAGGACTTAATCAAGCCTAACTATGAACCATGTGCCTGGGACAAATGAGTGTAATCACGGACCTCCGGATTTAACAATCTCCAGGGATCCACTAAGTCTAAGGCATTGCAAAAATTTGTAAGCACAAGACCCCTGGGCCCCAAAGGAATTTCAGGACTGGAGGATTTGTCAATATCAGGACCCATGACCAAATTAACATCCCCAAGCACCAAGCAGGATACTTCATGCGAAGAGCAATCAATTTCTGAAAGAAGGGCAGTTCAGCTGAATTAGGCCCATATACTGTTAATAGTAGATAATGCGAGGCGACCACCTGCACACGAACCAGCAGGTATCTACCCAGCTGGTCTGTCTCCAATACCTGAACACCCATGGGTGATAATTTACAGAGAAGTAGAGTCGCTCCCCCATGACGTCCCGTGGGCGAAGCAAAATACACTTCACCCACCCAAGATCATCTCAGCTTCAGGTGCTCCTCATCAGTCAGCCTAGTCTCCTGGAGGCAAACTAAATCAGCTTTACAGTGCTGTAACGCAGCTAAGATTTTCTGCTGTTTAATGGGTGAGGTAATGCCTCCTACGTTCCAGGAGACTAGCCTAAATGACGAGCCCGACACAGCTCAAAGAAGAGATGTACTGACAAGGCTCTATGTAATCAAACACCGGGAGCCCAGCCTCCCCCAGGGCAAAATGAGACAAAAGAGCAAAATGGAACAATAACATGAAATGTGTCCTATATCCCACAGAAATTTATACATATTGTGTTGATACAGACATCTAATCCCCATCAGGGACTCCAGACCTCCCTCCACCCCAACCACCCTCCCAATCCCTCCCAACCCCCTACTCCCCCACCCACCCCCAAAAAACCCACAAACAACCACACCCACCAACAGGACCAGTGGAGCCCCAAAAGATCAACAAAATGCAACGGGCCCCCACGCACACTCACAGAAAACCTTAGTAATAATAAGCAAAGTGGTAAAAACTAGAAAGTCACACGTGAAGGCAACAAAGCCAGCCTGTACTCTGCAGCTCCAAACACAAGCCAAAATGGAAATAGGCATAATAATCCCCCACCAATACAGGAGGTCTCCACAAGTACAATCAGGCAAGTTGTGCTACCAAGGCTTGTGCAGCTTCTACAGAGTCAAATGACTTTCAGACCCCATTCTCTTGGATCTTGAGTACCGCCGGATATAAGAAAAGAAATCTAATCTGCTTCGCTGCCAATGCCGCACATAACGGTTGAAACTTCCACCGCCGAGCCTGGAGGGCCACAGAATAATCTTGGAAAATGCGGATGGGCGCGTCATCATACATAAGAGTATCTCTCCGGAGATGATATTGCTTAAGGATTTCCACCTTATGGAGATAATTATGCAGTTTCGCCACCACGACCCTAGGCCTCTGTCGCTCTGTCTACGGGTGGCCCACACGATGGATCCATTCCAGGCAGACGGAACCCAGGCCAGCAGGCAAGGAAAATTCAGCGGCAAGCCAGTCTTTAAATGTAGTACTCAATTGATGATCCAACAGCGTTTCCGGGACCCCTATAAAGTGCAAGTTGTCCCACCGAGAGCGATTTTCGAGGTCCCCTGTTCATTCTTTGCTCACCGCCAGGCGCTGCTCCAGACTGGCAAGTCGATCACTCAGGGTCTGGGCCGAGTCTTCCGCTGCCGAAACTCTCGTTTCGAGCTTCGTGGTTTGGGTTACCGTGTCCCCCAGCAAAGTCTCCAAATGCAGCATTTGGCTCAAAAGTTTCTCCATTTGTGGGGCCAAAGCAGACACCAATGCTGAGGTAAGCTGCCTCAGTTGTGTTTCAGTAAACTCCGCCATCGAAGACGGCCCCGCCTCCACCATGCTATTGTCAGCCGGTCGCGTTTTCTCTTTGGGTTTAGCCGCGGTTCTGCTGGCTCAGCAGCCCCCCAATTTGGACATGAAGTGGTCCATATGCTGACCAACAGGAGGGGGGGACACCACAGAAGCCAATTTCAGTGCATAGTAAAGGGCTGTGCGCGCGAGGGCCCGGGAGCTGCAGATCACACGACTGCTCTCCTCACTGCATCACGTGGTCTCCGAGGACTTTCTTAGAGATCAGACTCCACATGTGATCCTTGAGGGGAGGAATGTTGGCCTCGTGCCTAACCCTCAGTAAGCATGGTTTTAATAGGGAAGTTGTGGCTCAGCATTAAAAATAGTTTTCACAGCAACCTGTGAACTGCATATATAATTTGCATATATTTGCTTAACAAAAGAGCTGTTGACTAAAAGGCTTCTTTGGATCTGTTTAGGACCTTTTTGACACATTGGGGAGTAGTAAGTGGAGAGAGGCCTGAAACATTCTTAAATTCAGGCCAAGTGTGCTATATTTGATGGGGGTGTGAATCCTCTAAAAAGTGCTCCTTGAGGAGAGACCTTTGGCTGGTTTCAACCTCTTAGTTTGAGACTGAACTCTGAGGATTTTCTTAGAGATCAAACTCTACCAGTGACCTTTGAGGTTAATTCTCCCCTGCCCATCCCAAGGCAGATATTTTTTGGCTCTTCAGCCAACCAGGAACAGGGCATTGCTTTGGTAGGATTTTTCTGTTCTTCCTTTTTTATTTCAGGTGTATTTCTGCAACCACAGTATGATTGAGAAACATCATGTCACCATAGCTGCTGCTCAGGTTACAGCTTCTGTTTCTGTGCAGACACAAAATGCCCAGGCAGAGGGAGTGGTTCTACATGCAAGCTCTCTTCAGAGAAGGTGGCAAGACTGAGAAGCATTCATGAGAATGAGATGCACATTGACGAAATGGTTCATGAGGCATCAAAGATTTCCAGCAGTGTGGAAGAAGAGGCTATGCTGAGGGAAGACAGCTGGACTCAGATTACAGAACTCTGCAAGATTGGTACTGTGACTCCCCCAGCCCTTGAATTGAAGAATCGGTATGCTGCCCTAGAAGTGGAAGAGATGAGAGCATCCCAGAGAGAGGAAAGACCAAAGCTTGAAATCCCTAAAATTGTTGGATCCATGACCACTATGAGATGTAAGGTAGTGGTAGTGGTAGTGGTGACGATTCCTTTCTGAGGGGTACAAAAGCATCTGTCTGCAGACCAGACATGATATCCTGGGAGGTATGCTGTCTGCCTGGTGTCAAAATCCAAGATGTTACAGAAAGATTGTCAAGACTCATCAAGCCTATAGACTATTATCCGATGCAGCTCATCCACATTGGCACTAATGATGCTGCCAAGTACCCCTGAAAATATATCAAAAGTGATTTTGTGGCTGTGGGAGAGAAGGTGAAGCAGTCAGGTGTGCAGGTGGTATTCTTGTCCATCCTCCCTGTTGAGGGTAAGGGCCAGGTCAGAGAAGCATGCATCCTGAAGATGAATGTGTGGCTACATGGATGGTGTCATCGAGAGCATTTTGGCTTCCTGGACCATGGGATGATTTTCCAAGGGCTGCTGAATAGGGATGGTATACATCTATCAAAGGAAAGAAGTGTCTTTGGCGGCAGGCTGGCTAATCTACTGTAGAGAGCTTTAAATTAGAAGTGATGGGGCATGTTGATCAAAGCCTCTGGGTAAGTGTAAACCCTCAGGTAACTAAAATGGTGCGTGGTCTTCATCATAAGGCGTATGGGGACAGACTTATAAATATTTCAATATGTATACTTCTTTATATCTCTACAGAAGCTAATGTATTATAACACCTTTACAGGAGCTCATGTATTGTAGCGCCCTTGCAGAGGCTCATGTGGACCGCTCTGAATTGACTCCACAGTCATTAGTAGCGGTATACAAGCTCTCAGTAACCAATACTTTAGAGGAAAAGCAGGAGAGGGGAGATATGATAGAGACATTTAAATACCTATGTGGTGTAAATGTGCATGAGTTGAGCATTTGAAAGGAAGCTATGGATTGAGAAGGCATAGGATGAAGTTAAGAGGTGATAGGCTTAGAAGTAATCTAAAGAAAACCTTTTTTACTGAAAGGGTGATAGATGCGTGGAACAGTCTCCTGGAAGAAGTGGTGGAGACAGAGACTGTCTGAATTTAATAAGGTATGGGATAGACACATGGGATCTCTTAGAGAGAGGAAGAGATAATGATTACTGCAGATGGGAAGAGTGGATGGGCCATTTGGCCTTTATCTGCCATCATATTTCTATGTTTCTCTGTTTCTAGGTGTCATCTATATGGCAGTACAGTGTGTTTTTGCAGGGTTTTGGTGGGGCTCACACTTTCCACCACAAGTGTACTAATTAGAGTGGCATATGGGCCTGGGTCCCCTTCTCTGCAGTCCACTGCATTGACCACAAGGCTACTCCAGAGACCTGCTTGCAGCTCTATTAGAACTGGCCGTATTATCTGTAGCTACCATAGAGACAGATATGTACTATTTCACTTTAAGTTTTTGAGGCTTGTGCAGATGAGGACAGAGCTCGCAAGGACGGGTCAGGGACAGAACTCACAGGGATGGAGATAGATCCTGAGTTCACATCCCATAGCAGTGTAGTGTTTGTAGTTCCTGATTCTGCCCATTGAAATCAGCTCTCCAACTCAGAAAATGTATCAGGATGGGGTCGCCAGTAGTTTAGGTCTTGCTTTAAATTTTCCTCCAGAAAGTAGGTCATCTTGGCAACTTTGAATTACATATCATCCAGTCTGTACTGCACAGCTTCCCAACCTATCTCAAGGACCCCACAGCCAGTCAGATTTTAAGGATATCCACAATGAATACTCATGAGACAGATTTGCATGTGGTGCATCTTCAATGCATGCAAATTTTTCATTCGTATTCATTGTGGATATCCTGTTAAACTGACTGGCCGTGGGCTCCCTAAGGAAAGTTTGGGAAGCTCCACTGTATTGGGTTTGGATGAGTAATAGTATCTGCAGTTGAGTTTTGGGGGAGGAAGCACTTTGAAGGGAAACTTATTTTATGAAGAAAACAAAAGGAGATGATGTTTATGCTTTTGCTTCTTGTTAGAGCCCAGTCATCTAAAAATAGCCTGTTTGCATCCATGGTTTCACATTTTTATATTTGTACCTTAGTTTTCAAAAACAACACAGCTCTTTTCTTCTGAAGGCTCTCTAATGATCAGGTTTCAATATATCTTTATAGCCACCAGTTAAATCTTACCCGCATTGTTGACTGGAACCATTTTATTAAGTGAACTTCTGCATCAGGATTCTGTATAAAATTAAATGAACCTTGATTTTATTACTTTAAAAAAGACATTTCCATCAGGTATCTTTAATCTTTACACTAGAAAGCCAAGGAATTGCTTTTCACCAGTAGTAAATACATCTTTTCCCATGAGCCCATATTTTGTCTGACATGTATACTGGCTTGAAAATACTGAAACCAAAAACATGAATCTTGCATTTTTGTTTCCAGAGAATCAATTTGTAGTAGGTAGATTTATAGCAGTCTCCCCTTTTCTTTTCTTTGAGAAAGGCATTCTCCCACTACCCCCATTGCAATGTGTATGGGACACAAACAGATGCTTATAGGCCAAAGGCTCATTGTGATGCTAATTGTTGTCAGCTGAACTCATTCAAGAGCAGCAAAGAGACGCTATTGAGGCAATTTGTAGAAGAAAAGAAATTTGGTTCTTGGAGACAAAAAACGCATGCACATCCCCACAAAAAAAGGCAACAGTGAAAAATAACAGCAGAACTTGGCAGCCTGTCTGGCTGAGCCTGAATTTTGTACAGAATTAACCTTTGCTATCAAGACACTCCTTTTATGTGTCTTGAGTACCTGAGGATGAAAATATCCACAATCTACATGAAATAAGATGATTTTCTTTGAATGGTTGCATAGTCAGATGAATGAATTTTTCATATTATTGTTATGTTTTTAGTTAATTTTCTTACCTTCAGTTGATACAATCCAGATAGTTTCCTATTTAGATTATTTTTATGGAAAGTGTAGGCTTTCTGCTTTGACAATAGTCCTAATACAGCTGTGTCCAGAAATGTGGACATTAACTTGTATTAATGTCAGTTTTAGCAGTAAGCCCAAGAAATGGCTATGTACTTGGATTTCTGCCAATAAATATAAAAACCTCCAATGGGTTAGACCAATTTTCCTACAAATTCTCTTGTACATCTAGCTTAGCTGCTAATGCTTATAAGAAAATAATAACAATACCTCCCCCCCCTTTTCCCCAGGCACATTGCTATGTGGAAAAGGTTAAATAGATGGCTCTGAAAATCTCCCTGGGAGAAAATTGCAACATTTGTCTAAAGATACTGAAAATATGAGAATATATCTTTCTACTACTACTGATATTCATTTCCATAACACTTCTAGACCTACACAGCACTGTACACATTCTATGCAGGTACTTTCTTTGTCTCTAGAGGGCTCACAATTTAACGGCCACTTTTACAAAGCTGTGCTAGCGGCTGCGCTGTGCTAACGGCCCCGAAACCCAAAGAGATTTAAAGGGCTTCGGGGCTGTTGCCGTGCGGCAGCCGCTAGCGTGGCTTTGTAAAAGAGGCCTTAAGTTTTGTACCCAAGGCAATGGAGGATTAAGTGACTTGACCAAAATCACAAGGAGCCACAATAGGAATTGAATCTAGATTGTGAGGAACAAAGCCCACTGCACCAACCACCAGGCCACTCCCCCACTCTTTTGACTATTTATAGTCATATTTGTTTCACTTCATAAGATTTGTTAATGAATATATATATTTTTTTATTCACACAATAGTATGAATATTCAACACCCTCTTCACATTTGCTGCTACCAAAACCAGGAATGACCTTCCAGCACCCTTAAGAACTGAACTGAACTATCTCACCTTCAGAAAATGATTAAAATAGTTTCATGAAGATTTTAATATATTTGTATTGGCTGGAAGGGATGGGATAAAAATAATAGAGCATCAATGGTATACATTTGTTGTGCTTGGTTTATAATATCCATATTTGTGATTCATTTGTTGCACAATTGTAAATCAATAAAGATTTATAAAAAAAAAGAAAAGAAAATGACTAAAAACTTATTTGTTAAAAACCTATCTGTCCAGTAAGGGCTCCTTTTACGAAGCCACGTAAGCGGCTTTATCACATGCACCTTTTTAGCTCGCGCTAACCCCTATGCTAGCCGAAAAACTACCACCTGCTCAAGAGGAGGCGGTAGCAGCTAGCGTGGCCGGCAAATAAGTGCACACTATTACGCGCGTTAAACCGCTAATGCGGCTTTGTAAAAGGAGCCCTAAGTCTGCTTTGGAGTTTTTCTCTTCTATTGTGTTTTTTAATTAAATTGGATTACTGTATTGTTTTTCCCTCAACCTTCCCTTAATCTATCCCTGGTATGTTTGATCATAACTGTTTGTTTATTCCTTTTCATAGGTACTGTAGTTAGATTGTGGGCCCAATGGGACAGAGAGGGAAATTACTCAAAGTACCTGATTAGATTTTTCACCATTGTATAAATCAAATTTTGTTTTTGTAAACCTCTTTGAAGCCAGACCCACCCACAAATTAAAACTATCCTTCCCCTCATTAAAAGGCATTTCCCATGCAGGAAAACTAGGGACCTCCCTCCCCTTCAGAATCACTGAGCTCTGGAACAACCTTACCTCCCCTCTTTGGAACCTGAGCTCTCTCCAACTTTTCCGCAAACATCTGAAAACCTGGTTATTCTCAAAAATGTGATACTTACTCCATCTCTGGCATACTAAGCCCTTTAATATTCTTCTTACTCTGACCGTTAACCCTTCATTGTAGTTCTTTTCTATCCCAACTCCTGTAAACCGTGCCGAGCTCTACCATTGTGGAGAGGATGTGGTATACAAACCTAAGGTTTAGTTTAGTTTAGTTTATACAAACACTGCATTAAATTAAATTAATACCATGTGGAATCCCTTTGATACCAACAATCAATCTGTATAGAGCATGCATTCACAACCAAGTCCTCAGGACAAATCTATCCAGTCA
Source organism: Geotrypetes seraphini (assembly GCF_902459505.1). Lineage (NCBI taxonomy): Eukaryota > Metazoa > Chordata > Amphibia > Gymnophiona > Dermophiidae > Geotrypetes > Geotrypetes seraphini. Next base: position 183,543,256 of record NC_047087.1, read on the forward strand.
GGATAGAGTACTCACAATGAATATATTTGAGATAGATTTGCATACAATGGAGGCAGTAGATGCAAATTTATCTTAAGCATATTCATTGCAGATATCCTAAAAACCTGACTGGATGTGTCCCAAGGACTGGGTTGAGAACCACTAGTATAGAGGAAAAACATTAACAGAGATGCCAAGTTACTCCGTTCTAAACTGGAGACTTTTTGACCAGTCCCTGTTTTGAACATAGCAGTGAGGGATTTATGGTGCCTGATCCTGCCCATTGAAATGAGTGCCACAAGTTAGAGGCTGAATGAATTTTTGTTTTGGATCCAGCACCATAACTGACCTGAAATTTGGGTTTGTGTTCTTGCTGAAAATGCCTGTGCGTTTTCAGTTGGAACCTAAAACATGGCTCTGCCCCCACTGCCACAATCACTGCTACAAGACCACCCTCCCTAAGCCAGCCTACCATTCCCCCTGAGAAATACCAGCCCACCCTCCCCATCCCCATCCCTGGGCCTACCTTTTAAATGCCCTGGTGGTCTAGTGTCTAGATTTGCTCCTGCTTATGCTATTCCTAAGTCCAAAATTACAAATGTGACCTTCCACGACAGACTTGTGAGACTGCTGTGAGAGCTCATGGCCACCATTTTGAATAAGGAGCCACTGGGGACAGAAGCAACATGAGATGGGGAGGGAGATGATGGGTGGAGCTGGTGGTCAGCCTGGGTTTTCTCTCAGGGGTGGGGATCTAGCTTCTGGGGTTATCTTGTGATGGTGATGGTGAGGACGATGGCAGTGGGGGTGGGGCCACATTTTCTGTTTCGGTTCTAATTCCAGCTGAAACCGAGCCCATGGATTCCTGCTGAAGATTCAGTTTTGGTCGAAACCAAAACCACCAGTTTGGGTTGGCCTCTACTACAAGTCCCATAAGGAATCCAGATGGGGGTGATCAGAAATCTAGCCTGGAACTGGGCAACTTGGCATCTATGCACTAATAATACTATCTAGTGAGAAGGGAAATAGGTATACCAGTGTTGAATCATGAAGAAGTGAAACCTGTGTAGAGTGGCAGATTCATCTCTGTCCATCTTGTTTGGTAGACTGGATGGACCTTGCAGGTCTTCATCTGCCAACATTTACTATGTTACTATGTTACATTGCAATGTCTGACTATTAAGGGGATAGAGTGTCTTCTCTCCCCAGTCAGGGGACCTGCTGCTTTGTTGTGCTTAGGCCTAAAGACACTGCCCTTGACACAGTATTTTAGCAAATACAAGGTGAAATATAAGTTTGGGTATCAGTAAGGCACAACAAGGAGATTAAAGATAGAAACTATTCATCATTAATTATTCTTTTCTTACAGGCATTAACCGATGGGTAGGCAGCTTTTAAAATGGACACTATCAACTAAAGATGGAGTGAAGAGGTACCCCTAACCTCTAGATTTCTCAGTTGAATAGATCTGATCTGTTTTCCTTAAAAAAAAAAATAATACAAGAAAATGGAGGTAAATGTATCACAATCACCTAGGTAATAAGAAAGTGTGTGTTTGGCTCATATAATACTCTATCATCTGGGGCATACATATGAATGAAATTGGATGAATGGTTCCAAAATTATTAAAAGAATCACAAGAATGATTCTGTCCCATCCTTTAGTAATTGGTCTGGAAGGAATCCCCAGAAAAATTTAGGCAGGCAAATTTGTGCTACAAGAAGTGTGGAACATATTCAGTATTGTTAAAATAACAAATTTGGGGGAAAGGCTTGTGATGTTGTCTGCAGAATTCTTTGCTCACATAATATTATTATTTGCATTTTCAACCGTCATAGTACATTAATTTCTTCTTTAACAAACGGTTGCACTTTTATGCACTTCTTAAACATTGCCCTTAATTATTTTTGTAGAAAAAAAAAGTTATGTGGCTTAAACCAAATGTCTTTACTTCTTCTTTGGCCTACTATCGTCTTCAGCTTCATATTTAAAAGGTTTTTAATGCATGTTTTGATTTTCGAAGCGCATGCTGCCCAAATTTCCATTATAATTGAATTGCCTCTAATTACCTTGGCATTGAATAGAAAAGTTCAACTGGAGGGTATAAAAAAAAGTAACAGATTGGCCATGCACCTTCGCCCGGTTTCCCAATGAACACGTTTCTCAGCTGAATTTTACGCTTAAATTGTTGAAAGCTTCGGCCCCTTAGTGAAAGCTGACAGCCTTCAAGATTGATGCAGAAAGGCTGAGTCGCGCCACTGACCATGGTGCTGAAGGGAACAGAGAACAGCGTGCAGTGGAGACTCACAGGCCAGAGCGGCTCAATTTACAGGCCTATCCAACCCGCTCAGCAATACATTTCCTCTCCTGAGAAGCTGCCAACCCCCCTGTCAGGCTCCAGGCACCCTCCTGCTGCCAAACAAATCACTATTTCCATGCTACATACCCTGCTCACAAGCAAGCAGAATGCACTCCTTAGGCGTTACTTCTTGAAGCTTTATAGATCTTCCATTTGAAAATTAGAAACTCACAAAACAAAATCTTTTGATTTATTATGAAGTAGACTTCAGTTTAGTGGAACAAAACAGGTGTTTGTTTTTGTTAAAACAAGAGACTAAGGCGTAAAGTCCACAGAAGCCAAATTTGACGATTGTATTATGTACGCCCACACATTCTAAGTTGTGAACAATTCATTATTAATCCTTAAAAGTTGATATAACATTATTTTGTGTAGTGGTGGAAAACTTTTTTTTTTCCCTGCTCCTATAAAGCATTTCTGCACAGACAGAATAGAGAAGGAGGGCAGGAATTTGTATGGTAATGTACCTATTGTAAGATCAGCAAACTTGTAGAATCTTCAAAAGTTGGAGACAGGAGAGAGGCAATAATATAGTTTTCCTCTGTGTTTGCTATCCAGCCTAGAAGGGCAGGGGTTAATAATTTGCTCCCAGCCCTGACCCTTAAGGAATTCACTCCTTGATTTAGAAAAGAAGCAACATTTACAGCAGTGCATTAGTTTAAACAATATATGTCTGGGGACGATTCAACAGCAAAGGATTAGCACCTCCTAGATAAGACAAAAGCAGTGAAGGGTAATTGTTTTGTAAAGGAACCCTATTCTTTTTATTTTTTTTTATTTTTAAGCTTTTCACTTAAGTGGATTTTACTGCATTTGCGACTCTTTTCTTGAGAGATTTAGGACCTCTTTGGTTTAAAAAAAAAAGATGATCTTTTTAGTATCCTAGCTGCACAGAGGAGAGAAATTTACTGCTTCTGGAGCACTGAGGGATTGCATAAGGATCCCGAAGGCCTCCTTTTTCCTTTGCTCTCACATTATTAGGTTAATCATTGCTTGAATTGGTTGCTGTGGCCTTTGTAAACTGAGGGAGACTTGATAATGAACAGGCTGAAAGACTTCTTTTTGATTGATCTCACACATTTTGGTAGATGGCTTGAGGTTGGTTTTAACCCATCCTCAGAGCAGTAGCTCTTTTTCAGTTCAGCTATATTAGAAAACATTATTTTTGTGCAATATTTATAACTATAGCTCTCAAAATGGCATTTTCCGCACTTGTTGGTGCTGCTTTTATGGTTTTATTCTATGACTCTTTTAAATCTTAGCATTTTACTAGTTTCTTTTTAATTATTGCATTTTTTAAAAAATAAAATGTGTTGCATTTAAAAAAAAAAAATAAAAGGTGTGCACCTTTTCTTATTGTGTACAACAAACAAAACAACAAAAAAGGAGGAATGGGGGTAATTAAACACACTCTATATACAAACTCCCCACTAACTAATGAAGTATCACCTGGGCACCAATACAATTTTCAGCGAAAGAAAAAGCCTCATTCTCTCTGGTGAGGAAAAGCCACTCTACCATCCACACATCATAGGCATAAAAAAAACATTCACTGTGGAGAAAATTGTATATCACTGAAAATGCCTCTGTGTTCAAAATAATAAAAAAAAAACCACCATGCTATGTGTAGGTAGCCAATGATCGTTTCGTAGCGGCACATGCTACTTCTTCAGGGCAAAATGTGTCAACATAGCATTCCAACAATTCGAAGTGCTGTTCCTCTGCTTTCTTTGGAAGAGTGACCTAACATGGTGCCACAGCATTCTTAAGGGGAAGGGGGTAAAACGCGGATCTGACGGACCTCGCGGATCTAAACCGATTTACTGGGGCTACAGGAAACCAGTTTAAAGGATTCGTTTTAGAGCCACTCCAGCACTAGTGTCTGGCTCTGACAGACCTCGGTGACATTTTAGCGCTGACGGATCCTAATACTTTTCCCTCCCTATGCTGAGACGGATCCGTCAGCGCTAAATTGTCACCGAGGTCTGCCAGAGCCAGAAACTAACTACAAGCGGCACGGACCTCAGATTTTTAAGGACGTGCGGGTTTAGATCCACGAGGTCCGTCAGGTCCGCGTTTTACCCCTTCTCATTCTTAGGTGAATAAGACGGGGCCAGAGCAGGAAATCATCTTTCCGATTGGATCTGCTCAGAAACATCTCACCCAATCTTGACCCAGTAAAGCTTCTCATTCAAAATATTAGGCTCATGCCTTAATATCGAATATGTATTTAGCATTACGAATAGATCAAATAATTAAAGCAAATATCTAAACTAAAAAAAAACCTGCTTAAACCCTGTAAAAACCACAGTGAACCTTTTCTTATTGTCACATTTTGATTCTCAAAATCCCTTCTCTGGGGGTTCTGCACCTCTTCATGCGATACTTGAGCTTGATATATACAACTGTGTTGTTCCTGAATGATTGCAATGAGAATCAGCATCCTAGCATCCCAAATTATGGCCCCCTTTTACAAAATTATGCAGCCAAGTGTCTCGTGGCAAATGCTCTGATGCACATTCAATTCCTATGGGCATCAGAGCATTTACCGTGCTGGTCTGTGCTGCCAGCTTTAGTAAAAGAGGGTTTGTTTGGGGTTTTGTTTAGATTGCAGGAGTGGCTAAATAGCAATTATTTTCAAAACATTATTTTTTAAGTGGCTAATGTAAACGCATAGTACGAGGGGGTGCTGAAAAGTTCTCAGCCCAACCAACTTTCGAAATTCTGAGCATTATTTTGCCACTGTAGCTGAAAAGAGTGTTATTTCATGAAGTGTCAATCTGTAGAAAGGAAATTCTAAGCTCTGACATTATTTCAGATCATTGATTGAACCGTATCCACATCATTCTCGTCTTGGTTGGGCAGAGAACTTTTCAGCACCCTCTCGTAATTTGCCCTGTCTTATCGCCAAATAGTTTCTGAGCTATAGTTAGAGTGATTATTCTACTGCACTTGGATTACTGTAATTCACTGTATGGTGATATGATGCTATAGTTGAGAAACGAGGCTGCAGTTGTTTCAGAATACAGCAGCTCACCTGATTTTTAATGCAAAAAATATGATTGGATTATTCTGCTTTTGCACTAATTACATAGCTACGGATTGACAAGAGAGTTAATTTTAAGATGGCAATGCTGATATATAAATCATTATTTGGTTATGTTGTTATGTTATATGCAATCTTATATCCTGCCAAATCATCTCAAAATGGAGTTCTAAGCAGGTTGCAAACAGCATATTACTACATAGAATTAACATAAAATTATACATGCTACATAGAATTATACACTCGTACATGCAATGTAAGATAAGATATCTACTGTAAAATGGCAAGTTATCAGTAATGTTGTCATTAGATAGAGGAAGACTTTTCTTGTAAAGTCTGAGGCCTCTCAATCCCCTAATAGAAACTTCTTGAAAAGCCATGTTTTCAGACCTTTGCAAAACAGGGCATATACTGTACAGTAATTGCATGAATTTGGATGGGAAGCGAGTTCCACACTTTTGCAATTTGATAGATGATTTGCAGTGAGGTGTCTTGTATTTTGTACCTTTAAGTGTTGAAAATCATAGAATCAAGAGGTCAGAGTTACAATGATCAACAGATCTGCCCACTAGTTCAGTAAATCTGGGAAAACTATTAGGAGCGTCTCCTTATACTGTTGTGAAAGCCAAACAGCATAGTTGGAGTTCCACTTGCTTTTCTATCAGTAGCCAGTGTAGCTCCATAAACGGTTTAACATGATCAAATCTTGATTTGTGATATGGAGTATAAGTCTTGCTGCAATTTTGTATCAACTGGAGTTTTTTCATTAATTTCACTGAATTTCCCAAAAGTAAAGCATTACAATAGTCCAGTAGGGACAGTATAATTGACTATACTATTATGCTGTAATGTTGTTGGAAAAAATAAGATCTGACCCTCCTTAACTTCTGTAGTGTAAGAAAAGATTTCCAGATTAAATTGTTCACATGATCTTCAAAACTCAGGCAGCTGTCTAAAAGGTACCGTAACAGAAACGCGCCGGACAAAAGTCTGCCGACATTTGCGTGCTGACAATCGCGTGCAGGCCTTATGTGCACCGGCTTAAAACAGTTACTGTTAGCGCTGTGAGGGTGTGTGTGTGGGGGGGGGGATCCCCCCAGTAAACTTACAAGTGTTCGCACTTCTGGGGGGAGGGGAACCCCCCCCACTACACAGAAAACTGCCATTTTGCTTAGTTTTTTGGGTATTTGGCAGTTTTTAGTGCAGTGGGGGATTTCCCCCCCCCACACCTCTCCTAACAAGAGCGTGAACACTTGTAAGTTTAGTGGGGGGGTTTCCCCCATCCCCACAAACACCTCATAGCGCTAACAGTTTTAAGCCGGCGCGCATAAGTCCTGCACGGGATTATCTGTGTGCGATTGTCAGCGCGTTTTTGTTCGGCATGGGAATGATGGGTCGCCATCTAAAATGGCTCCCAGTACCTTTGTGATCTTCTCAATGTTGAAGCTAGTTCTGTTTGTTGGATTAATGGTAGGTGGAATTGAGTGTGTGTATGTGTGTGTTGCCCAAACCATAATAGCTTGTTTTTTTTTCCAGTGTTTAGTTTGAGGTGGTACCTTACCGACCATTCGTGCACCCTAGTTTATGCTCTGGCCACCAGCATAGTACCCATGCTTGTGCTTAGTTCAGATCCACAGTAATTAATAGGAAAACATCATCTATGTATGAGAAGAGCCATTCCCCAGATTTCAGAATGATCAAAATTAGTATGGTCATAAAGATGTTTTATAGTAGTAGTGAAACAGGAGATCCTTGTGGTACACATGACGCATAGTGGAGTCCAGTAGTCAGAGAAGGATCTATCTTTGAATACTCTGTAACGTCTATTCATCAAAAAGCCTTTGCAATACCATTCTTGAAATTCTTATTTCAGATAATCTTGCATTTAATAACAGTGTGATTTACTGTGTCAAATGCCGCTGAGACATCAAATTGTAATAGCAGCATACTTAACACTTATCTTACCCTAGAGACCAGGTCTATCAAACATGTTTTAGTGCTATGTAGGTTTCTAAACCTTCGTTGAGAGGGTTGCAGAAGATTCCAGTTTACAACATAATCTTTTAACTTAGAGATAACTACAAACTCTTATCAGCTTTGTCATAAAAGGTATACTTCCACCAGTCTGTAGCTTGCAGCTTGGTATAAGACCAGAAGGCTTGTTGAGTTGTTTATTTTTTCCAGTCGGTTGGATTGCTTCTTGTTTTCAACATTTTTTAAAGCTTGCTTATCTATCAGTCAAATTTGTTTGTCTGAATCCTTTCATAAATAATTATTTTGCATATATGGGTACTAAACTCTGGAGTGATCTTCCAACTGAGCTGAGAAAAAATTCCTTCGTATTATGGTTTTCATAAATTTGTAAAGACTTTTTATTTTTAATTGTTATTTAATTTCTATTTTGTAGCTTGAAATATGTGTGATGTAAGGATTTTATGTACTGTCATCCACCTAGAATCTACTTTTGAGATTAGTGTGGGTTATAAGTGCTGAACAGACTAGAATACGAGGGGGTGCTGAAAAGTTATGAGCCCAACCAAGAAGAGAATGACATGGATGTGGTTCAATCAATGATCTGAAACAATGTCAAAACATAGAATTTCATTTCTGCAAATTGGCACTTAACACTCTCAGCTACAGTGCCAAAGTAACAATCAGAATTTAGGAAGTTGGTTGGTTTTGCTGAAAACTTTTCAGCACCCCCTTGGATCAATGACACCCATCCTATAGCCCACCTTCAGACTTCATTGAGGACTTTTCTCAATGATGTGACCATTTCCAAATACATTTTCTTTTATCTATAGAGAAATGCCTTGTCCTTCAAGTATGTGTTCGTCCTTCCCCCATCTATGTTCCCCTTTTTGTTCAGAAACTGGGTAGAGAGGCAGAGTAACAGAACCCCCCCCCCCCCCGAAAGGTAATGAGGACCGCCAAGGTGGTCTCCAGGGGCTGTCATTGGCTCCTAGGCACTTAACGAAATAAGATGACACTCTTTTCAGCTACTGTGGCAAAATAACACTCAGAATTTAGGAAGTTAGTTGGTTGGGCTGATAAGTTTTCAACACCACTTGTAGAATATTCAGACTCTGATATTCCTGCAGGATTATTACCTTTCTGGGCTGAACTAAGCATTATTGCAAGTATTACTGGAAGGAGCAAAGTGTTAAAACAGCAACCTATTTGCCGACAGACAGAAGTACAAGCAGATTATCTGCTTCTTACTGCTGCTTGCTCATGTCCATGAGTCCTTTATTGTTTGAGAGCAACAGACCCTATCATTCTACAGCCATCTGAATAATCTTGATATCAATTATGTAAAGAAATGTATGCATTTCTCCTACATTTTCCTTTCACATTGCCATACAATAGTCTGAACAATGGTTTTAGATGTAAATTTTCAGAAAGGCAACCAATGAGGGCAGTTTGAGAAGCTGGAGGGTCAATGCAGTTGCCCATTCACCATCCATCAACATTGTTTTCACAACCGGCTTTAAAGTGCACCATTAAACTTCCTGATAGATATTGCAATTAAACATACCGATGTAAATTAATTTTGTAGTGGATAATACTTAAATCTGATAGCAGAAGGCCTCTTTCTAAGGGCATAGAAGGTAGAAAGTCCTTGGCTACTAAGACTGAGCAAAGGGTTTCATTCACATGGACACAATTCAAAAGTCTATTTTTCCCTCTCTCTGATATAATGACAATCCAAAGAGTTCCTGATAGGGTTTTAAAAGATGCCAATTCATTCACTGCCTATCAAGCATGAAAATCCACCTCATTTGTTTCCATTCTCAGTACAAACGACCTCACAGCACTCAATTCAGACTGCAGGCTGCTACCCCAGACTTGTCACTCACATTTTAACTTTTTTGTTTTCTTCTTTTTTTTAAAATTTCATTCTTCTGAGTTTCCTCCTCCTCCTCTTCTCCAAAACCCTCAGAAAAGAAGTCTGGGAATATTTCTTGCAGTGTGCCCCTCCCCCCCTCTTTATTGAATCATTACAAAAAGGAGAGTGCTTGAAGGGAGATTACAGGTTGGTGTGAGATAGTAACTTTGTCCTGTTATAGATGCGGATGTTATACTATGGTTGGTTTGCACAAAAGGACCCCAGTGTGTTTCTCTAACTTGAATAACTATTAAGGCTACAGTACAGTGGAGCAAATCAATTCAGTCAATGGAGATCATTCACTATCTTTGCCAGCATGGGACAAATGGCACTGGACAAACTGGGCTGTGTTTTCCTTTCTGTGAACAGAGCTGCAATTTGTAACTACTAAAAGAGAGGCTCCCATACTGCGGCCCAGAGAGGAATGTTACCCAGCCCACAAGGGCTCTAAAAATATGGTCACCAAAGGTGACCTCAGTGGTATAGTAAGAGGGGGCAGGGAGTGATCTGCACCAAGCGCTGTGTTGGTGAGGGCGCAGACACCTGTCCTCCTCTCCACCCCCCCACTCCTTTTTTGCCCCCCCTTATATGCTTGCGCACCACTTCCCTTTCCCTGTACCTCTGTAAACATTCCTGGTATGAGCAGCAACCCCTAAGCTGCTGTTGCACCAGCTCGGCTCTTCCTCTGATGTCACTTTCTGGGCCTGTGCCCAGGAAGTGATGTCAGAGGAAGAGCCGACACTGTTGCAACAGCAGCCTAGGAGTTGCTGAGTTGCTGCTCACACCAAGAATGTTACACAGTTACAGGGAAAGGGAAGCGGCACCCGCGTGGCAGGAAGGGGTGGGGATAGAGCGTGTGGAAGTTGGAGGGTGGAGAAGAGGGCAGGGAGGGATGATGGCAGTATGTGGGTGGCAGCAGTTAGATGGGAGGGGGGAATGAGTGTGTGCATGTCTATTCACAGTCTCTGGGGTGCCAGTTTCTGAAAACCAGAGAGAATGACAGCAGGAGCACCATGGAGATGGAGAAGGTCCAGCATCTCCAGGATATATACTGTTGGCCACCTTCTTCTGCTAGGAATTTGGGAAGGGGGAAGGGGAGAAAAATGAATGACTGAGAGGACTTTATTTATTATTTAAAAATTTATACTCCCGTCTAAAAACCTAGACGGTTTGCAAACAACATACATAAACCTTATAAAATACATTACATACACATATATAAAAATATCTGCCCTACTGCTCAATCCCTCGCTCACTCACATAAATGTACTTACCAACAGCTGGGTCTTTAATAAATTTAAAAAAATTGCTCGACCGGCACAGAAACGTATTTGCCCCTGTAAGGCATTCCAAAGTTTTATCTCAGCTGTTGAAAACATTGAATCACTTATCTTTACATGACATACCCTGGCTTCTTTAGCTTCTGACAATCTCATTCTGCTTTCAGATCTTAGTACTCTCCTGGGATGATATACTTCCAGCAGATCACAGAAACATGACTGGGGCTGCAGGGCCACAGGAGGATGACTGAAACAAGACATGGAGGGCACTAATAAGGGCTTTTCAAATGTCACATTTCATTTTTTTATTTAATATACCACAAATTACAAAGTAACTAAGGGCTCCTGTTACGAAGCCGCGTTAACGGCTTTGTCGCACGCACCTTTTAAGCGCACACTAACCCTCGCGCTAGCTGAAAAACTACCGCCTGCTCAAGAGGAGGCGGTAGCGGCTAGCGTGACTGGCAAATTAGCGCATGTTATTACGCGCATTAAACCGCTAACGCGGCTTCGTAAAATGAGTCCCTAAGTGGTTTACAGAGAAAAAAAAATTAAATATCAGGCAAGGACAGGAAGGTTACAATCAATATCATATAAGGTATAAGTGTGTGGAGGGGCATAATCAAAAAAAAGGTCTAAGTCCCCTTTTGGCCTAAGGCCTTAAACGTTGAAAGTAGAAGCAGGGAAAATGTCCATTATCAAAAAAAAACGTCCAAAAGGAGGGTTTTCTTGATAATGGCCTGCCTCTACGTTCAGCTGTTTATACGCCCAGACCGGTTCATAGAAAAAAGCGCGTGACGACAAAGGCACGCCGACAACCCAGCGCAGACAACTGAGTGCAAGGTGGAAGCGCACCGAAGAAAAACTGTATTTTAAGGGGCTCCGATGGGGGGTGTTGGTGGGGAACCCCCCCACTTTACTTAATAGAGATTGCGCCAGCGTTGTGGGGGGTTTGTGGGGTTGTAACTCCCCTCATTTACTGGAAACTTCACTTTTTCCCTTTTTTTTAGGGCTCCCTCGTCGGAGCCCTTTAAAATACTGTTTTTCTTTGGCGCGCTTCTGCTTGCGCTCAGTTGTCTGCGCTGGGTTGTTGGCACGCCTTTGTCGTCGCGCGCTTTTGACCTGTCACCGCCCAGACCACCACTACGCCTAAACTTATACCATATAATCAACCTTAAAAAAGCCTAAGACCCAAACGTCCAACACAAGGGCTTTTAGGTGAAGGAGGAGCCACTTTTTAGACATTTAAAAAAAAATTTTTTTATTATGAGCCCCATAGTGTATTTAGCTGTAATAGCAAACCTAGGGCTCCTTTTACTAAGCTGCGCTAGCGTTTTTAGCGCGCGTTGCAGATTAGCGTGTGCTGCCCCCCGCGCTATGCATAAAAACTAACGCCAGCTAATGCGTAAACACTAACTGCCCCCCGCGCTATGTGTAAAATCTAACACACGCTGCCCCCCGCGCTATGCGTAAAACTAACGCCAGCATCTAGCGTGTGCTAAAACCGCTAGCGCAGCTTAGTAAAAGGAGCCCTAAGGTGCGATAGGGCTTTAATGAACAGAAAAGCGCGCGCTACACTGACGCACGCGCTAGACCTTATCGCCAGCATTGAGCGGGTAATTTCCTGCATGCGCTAAAAACGCTAGCGCACCTTAGTAAAAGGAGCCCTTAGTATTACATGTGTATATACATAGGACAATTGATTTGGTATAAACATGTGCATATTATAAGTAGGATGAGGGATTATGGCATAATCATACCGGTATTAATAACTCTGTAACACCACCACAGAGCTCCGTGTATTTCACTATAGAGCCCATGTATTGTAACACCCCACAACTCCAAGTTTCCAAGTTTATTTACAGTTTGATATATCAACCATCAAACAAGTATCTGGTCAGTTTACAATGCTAAAAATTGGAGTTTAAAAAAATAAAAATAAAATAGGGCAGTATATGGACAGGACAATAGACAAAATTGATACAGAAGGTGCTGGGGAAGGGGAAAATTCAAAATTACATCAAAATTAAAATAAAAATTTAAGGGAGTTATGAGGGGAAGGAAAATAATGGGTAGGAAAGGGAAGTCGCTTCATAGAAGCAGTTCTCATTAATCACTGGAAATGGCTGGGAAAAAGGGTCTTATTTTGGTAAGCGTTTTGAAATAGAAAGGCTTTAAGTTTGATTTTAAATTTGTCAAGAGAGTTTTCCAGGCGGAGGTGTGACGGCATTGCATTCCAGAGTCACCATGTATAAGTTCTGTCTAAGCAGTCGCATCAAACCTTCAATTATCCCTGCAGGACGACTAAGTCTAGGTCAGCCCACATCCCGCCCTAACTACTTCTTCAAAAACGCTTCTTTCAGTTCTGGGCGTACAGCGGGATTAAGAGACCTAAAAAGTTCCTGGATATGACTAAAAAGCTGTTTCGATTAGTTTGTGTGTATACTTTATTAAAATGATTTTAATATAAAATCATAATTATTTGAGGCTTGTGCGGATGGGATCAGACAGAGTTCATGGGGCTGGGACGGGGACAGAGTTCATAGGGACAGGGTAGGGACAGAGTTTTCAGGGATGGGAACAGAGTTCACGGGGGCGGGGTGGGGACAGGGCCTGAGCTCGTGGGGACAAACTTATCATTCATGTTACCCCTTTCCTTATAAAATCTCACTGGCGTCCGATTACCCATTGCATTACATATAAAATATTATTACTTACCTACAAAACCAAAATTACACATACACACCTGGATTCATAGATAGACTGCTTATTCTACACTTTCCAAGAAGAACACTACGATCCAGTAACCAGCATCTGGAAATTCCATCCCCGCGACACCTATTTTACGACACAAACAAAAAGAAGATTTTTTTTTTTCCATAACAGCGCCCATAGCATGGAATTCTTTACCTCTGTATCTTCAGGAGGAACTACCTTTAGATAAATTTAAAGCCATTCTAAAGGCCTTTCTCTTTAAGGATGCCTATGACAAGTAGATATAAGACCTTAGGCAGAAGGAAGAGCACCTCCCCCCTACTCATGTACTGACCATTTATGTCGCCCTTTCCTGTCATAGATTGTATTTCTCCCCTTAACATTATGTTTCTATATGTCATTAACGTCTTTTGGTTTTAATGTTATCCCCTCTGTTTTTAATAGTTATCATATTGTACACCGCTTAGACAATTTTTTTTTAAAGCGGTACAGTATATCAAATTTTAAATAAAACTTGAAACTTGATCTACATTGGGATAAATCCAGGACTGGATCAATCAAGCAAATGTGGAGCCAGCTGATAGGCTGCATATATGTTACCAAAGAATAGTATCCCTGGACCACTGATCTAGCCCATCACAGAACTTTTGCAAAAGGAACTGAATTTTATTTTATTTTTTGCTGTGACAATACAATGATAAAATACAAGAATAGTGCCACTGACACTGCTTCACAATTCTGATTCACCTCATCAGACGTGACCAGAAGCAAATTCTTTCCTTCAGGCCTGAGGTCAACAATCTATCATGAACAACCAAAATAAATTAACATCACAGTGTTTGTAGCAGCTGTAGCAGGTAAGGGAGGCTCCTCCCCATCCCTGCCTCCCTTTTAAATCCCTCACCCCCCCACCCCCTCTATCTTCATTGCCTGTCTTCCTAATCAACACTGTTTCAATATGGAAGTCTTAATGGTGCAGGACAGCAGAAGATTAATGAAACAGGTGTTTAGAGCTCTGGAAGGGGTATGTTCACTGATAAGTCCTGCTCTCTGTGAGACTAAGTAGACATTTGTGTCTAGCTTGATAAGATGCCTGTCAATGGTTAATCAGAGTGAGGGGAGCAAAGCAAAGACATTGTAACATCTTTTATATAAATCATACCTCTGTAAGTCACAAGAGGTTACTTTAGTCAGAAGAACGACAGTTTTAAAAGACATTTCTGCATGCAGTACAATATTTTATGAATGGAAGCAAACATACAAAGGCCCCCCCTTTTACTAAATCGTGCTAGCGTTTTTTCACGCCAGGAGCCATGCCGAATGCTGAGCACTGCTCCCAATGCTCATAGGACCTCTATGAGCGTCGGGAGCAGCACGGGGCATTCAGCGCGGCTCCCTGTGCTATGAAACACTAGTGCGGTTTAATAAAAGCGGGCCAAAGTACATTCACCGGTGGTTCCCAAAACTGTCCTGAAGGAACCCCCAGCTAGTCAGGTTTTTAGGATATCTACAATGAATATTCATGAGAGAGATTTGCATGCCTCTCCTCCATTTTGAAGTGCGGGTTTGCACATGTAGTTTGAAAATTTACCATAGTATGCCTGAGTGCATCCCACAGTAAGCCATTTTAAGAGGTAATAAGCGCTTACTAGCATTTACTGCAGCTTAAAGGACCCCTTAATTAGATATTATTTTGATATAAATATGAGCTGTCAGCATCCAACATCATTTAAAGATAGTGCAGGTGCTAACCACAGATGTCACGTTTTAGTATGAAATTTTAAATGTTTTCTGTGATATATTTTCTAGTTTCAGATTGACCAAAACATCATTTTTATTAAAGTGATTTGTAGGCTGCAGCTTGATTAGAATTGCGGAAGCTGATTGGAATTACCCTGATGCAGCTTTATAGAGAAACGTGGATCATATGCAGAGCAAATCTATAAGCTGGTGTCTAGAGGTAGGCATCACTTGGGCACGTCAAAGGCACCATTACCGTATTTTCACGCATATAACGCGCGCGTTATACGCGTTTTTACCTACCGCGCATACCCCTCGCGCGTTATATGCGTGAGCGCGGTATACAAACGTTTTTAAACATAGTTCCCACCCCGCCCGACGCCCGATTCACCCCCCCAGCAGGACCGCTCGCACCCCCACCCCGAACGACCGCTCGCACGCGCTCCCACCCGCACCCGCATCCACGATCGGAGCAAGAGGGAGCCCAAGCCCTCTTGCCCGGCCGACTCCCCGACGTCCGATACATGCCCCCCCGGCAGGACCACTCGCACCCCCACCCCGAAGGACCGCCGACTCCCCAACAATATCGGGCCAGGAGGGAACCCAAACCCTCCTGGCCACGGCGACCCCCTAACCCCACCCCGCACTACATTACGGGCAGGAGAGATCCCAGGCCCTCCTGCCCTCGACGCAAACACCCCTCCCCCCAACGACCGCCCCCCCCAAGAACCTCCGACCGCCCCCCCCAGCTGACCCGCGACCCCCCTGGCGACCCCCACGACCCCCCACCCCCCTTCCCCGTACCTTTGGTAGTTGGCCGGACAGACGGGAGCCAAACCCGCCTGTCCGGCAGGCAGCCAACGAAGGAATGAGGCCAGATTGGCCCATCCGTCCTAAAGCTCCGCCTACTGGTGGGGCCTAAGGCGCGTGGGCCAATCAGAATAGGCCCTGGAGCCTTAGGTCCCACCTGGGGGCGCGGCCTGAGGCACATGGGCCAATCCGGCAGTCCTTCGGGGTGGGGGTGCGAGTGGTCCTGCCGGGGGGGGATGTATCGGACGTCGGGGGGGCATCAGGCTTTCAGGATGGGGACAAAACTTCAAGGGGGGACAGGACTTCAAGGGGGGACAGTGCACGGAAAGTCAGGGGGGGGTGAACGGAGAGTCGGGACAGCGCACGGAAAGTCAGGGCAGTGCACGGAAGTCAGGGGGGGTGAACGGAGAGTCGGGACAGCGCACGGAAAGTCAGGGCAGTGCACGGAAGTCAGGGGGGGTGAACGGAGAGTCGGGACAGCGCACGGAAAGTCAGGGCGGGCGAAAGGAGCGTCGGGCATCATGCGTGGTATACCCGTGAGCGCGGTATACAAAAGTTTTTGTACATATCATCGTGATTTCTGCGCGCTATACCCGTGTGCGCGTTTTACACGGGTGCGCGTTATTTGCGTGAAAATACGGTAATTGCCAGTTAGGCACCTACAGTATGTACACTACATACTATTCTACCACGTTTCCCCCAAAATAAGACAGTGTCATATTAATTTTGGGTCCAAAAACGCATTAGGGTTTATTTTCGAGGATGTCTTATCTTTTTTCATGTACAACAATCATCTTCCCTTCCTCTCCTCTACCCCAATTCTTCCTTTTGCTTCCTCCCCCCCATGTGCAGCATCTTTCTATCCCTCCCTCTCAACCCCCTGTGCAACAGAACCCCACCAACCCTCCCACCGTGAGACTGACATCCCTCCGCTCTGAGGCCTCCTAAAGCAGCAGTAGCACTCTGAACGGGCTGCTCGTGGCCTTCCCTCTTCCGCATTACTGATGAAGTGATCAGTGACGTGGCAGGGGGAAGGCCCAGGCGGGGAAGGCTGCAAAGCAGCCTATTCAGAACGCTGCTACCCCCGCTGTTTTAGGAGACCTCGGAGCGGAGGTATGTCAGGTCTCACTGGGATGGGGGTTGCAGAATCGCCAAGTCTGATTTTTTTCGGCAAATTGGGCAGGAATGAAGTCAGGGACATTCGGTGGGGAGGGCTTCAGGGGTAGATCTTAACTAGGGTTATTTTTGGGGTAGGGCTTATATTAGGAGCATCTTTAAAAATCATGCTAGGGCTTATTTTCAGGGAAACAGGGTAGAAGGTAGCGCCTAAGTAAGGAGACATACACATAAGTGAAACATGGATAGGCCATGGGCATGCCTTCTAGTTATGTGCATAGTTTTTAAAATATTATAAATTATAAGCATCACTTGGTGCATGTAAGCTTTGCAAATAATCCAAACACTCATGTCAGATTTACCCTACCATGTATGATAATTGTCCTACTACTGCAAAAAGTCTGGGTTCATTCTACTCCAATTTATACCATGTATTTAAACTTGTATTGTACTCTTTCTACTCTAATTTATATTATGTGTGTAAACTTGTAACTCGTTCCGGGCTCTTCTGGGAGGACGGGCTATAAAATTGAATAAATAAATAAATAAAAGCATGTCAGCTTAAGCTTGTTATTGACATGGTGTATAAAGGCACACCTAAACATAGGAATGTCAATGCCAACATATACTATACTATTATATATGTAGAGGAACATTTTCAATAGGATGTCTAAGTTTGAGGTTGGATGCTTTAGGCAAGATGTCCAAAAACCCTGCAGAAAAAATGTCCATTTTCAAAACTGCCAGAAGTCTATCTTTTATTTTTGAAAATGACCTATGTATAAGTTTTGGTCCTTAGGACATCTATCTTTTTTGACCATTTTCAAAAATAAAAATGTCCACATGAAAAACGCACAAAAGCAAGTTATGTATGTACCCAACTACCTTGTCTGATTACGACAGAGGAATCCCCATCAGCTGAGCTAGTTTTGTGGATTCCTGCTGGCTCAGCTAATGGGGATTCCCCCTGCCAGGATCAGTTGAGCCACAGAGCCCTACATCCCTTCCCCTGACATCCCCAGACCCCCACCCTCCACACTTCCGCCAACATTTCTGGATCCCCCTCCCACATCCCCGGATCACCCCCCCCCCCCGTACTTTCCAAAGAAAAATTGGCAGCTACCTATAGAGCTGTGTGCTGAGAATTACAGGCCTTCCCCCTCCTGATGCATCTTGGGATGCAGTGGGAGGGTCCTAAGACCCTTTAAAAAAAAAACAACAAACTAATTCTTTATTGATTTTCAAACATTAATAGTGCAATACAAATAATTAAAGCATAAACACTAGAGAAAACGCACTTTAAGTACATAAAGAATTCAAAATACAATAATTTCCTCCCCCTCCCCCCTAATTAAAACAAGAAGTACATATATAATTCCAATCATATTGTTAACTAATTATAACAAAACAATAATTGCATTCATAAGAAAACCACAATATCCCTCCCCACCCCCCTCCCTCTACCTTGAATGTGCATATTTAAAGGGAAAAAATTATTTTCAATCTTTACAGTATCTTGTTAATGGCTCCCAAATATCTTGAAACTTCGCAAAATCCCCCTGCTGCATAGCTAGTATCCTTTCCATTTTATATATATGATGACATAATGAATTCCACCAAAAGCTATAGTTCAGCCTATCCCAATTTTTCCAATTATACCTCTCATAATAAGTAGAAGCTAATTATTATTAGAGGAAATTTGGCTTTTAGCCCTCATTGACATACCAAACAAAACGGTACCATAAGATAATGCCACTAGATTATCTAGCAAATTATTTATTTGACCCCATATTGATTTCCAAAAAGTAAATGTCAATGGACAATAGAATAACAAATGATCTAACGTCCCAGCTTCAAGATGATAGTGCCAGCATCTAATAGACTTAGAGCTATCTAACCCATGGAAGCTACATCTGAAGAGAGTGTCACTGAGGGGACTACTGAGACAGAAGAGCATCCTGGAGAGGCTGCATGAGTGTCCTGGCCCAGGGAACAACCTCGGAACCCAACACCTGAAGGTAATGTCAAGCAGTAGAAATCTTCCATGAAGTCTACTATGCATCAAGTAACTTCTAACATCTGAATGCTAACAGATGAATCGGCACAAGAAGCTAAGTACTTTTTTGATTTGAAACATTTGTGGAGGAGTCTGAGACCATTTCTGTTCTCCCACTGCTTAAAATATAATTTTGCTTAATTGCTCTATAAATTCACCTTATTTTTTTACTATTTAAAGTGTTTTTTTCACATTATTTAATTACACTTTATGGTAGCATATAAACATACCCTGTGATGGTGTGTGGAAGTTAAGTGAGCTATTTTGCTCTATTGTTCTGCATAAGACTAAGCATTTGAGTTGCAACTTTGTTGCATTCTCTTTAGCTTATCTCCTCACACTGAGGGTACGTATCACTAATTATTAATAATCATTATCATTGTTTATGGAGCAATTGCTGACTTTGTGAGGTGTTTGGCTGATTGGCATTGCTGCTTGTTTTTTGTGTCTTTCAAGTATCTGGGTGCAGCATTCCTTTTGAGATACCTTGTTGAAGCAGTAGAAATTGGCATCACTAAGAGATCCATGATTTGTCGCTTGGAAAACGCAACCCTGAGCCATGTCAAAGTGAATGCCTAGATACTCTAAACTCTGGTCAGTTCTAGATGTCTCTTCTTGAAGTTGACTGTTCATCCTAACCGCACTGCTTGCTTGCACTCCAGTTTGGATGGAGCTCTGATTATCCAATCATTCAGAAAGGGGTGTACCTGGATCCCCATCTTTTGGAGATAAGCCACAACTACCACCATTACCTTGGTGAAAGTGCAGGGGGGCTGTTGCCAAACAGAATGGGAAAGCTGCAAACTGGAAATGTTCCTGAAGTACATGAAACCTCAGATATTTCCTGTGGCTCAGAGGGATGGGAATATACAAATATGCTTCTGTCAGATCCAAAGAGAAGCAAGTAACTCCCCTGGGGCCACCGCTGCAATGACCAAATAGGCCATTTCCATGTGGAAATGTGGGATTCTTAGAAATGCATTAATGGTCTTGAGATCCAAGATAGGCCTCCAGTCTTCTATGGCTTTTTTGGGCACAATGAAGTATCTGCCTAGGACTGATTCATTATCAAGGACAGGTTCTAGGACCCGAATATCTATGAGCCCTTGAAGTGTGGCTTGGACCTTGGCCTCTTTTTTTAGTCATCTGGATGGAGAATTGAGGAACAAATTTGCAGGAGGACGTTAAAATTCAATCTTGTCACCCACTCAGATGATGTCCAGCACCCCTTGGCCTGAGGAAATTTTCTCCCACTTCCTTCAAAATGCCAACAGCCTCCCTCCAATGTGTTGAGGTGCGGCTGCCAACTTGATGTCATTGGGATTTTTTGGAGGGCAGGTTGATGCGAGACCCTGAGGGCTGCTAGCATTTGGGGGGGTTACTAAATCGCTGTCTGTAACCCTGGAAAATTTCTGGGTGGAGGAACTCGGATTGTAATGGCGAGAAAAGAGGGAGATACAAAAATTATCTCTATTCCCTCCTGGGGGGTTGACACAGCCTGTTCTCTGGCAGAGACTTAAGGAGGTGATCCGCACTCTGGCCAAGAGATTGTCTTCTAGGCCCTTACCAAAAACCATCTGCCCCTTAAAAGGAAGTCTGCTTAAGATCACCTTGGATACTGAGTCACCCGCCCTCTGCCTGATCCAGAGTATTCTGTGAGCAGAGACTGTATACACTGATACCTTGCTTATGACCCTGATAAGGTCAAATAGAGCATCTACCACATAATCCACCCCTTCTAGCATTAGCTGGGGGCAGACATCCTCCTCTGCAGAGGGTTCCCATCTCAATCTGGTGTGACAGGCCCAAGCAGCAAACGAAGCTGTTGCTGCCACTTTGATTCCCAGAGCTAGAGCTTCAAAACCATGTCCACCTTGCAATCTTGTGCATCTTTCAATATAACTCCTCCCTCACTTGGGAGAGCCATACGCTTGGTGATTAAACATCTGCTGGAACTAGGTGCCATCAGTTAGAGTTTGGATATGGCTTTTGCAATCCTTAAGGATCCTTCTGGGGTCTCCCACTGCTCATTAACTAGGGCAGTAATGTATGGATGCACTGGAAAAAAGGAGCTCTGAGCATTGGAGCCATTCATGACCATGCACTGAGAAGTGGAGGGCTGTGCATCCAGCTTCAATTCCTTAATAACATCCAATATAAAATGGTAGACAGAGACTAACTGGAATAGTTGATGGATCAAAGAAACATCCCCCTGGTCAAGTGCCAGAGAGGCATCTTACCTGCCAGACCCAAAGAGGGAACTGGATTCTTCCAGGATTGCCTCTGAGGCATGAGATAAAAGAGGCATGGAGTCTTATCTGATCTCCAATCCTGCCAGTCTGGCTCCGAGTGGTTGCTGAAGCTGGGGGCTGCCTTGCTTATCTAAGGAGAAATCACAGGAAGTGAAGATGCTCCCTGGAATAACAGTGGTGTGCTTTCAGGCTGAGCCACATGTCCTGGTCTCTGTTAAAAATGAGATTTACAGATTCTGGGGAGAAGCCTTTTGCAGGAGAGATAAACGAATCCTGCAAAACCTCCTTCTAGGCTTTTGCGGGTTCCATGGACTCCACACGTCTGCACTTTCATGAAATTCAGGCTCCAGATAGAATTTTCTACCCATTTCCCAAACCCCAAGTGGTTCCCCAGCCCTTAAGGACATGGATGGGACTAAACTCAAGGCTCTTGCTCCTCCCTTGTGAGTGTCATGGCACACAGTACAATATATGCTCCTCTGCTGACCATCTGGCGCAAACCTCACATAACATGGTGTCAGCACACCCTAAGAAGTCCATCCCTGTCAATTTTTGTAAAAATCAAGGAGTTTTGAGGCAGATAGAGGCTTCAGAAAAAAGATTGTTTAAAATCCAAGATGGCCGCTTCTAGAAAAATTACACCAAAAATGGCCCATGGAGACTTTTTTGAAATTTTTTTTTTAAAAAAACACTGAAATGGGGGTTTTGGAGGTGGGTGACCTTAACCTTGACCCCAGAAACTCTCCAAAATGAGATTTTTGGACTCCGACTCCTGTGAAAGCACTTGCCTTTCAGCTTTCCTTGCAGCTGGAAGAGATGGAAAGGACTTTCTGCTTTAGAAACTTCAAATAATGACTCCAAACCAGGAAATCTTCTGGATGCTAGTCAGACCAACCCTGTCAGAGACCTCCGCCCCCACGGAACCTCAAAGCGTATTGGGGAGGGGGCAAAATATGCAGTCAGCTCCCTGATCCCCTGAGGGTTCTTACTCAGGGTGCCTTCAGCCTGTGCTCAAGCCTCTGAAAAATTAAGAAGAGCTGGCTCCCAGGGACATGGACCTCAAGCTCTGAAGTAGCACACAGCAGGCTGGCTTCACAGGTCTACCCAAAGTTTTGCCCTTCTAGCTGCAGTCCGGCTCCATGAAACCTGTGTCTTTTCCCAGGAAGAGAATTCCCAAATATGGGGTCTCAGGGCACCAACGCCTCAGAAAAAAAATATTTGCATAAATAAGAAAAACTAAACAGAGCAGATTACATAACATAAATTCTTATATACCACAGCTACCTTGCAGTTCAGTGCGGTTAACAGCTAATAGATACTAACCATATGTAGTATAATCATACTAAATTAAACACCTCTGCATAGTTTGCATGAAAAAAGGAAAAACTGAAGGGGGCACTCCACTCCACTGGCAATGTGGGAGGTGCTGAATATTGTGAGTAACACACTTCTGCAAAACCCAGTTTGCGGGAATAGATTGATCATCT
This sequence comes from Geotrypetes seraphini, assembly GCF_902459505.1. Lineage (NCBI taxonomy): Eukaryota > Metazoa > Chordata > Amphibia > Gymnophiona > Dermophiidae > Geotrypetes > Geotrypetes seraphini. Next base: position 183,565,985 of record NC_047087.1, read on the forward strand.
AGCATTGGACTCCTGAGAAGATGTAACAGAATGCTTTCATTCTTATTTAATGAGTAGATCAGACGTACCACAGTATTCTGCATTATTCACAATCATTTAAACAATTGCTTAGAAAGTCCACTATAACTAAGATTGCAATAACCTAATTTGGACAAGAGTAGAGATTAAACAATCAGCATAAATTGATTTAGCTGAAAGTATTTTCTGATTTGTTTCAGTTTTCTCATCAAAAAGAAACAGCTTTTCACTTAAACATTAACTTGAATGGTTTATAAAATGTGTGTAGTGCCCATGCCCATGACTAAAATTTAGGCACAGCCATTTAGGGGGCGCTAGTGAGCGCGTGCACGGATGGCAGCCTAGAGAACTTGCTCCGGAGACCCTTGTGCTACCGCCTCGAACAAACATCATTTTTTTCTGTTTTTCTCTGCCGTGCTTACCGGGATTTGTCACCTGATCATGTCAGCTACCAAACCCGGCAAGCGCAAGAATGCCGAGCCTGTTTCCCCGCATAAACAAGGTGCCGGGAAGTCGGAGGATGAGTCATCCGCCATCTTGTCTGAGCTCCGTAGCATACGCGAGCTCCTTACCGACGCCAAGCAAGACATCTCGGAGATTAAAGAAGATCTCACTAACCTGAAGGGTGAGTTTTCCAAGGCTCTCACCCGCATTGATGTGTTGGAGACTAAAGCTGCAGCGACAGACGAATCGCTGAAATTGCTGCGTCGCCAGGCAGCACGTGTCTCCCAGCTAGAACGGGCCCTGGAGGACGCTGATAATAAGGCCAGACGTAATGGTTTTCGTTTACTGGGTCTGGCTGAAGGAAGAGAAGCGTGCGATCTAGTGGAGTTTCTGAGTGCACTACTACTGCAACTACTAAAATTAAATGAGGCCACGAAGTTGGATTTTGACAGTGCTTTTCGTGTGCCTAATCAGCGTCATCAATCTACAAAATTCCCCAGACCTATTGTGGTGTCCATGCTCCGTCATAGCCAAACCATGCTTATTATGCAGCATGCCAAACTTCACGGTCTGATTGTCTTCGAGGGTTCCAAGCTGCTCTTTGTTCCTGATCTAGCGAAAGAATCTGCCAAACGACGCAAGCAATTTCTTGCTTATAGACCTAAACTGAAGGATATTGGGGCGAAGTTTGGTATCTTGTTCCCAGCTCGTATGAGGGTTACGTATAACAATAAAACCACAGATTATACCGATCCTGCTGCATTAGCAGAGTTCCTTGAAGCTATACAGCCCTCTTCGATTGACAAGATATGAACTTGATCATATAGCCTATGCTCATGTGTTTTCATGATTGATATCTTCATGTTAGGCTTGCTTACTCTACTTCCCTATATAATGATGTTTGTTTAATTCTCACTGTTTAGTCTCCTTTTTAGCTGGTTCGCTGGTCTACCAGTGCCACTCACTTACCCTTAGGCCATGTTGGCGCTTTTGCTGACACTTTACACTGATACAGACTGTGCAATGTTTTCTACCTTATTATCACAGGTTTATACCTTTGTTGTTTCAGCTTTTTATAATTGTTCTCCTGCTATGAATGCTTTTCAATCTTTATGCGTTAGGAATTTTCTATTGCTGTCACATGTCTATAAAATGCTTATCACTCAATGTTAAGGGTCTTAACAACCCGACAAAAAGAACCAAGATATTGAAATTCATTGCAAGCTTTACTCCAGACATGGTTCTGCTACAAGAGACCCACCTGTCTGTGACTGAAGCTCCAAAATTGTCTCTAAAAGGGTTCTACCCAGTACTGTTCTCAGCTGCACTTCACAAAAAAGGTGGTGTGGCCACTTTCCTCCGCAGACGTAATGATATTTCAATAACCTCTCACACTAACGATATTAATGGCAGATGGCTAGCTGTTCATGTGTCTATTAATAATTTACCTATTAGCATTGTTAATATCTATGCACCGAATGTAGATTGTCCTTCATTTTTTGATGAGATTGCGGATATTATTGCATCTTCCTGTGGCTCTCACTATATTTTAGGGGGAGATTTTAATCTAATTCTCAACCCTCTAATAGACAGAAAATCATCTGTTCCATATCGCAAATCAAGGTCCTGGTTTAAATTACAAGAACTGCTGGAACATCTAAAACTTGGTGACCCTTGAAGAACGTTACACTCTGGAGATTTGGATTACACTTTCTACTCAGCGCCACATGCATCTTACTCGCGCATAGATTTTTTTTTGATTAGTTACAATCTGATGGCTAAAGTCGACTCTGCCACTATTGGGGAGATTTCAGTGTCAGACCACGCTCCAATTTTTTTATCATTCATTGATTTAGGTGCATGTGTACACAAAAGAGTTTGGCGTTTCAACTCCTGCTTAACGTCAGATGAACAGTTTGTATCTACCATGCGGAGTAATATTACTGAATTCTTTGATCTTAACTTGCCCGAAGATACGAGCTGGACTACTACCTGGGATTGTTTCAAAGCATATATAAGGGGACTGATAATTTCCTATTCAGCTTCCAAAAGGAAGAAACTTATGGAACAGGAATCTACAATTTTGAAAAAATTGAGAGCGGCGGAAGATCTTCACAAATCTTGTCCTAACGATCAATCGTACTTGCGCTCTATGCAAGCTTTGAGACTTGAATATAATTTACTGCTCAGCTCTTCAGCTGCCAAAGATGTCTTTATGAAATCCGCTTACTACTATGCAAATATCAATAAGTGTGGTCACCAATTAGCGGAATATGTTAAAATAAAATCGGAAAAGACTTTGATACCTGCCATTCAAGATGACGCTGGTACATTGTGGCTCAATAATGCTGATATTTGCTTACAGTTTCACCACTTTTACACCGCACTTTACTCTTCGGAGTCCCCAGATGTATCCTCCATCGATCCTTTCTTGGATAATTTGCCTCATAACACTCTTACTGATGTTCAAGCAGAGTCTCTCTCTGCTCCGATTACACTGGCAGATGTGTCTGACGCTCTTCTCTCCATGGCAAAAAAGAAAGCGCCTGGTCCTGATGGTCTCACAATTGAATTTTATCTGATTTTTCAAGATTTGCTTCTACCCATCTTATTACAACTTTACCATTATTTGATTACTACTGGACGAGTTCAAGGTTCTTTCACTGAAGCGATTATTATTGTTTTGTTGAAACAGGACAAGAATCCACTCAGCATCAATAACTACCGTCCTTTATCTCTGATCAACACTGATGCGAAGATTTTTGCAAAGATTTTAGCATCCAGGTTACAATCTGTTCTCCCCGCAATAATCCATCCTGATCAATGCGGTTTTATGTGTGGTCGACTATCATCGGATAACACCAGATTGTTTGCTCATATTATCTATCAAGCCCGACATTCAAATACACCTCTTACTGCAGTTGCCTTAGATGCGGAAAAGGCTTTTGATCGCATTGAGTGGCCATTCCTATTTGAAGCGATGCGATGGTTCGGGTGTCCCGCAACTTTTATAAACATGGTGAAAGTTCTGTATACTTGCCCTACCACTATCATTCGTATCAACGACTCGAATTCAACATCTTTTCAACCGTCTAGAGGGACTAGACAAGGTTGTCCTCTGTCCCCATTGTTATTCAACATTGCGCTTGAACCACTGCTCATCGCTATTAGATCTACATCGACCATTCATGGATACTGTATTGGTGACTTTCAAGTGAAGCTATCCGCTTATGCAGACGATGTGCTGTTATATATAGATCCTATTTCTCTCCCACATGTATTTCTTTTACTGGAAAAATATTCTCGGATATCGGGTTACAAGGTAAACATATCTAAGACTGAGATCTTGCCTCTAAATGACTTAGTTGATCTTGATTCCTGTAGAAGTTTCAATTTGCACCTAGTATCACAGAAACTAAAATACTTAGGGGTTTTCTTTGGCCCCTCTCTTGAAGATACCCGTACATTTAACACAGAATTGCTGCTTCAGATTGCTACTTCTCTGACTGAACGCTGGTCTCCCCTTAAACTATCGTGGTGGGGGCGGCTTGACACAATTAAAATGATTTTGTCTCCTAAACTAAACTACATTTTATCCATGATTCCTTTTTTGCTGGACGCTAAGACTTATTCTAAACTTGAGTCTATACTTGTTGCTTTTTTATGGCAACGTAAACCTCCACGCATTGCTCTCAGGAAACTCAAGGCTACTAAGGAAAATAGAGGGGTGAACTTTCCGAGCTTTCATGACTATCATCTAGCCTTCCTTGCTCGTCAAGGTTCAAAATGGTTAATATACTCTTCAATTGAATGTCCCCCACCTTGGCTTTTCCTTGAGTCCAATTTATGGTCATCTCAGTGCTTAAAACACATCTCGTTCATGGCTCCTAATCATTTGATTGTGGACAACGCCATCATATCTTCCACTGGAACAGCACTACAGTCTGTGGATTCCTGTGCAGATTTGGACTGGAACTCGACATTGTTCTCTTCTATATGGAATAATCCATTTGTAAAAATTCAAGGTCAATATATAGAGTGGAAGTCGTGGCTTAAGAAAGACATTTGGTCGTTTGCCCAGATAATAATGAATTCTGCTCTGATGCCATTTTCTTGTTTGGCTGATACCTACTTGCTGCCTGCTACACACTATTTTCGCTGGCTTCAACTTCACCATTGCCTATCGCTTTTTCTTAAGGCACATTCGTTGTCCTCATCGACTCCTACTATACTACAATGGTGCCTGAATTTTTGTGGAGCAAAAAAAGAAGCTTCGTCCTGGTACCGCATTCTTCGTGATCATAAGTTTACAGCCTGCTCTTCCCTTCATTCCGCATGGGAGGATTCTACTTATACTGCATTCACACCTACATCCTGGAAACTAATATGGAGTTCCACGAGACGCTCTCTTAGGTCCTCATCCATGGTTCAGCAAATGTTCTTTCTTCTACATAGGGCCTACTGGACCCCTCATAAGTTATCCCTAATTGATGTTCAACGCTCTAACAAATGTTGGTCTTGCACTCTTGAGGTCGGCACATTTGCCCACATGTTTTACCTCTGTCCCAATGTGTATGAGTTTTGGACCCAGGTGTGGGCGATTATTTGTATATACCTACCAATCACATCTTCTCATACATATGCTGCAATAATTTTCGGTGCTCATGCTCTACCTGATGATTTAGATGTATATCAATCTAGATTATTGTGTAGTTTACTTCAAATTGCTCATAAATCTATCCTGTCTAACTGGAAAGATTCTGCATCTTTAAGTGTGAATTATTGGTGGAATTTGGTTTGCCTCCTTGTAAAATTTGAAAAAGTTGCTGCAGAGAAGTCTAATTCTTTATCTACCTTTAATAAGATTTGGGCTCCTATTCTAGACATGTGCTTAGATATATCTCACTGAATGTCCTGTGATTGTTTTTATATTCTTGTTACTATTGCCACTGCTCTGTATCATGGTGTATTCCTTTTGTTCTTCACTTTTTCCCTTTTATCTGGAAAACTTTAATAAAAAATATTGAACACAAAAAGGCACAGCCATTTATATCAATTAAGACCTGGTGTAAATACTCAGGCCTAGCTTAGGTGCAGAGAAGGCATATTCTATAACAGTGCATGTAAATTTTGAGAATGCCCATGACCCACTCATGCCACTTCTCTGGCCACACCCCTTTTGAGATCTGTGTGGTAGAATTAGGGATACCAGATTTTCCGATGACGGAACCCGGACGCATGGACTCACCCCGTTTTGCCCCCAGCCACACCTTGTTCCGCCTCTAGCCCCACCTTGTTCTGCCTCCAGCCCCACCCCATCAACCCCCTGGCCCCACAAAGCCTTGTCTTTCTTCTCCGACTTCCGGGCTGTGTCTGGAGGGCATATGACATCATCTGCGCATGCTCAGAGGCCCTCCAGAAGCGGCCAGAGGCCGGGGCTTTCCAAAAGCCAAACAAACTACCGGATTTTGGAAAGTTTATCCAGGCACCCAGACAGTCCTTTAAAAAAGAAGACATGTCTGAATTTTTCACAGACGTCTGGTAACCCTAGATAGAATGTATGCACATAGTTCCATAGAATACACTTGGCAATTAATGCCAATAATTGCTTGTTAAATGGCAATTATCAGTGCTGATCAGCTCGTTAACCAATTAAGTTGCGTAAGCAAATCATCAATGCGCACAGATTTATGCATGCAACTTTAGTCACCATATATAGAATTCAGAGATAAAAGGGCCTCATAGTTACAAACAGACGTTAAGGGGAAACAGTGCTCGATTTTTGCCAAATAACATGTGTTAAATAACAAAAATATACGCTATTTGTCCTTTACATACATTTTTGCAGTGCAATGTGAGCTAAATAATAATAAGGGATGGGGTGGGGGAGGTTAGCTCTCTGGGTGGTGTACCTCCCCTAAAGAAGCAGAGCAACTCTTGAGGCCTGACCTCAGAAAAGCTGATGTTTGTGTAGCCTGGATCTTCAATTTTATGCTATCACCAGAAGCTGAGATTAGACAATTCTATAAGTATTTATCAACTGGCAGGGTGCACCTTATCACTGCCTTGCTGATTAAAACAACACCTTTTTAATTTACACAGTGCTATAATCTTGGCAGCTAACCTCTTTCTTGCAAACAACTTTCACCTCCTGTTCTAATAAGAACAATTTCTGAGGCAAACAGATCATTTTACTCAGAATTATCACTATCAGAAGGACCATAGCATGTTTAAATCAATTCATTAGATTTATCAATCTCTTTTCACAAGGCTGAGTACAAGTAAAACAAAGAAACAACAAAACCGCATAATAAATAAAAACATAGCAAGAATGCAAAAAAAAGAAAACCACTAATAGGAACATAAGTATTGCCATACTGTGACAGACTGAAGGTCCAACTAGTCCAGTATCATTATTTTCAACAGTGGCCATAAGTACCGTGTTTCCCCAAAAATAAGACAGTGTCATATATTAATTTGGGGGTCCAAAATACACACTAGGGCTTATTTTCAGGGATGTCTTATTTTTTTTCATGTACAACGATCATCTCTCCCTTCCTTTCTTCTACCCCAATTCTTCCTCTTTCCTTTCTCCTCCCCCCCCCCTTTGTGCAGCATCTTTCTATCCCTCCCTCCCATTATCCCGTATAGAACACCGCCGTCCCTCCCTCCCATCCCCCCCACACAGCAGAACCTCACCGACCCTCCCACCACGAGACCGCCATACCTCCGCTCCACACAGCAGCAGCGGCAGCACTCTGAACAGGCTGCTTTGCGGCCTTCCCCACTGGGGCCTTCCCTGTGCCGCGTCACTGATGACATCTACTTGCCAGAACAGAAGTTTTGCCTCTGCCCTTTAACCATACTAAGGACATAGTAGCAAGAACTGAAGGGAGCAACACCATATCAGGTACATAAAGCCATCTTGGAGTCCTGCTTGATAAATCATGGATGTCAAGGTCTACTGCTTTACTCTGACTGCAGCTGCTTTTTGCTGCTTCCCCTGAGAAGCTGCTGCCCTAGGTGATTGCCTAGTCTTAATAATTAAAACCAATAATGCATTCTTGCTGGCATATTGTGAGAGAACATAAGAATTGCCGCTGCTGGGTCAGACCAGTGGTCCATCGTGCCCAGCAGTCTGCTCACGCGGCAGCCTTTGGTCAAAAACCAGTGCTCTAAATGAGTCCAGCCTCACCTGCATATGTTCCGGTTTAGCAGCAACTTGTCCAACTTTGTCTTGAATCCCTGGAGGGTGTTTTCCCCTATAACAGACTCTGGAAGAGCGTTCCAGTTTTCTACCAGTCTCTGGGTGAAGTAGAACTTCCTTACGCTTGTACGGAATCTATCCTCTTTTAACTTCAGAGAGTGCCCTCTCGTTTTCCCTACCTTGGAGAGTGTGAACAACCTGTCTTTATCTACTAAGTCTATTCCTTTCAGTATTTTGAATGTTTCGATCATGTCCCCTCTCAGTCTCCTCTTTTCAAGGAAGAAGAGTCCAGGTTTCTCCAATCTCTCACTGTACGGCCTCTCCTCCAGCCCCTTAACTATTTTAGTCGCTCTTCTCTGGACCCTTTCGAGTAGTACCGTGTCCTTCTTCATGTACGGTGACCAGTGCTGGATGCAGTACTCCAGGTGAGGGTGCACCATGGCCCGGTACAGCGACAATGATAACCTTCTCCGATCTGTTCATGATCCCCTTCTTAATCATTCCTAGCATTCTGTTCACCCTGTTCGCCGCCGTCACACATTGCGCAGATGACTTCATCGACTTGTCGATCAGAACTCCCAAGTCTCTTTCCTGGGAGGTCTCTCCATGTACTGCCCCGGACATCCTGTTTTCATGTATGAGATTTTTGTTACCGACATGCATCACTTTACACTTATCCACGTTGAACCTCATTTGCCATGTCGATGCCCATTTTTTGAGCTTGATTAAGTCACGTTACAGATCTTCGCAATCCCCTTGTGTCTTCACTACTCTGAATAATTTCGTATCGTCTGCAAATTTAATCATCTCACTCATCGTACCAATGTCCAGATTGTTTATAAAGAAGTTGAAAAGCATGGGTCCAAGCTCCGAGCCCACTGGTGATGCTTTTCCAGTCCAAGAATTGTCCATTTACCCCCATTCTCTGTTTCCTATGCTCCAGCCAATTTTTAATCCACGTGAGTATTTCACCCTCGATTCCATGGTTCGCAATTTTCCAAAGTAGTCGTTCATGTGGAACCTTGTCAAACGCCTTCTGAAAATCCAGATATACAATGTCGACTGAGTCGCCCTTGTCTATCTGCCTGTTTACTCCCTCGAAGAAGTGCAGCAAGTTCGTCAAACAGGATCTGCTTTTGCTGAGAGGAGTAGTGCTGTATGATTCTAATTTTTGATTAGGGAGGCACAACGCCAAAGGTATCTTTACATGAGCCCTGTACGTGGTAGCAATCATTCCTTGCACTTAACACATCCTAATTTTAGTCATTAATGTGTGCTAGGATCAAAACCTTAGTGCACTTTTAAAAAACAAGCCTCATAAATGGGTATCTAGAATAATAAAAAATTAAATAAAAACTAAGTGAAGGCATGGTTGATAGCTGTTGGTTGTTGCCTAGAATGGATTGGCATCTGCTCTCTCATTGGGGAGGGGCTAGTGGTGTCTCCAGATCCATGGAATGGGGCTATGCCGTGAACTCCTCCTCCTGGCTGCCGATGGAGGCAGAGTGCTGTATTCTTCGGGAGCTGCTCATGAGCATCTGCTGCCCACCAATAGCAGTGCGGCCCAGCACTGGATTGTTCTATATCTGTGCATCTTCTGCCTGGAAGCGATGAGTCGGGGCTGCAGCAGCTGAAAAGTCCGAGTTGATATCTGTCCCATCTGGACTTTTGCCTTTGGGATTGCCTTTTGTTTTGGTATTATTCCAGATGGTAATGATGGATAGGGGAGGGAATTTTATCTTTTGTATAGATACTGATTGGTTATAAGTGCTTGGTTGATTATCATTCTTTGTATATAAATTGTACTGCACTTTTTGTTGACATTAAAAACTAAAGTTCAGAATATTAACCATTTAACCTATTCTCTGTTTTCTGTCTTTCAACCAGTTCTTAATCCAGAATAGGACATTACCTCCTATCCCATGACTTTCTAATTTCCTCAGAGTTCTTTCATGAGGTACTTTGCCAAATGCCTTTTGAAAATCCAAATACAAAGTATCAACCGACTCACCTTTATCCACGTGTTCAGAGGGCATGAGCACAAGGAACAGCATAGGCGTGGAAGATCAACACAAATAGCATGTATATGCTGTCACATGCGCTACTTAGCCATTTCCACCCCCACCACCCTCCAATGCTCAGAAATAGTGCCCTTACAGAAACTCTGCCCAACCGCAGGAAACCTAACACCAGCTTGTCTTACTCTCGTCAAGCTGGAACAAGGACTGTGGGCACTGCCGTTGATCCTCCTGCCCAGGTCGGCCCCAGGGGGTACATTTTTCAATGAGCTATAGATTAATACGATGGTAATTTACATACTCATTTCTTACATTATGCAGTGGTATTTTTGGGAGGCTGATTTTGTGATAGAAGCTGAGCCAGCTTTACTGCGAGGCTTTCTACATTGGCCCCCATGCTTCTATCTTTGGCTCAATTCTTGAAGCCTTTGTCAGCACAGGCTGTGATGCTTCATCACTCGCAGATGCCAAGGCTTCTTGGCTACAACTTGCCAACTGGCCCTGTGCAGAGCCACCACTCATGGCCTATTGCCAGCAGTATATTTGTATCAACTAAGAAATACCAAGGCTAAATGTCAACTGATGAACAAATCCAGCTCAGAAATTACTAAAGCCAAGTATCCTGTTTCCAACAGTGGCCAACCCAGGCCCCAAGAACCTAGTTAGATCCCAAGTGATTACACAGTTATCTAATATGTAGTCCTTATTTTTGATGGCTTCTCAGATGGCTGATCAGCTAATCAGAGCTTCACTGAAATTCCACCTCTATCTTCATTTATCCCAATTTTTATGAAAATGCTTATATGTAATTATTCTTCTTTTCAATTTTCTTAATAATATATAAATATTTCAAAATAATTTAGTTGATTCAGCTTCAAATATCAAGTCATCCCTCCTGAAATGAATTAAAGTTTTATAACTTTCTTCAGGCTCGAGATGCCACATACCAATCTTATTCGGTACACTACACACCGCTAGAATTCTTCTCATCCAATATGGCCCGCAGCGTCTTTTCAAAGCTTCTTTATTATAGTCACCTGTCAAGCATTCCAATGACGTCAGGAGGGAAATACTCAATCAGATTACTAAATCAGCAACATCCAATCTAGGACTTCATTTAAACCTTCAGGAGTTAAAGTGTTCAAAAGAAAGATCCATCGTTGTTCTTTCCAGTTTAATAACTTCTCTATACTGTCCTTGCCAGTATAGAGGGGTTATTAAATTGACAAGTGCCCCCATTAACCCAGCTCCCGGCCTCTGTTTTATTCTCAGAGGAGCTGTGAATGAAATCTTACCTGCCAGTTCCCTTTTCTTGTGAACCTCTCAGAGGAGGTATCAGCACCATTCCAGCCCAGTCTTTCATTGACATTTCTCATGCCACTGACATAGTGAGACGCTCAGCAGATGGAGTGCCATTGTGTCCTGATACTCTGAGTTTGCAGCTTTCCATGAACCCTGAGATCCTGCTATTAAAGCTTGTCTCATTTTCAAGCCATTAGAACCCCCCTCTTCTGCATTGGGAAGTGTGTGTGTGTGTGTGTGTGTGTGTGTAGCTAATGACCTCTCCAACTTTTATGCTTCTAGGCTTCTAGTCTTCAACTGTGCTCCACCACCCCTACACACCAGAATAGCCACAGTTTTGATCTTGTCTTCTTCTTCAACAGCTCCATCACAAATTTCTCCACCACAGTTCTTCCCCTTGGAGATGAGGAGTAGCCTAGTGGAAGAGCTGCTTCCTCAGCACCCTGAGATTATGGGATCAAATCCTAGCACTGCTCCTTGTGACCCTGAGCAAGACACTTAATCCTCCATTGCTCCAGGTACAAAATAAGTACCTGTATATATGTAAACCGCTTTGAATGTGTAACCACAAAAAGGCTGTATACAATTCCCATTCTCTTTCCCTCTTTTATCATTATCTGATAACTTTCACAAATCATCACCCTCCCCCCAGACCCAGCCAATCTGTGCCAATACATTTAAGAATTTTCAGGCTATTGACCCTTGCACTCTCTCCACCACTGTTTCACCCTTCCTCTCAACCACTATGCTACATAAGTCTCTCAATGAGGCTGCCTCCACCTATAATACCATTCTCTCCTCTGCTCTAGATACCCTTGTTCCACTCATTCCACATTCTTTAAGGCGGGTCAAACCCCAGCCCTGGCTGACCTCTAAAATCCACTACTTACGTTCCTGTGCCAGGTCTGCTGAACATCTTCAGCTCAAATCCCGCACTCATGCAGACTTCTTATATTTCTAATTCTTCCTGACCTCCTTCCAGTCTGCTCTTTTACTTACCAAACAAGACTACTACACCCATTTGACTAACCCTCTCAACTCCAACCCTCATCGCCTCTTTGTCACACTGATCTCTCTACTCAAAGTGCCCTCACCTCCAACTCTTCCATCGTTTTTTCCCCAGACTATGGCTGAGTACTTCTATGACAAGAATCACAAGATTAACCATGAGTTCTCAAACAAGTACCTCCACCTTTCCCTCTCCCAGCCCACTCTGTCAACTCTCCTTCAGCCCCTGCCAAATTTTATTCTTTTCCTGAAATCACTGAAGAAGAAACTACACATTTTCTTTCCTCCTACAAACTCACTACCTGCTCTTCTGATCTGATTCCAATACTATCTCTCCTACTGTCATCGCGTTCATCTGTCACATCCTCAATCTATCACTTTGCACTGCAATTGCCCCTGATGTCTTCAAACATGCTGTAATTGCAACACTCCTCAAAAAACCTTCATTGCAATCTACTTGCCCTTTTAGCTTTCCCCCTCCCCTTCTTATCCGAGCTATTTGAACGTGCTGTTCACCACCATTGCCTTGACTTAATTTCATCCCTAGCTATTCTTGACCCACTCCAATCAGGCTTTTGCCCACTACACTCTATGGAAACTGCCCTTGATAAAGTCTCCAGTGACCTGTTCCTGGTCAGATCCAAAGGCCTCATCCTTCAAGAGCTAATCACTTCTTTTGACACTGTAGAGCAAAATCTTCTCCTTGATGTGCTGTCCACATTTGGATTTCAGGGCTCTGTTCTTTCTTGGTTTTCTTCTTATATTTCACATCACACTTTTAGTGTATGCAGTGCTGGATTCTCCTCCACTGCTATCCCATTGGCTCTGTCCTAGGACTTCTTTTTTTCTCTATCTATACTCATTCCCTTAGTGTTCTGATCTTCTCCCACGGTTGTCAATATCACCTCTATGTGATGACTCCCAGATCTACCTCTCTACACCAGAAATCTCTACAGGAATCCAGGCCCAAGTCTTATGCTGCCTGTTCGACATTGGTCCCTGCATGTCTTACTGCCATTTAAGACTGAATATGGGACAAGACTGAGATACTTCCACCAAATCCTTCCTCTCCCCCCCCCCCCCCAATCTCTGTCTCAGTAGATAACATTCTCACAGTCACAGGGTCATCTTTGACTCCTCTCACTGTTTCTCTGCACAAATCCAAACTGCCATAACCTATCATTTCTTTCTCTATAGTATCACCAAAATTTATTTATTTAAACAATTTATATCCTGCTTATCCTATAATTCTAAGCAGGTGACAAAAAACAGTCACTTTAATGTGGAGAGATGTAAATTATAACTCTGTGATACTCAAATAGCCAAATATCTTCTATAATCACAGCTCTAAGTGATAGTAATGTTACTATTGATTTAAATTGTGAAAACCTCAGACCCTGAACCCGTGACTAGTGATAACACCAAACTGGGGTTCATTGGGGGACCATCATCGTTTTCACTGTCCCCTATACCATCCAAAAATCAATATAAATATGACAAATAATTGGAAAAATAAAATAAAACTTTTAAACAAAAACTTAAACTTATCTGAACTGGATGGTATCCACTTGTTAATGATCCTCAGCGGTGAATAAATTAACTGGTGCATATGGTGAGTTAAAAACGACCACTCATTACTCCTCCATAATGTTGTCCCTGTCCCCCCGACTCGAGTTTCGAGGATTGTCTTCTTCAGGGAAGGACTCTTTTAAACCAAAATATAGTGAAGTAAATCAGTGTGGATTTATAAAATATAATAAACCTTAAAACCGGTATAAACGGGAACCTGCTACTATTTCCATGAAATCGATATATACCATACTTATTCAATCTCAAATCTCATACCTGTTATAGGCTCTGCATTTCAGCTTGGGACCGAGAGCAGGGCAAAAGTGAGCTTGGACCACGGGAAATCAACTTTATATAGTAATCAAGCGGGCATGTCAAAACCTAAAATCCCGGAAGTGAGGTCACCAGAAGGGAGGGGGAAGGGAGAAAAATGCTGCTTAAAGAGACAACCACTCGATCTCATGATTTAATCCATTGGGCATTAATGTATGCCATTCATAAATAAAACGTTGTTCTTTTCTAATTAGACACCTTGAGAGATCACCCTCAAAGTTTCTAATTTGAATCAACACGGTATATTTCAAGTCATGGATTGAATGCAATTTCTCCAACCAATGGGCTGTGAGGGGGGCGGTGACTCTTTGATTTCGGATACCACTTAGATATTCCGATATCCTGACTTTGATTTTGCGAGAGGTCTGCCCAATGTATAGTTTATGACAAGGGCACTTAATGCAATAAACCACTCCCGCAGATTCACAGACAAAAAACATACAAATTCTCTAAACACACAAACAATCTGACCCTCGCTCTCTGAGCACACTACCAAAACCCTTATCACCTCTTGCTTAGACTACTGCAATGTGCTTCTCATAGGACTTCCACTTAACCATCTCTCTCCTCTTCAATCCATTTAAAATTCTGCTGCACAACTTATATTCCGTCAGAGTCGCTATGCTCACGTCACTCCTCTCCTCAAGTCACTTCATTGGCTGCCTACCCATGTCCACTTGCAGTTCAAACTCTGCTTACTGACTTACAAGTGCATTCACTCTTCAGCTCCCCAATTGCTCTCGTCTCTTAACTCTCCCTATATTCCTTCCCGGAACTCCGTTCATCAGGCAAGTCTCTCTTATCTGTACCCTTCTTCTCTACTGCCAGCTCCAGACTACGTGCCTTCTCTCCTGCTCCACTATATGCCTGGAACAGACTGCCTGAATCAGTACATCAAGCTCTGTCCCTGGCAGTATTCAAATCCAGGCTAATAGCCCACAGTTTTTTAGGTTGCTTTTAACTCCTAACCCCCACTTGCTTGTAACGCACCCATGCCTGAGAAACTCCCTAACGCCCTACTTGTCCTGTTTTTCTGTTTGATTAGATTGTAAGCTCTACTGAGCAGGGACTGCCGTGCACGCCGTGCACATCTAGCAGCGCTAGAGAAATGATAAGTAGTAGTAGTAGTGGACTATCCCAGGAATCCGTAAACAAAGCAGCAACAGCAACCCCTGCCCACCACTACCACACACACACACACAAAAACACAATATTTTTTGTAATTTCCCTTTACTGTCCCCTGCCTAGATCAATAGCACCTTTTCTAGCACCTACTACATCTACAACTAGTGCTACTATTTTAGAAAATAATACCTGGGCACACATGCTGTGATCTAAGGCAGCCATTCTCACCATTTTCTACTAACTCCTTGAAGAAATAAGGATCAAAGAAGGGAGAAAAGGAAGTTTATCTTTTTCTCCCCTCCCCTTTTGCCTTTCTGGATTGCTCTGGCCAGCATGGCAGCTTTAGAAATTGCATGTTTTTCAAGCTCCTTTACCTGCCCTTTGGGAAATGGTTGTGGAAAATGAGGAAAAGTGGCTGAGTGTGAACCACCAGAATTTTGGTAGTTCTATAGAAAAGGTAGCACATATCTATAACTGTGGTTCACAATGCCAGTCTTCAAGAGCCATAAACAGTTCCTACTTCCACAGTACCAGGTTATGCAAGTTACGCATGTTCTTGGACCATATAATGTCTTTGTATCCCTCTATGGTATGGCCACACCTCAAATACTGTCTGCAGTTCTGGTTGCTATACTTCAAAAAAGATGTAGCGGAACTAAATGGGCAACTAAAAGGGCAACTAAAATGATAAAAGGGATTGGATGACTTCCTTATGAGGAAAGGCTAAAGCGTCTAGGGCTCTTCAGCTTGGAGAAGAGACGGCTCAGAGGTGATATGATAGAGGTCTATATAATACTGAGAGGAGTGGAAAGGATGTGAATTGCTTGTTTACTCTCTCCAAAAAACTAGGACTAGGGGGCATGCAATGAAGTTACTTAGGAAAATATTTCTTCACACAACGTGTAATTAAATTCTGGAATTTGTTGCCAGAGAATGTGGTGAAATCAGTTAGTTTAACGGGATTTAAAAAAAGGTTTGGATAATTTCCTAAAAGAGAAGTCCAATAGGCCATTATTGAGATGGCTTGGGGAAACCCACTGCTTATTCCTAGGATAAGCAGCATAATGTCTCTTTTATTATTTCGTATCTAGCTAGTTACTTCAGACCTAGGTTGACCACTCTTGGAAACAGGATGCTGGGCTTCATGGACCTTCGGTCTGTCCCAGTGTGGCAATTCTTATGTTCTTATATGCATGCAAATCCATCTCATGAATATTTGTTGTAGATATTCTGAGAATCAGACCTGTTTGTAGCGCTATCTGAGAACCCCTGATCTCTGGGGTATATTTTGTAAGTAGTTGGGGACAGAACTTCTTGCCAGTGTTACTATAGTTTAAATATGGTAAAAGTGTCTGCACGGACGTTTTTCTATAGGAGTTTAAAATAAATTAAAAATCTTCCCTCCCCAACCACCCCGTGAACAAACAAGCCAACAAAAGTTAAAGTTAAACCTTAGCATGCGGCAGACGGCAGCGTGTCTGACCTTGTGGCCATGGCAATGATTTAGCACCCCTAACCTTAACCCAGACATTCGTAAAACTGTCAGGCTACTTGGTTCTGCTTCTCCGTGAGGCTGTGTCACTTGTCCCCCAGCAATGATGGCTTTCAAGGTGAAAAAAAAAAAGGAAAAGGGAGGGGGATTAAGAGAAGGGAGGAGGGGTGAGGGTTCAGAAATCAAGGGAAAACTGTGTGACCATGGGCACGGTGTCTGTCCTAAGAGACCCCCACCTGGCCTCTCTCCAGCCATCTGCTGCGCCTGGCTACCTCTATTGATCAAACGCCACTCAATAGCCCATCACTCTGGCTAGACCAGGCAAAGCCAAGGTTTCAACCTTCATCCCAATTAATAATTCCACAGGGGCTGCTGGCTGTAAATTTATTACTGTTTCCTTCCCATTAAAAAACAACCCTTATTTATCTACCCCTTTCTCTCTGTCTCTTTTTCTCAATGCTCTGACATTTTATTCATGCATCCAATAGCTCCCAATGCTTCTTAGACAGCATATTTTGATGATCCAAAGGGAGGGGGAGGGGGCAGAGATTCCTCTTTGGTGTAATTTATAGATTGCTTCTTATTATTCTCTATATATTTGCTGCTGTTTATTTCTCATTATAGTAACGGCTCTCTCTCTAGTTCCACACTGACCCCAACCTGCAGAGTTTTGTGCCCCCAACTTGGAAACACTCCAGTGAAAAACACAGAACAGGCTTCAAAACAGCTGCCCCCCCCCCCCAACACTGCATTCCA
The DNA here is from genome assembly GCF_902459505.1 of Geotrypetes seraphini. NCBI lineage: Eukaryota > Metazoa > Chordata > Amphibia > Gymnophiona > Dermophiidae > Geotrypetes > Geotrypetes seraphini. Next base: position 183,583,257 of record NC_047087.1, read on the forward strand.
GGACTCAGAAAACATTTTCAAGAGACCAGCAACTAAATAAAGCATTATAGCTTGTTGAAAAAAAATCTAACTTGCCTGCTGCCATCCGTAGATTAGCCCTGGGGTAAAATGAGGAGCTTTGCGGTACCTCGTGCCTTCTAGGGAGGGACTCTCAAGTTCACCATGGGAAAACGAGGTTTTCCTGTTATTTTGCGGTACTGTTCATTGCAAAAAGGAAGTCTAGAGAACTTGTAATTCTGCTTTCTTTTTCATGAAGACAGGAATATTTCCATTCCATTCCACTTAGGGATAGTGTTCACTAAGGATGAGCAGCTGGAAAAAAAAATGATGTCACTTCTTGCATTGTTTGTGGAAATTTTACTACTACAAATTTCTATAGTGCTGTTAGACATACGAAGTTCTGTACATTAAAAATGTAAGAGACAATCCCTACTCTACAGAGCTTACAATCTAATAAAAGCAAACAGGAGAAATAGGAGTTAAGGAATTTCTTACACAGAGAATGATAAAACAGATAGGGGTACTTTACAGCTGAGTGGGAGTTAGGAGTTAAAAGGTGCCTCCGAAAAAGTGGGTTTTTAGCCAAGATTTGAACACTGCCAGACACAAAGCTTGACGTACTGACTCAAAGCAGTCTGTTCCAGGTAGACGGTGCAGCAAGATAGAAGGAACAGGGTCTGGAGTTGGCAGTAGAGGAGAAAGGTACAGATAGAGCATCGGTGTCTCACCTTCTTTTCCAAATTAGTAAGCCGCAATTATTAATAAGTACAGCCTTCTCCTCCACTCTTCCTCTTGTTTTTACCTCTTTATGTTCTCTTTTCTTGAATTTATTGTAGTTCTACCCTCTCCTTTCAACTCTTAAACTCCCCCTCACTGCTGTCAGATATCTATACCCCCCAAAAACCTCCCCAACCCTGAAATGTCCTGTCTAAATTAGATTGTAAGCTCTTCTGAGCAGGGACTGTCTATTGTATGTTAAAATGTACAGCACTGCTTATGCCTTTCAGCGCTATAGAAATAATAAATAGTAGTAGTCTGTCTCTGTCCATGTAACTTGTCCTATATGTCATTGTTTTTTAAAAAACATTTCTTGTATACTCCCATATTTTATTGTACATCGCCTAGAATCCTTGATAGGCGATTAATCAAATTCTTAATTAAACTTCAAACTTACACGATGAACGGAGCTCTCCAGAAGGAGTATAAGTAGAGATAACAGAAGAGAGATACTAAGGAGCTGCAGAGTGAATGCACTTGTAAGTTTTTATTTTATTCGCATTGCTTGGTCATTTTTTGCCTTACGGGAGCAATATCATTAAGGGCTGCACACAATGGGCTAGATCAGGGGTGGGGAACGAAGGCCGCAATTCAGTCAGGTTTCCTGGATTTCCCCAATGAATATACATGTAATCTATTTGCATGCACTGCCTCCATTGTATGCAAATAGATCTCATTTATATTCATTGGGGAAATCCATAAAACCCGACTGGATTGTGGCCTTTGTTCTCCATCCCTAGGCTAGATTCTATATATGGTGCCAAAAAATTGGCATGGAAAAAAAAACATGCTTTGTGCACCTAAAGTTAGGCACAGTTTATAGAATAGGCGTCTAAGTCTGAGGTTGGATGTTATGAAGAGATGTCCACAAACCCAGTAGAAAAAAATGTCCATTTTCAAAGCTGCCAGATGCCTATCTTTTATAAGAACATAAGCATTGCCTCTGCCGGGTCAGACCAAGGCAGTGCCCAGCAGTCCACTCCCGCAGCGGCCCCCCAGGTCCATGACCTGTAAGTTCTCCACCACCTAAATTGTTTATACCCTAATCATTAAATAACCTGTATAGTAACCCTCTATCTATACCCTGCAATCCCTTTCTCCTTCAGGAAGTCATCCAATCCCTTTTTGAAACCCAATATTGTACTCTGTCCTATCACTTCTCCTGGAAGTGCATTCCAGGTGTCCACCACCCTCTGAGTGAAGAAGAACTTCCTAGCATTCGTTTTGAATCTGTCTCCTTTCAGTTTTTCTGAATGCCCTCTTATTTTTGATGTTCCCACTAGTCTGAAGAATCTGTCCCTCTCCACCTTCTCTATGCCTTTCATGATTTTATAAGTCTCTATCATGTCCCCTCTAAGTCTCCGCTTTTTATTTTTGAAAATGATCTATGTAGACATTTTGGTCTTTAGGACGTATACCTTTTTTGGCCATTTTCAAAAATAAAAACATCCACGTAAAAATGCACAAAAGCAAATTTGTAGATGTACCCAGCTATCTTGTCTGATCACGGCAGGGGAATCACCATCAGCTGAGCCAGTTTCGGAGATTCCTGTTAGCTCAGCTGATGGGGATTCCCCCTACTAGGATCAGCTGGAACCCTACACCCCTCCCCTCAACATCCTCGGACCCCCTCAACAACTCCCCCACATCCCTTGATATCAGGCAATACCCCCACATCACCCAACACCATCTGACATGAGGCAACACCCACATATCACCTGACACCCCAGTACCTTCTGATGCAAAATCGACAGATGGGAAGCCCATTCCATCCTGCCTTCAGGGCTGTGTGCTGAGAATGATGGGCCTTCCCCCTTTCACTGCATTCCAAGATGTAGGCTTACCTTCTGCTGATTTTGCATCGAAAGGTATGGGGGTGTCAGGTGATGTGGGGGGTGGTGTTGCCTCATATTGGATGGTGTCGGGTGATGTGGGGAGGGTGTTGCCTGATGTTGGGGGTGTCGGGTGATGTGGGGGGCCTTGCCTCATGTTAAGGGTGTCGGGTGACGTGGGGGGTCCAGGAATGTTGGGGGATGTTGGGGAGTTCCTGGGATGTCAGGTGGAAGAGTGTAGGGCTCCAGCTGATCCTGGCAGGGGGAATCCCCATCAGTGGAGCCGGCAGGAATCCCCGAAAGGGATTTCTCTGCCACAATCAGCTGATGGCAAGCCCTCAATGTGCTGTTTTTTTCCCCAATTGGCTCATTAACCTCGCTTTTACAATTTGCAGTGCAGCCAAATTAGCGGGTGTAACTTTAGTTGATATGTATAGAATTTGGGGGAATGGGCAGAATTGAGTAAAAGATGCCCAACATTAAGTGCCAGGAAGATCCGTGCAATGCTAGTATTCTGCAAAGCTATAGAAACGTAGCTGTCTTCAAAAGAGTATTGTTATAGTAATACTAATCACAATACAATCAAACAGTACAAAATGATCACTTTAAAATTTTTGCAAGATCTTCAGGAGTGCCTCTCATGGGCTCTCAATTATACTCCACAAGATACTGTGGGGCTCATAATCGAAAGAGAAATACGTCCAAAAACCGGCCTAAGTCGGCACTTGGATGAACATTTCTCAAATACGTCCAAGTGCCGATACTAAACACGGGTTTTGGATGTATTTCTAAATGACCTAGACCTTCATAGTGCCACTGAATGACCAAAGCTAAACGGGGTGTTTTGGGAGGAGTGTCGAGGGCGGGAGTGTAGGGGTGTTTCCGTATTTGCACCTGAAGATTAGGCCTCTCTGACTTCATCACCAAGCCTGAACCATTGTCTGCAAGAAATCTTTCTGAACCAATGTCTGCAAGAAACTGTCCAGCATGAATTTTGCAAGAAGAAAGAAGTACACAGCTTTGCTGTTTCTGCCTGATGCATTCTGGGTATGTACCAGAATGTTATAGTATTCAAGGACATCCATCTGTGCCTTCATAATGGGACTGTGTGATTCTGGGGGAAGTTATCCTGTTCTTATCTGTCTAACGGCCCTGGGTCTACCATCCTATAGAAACATAGAAACATAGAAAAAAGCAGCAGAAAAGGGCTATAGCCCACCAAGTCTGCCCATTCCAAGTATCCCCTCCCCTGAATTTACTCCCTTAAAGATCCCATGTGAGTATCCCATTTTCTCTTAAAATCCGTCACGCTGCTGGCCTTTATCACCTGGAGTGGGAGTCTGTTCCAATGATCCACTACTCTTTCGGTGAAGAAGTACTTCCTGGAGTCGCCATGAAACTTCCCTCCCCTGATCTTCAGCGGATGCCCTCTGGTGGTCGAGGGTCCCATGAGCCAGAAGATATCATCTTCTGACTCGATGCGTCCCGTGATGTACTTATATGTTTCAATCATATTTCCCCGTTCTCTTCTTTCCTCAAGTGATACTTTGATATATGATACTTTACACAGAAAGGCTATTCATCTAAGTTCTGTTTCTGGATTGGTCCGAGAAAGTCATCTGATGAGATCCAAGTGAGAAGGTGCTAATTAATAATTAGTCTGTGTTGGGATGCGAGGAAGCTCACATCTTACCACAGGCGTTCTGCACGCGACCTTTTCTTTTAATAATTAGACCTGTGAAGTTACCTCGGGTGACTCTCTGCCTCAGAGAGAGTGATTCGGACTCTAATACAGCTCTGAATTCAACACTAAAAGGAACTTGTCTGCTGATGAATTATAGCCTTACCCAGGACTGACTAACACGTGTGCCAGTTACAAGGAATTTCTTGCATCTCCTGAAGCCAACAAGAAAGTTTTCCATTTCACCTAATTTGCGCCGGAGAGGCTAATCAGATGGTGAGCATACGGAAATTACTCTCTTATCAGCTGGGTTAGATAAGGATCCGATTGTGATAGGACAAGGTTTGTGAAGTTACCTGTGTGATACTGTAATCATTTGTTAATCAGGGATTATTATTATTATAAGGAATTGTGTAGTGTGTATAACAATTAGTGTTACTTAATTATCTAACAATTGTATTGTGATAATTATGTACTGAGTTTCATTTATGTAATCAGATATTTTGTGAACAATATTTAGATATTGCAGCTGGCTTGTGAATTATATTTTTCTATTTTCATAATAAAAGTATTTCTCATTAGCCTGGGTGTGTGTCGTGTAAACAGGCAATAAAGCTGAACCTGGATCAGAGTTTATGGTTTTCCCTAGACAAAACTAACAGAGACATAACTTGTTTATGAAACTGCTTAGTGTACCATAAATCTTCCTACAGGAGTTGGGTGGGACGTGGGCCGGCTTAAACTTAGTTGTACAGCATGAATAACCGAAAGTTATACAGCCCACGATCGACGGAACTTGGACGTTGTGACATGGTCTAAGTCACAAAAAACCACCTAAACTCACCAGAAAAGCACTGAAAACACATAATACAGTCCCTCACACACTACCCCAGTGATCACCGACCCCCCCACCCCCAAAATATTAATCACATCTTTAAAATTCTGCCTCCAGACCATCATCACCTGGCCGCCTGGCATAGGAAAGCCTAGTTATCCAGCACAGAGGCAGCTTAAGTCATCTTGGGGGTGGGTTAGGGACCCATAGAGAGGAGGACCCATGCCCATAAGTTCCTGTAATCACTGCATTGATACTTAAACATGTGTACTGCCCCATACACCCCCAAAACCCTTTTTTACTGGCATATAGGTGGCTCCTGCAGCCATGAGGGCTATTGGGTTGGTAGAGAAGTGGGTCTAGGGGATTCTGGAGATGGTTTGGGGGGCTCACCGTAACCTATAAGGGAGCTGTAGTGAGGAGAAGACATGGCACCCTTTTTGTGAAGTTCACAGCAGTGCCCTGTAAGGTACCCCACTATTTAGGTGCCATGTCTGGGTGTTCAGTCCATCACTTTGCAGACCCCTCCCATGTCCAACAGGGCTTGTTCTAGGCGTTTTTGACTTGGACGAAAAGTTGGATGGAAATGTGGTATAAAGATGGACGATTTAGCGACCTGGATGATCAGATCGGCAGGACGTATAATTAGACGATTTTCGAAACAAAAAAATAGTTGGACGTGTTTTTCGAAAATGTGTCTTAAGCTGTTTTTTACTTTGGACGACTTGTGAGATAGATGTATACGGACTTAGACGTCCCTTTCGATTATGTCCCTCTGTGCATTCAAATTGTCATTTGATCCACTGATATTTCACCTATTCTATAAATGCTTTTATTTAAATGAGTATTGTTCATACATGACTTACCTTGTGTCGCTCTACGTCTTCTTCAAGGAAGTTATCCCATTGTTTCATGGCGTGCTGTCCTGACTCGTATGCAGGGCCGGATTTAGATGAAAAGAGACCCTAGGCTATTCCACTTATGAGACCCTTTCACCTCCCATTTTTAAGTTTGTAAATTACATGAGAGATAATAAAATACATCATTACTGTGATATATATCAATATGTTAAATGAAACATGTTGTTATTGGTACTAACCTTTATAAAAAATGTGACACGGATAATAAATAAAAAAAAGTCGAGAACACTTATTTGGACATTTATTCTCAGCACCATATATAGTACTTGTAACAATAACTAATCAAACATAATACACAACATTGCCCCTTCCTATGGCCATAGTGCCCCCAGTGCATCCTTCCTCATCTCACCCCCCCTCCGATGCCCGCCTGCCTCCCATCCCCCTTCCATTGAACACCCCCCCATGCCATTCTGCCTGCCTGCCTTCCATTAAACCCCCCCACCCCCCTCCGATGCCAGCCTGACTGCCTCCCATCCCCATCCCCCTTCCACTGAAACCCCCACCCCCATCCCCGATGCCAGTCTGGGCCGCCCTGTCCTGACGGTTGCACATTTTGCCTCTCTCCCCGCGGGGCTGGGCTTTGCCCAGCTGTTTCCGGACTGATGTCTTTCCCTCCCCGATCCTCCTCCCAGGGCGAGAAAAAAAAAGGGAGAAGCCGAGTCAGCGCCCTGTTGTGGCCGGAGCCGGCTCCGATCCCGAAGCATAGAATTTCTCCTTATTTTCGGTTCAGTGTTTTAGTGTTCACTGTTTTTAGAATAGTGTAATTTTAATTTTTCAACCTTTACAGAATACTAGCTTAGCATAAATCTCACACCTAACTTGAGGCACAGCATTTAAGCCTACAAAAACCTGCTATAAATGCTGGCACTCAACTAATTGCAGCTACGAAACGGTAATCAAATGACATTATTTTAAAATATAGCGCCTAAATCCTGGTAATGCCTCCTGCCCATCCATGTCCCTCTCATGGCCCCACCCCCTTTTGAGTTGCACACGTTAAAATTTAAGCTTTCATTTTATAGAATAGTGTGGAAAGAAAATCTGTGTGCCAATTAACACTAATTATTGAGTATTAATGCCTTGTTAACTAATTAATTTGCACATGGATATAGAATCTGCACCCAATTTTGTGCATCCAACTTTGGACAACATATACCAAATCCACTAGAATGTCTCCATAGTGCATGTATGTGTAATGGTTTGCTCATGGTAATATGCAAAAAAGAATTATCCTTGTCAAATTTTCTCTCCATAAGGCTTATTTTTGTCCACTTGGTATGTCTTACTGGTATGTCTTACTCATGTGTCAAATTTCAGCTTGATTAGACAATATTTAGAGGTCACCCCAGCACACACTGTTTGCTTCTGTATTGTGTATGTAGGTGATTTCACATAATTACTTTATATGGCATCATTTTTTTTTTTTTTTTTTTTTTTTTTTTCAGTTCAATATTTTTTATTAAGTTTTATGAAAAGATACAGTCCAAATATATTTTCAGATATATGTAAGACACTGGGATCTCGAAACTTATAACATTTAGTGTGACATAGCAGTAACTACAATCAATTATAATTAGGTTTGAAATCTTCTAAGAGAACCAAAGTACTTGGACTGCTTATAAGAAAACAGTAAAGAAAGAAAGAAGGAGAGAAAAGAGAAAGTAAAGAGAAGAAGAGAAAGAGAGAGAGAAAGAGATAGAGAGAAAGACAGGAGTGTCTATGAAATAGAACTAACATAGGAGTCTAAGAATTTCCAAGGCGAGTTGCATAGTGTCATGTTCATGGATAGTCGAGCAATATTTTTCTTCTCATAAGCATATGATTCAAATTTATGATACATGCACAAAGATTTCCACCAAAAAGTATAATCCAATGATGAAGAGGATTTCCAATTCTTTAATATATGCATAAGGGCAGTCACAAACATAGTGTCAATAAGTTTAGGAGGACAGTTCGAAAGAATAAAGCAGGGGTGCTGGGATCTGAGAATTATAATATCCAAGGTAAGTTCATCCGAACAGTTAGTAACATGTTTTATAGTGTCCCAAATGCGAGACCAGAAGGAGCGAACTGGAGTACAATGGAAGAGCATATGATCAAGGGTTCCGGCCTCCTTCATACAATTCCAGCATATAGAGTCTTGTTTAAGTTTGGCTTTCCACATCCGAAAAGGAGTCCATACCGCATTCCACATGACGAAGAACATTGATTGTGAAACTCTGGAGGATAAGAGAGGTCGATTTGTCGAGGACCAAAAAAGATCCCAGTCAACATCAGTAAGAGGGGTTGTTAGTATGAGGAGAAAAAATAAAGGAGTTGTCCCTTAGTATGCTGTAAAATAAAGAGATTGCTTTGCCTTTCGATATAGCCAGTAAAGACCAATGGCGTATAGTGTGAATGGATGACTCAAAGTCAAATCGTAGGGGCTGAGAAGATATTGCTTCAGTGAGGGAAAGCCATTGAGAAAACGTGGAAGGTGGTAATAGGTATGTAGAGCAGAGTGTGTTAAAGGGAACAATAGAAGTCTGAGTAGTTATTTGATGAGGAAACCACAGCCCAGCCCGCTGCCATCTTTTCCATGAAAGTGATTTTCCATTGTGTTGGAGTTTGGGGTTGTTCCAAATAGACATAAATGGGCTATCTTTGATTGAAATTTCTGCTGTCGCATCTAATAGATGAAGGGCATGCTGCGTCGCACTCAACAGAGAGTATCTTCTCAGGTGTCTAGGGATTGGAATTGTTGCCATACAAGAGACATGTAGTGGTGTACATATAAATCGTTCTATCTCAAACCAAGCTGGAGGGTCCTGAGAACAGGGGTCCGTGATCCAATAAGCTCCATATTTGGCCATTGATGCAATATAGTAAAAGTAGAAATCTGGTAAATTTAAACCACCATTAACTTTGGAGGCTTTCAATTTGGCAAGAGCAATTCGAGGCTTTTTCTTATTCCAAACAAATTCAGAAATTTTTTTATCCAGCCAATGAAAAAATGTTTTCTTACATAAAGATGGGAGCATTGAGAGGATATAGTTTATTTGGGGGGCAAGAGTCATTTTGATGGAAGCAATCCTGCCCCACCAAGATAAATACAGTGGAGACCAACGAGATATTGTGTTCAGGACTATGTTTTTGATTTTAGATAGGTTAAGATCTTGAGCGTGAATTGGATCTTTATGTATCAAGACACCTAGGTATTTCACAGCTTCATACGACCATGGGAAAGAAAATTGAGTGAGGTCTGAGGAAGAGATATGATCATTAAGGGGAAAAATCTCCGATTTTTCCCAATTAACTGAGTATCCAGAAAGTAAGGAGTATTGAGAGACAATGTTGACGAAAGCTGGAAGGGAATTAGTAGGATCTTGGATAAAGAGAAGAACGTCATCAGCATATGCCGCTAATTTAATCTGTCTAGAGGAAGTGGAAATGCCTTTAATTGAGGGACATTGACGAATGGCCGAAAGGAGAGGTTCTAGAGCTAGGTTGAATAATAAGGGGGAGAGTGGACAGCCTTGGCGAGTGCCCCTGTGAAGTGAAAATTTGTTGGAAAGAGAATTATTAATCAAGATCTGTACCCGAAAACTGGCTCCTTGGGAAGTCAGTCTGTCAGCTGTCAACTGCTAGACTGCCACGTGGACTGGATGTTCCTATTCAGAGCAGTTTCAGATGACAGCACGACGACTCAGCAATGTAATTGACTTGGCTTTGTTTGTCAGTCTTGTGTACGTTCGACAATGGAATGAAGCGCCAATGGGAATTAGGGCTCCATACAATGACATTGAACTGTTGTCTACTCTCAGCATATATCCGAATAAAATTGTTGCAAACAAAGCGCTCACAGCAATTTCCAGACATCCGTGGTTTGTGTCCGAGCACCTAGCAGCACTTGCCTTTTATGATAACAGAATCGCACCAGAGACAAAGTTACAAATGGTGTGAAACTTAGTGTCCACCATTACCAGACATTCCACGACGTCTCATGCGTACAAATGAAACGGAACCTGTGACCTTTGAAAGTCTTGTAACACGGAGAACACAGTCATTTTTTGATCTCTTGATTGAAGGAGGATCAACCAAAATGAAAATATTCCTGAAGAAATATCCCACAGAATGGGCTGATGATCCAATTTTCAAGGAACTTTAGAATCGGGCATCCAAACTGACTACACTGAAAACTCCCATTCTACTTCCCATTTTCAGTCTTCGGGAGTTTTCAGTGTAGTGGAGGAGTTCTCCCCCCCCCCCCTTAGAGCGCAAAAGGGAAGGCCTCAAAGCAGCGGCGCGCTTTTCTCCTGCGCTCAAATGTCGGCATGGGATTGTCAGCATGCCGTTGTCCTCCGCAATTTTGACACATCACCACTCCTACCCCTCCCCGCTGCATGCACACCTTCACTGCCAGCCCCGTACCTCTAGCTCTTCCCCAGTATGAGCATCAGCTCCAACCTGCTGCTCATGGTGGCCTCAGGGAAACAGAAAATGATGTCAGGAGAGCCAAGGCCAGCGTGGGCAGTAAGCTGGAGATGCTGCTTATGCCGGGGAAGTTTAAAAGGGTATGGAGGAAGGGATCACACGGCAAGGGGTGGGGAAGGAGTGGGGAGCAGAGAAGATGGCATGGAGCAGCACCTCCCTGGGCGCCTCCCATCCTTGTAATCCACTGGTGGGAGTGATGAGAAAGAAGAGAGAAGGAGCAATGTGGATGGATGGGGAGGAAAGTGAAATGCTGAACTGGAAGAGGGGAGAGAAGAGAAATGGGAGATGCTTTGCTGGGAAGGAGGGGAGATGAGGATGTCGATTTACAGATTTCAGTGGTGCACCAGATAACCTAGATGACCTAGTAGGCCGTGAGAGCCAGCTTTGGGAAGTTGTCTTACATTAATCTGATGCTGAGGATCAGACATATGTACAGTAAATGTGTGCCCTACCCATACTCTGACCAAACTCTGCCCACGTGAATACCTACCTGCAAAGTACATGCTATCGAAAATTGGCAGTACTTAAACAATATTGTGTAGCTGCAAAATGGTCATTCATGCATGTATCAAAATAAATGTACCTTATATAATTACCTCCCATATGTACACTACTTTTTATTGACCATAAATACTATGGGGCTCATAATCAAAAGAGAAAAACATCCAAAAACCGACCTAAGTCGGCACTTGGACAAACATTTCTCAAAAACGTCCAAGCGCCGATAATAAAACCGGGTTTTGGATGTATTAAAAACAACCTAGGCCTTCATAGTCCAAAGCTAAACGGGGCGTTTCAGGAGGCGTGTCGAGGGCGGGAGTTGGGCGGGACTTAGACTTAGTCGTACAGCATGTATAACTGAAAGTTTAATAACAGAGCCTAGATGGAACTTGGACGTTGTGACTTAGACCATGTAAAACATGGTCTCAGTCACAAAAACCCACCTAAACTCACCAGATAAGCACTGCAAACACATAACACAGACCCCCACACACTACCCCAGTGATCTCCAACCCCCCATCCCCATAAAAATTTTATTCACAACTTTAAATTTCAGCCTCTAGACCATCATCACCTGGCCGCCTGGCATAGGAAAACCTAGTCGTCCAGCACAGAGGCAGCTTAAGTCATCTTGGGGATGGGTTAGGGACCCATAGAGAGAAGGACCCATGCCCATAAGCCCCTGTAATCACTGCATTGATACTGAAACATGTGCACTGCCCTATACACCCCCAAAACCATTTTTTACAGGCATATAAATGGCTCCTGCAGCCATACGGGCAATTGGGGTGGTAGATAAGGGGGTCTAGGGGATTCTGGAGGTGGTTTGGGGGGCTCACCATCACCTATAAGTGAGCTGTAGTGAGGAGAAGCCATGGCACCCTTTTTGTGAAGTTCATAGCGGTGCCCTGTATGGTACCCCACTATTTAGGTGGCATGTCTGGGTGTTCAGTCCATCACTTTGCAGACCCCTCCCACATCCAACATGGCTTGTTCTAGGCGTTTTGGACTTGGACGGAATGTTGGACGGAAATGTGGTATAAAGATAGACGATTTAGTGGCTTGGAGGATCAGATCGGCAGGACGTATAATTAGATGATTTTCGAAAGTAAAAAAAAGTTGGATGTATCTTTCGAAAATGTTTTCTTAGGCTCTTTTTAACTTTGGATGACTTGAGATATGAACCTAAACGGATTTAGACGTCCCTTTTGATTATGCCCCTCCACATTTGTGGGGAACAATAATAAAGTTGAACACACCACTGGTGCCCACTTCTTGCCTTTTCCCCTCATAATATCCTGCTAGTTTAGGTCTTGAACTTTGCCTCTCCCTATCCACCAGGACCCTTTATATATATTTTTTTAATAAATTGGTAAGCCTTTATCCTGTCTTGCTCTGGAATAGATCCTCAAGCAACTCATAAATTTCTTTGTGTAGAACAACAAGGGTCACTAGACTTCACTCCCATAGAGACTGGCTCTAAAAGATATATAATATAAAACATCACAGAAATTTTTTCAATTACCAAAAGTGTGGAATTCGCTTCCTCCCGAAATACACACAACCACCCTATATACACTATTTTGCAAAAACCTAAAACCTATGTTTTTTTAAGAACTCTCTCCAAAGGGCTTAAAGGAACAGAGACCAACACAGGATACCTAGAAAAGATGATGTGAACCATCAGCTACTATTGTGATTAATTACCCTACATAGACTGTACATTTCATAATTTTTATGTAATATGTATAATGCTATTAGGGGCATTTTTGAATCAATACGACATCCGAAAAACAGTATAAATCAGCATTTGGACATTTTTCTTGCCAAAACATCCAAGTGCTGATTTTTAAAACCATCTTTCTGGAGGTCTTGTGAGGTGTCCTAGCTGCTGTGCATCCAAACCTAAAAAGGGGGGGGGGGGGAGATAGTGTAGGAGGCATGTTCTGTTCAGGCTTTGGGCGGGCTTAAACTTGGACGTCTTGCGTAATAATCAAACCTTTCCCAAGACATACTGAATGGAGCTTAGACATTCAGAGTTAGACCTGTTTTAAATGTGTTTTAAGTGCCAAAAAGGTACCCAAATTGACCATACAACCACTGGAGGGATTGCATATACACACACTCCCCCAGTGGTCACTGACCCCCGCCCATCCCCCTCCCAAATCTGAATGAAACAGTACATACCTGTCTCTAGAACGGTGATGGGATAATCGCGCGCCAGGCGCCAGCGCGCCGACAATCCAGCGCCATCAATTCGGCGCAAGGCAGAAGCATGCGGGGGAAAAATAATTTTTAAAGAGCTCCAACTGGGGGTTTGAGGTGGCAACCCCCCCACTTTATTGGTTAGTGTTCGAGCTGTCGTTGCAGGGGGTGTGGGGGGTGAAACCCCCCACATTATAGAGAAAACGGGAACTTTTCCCGAAAAAAATCAGAAAAAGTTCAGTTTTCTCTATAATGAAGGTTTCCAACCCCCCAAACCCCCCTCCAACAGCAGCGCAAACACTAAACAATAAAGTGGGGGGAGGGTTGCCACCCCAAACCCCCCCGTCAGAGCTCTTAAAAAAATTACTTTTTCCCCCGCGCACTTCTGTTTTGCGCTGAATTGTCGGTGCTGGATTGTCAGCGCGCTGGCGTCTTGCGCGCCACTGACTATGGACCATCTAGAACAGCAGCACCTATGGGAAATCCTAGTAGAGCATCACATAGGTGTCTTAAATAGTCTAGTGAGTAGGCTAATGAGCCATAGAGGACCCAGGCCCATAAGCCACTCTAACCACTGCATTTATGGTTGAAAGTGTGAGCCCATCAAAACCCACCAAAATCCTACCATACTTCCATATAGGTGCTACCGGCAGCCATAAGGGCTATTGGGGTGGTAGACAAGTGGGTATAGTAGATTTGAAGGGAGTTTGGAGGGCTCACCATACATTAGAAGGGGGTAATAGTGAAATATACTTCTGGCACACTTCATGTGAAGTTTACAGCAGTGCCTTCTAAGGTGTCCCGCTGTTCTATGGGCATGTCTATGTGGCCAGTCCATTACAACACTGACCCCTCCCACGTCTAAATGGTCTGGATTTGGACATTTTGAACTTGGACGGTTTTGTGGTCGAAAATGATGAACAAAGATGGACATCCTAAGGTTGGATGTCCTGGCGGCCAAGATGTTTAAATAGGCAATTTTAAAAAGAAATTGGGAAGTCTTGCGCTGTTGTCAGTTTCAAAAATGGCCGTTTCTCTGCCTCCAACTTACGGAAAATGTCCGAAATCAGACTTAGATGTATTATCAAAAATGCCTCTCCATGTATAATGTCTAATCTGATATAGAAATCTATGTAATATTGAGCTACTTATAACCTGCCTAGAACTCTGATCTATGAGGATTCGGCGTAACATAACATAATATTATATGTAGTCCAGGTAACTTTACTTGGAGAGCATTGAACATAGAAACATTGGTGGTGTAGGGTAAAAATTAACTACATTCCTAGTTTGCTTCCCTCTTTTCCAATTTAGTCAAATTTTAAGCAGTCTGAGGGCTGCACTTTAAAAAAAACAAAGGCTCTCTTTTACTAAACTGATTACTGTGGTGGCCCATGGTAATTGAACCGAAGCCCACTGATAATTAATGGACTTCAGTGCCATTGCCGTGCCGCAGTTGCTAGCACAGTTTTGTAAAAGTGGGGGGTACACTTCTCCCTCTGTATTCGCAGTGGATGCAGGTGGAACATAGCCGCGAATATGGAAAAACTGCAAATAACATTTTATATGTTATTTGAAGTTTTTGTAACAGCCAGCGTTTTTATTATTGAAACCGCAAATAATTTTTCAACTATTCCTGACCTGTTCCTGAAGGAGAGGCAATATCTCAGCGATTTTCAGGCTGATAGCAGGCAAGCAGCGATTTTCAGGATAATAGCGATTTTCCCAATGCATGCTGGGAAGCAGCATTTCTCTCTATGGACGCTGGGAAGCAGCGTTTTTCTCTGTGCACACTGGGAAGCTGGGAAGCAGCGATTTTGAGGATGAAAGATTTGAAGCAGCAATTTTTAGAATGAATGTTGGTAAGCGCTAATCTTTTTTATCAGTACATGATGTAATTTGGGGGGGCGGAGTCAGCATGCAAAAAATCGTGAAGTTTCAAGTTTAATTAAAATTTCTTATACCACCTAATCAGCCTTCTAGGCGGTATACAAAATCATAAAAGCATACAATAGCTAAAATATAAATTTAAGAAGACAGAGAATGACAAAGACTTTTGGAGACATAAAACGTGACGAATGGGAACAAGAGGAAAATGGGCATGAACTACAATTTTGAAGGTAAAAGATAACAATTTAGGGGGAAAACAGTAGGAGGGGAAGTAGAAATAAAATCATTCTAGGTTGCCCTTAAAAGGGCAATTAAATCTCAAAGGCATCAATAAAAAGAAATGTCTTTAGCTTTATCTTGAATTGATTAAGAATTAATTCTTTGCGTAAATAAGCTGGGATACTATTCCAAAGAGAAGGAGCAGTCACAGAATAAGCGAAAATGCAAGTGCAGAAACCGCAAATACGGAGGGAGAAGTGTAATATTTTTCTTGGTAACTCCCAGGCCCTGAGAGCAGAAGGGCTGCTCTGTCCATTTTCTACCATGCTTTTTATAGAAAAAGAAATGAAAAATGTTGTCAGACACAGATGACAGTCAGCTCTTACTGCTAGCTTAGTTTATGAATTTTCCCCAATGAAAGCAGGTCAGTGTGATGGAACAGTGACAGCTTGGCTCTCCCCAGCTGCTTTCTTGGTTGGAATCATTACAGTGTATCTTAGCTTCTTTTGTACACCTGTAGGATAACTGCTACTCAAAAGTTTATTGATTTCTAGAGTGACTGTGCTGTTTTCTGATTACATGCTCACCTTTGTTAATCCTCTTTTCTTATTTGTGACATTTTTACCAGTTCAGAAAAAGGAGTCAAGCAGAAATTTTAGAAAACTGTTGAAAACTTATCTTTTTGCACATGCATTTTTCTGCCAGCTGTATCTCATTTTATATTGAATATCTAATCATTTATTAGAATGAGGATATAATGTTTACATTTAGACCTCTGTCTCCTTTTGCTCTTGTCTGCGACATGAATTTTAAGATTTTTTTCGTGTACTCAAAGATTGTGTATGTTCATTGTGAGCTGCTTTGGCTAAAAGCGGAATACAAATGTTTTAAATAAATAAATAAATAACAAAACCAAGTTGCATGGCTAGTTTTCAACCCTTTAACCTTCAACTGCTGTTGAGGTCTATAGATCATCCATTACAATTCGATTAATGAAAGAATTCCCCATCCCAATTTTACTGCACACCCTCTCTTCTTCTTCCTCTTCCCTCACACCTCCACTCCCCTTCTCCATCCCCTTTTCTGCCTACTCCCATCTATCCATTCATTCCAAAACAGGAGGCTTCAATTAGTTCACTCAGTCATCAGCAGAAGTGAGCATACAATGGGCCACAATAAGTAGGCCTCACCCAGGCCTGCCATGGCTTTGAAGCAGCGATTTGCTCACCCCGGGAGAAACTAAACAAATGCTAATTTCACCTGCACTCAATCGGCTTTTTATTCATTTCTGCTTTTTCTTTTTTCTTTTCCCTTCCCTTTTTCAGATTTGGAAAGTAGATGGTTGAACAGGCTAGTTGAATCTGACAGACTGAATAAAGAAAATGCGTGTAGCTGAATGGAAAGAGTACATGCATGCATTATGTTCACTTATGCATCCACTCCTACAATGTATTGCCTCCTTACAAACTTTATTTTAGCATGGGCTAATGATTGCCCTAAAATATATTATATTTAACTTACACCTTGTTTAGTAGCATTTCAAGGTGAGTTACATTCAGTTATTTCCTTGTTGAGTTTACAATCCAAGGGGCGCTTTCACCAAAATACTCTAAGTTCTAACAGGGGCTTAGCATATGAAATAAGGCTTACCACAAAATTCATGACAGCATTTTGTAGTACGAGGGTGATTTGAAAAGTCTGGCAAAATGGCAAGTTAAATAACGTAGTCTCCATCGAGAGCTAAATACACTTAGGGCTCCTTTTACAAAGGTGCGTTAGGGCCTTAACGCGCGGAAATGCCCCGCGTGCGCTAGCCGCTACCGCATCCTCTTGAGGAGGCGGTAGTTTTTCAGATAGCGCACACTATAGTGCCCGCTAATCTGGTGCCTGCGCTAAAAACGCTAGCGCACCTTTGTAATAGGAGCCCTTAGTCCGGTGATTTTCCAGGTTTTTTTGTAAACCATTTTTCCTATGAAACAAAAAAACCTGGAAACTCGCTGGACTATGTGTATAGCCCTCGATGGAGATTACATTGTTTAACTTGCTTTTTTATCAAACTTTTCAAACAACCTCATAATTTCCCTGTCAGTACATGTTAACCACACACTATTTATTTGGGGAGGAAGTTTTTTGTGAGGGGCATATCATGAATGGGGAATGGGTACGGAAGCATTCTGATTAGTGTGCACTAATTGGATAATGCTGATAATGTGGGAGCACTCATGCGGAAATTCTCTAACCAGCGCTTAATTAGCAAATGCCATTTGAAATGGCAATTAACGTAAAAGTTGAAGTGCTTACCAGTGGCTACACAAAAGGCACCAGAATTGCACCTTTGGAGGCACCTAACACCATTATAGACGCTAACTGTGCAGAGCAGCCCGGTAAAGAGGGGAGGATTTGTGCCTGGTACCTGCTCAGAAGAGCAAAGCAGTAGGCACAACTCCTCTCCCATCCCTCTTGACATAGCTCCGGGTTTGTTTATTTTTGCTGGTTCCTTCTGCTGCTGTGCACCCTTGTGCCAGGAATGTTGAGGGGGTGCCAGCAGGAGGGAGTGGGCATCCTTCCTGCCGTGAACAGTAAGGGGGGGGGGGTTCAGGGGTGGCGGCGGGAGAGAGTGGGCATGCCTCCTGCCGGCCGGCTTGTGGCGGGGTTCAGGGGTTCCCTGCTGCAGCCGCTCAGCTGATCATGGCAGGGAAATTTCCTTGCTGCGATCAGTTTAGCAGCCGCGTGTATTTGAAATGTAGACCAGCATTTCAATGGCCTACAGTTCAGGCGCCTTTCCTGGCCCAGGGAGACACCTAGGGCTACTTAAGCTTGCCTCAAGCTACTTCCGGCGAAACCACACCCATGCCCAGCTATGGATGAGCTTAAGTGTCTCTATGCACCTCTCTATACCCACAACAGATGCCTACAGTGTAGACGGCCTGTCTCAGGTTGTTTGTTTTATTTAGAAAGCGTACATCCCGAATGGCTGGTTAGACAGCGGTAGGACGCCTACCGCCGCCTATAATTGGGATGCTGTTTATAGAATTTGGCTTTTATTGTAGTTCTGAAGAGGAACTCTACCTCCATTCCTAGTGCCTGAGGAGATGAGGGGGCAGCAGATTGCCTTGAGCCATCCCTGATAATAATGACAGTGCTGACATTAGTTATTTGATGGTCACAGCTGAGATTTCATTCAGAAGCAGCAAAGCATAGTAATTAAAATATATTTATATGTATGTACAGTATATATTTCTTAATGCATGATATGTAATATTCTTACAGATATCTAAATTTGTGTTTTTTTAATATGACAACTGATTGTATTGCACTTCACAATTTTAATATTTTTTGAACGTACATCTAGCAATGCTATAAAAATGATAATAGTAGTTGTAGTAACATCTCCTCCCCGCAATTAGGGAGGAAGTTATCACAGTGCGGGTGATTTACTATGGTAGACCCACAGGTTGATGACTAACATGGTAAATGAATAACACTGCTTGTGAGCCATCCCAAAAGCAGTACTATTTTAGCAGCCTGGAGCATCAGGTTGCCAAGCTGTGGCCCATTGTTCCTGGTCGTGACCTCATGCATTCCCTCCTATGCACATTCCTACCCCTGATGCTCTCCCCCCCACCCCAAACCCCCTATTCCCAGAAAATCCAAGGCTCTCTTCCCCTACACCGCACCCCCACAATGTTCAAGACCCCTACCTCCCACATTTGCCAATATCCCTAAATAAAATCAAAAAATTATTGGGAAGAAAGAATGTGTATGTTTTGAATGCAGAGATCAAAAGTAGATATGTCAACATAAGATGAAATGATCCCTTTTGTTATACAGTGATACACACTATGAAATTACTAAATATGCTCAGAGTTGTGCAGTCTTGCCAAGGACAGAAGTTCCTATAGCAAGACCCACCACCCAATCATCACATATATAAAAAATACAAGTGAATATTTCTGAATTAGTGACTTCGCTGTATTGAATTAAGTTTTGGTGGACAGTACTGTGATCCCATTATTCTCCACCATCATGTCCCCTAACCCATAGGCAGAGAGCTAATCATACAATGGTATAGACCAGTGTTCTTCAACAGCTGGTCCGTGGACCGGTGCCAGTCCACAGAAATTTCCTGCCGGTCCACAGGGCCGGCACGTGCATCTGGCCCGAGACAGTGTTCTTCAGCCGCCAGTCCACGGTGCGATTGATGCAGCGTTGCCTTCGGGCTGGCTCCCTCTTTCTCAGCGCTGCAGTGCACAAAGACACGGGCAGCAGCTCCTACATGCTTCCCGCGCCTAAACCGGAAGCCTTCTCTCTGACGTCGCGCGAAGAGCCGCTGCCTGTGTCTAGAATACCACTACATCACCTCCATAAGCTGCACAGGTGGGGTCTTAGGTGCCTGGGCCAACCAGAATCAGCCCAGTATCCTTAGGCCCTACCTGTGGGTGGGGTTTGAGCCATCTGGGCCAATTAGGCCCTTAGGCCCGCCATTCGAGGGATGGCTAGCCTGCTGGACAGACGGGCTTGGGACCCGTTTGTTCAGTCAACTTGTACAGGTACGGGGAGGAGGGTTGGGGGGGGTTGAGGGGTCGGCAGGGGGAGATTGGGGGTTCATGGGGGGCTATCGTGGGAGGGGGGTGCGTCGAGGGCAGGAGGGCCTGGGATCCCTCCTGCCCGTATCTTAGTGAGGGTGAGGGGTAGGGGGTTGCCTGGGCAGGTGGGGTTTGGCTCCCTCCTGCCCAGATCGTAGTTGGCCGTGGTGGGGGGTTACCTGGTAGGAGGGCTTGGGCTCCCTCCTGGACCGATTGTAATCGGCAGGGGGGGGGGTCGCAGCTCGCCGGGACAGGAGGGCTTGGGCTCCCTCTTGCCCTGATCTTGTTAGGGAAGGGGGGGTTGCGGCTTGCCGGGGCAGGAGGGCTTGGGCTCCCTCTTGCCCCAATCTTGTCATGGAGGCCGCGGCTCTCCAGGGCAGGAGGGCTTGGGCTCTCTCCTGCCCGGATCATTGTCAGGGGGGGGGGGGTGATGCATAGCGGCAGGAGAGATTGGCTATCTCCCCTGTAGCAATGCAATCACCCCTCTACCCGAATTGCCACAAACCATGGCAGGAGAGATTGGGCATCTCTCCTGCTGTGGGTTGCAGCAGTTCGGGTAGAGGGGTGATTGCATCGTGGTAAGGGAAATGAGACATCTCTCCTGCCATGATGATTGCGGTGGTGGTGGGGGGGGGGTAGGTTGCCATGCCACTGAGCTGATTGCGCCAGCCGCCATCAGCTTAGCGGGCCCTTTTCAGCACTTATACCTGTTTTGACTTGGTCTAAGTCAAAACTTATAAGTACCGACTAGGCAACCTGTCAAAAGGTTTGATTGTACCTGCTGTATGCCTAGGTGTAGGTCAGCCCATCTCCCGCCCACCTCGCACCCTTTCCCCGCCTCTAAAAACGCCTCTTTTCGCTCTATGCATTTAGAGGCAGGGGAAAGGCCTAAGCTGGTTTTAGATATGTCTAAAACCAGCTTTGGTTATGGTTACTTGGACGATCAGGCTTTTTGATTGTCCAAGTACCCATTTAGGCCACTTTTTAGATGGATTTTTTTTTATTATGAGCCCCGTAACATTTAAAAAAAATTTTTTGATATGGTTTGCACCAGAACTCAATATATCCTTTGCACAATTATTCAACTAAATGAAGCATCGTGGTAAACTTTTCTTCTGTGGTAAAATCCCAAACTGGTATATAGTTCTGCTGGAATCTATGTACCTTGGAAAACTAATCCTCCTTCCCCGACAGGAAAGAATTCCAGGAGTATGGGACATTTAATGACCACTGATCTCCCTCAAAAGCCCTTGTATGTAACTGGTGAGTGGAACAAATGCTGCAAGACTAATTTAATCTAGATAGGTGTTTCTGAAGCATCAGTAATGACCGCTGAGAGTTCCATGCCAAAGGAACAACTTTATTGCCAAGCCCAGAGTAACAACACTTTAGACAGAGGACCAGAGATTATGAGTATGTAAGCAACCACAAGATGGCAGCAGTCTCTAACATAGTAACATAGTAAATGACAGCAGATAAAGAAAGACCTGAATGGTCCATCCAGCCCACCCAATAGTCACAGGAATTGTCTTTTTTTCTTTGATATTTCTGGAACATAGGCCATAGAATCTGCCCGGTACTTTCCTTAGGTTCCAACTACTGGAGTTGTTGTCAAAGCTCACTCCAGCCTATCTAGTATTGCCAGATTTTACATTTGTAAAATTCAGAACCCTAGACTTGCCCCCAGGCCCGCCCATCCCTGCCCCGTTATGCCCCAGTCCTGCCCCTAATCCTGCCCCCACTACTTGCTCTGGTCGGGCAGGAGGGCATCCGTTCATGTGCAGATGCCTTCTTGCCCGACACAATTTCGGAGGAAGCTTTTCAAAACTCAGACAAAATGCTGAGTTTTGAAAACCCGTCCGGACCCCCGACATGTCCTCAAAAGGAGAACATGTCTGGGGAAATTCAGACATCTGGTAACCCTATGCCTATCCAAAATATCTTGTCATTTGCAGGATTACAGGAGTTTCCATTGAAGCGCTCCCCAGCCCATCCTAAACCGGCCTTGGTTCTTCATTTTATACCATTCATTTTCTAATTAGAGATCCTATGGGGCTCATAATCAAAAGAAAAAAAAATTAAAAAACCAGCCTAAGTTGGCACTTGGATGATCATAAACGAAAGACACCCAAGTGCTGATAATCAAACCGGGTTTTGGATGTATTTCTAAACTACTTAGGCCTTCATAGTGCCGCTGAACGACCATAGCTAAACGGGGCGTTTCAGGAGGAGTGTTGAGGGCTGGATTTGGGTGGGACGTGGGCAGGCTTAGAATTAGTCACACTCCATGTATAACCGAAAGTTATACAGCACAGGATCGATGAAACTTGGATGTTATGACTTAGACCATTTAAAACATGGTCTGAGTCACAAAAACCCACCTAAAGTGACCAGATAAACACTGCAAACACATAATACTGACCCCCACACACTACTTCAGTGATCACCGACCCCCCCTATAAAAAAGTTAATCACAACTAGAAAATTGTGCCTCCAGAACATCATCACCTAGTAGCCTGGCATAGGAAAGCCTAGTCGTGCTGCACAGAGGCGTCTTAAACCGTCTTGGGGGTGGGTTAGAGACCCATAGAGAGGTGGCCCCATGCCCATAAGCTCCTGTAATCACTGCATTGATATTGAAACATATGCACTCTCCTATACACCCCAAAACCCTTTTTTACTATCATATATGTGACTCCTGCAGCCATAAGGGCAGGGCCGGATTTAAATGAAAAGAGGCCCTAGGCTATTCCACTTATGAGGCCCTTTCACCTCCCATTTTTAAGTTTGTAAATTACATGAGAGATAATAAAATACATCATTACTGTGATATATAAATAAAAAAAGTCGAGAACACTTATTTGGACATTTATTCTCAGCACCATATATAGTTCAGTATTTTAGTGTTCACTGTTTTTAGAATAGTATAATTTTAATTTTGCTAACAATTTGAATGTAGGCCCCCTCTTGATCTTGAGGCCCTAGGCTGAAGCCTAGTTAGCCTATAGGAAAATCCGGCCCTGCATAAGGGTTATTAGGGTGGTAGATAAGTGGGTCTAGGGGATTCTGGAGGTAGGTTTGGGGGGCTCACCATGACCTATAAGGGAGCTGTAGTGAGATGAAGACATGGTACCCTTTTTGTGAAGTTCACAGCAGTGCCCTGTAAGGTACTCCACTATTTAGGTGCCATGTCTGGGTGTTCAATCCATCACTTTGCAGACCCCTCCCACGTCCAATAGGATGAAAATGTGGTATAAAGATGGACGATTTAGCGGCTTGGACGATCAGATTGGCAGGATGTATAGTTAGACGATTTTCGAAACGAAAAAAATTTGGATGTATTTTTTGAAAATGTGTCCTAAGCTATTTTTTACTTTGGACGACTTGCGACTTGGACGAAACAGACGTTTCTTTCAATTATGCCTCTCCACGTGTTCATCTCATGCTTTTTTGAATGCCGTCACCATTTTCATTTCCATCACCAACTACCCTCTCCACGGTAGACTTAGACCACCCCACAACTCAGTTCAGGTGCTCTAGTTTTACCATTTTTCCTTCTCTGAAAAAGAGTTTTTTCAAAATGAATACCTTTCAAGTATTTAAATGTCTGTATCATATCCCCCTATCCCTCCTCTTCTCTCCACTACAGTACTGTACACCTATTCAGGTCATCCAGTCTCTTCTCATACATCTTTTGGTGCAAGTTCTATATCATTGTTGTTGCCTTCCTCTGGACCACTTCAAGTCTTTTTACATCCTTAGCCAGATGCAGCCTCTCAAATTGAACACAATACTTCAAGTAGGGCATCACCAACAACTTACACAGGATCATCAACACCTCCTTTTTTTTGCTGGTTATGCCTATCTCTATACTGCTTAACTTTCTTCTAGCTACAGCCACTTCCTTGTCACACCATATGATTTATGTCCAAGGTGACGTTTTGTTAATGGTACCCCTTAGTGAGTAGCACTGCTTACTATATAAAAAAGTTCATTCGTAGCCACAATTCATAAAAAGAATACTTAGCTCAAATGCAGAAAATCACACAAAGAATAAATATTACCACTCGACAGAGCTCCGTTTCGCCACCTTCGTCAGGAGCGGAGATTGCCAACAATAATGTAAGAAGCCGACATCCACTATTAAGGCTTGTCGGTGCGAGCTTCCCAAGCATATAACAATCAAAACGCTAGAAAAGAGGAAATGGTAATGGCTTCTTCAGAATTTAAGAATGCCTTGGAGAACCCATGAGAACAACGCACCGTGATAAACGTGGTGACGTAAAAAATAACGTCATCATGTAAAAAAAACATATAAACATAAAAAACGTAAAACTAGAATACATGAATGAAGTTAATGAAATGAATGGAAAGCACTGAAAGTGCCATAGATGTTAAAGAAAAATCTTAAACAAAATAATCAAAATAAGAGAAAAAAAGAGAAAAAATGAAACATATATCATATTAACCACCAGAGAAAAATGACAAGCAGAACAAAATTAGCTGGTGAAACATCTGTCTACATTTTCATTGAGTCCAATAGGGGCATACGATTTTAAATAGAAAATCCAAAAGTTTCCCGCTTGAGGAGGTAAGTGTGTCTGTCCCCATTGAAACTTGTAGGAATCTGTTCCGAAATGCACCATTGAAGTTGAGAAAAGACATGTTGGTGGGTCATATTATGAGCCACCATGGGCGCAGTAGATTTGCCTGTTGTCAAACAACTACGGTGTTCAATTAACCTAGGGCTCCTTTTACGAAGCCGCGTTAGTGGTTTAACGCGCGTAATAATGCCGTCTCTTGAGCAGGCGGTAGTTATTTGGCTAGCGCGGGGGTTAGCGCGTGATTATAAGTCACACGCGCTGAAGCTGCTAATGCGGCTTCATAAAAGGAGCCCTTAGTCTTTATACTACGAGTAGTACAACCCACATATATTAGTCCACTAGGACAGGAAATTACATAAACCACAAACTTAGACTCACAAGTTGTATGAGACCTGAGTTGGAAGATTTTCTTTGTGATGGGATGAACCCATTGATTGCCTCAAACTGACATATCACATACAGAGCATTTACCACAGGGAGAATGATAACCAGAGCCCATGATGGACTGTTGTCTAGTTTGAAAATCAGAAGAAACAAAGGGCAGGGCAGGATTAACCAATAGGCCCAGTAGGCACGTGCCTAGGGCCCGAAATGGTCAGGGAGGTCCGATGAAGGAGGGCATCAACATTGTTTTTTCCAAATGGCGATGGGCCCCTCCAGCATCGATTGGCAACATGGCCCCTCCTGATCAGCAATGCAGGCCCCCCATCGACAGAAAGTAAGACAAGCAAGCAACGCGGGTAAGAAAGGCAACGGGAACTGTAATTTTGCAAGCAGTGCTGCTTGCCCAAAGCTTCCCTCTGAAGCAGCTTCCTATTTCCGCCTGGGCGCATGGTGGGATGGGGCGGGGCAGGGGGCCCAGTGTACTTGTGTGCGTAGGGGCCCTCAACGAATTAATCCTGCCCTGACTAAGGGGTCCTTTTATCAAGCTGCGTTAGCAGGGTTAGCACATCGGACATTTCATCAAGTGCTAACCCCCGCGGCCGGCTAAAAAACTAACGCCTGCTCAATGCAGGCGTTAGCGGCTAGCGCAGCAGGCGATTTAACGTGCGGTATTACGTGCGTTAAACCCCTACCGTAGCTTGATAAAAAGACCCCTAAGTATTCAGAAAGCATAGTTCTCATACACAATATGTATTTTTCTTAGTCTCTCATATAAATTGTGGTTGTGCTCATTCACTTATTCACTTCTTATGAATTTTGTAGGTACTTTATTTATTTCATCTTAAGGGTCTTAGTATTTTCCTGTTTATTATCTTTTGTTGATTATCTCTTGACTTTTGATCTTATAACAATAATAGTGTTATTTAGCGGTGTTTTTATTAAGCTAATTATATATATTAAAAAAACCTTATTTAATCTTGTAATTGTTAAGCACATTAAGCACATTATGTAAAGAAGCGTAAGAATTTCAGCATCAATTGTTTGTGAGCACTTCGCACTTTATTTTCATTCAGCCAGGGTGCTGGTTTCTTGGGAATTAATTTATTTATTGTACATTTTTCACCCTTTCTCCCCTCGATGTGTATGTCTACCAGGATCTAAAACTGGGAGTGTGAGGATTCTCACCGGTTGGATAATTTTGAAAAGGACTAAATGATGTATGGGGCTATTCTCATTTAGACTTGGGTCTGGTGCTGGTCACCTATGAGATACAGCCCGAGCCATAATCTCCCGTCTGTACACTAAGGGCTCATATTGATGCCCTTTATTTAAAGACTTATTTGCATTATTTTTCCTGGTTCAACTTCAGACATCCTCCTCGAGGGATTAAGCGTGTTAGCCAATTATATATCGCACCTTACACGTAACCAACCTCCATACACACGCTAGTTGACACCGTACTCAAGGGAGGGGGTGGAGCTCTCCTTCTCCTTCCAGGTGCTGCGGTTCACCCTGAGGCCTACAGAGGGCACTAGCAAGCGCGATCGATAGAGGACTTGTTGGTTGGTGTAGCGTCTTTTGTCAGAAGTGATAGTGGGGGCTTCCTCGCCTCCAGCGCCGGCGGAGAGAGGTAAGCAGGGGGGTGTCTTCAGTGACGTATTCCGCACGGTATGCGCGAGGAAACCAAATATCTCTGGCTCGTGCCGAAGTGGAGTTTGCGCAGCTAGCTTGCAACAGCTGTTTACGCTGGGCATGGTCGGCGTGCGCTGCCCCGTGCACGGCGTCTGATCATGAGGTGACGTTTTCCTGTACGCTGTACAGCCTTTAGCGCAAGAGCTTGTTAGGGTGTCGGGTGAGGGTGAAACAGAAACATGGCTGCTTTGAAGTGTTAGTCCGGAACCTCAGATTTAAATCCGTGCCGATTTTTTTTTTTTTTTTTCATCTTACTGGGGTCTTTAGTAAATAGTCTGGCGTATTCTGTTATCGCCTTTCTTCCTAAGCCTTTAAGTAGGAAGTTGGAAAGAAGTAAACAAAAGGTGTTGCGAATATCTGTCGTTTGTGCCAAAAATTTAATGGAATGAAGGGGCACTTGGCACCCTGGGTAAAACATGTGAAAAGATACATGGAGTTCTAACACGGGCAAAATTGGACCAGGGTTCCAGAAAAATATGCCCTTCCTCTTTCCCCCCTCCCTAGTGGTGCGGTACATTTGTATGAGAGAAGATCTGGCAGCCAAAGGAAAAAAAAAATAATCAGAGAATTTAACAAATTGTGATAAAACTTGGCTTTTGGGAAAACTAGTTAAAAGATAGAATTGCCCAGTTTTAGAAGAGAGCCTTTAAGCCTGTAGTGTATTTCTCACAACCCTGATGTATTGTAGGATCTGCATTATTGACTTCATTAGGTAGATTTTGTTTTTTTGGGGGGAAGAGGGTGTTTACAAGTACCACGCAAATCAGCACTGGCTTAAGAGTAATATGGTAGCTCTGCTCATAGAAACTTAGATACAATGATGTTGCTGTAAAGGAAATTTTCCTTTCAAACTGCCTATCCCTGTTTTCTTTGAGTACTCCCAAAAATACTGCCATCAAAACTGCCCCATCCCTAACATTACTGTCCACACCACTGTAACCCAACACCCTGTAATCTAACACACGGATCTAAATTACCTCCTCACAATTGCCCGGAACACCTCACAAACCACCTCCATCCTCGAGTTACCCAGCAAACTGCCACAACCCCAAAAATGCCCTCTGCAATTGCCCTGACCCCTAAAACTACAACCTCACCCTCAAAATCTACCTCCTGAAACTTACCCAGAATCCCACCAATTCCTCCCTGCAACTTTACTACTGTTCTGCAAACTATCCCCCCCCCTTCAGATTAGCACACTAATGCCACATCACCTGAAAATGCCCCAACCCCAAATTATTTTTTAGTTCAAATAATTTTATTGAATTTAAATGTGCAGAATGGAAAATGCAGCAAAACTATAATAAAAGAAAAAATGAAGAAGGTCCAGTGTTTACTAGTAAAAGATGAATGGTCTGAATGTCAACGGTAATTCCTTGTCAAATAAACAATTGAAATATTAATCTTGATTTTTCAGCGGGATTCAGTTCTTGTTTATAGGCTGTACAAATCGTGTTACAGCAGAAAGTGGATTTAAGCAGGTTATTTATTTTCAATTACTTAGGGCCTGTTTTACAAAGCCACGCAGCAACAGCCCTGAAGCCCTTTAAATCTCTATGGGTTTTGGGGCCGTTACCGTGCTGCAGCCGCTAGTGCGGCTTTGTAAAACAGGCCCTTAATAAATGTCAATTAGATATAGCAAATATGGCGCGCTAGCCGTTTTAGCGTGCTAAATGCTAACTCTTCCATAGAATATAATGGATGTGTTAGCGTTTAGCATTCCTCTGACTGGAACCTCAAGGTAGTCTCACAGAGTCATTGGATCTTTTTATATAATATAACAATCTGATGTTCAGCAATCTTCTTAGGGTACGTGAGACATGCTGCAGTATAGCTAGTTAAAATA
Organism: Geotrypetes seraphini; assembly: GCF_902459505.1. Taxonomy (NCBI): domain Eukaryota; kingdom Metazoa; phylum Chordata; class Amphibia; order Gymnophiona; family Dermophiidae; genus Geotrypetes; species Geotrypetes seraphini. The sequence continues at coordinate 183,611,705 of NC_047087.1, forward strand.
CTCCTTGCTGTGCCTTAGTGCATTGACATAAAATAATAGAATTCCTGTTGTGCAATACTAAAAGTTCTGCTCCATTAGAGGTTTGATCGAAATACTATAAAATTAATAAGCAAATAATTTTATAGTACTACTAAGTAATTATTTCTATAATGCTACCAGATGCACGCATCTCTGTACAGAATCACAGGAAAGAGCTTGAAAGAGCTTTCAATCTAAACTGATAAACAGGATGTCATGGATGCTATTAAGGGGAATGGTTAATCTACTGGCTGGGTTGGTAGGCAGTGGGGTTATAGACTGAAGGCTATATCAAAAAGGTGGGTTTTCAGTCTGCTTTTAAACAAGATAAGGGAAGGGGCTTGGTGGACAAACTCGGGTAATTTATTCCAGGCATAAGGGGCAGCTAGATGAAAGGAACAAATTGGCAGTGGAGGAGAAGGGTACAGCTAAGAGCAGCTTCTCTGAGGAACGGAGTTCTCTAAGAGGTGTATAAGGAGAGAGGAGAGGAGAGATATTGAGGGGCAGCAGAATGATCACATTTATAGGTCGGCAATAGGAGCTTGAACTGTATGGGAAAGCAGATAGGGAGCCAGTGAAGTGATTTAAGGAGAGGGGTGACATGAGTGTAGTGAGGTTGGTAGAATATGAGTCGTGCAGCAGAGTTTTGCACAAATTGCAGGTGGGAGAGGCGGCACTGCGGGAGACCAGTTAGAAGTAGATAGCAGTAAACTAAGCATGAGGTTATGAGAGTGTGGACAAGGGTCTGGGTAGTGTGCTCAGAGAGGAAGGGGCGAATTTTGGTGATGTAGAGATAGAAGTGACAGGCCTTAGCAGTTTGTTGGATGTGCATAGAAAATGAGAGGTTGGAATCGAAGATGACTCCAAGGTTGTGAGCAGAGGAGACTGGAACGATGACAGTGTTATTTATTGAGATGGAGAATGGAAGAGGAGCAGAGGGTTTAGGAGGAAAGAGGCGCAGCTCAGTCTTGGACATGTTTAGTTTCAGATGACAGCAGACCATCCAGGCAGCAATGTCAGCCTTTTTCTTGGACTTTAGGTGAAATTTCGGGTATATAGCCACAATGGAAGCCCAGAACGTGCAGTGTAGTCATAGGTCAGCATTGCACCGGTTTAAAAGTAGAAATTGGAAGGTATATGGCTGAATGCACCCATGATCTACCAATATTTGCTCTTCATATCATGTCTTGTTTGCAGAGCAAATCAGGGCAGTAGAAGGCCGCGAAGCAGCGTGTTTAGAGTGCTGCGGCCGCTGCTGGAGTCAGGACGTTTGTCGGGACCGCGGGAAGAGAAGCGGAGCGGTGGCAAGGGACTAAGGGAGGGTCGGATGGGAGGCTGAATGGGGGTTCGGTTGTGCCGGGGAGGTTTTATTATAAGAGATGGCCATTATGTGACTAATTGCCAATATAGAATTCATGTTTAGTATTACAGACCACTCAAAGTTTGGTTTCCATTTTAGATTTGGCACTGAAACTGACCTGAAATCACTAAAACAAAAACTCTCCATCCCCCATCACTCTCTTCCACTGTTACCAACCCCCTTTGCTGGGAGAGGGTGGGTCCTCCCAGACTGGCTGGCCTTCTGATCCCAACTCCTCTTCCCTTCCACCACCTAAAGACCCTACCTGGGCCTACCTTTATATGGCTTGGTAGTCTAGGAGCTTCTGGGCAAGAGTGATCCCCAGTCACTCTTGCCCCAAATTTGGGGCCCAATTTATCTTCAGAGCGGCAGGGGGAGGCAACCTTTTCTTCAATGTCCGTGCCTTTGCCAGCAAGGGAAAGACGCCAGGCAAACAGCTGACTTCTTCGGCTTCTCCTATCTGGGGAAACTGCTGTGCCAAAAATGCCATTGCAGGAGAGCAGGGAGTGCCGCGTTGTAAAATTTCTCTGCCGCGTGTGGGGCCATAGTAAGCACGGCACATGCTGCACTCTTGGCGACCACGGACCTATGGATCATGGAAGCATGCCGATAAGAGTGCGCATGCGCCGCTTAGAGTTTTATTATAAGAGATTAATACATAATGGTAACCACAAAATTATAAAAACACAAAGCACACTGTATGCAGAGAAAATGTTAATTATTTATATTTGGGGGTTTTTCAAAGAGGTCAAGGCAGTTGACTAAAATATGCAATTGTCACATCAGTAACAACTATAGAAAAATATAGTGCAACAGATATAAATTCTCAAAACTGATACATTTTGATCACTAAATTGACATTAAAATCATTTTTCCTACCTTTGTTGTCTGGTGATTTCATGAGTCTCTGGTTGCACTTCCTTCTGACTGTGCATCCAATATTTCTTCCCTTCTTTCTGCCTCCTGCATGCTTCCTTTCCTCCAGACCTCATTCCATTTCCCAACCAACATCTCTCTCTGTTCTTCCATGAATCCAATTTTTTTTTCCTCTCTCCCTGCCTGCCTCCCCTACTGAAGCCACCGCCGACCCTGCCACCCAACACACCATCCCCCCTCAACTTTTTCTTCCTCTCTCCCTGCCTGACCTCCACTGAAGCCACCACCGCTGCAGCTTCCTCCCTGCCCCACCTCCAAGCTGACCCTGCCACACTCCATTCCCACCCCCCTGATGCCACTGTCGCAACAGGAATGGGCCAGGTTCTTGCAGCGACTGTATGCAGCCAGCCCACAAGCCTTCCCCCCGATGTCAATTCTGACATCGGAGGAAGGCTAGTGGGCTGGCTACTTGCAGTCGCTGCACACGCCTGGCCTGTTCTGTTGCGGTGGTGGCAGGAGGGATGGGGTGGCTGTTGTGGCGGCGGTGGCAGGAGGGTGGGAATGGAGTGTGACAGGGTTGGCTTGGCGGTGGCTTCGGGGGTGGGGAGACACCAGGCGGCAGGCAGCCCGCGTACCCCCTAGGGTATAGGTACTGCAGGTTGAGAAACACTGCTTTATAGAATTGCGCTTAGAGGTGCCTCTACCCCAAACACACTTACTTTGGAATTAGATGCTGCTAAGCACTGTGCGATAGGTGCCTATCTTTTGCAGAATTGTGTTCATAATTGAAGCCATTTTACTAATTTAAGTTAGGTTCTTCTTTATATAGGCACCTCTTATAGAATTTTTCCCGTTGTTCACTTAAAGATGCTGCAGTGTGACATGATAAATTTTTATATTTATAAACTCAATCCACTAAAATTGGTGGCAGCTTTATGCTTTGCTGAGATAGTCTAATTAAGTGGTCAGTCTTCAATATTGTGGAGGGAAACTTGAAAATCAAGAGGCAAATGATCCCCACACTCCAATACATTCAAAAAGCAAATTGGCCATAGTATAATCAAAACTGTTCACCTTTTCTTATTTTTATTATTTACAGATACCCTTCAAAGCATTATTATAGAAGAGTTTTTTTTGACTATTCAGATTTGACTGGCACTCAAACTTTCAAGGGATCGCAAAAAAAAAAACTCAGACAAATCTAGGGAAAGGACATATATAATCCAATAAACTCAAATGTATGTCCTGTTGGAAACACCCGGGGAACCCACCCAGACACTACAAAGTACACTCGCAGCACTCGTACACAGACCCTCTCGCTCAAACACCAACCAAATAAAACAAAAAAAATGTGGAGAAAAAGCCTCAGTTCGACTTCTTCTGGCAAAAAACTCCACTTTAAGACCATAAGCAAGTGAGGTCCAAATTGTATCAATCAAAACAGCAGTGAGAGACATGGTAGTAGCCCTCATAGGAACAACCACAAAACTTCAGCACACCAAAAATTCAAAGCATTCAAAGGTGTGAGCACAGTATATAGCACACATTAAAGTCTCAAACACAGTCAATGGCAAGCAGGATAAACAAAATCACTTAGCTGCAGACGGTGTCCAAGCTGTCTTCCAAGCACCAAGACAGCTTGGACACCATCTGCAGCTAAGTGATTTTGTTTATCCTGTTTGCTATTGACTGTGTTTGAGACTTTGATGTGTGCTATATACTGTGCTCACACTTTAAATGCTTTGAATTTTTGGCGTTCTGAAATTTTGTGGTGGTTCCTACGAGGGCTACTACCGTGTCTCTCATTCTGTTTTGATTGATACAATTTGGACCTCACTTTAAGTGGAGTTTTTTGCCAGATGAAGTCAAACTGAGGCTTTTTCTACATGATTTTTTGGGTTTTTTTGGTTGGTGTTTGAGTGAGTGGGTCTGTGTATGAGTCCTGTGAATGTACCTTGTAGTGTCTCGGTGGGTTCCCCGGGTGTTTCCAATAGGACATACATTTGAGTTTATCACAAAAAATTCCCCAAGCCAGCTCAGACATCGTCATTGGTCAGATTTTAATAGTGATTTCTTAGTCTTCATAACAATTATAACATAATCTAAAAACTTGCTTCTATATCGCAAAACCTTAAAGTTCTATATGGTTTACAAAAGAAAATAGTTACAATTAGATGAAATATTTAGTGAACAATTGGCAGTTCTAAGCTCTTGAGTCCTCAGCACATCTGGCAGGGTCCACCTAAACTTTTGGGCTGAAGGTAGTTTGCTATGCTTTAATTCATTTTGGCCTTTAGTCCAAATATTACACAAAATTGCTATTCCAGCCACTCAGTACCCCATAAGTTTGTGGTAACATTGAAAAGGATCTGTGAATTGCACAAAAGATCCATTGAACAAATAGGTGTGGGGAGCACATATAGATCTCCATCTGAAGCTAGTGGAACCCACAGTTGATGTTTTTCTTCCCAAAGCTTAGTCTTCATGGTGGTTTGTGACTCCATAATCCACCTCGTCAGTGGAGGATGTGCCGTGTGCTTCAGTAATTGTAACGTATGCTGATGACCTGTGCCTTATGTTTTAGAGTCGCACTGGAGGTGCAGTGAGTCCAGGTCCTCCAAAGCAAAGGTGATAGTAGGATGATTGAGGGTAGGAAGCTGTTACTTTAGTGCCCCCAGCTCTTGCTGCAGGCTGCTTACTTGGTCCTGCAACCATTTTCTACCTCCAACTGAGTTTGAACAGTGAAGGCTGGCATTTTCCCAACTTATAGTGCCCAACTTATCCCAAATCAACTTTTCTTATTACATAAATATTTGAAAACTTATGAACTGTGGAAGACCTACTACTGACATAGCTATATTTCACATTCTGCCTCAGGGCAGGGCAGTCTCCTTGCTCGCAGAATGTGAAATATAGCTATGTCGATAATGGGTCCTCTACTGCAGTTAGTTGTCATCCTCTCTTCCTCCTAGAATCAAGGGCCTCATGAAGCGACTTTGATGCAAAACTGCTAGAATACTTATTCCTCCAGAGAAGAACTATGTTAGACTACTCGTATTTTTCGTTCCATAAGACACACTTTTTTCCCCAAAAAAGTGGGTGGAATAAAGGGTGTGTCCTATGGAGAGAATACCCAACTCCCCCCTCCCCCGTTACCTTATTTAGATCAGGGTTTCTCGCCCACCACCACTGCTGCTGCTACTCATCGCTCATTCACCTCCGCAAGTAGAGGAAGGGAAACGCCAGGCGGGTGCAGCGGGAGGTAATTAAATCTAGTGGGTGGGCAGGCTTTAGGGAGGGAAGAGGACAAAGGCTGGAAGGCAGTGAGTGGAACATAGGAGGGAGGGAGGAAGGGAGAATTGTTGGGCCTGAGGAAGGAAAGAAAGAAAGAGAGAAATAAATAAATCAATCACCAGATAAAAAGGGGGAGGGGGAAGGAAGAGGACAAAGGCTGGAAAGCATTGAGGGGGACATAGGAAGGAGGGAGGGAGGAAGGGACAATTGTTGGGCTTGAGGAAGGGTAGAAAGAAATCACCAGACAACAAAGGTAGGAAAAATGATTTTATTTTCAATTTAGTGATCAAAATGTGTCAGTTTTGAGAATTTATATCTTTTGCCTATATTTTGCACTATACTATTTGTCTTTTTCTATAGTTGTTAATGAGGTGACATTGCATATTTTAAAAAGTCATCTGCTTGACATCTGTGCCCTGTCCCTGCCCGCCCTGTGCCTTGTCCTGGCCTACCACTAGACCACCAGAGGGGAGACAGGGTACAGAGCCTGGCAGGGTGTGGGGGCAGGGTGCAGAGCCTGGCAAGGAGTGTGGGGTTGGGTGCAGAGCCTGGCAGGGAGAATTTGGTTTAGAATGTTTTTTCCTCCTCTAAATTTAAGGTGCGTCTAATGGTCAGGTGCATCTTATGAAAGCGAAAAATACGGTAGTGGCCCTAACCACAGAAATTTTTTTCCAAATCCTTGAAAAGGATTACAAGGAGACTCTGGCAAACCTACTACTACTTATCACTTATATAGCACTGAAAGGCGTACGCAGCGCTATACATTTTGACATTTATAGATGGTCTCTTCTCGGAAGAGCTTACAATCTAACTTGGACAGACAGACATGACATAGAGCAGGGGTGTCCAACCTGCCCCGTGAAGTATTTTGTGCGGCCCTGGTTGAGGGCAACGCAGTGTTTTCCTCTGCTGCCCCCGGGTGTTTACCGTCTTGCCAGCTCCCTCCTCTGTCTTGCTGCAGCGTTTGTGCAGCCCCAGAAACATTTTTTCGGCCAATGCAGCCCAGGGAAGCCAAAAGGTTGGACACTTCTGACATAGAGGGTAGGGGATGCAGAACCCAAGGTGAGAGGAGTTAGGAGTCAAAGCACTCTCAAAGGGATGAGCTTTTAAACAGGCCTTGAACACTGCCAGAGATGGATCCCACTGTAGAGATTTAGGCAGCTTGTTCCAAGCTTATTGTGCAGCAAAGCAAAAGGGACGTAGTCTGGAGTTGGTTAGTTGAAAAGAAGGGCACAGGTAGGAGATACTTACCAGTTGAGCGAAGCTCATGGGGGGATCATAGGGGGAGAGAAGTGAAAAGAGATAGTGAGGGGTAGCTGAATGAGTGCCTTTGTAGGTCAGTAAGAGGAGTTTGAATTGTATTCGGAAACGGATAGGAAGCCAATGAAGTGACTTTAGGAGAAGAGTAACATGAGTATAGCGGCTCTACCAGAATAAGTCATGCAGATGAATTCTGCATGGATTGGAAGGGAATGAGATGGCTAAGCAGAAGGCCTGAGAGTAGCGAGTTGCAGTAGTCTAAGTGCGAGGTGATGAGGGCATGGATAAATGTTTTGGTAGTGTGCTCAGGAAGGTTTGGATTTGGGTAATATAGAGGAAGAAGCGGCAGGTTTTAGTGATATGTTGTATCTGGGCGGTGAAGGAGAGAGAAGAGTTAAAGATGACCCCGAGAATACAAGTAGACAAAACAGGAAGGATGAAAGTGTTCTCCACAGAGATGGAGAACGAGGGAAGTGGAGAGGTGGGTTTAGGCGGGAAGATGAGCAACTCTGTTTTAGCCATATTCAATTTTAGATGGCAGTGAGACATCCGGTGGCCATCTCCATTGACCATATGAAGTCACACATACACTGACTGTCTTTATTAATGGCAGGCATCGGCAGACAGCATGGTATTTCCAGGCTAAGCAGTGCTCTTAGCGATGGGCACAAGTTGGTGGAAGGCTCCTGCTGTCTTCCACATCAATACAGTAATTAATAAAGGTGAGGACTTGGAAAAGTTCAGGCCTTAATCTTCAATTTGTCCATGACAGTAAATCAAGAAGATCTTTAATGCTGCTGACACAGAAGAAAGATGACCTAGTTAGTGCCATCTTGTTTTTCCTCATTTTACTTTTGCTACATGCTGAAATGATTTTGCTGTGTTTTCCACAAGGACTTTATGATCCTTTCCTGAATGGTGATGACTACCTAATAAGGAACCCAGCATTGTATACCTTTTAGCTAGGATTTATTCTTCCTATTTGTATCACTTTGTACTTGTTCACAGTAAATGCATTTGCTGTTTAAATTCCTAGTTAGTTTCATAAGATCCTTCTGAAAATCCTCACAAGTTGCTGATGTTTTAACAGCTTTGAATTTAATTTTGTGTCATCTGCAGATCTGATCATTTTACCCTTAGATTCTTTTACTACATGGATCATTTTTGAATATATGTAATAGACCCAGTTCTATTTCAAAGGGTAAGGAGATGGGACTTGATATTCTGTTTTTTTTCCTGTGTGGTTACAATCAAAGCAGTTTATCTATTTTATACAGGTACTTATTATGTACCTGAGGCAATGAAGAGTTAAGTGACTTGCCCAGAGTCACAAGGAGTGTTGCAGTGGGAATCAAACACATAACCTCGGGGTGCTGAGGCAGCTGTTCTAATCTAGAGTCACTCTTCTACCATTCACCTTTTTCTAAGAAAACTGGCTGAATAGTCCTGTTCTGTTTCTTTTAACCAACCTGGAATAAGGCATTACACTCCTACCCAATGACTCCTTAACTCCAACCCCCATAAGAAATGATCAGTGTAGGCTATTGTTAAGGATATTATTTTATTGTTAACCCTAGTTATTAGTAACTGGATCTCATTGCATTAGCAAAGGCATGAGTTAGAGGTAAATAAAACAATTTAACTGTAACCCATGTTGATAACTACAGTAGAGAATGACATGGGTAAAAAATCTGTCCCCGTCACTGCCCTGTCACCGGACCACCATCCCCTTCACCGCCCCGTCACTACCCCGTCTCCTTCACCCACCGTCCCTTTCACCGCTGTTGCCTTCACCGCCCCGTCTCCGTCCCTGCAGCATACACCCTTCCCTCTCTCCATACCTCCAGCGAAACCTATCTCCCTCCCTCCCCCTTAACTTCGCAGTGCTTTAGAAAATAAACTGATGCCGGCGAAGCCTGCCTGTGCCGCCCTGGAGTCGCATGTGTTTGGGTGGAAGCTTCTCCTCTGACGCAACCGGTGACCGTGCACCTTCCCTCCCTTAACTGCGGGGACAAGGTCATTCACCGCTCCACGGGGCAGTGGATGGCCTTATCCCCGTGCCCGCAGTGAGCAAGTTCCCCCCCCACCTTGTTTCGGCGGGTTACCCGCGGCTACTCGCAGCTAGCCGCGGGTAACTACCACCGTGTCATTTTCTAAATTACATCCCTAAGTGTGTCATCCCTAAGTGTGCCTTCTAACAAGCCAGCACTGTATCAACTGAGTAACTGTATTGATTCATAAAGCAAGGCTTCCCTTTGTTAAATCCATGTTATTTCTTCCTCATTAATCATTAAGGCCTCTTTTTACTAAGCTGTGCACTTGAGTGCTGCATGGGAAATGCTCCGACGCCCATTCAGTGGTGTTACATAATGGTTGGGGGAGGTTTTGAGAATCAATGATGCAAATGTGGAACGTCTACGTCTTGGCTGAGAAATTGTATGCTATTTACCAAAGCTGTTTTCTGAGATTCTCAGCCACCCTTTCGTAACATTCTGTGCTCCATTTTATGGGACTCTGCTTTTCCTTTGGATTTCTCGGCTTTGATCCCATATACCATCTTTAAAGACATTAGTGTGATACAAAATAAACCTGCCAGGACGATTGAAAAAAATGCCTGATTGAGCGGGAAAATCAAATCAAAAAATCGATTCAATAGGCCAAATTGAATTGAAAAATTATTCCCTGAATTGGGCAATGCTATTATATGCAAATCTATTTCATGCATATTCAGTGTGGGTATCCTGAAAACTTGACAGGCTAGCTTTGACCCTTATCTCTAAAATAAAAGGTGTGTGTCTTTTTAATTGCCAATGTCTTGACGAAAAGATGATTTAACCATGTCAGCAGTTCATGAATTCATTCTCAGACTATTTTTAATGTTTTTAATGTTTCCTCGTGATCTTTAGCTTCACTTTGGACACCATTTCTTTCACTGCTTCTATGAAATATCTTATCAGCGCTTCACCCACAGTGTCCGCACGTATTGTGTCAGATATTCAAAACAGCTCAGAATTGTCCCCTGAAGAAGGTGACGGTGTCGCCGAAACTTGGATCTTAGTCGGGACTTTGCTTTCTGGATCTTTGCCTGTTTTAACATTTTCTGAAAAGACTTGTTATTAATCTTTGGCTCAAACTGTAAATAAAGGATTTGTGACCGCAGGTTGGATTTGACCTCTCCGGTGCCTCTTTTGGTTTGTTCTGTTTTTAATGTTTGACATATACCTTATATGGGCTTCCAGAGTGGTTATTTGTAAAATGTCCATGCCTCATGCAAACCTATAATCTTTTACAACTGCTCCTTTTCTTCGTAGTGTTCTTTATAAAGACTATTTAACATCCTGCAATTGTGTCAATTTGATTTTGTTGCACTCAACTATTTGTACCCCAGGGAGTTGTAGGCCAAAATAGTGAAAATCATGCAACTTTCTCTCTCTCTCTCTCTCTCTCTCTGTCTCTTAAATAGAAGCGCCTGAGCATTTGTGTTGGAAACAGTCTGTGAAATGAGGGGCTGATTCAGATATTACCATGCTTGAAGATTTTTGCTGCTTGAAAATCTGTTTTAAAGTTAAATTGCAAAATATTTTTTTCTTATGAAAGTTATTGATATGTTTCTGTAACAAAAACAGTGATGTGATTAGGTTTTTTTTTTTTTTTTAAATTATATTGTCTCTTGATAATGGTATAGTGAAGGTGAGAGGCGTCCAGGGTGGTTGTGCCCCTCATATGCCCTCTTCTCTGTCCCCCACTCCCCATGCCTCTTTCCTTCATGGTACCTCATTAATATTCTCGGTGCAAGCAGCAACCCCAACCTGCTGCTCGTGCCAGTGTTGGCTCTTCTGACATCACTTCCTAGGCGCATGTCCAGGAAGTGACATCAGAGGAAGAGCTGACGCTGGCATGAGCAGCAGATTGAGATTGCTGCTCACGCCAGTAGCGCTAAAGAGGTATGAGGGAAGGGAAGTGGCATGCGCACGTGGTAGTGGGGGGAAGGGGGCGGTGAGGATGGGTGCCGGCACCCTCACTACCACGTGCGCATGCCAAGATGGCGCCTGGGGTGGACTGCCCCTTACTACGCCACAGCCTTTTGAAGTGATTGGGAGCTATTTCTTTTTGGTTGAAACACACAGAATTGCAGGTAAAAATATAAGGAACTAATGTAAAAAAGGAAGAAGAAAAAAGCTAAATAAAAAAAAAAGTGAAGAAGTTGTAATTAAGGAGAGTTTTGATTAAATTATAAGCTACACAGATTTGTTGCTTTCAGTTGATAAATGGCTTCAGTGAGTTTGCCTTCTAATGGTTGGAATACCTGGGTGAATCTTTAGCATGATGCTTCCTCCCACCTCCCGCCAAGGTTTCTGTAATTAAACTCTACACTTATGATCATTCCAATACCAGCCCTTCCACATCAATCTGGCCCAGAAATATCTAAGAAAAAGGACCATTAAACTAAATCCTCTAAAATGGTAGTTTGTTGGGTTCTGAGGCAGGAGTGATCTCCAGTTCAGCCCTTTTGGAGATGGGTTCAAAATGACACCTGCAACCCTTAGCAGTGGTCATGAGTCAGGCAGCCAGATAAGATATCAATAAAGCAGCTTGCAGAGTTAAATGCTAGTTGTATTATGTGATTTGCATAATAATGGGTGAATCTCTTAATAAAGGCGGTTAATTCAATAAATAAAACAATGAAGGTGTGTTGCATGCTTTGCATCTTATTATACAGCCCTTGGTGCAGTGGTCTTTATTGCAAGGCCCGTAAGCCAATGGCAGCCCGCAGAGACTTTTTGGATAACTCATGCTGAAGTCTGGGGTTCCATCCCCCCCCAACGGGATCCAGCCGCTCTTTCACTCTTCGGTCCGTTGGCAGCATTAGTGAGCATTAGTTGGCAGCATTAGTCGCCCGGAAGTTTTCCCTCTGCTACTGCTTCTGTCCCCATCTAGGTGGGAAACAGTAGCAGAGGGAAAGCTTCTGGGCCGCTGAAGGCAGCGTGTTTACTTCACTCATGCCAGTTACCCGAAGACAGCAAGAGCAGCTGCCTTACTGGATCCTGTGGAGGAGAGGAACGCAGGGGTGGGTTGTTTAGGGATTGCAGAGGGATGGTTATTAGAGAGATTCTGGACCGTGGGGATGGGGAGGGAAAAAAAGAGATGCCAGACCTACTGGGGAGAGGAGGAAGGGGGAGGACAGAGATGCCAGACTTTGGTAGGGAGGAGGGAAGGGAAGGAGAGAAGAGGAGATACCAGACCACAAGAAGGGGAAAGGGAAGGATAGAGATATTAGCCTACTGGAGGGGAGGGAAGGAGAGAGACTTGCCAGACCAGGGAAGGGAAGGAGGAGAAAGAGGTAGGGAAGGGGGGGGGGGGGAGAAAAGGACTGAGAGATGTCAGACCACAAAGGGGGAGGAGGGGAGGGGAGAGTGATGCCAAACTGTGGGAAGAAGAGAAAGATGTCAGATCACCAGAGGGAGGAGGGAGAGGGAGAAGATGCTGTACAGGGATGGAGAGAGAGGGAGGAGATGGTGCACAGGGAGGGGTGGGGAAGGGAAGAGAGATGGAAAAATACTGTTTAAGAAAAGATGGGAATAGGGAAGAAAAAAGAGGAGAGGGGAAGGGCAGAGAGGGAGGAGATGGTGCACATGGATAGATCGGAAGACATGAAACAGTAGATAAATTTGAGAGGGAAGCATAAAAATTGAAGAAAGTTGAATATTAAAAAAGTTAATGCCAAAGATGGTTGTAGGTAAATTCCAAAACAAAAAAGGGGTTTTGCAAACAACATAAATATCTGGGAGGTAAGGTTATGTTAATACAAACAAAACTTCACTGATAATTGGCAACTTTCACAATCTATATAGTCAAGGATAGTAAAGTGAATCTTTGTGTGCTCATAGATAATATTCTTTACAAAGCAACCATGCGGTAAAATGACTTTTACCGGTAGTGCATGTTAAGCTGTAATCATGGCACAGTGATTTCAAATATTCACAATTTCAATGCTTTCTCAGTGTTAGTAAAACAACTTATCTTGATATATGTAGAACCCAGCTTTGACACAAGCCATGTTTCACAATTGCTACTTCAGGAAGCCAAGTATAACGCAAAATTGCCCATGATTGTCTGTGAAGAAAATTGAATGCATTAAATTGTGTAGCAAAAAAACATGCTTTAAATAAACTAGAATGTTGTAAACCATGACCCAACTGATGGTACCTGAATTCCTTTGACATGCCAGTTTCAAAACAAATGATCAGCTGAAAAGATGCTTTGCAAAACTGGCACCACAACGATATTAAAAGTGCTGGCTGTGGTGATGTCGCACAAGAAGGCTCTAAAAAAATTAAAGAAAAACACTCATCAAGAAGATCAGAAAGCAAAAACAAAAAATGCATAATAAAGAGGTCGCATTGTGAAAACGTGTTTTAAAAACACATTATAAAAACATGCACCACTCTACTTCTTTGTTCAATCCATGGGGATACACAGTGTTTAAATGAAAAATCCATCATTGCTCATATTGCCAAAGAACATCCCCTCCCCCCTTGGGATAATGGCATAGTCTCCAAAATCTCAAACTTCAAATCACTTAACAAGTGACACTTGTCTTGCCAATGTTGCACTAAGGGGGTTTCAACAATCTCTCCGTATTTGACTCGGATGTTCTTGAATCCGGTTACGGACTGGTCTCATTATGATGAACATGAGAAGCTAAAAAAGAACCATCACAGATGTCATTGTAGACAATACGCTGAAACCTTCTGCCCAATGTGCGACAGCATCCAAAAAAGCAAACAAGATGCTAGGAATTATTAGAAAAGGGATGGTAAACAAGACTAATAATGTTATAATGCTTCTGTATCGCTCCATGATGTGACCTCACCTTGAGTATTGTATTCAGTTTTGGCCTCCTTATCTCAAAAAAGATATAGCGGAACTAGAAAAGGTTCAAAGAAGAGCGACCAAGATGATAAGGAGTTGGAACTCCTCTCGTATGAGGAAAGACTAAAGAGGTTAGGGCTCTTCAGCTTGGAGAAGAGATTGCTGAGGGGGCGCTATGGTTGAAGTCTACAATATCCTGAGTGGTGTAGAACGGGTACAAGTGGATTGATTTTTTTACTCCATCAAAAATTACAAAGACTACAGGACATTTGATGAAGTTACAGGAAAATACTTTTAAAACCAATAGGAGAAAATATTTTTTCATACAGAGAATAGTTAAGGTCTGAAACGCGTTGCCAGAGATTGTGGTAATGTAGCTTGTTTTTAAAAAGGTTTGGATAAGTTCCTGGAGGAAACGTCCATAGGCTGCTATTGAGACAGACATGCTTGCTTTGGATTGGTAACATGGAATATTGCTACTGTTTGGGGGTTTTTCAGGTGCTTGTGACCTGGATTGGCTACTGTGAAGGCAGGATACTGGGTTAGATGGACCATTAGTCTGACCCAGTAAGTCTATTCTTATATTCTTATGATTTTCACATTGCTTTATTTTTCTCACTCTGGAAGGAACCTGAGAATCTTCTGACTGCTCTCATTTTGTCTGATTTCTAAACTCTTAAGCTACATACTATAAATGCTCTCCTTTCAACATTCTGTGCTTACTGTTGGATTCTGCAAGTTGATTCCTGTTTTCATTACTGCGGCAGTTCACTAGCCATCATACAGGATTTTGCTTTCCACCCCCCTCCCAGGCTCTTTAAAATTCAGGAGCTCATACACTCTCTCCTCTGTCCCTTCATTCTCATGCTTCACATCTTCTTGGTGATCAGTGCTGGTTCCCAATTACATCTTACTCTTGCTTTAAAAGCCTGACCTTGACATATAAATGAGTTTTAATGATTCAGCTTCTTTCTATCATGTCTCTCTCCTCTCATTCTTACCGCCTTCACACATTCCCACCCACCCACAATCTTCTATCTTTCCCTAATAACCAAAAATCACCCATTTCGACTACCTTCAAAAGTAAACTGAAAACATAGGGTCCAATATTTAAAGACATTTAGCTGGGCAGGAGAGACTTCTGCCTGGTTAAATGGTGCTCAGCACCCTGACCACTGATGTTCAGTGGCACTTAACTGAGCAGTGCTGCTGGATATTGGTTCTGACCCAAGAAAACAAATGGGCAGCTGATCCACAAGATCCAGGATACAAAAATAACAGTAGATCAGAACAGAGGTCCAAAACTCCAAAGTAAAATTTAGTCACCTCATAAATACATAAATAATTAAAAGCCCAACAAGGCCACGTTTTTCCCTCATAAGAGCTGTGTCAGGGGCTGTAAAAACCAAAAGGTGAAATCTGTTGAATAACACCTTTTGTTTTTTACAGCCCCTGACACAGTCCTTATGAGGGCAAAACGTGGTCATGTCAGACTTTTTAAATTATTTATGAGGTGAATACATTTTGCATTGGACTTTTTGACCTCTATTCTGATCTATTTTTTTGTTGTTGTGTATTGGCTCTGACCGCTATGCACTGTCCAGTTAATGCCAGGGTAGTCTGAATAGTGCTTGGGCAGAGCTGGCACTTTACCAGCAGAGAGGTGGGAAGTTATAAATATGGGGTTATAAATTATAAATGACGGGTTATTTTACCATAAATCATGCTATTTTAGCACAGGATCTCATTGCATAAAATGGCATGACTTGTAGTAAAATAACCTGTCTTTAATGATAGCCCACGTTAGTTACATAAGAACATAAGAATTGCCGCTGCTGGGTCATACCAGCGGTCCATCGCGCCCAGTAGTCCGCTCACGTGGCGGCCCCCAGGTCAAAGACCTGTGCCCTAACCGAGACCAGCCCTACCTGCGTTCGTTCTAGTTCAGTCTTCCCTTAGCAGTGATATTCATTCCGTTAACCAGTTACATAAACAGATAAACCCCTCCTTTACAAAGCCATGATAGCGTTTTTAGTGCTGGCCATGGTGGTAAAAACTTGGATGTTCATAGAATTCCTATGAGTGTTGGAGTTCTTATTGCCTCGGCAGGTGCTAAAAACGCTAGTGCGGCTTTGTAAAGGAGGGCCAAAGTTAGGACAGCAAAAAACAAAACAAAAACTAACCGTACATTGATTTGAAATTTGACCAGTATGTGGTTAGCTTTCGGGTAGCTGCCGTGACCTGGATATTCAATGCTATGCAGGGGCCAGGTACCAACCCTGAATAACTGGGATCAATTCAGCCCATGACAACAACTTAAAAACTGCTGACCACCCGTGATCTGATTATCATCCCTACAATATTTTTGGTCATCTCTCCTTCAATAAGCTCTGTAATGAGTCATACCTTCTTTCTTTTGTTTTTGTCTTTCTACTAGCATCATAGTAACATAATAGATGACGACAGATTAAAACCCCAATGGTCCATCCAGTCTGCCCACCCTGATTCAATTTAAATTTTTAAAAAAAATTTTTTCTTCTTAGCAAGAATCCAATGCTCTACTGTGCTTGGGTTCCAACTGCTGAAGTCTCCATCAAAGCTCACTCCAGCCCATCTATACCTTCCCAGCCATTGAAACCCTCCCCAGCCCATCCTCCACCAAACGGCCATATACAAACACAGACCATGCAAGTCTGCCCAGTTACTGGCCTTAGTTCTTCAATATTTACTATTATTTTCTGATTCTAGATCCTCTGTGTTCATCCTACGCTTCTTTGAACTCTGTCACCTTTATCCTCTCCACCACCTCTCTCGGGAGCGCATTTCAGTCATCCACCACCCTCGCTGTAAAGTAGAATTTCCTTACATTGCTCTTGAATCTACCAACCCTCAACCTCAAATTATGTCCTCTGGTTTTACCATTTTCCTTTCTCTGGAAAAGATTTTGTTCTACGTTAATACCATTCAAGTATTTGAACGTCTGAATCATATCTCCCCTGTCTCTCCTTTCCTCTAGGGTATACATATTCAGGGCTTCCAGTCTCTCCTCATACATCTTCTGGCGCAAACCTCCTATCATTTTCGTTGTCCTCTTCTGGACTGCTTCAAGTCTTCTTATGTCCTTCATCAGATACGGTCTCCAAAACAATACTCCAAGTGGGGCCTCACCAATGACCTGTATAGGGGCAACAACACTTTCTTCCTTCTACTGGCTACGCCTCTCTTTATACAGCCCAGCAACCTTCTGGCAGCAGCCATTGCCTTGTTGCACTGTTTCTTTGCCTTTAGATATTCGGACACTATCACCCCAAGGTCCTTTTCCCCGTCCGTGCATATCAGCCTCTCACCTCCCAGCATCCCAGCATATACGGTTCCTTCTGATTATTAATCTCCAAATGCATTACTCTACATTTCTTTGCATTGAATTTTAGTTGCCAGATATTAGACTATTCCTTTAACTTTTGCAGATCCTTTTAAAATTTATTTATTTATTTATATATCAGATTTTCTATAACATTATCAAGTATCCACTTGTACAGAAAGTTGAGTTAAGTAAATAAACAAATATACATTATAATAATATAAGACAAGCATAGTAAAGAAATTAAAACTTAACTTCAACTCAAGTCCTCAATATGGAGATCCTCAATATGGAGATCCAAGAAATAGATTCAACGAGTTATTATGAAAAAACATTAATGGAAAAAAGAAACGTGAAAAATGGTCAACTGAAGGACATTCATACTGTCTCTGCTCTCAGGCGAGCGGCCGTCAAAAAAGTTGCCAATTGGGTAGGATCATAGAAGACATATTTTTGCATTTGGTACTGTATCACACATTTACATGGGTGACGAAGATAAAAGGTTGCCCCTAAAAAAGTAACACCTGGTTTTAAAGTCAGAAATTCACGTCAACGTTTTTGTGTGTCTCATGCCAGGTCTGGAAACATTTGTATTCTATATCCAAGAAATTCTTTAAATTTATTTTTAAAGAAAAGTCTAAGCAACCAGTTTTTATCTGGTGCTAATGCTACTGTAAGAAGAAGTGTTGCCGGTACTGCCATTTCCCTATCTGAACGTTCCAATAACATTGTGATATTTGATGGCTGTTGATCATCTTGTAATTTTACCCCTTGTTGTTGTTCTCTCCGTATAGGAAAATAATAAACCTGGGTAAATGGTGGCAACAATTCTTCTGAAATTTCTAAGACCTCTGTCAAATAACGTTTTTAACATATCTCTAGGAGTTGTTGTTGGAACTCTAAGAAAGTTAATCAATCTGAGGTTATTATTACGAGATAAATTTTCTAGAGTCTCCAATTTCCTTCTCAGATTTGTATTATCTCTCACCAATGTTTCTGTAATCTGTTTAGAAGTAACATTGGATGTTTTAACTTCTTGTAGTTCATTTTTAAGATTTTTAATATCAACTTCTTGAATATTTACTTTTTACTCCAACTGAAGCAATTGGGGCTTAATTGAAGTCCCAGATAGCGTCCAGTTACCTCTTGAGGTTTCTTTAATACAGAGAAAGATTTTTTAAATTGAGTTTTAACTTCCTCACCAGTCGACCTCTCCTCCTGACGGCGACTCTCCCATTCGCGGTTCACCCTCTGGATAGAAACCTCAGGCTCCATAGGACTCTCCTGCAGCTGTAGGGAGTCCAAGTCCAAACTTCCTTCTCTGATGTCCGATGCCTCTGGCGAAGGAAGCATACCGCCTTCCGATTGCTTCTCCTCCTGTGGGGAGCTGGCAGTCTGAGGGAGAGGGGGAGATGCTCTTGCGTCGGGACTCAGTGTGATCTCTAGTCCCGGGGAGACCGCCTCTGCATTGCTACAGGGCGTCTCCAATGGAGTTGCTGACGCCAATGACACTTCCTTCATTCGGCGCAGGAGCTCGTCGATATTGCCGAGTTGGGCCGGGCCAGGTTGCCGCGAGGCTCCAGCGGAACTACGGCCCCTCCTCTTTGGCATTGCAAAAAGTAATATTCTCTCGCAGACAAAGGGAAACAGGAAAATCGCTCGAGCGACTGCACCGAACCGCTCAGCTGACCCTTCCATCTGCCATCTTGGATCCACCTTGCAGATCCTTTTTCATATTTTCCACTCCCTCCTCAGTGTCTACTCTGTTACAAATCTTGGTATCATCGTTAAAAAGGCAAACTTTTCCTTCTAACTCTTCAGCAATGTCACTCACAAACATATTGAACAGGATCGGCCCCAGCACCGAACCCTGAGGGACTCCACTACTCACCTTTCCTTCCTCCGAGTGACTTCTATTAACCACTACCCTCTGGCGTCTGTCCGACAGCCAGTTTCTAATCCAGTTCACCACTTTGGGTCCTAACTTCAGCCCTTCAAATTTGTTCAAGAGCCTCCTATGAGGAACCGAATCAAAAGCTTTGCTGAAATCTAAGTAAATTACATCTAGCATATTTCCTTGATCTAGTTCTCTGGTCACGCAATCAAAAAATTCAATCAGGTTCGTTTGGCACAATTTATCTTTTGTAAAGCCATGCTACCTCGGATCCTGTAACCCATTAGATTCAAGGAAGTACACTATCCTTTCTTTCAGCAACACTTCCATAATTTTTCCAACAACCGAAGTGAGGCTTACCATCCTATAGTTTCCCGCTTCATCTCTGTGACCACTTTTGTGAATAGGGACCACATCCGCATCGTGGTGTAGACTTTTTTTTAGGACACTAGATAAGTATATATATACTTAAATAAAACTATTTTCTACAAGGTTTCTGGTGGCCCAAAGGGAAGAAATTGTGCTTTGATATTCAGGAATAGTGTTTCAAAATGGGATTACTTTGTGTGTACTGTGACAGGAATGAAGCCCTCATGCTCAAGCCAGTGTATGATTTATTCCAGGTGTGGAAGGAAGAAAGAAAGAAGAAAATCTGTTGAAGATGGTGTGGATTTTGGCCAATGGAGATATTGTACAAAATGATGACCCAAGAGTTAGGGCAGCTCAGTACCGGGACAATGCCCCACGACAGGTAAGAAGGGTTAGTATGTGAAGAAGGTAATGAATGATATTAGCCCAGGATGCTAATCAGAGAATAATAATCAGGCCTCAAACTCAACCATTGGAGAAATAAATGCTTTTTCCCTCCTGTAACTGGTACCTGAACCATAAAATTTATTTGCCTAAGACAGGTAGTAAAAGAATATGTATTCCCTCCCCAGTGGTGCATTTGACCATCTCTGGACTCAACAATCTAGCCTCCAGAGAATTTTAAAGCATAGAATAAAATTATGAGAATGATCTAGAGTGAAATGGTGTGGTGGCCATGTTAGACCACTTTCCAAGTTAATATAAAGAAATAAAATAAAAAACAAAGGAAATAAGATAATACCTTTTTTGGACTAACTCAATGTATTTTATGATGAGCTTTTGAAGGTTACCTTTGAAAGCTCATAGAGAACCAGTGTAAATACTGCTATTACCCAGCCATACACTTCTAAATGTAAGCCCAGACAGCTAGAAGGGCTCGGGTCTCAGAAACGGAGCCTACGCGCAGCAGTGACAATCACAAACTGAGGAAAATCAGCGTAGTACAATCGCTCCAACTCCAATCATTGACCCACATACAGATTTTTTTAAAGCAATTTTTCAAAAAGCAATTAAAACAGCTAACCCACAACCGGGTTGCAGAAAAGAAGTGCAAGCCAGAAACTAAAAAATAAGCAACCAAACTACTTAGCTTTTATGGCTGACTTTGCTGACTTTGCTGATTTGTCTTTTTAGAAGAGTGCAGTCACTAGTGTAGATTTGCCGACGCGGCCAGCGTTTCGCGGAAATAATTAATCAAAAGCATCCGCTGCGTCAGGGCCACCAGGATGTACAAAAAGTCAAGGCTTCAATTACAGCACTCGGTCACAGAATTTCAAAGCTTGGTGGCCCTGACGCAGCGGATGCTTTTGATTAATTATTTCCGCGAAACGCTGGCCGCGTCGGCAAATCTACACTAGTGACTGCACTCTTCTAAAAAGACAAATCAGCAAAGTCAGCCATAAAAGCTAAGTAGTTTGGTTGCTTATTTTTTAGTTTCTGGCTTGCACTTCTTTTCTGCAACCCGGTTGTGGGTTAGCTGTTTTAATTGCTTTTTGAAAAATTGCTTTAAAAAAATCTGTATGTGGGTCAATGATTGGAGTTGGAGCGATTGTACTACGCTGATTTTCCTCAGTTTGTGATTGTCACTGCTGCGCGTAGGCTCCGTTTCTGAGACCCGAGCCCTTCTAGCTGTCTGGGCTTATATTTAGAAGTGTATGGCTGGGTAATAGCAGTATTTACACTGGTTCTCTATGATATATATATATATATATACTGCTGGGGTATTTTGTTGTAGGTTATACCTTTGAAAGCTCATCATAAAATGCATCGAGAATGATCTAGAACTTCTCAAAACGCTGTACGCGTATCCTTAGGGGTACGCAGGCCGCTTGTTGGGGGTACACGGCCTGGCCGCCGCAGAGGATATTTCCTGCCCACCCGCCCATTGAAGCCACAACTCCCGCCGGGGACCCTCCTTGCAGCCTGCCCCACAAGCTGAAGCCGCTGCTGGAGATCCTGGTCTGCCCTTCCTCCCTCTTTGTCCGCCCGTCCATCAAAGCTGATCCCTCCTGCTTCCTGCCCCACCCGCTGCCAGGGTTCCCTGCTCCTCCCTCCTGAAGCCGACACACAGGGCTTCCCTCCGACATCAGAGCTGATATCAGAGAAAAGCCTTTCAGGTCAACGGGGGGTGGGGGAGGTGTTCCCAGTTACCTCCTCGCTCATTCTGTCTTCAGCGGCTTGTTCGAGGGACGCATAGCAGGCAGCGATTTACACGCTACAAGTAGCTGATCCAGAAACCTTCTCTCCGACATCAGGACTGACGACGGAGGTAAGGATTGTAGGTCAGCCACGTGCAGCATGTAAATCGCTGCCTGCTGCACATCCCCTGAACAAGCCATTGAAGGCAGAAGGAGCAGTGTGGTTCGAACAAGAGGACAAAGGGAGAAAGGAGGGGGGGGAGAGAGAAAAGGAGCGCGTTGAGACATTGGAGGGGTACAATTTTTGGACAACGGCTGGAAGACAGGGAGGGGAAGGGGGAGGGGCATGAACTCAACATAGAAGGGAGGGAGGAAGGGGGCACAAACTTGGGACAGGAGGGAGATAATAGAAAGGGAGGAATGTTGGTCATCAATGTGTGTGTAAGTGAGAAGGAAAGGAAGAAAGAGAAAAATTGGGCATAGAAAGAGAGAGAGGAGAGAGGTAGAGATGCTTGGGGAGAGAAGGATGAGAGGAGAAATGTTGGATATGGTGGTGGAGAGGGGACAGATTGAAGGGGATGATAGGGGGAGGAATGTTGGACATAGTGATGGAGGGAGAGATGTGGCATGGTGCTGCAGAGTGGTGATAGAAGGAAAAATGGACATAGGGCTGGTGGGCAGTGGAGAAAAATGCTGCATATGATCCAGGGGATGAAAGAGGGAGAAATTTTGGATGTGACAATAGAGGGGGTGGGAGAGATGCCTGGATCTCTCAAGTCAGATGGGCAGTGAGAGAGAGAGAGAGAGAGAGAGAGATTTAAATTATCTTTAGTTTATAATATTCTCTCTGCCTTTTCTCACTTTGTTATTGCTGCTAGGTTATCAATTTGGCTATGCTTCTAGTTAAATAATTTCTTTCTGTCATTCTTAAATTTTCTCTAGTTTAGAATCTTTTGTAAACTGTATAGAACTTATGGTTATGTGGTTAAGAAGCACGATGTTAAGTTATGTTATTTGTTGCCAATAGGGGTGGAGGAGAGAGGAAGAAAAGTTGGACTCATTGGAAGGACAGAGAGAGATGTTGGTTGGGGAAGAGAATGAGGTCCGGTAGAGAGGAAGCGTGCAGGAGGCAGAAAGTGTTGGACTCATGGAGAGAGAAAGTGAGAGATGGATGGAGAGGCCAGAAAGGAGGGAAGGAGAAATGCTACACTCTGGAGGTGGGAGAGGGCAGAGTAAAAAGTTGAACTCATGGAGGGAGGGAGAGAGAAAGATGTTGGTTGGGGGAGGAAATGAGGACTGGAGGAGAAGTGTGCAGGAGGCAGAGAGAAAGATGTTGGACTGGTGGAAAGGAGGGATAAATGTTGGATGTGGCAGTAGAGGGAGTGAGAGAGATGCACCCTGGATCTCTCTCTCTCTCTCTTTCCCCACTCCCTTTGCAGCAAGGGAGGGAATGAGCGAACATTGAGAGAGAGAGGGAGACATGTTGCCAATGGGGGTGGAGGAGAGAAGAAGAAAAGTTGGACTCACGGAGGGACAGAGGGAGATGTTAGTTAGGGAAGGGAATGAGGTCTGGAGGAGAGGAAGCGTGCAGGAGAAAGAAAGAAAGAAATATTGGATGCACATTCAGAAGGAAGTGCAACCAGAGTCTCATGAAATCACCAGCCAACAAAGGCAGGAAAAATGATTTTATTTTCAATTTAGTGACCAAAAAGTGTCAGTTTTGAGAATTTATATCTACTGTCTATATTTTGCACTGTAATTGTCTATTTTTCTATAGTTGTTACTGAGGTGACATTGCATATTTTAAAGTCATCTGCCGAATATAAATGATAATTAACATTTTTTCTGTGTACAGTGTGCTTTGTGTTTTTAAATTTTGTGGTTACCATTATGTATTAATAAGATTATATTGTGTGTATATGAAAAATGGATGGAAGAAATTGCATTACAGTTATTATGCATTACTATTATTATGGGGGTAGAGACAAGGACGGAGCTTGGATGGGGTACTCGGTTGGTATTTGTTAGGCTTGAACAATTATGAATAAATCTGATAAAAATTTACATGAAAAGCAATTTTACAAAAACAACCATATAAGTTTCAAGTTTATTTAAAATTTCTTGTACCGCCCAATTAAGCCTTCTAGGCAGTGTACAAAAACGCTAAAACAATGTGCTTAATAAAATACATTTTAAACATAAACAAACCGGGAGTAACAATTAAGACGTTGACAAACAGGAACAAAAGGGAAGGAAGGGTTAGAACTACAATTGATAGAGAGAAAGAGAACATGCAAGGGGAAGAATAACAAAAGGGAAGGGGGACTTGAAGGTGAAAACCTTTCTTGGTTCTAAGTCGCCCTTAAAAGGACAGTTTATGTTACAAAAGCATCGTGAAAGAGAAATGTCTTTAACTTCACCTTGAAGGTGGCAAGAGTTGATTTTTCATGTAAATAATTTGGAATATTATTCCAGAGAGAGGGGGCGCTAACAGAGAAAATTGTAGTCTTCATTGTGCTTATATCTTTCAATGAGGGGATGGTAAGAAGGTGAAATAGATTAGAGGCTTTGACAATATATTGTAACCGAACTCCTGGTTTCTTGCGGAAAGAGTCTGCAAATTCCACTGCAGTTAAGTGGCAGCATATTATATTGCTTTTTATTATTTTATTATTTATTATTTTATTATATTGCTTTTTATTATTTGCAACCCAGTGGATACTGGAAAGAAATTAAGCATAAAGGCTTGATCATTTTTGTTTCTCTGAGGCCAAAATAATGGTCTGAAATTTTGCAGACTGGGACCAATTTTTTTTTTGTGTGTGTGGGTGGGGGTGGAACCGATAAAAACCATACTGAGTTCAAAAATGGACCAGATTAACAGGTGTTTCCATAGAAATAAGTTCCCCCAAAAAGCCAGTGCATTTCTTGGAAGAAACAGTTCAACTACATTTTTTGCTTCACAGATTGCCAGTTGACCTTATCTGCTGATCATTAAATCTATTTTACTAAGAATGGTCTCTGTTCTTACTAGTCTCCATTAAAAATGAATTGTCTACATGAAAAAGGGATTTATTGCTGCTAGCCTCCTTTTCCACTAACACCACATCCATTTTCTGTTGGTCATGAACTTGACAGATGCAGAAGTAGGTGTGTAGTGGAATAAACATGTGATGTGTTTTACTTCTATTTCACTAATCTGTGACTTCATTATTTTTGCATAGAAAATGAAAGATGCGAAAAAGTAGAAGAAAAACTTTACAATCCTAGCAATGCATGAAAATACCTTGTATATTCTTGTGCATACTAGGTTATCTGTAGAAGACCAGAACAATTTCTCTTAAAACAGTGGGTAAGGCACTTCAAACCTGATTGATTTTTAATGGTTTTCAGGAGACTGATGGTGAATTTGCATAACCTCCCAAGAGAAGTGGTAGAAAGCAAAATGGTGACAGAATTCAAAAAACATAGGATAACACACATGATCTCTAATCAGAAAATAAATTGAAAAACCAGGGTCAGAACTGGGCAGACTTGCACAGGAGCTTAATAAAAAATGTGCCTAAGTCTGAGGTTGAACGTTTTTTGTGCAAAATGCCCACAAACCCAGCAGGAAAAATGTACATTTTCAAAGCTGCCAAACGTCTATCTTTTATTTTTGAAAATGAGCTAGGTATAAGATTTGGTCCTTAAGACATCTACCTTTTTTGCCCATTTTCAAAAATAAAAACGTCTACGTGAAAAACGTACAAAGCAAGTTTTGTAGACATACCCACCAACTACATTGTCTTATCGCGGCAGAAGGAATCCCCATCAACTGAGCTGGTTTTGGGGATTCCTGGCGGCTCAGCTGATGGGGAAAACCCCTGCCAGGATCAGCTGAGCCATGGAGCCCTATACCCTCCCCCTGACATCCCCCGTCATCCCAACATCCTACTATGGCCTAAGGCCAATGGACCAGTTCATAGTCAAATGTGCATGGACAATTGCGTGAAGACAACTGAGCGCTAGACAACTGAGAGCAGAAGACATCTGAGTGCAAGATAATAGCGCGCAAGACAAGAAGCTAGGTACCCATAAGAACATAAGAACTGCCATCTCCGGTTCAGACCCATGGTCCATCGAGTCCGGCGATCCGCACACGCGGAGGCCCAGTCAGGTATACACCTAATGTAGTTTTAGTCACCCATATCCCTCTATGCCTCTCATAAGGAGATGTGCATCTAATTTACCATAGTGATTAAAAATGCATTTGCAAAACACAGTCACGTATGACAATGATGTAGTTACATCCTTACGTCAGCATCTTGCGCGTGATTGTGTTAGCAAGACAATAGCGCGCAGGATCTTATAGCGTAAGGTAAATGGGCGTAGGTCCATATTGTGTTTTCAGTATTGTGATCTGTTGACCCTAGTGCCTTCTTTCTGTGCCCACAGTGTATAGTCCTCTGATCCAAGCTAACCTGATTCATCCC
Organism: Geotrypetes seraphini; assembly: GCF_902459505.1. Lineage (NCBI taxonomy): Eukaryota > Metazoa > Chordata > Amphibia > Gymnophiona > Dermophiidae > Geotrypetes > Geotrypetes seraphini. The sequence goes on from NC_047087.1 coordinate 183,637,623, forward strand.
TCCTCTCCTCTCATAGTCTTTATCTTTTGCTGTGGGGCTTTCATCTGGTTTTTTTTCTGCTAATCCAACCAGGCCACCTACTAGAGGTGTGTAACATTCAGTAAGTTCCGTTATTTACATTATTCAAATCTTCAAAGACTTCAGCGGATCCAGAACACTGTGGCTAGGTTGACCATGTTTCCCCACTTCTGTCAAAACTTCACTGGCTTCCGGTGATTTCTAGGATTCACTTTAAATGTACCTGCCTAATATTCAAGATCCTACATGGCATACTTCTTCCCCTAATTCCACTATCCTGGAATTCTTCGAGACCTGACACTACCAGATCCGCCCACAAACTCAAACTATCTTTCCCCTAGTTAAATGGCGTCATGTATGCAGGTAAATTAGGGAAATCCCTTTTCTTCAAATTCACTGGGCTTTGGAACAACCTCCCTGCCCCACTGCTGAACCTTGGCTCATTCCAATTATTCTGAAAGCATCTAAAAACTTGGCTTTTCTCCAAAATGTAAAGCTATCTATTTAAAATGTAGCTATCCCCTTCATAACCTCTCATTTCTTATTATGTCCTTCCCTCATTAAATTTACCTGTAAACCGTGCCGAGCTCTCTTTATGGAGATGATGCGGTATACAAACTTAAGGTTTAGTTTTAGTTTAGTTTAGATTCGAAGTTTACCACCTATAAACATTTATTTGTGTTTTTCTTGCAGAATATTTTTGTTCTATGAGTTCTTAAAATGTGTTCAAGCTAATTGCTAATTACATTTGCATGATAATCTTTACATGACAGAATACATTTTTCAAAGTGTTTATGAAGATCATTTTCTCATTGTATTTCTGAGGTTAAAATAAATGACCATGGCAATTCAAGACTCAGTAGTTGTATAATAATTTATTTTTTTCTTGTTAACTGTGTCATTTAACAAAGTACAGTGGAACCTCGGTTTGCGAGTAACCCGGTTTGCGAGTGTTTTGCAAAACGAGCAAAACACTCAGCAAACTTTCGTCTCGCAAAATGAGTGTTGACTCGCTACACAAGCTCTCAGTATGGTGGCCCAGGGGTGGGTACCTGCCTGTGGGTGCTGCAGCCCTTGCAGCGTGGTGGTTTCCTTACCCCGGGGTACCCGTGCGGCTCTCCTCTCTCTTCGGCCGATACCTTTGCTGTTCACCAGTGCCTCCTGGCTTCTGATTCATGCCGGCCACCATCCTCCAGACGCATAAGCAGGACCTCTGAACTCCCCCGTCAAGCTGGCGCCGCTCCAACAACATGCGTACCACGTACAAGCATGCAGGACGTCCTGCGTGCTTGTACGTGGTGCGCATGTTGTTGGAGCGGCTCCGGCTTGACGGGGGAGTTCAGAGGTCCTGCTTATGCATCTGGGGGATGGCAGCCGGCTTGAATCAGAAGCCGGGAGGCACTGGCGAACGGCAAAGGTATCGGCCGAAGAGGGAGGAGAGCCGCACGGGGACCCCGGGGAAAGGAAACCACAATGCTGCAAGGGCTGCAGCACCCACAGGCAGGTACCCACCCCTGGGCTACCATAGTAAACCTTGGTTGTGGAATGAATTGTTTCAGTTTACATTGTGGCCTATGGGGACATGTGCTTTGATATACGAGTACTTTGGATTAAGAGCATGCTTCTGGAATGAATTATGTTTTGATATACGAGTACTTTGGATTAAGAGCATGCTTCTGGAATGAATTATGCTCGTAAACCAAGGTACCACTGTATAATGATATATAGGGAAATATACTACCAGTGAACATATAGAATGGACAAAACAGATCCCCAGGACAAAGTTAAATACAATAATTTAATAGATATAGCTGTTGAATTACCTATTGTAAAATGGATGCTGCAGTTTTTTGTTTATACAATTATCTTGGGCTTTTCCCAAAGCACAAAATCCTCTATAATAAAACCCTAAGCGCGCATGATCCCTGCCACCGTGATGTGTGCTTCCGTGGCCATATTCTGTTTGTGGTGCGTGTGGCTGTTTGCGGCATGTGGTGTGCGGTGCACGCGGCGGTTTCAGTGGATTACATGATAAAAAAAACCCACGCTGTCCAGGGAGACAAACAGGAAGCGAAGGACCGGAAATTGAGGGAAATCAGGGGAAATCAAGCACCCTGGAGGTGGAGGACAGGGAGAAAGTGTGAGCATTGGAGATAGCTCCACATAAGGTAAAAGAAAGGGATAATGGCTACTGTTGGACAGGGGGAGCAGGGAAGGGGTGCTGTTGGACAGGAGGGAGGTAAAACCATTTAATACCATTTAAAACCATTTAATAATGAACACAATTAAACATGAAGTAAACAGTGAATCATAACATTGAAATGTTACCATATGACCACTGCATAATAGTTTACAAATTAAATTATAGGTGCTGGTGAGCTTATCAGGGCAGGGAGATTCCTTCATCATTTTAGCACCAATGTAATTTGCTTAGTGACACTTATGCTGTTTTATTTATTGTTAGAAATACAAGTAGAAAGCTAGGTCATGAAAGGAAAGATGATCACTTAAACTGGTAAGGGTGATGACAGACTAATATGACTATCACTATGTTCTTCAATGGAAAAGAGCATTCCAAACAGTTTGAATGGAAAAGTTTGCTGCGCGCAATTGTGGTTGCTCTCAATTGTGGTTATGCTCAATTGTCATTGCGCTCAATTGTCTGTGTGCATTTTACTTTCCACCGGATGGACCATTCAGGTCTTTATTGCTATCATTTCATTTACTATAAGAACATAACAATTGCCACCCAGGGACAGACTGAAGGTCCATCAAGCCCAGCATCCTGTTTCCAACAGTGGCCAACCCAGTTCCCAATCACCTAGCTAGATCCCAAGTAGCAAAACAGATTCTATGCTGCTTATCCTAGGAATAAGCTGTGGATTTCCCCAAGCCATCTGAATATTAGCCTATGGACTTCTCTGTTAAGAAAGTATTCAAACCTTTTTTTAATCCCTACTAAGCTAACTGATTCCACCATGTATAGGCGATGCATGTAAATATCTCTAACACATTCATTTTGAATACTCTAAAACCCAAGCTGACTAGTGGATCCTAAGGACTAACTTTAGTAGTCTTTATTTTGTTGGACCATAAAATACATTGACCTTGTTGGATCTTTGTTTTTGCATATTGTATTGCCTGAAACTGAAAGCCATTTTCCTTGTAAAAGAATTAATATTTATTCATTGAGTATAGGTGACAGAGGGTTGAAAGAGGGCCAGAGATCCAATTAATGGCTAATTTTACGCTGTTATTCAAAGAGGGAATTGGAAGGGCGAGGTGGCCTTCAAGGTGGCAGTAACCCACTGGATTAAAAAACAATAGCATTGCGTAGTTACTCAAGGGGCATCTGGTCCCCCTGGCGCTGAAGGCACATTTATTATGGGAAATACAAAAGGAAGGGAGATCCCATCTGATAACCAAAGCAGAAATGAAGATGTTTCATAAGGTAAGTACATTAGAGGTTGAATGCATCTATAAAAAGAAACGTTTTTTGTTTTCCTTTGAAACAATCTAGCATGGGTTCATCCCATTGTTCCGGGGGCAATGAGTTCCAAAGACGGAGAAGTTTGTTGTTTAAGTAGTGCTAATAATATGGAGAGGTGGAACCATTAAAAGATTTTGTGATTGATCTTAGTGTTCTAGCTGGGGTGTAGGGAATTAGAAAATTGTTTAAGAATTCTGGCTGGTTGTTACGGAGTGTTTTGAATGTTAAACATATGATTTTATAGGTTATTCTGTGTGGAATGGGAGTCAGTGAGCATTTATCAGAAGAGGTGTGACATGATCAAATTTTTTCGCATTTCCAATAAGCTTTGTTGCCGTGTTTTGTATAACTTGCAAGCATCTGATTTATTTCTGCGAGATGCCCTTATATAGTGAGTTGCAGTAATCTAAACATGAGATCACCAGGGAATGTACTAATATTTTCAATGCAGAGGACTCAGGAACTTTGAAAAGAGAACGTATCAATTGAAGCCTATAAAAGCATTTTTGAATGACAGTACTGATTTGTTGGTGAAATGTTAATATATTGTCCAGGATAACTCCCAGGAGCTTTATAGATGACACTATGCGCAAAGGTGTGGAGTTGAGACTCACGGGTGATTTTAGCTGCAATCCTTCTTTGCATGGGAATAATATTGTTGATGATTTTGAGATATTGAGCGCTAACATATTTGTTTGGAGCCAGTAACTTATTTTTTCCATTTTCTGGTTGATGTCCATAATTTCACTTAGGTCGTTTGTTTCCAATGGGTGAAGTAACTGGAGATCATCGGCATACGCAAATGGGGTAAAGCCTATTGATTGACATAATGTAAGTAAGGGGACAAGAAGATATTGAATAGTAGGGGTGACAGGATGGGGGATTCTGTAATTGGAACTGTGACTATTTGATTTTGAATTATTAGTTTACTCTGAAGGTCCTATCTGCAAAATGATATTTAAACCATTCCAGTACCTGATCAATGACTCCAAAGGATTCAAGTCTTTGAAGTAATAGGATTATGGTCAATTGTGCCAAAGGCAGCTGAGAGATCTAAGGAAATGAGTAGAGCAGATTTGTGGTGGTCTATGTGGTATAGTATTTTAGTTGTTAATCCTATAAGAGAGAGTTAAGTGAAATTGTGTTGTCTAAAGCTGGTCTGATTAGGGTGTAGGGCGTGTGTTTATTCTACAAAATCTGAGAGTTGATTAAAGACTATTTTTTCTGCTATTTTCGCAAGAAATGGGATGTTTGCAATTGGCTGGTAGTTGGATGGTTCTGACATTTTCCCTTTATGATCTTTGATAATCGGATAATCGTCTGGCTAATCTTCCTTGTCAAGGAAATGACCTCTTTGATGAATCCATCGAGGCGGCCACCAAGGTGACCATGCAAAATCGTTTGCTTCCATCGTCAGACCCAAGCCAAAGCCGACTCCACCAAAACCTACACGCCTTCCTGTCATCTATCAGAGGCGTTTTCCTCCAAAGCCATCTCCTTATACTCATCCTCCTTTGAAAAAGCAGCATCCTCAGAAGCAACAGCAATCTCAACCTTCTGCCTCTCCTAAGGCTTCTCAGCCTTTTTGACTGTTTACAACAGAGCATAACCTCCGTCGTTCTGTCTCTGTCCCCTTTTCCCTCTGTCGGAGGTCGTCTCCATCATTTTTACCACCAATGGACGATAATTACATCAGACCTCTGGGTGTTTACCATCATCAGTGAAGGATACTCTCTTCATTTTGCTCAACTTCCACCAGAACTTCCTCCAAGAGAGTATCCTTCCAATCCATCCCAGACCGCCCTTCTTCTTCAGGAAGCTCAACATTGCTCTCACTTCTGCTCGACGAGTCAGTGAGCTGCAAGCTTTAGTCACTGACCCACCATTCACGGTGTTCCATCATGACAAAGTGGTTCTTCGTACTCATCCGAAATTCCTACCTAAAGTGGTCTCAGAATTTCATCTCAACCAATCCATCGTACTTCCAGTGTTTTTTTCCAAAGCCTCATTCTCACCTGGAGAATCAGCTCTTCATACTCTGGACTGTAAACGTGCTTTGGCCTTCTACTTGGAACGTACCAAACCACACCGATCTGCTTCTCAATTTTTTGTCTCCTTCGATCCAAATAAGTTGGGACATCCTATTTCTAAGCATACCATCTCCAACTGGATGGCGGCTTGTATCTCATTCTGCTATGCCCAGGCTGGATTACCTCTTCACAGTAAAGTCACAGCCCATAAAGTCAGAGCAATGGCTGCTTCAGTAACTTTCCTTAGATCTACACCTATTGAGGAAATTTGCAAGGCTGCTACTTGGTCCTCGGTTCATACCTTCACTTCTCACTATTGTCTGGATACTTTCTCCAGACGGGATGGACAGTTTGGCCAAACAGTATTACAAAATTTATTCTCCTAGATTGCCAACACTCCCACCATTCCATTCTGGTTAGCTTGGAGGTCACCCACATGTGAGAATAGTCTGCCTGCTTGTCCTGGGATAAAGCACAGTTACGTACCGTAACAGGTGTTATCCAGGAACAGCAGGCAGCTATTCTCACAACCCACCCACCTCCCCTGGTTGGCTTCTCTGCTAGCTATCTGAACTGAGGAGACGCGCCCTGTGCACTGGGCGGGAAAGCACTTGCGCATGCGCGGTGGGACGACTTGAAACTTCTAGTTTCTTCAAGCAAGTCTGCTTGGAGATCTCTGAGAATCTCGGAGAGAGCGAGAACTAGAAGACCTTGAGCATGCGCAGATGCTCAAGGCCCAGCACAAGGAAGAGGGAAGATCTTCCGGCACTGGTATGTCCTGTGCATTGGTGCTGGTGCCAGTGCCAGATAGGGGTAAGAGAATGTGTTTGGGTGGGTGAGTGGGGGATGCCTGATCGTGGCCGGGGGTGGGGCGATGCGAGCAGGGGGGATGCCGGATAGAGGGGGGGAGGGGGGAGCAACACCGGTGGCCTCGGGGAGGGGGGGGTTAAGGTGGAGCAGCGCCGGTGGCCTCAGGGGGGGAGAAGGAGGAGTATGTAAATTAGTTTTTATTAAACCAGCATGAAAACACACAAGATACAGTAATCGTAGATTTTTAGCCACAATACAACTCCAATCCCCTATCCCTCCCCCCCCCCACCCCTCCTGGGCAGCAGCAGCGGTTAACATTCCAAAAGAATAACACAGTTGAAATGGGAGCAATAGACAGATCAAATATCCCAAAGTTGTCGTTGAACATAAGAAGTAAAGGTCAAACTAAAAGAATACCAACATTGACGAAATAACCGACCTGCTTTAGCAGTCATGTCCACAATGTCTTTTTGTTCCAGTAACATTTGCTGTAACATTAATGCTCTCCACTGCTGAATAGAAGGAGGCTGAGGCGAGAGCCACTGCAAAAGAACACATTTCCTGCCCAGTAACACAGTTTTTCTAAGAAAGATCGCACAACCTGGTCGAGGCGGGTGGAAACGAATCTGTAGAGTGAAGAGGAAACTTGGATGCATCCTCCAGGAACAACCCCAAAGCCGAGCCACAGTAGACACCAGTTGCAACCAGAAGGCAGACACCAAGGGGCAAGTCCAGAACATGTGTCCAAAAGATGCCATAGGCTACGCGCATTTTCCACAGCCATGTCCCGTACTGATCCCCATTACATGAGCTCTCTTGGGTGGATAGAAGGCTCGCAGTAGAAACTTGTAATTTTGCTCCCTCTCCACTGATAACAATATAGAAGCATTCCCCAGGCGAATGCCTTTTACGGATCATATCATCGGAGATAGGCACCTGAAGATCAGCCGACCATTTCTGGGCCAAGGTAAGAAAGTCCAGTTCACCAGAAAGCTCCTGCAAGAACTTATGATAGAATTTCAACGGTATGGGTTCTTGTGCTGTAAGACAAAGAGCTTCCTGTAGTCTGTTTTGAACATCCTCTCTCAACACCACCGGAGTCAAGGTCCGCAAGTAATGCTGAAGTTGTCGGTAAGCAAACCAATCCGCAGGGGAAAGATGAAACTGTGTCTGTAGTTCAGCAAAGGGAACAGGAAGACCCGTGTGAAGCACCACTTGTGACACGTATTGAAGACCCACAGTGGTCCAACGCCGGAAAGTTGCAGAATCCAAGCCAGGTAGGAAATCTCCATTACCAGCAATGGGGAGATAAGGCGTTCCACAGGGGGGGATCTTCAACATCTTGCACAGCAGTTTCCAAGCCTTACGCATTACAGGTAAGAAGGGGTGCGATTGTAACAGAGGCAAATCCGGCAAGTGGAGAGCATGTAAGAGATAGCTAAAATGGTAAGGTTGAAAATGAAAACATTCAATCTCAGGTAAGGAAAAACATTTAGTATTACAAAACCAGTCATGGATATGCCGCAACTGACAGGCAAGGTTAAATCTAGAAACACTCAGAAGACCCAACCCCCCCCTGTGTACTTGGTAACATCAACTTAAATAATGAGATCCTAGCCCGTTTCCCCTGCCACAGGTATGTAGAAAGATGTGAGTTGTGTTGGGATAAATGTGTGGGTGTTAACATAATAGGAAGCATTTGTAATATATAAAGCCATTGTGGTAGTATCATCATATTATAGAGAGCAATTCGGCCAGAAAGGGACAGGGGAAATTTCCGCCAATTAGAAAGGGCGGTCGCTGTACGACGGAGTAAGGGCAAAACATTAGCAGAATAAAGCCTGTCCAAATTCTGAGGGATAACCACCCCTAAATAAATCAATTGGGAAGGGGTCCACTGTAAAGGAAACTCTCCCTGTCAGGTCTGACGCACCTCATACGAGGTCGGCAGCGCCAAGGACTTCTGCTTATTGAGAACTAAACCTGAGTAAAGGTGAAACTCATCCAGGAGGTCCAAAGCTCGGGACAGCGAACGATGGGGGTTACCCAAAGTGGGTAAAAAATCGTCTGCAAATGCCAACACCCGCAACAGGGAAGAACCTTCTGGCAACCCCACGATCTCATCATCTCTCTGAAGTATTCGTAGCAAAGGATCCAAGTACAAAAGAAAAAGGAGGGGGGACAATGGACATCCCTGTCGCGTCCCCCTGCCCACAGGAAAAGCAAGGGATCTCACCCCATTAACCAATACTGAGGCAGTGGGTCCCGAGTAAAGTGTACGGATCAACGCCAAGTAACTATCAGGAAGCCCTATATGCTGTAATACCTGGAACAAATAATGCCAATGAACCTTGTCAAAGGCTTTTGCCGCATCTAACCCAACTAATAAACCGGGATAATGAGTCTGTTGAGCTCGGGAAAATGCCAGTAACAATCGGCGAACATTAAGTACAGAATGTCGCGTTCGAACAAAGCCCACCTGCTCAGTCACAATAATAATAGGCAACAAGGGCGCTAACCTATCCGCCAATACACGAGCCAAAATTTTAATATCAACATTCAATAGAAATATCGGTCGATAAGATTCGATGTCAGTGGGCGATTTAGATGGTTTCGGAATCAAGATAATCAGGGCGTCATTAGCATAGCGTGGAAATGTACTGTGGGCCTGGACCGCTGTGTAGTAATCCAAGAGAGACCCCCCTATAGAGGAGGATAAGATCTTAAAAAACTCCGGGGAATAACCATCTGGCCCCGGGGTTGTACAGGGCTTCAATTTCTGTATCGCCTGTAACATCTCCTGTAGGTGCAAGGGTCTATCTAATCGGGATACCTGGGCTGCCGATAATCTGGGCATCCCCGCATCCTCCAAGTAGTCACACACATCGGGGCCCGTATAAGGACCCGGTGAAGCATAGAAAGCCTCAAAGTAGGTTTTAAAGCAAGCCGAAATATCCACCGCTGAAGTCAACATCTTACCCGAGCTCTCTCGTATAATAGAAATGTATCTAGATCCCGTCCAACTCTTAGTTACGGACGCTAACAATTTTCCCGCTTTATTACCATATTTGTAGAATTGAAATTTCCGAAAAAACAGCAATTTTTTTGTACGTTCATGGATAAGGGAATTTAACTCAGCCAGGACTGTTTTATACACGTCATTAGTAGCCACTGAGGGGGTGTTCAACAAATCACGTTTTAACTGCACCGACTGACGTTCAAGCTGTACTATACGATGCGCTATGCGTCGGGTCCTAGAGGCAACATAAGCAATAATATCCCCACGTAACACTACTTTTGCTGTGTCCCAAAATAATATAGGTTGATCTATATGTTGAGCATTAAAGGAACAATAAGCCTCCCATTTTTTCAATAAAAATTCCTGGAAGTGAGCATCATCATGCAGATATGAGGGAAATCTCCATCCTGACCCAGGACCTACAGGACCCCCCACCGCAACATCAAGCCAGATCATATGATGATCCGACACCTCAAGGGGGCCTATTGTTGCCTCAGAGACCCGAGCAAACAAAGTTTCAGAAAGTAAAGTGTAATCGATTCTAGAAAAAGAACCATGGGCTCTAGACTGGTGTGTATAGTCCTGTTCAGTGGGGTGAAGTAACCTCCAAGGGTCCACCAACCCCAAAGCTCGACAAAGATAAGGAATGCCCTTAGTTTGTTTTACAGACGCCACTCCCGTTCCCCCAGAGCGGTCCATGCCCGAATCTAATACTTGATTCAAGTCACCCACTAAGATCAGTGGTCAATCAGAATCCTGTAAACAGATATTAACCAAATTTTGAAAGAATGAATGTTGATATCCATTAGGGTCATAGCCCACCAATAACCTAAAGGGCTCCCCAGGTCCAACCACTTTCACCAAAAGGTAACGGCCCTGAGGATCACACCTCAGGGCCTGGACTGTACACGGCAAGCCCTTCCTAACTAATATAGCTACCCCTGCCCTCTTCCCTGGAGAGGAAGCATAGTGTAGGTCCCCAACCCAACCTCTCCGAAGTTTCTGGTGTTCTAAATCCATGAGTCTAGTCTCCTGTAGGCAAGCTATATCAGCCGAGTGATGCTTCAATTGAGACAAAATTTTTGTGCGTTTAGCAGGGGATGTAATTCCCGATACATTCCAGGAAAGTATACGTAACGTCCGGTCACCCATAAGGAACCCCACCATTCACACCATAGCAAGTGAACCTTCCAGTAGGAAATGTCCCAGGGCGCCCAGCCTCACCCCAAGACTCCACATACACACTCCATTCAGACAGTGCAAACAACCTTAGAAAACTAAACCCCAGACAACAAATAGGATATGACACAAAATGCCCTAGTAATGCCGCTGCTGCCACCCAGAAACACCCATCCCCCCAATACCCCCTAACAATCCCAAAAACCCCCAGCATGTGGGAGAAAGACAGGTCACGAAAGACGCCTCATCCAGGGCCACCCCGACCAGCTGAAATATAAAGCTCTTGAGAGCCTATAAGACATTATCCCCCTTTAAACAGAGAACGCTAACAGTCAGGTATCATGATCAAGCCTATCAGAGTAAATAAAGTCCACATAGTCAGTCCTCCCCCGGACTGGGGTTGCCAAGAAGCTTGATAAATTCAGCTGCCGCTTCAGGAGACTGAAAAGACTTCCAGACTCCATTACGTTGGATCCGCAGAAGGGCCGGGTAGTTGAATTGAAACCTCTGTTCAAGCTCCGATAGTTGTGCACAAAGGGGATAGAAGGGCCTCCTCCGTTCTTGCAGCGCCATAGAAAAGTCCTGGCTAATGCGAACCAATGTTCCATTGTATTTCAAGGCATCCCTCTTAGCTCGATATTGTTGTAGGATCTCCACTTTATGCCTGAAATTCAAAAGCTTCAAGATGACCACCCGTGGGTGTGTTTCCAGGCCAGGGCGAGGGCCCAAGCGGTGCGCCCGTTCTATGCGCAGGGGCCCCATAGAAGGAGGAAGCGGTAACTCCTCCCGCAGCCAACGCTCCAGCAATAAACGGTCTGTTATCGTTTCTGGGATGCCCATCAAGTGCAGGTTCGAGCGGCGTGAGCGATTTTCTAAATCATCCAGCTTGTCAGCTTGGGCTTGAACCTGCGCCTGTAATGCGCTAAGGTCAGCACCTTGAGCCGTGCTGGTATCCTCCAAGGTGGAGACCCGCTGTTCTAATTCGGTCGTGCGAGCCGCCGCAGCCGCTAACAAGGTCTCAATATTTGAAATCTGCGCCGTTAGCGATTCCAATTTGGGCCCCAGTACCTGAGCGAATGCCTCCTTTATATCACTCAGCGCGGTCTCCGTAAGGTGTGAGACCGCCGCCACGGGGCTCGCCGCCATCTTGAGCTCACTAAGCCGCACTCGCTCCCGCTCTTTACGTGCCGATTTCGCCTGCATGGGATCCCGGGATCGTGTTATATATCTGTCCATGCAAGGAGAAAGTCCCAACAGACGGCGTATCCACGAGAAAAGTGGGGAAAAATGTCGGTAATTGCAGAGAAATATGCAGGGTAGCCCCGGAGCAAGCGAGGAGACGTCCTCACACGCTCAAGACATCACGTGACCTTGGAGAAGGAGGAGTAAAGTAGAGCAGCGCCAGTGGCCACGGGAAGGTGGGGAGAACGTGGAACGAATCAAGCGAGTTTCCCATGCATCCTATGGGGAAACTAGATTTGATATATAGTATGAGTAAATTAGTTTACGAGCATGCTTCTGGAACAAATTATGCTCGTAAACCAAGGTTCCACTGTACCACAATGACAAAGGCAATTTCCAGCACACAGCTGCCTCTTTCAAAGCTTCTCTTCCAACCAGCTTCAACTGTCAGCTCTAGAGTCTTGCTATTGTAACTGCATCAGCTGATCCCTGTAGGGAGCAGAACAGCAGAGAACATTCTTTTAAAACCTGCATATGCAAAGCTAGAAAGCCACAGCAAATACAAATACATATACATAAACTTCCCAATGAGCCCCATGATTCATATAATTTTAACCCCTTAGTGGTTACAGAGATTTATTTTATGACATGTCCAAATGTCGAATCTAGGATTTTATTTGCTTGATGTCTACGCCCCTAATGATTATGAGCATACTTTTTTTTCAGAAACTAGTCCAGGTACCATTACGTTCTACTTATCTGCCAGTGATCCTAGCTGGGAGCTTTAATCAGGTTATGGATCACTCCTCCCACATTAGGGGCTCCAGTTTGGGGCTTGGGAAAGGCTTACCATTTTTATACACTGCTTTGGACTTGGACTTGGTAGATCCCTGGCGATTATTGAATCCAACAGTGAAGGATTATACCCACTTGTCCCGTGCCCATGTTTCCATGTCTTGGATAGATTACATATTAATCTCTCCATCCCTTTTCACGTGTGCCTGCTCTGCTGTGATTGGACCTACAGTTATATCAGATCATGCACTCTGCTGAGTAGAGTTGGAGCTTCCTTCATCAAATTTGAGGGCATTTCATTGACATTTTCCCGCTTATTTTACACCAAGATAAACATTTCTGAGATTATCGATTTACTATATGCGAAGAATTTTGTCAGTTTAATGCTCAACATCAGGATATCCCTGCTTTATTCTGGGATACTCTTAAAGTGGCTTTGCAAGGAGACATTTTGCAATACATGTCTTCCAGGGCTCACCCTATCTCTCAAGGTTTTATCTCATTGGAAAAGCAACTTCAGAAAGCCAAACAATCTTATATTCGTAACCCTACTCTTGCAACTAATGAAGCTTATTCAGCTATTCAATCTGCCTTGAATACTTTGATTCATGGACAGGCAAAAAAGCAAATCTTTCATAGGAAATTTAATTTTTATAGGCATGGTAATAGAGCTGGAAAGTTGTTGTCTCGCATTGTCAAATCCTGGCAGGGTCCCACGTATATATTGGTAATTAAAGACAGTACTGGGGCTTTAAAACATCAGATGCAGGATACAATGGATGTTTTTAATCAATTTTTCTGTATCATGTACACAGCCTCCCCTCTCCCCCCCCCTTCGTCTTCGGGTCCTGTAATCCATTATTTGGAAGACTCGCATTTGCCTAAACTCACTTTTGTGCAGCTGGCTATTTTGAATGCTCACCTTTTGGCTAAGAAACTGCAGAGGGTGGTTAAGTCTTTAAGCTCTGCGATGGCCCCAGGCCCTGATGGATTCTCTTCAGAGTTTTATTAAATTCTCTTTCCTCAATTGTGCGCACTTTTGCTTGCATATTTTGACACTTTGATCTTGGCAAGGATATTTCTTGCGGGATCTAATACAGCTTTGATTACTTTGATTCCTAAGCCTGGAAAAGACTTATCTGTCTCTGGATCTTTTCGACCTATTTCTTTCCTGAATGCGAAGTTGAAAATTCTCGTTCACCTTTTAACAGATTGTCTCATGACCATTCTTCCTGAACTTATTTGTCGGGAGCAAGTGGGTTTTGTTAAAGGTCATCAGTCTGTTGTGAATGTTCAGAAGGTCCTGATGTCAATTTCTCAGTGTTGCTCCTGTTCTATTCCTACAGTCTTGGTGAGTCTAGATGCTGAAAAGGTTTTTGATAAGGTCTGTTGGAAATATCTCTTTGGCCTTTTACAATACAGTCAAACCTTGGTTTGCGAGTAACCTGGTTTGCGAGTGTTTTGCAAGACGAGCAAAACATTCTCGCAAAACTTGTCTCGCAAACCGAGTGTTGACTCGATTTGCGAGCACCCTCCCCCGATAACCGGCATCGCTGCCCCCCCGCTCACAAAGGCCCCCCTGTGCGAACCGGCACTCCCCACCCGAACAACTTAAACTTACCCCCCCCCCCTGTCTGGCACCGGCAAGCAGCCCACAGGACGTGCAGGTGCCGTTAGAAGATCTTCCTGCTTCTGCCGGCCTTGAGCATGCATCTGCGCATGCTCAAGGACTTCTAATTCTCCCTCTCGCCGAGAATCTCGGCGAGAGGGAGAATTAGAAGTCCTTGAGCATGCGCAGATGCATGCTCAAGGCCAGCAGAAGCAAGAAGACCTTCTAGCGGCACCAGCCCATCCTGTGGGCTGCGTGCCGGTGCCAGATGGGGGAGAGGGGGTAAGTTTTTAAGTTGTTCGGGCAAGGGGTGCCGGTTCGTGCGGAGGGGGGGTCTTTGCGAGTTTGGGGGGAGCAGCGCTGCTGACCTTGGGGGGGGGGGACGTATCAAAGCGAGTTTCCATTATTTCCTATGGGGAAACTCGCTTTGATATATGAGTATTTTGGTATACGAGCATGCTTCTGGAACGAATTATACTCGTAAACCAATGTTCCACTGTATATGGGGATATCTGGATGGTTCTGGAGAGCTTTGCAGACTTTATATTCTCAACGTGAAACAGCGTTTTACCCATCAGGGGTGTCCGTTGTCTCCTTTACTTTTTCTACGATATGTGGAACCTCTCTTACGTACACCACTTTTGGACGAGGATGTGGTGGGAGTAGAGGTAGAGGGCAGGTAGTAAAGGTATTGACTTTTGCAGTTGACATTTTACTGGTATTGACCAAGCCTCATACTTCTTTACGACCTATGTTGGAGGTTTTTGAAGAATTTTCTTTCTATTCGGGTTTTCATTTTAATAGGCATAAATTTGTAGTTCTTCCTTTACAGTCTAGTCTGCCTCACCAATGGGTGGGGAGTTTTCCTTTCATCTGGGCAGAAGAGGCCATTAAATATCTGGGTGTTTGGATTCCAAGGGATCTTTCTTGACTGTACATTTTAAATGTGCAGCCGAGATTGCAGTTTATGGAATGGAAGTTGAACTCTTGGTGGGCATACTCACTGTCTTTGGTGGGCAAGATTTCACTTTAAAACATGTTATTGCTCCTTTATTGGCTTTGCATCTTTCAGATGTTGCCTCTCACCTTTTCTGCAGCCACTCGTATGTGTTTCTGTGAGTTCTGAATGCTTTTCTGTGGAATGGTAAGACGTATAATATGGTTACTTTACCTAGAGCAATGGGGGCCTTGGCTTATTGAATTTACGTTTGCTTATAACGGCTTGTCAGCTCCGTCATGTTAATGATTGTTTTAGAGAGATATATTCTTGTTCACCTCTACGGAAACTAAATTGATATATCCTCTCCATTTTAATAGCTTGTTTCATGCTTCTCGACATTTGGATTCCTTTTTTCATTTGTATCCTGTCTATCTTCCTCTTCTTCAGGCATGGTACAGTCTGTGTTCTCTACTTCATCTCTGTCCTGATGTCTCATCTTTGGTGCCTATCTGGGAAAATCCAGAATTCATGCCTAGTATGATGTCATCTGTGTTTCAAGGTTGGAGCATCCAAAACTTCAAATACATCTATCAGGTTCTTCTTGAGGATGGATCTAATCAATCTTTCTCTGAAATTCAGACCTCCTTTAAGATACCCTCTCAGGATCTTTTTGCCTATTGGCAATTGCGGCACTGTATTAATTCCTTACCTTCCTCAGCATTGAATTCTGAAGCTTTAGAGCTGGTTAAAAAAGCTGTGTTTGGATTCACAATGTACCATTCTATTACGTTATCATCATCAAATTCTTACAGGAAGCTCTTCTGGAATTTGACTATTGTCAATTGAGTCAGCAATGGTCACAAGATTTGGGGGTCTCCGTTTCTGTCGATTTTTTGCATAAATGTTTAAAATTTGCCTCCCACATGAAATTATCCGCAGTATTTTGGGAACTCAGCTACAAGATGATCATGAGACTTCATGTCTCTCCCAGAAGGGCCCAGCAGTTATCTTTGTGACTAAATGCCTGACCCCTTGACAACCTGGGGCCACACTGAGACATATGTTTTTTTCCTGTGTTAAAGTGCGCAGTTTGGGGGGGAGGAGGAGCTTCGGATCATAATTGAGGGAGTGTGTGGCACAGTGGTTAGAGCTACAGCCTCAGCACCCTAAGGTTGTGGGTTCAAATCTCATGCTGCTCCTTGTGACCCTGGGCAAGTCACTTAATCCCCCATTGCCCCAGGTACATTAGATAGAGTGTGAGCCCACCGGGAAAGATAGGAAAAAATGCTTGACTACCTGAATGTAAACCACTTAGGTAATAAGTGGTATATAAATACTAAAATAAATAAATAAATAAATAATTCTGATCTGGAATGCTTGTTGTATAGTCACTCCACAATTGTTATTTTTTCACTGTACAGTGGTTGCACCAATACCAAGGGGCATGAGATGCTTTTTAAGGAAAGCTTTTCTAATGGGGAAAAAGGTCATCTTATTACGTTGGCTGGATGCACTTCCTCTTTCCCTGGCACAGTGGAGGGCAGTTATGACACATCTTCAAATGGAAAAGCAGATGGTCCTTGACATGGATTCCCCTGGTGGGAAATTGTTACAGACTGGGAACCGTTTTTATCACCTGCTGCATGTAGTCATCTTTTGAATTTGTAATGTTACTCTGCATGGGCTTATATACTTTGTATGGTTCTACTGGCTGGTTGGGTGCGTTTTGTTCTGTTCGATTTTCGCTGTTTTATATAATTGTTTCACTGTGCTGTATTGGATGGCTGCTTATCAATAAACATATTTAAAAAAAAAAAAAAAAGATATATATATAAACTTGTGTTACTTTCTTATCTTGAAAAAGTTGATAACTTTCCACTTATCTCTGTTTATTTCTCTTCCTCTTTGCAGGTTATTTATAATACAGCACAGAATGCAGGGGCCCCTCCTCAGCAACCCCAAGAGCCAGGAGCCAGGCTGGAGGGTCGTTCACCATTCTCAGAACTCAATCAGCAACTGGTCAACATGGGCTTCCCACGCTGGAATTTTGGGAATCAGGTGGTGGAGCCAGTCATGTCCATCATCCTGCTTCTCCTCATAATAATGATGGGAATGCGAGGTCTGCTGTTGGTGGGCCTCATTTATGTGATATCACACCTCAGCCAACGATAATGAGCACCCAAAACTGGTGATGCCAGACAGGCGAGGGCTTGTGCAAGCCTCTTGATGTATATAAAGCATGTGTGTATGAATGGATATGTGTGTGTATATGTGAAATGGAGGTATAGGTGGTTAAAATAAAAGCCATAATTGACAAGCGTGATTTATGCTTTAAATAATTTTGGAGAATTATTAAAATATTCATTGTTGAAATATTATTCTGGATAAAAAATGTTTATATTCACTGTTTTGTAAATGTATCCATGTTGAAGATGATTTTATATATCATTTAATTACATCAATTATATCAATACCATAAAATATAATTATAATTTAAATAAAGTGGCATGCTTAGAAGACCAAATTTACTTACACAGCAGGATATGGTCATTGTTACCTATCATTGCACATAATGTATGGATCCAAATAGATCTCAGCAATATTTACAATGATTCATAAGTTCTAGTTTTGAGATTGGTTATCTGTAATTAGGTCCAGATGATTAAGGCGTTTCACACAGTCCAAAAATCAAGGGCTCCTTTTATCAAGGCGCGCTAGCAGTTTAAAGCGTGTAATATCGTGCACTAAACCACCGGCCGCGCTAGCCGCTACCGCCTCCTCTTGAGCAGGCGGTAGTTTTAGGCCAGCACGGGGGTTAACTTGTGATGAAAAGTCGCGCGCGTTAACCCCGCTAGCGCGGCTTGATAAAAGGAGCCCCAAGTTTCTAGTGCAATGTGTCTAGTGGTCCTGAATTCTAGGGTCTTGTATCTGAACCAGCAAGTTGCTTGCAGAAAACTGTCAATCATGTTTTCCAACTCCATCTTGATTGTTGTGAACCGCCTAGAACTTTCGGGTATGGCGGTATATAAAAATAAATTATTATTATAATTATTATCTTCGTCTCAGGAAGCTGCTCCTGCTTCCTCAGTTTGTTTTCTGCAAGCAAATTGCTCAGAAGTGGAGTTTGGGGTTGTTTTTTTTAAACATATCTTTTTGTTTTTTCACTGCTGTATTTGCTTGTTTGGGCTGTTTGCCATTCTCAATAAAGATATGTTTAAAATTTAAAAAAAGTGTTTTTGATCAGATCTGCCATTTTATTATTTTCAGGTATTTTCGCTCAGTGATCTTTGGAGGCTTGGTGCCCAGAGGTTTACACTTGGTAGAACCTCTGCCTGAGAGAAGATACAGATTGATATGGCAGATCTCGCCCTTATAATAAAACAACTTAGAGCCTTAGAACATAGGTGGAGACGGAACAAAACAATCGAGAAAGCCAAAAACTCCTCTACCCTCTATTCAATTTTTAAATCTATAAATCCCCAACCTCAAACACAATATACACCAACTACCAACCTGCCTACAGCCCAGGAACTCGCATCTTACTTTTCCAACGAAGTTAACAACATCAGAAAAAACTTGACCTCAACAAAACCACCAACCCTAGATATGAGTCCTACTGACTCAACTCTTGTTTCTGCTAAATGTGCTCGATTTAATCTCCCTGGTCTAAGGGAGATTGAATGGTTCATTCGGAGCATCAACACTAAGGGTTCTCAGGTTGAATCAATTCCCCCATCCATCTTTAAGCAGTTTTTTCAGTCTTTGGTCCCTTCATTCATGCATTGGTAATGGAAAGTCTACAACAAAGTATTCTGCCCAAGTCTTGGAAAGAAGCAAACATTTGGCTGATCACCAAAGATCATAAAATCAATCCAGATGACAAATCAAATTACAGGCCCATTGCTAATATTCCATTTTTAGCAAAACTAACAGAAAAAGTCATATTTATTCAGATCTCGAAATTTATTTTAAAAAAACACAAATATTTTACACTTTAACCAGACAGGTTTTAGACAATATCACTCTACGGAGCATTCATTAGGTATGTCAACCGTCATTCACTATCATCTGAATCATCACAAATCCGTTCTCTTAATCTCCCTTGACCTCTCTTCGGCATTTGACACCATGGATCATAACCTTCTTCTCGAACGACTTGAAGCTATAGGTATCACCGATCAGGTCCTGGCTTGGTTTCGCTTCTATTTTACCAATCGATTCTCAATGGTTTCATTTAATAATACCACTTCAGAAAATCTCACCTCAAACTTCAGAATTCCCCAAGGGTCCATTTTTTCACTCTGCCTGTTTAATATCTTTCTTGCTCCTTTGATAACCCTTTGTCAGCCCATTGGGTTTAATGTTTGCTTATGCAGATGACATCCAGCTTCTGCACCCTCTAGATCGTGAGAACCCAATGGAAGTCCAATCTATCAATAAGAAATTGAAACAAATTCATCACTGGCTTGTGTCGCAACCCACGGGCTCCTGATCACCGAGGCGAGCTGGGTTCATCACGACTGTAACTGCTCCCAACGCGTTCCCTTCAACCAGGGAATTCTTCAGGCTATCTAGGCAACCGCCTAGGGTGAAAACAATAAGGTCCAATGTTCACAGTGAAGCCAGGCAAGGGAAAACGCACACACCCAGGAATGTCCAAAAGTAAAGGTGTACTTTTATTTTTGACCTCTGGTTAAACTGCCTGGTATTATTAGCAGTTTGCAGTACTTTTCAATACATTTTGTATAAAAACCAAAACATAGAGCTCTGGGCCACACTGGCTTCACAAACAACAGCCTAGCTCCAATTTAAACCACAAAAATCATACAAGATTTTGGCTGGACTTTAGTCTTTATACCTCAGTCTTCTTCACCAGCCCTCTGAGATTAGGATAGTCCCAGCAATATTCCCTCACCAGGAAAGAGCAGGAGAGAGGAGCAAACAAAACTCTTGCAGTATGCAAAATAAAGTTTTACAAAACCAAAAAGGAAAACTGCTAACCTTGAAGCTCTCCCACAGAAAACCTGCAGAAAGGGAACTCATTCACATGGAGCTCCTCTGTGTCTTAAGTTCCTTCAGTATCTTATCTCCACCTAATTAGCCTCCAGCTGAGCTGAGAGGGAAGAACACAAATGCTGCCTAGTTTGGAATGTTACACAGTCCAAGGCAACAGTTCAGGTTCTTGAGTGATTCAGAGGCTAGCTCTGGGAAGCTTAAACAATTCAGCATACAAACAAACTTAGTCCCAAAACTTTCAGACAAAAAGGTAAGAAACAAAAATAGCAAAAACACTTCCAACCTTGCTCAGCTTGTTTCCATTGCATCCAGTTTCCATTGAGGAATAACCGGCACGCTAATGTCCATGGGTTCCCAGCCTTCTAGCTGCTTCCCAGCTGTAGTCTCAGGCTCAACTGAAATGTCCACCATGTCCCAATCCTTGCCCAGCTCGTCAGAATTCAGCTGGAGAGGCAAGCCTTGTTGCCTCTGAGGCTCTCCTTGCAGCCCCCTTTGCTCCTCCCCCTCTCTGGGTCTCAGCTGCCCTGTTTTAACAGCCTCCAATTCGCCCCTCCCTGCTCTGAAGAGGGGGAAGGGAGAAAACTCTCTCTGCAGCTGTGTCTGCCTATGTGACAACTTCCTGCTATGACTCTGGCCTTCTGAGAGCTGTAGTTTCCTAACTCCTGAGTTTCTTTGAGCTATAATAGCAGGCTTGGGAGAGTAACCTGCAACTGGACTGAACTCTCCCTGGCAGTCACTGTCTGGCTCAACAAAGTTAGTACAAGGGAAGTCAGCGCTTTCATAATCGGCAGGGCCAACCTGGTCAGCTCTCCTGCATAGGGTCTTACTGCTCTTCCTGGCTAACCCTGTGCCAAAGCTAGACGGAGAGCTAAATTTGTCACACTTGATACTAATTGGTTGGCGTTTAATGTCAACAAGTTGAAGTATCAAGTTTATCATCACGTTTATTATGTAATTTGATTAATCGCCTAATCTACATTCTAGGCGATATACAAACAATAACAAGTGAATAAAAACTTGGGGTAGGTATTACATAGACAAATAAAATTACATGCTTCTCCCTTGAAAAGAAGGACTTAAACTGACTGGGTGATGGGGAAGCTAGATATTGGGGAGTCCCTGGATATCGTGTACCTGGACTTTAGCAAAGCATTCGATAGCGTACCATACCGCAGGTTGCTGAGCAAGATGAGTTCTATAGGATTAAGTGACACATTGACGAAATGGGTTGGGAACTGGCTTGGAGGTAGGCTTCAAAGGGTGGTGGTGAACGGCACACCCTCTGAAATTACAGAGATGATCAGTGGAGTGCCACAGGGCTCGGTCTTGGGCCCAATCCTATTCAACATCTTTATAAGGGACTTGACAGAAGGGCTTCGGGGTAAAATGACATTATTCGCATAATAAATAAATAATTAAAAAAAAATAATAATAACATTATTCGCCGATGACGCTAAACTAAGTAATGTAGTAGGCAAATGCACAATAGATGATGTTTCAATGCCCGACATGATGCACGACCTACTCCTACTGGAGCGTTGGTCTAGGTCCTGGCAACTCAGCTTCAATGCCAAAAAATGCAAAGTTATGCACCTGGGCAGCCAAAATCCATGCAAGACTTATATCCTTAATGGCGAGATCCTTACAAGAACGGTAGCAGAACGCGACTTAGGGGTGATCGTCAGCGAGGACATGAAGGCTGCCAATCAAGTGGAGCAAGCTTCATCCAAAGCAAGACAAGTCATGGGTTGCATACGCAGGGGTTTCGTCAGCCGTAAGCCGGAAGTCATTATGCCATTGTATAGATCCATGGTGAGGCCCCAGCTGGAATACTGTGTGCAATTCTGGAGGCCGCATTATCGCAAGGATGTGCTGAGACTGGAGTCGGTTCAGAGAATGGCCACCCGGATGGTCTCAGGACTCAAGGATCTCCCATACGAGGAACGGTTAGACAAATTGCAGCTGCACTCGCTCGAGGAGCGCAGAGAGAGGAGGGACATGATCGAGACATTCAAATATCTCACGGGCCGCATAGAGGCGGAGGAAGATATCTTCCTTTTCAAGGGTCCCACGACAACAAGAGGGTATCTGTGGAAAATTAGGGGAGGGAAACTACGAGCTGACACCAGGAAATTTTTTTTTCACAGAAAGGGTGGTTGATCGCTGGAATAGTCTTCCACTGCATGTGATCGAGGCCAGTAGCATGCCTGATTTTAAGGCCAAATGGGATCTATTCTCGGGGCGAAGGTAGGGGAGAGACATTAGGGTGGGCAGACTAGATGGGCCGTGGCCCTTATCTGCCGTCTATTTCTATGTTTCTATGTTAAACTTGACTCTCCTATCACCCTGGTAGGCAATACTCTTCACGCAGTCACTTCCATCAAGATATTAGGGGTCATTTTCGATCAGAAACTATCTTTCCATGAGCACATTAGTGGTGTAGTCAAATCCACATTCTTCAGACTATGACAAATTCGCTCAGTATCAAAATGGTTGGAACCCAAATCTTTTAACATATTAATTCATTGGTCATTTCCAGAATCGACTACTATAATGCCATGTTCACAGGTATTCCCCTAAAAGAAATAAGATGCTTACAAATTATCCAAAATGTCTCTATCAAAGCAAAGAAATTTGACCATGTTTCACCACTCCTCAAAAAATCTCATTGGCTCCTGGTGTCACATCGAATAACCTACAATATATGTCTGCTAAGCCTTAAATCAATACTCTATATAGCCCCTTCCTTTATTGATAGAGTCTTAATACCCTATGCCCCCACCAAATCACTTAGATCCAATGATCGACATTTGTTGGTTGTTCCCTCTCTCAAATCCATTAATACACGTAGACAATACATTTTTTCAGTTGTGGCTCCGTAATTGTGGACCTCCCTCCCAATATACATAAGGGAAGAACGCCTTATCGACAGATTTAATAGCAAGTTGAAATGCTTTCTTTTTAAAGATGCTTTGGACTGCTAGTTCCTCATAGTTAGGTCATACTTTTTAATGCCAGCTCTGATCTTTTTAAACTCTCCCTTTTGTTATTTCCCTTACTTGTCTCATTTCCTTTAAAACATTGTATTTCTACCTCTTCTTCCCTCTTGGCCCTGTCTGTGTTGTGTGACTTGTCTATGTTATTTGCACTGTTTCCCCAAATATTGTGATGTACTATTTTTTTAGATTTGTTCACAGCTTTATATTAAGATTAAGCAATTCATCAAATTTTAAATAAAAATTGAAAGTCTGCTGTTAGCAGGATCAGTCCCTTGGCTGACACCAAGCTAGCCAGCCTGCTGATATTTTTTAGAGCTCAGGGGCTGTCCCTTGTGTAGCTGCTTGCATCCCTGATTCAGTCAGGAGCTTGAGCGTAAACTGTGTAAGCTCCTTCCCGGCTCGGCTGGGACTAACAGTGGGACAGCTACATGGTCCTTCCCCCTTTGGCGGCACATTTTTCCAGGGGTTAAGGTTCAGTCCATCTAGCAGCCAGAAAAACAGATTTGTCCAGTGAATCTGTGAGGCAAATCTCTTCTCCCTTTGATTCTAGCTGAAATCCTTTGCTAAAGCAGGCAGGCACCACATGGCACAGTGAGTAAGTCTATTGAAACCTATGGGGAAAATTGGGGATTCTCTAAAAGTTGATTTTGAGGATTTCTGATCCCAGAGCCCAAGTCCCCTTCCTCCAAAACAATTTCTCTATGATTTTTTTTTCCTTCAGGGAGGTCTCCACAGGCCATTTTTGGTGTGATTTATCTGCGGTGGCTATCTTGGATTTTAAACATTTTTGTTTGTTTGCCTCCATCTGCCTCAAAGACCTCTTGATTTTGCTCAAAACCAACTGAGATTGACTCCTCAGGCCTTTTTACCCCTATATCATGCCAGGTTTGTGCTGGATGGTCGGACAAGGAGTGTCCATGTCTCATATGTGACAGAGCCCACGGGGTGAGGCAGGAGCCTTGGACTCAGCCTCCTCCTCCAGGGCTGGGAATACACAGGAGGAACATCCACAGGGGAAGAGACCCCTTCCAGAACCCTCTGAATATGTATTGGCCAAGCACAGTCTTATGGGGCTAAAGAGCCCAAGAGGATGGCAGGGAGTCCATGTCGGGGTCGGAGAGACCCCCAGTAGAAGACTTCACACTGGATTTTGTGAGCCTTATGTGGAATGTTTATTTGAACTGCTGATGGTCCTTAGTGGCTGTTAGTAGCGCACCAGTAGTGGTGGTGCAGAGTTTCTCCCTTTGACAGGTGCCCCGAACAGGAGGACATACACTTGGACCAGGAGGGTCAGTCTGTCATGGACTGGGAGGATAAGAGGTCTGATTCCATTCCAGTTTTATCCCAGGATGAAGTCTTCCTGGCAGAGTCTGCTTCCTTACAGGAGGACAGCGGTCAAGAGATGTGGTGACACTAGATCAGTAGGAAGACCCTACAGTGCACACATTCAGGGCTTCTGCACTTTCGAGCGTTATTTCCACCTTGCTGCAGGAGTTAAAGCTGGAAGTTCGCCAGCTTCTTTTTCTCATTGCTCAGTTATGAGCAGTTCTGTGGCTCCGATTGTTTTCTCCCTCACATCTAGGCATCACTAAGCTGGTCACTGACCATTGGGAGTCACCAGAGGTATCTCTTCTAGTGGCCAAGAGTATGGTTAAGTTGTATCCGATGGTGCCATATTTCCAACAGCTGTTTGTTCAGCTGAAAGTGGATTCACTAGTGGTGCAGGTCACTAAACGACCCTCCCTTTCTAGTGAAGGGAGAGTGATGTTGTAGGATCTTTGCTCCTTATGTTGCAATTTGAAGTTTTGCCCTAAGGAATTAAGGAGGCAGTCGCATCTTCCTTTGTGCCACATGCTTATCACACTCAACTCAGTTGTCTTGGGCCTCGGATAGCAGGGGTGAAGTATGTTGTGGATGCTCTGGATCAGACAGTAGGCAGGAGATGTAACTGTAAAGCTATGTGAAGCAGGCTTCGCTTTCAGGGGCAGATTTAAATTTCTTTCTTAGCTATTGCTGGGCAGAAACCCAAAGCTCTGCCCGGTTATGTGCTTAGGTTCCATCTACTGAAGTCTCCATCAAAGCTCACTCTAGCCCATCTAAACCATCCCAGTCATCAAAGCCCTCCCCAGCTCATCCTCAACCAAATGGTCATATAAGGACATGACTATGCAAGTCTGCCCAGTACTGGCCTTAATTTTTTCTGATTCGAGATCCTCTGTGTTCATCCCACGCTTTTTGAACTCTGTCATCGTTTTCCTCTCCACCACCTCTCGCAGAAGCGCATTCCAGGCATCCACCACCCTCTCCGTAAAGTAGAATTTCCTTACATTGCTCTTGAATCTACCACCCCTCAACCTCAAATTATGTCCTCTGGTTTTACCATTTTCCTTTCTCTGGAAAAGATTTTGTTCTATGTTAATACCTTTTAAGTATTTGAGTGTCTAAATCATATTTCCCCTGCCCCTCCTTTCCTCTAGGGTGTACATATTCAGGGCTTCCAGTCTCTCCTCATACGTTTTGGTGCAAACCTACCAATTTTGTCATCCTCCTCTGGACCGTTTCAAGTGTTCTTATGTCCTTTGCCAGATACAGTCTCCAAAACTGAACACAATATTCCAAGTGGGGCCTCACCAACGACCTGTACAGGGGCATCACTTACCTCCTTTAACCTTCAAATTGGCATATCTTTGAGGAAGATCACTACATTCTTGAAACATTCATCTCCGCCAACTGATCTCATCCCTGCTTCTTTTTTAAAATTTTTTTTATTCTTTATTTATATTATAACTTTTGACATACATATTTGGTCAAAACAAAGAAATATTACAATCCCAGCTTTCCAATTTAAGATCCTTCAAACAATTCAAAAATACCAAGAGAACCATGTACAGCAAGAAACATGCTTTCAAGAAGTTCAAAAATATACAGAAGGAAAAGAAATTTACTGGTTTTGTAAAATTAGTCCACAATATAGGAGGCTGGAGATATGAATTAACTGAAATATTCCACCAAGAATTGTATTAAGGAAAATAAAGATGTGACCAGGTGGACACTGAATTTAACTTCATTGAGCTAACATTGAAGTAGCAGATCTCACGAAGTAACTACAGTTTGCCCTTTGGCTGAAATAAATTTTGACAACTGTTGAGGTTCAAAAAAAAGATATCTATTCCCTTGATAGGTCATAACACATTTGCAGGGATATCTTAGAATAAACTTTGCACCCAACTGCAGAGCCTGGGGTCTTAAAATAAGGAACTGTTTTCTTCTCCTTTGGGTATATCGTGACACATCTTGGTACATTCTCACAACCTTTGACATAAAGGGAATATCTTTATATTTAAAAAAAAGCTTAAGTATCCATTCCCTGTCTGAATCAATAGCAAATTGTACCAGCAGCGTAGCAGTTTCCGGTGCCTCATTATCAGATCTCTCTAAGAAATTTGTTAAATCCAAACTATTAGCAGATAAATTCTGCTGGGTTTGGTTTTTGATCCTTAATTTTATTTGGTATGTAGTAAATTTTAGAGAAAGGCAGATAGGAGGACTCAGGAAATTTCAAAACTTCAGTCAGGTATGTCTTAAACGTATCATGTGCTGATATAAGTGGTAACTAAGGAAAATTTATAATTCGAAGATTACATCTCTTGGTCGCATTTTCTAGCAATTCAACTTTAAAGTGAAGGTTTCCACTGTCCTTAACTCAAGTTAAGATATGGGATTCAATAGTTTTCACTCTGGTCTCGTGTCCGTCCAATTTATTTTCCAAGCTAGATACTCTGTTTTTTAAATCCAAATTTTCTGATACAACCATTGCTGCATTTGGATCCCCAAGAATAGTTGCAAATTAGATATCGCTTCCCATAATATTAAAAACCTTGGGTTTTTGCATGGGCACAAGTTTTGTTCCAAAGCTCTCTGATAAGGTAACAGTACCTGTGGCCGCAAGAGGAGTTGCTTTCAACTTCAGGAAATCTTTGAGGATTTGCTGCTCCTTTTCCTCCAAGTGCTCTGATGTCTGTCTAAAAGATTTCTCTGACCCTCCTGCAGAGTCGACTGCCATACTCTGCTGGTCAGGAAAAAGAATGCTCCGGGACGTTTCCTCCTCCAACTTCCTCTCTAACGCCCCAGGGCGACTCGGAGGACTCCGCTCCTCCGGAGAAAGAGATGTTTCCTTGATGGAGAGTGTCGACGTCTCAGCACACGTGCATCCCACAGCCGAGGAGTTCTCCAGGTCTCACGTTTGGGTTCCACACTCGAGGAAGAGATCCATCAGGCCCACTGGGACCGCAGGTTCTTCCAGAAAAACCCAGAGCTTTGATTTCCTCTTAACCATGAATGGTAAGGCAAAATTTCCCTCCAGGTTTGCGGCATCTCAACATGAGCAACCGGCCGCCATCTTAATTTGGCTCCGCCTCTCCAGGGGCCAGCCCCATCCCTGCTTCTTATCACGTTTGCTTGATTCACTTGAGCCATTACTATCAACGGTGAATAATAGCCTCTCTATTGGCAGTTTTCCTCTAGAATTGAAAAAAGCAACAGTAACTCCTTCTGAAGAACCAAAATTCTGACTCCAACATTGTGACCAATTACAGACCAGTCTCAAACTTGTCATTTATCTCCAAGATTGTATTCATATTCTTATACATTCTCTGGTAATGTCCAAGCTTGATTATTGCAACTCCATTCTCATTGGTCTCCCAAAATACCAGTTGAATAGGCTACAATTAGTCCAAAATACTACAGTTAGATTGCTTCATCGTCGTTCCAAATTCAACCACATTACATCACTCTTAAAAGATGAGCATATTCTTCCCATCTCATATCGCATCCCTTTCAAGTACAATATACTTTTTCATCAAGTGGTCTTCCTTCTTTATATAGCCTCTTGGTTCAATACTCTCTGTAAAAAATCCTTCAATCATCCCAACAACATTTATTAATCATTCATTCATTTTGACAACTATTCCTCAATGTTCAAAGGATCTCATCATTCTCTGTCATGGTTCCCACTTTCTGGAATTCTTTACCCTATTATCTTCACGCTGAAAGTTCATTTTTGACATTTAAGACGCAACTAAAGCATATTATTTCTCTCTGGCATTCTGCTCATAACTCTCCAGATTCTTCAACTTCACCATCTCTGCTCTGACAGCTTACTCTTGAGACTTAAGATACAATTTCAGGCAAATTATTATTTTTCATTCTGCTTACAATTCAATAGGCACAGGCAGCAATCAAAAATGGTTATATTTTTACCCTTTCCTTATATGTTCTTATCCCATCCCTTTCCCACTGCTCAATTGTAACTTGCCCTTCTTCTCTTTCCTAATGTTTCAAGACATGTTTGTCCAGTCGGTGTATTGTTTATTTGTTTGTGTTCATCCCCCCCCCCCCTTTTTTTATTGTAAACCGCTGAGATTTTAACCTTGGTTTTATATTTGCGGTATATCAAATAAATTGAACTTGAACAGCAGTAGCATATGTCAACAGGCATGGAAGCACCAGAAGCACCCCGTTGCTCTTAGAAGCTCAACCACTTTCAGTGGGCAGAAGCTCGTTTGCAGGCTCTCGGCCATGCACATAGCAGGAATGGAAAATGTGCAGGCAAACTTTCTCAGTCGCAGATGCTTGACCCAGGAGAATGGTCACCGTCTGCACAGGCATTTGACGCTATAGTTCAACAGTGGTGGCTTCTGCAGTTGGATCCAATGGCTTTGGCAGTGGACACCAAGATGCCTTATTTTTACAGCTGAAGATTTGAGCTTGTAGGAGAGGGGTTGGACGCATTAGTTCAACCTTGGCCAGAGAGCGAATGTACGAGTTTTACCCATGAACCAAATTTGGTTGAGACGTTTGCAGGCATGCAATCCATCCCAGCTTGGAAGTCCTAGGGGTGCCTGATTGGCTCGCAGACCATGGTATGCGAAACTAGTCCATCTCCAGAGGGACAAAGGCATCAGTCTTCTGGTCCAAAGAGATCTTCTCATTCAGGGACAGATTCCTATCAAGAATTCAGGAAACTTTGGGCATACAGCATGGCTCTTGAGCAGTTGTGTCTGACAAGCAAGGGTTATTAGGACATGATCGTTACCTCACTGCTTAGAACTAGGAAGCCATACCCAGGGGCAGCCTATATACTAAGGCCTGGAAGTCCTTTCAGTGCCGGTGTGCGGTGAAGAATGAGCTCTGATTTCAGTACTCCTGGATTTTTTTGCAGGAGGGACTTCAGAAGGGGCTGTCAGGTTCTCTGAAAGTGCAGGTAACAGGCCTTTCATGTTTCCAAGCTCGGGAGGAAAGAGGCTCCTTGGCCTCTCACCCTGATGTAACCCAGTTCATTAAAGGGGCTCTGCGGTTGCACCCTTCAGTATGTTTCCTGGAAGTTAAGTTTATTTAAAATTTGTTATACTGCTTATCGTACTTCTAAGCAGTGTACAGAATATAAAATAGTAACAACAAAAGAAATAGATGAATTACAAACTAATAGTATAAAACTATGGACAAGATATTACAGACATATTGGAGATAGAAGGATATGGGGAAAATATAATATATGGAATAGTAACATTTTTAAGGGAAGATCTTGTTTGAGCAGTAATTGAAGGATTTTTGTTTTTTTGTTTTGTTTTGGGGTTTTTTTTTTTAAGTTTTTAATCAGGGCTAGCCCAAAAGAAAAGTTTTCAGATTTCAAAAGCATCGGTGAATAGGAAGGTTTATATTTTAGATTTGAAGAGGTTTAATTGGGTTTCTTCTCTTATATAAGTTGGAGTAGAGTTCCCGAGTGTGGGAGCTGTTACTGAAAAGATAGAAGATTGGGTTGTATCGTAGTTTATGTGGCGAAGAGAGGGTACTGTAAGTAGACGTTGGGATTGCGATCTTTATAATCTGGATGGTGTGTAGTGGATTAATAGTTGATTTATAAAGTCAGGGGAGTTTGTTTTTAGGGTCTTAAATGTAAGGAGTAGTATTTTGTGTGTAATTCGGTATGAGATAGGGAGCCAGTGTTCTTTTATAAGTAGTGGAGTAAGGAGTAGTATTTTGTGTGTAATTCAGTATGAGATGGGGAGCCAGTGTGCTTTATAAGTAGTAGAGTTATATGGTTGTATTTTTTTTTGCCTTCATTATAAGTTTTATTGCTGTATTTTGTATGATTTGAAGTCTTCTCAATTACTTTTTGTGTGATCCCTTTATATAAGGAGTTATAGTAATCCAGTTTGAGATAATTAATGAATGTATTAGTATGTTGACTGATGGTGGTTCCAAAATTGTTGATGGTGAACGAATCATACGTAGTCTATGGAAACATTGTTGAACTGTTGCACTGATTTGCTGATGGTAAGCAAGCTTGTTATCCAAGATTATGTCTTTTTTTTTTTTTTTTTTTATTTCTCAAATTTTTATACATTACCATTTATACAAATAATAATAATAAGAAAGGAATTTTACCAAAAAAGAAAAACAACAAATATAGCCCCTTAAGGGTCCTCTATATAATTTCCTCTAGTCCACATTAACTGAGAGAGAACAAACAAGCAAATAATACAGATATATTTAAACATAATCATGATCAATAAGATCAAACTTTCTAATGTGTAAATACTAATAAACTCCAAATATTAATTACGTGGTGATAGAAGAAGATAAACTTGTTTCATGACGTTGTAAAAATTGTTCTAACTGCATTGAATCCCAATAAACATAATCATTTTCCTGAAATTTTATCAAACATTTACAGGGAAACTTCAAATAAAATGTGGCTCCCAAAGCTAACACCCTAGATTTCAAAACCAAAAAGGATTTTCTTCTTAATTGTGTTGCTTGGGCCACATCTGGAAATATTAATACATTGTCTCCACAAAATTTCGTTTGTTTATTTTGAAAGTAAGCTTTCATTATTAAGGCTTTATCCATTTCTCTCGCACATGTTATTAAGAGTGTAGATCTAGTTTGGATTATATCCTGTGAATCTTCTAAGAAACCAGTTAAATCAAAATCAATCTGTTCCAACTGATCTATACCCGGTTCTATGGAAACTTTTTTCTTCTGGGGAACATAATATAAATTTGTTAGAGGCAAACTTTCTGTGTCCGTCATTCCCAAAACTTCCTTAAAGTATTTTTTAACCAATATTTCAGGAGATATCAAATGAGTTTTGGGAAAATTGACTAAACGCAGATTTTTTGCTCTCTGCAAGTTTTCCATTTTTTCAAATTTCAAATGAGTGATATGAAAATCCTTAACAGCTGTTGAGGAGACTGCTTGTAAGGTAAGCATTTGGGATTCAGTTGACCTAATTGATTTTTCTATAATCTTTAAATTTGAATCAACATTCACAAACTTATCAATCACTTCCTGTGAAAATTTAACGTTCTGTATCACCACAGATTTTAATAACCCCTCCATTCGAGTATTAATTATCCATAAATCTTTCAAAGAAATTTCCTGAGGTTCAGCTTTGGGATCTCTAGGAGCCAAAGTCTCATCTTGAAAAGATAAGGCTTTCGGCATCCCCCCATAAACCAATGAGGGCGATGTCTGTTGCTCGGAGACTCCCTCTGGCTGAAAAATGGAGCTCGGATTGGGCTCCAAACCACCAGGAATACCTGGTGGAGGTGGTGGAGTTCTACCTGGAGGACTAAGAGATGCTCCTGAGAGGGAATTCGCTCCTTGGCTATGGCTGAGAACATTGGAAGGAACTAAGTGTCTGTCTATGGGACCTGACAAAATAGGCGTAGAGACCTTTGCTTTACCTTTTCTTTTCCCCATATTATAATTAAACATACATACGTTCCTCCCGTTCCTCCCAGTGTCTCCAAGGGGCTCCCAAGGGGCAAAACGCCCTGCGGCCGCGCGCCGCAGTCGCGGCGTCCTTTTCAGCCACGGAGAAAGGACCCGCGTGACGTCGGGCGCCTGTCTCCACAGGTGCCTGTAAGGATTCAGTTACCCGGTTCCAGCTTAGTTGTTATTAGAAGCACTGCAGTCCTGAGCAGATATCAAAGTCCAACAAGTAGTCACATCAAAATACTCGCATCTCCCCAGTCTCCTGCAGTCGTGGCGTCCTTTTCAGCCACGGAGAAAGGACCCGCGTGATGTCGGGCGCCTGTCTCCACAGGTGCCTGTAAGGATTCAGTTACCCGGTTCCAGCTTAGTTGTTATTAGAAGCACTGCAGTCCTGAGCAGATATCAAAGTCCAACAAGTAGTCACATCAAAATACTCGCATCTCCCCAGTCTCCTGTAGTCGCGGCGTCCTTTTCAGCCACGGAGAAAGGACCCGCGTGACGTCGGGCGCCTGTCTCCACAGGTGCCTGTAAGGATTCAGTTACCCGGTTCCAGCTTAGTTGTTATTAGAAGCACTGCAGTCCTGAGCAGATAGGGCGCCTGTCTCCACAGGTGCCTGTAAGGATTCAGTTACCCGGTTCCAGCTTAGTTGTTATTAGAAGCACTGCAGTCCTGAGCAGATATCAAAGTCCAACAAGTAGTCACATCAAAATACTCGCATCTCCCCAGTCTCCTGCAGTCGCGGCGTCCTTTTCAGCCACGGAGAAAGGACCCGCGTGACGTCGGGCGCCTGTCTCCACAGGTGCCTGTAAGGATTCAGTTACCCGGTTCCAGCTTAGTTGTTATTAGAAGCACTGCAGTCCTGAGCAGATATCAAAGTCCAACAAGTAGTCACATCAAAATACTCGCATCTCCCCAGTCTCCTGCAGTCGTGGCGTCCTTTTCAGCCACGGAGAAAGGACCCGCGTGACGTCGGGCGCCTGTCTCCACAGGTGCCTGTAAGGATTCAGTTACCCGGTTCCAGCTTAGTTGTTATTAGAAGCACTGCAGTCCTGAGCAGATATCAAAGTCCAACAAGTAGTCACATCAAAATACTCGCATCTCCCCAGTCTCCTGCAGTCGCGGCGTCCTTTTCAGCCACGGAGAAAGGACCCGCGTGACGTCGGGCGCCTGTCTCCACAGGTGCCTGTAAGGATTCAGTTACCCGGTTCCAGCTTAGTTGTTATTAGAAGCACTGCAGTCCTGAGCAGATATCAAAGTCCAACAAGTAGTCACATCAAAATACTCGCATCTCCCCCAAGATTATGTCTAATAGTTTTATGGAGCATACTATTTGAAGAGGTGTGAACTTGGAAGACAGTGGAGCAGTCAATATATGGCCTTCTTTGCATGGTTATTGGATAGAAAACAGAGGGTAGGGTTAAATGGTAATATTTCTCAATGGAGGAGAGTAAACAGTGAAGTGCCGCTGGGGTCTGTACTGGGACCAGTACTATTTAATTTATTTATAAATGATCAGGAAATTGGAACGATGAGTGAGGTGATTAAATTTGCAGATGACACTAAACTGTTCAAAGTTGTTAAAACGCATGCGGATTATGAAAAATTGCAGGCAAATCTTAGGAAATTGGAAGACTTGGCGTCCAAATGGCTGATGAAATTTAATGTAGATAAATGCAAAGTGATGCACATTGGGAAGAATAACCTGTGGGGTGCTGCAAGGTTCCCCTTTGTCACCAATTTTGTTTAATATCTACATGACCTCATTGAAAAATTTCTGTCTCACATCTGCAGAGACTATATTTACTTATGCAGATGACATCTTTATTTTACTGGAAATCAACCCCGATCTTAGCAATTTAGTCCTAGGCATAGATTGTTTTATTTCCAAACTTAAGATGTGGGCAATGTCCATTCAAATGAAATTGAACACTGCAAAAACCAAATTTCTCTGAATTGGGCCTAGATTAGAAAACCTCCCTGCTGCTGTCACACTGAAAACAGGTATTTCATTACATATAGATTTCTCTCCAGAATACTAGGTATTATTTTGGACTCATCACTTACATTTAATGATTGTTATTCCATCAAGAACATTATTTAGTGTTGGTACAGTCCACTGTGCGTGCTCAGCTGGATTACTTTAATTCTGTTTATTTGGGTATTAAACAGGATAGTCTAGATCGGCTACACACGGCAGCTAAACTTATTTTTGGAAAAAGAAAGTATGACCATGTCTCTCCTTTATTGAGAAAGCTTCACTGGCTCTCAGTTCGTTTCAGGATACAGTTTAAGTGCGCAATCATGGATTAAAAACTGGTTAGTGGATAGGAAACAGAGAGTGGGGGGTAAATGGACAATACATGGACTGGAAAAACGTCACGAGTGGAGTGCCTTAGGGTTTGGTGCTCTTCAACATATTTATAAACGACCTGGAAATTGGTATGACGAGTGAGGTGATTAAATTTGTGGACGATACAAAGTTATTCAGAGTAGTGAATATACAGAAGGATTGCGAAGACCTGCAACATGACATAAACATGCTTGAGGAATGGGCTGCGAAATGGCAAATGAGGTTTAACATGGATAACTGTAAGGTGATGCATGTTGGTAACAAAAATCTTATACACAAATACAGGATGTCTGGTGCAGTACTCTGAAAGATCCCCCAGGAAAGAGACTTGGGAGTACTAGTAGAGAAATCAATGAAGCCATCCGCGCAATGCACGACGGTAGCGAGAAGGGCAAACAGAATGCTAGGAATGATTAAGAAGGGGATCACAAACAGATCGGAGAAGATTATGCCGCTGTACCGGGCTGTGGTATGCCCCCACCTAGAATACTGCGTCCAGCACTGGTCACCGTACATGAAGAAGGACATAGTACTACTCGAAAGGGTCCAGAGAAGAGCGACTAAAATGGCTAAGGGGCTGGAGGAGTTGCTGTACAGTGAGAGATTAGAGAAACTGGGCCTCTTCTTCCTTGAAAAGAGGAGACTGAGAGGGAACATGATCGAAACATTCAAGATAATGAAGGGAATAGACTTAGTAGATAAAGACAGGTTGTTCACCCTCTCCAAGGTAGAGAGAATGAGAGGGCAAACGTAAGGAAGTTCTTCACCCAGAGAGTGGTAAAAATCTGGAACGCTCTTCCGGAGGCTGTTATAGGGGAACGCACCCTCCAGGGATTCAAGACAAGGTTAGACAAGTTCCGAATGTACGCAGGTAAGGCTAGACTCAATCAGGACACTGGTCTTTGACCTAAGTGCCGCTATGTGAGCAGACTGCTGGGCACGATGGACCAGCTTCTCTATGGAATATTTGACCCTTTAGTTCCCTTATATTGGAATACTACTAGATCTTGCTATTCGAGGATCACACAGATATATAAATTATCGTGAGCCTCTTCTAGAGGACTTAAATCTGTTGGGAAGCTTAGCCAATCTCTGGCGTTCAAACTGGTAGAAATTTGAAACAAACTTCCTGATTCTGTAAGATTGATAGGTCAGTTGCAACAATTCTGAAAAGATCTAAAAGCTTGGCTGGTCACATAATATCTTAGTGGCTTACCTACTGAAGTGACGCACTAATAGCATTTTTATTCTTATTGTCTTAATTATTTGTGAACCTACTGAAGTGATACACTAATAGCATTTTTATTTTTTTTAGGTTTATATTCTATTATATATTCTGGTATTAATTACTTGTGAACCGAGTCGAACTCCGTCAGGAGATGACCCGGTATATAAACCGAAGACTAGATTAGATTTCTAATGCTCTTTATTTGGGACTTTTCTTTAAATTTTTTCTAGAAATTTCCCACTGCTTATTTGAAATCTTAACATCTAAACAAGAACACTGTAAACTATGGGAATTAATGATTGATAACTGTCCATTAACATTTAAGTACCAATTTCCAGTGTCTTTTCATCTCAACAGAATTGAAGTCTGCTTATTGTGTCACCACAAACCAGAGGGATTCATGCACCAGCTCTGGGCTGCAACCTGGCAACAAAGTCCTAGCATCAGGAATTGTATAAGTGCTTTAATTTGAGGAATGGAGGGAGAGAGATTTGAACATAGTTTTTGTTATAATTACACTATTTCAAATGAATAACCTGAAAAATAGGAAGGGCACGTGAGTTTGCCCAAGGTGAAAAATATATATATTTTTTTTAAGGAGGGAGGGTCTAGTAGAAGAGCTTCAATCTGCCAGCAATTCTCCTAACTCATTTCCCATTCGTTATTAGCAATGAAGAATGAGTTTGGAATTGTCAGTGCCCTCATCTCTAGTCTGTACCTGCATTTTTTTCCATAATGCTGAGAGGAGCTTAGAACAGAGAAGAGTGCACTGAGACTTCAGGAGTGAAAAACAAAAACAACTAAAGTAAAAATATTAAACCTCTTACATAGTAACATATTAGATGATGGCAGAGCTGCATTGGCTGCCGATGGAGGCACGCGTAAAGTTCAAATTCGCCTGTTTTTGCTTTAAAGCATTATACGGACTTGCCCCTAAATACATTACTGACCTTTTCTCCTTCTCAGCCAACAGACACAAGAGAAGCTCTCATTCCAACTTCGTTGCCCCCCCCAGTGAGAGGTTGCAAATTTAAAAAACACCATAAACACCTTCTCACACCAAGCAGCATCATGGGGTAAAGACCTAGAACAATTCGCCCACTACTTATGAGGAATTTAGGAAACGTCTAAAAACACACCTGTTCCTAAAGCATCTAGACAACTAATCCACTCATCTCTCTCCCCTCAATAGCGATTAACTTGTCCTATTGATCACTTTTTCCTCAACAATGAATTTCCTGTCCTATTAATTCTCTTTCTTCTATCCCTCTTGAAGTCAGTCAATTTGTACCTTTGCTTAATCTTTTGTAAACCGCATAGAACTTCACGGTACTGCGAATTGTGACACACCGCTACTGTTGCTGGAGAAAAGTTCTTGATGCCGATGTCGGCCCTCAGAGGAGTCATTGAAGCACCTCCAAATGGGCTGCACCCGGGGCAGACCGCCCTCCCTCTTTTGGTATGCTACTGCTAGAGTGATACCAAATTGTATATTTTACTATTCAACTGAATAAGAATAATGGGCATGGAGTTTTAACATAACAAATAATAAACAAAGCAACATGAAATCAGAGCAAGTGTTTACTTGTATTTCACAGTACAGTCCCAGATTATTCGTATTCAAATTTAAATCACTATTAGGTTGAATAATGTATTTAGAGCACTATTGAATATTTGGGGCCAAAACAAATCGAATATGAATATTTGGTACAGTGGTAATGTGGACAAGAAAGGTTTCCATTACATCTTAGGTGAAAAAAGTTTGATGCGTCTCAGTCCAAAGCAGGCAAGAGGCCATGTAAGCAAATCTTCACTGCGTCAAAGTTATTAGCACTGACAGTTCCAGCACTGAACTGGTTCAGGGTGCAGAATGACCTTTCACCTCCTAGAGTGGGTGGTCTTTAAAGGTCAGGGTTGAGGTCAATGGCAGGACAGCAAAAGGGAACGCTCACAATGCTGTTCCTTGAATGTGTCTATCTATTACAGTAGATTCTTCAATCAGGCCTTCAGTCTCCTTTGTGCCTCATGCCTTAATTTTCCTAGGCACTCACCCTAAGCATCAACTTAAAATCCTAAAAGAATTGTTGGTGGATTTTGAAAGACAGAGTAAAATGGGGTGGTGAGGGATGCTATCATCTGAATACAGTCCTGTTCTTCTGCGTGTTAAACACACTCCTGATCCTGCAAGCTTCATTCTTTTTCCTTCATTCTTGATTGTTTAAGGATTAAGAGGATGCTGTTTAACTGAAACCACAGAAAATTATAATTTTCAGCAACACAAATCCCTCCTTTGAGATTTCGGGAAGAAGGAGGCAGGGAACACCAACTGAGCTATTGGAGCCTTCCCTGGCGCCTATGGTGGCAACTGTCTCCTGGGATAGGATTAAAGGATAATCAATGGTTCTAACCTCAGTCAGGGAGCAGGGTCACACATAACTGCCAACAGGCTTCCAATGACACTGATTTTATCTTTTTAAAGAGCCCTTCTAGCCCCACACAGTCAGGCAACCTTTTATGGATTAAGGGTCTTATTCAAAAAGGACTTTTCCCCATTCTCTGCCTATGGAACAAAAATGATTTGTCCTGAATAAAGCCCTAAATCTTTAAGTGGCCTCTCAGCATTTTCTCTGTTTTTGTTTCTCGTCACATTGAAAACACTTTTGTGTTCATAATTTTTCCCTCATTCATTGATGTCATCACCTAGGGGCTGTGATGTTATAGAGCACTGCCCTTCCCCATGTCCTGTTGGTGGGGTCAGTGTGTCAGTCTCATGTCATTCAGCTGTGGGATCTGGCAGATTAAAGCCGGTTGCTGTTTGGATGACTATTTGCAATTTTTTAGATAGAAAACTCATTGTCATAACTAATACAATGATAATGGAGACATTTTGTACAGAAAAGTGCTGCAATATATATTCCTTATTTTTTTCTGCTGGTCCACATGTGAGGGAGCAATTTTTCTCTGACCAAATGATGACTATTCATATTAATGGAAGATTAGGTTTTACCTTCGATAATCTTCTTTCTGTTAGTCCCTGGAGGATTCTATACGCTAGGGGGCTCATAATCGAAAGAGAAAAATGTCCAAAAACCGGCCTAAGTTAGCACTTGGACGATCATCAGTCAAAAACGTCCAAGTGCCGATAATAAAACCAGGTTTTGGACGTATTTAAAAACCACCTAGGCCTTCACAGTGCCGCTGAACGACCATAGCTAAACGGGGCATTTCAGGAGGAGTGTCAAGGGCGGGATTTGGGCGGGACGTGGGCAGGCTTAGACTTAGTCATACTGCATGTATAACCAAAAGTTATACAGTACACCATAAACGGAACTTGGATGTTGTGACTTAGACCATTTAAAACATGGTCTAATCACAAAAACCCACCTAAAGTCACCAGATAAGCACTGCAGATACAAACTACAAACCCACACACTACCCCAGTGATCACCGACTCCCCCCCCCCAACCCTATAAAAACCGTAATCACACCTTTAAAATTCAGCCTCCAGACCATCATCACCTGGCAGCCTGGCATAGGAAAGCCTAGTGGACCTGCACAGAGGCAGCTTAAGTCGTCTTGGGGGTGGGTTAGGGACCCATGGAGAGGAGGACCTATGCCCATAAGCCACTGTAATAACTGCATTGCTGGTAAAACATATGCACTCCCATAAAAAAACCCAAAACCCTTTTGCCTGCCCTATAAGTGGCTTCTGCAGCCATAAGGGCTATTGGGGTGGTGGATAGGTGGGTCAAAGAGATTCTGGAGGTGGTTTCAGGGGCTCACCATGACCTATAAGGGAGCTGTAGTGAGATGAAGACATGGCACCCTTTTTGTGAAGTTCATAGCAGTGCCCTGTAAGGTACCCCACTATTTAGATGCCATGTCTGGTTGTCCAGTCCATCACTTTGTAGACCCTCCCGTGTCCTCAAGATCTGTTTCTAGGTGTTTTTGCCTTGGATGAAAATATGGTACAAAGATGGACGATTTAGCGGCTTGGACGATCAGATCGTCAGGACGTATAGTCAGATGATTTTCGAAACGGAAAATAATTTGGACGTATTTTTCGAAAATGTGTCCTAAGCTGTTTTTTACTTTGTATGACTTGTGACTTGGACGAAAACAAACTTAGACCTTCCTTTTGATTATGCCCCTCTAGGTATTCACTCCTGGGTGTTGCAGAAATTCACATCTTTTCTGAACACATACTCTACCCCCTTAGCCTGATAGTTAGTAAACAATCCTAGTTAAGTCACAAAGCCAAGCACATACCTGCCAATCCAGGACAAGGGGGGTGCGGGGGAGGATCCCCATCAACACAAATAATTCATAAACTGGTTTACTCTGCGAAATATTAACAAGTGATAAACAGGCACAAAGGCAACTCAGAAAAACATTGAGGAATAATGTAGAACTAGCATGCTCTGTGCAACGAGCACCCTAAGAAAGGCCTTCAGTAAAGTGCATACTCACAGAAAACTCCCTACAGGATCTGGCCACTGGCTGGAAAATCTTCAAACCTGTAATGAGAGTAACTGAGGCAGAAAGGTGCAGGCTACACCAAACAACTGAGTGTACACAGAGAGGGCAGGTCATATGGAATCCTCCAGGGACTAATAGAAAGAAGATTATCACAGGTATACTGTAAACCTAATCTTCCATTCTGTTATGTCCCTTCTGGATTCCATATGCTAGGTGACATACCAAAGCCACGTAAGCTAGGGAAGGAAGAAGAGCCTGCCCTCAAAACCGAGGTCCTGAAAATGGCATCAGAATACATCATCACATCCACTCAGTAAAACTGGGTAAAAGTATTACGAGAGGACCATGTAGCCGCCCTGTAAATTTTATCAGGATGAATCATGCGAGATTCCACCCATGATGCAGCCACACCTCTTGTCAGGTGTGTTTTAAGCAAAATTTGGGGCTGCTTGCTATGGGCGATATAAGTTGTGGAAATGGCCATTCAAATCCATTGAGCGATCGAGGTCTTGGATGCCAGCCTGCCATGGTGAGGCGCAGCAGTTAGAACAAAAGGTGATCAGACAGCCTGAACTCATTAGTCCTTTCCAAATAATGGAGCAAGACCCTTCAGACATCCAATTTGCGTAAGATCTAATATTTGTGCTCCGAACCTGTTGGATGAAACGCAGGCAACCTAACCTGGTTGACATGAAAGGCCGAGACCACTTTTGGCAAGAATGAAAGTACAATATGGAGGAAAACATCCGCATCTGTAATCCAGAGAAAGGGTTCCCTGCACAAAAGAGCCTGGAGCTTCAAAATATGTCGTGCCAAGACAATGGCAACCAGAAAAACAGGTTTGATCTTGAGGTCCAGAAGAGAACAATCCTTCAGTAGTTCGAAAGGGGCCTCAGCAAGGCACTGCAAAATGATGTTAAGATTCCATGAAGGGAAAGGAAGACGCAGGGGAGGACGCAGACGAAGCACCCCCTCATAAACCTGGTCACATCAGTAAGCGAACTAGCGCTTTTGCACGCTCAAAAATACAAAAGGCCTGCATCCTGAATTTTCAGGAAGGCCACTACCAGACCTTAGTCTAAACCCTCCTGAAGGAAAACCAGGACCAGTGAGATGGGAGCCTTTTCAGGCTCCACCCGATCCCTAGCACACCACTGTTGGAAAGCCTTCCAAGCCTTGGCATAAGAAGCCATAGAGGGTTTCTTTGAGCGCAAAAGAGTTGCGATAACTACCTTTGAATAACCTTGCTGCATAGCGATTTGAGATCTGGGAAGGCAGGGGACCTGAACCCTACCCACAAAAACTATGAAAAACAAAGTTTAAATCGATCCACAAGCCACCCCTGAAGTTTATTTGGTTCTATTTCTATCCTGTCCTCCCGGGAGCTCAGAACGGGCTATAAGCCAACATTCACAGAAGTTACATTGGACAGTACATTTGGCGATACAATACAATACCACAGGGGTGTCCAACCTTTTGGCTTCCCTGGGCTGCATTGGATGAAAAATATTTTTTTTGGGACCGCACAAATGTTGCAGCAAGACAGAGGAGGGAGCCGGCAAGACAGTAAACACCCAGGGGCAGCAGAGGAAAACACTGCATCGCCCTTGACCGGGGCCGCACAAAATACTTTATGGGGCCACAGGTTGGACACCCCTGCTATACAATATAGTCACAAAAGGGCAAGGCTAGGTAATACAGTAACTTGAAGACCGTCATAGGAAATTCCTTGAGGGGCATTACAGAAGATTGGACCAGGGGGTCACCAGCTGGTGGTTGTTGGCGGGAGAGAGATCAGAGGAAACTGTTTGCAGTTAGACTTTAGTTGAAGAGAATGGCTTTCACTGCTCTTCGGAAGGTCATCAATGAGTTCTGTGATCTGATTTGAGGGGGGAGTTGTGTTCCAAAGCTGTGGGATGAAGTGGCTGTAGGAGTGTTTGCGGGCGGTTTCCATCAGGAGAAGTCTTCCTGAGGGATGCACAATCGTCTCTCTGCTTTAGAGCGGAGGGGGCGGGTAGGGGCATACAGATGTAGCTTGGAGTTTATATAGGCTAAGGTGGCAAGGAACCTTTTATGTGCTATTACAAGGGCCTTGAATGTGCAGCATTTGTTGATCGGTATCCAGTGTTCTGTGCAGAGGGCTGGGGAGATGGGGGGGGGGGGGGTCATGATAGTTGAGGTTGTTTAGGAGGTGGATCACTGCGTTTTGGACTCGCTGGAGGCACTTGAGTTCCTTTTAGGCTACTCCATTAAATATGGAGTTGCAGTAATTCGTCCTGAAGAGAAAACATAGGCATAGAGGAATTGAGTCAGGTCTGTTTTGAAGATATAGGGTTTGATCTTTCTCAGTTGGCAGAGGTAGTAGAAGGAAGTGGAGACCACCTGGGATATGTGTGTGGATAGGGATAGGTGGCTGTCCAATGTTACTTCAAGGCTATGTACCTGGTCTGCTGCTGTTAAGGAGATGGATTGCCATGATAGTGTTGGGCGGGTGTATTTGGCGTTTTTAATTCTGATCCATAGGCGTTAGGTCATATCGGCATTCAGCTGTAGTTTATTATTTGTCATCCAATTTGTTATGTCAGAAGGGCAAAGTTGGAGATTAGCAATTTGGGCTGATCAGTTTGCACCTAGTAGGAGGAGTAGTTGAATGTTGTTGGCATAGGAGTGGATTTTAATGTTGTATTTCTGAGCTATATTGATAACTGGCCTGATGTAGAGGTTAAATAGGAGGGGGGACAACAGGGCGCCTTGGGGAACACTGTCTTTGATAGGTTTGAGTTCTGGCTTGTGTGGTCCTAGTAGGACTGTTTGAGTTCTCTGATGCAGGAAAGAGGTGAACCATTGGAGGGTAGTGTCCCTGATTCCAAGGTTAGAGAGTCTGCATAGCAGAAGCTGTTGGTCCACGGTGTCAAAGGCAATACTTAGGTCTAGTAGCACTAGTAGGGCATCACTGCCTTTGTCAAGTATTGAGCAAAACAATGTGAAACCAATCCCTGGACTCCCAGAAGCTAAAAAAATGATGTTTATTAATGCAAAATTAAATAAAATACACAATGTAATAAAAGCCAACAAATAGCTTCAAATAATAAAGTCACTTGCTGTAAACAGATATCCAGACACTACAAGGGCTGTGTTTCGGCAGTATTTGCCTTTTTCAGGGGTCCTCAAATAAGAACATAAGAATTGCTGCTGCTGGGTCATACCGATGGTTCATTGTGCCCAACAGTCTGCTCATGCGGCGGCCCTTAGGTCAAAGACCAGTGCCCTAACTGAGACTAGCCTTACCTGCGTACATTCTGGTTGAGCAGGAACTTGTCTAACTTTGTCTTGAATCCCTGGAGGGTGTTTTCCTCTATAACAGCCTCCGGAAGAGCGTTCTAGT
This sequence comes from Geotrypetes seraphini, assembly GCF_902459505.1. NCBI lineage: Eukaryota > Metazoa > Chordata > Amphibia > Gymnophiona > Dermophiidae > Geotrypetes > Geotrypetes seraphini. Next base: position 183,680,934 of record NC_047087.1, read on the forward strand.
TTTCTACCACTCTGGGTGAAGAAGAACTTCCTTACGTTTGTAAGAATCTATCCCCTTTTAACTTTAGAGAGTGCCTTCTCTAAAAACACAGCAGCATCACAGAAAACATCCGTGAGAAAGTGATGTGATACTTTGGCTGAAATCCGGTGATAGTAAAGAAAGAGCCAACTGGAGATCAAAATTAAAAGAATACAAAAAAACTTATAACTACCAAACGCACCAACTTTTACGACCAAAAAATTGTCCCCTAAACCTGACATCAAATACCTCTTTAAAATAGTCAACAACCTTTACGACATTCAGACCCTAACTCGTCCTACCACTGACTCCCCGCCACCGGCCAATACCTTGGCCGAGTTTTTCAACAGCAAAATCTCCAATCTGAGATCTACCTTATTGGCCGCCTCAAACAATCATCAGAATTATCCAGTCGCCCAGCCCTTTGATGAATCCAGGGCTGATCTATTCTGGAACAAGTTTACCATCCCCACCTGGCAACAATTCTGCAAATTTTACTCAAGATACGCCAATTCCCACTGCAGACTAGACTGTTGCCCACCAAATGTAATGAAAGTTGCCCCAATCACCTTCAAAGCCAAACTACACACTTGGATCTCCTCCCTTCTACAGTCCGGTACCTTTCCAGAGGATCTAGGCCAGATCCTAATCACTCCGACTGTAAAAACCCCCAAAGAATCCATCAGCCTGTCATCTAATTACAGACCCATTGCGAACATTCCCCTCTTTACAAAGTTGATGGAAGGTCTGGTCAACCAAGATCTAGTAACCTACCTGGACAAATTCAACATTCTAAACGATAACCAGTCAGGTTGTCTTTCCGGTCACAGCACTGAAACTGTTATTGCCTCTCTGCTAGACTCCCTCCATAACCTGTTTAGTCAAGGCATAAGTGCTCTAGTCCTGCAACTCGATCTCAGTAGTGCCTTCGACTTAGTTGATCATGCCATTCTTTTGGACTGTCTGGAGTCAATCGGCCTCTCAGGTAACGTATTAAAATGGTTTCAGGGTTTTCTAAGTAAACGATCACACCAAGTTTTCAGTGACAACACTCATTCCTTCAGCTGGGTAAACACCTGTGGAGTTCCACAGGGCTCCCACACTATTCAACATATACCTAGCCGCTCTAGGTAACCTATTGCAAAGTTTGAAAATCAAATTCTACCTCTACATCACCATAGTCTTCCCCCTAACTAACCTAATTCCCGAGACAAAAAAGCACCTTGCATCTATCTTAAAACAAATCGAACTTTGGATGACAGACTTCAAATTGAAACTCAATACAGATAAAACCAAATTCTTCCTGGCGAGTCCAAACGACAAAATCAAAGATTCCTCAATCTCCCTGAATGGTCAAGTTTTTACTATCACATATTCCATAAAAATTCTGGGAGTGACCCTAGATCGCAACCTTCCCCTTGAAGCACACACCAACCTACTGATCAAGAAAGGCTTCTCTGCCTTATGGAAATTAAGAACCATCTGAAAATACTTCAACGCAACCTCATTCCGCCTACTGGTGCAATCCTCCATTCTAAGCATGCTCGACTAATGTAATATCATCTATCTGGGGTCTTTCAAAAAAAACATCCAAAGCCTCCGAATCATCCAAAATTTGGCAATACGGCTGATATATGGGCTAAAAAAACTCCACTGGCTACCCTTGGAAGCAAGAGTACAGTTCATATTTGCCTGTCTCTGTTTCAAATCCATCCTAGGTTCGGCCCCCTCATACTTGGCTCCCCATTTTATCCTAGACCGCCCTTCCGGACCCACACGAAAAACCCACCTGTTCAGCCACCCATCTCTAAAGGGCTGCCACTACAAAAGATTCCTGAATAGAACTCTTGCCTTCCAAGCAGGTCAACTTAACGATTGGCTGGGCAATATTATCTCGCACTCCTCATCCTACCTAAACTGGGAAATTATTAAAAACTAACCTATTTAACCGATTTATAGCCTAACTCCCCCTGCCCCCGTTCCCTACTCACCTTTACATATGGCCCCTAAATTATATTGTTACTGTATCCTGTTTCCCTTTAATTGCATCTCCAATCGCTGACTGCACCAATATCCGCTGACTGTCTAGTCCTTCTTATTTTATATTATATGCGCTGATTATCCAGCCCTCTCAACTGTATCTTCTTTCGCTGATTGTACCAATTTTCGCTGTTTGTCCAGCCTTCTTTATTGTAAACCGCCTCGAACTTCTACGGCTTTGGCATATAAGAAATAAATTATTATTATTATTATACTTCTATCGTGCTGGCTGTGATTCTAAGAAATGAGCCAGTACAATAGAAGTATCACATCACTTTCGTGAGAATCACGAGAATTCACGGAAGCCAGTCAAAGAAGCCACTGAGCGCCGAGCAGGAGCATGAAAGCACGCTCCCACTTATTGCTGCTCAGCGGTAGAAGAAACCAGCTGCAACCGGCTGGGTTAGCAGCGGTACAGGAGCCAGAAAGCTTGCTCCTGCCTGCTGCACCTCGACCACCAGGCCAGAGGAGGTAGGAGGACGGGACTTTGTGCAGAGTCTGACAGGGGGGTGGCTGGGTGCAGAGTCTGACAGGGGAGGATAGGAAGAGGGCTAGGGGGTTAGGTGCAGAGTCTGGCAGGGAGAGGCTGGGTACAGGGGCTAGGGAGTTGGGAAGGCAGGGAGGACAAATGCTCAGGGGTTTGGGAAAGACAGATACTGCACGTACTGGGAGAGGGTTGGGAAGGATAAATGCACAGGCTGGGGGGGGTTAGGAAAGGAGGAAAAGAGAGATGCTGCATGGGTGAAGTAGTAGGAAGAGAGAGAAAGAAATGCTGGTGGGAAGGGAAAAGGAACTGAGAATTGTTGGACATAGGTGTGTGGCGTGAGGGAAAGAGATGATGTACATGGGAAAGGAGGAAAGAGGGAGAATTGTTAGACATGATAGTGGTGGAGAGGAGGGAGAAATGTTACAGTAGGAGGGAGAAGAGATGACTCGAAGAAGGGAGAGATGTCAGATTACTGGAATAGGAAGGGAAGAGCGATGCCAGACCACGAAAGAAAAGGAGGGGAGAGAGATGCCAGACTGCAGAAAGAAGAGGAGAGAGATGTTAGACCTCGGGAAGAGGGAGGGAAGGAGAGAAAGATACCAGAGGGGAGAAGACAGAGATATCTGACCATGGGAAAGGGATGAGAAGGTGCATAGGGATTGAGGAGAAGGGGAGACAGAGGGAGAAAATGGTGCACAGCAATGGGTGTGACAGGAAAGAGATAAGTAGAAATGCTCCTTATGGATAGAAGGGAATAGGGGAGAAGAAAGAGGGAGGAGATAGTGCACATGGATAGATGGGAAGGGAAGGCATGGAAAAGTAGATTTTGAGAAGAAATCAAAAAATAGAAGAAAGTTGAATGTTAAAAGTTAATGCTAAAGATGGATGTATACTTCAGTCAAAAAAGATTCAGGGTAAAGGTGTAAAGATACCTCACAAAAAGAAAACAGGCAGTGAAAACCCAAGCTTTAAGTTAAGCAAAATTTTTTGTTTTCTAATATTTATTTGGTATGAATTTGGCACAAATTTGTCACTATTTATTTCTTTAAAGTATGAAAGATTCAGCAATGATTGGGTGGTGAGGTGGAAAAATAGGGGGGGGGGGTTACCTTCTGAAAAAGCCCCTCCATGTCTCTGAGCTGATCTTTACTTATGTATAGCATGATTTAAGCTTTATTTAGGTAATTTCTTGGATAGTGCTTTGATATTATATACAAAGATGGATGTATGGCAGAAAGTAAAGGAGAGAAAAACAGCAAATAGATAAGGTGCCCTGGATAAACAGTTAAGAGCACAGACAGAAGGAAGTGCAGCCAGTAACTGGGAAAGATGGTTTGAAAACCCAAATCACCAGACAACAAAGGTGAGGAACTGGACAGCGTTCTGGGGCAAGAGCAAGCTTTACAGGAGAGATGGACTACACCTGAGCGCGGCAGGAACTAGACTTCTAGCAAACAACGTCAGGAGAGGACTAGAACAAGCTTTAAACTGAGAGGAAGGGGAAAGCCGACAGTCGACCAAGCGTCGACGATTCGGAAGAAGGTATCCCGTGAAGATATTAAGGGGAAACAAGGCTGGGAAATAATAGCAACAAGGGACAAATTACAGGAGTCGACTAACCCAGAAGAGGAGGTTAGAAAGATTGTAGCAAAAGAGAAGACACTAAAGACCGAAGCACTGGGAAAGGAAATGAAAACAACAAAATGCCAGGATCTAAATTGCATATATACTAATGCAAGGAGCCTAAGAAACAAAATGGGGGAGCTAGAAGCCGTGGCTAATGCAGAAAACATAGACATTAGAATCTCTGAAACATGGTGGAATGAGGAAAGCAAATGGGATATGGCACTGCCGGGGTACAAGCTCTATCGCCAAGATAGACCAGGACAGAAAGGAGGTGGAATTGCCCTATACATAAAGGAAAGCATACAATCAACAAAAATGGACACAGCGGAGATGACCCACAAGCTGGAATCGCTATGGGTTAAAATACCGGGTAGGAAAGGTCATGAAATAAAGTTGGGCCTATACTATCGTCCACCCGGGCAAACCGGAGATATCGATAAAGAAATGGAAGCCGAGATGAAACAAGAATGCAAAAGCGGTTACACAGTTATTATGGGAGACTTCAACTACCCTGGGATAGACTGGAGTCTTGGAAGCTCAAGATGCGCTAGGGAGACAGAATTCCTGGAGGCTACACAAGATTGCTTCATAGAGCAGCTTGTTAGAGAACCGACGAGAGGAAATGCCACTCTGGATCTAATCCTAAATGGGTTAATGGGACCTGCAAAGGAAGTGGAAGCAGTGGGACCGTTGGGAAACAGCGATCATAATATGATCGCTGTTCAAGGTTGAAGTAGGAATACCGAAAGGAAAGAGAACCATAGCGGCAACTTTCAACTTCAGGAAAGGAAATTACGAAGCAATGAGGGAAATGGTAAGGAAGAAACTTAGGAACACTTCCAAGAAATGGCAAACGATAGAACATGCCTGGTCTTTTTTCAAAGACACGGTGAGCAAGGCGCAAAATCTGTACATCCCCAGATTCAGAAAAGGGTGCAAAAAGAGTCAAACAAAAGACTCGGTAAGGATCACTAAAATAGTGAAGGAAACGATAGGCAATAAGAAAAATACATACAGGAAATGGAAAAAGGACAAAACTGAGGAGAACTGGAAAGAGCACAGGAGGTATCAAAAGGAATGTCACCGTGTGGTTTGAAAAGCCAAAAGAGAGTATGAAGAGAGGCTAGCCAGGGAGGCACAAAATTTCAAACCATTCTTCAGATATGTTAAAGGGAAACAGCCGGCTAGGGAGGAGGTGGGACCGCTGGACGACGGAGACAGGAAGGGAGTAGTGAAGGAGGAGAAAGAAGTCGCGGAAAGACTTAACATGTTCTTTTCGTCTGTATTTACGAACGAAGACACAGCCAACATACCGGAACCTTCAATGGAGCAATTCTTCAATGAGCAATTCTTCAATGGAAATCAAGCAGAAAAATTAACATCCATGGAAGTGAGCCTTGAAGATATGCGCAGGCAGATTGAAAAACTAAAAACTGACAAATCCCCGGGTCTGGACAGAATCCATCCAAGGGTTCTGAAAGAATTAGAGGGTGAGATGGCGGAACTACTGCAGCAAATTTACAACCTATCCCTGAAAACAGGTGTGATCACGGAGGATTGGAAGATAGCCAACGTCACGCCCATCTTTAAAAAGGGATCAAGAGGTGACCAGGGATCAGTGAGTCTGACCTCGGTTCCGGCGAAAATGGTGGAAGCACTGATAAAAGAAAACATCGATGAACATTTGGAAAGAAACAAACTTCTGAAAACAAGCCAACATGGTTTCTGCAGAGTGAGATCATGCCTAACTAACTTATTACACTTCTTCGAAGGAATTAACAAACGGATGGACAGAGGAGACCCCATAGACATCATATACCTTGATTTCCAAAAAGCCTTTGACAAGGTGCCTCACGAGCGTCTACTCCGGAAATCGAAGAACCATGGGGTGGACGGAGACGTACATAGATGGATCAGAAACTGGTTGGCGGGTAGGAAACAGAGGGTAGGGGTGAAGGGCCACTACTCGGACTGGAGGAGGGTGACGAGTGGTATTACGCAGGGCTTGGTGCTCGGGCCGCTGCTATTTAATATATTCATAAATGATCTAGAAACAGGGACGAAGTGTGAGATAAAATTTGCAGACAACACTAAACTATTTAGTGGAGTTCAGACCAAAGAGGACTGCAAAGAATTGCAAAGGGGCTTAAACAAACTAGGGGAATGGGCGACGAGATGGCAGATGAAGTTCAACGTTGAGAAATGTAAAGTATTGTATGTGGGAAGCAGAAACCCGAGGTACAACTATACAATGGGAGGGATGTTATTAAATGAGAGTACCCAAGAAAGGGACTTGGGGGTAATGGTGGACATGACAATGAAGGCGACGGCACAGTGCGCAGCGGCCACTAAGAGAGCAAATAGAATGCTAGATATAATCAAGAAGGGTATTACAACCAAGATGAAAGAAGATATCCTGCCGCTATATCGGGCGATGGTGCGCCCACTTCTGGAATACTGCGTCCAATATTGGTCGCCGTACCTTAAGAAGGACATGGCATTACTCGAGAGGGTTTAGAGGAGAGCGACACGTCTGATAAAAGGGATGGGAAACCTTTCATACGCTGAGAGATTGGAGAAACTGGGTCTCTTTTCCCTGGAGAAGAGGAGACTTAGAGGGGATATGATAGAGACTTACAAGATCATAAAGGGCATAGAAAGAGTAGAGATTCTTCCAACTTTTGAAAAATAAAAGAACAAGAGAGCATTCGGAAAAGTTGAAAGAGGACAGATTCAAAACAAATGCTAGGAAGTTCTTCTTTACCCAACATGTGGTAGACACCTGGAAAGCGCTTCCAGAGGATGTAATAGGGCAGAGTACGCTACTGGGGTTTAAGAAAGGATTGGACAATTTCCTGATGGAAAAGGGGCCGCTTGAGCGGACTGCTGGGCACGATGGACCTCAGGTCTGACATAGCAGAGGCATTGCTTATGTTCTTATGGTAGGGGAAATGATTTTATTTTCAATTTAGTGTTTGAATTGTGTCAGTTTTGAGAAATTACATCTGCTGTCTAAATTTTGCACTGTTCAGGAAGAAATGCATTTGTTTCTTTTTAAAAAAAATCTTTATTAAGTTTTCAAAGTTAACAAAAAGTGCAAAACAATATGGGGCTCATAATAAAAAAAAACAAATGTCTAAAAAGTGGCCTAAATGGGTACTTGGATGATCAAAAAGCCTGATTGTCCAAGTACCCATAATCACAGCTGGTGTTAGATGTATCTAAAACCAGCTTAGGCCTTTCTCCTGCCTCTAAACACACAATGAGAAAAGAGGCGTTTTTAGAGGAGGGGAAAGGGCGGGAAGTGGGCAGGAGGTGGGCCAATCTACACCTAGGCGTACAACACGTATAACCAAAGATTTTGACAGGTTGTCTAGTCGGCACTTATACGTTTTGACTTAGACCAAGTCAAAACAGGTATAAGTGCCGAAAATGGGGCCGCTGAGCTGATGGCGGCTGGCGCGGTCAGTTCAGCGGCCCTGCAACCTACCTACCCTACCCCACCCCACCCCACCGCAACCATAGTGGCAGGAGAGATGCCTCATCTCCCCTACCGCAATGCGATCACCCCTCTACCTGAACTGCCGCGACCCGCTGCAGGAGAGATGCCCAATCTCTCCTGCCGCGGGTTGTGGCAGTTTGGGTAGAGGAGTGATCGCATCATGGCAGGGGATATGGCCGATCTGCCACGATACATCACCCCCCACAACATGATCATGGCAGGAGGGAGCCCAAGCCCTCCTGCCCTGGCGAGCCGCGACCCCCCCACTGACATAAGGGCAAGAGGGAGCCCAAACCTTCTTGCCCCGCGATCTCCCTTCCCCCCACCGGGTCCGATGGAGCCAGGAGGGAGCCCAAGCCCTCCTGGCCCGGCGATCTCTCCCCCCCCCCACATGATCCGGCCAGGAGGGTGCCCAAGCCCTCCTGGCCCGCGACACCCTCTAACCCCCACCCCCCACTAAAATACGGGCAGGAGAGATCCCAGGCCCTCCTGCCCTCGACGCAACCCCCCCCTGACCACCCCCGAACCCCCGATTGGCCCCCTGCCAACCTGTGACCCCCCCCCGCCGACCCCATGACCCCGTACCTTACAAAATGTTGGTCGGAGGGACGGGTGCCAAGCCCGTCCATCCGACAGGCCAGCCATCTCGGGAATGGCTGGCCTTAGGGCCTGGTTGGCCCAGGCGGCTCAAATCCTTCCCACAGGTGGGGCTTGAGGCGCCTGGGCCAACTGGAATTGGCCCAGTTGTCTTTTACCCCTCCTGTGGGCGGTTGGCCCAGGAGCCTCAAGCCCCACCTGTGGGCGGGGTTTGAGCCGACTGGGCCAAACAGGCCCTAAGGCCAGCCATTTCGAGATGGCTGGCCTGTCGGACGGATGGGCTTGGCATCCGTCCGTCCGACCAATATTTTTTAAGGTACAGGGAAGGGGGTTGGGGGTGGGGAGTCGTGGGGTCGGCGGGGGAGGCTGATCGGGGGTTCGTGGGGGCGGTCGTGAGGGGGGTTGCATTGAGGGCAGGAGGGCCTGGGATCCCTCCTGCCCATATTTTAGTGGGGGGTGGGGTTTAGAGGGTGTCGCGGGCCAGGAGGTCTTGGGCTCCCTCCTGGCCCCATCGGACTCGGCGGGGGGGATCACGGGGCAAGAGGGCTTGGGCACCCTCTTGCTCCGATGTTAGTGGAGGGGGTCATGGTTCGCAAGGGCAGGAGGGCTTGGGCTCCTTCCTGCTCTGATCGTTGTGTGTGTGTGGGGGGGGATTCTGTAACCGGTGTTGTTTTTGACAGACACCGGTTACAGAATCCAGCTTTTAGGCGAAGGACTGGCTCCTCCTTCGACTAAAAGCTCTTGTTTTGGACGTTTGGGGCTTAGGCTTTTTTTAGATTGATTATATGGTGTAAGTTTAGACGTAGTGGTGATCTGGTCGTTTAAACAGCTGAACGCAGAGGCAGGCCATTATCAAAAAAAACCTCCTTTTGGACGTTTTTTTTATAATGGACATTTTCCTTGTTTCTACTTTCAATGTTTAAGGCCTTAGGCCAAAAGGGGACTTAGAAGATTTTTTGATTATGTCCCTCCACACATACATATATTAATAATCATAATAAGCACTTATAATCAATCAGTAACAATACAGAAAAAATAAAAACCCCTCTCCCATCCAACATTTTCCATCAGGGAATAAATCCAAAGAGATACCCCCTCCCACGGATGTGTGTGTGCTAAAACAACGGAAAATAAAGATGAAAGACAACTATAACGAAGCCACAAAAGACGTCAATGGGCCCCAAACTAATTTGAATAACTTATTATGACCCAGCATCATATGTCAATGGAATTGATGACTCCAGTATGGTATTAATCTGTCCCCATATTGACCTCCAAAAGTTGAGTAACAAAGGACAATAGAACAACAAATGATCCAGTGTCCTTATGGCTAGATGACAGTGTCTGTCAAACTGTGGCCGATATTTTAGTCCAATACGTTTGTATCCAGCCTTGCCACTCAGTCACTATTCAGATGTAATATGGACTGGATTTACACTAGTGTGTCCTATTTCATGTTGCTCTACAAAGGAAGCTTCAGCCCCACGGTTACTGGGTGGGATGGTGGGAAAGATCAGAGAAAGTTGAATGAGAGTGAACAGAGACATATTTTTATGCTTGACACGGTGGAACCGTGGGGGCTAAACAGCGAGATAGAATGGGCCTCAGTGATTGGATGTTAACCGAGCGAAGGAGACACAAGGTTGTGAAGTAGGATTTAAACCCCGGGGTAGGACGTTGCCGCCATCTTTCTCATATACCTTATCTGGAGTCGGATGACAGCGGTGACCTTGGTGAGTTTAAGATGTAATTTTTAATACCCTATGAAGAATGTTGAAGATACAATTGGAGAGGTAGCAGGATATGATTGTTGTTACAGCTCCTTTTCCTTTATTGTGCAGGGAGACCCTTGATACAGCACTTTTTTGTGTGAAACATGTCGGGTCAGACTCCCAGGTTTGGCTGAGGTTGAGACCAAGCTAAGTACTATTTGCACTTTATATCTATTTGTATTTATAACATGTATTTATAATATTTAAAACAACTATTGAGCAGAATCTTGATAAAAAACGGAAAAAGAAAGATATTTAAAATGATATGAAAATGGACAGCCAATGATGAAGCACCATGTAATTCTTCCCGCAGTTACAAATAATACAGCGGTGGAGTGGTGGGGCTGAGGCTTTCTTTGTAGAGCAACAAGAAATAGGACACACTAGTGTAAATCCAGTCCATATTACATCTGAATAGATGACAGTGCCAGCATCTATTAGATTTAAAACTATCTAATTTCTGCAAACGAACAGGGGTCCAGAAACTTCTGTGTAACAAAATAACCCCCATGTTTGTCTCATAGATGCTGATGCTGTACATCTCATCCTCCAAGTCCAAATCCGTGGCCATTGAGAAGCAGAAATCTGCTGCTTAATCTCAATGCTCCAAATGTCTCTCAGACAAGTTTTTGGTTTTTTGTTCAAATATTCCAATATTAATTTATAACACTTGGCGGCCTGATGCCCTAGGAAATCTGCCTGGAAGCATAGGCCAGGCAAGCTATACTGATTTTTTTAAATTAAGCCACTCAGGGAACCCCGCTTCAACTGCAACCACTTATATGCTTGAGACTTTGAGATACCGAATGATTGTTGCAGTCGTGAAAAATCAAGCATTTTTCCATTTGATAGTACATCATCTAATGTAAGTATGCCTGCCTGCAGCCAATGCTTCCAGAGGATTTTAGACTCGCCAATTTGAATCTTGGAGATCAACCATATGGATTGACACGTGGATTGTTGTACTGACACAGATGTTAAATTATCAATAAATTTTAAGGTTTTCCAGGTGGTAAAAAGAATGCTATTGTCCTTATAAATTCTGGGTAATTTGATAATCAAAAGATGACATAATCGTAATGGGACAAAAATAGAAATAAATGGTTGTTCTATTGGATAAATATAAATATAGTAAAAACCATTAAACAATCAAACCAGACTGTGGATTGTAGATTAAGATCACAGAGTAATTAAATTCAAATTCACACTGTAGATTTTATGTGTGGGGACAAACCTCAGATAACAGAGCAAATCTTCCCATATTTGCGATTTCTTCAAAAAAGAGAAACTTTTTCTTGCACTCCTTTTAACATCACAGGCTTGAAACCCACCTCCCTTCAAATAATTAATTTTTGTTGCTAATTTAATTTTATTTCTATAATTTTATTACTATCCTCCTTCCTTTTATTCATTAATCAATTTATATCCACTATTTATTTCATTCACAATTTTAAAATTCTAATATAAAAATCTTAATATAAAAATGTCTTAGTTTTCTAATTTGAAATTCTCTCTACACACGTCCATCTGCCAATTTGATACTCAGAACTATCAGAACACTACACTACACCATAAATATAAAGTGCTAAATATTAAAGTGCATTATGCTTTAAAATGCCTTACATGTGCTTCTATATTCTAAATATTATATTTCAATTCAATTTTAAGTACATTTGATGCTTCAATTCATTTCAATTCATTTAGTTGCAATTCATATGTTCATACGTTCATTCATTGATTGATTCAATGCAAGTGCTCCTGTGTTTTAAATGCTTAAATGCTTCAGCTCTTTAGTTAATTCAAATATTGTAATATACTTCAAAGAGTTCTTCTAGTGTACTTAACTCAAGTTCATTCAGATTCGCTCTTTTTCAAAACCGCAGCCGTTGCTTAAATTTAGTTATAGTCTTCCAACGAGGCCTGCGTTTCGCAGGACTGGCTTTAAACCTGCTGCATCAGGGATATGATTTGAGCAATGCTAAAAGAAGAGCTGAGAATCAATATTCAAATTCAAACATAGACATTCTATAGCACTCACGCATTTCTGTTTACCTTCTTTATGTAGCCTCACATCTCTGTTAGTTCCGAACAAACAGGCAAGCACGGCATCACATCTCTTATTTAAACAGATGGCATGACGTACCGCCAGCACGTTTTCAAAGTTAATTAACTTTTAAGGTAGTCTAGGCAAAAATGGCATCCTATCCAGCAGCATATAGTTGCCGGAAACACTCAAACGTGTCATTAACATGTCAATGGCACATCCTGTTATTCAAACCAATCATTAATAAAAATGTTGTCACTCAAAATTTTTATTAAGTCCCTCAGGTTGCACTGAATTCAATTTAAAGGTCCAGCGTTGTTCCTTCTGCGCCAGAGTTTTTTAAGGCCCCTCCCCTCCCCTCCTCCCTAACTTTATCACCTCCAAAATCAATGCTCTTAAAGACGTAAAGTCATGATTATGTTCCTGGCAATGCTTAACCAGGGGCGCTGTGACATTACCCCTGCTGATATTACTCTTATGTTCATTCAGTCTGATGTTGAATGCTCTAGAGGTTTGCCCTACATAGATCAGGTTGCATGGACATCTAAGGACATAGATAACTCCCAGAGTTTTACAGTTGGACGAATGGTTCAACCTGTATTCTTTTTTATCTCTTGGATTAATGAACACTTTTGTGCACTCCATGATCTTACACATCAGGCAAGAACCACAGATCATATGTCCTTGTATTGTATCTGAAGTGTTGGTTTCTCTAACAGATAATAGAGCCGGACAAAGGATTTCTTTCAAATTTTTTGATCTGCGGTAAGCAATACGTAGGTCAAGATCTTTAAATCTACCTGCAATATTTAACATCTGCCAATGTTTCCTCAGGAATTTTACCACAGTGGGGCTATTTTTAGCATATGTGAGCATATGTAATTTTTCCATGCTCTTAATCTTCTGATGTTTTAATGTCCTGTTTTGGCATTAGAAGTAAATCTCTATTATTGTATACGGCTCTTTAAAAGGCTGTATTGACCACTCTATTAGGGTATCCCCTTTGAATAAATCTCTCTCTTATTACCCTAGATTGATCTTTAAATTCAGAGACTGAAGAGCAAATTCTCCTCAGCCGGAGAAACTGAGGGTAGGGAAGACTTTAGACTTCTAGGATGGAAATTCGAGAAGTGCAGCGCTGAATTTTTATCAGTATCTTTTTGGAAAACATTTGTCTGAAAGCCCTCCTCATTCCAGATAATTGTTACATCAAGGAAGGAAATGCTGGTTTTATTATAAATTTGGGTGAATTTCACATTCTGATGACATGCATTTATATACGTAAGGAAACTCACCAGCTCCTCTTCCGTATCCTCCCATACAAAAAAGATATCGTCAATGTATCTATTGACATTGACATTTTAGAAAAATATCTGGAAGAGTAGACCCATTGGTTTTCAAAAGCAATCATAAATAGGTTTGCTACCGATGGTGCCATGGTAATACCCATGGCTACCCCAGATTTTTGACGAAATAGATTGTCTTCAAACAGAAAAAAACTTTCAGTCATGACAATTTCAGCTAATTCTAGAATGAATTCAGTCAGGTCTAGATGCGGTCTTGAAAGCATCTCCAAATTGTGCTGCAACACTTGTTTTGCTTCAGTTTGAGGAATGATAGTGTACAAAGAGCACACATCCATTGTAACCAATGTGCAGTCTTTTTTTGGAGTAATTTCTGATAGTTTCCTTAGAAAGTGGGTCGTGTCCTGGATGTATGAACTACTTGCTTTAACAAACGGCTGGAGGAATTTATCTACATACATAGATGATGCTTCCAACAGGGACCCCTTACTAGAAACAATAGGGCAACCTGGGGGATTGACCAATGATTTATGGATCTTTGGGAGAAGGTAGAAGACATCTTTGGATACAGGACATTAAGAAATCTAAACTCTTTTTTGGTCTCAGCTCTTCTTTTAGCGTTGCTCAAATCATATCCCTGATGCAGCGGGTTTAAAGCCAGTCCCACGAAACGCAGGCCTCGGAAGACTATAACTAAATTTAAGCAACAGCTGCGGTTTTGAAAAAGAGCGAACTTGAATGAACTTGTACACTAGTACACTAGAAGAACTCTTTGAATTATATTACAATATTTGAATTATCTAAAGAGCTGAAGCATTTAAGCATTTAAAACACAGGAACACTTGCACTGAATCAATCAATGAATGAACGTATGAACATATGAATTGCAACAAAATGAATTGAAATGAATTGAAGCATCAAATGTACTTAAAATTGAATTGAAATATAATATTTAGAATATAGAAGCACATGTAAGGCATTTTAAAGCATAATGCACTTTAATATTTAGCACTTTATATTTATAGTATAGTGTAGTGTTCTGATAGTTCCGAGTATCAAATTGGCAGATGGATGTATGTAGAGAGAATTTCAAATTAGAAAACTAAGAGGCATTTTTATATTAATATTTTTTATATTAGAATTTTAAAATTGTGAATGAAATAAATAGTGGATATAAATTGATTAGATTAAATTAACGAATAAAAGGAAGGAGGATAGTAATAAAATTAATTTAGCAACAAAAATTAATTAATTATTTGGTAGGGAGGTGGGTTTCAAGCCTGTGATGTTAAAAGGAGTGCAAGAAAAGATGGTTTCTTTTTCATGAAGAAATCACAAATATGGGAAGATTTGCTCCGTTATCTGAGGCTTGTCCCCACACATAAAATCTATAGTGTGAATTTGAATTTAATTACTCTGTGATCTTAATCTACAATCCACAGTCTTGTTTGATTGTTTAATGGTTCTTACTATATTTAGAGTCGTAATGGGGACATGAGTTGCCATTCCAAATAAAGCCAATCTGGAAGATGCTCTAAGACTTCAGGAAGGATCCAATACATACACTGACGCAGAATAAACGCTTGATGGTATCTATAAAAGTTTGGAAAATTTACCCCACCCACTGCAATTGGTTTTTGGAGATACTAAAGCTATTCTAGCAGTTTTACCCAGCCAAATAAATTTAGGGCTCCTTTTCCTAAGGTGCTCTAGCGGTTTTAGCGCACGCTACAATGCCGCACGTGCTACACAATAACATCTCCATAGAGCTTGCGTATTTTCCGTGTAGCGTGGGGTTTGCATGCGTTAATCTTCAGCGCGCGCTAAAAACGCTAGCACACCTTATTAAAAGGAGCCCTTAGTAAGAATACATTTAATTTTTTATAGAAGGACCCTTGAAAATAAACTGGCAACATACTCATTTGGTAGCAAACTACAGGCAAAATCATCATTTTGACAGTTTGGACTCTCCCCCACCAAGAAAGATGTAAGATATTCCAATGCTCACACAGACTTTCAGCAATAAAGGTTTTTCATTTACTGTCATCATGTCTTCCAATGTTTTCTGAATCATAATACCTAAATATTTTATACCCTCTTCCTTCCAAAGGAAAGGGAATGAATCAAATCATCCTTTTGCACAATGCACGTTTAATGGAAGAACCTCCAATTTGCTCCAATTTATTTTGTATCCAGAAAATTTACCAAACCTATCAATCAGTTCCAGTAAATGTGGAATGGTGGGTTCGGGATTCTTCAAATGAAGCAAGATATCATCTGCATAAGCAGAAATCTTATATTCCCGATCTGCATAAGGAATCCCCTATATCTCCTTTGCCTGCTATATAGCCAACAACAAGGGTTCCAGAACAATATCAAAAAGCAAAGGAGACTCATTTGAGGAATCCTGAATCTACCATCCCGCATTTACTAGATTTGAGTGACAGATTTGGAAAATTTTCTGGATATAAAATAAATTGGAGTAAATCAGAGGTTCTTCCACTAAATGTACACTGTCCAAAAGGATTATTTGACTCATTCTCTTTTCTTTGGAAAGAAGAGGGTATAAAATATTTAGGTATTTGGATTCAAAAAACGCTGGAAGATACGATGAGAGTAAATGAAAAATCCTTATTGCTAAAGGTCTCAGAAATATGTGAGCAATGGAACCCATTGCATCTGTCTTGGTGGAAGAGAGTCCAAACGGTTTAAGATGATGATTTTGGCTGTAGTTTGCTACCAAAAGGGTATGTTGCCAGTTTATTTTCAGGGGTCCTTTTATAAGAAATTGAATAGTATTCTTACCAAATTTATTTGGCTGGGTAAAACCACTCAAATTACTTTAGTATCTTTACAAAAACCAATTGCAGTGGGTGGGGTAAATTTTCTAAACTTTTATAGGTACCATCAGGCCTATATATTGCATCAGGGTATGTATTGGATCCTTCCTGAACTCATGGAAGCTCTTCCTGATTGGCTTTACTTAGAACGACAACTGTTGTCTCCATTGAGATTATGTCATATTTTAAGTATCAAGTTTCCTAGGATTTATAAGGACAATAGGATTGTATTCGCTACATGGCAGACATTGAAATTTATTAATAACTTAACACCTATTCCGATTCATTTATCCACATGTCTGTCCTTGTGGTTTAACTCCAAGATTCAAATTGGCGAGTCTAAGATCCTCTGGAAGCACTGGCTGCAGGCAGGTATACGCACACTGGATGATCCGTTATCAGATGGAAAGCTGCTTGACTTTTCACAACTGTAACAAACATTTGGTATTGCAAAGTCTCAAGTATATAAGTGGTTGCAGTTGAAGCAGGCCATTCAGAAGGGGTTCCCTGATTGACGTTAATTAAAAAACTCGGTATAGCTTGCGGGTCTGTGCTTCCAGACAGATTTGTTGGGGCATCAGGCAGCCAAGTGGTATAAATTAATATCTGAATTTTTGAACAAAAAAACAAAAACTAGTCTTAGAGACATTTGGAGCATTGAGACAAAGCAGCAGATTTCTGCATCTCAATGGCCACAAATTTGGACTTGGAGGATGAGATGTACAGTGTCAGCATCTATGAGGCAAACATGGTTTTTTTGTTGCATAGAAATTTTTGGACTCCTGTTAGATTACAAAACTTAGCTAGTTCTAAGTCAAATAAATGCTGGCACTGTCATCTCGATATAGGGACACTGGATCATCTGTTCTTCTTTTGTCCCTTGATACTTAAATTTTGGTGATCCTTTTGAGATCAAATAAATAGAATACTGGAAGTTCCTTCGGCATTGACTTATGATGTGGTGCTGTTTGGTACCTTATTGAGGGCCAAGAGTCCCATAACTTCACATAATAATAGACTACTTCTCATCATGACGGGAGTTGCCATGCAGCTTATTTGGAAAAATTGGGACAGGTTAAACTATAGTTTTTGGTGGGTATCCTTGTGCCAAACTTATAAATTTGTACTTTTGAGTGCAATACAATTGGGACATTATATGAAATTCAAGGAGGTTTGGCACCCATTGACAAAATTTTGTAAAGATTGATTATTAGTTTTAGCCCTTTGTTTATACACATCCAGGATAGGTGGGTGGGAGGGGGGATATGCCTTTAATTTATTATTTGATTGCAATTTTGTTTGTCTTGATCATTTGTATTACTCTTGATTGTCTTTATACTGTATGAAAGGGTGGGTGTGGGGGAAGGGATATATATTTATTATATCATTTGGTGGAATTAAATGCTGTTTATTTTGTACATTGTTTGATAATATGTTGCACACTTGATGCTGGTTTTTAAAATGAATAAAGATATGGGAAAAAAAAGCAAAGGAGACAAGGGACACCCTTGTCTAACTCACCTCTTCAGACAGAAACATTCCGAAAATGTATTATTAATATATAGTCTGGCTGAGGGGGAACTATATAAGGTTTGAATATTTTGAATAAATCCAGATCCTATACCAAACCAATCCATTGCTTGATACATTAAAGTCCATGCATTTGTCTCTATTTCTTTGGGGGTTGTATTGCATGCAGACTCTTGCATCTTAGGGTTTTGTTTGTATATATTAGTACTTTAGTTTCTGGTCCTGTATTTGCATGGGGTTATCTGTGTTCTGCATGTGTGACCAAGGCCAGGTGTTCTGATCAAAATGAATATTGAGAAACATACAGTGTGCTTTGCGTAGTTTAATTTTGTGGTTAACCATTATATATTGTTAATACGATTATATTGTCTGTATATATGAAAAATGTTATTACAATTAGTACTATTATGGGGCGGGGTCTGGGGTGGAGCTTGCGGGCCCCCCCCCCCCCAACAAAAATGTGTTCCGCTGCCTTTGAAGCAAACAGACAAATAATCTTCAGGAAATGAATCCATAAAATAAAACCAAAGGCTTATACAAAGAGTCATGAGTAATTCTGCAACCAGCAACACTAAAAAAGCATTGGCTAGAAAAAGGAGTCTACAAACATTTGCGTCTTAAGTAGTTTTCTAAAACTACCCTTATCACAACAATTTCGTATTTGTCCCACAAGGGAGTTCCATATTTTAACTTCTGCACAACAGAAGATCATTTTACCAGTCTCCACATGCTTCGGGTTAGCATTTGTTTTCAGTAGAGCTACATTCTCAAAACGTAATGATCTATTTGGTAAATAATTAGACATGTTGTTCTTGAACAATTCAGGTATGGTTCCATACAAGAATTGATGGCAAATCATTACTGCTTTATATTGTATTCTGAAAACAACTGGTAACCAGTGAAATTGTTGGAGAAAAGGTGAAATGTGATCATACTTCGATAATCCCATTATCAGTCTTGCCGCTGCGTTTTGAGTAATTTGCAATGACTTGAGCCTCGCTATTGTTATTCCAAGGTATAAGGCATTGCAGTAATCTAGTTTCAATAAAACCATAGCCTGGTTTAGGATGGACTGGGAATGGCTTTGTGAATTCCAGTAATATGGGACGGTTTAGATAGCCTGGAATGAGCTTCAATGGTAACTTCAGTAATTGGAACCTAAGAACATAAGAATTGCTTCTGCTGGGTCAGACCAGTGGTCCATCGTGCCCAACAATCCGTGGTGGCCCTTAGGTCAAAGACCAGTGCCCTGAGACTAGACTTACCTGCGTACATTCTGGTTCAGCAGGAACTTGTTTAACTTTGTCTTGAATCCCTGGAGGATATTTTCCCCTATAACAGCCTCCAGAAGAGCATTCCAGTTTTCTACCACTCTCTAGGTGAAGAAGAACTTCCTTACATTTGTATGGAATCTATCCCCTTTTAACTTTAGAGAGTGCCCTCTTGTTCTCTCTACCTTGGAGAGGGTGAATAAGCTGTCGTTATCTACTAAGTATTCCCTTCATTATCTTGAATGTTTTGATCATGTCCCCTTTCAGTCTTCTCTTTTCAAGGGAGAAGAGGCCCAGTTTAACTGTACGGCAACTCCTCCAGCCCCTTAACCATTTTAGTCGCTCTTCTTTGGACCCTTTTGAGTAGTACTTTGTCATTCTTCGTGTACGGCGACCAGTGCTGGATTCAGTATTCCAGGGGCATACCCATGGCCCAGTACAGCAGCATGATAACCTTCTCCGATCTGTTTGTGATCCTCTTCTTAATCATTCCTAGCATTCTGTTTGCCCTTTTTGCCGTCGCCGTACATTGCATGGACGGCTTCATTGACTTGTCGACCAGTACTCCCAAGTCTCTTTCCTGGGGGATCTATCCGAGTACTGCACCGGACATCCTGTATTCGTGTATAAGATTTTTGTTATTGACATGCATCACCTTACACTTATCCACGTTAAATCTCATTTGCCATGTTGCAGCCCATTTCTCGAGCGTGTTTATATCACAGTGCAGGTCTTCGCAATCCTCCTGTGTCTTCACTACTCTGAATAACTTTGTATCGTCTGCAAATTTAATTACCTCGCTCGTCGTACCAATTTCCAGGTCGTTTATAAATATATTGAAGAGCACGGGTCCAAGCACCAAACCCTGCTGCACTCCACTCATGACACTTTTCCAGTTTGAATATTTTCCATTTACCCCCACTCTCTGTTTCCTATCCGCCAGTCAGTTTTTAATCCACGTGAATATTTCACCCTCGATTCCATGGCTTGCAATTTTTTGAAGTAGTTGTTCATGCGAGAAAATTGCGAGCCATGGAATCGAGGGTGAAATACTCACATGGATTAAAAACTAAGAACTTTACTGGTCAGATTTCTATAGTCTATGGCCTAGAAATATAAGATTAATCATGAATTTATAATGCCACTAACCAGTGGGCAGACTGGATGGACCATTCAAGTCTGTCATCATTTACTAACGTACTATGTATCTGTCTGTGTTTCTTTCTGTGTTGAGGGGTCTCTGCTGGGGCGCGAATATCAGTTCAACCCGTCCCCCAAATCCAGCGTAGTTTCTTTAATTTGGAGTCCAACGGCGCTCAGCTGTTCGTGCGCCGTCAAAGGCACACGACAAAGGCGCGTGCACCTTAGTGCACGCCTTTGTGAAGCAGCGACCCGTGAAGCGACAAACAAGATAAACTCAAAAAGTGACGGACAACACTGACTCCAAAAACTATTCTGATAAGTATTATAACCTGTTAAAGTTTATATTAGATTTTATCAAACTGTATACCTGACACTATTGAACAGGTTAAAGCTGATATTGAATCAGGTTAGATGTAGTAATATTGCGCAGGTTATAACTGATATTATTGAACTGTTTACCACCTAAAATAGCTGATATTACTGTATTGCACATTCCCCTTCTATCACCAAATATTCTACACCACTTCTCCCAAATAATTTAACAGCAGACGAAAATGGCAACTTTCAACAAATATCTCCTGATTCTGGGGATATTTTATTTAAAATGTTTTAGAAGTGGTGTAACGACAAAAATAACCCCAAACCTATTCCTATTCATTTCTCCTGGCACAGACCAATAAAATGAACAAACCCACCGGCCCACACCAATTCCTTTATGATTATTCAAAACTGGGCCCATTACAAATACCAGTGGTAAATAGAGCTCGAAGCTCTTTCAAACTCCATAGAAACAAGACCAAAGAAAGAAAATTGAAACAAATAGAATGCCTTAGAACACCCACCCCAAACATATATGGTAACCTAAAGGGATACAAAGGGAAACAAAGCCCAAATACTACACGATTGGCTGACGAAAATGAATCCCGACTTCCTATTAAATAAGAACATAAGAACATAAGAAGCGCCATCTCCGGATCAGACCTTCGGTCCATCAAGTCCGGCGATCCGCACACGCGGAGGCCCTGCCAGGTATACACCTGGTTTATTTTATAGCCAACCATACTTTATATGCCTCTCTCAAGGAGATATGCATCTAGTTTGCTTTTGAAGCCTAGGACTGTCGATTCTGCAATAATCTCCCCTGGGAGAGTATTCCAGATGCCAACCACTCTCTGTGTGAAGCAGAACTTTCTGACATTAGTCCTGAACTTGTCCCCCCTTAGCTTCATTTCATGTCCTCTTGTCCGTGTCAAATTGGACAATGTAAATAATCTTCTCTGCTCTATTTTGTCGATTCCTTTCAGTATTTTGAAGGTTTCGATCATATCCCCACGCAGTCTCCTTTTCTCAAGGGAGAACAATCCCAGTGTTTTAAGTCGATCCTCATATACCAGTTTCTCCATACCCTTCACTAGTTTGGTTGCTCGTCTCTGCACCCTCTCCAGCAGTTTTATATCCTTCTTTAGGTAGGGAGACCAATGTTGGACACAGTATTCCAAGTGGGGTCTGACCATTGCCCTATAAAGCGGCATTATAACTTTCTCCGATCTACTCGAGATTCCTTTCTTTATCATGCCCAACATTCTATTTGCCTTCTTTGCCGCTGCCGCGCATTGTGCTGACGGCTTCAGGGTCCTATCTATCAGTACACCCAGATCCCTTTCTTGTACACTTTTTCCCAGACTTGCACCTGACATTCTGTACTCGTATTCCTTATTCTTACTGCCTAAATGCATTACCTTGCATTTCTCCACGTTGAACTTCATCTGCCATTTCTCCGCCCATTTTTCTAACCGACACAAATCGCTCTGGAGTTCCTCACTATCCTCCTGCGATCTGATTGCCCGGCAGAGTTTTGTGTCATCTGCAAACTTGATGATCTCACTGGATGTTCCGTTTTCCAAGTCATTGATATAAATATTAAAAAGGATCGGTCCAAGTACTGAGCCCTGGGGTACACCACTAGTCACTATCTCCCAGTCGGAGAACTTCCCATTTATGCCCACTCTCTGCTTCCTGTTATCCAGCCATTTGCCTATCCATCTTTGTATATCTCCCTCTATGCCATGGCTTTGTAGTTTCCTGAGAAGTCTTTCATGTAGAACTTTGTCGAACGCTTTCTGGAAGTCCAAGTATATTATGTCCACCGGCTTTCCACTATCAATTTGCTCGTTCACGGTCTCAAAGAATTGGAGTAAATTCGTCAAACACGATTTCCCTTTCCTGAATCCATGTTGACTGGGTTTCATCAAGTCGTGTGTGTCCAAGTGCTGAACTATGCTATCCTTGATCAGTGATTCAATCATCTTGCCTGGGACAGACGTAAGACTCACAGGTCTATAATTGCCCGGTTCTCCTCTCGATCCTTTTTTGAAAATTGGCGTGACGTTCGCTTTCTTCCAGTCGTCTGGTATCTGACCAGTTCTGATTGACAGGTTTGCAAGTTTTTGCAATAACTCTCCGATTTCAACCTTCAATTCCTTCAAGACTCTCGGGTGAATTTCATCCGGTCCAGGGGATTTGTCACTTTTAAGTTTGTCGATCTGGTAGTATATCTGATCTAAGTTCACTTCAACTGTGGTGAGGCTGTCCTCTATTTCTCCTGTAAACAGTTTCTCCGCTTCAGGTATTGTTGAGGTGTCCTCCTTCGTAAAGACGGACGCAAAGAAGGAATTTAGTTTGTCTGCGATTTGTTTATCTTCCTTGATGTACCCTTTTCTTCCCTGGTCATCCAGGGGTCCCACTGCCTCTCTTGCAGGTTTTTTCCCTTTCACGTATCTAAAGAAGGGCTTGAAGTTTTTGGCCTCCTGGGCTATTTTTTCCTCATAATCCTGTTTGGCATCCCTCACCGCCTTGTGACATTTCTTCTGATCATCTTTATGTTTGTTCCAGGCTTCGGTTGTCTTTATGCATTTCCATTTTTTGAAAGAGTCCTTCTTTTCTTTTATGGCTTCCTTCACCTGTATGGTAAGCCATGCCGGTTTTCCTTTGCCTTTAGTTCTCCGATCTTTAGAAATCCTCGGAATGTAGAGATCTTGCGCTTCTGCAATAGTATTTTTCAATAGGCACCATGCCTGATCTACTGTTTCAAGTTTGTCCACCATCTTCTCGAGTCGTTTTGTTACCATGGCTCTCATGCAATCGTATTTACCCTTTTTAAAGTTTAAGGTGGTGGTTAAGGTTTTGGCATGTTTCCCTTTCCCGATGTCCAGTTTAAAGTTGATTACATTGTGATCACTCGTTCCCAGTGGAGCCATGACTTCTACTTCTGTTATCGGTCCCGTGAGACCATTTAGGACCAAGTCCAAGGTGGCGTCGCCTCTTGTCGGCTCTTTTACCATTTGCTCCAGGAAGCAATCCCCTAGCACCTCCAGGAACTTTGCCTCCTTGCCGCAGTTGGAGGCTCCTAGTTTCCAGTCTATTCCTGGGAGATTGAAGTCTCCCAATATAACTACATTGCCTGTCTTGCATACTTGTTTGATTTCCTCCATCATTTCTGAGTCAGTGTCTTCCGCCTGTCCTGGGGGACGATAGTAAAGGCCAATTTTTGTATCTGCGCCATTTTGACCAGGTATTTTGATCCAGAGGGACTCCAGCTTCTCTTTCCTGTCTGTTGTAATCATTCCAACAGAATCTATTCCTTCCTTAACATATAGGGCAATACCTCCACCTTTCTGCCCTTCTCGATCCCTTCTATATAGTTTGTATCCCTGTAGTACTGTGTCCCATTTGTTTTCTTCATTCCACCATGTTTCTGTTATGCCAATGATATCCATGTTCTCATGTCTTGCTATCGTCTCTAGTTCTCCCATTTTCTTTCCTAGACTTCTAGCATTTGTATACATGCATCTAAGTTCCCTTCGTGTTACCTTTTTGGACCTTCTACTCTTGGCTGTCCTTACAGTTTCATTTACGGTATCCTTTACTGCTCCTGTGTTATCTCCCATGTTTGCTGTGTGGTCATCCCCTCCTGTGTCTGAGTTGTCCCTTCCTGCTTGTTCTCCTTTGTTGGCTGTGAGGTCGACCTCTCTTGTGTATGAGTAGTAGTCCTTTGTTCCTACGTCGGGGCATCCTGTTGTCCGTACCATCGACCGGTGGTCGACTGTCGGCTTTCCCCTGTCCTTCAGTTTAAAGCCTTCTCTATTGCTTTCTTCATGTTGCCTGCCAAAACTCTTGCTCCTTCCTTGTTGAGGTGTAGTCCATCCCTTCTGTAGTACTTGCTTTTTCCCCAGAACACCGTCCAGTTTCGCACGAAGTCGAAGCCTTCGTCTTCGCACCATCGTCTCATCCAGGCGTTGATCGCTTGCAATTCCCCTTGTCTCTTTCCATCTGCTCTCGGTACAGGGAGGATTTCAGAGAAGGCCACCTTCACCTCCCTGATCTTCAGTTGTCTTCCGAGTGAGCGGAGCTGGCCCTTCATCTCTTCCCTGTCATACTTCCGCCCGCTCACATCATTTGTTCCCACGTGGATAAGCACAGCGGTGTCCACTCCCCCTGCTCCATCTATGATCCTGGAGATCCTGTTGGTCACATCCTTTACTCTTGCTCCAGGCAGACAGGTGACGACTCTGTCCTCTCTTCCTCCTGCGGTGTGGCTGTCCACGTGTCGTATAATGGAGTCGCCTATGATGATCCCCATCTTCTTTATTCGGGAGTTCCTTGGGGGGCGTAGGTCCACGTCCTTGGAGTAGGGCCAGTCATCTTCCTCCAATGATACTCTTGAAATTGTTTCCTGTTCTTTGAGCGGGGGGACTTCTTCCTGTGCTCTCACTATTCCTCCTGGTGTGCGGTTGTCTCCTACCTCGTCTTCGTTTTCTTCTGTGTTTGCATGGGTGTCTTCTCTATTCACATGGGTTTCCTGAGTACAGTTTTCCTGCCCTGGGATCTCTACGTGGTGCTGATGGGCTTCCTCTATGAACATTTCTAGATCCTTGACCTCGTCGTTTGGGCTGTACTCCACTAGAATCTTCTCCTGTGCTCGGATTCTGTCTTCAAGTTCTGTCTTTTTAACTGAAACATGGATGGTTTCAGACACCGATACGATTATGAAAGAAATGTTTCCCCAGGGCTACAAAATAATACCACTATCAAGAAACTGGAAGAAAGGGGGAGGTATTGCGATAATCCTAAAAGAATCCTTCAGTTATAGCAAAATAGACTCTAAAACCACAAAAGACCTAGAAATATTAACTTGCAAAGTCACAAACACCCAACTGGAAGAGGCATTAATCGTGACACTCATTTACATACCCCCCAAAAAGTGGACCTGCACTAGAGAAGAGTTTTTCGAATACATCACCACCAACTCCCTAAGAGGAACGTACATCCTACTACTGGGAGATGCAAACGTTCATTTAGAGAAAGGGAATTAAACGTGATAGAAATTAACACGTTCTTAGAAATTCTCGGTTTCACAATACCAAAACCAGAGGAAACACACGAAAAAGGCCACCAACTAGACATAGTTACCTTTTCACAAAAAGAAATCCCTGACCCCAAAATCCATCTTAACACCGGGGCCTGGGAAAAATGCATCTGGTCAGATCACTACATATGTAATTTCGATATATATTGGCATAAAAAGTCACACCAACAAAAAAATATAAGAAAACCCCCAAAATCAACCACAATCACCAGAAGAGGAACTATAAATCAAACAGAATTCTGGGCCCATTACAAACTACAACCCAAAACTGAGGAAATACAGGACTTCCCAACTAGATGGGCTAAGTTCAGCAAAGAAGTGTTAGATCAAATAGCACCACTCCAAACATACAAAAAGAAAGAAAGGGTAATAAATGAATGGTTCGACACTGAACTACTAACACTAAAACAGGAACTGAGAAAACTAGAAAGAACCTGGCAAAAAACAAAGATGAAGACAAAACAAACTGGAAACAAAAAATGAAAAACTACAAAAATCTGATCAGAGAAAAACGAACAAAACACTATGCACAAAAAATAGGGACACCCAAAACAAATAGCAAAGAACTGTTCAAGTTGGTACACAAACTAACAGACACTACCCAAATCCTAATACAGAAAAACGAATGTATGCCCTCAGCAGAAACCCTCGCCACTTTCTTCAACAACAAAATCTTAGACGTAAGAGCGACCATACCCTCACCCTTACCCAACTTCGATTTCCAACTCGGACCCCACGAAAAAGAACCCAGAGTAGGCATGCTTTGGAACCATTTTGAACCTCCAAACTGGCACCAATTTCTAACCCTGTACAACAAATATACTAAATCAAACTGCCTACTAGACATATGTCCTGCCAAGACCATGAAAACTGCTACATTAGATTTTAAAAAGGATCTATTTGACTGGGTAACAACCACGCTCACGGAAGGAACATTTCACGAGGAAATGGGACATATACTAATCACACCCGTCCCTAAAGACCAAAAACACTCACTAGCCCTAAAAACCAATTACAGACCCATTGCGAGCATCCCCTTATTTACCAAGCTTCTTGAAGGATTGGTCAACTTGGAGCTAATGAACTATCTAGACAAATTTAGCATACTAAATGAACACCAATCAGGATTCGGAAAAGGCTTTAGCACTGAGACAGTCCTAGCTTCAATCCTTAATCACCTATACAGCTTCTTTAGCAATGGAACAAGTGCTCCGATTTTGCAACTGGACTTCACCAGTGCTTTTGATCTAGTTGATCACGAAATAATGCTACACTGCCTAGAAGCAATAGGACTTACAGGAAGAGTAAAAAAATGGATACAGGGTTTCTTAACAAAGAGATCTTACCGTGTGGTTAGTGATGGGACATACTCAAACTCCTGGAGAAACCCCTCGGGAGTACCACAGGGATCAACACTATCACCAACACTATTCAACATTTACATCTCATCACTAGGACACTTACTACAAAAGCTAAACTTAAACTACTACATATATGCAGATGACATTTCCATTTTAATCCCACTGAACAGCATAACAAACGAGACCTCAGAATACATTTCTCATATTATGACCGAAATAGAACACTGGACAATTAATTTCAAGCTGAAACTAAACACAGAAAAAACTAAAGTCTTCCTTGCAAGCCCAACAGACAAAATCACCAAAACAACGTTGCATATAAAAGATCATGACTACCCGATTACCAAAACAATAAAAATATTGGGAGTCACATTAGACACACATTTGATAATGGTTGAACACATGAACTCAGTGGTAAAAAAGTGTTTCCTAACATTATGGAAACTAAAGACCATCAAAAAATACTTTGACCCATTATCATTTAGACTAGTGCAATTACTAGTACTCTCTACACTGGATTACTGCAACATCATTTATATGGGCATTCCCCAAAAAACAGTGAGGAAACTTAGAATAGTTCAGAACACAGCAGTCCGCTTGATATTTGGATTAAAGAAGAGTGACCATGTCAGCCCCTACTACAGACTACTACACTGGCTGCCATTCGAAGCACGAACAATATTCAAGTTTGCATGCATATGCTCCCACATACCTATTATCACACTTTGTACTATACAGTTCCACGAGACAAACCAGAAATTGCAATCTATTCATATATCCAAGCATTACCAGCTGTAAATACAAAACCTTCCTGGACAGAACTTTTAAGTACCAAGCAAACAAACAACAACACTGGCTGGACAACTACATAAATGGAGCTGAACTGACCTATGTCGCCTTTAGAAAAACCATAAAAACTGCCTTATTCAACAAATATGTCAACTAAACTTCAACTACACCTCTCTCTTTTTCCTTTTTCTTTTACCTAATATGTCCCCCCTGAAAAAATTCTAAACAAACAGTATTATGTAATTCACCACTTTATCAAAAAGGACCTCTGTGAATTTCTAAACAAACTGTATATTATAATTGCTGCATTTCTAAGATTCTGTATACTGTATTGCTGCATTTCTAAGATTCTGTATACTGTAATTTCTCTATCTGCATACTGTAAATCGTTGATTGTCCAGCTCTCTTCAGTTGTAAACTGCCTAGAAGTCGCAAGATTATGGCGGTATAGAAGCATAAAGTTATTATTATTATTATTACCTCTTTGTCTGTGTTTCTCTCTACATATATGTGTCTTTACTGTGATCTATGATATGGTTAATCATTGTCTTTTGTTGCAAGCTGTGTTAGAGATTGGTAGTGAGGGGGGGGGGGGGGAGAGAGGTATTGAACTGGTTCCAGTCATTTTTACAAGAGATATCTCAGACGGTGTTGTTAGGAGAATTCAATTCATAGTAAATGAGTGAACAGCTGTGGAATCCCACAAGGCTGCTTCAATGCCCTGTCTAAATCTACATATTTTCATTTTTTATTTATTCATCTTCCATTCTTTCTGTTTCCTTCTCTTACCCATTCTATTCTCTCAGATTTCAAGATTTTTCCATCCTGCTGCCCTGTCTTCTGCTTTGTTAGGAATTAGAAACCCACTTGCCATTTTCCTTGTACACAAGATCCTTGGTCATTGCCACATACTGGTCACAGGAGAAGAGCTTGCTAACTCAGGTGGCCAGGGAAGGCATCTGCCTGAAGAATTCAAATGTTCTTACTGTCCAGGATAAACAGCCATCCTAGATTGCGGCTCCTTAAGGCAAGTGGTCACACGTGGCTCTCCCTAGCTGTTATATATGTCAGTCTTACATGAACAGTTTGACTTGAGATCATGCAGCTTTTATTATGATATTGGCCTCATAGCTGCGAAAGAAGACCAGTAATTAAATACTGTATGGGGGTAATAATCAAAACAGAAAAACGTTTAAAAAAGCGCACAAGTCGGGGTTTGGACGTATTACCCAGCAAAACATACAAGTAACCATAATCAAAGGTTGGCCAGCTGCACATCCCACGCCGCAAAACGTCAAACGTAAGTCGTCCAAATTGGGGGCGTTCCGGGGGCGGTCCGAGGGCGGGTTTAGGCCCCAAACGTACAAATACGATAACCAAAGCCACATCAGTTTGCTCAGTACGTTCAAAGTAGCGTTTTGACTTAGACCTGCTTTCACAACGTCTAAGCTATTCCAGCGTGTGTCGTGCAGTCTACAGGTAAGGGAAGAGTGTGTAATATCGTGTCTGTATACCCCCTCACTCCCACCATCTCTATCTCAACCTCCCCACGTATGTTCTCACTGCTGTGTCACCCCATGTTTCATCCACCTCTGCAAACAACCCTCTCTCATCCTACCTCCTATCACCATCACCAGCTCATTCTCTTACATCTATTACAGCTTACTCATGCACTGTGGTCTCTATTGTGTGGCATGAGTGGGATGTTTCACCACCTGTCTCAATCCCTGGAGGGAGGGGGTGTGGGTTGACCACTGGGCTGGGGCCTGTTTAGCCTGTAATGAGCTCTGCTTTCGTTGCCAGGTACTTTCCATGTGGCCCATGGAAGGGA
Organism: Geotrypetes seraphini; assembly: GCF_902459505.1. Classification (NCBI taxonomy): domain Eukaryota; kingdom Metazoa; phylum Chordata; class Amphibia; order Gymnophiona; family Dermophiidae; genus Geotrypetes; species Geotrypetes seraphini. Next base: position 183,710,514 of record NC_047087.1, read on the forward strand.
TCAATGTGGTCATTGCTGTGGAACTCCTTCTGCAGGAGGAGATGGAGAATGACAGACCCCTACATCGAGTGCACCGTAGGAGGCAGTTTAGGGGGCGCTCCAGTTTCTTTGAGCTCACCGACCAGCAGTGTGTGGAGCGATACCGATTCGACAAGGCCACCATCCAGGATCTCTGCCTCCAATTGCAGCCCCTGCTAGAGGCCCCCACTCGCCGTAATTACCCAATCCCAGTGCATCTAAAAGTAACAACAGCCCTCGCTTTCCTGGCAACTGGGAGCTTCCATTCTGTATTGGCCTCCAGCACTGGGCTCACTCAACCTGGCATTTCCAACTGCCTCACCCAATTTCTTAATGCCTTCCTAACCCACACCCGTGACTACATCTCCTTCCCCACCACTCCCCAGGCCCTACAGGACAGTATGAGGCGGTTCTACAATGTGGCACAATTCCCCTCCGTCATCGGAGTGGTAGATTGCACTCATATTGCCCTGAGACCCCCTCGGGCGGATGAGGCCAGTTACCAGAATAGGAAAGCGTTCCATTCCATGAATATGCAGGTGGTGTGCAATTCAGAGGGAGAGATCCTGGATGTGTGTGCCCGATACCCTGGTTCCACAGGGTATCGGGCACTCCTATATAGTGCAACATTGCGGCCTCCACAGGAGAGCAACCCAGGGGGAGTTCAATGGAGCTTGGTTCTTGGTAAGCACCTCAGGGACACAGCTACCCTGTTCCCCCCCCACCCCAACACTCTCCTCCTGCACCTGCAAATCACTGCCACTCATCATTGTTCTCTCTCTCTCTATGTGTGATAGCTGACAGGGGGTATCCACAGCGAGTCTGGCTGATGACTCCGATTGTCCACCCTCATACTGCAGCTGAGGAGGAATACAACCGGCATCACAGAGCCACCAGGAGCATCATTGAAAGAACATTTGGCCAGTTAAAAAACCACTTCAGATGCCTGGATCGCTTGGGGGGCCAGCTGCTGTACAGGCCTGAGAAGGTGGCTCACATCTTTGTGGCATGCTGCATGTTGCATAACCTTGCACTACGCAAACAGCTGCCACTGCCGGATCCCCCACAGCAACAACCTGATGCTGATGATGATGAGCACCCTCCACCCCCACACTGCAGAGCTGAACAGAGTGCCGTCCACGAAGGGTTCAACGCCAGGCACCATCTAATACAGACCCACTTCGTGTGACATGGATGGTGTACCCTAGCCACCTGACACTATATCAGTCCAGTGCCATTTAACTGGACTGCAAAACCAAGTCAGCTTCAGTGTACATTAACTGAAGCTGGAAAACAGCACCGACAATAGGTTTCTCTCCAAAAACACCTTTATTATCCCACATAATGTGCAAAACACCACCCCTACGTACACACTTCCTCACCAAACCCACCCCAACCCCATACACAAACAACTGCAGCCCCCACCTACTTCCCCTTCCCTCGCCCACGTGGTCTCCCACGGCCCCTGACAGCCCTCCCAGCTTCCCCTCTAGGTAGAGATGTGGCCTCTGGAACAACTGGCGCCACATCAGTGTCTGAGCTGCCACTCTCACTGCTGGAGGTTGTATTGTGGTCAAATGCTGGCCATCTTAAGGGAGCCGAGGAAGGCAAGCGGGGAACAGGCCCCAACACCTGGGGGTGCTTGGTTTTCTGTGTGGCTTTGCGGCCGGTTGGCACTGAGCCAGTGCTGGAGGGTGGTGCAGGCACCTCATCAGTGTGGTGGCTTGTGGAGGGGGTACGATGTGCAGCTCGCAGCTCACTGCGGGGACATTCCAGCTTGCCAACGATGGCAGTGTTGGTATGCACAAGCTGGCGCAGAAGGTCATTCGTCTCCCGTTGGGCTTCCACTCCCTGCAGTTTCGCCTCCACTCCCTGCTGTTTCACCTCCACAGCCTCTCTCAGCAGCTGGAGCTTCTGCTGGCGATACCCCTCCAGAGTCAGATTCTGGCCCAGTAGCTTCTGGGCCAATCGAACCAGGTGTCGACGCTGGCGACTGGGTGCCCTCCAGCGGCCAGCCTGGCCTCCCTCACTGCCATCTTCAGTCTCGCCAACTACAGTGGCAAACTGCTCAGGTGGTGGGAGAATTGGAAGGTCCTCAGCTCCATTCGCAGGCTCCTGTGTGAGGGTGTGCTGGGACCCCTGAAGCTCCTGCTGGCTGACTGTAGCTGGCTCATCCTGCGGAGTTGATGTGTCCATGCCACTACTGCAGGGCTGCTCCTCATCAGAGCTGGCATCTACATAGGGGAAAAGCACATGTGGAGGAGCACAGGTGCACGACCTGTGTAGGTGAGATGAGTTGCCAGTAACATGCATCCCAAAGGTGTAGTACCACATAGCCAGCAACCATAGGGTGGTGTGTTGGTGACAGTATGAAGGGGATGAACGCAGTGTATGTGCAGACACCTTACGTGACCACATTGCTGATCATAGCAAATGCTCCAATTTATGAGTATAAGGGTGGTGGACTCTAATTCCATGCTGTGGCATCAGAAGTAGCAAACAGGCATTATGTGAAGGACTGAACAGCAGGTGTACTCACTGGCCCATTAGAGGGGTAGAGGAAGGCGGATGAAAGAGAGGGCTCTCAGAATATGGGACATAGCTGTGAGACTGGGGATGAGGACAGGTACTTACCAGAAGGCTGTGCAGGTGGGACAGCTGAGGTGTCCTGGGTGCCCACACCATAGGTGGAGGATAGTGATACAAAGCTCAGTACCAGCTGCTCCATGGGGCTGAGGTCTGACATGTCTCCATCCGGAGGCCGGTTCCCCATCTTTGCTCGCACCTCCCTTTTAATGGCTCGCCATTTCTTTTTGCAGTTCTCCACATCCCGCTTATGGTGGTGGACTACATTGAGGCAGTGAGCAATTTCGGTCCACAGCTTGCTCTTAGAGTATGCCCCGAGTCTTTCTCCCTGGGGCGAGAAGAGGCGCTGGTGGTGAGTGTGGACCTTCTGCACCAGCAGTTCAGTCTCAGCCTGGGTGAAGTTAGGCTTTCTCGACATGGTTTTCAGTGCTTTGGGAGCCATGGTGTCAAAGTACTCACACTTTTGATAATATGAAGTTAGACGTATTTATACACAATTAAGCACGTGCAACAAGCCGTACGTTAGACGACCTGACGTAATACGTTCATCTGGTCGGTTATGGACAAATCCGAAAGACGTCTAGCCCACGTTCCTTGGCACGTTTAAATTCTGAGGGCTGTAATACGTCTACATCACCATGAACTTCCGTCTCCTGTCTGTTCGGAGACACCTTCCTATCTACTGTTGCAATCTGCACTCGTTTGCTGAATGTTACACATTACATGGGCTGCCTTTTCAAGCCTGTGGCTGTACTCAGGTAAGCAAGTATTCCTGCTTCATCTATGGTGTTTGGAATGCTCATAGTAATGTCTGGGGCTCACGTTGCTGGTCACCCCCTGGAAAGGCTGTGTGAAACAGCGTATAGAAGAAGAGTGGGGGGAGAGGCACTCTTTATTGGTGGGGGACACCTCTTCCCTGTCCCTGTCCTCCATCCCTGCCTGGGGGGGGGCTTCCTTATCCCACAATGCCACCTCCTTCCTCCAGTGATTGCTTCACCTCACCCCCCTCCTCTCCCCTGGGATACCTGCCTTACACACCCCTGATCCTGGCCACAGGTGTATGTGTGGCCGTGTTGGTGGGTATGCAGTTACAGCTTTTAGGTGTCATTGGGGGGGGGGGGGGGAATACCTTCTCATTTTTCACAGCTCTGCTTCCTAGTGCCTCACCTTGCACATGTGATGCTCTTATGGCATCTACCTGATTGCATATGATTCCCAGCATTGCAAAGCAGTCACCAGCTGTCCTGTATATGACTCTTCAGGCCTAGGATGTCCCGTCAGTCTAGGGTTAGCACAGGCCTCTAGAATGAGGGGGAGCTATTGCGCTGTCAGGTGGTACATGCATTGCAAATCATGGAACCCACAGGTCTATGTGTCTCCCCTCATTCTAGACATCTTACTAACACAACCTCTGTCTCAGGTCCTGCATGTGACATGGTCTCATCCACATCTCACTTACAAGATGGGCACCTTCCCACTTTCAGTAGGCTGCCTGACCTTTTGTTAGGTGCAGGTCAGTGACATAACATCAGGGAGCACACATGACACCCAGTTTAGAGGTAGATATCTGTTATTTATTTACTTCTGCTTTTGTTTTGTCATGATTCATATATAAATGCATACACCATTGCTGAGGTAGACATGAATGCTAGACCACCTGGTCACAATAGACTGTCATAGAACATTCATCATACATATATGTACGCTTTATGAGAAAACACAATATCATACTTATGGTAACAACATGGCACATGCCAGGCTGATTGGCCCAACATGCCTGAAACTGCTCCGACCTGTGCAAAGTAAGCGAGCAGTTCTCAGCCTCACATACTTTTTCATTTGTAAGGGACAGCAAATATCTGTGAGGGCTGTCCTGCTGCAGCAGTCTCTGTCTCCAGAGGTTGTGGCTTCTAATCTCACTGCTGCTTCCTGTAACCCTGGCCTGGTTACATCATCATCCATTGGCCCATAGGTTAGGCAAGCTATCTGTCACCTCAAATATGCAGCCTACCATTCCCACGTTTTCAGTGTCACTCTTTGGACCTCCATACCACATGCCATCTGATGGCAGGGTCTTTTCATTTCACTGCATACCTCTTTTCCACTGATATGGGATAGGTACCCTATATTGCATATAACACTGTCCCACCATATGCATGTCTTCCTACCCTAGGCATGGGGTGAAAACACACCTTCGGTGCAACTATTGCACACCTTAACCATCAATGTACAGTTTGCATCTGTACATCACATCTCAACACTTGCAATCATTGGCAGAGAATATGGTGACAACATTGTAGGCGACAGCCTGTAACATGCAAGTATGTCCCAATGGGATACAGTAGGTAAAGTCCCATGAATATGCAAAGGAACGCCCGTGTGATGTCCTTTCAGTCATTGGATATCTGCCAGCTACTTGTGAGATGTCAGGGACACTGTTGGTAACATGATTGGGGCCTCAATGGTCCATTGCCACCATGGCCCTTAGGTCTGCCCCTTCGGCTCCTACACAGGCTCCTGGAAGATGCCTACCAGCTGGTGCAGGAGCCTGACAATCTCCGCCAGGGCCTCCATTGTCTCCCGCCTCCCCTCCTGCAGTTCAGCGCGCATATCGGCCTCAACGTTCAGTAGCTGATCATAGGCCTCAGGAGGGGGAGGAACAATTAGGGCCGCTGGCTGCACATCCATGGCTGGGGCTGGCCCTGCTGCCTCCATCGCCACCTCCTCATCCCCTTCAAGAGGGGGCACGTCTGCATAGACATCGGGGACCTCCCATGCTCCCTGCTCCTCCACCATGTGCTCTGGCACCTCCTCCGCCACACCCTGTGCCACATCCTGCACCTCTGCCGCCTGGCCCTCCTCCTCCACATCTGACACCTCCACTATGTTGTCATGTGGCAGACTCTCCTCAGATGCAGAGTAGCCTTCCTCCTCATCTGCTGCCTCTGCCACTGCCTCCCTGGCGGCCTCGAGGCACATATCCTGCACCACCTCCTGGGCTAGGTCCTCTGCAGCATGCTGCGCACGACCTGTGTATGGACAGAATATGATGTTAGGGTAACCATAGTGTGCATAGCTTTTATACTACATACACAATTAGCTATCCCCCCACCCCCACCCAACCCATTGAGACTAGGTGGGAGACAGGTCAGGCCAGTGTGTGAACACATATGTAAACTACTTTCTGTGTTCAGTGACACCGGTATACATCTAAACAAAAGGTGGCCAGGCTTATGCAGGTCACACTGAGTGGCCTTGATGTATGTTGACACAGTGGCCTGACCGGCATCTCATCACCAATAGGTTGCATACCAGAACAGCTGCCAAAGAAGAGCACATTTACAAGAAGGTGAGCGTTGAGAGGTAGCAGACATGAGATGACATAGAATAGAGGGTGACAGGTGCAACTATGAAGCACACATGATGCTTAGATTCTGATAGTGTCTCTCTGAAGCCTCTCACCGCAATCATCTGCATTGTCAGGGAGGCATACCTGACCAAGGGATATATGCCTCCACAACAGCAGGCCTGACATTGGTCTGGAGGTATGAGGGTGACCTCCAGAGCAACATGTGGCCGGCAGCCTCTGAGGCCTATATCCCTTGTTCGGGTATGCCTCCTTGACAATGCAGATGATTGCGGTGAGGGGCCTCAGAGAATGAGCACTCAGTATGCTATCAGCACCGATATCAACTGCAGAGATATTCATTGAGCTGACCATTAGCTCCCGTTCCTCCATTATAGCTTTTTTGCATCTGAGAGTCACCTCCACGTTTCAGGATTTCTGGTATTTATTACAAGGCAGCTGTCATAACTGTGCTACTGACTTTAGTGTTTTTTGTTTGGGGGGGCTGCCACTTACGTCCAGCTCGGAGGCGGTGTCTGGTGCGCCGGATGAGGGCTGGGTTCTCCCAGTGGACTCTGCGCCACCTGCGTCTCAGTGACTCGAGGTCCCAGTACACACCATAACGCCTGGAAGAAAGATATGGTGGAGAATACGGTCAGGTGACAATCCTTTTCAAATATATGCAGCGTTATGAAGGCACTGAGCACATCACATCTGTCATGTAGATTCTGATGAGGTAGGGACCTGTCCAGGTATTAAACATCTGCCTGCCAAAATATTGTTATCCTTCATTATCTATATAATAAAACCGTAGGCGGCGCATGCGCAGTCTTATCAGCGTGCTTCCATGATCCGTATGTCCGTGGCCGCCAAGACTGCAGCATGCCCCGCGCTTACTACGGCCCCACGCGCAGCTCAGTTCGGCACGGCGGTTTCCCCAGATAGGGGAAGCCGAAAAACTCAATCCCGCCTCATGGTCCTGCCGCCGCTCACGAATTCCCCCCCCCCAATCCTCCTGCAACAGCCGCTACCGCTCCTGTTCAAAGCGGCCTGCTGAGGTTCGCGGCCGCTGTAACGAACCTCGCAGGCCGCTCTCCACATGGTAGCACGTTCCCTCTGACGCAATCGCGTCAGAGGGAACATGCTACCGAGTTGGAGAGCGGCCTGCGAGGTTCGTTACAGCGGCCGCGAACCTCAGCAGGCCGCTTTGAACAGGAGCGGTTGCGGGAGGAGGAGGGGGGGGAGGTTTAACAGGAGGAGTCGCCGAAAAAAACCTTCAGCCGCAGCAGGCCAGCACACGGGAAGGGAAGGGGGAGGGGCCGAACGGAGCAGGGCAGCTCAAGGTAAGAAGGGAATGGGGGGTGGGGGAAAATGTTTCTACTACTCAGCAGGGACCTGGAGGGGAAGGGAAAACCGCTGCTGCTTCTGCAAAGGAAAGTGGTGGTAGGGGAGAGAAGGGAATGTGGGGGTGGGTGGGGGAAAATGCTGCTACTACTTCACAGGGATCTGGAGGGGAAGGGAAATATCACAGCTGCTTCTGCAAAATAAAGTGGGGGGGAGAGAAGGGAATGGGGGGTGGGGGAAAATGCTGCTACTGCTTCAGCAAGGACCTGGAGGGAAAGAGAAATACCGCTGCTGCTTCTGCAAAGGAAAGTGGGGGGGGGGAGAGAAGGGAATGGGTGGGTGGGGGGAAATGCTGCTACTACTTCACAGGGATCTGGAGGGGAAGGGAAATAGCACTGCTGCTTCTGCAAAGGAAAGTGGGGGGGGGAGAGAAGGGAATGGGGGGGGGGTGGGGGGAAATGCTGCTACTACTTCTCAGAGATCTGGAGGGGAAGGGAAATATCACAGCTGCTTCTGCAAAATAAAGTGGGGGGGAGAGAAGGGAATGGGGGGTGGGGGAAAATGCTGCTACTGCTTCAGCAAGGACCTGGAGGGAAAGAGAAATACCGCTGCTGCTTCTGCAAAGGAAAGTGGGGGGGAGAGAAGGGAATGGGGGGTGGGTGGGGGGAAATGCTGCTACTACTTCACAGGGATCTGGAGGGGAAGGGAAATAGCACTGCTGCTTCTGCAAAGGAAAGTGGGGGGGGGGGGGGAGACACAGAAATAAATACAGACAGACAAAGGAGGCTAGGGAGAGAGACAGACAGAAATAAAGACAGACAGGGGACCAGAGAGACACAGAAATAAAGACAGACAGGCAAAGGGTGCCAGGGAGATAGAGAAAAAAATTGCAGGAGGGAGAAAGACAGAAAGAAAGGAAGAAAGAAACAGGAGCAGGGAGAGAGACATAAAGAAAGAAAGACAGACAGCCATATATTCTAGCACCCGTTAATGTAACGGGCTTAAACACTAGTCTATCTATGTTTCCTTTATATATCTATCTATCTATCTCTCTTTTTTTATGCAACACAGAATAAGCAAGCAGGTCCTTGACAAATGGGGGTGGGAACAATAGGTGACAGATTAAGTGACTAGGACACACTGGCTACATAGTGATGGGTACTGGGGTGGTTCTCACCTCTGCAGGGTGTCCCGTATTCTGGCCCAGGCCCTCATGGCGACGTTGCGGGGTGGCCTCCTGCCATTGTGGCCAAACACCCGTGCCTCATACTGGAGACAGAGCTCCACTAATGACTCTGTCTCCGCTAGGGAGTAGTTGGGCTCCCTACACTCCACCATCACACCCACACGCACTCACAGAAGCTCTCACACACACACTCCCACACTCACCCTGGTGGCCACACACTCTTCCTGGCACGCCCTTCCTCACTACACTATCTCTCACTCCCACAATCGCTCACACTGTCACTCCTGTCTGTCTCCCTTACAATCTCTCTCACTTGCTCTCACACACACACTCACAGAAATACTCTCCAATCACTCGATCCCACTCAGTAATCAATTTAAACTCTCCTAACCTCCACCAAACTCCAACCACTCTCCTACTCCTCACTAAACTCCTACTACACCCACAAGGGTCGCACTTCCACGTGGTGGTTTATATATAGGCATGCAGGACGTTGTTGGGGACAGTGTGACATCAGTGGGACATGTGCCAGGCCAACTAATAGATAAAGAGCGCTACATGACTAGCAAGTCGTCTAGCGGAACGCGGCGACAATAGTCGTACGTCCTGTTTGGACGAGTGACATTTTGGTAGGTAAAGTTGGACGCTTCGGTATAGCTCATGTGGACATGTTTCTGGTGAACGTGTTACGTGCCGATAATCAACTGGCCTGGACGTCTTTCGATTATCGACACATTTCCCTGGACATTTTACGCCGCCGACACCTGGAGCTTTTATATGACTTATCGTTTATGCCCCTCCACATCTCCTGCTATCAAGTTTGGGGAAAGAAACATGATGGCCGATAAAGGCCAAATGGTCTATCCAGTCTGTCTATCCACAGTAACCATTATCTCTTCCTCTCTCTGAGAGATCCCATATGCCTATCCCACGCATTCTTGAATTTAGACACAATCTCTGTGTCCACCAACTCTTCTGGAAGACTGTTCCACATAACTACCACCCTTTCTGTAAAAAAAGTATTTCCCTAGATTACTCCTGAGCCTATCACCTCTTAACTTCATCCTATGCCCTCTCATTCCAGAGCTTCCTTTCAAATGAAAGAGACTCGAGTCATGTGCATTTATGCCTCGTAGGCATTTAAATGTCACAGCCACTGGTTGGATATTTACAGCTTTTCCCTTATCTTCATTCCAACGTTTAGTTTGCTATAGCAGGAAGATCGATATGCTAGACTGAGCACTTTGTGCTAATTGCGGACATCTTTGAAGATAAGTGGATTGTGTCTCTTGTTTTTTTTCTTGTTCCCTGTGCACAGTGGTAGGATGATTTCCCATTTTGGAAAAATTGCATTTTGAAAATTTGTGGAGTTTTTTGCCTATGATACAGAATTAGAACAGCTAAAAAACTCATTGGGTTGCCGTCTGCCTATTATATAAAGTTGAGGCATTTTCTCCACTTAAGTTAAATGATTTTTCAGGGGGTATCCCCACCACTTGGCTAATAACATTTCTTCAGAATTTCTAAATTTAAATGTCTCTATCATATCTCCCCTCTCCCACCTTTCCTCCAAAGTATACATATTGAGATCTTTAAGTCTGTCCCCATATGCCTTATGACAAAGGCCACACACCATTTTAGTAAAGTTCCTCTGGACTGACTCCATCCTTTTTATATCTTTTTGAAGGTGCGGTCTCCAGAATTGTACACAGTATTCTAAATGAGGTCTCGCCAGAGTCTTATACAGGGGCATCAATACCTCCTTTTTCCTACTTGCAATACCTCTTCCTATGCACCCTTGCATCCTTCTAGCTTTTGCCATCATCTTTTCAGCCTGTATGGCCACCTTAAGATCATCACATACAATCACACCCAAATCCCTCTCTTCTGTTGTGCATATAAGTTCCTGGAGGTAAAGTTCATAGTCTGCTATTGAGACAGACGTGGGATGGTAGCATGGAATGCTGCTGCTATTTGGGATTTTGCCAGGTACTTGTGACTTGGATTGGCCTCCATGAAGACGGGATACTGGCCTAGATAGACCATTGGTCTGACCTAGTAAAGCTATTCTTATATTCTTAAATGCACTATTCCTTTGAGTTTTTGCAGCCCAAATTCATGACCTTGCATATCTTAGCATTAAATTTTAGCTGCCAAATTTCAGATCTTTCTTCAAGCTTCTCTAGGTAATTCTTCATGTTATCCACATCATTTGAGGGTGTCTACTCTATTGCAGATTTTGGTATCATCCACATACATGTATAGTGAGAAAGAAGGGAGAACAGGGCAGCTGCAGGTGTACCATGGAATTGTTGGCTAGCCTGTGGATGGTAATTGGATGAAACTTGTACTGAAATGGGCTGGTTTTCTGTTCTGCTGGCCTCACTTTGATAACTGTCAGGACTGGTCTAATACTGGCAAACTCTGCACTGTGTAGTGCAACATAGCACAGTGAGCTAGTTGGATTCTGTTTCAAGAGGCCAGCCAGCAATGGGTAGCAGGCCGGCTGAAATCTGATAGAAAAGCATTATGGGGCATTTTAGATCATGGACTTGCTACGGGGGTCTGATATGTCTCTGCCCCTATGACATAAACTTCTTGTTTATGAAGTTCAGGGTGCATTGTACCTGCAGCAGGCACATGCACTTTCAGACCTTACACTGCTTTTTCCTTGTTTTGAGTTGTCAAAGTGTCAATGTAGGGGAAGAAAAAGAGGGACCTGTTGGACCACAGAGAGGAAGGAATGAGGACATGATGTCATTGGAGTATAAATAGAAGAGAGATAGGGTGATGCTACATTGAGGAAGGGGTAAAGAGAGAAGAGACAGAGAGATGCTGAATCATAGGGGTAGAGGAGAAGAGGGAGAGATGGGGAGATGTTGGGCACTAGGGTGGAGGGAAAGAAGTGAGAGCTGCTGAGTTATAGGGTGGGGTGGAAGGATGGCATGGAGAGAGGCAGAGAAAGAAGGAAGAATCTGGACCATATTAGGGTAGAGAGGGAGGGTGAGGGAATGGGGAGATGCTGGACTGCAGGGAACAGGGAAGAGAGAGAAAGAGGGGAGATTCTGAACATGATAGAACCATGTGGGAGAGACTATGGAGAGTGTTGGTAAGGAAATGAGAAAGAGGAGGATGATGAGTACAGCAATTAGAACTGTCATGGTGAGCCAGTGGAAGAGAGGAGAAAGTGAGAAAAAATAAAGTCGATAGGTAAGTGAAAAGTAAAAAGAAAGTGATTGAGGACTGAAGAGTGATAAGGAGAGTAAAATGTGAGTTGATAGAGAGAAAGAAGAGAAAGAAATGGAGGAAAGAGCTAGAGAGGAGAAGTCGTAAATTGCAGACACCTAGAAAGACAGGAAAAGAAAGACACTTCAATGCAGAAAATAGAGACTGATGTGATTTGGAAATATACAAGTGGAAAAGTGCATGCTTATAGTATGACTAAATAATTTATTTCCCCTTCCACCATTCATTAACTCATGTTTGGGGACTGAGTGTGAAAAGATATGGTAAAGTATGTCATCTTAGGTGACAGGGGCTGTATGAAGAGTGTGTGGTGTGTCTTTGTCTATGCAAACAGAAAGACAGAGAGGGATGGAGCCTCCTCCAAAAGCATTATGATTTGGGCAATACACACCTAAAAATGTTTGGAATATGTCTGTTTTGGTAATGTGCATCTCTAATATCTTTGTATTTTGTTGAATAAAATAGGAAATGCATTTTTTATTTCTCCAGTTTTAGAGTACATGCAAAGTTTAAATTTTAGGGATTCCCAGTTCAGTCTTTGTTTCTATTTCTAATTTGTGGTCCTTTGCTATGTATTTGGAGAAGGTCTGTCATTTTTTTATGTATGTGATTGAGGTGCATTATTGTGTTAGGGTGTAGTTTCTAGAAAAAGATCTGTTTGCAGTCCCACTTCTGTTTTCCCAATATATTTGTAGCGCTGCCTCTTCAAAGGTATGGGGGTGGTGCTTTTTGAGTCCTAGCAGTACTGTTATGGCAGGTTTTTATAGGCTGAATGGTCTTTTTGCAGAGTTTTGTAGTTCTTCATTATGTATCTGGCAGTTGGCTCTAAAGGGAAATTGTATAGAGATTTGACTGTCTTTCTCTAACTCCAATGCATATGTAAATAGTGTTCAGACACTTGTGAAGTTATTGTTGGGACAAAAGAGAAGCTCATGAAGGGCTCTATTGGGATCTACAGGGAAAGGAGGTGAGGCAGCAAAGTAATCACTCATAGAGGCAGCCAAGAAAAGCAGTACTGGACAGCTCCAGAGGATGGCAACCCTAACTGAAAGTGATATGCAGATGAAACTAGAAGGGGTGTTAGAGCTGGAGCTTTATGGTTTAGACTTCAAGAATTGAAGTTAAATTTAAGGAAAACTGAGCTGTTGTGGTTGTGTCAATCTAATCTTTCTCAGATGTTGTAATTGAAATGGTAGAACTTCAAGTAAATCTTAAGACATTTCCATGTAATGTAGGGGTATGGATAGAAACATAGAAATAGACGGCAGATAAGGGCCACGGCCCATCTAGTCTGCCCACCCCAATGATCCTCCCCTACCTTTCTCTGTGAATAGATCCCACGTGTCTATCCCATTTGGCCTTAAAATCAGGCAGCTGCTGGCCTCAATAACCTGAAGTGGAAGACTATTCCAGCGATCAGGGTTAAAATGGATTCAGGGTTAAAATGGAATGATCATATTGGGTCTAGGGGGTCTTTTGGATTGCTTAAATGTAATCTATCCAGGTCATTCACATGAAGGGGCATTTTCGATAGGACATCTAAGTCTGAGTTTGGATATTTTGGGAAACACATCCAGAAATCCAGTAGAGAAAATGTACATTCTCAAAACTGCAAGCCATCTATCTCTTTTTTTTAAAATGACCTATATAGATGTTTTGGTCCTTAGCATGTCTATCTTTTTTGGCCATTCTTGAATATAAATATGTCCACATGACCTCAAAGCATATACAATCTCTTTATGTACAATAGTCACATTTCCCCTGAAATGTTAATTCTTTTTCTGCTGCAGCTATTAGCTATGGTAATCCCCTGATCCACTTCATACTGATTTTGGCTGAAAAGAAAATTATGTCTATAGATTAAATTACTGTTCTCCCCTGTTGCTGTAATGGTACCTTCAGATTAAATGTCTGTATGGGGTCTCCATTGATATCATAGGTGAAGCTTCCCAGAAGGGTTCCCTCGGGGTTATTTTCATTTTTCAGTCCCTAAGGGTAAAGAACCAATAAAATATAACAAAAATGGGTTACATGACATTTCCTTTTAATCCATACAAGATAGTTGTATGGATATTTACAGGTAGCAAAAGTGAATCATACATAACAAAATTTATGCCAAAACATACACAATGAGCAGTTTGTGTAAAAAAGAAATAGTAACACATTGATTTCATCCTTCTCCTCATTACTTACATAGACAGCAAATTCATGAGGAGCACTCAGGTTATCTGTTGGTGAAATTGCCTTCAGGATGTGCTGTACTGTAAAGGCCTTTGGTTGCATTTTGTCAGCCAATTTAATTACAACCTCACCCTGAAACCCTGGGAAGGACCAACAATTGCCCGAGTTGACATTTGGCTGAAACCAGAACATGACACAAAACAAATTAACATCAGTTCCAATGGTGGAACATTATACAGGAAAGTATTGGCTCAAATTGTCATTTTAGGATGATCCTTAGGGACATTAGTCAAAGAGAATAATTCTATCTAAAGGCACTGAGCAAAACTTAAGGAAGCTTATAGGAGACTAGTACTGCTATCTATCACTAGTGATAGGGCAGAAACAATCCTTGTTTGCATTTATGTTATTCATTCCAACATATATGGTTTATGTTAGATGTTCCCAAACTTTTTTTCTCAGTGGTGGATCTACAGGTGATCTGAGTGGGTAGGGTTAACATCAGGCTCCAGAAAAAAAGGGATTATGATATCCGGGTTTTACTTCCATTGAAAACAAAGGAAGTAAAACCCGGATGTTTCAATCCGTCCTCCTTTTTCTGGAGCCATATGGTAACTCTATGAGTGGGTATAAGCCCTGACGATGATGGCCCTCTCCAATAAGCCCTGACAAAGCACCCCTTGAACCCAAAACAAATGGCAGGAAGGATCCCCAATCCCTCATGCCATCAGATGCTCCCCCGCCTAAACTGAACAATCCCTCCTGCTACTGGACGCTCCACCCACCCAAACAGAAAAAATGGCAGGAGGGATGCACATCACTTCTGTGTATTGGCCTGAAGATGACCTTTCCTCCTTCCCAGCCCACATGACATGCTCTGATTCCCTCCTCCTGCCCCTTTCAAAGTTGCAGTAGCCTCCCTCCCCCATCCCATTCCACCTTAACCAGCCTGGTATACTAGTGGTCAAAAGGGAAAAGAGCGAAAACCACTCTTGTCTACCTTGGTTCCTGTTTGAAAACTGCTGCTGAGTATGCATGAGAGAGAGTTGCATATAATTGCGGTGACAGGCATGCAATCTTCTCCATGCATATTCATTAGGGCTATCCTGAAAACCTGACTGGCTGGTGGTCCTCCAGGACAGGGTTGAGAACCATTGCTCAATATGAAAGTGTATATTCATCAACTAAAAAAGTAATCCAAAATAGTTTTCCAAATTAATATTGTAGACTTTATTGTACATATAATAAAATGTAAAGCACAAATATCATAACATTAAAAGGGGGGATTATTTTTTATTATTTAAATATTTTTTGATAAAAAATTTTATTTTTTTGTATATTTTAAATTTTATATTTGATTGTTTTTGATTTTTTTAATATTTATATTTTTTTGTTTTATTATATATATTGTATATTTTTTATATTTTTTGTTTTTTGTTTTTCATTGTATATTTTCATATTTTTTGTTTTTTGTTTTTCATTGTATATTAGTTTTGGGGTTTTTTTATTTTTCATTGTATATTGTTTTATTTTTGGTTTTTTATTTTTCATGTATTGTATATTTTTATATTTTTATGTTTTTTATTTTTCATTGTATATTTTCATTTTTTTGTTTTTCATTGTATATTGGTTTTTTATTTTGTTTTTTGTTTTTCATTGTATATTAGTTTTTTTATTTTTTATTTTTCATTGTATATTATTTTATTTATGTTTTTTATTTTTCATGTATTGTATATTTTTTATATTTCTTATTTTTCATTGTATATTGTATATTGTTTTTTGGGGGGTTTATTTGTCATTGTATATTATTTTTTTGTTTTTTATATAGTGTATATTTGTTATTTTTCACTGTATATTTTTATATATTGTATATTTTTTATCCCCCCTTTCCAAAATTTCCTATGTATGAGTTGTTTTGAATTAACCATGGTCTTCCTCCTCCTCGGTCACTGGAAAGGTGCTAAATTTATATGTCCTTAGATGATCTTCAAGCTGGGCACCTTCCTGTGGATGCGGACACGGTACAGTGATGTAAATTCATGATTCCCCCAATTGCTCCAAACTTTTAATTGAATGAATTCAAATGAGCATTTTCCCTGGAAAGAAATGAGAATACGTTATTATAATGGATAATGTTTGCTCAATACATTAATATAAAGAGTATTATTATAGCAGGCATCCACCTATGTTACATCAATAATTCCATGGAAATTACCTGCATGTTAACTCATGTTATTAATATGCACATATTTTATAAAGTACAGTCAAACCTCAGTTTGCGAGTAACGCGGTTTGCCCATCTCTGCCCTAGACCCCGCCCCATAATAGTAACACCATTTTTTTCCATTCATTTTTCATATGTACACACACACAATATAATCGTATTAACAATACATGATAGTTAACCACAAAATTAAATTACACAAAGCACACTGTGTGTTTCTCAATATTCATTCCTTTCAAAACACAGATAACCCCATGCATATACGATACCAAAAATTAAAAGTACTAATATATACAAACAAACCCTTACATGCAAGACTGCATGCAGTATAACCAGAGGAAAAGAAACAAATGCATTTCTTCCTGAACAGACAGCAGATGTAAATCAATCACAAAATTCAAAGCTAAAATCATACCCCCTCTACCTTTGTTGTCTCGCTCCCTCCATCCTGTGCCTTAACTTCTGGCCTGCTCCTGCATGGCCATTTTATGCTGCCCCCGGTGTTGTCTTTGGACCAGCTCCCTCTTCCTCAGTGCAAAAAGCCATGGGCAGCGGCTCCTCGCGCGCCCCATGCCTCATCTGGAAGCCTTCCCTCTAACATTGTGATGTCAGAGAGAAGGCTTCTGGTTCAGGCGTGTAGGAGCCTCTGCTCACGGTTTTGTGTACTGCAGCACTGAGGAAGAGAGAACCGGCCCAGAGACACCACCGCATCGATCTCACCATAGACCGGAGGATGAACAACACTTGGGCCTGATGCATGTTGAAGAACACTGCTGTAGACATTAAGAAGATTAATGAAGCCTTGGAAATTGCAAAACAGCAAATAACAGCAACACCAAAGAAAATTGCCAGATATAAGGCCAGAATCATCCAGAAGAGGCAGAACCAACACAGTTAAAACTCCATAGTCAAAAGAAATAGAAACTAAAGTGATTGGAAAGCCCATAGAAGGAAGTGGTAACACCTAACCTAGTTGAAAAAAGAACAAAGAATGTTAAGAACTTGACAGGGCCTAGAAAAGAACAACTGCATGATTATTGGCTCAGACATATGACCAGTTACCTCCAAGAATAGCTGAACAGTTTCACAGTGTAATAAAAGAAGGACAAATTTATGACTAGTTGACAATTGAAAAGACCTGAATAATGCAAAAAGATCCAGGAAAAGGGATCATTTCAAATCTGTCTGCCATTAATATTCAAAAAATAACAGAAATAGTAACAAATGCCGTCCTGTCTGCGTATGTTTTTGTCTTTATTTACAATTATAATTTATATTTTTTATATTTTTCTTTCCCTCTTTTCTTTTTCTTTTTCTTCTCTCACATGTTATTATTTGTAATATTTAGGTTTACAAATCATCAGTTTTTTTCTTTTACATCACACCATTATCTTCATCCTCAGCTTCACATTAAGTCTATATTAAGGTTTATATACATCAGTTCTTTTTTTACTACATACCATCATCTACATTTCTAGCTCCATATTAGGTCTATTAAATTTGAACACGCCCACTCTGGAAGCTTATTGGATGTTTCTCCTCTCTATCATTTTACTTCCTGATATCTATTTATGGCATTTTACGACTTTTTTTACGTATTTAAGTTAAGTCTTTTCATAGCACTGCCTATCTCCTTTTGACGGCTTTTTACAGTGACGGATTGAAACGTCGCTTTAATTTTTGGTAAGTTTTATCTTTGTTTCCATTTTTGTGGAGCTGTGGCGGCATATTGTTAGCGCGTGTTCAGGTGCGGGTGCGTCCTGTATTCCTTCCGACGGTTTCTCTAATATTAGGGTTGATGGATGGTAGCCGACATGCCGGCCTAAGCGGGGTGCTGCATACGCGGTTTTGTGCAATATGATTTCATATGCATGCTTCCCTTCTTCTAAATTTCACATGACACCTTTTTTTACCATCTCTTTGCTATATTTTTATGTTACACCTTTTATCGTTTTTCTTACTTTAGAGACATTTTTTCATTCTTTCATTCATTCTTTATACATCTTTTAATATATTTATTTAATTGTACTGTTTCTAATTTTCATTGTAAAATCCTTTCTACTTTGTATGCTAGCTCCATATCTGACTCGTTTGGTTTTTTGCATTGCATTCTCTATTATAAATATGTTTATTTCTATTTGTATTTATGGCTGGATGCTGTATTAATATATAATCATTATCCATTTTGTCTGTTCCTTATATAAGCTTTATAATGGGTTTATTGTTATTATTTTTCCTATTTTTATCTATTTATATTCACTGTTATATAATATATACTTATTTTAGCCACCTTTATTAATTTACATCTATTTCTGTGTATAAGGCTTTTATGTATGTTCTGATTTTTATGCTTGTGGCATTTTTAATTCTATCTTATGATATGTGTTATAAATATAAATTTTCTTATCTTGTTTTTCTTAAAAAAAATTTTAACTTGTTGCCTGTATAATATTTTATATCCCTATGATCATCTTGCTCTTTTATTTTCCTCTATAGCTACCATTATACAGTATTTCTGTGATTTTTTTATTTTCTCCCTCTACTTTTACCATGGTATGTATTTTATTTATTTTTCAATTTTTATCCAACGCTATAGAATATATTGATTCTTTTTCTATTTTCTTTTCTTTTTCCACATTGTGGCTCTCTTTCACGGGTCTTTGCCTTTGTGTGTTCATCTTTGCCTTTTTATATATGATAATATATACTATTCAAAAAATTTTTTTTAGTTTTATTAATGTCACTTTATTTGCATGTTTTGTAATTTATGTTTGTTCTTTGCATTCTATTTCTTTCTTTACGGATGTGCGGCACTCTTTATGAAATCTGGTTGATACACCATTTTTTGTAATACCCTTCTATTATTATTATCTGATTGTTTTTAATTAATATTTTAATTTATCATGTGTATAATTGTAATTTTTAAATATTATTAAACTTTATGTTACCAATTATTAATAATTAATTTGATGTTATATTTGTACCAATTAGGACCCCTGACGAAGGTGTGTCCGAAACACGGACCGTGTCGGGTCCCTTGATTGGTAATTGGTAAAAGGGTTTGCATATTATTTTTTGCATATCATTTTTTGTCATTAATGAACATATCATACAATTTCTCATTAGCTATGGGGTTAGAATTGTGAATTGGCCTCAGGAGAGCTAGAGACTTTGGGCATGATTCTCTAAAAGTGCGTCCCGATTTTAGGCAGCTGTAGGCGTCCTACAGCTGTCTAATCAGCCAATGGGGATGCACGTTTTTTTAAAAAAATGCTCCCCAGGCAGGCCGCCTATATTGAAGGCGAGGCCCGCAAGACACCTAGGCCCTGATTCTGAATAGGACGCCCAGGAGAGGCGTCTTATTCAGAATCGGCCTAAACTAAACCCCGATTCTGTAACCGGCGTCCATGTTACAGACACGGGTTAGAGAAACGGGTTAGATTAGAAACAGCCCGCTACACTTATCGCAGCAAGGGATCTCTCTGCCGCTATAAGTACAGCGGGCCGCGGCCCCCTGACCAGGAGGGTGCCCAAACCCTCTGCCCGGAGACGCACCCCTCCCCCCCCGACACTACCGACCGCCCCCCCCCGACACTACCGACTGCCCCCCCGACACTACCGACCGCCCCCCCCCCCGACATTACCGATCCCCCCCCGACAATATCGATAGCTGGCAGGAGGGTGCCCAATCCCTCCTGCCTGAAGACGCACCCCCCTCCCCGGCGCTAACCCCCCCAAACCTCCACTCCACCAAACCTGATCTTAGAAGGGTCTTGCACGTCTTGAGCCGGCAGGCACGCCTCGTCGAAATGAAGCGGGCCCGCCCCTTCCCGGCCCATCCCGCCGAAGCCTAAGGCCTGATTGGCCCAGGCTCTAGAAGCCTGGACCAATCAGGCCTTAGGCATAGCGGGTCCGCCCATCCCCACTAAGTCTAAGGTCTGATCAGGCCTTAGATTAAGTGGGGATGGGCGGACCCGCTATGCCTAAGGCCTGATTGGTCCAGGCTTCTAGAGCCTGGGCCAATCAGGCCTTAGGCTTCGGCGGGATGGGCCGGGAAGGGGCGGGCCCGCTTCATTTCGACGAGGCGTGCCTGCCGGCTCAAGACGTGCAAGACCCTTCTAAGATCAGGTTTGGTGGAGTGGAGGTTTGGGGAGGTTAGTGCCGGGGGGGTGCGTCTTCGGGCAGGAGGGATTGGGCACCCTCCTGCCAGCTATCGATATTGTCGGGGGGGGATCGGTAATGTCGGGGGGGGCGGTCGGTAGTGTCGGGGGGGGGGGTGCGTCTTCGGGCAGAGGGTTTGGGCACCCTCCTGGTCAGGGGGCCGCGGCCCGCTATACTTATAGCGGCAGAGAGATCCCTTGCTGCGATAAGTATAGCGGCCGCGTCTACTTACAATGTAGGCCAGCATTTTGCTGGCCTACATTTTAAGCTTCTCCTCTACTAGGGAGACGCGTAGGGCCGCCTAGGTTCAGCCTAAGGCCGGCCTAAGGTCCTTAGACGAGCTTAGGCATCTTGTGGGTCTCCCTAGGCTCCCGGAGGTGCCTTCAGGCTTGCCTGGGGAGCATTTTTTTTTAAAAAACGTGCATCCCGATTGGCTGATTAGACAGCTGTAGGACGCCTAAAATCGGGATGCACTTTAGATAATCAGGGCCTTTAGGTTCAAAAACATGACAAATCACGACCATCACTCTCTGAACCTCTACAGTAATGTTGACAGGCTTTATCTTCTGCACAGTATAAGTAGAAGAGGACTACTGAAAGTGCTACAAGTGGTGGAAGATGAGAAACAAGGCCCGACTGCATATGTGAGGAGGATGAATTTAATATAGAAAATCAACAAGGCTTACTTAAAACTACAGAAAACAAGAAGGTCTATAGGACAAGTGTCAAACACAAGGCCCATGGGCAGAATCCGGCCGTTTTATGTGGCCCTTGGTGACTGTGCACTTGACACTACCACATTTCCACCACTGAAATTTAAAATCTTCAGGCAGCTGACTCGAAGCCAGTATCCCGCTGTTGTGTCCATAAAGTGTTCGTTCTGAAGCACTTCCTCTTCCTGCATAGGCAGGACACTGCAGAAAGAACAATTCCAGGGCAGAATGATGGAAGGAGGCTTTGTATGGTTACCTGAAGATTTTACATTTCAGCGGTGGGGAGGTGGAAGGTGAGGGAGTTGGGAACTGGGGACAGGTCGTACCGTAGGATACAGCTGAGAGGGAAGGGCTGGGGTTGAGAATGAGGGAAGGACATGCTGCATTGGATGGTGGGGGAGGGTGGTTGGTAAAGCAAGAAGGATAGATGCTGCATGGGCTGGGAGGGGATTGGGAAGGACAGGGGCTGTACGGGCTGGGGGTTAGGTAGGGAGAGAAAGAGAGCTGCTTCCAGTGGATGACAGAAGAGAAAAAGAAAATTCTTGGACATAGGTGTGTGGTATGGAAGGGAAAGAGGGATGGTATATTTGAGGGAAAAGCAGAAAGAAGGAGAATTGTTGGGCATGATAGTGGTGGAGAGAAGGGAGTGAGAAATGTTACACTGGGAGGGAGGAAAGATGACTCAAAGAAGGAAGAGATGTCACATTTTGGAGAAGGGTGATAGAAGGAGGGAAGAGAAAGATGTCAGACCACTGGAATGGGAAGGAGAGAGATGTCAGACCAGGAAATGGAAGGGAAGGAAAGAGATGCCAAACTGTAGGAAGGAGAGGAGATGCCAGATCACAGAAAGGAGAGGAGAGAAGGAGAGCAATGTTTGACCACAGGTAAAGGGAGGGAAGGAGAAAGATGCCAGACCATGAGAAAGATTACAGGCTATTGGAAGGAAAGGAGAAAGATCCAGACCATATGAGGGGGGAAGGAGAAAGTCAGATGTCTGACCATGGGAGAGGGATGATATGGTGCATAGGGATGGAGGGGGAAAGGGAGACAGAGGGAGGAGATAGTGAACAGCAATAGGTGTGGCAGGTAAAAGATAAGAAGAAATGCTTCTTATGGATAGATGGGAATAAGGGAGAAGAAAGAGGGAGGAGATGGTACACATGGATAGATAGGAAGGGAAGACATAGACAGATTCTGAGAAGAAAGCAGAAAAATGAAAGAAGGTTGAATGTTAAAAGTTAAAGTTTGGAAACAGAAAATAGTCAGATAGAGCAAGATCTGGTGAGTAGGGTGGATAGTCTATGCACTGAAACCATCATTTGGCCAGCAGTGTGTGCAGGAACATTGTCTTGTAAAAAGAGAACTCCTTTCCGTAGATCCCCTCTCCTTTTTTTTTTTTTTTCAATGCCTTTAATCGGCAAAAGTTACAGTAGTATACTGCATTCACTGTTTTGAACCCTTGGAAGATGGTCATTATAATACCTTCCTGATCTCAAAACACTGTAGCCATGACCTTTTCTGCTGACTTTTGTGTCTTTAATTTTTTGGTCTTGGAGAACATGAGTACCGCCATTGCATGGACTGTTGTTTTGTCTCAGGATCAGTGATGTAACCATCTTCTATATATATAAAATTGGATGTATGTTCTTACCATAACTCCGAAACGCATGGACAGATTTCAACCAAACTTGGTATACATATCAAGTACTATCTGGGAACAAACACTGTGGGGGTGGGAAGGGGGTGACATGCAAAGAATCATCGAAAAAGACAGATATTGCTTTGACCAATTGTGTCAAGCTTGGGGAATGATGTCACAATGTGCTGTGCTATCATTGCTGTAACAATGTCTCCAAGGAAACATAAGGCAAGTTTCCAACAACTATATCTAGTGCTTCACACAGACAGTAAATAATATGAAAGACAAGTGTCTAATCCATAGTTTTCAGGCTTGCTGTGACACTCCCGATGCCGTTTAAGTCCAAGTTCAGCCCCATAGAGAGTGCCATTTTTGCTGCTGAGATTGGGATACCCGGGTGATCAGCTAGTGTTTTATAAATGCTAACTAGTCATTCTAAAAGGTTGGCACCAGCTTGCTGAAAATGCTGCAAAATCAACTTGGAAGTGCCCACTCAATGCCTTTTCTCATCAGCATTTAAATATTTGGGAACCCACTTGGCTGACAGCTTCTGCATGCCAAGCTGCTCATGTATTATACACCCAACACGTTCCCTGGATATTTGTAGTGTCTCAGCAATTGTTTTAGCCAATATTCTCTTATCTGCCATAATCAACATGGTCAACAATTTCAGGAGCTGACACCATTTGAGGCCTCCCAGACCTTGCTGCATCTTTGGTCTCCAAATCTCCAAGTTGAAAGTTTGCACGCCACTTCTTCAATGTAGAGCAGTGTCCCGCAAATTTTCTCGAGTCGTGGCACACTAAAAGTAATGACTGTGGCTCGAGGCACCTGAAAGCGAATACGGCTGGGAGGTGTTAACTCATGCTCCCTACAGTCCAGACATGAGTCCACCAGACTTCGACCTTTTTCCAAAGTTGAAACAACCTATGTGTGGACATAATTTTACATTTCTGGAAGGGCTTTCTTCTACCGGTACCCGAGACATTCAGCAACTGTTCTCCCTGGAAAAGCGGAGACTTAGAGGATACATGATAGAAACCTTCAAAATCCTGAGGGGCATAGAGAAGGTGGACAGGGACAGATTCTTCAGACTGTGGGGAACCACAAGTACAAGGGGTCACTCGGAGAAATTAAGAGGGGACATGTTTAGAACAAATGCGAGGAAGTTCTTTTTTACCCAGAGGGTGGTGGACACATGGAACGCGCTTCCGGAGGTTGTGATAGGCCAGAGCACACTACAGGGTTTCAAGGAAGCTTTAGATAGGTTCCTAAAGGATGAGGGGATTGAGGGTTACAGATAGTTGTAGAGGTAGGTTACAGAAATGGTCAGGAACCACTTCACAGGTCACAGACCTGATGGGCCGCCGTGGGAGCGGACTGCTGGGCGTGATGGACCTCTGGTCTGACCCAGTGGTGGCAACTTCTTATGTTCTTATGAACAAAACGGTGTCTTGGATGGAATAATGAAGCTTCCTGGACATTGGAACTCGGTCATTGCAAAGCAGGGAGACTATATTGAAGAATTATAAAGAAATACTTGAAAAAAAACCCAATGTAAATTAAAAAAAAAAAATAGTGTGCATTATTTATGAAATGACCCTCATATTTCTTTGTATCTTCTAGTGTAGGACCCACATATATTCTGAGACAATACTCGGACTGGAAGAGCGTCACCAGCGGGGTGTCGCAGGGCTCGGTGCTTGGACCCGTGCTCTTTAACATCTTTATAAACGATCTGGACATAAGTACGAAGAGCGAGGTGATTAAATTTGCGGACGATACGAAGTTATTCAGTGTAGTAAAGACGCAGGGGGATTGCGAAGATCTGCAACGTGACATAATCAAGCTCGAGGAATGGGCATTGACATGGCAGATGAGGTTCAATATGGATAAGTGTAAAGTGATGCATATCGGTAACAAAATTCTCATGCACGAATACAGGATGTCCGGGGCGGTACTTGGAGACCTCCCAGGAAAGGGACTTGGGAGGTCTGATCGACAAGTCGATGAAGCCGTCCATACAATGTGCGGCGGCGGCAAAAAGGGCAAACAGAATGCTAGGAATGATAAAGAAGGGGATCACAAACAGATCAGAGAAGGTTATCATGCCGCTGTACCGGGCCATGGTGCGCCCTCACCTGGAGTACTACATACAACACTGGTTGCCGTACATGAAGAAGGACACGGTACTACTCGAAAAGGTACAGAGAAGAGTAACTAAGATGGTTAAGGGGTTGGAGGAGCTGCCATACAGCGAAAGATTAGAGAAACTGGGACTCTTCTCCCTCAAACAGAGGAGATTAAGAGGGGACATGATCGAAACATTCAAGGTACTGAAGGGGATAGACTTAGTAGATAAGGACAGGTTGTTCACCCTCTCCAAGGTAGGGAGAACAAGAGGACACTCTCTAAAGTTGAAAGGGGATAGATTCCGTACAAATGTAAGAAAGTTCTTCTTCACCCAGAGAGTGGTAGAAAGCTGGAATGCTCTTCCAGAGGCTGTTATAGGGGAAAACACCCTCCAAGGATTCAAGACAAAGTTAGAAAAGTTCCTGCTGAACAAGAACGTGCACTGATAGGGCTAGTCTCAGTTAGGGTGCTGGTCTTAGACCAGAGGGCCGCCGCGTGAACGGACTGCTGGGCATGATGGACCACTGGTCTGACCCAGCAGTGGCAATTCTTATGTTCTTATGTTATTTGATTTTGTTTGGATTCCAAATAAACCCATAGGAGTCTAACTCTTGCTTGTCTTTCATACAATTCAACGGCATTAACTCAGATTTATTCTGTTTCAATTTATAACCAGAAACAGAGGAATATTTATCTATCATCTTCAAATCACATCATCGGCATATGCAGATAATTTAATCTCCAGTGCTTCATGTGTAAAACCTTTGATGAAGTAATTTGTTTGGATGGCAGCAAGCAACAGCTCCAAAGCCAAGTTAAATAGTAATGGGGAAAGTGGGCAACTTTGTTGAGTCCCTCTCGTTGGAGTAAAAGTATTGGAAAGACATCCATAATGCAAATTCTGGTAAGAGGAGCATAATATGACACCTTTATCATTTGAATAAATTGCATAGGAAAACCAAATTTTTTAAGGGTTGCAAACAAAAAGGGCCATTCTACTTGATCAAAAGCTTTTTCGAAGTCCTGGGCTAAAACGGCAAGTTTATCCAATCAGGATTGACAAACTGATAGGATATTAGCTGGAGTTCGAATATTGTTGGCTGAATGTCTCCCACACATGAAATCAGTTTGGTCTTCAGAGCACAATGTTGGTAAAACTCGCTGCAATTGAGTTGCCAGTAATTTTGCATAGATTTTGGCATCCACGTTAATTAAGGTTAAGGGTCTATAATTGCTAATATAATGAGGGTCCTTTCCTGGCTTGGGAATAACCACAATTGTTGCTTCTGTAAATAACCCATCTACTGTCCCTTGTGATGCCAAATGAGTGAAGAACTGCTGAAGATATGGTGCTAAAGTTGTCTTGAAAGCTTGATAAAACTCAACAGTAATACCATCAAGCCCCGTGACTTATTTGCTGCCATGCTTTTAATGATGTCAGTTATTTCTGTAATCGTTATTGGAGACGTCAACTCATCATGTTTCTCTTTTTTAAAAAAGGTAAGTGTTTGTACCTGGCATAATAGAGTATTAAATTACTTGCCCGGTCACAAGGAACCAGAGTGGGAACTGAACCAATTCCATAGGTTCTCAGCTCACTGCACTAACTATTAGCCTACATCTTCACTAAACTGTCAATCAGCCACTGATTGTCTTTTCCCAGGAAGTAATGTTTATCTGGCATGGAGAACATGGGGTAGGGGAGTGTGTGACGCAGTAGTTAAGAACTACAACCTTAGCACCCTGAGGTTGTGGATTCAAATCTCACACCTTTCCTTGTGACCTTGGGCAAGTCAATTAATCCCCCATTGCCCCAGGTGCATTAGATAGAATGTGAGCCCACCAGGACAGATAGGGAAAATGCTTGAGTACCTGAATGTAAACCACTTAGGGCTAGATTCACTAAGCAAACTGATCGTGTACCGATCGGTTTGCGAGCCCTTTGCGATCCAATTTCCCTCCGACCCGATTCACTAACCTGTGTAGCGATCTCATCCCGATCCGTGCATGCAAATGAGGGGAATCTGCATGCAAAGCAGGAAGGATGCAATTCACTACACTTTTTTCCTTACACACCGACTGGCTAGCTGATCAAGAACAAGCGACTGGTGAAGACCAGTCGCTTGTGCAAAAAACTTCTCTGCCCCTACTCTTCTCTCTGGTTCCCCTGCTCTCTCTACCTCCTCTGACTCTCTTGCTCTCCTGCTCTCTCTGCCTGCCCCAACTCTCCTGCTCTCTGCCTGCCCTGACTATCTGGCTCCCCCTACTCTCCTGCCCTTCCCTGCAGCATGAGTCTGTGGTTTTAAAGTGGGGCTACACTGCAGGGAAGGGCAGCAAAGAGCAGGAGAGTCAAAAATTGCCCACCCCCCGGCCTGGTCCGACCCTCCCCATATGTAAAAGTTGGGAGGAGGGGTGCTCAGTCCCTCCTGTCCCGTAGGCCTCCAGTTATCTTCGGGAACAGGAGCAAGCGCAAAGTCCTCCTGCTCCTGTTGCTTTGCCGGGCTGCAACGCAATACCTGCCTTAGGCCATGTCCCAGTGAATCATGTGATGAGTGGGGAGGGGCCTAAGGCCCTGATTGGCTGAGGCACGTCAAGCTCCTCCCTTGGGAAGGGCCTGGAGTGCCTCAGCCAATCAGGAACTTTCTTAGGGAGGAGTCTAAGGAAGGCCCTGATTGGCCATTGTTTATGGTACGGGAAGGGAGGGAGCATCCCATGGGTGGCAGAAGGGCATTGGGATCCCTCCTGCCATTTGATTTTTGGATGGGGGAATAGAGATAGCAGGAGGGAGTGGGACTCTCCTGCCATAATTTTAGAAGCGGCGTCGATTTTTTGGTTCGGGGAGTGAGAGGGGAAGGGGCACTTGGGAGAGGGAGGGGTGTTAATTTTTTTTAAATCGGGCGGCTTCTTCTGTCACTACTGTCAGGGCTCTAGCGATCCCTGCAGTCGGTTGGGGGGCGTGCCTCCGATTGCCTCCATTTGTATGCAGATGGTTGGTGAATCGGTCGGCCTGTCTCCAATTGCACACGGATCGGACACAGATCGGAGGGTTAGTGAATCTGGCTCTTTGGTTATAAGTGGTATATAAATGCTTAAATAAATAAACATGGGGTGGGGGAGTGAGAAATGAATGATTAGAAGGCCCCAGAAAGGCATCTTAACTATTTTCTATTAAATAAAAAAAGGAGGGAGGGTTGAAGCACAAATTCCTTACCCTACATTGAAAAGAGAGCAAGCAAAGGTCCTTCTGTTACACCTAAGAGCTCATATTGCCATCTTTGGAAGATAAATGTAGATGCAAAATTTTTTTAGACCTTTTCTTTAAAGAAATTATGAAAAAGAAATCACATGGGTGCTTTCTCTTCGAGAACCAGTAAACTCCACAGGCTAAAAGATAAGTAAACTTTGCAAGTACCTGCATTATTTTGAAAACTATCTTGAGAACAATTTTCAAAGCACGATGTCTGAAAAATATATGTGGACTTCCACAACACAAATAGTTTTATCCCCATTGAGAAGAGACATGTAATTGGATGAGTAAAAATACACAGAGAGATAGCATTTTCAGAAAGAGATAATGGTTTCTGCGGATGGGAAGACTGGATGGGCCATTTGGCCTTTATCTGCTGTCATGTTTCTATGTTTATAAAATGTTACGCAGATAGATAGATATGTTAGATAGATATATATAGTAAAATCCCAATTAACCAGAACTCAAGCAACCAGCACTCTCACCCAACCAGAAAAAAAATATCCTCCCTCCAGCCTCCGAAGCAGCAGTGGCAGCAGTCCTGACCTGACAACCCCCCTTTGTCTCTCCCTCCAGTCCCGAAGCAGCAGCAGCAGCAGCAGTGGGCCTAACCAACCAACCCCTCTCCCTTTAGCCCCAAAGCAGCAGCAGCAGTGGTTCTGAACTAATCCCCTCCATCCATTCCTGAAGCAGCAGCAACATCCGGTTAGCAGAGGCAGCGCTGTAAATAGGCCAGCACCTGTAAAGCCTTTCCTATGCCACATCACTTCCGATGTGGCAGAGGAAAGGCCCTGCCAGAGCTGGCCGCAAGCAGCCTTTTTACAGTGCTCCCTCTGCTGACCGGCATCCACTGCTGCTTTGGGTAAGTGAGGGGATCCAGGAGGCCAGACCTGCATGGATGTAGGGAGTTCCGACTAGGGGGAGGTGGACCAGAAGTGTGTGTGTGTGGTGAAGAGGGTTCAGAAGCTCCTGAAGGGTGATGGGGAGGGGAGGGGAGATGGATGCTAGACCCATAATTGTGGACTGTGGCAGGTGGGGGGGAGAAGTGGTTCAGACAAGTAATGAGGGTGGGAAGAGAAGAACAGATGTTGGACCTACAAGTGTGTGTGTGGGGGGGAGGGGGAGGATAGAGAGAGGAAGAGAATGAGGTGGGAAGGAAGATTAAAATTATTTTTTGAGTAACTATCAAGCAACCAGAAACGACAGTTATCTGGCATGTACCAATCCCCATGGGTGTCGGATAACTGAGAGTCTACTGTATATTTATGGCAGTTTTCAAAGGGAAGGTCCTCATAAAATTTCCCTTAGAAAATGGGTGCAAACAGCCAAGTAAAAATTTTCTCAAACTTAGTATCAATAAAAACTATTCAATTATTGACTTCATAAAGATGTTAAGAACCCCCCACCCAATCTTTCATGACCTTCCTTTGCATTGCTTATGTAGCCAGAAGGTTCAGCTTGTTACAGCCAACAGAACTATTCTAAATGGTTCTGTAATAGAATTCTATCCTCAGCAGTTGAGACAGAGACAAAATAAATATTGAGACTTCTTTTCTTCCATATACAATCTCTTTATGTACAATAGTCACATTTCCCCTGAAATGTTGATTCTTTTTCTGCTGCAGTTATTAGCTATTGTAATACTCTGATCCACTTTATACTGCTTTTGGCTGAAAAGAAATTTATGTCTATAGATTAAATTACTGTTCTCCGCTGTTGCTGTAATGGTACCTTCAGATTAAATGTATGGGGTCTCCGTTGATGTCATACACGAAGCTTCCCAGAAGGGTTCCCTTAGGATCATTTTTGTCCTTCAGTCCCTAAGGGTAAAGAACCAATAAAATATAACACAAATGGGTTACATGACATTTCCTTTTAATCCATGCAAGACAGTTGTATGGATATTCACAGGTAGCAAAAATGAAACATACATAAAAAGTGTGTCACAACATGCAGAGTGAGTAGTTGTGCAAAAAAGAAATAGTAACACATTGATTTCATCCTTCTCCTCATTACTTACATAGACAGCAAATTCAAGGGGAGCATCCAGGTTGTTTGTTGGTGAAATTGCCTTTGGGATGTGTTGTAGTGTAATGGCTTTTGGTTGGATTTTGTAGTCCATTTTAATTACAACCTCACCCTGAGACTCTGGGAAGGACCAGCAATTGCCAGGGTTGACATTTGGCTGAAACCAAAACATGACACAAAACAAATTAACATCAGTTCCAACAGCGGAATATTACACAGGAAAGTATCGGCTCAAATTGTCATTTTAGGATAATCCACATGCATGCTGAGCAAAACTTAAGGAAGCTTATAGGAGATCAGCACTTCTATTTTATCACCTGTGAATGGGCAGAAACAATCCTTGTTTGCATTTATGTTCTATATTCATTCCAACATATATGGTTTATGTCAGATGTTCCCAAACTTTATGCAGTGATGGTAATGCTGAGGGGAAAAGCTACATTCCTATGACCACCCAAATAACAAACCCATTTTAGCAAGGACAAAAAGCAAGTGGTTCTAGCTTTTCTCAGTGGTATATCTACAGGTGGGTCTGAGTGGGTTTAGGCCCACTCAATCTGATGGCCAATGAGGTCTCCCACCAAATTGAGGACTTTGTGACCCGATTTAAAATTGCAACCCACTTTTGGAAAAGCAGGTTTGTCATTCCTAAAATGAGTAGCTTGAATCAAACTCACTCATGGAGCTTTGCTCCTCTAATACATTTGCCCTCACATTAGTTCTGAATCAATTCAAAAAACAATTTCAAAAGTGGAATTGCTGCGAGTGTTACTATTGTGGAAAAGGATCGACAATCACCTATGACATCATTATGGAATGGAGATTAGCCAGTTAACTAAGCAGTCTTTTTACTAAGGGCTCCTTTTACAAAGGCGTGCTAGCAGTTTTAGAGCGCACTAAAATGCAGCGTGTGCTAGCCGCTACCGCCTCCTCTTGAGCAGGCGGTAGTTTTGCAGCTAGCGCACGCTATAGCACACGCTATTCTGGTGCGTACGTTAAAAACGCTAGTGCACCTTTGTAAAAGGAGCCCTAAATTACAATAAAAAGTGGCCTTAGCATGCCCTTATGTAGGTTTTTCCCGGGTGCTAAGATAATTTTTAAGGCAGCTGGAGACTGTGCAAATTTCAAGTTTTTCTAATCGTGGTCATGCACTAATGTTAAAACAAAAAAAAATATCCGAAAACAATTTGCGTAACTTTTATGAGGTATACAATGGGGGCCTGATTCTGTATAGGATGCCCAATCTCAGCAGTCGCCTAGGCGCCTTTGAGAATAGTACCCGGGGTGTCAGGCTGGAGTTGGGGAGTGTCAGGAGGATGTTGGGGTGTCAAAGAGTATCGGGGTAGAGTCAGAGAATGTTTGGTGGGTTTCGGGGGATGATGGAGCCAGTGGCAAGAAGGGAGTGGGCATCCCTCCTCCTTTGGATGTGTCAGGAGGGTTCACCATTATGGCAGGAGGAATTGGGCACTCCTCCTGCCATGGACAGTTGGGGATGGGGGGCTTTGGGGGTTCCGGAAGGAGGGAGTGAGCATCCCCCCTGCCTTAGACTGTGTCGGGAGGGTTCACCATTGTGAAAGGAGGAATTGGGTTCTCCTCCTGCCAAGGACATTGGGGGGGGGGGGGGCTCCAGCAGGAGGAAATGGGCATCCCTCCTGCTGGCCCACTTGTTGTGGGGGACGGGTTCCCTGCTGCGGCCACTAAACTGATTGCAGCAGGAAGATTCCCTTGCCGTGATCAGCACAGTGGCTGCATCTATTTGAAATGTAGACCAGCATTTTGCTGGCCCTACATTTCAGGCACCTATCGCGGCCCTAAGGAAATGCGTAGGGCTGCCTAAGCTCGACTAAGGCCACTTCTGGGTGAAGCCACGCCCACGCTTAGCATTGGGCAGGCTTAAGTGTCCCTACGTGTGTCCCTTAACAGTGACAGATGCCGGTGTAGAAGGCCTGCCTCTTTTTTTTTTTTTTTTTTAAACATGCATCCAAATTGGCTGGTTAGACAGTGGTAGGATGCCTACTGCCACCTACAATCGGGACGCCATTTATAGAATTTGGCTCTGAGTGCTCAGAACCTTTACAGTAAGAGACCAAGATTGGAGTCAAGCCCCTAAATTGTGTGTCTCTTGCGTTCAATCATAGCACTTAAATTGACTTGTATTTATTTATTATTTATATACCACTTATATCCTAAGTGGTTTACATTCAGGTACTTTTATCATATTTCCCTATCTGTCCCAGTAGGCTCAAACTCTATCTAGTGTACCTGGGCAATGAAGAGATTAAGTAACTTGCTCAGGGTCAGAAGGAGCAGCAAGGGATTTGAACCCACAACCTCAGGGTGCTGAAGCTGTAGCTCTAACTACTGTGCCACACACTTCCCATTCCTTTTAGTTATATATACTAGAATAGTCCACTTCTTTCTTCTGTAACTTTTGTAAAAAAATGGGTGACAAATAAGTAAAAAAATCAGGCATTTAACTTATGGTTGATAACATCCTGAGTGAGTCCTTTAAAGTTGTTGGCATCTTACGTGTTTTGCCTACCGGCATCCTGAAAGAACCCACTTCGAGTCATGCTCCCAACTCTTATTGTTAATTGTCATATGTATGTATGAAAGACACCATTGATAAGAATATTAGACCACGTTAACAATAAGAGTTGGGACTGGGAGCATGACTTGAAGTGGGTTCTCTGAGGTATCCTGTAGGCAAAATACATCAGCACTCACTCAGGATGTTATCAACCATAAGTTAAATGCCTGATTTTTTCACTTATTTGTCACCCATTTTTTTACAAAAGTTGTAGAATTTATAGAAGAAAGCAGTGGATTATTCTGGTATACAGTATGGGGCTCATAATCAAAACAAACAAACGTCTAAAAAGTGGCCTAAATGGGTACTTGGACGATCAAAAAGCCTGATCGTCCAAGTACCCATAACCAAAGCTGGTTTTAGACGTATCTAAAACCAGCTTAGGGCTTTCCCCTGCCTCTAAACACATAGAGCGAAAAGAGGGGTTTTTAAAGGGGAAAGGGCGGGTGGTGGCCTGACCTACACTTAGTTGTACAGCAGATATAACCAAAGATTTAAGCAGGTTGCCTAATCAGCACTTATACGTTTTGACTTAGACCAAGTCAAAACAGGTTTAAGTCCAAAAAAAGGGGCTGCTAAGCTGATCGCAGCAGCTCAGCGGCTCCAGCAACCTGCCTACCACCTACTGCAACTATCGTGGCAGGAGAGATGGCTCATCTCTCCTGCCGCGATGGTGATCGCCCACCCCCAGAACCTCGGCACTTCAGGGTGAGGACCGCAGCAGGGCATTTCCCCTGACACAATCCTCACCCCGAAGTGCCACGGTTCGGGGGGGGGCGATTGCTATCGTGGCAGGAGAGATGAGCCATCTCTCCTGCCACAATCAACCCTTCCCCCTGATCGGATCAGGCAGGAGGGAGCCCAAGCCCTCCTGCCCCAGCGATCACCTCCGACTCAATCCGGGCAGGAAGAAGCCCAAGCCCTCCTGCCCCAGCGAAACCCCCTACCCCCACCCCCACTAAGATAGGGCAGGAGGGATCCTAGGCCCTCCTGCCCTCTGCGCACTACCCCACGTTTGCCCCCGAACTCCCAATCAACCCGCCGACCCGACACCCCACCTCGTACCTCAAAAGATTTGGATGGATGGACGGGTCCCAAGCCTGTCTGTCCGGCAGGCCCACCATCTGTCGAATGGTGGGCCTTAGGGCCTGATTGGCCCAGGCGCCTCAAACCCCGCCCACAGGTTGGGCCTGAGGCTCCTGGGCCAACCGGAATCGGCCCAGTAGTCATTCTAAAGATCCCGTGGTTATTTTTCAGCAAATTTGTATAACGGCTGACAGGACAAGTTGCATTTTGGTATATATAACACCAGAAGTGGCATTAGGCATCGTTTAGTGCCTCTATAGGCGTGATTCACATGAAAGGTAGGCCTTGAATAAAGTATCCATAGAATTTCCATTTACTAAGGCAATTTGAAAATGTCCTAGAGAAGTATCCAGTAGGTTTTCAGTACCTTTGAAATACCATTAGTGATATTGAACATGAAAACCATAAGGTAGATATTCAGCCAGCAGCCTCCACCAGTGTTATTACAGGATATTCAGTGTTGAGCCATGTCCAGGCACCAGCATTGAGTATTCAAGTTTATGGAGACGGCTATCTGTTAAACGCTTAAATGCAATATTCAACAACATTGCATAAAGATAGGACTGAGTTTCACGTAGTTTGATTTGGCTGCTTAACTTAGGTGGTTGGGTGCTGAATATTTTACATTGATCAGGTCTAATTTTTCAGGTGGGAGAAAAAATATCCAAATGTTATCCAATTACTCAACACTAAAAAAAAAAAAAATCAATTTGTGCAACTATGAATAAAAATGTATACACTCTTCAGGGGCCTCAGTTTGACATCATATGAATTGTGAACAGAGTGGAGACATGGCATTTATGCAGATTTTTAATACTGAAACTATGTTATATATATATTGTGACTGGGAAGCGCCTGTCAGCAGTTTAAACCCGGTTTTAAACCCTGCCTTGCAAAGGGCTGCTCCTATTCCTAAGCCCAGGAAGCTGCCCAGTAACCCTGTTCCTATCACCAAGAACCAACAGGCAGGGCAAGGCAGAGAGAAAAGGGCAGAAACCACAACATCTGGTTTAGGGCACTATAATCCCTTTTATAATTCCTTGGGCAGTGCTCCAACAAAACCTCTAGTAAAGAAAACCAGCACAGGCATGGTTAATGAGAGGGGTGGGGCTGACAGGCAGGATGAACCCAGAGGGAGAGTGGGAACTAACCTGCAGCATAAAATCAGCACAGCTGGGAACACTGGAAAGGAGGCAGGGAATGCAGGAGGGAATTCAGGAACTGCTAGAACAAGAAGTGCCGTGCTGAGCAGGAAGGAGCCTGCTAGGAGTTCTCTATCTCAGACCAGAGCTAAAGCACAGGCTGTCTTACAACCCTCCCGAGCAAACAGACTTCTGGCTCCTAAGCAGAAGTTCAAGGGAGGAGAAAGGCTTCCAGGGCAGGGCTGGCCGTTAGCTGCCCCTGAAGGGAGTTCTTACCCGGTCTCAGAAAGCGGAGAGTCCCTAATGGAATTAGAGGGAGAGCTATCTGGAAGCAGTGAAATGGAATGCGATCTTGCAGCCTGGGATCTCCTGTAGAATCACAGTCAATGAGGTATGAATGGGGGAGGGGAATGAAAGTGAATGTATTTTGTGTAGCGTTCTTTCTCCCTTAGGCAGAACTGTAAGCATGTGTGAATGAATCAATTAGAGCCTGAGAGAGAGGCCTTGTAGATAAAGGGAAGGAGATGAGAACCCTAATTAACTTTCCCCGGGAACTCAGAAACCTGACATCACGTAACCCTGAAGCAGGGAACTTTTGGGAGGGGACTTACACCAGTCATAAAAGGTTGGGTTATATAAAGTTCCCTAGCCCCTACCCAGGAGTATAAGGGTAGTGGGGGCATTGGACTTCAGGTGGGTCAGGTAAAAGCTTCCTGAAGTATCTGCAGACAAAAGTAGTAAAACTAAAGAGAAAACGTTTTGGTTTATTTTTGGCTTTTTGCCTGAGCAGCAGGCTGGACTATATTATAAGGAAGAAGCCTTGTGAATGTATGATTTGTTTTAAGTCCACTCAGCCAGAGGGACTACTGGAACCCCAGTGCTTTGAACTGGGGGTAATAAAGATAAAAGCTGAACTTTACCCAAAAAGCAGTCTACTAATTATTCTACTGATTATCCAGTGGGAGTCCTCCTGGGAGCGCTCCGTCCTACGCCAGGGGCGGGAGTCGGGTTGCCAGCGCTAGGCTTATTCCTGGCCCCGCCTCAATATATATTTAAAAAACCCCAATGATCTTATGCATTTTTGTTATTAAGAGACTATGAGTAAATGTTCTTTTTTGCAGAGACTTGGAACCCGCCTTTGACACAGCATTAGTAACACATGGTCCATGTCAGGCTTTGCAGCCCTGGCTTGTAATAACACAAAGATTATTATGTTAATAGATTTCAGATTAAATAAGGAATAAGGGAACACCTTAAATCGTATCACACCAAAACAACTGAAAGTCAGACGTCAAAGGATAGCAGACAAATGGTTTTATGAAGAACTGCAAATACTGAAGTGACAAGTAAGATGCCTTGTTCAACAAATCTCTTGAGACTTGTTCAACAAATCTCTGGAGACGGGAGTGATTCCTGGGGATTGGAGGAGAGCGGATGTGGTCCCTATTCATAAAAGTGGTCACAGGGATGAAGCAGGAAACTACAGGCCGGTGAGCCTCACTTCAGTTGTTGGAAAAATAATGGAAGTGTTGCTGAAAGAAAGGATAGTGTATTTCCTTGAATCTAATGGGTTACAGGATCCGAGGCAACATGGCTTTACAAAAGGTAAATCGTGCCAAACGAACCTGATTGAATTTTTTGATTGGGTGACCAGAGAGCTGGATCGAGGACATATGCTAGATGTAATTTATTTGGATTTCAGCAAAGCCTTTGATACAGTTCCTCATAGGAGGCTGTTGAACAAACTTGAAGGGCTGAAGTTAGGACCCAAAGTGGTGAACTGGGTCAGAAACTGGCTGTCGGACAGACGCCAGAGGGTGGTGGTTAATGGAAGTCGCTCGAAGGAAGGAAAGGTGACTAGTGGAGTCCCTCAGGGTTCGGTGCTGGGGCCAATCCTGTTCAATATGTATGTAAGTGACATTGCTGAAGGGTTAGAAGGAAAAGTGTGCCTTTTTGCAGATGATACCAAGATTTGTAACAAAGTAGACACCGAAGAGGGAGTGGAAAATATGAAAAAGGATCTGCAAAAGTTAGAGGAATGGTCTAATGCCTGGCAACTAAAATTCAATGCAAAGAAATGCAGAGTAATGCATTTGGGGATTAATAATAGGAAGGAACCGTATATGCTGGGAGGAGAGAAGCTGATATGCACGGACGGGGAGAGGGACCTTGGGGTGATAGTGTCCGAAGATCTAAAGGCGAAAAAACAGTGTGACAAGGCAGTGGCTGCTGCCAGAAGGATTCTGGGCTGTATAAAGAGAGGCGTAGTCAGTAGAAGAAAGAAGGTGTTGATGCCCCTGTACAGGTCATTGGTGAGGCCCCACTTGGAGTATTGTGTTCAGTTTTGGAGACCGTATCTGGCGAAAGACGTAAGAAGACTTGAGGCGGTCCAGAGGAGGGCGACGAAAATGATAGGAGGCTTGCACCAGAAGACATATGAGGAGAGACTGGAAGCCCTGAATATGTATACCCTAGAGGAAAGGAGAGACAGGGGAGATATGATTCAGACGTTCAAATACTTAAAGGGTATTAACGTAGAACAAAATCTTTTCCAGAGAAAGGAAAATGGTAAAACCAGAGGACATAATTTGAGGTTGAGGGGTGGTAGATTCAGGGGCAATGTTAGGAAATTCTACTTTACGGAGAGGGTGGTGGATGCCTGGAATGCGCTCCCGAGAGAGGTGGTGGAGAGTAAAACTGTGACTGAGTTCAAAGAAGCGTGGGATGAACACAGAAGATTTAGAATCAGAAAATAATATTAAAGATTGAACTAGGCCAGTTACTGGGCAGACTTGTACGGTCTGTGTCTGTGTATGGCCGTTTGGAGGAGGATGGGCAGGGGAGGGCTTAAATGGCTGGGAGGGTGTAGATGGGCTGGAGTAAGTCTTAACAGAGATTTCGGCAGTTGGAACCCAAGCACAGTACCGGGTAAAGCTTTGGATTCTCGCCCAGAAATAGCTAAGAAGAAAAAAAAAAAAAAAAAAAAATTTTTTAAATTGAATAAGGTTGGGCAGACTGGATGGACCATTCGGGTCTTTATCTGCCGTCATCTACTATGTTACTATGTTACTATGGAAGGTGCCTGGAACAAGAATAAAGGAGACGATGCCAAACTGAAATGGCAGAAGAAATCATTAGAATACAAATTCAAACTGAAGGAGAAAAGGAAAAACTACTATTCAACCGTAATAAAGCAGCACGGATTCAATACAAAAGAGCTATTCAGACTAGTCACTAACCTGATAGATACCACCCCTCTAACATGCGCCACACACAACACCGCTTCTACTGCAGATGTCCTCGCTCAATACTTCTGCTCAAAAATACAAACAGCAAGAGACTCTCTCAATGCAAATAAAATCCACCAAGTCGCATAATCCCTCTAAACCTAAGGGAACATGTACACTAAGCCAACATGAAATGGAACTCATTTTCTCTACCTACCTGGACACAATTCAACCATTTATTTAAAAAATATGAAAAAAAACTACTCCCACATAGATTCATGTCCCCCTGCTCTAATGGCTAAAGCCCCAGACAAGTTCCTATCCAATCTATGCACCTGGTTAAGCTACTGTGGGGCTAGGAGGTGCCTAGGGGCACCTAGGGCCACCTAAGCTCGCCTAAAGCCACTTCCAGCCAAAACCACGCCCACATCTAGGCTTATGCGAGCTTAGGCAACCCTATGCATCGCCTTAGGCTCGCGGAGGCACCTACAATGTAGGTGCCCGGCCTCAGGTTGCTTTTTTTTTTAAAACGTGCATCCCAATTGGTGGTTAGACAGCGATAGGCCACCTAGAATCGGGACGCCGTTTATAGAATTTGCCCCTAAATAAATAAATAGAGATGTCATATCTTACTCGAGATTGATGGTCTAGGATCAGGGATGGATCTTCGTTTTTTTCCCCAAGTTTCTACAAAGAGAAGTAAGGGTCATGAATAAAACTCCATAAATATTATACCTGTAATTAAAAATTCTAAATGGTAGGACTGTTTAGGATCCCTTTTACTAAGCTGTGGAATGAAGTGCTCTTCAAGCACCCTTATGCAGATCTTTCCTGCAGGCTAAGGTCATTTTTACTACAGCAGTAATATGGTCAATTGTCCATTATTTTCCTATTCTAAGGCTTAATAATACAGAAACAGGATGACCAAACTACTGATAGGTAAGTTGTATTTATTTAACTTCTCTAATTCTGACACAGTAAGTCTGTTTTTATATTAGAAATCACTGTTCACTTTCAGCTGTGCAGGAGTCCTCAATCTACAATCTTGTCAGTAGAGATCACTGTTTCACTATCACATTTTTAATAGTGAGAGACAGGCAAGCTCTGCAGGACTCCAGGGAATCTGCCTGTCCCTAGTGATAGAAGACTCTATATTAAAGCATTGCCCTCCATTGGCTTGGAGGTTACAGTGTTAGAAATGCATGTAAAAGGTGTCAACTGCCTTCTAATTTCCAGGGTAGGCTAATCCCCTCCTGGTTTCCCCTTATGGCTTGTTTCTTTGAATGATATCCTTAGGGATAGTAGAACTATAGGTTCATGCAGGCTATTGGTTAAAATTAAGACTGTTTTAAACTGTCCTGAAATTGGGGGCCACTTGATAATCCTACTCTTGGATAATAGTAAGGAAAAAAATTAATCTCTCAAAGTAGAGGAAAATAAAGTAGTACCATACCCTATGCTCTTGCTACTGCTGCTGCTACTGGTGCTGACATTATAGCTCTGATCCTTCAACTTCTGCGAAGCATCATTGCTGTGTGATGAATCCAAAGAGAGCTGGAAATGCCAGTGTCTCAGGATTCTTACATATAACTGTGACATTACCTACTAGGTGATGTAATAATAGTAAAGGGGAGTGGCTTCAAGTTCATTCCATGCAATACGCCTATTTCCCTCTAAACTGTGACATCTCAGAGCCAAGACCACACTAGAAGGAAAGAAACTGACCTTGCCACATAGGAAATTTAAAACGCAAACGGGCAGCGGCCTGGCACTTATCTGGGAATAGGGTTTCGGGCAGAGGGGGAAGGGGGAAGGGAGACAGATAGGAAAGAAGGTGCAGGGTCTTAGGTAGGTCTAAGCAGGTTAAACCAGGAAAAAGACAAAATTAATCCCTCAAGCTAGAGGAAAATAAAGTAGTACCATACCTTACACTACTGATACTGATGCTACTGGTGCTGACATTATTGGACCTACTTCTGATCCTTTCACTTCTGCGAAGCATCATTGCTGTGTTTTGAATCCAAAGAGACTGGCATTTCCAACTGTCTCAGGATTTTCACATATAACTGTGACATTACCCACCAGGTGATGTAATAATAGTAAAGGGGAGTGGCTTCAAGTTCATTCCATGCAATACATCTATTTCCCTTTAAACTGTGACATCTCAGAGCCAAGACCACACTGGAAGGAAAGAAACTGACCTTGCCACATAAGTTAAAACACAAATGGGCAGTGGCCTGGCACTTAGCTGGGAATAGGGTTTTAGGGCAGAGGGGGAAGGGAGACAGATAGGAATGAAGATGCTGAGTCTTAGGTAGGTATAAGCAGTTTAAAACAGGAAGAAGAAAAAATTAATCTCTCAAACTAGAGGAAAATAAAGTAGTACCATACCCTATGCTCGTGCTACTGCTACTGCTGCTGCTGACATTATTGGACCTAGCTCTGATCCGTTCACTTCTGCGAAGCATCATTGATGTGTGTTGAATCCAAAGAGAGTTGGAAATGCCAGTGTCTCAGGATTCTCATATATAACAGTGACATTACCTACCAGGTGATGTAATTATAGTAAAGGGGAGTGGCTTCAAGTTCATTCCATGCAATACATCTATTTCCTTCTAAACTGTGACATCTCAGAGCCAAGATCACACTAAAGGAAAGAAATTGACCTTGCCTCATAGGAAAGTTAGAAACACAAACGGGCAGCGGCTGGAAATAGGGTTTGGGGGCAGAGGGGGAAAGGAGACAGGTACGAAAGAAGGTTCTGGGTCTTAGGTAGGTTAAAACAGGAAGAAGAAAATGGAAGGTAGCTGAGGGTATTAGGGGCAGGGTTACCAGATAACAAAAAAATTTCCAGCCAAACTCATGGCAAAATGTAGCCCAACTTGTGTCTGAGTAGCCCAAAAAGCAGCCCAAACAATTGCCGCTGAAAACGCCTCTAATTTATCAAACAAATGCATCATACAAATACAAAATGTTTATTTATACACTGCACATATCACAAACAATCCATAATGGTGTACAAAATATCAAAACCCAAATACAAAACATTCAGGAAAAACCCAATAAAACAAGTACTTAGAAGGGCATAATAAAAATAAACGTCTAAGTCCCCTTTTAGCCTAAGGCCTTAAACGTTGAAAGTAGAAGCAGGGAAAATGTCCATTATCAAACAAAACATCCAAAAGGAGGTTTTTTTTAAAAATAATGGCCTGCCTCTATGTTCAGCTGTTTAAACGCCCAGACCACCACTACATCTAAACTTACACCATATAATCAACCTAAAAAAAGCCTATGTCCCAAATGCCCAAAACAAGGGCTTTTAGGCAAAGGAGGAGCCAGTCCTTCGCCTAAAAGATGGATTCTGTAACCGGTGTCTGTCAAAAACAACACCGGTTGCAGAATCCAACCCCCCCCCCTTTTCCACGACAACATTGGGCCCTAGCCCTCCTGGCCCCGACGATCTGATCAGGGTAGAGGGAGCCCAAGCCCTCTTGCCTCGTGAGCCGAGACCCTTCCTGACGAAGATTGAGGAAAGAGGGAGCCCAAGCCCTCTTGACCTGCAACCTTCCCCGACAAAGATCTGAGCATGAGGGAGCCCAACCCCTCCTGCCCAGGTGAACCCCCTCCCCCCTCCCCCACTAAGATATGGGCAGGAGGGATCTACGCACCTCCCTCCCACGACTGCCCCTCCGAACCCCTGATCGGCTCCTCGCTGACCCGCGAGACCCTTCCCGCGGGCCCCTTGACCACCCCCAATCCCCCTCCTCGTACCTGTCAAAGATGTCCGGACGGAGGGGTCCCAAGCCCGTCCATCCAGCAGGCCAGCCATTCCATGAATGGCTGGCCTTAGGGCCTGATTGGCACAGGTGCCTTAAACCCTGCCCACAGGTAGGGCCTGAGGCACATGGGCCAACCAGAATCGGTCCAGTAGCCTTAGGCCCTTCCTGAGCCATCTCTACTGCAGCGATAGTTGCAGTAGGCGGTAGGCAGGTTGCTGGGGCCGCTGAGCTGCAGCGATCAGCTCAGCGGCCCCTTTTTCAGCACTTATACCTGTTTTGACTTGGTCTAAGTCAAAATGTATAAGTGCCGACTAGACAACCTGCCTAAACTTTTGGTTATACCTGCTGTACGCCTATGTTTAGGTCGGCCCACCTCCTGCCATTTCCCCTCCTCTAAAAACGCCTCTTTTCACTCTATGCATTTAGAGGCAGGGGAAAGGCCTAAGCTGGTTTTTAGATACGTCTAAAACCAGCTTTGATTATGGGTACTTGAACGATCAGGCTTTTTGATCGTCCAAGTACCCATTTAGGCCACTTTTAAGACAGGTTTTTTTAAAAAATTATTATTATGAGCCCCATAATGTATAAGTCCTTCCCAAAATTAAAAGCTCTTCAATCTTCTGGACATAATGGGCTGGATTCTTTATAAGATGCCCAGTCTCAGAAGCCGCCTAAGTGGCTTTTGAGAATCGCACACGATAGAACCGCATCTGTCTGTGACCGCCTAGCCACCACGATTCTCTAACCGGCGTCCATGTCACAGGCACCAGTTAGAGAATCGCGTTGCCGCTGAGAGGATTGTTAGCCCTGTCCCATGATTGCGGTATCCCAGGACTTTAGAGATGATTCCTCAGAGATATATACCTCTCCTTACAAGGTGAGATATCCCAGAAGTTATACGAAAATGGTGCTTGCAGTAAGGACATACTCTCATTTTCAAACATGTTAAGTTGTAAACTTTACTAATACTTATCATTTCTAAAAAAATCAAACAATAACCTACCATCATTCTAGGTTTCTACATTCTGAATGTTCTCTGTGCTTTATCTTTTTTTCCTTTTCTAGTTTGGGATCAATGTCTGGGAACAGCCTTAGATTCAATTGTACCGATTCAGAGTGTTACTACTATTACTACTACAAGATGTAAAGAACCTTGGTTTCACAGAGGCCTTCATCTTCTGTAACGTCAACTACAACATGTCCAAGGGTGTCCAACCTGCTGCCCGAGGGACGCATGCGGCCCCATGAAGTATTTTGTGCGGCCCCAGTCAAGGGCGATGCAGTGTTTTCCTCTGCTGCCCCCGGGTGTTTACCATCTTGCCAGCTCCTTCCTCTGTCTTGCTGCAGCATTTGTGCAGCCCCAGAAAAAAATTTTTCAGCCAATGCGGCCCAGGGAAGCCAAAAGGTTGAAGGCAGAATTTGTAGACAGAATTTGGGGTAAGCCTTATGATCTGTAATCCTGTAAAAATCTTCAAAGAGAACATAACAGCAAGTTACAAGAAGCAAAGAAGCAATTTTATTCTAAGCTTATTGCTAAATCTGATAATCCTCCAAGGTATCTTTCCCTTAATTTCAAAACTTTCAATTGGTGCTCAGATATGTAATCTGGAATGTCCCTTTTCTGATGTTTTGTCTGATAATTTGTTTGATAAAATTTCCAACCTTCAAAAGCATTTCTCATCAAATAAGGAAAACACAGACTTGGATCCAAGTTTAACTATGACAATTAAGTTTCAAGTTCAAGTTTATTGTATTTTGATTAAACGCTTAATCCAAATTCTAAGCGATTTACAAATTACTAAAA
Source organism: Geotrypetes seraphini (assembly GCF_902459505.1). Lineage (NCBI taxonomy): Eukaryota > Metazoa > Chordata > Amphibia > Gymnophiona > Dermophiidae > Geotrypetes > Geotrypetes seraphini. The sequence goes on from NC_047087.1 coordinate 183,754,194, forward strand.
TTACAAATTTGAGGGTAAAATACATTAAAAAAAAAGACAGACAATACATTAACAAACAAGATACGTGAGGAAAAATAAGGGGAAGAGTTACAATATGTTTAAAGAGTAAAGAACAAATAAGGGAAGCACAAAAGGGGAAAGGGAAAGACTTAAAGCTTCGATGAAGCTTATGAATAAATAATATACTGTGATAAAAATTAGATGGTTAATTAGCAAAAAGCATCGTTAAAGAGAAAACTCTTTAGTTTACCTTTGAATTTTTCTATATTGGATTCTTCCCTTAAATAGATAGGGAGAGAATTCCAAAGTTGGGGAGCTGATACAGAGAAAATTACCTGCCGACGGGTGCTTATGATTTTTAGAGATGGGATTGATAATAAATGTTGTTCTGTGGATCTTAATGTTCGGTTGGTGGAGTATGGGATCAAATATTTATAGATAAATGCAGGAGTTTTGAAGAAAAGAGTCTTAAATGTAAGCAAACAAATTTTATAAATTACCCGATGTGTAACTGGTAGCCAATGAGCATCCCTAAGTAGTGGTGTAACATGGTCGAACTTCTTTGCTTTAGTAATTAATTTAATAGACGTATTCTGAATAATCTGAAGTCGTTTGATTTCCTTTTGAGCAATACCATTATACAGAGCGTTACAATAATCTATCTTAGATATAACAAGAGAGTGAATGAGGATTTTAAGAGACTTAGCACAGAGAAATTGGGAAATAGAACGAATTTGTCTGAGCCTAAAAAAAGAGAATTTAACAATACTGCTAATATGATCATGAAATGTAAGCTTATGATCAAATATGATTCCTAAGATTTTTATGTTTTTAACTTCTTGCAGTGAGTGACCTTTGATAGTGATTGGAAAGTTAAGATTTAAGTTGTCTTTCCAGGGGAAGAGTAATATGTTTGATTTGTTAATATTCAATGCTAAGCAATTGTTATTTAGCCATTGAGATATTTTTTCAAGTTTCGTGTTAATTGTTAAGAAATCCGCAGGATTAGTGGGATCAATAGGATGTAATAATTGAATGTCATCGGCGTAGGCGAAAACATTAAAGCCGATGGATTGACATAGAGTAAGGAGTGGAGCAAGAAAAATGTTAAAAAGGAGTGGAGACAAAATAGAACCTTGCGGAACACCGAATGTAGAAGAAAAATTATTAGAGGTTTCATTATTGAATAACACATATGATGTACGATCGGATAGATAGGATTGGAACCAAGAAAGTACCTGGTCTATGACTCCAATAGACTGAAGCCTGTTTAGTAAGAGCTCATGATCGATCGTATCAAAAGCAGCTGAAAGATCTAATGAAATTAATAGAACTGATTGGTGGTGATCTAAGAAGTATTGTATGGAAGTGGTCATTCCTATTAATGAGTGTTCTGTCGAGTGGTGTTGCCTAAAGCCTGTCTGGTTTGGATGTAAGACGTTAGTATTTTCAATGAAGTCTGATAATTGATTAAAAACTACTTTCTCAGTTATTTTAGACAGAAATGAAATATTGGATATTGGTCTGTAATTTGACATGTCATTAATACTGACTTTTTGATATTTAATGATAGGACGGATAGTTGAATTTTTCCAGAGTGTTGGCATGTAGCTTTGTTTTAAACTTTCACTGACTAGTGTAAGAATTGCAGGACCAAATATTTTAAAATAGCGCTTAAGAAGAAATGGTGGTATAGAGTCAGTTAAGGAGCCTTTTATGTTAATAGACTTAATGAGGATTTCAATCTCTGTCAGATTAGGTATTTTAAAGTATGAACATTTTGAAGAAAGTGAACTGGGTTCAATTTGTTCTTGAACAGATTTAGATAATTGATTTGTGGTGAATGTTGATCTAATTTTATTAATTTTATTGATAAAATAAGTTGAGAGATCTTGGGCAGTAAGATTAGATTCCTTTTCATAATTTTTCGACTTGTTGGAGTATGTGATTGAATTTAAAATACGATAAAGTACTGAAGTATTAGTAGCTTTCAGAATTTGGGCCGAGTAATATTTAGTTTTAGCAAGAGTAATTTTTGATTTGTAAAATTTAGAATGTTCTTTAAACAATTCGGTATTAACTGGTGATTTGTTTTTCCTCCATTTGCGTTCAAGTGATAACATAAGAACATAAGCAGTGCCTCTGCCAGGTCAGACCACAGGTCCATCCCGCCCAGCAGTCCGCTCCCGCGGCGGCCCAAACAGGTCACGACCTGTCTGTATCACCAGAAGGGGCTCCCTTGCCACCTTGGTTTCTCATTTAAGTCCTGTCTTCCTATCGAGGTCCTAACCCTCCGGTCTTGCACATGCACGACCTGGTTTGGTTTCTATACTCATTACCTGGTTAGTTTTCTATACTTGTGTTACATCCCAGCTCCTCCCTCAGTATCCCATGATCCCTTTATCCTTCAGGAATCCGTCCAATCCCTGTTTGAATCCCTGTACCGTATTCTGCCTGATCACTTCCTCCGGTAGCGCATTCCAAGTTTCCACGACCCTTTGGGTGAAAAAAAAACTTCCTTGCGTTTGTTCTGAACCTATCTCCCTTCAGTTTCTCCGAATGCCCCCTCGTACCTGTTGTCCCCTTCAGTCTGAAGAATCTGTCCCTATCCACCCTCTCTATGCCCCTCATGATCTTGAAGGTCTCTATCATATCTCCCCTGAGCCTCCTCTTTTCCAGAGAGAAGAGCCCCAGCCTATCCAACCTCTCGGCGTATGGGCAGTGTTCCAGCCCTTTTACCATTTTCGTTGCTCTCCTTTGGACTCTCTCAAGTACCGCCATGTCCTTCTTGAGGTGCGGCGACCAATACTGAACGCAGTATTCCAGATGCGGACGCACCATCGCCCGATACAATGGCATGATGACTTCCCTTGTTCTGGTTGTTATGCCCTTCTTTATGATGCCAAGCATCCTGTTGGCTTTTTTCGAGGCTGCTGCGCACTGTGCAGATGGCTTCAGTGATGCATCCACCAGCACACCCAAGTCTCTCTCAAGTCTGCTGTCTCCCAACAATACCCCCCCCAATTTGTAGTTGAACAACGGGTTCTTTTTCCCTATATGCATGACCTTGCATTTGTCCACGTTAAAGCGCATTTGCCATTTGTTTGCCCAGTCTCAATTGTTTTTTAATAAGAGAAAGTTCTGGAGTAAACCAGGGATTGGTTGATTTCCTTGCTGTAATATTTTTAATTTGTAACGGGGCTAAAGAGTCTAATAATAAAAGAGTATTGGTAGTCCAAAGTTTTAGAGAATCATCGAGTGAGATGTTATTAAGCTCAAAGAAGTTTGATGGAAGATTTGCTGTAATAGATTCGAAATTGAGATTGTTAAAATCTCTAAATTTAACTGTCTTTGTGAAATTTTGAGAATTAATAGGTATTGTTTTATATGATAGAGAGATCAAGTAGTGATCTGACCAAGGGACTGGCAAACAAAAGTTTAATGAATAATTATGCGTTGAAGAGGTTGGAATGAAGGCCATATCAATAATATGACCTGCCTGATGTGTTGGTTCGGAGAATAAAGGCTGAATATCTAATTGTTTGGTAAAGGAAAGAATATTTTTAGTGGAAAAATTATCCGGATTATCAAAATGGATATTAAAATCTCCCAATATGATTGGGTTCAGAGAAGAGGAACCAAAGTCGAAAAGGAGAGATTGAAGTTGGGTTAAATTCTCACTGGTTATAGGAGGAGGTAAATAAAGAAGAAGAGCATCTAATTTAGGTTTAGACTGAGAAGAAAATTGTAAGAATTCAATAGGGGAGTTAGGGGGGGAGTAATCAATTAAGAACATAAGAACAATGCATCTGCTGGGTCAGACCTGAGGTCCATCTTGCCCAGCAGTCCGCTCACGTGGTGGCCCAACAGGTCCAGGACCTGAGCAGTAATCCTCTATTTATACCCTTCTATTCCCTTTTCCAGCAGGAAAATGTCCAATCCTCTCTTAAATCCCAGTACTGTATTCTGCCCTACTTCTACTGATTCAGAACAAAGGCCAAAAGACTTTTCATTAACTCATTCTGTTGCATGTTTGACTACATTATTGCAAAATCTATTTTTACAAGCTAGTCATCATTTCACTACTGACTGGATAAATTATCGGGCCTGTTTTACAAAGCCATAACAGCCCCGACGCCCATAGAGATTTAAAGGGCTTCGGGGCTGTTGCCGCGTGGCAACTGCTAGCGCGGCTTTGTAAAACAGACCCTAATTTTCTTTTCTTTTTTTTTTTAATCTTCATTCAGATTTTAAGTATAATAAACAAGTAACAAATTTGCATAAAGATTGGAAATTAACATCTTATGACACATTGGGGTCCTTTTACTAAGGTGCGCTAGCCGTTTTAACGCATGCTAAATGCTAATGCGTCCATAGCACACCTTAGTAAAAGGATCCCATTGACTAATTCGGGGTAAAGAAATAAAGGAAATAAAAATATTATTTAGTCAACAATAACATGATCCATGAACAAGAGAAAAATCAGAAAATTAAGAAATAATACAAACATTTTTCAATTAGGTAGGATAGGAGACATTGATCTATCACCCAGATAGCCGGTTCGTTAAATTGCGGAAGAAGCTATTGAACCAATAATCACCCCTCCATCCTCTCTAGCTGTTATAAATTCAAGTAATTGTTTCGGTTCGAAAAAATAGAAAATTCTTCCCGAAATTTCAATACAAAGAATGCACCAAGGGCTAATACCCTTAGAGGGGCATAATCGAAAGGAACCTCTAAGTCTGTTTTCGTCCAAGTCGCAAGTCGTCCACAGTAAAAAATAGCTTAGGACACATTTTGAAAAATACGTTCATCTTTATACCACATTTTCGGCCAACTTTTTGTCCAAGTCAAAAATGTCTAGAACAAAAATGTCCCTGTTGGATGTGGGAAGGGTCTGCAAAGTGATGGACTGAACACCAGACATGGCACCTAAATAGTGGGGTACCTTACAGGCACTGCTGTGAACTTCACAAAAAGGGTGCCATGTTTCCATCTCACTACAGCTCCCTTATAGGTCATGGTGAGCCCCTCAAACCACCTCCAGAATCCCCTAGACCCACTTATCTACCACTCCAATAGCCCTTATGGCTGCAGGAGTCACTTATATGCTAGTAAAAAAGGGTTTTGGGGGTATATAGGGGAGTGCACATGTTTCAATATCAATGCAGTGATAACAGGGGCTTATGGGCATGGGTCCACCTCTCTATGGGTCCCTAATCTACCCCCAAGACAGTTTACGATGCCTCTGTGCAGCACGACTAGGCTTTCCTATGTCAGGCGATAATGTTTTGGAGGCACAATTTTCAAGTTGTGATTAATATTTTTATGGCGGGGTCTGTGATCACTGGGGTAGTGTGTGGGGGTCTGTATTATGTGTTTGCAGTGCTTATTTGGTCACTTTAGATGGGTTTTTGTGACTTAGACCATGTTTTAAATGGTCTAAGTCACAACGTCCAAGTTCCATCGATCCTGTGCTGTATAACTTTCTAAGCCTGCCCACGTCCCACCCAAATCCCACCCTCGACACTCCTCCTGACATTCCCCGTTTAGCTATCGTCATTCAGCGGCACTATGAAGGTCTAGGTCGTTTAGAAATACAGTGGAACCCCGGTTTGCGAGTAACCCAGTTTGCGAGTGTTTTGCAAGACGAGCAAAACACTCAGCAAACTTTTGACTCGCAAACCGAGCACTGCCCTGATAAACGAGCACTTACAGACCAGGAAGCGCCACTTCGGGGGATTCCTCTTCCGTCTTCTGGCCAGCCTTCTGCAGGTTGGAGGACCTCTGTCCCGCCTGTGCGTTGCGTGTGATGCGCACAGCGTCAATCATCGGCGTTGTGCGTGTGGGTGGGGCAGTGATCGGCTGCGTGGGCTCAGGTGGGGCTCTCCAGCATGCGGGGGTCATCCGATGTGGAGGGCTGACCGGCGGATGGAGGAGGCATCCCTCTGAAGGCACTGCGGGGTTCTCTGGCAGCTGGCGGACATTACACGCATCCCCCCCCCCCCCCCCCGAAGCGGCACTGTCAGGTTCTTCTTCCGATGATGGACGGAGAAGCCAGACGGAGGAGACAGCGCTGCAGCACCTGGCCCCGACAGGTACAGACCCTGGGTTCTGGAACCATTCGTTGCTGTTGCCACTATTGTCTATGGAGAACTTGGCTTTGATAAACAAGCATTTTGGATTACGAGCATAGAAACATAGAAACATAGAAGATGATGGCAGAAAAGGGCTACAGCCCATCAAGTCTGCCCACTCTGCTTACCCACCCCCTGTCTATGCCCTAATGACCCAATTTCCTTATCTTGACCCTCGTAGGAATCCCACATGGGTATCCCATTTATTCTTAAAGTCTGGCACGCTGTCTGCCTCGATCACCTGCACTGGAAGCTTGTTCCAATGATCAACCACTCTCTCTGTGAAGAAATACTTTCTGGTGTCGCCATGAAATTTTCTGCCCCTGAGTTTGAGCGGGTGCCCTCTTGTGGCCGAGGGTCCCTTGAGAAAGAAAATATCATCTTCCACTTCGACACGTCCCGTGAGGTACTTAAATGTTTCGATCATGTCTCCCCTCTTCCTACGTTCCTCAAGAGTGTAGAGTTGCAATTTGTTCAGTCTCTCTTCGTACGAGAGACCCTTGAGCCCCGAGATCATCCTGGTGGCCGTTCGTTGAACCGATTCAATTCTGCGCACATCTTTACTGTAATGTGGCCTCCAGAATTGCACACAGTACTCCAGATGAGGTCTCACCATGGCCCTGTACAACGGCATTATGACTTCAGGCTTTTGGCTGACGAAACTTCTATTGATACAACCCAATATCTGCCTTGCCTTAGATGAAGCCTTCTCCACTTGATTGGCAGTTTTCATGTCTGCACTGATGATTACTCCTAAATCTCGTTCTGCTGAAGTCCTAGTTAAAGTTTCTCCGTTCAAGAAGTACGTCCTGCATGGATTTCCGCTTCCGAGGTGCATGACCTTACATTTCTTAGCATTGAAGCCTAGCTGCCAGGTTGAGGACCAACTTTCCAATGTAAGCAGGTCCTGCGCCATATAATTCTGTAAACTGCATTCACTTACTATAATACATAGTTTGGCGTTATCGGCGAATAGTGTTATTTTACCTTGAAGCCCTTGAGTCAGATCCCCTATGAATATGTTGAAAAGGAGTGGACCGAGCCCTGCGGCACTCCACTGGTCACCTCCGATGTTTTAGAGAGGGTACCATTAACCACCACCCTCTGAAGTCTGCCACTCAGCCAATCATTGACCCATGCAGTTAGTGTCTCTCCTAACCCCATCGATTCCATCTTGCTTAGCAGCCTGCGGTGTGGGACACTGTCAAAAGCTTTCCTGAAGTCCAGGTACACGACGTCCAAAGACTCTCCCAAGTCCAACTTTCTTGTTACCCAGTCAAAGAAGCTGATGAGATTGGATTGGCAGGACCTACCCTTGGTGAATCCATGCTGACTGGGATCCCGAAGATTCCCTTCATTCAAGATCGTGTCCAATTTGCTTTTAATTAGTGTTTCCATGAGTTTGCACACTATTGATGTGAGACTCACCGGTCTATAATTCGCAGCCTCTGCCCTGCAACCCTTTTTAATGCAGAGGAACGACATTAGCTAATTTCCAGTCCAGGGGAACTTTCCCCTTACTTAGGGAGAGATTGAATAGCTCAACCAATGGTTTCGCCAGGACATCGCTCAATTCTCTGAGCATTCTTGGGTGCAAATTGTCTGGTCCCATGGCTTTGTTCACCTTGAGTCTTGCCAGTTCACTGTAAACTTCACCTGGTGTGAACTCAAAATTCTGAAACGGGTCTTCTGTGCTTTGTGTTGCCTTCAACTGGGGACCGTGTCCCGGTGCCTCACAGGTGAAGACTGAGCAGAAGTATTCATTCAGTAGTTCGGCTTTATCGGAATCTGCTTCCACGTAACTTCCGTCCGGTCTTCTAAGGCGTACTATCCCGCTTGTGTTCCTTTTTCTGTCACTAATATACCTGAAGAAGGATTTGTCCCCCTTTTTAATGTTTTTTGCTCCTGTATGTCCAAAACCCAGTTTGATTATCGGCACTTGGACGTTTTTTGTTTATGATTGTCCAAGTGCCGACTTAGGCCAGTGTTTGGATGTTTTTCTCTTTCAATTATGAGCCCCTTGGTCTATAAAGAAGGAAATCTTTTCTTTTTTATTATGTCTCTTTAGGAACATCTGGAAACATTCGTACTGTTCAACCAAGAAAAGTATCATTCATGTGCCTGAAGTAGGTGCGGAGAAAAGTCTCTGTTGAACTCCAAGGCAAATGCCACTATAAGAGTAGATCTTTCAATAATTACTTCTAAGGAACTCTCCCAAAAATTTGTCAGATCTAATTTGGTTTCTTGTTTCTCCGTTTCTCCTTTTGGGGTAGAAGCAGATCGTTTCTTCATACCCACTGAGATGGTCTGAACTCTTGTTGAGAAACTTTCCTCAGGTATTAACAGAATCTCTTTTAGATATTTCCGCACCATTTCCAATGGAGAGATAATCAGAGATTTAGGAAAAGATCATTGATTGACTTATATTTACGTCATTCTTTTCTTGGTTGGGCTAAAAACTTTTCAGCACCCCCTCGTATAACTTGCTTTGTGAATTTGGTTCCTTCCTCCTGGTTTAAATTATCTGTTCATGGTCTATTGCTATTGGCCCTAAATATGATTAATGCAAATGTGCTATCTGGCTCAGTTCTGTTGTCTTGGAAAAAAGCCCTTGTTCAACCAATTATTAAATCTAACTCTCTAGACCAGGGGTGTCAAAGTCCCTCCTCGAGGGCCGCAATCCAGTCGGGTTTTCAGGATTTTCCCAATGAATAAGCATGAGATCTATTAGCATACAATGAAAGCAATGCATGCAAATAGATCTCATGAATATTCATTGGGGAAATCCTGAAAACCCGACTGGATTGTGGCCCTCGACGAGGGACTTTGACACCCCTGCTTTAGACTGTTCTGATCCAAGTAACTACAGGCCAATCTCTAATTTCTGATTTCTTTCAAAGTTGACTGAAAAAGTAATTTTTGAGCAACTATTACAATATGCAGAACGATCTCATGCTCTTCATCTACGTCAGTCAGGTTTTCAGAAAGATCATAGCACAGAAACTGTTATTCTTGCTCTTTTGAATGAAACTCATGTCATCTTCGAGTTTGATAGAGTTGTACTCATGGTCTCATTAGATCTATCTGCAGCTTTTGATTTGGTAGATCATTCTCTATGTTATGAGTATTATCTACTTTATCTAACCTTGATATTTCTGGTAATGTTCTTTCTTGGATTGAATCATTTTTGTCCAAATTTTCTATTACTATTTATAAGGCATTTACTCTTTCAACTGTGGACACTCTGACTTATGGTGTCCCACAAGGTTCCATTTTATCTCCACTAATTTTTAACATTTTCCTTAGTCTTCTTTTCACACTTATTATTATAAACAAACTAATAACCAGCTATCAAGCAGGAATAATTGGCATTACTGAGCCATGGATTCCAGATGAAAGTTCTCCAATCTTAGTTGATCTCTGACCACCAGGTTACAAACTCATTCATTGCCCTAGAAAGTTAAAACGAAGAGGACGCCTCTTAATACATAGCTCTTTTTTCTCATTAACGCTGATAGACAACTGCAATGATCAGGGATTAGAATCTGCAGTATGAGGAATCCCAAAGGAGGGAATGATCTAGGCATACTTCTCATCTACAGACCATCTGGGAATTGGAACAAAATAGAAGATAAACTATTTAATCTGATCTCTCATTGCTCCATATCTTTTACTAATTTAATAATTCTTAGGGACTTAAACCTACATCTGGAAAGGGTCGATGATCCTAATGTCAATACCTTAAAAAACCTATTGAACCAATCAAACTTCATTACTTTCCCATATTATCCGACTCATAAAGGCAGACACTGCTTAGACTTTTTCACTGGTATATCCAAGGGACCAAACTTCCCCTTGATAGATCATGTTAACTGGGAGCCAGTCCTCTGGTCTGATCACTACCTTTTAGATTTCTACCTAAAATTACCTAAAATAAATTAATCAAAACCTAAAGAAGAAGAGCACGTGAAACGGTGCAGTAAAATACCAACAGAGGCATTCTGGAATGAAGGATCAATTAGAACCGGTAAATACAGATGTAGATAAGGCCCTAATATCCTGTCAGAAACTTACACTATCAGTTCTAGATAAGATTGTCCCAATTAAAATATAAATCCAAAACAGAAAAATAACCCATGGTTTTTAGAATCTTTACTAGCCTTAAGAACTAAAGTAAAAAGACAAGAAAGGGTCTGGAAGAAGCACTAGAAAGAAGAATACTATATCAGTTGGAGAACAGAAATAATACAATATAAGTTAGCAGTAACTGAGGCTAAGAAAACATATTACAACAAATATATCTCTTCTCTCTTTCATTCTCAAGATCACCATCCAATTGTAAATCCAGAACATTACTGTAATTTCACTGGAACTTCTGACAAATCTTTTTTTATTATTATTTATTTTTCTACAATTTTCAAATTTCATCAAGCGAAATACATACAACTTGATAGATCAATATAACACAGTTATGAATTCATAAAATCAGGAAAAATAACTAATTATTGGATATTTAGTCCACAATATTTAAGGAGATCAACAGGAAATAATTCAAATAAAGTAATACAATAAGAAGTGGCATAACTCTGTGTTAACTACTGCTGGTATAGCAAGCTAAGTACTATCGGCCACAATTGCTCTTCCTTCTCTCAATTCAATAAATTCTAGCAGCTGTTTGGGTTCAAAAAATAAATAACTCTTATCTTGATAAATAATAAAACATTTTACAGGAAATTTTAACTGAAATATACCTCCCAAAGCCAGGACTCTTGGCCTTAATGCCAAGAACTCCTTTCTTCGCTTCTGGGACTTTTGAGATATATCAGGAAATAAATGAATTTTGGCCCCATGATCATTCAAATGATGAAAATATAAACGCATAACATAATCACGGTCATTTTCCAAAGCTAAAGTAACTAGTAGAGTTCTTCTCTCAGTTACCACCTCCAGTGAACTCTCTAGGAATGTTGTCAAATCTAGTTTCCCCTTTTTATCTCCTTGATTTTCAATAGGAGTAGAAACTTCCACAGTACTTTTAAGCTGCAAGTAATTAACTCTTACAATCGGAGGTAAATTATCCGAAGGGATACACAATATTTCCCTAAAGTATTTCCTAACCATCTCCATAGGAGAAATCACTGGGGATTTAGGAAAGTTCAAAAGTCTCAAATTATTCTTCCTCAGCTGATTTTCAAAACTCTCCATTTTCCTTGCCATACAAGCTCTTTCTTTTAGTAATCCAAAATTTATTTGTTCAATTTTGGAGAGTTTTGTCTCTTGTTTCCCTAAATTCTCTTTCATTTGAACAATATCTACCCCTTGTTGCTCAAGCTTGGAAAAGACTGTTCCATAATCAGTAGATAAATTAGTAATAGCTAATTTAAGGTTGGCATTCATCACCGATATAGCTTGCCATAGTGCCTCCATGTCAATCTTTGCGGGTCTCTCCAACGTTCCAAACTGCAAGCTGACTCCTCCTGAAGCACCTTCCACCTGCAATCCGGTGTGGGGTAGATGTTCTTTCCCAGATTCATCCTCTTCCCCCAAGGCTCGAGCTGTACTCCCTCGCAAGCCGGAAAAAGACGCCTCCATCTCAAGGGACGACTTCTCCAGCACTCCCACTACCGGTGTGCTTCCGGGTTGAAGCAGCACTATCCACTGTTCAGGGCTCAAAGAAGTCTCTTCTCCCTGCATGGGGTCGCCCAAGAATCCCGGGTTCCTTCCCAAGGTAGGTCGCACAGACTCGGCTGAGCGGGAGAACGCCTCCGCTAATGTCGCCTGGACCATCCGCTGCTGGGGCCTCGTCACCGCCGGAGGGTTAATGCAGGTCGTGCCTTTCCTCTTCCCCATCCCAAAACAAGGGGAAGATCACGCTGCCAGATCGTCACAGCTCAGTAGCAGAGCCTCCTCTCAGGCGTCCACTTCCGATGCCATCTTTAATTGATCTGATCCAGATCACTTCTGACAAATCTTATTGTAGGCCGCAATGAATTCTGGCAAAAATTTGTGGGATATAAGAAATTGTATGGTATGGTAACAATTTGGAATTTCATTTCATTAATATGTAGTTGATATTCTTTTAATTTATCCTATTAATCTGACTTGTTCAAACATTTCCAATCTGCAATCTTGCCTAAGGGCTATTTCTGATTGGTTATTTCACCATAAAAAGACCACAGCCTGTTGGTTAATGGGTTCTTTGTGACCTTCTGTTATTCCTATACTATCTGATTCTCCTGTTAACCCATTAGAAATATTTAAGCACGTAGGTGTTATTTTTGATACCTCTTTAACTTTTCACAAACATTTGAAAGGTTCTGAAATCTGGCTTCTTTGCTCTTCATCGTCTTCACTCCCTAAGATATCTATTAGATCAGCAGGCTCTAAAAACTCTTATTCATGCCTTTGTCATATCGCCCCTTGATTATTACAATATTATTTATGCTGATATTAATCAAACTGAAATAAAGTGTTTGCAAATGCTGCTTTATACTGCGGCTCGTTTTATGTTTGGTGCTTCCCAATTCAATCATTGTACATCTATCTTGAGAGATCTACATTGGTTACCAGTTTATTTTCGTATACATTTCAAACCACTTTGGTTAACAAGGCATATTATTCTGGGATTCTTATTTACCTTTCCTCTTTAATAGCTGTTTATACCCCATCATGTTCACTCAGATTATTAGATGCCCACCATTTAGTTATTCTGCCACCTTCAAAAGCTTCTTATCAATCTACCTGTATGTCTGCTTTTTGGGAGGAGAGTGGCTATATTATGGATCGTTAAAACAAAACAAATGATATACATCAGGGCTGCCCAAGTCCAGTCCTTGAGATCTACTGGCAGGCCAGGTTTTCAGGATATCCACAATGAACATGCATGAGAGAGCTTTGCATACCAAGAAGGCAGTGCACTAGACACCATGAAATATCTGGAGAACACTGGTCATTATCCTTATACTTGCTTTGAATATAACAGCCCGTAAGATTTTGTCAATATGCACAGCATAAGAACTCCTTTTTAAAGAAGGCCCAATGAATCTAAGTAAACTTGCTTTTGTGTGCATTGTCATATAACCTCATGTAGTCACCATTGAATTACTGCATATAAAACATGCATGTAACTTGTACAATCAAGATATAAACTTGGGGCACGGGATTTATAAGAGTAGGTATATGCCCCCCAATAACATAATTCAAAACTTATAGTCCAGGAAAAAAAAAAGAGAAATATTAAAAAAACAAAAAAACGTGACCTAATAGGTTTTTATGTGGATCATTTTATTTACATGTGGATTGCTTTATTGTATCTTTGGAACTTTTATATTTTTAATAAAGCCCATTTCAGGAACATCATCACTCCACAGTGTTTTTTTGGTTTTCCTTGGATTCTTTTCTCTGGATTCCTTGGGGTCAATTCTTTTTGGTTTCAAAGGCCATCAGACTCAAGGGGGTGCTCTAATGTCTGCAGTCCTTCTGCACCATGTCAGGAAAGAAAATATAGAATAGGGGGGATAATGGTGTTAGCGGTAGGGCTGTAGACAGAGAGAAGGTGTTATTGGACAGGGGTAAGAGAGACAGGAGTATTGAAAGACAGAGCACTGTGCTGAAGGTGCCACTGCTACCACTGAATGGATAGGGGGTGTCAATGTCCGTTTCTGCACAAACTGCTTGTTGGCTTGAGCTAGTCCTAATTTTAAGCTTTCTTGAATTTTCCAATGATACATGCTGTCCTGGAGTGCTTGATGCTATAGAGGAGAAACAGGCTGAGAGGTAAGCCTAAGGAATTGAAAAAACACTTAAAGTGAGCTGGGCCGTCTGGGCAGCAACTGAAGCCTAAGCTCTGTTTTCTTTTTGTGAGAAAAAGACTTTGCAGCTGCTTGCAGTGTGAATAGCTTCACAGCTCATGGAAGAGACAACCCGCATTTAATTTGAGATGAAAGTCCACCTTCTCTTTGGTATACATGACATTTTCATTGCAAACTAACAAGGGGAGAAATTCAATTAGATCACAAAGGAGATCCCTAATGGGCCATTCAGCCTATGTTTATGTGTATGTGTGTGTGCGTGTATGTTGTAGCTGAAGGGCTCTGTGTCTGAAAAATGCCTTGCAGAGGGGTGGCCACGTCAGCCATCCATCAGCCACACAAAGCTGAGAGAGAAAAGCACTTCTCTGACCTTTGTATATATGTATGAACAAAAAAGGCAGCAGTATAAAATTTTAAAAGAGAGAAAAGTGAGCAAATAGCTTTCGATGTGGCAAGATTTTCAGATTTTTGCTGTGGAACTGGCTAGGCTCTTCTGTTTTGGTTTATAAATTACAGTCGGAAGATTTGGTGTGTACTTTTTATCACCCTTTCTCTCTGTCATCTCTGCTTACTTTAATCTCACTCATCCGAGTTCTGATCTAGAGCATTGTTGGTGTTCTAGGCTGATTTCCTCCCATATCTCAGCCTTTGCTTTGGTAATGCTTCTTTACTTTCCTTTTTCAGTCTTTAATCTGTATTTTATTGATTTATAACTGACTTAGTGACATTCATTTAACAACAACTTTGAATAGCACACTTAAACTAAGCAGATATCAGTGGTGGCAGTTGGCAGTTAAAGGACACTTACCATAGCAGGTGTTATCCAGGGACAGCAGGCAGGTATTCTCACATGTGAGTGATGTCATCCACAGAGCCTCGGTATGGATAGCTTTAAAAGTGCATTGCCACTTTAAGAACTCAAGAAAGTTTGTGAACTGCACGCACTGCGCATGCGCGAGTGCCTTCTCGCCTGACACAGGCTCGCGGCTCCTCAGTTCTATAAGCAAGCTAGAAAGCCAATCAGGGGAGGTGGGTGAGTTGTAAGAATATCTGCCTGCTGTTCCCGGATAACACCTGTTACGCTAAGTAACTGTGCTTTATCCCAGGACAAGCAGGCAGCATATTCTCACAAGTGAGACTCCCTAGCTTGCTAGAATGGGATGGAGGGAGCATTGGCCATTAAGAAAATAAATTTTACAATACTGCTTGGCCGAAGTGACCCTCCCATCTGGGAAAAATTCCAGACAGTAGTGAGATGTAAATACATAAACCGAGGACCAAGTAGCAGCTTTACATATTTCATGAATAGGAGTTGAATGTAGGAAAGCAAGAGAAGCTGCCATAGCTCAGATCTTGTGGGCTGTGATACAACTCCCAGTTGTAGACCAGCCTGAGCATAAGAGAAAAGAATAGAAACCGCTAACCCTAGATATATAGTTCTCTTGGATTCAGGGTGTCCCAACTTATTAGGATCAAAGGAGATGAAAAGTTGAGGAGATGCTCTATGTGGCTGAAATCTCTCTAAGTAGGAATCCCAGGTTCGTTTGAAATGAGAGTATGAAGAGCCGTTTCTCCAGGATGACAATGAGGCTTAGAAAAGAACCCTGGAAGTACGGTAGATTGATTTATATGTTAAATTCCTCCATAGACCATGAATAAGTCTCAAGTCCAATACATTCCAGGTAGGGAAAGGGATTGAGATATATGATGAGATTCCTGTAGATTTTGAGAAGGAAAGCATTCCTCAAAAGAAGGCAATATCCAAACAAAATGCTTCACATAGCAGGAGATATAGAAATTGTGACTTTGATAGTCTGATTGGTAACATGGAGTACTGTTAGAAGTGCAAATGTGTCCATAGTGCAGCTTGCGCTCTCTGGTGGCACTGAGGCATAGTTGTTTTTTGTTTTTTTTAACTTCTACCACTAGCAACTGGTAGTTATATATAGAGGAACGTCTCTGGAAGCTCCCATAAAGGTGAGGGGCTTTTCATAGGTAGTATCCTTCTCGAACGACTTGCAAAACCCAGAGGACTGTGGTTATCAATTCCCAACGTGGATAACACAGCTGGAGCTGAGGTCCAATCGGTTAAGGAAGAGGCTGAGAAAAAAAAAATAGCAAAGAAGTTCTTGTAGAGACTGATTATAATCTAAGTGCTGTAAGTATTCAGCACTGCAGGCAGAATCAGCTTCTAGCTTGAATGATAGCTCTTTTCCCCAACTACGTAACAACTATAGTCTTTCAGTGGAAGATTTAGCTGTTGGTGGACAGTTGAATGGAGACTCTGTTGTAGGCTCAGATAGGTCCTCAATTGAATCAGACTGTAAGCTCCAGTGATATGACGGCGTCGATGAAGAAATGTGTCAAGCAGATCGATGCTGTCGAGTCTGGTATTGGTCCGATGACTAGAAAAGAAATACGAAGCAAAGCTGTTGATCTCTTTGAAGAATATGAAAGAGTGATGTTTTCTCTTCGTACTGGTGCTTCCTGAAAGAATGGATCAATGTTGCTCTGGAGAAAACAGCAGTGGTACCGCAGGACTTGGTAGTCATGTACATAGGTTGGACCAGTACCGAGGGAGTGGATACTGGGTTAAGCAATGTAGATGCATATAGAAGAAAACACCGGTACCTCTGGCTTCCATGCTGGTACCTTTGGTGTCATAGCTTGCTCCAAAGAATGCACACCTCAAGGTTGAGGCAAGCCAGAGGGTGGTCGTCGCTACTTGATCGGCATCAAAAGACTCGATGCAAAGTGACCACCGATGCCAATTGGGAAGCTGGTGTCTCTGAACTGGCTTACCAGACGGAGCTCTCCCGACGTTGGTGTCGAAGTCGACGTCTTCAATGACAAAGATTTGTGATCGATGCCCATGCTGGTGTTGAACAATCTGAGCTGATTATCAAAGTGCAGAGTAGTATACCGAGCACAAGTTCTGGGCAAAAGGGAAGAAAAGTTGGCTGTGGGCACTTTTAGTAGTCCTTTTTTTTAGCTCATTTAGCGGCCTGAAAGAAAAAAGTGGTCAAAAAGCGATGGCTGAGGAATAAAATGAAAGTCTCGGCAGCTGAAGCCCTCGAGGAAAAATGTTTTAAAAAGAAATAAACACAAATTAAGAAAAAAAACGCATGAGCGGAAAGGCGATGGCAAAAAAAAAACTGAACAACATTCAGAAACATGACTTAGCTCCACGGAAAACTAAGAAATGAGGAGCCGTGAGCCTGCATCGGGCGGAAAGGCACTCGCACATGCACGGTATGGGCAGTTCATGAACTTTCTTGAGTTCTTAAAGTGGCGATGCACTTTTAAAGCTGTACGTACTGGGCCTCCGTGGAAGATGTCACCCACATGTGAAAATATGCTGCCTGCTTGTCCTGGGATAATTCCTATATTCAGGCCTGCTAAATGTACAGTATATGGTAGTGGAAACACCAAACTATCTTAAATTTATATGGTAGTCCTAAGCCAACACTTTACAATAATAAAAAAAAATCCCACCAAAAATGACCTGTGTTATACTTTAAATAATGAGGGTAGGAAAAGCCTCAGATTCAACTCCTAACTCCTCTCACCTTGGATTCTGCATCTTTAACCCTATATGTCTTGTCTGTCTGACCAAGTTAGATTGTAAGCTCTCCTGAGCAGAGACAATCTTTTAAATGTCAAAATCTACAGCGCTGTGTACACCTTTCACCGCTATATAAGTGACAAATAGTAAGTTCAGAGTACTTCATTAGAGTCAGTTTGACACCTTACTAGGTGAAATTGGTAAACTCCTGCTTCATTCATTGGCATTAAAATCCAGAGTCTCCCCTTCCAAAGTCTCTTTAATTCATAACTCACTTACAATTTCATAAAATATTCAATCTTCATTCTCATTCTTCTTAGTACTCTGAATCTGAGGCTTTTCTTACCCTCATTATTTAAAGTATAACATAGGTAATTTCTGCTAAATGTATGTACAGAAAGGGAGTTGTTACTTTTTAAAAGTACTTAAGAAAAAAAGTAAAAGTACTATCTTCAAAAGTAGTGAAGCATAAGTAGAAAGTCTTACCCTCCCCCCAAAAAATACTCAAGTAAAAGTAAAAAAGTACAGTTCTTAAAGCTGTTATTTATTTACAAAATAAAAAGTATTCCTAACAAGTTGGACCACAGAATCTAATAGGTTAACAAGCAATACTGTGTTAAGATTATGGACTCCTGATGCAGTGGAGAGACACTGATTCAAGAATTTGCAAGGATCATATTTATTTATCTATTCAATTTTCTATACCATTATCTCAGGGGAGCTCAGAACAGTTTAATTAAATTTAATGTGTTGTCTTATATGCCGTTAAATCTCCCAAAGGATTCATTGCGAATTACAAAACAATTAAATTGACTTAAGTAATGCCCCAAAATCTAATTAGGTTCTTTGAATTTCCCTCTTTGTCCCAATGGGCTCACAATCTAACTATAGTACCCATGAAAGAAATAATTACTTACATTTATCTATATAAAGAGAAGGAAGAGGGAAAAGATAATATAATTAATTCAAGGCACAACAAAAGGGAAAACTTCAATATCAAAGATCCCCAAATTAAAATCCCAAAATAAAAGCAGGAAAAAAATAGCAAAATTAAACAAGCCCGACAAAAAAAAAAAAAAAAATAAAGCTCAGTTATTCTCACTACCCTCACTCTCAGTCAGCTTCTAATTCCATGTCCTCAATTGAGCCAGGCCAGCCCGGGCCGGTACCACAAAAGCGACTCCTCCGCTTCAATTTCCCTGCTCCTGAAAGGCTGGAATCAAATGCTCTAGCTCTGCCAGGCCGTTCTGAGATGGCAGAACGAAGAAAGGTAGACCGTCCTCCCATGGGACTCCAGAAGAAGTCGTGAGCTGGGAGCTGGATGCAAGCAGAGGCTCTGGGTTGAAAGCTGGGTGTAAGAGGTATTTTCCATACCATTAGGGCAGTGCCGCTGCAGCACCAGCCATAAATGCCGGTTCATTTTAAATGGTTTGTTAGATGACCTTTTTTTGAATCATAGATCACACGGCTGAGTCCCTCTGTGCTACTGTGTTGAACCAGTTGATAGAATCCCCAGGAAAAGGTTTAACATTAATTAATTCAGGTATTCAAGCATATCAGCCTTCTTAGCAAGCTTGTTAAAGTTATTTGTGAGCTTATGCTGAAATTATTTTGTTGGAAAAGGCCTCTTCCCCTAAATCACAGAAGAAACCCAGAAACTGCCGTTTCTAACTCTAAGGGCTCCTTTTACTAAGCTGCGATAGTGGTTTTAGCACATGCGTCGAGCATGCAGAATTGCCACGCACGCTAGTTGCTAACGCCAGCATTGAGCTGGCGTTAATTCTAGCCGCGTAGCACGGGTTTAGCACGCGCTAAAAACGCTATCGCAGCTTAGTAAAAGGAGCCCTAAATCTTCATTCACAACAGAGTGATCCCAGAGCGATGTGTGATGTCTGTTGAGGTTATTCAACAAAGTTGGACACATAATTATTTTAGTCCTAATTTTAGTTTTTATCAAATGCTGAGTTAAGGCACAGCAGTAGCTGGTGTTCAAAATGACATTATTGTCTTTTGATGTAGTTTGATCAGCATGTTTTTGAGATCTGGAAAATTGTTGAAAAGCTTTACAGAAATTGGATCCATTGTCAGTAGTTGCTTGTTTTAATTGGTGATAAGCAATGGGGTAATTGACCGCATCATTTAAAGAGTGGGTTATTGGAAGGATAATTGTATTTATATTATTGATTAAGTAAAGGGGGTGGGAGAAAAGATTACTTTTGAATATTTTTAAGTTCAAAGTGCTTTTCTTGATTTGTTATATGTTCAGATTCATATGTATTGCACTGTTACTACTTGAAAATCAATAAAGATTTATTTTTTTAAAAAAACCATTTAAAAGCTGATTAAAAAAAAAAAAATAGCCACCGCTAAGCAGCCTCCCTGACTGGTGCCTATCTTCCTGGTAGCTAGTGGCGCATAGTGACACTGAAGCCCGGAAGGGGGCATAAGAACATAAGAAGTTGCCCCCGCTGAGTCAGACCAGAGGTCCATCTTGCTCAGCGGTCCGCTCCCGCGGCGGCCCATCAGGCCTAGTGCCTGAACAGTGGTCCCTGATTAATTTTGTAACTTACCTCTAATCCCATCCCTATAATCTACCTCTACTCTTATCTGTACCCCTCAATCCCTTTGTCTTCCAAGTACCTATCCAAAGCTTCTTTGAACCCCTGTAGCGTGCTCCTGTTTATCACATCCTCCGGTAGCGCGTTCCATGTATCCACCACCCTCTGTGTGAAAAAGAACTTCCTAGCGTTTGTTCTAAACCTTTCCCCTTTCAATTTCTCTGAGTGCCCCCTTGTACTTATTGATCCCCTTAATTTGAAAAATCTGTCCCTGTCTATTTTTTCTATGCCCTTCATGATCTTGAAGGTTTCTATCATGTCTCCTCTAAGTCTCCGCTTTTCCAGGGAGAAAAGCCCTAGCTTTTTCAGTCTGTCAGTATATGAGAGGTCCTCCATGCCCTTTATTAGCTTAGTTGCTCTTCTCTGGACCCTCTCAAGTACCTCCATGTCCTTCTTGAGGTACGGCGACCAGAACTGAACACAGTACTCCAGGTGCGGGCGCACCATAGCACGATACAGTGGCAGGATGACTTCCTTTATCCTGGTCGTGATACCCTTCTTAATGATACCCAACATTCTACATAGTAACATAGTAACATAGTAGATGACGGCAGATAAAGACCCGAATGGTCCATCCAGTCTGCCCAACCTGATTCAATTTAAATTTTTTATTTTTTATTTTTTTTTCTTCTTAGCTATTTCTGGGCGAGAATCCAAAGCTTTACCCGGTACTGTGCTTGAGTTCCAACTGCCAAAATCTCTGTTAAGACTTACTCCAGCCCATCTACACCCTCCCAGCCATTGAAGCCCTCCCCAGCCCATCCTCCACCAAACGGCCATATACAGACACAGACCGTGCAAGTCTGCCCAGTAACTGGCCTAGTTCAATATTTAATATTATTTTCTGATTCTAAATCTTCTGTGTTCATCCCACGCTTCTTTGAACTCAGTCACAGTTTTACTCTCCACCACCTCTCTCGGGAGCGCATTCCAGGCATCCACCACCCTCTCCGTAAAGTAGAATTTCCTAACATTGCCCCTGAATCTACCACCCCTCAACCTCAAATTATGTCCTCTGGTTTTACCATTTTCCTTTCTCTGGAAAAGATTTTGTTCTACGTTAATACCCTTTAAGTATTTGAACGTCTGAATCATATCTCCCCTGTCTCTCCTTTCCTCTAGGGTATACATATTCAGGTCTTCCAGTCTCTCCTCATACGTCTTCTGGCGCAAGCCTCCTATCATTTTCGTCGCCCTCCTCTGGACCGCCTCAAGTCTTCTTATGTCTTTCGCCAGATACGGTCTCCAAAACTGAACACAATACTCCAAGTGGGGCCTCACCAATGACCTGTACAGGGGCATCAACACCTTCTTCCTTCTACTGACTACGCCTCTCTTTATACAGCCCAGAATCCTTCTGGCAGCAGCCACTGCCTTATCACACTGTTTTTTCGCCTTTAGATCTTCGGACACTATCACCCCAAGGTCCCTCTCTCCGTCCGTGCATATCAGCTTCTCTCCTCCCAGCATATACGGTTCCTTCCTATTATTAATCCCCAAATGCATTACTCTGCATTTCTTTGCATTGAATTTTAGTTGCCAGGCATTAGACCATTCCTCTAACTTTTGCAGATCCTTTTTCATATTATCCACTCCCTCTTCGGTGTCTACTCTGTTACAAATCTTGGTATCATCTGCAAAAAGGCACACTTTTCCTTCTAGCCCTTCAGCAATGTCACTTACATACATATTGAACAGGATTGGCCCCAGCACCGAACCCTGAGGGACTCCACTAGTCACCTTTCCTTCCTTCGAGCGACTTCCATTAACCACCACCCTCTGGCGTCTGTCCGATAGCCAGTTTCTGACCCAGTTCACCACTTTGGGTCCTAACTTCAGCCCTTCAAGTTTGTTCAACAGCCTCCTATGAGGAACTGTATCAAAGGCTTTGCTGAAATCCAAGTAAATTACATCTAGCATATGTCCTTGATCCAGCTCTCTGGTCACCCAATCAAAAAATTCAATCAGGTTCGTTTGGCACGATTTACCTTTTGTAAAGCCATGTTGCCTCGGATCCTGTAACCCATTAGATTCAAGGAAATACACTATCCTTTCTTTCAGCAACACTTCCATTATTTTTCCAACAACTGAAGTGAGGCTCACCGGCCTGTAGTTTCCTGCTTCATCCCTGTGACCACTTTTATGAATAGGGACCACATCCGCTCTCCTCCAATCCCCAGGAATCACTCCCGTCTCCAGAGATTTGTTGAACAAGTCTTTAATAGGACTCGCCAGAACCTCTCTGAGTTCCCTTAGTATCCTGGGATGGATCCCGTCTGGTCCCATCGCTTTGTCCACCTTCAGTTTTTCAAGTTGCTCATAAACACCCTCCTCCGTGAACGGCGCAGAATCTACTCCATTTTCTCGTGTAACTTTGCCGGACAATCTCGGTCCTTCTCCAGGATTTTCTTCTGTGAACACAGAACAGAAGTATTTGTTTAGCACATTTGCTTTCTCCTCATCACTCTCCACATATTTGTTCCCAGCATCTTTTAGCCTAGCAATTCCATTTTTTATCTTCCTCCTTTCACTAATATATCTGAAAAAATTTTTATCTCCCTTTTTTACATTTTTAGCCATTTGTTCTTCCGCCTGTGCCTTCGCTAAACGTATCTCTCTCTTGGCTTCTTTCAGTTTCACCCTGTAGTCCTTTCTGCTCTCCTCTTCTTGGGTTTTTTTATATTTCATGAACGCCAACTCTTTCGCCTTTATTTTCTCAGCCACTAGGTTGGAGAACCATATCGGCTTCCTTTTTCTCTTGTTTTTATTGATTTTCTTCACATAAAGGTCCGTAGCCATTTTTATCGCTCCTTTCAGCTTAGACCACTGTCTTTCCACTTCTCTTATGTCCTCCCATCCTAACAGCTCTTTCTTCAGGTACTTTCCCATTGCATTAAAGTCCGTACGTTTGAAATCTAGGACTTTAAGTATCGTGCGGCCGCTCTCCACTTTAGCCGTTATATCAAACAAATTCTGTTTGCTTTCCTTGAGGCCGTGGCACACTGCGCCGACGCCATCAATGTTGTGTCTACCATCACTCCCAGGTCTCTTTCAAGGTCGCTCACCCCTAGCGCTGATCCCTCCATTTTGTAAGTGAACATCGGTTTTTTTTCCCCTATATGCATGACCTTGCATTTCCCTATGTTGAGGTCATGCATATAGGGACGGGGCCAAACTTCACTTTTCATTAGAGCAGAACAGAGTTTGGACACATTCAAGAGTAGTTTAAAGTGTTTTCTGTTTAAGGATGCCTACGAATGAGCTTATCTATTCTCTAGTCTTAAATTTGAAACTAATCCCTTCCTCCCCATATCCCACTGTGTTATCCTTCTATGTTTACTTTGCTTAACAATTGTAGTTCTAATAATAATAATAACTTTATTCTTTTATACCGCCATAACCAAAAGTTCTAGGTGGTTTACACTAAAAAGAGCTGTACAATCAGCGAAATACAATAATACAGTAAAAAATACCCATTTTTTCCCTCTTGTTAACAATTGCCCTTTCCCAATCAAGTATGACCAATTGTATGAAGATTATGTCTATCATCTGTTGTTTGTTCCCCTCTTTTATATTTTATAACTAGCTGATGCCCCGGCGTTGCACGGGTATTTAATTATAGCAATAACACTGTAAATGGATTCAAATAAAGATACTTTATAGTGGTGAATGAAATTATTGTTTTACAGCTTAATAAAAAGTACAATATTCAAATTATAATGTGAAATATTTGACAAAATGAATACAATACAACTAACGCAAAACGTGATTATAAACAACATTTTTAGTTTCACCTCCAGGAGCAAGAACATATACATTGATGGGGGAACCCACCCTTGAGCAAGCAACATAGAGTTGTGGGCCGAGAGACCCCCAGAACATATCACCCCAGGTAGTGAGGGATCTGCATACCAAGTTTCGTTAAAATCGGTCAAGCCGGTTTTGAATTAATGTGAGAATGGCAGCTTTTTACAATTTTTCCATTGACATAAATGGGTGATATCTGCTTATCTGTTTGTAGCTCCGCCCATGTGTGCAGGTGGGCCGCGAGACCCCCAGAACATATCACCCCAGGTAGTGAGGGATCAGCATACCAAGTTTCGTTCAAATAGGTCAAGCCATTTTTGAATTACTGTGAGAATGGCAGCTTTTTACATTTTTTCCATTGACATGAATGGGTGATATCTGCTTATCTGTTTGTAGCTCCGCCCACGTGTGCAGGTGGGCCGCGAGACCCCCAGAACATATCATCCCAGGTAGTGAGGGATCTGCATACCAAGTTTCGTTCAAATCGGTCAAGCCGTTTTTGCGTGATCGCGGCACATACACACACACATACATACATACACACATACATACCTCCGATTTTATATATATAGATTTAGCTTTTAATTGTACAACACTTTGAATGTTATATTAAGCGTTTTATCAAATTTTTAATAAACTATGAAACTACAAAACTTCAGTATCACTATACACCACTAGCCATGATTTTGACGTGACCCTAGGTGCTGAAAATGAAGGCCTGTGAAACCCTGGCCTACATTTATTTATTATTTTATTATTTATATACCACTTATATCGTAAGTGGTTTACATTCAGGTACTTTATCATATTTCCCTATCTGTCCCGGTGGGCTCAAACTCTATCTAGTGTACCTGGGGCAATGAGGGGATTAAGTGACTTGCCCAGGGTCACAAGGAGCAGCGAGGGATTTGAACCCACAGCTTTAGGGTGCTGAGGCAGTAGTATTAACCCCTGCACCACACGATTTTGGAAGCAGCAACTTTTGATGATTAACAAGCAGCAAGCGCCCATTTTGTAAGCCATAGCAGGCGACGCTTCCAGAATCAGCTCCTATGTGCATATGTACAACACTTAGGGCTCCTTTTTCAAAGGTGCGCTAGTGTTTTTAGCGCACGCACTGGATTAGCGCACGCTATAGCACACACTACCCAAAAAACTACCGCCTACTCAAGAGGAGGCGGTAGCGGCTAGTGCGCGGGGCATTTTAGCGCGTGCTATTCCGTGCGTTAAGGCCCTAGCGCACCTTTGTAAAAGGAGTCCATAGACACACACATGCATCAGCTCAAAGGACTGCAGTGCAACTAAAAAATCAAACAGAATGTTAGAATTATCAGGATAGGAATGGGAACAAAAATAAGAATGTCATAATGCCTTTGTGCCGCTCCTTGGTGTGATGCCTCCTCAAATATTGGGTTCAATTTTGGTCACCACATCTCAAAAAAGATATAGCAGGATTAGAAAAGATACACAGATGGGTGGCAAAAATGATAAAGAAAATAGGATGATTTCCCTTTGAGGAAAGGCTAAAGAAGCTAGGGCTCTTCAGCTTGGAGAAGAGTCAGCTGAAAGGGGGTAGATGTGAATCGCTTGTATACTCTCTCCAAAAATATTAGGACTAGGGTACTTGCATTGAAGCTACTAAGTACTAAATTTAAAACAAACCAGAGAAAATATTTCTTCACTCAGCTCTGGAATTTGTTGCCAGAGAATGTGGTAAAAGCAGTTAGCTTAGCAGGGTTAAAAAAAAGGTTTTGGCTAATTTCCTAAAAGTTCATAAGCCATTATTAAGAGGGACTTGGTAAAATCCACTGCTTATTTCTGGGATAAGCAGCATAAAAATCTGCTTTACTCTTTTGGGATCTTGCCAGGTACTTGTGACCTGGATTGGCCACTGTTGGAAACAAGAAACTGGGTTTGATGGCCCTTTGGTCTGTCCCATTATGGCAATGCTTATGTTTTTATGGTAGGTATAGTTGCTTCTGACTAATGGGCGCTAATAAGAGTGGTTGTGCTAGTATTTTATAAAGGGAAGTAGGCGACTGTGTTGCTTAGTCCGAACAGGCACCAGTTATAGAATTGCCTCTATGAAAGCAATTCTGTATCCAAGGCACTCACATTTTATACACACTTTTCCTGTTAGATGTTTAGAATACTAGCACATGCCAGCATGCCACCTAAGCGCTATTCTGCAAAGCCTGCTTAACTTAGTATGTATTTGCAAGGGAGGCCTACACAGGAGAGAAGCATGGATAAGACCTAGGTCAGGCTTCCACTTAGAAGTGTAACTTGCAAATATGACGTTACACATGTTCCTGCATGCTTAGGTGTTTATGTTTTACCAGCTCTATTGCTGGCATAAATGCAAGTACCTACATTTTAGGTATGTCTATACTGTATAAGGGAACCTAGGCACCTATGTTCCATTATAGCATAGGCTCCTATTGCACGCCTTTGGAGCCAGAGTAGGGTTACCAGATTTCTTCTTTAAAAAAAAAGAGGACATCTGGCCCCGTTCTGTTCTGCCCCATTCCATGCCCGCCCCACTCCACCCCACATGAACTTTTTGTATCCTTTTCTGAGCTTGGGGCCACGTCTGAAGGTCCTCCACACATACACGGACATTGATGTGATGATGTCACGCTCATGGGTGCATGGGTGTGACATCATCACATTAACGTCCACGCATGCACAGAAGCCCTCCAGATGTGGCCCCAAGCTCGGGGCCTTCCAAAACCCGGACAAACTGTTGGGTTTTAGAAATCCCTTTGGGCACCCTGACAGTCCTCTAAAAAGAGGACATGTCCAGGTTTTCCTGGACATCAGGTAACCCTAGGCCAGGGCCAGCCCTGTCACTAGGCAGGCTAGAGTTCTACCTAGGACAGCAGAATTTGGGGACAGAGATGCAACTCCAACATGCACAAAAGTCTCCCCCTGCCACTGTTGCCACTGCACACCATCCCAAACCCTCCTATGCTGGTCTAAAAGCTTAAAGAATGAGTGCGGTGCAGCCCTGTAAGTACAAGTCCAGGCTCAGGTACTCAAATGTTGCCTTGCCCCTTCTGTAACAAGTAAAAGTAACATAACATAGTAGATGACGGCAGATAAAGACCCAAATGGTCCATCCAGTCTGCCCAACCTGATTCAATTAAAAAAAAATTTTTTATTTTTTCTTCTTAGCTATTTCTGGGCAAGAATCCAAAGCTCTACCCAGTACTGTGCTTGGGTTCCAACTGCCAAAATCTCCGTTAAAACCTACTCCAGCCCATCTACACCCTCCCAGCCATTGAAGCCCTCCCCAGCCCATCCTCCACCAAATGGCCATATACAGACACAGACCGTACAAGTCTGCCCAGAACTGGCCTTAGTTTAATTTTTAATATTATTTTCTGATTCTAGATCCTCTGTGTTCATCCCACGCTTCTTTGAACTCAGTCACAGTTTTACTCTCCACCACCTCTCTCGGGAGCGCATTCTAGGCATCCACCACTCTCTCCGTAAAGTAGAATTTCCTAACATTGCCTTTGAATCTACCACCCCTCAACCTCAAATTATGTCCTCTGGTTTTACCATTTTCCTTTTAGAGGGAGATGGGACATGGCAAAACTTCACAGTGGGATGAAATTAAGTTTGGAGGGTAGAATGTCGATTATGCACACTAGGATTGGAGCATCAATGATATCTGTGGCTGGTGTAGAATTATGGAATGCCTTGCCTGGTATCTTGCGGTTCTGTTTGGGAAGGATGAATTTTAAGAAAATGCTGAAAACTCAATTATTTGCCAGTGCCTTCCTATGCTAAGGCTTATTCCTGCTGATAATCTCCTGTTTAGATTTTTTTTTTTTTTTTACAGTAATGTATGATTTAAAGCCTGCTTTTTTTTCTGAATTTCTTGAATTTGCATTTTATCCCTGTTCATAACAGGGACGATTATGATGTTGTTTAGATATGTCTATGTTATATGTAGTAATCACAGGGAAACAAGATTTAGGACTCCTTTTACGAAGCCGCGTTAGAAGCTTTATCGCATGCAACTTTTTAGCGTGCGCTAGCCAAAAAGCTACTGCTCAAGAGGAAGCGGTAGTGGCTAGCGTGGCCGGCAAATTAGTGTGTGCTATTATGGATGTTAAACCGTTAACGCAACTTAGTAAAAGGAGCCCTTTATGTATGTGATATGGAAATGCGGTATATCAATTTTTTAATAAATAAATAAAATTTTCTGTGGTACAACAAAAGCAGTTTACATTTATTATATGCAGGTATTTTCTTTGTCCCCAGTGGGCTCACAATTCAAGTTTCTGTACCTGGAGCAATAGAGGATTAAATGACTTATCCAGTGTTACGCGATGCCTTAGTTGGAACTAAATACGGTTCTCAGGGCACTGCTTTAACCATTAGGCTACTCCTCTATTTCTTAAAGCTTGGGGCTGGCTTGGAAGAAGTTAGAAGATTGTGACTATAGACCTAGAAAAGGGGGATGAGATGCTGGACACAGGAGTGGGTAAGGAAGAAAAGTGAAATGAAATGATGGGTAGAGAATGACACAGGGGGCTATCTCCATCCCCCTCCCATCCCTGCGAGTTCTATCCCTGTCCTCCCTGACCCATCCCTGCAAGCTCTGTCCTCATCTGCACAAGCTTCAAAAACTTTAAAATCATAAGCGCTTGAGGCTTGTGAAGATGAGGGCAGAGCTTGCAGGGATGGGACAGGGACAGAACTCATGGAGATGGGACAGAGATAGATTTATCTTGGGGTAGAGAGGGGAAGGATAGATACTGGCCATCTAGGGCAGTGGTCTCTAATTTTTAAGTAAGGGCCACTTTGGGCCCAAATGAGCTTGAGAAGAGCTGCCAAATATCTTCCCATGCAAGGCTGTGACACTGCTGACCAGTGTGTGTAAATTATATCTGCTCCACCGGCCCACCTACAAATTTTTTATTGAGGATATCCTCAAGGAAATAGGCATTGTAAAACGTATTCTCTTCATCTATTGAGAAATGCCTTGTTCTTCAAACAATGAAGTCAAAACAAGACCTGACTATACTGGAACCTAGTGCTGAGAGAGTGAAGATGCTTTATAAGGTATGCTCAGAGAAGTGAAACTCTGAAGAGGGGGTGAAAACCCTCTCTTAGGGTAAGAGTTTACCGTCCAATCATTGCATAGGTAGTTCAACGTCACTCTCTGAGAAGTAGTTAGTAAAAATATGAAAAAATTCCTATTTCAATACTATATCAATGTGATGTAAATTCAAAAATTCTGATATGTGATAAATCTCATTGGATCATAAGTATACTTGTCTTTTAGAAATAAACTTATGTCTCTAGGGGTCTCGACGTGGCCCCGTTTCGTGGTCTGCTTCAGGAGACCCAACAATCTTTAAAGCACTCTGTAGGCTGTAATGAGCTGTAATAAGCTGTGAAGCATTTCATTGAGAAAATCGTTTGTAGGATCAATGGGATGATCTGAAATACAAAAGTTTCTATCAGTGCATAGCACAGACAGTACTATAAAACAGCTGTGCTATGAACAAGTGAAAGCTTACTGACTAAAATGGCAAAAGGAAGACAAAAAACTGTAAATTCAAGGACATACCGATTGCAGGAGGTATTCAAAGGTTCCAGGCAACAAAGGACGCTGCCGATCCCGCCAAAATTTAACCCGATGCGGGAGGGGGGAGGGGAACCTCCGTGCAACGACGCGATGACGTCATCATGCCGGTGCACGAAGGAAAATTCTGATGAATGAATGTAAAAATGAATGAGCCTCTGTCAAAGTAAAAAACATTGAAAATGCATGCATACAAACTGAAATTAAAGAAAAGCAATCCATTCTATTTCGTTGTTCAACCCATGCGGGGATAGTGTGTTCAGCTCATATATCCATTTTTGCTCTCTTCTCCAGAGCAGCTTAGCCACATCACCTCCCCTCGTGGTCGATATGGTGTCAATTACTGAGTATCTCAGGTCAGACAGGTCATGTTGGAATTGAAGCCAATGGGAGACCAAAGGGGCTTCTTGTTGGTTCTGATCCTGCTGACATGTTCACTGATCCTGATCTTGACGCTGCGAGCTGTGCACCCTATGTAAAGTAAGCCACAGGGACATTGTATGATGTATACTACTTGTTTAGAAGTACAGTCTGTGTTCAAGGGGGTGTGTCTTCTTTTGATGTTAACATGCATCTGTTGTAGAGGCACACTGTACTGACACATTTTGCAACGTCCACACGGACTGTGGCCCCCTGTGGTGTGAACAACATTTGTAGATCTATTGATGAATTGTGAATGAACCAATTTTTGCTTTAAATTCTGATTTTTGGAAAATGCAAAGCGGGGCAGATCTTGAAACTCTTGGTGATATTGCATGATATGCCAGTGACGTTTGATGATATGCTTGATTTGAAACGCAAGATGTGAATAAGGTAAAACACAAACCAAGGGTTGTTCTTCAGACTTCGGACGAGCCTCAAGTAACAATGAACGATTGGCATATAGTCCCCTCTTGTAGGCTTTATGAATAACTGAAGCAGGATATCCTTTCTCCTGAAATCTCTCCTTCATAACTACTGCTTTAGAGATGTATTCATTCACAGAGGTACAGAGTCTTCGGAGCCTTAAAAATTGCCCGACTGGGATATTGTTCCTCAAATGTCTTGGATGGAAGCTACCATACTGTAAGAGGTTATTACGGTCCGTAGGTTTTCGATATATGCTGGTATGGAAACTGCCCTCGCTTAGACCTCACTTAGCTCTTGTTTTGACTTCATACATATATTTGGACTGACTTTTTGTTATAAATATTTTCCCTGAGTAGTGTGAACGCAGTTGTTCTTCAAACAGGCAGGTTTTTCCCCATGAGCTTGGATAGAGAGGCAAAGAGGAGCAGATAAAAAGTCAGAATGATTATGAGGACCACCAAAAAGGCCTTCAGGGGCCAATATTGGCTCACAAACCTTGCACTGAAGAACACTGACCTAGGGGGACTTAGGGATGAGAAAGGGGGATGATGAACTATGGGGTTAAGAGCAGGGTTTGGAGCTGCTAAAGGTTAACATAGGGCGGGGGTCAGCAACCTGTGGCTCAAAGCCACATGCGGCTTTTCTTGCATGTAGTTGCAGCTCTCCCCCAACCCTATGATCCCCTTCTTGGGCCTACCGAGGTACCTGGTGGTCTAGTGGGGGTCTTTGTGACAGAAGCATGGCCCTCTCGCTCCTGCTTCCTTGTGGCTGCCTTCTAAAATAGATGCCACTACCTCTTGCAGCTGCTCGTGGCATTTACTGTAGTACCCCGAGCTGCCGCAAAAGGTCGCATCAGCCATTTTAGAATGCAGCCGCAATGAGGAAGGAGTGAGAGGGCTGCACTCCTGCCACAAAGACTCCCGCTGGACCACCAGGTTCCTCGGTAGGCCTGGATGAGGGTGGGGGGAATCTTGGGGTTTGGTGGGAGATTAAAGGGTTGGGGTCTGGAGAGGGGAGAGAATCTTGGCTATGAGCAGAGGATGGAGGGAGGGATGAGAGGTGCAGAGACCCGCAAGGGGTTGGAGGGGAGGGAAGCTAAATCCTATAACTTTGTGCTGGTCCTGCTTGGAGTGTTTAAATGGAGGCTCCCAGTTATAAAATTATCTTCTCGGTGGCTTGTTGAAAATCAGTTTCTTTCTATTGTTTTTCAGGTATATGTGTTCTGCCTTTTCAGGGTTACTGTTCCAGTATACGTTTCCTTGGAAAATCAGCACCTTTTCTATTATATCAGTGTAGTGTATCCTCCATTGGTAAATCAGTAAATTCCAAATCACATAGAAAAATAAATTATTCTTAAGGGATAATCATACGGCACCAGGACCCTTTCAAGAGAGAAATTAGAGTCCTGCATGTTAAAAATCATCTGTATTGATTATGTATAGGTATTGTGAAACCACCTGCTCTGAATCCTGTCAAATGAGTGCAGCATATAAATTCTAACCTACTCATATTATAATATACTATGCATTTCAGTATTTTTAGTTTCCACTTTTAAAATGAAGCATAACAAACCAGTACTCAGCCTGTCCACAATCTCCCTATGGAGTTGGGGCATTCACAGCAGGATTTTGCTAATCTTGGTCTGCAAAAAACTATACATTCATCAACATGTTCAGGGAAGAGAGAGATCTAGAGACCCTGCAATCAAAAGTAAACAAAATAGCGTCAAGCCCTACCTAGCACTGCTTACCAGATGAAGTGCCCTGTCTCCCAGGTTATGTTTCCCAAGAGATGCTTCATACACCTGTGTTCAGTGGCAAGTGCTAATCAACATGTTTGTACGAATGGATCTTCATCACTTTTCATAGTATGCTTTGCTGTTAAGTTTTCCAGAATCCAGAATCCGTTCTGAGAATTTAGCTCTACTGAAGACGAATGTTAACCCAAGGCTTTTTGAGACTGGCAAAATGACTTTATGCTGTGCAGGAGTTAAAATACCTTGTAGGCCAAATACGAAACTGTAGTGAAAAGGGCATGTTTAGAAAATTACTCAAGATGCAATTATTTGTAGAAGCCTTTTTTAGCCAATAATTTTCCTCTCTGCACAGTTGATGAATTATTCGTGATTCTCATTATATAAGCTATGGTATTAGTTTGTAGATATGATTTCTGATGATTGTTTGTGTGTCTGTTTTATCATGTTTTTACAAAATTATGTATGTAAATTATGTAAACTGTTTAGTTTTAAACGGTATAGAAATTTTTAAAATAAAATAAATTTACACATGAAGAAGTCATACTGAACTTTGAGGACTTTCTTAAGAGATCAGACTCCACAGGTGACCCTTGAGGGGAGGAATTCTGGCCTAGTGCCTAACCCTCAGTAAGCCTGGTTCAAAGAGAGAAGTTGTAGAGCAGGGGTGTCAAAACTTAGACTAAGTCACAGGGCCAATTTTTTTATTAAGATACTTAGAAGTCCTTTTTTTTAAGGTACGCTAACCTATTTAGCAAGTGCTAAAGAGTAGCATACGCTAAATGTGTACCTTAATAAAAGGATCCCTTAGTCTTAGTAGACATATAGGGTTACAACCTCTCCAACCCCACACCGGCTCTGTGATGTAATCAAAATAAATTAAAAAATACTTTTCCTCTCTCTTTTAGGTCCTAGTTCACACTTACTGTCTAACACCAGCTCTGGCAGGATACACATTTCAAATCTGACATATTGTAATCACAAAATAGAAAATAAAATTATTTTTCTACCTTTGGTTGTCTGGTCATTATTCAAATCATGTTGGTGCCAGGATCTGGTTGTCTTCTGATAACTCGCTTGCCAGGGTCTCCTGTCCATTTATTGTTTTCTTCTTTCTCCATGCTAACCATCCATCTTCCATCTTTGTCCTCTCCTTACGTTTTCCTTCCCTCCCCCGGAGTTCTGGCATCTTTCCTTTTTTTTGTCTCCATCCCTGCAGCTGCAGTGATGGACCCCACCATCTTCAGATCCACCATCTCTCCTTTTCTCAACTACCCTTTCATCCAGCATCTCTCCCTCCTTCCCCACCACCCTTAGGGTTCACCATCTCTTCCTTTCTCTTCCCAACTACCCTCCTATTCAGTATCTCTATCCTCCACACCATCCCTTGTGTCCAACTTCTCTCCTTTTCTGTTCCTTCCCTCCCTCCATCCCATTGTCCACCATCTCTCTCCCTCTCTTCTGTTTTTAGACCCATTATTTCTTCCCCTCTCTCCCCCCCCCACAGTCTGGCATACACATTTCTCTTTGGACCCCTCCTTCCCTCCCTCCATGTACTTCTACTCCACGGACTGCTGCAGGCCTGCATGTTTTCCTCCTTCTTTTTAGCATTCTCCGGCTTCCCGGTATCACCTTCAAAGCAGCCTTTGACTTAGGGCTCCTTTTACTAAGGTGCGCTAGTGTTTTTAGCGCATGCACAAAATTACCATGCGCTAAACCACGCAGTACGCTTCTAGAATAACCCCAGCTCAATGCTGG
Source organism: Geotrypetes seraphini (assembly GCF_902459505.1). Lineage (NCBI taxonomy): Eukaryota > Metazoa > Chordata > Amphibia > Gymnophiona > Dermophiidae > Geotrypetes > Geotrypetes seraphini. The sequence goes on from NC_047087.1 coordinate 183,788,097, forward strand.
CATTAAGGTCTAGCGCACATGGAAATTTAGCGTGTGCTATTCCGCGCATCAAGGCCCTAACACACCTTAGTAAAAGGAGCCCTTAATGGCATTCTTTTCTATTTCCTTACTTTTTGGTTTTAATTGTAAACCACTTAGATCTTTTGCTGGTACAGGCGGTATAACAAGCCAATAAATAATAATCATCATCATCATAATAATATTATATGAGTTTAGTATTGCATTTATTTTTATCCTTACTTATTTGTTTAATATAATTTCTTTATTAACCCAATTTGCAAGACTTAGATACTGGAACTTCTGAAGCAGGTGTTTATGCCAAAATATGGATCTGTTTCGGGTCCAGCTGATTAATTGTGCCTTTCTCCACAGACATTGAAATATGCTTCAACTGTTTTGTTCTATCCTTCAGTAGACATTTTTATATGGATATTATCAGGCTTTTGACTTTTTGTAGTTATTGAGTTTTATTATTAAAGTGTTTTTGATAATTTTTTTACCTCTGGCTCCTCATTCCTCTGTTGTGGAAAACCCATCCCTACATTTGCTGTATCCTTTTTCTGTGTGTGTGAGTTTTTTTGGCATGTGTTTGTCTTTGGGGATAGGTCTCCAGTCTTCTGAGTCTCTTTTGGGCACAATAAAGTATATGAAGTATCTGCCTAAGCCCGATTCTTCTGCTACATGTTCTATGACCGTCACTTGAACTCTGACCACTTTTTCTGGTCTCCCAGCTGGAGAGTCTACAGAAAGGTCCAGAAGGAGATGAAAGAACTCGAGCTTGTACCCCTCCTGAATAATCTCCAGTACTCAGCAATCTGAAGTGATCCCTGCCCACACTTCCCAATGCCGTTAACCTCCCACCAATCCTTTGAGGTCCGGCTATTGCCTTGGCGTCATGCCTGGCACTCCCAAATCTCTGGCTCATGCCTTGAAATGATATCTGGACTGATGAACCTCCCAAATACTGGTGAAAAGGCATAGAGCTGCAAAATTAACTCGACCTAACCCCCTAGGGTTTCTTGGTCTACTGTCGGGTAAAAACTTTGGTGTGAGATCCTGCACACTGGCCATGAGGTCATCCAGACCTTTAAACCAGAGCAGAACAAACAGACTTCTACCACCTCGCATGTAGAGAGACAAACTGAGGAGTTACAGGACAGGCCAGAGAGTTGGGAGGTGAAGCAAAGAAAATGCTAATGAGGCTCTGTGCTCAGAATCTCATGGGAAGGGATTGACTATTCAAGAGTTCAGGAATGATGTGCCTATTGCACTAGAATTGGCAATTATTGATGCTGATTGACTTGTTAAACAATTAAGTTACACAAGCAAATTGGCTGTGTGCACAAATTTGTATGTGCAGCTTTGGTCACAGTTTGCAGAATCCAAGGGATAGTCAGAAGCAGTCTGTAAGGTTATTCAGAAACACTATTTGAAAGTGCCTCTGAATATCCCACTGAGCATCACTTATCTGGATAGCAGGTGCTGTTATCCAAATAATTGATGCCGAATATTGATCCAATGTTTTTGACATGTGCAAACACAGAATATGTCTTCATAAATCACTTTCAGTGACTGCTACAATATTTATGGGCTGGGGCTTATAGAGGGAGATATGTTCTGTAATTAAACCAGGCATGATTAGAGGTTAAATTGTTTATCTGTTTGTTTTTTGTAAAGGAAATCATGTTTAGTCCTTTCAATAGGTTTGTTAAAGCAAGAACAGTATACTGTAAGAGTATTTAGTCATGCTGTCATCTGGTGGAAGAAAATGTATTCATGAAATGTCCTGGGCCAGTGAAGAAGTGTTTTCCACTTAAATTTCAATAAGTATCTCATATAAGTATGAAAGGATGATGCCATTATAATAAGGGTCGTTTCTTTCTTTATCATTAGATTTCCTTACACATCCAGGGAGGGTGGGAGGGTAGGGGGAGGGAAATGTATTTTGAATAGTTAAATTACTTATTTATAATTTGTAATCACATCATATGTATTATTATATTAAGAATGAAGATGAGGATGGGAGAAAAAGCACAGTTACTTACCGTAACAGGTGTTATCCAGGGACAGCAGGCATATATTCTCACATGTGGGTGACGTCATCTACGGAGCCCCAGCGCGGACAGCTTTTCAAGCAAACTTGATTGAAGTTTCAAGTTTGCTATGCTGCACCACGCATGTGCATGCCTTCTTGCCCACTAGAGGGCGCATCCCCACCTCGTGGTCCTCAGTTCCATATCCAGCAAAGAAGCCATCCCCGGGGAGGAGGGCGGGTTGTGAGAATATATGCCTGCTGTCCCTGGATAACACCTGTTACGGTAAGTAACTGTGCTTTATCCCAGGACAAGCAGGCATGATATTCTCACATGTGGGTGACCTCCAAGCCAACCAAAAAAGGGCAGGTGGGAGGATGGCAATTTAGGAAAACAGATGTCGCAAAACTGACTGGCCAAACCGTCCGTCACTCCTGGATAACGTATCCAGACAGTAGTGGGAGGTGAAAGTATGAACCGAAGACCAAGTGGCAGCCTTGCAGATGTCCTCCATCGGAGTAGACCGGAGGAAAGCAACAGAAGCTGCCATCGCTCGGACCTTATGTCCCGTTACCCGACCATGCAGCTCGAGACCAGCCTGAGCGTAGCAAAAAGAAATACAAGCAGCCAACCAGTTGGACAAGCTGCGCTTGGAAACAGGACGTCCCAACCGATTAGGATCAAAGGACAAAAATAATTGAGGAACCTTCCGATGAGACTTGGTGCGTTGAAGATAAAAAGCCAACGCCCTCTTACAGTCAAGCGTGTGAAGCGCCGCCTCCCCAGGATGAGCGTGGGGCTTCGGAAAAAACACCGGAAGAACAACTGACTGATAGAGGTGGAAATCAGACACAACCTTAGGTAAAAATTTAGGATGGGTGCGAAGAACCACCTTGTCATGATGGAACACAGTAAAGGGCGGGTCCGCAACCAAAGCCTGCAGCTCACTAATCCGACGAGCAGACGTGAGCGCAAGTAAAAAGATCACCTTCCAAGTGAGAAACTTAAGAAGAGACTTGTCAATAGGCTCAAAAGGAGGTTTCATCAGCTGAGCCAAGACCACATTAAGATCCCAAACCACAGGAGGAGGTTTCAGAGGAGGATTAACATTCACTAAACCCCTCATGAAACGAACCACCAGAGGATGAAGAGAGAGAGAACGTCCTTCGAGATGCTGATGGAAAGCAGCAATAGCACTGAGATGCACCCGAATGGAAGTAATCTTTAGCCCAGACTTGGACAAATGCAACAAATATTCCAGAACCGAGGACACCGGAACCGAACTCGGATCCAGATGGTGCGAGGAACACCAGGATGAAAATCTGGTCCACTTCTGGGAATAACAAAGCCGAGTCGAGACCTTGCGCGAGGCTTCCAACACCTCCCTGACCGACTGAGAAACAGAAACCGAAGTCAGGGGGAAAGGAACCAAGCCGTCAGATGTAATGACTGAAGATTGGGATGCAACAGCGAACCCCGACTCTGAGACAGCAGAGAGGGAAAAACAGGCAGAAGTAGAGGCTCCCTGGAACTGAGTTGAAGGAGCAGGGAGAACCAGTGCTGACGAGGCCAACGAGGCGCAATGAGAATCATAGTGGCTCTGGATGACTTGAGATGAACCAACGCCCTCAAGAGGGAAAGAGGGAAAGGAGGAAACGCATAAAGGAACCTCCCTCCCCAGTCGAGAAGGAAGGCATCGGCCTCGAGACGGTCCTGGGAGTAAATCCGAGAACAATAGAGGGGCAGTTTGTGAGTCTCCGGGGAGGCAAACAGATCCACCTGAGGAGTCCCCCAGCGGTCGAAGACCTCTCGCAGAACTCGGGAGTTGAGCGACCACTCGTGCGGCTGGAGAAGACGACTGAGTTTGTTGGCCAGACAATTCTTCTCTCCCTGAATGTAAACTGCCCGCAGGAAGATGTTCTGGGAGACCGCCCATTCCCAAAGGCGCAAGGCTTCCCGGCACAGGGACCAAGAGCCTGTCCCCCCTTGCTTGTTTACATAATACATTGCCACTTGGTTGTCCGTCCGTACCAGGACTACCTGATTGCGCAGCAGATGGCAGAACGCTCGAGCTGCCAGAAAAATGGCGCGAAGCTCCAACACATTGATGTAACAAAGACGGTCCTCCGCCGACCATAGACCTTGAGTCCGCAGACCGTCGAGGTGAGCCCCCCACGCGTACTCCGAAGAGTCCGTGGTCAGGACCTTGCGATGTGGAGGGACGAGAAAGAGCAAACCCCCGGAAAGATTGGAAGAGTTGGTCCACCAACGGAGCGAGCATCTCAAGGAAGGAGTCACTGTTACAGGAAGGGAGAGCGGGTCTCGATCCTGACGCCACTGGGAGGCCAAGGTCCACTGAGGGAGTCTCAGATGCAATCGGGCAAACGGTGTGACATGAACCGTCGATGCCATGTGGCCGAGTAGATTCATCAGCCGGTGCGCTGAGACGGAGCGCTGCCGCGAAATCTGACGGCACAGTCGAAGCAGAGCCTCCAGCCTCGAAGAGGGAAGGAACGCACGAAGGCGAACCGTGTCCAGCACGGCCCCGATAAACTGAAGGGATTGAGCAGGGCACAGCTGCGATTTGGGAAAATTCACCTCGAACCCCAGACATTGAAGGAAGATGATAGTCTGTCGGGTCGCTGAGATAACCCCCTCCCGGGATGAAGCCTTGATCAGCCAATCGTCCAGGTAGGGGAAGACCTGCAGCCCCTGAGATCTCAGGGCAGCCGCGACTACCACCATACACTTCGTGAAGACTCGAGGAGACGAGGCCAGCCCGAAGGGGAGGACACAATACTGAAGGTGCAACTCCTCCACCTGGAACCGTAAGAACTTGCGGAAGGCGGGATGCACCGGAACATGAGTATACGCTTCCTTCAAGTCTAGGGAGCACATCCAGTCCCCCTCCTCCAACAGAGGGTAGAGAACCGGAAGCGACAACATACGGAACTTCTCCCGGACCAGGAACTTGTTGAGCTTCCGGAGGTCCAAAATGGGGCGTAAGTCCCCGGTCTTCTTTGGGACCAAAAAGTAACGGGAGTAGAACCCCCGCCCCCATTGGTTTGGGGGGACCGGTTCCACCGCCCGAAGGCTCAACAAGGCCCTGGCTTCCGAGAATAGAAGAGGAAGCTGGGTTCGGTTGCAAAGAGATGCCCCCGGCGGTTGTTCCGGCGGCGTGGCCGAGAAGTTTAGCGAGTAACCCTCGGAGACGAGACGGAGCACCCAAGCGTCTGACGTGATCATAGTCCAGGCTGAATGAAAGGCCCGCAGCTGGCCCCCGATGGGCAGAGGGTCCGGAGAGAGTGCGGAGGGGGCCCGCCCCCATCCGCTCATCACGTCAAAAAGACGGCGCCGGCTTAGACGCCCCTTGCGTCTGATGTTTCGGCTGGGCCCCTCTGCCCTGCTGCAGTGGGCGCCTGGGCGGAGGCCTCGAGAATGCTGGTGTAGACTTTTGAGGGTATTGCCGCGGCGGAGGTCTAAATGGCTTCTGCGGCGTTACCCGTGGTTTAGGATGGACCAAGGAGGCGATGGAGCGCTCGTGTTCGGACAGGCGTTTGGTCGCCGCCTCCAAGGACTCATCGAACAATTCCGATCCGACGCACGGCAGATTGGCTAGGCGCTCCTGCAAGTTCGGGTCCATATCAACCGTTCGGAGCCATGCGAGACGGCGCATCGCTACTGCAAAGGCGGAGACTCTGGAGGCCAACTCAAATGCGTCGTAAACCTCATGAAAAAGGTATAGGCGCAGCTGTGACAAGTTGGCCATAAATTTACCAAAGTCCCCCTTATGGGAATCCGGCATGACCCCATGATAACGGGGTAATGCCTTCACCATCTGCCTCAGATAAGATGAAAAAGTGAAAGCATAATTAAGGACCCTGGCCGCCATCATGGAATTGGAATAGAGGCGGCGACCAAACTTGTCCAAAGTCTGCCCTTCCCACCCGGGAGGGACCGCAGCGGAGACCCTAGAAGGCTGGGACTTCTTTAACGCCGACTCCACCAGCAACGACTGGTGAGACAGTTGCGCTTTCTCGAAGCCCTTACATGGGATGGTACGGTACTTCGACTCCATTTTAGATGGAACCGCTGTGACTGTAAGAGGGGAGTCCAAGTTCCTCAGGAAGGTCTGATGGAGGACTTTATTAAGAGGCAGACGAGAGGTCTCCCTCGGGGAGAAGGTAAATCCTGCTCCTCCAAAAACTCCTTGGTGTATTGTGAACCAGACACCAGATCCAGGTCCAAGGCCCTCCCCATATCAAGTACAAATCTGGAAAAGGAGGAGGGTTTGGACGGTGGGGAGGGCGATCGAGAGGCCCGCGTCTCCAAAAAGGAAGGGGAAGCCTCATGGGAATAACGAGGTTCCCTACCAGACCCCGAGCCCCACGAGGCTGCCCCGAGCGATCTCGACGGGGTCGTGGACCGCCTATGCCCCGAGGAACCCCTGTGTGAAGTCCCCGGGGTACGAGGCACCGAGATCTGCCCCTTCCGTTTTGGCGAGGAGTCTCTCGACAACCCTCCCTCGGAGGAACGGAACAACCTCGGATTATCGAGGCGGAGCTCCGAGACACGTAGCGTCTCAGCCCCGGTCGGCGAGAAGCGACCGCGCCTCCGAGGAGACCCGCGAGAACGCTTGGGCTTCCTCGGCCGGCGCTTCGCTCGAGGCCGACCCGAGGGCGAGGAGCCCCGGGAGGACCTCGACGAGGAAGAAGTGGAAGAGATCCTCCGAACTCTCCGCACCTTGTCCCGAGGCCGCACACTCCGTTCCGGCTGGTCGACCGAGGTCGAGGGCAAGGTCGGGGTCGAGGCCGGAACCACCCCGGGGGCCGAAGTCGAGGGCACCGAGACCGAGGCCGCCGAAGCCGGGGCACTCGGGGCCGAAGCCAGCTGCAGGTGTGCTAAGGCGCCGGACAGCTCCGAGGTAATGAGGGCACGGAGCAAGTCCTGAAAAGCCGGCACCGCCATCATGGCTGGTAGATCCGGGGCCGGCGGGTGCTCCCTCTAGGGCGACCTCGGTCTCGAGTATTCCTGCGGGGCACCCGACTTCGACGCTCGGGGCGGGGCCGAGGACGACCCACCCGCCCCCGTCGAGGATCCCGAGGATGGCTTCTTCGAAGTTGGAGCTGAGGAAGGAAGAGAGGACTTACCCCCCGTCGACTTCGAAGTCGAGGCTGTCGGTTTCGAGGAAGCAGGATGTCTCGGCGAGTTCGAGGGAGTCGAGGCCGAGGTCAAGGCCGGGGCCGAAGCCGAGGCCGACGTCGAGGCCTGCTCCGCGGGGTCGACAGCAAAGAACTCCGCCATTCTGGCACGACGGCGGCGGAGAGCTCTTGGCTGAAAAGTCGAGCACCTGGGACAGGAATCGGTGGGGTGCTCGGGACCCAGGCAAAGTAAGCACCACCGGTGGGGATCGGTGAGAGAAAGTAGCCGATCGCACCGGGTGCACTTTTTAAAGCCCGTCAAAGGACGGGACATGAAATCGAAAAACGGCCGGGAACGGAACAAGGTCCCGCGGCCGCGGCTACCGGGAGCCCCCGGAGCCGAACGAAAAATCTTTTTTTTTTTTTGACGATTAACAAACACACGAACGAATAAAAAAATAAAGCAAGCACAGCGATCGAGAAAAACGACTCAGACGCGGTGTCAGAAGGCAAAAAAGAGAGAGCACAATTTCCACAGGGCTTCTGGCTCCGCGGAAAAAACTGAACTGAGGACCACGAGGTGGGGATGCGCCCTCTAGTGGGCAAGAAGGCATGCACATGCGTGGTGCAGCATAGCAAACTTGAAACTTCAATCAAGTTTGCTTGAAAAGCTGTCCGCGCTGGGGCTCCGTAGATGACGTCACCCACATGTGAGAATATCATGCCTGCTTGTCCTGGGATAATGAATGTTTAATGTAATAATTGTATAGTGAATAGTGTGTTTTGTGCAGTTTTTCTGATTTACCATTTGTATTGCACTATGGAAGTTTGAAAATCAATAAAGATTTTTTAAAAAGTCATGCTGCCATCTGGTGGAAGAAAATGTATTCATGAGACTGTGAAATGTCCTGGGCCAGTGAAGAAGTGTTTTCCACTGGTGCACTTAAACTTTAATAAGACTGGATTGCATTTATTTGCCATTATTTCAATAAATTGTATTTATTTATGATTGTAACCCAGATCACTGCTGGGGATGAGTTTTGGCTAATCACCCCTCAAACGGAATGCACAAAATTATATAACTTAGAAATAATAGTTCAGGGGCAAGGAGAAGCCACAGCCCAAAGTCCTGACTGCCTGATGGCATCTGAAAATATCTTTCACAATGCTTTACACCAAAAGAATGTATTTACATCAAAAAATTAAAAAAAGCTAAAAATTAGTAAAAGTCAGGCTAGTATAGTTCAAACAATACACTTCCAAGTAGCAGCAGGCCTCTCATTGAGTCTTATTTGCTCATTTATTTATGTATGTGCCTAAACACCAAGGTTCACATCAAAGTATAGCTAACATAGAGTCTTTTTATTAAGCTGTGGTAAAAATGGCCTTAGCACACAGGAAAAACATGCATGAGGAAACGCTAGGGCCACTTTTTACCACAGCCAGAAAATGCCACATTTTCTATTTTTTTTTTTTTTTTTAAATTAATGGCCACATGTTAATGTTGCTATTAGTGTGTGTCCATTAACTTTACAGTTCAATAAAAATTTCAAGTTTTTTAATGGCACTTAAAAAAAAAAAATCTTTATTGATTTTTTAAGCATACACAAAGTGCAACAATTATACATTCAAAGATACCAAAGAACAGCACTTACATACTTGCAAATAACTGAAACAAATTACCCATCCCCTCCCTCCTCCCTCCCTACCTGGATGCGTGTATCTGGTAACTAAAGTTATTAATCATTCTGTTGCTTAACGAATGACTCCAATGGACTCCAAATAACTTGAAAAATCTTACTATTCCCAGATTGTTCCGCTATCATCCTTTCATATCGATAATATAAACAAAGTGTTTCCCACCAAAAAGAAAAATTCAATCTATCCCAATTTTTCCAATTCCTCGTTATTAATTGTATGGCCACCCCAGTCATTATAAGAAAAAGTCTATTTTTATATTTGTCAATTGGACTATTAAGTTTTAACAATGTCCCAAATAAAATTATGTCATATGACAATGGGATAGAGACACTTAAAACCAAATTAATTTTGCCCCAAATTGACTTACAGAAGTTAAGTATCAACGGGCAATAAAATAACAGATGATCCAGTGTCCCTACTTCAAGTTGGCAATGCCAGCATCTATTAGATTTTGTGCAATCCAGTTTTTGCAAATGAACTGGAGTCCAAAAAATTCTATATCAGCACTAATTAAGCCAATTAAGAAAATTATCCTCCACCTCCACTTTTACTAAGCCATGGTAGAGGTTTCTACTGTAGCCCGGAGCGCTACATGCTCTGACGTTCATAGAATTCTATGAGTGTTGGAGCATTTAGTGCTCGTTAGGCACCTAGATCGTCTAGGGGCTCCTTTTACGAAGCCGCGTTAGCGGTTTAACGTGCATAATAGCATGTGCTAAACTGCCGGCTGTGCTAGCCGCTACCGTCTCCTCTTGAGCAGGCGGTAGTTTTTCGGCTTGCGCGGGGATTAGCGCGTGATGAAAGTCCCACGCGCTAAAACCGCTAACGCGGCTTCGTAAAAGGAGCCCTAGATGTGCCAATCCAAGGGCCTAACTTTAGACATTTATTTTATTTTAAAAAATAATTTATGTTCCGCATATCCTACAATTCTATGCGGATTACAAACTATTCAGGTACTCAAGCATTTTTCCTTATCTGTCCCAGTGGGCTCACACTCTTTTTAATGTATCTGGGGCAATTGGGATTAAATGACTTGCCCAGGGTCACAAGGAGAAATGTGGGATTTGAACCTGCAACCTCAGGGTGCTGAGGCTGTAGCGCTAACCACCGCATCACATCTGTGCTTTAGTGCCTCCTACACAGGAGGTGGTAAGTGCTCCTGCATTATTGTTTTACAGATAACATATGCTAATGTGAACATTAGTGAACTCCTGAAAAAAAATATTTTAAATGACCTTAAACTGTGCTCCACTGAATCTGGGCTTAACACATTAACCCAAAGTTCTAATGCCCTTTAATAAAAGGGCCTCAATGTGCATAAGTGAATTATTATATGTAAAACTGTTCTTAAAACAAATGTGTGAAATAAACAGAATAAAATGTGACCCGCCGAGTGAAATGTACGAAAGGTGGGTTATGTGATTTACTTATACCACAAGATAAAAGCATGTCAACTTTATAATCTTGCAAAATGTCAGCCGCAGATATGGACTAATTATGTCTTTAAAAAATGAGATACACATCAATTAAAAAAAAAAAAATAAAAAAACAAGAAATAAAATACCTCAGGTTAGATACCTGAAGTTTTTAGAATACCGTATTTGCCGGCGTATAAGACGACTGGGCGTATAAGACGACCCCCCAACTTTTAGTTAAAATATAGAGTTTTGTTATATACTCGCCGTATAAGACTACCCCTTCTTCCGCACACCTTCTCTACCGCCCCGGGTGCAGCACAGCCGGCCAGGTCCCCTTACTTTTGTGGCACTTCCCCGACCGACCGATAACAGCCCGGGTCCGACAAACCTCCCTGCCCTTAACCGCGAATCTAAATTACCTTCTTACAGCTGCTGTAAGAAGGTAATTTAGATTCGCGGCTACAGGGCAGGGAGGATTGTCGGACCCGGGCTGTTATCGGTCGGTCGGGGAAGTGCCACAAAAGTAAGGGAACCTGGCCGGCTGTGCTGCAACCGGGGTGGGGCGGCCGCCCCTCTCCCTTGGTAGCCACTCAAACCGCGAGGCTACTCTCCTTCTCCTTATCTGCCCTGCCTGCAGCACAGAGCCGAACGGAAGTCTTCCCGACGTCAGCGCTGACGTCGGAGTGTGGGAGGGCTTTGTTTAAGCTTTGTTTAAGCCCTCCCTCCCCTCCGACGTCAGCGCTGACGTCGGGAAGACTTCCGTTCGGCTCTGTGCTGCAAGCAGAGAAGGTAGGGAGAAGAAGAGCCGCGTACATCCAGAAGACTGAGCATCCAGCCCCGCAGGAGCCCCGCGACCCTCGGAGGCGTCCCCATGGGATCCCCGCGACCCTAGGGGCGTCCCCGTGCAGCTCTCTAAACAGTACCCGGCGTATAAGACGACCCCCAACTTTGGGGAGGATTTTAAGGTACTGAAAAGTCGTCTTATACGCCGGCAAATACGGTATATAACAGTGTCTCACAAACATTTTTTTAGCTCTGGCACACTTTTTTTCACGATGCACAAAGAAGAGGACATATAGCCCCACCTAGTTACGCCTACAGCCCCACTTCACTCCACGCCCAGCCCTGCACGAACCTCATCTCTTCTTCCCTGAGCTCAGGGCCGCATCTAGAGGGCTTCTGAGCATGCGTAGAGTCAATGTAATGATGTCACACGCAGGCGCACATACGTGTTGACATCATCACGTCGACGTCCACTCGTGCTCTGAGGCCCTCCAGATGTGGCCCTCAGCGAGCATTTACGGAGGTACGCCGGGAGGCAGAGAGGCACCAGCAGTGCCAGATTTGTGTACACGTCATTCCCTGGCAGCAAAGCCGGAATCTTGCCGCGACGCGCAGTTTGCAATACACTGCTGTAGAATATAAAAAAATATCAAAGTTAAGGAAAAAATTGCACAGTCCCATTTCTAGTACACAAAACTTTCAAAAATGAAAGCTACCCCTCCAAACTTTTCTCTTTGCTGTTTGTAACACCACTTTTTGCTCAGTGGGTCACAAATGGCCAGAAATCATGAACAAATCCCAAATGAATCTAAAACAAGCCAAACTTGCCTGATACATCTCTACATTTTAGACAGTTTGTCCAGAATGCCTAAGAGCATCCGCAGGACTGTTAGGCTGCCAATGCTCTTGGAGAGAAAATTAACGGCACCTATTAAGGTATAGTTACTCAAAGCTTGGTTATTTCTAAATGAGCAGCTTTGCACCCAACCAGCTCACTAATATTTAATTTGCATTGGACCAACAGTTATTTGTACTAACAGTAGACGTTAGTGCATACACACACTGTTGCATTACTACAGCTTAGTAAATAGGCCCTTGAGTTTAACAGGGCCTCCAAATAAAAGCGTTCTGCAAAGCCTTATGCATGCCTGCACAATTCAAAAATGATCCGGGGCCGCAACGAAATCGGAAAATGTAGCGAGGGCCGCAGGTAGTGGCCACGGAAGTGCGTGGGCATTGTTATGATGACATCATGCGCATGCGTGATATCATCACGTTGACATCTGTGCAAGCGCAGATCCATACGGGCCCTGAGACACCAGGAGGGGGTGCCAGCAGGGAAGAGGGTGGGAGAGAAGGGATGCTAGCGCTGGCTGATTGCCTACAGCAGTGTTTCTCAACTAGGTAAGTACCCCCAACCACAGACCTCCCAAGCTCTGCCCTAAACCCACCCAAGCACTGCCCCAGATCCCGCCCCCTTTACTAATTGTAATGCAATTTTTTCCTTTCATTTTTCTTATACACACAATATACACAGCAGATATAAATTCTCAAAATTGACACATTTCAATCACTATATTGAACATAAAATCATTTTCCCTACCTTTGTTGTGTGATGACTTTATTTTTAGGTGCTTTTAACTATGTTTCCAGTGCCTTCTTATCCACTGACTGCTTTTCTCTCCTTCTTCACTTTCTGCCCTGAATCCATCTTTGACATTAACTTAACATTCAATTTTTCCAGTTTTCTGCTTTCTTCTCAAAATCTACTTTTCCATGCTCTCTCTCCTTCCCTCAAAACAACAAAAGAACCAGAGGTCCAACTTCGTCTGCAGTGAAAAAACAGACCAGAGCAAACAAACCAAAACTGCAGACTTGTACACGGTGCAGGCAAATTTTATTTTGACAAATAAATCTTAACTAAAAACCAGACGGGGGACCCAACACGGTCCGTGTTTCGGACAACCTTCATCAGGGGTCCATGGTAATAAAGGTAAAAAGAAAAATATCACAAAAAGAAGCCTGGAAAAATAGCGTTTGGTAGCACACCAGTGACTCTCCGAAATGCACTACAAGTTCGTCACAGTAAAAACTTGTAGTGCATTTCGGAGATTCACTGGTGTGCTACCAAACGCTATTTTTCCAGGCTTCTTTTTGTGATATTTTTCTTTTTACCTTTATTACCATAGACCCCTGATGAAGGTTGTCCGAAACACGGACCGTGTTGGGTCCCCCGTCTGGTAAAAGGTTTTTAGTTAAGATTTATTTGTCAAAATAAAATTTGCCTGCACCGTGTACAAGTCTGCAGTTTTGGTTTGTTTGCTCTCTCCTTCCCTCACCATTTCCATGGTCTGACATCTCTCTCCTTCCTTCCTTTCCGCCACCTCCCCCCCCCAGTAGTTTAACATCTCTCTCCTTCCCTCCCTTCTCCCAGTCCTTGCCTCTTCCCTTGAGTGGCATCCCCCCCTTACCCAACATGTGCTCTCCCATGCACCATCTCACCCTCCCTTCCAGTGTGTAGAACTTTCCTTTTCCTTCCTCTTTTGCCAGGCCAGCAGCACCTCTTCTCCCTTCCCTATCCCTCCCCCTGTCCAGCAGTACCCCTTCAACCCCTGTCCAGTAGTAACTCTCCTCTCTTCCCCTCCTCCCCTATCCACCAATACCTCTCCTCTCTCTAACCTAGCGGCAGCTCACTGTGTGCTTTTAACTTCACTGCACAGCTGCCACTAGAATTAGTTTAGATGCGGTTTCATCAGGCACCCTACGGGCCTTTGCTAGACCTGCCTGCCTCGCATCATCGAAGCGGGCTGGCCTAGCAAAGGCCCCAAGGCTGCCTGATGAAACCGCGTCTAAACTAATGTTAGCAGCAGCTGTGTGGCGATGTTAAAAGCACATTGATCTGCTGCTGCTGGTCCGAGGGTGGGGAGAGAAGACGAGGAAGGCAGGAGTCCCGGCATATGTGACATTAGCAGGGTAGGTGGATGGACAATGCAAGTGCACCCTGGTGCGGGCCACAGTGAGAGCCATATAAACGTATACAACAGGACAATGAACATACATGATCACAAAAAGGTAAAGTTATGGGAAGAAATACAATTCAATATAAAAGAAACAATTAAGGTTAAAAAACATTAGGGAAAGGGGAAGAATTTTAATATAAGATGTAGAAAAGATTTAATATAAATTGTTAAAAAAAAAAAATCAATTAATCACTAAAAGCATCTTTAAAAAGAAATCCCTTAAGTTTGCTCTTGAATTTGTCTAAAATTCTTTCTTCTCTTAAATGAATTGGCAAAGCGTTCCAGGCTAGAGGAGCCGTAACTGAAAAAATAGAATGACGTTGTGTACCAATAACCTTTAACGATGGAACAACTAATAAATGTTGATCAGTTGACCGTAACACTCTTGAAGTATTATTGGGGATTAAAAGTTTATAAATAAAAGCCGGAGTTTTAAAAATTATTGATTTGAAAGTGAGCAAATTTAATTTGTACATTATTCGATATGTAACCGGCAACCAGTGTGCTTTCTCAAGCAACGGCGTAACGTGATCGAATTTCTTAGTGTTTTCAATAAGTTTAATTGAGGTATTTTGAATAATTTGTAAGCGTTTAATTTCTTTTTGTGCTATTCCTTTAAATAAGGCATTACAGTAATCAATCTTTGAAATAACTAAGGAGTGTATCAATATATTCAAGGATTTTGGACAAAAAAAATTTTTCATTGAACGTATTTGGCGGAGATTATAGAAAGTAGATTTCACGACATGACTAATATGATCATGATAAGTTAGTTTTTCATCAAAAATAACTCCGAGAATCCTGATCTTATGAATAAGTTTCAAAGAAATGCCTTTAATAGTAATTGGACCAACGAGAGTAAAAGTGTCCTTCCAAGGGAATAGCAAGACATTTGTTTTTTCAATATTTAGAGCAAGTTTATTTGTTTCGAGCCAATGATGAATCTGTTCAAGTTTAGAATTAATATTAGCTATTTCAGAAGAACTGTTGGGATCCAGGGAATGTAATAGTTGTATATCGTCCGCATATGCAAATATGGTAAAACCAATGGATTGACAGAGGGTCATGAGGGGAGCAAGAAAAATATTGAATAAAAGAGGAGATAGTATAGATCCCTGTGGAATTCCGTATGGAACTGAGAAACTTTCCGAAATGGTATTATTAAAGTTAACTGTAAAAAAGCGATTGTCAAAGTAGGAGTGAAACCAAGAAAGTACCTGATCTGAGATACCAATAGATTGAAGTCTATTAAGTAAAAGAGCGTGATCAATGGTATCAAAGGCCGATGAAAGGTCGATTGAGATCAGAAGGACAGATGAATGATGGTCAAGGTGATATAGTATGGAAGAAGTCATGCCAATCAAGGAGTGTTCCGTAGAGTGATATTGTCTGAAGCCTGTTTGATTAGGATGAAGGACATTTGTCATTTCTACAAATTCTGAAATTTGATTATATACTATCTTTTCTGTTAATTTTGCTAAATAAGAAATATTAGCTATGGGCCTATAGTTTGATGTTTCTTCAGAGCTAGTCTTTGGGTTTTTTAAAATAGGACGAATAATGGCTTTTTTCCAATCTGATGGCATGATACTTTGTTTCAGGCTTTCTTTAATCAAAATTAATATTAAAGGACCAAAGATTGTAAAATATCTTTTAATAATAAAAGGAGGAATTGTATCAGCCTCAGACCCCTTATTATTAATAGTTTTTACAAGGGCTTCAAGCTCTCCTAAAGAGGGAAGATTAAAGTGAGAACATTTAGCAGACAAAGATGAACTAGGTTCTATGTCCAAGATTGAAGTAGAAGCATTTGTTTTTAAAAGATTTTCTCTTATATCTTTAATCTTTTTTAAAAAGTAATCCACAAGTTCTTGCGCAGAGGGAACTGAATTAGTAACTGGAATGTGTTTTTTATGAGTAGGAGAAATAGATTTAAGGATGGCATAAAGCGTAGAAACATTTTTGGCTTTAAAAATTTGATTAGAATAAAATTTCATTTTTGCCTGATTAATTTTATTTTTATATATGTTCGATTGCTCTTTAAATTTATCCAAATTTATCTGACTCTTATTTTTCCTCCAATGTCTTTCTAATGATCTGAGTTGTTTTTTGATTAAGTAAAGTTCTGAAGTGAACCAGGGGTTAGCTTTTTTCCTTGCTGAAATAGTTTTAATTTGAAGAGGGACTAAAGAATCTAACAAATTTTTAATGGAAGAATCCCATCGAAGTAAGAGCTCTTCTATGGAATGAGTTTTTAAGTCCTGGAAAGTTAAATTAAAATTATCAACAATTAATTCTGATGATAGGCTGTTATAATCTCTGTATGTAATAGTTTGAGGTATTGTATTTGTTTTCATCAGGGAAGATAAATAAGAAATTGATATAAGAAAGTGGTCGGACCAAGGAATTGGAAGACAAGAGTCTAATTGGTAATAAATTATAGTGATGAGAGAGGTTATAATCATATCTATAGTATGACAGGCTTGATGTGTTGGAAAAGTTAATAACGGATATAAATCTAGATCATTAAGGAGAGAAAGAGTATCCATAGTGTAATTATTATTCCGGTCTTCAAAATGAATATTGAAATCTCCTAAAATCAAAGGATTAGTAGTAGAGGATGCAAAATCGAAAAGAAGTGATTGAAGCTGGGATAGATTTGTACTGTTGATTGGTGGTGGGAGATAGATAAGAAGTACATCAAGTTTAGGTTTAGTTTTAATGGTAAATTGCAGGAATTCAATCATGTCTCCCCTTTCCTGGATAACCACAGAGAAATGCTTTGCAATGTAAATGGACTTTTACCTGGTTAGATGTAGATTTAACTACTGAAACTAGTGACTAGGTCATTTGCAAAGAGAAACCAGTCTGTTGAGTGGAGTTTGAGGTCATCTTTGATTTCTAAGATGGTTAAAATCAGGAACAATAGTTTTGGGGTTTTTTTTACTCATTGTGCACCAGTTTCTTCTGTTAGGGGTGAGGTACCATTTGTATTGAAATGTATGTTGATAATGGTGCACACTCTTAAAGACTGCATATTATGTGTAAAGAGGATGCGCTTGAAGAAGAGCTTCCTGAAATACATGAAGTCTGGAGTTAAATATTGTCCCTCTGGGAGTAAATTCCAAAGCATGGGACCTACTCTTGAGAAGGCACTCTAGCAGGTATCATTGCATGGAACACTGAAAGTCATGAGATAGGAGGTAATGTCCTATTATGGATTAAGAACTGATTGAAAGACAGAAAACAGAGAATAGGCTTAAATAGTCAATATTCGCAATAGAGAAGGGTAAATAGTGAGGTTCCCCCAAGGATCTGGGCTGGGACCACTTCTTTTTTAAAACATATTTATCAATGATCTAGAGATGGGAATAACGAGTGAGATAATTAAATTTGCTGATGACACAAAGTTGTGGGGGGAGAAGGGTGGGGGGTTATTTTGGTTTTCGTGTAAGTGCAAATAATGTGGAGGGGGGGTTATTATATGTCTTCTTATGTTTGATGAAAGTCATTGAATATGGGGGAGGGAGGGTTATGGGATCTGAATAAGATTTTAATAGGATATTAAGTGATGTATTTAAAAATAAATTGATGTTATATGCGATTGCATTTATTGTAAGTTTTTAAAAATGAATAAAGAATATAAAAAACCCCCAAAGTTGTTCAAACTTGTTAAATTGCAAGAGGATTGTGAAAAAGTGGAAGAGGACCTTCTAAGACTGGGAAACTGGGTGTTAAATGGCAGATGATGTTTAATGTGAGCAAGTTTAAAGTGATGCATGTGGGAAAGAAGAACCTGAACTATAGATTCGTGATGCAAGGTTCCATGTTAGGAATCACTACCCAGGAAAAAGATCTAGCTGTCATTGTTGAGGATACATTAAAACCCTCGTGTGTGAAGGCTAAGAAAGTGACCTGTGACTTCAAGGGGAAGATCCAGGCCTGTCCAAGAGGGCCATTGGACTACCAGATTATTTTGTGACTGGGGGGAGGGAGGGACTGGACCACCATGGCATTCTTTAAACTCTAGGGACAATACTCAGGAGAGGAGAACCGATGCTTCGGATGGGTGTGCATTAGACCACCAGCCATTTTTAGGGGAAGCCTATTTGGGGCAGGGTATTCAGGTTGGAGGGAGAGAAGGGGTGCTGCTAGACACCCCTCCTCTCAAACAACCCTTCTAACACTGTCCTGAGACCTGGCAGAAAGTTTCCCGTACTAAACACACTTGGGAAACTTTTTTATGTAGCCCCTGGCCTCCTGGTACCCTGTGGCTGGTTATGTGCACAGGAGAAAGGCCGGAAAGACATGATCAGGTAAAATGAGAGTAAATAGTGCTAATAGAAATTCCCCCTTTGCCAGTATATTCAAGATTCTGGGACACTGATCCCCTGAGCTATATGCAGAGAAGTAGCCAGTTGCTTAGAGAAATTCTCTCCCAGCTCCCACAAATCTATTAACCAGAGAGAGACAAACCGTTTCTCCCCACTCCTTTTCCCATCTGACTACAACTGCCTTCTGTGCTCTCTGTACAGTCTGCTCTAAGAACCAATGTCAGCTCTGTGCTCTAAGAACCAATGGCAGATCAGTTTTCTAAAAACCAATGGTAGCTCTCTGTTCTAAGAACCAATGTCAAGCTCTGTGCTCTAAGAACCAATGTCAAGCTCTGTGCTCTAAGAACCAATGGCAGCTCTCTGCTCTAAGAGCCAATAATAGCTCTCTTAGCTCTCTGCTGTTGGCAGTGGGAGAAGTGCAAACATTGTGCATAATCTCCCCATTGCTATGGCTTTAGAGCCTATAGAGAAACCTCTAAAAGATTCAGTGAACAGATTAATTCCCTCTCCTCACATTTATTTTTAACATGACTGTAGAGTAACTAATTAATTAAGTTGAATTTTTGGACTAATTGCTGAAAATTCATGGATAATCTAGTTCTATGTTCACCAGCCCCAGTGAACATTTAATTGGCTTTGAACATGAGCCTGAGTGTTTTTTCAGCCAGTGTGCCTTCAGATTTGATTAAGTTTACCTGAGCACCTGGCAGCAATGAGACATTCAAGAAGTGATTATTAACTATGCAGGAGCTTTTCTCAGATATGATATGAGCCCCGAAGTGTGAGAATTAATGGTAAGGTAACCAAATGCCCCTGATTTCCGTTGACTGCCCCCAAATTTACACACAAGTCCCAATAAGTTCTTCTCAGTAAGCCCTGATTGGAACAAATTCACTTTTTCCTTCTCTTCTGGAGCATCCTTTCAAATGAGAGACTTGCCTCATGCGTATTTATGCCACATAGGTATTTAAACATTGTGGAAAACGTGCAGCTTGTGGTGTTATGCAAGAGGGCACGTCTGCACAAGTTCCTGGCAGAAGAACATATGAAACAAGAGGAGTGGTGTATGGGATGATGTGCCCTTGTGGGTTAACCTATATTGGTCACACTGCCAGATGTTTCAAGACTCGGTTATTTGAACACCGGTCCAATATCGGTCACAAAAAAGAAATTGACATCCTGACCCGCCATTGTGCCAAAGAATGGCATGATTTTGATGATTTTGTGTGTTTTGTGTTAGAACACATTCCTGTTACCCCACGGAGGGGCAATGTGAAGAGGCTTTTGTACCAGCATGAACAGCGCTGGATTTTCTTTTTGGATGCTATTTGGCCTAATGGCCTTAATTAACGGGTGGAGTGGGTGGCATTCTTTGGATGAGTGACAGTTTGAAGAATGAATGGCAGTTGTATGGACAAATGGCAGCCGTTTTTTGGCTGTTGCTATGATGCTGTAACCCAGAAGTGCTACCAGGAAGTTGGATCCTTGTAGTTCTTTTTAGCAATGGGTGTTTCTTGTGCCGGTGTGCACGGAAGAGGAGTGAAGTTTTCCAGCTCTTACATTCCCTGAGGAACCTTTTGAGAGGCGAAATAAGGCACTTGGAGGATTGGGCATGGATTCTGGACTGCACATCTAAATGGTGCTGTGGTCTTTTCATCTACAGTCTGGCCAGACATTTTCTACCAGCACAGCATGGCGTTTCAGACCATGGTCCCAAGTTAAGTAAAACTTTTTTTGCTTTTCCTGTGCACAGTGATGGGTATATTACCCTTTTGATAATTACATTTCAGTGGTGGTGGAGTTTTTTGCCAGTGATAGTACATAAGCGTGATGATTGGGCATAGATTCTGGACTGTACATCTAAATGGTGCCGTGTTGTTTTCATCTTCAGTCTGGCCAGCCATTTTCTATCAGCATAGCACGGCGTTTCAGACCATGGTCCCAAGCTAAGTAAAACTTTTTTTGCTTTTCTTGTGCACAGTGATGGGTATATTACCCTTTTGATAATTACATTTCAGCAGTGGTAGAGTTTTTTTGCCAGTGATAGTACATAAGCAGCTTGGACTTTAAACAGTATTGAAGTTGTTCACTGCTGCATTGAAATTTTTGAGGCTTTTTCTCCACTGGTTTGTGAAATGGTTATCGGGGGAGCGTAACCTATCTCTGGTGAGTAATATTTTGTAGTTAAATTTTGGGATTTAAACATTTCTATCATATCTCCCCTTTCCCACCTTTCTTCTAAAACAGGGATCTCAAAGCCCCTCTTTGAGGGCTGCAATCCAGTCGAGTTTTCAGGATTTCCCCAATGAATATGCATTGATAGCAGTGCATGCACATAGATCTCATGCATATTCATTGGGGAAATCCTGAAAATCCGACTGGATTGCGGCCCTCAAGGAGGGACTTTGAGACCCCTGTTCTAAAGTATACATATTGAGATCTTTAAGTCTGTCCCTGTACGCCTTATGAGGTAGACTACCGACCAATAATGTAACCTGTTGCTAAAATTGTCTGTAGTACCTGAAGATTGGAGGGTGACCAATGTTACGCCGATTTTTAAAAAGGGCTGCAGGGGGAGATCTGGAAAATTACAGACTGGTAATTCACTGCCGGGCAAAATGATGGAAACAATTATAAAAAATAAAATTGTGGAACACGTAGACAAACATGATTTAATGAGACGGAGTCAGCATGGGTTTAGCCGAGGGAGATCTTACCTCACCAATTTACTTGACTTCTTTGAAGGTGTGAATAAACGTGGATAAAAGTGAGTCAGTTGGACTTCCAGCGGAAGCATGGAAGTAGGACGCAGGGACTCACTGCTCTGATAATATCCACCGCGATTTTGCACTTTCTCTGCATTTTTGCCATATAATTCATCTTTCCTTCAGTAACCACCTTGCTGTTTGATGCCCTGAGTTTTGCAACTAGTTTTGGTGATATATGGCAGCGAAGGGATCTCGCAAAGAGCGCAAGAAGCTCCAACCGGTAGACCAGAAAATGGCAGAGCGTGTGGCACCAACATCGTCAATCTCTCCTAGCTCTGCATAGGTGACCGAGGTAACAGCGGAGGTACAAGCAGCCTTGTAAGGTACCCTGGGGGGCAAACTGCAGCGGATCCTCGACAAATTTGACAATTTAGATCAGCATTTTACCAATCTTTCTTCCAAGATGCGGGACACGCAGCAGCGCATCAGAAGCAAGAAAGATTCTATGCAACAGATCTCCCAGGAGCAAGCAGCTCATACCACGGCCTTGGTGGAACTTAAGGCAAAGGTTGATGACCTCAAAAACAGGTCTCGCAGAAATAACCTCTGTTTTGTGGGCTTTCCTAAGTCTGTGGTGGAGAGGGATTTGGGCGATTTTTTGGAGCACTGGCTGCAGGACTCTCTTCAATTGCCGGTGATGTTACTGTTGAGCGGTGCACTGGCTTGATCAAAAACGTGAGGCCACAGGGCAACCTTGGGTGGTCATTTGCCATCTGCTGAATTACAAACATAAAGCGGAGATCCTTCATGCGCTATGTCAGGGGAAGAAGCTGCAATATGCTAATCACCAAATTTTGTGTTTCCAGGACTATTCTGCACCTTAACTACAAAACATAAGTGCAAAACCCATGTAGTAAATGCAAGGGGCATATCTAGCATCTACCTTGCATTTAGTGCATGGAGCAGACACTACACAGGCACCATGCTGTATGCATTGGCAGATAGTGCAAGAGTACCTCCATCCCTGATCAAGGGCTCCCAAACTAATTCTACCTTATACTTCTTCGCATTCCAATTGTTCTTTAAAGACTTCCCTAGAGTGTCCTCTCAGAAACAACTCAGAAACTGCCACAATACCATAACCCTCCAGGACTTACCTGAGAGTCTTCTAGGTAGTGTTGAAATCTGAGACAGGAGTACTCTTCGTCCACTCCCATTCTGGCACTGCCCTGGGTTCAGAATGGCATTGATGAATGCCAGCAGTAATCTATCACTTTGGGTCATCCATCCATATGAGAATTTCTAGGTATCACTGGCGCATTTGAATCCAAGGCAGCACCAGGAGCAGAGGGAGGACCACTCGTGTCTCAGAATCCTACACTATCAGGAAGGCCTCCAGATAAGTTTGGGACAGGCTGCTTTAGGGGAGGTACATTCTTGAGGAGCTTTTGAGGGAGTGAACTGAATGGGAGAGGGTGCCATATGGGAGGGCTGATTGGGGGAAGATGATGCTCTAGGGATCAGATGTGGGAGAGGAAAGATAAGGGTGACAGGATGCCGCTTCTTCTCGGATCATAATTTGGGTAACGGTAACAGCCATAGGCACCAGCTCTGTGGGAGCTAGAGCACCCCCAGTGTTCTTTCTATCACTGCCCAGAAATCAAAGGAGCAGGAGAAAGTAGAGTTGCAGGGGAAAGCAGGAAGTAGAGCTGTGTCTCTGAGGCTATTGTTCCCGCCTCCTCCTACATCCTATTGGTCAGATTTTTCTCAGCCAGTCAATAAACTGCAAAGGAGGCAGGACTAGTATCTTAGGAGACACCATTGGTCAGACACTCCTTAGCCAGCTAATAGGCTGCAAGGTAAAGTAGGATGTCTCCTAAGAAGGATGGTGTTCAGATTCGTGGCCATTGAGATGCAGTAATCTGATGCTTTATCTCAATACTCCAAATGTAACGAAGACCAGTTTTTGGTTTCTTATTCAAAAATCCAGATATTAATTTATACCACTGAGCGGCCTGGTGACCCAGGAAGTCCGCCTGGAAGCACAGGAATGGCAAACTATACTGATTTTTAAAGATTTTTCCAGTCAGGGAACCCCTCCTGAATGGCCTGCTTCAACTGCAACCACCTATAACTTTGAAATTTAACAATGTCAAATTTTTGTTATAGTCAAGAAAACTCAAGCAGCTTTCCATCCGATACAACATCATCTAAAGTATGTATGCCCGCCTTCATCCAGTGTTTCAAAATGACCTTAAACCCGCCAATCTGAATCTTGGGGTTCAACCAAAGGGACTGAGAAGTGGATTTATGAATTGTAATATCTGTTAAATATCTGTTAAATTTTAAAGTCTTCCAAGTGTCCATTAAATTTCTATTGTCCTGCTCATAATGTAAATAAAAGTCCATCTAACAGGCATTTTCAAACAGGAAAAATGGTGGAACTTCCTCTTTGAAAATAAGTGAAAATGTCCAAAATGAACAGCTATTTATCAAAATAAAATGTTCAAATTATGAATGCCCCCCCCAAAAAAAAAACCAAACAAACCCAAAACCCAGGGACAAGGACATGTATCTGGCAGCATTTGTATGAAAATGGCCATACAGATGTCCTTGCAAAGCAGAAGGGCAGTCTAGTGGTCAGGTCAGTGGAATTTAATCCAGGGCATCCAGGTTCATATTCCACTGTAACTTTGTTATTTTAAATGGCACTTTCTCCAGAGACAAGTAAATACTTACTGTACCAAATGCGTATCACCTCAATATCCCTCATGTTTGAAAGTATCTTTATTATATATATATTTGGTTTTGGAGGGCTCACAATTTAAAGGATAAAATAAATAAAAAACTAGTTGAAGTGAGATTTGAACCTGGGTCTCCTAGCTTATAGTCCATTGCATGGACCATTAAGCTACCCTTCAGATGCTGATTGCTGCTGTGTTCTGAATATCCATAATAGCTGATGTCAGGAAGCCTAGTTTCCTTTTCCAGTGCCACTAAAGGAAGGGGGACAGCAACTAAGGGAGATTAAGGAGGAGTCATGCCTTAATCCCTCCAGTGGTCAGCTGCTCAATCAGAGCACTTTTTGTATTCTGGACATGATTTAAACAGGTCTAAATAAAAACGTTCTTCTTTTTAGACTTGAATGTGTCTTCCTATTCGACTATCACTGTTGTACGTCCTAAAACATGCCTACAACACACCTCTTCACTATTTGGACACATTGAAATGTAGGATATCCAAATTCTGCCATTCCAAAATCACAATTTGGATGTTTTGGGCAGAAGGATTTCTTTTTTGGTATTTTGAGATGTCCATCTTCTTTGAAAATGAGTGCCAAAGCCATCTTCTCTGTGACAGGTTATACTTGAAATCCATCCTGGGGTTGCTCAAAGCCATTGATTAAATAAAGCTCCATTTTTCTTAAAATTAGCTATTATTTTTGCTTAATGGAGCAAATTCTTGGTATTATAGTTATATGTTTTGTTTTCATACTCAACAATGATACCTTGATAAAAAGGCAAAAGATCTATAAGTATTTTATTAAATGAACCTTCAATATCTGCACTTTATTATGGGAAAATAACAGAAATTTAACATATTTTGCTAATAGCTAAACACGTATGCTTTGGAGTAGTCATCTACCAATGGCGTTCCCAACACTCAAGCATTCAATGTCTTCTTGAGATAGTCAGGATAAAGCCTGCGATGCTATTCAACTCCTTGCAACAAGGTCTCATGCTGCATTGGGTCTGTGGTGAGTCAGTTATCAGTTTAACACCTCACTTTAGCATGATATGATTAATTTTTCTGGATATCTGGATTTAAGAATTATTTCTTGAACTACACTCTGAAATGAATGCTTGAAACAAAAGTTTAATGCCCAATCAATAGATAACAAAAGAGGCAGGGTGGTACAGCAGTATCCACTCAGACCTTTGGTCTCCAAGATATGCACAACAATCAAAGAGGCCTGTTTGGAGCAGAAGTGATAACAACCTCCAGTCTCCATGAACAATAACTAGTAATCAGAGGTTGAGATGTGACAAAAGAGACATAGCTACTGGATATTTCCAGACAATGACCCTTTAAAAAATCTATCAGGACTTTGTCCAAACAGGAAACATGTGACCAGATAAACCGGATCAAACCAACCCATCACCAAGACCCAGAAAGAAACTAGTTTTGAACTATTCCTGAATTATGACTGGACACCACCTGATCCCAGCTTCTGTAGTCCATAAAAGGTGAAGATTCACCTAAGTTCCTTCTCTTTTTGGATCACCATTAGACTCTCTCTGGACCTTTCTCACCATATTTTGGGTGACAGCCCCACTGATATGGAATTCCCTGCCAGCCAACTTAAGGGAGGAAAAAAGTCTTCATAAGTTCAAAGGAGCCCTTAAAAATTTTTTTATTCAAAGACGTATTTGATAAAGGGTTAGATAAGTTCCTGCTGAACCAGAACGTACGCAGGTAGGGCTATACTCAAATAGGGCACTGGTCCTTGACCTAAGAGCCGCCGCGTGAGCGGACTGCTGGGCACAATGGACCACTGGTCTGACCCAGCAGTGGCAATTCTTATGTTATTATGTTCTTAATTCCATCTAACCTTCAAACTCTCAATTTTTAATTTTCTCCTGCTTTGTGCTTTGATCTCTATATATCTTACATTTTCATCCCCTCCCCCTGTCTCTTCCTTGTTATGTTTATTTCCATAAAACATTGTAGTTCACCCTTTTCCCAGCATTCCAATATGTCTGTCATTGTCTTTGTCATGTTGTCTGTTTTCTATGACTATATGTATTTCCCTTATTTTAATTGTACATTGCATAGAATTCATGATAAGCGATTAATCAAATTTTTAATAAACTTGAAACTTGCTGTCATCTCCTCTGCAACCAAATCTCCAGGTTCCACTCCCGACCACATTGAAATAAAAATATCTCTTCCAACAAGGATTCTTACCTCAACACGCCTCCTGCAGATACAAGACCTCCGTTCACAGCACTAAGACCACATCTTTATCTTAAAGTGAATTCCTTTCAATCCAGCATAATTAATCATTCTGCTTCACTAACAATATTGTATCTTGTGGCATGTTCACCTTGTGTAAAGATCCCTAAATTGAGAGTTAAAACTATTGCATTGCCTGCATTATATTGTAAATAAACTTGCTCTTTAAAATAAGATTCTAGTTCTTCCATAATGTTCTAAGTATATGCCCTGAAATATTATACAGTGCTAGTTTAGACTGCAAATAGTGCCATTCTCCAAATTAACATCTATTTGTATTATATTTCATGTCATAACTTGGCTGTGTCATTATTAACACAGCCGAGCGAGGTGTTAAACTAATAACTGCCATTGCCACTGGCATCACCACAGACCCAGTGCAGCGTGAGGCCTTGTTACAAGGAGTTGAACAGCACCACAGGCTTTATTCTATCTCAAGAAGACATTGAATGCATGAATGCTGTTGGTAGATGACTACACCAAAGTGTGTTTAGCTATTAGCAAAGTATGATAAATTTCTGTTCTCTTCCACAAGACAGTGCAGACACATTGAAGATTCATTTAATAAACTACTGCTAGATTTTTTTTACATAAAATGTCTTATCGATGTATCATTGCTGAGTATGAAAACATAAAAGTCATAGTTATAACACCAAGAAATTTGCTCCATTAAGCAAAATTAATAGCAAATTTTAAGTAAATCAGAGCTTTATGTAATCAGTGGATTTGAGCGACCCCAGAATGGGCTTAAAAAATTTTTTTTAAATTATTTTCTGATCAAGCACAATCAAATTAATGGGAAAAACTTCAATTTGCACAGTTTTTCCAAATGTAGGTTATTTTGGACAACCCTAACCCACCAGTATGGCAGATGAATGTTTGTTGCTAAACAAGTTGTGTTCAGCAAATAAACTTTCATCTGTCAAACTGGGTCTTTGCCATCATTCTTCCCTTTTTTTTAATCTTGGTATTAGCCTTGTTTAGGATTGCTTTAGGATGAAGCTGTTTGTTTTGAGATTTTACTTATTTTTTGGCAATTTTTTTTTTTTTGCTTTATTTGTACCTGATATTCTACCTGATATTCTATTTGTAGTGATCTATTTAGAACAATATCTTAATGTTTGTAGAGTATATTAATAAATGAACCCAAGAGCTCGGCCTTCAGAACTGCAGTGATGCCACTGCAATAGTGAAATACCACATATGGAACTTCAGTGATGTCATTGGCAGCATGGAACTCTGTAGGTGGAAATGCAGTGATGTCACTAAAGGCATGGAACCCTGCAGATGGAACCTCAGTGATGTCACTGCAAAATCGGAGTACCACCTAGGAGCTTTAGCAAAGCTGTGACAGGAATGTATGTACAAAAGTAGTGATTTAATGTGGTAATCTCAGATGCTGAGTTCTCACTACCACTCATCATATTTGAAATATAAATAGAAAGACACATTTGTAAACCACAGATATTTACCAAAATCATAGCCTGGTATGGTAATTGAATGCAGTGTTCATTTACAGGAACACAAATAAAACCGCTTGGTGTATTAATTCTTGAAGTCCCATTTTCAAAGTCTCCATATTCAAAACTGTGACTTTTTTTAAAATGTAACATAACTACAAGGCTCAGCATTTTGAAGGCAAGAAACTCCTTAGAAGTCTGTTACTTTTGTATACTTGATTTTTTTTCCTTTCTGAAGAGTTTTATAAATTAGACAGCCATGAACCTGAGGTTTAGTAAGTACCTGATCATACTCTGGTTATTTTCTGTTATCCTCTAGTCTATACCAAAATGATCTCATACACATCCTCCTGTATGGGGCAGACAACATTGTCTGGGAGATTTCTTCTTTATAAGCTAGTTTGAAAAGTCCTATCTCTGTAGATGTGAGGGAAGGAGGGGGTAATATAAAGAAAGGAGAGGGGTAGTTGCTCTATGTGTGTACAAGTTGTAGGGGGCTTCTTTCCCCATATTGCCTTCAGAGGGCACTTGGGTGTGGGTGTAGAAAAGAAATAATTAAAACCACTGCGGACTTTATCAAAGTCTTCATAAGTTTTGCAGGTCCCATATCTTTATCTGTTTTAACCAGAACCTCACCCAGTCTACCAAGAGTGTTTCCCTCTTCCCTATGTTTTTCACCAGATCTTGACTGGTTGTATAATTGAATCCTAAAGGGGCCCTTTTATTAAAGCTTAATGTATGTTAAGCCAGTGGTTCTAAACCTGACCTGGGGGACCCCCAGCCATTCAGTTTTTCAAGATATCCCTAATGAATATGCATGAGGCAGATTTGCATGTCTGTCGCCTCTGTTTATATACCACTTCTAGCCAAAGTGGTTTACATTCAGGTACTCAAGCATTTTTCCCTGTCTATCCCGGTGGGCTCACACTCTATCTAATGTACCTGGAGCAATGGGGGATTAAGTGACTTGAAAACAGTATATATATATAGGATGAAGAGACATCAATCATAAACTTACAAAAATACCTCTCTAATTACAGTTTTCAAATTCCAATTAGAAACAGTGATGAAGTTTTCTCTATTAGACTTGTCCCTAACAATTATGTGCTTTAGCAAAATCTCTTTAAAGAGGAGAGGCCTCAGATCCCCGTGCGTTGTCAATGTTTAACTCCACAACTGCACTAGATAGAGAACTAACCTCATCGGCACTCTCCCCCTCCCTATCTAGTGTGGTTGTGGAGTTAAACACTGACAATGCACGGGGATCTGAGGCCTCTCCTCTTTAAAGAGATTTTGCTAAAGCACATAATTGTTAGGGACAAGCCTAATAGAGAAAACTTCATCACTGTTTCTAATTGGAATTTGAAAACTGTAATTAGAGAGGGATTAAGTGGTTTGCCCAGGATCACAAGGAGCAGCATGGGATTTGAACCCACAACCTCTGAGTGCTGAGGTTGTAGCTCCAACCACTGTGCCACACACTCCTCTCATGCATATTTATTAGGGATATCTTGAAAACCTGACTGGCTGGGGGTCCCTCAGGACAGGTTTAAGAACCACTGTGCTAAGCTTTTGTATAAGGGCCCCTTAACCCCACTATTTACTAAACTCTGGTTAGATTTTGCAATTAATACATGTAAATTGCTAAAATTAATGTGCAATAATAACTCTAAAAATATTTTGTGTGGGACTTCCCAGGATTTTCCTATTAAGTTTATCCAGAGAAAGATTTTTTTAATCAAGTGTTAATTGCATTGCAGATAAGACGATGCAATCAGCTATAACTATTCTGATGGCAATAATATCTGCCATGTTGAGAGTTAATATGCAATAACTTACTGCACATTAACTATAAAGTGCGGTCCTCACCCATTTTCCATTCCTTCTCCTCCCCATCCTGCATTAGCAGTTAACATAGAAATCATCACACATTAATGGCTAGGAAACCACATTAACTGTTTGCAGAGAACCTGCATTATCTGTTAATGCCCATTAAAAGGGTAATTTTGTAATCTAGGTGCCCACATTTAAACATGTAAATGATTAGAACAATGGTTATATGCTCATATGCACGCACATATATGGGTAGATGCAAAAATTTTGCCTAAGCACGATTCTCCAAATACTAGCTTAACGTTTGCAAGGGGAGTATACAAAGGGGAGGAACATGGGCAGATCACAGATAGAGCTCTCACTTATACACATAATTACAGAATACTGTAAGATAGGTGCATCTCTGACACAGCTAGGCCGCATGCACTTACGCTAGCTCTATAACTGGTGTAGGTGGAAGTGCCTAGTTGTGTTGATATCAGGTTGCATTAATATAGGTAGATCCTCACAAGGTAAACCACTGAAATCGTCTAGGTAAGTGAAGGAAAAAGGTCTCAGAACACCACACCAAGGATCATATATTCTTCTCCTTTGGTTATCGTGGTGATGGGTATTTTTCATAGACCAAAACCTTCACAGTTTTTCTACTGCCAATTATCAGCTTATTATAAACTCACTTTTCTAATGTATTTCATACTTTTTTTGGTTTTTCAATTCCTTTTATAATTTTTTTGAAATCATTTTTTTGGCTTTTCTAAGAAATAATTTTTTTTTTTTTTTAACTTTATTCAAACACCCGATCCATATTCTTGATAACGGGAAAGATGTGAGCACATTATTGCCACTATTATCCAATGCCTTAATCACAGTACTGATTATTTAAGCGTAGAGAATTTGCTTAGCTTGAATATTGGTCGCCGTACCTTAAGAAGGATATGGCATTACTCGAGAGGGTTCAGAAAAGAGCAACGCGATTGATAAAAGGTATGGAAAACCTTTCATATGCTGAAAGATTAGAGAAACTGGGTCTCTTTTCCCTGGAAAAGCGGAGACTTAAAGGGGACATGATAGAGACTTACAAAATCATGAAGGGCATAGAAAAAGTGGAGAGGGACAGATTCTTCAAACTTTCAAAAACTACAAGAACTAGAGGGCATTCGGAAAAATTAAGGGGGACAGATTCAGAACCAATGCTAGGAGGTTCTTCTTCACCCAAAGGGTGGTGGACACCTGGAATGCGCTTCCAGAGGGTGTGATAGAACAGAGTACGATATTGGGGTTCAAGAAGGGATTGGATGATTTCCTGAAGGAAAAGGATATAGAAGGGTATAGATAGAGGATTACTATACAGGTCCTGGACCTGATGGGCCACCGCGTGAGCAGACTGCTGGGCAAGATGGACCTCTGGTCTGACCCAGCAGAGGCACTGCTTATGTTCTTATTTAATTGATTTACAGCCAGCACTGCATAGTTCTTCTTTATCAGAACAGGTCCAAGCACATCCAAACTTTCGGCTTGCACTTTGAATCTAAATTCGATGGGACCCATTTCACCACATCAAGTGAGCTTCATCAGGGTTTAAAGTTGGGATTTTTTTTAACGTTCAGGCTTGGAATGAAAGAGCCTGAACGTTAAAAAAAATCCCGAAAGTTTGGGCGTGCTTGGACCTGTTCTGATAAAGAAGAACTATGCAGTTCTGGCTGTAAATCAACTAAATAATCAAGCTACAAATTCAAGCTAAGCAAATTCTCTATGCTTAAATAATCAGTACTGTGATTAAGGCATTGGATAATAGTGGCAATAATATGCTCACATCTTTCCTGTTATCAAGAATATGGATCGGGTGTTTGAATAAAGAGTTTTTTAAAAAAATTTATTTCCTAGAAAAGCCAAAAAAATGATAAAGGAATTAAAAAGCCAAGAAAAGTAAGAAATACATTAGAAAAGTGAGTTTATAATAAGCTGATAATTGGCAGTAGAAAAACTGTGAAGGTTTTGGTCTATGAAAGATACCCATCACCACGATAACCAAAGGAGAAGAATACTGTATATGATCCTTGGTGTGGTGCTCTGAGACCTTTTTCCTTAACTTACCTAGACAATTTCAGTGGTTTACCTTGAGAGGATGTAGCAGTAATTTTGGTAAACAGATTTTTTCACATATTTTTTGCATTAATATAGGACTAGACGTCTGGATTTCCTCAGACATGTTCTCTTTTAGAGCTGGGCATCTGGATGGCTTTTCAAAACCCAGAACTTTGTCCAGGTTTTGAAAAGCTGGTGAGATCAGAACCAGAGCTGGAGTGCATCTGTGCATGCACAGATGCACTCCAGCCCTGGCCCGAAGAGATGAGGTTTGTGTGGGGCGGGGTTTGGGGGCGGGGCTGGGAGCAGAGTGGGGTGGGTAGAGCGGGGCAGGGCAGTCCCAGGGGTGGAATGGAGCGGGGCCATGTGTCCTCTTTTACCAGATGGAAAATCTGGTAACCCTACACTAGTATTCTATAATAGAGCCAAGGCACCTAAGTTCCATAATATAAGGTGTGGGAAAAAAGTAACAACCTAGAGTTTTTTTCTATTTTCTCAGCAACTGCTTTGAATTTCAAAGAGAAATTTTATGTACATATTTACTCATCATACATACGTATTACTATTAAACAAAATTTAATTATCTTAAGCTATGTTAATATTACTGACATTTTACTGTTACTACCTAGCAATTTTTGTGCGTTAAAAATGTTTGAACTAAAACACAGTAAATAAGGCCATTCAAACAATACAATTAACAACATGTCAGAATTCACAGTCAATGTGAAAGTTCAAAGTGTCTACTCCCAACTGTAACACAGGCTTTCGGTTGCTTTGTGAAGTTTTTAACAGCCTTGTCGATCAGTCCCTATAGTAGACTATTCCAGATTATCTGCAGTGCTTCAAGTTCAGCGATTGTGTGCGACTTTGGGTGGAGCTTGTGACAGGCCTTCACCATTGCTTCCCAGACAAAACCCTATGTTTCTTTGACATCATTAAGACTAAAGGCTCCTTTTAGAAAGGTGTGTTAGGGCCTCAGCGCGCAGAATAACACGCGCGTGCATGCTATAGCGTGCGCTAAACCGGTGCGTGCACTTAAAAATGCTAGTGCACCTTTGTAAAAGGAGCCCTAAGCTAGTACTCCTTTTTTTTTTTCAAATAATGCTAGCTTTACAGTGCAGTCATTTTCGAACTTGCGAAAATCATTGAGTGGTCATGATAAAAAGTCTGTAACTTTGCTGTGTTTAAAGATAATTTCATTTCACTCAGGACATAAATGTAGATAGTCACAAAAACTAAAGCAGTAAATTAGATCCTCAGTATGTGTCAAGTTAGGATAAAAACTTGTACTGTAACTATGGCAAATTGTAACCTGTTAACTGTATATTATGTTAGCCAACCCGTTCTGAACTCTTTGAGGAGGATGGAATAGAAAATTCATCAAATAAATAAATAAAATTTCTTGTTGAAATTCAAGGTGGCTGCTGAGAAAAGAGCAAAAAAACTTTAGTGGGTGACTTTTTATTTTGCATCACCCTTTAGGATAGACTCTTACCACACACTCTCAGGATATCTAAATTGAAGAACCCAGTTATAAAACTGCCCTAGTTGCCTCATCAACAGCTAACTTCATATCATAAACATCCGGTTAAATATAATATTCACCCATTCATAAATGAATATACATAAGGAAATACTTTGATACTCGATCCTCAGAGGGTTGATCTCCCGTTGGTTCAGGTGAACAGAGCTCACCGAACCCAATCTTCATAGGATCTCATGGGATCAAAATATAACGTTTTTTATATATATATATATATTTTTCTTTCAATTCTTTTGATATAAATAGTGAGTATAAAACTTTCACTTAACTTGTAAGATTTTATTTTTAAGCTAGGAGGCGCTCCTATCTTAAAAATAAAATCTTACAAGTTAAGTGAAAGTTTTATACTCACTATTTATATCAAAAGAATTGAAAGAAAAAAATATATATATATATATAAAAAACGTTATATTTTGATCCCATGAGATCCTATGAAGATTGGGTTCGGTGAGCTCTGTTCACCTGAACCAACGGGAGATCAACCCTCTGAGAATCGAGTATCAAAGTATTTCCTTATGTATATTCATTTATGAATGGGTGAATATTATATTTAACCGGATGTTTATGATATGAAGTTAATGGATTAATTCCGGTTACTAGTATAGCCACCAGAGTAATTCTCATCAACAGCTAAAGCAGCTTATTAAATAGGCCTATGGTTTTATGTTCAGTGGATGGATTACGTAATCAAAATAGCTTTCATTTCCATTTCCATGGATTAAGTAATCAAAATAGCTTTCATTTCCATTTTCATATCAACCAGGAATGGAACTTTACAGTTGTATCATGAGTCCAACACGCAGTTATTTTCATTCAAAATTTTTTTTTCTTTTTCTTATTTTTCCCATAATCCTGAGTTCTGAGCTTGTACATCTTGGGAGTGGAATAAAACAGCAGACCCTCAGAAATTTTTATCCCAGCCTGAGAGCTCGTCTGGAGGATCCTCAAGCTCAGGAAGGAAACTATCAAAGTGGCTGTAATCGGTGATTCCTTTTAGCTGAAACAGAAAGAGATACTGGTGATAGCCAAGATGTCATTCTGCTTTAGGACACGCACTTCAACTCCTAAGTAAAGTCCAGTGGGTTCAGCATTCAGTTTCACATCTGAAGAATTCCTAAAATGCCAGTTCAAATCATGCTCTTTCATGGACAACACTCTATCATCCTGACCAATCATTCTGGGGCTCTTTCATTAAAATGTGATAAGCAATAAACCACAGTCATTTGCAAAGCCTCTATGTCAGCTGTTGGAGGGTATGTCTATCATATTCCTATACAGATAACGCAAAACAAGATGCTTACCCCAAAATTCCGTATAGAACACCATAGTTCGCACATTTGTGTGCGTAACTTAATTGTTAAACAAGATCAATTAGCACTGATAACTGGCAATTAACACCTCATTATTTACTCAATTGGCATTAATTAGAAGTCAATTTAGTCAGCACCCTCTGTATACTGGTGTGTGTCAGTTTTAGTGTGTGAATTAGAGAATAACACGGTGGCTGTTACCCGCGGCCGAAACAGTGAGGGGGGAAAAAGTGCTCACTGCGAGTACGGGGACAAGGCCCCCTGGAGCGGTGAATGGCCTTGTCCCTGCAGTTAAGGGAGAGAATGCGCGCGGTCACCAATTGCGCGTGGCCCCCTCCCGCCTTCCTTCCTCTAGAATCAGAAAATAATATCAAATATTGAACTAAGGCCAGTACTGGGCAGACTTGCACAGTCTGTGTCTGTATATGGCCGTTTGGGGGAGGATGGGCTGGAGAGGGCTTCAATGGCTGGGAGGGTTTAGATGGGCTGGAGTAGGTTTTAATGGAGATTTCGTCAGTTGGAACCCAAGCTTTGGATTCTTGCCCAGAAATAGCTAAGAAGAAAAAATAAAAATTTTTTTAATTGAATCAGGTTGGGCAGACTGGATGGACCATTCGGGTATTTATCTGCCGTCATCTACTATGTTACTATGTTACCTACCTGAATCTATCTATCTATCTTCCTCCCCCTTACCTTCACGGCGCGTTTTGAGTTAACTTCTTCACAAAGCCGTCGGAGCCTGCAAGGAGTAGCGTGCGTGTGTGGGCGGAAGCTTCTCCTCTGATGCAACTTCTGCTCAGACCCATAACCTGAACTCTAGTGATTTTTCACGGAGCCAGTCTGAGTTTTCCCAGACATCTGGTAATCCTATGAAACCAACCTAAACTTCTGGCACTGTATGGCTCAAGCTTGCACAGAGCCAAGTTGTGGTGGAGAAGCAGGGATCCCACTGTTTCTTCTTCTGCTGAAACCAGGTGAAGGAAAAGAAACTGTTGGGTGAAAGCTGGGAAGGCAATGATGCACTGACATATTTTACCACTATTTAATGAAACGTGGCAAAATATGACAGTGTGTGTTTTGGCCCTCCAAATATTAAAACATAAAATGTGGCCTCCAATAGAAAAAGGTTGGACAAGTCTGCTTTAGAAAGTCTGCTATTGGCTTTTCTTTGGAGCCTCTGAAAGAATACAAAAAAAAAAAAAAGTCTAAGTCCGACTTGGATATTTCCAGCTGGACGTCCAAAGTTGGAGGAATAGAAACTGCTGGATTTTTGAAAAGCAAACTGCTGGATGTCCAAATATAATTTTGTATTTGAAAATCATCTACTTAGACAACTTGGCCACCGGACATCTAGGCTACCAGAATGTCTAACTTTATACCCCAGTTTTGATTATGTATTTGACGATGTAGCAGTTATGATAGTTGTTTTTTTCAAAATTGTATTACTAACTGAAATGTTCAGTCTTACTGTTGTGAACCGCCTAGAACTGCTGGTGGGGCAGTATATAAGAAAATAAATTATTATTATCCATGTTGAAAACGTCCAAATGCAGATGATTAGGACATGGGAGGGGCAGTACAGTAATGGACATCCCAATAGAGCAATGGGACACCTTTAGAAGGCACTGTTGTGCCAGATGTATATTTCACTATAACCCCCTTATAATTTATGATGGCCCTCCCAATACTCCCCCAAGGAGAAATTAGGTCTTACTTGCTAATTTTCTTTCTTTAGTATCCCTCAAGACCGGCACAGACGGATGGGTTTACGCTCCTCTGCCAACAGGTGGAGACTGAGAACACACTGAATTCTAACAGTACAAGTGGGCTGTGCAGTCCCTCATAAAATCAGTCTAACGAATAACCAAGCAGGAACCCCAAACAAAAAGCATTTTTTAAAAATCATTTAATAGTGCAAAACATAACTGTTGGAGAAGGAT
The DNA here is from genome assembly GCF_902459505.1 of Geotrypetes seraphini. Taxonomy (NCBI): domain Eukaryota; kingdom Metazoa; phylum Chordata; class Amphibia; order Gymnophiona; family Dermophiidae; genus Geotrypetes; species Geotrypetes seraphini. The sequence continues at coordinate 183,824,422 of NC_047087.1, forward strand.
CAGAACAGGCAACCAAACCTGCCCCCACAGTCCACCAGCTGCACCAGATGAACCAGATGCTGCTGCTCCCCAGAAAAAGAAAAAAAAAGGCAAAACAAAAATCATTAAATTGCATTCCCGAGACATAAACGACTCTTCACATCATGAAACAGAAAAACATTGGGTGGTTTCTGTGATGGTCTGGAGAGACAAAAAGAAAGAAAATGAGCAGGTAAAACCTAATTTCTCCTTCTTTAGCAAACTGACTACAGACAGACAGGCACAGACAGATGGGACATACCAAAGCTGTATCCATCAAGTGTGGGACCCCTGAAGAGCCACCACAAGAATGCAGTCACCAAAAACAGCGTCCGGATGCACCTGGTAGTGACGCATAAAAGAATGCAGAGAAGACCAAACTGTAGCCTTACAGATATCCACTGGGATCACAAGAGAAGTCTCAGCCCAGGAATGAGGTTTAAGAAAGTCCAGAACCATTTTCTTCTGAAGAAGGTACGTTGAAGTGATAGCCTCTTTGATCCACCACGCAATCAAAGCCTTAGAGGCACTTTCCCCTTACAGCTGTCTGCTAGGAGAACAAAAAGACAATCTGACTGTTAGAACTCCTGAGTCCTTTTCACGTATGCACAAAGAACTCTGTGGACATCCAACTTGTGTAACTGCCTCTGCTCCAAAGTACACTCCAACACACATCTGGCTGAAGTAATGGCTACAAGAATAACCATCTTCAAAGAAAGGGCTTTCAGAGTACAGGTACTAAGGGGCTCAAAGGGAGGCTGAATCAGCACCAAAAGCACCAGACTGAGATCCCAAGCTGGAACTGAAGGGTGAAATGGAGGCTGAATTTTGCCACCCTCAAGAAATGGATCACATCAGGAAGAGATGACGACTGACAACCGCGCAAAAGACCTCTAAAGGAAGACAAGGCTGGTACCTGAACCCTCAGGAGGACCAGGCAAGGCCTTGCTCCAGACCGTCCTGCAAAAACTCTAAAATGTACAGCAGAGACATAGGTAGGGGAATGACCACCCAAGTGAAACACCAGTCCTCGAAGATTCATCAAATGTGCACATAAGCCCGAGATGTCAAAAACTGCCGAGATCCTAAAAGAGTAGAGACCACTTTATCTGAATATCCTTTCTTGCTTAGGCATTCCCTTTCAAAAGCCAAGCCATAAGACTGGAAGACTGGAGGGTGGCCAATGTGACGCCGATTTTTAAAAAGGGTTCCAGAGTTGATCCGGCAAAATTATAGAATTGAGTCTGACAATGGTGCCGAGCAAAATGGTAGAGATTTATAAAGAACAAAAGGACAGCACATATACGCAAGCATGGATTAAAGAGAGAAAGCCAACATGGTTTTTAGTCAAAGGAAATCTTGCTCCACCAATCTACTCCATTTCTTTGAAGGGGTGAATGAATATGTGGATAACAGTGAACCGGTTGATACTGTGTATTTGGATTTTCAAAAGTCATTTCACAAAGTACCTCATGAAAGACTTCTGAATAAATCAGAAAGTCAAGGGATAAGAGGTAATGTCCTTTTATGAACTGAGAACCGTATGAAAGAAAAAAAATAGAGAGTGGCTTTAAATGGTCAATATTCTCAATGGAGGAGATCTGGCGGGAAGTGCCTCCTCCAACAAACTACTGGTGGGCCAGTCTTTTAGGCAGTTGATTCGGCGGTGGTGTGAGACATCAAATGCCGCTGCTACTCAGCCTCTCCTTCTCTCTCTCCTGGGGGGGGGGGGTGTCCAGCGGAAAGTGCCTCCTGCTGATTCTCTCCATTCACAGAGCTTTACTAAGAACTGTGAAGAAGCTTTTCTCATGATTGCCAGACTGCAGCTATCTAAAGGGCAATAAGACTGTGAGCATTTATATAATCTTATGAAAGAAGACCAATCTGGTTTGTCGAATGTGCTCCAACACAAGTTAGCTAAACATAAATTATCCTTTTTATTAACTAAGTTGGCAAGAATAGCATAAATTAGGATTACAAGAGTCCCTGATATTGCATACTTTTGTTTTAAAATAATTAGCTAACATATCCGTGGATGGAGGATTTTTATGTTGTGAGCGACAATATGAACTACACTTCTCCCTCCGTATTCGCGGTTGCATCAATAGTGGTTTCAATAATTCACGGTTTTTAGCTTGCTGGCTCCCCCCCCTCCCCCAAATTACATCAACTCGCATAGAGAAATTGCTGATTCCAAGTGTTTACAGAGAAAATCGCTGATTCACAGCACTTTCTTCACAGTGTTTTGCCTCTTCTTCAAGAACAGGCCAGGTCTCCCACCATGTTATTTGCGGTTTCACCATACTCATGATGGTTTATAATAGAAAACAGCAAATAACATATGAAAAAGTTATTTGCGATTTTTCTGTATTTGCGGTTCTGTTAATCCCCTATCACAGAGAATATGGAGGGAGAAGTGTAACACTTGTCAAATTAGTAACATAGAAACATGATGGCAGATAAAGGCCAAATGGCCTATCTAGTCTGCCCATCCGCAGTAACTTTTTCTTTTTCTTTCTCTGAGAGAGCCCACGTGCCTATCCCAGGCCCTTTTGAATTCAGACACAGTCTTTTTCTCCACCATCTCTTCTGGGAGACTGTTCCATGCATTTACCACCCTTTCTATAAAAAAAGTATTTCCTTAGATTACTCCGGAGCCTATCACCTCTTAATTTCATCCTATGCCCTCTCATTGCAGAGTTTCCTTTCAAATTAAAGAGACTCGACTCATGCTTATTTACATTACGTAGGTATTTAAACGTCTCTATCATATCTCCCCTCTCCTGCTTTGTGTGTATCACAGTTGATCCAATTTGGGCAGAATAATATGCTCTGCATTTTTCCTTCAGTCATTTTTTATAATCACGGGCTAAATCTCTCCATTGTTTTTCAACCACACTTTGTTGATCTTTACGCCATGCCTGCTCCAATCTTCCTGCTGGCGGAGCTTTCCAATTCAGTCAGTATTTTCTGAGTACTTTACACTGCTGGAAGAGAAAGTCATTGAGCAAGAGGAAAATGTTGCACTATAGATGCCAACCTTTGTGATGTTGAAGATGGAGATAGTTGCTACTTTAAATGCAGTCTCATGCAAACTAAGAAACAGAAGCTCTTACCTCTCTTTTCAGTGGTGATATTAGCTTTCGACTACGCAGACCTTCCCAATTAAAACCTTGAAACCACCTGTAAGATCAAGACATTTTTGGACAGCTTTATGTGAATGATTCCCATCTGTATTATTTATTTATTGATGTATTTGGATTTATATCCCATCCTCCCAGAAGAGTTCAGAACGGGTTACAAGTTTACATACACAGTAAAACATAACAGGGTAAATATCATAAAACATAACATGAGTATAGAAATGTAGAGTATGACAGTACATTTTAGATCATGACATGATAGGACGATACAGAGGAGAGCATGGTGGTATTCAAGAAGCATGGCAATACTTAATAGGATATGACAGGACAAGACCTCATACAGGGGTGGTGATGTTATGAATTTGGTATGACACTGCAGTAACTAATAGAGCTTGGCAGCGGATTATGATACATGACAATAAATAGTATGGCAGACAGTGCTTGACCTGGTAGGAAATACATAACTGTGAATGATAATATGTGTATGGTATGTATTAGTCCACTTTCCAAAGGAAAGTTTATGAAAAACTAAGGCCAGTACTGGACAGACTTGCACGGTCTATGTCTGTATATGGCCATTTGGTTGAGGATGAGCTGGAGTGAGCTTTGAAGGAGACTTCAATAGTTGGAACCTAAGAACAGTACTGGGCAGAGCTTTAGATTCTTGCCCAGCAATAGCTAAGGAGAAGAAAAACATTTTTTTTTTAGATTGAATCAGGTTGGGCAGACTAGACGTACCATTCGGGTCTTTATGTGCTGTCATCTACTATGTTAAGATAAAGTGGAACTGTGGTTTCTGGATGAGCCAAGCACAGTTTAATAAAAAGTTAAAATGGTGAGGATAACCTCACTGGGTAATCAAGGCAACTACCCCTTTCTAAATGTCTGAAGAGGGTGTGCAAAGTATGATACAATTCACAGGTCAGATCCAAACTCAACAAAGTAAAGCATTCGTAAGACCCGACAAAGTCTGTGTTTCGGCATACCTGTGCTCAAATGTGGGTATATACTTATCACTGAAAACTGGCCTTTTTAGCATCAGGGGAAACCCAGTATACTAACTGGTATCTGTAAAGCTAGGTAGGTATTAACTAGCAAAATGGTTTTTCACTCACTAGTGCTACAAAGTTACTGCCCATCCCAAAGCCCTTTTTCATATTCCCCCAGAATCTGAAGTTAGTACTGCCTTTAACACTCACTTGTGCTTTCTAATGTCACTGATTCCATTCTTCCGATTCCCGAGTCTTTCAGCTGAATTGAGCCTGGAAGAGTAAGAAAATAAATTCAGTCGGAAACATTCACAACTTTAATGATGCCAGGCTGAAGTTTGAGGTTGCAGACTGCTAGCAAAGCATGACAATCCTGGATCTTAACCTGGTGAGCAAATAATAGTAGCTAAGCACTTGCCTACTGGCATCAAAAAAAAACAAGGACTCCGGTGGCAGAGGGAAAGCCCGAACGGGTCTCTACCAAGGGGGCAGATGAATCGGTAAGACCGATTTTCTTCAAAAACAAATCAATTTGAATCGATTCACCCGAAGTGAATCAGTGAATCGATTTGAATCGCGAATAGGGCAGCATACACTAAACATTCACTTGCTATCTAGAGTTAGGGTAAGATTTATATTATGATTATGGGAACCCGAATCATGATATAAACCTTACCCTAACAAGGCCATGATTTGCTGAGACTCCTCAGGCCCCTCACAAGGGATGGGGACTGAGGAGTCTCAGCAAATCAGTGCCTTCCAGATTCACAATTGTCCTGCATGCACTTGTCCCTGCGCGCAATTGTTGGCCCGCATTTGTCAGAGCGCAATTGTCCTGCACTCATTTGTCAGTGTACCAAAATTATAGCATTGTTTAGCACCATGCCTAACTTCCTGGCACTCCCCTGATCTGCCCATGCCCCTTCCCATGGCCACACCTATAGAAATTGGGCACAGTTTTTATAGAATTGGGAATAAAATATGTTTGCATGTAACTATGAATTTGCTCCAAATAATGCTTGTTAAGAAACACCAATTATGTGCCAATTAGCCAATTATGTTACATGCCATTTGTACAATCTGGGGTTATATGTTCACCAGCTGCTGGTGAACATATAACTGGATTTAAATATCAGATTGGAATTTGTGAAATTCAGCTTGCAAATCTAGATTAGTTTTCATTTTAGCAGTCAGATGCATAAGTCTAACCGGCAGAGTCTTCGGATCAAGTCCTCAGGCCGCCTTCCAATCCGCTGTGGGAAATCCAGCTTCTCAATCCCTTTCATCACCATATTATAAATTTTGATTGGGTCAGGGCCTGAGAATGGAGGGCTAAGGAAAAAGATCAGAGACAGTTAGAAAGAGGGTGATCCAATGCCCCAAGTTAAAAGTAAGAGACTCAACCATCCCATGGTTTTGCCCCTGTTCATGCACATGTTGGTCTTGTTTTCCAAGAAAAATCAGAATTAGGTGCAATGAGATAAAACTCGGATTAGGATAATCTAGCCCTTTTCACGTAAGATAAATGGACACACGCGTTAAAAGAGATTTAAGAAATAAACTATGGGCTCCTTTTACTAAGGTGTGCTAGCAGTTTTAGCGTGCGCTACAATGCCGTGCGTGCTAAATGCTAATGCCTCCGTAGATCTTGCGTTAATATTTTTTGTTTAGCGTGTGGTTTGCGCATGCTAAAAACGCTAGCGCACCTTAGTAAAAGGAGCCCTATTTAATCCCCAAGGACCTTAAAACCTAGTCTATGAGAAAGCATATGAAAAATTAATAGGAATATGCTGTCATTTGTAATGGAATGGGAAATGTCAGTGACATATCCCATGTCATTTACATACAAAAATGAGCAAAAACAAACAAAAATGGAGGGGCATTTTTGATATGATGTTTAAGTCTAATTTGGGATGTTTTGTGGAAAACGTCCAAAAGTCAAGCAACAAATACAGGCCCTCTTTTATTAAACCACTAAACGGGCCACTAAATGCTCTGACGCTGCTCCAATGTTCTTAGCAATTCTATAATAGTATGCACTCTTTCCCAGATTTAAGCGTATATGTAAACTATTGCACATGCACACACTATCTGGAAACGAGTCCTTACTCTTTGCAAATGGTGCACACCTTGACAACATAGTTCCCATTAGTGGTGTAGCGAGGGTGAGACGTGCCTGGGGTGGTTGCGCCCCTTCCCCACCCTCGTCTCCACCCCCCTGTTCCTTCCCTGATCCCTCCTGCCATGCGCGCACCCGGCATTTCTTCCCTGATCCTGTTTGTTTGCCAGAAAAATTTTAATAAGTCTAACCTTGTCCTGCCCAAAACACGACTCTAACACACCCCCTTGAGATTTAGACAAACAGCTTAGAAATCTGTTTAGAAAATAAGTTTCAAAAATAATGATTTGGATGGTTTGGCAAGAAGAAAGTCCATTTGGCACTTTATGTCACTTTTTGGACATTTTTCTCTTTTGAAAATGAGCTCCATAGTAACTCCCAGCACCCCCTAGACTCCGCCCTCAGACTGCCTTAGCACTGTCTAGATGGTGCCATAGTTGTCTGCCTGGATATCCAGGTAAGTGCTGCTGAATATCCAGGTTTGGCCCAAGTTGCAGCTGCTTCTACCTGAATAACTCCTTTTAAATATTGACCATGTTGGATCTTGCCCAACTCATTTTTCCTATGCAAAAAATATAAGCAAAAATCTTCCCGGGGCCTGCATCCCTCAGCCTCTTACCGTTTGTTGCCTCTTGGGGTAGAATTGGTCTTACGTTGCTTCTGCCAAGCTGGGATAATAAAAACCGATACTTGTCAAGTCAATGCCAATCCCATTTTAAAACTCTACAAGTAAAAGTAAATGGCGTTGGCTAACTAAGAGGTTGGCTGGCTCCATTTTTTACTATTCTTGCAGGCAGAAGTGACTGGAGCTTGTTCCTGCCCTAAGCTACTACAAATGGTAAAAGGGTATAAAGGGGGGGGGGGGGGGGGGGAGATCTGCAGAATGATTCCAAAGGCAGCAGGAGGAGATTTGTGGGCTGCCAGATTAGGGACCAACAGGGGTGTTTTTTTGTTTTCTGTCGTCTTAAGTTTCCAAGGCTGGCATCATGATTGTTGCTGTTGTCCAGGTCTCGCCCTATCTGGGTAGGTAGAACTGACGTTTTAGCCAAAATTCAAATGTGTGTTACTAACAAATTTTCCTGCCAAAATTCAAATTCATGACCAACGATCCTCCCTGCTCTCAATCAGGTCAGTGTACCCGCTATATATAAAGATAAACTTCAGACCTCACAGCATACCCTGAAGAAAGCCACAGCATGATGGATGAAACGTCAGTTCTAACTAGTAGAGAATGACACGGTGGCGGGTTACCCACGGCTAGCCGCGTTTAGCCGCGGGTAGCCCGCCGAAACGGGGAAGAAAAAATAGTGGCTTCTGCGGGACGGGGACAAAGCCATTCACCGCCCTGTGGAGCGGTGAATAGACTTGTCCCCGCAGTGAGGCAATCAAGGATCGCGCGGTCCCCGCCATCTCCCTCCCTCCTCCTTATAGCCGGTTGAATTTCTGCCGGTCCACGCGAAAAAAAAAAAGCCTCCTTCCTTTTCCCCTGCTCTTACCGCTATGCTCACGCTGCAGCTACTAAAGCCGACAGGAAATCTTTCCGACGTCAATTCTGACATTGGAGAGGACGTTCTGGGCCAGCCAATCGCTGCCTGGCTGGCCCAGAACGTCCTCTCCGACTTCAGAATTGAGTCGGAAAGACTTCCTGTCGGCTTTAGTAGCTGCAGCATGAGCATGGCGGTAAGAGCAGGGGAAAAGGAAGAAGGCTTTTTTTTTTTTTTTTGAGCGGCAGGGAGGCAGCAGGCTGGCTTTGGCTAGGGAGGGAGAAAGGTAGGCAGGCAGGATTCGGGGGTGGGGTGGGACAAAGTGTGGAAGGCAGTGAGAGGGACATAGGAAGGAGGCACTAGGGGCACTAAAGACATGGGAAGGAGGCACTGGGGGCACTAAAGACAGAAAGGGGTACTAAAGACATGGGAAGGAGGCACTGGGGCACTAAAGACATGGGGAGGAGGCACTGGGGGCACTAAAGACAGGAAGGGGCACTAAGGACATGGGAAGGAGGCACTGGGGACACTAAAGACATGGGAAGGAGGCACCGGGGGCACTAAGAACATAGGAAGGAAAGAGGGAGGGAATAGAAAGGGACAATTCTTGGGCCTGAGTGCAGAAAGAAAGAAAGGATACACAGACAGAAGGAAACGCAACCAGAGACTCATGAAATCACCAGACAGCAAAGGTAGGAGAAATGATTTTATTTTCAATTTAGTGATCAAAACGTGTCAGTTTTGAGAAGTTATATCTGCTGTCTATATTTTGCACTGTATTTGTCTATTTTTCTATAGTTATTGAGGTGACCGAGTTTGCGGAGATGGGGCGGAAACAGGGTTTTAAAATTTTAGTCCTAGTAGTTTGCCAGTCCATAAAATAATTCTGCCGGTTCACGGGTGTAAAAAGGTTGAAAAACACTGTAGAGTATGCCGGCTTTCTTTTTCGTCCAGCCACTCGCGTTCAAAAAGCCGCGCTTGCGCGCCTGCTCGAGTTGATCAATCTTCTCCTCTCTTACAACTTCCTGTTTCCGGTTGCATCAGAGGAGAATATTGAACAAATGAGCACCCGCACGTGCGGCTGGGTGAAAAAGAAAGCCGGCATACTCTACATCTAAGGTGAGATGGAGGGAGGGAGATGGCGGAACACTGCAATCGGTCGGGTGTCTGCTGTTTTTGTATCACTGCCTGCCTGCGCTCACGTTCCAGATCCACCTGCATTTTTAGTGTGCACAATTGACCTGATTCGAGCTATAGGTGAACATGGGGGACACGTCATTGCAAGGGAGGACAAGTCAATTGATTTATTTTATGTTTTTACTACAGGGCAGAGGCACTGAAACAGATTCTCAGTGCAGTAGTAGTAGTAGTGGTGGCAGGATTCTCTTCTGTCTTCATGGTGTTTCGCAGTACTGAGGCTTATATGGATGCTGCGGGGACGGTGACGGGGCGGTGAATGGGATGGCAGTGGCGGTGATGGGGCGGTGAAAGGGATGGCAGTGACAGTGACGGGGCGGTGACGGGGCGGTGCAGAGGATGGTGGGCCGGGGACGGTGCAGTGACGGGGACAGATTTTTTCCCCGTGTCATTCTCTACTAACTAACCAGATGTGGTGAGACCCAGACAATAGCAGCAACCGTTTTTTGTTTTGTTTGTTTTCCTCAGCTTGGTGGGCCTTAATTGTAAAATGAAAAGAAATGAAAATTAAAGAAATTTCATTTGTTCTTCCTGTTTTGTTCCTTTTCATTTCATTTCACATTTACAACATTTTATTAAAATATCCCATTTCATCTCAAACAAATGCACATCCCTACTTGCAACTGGCCTTAGCAGACAGTCACTGATTAAGTTCCACAAATGAGTCCTGAATGGAGGAACAGTCTAACGACCAGGGTTCAAATCCCACTCACTTGACCTAGAGTGAGTCACTTAGCCCTCTATTGCCTGAGATACAAACTTACTTTGTAAGCCCTTTGGGGACAGGGAATATCCCTACATTATTTGAATGTGACTTGCCTTGAACTATTATTGAATAGGCATGAGCTAAACCCAAAAGAACATATGTGAGGTGAGCTATACATTTGAGGCAGAAATGCCCTTTCAGATTCAGTTACATGGAACACTCATATCTGCAGTCGCACCTGCACCATCTTACCATCCTGTTAGGAGTTCATAGATCAGAATCCCCAAAGACCAGTAATCTGCCCCAAAATCATGACCCTTGTTCATGATAATTTCTGGGGCCACATACTCCGGGGTGCCACAAAATGTCCAGGTCTTCTTACCCGGACCAATTTTCTTGGCAAAACCAAAGTCCACCTAAAAGAATGTGATAGAAGCAAAAAAAAAAAGTAAGTTACCACACTGAAATTTCTCAAGAAATGGTAATCTGCTATTAATATATTATCTATATGTAGAATGGCTGCTTTTCTTCTTTATTATCAATGTACAGTAGTTTTGTTCTTGTTGCACATAGAGGCTTGTTTACTAAATTACAGAAAGCTTTGCAGTTACCACAGGTTAGTTGCAAAAGTGAATACAGGATAACTGTGTACTAAATGATGGAGGAATGACTAGGATTACCAGATGTCTAGGAAACCCCTTTTTAGGGGACTGTCCAGGTTCCCAGACAGACTTTTCAAAACTCGACAATTTGTCCGGGTTTTTGGAAAGTCCCGAGCTCCAGCTGCATCTAAAGGGCCATAAACAAGCATGTGCAAAGTACATCACACACATCCGCGCATGCTGGAGGCCCTCCAGAAATGGTCTGGAGATCAGGAAAAAAAAGATAATAATAATAATTTTATTTTTATATACCGCCATACCAGAAACAGTTCTAACCGGTTTACAAGGGAAGAGACTGTATATAGACAGCGACATTACAGAGAACTTTCGAAATTACATTGGCATGTTAAGTTTAGTCATGTTTATCTGGAAGTGTTTTTGAAGTACATCAGGTTGAGGTACATCAGGTTGAAGTGGGGCCAGTGTATTTGTTTGAAGAAGACTGAGACCGAGTCGTATTTTCTTACATTGAAGATTAGTTTTAACAGCAGTGTTTTGGATGAGTTGGATCTTGTGGATTAAGGTGGACTTGATTCCCATGTAGGTGGTTGCAGTAGTCCAGTTGAAGTAGTATCATCAGTTGTACAATCAGGGCAAAGTGGTGTTGGTGAAAGTATGGTCTAATTAGTCTTAGTTGTCTCAAGGTGAAGATGGATTTCTTTCAGAGGTTGGAGATTTGAGGTTCCATGGTGAATGTGGAGTCTAGAGTGCAACCTAGGATTTTGGAGGATTCATCTAATCTGGAGGATATTGCCCGATCGAAGGGTGATGTGAGTTGATGCCATTTGTTGGGCAGTGTGGAAGTATAGGACTTTGGTTTTTGCTGTGTTTAGTTTTAGTTTGTTGATTGTTGCCCAGTTTTGAATTGTTCAATATAGATTGAAACTTTGTTAGTGATGTCCATTTGGTTGTTGGTTGTTGGTTGTAGGGATGAGGAAGAAAATGTCATCTGCATAGGACATTATGCTTTTATCTTCAAATTTGATGTTTCTGAGAGAGCTCATAAAAAGGATGGGGGAGAGCGTAGAGCCCTGACGAACACCACAGAAGGCCTTCCAGGGGTTGGAGATATTCTTCTGATGTTCAAAATCCAAATGTTCATATTAAGAGAATTTCATTACTCTACAGATGGAATTAAGCCATAGGAAAGAACACACTGGAGACATTGGGCCTGATAGTCAGACCATGGGAGGAAGGCCAGATAAGTTTTGTGGTTGGTGGTGACCATGGATATTCAGTGCTGGGCTTTTTCTGTGACCAGCATTGAAGTTAACCAACTAAGTCAACATTCAGTGCTGGCTGGTTAAGTTTGTCATGGCCAAAGATAGGCCTACTTTTTACGTGGCCTGATTTGGCTACTAAACTTAGCTGCTCAGTGCAGAAAATTGCAGGTTATTGCATGATATAGCCAGTTAACTTTTAACTGCTAACTGTGAATATTCAGCGGATATAATCAGTTATCTTGCATTTAACCACTTAAGCACTTATTTGCATTTAACCACTTAAGCACTATTTAACTGGTCAGTGCTGTTTCTGGCTGATTGAATAGTGCTGAATATTGGCTGGATTGACAATAGGTCTTATAGAAAATAAAATATACTAAGAATATTTCATCTGTAAAATCCACTGCACTTCTTATCTATTTATTTACAGTATCTGTTTATAGAATATTGAGAATATGAAGTACTGGGCTGGATAACATGAAATACTGATCATTGCATCTGCACCATCACCAGTTAAATTGCACAGGTGCCATGGGAGGAAGTGGATACAGAGCAGAGGTGGCTATTTTCATAATCTGATGATAGAGCAGAGATGATCAATACATCAAGAAAATGAATCAATTCATGAACAGTGATGACAGACTATGAAATTGGCCTCTTTTGCTTTAGGCTATTAACTGCATTTCATATCACTACAGAGAAAAGTATATCCCACTTAGCTGCTTCCACCATTATGAATTTAGTAATGCATTAAAACGCTGAACAAGCAACCACTACTGTAAAGCAAAAATTGAAACAGCATTCAGACACTGATGTGTCTGGAGAGAAATTTGTCCTGCCTAAGGAAAGATTAGGATCTTACCATAGTAATCTTTCTTGTAAAAACGGAAAAACCAACAGAAACTGCAGGCAATGTACAAGATGCAGGCAAGATTTATTGTACCAAATTAAAATGCAGTAATATAAAAACCTTTTTACCAACCAAGGGACCCGACACGGTCCGTGTTTCGGAGAGTACACCTTCGTCAGGGGTCCATGGTCACTGCCAGAAGTGAAGCGCTTCACTTCTGGCAGGGACCCTTAGCGAATTGAACACACAGGCATTTGTTGTTACCCTTATTCTTTGCGGTATATCTTATACCTTATTTACCATGGACCCCTGACGAAGGTGTACTGTCCGAAACACGGACCGTGTCGGGGCCCTTGGTTGGTAAAAAGGTTTTTATATTACTGCATTTTAATTTGGTACAATAAATCTTGCCTGCATCTTGTACATTGCCTGCAGTTTCTGTTGGTTTTTTCCGTTTTGGTGATTTTTTACTGCAGCTTCAGTTGGATTTTTCTGTTAATCTTTCTTGTAAACCCACACTCTATTCCTGAACTCTTGGGTAGTCAATCCCATCTCTCGAGATCTCTTGTAGGAAGCCTCATTTGCATAGTTTTGCTCTTTCTCTCTTACCTCTAGACTGCCCTCCAACTTCCAGTGTGAGACAAAGCAGGCAATCATTCTAGTAGTGGACACAGAAGAAGGAGGGGTATGGGGAAACTCCCTGAGAAACATCTAATCTGCTCATTTTATGAAAATCACAACAAAACATCAAACATCTGGAAACAGAATAAACGATGAACAAATGAACACTGAGAAATCAGCCTGCACTAAGAGTATGGGGCCATATTACCAATAGTCCCCCTGGATTGACGAATATGATATTTGCAGATAGTATTCTTGCTAAGACTGGACAAAGAAACAAGAAGTCCAATTTACCAGTACCCATTAGGCCCCTCCTGTGGGCAGGGCCTTAGGCACATGGGCCCAACCAGCCCATGTGCCTAAGGCTCCACCCACAGGAGGGGCTTAAGGCAACTGGGCCAATTCCAGTTGGCCCAGGCACCTAAGGTCCCTCCTGTGTGTGGGCCTTGAGGCACCTGGGCCAATCAGGCCCTTAGGCCCATCATTCTGAGGGTAGGGGGGTCTCTGGAGCAGGAGGACTTGGGCTCCCTCCTACCCCGACTGAGTCGGGGGAATCGCTGGGGCAGGAGGGCTTGGGCTCCCTCCTGCCCTGATCCAGTTGGGGGGGTCGCTGGGCCTGCCCTGATCGAGTTGGGGAGGTATCCGGAGCAGGAGGGCTTGGGCTCCCTCCTGCCCCAGTCGATCACGGGGCTGCATCAGGGCAGGAGGGTTTGAGCTCCCTCCTGCCTGATCTTGTCGGCAGGGGGGTGGATCGCGACAGGAGAGATTGGCTATCTCTCCTGTCGCGATAGCGATACGAAGTGCCGCAGTTGATGGCACTTCGGGATCATTATGGCTGCAGGGGAGATGAGCCGTCTCTCATGCCACCATCGTTGCTGGAGGGTGGGGGTGGATTCTGTAGCCGGTGTTCTTTTTGACAGGCCAGAATCCAGCTTTTAGGCAAAGGACTGGCTCCTCCTTTGCCTAAAAGCTTTTGTGTTTGGCGTTTGGGACTTAGGCTTTTTTTGTTGATTATATGTTGTAAATGTAAACATAATGGTGGTCTGGGCGTTTAAACAGCTGAATGTAAAGGCAGGCATTATAAAAAAAAAAAACTCCTTTTGGATGTTTTTTTTGAGAATGGATATTTTCCCTGTTTCTACTTCAGCGTTTAGGGCCTAGGCCAAAAGGGGACTTAGACGTTTGTTAGTTTTTTATTATGCCCCTCCACGTGTTTATAGGAGATACATATCACTCTATTTTGAATATTACTGAGTTTTTAGAATCATCTATGAAACTACCTTTTCCATTGGGAATAGACCAAACTTTAGTTTTGAAATCTTATTTCCGTGTAATGGATGAGAAGTTCTTTGGATCAAAAATAAGAATATTTCCTGATTTCTCTAGAAATACCCAGAAATGATGTCAAGAATTCTTGGCCCTTAGGCCAAGAGTACAAGCATGTTCTTGTGCTATAATGTGTGAGAATAAGTCATATATGTTTTTTGAATCCAAATAGCTTATAATTTTTTGTGGTTAGGAAAGAGATGAGAATCCAAATTGTTCCACAACCTACTGACATCGGTTAGATACAGATCGTAGCAGGATGTGTCATGATTATTTGATTATATAGTTCCTTATATTTAAATTTTAGTAATCTTGGATCATAATTTCATAATTGAAGTTAATTATTTTGATGTCTTTAGCACTGTTTCAGCATTTTGTCTTTGTGAGGTGTTATAGAATTACAAATGTATTTCTGTTGTCTCAGTGTTGATTAATGACTTCCAGTTGACACTCGAGCATAATAGCAGCGTGAGCTGTGAGCTCCCATTTCCAACTACAGATTATCAATCAAAAACATTACTTTGGAGCAGCTTTTTCTACACAAGGATTGCTGTTTCTTTTGGTTCCATACTTTCTTAAGCAGTAATTGACAACTGTGATAGTTCTTTTTTCATGGCATAACAAGTTGGCACCACCCCATTTACTACCTTATAAGAATAAAGCACATGGAGTATTTTCTGCCCTAAGGGCCCCTTTTACAAAGCCACGGTAAATGCACCGAAGCCCATTAAATTCCTATGGGTTTCAGTGCATTTACCACGGCAGCATCGCTACTGTGGCTTTGTGAAAGGGGGCCTAAGTCCACAAGTTGCACTATACACAAAGTCCAAATATTTTCTCTAAAACAGTCATGACTTCAAAGGCCTTTCAGCCAACTGAAAACAAAAACACTGTGGAGAAGTAAACTGACCATTTTTACGTAGCCTTCACTGTCAAGGAGTAGGTTTTCCGGTTTCAGATCACGATACACAATTCCCCGATGGTGCAAATAGTCGAACGCCTCAAGGACACAGCCGATGCAGAAGCGCGCTGTCCCTTCTTCGAAGAAGCACCTGCAGGTTTACAGTCAGATCTTATATTCCACTAAAGGTCTAAGAAGCTGATTACAAAAGAAGTACTAGAACAGTAATCTAGGAATTTCCATAATTAAAAAATTATACAAAAACTACTTAATCCAGCATATTGACAACAATAGAAAAATGGCAATTAGCATTCAGTACTTTGGGAAGGTTCAGCAGAAACATAGGCCTAGATCACATGGGTTAAACACAAGGCCCTTGGGCCGAATCCGGCCCGCCTGGCCATTTTATGCAGCCTGCAGTAACTGTGCGCCTGAGACTACACTCTCCTAGAGTCCCAACTCCCCACCTACCCACCGCTGAAATTTTAAAATTTAAAATTTTCAGGCAGCCGACGCAAAGCTAGTCTCCTGCCATCAGCCTGCCCCGAAAGTGTTCTTTCTGTAGCTACCTGCCTACGCGGGAAGAGGAAGATCTGCAAAAAGAACACTTTCTGGGCAAGCCGATGGTGGGAGGCTGGCTTCATGTCAGCTGTGCAAAGATTTTAAATTTTGGCGGCGGGGAGGTGGTAGGTGGGGGAGTAGGGAACTGGGGACTGTTGTACTGTATGATCCAGAGGGAAGGGCGGGGGTTGGGAATGAGAGAAGGACATTATGGGGGCAGGCTACTATTATGGGGGCAGGATCTGGGGCAGAGATTGGGCAAGGTCTGGGGTAGAAATTTCAGCCCCCCCAAACAAAAAAGCATTCTACTGTCTATGCCTTGAATGACTATTTGAATAAAGTTGGAATTAAGTATAGTAACATCTAGGAGGTGAAAATAACCAGGTGAATCACTGGATTGGTGTCTCAGGGTGAGGAAGGATCTATACTTCTACTAAGACTAACCCCCTCTTCTACAAAACCGCACAGTAACGGCCCCGAAGCCCATAGAAATTTAAAGGGCTTTGGGGCTATTGCTGCGCGGCTTTGTAGAAGATGGCATCGAGTGCGGATATCTGAGCAGGTCGCAGTGTATATTGAGAGTTTTTCTTTTTCATTCAACTTACCATGAAGCGCAACTCTGACCTGAATGGCACTTGGACCCCACAGCGCTTGATCCAGCTAACGATACAGACCACTTTTGCCCGCTCAGTTATGGAAATCCAACCTACTTTGGGAGTGAGTCCGGAGATCTCCGGTGAACTCAGCGCAGTAGCTGCCTGGGTGTTTCTGAGCCCGGAGCAGAGGTCAATTCCTCCCCAACCCGGAAATGCTTTGATACAGGGAGATGCAGGAGTTCAGCTGCCCGATGTGGGAGGAATGGACTCCAGCAGAGGAGGTACGCCAGTACTGGAGCTTCAGCATGACAGTGTTGGAAAGCTTGACCAGCTAACCCCTGACACCGTGGAAGGAGAGGTGAGACGTGCTTCTGGAGGGAATAACATCAGTTTTGGAGAGCTTAAACGACCTGAGAAAATTGATATGGAAGCGCTTTGGCAGGCCATATCTATCATGGATGCCAACCTTAAACTGAGTCTTTCATCCATCAAAACTGACTATGGACAATCTATTCCAAGGTTGAGCAGCAGGGAGTGCGACTAACTAATTTAACTGAGAAATTGGGAAACAAGAGGAGAGTTTGAAGGAAGTAAAGTCTGTCCAAATCGAAATGGTTAAGGAAAGATCATTTATTTCTCGCAAGTTGGAAAATTTTGAAAACTCACTTAGGAAAAATAATTTGAGACTTTTGAACTTTCCTAAATGTCCCGTCATCTCTCCCATGGAGATGGTGAGAAAGTACTTTCAAGAAGTCCTAGCCATCCCAATGGAAAATCTACCTCCAATTGTTAGGGCTTGTTACTTGGAGACCTCAAGGGGAGTCAACCCCTAAAGGAAAATCTGAAGATAATGTTGATTTGTCTTTATTTCTAGAAAGTTCCCTTGAGGTAGTTATAGATAGGACCACTCTTCTGCTGATTCTAGCATTGGAAAATGATAGAGAATATGTTTTACGTCTGTATTTCCATCACTTAAATGACAAATTTTTGGGCTCAAATGTTAGAATTTTTCCCGATCTGGCTTTGAAAACCCAGAGATGTAGAAAGGAATTCTTTGCCTTGCAACTAAGAGTCCTGGCCCTTGGGGCTACTTTCTTGCTTAAATTTCCAGAAAAATGTTTTATTTCTTATCAAAGTAAAAATTTCCTTTTTTTTTTTTAGCCTAAACAAGTATTAGATTTTTTAGGGCTAAAAGAAAGGTTGATTGATCTCTTAGTCTTTGATGAATGACCTGTCTACTGGCTGTAGGAGGGATAACCATTCCGTCACTCTATTTTTGAATAACTATTCTGTTAATTGTTAAATTTATTTCTTTTCTTGGTTCTAAATTTGTGGACTGAATAATTGATTATATTTGCAGTATACATTTTAGTGTATATATAGGATAATTTTCCTTTCTGTATTTTCTGATCTCTTTCAAGACAGTAAATGCTTGATAAATTGTAAAAGGATAATAAATAAAAAAATTAAAGAAATAAAAATTTGGTCCGCAACTTAGCATGTGTTTTAGATTTCAGCCTCTTATGTGATTGAGTTTGACACCCCTGGCCTAGATTCTCAAAAACCGCGTTAAAAAGCGATGGGCTGCTATCGCGGCTGTTCTGATAGCGAATTATAAAAAAGCTAGTCATTCTCCCAAAAATGCTCATGTAAATGAGGTTGGTGGAAAGACGCAAAGACTCGCTAAAGCAAATAAAGCTAAATTTGCATGTGCCCATCACTGGCGATAGCGATGGGCACATACACAGAATAAATAAATGCAAAAAGAAAAAACAAACAAAACAACAGCGGGAGAGATGTTCACTCTCTCCTGCTGCCAACACCCCCCCCCCCCAGCAGCAGGAGAGATGCCCACTCTCTCCCACTGCCAAGTGAACTCCCCCCCAGCAGAAGGAGAGATGCCCATTCTCTTCTGCTGTCACACAACACCCCACACACCTCTGACCCCTCTCCACATACCTTGAATTAGATGACTGGGCGGATGCCTACTCCCTCCAACCAGCTGGCCCACCTCTTCAAAATAGGCCTTCCCCTCCCCAGTGCATCCTGGGATACACCAGAGAGGGGCCTGAGTCTCTGATTGACCCAGGTTAAGGCCCCTCCCATGGGGTGTCCAGGCCCGTCAGAGCCTTAGGCCCCTTCCCAGTGCATCCGAGAAGGGGCCTGAGGCTCTGATTGGCTGGACGCGTAAGGCCCCTCCTATGGGGCTTCTGGGCAAATCAGAACCTTAGACCCCTTTCCAGTCCATCCAGGGAGGGGCTTAAACAATCTGGGCCAGAGCCTCAGGCCCTTCCGCAGTGTATCCTAGGATGCACCAGGGAGGGGAAGGCCCATTTTGAAGAGGCAGGCCAGCTGACCGCAGGGAGTAGGCATCCATTCGGTCAGCACGGGGAAGAGGGGTTGGAGGCGGGGGGGGGTTGTGTGGCAGCGGGAGAGAGTGGGCCTAAATCTAAGGCCTAAATCTATTATACAAAGTGCAGCTGATGTGCAGATCAGTTTCTACTAAAATACATCTTTTTCAGCACTTTAACTTATCTTTTCCTAGACCAAGAAATGTGAAATACAGGAAAGTTTTTCAGTCTTCTTTTTCCTATATGGCATCTACTTGATATTGGAAGGCGATTAAAACTGATTTATTTAAGAACTATAGGCCCAGATTCACAAAATTTTAACGAGGTCACAAAACGGGTTTCTGACTGTTTAGCCTGCACGCATTTTAGCGGTGGATTATCAAAACGGCTTATCTCTGTCTTTAGCGATCTTTCTAGCAATCTTTGACACTGCCATGCAAATGGGCTCTTCAACATTAAAATGAGCACTCCAATGGATTCCTTAAAATCACTGAGCCATTTTCTAAGAGCGGTATCGGCTTTTGGCGACAAAAATCAGCGACTGGTCCAGGGGTGTTAGTATAGTGACAGCACTGTTTAAAACCTATATTCTAATCACAAAATAGAAAATAAAATTATTATTTTTTGCCTTTTGTTGTCTCGTCATTTTATTCTTCAAATCATATTGGTTTCAGGCGCTGGCCTCTGTTTTCTTTTGTGTTCTTTTATTTCACTTGCCAGGGTCTCCTGACCATTTAACATTTCTACTTTTTCCATACTCACCATCCATCTTCTATCTCTGTGTATGTATTGTTCCACATGTCCAACTCCCTTCTATGTCTCATATACATCCCTTTCTAGTATTCCCCCCTCCCTCTTCCTTCATCATCTCACCATTCTATGATCCCCTTGCCCTGTGTACAGAGAGATCCAAGGTTCTTCTCTTCCACTCCCTCATCTGCCACATCCATCATTTCTCCCTCTCTCATCCCCAGATCATGTGCAACATTTTTCACCATTGCCCACCAGCCCTATGCCCAAAATTTATCCTTCTATCATCCCTCTCAAAGCACCATTTCACACCTCTCCCTCATTACTATGTCCAACATTCCTCCCCCCTTGCATCCCCTTTAATCTGTCCCTCTGTTCCCTCTCCACCACCATATCCAACATGTCTCCCTCTCATCCTTCTCTTCCCCATGTATCTCTGCCTCACTCTTCTCTCTCTCCATGCCCAACAATTTTCCTCTTTCTTTCTTTCTTTCTTTCCCCATATGCACCATCTCTTTCCCTCTCACTTACACACTCCTGCCCAACAATTCTCCCTTTCTATTCCCTTCCTTGTGTCCCACGTTCATGCCCCCTCCATTCCTTCTGTATTCCAAGTTCATTTCCTCCTCCCCGCCTTCTAGCATTTGTCCCAAATTTGTGTCCCTCCTATGTCCCAATGCACTCCTCCCCCCCCCTTTCTCCCTTTGTCCCATGTTATCCCCTCTCTCCATTACTTGTTCCCTTCAGGCTCATCCAGCTGGGGAAGCCCCCCCCCCTCCGCTGAAGCTGACCCGGAAGGCTTCCCTCCAATGTCAGAGCTGATGTTGGAAGGAAGCCTTCTGGGTCAGCCGGGGCTTCTGCATTCTGCACCCTGCACGTGGCTGACCTTGAAGCCATCTGGCTTCCGAGTCAGCCACGTGCAGCATGCAAGAGCCGCTGCATATATCCCTGCAAATAAGTGCTGCTGAAGGCAGGAAAGAGCAGCCCACCTGGAAGGAGGACTGTTGAGGTACCTGGGATACCTGGCTGACCCAAAAGGCTCTGACATTGGAGGGAAGCCTTCTGGGTTGGTTTTGATGGAGGGAAGCCTGTTTATAAATGGAATCCTGGGCGGTGGCGGCAAACGCTTTGGGTGCAAGGATGGGGGATTGTTCGACCTACGATAGGGAGAGTAGCTGCTAGACTTGCGATGGGAGGGAGCTGCTGCACCCACGATTGCGAGGGGGTTCTGCTGGACACATGAGATTGTGAGGGGGGCTGTGAACCTGGAGGGGTGGGAAGGGAGGCAACTTGCGGCAGATCCTTTACTGCAAGGACAATGCCATTTGCCGCTTCACAGGGCGGTGAATGGCCTTTTCCCCGTACCTGTGGCAATCAGTTGATTTTTTTCCCCTGTTCTGGCGGATTACCCTTGACTACCCACGGCTAGCCGCAGGTAACAATTACCATGTCATTCTCTCATCTTCAATACTGAACAAAATTGATCATTAGATGGAATTGCACATATTGAGAGGGGTAGATTGTACCATAAGGCCTGAGCCAAAAAGAAAAAAGCTGATTTTCGTGTAGACTCCCAGTTTGCTCAAGATAGACTAGGGAGGACAAAATTATTAATTGAGCACAGAAATCTTGTTGCAACTGCCAGATAATCTGGTTTATTGGTTTGAAAAGCTTTATGTGTCAAAATGTCAACACTTTGAACTTGATCCGATATTCAATATTCTCGGGGAGTGGTCTGCAACCTTTTTCATGTGAAGGGCCACAGTATAAATATGAAAAAGCTCTGAGGGCCATCAAGATTTCAAGCTTACTCATACTACTAATTTTGTAAACTGCCTTGACCTGTTTATTCAGACTATGTATTAAACATTAAAAATTAATACCAATATTTAGTCCATAACATTTCAAGGATATATTTTAAAAACTCACTTTATTTTAGATTATCAGCGGTAGCAAATTCTGTAATGAGACACCTAAGTAATACACTTAAGGGACTGTTCGCAGTTACTATATTAAGGGCTACTTTTACAAAGGCATGCTAGCGATTTGAGCTGTCATTAGTTCTAGTCACATAGCACGGGTTTAGCGCGCGCTAAAATCCTGCATGCACTATAAACGCTATCGCAGCTTAGTAAAAGGAGCCCTAAATGTTGATTTTACAGCACATTCACAGTTTAAAAAAGTCTGTTCACACAAATGAGTGGAGCCAAAAAATGAAGAAACTTTTCTTACACGTGCATCTAAATATGATTCCTGTTTTTGACCTGATCTATGGCCTTATGTATTTACGCACCTACTGTGCATGTGTAGTAGGTCCTATACCTGTCTTGAGGTGACCTACATACATGCCCAGCCTATAGCAATCTTTTAAAAAACATTTAGGACCCCTTTTACAAAGCCACAGTAGCAATTTTCGCATGGGAAATGAGACACAGCCCTTTCAATTCCTAAGGACTCACCACCGCAGCTTTGTAAAAAGGGTCCTTGAATGGGCAAGATTGAAATAAATATATTTACAGGATCTGAAGAACATTTCAGCCAACTGTTTGAGGGCTGCAATGGAGGACTTCAGCAGTCACAGCTGCCCTGGAGCCATGTGTTGGAGACCAAATTAGAATCCCATAATTGGAGCTTGTCATCTAGAGCAGGGATAGGCAATTCCGGTCCTTGAGAACCACAGGCAGGTCAGGTTTTCAGGATATCCACAATGAATATGTATGAGATGGCTTTGCATGCACTGCCTCCTTGAGATGCAAATCTATCTCATGCATATTTATTGTGGATATCCTGAAAACCTGACCTGCCTGTGGCTCTCGAGGATCAGAATTGCCTACCCCTGATCTAGAGGCATGGTTTGAAAACTGCTTGTGAATTTTTCTGAAAGAAAAGGGAAAATGTGTCAGTAACCCAAAGTTTTAGTGACTCACATTACAATTCTGAAAGAGAGAAAGAAAATGATCAGACCATGAGACTGGGAGGCAGGAGAAATCAGATAATTTAAATGTGAGATGACCAGATCTAAAGTATACCCTGCAGAATGTGTTGCCATAAGAGCATGCTGTGTAAGATGGAGGTCAGTCAAAAGTGACAAAAAATGGATAGCTCTAGCTTAGTTCAGAGTATCCATATGAATATTAAAGTCTCCCATAATGATCAAATTATGGAATTTAACTGGCTTCAGCTACACTCTGGTACTCCCTTTCCTCTTGTTTCGGTGGTGGAGGACTATCAAATAACAGAACATGTAGTATGGGTTTAGAGATTATTTCAATCACTAGAAGTTCTGGATAAGAAAAATCATAGGCATAAAGTTCAGTGACTGTCAGAGAGTTTACATAAATAATTGCTAGGCTACCTCCCCATTTGCTTAATCTGGAGGCAGATACGACAGGATAATTTGGGGGTAGGCATTGAATGAGATATGATTGTTCTTCTTGGTGTAACCATGTTTCCATAATGCTAGTGAGGGAAGGTGTGGCTCACCGGTAGAGCTGCTGCCTCTGCACTCAGAAGTTGTGAGATCAAATCCCAGTGCTGTTCCTTGTGACCCTGGGCAAGTCACTTAATCCTCCAGTGCCCACCACTCTGAAATCTCCCCATGTGTGTGTATGATGTCATTGCGTCGCAGCCTCGCATGCGCGGATGCCCTCCTGCTCAATGAGAGCAGGCAGCAGGGGGATGGGACTGGGGCATAACGGGCTGTGTGTAGGGGTCTGGGTTTTACTAAGGTAAAATATGGTAACCCTAATTAAGCATGTACCACAACAAAGGAAAAATAAAAACAGAAATGTATTTTTTCTTCTACTGAATAAAATACAAAGATATTTGTATTTCACATTTCTTAAAGTTAACATATTTTAACTAATAAATTCAAAAATAAAACACTTTTTTTCTCTCTTTGTTGTCCGAGCATTATATTTTTCAAAGCACGTTGGTCTCAGTTTCTCTTTTTTCCTTTCATGCCTGTCTTCCTCGCTCCTTCCAGTGGGTGCTATCCATATGTCCTTTCTCCAATTTCCTCCTATCTTCTTCCATTCTCTCAATACATCTGTCTCTGACATATTTCCTCTCTGTCTTTTCTGTTTGCCTGCTCAGATTTCACCATCTCTCTCTCTTCAGTCCTCTAGCTATATTTCATTTACCTGTGAACTTTCCATTTCCTCCTCTCATCCCCAAGTTCTTCTGTTTCACTCTTTCCCTAGCCTTCTATTTCTTTCTGTTTCATTCACTCTCCATTAATACACCTTCAACATCTATACTTATCAATCTCCTTTCACTCATCTTCTTGAGAATCCCCCTGGACTCTCCCACATAGTTCCACATACCAAATATCTCTCCTTCCTCCTCCTTCCCACAACCATGTAACCCAGCATCTCCTCTCTCATCCTTCACCTTCCTGTCCCTCACTCTCCTCAATCCCTATGATACAGCATCTCCCTGTCCCTTTTCTTTCTTCTCTCTATAACATTTTTGTAAGCAATATTGCTGAAGGGCTGTCAGGTAAGATTTGCCTCTTTGTAAATGATATCAGTGGCATAGTGAGGGTAGGAAGCGCAGGGAGGGGTAGCACCCTCCTCTCTGCCCTCACGCCACATTCGCACCCTCCCTTCCCCCTGTACCTCTTTAAATCTTCACCAGCATGAAGCCATCTCTAGCTTGTTACTCACATCAGCATTGGCTTTCCCTCTACCATCACTTCCTGGCCCCGAGACCAGGAAGTAATTTCAGAGGGGAGCCAGGCCGGCGCAAGCAGCAGGTCAAAGTTGCTCATGCTGATGAAGATTTAAAGAAGTGAGGAGTATGGAGGGCATGAGCGTGGCATGGGAGGTGGACATAAGAATATAAGAATAGCCTCACTGGGTCAGACCAAAGGTCCATCAAGCCCAGCAGTCCATTCCCACGGTGGCCAATCCAGGTCAGCAGTACCTGGCCAAAATCCAAAGAGTAGCAACATTCCATGCTACCGATGTAGGGCAAGCAGTAGCTTGCTCCATGTCTTTCTCAATAACAGACTATGGACTTTTCCTCTAGGAAATTGTCCAAATCCTTCTTAAAACCAGCTATTCTATCCACTCTTACCACAACCTCTAGCAATGCATTCCAGAGCTTCACTATTCTCCAAATGAAAAAATATTTCCTCCTATTGATTTTAAAAGTATTTCCTTATAACTTCATTGAGTCTCCCCTAGTCTTTGTAATTTTTGAGAGTGAAAAATTGATCCACTTGTTCCCGTTCTACTCCACTCAGGATTTTGTAGACTTCAATAATATCTCCCCTTAGCCATCTCTTTTCCAAACCGAAGAGCCCTGACCTTTTTAGTCTTTCCTCATATGAGAGGAGTTCCATTACCTTTATCATCTTGGTCGCTCTTCTTTGAATCTTTTCTAGTGCCGCTATATCTCTCTTGAGATAAGGAGACCAGAACTGAATGCAATACTCCAGGTGAGGTTGCACCATGGAATGAAACAGAGGCATTATAACATTCTTAGTCTTGTTAACCATACCTTTATAAATAATTCCTAGCATCTTCTTTGCTGTTTTGGAGAGGTGCCGGCACCCCTACCAAGACGGCACCTGGGGTGGTCCACCTCCCCACTTACTACGCCATTGGATGATAGCAAAATCTGCAACAGACACCCCTGATAGTGTGGATAACATGAGGAAGGACCTAGCAAAGCTTGAAGAATGGTCTGAAATTTGGCAGCTAAGATTTAATGCTAAGAAATGCAAGGTCATGGATTTGGGCTGCAAAAACCAGAGGGAATGGTACAGTTTAGGGGGTGAAGAACTTTTGTGTACGAAAGAGGGATAGGATTTGGGTGTGATAGTACCTGATGATCTTAAGGTGTCCAAACAGGTTGAAAAGGCAAAGGTGAAAGGTAGAAGGATGCTAGGGTGCATAGGGAGAGGTATGGCCAGTAGGAAAAAGGAGGTATTGATGCCTCTGTACTGTATAAGACTCTGGTGTGACCTCATTTAGAATATTGAGCACAGTTCTAGAGATAGCACCTTGAAAAATATATAAATAGAATGAAGTCAGTTCAGAGGAAGGTAACTAAAATGGTTGGTGGTCTTTACATAAGGTGTATGGGGACAGACTTAAAGATCTCAGTATGTATACTTTGGAGAACATATGATAGAGAGGTTTAAGTACCTATGTGGCACAAATGTGCACAAGGCGAATCTCTTTCATTTGAAAGGAAGTTCCAGAGTGAGTGGGCATAGGACGAAGTTAAGAGGTGATAGGCTCAGGAGTAATCTAAGGAAATACTTTTTTACAAAAAGGGTGGTAGATGCATGGAATAGTCTCCCAGCAGAGGCGGTAGAGATAAAGACTGTATCTGAATTCAAGAAAGCATGGGGCAAGCATGTGGGATCTCTTAGGGAAAGGAGGTGATAGTTGATCCAGTAGATGGGCAGACTGGATGGGCCATCATGTTAGTATGTTTCTACCCCTATGTTCCAGCATTTTCCTGTTCCATGTTTTCCCCTTCTATCCTTATAGTCCAATAACTCCATGTTCCTTCTCTCTCCCATTCCTCCTTATGGTCCAGCAGCTCCTTGCCCCCTCTTTCCCATTCCCCATAAAGTGTAACTTTAATGTTCAGTAAAGCTGTAGCTTGGAGCCCTCTCCTTATGAATCCAGTTCATAACCCTTTTCTGCTCTCAGCCCCTTGTGGCTCCAGCACCTCACCTTCCTCTGTCTTGAAACTTTCCCATGACTCCAGCACCTCCAGTTCCCCCGTGTCATACTGCTTTAGAATATCATCTGTACATTGTTTATATCTTTTTCACAACTAAAACAAAAATTAGATTACATTAGTGATTTTTATTCCGCCATTACCTTGCGGTTCAAGGCAGATTATAGAAGAGGATTTCTGGACATGTCCAGAGGTGTTACAGAGTAGAGCAGGTTGCTTCATGGATTTCTTGAATAGAGGGTTTTTATTTCTTTTCTGAAAGTTTTGTAGGCTGGGGTTGTGATTAGTAGATTGGAGAGTTGGTGGTCTAGTTTTGCTGCCTGTGTGGCTAGAAGGCCATCGTACAGATTTTCCGTTTGATGTCTCTGATTGGAGGGTATGTGAATGGTGTCTGGGTTCTCCTGTGTATGGTTGTGGTAGTTTGGATTAGGCGGTTGTTCAAGTAGGCTGGGCTGTCACCATTTATGGATTTAAATAATAGACAGTAGAATTTAAATAGTATTCTTGCTTGAATTAGGAGCCAGTGTGAGTCGAGGTATGCCTCGGTAATGTGGTTGTGTTTTCTTAGTGAATAGATTAGTCTCAGGGCTGTGTTTTGTTTCAGGGCAGGGGAGATAGAGGATGTTGCAGTAGTCGAGGAGACCTAGGACTAGGGACTGGACCATGAGCTGGAATTGTTTTCTGTCGAAGAATTTTTGAACTTGCCTTAGATTTCTCATGACCGCGAATGATTTCTGTATTGTTTTGTTGATTTGTGGTTGCATGGTGCAGTATCTGTCTATCATCATTCCCAGAAGTTTTAGAGTGGGTTGAATGGGGTATGTGATTGAGTTTATTACTAGGTTTGTTATGGTTGGGGTTTTATTTTTTCCGAGAAGTATGAATTTTGTTTTGTCTGGGTTCAATTTTAGTTTGTGGTCTTTCATCCATGTTGCCACTGTTTCTAGAGTTCTGTGTAGTGTGTCTGTCATGGTGGGCGTTGGCTGATCAAAAGGAAGGAGAATGGTGATGTCATCTGCATAGCTATAGGAGGGGGTTCAGCCTATTTTGTCTAGGTAGGTGCTGAAGGATGCAATGTAGAGATTGAAGAGTGTTGGGGATAATGGGCAATCCAAAGTGTGACTGGTGACAAACATCAGACATGGAAATCAACTGTCATCTCACTAGTAAGCAGACCAGATTTTAAATTATACCTCGGTTGTTATGCCTCCTGCAGCCTTACCCTGGTCCTAACAGGGCTATAAATTATGCTTTATGGAATTCAGTGTTGTTTTAGGACCTTACTGCCAGGACATGTGAGACAAGGATTTTGGAAAATGTAGTCTGAGAAAGTGTATAAACTGTATTTCCATTGGTCTTTATTCCCTCTCAGCTAAACTTGGACTCTTTTTGTCTGTTATCACTTCCTGGCTATCTGTGACCTCTGCCTGACAAGGTCACTCAAGGTGTTTCCTTTCCTCGGCCACCTAGAGCTAATCTCAGCTTTTATTGGCCTCTCTCTAGTGCCCCCCCTCCTCTTGTCTGGTGGGCTTCCTACAGTACCTGTGTGCCTTTGCAGTCTTGTTGTTACCCTCTGCTGGAGCTCACCTCTGACCACACATTCTGGCCACATGGTTTATGGCCGCATGGCAATTTAGGCCACCCTGATGCTTCTCTTTGTTTAGAGCAACACCATTTTCACCTCTCTTTCCAACAAACCTTTCGTAAAAATCAAACTGTTACCCGCTCTAGCTCTTGGACTTTCAGTATTTGCCTCTCCCTTTCCCCCTATTCATCTAACCTAATAAATAAATAAATAAATAAATAAATAAAGAAGCTGTACCCAGAGGGATTATTTCCATCTATCCTCTGAGAAAACTCCACAACTGTGAGTATCTATGTTATATTTACTCAATAAAGTATATCTCAGAAAAAACAGGAAAAGTATCTGCATTTGAATCTGCCTAGAGAGGTTTAACTCCACTTAAAATATGACACGTGATCTGGGATTGCATCGTATTAAAGCGGCAAATCCTTTTTTTGAAGATAATTGGGACTGGCTCTCGGTGTCTCAATACAATCGCTAGCTGGTGGCTCTGCAGCCGCAGGGGGACTACAACTACCTTCTGTCTCTGTGGACTCGGGACTTGGGTTGCCGTCCTCGGGTTGCATCCTTGTCTCCATTGGTGCAACAGATACCCAGGGTGGTGCAGAGCGCTGAGCTCCAGGAATGTCAATTTAGGGTCCTTCATCGGGGTTGTTTCTCAGAAGCAGGCCTTTCAATTCGGGTGTGCCTCTACCTCTACGTGTTTGAAATGCCACCGGGTTGATAACTCTCTGGCACATGGTCTGTGATCATGTGTGGTCATTGCTGCCTTTTGGCTAGAGGTTCGTTGTTATTTGCAGACCCTGGTGGGCTATGCCCTTCCCTCTCAGGTGGAGGGGATCCTCTTTTTGGCTATGGTTTTTTTGGGTGGGCTCTCTGCTGGGGATTCTTTACTTATTCGCAAGGGCTGTATAATGGGTAAGAAATGTATTTTAAATCATTGGCTCCAGCTCTGAGAGACTGACGTTCACAATAACTCACATGTCTCGCAGAACACTCCAGAGCTCTCCTCCCAGGCACACTTCCAGCAGCATATATACATACTTAGAGTCTCGAAAAGTCCTGTAGAGTCTGCAAGACAAAAACAACTTATACTTGCTGTGGCAGATACAGATCCTGTGAAGAGAAAACAAACTCTCAAGGTTAAATTCTTAAATATCCCTTTATTTCTGATTCTGAAGTGTGTAGAGATACTGGAGAAAAGTGGAGGGGCATAATTGAAAAAAAAAGTCTAGGTCCCCTTTTGGCCTAAGGCCCTAGGCGCCCATAGTGGGCAGCAGGGAAATGTCCATTCTTGAAAAAAAAAAATCCAAAATGTGTTGGGTTGTTTTTTTTCAAGAATTGCCTACTTTTATATTCAGGAGTTTAATCACACAGACCGTCATTACGTCTACCTTTAAGACCTATTTTTGAAAAAAAAATCACCCAAGTCCCAAACGCCCAAAACAAGACCTTTTAGGCATGGGAGGGACCAGTTTTTTGCCTAAAAGCATGATTCTCTAGAGATGCCCAATCCCTCCTGCTACGATCCCCCTTGAACCCCCCTCCCCACAAGCAACGCAGCAGTAGGGATGCTCAGTCCCTCCTGCCGTGATCCCCTGCAAATCCCCCCCCCCCCCCGCAAGTAATGATATGAAAATACAAATTAGAGGTGAATGAAGGGATCTATGAAGTCCAAAAAGCTTTTAACTCATACACGAAGACTCATACTGAATTTTGATTGAATTGATACTTTGATGATTCTGATATCTATTAATCCATTAAGATTGTGACGATTGATGATTAAAATTGGTAATGAAGGAGGATAGGTCTATTAAACCTGAAATATACTGGGGAGAGTGGCCAAGATGGCAGCACTTACTAGGCGTTTGTGAGAGCGCTCTTGCGGAGTTGCTGGTGTATTTTTTTTCCTGCATAGATATGCCACATAAACGAAAGGGTAGTGTGAAGGCTGTTTTCTCCTCGATGCCTTCGCTCCTTGCCAGTCAGCAGACGATTGAGCATTTCATTCCTGGCATCTGTTCAAGAGTATGGGAGTCGATTCCCGTGGCAAGTGAGGGTGGAGAAGGCCTAACTTAGCAGGAGCATGAGATCTAGTTGTCACCCCTGTAGTCAGTTCCACCTCCCTGTCCAACAGTCGCCACTACTGCAGAGGTGGAGAATCATGCTGCCGGACAAGCAACACGAAACTCCACAGAGGTAGATGAACTTCTGCAGATGGAAACTATTTCTGGGAATTTGAGCCCCTCCAGTGAGGTTACACTTGCAATGATTTGAAAAATGCTTCATAAATTGGATGCAGTGATATTGAAGGTGTCTAGTGAGGTACTTACTCTGGGGGGGGGGGGGGGAATTGACAAAATATCTAGAACTTTGGATCAAGCTAATACTGAGACAAAAAATTCAATTTCAAAAATACAAGCTGAAGTCCAGTGTCTTCAGGATTATAAAGTTTTGGCGATTAAAGATAATACAGTGTTGCATAGAAAAACTGCGAACATTGAAAACTTTAATTGAAGATTAAATGTACAAATTTTGAATTTCCCCATAACTTCTGGGATCTCCTCGTATGACATGTTTAAAGCATATTTGGTGGAAATATTAAAATATTTTTCTGACCTTATTCCTCCAGTCAGTAAGATGTATTATCTTCCACTATCTTCTAAACATTCCCAAGAAGTTATGGAGAAAGGAAATACTCAATTTCCTTAGATAGACTTGGAAAATTATCAGCTATTCTGGAAACTTCCATCTCAGATTCCTCAAACAGAACGACTTTGTTGGTATCTTTTGTCTTTCAGCAGGACTTGGAAGCCTTTATGAAACAATATTTTTGTTCGTCTAAATAATTATTTCATGGTAAAAGAGTCTGGGCGTACTTAGATGTTACCAAAACTAAGCAAGAAAGAAGAAAGCAGTTTCTTTCAATAAAACAAGAGACAAGGGCATTGGGGGGCTACCTTTTTATTGGATTACCATTGTAAAATATGCAGATGTGAAGTATGTGGTTTTTTTTCTCCCTGAGCAATTGAAGGCATTTCTGGAGTTAAAGAGAATCGCCTCAACATAATTGAATGAAAAGTAATATGGGACAGATTTATAGTGCTATAGCCTTTCCTTAAATGATATACTTTAGAAATTGTCTTCTCTTTATTTCCTTGCCTTACTCCCTCTTCAATAACTGTGGTCTAAGGAAGATAAAAGCTAATTTGTATGTTATCAAAATGTAAAATTAACAATTATACTTTTTATTTTCTTGTAACTCATGTTGAAATATGATAAATAAATAAATAAATCTGAAATATACTGAGATCATGGTATGCACAGGTTCATTGGATATTGTGGGCTAGGTTATGAGGTGGGATGCTGAATTAGGAATAGTTAGAAGTTTGTATGTTAGCAAGGTATATTGCTTCTGCTTACTGATACTTATGGGGAATTAAGGAGGCATCTAAAAACATATATGTTCTTGAAGTACTTAGGTAGCTGATCTGTAAAAATTATATTATGCAATAATCAGATCTTTTTAGGGCTTTTAGTATTTGGCTTTTAACTTCTTTAGTTTTATTCAATTTTGTTGTATTTTTAACTACTGTAAACTGCATAGAACTTTACGGCCTTGCGGTATATAAACTGTTATTATTATTATATTGTAATTGATCATTTTTTTAATCCACTTTGAATTATCATCTTAGAAGCAGGATATTGTCACAGCGAAACTCCAGTGAGCTCCAACCGGAGTCCAGAAATACAGAATTCTGATAGTATAAGAGCCATGCCAATCCAGGTTTCTGATAAGCCCATTCCAAAGCCCAGACAGAAACAGGACAGGGGCACACATGTAAGCAACGGTTCATAGACAACTCGGCGAAAAATTTTTTTAGGGAAAAAGTTAAGTTTACAGTAAAATGTGGAGGGTTACAACCCCCCAAAACCCCACAACGCCGGCGCGATCTCTATTAAGTAAACTGGGGGGGCTCCCCAACAAAACCCCCTGTCGGAGCCCCTAAAAACTGTAATTTTCTGCGTCGCGCGCCTCCGCGCTGCGCTCAATTGTCTGCGCACTTTTGACCTGACACCGTAAGCAACACACTTGGCAAAGAGCATGCAGCAACAAATACCTACTTAGCCTTTTCTAACCAGTTGCCAAAGAAAACAAAGTCAGTGCAGGGAGTTATTTCTAAGACGGAGAAAATAAAGCAAGAGCCAGTTAAAACTCCACAGTATGCAAGGCAGAAAACTGGGTCAGACAGCTTAACTTCTTCCCAGAATGTTCAGCCAATCAAGAAGTAATACACACCTAAAGCTAGCCTTAATTGTCCCACAGTGCAACAGCAAAGGGGGTGTGGTGGAGAACAGAGCAGAGTCAGTCAGCAGAAGCCAGACCAGGAAGGCAAGCCACACTGGTTTCGGAAACAGGGTCCAGCCAGCAAAGAAAAGCCATATAGACCTGACTTAGAGCCCAAGATAGAGTATCCTGACCCAGAGTTATAGGAGGAGGCTATGTCAGTGTGTTCTGAAGATGCTGTAACATGGAATAGAGAAGAGGGACTTTGAGGAAAGCCCTTCTGAGAATGTTTCTGAAGAAAGTATGCTGGTGGATTAAAGGGGGTTGAAATACTTGAGTGTTTAGCCATGAGAAGCACTGCCTGAAGAATGTGCATGTAGTGCAAAGACTGTGTGCTTTGAAGACCCAGAACTCATAAAGTAGCTGAAAGTTTGAGAAGATACTGCTCTGACAAATAGCAATACAATGTTAAGACTATGTTTTCAGGGATAAAAGAAAGTACTTGCTGTGGGTTAAACACTAGAAAGGACTTGTTCTATAGTAATGAAGAAATGCTTGATTTTGAAACTTTAAAATCCGGAATGGGATTGTTGGATGGGATTAGAACAGCTAATCTTTTGGGCGGTTTGATCCCAAATCACTGAGTACTGACCCAGTGCAGGCTCAGTGGTCTTCAGGCCTTTCTACAAAGGACTGGTAGAATTGACAAATGATAAAAGTTCAGGAAGAGTTTAATAGCTGTTGCGTATAGAGGTTTTACCTGGGATTGCTGAAGTTGCCCAAGACCGAAGCATGTAGAATGGGACATTAAACTGTATGAATTCCAGAAAAGCAATAGTCTAAAAGGGATACTTCACTGAAGGATTGTGTGATGTGTTTAAGCAGCATCAAAGAAAATAAGTTTTTTTGTTTGGAATTCTTTTTCCCTCTCATATCCTAGACTAATGTTTGAACTATGGCAGCAAAAGTTTGGGACCTAACTGGTGGGGGTAAAACCCCCTATCTTGGATGGCTGCATCAGAACTATTTTGAGGATACAAATGTCCCAACCCTGTCCTTTAATGTGAAAAAATAAAAAAGTTGCAGAAGTTCAAACGTAACTTTTTCAGACTGCTTATGGATCCATGACATGTAAAATCAGCCATTCTCAACATTGTGGATCGTCTCTTTTAGTCATTTTTTTCCAGAGATGGTAAAATATGCTATGGGATCTACAAATTTTATAATAGGGTGCCAATGTGAAAAGTCTGAAATGGCTTCTGTTAGGTCTATTGTTTAAAGGCAACATAGATTTATATACACTTCTCTCTCCGTATTCGCTGTGATAGGGGATTAACAGAACCGCAAATATAGAAAAACCGCGAATAACTTTTTCATATGTTATTTGCTGTTTTCTATTAAAAACCATTGTGAATATGGTGAAACCGCGAATAACATAGTGGGAGACCTGGCCTGTTCCTGAAGCAGAGGCAAAACACGGTGAAGAAAGTGCTGGGAATCAGCGATTTTCTCTATGCAAACTGATGTAATTTGAGGGGAGGAGCCAGCAAGCTAAAAACTGTGAATAATCAAAACTGCTATTGCTGAAACAGCGAATACGGAGGGAGAAGTGTATGCATTTATAAAACAAGCTCCTAAATGGCCCATAGCAGTGTACAAATGCTCTAAGACAAATTTACACCTATTCTGAGGAAGATGTAAATGTGTACATATACTCTATGAATGTGATTTTATCAAGAATTTTTCACATGTAAATGACTTTTTATGAGTATAACATTGGAACATAGTAAATAATGGCAGGTAAAGACCCAAATGGTCTATCCAGTCGGCCCAACCGTACACACTCTATAAATTAAATTGTCCTTTAGTTTTTTTAGATATTTCTGGGCCAGAAATCCAGAGCTCTGCCCAGTACTGTGCTTAGGTTCCATCTACTTGAGCCACCGCCAAAACTCACTCTAACCCATCTATACCATTCTAGCCGTCGAAGCCCTCCCCAGCCCATCTTCAACTGAATGGCCATATATAGGATAAGGACCGTGCAAATCTGCCCAGTACTGGCCTTAGTTCTTCAATATATACCCATTATTTTCTGATTAGAGATCCTCTGTATTCATCCCATGCTCTTTTGAACTCTGTCACCATTTTCCTCTCCACCACCTCCCTTGGGAGCACATTCCAAGGCATCAATCACCCTCTCTGTTAAAAAGAATTTTCTAACATTACTCTTGAGTCTACCACCCCTCAACCTCAAATTATGCCCTCTAGTGAAAAGAACGAGAGGGCACTCGTAAAGTTAGAAGGGAAAAGATTCCGTACAAACGTAAGGAAGTTCTTCTTCACCCAGAGAGTGGTAGAAATCTGGAACGCTGTTCTGGAGGTTGTTATAGGGGAAAACACCCTTCAGGGATTCAAGACAAGGTTGGATAAGTTCCTACTGGAATAGAACATACGCAAGTAAGGCTAGACTCAAATAGGGCACTGGTCTTTGACCTAAGGGCCCCTAAGTGAGCGGACTACTGGGCATGATGGCCCACTGGTCTGACCCAGCAGCGGCAATTCTTATGTTCTTTACCATTTTCCTTTCTCTGGAAAAGATTTTGTTCTATGTTAATACATGGGCTTTAATGAAATTACACCAAAATTTTGTGTGTACAAGTAGACACTGTGACAAGAAGGTAGATATGTATTTGTGACCCAATTATAGGTGATCTGGAACCAGAGTTTGAGCAGAGCATAGATGGAATCATGATATTTACACGTTGTTTTATAAAATATGAATGTACTTTATTCATGTACATTATACTTCCTTCTGGATAGGCATAAAAGTCCACACCTTCATTTTAGCCACAATTTCTGCAGGTTTCATGAAATAATTGTATAAAGGCACACAGATGTCTTTGTGTGTGTTTATAAAATAGGTTTTAAATAGGAGTCTACTTGGCCTATCCATCTAAGTGATCTGTTATAAAAGTTAGTGTTCACATGTGTGCTAATGTATTTTTTAAATATGCACATATATTTCAATTTTGCCCTGGTTCCACTCAAACTACATTCCTGGGAACACCTACACATAAAGGCCCGGATTCTATATAGTTCAACCCAGGTTATGAAAAGCACAGATTTACAAGTGCAATTTAATTGTTTAAGAAGCTAAACAGTGCCAATAATTGGCAATTCATACCTAATAATTGGTGCTAATTAGGAGTTATGTGCTTAAGTTTCTAAGCACATGCTATAAAGTGGTGTGCATAAATTCTACTGTGTGAATCTCAAAAGGGGCCTGGCCAAGGGAGGAACATGGGCTGGTCATGGGCATTCCTAAAAGTTAGGTGCACTGTTATAGAATACGCCTGATCTATACACAACTTAGGCACAGGTATTTAGGCCTGGTTTTTATTGATCTAAATGGGTACGCCTAAATGTTAGTCATGGATGCAAGTGCTAAGCATGATTCTATATATGAGCACATAACCCCAGTCCTTCGGAAGTTGCACTGGTTACCAGTAGCACAGAGAGCTCAATATAAAGTAATCTCAATTGTTCATCAAACGCTTTACCATCCAATACCTTTATATTGTAAGCAATTGCTGATGTGATACTTTCCTGGTAGAGCATTGCATTCAGAAAATGCCATGTTACTTGAAACATCGACGAAAGTGCGATATACTGAGACTTAGAGCAGCTGCTTTTTGTGTGGCAGGTGTTAAAATGTGGAACGCGTTGAAGGGGCAATTGCGCCTATGTGCTGACAGATTGGCATTTAAAAAACTATTGAAAATGCAGCTATTTGTATCTGCTTTTGTGTAAGGAAAGATTTTTATTTGTACAGGTAACAGATGGAAGTGGGCAAGAAATATCATGAAGACTCATCTTTTTGTAATGTTGATTTTATAATAAGTATGTTTTATATGGAAACTATCTAGATATAGTTGGTAAATTAAAAAAATAGAATTTTATAGAATTACATATGCGCCATTCTGGTCAGCGCCGGTTTTTTAGACATCATATATAGAATTTGGGGGAAATTGCATAATAGTACTATACTATATTATACAAAGGGGTGCTGATAAGTTTTTGACTTTTCCTATTTCACCTACTTTTAGACTAATAATACTTTCATCACATCAAAATGTATTGTTTCATATGTGTCTGACGTAAATTTCATAATTGTAGCCTGATTATTTAATTATTTTTATAGATCTGAAGTGAAAATGGCGAAAACAATGGAGTGTTTCTAGCTCGTCTAATCCTCATCATAACAACTATTGCAAATACATATAACAAAGCCCTAAAAGCTATCATGCTACAACTTCATAGAATTTCTTGAACAGATAGTGTTTCAATAACTTCTGAAAATTAATATAAATAGGATCAAGACAAGCATATAACGGTAACCAATTCCAAATTTTCACCACATAAAAAGGAAAATATTTCTTATAAATAGACCTGTATCTTGGACATTTAGTTAGGGTTACCAGACGTCTGGGAAAACACAGACATGTCCTCTTTTTAGAGGACTGTCCAGGTACCCAGACAGACTTTCCAAAAGCCAGCAGTTGTCTGGGTTTTGGAAAGTTCTGGCCGTGTGTGGAGGGCCTCTGAGCATCCGCAGGTGTCACATGCATCTGCATATGCTTGGAGGACCCCGAACATGGCCTGGAGGTCAGGAATAATGAGATGAGGCTTTCATGGGCTGAGTTTGGGGTAGAATGGGGTGGGGCCAAAGGCGGTACAGGGTGGGGCTTGGGGCAGAACAGAGAGGGCCAGGGATAGAACAGGGTGGGGCCAGGCATCTGGGATTTCGCTGAGAAAAATATGGTAACTCTACCTTTAGTAGTTGAAAAAGTCAAAAGCGACTGGGCAGAGTTCCTGCTGATAAAAAGATCATAATAATAAAACTCAAGGAGCAAAAATCTAAGGGGCCTTGCCAAATAAAGATTTATATGCCAAGTAACATATTTTGAACTCAACTTGAGCTGACACGGGAAACCAATGAAGCTTCATCGACAAAGGTGTAACATGATCACATTTCATCTTACCAAATATCAGTTTTGCAGCTGTGCTCTGAATTAAGTCCATTGTAGTTTAAATGAGATTCCCAAATATAAAGAGTTACAATCATCTAAAGACAATAACATCATCTGCACCATCAACCTAAAATGGTCCTGATGAAAATAAGACCAAACTGATTTCAGTTGCTTACGTACAAGGGCGGATCAAAAATTAAAGGCAATTATTCCATTACATGATAGCTGAAACAGAGCTAGTAAAATGCAACATATGTACTCGTACATTGCCTTTTGGATAGTTCATCCAGACACAGTGCAGTGCTCGACCTTTAGTTGTGTGGCAGCCACGAGGCCGGAAACGTTGATGCTCCATTGCAAGAGTGCAATATCGAAGAACAATGTGCAGTAGTGTGCTTTCTTTGGGCAGAGGGAAATTCACCCTTGGATATTGACTCAGTATGGATATAGCACCATGAATCACTAAAGATTTATGAGTGGGTAAAAAGGTTTAAAGCAGAAAGAGTAGGTGTAACCGACAAAGGTCGTTTGGATCGCCCATCAACATCGCGCATACAAGAGCACATTGACAGGGCAATCCCCCTTACAGCCCAGATCTGGCGCCTAGTGATTATCACATCGGTCCACTGAAGGAGATGCTGCGAGGTCGTGGATTCACCTCTGATGATGAAGAAAAGGAAACACTGCTCACCTGACTTCGGGAGCAGTCGAAAAACTTATCTGCAGGAATGCAGAAGCTAGTTGAACAATACAACAAATGCATCATCTTGCATGGGGACTATATGGAAAAGTGATATGTTCATTTGCTCACAGCTACTTCTATTAAAGTCGTAAAATGTATTTTGCCTTTACTTTTTGATTTACTCTCATAGAAAGAAACTGGCACTGTCTTTTGGTGTGCCAGCTTTTAAATGCATATACCCATGCCTAGTTTTGTAAGAGTCTGCTTCCTTATGTAAAGCATTTTACATGCAAAAAAAATTTATAAAATGATCCCCTACCATTAGGCGGTCATTTGCATAGCTAGCTATATATGACCCATACATAGCAAAGCAACTTCTTTAACAGCAATCAGTGATACCCAGAGGTTTGCAAACTTCCCAGGCACATGTGAAAAGAACTGGGTGAAAGAATATGCTGTCACCTGATGATGAATGGTGAGTTGATCTGCTGCAGGATATTCTTCTCCCAGTAGACATGTTCCTGTTGGTGTGTCTCTACAATATGTTTCTTCTTAATGCACTTAAGGGCAAAGGTTATGTCTTCATTCTTAAGCTTCACCTGAAATAACAAAGAAAGGAACTGGATTCTAGCCACAGAGTTAGCTAGGTTTTGCACTAATACATTAAGCAAGCTTGTGTGTTTTTGTGTGTACGCATATATGTGTTTGGGAATGCGTGAGGATGGTGAGAATGTATACAGTATACACAACAAGGACAATTTATAGGGAAGGCGCCAACATTTAGGCACCAAGCACACACATGAATGATCAGAATGAGTCTTAGCGCAATCCAGTCGGGTTTTCAGGATTTCCCCAATGAATATGCATGAGATCTATTAGCATACAATGAAAGCAGTGACTGCAAATAGATTTAATGCATATTCATTGGGGAAATCCTGAAAACCTGACTGGATTGCGGCCCTCGAGGAGGGACTTTGACACCAAATACAAATACAGTAAAAGCGTGGTTTGCAAGCATAATTTGTTCCAAAAACATGCTTGTAATCCAAAACACTCGTATATCAAAGCAAATTTTCCCATAAAAAATAATGGAAACACCACAACCCAAAAGCTTTAATACAAAATACTGTTTGTACTTGTATTGCAAGACCTTGCTAGTATATCAAGTTAAAATTTAATAAAATGTTTTGCTTGTCTTGTAAAACACTTGCACACCAAGTTACTTGCAATCCAAAATTTTTCTGTATATACCAGTGCAAATATTCCAGGTATGCACTATTCTATAAGATGGCACTCAAATATGATGGCATGTATTTTGAAAGAGGGTGTATACAAGGGTGAGTCTGGGTAGATCATGAACAGAGCATATAGTTGTATGCATAAAATTACTAGGGTTACCATATGGCTTTAGAAAAAGGAGGACAGATTGAGACATCTCGGTTATATTCCATTGCTTTCAATGGAAGTAAAACCCAGATGTCTCAATCTTCTTTCTTTTTTCTAGAGCCATATATTAGCCCTAAGTTAAACCATTTTGGACATCTGTCAAAGATAATCTTGGTTAGGATTACCTTGAATCCTTGTTTTACTGGGTCATTCCTGATTTTGATTCCATATTGACCATCTCTGGCAGAAAATTAACTTTTTCTACAGAAGCCCACATTAGGTAATGCACAAGGGTTACTATATGGCTCCAAAAAAGGAAGGCAGATTGAGACATCCCGGTTTTACTTCCATCTAAAGCATTGGAATAAAACCCAGATGTCTCCATCCAACCTTCTTTTTCTGGAGACATATGGTAACCCTAAAATTTGAATATATTTTTCTAGTACTTTAAGAGGCCCTTTTGCAAAGTTTCCATATGCAGTAACGCATGCTTACTGCAGCAAAAATTGTCATAATGCAGGGCGCACTGAGGCATCCCATGTGAATTTTGGGGTGTGCACAAACTAACCCCATGCTAAAAAATTAAATGTATTTTTTGGCATGAAGGGGCGTGACTGGGGGAAGAGAGTAGGCTTGTTCTGTGCTAATGTTAGTGCTACACTGTTGTGCATTAACCAATTAGCACGTGCTTAGCTTCTAAGAACATAAGAATATTCTTACTGGGTCAGACGAATGGTCCATCAAGCCCAGTAGCCCATTCTCACGGTGGCCAATCCAGATCTCTAGTACCTGGCCAAAACCCAAAGAGTAGTAATATTCCATGCTACCGATCCAGGGCAAGCAGTGGCTTCCCCCATGTCTTTCTCAATAACAGACTATGGACTTTTCATCCAGGAAATTGTCCAAATCTTTCTTAAAACCAGCTATGCTATCCGCTTTTACCACAACCTCTGGCAACGTGTTCCAGAGCTTAACTATTCTCTGAGTGAAAAAATATTTTCTCCTGTGTTTCCCCGAAAATAAGACAGTGTCTTATATTCATTTGGGGCCCAAAAAAGGCACTAGGTCTTATTTTCGGGGTATGCACATGATCATATCTCCCTCTCTCTCCTTCACCCCAATTCTTCCTCTTTCCTTTCTCTCCCCCACATGTGCAGCATCTGTCGTCCCCTCCCTCCCTCCCATCCCCTTGTGCAGCAGAAGTTTGCCCAGCTTCTATCCTTCTCTCCCTTCCATCCCTCATACAGCTTAAACCTTGCCCAGCTTCTATCCTTCCTACCCTCCCATTCCTCGGGCAGCAGAAGTTTGCCCAGCTTCTCTCCTTCCCTATCTACCTCCCACCCCTTGTGCAGCATCTCTTGTGCAGCAGAACCCTTGAGCACCCCCCGCCCCGACCGTACAGGTGAACCCCTGCTGACCCTCCATCCTCTCCTCCCCGCCGACCATGAGCGAACCCTACCTTCAACTGAAGCAGCTTCGGGCCAGCAGCACTCTAAACAGGCTGCTTGGCTTTGTCCGTCGGGGAATTCAATCAACCGCGTTATTGATGACATCATTAGTAACGCGGCAGAGTGAAATCCTTGATGGACAAGGCCTGACGCTGCTTCAGTTGAAGGTAGGATTCGCTCGTGGTCAGCGGGGAGGGAAGGATGGAGGGTCAGCAGGAGTTGGGCTGCGCAGTGGGGGAGGGGGGCTTTGAAGAGTTGCCAGCGAATCCCGGGAATAGGGCTTATTTTTGGGGTAGGGCTTATATTAAGACCTACCCCAAAAATGATGCTAGGGCATATTTTTGGGGTAGGGCTTATATTAAGACCTACCCCAAAAATGATGCTAGGGCTTATTTTCGGGGTAGGTCTTATTTTTGGGGAAACACGGTATTCCTCTGATTTACTGCCTACATAATGGGTGGTAGTAGGGGCTCACACACTAATGGGAAAATTATCACATAGCCATAATTTAAAATAAATAAATCAGATGTTTTACCCCAGCAGTAAAAATGGCCTTAGCTTTTGGAAAAGACTTGTGTAAGTGTGTGCTAAGCCACTTTATAATGCTATTTTGTGAAAAGGCCTCTAGGTGTGAGCATTTACACCAGTTCTTTGGCTTGTGTAAGTGCTCATGCTTAAAATATAGGTGTGTTTGACCTGTAGCTCTAGTATTCTACAAAAATAAACACCTATTTCCCTTTATAGACCTTCATTGTTCTTCTATCCTATTACGACTGTAATAATAATAATAATAGTTTATATACCGCAGGACCGTGAAGTTCTATGCGGTTTACAAAGATTAAAAGATGGTACAAATTGATTGAACTTAACAGAGGTGAAAGATAGTGGTTAACAGCTCAAGGGAACCATTATTGAAGAGAAGGAATTGTACGGGTCAGCTGTCTAGATACTTCAGGAACAGATATGTTTTTAGGCGTTCCCTAAATTCCCCTTAAGTGGAAGGCGTAAGCAATTGTTCTAGATCTTTACCCCATAATGCTGCTTGGTGTGAGAGAAGGTGTTGATGGTGTCTTTTGAGTTTACATCCTCTAACTGGGGGGCAAACGAAGTTCAAGTGTGAGCTTCTCTTATGTCTGTTGGCTGAGAAGGAAAAAAGGTCAGTTATGTATTTAAGGGCTAGACCGTATAGTACTTTAAAGCAGAGACAGGCGAACTTAAACTTTACGTGTGCCTCCTTCGGTAGCTAGTGCAATTGTCGGTAGTAAGGTGTCACGTGATCAAACTTCTTCAGCTTGAAAATCAGTTTGACCGTTGCATTTTGTATTAATTGTAATCGGCGCATATTCTTTTGGGAAATTACTAAATAGGTGATGTTACAGTAATCAAGTTGACTCAGTACAAGGGATTGTACCAGAATTCTAAATGCTGACATATCAAAATATGCTCTAATGGATCGAAGTTTCCAGAGAGTGAAAAAACCCTTTCTGATTAAGGAGTCTACTTGGTCTTTCATGGTTAGGCACTGATCTAGTGTTACACCCAATACTTTCATACTGTATTTCCCCGTCTATTTCAGTGTGTTAGCCTAGTCTGTCTTTTGTATTGTAATCAACGTGCCTGTACGTTTTAAATTGCGCCCATTTTAAGTGTTGGATATCAGGATATCACCTAGAAATTTGATATTTTGAAATTGTCTGTATCTTGTCACCTTGTTAGAATTTTTTCTATTTTTTCTTTTTTGTATAAAAATCAATAAAAAT
Organism: Geotrypetes seraphini; assembly: GCF_902459505.1. Lineage (NCBI taxonomy): Eukaryota > Metazoa > Chordata > Amphibia > Gymnophiona > Dermophiidae > Geotrypetes > Geotrypetes seraphini. Next base: position 183,866,800 of record NC_047087.1, read on the forward strand.
ATTTGAACTTAAAAAAAAAGAAATTTAATAGGCGATTAAATCTAATTTTAATAAAACTTGATAAAGCCCTGTCCACTGGGTGTGCAAAAGAAAGCTGGTGCAGTGGCATAGTGAGGGGGGAGGAGCAGACTGCCCCAGGGGCCATTTTGGCGAGGGGCACCAGCGCCCCTCCACATACCTCTTTAACCCCCTCTTCTACAAAGCTGCGCTAGCGGTTGCCGCGCAACAAAAGCCCTGAATTCCTTTAAATCTCTATGGGCTTTGTGCCCATTAGCACACGGCAGCCGCAAGCGCAGCTTTGTAGAAGAGGGGGTAAATGTTTGTTGGTTTGAAGACCATCTTCCACTTGCTGCTCGCACTGGCCTCAACTCCTTTCTGATGTCAATTCCTGGTCATGGGACTAGGGCATGACATCAATAGGGAGCCGTGGCTGGCACGAGCAGCAAATGGAAGAGGCTGCTTGTGCCAGTGAACATTTCAGGAGGTACTTAGAGAGGTGCCCAAGCGGCGGGAAAGGGTACGGGGTGCCCAAGCGGTAGGAAAGAGTGGGGGGGCAATACTCACGACACCACTGGGCTAGTGTATGCTAGGCTGATGAATACAAGTCTAGTGCTCTAATAAGTGTTGTTTGGCATTTTTACCAATCAGATTTTGTGTGAGATAAAAATTGGAACAATAGGTGCCAAGTGTGTGGGTGCATAAGAACCCCTAATAACATAGATACAGTTTGCCTGTATAGTTTTGGAGGAAAGAAGTAGGAAGGGCAGAATGGTAGGGGGTAAACTTGATTTGCATACACTGCCTCCATTATATGCAATTTTTTTTCATGCATATTCATTGTGGATATCTTGAAAACCTGACTGGCAAGGGGGTACTCCAGGACCAAGTTGAGAAACACTGATCTAAGGGATAGGAAGGGATTGTAGAGCTTAGTGCAGATGGGCTGGATACACTCTACAGTCTTTATCTGTCATCATTTCTGTTTCATTCTCTATATTTGTAGAGCAGTGCTTCTCAAACTTTTCGGAGGAAAGGCCACCCAGAATATTTCAAATCCAAGATTTGTTGAGCTGTGGAAGGGAGGAATCGCTCTGAATTTACCAAGCAGGGGTAATAAACATTTCCAGGCCCAGATTTAGGTAATAGTGGCTTAGGAAATTCCATTCAGGATCAATTTTTTTAAGGGCCAGAGCACTGCTGTTGTTACTGTGCCTCAGTCCAGGCCTACAGTTGTGGTACTTGTTCTATTAAGCAAGATCAGCCTGGCACCACTGAAGCATCTCCCCAAAGAAAATTTAGCTTGGGGCCTGCCATCCTTTGCTTAGTGAGAGGCCCTTGGTGACAGGAAATCCTGTCAGGGTTTAGGCCAAGCATCTTCACACTTGAGACCTGCTAGGCCCTATACACTTCTCCCTCCATATTCGCTGTGATAGGGGATTAACCGAACCGTAAATACAGAAAAATTGTGAATAACTTTTTCATATGTTGTTCACTGTTTTCTATTAAAAACTATCGTGAATATGGTGAAACCGCGAATAGCATGGTGGGAGACCTGGCCTGTTCCTGAAGGAGAGGCAAAACACGGTGAAGAAAGTGCTGGGAATCAACAATTTTCTCTGTAAACGCTTGGAATCAGCAATTTCTCTATGTAAGTTGATGTAATTTGGGGGGAGGAGCCATCAAGCTAAAAAACGTGAATAATCGAAACCACAATTGCTGAAACCGCAAATACAGAGGAAGAAGTGTACTGAATTTTATTTGGAGAAGTGCTGCAGTGGTACTGGGTGATCTTGGGCTATAGAGCAGCAGGGAAGTAAATGGAGATATTGGGAGAGGGAAAGCTCTAAGCAGGAACAATACGGGGGGTACTTCTCCTCCTGGGTTACTGTGGACCACACAAATCGCATTTGTCTCTTTTGATAATTTGAAATGCTGAAAAAGGGAGGAGGCATGAGACGGGATCCCCAGGTGCATGGCTGATGGTAAGGGTATCAATAAAGATATTTGTAGATTTCTTAAAGGTTAGCAAACCTGATTCACCCTTGGGATCCCTGTCTCCCTTGCCTTCCTGTCATCTTCCATGAGGTGTACAGGGATAGTGTATATGAGTGTTGGTGAGGACATGTCTCTCTCCCTTCCCTTGTTAGTCATTTTACTTCATTTCCCTCTTATGTTTCCTCTCCCTTTCATTTGTTCCCATCCCTTGTCTTCCCTCTCCCTCTTACCTTATTCTCTCTTCCCTTCCCTCCTGTACCTCTCAGCTCCCTCCCCTTCGCTCCACATTAGTTTCTGCTTCTTGCACTTTCACTCTTTCTTTTCTCCTTCCTTGCTTCTACTAGTATGAAATAATTCTATGGTAGTACTAGTTATACTCGTTGCTGTATAGATATTAATTAGAGACCATCTCTTCTCTACACTGATGAGTCTCTGCTCCCTCTCAGACCTAGCTCCTTCCCTTCTCTTTTCTCTCTCACTTCTTTTTCTCACGTTCATCTCTTGCTCCCTTCCTTTCCATCACTCTTTCACCTCTTCCTGTTTCCTCTCTTCCCTATGATTTATCTCTCTCCTACCTCCTGCAATTTTGATAATCTGCCATCGGTGGCCCTTTACACTGATGTAAGTTTGGCAGCTCCTTTAGCACAGGCTGGGCCCAGCCTCCTACCTGCATCTTTTTCAATAAATATGGTCCTGACAAGTTTCTTTAGTGCTCAAGTAGACTAGCTTCTCCTGTGGCTCTTTCTATAATTGTAGGTTCATCTGGCTTCTTTAATGCTGAATGGGCCTGGCCTTCCCTCCAATCATTTTGTCACTGTCACTATCACCATATATTGTCTTCTGTTCTCACCACAAAAGGAAAACAAAAACCCTTCTTTTACAAGCTGAATCTAGTATTCAAGGAAAATTCTGGTGGGCCAGAAAATCAAGCTCTACATTTTGATTATTATAGAACACTAACAATGTACAGAGCACCACATGAAAGAAGGGATCACATTGCTTGTACCAGCTCAACACGTCCGAAACCTCCAGTTCCGAGGGTAGTTATCACATCCAGGTAACGGAAGGGTGTAGTGGAAGAGAATTTGGAGACCGTATCTCTCAACCGGTTAGCCTCTGTGTTATCCCAGGAGTTGGAGAGCACTGGGATTTGGGGCCTGTGAAATATGAAATGCAATATTTGTAATATAAGATTGTAGTTACCAAATAGAAGAGAGAAGCAGAAGAGCTAGCCTACCTTCAGTTTCCTACTCTTTTCTTGAAAGATCATTTGTATCAGCAGAATAACAATATGGTTCTATGACCATTCTGGAATATTTCATATTTGTATTGCCAATTAACATGAATGACCAGATAACAGTAAGTGCTAGGCCAGCATAGGATATTCCACAAGTAGGCCAAAGACTGTCCAAAGCTGAAGGAGGCAAATTTTAATGTCTTCAAGCTTTCACAAAATTTGTGCCCTGAACTCCAGCAAATCTTAACACCGGCTCTGAATTAGTTGGTCCTAACTGAATGTTGTAAACAAGGTGAAGATGTTGCAGCCACAGGCTCTAAGTCCATCTAGCCACTAGGTGACACCATTGTGCAGTAAATGCTTCTGCAGCATTCCCTGATCTAAACTCAAGTCCTCTATATTTCAATAGATAACACTGCTTCTGAGTCATTGGACCAACCTTTGATATCAGCTAATCATTAAAAAAACAAACAAACTATGTACAATGTGGAAAAATGACCAAATAGGTATACAATAGGTGGTGGAAAGGAAAACGGTGATGGAGTTAAAAAAAGAATGGGATGAACACAGAGGATCTAGAATCAGAAAATAATAATAAATATTGAAGAACTTAGTACTGGGCAGACTGGCACGGCCTGTGTCTGTATATGGCCGTTTGGTAGAGGATGGGCTGGGGAGGGCTTCAATGGCTGGGAGGGACTGGAGTGAGCTTTGATGGAGACTTCAGTAGTTGGAACCTAAGAACAGTACTGGGCAGAGCTTTGGATTCTTGCCCAGAAATAGCTAAGAAAAAGAAGGAAAAAAAACAACAACAAATTTTTAGATTGAATCAGGTTGGGCAGTCTAGATGGACTATTTGGGTATTTATATCTGCTGTCATCTACTATGTTACTAACATTCAAGTAATGCTTCTTTCCTTCCAGTATTGACATTGAAAACCATAATGTTATTTTTTCCCATTGCTGATGAATAAATTGGTTCTGCTCACATTCACTGGATAATATATGAACATGTTACATACAATCTTAAGAAATGGGAAATCATTTTAATTTGATTGCACGGCTCTATTGTTCCTGCCTGTCAGAGTGTACATCATTGCAGTCTAAATGAACATCCGCTCCCCTTTAATGAATGAGGTGTTTTTTATGCAGTTCTACAGAATTTTCATTGAAATGAAAAAACTCTGGAAGAGGTTTCATAAACAAGCCAGTCATAAAGGTTGTTGCCATGCAATAGGATACATGAACACAATGGGAACTGAATTTCTAATTGCACCCTTATCAACACATCAGATTATGCAGAGCATTTAGGGCTGATAATATAGCACTGGGGTCAGTGCAGCAAGTTCTCTGGTTCACCAATTCTTTCCACCTTCTTCACTAAACAACAATTACTCATAACATTGCAAGCTTATTAGTCAGAGGTTTCATTTTAACAGCTAATAGCACTTCAGTTCATTTCTCTAGCTTCTCCTTTCAGATTTTAAGTTCAAAATAATTCAAAAGATCTACTGATTTAAACGTTTTCTGCTTTCTAAGGGAGCAGGTGTGAGTTCTGGGAATTGAATAAAAAAATCACATGCGTCTAAATCTAAACAATTTCTTCTAAGTCAGAATAGCAGAAAAAAGGATTCTTGAATATTCAGATTTTTATTTTGATATTTCAGCACAATTTTTAAACGTATGAAACCACAGTTAATTGGAAATGTGCTAAAATTCTTAGGATGCCTAGTTAGAAAAAAATTGGATTTATATTGGGCCTTTCATTCATCTCAGATCTGAATGTACTTTGCAGTAAAGGAGTTAAACTGCAATCCTGGAGGGCTGCAAACCAGTTAGATTTTCAGGATATTGCTAATGAATATTCATGAGATATATACGAGGTCTGTTCAGAAGGTTCCAGGATAGTTTGAATTGCGTGCAAATGGGATGTTCTTTTGAGACACTCTAGGTGGCATTGAGTAGCTTGAAACCTCACGAGTAACCTCATTTTTTTCCATTTGTTGATATCTGTTTTCTTCTCCAAGCTACAGCAGTTCTTGTGAAAGTGTGTTTTCATGATCAACTATTTTTCATCACATGCAACTTCAATGAGCAGCACTACAGGATGAAGTTCTGTTTTAAATTGGGTAAGACCACTACAGAAACATATGAAATGTTGAAAGTGGGTTATGGGGAACATACCATGAGTCGTGGAAGGTGTTTTGAATGGTATTCATGCTTCAAAAAAGGTCATGAATCGGTGGAAGATGATTCACGAACTGGAAGACCATCAACGTCAACTGATGATGATTATGTTGATCAAGTGAGGGTTCTTATGCATGTTAATTGGTGATTAATTGTTAGAGAATTGGCAAAGGAATGCAACATTTCCATTGGTTCATGCCACAACATTCTAACAGAGAATTTGGGGATGTCTTGCGTTGCGACAAAGTTTGTTCCACAGTTGATGACTGACAACCAGCAGAACAACCGCAAAAAACCTGATGACAGTTCTTCCCCAACCACCTTACTCTCCTGACTTGGCCGTTGCTGACTTCTTCTTGTTTCCTAAACTTAAATCCACACTGAAAGGAAAGCGATTCGACACCATTGAAGACATAAAGCAAAATTTGACACAGCAACTTTTGGCAATTCCCAAAGATGTGTTTTAAGGACTGTTTCCAGAAGTGGAAATGACACTGGGAAACATGTATACGTAGGGAACGGAAGTACTCTGAAGAGGACCCAATGAACTAAGTTGTAAGATTATTTAATAAATTTTTATAAAATCAGTCCTCAAACTTTTTGAACAGACCTTTTATGCAAGTACTGCCTCTGTTGTATGTACCTATATAAAGAAAATCCCCCCAAAAACAACAGCAATAAAGTAAAAATAAAATAATGGGGGGACCACTCTGATTACAACACAAGGGTAAGGTTTATAACGCAATCCCTCTAAAAAAGACTCGATACAGAACTGTGTTTCGGCACAAAGCGCCTGCCTCAAAAATCAGAGTCAGTGGGGGGGTTCAGGGGCCCCGGACCCTGCGGCAGGAGGGAGTGGAGTGCATCAGTGGGGGACAGCAATTGGGGGGGAGGAGCACTAGACCACCATGCTTGTTTTTGGACACTGCAGAGAGGGAATTGGGGCCATTTGTGGTGGCAGGTCTGAGCTTTATTTTCCTCAGGCACTGACAGGAAAGTAAGGTTATGACAGCTCAGACCCGGCCACTAAATATCAGCCCCGATTCCATATAAATGGAAGGGTGTTCATTGGGGAATCAGCCTGGGGAGCTCATTTTAACAATCTTGACCTCATCATACTACATTAGAATACAGTTTTAATATTAATGACCTCGTTGTACTACGTTTGCATAGTATAATCGGAGACTGCCAAAAAGCATGGAAAAGACTACGGTGAGCCGTTTTGATAATAGGGGGGTAAAATATGTATATTTAACAATGTTTTAGCACCATTGTTAAATGCAAGGTAAGTTTTGACAATCTTCTTCAGAGACTTTTGTCAAATATCATTGCATGGTGAATCTCCTCAGACTGATTTATTTATTTATTTTATTTATTTAATTTTGTATACCGTTCTCCCAGGGGAGCTCAGAACGGTTTTACATGAATTTATTCAGGTACTCAAGCAGTTTTCCCTGTCTGTCCCGGCGGGCTCACAATCTATCTAACGTACCTGGGGCAATGGGGGGATTGAGTGACTTGCCCAGGGTCACAAGGAGCAGCGTGGGTTTGAACCCACAACCTCAGGGTGCTGAGGTTGGAGCTTTAACCACTGCGCCACACCCTCCCCTGATGGTGCTGAATGAATTTTATGTTCACTATACAATACGGTGGGATTTGCTGAGCAGGAATTTCTGGACTCTTTGCCTTGTTAATCTAATCTAATCTAATCCTTAGGTTTGTATACCGCATCATCTCCACGTTTGTAGAGCTCGACGCGGTTTACAGTAGGAGAAATAGGAAGGAACTACAACAGAGGGTTAGAGGTAGAAGTATGAAGAAAATTTTGAGGACTTGGGATGCCAAGATATAAGAGTTTCCTTGATTCCTAAGTTGAAGGGAGACTTACATTTTTTGAGAAAAGCCAGGTTTTCAGATGTTTGCGGAAAACATGGAGAGAGCTCAAGTTCCGAAGAGGGGAGGTAAGGTTGTTCCAGAGCTCAGTGATTTTGAAGTGAAGGGAGGTCCCTAGCTTTCCTGTGTGGGAAATGCCTTTTAGCGAGGGGAAGGATAGTTTTAATTTGTGGGAGGATCTGGTGGTATTAGGGTTTGAGAAATTCCAAGAAAGAGGGCTAAAGGGAGGGAGGAAACCATATAGGATTTTGAAAGTTAAACAGGCGCATTTATAGTGGACCCTGGCGATTATTGGAAGCCAGTGGAGCTTTGCCAGGAGCGGGGAGACATGGTCAAATTTACTTTTAGCAAAGATGAGCTTGGCCGCGGCATTCTGAATCCGTTGGAGTCTGTGGAGGTTTTTCTTAGTTAGGCTTAAGTAGATAGAGTTGCAATTGTCCAATCTGGAGAGGATGATGGATTGGACAAGGAGGGTAAAATGTTTTTGATGGAAGTAGGATCTAACTTTCCTCAGCATGTGAAGTCTGAAAAAGCATTTTTTTACCAAGGATTGGAGGTGGTCATTGAAGGACAATGTGGAATCAATGATGATGCCCAAGACCTTGCTTGAGAACTCAAGCTGCAGAGAGGAGCCAGAGGGTAGTGGGATGGAGGTGGGTAGGTGATCTAGTTTTGGACCGAGCCAAAGAAGTCTTGTTTTGGACTCATTCAATTTCATTTGCACAGTGTGGGCCCAGGATTGTAGGTTCATTATACAAGAGGATATGTTCTTAGACAGGTCAGTGAGGTTCGAATCGGTCTCGAGGAGGACGAGGATGTCGTCTGCATAAGTGTAAATTGTTTCAAGGGGGGATAGATGGAGGAGTTTTAGGGAGGACATATAGATGTTGAAAAGGATAGGGGATAGTGGAGAGCCTTGCGGGACTCTACAATTCGGTTTCCAGGGGGAGGATGAGGTGCCATTCATGTTAACAATGTAAGAATGAGAGCGGAGGAATTTAGAGAACCAACCTAGTACTGTGGAGTTGATACCTATCTCAGAGAGTTGGTAAACAAGAATATCATGGTGAACAACGTCGAAAGCAGCGGAAAGGTCAAATTGTAGGAGGACGGCGAACTTGTTTCGAGAGTGAAGTTGTTGAACCCTTGAAATCAGGGAAGACAGTAGGGATTCGGTGCTGAAGTTAGGACGAAAGCCATATTGATAGAGTAAAAGAATAGAGAATCTCTCTAAGTATGATGAGAGTTGGGAAGAAATGATGGACTCTAGCATCTTGGTTAGGAGAGGGATATTTGCAATTGGGCGATAGCTGGATGGTATGGAAGGATCAAGGTCAGATTTTTTCAATAGTGGGGTCAAGGCGATATGACCCATTTCTGGGGAGAAATGGCCCGACTGAAGGGTGGAGTTTATGAGAATGGTGATAGAAGAAATAGCCTGAGCGGAAATGTTCTCGTATAGTTAAGATTTGTTCAGGCTGTATCTCACTTTATGTTTGAGGAAGGCCATGAAATTGACCTAGTTTTGTATCCTGATGCAAATTTGCTTCCCCTGGATTCTGTAATTAAGATTTCAATTATGAATCACTACCCTGGTTTCATCATTTGCTCATTTCTTTTCATGTCTTAATTAAAAAAAAAAAAAAAAAGTGCCTGGGGCGACAAGAGAGCAAAAAAAAGATTTAAAATCCCTGGATGTTGACTTTACACATGGAAACTGTCTTACTGGAATCCTGAATAGACATATGTTTCTGGCTTTTCAAGAACAGGATTAGCTTTGACAGTTTAGCATAATGTACAAACTGATGAGACGTTGTCCAGCGGATGCAGAGAAATGAAGTTTTCTCAATTTTGCAAAAATCACGATACTTCCTTTTATAGTTTATACCCCTATCTCTCAGTGCTAATGGATCTATTTACATAGATTCTATTGTCTGGATAATAATTCTTTGGCTGAATTTTGTCTGCTTGGCATGATGAAATTGCTTATCGTTGAACTTTTATTAAAGAAAACTTACTAGATCCTTGAACTATTACTAACATTCCTTCCAGTGCAATAGGTGAGACATTCTAGAAGACAATAGGGTTATTTCCCTTTAGCCGCATGCTACAGAAGGAATCCACTGTATTTTTCACTCTTCCTCTATAGAATTTCACTGGGTTGTTTAGCACCTTCTACAGTTCTTTCATTCTGCACACATGACTGCAGATGTGTGTGCTCACTCCCCATTTTATTATTTTGAATTCAATGTAATTTAGTGCTTGGAGCGATTTTGAAGCTCTGCCTGCTTGAAAATTCATTGACTTCGGTCTGTAGCTGACAGACCAATCCCACTGAGTACCTGTTAGCCAGCCTGTATAGTTTTCTCTGGAGCTCAGGGCTGTCCCTGATGTGGTCTCACCTAGGGTTGCCTGATTTTACTAAAGTAAAATCTGGACCCCCTAGCCCTGTTCCCTGGCCCGCCAAGTTCCACCCCCATCCCCACTGCATTATACCCCATCCCCGCCCCCAATCCCACCCTAGCCCTACCTCAGTTCTGCCCGTCTACTAGCCAAGTGTCCCCTGAGGAAGGCGTCTTCTATACGCCGAAACTGAGATCCTTGTTGAGCTCCAAAGCACTCTACATTTGCTTATGCTTTTTAATTTATAGATACAGAAGGTTTACAATCCAGCTTTATTTTTAGGCAGATGAGTTGCAACATTTTTAATGCTTGGGTTCAAAAAGAGATATTTCTATAGAAATGTTAATCTGTGCATGCAGCAGTGGTCACTTGATCAGGTAATAATACTCGTATACTGAAGTGTAATGCCAGGAAGCCTGATATGAGTCAGGAAGCAAACATGTAATTATTAAGAAGTTGGGGATACCATTCCATAAATAAGTTCACTTAGGGATGATTTTGAATTGTGAATTGAATATGACCATGCACATTGATATTCTAGTTAAAAGTTCCAATTTTCAGCTAAAGTAGTGTTCTTTAATGTAAGACTCTGGGATCAATGGCGGCCACCAGAGATTTCTGGGGTGGACCCTATTGTTTTTCTTTCTGCTACTCTGCCTCTCTACCCATCCTTGGAACAGAAAGGGGAAGGCAGATGGGGGCAAGAGCTGCATTCTTTAAGGACAATGCAATCCAGACAGAATGCGACGGCCAAATTGATATGTAATGGAAAAGGTTCAGCAAAAAGCAAATAAAGATCTGTGGATACGAAGTACTTGTTGTCAGAGTTTGGTGTTCTTTTTGTTATGGAAAAGGTTCAGTCCATGTCGCACCATATTTGAGGAGATTGCATTGGCTTGCTAATAAGACGAGAGTTTAATTTAAGTTACTGATTATGGTTTTCAGGATCTTGTATAGACTGGCTCCATTCTATATGCCAGAGCTTTGAGGTCATTTCAAGCTTTGAGGATAATAACATCTTCTAACAAATGCTAAAAATTATGTTTAACAGGATGATCATGGGCAAAGGCTCCTTGATTTGTAACTCTCTGCTGGCCAACATTAGAAAAACCTCAAACTATATGAGTTTCTGAAGATTGATTAAAAACATGGTTGTTTTATAAAAACATTTTAACTAGTTTCATGCAGCACATAAATGTAAGCTAATTTCTTTTGTTATTTATGATTTGTGCATATATTCCCTGCCTAGAACTAATGATTAAGCAGTTGCTAAATGTCAAGATTAGATTAGATTAGATTTCTCAATAGACAGAAGAGAATGCATTTGGAAATGCTCACAACCTTGAAGATATCCCCCCAAGAAAGCTGAAGATGGGCTAGTGGGGATAGAAGTTATTTACACGTACTAGTGCTCAGTGTTGTAGCCCTGAATGGAAAGAAATTTGGATGCTCTTACTCATTGGAGCTATTTTAGATTCTATTTTAAAAATGAATGAAGACCACTGAGCTAGTCAGTTAAAATCCTTCTTGGAGATTCATCAATTAGTCAGTACAAGGTTAGATTACTGTAATATCCTACATATGGGTTGCCTGAAGACTACTGTCCATGAGCTACAAATGGCTCAATATGTGGTTGCCCATTACATATCAGAGCTTCCAGTTACTTCTTTGCTGCCAGCGACCTTCCGTTGTTAATTCATAGAAACATGATGGTAGATAAAAGCCAAATGGCCCATCTAGTCTGCACATCTGCAGTAACCATGATCTCTTTCTCTCTCTGAGAGATCCCATATGCCTATCTCAGGCCCTTTTGAATTCAGACACAGTCTCTGCCTCCATCACATCTTCTGGAAGACTGTTCCATGCATCTACCATCTTTTCTGTAAAAAAGTATTTCCTTAGATTACTCCGGAGCCTATCACCTCTTAACTATATCCTTTGCCCTCTCATTGCAGAGTTTCCTTTCAAATTAAAGAAACTCGACTCATGCGCATTTACATTACGTAGGCATTTAAACATCTCTATCATATCTCCCCTCTCCCGCCTTTCCTCCAAAGTATACAGATTGAGATCTTTAAGTCTGTCCCCATACGCCTTATCACGAAGACCACACACCATTTTAGTAGCCTTCCTCTAGACCAACTCCATCGTTTTTATATCTTTTTGAAGGTGCGGCCTCCAGAATTGTACACAATATTCTAAATGAGGTCTCACCAAAGTCATACACAGGGGCATCAATACCTCCCTTTTCCTACTGGCCATACCTCTCCCTATGCAACCTAGCATCCTTCTAGCTTTTGCTGTCACCTTTTCAACCTGTTTGGCCACCTTAAGTTTATCACATACAACCACACCCAAGTCCCGCTCTTCTGTCATGCACATAAGCTCTTCACTCCCTAATCTGTACCGTTCCCTCGGGTTTTTGCAGCCCAAATGCATGACCTTGCATTTCTTAGCATTAAGTTTTAGCTGCCAAATTTCAGCTATTAGAAAATATACATTAAGCCCCCCCCCCCTTTTTTTACAAAATCTTAGTGCAGTTTTTAGCGCCAACTGCAGTGGTAACAGCTCCGATGCTCATAGAATTCCTATGTGCATCAGAGTTGTTACCACCATGGCCAGCGCTAAAAACCATGCCACAATTTTGTTAAAAAAAAAAAAAGGGGTATATTAACTAAGTACTTCAGTTATATTTTGATATGTATGTGCCCCGTCTTTGGCATTACAGTACCAACATTTTTTCTGTAAATTTATAAATGAAAAATATATTTTTGACCCAATATTGGACAGTAGCATCTGCTGCCTGGATAAGTGCCTCTGGCTAAGTCTATCCAGTGATTTTCAGCAGTTGGATATTATTACTGCTTAAAATCTTTACTGACTGCCCCAGCACTATCCAAACAGTGGTGATACAGAGCATGGACAGAGCCTGAGATGTCCGAGGAATTATCCAGTAACAGTGATATTCAGTCTATAATGCAAGGAGAGTGTGGCGTAGTGGTTGGAGCTACAGCCTTAGCACCCTGAGGTTGTGGGTTCAAACCCTGAGCTGCTCCTTATGACCCTAGGCAAGACACTTAAACCTTCACTGCCCTAGGTACATTATACAGACTGTGAGTTTATTGGGACAGATTGGGAAAATGCTTGAGCACCTAATTGTAAACTGCTTAATACACTTTGTCCAAGCAGTATATGAAATCCCAATCCCAATAGTTTCTAAAGCTATAAGGCTGTCCTAAGTTATCCAAGACAGTGGACTGATTATCACTGCTGTAAATGTGAATTTAGGCCCAATGTCCACAGTAAAGTAAAGGCCATTTTGTGATCTAGAAGTAGCCTCTAATCTAAAGTAGGTGTTCCATACTCAAGGCTACAGAATGCATCAGAAAGACGTACTCTATATAGTAAAGGAATGTGTGTGGAAGAGAAAACCTGATATGACTGTAGCTTTTCTGGTTTAATTAGTGAAATGGTGTGGTAGTCGTGGTAGTCCACTTTCCATGGAAAAACCTTTGAAATTAAAATGATAAAATATTTTGACACCTACCAGATGGGACTTAAAGATCTGGGCTTCCTTTCCCACTACAAAGACATTTTAAACTACTTTGGGCTAGATTCACTAAGCCCACGGATCGGATCCAATCCGTGAGCGATCCGATCCAATCCGTGGGGAGGGAGCTGATTCACGAAGTGTCCTCTTGCAAATGAGGACGATTGGAATCAAGCCCCCAACTGACTGCATGGATCACTGAATAGTGATTCCGATGCATGTGCAGACCATCTGTAGATGGTCTGCGCATGCTTACAGAGCAGCAAACTTTTTTAAAAAAACTTTTTATAGCGAGCCCATGGTTTTAACCCACTTTAAACCACGGGGCTCACACAGCGGGGGAAGGCCAGGAGAGTTGGGGCAGAAGCAGTGCGACGATTGGGGCAAAGAGCAGGAGAGTCGGGGGCAGAGAGAGCAGGAGAGTCGGGACAGAAGCAGGGTGGCAATCGGGGCAGAGAACAGGAGATGCAGTCGGAAATGACGTGAGCGACTGGTCCTCAGCAGTCGCTTGTTTCTTGATCGGCCAGCTCACTCGGTGTTCCAGTTTTTTGTTAGTGCCTACCTACTTTACATGCCGTTTCCCCTTATTTACATGCATGGATCAGATTGGAGGATGATTGGCCACGAGGTTAGTGAATCGGATCAGAGGGAAATTGGGTCGCAAAGTGGTCGGGACTTGATCAGTGCGCTTAGTGAATCTCTAGCCCTTTGTCATCTCTCTGTCTCCTGTTAACCCACCCACCCCTCCCTCTTCCTGTGAAACTACACTTCTCCCTCCGTATTCGCGGTTTCAGCATTCACGGTTTCGATTATTCACAGTTTTTAGCTTGCTGGCTCCTCCCCCCAAATTACATCAGCTTGCATAAAGAAATCGCTGATTCCAAGCATTTACAGAGAAAATTGCCGATTCCTAGCACTTTCTTCACCGTGTTTTGCCTCTCCTTCAGGAACAGGATAGGTCTCCCACCATGTTATTCGCAGTTTCACCATATTCACGATGGTTTGTAATAGAAAACAGCGAATAACATATGAAAAGTTATTTGCGCTTTTTCTGTATTTGCGGTTCTATTAATCCCTATCACAGCGAATTCGGAGGGAGAAGTGTATCCCTGAAATGCTTTCATGTTTTCCTTATTATATACTGATATTTGTCAACAATTTCTTATTTCTGATCTGAAGAAGAAGGGTTACCTTCAAAAGCTTATCATAAAATACATTGAGTTAGTCCAATATAAAGGTGTTACCTTATTTCCTTTGTTTTTGTTTTATTTCTATATATTATCATGGTTTAATTAAAAATTCACAGATATTCCCTCATCTGTAAAACATATAAATATGCACATAGCCTGATGTAACATTTGAAAATAGTTCAGTGGTGTACCTAGGGCATATGACCCCAGAGACAATCATTTTTTTAACCCCCACCCCTTAATAAACAAATATTTCTAGTAACCGCCCCCCCCCTTGGTACTCCACTGAGATAGTTTCGATGTGTTATGATGGTTTACCTCCTTTTTGCAAGATAGGGCTTTCAGGTTAAAGTGGGGCAGGACTATTCTTCATGGTCGGAACTATCAAAGGGTGTACCGCAGGGGTCAGCCATATCAGATATCCTTTTTAATATATACAGTGTATGCTACCACTTTGTCAAGAGCTAAAAACATTGGGGGTGAATTTCTATCTCTAAACAGATGATATTCAGTTCTCAATACCAGTACAGAGTTTGCTCTCAGATGCATTAGCTAACCTAGAGAACTGTTTTTGAGTGACTAAGGAATGGATGAATGACAATCACCTAAAACTGAACATATGAAAAATGGAAATTCTCTGTATTGGAGGTGAAAAACATCTCATTATGTTTCCATCAGAAATAATTTTGGACAATATTGTCATCCCAGTCTCTAGTCATTGTAAATATTTGGGAGTTATTTCGGATTTGACTTTATCCTTTAAATCCCAAATTAAAGCAACTGTATCGAAAGTATTTTTTAAACTTCATCTATTTTGTAGATTGCGAGACTACCTCTCAGTGACGAATTTTCGAATTGTTTTTGCTGCTGTAGCGACTCCTCATTTTGACTACTGCAATTCTCTTAATTTGGGTTTACCTAAATTTGTAATAAATAAATAATAAATTCAGGCATTGCAGTTGGCATAGAATGCCACAGCTCGTATGATTATGCATGCTTCTAAATTTGTAATGTGTACAGCAGTCCTTTGTACTGTTATACTATCACTCGTGTTCTAAATTTGAACATGCTACGCCTATGTTAAACGAGCTCCACTGGCTACCCATCACTAACAGGATCAAATTTAAAATTATTTGTGGGTTCTTTAAGGCCCTCAAGGATGATGGCCTCTCTGTGGTTGATCTTTGTTTCAAATACATCAACCGGTTAGGTCTTTATGTTCTGAGAACACCTTGTGCCTGGAGATTCCATCTGTAAAAACTGTGAGGCTAGTAAGTTCTCGTCAATCAATGTTAGTAGTGCAGGGAGCAATACTATGGAATGCTCTTCCAGTTGATGTACGAAATGTTAACAATCTGATTCAGTTTAGAAAGCTGGTGAAAATGATTTTATTCCAGAGATATTTTGGCTGATAAAGTCATGGATTTTGTAGCATTAGAACGGTCAAATAGTTTGACCATTGAACTATTTATATTTGTGGATGGTCATGTCAAATTATCAATGGAAAAATATTTTGTTCAACTTCTCCTACAACAAGCAAATAATAATGAACAAGCAAACTGTTAGCAGATTATATTTATACCAAGACCTCAAACACCCATGACACTACTTAATTAATTTAATGTCCTTGCTGGGGTGACGTGTTCATCATCGGTCTTATTTGGTATTGTAATGCAGGCAATACCCTAATGCATCAATGTGGTGCTATAATAGTTTTTTTTGTTTGTTTTTTTAAATAATTTTTCAAATTATACATTCAAGATTAACTTGTACAGAAAGAAGATTCAAGACATAGAAAACAAAATTACATTCATCATTCCTTACAAAGCAATAAGAAATAATTAACTTAAATCTTCTCAAGTCCTTAAAAAGATCCAAAATGTAAATTACAGCGAGATAAAAAAAGAAAATAGTTCTTATAAGAAACTAATTATCTAACAAAGGTTAGGGCATCTAATTTTCATGTAGCACTATCCTTTTCCAAATGAGATAGGGACAGGAATGTCGACAATCGGGGAGGCTCAAAGAAAACAAATTTCTGAGTTTTATAATGAATTACACACTTGAATGGATGGCGAAGAAAAAAGGTAGCCCCCTAAAGCCAAAACACAAACCCCCTTTTCTACAAAACCGCGCTAGCATTTTTTAGCGCAGAGAGAGCACAGAGAGCCGCACTGAATGGCCCGTTCTGCTTCGATGCTCATAAAGTTCCTATGAGTGTCGGGAGCAGTGCGGGACATTCAGCGCGACTCCCCGTGCTAGAAACTGCTAGCGTAGTTTTGTAGAAGAGGGGGCAGGTTTTAGTAATAGAAATTCTCTTCTACGCCTTTGTGTATCCCTTGCTATGACTGGGAACATTTGTATCTTCTAGCCTAAGAATTCTTTTTGCTTATTTTTATAAAACATTCTCAAAAGCCAAATTTGATCAGGAGTAAGAGCTATGGTCAACAGTAAAGTAGCTGGAACAGCTACTTCCCTATCAGACGTTTCCAATAAAGTTGATATGTTCATAGATTTCTGATTTGTCTCTTGTTGGTTATTCTGCATCTTACTTGGGAGATAATAAACTTGTGTAAATGGAGGTAATGAATCCTCAGGAACCTCCAAGATTTCCAAGAGATAGCATTTCAGCATTTAGGAGTTACCATGGTAACCCTAGGGAAATTAATCAATCTGAGATTATTGCTTCTAGAAAAGTTCTCAAGTGATTCAAGTTTTCTTCTTAAGTTTGTATTATCCTTGATTAGCATCTCTTGTACTTTCTTTGATATTTCTGTGTCTTCTTGCAATTTCTCTATTGAAGATTTAGAGGCACTAATCTCTTGTTTTAATTTATTAATATCATTGTCATGATTCTATAATTTTCCTTCTATTTGTTGAGACTGAAAATTGATATTCTTTCCCAGATTAGTAATCAGATCCCACAGGGCATCTAAAATAACTTCATGGGGTTTTTGCAAGTTCAAATCACTCTGCTCACCCGCTGGCGTTTCTCTCTGTCTGTGTTCCATCCAGGAAGGTCCTGTTCCTGTTGTTATCTGGTCCTCACTGTCCATGTTCAAGCTCTCTTGTAAAAACTGGGAGCCAGAACCCTCATTCTCCGATTCGGTCTCTCGAGCCTCCGAAGGAGAGTGCTCACCGACTCACTGAAGCACCTCCACCCAAGGAGAACTGGTGGTTTGAGGTTGTAGGGGAGGTGCTCTCATGTCGGGACTTAACATTGTTTCCAGCCCCTGGGAGATCGCTTGTGTCTCGCTTCTCTGCAGTGTCTCCTGCAGGGAAGTAGCCGATGCTGCCGATATGCCCTGTATGTGCCTCAGAAGTTCATCAATGCTGCCGAGGATGACGGGCCCAGAGTGCCGCGAGGCACTAGCAGCACTTTTGCCTCTTCTCTTTGGCATTTTTTCAAACAGGTAATGTCCCAGAAATGCGTAGAAGTATTTGTAAAGACAAACTCACAACAGCGTTCCACTCTGTTAGCCTATGCTATGGTTTCCAATTAACCAATGCTGCGCATTCAAAGCCCTGGTAATAGCGCATAAAAGAATTTACGCCACCACCCCAGCCTACACAGAATCCAAGCTAACCCTGTACATCCCCACACGCCCCCTCCGCTCAGAAATGGAGAAACGCCTATGCATCCCCCCAGGAAGGTCTCTCCTGTCAGAAACCGCCCGCAAACGCTCCTACAGCCACTTCATCCCCCAACTCTGGAACCAACTCCCCCCGTAAATCAGATTACAGAACTCATTGATGACCTTCCGGAAAGCGGTAAAGAACCTCCTCTTCAACTAAAATTACAACTGCAATCTACCCCCTCACCCCCTTAAACTTCCCTTTCCTTCTACCTCCTTTCCTTCCTCTCTTCTCCATTCTGAACCTCTACTTAAATTGCTGTATAGTCCATTCTTAACCTGTACTTAAATTGCCTTATAGTCCTTGTACTTAAACTACTGTATAGTCTTTGTATTGTCCAAATGTACTCCACTGTGAATGTTTGCTTGTAGGCCATTCTGAGCTACTGGGAGGATGGGATAAAAATTGAAATAAACAAATGCAGCAGCCATCTTCGCTATTATAGTTTTTAAGAAGAGCACTTAACTTATAGCCTGACGGCTACCCAGTCGTTTCACTGGCATGTCTCCTCAGGGGCTGATGCTCTTCACTCTCATTGTGTTTCGTTCCAAATGCTTTAGAGGCTCTCCTTGCACCACTTGTATTCAAATACCAAATAAGACCGATGATGAACACGTCACCCCCATCAAGGACATGACATTAATTAAGTAGTTTCTTGGGTGTTTGAGGTCTTGGTATAAATATAATCCGCTAACAGTTTGTTCATAATTATTTGCTGGATGGTCATGTCAGCCACAGAAGGCTAATGATGATATATAGTCATATGATATGCCTTGTGTATTTATGTAGATGTTATATATGTGACTCACTCAGAATAGTAGGATGTAGCGAGTAATACATTTTTTAAAAATAAAATAAATAGTTCCATGCAGTGCTGGCTTTCTCTAGCCAACCTTCTAATTAAATAACTAGAGAATTTTGACTGGCAATTAAATGTTTGCACTCATTTCTAACTAACACCATTATCTGAATAATGTAGGCAGTCGCTGCTGTATCTGGATATTCAACATTGCTCACTATCCAGTTTATGTTGAATATACAGATATTTTTTTTTAACTACAGTCAGAGTTTAAAAAAAATGCTGCCTGTAGTGGCTGAATATTGACTCATTTGTTTTTACATGACTGTATTAGAGGCTGTACAGGGCAATGTGAGATAATACAATGTTGTGCTCTGTTGTCACTGCTCAAATAAATTCATCTGCAATGGTGTTAAAGGCCCAGTGGACTATTATTTGACATCTACATACCCTGCAGTCCTACGGTCATGGTCGCTGAGTGCTAGCTGGTACACATACTTCCGCAAGTAGCTTTGCAGTTCCTGGTAAGTGCCCACCATTTGGTTGAAGGTACTAAGAAAGCAAAGGGAGAAAATGTATTATTAAATTAGTAGAAGAGAAAGGTTTGATATGTTTTCCCTGTTTATGTTATTTCTATTTATTAAGTATAAAGGCTAAAGAGTCCTGCTTTATGGGTACTCAAAGTGACACCTAGCAGCTGTACTAAAATAATATATTTGACTTTGTTATGACATTACTGGTTTCTAAAGAAAAGGCATTCTTCTTATATCTAATATTATAATCAGGGGAGAAGATTAATTTTGGAGGAAACTAGCCAGGGTCATAAAACCCTGCGCTTATTTCAAATCTTTGTCAATGGCTCCTAGCTAGGGCTCCCAGAAGTCCAGGAAAACCCAGACATGTCCTCTTTATAGAGGACTGTACAGGTGCCCGGATAGATTTCCAAAACCTAGGTTTCAGAAAGCCTTGAGCTAGGGGCCGTGTTTAGAGGGCCTCAAAGCATGCACGGATGCAATGTGATGACATCGCATGCATGTGCGGATGCAATGCAATGACATCACAGGCATGCATGAGATGTTATTGTATCTCATCCACACATGATCAGAGGCCCTCCAGACAGAGCCACAAGCTCTGGAAAGAAGAGATGGGGTTCATGTGGTGGTGGGGCTGGGGACAGGGCTGGGCCAGAACAGGGTATGGCTGGGGCCAGAACAGGGTGGGGCTGTGTGTCCTCTTTTTTTAATGAGGAAATCTTGTAACCCTACTCATAGCCTCCCTAGATGCTGACTTTATATTTGAAGGGAGAGTCCATCCAGCCCAAAGGAAAGAAAAAGGAGATGAGATTTGACATACTGCCGTTCAGTCAAAGTGGTTTATATATTATATACAGGTATACTTATTATGTACTTGGAGCAATGGAGCGTTAAGTGACTTACCCAAAGTCATAAGGAGTTGCAGTGGAAACTGAACCCATTTCCCAAGGTTCTCAAGACTATGCCTTCATCAACTTGCTACAGCACAAATATCTAATTGGGAAAACCCTGGAGCCTTTAGCAGTAGTTGCAGTTGTTTAAGTGCTGTGCTGTGACTGGGACAATGGGAATGGGAACATTCAGTTCTCAATCCAGGGGCATAGAAGAAAGGAGAAGCGGGGCATAGCTGTGTATTTCCATAAAGGCATCCAGGACCACTTATATTGGATCCTGGAACAGCTCCAGAGGCTGAAGAAATGAGTACCACTTGCAGCCGGGGTGGACTGACAGTGTTCTGGGGCTGGGCCTCTAGGAAATAAGAGCCATGGACACCTAACCACCCCTCTGATATCGATTACTAGATATTACTGGTTAAAGGAGTGTAGATTCCCTACTGTTGTGGTCTCTTGGACACTACTACCTTGTTGGTTGACTGATCAGCCCACTCCAGGCTTGCAGCTACCTGTCTCCAGGGAACCAAATTCTCCAAACAAGATCAAGTAATGCAAAATGCTCTGTTGGCCCTTCAGAGTCCCTACGTTTGCCAGTACCTCTAACAAATTGAGCAGGTGACAATTAAAGGAGTTAGTGCTGTGGGTGATTGTACAGTACATCCACATTATTGAGCAAATTCCTTGAGTTTGTCCAGGGAGGGGTAATTTCTTGATGAACCTGATGATTGTTGGACAGCATCTTTAAAACACTGGCATTATTGAGATAAGTCCAGTCTTTTTTGCAAGTAAAGAACTAATTTTTTTTTTTTTTTAATTCTTCCATCATTTCTCCATTTGGAGCCATCTTTATTAATTTTCAAACTTTGATAGTGCAATACAAATAGTAAATCAGAAAAACTTCACAAAACACACTATTAACTATACAATTATTATATTAAACAATCATTTTCTCCCATCCTCATCATCATTCTTAATATAATAATATATATGATGTGATTACAAATTATAAATAAATAATTTAACTATTCAAAATACATTTCCCACCCCCCCACCCACCCTCACTGGATGTGTAAGGAAATCTAATAATAATGAAAGAAACGTGACCCTTATTATAATGCAATAAAATTAGTCATTGGACTCCATACATCATTAAAGGATTTACTAGTCCCCAAACGTTCTGCCATCATCCTTTCGTACTTATATGTGGTACACACATTTACCCACCAAAAAGTGTCTGAGAGTGAAATGAATTGTATGAACTGCAGTAGTGCTGAAGGTTTATAAGTCCTCTTCTTGTGCTAATGACCAAAAAATATGAGTGGGGAAGCTGACATCTTGGAACTGCAGTAGTATTTTTCTTTTACCTTTTCTTTGATTTCAACCATGTTTGCATTCTATGCTTATGTTTCTTACCTGCATGGTTTGCATTTTCATCTTGATCAATTTTATTGAAATGTTTCTACCTTTTATTCTGATCAATTTTATCAAAATGTATGTACTGCCTTTTATTGTATGTTATCGCGATTTTTACTGAAAATGTATGTATATATTGTTTTTCTCATGCTGTGAGCCGCTTAGAACCTCCCTGGTATGGCGGCATATAAATAAATAAATTATTATTATTATTATTACTGAAGGATTATAAATCCTGTTTTTGTGCAAGTGACCAAAAGATTTTGATAGATTAGAGGAAATATTTTTTTTTGTGTGAAATGATAGTTTTTTGTATAATTTGTGAGATCTCTTTTGAATGGCAGGAAGGAGGTTTTTATGCTGATGACTGAATTGAGGGGTATATTATATGTGAATGGTAAGAACGCCCCCCTCCCCCACTAATTCTGAGGTTTTTCCTCCTTTTCTATTTTAAATTAGCACTAGCTAGTGTTTATCAACAGTGGGATTATAGATGTACTGATGAGTTGAGCATTAGCCCATGGCCATTAATAGAAAACAAATAGAAAATTGGCCATTTTCCGGCTGTGATAAAAATGACCTTAGTGTGCAGTAAAAACACATATAAGGGCACGCTAAGGTCATCTTTTACCACTGCTTAGTAAAGGATCCCTATGTTAGAAACTGCTTGAGTGGGAGGCAACAAAGGGTAATGGTACATGGAGTTCATTCTGAGGATAATGACATTGCCAGTGGTGTCAATGGCAAAGTAAGAGGGGGCAAGGGGGGTGGTCCGCCCTTGGCATAATGTTGGTGGGGGCGCTGGCACCCCTCTTACTCTCCACCTCTTCCCATTCTTCCCCTCCACGTGCCCCCACCTTCCACACATACCTCTAGTTGAAGTTCTCTGGAGTCCTGCAGAGCTTAAGAACATAAGAACAGCCTTACTGGGTCAAACCAATGGTCCATCAAGCCCAGTAGCCCGTTCTCACGGTGGCCAATCCAGGTCACTAGTACCTGGCCAAATCCCAAGGTGTAGCAATATTCCATGCTACCGATACAGGGCAAGCAGTGGCTTCCCCAATGTCTTTCTCAATAACAGACTATGGACTTTTCCTCCAGGAACTTGTCCAAACCTTTCTTAAAACCAGCTACACTATCCACTCTTACCACATCCTCTGACAACACGTTCCAGATCTTAACTATTGTCTGAGTGAAAAAAAATTTCCTACAATTGGTTTTAAAAGTATTTTCCTGTAACTTCAGTCTTTGTAATTTTTGACAGAGTGAAAAATCGATCCACTTGTACCCATTCTACTCCACTCAGGATTTTGTAGACTTCAATCATATCTCCCCTCAGCCATCTCTTTTCCAGGCAGAAGAGCCCTAACCGTTTTAGTCTTTCCTCATACAAGAGGAGTTCCATCCCCTTTACCATCTTGGTCGTTCTTGTTTGAATCTTTTCTATCTCTACTATATCTTTCTTGAGATAAGGAGACCAGAATTGAATGCAATACTTCAGATGAGGTTGTCTGTCCTTCACTATTGAAAGCGGGTTAATGAAACAGCCCCCCACCCCACCACCACACACACTGAAAGGACTGTAGGTGGAGGACTCAGCTTAGAGGGAACAGTGGCACTGACCCTGATATTCAATAGAAGTGCCTGGACATTGCTGTCAGTTGCTAAAAAACCTCTGGCTATCACAGGCTGAATATGGGGCCTACTCTATATTAATAGCTCTCTGCTAGCTAATTTTATATTTGTTAATCAAATTTGATAATTTTCTGTCTATTATTGAATAATGTAACATGATATACAGCACAGGATCCTATAAGAAACAGAATAATACTGTATAAAGTTAAAGGGGGTATGTAACAATAGTTTCGGACATATGAACTTATGTTATACTATTACTACTATTAATTATTTCTATAGCGCTACCAGACACATGCAGCGCTGCACAGAGTCACAAAGAAGAAGAAAACAGTCCCTGCTCAAAAAAGCTTACAATCTAAACAGCCAAGACAGACAAACAGGATGTCATGGATACAGTTAAGGGGAACGGTTAATCAACGGGCTGGGTTGAAGGGCAGAGGAGTAGGGACCATACTTACTCTCTGTCAACGACAAGGCATTGCGTGTCATCCTCTTCTGCTATAATGTTGGCAGAGCGAACATCTTCACTGCAAAACATACAGTTAGTATTATTGTCAGCTCTAGTGTTAGACATGATGGCACACTGATTCTTGCCTTCACATCCTTTCCAAATCCTCCCAGTCCCAGATCTGGTGTTTACGCATTCCCCAGTAATCCTCCAACCTTTTATTCCCACTCTAGCTATCTTCTAATTCCCATTCCCCCCCCCCCCCCACACACACACATACACACACACATAATATATCATAATATTATATGGTTACTAGGGATGGACAGCCCAAAATGTTTCATTTTGTTTTGTTTCCTGTGACATGTGCAGTATAGTTCATTTTGTTTTGTTTAGACTTCATTTTTATTTTGGTAGAAATGTCACTATTTGCAAATAGTGAGCACTTTTCTGATAGTACACGGGTGTGCAGTGGTTTGCACGCACGCCAATGGTTCATCCATGTGAACATTCAGTAAACAGTGCGCACTATCTATGCATATGCGGACGATATTCAACTGCTTCATCCCCTAAATCCCCTAGTCAAGAGATCAATGAAAAACTAGAACAAATATCGAACTGGCTAAATGATAACCTGTTTTCTTAAACATCGCTAAATCTAAAATGATGCTATTTCCTTGCAATAAGTTAGAAAGTCTATCTTCCTCTATCTATCTAAATTCTGAAGTGTTAGTGTCCGAAGTGTCACAGTCAGGTTACTGGGTGTGACATTAGACAACAACTTTAACATACCATCAACAAATCAGTACGATAGTCCAAAAATGTGTTCATAGACTTGAAACCCCTCACGGCAACCAATCAGCTAGTGGCTCTGAATGGGCTGGAGCGAAGGAAGGTTCACTGCTGGACCAGCAGGGATTTAACAGGAATATTAGGGTGGGGGTGGGAGGGAAATAAAAGTTGTTCAAAGTCGGCCGGGGCAGGAAACAGAAGGGATCCCTTCTGTTCTGCCCATCACTGGACCACTAGGTCTTATGAGAGGCCCGGCAGAGCCCTGCAACAGGTTTGGGGGGGGGGGGGCTGGTCAGTGCTGACTCGAATATAAACCAAGATCCCATTTTTGGGCCCAAAAATCTCGGATTATATTTGAGTATATATGGTATTTCTCAGTGATCTATCTCTGTGTTGATGTCCCAAAGTTTCCTTCAATTGCAGATTGCTCATCAAGTCTCAGTGATTGAAGCAAGAACAGTTGAACAGCTCCCATCCTTTTAAAAATTTCAGCAGCATAACTCCCGAAAATATGCCTTAATATAAGACTTAATAGCTTATACTTTACACATAACAATCTTATGTGAATTTCTCTGCAGCCTTAAGTTTTAGCAGGTGTAAACTTTTGCAGGTAATTTTGCTGGGATAATTTTCAAAGAGAACTTGCTCATGAGAGTTTCTTTAGAAAACTGCCATAATTCAAATGCATCAGGGCCTGCCAATTGTGTAGGCTGTTACAAAACCACCATGTGGGTAATTTTGTAATGTATGCAAATAATGGCTTTCAGACTAGGCTAAGATCCTTCCCAGAGATTATCCTCCCCTAGTAACTCCCTAACTGGCATTCCCAAATGCGGTGTTTTCTACTTTCTGAGAATCCCTATCTGAAGGTATTACATATGATCTTGGCTACAAGAAATTATAGGGTCAGGATCTTTAGAAAACTGAGTTTATAGTGAGTGTGAATTATAGTGGATGAAACAATACCTGATTAATGCCTTCTCTCCAAAGTAGTCCCCAACTCCCAGAGTTTTAATCTCCTGTGGCTCCTGAGTTCCCTCTAAGGTCTGCGTCACACATACCTGTCAAACATGATAACAAGGCAATTTCAGCTCTGAAAAGGAGAACCAAGTACCAAAGTGTAAAGGTTTATGCAAACTTGTTCTGTTAGTGGATATAAAAGATAACAGGGCCATGCCTGGAATAGAAGAAAACTCAGAGGCATTGCTGTCACTGTTCCAAGTTAAGTGAGAGTCCTCCACCTACAGTCCTGCCAGTGGATGGCACTGTTTCACTATCACATTTTCAGTAGTGAAAGGTAGTTTTCCTGGAGTCCTGAAAATGTAGTACTGAAAGAGTACCCCCACCGGCAGGGTTATAGGTGAAGGACTCCTGCCTTGCTTAGAGGAAACTGTGATTTTTGTACAGTATGAGAGCAGTTCTATAAGTGGGTGCCTCCATTTAGGCAATGCAATGCCACATATAGAGAGCCTATTCCAGTGCTTCATAAACATTTGTAAACTGCTGTATGAAAAAGCGGTATAACAAGTTTAAAAAAAACATAAAACATCTCCTGTTGGTATACTTAGCCAGTAAGGGTTTTCAGGTTTATCACAATGAATTTGCATGAGGTAGATTTGCATACAATGGGTCCAAATCTTTACTTTTTAGTAAATATCACAATGTGACACTCTCCTCCCCTATTCTACTTTGCGGCACACCTGTCCCTCTGGTCACTACCACTTGAGCACTAGGAGGTCATCCTTGACTCAACTCTCATACCACAGATCTCTACTTTCATGCAATGATCATTCTACAAACTATGCTTGAGTCATTCCATTCGTAACCTCTTACACCCACCTCCTCTGAATGCACTCATCCACTCCCTAGTTATCAGTCATTTAGACTCTTGTAACTCCCTATATAAAGGCAGCCCCAGAAACATTTTTTTCGCCCAATGCGGCCCAGGGAAGCCAAAAGGTTGGACATCCCTGGGGTAAAGGATTGTAAACAACTCCAACTTATTCAAAATACTGCTATTAAGTTTATCACCAGTCATCATAAATTCAATCATGTTACCCCTCTACTCAGATCTGCTCACTGGCTTCCTATCTCATATCATATAAGTACAAAATTCCACTGCTTGTTTTCAAAATCAGTTCCGCAGAAATACCCCTTTATCTTTATAGACACGTAACTCCCTACTGTCCATCCAGAACCTTCAGATCTTCAGACCAGAACCGTCTGATAGTCCCCACATTTTGCAAAATCATTTCTGACACTACTCATAGCACAATATTTTCAGTCCAGGGCCTTGAACTACTCCCCTCTCATCTCAGGTTACAGTTATCCTTAGATAAATTCAAAGCTGACCTTAAAATATTTCTTTTTTGCTGATACATATACTTGACTCCTTCTCCCCTCTTGTCCCTCCTAGGGCTGAGGTGAGCTGGACTGACTAGACATGGAGATTTTACATTTCATTTTACCCCACCCAACTATCATATTTAAACAATGTAGTTTACCCCCTTTCCTGTCTGGCACATTCCTTTCCCGCTTAGACTAAATTGTAAACTGCTTAGATTTACCATAAAATAGGTAGGATATCAAGCCTTAAAATAAACTTGAAACTTTGTTCCTAGTACCTGCAAATCTATCTCATGGATATCCATTGTGGTAATCCTGAAAACCCTAACAGGCTAGATATTCCTAAAGGAGAAGTTTGAGATACACTAGCCTATACTATAACAGCACATAGGTGCCCAGATTCTGTTATAGAATGCTAGTAGCATAGTCTGGCATTGGCATGCCTTACATTTACATGTTCATAGGTACATCAACCATATCACTGTCATAACTGTGGGCATATAAGTGCAGCAGAGACTCATAATTTACTGTATTCTGTAAATTGCACATGTAAGTGGCACCCATGAAAATGCCTCCCTTTCATTTATATGCTTTGCCACATACTCTTACTCTTACAGAATAGTATATAGTTGCTTTGCTGCTACTTACTCATGAAAGTGATAGTATTCTGTACATTTATACACATTAAGTGACATATGTATTGCCCTTTAAATGTGGGAGGAGTTAAAATAGTTTTATCCAGGGTGGGTAAAGGGAAGATTAGCAGCTGTTAGAATAAAAATGCCTAATATGAGAAATATAGTGGCACATTTCAAAACTTTTTTTTAGGGGGAGAGTGGGGGTGGCGGCAGTTTCCTTCTTATTTGGGCTTCCAGCTAATTTGGAACTGGTCTCTGTGGACTAGAGCACCATATTTAATTCTTATTGAGCTCTCTTTTCCTTTCACTCCTTAACTAAGTTTCTTGACTTCTCCAATTCATTAGAGAATTCTGTCACTGTTTTTGTCTCTACCACATCAACTGGAAGACGATGTGCTTACCCTTATGTAGTATGGCAATTACTCGAGATTTTCCCCACTTCAAAAAAATATTCCTTCTCAACCTGGCCAGCCAAAACTTGGCTCCTTCAGAAATTCAGTTAACAATAGGGATGGATAATTGTTTGCAGCCATATTGGAAATGTCAGTGACATATCCCATGTTGTTGCATGTCTTTATCAAATGAAAATGAGCTGAAAATGCACAAAAATTAATACATTATCATTTGCTGATAATAATGCACACTATTTCAAGAGAGTGCACACTCTTGGATGTAGGTCACTTCCAGTGGTCATCCCCAGCAAAAGACAAGATGTGACTTTAGTAAAGATAGCAATGCAAATAATCTTAGCAATTAACTTTTTAGCAACACAGTAGGAAATGAGACTACACAAAAGAAAACTATACAGAAAAAAGACTGCCACTGAAATGTGACTGGAAAGCAATAACCACAAATGCTCAAGTCTAAGCAACAAAGTTCATGATCTGAAAATTCTGATGTTAGAGACAGACTCAGATATTGGGCTAGATTCACTAGCCCATTTTTCCAAGGTGATCTGTGGCTGATCCTAGCAGGCCCGACGAATTCGCCAATCTTGAAAATTCAAATGAGGGCATTAAGAGGAATGCCCTCATCTGGCCGACATGGATCACAAGTGTGAGATCCCGCGCATGCGCAGACCATCTGTAGATGGTCTGCGCATGCGTCAACACACCTCCGAGATGTGACTTTTTAAAAACTTTTTGTAGCCTAGCGAGCCCGTGGTTTTAACCAGTTTTAAACCCACGGATTAAACCCATGGGCTTGCAGTGCGGGGAAAGGCAGGTGAGATTCAGGGTGGCAGGAGAGATTCAGGGCGGCAGACAGGAGAAAACCAGGGCAGAGCAGGGCAGCGATTCGGGGCAGAGCAGGCAGGAGACAAAGGGGCAGAGCAGGGCAGCGATTCAGGGCAGAGCAGGCAGGATAGATGGGGACGAGCAGGGCGGCAGTTCGGGGCAGAGAAGGCAGGAAACATTGGGGAAGAGCATTGGAGTGGCAGGCAGGAGAGATTCAGGGCAGCAGAGAGCAGGGAAGAGAGAGTCGGAAAGATGTTTACGATTGGTCCCCAGCAGTCGCTTCTTGGGTTGATCGGCCAGCCAGAAATTTCTTTGTGAATCGCATCCCTGTCTACTTTGCATGCATTTCTCCTCATTTGCATGCACAGATTCGAAGCAGATCACAGGAGAGGATAGTGAATAGTGCAGGAGGGAAATCTGGTCGCAAAGGGGTTTGTTTTGTGAATCTAGCCCATTGTTGCTATCATAAAGACATGGATCAGTGATTCCCATGGATGGGACACAAACATACTGGGCTATAATCTTTTAGGAAAGACAGAGATGGTTGAAAAGGTAGAGGAGTAGCTCTGTATTTGAGAAACAATATTCACGTGACCAAAAAGCAGGGAGCCTGGGTAGGGTTGTCAGATTTCCTATATAAAAAAAGAGGGTACTTGGTCCCACCCTGCTCTGCCCCAGCCCCGTCCCATTCTACCTAGAGCCCTGTCCTGTTCTGCCCCAACCCCCTACAGACCTCCTTGAGCTTGGGACTGCATCTATGCATGCATGTGCATCAACGCAATGACATCATTGCATCACATCCACACATGTGCAGATACCCTCTAGACACAGCCCTGAGGTGGGGACATCGAAAACCCGGACAAACTGCTGGGTTTTGGAAATCCAGACATTTGGACAGTCCTTTAAAAAGAGGACATGTCTGGGTTTTCCCAGATGTCTGGTAACCCTTAGCCTAGGGAAAGGAAGAAGTGATATGGATCACCTTGAAAAGAATCACTAAATTAAAATAAAATCACTTTTCCTACCTTCGTTGTCTGGTGATTTTATTTTTCTACTCATCTTTTCCCAGTCTCTGGTTGCACTTCCTTCTGTCTGTGCTCTAAACTGTTTCCAGGGCCGCCTTATCCATTTGCTATTTTTCTCTCCTTCACTTTTTGGCCTACATCCATCTTTAGAATATACAACGTTTCTCTTATTCTTCAAAGCTAAATATGAAAACAGTCAAAGATTGATATGCTTCCGTATGCTCAGAGGTGTAGAACTCATTGGGGAGGGGGGCTTGTCCACCCTCCTTTAAGAGTTTATTATCCAGTCATTGCATATAGATAGCGTGTTCAATCAAAAGCTATATTCATTTCAAAAGACTGGTATCTTAGAGAAAAGTTTGTTCTAAGAAACTGGTTTCAAACTGATCAACAGATAAGATAAATTTCACTTATCTTAGATACTTTAGGGGTTCCAACACGGCCCCATTTCGTAGTCTGTTTCAGGAGACAAACTGCCAGCGGGAAACAGTCACTGCGGTCAAATGTTTTAAAGTTGTCAGCACTTCAGGCGAAAAGTTACTACTTTCACTGCGGGGTTCCTAATTTTAGCTGACAAGGCATATGGAGCATAGGGAAGCATATCAATCTTTGATTGTTTTCATATTTATCTTTGGAAGAATAGGAGAAACGTTGTATATTCTATTTATTGGTATACTGTTTCTTATCTCCTTTGGTTTATTTATGTTACCCTGATTTGTCCATTGTTGATTTTGTCTACATGCATCTTTGGCATTAACTTTTTACAACTATCTTCCATTTTTCTGCTTCTTCCTCAAATCTATCTACTTTTCCATGTCTTCCCTTCCCATCTATCCATACACACTATCTCCTCCTTCTCTCTGCCCTTCCCCACCATTCATGTGTGCCATCTCCTCTCTCTTTCTTCTCCCCTATTCCCATCTATTCATAAACAGCATTTCTTCCATTTTCTTCCCTTCCCCACTCCTCCCATCCCTATTCAACATCTACTTCCTTGCTTTCCCCTTCTACTTCTCCTTCCCCACCCATCCCATCCCTGTAAACTACATCCTCCCTATCTCTCCCTTTCCCCTCCATCCCTGTGTACCATCTCCTCCCTCTCTTTCACTCTCCTATGTTCTGACATCTGTCTTCCCCCTTTCCCCCTCCTATGGTCTGGGATCTTTATCCTCCTTCCCACACTGGCATTTCTATCCCCTCCTTTCTATCCCCTTCCTTCCCTCACCCCACCCCACCCCCCCATTTTGGTCTGGCATCGCTCTGTCTTTCCCTTCCCCTCTCCCTGCCTTAGCCTGGAATCTCCCCCTCCTCTTTCCTTTCCCTGGTCTGACATCTTCTCTTCTTCCCCCTCTCCCTCCTTCCCCACCAGTGGTCTTAACATCTCCTTCCCTTCCTCCCCCTCCCATAGTCTAACATCTCTATTTGCCCCTTCACTTTCTTCACCTGGAGGTCTGGCATCTTTCCTTCCCTTTCCTCCCCATCCCCATGGTCCAGCATCTCTTACTCTCCCCATGCTATTCCCCCCATCCCCCACCGCGGGATCCAGTGCTTGCTCACTGTTCTCCCATCAGTGTTGCTCTAACTCTTTGGCTGTAGGCAGTGTGAGTGAAGTAAACACGCTGCCTCTGACGACCCAGAAGCTTTCTCTCTGCTACTGTTTCCCACTTATGCAGGTCACTGAAGGCAGCGTGTTTACTTCAATCACACTGCTTACGGCTAGAGAGTTAAAGCATCAAGGCTGCGAGAACAGTGAGCAAGCACCAGATCTCATGGGAGGGAGGGGGAAGCAAGGGAATCCAGATAGGTGTGCGGGCCTTACAATGAAGACATAATTGGGGATGGCAGGGAACTCTGGATAGGTGTGTTTGCCTTGCAGTGAAGACAGGGGAGGAGGCAGGGTACTCCAGATAGGTGTGCGGGCCATGCAATGACTGCTACAGGGTTTCCAGATGTCCAGTTTCCCTGGACAAAAATATTAAAATACAAAAGTTGTCCAGGTTTCCTAGAGCGTCCTAAAAAAGAGGACATGTCAGGGGAAACCCGGACATCTAGTAACCCTACTCTTAAAGATTTGTTCAATAAATCTTTGAAGAAGGAAGAGGTTCCATCAGATTGGAGAAGAGTGAATGAGGTCCCTCTTCACAAAAGTGGTGACAAAGAAGAAGCTGGGAACAAGCCAGTAAACCTCACTTTGGATATTGGAAAAGTAATGGAAGCATTGCTGAAGGAAAGGATAGTGAATTTCCTAGAATCCAATAGGTTACAAGATCCAAAGGCAGCATAGTTTTAAAAAAGATAAATTGTGCCAATGAATCTGATTTAATTCTTTGACTGGATAACCAGAGAATTGGATCGGCAAAGCCTTTGACATGGTTCTTCATAGGAGGCTCTTGAATAAACTTGACAGACTGAAATTAGAATCCAAAGAGGTGAAATGGATTAGAAACTGGTTGACAGACAGATGCCAGAGGGTGATGTTAACGGAATTCATTTGGAGGAAGGAAAGGTGAATAATGGAGTGTATCAGGGATCAGTGCTGGGGCCGATTCTGTTCAGTATATTTGAGAACGACATTGCCAAAGGGTTAGAAGGTAACGTTCGCCTTTTTACAGATGATACCAAGCTTTGTAACAGAGTGGATTCTCTGAAGCAGGGGTCTCAAAGTCTCTCCTTGAGGGCCACAATCCAGTCGGGTTTTCAGGATTTCCCCAATGAAGATCTATGTGCACGCACTGCTTTCAATGCATATTCATTGGGGAAATCCTGAAAACCTGTTTGGATTGTGGTCCTCAAGGAGGGACTTTGAGATCCCTATGAAGGGAGTGGAAAATCTGAGAAAGGATCTGCAAAAGTTTGAAGAATGGTTTGTTTGGCAATTAAATTTCAATACAAAGATGTACAGGGTAATGCACTTGGGGAGTAGAAATCTAAGGGAGCTGGGTGTGCTAGGAGGTGAGAGGCTGATATGCACAAACAGGAAGAGGGACCTTGGGTGATAGTGTCTGAGGATTTGAAGGCAATGAAGCAGTGTGACAAGGTGGTGGCTATAGCCAAAAGGATGCTAGGCTGTATAGAGAGAGTAGTAACCAACAGAAGAAAAGAGGTGTTGATGTCCCTGTATAGGTCGTTGGTGAGGCCCCACTTGGAGTACTGTGTTCAGTTTTGCAGACCGTAACTGGCTAAGCATATGAGAAGGTTTGAAGTGGTCCAGAGGAAGACAACGAAAATGGGATGGGGCTTGCACAAAAGACATATGATAAGAGACTGAAAGACCTGAATATGTATACTCTAGAAGGGATAGGGGAGATATGATACCGATGTTTAAATACTTGAAATGTAGTAATATAGAAACAAATCTTTTCCAGAAAAGGAAAATGGTAAAATTAAAGGACGTGAATTGAGGTTGAGGTGAGTATTTGATGGTGGTGGTGAGTATTTGTCTCAGTAATGTCTTTATGTTTTTCTTTTTAAAAAATTTTTATTATACCATAATTTATTTATTTATTTTTTTTTTTTTTAGTTCAAGAAAATTTTATTGGTTTTAGAAAGCATAACAATACAAAAACAAAAAGAGAGCTTCCAATGAAGCACAGGTTAAGCCGGGTGAAGACACACATCATGTATATCTAATTACAAAGTAGAGGTGGTAGTAGCAGAAATTATAAGAGCAGGAAACATTATAACAATCATCAATGTATGCAAATCATAAATACGTAAGGAAATGAAATATACAAATAACTAAGAGGAATGAGGAAAGTATGTCGAGAAAGAGAATGGTATTATACATTCAATGCTAATAACAGTACGTGTAGGTATGTTATAGTGTTAGCAGACATTAAAATGCCAATATAATATGATATAGAGGACAGAGTAAACACATATGTCAACCAGAAAACTATAAGTAAAGATCTGTATGTTGGTCAAGGGTCTAAGTGCTGGGATTTGCCAAAATCGACCAAGTTTTGTCAAACGTTGTTATCGAGTTATGGCGTTCAGCCATATGTCGTTCAAATTTACTGTGGAGACAAACCATTGATTGAAATCTAATTTTGTAAAATCTTTCCAATTATGTAAAATGAGTTGGATGGCAAGAATCAATAGGAGTGTCAAAAGGCGGTCATGATACATAGAAAGATGAGCAGTAAGTGCAGTGGGTCCCAGAATTAAAATATCAAACGAGAGGGGATCAGTGAGAGAGAACATTTTGGCAATCGTGTGCCAAATCGGATTCCAAAAGCTCTGCAATTGAGGGCATTCAAAAAACATATGCCGCAAAGATCCCTCAGAAGATTTACAAGTCCAGCATGAATTATCCGAGGACTTCGTTATTTTAGCAGTTTTAACAGGAGTCCAGAAGGCTCTATGATAAAGGAAAAGAGCCGTTTGTCTATGGGAGGCTGAATGGAGGGATTTAAATACTCTGGGCCATAACGCCAACCAAGTATGCTCGGTGAGAGGGGATTGTAACAACGGATCCCATTTAGACATGGATCCCATTTAGATATGGATTCGATAAGTAAAGGATGGGATTTTTCCTGCATATATTTGTACATTATACCATAATTTTAATGTAAATCGCCTAGAAATTACTTTTAAGCATTTTATCAAATTTTTAATAAAACTTGGAATGTCAGGAAATTCTTTTTCATGGAGAGAGTGGTTGATGTCTGGAATACTCTTCCAAGGGAGGGGGTGGAGACGAAAATGGCGACGGAATTTTTAAAAAGCATTGAATGAACACAGAAGATCCCTAATTAGAAAATGAATGGTATAAAATCCAAAAATTAAATGGTTGCATGTGTGTTTGGTGTGTCGACTGGTGCTTAGATGGCAACTCTGATTGTGAAGAACTAAAGCCGGTACTGGGCAGACCTGCACGATCTGTGTCCCATAAATAAATGGCAGTTCACTTTAGGACTGGCTGGAGCGGGCTTTGACGGAAATCCAGTAATTTGAATTGTGAAGTCAGTGCTGGGAAGACTTTTGTGGTCTCTGTCTCTCAAATGACAAGATGGTTTGGATAGGCTAGAGTGGGCTTCGATGGCAAGTCTAGTAGTTGGAACTTAAGGACAGTATCGAGTGGACATTCACAGTCTACGTCCCAGAAATGCCATCAAAAGACAATTTAAACATGATTTGATAATGACTGTTGGGTAGACTGGATGGATCGTTCAGGTCTTTGCCTTCTTTTGCTATGTTAATACGTACCACTGCACATACGTACTGTGTAATCTTTCAAAAGAGTGCACATTATTCAATGACTTTACTCCTGTGATGAAAAAATGACCACATGAAAAGGAACAAAATGAATATTCCCAATAATGACAAGCAAAACAATATGAAATGAACATTTTCTGGCTGTCTATCCCTAATTAACATAGGACCTCTTTTCCAAATCTTTTAAAATAGGCCCATAGACCAGAGCTTCCCAAACTGCAGGGTCACAATACCAGCTCTGTACCATCCTCAGTCCTATTTGGTTCAGGGAGAAGCAAGACATATGAACAGTAGTGTGAATCATTTGCCTCTGAACCACCCGTCTGGCTTCATTTCAACATTATTCACAATTCAATCTTCCAAGATCTGTGCATAGGGAATCTTACAACTGAATTAAGGGCCCCTTTTACAAAGCCGAGGTAGCAAGTCCCAGCACAGCAAATGCGACACAGCCCATAGGAACTGAATAAAACCTCAATTAGAGTTTTCTCTCTTAGAAATGTCATACTTTATTCAATAAATTAAAAACAAATGGAGGTGCTGAAAAAAAAATCACTATATCGAATCTCAGTAAACCTCTGACCTCTGTACCTTTCCTTTGGCGATGATGAAGAAAGTATTTCCCTCTTCTCCTTCCCGGATTATGTAATCTCCTTTGTCATAGTAATCCTGTAGCGGGAAGAATTTACAGTGGTCTACTATCCCATGTGAGACAAAAACTATAGCACACATTGGTATTGTGTTGCACTGAAAGCATTTCTGCTGTTTGCTTTGAACATCCAACAATGCATTTCACCAATTGAAGGCAAAATGTGATGGAGGCTTGAAACCATGCACGTTGCAATCAAAGCTGTGATGAGTTTATCTGCAGATGTGGATGGACATAGGTATTTTGGTGAGTTAACTGGGGTCAGCAGAATATTTCAGAAAACAATGCAATTCATAACATGAATAAAATCAAATGCTTTGGAAAATAAGCTGGTAAGAGCTGATAAATTTAAATTCTGTTCAAAGCTCATCAGGGTCTCATTAATAAATGTATTGAAACGCATGAAAATGTATTGAAATGTTGCATTTACAGACTTGTTTTTGGCTGTAGCCATTAGTGCTGCCCAATTTACTGATTCAAATCGATTCAGTGATTCACTTTGGTGAATCGATTTGATTCCATTAGCTGTCTGAGAAA
Source organism: Geotrypetes seraphini (assembly GCF_902459505.1). NCBI lineage: Eukaryota > Metazoa > Chordata > Amphibia > Gymnophiona > Dermophiidae > Geotrypetes > Geotrypetes seraphini. Next base: position 183,903,053 of record NC_047087.1, read on the forward strand.
ATTAGACTCACCGATTCAGCAACTAACACTCCCCCCTCCCCCGCCCCGAGAGAAATGACATACTCTTCCGAGGCCTCTTAAAGCAGCAGAGGTGGCAGCAGTGAACGATCAGCATCGGCATTGCTCTGAACGGGCTGCTCTGCAGCCTGCCCCACTGCGGCCTCCCTCCTTCTGTATCACTGATAACATCAGGGCAGGATTAATTCGTCGAGGGCCCCTAGGCACAAAAGTACACTGGGCCCCCTGCCCCGCCCCACCCCACCATGCGCCCAGGTGGAAACAGGAAGCTGCATCAGAGGGAAGCTTTGGGCAAGCAGCACCGCTTGCACAATTACAGTTCCCGTTGCCTTTCTCACCCGCATTGCTTGCTTGTCTTACTTCCCGTTGATGGGGGGGGGGGCATGTTGCCGATCGGGGTGGGGCCTGCGTTGCCGATCGATGCTGGAGGGGTCCATCGCCGTTTGGAAAAAACAATCTTGATGCCCTCCTTCATCGGGCCCCCCTGACCATTTTGGGCCCTAGGCACGTGCCTACTTGGCCTATTGGTTAATCCTGCCCTGGATGACATTGCAGAGGGAAGCCCTGGTGATGCAAGTCACAAGTAGCCTGTTCAGAATGATGTTGCTACTGACTGTCTACTGCCGCCACCACCGCTGCTGCTTTAGGAGACCTCAGCGGTATGTCAGGTTTCATGGTGGGAGAGTTGATGGGGGTGCTGCTGCACAAGGGATGGGAGGGAGGGATGGAAAACTACTGCACAAGGGGATGGGAGGGTGGGAGGGATGGAAAGCTGCTATACAGGGGAATGGATGGGAGAGGAGGAAAGCTGCTGTTTAGGGGGATGGGTGGGAAGGAAATATGTTGCACATGGGAGGAGAGAGGAAGAATTGTTGGGGTGGAAGAGAAGAAGGGAAAGAAAAGGTAGAAAAGGGTGAGGGGGTACATCCTGCATATAGTGGAGGGGAAGGAGACATGCATGGAGAAGAGAGAGGAAGAAATGTTGGACATAAGGTAGAGGGCAGGGAGAGATGGTGCATGGGGAGAGAGAAAGAAATTTTGCACATCATAATGGAGAGAAGGAAAGGAAAGATGCTGCATGGAGGAGAATAGAAAGGTTTGACCCAGGGCACAAGGCAGGAAGAGAGAGAGCGAGATAGTAGAGAGTGGGAAAGAAACAAATGTTGGATATGGCAGTGGAAGGTACAAAAAAAAATACATTTATTTTCTGTTTTGTGAGTACAGTATGTCAGATTTGAAATGTGTATCCTGTCAGAGCTGGTGTTAGTGAACGTGAGCTAGGACCTAACAGAGAGAGGAAAATACTTTTTTTAATATACTACATAGTTGGCATGGGGTTGGAGAGGGAAAAGGGGGAGGAGGTAGAAAGGCTACAAAATGAACCCGCCAGGATATTTGAAAAAACAAAACAAAAATCAAAAACACCTGATTGAGCAGGATAAGCAAATTGAATTGAAAAATCAATTCAATAGGCCAAATCAAATAAAAAAAATTTTTTCCTTGAATCAGGCAGCAGTAGTAGCCATGCATAACCAGGTCACCTTCATATTCCTTTTCTTCACCCCTGTGAGAATAATTATCCATACAGAGTACTTGTGGGGAACACTTATAGTCTTTTAACATCATCAGCAGAAAAAATATCTTGCAAGCAACAGACAAAGGCAACAAAAACAACATCCCCCCATCCCCTCTGGGTATTCTTAGAACCCCGTATGGATGTGCAAAAGATGATAATATTCAGTTTGTTTTTTGTTTTGTTTGAACTTTCAAATATTCACTTCAGGAACCTTTTTAATACATATTAAGGGCCTGATTTTATAAATGACACCTAACGGTGCCTAACTTCTAGAGGCCAGTCCATGCAGTTGTCAACCACTAGGCATCGCTTATAGAATCAAGCCTAGAAGCTCCAAGGCATTCTTAGGCGTCGCTAGGAGTCATTGAGGTAGGCGCAAGTATATCAGGCCAAGTTTTACCTGGCCTAATTTAAGCAACGCCTTCGTTTAGTATGCATATCTTCTACCCCTAACCACATAGTTATTTAAATGTCTCTATCATATCTCCCTTCTCCCGCCTTTCCTCAAAAGTATACATATTGAGATCTTTAAGTCTGTCCCCATATGCATCATGATGAAGACCACCAACTATTTTAGCAGCCTTCCTCTGGACCATCTCCATCCTGTTTATATCTTTTTGAAGGTGCAGTCTCCACCAGTCTTTTACAGGGGCCTCAATACCTCCTTTTTCCTACTGGCCATACCACTCCCTATGCACCCTAGCATCCTTCTAGCATCCTTTCACCATCACCTTTTCAACCTGTTTGGATCATCACATATAATCACACCCAAGTCCCGCTCCTCTGTCGTGCACAAAAGTTCTTCACCTCCTAAACTGTACCATTCCCTTGGGATTTTGCAGCTCAAATGCATGACCTTGCATTTCTTAGCACTAAATCTTAGTTACCAAATTTCAAACCATTCTTCAACCTTCACTAGGTCCTTCCTCATGTTGCGTGTGAATTTAAGTTATGCATCACTAAGAATCCGCGATTAGGGCACCTAGCAGCACCTAACCTAGGCACTGTTTATAGAATCAGGCCCTGATTGGCTAATGCATGTTAATTTGTAAGCTAACATGCATTAACTTGATTTAGCATGCACTAAACTAGAGGTGTTAAATGTCGGTCCTCGAGGGCCGCAATCCAGTCAGGTTTTCATGATTTCTCCAATGAATATGCATGAGATCTATCAGCATACAATGAAAGCAGTGCATGCAAATAGATCTCATGCATATTGTGGCGGGGCCGGGGGTAAGCCTAGCGCAAGCAACCCAGCTCCCGCCCCAGGCGTAAGGACCAAGCGCTCCCAGGAGGACTTCCGCTGGGAAACAGTGGAATAATTAATGGAGTCTGCGTTAGTGGTAAAGTTCAGCTTTTCGTTTATTTCCCTCAGTTTACAGCACTAGGGTTCAAGCAGTCCCTCTGTGTTGAGGAGACTTAAACAAAACATATTTTCATACAGTCCAGCCTGATGTCCAGGTAGAAAAGCCAAAAATAAAACCAAAAACGTTTTCTCCTGATTTTGCTTTTTCTGTTTGAAAAATCGTTAGGAAGCTTTAGCACTGTCCCCCCTGAAGCCCAATGCCCCCGCTACCCCAAGCTCTCAGGGTAGGGCAAGGGGACTCTATAACCCAACCGTTTCAGACTGCTGTTAGTCCCCTCACAAAGTTCCTGCTTCAGGGTTAAACTATATCGGGACTCTAAGTTCCGTGTCAGCTTTCTGAGGAGGTTAATTACAGGTTCTCACCTCCTTCCCTATCTTCACAGGCTTTCCCCTCGGGCTCTAAGTAATTTATTCATGCTAGTTCACAGTTAGACTAAGGGAGAAAGAACGCTACTTCCAAACATGCACTTTCATTCCCCTCCCCCATTCATACCTAGTTATCTGTGACTCTCCTGGAGCTCCCATGCTGCGAGATTGCATTCCATGACACTGCTCTCAGATAACGCCCTTTCTAATTCTATTAGGGAATCACCATTCTCTGAGCTAGGGTAAGAACTCCCTTCAGGGCCAGCTAACAGACAGCCCTGTCCTGGAAGTCTTGCTACTTCCCTGCACTGCGGTTGAGGAGTTAGAAGTCTGGTCACTCGGGAGGGTTGTAAGACCAGCTGTGCCTTAGCTAAGGTCTGGGACAGAGACCTCTTGGCAGGCTCTCTCCTGCTTAGTGCCGCCTGGCTCTTCCCTCCATTCCTCCTTCCAGTCTTCTCTCCAGTATTCTCAACCGTGTTCGTAATCTCCTCAGCCCTCTCCCCATTGTTTCCACCTGGGCTCATTTTATGCTGCAAGCCTAATCTCACTCTCCCTCTGGGTTCGTCCTGCTTGCTAGCCACACACCCCTCATTAACCATGCCTGTGCTGGTTTTCTTTCTCAGAGGTTTTGTCAGAGCTTTGCCCAAGGAATCATAAAAGGAATTATAGTGCCCCAAACTAGACGTTATGGTTTCTGTCCTTGCCTCTCTGCCTTGCCCTGCCTGTTGGCTCTTAGTGATAGGCACAGGGATACTAGACAGTTTCCTGGGCTTAGGAATAGGGACAGCCCTTTGCAAGGCAGGGTTTAAAACCGGGTTTAAACCGCTGACAGGCACTTCCCTGTCACAATATACATTGTGGAAATCCTGAAAATCTGACTGGATTGCGGCCCTCGAGGACCCACATTTGACACCCCTGCACTAAACAGATAGGGGTCGATATTCAGACAGTGGTGGTGAGTGCTTTTTTTTAACTGCATATTCCTAAATATTCAAAATCATGCCATGTCTGGGCACACTAATAGTTTTGTAATCACCAATTCACTTGTTCGTATTTAGTCCATATATATTAAGCCAACATATTATATTGAACATTCATTCACGTTTTCACACCGAAGTTCCTTAGTATGCCACACTGAAACTCCTGATTGACTGAGATACTAGTGTAGTAGCCGTCCTCATTGGAACTTATAATCGGTGATGATTCATTTCATATAATTTTAAAAAACTTTTTCTTTAAATTACTTTTCTTTAAATTACTATTTCATTGTGAAGTGCCAGTGCTTATTCATGAACTTTAATTCATTAATCTGTTATTCATATAGAAATTTAGAAAATTTAAAGTGCTACTTAGTTTCGAACATTACTGCCTCATCTAAGCTAAGTAGCACTTTAAATTTTCTAAATTTCTATTTAAATAATGGATTAATGAATTAAAGTTCATGAATAAGCATCTTTCTTGGTGGGGGAGAGTCCAAACCGTCAAAATGATGATTTTGCCTGTGGTTTGTTACCAAATGGGTATGTTGCCTGTTTATTTTCAGGGGTCCTTTTATAAGAAATTAAATAGTATTCTTACTAAATTTATTTGGCTGGGTAAAACTGCTACAATTGCTTTAATATCTTTACAAAAACCAATTGTGGCGGATGGGGTAAATTTTCTAAATTTTTATAGGTACTATCAGGCCTATATACTGCATCAGGGTATGTATTGGATCCTTCCTGAGCTCATGGAACATCTCCCTGATTTGCTTTACTTAGAATGGCAACTTATGTCCCCATTAAGATTATGTTATACTAGTGTTTAAGCCCGTTACATTAACGGGTGCTAGAATATATGGCTGTCTGTCTTTCTTTATTTATGTCTCTCTCCCTGCTCCTGTCTCTTTCTTCCTTTCTTTCTGTCTCTCTCCCTCCTGCAATTTTTCTCTCTCTCTCCCTGGCACCCTTTGTCTGTCTGTCTTTTTTTCTGTCTCTCTCTGGTCCCCTGTCTGTCTTTATTTCTGTCTGTCTCTTTCCCTAGCCTCCTTTGTCTGTCTGTATTTCTTTCTGTGTCTCCCCCCCTCCCCCCCCACTTTCCTTTGCAGAAGCAACAGTGATATTTCCCTTCCCCTCCAAATCCCTGTGAAGTAGTAGCAGCATTTCCCCCCACCCACCCCCATTCCCTTCTCTCCCCCCCACTTTCCTTTGCAGAAGCAGTAGCGTATTTCTCTTCCCCTCCAGGTCCTTGCTGAAGCAGTAGCAGCATTTTCCCCCACCCCCCATTCCCTTCTCTCCCCCCCCCCACTTTCTTTTGCAGAAGCAGCTGTGATATTTCCCTTCCCCTCCAGATCCCTGAGAAGTAGTAGCAGCATTTTCCCCCCCCCCCCCCCCATTCCCTTCTCTCCCCCACCACCACTTTCCTCTGCAGAAGCAGCAGCGGTATTTCCCTTCCCCTCCAGGTCCCTGCTGAGTAGTAGAAGCATTTTCACCCACCCCCCATTCCCTTCTTACCTTGAGCTGCCCTGCTCCGTTCGGCCCCTCCCCCTTTCCTTCCCACGTGCTGGCCTGCTGCGGCTGAAGGTTTTTTTCGGCGACTCCTCCTGTTAAAACGCCCCCCCCCCTTCCCGCAACCGCTCCTGTTCAAAGCGGCCTGCTGAGGTTCGCGGCCGGCTGTAACGAACCTCGCAGGCCGCTCTCCAACTCGGTAGCATGTTCCCTCTGAGGCGATCGCATCAGAGGGAACGTGCTACCATGTGGAGAGCGGCCTGCGAGGTTCGTTACAGCCGGCCGCTAACCTCAGCAGGCCGCTTTGAACAGGAGTGGTAGCGGTTGTTGCGGGAAGGGGGGGGGAGTCGGCGACTTGCTGTGAACAGGAGCGGCAGCGGCGGCAGGACCATGAGCCCTTCTTCCGCCATCCGCCGCCAGCGCCGCTCCCTAACTGGCGCATACGCCTGAAGCCGCGGCCACGGACGGACACAGGACACATCAGGTCCCCACAGGAGATTGGGCAGCCTTTCCTTGCTTTCCCCCTTTGCCACACCCCTTTCCTATGCCTGCTTGTAGGGGAGGGTGTATTCCAGGATCTCGCTGTAAAACTCCGGAGTAATGGCTTCGGTCTCACCCTCCTCCTGCTCGCACTGCAAACAATTTGCGTTTATGCTGCCGAACTTCTTGCCTCCCACCCCCCTTCCCTCCGTCTCCGACGCCAAGAGTCGCCGCCAACAACAGTCTCCACCTGCATTGCCCCCGCCGCGCCACTCACTGGCCCGTCGTGCGAGGAACGGAGAACAGGTTCAGGGCTGCCAGGAGTGAGCCCGGCTGAGACTGGCAGGAAGAGGAAGGCGGAGCAGGTGAGCCGCCACTGCGAAAAACTGTAGTGAGCCAGCCAGACCGTGAGTGCGGGCTGTTGTAAGCTTGCATGTGCACTCTTGCCGGCCACGGACATACGGATCACGGAAGCACGCTTATAGGAGTGCGCATGCGCGAGTTAGCCTTTTATATATAGAGATGGTGAGTATCAAATTACCCAGAATTTATAAGGACAATATCTTATTTGCCACATGGAGCACCTTACAATTTATTCATAACTTAACAGATATTCCAGTAGGAGTGAAAATTTTCTTTTATTGAATCTCATAAATGTAACCATTATTCCAAACATAACATAACATAAATTATGTCTGAATTGTCATGACATCAGAAGTACATATGGAGTAGTTGCAGGTGATGCTTGGGACAGTTCTGATTGTGTTAGTTCGGTTTTATGTGTTTTTTGAATAGAAGGGTTTTTATTTCTTTTTTGAAGGTTTTGTAGTTTGTGGTCGAGGTCAATAGGTTGTAGAGTTGGGGATTGAGTGTTGCAGCTCGAATGGCTAGGAGGTTGTCGAACAGTTTTTTTCTTTTGACGTTCTTGGTTGGAGGGTGTGTGAATGGTGTGCGAGTTTTCCTATGTCTGGTTGAGGTGGATTGAATTATTTAGCTGAAGAAATTAGTTACCCTCCCCCCCATTCCACACACATTAATTCTCTTCCATTTTTGTTCCCATTATAAAAAAACACTGGTAAGTTCCCAGAAAAAAAAATACATTAAAATAAGAAGTGAAAACAAAGGCCCCAACAGATGAGAACATAACATAAGAATAGCCTAACTGGGTCAGACCAATGGTCCATCATGCCCAGTAGCCCATTCTCATGGGAGCCAATCCAGGTCACGAGTACCTGGTCAAAACCCAAAGAGTAGCAACATTCCATGCTACCGATCCAGGGCAAGCAGACACTTCCCCCATGTCTTAATAACAGACTATGGACTTTTCCTCCAGGAATTTGTCCAAATCTTTCTTAAAACCAGTTAAGCTATCTGCTTTTACCATAACTTCTGGCCACTTCATTTTTAAGCTTAGATCTTTCCTTCCAAACAGAGACTTTGCTAGATGTCAAATACAGCACAAGGGAACTTCACATGGACTTAGCTGTGCAGGAAATGTGAATCTCCTCATACACCCACCTATAGTGCAAAAATGTGCAAAGGTCTGTTTTTTTTCTTTCGATCACTACATAGCCTAATGCCACACAAGCAGCACTGTTACAAAAGGTCAATGCTAAGGTTAACAAAGTTTCCTTCCTTGGAACACAAGGAGATACTGACAAACCACTGGAAGAGATCCCAAAACAACTACCTAGGCACAATACCCAAAGACCCACTCAGTGTGTGAACCAGTTGAGTGGAGTGGACTAACTGGGGGGTGGAAATGGGCCCGGAGTTTGCTCAGGAGAATTTCTTAGTCCACCTCTTCCTCTCAACACATTGACACACTGCCACCACCACCACCACCACCACCACTAGGAACACCTCACCGGGTAGGCCAGCAATGCTTATAAACTTTATAAAACACATTATTATATTTTTTTATAAAGCACATATTCTAACTGAACTCTCTGACATCCTCAGCCTTTCCATTCACAAAAATAGAAGGAAGAAAAGTTCCCATTTCCTGCTGTCTCATGTCCCCGGCCTATACAATATTTTTCTTCTGCAGATCCTTTAAAAGTCTGACCAAATCCTCGTTTCACTTGCATTATAAAGTACTGACGATGCCATCTCTCCCCAATCCCAGGTCCTAAAGTCTGAGACAGTAGCGCAAACTGCCCGATTCAGGAAGAAAAATTTCAATTCAGCCTATTTAATTGGTTTTTCAATTCGATTTTCTTGTCCAGTTGGGTGATTTTTTTCAAAAATCCTGGTGGGTTTTATAGCTTTTTCACCCCCTTTGGCTTCTCCTAACCACACTGGCGCTGTGGTGTAAATAAAATAAAGAAACAAAAAGGACTTTTCCTCTCTCTGTTAAATCCTAGCTCACGTTTGCGGTCTAACACCAGCTCTGGCAGGATACACATTTCAAATCTGACATATTGTAATCACAAAATAGAAAATAAAATTAATTTTTCTACCTTTTGTTGTCTGGTTATTTTTCAAATCTTGTTGGTCCAAGGCTCTGGTTTTCTTCTGATAACTTGCTTGCCAGGGTCTCCTTCTTTCTTCGTTCTGCATGCTAAACATCCATCTGCAATCTCTGTCCTCCCCTTCCATTTCCCTTCCCTCCTCAGGAAGGCTTTCCTTTTTCTCATCTCCCTCCACAGATCCACCTTTTCTTAACTACCCTTTCATCCGGCATCTCTCCCTCCTTCCCCACCACCCCAGGGTCCATCATCTCTCCCTTTCTTTTCCCAATTACCCTCCTATCCAGTATCTCTATCCCTCCTCCACACCATCCCTTGTGTCCAATTTATCTCCCTTTCTGTTCCTTCCCTCCCTAAATTCCATGGTCCATCATCTCTCTCCCTCTCCTCTATTTTCAGACCCATTATTTCTTCCCCCCCAAAGTCTGGCATATGCACGTCTCTTTGAACACCCCCTTCCCTCCGTGTACTTCTACACCAGGGTTCCCCCCTAAAGGCCTGTCCCCCCCCTTAAAGGTCTGCATCCCACCCCTGAAGGCCTGTCCCCCCCTTGAAGGCCTGCACCCCCCCTGAAGGCCTGCACCCCCTTGAAGGCCTGTCCCCCCCTTGAAGGCCTGTCCCACCCCCTTGTAGGCTGTCCCCCCCTTGAAGGCCTGTCCCACCCCCTTGTAGGCCTGTCCCCCCCTTGAAGGCCTGCCTGCCTGTCCCCCTCTTGAAGGTCTGTCCCCCCACATGAAGGCCTGTCCCCCCCTTGAAGGCCTGCACCGCCCCCTTGAAGGCCCTGCACCCCCCTTAAAGGCCTGTCCCCCCTTGAAGGTCTGTCCCCCCACATGAAAGCCTGTCCCTCCCCTTGAATGCCTGCACCCCCCCTTGAAGGCCTGCCTGCCTGTCCCCCCGAAAGCCTGTCTCCCCCTGTGAAGGCTTGTCTCCCCCCCCATGAAGGCTTGTCCCCCCCTTTAAGGCCTGCATCTCCCCTTGAAGGCATGCCTGCCCGCCCCACCCCGAAGGACCGCTCCCCCCCCACCCCGAAGGACCGCTCATCCCCCTGGCCTCTCCGCACCATTTAGAGTAGCCAAGCAGCCTGCAGCAAGATCACGATGCCAACGATCTTGCGCTGCTTCGTGCTGTTTCCTCCGCCATGGACCCGCCCCCTCCTCTGACGTTTTGTCCCCGTCTCCAGATCGTTAATAAATATATTGAACAATAGAGGTCCCAGCACCAACCCCTGTGGAACTCCGCTCGTGACCCATTGCCAGTCTGAGTATTGGCCCTTTACTCCAACCCTCTGTTTCCTGCCTGCCAACCAGTGTTTGATCCATCGGTAGATATCCCCTTGCACCCCGTGGTCCCAAGTTCGAGATGACAGTTCCAACACCTATTACACTTGGAACTATCTATTATCCACGCCTAACTCATAATTACTGCCAATTAAGTGCTTGTTAACACTAATTAGCTAATTAGTTTATGAGCGGATCTGCAATCCATGCTCAAATATGCACACCCAGCATTTGACGACCTATACAAAATCTGGTGATTAGTGTCTAGATTATCCATTTGAACATATCTCAAACTATTGGACCAGGTTCTCTCTAAATCCTCTAGACCAGTATATCGCAAACTGTGTGCCTCCTGAGATTTCAGGTATGCCGCGACACACTGGTGAAGAGGAGAGTCACCGCATCAGTTGATTGCCTACAGGACGTGTCTCTCGCTGTGAGAGGCATGTCCTGTGGACAGGCAGCTGGAACGGATGACTCGCCTCTTCGCCGGCATCTCTCCTCCGCCCGGATTCCACCACTGAAGCGGCTCGTGGCCAGATGGGCCTCCGTGCATGCACAGACATTGATGCACGTGACGTCATCACATCAACGGCCGTGCGCATCCGGGTAGCTTCCAGCCGGGGCCCTGGGTTTACTGTGCCGGCAGCTAGAAAGTTTGTGAGACACTACTCTAGACAGACTGCATCATTTTGTTTGTACATTCTGTCTTCTTCACCATCTACTATTTTAGTAGTCATCCTTTAAACACGCTCAACTGTGGTTTTCCAATATGACAGTTATATAAGGAAATAAGATGTCCCATACTGGGTTGGACCAAAGATCCATGGAACCCAACATCCTTTCTGGATCAACAGGAAGTACCCAGAAAATCCCAAAAAGTAGATCCATTCCTTTCGCTCATTCCTGCCAATAAAGATTTATGTACTTTCCCTCCAGATCCTTTTCCAAACCCATTTCATGCCCAGCTATGATAGATGCCTTAACTGTATCCTCCAGCTATTTTCCATGTGTGGATGAATGCTCCTGTAATTTTAAGGCACATACTTACAACTTCCAGGCAGTCCACTATCTTAGCCAATTTCTCTTCTGGCAAATCCTTCAAGAGGGAGACACTACCATGTAAAAAAAAGACACTTTCAATATCTGATAAGGAACGTACCAATTGTTTGATCTGGCAATCCCTCCAACCAGGTACATTATTTTTTTAGTTCAATATTTTTTATTGAGTTTTTTGAAAAAATATAAGAAACAGCTCAAGTACATGGTATCAAAAAATAAAACAAAACATTTAGTATAACAAATATTCAGTTACATTGTGCAATGTAGAATTGAATCGTTTTAAAAGATCTAAAGTACTAGGACTGTTCATGAAAAAATAATAAAAGAAAAGATAAGAGGAAAGAGAAATTGAAGGAAGAAAGAAAAAGAATAAAATGAGGAAAAAGATGAAGGTACATTAACCATTCTCTGAGTGAAGGAAATGCGATAAAATTAGGAAGATCAAGTTGAAGAACAGCAGGCTTAACATTGCATTATGTCCTTACATATTAGAAAATGTTTGGGGTATTTGTGATCAAAGAGTATCGGTAAATTTAAAGTTTTTAACTAATATCCCTTCCCTTTTATCAAGCTGCGCTAGAGGATTTTAGCGTGGGCTGGTGCAGTAAATGCTCCAAGACAAAACCAGGAGAAAAACATCCGCAAACAAGTCAAGAACCAACAGCAGCTGTCTAGAATATTGTCGGTATGCAATTTTATTTGTCAAATCACAAAGTCTTGTGCGATGGCTCAACATGCACACGTTTCGGCCTCTACGACCTGCCTCAGGAGCCTTTGTAAACCAAAGCGGAATTATTTGTGTGATGTAGATAATCATAAGTCAAAACACACAAATCTGGGTTCCATGCTTCTCCTGACTCTAGGTATCGGTCTCTCCATGTGATTTGATGAATAAAATTGCACACCAACAATGTTCTGGACCTCTGTTGTTGTTTCTTGGCAGTAAATGCTCCAACACTCAGAATTCCTATGTGCTTTGGAGTACTTACCTTGCCGATCTGTGCTAAAAACCTCTAGAGCAGCTTGATAAAAGGGGGGATATTTCTTGTTCACTCTGTCTTTATTTTTTGCTTTTACAACTACAAATAAGATTCCTCTGTATTTAACTAATATTTTAATACTAATTAAAGGGAAAAAATAAAATAATTTTTAAAACATCTTGAAATTATATGGGGCCGATACTCAGCCATGCTGACTCCCACAGTCAGCGATGAACCTGGAATTCAATGTTGGAGTATCCAGTGATCGGCATTGAATTTCTGGTCTATTTTAGCCGCTTTTAAGCCAATTCTGGCCTATTTTAGCCACAATTAAGCCAATATCCATTAACTGACCGGATATGTTATAGCGGCCAAAGATAGACCTGCTATATATATATATGCAGGTCTCTCTAGCCACTCAGCTGTGCCAGTCAGCCAATGAATATTGGCGCTGGCTTGCTATATCATAATATAGCCAGTGACTGGGCTAGCCACTAAGCGTAGTAGTAATATTCAGTGGCTGTCTTGCTTAGCTGGCTATGTGCTGTTTAACTAGTGAGGAGCCTACAGTACTTCAAGCCCTAAAGGAGCAATTCTACAAAGGGCGGTAAAAACTAGCCACCACAAATCTGAGCACTAGATTAGTTTTCTATAACGGCAAACTTCCCTACCAAATCCATTCTACAATACTAGCAGAAGTTAGCAGTTAATTGTCAGTATTTGGGCACATCCACCTATGCTATATCAATAGCAGTTGTACATGCATGTGTCTAAATGTGGCATTCTGCGTCCACCCATGCCCCTCCTACATGAATGTCCTCTTTGCTGAAACACGTAGGAGCGAAGTTATAGAATAGTGCCTACGTGCACTTACATGTATGCCTGCTGTTTCACCCTCGTTTAGTTGCATAGCTGTGGCTGTAAGAACATAAGAACATAAGAAATTGCCTCCGCTGAGGCAGACCAGAGGTCCATCTCGCCCAGCGGTCCGCTCCCGCGGCGGCCCATCAGGCCCATTGCCTGAGCAGTGGTCTCAGACTATCCCTTAACCTATCTCTACTCCTATCTGTACATCTCAATTCCTTTATCCTCCAGGAACCTATCCAAACCTTGTTTGAAGCCTTGTAATGTGCTCCGGCCTATCACAGCCTCTTGAAGCGCATTCCATGTATCCACCACCCTCTGGGTGAAAAATAACTTTCTGGCATTTGTTCTAAACCTGTCCCCTTTTAATTTCTCCGAGTGCCCCCTTGTACTTGTGGTTCCCCATAATCTGAAAAATCTGTCCCTGTCTACCTTTTCTATTCCCTTCAGGATCTTGAAGGTTTCTATCATGTCTCCTCTAAGTCTCCGCTTTTCCAGGGAGAACAGTCCCAGCTTTTTCAGTCTGTCAGTATATGGGAGGTTTTCCATACCCTTTATCAGTTTAGTTGCTCTTCTCTGGACTCCCTCAAGTACCGCCATGTCCTTCTTGAGGTACGGCGACCAGGACTGGACACAGTATTCCAGATGCGGGCGCACCATTGCACGATACAGTGGCATACAGAATGAGGGAGGCAATACATTATCAGTTCTCTGCTTGCATCCCATTACATATACTGTTATATAAACAACAAATTAGCTTAAATCTTTTTGACAGGGCCCATAGCTTAGTCTATCTTATTTGTTCAGAGGGACATCTGAAGGAACGGGATCTATATGGTCTCAATGACAAATGTGTGATGACAATTGTGTGTATGACAAATGCGCGCGCCAGTGCCCATGCTGCCTTGTGCACCCTTTCTCTCCAGTCCTCCCTCACTCTGTCTCCAGCTGCATATCTGGGAGCTCTGCCATGTCCTCCGCTCCTTTGGATGGGCTGGGAAGGGACTGGAAGCTTGGATGCAAGACGGATCGCGCAAGAACTAGAGATCCGGAGGCGCTTCCTGCCCTGTGTCCCGCTAGCTTTCCTCTAGGGTGCTCTGGAAGCTTTGGGGATCGTGGCTTCTCAAGATGGGTACGACCCGAAGGTAAGATTGGCAAAGGCAGTACACTGCGTGCACTGAATGGGAGGTGACTCATCAAATGCGCTCCGACAGGTCACCTCCCATTCGGGTGGATACCAGATGGTGGATACTATTTTGTCTTTCTGAGGGGGGTGGAGGGAAACCTCCCTAAACCTAAAACATTCACTCGCTATCTAGAGTTATGGTAAGGTTTACATATAATTAAGGGAACCCTTTATATAACTGGATATCTGGAAGGCCCTGATTTGCTCAGACTCCTCAGGCCCCTCCCAAGGGAAGGGGCCTGAGGAGTCTGAGCAAATCTGGGCCTTCCAGATATCCAATTATGGCAGATTCATTCACGGGCCGCAATTGACGGGGCGCCATTGTCATGCACGCACTTGCCTGTGCACGCAATTGTTTGGGGTGCATTTGTCGGGGTGCAATTGTCGTGCACGGATTAGTTGGTGTACCGGTCTCAATAGCTCATGTACAACATTCAGGCGAATATTCAAAGGAAGTTAAGGGGTAAATTCTATATATGGTGCCTAAAAATCAGGGCCAAAAAAAGCACTATTCTATAAATCATGTTTAAAATTAGGCACAGTTTATAAATTTAGTGCTTACACCTGAAGTCGCGCCTAACTTTAGGCATGGCCATTTGCATCAATAAAAATATGGCAAAAAATGCCCGCACCTACATTTTAGTGTGGATTCCCTTATTCTATAATTACGTGCAAACGTGATGATGCTGAAAAGTTCTCAGCCAAACAAGAAGGGAATGGCATGGAGCCATGAAGCTTACAAGTTATTCCATATATTCACCCCTAAGTTCAACACACTTGGCACATCGTGTCTGAAGTTTCTGTAACCCTTCCAAAAAATATCTGGTCACTGGAATTCTGCTCTGTTGCTGCGATCACCTCCGAATCACTCGGCAATTGTTGCCCTTTCAAATTCTTTTTAAAGTTGGGAAAGAGAAAATAGTCAGATGGAGCAAGATGGGTGGATGGTCTATGCACTGAAACCCCAAATGCATCAAAACATCCAGGTGCATTGTCTTGCAAAAAGAGAACTCCTTTCTGCAGCTTCCCTCTCCTTTTATCTTTCACTGCCTTCTTTAATCGGCACAGCAAGTTACACTAGTATTCTGCATAAACTGTTTAGCTCCTTGGAAGATAGTCATTACAACACCTTCCTGATCCCAAAGCAGTGTAGCCACAACCTTTCCTGCTGACTTTTGGGTCTTCTTGAATTTCCTTGGCCTTGGAGAACCTGAACGCTGCTATTGCATGGACTGTTGTTTTGTTTCAGGATCATAGTGTTGTAACCATGTTTCATCAACAGTAACTAGTCATTCCAAAAAGTTGGTACCAGCTCATTGAAAATGCTACAAAATCAACTTGGAAGTGTACACTTGACGTCGTTCCGTGTCATCATTTAAACATTTGAGCACCCACTTGGCTCACAGCTTCTGCATACCCAGCTGCTCATGGATTATATACTCAACATGTTTCCTGGATATCTGTAGTGTCTCAGCAATTGTTTTAGCCAATATTTGCCAAAATCAGGTCATGGACATGGTCAACACTGTTAGAGACCTCCCAGACCTTGCTGCATCTTTGATCTCAAAATCTCTATGATTTTTTCACTGTGAAGTATGATGGGCATTTGTCACTCAATGTTTGCATCATACATTCATGGATTTCCTTTGGAGTTTTCTTCTGTAAATATAGGAACTTCATGATGGCTCGAAGTTCCACACTTGAAAGTTCCACACTTTTCGTTGACATGGTTCAATCAATGAACTGAAACAATGTCTAAACATAGCACTACAAATCTGCAAATTGGCACTTTGCAAAATAAAATAACACTCTTTTAAGCTACAGTGCCAAAATAATACTCAGAATTTAGAAAGTTGGTTGGGCTGAGCACTTTTCAGCACCCCTTCGTAACTTAAAGGAATACCCTGATCCGCCCATGACCTGCCCATTTCTGTGCCCCTTTTTTGGCTCTTGTGTAAAATTTATGTGTGTAACTTGTAATTGATTCTAATTAGCACCAATAATTGCTCGTTAAAATGCCAATTATTGGTGCTAATTAGCTTGTTACTCAATTAAAATGTGCATGGAAATTGGGTACACTCCCAAATTTGCACATGCAGTTTTCCGCACTTTTTATAGAACTAGGGGGTATACAGTATGCTCAGCAGTGGCCAGTGAACATATAAATTCCCTATCCATGGATATCCAGATAAGGCTTAAAATAAGCATTCGCAGAGGAGTGGCATAGGCAGGACACAGGCTGACATTTATGCGCTTAAAGTATAGAATACTATATTGCATGCATATCATATTTAGCCGTAGACCTGGTGTAAATTTTAGTGCCTAAATGTAGCACTTATTCAGAATACAGCAGCTGGATTGATGTCTCTCTGCTGTTTAGAGAACTGCATTGGCTTCTGGTGCAGGCTCAAATATATTTTAAGGTGGTGTGCTTAACTTTAAAACCTTAGAAGGCCATTGTCCAACAGGATCGGTTTCTTTGATTAATTTGTTGGGTTCATTTAGGGAAAGTCACAAGTGCAGTCATCTGCTACCGAGATTTCCCTCCGTTAAGAATGTTAAATATAAATGACTTTTAACAAATATACCCTCCTTTTACTAAGCTACGGTAAGGTTTCTACCGCCGCCCGGAGCGCTAAATGCTCTGATGCTGCTCCGACACTCATAGAATTCCCAAGAGCATCGGAGCAGCGTCAGAGCATTTAGCGCTCCGGGCGGTGGTAGAAACCTCTGCTGCAGCTTAGTAAAAGAAGGCATAATTTATGTATTCCTCAGTGAAACTTTGGAATGATTTGCCTAGTGCAGGGGTAGGCAATTCCGGTCCTCGAGAGCCGGAGCCAGGTCAGGTTTTCAGGATATCCACAATGAATATGTATGAGATGGATTTGCATGCACTGCCTCCTTGAGATGCATATCTATCTCATGCATATTTTTTGTGGATATCCTGAAAACCTGACCTGGCTCCGGCTCTTGAGGACTGGAATTGCCTACCCCTGGCCTAGTGAAATCCATTCTTCCAAAGTTAGTGAAATTATACTTATTTCCAAAATTTTTGTAATGGATTTTTTTAATGATGATTGTATTATATTTTAATAGTGGATTATTGTACCAGTGATTCTGTTATCCTGCTTTGAATTTTACTAAGGGATTAGGAGAGTTTTATGTTCCCTAAGATAAAATAACTTATGCTAGTATTCTATAATGGAATTCTACATGTATGTGCCATGATAGAATAGACTCACAGTCTATATAAGGCAAGCACCTAAATTTTAGTACCAATTGCCTCCCAGAGATATAACACTCTTAGGTGAGCTTAAGTGGCCCTAGGGAGAAGCCTAGGGCCACTTAAGCTCACTTAAGGCCACTTCCAGTCAAAACCACACCCACATCCATTCTTGGGTGAGCTTAAGCATCCCTGCACCCACTCTCCTGGATTTTCCATTTTTTCAACAATCTTCTAGAAGTGAAGCATAATGATGAACCCAAAAGTGAGAAATATCAAGTGTTGAACTAAGCATGAGAATGAGTGCATTTCTTTTACCAGTGACAATTTTGTTAATACACCCCAGCACATACCTGTGTAGGAAGCTGCAGTATTCTTGATTTTGTGCTTGTCCCGAACTCATCATAATGAACTGAAAGACTTGCCGGTCTAGAACCCAGATCTTAGAATGGATGATGGCTGCAATGGAAGCAGATCATCAGATCCAATATATAACACTCAGTGGTTCAGGGCAATCCTTGTGTACCTTTATCACAATGCTGACTTAGGTCCTCTTTTACTAAGCAGCGGTAGAGGTTTCTACCACAGACTGGAGCGCTAAATGCTCTGAGACTCATAGGAATTCTATGAATGTTGGAGAAGCATTGGAGCATTTCATTTAGCGCTCTGGGCCACGGTAGAAACCTCTACCGCGGCATGGTAAAAGGGGGGTTGATACATTTCATAACACCTGAATTCAACTGACTTTTACAAATTTTTTTAACTGAAATTTTTCTAATACAGTCAAACCTTGGATAGCGAATAACATGGTTTACGAGTGTTTTGCAAGACGAGCAAAACATTTTCTTAAATTTTAACTCGATAAACAAGTGTTGTCTTGCAGTACGAGCACATATACGTGCATCACATGAAATACGTACAATATATGCAAGTCGCATCATTGATCGCGGCTGAACATAATGCATGAACCCGCAGTCAGTGGCGTACCAAGGGGGGGGGGCGGGGGGGGGCGGTCCGCCCCGGGTACCAAGCCCTGAGGGGGTGCTCCCGGTCCGGTCCAGTTACCCCCCCCTGCGCCGGGTGTCGCGTCTGGAAACAGCCTGCAGCAAGATCGCGATGCCAGAGATCTTTGCCTGCTTCGACTGTTTCCTCCGCCACGGTCCTGCCCCTCCTCTGATGTCAGAGGAGGGGCGGGACCGCGGCGGAGGAAACAGCCGAAGCAGGCAAAGATCTCTTGGATCGCGCGATCTTGTTGCAGGCTGTTTCCCCAGGGCAGTAGCGTACCAAGGGGGGCGAGGGGGAGGTCCATCCCGGGTGCCGCCTTAGGGGGGGGTGCACAGCTGGCCCGGTCCCTATCGCGCTCCTACCCTCCCAGCGAAAGCAGCATCGGCGCCATTATCGAAAAAGGTAATGGCGCCAGGCCTTGGAGCACCAAGGCAGACCGCTTCTCCCCTCTCCCAGCCGAAACCCCGCTGACCATCCTATCTCTCTCCCCCCCCAAGTGAACCTTTCTGACCCTCCCAGCGAAAGCAGCAAACCTCCCTCCAGTAGCGTCGGCTTTATCCTCCCTCTGCCGCATCACTGATGACGTCATCAGTAACGCGGCAGAGGGAGGAGAAAGCCGCGAAGGAGGTTTGCTGCTCTCGCTGGGAAGGTCGGAAAGGTTCACGGGGGGGGGAGATAGGAGGGTCAGCGGGGGTTCGGCTGGGAGGGGGGAGAAGCGGACTGCCTCGGTGCTCCATTACCTTCTTCGGGCAGCAGCAGCGTTTACAGTTCGCTGCTGTTGCCGGCTTCAGGCCTTGTTCTCTGCCGGGTCCTGCCTACTTCCAGTTTTCATGAAGACAGGACCCGACAGAGAGGAAGGCCTGAAGCGGGCAACATCAGTGAATTGTGAATGCTGCTGCTGCCCGATGAAGTTCAGGACATCAGGACATCGGGGAAGGAGCAGGGAGAAATCGGCTGCTGGCTTGGGGGTGAGGGTAGGGAAAGAATCGTGGAAGTGGAGAAATCGGCACGATGGCTTTGTGCAGGCTAGGGGGAGAGAGAAAGAAAGGAAAAAATAAAGAGGGGGGGCCAGGGGGAGAGAGAAAGAAAGGCAGAAAGAAAGAGGGGGACCAAGGGGAGAGAAAGAAAGGCAGAAATAAAGAGGGGGACCAAGGGGAGAGAAAGAAAGGCAGAAATAAAGAGGGGGTCAAGGGGGAGAGAAAGAAAGGCAGAAAGAAAGAGGAGGGCCAGGGGGAGAGAGAAAGAAAGGCAGAAAGAAAGAGGGGGACCAAGGGGAGAGAAAGAAAGGCAGAAAGAAAGAGGGGGGTCAAGGGGGAGAGAAAGAAAGGCAGAAAGAAAGAGGGGGGCCAGGAGGAGAGAGAAAGAAAGGCAGAAATAAAGAGGGGAGCCAGGGGGAGAGAGAAAGAAGAAGGATCAGAAGAAGGACCAGAGACTCATGAAATCACCAGACAAAAAAGTAGGAAAAATGATTTTATTTTCAACTTAGTGATCAAAATGTGTCCGTTTTGAAAATTTATATCTGCTGTCTATATTTTGCACTATGGCCCCCTTTTACTAAACCGCAATAGAGTTTTTTAGCGCAGGGAGCCTATGAGCGTCGAGAGCAGCGTGGGGCATTCAGCGCAGCTCCCTACGCTAAAAACCGCTATCGCAGTTTAGTAAAAAGGGAGGGGGAATATTTGTCTATTTTTGTATAGTTGTTACTGAGGTGACATTGCATAAAGTCATCTGCCTTGACCTCTTTGAAAACCCGCAGAATATAAATGATAATTAACATTTTCTCTGCGTACAGCGTGCTTTGTGTTTTTAAAATTTTATTGTTGGTAGATCATTTTGACTTGGCCACAAAGGTAAGGGGGAGGGAGGGAGGGGAACTGCTGAAAGACATCTAATAATCCTTGCAGGCTTGACTGCAGGGAATTATTTTTGTAAAATCATGTTTTGTTATGTGACTGGCATTATCTAGACTTTAATTTCTATGAATGAATAGAATGAAAATGATATAAAATTACTTGCTTGTTTTTATGTGCGTGCGCTGAAGGAAAGTGGAGAGAGAGTGGGCTGAGGATGCTGAAGGGAAATGGGGAAGAGAGTGGGGAGAAGACGCTGATTTATAAATTGACAATTGTACAGAATATTGTTTCTTTTTATACTTTAATATAAACAATTCAAGGCTTGTGTGGATGGAATCAGGTGGTTTGCGGGGATGGGGACCGAGCTTACGGGGATTAGTCCAATAAAATTGTATTTTTTTTATATCTCATTATTTGTTTTATTTTTATTTGTTAATTTATAAAGTGGTGATTGTTATGTATCAGTTTTTTCAAATTTACATCTACTGTCTTTATATTTTGCACTGTATTAGAGGACATGTGTTACTGTTTTTTGTGGTGTTGCATTGTATCCAGGGTCTGGTTTCTTGGCGGATCAGTTTAACTTTTGTCTACATATTTCTATTTTTAGTTTGTGATTATTCCATTTTGGGCGAGGGTGTATCTCTGTTCTGTGTGTTCTGAAAAAGACATAGTTTTCAGTTGGCATTGACTACAGGACCAATTGACTGTGCGGGATCTGGCTTGTTTAGTTTTACAATGTATGTGTTGGTGTTCTAGTGCTCACTGCAGTGTTTAAGATGCAGCCTTTTCCTAGGTACACTCTTGTGGTGCGATATGTAGATTGGTACTAAAAATCATATTTTTCATATAGATGGGGGGGGTGTCAAAAAATGATGGGCCCTGGGTGCCACATACCCTAAGTACGCCACTGCCTGCAACTACTCCATATGTACTTCTAATGTCATGACAATTTAGACATAATTTATGTTTTGTTATGTTTGGAATAATGGTTACATATATGAGGTTCAATAAAAGAAAATTTTCACTGCCTGTTTCTATTCTGACCATTTATTCCATTTCATGGTTATTGCAAAAAAAAAAAAAAAATTTTTTTTACATGGGGGGGGGGGGTGTCAAAAAATGATGGGCCCCGGGTGCCACATACCCTAGGTACGCCACTGCCCGCAGTTCAAGCGTGCACATCTCACGCTAAGCATGGCTAAACGTAATAAAACCATCATGCCCAATTCATCCACAGTGTAGTGACTGTTCGAAACGAGTGAGATCTTGCAATGCACGTACGTACAGTACTGTATTTTCTATTAAAGTTTTTGGGATGTGGAATGAATCGTCCAAGTTTCTGTTATTTCCTATGGGGAAATTCGCTTTGACATACAAGCGTTTTGGATTAGAGAATGACATGGGGAAAAAATTTGTCCCCGTCCCCGCGACCACCTCCCTGTCACTGCCCCGTCCCTGCAACCACTGTCCCCGCCATGTCCCCGTGATCACTGTTCCCGACTACTGTCCCCGTAGCATCCATACAAGACTCAGTAGTGCAATATTTATCTTATTCCTTCCTTATAAATCAAAGTTCTGGCTGCTGAACTAGAGAAAAAGATGTTCAGCTGGCAGGGCTTTGTTTATAAATTTTTATCAACACAACTAATATACTACTTTATCCTAAAGTAAAAAAAGAAAAGAAATAGAATTTTTTTTATTCTACCTTTGTTGTCTGATTTCTGCTTTCCTCATCTTCTCATTCAATTCCTTCCATTCACTGTCTGTCTTATCTCTGCATCTTCCATTTGCTCTGTTACTGTGCCTCTCCCTTCACCTCCCCTCGCTTCACCCCCCACCAATTGGCCACCCATCTTCTTCCCTCCACTCCCCCCATAGTCTGGCATCTCTGTCTTCTTCCCTTCCAGCGTCTTCTCCCCACTCTCTGTTCCCCATTTCCCTTTAGTGTCTTCTCCCCACTCTATCTTCCACATTTCCCTTCAGCATCTGTTCCTCTCCACCCCCCTTCAGTGTCTGTTCCATTCCTTTCCACCACCACCCTTCCCTCTCGCCACCCCCTTCAACATCTGTTCCTTTCTACTGCCCTTCAGCTCCCCTTGCGCGTTCCGACCATCTCCCTCCCTCCCTCCCTCTTACCTTCGTGGCACATTACAATGTAATTTGTGCAAGCCGCCGGAGCCTGTGAACTCAGTCCCCGTCCCATCCCCACAAACCATCTCGCTTCTGTGTTCCTATTTTCCCCATTTCTAATATCTCCCCTATGTATCTGGCATTGCCCCCCCCCCATGTCCATATATCATCCCCATGTATGTCCCCTTTATGTCTCTGTCCCTTTGCCCCCATGCACATAATTTCTCCTTCCATGTATCTCCCCTTTATGTCTCTGTCCCTATGCCCCCATGCACATAATTTCCCCTATGTTTCTGTTACATTCCTGTGTCCAGATTTCCCCTTTCTTCCTCTTCCACACCAATGTGTCTCTTCTCTGCAACCCCATCTAGCTTCTTTCCCTCTTTCTTCCCCCCCCCTGCTTCCAGCATCTGGCTCACCTGCCTTTCCTCCCCTTTCTTTCCTGTTGTGGGTTTCTTTCTCTCCTTCTTCATCCCCTTGGCCCAGAATCTCTTTCCCTTTCACTCCCTCCTTCCTAGTGTGAGCCGGAAACGCACACGATCAAGGATTGCGTGGTCCAGCAGCCCCCTCCAGACCGATCACAGCATTCCGCCATCTCCCTCCCTCCACCTCACCTTAGGTGCCGACTTTAATTCTTTTTCTCTCAGCCGCATGCTTTCAATAAGCCGTGCACATGCGGCTGCTTTAATTGTTGAATCTTCTCTGACGCAACCGGAAACAGGAAGTTGCATCAGAGGAGAAGATTCAACAACTCGAACAGCCACACACATGGCTTATTGAAAGCGTGCGGCGGGGAGAAGAAGAATTAAAGTAGGCACCTAAGGTGAGGTGGAGGGAGGGAGATGGCAGGACGCAGGATGTGATGATCGGGTGGGGATGCTGGACTGCGCGATCCGTGATTGCTTTACTGCGGAGGCAAGACCATTTACCCCTCCACAGGGCTGTGAATGGCCTTGTCCCCATCCCCGCAGTGACCACTATTTTCTCTCTCCCCGTTTTGGCGGGTTACCCATGGTTACCTGCGGCTAGCCGCGGGTAACAACCACCGTGTCATTCTCTACTTTGGATTACAAGCATGCTTCTGGAACGAATTATGCTCGCAAACCAAGGTACCACTGTATTTCCATCACAGAAAATTCAACCAAATTATAAAAAGAAGAAAATATAATTTTACAGTTTTAAAACTAGCTTGCAATTGGTTTTATTTTCATATGAGGCTGATTCAATAAAGATCATAAAAAGTTATTATTAATAACAAAAGAAAGGAAATAAGGTGATTCTATTTTTATTGGACTTAATACATTTTTTGACAAGCTTTTGAAGGCTTAGCCTTTTTTCTTAGGTCAGGTATGAACACAAAGCCCTGATTCTATAAAAGGCCCCCATAGTTAGGTGCCTAGATGTTAGGGGCCTAGATCAGGGTGCCTAGCTGATCTAAGTGCCTAACTTAATTTTGCTTATTGGTGCTGGGAATTGAAAATGCCATTTAAAAAACAATTTTAAAAAATTGATTAGCCAGTAGTCACCTAACTTGGTAGAGGCAGAGTTTAGGTGTGGAATGAGTTAGGCCCCTATCTTAGGCATGGGTATTTTAGGCCAAGAAAAACCTGGCTTAATATACAGGTGCCTAAGTCAATTTAAGGGGATGAGACTTGATATACCACTTTTTCTGTGTGGATTGCACATTTTAGACAGGTACACATTTTGTACCTGGGGCAATGAAGTGTTAAGTAAGCATCACTAGGTGTGATTCTACAAATGTCATCTAACTTTGATTGACATGCGGTATATGAAAGGTGACCATGCGTCCTGTTTTTAGATCCCCTATCCCATTGTCCCGTTTTCAGGGATAGTGTCCTGAAGCTGTCTGTGGGGACAACGGGACAGGCGATCGCTTCCCCTCCCTCTAGCGCCGAAGCCTGCCCCTCCCCAACCCACCCCTGCTGCTGCTGCCTACCGCCACTTCAACACCCCCTCCCCCTCTCCCCCCCTGTTTTTGAAGGTGACATTTGACCAGCACACTTAGCTGCCCTGTTCTCACTCCCTCTAACGCTGGCCCTGCATCTCCGGACTTCCTCACACCTGCTCCCCCCCTCCCCCCCGGATCGCTATTATTTTAAATGTTATGGCAGCTGTGGCGCTGTATCCATCAGAGGAGACTTCTAACCTCGGCCTGCCCCGGAACACTTCCTGCAACAGCGACTTCCTGTTCCTGCCTAGGCGGGCGTCTGCTGCAGGAACAGTTCCGGGGCAGGCCGAGGTTAGAAGTCTCCTCTGATGGATACAGCACCGCGGCTGCCATAACATTTAAAATAATAACTATCCAGGGGGGTGAGCAGTTGTGGGTAAGTCTGGAGCTGCAGGGCCGAAGTTAGAGGGAGTGTGTGCTGATGGTGCCACAGGGTCCCGCTGGGGGGAGGGAGGAAGGAAGAAGAACAACCGAAGCATTGCAATTTGGGGGGAGCAGATGTGGGGAAGTCAGGAGCTGCAGGGGAGAGTGTTGCTGTACCCAAATGGATGGAGAAGGAAGATGAGGGAGGGAATGAAAGGAGATGCAAGGCCTTGGAGGGAAGAAGAGATGCCAGGGCATAGATGGAAGAAGGAAGGTATGCCAGACCAAGGAAAAAGGAAGGGGAAAGGAAGGAGGAGATGTCAGAGCATGGAGGGGGAAGGAAAGATGGAAGAAAAGGAAAGGAGAGAGATGCCAGCGAATCAAGGAAGGGATGATGCCAGACCATGGAGTGGGAAGGAAAGAAAAGAGAAGAGAGAGATGCCAGAGCATAGGGTACAGGGTGATGACAGAGAGAGAAAAATGGAGAGGTGGCAGAGCTGAAATCAATCATGTACAAAGGACAGAAGGGGCACAGGATAAATAGTTTATGGAAAGAGCATAGAAAGAGGGAAGATGCCATATGGAAGAGAGAGAGAGAGGGTGGACACTGGATGGAAAGGGCAGAGAGGGCAGTGAATGGAAGGGGCGAGACAGAGGGTGAACAGTAGATGGAAGGGGTAGAGAGAGGAAGACAGACACTGAATGGAAGTGTTGGGGAGAGGAGGGACAGCCGCTGAATGGAAGTGTGAGGGAGAGGGGGAGCAGATGCTGGAAGGAAGTGGGGAGGAGAAAGAAAAAAGGGCACATGCTGGATTGAGGGAAGAGGATAGAGTTAGATACTGGAAGGGGTGAGGGAAAGAGGTGGCAAGCTAAAGGTAGACACAGTGAAAGAGGGAAATTGAGGACTGAATAGTAAAAAAGAATTTAGACAGAGGCAGAAAATAAATTGAGAAGGAAGACCAGGGAAGAACAGGAGGAAGGGAGCTAAGAGAGAGATGCCAGAGCAGGGGGGAAGGGGAGGAGACAGATACCAGACTTGGGAGGAGGAAAAGAGGAAGGAGACAGATACTAGATCTGAGGGGAAAAAAGGAGGAGAGCAATATGCTAAAATTTGATGGGAGGGAGGAAGGAAAGAAGGAGATAAAGAGGCAGAGAAAGGGGGGGGGATTGTAAGCAGATTAGAAAGACTACAGAGAGAAAGGCCTGGACGAAGACAGGAGGCAGATGCAGGACTATGGGAGGTTAAGACAGAGAGGGAGACCTGGAACAAAGGTACAAAGGAGAACTGACACTGGATCAGGGGAGGGTAATAGAGGGAAAAGAGAGAGACCTGGACCCAAAGGGGATGGGACTGGATTGTGAAAGAAATGTTGGATGCAAAAGAAAGAAAGATTGGATGCACAGTCAGAAGGAAGTGCAACCAAGAGACTCATGAAATCACCAGACAACAAAGGTAGGAAAAATGATTTTATTTTCAATTTAGTGATCAAAATGTGTCTGTTTTGAGAATTTATATCTGCTGTCTATATTTTGTACTATATTTGTCTATTTTTCTATAGATACTGAGGTGACATTGCATGTATTAAAGTAATCTGCCTTGACATCTTGGAAAAAACCCCAAAACTCATAAATGATAATTAACATTTTCTCTGCGTACAGTGTGCTTTGTGGTTTTTTTTATATATTTTATGTTTATCATTATGAATTAATAAGATATTGTGTGTACATGAAAATGAATGGAAGAAATTTGGGGCGGGGTTATGGTGGGATTGGGGGTGGGACTGAATATTAATAGATGTCCCGTTTTGATGAAAAAAATAAATAGTCACAATAGGTATATGCTGCTTTTCTAGGCGCTTACCAAGTTAGGGGCCATTTAAAGAATTTGGCCCAAAATGACAAAATCAAAATATATATAGTTTCCCTCCTATATTCAGTGCTATTCAACTGGCCAGGAATGGCTCCTGGCCAGTTAAATAGCTTTTACATGGCTAACCACTAATATTCAGTGGGAGATAACTAGATATTTCTGCTGCATACTTGCAGTCAGCAGCTATCTTTTATCTGGCTACGTCATGCAACTTAGCTGGCTAGCTGCAAATATCCACACGCTGGCTGGCTAAGTTTAGTGGCTAAATCGGACCACCTAACTAGCAGTTCTATCTTTGTCCACTATTAGCTTAATCAGCCCACACTGAATATACACTTAGCCGGTTAAGTCAGAGCTGGCCAAATACTACCTTTTGAAAATCGTGATTTGGACATTTTCAGTGGATGGACTTTTAGGCCATTTTGAGCTGTTGATCTGCTTTGTAAATGAACACCCTGGGGCTCCTTTTATCAAGGTGCGGTAGGTGGTTAACGCACGGAATACCGCATGTTCAACCGCCTGCCGCGCTAGTTGCTAATGCCTCCATTGACAAGGCGTTAGTTTTTTGGCTTGCCGCAGGGGTTAGTGCATGATGAAATGTCCGATGCGCTAACCCCCGTAGCGCACTTTGATAAAAGGAGCCCCTAGTTTATTCTTGACACAGCATTCCAGTGACTGGGCAACATTTTTGGATGCATTTGCTCCTGATCCACTTGCTCCGGCTATCAGCGATATGCCCAGATATTCAATGGTACTATCAAAATGGGAGCAGGCACAGAACATCTGAGAATATATTTAAATGCTGCAGTTATTGCCTAAAAGCAGTGCTAACTGCAGATTTTATATACAGTACTCCCCCAATATTCGCAGGGTTTCCGTTCCAGGAACCTCCGCGAATCTTGAAAAACCGCGAATATGGTTTTTCATGGGGGAGGCTGAAGAGGGCAACGGGAGAGGGCAGCCGGAGTGCCGCGAGTGCAGGAAATCACTCGTGGTATGCTCCGACTGCCTCTTGCTGCCCTAAGTCAGGCCTTATCCAATCAGGAACTGTGTGTCAAAGCAGCTCCTGATTGGATAAGGCCGACTTAGTGCAGGAAGAGGCGGTCGGAGCATACTGCGAGTGATTTCCTGCACTCACGGCGCTCTGGCTGCTCTCTCCCGCTGCCCTCTCCTTGTTGATGGTTCACGGTCAGAAAATACCGTGAATGACCGGGACCGCGAACCGCCAACCACGAACGACCGGGGAAACACTGTTGAAGATCAATAGCATATATGAATAAATTACTAACATTTTCCAGGACCCATGCCTAGGAAGTGACATCAGAGGAAGAGCTGGTTGGCGGTTGCTGCTTGTGCCAGAAACGTTACAGAGGTACGGGGGAAGGGAAGTGGTGCGCATGCGGCAGGAGGGGGTGGGAAAGGCACATGTGGAGGTGTGGGGGGCGCAGAGAAGAGAGGGAGGGAGGGGCACCACTGCCCCAGGTGCCTCTCATCCTTGCTACACCACTGCCTAGACCCACCCACTGTAGACTCAGGCCCCCTCAAAACTGCACACTATCCCTACATATAATTGGTGTGGATTCCCAAGCCCCACTAGGGAAGGAGATCTTCCTCTAGCAAGTAGAAACTCCCAAGGAATGCAATCAGTGGCGCTTAACATGAGCTGCTGCAACACTAGTCACACTTGGATTTCACAGATGCAAAAATGGGGCACAGGCAGCAAGACTTGGGAATTTCTGGCTACCAGAGGAGGATCTCTTCAACTGGCATGGCTTGGGGATCCCCTGTAGCCCAAGTATTAAGGGCTTGAGTTGCGGGAGCGGAGAGCAAGGAGAGCATGGAAGAGTCAGAGTGTGGGGGTGGGGCAACATTTTGTGCCCACCCACTTTGAGCTTAGTCTCCCCTCTCCCAATTCAATTTCTATCTGTAACAGCCAATCGGCGGGAGATAGCCAGCTATCAGTTATTATCTGCTAAATACTGCTGAATATCAGGAGTTATATAAATAATCTAATGTGAAAATTTTAAAAACTGTAATCTTCTTTTACATAATAATAATAATAGTTTATTTTTATATACCGCCAAACCATCACTTCTTGGCAGTTTATACAATAGTAATTACAACAAGTAATTAAAATACAGATCCAAATAACAATGTCTTATAAAAGAAAATAACCCAATTCAATAAAATACAACCCTAACTTATTCAAAGTAAAATATGCACAATACAGATTATTTATGCTTAAATAGATAAGCAACTGTAAACATTATTCCATAAAAATAATAAAAAATCTGCACATCATAATAATTTTGAAAGCAATTAAATATTGTATTGTTTAAATAGATATGTTTTAAAATCTTTCCGAAATTGATAATAAGTGAGGGCTGGAGTAATAAGAGCATTCAAACATGAATTAATTTCTCCTGCTTCAAACGCCAGCGTCCTATCTAAGAATTTCTTAAAGCGGCACGTTTTCGCTGAAGGAAAATAAAACCAACCGGATCTATTTATATTTTTTTTTACATATAAAAAATCTAAAATGAGCAACAAGATAAGATGGAGCTAACCCAAATAAAACTGTGTAGCAAATACATCCAAATTTAAACACTCTAGCCTCGAAAGGCAACCAGTGAAGTTTTTGATAATATGAGCTGATGTGTCCAAGAAATTATGGCTCAGCATGCTGCAGAAACTGGCTATACGTATACAACCCCCTCCCCCCACAAAAAAAAAATGATTGCTTGAGTTCAATAATGAAGAACGTTTTAAATGTAGGTTTCTATAGCATGCACTGCATATTACAATGCAACTGTGCCATTGCTGTCACTGGTTTGCAGCTCTTTTGTTGCTGTTTCACTTTTCTTTTTTAAAGGTTCTCTTTTTTGACTTATTTTATTTTGTAATGGTTAATTGGTAAATTAAAGAGGCAAACTTTTCTCTGCATGCATAATTTCAAAACAATATTCATTTCCTAGCAAAACTGAAGTACACCTGACCACAACAGAGGGGTTCCCATTCTTCAAGACCTCGCTCTGCAAACTTAAAAGTCAGCTCCAGACTTTAAAACATATTTTTATTGCCATCTCATTTCTTTGAGATTGCTTTCACATCTTCTTGTCAAAAGTGCTAAAAAATGGATGAGTTGTACTGCTCTGTGGTCACAGCATTTATACATTTTATCACGAGAACATTGCCTAAGACATGCAGCACTCAACACCTTTTCCTTTATGCAAGAATACATGAAATGTGAGAAAACCTATGAGTACAGATGTACTGATAGTAACATTGAGCTGACAATGTAATTATATAATCTAGAGCGACTAGAAACCACTGACAAATCATAGCTACTGGTATACATTATTTGCAATAACCATGGAATACTCTCAAGTTATCAGGGAAAATAAATGTTGTATATAGTGGAACTGATGACCTAATTCAGTAAAGACATTTTATTATGCTGTGCCTATGGGAAAACTTTTTATTGAATGATGCTCACAGTGGACCAGAATCATCAAATTACATAAGAACATAAGAAGTGCCATCTCCGGATCAGACCCTAGATCCATCAAGTCCGGCGATCCGCACACGCGGAGGCCCCGCCAGGTGTACCCTGGCATAGTTTTAGTCCCCATATCCACTCTAAGCTTCTCATAAAGAAAAGTGCATCTAGCTTATCCTTACCCTTGTCACTCTATGCCACTCATAAGGAGATGTACATCTAACTTACCCTTAAATCCTAGAATGGTGGATTTCTGACAAATATTTGCACTATTGATCCTACAGCTGTCAGGCAGCCTGTTCAATACATGGGTTTCATAAAACATTTTATTGGGAAGGGAAGACTACTTTAAGTGTGGGGTCTCCCCTAATAATTTTTGTGATTAGTGTCTATAATACATCAGATTTTCAGCACAGGTGGGAAGGGGAGGGGCAAGAGGTCTCTTGCAGAAGTGGGGCATAAAATGGGGTCATGTGTCATTTTGGTTATGTTTAAATAAAAAATATAGAAACTACATAAAGTTATCAAATGTATCTACACAAATAAAAAAAATCATTACCATATATTTAAATATATTTCAAAATGTTCTTAACAATTGAAGAATACTACTACTGACAAAAATTCAGTATTGTTTTTTATTTTCAACTAGACATCTCTCTCATGGCAGCAAAATGTAACCAGTCTCTGTCCTGCCATACTTATCAGTTTAGTTTATTTCTCCCACTTCAACTTTAATGAATCCATTAGTAATGTTATTTGTGCCTTAACATGGCAAATAACCAGGTTAACTCATTCATTTACTAAGTAACATAGCATTAAGAATCTTTTCCAAGATTCTTCAGGAACCTTTCAAGACGATAATTTAAAAAATGCATAGTCCAGGGGCAGTTCACTGTTTCAAACCACACACTTGATGAATGTGAACACGCTCTCTGTTAATAGCTACTTTCTTGATATAAAATCTTCCTGCTTGCTACCGAGTCTTTACCAGACTTCCTTTTATCCAGCAACTTTACAAATTCCTGCCCCATTTGGTCTGAGCAAAATACACAAAGTTGTGAACGGGGACAATAATGGTACAAGAGCTGATTTCCTCTCCATGGTCCCCTAATCAGAGTCACTGCTGCTGCTTGAGGAATCTGTAGACATGACTTCCACATCATCTTCATTCTCTTTATTATGTCCTGGAGGCTTCAACATGAAGTCATTACTATGATTAGGGGGCAGCATATTCACCGACACATCACTTGACTGCCATGGGTACTGTGGTGTATGCACATCTGGAAGCCTCCCTGCTGCTAGTGCATCCCCGGGTAGATGACCATCTGACCATCTGTTGCTCATCTGTCCTAGCAGGCCACTCCTCATCTCCAGGTCTGTGGGATTTGGGCGGCATGGATCACCTAGTACCCATGTCTAAGGAGCACACAATGCATTACTGGCACTGATTCGATGTGCATATTTTATTATCTCTTCTGAGGAGATAGCACCTTTTCTTGCTTTTTCTATTGATTTTAATTTCTCCTTGGCCAGATAAACAGCTGTTGCCAAGATGTGCTCAGCTTCTTTCAGCTGCTTCTGCAACTGCTGAATGTCACTGTCTCTTTTCTCCACCTCCTTCTCTAAGAGCTGCATTTCATGGTGGACCTTTCCTTGATCAAATGCCAGTTTCATCAGCTCCTGAAACTCTCCATCTTGCTGAATAAGCAACTCTAGGACCTGGTTTTCTTCTCCTGGCTGGGGGAGTTTCTGGTTTCTTGATAATGCCAGCATTTCAATGAGCTCCCTGGTCAAAACCTCCAGATCATCCAGGAAGGCCAGAAGCTTCTCCTTAGTGCTACACTTATCGGAGGCCGCCATTGTGACTCAATTTGAGTAGTTACTTTGCTTTTATGACTTATTTAATATTATTTGAATAGATGGTGTATACAGTATTCCCCTGATATTCAAATCTAGTTAACTGGCTAGGAATGGCTCCTGTGTTTCCACTATAAGCAGGAAAAGTATAACCGAGAGTCAGAAAAAGCACTATGCTATGAACAAAACAGACTGACTCTGTAACAGTATCAAAACCCCGGAGGAGGACCCGTTGCACAAAAAATTAAGCTCAGAGATATAAAACTCTGAAGAGGGAGAGGTAACCCCCTCTTAGGAAAAGAGTTTATCTTCCAATCATTGCTTCATAATATGTAACAAACGAGTCCAGCTCAAAGGTATAAAAGGTTACAGCTGTGTATATATCTTAATGATGATGCAATATGCATTCCAAAAGCTTTCAAAAATCATATAAATTTTGCATGAAGCAATTATTATTATTATGAAGCAATGATTGGAAGATAAACTCTTTTCCTAAGAGGGGGTTACCTCTCCCTCTTCAGAGTTTTATATCTCTGAGCTTAATTTTTTGTGCAACGGGTTCTCCTCCGGGGTTTTGATACTGTTACAGAGTCAGTCTGTTTTGTTCATAGGAATGGCTCCTGGCCAGTTAAATACTATGTTGGCACTTAACCACCAATATTCAGCAGGAGATAGCTGGCTATCTCCTTCTGAATATTCATGTTAGTGGCTAGCCACTGAGCAGCTAGGCGCCTAACTGACTATGTTTAGTGACTAAAATTGGACATATGCTGTAAATAGCAGGCCTGAGGCCAATATTCAGCTCTATGTAGCTTGCCAGGAATGGCTCCTGGCTGACTAAATAGCACATAACCAGCTATCACGCAATATTTTATAAGAGGTAGATGGCTATCTCCCACCGAATACCCGACTTAGTGGATTGGCTGGTGAACAGCTGTATCACATGACATAGTTGGTTACCACCAATATGAAGCGGCTTACTGGCTAAGTTCACCAGCCAGATAAATCCGTCTAAAAGAGTGGTCTATCTTTGGCCATTGAGACTTAACTGGCTAGCTGCTGAATATTGGCCTAGCCAGCTATGTCTTGGCTGGCCAACAATAGACTAGAAATTCAATGCCAGATACGGTGCCAGCATTGAATTTCCAGGTTTGCTACAGACCACGGGAGATTGCCAGTGATCTCCCACATTCTGAATTTTGGGGAAGGGGGATCTATCTTTAGCCGCTAAGCACTTAGGCTCAGATTCTGAAATCAGCAGGGCCCTGAAAAAAACAGTGCCGGTCAAGTGTCATTCCGATTATGGCGCTGCTTTCAGAATCGTGGCCCAATGTAGAAACCCGCTTAGCAGAGCCAAACATCAACCCCACCCATAACCATGCCTCTTTTGATGTTCGACACCGCTGAGCATCTAAGTAGACATAATTATGGTGCTGTGTTTTGTAGACGCCCACTGGCGCCTACTTTTTTTTTTCTTTTAATTTATTTTATATTAATTTTTAATAGCACGGTCAATTATCATGCCATTAACAGGCAATTAAAACAATTAACTTAGGCACTGGTATTGTGCCTACTGGTACCTTCCTAAGAGCACTGGTTTTAGAATCCAGGCCTTACTGATTGGCATAACCAGTTAAGTTGTCATGGCTAAAAATAAAACAAGATATTCAATACCAGTCCCTGTAAACAGCTGAGCATTGATATCCAGATTGAGCACCAGCATTGGGTGAAGAGCATGATGCCCAAACCTGCTGAATTTTGGCCCCTATAAAATCAGCTTATTGTGTACATGAAGTGTATTTGTACATTTTATTTATACAAGTGTATTTATACAGGTATTCTTAATATCCTATCTGGTATTCAGCTCTGTTTGGCACATGGCCGGCTATCCACCAATATTCAGCTGGAGATAGAACATTATGTCTCACTGAATATCCAAGTTCAGCGACTAGACCGGTGACCAGCAATGCTAGTCACTGCCAATATTTAACGGTTACTCAGCTAACTTCAGCAGCCAGATGAACCTTCCTAAAAAGCAGGTATATCTTTGGGCTTTAGGGCTTAGCTGGCCAGCTAATGACTATCAGCTTAGCCGACTATGTTTCATCTATCCCCCCAAAAACTGGAAATTCAATATCGGTCGCTGGTTGCGGTGCCGGCATAGAATTTCCAGTTTTTTCATCAACCGTGGGAGATAGCCATCTGTCTTGCTCTGAATATTGGGCGGTATCTGTTTTGTTTCAGTCTCTTGCAAAGACATTTTAGAACAAAAGTAGATGAACAGTGACTTTTGTACATAGCATACCAAGGGAGAAGTGTGTGTGAGGGGTGGTCAGTCCACCACAGGTGCAGCCATAAGAGGGTGCTCAGAGCGAGGGCCAACGTCATGGTCCGACCCCGGGAACTTCTTCCAGCAGCGGCATCATTCAGAATACACTGCTCTGCCGGCATCAAGCCTTCCTCTCTGCCAGGTCCTGCCTTCATGGAAACAGAAAGTACCATACCATATGATAAAAGGTATGGAAAATCATACCATATGATATGGAAAGTACCATACCATATGGAAAACCTTTCATACGCTGAAAGATTAGAGAGACTGGGGCTTTTTTCACTGGAGAAGTGGAGACTTAGAGGGGATATGATAGAGATTTATAAGATCACGAAGGGCATAGAGAAAGTGGAGAAGGACAGATTCTTCAAACTTTCGACAACTACAACAATGAGAGGGCATTCGGAAAAATTAAAAGGGGACGGATTCATAACCAATGCTAGGAAGATCTTCTTCACACAATGGGTAGTGGACACCTGGAACGCGCTTCCAGAGGGAGTGATAGGACAGCAAGAAGGGATTGGATAATTTTCTGAAGGAAAAGGGGATAGAAGGGTATAGATAGAGGGCTACTATATAGGTCCTGGACCTGATGGGCCGCCATGTGAGCGGACTGCTGGGCATGATGGACCTCAGGTCTGACCCAGCAGAGGCACAGCTTATGTTCTTATGTAGGCAGGACACAGCAGAGAGGAAGGCCCAACACTAGCAAGTGCAGCAAGTTCTGAATGTTGTGCTGCTAACTAGGGGGATGACAAAGAGAGGGAGGTAGGGGAGGGGGAGAAAATGCTGCACCTGCCTGGGGAGAGGGAGGGAGAAGGAAGACCAGGGAAAGGAAAGAAAAGAGAGATGCTAGACCATGGGTAAAGAAAGGAAAGAGAGGCGATTCCAGAGAATGAAAGGGGAGGGGGGAGATAACAGGGAAGGAGAGAAGAGAGATGTCAGGGCATGGGGGTGGGGAAGGGAAGGAGACCGAGATGCCAGACTGTGGAGTTCAGTGGAAGAAAAGAAAGGAAAAGAGAGAGATGCCAGAGCATACGGGAGGAGGTGGAGACAGATAGAGAAAAATACAGAGGGGGTGAACCTGAATATATTATGTACAAAGGAGAGAAGGGGCACAGGATAGATAGTTTATGGATGGCACATAGAGGGAACATACCATATGGAAGGGAGAGAGGTTGAAAGGGCAGTGAGAGAAGGCAGATGCTTCATGGAAGGGAGAGAGAGGACAGATGCTAGGTAGAAAGAAGACATTGAAGAAGATGGTTAAAGTAGAAACGACAAAAGATAGAAAAATGATTTTTTTTCCCCAATGCAATAGGTGAGACATTCTAGACAGATGTGTTGTGTTCCCATGACCGCGTGCCATCTGCAGAAGGAATCCACTCTGGATTTTTTTCTCTGTGCCTCTGCTGTCCTTCACTGGGCTCCTTAGCTCCACCTACAGTTTTTCACTGCTGCACGCATGCCAGCAGGAGTGTGTTTGTTCTGCACTCTCCTTTTTATTATTTTATTTGGAGTTGTTTTGTTCCTTTTTTCGGGGTTTCTTGTGCTCGGAGTGATTATTCAGCTGTGTCTATATTGAAATCACACAGACTTCGGTCTGCAGCTATCAGGCCAATTCCTGGTGGCACCTGTCAGCCAGCCTGCACTTACTTCACAGGAGCTCAGGGCCGTCCCCATCTTTCTCCTTCTGCCAACCCAAGATTCGAGTGCAGGCTGTTGGACATCTGTAGGAGACTTGGCGGTGTCTCGCAGGGTGCTGGATGCATCTTTTCACTTCCACCCATTCCTGAGTGCATCCGTTATTCCGTGGGGTAGAGGTGAAGTCAGGCATAGAATCTGACTGGCAGCCCGAAGATCAGCGTCGAAGAGGCATTCCCAGCATGCGACAGTGATTCTCTGATTCCAGCTACTGTTAGAGAGCTGAGGCAGGCTGCAGCATATTACCAGCACAGGGCACAGTGAGTAAAGGCCTGTGAAGTGAATTGGGGGAGGTTTGAAAACTGAAGTTTTAAGGGTTTCTGCATGTCCCCCTAAGTTCCCTCAACCTGAAAAATCCTAAAATTTCCATTTTTACTCTTTGTTTAATTTGAAAAATATCATGATTTTGGTACAAATTTCTTAGCAGTGGCCATCTTGGATTTTTCTAAAGCTCCCTGCTTCTCCAAAACTACAGTTTTTAACTAAAATCATGTTGGGATGGAGTCCTTGGACTCTCCTAATGTGAATTCTTGCCAGGATTGCACAAATTTAGCACCTTAAGAGTGTCCTTGTGCCACGTGCCATGTTGTGCAGCCAGGAGGGCAGATAGAAGGAAAGGCACTGGTGCCGGCACTAACCGACTGGTCTCTTTCGCGGTACACCTGGAATCTCGCCTTGGCACACTATTGTGCCGCAGTATACAGTTTGCGATATACTGGTTTAACTGGACAGAAACCTCTCCTGCCCTGTTAAACCCTATTGAATATTGGGCCCTATGTCATTTGTATGACTGCATACTTTCACTGCGTTCATTTTCTCTGCCAGTGGATTCCTGAGATGCTTACTATTCAGCCAGAATCCTTTTAAACTCTCATGGGTCAAGCCTATAACTTGGCACTTCCAATTTGGTGCACTGATGCCAAGTGCTAATGCTATAATTTGCCATTAGAGAATACTAGCAAAGGTTGGCATTAACATACCTAAAGGTAGTTGTAAACAGGTACACCAGATCACCTACAGGCATAAATGTTTGCACCCCAGTGTTCCATGATCTGCACGTATTCTATAACGTACATGCACAACTTGGAGACATGTCTATACATCTGCCATGCTTCGCCCGTGTATATGCCCCCTATGTGATATTTTATGGTTAGCACCTAGTGAATATACATGCATAAGTGCCAATTATCTTAGTGGTGGGCAAAATTACATGCCCGCTGTTAAAGACTTGCCCTTACAGTCTGTTTTACATACCTGTCACAGTGGCTGTCCTCTTACAATTGTACAGAATTGCTAGTTCTCCAAACGCTGTCCCAGGATGCATCTGTCCCAGCGGTCTACCATTCTGAACCACATCTAGCAA
Source organism: Geotrypetes seraphini (assembly GCF_902459505.1). Taxonomy (NCBI): domain Eukaryota; kingdom Metazoa; phylum Chordata; class Amphibia; order Gymnophiona; family Dermophiidae; genus Geotrypetes; species Geotrypetes seraphini. The sequence goes on from NC_047087.1 coordinate 183,940,353, forward strand.
GCCATCTGTAGGAAAGAAGACATCATTACATACTCATTATTTATTTATTTATTTATTTATTTAAAAACTTAATATACCTCCTGGAATCACAGCGGTTTCCAAATAAACATACATAGATCGAAAACAAAGACAATACAAATCATTCTTCAAAATAATATCAACACATATAAAAACAAAACCTACAAATTCTTCAATAACATATTAAAATGTTACAAAATTGCCCAAACAATGTTAGGAGAGACAGATCATAAGTATGCGTCTACAGCTTGGTTTTCAACAATTTCTTAAAGCTGTAATGATCTGCACATAATCTTAATTGCCCGGTAAGCTTATTCCAGTATGATATTCCAGCAATGGAAAACATTTGAAGTTGAGTCGCCACATATCTTGCATTATCAGTTGTCAGAGCTACCAATTTCATTTTCCCCTCAGAGCGCAATGCCCTCAGAGGTTTATAAATCTCCCAAAGAGATTGAAACCAAAGTGGTACAGTATGATATACTATTTGATATACCAGTGACAACATTTTCAATTCAATTCTTTGCTCATTCGGTAGCCAGTGCAGATTTTTCAATATTGGGGCTATTGGGTTGTCCTCATCACCCCACTGATACCCCTAGCTACAGAATTCATATACACCTGCAAAACCTTCAATTTCGTTTTTGGCAGACCCAAGAACAAGGAATTACAGTAGTCTAATCTTGTCAAAAGCAAAGATTGGGCCACAGTTCGAAAATCATATTTATTTAAAAATGGTTTTAGCCTATACAACATATGAAGTTGTGCATAGCCTTTCTGAATAATACACCCAATTTGCTTTCCCACAATCAAAGCCGAGTCTAAGCAAACACCCCAAACTGTAATGTGCTTTTTTTCACCTTTATCTCTTCTCCCAAAATATGGATCAATATTTAGCTCTAAACCTTAGGGCTCCTTTTACTAGACTGCGTTAGCGTTTTTAGCGCATGCAGCATTTTAGCGTGCGCTAAACCCGCGCTACACGGCTAGAACTAATGCCAGCTCAATGCTGGCGTTAAGGTCTAGCGCGGACAGCAATTTAGCGTGCGCTATTCCGCTTAGTAAAGGGGCTTAGTAAAAGGAGCCCTTAGTCTTAGACCTTGAGCAGTTAATTAACTGCTACCACATTGAACCTCCAGCTGGCAAACAGTGGCAGCATCGGTAGGTTCTGCTGAATTGCAGCTGTTGAGGAAGGGGAGAAAGTTGGCTGAGGTAAATATCTATTTGGTATAGTCTGAAAGAAAGAACATTGGAGGATACATATTATGGAGCTTCCTTAGATGCTTTATTTTTTTTTTAGGATTTATTTACTGCCTTTTTGAAGGAATTCACTGAATGGGATGTACAGCAAGAATAAGTCAAACATAAGCAATAGACATTTACAGCAGTAAAAATATTCAAAAGAACAATACAAAATATGGCATAGTAAGCTACATTACACTGTCAACACGATACACAAACATTTTAACATACAGGATAGGCTGAAATAAAGATGGAACAAATTTTACTAAGCAGCGGTAGAGGTTTCTTCTGAGACCCGGGGTGCTAAATGCTCCGACGCTTATAAGAATACTATGAGTGTTGGAGCAGCATCGGAGCATTTAGTGCTCCAGGCCGCGGTAGAAACCTCAATTGAGGCTTAGTAAAAGGGGGAAAGATAGATAAAATAGAGTAACAGCAGTAAGAAAATAAGGGACCTACTTCTAATTTTAAAAAGGTGCACAAGAGGTTATAATGGTGCTTGAAAGTTTTCATTCCTCCAAACAGCTCCCCTGCCACCTCTGTTTATATGGTTCACAGAACCCTCCATCTTAAATATGAGAGCAGGAGTAGCTTTTTGGGTTTCTTTTTTCCCTTCAGAGCTACCATTATCTTCTATTGGAACCAAGATGCTGGAACAGATGCTGAAATGTTATTGTAAATTAGGGAGGCTAACAAACTGGGTAACACAATAATAAATTGACTGTGTAACTGTAACATCAGGGCATGCCATCGTATCGTACCGGGAAGGGGAAGGCCCACCATTTTGAAGAGGCAGGCCTGCCAGCAGGAGGGAGAGAGTATCCCTTATGCCAGTCTTGTAAAAATGGTACTGGGGTAGGAGGTAGGAATGGAGGACGGCCCACTAGACCACCAAGATTGGTGTGGTGGAAGGCTGTCGAGGGAGGGTGCTTGCTGTCAGAGGGGTATGGAAGGGGCAGAGGGAGATTGCATACTAGACCACTAGACTTGGTGCGGGGGGCTATCTGGGGGGGGTATTTATTTTTATAGCTGCAGTTCTTGGGTTCATAGAAAAAAGCAAGCGACGACAACCCAGCGCAGACAACTGAGCGCAAGGCGGAAGCGCGCCGAAGAAAAACAGTATTTTAAGGGGCTCCGACGGGGGTGTTGGTGGGGAACCCCCCCCCCCCCACTTTACTTAACAGAGATTGCGCCGGCGTTGTGGGGGGTTTGGGGGGTTGTAACCCCCCTCATTTACTGGAAACTTAACTTTTTCCCTCTTTTTTAGGGAAAAAGTTAAATTTTCAGTATAATGTGGGGTTACAACCCCCCAACCTCCCCCCCCCAAACACCCCACAATGCTGGCGTGATCTCTGTTAAGTAAAGTGGGGGGGGAACCCCCCACACAAACACCCCAGTCGGAGCCCTTTAAAATACAGTTTTTCTTCGGCTTGCTTCCGCCTTGCGCTCAGTTGTCTGCGCTGGGTTGTCGTCGCGCCTTTGTCGTCGCGCGCTTTTGACCTGTCACCCAGTTTTTGTGTGTGTGTGTGTTATGCACACATAACAGCTGTGCCTTTAAAAAAAAAAAAAGCAGGCCCTGCTTTCCCTGCTTGCCAATTCAGACAGGGAGAGCAGGGGCTGCTTTTTTTTTTTTTTGACAGATAGGCAGGAGGAGGAGCTGTGCTAGCGATTATTCTTCTGAGCACAACTCCTCCCCCCCCCCCCCCCCCCCCCCCCCCCTTTCTTTACTGGTGATTTTCCATATACGTGGAGAGGCATACTTAAAAAAAACATCTAAGTCCCATTTTGACCTAAGTCCCTAGACGCTGAAGTTGGCATCAGGGAAATTTCCATTCTCCAAAAAAAATGATCCGGCCCATCTCTCCTGCAGTGATAGGCAGGTTGCTGGGGCCGCTGAGCTGCAGCGATCAGCTCAGCGGCCCCTTTTTCAGCATTTATACTTGTTTGACCTGCTGTATGCCTAGGTCTAGATCGGTCCACCTCCCGCCCTTTCCCCTCCTCTAAAAACACCTCTTTTCACTCTATGCGTTTAGAGGCAGGGGAAAGGCCTAAGCTGGTTTTAGATACGTCTAAAACCAGATTTGATTATGGGTACTTGGACAATCAGGCTTTTTGATCATTCAAGTACCCATTTAGGCCACTTTTTAGATTTTTTTTTTGTATTATGATCCCCAATATGTCTATCCCTACAACACATTCCCGAACAAAAAATCACCCAAGTCCCAAACCCCGTCATTTTGGACGAAGGAGGGGCCAGTTCTTTGCCTAAAAGCAGGATTCTGTAACCAGCGTTTGTCCAAAAAAAAAAAAAATGCCACTTACAGAATCCTATAACTGGCCCACCCCCCACCACAACGATCATGGCAGGAGACATGCCTAATGGAAGTGAACCGGCAGGAGAGATGCCCAATCTCTCCTGCCGGCACCCCCCCTCCCATCGATAAACCTGAATACTAGCAGGAGAGAGCCCTTGCCCTCATGCCGAAGACAGCACCCCAACACCCCCCCAAATACAAGCAGCAGAGATCCCAAACCCTCCTGCTGATGGCATACCCCCGAATCACCCACCCCCTCGACAATACCAGCAGGAGGGATCCCAAGCCCTCCTGCCGACGGCGTACCCCTGAACCGCCCACCCCCGTCAATACTGGCAGGAGGGATCCCAAGCCCTCCTGCTGACAGTGCACCCTCAAACTGCCCACCCCCTAACAATACCGGCAGGAGGGATCTGAAGCCCTCAGCCCGACAGTGTACCTCCAAACCACCCACCCCCTGAGAAAAGGCACACCACCTGCAAACCCTCCAAATGCCCCCAAATCCCCAAACGGACCCCCTAACCCTGGACTCCCCCATAACACCGGTAACCCCCCCTAGCTTGCCTTAATGTTGGCCGACTGGATGGATCTCCAGTCTGGCCAGCGGGCAGGCCCGCCATCCTTGGAATGGCCCAGGCGCCTAAGGCCAGCTCATAGGAGGGCCATTCGCAGGGTTCCCGGGATGTGCACTTTTTGTCGGGAGGTGGGCGATTCGGGGGTGCACCGTCGGTAGGAGGGCTTGTGATCCCTCCTGCCAGTATTGTTGGGGGGGTTCGGGGGTGCACCGTCATCAGGAGGGCTTGGGATCCCTCCTGCCAGTATTGTCGAAGGGGTGGGCGGTTTGGGAGTGTGCCGTTGTCAGGAGGGCTTGGGATCCCTCCTGCCGGTATTGGGGAGGGAGGCAGGGACAAGGAAAGTGACAAAATTCGTAGGGACTGGACAGGGAAATTGAATTCCTGTGTGGTGGGGACAAATTTGTCTCCGTGTTATTCTCTAATTCAGTACAATACTTGTTAGGACAATGTGGACATGTTTTTGGATTGTTTTAATTATCTTCATTGTTTGGGGTTTTTTTTGTTTTGTTGTATTTTGTATATTATTTTTATTAAAAGCTTAATAAAATGATTTGAACTAAAAAAAAATAATTTGTTGACTAATAGTATCAGTTTTGATGGTGGTTTTACTGTGTAACTGAAACTGGCTGGAGGGGGAGGGATTCCTTATATACAGAACGCTGTGGTGAGTTTTATTTCTAAGTCACACATGGAAGTGACACTTAAATGCGGGCACCCTCTTGCAGAACTACCCCACTATTGTGGAGTTTCTAACTTTTTCCCGTTATCCACCAGCAGCATTCCAGATACCTATTGTTTCCACTACAGATTCCTCTATAACAGTCTGTTCCTGAGAAAGAAAAGCCTCTTTCTCTTTTCCAACCAAATCTCTCAATATTGGGAGCCTTCAGTTGTTTGCACATATGGTACTATCTTACCAGCCAGCACATAGAGGTGGTTCCCTGCTTCCCCTTCTCGAATAACAAGCTGTGACTGTCCATATTGCCTCTCGTACATGCAGTCTACCATGCGCCGGACATGCGAGGCCTCCAGCTGCCTCAGAAAGTCATTACTCATGATGGCTCCAATGAGCAGTTTCTTGACACTGCAATCAGAATAACAGCGTTAATGTGTACTTTGCATACCCCGGAAAAGTCTCAACTATTGCCTTACAAACTTAAACAGGTCAGACAATTACTAATTGTTACCGTCTGTATATATCATTTCAAAAGTTTGTTTGTTTTTTATTCATTCAGTCACTATTCTTGGAAATTCAACCAAGGACTATCAAGTCCACACAGGATCCAGAAAAAAATGGGACCCCTTACATAGTTTGCGATTATTTAAACATTTAGAATGACTTTTGAAAATACATTAGTACAATGGGAGGTTTTCTTAGTTGATTCATAATTTGAGTTTAACATAGTAACATAGTAGATGACGGTAGATAAAGACCCGGATGGTCCATCCAGTCTGCCCAACCTGATTCAATTTAAAGTGTCCTCCTTCAATCTTGACACATTCACAAACTCTTTGACACCACTGAGCAGCTGGCTCAAAGAATTCTGGGGTTTCATTAATTAAGAGCTGAACTGTTTTGTGAGCTCAATATACTGAAGCTCCAAACTATAGAAAAACAAAGTACTCAGAAATGTATAAAATTTCAGGCAGACGTTTCTGCAGTAGGAAGTTTTTGGGCTATTTGGAAAAATGTTAGGGGGGGGGTCCCTTTTTTCATTCCCCAAAATCTGGTAACCCTAACAATTTTCGAGTTAGGTGTCTAACTTTCAATTAAATCCAATTGAGGCCGATTGTGAAGTGCTGCAGAGTGCCAATATCTGTATGGATTAAGCCTATTGCTCAATTAAAGTAAGCACTGATATCAGTGCCTAACTTTAGGCAGACTTTATAGAATAAGGGCTACATTCTATTCCCATCACCTAAGTTCAAGGACAGTCTCTTAATGTAGCAGAAATTAACCTAGTGTAAAGGGCTGTAGTGTGAATTTGAGAAAGTTCTGAGGGCCACCATAAGATTTCAAGCTTATACATACTACTCATTTTGTAAATCACCTTGACCTACTTGTTCTGGTTGGGTATTAAACATTATAAATTAATACTAATATTGATTCTACAGCACTTCAAGGATACATTATAAAAACTCACATTGTCAACAATAGCAAATTCCTTAAATGAGATGCATGTTTGCAGTTACTATATCAAGTGGGCAATATTGAAATTAACGCATTTACAGAATATGAAGAGCATTTCAGCCAACTGTTTGAGGGCCAAAAAGGAGGACTTTGGGGGCCATGTCTTGGAGACCACTGACATAGGAACTCTGCTTTGTTCAAGGACAAATTCATGTAACATGCTTAAGAGGTGGAACTGGAAAATATGCTATATTTACACTAACTAGAAAATTATTGTATATGGCAATGCTATGCAATAGCCTTGTTGGTCAAATTCAAAAATGTACAGACAGGAACTCATTCAGGAAAATTTTAAAAATTAACTATTTGTAGATGCTTTTCTTTGAGCAACTGACCTTATGTAAGGATTGAATATGTTTGTTTTTTGTTCCTATCTTGTTCTGATTTTTTATAATATTTTATGTATGTAACTTTTTGTAAACCGTTTTGGAAAAAATGGTATAGAAATTTTAAAAATAAATAAATAAAAGTCACATGTAATAAATGTTCTAAAAGTGTATTTCGCTTTGTTTGGGTATTTTCTAACATGTCAAAGACTACTAAAATATTAGGCATTATACTAGAAGGCAATATTGATTTGTCAACAACAATTTTCTTCAGTAGTTAAAAACTGTTTTTATATGCTGTGTATGATTCGTTCCATTTCCAAACTCCTTGATTCATCATCCCTACTCTCTTGTCATTGGTCAAATTCATTACTGCAATGCTCTCTACCAAAGCCTAAGACAGAAGGATCTCCATTGATGCAACTGATACAAAATATGGTAATAAAACTAATTATCGGTGCTAAGAAATATGATCATGTGATAGCACTCATTAAATTGGCGCACTGGCTTCTACTCCTACTTCTACTAACAAATAAAATACACCACAGTCCTACACCCTCTTTCCTGGATTGACTACTGATCCCTCATGCCCCCTCTAGAATGCTGTGCTCCTCGCAACAAAATCTGCTAGTGATTCCATCCTTAAGACACATTGCAGAGCTATCTTTTCAGTGATTGCTTCCACTTTTTAGAATGCACTTCCTAACTCTCTCCGCAAAGAGACATCTGTGGAAAAATTTAAGGCCTCTCTTGTTCACAGATGCCTACACTCATACACATCAGTCGTACAGAGAACCTAATCTACCAAAAGACCCTTCCAAGCTCTTCCTTAGACAGTAAGGATGGCTGTGTAAGACCCCCCTTTCTATGCTACCCTTGTTTCTCCCCAACCTTTTCTATCGAAAATTATATTTATCCCCACTGTCCCTCTACAATCGTCCCTTTTCTATACTCTCACTCTCTTTCATCCCCCAACTAAGATTTATTGTAAATGTAAACCACTCAGATTACTTTGATAGGCAGTAGATCAAATAGATAATAAACTTTAACTTCATGGGCAATGACAGGAAACTCAACTAGTAATAAAAAAAGAAGAAGGAAGAGATTTGAGGAAGGGGAAAGAGATTATACAATTCTGCAAAAGGTAGAAGTTAGCAGAATTTATTATATATGTTAAAACATGAGGTATAAACATTTGTAAGTCAAATTATTTATATGCAGTAGCATGAGGAATTCAGTGCATCTACTTGAATCAGACACTCTGACTGGTCTTACTTGTAGGCAGGCAGACTGGTGTCCTTTAGGAGAACATTCTAACTTCCTTACTTTCCAGAAAGGGATAGAAGATGCAGGAACCATTCTACAATAGAAGTGACTAGTATAATCGGTGGGAGACTGGTGGCAGCAAAAATCTTCCTTTGATTACACTGGTCAACAATCATTTTGCTACTGGAGTTCTGTCACCTATACCTTAACAAGGGCCACATGCCGACTCCAAATCTGAAAACAGTTTTCGTCTATCACATCCTGTTTTTAAGTTATGCATCCGTTTGTGTTCATGTCATTTTCGTCAATAACGCTACCGTGAAGCGTCGGTATTTTACTGTTTCTGCAACACAATATTGCATTTTAGGACAGCTCATCGATCACATATAAAGTTTATACTAAAAAGTGATTGTGCTGCTTTTTCTAACTGCATTATTTTGGCTGTAAACGTAGGGCTCCTTTTACAAAGGTGCGCTAGCGTTTTTAGCGCACGCACCGGATTAGGGCGTGCTAGAGCATGCGCTACCCGAAAAACTACCGCCTGCTCAAGAGGAGGCGGTAGCGGCTAGCGCACGTGGCATTTTAGCGCACGCTATTCTGCGTGTTAAGGCCCTAACGCACCTTTGTAAAAGGAGCCCTTAGCGACCAAGATAAAGCGTGGGCACCTCATGTGTGCTGCATTGTCTGCTATTTCAGATTAACACAGTAGCTGAATGGGAAATGAAAAAAGATGCCTTTTGCTGTACCCATGGTGTGGCGTGAACCAACAAATCATCACTCAAGACTGTTATTTTTGCATGACAAAAATTGCTGGATTCACAAAGAGGAATAAATCAAAAATTGTTTATCCTGATTGCCCGTCAGCAATTAAATCCATTCCTCTATAAAAAGTATGCACCAGCAGCGCTCAAATTTGAAAAGGGGGCATGGCCATAGGTCATTGGCATTCCTAAAAGTTATGCACATTGATATAGAATATTTCTGAACTACGCTTAACTTAGGTGCAGGCATTTAGGCTTGGTTTTAGCTGGCCCAAATGGGTGCACATATAAGTTGTGTGATGAACTGGTGCATATCGTGATCCTATAAATGTGCACTTTGTAGAACTGTGTTAAGCACCATTCCATTTTTTTTTGTATTATATATAGAATCAGGCCTTCAAAGTATAATTCAATTCTGGAACTCATTGCTAGAGAATGAGGTAAAAGCAGTTAGCTTAGCAAGCTTTGCAAAAGGTTTGGTTAATTTCTTAAGCCATAAGCCATTATTAAGATGGATTTGAGAAAATCTGCTACCCTTTTCTTGGATAAGCAGCATAAAATCTGTTGTACTTTTTTGGAATATTGCCAGGTACTTGTGATCTGGATTGGCCACTGTTGGAAACAAGATACTAGGCTTGATGGAAAATTGGTCTATTCTAGTATGGCAAGATTTATATTTTTATGTTTTTATTAGGCAGGCAGTCACCTAGGTAAAGACTATCAGCAGAGTTATATACAGTGCTCCCCCGTGAATTTGCGGTCGGCGATTTGCAGTCCCAGTCATTCGCAGCTCCTGATTGGTGATGCCCGACTTTAGTGCAGGAAGAGGCGGTCGGAGCATACTTGCACTCTTCTTTAATGATTGTAGTTCTTCTCCACTTTCCTATTGTTTGAAGTAAGTCCATACATCTTATCAGTGCTTTATTATGACACTTGGATTTTATCCAGTATCCCCTGTTTTAATATGTTTTTATGTAAATTTATATTGTACACCGCTTAGAAAACTGATTAAGCGATTTTAGATTTTTTTTTAATAAACATGAAACTTGAAATTTGATTTCCTTCACTCGCCGGTGCTCCGGATGCCCTCTCCTGCCTCTCCAGCTGCCCTCTCCTGTCTCCCCTGCTAAAATGTGTATTCGTGGTTTTTCAACATTGGTGGGGGTTTCTGAAATGGAACCCCCGCGAATATCAGGGGAGTACTGTATTTTTATATTGATATATTGATATATTGATTTATTAGGATTTATCACCTTTTTGAAGAAATTCACCCAAAGCTGTGTACAAGAAGAATAAGCCGGACATTGAGATTAAATAGTTACAGCAGTAAAAATGTTCACAAAATTGTAGACAGTATGGTACTTAAAATGTTAACATAATATACAAGAAAACATCTTAATAGACAATAAAAGATGCAAGTAGAGGTGGACCATATAGACCAGTGATTCCCAAACCTGTCCTGTAGGAATCCTAGCAAGTCAGGTTTTCAGGATACTTACAATGAATATTCATGAGATCAATTTGCATCTTCTGCCTCCTAGGTATGTAACTCTATCTCATGCATATTCATTGTAGATATCCTGAAAACCTGTGTGGCTGGGGTTCCCCCAGGACTGGGCTGGGAACCTCTGATATATACAGATTTATAGAATACCAGGAGTTAGAAAGAAATAAGGGAAAGTAATGTAGCGAAAAATTGCACATGGAGTCAGAAAAGTTGTAGGAAAACGATTTACTAATATAGTATGTGCAGCCAGCATGTGCATGTGACTGGCTATTAAGTTATTTCTATCATTATAGACTTGGGAGTAGAGCCAAGCTTTCACCTGCTTCCTGAAGTAAAGATTGAAAAGTTTTGCTTGAGATGCTGCAAAAAACCTACTTCTGTGCCCTCAATAAAACTTCTTCAAAGTGTTCCTATTTTTGACCTTAAATATTTTACAGCCATCCAATTTGAAACTGCAGTCCTCCAAATAAAAAGCAGAATCACTTTATATAGCGAGATAAATGCACACAGAGGAAAACAACTAGATTTTATTTCCAACACAGGAAATAAGCACATATGCATTTTTTGACAGAAATATTATTTTCTTCCTCACAGTGAAGAACAATATAACAGCAAAATAAAATGATATAATAACCCAATGAAATCCAATCAGTTACTTAGGGCCCCTTTTATCATAAGAGTTGCCACTGCTGGGTCAGACCAGTGGTCCATCATGCCCAGCAGTCCGCTCACGCTGCAGCCCTTTTGGTCAAAGACCATCACCCTAACTGAGACTAGCCCTACCAACGTACATCCTTGTTCAGTAGGAACTTGTCTAACTTAGTCTGGATCCCTGGAGGGTGTTTTCCCCTATGACAGCCTCCGGGAGAGCTTTCCAGTTTTCCACCACTCTCTGAATGAAGAATAACTTCCTTACATTTGTACAGAATCTATCCCCTTTCAACTTTGAAGAGTGCCCTCTCGTTCTCCCTACCGCTCAACCTCCTCTGTTCGAGGGAGAAGAGGCCCAGTTTCTCTAATCTTTCGCTGTATGGCAGCTCCTCCAACCCTTAACCATCTTAGTCGCTCTTCTCTTGACCCTCTCCAGTAGTACCGTGTCTTTCTTCATGTACGGCGACCAGTGCTGTACACAGTATTCCAGGTGAGGATGCACCATGGCCCGGTACAGCGGCATGATAACTTTCTCCGATCTGTTCGTGATCCCCTTCTTTATCATTCCTAGCATTCTGTTCGCCTTTTTCGCCGCCACCGCACATTGTCTTGTCTATCAGAACTCCCTTTCCTGGGAGGTCTCTCCAAGTACTGCTCCGGACATCCTGTACTCGTGCTTGAGATTTTTGATGCCGACATGCATCACTTTACACTTATCCACGTTGAACCTCAGCTGCCATGTCGATGCCCATTTCTCGAGCCTGATTATGTCACGTTGTAGATCTGTAAATCAGACCTCTCTTGCGTTTCCTATAACAGAAAGTAACCAAACGCTTATTGCATGCATTGGTGTCACATGTAACCCCGATTTTTAAAAAGGGTTCCAAGCTGATCTGGGAAATTACAGACTGGTAAGTCTGTCTTCAGGGCCAAGCAAGATAGTGGAAAATATTATAAAGAATAAATTTACAGAACAAGTAGACAAACCTGGTTTAATGGGACAGAGCCAGCATGGGTTCAGTCTTGCCTCACAAATTTGCTCCATTTCTTTGAAGGTGTGAAAAAATATGTAGTTGATATACTGTAGTGTGTCTAGATTTTCAGAAAGCTTTTGACAAAGTTCCTCAAGAGAAACTCCTGAGAAAATTAAAGACTCATGGGATAAGAGACAATGTTCTGTTGTGAATTAGGAATTGGTTATTGGACAAAAAACAGAGTTAAATAGGTTAAATGGCCATTTTTCTCAATGAAAGACGATGAATTGTGGAGTGCCACAGGGATCTGCACTGGGATCGTACTATTTAACATATTTATAAATGATCAGGAAGTCAGAATGACAAGTGAGGTGTTTAAATTTGCAGATGACATGAAACTATTCAAAACTGTTAAAACACACGTACACTGTGAAACCTTGCTGTCTCCCACTGAGTATCTCATTCAGCGAACTGACATAGCCAGACACTGCCAGCTAAGGCACGCAGCCAGACAGCAGCAAGATAGCAGGTCTATCATTGGCCAATAGACCTTAGCCGGCCACCCAATCAATATTGCCTTGGCCAGCTAAGTGTGCAGTGGCTAACTTTAACCCAGAAATTCAATGCCAGTGGCCAGATGTGGCCCTGACATTGAATATCCAGGATTGCCACCAACTGTGAGAGGTAGCCGAGCTGTCTCCGGTCTGAATATCAGGGCCTATATGTCTAAGTCATAGGCCTAGCATAACTGCAGGTTTGTAAATGTAAGTACACATGCATAACTGGGAGCCACAACTGATCCAGAAGACAGTAGCTTGTCTAATTTTTAAACGTTCGAAGTTTGTTCATGTGAGTCCCCTTTTTTACATTCTTCACTGTGAGAACAAATCACTTTTAAGATGTGTTTTGGTTTTAAACTTTTTAATGGATTAATTCCAGAAGACTTCGTATCACTAGTTCATTTTTCTACCCAATTTGGATTGGCTACTGCTGGAAGAAGAAGGATAATGTTCTAGATGGACCATTGGTCTGACCCCAACATGGCTAGTGGAGTTTGTATCAAGCATAGGAAGTCCACATAAGTTTTTGCATCCGCTATAATAAAACCCTTAGCATGCATGTGCACTTCCAACACCGTGCATCCGTGCTTTGTGGCTCCTCATGCGCAGTACAATAATTCACCTGCTGCCGATCATCCGTGCCTGCCTCAGCTCATTTCCTGCCTTCTGCCCCGAATTCCGATGCTGGCTGACTTCCTGCCTTCTGCCTACGCTGCCGAGACGTCTCTTCTTCTCGTCCCCGGACCAGCTGCTAGGCATGTTTTTATAAAGGACGCCTAGCAGTTGATTGATAACCACATGGAACCACATGGATAACCACAGTGCCTAAAATATGCGTGGTTACGTGCCATTTATAAAATCAGGCCCTAAGAGGAAAATTCTCTAACCAGCACCTAAGTTAATTAACAAACGCTCTTTGAAACAGCAAATAACTTTACATTTAAAGTGCCTACTGGCGCCTAAAGACAAGGCATCAGAATTGCATCTCCGGAGGCACCTACCGGTGGGCACTATGGTATGGCAAACGCCAGAAGTGGCATTAGAATACTAATGTTAATTGACATATGGAACAACATTTAGGAATGCTCACTTATACCATGTCAATGGCTGTTGTCAATGACCACAATTAGATGTTGCAGTTGCACATGTGATTGCAAGCATTCTAGAACCTTAAGTCTGGATTCTATAAACTGTGTTCAAAAGTGGAAAATATCAGTGCTTATTGTAACTTTTTAAAGATTGCACTTAGTGCGATTCCCATGTCCAAATCTTAAGCACCATACTAACGCTTGTTGAAAACTGGTGAATATGCTAGCGCCAAGTTGGGTGTGCTGACCCAATATTCTATAACTACGTGTGCTACATTTTGAAATTCCCCTGACATGCCCATGCCCCACCATAGGTGCTGTGGGAATTAGGCCTGCTGCTTTATAGAATAGCGTGCAGCCACCTATGCAAGCAAATTCTAATGGGTGCCAATTAACTTCAAGCAAAAAAGAACTGTGGAAAGGATGATCTCAATAACAAGCTTATCTAATATAATAAAATGCTAGGCCGCGCATGCGCACTAAAAAAAACGTGTTCCCTGAGCTGTCCCGTTTTTTTTAGTGCGCATGCGCGCGTTTTACGTCATCACCTACTCTCCACCTTGTGCCACCAATCACTGTCATCACCTGCTCTCTACCTCGCGCCACCGATCACTCCTCCTGCACTATGCCACGCCAGGCATGTCCGCAACCGGCCTCGAGCTCCTGGGGGCCGGCGGCGTGAGCCGCCCGGCGGTGCAGTGCTGAGGTCCCGCCTCCGCCCTACACGGCGCCGCCAGACCCGGCCCTACACTGAGATCCGCGATCGGGTTGCCATGGAAACCCCGCCGCAGCCTCGCGGCTAGGTAGGGGGACAACAATCGCGCTTATGTTCAAGCCGCCGCCACGACTCCTCTCTCGAACCGCACCAGGATCGAGAGAGGAGCTGCGGCGGGGGCTTGAGCATAAGCGCCATTGTTGTCCCCCTACCTAGCAGGCGGCCTTCCTCACCCGGCCCCACCGTTCCTTCCCTTCAGTTCAACTCCGCCTATGTTAAAAGGAGCTGCTTTGAAATTGGAGCCCTGCCGCCACCGTAACACGTTCCCTTTGCCGCGGTCCCATATGTCAGAGAAGGAGCGGGACCAAGGCAGAGGGGAATGTGCTACGGCAGTGGCAGGCCTCCGATTTCGACGCGGCTCCTTTTAACATTGGTGGAGCTGCACTGCACTTGATGAAGGGAGGGAAGGAAAGGTAGTTGTGCGCTGTTGAGCCCCTCTTTGCCCTCAGACCCTCTCCTAACTGCTCCCTCCTGTCTCAGACCACTGGGGGGAGGTGCCTGTCTTCAGCTGCCGGGATGGAGGGAGGGAAGAAGAAAGAAGGGGCCCTGGCAAGCGAGTTATCAAAAGCCAACCATAGCCTGGGACCCCTACATGATATGAATAATGACCAGACAACAAAAGGTAAGAAAAATAATTTTATTTTCTGTTTTGTGATTACAATATGTCAGATTTGAAATGTGTCTTGAGGGAGGCTGCTGCCACGGCTTTGGACAGAGGGGTACCATTTTCGTGGGAGCCGGTCTTCGGAGAGGCTTGGGACGTGGGGACGGATGCGGGAGGGGCTGCCGCTGCAAAGGGCTTTGGTGGGGGAGCCAGCCAGACCGCAAGTGTGGGGACGTTGTAAGCGCGGATTGGTCAAGGAGCCGCCGCTGCTGAGGCTTTGAAATTGCTCTCCCACCGTCACTCCCTCCCGCCCCGGCTCTGCCTTTGCCCCTGCCCAAGTTCAAAAGCAGGAGACATCTAGCACCCGTTAATCTAACGGGCTTAAACACTAGTTGTACATAAGAACATAAGATTTGCCCCTGCTGGGTCAGACCAGTGGTCCATCGTGCCCAGAAGTCCGCTCATGTGGCGGCCCTTAGGTCAAAGACCAGTGCCCTATTTGAGTCTAGCCTTATTTGCGTATGTTCTATTCCAGTAGGAACCTATCCAACCTTGTCTTGAATCCCTGAAGGATGCTTTCCCCTATAACAGCCTCCGAGAGAGCATTCCAGACCTCCACCACTCTCTGGGTGAAGAAGAACTTCCTTACGTTTGTACGGAATCTTTTCCCTTCTAACTTTAGCGAGTGCCCTCTCGTTCTTTTCACCTTGGAGAGGGTGAACAATCTCTCTGTCTCTACTAAGTCAATTCCCTTCAATATCTTGAATGTTTTGATCATGTCCCCTCAAAATAAAAGTGATGCATATGCTTGATACATCCAGATAAGAGTTTGTGGCATGTGTGTAAGTGCTAGGCATGTCCCTTACCTGCCCATGGCCTTCCCGTAGGCATGCTCCCTTGCAGATATGTGCTATAGCTGTTTCATGCTAAGGGTTGTTATGTGCATAAATAATTCCAATTATAACCAATTATTGATTGTTAGTACCTAGTTCTTAACTTACCAATTAACTTATGCATGTAATTGCCAGCATTCCATAGCCTATGCATATAATTTTGCGCATTAAGTCTGAAATTCTATATATGGTGCCCAAAAATGTCAGCCCTGATCCGCATGTCGCTGAGCACAATTCTACAAAAGACTCCCACTATATACAGAATCGTACTTAGCGGCCGTATATGGCATAACACTTAGGCGCACCCATGTAGACCAAATAAAATCAAGCCTACATGACTGCACCTTAGTTGTGCGCAGATCAGATGTATTCTACAACACTACACTTAACTTTTAGGAATACCCAGGATACGTCTGTGCTCCTCCCCTGACACACACTCTTTTGAGATTCACGAACTAGAATGTATGCACACCACTTTATAGAATGCACTTAGAAAGTTGTGTGCATAACTTCCAATCAGTGCTAAGTAATATCAATTATTAGGTGTTAAATGCTAATTATCAACGCTTACCGTAGTTCCCCATATTTAGGCCGCAGGAAATGTAGATTTAGGTTTTAAAACTCTTAGATAAGCTGCCCCATGTTACTAGCCATGGCTTATCTAAGTGTTTTAAAACCTAAAATAGCCTATACAATGGGGCAGCTGGGGCAGTCTATACATTCCTCCCCCCCCCCCCCCCCCACCCCCGGTAAATATCTTTGCCTGCTGCCTCCTGCCTCGTTGCAGCCAGCGGTGCAGGACAGGAGCATCCTTTTCAGTATCCAGCCAGCGCTGCGCTGCTTCCTCAATGCTTGTGTCAGTTCTCGCGAGACTCACGAGTCCCATGAGAACTGGCACAGGCATTGAGGAAGCAGCACGGGGCAGGCTGGATGCTGAAAAGAATGCTCCTGCCCTGCACCGCTGGCTGCGACGAGGCAGGAGGCAGCCGGTAACTGTCCAGGAGGGAGCTGCAGGTAAGGGGGGACTCTGCGGCTGATCTTCCAATGGGGCGGATTATCTACGATGTCTTTAGATAGGGCGCCCCATATAAGGAAGCTGCACCCAGTACAAGAGATTGTAAAACCCATGTATAGGCCGCAGCCTATACATGGGGAAATACGGTATTAGCTTGTTAAACAATTAAGTTGCATGCACAGTTTGGATCACACTATATATAATCCAGGCCTTAGTGTGAAAATTTTTTATTAAGACTATTTATTCAATTTTCTATACCGTTCTACTGGGGAGCTCAGAATGGTTTACATGAATTTATTCAGGTACTCGAGCATTTTTCCCTGTCTGTCCTTGCGGGCTCACAATCTATCTAATGTACCTGGGGCAATGGGGGGATTAAGTGACTTGCCCAGGGTCACAAGGAGCAGTGTGGGTTTGAACCCACAACCTCACAGTGCTGAGGCTGTAGCTTTTAACCACAACAGCACACTCTCCCCATTATAGATTTAAGGGGTTAGTGCATTAAGACATAATCGGAACAAAATGTTACCATATTTGGAATTTCTTAAGTGGCTCAATATAAACATAAAATTAAAGCAATTAATATAGTAAAAAGATATTGTTCCCCTTTTAGTCTTACCTTGAATCTTTGCGGATACAGGCCATGGAGAATTTCTTAGTGCTGGGACAATAATAATTCCTTGAGGTAGGCTCTGCTGATACTCCTTCTTTGGCCTTTAGACGTCTATGGGCCTCTGTAGCCAAATCATTAAAATAGTGAGGCCCTTGGTTTATGACACTGAGTAGCCCATTTCTCTCCTTGTCTCTTTGGGATGGAGGGACACTGTTGTAACCAATAGCATCTTGCAACTTTTCTATCTGTGAGATTTTTACCTGTAGCTCTTTCTCCAGCTGTTTAATTTTCTCATCTTTCTCCTTTAGCTCTTCCCACTTCTGTTCCAGTTCCTTCTGCAAATAAAGGACTGTCTCCTGCAATTTCCCGAAAACCCCGGAGGGATAGTCCCTCATAGAAAGACAACTGTCCTCGGTTCTTGGGGCTTTGACAGTTCCATTTCCCATGTTGCTCTTGGCAAACATCACAAAATGAATAACCAATCCCTTATGCTGTATATGCCATGATGTCTTTAAGCTTCACAAAGAAATGATAATATTCGTACTGATTTCTTAGAAGGCATTCCAAGTGTTGAAACTAATTAATATATTCGATATGGTTTCCAACAGCAACTTTGTATAATTTCTCATCTTCAGTGCTATCTGAGAGATTCTGCCAGGAACACCTACAAAAGGAACAATAATTTAATACCACAGTATTAGCAAGAACAGAACTGAATGAATGAAATCCCGTGGCCTGGGGGGCCTCAAAATCTACCCAGATTAGTCAGATTTTGGTATAAGGGATAATCTATAAGAAGTCACCTGGATTTAGGCAGCAAATTTATGCATAAGTGCTGGGTATGAACACATCTGTGTGTAAATAATCGGCTAAACACTGTTCTGTAAGTGCACATCAATACTGAGTGTGTACTTTGCAGGTTAACATTCTTTTGAGTGAAATTTGGGCAGATTATGGGAGGTTATTACAAAATACTATAATCTAGGCATGGACACAAGCATTTGCACCAGCTCTATGGCAGGTATAAACACGTACCCTGAAAATACAGGCAAATATTTGACTTGTTACGCTATAAAGTAAATTAGTTACATAAGCCCTGATTCTTGTCGGGGCACCGTAGCCATTCTACCATTGCCTAACTTAATTGGTTTAATTGGTGATAAATGATGTGGTAATTGACCATGTGCATGTCGTTTAAAACCAATTAAGAATGGTTCATCGATGTTCCATCCATGGAGGCGTCTACCTGCACCTATGGTCAAAGTGGTCGTAACTTACACTGGAAGTGACTTTAGGTGCCGGTAGAAGCCCCTGTAGACGCGATGCTCAGGAAAAGTAGGCACCGGAAAAGAAGGTCAGTAAAACCCTGGCCTATATTTCTGGCATCTAATTTACACGTGGCCACGATTCTGCAACCAGTGCCGGTACATGATTGACACGTGACTGGCCCAGTTTTGGAGGCACCAGTTGGTACCAGCGCCGGTTGTAGAATCCGGCCCATGCTTTATTTTATGGCGGGGGTTTTCAACCCAGTACTCAGGACACATCCAGCCAGTCAGGGTTTCAGGATACCCATAAAGAATATACATGAGATCAATTTTAATGCAATGGAGGTAGTATGTGTAATTGCATCTTTATTGTGGGTATCTTGAAAATTGGACTGGCTGGTTGTGTTCCGAGGACTGGGTTGAGAACCCCTGTTTTACAGAACAAGCTCCTAAGAGGCACATGCTTGATGCCTAAACTTAAGTGCATAGTTAAAGAATTACCTTCTTATAGACTTCCAGTGGAACTACAGTTGATGCGCTTTCATTGGCTATCAGATGGGAATTAAGAGGGAATGTGTAAAAAAAAATTTAAATAGTTGTTAAAAAACACAAAACAAAACAAAAAATACCCTCAAGATAGCTTAGATTTAGGCTTTCTCTGTCAACAGGGTGGTGACTGGGTTGCAAATTTAATATTCTTTGGTAAAACATTCTGGCCCTGATTCTATAAAGTCTGCCTAAAGTTAGGCAGCAAAATATGCACTGATTCTATAGAACATAGGTCTAATATCTAGCAACTAAAGTTCAATGCAATGAAATGCAGAGTAATGCATTTGGGGATTAATAATCAGAAGGAACCATATATGCTGGGAGGTGAGAGGCTGATATGCACGGACGGGGAGAGGGACATTGGGGTGATAGTGTCCGAAGATCTAAGGGCAAAAAAAACAGTGTGACAAGGCGGTGGCTGCTGCCAGAAGGATGCTGGGCTGTATAAAGAGAGGTATAGCCAGTAGAACAGTGGTCTCAAACTCAAACCCTTTGCAGAGCCACATTTTGGGTTTCTAGGTACTTGGAGGGCCTCAGAAAAAATAGTTAATGTCTTATTAAAGAAATGACAATTTTGCATGACAGAAAACTCTTTATAGTTTATAAATCTTTCCTTTTGGCTAAGTCTTAATAATAATATTGTAATTTATAGCTAAAGAGACATATGATCAAGAACCTGCTTTATTTTATTTTTGTGATTATGATAAACATACCGAGGGCCTCAAAATAGTACCTGGCGGGCCGTGGCCCCTGGGCCACGTGTTTGAGACCACTGCAGTAGAAGGAAGAAGGTGTTGATGCCCCTGTATAGGTCGTTGGTGAGGCCCCACTTGGAGTATTGCGTTCAGTTTTGGAGACCGTATCTGGCAAAGGACATAAGAAGACTTGAAGGGGTCCAGAGGAGGGCGACAAAAATGATAGGAGGTTTGCGCCAGAAGACATATGAGGAGAGGCTGGAAGCCCTGAATATGTATACCCTAGAGGAAAGGAGGGACAGGGGAGATATGTTTCAGACGTTCAAATACTTGAAAGGTATTAACGTAGAACAAAATCTTTTCCAGAGAAAAGAAAATGCTAAAATCAGAGGACATAATTTGAGGTTGAGGGGTGGTAGATTCAAGAGCAATGTAAGGAAATTCTACTTTATGGAGAGGGTGGTGGATGCCTGGAATGCGCTCCTGAGAGAGAGGTGGTGGGGAGGAAAATGGTGACGGAGTTCACAGAAGCGTGGGATGAAAACAGAGGATCTAGAATCAGAAAATAATAGTAAATATTGAAGAACTAAGGCCAGTACTGGGCAGACTTGCATGGCCTGTGTCTGTATATGGCCTTTTGGTTGAGGATGGGCTGGGAAGGGCTTCAATGACTGGGAAGGTGAAGATGGGCTGGAGTGAGCTTTGACGGAGACTTCAGCAGTTGGAACCCAAGCACAGTACCGGGTAGAGCTTTGGATTCTTGCCCAGAAATAGCTAAGAAGAAGAAAATTTTTTTAGAAAATTTGAATCAGGTTGTGCAGACTGGATGGACCATACAGGTCTTTATCTGCCGTCATCTACTATGTTACTATGTTATTATAGAATCATGCTTAGGCAGCGCTCAGTATCCTAACATTTAGGTGTACCATATGTATGCCAGAATTTTCTTCACCTAAAGTTAAATATTGAAATCAGAGCCTTACAGCACCTAATTCACAAAGAGGCACCTAATTTGAAAACATGCCCCATAAACCACCCCTAGCCACACTCAATTTTACTTTAAGCGTTTTGGGCTAGGCACCTACTTTATATAAAATTGGGTTTTTTGAGTTAGGCGCCTAACTTTCAATTCCATTCAATTAAAGCTGATTATGAGATGTTGCGTGCCAATATTGGCACCGATTAAGCCTATTGATCAATTAAGTTAGGTGCCTCCTTTCTGCCCTCCCCATCCAACATCTCTCCCTCTCTCTCCATGAATCCAACGCTTTCTGGCTCCTGTATGCTCTCTCTCTCTCTCCCCTCACCACTTCCTCAAGTGTGACATTTCTCCCTTCTTCCCGCTCCCCAATCCATCTCTCCCTCTCTGTATCCTTGCACACGCGCTCTGCTCCGGCTCTTCTCTACCCCCACCCTGCAATCTATCTTCATTTGCAGTCCAAGGGACACCGGCGGTGACAGTCAGCCAGATATGCTGCCCTGCCACCAGCACAAGCACCTTCTCTCTCCTACAGACCCACCTCTGAGGAAACATAAGTTTTCCTCCCCTGCTCTGGACGATGCTGGGATCCAGCCTTCCCATTACCACGGGAATACTGAAAGAATGGTTCCTACTCCTGCAGTAGTACCGTGGTAAGGCCCAATGTTCCTGTAGCATTACTAGGGGATTTCTCGAGATTGTTCCCATTACCTTGGTAATTACTGTGGTAATCACTGTATTACTATGGCAGCGGTCCCCATGTAACTCAATCCACCTCTGGAGCCATAAGAATCTACTTTGTTACGACATATTTTACCTGGTTGGTGTCTTTGCTCCTGGATGGATCCTGGATACAGTGAACTGTTTCAGGTGAAGGGCCATTTATGAAAAGAATGTCTAAGTCCAACTTGGATGTTTCTCACTAAACAGCCAAAGTCAGAAGCAAACAAATGTCCATTTTTGAAAGCCGAACTTCTAGACATCCCCAATTATTTTTTAGTTAACCTACTTGGACATCTAGGCAGACAGGATATCCAACCCTTAGGACCAAAGAAACATCCAAGTTGTAAATGTCCAAATGCAAACCATTTGGATGTGGGAGTGGCCATCATTGTGATGGACTGGCCACACAGGCATGCCAACAGAGCAGTGGTACACCTTAGAGGGCACTGCTGTGAACTTCACATAAAGAATGCCAGAAGTACATCTCAACAATATACCCCTTATAATTTATGGTGAGCCCTCCAAAATTCCCCAAAGCCTACCAGACCCACCTGTATACCACCCCAATAGCCCTTATAGCTAAAGGTGGCACCTATATGCAGTAGAGTAGGGTTTTGTTAGCCTCAAACTGTCCACCAAAAATGTAGTGGTTGAGTGGCTTATAGGCCTGGCTCACCCTGTCTATGGTTCACTAACCCACCCGCCAGGTTACTTATGACACTCACGTCTGAGTTCCATCCAGGACATTTTGAGAAAGGTTTGATTATCGCTGCAAGACGTTCAAGTTAAGAACATCCAAAGCCCGCCGAAAATACACCTCCCAACACGCCCCCTGAAACTCTGGACACACAGTAGATGAAACGTCTTACTAGATGTCTAGGAAAACAGTTTGATTATCAGCACTTGGACATCCTGGTGATTAGGACGTCCAAGTGCCAACTTAGGTGGCTATTTTGGAGTTTTAGTTTTTTGATTCCATGCAGAGAAGATGACTACCTCACTCCTAAATGGAACACAAGAAGCAGCTACCACTTCCTCTTCAAAGCTCAAGAGCACAAGCTACAGTAATGCCTCAGCTCCCTGAACATCATCTCCAACTCCTGTTCTCTGGAGTCAACTTTTGTAACTTCTCCTCACTTGGACCTCCTTGTGGATGAGTGGGGATGTAAAACATTGTAAAACATCGCAATTTTGGCAACTCTATCTCTGGAAATTTCTCATTTTAGCATGCGGTATAGAAACAACTTTCTCCCTATAAGAAATTTATAGGCCTCTACTTAGAATGCAACATATATTTTTTGTCCTTTAAATTATTTTGCAACTTCCTTTCTCCAGGACCAGTCTGACTACTAGAATTGCACACTGGAAATGCAATTTGAATGGAAGTTCATTCAGGATTAATGCACTTTAAAATCAAGACAAATGCATTCATTAGAGCCTGGATGGTAAGACTCATCAAACCTAACAATGTTTGTTGTTTTTTTTTTTTAAAGGACTATCTAGGCATATTCTCAGGTAAGAAAAAACATCAGTGGTTATGGAGATATACAAAAAGCTAATGAATATCTGACACACTGAGAAAGAATGAACATAAAAGACCAATGTCTAATCAGCTGAAAATAATGTAACTGATCTATGCACTTAACTGTAATTTTACTATGATAAGAAGAGTTAGGCAACAGAAAGGAGAATAAAATAAAGGAACTGTCTGGTATAACAAGAATGTAGACAGCAGGAATCAGGGAAGAAAGATTATTAAGTGTAGAGGCTTCCTCACTGCTTAGGGTTGAAGGTTACCCCAGAAACAGTACATTAATCAAGAATGTGATGTCTATGGCCAAAATTTAGCTTCCTACTCCTTTTCTCCGTCTCCCAGCAAACAAATTGTAAAGGGCCTATCTGTGATGAGCTTTAGAATTTAGTTTTATTCAAAACATTAAGACACTAAGAAGAAAATTAAAAATGGTAAAACTAGGCATAATTTGAGGTTACAAGGAGGAAGGAGCAATATTAGGAAATTCTTCTTCACGGAGAGGCTGGTAGATGCCTGGAATGCCCTCCCGAGGGAAGTGGTAGAGAGGAAAAAGGTGATGGAATTAAAAAAAGCGTGAGATAAAAATAGAGGCTCTCTAATTAGAAAATGAAGGAAGTAAAGTAAAGAACTAAGGCCGGTATTGGACAGACCTGCATGGCCTGTGTTCCATATAAGGTGATTCGGTGTAGGATAGGCTGGGGTAGGCATCAATGTGAACTCCACTAATATGGAACAGGAGGATGTTACTGGCCAGACTTTATGGTAGATGTCCTGCAAACAATGGGATGGTTGGATAGGCTGGAGTGAGCTTGGACGGCAACTTCAGAATTTGGAACCTAAGATAATACCAGACTTTACCGTCTATGGCCCAGAAATATCAAAGAAGAGACAAGTTAATCTAATCATGTATTTTTAATGAGTATAACATATGGGCAGACTGGATGGACTGTTCAGGTCTTTATCTGCCATCATTTACTATGTTACTAAGACCCAAGGAGGGGCATAATAAAACAAAACATCTAAGTCCCCTTTCAGCCTAAGGCCCTAAATGTTGAAAGTAGAAGCAGAGAAAATGTCCATTATCAAAACAAACATCCAAAGGGAGGTTTTTTTTGATAATGGCCTACCTCTGCGTTCAGCTGTTTAAATGCCCAGACCACCACTGCGTCTAAACTTACACCATATAATCAACCTAAAAATATCCTAAGTCCCAAACATCCAAAACAACGGCTTTTAGGCAGCCGCCATCAGCTCAGCGGGCCCTTTTTCAGCACTTATACCTGTTTTGACTTGGTCTAAGTCAAAACGTATAATTGCCGTCTAGGCAACCTGTCAAAATCTTTGGTTATACCTGCTGTACGCCTAGGTCTAGGTCGGCCCATCTCCTGCCCTTTCCCCTCCTCTAAAAACGTCTCTGTTCGCTCTATGCGTTTAGAGGCAGGGGAAAGGCCTAAGTTGGTTTTAGATACGTCTAAAACCAGCTTTGGTTATGGGTTCTTGGACGATCAGGCTTTTTGATCGTCCAAGTACCCATTTAGGCCACTTTTTAGACTTTTTTATTATTATTATTATTATGAGCCCCATATTCTATAAATGGCGCCTTAACTTAGATGCTGGCAGGCGCCTAAGTGCAAAATGCCGTTTAAAAGAGCTTTTTAAAGAAATTTCAAGGCGCCTACTAGCACCTAAAAAACTGCACTGGAATTGTGCCTACAGAGATGCTTTACAATGCCTAATGCCACTGTAGGTGTGGCTAATGCCAGAAGTGGCGTTAGGCACCATGAATCTCCTCTGTAGGTGTGATTCACATCAAAAGTAGGCACTAGAAATGTAGGCCTTGAAAACTCTGGCCTACATTTCTGATGTCTACCTTTCTTGAAGGTGTGATTCTCTAAACAGCACTGTCACGTGGTTGACATGCAATCGGCGGCTGCTTTTAAAGGTGGCCATTGACAACGAGACTGTTATAGAATCTGGGCCTAAATGTTAACAGGCCCAAAGTACACTGGAGGCAATTTTTGGATTTAATATAAAACTCTCTCAATGGGCACTCCAGTAGTAAACAAGTATTTACAAAAGAAGAATGAAAAGCAAGAGGCAAAAATAAAGTGGAAGGAGACCACTTAGTATAAGGATGACACAGGAGTATGGATCAAAATGTAAAATATTTATTAAAAATATAAAACCCTCAAATCAGAATAGTAGGTCACAGTCCATAAAATCAATGTAAAAATGGTTGCAACATTAATTATAATACTTCATCAAAGAAACAATTCTGGATCTCCTTTGGTTGGTTTCATTCATTTCCATCTGCAGCATCATTTATTCTCCTAGCTTCTTATGAATGCAACATTAATTAGCCTATTCTCCTCTCTGCTACTCTGTCACATCTCTTTTCTTATTAGTTACTACGACATGTATGCAGTGCTGTGCACAAAACACGTAATAGACATTAATATTTTTAAGCAACGTTTAAACTCAGTGTATCTCTCTATCCCGCTAGTTCTTGGTTGCCACAGGTCTTCTGTGTTTTAATCTCTTTGTTTAATTTTTATTCCTGATCAGTTATCTTAATGTGGGAACTAGTCTGTCTGTGCACTAAGGGACACCTTTGGATCAAACTTACAACATTTGTGCTTCCTCTTTAGCCCTTTGAGTAAGAAGTCAGAGCCCCTGTAGGCCTTAGAGGGGGGACTAGGTCTCCAAATTCTTGTCCTCTACATGCTCCTTACTTGATCACTTTTTGGGAGAATAAGGGTATTTTCTCCTCCCCAGATTCCCTCTAGGGAAGCAAGACAAGGCTCCCCCTTTTACTCGGGTATGTTTATTTATACTTCCCTCCAAAAATTAAGTTTCAAATATTATTGGGCAACTTTCTGCCTACTCTAAAATTAATTGGCACATCCTGATCCATAAGAAATTAATTTGTCTAAATTTTCCTTTCCTGAGGAACTAAATGGGCTTCCTCAGAATGTAAGCCAACAGACAAGACCATATGAACAATATTTCCTTAGCCCTGTGGGTTATATGCACCATTGTACATGAAAGAGCCCTGAGTCCCATATCCCCTGCATTTATATGCTATGCTTACCTGGACTACCTGTTCAATCTGATTGGTCATTTCTGGCTTTTCCTATGAAGAACATATATTCCTCTCAAAGGTTCATATCAGCACTTGCATGAATACATGTCTATGACTGAAGTGCTTTCATGTTACTAGATATATAAAAGTGATAAAAGGAAATGAACAGGGCAGTTGGGGCTTGATTCTATAAATGGCGACTAATGGCACCTAACGTGTAAGCACCGGTTGGTGCGGATGTCAACCGCTAGGTGTCACTTATAGAATCATGCTTAGTGGTGCCTAGGAGTGTTTAGGTGTCGCTAGGCATCCTTATGGTTGGAACCAGTATATTAGGCTAGGGTTTTCCTGGCCTAATTTACCGGCACCTAACAAAGATACCTAGTGACACCTAAGATAACACCCGTATTCTCTGCCCCTAATCACGCCTACTTTTCAGGTAGGTGTAGTTAGATGCTGGTAAGTGCCTCAACATCTCAGTCACCATCAAACAAAGACTGATCACTGCCATTGTGTTCCCAATCGCGACATGGACACTCACAAAATCAGACAGCAGAAAAATTGATGCCTTCGAGCTGTGGTACTGGAGAAGGCTTCTCTGAATCCCATGAGCAGCTAGGATCACCAACAAAGATGTTCTTGATCATATAAACCCAGAATTGTCCCTGGATGGCAAGATTACCAGACAGAAACTGACCTATTTTGGGTATGTGATGAGGGCAAATTCACTAGAAAAGGAGGTGCTACTCAGTGGTAAAAGGAAGCAGGGGAGACCAAAGGCCCTTTGAATGGATACCATCAAGAATGACATGGGAATGAACATCAAATAATTGAAAGAAGCTGTGGAAAACAGGGAAGCGTGGCGAGGACTGGCCTACAGATTATCCAAGGGTTGGACACGACTGAATGGATAGTAGTAGTAAGCGCCTCAACTTAGACATCACTAGGTGCCATATGGTATTCTGCAATATTAATTAGCTAACCAATTGCTGCAGGAGGAGTAAATTTTCCAAACTTCTATAGATACCATCAAGCTTTTATCATGAGACTGGGTACGTATTGGATCCTTCCTGATGTCTTTGACATCTTCCGGATTGGCTATATTTGGAATGGCAACTCCTGTCCCCATTGCGTTTGGGACATGTTTTGAGAATCAAGATGCCTAGGCTTTATAAGGACAACAAAATATTAGTTTCCACATGGCAAACAATAAAATCTTTAAATGATTTGACACCGATTTCAATTCATCAGTCCACTTGTCAGTCCCTATGGTTGAACTCCAAGATTCAAATTGGTGGATATAAAGTTATCTGGAAGCATTGGATGCAGGCAGGAATACATATGCTTGATGATGTGATATCAAATGGAAAGATGCTTGAGTTTTCACAAGTGCAACAATCTTTTGGTATTTCAAAGTCTCAAACATTTAAATGGTTGCAGTTGAAGCAGGCTATTCAGAAAGGGTTCCCTGAATGGCGTAATATAAAAAATCAGTATAGTTTGCCGGTTCTATGCTTCCAGATAGATTTGTACGACAGGCTGCCCAGTGGTATAAATTAATATCTGAATTTGTGAATAAAAATCCAAAAAATAGTCTTAAAGACATTTGGAGCATTGAGACAGAGCAGCAGATTTCTGCATCTCAATGGCCATGAATTTGGAATTGGAGAATGAGATGTATAGCTTCAGCATCTCTGAGACAGACCTGGTTTTTCTTGTTGTATAGATCTTTTTGGACCCCTGTTAGTTACAGAGGTTAGACAGTTCTAAATCTAATAGATGCTGGCACTGCCATCTTGATGTAGAGACATTGGATCATTTGCTCTATCATTGTCCCTTGATACTCAAATTTTGGAAATTGAGCAGTAGTGGCACGTGGCCAGTAGGGGGTGATGTCTATGGGACGGTAATGGAATGGACGTCAGGACATGATGGTGCAGTATTTTTGTGGAATGTTTCTACAAAAGAGCCTGTGTTTCATATGATTCTGGGTAACTCTAGTTAGATACAAGCATATGTGTTAGTTAAGGCCACGCCCAATAGAATCGTACAAAAAATTGGTGAATAAAAATCTGAATATGGATGTAGCCAAGGCCAGAAAAACACACTACAGATTAATATTAAGGAAAAGCATAATAATATTCTTTTTATGTACTTTGCTATTAAGCTAGATCATGGAGGAAATCAGGATATACATAGACTCCATTTTGTTCTCTGGTTTTCTGTATCTTCTGTGTCTTGTACTCCATTTTGTGTTCGGCCTGTGTCTCTTTTGTTCGGCCTGTGTCTCTTTTGTTTAGTTTTCCCGCTTTTAGCATCGTGGTTCTAATTGATACCAGATGTGCCTCAGGCTGGTTAGGAAAAGTATATCAGATTTCATATTCTAAACTGAGATATAACATGCATTAAGAATGAATAAAAATACATGGTCTGAATGGATGTGGGGCCCCTGAATGTGTGGTATGAATGGATTTGTAAAAGAATTTGTATTAAAAAATGAAATGGGTTTATAAAAAGAACACTAAGGAAAAAATCCTGAACACAGCATCTGGAAATAATTAGAGTGAGACTCGTAGCAGTCTCTAGCATAGGGAGAGGGGGAGAAAGCCCCTCCTTCTCCTTGATTGCCTTCTCCTTTTTTTCTCTAAGGCTGAGAATATTTCAGCACCTTTTTAACAAATGCAGATTTTCTTAATATACCTTTTGTGGAAAGGACAAAAGAATATTGATTGGATATGTTATAAAATGTTAATGTATATTCAGAAATGAATATAAACAAAACAAAATGTAATTTCTGAAACTTTTAAACCTGTAAAGGAATTTTCTTTGTCTAACTTTAAAGACCACCTCTGTTTTTGGTTGGCCCACACGGCCAATGATGTCATACTGAACTAAAGGTATATAATGAGGAGCTTCGAAGTATTGAGTTGAGCTCGTTATCAGAAGGCCAGCATTTTGGCAACTATAACGACCTCCCGCTAATGCAACTATTCTTTATTCTTTTGAGTTTCATGATGGAACAATAAAAACAATAAAATTAAATATTTTGGTGAACCTTGCATGAAAGCTAGCAGCTTAATTGGCAACTGCAGCTTTATGAGTGTGCTGGCGTCCAATATCCATGCTCAAAATCTATTTGGGGTCAAATTATCACAATATTGGATGTTCCACTAGCATTATCATATGATATAGTATTATTTGGAACAATTTTATTACCCCAAAAACCAATTAATGCAAATCAAAACAAATTGCTCCTCATCACAACAGGAGTAGCCATGCAATTGATAATGAAAAACTGGAAAAGTTGGGATAACTTAAATTATAGTTTCTGGTGGGAATCCCTATGCCAGATTTATAAGTTTGAAAATATTAATTCTTTACAGTTGGGACATCATAGTAAATTTAAGGAAATTTGGGGCCCGTTAACAAAATATTGTTAACTATTATCATTATTATTACTACTATTATTATTTCCCTTTTGTTTCATGAATGAACATCATACATATCCAGGTGGGATGGGAGTGGGTTAGGGTGGGAAGGGGGATAAAACAGTTTTATATTTTATTGTTAAAATAGAGTGCAATATGGTACGTTACTTGAATGTTCATGTGTTTGCACTTTGTATTTGATATCAAAAATGAATAAAAAATTTTAAAAAAAAGAAATCAGTTTTTAATGGCATGGTCAATTACCACTCAAATTTTTTCTTAATTGCATGCTAAATTTAGTTAGGCGTCTCTAGGCATCTGTAATTAGGGTGTATTTATCAAGTTTCAAGTTTTATTTACAATTTGATTAATCTCTTAATCATAGTTCAAAGCGATGTACATAATTAAAAGCATTACAACTTTCGAGGGGGGGGGGAAGAAACACCGATTGGATAAGGCCATAAGTATAAAACCCTCTTATTGTGTTGGTTCAAAGGTCAAGACTGCACATATATGACCAGATCTGCACATGGTGGCAGGGTCTGCTCAGTGGTATCAATCCAGAAATGCAATTCCTTCTTATAGTACTAAAACACACACACACAAAAAAAAAAAACCACTTCTGTGCGTTTTACCTGTGGTCATTCTTGCTTATAACAGTCCCTCACCCCAAACAAAGTCCTATGGTGTGATTACCATGGCAACAAGAAACCCCTTTGCCATAAAGACATTCTGCTCTAGATATGATGGAACATCCTTATGTTATTTTAGCTAGTGGCAGATGAAGTATTATTATGGGGACTGACATTGATTTAGTTTGTGCAAAACACATTCCTCCAAAATGGCCATCCATTAAAGAATGGCTATGAAATACATGCTATCTGAGTAGGTGACAGGCTTTTGGTTTAGACAGTAGAAAGAATATGCAATTCAATAGACATAAAATATAATTTGTAGTGACTGTGAAATGTAACTTTCTATTTTTTTTCAACCTTCAGTAGTAATCAAAGGTACACTTGTAAGTTATAAAAATGAATAAAGAATTAAAAAAACAAACAAACAAACAACCAAAGGTACCTGTTGTGCCTCCAATGAAAAAGTTTTTTTTATCTGCTTTTCTTGAAGGTTTTATTGTTGCACTTAAGAAAGTTAATTAAACAAATAACTACAACGTGCAATGACGGTAAATATGTGTTATTTCTGTGCTTTTCTTGGCTTGAACATCAGAAGACCTATTTGAGTGATATGGGAAGAGAACGAGTAACACTTAGGGCTCCTTTTATCAAGCCGCACTAACAGGGTTCGCGCGCGTGACTTTTAATTATGTGCTAGCCCCCGTGCTGGCCAAAAAACTACCGCCTGCTCAAGGCAGGCGTTAGCGGCTAGCAAGGCGGTGCGGCTTGATTAAAGGAGCCCTTAGGGTTACAATACGTCTGGGAAAACCCAAACAAGTCCTCTTTTTAGAGGACTGTCTGGGTACCCAGAGGGATTTTCAAAATTCGGCAGTTTTCTGGGTTTTGGAAATCCTGAGCTCGGAGGCCGCACCTAGAAGCCTTTGCGCGTGTGTGGCTGTCACTGTGATGATGTCATATGCATGCGCACATGTGTGTTACATCATTGCATTGACGTCCGTGCATTCGTGAAGGCTTCCAAATGCGGCTTTCGAGCTCAGGGAGGTTTGTGTGGAGGCGGGGCTGGGGAAGAACAGGGCAGGGCTAGAGGCAGAATGGGGTGGGGCTGGGGGGTAGAATGGGGCTGGGCCAAGTGTCCTCTTTTTTTCAAAGAGGAAATCTGGCAACCCCTAGTAACACTCCATATCATTATATTTGAGCATAGGGAAAGTATGATTAAGAATAACCACAGGATAAGCAGCAGGATCCATGATGAGAGTGGCAACACTGCTTCTGAGAGTTATTCATGGGATCTGCCACTAATAGAATGCTTTTTAAATTTTATTATCTAGGGGCCCTTTTAGTAAAGGTGGTTAAGCCCCAATGCATGCTTAGTGAGGGGTAAAGCAAAACATGTTAAAGCATTTTGCAGTATTTTGCCTGTTTGCACATGCTAACTCGTGCATTAGCTATTTTTTTTCTAAATATTTTAGGAGGGTGTGTGTCATGGGTGGAGAATGGGTCAGGAAGCATTAACCAGCGCAGAGAGTGACATGAGGACAGAATTTGTCTCCGTCCCCGTTCCACGGTTAATTGTGCGAAACCATCGCCGTGTCATTCTTAAGGAGAGAGGAAAGAATCAGTGTATGAATGGTCACAACCACTGACCTTCAAGCCTCGCCTTGAAGAATATTGGTGTAGAAGGACTGAGGTTGAGATAGATACTAAAGAATGACATGGGATGATTTCCTGCGGTTATCCCCGTGTCATTCTCTATGTTAACTGGCTAACACTAAATTAATGCTGGAACACTTACCACCTCCTAATAGGAACATTAGCACATGACCTGAAACAGAAAAAATTGACAATGTCCTATAAAAGTGCTGCATTATATCTGACTTAAGAGTGCAGGAAAGTCCTGAATAGAACCCATTAAGCTCAGATTTCAGCATGATTTAATAGAAGAGACCCTTAGCTACATATATTTTTCCCTATAATGTGTCAATGCTGCTAGTGAAGTACTTCAGAGTACGGTCATTAAAAGAAAAAACAGTGAATCTAATGGATGCAATCAGCACCTCACTAACAGCTATGCTTTATTCTAGCATTTGTCTAAACTTATGAAACGAATTGGCTATACGAGTTAGCTGTGATGGAACCTTTCAGAATGGACAATGGATCCCTTTACAGTTTTCTTACAGAATGTGATTTCTACATTTTTTATTTGTCCTGGTTACCCTGAAAGCATATGTCTTTAGCTATGATGACTTTGTATTCTTATAGTGTATATCATTCATTAGTTATTTGCATGCCAGGTAGGAAGTGCATAGACCCCCTAAAAAAAAAGGGTTAGTTAGTTTTAAAATAAGTTTTCGCAATTATTTTTTTGTTGTTTATTTTCATGTTTTTGCACACAGTCAGGGTTCTGGGGATGCAAATTGATTGTGCACAAGTGATTTGCTTGTACTTTAAAATTTTAGGCACCCATACAAACTGAATGCAATTCACAAATTCACATGTCATTTGAACGCTATAGGTAGGGCCGCATTGATTGTTACCTTGGATTATCTCAGACTAGATTATAGGCATTACAGGTGATTCAGAATGCTGGTCGTCTGGCTTAGTGGCGTAGCGAGGGTGAGAGGCACCTGGGGCAGTGATGCCCCCCGCTCCTTCCCTTCCCCCATACCTCTAGTTGAAGTTGTTACTCGCGGCAGTCAACAACATGCTCCTTGCGACCCCCGTCGGCTCTCCCTCTGACATCACTTCCTATGCGTGGCACCCGGAAGTGACGTCAGCGGGAGAGTCAATGGGGTCGCAAAGAGCGCATGCTGACCGCCGCGAACAACAACTTCAACTAGAGGTATGGGAGTAGGGAAGGGGGTGCAGGCATGGAGGGGAGGAATGGGAAGAGGCAGGGGGCAGAGAGGCGCCCCCACCAACATGGCACCCAGGACGGTCTGCCCCCCCTCACCCTCCCTTACTACGCCACTGGTCTGGCTCTTTACCAACAGGTTGACACCTGTATTAAAGCATCTATATTGGCAACCCATGCAATTTCTGATACAGTATAAGGTGCTATTTTAAATTTTTCAAAGCTTGTACTGTACTGCTCTCCTTTACTTTATGTCTGTGATACGATTTTACACTGCAAGCTGAGACTTACGGATTAGGGATAAAAAACGAGTAGCTATGCCTGATTTGCAGCGCATACAACATGCTGTGATACTCGCGGTTGGGGTTTGTTTGTTTTTTTAATGGGGCCTAAGCTGTGGAACGCTCTTCCAACGCCTCTTTTCTGCTGCACTTCCTTTTTGCACTTTATAAAGCTGTTAAAAAACACATTTGTACTTAAAAGCTTTCCTATTGGCAGATTAAGCATCTCAAGACTGAAAGAATCTAAAAATGAGTTTGTGCTGTCCTTGGGTTGTTTTCTTTTTTAAAATTGTGTATGTTCATATTGTATGTTGCTTAATTGTAGGCAGGTTATACATGTGAAAAATAAATAAATAAATGTGCTCTTAGATACATGAGCAAGGAGAAAGAGAGTCTTCTTTCAAACTGTGCTAGCGTTCTAAAGGCGGGACTGACAGGAACTGTTCACAAGCACAGCAAGTGGCAGCATCCTATCAAAATTGCTCTCTTAAAGGCACAGGAATGAGTCAACCGTGATTATATTTTACATTTTAAATACCATCACTGCTCTTGTACCTTTAAGGAGGAGGTCCAGCTATGGATAGTCATTCATTTGAAACAACGCAGGAAATATATCTCCTGTCATTTCATGTTGTTGTCAAAAGAAAACGAGCAGAAAAAAACATGAAATGCGTTTTTTTTTTTCCATTTGTCATCAATAGAACGCACTCTTTTGTAAAAGTGTGCCTGTTTCCCAAGCATGGTGCACGATTTGCAAAGAGTGCACATTATTTCCTGATAGTGCACACATGCATTCATTACAAGGAAAGAATGCACCCTGTTGGCAAGAATGGTGTGCTTTTTCATAAGAGTGTGTGCTCTTTCCGAAAGAAGATGCACTCTTGAAATTGCTCCCATAATAATAAAAATAAATAAATAAAAATGCCTGAACACCTCCCCCCACAAACAAAAAAAGATTCCCTTCATAAAGTGAACATTTTCTTGCTGCTCAGCTGGAATGCTGCTGTTCAGGCTGAGCAGGGCTTGTGAAGAAAAGGTACCTGCAGAGAGAGGAGGAGGGTGCCTGTTTCAGTGTGGAAGGCCTAGGTAGATACCTACTGTGCCTACTGAGAAACTGAGACCTAATTATAAGCATATATCTTCACATTCATGACTAGTGAGAAGATGAACTTGGATCAATCCTGATGCATTTTTGTTCTTTAACTGACAAGCAGGCTCTCATGCTGTCTATATACAATGCATGCTTATTAGCCTCACTTTTATAATACAATTAAGTTTTTCACTTCACTCTGCATTTTGCATAGATCCAAATATTTTCTGTTTTCACATTTTTATGACATTTATCACCTTTTTCACCAACTCATTTTTATTAGTGCCATTTACATCACTGTGTCCTTTATCACATATCTTTCATACTCTTTGCATGTCAGATATCATTCACAGTTTCACATTTTATCACCACTACTATTCATAACTTACATGCATTCTTAATGTATCCCTCATTATTTATAGGACCCCTGAAGAAGACTTTTTGTCGAAACGCGGACCGTGTTGGATCCTGTATCCCTAGCGGACTAGGTCCTTTAAGGCTCTTATGTGGATGATTTACTTTTATGTGGATGAAATTATTTTATGTGGATAATTTCAGTGTACCTTTGGAACTTTGATACTTTCAAATAAAGTCCATTTGGGAACATCGTCACTCCACAGAGTTTTTTTGGTTTTCTCTGGATTTTCTTCTTTGTGGATATTTTGGGGTCAATTCCTTTTGTTTTTTTGCCTTAGCCTCACTTTCCAGTTGAATTTTAGCCAAAAATCCGTTGCACCAAAATTGAAAACCAAATATCCATATAACCCCCTAATTGTATAATGTTGCGTGCATAATATAATGCAGGGTGTGCAAAGCTACATGCACAAGTTATAGAATTATTTATTTTATTTTCATAAAATTTCTTATGCCACCTTTGAAACCAAGGTATGTCAAAGTGGTTTGCAATGCATAAAAACTATACCGTCAGAAACAAAAAAATAAAAATAGAAGACATGACAAGGAAAACACAAAAGGCAGGGACTGTAAATAGCACAATTAATAACCATGAGGCCAGTGGCGCAGTAAAGAGGGGCAGGGAGCGGACTGCCCCAGGCGCCATGTTGGTGGGAACGCCGACACCTCTCCTCTTCTCCGTTCCCCCTCATACCTCTTTAACTCCTTATTGATATGAGCAGCATCTCCAATCTGCTGTCCACATAGGCGTCGGCTCTCCCTCTGAAATCACTTCCTGGTCTTGGGACCAGGAAGTAACATCAGAGGGGGAGCCCAGGCTGTCTGGTGAAGAGTTAAAGAAGTATGGGGGAAGGGAAGACATGCATGGTGGGGGATGGGGAAGGAGCAGGGAGCGGAGAAGAGGGAGGGGGTTCCAGTGACCTATGCACTCCTACCCTCACTATACCACTGCATGAGGCATTGCAAATAATCAGCGATACTATCAGTTACATGTGCAAATGATTTGTTTAATTAGCAGCTAATTAGGTATAAACAACCAATTATTTGATATAATTGGTGCAGATTGGTGCTAATTGACACTATTTAGCGATTACATGCATAACTGCCATTGGTCTGTATTCTTTAAATTGTGCTAGTAAAATCTATCATGCACAACTGGAAGAGGATATGGATCTGGGAGGGGTGTGAACAGGTTAGGGGTGTGCCTAGCAATTTATGGAATTCTAGCATTTACGTGTTTAATCAACTACAGTTAGGCACAAGTATTTAAACCAGCATGGTGGTCTAGCACAGGGATAGGCAATTCCGGTCCTCGAGAGCCGGAGCCAGGTCAGGTTTTCAGGATATCCACAATGAATAAGTATGAGATGGATTTGCATGCATTGCCCCCTTGAGATGCAAATCTATTTCATGCATATTTATTGTGGATATCCTGAAAACCTGACCTGGATCCAGCTCTCGAGGACAGGAATTGCCTACCCCTAGTCTAGCATAAGTGCTTGCAGAGACGTAGTAAGGGGGACATCCTCATCCCACGCCCCCATCCTGCTCTCTTGCCCCATACATCTGTAATGTTCCTGGAATGAGCAGCAACCCCCAAGCTGCTGTCACGCCTGCGTCTTCTTCTGACATCACTTCCTGGACCCGTGTCTAGGAAGTGATTTCAGAGAAAGAGCCGATGCTGGCGCGACAGCAGTTTGGGGGTTGCTGCTCACACCAGGAGCATTACAGAAGTATGGCGGAAGCAGCGCACACATGGCAGGAGGGGGTGGGGAAGGAGCTTGTGGAGGTGATGGGAGAGAAGAGGGTGAGGGGTTCTACCGCCATGGGTGCCTGTCACCCTCGCTATGCCACTGAGTGCTTGTGCCTAAAGTTAGACCTTTAAATACAGACGTACGTTAGAATTTTTTAATAGCAATTGCTGAGAAAGAATTTGCACTTAGTGTGTTTTAATCCTTTGACTAACTTTAGTCTTTTTCTTTTTTTTAATTGCACCTATACCCCCAGATTCTATATTCCATGACTAAAGTTGTGCATGCAAATCTATGTTATTCTGATTTGCATGCGTGACTTACCTCCCCCCTTTCCTATGAGCGTTGAAGCATTTAGCACCCTGGGCCATGGTAGAAACTTTTTTTAAGTTCGAAGATTTTATTGAGTTTAATATACAATAAGTACAAAAAAATTCTAAGTATTATCAAAGAATCCACTCAGACATGGTAGAAACTTTTATCGCAGCTTAGTAAAAGGGGGGTCCTAATTAGTTAACAAGCCAATCTGTGCTGATAATTGCCAATTAACATGCAATTATTGGCACTAATTGGAATTTACATGCACAACATTCTAAGCATATTCTATAACAGAGGTAAGGAACTCTGGTCCTCGAGAGCTGTAATCCAGTTGGGTGTTCAGAATTTCCCCAATGAATATGCATGAGATCTATTTGCATGCACTGCTTTCAATGCATATTCATTGGGGAAATCCTGAAAACCCGACTGGATTACGGCTCTCGAAGACCGGAGTTCCCTACCCCTGTTCTATAAAGTGGTGTGCATAAAGTCTCATGCACAGATCTCAATAGAAGGCGTGGCCAAGGGAGGGGCATGGGCAGGTCATGAGTGTTCCTAAAGGTTAAGCACCCTGTTAAAGAATACACCAAAAAATGACTGCACCTAAATTTTAGTCACGTGCTACGCAAATCTTATAAACTACGCCAAATTCTGGATGCAGTTTATAGAATAGCACTAAGCAACAATTTTTTGGGAACTACTTTTTTAAGTGACATAAATAGGATTCCCCCCCATAGTGCACTATCTGGATAGTGCTATGGAAATTCCTTACAAACCACCCCAGCATTATCCATATATCCCTGTATTGTATATATGGCATCCAAATTTGGAAACGCTTCAAAATTGTGTGCGCACATTAATTGAATAATGAGCTCATAACCATCAATAATTTGGGTTCTAACAATCAATTATTGAAGATAATTGGCACCCATTACAATTTTCCTTTGCATCTGGCTGTGCGTTATATTTCTCCCTCCAAATTTGCGGGTTTAGGACTCACGACTTAGGTTAGTCATGAGTTTCTAAATCCTGACCCACCCCCTCTTTCCTCCCGCTTCCCAGACCTCTCCACACCTTACCTAGTGGTCTAGCGGTGAAGCGGGGCAGAAGCGATCTTCCTACACTCCTGCCCCTGCAGAGCCATGAACAAAAATGGCTGCCATGAGTTCCTGTGGTCTGAGACTACAGTGGGAACTCAAGGCAGCCATTTTTGTTCACGGCTCTGCACGGGACAAGAATGTAGGAAGATCGCTCCTGCCCAACTTTACCGCTAGACTACCAGGTAAGATGTGGAAAGGTCCGGAAGTCAGAGTCAGCCCTATTTGCGGGTCAATTCTGCCCCTAATCCCCGCGAATTTGGAGCGAGAAGTGTATTCTATAAGGCAGCACACCTCATTCCCATAAAGAGTAACTCAAAAGAGGGTTGGCCATAGGAGGGAAATGAGCATGTTAGAGGCATTTGAAAAAGTTGTGCATGTATTTATAGTCTACTGGGCCAGCACTCCCAGCTTGGGTGGCAGCATTTACACCAGGTTTTAACAGGTGTTAAATATGACACTTAAAGTTTGTGCATGGAAATTGGTGCTAAGTGTGAATCTATAAAGGGTTGCGCACTATGTATAGAATCGCATTTAGCACTGATCTTTACTGGTGCTGATTTTTGAGTGCAATTTATAGAATCTGGCCCATATTGCCAGGAAGGGCATTTTTTAAGGGTGTACTCAGGGATACTGAGTTCCAGCACCTTTTTCATTGCTTGCATAAAAATGACCCATGGTTCCCAAATATTAATAAAAGAACACAGGTTCTGCACACTCAGTTCTGCCTTTTCATGGATTCTATGGTTGACTGCAGGAGGTCTGGATACTGTGGGGTGGATCCCTCAGTGATTCTCCCACTCTGAAGAATAACCTGGTATTTAAGACAGAGCAAGGAGGTCTTGTCTAACTCAAGGAATAGTTAGCAATATTCAGCTATCTGTATATTTATGTATTTTCTTATAAACTGCCTACAGGTCCAAAAGCTTTCAACGTGGGTACAGTAGGTATTTTCTTGTCCTTAAAGGGCTCTGTACCTGAGACAATAGAGCAGGGGTGTCAAAGTCCCTCCTCGAGGGCCACAATCCAGTCGGGTTTTCAGGATTTCCCCAATGAATATGCATGAGGTCTATTTGCATGCACTGCTTTCATTGTATGCTAATAGATCTCATGCATATTCAATGGGGAAATCCTAAAAACCCGACTGGATTGCGGCCCTCGAGGTGGGACTTTGACACCCCTGCAATAGAGGGTTAAGTGACTTGCTCATAGCCACAAGGAGCTGCAGTGGGATTTGAACTGGAAGCAATAGGAATCACAGGTAGGGTTTACACTTGGTTCAAAGGATTCCTTCACTCCAGGAGATATAGAGTTAAAACAAACAAAGCAAATTCAGAATCCTGGACCAACCCCTGCGGAGTCCCCAAAGGCTCTCCTCTATCTCCAGCACTCTTCAATCTCTACATAGCCACACTCGGTACTTGCTTGGACAAACTAGGCATAACTTTGTACAGCTACGCAGATGATATCACCATCCTCCTTCCTTTCGAACAACCTACCCCCAACTCAACAAGCATGCTACACATAACACTAGAACTGAGAATTATTGTCCTTTATCTTTTCTTGCAAATTTGTTTGTTTAGAAATTGTAACATGTTTCCCCATAATGTGGGCTTAAAAAGGAATTATGTATGTATGAATGATTATGTATTATTTGTGAGATTTCTTTTTTTTCCTTTTTGAATTATTGGATATTGTAAGTATTCAAAATTATAATTTAAAAAAAAAAAAAAAGCATGCTACACATAACACTAGAAACAGTGTCACAATGGATGATAGACTACAAACTAAAGCTGATCCAAGACAAAACTAAATTCTTACTTCTCAAAAAAAAAGCAAAACCCCAACCATAACAAACCTTGAAATAAACTCCATCACATACCCTATGCAACCCAACCTAAAACTGCTGGGTATAATGATAGACAAAGTCTACTCCATGCAATTACAAATCAGCAA
This sequence comes from Geotrypetes seraphini, assembly GCF_902459505.1. Taxonomy (NCBI): domain Eukaryota; kingdom Metazoa; phylum Chordata; class Amphibia; order Gymnophiona; family Dermophiidae; genus Geotrypetes; species Geotrypetes seraphini. The sequence goes on from NC_047087.1 coordinate 183,980,378, forward strand.
GTCCAGAAAGCCTTCACTGTCATGCGCAACCTAAGACAAATCTGAAAATACTTTGGCAAAAACAATTTAGACTCCTGGTCCAGTCCTGGGACTCCTAGACTACTGTAATATCCTATACCTGCAATGCCCTGCCAACATGATAAAACAATTACAAACAGTGCAAAATACAGTTCTCAGACTGATATACTTGCTGAAAAAATATGACTACATTACCACCGCATTCCAAGACTCGCAATGACTCTCTGTACAAGCAGGTATACGCTACAAATTCTAATGCATCCTATTCAAAGCCCTCAATAGCGATGGACCAACCTATCTAACCAGGAACAACACATCGAGACCAAGGAGGACACAGGCACCCTTTACTCACCCCCCAATGCATGAAAATATATGACAGCCTTTTAGCCACCAAAGCAGCAAAAGTAGATCACCACTCTCCAACCTGCTGACCACAACACCCAACTACAAAACCTTTAGGAAAGAATTAAAAAACAAGTCATTTAAGAAATTTCTCAAATGATATAACCTTCTCAACTGTATCCATGACACCCTGTTTGTCTGTCTTGCCTGTTTAGATTGTAAGCTCTTTCGAGCAGGGACTGTTTTCTTATTCTTTGTGAGTGCGTGCGTCTGGTAGCGCTATATAAATAATTAATAGTAGTAATATGTCCCCAGATCCTAAATGCTTTTTCTATCTATCTATCTATCTTGTAATTTCTCTGGGTATGCCCAGACCAATTCTTTTGTAATCCACATAGAACCAAAAGGTATTGGTGGAATAGAGGACACTAATGTAATGTTTCCCTGGTTCTTAGCCTGCTGGTCTAACCATTCGGCTTTTACTCTAGCTATGTTGTTTAATGTAGGACGGCCAAAAGGCTGAATATCACGGCCATCCATATGCTAGCAGTGGTCGCTGTAGCGCTCTCCACATATTTTCTTTGCCCCTTGCTTTCTGGACTGAATATACGTACATAAAATGTTTAAACACTGCAGCCTGTGTTACAAAAAATGCAGACTGTAGCATTTAAATATTAACCCAAGTGATTACTGTTATTATTTAAAATGTATGAAATACTTGTCATGAATTCACATTGCTCTTTGACTTGCAAGGCTTGCTTTCACTATGTAAGCTCAATCATTTGGAATCCATTTCAAATCTACTCACTGCTCCTGAAGAGGTGGAAGCTCCACGGACTTTTACTCAAGGCAGCTTGAGAGTTTTCCCCAATCCTAATGCCCCCGGTCATGCCATCTCCAACACTTCTCAGCCTTTGGCCTAAGACCAAGCGGCGCGGTCAATGGCCCCTGCATGGCCTTTTCGTTGTGGCTGAGAAGGAGCTGTAAAATGTGGAAGGGCTGAGGGGGAAGGAGGGTTAATGCCTTGTCACCTGATCCCACTGGACACATGAAACTGTTTGGACCCTGTACAAACAGAAGAATCCCACCTTGTTCTCCACCCGAGGAAATGATTTCTTTTGAGGAACCAGGTAGAAGCACATCCTTATGCCAGTCCATAGGTGTCACTGTTAAGCAATGACTAGAAATCCCTCCCTCTAGGGGCTATGAAAGAGTTTTGTTTTTATTCAGAAAAATCTAACTTATCTTTATAAGAACAGGGGCATCCTTTAGTTACACAGTATTTAAGGATCAGATGAAGGCTCACGGTACCTCAAGGTATCTCTAGGGTGCAAAAGGACAATTTGGATGTTAAAGTTTAAATACATATCATAAGTACAAACCATATACAGTTATAATACTCATACTCACAAGTTTAAAATGATCCTATTCTAGATATTCTTTGATCATTCTCAAATTTGAAGAGATAAAAAAGGAAAGAAAATGCAAGACAGAGAAGAGACTAAACAAAGGATAGACATTCATTAAAACAGTAATAGTGAGGAATTTGGGTTGTATGTGTCTGTGTAAGCAGCTGTGATGCAGAGAAATCTCCAGCTAATTCTCAAATGTAACAAGTGACTGGAAGAGAAAAATCTAATCTAAAATAATCTGGGTTTTATGAGTCGCACTGTGCCTAAGGTTCAAGGCAATTTACAGAGCAATCATGTCAAAACTGCTGAAGTTTCACTGCCTATGTTGTTTGAGGGGGAAAGAGAGGAGCCAAGCTCTTCCCACTCTCCTGGGTCTTCATTCTAATACCATGCACTGGACTCCTTTCCCTTCAGAAGAATCTATACGTAGAATTTATAAAAGAGAGGCGAGAGAAGATGCAGCTAGTATCAGCAGTTCTGAAATATAATCCGTACACCCACCTGTGCAGCCGTCTGAGTCCTGGAGTACAGGCAAATCCTTTGACAACAGCAGATACTTTCGCCGTATCCAAGGGCACAGAAGGAGCCAGTGCATCAGCCTGGACCATGGATCTTGCTCTGTGTGTGTTATGTGTGTGGGGTTTTTTTCCCCTATTGAAATAAGCAGTCCCTCAGGGTGATGTCTCAGTAGCTGCTCCCTGAAGACATCACCACTCTGTGTTTTGGTTTCGGATGATGCTCTGTCATTGACATGCTTTGTACATGTCACCTCTGGACAGGAGGCGGAGGGGGGTAGCGATGGCTGTTCTTATCCTCTTTATAATAGCTCTAACAAATTCAGCACTAGTGTTGGGCTCACGCCAGTGACTGAAGAGGTTTCACAACAGCTGCAGAAAACATGAAAGGCGGGGGAGGGAGAGGATCGAGGGGCAGGGGGGGGGGCAGGGAGGAGAAGGGAGAGAAATGGAGAGTCCATTGGTGCCATCTGCAGGGAAGCAGAGGCAGGGAGCGACTGCTGCAATAAGCAAAAAATGAAAGGTCTGGGAATAAGTAAATTGGAGAATACAGCAAAAATGGGCATGGAGAGGAGGGAAATAGGCAAAAGAAATATAAAAAGAAAGAAGGAAAAAAGATCAGTAAAGAAAAATGTTTTATTTGAAATTTGAACAGTATGCCTACATGAGAAGTCCAAAAGAGGCGTCTGATTAAGAATATTTCTTGATGGCAACATAGGTGCCTGTTTGACTTTATAAAATAAGTTCCCTGTGATGAAGAAGGAGTGTATGTATGTGCAAATGCATATGCTTAGTAACCCCCCTCCATTCCACCCAAGCCACATATTTAAGAATGCCCACACATGGTGTGTGTGTGTGTGTAAATATGCACGGTCCTGTCATCATGCTTGATTATACATGTGTATATCATAGCATGATTTTAGAAAAGGCCTTTTCTGCGTGTAAAGCAGGCTTTGCCTGCAGACCTTCATGACATTATCTCCCTCAAGTACAGTGGATGTATTTAAAGAACAGCTACCTTTAAGAACATAGTGGCCCTTTCTATTAAATTGTGCTAGAATCTTAGCTTTGAGAATTTATTATGGGATTTTCCCATTCCCGGATTTAATGGGATTTACAAGGGTGGTTTTATTTGTTTGTTTATTAAGGACCAGTGCTAATTTTTCCATTAGTATGTGGGACCTGCAAAAAAAATGAAGAACTTATGAGTTGCCATACTGGGACAGGCAGAAGGTCCATCAAACCCTGCTTTCTGTTTCCAACAGCGGCCAACCCAGGTCACAAGAATCTGGCAAGATCCAAAAGAGTAAAACCAGTTTTATACTGCTTATCCTTGAAATAAGCAGTGGATTTTTTCAATTCCCTCTTAATAATGGCTTATGGACTTTTCTTTTAGGAAATTACAAAACCTTTATTAAACCCTGCTAAGCTAACTGCTTTTACCACATTTTCTGACTCCCACATTAAGTCTGCATTATCCAGTTAGCATGCTAATTATAATGTGCTACCTGGTTAATGTTTCCATGCCTCTAACCTTCCATTCCAAAAATAAAGCATGATTAGCGCATAAAAACAGGCAAAATACTACAAAACATTTTAACTCCTAAACTTGACTTATTTTTTCAAAACAGCATTTTTATGGGTTGGCTGAGAAGTGCACCTGCAAGGAGCACAGATTTAGTATAATTCACGTGTCTTTTCATGTCTTGGTATGGATACTTTCCTGGTCTGTCAATTTTTTACTTCCCTTTTCCTTTTTTTTAAATTAATTTTAACTTTCTTTCAAATTTTGTTTGCACAATACAGTACTTTGTTATGTTATATATTAAGAGTGGTATATTATGTATTAAATAAACCATACTGTAGCTTGTTTTTCTCATGCTAAGTGCATATTAGGGCTTAACATCCTCTAATACAGGCAATTCCAGTCCTCGAGAGCCGGAGCCAGGTCAGGTTTTCAGGATATCCACAATGAATATGTATGAAATGGATTTGCATGCCTGCCTCCTTGAGATACAAATCTATTTCATGCATATTTATTGTGGATATCCTGAAAACCTGACCTGGCTCCAGCTCTCGAGGACTGGAATTGCCTACCCCTGCTCTAATAGAAAGCAGAGAATGACACAGGGACCAATTTTTCCCTGCCCCCGCGGGAACTCATTTTCCCATCCCTGCAAGTTCTTTTCCTGTCCCTGCCCCATTTCTGTAAGCTCCATCTTCGTCTGCACAAGCCTCAAACACTAAAATCATAAGTGTTCGAGGCTTGTGCAGTTAAGGCAGTGCTTACAGGAATGAGGCAGGGACAGTGACAAACTCTTGCAGGAGGCAGCGTGCTCGTGTAGCCAGATCGAGCAGGGGAGAGCCGGAGAGACAGAGTTTGGAGCAGGAGAAGAAGGCAGCAAGAAGCACAGGGCTCGGGGAAGCGGCAAGAGTACGCTCCGCCCACCCCCACCACGTCAGAGGCAGCGTCGGACTCCCCCTTGAAAGAGGGCGGAGCCAACGCGGCAAACACTGAATTGGGTGCCGAGTGCAGGAGAAGGAGGCAGCGTGCCCGTGTAGCCAGATCGAGCAGGGGAGTGCCGGAGAGACAGAGTTTGGAGCAGGAGAAGAAGGCAGGAAGAAGCACAGGCTCGGGGAAGCGGCGAGAGTACGCTATGCCCACCCCCACCGCATCAGAGGCAGCGTCAGACTCCCCCTTGAAAGGGGGCGGAGCCAACGGTGCGCAGCCGTTTGGCGCGCAGCGAAGGCGAACGGCAAAGGCGCTCGCCTTAGCGAGAGCGCCTTTGCGAAGGGCATTTGCAAAGGGACAAGGCACTTCTATCAAGAACAACGGAGTAAGACAGAGGGGTAAAGAAGCGACAAGCACAAAAGGAAAGCACAGAAGGTAAGAAAGAGACAGACACAAAGGGCCAAGCCATTCACACAAGTATACCAAGTTGGCAGCAAGCAGGCAGAGGGAGAGAGGACACCAGAGGCTCGTAAAGAGAGAAAGAGAGATACCAGCACAGAGCACCAACACAGAGAGAGAGGACACCAGCACAGAGAGAGAGTCAGGGAAGACACCAGCAGCAGATAGGGAGAGAGAAAGGACACAAAGCAGACACAAGTCACAAGTAATCTCAAGTCACAAGTAATCTCAACTGGTATTTTAAAGTAGGAACAACAATGGAAACAGAGGGAAGCCAGAAGATGAGCTTTCCAGTCGGTGTCAGGAGCTGAAAAGCTTGAAGAAGAAGGTCAAGCGACTAGAGGACAGGATACAGGAGCTAGAAGGATTTCACACCACGAAGAGACACATTGAGGAGGAAGTCAGGGAACTCGAGAGATTCATTAAAGAAGCATACAGGACGAAGGTGGAGGAGAACGAACTTCAGATGAAAGAAGAAGCTACACGGATACCAACATACAAGGGAGAGCAAGAAGAAGATTACCTCAAAGATGACACCCACAGAGGACTACCGCAAGAGGGGGAGAATTTGGCTAGTCGAGGCCCAGAAGTGGAAAGAGCGAAGCACATCGAGGACATTGACCTGAGACCGAAGCGAAACCTGAAGAAGGGGAAGTCATCGATCCTAGTGGGAGACTCAATCCTTAGGCATGTGGACAGCCACATAGCAGGAGGGAGAGAGGACCGACAGGTGACCTGCCTTCCAGGAGCAAGAACCAAGGACATCGTGGACAAAATTGGAATGATACTGGAAGGGGCGGAGACAGAAGAGACCGCTGTAGTGATCCACATCGGGACGAATGATGTCAGCAGGAGAGACTACAAAAGAAGCACGCTATTAGAACAGCTCAAGATTCTGGGAAGGAAGCTGAGGATGAGGGCCCAGAAGATAATGTTCTCAGAGATCCTACCAGTACCGAGGGCAGATGTGAAAAGGCAGGAGGAACTACAATCAATAAATGCGGGGATGAGAAGATGGTGCAAGGAAGAAGGATTCCACTTCGTGAGGAACTGGACGGCGTTTTGGGGCATGAGCAAGCTCTACAGGAAAGATGGACTCCACCTGAGCGCAGCGGGAACTAGACTCCTAGCAAACAACATCAAGAGAGGAATAGAATTGGCTTTAAACTAAGAAGAAGGGGAAAGCTGACAGTTGACCTAGGGTCGACGATTCGGAAGACGGTATCCTGTGAAGATACTGAGGGGAAAAATGGCTGGGAAGAAACAATGGATAAATTGCAGGAGTCGACTAACCCAGAAGAAGAGGTTACAATGTTTACAGCAAAAGAGAAGAAAATAAGGACCGAAGCACAGGGAAAGGAAAGGAGGACAACAAAATACCAAGATCTAAAATGCATATATGCTAATGCAAGGAGCCTAAGAAACAAAATGGGGGAACTAGAAGCCGTGGCCGATGCAGAAGACATCGACATCATTGGAATCTCTGAAACATGGTGGAATGAGGAAAGCAAATGTGATACAGCACTACTGGGATACAAGCTCTATCGCCAGGACAAGTCAGGACAAAAAAGAGGTGGAATAGCCCTGTACATAAAAGAAAGTATACAATCCACAAGAATGGACACAGTAGAGACGACCAACAAGCTGGAATCTCTATGGGTTAAAATACCGGGAAGGAAAGGGCCTGAAATAAAGATGGGCCTATATGATCGCCCACTCAGGCAAACCGGAGATATCGATGAGGAAATGGAAGCCGAGATGAAGCGAGAATGCAAAAGTGGCAACACGGTTATTATGGGAGACTTCAACTACCCCGGAATAGACTGGAGTCTTGGAAGCTCGAAATGTGCTTGGGAGACAAAATTCCTGGAAGCCACACAAGATTGCATCATGGAGCAGCTTGTTAGAGAACCGACGAGAGGAAATGCCACTCTGGATCTAATCCTAAATGGGTTAAGAGGACCTGCAAAGGACGTAGAAGTAGTGGGGACGTTGAGAAACAGCAATCATAATATGATCAAGTTCAAAGGTTGAGGTAGGAGTATCAAAAGGCAAGAGATCCATAGTGACAACCTTTAACTTCAAGAAAGGAAACTACGAAGCAATGAGGGAATTGGTAAGGAAGAAACTTAGGAACACTTCCAAAACATGGCTAACGGTAAATCATGCCTGGTCCTTCTTCAGGGACATGGTGAGCGAGGTGCAAAATCTGTATATCCCCAGATTCAGGAAGGGGTGCAAAAAGAATCGAACAAAAGACCCGGCATGGATAACCAAAATAGTGAAGGAAGCGATAGGCAATAAGAAAAATTCATTCAAGAAATGGAAAAAGGACAAATCTGAGGGGAACTGGAAGGAGCACAGGAAGTATCAAAAAGAAAGTCACCGTGAGGTTCGGAAAGCTAAAAGAGAGTATGAAGAAAGGCTAGCCAGGGAAGCAAGAAATTTCAAACCGTTCTTCAGATATGTTAAAGGGAAGCAGCCAGCTAGAGAGGAAGTGGGACCGCTGGACGACGGAGACAGGAAGGGAGTGGTGAAGGAGGAGAAGGTAGTGGCAGAAAGGCTTAACATGTTCTTCTCGTCTGTATTTACTAACGAAAACACGTTCAACAGGCCGGAACCTGAGCAATTCTTCAACGGAAGTCAAGCATAAAAATTAACATTCATAGAAGTGAGCATTGAGGACGTTCGCAGGCAGATAGAAAAACTAAAAACTGACAAATCCCTGGGTCCGGATGACATACATCCAAGGGTTCTGAAGGAATTAAAGGAGATGGCGGAACTACTGCAGCAAATTTGCAACTTATCCCTGAAAACAGGCGAGATCCCGGAGGATTGGAAGATAGCCAACGTTACGCCCATCTTTAAAAAGGGATCAAGAGGTGATCCGGGAAACTACACGCCGGTGAGCCTGACTTCGGTTCCGGGGAAAATGGCAGGAGCACTGATAAAAGAAAACATTGATCAACATTTTGAAAAACACGAACTTCTGATAGCCAGCCAGCATGGTTTCTGCAAGGGAAGATCATGCCAAACAAACTTATTGCACTTCTTCGAAGGGATTAACAAACAGATGGACAAAGGAGACCCCATTGACATCATATATCTAGATTTCCAAAAAGCCTTTGACAAGGTGCCCCATGAACGTCTACTCCGGAAACTGAAGAACCATGGGTGGAAGGAGACATACATAGATGGATCAGAAACTGGTTGGAGGGTAGAAAACAAAGGGTAGGAGTGAAGGGCCACTACTCCGACTGGAGGAGGGTCACGAGTGGTGTCCTGCAGGGCTTGGTGCTCGGGCCACTGCTATTTAATATCTTCATAAATGATCTAGAAACAGGGACGAAGTGCGAGATAATAAAATTTGCGGACGACACTATACTATTTAATAGAGCTCGGACTACAGAGGAAGGCGAAGAATTGCAAAGGGACTTGAACAAACTAGAAGAATGGGCAACGAGATGGCAGATGAAGTTCAACGTTGAGAAATGTAAGGTATTACATGTGGGGAGCAGAAACTCGAGGTACAACTATACAATGGGAGGGATATTATTGAATAAGAGTACCCAGGAAAGGGACTTGGGGGTATTGGTGGACATGACAATGAAGCCGACGGCACAGTGTGCAGCGGCCACTAAGAGAGCGAATAGAATGCTTGGTATAATCAAAAAGGGTATTACAGCCAGAATGTTGTATCGGGCAATGGTGCGCCCGCATTTGGAGTACTGCGTCCAATATTGGTCGCCGTACCTTAAGAAGGATATGGCATTAGTCGAGAGGGTTCAGAGGAGGGCGACACGTCTGATAAAAGGTATGGAAAACCTGTCATATGCTGAGAGATTGGAGAAGCTGGGTCTCTTTTCCCTGGAGAAGAGGAGACTTAGAGGGGATTTGATAGAGACTTATAAGATCATGAAGGGCATAGAGAGAGTAGAGAGGGACAGATTCTTCAAACTTTTGAAAAATAAAAGAACAAGAGGGCACTCGGAAAAGTTGATAGGAGACAGATTCAAAACAAATACTAGGAAGTTCTCTTTTACCCAACATGTGGTGGACACCTGGAATGCGCTTCCAGAGGACGTAATTGGGCAGAGTACGGTACTGGGGTTCAAGAAAGGATTAGACAAATTCCTACTGGAAAAGGGGATAGAGGGGTATAGATAGAAGATTACTGCACAGGTCCTGGACCTGTTGGGCCACCGCGTGAGCTCAGGTCTGACCCAGCACGATGGAGCTCGGGTCTGACCCAGCAGAGGCATTTCTTATGTTCTTATGTTGTCTTTCTCTAGAAAAGTCCCATAGTTCCCAGAATGGTAGCAGTCAGAACAAACAAGAGCATTTGTACCCCCCACTCTCTCCCCTTCTACGCATATTATATTGTAAACCGCTTTGATTCTTTTTGGCTTTATTTGCGGTATATAAAGATTTTAATAAACATATTCAAGTTCTCCTTTCTTCTGTACCCTTCTCTCCACCATAGCCCAGTTGCTAAGAAGGGAGATTTGCACTTCCAATTCCACACTTGCATTTCCATTCTCTTTGCCCCTCTTTTTCACCCCTAGTTATACCCCCAGTCACAGTTGTGTCTTGACTTTAATCATTCTGTCCTTTGCCAGCACCACTTCTATCTCCTTTTCATTATGGGGTAAGCTGTTTTCTGGGGAGGAAGTTGACTGTCAAAACCTAGCGACTGGATGCAATAACTGAGTGAATCTGTCCTGTTATTTTTGAATAGATATTCTGAGTGCTTACTGAGCTAATTGTTAACCCCAGCTGATACTACCAGCTCATACTTTCAGCACCACCTACTGTAGCTATGTACAAAAGCCCACCTCCGACCAGGTTTCTTTTGTACCCAATTCAATTTGTGAAGCTTGCAATTTTAAGTGCTTAAATCTAGCCTGACGGACCATAATTAACAAATGATAGATTCATCCAATTTTAGCCAGGTAAATCTTTTGAATATCAGTCTCTCTAAGGAGAGAAGGAGGGGAACACATGAGAGTAGTTTGAAAAGTATGGTAAAAAAGCAAGTTAAACAATATAGTCTCCATCGAGGGCTGTACACTTAGTCCAACGAGTTTCCGTTTTTTTCACTCTGTCAGAAAAATAGATTTTGTCAGATTGCAAAATACTCATTGATGGCGTTACATTACATTACATTGATGTCTTCTATCCCGACAATACCTTTCAGTTCTAAGCAGTTTACAACAAGAAATTAGCCTGGGCATTCCAGGGAGATTACAAGGTTGATAGCCATAGTATGCGTCGGGATCTGGGATTGGTCAATACGGTTTGGTTAGATCATTTGACAAATTTCTTGAATAATATGGTTTTCAGTTCTTTCCTGAATGTTTTGTAGTTGGGCGTCGTGGTCAGCAGATTTGAGAGGTAGTGATCTATTTTTGCTGCTCTATATGATGGCTAGTAGACCATCATATATTTGAAGGCTAGTAGACCATCAAATATATGATGGCTAGTAGACCATCATATATTTTTTTGCTTTGCATGCCTTTGATTAGGGGGTGGGTAAAGTGTGCTTGAGTTCTCCTTGGTCTGGATGTGTTTTTCCAGATTAGGCGGTTGTTCAGATAGCTTGGTCCATTTTGTACATCGCTTAGAATGTGGAATAAGCGATTAATCAAATATTTAATAAACTTGGAAACTTGGCATTTCCATTTAGGGCTTTGAATAGAGTGCAGTAGAATTTGTGTTGTATGCGTGCTTGTACTGGGAGCCAGTGTGAATCTTGGAAAACTGAGGTAATGTCATATTTTTTTTAGCCTTATTAGTCTTAGAGCTGTATTTTGGATTGTTTGTAATTGTTTTAGCATGTTGGCGGGGCATGACAGGTAAAGTATGTTACAGTAGTCCAGGAGTCCTAGGATTAGCGCTTGTACTATGAGTTTGAATTGTTTGTTGTTGAAGTATTTTTGGACTTGTCTTAAGTTGCGCATGGTTGCGAATGCCTTCTGAACCGTTTTGCTGATTTGAAGTTGCATGGTGCAGCTTTTGTCTATCATTATTCCCAGCAGTTTTAGGTTGGGTTGTAAGGGATATGTGATGCAGTTCATTTCTAGGTTTGTTATGGTTGGGGTTTTGTTTCTTTCTAGAAGTAAGAATTTGGTTTTTTCTTGGTTCAGTTTTAATTTGTGGTCTGTAGCACCATAAGAACATAAGAACATAAGCAATGCCTCTGCTGGGTCAGACCTGAGGTCCATCATGCCCAGCAGTCTGCTCCCGCGGCGGCCCAACAGGTCCAGGACCTGTGCAGAAATCCTCTATTTATACCCTTCTATCCTCTTTTCCAGCAGGAAATTGTCCAATCCTTTCTTAAATCCCAGTACCGTACTCTGCCCTATTACATTCTCTGGAAGCGCATTCCAGGTGTCCACCACACGTTGGGTAAAGAAGAACTTCCCAGCATTTGTTTTAAATCTGTCCCCTTTCAACTTTTCCAAGTGTCCTCTTGTTCTTTTATTTTTCGAAAGTTTGAAGAATCTGTTCCTCTCCACTCTCTCTATGCCCTTCATGATCTTATAAGTCTCTATCATATCCCCTCTAAGTCTCCTCTTCTCCAGGGAAAAGAGACCCAGTTTCTCCAATCTCTCAGCATATGGAAGGTTTTCCATCCCTTTTATCAGACGTGTCGCTCTCCTCTGAACCCTCTCGAGTATCGCCATATCCTTCTTAAGGTACGGCGACCAATATTGGACGCAGTATTCCAGATGCGGGCTCACCATCGCCCGATACAACGGCAGGATAACTTCTTTCGTCCTGGTTGTGATACCCTTCTTGATTATACCTAGCATTCTATTTGCTTTCTTAGCGGCCGCTGCGCACTGTGCCGTCGGCTTCATTGTCATGTCCACCATTACCCCCAAGTCCCTTTCTTGTGTACTCTCATTCAATAACATCCCTCCCATCGTATAGTTGTACCTTGGGTTTCTGCTTCCCACATGCAGTACTTTACATTTCTCAACGTTGAATTTCATCTGCCATCTCGTCGCCCATTCCCCTAGTTTATTCAGGTCCCTTTGCAATTCTTCGCAGTCCTCTTTAGTCCGAGCTCCACTGAATAGTTTGGTGTCGTCTGCAAATTTTATTATCTCACACGTCGTCCCTATTTCTAGATCATTTATGAATATATTAAATAGTAGTGGCCCGAGCACCGAGCCCTGCGGAACACCACTTGTGACCCTCTTCCAGTCCGAGTAGTGGCCCTTCACCCCTACCCTCTGTTTCCTACCCGCCAACCTGTTTCTGATCCATCTATGCACATCTCCGTCCACCCCATGGTTCTTCAGTTTCCGGAGTAGACGCTCGTGAGGCACCTTGTCAAAGGCTTTTTGGAAATCTAGGTATAAGATGTCTATGGGGTCTCCTTTGTCCGTCCATTTGTTGATTCCTTCGAAGAAGTGCAATAAGTTAGTTAAGCACGATCTCCCCCTGCAGAAACCATGTTGGCTTGGTATCAGAAGTTCGTTTCTTTCCAAATGTTCATCGATGTTTTCTTTTATCAGCGCTTCTGCCATTTTCCCCGGAACCGAGGTCAGACTCACCGGTCTGTAGTTTCCCGGGTCACCTCTTGATCCCTTTTTGAAGATGGCCGTGACGTTGGCTATCTTCCAATCCTCTGGTATCACACCTGTTTTCAGGGATAGGTTGCAAACTTGCTGCAGTAGTTCCGCTATCTCCTCCTTTAATTCCTTCAGAACCCTTGGATGGATTCCGTCTGGACCCGGGGATTTGTCAGTTTTTAGTTTTTCTATCTGCCTGCGCACATCTTCAAGGCTCACTTCCATGGATGTTAATTTTTCTGCTTGATTTCCATTGAAGAATTGCTCAGGTTCCGGTATGTTGGTTGTGTCTTCGTTCGTAAATACAGACGAAAAGAACATGTTAAGTCTTTCTGCGACTTCTTTCTCCTCCTTCACTACCCCCTTCCTGTCTCCATCATCCAGCGGTCCCACCTCCTCCCTAGCTGGCTGTTTCCCTTTAACATATCTGAAGAATGGTTTGAAATTTCGTGCTTCCCTGGCTAGCCTCTCTTCATACTCTCTTTTGGCTTTTCTAACCACTCGGTGACATTTTTTTTGATACTTCCTGTGCTCCTTCCAGTTCCCCTCAGTTTTGTCCTTTTTCCATTTCCTGAATGAATTTTTCTTATTGCCTATCGCTTCCTTCACTATTTTAGTCAGCCATACCGGGTCTTTTGTTCGACTCTTTTTGCTCCCCTTTCTGAATCTGGGTATGTACAAATTTTGCGCCTCGCTCACCGTGTGCTTGAAAAAAAGCCAGGCATGTTCTACCGTTTGCCATTTCTTGGAAGTGTTCCTAGGTTTCTTCCTTACCATTTCCCTCATTGCTTCATAGTTTCCTTTCCTGAAGTTGAAAGTTGTTGCTATGGTTCTCTTTCCTTTCGGTATTCCTACTTCAACTTTGAACTTGATCATATTATGATCGCTGTTTCCCAACGGTCCCACTACTTCCACTTCCTTTGCAGGGCCCATTAACCCATTTAGGATTAGATCCAGAGTGGCATTTCCTCTCGTCGGTTCTCTAACAAGCTGCTCCATGAAGCAATCTTGTGTAGCCTCCAGAAATTCTGTCTCTCTAGCGCAGTGTTTTTCAAACGCTGTTCCGCGGCACACTAGTATGCCGCGAGATGTTGCCTGGTGTGCCGCAGGGCCGCCGGGCCCGGAGCTGACAGGGGGCCCGAGGCAGGGGCGCCAGTAGCTCGCCAAGGCAAAGTGAGTCGATCACCCAGGACTCACTTTGTCTTGGCGATCTAATCTATCGAGCCGATAAGTCTTCTTCTCCCCGACGTCAATTCTGCAGTCGGAGAGGAAGTTCGGGCCAGCCAATCGCTGCCTGGCTGGGCGGAACTTCCTCTCCGATTGCAGAATTGACGTCAGGGAGAGCATGCGTCGGCGTCGGCTTTGGGGCCTGTTATCCATTGGTGGATCCTGTTCCCCGATGGCAGCGGCAGTGGCAGTGGCTTGGGGAACGGCAGGGAGAAAGAAAGAAAGGGGGCAGGCAGGGAAACAGAAGGAAAGAAGAGAAACAGAAAAAAAGAAAGAAAGAAAGAAAGGTCAGGGAGAGAGGAAGAAAAAGTTGGGGGAGGGAATGAGGTGTGGAGGAGAGAAAGCATACAGGCTGATAGAAGGGAAGAAAGATTGGATGCACAGTCAGAAGAAGAAAGTGCAACCAGAAATCACCAGACAAGGTAGGAAAAATGATTTTATTTTAAATTTAGCAAAGTGGAGGCAGTATTACCACAGTTTTCAAAGGAATTTGCCCAAATAACTTAATAGTTAACTGGGTAAATTCCCAGAGATGAAAACTTCCCTTCACTTACTATGCACAGTTCTGAATTTATATCTGCTGTCTATATTTTACAATATGGTCACCTTTTACTAAACCGCAATAGTGGTTTTTAGCACAGGGAGCCTATGAGCATCAAGAGCAGCGCTGGACATTCAGCGCAGCTCCCTGCGCTAAAAACTGCTATTGTGGTTTAATAAAAAGGATGGAGGGTATATTTGTCTATTTTTGTATGCTATAAAAACCAAATACAGAGAGAGACTGAGAGCTGTTGACGAAGAGCTACGTGTGTGTCTTTCTTCGATTCCAGCCAGAATATCAGCTTTGTGTTCAGCCAAACAGGCCCAGGTTTCGCACTGAATAAAGTATTTTATAATTTTTATAATTTTTATTTTGTAATAAAGTAATTATAAAATACTTTCTTTGTGTTTATTTGATTCCTATTCAAGAGAATTACTTTATATATAGTCAATATAGGCAGAGAGTTAAATTTTTTAACATTTTCTAATGGTGGTGTGCCTCGTGATTTTTTTCATGAAACAAGTGTGCCTTTGCCCAAAAAAGGTTGAAAAACACTGCTCTAGCGCATCTCATGGAAATTTACCAAACTTTTCAAACCACTCATATCTTTAAATTGAATTTACTGAGTAATTATGATATGAAGATTTAAAGAGTATCTTGTGTGATCATATTGTTTTTATACTTTATTTTGTGTGTAATTTCTTTGTGAATCACTTAGTTGTAGGTGGGTTATACATGTATAAATAAATAAAATGTTCTTAGTAATATTGTTGGATTATTGGTTTAATCATAAATTGATAATGACTGTGACAATGCAGCTACCATCATAATAAAGCCACTCTTTGAACTACTCCGAGGCATGAAACTCTACAAGGAAAGGGTATACCCTCCCAAGAATGGAACAGAGTTCACTTTCCAATCATTGTAACTGTTTCAATAAAGATCACACTTCAAGCTAGGATACAGATAAATAAAGAATGTATCACAATTTTTCAATGCTTCAATGTGTCATGGCTTTCTTTTCCATGACACATTGAAGCATTGAAAAATTGTGATACATTCTTTATTTATCTGTATCCTAGCTTGAAGTGTGATCTTTATTGAAACAGTTACAATGATTGGAAAGTGAACTCTGTTCCATTCTTGGGAGGGTATACCCCTTCCTTGTAGAGTTTCATGCCTCTGAGTAACCTGAAAAAATCTTGATCACACCATAGATAGGTTACTATTGTAACAGCAAAGTCAGTTCACATTTTTGACCAAAGCATTTTCTGATTTTCCCTAGTTTTTACTAGTATTACCCCCGTGGTATCAGAAGGAAATACTCTTTGAACTACTGGCACAGAATTGTGGTATTGGGTTCCAAAATTGCACCATATATAGCTGCCCATATGTGGTTGGCATAGTGGTAAATTGTTGACCAGTATTTAATCATGAAGGAGTGTAACCAGATCGGAGTGGTAATGCAGCTCTTATTGGGCAGATTGGATGGACTATATTACTATGTATTGCTCAATATGTCAAACTAAAAATGCCAAGTTCTTCAGATGGCAATCTTTTCCACAGAACAAAAATGAAAACATTTAGCAATTTAGGAGAGTTTGTCTGGCACAATGGTTAAAGCTATAGCCTCAGCATCCTGAGGTTATGGGTTCAAACCCATGCTGCTCCTTGTGACCCTGGGCAAGTTACTTAAACCCCCCATTGTCCCAGGTACATTAGATAGAGTGTGAGCCCACCAGGACAGACAGGGAAAAATGCTTGAGTACCTGAATAAATTCATGTAAACCATTCTGAGCTCCAAATATTCGTCCAAGTCCCAAACACCTAGAACAAGACCTTTTGGATGTGGGAGGGGCCACCCAGACATGGCAACAGAGCAGTGGGGCATCTTACAGGGCACTGCTGTGAACTTCACAGAAAGGGTGCCACATAAATATCTCACCAGAACTCACATATAAGTAATGTTGAGTCCCCCCAAACACCCCTAAAACCCATAATACACACCTGTCTATAACCCCCAATAGCCCTTATGGCTGCAGGCACCTCTTATATGCAGTAGAGTAGGGTTTGGGGTTTTTTTTTTGTGGGCTCACATATTTTACCATTAATGTAGTGGTTAGAGTGGCTTATGGGCCTAGGTCCTCATCGCTATGGTTCAGTAGCCCACCCCCTAGACTACTTAAGCCATCTCTATGCAGCTCTACTAGGCTTTCCTATGCCAGGTGCTGATGTTCCAGAGGCAGATATGTACGTTTTTATTCTGAGTTTTATGGCGGTGTGAGGAGGTCAGTGAACACAGGAGGAGTGTGTGTGGATATTTACTTTGTCCCTGCAGTGGTTATCTGGTTACTTTGGATACTTTATGGGCAGTTATACCTGTTTTTAAATCGCCTAAATCACAATGTATAAGTTCTGTCCAGGCAGCCTCGTCAAACTTTCGATTATCGCTGCAGGATGACTAAGTCTAGGTTGGCCCAAATCCCACCCTAACCTTTCTTCCAAAAATGCCCCTTTCTGCTCTGGGCACACAGTGGGATTCTGAGGCCTAAAAGGTTCGTGGATACATCTAAAAATCCATTTCAATTATCGGCATTTTGATGACCTGTCTTTTTGATCATCCAAGTGCCAACATGGGTGGGCTTTTAGATGTATTTTTTGTTTCAATTATGAGCCCCAGAGTCCAGTGATTCTCCACTTTTTTCGCTCTGTTGGAAAAATACAGAATGAAAACAAGTGGAAAATCGCTAGACTACTAGGTCATTTTGCTAGCGTGTACTAAACACTAACACATGCTAATACATCCATTATATCATATCGCGCTAAAACGGCTACCGTACCTTACTAAAAGGATCCCTAGGTGTATAACTCTCGATGGCGACTGCCCCAACTTTGGTGGTTGGGCTGAGAATTTTTCAGTGGCCCTTCATAAGTGCTCGAGCCTAAAGTTAGATTCCAAACTGTGCCCTTATGCTAGTATTCCATGATGACAAGCTGGGAAGCAACAGAATTTAGGAGGACAGTACAGAATCTATTTAGAAGCGGCATAAAGACATGGATTTGGCAGCAGTATCAACTACTGGCTCATTCAGCTCTCCTGAGTCCCTGAAGAAGTTTCTTCAAATGAAACTTGTGTAGTTGGGCGTCTTACCCAGAGAGGAGCAAACAATTTTTAACAGCTAATTGAAATTGAATTGAAAAGAGGGAAGTTGCTGAGAGGCAGCCATAACAGCCAAGCTAAGGACAGCAATTTTTGCATTTAAGTTATAAAGTATTCTATTGGAAGTATTTGCTTAGACACAGACATTTTTGTTGAGCACTTTTGTCACAGTTCATTTTCATATTAAAAGTGACTAGGTAGGAGATTAACTTAATAAATGATAATGCTCATTTAACCACCTACAAAACAGCAATGTCAAAGAAACTGAATGTATAGGTGAGTTATTTATGTGAGGGCATCTACTTATTATATATATATATTTACTTATTCATTTGTATTAGTCTATTTTTCTTGGAGTTTTTTATTCCCATTTATAATTTACTTTTATCCAAGATGGAGTACAAAATAACATATATAATCATAAAAACATCATAGCACATAACAGACAAAACCAAAGTACTTTCATATCAATAAGTCCTTTACTGTCACCAAGAGTATGTTTATGTTTATTTAAGATTTGATATACTGCTCCTGCATTTTACTGACCTAAGCAGTTTACAATGTATCAAACTAAAATGAAATTAGGTGCTTGAGAAAAACTACCCTATCTGTCCCGAAGGCTCACAATCTAGCTAAAGTACCTGATTAAAATTAAAATATGTAATACATTTCCAAGATCAAAAATCAAAGAAATAGAAAATAGAAATAATGAAAAAAGATAAAAAATTAAAAATAAAATAAAAAAAACTTTAAGAGATAGAAAAGTCTCTGAGGCGGCTTGATAGTAAGTTCAGTCTGCAGAACCAGGTCAACCAGACGCCACCAAAGAAGCAGATCCAGGAACCAATGCCAATGAAGACCACCATGACACCAGTCATCGAACAGGCAAGGCCAGGCGCTGCCGACAGCAGACCCCTGAAGGGAAGTTCAGTTTCCCTTCAATATGTCCAACAATGCAGCTGCAGGAGTGCAAGTCTGCCGAGGAGAGGGGGAGAGAGGGCAGGCCACAGGAGATCCTCCAGCGCCTGCATCAATCCACCGCTAGTGACCACGTCGGGACCGTGCTGTATTGTGCCAATGGCTTTCCCATTCTGTTGCTGGACAAGAGCCCAGAAAGGGAAAACCCTGCAGGAAGAGACCCCTTAAGCCAGGATTGTCAAAGTCCCTCCTCGAGGACCACAATCCAGTTGGGTTTTCAGGATTTCCCCAATGAATATGCATGAGATCTATTAGCATATAATGAAAGCAGTGCATGCAAATAGATCTCATGCATATTCATTGGGGAAATCCTGAAAACCTGACTGGATTGCAGCCCTCGAGGAGGGACTTTGACACCCCTGCCTTAAGCTAAGGCTAAGGCTCAGGGTCATGGAGGGAAAAACACATCCAGACTTGACTGAGGACTGATCCCTATCATGTCAATCACCAGCCCAACAACTTGATCTCTTGGATGCAGGCCATTGGCTGACCCCTGGGAATCAGGCCCACATGAATTCTTGCTGCACCAGTCCAACCTACACCATCTGCTGGAGGTAGAGAAATCTTATGTAGTTTCTCCTCTGGTGCTGAAGAAGGATTTTATGCTTGCCATGGACCACCAGAAGAACAAACAAATCGATTCAAGAAGAGATCAAACCGGCTATGTCACTCGAAGCTCAAATGATGAAGTTATGACTGTCTTATTTTGGTCACACTGTCAGAAAAGAAAGATCATTGGAGAAGGACATCATGTTTGGGAAGGTCGAAGGAAGCAAAGAAAAAGGGCAACTTGCAACCAGATGGCTGGACACATTGAAAAAAACCAAGGGGATGACACTGGAGGACTTTACTGGACTAACATAAGACCAATTTCTTTTAGATCTATAATTAATCAAATCACTAGGACTTGAACATGAGTCGCTGGCATTTAACTAACTAACTTAAAACCAAACCACTTCATCCCAAAAAGACTACTCTGGAGTGGACTGTATTCCCCATTAACTGAGATTTTTTTGTACTATAGAAAGCAGTCTATCCTGGGTAGTGTCCTTCATTTACCTTTGAAAAAAAAAAAATATTGCTCATTATCAGTAGGGTGAGATGAAACAAATGAAAAAAGTAGAAAATCACTGGACTAACCCTCTCTTTTACGAAACTGTGATAGCAGTTTCTAGCGCAGAGAGCTGTGCTGAATGGCCCACGCTGCTCTTGACATTCATAGGAACTCAATGAGCAGGGAACAGTGCGGGCAATTCAGCACAGCTCCCTGCACTAGAAACTGCTATTGCAGTTTCTTAAAAGGAGGCCTAAGTGTAAAGCCCTCGATGGAGACTGCCCCAACTTTGATGGTTGGGCTGAGAACTTTTCAGTGGCACACTGTTTTTCCAAAAAGATGGTGAGTGGGAACAAAACAGAAAAATTCCAACCATACAGTAAGATCCCCACCCTCTAACGCATAGAGTGTGAAGAAAGGAGGAAGAGGTTCTCAGAAACCAGCTTGGTAATTGGTAAAAGAACCTAAGCCAAGACTTACAAAGTTCCACATTTCAATCATTGATCCTGGCACCCTCCTCCTTCCTATTCCAATTCTTAAGTTTTAATCTTTAAACTATTTATTTAAATTATTACTAAAAAAATTTAGAGAAACTCTTTAGTTTCACTTTCTTTGCCTCAAAGCATATATCAAACAAAGAAACTTAATCACTTATCTTCTTTTGGTGATACAGGCAGCCACAGCCTGATGGGATCCATTTTGCCAATGATAATGGCTTTATTAAGGGTTCATAATACTTGCCACCTATTTCATGAGCCACTATGCTCCTTCCTAGGGCTGGGTGCTCATTTGCAGCAAATGAGCACCCAGCCCTAGGAAGGAGCATATTCTTACTTTTGTTGCCTGGTGATTTCACCTTTCTAGTCATGTTCCTCCTTCACTTCCTGACATTTTTCACCATATACTTTCTTCAATTTGTCTTCCTATTTCTCTGTCTAGTTTCCATCTCTTCCCATCCCTTCTCTTTCATCCATAGGCAGAATACCCTCCCCACCCCCTCCCTTATCTCTTTCCTTCCCCAGAGGTTGTGGTAAGAGCGGATAGCATAGCTGGTTTTAAGAAAGGTTTGGACAATTTCCTGGAGGATAAGTCTATATAGTCTGTTATTGAGAAAGACATGGAGGAAGCCACTGCTTGCCCTGGATCGGTAGCATGGAATGTTGCTACTCTTTGGGTTTTTGTGAGGACGGGCTACTGGACTTGATGGACCTTTGGTCTGACTCAGTAAGGCTATTCTTATGTTCTGCTTTTTGTCTTCCACTTCTCTTCTTGCTCTCCTCCTCAAAAATATTCCTGCACCCCCCACCCTTGAGGCCATGCATTGGGGTCAGAATGGGTGGGGCCACAGTCACCGTGGCCTCCCCCAAAATTGGCCGGTATTAGGGGGGAGCAAGCAAAGTAGCTGCCCTATCTCCCGCCATAGTCTGCAAGTGACTTTGCCCATGCTCCAGGGCTCTAACGCTGCGCTTGCCGGCTTTCTGACTCATCTCCGACGAAACAAGAAGTTACATCATGAGGGGGGAGGGAGGAGAAACGAAGCCAGCAAGCATAGCATTAGAGCTTCGGAGCATGGGCGAAGTCGCTTGTTGGCTAGAGCGGGAGATAGGGCAGGGAGGGAGGCTTCAACTCGCTTCTCTTGCTTACTTCGGGCTTTCCTTGCTGCTGGGTCCTGCCTTCGCAGAAACATAAAGTAGGTGGGATCCAGCAGTGAGGAAGGCCCGAAGTAAGCAGAAGCAGTGAGTTGTGAATGCTGTGCTGCCGAAGACTGTGTGAGACCGGGGGGAAGGGGAAGAATGAGAAATGCTGCCGACAGCTGTGTGAGAAAGCGGGGGAAATGCTGCTGCAGCACCCTTTTGGGAAGAGAGAGGGAAAGAGGGAGAGGGAAGACCAGAGAAGGAGGGGAGGGGGAGAAATGCTGCTGCTGCACCCAACTGGGGAGAGAGAGGGAAAGAGGGAGAAGGAAGACCAGGGAAGGGAGAGGAGAGGAATGAGAGATGCCAAGTCCATGGGAGGGAAAGAAAGGAAAGGAGATACCAGACCATGGAGGGGGTGGGAGGGATACAGATGCCAGACCAGGGGAAAAGAAGGAAGGAGGGAGAGAGAGAAAGGAAGGAGAGGAGAGAGATGCCAGGGCATGAGGGAGGGAAGGGAAAGTAAGGAGACAAATGCCAGACCACAAGGAAAGGAAGGAGAGGAGGTGCCACAGCATGGAGGGAGAGATAGGAGAGGAGAGAGATGCCAGGACATGGGAAATAGAGATGCCAGACCATGGGGTGGAGTGGGAAGAAAGGAAGGAAAGGGGAAGAGAGAGATGTCAGAGCATAGAGGAGGGGGTAGAGACAGAAAAATGGAGAGGGTGTGAAGCTGAAATGAATCATGTACAAAGGAGAGAAGGGGCACAGGATATACAGTTTATTGAAGGGACATAGAAAGAAGGAAGATGCCGTATGGAAGAGAGAGAGGGCAGACACTGGATGGAAAAGGCAGAGGGTGGACAGTAGATGGGTAGAGAGAGAGGGCAGAGGCTGGGTGGAAGGGGCAAAGAGAGAGGACAAACGCTGCATAGAAAAATGATTAAAGCAGAAACGACAAAAGGTATAAATAATTTTTGTTATTGCTTTTTGCAGAATCAAGTAGTATTGTAACTGCATTGATAAAAATTTATAAATAGAAAATGGAAATAAGGCAATGTTTAGAAGCATACAGTGTGTTTTGTGTAGTTTAATTTTGTGGTTAACCATTATGTGTTGTTAATAAGATTATATTGTGTGTATATATGAAAAATGAATGGGAAAAAATTGTATTACAATTAGTACTATTATAGGGGTGGGGTCTGGGGGTGGAAATTGGGCAGGGTTGGGGGGCGGAGCTTTCAGGCCCCCCCAAACAAAAAAGCGTTCTGCTGCCTATGAGGCCATGTCTTCAGTTGTTCCCTCAAGCACCTCCCCCCCTCAGTTGGTGTCCTCCCGCTCTGAGCTTCTACCGACCAACCCTCTTAACAGGAATAAAGTGCTGCTATGATGAATACACACTCTTTTTCTGCACCGCCCGAGGCCTCTTTGCAGTGTTCTGCCCCACCTCATTTGACAGAACTTCCTTATCCAGATGGGACACAGAAGAGAGACTGTGTTGGGTCTTCCCACATATGAGGAGTTGTTTTATGTACACCATGAGTTACTGGTGAAATAAAGTGTCATTGGTTCCAACATTCATTACTTTTGGACTTTCTCCTCATTGACTTCCTTTGACCTTACTGGAGTGCCATTTATAGAACTGCATTTCATGCAGATTTTTTTCAACACCGTTTATTAAATCTAGTCAAAAGGGTAAAGGGTCATGCCTTAGTATACACTCCTTTCTATAATACAGTCAAAGTGATTTCTGTTTAATATATGTAGGCACGTACTTTCTCTGCCGTAAAGGGCTCACAATCTAAGTTGTTTTTTTTTAAATATCTGGGGGGTTAAGTAACTTGTCGAGGGTCAAAAGGAGCTGCTGTGAGAACCAAACCTAGTTTGTCAGCCCACTACACAAACAAATAGCCTGCTCCTCCACTCAAACAGACCTTGAGCTAGCTTAGCTTAAATCAGAGGTTCCAAAACTGTATTTCAGGACCCTAAATGGGGTGACAAAACCTGCTTTTGGGGTCATGACCTAGGTGAGCTCTCCTTAGGTGCCTCTTTATTCTGCACCCCCGGGGGTGGGGAGAGCCACACAAATTTATTTGGACACAATCTTAAGGTCACAACCACAAAAAGATTGGGAAGCACTGTCTTAAATACAGCTGTCTCCTATTGCTTTCTGCTTCAGTTTAGCTACTTTCTCCTCTTTAGGTGAATAGTAGACAGACAAGAAAATACCTATGACTACTCCCACAAAAAGATGTGCCCTATAGCCAGAGGATGCTTTCGCAAGTGGGATCTGTTTCAGATCTGTTTGAAATTGAAGTGTCATGGTACGCCCCCACCTGGAATACTGCGTCCAGCACTGTTCGCCATACATGAAGAAGGACACAGTATTACTCAAAAGGGTCCAGAGAAGAGCGACTAAAATGGTTAAGGGACTGGAGGAGTCGCCATACAATGAGAGGCTAGAGAAACTGGGCCTCTTCTCCCATGAAAAGAGGAGATTGAGAGGGGACATGATCGAAGCATTCAAGATAATGAAGGGAATAGACTTAGAAGATAAAGACAGGTTGTTCACCCTCTCCAAGGCAGAGAGAACGAGAGGGCATGCTCTAAAGTTAAAAGGGGATAGATTCCGTACAAACGTAAGGAAGTTCTTCTTCACCCAGAGAGTGGTAAAAAACTGGAACACTCTTCCGGAGGCTGTTATAGGGGAAAACACCCTCCAGGGATTCAAGACAAAGTTAGACAAGTTCCTGCTGAACCAGAACGTACGTAGGTAAGGCTAGTCTCAGTTAGGGCACTGGTCTTTGACCTAAGGGCCGCCGTGGGAGTGGACTGTTGGGCACAATGGATCACTGGTCTGACCCAGCAGCGGCAATTCTTATGTTCTTATGTCATACTGTGCTGTAAAAATTCCCCATGCACACAGAAAAGCATCACGAATGATGTGATACTTAACACGCAGGAGAATTTCATTTCATGCAATCACAGTTTATTCCTCATTTGATGTAATTCTAGTCTGCTAGCTGGAACTGCAGCTACAGCTAACTAGAATTCTTCAGATTTTATCTAATTATCACAGCCTTCTGCAGATCATTTCAATTAATTTTTTGGCTGAGAAATGCATAAGCCCTGAAATGGAACGACAGAATGACAGGGCTGGAAAATACCTCAAAAGATCAGCTAGTTCACCTTTCTGCCTGCAAACAGGATTTCCGGTATCTCTGTCATCTCAGACAAACACTTGTCTATCTTGCTGTTAAAATTACCAGTGATGGAGATTTTACAACCTTTTTGCTAAAGCTTAGCACGTTAACAGAATTAGTGTGCGCTAATTAGGAATTCATCAAGCACTGTTAGGTCCTTCGCACTGGGTTAAAGCCTTAAGAGGGCCATTTTCAAAAAGGATGTCTATGTCCGACTTGGATGTTAAAAATTAATCAAATACTCAATTCATCAAATTATATCATGCTGCATCCACCAAAAATATTTTGTATAACACACATGGGAAATCTCAGACCGCCACCCTGTCTGATATAAAATAGTGTGGCAGCAATCTTCACTGGCTCACCCAATCGTGCGTTTTCTTTTTTTATATATATATGTTAATTTTTTTACTTTAACATTTTGTTTTTGCTGGCATTTTAATATATTAGCTTAAAATTAATCTTCATATGTCATAATTGCTTATTCTTTTAACATTTCATTTTAGTTCATTCATTTCAATTCATTTTAGTTCCCATAAAGGACAAAGCTACTTTAGCTTGTCTAATGTCGTTGTTACACTGAACCCCACCAACACGTTTTGCTTCTTCCTCAGGATGGGGAAAGTGCCATAACTGTAACAAACCAAACAATAGTAAATCTTCACTCTAAGGGAACACTAAAATCTATAAAGAAACATATAAAACCCAAAAAAGGATCTTTTCCTTCCACACCTTCACTATAGAAGCACCCAGCCAGTAAATAAAAATGGCCGCAGCGTTTCCTTCCTGCATGATATAACCCCCACTGATGTCATCCATAGGTTACCCAATCAAAATCATCCAACCATGGGATTTCAAAAATGGATAATTACCTAATATAAATACCCGTTTGCTTACATAAAAAGCTCCTCTTCATCAAAACCACCCCAGAGGAAAAGACCATTCAGCTAGTGTCATCGCTGGTCTCATTTAACCCTGAAGGTTGCATACTTTTTAATTCAAACATCCAGCATAGTTCTTCTACATTTAAAGTCCTTTCAATATTCCCACCCTCCCACCCAATCTTAACAGAGTCTATTACTCTCCATTTTAGATCTTGAATGGTAAGTCCAAATTTGAAGGTGGAGAAATGTCCATTTTCAAAAGGTCTGGATGTCCAAATTTTTCTTTGAAAATTGTCTACTTGGATATCTTGGCTGCTAGGATGTCCAACCTTACGATGTCTAACTTTATTCCCCATTTTCGACTACTGAATCATCCAAGTTGAAAATGTCCAAATCTAGACCATTTTTACAAGGGAGGGACCAGCATGGTAATAGACTAGCCACGTAGATATACCAATAGAGCAATAGGGCACCTTAGAGGGCACTGTTGTGAACTTCACATAAAGGGTGTTATGTGTACTTCTCACCATAACCCCCTATTATTTAAACTGAACCCTCCAAAACTCTCCCCAAGCCTGCTATACCTACCTGTCTACCACCCCCAAAAGCCATTATGGCTGCAGGTGGCATCTAAATGTCAATATAGTAGGATTTTGGTGGGTTTTGATGTGTTCACACTTTCCACTCTAAATGTAGTGTTTAGAGTGGCTTATGGGCCTGGGTCGTCCTCTCTGGCTCAATAACCCATCCACCAGGCTACTTGAAATACCCATATGATGCTCTACTAACCTTTCCCATACCAGATACTGCTGTTCTAGAGGTAAGTATGTATTGCTTCATTCTTTTTTTTTTTTTTTTTTTTTGGGGGGGGGGGGTAGGGGGTAGTGACCACTGGGGGGGAGTGTGTGGGGGTCTTAACTTAATCCCTCCAGTGGTCATCTGGTCAGTTTGGGTACTTTTTTTGGCACTTAGATGCTTTGAAAGGAGGTCTAGCTCAGAACGTCTAAGTTTTGACTAGGACATTTTGGGAAAGATTCAAATATACAGTAGGTGTAGGACGTTCAAGTCTAAGCATTCCCAAACCCCCCCATAACACACCTCCCAACACACCCCTTGGATCTTTAGACGTACAGCAGCAAGAATGTCTCACACGACATCCAAAGGATGGTTTTGAAAATCAGCATTTGGAAATCCTGGCCAGTGGTGTTGCAAGGGAGGCTGGCGCCCGAGGTGGCGGCAACAAACACCGTGTGCCCCCCAACTCTTCCCTGCTGCGGCCTGCACCCCCATGTTTGCCGGCACGAGCAGCATCTTCCACCTGCTGCTCGTGCTAACTTTGGCTCTCTTCTGATGTCATGTCCTGGTGCTGTAACCAGGAAGTGACATCAGAAGGGCGCGGAGGCTGGCATGAGCAACAGGTGGGAGATGCTGCTTGCATTAATGAACATTTCAAGAGGTACACAGGGGGGTGAAGAGGAGGAGAGACACCAGCACCCCTGCAAAGATGGCGCCTGGGGAGGTCCGACCACCTTACTACGCCTTTGATCCCTGCAATTAGATCTTTCAAGTGATGATTTCAAGTGAGAGAGGGCAAAAGAGGACTATCTAGAGAGATCTAAAGCTGTCAAAACAGCAGTCAGAGAGGCCAAACTCCAAATGGAGGAAGAGCTAGCACGGAAAATTAAGAAAGGGGATAAATCTTTCTTCAGCTATATTAGCGACAGGAAAAGAAATAAAGATGGGATAGTACGCCTGAAGAAATCGGACGGTAACTTTGCGGAATCAGATTCTGAGAAGGCAGAACTACTAAACCAATACTTCTGTTCAGTATTCACCCGCGAAATGCCGGGAGCTGGTCCACAGCTGCAGAAAGGAGATAACCAGAAAGACCCGTTTCAAGATTTCGAATTTACGCCCAGTAGCGTCTACGATGAACTATCAAGACTCAAAGTAAACAAAGCCATGGGACCGGATAACCTACATCCCAGAATGCTCAGGGAGTTAAGGGAAGTCCTGGCTGAACCATTATCTGTTCTTTTCAATCTTTCCCTAAGCACAGGAAGAGTCCCCTTGGACTGGAAAACCGCTAATGTAATCCCACTCCACAAGAAGGGCTGCAGGACAGAGACAGCAAACTACAGACCAGTGAGTCTCACGTCTATAGTGTGTAAACTCATGGAAACACTGATCAAACAAAATATTGACACAATCCTAGACGAAAAAAAACTGCGTGATCCACACCAACACGGGTTCACCCAGGGAAGATCTTGCCAATCTAATCTGATTAGCTTTTTTGACTGGGTTACTAGACAACTGGACGCCGGAGAGTCACTGGACGTGGTATATTTGGACTTCAGTAAAGCATTTGATAGCGTCCCTCATCGAAGATTACTGAACAAGCTGAAATCGATAGGATTAGGAGACACTCTAACTACATGGGTTGGGGATTGGCTAAGCAGTAGACTTCAGAAGGTGGTGGTGAACGGTACCCCATCCGAAGCATCAGAAGTGATCAGTGGAGTGCCGCAGGGCTCGGTCCTGGGCCCAATTCTATTCAACTTATTCATAAGAGATATGACGCGGGGACTTAGAGGAAGGGTATCACTGTTTGCCGACGACGCCAAACTTTGCAACATAGTAGGCAGAAGCTTGTTACCTGATGATATGACACACGACCTACTGCTTCTGGAACAATGGTCGACTACTTGGCAGCTAGGCTTCAATGCTAAAAAATGCAAGATAATGCACCTGGGTAAGAGAAACCCGCGCAGAACTTATGTACTAAATGGTGAGACCTTGGTTAGGACCACGGCGGAACGCGATCTAGGAGTGATCATTAGTGAGGACATGAAGGTTGCCAATCAAGTGGAGAAGGCTACCTCCAGGGCAAGACAAATGATGGGATGTATCCGCAGAGGTTTTGTCAGCAGGAGACCTGAAGTTATGATGCCGTTGTACAGAACCATGGTGAGGCCTCACTTGGAGTACTGTGTTCAGTTTTGGAGACCACACTACCGAAAGGACGTGCTGAGGATCGAGTCGGTGCAGCGAACGGTCACCAGGATGGTCTTGGGGCTCAGGGATCTCACGTATGAAGAAAGACTAAAGAAATTGCGGCTGTACTCACTTGAGGAAAGAAGAGAACGGGGAGATATGATTGAAACGTATAAGTACATCACGGGACGCATCGAGACAGAAGAGGATATCTTCTGGCTCATGGGACCCTCGACCACCAGAGGGCATCCACTGAAAGTCAGGGGAGGGAAGTTTCATGGCGACTCCAGGAAGTACTTCTTCACCGAAAGAGTGGTGGATCATTGGAACAGACTCCCACTCCAGGTGATAGAGGCCAGCAGCGTGACGGATTTTAAGAGAAAATGGGATACTCATGTGGGATCGTTAAGGGAGTAAACTCAGGGGGGAGGGATACTTGGAATGGGCAGACTTGGTGGGCTATAGCCCTTTTCTGCCGCTTTTTTTCTATGTTTCTATGTTTCTATGATTTATGACGGTTTTTGGATGTCTTTATTTTTTGATTATGAGCTCCTTAATGCATTTTAAAAGGACTTAATGCATGTTAAATGCTAAGAAACCCATTTCATACCTATCAGGTTCGTAGCATTTAGCCCTTATTGTCACGTGAAAATCCTAATGCTGCTTGATGAATGCTGCCCTAAATATTGTGTATCTTATTGTATATCTAAGGGGCAGTTGGCACTTAGCACAAACTAATGTCCAGTAGAGCATGCTAACCTTTAGTAAAAGGTTAGCATCTGAATACCTTGTTATGGTTCTTAGGAATGCAGCCTAGTAAAAAAAAAAAATCAAGTTTGTTTTTGGAAAATTTAGCCTTTTCCTCTGATTTTCACACAATGTTCAGTTTGTTTCATACATTTTTTGGTAATAAAATATTTTTTAAAACTGCATTACAGTATTCTCAAGTTCCAATCTGTTTTTTATTATAAATCACACATATACAGGAAATATACATCAACTTGTACAGTTCACAAAGGACATAATGAGTCTGAATATCAGTATAGCAGCCAAATCAGAAAACTGCTAGCAAATTAAATTATGCATATTAAAAGCATCATAAAGATTGAATATAAACGTCAATGGGAGCCCAAAGAGATTGTGTCGATGATTTCTGTCTATGTGGCATTTTTTCAGCTGCAAACAGTTCGAATCTTTTATATAGGCACAAGGAGTTCCACCAGAAGGGAAAATTCAGGCGAGACGCTGACTTCCAATTTTGAAGGACATGTTGTGCATTACAGTATTCTAATATATGAAAATCGATTCACTCAACAGAATTGAAAAAAGCATGGGGCAAACATAGGGGATCCCTTTATAGCAAGAGGATGGAATAAAAGATTTCCACTCAAAACAAAGCTCATGTACAGTAATAGGCTCCCAAAAGCTCTTTCCATGCAGTTACAGGAAAAGCATGCTGGACCCCTGTTCCAGAAAGATACCAATCAATTCTAAATTAAAAAGGCCCATTCTACAAAAGATGGACCGATAACAGCTGAGTTTGAACCTTTGGAAGAAAGAAGAAATCCCTAAGTAAAAGAAGCAGCAATAGGTGGGGAACCCCATTTAACTGGCCTTCTGGTGCCTTGAAAACAAACTCAGGGGACTAAGGTAAAGGGAAGGAGAGAAATTAAGCACAGGGACTATGCTGTCCTCTGATGCATAAGAAGGAGGATGAAGGAATGTTTTCACACTATTTAAGCAGACCTCATTAGGGGCCTATCAGTGTGATTCACAACTGTTCTGAGACTCAAGAGTGCCCAAAGAAAGAGGGAGGGGGTCTTGAAGAGACTGGATTCTCTACCTGTTAGTGAGAGTCAAAGGAGTGAAACTGCTGACAAAAGGTTGCACCTGTGCCTGAACCAGTGCAATTGGTTAGTGCTTTATGCTTTCCACTAATCTTTCAGCATCACTCAGAAATTCCACCTGGTGCCAGTATCCAGAATTAGTTTGTACACAGGTATTCCTGCTTCTCACATAACTCATTTCTATCCCCCATTCTCTGGTAGCAATAGGCTGCTATTTTTTTGATACTTCTTGACATAGGAATTGCTAGTGCCACTTCAGTTTTAGCATATTTGTAAATGGGGGGAAATGCAGGAGAAAGATGTGCCTCACTCCCTATCCAGCATCTCCCCTACCCATGCAAGGTCCCCCTCTTCCAACCAATGTTCCCTCTAAGGACTGGCCAGGTGCATGCAAACCTTTTCTCAGGTAAGCAACAAGTTCTAAAAAATGGTTTTTGTGTGAGCGACAAGCTCTAAAAACCAACAGTTTTCCAGATTTGCAAGTATTTTTGTGAGCGACCATGACAAATCTGTGAGTGACATTTCTAGAATGTATGAGCTCACATGCAGAGCTTAGAGCCCTAGGGGGTCTATGGAATATTTTCAGGGGGTTCATGAGGGTCAGATAAAAATTAACATTTATATTCACTATACAGCCTGGTACTGTTGATTTTTCTCATAGATAACGAGAGTAGACGTAGTATTAGAAAACATAGCAGTAGTAGTAGATCTGTTTTAATTTTCACAAGAGGACTGTATTTCATAATTATGAGTTGCCATTACTATTTGCATAAAAGGGAGTGGGTTTTTATATTGTTTACTTTAAAATTTAATAATACTTTGTGTATGTCATATGTGTATGAGACAATCAAATCTCGATAAAGTACATTCTATTCATTGCATGCAAAGTTATGTTTATGTGAATATTTCTGGGGAAGGGGGTTCATAGCTTTCATCAGATTCTTAAAGGGGTCCATGATTCAAAAAAAGTTAAGAATCACTGGCTTAGCGGAAACATAGCTTCTAACCCCCCAACCCCACCCCACCCCAGGGCAATCTGGTATTTATTTCTTCTGGTCTCAGTGGCCCTCCAAACTTCCTGTGGGTCAACCAGTAGTATCACTGATCAAGGCAACCTGCCTCTAGCCAGGTCTGCAAGCCTTCTCTCTGTTGCAGCTTCTTGTTTCCACATAGGCAGGACCTGGTAGAGGGAAATCTTACAGGACTCCCTTGATCTCTGACACTGCTTGCTGACCTACAGAAAGGATGGAAGACCATCAGAAAAAGGAGGAGGAGGGAAAGGAGAAAGATAAAGCACAGGAGAAGGAGAAGTGCAGGGCTGGTGCAACCCGGTAAGCATGGCAAGGAGATGTCAAGCTCTGGGGATGATGTCAAAAGCCACTTTAAGCCATGCTTACCTCTTGCGCTGGCCATCAGGCTACTGTGTCTCTTCCTTCTCCTTCATCTCTTCAGCCCACTTCCCCCACAAGGTCCCACATTGTATTTTTACCTATTCCTCTGACCTTCCCACTCCTTCTCTACATGATGTGGCATCTTTCTTCCTTCCCTCCTCTCCTCTACTTCCAGTTATCCTCTGAAGTTTAGACTTACCCAAGTCTCTCCAGCAGCATCAGCAATGGATACAATCTGCCTCAGGCCTTCACTTAGTCAGGTCCAGCCCTCTTTTGATGCAGTTTCCTGTGTCCTGTGTATGCAAATAGATCTCATGCATATTCATTGTGGAAATCCTGAAAATCTAACTGGATTGTGGCCCTTGAAGATACCCCTACTGAAGAGAATCCAGAGTTCACTTCCACACAGAAGAATTTGTTGAATGATGCTATCAATTATAATGGTGGTTTTATCAAGTAGCCGGCTATATGCAATTGTCTTGAAGGACAAGTTAATTGGGAGCTAGGGGATGCAAGCCCCATGTTCTTGTCCACTTAAAGGGGCTGGACATCTAGGGCAACTACTGTATTCCCTGGTGCACCATGTCATTCCTTGAATGATGCAAGTCATTTGTCCTGAGATAGACATGTTGAATACTGCCTCATCTTTTCCAGTGTTAGTTGCTTATAGGGCTCTTTGACTGCTACCTTACTGAGGGACAAGGCTGGAGGCTGAGCTTAGGAGACAGATTTCCTCTTTTGTATAACTTATCAGCCATTGCTACTTACAGGGCGAGATGGAGTTCCTTGCCTAGTATTAGCTATGGTTGTACAGTCCAAAAGTTTTCATATCATGTTGTTTCTGGTAGGAATTTTTATTTTGTTTGGGGTTTTGGCATTTTTTCATTAAAGGAGCAATGTTGTTACAAGTACGTGCTGGCTCAGAATGTGCATGCTTCTTTAGGAAAAGGAATGAAGCTTTGGAATAATCTGGATGGACAATTGTGAATGAATAATACGAGTAACTTTCAGAGTTATAAAAAAAATTATCAAATACATCTATTTTTATATAAGCTATTTAAGTGATTAAGAAGCAGTGACTGAAGGAATGAGGTGATTAATGGAAATGTTATCTGCATATTGTTTTGTTTGATTGTGTTTTATACTCTTTTTTGGTGTTTTTATCTTATGATTATGTTTGGGGGGGTTTGTAATCTGCTTAGGTATAAACAGATTATAATTTTTTTTAAAAAAATAAACAAAAAGGACACAAAAATTAGTGCACACTCTTTCAAAAGCATGCACTCCCTTTGTGAAAAGTGTGTACTCTTCCCTATGTAATCCTTCAGTCTTACATCCCCCATCCAATTAACTATCAGGTCTGTTGAACCAACCAACAATCATAATTGCCCAAACACTGCCTCTCAAAGAAAAATCTGGTCAGATGGGCAGTAAAAGTACCTCCTCTTGCTTCCGTGACCGTGGAGTCATCAGACCTATTGTTTGGTTTGACAGCAGCTGCTCTTTGGTGCCCTTCAGTATGTGGGGCAGACCACAAAATGCATTAGAACACAGTTTTTCAACCGCTGGTCCGCAAAAAAAATCTTGCCGGTCCGCAAAGGTTTTGGGTCCCCGCTGCTGCAAAAGGTGCTGGCGTCAGCTGACATGCAACTTTCTGTTGCCGTCGCTATGCTGGAACTCCTGCCTTCCACCACCGACTCCTGCCGCGTATGTCTCCGCACCCCCAGACAAGCAGCAGCAGCTCTGTGTGCTTTTAACTTCGGCACACAGCTGCCCCTAAACAGTATTTTAGCGCGGTTTCATGAGGCAGCCTTGGGGCCTTTGGTAGGCCGACCCACATCGCATCATCGAAGCGGGCCGGCCTACCAAAGGCCCCGAGGCTGCCTCATAAAACCGCGGCTAAAATACTGCTTAGGGGCAGTTGTGTGCCGAAGTTAAAAGCACACAGAGCTGCCACTAGCCTATATAGAGGAAATATTTGCTGGAGAGGGAAGGGAGAAAGGGTACTCCTGGACAAGGGATGGGAAGGGGGTACTGCTGACAGGGGAGAAGGGAAAGGGAAGGGACGAGAGTTACTGTTGGATAAGAGGAGGAGGAAAGGGAGAAGGGGTACTCCTGGACAAGAGAGGGGAAGGGGCTACTGCTGCTAGGGGAGAAGGGAAAGGGAAGGGACGAGAATTACTGTTGGATAAGGGGAGGAGGAAAGGGAGAAGGCGTACTCCTGGACAAGGGAGGGGAAGGGGCTACTGCTGACAGGGGAGAAGGGAAAGGGAAGGGACGAGAATTACTGTTGGACAAGGGGAGGAGAAAAGGGAGAAGGGGTACTCCTGGACAAGGGAGGGGAAGGGGCTACTGCTGACAGGGGAGAAGGGAAAGGGAAGGGACGAGATTACTGTTGGATAAGGGGAGGAAGAAAGGGAGAAGGTACTGCTGGACAGGGGAGGAGGAACATTGGAAGGAAACAGCTGGCAGGGAGATTAGAGGAGGGGAAAGAGTCAGGATGGAATGAAGAGATCAGATGAGGGAAAGGGGAAAGACAGAGGAATGACAAAGTAGAGAGAGATTGATGCTGGGAAGGGGGGTCAGATGAAAAATAAGGCAAGAGGGACAAAGATGCTAGATGTGGTGTAGAAGAGAGGGGCATAGAAAGAACGCAGAAACCATATGGGAGGGGGAGGGGTAGAGGGCAGACAGTGGATGGAAGAGGCAGATGCTAGATTGAAGAGACAGAGGGCAGACGCTGGATGGAAGGGAGTGAAAAGACGATGAAAGCAGAAACCAGAGACGACAAAAGGTAGAAAAAAATAATTTTATTTCTATCTTGTGATTAGAATATATCAGATTTAAAATATGTATCCTGCTAGAGCTGATGTTAGACATAACTGGGGAGTACAAAGCCCAGGCAGTGCGTCTTTAGCTTCCAGCTGGCTTAGGGCTCTCTATGACCAGGAGGCAGTTGCCCTAGTTGCACTCCCCCTAACACAGTGGTCTCAAACCTGCGGCCCGGGGGCCACATGCGGCCCATCAGGTACTATTTTGAGGCCCTCGGTATGTTTATTATAATCACAAAAGTAAAATAAAACAGTTTCTTGATCATATGTCTCTTTAGCTATAAATTATAATATTATTATTAAGACTTAGCCAAAAGGAAAGATTTATAAACTATAAAGAGTTTTACTTCATGCAAAATTGTCATTTCTTTAATAAGACATTAACTATTTTTTCCTGAGGCCCTCCAATTACCTGCAAATTCAAAATGTGGCCCTGCAAAGGGTTTGAGTTTGAGACCACTGCCCTAACACCATTCCTGCCATGTGTGACTGCGGTATTCTGTTAGCATGATATTTGTGTAGCATTCTGTAATAATTTGGCTTATTCAGTTTTCTTGATAGTAGAGGGGATACCGTATTTTCGCGGATATAACGCGCGCGTTATACGTGATTTTACGTACCGCGCATACCCCTCGCGCGTTATATGCCTGAGCGCGGTATACAAAAGTTTTTAAATATAGTTCCCACCCCGCCCGACGCCCGATTCACCCCCCCAGCAGGACCGCTCGCACCCCCACCCCGAACGACCGCTCGCACGCGCTCCCACCCGCACCCGCATCCACGATCGGAGCAAGAGGGAGCCCAAGCCCTCTTGCCCGGCCGACTCCCCGACGTCCGATACATCCCCCCCCCGGCAGGACCACTCGCACCCTCACCCCGAAGGACCGCCGACTCCCCAACAATATCGGGCCAGGAGGGAGCCCAAACCCTCCTGGCCACGGCGACCCCCTAACCCCACCCCGCACTACATTACGGGCAGGAGGGATCCCAGGCCCTCCTGCCCTCGACGCAAACCCCCCTCCCTCCAACGACCGCCCCCCCCCAAGAACCTCCGACCGCCCCCCCAGCCGACCCGCGACTCCCCTGGCCGACCCCCACGACCCCCCCACCCCCCTTCCCCGTACCTTTGGAAGTTGGCCGGACAGACGGGAGCCAAACCCGCCTGTCCGGCAGGCAGCCAACGAAGGAATGAGGCCGGATTGGCCCATCCGTCCTAAAGCTCCGCCTACTGGTGGGGCCTAAGGTGCGTGGGCCAATCAGAATAGGCCCTGGAGCCTTAGGTCCCACCTGGGGGCGCGGCCTGAGGCACATGGGCCAAACCCGACCATGTGTCTCAGGCTGCGCCCCCAGGTGGGACCTAAGGCTCCAGGGCCTATTCTGATTGGCCCACGCGCCTTAGGCCCCACCAGTAGGCGGAGCTTTAGGACGGATGGGCCAATCCGGCCTCATTCCTTCGTTGGCTGCCTGCCGGACAGGCGGGTTTGGCTCCCGTCTGTCCGGCCAACTTCCAAAGGTATGGGGAAGGGGGGTCGTGGGGTCGTGGGGGTCGGCCAGGGGGGTCACGGGTCGGCTGGGGGGGAGGGGGGTTTGCGTCGAGGGCAGGAGGGCCTGGGATCCCTCCTGCCCGTAATGTAGTGCTGGGTGGGGTTAGGGGGTCGCCGTGGCCAGGAGGATTTGGGCTCCCTCCTGGCCCAATATTGTCGGGGAGTCGGCGGTCCTTCGGGGTGGGGGTGCGAGTGGTCCTGCCGAGGGGGGAGAAGAATCGGACGTCGAGGGGGGGCATCAGGCTTTCAGGATGGGGACAGGACTTCAAGGGGGGACAGGCAGATCTTCAAGGGGGACAGGCAGACCTTCAAGGGGGACAGGACTTCAAGGGGGGACAGGCAGACCTTCAAGGGGGGACAGGCAGACCTTCAAGGGGGGACAGGACTTCAAGGGGGACAGGCAGATCTTCAAGGGGGACAGGCAGATCGGGGCAACCAGAGGAGAGTCGGGGCAGTGCACCGAAAGTCAGGGTGAGTCGGGGCAACCAGAGGAGAGTCGGGGCAGTGCACCGAAAGTCAGGGTGAGTCGGGGCAACCAGATGAGAGTCGGGGAGGGCGAAAGGAGAGTCGGGGTGGCCAGAGGAGAGTCGGGCAGCATGCGCGTTATATGCCTGAGCGCGGTATAGAAAAGTTTTTGTACATATCATCGTGATTTCTGCGCGCTATACCCCTGTGCGCGTTTTACAATGGTGCGCGTTATATCCGCGAAAATACGGTATATGTGAAGGGGAGGGGAGACGGGGGTTTTGTTGATCCTTGCCCTGTATTATTTATATTTATAAAGTGACAACTGTACAGAATATTGTTTCTTTTTATACTTTAATAAAATATGTTCAATATAAAATCATAACTATTTGAGGCTTGTGCGGATGGGATCAGATGGTTAACGGGACCGAGGTCACGGGAACGGGGCGGCAATGGGGTTTTAAAAATTTCAATCTTATTAGTTTGCCGGTCCACAAAATAATTATTTTATTTCCGCTGGTCCATAGGTGTAAAAAGGTTGACGAACACTGCATTAGAACACGCATTGGGAAGCATTTGAGCAAGATCAGGACTAAGTTATATGAAGCACTTTTAGTGCAGCAACACACTACTGAGGATTTACGTTTTTCTGTTTTAGAGATCCCACAATTTAGCACAAGAATTATGGATTAGAGGGCAGCAGTGGATATACCGATTAAATGCCCTTCAACCGAATGGTCTCAATAATGAAACAGAATAGCGAGCTTAATAAAAGCACACTGGCTCCCAATATCCCACAGAATAACATATAAAATATTGCTCTTAACATTTAAAACACGCAACACAAACCTTTCTGAAATTTCTGAATAGTGTCTTAATCCCATATATCCCTTCTAGAACACTTAGATCATATACCCAACACCTCCTAACCATTCCACCTATTCGTCTCTTTAGCATGACCTGATCAACAAACTTCTCAGTCACAGCTCCCACACTCTGGAATGCAATCCCCACAGACTTACGAGAAGAAACAACATAAGAACGCTTCAAAACAAAACTAAAAATGTTTTTATTCAGAGATACTTTTGATCTTTGACTTATTAACTCTCCTTCACCCTCAACTCACAGAAGGAATTACCCACCCCACCTCCCTCCCCACCACCACCACCACTTGTACAATCCTTCAGTGGCTCTCTATCCTATTCGATATGTAGTTCTTCCCCTTCTCCCTCTTGTTACAGTGCGTCTTTTGTCATAGTCTGCGTTACCTGATTTATATATATATATATATATATATATAAACTTTTTAGAAACATGATAAACAGAATAACTACAGTACATTATTGCCTTTTTCAGGATATGTCATCACGTTATACAAGTGTGAAGTTGTGATGTTTGAAAGGTTTTAAAAAGGAGCCGGCAGCGTTCAATGCCATTTGGAAGTTTTGGAGCCGAGATGAAGATTCTTTACAAACCAACCAACTGACAGGTGCCTGCCTTTTAAAGTCTTAAATTGTGAAAGAGTTTTAGAAAGTGTATTCCTTATAAACATTACGCATACATATCTGCGCATTGCATTGCTTGCAGAGCATGTTTTGTGCATACTGAAAGTTGTGAAACCCAACTCACTCATTGATTAACAGCTGAAAACAGTCACATAAAACAGTTTTTCATTGGGTTCCCTGACGGATAGCGAAACGTGAGGAACCCTTCGAGACCCTTTGAGATAAGTGCTCCATTCATGATTATGCTGATAGTCAGTTTTGCAAGTGAAAACAATTGGATTTACAAGTATTATCATTCAGAAATTAATTTAATAATTGAAAATCACAAATTGAAAATTTCTTACACATTTGCAGTGATTGGGTGGCGAGTCCTTTAATAGGGATTGTATCCCTAGAAGGCGCTTTCAGACTCTGAGCATATGTTGTAAATGGTAATAGACGTTTTCTGTAATGACCCTTCATAATTTTTGGATCAAGGATCTTTTGATTATGTTTGCATTCTTCTTCCTTTTGATTTCTGATTAATATAACAGAGTATTTATTCCCTGGCATCTATATATTTCTTAACAGCCTATTCTTGCCTAATGGTCAGACCAGTATTTTCACA
Organism: Geotrypetes seraphini; assembly: GCF_902459505.1. Classification (NCBI taxonomy): domain Eukaryota; kingdom Metazoa; phylum Chordata; class Amphibia; order Gymnophiona; family Dermophiidae; genus Geotrypetes; species Geotrypetes seraphini. The sequence continues at coordinate 184,019,021 of NC_047087.1, forward strand.
TTTGTTTTGTTTTAAACTACCTGAATATGGAAGTGCCGAGAATTTTTTTCACCACTGGATGGCATCGGCATTTTATATGGGTCAGTGGTTTACAAGTATGAAATTTTAAAAAATACATAGTAATTAAAAAAAGGATCTAAGGGCTCCTTTTACTAAGGTGCGCTAGCGTTTTTAGCGTACGCTCAAGATTAGCGCACGCAAATCACGCGCTAAATGAAAAATACTAACGCAAGCTCTATGGAGCCGTTAGTGTTTAGCGAGCACATTGTAGCATGTTCTAAGCGCACGCTAATACCTCTAGCGCACCGTAGTAAAAGGAGCCCTAAAATCTGTGTGTGAATACTATGGTGGGGGGATTGTCCCTTTTGCAAAGCTACTGGCAACCTACTAGAAGAGGAATTTGCAGCTTCTCTGACGGAGAAAAGAACATTGCAAGTAGGGAAGGTGTCAGAGACATGTACATCAACATCTTTCCCCTGGGAAACAAACTGCAAGAATAAACATGACTGCAATTTATATTCTGCTAGAGGAGAAAGGCATTTTTCTCCAGTCCTACTACACCAACCAGTTCATTCATTGTCCCCTGAGATATTCCTTAGGGCACTGATGAAAAAATAAGTCCCTGTCCTCCTTCAAGAAAAAAATAGACTAAAAAACATTTTTATTATTTGGATTTACTCACACTTTTTTCAGTAGTAGAGCAAAGTGAGTTACATTCACGAACCCTAGGTACGTCCCTGCTCCTAGATTTTATGGATTTTTGCTTAAAATTACATTTTTTATTACATTCTAATGTTACATTCCTACACTATGGGGTCCTTTTATCAAGCCGCGGTAGGGGTTTAACGCGCGTAATACCGCGTGTTAAACCGCCTGCCGCACTAGCCACTAACGCCTGCATTGAGCAGGCGTTAGTTTTTTTAGCCGGCCGCGGAGGTTAGCGCGTGATGAAATGTCCGACGCACTAACCCCGCTAGCGCGGCTTGATAATAGGACCCCTATATTTTTCTGAGTGCAACAATGCTGTTTTAGAATTTGGACAGCTGTTCCATGATTATAATGTTTCATTGGCCCCTTTCCCCTCCTCCAAGCTAACGTTTTCCAGGGCTTTTTTTTCCCTATGTTTGATTGGCTGCCACCCTGGAAGTGACCCTGAGTGAAAACAGAAGGGTGCACGCTGCACTAGCAATTGAGTTGGCAGTTAAAGATTTTGATTGCCCTCATTTGCATCTCTTGCATCAAATAACCCTACCGCCAGATCCACTGCACATCCCCTTCCCCACTCCATAGCCTTAACTCATCAAAGATTGCTAAAATCCTGCAGGAGACTGAGTGAGAAAGACTGAGAGGGCAGTAAAGCTTGTCTGGTAGAGCCAGGGCTGCCACGTCATCTGTTGGCTGGTATCAATGAGAAGGAAAAGACAAAGCAAGAGTGAAAACAAGAAATGAGATAAACAGTGGATAACAATCCAGGCAATTGTATTAATTTTTTAATTGCAATTTGACATAATTTGACATACAGTACTGCCTTCTACAGTATAACAGCGGAGGTACCCAGTATTTCAGCCAATCAGATCGTGAAGCAAATGGGCACCTTCGAGAATCCCTAGGTACCTGCTTTGTGCTTGCTGACAATGCACTATTCAATGGTTCTGTGATACTATCAAATGCTGCAGTCTCATTGGTCAGACAGATAGGGCTGTTGCAGGCAGAGGACTAATGTTTTTTCCTGGCCTACATTTCCGGCGCCTACCTATGTATGGATTGCACTTCCATAGGTGCTTTAGGCCAATGTTCTTCAACCTTTTGACACCTATGGACCGGCGGAAATAAAATAATTATTTTGTGGACCGGTCTGCGGACCAGCAATTGAAGAACACTGGGCTAAGTTGTGCCTATCTCCACCCAATCTCTGCCCCAGACCCCAGAATACTACTAATTGTAACACCATTTTTTCCATTCATTTTTCATATACACACACACACACACACACACAATATAATCGTATTAACAACACATAATGGTTAACCACAAAATTTAAATACACAAAGCATACTGTATGCTTTTCAACAGGTGCAGGCCGTGCGTAGGAGCCTTTTCCCATGGCTTTGTGCACTGCAGCACTCAAGAAGCCAGCCCGAAGACGCCGCAATGATCGCACTATGGACCGGCGGCTGAAGAATATTGTCTTCTGTCTAATGGACGTGCCCTGTAGACCGCCTTGTAGACCGGCAGAAAATTTATGCACTCCGGCACCGGTCCACGAACTGGAGGTTGAAGAACACTGGTCTAGTGGTATGCCGGGACAGGGTACAGGGCACATCTAGTGGTGGGCATGTCTAATGGTAGGCACGTGTAATGGCAGACAGCCCTCAGACCCCAGCCAGTCCCATGCCAGCCAGCCCCAAGGCAGCCAGCTAGCCAGCCCATCCCAAACCAGCCAGCCAGCCCCAAGCCAGAAGTTGATGCTAAATTGGTACCTGTAGTATCCAATGCTGTCTGAAACGAGGACTGCGAGGCAGTACCAGTGCCCGCTTGAGGTCTCTCCTATGACTCCTGACAACTGGAAGCAGATGCGGGCTGCTTGTGATGGCCTCGCGCTGTTTTCAGTGGAGCCGGCAGGGGAGGCCACGAAACTGGCTTAGATTTCTTCTCGTTGGCCACTTGAATTTTGTTTGGTGGCAACTGCAGTGGCATCATCAGGCTTTCCTCCCCTAGCGGTACCTTACCTGGGCCCTGAGAGGGACAATAGGGAAGTTCTGACCGTATCTTTGATTTTGTCATTCGGGCTCACCAGGAAGAATTTGTTTTTCTCAGAGTTGAGTTTCAGTTTGAACTCAGTCATCCACAGTTCAATTTGCTTTAAAGTTAATGCTAGATGATTCTTCGTCTCAGGTGTCAGGCTCATTAGGGGAAGGACTATGGTGATGTCATCGGCATAGATGTAAAATTTGATTTTTAATTTTTTCAGTAGATTCACCAATGAGGCTAGGTAAATGTTGAATAGAGTGGGGGATAGGGGGGAACCCTGTGGGACTCCGCATGGGTTTACCCAGCTGGAGGATTAATTATTATCGCTATAGACTCGGTACGATCGTTTATTTAAGAAACCTTGGAACCATTTTAATATATTACCTGAAGGGCCGCCGTGTGAGCGGACTGCTGGGCGCGATGGACCTCTGGTCTGACCCAGCAGAGGCACTGCTTATGTTCTTATGCCATGAATGATGTCTTCGTGGCAGGCGAGCTCTCTGCCACTGAAACTCAGTGTACTGACATCGGGGCCGTCTGCTCCATTATGAGCGTCTTCACGGTCCTAATGACCGCTGAATTTGAAAACTGCTAGAGCAAAAAAAAAAAAAAAAAGGTACGGCGAGGTTATTTTTTTAATATATATTCGCTCCATAAAACGCACTCACTTTTCAGGGGTGGAAAAAGTGCATCTTATGGAGCGAAAAATACGGTAAATTTCAAAATATCAATGTCCTGGTCACAAAAGCAAAGTTTGAGGGGAATGATAGCCATTTTCTATATATTTTTGTGGCATAGGCATAGTATACCTTTACTGAAGCTCATGAAAATCACTCTGAATTGACTCCTCAATCATTAGCAGCGGTATAGAAGCTTCTAATAAACATAGACAATTAAGAAAGATCACTTATTATCCAGAAACAAAATAAAATAAAGTTTTGTTACATAGTGATATTGCACTTATCTGGTTATGGTTTCGCCAGCTTCGTAAGCCTGGAAATTCAATGCTGGTGCCCAGACATGGCCCAGTGTTGAATTTATGGGTTTCACACTGGTGGCAGTCAGTAGTTCAATTGGTTGGAGATCAACCTCTTAGGATTTACAGTAGTTGTGGGTACTGAGAGGCAGGGTGAAGGAAATTCTCTCAATCCCGATATGTTTACAGCCTAGGCAGATTTGGGAGAGCAATTTTTCATTCCTGGAAATTAGTTATGAGAAATAGATTTTTCTTCTGGGATCTGCCAAGTTACCTATGACTCAGACTGGCCACTGTTGATAGGAGGAGGATAGATTCAATGGACCTTTTCAACATTATTGTAGTGCTGTGATTAGGCTTGCACATCTACAGAAGAAAAGTTTTAAGTAAACATGCAAAGCCCACTGGGGTCCAATTCAAACCTTTGCTGCCAGCAAGTAACACTCTGAGATGTAAAAGGCCAAGTCTAATATTGGAAAGGTCATGCCTGTCAGTCTAATTGAGTTATTTGGCCTTTTTCGGTATTTAAATGCTCTGTACATAGGAGACATTTGCTGGCAGTAGAGGTTTTCAGTTAGACTCATTGGGTCAGTTTTCTGAACATAACAAGGCAGTTCATTGTGTATAAGGTATGTGCTAGCAACTGTGATTTTCAACAACAGAATTTTTCTTAGAAAATGTAGATAATCTGCTAACCATGGCAGGGTTAAAACTTGTAAATGCCATCAGACCATTGTGCCATCTATGACTGTTCTTTTAAAGGGCTACAGAAAAGCTTAATATCTGAGCTGTCCCCTGATTGTCTTCTAAAAGATGCATCAGCCTGTGACATTCAGAATAACTTACTTGCAGAAAGTAGAGTCTCCATCAATAACTACTACTATTAATTATTTCTATAGCACTATCAGACGCACGTAGCACTGTTAAGAGTCACGAAGAAGACAGTCCCTGCTCGAAAAAGCTTACAATCTACATAGACAAGACAGACAAACAGGATGCCATGGATACAGTTAAGGGGAATGGTTAACCTACTGGCTAGGTTGGTGGGCAGTGGGGAGTAGGGCTATGGATGGAAGGCTATATCAAAAAAGTGGGTTTTCAGTCTGCTATTAAACAAGGTAAGGGAAAGGGCATGGAGGACAAACTCAGGTAGTTTATTCCAGGCATAGGGGGCATCTAGATGCAAGGAACAAAGTCTAGAATTGGCAGAGAAAGAGAAGGGTATAGCTAAGAGCAGTTTACCTGAGGAACATAGTTCTCTGGAAGGTGTATAAGGAGAGAGAAGAGAGGAGAGATATTGAGGGGCCGAAGAATGAATACACTTGTAGGTCAGCAATAGGAACTTGAACTGTATGTGAAGGCAGGTAGGGAGCCAGTGAAGTAATTTAAGGAGAGAGGCTGGTAGAAGATGAGTCGTGCAGCAGAGTTTTGCACAGATTGTAGGAGGGAGAGGTGGTACTGCAGGAGACCAATTAGAAGTAGATTGTAGTAATCTAAGAGTATGGACAAGGGTAGTGTGCTCAGAGAGGAAAGGGCGAATTTTGGAGATGTAGAGATAGAAGTGACAGGCTTTAGCAGTTTGTTGGATGTGCATAGAAAATGAGAGGTCAGAATCAAAGATGACTCCAAGGTTGTGAGCAGAGGAAACTGGAACAATGACAGTATTATCTACAGAGACAGAGAATGGAGGGAGAAGAGCAGAGGGTTTAGGAGGAAAGAGAAGCAGCTCAATCTTGGACATGTTTAGTTTCAGATGATCACTCTTCTAATGGCTATTCTTGAAAAAAAAAAAATCAAGTGAAACAGTCATATAAATCCAGATTAAATGTACTTCACTTCTAGCAATTATTTTCTTCCATCTTCTCTTCACATCAATTTTCATTCTTGCATATTTAGCAAAAATTCATCATAAGTATCTAAAGATGATCTCAGTGGCTATCTATGAACTTATTGTTTCATTTTAGTTCAAGTTCACTGTAGCAAGCCTCCTCGTTGGTCTATTCCGTGTTCTTAAGCATACTTTATTATATAGCAAAAACACTCATCTTAGTTTTTATGCTGTTCGGGGCTTCAACATGAATTCACATTTCACAACTTGCTGTCTCAAGAAGCATCCCCTTTCAGAAAGATCCACCACCAGAAACTGAGCAAGTGGTGGATCTTTCTTCACAGAGAGAGTGGTTGATCATTGGAACAAGCTTCCAGATCAAGGCAGACAGCGTGCCAGACTTTAAGAATAAATGGGATACCCATGTGGGATCCCTACGAGGGTCAAGATAAGGAAATTGGGTCATTAGGGCATAGACAGGGGGTGGGTAAGCAGAGTGGGCAGACTTGAAGGGCTGTAGCCCTTTTCTGCCGTCATCTTCTATGTTTCTATGTTTATCTTTCTGAAAGGAGATGCTCCTTGTTGTCCTATTATGAAGAGGTGATGGACTCCCAGTAATTTCCAAAAAATGCTAATGTTGCCTTAATTACCTTAATCCCAAAACCATGAAAACCGTGAAACTTACCAGAGTTGTATAGACCAATATCATTCATAAATGTAGATATAAAGATATTGTCATGCATACTGGCAGACGTATTGCCTCATTGTATTGGCCCAGAACAAGTAGGGTTTGTCCGGGGGAGGCACTCTGTTATCAATGTTAGGAAAATTCTAATGTCAGTAGCATATTGTCATTCTAGGGAAATACTGCTCTTGCTAGTTGGATTTGATATTGAAAAGCTTTTGGCCAAGTTAATTGGACCTATTTGGAGTTTTAGACTATGTAGGTTTTAGATGGGTAGCATTTACGGGCTGTGAGGGCATTGTATTACTCTCCTGATGTCTCAGTTCTAGTTAATGGGCACATTACAATTCCATTTCCTATCCACAGGGGAACCAGAGAGAGCTGCCCACTCTCTCCTCTCCTACCTCTAGGCCAGTGTTTTTCAACCTTTTTTGGGCAAAGGCACACTTGTTTCATGAAAAAAATCACGAGGCACACCACCATTAGAAAATGTTAAAAAATTTAACTCTCTGCTTATATTGACTATATATAAAGTAATTCTCTTGAATAGGAATCAAATAAACACAAAGAAAGTATTTTATAATTACTTTATTACGAAATAAAAATTATAAAAATTATAAAATACTTTATTCAGTGCGAAACCTGGGCCTGTTTGGCTGAACACAAAGCTGATATTCTGGCTGGAATCGAAGAAAGACACACACGTAGCTCTTCGTCAACAGCTCTCAGTCTCTCTCTGTATTTGGTTTTTATAGCATACAAAAATAGACAAATATACCCTCCATCCTTTTTATTAAACCACAATAGCAGTTTTTAGCGCAGGGAGCTCGCTGAATGTCCAGCGCTGCTCTTGACGCTCATAGGCTCCCTGCGCTAAAAACCACTATTGCGGTTTAATAAAAGGGGACCATATTGTAAAATATAGACAGCAGATATAAATTCAGAACTGTGCATAGTAAGTGAAGGGAAGTTTTCATCTCTGGGAATTTACCCAGTTAACTATTAAGTTATTTGGGCAAATTCCTTTGAAAACTGTGGTAATACTGCCTCCACTTTGCTAAATTTAAAATCAAATCATTTTTCCTACCTTGTCTGGTGATTTCTGGTTGCACTTTCTTCTTCTGACTGTGCATCCAATCTTTCTTCCCTTCTATCAGCCTGTATGCTTTCTCTCCTCCACACCTCATTCCCTCCCCCAACTTTTTCTTTCTTTTTTTCTGTTTCTCTTCTTTCCTTCCGTTTCCCTGCCTGCCCCCTTTCTTTCTTTCTCCCTGCCGTTCCCCAAGCCACTGCCACTGCCACTGCCGCTGCCATCGGGGAACAGGACCCACCAATGGATAATAGGCCCCAAAGCCGACGCGGACGCATGCTCTCCCTGACGTCAATTGTGCAATCGGAGAGGAAGTTCCGCCCAGCCAGGCAGCGATTGGCTGGCCCGAACTTCCTCTCCAACTACAGAATTGACGTCGGGGAGAAGAAGACTTATCGGCTCGATAGATTAGATCGCCAAGACAAAGTGAGTCCTGGGTGATCGACTCACTTTGCCTTGGCGAGCTACTGGCGCCCCTGCCTCGGGCCCCCTGTCAGCTCCGGGCCCGGCGGCCCTGCGGCACACCAGGCAACATCTCGCGGCACACTAGTGTGCCGCGGAACAGCGGTTGAAAAACACTGCTCTAGGCTACCTTGAGCTGTTGCTTCAAACTCTGCAACAAGGCCCAGATATTTTTGGGGTACAGCTGGGAACCAGATGGGTGAAAACCTTGGCGTTTGCAGACAAGATAATGCTAGTCCTGACCAGAGCACAAGACTCTGTAAGCCATCTATTCTGTGCTCTAGAGGAATTTCACTATTATTCAGGTTTTTTGATTAAATAAGCAAAAGTCAATGGTGTTAGCCATTCCAAAATCTTTGCAAACCATGTGGCGTGGTATTTTTTCTCTGACCTGGGCAATGGACAGTATTCGTTATCTAAGGGTGTTAATTCCAAGTGACCTCAGTCAGCTTGCTCAGATCAATTTGTGTAAACTCTTAGAGCGAACTGAGCAGAGGTTGCACCTCTGGCAGCCCTGTTCGGTTTCTTTGTTGGGATGCATTGCATTATATAACATGATAATTATTCCACAATTGTTACTCGGACCGCTGCTGTTCAATGTATTTATAAATGATCTAGAAACAGGGATGAAGTGCGAAGTAATAAAATTTGCAGATGACACCAAACTATTTAGTGGAGTTGGGACTAAAGAGGACTGTGAGGATTTACAAAGGGACCTGAACAAACTAGAAGAGTGGGCGAAGAGATGGCAGATGAAGTTTAATGTAGAGAAATGTAAAGTCTTGTATGTAGGAAACAGAAACCCGAAGTACAGCTATACAATGGGAGGGCTGGTAATGGGTGAAAGTACCCTAGAAAAGAACTTGGGGGTAATAGTGGACAAGATAATGAAGCCATCGGCACAGTGCGCAGCGGCCTCTAAGAAGGCAAATAGAATGCTAGGTATTATCAAGAAAGGTATTATAACCAGAGCGAAAGAAGTTATCCTGCCATTGTATCATACGATGGTGCGCCCGCATCTGGAGTACTGCATCCAATATTGGTTGCCGTACCTTAAGAAGGATATGGCGATACTCGAGAGGGTTCAGAAAAGAGCGACACAATTGATAAAAGGTATGGAAAACCTTTCATATACTGAAAGATTAGAGAAACTGGGGCTCTTTTCCCTGGAAAAGCGGAGACTTAGAGGGGACATGATAGAGACTTACAAGATCATGAAGGGCATAGAGAAAGTGGAGAGGGACAGATTCTTCAAACTTTCGAAAACTACAAGAACGAGAGGGCATTTGGAAAAATTGAGAGGGAACAGATTCAGAACTAATGCTAGGAAATTCTTCTTCATCGAAAGGGTGGTGAACACCTGGAATGCGCTTCCAGAGGGTGTGATAGGACAAAGTATGGTATTGGGGTTCAAGAGGGGATTAGATGATTTCCTGAAGGAAAAGGGATAGAAGGGTATAGATAGAGTATTTCTATACAGGTCCTGGACCTGATGGGCTGCCACGTGAGTGGACTGCTGGGCATGATGGACCTCTGGTCTGACCCAGCAGAAGCACTGCTTATGTTCTTAAGATCGCTCCTGCCCCATGTCACCACTAGACCCCCAGGTAAGGTCCTTGCTCCTGGGGCAGTTGCTCTCCTCATGCCTCCGATCACCTCCTCCTCCGATCGCCCCTTCCACCTCCGATTGCCTCCTCCTCCTCCAATCACCTACATTCTCTTCCAATCGCCTCCCTCCTTGCCCCGATTCAAGTCCCAGAGCCATTTTTTTTCAATGTGGGCTGCCAACAAGCGATTCTCAGGTGGGGAGCCTGTGGAAAAAAATCACGAATAATCGAAACTGCGAACGTCGAAACCGCAAAATAGGGAGGGGAAAGTGTATTTGTTTCAATTTTTGGAAACATTATTATGCAGATTGTTTATTATCACCTGCTTGTGGGCTGTAGAAAATAATTCATGTTGTATGTGGACAAGATATTAAATGTAGATAAATAAGATTTAGAAGTTGTGACTGAGTATTGATATTGTGATGGTGATACTACTCAGAGCAACTCAAAGCTCTGAGGGATATTACCAGCCATTCTCACAGTAGCGTACTGACTTCATGCTGCTCACATATGCATGTAGTGGTTGAACTAACCTGCAATGTTATCTAGTATTCCATGCATGGTGGGGTAGGTCATTTAGGGCTCCTTTTATGAAGGTGCGCTAGCGTTGTTAGCGCACGCACCAGATTAGCGTACGCTATAGCGTGCGATAGCCGAAAAACTACTGCCTGCTCAAGAGGAGGCGGTAGCAGCTAGCGCGCGGGGCATTTTAGCGTACGCTATTCCGCGTGTTAAGGCCCTAACGTGCCATCATTAAAGGAACCTTTAGTAGTGATGGGCAGCTAGAAAATTTTTGTTTTGTGCCATTTCCCGTGTACTTTCTAGGAATGCTCATATTATTAATTTTCATTTAACCATTTTTTCTTTTTTCATCTTGGGAGCAAAGTCAATGAGGGGTAAATGTTTCATATATTTATTTATTTAAAAAAATTGTATACTCTAAGCGATTTCCAAGTAGCAAAGATTCATAAAATTAAAATGACATTCAACCACCAATATTGGATCCATGGACTTGCACATCTCTTTTATATAGTCCAATATTGCTGCCCAGTTCTTCACCGGTCCAAATATATATATATATATATATATATATATATACATAAGAACATAAGTAATGCCTTCACCGAATCAGACCTCTGGTCCATCTAGTCCGGTGACCCGCACACGCGGAGGCCAATCCAGGTGTTTCCTGTTTAAGACCTAGGTGTTCCCTGATGAAGTCCTTAAATTCCCGTATCCCTCAATGTGATTTGCAAGGAGGTATGCATCCAACTTGCACTTGAATCCCATAATGGAGATTTCCATCACTACCTCCTCCGGGAGAGCATTCCAAGCATCCACCACTCGCTGTGTAAAACAGAACTTTCTGACATTAGTCCTGGGCCTCTCGCCCCTCAATTTCAGTCTATGACCTCTCGTCCGAGTCACATTTGACAACAGCAATAGTGATGCTTCTTGCTCTATTTTGTCAAAACCTTTTAATAATTTAAAAGTCTCTATCATGTCCCCTCTCAGTCTTCTCCTCTCAAGGGTGAACAAGCTTAGTTTTCCGAGGCGTTCTTTGTAGCCTTTTACTAGCTTTGTGGCTCGCCTCTGCACCCTCTCCAGCAGGGTTATGTAAGGAGACCAGTGTTGGACACAGTACTCCAGATGTGGTCTGACCATTGCTCTGTAAAGCGGCATTATGACTTCCACCGATCTACTCGTAATACCCTTCTTAATCATGCCTAACATCCTGTTTGCTTTCTTTGCCGCCGCTGCACATTGTGCCGATGGCTTCAGGCCCTGTCTATCAGTACCCCCAGGTCCCTTTCTTGTTCGCTCTTGCCCAATGTCACACCTAACATTTTATAATCATGTTCCTTGTTTTTGTATCCAGATGCATCACTTTGCATTTGTCTATATTAAACTTCATCTGCCACTTTTCCGCCCATTTCTCTAGCTGGTTCAGATCTCTCTAGAGTTAAGAACATAGAACATAAGCAGTGCCTCCGCCGGGTCAGACCACAGGTCCATCCTGCCCAGCAGTCCACTCCCGCGGCGGCCCAAACAGGTCACGACCTGTCTGAATCACCAGAAGGGGCCCCCTTGCCACCTTGGTTTCTCATTGAAGTCCTATCTTCCCATCAAAGTCCTAACCCTCCGGTCTTGCACATGCACGACCTGGTTGGCTTTCTATACTTATTACCTGGTTAGCTTTCTATACTTGTGTTACATCCCAGCACCTCTCTCAGTATCCCACGATCCCTTTATCCCTCAGGAATCCGTCCAATCCCTGTTTGAATCCCTGTACCGTACTCTGCCTGATCACTTCCTCCGGTAGCGCATTCCATTTGTCCACGACCCTTTGGGTGAAGAAAAACTTCCTTGCATTTGTTTTGAACCTATCTCCTTGGTTATATTACTCGTTGTTTCCTCTTCTTTTTTTTACTTTTATACTTTTTTCTTTTGCCGTATCTTATTCTTTATCTTTATGATTTCATTTTTCTAAACCATTTACCACAATATTGTTTCAAATATAGTGGAAAACTTTCACATATCTTAATATATCTCGTTCAGTCAGTCGCCTCTCCTGACATGACCATGTTTCAAAACTCTTCCTCAGTGTCGAGGCTCCTCACATCTTGTTTTTCCGCTGTTACAGAGTAACTTCCTTCATCAAAACTTTACCAGAGTAATGATGTAACAGATTTTGTTCAGTTTTAGATCTGTGTTGTCTCGTGTTAATTTCCTCTACAGCTTACTACTACTACTAATTATTTCTATAGTGCTACCAGAAGCACGCAGCGCTGCACAGAGTCACAAAGAATAAGAAAACAGTCCCTGCTCAAATGAGCTTACAATCTAAACAAGCTTAACATTCAGCTCCTAGGTGGCACAATTAAGAATTTGTCTGTTTAAAATATAGGGCCAGATATTCAGTGTATTTTCCCCATAGACAAAAAATATGAAAAAATCCTGAGCATTGGGGCAGGGGCATGTGGTAATAGAGACCTCCACTATGGGGAACTAGAGTACCAAAATTGATTGCTGACAGAGTTATTCTGTAGAGTGATGCGTGAAAGATGAGTTACTGTTTAAGTGAGAGAACAGCCTCTGGCACTGAATGACAGGGACACTTGCCTCTAATTACAGTGTTCTGTTGATGAAAACTTAAGCTTTGTAATTACCCAAAATAGATCCAAAAACACACACATCAAGAACAGAAAATATAAATTTGCATTACAGTCTACAGAGATCCAGAAACAGCGTCTCTCTGTTTCAGGAAACTTTTATCAGTGTAATAATTTATATATTATGTATAATCAAACTGCCTACACTGTTTGTACTTCGTGCAGCACAGTTTACCACATGAATCAATGCAGAATTAAATGCAGTTTTAATTTGATTATTGCACTAGCTGCAAAGTGCTTGTGGTTGCTCCAGAACAACCACATTTGCTTTTTGTGAAGGGAAAAATGTAAAGGAAAAAAACCCCCACACATCGATTTCAAAATTCAGTCTACACACTCCATTTTTCAACCCAACTAAAATTTTGTTCTGGAGCAGCTCTGGTCAATGCAGGTAAACTCTGCCCATCAGCCACCTTATTGGGCAGATTGGAGAGACCATGTGAGTCTTTATCTGTCATTATATTCAATGGTACCTTTAAGTAGTTACTATGTTCTATGGTGCACACAGTTTCAACTGCATTGAGCGTAGAAATTAGCTTTCAATAAAGCCCCTATCCATGGTGGTTTATGGTCCATTGTTTTTAATATACTGCCTTTCATAGGACAATGGCAAAGCGGTTTGCAATAATCAATAAAAAATAAGAGCAGAGGTTGAAAAGAACTACAAAAGTTGGATAGTAAAGTGAAGTACAGCACAGAAGAGTGGCAATTAGAAAGGGTATGGAGCAGACATTGAAATATAGGGTGCTGTTGATCACCTTTACCAACAGAGCAGGATCTGGGGGAGAAGCAGCTTAGTAAAAGGCCCCTTAGTTTATACAGTCAACGCAAGCCAGCCACTGTAGTATATACACGCTTACACACACAAAGCAGGTGTGAACAACTGCACATTATGACACAGGGCATCACAGGAGTTGTCACCGGGGGCGGGGGGGTGGAGGTGTCAGCCCAGCCATAGTTTTACAAAGATCTGGGATAACAACATGGGAATACTCACAATGCAAGGTACTTGTGACCTGGATTGGCCACTGATGGAAACAGGATACTGGGCTAGATGGTCCATTGGTCTGGCCTAGTATGACTATTCTTATGGTCTTATGAGAAGACTAAGCTTTGGTCCTGTGGTCATTGGGAGAGGAAATAGGTTGCTTGAACTCTTTAGTATACTAAAGCCCATGGGAACTATTGTCTAGCCAATCAGAACTAAGAATCCTGGTGATGTCATCTTCCTGAGACAGGACAGGCACGAGGCTCTAGGTTTGTTCACATATCTGTGCTCAGCCCTAGAAAGGTTTTCAAGCAAGTGGAAACAGGAAGGAGAGGAAGGAACTTCCTCAGAGGTAGCCAGGCTATCTAACCCAGGGAAGTGAGGACCCCAAATACTTTTTTACAGAAAAGGTGGTAAGAACATAAGAAGTTGCCTCTGCTGAGTCAGACCAGAGGTCCATCGCGCCCAGCGGTCCGCTCCCGCGGCGGCCCATCAGGCCCACTGCTTGAGCAGTGGCCCTTGATTTTTCTCTAACCTATCTCTACTCCTGTCCCTATATCCTAACCTCAGTCCTTATCTGTACCCTTCAATTCCCCTGTCTTCCAGGAACCTATCCAAACCTTCTTTGAAGCCCTGTAGCATGTTCTGGCCTATCACAGCCTCTGGAAGTGCGTTCCAGAACATGCTACAGGGCTTCAAAGAAGGTTTGGATAGGTTCCTGGAAGACAGGGGAATTGAAGGGTACAGATAAGGACTGAGGTTAGGATATAGGGACAGGAGTAGAGATAGGTTAGAGAAAAATCAAGGGCCACTGCTCAAGCAGTGGGCCTGATGGGCTGCCGCGGGAGCGGACCGCTGGGCGCGATGGACCTCTGGTAGGTGAGTAGAATATTTATTTTAGGTATTCATATACTGCCTATCAAAGTTATCTAAATGGTTTAGAATCAGGTACTAAAGCATTTTCCCTATCTGTCCTGGTGGGCTCAAAATCTATCTAAGGTACCTGGGCAGTGGCATAGTAAGGGTGAGCGGTGCCCAGGGTGGTGGCACCCCTTCCCTGCTGCATGTGCGCCTCATACACGTTAGTGTCGGCTCACCCTTTGACATCACTTGCTAGGCGCAGGTCCCGGAAGTGATGTCAGAAGATGCGGGCAGCAACGTCATGATGGGGAAGTAAAAAAAAAAAAAAAAGGTATGGGAGAAGGCAAGGGGCATGTGGCAAGGAGAAGAGTGAAGAGGAGCCATGCCCTTAGGAAGACTGTGCCCTGGGCAGACCCCGACCCCCCCCCCCCTTTTTACTACGCCACTATACCTGGGGCAATGGAAGACTGAGTGACTTGCTCAGGGTCACAAGGAGGAGCATGGGATTTAAACCCATAACCTCAGGGTGCTGAGGCTGTTACTTTAACCACTACACCACTCCTTTCCCGGTAGAGGTAAGGCTAGACTCAATTAGGGCACTGGTTTATGACCTAACAGCCACCACGGGAGAGGACTGCTGGGCACGATGGACCACTGGTCTGACCCAGCAGCGGCAATTCTTATATTCTTATGAATTCAAGAAAGTGTGAGGGTAGGAAATAGTGGATGCTGTGGATGAGCAGACTGGAAGGGCCATTTCGCCTTTATCTGCTTTCATGTTTCTATGGAAGAGACTGTATGAACTAAGTAAAGGAAACACTGACTAGGATACTGCAGAGTTAACTCAGCTGCTTATGATAAGACTGTGGGCTAGATGCACTAAGAGGATGGTAAGACTGCATAGGTCTGCACCAATCTGATTTTTTGGCCAATTGATGTACTAAAAAGTTTGCATGCAAATTATTCATGTGGATGTTCATCGTAATCCTTGACTCTGCCATCTGATTGACTACTACGAGAGCAACTCTTACACAGCCGCAGAACTGGCAAGTGAAGCCCGAACAGCTGAGATCCAGGGGAAGCTCCAAAAGCAGGCACCTGCCACTCAGCCATTTGTGCAGGAAACCTTTTTTATTCTTTATTTTTTTAATGGGCACAGATGCTGTGCATGTTACACACGCACAATATCTGCCCCATTAAAAAAAAGAAAAAAAGAAAAGCTCCTCCCCCACCGATGATGGTCCTCCACAACAAACAGAAAGTGGCACCAGGAAGACCCCCCTCCCCCCGTCCTAGCAAAAAATAAAAAAATGATAGGAGGGATGGCCATTTCCTCCTGCCATTCGACCCCCCTCATGCCAGCAAAAAATGGCAGGAGGAATGCCTACTTCCTCCTGCCATGCCAACCCCCCACCCCACAGCAGCAATACTGCAGGAGGGATGCCCACTCCCTCCTGCCAATGTGATTTCCCCCCAAACAGCAGCGATACGGCAGGAGGGATGCCCACACCATGTGTCCTCCCTGTGCCCCCAACATCCCCTACCTTTCCCCTTCCCCCCAAAAAATGGCAGGAGGGATACCCACTCACTCCCTCCTGCCTCCAGAGGTCTTCTGCCACCCCTGTATCTTTTTAGATATGTTGGAGAAAGATGGAAGCTCGGTCCTTCCCGCTTGTAAGCCCGCTGCTCCAAAATGATGGGCCTTTCCCTCCCCGGTGGATCATGTGATGCACGGGGAGGGGCCTAAGGTCCTTATTGGCTCAGACACCTGATCACTGGCTTTAATGCATCTGGGCCTGTGTTGATTTTGAGAAAGTATAATGAAACTTGTGTAATCCACTGATAAGGAGTTCCCTCATAGAGCTTGTGTTGAGGGAAAGTGGGATAATTAGCATCAGAGCAATCCTATCGCTGACAACATACTCTATCCATGAACTCATAGCTCTGTCCCTGTTTCACCCAAAGTAGACCCCCAGAAATGCAAATGCATCATGCACATATAAGAAAAAGTCTTGTCATTGCGTTTATTCATATACATGTATACCATGAGAAAATTTTATAAATGGTCTTTTCCTGGTACAAAACAGCCTATACATGCACAAAAGCTTTTATAAACTTGCCCCCCCCCCAAAAAAAAAAAAAAAAAGTTTAGAAATCCCTGCTCTAGGATTCTTATCCACTTTTAGTTTTTAATTTTTAATTTCTTATATGATTCGCTTTTAATTTTTTAGGTACCTCTTAATATAGCAACTAAATGATTTTTTAAATTTTTATTTATTTATCCTTTTTTTTTTCTTTTTTCTCATCCTTGTATCATGACTATTTGGCGTTATTTTCCTTTTTTAATTGATGTACACCGCACTGATGTTATAATCGAAGAGTGGTTTATATAAATAAACATAAACACTCAGTACATACTATATACTGCATTAATATATCTATTAAAGACCTGATATTGGAAATCTATACAGTCATAAGAACATAAGAACATAAGAAGTTGCCTCCGCTGAGGCAGACCCTAGGTCCATCCTGCTCAGCGGTCCGCTCCCGCGGCGGCCCATCAGGCCCATTTCCTGAGCAATGGTCTATACCTATCTATACCCCTCAATCCCTTTTTCTTCTAGGAATCTATCCAAACCTTCTTTGAAACCATTTAATGTTTTCTTGTCTACAACAGCCTCTGGAAGCGCGTTCCACGTATCCACCACCCTCTGAGTGAAAAAGAACTTCCTAGCGTTTGTTCTAAACCTGTCCCCTTTCAATTTCTCCGAGTGCCCCCTTGTACTTGTGGCGCCCCTTAATTTGAAAAATCTGTCCCTGTCTACTTTTTCTATGCCCTTCAGGATCTTGAAAGTTTCTATCATGTCTCCTCTAAGTCTTCGCTTCTCCAGGGAGAAAAGTCCCAACTGCTTCAATCTTTCGGTATATGGAAGTTTTTCCATTCCCTTTATCAGTCTAGTTGCTCTTCTTTGTACTCCCTCAAGTACCGCCATGTCTTTCTTGAGGTACGGCGACCAGTACTGGACGCAGTACTCCAGGTGCGGCCGCACCATTGCACGATATAGCGGCATGATGACTTCTTTCGTCCTGGTTGTAATACCCTTCTTAATGATACCCAACATTCTGTTTGCTTTCCTTGAGGCCGTGGCGCATTGTGCTGATGCCTTCAGTGTTGCATCTACCATCACTCCCAGGTCTCTCTCCAGGTTGCTGACCCCTAGTGATGTTCCCCCCATTTTGTATGTGAACATCGGGTTCTTTTTCCCCACGTGCATGACCTTGCATTTCCCCACGTTGAAGCTCATCTGCCATTTTTCGGCCCACTTTTCCAGCTGTGTTAGATCCTTTTGAAGATCTTCGCAGTCTTCCCTGGTTTGAGCCCTGCTGCATAGTTTGGTGTCATCTGCAAATTTAATGACCTCACACTTGATTCCCGCCTCTAGGTCGTTTATGTAGATATTGAACAGGAGCGGTCCCAGCACCGACCCCTGCGGAACTCCGCTCGTGACCCCTTTCCAGTCTGAGTAGTGGCCCTTTACGCCAACCCTCTGCTTCCTGTTTGCCAGCCAGACCTTGATCCATCGGTGGACCTCCCCTTGTACCCCGTGGTTCCATATCTTTTTAAGCAGTCTCTCGTGTGGCACCTTGTCGAAGGCTTTTTGGAAGTCAAGGTAAATGATGTCTATAGATTCCCCTTTATCCACCTGACTGCTCACCCCCTCAAAGAAGTACAATAAGTTAGTGAGGCATGACCTACCCTTGCAGAAGCCGTGTTGACTCGGTTTTAGCTGCCCATTTTTTTCGATGTGCTCACAGATGCTGTCTTTGATCAGTGCCTCCATCATCTTTCCCGGGACTGAGGTCAGGCTTACCGGCCTGTAGTTTCCCGGGTCTCCTCTTGCGCCCTTCTTGAAGATGGGCGTGACATTTGCTATTTTCCAATCCTCCGGGATCTCACCGGTTTTTAAGGATAGGTTGCATATCTGTCGAAATGGCTCCGCTATTTCGTTTTTTAGCTCCTTGAGTACCCTTGGGTGAATGCCGTCCGGACCTGGCGATTTGTCGCTCTTTAGTCTGTCAATCTGCTTAAGTACATCCTCTTGGCTTACTTCTAAATCGACCAGCTTATCATCTTGGTCTCTTATTACGATCTCCTCGGGTTCCGGAATGTTGGTTATATTTTCCATTGTGAAGACTGACGTGAAGAACTCATTTAACCTGTCAGCTATCTCTTTCTCTTCTTTTACTACTCCCTTTCTGTCACCATCGTCCAATGGTCCCACTTCTTCTCTCGTCGGTTGCTTCCCCTTGACGTATCTGAAGAACGACTTGAAGTTTGTTGCTTCCTCTGCAAGTCTCTCTTCGTATTCTCTTTTTGCTTTTCTAACCACTCGGTGACACTCCTTCTGGTGTTGTTTGTGCACTCTTTGGTTCTCCTCTGTTTGGTCTTTTTTCCATTTCCTGAACGATGCCTTCTTGTCGCTTATCGCCTTCTTCACTGCATTTGTTATCCACACTGGATTTTTCGTTCTATTTTTTTTGCACCCTTTTCTGAACTTGGGGATGCATAGGTTTTGCGCTTCGTGCATAGTCTCCTTGAGTAAGGTCCAGGCTTGTTCTACGGATTCCGTCTTCCCTATGTTGCCTTTGAGTTTCTTTCCCACTATTTTCCTCATGGCATCATAATTTCCTTTTTTGAAATTGAGTGCCGTCGTTGTGGTTCTTTTCCCCTTTGATGATCCAATTTCAAGCCTGCACTGGATCGTGTTGTGATCGCTGTTACCTAGCGGGGGTAATACCGCCACCTCCTTTGCTGGCCCTCCTAGGCCGTTGAAGATTAGGTCAAGAGTGGCATCGCCCCGTGTTGGTTTCGTGACCAGTTGCTCCATGAAACAGTCCCTCGTGACCTCTATGAATTTGGTCTCTCTTGCGCAGTTTGAGTGCCCAATACTCCAGTCTATCCCAGGATAGTTGAAGTCCCCCATCACCACCACACTTCCGCTTTTGCATACCTGCCTCAGTTCAGCTTCCAGCTCCTGGTCGATTTCTTCCGGTTGTCCAGGTGGGCGGTAGTACAGACCCAATTTA
Organism: Geotrypetes seraphini; assembly: GCF_902459505.1. NCBI lineage: Eukaryota > Metazoa > Chordata > Amphibia > Gymnophiona > Dermophiidae > Geotrypetes > Geotrypetes seraphini. Next base: position 184,038,530 of record NC_047087.1, read on the forward strand.
ATGTCTGCCCCTGCTCTTCCCTGTAGTTTAACCCATAGTGATTCCAAGCCATCCGCCCGTACTGTTGTTTCCATCTTGGCTGATGGTATGGAGTCTTTTATGTACAGCGCTATTCCTCCACCCTTTTTATGTGTCCTGTCTCTCCTGTACAGTTTGTACCCTGGTATGACCACATCCCATTGATTTTCCTCAGTCCACCACGTTTCTGTGACTCCAATTATGTCTAGGTCTTTATTGCTGGCAGTGATTTCCAGTTCTCCCATTTTGGCCCTCAGGCTCCTAGCATTTGTGTATAGGCAGTTTAAGACCCTGTTTTTTGTCCTCTCATTTTGTTTCCCTCGTGCTTTGGTACTCTTGCGGTTTTCTTCATGGTTTACCAGCCCCTGAGCTTCGTCCTCCTCCTGCTGTGTGTGTGTGACGTCCTCTGCCTGCTTCCCTTGCATCTCCTGCTCTCCTAATTCCCACTCAGTCCTGGGCTCTTTTACACAATGTCTTTGTCCCTCTGGTTCCTGTTGTTCTGTATTGGTGCCGCTTACCAGGTCCATTTGTACCCTCGATCCCTGCAAAGCATCTTTAGGTCCCTTTTCAAAACATAGACGCTCAGTCCCGAGTCCTCCTTTACAATGTCCCAGTTCAGTATCCTTGTCAGGTACTGATGTCCGATGTGTCGAGGTCAGGTCGACTATCGGCTTTCCCCTTCTCCTCAGTTTAAAGTCAGATTGCTTGTTGGATATACTACAGATAGGATTCAATGACGCCTATATTGTCTATGTAAGGATTTTTACTGACATCACTGCTTCATTTGACGTCAGTGATTATGTCATTCTTCTTTTGCGGCTTCACATTTTAGGATTAGGCGATACTGTATTCTGATTTTCCGTGTCATATTTGACAGAATGAGCTTAGCAGGTTAGAGCTGGTGACAAGGTTGTATTTTGCAACTTCTTGAGTCAGGGGTTCCTCGAGATTCTGCTGAACAGAAAATGTAAAAGAATTATTTTAAAGGGATTGAGAATATCTGACTGTCTGTCTGCCCATCTGTCCATCTATCTGGGAGTAGAATTACTCTCAGAAAATTTAATGGAATGGTATGAAACTTGACATGGGGATAAATCCAGTAAAATTCCACACTAATAAGGGAAACTGGGATTTTAAACTGCAGTATATTTGAAAAGGTTACTCAAGATTGTTTCACTTTGGGGAAAAAGAGGATTTTAAAGCACATTTAAGAAAAATATTAAGATTAAAAGTGAAGGGTGTGAGACTGGATTTTGCTGACTGATAGTGATTAGAAGAGAAGTTTCAAGAACTTTCTGGTGGAAGTTGTATCTCTAATAAATGTCAGAGAGAAATATGTTATGGGATAATGGATAACATAGCTGGTTTTAAGAAAGGTTTGGACAAATTCCTGGAGGAAAAGTCCATAGTCTGCTATTAAGATATGGGGGAAGCCTCTGCTTGCCCTGGATCGGTAGCATGGAATATTGCTACTCCTTGGGTTTTGGTCAGGTATTAGTGGCCTGGATTGGCCACTGTGAGAAGGGGTACTGGGCTTGATGGACCATTGGTCTGACCCAGTAAGGCTATTCTTATGTTCTTGTGAAACAATCAGAGCAAGTCTATAAATTATCACCAAGATGCAGATGCCAGAATAGGGCACACTACCTCCAGATTCTATATATGATAAGTGTAAATTCTTAGCGAAAAGCAAAAACCAAAAAACTGCAGACTATGTACAAGATGCAGGCACTGTTTATTTCAAACTCTAATGGTATATACAACCTTATTACCAACCGAGGGACCCGACACGGTCCGTGTTTCGGACAACAAACCTTCCTCAGGGGTCTGTGGTAAATAAGGTTTTGCAACAAACAGCATTAAAGGAAAAAACAAGTGCCCGAATGAGTGTAGTGCTGGACCCCTGAGGAAGGTTTGTTGTCCGAAACACGGACCGTGTCGGGTCAGGTTGTATATACCATTAGAGTTTGAAATAAACAGTGCCTGCATTTTGTACTTAGTCTGCAGTTGTTTTTTGTTTTTTGCTTTTCGCTTGGTTTTGCTGTAGTTCCTGTTGGATTTTTTCTCTTGTTTGAAGTGTAAATTCTTACACATGGATCTGAATTTATGCACATGGAGCAAGAATTTGTGCACAGTGTTACAGAATATGGAAGTTCCATGCCTAATTTAGGTGTGAGGATTTACACCAGATTCCGGATCGTGTACATCCTCATGCTTAAAAGTTAGGCATGGATCCCAACACTAAGTATTATTCTTCAAATGATGGCCAACTTGAAGATCCGTTTACAGAATGGTGTTTAGCACTCATTTTATTGGTCCTTAATGCCTATTTGATAATAGCTTCAGGGCACACCTAAGCCCTTATAGACTACTAGTGCTAAGCCACATTGGCAAGCCAAAGGTTAGGCATTCCTACTTATGTCAGGTCAATGGTTGGCATGTGCAACCATTACTAGGTGGAAAGCCCATGCTCTGCTCATGCGCCTATCTCCAAAGTAGGTGTGTTTAGGGGTGAAGGAGGACTTAGGCCTTTAAAACCCTGGCCTATAGTACAGGCGCCTAAGTTTTAAATTAGGCATAATTCTGTAACGGACGCCTAAGTGTGATTAACAAGAGATAGGCACCTATAGTCTAGGCACCCATCTTTTTAGATGCCATTTACAGAATTTCCCCCCTTAATGTGCAAATTAGCATATGTTAACTGCTTCCATATGTGTGCCAACTCACAGCACAGTGGTGTATCGGTTAGTGTACACTAATTCACGTGGTATAAGCATTTTATGTTACAGGGTAGAAACTAGATGGAGCATAGGTGGGGAATGAATATGAATAGCATAACAGCAAAATACAAAGCAGACCAAGTTTATTGAAGATACGTTAAGAACATAAAACACTCTCTAAAAGCTTTTAGAGAGTGGTTTATATTCTTAGGGGCTTCTAGGGAATGTTTTATGTTCTTATCTTCAATAAATTTTGTACAAGTTTTACCACATTGGTCAGCTTTGTTTTTTGCTGGACTGGATCTCGCCGATCTTGCAGATCGTTTGCCTGTTTATTTTGGGACAAAAATAGCATAATACAGTTTGTATGGAAAAATTGCCATGTGCTGTGAAATATGCTGTTAGCATGAGATCACTTGGCACCTACTCAAGAGAAGATGCTAAGAGGGGTATTTTCGATAGTGCATCTAAGTCCAACTTTGGACGTATCCCATAAGACACCAAATATCAGGGCATGGAAACAGCCATTTTCTAAACCGCTAGATGGCTATTGAATCGGTGAGTCCAATACATGGGAAAAACGAACTGATTCAAATTGATTCACTGAAGTGAATCGGTGAATTGATCCGAATCGGCAAATTGGGCAGCACTACTACACACCTGATGCTCTACTAGATTTCCCCTTACCAGATGCTGCTGTTCTAGAGCCAGATATGTACCTTTTTGTTCTATTTTTGTGTGGTGGAAGGGGGGTCAATGAGCACTGGGGGGAGTGTGGGGGTGTCTTACCTTGATGTATGCAGTGGTCATATGGTCAGTTTGGGCAGCCTAGTGGCATTTAGACGCTTCTAAAATAGGTCTAGCTTCGAATGTCTAAGTTACATCTAGGACGTCTTGCAAAATGTTTGAAGATCACTGCATGGCATCCAAGTCTAACCCATCCTTATGCACATCCAAAGCCCGCACATGACATGCTTCTACCATGCCCATCTTGAGTTCTGGACACATAGAGGCTGGGGCACCTCACTAGACGTCCAGAAAGGTGGTTTCGATTATCGGCATATGGACGTCCTGGCGATTAGGACTGCCATTACTGTGAACAGGTGTTGCTGAAGAAACTCATGTGAGAGGAAGCTAATAATTTCTCATAAAATCAGATAAACCATATTGAAAATGTAATTATCTGCTGGACAGGAAAGGCTGAAAAATTTGCGGCTGTACTCACTTGAGGAACGTAGGGAGAGAAGAGACATGATCGAGATGGAAGAAGAGATTCTCTTTCTCAAAGGACCCTCAGCCACAAGAGGGCATCTGCTCAAACTCAGGGGCGGGAAATTTAATGGCGACACCAGGAAATATTTCTTCACCGAGAGAGTGGTTGATCCTTGGAATGAGCTCCCGGTGCAGGTGATCGAGGCAGACAGCGTGCAAGAATTTAAGAGAAAATGGGATGCCCATGTGGGATCCCTTAGAGGGTTAAGCCAAGGGAACCAGTCACCAGGAGTGGGATCCCTAGGATAGTAGACTTGGGGGTGGGTCAGTAGAGTGGGCAGACCTGATGGGCTATGGCCCTTATCTGCCGTCATCTTCTATGTTTCTATGACAGAAAGCTTTGAGAGTGTAGCCAGAGGTAAACTTCATTCTCCAGGGAACTAGGCAACTTGGTGCATGAGTATCTCCTGACCATGATTTGTGGAGTTATAATGGTTGATAGCAGTCCCTAGGCTTAGGGCTGCCAGTCAGAAAAGGTGGTTAGTGTGTGAAATCTGATCTGCACTGGTAATCAAGGGTAAACAAAGCTCAGAAGGCAGCTGGAAACCCAGCCTTTCGGTTCCAGCAACTTCTAGAAACATGCAACGAATGAGACCCAGGCAGAGTTTGGATCTCTCTGAATGGTGGATTCAAAGAAACAAATGAGTGACATCATCAGAGGGGCCCTTAAGCTCATGCGTTGGGCAGGAGATTTGTCTTTGGGCAAATCTCCCCCAACCGATCATGATCCAGCCAAAACGGAGGATCCTTTGCTAGGAGATTTTATATTTTAAAGGAGTCAGGAGAAAGTCTGTACATAGGGCCTGTTTCTGTTGGAACTGTATTGTTTAAGGGTGCCTCTTGTTCCTGTTGGAAGAAGAAGTAAAAGTTGGAGTTTGTTTTCACAACTACTGGAGTAGTCTGCTTCATTTCAAAGAGAGAGAGAGAGACTATATGGAGAGTGCTTGACGCTGGTCCCGGTTCATGGCCCTACTATACAGAAAAATACTTTGTGTGGCCCCTTTCCAGCAGCTAGGTAGAAAAGGGGTTTACAAATGAAACCAGAGAAAATCTGGAAAAACATTTGGTTTAAGAACCAAAATTTAATCACAGCCCAGCAGTAGGCTGAATAGTCCTGCAAAGAGACAGCTTAACAAACATTAAAGGCTGTCTATAGGAGACTAAAAATGACTTTTTTAATGTAAGAGTTATAAATTACAAATTTGAAAGAAGTTCCTATACTATTTAGCCAAAAGTTTGAGATGGTGAAGCAGAAATGGTGCTTTGTTGAGTGAATCTGATGCATTTTGAGTGTGTGTTCTGCATGGAAATAGGTGGGAAGTGGGCAGATCAGGGGCATTCCTTTAAATTATGCAAATAATTACAAATTAGGGCCTAAATTTAGGCATTTGCAGCAGGTTTTCATTTGTGCATGTGGCCGCGCCTAGATTTAATTGTGTTTCCCAGGCATAAGCACTGTTCTATAAACCATGCCTAGCTTTAAGCATAGCTTATAGAATAGATTTTTTTTCTTACACCAATTTTTGAGGCATAATATATAGAATTTAGCCTACAGCATGCAGAGTCACCTACTTCAGGTCTGGCTGTCCTGAGTAAGCCAGGAGCTAAGGAGGGACAGGCCTAGCTAGTACGAGGATGGGAAATCACCTAGGACAGGCGCAGTCAATTCCGGTCCTTGAGAGCTAGAGCCAGGTCAGGTTTTCAGGATATCCACAATAAATATGCATGAGATGGATTTGCATCTCAAGGAGGCAGTGCATGCAAATCCATCTCATACATATTCATTGTGGATATCCTGAAAACCCGACCTGGCTCTGGCTCTCGAGGACCGGAATTGCCTACCCTTGATCTAGGAATACCAGGTGCTATAAGCTAAGGGGTCCTATGTTGGGCAGCAGCAACACAGTGGAGCCACACACACTGTGTGGGAGAAGGCAGTTGCAGACCACTCCTGGCTCTGCTGTGAAATATTACAGGGTGGTATGTGTTGCCATGAGTTGGTGGCTTACTCAGTGGCAAGATCCATCCATCCGTGCAGAATCATACAAGAAACATCTCTATCTAAAATCCCAATTGGTTCCTCATTGTGCAGTTCAGTCCTTGCATATGTCACAGCACGGTTCCCTAGTCGTGTCCTTGTGAATGGTGTGTTAGACTGCCAAGATGTTTGTGTGCCATCTCAGTAGCAACTCCTTGCTTATAGCATGTGTTACCTTTGGGTCTCAGGAGTTTGACTTTTCAAAAACAGGTGAAGGCATATCTTTTCTCAGAGATATGAGTCACTTTTTTTTTTTTTTTTTTGGGGGGGGGGGTTAATATAGATTATGTGATTCTATGATTCCTGATCTCTTATTGGTACCTGCTTGGTATTTAATAGGTAGACTATAAATGAGTTTTAAATACAAAAAAACAAATGCTTCCCACTTTTTCCCCCAGTCTCACACTCCCAAGAGTGAGCATGACTAACATACTCTGCATCGCAAAAGGGTGCCAGCTTAGCGAAAGGAAGAGAATAAAAATGCGTTGCCAGACTAATCAGCTTTTCATATCCTATGATCCCAATAAGCTGGGGATTCCAGTTGCCAAGAGAACCTTATTAAACTGGTGAAACAGGCTGCACAGCACTGCAAATAGCAGATGTCATGAAGGCAAGATCAGAAGTATGTCGGGATATAACATTTGTCCATTCCCTTTTGTTCAAGGAGATATAACCCCTGCCCCCTTTTACAAAACCGTAGCGCGGTTTATAGTGCCAGTTGCGGCGGTAACAGCTCCGATGCTCATATAATTCCTCTGAGGGTCAGAGCTGTTACTGCCATGGCTGGCGCTAAAAAAAAAACCCACTACGGTTTTGTAAAAGGGGGAGGGATAGGAAGCTGCAGCATGGTCTTCCAGTCAGCTCTACATCTCACTACTGCCTTGACCACTCGAACATAAGTGTTGCCATTCTGGGACAGACGTAGGCTCAACAACGCACTGTGGACTTAAAACTCAAAAAGCCACTACTATGCTTCAGGAATCTTGTAAAGGGGGAGAAAAAGCCTCAGACTGGTGCCTACTGCTAATTTGATAAGCATTCAGACTACTAAATCGGGTTGCCAGAGCAAAGGAGAAGAAGGCAGCGTGCTCTGGTAGCCTGACTGAGAGAGGGAGAGTCGGAGACACAGAGTTCTGCACAGGGGAAGGAGGCAGGAAGAAGCACAGGACTCGGGGAAGCGGCGAGAGTACGCTCCGCCCACCCCCACCGCGTCAGAGGCAGTGTCGGACTCCCCCTTGAAAGGGGGCAGAGCCAACGGTGCACAGCCGTTCGGCGCGCGGCGAAGGCAAGTGGCAAAGGCGCTCGCCTTAGCGAGAGCACCTTTGCGAAGGGCCTTTGAGAAGGGACAAGGCAACGGAGTAAGACAGAAGGGTAAAGAAGCGACAAGTACAGAAGGAAAGCACAGAAGGTAAGAAAGAGACAGACACAAAGGGCCAAGCCGTTCACACAAGTATAACAAGCAGGCAGAGGGAGAGAGTGAGAGAGAGGACACCAGCGGCTGGTAGAGAGAGAGAGGACCCCAGCAGCAGGTAGAGAGAGAGAGAGAGAGAGAGACACCAGCACAGAGCACCAACACAGAGAGAGAAGAGACAGAGAGGACACCACCAACAGGCAGTGAGCGAGAGGACACCAGAGACAGTTAGTGAAAGAAAGAGAGGGCACCAGCACAAAGAGAGAGTCAGGGAGGACACCAACAGCAGATAGGGAGAGAGAAAGGACACAAAGCGGGCACAAGTCACAAGTAATCTCAACTGATATCTTAAAGAAGGAACAACAATGGAAGCAGAAGGAAGCCAGAAGATGAGCTTTCCAGTGTTCTGCACAGACTGTCATATGTACGACTATCTCCCCTCGGGGAGACAGTCATATGTATGAAGTCGGTGTCAGGAACTGAAAAGCTTGAAGAAGGAGGTCAAGCGACTAGAGGACAAGATTCAGGAGCGAGAAGGATTTCACACCACGGAGAGACACATTGAGGAGGAAGTCAGGGAACTCGAGAGATTCATTGAAGAGGCATACAGGACGAAGGTGGAAGAGAACGAACTTCAGATGAAAGAAGCTACACGGATACCAACATGCAAGGGAGAGCAAGAAGAAGATTACCTCAAGGATGACACCCACAGAGGACTACTGCAAGAGGGGGAGATTTTGGCTAGTCGAGGCCCAAAAGAAGAAAGAGTGAAGTACATTGAGGACATTGACCTGAGACCGAAGCGAAAATTGAAGAGAGGAAAGTCAGCGATCCTAGTGGGAGACTCGATCCTTAGGCATGTGGACAGCCACATAGCAGGAGGGAGAGAGGACCGACTGGTGACCTGCCTTCCGGGAGCAAGAACCAAGGACATCGTGGACAAAATTGGAATGATCCTGGAAGGGGCGGAGACAGAAGAGACCGCTGTAGTGATCCACATCGGGACGAACGATGTCAGCAGGAGAGACTACAAAAGAAGCACGCTGTTAGAACAATTCAAGATTCTGGGAAGGAAGCTGAAGATGAGGGCCCAGAAGATAGTGTTCTCAGAGATCCTACCAGTACCGAGGGCAGATGTGAAAAGGCAGGAGGAACTACAATCAATAAATACGTGGATGAGGAGATGGTGTGAGGAAGAAGGATTCCACTTCGTGAGGAACTGGACGGCGTTCTGGGGCAAGAGCAAGCTCTACAGGAAAGATGGACTGCACCTGAGCGCAGCAGGAACTAGACTCCTAGCAAACAACGTCAAGAGAGGAATAGAACAGGCTTTAAACTAAGAAGAAGGGGAAAGCCGACAGTTGACAAAGGGTCGACGATTCGGAAGACTGTATCCTGTGAAGATACCGAGGGGAAAAATGGCTGGGAAGGAACAAGGGACAAACTGCAGGAGTCGACTAACCCAGAAGAAGTGGTTACAATGTCTGCAGCAAAAGAGAAGAAAATATGGACCGAAGCACAGGGAAAAGAAAGGACAGCAAAATACCTGGATATAAAGTGCATATATGCTAATGCAAGGAGCCTAAGAAACAAAATGGGGGAACTAGAAGCCTTGGCCAATGCAGAAGACATCGACATCATTGGAATCTCTGAAACATGGTGGAATGAGGAAAGCAAATGGGATACAGCACTACCGGGATATAAGCTCTATCGCCAGGACAGAACAGGACAAAAAGGAGGTGGAATAGCCCTATACATAAAAGAAGGCATACAATCCACACAAATGGACACAGCAGAGACGGCCAGCAAGCCGGAATCTCTATGGGTTAAAATACCGGGAAGGAAAGGGCCTGAAATAAAGATGGGCCTATTTTATCGCCCACCGGGGCAAACCAGAGATATCGATGAGGAAATGGAAGCCGAGATGAAGCGTGAATGCAAAAGCGGCAACACGGTTATTATGGGAGATTTCAACTACCCTGGGATAGACTGGAGGCTTGGAAGCTTGAAATGCGCTAGGGAGACAAAATTCCTGGAAGCTACACAGGATTGTTTCATGGAACAGCTTGTTAGAGAACCGACGAGAGGAAATGCCACTCTGGATCTAATCCTAAATGGGTTAAGAGGACCTGCAAAGGAAGTAGAAGTAGTGGGACCGTTGGGAAACAGCGATCATAATATGATCAAGTTCAAGGTTGAGGTAGGAGTGTCAAAAGGCAAGAGATCCATTGCGACAACTTTTAACTTCAGGAAAGGAAACTACGAAGCAATGAGGGAATTGGTAAGGAAGAAACTTAGGAACACTTCCAAAACATGGCTAACGGTAAATCATGCCTGGTCCTTCTTCAGGGACATGGTGAGCGAGGCGCAAAATCTGTATATCCCCAGATTCAGGAAGGGGTGTAAAAAGAATCGAACAAAAGACCCGGCGTGGATAACCAAAACAGTGAAGGAAACGATAGGGAATAAGAAAAAATCATTCAAGAAATGGAAAAAGGACAAAACTGAGGGGAACTGGAAAGAGCACAAGAAGCATCAAAAAGAATGTCACCGTGAGGTTCGGAAAGCCAAAAGAGAGTATGAAGAGAGGCTAGCCAGGGAAGCAAGAAATTTCAAACCATTCTTCAAATATATTAAAGGGAAGCAGCCGGCTAGAGAGGAAGTGGGACCGCTGGACGACGGAGACAGGAAGGGAGTGGTGAAGGATGAGAAGGTAGTGGCAGAAAGGCTTAACATGTTCTTCTCGTCTGTATTTACAAACGAAAACACGTCCAACATACCGGAACCTGAGCAATTCTTCAACGGAAGTCAGGCAGAAAAATTAACATCCATAGAAGTGAGCCTTGAGAACGTTCGTAGGCAGATAGAAAAACTAAAAACTGACAAATCCCCGGGTCCGGATGGCATACATCCAAGGGTTCTGAAGGAATTAAAGGAGGAGATAGCGGAACTACTGCAGCAAATTTGCAACTTACAAAACAGGCGAGATCCCGGAAGATTGGAAGATAGCCAATGTTACGCCCATCTTTAAAAAGGGATCAAGAGGTGACCCGGGAAACTACAGGCCGGTGAGCCTGACTTCGGTTCCGGGGAAAATGGCAGAAGCACTGATAAAAGAAAACATCGATCAACATTTTGAAAAAAATGAACTTCTGATAACCAGCCAGCATGGTTTCTGCAAGGGAAGATCGTGCCTAACGAACTTATTGCACTCTTCGAAGGGATCAACAAACGGATGGACAAAGGAGACCCTATAGACATCATATATCTAGATTTCCAAAAAGCCTTTGACAAGGTGCCCCATGAACGTCTACTCCGGAAACTGAAGAACCATGGGGTGGAAGGAGACGTACATAGATGGATCAGAAACTGGTTGGAGGGTAGAAAACAAAGGGTAGGAGTGAAGGGTCACTACTCCGACTGGAGGAGGGTCACGAGTGGTGTCCCGCAGGGCTCGGTGCTCGGGCCGCTGCTATTTAATATCTTCATAAATGATCTAGAAACAGGGACGAAGTGCGAGATAATAAAATTTGCGGACGACACCAAACTATTTAATGGAGCTCGAACTACAGAGGACTGCGAAAAGTTGCAAAGGGACTTGAACAAATTAGAAGAATGGGCGGCGAAATGGCAGGTGAAGTTCAACATTGAAAAATGTAAAGTATTACATGTGGGGAGCAGAAACTCGAGGTACAACTATACAATGGGAGGGATGTTATTGAATAAGAGTACCCAGGAAAGGGACTTGGGGGTAATGGTGGACATGACAATGAAGCCGTCGGCACAGTGTGCAGCGGCCGCTAAGAGAGCGAATAGAATGCTTGGTATAATCAAAAAGTGTATTACAGCCAGAACGAAAGAAGTTATCCTGCCGTTGTATCGGGCGATGGTGCGCCCGCATTTGGAGTACTGCGTCCAATATTGGTCGCCGTATCTTATGAAGGATATGGCATTAGTCGAGAGGGTTCAAAGGAGAGCAACACGTCTGATAATAGGTATGGAAAACCTGTCATATTCTGAGAGATTGGAGAAGCTGGGTCTCTTTTCCCTGGAGAAGAGGAGACTTAGAGGGGATATGATAGAGACTTACAAGATCATGAAGGGCATAGAGAGAGTAGAGAGGGACAGATTCTTCGAACTTTCGAAAAATAAGAGAACAAGAGGGCATTCGGAAAAGTTTAAAGGGGACAGATTCAAAACAAATGCTAGGAAGTTCTTCTTTACCCAACGTGTGGTGGACACCTGGAATGCGCTTCCAGAGGACGTTATAAGGCAGAGTACGGTACTGGGGTTCAAGAAAGGATTGGACAAATTCCTACTGGAAATGGGGATAGAGGGGTATAGATAGAAGATTACTGCACAGGTCCTGGACCTGTTGGGCCGCCGCGTGAGCGGACTGCTGGGCACGATGGACCTCAGGTCTGACCCAGCAGAGGCATTTCTTATGTTCTTATGTTCTTATACTATTAGTGTTACCCCATCGTCATAAAAATTCCCTCCTCCAAGTACCTTTAGTAATAAATATTTTTTCAATACTAAATACTTTTCAAATATTCAAGTATTTCAATAGATTTCCATCCACATGCGTTGGGAGCCCTACTCTAAACTCCTAAAGAACAGCTGTGTCGTGAGCGACCCTAAAATCGCTTCCTGCTAATGTAATTGGACTGCGACCGGATTGTGTTACTAATCCTGTTATGATAAACACTTATGTTTCCCAGCGCTGTGCTGGATCAGGCCCACGTGTCTTTCATACACACTGCTGTTCTTGTGGCAAGTCTGCTCAGCCAAAGCCGACGATGGCCAGTAAGCGTTTCGCTAAGCTACGTCAGGGACTCCTGGTCTTCACTAAAAAATGATCTATGAAGACATATTCTCAGTTCTCAAACAATGCAAATGAAAAGCAATGTTACTTACCGTAACAGTTGTTATCCAGGGACAGCAGGCAGCTATTCTCACTAGTAGGTGACGTCATCCAACGGAGCCCTGATGCGGACATCTCACAAGCATACTTGCTTGTAGAAACTCTTAGAAGTTTCGAGTTGCCCACACCGCGCATGCGCGAGTGCCTTCCCGCCCAATGCACCGGGTGTGTCTCCTCAGTTCAGATAGCTAGCAGAGAAGCCAACCCAGGGGAGGTGGGTGGGACGTGAGAATAGCTGCCTGCTGTCTCTGGATAACAACTGTTACGGTAAGTAACATTGCTTTATCCCAGGACAAGCAGGCAGGTATTCTCACTAGTGGGTGACCTCCAAGCTAACCTCAATGGGATGGAGGGAGAGTTAGCAACTTAGGAGAACAAATTTTGTAACACTGTTTGGCCAAACTGTCCATCCCGTCTGGAGAAGGTATCCAGACAATAGTGTGTGGTAAATGTATGAACCGAGGACCAAGTGGCAGCCTTACAAATCTCCTCAATCGGTGTCGATCTGAGGAAAGCTACAGAGGCTGCCATTGCTCTGACCTTATGGGCTGTGACTTTACTGTGAAGGGGCAATCCAGCCTGGGCATAGCAGAAAGAGATACAAGCCGCCATCCAGTTGGAGATGGTGCGCTTAGAGATAGGGCATCCCAACTTGTTCGGATCGAAGGAGAAGAAAAGTTGAGGAGAAGTTCTGTGAGGCTTGGTGCGTTCCAAGTAGAAAGCCAACGCACGCTTACTGTCCAGAGTGTGAAGAGCTGATTCTCCAGGATGAGTATGTGGCTTCGGAAAAAACAAAGGAAGAACAATGGATTGGTTCAGATGAAATTCTGAGACCACCTTGGGGAGGAATTTGGGATGAGTGCAAAGGACCACCTTGTCATGATGAAACACTGTAAAGGGTGGATCCGCAACCAACGCTTGAAGTTCACTCATTCGACGGGCAGAAGTGAGGCCAATGAGAAGCACCACTTTCCAAGTGAGATATTTCAGAGGAGCCTTGTTAAGAGGTTCAAAAGGAGGCTTCATAAGCTGAGAAAGAACGACATTGAGGTCCCAAACCACAGGAGGCGGTTTGAGGGGAGGATTGACATGGAAAAGTCCTTTCATGAATCTGGAAACCACAGGATGTGCAGATAGAGGTTTCCCCTGAAGAGGCTAGTGGAAAGCAGCAATTGCACTAAGATGGACTCTGATCGATGTAGACTTGAGGCCAGATTGAGACAGGTGCAAAAGATAGTCCAAAACAGAGGACAAGTGGGCATGTTGAGGCTCCTTGAGCTGAGAAAAACACCAAGTAGAGAAGTAGTCCATTTCTGGGAATAGCACATTCTAGTAGCAGGCTTGCTTGAAGCTTCCAAAACATCCCGCACAGCTGGTGAAAACTGAAGGGAAGTTACCCTGAGAGGAACCAAGCTGTCAGGTGTAGCGACTGCAGGTTGGGATGAAGCAGAGATCCCTGATGCTGCATAAGCAGAGATGGAAACACTGGCAGAAGGAAGGGCTCCTTGCTCCTGAGTTGCAGAAGAAGGGAGTACCAAGGTTGCCTGGGCCACCGAGGAGCAATCAGAATCATAGTGGCCCGGTCGGACTTGAGCTTGACCAGAGTCTTTTGAATGAGAAGAAACGGAGGAAACGCATACAGAGATTCCCCCAGTCCAGAAGAAAATCATCCGCCTCGAGACAATGAGGAGTGTAGATCCTGGAGCAGAACTGAGGCAGTTTGAAGTTGTGGGGAGCTGCAAAGAGGTCTATCTGAGGCATTCCCCACAGAGAGAAGATTTGATGAAGGGGCGTGGAATGGAGAGTTCATTCGTGAGGCTGGAGAAGATGACTCAAGTTGTCCGCCAAGGCATTGTCCGCCCCCTGAATGTAGACAGCTTTGAGGAAGGTGTTGGGCGAATCGCCCAATCCCAAACTTTCAGAGCTTCCTGACAGAGGGAGGCCGATCCTGTGCCTCCCTGCTAGTTGACATAATACATGGCGACCTGATTGTCCGTACGAATGAGGACCACCATGTCATGAAGCAGATGCTGAAAAGCAGTGAGAGCATTGAAAATCGCCCTGAGTTCCAGAAGATTGATATGGCACAGATGATCCGCACTCGTCCAATAGCCCTGGGTGCGGAGACCGTCCAGATGAGCCCCCCAAGCATAGTTCGAGGAGTCGGTCGTGAGGACCTTCTAATGGGTAGGCATGTGAAACAGCAAACCTCTGGAAAGATTGGAAGAGAGCATACACCAGCGAAGCGACTGCAGCAGACCTGAATGTGACGAGTCAGAGGGTCAGAGATCTGCGACCATTGAGAAGCCAGGGTCCACTGAGGAATCCGCAGGTGAAGTCTGGCAAAAGGAGTCACGTGAACCGTAGAGGCCATGTGGCCCAGGAGCACCATCATGTGTCTCGCCGAGATGGACGGGCGAGAAGAGACTGAGTGACAAAGATGAAGAAGAGCCGCCAGGCGCTGAGGAGGAAGGAACGCTCTGAGTTGAATAGTATCCAGAACAGCTCCGATGAAGGAAAGAGTCTGTGAAGGTTAAAGATGGGATTTTGGAAAGTTGATCTCGAATCCCAGACTCTGCAGAAACCATATTATCCTCTGAGTGGCCCGGACGGCCCCCTGAGACGTGGAATCCTTGATGAGCCAGTCGTCGAGGTAGGGAAACACCTGCAGACCATGGTTCCTGAGTGCTGCGGCCACCACAACCAGGCACTTGGTGAAGACTCTGGAAGACGAAGCTAGGCCGAAAGGAAGCACTCTGTACTGAAGATGAAGGTGTCCCACCCGAAATCTGAGGTATTGACGGGAGGCCGGATTGATGGGAATATGAGTGTAGGCCTCCTTGAGATCCAGGGAGCATAACTAGTCGTTCTGCTCGAGGAGGGGATAGAGAGAAGCCAGGGTCAACATACAAAACTTCTACCTGACCAGGAACTTGTTGAGCACCCTGAGGTCCAAAATAGGACGCAGGTCGCCCGTCTTCTTTGGAACAAGGAAGTACCGGGAGTAAAAACCCTTGTTCTGTTGGTCCACAGGGACCAGCTCGATGGCACGATGCCGGAGAAAAGCCTGAGCTTACTGAAGAAGAAGGGCGGTCTGGGTTAAGTTGGAAGGATACTCTCTTGGAGGATGTTCCGGAGGAACATGATGGAACTGAAGAGAGTATCCCTCTCTTACGATGGAAAGGACCCAGAGGTCAGTGGTAATAGTCGTCCATCGATGGTAAAAATGATGGAAACGATCTCCGATGGGAAAGAGCGGGGAGGGCAGAACGATGGAAGTTATGCTCCCTACGAGACAGTCAAAAAGGCTGGGGAGCCTTGGGGACAGCAGAAGGTTAAGGCTTTTGTTGGGGCTGGTTTATCAGAGGTGCTGCCTCTTCACAGGTGGGCGGATGGTGGGGGCCTGCTTCGGCGGGTAGCACCTCTGATAAATCATAGGCGGACGAGACCGACGAGAGATAGCAGGCTTGAGCTTCTGGCGGAGAATAGATTGAAAAGATTTTTCATGTTTGGACAGCTTCTCCGTCGCCGCCTCTATTGACTCGTTGAAAAGGTCCGCTCCCGCACAGGGAACGTTCGCTAGCCTGTCCTGGAGGTTCGGGTCCATATCAATGGTCCGAAGCCACGCCAAGCGTCTCATGGCCACCGAACAAGCAGCAGCTCTGGCCGAGAGTTCAAAAGCGTCGTAAGACGATTGCATCATCAGCAAGCGGAGTTGGGACAACGACACCAGTACCTTTGAGTACTCGAAGCGAGCCTGAGAGTCCAGATAGGGCAAAAACTTTTGAAGAATGGAGAGAAAAAACTCAAAATAGGTCGCAAAATGAAAACTGTAATTCAGGACTCGAGAAGCCATCATCGAGTTCTGGTAGATGCGCCTGCCAAATCTGTCCATGGTTTTGCCCTCCCGGCCAGGAGGAGTGGAGGCATAGACCTAGGAGGGATGAGACCGCTTCAGGGAGGATTCAACCAATAGGGACTGGTGAGAGAGCTGCGCCCCGTCGAAGCCCTTATGGTGCACCTTATAGCATCCAACTTCCCTGGGACCGCAGGGATGGAGTATGGAGTCTCGAAGCATCTCATGAAAGTCTGGTCCAGAAGCTTATGTAGAGGCAGACGGAGAGACTCAGCAGGAGGTTGGGGAAGATGCATCGTCTCCAGATATTCCTTAGAAAACTTGGAACCCGAATCCAGGGGGATGTCCAGATCCACCGCCATCTGCCTCAGGAAGGACAAGAATGACAACTGGTCCGCCAGGGCCGGGCCTCGAGACGGGCTCGAAGAAGATGAGGTGGCCTGGTCCGCCGAGGCCAAGGACCGGCAAGGGGAGAACGAACCCCCTCAGTCCTCGTGTTCTGGCATAGGAGGAGGAGGCGAATACTCCGGTGAAAACTCCCGAAAAGGTTGCTTACGACGAGGCGAGGCATGTCTTGATGAATGCCTCGATGAATGCCTCGATCGACGACCGGAGCTGTGTCGAGAAGCAGACCTCGAGCGTCGAGGCGAGCGAAGCCCAGACGAGGCAGCCACCGAGTAGATGGGACTGGAGGCTGTGGATCGAAGCAGCAAAGGCTGAGACGAAGCCTCCCAAGGCGGTCCCCAAGGCTCGAGGCTCAGCATCGAGGAGGAAGTCTCCGGTCCAGGCAAGCCATGCATCGAGGGTATCGGTTCCAAAGGTGGCATGGGCAAAGACTCTGCTCCTTGCGAAGCATGCCCCGAAGCCAGACCAGACACTCGCCAAGACTCTGCTCCCAGCAGTGAGAATGTGCGCCAAGGAGGCACTGGAGTTAGCTCGACCTCGCGGGAGGGCTTCCGCGTGCACAGGCTGGATCTGGGAGAGAAGTGTCGGCCCAATCTTAGTAAAGAGCTCGACAAATCGCTTCTCCATCATGGCATGGAACGAAGCCGGCAAAGAGGGATCCGCATCAGCAATGGGACCTCCCGCACGGACATCGCTAACTCGGCCGCCAGGGGGCTTGGACTTAGAAGGCGTGGGCACCTTGAGCACCACTGGAGGAATGGGAGGCTGCGCTACCTGATCTGAGGAGATAGCGGAAGGCACCGCAGCAGTCGTCGGAGTCAGAACCGGCACGAACGAGGCAGGCTTGAGCAGACTCGAGGCCGAAGATGTTGAAGCGGAAGTCGAAGGTGTGGCGCTCTGCGATGAGGGCAGCTCCGGGGACGCCTCCATGCTAAACAGCGACTCCCACAAAATACAGCGACGCTTAAACGCACGTGCTGTAAGTGTGGAGCAAGGCCGGCATGATTTCGGAAGATGTTGAGGCCCCAGACACTGAAGACAGAGTCGATGAGGGTCCGTCAACGAAATTGCGCGCTGGCACTTGACACACTTTTTAAAACTGGTAACAGGCCGGGACATAGGCCGAAAAAGCTTCGCCGCAAGATCGAAGCCGCGGGGCCATGGCCCCGCAGCCTGCCCGGTTGAACGATCGAAAGAAATTTTTTTTTAAAACAAGAAAACGCAACGTGAGCCAACGATAATGAGCTCAAAAAAACCTCAAAACCGCGGGCACAGAAGGCACAAGTGAAGGAACTTCACGCAGAGAGTTTTGAAGACAAACTTCTCAGCTCCGCGGAAGAGAAAGAACTGAGGAGACACGCCCGGTGCATCGGGCGGGAAGGCACTCGCGCATGCGCGGTGTGGGCAACTTGAAACTTCTAAGAGTTTCTACAAGCAAGTATGCTTGTGAGATGTCCGCATCGGGGCTCCATTGGATGACGTCACCCACTAGTGAGAATACCTGCCTGCTTGTGCTGGGATAAACATACAATCTTTTAAAAAACCTCCTGTCTTCAGAACAGATACCAAATACTCACATCGGCACTTTTTGCTAAGGTGCGCTAGCATTTTTAGCGCATGCGGGAGATTGCCGCACGCTACGCTTCTAGAACTAATGCTAGCTCAATGCTGGCATTAAGGTCTAGCGCACGTGGCAATGTAGCACGCGCTATTCCACACGTTAAAGTCCTGGCACACCTTAGTAAAAGGAGCCCTTAATCTCTGTGCTCACAGGCATTGCAAACATGGCTTCCTTCAGAAGAGGATTTGCACTAAGGGTATTTGAGGTTTTTTGGATTAAGTGACTTGCCCAGGATCATAAGGAACAGTGCGGGTTTGTACCCCAACCTCAGGGTGCTGAGGTTAACCCCTACACAGGGCAGGATCAACCAATAGGCCAAGTAGGCACGTGCCTAGGGCCCAAAATGGTCAGGGGGGCCCAATTAAGGAGGGCATCAACATTGTTTTTTCCAAACGGCGATGGGCCCCTCCAGCATCGATTGGCAACGTGGACCCCGAAATCGGCAACGCAGACCCCCCCATCGACGGAAAGTAAGACAAGCAATCAACGTGGGTAAGAAAGGCAACGGGAACTGTAATTATGCAAGCGCTGCTGCTTGCTCAAAGCTTCCCACTGACGCAGCTTCCTGTTTCTGCCTGGGTGCATGGTGGGGTGGGGCGGGGCAGGGGGCCCAGTGTACTTGTGTGCCTTGGGGCCCTCGACAAATTAATCCTGCCCTGCCCCTACACTACACTCTCCACACACTGTGCAGTTCTATAGTATGGGGCATTCCTACTGCTTAACTAAAACATGACTGTCACTCAGCTCCCCCAAACTGTGTGTCCAGGTTGCTCCCTCATAATTTAGTGCCAATTCACACTTGAGTGAATTGACTGCCTAATAGCGACCCGGGAATGGGCAAAAAGCAAAATGAAGATTTTACGGGTTCCTAACAAAAGTGGACAGTTACCTGACTTCAAATACCATTTGGGAAGTATGAACTCCTCCTACAAAAGCAGGTCATGAATCCTGGGATACTGCTAAACTCATTTAGGGATTTTATTGCTACTAGTAATCATTTCCCGTCGCAGCCAGAGATAAAAAAGCCTAACATAAAAGGGGGGAGGGGAGGTTTTTTTGTAGGATTAAGTGGCTTGCCCCAGTGGCGTACCTAGGGTATGTGGCACCCGGGGCCCATCATTTTTTGACACCCCCCCCCCCCCCCCCCCCCCATCATGTAAAATTTTTTTTTTTTTTTTTTTTTTGCAATAACCATGAAATGGAATAAATGGTCAGAATAGAAACAGGCAGTGAAAATTTTCTTTTTTTTTTTTTTTTTTTTTCCAAAGTATTTTTATTGAGAATGGCAAAAGGTCCAGACAAGCAACCATGGTCTGTACAGAAACTTATACATTATCAAAAAGAACACAGAATGAGAGTAACAGCAACAACAAGCATGAACAAGCCTCTCCCAAGAGAAAATTGCCAATGAGAGGCATAGCAATACACAACAAAAGGCCAAAACTTGGGGCAAGCAAACAAATCCCACCCCAGAACCCACAAGAATAATAAGCCGGACTAGACCCTCAGCCATATTTTATAATGAAAAAAACCCCCACAAGCAACAACACCCAGACCGCTCACCAGACACACCAATCCGCACAACAAGCACCCAAGAAACACCCAGCCACCACCCAGACAAAACTACCAGACACACCTACCCCACCAAGCCCAGACCCAACCCCCCCTCCCCAGAGAGTGCAAGCGCAAAGTGGACCGTGAAAAGGGCAGCTGCAGAAGTGGAAAGCCCCAGATAAGTAGGTTAGCTAAAGAAAGCCCACAGATAGAAGAAATCAGGATAACAGAAGTTCCAACAAATGCTCCCACAGAAAATTTTCTTTTATTGAACCTCATTTATGTAACCATTATTCCAAACATAACATAACATAAATTATGTCTGAATTGTCATGACATCAGAAGTACATATGGAGTAGTTGCAGGTGATGCTTGGGACAGTTCTGATTATGTTAGTTTGGTTTTATGTGTTTTTTTAATAGAAGGGTTTTTATTTCTTTTTTTAAGGTTTTGTAGTTTGTGGTCGAGGTCAATAGGTTGTAGAGTTGGGGGTCAAGTGTTGCAGCTCGAATGGCTAGGAGGTTGTCGAACAGTTTTTTTCTTTGACGTTTTTGGTTGGAGGGTGTGTGAATGGTGCGTGAGTTCTCCTATGTCTGTTTGAAGTGGATTGAATTATTTAGCTGAAGAAATTAGTTACCCCCCCCCATTCCACACACATTAATTCTCTTCCATTTTTGTTCCCATTATAAAAAAACACTGATAAGTTCCCAGGAAAAAAATACATTAAAATAAGAAGTGAAAACAAAGGCCCCTACAGATGAGAACATAACATAAGAATAGCCTAACTGGGTCACACCAATGGTCCATCATGCCCAGTAGCCCATTCTCATGGTAGCCAATAGTGCTGCCCGATTCAGAGAAAAATATTTCATTCGATCCGATTCACCCTGTTGAATCGATTTTTCGATTAGATTCACTGTTAATGACACCGCTTTTTAAGTTTAAACAAAGTATAACAATAAATTTCACAACAACAATAAATTTCACAAAGTACTTAAAAAAAAAAAAAATCACATTTTTCCATTAAAGCAGTTCTGGAGACATTTGCTTGAACAGTCTTTTTTCCCAGTCCATAAGCAAGCAATATGAAAAAGATTTCCTTAATTATCTACTCAAACATTTTTGCTATTTACTTTCATTGTACCTATACTATTATTCAGTAGAAAAAATGGACTTAACTGTGCAGGAAATGAATCTCCTCATACACCCACCATATAGTGCAAAAATGTGCAAAGGTCTGTTTTTTTCTTTCGATCACTACATAGCCTAATGCCACACAAGCAGCGCTGTTACAAACATATTCTGAAGGTCAATGCTAAGGTTGACAAAGTTTCCTTCCTTGGACCAGAAGGAGATACTGACAAACCACTGGAAGAGATTCTAAAACAACTACCCAGAAATAACACCCAAAGACCCACTCAGTGTGTGAACCAGTTGAGTGGAGTGGACTAACTGGGGGTGGAAATGGGCCCAGAGTTTGCTCAGCAGAATTTCCCAGACTACCTCTTCCTCTCAACACACTGACATGCTACCACCACCACCAACACTAGGAACACCTCACCGAGTATGCCAGCAATGCTTATAAACTTTATAAAACACATTATTATATTTTCTTATAAAGCATATATTTTAACTGAACTCAGCCTTGCCATTCACAAAAATAGAAAAGTTCCCATTTCAAGCTGTCTCATGTACACTTTTCAAATCTAACATATTGTAATCACAAAACAGAAAATAAAATTATTTTTTCTACCTTTTGTTCTCTGATCAATATTCAAATCTTGTTGGTCCCAGGCTCTTGTTGTCTTGCTTGCCAGGGTCTCCTTTCTCCGTGCTAACCATCCGTCTGCCATCTCTGTTCTCCCCTTCCGTTTCCCTTCCCTCTCCCGGAGATCTGGCATCTTTCCTTTTTTTGTCTCCATCCACAGATTCACCTTTTCTCAACTCCCCACCACCCCAGGATCCACCATCTCTCCCTTTCTGTTCCCAACTATCCTCCTATCCAGTATCTCTATCCCCCCTCCACACCATCCCCTGTTTCCAAGTTCTCTCCCTTTCTGTTCCTTCCCTCCCTAAATCCCATTATGCACCATCTCTCTCCCACTCCTCTGTTTTTAGACCCATTATTTCTAACCCCCAAAGTCTGGCATATGCATGTATCTTTGAACCCCCCCTTCCCTCTCTCCCTCTGTGTACTTTTACACCAGGACCCCCCCTCCCCCGAAGGTCTGTCCCCCCTCCGAAGGGCTACACCCCACCCCTGAAGACCTGCACCCCCCGAAGGACTTTACCTCCCACCCGAAGGTCTGTCCCCCTCTGAAGGCCTAAACCCCACCCCTGAAGGACTGCACCCCCCCCCGAAGGCCTGCACTCCCTTGAAGGTCTGCACCCCCCCGAAGGCCTGTCCCCCCCTTGAAGGCCTGTCCCACCCCCTTGTAGGCCTGTCCCCCCCTTTAAGGCCTGCCTGCCTGCCTTTCCCCCCCTTGAAGGCCTGTCTCCCCCTTGAAGGCCTGCCCCCCCCTTGAAGGCCTGCACCCCCCCTTGAAGGCCTGTCCCCCCCCTTGTAGGCCTGTCCCCCCCCTTGTAGGCCTGTCCCCCCCCTTGTAGGCCTGTCCCCCCCTTGAAGGCCTGCCTGCCTTTCCCCCCTTGAAGGTCTGCACCCCCCCGAAGGCCTGTCCCCCCCTTGAAGGCCTGTCCCCCCCCCTTGTAGGCCTGTCCCCCCCTTGAAGGCCTGCCTGCCTTTCCCCCCTTGAAGGTCTGCCCCCCCCCGAAGGCCTGTCCCCCCCTTGAAGGCCTGTCCCACCCCCTTGTAGGCCTGTCCCCCCTTTAAGGCCTGCCTGCCTGCCTTTCCCCCCCTTGAAGGCCTGTCTCCCCCTTGGAAGGCCTGCACCCCCCTTGTAGCCTGTCCCCCCCCTTGTAGGCCTGTCCCCCCCCCTTGTAGGCCTGTCCCCCCCTTGAAGGCCTGCCTGCACTTTCCCCCCTTGAAGGCTGCACCCCCTTGAAGGTCTGCACCCCCCCAAAGGCCTACACCCCCCCCCGAAGGTCTGCACCCCCCTGAAGGCCTGCCTGCCCCCCTTGAAGGCCTGCACCCCTTGAATGTCTGCACCCCCCCCCCGAAGGCCTGTCCCCCCTTGAAGGCCTGCCTGCCTGCCTGTCCACCCCCCCGCCCCCTTGAAAGCCTGCTTGCCTGCCCGCCCGCCCCACCCTGAAGGCCTGATGCCCCGACCCACCCCGAAGGACCGCTCGCCCCCCTGGCCTCCCCGCACCACCTATGAACAGCCGCAGCAGGATCGCGAAGTCAGCGTCGGGTACCAGCCCTAAGGGGGTGTTCCCGGCCTTGCCGTTCAGTCCCCCGCCACCCCCGAAGGACCGCTCGCCCCCCTGGCCTCCCCGCACCACCTATGAACAGCCGCAGCAGGATCGCGAAGTCAGCGTCAGCGATCCCTGCTGCTTCCTGCGCCACGGTCCCGCCCCTCCTCTGACGTCAGAGGAGGGGCGGGATCGCGTCGTAGGAAGCAGCGCAGGGATGCTGACGCTGACTTCGCGATCCTGCTGCGGCTGTTCATAGGTGGTGCGGGGAGGCCAGGGGGGCGAGCGGTCCTTCGGGGGTGGCGGGGGACTGAACGGCAAGGCCGGGAACACCCCCTTAGGGCTGGTACCCGGGGCGGCCCGCCCCCCCCCGCCCCCCCTAGGTACGCCACTGGCTTGCCCTTACAAGGAGCTACAGTGGGAATTGAATGCAGTTCCCTAGGATCACAGTCCACTGTCCTACCCATTAGGCTACTCATCACTTACTGTGAGTATAATATAAACTGCTGATACAAACATGCTTGAATAACATGCTTCATAAATACTTATATTGCAGTTAAAGTTATGTCAAGCGAAGCATTTTCGATCCCCTCACAATCCATGTTGTGTTTCTCTCTTCCAAGCTGAGAACTACTGTCTTAGTCTATTTCAGATAACGAGAAATAAAGTCACGTTCAGGGAGACTTAAATCCTCTACCCTCTCCAAGGCAGGGGCACATTCCTGCCATGTGTCAGCATGGAGACTAAACATTAAGCTTTCCAAGAACAAACTAGCTCTTCTTACAGATGAAATGGAAAAAGTAAGTCCGGGGATAGAAAGACATATAAAGTCAGTGCCTTTCTCGTCTTCATCTTAAAATAACATTGGATCTGTACTGTAAGAGCAGTAGTGAAAATGAGAACTTAATATTGGAGGGAATGGTTAGTACATAGGATACATAAAAACAGAGAACTCCTCCCCCCCCTTCCCCCTAAACCATCAGATGATGGAAGCTCAAGAAAATAATTTATAATAGTTGACATTTTGTTGGAGACTGAATTGTTTGACCTTAAAGCACGTGGAATTAGCTGTACTAGGAATTAACCACTGCCTCACCAGCAAGCAATGTTTAACTCAGGGGTTTCAAAGTCCTTCCTTGAGGGCCGCAATCCAGTCGGGTTTTCAGGATTTCCCCAATGAATACGCATGAGATCTATGTGCATACACTGCTTTCATTGTATTCTAATAGATCTCATGCATATTCATTGGGGAAATCCTGAAAACTCGACTGGATTGCGGCCCTCGAGGAGGGACTTTGAGACCCCCGGTTTAACTATTTTGAGCTAGGAAATTTGCAAAGGTGGAGAAAGAGAGAAAAGGCTGGAGAATGTGTTACTTTCTCAACTAGGATTTGGAATTCCTTGCTTAAATTGGAGTTAAATTATAGAAGATTTAGAAAGAAACCGAAAATCTATTTATTTACTTGTTATTTAGGCGACTGTTCATTTTGGTAGAATTTTAAGATGTCTAAATCGGTGGCGCCTGCAAGACTGGATGCCAGCCACGTGTCAATCATGCGTAGACACTGTTAACAGACTCACGGCTAAAAAACTTAGACACCTGCAGCGTAGGCCAGCATTTTACTTAGTTCTTTAGTCTTAGTTCTTTAGTGAATTGCACCTGCTGGCGTCTAAGTCCCACTCTACCCCTAACCACATCCACTTAGATATAAGGCGCCATTAAGCATCCTGCGGTAGATGTGTTAATGGCGCCTACACTGTAGACGCCTCCCAGTGCCTACTTTTTTGTAATGAGTTCTTCATTGGTTTTAAATAATGCGGTCAATTACCACACCAATTAAAGCTAATTAAAACCAATTATAACAATTAAGTTAGGCAGCAATAGGGTACCTACTGCTATCTAACTTATGGTGCCGTTTATAAAATATGGCCCTGAATTTTTGTGCATCTCAGTTTAAGCTACTGGTTACTTTTACTATAATCCAAATTGAACTTGGAAGGTAAATGTGGAATATAAATACAGTATACTGTAGTTGTAATGGTAATTGTAAAATGAGGCAGTCTAAAAAAATTGAATAATTACTGCAGCTCATTTTGTACCGTTATAGAATAATGATGTAGTGTAATATTGATGTTCCTAACATTTAGGCATTAGCACTCTTGTCAGCTACAGTGCTGGTGTGAGTGTGAGCACCTTAATGCAGCGACTATCTATGTAAGCTACAGTAAACATATCCCTCCAGGAGCACAACCAGTAGCCCTGAAGTCTCATGAAAGCTACTAACAATACCTGTGTTTTCTGAATAAACCAACTTACCCTCTGTATATAAAGCTACATTTTGCCTAGAATCAGCATCCAAACTGTTGCACAGAATTTAGTTGTTGTGCCTGCAGCACAACAGAGTTCATCTTATCCAGGGTCTAACCAGTTTTGCCATTCCACCCCTCCTCCCCATCCCATTGAGGATGGTCTCAGGACTTAAAGATCTCCCATATGAAGAACGTCTGAGCAGACTGCGCTTATATTCTCTCAAAGAGCGCAGAGATAGGGGGGACATGATAGAAACATTCAAATACGTCACGCGCCGCATTGAAATGGAGGAAGAAATCTTTTTTCTTAAGGGTCCCACGGCGACAAGAGGGCATCAGCTAAAACTTAAGGCGGGAAGATTTCATGGTGACACCAGGAAATACTTCTTCACCGAAAGAGTGATTGATCGATGGAATGGTCTTCCACGCCAGGTGGTCGAGGCCAGTAGCGTGCTCGACTTCAAGAGATGAAGGGACAACAGATGGGGTTGCTACAGAGTTATGCTTAAAAGATAGATTCTCAAGGGAGGGAAGGTTCTTGAGTGGGCAGACTTGTTGGGCTGCTGGCCCTTTTCTGCCGTCATACTCTATGTTTCTGTTTCTATGTTTCTATGTTTAAGTGGGAGCTCCACCTCTGTCCCAGGGACACTTGCCTTTGTGGAAGCCATCTTGCAAATACAGGCTTTGCAAGTTAAGTGGGTTTTCACAGAATAGCACTTAGATGACATGCTTACACTTACACATGTAAATGTGCACATCCCTGTATAAATAAGGGTAAATTCCGTAAAGAAGGTACCACCATTTATACATCAGACATACACAGTCTATTCTACAGATGCAAACAGACAAAACTTGGATCCTAGTCGGGACTTTCCTGGGATTCCTAAATACAAGTACTTTGGGACTTTGCATGATCTTATTGCTCAAGGACTTATGTTGAACTATTGTTGTTTACCTTAATAAATGTAACTGTTAGTTGGAAATAGTCATCTCACTCGTCTCTTCTATTGTGCCTATTCTACAGGTGGGCATAAACATGGGTAGAATCTGAACAGGGTGCACAACTTACAAAATATGGTAAGTTACACGCATATGTTGTGCAACTAGGCATAAGTATTTAGACCAGCTCCATGGCTGGTGTAAATATTTTACGTTTCAAGTTTATTTATTATGCCACCCATAAATCACCTTATCTAAGTGGTTTACATATTAACTAAAACCATAGTAAGGTAAGGGGATGGGCAAGACACAGAAGGCTTCCTAAGATACCATAAGTTAAAAAAAAAAAAAATCAATATACTGTAATAATCACTAAAATGAGTCTAAGAAACATAAGGAAGAGAGAATGTGATAGAAGTTGACAAAAACAACTGATGGGCTCCAAATTGTGAGATCATGAATGCATTTTGGAATAAAAATCCAAATCGCGTTCAGGTACATGGAAAAGCTTTTACAGAAAGCCTTTCCATGTACAGATTTTAGAACTGTTTTGAATTTTTTTTAAAAAGATAATTCAAGGCAACTTTCCAATGAAGTTGAATTCCAAAGGGTTGGTGCAATGACATCAAAACATGATGTTCTAGCTAAATGGGAATGAATTTTGAGATGACTAGGGACTACCATAAGATTTTGCTGTGATGACCTATGAGTATGATAAGGTGAATATGGGATAAGAGATTGGTAGAGGAAGAAAAGTAGCCTAAAGTAAGTACCATAATTTGGTGTACCAGAACCAACGTTTTAAAAATTAATTGGAATGAATCGGCAAATGTAAAAGGTTTAACTGAGCAAATTTGATGTAGAACAATTAAAGTATATTTGACCACATTACCCCTCTCTGTAGATCATTGACTTCTTATTGCAATGTCCTCCTAAGAGCATGATAACATTTAATATCTTGAAGATTACATAATAACATATCCCATAAGTCAGGGCCACTTACTATTAAAGATCTCTGTCTAGAAGTAGTTTTTTGACAAATTAATACAGAAGGTGCGTTTAATCTGATGTCCTGCAAAGGCCTCAACCCCCTTAGGGTAAATATAAAGAAATCATGGTGTGAATGAATTCTGGAGCCTGACCACAGAGAATCCTAAAAACAAACATTAACAATTTAAAATGTATTCCTGCCCTCACCGGCAGCCAATGCAACGTAACTAAAAAAGGACTAGCAAAGTCAGTGAACCTGCCCCCTAGTACAGGGGTTGGCAACCTTTTTAAAGCAAAGAGCCAATTTATCCTAAAAATTTGACCCAAGATTTGCAAAAAGCCACAATGGGTAGAGAAGGGAGTTTGAGATATTCCAGGTCTCTCACTCTCTCTTTCCTCTCCAAGGTCTAGCTTCTCTCCCCTTTTTCTTTCCTCCAACCCCTCACAGATCTCTGCACCTCTCTTCCCTTCCTCCCCCCATCCCCATCCCCCAACCCATAGCCAAGTTTCTCTCCCCTCTCCAGGCTCCCACCCTTTAATCTCCCTCCCAACTCCATGATCCCCCCTGGGCCAACCGAGGTACCTTGTGGTCCAGCAGAGGTCTTTGTGACAAGAGCTTGACCTTCTTGCTCCTGCCTCCACATGGCTACCTTCTAAACTGGCTGCTGCGACCTCTTGCTGCAGCTTGTGGCATTTCCTGTAGTACTGTGAGCTACCACAAGAGGTCACGGCAGCCATTTTAGAAAGCAGCCACAAGAAGACAGGAGCTAAATTCTGAGCCTTATTTTGTCACTGTAGCTGAAAAGAGTGTTATCTTATTTCATTATGTGTCAATTTGCAGGCATGAAATTCTATGTTTTTACATTGTTTCAGATCATTGATTGAACTATATCCATGTCATTCTCTTCTTGGCTGGGCTAAGAACTTTTCAGCACCCCCTTCGTTTTACTCGCTTAAGGTGACAAAGCAATTTCAATTTTTAAAAAAGCCTTCTTCACAATCTCACTTATTTGCTTTTCCATACCCAATGTAGAATCTAGAAACACCCCAAGGATTTTTATACATATTTGTAGTGGAAGTGGAACTTCAGCTGCTCCTAATTTAATTTTTTTTCCTGTGAAACATCTACATCCTTCCCTGCAACCCAAAGGATATTTCTTTTAATAGGATTTATATTTAATCTATTCAAAAGCATCCACTGAGAAATCTTATCAAATAAATATAAATATTATGCTAATGTGAATGCTAATGGTGCATAAATTCAAGTGCATGGAGCCAAAATGGAGGTGTGGCCATAGGAGTGGCATGGGCAGGTCACAGATGTTCCTATAAGTTATGCGCATTGTTATAGAATATGCCCAATCCACGCACAAATTAGGCCCAGGCATTTAGGCCTGGTTTTCATTGGCATAAATGCCTCTGCCTAAATGTTAGTCACACGAGTGGATGCTATGTGTGACACTATAAACCATATTTTCACAATAGAGAAGTCTGTGTTTAATAATGCAAACATTAATTAACATACAAAAAAACCTAATGTCAATTAATGTTTGCATTATTAAATACAGATTTCTCTATTGTAAATATTTAAAATCTTTATCTGAAGCTGTTTTATAACTATATTCCCATAATTGTTTATTATTTTGGTAATTCTATAAACCACGCCTAACTCCAAAGGCAGTTTACAGAATTGTGCTATGTAACAACCTTTTTGGCTGCATATATACAATTTACCCCTAACTGTACCGTATTTTCACTCATATACTGCGCACCCGTGTAAAACGCGCACACGGGTATAGCGCGCGGGAAACAGAAATTTATATAATACAATTTTAATATAGCGCGCACACACGTATACCGCGCATGCTAAAACCTCCTCCCGCTTACTCCGAACCGGCATCCACCCCCCCTACCCCGCTCGCGTCACCCCCCTCCCCGGCGATCCTACATCGCCCCCAGCACCGCAAAGACAACTCTTACCCGATTGGGCACTGGCACCAGCACCAATGCACAGGATGTGCCAGTGCCAGTGCCAGTGCCCGAAGATCCTCTCTCGTTGGGTTGGGCTGGGCTGGGCTGGGCTGGGCGGTGCAAGAGAGATCCTCCTTCTTCCTGTGCCGGGCTGGACTAGGCTTTGAGCATTTGTGCATGCTCAAAGCCTTCTGGTCTCGCTCTCTCCGAGATTATCTTGGAGAGAGCGAGACCAGAAGGCTTTGAGCATGCGCAAATGCTCAAAGCCTAGTCCAGCCCGGCACAGGAAGAAGGAGGATCTCTCTCGCACCGCCCAGCCCAGCCCTACCCAACGAGGGAGGATCTTCGGGCACTGGCACTGGCACATCCTGTGCATTGGTGCTGGTACCGGTGCCGGTGCCCAATCGGGTAAGAGTTGTCTTTGCGGTGCTGGGGGGGGATGTAGGATCACGGGGGAGGGGGGTGATGCGAGCGGGGGGGGGGAGGATACCGGTTCGCAGGGGGAATGCCGGATCAGAATGAAAAAAAAAATTTGTACAACGCGCTCACACGTATAACGCACATGGTTATGCACGGTTTGTAAAATCGTGTATAACGCGTGCGTTATATGCGTGAAAATACGGTATATGCCTAGGGTTTTAAGCATAAGAGTTAATGGTGCAAGAAAAATACTGTATATGCCCATATACGATCTGTGCAAAAGGTTCCAGGAAAGTTTGAATTGCGTGCCATGAGGAAGTTCTTTTGAGACGCACTAGGCGGTGATGAGTAGCTTGAAACCTCACGAGTAACCTCATTTTTTCCGTTTGTTGATATCTGTTTTCATCTCTGAGCTACAGCAGTTTTTGTGAAAGCGTGTTTTTGTGATTGGCTATTTCTCATCATGTGGGACCTCAATGAGCAGCGCTACAGTGTGAAGTTCTGTTTTAAATTGGGTAAGACCGCTACAGAAACTTACGAAATGTTGAAAGTGGCTTATGGGGAACATGTCATCAAAATTCAAGAATTTTACGCAGAAACGAGATGACAGTTCTTCCCCCAGCCCTCTTACTCTCTTGACTTGGTCCCTGCTGACTTCTTGTTTCCTAAACTTAAATCCACGCTGAAAGGAAAGCGATTCGACACCACTGAAGACATAAAGCAAAATTCAACGCAGCAACGTTTGGCTATTTCTGAAGATGAGTTTAAGGACTGTTTCCAGAAGTGGAAATAATGGGAAAAGTGTATACGTAGGTTAGGGGAGTACTTTGAAGGGGACTCAATTGAATAAGTTTTATGATTGTTTAACAAATTTTTATAAAATCAGTCCTTATGTTGCTCCATGCCTCTGTTTTCTTTCTCTTTTTTTTTTTTTTTCTTTGTTAGGGGGGGGGGGGGGATTGTTGTATTATTATAAAACTTGGTCAGTGTTTCTTGTTCTCTTTGTACTGCATTTGGACTGTGTGTTTGACCAATAAACAGTTTTGAATATAAAATCAGTCCTTGAACTTTTTGAACATACCTCATATACAGGTTAAGCTAGCATTCTATAAAAGAAAGCACAGCAGGTACCTGCTTTACAATAGGCTCCCAAAAGTTGCCTTCTAGGTGCTTATATATTCAGATCCAGAGTTATACCTTTCAGGTGATTTCTGATAACCACACAATAAGGGGCCTCTTCTCATGGTTTTCTTGGCATGATACAGGAGTGGTTTGCCAGTGCCTTCTCCTGAGGCATGGAAGGTTAAGTGATGTGCCCAAGGTCACAAGTTGCTGCTCTGGGATATGAACCTGGACTTTATGGTTCCAAGGTCACTTCTCTTATAAAGCTACTCTGCTCCCTGGTGCTTATATATAGGTGATCATTTATACAGTTGCCCTCAATATGGATACCAAACAGGAGCAAGTTGGATAGGTCTTCCTGTGCTGAGCAACACTGAAAAGGATGGGTTGCTTTTGCTTCTTATTTTTGGTGAGACCTGAATTACACTGCTTCGTTAACTAAACTTGAATTATACTGCTTTATACCTAAACCCCAGCAACTTTCTAGTCCTCAGCTGAACTAGATTTACTCCATGCACATTAATTTAGGATGATGAGACCATGTGTTAATCTAAGATGACCAAATTATATGCAAAACTTGACTCTCTGTATATATTAACCTATACGATCATACTGCACTCTTGTAAACTTACAACTTGTCGTCTATGCATGTTGAATATTGATCAAGTTTTGTCTTTTTCAGTTTTTGGTGCATAGCCCCTGGTGAAACCATGTGTGAAACGGTTGGACAGCCGTCGGGCATAAGAGATAAGTGCCTTCCTTTCTTTAGCACCTTAAGCACTAAAAGCACTTTATATGTATTGTATGTTATCAAATCAAAGTTTAAAAAATTAATTTAGAGCACATGTCACTTTACCAAGACCAATGATGAACTCCACTACCCCAGTAAAGACACGAAAGGTTATTTAAGTAGTGTCTCGGGTATTTGAGGTCTGGTGATTCAATCAAACTTGATGTTGATTTGTTCTCTTGTTTATGCAATGTATGCATTATGTATGCCAACCTTGTAACCTGCTCTGAGCTTGTTGGGTAGGACGGAAAATAAAATGAACCAAGTAAATAAATAAGTCAGTCACCTATTCAGCAATTTTCAGCAGTTAGTTAATGGATAGTGCCGCCAAAAATCCGCTCTAAATGCTTGGGCTTTCTGCCTAATGTATGTATAGCAATGATATTCAGCCTCTATTCGTATGGCTATGTGGCTAAATTAGACCTCTTTGCTATATCATCGCTGTAGTGTATGTACTGTACTATGTAGGTGCCAAATGTCAGGACTTCCAATGCATTGAAGCTTAGCTGCCAGGTCATCGACTTGGCAGCTAAGCTTCAATGCTAAAAAATGTAAAGTCATGCACTTGGGCAGCAGAAATCCGTGCAGAACTTACACACTATATGGTGAGACCTTAGCTAGGACTAAGGCAGAACATGATTTAGGAGTGAT
Source organism: Geotrypetes seraphini (assembly GCF_902459505.1). NCBI lineage: Eukaryota > Metazoa > Chordata > Amphibia > Gymnophiona > Dermophiidae > Geotrypetes > Geotrypetes seraphini. Next base: position 184,070,851 of record NC_047087.1, read on the forward strand.
CATTAACGATGACATGAAAACTGCCTATCAAGTGGAAAAGGCTTCATCCAAGGCAAGACAAATGATGGGTTGTATCCGTAGAGGTTTTCTCAGCAGGAAGCCCGAAGTCATAATGACATTGTACAGATCCATGGTGAGACCTCATCTGGAATATTGTGTACAATTCTGGAGACCACACTACCAGAAAGATGTGCTGAGAATTGAGTCGGTTCAACAAATGGCCACCAGGATGGTCTCGGGGCTCAAGGATCTCCTGTATGAAGAAAGGCTAAATAAATTGCAGCTGTACTCACTTGAGGAACAAAGATAGAGAGGAGACATGATTGAGGCGTTTAAATATATCACGGGCCGTATTGAGGTGGAAGATGATATCTTCTTTCTTAAAGGACCCTCGGCCACAAGAGGGCATCCGCTGAAAATCAAGGGAGGGAAATTTCATGGCGATTCCAGAAAATATTTCTTCACCGAAAGGGTGGTTGATCGTTGGAATAAACTTCCACTGCAGGTGATTGAAGCCAGCAGCGTGCCAGATTTTAAGAGTAAATGGGATTTGCATGTGGGATCTCTAAGAGGGTAAAGTCAGGGGGGTGGGTCAATGGAGTGGGCAGACTTGATGGGCTTTGGCCCTTTTCTGCCGTCATTTTCTGTTTCTATATTCAGTGCCACTGCCTATCTGGACTGTAGTGCTGAACATTTATACTGTTTTAAGGGTTATGGCCAGCTTAAAAAAAAAAAATCCACCTTTTGCCAATTTTAAATATTGACCCGATTATATGCAAAATTTTCAGAATTCTACCAGAGTATTTGCACTCTCATGTATAATAAATTAGTGTTTCTCAACTCAGTCCTGTGAGTCAGGTTTTCAGGATAACCACAATGAATATGCATAAATTTGATTTGCATATACTGCCTCTGTTATATGCAAATTTCTTTCATGTATATTCATTGTGGATATCCTAAAAACCTGACTGGCAAGGGGATACTCCAGGACTGAGTTGAGAAACACTGCAATAAATGATCTTTTTTACCTTGTTCTGTGGCTTACAGTAAATTACAATGTGTTTGCATGTTCCTCCATTTATTGCAACTTCCTAGATGTGAATTTATAGTGTGGTCAGAGTGAAGCCATATAGCAGTGGTTTCCAAACCTGTCCTGGGGACTCCCCCCAGCCAGTCAGCATATCACAAATTAATATTTATAGCATAAATTTGCATATGCTATCTCTTTTGCATGCATATTTTTGCCATGCCTATTTGTTATGAATATTTTGAAAATCGGACTGGCTGAGGTGTCCCCCAGATAGATTTGGGAACAATTGCCCTAAATGCTGTTTCACTGCATTGGTGTCAGCAGAATTATTTTATCTGTATAAGGCTGGGGACGGCTCTATATACCCTGGCACCATGCATAAGAGGATCAACCTGGTTCCTAATTTAACCCAATTAAAAATGGACTTCCTGCTTGAGACAGCAGGATGGCTATAATCCTGACGAAAACAAACAGGCTTAATTTACCACAGATAAATCAAATGCTGGAAGAGGATTGGTGCTGGCAGAACTTGAAAGGAAAGAAGATCCCGCGTGCTAAATGCTGAGCTGAAAAGATCATTCATGGTAGTTATGGGACCTGATGTGACTCATATCGTGCAGGCTTCCAAGGCTTCTGTTCACATGGTTCAGTGGTATGCTCACACTGGAAAGGCATGATGAGGGCAAAGTCTTTTGCACATTAGGCACTCCAGGGAGAGGTAAGCCATTGTATGTGGGTTAAGGGGCCTATTTGTGAGGACAGCAGCAAATTAAGACCTTTTGGAAACCTTAGGCCCTGAAACTATGGGGCCCTTCCATATAGTTTGTAAATGGTATAAAATAAACCCATGTTATCATACTGTAAAATCTTCTCTTTCAATATTATATATACAGATGTGACAAGTTATACAGACATTTTCAAAATAAAACAGGAATGTATGCATGAATATGGTCTCTTTGGAACCCAGCCACTGTTTAGCCACTGTGGCTTAGAGACTTTGCTGCTACCTGCCAAGTTTAGGGCTCTTTTTACGAAGCCGCGTTAGCGGCTTTAGCGTACATGACTTTTAATCACGCGCTAACCCCCGCACTAGCTGAAAAACTACCGACTGCTCAAGAGGAGGTGGTAGCGGCTAGAATGTCCGGCAGTTTAGCACGCGCTATTTCACGCGTTAAACCACTAACGCGGCTTCGTAAAAGGAGCCCCTAGTAAAAGGAATTTTGGCCACCTTCAGAGGAAGTCTTCAGCTGACATAGATTGAGGGTCCTCATCAGCTGGAGTATTTATATTTGCTTTAAAGGCTTTGGCTGAGATCAATTTACAAAGTATGTATTCATTCCAATTAATATTGCCAAATGAATAAAGTGTCTTTGCCTGTTTGTAAATGGGTCTCTACCACAGCCTCTAATTTAGTAGCATAATTAAATGAAATAACTACTTGTGAAGTTTATGGGGATTACTTGGAGGGACAGACAGGGATGGATTTGAATCCAACAGGGATGGCTTAACGCACCAATAAACACCAATTAAAATAATCAAATTATGGTGCCATTACTAGAATCAGACCCAGAGATCCAACACAGAAATACTGTACATACTCGAATATAAACTGAGAATTTTTTATATTTGGGTCAGCGCTGACCCTCCCCCTCCTGAACCTGTTGCAGGCCTCTACCAGGCCTGCCGTGAAACCAGCGATGGGCCAGGACAGGAAGGATCCCTTCCGTCTCCTGTCCCAGACAACTAATAATTTATCTCCCTCCCCAGTGTACCTTTTAAATCTTTTTTAAGTTCAAGAAATTTTATTGAGTTTGGTATATTAAGTACAATAAATGTTAACAAGGCAAGAAACATGCATGCTGCACCAATGGTGGTCCAGCAGTGGGTTAGGACAGCAGGGTTCCCTCCCGCCTCCTACCCCAGCTGATTCTAAGAATTTTTACCTCCCTCCCACCTCCCCCATGTACCTTTATTTTTTTTTTTAAGTTCAAATAGTTTTATTGAAATTTCACAAAAGTAGAATAAACTGTGAACAACAAGATCAATCATCCAAAAATGGCAAAGCAACCGTATAGACTAATACATAGTAAGTATTCTGAAATGAAACATTGCAATGCGCAACCTAATAATAGTAATAGCAACATAACATGTAATTAAAGAAGAAAATGAAGGAGAAAAATAATAAAAATAAAAATAAGAAATAAGGGGACTGCTTGGCGATTATGTGCATGGTGCATCATCAATTCGTAAGCATACTTTAAATTGAATTAAATCCATATTAATCAATACAATAGTCCAGGAACGGTTGCCAGATAGTGTTTGTTTTATGCAAAGATCCCTTCCTTTCAGCTGCCACTAATTCAAACTTAGCTGTGAGACATGCTTGATTCCACCACGCTGCATAGGATAAGGTAGATGAAGACTTCCAGTTTGATAATATCTGTTTAATAGCAATGGACAGTAAAGCTTTGAGCAATTTGGCTTGCGGTTCAACAAGAGGAGTCTGAAGTCCATGATGGCCATACATCACTATTGCCAGTGTGATGGGTTCCGAAATGTGTAGTACGGCACTGATAGTACGCCAAATTTGAGACCAATAATGTCTTATGATGTCACATTGAAAGATCATATGATCTAAAGTTCCAGGTGAAGAGCGACAAGACCAGCATTTACCATCCATTGAGCTGTCTTGGTGTGCAATCTTGGCAAGTTTTATTGGGGTCCAAAATGTAACCCCCTCCTTCTCAGACTGAGGTAAAAGGTATCCCTCTTGAAATAAGATTTGTTTTGTAGTCGTGCACACCGAGGGTTAAATTGATACCTTTCCACAGGAGAAGGGGTGAATTACATAAACAAAATAATAATATATAATAATATGGTATAACCTTGAAATAAAAATAGTTATTAAACATATAATAAAATAAATATAAAGAAGCACTAAGGATTCAGAATTTAAATTAGAAATAATATTTAATAAACAAATGCTGTAAATCAAATCTAAACAAAGAGATTCTACTTCCCCTCTGTAAAATTCTTCTTTTTCCTCAGATTTGGGTATTTGAGGCGTTATGTTCTTGCTATGTAGGGGTACCACGTAGGCGCGCAGTTGCTAGCAGAATCTCATGCTAGCAGACTCTCTCTTGCTGGAACCCACCTACTACTCTGTCTTAAACAAATCAATAAGGGAAAACCCTATCCTAATCTAATAACCCCAAATTGCCTAAATATACTTTCTAAGCTAAAAAAAAAAAATAGATAATTGATGTTCCTATACTTTTTCCCTCCCCAGAATTTCTTTTTTCTAAAATCACTCAAATTTCCTATATCTCAAATCACTCAGATTCTCTTTAAACTTTACAACAGATATTCACAGAAATAGGTTTCCAAAGCAGTTTATCAATTTTCTTTTATCAATATTCTCTTACAACATTCACAGGAATCTGTCACAGGATCTCTCATAAAAATCTCCTCCAAAAATTAGCACCACAGAAGTCACTCAAAGATCCTCTCAAACATTTCCCAGAAGTCTCACAGAAGAGCAAACTGAAACTTTCCTCATAAAATCAGCACAATAAATTTCTCACTTATAGAATCTCTCAAACACTTCTCAGAAGATTCTCACAGAATGTCAGACTGAAACTTTATGCAGAACTCAGAACCATATATTTCTTAGTCAGGGAATCTCTCACCCGTTTCCCAGAAGATTCTCGCAGACTCTTAAACATTACCAGCATCAATACCAAACTTCAGACCTTATCCAGAATTTCACAATCCTTCACAAATTCAAATAAAAACCACCATAATTACTTTCTCACAAGGCACAGAAACCAAAACACTTCCACACAGATCCAAGTCACCCTCCCAACTGTCAAATCTCACAGTTAGAATGTTCAGACAGCTTATGCTGATCTCTGCATGAGGACAGCAGACCTGTGCAAGAGATCAGCAACAGAAAACCTCAAAACTGCACCAATACAAACAATACACAAACCATACTTCTCAAAATAAAAAAACACAGATATTTCCTCCCAGATCCTCTCTGCTTCATTAAACCCTTTAAAAACTTCTTTAAACCCTGTTTTTTTTTCTCAAGTAGCTATTAAATTTTTAACCCTGGTTACATTATGTATAAGGAAAAAAAGAGATTGAGTAATAGCAGATGAGGCAAGTGCTGAGTGGGACATTTTCCAAATGTCGTTCCAGTCTCTGACGTCAAGTTCAAGTCCTGTGTCTGTACTCCAGAGAGAATAAAGAGTAGTGAGTGAGAAAGTGTCATGTTTTCTCATAATTTTATACCATTGCGATGATTCGTGTCTGGCATGAGAGATCTGATCGCACAATATCAAAATGTTAGGGAGTTCATCTGTAACAGGTTGTTGCTTCAGGTGTGCCGTAATGGCAGATTTTAGTTGTATCCATTTGAAGAAATGTGATTTTGGCAAGTTGCAATTCTCCGCCAACCTCTGAAAAGGAGTCCAGGTAGAGTTTGAGTAGAGATGACACAATCGGTGTATTCCTTTAGTTTTCCATATAGAATTATAGGTCGGTGCATTTTGAATGCGAATTTTATTATTTCCCCAGATAGGTATTTGCGTAGTTTCACTCCATTTTGGTGAGAGCATAGCATCCACGTGTCGAATAGCTGTACATGTGGATGCAAGAATTGATTGCATTTGCAAGAGATCCGACTGTCCAATGAAAGGTAGATCCTCTAAAGGTATGGTTGTAGATAGAGAGCGTTCCAGCAGTAGCCAGCGAGGCGTAGAGCTATCATCAGTGGTATGGAGCCATCTAGAACCTTGTCGAAGCAAGAAGGCGATGTGGTAGTTTTTAAAATTAGGAAAGTTCACACCACCTGATTCTTTGTCATTCCTCAACTTTTGTAGGCTTATACGTGGTGGTTTGTTATTCCAGAGGAAAGTAGTGAGAATTTTGTCCAATTTGGCATAGAATGAAGGTTTCAGCAATACCGGTAACATACTGAGGGTATAATTGATGACAGGAGAGATCATCATTTTGACTGTATCCAGTCTGCCCCACCAGGATAATTTCAGTGGGGATCAAGACGTTAACTGTCGAACTGAATCAAGAACATGATCCGTATTATGTTCTGAGGTCTCATCTAAATCCGGTGCAAAGTAAAGTCCAAGGTACTTCAATTTATTGGGCGACCATAAAAGTCCAAGCTCTTTAATGGATTGGCAGACTTCCGGACAGTTCAAAGGCATCACCTCCGATTTAGAAAGGTTCAATTTGTATCCAGAGTGAATAGAGTATGTTGATAGTATTTGGAGCAATGGAGAAATGGAATCAGGAGTGAGGTACAGCAAGATGTCGTCTGCGTACGCTGAGAGTTTGATGTCCACACCAGCATATGAGAATTCCTGGATGTGGGGTGACGTACGAATTGCAATCAGGAGGGGTTCCAATGCTAAGTTAAAGAGTAAGGGAGATAGAGGACACCCCTGACGTGTGCCTCTACTAGATTTAAAGGGCAAGAAAAAATATTGATTAGCATAAATTTTGTTAGTCGGTGATGTGTACAGTACTTTTACCATATTTATAAATATAGGGGACATTCCAAACCAAGATAGGACAGTAAACAAATATGGCCATTCCACCCGATCGAATGCTTTTTCTGCATCCAATCCGACTGCAACTACAGGATAATCAATAAGTTTGGCAAGTGAAATTACATGAGCAAAAGTTCTTGTGTTATCACTAGATAATCGATTGGCCATAAAGCCAGTTTGATCTGGATTAATCAATTTAGGTAAGATCAGTTGCAGCCGATTGGCCAAGATTTTAGCATATATTTTAGCATCCCCCATGTACCTTTAGAATTATTGGTGGTCCAATGGTGAACCACAGCAGGAGCAACCTTCCTTCGCTCCTGCCTGTGCAGAGCCACTAGATGATTGGCTGCTGTGCGGTCCTGCAATAATTTGCAGCAGCCAATCAGCTAGTGCCTTTGCACAGGCAGGAGTGAAAGAAGGTCTCTCCTGCCGCGGTTCACCACTGGACCACCAGGGATTCTAAAGGTACGCGGGGGAAGCAGGAGGGAGGTTAAAATTCTTAGAATCGGCTGGGACAGGAGGTGGGACCAATCCCTGCTGTCCCGGCCCATCGTTGGACATCCAGGACTTAAGGCAGGCCCGGTGGAGCCTGCAAGGCTTCGGGAGGGAGGGGGACAGGGTGCAGAACCTGGCAGGGAGGAAGGGAGGGAGACTGGTAGGGGAGGGGAATGAGTGAGTGAGGGGGCTAGATGCAGAGCCTGGCAGAGCAGAGGAAACAGGGTACAGAGCCTAGCAGGACAAGGCAAGGCACTGCACTTGAATATTAATCCCCCAGTTTATATTCAAGCCAACCTTTTATGGGGTAAAAATGTTACCTCGGTTTATATTCGGGTCAGTTTATATTCGAGTATATACAATATATATCCTTTACCCACCATGTATTTTTCCCCCCTCCTCCCCCCAACACACACACTTTTGTCACACTCCTACCTCTGTCTTGCTGGCTCATGCTGATTCAAATATGTATTTTATATTGTTCATTATAATTGAACCACATAGTCATCATAATGATTGTTATAGTGACTGAACTGTGTGGTTTTTTACTGCTTCCTATGCGTACCGCCAAGTGATGGTAGAGAAGTGCAGTAATACCTGTGTTGTGGGACAGTGATACCCTTTTTGTTAAATTGTAAAATACCGTATATCCTTATATGTATATATGTGAACAGTGACATTTAATGGTTAGATATATATTTCACACTTTGTTTCATTTTATAACTCTTTTATTTTTTCCAAACCAATGAAATGTATGGATACCACTCCATACAATCAGTGACATAGCAAGGGTAGGAGGCACATGGGTCGGTGGTGGCCCCCTTGTCCTTTCCCCATCCCCATGCCACATTCCTCTTTAAATATTCACTAGTGCAAACAGTTTCTCCAGCCTGCTGCTCGCACCAGTGTTGGCTTTCCCTCTGAGATCACTTCCTGGCCCCGTGACCAGGAAGTGATTTCAGAGTAGAGTCAGGCCGGCGCGAGCAGTAGGCCGGAGAAGTTGCTCAAGCTGGAATAGATTTAAAGATGTGTGGGGGAGGGGGAATGAGAGCATGGCTTGGAGGGGCAGAGAGGTGCTGGTGCCTCCACCAAGACGGCACCCATGGATGTCTCCCCCCTGCCCCCTCCTTACTACACCACTGCGTTCAAGCCATGCCACACCTCTGCCTTCTTGGTCAGAGATACATACAGAAACAACATAGACATACACACAAGTTGGAGAGAATTCCATGCTTCCTCCTGTTTTTGCTTTCAATAGTATTGTCTATATTATAGTTAATCTACAGGGGCTGGGGAGGAGGATCCCTATCGTTTGGGAATATTGAGGCTCACAAATTTGCTATAACATCAGTTGCCAGCACCTGAAAAGCCCAGTGCTGAAACTGAGGCTTATCATTCTTATATTATGCAAGTTTGCCTTGCACAAATTACAAAACCATTCCTATACTTAGCAAAACTTAATCTTACCCCTGAGAGAGTTTATGGTCATTCATCTATGGCAGACAGCAGTACGAGAGAAAATAGAAATGGGATAAACCATCCAGCCCAATGCCTCTCAACCTGCTGATTTGTTAATCAAGGAGATTTTGTTCCTTTCAATATACTCTCTCTGAGCTAAATGTTTTGTTACTAACAAAAAGGTGTCTTTAGAGGGATAGTAAAAATACAGACACTCAGCTATTGCTTGGACCAGAAACTGCATCCTAGAAGTGTTCTTAAGTTTCGGCAATTATTTAATTAATAAGGTTGATGGTGTTGAAAGGGTGGTGAGGGTTAATGATGTGGGCATTCAGGAAGCTGGTGATTATCCTTTCATGTGGTTATGTTTAAGTACTTGCAGTCTGCTATCTGCCTGGGGGATAAAGAACTTTCAAAACAGAGGATGAACACCAACATAATTAAGCAATGTTATTCAGCACAGCAGATTTCCGCTGGATAGCCAGAAAATATAAGCAAAAAGATGAATGCTTCACTCAGTTTACAATATTAAGGTTTATAATATTAATTTAGCATTTTTACACAGCCTTTCCGACTCTAGTTTGAGGCAGTTTGCAACATTTTTTCAGCTATTAGAAGCCCCTTACCCCTAAGAGCTTATACTTTAAAGGGGTAATTCTGAAGTTTGCTGAAATTTGGCACTAGGATCCTGCACACTAACAGGCTCATAATAATAATAAAAAAGACATTCAAAAAGCATCCTAAATTGGCACTGGGACGTCCTAACCTCCAGTACATCCAAGTGCCGATTTAGGATGGTTTTTGGATGTCTATGTTTTTGGATTATGAGCCTGTTAGTGTGCAGGATCCTAGTGACGATAATTGAAAGCGTCTTTCTGGATGTCTAGCGAGGAATCCCGGTCTCTGTGCATCCAGAGCATGATATGGGTGTGGTGGAGGTGTGCTATGGGCGGGCTTTGGGCGTTCCCAAGGGCAGGTTCGACATGGACATCTGACAGTGATAATAATCACACATTTTGAAGACATCCTGGACAGAACTTAGACATTTGGAACAAGACCTGTTTTAGAAGGGTCTAAGTGCCACAAAAGTGCCCAAACTGACCAGATAACCACTGTATGCATCAAGGTAAGACATCCCCACACTCTCCAAGTGCTCACTGACCCCCCTTCCACCACACAAAATAAGCACAAAAAGGTACATACCTGGCTCTAAAACAGCAGCTTCTGGTATGGGGAAGTCTAGTAGAGCTGCACACAGGTGTCTTAAGTAACCTGGTGGGTAGGCTAGTGAACCATAGAGAGGAGGACCTAGGCCCATAATCCACTATAACCACTACATTTAAGATAAAACATGTGAGCCCACCCAAAATCTACTATACTGCCATATACTGTAGGTGCTACCTGCAGTCATAAGAGCTATTGGGGTGGTACACAGGAAGGTATAGTAGGTTTGTGGGGGAGGGTTGGGGCTCATCATAAATTATATGGTGTGATACAGAGCTGGTACCCTTTATATGAAGTTCACAGCAGTGCCCTCTAAGGTGTCCCATTGCACTGTCGAGATGTCTATGTGGCCAGTCCATCACTATGCTGGTCCCACCCATGTCCACATGGTCAGGATTAGGACATTTTCAACATGGATGCTTTTCTGTTCAAAAATGGGGTATAAAGTCAGACTTCCCAGTGGCCAACACATCTAAGTAGACAATTTAAAAAAAAAAAATTATATTTGGACGTCAGCGGTTTGCCATTCAAAAATGGCCATTATTTTTCCTCCAACTTTAGATGTTTAGCTGGAAATGTCCAAGTTGGACTTAGACTTTAAAAAAAAAAAATTCCCCTCCACATGTGAATTCTATATCAGCAGCAGTGCATGTAAATGCTGTTACAGAATACTAGTGTAAGTCAGCAGTTATGCACTATTTAGGTATGGTTGCTTATGCCATGTCAGTGACTGGTATAAATGACCATATCTAGATGTTGCAGTTGTGTGCATATTATTATGACCATGCATCTATTCTTATCTCCCCTCTTTTTTCAACCTTTCAAAGTCCTTTAGATCATTGTAGTCTTATTAGAATGTTTATTTTCTTATTTTTCTCATCTATTCTCTATTTTATTTCTTCATTACTCTACTAATTGTCATTTTTCCAGGTACTTTAGTTAGATTGTGAGCCTTCGGGACAGTAAGGGAATTTCTAAGTACCTATTTTACTTATAATTTTAATGCACCCTATTGTCTATTTTTCTGTAAACCGCTTAGAATCCTAACGGAGTTTAGCGGTATATAAGAAATAAATTACATTACATTACATCAGGGACTCAAGGCCAATGAACGAATATACGTGTTGTGCACAGAATTCGTGGGTATATAAGGTAAGATGTCAGTAAGTTGCCAATATAGCAACCGTGGCTGTCATGGGGGAAAAAGGAGCGATTTATCAGACATTGAGAAAGGCATGATCATTGACTACTGGGCCAAGGGAGGCAGCATTTTGGAAACTGCAGAGTTTGTGAACTGTTCACAGGCCACTGTGGTTAAAGTGTACTGTGAGTGGATAAATGGAATCTTTTCGATGAACTATGGGGCAGCATGAGACATCGATACGAGAGTTGAATGTTGGCTGCGCAGATTGGTGCATGCCAATCTGCATGCTACCATGGAGCAACTCACCGTCCAAACAAACCAGGGGGCTTCCAGATGTATATTCAAAATGACTGTTCAGTGAACCCTTTTGCGAATGGGCACCGGAGCAGACGGCTGGTGATTGCACTCATGCTCATGAGGGTTCATCACAAAAAACTGCTGCAATTTGAACAGGAGGACTGACATTGGACTTTCACCAACTAGCAGAGAGGTGTCTTCTCCAATGAGTCATATTTTGAGCTCCATCAAATGGATGGACGTTGCCATGTCAGGTGTGAAACCGTTGAGCACAAACACCCAGCAACCATTGTTGGATGTACATAAGTTGGTGGCGGCAGTGTTATGATCTTGGGAATGTTTGGGTCCCTTGAAACCTTTGGAAGGTACTCTCAACCAATATGGGTATTTCTCCATTTTTGCCGATCAAGTACACCCATATGTGTTGATCGTCTTCCTTAAGGCCTATAGGCAATGGAATAGTTAAGGTAAAGATCTTCTGTGAGAGTATTTAGCACAAACTTTAATGTTCAATTTTAAGACACCTCCCGACATTCTTCACATGAAATATTACAACATTTACAGATCCTCAGAAGTGCCACCTAGAACTCAAATATATTCATTGTGCCAAGCTTTATGCACTACTTCCTCATCCGATCTCAAAGCTTTTGTCTATAACTTATAAATTATTTTTTCACCTTTAGTGTATAAATGGTTAAAGTACTTGGCTTAAAATTGTGGTCATGCTTTCAGGGATTTTTACCATCAACATGTTTCACTCGAAGGAGTTTTTTCAAGGCTCATATCCTTTTACCAAGCTTACTGCCGCTATAACCGACCACTGAAATATAATTCAAATAGTCAGTGGAACACTTTTTTGTTTGGGGGGAGGGGCAAAAGCTCAGACCCCCACCCAAGGTCCACCCATGACCCTACCCCCATAATAATAATAGTACTAATTGTAATACCATTTTCCCATTCATTTTTCATATATACACACAATATAAAATTATTAACAACACATAACGGTTAACCACAAAATTAAACTATACAAAACACAATGTATGCTTCTCAACATTCATTCCTACCAGAATACCTGGCTTTAGTCACACATGGCAGAACCCAGATAACCCCTATGCAAATACAGAACCACAAACTAACGGCCTCTTTTACAAAGCCAAGCGGCAATATCCCCGAAGCCCTTTAAATCTTTATGGGCTTCGGGGCCATTAGCGCAGCGCAACTGCTAGCGCGGCTTTGTAAAAGAGGCCGTAAAAGTAGTAATATATACAAACAAAACCCTAAAATGCCAGATTCTACCAGAGAAATAGAAAGAAATTAATTTCTTCCTGAACAGTACAAAATATAGACGGCAGATATAAATTCTAAAAATTGACACATTTCAATCACTAAACTGAAAATAACATCATATTCCCTACCTTTGTTGTCTGGTGATTTAATTTTTCTAATCATCTTTTCCCAGTCTCTTGTTACACTTTCCTCTGTCTGTGCTGTTAACTGTGTTTCCAGGGTATTCTCCTATCGGATTATCTTCCACCAAGGGTATTTTCAATTATTGCAAATACTTCCGCTTGTGGAATGTTAGTATACAGTATAAAGAATCTATATCAAGGGTGACTAATAAAATATCTGATAAATCTCCATCAAATATATAGACTTTGGAGGAATGGTAGGAGAGGGGAGATAGAGAAGTTTGAATACAGGAGGCAAATCTCTTTCAATCGAAAGAAAGCTCTGGAATGAGGGTGCATAGGATAAAAGTGAAAGGGGACAGACTCAAGAGTTGAGTAACAGGAGGAAATACTTCATCATGGAAAGGGTGGTAAATTTGTGGAACAGCCTCCCAGTGGAGGTGGTGCAAACAAAAACTATTCTGAATTCAAAAAAGCATAGCCAAGTACATAGGATCTCTCCAGGAATGACAGGGAGAGCAGATGGCAAGGATGGACCATATGGTCTTTATCTGTCTTCATTTTTCAGTGTTTCTACTTATCCTTCCGCAATTTTATGTTCTTCATGGAATACACTTTCTTTCTTATTTTATTAAGCACTAGTCTTACACTGGGGCTTTCTCCCAGGATTTCTGAGCTTGCTAGTGCAGCCTCTTAAGAGCTACTTCATTCCAGCCACTTCATTTCCTAACTGACTAGGCAGATTTCTGTTTAATGGCTAGGAAGTCAGGTAGCCTGTGTGGTAAAAAGCAGAAGGCTCTCAGTTCAGTCTCCACAGATTTCTGTATTCCTGTTTCAGCCAGAACAAACTCTTGAAGTGTATTCCATATGTCCTTGCTACTAACTTCCCTTTCCTGCCTTCCTGAGCCACTTCAAGTGTTGCAAGGAAAATAAAAACACACCTAACCTGCTGTCAGCAAGTTAACCACTCATAAACAGGGGAGAAAAGCAACTTTCAACACTTCTATATGGAATAGTCATCAGATGAACTTCTGCCTATGGAACAGTGATGGTGAACCTTTTAGAGACTGAGGCTCTGATTCTATAAGGGGCTCCTAAGTCATGCCTAATGCTAGGCGTGCTTTCGGCGTCCAATCTAAGTAGTTAATGAGCCAGTTAAGAGTCTTAACAAGTGATAACTGGTACTTGGGCATTCAAAAGGACGTAGATAACAATTTGTAGATGCAGCCACAATTTCATGGACGTGGTTTGGGCAATGACTCAATTTGGGTTTCCTTTGATTCATTTACATAACACTGAGTGACCTAGGGTGACAATATCATGCCTATATTATAGTTGAATGAAAACCAGGTCTATTTTATAAAAATATTATAACATTAAGGACATTGGATGTCTAAATCTCACCTAAAACCTGAGTCTCTAAAGGCCACCTAAAAAGTTAAATGCCTAAACAGTGCTGAACTCCAGTGGCGTACCAAGGAGGGGGCGGGGGGAGGTCCGCCCCGGGTGCACGGCTTAGGGGGGAGGTGCACAGACGGCCAGGTCCGGGTCTTCCTGCCCTTCCTTTCCCCCGGCTGCGCTGCTACGATTCTACCTCTCCCGCTGACAAGAAGTCTTTCCAACGTCAATTCTGACATTGGAAAGGACGTTCCGGACCAACCAGGCAGTGATTGGCTGGCCCGGAACATCCTCTCTGACGTCAGAATTGACGTCGGAAAGACTTCTTATCGGCGGGGAGGAGGTAGGATCGTAGTGCACGGGCTGGGGGAAAGGAAGGGGAGAGGCGCATTTTTTTCCCGCGGCAGGGAGGGCAGGATGTAGGCAGGCAAGCTGGCTGGCTTTAGCGAGGGAGGGAGATAGGTAGACAGGCAGGCTGGCCAAAATCTGGAAGGTAGTGGGGGAGACATAAGGAGGCACTAGGGGCACTATGGACACAGGACGGAGGCACTGGGGGCATCATGGACTTGGGATGGAGGCACTGGAGGCACTAAGGACACAGGATGGGGGCACTGGGGGCACTATGGACATAAGATGGAGGCACTAAGGACATGAGAAGGAGGGACTGGGGGCACTAAGGACACGGGAAGGGGGCACTGGGGCCTTATGGACACAGGAAGGAGGCACTGGTGGCACTATGGACACAGGAAGGAGGCACTGGGGGCACTATGGACACGGGATGGAGGCACTGGGGGCACTAAGGACACAGGACAGGGGCACTGGGGGCACTATGGACACAGGACGGTGGCACTGGGGGCACTAAGGACATGGGAAGGAAGGAGGGAGGGAATAGAAAGGGACAATTGTTGGGCCTGAGTGTAGAAAGAAAGAAATGAAAGAAAGGATACACAGTCAATTAATAGATGTCACCTTTTGATGAAAAAATGAATGGTCATGTTACCTCTGACACGTTCGCTGCAGCAGAGTCGGCAGCCGTGCTGAAGTGAAGGAAGGTCCCGCGCTGACTCGTCTGCCAGCTCTGCTCCGGAAGAAATAAGTTACGTCGGAGGGGGTGAACTCAGCAGGTGCAGTCATTGCGGGACTTTGCCACAACTCCCTGCGTCTGCCGGGTCCACCCCCTCCGACGTAACTTACTTCTTCTTGAGCAGAGTCAGCAGACGAGTCATCACGGGACCTTCCAGCATGCGGCTGCTGAGTCCGCTCCAGAGCAAGTACGTTGGAGTGGGGTGGACTGGCAGCCGGCAGCTACATTCATCGTGGGACCTTGCTGCATGAAGGTGGAGAAAGGAGCAGGATTGCTTGAATGGAAGAGTGGTGGAGGGAAAGAAAGGGGGCAGGGTAGTATGTAAGGGTGGTGCTGATAGAATTGATGTACAGAGAAAGGGGAGAGACATAAGGGGAAAGGATATTGGAGGGAGAGAAACGGGGCAGATGCTGATTGAAGAGGGGTGGATGGTGACAGAAAGGGCAGACATTGAATGGTAGTGGGGAGCCTATCCTGGATGGAAAGCAGATGGGAGAGATAAGGGAGCAAATGCAGGAAGGAAATGGGAGGAGAGAAAGAGGGGAGCAGACACTGGATGGAAGTGGACAGAGAGAGGAGAAGGTACTAGATGGAAGGGTTGGAGAAAGAGGGTACATGATGGAAGGAGGGGATAAATAAAAGGAGGGCATATGATGGGGAGAAAAGGATTGAGTTAGGGAAACACTGGAGGGGTGAGGGAAAGAGGTGGCAAGCTTTAGGTAGACAGTAAAAAAGGACATTGATGAGAGGGTAGTAAGAACGTAATCTAGACGGATGCAGAAAAGGAAAATGAGGGAAAAAAGGGAAAGGGATTGCAGAGGAGAGGTGTGGGAGAGGGAAGGAGTTGAGAGAGATGCCAGACCAATGGAGGTGAATGGAGAGATGGAAGGGGGAGGCATACAGTTTCTGGAAGGGGCATAGAAGGAGAAAAGATGCCATATAGGGGAAGAGAGATGGCAGACAGTGGATGGAAGGAACAGAGTTACAAGAAGATGAGGAAAGCAGAAATCACAGAAGACAAAGGTAGGAAAAAAATTTGTATTTATTTATTGCTTTAGGAGACATGTGTCACTGTTTCTGTGGTGTACTGTATGCAGAGTCCAGCTTCTTACCGGTTCAATTTAACCTTTGTCTAAGTATTTCTATTTTATCCCCCCCTTTTACAAAACTGTGGAGCGATTTTTAGCGCCAGCCGTGGTGGTAGCAGCTCTGATGCTCAGAATTCTATGAGTGTCAGAGATGTTACCATTATGGCTA
Organism: Geotrypetes seraphini; assembly: GCF_902459505.1. Classification (NCBI taxonomy): domain Eukaryota; kingdom Metazoa; phylum Chordata; class Amphibia; order Gymnophiona; family Dermophiidae; genus Geotrypetes; species Geotrypetes seraphini. The sequence goes on from NC_047087.1 coordinate 184,087,226, forward strand.
AAATTCACACTACAGTTTTGTAAAAGGGGGAGGGGTTAGTTTGTGATGACATATTCCATACTAGGCGAAGGTGTTCTGTGTGTTCGAAAGATATATTTTTTTGTTAGGATTGACTGCAGGATTGATCTGTACTAGTCTGGCTTGTTTAGTTTTACAATGGGTGTATTGATATTGTACTGCTCACTGCAGTATGTAAGATGCTGCCTTATTCTAGGTACTCATGTGTGATATGTGGCTTGTTACTAAAAATCATGTTTTTCGTACAGATGGGGGGGGTGTCAAAAAATGATGGGCCCCGGGTGTCACATATGCTAGGTACACCACTGCTGAACTCTGCTGAGCGTGATTCTAAACGGCACCTAACTTTAGAAGCAATTTGCAGAATCAAGGCCTGAGTGCCCAAACTGCAACCCAAACCTCACTTATTTATCTCAAAGTACCAACATGGCAATTTAACCTGAATATTGAGATTTTAGTTTAGAAAAAAACAACTCATACATTAACATATTTTGGTTTATTTCTAACTTTATTTAGTTTTTAATGCCAACAAAAAGTGCAATACAATTTATATACAAATAATGATCCAAATATACAATAAATTCATGTAAACCGTTCTGAGTTCCCCTGGGAGAATGGTATAGAAAATTTAATAAATAAAAATACGTGTAGTTATAGGCTCAAACACTAAAGGCCATGCACTAATGGGAAGATTAGTGTGTGGCCATAAATGCAAAATGTAGCCATTTTATAGCTGCACTAAAAGTGGTCTCAGCATGCAAGAATTCCACATGCTAATCAAAGAAAAGGTAACGTTTTAGCATGGCTTTGTAAATGGGGCCCCTTTGTCCTTTCTTGAAAGAACAAACATTAGATTTGTGTTTACCATTTTACTCCTCCATTTTACAGGCCTTGGTTACCTGTGCGCTCATGTATTATTTTCAAGACATTAGTACTGGTGTTCAAAGTCATTTACCAAGGGATTCCCTGGTATTTGTTGCAGGCTATGGCTGCTTAGAACTTTGCGGTCTGAGGGCACGATGCGATTGTCGTTGATGGGACTTTTCAAAAGTGTGCCATGAGAACATGAGATCTTCAGCTATTTCCATCATGGGAGTAACTCTGTGGAACAAATTAACTGGACCGCAAAGAGCTCTTCCTGACATTCAGAAGTTCAAGAAAATGCTTAGGACTACACTTTGTATAGAAGCATTCCAATGAATGATGATTCTGGTCTATTCCAGCTTTTGGATTGACATATAATTGAGCACTGTGAATTAATTGTTCTCATTGAATAATCTGAAATGTGTGTTGTTTGTGTAAAAAAAATTTTGGTATGTTTTTATTTTATGTATTTGCTATTTGTAAAGCCGCCTAGGAATAGGTGGTTGAGAAATCTTTTAAATAAATAAATCTCCCCTCAGCCATTTTTTCTCGAGCCATAAACTGTTTATTCTTTCCTCATAGGAAAGTTGGTCTATCCCCTTTATCATTATGGTCACCCTTCTCTGTGTCTTTTCTAATGCTGTTACATATTTTTTTAGATATGCACTGACCAAAATTGCACAAAATACATATATACGAGTATAAAGTGGTCACACGATAGAGCAAAGCAGAGGCATCATGATATTTCTTTTTGTTTTACTTGTACTCTCTGCTCCTTTCCTACTATTTTGTTTGCATTCTTGGCCACTGTTGCATACTGAGCATTGTCTACGAAGACATCTAGATCCTTTTCCTAGGAGGTGACTCCTAACGTGGAACCTCGAATCATGCAGTTATCATTTCAAGTTTCCAAGTTTTATTTAAAATTTGATAAAACACTTATAAAAATTTCTAAATGATTTACATTAAAAAAAGTTAAGGCAAAAACACATAGCCAGACTGATGCATGATGATCACTTACTGGAGGATTAAGGAAGAACTACATTTGTGATAGGAAAGTAACATAAATGGATACAAACATTAGGGAAGGTTTAGTAGCTGCCTAGGAAGGTTGGTTGTAACTGTGATTGTGCTAAATTGAGGATCTGTAGTTATCTCTCAATTTAAGTCACTATAAAGAAAACTTTTAAGGGAGCTTTTGAATCTGTCTAATTTGTTTTTTTCTTCCTTATATTCATCACTTTGCGCTTGCAATGAGAAAATAATTGTGTTCTCTCTGTTCTGTGTGTATCTTTCATTTTGGTGAATAAAAAAGTTTATATAAAAAAAAAACAAAAAAAAACTTTATCTGCTATTTTGATGCCCAGACATCCAGTTTCCCAGGGTCCTACTACTATTTTCTTGCAATTCATTTCTGATTTTTCAACTTCAAATATGTAGGGTTTTTTTTTATCATCTGCAAACATGATCACCTCACTCATTCCTATTTCCATACATTATAAATATATATATATATATTAAAACACTGATCCCAGGTCCCTGTGGTACAGTGGCGTACCTAGGGGGGGGCGGGGGAGCGGGCCGCCCCGGGTACCAGCCCTGAGGGGGTGTTCCCGGCCTTGCCGCTCAGTCCCCCCCCACGCCCGAAGGACCGCTCGCCCCACTGACCTTCCAGCACACCTATGAAGCAGCCCGCAGCAGGATCGCGACGTCAGCAATCCCTCAGCTGCTTGGGCGCTGCTTCCTGCGCCGCGGTCCAGTCCCTCCTCTGACGTCAGAGGAGGGGGCGGGACCGCGACGCAGGAAGCAGCTCCTAAGTAGCGCAAATATAGCTGACGTCGCGATCCTGCTGCGGCTGCTTCATAGGTAGTGCGGGGAGGCCAGGGGGGCGAATGGTCCTTCGGGGTGGGTCGGGGATCTGACCCAGTTCTAATACCTCTCCGTCTCCGTGCCGACCGACCCCCTCAAGGACCGACCCTTGGAAACATGTTTTCAGGCTTGGAATCCAGTTAAAAGGCAATAGACGCTCTGTCTATACCTGGGACCAAACTGAAAGAAATTTGTCCAGCCCTGGCAAGTTCAAACCCAACTCAAACCAAATTCTGCACTCCTGGGGAAGGGGGAGGTTTTGCTTCTGAGAAAGTGCTCCTTAGTACATCAGAATCTCTGTCTGCTTCTTGGCACCAGCACTGGAGAAATAATGAGACGCCCTACTTTCTTTCTGCATGTGAAGCCATCTGGAGGGGGGGGGGGGTGTGTTTGTGAGTACCAGAAGGCACTGCGAGGAAGGAACGGGGTATATTAGTAGATCTGTGTGTGATGGAGGGCACTAGGGCCAGCAGGAGTGAGGTACATAGTTAGAGCTGTAGAGGGGGGGGGGGAGAAGGAGGGTGTCCCTATTGCAAGGGAGGAGTGAGGTTTTCCCTCGCCTTTTCTTCAGTCCTAAAGTTCACATTTTCTGGCTTTGGCTGCCTTCAGCAGTCATGCGACCGGGTAACAAAGCCCCCCTGACCCTGCACGCTGTCTGATTCGGCTGCTGTTGAACAGTTTGCGTGCCGGAACCCTTCTCAGGCTGAGTGGAATTTGGGTTATGAGCTGCAGGGAGTGGTTGTGAATTTCTCCGTGAGAACCTTGTGCATCCTCCTCCAGCTTGAGTCCGCACTAGACGCCCGCACTAGACGTCCCCACTAGACGTCCGTACTAGACGTCCCCACTAGACGTCCGCAATAGACGTCCCCACTAGACGTCCGCACTAGACGCCCGCACTAGACGTCCCCACTAGACGCCCGCACTAGACGTCCCCACTAGACGTCCGCAATAGACGTCCCCACTAGACGTCCGCAATAGACGTCCGCAATAGACGTCCCCACTAGACGTCCGCACTAGACGTCCGCACTAGACGTCCGCACTGGACGTCCCCACGTAGACGTCCGCACTAGACGCCCGCACTAGACGTCCCCACTAGACGTCCCCACTAGACGTCCCCACTAGACGTCCCCACGTAGACGCCCGCACTAGACGTCCGAACTAGACGTCCCCACGTAGACGTCCGCACTAGACGCCCGCACTAGACGTCTAGTGCGGACGTCTACGTGGGGACGTCTAGTGCGGACGTCTACGTGGGGACGTCTACGTGGGGACGTCTAGTGCGGACGTCTAGTGCGGACGTCTACGTGGGGACGTCTAGTGCGGGCGTCTACGCGTGCGCGTCCTCGTGCGCGCGTCTTACATTCAGCACCAAGTGGCAGAAACCTAAACCCCAAACTCAGATAAATGCATTCCCCAGGCCTTGTTCTCCCCTCCTCCAGGTCAGATTGCTGTTGAAAGCTGAGGCAACAGGAAATACGTCAGCCTCGGGGAGGATCGGAACTCAAGCTGGAGGAGGATGCACAAGGTTCTCACGGAGAAATTCACAACCACTCCCTGCAGCTCATAACCCAAATTCCACTCAGCCTGAGAAGGGTTCCGGCACGCAAACTGTTCAACAGCAGCCGAATCAGACAGCGTGCAGGGTCAGGGGGCTTTGTTACCCGGTCGCATGACTGCTGAAGGCAGCCAAAGCCAGAAAATGTGAACTTTAGGACTGAAGAAAAGGCGAGGGAAACCTCACTCCTCCCTTGCAATAGGGACACCCTCCTTCTCCCCCCCCCCCTCTACAGCTCTAACTATGTACCTCACTCCTGCTGGCCCTAGTGCCCTCCATCACACACAGATCTACTAATATACCCCGTTCCTTCCTCGCAGTGCCTTCTGGTACTCACAAACACACACACCCCCCCCCCCTCCAGATGGCTTCACATGCAGAAAGAAAGTAGGGCGTCTCATTATTTCTCCAGTGCTGGTGCCAAGAAGCAGACAGAGATTCTGATGTACTAAGGAGCACTTTCTCAGAAGCAAAACCTCCCCCTTCCCCAGGAGTGCAGAATTTGGTTTGAGTTGGGTTTGAACTTGCCAGGGCTGGACAAATTTCTTTCAGTTTGGTCCCAGGTATAGACAGAGCGTCTATTGCCTTTTAACTGGATTCCAAGCCTGAAAACATGTTTCCAAGGGTCGGTCCTTGAGGGGGTCGGTCGGCACGGAGACGGAGAGGTATTAGAACTGGGTCAGATCCCTGAAGAAGCTCATTCTCCTTCTATCAGTTTGGTTCGGTGCAGTGGCGTACCTAGGGGGGTGCGGGGGGGCGGGCCGCCCCGGGTACCAGCCCTGAGGGGCTGTTCCCGGCCTTGCCGCTCAGTCCCCCCCCACGCCCGAAGGACCGCTCGCCCCACTGACCTTCCAGCACACCTATGAAGCAGCCCGCAGCAGGATCGCGACGTCAGCAATCCCTCAGCTGCTTGGGCGCTGCTTCCTGCGCCGCGGTCCCGTCCCTCCTCTGATGTCAGAGGAGGGGGCGGGACCGCGACGCAGGAAGCAGCTCCTAAGTAGCGCAAATATAGCTGACGTCGCGATCCTGCTGCGGCTGCTTCATAGGTAGTGCGGGGAGGCCAGGGGGGCGAATGGTCCTTCGGGGTGGGTCGGGGCATCAGGCCTTCAGGGTGGGGCGGGCGGGCGGGCAGGCAGACTTTCAAGGGGGAGGGGGGGTGACAGGCAGGCAGGCAGGCCTTCAAGGGGGGGTGCAGGTCTTCGGGGGGGGGGGGTGCAGACCTTCAAGGGGGTGCAGGCCTTCAAGGGGGGGACAGGCAGGCAGGCCTTCAAGGGGGGGACAGGCCTACAAGGGGGGGGGACAGGCCTACAAGGGGGTGCAGGCCTACAAGGGGGGGGGACAGGCCTTCAAGGGGGGACAGGCCTTCAGGGGGGGTGCATGCCTTCAGGGGGGGTGCCGACCTTCAAGGGGGTGCAGGCCTTCAAGGGGGTGCAGGCCTTTGGGGGGGTGCCAACCTTCAAGGGGGGATGCAGGCCTTCAAGGGGGGGGACAGGCCTTCAAGGGGGGACAAGCAGGCAGGCCTTCAAGGGGGGGACAGGCCTACAAGGGGGTGCAGGCCTTTGGGGGGGTGCCAACCTTCAAGGGGGGGGACAGGCCTTCAAGGGGGGACAAGCAGGCAGGCCTTCAAGGGGGGGTCAGGCCTTCAAGGGGGGGACAGGCCTACAAGGGGGTGGGACAGGCAGACCTTTAAGGGGGGACAGGCCTACAAGGGGGTGGGACAGGCAGACCTTTAAGGGGGGATAGGCCTTCAAGGGGGGACAAGCAGGCAGGCCTTCAAGGGGGGGTCAGGCCTTCAAGGGGGGGGACAGGCCTTCGGGGGTGCAGGCCTTCGGGGTGGGTGCAGGCCTTCGGGGTGGGTGCAGGCATTCGGGGTGGGTGCAGGCCTTCGGGATGGGTGCAGGCCTTCAGGGAGGGACAGACCTTCGGGTGGGGGGTACAATCCTTCGGGGAGGGTGCAGGCCTTCAGGGGTGGGGTTTAGGCCTTCAGAGGGGGACAGACCTTCGGGTGGGAGGTAAAGTCCTTCGGGGGGTGCAGGTCTTCAGGGGTGGGGTGTAGCCCTTCGGAGGGGGGACAGACCTTCGGGGGAGGGGGGTCCTGGTGTAAAAGTACACAGAGGGAGAGAGGGAAGGGGGGGTTCAAAGATACGTGCATATGCCAGACTTTGGGGGTTAGAAATAATGGGTCTAAAAACAGAGGAGTGGGAGAGAGATGGTGCATAATGGGATTTAGGGAGGGAAGGAACAGAAAGGGAGAGAACTTGGAAACAGGGGATGGTGTGGAGGGGGGATAGAGATACTGGATAGGAGGATAGTTGGGAACAGAAAGGGAGAGATGGTGGATCCTGGGGTGGTGGGGAGTTGAGAAAAGGTGAATCTGTGGATGGAGACAAAAAAAAGGAAAGATGCCAGATCTCCGGGAGAGGGAAGGGAAACGGAAGGGGAGAACAGAGATGGCAGACGGATGGTTAGCACGGAGAAAGGAGACCCTGGCAAGCAAGACAACAAGAGCCTGGGACCAACAAGATTTGAATATTGATCAGAGAACAAAAGGTAGAAAAAATAATTTTATTTTCTGTTTTGTGATTACAATATGTTAGATTTGAAAAGTGTACATGAGACAGCTTGAAATGGGAACTTTTCTATTTTTGTGAATGGCAAGGCTGAGTTCAGTTAAAATATATGCTTTATAAGAAAATATAATAATGTGTTTTATAAAGTTTATAAGCATTGCTGGCATACTCGGTGAGGTGTTCCTAGTGTTGGTGGTGGTGGTAGCATGTCAGTGTGTTGAGAGGAAGAGGTAGTCTGGGAAATTCTGCTGAGCAAACTCTGGGCCCATTTCCACCCCCAGTTAGTCCACTCCACTCAACTGGTTCACACACTGAGTGGGTCTTTGGGTGTTATTTCTGGGTAGTTGTTTTAGAATCTCTTCCAGTGGTTTGTCAGTATCTCCTTCTGGTCCAAGGAAGGAAACTTTGTCAACCTTAGCATTGACCTTCAGAATATGTTTGTAACAGCGCTGCTTGTGTGGCATTAGGCTATGTAGTGATCGAAAGAAAAAAACAGACCTTTGCACATTTTTGCACTATATGGTGGGTGTATGAGGAGATTCATTTCCTGCACAGTTAAGTCCATGTGAAGTTACCTTGTGCTGTATTTGACATCTAGCAAGGTCTCTGTTTGGAAGGAAAGATCTAAGCTTAAAAATGAAGTGGCCAGAAGTTATGTTAAAAGTAGATAGCGTAGCTGGTTTTAAGAAAGGTTTGGACAAATTCCTGGAGGAAAAGTCCATTGTCTGTTATTAAGACATGGGGGAAGTGTCTGCTTGCCCTGGATTGGTGCACTCAGTTGTTCCCACTTGGAGAACCTATTGACTTTTACTGCTTTTCTGTGTGGCTTTAACATTTTTGCTATTCAGTATACCTAAACTATTATTCAGTAGAAAAAATTTGTTTGTTCAATCAAATCCTGTGTGGACATTGGACTTCTATGAGTGAATGTTCTGCTTGATTGAACAAACTAAATTTTTTCTACTGAATAATAGTCTAGGTACAATGAAAGTAAATAGCAAAAATGTTTGAGTAGATAATTAAGGAAATCTTTTTCATATTGCTTGCTTATGGACTGGGAAAAAAGACTGTTCAAGCAAATGTCTCCAGAACTGCTTTAATGGAAAAATGTGATTTTTTTTTTTAAAGTACTTTGTGAAATTTATTGTTGTTGTGAAATTTATTGTTATACTTTGTTTAAACTTAAAAAGCGGTGTCATTAACAGTGAATCTAATCGAAAAATCGATTCAACAGGGTGAATCGGATCGAATGAAATATTTTTCTCTGAATCGGGCAGCACTATTGGCTACCATGAGAATGGGCTACTGGGCATGATGGACCATTGGTGTGACCCAGTTAGGCTATTCTTATGTTATGTTCTCATCTGTAGGGGCCTTTGTTTTCACTTCTTATTTTAATGTATTTTTTTCCTGGGAACTTATCAGTGTTTTTTTATAATGGGAACAAAAATGGAAGAGAATTAATGTGTGTGGAATGGGGGGGGGTAACTAATTTCTTCAGCTAAATAATTCAATCCACTTCAAACAGACATAGGAGAACTCACGCACCATTCACACACCCTCCAACCAAAAACGTCAAAAGAAAAAAAACTGTTCGACAACCTCCTAGCCATTCGAGCTGCAACACTTGACCCCCAACTCTACAACCTATTGACCTCGACCACAAACTACAAAACCTTAAAAAAAGAAATAAAAACCCTTCTATTAAAAAAACACATAAAACCAAACTAACATAATCAGAACTGTCCCAAGCATCACCTGCAACTACTCCATATGTACTTCTGATGTCATGACAATTCAGACATAATTTATGTTATGTTATGTTTGGAATAATGGTTACATAAATGAGGTTCAATAAAAGAAAATTTTCTGTGGGAGCATTTGTTGGAACTTCTGTTATCCTGATTTCTTCTATCTGTGGGCTTTCTTTAGCTAACCTACTTATCTGGGGCTTTCCACTTCTGCAGCTGCCCTTTTCACGGTCCACTTTGCGCTTGCACTCTCTGGGGAGGGGGGGTTGGGTCTGGGCTTGGTGGGGTAGGTGTGTCTGGTAGTTTTGTCTGGGTGGTGGCTGGGTGTTTCTTGGGTGCTTGTTGTGCGGATTGGTGTGTCTGGTGAGCGGTCTGGGTGTTGTTGCTTGTGGGGGTTTTTTTCATTATAAAATATGGCTGAGGGTCTAGTCCGGCTTATTATTCTTGTGGGTTCTGGGGTGGGATTTGTTTGCTTGCCCCAAGTTTTGGCCTTTTGTTGTGTATTGCTATGCCTCTCATTGGCAATTTTCTCTTGGGAGAGGCTTGTTCATGCTTGTTGTTGCTGTTACTCTCATTCTGTGTTCTTTTTGATAATGTATAAGTTTCTGTACAGACCATGGTTGCTTGTCTGGACCTTTTGCCATTCTCAATAAAAATACTTTGAAAAAAAAAAAAAAAAAAAGAAAATTTTCACTGCCTGTTTCTATTCTGACCATTTATTCCATTTCATGGTTATTGCAAAAAAAAAAAAAAATTTTACATGAGGGGGGGGGGGTGTCAAAAAATGATGGGCCCCGGGTGCCACATACCCTAGGTACGCCACTGCTGTGGTACTCTACTATTCACCTTCCTCCATTGAGGAAATTGACCATTTAGTTCTACTCTCTGTTATCTATCTTTTAACCAGTTCCCAACCCTCATGAGGGCTGTGTGAAGTCTGCTGTATGGTCTAGATTATCTTGAAGTAATGTAAATTTTGAACGTGCTGATGGATTTGTGACTTCTTCAAACAACAGCGCCTGTGTTGCCCTGGTGTGCTCTGATGCATGAAACAGGGGTCCTGGGGTTATGGTCCACAAGGAGAACCATAATCAAGCACCATGACCATGCCTGATATTATCATAGTTTCAAGTTTCAAATTTAATAATAATTTGATGAATCGCCTGTCAACATTCTAAGCAATTATACAAAAAAATAATAAAATCAGGGGAACATGTAGGACTACAAAAAAAGCTTATTGCCAGGACAAAACAAAGACCAAACAAATTAACGGAAACAACTTGGTACTGCCGCACATTTGTTCCACAAGGTTAGCTATACCTGAGGAAGGTGTTGTGCCGAAACACGGCCCGTGTCGGGTCCGTTCCATACAAATGTGGATATTGTTTTAAGTTTTTCTGAAGAAATAAAGAAGATTTTAAACATTGTTCATTTCCACAGTTTTATTCTGTTTGTTTATAGTGGGAAAGAAAGCCCAGATCTCTGTTAAGTCCTGTCTGGTAGGTGTCACAATACCTTATCATTTTGATTTCAAAGGTTTTATGCTGTTGGATTGTTTTCAAGTTCCTTTTTAGTATTCTCACCATAAAATCACTGGTGCACTGGTCAGTTTTTCCAAAGTGTTGTCCGACAGATATGACATCCTGGTTGGTATTGGAACTCTTAATATGATATCTGTGTAGGTTGATTCTGGTCTTAAGAATTTGGCTTGTTTCACCGATGTAACAGGCCTCTGCACTTTTTTCTTTTTTTAAATCTTTATTGATTTTTAAATATTAACAGTGCAATACACATGTATCTGAACATATAACAAATCAAGAAAAGCACATTCAACTTACAGATATTCAAAAGCAATCATTTTCCCCCACCCCCACCCCCTTAATTAATTAATCAAAAATACAAATGCAAATAATCTTCCAATAACCTACTCTTAATTAAAATAGTAGTGCATTCCCACCCCCCTTCTTCCCACCCTGTTCCTCTTTGCACTTTTTTGCACTGAATGATGTATACCACATTAGAAGATCCTTCACATGTTCATCTAATTAGGAATGTGATATTCTAGAGTGTTTTCATCCACTTTTATTTATCAAGCTGCAAAAGCATGGGAAAGTCTGCCACCTTCAGTTATCTCAGAGAGTAATTTTAAATGTTTTAGGAAGGCTTTAAAGAAACATTTATTTAAAAAATATGTCTTTGAGTAAAATTGTATAGCTTTCTTATAATTATTGTTATTGATGTAAATTGAGGTGTTTTTTTTTGTGAAACGCTTTGAATTTGCCATAGGTATTTGCGGTATACAAATAAAGTTTGCATTGTGTTGCCATATTGCTATCTATCAGCATCTGTAGATTCAAATAAATGAGTCACTAAAGAGACAGGAGTACTTGTGATTTGTAATAGTTAAAATGTAAACATCAGAGGCTACAGAGCTCACAGTGAGTTACTGTACATTGCAGTTTGGAGTGTTACTGCAGTACGGAAACATTAATGCATTCATTGTGGGAGCGTTAATGCACTGTGTGACATGAGCCTACATGGAGTGATGGGCAGAACGCTGGTTGCCTTGTTGGGCAGACTGGATGGACCATGAGAGTGTTTTTCTGCCCTCATTTACTCCAATCCAAACCCTAGTCTTGTATACCGAGTCGTCCCGACTACGGGGCTCGATCCGGTTCACTAAAAGTTACTAAAAGGACAAGGAAAGCGAATAATTGGACAAGGAAATCATCAATTGCAATCCCTTATTTGTCATTTAAAAATTTCTGAAATAGATAAGTCTTTAAAGTTTTCTGAAAGATTATCAGAGAAGAAGGAGTAAAATTTCTGTAGGAAGATCATTCCAAATTTTTACAAGGAAGAATGTCAAAGAGTGATTTACTATATTACTGTGTGTGTGTCCATGCAGTATGTAATTGTTTAATGGCTTAATGGTTTAACAGTGCTTAATATACCATATTTTCCAATGTATGGATCAACATGGTTTACAAAAAAGACATATAACGTAAAATAACTCTAATACAATGAACAGGAAAGCTACTCATAGGAACTCAATGAGCATTGGCAGCAGCGTGGGCCATTCAGCGCGGCTCTCTGCGCTAAAAACCGCTAGCGTGGTTTTGTAGGAGAGGGAGTTAGTGCTAAAAAAATGAATGCTTTCTTAATTGTAAATGATTTGGAAATGAGTCATTATAGCCACCTGACTCATCCTCCTGCCCTGCATTTCATGTACTACTAGTAATATACAGTAAAACCTTGGATTGCAAGTAACTTGGTATGCAAGTGTTTTGCAAGACAAGCAAAACATTTTATTAAATTTTATCTTGATATACAAGCAAGGTCTTGCAATACAAGTACATACAGTATACACGTGTCACATCATCACAACTGAGCCGATGGTTCTTCTCTCTCTGAAGCTGTGGGAGTGTAAGTGTCTGTTCTAAATGAGCGAGATATTGCAATACAAGTACGTATAGTATTTTGTATTAAAGTTTTTAGGTTGTGGAACGAATCGTCTGAGTTTCCATTATTTCTTATGGGGAAATTCGTTTTGATATACGAGTGTTTTGGATTACAAGCATGTTTTCGAAACAAATTATGCTCGTAAACCAAGGTTTTACAGTTTAAGGAATAAATAGTGGTCTCTCATAACAAGTGTGTACTCCAGTTTAGAATCACAGTGGAGAACTCAAGGCTTCCTCCTCATTGCCAGGGCCTGGGGAGATAAATAAGTATGCAGGTGCTTTGTGTTGTGTGCAGTTCAGAGGTGGGGCAAAAATTAAGCCCAGAAGAGAAGCTCAGAGTTGAATGACCCTCAAACCAAACGGGTTTTCTTACAGCATGAGAAAAAAAAGCAACAAAAACACCCCTGCTGAGGCTAAAGAGCTCTAGATTTCCAGCTATTTCTGTGGCTCAGGAGCTCTGCAGAACAAAGGCCTGTTTCTTTAGTCCTTAGGCCTCACAAAATGTAAGCCATGGAAATACAGCACTCAGACGTTATATTAATGTTAGCGATCCCTTGGTGCAGGGAGCACATTTCCTGAACGCCCGCATTTCCTTCCAGTATATTTCAGCAGAGCAAGAATCCTTGCTCCATGACGAGTGACTAGACAGCAGGCTTCTTTAACAGACACACAGCACTTGTAATTGAGCCCCCACCATCTGCTCAGCTCCTTAATTGCAAGAGCAGAGTATCACTCACCATTGCACCATAAATCCAGTAACAGGTGTGATCATTGCAGTCCGGTGTGTACCTGCAGAGCCCGGAATACCTTGATTGCCCAGACAATACTTAGGGGTTTCCTAAATTCAACAGAAGAGCAGGGTGCAGCAGAATCTTACTACTACTACTACTACTATTATTAATTATTTCTATAGTGCTACCAGACTCACGCAGCACTATACAGAGTCACAAAGAGTAAGAAAACAGTCCCTGCTTGAAAGCGCTTACAATCTAAATAGGCAAGACAGACAAACAGGATACAGTTAAGGGGAACGGTTACTCTGCTGGCTGGGTTGGTGGGCAGTGGGGAGTACAGGACAATCAAGCCATTGTGACATCACTGATGAGGTTAGCTCTTATTGGTAGAATGAGGCATTATGACATCACAATCTCATCTCTGCTTCCCAAAGACAAACAGGATGTCATGGATACTGTTAAGGGGAACAGTTAATCAGCGGGCTGGGTTGGAGGGCAGAGGAGTAGGAAGGGTCCAGCGAGGGTTTTTTGAGAAGCAGCTTAACCACCGCATGTTTGAATCTTGGGGGTGGGAGGTTTCAAATTAGTCATTAGAACTGTGGACAGGCTATCATTTGCAACTACATGGTAAATGTCAACAATATATCTCGCATCGTTGCACCGCTGTTCATAAACCAAACAACAGAAAAAAGCATGAGACTTTTTTGTTTGTACATAGTATCACATGCGTAAAATATCACGTATACCTTCGGGAAACAGTGTGCACTCTTAAAGAAACTGTGCCCTCTTTAAAAGACAAATGCCCCTGAAAGAGAATGACGTCTAACCACAACAAAACAAGTTGAACCATGTTGTAAACATGGGAAACAAAACAAAACCTTTTGGGCTGCCCATTCCTAATTAGAAAATGGAACACTGACACCAGCCAACCCGCAGTCAGATTCCCCATGCATAAATCCAGAGTATAAACATGCTGAATCCAGCCATTAGCCTCATTTAAAACAATTGTTTTTACGGGGTAGTACAATTTTTTCTTTGCAAAAACTATACCCTCAGCAGTGAGCAATATCACAAGATAATTGCCCTTTTCTTGTCATTACATGCTCTCTCTTATGGCCCAAGACCTTAGACATCAACACAGACAATTAACTCATGATAATGGCCTCTGCACTATGGGACTACTGTTTAAAATGCACATTCAATCCTCAAATGTCAATTAATCCAGCATCCCTGCAGTACAGAGGAACAGAGCTGAACAAAAAGAGGAAAGCAGTGCCAATTATAGATTCACATGCTGCTGTAGTAACCTGAGAAAAATTGCATGCAAAATTGCAAGCAACATTTCTTAAATTAAATTTTATAGTTATGGAATTTTCAAGACAATCCATACAAATGCTTTCGCGCAATTGGAAGAACTGGGATCACCTTAATTTTAATTTTTGGTGGGCAAATTTATGTTTAATTTGTAGATTAAAAAAAAAAATGAATGCAGATATGCTGGGACATACTAAGAGATTTAAGTTAATCTGGGGCCCTTTGACATCTTTTATGGATTCATTGTAGTTGTCTTTTCCTTTGTTCCTGTTGGTATATTGCACACACACCCAGGAGGAGGGAGGATGGGAGGGGGGTATTTCTTTGTATGGTTCTATTCCCTTATGAAATGTTGGTTGGGTGGGGTTTTGTTATTGTTGTATGGATTTTGATTGATTATAAATGCATATGATTAATATTATTTGTATAGATACTGTATTGCATTTTTGTTGGTTTTGAAACTCAATAAAGATTTATTTAAAAAAACCAAAAACCCAACAACAATCCATCACAAGGAAGCATAAAATAAATAGCCTAAAGAATAAGGTAGTCACACAAGTTTAAAAGAGCTCACTGTGGCAAGAAAGTATTCTTAGTGCTGTCGCCCACCAGGCCTCTAGTCAAGAGAGCAGAGGGTACTGGTTGGGACTAGATTCGGATCCCTGGCTTGTTCCCTTAGGAGTAAACTCTGGCCTGGGCACTTGCCTCAGGCCACCTGGTAGGCTGGCTTATTAGCCCAAAATCACCACCACTTGCTCAGCTTCACTGCCAGGGGAGTAGCCAGCTAACTCCTGACTATGGCTACTGACCTGGTCAGCTCTTTTGGTAAGGGACCGTAAGTTCCTAATGCTGCCTTTTCTTGGGAGTAAGCCAGCACTGGTGCTGGGTTGGTCACAGTGCATAGATTGTTGGTTGTTGTTTTTTTAGTGCACAGTTTTATGCATATAAAATGAATGCTTTTTAAAGGAGCACTTTCTCACAGCAAGGTTTCAGACATTTGTAACTGCAGGGATTCAAAGGAAAATCACAATTCCCTGATAGTGCTTACTTTTGATTCATAGCTACAAATGTGAATCAAATTTGGAGTGTGTGGCGCAGGGGTTAGAGCTACAGCCTCAGCACCCTGAGGCTGTGGGTTCAAATCCCTCGCTGCTCCTTGTGACGCTTGGCAAGTCACTTAATCCCCTCATTGCCCCAGGTACACTAGATAGAGTTTGAGCCCACCGGAACAGATAGGGAAATATGATAAAGTACCTGAATGTAAATCACTTAGGATATAAGTGGTATATGAATAATTAAATAAAAAATAAATAAATTCATATTGGTTGTTGATTTGCAGCATGCAGAGCTGACTCAATCTATGGACCAGGTGAGGCCCTAGTCTAGGGTGCCAGCAATATAGGGCACCAAAATCCCAGTCTGGAATCTCTCTCTCTTTCTCTTCCCTCCCCACTGTGGAAAGGGAGAGATGCTGGATTCAGATTCAGGATTTTGCTGCCCTTTATCACCAGCATAAGGGGGGGAGAAGTCTTGAGATAAAGGGGGAGCTACTGGATCATAGGGGGAGGGGGCACGCTACAAAAATTGGCTCTGGGTGCCACAGTCCTTTGAGCCGACCCTGGTACCCTGCGTATAGGTCAATTGACAGACAATGGAGAAAACAATCTCCCCCCAACAGAAGGCCTGGTTCTTGCATTCGATTCGTCTCCAGGCTGCCTCATCTTGACCTTCTCTCCCCCTGTTTACATTTTTGACCTGTCAGTGGAGCTCAGCAGGATAACATGACATTTGTCCCTTCAGTTTTGATCTCTTTGCTGCTACACCAGGGGCATAACAAATGTCAGACATTCCCACTTTGTTCTTTTAAATATAATTTATTTTGCTGTTTAAAACTCTGCACCGAAAACACATACTGCACCTTGTATCCATTTAAAAAAATAAAATAAAAACTGCGGTTTCTAGAGAGCTTTCTAAGATAAAGACTAAGGCCCAGATTCACAAACCGCTAGGCGCCAGGAGATGCCTAGATCACGCCTACCGGTGTCTAATGTAAAAGGTTTAATTGGATTCAAGTGGTGCAATAATTGATTGCACCATTAAAACCCAATTCAACCCTCATTTAAAAAATAGTTGCCGCTGCGTTGCCTCCAGGACTGGCATCTAGATCCCTGGCGGCCAGCAGCACATTATGATGCCGAAGCCCAGAAGTAGGCATGTTTGGAGTGGTTCTGGACCAGCATCAGTATGCGCTGCTGGCTGTGATTCTAACAGGACCCTAGGTGCTGGAAGCATAGGCCTGTTAAACCCTGATCTACATTTCCGGCACCTAGGGTCCCTGCTCTACCACAATTCTGAAAGCGGAGCCTGTCATTGATTGACACGTGGCAGACACCGCTTCCAGAATCAGCCCCTATATGTCACGGTCTGCTACTTGACATGGCTATGACCAAAGTCTTTCCAACGGAATCTCATAGGTATAAAATGGGCTTCTTAGCATTTAGCGCATACTAAATCCAATAGTTCACCTTAGTAACAGAATCCCTGTATGACCTGCTTAACCATCTTATATCAGAAGACTACAAAGCATTGTACAGAATTAATATACACTGGCAGTGCTAACCCAAGGGTATCTGATACCTTAGGCCCCATGCCTTCATGCGGCCCCATGAAGTATTTTGTGCGGCCCCGGTCAAGGGCAATGTAGTGTTTTCCTCTGCTGCCCCCAGGTATTTACCATCTTGTTGGCTCCCTCCTCTGTCTTGCTGCAGCGTTTGCGTGTTTGTGCGACCCCAGAAAATTTTTTTCCGGCCAATGCGGCCCAGGGAAGCCAAAAGATTGGACACCCCTGCCTTAGGCAAACCTTCAGCTGTGCACTCCCCCCTCCGCAGTGCAGCTCAAGCTTCTTTCCTCTCCCATTCCCATATCCAGCATCTTCCCTTCTCCTCCGTACCTTCTCTCAAGCGGCCAGTATCTCACCTTCCCTTCCTTAATGCCCTTTGAGTCCAGCCTCTGTCTCCATTTCTTTCCCCCTATCGCGCCTGCTGTCACTGTCATAACCTTATTTCAACCAGGCTAGAAGCACGAGTAAATCAATACAGGGCTTCTAGCACAGGTTTGGACTCAAGCACTGCCATGTCCTATCCCCTCCTCTGGCGCAGCCACATTCATTTTAGAAAATCATTTTGAATGTACAGGCCCTGGATTTCACAAATTGGGGATTCAGAAAAAGGCAATTAAAGAGCCATTTGAAAAAACTTATTTTACGTGTAAACAATTTTTTATTGATGATAAACCATAACAATCAAAAACACACAGCAAGATCATATCATAAACACCAAATAGGAGAAGGTCAGCAGAACAGAAAATAAACATAGTTGTTGGCGCTAGTTCAGGAGTTCTCAACCCAGTCCTAGGAAATACCTAGTCAGTCAGGTTTTCAAGTTTATTAAGTTTCAAGTTTATTAAAAATTTGATAAAATGCTAATCATAAATTCTAAGGGGTTCATAATAAAAAAAACCCGTCTAAAAAGTGTCCTAAATGGCAACTTGTCGATCAAAAAGCCTGATCGTCCAAGTACCCATAACCAAAGCTGGTTTTAGATGTATCTAAAACCAGCTTAGGCCTTTCCCCTGCCACTAAACGCACAGAGAGAAAAGAGGCGTTTTTAGAAGCGGGGAAAGGGTGGGCGGTGGGCGGGAGGTAGGCCGACCTACATCTCGGCGTGCAGCAGCTATAACCAAAACCTTAGGCAGGTTACCTAGTCGGCACTTATATGTTTTTGACTTAGACGAAGTCAAAACAGGTCTAAGTGCCGAAAAAGGGGCCGCTGAGCTGATGGTGGCTGGCGCGAACAGTTCAGCGGCCCGGCAACCTACCCACCCACCCACCGCAACCATCACGGCAGGAGAGATGCCTCATCTCCCCTACCACGATGCGATCACCCCTCTATCCAAATTGCCGCGGGTTGTGGCAGTTCGGGTAGAGGAGTGATCGCATCGCGGCAGGGGAGATGGCCAATCTCTCCTGCCGCGATACATCACTCCCCCGACTATGTTCAGGGCAAGAGGGAGCCCAAGCCCTCTTGCCCCGCCAACTCCCCAACTGCATCGGGGCAAGAGGGAGCCCAAGCCCTCTTGCCCCGTGGCACCCTCTGATTACGATAAGGCCAGGAGGGAGCCCAAGCCCTCCTGGCCTCTCGCCCCTCACCCCCTACATGATCGGGCAGGAGGGAGCCCAACTCCTCCTGCCTAGGCGGACCCCCTACCCCCACCCTCCACTACAATACGGGCAGGAGGGATCCCAGGCCCTCCTGACCTCGACACAACCCCCACAACAACCGCCCCCGAACCCCTGATCGGCGCCCCCCCACCGAACCCACGTCCTCCCCATCCCCAATCCCACCCCCCATACCTGTAAAATGTTGGCCGCACAGACAGGTGTCAAACCCACCTGTCCGGCAGGCCAGCCAGCTGCTGAATGGGGCCGGATTGGCCCAGGCGTCTGAAACCCCGCCCACAGGTGGGGCCTAAGGCGCCTGGGCCAACCAGAATAGGCCAGGGAGTCTTAGGCCCCTCCTATGTGCGGGGCCTTAAGCACATGGTCCCAATCCAGCTGGCCTACCGGAGGCTTGGCCTCCCTCTTGCCCTGAACATAGTCGGGGGTTTGGGGTGCCGCGGGCCAGGAAGGCTTGGGCTCCCTCCTGCCTGGATCGTTTTAAGGTGGGGGGGGGGATTCTGTAACCGGTGTTGTTTTTGACAGACACCAGTTACAGAATCCAGCTTTTAGGCGAAGGACTGGTTCCTCCTTCGCCTAAAAGCCTTTGTGTAGGACGTTTGGGGCTTAGGCGTTTTTTGGGTTCATTATGGGGTATAAGTGTAGACGTCGTGGGGGGATAAGTATAGGCATAGTGGTGGTCTGGGTGTTAAACAGTTGAATGTAGAGGCAGGCCATTATCAAAAAAAGGCCTGCCTCTACATTTTTTTTTGTTATGAACAGTTTCCCTGCTTCTACTTTCAACGTTTAAGGCCTTAGGCCAAAAAGGGACTTAGACGGATTTTTTGATTATGCCCCTCCACGCGTTTAACAATATAAAATTTAAAATGGGATCCAGTTAACAAACTTTTAATGACATAACATTACTTACATGGAACAATAGGATGGTGGGGAGAAATACAATTTAAAAGAAAGAGAACAATTAAGGATATCAATACGATAGGGGAAAGCAGAATTAAACTGCCAACTTCAAAGACTCAATACAGAACATATACGAAAGAAGTGGCTAATGAAACTTCAAATAAATCTTTCATGTATTCCCCAGCTTGTTCATAACACTGCTCAGAGTTAGATTTGATTTTTCAGACCAAAATGCCGGAAAAAAGTGATGTATCTCACCCCACCCATTGGTCTGCAGTTGAAAAAATGGGTGGGGTGAGATAGACAGACCACTTTTTAAAGTTTTGGACAGCTTATATATTATGGGCTTTATGAAGCAGCTACAGAAAAATGCATCAAGCCCAGAACAGGCTTGGACAGTCGAGCAGGAGAGAAGAAGGCGAGAACAGCAGAAGCAGAGAATAGAACAGGAGAGGGGAAGAAGGAGCAAGAGAAGGCAGGAGAGATCAAGGGGCAGCGGCGAGAGGTAGCTCCGCCCACCCCCGACATCATCTACCGGAGCTCCCCCTTAAAATTGGAGTGGCCAATGGTGCTCAATAACAGGCTTGGGCAGGCGAGCAAGAGCCATTAGCCACTTCTTTTGAATATGTTCTAGGATTTTAGGATATCCTCAATGAATATGCATGAGATAAATTTACATACCATGGAGGTAGGGCATGTAAATCTATCTCATGCACATTCATTGTGGGTATCCTGGAAACCCGACTGGCTAGGTGTGTCCCAAGGACTCTAGGTGATGGCTAGCTTATAGAATTGCCCTGATTACCTTTAACAATAGAAGTACCAACACCTAAAAGCACCGTCCAAAAAGGCTAGTAAGCAGACCATTAGAGCTTCTAAGGTAAGACTGTAGAGGGCCTACAGATGGTAGAGGGGAATGGCTTTCAGTGGGGTAGAGGGCTTTCTGTTGGGTGGCCTGGAGGCTATGCAACCTGCTTATGGTTCATGACACACAAGATCCCGTCTGACAGTGGCCAATCTGGGTCATTTGGATCTGATAGATCTATTTCAGATGATCCTTCCTTCATTTCGCATTTGTAGAATTAAAAGGCAATGATCGCTGTGCTTGCCTAGTAAATGTTGATGGATCTGACCATGCCTTTTTATAAACCTACTTATTAACCTTGACCACATCCTACAGCAACAAATTCCATAGCTTAATTGTGCATTAACTGAAAAAATACTTTCTTAAATATATTTTAAATCTGTTTCCAGTTAGTTTCTGGGTATGCATAGAGTACACTTTGCTAGATAATTGTAGCTCTGTGATAGACAGAGTGAAACATGTTAAAACCAATTACGATCTGGTACAAGACAGCCATAATTTGGAACTGAGACTAATTAAAAATACATAAATGCTTTCTTGTCAATTAACTTTGATATTCTAAATTAGCAACGAAATTTGTTTAACAAGATCATAATCTTGGTTAGACTATTATTTTGCTCTCTGTGTGCATATCAGTGGCTGTGCAAAATTACTAAATGTGGGAGTATTCTGAGCTTTTAATCAAATAGAAAAAGCACTACAACATTTGTACTTTATTTATTTAATTATTCAGTTTCTATACCATTTTCCCAGGGGAGCTCAGAATGGTTTATGTGAATTTATTCAGATACTCAAGCATTTTTCCCTATCTGTCCCAGCAGGCTCGCAATCTGTCTAATGATAAGAACATAAGAATTGCCCCTGCTAGGTCAGACCAGTGGTCAGACCAGTGGTCCATCGTGTCAAGCAGTCCAACCTCACCTGCGTACGTTCCAGTTTAGCAGGAACTTGCCTAGCTTTGTCTTGAATCCCTGGAGGGTGTTTTCCCCTATAACAGCCTCCAGAAGAGTGTTCCAGTTTTCTACCACTCTCTGGGTGAAAGAAGAACTTCCTTATGTTTGTGTGCAATCTATCCCCTTTTAACTTTAGAGAGTGCCCTCTCGATCTCCCTACCTTGAAGAGGGTGAACAATCTGTCTTTATCTGCTAAGTCTATTCCCTATGTGTAACAGAGTGATTGGATGAATGTTGGTATGTAATTGCTGTGTAGAATTATAGAAATTGTGAAGCAATAAATGGAATGCTACTAAATAATTTAACACCCCCCCCCCCGTACTAAACCACGATAGCGGTTATTAGCGCATGGAGCCGCACTGAATGTTCCATGCTGTTCCCAACGCTCCTAAAGTTCCTACGAGCATCGGGAGCAGCGTGCAGCATTCGGCGCAGCTCCCTGCGCTAATAACCGCTAACGCAATTTAGTAAAATGGGGGTAGGGGGGTGATACCATTTGTGCAATGAGTTCTGGTCCTCAGAAATTTCGAAGCTACATACACTCCAGTAAAGAGAACGTTGCCAACAATTTACTTAAGCAGAGTTGCGTTCTGCATGTAACAAAAGGTGAAATAGATTATAAGAAGACATCAAGTTTAAACATATCCACAAAAATATTTTGCTGAGCTGCAGACTATAAATGAGTTAAGTATGGGTTAACACTCTGGTCAGTATTCAGCTGGCGGCGGTCAATGCATTTTAAATACTGAAACATAGAAACATAATAATCTATATATATAAAATCGGAGGTATGTATGTGTGTATGTATGTATGTGCCGCGATCACGCAAAAACGGCTTGACCGATTTGAACGAAACTTGGTATGCAGATCCCTCACTACCTGGGGTGATATGTTCTGGGGGTCTCGCGGCCCACCTGCACACGTGGGCGGAGCTACAAACAAAATCAGATTTCACCCATTCATGTCAATGGAAAAAATGTAAAAAGCTGTCTTTCTCACAGTAATTCCAACTACCTGGGGTGATATGTTCTGGGGGGTCTCGCAGCCCACCTGCACACGTGGGCGGAGCTACAAAGAGAACATCAGATTTCACCCATTCATGTCAATGGAAAAAATGTAAAAAGCTGCCATTCTCACAGTAATTCAAAAACGGCTTGACCGATTTGAACGAAACTTGGTATGCAGATCCCTCACTACCTGGGGTGATATGCTGTGGGGGTCTCGCGGCCCACCTGCACATGTGGGCGGAGCTACAAACAGAAAATCAGATTTCTCCCATTCATATCAATGGAAAAAATGTAAAAAGCTGCCATTCTCACCGTAATTCCAACTATAAAACACTTTCTATGACACTATAACCACTAGGGACATCGTTTCTATTCTACCACGGACACCATGCATATAGAGTTTGTATGTTCTAACTGTGTTTGTAACTGTTTCCTTCATGCACCCCAGTTCATAATGTTATTACATTACATGAGTACTCACATATGCTGAACTAGGAACACAGGTTCCATTCTGAACCGGGAAACAACTGCATGGAGTTTCTTTTCAACCTGAGTTTCCACATATTGAGTTGTTTAAATCAATACTGGAACTTTTGGATGCCACTTATTCCAACAGATCTTCCTTTTCAGTTTAAGAGATTGCAAATTCCACTGAGACTTGCATTCTCTATCACAATCAACAAATCACAGGGACAGACTATTACATACTGTGGAGTGGATTTAAGATCCCCCTGTTTTTCCCATGGACAACTCTATGTTGCTTGCTCAAGGGTGGGTTCACCCAAGAATTTATATGTTCTTGCTCCTGGAGGTGAAACTAAAAATGTTGTTTATAATCAAGTTTTGTGTTAGTTGTATTGAATTCATTTTGTCAAATATTTCACATTATAATTTGAATATTGTACTTTTTATAAAGCTGTAAAAAAATAATTTCATTCACCACTATAAAGTATCTTTATTTGAATCCATTTACAGTGTTATTGCTATAATTAAATACCCGTGCAACGCCGGGGCATCAGCTAGTGGCATATAAAGGCCTTGATATTCAATGCTGAGTCCTGTCCAGCCACCAGCATTGAATATAAGTGGCTGACCAGATTGTATCAGGCCACAGGCCCTTATGTAGGTCCCAAATGCTATTCAGCTGGAACCCACATAAGATACTTATGCAGGACCTGCCTGACTATTGGCTGGAACCCAAAGTAGGGCAGTGAACATGTTTCTCCCTTCCCATTTCCCTGTCAACAATAAGCAACTTCCTTCCATCCCCCTCCCCCAACAAGTAAGCAACCCCCTTTCCCACTGAATATTCCTAGGGTTACTAAATGTCTGGGAAAACCAGGACATGTCCTCTTTTTAGAGGACTGTCCGGGTGCCCGACCAGATTTTCAAACCCTGGTAGTCTGCCCGGGTTTCCCAAGCTCGGGGTCATGTCTTCAGGGTCTCCGAACATGCACGGATGTGGCACAATGAGGTCACATGATATCATGTCATGCATGTTTGGAGGCCCTTCAGTTGCGACTCTGAGTTCAGGAAAGGAGATGAGGGGGCGGGACTAGGGGCAGAATTGGGCGGGGCTGTGATAGGACAGGCAGAGTGGGGCTGGGAACAGAATGGGGCAGGATCATGTGCCCTCTTTTCTTCAAGAAGAAACATCTGGTAACCCTAAATATTCCCAGCACCTGCACAACTTCCCCTTCTCTGTCCTCTGTACCACCCCTGACCTGCCCAACTGGAACATGACTAATGAGTGCTCATTTTCAGCAGCACTGTCCTGTTACTTGCCACTGAATATTTGTGGCGGGGTGGGCTCAAGTGATTTAAGTGGGCAGGAGACTCTGCTGCCTATTTAAATCACTTTGAATATTAACCTCAACATTTTAAGGGGTGTTTTTGGCTCCCATAAGCAGAGGAGTAGCCTAATGATTAGTGCGGCAGGTTTTGATCCCGGTGAATTGGGCTTGATTCTCCTTGCAGATCCCTGTGACCTTGGGTAAAAAACTTAACCCTTCATTGTCCAAGGTAGAACACTTTGATTGTGAGCCCACTAGGGACAGAGTAAGTACCTACATATAATATGTACAGCTGGTATGTTTAATAGTGCTATAGAAATGATTAGTAGCAGGGCTGTGGAGTTGGAGTCAGAAGCAATTTTTGGGTTACTGGAGTCATAATCGGACGGAGTCCATGAAAATGTGATGACTCCAATGATTCCTAACAGAGTTAAATTGTATGTCATGCAAATATTATAATGCTTAAATTTCTTAACCTTTTTTTCCAGAATATGTTTTACTTTTGGTATTTTGATATCACGTTCTTTGATGATTACAAAATGTAATATATTGTATGATATTTACTGTCCTCGCAAATGCTGTCTGATCGCATCCATACAAGCGTTGAATAGTTATGATTTTATATTGAAATCATTTCATTAAAGTATAAAAAGAAACAATATTCTATACAATTTAATTTTATAAATCACAAATACAAAACAAAAATCAACAAAATCCATGTCTCCCTCCCCACCTCGCAAATATCCCCTCCACCATCGAGACAATTGAACAAGACAAATTGATATAAAATGCTACTAACAGAATACTTTGGTCACACGCACAGAGTACAAATGCCAAATCCATAATAGCTGACCAAAAATGATAAACATAAATTAAAACCAAAATGCCAAGAAACCACACCTTGTATATAACACATAGTAACATAATAACATAGTAGATGACGGCAGATAAAGACCCGAATGGTCCATCTAGTCTGCCCAACCTGATTTAATCTAAAAATTTGTTTAGAGAAAGGGTGGTAGATGTGTGGAATAGTCTCCTTGTAGAGGTGGTGGAGATGAAGACTATGGGCTCCTTTTACTAAGGTGCGGTAGCATTTTTAGCGTGCGCTGTCCCCCGCACTACGTGTAAAAACTAATGCCAGCTCAATGGTGGCATTAGCATCTAGCGTGCGCACTAAAACCACTAGCGCAGCTTAGTAAAAGGAGCCCTATATCTGAATTTAAGATAGCATGGGACAAACATGTGATATCTCTTAAGAGATAATAATAATAACTTTATTTTTCTATTCTGCCATAGTCAAATGACTTCTAGGCAGTTCACATTGAAAGAAGGCTGGACAATCAGCGAATTATAGAATGCATGAAGAAAAGATGTTACATAATAAATTGGAGTTACATGGGGAAAGAATACATGAGACAGGTCTTCTGCTTAGGCAAGGAATTTATCAAATAGAGCGGTTTTAATTGATTTTCAGAATGCATTGTAGGTCTGTCTGGCTTTATTTATGTGGTTTCCCAGCCAGGATTCTGTGGATGGGAAGACTGAATGGGCCATCAGCCTTTATCTATTTAGGCTCCTGAGTTTGGATGAAAATTAGGATTCAAATTTAGGAGCTCTTTTAAAAAAAAATCGGGGCCTCACATGCTTAATATGGTTTAGCAAAAGGGTCCCTAAGTGCTTTTGCTAGTTTGGGCTCTCATTTTGCTTTTTTCTATTTCAGACTGTAGATACTTTATTTGGATAGCACTAATAAAGGTGGACTTTTGGATCCTTTTGGAGTTTGCGTCTTTATTTCATTTCAACTTAGGCCCTGAGGTCTTGGCCTTCCCTTATCCACTAGGACTCTTTATTTTAATTGTCTCACTAGCGTAGTTCGCTTTTTTTTTCCTCCCTGTATTTTAATGTCAGTGACCTTGTCTTTTTTTAATGTAGGATATCCAGAACTGCTCTCATCCCCTCGTGAGAACTCAGTAATGCACATATGAAAATATTTTCACTAAAGCACGGCACAGGAAAGGAAGTCTTTTTCGAGAGTGTCAAGTATATTAAGTCATCACAATTCTGAATGTGGAACATGACAAGCCACAATCCACTTGAGAGGCAGTTTTCAACAGCCTACAAAATTGCAAAGTCTGTGAGCTCTTTCAATTATAAAACAAGTAGATAATTTCTCTTTGGAAATTAGCCAGGGTGAAATATGTGCTCTAAAATCACCCCATATACTTTGCACTTGCTGTTTATGAGCGTGACCAGATGGGAAAGATAGCACTTGAAAATAGATTGTAAGGGGAAAGGGATTGGGACTTGTATACTGCCTTTTTGTAGTTATACAATCACACTCAAAGTGGTTTACCTACATGTACTTCAAGCATTTTCCCTATCTGTCCTGTTGGGCTCACAATCTATGTAATGTACCTGGGGCGATGGAGGATTAAGTGACTTGGAAAAAAAAAGAAAAATAGCCTACTCTATTTGAGGGGGGTCATAAATCATAAACTAGAAAAAAGACCTGCTCTCGATTCTTGAAGCTTTCTTGAAACTAAGGGCTCCTTTTACTAATCTGCGATAGCGTTTTAGCACGCGCTGCCCCCTGCGCTACACGGAAAAACTAATGCCAGCTCAATGGAGGCGTGTACGCTAAAACCGCTAGCGCAGCTTAGTGAAAGGAGCCCTAAGGGCTTTCAGCACGCACTCCTTTGTTGCATAGTAACAATACTCAATCATAAATATTCAATTTAACATTATACAGCTAAGGGTGTTCAGTCAGTTCATGGGAACTTTTTTTTTTTTTTTTTTTTTTTTGAAAATATTTTTATTGAAGGATCAATGCATACGAGAAGATACAAAGTGTGACCAAACGAGAAGAACATCAAGTACAAAGTTCAAGGGTTCATGTAAATAACAGACAAAATAAACAAATCCCCAACCTATCATCTCCCAAGCAGATCCAATTTTTGAGTGAAACCCTCCCCCCAACCCCTCCCCCCCCCGTACACCCCTGATCTCTAACCATCATTAAAAGGAACTCCAATAATCCAAATAGGTCCTAGATTCACCAGGGTTTATCAATCTTAAAGCACCCTAAAGTGCATCGCAGGAGTCACCCATAAACGTCATGCTGTACACCCTCTAGCTGAAGAGGCGCAGTATTCAATTCAACATCCAGCGGGAGGTGCCCCTGAGTTTGCCCCTGATGAAGGACACGAAATGGGGCTCTGTAGGGTCAGTTGGCACTCCCTTATAACAAACTTCCCTACCTAATGGATGTTGGCGGTTTCAGAGACAAGTCCTTGTAGGAAGCAGCCATATTTAACTGCTTAATGATTATTGAGATTTTCTGCTTCCACGAGGCTCACTAAGAAGTGCATTTTGCACTTCACTGTGTGTTTGAACTCTTGAACAATGTTATTTTGCACATGACACTTTGGGCAATCATTATTTTTGCACGCTTCGACTAAAATTTATCTAAAAATTTCAAAAAAAAAATTAAAAAAAAAAAAAAAAAAAATCTTTAGTACATGAAGAGGCGGAAGATAAGGAGTGTGTGGTGCAGTGGTTAGAGCTACAGCCTTGGCACCCTGAGGTTGTGGGTTTGAATCCCGCACTGCTCCTTGTGACCTTGGGCAAGTCACTTAATCCCCATTGCCCCAGGTACATTGGTTAGAGTGAGAGCCCACCAGGACAGTTAGGGAAAAATGTTTGAGTACCTGAATTGTAGGATATGCAGAATCCGCATAGAATTGTAAGATATACAGAATATAAATTATTATTATTATTTTTTTTTAAGTTCAATATTTTTTATTGAGTTTTTTGAAAAAATATAAGAAACAGTTCAAGTACAAGATATCAAAAAATAAAACAAAACATTTAGTATAACAAATATTCAGTTACAGTGTGCAATGTAGAATTGAATCGTTTTAAAAGATCCAAAGTACTAGGACTGTTCATGAAAAAATAATAAAAGAAAAGATAAGAGGAAAGAGAAATTGAAGGAAGAAAGAAAAAGAATAAAATGAGGAAAAAGATGAAGGTAAAGAAAAAGAAGAGGAAGAAGAAGAAGACAGGAGTGTCTATGAAATAGATTGAACATATGAGTCCAGGAATTTCCAGGGTGATTTACATTGTATCAAACTTTTGGAAAGTCGAATTATATTATTATATTTATATTATAAAATTATTATTATTATTATTATTAATAAAGAATCAAGGTAGATGAGCGGATTAAGAGACAGAGTGAATGAAACAGCAGAGGACTGTAAGGAGAAGAGAAGGGGGCAAACATATATGGGGGAATACAGGGAGAGGGGCAAAAGAGAGGGCAGAGAATGGGATGAAGGGGAGAAAACACCCTCCCAGATGAAAACCTCTCTGTTGAGTTTCAGAGTTTACACTAGTATAGATATATAGAGACTGTGACATGCCAATTTAAATTTCTTACTCTCATGAGCTAGAATGTGACTGACAATCCAATCAGCCACTGCAGTTTGAATTGTGGATCAACTCATTCTAAATTAGAAAATGAAGTCAAGCAGATTACACAGTGTCCAAAATAAGATGTTCTCAAGGGCAAATCTACAATGGCACTTTCTAAAGATAATGCACCATCTAACACAGTACCTAGCAAAACAAATAGCCAATGAGAATTTGGCAGATTAGGCTCGCTAGGAATAAAGGCTTCACTTCTCAAAGGATAAATTCTCACAGGATAAAATGTTCAGGAACAGAATCCAAAGCACTATTAAGCAATCCTAATCACGAGGGCGAAAGGAACAGGAACAAGTACAGATATAGTACAGAGGTCAAACGGCAACTTGAAAATGTAAAGTTAAAAGATGCACATTGCTGAGATAAGGAGCAAGAAGGGAAAGGCCATATTAATTCAGAGGCAGAAGAAGGGGTGATGTGTGAAGGAAAAGATCTGGCATGTGATGGTAGTGCAACTATTTAGGTTGTGACCAGGGTTTAAGAGGTGTTTTTTTTTAAATTTCTTTATTCGTTTTAAAGCCCTAAGTGCACGATATAATGCAATCATATAACTCTATAAAATACAAATACAATTATAATCTATGACAAAAAGATATATCACCCCCCCCCCCATAATTATAACCAAAAGCTACACTCAAAATGAGAAATTGTCAGATGGTGTAGTACAGTGTTCTTCAACCTTTTAACACCTATGGACCAGCGGAAATAAAATAATTATTTTGTGGACCAGCACCAGTTCGCGGACTGGCAGTTGAAGATCATTGGGCTGTCGTGCCCATCTCCACTCAATCTCTGCCCCAGAACCCGCTCCCATAATAGTACTAATTGTAACGCCATTTTTTCCATTCATTTTTCATACACACACACACAGTATAATAGCATTAACAACACATAATGGTTAACCACAAAATTAAAATACACAAACACACTGCATGCTTTTCAACATTCATTCCTACCAGAAAACACATAACCCCATGCAAATGCAGGACCAAAAACTAAAGGCTCCTTTTACTAAGCTGCGGTAGCGTTTTTAGCGCGCGCTAACCCCAACGCTATGCGGAAAATACTAACGCCAGCTTAGGCGTTAGCATCTAGCGCGCGTGGCATTGTAGCATGCGTTAAGCGTGTGCTAAAACCACTAGTGCAGTTTAGTAAAAGGAGCCCTAAAAGTACTAATGTTTACAAACAAACTCTAAGATGCAAGACTGCAAGCAGTACAACCCCAAAGGAAAAGAAACAAATGCATTTCTTCCTGAACAGACAAATAAATCACTACATTAAAAAAAAACAGACAAATCAATCACTAAATAAAATCCTGAACAGACAAATCAATCACTAAATAAAAAAATAAAAGCATTTCCCCTACCTTGTTGTCTCTCACCCTCCATGTGCCTTGCCTTCTGGACTACCCCCCACCCCCCCTGTGTTATCTTTGGGCCGGTCCACTCCTGAGGCACCTGGACCAACCGGAATAGGCCCAGTAGTCTTAGGCCCCTCCTGTGGGCGGGGCCTTAGACACAAGGGCCCAACCCAGCCCATGTGCCTAAAGCTCCGCCCATAGGAGAGGCCTAAGGTTACTGGGCCTATTCCGATTGGCCCAGGAGCCTCAGGCCCCACCTGTGGGCGGGGTTTGAGCCGCCTGGGCCAATCAGGCCCTAAGACCAGTCATTCACGGAATGGCTGGCCTGCCAGATGGACGGGCTTGGCACCCATCTGTCCGGCCAATGTTTTTGAGGTACAGGGGGGATCAGGTGGGGGGGGTCATGGGGTCAGCGGGGGGGGTCTCGCATGTTGGCGGGTGGGGGAGGTTTTCGGCGGGCCGATTGGGGGTTCAGGGAGAGCGGTCGTGGGGGGTTGCATCAGGGCAGCAGAGCTTGGGATCCCTCCTGTCCGGATCTTAGTGGGGGTGGGGGATAGGGTGGTCGCCTGGGCAGGAGGGGTTGAGCTCCCTCCTTGCCCGATGTTGACGGGGGGTTCGCGGCTTGCCAGGGCAAGAGGGCTTGGGCTCCCTCTTGCCCTGATCATTGTCAGCGGGGCCAGGAGGGCTTGGGCTCTCTTCTGGCCTGATCGGATTGGGGGTAGGGGTGGATTGCTGCAGGAGAGATGGGTCATCTCTCCTGCCGCTTTAGCGATCCTAAGGGCCGCATTTGGCAGCACTTGGTGGTATCGCTATTGCGGCAGGGGAGATGAGGCATCTCTACTGCCCCGATGGTTGCGGTGGGGGGCATGGAGCTAATCGCGCCAGCCGCCATCAGCTCAGCGGTCCCTTTTTTGGCACTTATACCTGTTTTGACTTGGTCTAAGTCAAAACGTATAAGTGCCGACTAGGCAACCTGCCTAAACTTTTGGTTATACCTGCTGTACGCCTAGGTATAGGTCGGCTCACCTCTCGCCCACCTCCCGCCCTTTCCCCTCCTCTAAAAATGCCTCTTTTTGCTCTATGCATTTAGAGGTAGGGGAAAGGCCTAAGCTGGTTTTAGATACGTCTAAAACCAGCTTTGATTATGGGTACTTGGACGATCAGACTTTTTGATCATCCAAGTACCCATTTAGGCCACTTTTTAGACATTTTTTTTATTATTATTATGAGCCCCTTAGGCTATAAGTGGCTTATAGATATCCGTATTTTTCGCTCCATAAGACACACTTTTTTCCCTCAAAAAAGTGGGTGGAAATAAGGGTGCATCTTATGAAGTGAATACATATTAAAAAAAAAAACCCGGTGGTACCTTTAAATGTTGGATGTCGGTGGATGGCTGCCTACTGCTTGTCGGGGCCCGCGGCACACAAGCGCGCCAATGCCTGGGCCCGGACACTTCCCTAATTGGGCCAATCGCTGGTGCTTCGCAGGGCTGCTGCCTGCTGATTGCCGGCACGTTGGGGCTATCGGCGCACAAGGATGAACATATTATTTTGTAAACCGAACAATTGCAACCTGACTTTACCCTATGTATATTAACTGTCTTGACTGTATTCGATATAAGTTAATCTGTCTTGAATATATCATATGTATGTTAACTGTGATATAGTTATTCTGGGCTATAATCTTTTCAGGAAGCATGGGTAAAAAGAAAGGGAGGAGGCGTGTAATTTTACATTAAATATAATATTAAAGCATCAGTATTGCTAGACTTATGAGGTAAGGAGAGAGCACCGTAGGTTCATCTGGAACGAGGGAATAGAAAATCTATTTACATTGGCGTGATATACGGACTTCCCTCTCAGACAGAAGAAATAGAGATTTAATTGAAAACACACAACATTGCTGTAAAATGGGATGTGCTTATTGAAAGATGATTTCAATTTATCAGACGTTGATTAGGACGTCCCAGCTGCAGTGCCATTTAGAAGTAGGGAGATCCTGGGCTCTCTACAGGGAAAACTGCTCAGCAGCGGATAATGGGGAGAGTGTTTTCTGATGCTATAGTAGGCGATCACCTGGCATCTAGTGATCACCGGATAGTGTGGCTCGGTATTAGGACATGTATCAGTACAACAAAAACCCAACTAGAAGAAGAAAAACAAAACCAGAATAAAAAGTTCCCCAATAGCTAATGAGAAGCAAAAACCTGCAGGGAATGCACAAAATCAATCAAGTGTGTTAATGTATTTATTTACCGTCTAAAGCCTAAACAGTTTACATGATATTACATACATTAGAACATAAAAACATAAGAATTGCTACTGCTGGGTCAGACCAGTGATCCATCAGGCCCAACAGTCCGCTCACGCGGCGGCCCCCATGTCAAATACCAGTGCCCTAACCGAGACCATCCCTACCTGCGTTCGTTCTGGTTCAGTAGGAACTTGTCCAACCTTGTCTTGAATCCCTGGAGGGTGTTTTCCCTTATAACAGACTCTGGAAGAGCGTTCCAGTTTTCTACCACTCTCTGGGTGAAGAAGAACTTCCTTACGTTTGTACAGAATCTATCCCCTTTTAACTTTAGAGAGTGCCCACTTGTTCTCTCTACCTTGGAGAGGGTGAACAACCTGCCTTTATCTACTAAGTCTATTCCCTTCATTATCTTGGAATGTTTTGATCATATCCCCTCTCAATCTCCTCTTTTCAAGGGAGAATAGGCCCAGCTTCTCTAATCTCTCACTATACGGCAACTCCTCCAACCCCTTAACCATTTTAGTCACTCTTCTCTCGACCCTTTCAAGTAGTACCGTGTCCTTCTTCATATACGGTGACCAGTGCTGGATGCAGTATTCCAGGTGAGGGCGTACCATGGTCTGGTACAGTGGCATGATAACCTTCTTCGATCTGTTCGTGATCCCCTTCTTAATCATTCCTAGCATTCTGTTCACCCTTTTCGCCGCTGCCGCACATTGTGCAGACGGCTTCATTGACTTGTCAACCAGTACTCCCAAGTGTCTTTCCTGGGGGGGGGGGGGTCCTTTCAAGTACCGCCCCAGACATCTTGTATTCATGTATGGGATTTTTGATACCAACATGCATTACCTTACACTTATCCACTTTGAACCTCATTTGCCATGTCGCTGCCCATTTCTCGAGCGTGGTTATGTCGCGTTGCAGATCTTCACAATCCCCTTGCGTCTTCACTACTCTGAATAACTTCGTATTGTCTGCAAATTTAATCACCTCACTCATCGTACCCATTTCCAGATCGTTTATGAATATGTTGAAGAGCACCGAGTCCTGTGGCACCCCACTGGTGACGTTCTTCAAGTCCGAGTATTGTCCATTTACCCCCACTCTCCGTTTCCTATCCGCTAGCCAGTTTTTAATCCACATGAGTATTTCACCCTCTATTCCATGACTCTCAATTTTCCGAAGAAGTCGTTCATGCGGAACCTTGTCGAACGCCTTCTGAAAATCTAGATATACAATGTTGACCAGGTCACCCTTGTCTATCTGCCTGTTTACTCCCTCGAAGAAGTGCAGCAAGTTTGTCAAGCAAGATCGTCCTTTGCTGAAGCCGTGCTCACTGGTCATCAGATTGTGTCTGTCAAGATGATCAATGATGCGGTCTTTTATTAGCACCTCTACCATCTTTCCCAGTACCGAGGTCAGACTCACCGGTCTGTAGTTTCCCGGATCTCCCCTCGAACCTTTTTTGAAGATCGGCGTAACATTCGCCACCTTCCGGTCTTCCGGAATCTTTACTGATTTGATCAACAGATTGGCTATTAGTTGAAGCAGTAAAGCTATAGTCCCTTTCAGTTCCTTAATGACCCTTGGATGGATGCCATCAGGTCCCGGGGATTTGTCGCTCTTAAGCCTATCAATCTGCCTGCATACTTCTTCTAGACTGACCGTCAACCTTGTTAGTTTCCCATCTTCGCCTCCAGTGTATAGCCTGTCAGGTTCCTGTATGTTGTGTATATCCTCTTTGGTAAATACAGACGCAAAAATGTGTTCAGTTTATCGGCGATGGCTTTGTCCTCCTTTAGCACTCCCTTTATTCCATGATCATCCAACGGTCCCACCGCTTCCTTCGTGGGTCATTTCCCCTTAATATATCGAAAGAACAGCTTGAAGTTTTTTGCCTCCTTGACTATTTTTTCCTCGTAGTTTCTTTTGGCCCCTTTTACTGTTTTATGGCACCTACGTTGATGCTGTTTTTGCTTTTTCCAGTTTTTGTCCATTTCTGACCTTTTCCATTCCTTAAACGAAGTCTTCTTGTCTCCGATTGCTTACTTCACCACTACAGTGAGCCACTCCAGTTCTTTGTTCTTTTTCCTTTTAGATCCCTTGTTGATACGCAGTATATATAGATTATGCGTCTCGGTGATTGTGTCCTTAAAAAGGGACCATGCCTGCTCTAGCGTTTTTACAGTGCTTATCCTCTTCTTGATCTTCTTACCCACCATGAGTCTCATCCCTTCATAATTCCCTTTTCGGAAGTTCAGTGCCGTGGCTGTCGTTCTGGATCAATGTTTCGCCCCTGCATCCATGTCGAAGCAGATCATATTGTGATCACTGGCTCCCAACATCCCCTCTACTTCTATATCTTGTGCCTGTCCTCGTAGTCCATTTAGAATTAAGTCCAGAATTGCATTTCCTCTCGTGCTTTCCTTGATAAGTTGTTCCAGGAAGCAATCACCTACAGCATAGGTTTGTAAAACAAAATAAGAACACATGAACATAAGTAAACAAGTTCTCGAAGAATCAGCAGTAGGAAAAATCAATGCCAAAAAAGGCCTATGTAAACAATTATGAAGAGGTTCTCAGAAGTCAGCAGTCATGAAGAATCAATATCTAAAAAAAAGACATAAACAAACAATTGTGTTTCAAGTAGTTTCCTAAATGTGCCTTACAGCCTGTTGTACAAAGTCACGCTAGCGGCTGCCGTGCGGCAACAGCCCCGAAGCCCTTTAAAGCTCTATGGACTTCGGGGCCGTTAACGCGCAGCAGCCGCTAGCGTGGCTTTGTAAAACAGGCCCTTAATCTTTTTTTTGTTTATTTGTTTGATTAAGTGTATCCTCAGTGTGTAGTCTTAAGCTATGAGAGCCAAATAGCCTAAAAGCCAAAGCTCTGTCGCTTATCAATAGCTAAGACATCTAGGAGGCCTATTTGAACTGCACACCATCATAGGCATACGCTAGTGTACTAATTCCAAAGAGTATAAGGTGATATAAAGTCAGCTCCTAATAAGGTGCTGCCCCAGTGACATAATGCTAATCAAACTGCAATATAAAATAAAATGAATTTCCACTTATCTTATGGAAATTCGTTGTACTGCTTTGAATATCGGCTGAATCGACACGTGCTAAACAAGGCCAGATGAATAATTTCTCAATTCACAGCATCCATAAGAGTTCAAATAAATGCAATAACAGGTTTAACTGAGCTCAGTTTCGGGGACCAGAGTCCACTTCATCACATAAGCACATAAGCATTGCCTCCGCTGGGTCAGACCAGAGGTCCATCATGCCCAGCAGTCTGCACACGCGGAGGCCCATCAGGTCCAGGACCTGTGTAGTAGTCCTCTATCCGTACTCTTCCATCCCCTTTTCTTCAGAAAGTTGCCCAATCCCTTCTTGAACCCCAATACTAACTAGGAACGCCTTCACCGGATCAGACTTTAGGTCCATCTATTTTGTCGACCCGCACACGCGGAGGCCAAGCCAGGTGCTCCCAGATGGAGACCCTGATTACCCATATCCCTCAATGTGATTTGCAAGGAGGTGTGCATCCAACTCACGCTTGAAACCCAGAATGGTAGTCTCCGTCACCACCTCCTCTGGGAGAGCATTCCAAGTGTTCACCACTCGCTGTGTGAAATAGAATTTCTTGACATTTGTCCTGAGCCTGCTGCCCCTCAGCCTCAGTCCATGATCTCTTGTCTGTGTCACTTTTGACAATGTGAACAATGGTGTTTCTTGCTCAATTTTATCGAATCCATTCAGTATTTTATAAGTCTCAATCATATCTCCTCGCAGTCTCCTCCTCCCGAGGGTGAACAGTCCCAGTCCTTCGAGTCGTTCTTTGTAGCTCAAATTTTCCATACCTTTTACTAGCTTCGTGGCTCGCCTCTGCACCCTTTCCAGCAGGGTTATATCCTTTTTTAGGTATGGAGACCAGTGTTGGACACAGTACTCCAAGTGTGGTCTGACCATTGCTCTGTAAAGCGGCATTATAACGGCCGCCGATCTACTCGTGATCCCCTTCTTTATCATACTTAAAATTCTGTTTGCTTTCTTTGCCGCCGACGCACATTGAGCCGACGGCTTCAGGTTCCTGTCTATCAGTACCCCCAGGTCCCTTTCTTGATCGGATTTGGCCAATGTTACACCTAACATTTTATATTCATGTTCCTTATTTTTCCTATCCAGGTGCATCACCTTGCATTTGTCTATGTTAAACCTCATTTGCCACTTTTCCACCCATTCCTCCAGCTGATTTAGATCCTTCTGGAGATCTTCACTTTCTTTTTGTGACCCAACTGCCCGACATAGTTTTGTATCATCTGCAATCGTTCCGGTTGTAGCGAGAACCAATTTTTGATGAGCACGCCGTTGTTGCCGCAGCTTTATGCTAAATAGTGGGCTGAGAAATACAGAGACTAAAAACTTGCCGGTCAGTGTCCCCAATGATATCACAATAAAAACAACAATATTAGAGCTGTCTAGATCAGGGGTAGGCAATTCCGGTCCTCGAGAGCCGGAGCCCGGTCAGGTTTTCAGGATATCCACAATGAATATATATGAGATGGGTTTGCATGCACTGCCTCCTTGAGATGCAAATCTATCTCATGCATATTTATTGTGGATATCCTGAAAACCTGACCTGGCTCCGGCTCTCGAGGACCGGAATTGCCTACCTCTGGTCTAGATGAACATATAAGCAAAAAAACTGTTTAAATGATGGTATTCCAGTCCACACAGTCATTAAGTTCTTTTTTTTTTAATACAAATTTGTATTGAATTTTTGAAACACACGCCAGTACATCACAGCTAGAGGCCAACAAGAACCCTGTAGAACAGGGGTGTCCAATGTCGGTCCTCGAGGGCCGCAATCCAGTCGGGTTTTCAGGATTTCCCCAATGAATATGCATGAGATCTATTTGCATGCACTGCTTTCAATGCATATTCATTGGGGAAATCCTGAAAACCCGACTGGATTGCGGCCCTCGAGGACCGACATTGGACACCCCTGCTGTAGAAACATATCTCCGTATACTCCTTCCTCACTTCATGCTTACACTGTTACAATGTGGTATACGCAGGTCTCCCACAAGCCCAACTGAAATGCTTCCAAACGCTCCAAAATTGTGCGGCCTGCTTTCTCCTCAGTGCTAAGCGATGTGATCATGCCTCCCCCTTTGCTCCGTCAATTACATTGGTTCCCAAAGTATCTCTTTCAAAGTAATGGTGTTAACCCACCAGGCTTTTTATTCTGCAAGAAAAAATGGTCTCAGCATTTTGATTTAACACAAAACACAGATTGTTTATTTCTATTTTACCTGTTGTGAGTCTGCAACATAGACTTTGATTCAACACGTTATACAGAATGATTACGGTATATTCATCTTAATAAATTTTAATATATTACCTCAGGTTGATGTGTACAGTTCCTTCCCCACTGTTTTACTGTTGCTTTGCATACTGTGGGTTTTTTTTTTAATTGTAATTATGCCATTACTACTACTTATCACTTATATAGCGCTGAAAGGCATATGCAGCGCTGTACATTTTGACATTTATAGACTGTCCCTGCTCAGAAGAGCTTACAATCTAACTTGGACAGACAGACATGACATTACAAATTCCATTACACACAGATTGTTCCCCTTTCACTGTTTCCAGTAGGAGGCAGTAACCTGTGAACACCCACCTTGTGATGCCTGCACATGTGCTGAAAAAACTAAACACGGGCATGTTTTGACAACTATGCCTATGTCAGAAGTCTTACAAATGTATAAAAACAAAGCCATCCCTGCTTCCTCCACGCCCCCACCGCATGTATGCCCCTTCCCTTTTCCTACACTATTACTGCGTGGGCCCTAGCTGCCACCTGTTTTGTAGTAAAGCCCTGATTCTATAAAGTCTGCCTAAAGATTGGCGCCGATATTGGCACTGATTCTATACAACTTAGGCGGCCATTATAGAATCATGCTTAGGCGGCGCTCAGCATCCTAACATTTAGGCATCCCCAATTTATGCCAGGGTTTTCTATGCCTAAAGTTATGCGCCAATATCAGAGTCTAACGGCATCTGATTCATAAAGAGGCAATTAACTCAAGAGCACACCCATGATTTGCACCTAACCGTGCCCACTTTTAGTATAGCTGCTTTGAGCTAGGCGCCTTCTTTTTAAAGACTCGAGGAATTTTTTGAATCTCGTAATACCATTGATCATAATCTCAAATTTCAGATTGCTAAAATGTGCATTCCTTTTCTGGACATAAATATCAATTTTGAGAGTGGCACTTTCCATAGTGATTTCTCGTATATATAAAACCGATGAACATTAACCAGTATTTGAATTTTAGGAGCTGCCACAAGCGTTCACTAAAAACGAATCTACCGTATAGCCAATTTTTTAAGTATCAGGAAACTGTTCAAAAGATGCTTTCTTTAAACACCATGTTAAAGAAATGATAAGACGCTTTCAGTCGAGAGGATAACCCACGACAACCATTTCAGCAGGTTACAAAAAAGCCGCTGATGCCAACAGATGATCTGCTACTGCCAAGAGTAAGGAAAATTAATGAAAAGATGGTATGTGCATTACCATTTCTGCACCTTTCAGTAGATATCATCAAAATATTATGGAAACATTGGCAGAGCCAACTCTGGCGAAACGTGGCCATATCAGGCATTATTTCCTGGCAGTAAGTGCTCATGCACTAATCACATGCTAATCAGTTAGTGCACGGCAAAGTGGTGCATTAATCAATTAGCACAGAAATGCCCACCCCTAGACACCCTTCCCTCATTGTCCAAAAAGTAACATTTAGTTTTTAACATGTGGGTAATATGTGCACATCAGTATTTT
This sequence comes from Geotrypetes seraphini, assembly GCF_902459505.1. Taxonomy (NCBI): domain Eukaryota; kingdom Metazoa; phylum Chordata; class Amphibia; order Gymnophiona; family Dermophiidae; genus Geotrypetes; species Geotrypetes seraphini. The sequence continues at coordinate 184,126,073 of NC_047087.1, forward strand.
ACTGCAGGATGCCTCAACGAATTCTGGCCTAGATGCACTAAGAGGATCAATAAGACCGTGTGGGTCTGAACTGATCAGATTTTTGGCTGATTCAGAAAGAGCTATTGATGCACTAAAAAGTTTGCATGCAAATGATTCACATGGATGTTCGCCATAATCCCTGACTCTCTGATCCGATGGATCGCTGTAAGAGCGACTCTCACACATGCACAGAACTGGCTTTGACATGCAGCTCCTGATTGGTGAGGCCCGGCTTTAGTACAGGAAGAGGCGGTCGGAGTATACCACGAGTGATTTCCTTCACTCGCCGGCGCTCCGGCTGCTCTATCCTGCCTCTCCAGCTGCCCTCTCCTGCCTCCCATTCGCAGTCGGAAAATACCGTAAATGACCGGGACCGTGAACCATGGACCGTGAATTCACGAAGGAGCGCTGTATATGGTCATTTGGGGGGATATTTTCCCCAAAAATGAAATTTTTAAAAAGTATGTTTTCAATGGTATCTTAAATGTTTTGGAACTCATTGCTGGAAGGGGGTAGTGAAAATAGAGTAGCTGAGTTTAAAAAAGGTTCAGACAAAGGTTATTGATGATGTTCTTCCAGTGAGTGCGACAATGACAGTTCTAGGTGTAAAGTTGGATTGTTGCCTCTCAATGAATTTACAAGCTGCAAAAACTGTACAAGCATGTTTTGCGCAAATGCACTTATTGCATTGCATAAAGCCAATGTTGTCTTCTTATGATTTCCGCACAGTAGTTCAGGCAATGGTATTATCTAGACTTGACTATTGCAATGTCCTGTATCTTGGAATAACTAAGACAAGATGCTGGGCATTGGAAGTTGTACAGAACTCAGCAGCAAGATCACATCTCGCCCTATCTCCAACAACTGCGCTGGCTGCCTGTTGTTTTTAGATCTCAAGTTTCAAGTTTCAAGTTTATTAGGATTTTATATACCGCCTATCAAGGTTATCTAAGCGGTTTTACAATCAGGTACTTAAGCATTTTCCCTATCTGTCCCGGTGGGCTCACAATCTAGCTAACATACCTGGGGCTATATCTCAATATAAAGTAATAATGATTTGCTATCAATTCTTGTATGGAACCATACCTGAATTGTTTAAAAGTAAGATGTCAAACTATTTATCATCTAGGTCTCTGCGTTCTAAGAATTCAGCATTATTAAATACAAATGCTAATCCAAAATATGCTGAGACCAGTAAAATGGTCTTTTTGCTGTGCGGGGGTCAAACTGTGGAACTTACTTGCCGGTCAATTGCGAAAATGTTATGACAAGAGTAATTTCAGAAAACTTTTTTTTTTTCCAATTCTTTATTCATTTTTCATCTTCCATCAAGTACACAATATTACATCAATTGAATCATACACATCACTTGAAATTCAGAAAACTATTAAAAGTGCAGTTATTTGTTAATGCATTTTTCTAGGAACTGATCTTTGCGATTGTTCTTTTGATGGGCACTTTACGTGATTTTCCAAGGATTATATGTTAATGTTTGATTTTATTTGGCTTACTGAATTATGTATGTAAACGGTATATAAATTTTTAAATATATAAATAAATTCCCGCAAAAAATGTCCATAAACCATTATTAAGGTAGACCTTGGGAAAGCTACTGCTTATCCCTGGGGCAAGTTATAAGGAATCTTGCTAGTTCTTAGGTTCCTGACAGGTACTTGTGACCTGACTTGACAACTGTTAGAAATAGGATACTGGACCCAGTGGCATAGTGAGGATAAGTGGCACCCCTCCCCGCCCTCTTCTCAGCCACCCCCTCCCCGCTCCTTCCCTACGTCCCCCCCACCCCACCCCCGCCATGTGCACACCTTGCTTACCCCCTTCCCCCATACCTTTTTAATTTTCCAGGTGAGAGCAACAGCATGAACTTGCTGCCCGTGTCGTGTTGGCTATCCTTCTGATGTCACTTCCTGGGCACGGAGCCCAGAAGTGATGTCAGAGAGGAGCAACAAGTTCATAATGCGGGAAGCAAGTTCATAATGCTGCTCACGCAGGAAAAATTAATAGAGGTACGAAGAGAGGGAAGGGGCGCATGCGTGTGGTGAGGGGGAAGGAGGGGGCGGAGAGGAGGATGGGTACCTGAGCCCTTTGCAAAAACTGTGCCCGGGGTGGTCTTCCCCCCCCCCACATCCCCTCTTTCTATGCCAGTGACTAGACCAGAAAGACCTTGGACTGATACAGGATGGTGGATGCTTTACACATACCTGAAAAGTTGAAAACATTAATGTTGTCCAAGTTAAAACGAGTACTGTATATTAAAGTATATAATCCTAAACTGCTTAAAACCAATTGTGCATAGATGTCTGCCTTTTGTGCACAACAGATTACATCTTAAAACAGCAGATAAACATTTACTCCCTCTTTTACAAAACTGTAGCTTGGTTTTTAGCACTGGCCATGGCGGTAACCGCGCTATGGTTTTGTAAAAGGAGGGGGGGGGATGGCCCGTTTGAATTTGTCTTGGTTTATTAACTAGATATAAATATGATGGGTTAGAATAAATGTTCATCCTGCTGGGCTTAATAGTTGGCAACTGTGCCTCTAACCAGTGACAGTTTTAGCATAGGACTGGATGATACCAAGAACTGCGATGATAAATAGGTTGTGCTTTAGAGCTAGCTTTAGTACTGAGATACAGTTCCAGGGTCATGACAAAATGCTAGTTATTAATGGGTGCACTCTTCAGATACAGTCAGACTTTATGGCATTTATTTGGTTCTTTTCATGCAAAAAGAATGCCGGCATGTTCTACAGTCAGCATTTCAGAAATGCATAGTATTATCGTCTGAGCATTTGTGACATGCATTGTTTGCCACTGGAAAACTATAGCATTTTCCTTCAAGTGCATGGAGTCACCAAAGGACCTGAACATTCCCAGCAATCATCTGGTGGGTTAATATTCAAACACTACGGTCAGTGATTTTTTTTTACACACCTGCCAAGGCATTTCAACTATTTATTTATATTCAGCGCTGTAATCCCTACAAATGATGGCACTGAATATTTTCAGCAGTGACCACCACTTGCTCCACAGATAGCAGTGATATTCATCCATTATTTAGATCAGACATGGGCAACTCCGGTCCCTGAGGGCCGGAATCCAATCTGGTTTTCAGGATTTCCCCCAATGAATATGCATTGAAAGCAGTGCATGCAAATAGATCTCATGCATATTTATTGGGGAAATCCTGAAAATCCGATTGGATTCTGGCCCTTGAGGACCGTAGTTGCCCATGTCTGATCTAGATAGTTATTTATTTATTAGGATGTATTTACCGCCTTTTTGAAAGAATTCACTCAAGGCGGTATACAGCAGTTTTATTAGAACAGCCATTGAGCTGGCCTAAATTCATCCACTTAGATATCCGAATAGGAATCAGTTCTATGAATGGCAGCCAAATTTGGGCACCCACAAACTGTGTGCTAAGCACTATTCTATAAATGGTGTTCCAAGCTGAGGACCATTTTTAGGGTAACGCTTAGCGCCAGGAAATGCGTCCAGTTTTGGTGTGAGGATTTACACCAACTGACTTCTAATGTAAATTGCCATGCCTAAATTAGGCGGGGATCCCCTGAACTCTATAAAACAGTGTGCAAATGTCCCTGACCTAGGGTTACCAGACATCCTGATTTACCCTTTTTTTAGAGGACTGTCCGGGCATCCAGACGGCTTTTCAAAACCTGGCACTTGGTCCGGGTTTTGAAAAGCTGTTGAGATCGGGACCGAGTCTGGAGTGCAACTGTGCATGCGTGGATGCGACACGGTGATGTCACACGCATGTGACTTCATCACATCACATCTGCACATGCGCAGAAGCACTCCACATTCCGCCCGAAGAGATGAGGTTTGCGTGGGGCTGGGGTTGGGGACGGTAGGGGCGGGGCCAGGGCGCACCCAGGGGCAGAACAGCACGGGGACATGCGTCTTCTTTTTCCAGATACAAAATCTGGTAACCCTACCCTGAAGCCACCCCCTTTTTAGATCCACATGGAAAAATATACGCGCACATCTTTATAGAATAGCGACAATGCAGATGCACGTAAAAAATTCCAGTCGTCAATTCGCACCAATAATTGATTGTTAGTACTCAATTATTGGTGCTAATTGGCTCATTAAGCAGTTCAATTGTGCGTCCAAATTTGCCCACACAATTATCAGCACTATATATAGAAGTAGGGAGTAACAGCTGAATATCATTGCTCTCCACAGAGTTAGGCAGAGTTATTTGGATAGTGCTGCTCAAAATTGGCGGATAGGGCACTTATCCTTATAGTGGCGACTGCTATACAGATAACTTGCTTTTTACATATTGATTTATTTATTCAATTTTCTATACCATATTCCCAGGGGCGCTCACAATGGTTTACATGAATTTTTTCAGGTACTCAAGCACTCATCTGGCCCTGTAGATTTTTCACTGATGGTGCCAACTTGCAAGCGGTTCTGGCTGGATGTTCTTAGGTGAAGTTTGTGTTCCTGGTTCATAGGATTACTTCCCGTCAGAGGAGAGAAGAATGATCCGGCTAAATCAGGTTGAAGAGAGTAGACAGGTTGGCGTGCCCAAAGCTACCCTGAATAGATAACAAAACAGAAGTTTCAGCTACTTACGATAAATCTTTCTGACAACTGCTAGTCTCTCCATGTCCTCTCCTAACTGTGCCAGTAAGCAACTATTTGACGAGGTAACTCTTTTCCTCATCTCCTATCATTGATACCATAAAGCATAGGTCATGGAAATTGTACCTACACTTTGCATCTGTAAGCAATGATACCTTATAAATCTCCTCATGTCCCTCACCCATCCAGATTGCCGAGAGCAGGATGTCTACCTTTTCCTTTTCTTTCTCCTTAATGATCCATGCCTTAGCACTGCATTACCAAGCCTTTGAAGCAGTCAGGGCCTGCAATCCTGATCCTTCCACGCCACAGGTCTGATAATCCCATGATCGAACGACAAATGGCATGAAAGGAGACATTAAAGAAAGGGATCAAGCTTCTATGGCCGGCTCAGGTTACTTTCACACAGTGTGCTTGTTCAAAAATAAACTGAGGGGTATGGGAGAGCAGGAGGGAGGTGCAGGTGGGGAGGGGTGAGCAGGGGAGGTTATTAGAGTGCCTCGGCTTCCATAATCCCAGCTGTATTTTTAGAAGTGGCATTTAAACTTGGCTTGGGTACAAATTGCTGGAAAATGTGTGGCATTTCCTCTTCCTGTCAGACGATAGCGGGTGTTGTAGCCTATGTCAGAACACTGAAAATGGACCCTTGGTGCTGCTCAGGCACCAAGACACTCAAAACGGAGAACAGCAGTCACAGCTGCATCACTCCTGTTCTCAGCCAGCTTACATTCTCAAATAAGGAAACATCTGTGCAGCTGCCACTTAAAACACCTGTGTGAATTCCATTAGCAGTGTAGCCCTTGCACTGTCTATATAAATATGTTTCTCATACAAATATGGGTCACTATCCATCACAGATCAGGCTGGTAGACTTCCTGCTTTGAAAACATTTTTTATATTTAATGCATTTGGTGCAAACTTGTTTTAGATTGGATGGATTGCTCTTGACATGGTTATACCAACATTTCAGAGCTACTACGGAGTTTAGGGGAGAATAAAGATGTCTAATTAAGGACTTTCCAAACTAGGGAGTCTTGGGGACTCTACAGCCAGTTGAGATTTCAGGATATCTGTAATTAGTATGCATGGGTTACATTTGCAGATCCTGGGCTTTCTGAATATCCAACAGTTAAAGATGGAGTCGGAGAGTTGGAGTCAGAGCCAGAAGTGGAAGCAACTTTGGGTGGAGTCAGAGTCGGTAAAAATGTGCCGACTCTAATTCTAGCTAGACAATAAAAATTTACATTATGATATATAGTAAATTTATAATTTTGTTTAGATTTTGTGACCTGCTGAGTGAAAAGGCACCAAAAATGGGGTTACAAATAATAGAAATAAAGCCTAAAAGTAGGGTTACTAGATTTTATGTTCATACAATCCAGACCCCTGGCCATGCCCCATTTTGCCCACACCACGCCCCGTTCTGCCTAAAACACACCCCGTTCTGCCCCAGCTCCGCCACCCTCAAGTGCTCGGAGCTATGTCGGGAGGGCATCTGCACATGCACAGGTGTTACATGATGACATCACACATATGCGCGCATGCATGTGACATCACAGCATTGCATCCGCGCACGCGCAGATGTCCTTTCGACGATGTCCCGAGCTGGAAGCTTTTCAAAATCTGGACAAAGTGCCGGGTTTTGAAAAGCTGTCCAGGTAAATCTGGGCATCTGGTAACCCTACCTAAAAGGGTTTGGAGAAGCAGCTTTCATTTTTGAAAGTTTTGTGTGCTATAGGGTCGGTAGAATGGAACTATGCAATATTTCTCACAAATGTGATATTTTTTCATGTCAGGGACATAGCCACAAGTTGATTGGGGGGGGGTCAAACATTTCCTCTCAGTCCCCCTCCCCTGCCTCTGTTGCTGTCTGCTGCTCCCTCCTCACTGCTACCACCGCAACTGCCCCCCACCCCAACCATACCTATGCTGGTGGGAATGCTGCTCCCTCCCCACTGCTGCTGCTGCCCCCTTACCCCGATTATACCTATGCTGGTGGAAATGCTCAAATCCTGCCAGCTAAAATTTCCTTACTGGAGCCCAGTCCCAAGCAGCAGAAGTTGGCACACTGCTCCAGCCTCTAACATCCAGCACTTCTGCACATGCTCAGTTCAAATATGTATTTAGCATGGATATCTTGAAAATCTGAACTGTCTGCAGCCCTTGAGTAGCCTACCTCTGGTCTACAGCCCAGACAGATTATTTTAGTAATGAAAAGAATATACAGTATAATACTTGCTGATTCTCCTTCTTTCCCCTTCCCCATGCCTGTAGAAGCAAGACTGGAGAAACATCCATCTGGAGAAACGTTTGACTAGATCACCTATAAATCTTTCTTCAGCTTCTCAACCTTTAGGTTTCTCTTCTTGTCTGTACAGTTCAGAGGAAGGAAGTCCAGTGTCAGCAGGGATGGACGTCTCCTGTCTTGTGAAGCCAGATGTTAGGTAGCTATACAAAATTGCTCTATCCAGCTGTAAAAATTACTATGAATATTCTTCTCCATCCCCTGCCACCTCTACTACCAATGTTTTTGTTTCCTATAGAAATACTGAGCATTATCAGGAGACCAGGAAATAACATAACGATGAAAAGCAGAGACCTCGTCCCGCCTGAAGATTGTGGAGCAAAAAAGTGGTGGTGGAGGGAAGGTGGAGACAGAAAGAGGATAGTGATTTTGGAAAAGATTAGCATAGCATGTTAAACTTATTTTAAAAGTCAAACCCATATTAGAAGTTAGCTGCTTCCTCCAAGAAGAGGTAAGGGATGGACTTGATATACCACCTTTCTGTGGCTACCTTAAAAGCAGTTTTTATATATTCTAATATACAGTAATATACAGGTACATATTTTGTACATAGGGCAATGGAGGGTTAAGTGAATTGCCCAGAGTCACAAGGAACTGCAGTAGGAATCAAACCCACTTCCTCAGATTCTCAGGCTGCTGCATTAACTGCTAGGTTACACTGGAGCAGATGTGATAGTAGCAAAGTTATGGGCCTGATATTCAAAAGATTTATGCTCTTAACTTTGAGTTATACTTCTAAATTGACCTCTTTGATGATTTTTAGAGCTGAGTGCCTAAAGAAATTAAAGTTTAACATTGATTTTCAACATTAGGCTTATTAATATAGACAAATAAGTATCAGGCCTAGGTGTATAAGCATAACGTTTAAGTTTCTCCATTAAGATGAATTTTTAGCTGAAAACTTACACTCCTAACTTTGGCTAAAAATTGGATGCAAAGTTAGGAACACACATTTAGGAACTTGCTGGTCAATATTCAGCCCACGTTGGTCAGGCTTGCCCCCCCCCCCCCCCCCCCCCCCAAGGCCAGTAAGCAAGAGATCAGGCCTTCCTATCCCTGTAGGCCCCAAGGCCTCCGTTTTCATTCTTTGGTGGTCTAACAGGGTCAAGCAGCCAGGAATGATGCCCACTTATTCCTGCCTGCCATGGCTTCTTTCTCAAAATGGACACTGTAACCTCCAGCAGCAGCCTCACAGTACTACCCTGTTTCCCAAAATAAGACCTATCCCGAAAATAAGCCCTAGTATGATTTTTAAAGATGCTCCTAATATAAGCCCTACCCCAAAAATAAGCCCTAGTTAAGATCGAGCCCTGAAGCCCCCCAAATGTCTCCAACACTCCCTGACTCCATCCCTGACACTAGTACTGCCTGATTTGCTGAAAAAAATTAGACTTGCCAATTTAGCAACCCCCACCCCAGCTGCTTTAGGAGGCCTCGGAGCGGAGGTATGTCAGTCTCACGGTGGGAGGGTTAGTGAGGTTCTGCTGTACAAGGGGATGAGTGAGGAATGATGCTGCAAATGGGGGGGGGGGAAGGAAAGAGGAAGAATTGGGGTAGAGGAAGTGAGAGATGATTGTTGTACATGAAAAAAAATAAGACATCCCCGAAAATAAGCCCTAGTGTGTTTTTTGAATTCAAAATTAATATGACTCTTATTTATGGGGAAACACGGTAGTTAACTAGTTAAGTACCAGTTCCACCCAAGCTTCACAAAATCTCCACCCATAGGCCTCCTCAGCACTAATCGGTCAGTGGCATTTCCAAAGTACCATGAACTGCCATGAGAAGAAAGAGGGGGTGTGCCCATGCAGAACCGCTATTTAATTGGCTGCCGCAAGTTCTCACGGCAGCCAATTAAATAGCGGTTCTGCACGAGCAGGAGCGAAAGAAGGCCGCTTTTGCCACAATTCACCGCTGGACCACCAGGGATACTTAAGGTATATGGGGGAGGCAGGAAGGAGATAAAAATAATTAGAATCAGGCCCGGCCACTGCTGGACCACCAGGTCTCATGGCAGGCCTGCCAGAAGCTTGAAAACAGGTAGATAGGGCAGGTAGGGCAGCTAGGTAGGGCGGGTCAGCACTGACCCAAATATAAACCAAGACCCCCCATTTTTGGGCCATCTTTTTTGCCCCAAAATCTCAGTTTATATTTGAGTATATATGGTATAAGGATACAGGTAAATACTGCTTGGTATACCAAAATCAAAATAGGATGTGAACCCTGGATTGCCTGGTTCTCAGTCTGATGCTCTAATCATTAGGCTCCTTATAATGAGGGAAAGAGTAACTTTCGTGGAACATATAGGGCTCCTTTTATCAAGGTGCGCTATGGGGGTTAGTACACCGGACATTTCATCACGCGCTAACCCCTGCGGCAAGCCAAAAAACTAATGCCTCGTCAATGGAGGCGTTAGCGACTAGCGCGGCAGGCGTTTGAACGTGTGGTATTCCGCGCGTTAACCGCCTACCGCACCTTGATAAAAGGAGCCCATAGCGTAAAAGGAACAGAAACACAGGGAAGGAGGCAATCTGTTTTACCTACAGTAGATATGTAATATACCATAGTAATATAGTAAATGAAAACTGATGAAGATATACCCATTTCATCCACTCTGCCAAACAAGGAAGAATAAAAAATGCATATGAGTCTTGATTCTGATCTGTCTTTACCATTTTTGGACACAGACCATAGAAGTCTGCCTGGCACTGGCCTTACTTCCCTAGACCTGGAGTTTCAATCCAAGCATCACTCCTGCCCATCATAACACATTGACTGTCTTGAAGAATTGTTTTGGCTTTATTTCATCCCCTTTCTCTATAGGGTTCCTCCATGTTTATCTCATGTACTTTTGAATTCTGTCACTGTTTCTGACTCAACCGCCTCCATTGGGAGAGTATTCCAGGCATCCACCACCCTCTCAATTAATAAATATTTCTTGATGTTACTAGGGAATATGTTTTTCACAGAGAGGTTGGCCTAATATCAAAAATATCCACACAAAAAAATCACATGGCCAGGTGTTTAGAGGTTCTTTGCTGCCTCAGATATTTCTTTCTTGCTGAGGATTCTCATTTGTTGTACTGGATACTGGCTTTGTGGCAAATGCTTACTCTGTTAGCACAAGTTTTTCAAGTTTATTAAAATTTTTGATAAAATGCCAATAATCGAAAGAGAAAAACATCTAAAAACCGGCCTAAGTTGGCACTTGGACGAACATTATCCAAATACGTCCAAGTGCCGATAATAAAAACGGGTTTTGGATGTATTTCTAAACGACCTAGGCCTTCATAGTGCCGCTGAACGCTAAACAGGGCATTTCAGGAGGAGTGTCGAGGGTGGGAATTGGATAGGACGTAGGCAGGCTTAGACTTAGTTGTACAGCATGTATAACCAAAAGTTATACAGTCCAGGATCAATGGAACTTGGACGTTGTGATTTAGACCATGTAAAATATGGTCTGTCACAAAAACCCACCGAAAGTCACCAGATAAGCACTGCAAACACATAAAACAGACCCCCCACCCACTACCCCAGTGATCACCGACCCCTCCCCCACCCCCATAAAACTATTAATCACACCTTTAAAATTCAGCCTCCAGACCATCATCACCTAGCAGCCTGGCATAGGAAAGCCTAGTCGTCCAGCACAGAGGCGGCTTAAGCCATCGTAAGGGTGGGTTAGGGACCCATGGAGAAGAGGACCCATGCCCATAAGCCCCTGTAATAACTGCATTGATACTTAAACATGTGCACTCCCCTATAAACCCCCAAAACCCTTTTTTACTGGCATATAAGTGGCTTCTGCAGCCATAAGGGCTATTAAGGTGGTAGATAAGTGGGTCTAGGGGATTCTGGAAGTGGTTTGGGGGGCTCACCATGACCTATGAGGGAGCTGTAGTGAGGAGAAGACATGGCACCCTTTTTGTGAAATTCACAGCAGTGCCCTGTAAAGTACCCCACTATTTAGGTGCCATGTCTGGGTGTTCAATTCATCACTTTGCAGACCCCTCCCACGTCCAACAGGGCTTGTTCTAGGCATTTTTGACTTGGATGAAAATGTGGTATAAAGATGGATGATTTAGCGGCATGGACGATCAGATCGGCAGGATGTATAATTAGAGATTTTCAAAAGAAAAAAAATTTTGGACATATTTTTCGAAAATGTATCCTAGGCTGTTTTTTACTTTGGACAACCTGTGACTTAGACGAAAACGGACTTAGACGTCCCTTTCTATTATGCCCCTCCACATGTTTAACAGTTAAAAAATTAAAAAGGAAGAAGCAAGATGGCTGTGGTGCAGTGAGGACGCCGACTTTCTGTCCTCCAGCTAAACATTTTCTTCTTACCTCTCAACGAGGATTTCCTTGATTTCCCTGATGCTGAAAAGGAGGGGGAGAGCGGCTGCCACAGCCCGGCAACCCGAACTCACCTCGTAACAACGGGGGACAATGGACAACTTCCTAACGTCTTCGCCCCGGGGCGAACCGGCTATGCTGAGTCAGAGGGAGGTCGCGGCACTCGGGAGCGAGGTATCGCTCAGCCCAGCAGGACCTGTCCCTCCTCAGCAGCCACGAGAAAGGGGAACTACGGCGGCTCAGAAGGGACAGGAAGTTACTTCCCTTCTTGAAGTGTCCCTGGATGTACACCTGGCAGCTGAAGAGACAGAGGAGAGGGCAGACAAGCCTTTGCCAGAGGGAGGACAGATTCCAACTATTCCCCCACTGGAATGGCCAACAGAGTTCACGTTGGAGTCTATCTGGAAGGCTTTAGACTCCTTGTACCAGCTTTGTGCAGGAACTCTACCCCTAGTCAACGGTCATGGAAAAAAGATTGAAGAACTACAGGAAGGAATGAAGACACAGGGGGTAAGAGTGGACTCCTTGGACCAACAGGTTCAAGGGATACAAAAATCTCAAGTTACCTTAATGCAAGATAGAATATTGCTAGTAAGGAAAATTTAAAATATGGAAAATTATACTAAAATGCTTAATTTAAAAATTCTCAACTTTCCTAAGGTTCTGGCAATGTCTCCAAGAGATCTTTTTAATAAATTTTTAATGGAAGTGTTTAAATACCCTGAGTCTGGACTTCCACCTTTACATAAGATATATTTCCTTCCAATATCTAAGAAGGCTTCACAACCAGAGGCATTACCTGATTTGACGAATGCAATGGACTTAACAAGAAAATTGGAAACCTCAGTGGATGAAGCCATCTCATATTCTACACTTCTGGTGACTTTTGTTTTCCAACAAGATAAAGAGGCACTTCTTAGGCTTTTTTTTAGGCTTAAAGGGGTGACCTTTATGGATTCTAAGATTTAAATGTTTCAGGCTGTTTCAAATACAGTATAACCCAGACTAGAAGGAAAGAGTTCCTGCAATTGAGACAATCCGTACTGTCTTTGGGTGCTAAATTTCAACTTAGATACCCTTGAAAATGTTTGATCCTTTTGGATCAACATTCTTATACCTTCTTTGACCCTCCTCAGTTAAGGTTTTTTCTTGAGGGAAAAGGCATAATCCCTCCCAGTACCTCTACGCGGACTTAGTCCCTAATAATTTAGAAGATGTACACTGCACCACTGATTTGGTTAATTTTATATTACTTTGATGAACTATCAGATCCCATGATGGAATGTGTATTGCTTCTCCCAAATTGTGGACTAATATTTAGAGATTGTTTAATCCTTATGGAATATATTTTATTTTATTTTATTGTTTAACTATATGTAATCTCTCTTTTTTTCCCTTTATATAGATATTGTTATTGTATATCTATAAATTGAATAAATAATACAAAATATATATATATATTAAAAAGGGAGACAATTAACAGATTTATTAATGACACAACAATATTTACATGGAAACAATGGGATAGTAGGGAGAAATACAATTTTTAAAGAAAAGAGAACAGCCAAGGTTAAAAACAAGAGGAAAACGGAGGGATCATGTCAGAGTTAAATATAAATAAACAGCATTTGGCATGGAAGGACCCCAAGATCATTTAACATTCATAAGCGTCTTTAAATAAGAAGCTTTTAAGACCGCCTTTAAATTTATCAAGATTTTTCTCAGACCTTAAATATAATGTAATGTAGTGTATTGTGCTTGTCTCTGTGGGAAAGGCCAGGGAAATGCACCTTCACAGAGCAGCCCAGGTTCAGAATGGGGTTGCCAGCCCTTCTCCCCTCTTTGAGTACAGGACCTGGTGCTTCTAGTCACATGACCACAGGGGCATAACGAGGGTAGGAGGTGCCCAGGGCGGAGGTGCACTTCTGTACCTCTTGATGCACATACCTCCTTCCCCATTGCTAAAATCGAGACCCCCCTGATATTCCCCCATACATCAAGCACCTACTGCCTTCCGATCACCACGCCCCCTCCCACAAAATCCTGGTGGTATAGTGGGCTGAGGGGTTCAAATCAGACCCCCCCCCCTAGCTCGAGAACCCTCTACCAGGTACTGGACCCCTGTACCTTTTGTTGAAAATCAGGCAAACATAGGAGCAAATTTTAAGCTGACAGTTCATTTTCATTTATGAGCTTAAAAATTATGCTCATAAATTTAGACCTGCCATTTCTTTGCTTTAGATTTATGAACCTAATTTATGATCCTCGAACTAAAAATCAGTGCTAAATTCATAACCCCTTTTCCCTATCCTAAATCCACACTTGTGGCCACCTACTTTCTATGGCCCTAAATTAAGGAGTTTAGTGAAATTTGTAGTTTACATTTGGTCCACTCAGTCCTTGTAAATCCTCATAGAGGCCACTTTAGAGAGCATAATGTTCAAAGAAAGAACATATCATTTGGTTATCAAGATCTTTATGTCTTTTTGTCGCCTCTGAGTAGGGTTACCATAGGGTTCCAGAAAAAGGAGGATGTATATAGAAAGCAATGGAAGTAAATCCTGGATATCTCAATCCGTCCTCTTTTTTCTGGAGCCTTATGGTAACCCTACCTCAGTGAGTACCTAGCATATGTGACACCCGGGACCCATCATTTTTTGACTCCCCCCCCTTCTGTACAGAAAACATGATTTTTAGTAACAATCCACACGTGGCACAAGAGTGTACCTAGGAAAAGGCAAGATCTTACATACTGCTGTGAGCAGTACAACATCAATACACCCATTGTAAAACTAAACAAGCCAGACTAGTACAGATCAATCCTGCAGTCAAGCCTAACAAAAACCCATGTCTTTTGAACACACAGAACACAGAAAACACCTTTGCCTAGTATGGAATATGTAATCACAAACTAACTCCTCCCTCTTTTACAAAACTGTAGTGTGGATTTTAGCCACAGTGGTAACAGCTCTGACGCTCATAGAATTCTGAGCATCAGAGCTGCTACCACCACGTCTGGCGTTAAAAAAAGCTCCACAGTTTTGTAAAAGGAGGGATAAAATAGAAATACATAGACAAAGGTTAAATTGAATCAGTAAGAAGCTGGACTCTGCATACAATGCAACACCACAGAAACAGTGACACATGTCTCCTAAAGCAATAAATAAATAGAAAAATTTTTCTACCTTTGTCTTCTGTGGTTTCTGCTTTCCTCATCTTCTTGTAACTCTCTTCCTTCCATCCACTGTCTCTCTTCCCCTATATGGCATCTTCTCTCCTTTTATGTCCTTTCCAGAAACTATATGCCTCCCCCTTCCATCTCTACTTTTACCCCCATTGGTCTGGCATCTCTCTCCTATCCTTACCTTTCCAACACCTCTCCTCTGCAATCCCTTTCTCTTTTTTCCCTCATTTTCCTTTTCAATTTATTTTCTGCATCTGTCTAGATTACGTTCTTACTACCCTCTCATCAATGTCCTTTTTTTTACTGTCTACCTAAAGCTTGCCACCTCTTTCCCTCACCTCTTCCAGTATCTAACTCTATCCTCGTCCCTCAATCCAGCATGTGCCTTTTTTTCTTTCTCCTCCCCACTTCCTTCCAGCGTCTGCTCCCCCTCTCCCTTACACTTCCATTCAGTGGCTGTCCATCCTCTCCCCCACACTTCCATTCAGTGTCTGTCCCTCTCTCTACCCCTTCCATCTACTGTTCACCTTCTGTCTCGCCCCTTCCAGTCACTGCCCTCTCTGCCCTTTCCATCCAATGTCTGCCTTCTCTCTCTTACATACATCTTCCTTCTTTCTATGCTCCTTTCATAACTATCTATCTTGTGCCCCTTCTCTCCTTTGTACATGATTGATTTCAGCTCTGCCACCTCTCCATTTTTTTCTCTCTATCACCAACCCATCCCCTATGCTCTGGCATCTCTCTCTTATCCTTTCTTTCCTTCGCACCCCACAGTCTGGTATCTGCCCTTCCCTGATTCTCTGGCATTTTTCTCCTTTCCTTCCATCTTTCCCTCCCCCTCCATGCTCTGAGATCTCCCCCTTCCTTTTCCCTTAGTCTGGCATACCTTCCTCCTTCCCTCCAAGCCCTGGCATCTCCTTTCATTCCCTCCCTCATCTTCCTTCTCCCTCCAGCTGGGTACAGCAACACTCTCCCCTGCAGCTCTGGACTTCCCCACACCTGCTCCCCCCAAATTGCCAATGCTTTGGTTACTCTTCTTTCTTCCTCCCTCCCCCCAACGCGGGACCCTGCGGCACCATCAGCTCTTAGTCCCTCTAACGCCGGTCCTGCAGCTCCGGACTTCCCCACACTTCCCTCCCCCCCCCCCCGATCACTATTATTTTAAATGTTATGGCAGCCGCGTCGCTGTATCCATTGGAGGAGACTTCTAACCTCGGCCCCAGAACTCTTCCTACAACAGCAACTTCCTATTCCTGCCTAGGCAGGTGGTGGCTGCAGGAAGAGTTCCGGGGCAGGCCGAGGTTAGAAGTCTCCTCCGATGGATACAGCGCCGCGGCTGGCATAACATTTAAAATAATAGCGATCGGGGGGGGGGGGGGGGAGCAGGTGTGGGGAAGTCCGGAGCTGCAGGGCTGGCATTAGAGTCAGTGAGAACAGCCGGCTGTTGTGACCATCCAGGCATTCTCCCTGCCAAGGTCCCAGTTAGATCCCAAGATCGGACCCAAAAGAAATCCCGGAGAGGAATCAGGAATGTACATGTGGTTCCTGATACTGACAATATCTCCATTGACCACCAGAGGGAGCCTGAACTTGCTGACAGGGAGGTAGATGAGTGGTATCCAGGTCACCACCGGGGGAGCCCAAGTGCCTCATTGCACACTGCTGACTCAGCCAGGGTAGGGCGTGTCCCTAGAGTATTTAAGCCAGCAGTGGAGAACAGACAAGTAGGCCGGTTAGGGAGAAGGTTTAGGCCTTGTCTCCCTGAGGGGATAAGCAGCGTTTTAGGGTGGGGGTATGTGACCATCCAGGCATTCTCCCTGCCAAGGTCCCAGTTAGATCCCAATGTCGGACCCAAAAGAAATCCCGGAGAGGAATCAGGAATGTGCATATGGTTCCTGATACTGACAATATCTCCATTGACCACCAGAGGGAGCCTGAACTTGCTGACAGGGAGGTAGATGAGTGGTATCCAGGTCACCACCAGGGGAGCCCAAGAGCCTCATTGCACACTGCTGACTCAGCCAGGGTAGGGCGTGTCCCTAGAGTATTTAAGCCAGCAGTGGAGAACAGACAAGTAGGCCGGTTAGGGAGAAGGTTTAGGCCTTGTCTCCCTGAGGTACTCCCTGGGCCAAGCAGGTGCACTAACCCTACACCGATGGAAGTGGAGGAGTCGGGACCAGCTGAGGAGCTGTCTTTGTTGGATGCTGAACTGCCCATGGAATGCCAGGAGAGTTTTCCTGAAGGGTATACCAATTTTCCTAAGCCTATGCAGGTGGGCCTGACTTGCAGCTGCAAACAGTGAGTTTTGGTTTTTCAAGTGACTGTTTGCCTGTTTTGGACTATTTTGTTTTTGTAAAGCTAAGAGTGTCATTTTGGGGAGAGGTTTTGTTGTCACCTTGGGTGGGAATTTTGAAAGCCAGTCCTGTGGCTTGAATTTTGCAAAACCTGAGACACTCTCCTTGCCTGGCAGTAATATAAGGTTGCCAGAGGCTTTATTTATTTATTTTGTTTTGTAAGCACTGTGAATTGCTGAAATCAGTGCATTGAACTGAATGTTGGCAAATTGAGCAAGCTGCCTGGGAGCAGGCTTGCATTGGCTCTGGGGAGAGCTGAAAAGCAGCTTCTATTTTGGGACTTGATTTTGTGCTGTTTTACTTTCTTGCCTTTTGCATTTTTGCTTTGCTGGTGTTTTGCCTACTAACATTTGATGAACCGCTTACCTCTATGTTTTCATACACCTTGTTTGTGTGACTTTGATTTTTTTGAATTTCTGCTTGAGTCCAGTCCAGTCCTGCAGGGTGACTCCATTTCGGGTCCCACGCTGGTGTAATTCATTCAGGTAACCTCTTGGAGCGCTGTGGAGTCCTGCTCGGGCCACAGTGGGGTTATACTGTGCACCCCCCAAGGCGTGCACCCGGGGCGGACCTCCCCCCCGTCCCCCCTTGGTACACCACTGCCCTACCTCTGAGCTTGTTACCGTTTTTGCTTACAGCAATAAAGAGCAAAACAACATGAAATCAAAGATCCCAGTTCTTTACCCATCAAGAGCAGGAAACATCACTCTCTACTTCGCCTTTTTCTACTGCATTTGAACAAGAGAAAAGCGAGCAGGAGATGGGAGCTGCAGGTTCATGCTTTGTGCTCCTTGGAAGGTGCTGCACAGCGTGTAGTGAATATCTTTGCAGGAAACATGCTATCATTTTCCTCTTGTTATAAAAAAGGAAGCCAAAATGATAGTGACCCCCAGGAGCCCTGAGGTCAGCAGTTCAGACAGACTTGTGCTTCCTACTATCATTATAAGCTATTTTTCATCTATGGTTAGAAGAGGGAAAGAAGGCATATTAAATCAGTAATCTTTCCTCACATTTGGCACAGTTCTCTTTCTGTAAAATGAAGGCTATTTTAGCAACATGAAAGGTTAGGTATTTCAGCACTGGATGCACAAGGCCCATTTTACACAGAACATTGCGGTGGGATTTTCTCAGTTCTCATAATATTTTACAAAAGGCTCTACCCATCTTCAGCTGGCGGGGCTTGGGGATCCCCACCAACCACAGCAAAAAACTTAGGCAGTCGGTGACTCAATTGTTTCGAGAGGCTGAAGTGGGGCTAGGGCAGGGTAGGATTATTATGGCGGAGCAAGTTAAAATCCTTAGGGTGATGAACACCTATGCCAGTAATAAAGGGACAGTAGGGGATACTTTTGAACACAGCAAGGAAGGACACCTTCACTGTGTACCAGCTGCCTCCCCCTTATACTACTGATAATGATGGTACTGTATTATGAATACCGAATACCCTCCAGGTTGCTAAAAAAAAAACCAATCCAAACAATGCACACCAAAATAATACAAACACCCTATATATGCTGGCCAATAAACCACATATCTTCACACCTCATTCATATTTTATTTCAAAAGACACCTTCAACTCGATCCTCAGCAAGGCCACCTTCCCACTCAGTGTTCACTCATAGTGGGCGTCTTTATGCCTCAAATTGTCACTGGATCGTTCAATCTTTTTTTTTTGGTATTTATCTATATAATTTTTTTCTTTCCGTTTCCATTTTTTTCTTAACTTAATATTTATAATCTGCAGTATCAACCTTAAATGTTTATACTTAGCTTCTGGTCGTAATTCAAAAAAGGGAGACAAACCGACATGTTTCACCTATGTATTACCAGCGGTTTCCTCAAGGTTATCACTACCTCATGATTAACATTCCATTCCGAACAAAATAATACAACATATTCAACAGAATAGTATTTGAAGTATTCTGGAAATACATTCAGTATTTGGCTCCTAGACAGCCCGAGCTCCCCATTCCAGCATCTTCCTGTTGGCCATGAGAACAGTGGTGTCCAAGCAGCAGTATAACAGAAATCCTGTGGTTATTGGCAATGGCAACTATAAAATGATTTACTTATCAATGTTTTTGGTAGGTTGCCAAATGGACAACAGGTTTCAGGTCTGCTATCCTTTCGTTTACTGTTGAATTACCAATTGTGTTTGGAATATATATTAGCTGTCTTAGCTGTACCTAATTGTTAGAACAGCAGACTGAGAACCAGGGAAGCCAGAAATCAAATACCACTGCTAATCCTTAAGATCTCAGATAAGTCCTTTAACCCTTCATTGTCTCAGGAACAAATTTGTTCATAAAGTTTCCTAGGCAGAGTCAGATTAAAGCGTGGAGGGCCATTTTTGAAAAGGGCATCTAAGTTCGACTTGGGCATTTCCTGCTAAATGTCCGAAGCCGGGAGCACAGAAACATCCATTTTCAAACAGGATGTCCAAATAATTTTTATTTTTTCAAAAATCACCTATTTAAACGTCTTGGCTGCCAAAATGTCTAGACCGCCAGGTTTTCTTAACTATATTCACCATTTTTTTACCTCAAAACTGTCCAAGTTAGAAATGGCCAAATCAGCACAATTTAGCCGTGGGAGAGGCCACCATTCTAATGGACTGCATAATATTTGGCAGCCAGCATGGCCCTGGGTATGGCTCAGAATTGAATATTGAGGCCCAATTCTGCCTGTGGTTGACTGCATTTAAAAACAAAACACCACACTGACTGCCATCAGCTGAATTGACCAGATTGATAATTAGCAAAGGCAATATAACATGTTTGCATGGAAAACATAATAGAAATGATCCTTCAAGAGAGCATGCTTCCTGTCACATAAAAAAAAATAACTTTCTTCTCTGCTGTGCCTATTCAATCACAATTAGAAAAATCCAAA
Source organism: Geotrypetes seraphini (assembly GCF_902459505.1). Taxonomy (NCBI): domain Eukaryota; kingdom Metazoa; phylum Chordata; class Amphibia; order Gymnophiona; family Dermophiidae; genus Geotrypetes; species Geotrypetes seraphini. Next base: position 184,145,821 of record NC_047087.1, read on the forward strand.
TTCGTGAGACCTGATTTTCAAAACTACAGTTTCATAATCATATCTATATCTTGGGAGAAAATAAATAACACTAGGAGGATAGCTCTGTTTTATTTCTTCTGCTATGGACTGTGCCAACATTATTGTAACATCCAAAATGTCTAGAGAGGGTAACATTCCACCATCCCGAATCGCCCCTACTCCTACTCCTCTATCTGGGAGAAAATACAGTAGATCATATTATATGATGGAATTCCATTCTCAGGAATATAAAATACCTCCATTAGATGTCATTTGAAATTCTCCCTTGCTGATTGATGCAGAACCTTGGGAAAATTTAAAAACCTGAACCTGAGACTCCAATGCCCATTTTCCAGCTACTCAATTGGATAGTGGACCGAAAGCTTATCTTTAATTAACTCAGTATTAATATCTAAGTTCTCTTAAGAACATAAGAATAGCCTTACTGGGTCAGATAAATGATCCATCAAGCCCAGTAGCCCGCTCTCAGAGTAGCCAATCCAGGTCACTAGTACCTGGCCAAAACTCAAGGTGTAGCAACATTCCATGCTACTGATACAGGGCAAGCAGTGGCTTCCCCGTGTCTTTCTCAATAACAGACCATGGACTTTTCCTTCAGGAACTTGTCCAAACCTTTCTTAAAACCAGCTAAGCTATCCGCTCTTACCACATCCTCTGGCAACGTGTTCCAGAGCTTAACTATTCTCTGAGTGAAAAAAGATTTCCTCCAATTGGTATTAAAGGAAATTTTTTTTCACTCAGAAAATAGTTAAGCTCTTATAGAGTTTTGAACCATCTCAATTCAATTCGAATCCTTGCCAAACGTGGAACAAAATTTTGGGTTGATTTCTCTATATTTTAAACAACTGTAGTGATACTCCTTGCATTATTGTTAATAGAAACATGATGGCAGATAAAGGCCAAATGACCCATCTAGTCTGCCCATCCTCAGTAACCATTATCTCTTTCTCTCTCTGAGAGATTCCACATGTCTATCCCACAGTCTTGAATTCAGACACAGTCTTTGTCTCCACCACTTCTTCCAGGAGACCTCTCCATGTATCTACCACACTTTCTGTAAAAAAAAGTATTTCCTTAGATTACTCCTGAGCCTGTTACCTCTTGCTCTCTCATTCCAGTGCTTCCTTTCATTTGAAAGAGACTCGACTCATGAGCATTTATGCCTCATAGGTATTTAAATTTCTCTGTCATTAAGTCTCACCAACACAGTCCAATCAACTCCAGAGTTATAGAACGCAGTTGTAACAGCAATGGAAGGGTCACAAAAATTGTGGAGATTTTGCCAGGCAGCACTAACTCTATTTTCTTCCGTAGAAGACCATGCCGCAAATCTCCAGTACTTAGCTCCATTCCAACAGTACCTGCTTCCAATCATTTTCAGTCACTGGTCATCCAATATGACAAACATGTTGATATAATTAATTGCTGCTGCCACAACCACTAGGTGGGCCCGGGGCATCATAAATCTCATCAACTACCAAACCTGCAAGGTTTTCAGTGGAGAATGTGAAATCTTCCTTCCCAAAATTGAAAAGTTTCCCTCCCTTGGTGCCATAGTGGGCAATTCAAAAACATCCATTTCAGCTGGAAGTTCTTGGAGCATGTCTTAGCACCACCAGCATGCTGCAATCTCACTCCATCTATACTCCATAATTCTGAATCAACACCAGTTAGATTATACCACTCTTGAAGATAGAGGAAGGGGGTGAATCCAAGATGGCAGCACACAGATGGTTCACAGAGCTCCTTCTTAACTCTTGTTTTCTTCATTGCTATTCTTCATATAATGCTGCATACTAAATGTAAAGGTCCAGTCTGCATTGGACCCTCGCTGGCGGATGTTTCTTCACCTCTAGAGCAGAGCATACTGCATTTCGCCACCAGGGAGCAGAGCGGCTGAAGGAGCAACCACAGAACTGGGGCCTGAAACACCTTTATCTTCCCAAGAACCTGTAGTTCCTCCATGTCTAACATTTTTTATTCACGATTTTTCCATATTCGTGGGCCGGCTCTGCCCCTAATTCCAGTGAATATGGAAGAAGTGTAGTCCCATAAAAATGAAATAACTGTACATTTATGAAATGGTTTTGTTTATTCTGTACTTCACCCTGATGTGACTGGCTTTCACAGAGTGGTTTGTCAGGTAATAAATTATAATACCTCATGTGACTAATCACCTAAAATAAATCCATTCAAATTGGGATCACTGCCCATATAAACTAAAAATTGTTTTAAAATACATTTTTCCTTAATAGTGAACAGATACAGTTTCTACCTTGTGTCTAAGGTTCATGAGGAAGAACAAAGCCATCCATAGAACTTTCTGTAGGAGATCAATGACAACTCCGGAGAGAAACTGCCTAAAGGCACCTGGCTGGTTTTACCATGAAGGGAGGAAATGGCATGAGCCATCCAAATTATGCAAAGCCATTAATGAAGCGAGGGCTAGAACAACATTTCAGACAGGCACCTGTACAGGGTCTTTGCTTCCACGTGCTTATACAGCATCCTGTTCCATTTTTCTTCCTCTGGTCCCCAAAGAAATCTTCTGATGCTAAACAATGGTCCTTTCACTAAGTGCATGGTCTCTTGGAGGAACAGAATGATTACTGCCTCACTTTCAAGAGCACAAAAGATTTATGAGGTGACTCCTCTCTTATTCTTTCCAAAATGGTGGTAGTTTTTTTTTTTTTTTTTGCCATGGCTGCTACATAAATAAGGGAGGGATAAAGAAGTTGTACATATGTTAAACCCCACTTTACATAAAACATAAAGATCAGAAATGAGATATCCAAATTAGGATGTGTTCAATTCTGAGGGCATTTTAAGTAAAGTCGTATTGTAGCTGTGTCGGTCTAGTTTTAAAAGTTCAAGTTCAAGTTTATTTATTCTTGATGAAGCCTATTTAAATTACTAGGCGATGTACAATAATAATAACATATATTAATAAATTAAACAAGTACAATGTTAAAGTTGACATAAAAACTAATTTGTTGTTAGTTAAAATTTAACACACTTAACAAACTGAGAGTAGACATAAATTTAAAATAATTTTGTGGGTAAGACATACAAGACATGTGTGGTTAGGAGGGGGAATAGTTACAATTTTTGATAGAAGAGAAGAAAAAACATAAAAGAGAAAAACAAAAAAGGGGGGTTATAATAACTGTTTAAAAAAAAAGAAAAAAAAGAAAAATAAAACAGGGTAATGGTTAAAAAATAATCGATTTTTTCAGTGTCCTAAGATCCATACGCATCTTTAAAGAGAAAGGTTTTTAACGTTTTTTTAAACAATGCTAGGTCTTTAAGTTCTTTAATGTATTGTGGTAAAAGATTCCATGATTGTGGGGCCATAACTGAGAACATGTCGTGTCTTCTAGTAATACATGGCACTAAAATAAAACATAGAAAATAAAATAAAATGATACGCTTTTAGGCCTGGATTCTCTAAGTGGTCCCATGTTCAGCAGTCACCATAAAAGTGGCCGCCAATCACGTGTCAATCATGTGATGGCACCGTTTAGAGCAGTGTGTCTCAAACATTTTTAGCTCCAGCACATTATAATTGAAATCATATAAAATTTCAAAACCAACAAAAAATTAAATTTGAGAGCTATTTATTTAAAGTTCTTTAAGCTATGTACACAGGTAATTGTAACAACGATGAAACTAAAATAGATAGAATAGAATTGCTAATTAATGTGATGGATGTGCTTGTTTTTGAACATAAGAACATAAGAATAGCCTTACTGGGTCAGACCAAATATCCATCAAGCTCAGTAGCCCATTCTCATGGTGGCCAAACCAGGTCACTAATACTTGGCCAAAACCCAAAGAGTACCAACGTCCATGCTACCAATCCAGGGCAAGCAGTGGCTTGCCCCATGACTTTCTCAATAACCGACTATGGACTTTTCCTCCAGGAAATTGTCCAAATCTTTCTTAAAACCAGCTACGCTATCCACTCTTACCACAACCTCTGGCAATGCGTTCCAGAGCTTAACTATTCTCTGAGTGAAAAAATATTTCCTTCTATTGGTTTTAAAAGTATTTCCCTATAGCTTCATCGAGTGTCCCCTAGTCTTTGCAATTTTTGACGGAGTGAAAAATTGATCCACTTGTACCCGTTCTACTCCATGCAGGATTTTGAAGATTTCAATCATATCTCCCCTCAGCCATCTCTTTTCCAAGCTGAAGAGGCTTAACCTTTTTAGTCTTTCCTCATATGAGAGGAGTTCCATCCCCTTTATCATCTTGGTCACTCTTCTATGAATCTTTTCTAGTGCCGCTATATTTTTCTTGAGATATGGAGACCAGAATTGAATGCAATACTCCAGGTGAGGTCACACTATGGAGCGATTCAGAGGCATTATAACATTCTTAGTCTTGTTAACCATCCCTTTTTGTAATAATTCCTAGCATCCTGTTTGCTTTCTGGCCAACACCGCACATTGGGCGGAAGGTTTCATTGTATTGTCTACAATGACCCCCAGATCCTCTTTTGAGGTGCTAACTCCCAAGGTGGACCCTAGCATCAGGTAACTGTAATTTGGGTTATTCTTTCCAATGTGCATCACTGTGCATTTGTCCACATTAAATTTCATCTGCCACTTGGATGCCCAGTCTTCCAATTTTCTAAGGTCTGCCTGCAATTTTTCACAATCCACAAGCTTTTTAACAACTTTGAACAGTTTAATATCATCTGAAAATTTAATTACCTCACTCGTATTCCCAATTTCCAGATCATTTATAAATAAGTTAAATAGCACCAGTCTCAGTACAGACCCCTGCGGCACTCCACTGTTTACTCTCCTCAATTGAGAAAAATGACCATTTAACCCTTCCCTCTGTTTTCTATCCGAAAACCAATTCCTAATCCACAACTGAACATTGCCTCCTAAACCATAACCACATTCTTATTCATAGCTTTAAAGAAATGAAGCAAATTGGTGAGGGAAGACTTCTCTTGGCTAAATCCATTCTGCTTCTGTCCCATTAATCCATGTTTGTCTATGTGTTCCATAATTTTATTCTTTATAATAGTTTCAACTTTCCTTTATAGAATATGACTCTAACTGGGTATAAACACCTTAGCCATAGAGCTGGTATAGATGATCACATCTAAATGCCAGGGATACATGCATAATTTATAGTATTCTATAGGGTACATGTGTAAGTGTGAGCCCCATTCAGGTTCCAACCCTGTGTGCAAATATGCACCATACAAGATAAGCACATATGGGAACCAGCTCTGTTGGTGCCAGTAAGTGTTGAGCACTCCCAATATTGAGCAAAATCCTTCATCATGTCTTTTGGGGGGGGGGTCTAGGATGATTCAGCATGGACAGTTCAGCACGAATGTTTCAGCCAGCCTGGTTTAGCATAGCCATTTAACTGCAAGTGTTTCATTGCGGCCGTTGTAATGGCAAGCTCTTACCTTGCTGAAGCTGCGAGGTTTGAGAGGGCGGAATAACTCCTCTCACCCCATTGGTGCCTCTTTTCCTTCCTTTCATCCACCCGTGGTCTTCTTCTTCTGCCTTTGCATTATCCGGGTGCACGTGCATACAATAAGCCCTTCCTATTCTTTGTCTGTGTGTACACCTAGGTGCGTTGCCAGACCTTGGATTTGGGGGGGGGAGGGTGACAGGGGGCTGGAGCCCAAAGTTGAGATGGATGTAAAATTTTGCCCCCTATTATTCTCCTCTCCCCTGTCAGTTTGAAAGTGGCCCCCACAATATTAGGTGGTAGGGGTTAAGTGAAAGGCGTACTGACAAACGCCAGGTCCCAGGTTCAGTTCCCTCACAGATGACTCACCAGGAAGTAGAATAATAGACACAACCAGAGGTGATTGCATAAAGAATATATTATAGAAATAGGCTTACAGAAAAGTAATATTTATAAGCATTACAATTAAGCAGAGAGCATTACACTTAAGCAGAGAGCAAGCAGTCTCACTGCCTTACAGAGGTCAGAGGCAGAGAGGGACATAGAAGCTTGCAGTTCTAGGAAGCTTCGTGTTCTATAGATAAAGGGAAGGATAGACATAGAGAGGGAGAGCCAAGACAGAACCAGAGTGCCGAGCAAAGAGCCAAGAGATAGCTCCATAGAAAAAGAGAGAGCGATTGATAGCTGCATAGAAAAAGAGAGAGATCTTGATAGAAAAAGAGAGCTGGCTTTTATACCTTGGAATCTTATTCTGAATAGAGAAAATATTGTATCTCCCAGTATCTTTCTGTTTAAAACTTGCAAACTGTTTGAGACAATGGTTAATTTAATTAACAAAGGAGGGTGAGAAACCTGATGGGATTAAGTCTCTGGCTTGATCTGTGCACCATTGTCCTAAGCACCCTCTTAATCAGACATTAACACCTTTTAGCTAGCCATGATTCAATCAGGGCTACTTGAAACTTAAAATATATCAATCAGGGCTACTTGAAACAGTTTCCCTGCACTAAGGGTCTATCTGCCTTCCCATGCCAGGGTCAGATTGATATAATCTCCCAGAGGCCTCTAGGCTGACATCCCCCATACAACCCCACACACCTGAGCTGGTGGAGGTCTCCAAGCCCCACTAGCATAAGCCCTCCGTCTATGGACTGGCAGTTAGCGGTGATTTTCCTGGGCGGCTGATGCATCAGCCACTCCCCCTGAATATGTTCATTTTAATGAAACTGAGCCTATGCGAGGGAGTCCCGCCCACCATACATGCTCGGGGTTTGCCATGAAAGGGGAAGGAGAAAGACCTCTCTACATGTACTTAGCTTCAAAAAATCCAAGCATGTAGAGGAAGGGGAGGGGGCTCAGTGTGGCAATGATCCAAGAAAGACTTTGCACAGAGTAGGGCTCCTGCTGCCAGAGACAAAGTGGCAGATATCACCTCACACTGGAGGGCCCAGGCTCCTCATAGCCCCTCTTGCATTTGTATACTCTGTAAGTTATGCATACTATTACAGACTACTTTATTTTATTTTACTTTGTTCAGTTTTGTTATTCCACTACAACTGACAAGCAGAACTGAGTGATATACACATTAAACAGCTATAAAGGAAATATACCCAGCTTAGACATTCTACTGGCACCTTTGGAGAGTGTGGCACAGTGGTTAGAGCTACAACCTCAGCACCACCCTGAGGTTGTGGGTTCAAACCCCACACTGCTCCTTGTGACCCTGGGCAAGTCACTTAATCCCCCACTGCCCCAGGTACATTAGATAGACTGTGAGCCCACCGGGACAGATAGGGAAAATGCTTGAAGTACCTGTATATAAACCACTTTGAGTGTGGTTGTAAAAAAAACTATAAAAAGGTGGTTCCAATCCCTATCCCTACCTTTGCACATAAATTTACACTTATGAATGGAAATCTGGTATTCTATACAGTAATGCACACAATAGGTCATAAATGTGAATCCCTAGATTATAGAATTGTTCCTGAATGTACTGGATTGATTGAATCACTCATTTAGAAGGGAAAAAGTACTAAATTACCTGCAAAATGGTCACTCCAGGATGGTATCTAGCAAATTAAAAGGAGAATGGATGCATGAATGTATTTGCTCCCCTTCTAAAACAAATGTTTAAAATGGAACAACAATTTTTTTCACCATCATTTATGGTACTGTGCAAAGAAGCAAAACAAAGAAAAGTCCAACAGGTTTGCAGTGATGATCGAATAACAACAAACCAAAAAAAACACAACTACATAAACGATGTACACTTGTGTAAAAATCATGGACCCGACACAGTCCGTGTTTCGAAAAAACACTTTCCTCAGGGGTCCTATTTGGAAAATGATTAAATGAAAATGAGATATGTTGAATGCTGAAAATGACATATGTGTGTTTGGCGAAAAATGAGTGTACAAATGGTGTTTGGAGGCACGAGTGACAATGTATGTGCAGTGGTGCACAGTGATTGGATGTTAGAAAGACGCATCCCAATTGGTTCATTCCCTTCAAGTAATCCAAGATCTTGGTATGTATCCATTTTACGTTCCTACCACACCTTTATCTATATATAGTTTTTATGGTTCTCAGTATCCAATCTGAGTCACTCCCCATAGCTTCTGAGTATGGATTATGAAACACCCCCATCTCTCCACAATCTTTTGTTTTTCCACGCCTTACAATGTTTCCACCCTCATATTCCATATCTTCACTATATCACAGCACTTAAATTGTCACTGTGCAAACAAGAGCAGATTGCTGTGATGGAAACAGCATCATCTCATAGTTATTTTGGTGAATGTCTATGCCCCCAATGTGACCCCTCCTCAGTTTTTCTGGAACCTAGCTTCTGATATTTCCTTAGAATATCAGATCCCAATTGATTCATTTTAGGGGGAGTCTTCAATATACCTTCAGATAATATTGTTGACAGAAAATTCTACTACAAAGCCATCTAGATCAGTGTTTTCAACCTTTTTACACCCGTGGACCAGCAGAAAAAAAAGAATTATTTTGTGGACTGGCAAACTACTAGGACTAAAATTTTAAAATCCCGTTTCCGCCCCATCTCCTCGAGCTTGGTCACCTCAGTAACTATAGAAAAATAGACAAATATAGTGCAAAATATAGACAGCAGATATAAATTCTCAAAACTGACACATTTTGATCACTAAATTGAAAATAAAATCATTTTTCCTACCTTTGCTGTCTGGTGATTTCACGAGCCTCTGCTTGTGTTTCCTTCTGTCTGTGTATCCTTTCTTTCATTTCTTTCTTTCTGCACTCAGACCCAACAATTGTCCCTTTCTATTCCCTCCCTCTTTCCTGCCTATGTCCTTAGTGCCCCCGGTGCCTCCTTCCCATGTCTTTAGTGCCCCCGGTGCCTCCTTCCCATGTCCTTAGTGCCCCCAGTGCCTCCTTCCCATGTCTTTAGTGCCCCCAGTGCCTCCTTCCCATATCCTTAGTGCCACTTCCTGTCTTTAGTGTCCCCAGTGCATCCTTCCCATGTCTTTAGTGTTCCCAGTGCCTCCTTCCTATGTCCCTCTCACTGCCTTCCACACTTTGTCCCATCCCCACCCCGAAGCCAGCCTGCCTGCCTGTCTACCTATCTCCCTCCCTCCATGGCCAAAGCCAGTCTGCTTGCCTGCCTACCTCCTTCCCTCCCTACCGTGCCAAAAAAAAAAAGCCTCCCTCCTTCCTTTCCGAGTCGGCTGCTGTCTTACTGCCCTGCTGCTGCTACTGCTAAAGCCGACATGAAGTCTTCTTTCCGATGTCAATTCTGACGTCGGAGAGGACGTTCTGGGCCAGCCAGGCAACGATTGGCTGGCCCAGAACGTCCTCTCCGACGTCAGAATTGACGTTGGAAAGAAAACTTCCTGTCGGCTTTAGCAGTAGCAGCAGCAGGGTGGTAAGATAGCAGCAGACCAGGGAAAGGAAGGAGGAAGGCTTTTATTTTTTTGCGTGACAGGTAGTGACAGGAAATGATCGCCTGTCCCATTGTCCCCGAGCACAGCTTTGGTCTGAAAATGGGACCTATGATCACCTTAATATTGCCGGCCCTGCATGGACCGGCAGAAATTTCCTGCAGACCGGCACCAGTCCGCGACCGGCGGTTGAAGAACAGTGATCTAAATCCCATGAAGATTATCTCATGCCACTGATCTGGCCTTTACTTTATACAACCACATGGCACTTACTCACATATTGATTGTTTTAACATTTCTAAATCCCTCTTTTCCAGAATTATAGCAAATACTGCTGCAGCACTTCCCATTTTGATACACTTGTATATCTTTGAGCTGGACGTACATTTCATCCATAATACTAGCAAAACTCGGAAGTTTAATGCAGCCTTGTTACAAAATGAAGCATTTATTGCAAGAATTAAGCTTTGTACAACTGAGTATTTTCAGCACAACACCCATACTGAGTTTCCTTTTAGTGCCATATGGATATACGAGTCCGTCCTACAGGGTGAAATTGTTGGGCCCATAAACACAAGGCCATGTGCCATAGAATCAAGCATCTGGAAATGGAGATAAAGCAGTTAGAATGCAGTTATGTTCAGTAAAACAGTAAAGATACTTTATCGGAGCTCCACATTTGCTCATTTTTGCTGTGATTTGCTTTTCAGCCAACAGGCAGGTAAACAAGTGTTGCTACCAGGGTCAATTTCTGTCTAGGCTCTCGTAAAACTGGTAACCAGCTGGCTAATTGTATTAGAATCAAATACAAAAATCTATTGTACATGCCATCCACAAAGACTAGAGGCTATTGAAGCTCCCTACAGAGATTCAAGAACAGTTTGTTGATTACCACACTAAACTGTACTGCTCTGAATATTATCCAAGCGATTTAGATACAGTTCAGTTTTTAAACAATTTACTGGGTCCTAAACTGAATGCAGCAACATATCCTAGAACAGCAATGGCGAACCTATGGCAGCTGTGGCACGCGAAGGCCTTGCAGCTGGCACGCGGGAAGGTCCGCAATTAAGATATGTGGCGCGGCGGGAGGCAAGTGTGCCGGTGTCTGCTTTGCAGCTCACCTGGCAACAGGGCCGGACTGGCCATTGGGAGGACCGGGCATTGTCCCGGTGGGCTGCGGCCCATCCTCCTGTGCTGGCTGCAGTCCTGTAAGTGGATGTTTAGCCTGCCTGTCTTCCCCTTAGTATCCTATGAGCCAGGCAGTGTGTGAGGGGGAAGTGGGGGGAGGAAGAGAAGCTTCACACTGAGTCTGTCACAGGAACTCAGTGAGGCTGTAGTGTGACTCCACATGTGACATCTGTAATCAGGAACAGTTCCTAGTGCTCCCATGCTAGAGAGGTGAGGATATGGGGGGATGTTAATGTGTCTAATAATGTGCTCCTCTGTAAAAACCTCTGTATCTTCCATGGGGGACATGCTAAATTCGAGGAAATAAAAAAGCTACTTATGATGATTACATAGAGAAGTTCAGTAAGCTGAGAGGAGGGCTGGGCTCTCTGAACAACCAGCACACTAATCCTCTGCGCTGTACCTTATGGAAAACTCAATATAGCAAAAAACAGTAAAGTGTATATGTGGCCCTTCACAGTGCTTTTGTAAACATCATAATAAAATAACAAAGGCTCCAATAATGAAAAATAAAAGTCCTTTTTCCATACACTCAGGTCACCTCTTAATTAGTTGTTATTGTGATGAATCCAATGTTGTATAGTCATTAATGCGATTAATCCAGTTTGCATGTCATTTTATTTGGGGAATCACAGTCACTTCTTATTAGTGGCTGGCCGTGCCTCTCAAGTGTGCTTCTGCATTTTAGCCCTGCCCCTGGACTTCAATGGGCGGGGCCTGCATGAGGTCATGTGATTGGGCTGCTCAACCTAAAATGCCCGGGCCTATTTTTTGTCCCAGTCTGGCCCTGCTTGGCAATGTGTTCCTCGCGGCTGCCTGAACCGCCGCGGGGCTGTGAGACAGTATATTTTTTGACCAAAACGGATGTCTACAATTAGTAAAATTCCCCAATCACATATTTTTTTATGGGGACGGATTTGTATACAGCACTTCATTAGATTTTTTTTATTATACAAATTTTATCTTTTTGTAGACTTGAAGTCTTGAACAAAGAAAATGAGTACAGCAAAAAAAGCAAAAACAGATAGTGGAAGACCATTCCAAGAGGCCTGGACAGAGACATATGGAGTGATATGGAGTGATTGAACGCAGTGGAAAAGCATTGTGTATTATGTGTAATGAAAGTGTTGTGTCTCGCACATCAAGTGTCAAACGTCACTTTGAGACCAACCATAACAGTGTTGCTGAACTTGGTTTAGCTAAAAGAAAAGAGTTCCTTGTAGGAAAATTAAAGAAATATCACTCCCAGTCTCTTAGTTTTAGCAACTATCTTTCAAAAACTAATCATCTTACAGTTGCCAACTTTCAAATTTCACTGTGCATGGCAAAACATGGTAAGCCCCTCTCTGATGGAGATTTTATCAAAAAGGCAATTTTGGCTGGGAGTAATTCACTCTTCCATGATTTCCAAAACAAGGATAAAATTGTGCAGCGCATCTCTGAGATGCCGCTAAGCAGAAATACTGCAAAAGATAGGGTTCTGCGAATGGCTTCTGATGTTAGTCAACAGCTTACCTGCGACTTACAAAAAGCACCCTTCTACTCCATGTGCTTGGATGAAAGTACAGATATTACTAACCATGCAAGACTAGCGCTCATTTTGCGTTATGCTACTGGTGACATCATGAGAGAAGAGCTGGTAAAACTGCTGTCTTTGCCTGGAAGAACACAAGGGATAGATATCCACAATGCTGTGATGGAGGCTTTTTCATCACTTGACATAAGTCCAGAAAAAGTGGTTTCAGTTACTAGCGAAGGAGCACCTAGCATGGTGGGGACAACATCAGGATTCATTCATTTCTTTGCTAAGGAAGCAAAACATCCACTGATTCAACTTCACTGCATAATACATCAAGAGGCTCTCTGCGCCAAAGAAAGCAGCAAAAAACTTGACGATGTCCTCAAAGATGTAACAAAAATGGTGAACTTCATCATGGCGCGTGCTCTTAATTTTCGACAATTTTAAGCCCTTCTTGATGAGGTTCAGGCACAATATAACACTTTACTGATGTACAATAATGTCCGGTGGCTGAGCAGAGTACGAGTGTTAGAGAGATTTGTGGCCTGCTTGGAAGAAGTTAGGCTATTTATGAACGAAAAGGGGGAAGACTATCCTCAACTCACCAACATGGCCTGGCTTACCAACCTCATGTTCTTTACAGATTTTACTAACCACTTTAATGTACTAAACAAAAAATTACAAGGCATGGGAAAAACAGCAGAAAGCATGTTTAGTGACATCAAAGCTTTTGAGAGAAAATTGCATGTTTTTGAAAAAGACCTTGAGAGTGGACAGCTAAAATATTTTCCCAACCTAAAAATACATTTGGATAATTCTACAACATTTGTGGACAGTCATAAAAAACACCAGGAAATCCACAAAGCATATTCCACCATTGTAGCCGAAGCAAAGGAGAATTTTAGTAAAAGATTTTCTCAGTTCCGTAAGATGGAGACAACCCTTTCATTTATAACTTCCCCAGAAAAGTCCACATTTGAAGATCTTGATCTTTCCTGCTTACAGTGGATGGATATTCAAAATTTGGAAATGGAGCTACTGGAATTTCAAGAAAGCTCTATCTGGAAAAGTAAATTCAATGACCTGCGTGCGGCTCTTGAACGTATTGAGTGTGAAAAGGTGACAAATGAAATCACTGCTAGCAGTTCTGAAAATGAAATCCTAAAAGCGTGGAATTCTCTGCCAGACAATTTTAAGTCCATGAAAGCACTTGGGATTGCTCTTCTTAATTTGTTTGGGTCATCCTATGCTTGTGAGCAGCTGTTTTCAGCTTTGAATCATATAAAATCTGATGCTAGAAACAGATTAACGGATGACATGAGTGCTGCATGTGTTGCTCTGAAATTGACGCACTATGAGCCAAGGATTGACAAATTATCAGCATGCATGCAACAACAAAAATCACATTAATTTTTTTCAGAGCATGCCCAATGCATATGTTTACATGAAGCAGTGTTTTCAGTTTGCAGTTAAGACACTTTCTAAGTTATTTAAATATTATTTAAAGATGTTATTTAAAAAAGGGACTTTACATGGCCCTGTTGTATTCCAATCTGGAATTTCCAATAAAAACGGTTGGTTTAATTGAAAGCTCTTTTGTTTTCTTTATATCATATTATTAGAAATGTAATGATTTAACTAGTTTCTAATTTGATTGCAAATTTTACAAAAAAACATGTATAGACTCTTTGGGAATGCACACCGAGTCTTGACACAGTTAACAGTTTTAAGAAGTTTATCTTTTTTTTTACTCAGGATACATTTGACATGTTATGTGAATAATACATTTAAAATATATTGTGTAACTGAATCAAATTCTTCCTAAATTCATTAAATTGAATGAAATCATTAAAACATTATAAATTGCCAATAAATTGAAATGAAAACCAAAGGATTGTGAATCAAATTGATTCTCTGACAATACAAAGATTCCAACCTTTAAAAATGATTTTACATAGTTCAGGCAACTTTATAAAGAGTTTTTAGATACTAAAATCTTGTTATTAAGGTTTAATTGACGTGCTGGCACTTTGAGGAAATTCTTTGGTTTTGTGTGGCAGTTTGGGCACTCGGGCTCAAAAAGGTTAGCCATCACTGTCCTAGAAGCTCTATTTCCATATGCAGCCAGTCTCTTCAATTAGTGGGGTTAAATATAACACCAGAGGCAAGAATGTATAATAGGTTTGGTGCCTGTGGTAGAGCCTTTATAATCTCCTCCACCAGCCTCTTCTCTTGCACACAGAGCAAAGATGAAAGGTCTCCAGTGGTTGTAATAATAATCTCTGAACAGTCATAAGAACATAAGAATTGCCATACTTGGACAGACCAAAGATCCATCAAGCCCAGTATTCTTTTCCAAGTCATCAATCCAGGTACCTATATATATAAGACACCTGCAGGCATAAGGGCTATTGTTGTGGTGTACAGTTGGGTCCAGTAGGTTTTGGGCTCTCCTTACACTATCAGAGAATTATGGTGATATGTGGACCAGGGACCTTTTATGTGAAGTTCACTACAGTGCCCCCTAGGGTGCTGGGATGTCTATGTGGCCAATAGCTTGTTTTATGCATTTTTCTTTTGGTTGGCTTTTTTTTTTTTTTTTTTTAAATGATCAAAAAAGATAGATGCACTAAGGGTGAACACATCTAGAAATAGTCATTTTCGAAAAAAAGATAGATGTTTTGCTGTTTTGAAAAAAATGACCATTTTCTCTTCTTGATTTTTGAATGCACTTTCTAAAATGTCTAATCCCTAGTAGCTGTCTTGCCCATGTTTTCTGGGTCTTCAAATACAAGATCTACTACTACTACACCCCTCCCTCCATATTCGCGGGGGTTAGGTGCAAAGCCGGCCTGTGATTAAGAAAGATTTGCAAATAACTTTAGGGCTGACTCTGACCCAACCCAACTCAACTCCCTTTTGCCTCCCGGACCTCTCCATTTACTTTCTTTTTAAAGTCTGGTGGTCTAGCAGTGAAGGAGGGCAGCAGAGATCTTTCTACACTCCTGCCCCATGTAGAGCTGCAAACAAAAATGGCTGCCGTGATTTCCCACTGTAGTCTCACTGAAGCCACTTTTAGCGCAGCTGCAAAATGGCCACGTTTCTTTTTTCCCCATTAATGGCCATGTGCTAATTTCCCAGTTAGCTCGTAGGCTCCCGCACTAATCATGTGCCAATCAGTATATGGTGATGCAACTGCTTTAGCCAATTAAGAACATAAGAATAACCTTACTGGGTCAGACCAATGGTCCATCAAGCCCAGTAGCCCGTTCTCACGGTGGCCAATCCAGGTCACTAGTACCTGGCCAAAACCCAAGGTGTAGCAATATTCCATGCTACCAATACAGGCCAAGCAGTGGCTTCGCCCATGTCATTCTCAATAACAGACTATGGGCTTTTCCTCCAGGAACTTGTCCAAACCTTTCTTAAAACCAGCTACGCTATCTGCTACCGCCTTCTATCCACCCCAAACATGCCCCCCAGTGCTAAAAAAGTTCTATTTTGTAGTGTGTGGGTAGCATATGCTGAACACAAAACTACTTCAGGATGCCTTAGCGCACCCCATGGTATTGGATTCTAACCTGCGGTAAGCACTCGTTAGTGCTTTCTGCAGCTTAATAAAAGGGTCCCTATAGTGTATACTTTACCTCCACTTGGCCCCTCTGCTATCTATTGTGTTGATGTTACAAGTAACATACTGTGCTATAAGAGGTACAATTATTTGACTATTTTATTGTTATATGAGGGGCCACTGAAAAGTTCTCAGCCCACCCAAGAAGAGAATGATGTGGAGCCATGAAACGTACAAGTTATTCCACACGTGACACTTTTTGTTTCAAGTATATGAAATGAAGTGAAAAGTGTCCAGAAAAGTGTGGAATAACTTGTATGTTTCATGGCTCCACATCATTCTCTTCTTGGTCGGGCTGAGAAGTTTTCAGCGGCCCCTTGACCAGGTTATACATGTTGTACATTGCTTTGAGTGAATTTCTTCAAAAAGGCAGTAAATAAATCTTAATAAATAATCGTATTCAGATAACTTTACCCTCATTGTAGTGGAGACAATTCCTGAGGTAAAGTAAAGTCAGTGGAGAAAAAAAAACTATATTTGCTTTGCGACTCTGCTCCTTTTCATACAGTGGGGCAGCATTCATTAACAAGCATGTTAACCCGCATTAAAATAAGGTGAATTGTATTCATCTAGCATAGGTTAGTGATTTTATGAAAGGGGTTTATTTTATGTATTCTGTCTAGTAACTTTTGATTATGTGCTTTGCATGAAAGAGGTTTAAAATGTGATCAAATAAATATGAAGCTGTAAGGCAGGGGTGTCAAAGTCCCTCCTCGAGGGCCGCAAGCCAGTCGAGTTTTCAGGATTTTCCCAATGAATATGCATGAGATCTATTAGCATACAATGAAAGCAGTGCATGCAAATAGATCTCATGCATATTCATTGGGGAAATCCTGAAAACCCGCCTGGATCGCGGTCCTTGAGGAGAGACTTTGACACCCCTGCTCTAAGGAGATACAGTCAAGCGTTATTTCAGAATATATTCATGGAATGGGTGGCAGGTGCATAGAATGGCTTTCCAACCGAAGCACTGATGATAGATACAATAATTGAATTCAAGAAAGCACAGATTAAACACTAATCCTCTCATTCTACAACAGTTTGCCAAAATTTAAGTGCCACCCCTGGATTCTATATATGGCACCTAATGTTAGGCTGTACTTCCACGCCAAGTGCTCATTCCAGAAAAGTGTTCTAATGAATGCAAGGCACCAAAATGGGGCAGAAATGGCAGATCCACGCAGTGGCGTAGTAAGGGTGAGCGGCACCCCTCTCCCGCCCTCTTCCCCACACATGCTGCCATGCATGAGCCCCCTCCCCTTTCCCCTTCCCTTTTTAACTTCTCCGGCGTGAGCAACATGCCCATGTCGGGGTCCACTCACATCCTAGGCGCGGGTCCCGGAAGTGATGTCAGAGAGAGTGCCGATGCCAACATGGGAAGCAACCTCCTACTGGGGAAGTGAAAAGGGTCTGGTGGAATGCAAGGGGGCGTGTGCGGCAAGGAGAGGAGCAGGTGGCGGAGAGGAGGAGGGATTCTAAGCCTTTAGGAAGACCGCCACCCACCCCCTTACTATGCCACAGGATCCATGTGAAAACATACTTATGTGCCCATTTATATAATTTTTTTTTTAACTCTGTAAATGTGTGACTATATACTTATGTGTAAGAAAAAGGCCTCAGACACACCTTGATATCCTTGATAATAAATTTATATCTGACGGGAACTGCAGTGTAATGTTATTCCTCACTGGCCTTAATTCATCTCTACTATTTATATAAGCATTATTTATTATTTTTTTAACTCTTTTCAAATATTTTAACCATTCATTTTAGGTATCAAGAATATAAATATATAATATATTTCAGACGATGAATTTTATACTTAGCTTAAATTCATCTCAACTTTTGATTTGAATGGGAGCTATAGATCCAACATGTTTCGCAAAATACTTGCTTTATCAAGGATCCCCCCAGTGCCGCTATTTCCATCTGACTATCCCACAAGTTCTTATAGAATAGCACCTAAAGCCAGCGCTGATTTTTTAGGCACCAGAGGCGCCTAAGATCAGTATGAAAAATGTCATCTAAATGACATTTTTAACTGAGTTTAAAGGTGCCTACCGGTGACTAAAAAATCAGCACCGGAATCGCACGTCTATAGATGCATTAGGACACTTAGCACCACTGTGGGCATGGCTTACACCAGAAGAGGCATTAGGTGGCCTATGGAGGCACGATTCACATCAAAGGTAGGTACCGGAAGTGTAGGCCTGGAAAACTCTGGCCTACATTTCCGGCGCTTACCTTTGCCGGAGATGCGATTCTGTGCCCAGCACCGTCATGTGATTAACACACAATGGGCAATTGCCGACAATGGCACTGGTTACAGAATCTGAGGAACTGGAGGGACTGGAGGGACTGCGCGACACAGAGGAGACGAGCTGGTCAACCAAGGACACAGACGGAGCTGGCCTCATTGTGGACCAGGTGAGGGACCTCGAGAGATTCATCGAGGAGGCCTATAGGAAGGCGGGAGGACAGGACCAGCAGCTGCACAGACGGATGTCGGCAGACGAGACCCAGGATCCACAAGGCGACACCGAGGAAGGACCTAGCGGAGGAACCACGCAAGAGGAGGAGACCGTGACTCACCGAGACCCCGAGGGTGACACCACACTACACCGAGGACACGGACCTGAGACAGAGGAGGTTGCTGAGGAAAGGGAAGTCTGCTATTGTGGTGGGAGACTCGATCTTGAGAGAGGTAGATAGTCACGTAGCTGGAGGAAGGGAGGACCGGCTAGTGACTTGTCTCCCAGGGGCCAAGACACGAGACGTCACTGATAGGATCGAGAGGATCCTGGACGGAGCAGAGGCAGAGGAGACTGTGGTGATAATCCACGTTGGAACAAATGATGTGAGCCGGAGGAACTTCAGCATGGCCACGCTGACTGACCAGTTCAGGGTCCTGGGACGAAAACTGAAGCGGAGTACCCGGAGGATAGCGTTCTCAGAGATCCTGCCTGTACCGAGAGCAGATGCAAAGAGGCAGGCAGACATCCAGGCTGTGAATGCATGGTTGAGGAGATGGTGCCAGGAGGAGGGCTTCCACTTTGTGAGGAACTGGACGTCCTTCTGGGGAAAGAGTAAGCTCTACCGGCGGGACGGCCTGCACCTGAGCACAGAGGGAACTAGACTACTGGCTGCCAATGTGAAGAAGGAGATCGAGAGGGCTTTAAACTGAGGAGAGGGGGGAAAGCCGACAGCTGATCTGATGTTGACGCTTCGGACAACAGTATCCAGAACAGATGCTGAACGGGCTGACTGCACGGAGGAAGTAGAGAGACCGGTGGATCTTATGATCAGACAGCGAGGGAAACAACAGGTAAAGGGAGCTTGCTGGGAAGAGACTAAAGGGCATGGAGACACAGGGGGACTGGGTGGCGCGAGGGCGAAAACTGAGGGTATCATAGGGGCTACACAAGGCGAGGGGGATCGAACAGAGGCAGGGGCCCAGGAGGGGGCAAGAAAACCCAGAGGAAAAGCGGGGAAGTGGGGTGGCGGAAATGTGGGGAAGCTGAAAGCTACGAGGGTAAAGGCTGAGGGCAAAGCAGAAGTACAGGGAACAAGAGAGGCGGCCCAGGTGAATGCAGAGGTGGAGAAAAAACAACGGGACCTGCGGTGCTTATACGCAAATGCAAGAAGCCTCATGGCCAAGATGGGTGAACTAGAGGTCGTGGCCAAGGGGGAAGACCTAGATATAATTGGAATTACAGAAACATGGTGGACAGAGCAGAATCAATGGGATGTGGCGCTACCGGGGTACAAGCTCTACAGGAGAGACAGGACCCACAAGAAGGGGGGAGGCATAGCACTATATATAAAAGACTCTATCTACTCGGTCGGGATGGATATGGCAACGAAGGCAGAAGGGCTGGAATCGCTATGGGTCAAATTGCCGGGAAACAAGGGTGCAGACATAAAACTGGGGCTGTATTATCGCCCACCTGGTGCGCCGGAAGGAGTCGGACACGACTTGGAAGCTGAACTGAGACAGGAGTGCAGGACTGGAAGTGTAACAGTGATGGGGGACTTCAACTACCCGGGGATAGACTGGAATACGGGTCACTCCAACTGCACTAGGGAAACAGGATTTGTAGAAGCTGTGAGGGACTGCTTTATGGAGCAACTGATCAGGGAACCGACGCGGGGGAGTGCTACTCTTGACCTCATCCTGAACGGATTAGGAGGGCCTGCAAGAGGGGTAGAAGTGGGAGGACCACTAGGCAACAGTGACCACAATGCGATCAGATTCACTTTAGAAAGGGGGACACCCATAGTAAGGAGGACCGCAACAACTGCGCTCAACTTCAAGAAGGGGAACTATGTTGCTATGAGGGAAATGGTGGGGAGGAAGCTCAGAAACATCTTTAGGATGGAGACTGTGGAAAGCGCCTGGACCCTATTCAGGGACACCCTGCAGGAAGCACAAAAAATGTACGTCCCCAGTTTCAGGAAAGGCTGCAAGAACAAGCGGTCAAAGGACCCGATTTGGATCTCAGCAGAAGTAAAGAGGGCAATAAACGACAAAAAAGTATCCTTCCGGAGATGGAAAAAGGATCCAACGGAGGAAAATCACCAGGCGCACAGGAAATGCCAAAAAGAATGCCACCGAGAGGTTAGAAAAGCAAAAGGGAAATACGAAGAGGGGCTGGCCAGGGAGGCGAAAAACTTCAAGGCATTCTTCAGTTACGTAAAGGGGAAACGACCAGCGAGAGAGGAGGTGGGGCCGTTGGACGATGGGGATAGGAGGGGAGTGATTAAAGAGGATAAAGAGGTAGCTGAGAGGCTGAACACGTTCTTCTCGTCGGTTTTCACGAGAGAAGACACATCTAATATACCGGACTCAGAGGAGCTCATGAGTGGGGAACAGGCTGAGAAATTGGAGCACATAGAGGTAAGTAAGGAGGATGTCCTCAAACAGATAGACAGGTTAAAATGCGGCAAATCACCGGGTCCGGACGGGATCCACCCGAGGGTTCTGAAGGAGCTAAGACAAGAAATAGCGGGCACAATCCAGCATGTTTGTAACCTATCCTTGAAAACTGGAGAGGTACCAGAGGACTGGAAATTGGCGAATGTCACACCTATCTTCAAAAAGGGATCGAGGGGTGACCCCGGGAACTACAGGCTGGTGAGCCTGACTTCAATTATAGGGAAGATGGTGGAAGCTATGATAAAGGACGGCATTTGCGAGCACATTGAGAGAAATGGCCTACTGAGAACAAGCCAGCACGGATTCTGTAAGGGAAGGTCATGCTTAACGAACCTTCTGTACTTCTTTGAGGGAATAAGCAGTCGGGTGGACAATGGGGAACCCATCGACATCATTTACCTCGATTTTCAAAAGTCTTTCGACAAGGTGCCACATGAAAGGCTGCTTAGGAAGCTGTGGAACCACGGGGTGGGAGGGGATGTGCACCGATGGATAGAGCACTGGTTGTCGGGTAGACTGCAGAGGGTCGGAGTAAAGGGCCAATATTCTGACTGGCGGGGAGTCACGAGCGGTGTGCCGCAGGGATCGGTGCTGGGGCCGTTACTCTTCAACATATTTATCAATGACCTGGAAAAGGAGGCAAAGTGCGAGGTTATAAAATTTGCAGACGATACCAAACTGTGCGGCAGAGTTAGCTCCAGGGAGGAGTGTGAGGACCTGCAAAGGGACCTAGACAAGCTGGAAGACTGGGCGAACAAATGGCAAATGCGCTTTAACGTGGAAAAATGCAAGGTCATGCATATAGGGAAAAAAAACCCGTTGTTCAACTACAAATTGGGGGGGGCATTGTTGGGAGAAAGCAGTCTTGAGAGAGACTTGGGAGTGCTGGTGGATGCATCACTGAAGCCATCTGCACAGTGCGCAGCGGCCTCAAAAAAAGCAAACAGGATGCTGGGCATCATAAAAAGGGGCATAACAACCAGGACGAGGGAAGTCATCTTGCCACTGTATCGAGCGATGGTGCGTCCGCATCTGGAATATTGCGTTCAATATTGGTCGCCGTACCTCAAGAAGGACATGGCGGTACTCGAGAGAGTCCAAAGGAGAGCAACGAAACTGGTAAGAGGGCTGGAACACTGCCCATATGCCGAGAGGTTGGATAGGCTGGGGCTCTTCTCTCTGGAAAAAAGGAGGCTCAGGGGTGATATGATAGAGACCTTCAAGATCATGAGGGGCATAGAGAGGGTGGATAGGGACAGATTCTTCAGGCTGAAGGGGACAACAGGTACGAGGGGGCATTCGGAGAAACTGAAGGGAGATAGGTTCAAAACGAATGCAAGGAAGTTTTTTTTCACCCAAAGGGTCGTGGACACTTGGAATGCGCTACCGGAGGACGTGATTGGGCAGAGTACGGTACAAGGATTCAAACAGAGACTGGACGGATTCCTGAGGGATAAAGGGATCGTGGGATACTGAGAAAGCTAACCAGAAAATAAGTATAGAAACCCGACCAGGTCGTGCATGTGCAAGACCGGAGGGCTAGGACTTTGATGGGAAGATAGGACTCAATAGGAAACCAAGGTGGCATGGGGGCCCCTTCTGGTGATTTGGACAGGTCGTGACCTGTTTGGGCCGTCGCGGGAGCGGACTGCTGGGCAGGATGGACTTATGGTCTGACCCGGCGGAGGCACTGCTTATGTTCTTATGTTCTTATGTTTCTGCATGGACCTGCAAAGGGGGCATAATGATGAGAGGATACATGAAACACACCTAATTGAGAGCATAGAGTGGTGTAGCCTACACATATCAGAAGGTACAGCTCTGGTCACTTTACTGGGCAGACTACATTAGGGTTACCAGGTTTCCCTTCGGGGAAAATCCACACCCATGGCCATGCCCCTAGGACCGTCCAGTTCCACATCTGTCGCGCCCTGTTCCCGCCCCCCCCCCCAGCCCTGCCCCCAGATCACCCCGTTGCGTCCGCGCATGCGCGGATGCCCTTTCCTGACGTAATTTTGTCAGGCAGCTTTTCAAAATCTGGACAAAGTGCCGGGTTTTGCAAAGCTGTCCGGACTCCCAGACGTGTCCTCCAAAAGACGACATGTCCGGGGAAATCCGGACGTCTGGTAACCTTAGACTACATGGACCATACTGGTATTTATCTGCCATCATTTACTACATTACTATGCCTTGGAGGAAGATATGTTCATTTCTTAAATGTTCATTTTAGGGATGCATTTAGATATTCATAGTAGAGAATGACACGATGACAAAATTCATCACTGTCCCCGTCCCCGCGGATAACCGCGGGAAACCATCTTCATGTCATTCTTTAAGGAAAGAGGGAAGAATCAGAGTATGAATGGCCGCAACCACTGACCTGCAAGCTTTACTCTGAAGAATGCTGGTGTAGAAGGATTGAAGTTGAGATAGACACTACAGAAAGATAGTCTCTGGTATCCAGAGCAGATATTGTGATGTCATAATGCCTCATTCCACCAGTGCCTAAGAACCAATCACATCAGTGATGTCACAATGGCTTCATTATCCTTGGCTCCCATAAGAATCAGAGTATGAATGGCCACAACCACTGACCCACAAGCTTTGCTTTGAAGAATGCTGGTGTAGAAGGATTGAGGTTGAAATAGACACTAGAAAATGACATGGGATTATTTCCCGCGGTTATCCGCGGGGACGGGAACAGTGATGAATTTTGTCACCGTGTCATTCTCTAATTCATAGCAAGGTACTGTTACTGTTTGCTAGTGCTTGGCTGCTTAGGCAGCAAACTTGGCATTCAAAGATGGCTTGTGTAACACAACTTAATTTGCAGAACTGTTGCCTAGAAATGTGCAGAGTCCGTAAACATGAAGCAACTATACTACCAAACAGGGCACGCTCCAAAATGCTTTTCAGCAGCATGACAGCACATGGGCAGGGCTAAGATGGATCAGCTAAGCCTGGAAATGAAATAGACAGAGCAATGCTGATGTTATGTTTGCCAGGAATGCATAAGGAATGTTCAACCGTTTGTGCAGCTCAGAGAAGTGAGCAAAAAATAGCGTGGCTGGTGGAAACTTATAAGTAGTACCGACTTCATCTTCTACCATCCTGAATAAAACAACCCCGTTCCAGAAACCTTCAGTTTACTGATCCTTCTCTGAATATCCTGACTTTGAAATTGAATAGCTCTACTAATAGTAACTGTGATAACAACTAGATAGACCATGTATTTCCTAAATGGTATTTACATAGATAGGAGAAATGCATCTTTGTCACATTTTTATCATCTTTTAAAATAAAAAGCATTTCCTAAGGTGATTCAAGTATAAATAGCAGCATTTTAGATCACATACATGAGTAAAACACCAATTTTGGAAAGCTGAAGCTTCTGACCTACCCGTGCCCCTTCCATAGCCACGCCCCCTTTTTAATAATGCGCTATAAATTTTACACATGCATCTTTGTAAAGTACTGCCTAGTGCAGTGTCTCCCAAACTTTTTTGTAGCTCTGGCACACTAAATGGAGCAAAACGCAACTCGATAGTCAAGAAACAAACACGCATTTCATCAACCACCATCTGTAGTCCTTCTCTTTTTTAAAAAAAAATTTAATTTCTGTCAGAGCTGAAATTTCAAGTTCACAAAGATAAGAAAATCCAAATGGTAACAAAACCTTGGTTGCTTTATTGCTCAAGTTAGGATAACTAATGCATAAAAAATAAAATTACTACTGTTAGTTTTTAAGGCCCAATCACATCAAAGAATAATGCTTATCCAGGTGGTTGTATCCTTACATACACAGACGCTCGTAACATTGACAGACTCTTGCGTATGCGATGTACATGTCATCTATTCTAAGAACATAAGAAGAACATAAGAACATAAGAAGTTGCCTCCGCTGAGGCAGACCAGAGGTCCATCTCGCCCAGCGGTCCGCTCCCACGGCGGCCCATCAGGCCCACTGCCTGAACAGTGGTCTCTGACTAATTTTATAAATTACCTCAATCCTATCCCTATAACCTTGCCTCTACTCCTATCTGTACCCCTCAATCCCTTTGTCCTCCAGGTACCTGTCCAGACCTTCTTTGAAGCCCTGTAGCATACTTCTGCTTATCATATCCTCCGGTAGCGCGTTCCATGTATCCACCACCCTCTGGGTGAAAAAGAACTTCCTGGCGTTTGTTCTAAACCTTTCCCCTTTCAATTTCTCTGAGTGCCCCCTTGTACTTGTGGTTCCCCATAGTTTGAAAAATCTGTCCCTGTCCAGTTTTTCAATGCCCTTCATGATCTTGAAGGTTTCTATCATGTCTCCTCTAAGTCGTCGCTTTTCCAGGGAGAAAAGCCCTAGCTTTTTCAGTCTGTCAGTATATGAGAGGTCCTATTATGGCACACCTGGAATGTCTTCGGGGCACACCACTGTGCCGTGGCACACAGTTTGAGAGACACTGGCCTAGTAAGATGTGTGAATAAATTCAAAGTCATGCCAATTAGCATCAATAATTATTTGCACCCAATTATTGGTGCTAATTGGCTCCTTTAAATTGCGTGCAGAAATTGGGCATTCACCCACATTTGATCACACAATTATGTCCCCTATTTTTCAAATTTGGGGGTAAATGTATAAGGAGGTGCTGGGCATATCACTACAGTTAATGCAGAAGTTTTGATTTACCGCATGTAAATAATGGCCTTGAACACACGGTAACAGCAAAAAAACTAATCCACTTCAGCAAAAAGGGCAATGTCTTTTACTTAGATTTTCAGGTCTATGACCACAATTAGGCTCATGAGTGAGCAAGTTTGATAGTGAATTTACAGTTTCAGACACATTTTCCCGGTTATGTGGTATTTAATTTACATATCTCAGAACAGAATGAAGGGAAATATAGAAAGTTCATATCCTACATAGCTAAAAGATAACTTCTGCTCCTGAATTACTTATTATCATTTTGTTGACCTCTTCTGGTGCTCTAGGACCCTGGTACAGTATATAACCTTACACTAGGTTTCAACATCTTCTGAAGATGGATTGCTTCTCCAGGTAAAACAAAAGTAAGAAGGAAAGGGAATTTCGATGAGACACTTCTACAATGACAGAATAGAGCATAGGTGCATGAGATCTATTAGCATACAATGAAAGCAGTGCGTGCAAATAGATCTCATGCATATTCATTGGGGAAATCCTGAAAATCCGACTGGATTGCGGCCCTCGAGGAGGGACTTTGACACCCTTAATCTAAACATCCAAGACAGACAAACAGGATGTCATGGATACAGTTAAGGGGAATGATTATTTAGCTGGCTGGGTTGGAGGGCAGAGGAATAGAATTAAGGATTGAAGGCTATATCAAAAAGGTGGGTTTTCAGTCTGCTTCTAAACAAGGGAAGAGGCTTGATGGACAAACTCGGGTAATTTATTCCAGACATAGGGGGCAGCTAGATGAAAGGAACGAAGTCCGGAATTTGCAGTGGAGGAGAAAGGTAAAGCTAAGAGCGACTTATCTGAGGAACAGAGTTCTCTGGGAGGTGTTTAAGGAGAGAGACGCAAGGAGAGATATTGAGGGGCAGCTGAATGAACACACTTGTAGGTCAGCAATAAGATCTTGAACTGTATGCAATGGCAAATAGGGAGCTAGTGAAGTGACTTAAGGAGAGGGATGACATGAGCTTAGCAAGGTTCGTAGAAGATGGATAATCTGACAGCTTCCATCCCTTCCAAAACTTAGCGTTTAGAGGTGGCATAAACCCAAAGGCCTTGAGCATGCTTCACCACCCTGGGGAGGGAGGTAAAGAAGAAAACACATTGCAGAGGAGAAGGAAGGAAGGAGAGCAATTGCTGGAGACCAGGAGGTAGGCATGCACACGGTGGTGGTGGTAGACAGAAAGGGAAGGAGAGAAGTACTGGACACTGCTGGGGAGGATTTGATAGAACTGGAAAGAGTCAAATGCTGGATAACATGGGGAGAAGGGGGTTGAGAGGTAGGAAAGGAAAGAAATGCTGGACATTATGTGTGGGGACAGGGTTACTAGATGTCCTGATTTATCCAAACATGTCCTCTTTTTAGAGGACTGTCCAGGTACCCCTACAGTTTCTCAAAACCTGGCAGTTTGTCTGGATTTTGAAAAGTGTTGAGCTTGGGGCCACACCTGGAGGGCACCTGTTATTCAGGTGCTTTAGTTAGATTGTGAGCCTATTGGACAGTTAGGGAAGTTTTTCCAAGCACCTTATATTAGTTATGTCATTGTTTGTGAACCGCTTTGCGGTTTGTGAACTGCTGTGCGGTATACAAATAAAAATTGTATTGTATCTGCACATGCACAGATGCGATGATGCAATGACATCATAGGAATGTGCACATGTATGTGACATCATCACATTGTATCCGCGTATGCGCAGATGCCCTTCAGACATGTCCCTGAAGAGACGAGGTTAGTGTGGGGCTGTGGTTGGGGGGTGGAACGGGGCAGGGCTGTGGGCGGAATGGGGCAGGGCCACACGTCCTCTTTTTTTCAATAAAAAAATCTGGTAACCCTATGTGGGGAGGTTTGAGAGCTGGGAAGGAGAGAAATTCTGGACACCATGGTTGGGAACTATGGAAAGTGTGATGCATCAAAACCGCATGGAACATTGTCGTGCCGACAATCGCGTGCCAACAATCTCATGCAGGAATTCTGTGCGCCACATTTAAAGTGTTCCTGTTAGCACTCAGAGGATGTGTTCATGCTCATGTTGGGGGGTGTGTTTGTATCGGGTGGGTGTGTGGGAGACCCCCCCACTACACTGAAAACTGCCGATTATCCAAAAAACGAAGGAAAATAGCAGTTTACAGTGTAATGGGGGGTTTCCCCTCCCCCACACCACCCCCTACGGGAGAACTAACACTTGGCAGTTTACTGGGGGGTTCCCCACCAGACCCCCATTCACAGCAGTAACAGGAATACTTTGAATGTGGCATGCTGAAGTTATGTGGGCGATTGTTGGTGCACGATTGTTGGTGCGCCAATGTCCAGCGCGCTTTTGTTACGGAACCATGGAAAGGTAGGTGAGGAAAGGGGAAATGGCGGGGGTGGAGAGCAGAACATGGACCTCTCCAAACAAAAAGGCATTCTGCAGCCTCTGGAAGGAAGTACCTCTGAGTTGGCACATGCCTGTGAAACCTGGTTTCCAGGTAGTACCGTGTTATCATTTTCTTAGGGGCCCAATGACTGAATCGCATTAAACATTAATATGCAGTTAACGCAGGAAAAAAAGTGTAGTGCAAAACACCTTAAAGTGTTTTGCAGTAATTTGCCTGTCAGCTTGCACTAATCATGCATTATTTTTTCAGGAAGGAAAATATTATGGCGAGGAATGGGTAGGAAGGCCCTGGCTCTATACTTGTACAGACCGCCTAAGGTTAGGCGGTGATATCAATGCTTAACTTAATTGATGAATACGCTTAATCGGTGCCGATTGGCTTAATCAATGCTGATTTTGGCATTCAGCACCTCACAATCAGCTTTAATTGGACTTAACTGAAAGTTAGTCGCCTAACTCGAAAAACTCAAATCTCTAAAAAGTAGGCACTTAACTCAAAGTGCCTACACTAAAAATGGGTATGGTTAGAATGCATATCAGGATGTATTTTTGAGTTAGGCGCCTCTTTGTGAATTAGGTGTTGTTAGGCACAAATATCAGGGCCTAAATGTAAGCAAAATAAAAAACCTCTGGCATAAATTGGGGATGCCTAAATTTTAGGATGCTGAGCAACACCTAAGCATGCTAAGCCCGTTAAGCATGATGGGCACCTAAGTTTACAAAATTGGTGCTGATATTGTTATCTAAATTTAGGAGGACTTTATAGAATCAGGGTCAAAGTATTATCCACCTCCAGCATTCACATTAACGTATGCTAACTGGATAATACTGACTAGGGTTAACTTACCAGATGTCCAGATTTTCCCAGACATGTCCTCCTTTCGAGGACATATGTAAGGGTTAGGATGGCTTTTCAAAACCCAGCACTTTGGTCGGGTTTTGAAAAGAAATCGCGTCAAGAGGGGGCATCCGTGCAATGCAGTGATGTCACATGCACGCACAGATGCCTTTCTGCCCGGTAAACAGGCAGCGGGAGCGGGGCTGGGGGGTAGAGCTGAGGGCAGGGCTGGGGCGTTATGGAGTGAGGATGTGTGGAACTGGGCTGGCCTGGGGGGTGGGTCTAGGGGGTCTGGATTTTACTGGCGAAAAATTTGGCACCCCTAATACTGACAGCACAGGAGTACTTAGGGGGAAATTTTGAAAATGGCATCTAAAAAGATAGGTAACACTTAGGGGCCATTACAGAATCGCATATAACTTAAAACTTAGGCTCCTGTAATGTAGGCCAGGGATTTAAAGGCCTACATTATAGGTGCCTAAGTCCTTTAGAGCAGGGGGTCCCCCAAAGTCCCTCCTTGAGGGCCGACTCCAGTCGGGTTTTCAGGATTTCCCCAATGAATATGCATTGAAAGCAGTGCATGCACATAGATCTCATGCATATTCACTGGGGAAATCCTGAAAACCCGATTGGATTCAGCCCTCAAGGAGGGACTTTGGGGACCCCTGCTTTAGAGAATCATGCCTAGCAGTGCCTAAGTTTTTCTGAACCTTATGATAGGTGCATATGACTCCATTCATTTTTATTTTGTTTTTATCCAATTATGAGCTTGTTAAAGCTCATAATTGAAGCAAATTTACTAATTAAGGCCTTCTTTTACTAAGCCAAGGTACAGGTTTCTACCACGGCCCTGGGCGCTAAATGCTTCAACGCTCATAGAATTTAGTGCTCTGGGCTGCAGTAGAAACCTCTACCGTGGCATAGTAAAAGGTGTGTGTGTGGGGGGGGGGGGTTAAGTTACTCACCTAAATTTAGGTGCCTGTTTTTAGGTACCTCATAGAAATTCCCCCTTAGTGCCTCCTAAATAGGAATCAGTAAATGCTCTTGCATTAATATTTTTTGTAGGTCATGTGCTAATAGAAAAAGTAGCCAGGGATATGCAAAAAGGCCCTATTTAACAGCAGTGTTAAAAAATGGGCTTAACCCCTTAATTACCGTAACATATACAGTAAAACAATAGCGAGAAGGGCAAGGCTTTCGTTATGCTCAATAAAAACCCTCCAAAAGCAGTGACGTAGTAAGGGGAGGGCAGGGGGTGGTCGACCCCGGGCGCCGTCTCGGTGAGGGCACAAGCACATGTCCCACTCTCCGCCCCACTTCTCTACTGCCCTGTGTGCACACCCGCTTCCCTTCCCCCATACCTGTATAGCATTCCGGGCATGAGAAGCAACCCCCAACCTGCTTTCATGTCAGCGTAGGCTCATCCTCTGATGTCACTTCCTGGACCTACACCTGCACCTAGGAAGCGGCACGTATACGGCTGGGGGGGAGGGGGGAGAAGAGGGCAGGTCTCTCACCCTCACTATGCTACCGTCCACAAGCGAACATTTACTTCAGCAACCCCTATGACTTAATCACAGGCATTGTGTCTCTGGTTCCTGCCCTCTACAGGGATTCACTTCCATACAGCAGAGGACTGAAGGGCACCATAGCTTTATCACAAGCATTAGAAAAATGGCCTCTCAGATGATGATTGTAGGACTGCTACATACCTGTCCCCCTGCCTCGTTTGTCTCACTCCTAACCTCCTCCTCCTCCACTTGAAGACAGCAGCACGTGGTCGGGCTGTGTCTACAGTTCTGTGAAGCCTTTGTCTGCTTCAGTCTCATCAATAATCTGAAGCATGAGTTGGGTGCCTTTTGACAGCTGAAGTGCTCTCACTTCAGTGCCTCTGCATTCCCTCGTCTCAGCTAGGGGGACATTTTTGGCCACTGTTTAGCAGCCGGCTTTGCACCTGTTTCTGCATGATGGCACCATGGGAGTTTGAAGCATAATAAAGGGATATAAATAATATCCTATTGCTCAAGTACTCACTTTTACAGTACAATTGCCCAGTGAAGTATTTAACACACTAACCATCGCCCTGCCCCGGGATACCCTTCATTTCACATCTAATTGCTATTCAGTGAAATGAGCTCAGTTGAAGAGGGTGCCTTTATTCTTCAACACTGTGAAAATGAATGCCTGAGTAGAGGAAGAGGCTCAGGAACATGCAATACGGGATTACTGAAAATCAACACAGAAGCATATATATTTTGTGTTCACATATCTTGTTAAGGAAAAAAAACAAAACCTTTTTGTTTGCACTAGCTTAATGTAGTTTATGATTAGCTTTCGAAGGTAACCCCTTCTTTCTCAGATCTCAGGTAACTGGATAATACAGCCTCGCCTTTAAAAAACGAACAGTCAAACCAAAAAAGGCAAGGGATTGGTTTGACTGTAACTGAATAATGACAATATACAGTCACTATTCAGATGAACTAGTCCCCCTTTTTGCAAAAGCGCAGCAGAGGTTTTTAGTGCCGGCTGGCGCGCTGAATGCTCTGAACTGCTCCGACGTTCATAGGAACTCTATGACTGTCGGAGCAGCGTAGAGCATTAAACGCGCTGGCCGGTGCTAAAAATCTCTTCTGCGCTTTTATAAAAGGAGAAATAGATAAAGGGCCCCATTTATCAAGCTGCGCTTGAGGTTTTTAGCATGAGCCAGCGTGGTAAATGCTCCAACACTCATAGAATTCATATGAGCATCAGAGTAGAGAATGACACGGTGGCGGTTTACCCGCGGCCACCGCATTTTGCCACGGGTAACCCGCCGAAACGGGGAATGAAAACTAGCAGTCGCTGCGGTGACGAGGACAAGGCCATTCACCGCCCCGTGGGGCGGTGAATGGTCTTGTCCCCGCAGTGAGGCATGAAGGATCGCGCGGTCCCCGCAGCCCACACCCGCCTGCCCAATCGATCCTAGTGTTTAGCCAGCTCTCTCCCTTCTCCTCACCTTAGTTTGTAGGTTTTCTTTTTCGGTGACCCGCACACTATCAGAGAGTCGCGCACCCGCTGCTGCTCAATTTCAATCTTCTGCTCTGACGCAACCGGAAACAGGAAGTTGCAGCAGAGCAGAAGATTGAACACTGAGCAGCCGCACGTGCGCGGCTCTTTGGGAAAGCGTGCAGGTCGCCGAAAAAGAAAACCTACAAACTAAGGTGAGGAGAAGGGAGAGAGCTGGCTAAACAGTAGGATCGATTGGGCAGGCGGGTGTGGGCTGCGGGAACCGTGCGATCGCTCGTGTTCCCGGCTCAAACTGGAAGGAGGGAGTGAAAGGGAAAAGGATTATGGGCCAAGGGGATGAAGACGGAAGAAAAATCCACAGCAGGAAAGAAAGGGAAGGACAGGCAGGTGAGCCAGATGGTAGAAGCAGGGGGGGGGAGGGGAAGAAAGAGGGGAAAAAGCTAGATGGGGTTGAAAAGAAGAGACACATTGGTATGGAAGAGGAAGATAGGGGAAATCTGGACACAGGAAGGTAACAGAAAGAGGGGAAATTATGTGCATGGGGCATAGGGATAGAAACATAAAGGGGACATGCCATGGGGATGGTATATGGACACAGGGGGGGGCAATGGCAGATATATAGGAGAGATATTAGAAATGGGGAAAATAGGAACACAGAAGCGAGATGGTTTGTGGGGTTGGGACAGGGACCGAGTTCGCAGGCTCCAGTGGCTTGCACAAATTACATTGTAACGTGCCATGAAAATAAGAGGGAGGAAGGTAGATAGATAGGCCACGCGAGAGGAGCTGAAGGGTAGTAGAAAGGAACAGATGGTAAAGGAGGGAGGGAAGGGTGGTGGTGGAAAGGAATAGGACAGACATTGAAGGAGGGTGGAGAGGAACAGACCCTGAAGGGAAATGTGGAAGACAGAGTGGGAAGAAGACAGATGCCAGACTATGGGGGAGCGGAGGGAAGAAGATGAGTGCTAGACCAATTGGGGGGGGGGTGAAGGGAGAGGCACAGTAACAGCAAATGGAAGACGCAGAGAGAAGACACACAGTGGATGGAAGGAATTGAATGAGAAGATGTTGAAAGCAGAAACCAGACAACAAAGGTAGAAAAAACAATTCTATTTATTTATTTATTTTTTGCGTTAGGATAAAGTAGTATATTAGTTGTGTTGATAAAAATTTATAAACAAAGCCCTGCCAGCTGAACATCTCTTTCTCTAGTTCAGCAGCAGGAACTTTGATTTATAAGAAAGGAATAAGCTAAATATTACAGTACTAAGGCTTATATGGATGCAGCGGGGACGGTGACGGGGCGGTGAATGGGATGGCAGTGGCGCTGACGGGGCGGTGAAAGGGGTGATGGTGACGGGGCGGTGAAGGGAACGGCGGTGACGGGGCGGTGCAGAGGATGGTGGGCCGGGGACGGGGTGGTGACTGGGACAGATTTTTTCCCCGTGTCATTCTCTACATCAGAGCATTTACCTCACCGGCTCACGCTAAAACCTCTAGCGTAGTTTGATAAAAGGGGGGGGGGGGAGTTAGGATAGCCTTTTTAGGGCCCGATTCACTAACAAACCGATCGTGTACCGATCGATTTGTGAGCCCTTTGCAGCCTGATTTCCCTCTGACCCGATTCACTAACCTCTGTCCTGAACATTCTCCGATCCGCACATGCAAATGAGGGTAAACGGCATTCAAATGGAAGCAGAAAAAGCAACAGCATTCAAATGAAAACAAAAAAAAGCAACACCAACTGGGCTGGCCGACCCAAAGTAAGTTACTGCTGAGGACAAGTTGCTGAGGTCCTTTCCGACTGCCCTACCGTCTGCCGCCCTGCTTCTCTGTCCCAATCTGCACTCTGCCCCATCTCAGCCCTGATCTCCTGCCCTTCCCCGCACTGCAAGACTGTGGTTTTAACCTGCGGGTTTAAAACGGGTTAAAACAATGGGCTCGCTGGGCTGTTTAAAAGTAAAAGTAAAAAAAAAGTTGCAGCTCTTAGACACATGTGCAGACCATCTACAGAGGTGCCAGCGTTTCCACTGACACAGCGCCCAGGGCGGTCAACCCCCTCCCCCTTACTATACCTATGATTTCAATGTTTAATTTCCTTATAAGAAAGAAAAAAACTGCAGCAGTTATCTGGATATTTCCTCTAGCTGTGGCTATCCAGGGATATTCAACAGTGCTGTCTGGATAGCGGTGGGATGGTCCATGAGCATAACAAAAATGGAGTCATCAGTTATGTAGCTAGTGATGATATTTAATTTGCTAAAGAGGTAATAGTGGTTGTCCTGATTTTATTTGGTTAACCATTCAGATTGCAGGCTTAATATCAATGCTGTTCAGATAGTAGCATTGGTCATGACTATATCTGGATATTCAAACGATGAGAATAAGAAACTGTGGATGTTCTGAAAGATGATTTATTATTCACTCTTCACAATAAAATCATGAAAATACGATCTTTTCGCGCCACTTTGTTTATTCCAACGTTACTTTGGCTATCTGCTCAAAGACACGCACTTTGTTTTTAGTCTACATTTTTATATGTGATCCCTATACCAACCGGACTCCTGAGGAAGGTATGTTCGTTGAAACACGGACCATGTAGGGTCTGGTAGGACTGTTAACTTGGTTTTATTTTTTGTATTTTCATGATTTTATTGTGAAGAGTGAATAATAAATCATCTTTCAGGACATCCACAGTTTCTTGTTCTCATCGTTTGGATTGCTTTCACTGTGGAATATTGGGTCTTCTTTTTGTTTTTATATCTGGATATTCAGCACCTGCTGGTATGTGGATACCAGTGCCAGATATCCATATTTGGGATATAAATACCACAGCCTGCATTTAAAAACTCACTAACCATATAGTTTAAATTTTGAACCTTTAGTGTTATTAAATATGCAAATACCATAAAGAAAAAACATTAGATTATTTCAATGGTAATTTCCTTAAAAGAATAAACGCTGAGGATAGCTCAGCCTGAAAGAAAACAGATTTGAGGACAGGAAGGAGAGGGAAAGGAACGTCCCTGCCTGTGATAATATGATGGTTGAGGGTGGGACTTCAATTGCACAGCTGGACAAAGTTGAAAGGTAAAACAAAACTTTTATTAACTCAAAATGCTGCAGCCTGTTACTTCACTGGTACAAAAATGAAGTGTAAAGCAAGTTTTTTTAGATTCAAAGGAAATCTGAGCCTAGGGCCTGTGGCTGACAGACTCCAAAATATAGTTTATAATTCCTTTCTCTCAGGTACTCCAGTGTTGGTCTGGTGCCAGCCAGGCCACAGTCTCACTTTCTGGCATTCAATTAAGATTTGGCTTACTTCCGCTAGGTTAGAGTAGCTACACATAGCTGGTTCCACTTCTTTGTGAATAAACATTGGCATAATTAATCTCAGTTTTGTTTTTGCACCCGCACCACGCAGGAGCTCACCTAGCTTGCTCATTTGCTCTAGACCAGGGATCTCAAAGTCCCTCCTTGAGGGCCTCAATCCAGTCAGTTTTTCAGGATTTCCCCAATGAATATGCATTGAAAGTAGTGCATGCACATAGATCTCATGCATATTCATTGGGGAAATCCTGAAAACCTGACTGGATTGTGGCCCTCAAGGAGGGACATTGCCATCTTCAGTTGTTACTGTAACAGGCACTAAAGCCTTCCAGCGGTACTCCTCAGTGCCCCTAGTAGTTACAGTTAAAATTGCACCGGCGTGTGACTCAGTATGGAGTCACCCTGCAGACACTGCATTAATATGAGTAAAAGAAACAAAAACCAGAACCAATGCACACAGCTCCAGGTTCAGTTCCAAAAGAAAATTTAATTGTCAGAATGGCAAAATCCAAAAATCAATGTAACTTTCAAAACAACACAAAAGAAAAACTCCAAAGGGAAAACTCTTGAAGAGTTCAGGATTTCTTCTCACAACTGCCAATAATCTTCTCTGTGGTTTTATTCACTACAGAGCTTCTTGCCATAAGGCCTTCAAAGCCTGCCCCTAGCAGATTTCAGAAAAGTTCAGTTCTCTGCTATCATACATAATGTGACCATTTATTTTTTTCATCAAAACGGGACACCTATTAGTATTCAGTCCCGCCCCCAATCCCACCCTAGCCCCACCCCCAGCCCCATCCCCAATTTCTTCCATTCATTTTCATGTACACACAATATCTTATTAATTCATAATGGTAAACATAAAATATTTAAAAAACCCGCAAAGCACACTGTACGCAGAGAAAATGTTAATTATCATTTACAAGTTTCAGGGTTTTTTCAAAGATGTCAAGGCAGATTACTTTAAAATATACAATGTCACCTCAGTAACTATAGAAAAATAGACAAATATAGTACAAAATATAGACAGCAGATATAAATTCTCAAAACATACACATTTTGATCACTAAATTGATAATAAAATCATTTTTCCTACCTTTGTTGTCTGGTGATTTCATGAGTCTCTGGTTGCACTTCCTTCTGACTGTGCATCCAATCTTTCTTTCTTTTGCATTCAACATTTCTTTCAGAATCCAGCCCCATCGCCTTTGGGTCCAGGTCTCTCTCTCTTTTCCCTCTGTTACTCTCCCCAGATTCAGTGTCAGTTCTCCTTTCTACCTTTGTTCCAGGTCTCCCTCTCTCTTCCCCTCTGTTTGAACCTCCCATAGTCCTGCATCTGCCTCCTATCTTTCCACTTTCATCCAAGCCTTTTTCTCTGTAGTCTTTCTAATGTGCTTACACCCACCCCCCTTTCTCTGCCTCTTTCTCTCCTTTTTCCTTCCTCCCTCCCAGCAGATTTTAGCATATCTCACTCCTCCTTTTTCCCCCTCAGATCTAGTATCTGTCTCCTTCCTCTTTTCCTCCTCCCCAAGTCTGGTATCTGTTTCCTCTCCTTTCCCCCTGCTCTGGCATCTCTCTCTCTGCTCCCTTCCTCTTATTCTTCCCTGGTCTTCCTTCTCAATTTATTTCCTGCCTCTGTCTAAATTCTTTTTTACTATTCTTACTATTCAGTCCTCAATTTCCCTCTTTCACTATGTCTACCTATAGCTTGCCACCTCTTTCCCTCACTCCTTCCAGTAACTAACTCTATCCTCTTTCCTCAATCCTGCATGTGCCCTTTTTTCTTTCCCCTCCCCACTTCCTTCCAGCATCTGCTTCCCCTGTCCCTCACACTTCCATTCAGCGGCTGTCCCTCCTCTCCCCCACACTTCCATTCAGTGTCTGTTTCCCTCTCTCTACACCTTCCATCTATCTCGCCCCTTCCATTCACTGCCCTCTGTGCTCTTTCCATCCAGTGTCCGCCCCCCCCTCTCTCTCTCTCTTACATATGGCATCTTCCCTCTTTCTATGCTTCTTCCATAAACTATCTATCTTGTGCCCCTTCTCTCCTTTGTACATGATTGATTTAAGCTCTGTCACCTCTCCATTTTTCTCTCTCTGTCACCACCCCCTCCTCTATGCTCTGGCATCTCTCTCTTCTCCTTTCTTTCCTTCCCACCCCATAGTCTGGCATCATCCCTTCCCTGATTCCCGGCATCTCTCTCCTTTCCTTTTCTTCCATCTCTCCCTCCCCCTCCATGCTCTGACATCTCCTCCTTCCTTTCCCCCTTCCATTTCCCTTGGTCTGGCATACCTTCCTCCTTCCCTCCAAGCCCTGGCATATCCTTTCATTCCCTCCCTCATCTCGCTGGGAGGGTCGGAAGGGTTCGCTTGGGGGGGGGGGAGAGATAGGAGGGTCAGCGGGGCCTGAGCAGAGATAGGAGGGTCAGCAGGGCCCGTGAAATGATGCTGCCACTGCCGAATCCAGGCTGCGATCCCCTGTCCCGTTGTCCCTACTCATAGCTTTGGGATGCCCTCTCTGAAAACGGGACATTTCGGCATCCCGAAGCTGTGAGTGGGGGCAACGGTACAGGGGATCTGAAAACGGGACGTATGGTCACCTTAATCATACACTACTATCCAAACATATGTGAGTACTTTCTCTGCCCTTGCTGGGCTCACAGTTTAAGTTTTTGTACCTGGAAAATGGAGTGACTGCCCAGCGTCACCAGGAGCCACAGTGGGAGTTAAACGCAGCTCCCCAGGCTCTCAGGCTTCTTCACTAACCATTAGGCTCCTCCTCCTTATGTACTTTAATAAAATGACCTCTTTGTGTAGTTAAGGGATTGATGTGACAAAATGTAACTTATCAGTAAAGGATAGTAAGGGGTGAGGGGTTTGAAGAAATTTCTTCCACACAGATGTGTTTGGGTTACTCCTAAATGTACTCAGAGAAATCTTTCAAATATCAACCTGTATAGAAAATGGTCTAATTTAGATTTTCATTGACTGTCCTAATTTCCCCTTGCACATATGTTTTAAATCACTGCAATGTTTCAGACAGGAAGACTGGAATCGTAGAATATTTCACTGTGTTGAGTAATACAGCCTGACCTTAGAAATGCCATAAAGAGACTGATAAGCTTAAAAAAATAGTTTTAAATGCTTTCTTGGTCCATTTTTAAGGCATTTACCTCCCAGTCTGCAGACCGAGACCACATGGGATGCATAGAAGCATCAAGGGTAGAATTTCCCGTAGCAGAGAAAAATGGCTGCTCTGTTGCCTTGATTATTTGGTCCTTTGTCCCCCTGTTAATTTTTCTATTGTAATACACAGTATTTTATGGAAATTATAGTTTTTATATACTACATATTACATATCTATAACCTTGGTCTTTACTCCCAGTCCTTGAGGGCCACCAAAAGTCAGGGTTTCAAGATATCTCAAATGAGAGAGATTTGCATGCAGTGCTAGTGATAGGCATCCAAATCTCCTTCATGCATGTTCATTAGAAATATCCTGAAAGCATGACCTATTGGCAACCCTCAAGGACTGGGAATGAAGATCAATGGTTTACAACATGCAAGAACTAACTGCCTTTAAGGCCCTGTCATTGTACTGCCCACCTATTTTGTGGCAGATAGGTCATGGGTATTCAGTTTAATCTTGGATTCTTTTCTTTAGGCAGCTGTCAACGAGGTTCCCTTACTTTTGTTAACTGAATTCCTTTATAACAATTAAAAAAAACAAAATTTCTATGATGCCACTAGTTCTGGCAAATAGAGTAGGGGCTAGACTTGCTATTAGGTTTATTTCATTTATTACCCTGTAAGGTAGAAAATGGCTTCCCCATGCTGAAGCTTTCTCCTAATATGTGTTATTAATATTATTTATATACCACATATATCTAAGTGGTTGTACATTCATGGAACTTTATCATCTTTCCCTATCTGTCCTGGTGGGTTCAAACTCTATCTAGTGTACCTGGGGCAATGGGGGAGACTTGCCCAGGGTCACAAGGAGTAGTGAGGGATTTGAACCTATAACCTCAGGGTGCCGAAACTGTAACTCTAACCACTGCACTGTATGCTCCCCTGTTGGTAATTGTAGAAAGAGATCCTCAAGTTGCTATTTCCTTATTCTTCTGATTAGTGTAAATTCCAATCTCCCTTCTGCACCATCATGGGTAAGTCTTGCTTTAAGTCTGCAGGGCCATCATGGGTAAGTCTTGCTTTAAGGTCCACAGAGACAGGGACACATTACCATATTTGTTTTGTTCCAAAATGAAGATTTCCCTGCTGAACAATGTTAAATTGAGTTAACCTTAGAGTAACTATGTAACCCTGTGCCCCATGAGTTTAGATTGGGGCCATTCATCTGGGGTTACCATATACTATATATTCAATTATAAACTGAGATTTTTGGGCCAAAAAATGGTCCCAAAATGGGGGTCTTGGTTTATATTGGGTCAGCACCCACCTGCCCCATCCTGGGCCTGTTGTAAGGTGGTCCAGCAGTGGGCCAGGATTGGAGGGATCCTTCCTGCCTCCTGTCCTGGCTGACTTTAAAAACTTTCACCTCCCTCTTTCCTCCCCAGCATACCTATCAAATCCCTGCTCGTCCAGCGGTAAACTGGGGCAGGATCTGAATGGCTGCCACGAGTTCTCATGGTCTTGATGTGGGCTGAGACAGGAGACATCCCTCCTGCCTCCTATCCCAGCAGACTCTAAAAACTTTCATCTCCCTCCCACCTCTGCGGTGTACCTTTCAAATCCCTGGTAGTCCAGCAGCGAACCAAGGCAGGGGCGATCTTCCTATGCTCCTGCCCCATGAAGAGCCACTAGCTGAATGACTGCCACAAGTTCTTGTGAGTTCCTGGGAAGGGGGAGGGAGGTGAAAGTTTTTAGAGTCAGTTGGGACAGGAGGTGGGAGGGATCCCTCCCGTCTCGGCCCACTACTGGACCACCAGGTCTTACGGCAGGCCCAGTAGAGGCCTGCAAGGCATTAGGAGGAAGGTAGGACAGGGTACAGAACCTGGCAAGACAGGGAGGAAGGGGACACGGGTTCAGAGTCTGGAAGAGAGGGATGGGAGCTGGGTGCAGAGCCTGGCAGGGCAGGGCACTTGAATATTAAGCCCCCAGTTTATATTCGGAAGAAAAACGATTGCATTGGTATATATTTGGGTCGGTTTATATTAGAGTATATATGGTACTTTTGTGAAAGATGGGGGTCTTCGTGAATGTGGAAATTGACCTAGGTACTTAAGTACTTGGGCACATTTCTTTGAAAACTAGTCTAATTACTGCCTCCACTCTATTTCCTTAATATTTATCTGCAATGTCAAGAACATCTTTAGGGCCTGACTCAGAACTGAAATTTTCTTAAACTATCTCCATTCCAATCTTTCTCAGGGCTAGATGCACTAAACACGGTCGCTAAGACTGTGCGAATCACTGTTGGCCAATTTTTTGACCGATTGTGGAACAGCGATCGATATTCCAACAAGTTTCAATGCAAATGATTTGCATGGAGGTTCGCCGTAATCCCATCAGACCAATGGTTCTGAGAACGACTTGGACACATGCGCAGAGCCAGTTTGAGGAAGCCCGAACAGCTGAACGGCAGGGTAAGCCCCAAAGCATCCTCCTGCCACTCATCTGTTGGGACGTTTGTCTTTTTTTTTTTAATGACACAGATGTGTGCATGTTACAAATGCCCTCCCCTGACAATGATGGCCATCCCTGATGCCTCCCCCTCCCCAAAACCAGAATAGAGGCAGGAGGGTGCGACCTATCCCCCGCACTATCCAAAATTGGCAGGAGGGATGTCCACTCCCTCCTGCCACTGCGACCCCCCAATGCCAACCAAAATCAGCAAAAGGAATGACCACTCCCTCCTGCTGCCGCAAACCACCCCCCACACTGAGCCCCCCTCAAAGCTCCCCAGACACCCCTCCCCATTCCCCTTCCTGAAAAAAAATCTGTGCCCACTCCCTCCTGCCACCAGATGCCCCCAGACCCCCAATGCTCCCCAAACCCCCCCATGCCTAGAAATTAGGTGACAGCAGGAGGATGCCCAGTCCCTCCCACTCCTCAGGCCTGCCACTCCAAAATGGCCTTCCCAGGGGAGGGGTCTTAGTCATCTGAGCTAATCAGGGCCTTAGGCTCCTTCATCTGTATCTCTCTGAGAGATCTTATCATCAGGACCATGTTTCTTGAAGAGGTCCTGTCCACGCATAGAGTGTCAGCGCTTTAGGCTTTTTTGTGCAGAGATCCTCTCTCTGCGTCTCAGATTGTGCGGTTTTCTTGCGGACGATGTCTTCCTTTCTTCCGACAGTGGTTTCCATGTTCCACGTCCGCCTTTGTTCCTTTGGGCTCCAAGTCCAAGGACCGGGTGTAGCAGTCCCTGGATGTCCAGTGTCTCCTTTTGAGATGCTTCCGCCTTTTGGATCATCGGTTTGTTCTGGCTCAGTCTCTGAAGCCCTTCCCAACACTCCCTTATTCTCTGATCCCATTCCTGACACCCCTCCAACACCTCTCCTCAATATACAATCCCCTTCCTGATACTTCCTGGTTTAAGATCTCCCAGCACCATCCAATTTAAGTTCCCTCCCACCCCTGAAAAAACTCCCTCCCTCCCTGGTTTTGGATCCCTGTCCCTGGATTGAAACCCTGCCCTTTTCAGCCTCACCAACTGAACACAAGGCCCCCTCTCCAAAGCCTACCCTCCCACCCCCTTGTCATCTCCCACTTATCCCCATTAACTCTCCATCATGCTTATGCTAGAGCAAGGAACATAAGAATTGCCGCTGCTGGGTCAGGCCAGTGGGTCATCATGCCTAGTAGTCCACTCACGCGGCAGCCCTCTGGTCAAAGACCAGCGCCCTAACTGAGACTAGCCCTACCAGCGTACGTCCTTGTTCAGCAATAGTACAGACACAACACTGTGGAATTAATACTCAGCCAAACACATTGAATTTAGGGCATTTCATGAACTGGGATACACCATATTTTTGGAATTTTAAATGAAATTTGTCCATTAGGTAGGGATACTAAAGTATCGTTTGCATGTATATTTATAGATGGATTGATACAAACAGTAGATAAGAATGGATTATGGTACTTTGACCAATAAATCAAAGATAACATTATCAAAATGGCACAGGATGTACTAGTATTGAGCGTTTCTGTCCAAACAAAAGTATTAATATAATTTGCGTTATCATGTTATGAATAATGGTATGAATAATGTATTATTTCTCCTGTCAGGTATTTTTATTACTGTCTACCCTTCTCATGAAAGTAAGTTTCATACTGTTGCAACTGAACAATATCTATTGTTAGATCAGAACACATTTCATTCCTGAATCTAGCTCAAGCTCAGGTTCAGCTATCAATCACTAATAAATGGTTTGACATAAAATCCTTTCATACGGCAGTCAAGCATTTTTAATAAACCCCAAAAAGAACATCCACTTGAAAAGAAAAATCTTTTTAAAAGCTGCCTACTGGATGGCTGGAGGACTGATGCACTTGTTCCAAGTCTCCTCACAAGTTCCTGGCCAAAGAGACAGTAGCAGAGTAGACACTACCAGATAGAGCTGGTTCCCTTGCTTCCTTCCTGTGCTGGTTAACATGTTCAGAAATGATCTGGAGATACAAGTGACAAGTAAGGTGATTAAATTTGTGGATAACAGAAAATGACTCAAAGTAGTTAAAGTGGCAGAGGACTGCGAGACTAGACAAGGGACCTTCTGAATGGCAGATGAAATTTAGGAGAGCTTTTACAAAGCGTGCTTATTGCAGCATAAAATGGTGTACTGCGGGGCGCACTGAAGTTATGGTATTTTTTTTTTTGCATGAGTGTGTGCAAACTTACAACTAAAATATTTTAAACATTTTGTCACAGAGGGGCATGGCTTGGGGGGGTGGAGAGTGGGTGCATCTATGCAAACCAGTTAGCATGTCGGCATTGCCAAGCACTAAACAATTAGTGCAGATTTAGCACAACAAAATTGGTGGCGGCAGGTACTCATGTGCTAATGGAAAAATCGGAAATTCAACCAGTTTACCCGTGCAGTAAAAATGTCCTTAGTTTTTGGGAAAGACCCATGAAAAGACAAACTAAGGCCACTTTTTATCGTAGTTTGATAAATGAGCCACTTAGAGCTCCTTTTACAAAGGTGCGTTAGGGCCTTAACACGCGGAATAGCGTGCACTAACCGCTACCGCCTCCTCTTGAGCAGGCAGTAGTTTATAGGGTAGCGCGCTTTATAGCGCGTGGTAATCCGGTGTGTGCGCTAAAAACGCTAGCACACCTTTGTAAAAGGAGCCCTTAATGCGGACAAATGCACAGGGAAAAATAATGAAAACTACAAATCCAAAGAGCTGGGTTCTGAGTTAGGAGCTATCAAACAATGAAAAGATCCTGGAGTCGTGCATAATGCATCAAAACTTTCAGCTCAGTATGCCATGCCGGTCAATAAAGCAAAAAGCATGTTAAGGGTTATTTGAAAAGGATGGAGAACAAAACTTAGAATATTATTATTCCCC
This sequence comes from Geotrypetes seraphini, assembly GCF_902459505.1. NCBI lineage: Eukaryota > Metazoa > Chordata > Amphibia > Gymnophiona > Dermophiidae > Geotrypetes > Geotrypetes seraphini. The sequence goes on from NC_047087.1 coordinate 184,189,274, forward strand.
TCTATAGGTTCCAGGTATGAAGACAACTTGAGTACTATATGGAGTTCTAGTCACCTCATTTCAAAAAGGATCTAGAGAATTAGAAAAGGTTCAGAGGAGGACAACAAAAATGATAAAGGGGATAGAACATCTCTATTATGAAGAGAAACTAAACAGGTTGGAGTTCTCCAGCTTCAAGAAAAGACAACCAAGGAGGGATATGACAGAAGTGTTTCAAAACCAAACTGCTGTTTAGCCCTTCAAACAGCACAAAAAATGAAGATATTCCATCAAACCGGCATAGTGAAAACAAATCATAGAAGTTTTTTTGACACATCACATAATTAAGACGTGGAATCTGTTGCCAGAAAATATGGTTAAGATTGCTAACATAGTCAGTTCAAATGAGCTTGGAACAAGTTCCTGGAGGAAAAGTATATAAAATATTATTAGCCAGGTAGACTTGGGAAAACTATGCTGGGTTTAATGAGTCATGGTTTAACTCAGCATAGCTTTTCTATATTTTTATGTTCTCCCAACCAACCAGGAAATCTTCTCCCTATAATGAATGATCTCTATCTAATACACTCTCTAGAATCTAATTCTAATGTGATAACTGATTCCAATCTTATTGTAAGCCACAATGATTCCCTGCAGGATATAGGAAACTATATGGTATGGTATTTAAAAAAGCTCATTAGTAGATTCTGTGCAATGCTCAGAACAACAGTGCATGGAAAAACCCTGCTAAACTACTAACAGCTCTGAGCTGTCTGTAGGGTCCCTAGCTTTACTTTCCTGTCAGTACCTGAGCTCTTATTGGCTCAGGCACTGACAGAAAAGTCACAGAAAGCACCCATGACCCCTCAACCCCAAGCCTGAGCCTCCCCTCAAACTAAAAAACAAAATCCATTGTGGTCTGATGGGCCCTCCCAACCTATCCACAAAAAAAATTGCCTGGTGGTCCAGCGAGCCCACTGACCCAACTCCCTAGTTATCCCTAGCCCTGGCCATGGCTCCAACACCCCCTCCCCCCTCCACACACGCACACACATACCTTTAAAAGCAGGCAGGAGGTATGCCTACTCCCTTCTCTCTAGAGTCTGCCCTCTTAAAAATGACAGGTTTATGCCCCTGCCTGGTGCATCTTGGGATGCACTGGAAGGGTCTAAGTAACCTTAAATATAATTAGGCCCCTTCCATTGCAACCTAGGATGCATCAGGCAGGAGCATAAACCTGCCATTTTAAATAGGGAGGGCCCCAGAGGCAGGCGGGAGTAGGCAAATTATATGCATGCTATGGGTGCAGAAAATTATCGGTAAAGGGAGGGAAGGAGCTATGCTCAGAAGAAAAATCACTAGCACAGCTTCTCCTCCTGCCTGTCTGCCTGTCAAAAAAATAAAAAAGCAGCTACAGTTCTCCCTGCCTCAACCAACAAGCAGGGAGAGCAGGGGCTGCTTTTTTTAATGAGTGGAGTTGTGTGTGCACAGCACACACACAAGAGCTGCGCCTATAAACACCCCCTTGACAGCAAGCTTCCCCCTCCCCTCCATGACAGCCCCCCACTACACAAGCCTGGAGGTCTAGTGGGCTAGCAGTGTTTTAGGCCTCTCCCTCCCATTGCATCCTAGGGAGCACCGGGAAAGGTCCTAAGTCCCTGATTGGCACAAGCGCCTAAGGCACCAGAAAGGGGAAGGCCTGCCATTTTGAAGAGGCAAACCTGTCAGCAGGAGGGTGTGAGCTCTCCTCCTGCCAGTCTTCTAAAAAAGGTATTAGGGGGGTTCAGAGGGAGGGACAGCCCACTAGACCACCAGGCTTGTATGCTAGGGGGCTGTGGGAGACTTACCAGGCTTTTGGGGGGCTACAAGGAACCGGGACTGGTGGCAGGTCTGAGCCAATTTTCCTGTCAGTGCCTGAGCCAACTTTCGGAGGAAGTGATAGGCCAGAACTCGGTACAGGGGTTCAAGGAAGGTTTGGATAGGTTCCTGGAGGATAAGGGGATAGAGGGGTACAGATAGAACTTGAGGTAGGTTATAGAAGTGGTCAGAAACCACTTCACAGGTCACGGACCTGATAGGTCACCGCGGGAGCGGACCGCTGGGCGAGATGGACCTCTGGTCTGACCCAGTGGAGGCAACTTCTTATGTTCTTATGTTCTTAAATGGTTTTTGCTCCTTTGTATTGGCTAATGTTCATTGTACCAACCAGAAGACCATTGATATTTGATTTATTTTCAGAATTTCATACCTGAGTGTTCCCTGAAGAAGTCATATCCGTATGCCGAAACTTGGATCCTTGTTGGGACGAAATGCATTTTTAAAAAATAGATACTATTTAGATGAGAGGACATCTCTCTTGCCTTTTCTTTGTTCTGTTACCATAGTAAGGCACGATAAAGGGAGTGAGCACTGAAACATAGAAACAGAGAAAAATGAAAACCGATATAGACTACCTGGCCTATCCAGTTATGTGTAGTTTGGCAAAATTCTGAACCGCTTATTTGACCTCCTGGATCACTCTAGTTCCAGCCTTAGTCCCAACAATCAATAAATTTGTTCTGGTTTCCATACTCAGGATACTTAGGCATATACACCATCTTGGGGTTACAGAAGGAACTAAAGTCCTATGAGAGATCAGACCCAAGATGGAGAAGGTGTAGCCTTGATGAAAGATTCCACCACTGGACAGAACATCAGAATCTCCCCAACTCTGAGATGTCATGCCTGGCTGTCCAAAGTAGATTGTAAGCTCTTCTGAGCAGGAACCGTCTATTGAATGCTAAATGTACAGCACTGCATTTGCCTTTCAGCACTATAGAAATGATAAATAGTAGTAGTAGTCCATGAGATTTGACAAGAAGAATGGGAAAAACATCAGGCTGAAAATATCAGGAGTGTTACAACAAAGATGTGTAGCAGCCAGAACTGCTGTCGCTGAGCTGAACAGAGGTGGCTTGGGGGTCACTGCTATAATCACTGAGGAACCAATGATTGAAGAACCACAACTGTCTAGAGCAGTGTTCTTCAACCTATTGACACCTATGGACCGGTGGAAATAAGATAATTATTTTGTGGACTGGCTCCGGTCCGCAGACTGGTAGTTGAAGAACACTGGGCTAAGTCATGCCCATCTCCACCCCAGGCCCCACCCCCATAATATAACTAATTGTAACACCATTTTTCTATTCATTTTTCATATATACACACAATATAATTGTATTAACACATAATGGTTAACCACAAAATTAAAATACACAAAGCACACTGTATGCTTTTCAACATTCATTCCTTCCAAAAAACAGATAACCCCATGCAAATGCAAGACCAAAAACTAAAAGTACTAATATATACAAACAAACCCTAAGATGCAAGACTCTGCAAGCAGTACAACTCCAGAGGAAAAGAAACAAATGCATTTCTTCCTGAACAGACAAATCAATCACTAAATAAAAAAAAAATAAAAGCATTTCCCCTACCGTTATTGTCTCTGTCCCTCCATGCTGTGCCTTGTCTTCTGTCCTGCCCCCGGTGTTATCTTCAGGCCAGTCCACTGTGCGATCACATGGCGTCTTTGGGCCAGCTCCCTGAGTGTTACATTGCACAAAACTGTGGGCAGCAGCTCCTGTGCGCGACCCATGCCTCATCTGGAAGCCTTCCCTCTGACTTTGCAACGTCAAAGAGAAGGTTTCCGGTTCAGGCGCAGGACGCGCGTAGGAGCCTTTTCACACGGCTTTGTGCACTACAGCACTCAGGGAGCCGGCCCGAACACACTGCGTTGATTGTACCGTGGACCGGCGGCTGAAGAACACTGCCTTGGGCCCGATGGCCCTGTGGACCAGCAGAAAATTTCTGTCAACCGGCACCGGTCCACGGACCGGCGGTTGAAGAACACTGGTCTAGAGAAAGGGGGTTTTAAATAACAAATGCAACATTTATTGGGTTATTCAGTGTTGCTTCCCCATTCTGTGAATCAGCAAGATCAGAGGAAACTTCCTGGGAAGAATTACTTTAATTCTGACTCAAAGAAGAAGGTATTGCCTTCAAAAGATAGACAAAAATAAAAAAGGGGTTATCATCTTATCTTTGTTTGTTTGTTTCTGTATAATGCTTAAAAGGGGCACAGTGTAATGCACTCTTGCTATGACAGACTTAAAGAGATTATGAGGGGGTGCTGAAAGTTCTCAGCCCAGCCAACCCACTTCCTAAATTCTGAGTGTTATTTTGCCACTTATTTCTTTAAGTGCCAATTTGCAGAAATGAAATTCTGTGCTTTGACATTGTTTCAGAGGGAAGGGGTAAAACGCAGACCTCATGGACCTGACGGACCTCGCGGATCTAAACCCGTAGGCCTTAAAAATCTGAGGTCCGTGACGGTCCGTGTCCGTGGCGCTTGTAGTTTCTGTTGCTGACAGACCTTGATGAGAATTTTGCACTGACAGATCCGTCTCAGCATAGGGAGGGAAAAGTGTTAGGATCCGTCAGCACTAAAAATCTCTTCGAGGTCTGTCAGAGCCAGAGACTAGTGCTGGAGTTTGGAGACTTCTTTTCCATAAGGCACGTCCAGAACCTATGTCCCCGCTCTCTTGGCTTCTGCTCTGCCACTCCAGCACTAGTCTCTGGCTCTGACAGACCTCGAAGAGATTTTTAGCGCTGACGGATCCTAACACTTTTCCCTCCCTATGCTGAGACGGATCCGTCAGTGCAAAAATCTCATCAAGGTCTGTCAGCGACAGAAACTATAAGCGCCACGGACACGGACCGACACGGACCTCAGATTTTTAAGGCCGTACGGGTTTAGATCCGCGAGGTCCGTCAGGTCCGTGAGGTCCGCGTTTTACCCCTTCCCTGTTTCAGATCATTGATTGAACCATAACCACGTCATTGTCTTCTTGGTTGGGCTGAGAACTTTTCAGCACCCTTCGTAATGAGGTGAGGCGTGGCCTAGTGGTAGAGCACTGCTCCTTGTGACCCTGGGCAAGTCACTTAATCCTCCATTGCCCCAGGTACAAATAAGTACCTGTATATATGTAAACTGTTTTGCATGTGTAACCACAAAAATGTAGTAGTCAAGTCCCATTCCCTTTCCTAGTGTCCTAACTCCAAGATACCCTCAGTCTTATCTCTCAGCTCAAGGACAAATAGATGAAAGCAAATCTCGGCATTTGGTGCCCTTCCCCAAACTCCAGAGACTCCCTTCAAAAATACACATGAGTTAAACAAAATAAGGAGTTATACCAAAATTCCCTTAAAAAGACAGGGGGGAGGGGAATCTGATTAAGGCCTTTCTAAGTACAGAATGAAGTCTTTCCTCACATGATACTGACGACGAAGTAATAGATATAAGCACAGTTTTCCCGAGTTACTAGTGTCTCTTGTGGCTGTGAGGTGCTAAGAGCAGCTCCCATAGGCTGGTCTGAATCTGAGCATCAGGCACTGGTGACTTTTTTTTACTGGCACACTTACTGGTAATCAGTTCTGAAGGCTGCTTTTAACTCCTAACTCCCATTCCCCATAAGATACCTTTGCCCATCGTACCATTCTCCCTGTGAGAAACTCCCCAACCTCTATACGTACTGTTAGTCTGTCATAACTAGATTGTAAGCTCTTCTGAACAGGGATCATCTATTACAGTGGTCTCAAACTCAAACCCTTTGCAGGGCCACATTTTGGATTTGTAGGTACTTGGAGGGCCTCAGAAAAAATAGTTAATGTATTATTAAAGAAATGACAATTTTGCATGAGGTAAAACTCTTTATAGTTTATAAATCTTTCCTTTTGGCGAAGTCTTAATAATAATATTGTAATTTATAGCTAAAGAGACATTTGATCAAGAAACTATTTTATTTTACTTTTGTGATTATGAAAAACATACCGAGGGCCTCAAAATAGTATCTGGTGGGCCGCGAGTTTGAGACCACTGATCTATTACATGTTAAATGCACATGTACAACGCTGCATACACCTTGCAGTGCTTTAGAAATGATAAATAGTAGTAGTACAGAAGACATACCAGTGTACCACAGCAGGCTAGTTTAGGAAACACTGGTCTAGAGTTTAGACTAGCAAACATAGGTAAGACTAAGACATGGTCAGTGCGATGAGCTGAGATAGCAGTAAGTTCGTTGAAAGCACTGCCTCTTTTTGTACCTGATTGGTTCCTTCTAAAATAGCGGGAAGTCTTATATATGACATGACAATGAAGCCAATGGCACAGTGCGCAGCGGCCGCTAAGACAGCGAATAGAATGCTAGGTATAATCAAGAAGGGTATTACAACTAGGACGAAAGAAGTTATCCTGCCGTTGTATCGGGCGATGGTGCATCCGCATCTGGAGTACTGCGTCCAATATTGGTCACTGTACCTTAAGAAGGATATGGCGTTACTCGAGAGGGTTCAGAGGAGAGCGACATGTCTAATAAAAGGTTTGGAAAACCTTTCATACGCTGAGAGATTGGAGAAACTGGGTCTCTTTTCCCTGGAGAAGAGGAGACTTAGAGGGGATATGATAGAGACTTACAAGATCATGAAGGGCATAGAGAGAGTAGAGAGGGACAGATTCTTCAAACTTTCAAAAAATAAAAGAACAAGAGGGCATTCGGAAAAGTTGAAAGGGGACAGATTCAAAATGAATGCTAGAAAGTTTTTCTTTACCCAACGTGTGGTGGACACCTGGAATGCACTTCCAGAGGACGTAATAAGGCAGCGTACGGTACTGGGGTTCAAGAAAGGATTGGACAATTTCCTGCTGGAAAAGGGGATAGAGGGGTATAGATAGAGGATTACTGCACAGGTCCTGGACCTGTTTGGCCGCTGCGTGAGCGGACTGCTGGGCACGATGGACCTCAGGTCTGACCCAGCGGAGGCATTTCTTATGTTCTTATGTTCTTATATATGTCTCAACGCACAGCAGCTATCTTTGCATGGGCAAACACTGAGCACGGAAGAGCGCCGGAGAGAAGTGAGTCGAAGAGAGTTATAAGTATAAAGGGGCATAATAAAAAAAAAATGTCTAAGTCCCCTTTTGGCCTAAGGCCTTAAACGTTGAAAGTAGAAGCAGGGAAAATGTCCATTATCAAAAAAAACGTCCAAAAGGAGGTTTTTTTTAAAATAATGGCCTGCCTCTACGTTCAGCTGTTTAAACGCCCAGACCACCACTACGTCTAAACTTATACCATATAATCAACTTAAAAAAAGCCTAAGTCCCAAATGTCCAAAACAAGGACTTTTAGGCAAAGGAGGAGCCAGTCCTTCGCCTAAAAGCAGGATTCTGTAACCGGTGTCTGTCAAAAACAACACTGGTTACAAAATCCACCCCCCTCCTTCCCCCGCGACGACATCATGGCAAGAGGGAGCCTAAGCCCTCTTGCCCCGTGATCCCCATCCCCCCCAGACGACATCGGGGCAGGAGGGAGCCCAAGCCCTCCTGCCCCGCGATCCCCAAACCCCCCCCCCCCGACGAAATTGGGGCAAGAGGGAGCCCAAGCCCTCTTGCCCCACGGCACCCCCAACCTCCCCGATACTTTGGGGCCAGGAGGGAGCCCAAGCCCTCCTGGCCCGCCGATCTCCCCCCCCTCTCCCCCACCACACGATCCAGCCAGGAGGGAACCCAAGCCCTCCTGGCCCGCGACCCCCTCTAACCCCCACCCCCCACTAAAATACGGGCAGGAGGGATCCCAGGCCCTCCTGCCCTTGGCGCAACCCCCCGCAACGACCGCCCCCGAACCCCCGATCAGCCCCCCGGCCGACCCGCAACCCCCACCGAACCCACGATCACCCCACCCCCCTTCCCCATACCTCAAAAAATGTTGGCCGGACAGATGGGTGCCAAGCCCGCCCGTCCGGCAGGCCAGGCAACGCAGGAATGGTGCCTGATTGGCCCAGGCGGCTCAAACCCCGCCCACAGGTGGGGCCTGAGGCACCTGGGCCAACCAGAATAGGCCTGGGAGCCTTAGGCCCCTCCTGTGGGCGGGCCTTAGGCACATGGACCCAACCCGGCCCTTGTGCTTAAGGCCCACTGCAGCACTGTGTGACCCTGGAAATTCACTTAACACTCCATTGCCCCAGCTACAAAAAAAAACCACTTTAGACTGTGAGCCCACTAGGGACAAAGTACCTGCATTAGAGAATGATACGGGGACACTTTTTTCCCCATCCACGCAGTAACTCAATTTCCCCGTCCCCATGAGTTTTGTCGCTGTCCCTGCCCCTGCACCGTTCTTGTAAGTTCTGCCTTAACTGCACAAGCCTCAAACACTTATGATTTTAAAGTGTATGAGGCTTGTGCAGATGAGGACGGAGCGTGCAGGAATGAGGCAGGCACAGGAAAAGAACTCGCGGATGTGCTGAGACTGGAGTCGGTGCAAAGAATGGCCACCCGGATGGTCTCGGGACTCAAGGATCTACCATACGAAAAACGGCTTGACAAATTACAGCTATACTCGCTCGAGGAGCGCAGAGAGAGGGGGGACATGATCGAGACGTTCAAGTATCTTACGGGCCGCATCGAGGCGGAGGAAGATATCTTCTTTTTCAAGGGTCCCACGACAACAAGAGGGCATCCGTTGAAAATCAGGGGCGGGAAACTACGAGGTGACACCAGGAAATTCTTTTTCACTGAAAGAGTGGTTGATCGCTGGAATAGTCTTCCACTACAGGTGATTGAGGCCAGCAGCGTGCCTGATTTTAAGGCCAAATGGGATCGGCACATGGGATCTATTCACAGGGCAAAGGTAGGGGAGGGACATTAAGGTGGGCAGACTAGATGGGCCGTGGGCCCTTATCTGCCGTCTATTTCTATGTTTCTATGTTTCTATGTTAGATGGGACGGGAAAATAAGTTCTGTGGGGATGGGGAAACATGTATCCCCATGTCATTCTCTAACCTGCATTTAATGTGTACATCTAGTAATGCTATAGAAATGACAAGTAGTAGTATTAGGCACCTTAATCAAACCTTTAGTCTTGTACTCCTCATCCTACCCCTCCCCAAGTTTAATTTTCAGGTCTGCAGGCTCCTTACTGAGACTTTGATCATTCCAACAACACCATTAACCGAACAATCCTATAAAAATACATTTTACTAACAGATAATGGGGATAGCCATGGGTGTTGCCACAGCTCCTAATGTAGCTAATCTATATTTGGTGAACTTTGATAAGATTTACCTTAGCAATTATCCCTTTGAGCAACATATATGTCTATATTAAAAATACATGGACAACATTTTTATTTTATGGAGAGGGAACCAATACATTTTTAATATTTTTTTCTAATTGGCTGAATATGAGAGATAAGAATTTGATTTTTAAAATATCTTATGACAAACATATTAATTTGGGGGGGGATTGTTGATCAAGAAAGATTCCTATCAGTTCTCAACAACCATTTATCGTAAACCAACAGATAAAGATGCCTTTTTTCATTATAACAACTACCACAATGCCTCATTGAAGAACAATCTACCTTATAGCCAATTTTTGAGATTACGGAGATTATGTATGGATTATGATGATTTACAGCTGCAGACAAAAGAAATGACAAAGAGGATTTGGCCTAGGGGATATCCTGACAAACACACACAAAAGAGTTATGCCAAGGCTGCAAATAGAGATCGAGAAGAATTGTTATCATAGAAAATCTACTCCCTCTTCCTACCGTTATTGGAGTCAACTGCCTCCTCACATCAGATCCCTCAAAGGGCTTCTGAACTTCATGAAAGCAAAAAAAAATTACCTCTTCTCATAAATCCAGTCACTCCCTTCCAACCATATGTATTCTAATGTACGCTGAACAAGATCCACTCTGGTTGTTAACTGAAGATGGAAATAACCGTAGGTTAACTTAAAGACCAAATCGTATGCTAAACTTGACTCTGCATATCTAACATTACTGTACAAATGTAAATTCATAATTTGTTTTTCTATGTTTTATGTATGTCAACCTTGTAACCCGTTCTGAGCTTACTGGGGAGGATGAGATATAAAACTATCCAAATAAATAAAGAAAAAGAAAGAAAAACCTGATGTTGTATGTACTCTAAGGTTTTCATATTTGGCAAGAGACATACAAAAGATAATCTGAAAACATTGGCATACTTTAGAAAATCAAAACTGTTTAAAAGATAAGAAACTTGTAGTTGTATACTCAAGAGAATGAAATCTTAAAGAAAAATTAGTACAATCTATGTTACCTTCAATTTCAATATAACCACAGATATCCATGTGGGTCATGATAAATGTGGAAAATGTAGCTTAGTACACCTCAATTGAATGTCACTCCTCCACAGGAAGTTACCTACACTACAACTGAATTGTATTGTTTCCTGCCATACATGTTTCAATTGCCTTGTATTTTGTATTTATATTATTATTATATTTTAATGTATTCTATTTTATAATTATAGTTAAAGTAATGTTTAATTTTACTCGTATCTATGTGTTATTTAATTGGCAGCTAAAATTTAATGCTAAGAAATGCAAGTTCATGTATTTGGGCTGTAAAAACCCAAAGGGTGGTACAGTTTAGGGGGTAAAGAATTTATGTGCATGACAGAAGAGTGGAACTTGGGTGTGATTGTATGTGATGTTTTTAAGGTGCCCAAACAGATTGAAAAGGTGACGTCGAAAGCTAGAAGGATGCTAGGATGTATAGGAAGAGATATGGCCAATAGGAAAAAGGAAGTATTGATGCCCCTGTATAAAACTCTGGTGTGACCTCATTTAGAATATTGTATACAATTCTGGAGAACACACCTTCAAAAAGATAAAAAAGGATGGAGATGGTCCAGAGGAAGGCTACTAAAATAGTGCGTAGTCTTTGTCATTAGGCGTATGGGGACAGACTTAAAGATCTCAATATTGTCACAGGGTCACCCCTGTTCCTAGTGAGGAAGCCTTGCCAGAGAAGGGAAATAGGGTTAAAACCTTTGCAAGTATTCCTAAACCAGCTAGGGAGAGTCCCAAAGCAGCCCCTAGGAACACTTATAAGCCAAGCCTTCCAACACAGAAACCTCCTAAAGCCCTGCCTAAAGCGGGCAGATCTGGTTTAGCTTTACCTAATATCTTATACCTCAAGGGAATTTACTTATCCAAAGTGATATAATATAAATAAACACTTTCACTAGATCACTTTGCTTTTCAAAAACAATATCATGTCAATCAGCAAGTAACTGAAGTTATTTAGTGAACACTCAGACCCACAGCTGAGGTCCCAGTGAAAAAATCACGGAGCAGCTGTTTTGAGAGACCATCATCGTTGTTCACAGTCTCACCCACCATACAACAGCTAAATAGCATCAAATGAAATGGTAAAGCAAAACCAACTTAGCTTTGAATGGTGTGGATAATCAATGTAACTGCTCCGGGCTCCTCCTTTATTCATACGACTGCATACATTACACATATACTGTTGACCCCCCAACCTAGGTTTCACCAACTGGCTTCTTCAGGAGGGGTACTACAAATGTAAAGCAACCAACATTAACACTAAATCCTTCAGTTACCACTACTGTCTCTTTTTTCTCAATAATCACAATTACCTACACCAACCATTCACTCTCCGACTTACCGGCACAACGCACTCCATACTGCACACAGACAAATTAGCTACTGGCGACGGGTTTCCAATCAGCAGGCCACACTTTAAATACATTCCCCTCAGAAGCGTCACAATGACGTCAAACTCGTCACTGCCGTCTCAACGAAATACTAACTCCTTCTACAAATGAAACCATTCGATTTCATTATTTAACCCTGTGGGGGTCAAGGTATGCCATTGAAAAATAAACTTCTGTTCTAAATATAACACACATTGGGTAGCTTCCCCAGTTGTTTTATGGGCACTGGCTATAACCGTATATTTCACATCTTCAATTGAATGCTGCTGTTCAAGCCAATGGCTCACAAGGGGAGCCGACACACGTTTGCATCTGATATTACTCAAATGCTCAGCGATGCGAGTTTTAATAGCTCGCCGAGTGTGCCCGATGTAAAAAAGCCCACAAGGGCATATAATACAATATACTACTGCCACTGAAGTACAATTGGTATTAGTTCTTAAATAAAATTTCTTGCCATCTGATTGGGGGATAAGTACTTGGTCAGTGTTGAGGACATGAGAGCAATATACACAATGAGAACAACTTACATGGGGACCCCTACTATTATGTTGGCCGGGGACCCGATGTTTAAGAATTTGGCCCAAATTGCGGCCCCAAGTGTACACAAACAATGGAATTTCGTTCAAGCTCTCATGTACCTGCAACACTGACCAGTGCTTCAAAATAATTTGTCTAAGTTGTTGACTCCTACTGGAATAGGGTAGTACGCATACCAAGGCCCCACTCCTCTCCTTCTCTTTCGGATGAAATAGCCACTCCCGCTGACAATTGCGGGCTCTTTTCCATGCTACTTTGACTACCCTGGGAGGGTAGCCCCGTTCTATAAACTTTGTATATAATAGTGTGGCCTGCTGATGGAAATCCCGTTCGTCAGAGCATATCCTCCGCAATCTTAAAAATTGCCCCACCGGTATACTATCCCGGAGGAGTTTTGGATGATAACTGTGGTAATGGAGGAGCGTGTTACGGTCGGAGGGCTTCCTATACAAAGTGGTGTCAAAACGTACCTGAGAATTAAAAAGGGATTTGACTACCTGAATATCCAAAAAGGATACCTTATTGGTACTCACTTTATAAGTGAGAGAAATGTTAGGATCTACCTGATTTAATTCCTTAAGGAATTCCTCCAACTCGTAACGCTCCCCATTCCCCGGCCAACATAATAGTAGGGGTCCCCATGTAAGTTGTTCTCATTGTGTATATTGCTCTCATGTCCTCAACACTGACCAAGTACTTATCCCCCAATCAGGTGGCAAGAAATTTTATTTAAGAACTAATACCAATTGTACTTCAGTGGCAGTAGTATATTGTATTATATGCCCTTGTGGGCTTTTTTACATCGGGCACACTCATAAGAACATAAGAACATAAGCAATGCCTCTGCCGAGTCAGACCTGAGGTCCATTGTGCCCAGCAGTCCGCTCACGCGGCGGCCCAACAGGTCCAGGACCTGTGCAGTAATCCTCTATCTATACCCCTCTATCCCCTTTTCCAACAGGAAATTGTCCAATCCTTTCTTAAACCCCAGTACCGTACTCTGCCCTATTATGTCCTCTGGAAGCGCATTCCAGGTGTCCACCACCCGCTGAGTAAAGAAAAACTTCCTAGCATTTGTTTTGAATCTATCCCGAGCATTTGAGTAATATCAGATGCAAACGTGTGTCGGCTCCCCTTGTGAGCCATTGGCTTGAACAGCAGCATTCAATTGAAGATGTGAAATATACGGTTATAGCCAGTGCCCATAAAACAACTGGGGACGTTACCCAATGTTTGTTATATTTAGAACAGAAGTTTATTTTTCAATGGCATACCTTGACCCCCACAGGGTTAAATAATGAAATCGAATGGTTTCATTTGTAGAAGGAGTTAGTATTTCGTTGAGACGGCAGTGACAAGTTTGACGTCATTGTGACGCTACCGAGGGGAATGTATTTAAAGTGTGGCCTGCTGATTGGAAACCCGACGCCAGTAGCTAATTTGTCTGTGTGCAGTATGGAGTGTGTTGTGCCGGTAAGTCGGAGAGTGAATGGTTGGTGTAGGTAATTGTGATTATTGAGAAAAAAGAGACAGTAGTGGTAACTGAAGGATTTAGTGTTAATGTTGGTTGCTTTACATTTGTAGTACCCCTCCTGAAGAAGCCAGTTGGTGAAACCTAGGTTGGGGGGTCGACAGTATATGTGTAATGTATGCAGTCGTATGAATAAAGGAGGAGCCCGGAGCAGTTACATTGATTATCCACACCATTCAAAGCTAAGTTGGTTTTGCTTTACCATCTCATTTGATGCTATTTAGCCGTTGTATGGTGGGTGAGACTGTGAACAACGATGATGGTCTCTCAAAACAGCTGCTCCGTGATTTTTTCACTGGGACCTCAGCTGTGGGTCTGAGTGTTCACTAAATAACTTCAGTTACTTGTTGATTGACATGATATTGTTTTTGAAAAGCAAAGTGATCTAGTGAAAGTGTTTAGCTTTACCTAAGTCAGGTATAAAGAAACAAGTGGAAAGACTACATTTCCCAGCAGGCCTAGAAGGAAGGAAAGAGCAGGGCTGGAATACAAGCCACTTCCAATCAGTCCCAAATTGGTTTAGGCCAGGTGGGGAGCTCTGTGAGGGCAGGCTACATCAACACATCTGCAGGAAGGATTAATCAGCTTCCTGCAGTGAGAGAAAAGTGAGTAACTTTCTCAAAGCAGGGGAGCCAGCTCCAGAAGCAGTGGGACCACCAGCCTCAGAGTACACACTGGCTTCCAACCCAGCAAGTTAGAGTCAGTCGGCCGGTTGCAAGGTACAGACTGTCAGCTCAAGGAATTAAGAAGCCACAGTCTACCTCCTGGCTACCAGACCAGGCAGATGTAGGTATACAGAAGTCACAGAAGAGAGTGGTGAAACTGTGTTTGGGCAGGACATTGAGTTAGCTGATGAAGACTTTGCACATGATATGGAGATAGAGGAAACAGAGCAGCCCATTATTGAAAGTATGGAAACAAGCTGATCTTTTCCTGTTATGGCAGCTGGGAGAAAATGTGGAATGTGTACTACCTTAAGACAAGGCTGGAAAGTTTTTGTGTTTGAAGAAAGCTTTACATTAAGAACCAGTTTTTGTTTTGTTTTTTCCTTTTGGAGACAGTAAGCTGGGAACTGACTATTATTTGTGTTCTAAATGCTGCCAGGATACCAGGTGATACAAACCTGAAGGTTCAATTAAGTATTCTTGAAAAATTGCACCTCTGACTCTGAACTGGTTGCTTTTCCTTTATTCCAATACCAAGCTACCATTAGAACCTCGTATAAGCGCTCGGCTGAGGTTTATGTGCACTGGATAAGGTCACTTGCTGAGCCCATCTTGGCTGTACCCAGTCACAATATGTATACTTTGGTGGAAAGGCAGGGGAGATATGAGAGAGACATTTAAATATCTACGTGGTATAAATGTGCATGACTCAAATCTCTTTCATTTGAAAGGAAGCTCTGGAATGAGAGGGTATAGGATAAAGTTAACAGGTGATAGGCTCACGAGTAATCTAAGGAAAGGATGGTAGATGTGTGGAACAGTCTCCCGGAAGAAGTGGTGGAGAAAAAGACTGTGTCTGAATTCAAGAAAGCATGGGATAGGCATGTGGGATCTCTTAGAGAGAGGAAGAGATAATGGATACTGCGGATGGGCCATTTGGCCTTTATCTGCCATCATGTTTCTAATAGTTAAGCCAGGCCTGGGTCAAGGACTACAGAAACCAATAATTAAGTTCTTCTTCCTCTGAAGACTGGAAGAAGCTGGAAGACTGGGCAAACAAATGGCAAATGCGCTTTAACGTGGAAAAATGCAAGGTCATGCATATAGGGAAAAAGAACCCGTTGTTCAACTACAAATTGGGGGGGGCATTGTTGGGAGACAGCAGACTTGAGAGAGACTTGGGTGTGCTGGTGGATGCATCACTGAAGCCATCTGCACAGTGCGCAGCAGCCTCGAAAAAAGCCAACAGGATGCTGGGCATCATAAAGAGGGGCATAACAACCAGGACGCGGGAAGTCATCATGCCATTGTATCGAGCGATGGTGCGTCCACATCTGGAATACTGCGTTCAGTATTGGTCGCCACACCTCAAGAAGGACATGGCGGTACTTGAGAGAGTCCAAAGGAGAGCAACGAAACTGGTAAAAGGGCTGGAACACTGCCCATACGCCGAGAGGTTGGATAGGCTGGGGCTCTTCTCTCTGGAAATAAGGAGGCTCAGGGGAGATATGATAGAGACCTTCAAGATCATGAGGGGCATAGAAAGGGTGGATAGGGACAGATTCTTCAGACTGAAGGGGACAACAAGTACGAGGGGGCATTCGGAGAAACTGAACGGAGATAGGTTCAAAACAAATGCAAGGAAGTTTTTTTTCACCCAAAGGGTCGTGGACACTTGGAATGCGCTACCGGAGGAAGTGATCAGGCAGAGTACGGTACAGGGATTCAAACAGAGATTGGACGGATTCCTGAGGGATAAAGGGATCGTGGGATACTGAGAGAGGTGCTGGGATGTAACACAGGTATAGAAAGCTAACCAGGTAATAAGTATAGAAACCCAACAGGTCGTGCATGTGCAAGACCGGAGGGTTAGGACTACAATGGGAAGATAGGACTTCAATGAGAAACCAAGGTGGCAAGGGAGCCCCTTCTGGTGATTCAGACAGGTTGTGACCTGTTTGGGCCGCCGCAGGAGCGGACTGCCGGGCAGGATGGACCTATGGTCTGACCCGGCGGAGGCACTGCTTATGTTCTTATGATGCTCCTCATGATCTTGGACATGTTTAGGGTTACCATATGGCTCCAAAAAAGGGTCTGGATTGAGATATCTGGGTTTTACTTCCATTGAAAGCAATGGAAGTAAAACCCAGATGTCTCAATCCATCCTCCTTTTTCTGGAGACACTTCTCTCCACTGCCTCAGATATAACCTAGGTTGTACATCCACCTGGACAGTGAAATTACTTTTTTACCAGCTCGTAATTTGATTTGAATTTTGAAAATCCAATACAGTAATGTCTTCATATGAATTGTAAAAGCTGTTTTCTAACACAGAGGAACAAAATAATTATATCTGTTGTTATAAATAATTATCTAAGGTCTAACACCAAGGGCTCCTTTTATCAAGCTTGGGGGGGGGGGGGAGGGTTCGCCAGCCACTGTGGTAAAAGCTCCAGCACACATAAAATTCTTATGAGCGTTGAAGCTTTTACCGCAGCGGCCGGTGCAGCTTGATAAAAGGGGTCCCAAAAAAGGAAGAGGTCCTTAGGACCAGTCTGTTATGATTTAATTTGGTTTCAGTGGGAATTAACTGTGCATGTGCTATGGAGATTTTTCTCCCCACTCTGTGGACAAGAACTGTATCTACCAGGATGATGTGCACAAGAAATGTAGATTAACAAAAAAGCTTTCAAATCACCCCTTTTGTTGCAGCATAATTGTGATTCTTTTCTAGTAAGCCATAATAAGAGTAAATAAAATATGCATCTTCTTTAGAATATCAATATAAGAAAAAGTAGAAAAATCAAACTGAGACAAACTCAAGAAGATGAGAGATGCTCCTAGAGAAGCCGTCTCTTATTTATATTTCTGACTCGAAGCTAGGAAATGCATGAAGTAACTTTGACAGCAGATGCACACATGGCTTTTTTTTTTTTTTTTTGCTATCAATCCAATTAACCTTTTGGGCTAGTGTCAAACTAGGGCTCATGAATTCATGGAGTTTTTCACTTAATGTGGACCACATACTCGTATAGCAGAATCCAAGGTCATTCTCACTGAAGTTTATATTTCAGTTGGAGCTCTCATTCCAGCACAATTAATAAGTTGGAAGCACAAAGTAGTGTCTGTGCATAACGATCACAAATCAAATTTAATCCATTACATCTTGTGTGGTTCAACATACAAATAAATCCTTCTTCAATTACAGATGCACATCTGGTTTACATTTTTAATTCCCTTGTTCAAAGGACCCCTATTCTCCATTCAAATTCATTTTGGCTTCTAAAGAATGAATAGTGAAATATATTTGGATTTTGCCAAAAAGAGCTATCATAAAAGCAAATATATCTGATTAAAATAAAATATATTTGGCAAGGTTCAAGACAGGGTACACAGGAGGAGTTTATTCCCTCTAGATGTTCTATTAATGCCTTCCATTCTGCCTATCAAACCTATTTGCCCAAATACATCTGCACCATTTATTCATCAGAGCATTTAGACCCAAATATAGAAAACGCAGAAACAAAAAAAAATAAAGACAGATAAATGCCATATTGCCTATCCAGTCCACCCATCCATGCCACCTACTATCCCTTCCTCTCCCATAGAGATCCTATGTACTTATCCCAAGCTTTCTTGAATTCAGATACTGTTTCTGTCTCCAATACATCCACTAGGAGCTCATTCCATTAACTTGCCACACTTTCTTCTATGAAGAAGTATTTCTTCAGGTTACTTCTGAATCTGTCCCCTTTCACCTTCCTCCAATGCCCCCCTCATTCCAGAGCTTCCTTTCCATTGAGAGATGTGCCTCCTGTGCATTTATGCCAAGGAGGTATTTAAATATCTTCATGATATCCGCTGTCTCCTACCTTTCTTCCAAAGTATGCATATTGAGGTCTTTAAGTCTGTTCCTATACACATTTTAGTAGCCGCCCTCTGGACCAACTCCATCCTGTAGTCTCCAGAATTGCACACAATATTTTAAATAAGGTCTCAACAGAGACTTATATAGAGGCATAATCGCCTCCTGTTTCCTGTTCTCCATTCTTCTCCCTATGCACCCAAGAATCATTCTAGCTTTTACCGTCACCATTTTTACCTGTTGTACACCTTAAGATTATCACATATGATCATGCCCAAATCTTGCTCCCCTGAAATGTACAAAAGTTCTTTACTCCCTAAACTGTACCATTCCCATCAAATTATTGCAGCCCAAATGCATGACCCTGCATTTATTTATTTATTTATAAATAGCATTAAATCTTAATTGTAAAATTTTGTCAAGTTTTGCTACGTCCTTCCTCATGTTCTTCACATAAGAATATACATAAGAGTTACCATACTGGGACAGTGTCCTGTTTCTAGCAGTCGCCAACCCAGGCATAAGTACTGTACTTGGGAAGATCCAAGGAGAAAAAAAAACAGATTTTATGCTGCTTATCCTAGGAATAAGCAGTGGATTTCCCCAAACCATCTCAATAATGGCTTATGGATTTTTGCTATAGGAAATTGTTCATTTCTATTATTTGGGTTTTTGCCAAGTACTTGTGACCTGAATTGGCCACTGTGGAAACAGGATACTGGACTAGATGGACCATTGGTCTGACCCAGTATGGCTATTCTTATGTGAGCCAATTATAGGACAGTCAAACTATTGTGACATCACTGATGAGGCTGGCTCTTAGGCATTGCTGGAATAAGGCATTATGACATCACAATCTCAGCTCTGGAATGATGCTACTATTTGGATTTTTGCCAGGTACTTGACCCATGAACCAACCTTGTATCATACCACTGGTAATATCCTTTTCCACGGAGTGAGCTCCATTTACCACTACCCTCTGTCACCTTCCATAAAATAACAAAAAATGTATTTCTATATCGCAAATACCTGAAAGTTCTATGTGTTGTACACAATTTTAAAAAACTGAACATTATCGGCAATTAAATGATATTTACACTATCATTCAAAAATCCACAAATATTTAGAAAAAAAATACATTTCTAAAAGTTATCTAAAATGCATGCCAGTCTTCGCCATTCTAACCAATGGCTTGAGGTCAGAGTCCCAATATGCAGCCTGATAAGACAGTTGCACATAGGCCTCCTAATAAAACTTTTTAAATCTGAATTGTATTGGTCTTCCCACACTTTCTTTTTTGCTTTGGTTGTGTAGCCAGTTTTCTGTGAGGGAGTCTCTTTTTCTCTCTTGCCTTCTATCTCTTCCTTCTCTCTAGTTGTAGGAGTTCTCTAAACCCTCCTTTGGTAACCCACCCCCCCCCCAACCTTTGAGTGGCAACTGTGGTTTAAGACAGTGGTTCACAACCCTGTCCTGGAGGACCATCAGCCAGTCAGGTTTTCAGGATAGCCTTAATGAATATGCATGGAGCATATTTGCATGCCTGTCGCCTTCATTATATGCAAATCTCTCTCATACATATTCATTAGGGTTATCCCTAAAACCTGACTGGCTGGTGGTCCTCCAGGACAGGGTTGGGAACCACTGGTTTAAGATATCTGGAATCTGTTCCCTTGTGGGATCTACCTTGTGCCTAGAAGACATTCAGACCCCTTTCAGGCCTTGAGATTATGCTCCAGATTTTTCTTCCTCCCCTTCTGAGCTTTAACTCCCTTATGAGAGTCCCTTATGCTACTCCAGATAAGAAGAGGGCCCTAGGTATCCTAGAACCACACCACAACATGTTGAAAACTATCTGCCACTACTGAAGATGACTGTATGCTGTGCCTCTGCTGGGTCAGACCAGAGGTCCATCACGCCCTGCAGACCGCTCACGCGGCGGCCCATCAGGTCCAGGACCTGTGTAGTAATCATCTATCTATACCCTTCAATCCCCTTTTCCTTCAGGAAATCATCCAATCCCTTCTTGAAACCTAGTAGTGTACTCTTGTCGTATCACACCCTCTGGAAGCGCATTCCAGCTGTCCACCACCCTTTGGGTGAAGAAGAACTTCCTAGCATTGGTTCTGTCCTTGGAAAGATGGTTGAAGCACTGATTTAAAGATAGCAAAGTCCGGCACCTGGATACACACGACCTGATGAGAGCCAGTCAACATGGCTTCGGGAAAGGGAAATCATGTTTGACAAATTTACTTCAATTTTTTAAGATCGTGAATAAACAAACTGATAGTGGAGTACTGATGGACATAATATACTTGGACTTCCAGAAAGCGTTCGACAAGGTTCCACATGAAAGACTTCTCAGGAAACTACAAAGCCATGGAATAGAGGGAGATATACTAAGATGGATAGGCAAATGGCTGGAGAGCAGAGAATGGGCATAAATGGGAAGTTCTCAGACTGGGAGAAAGTGACTAGCGGTGTGCCCCAGGGCTCAGTACTTGGGCCCATCTTATTTAATATTTTCATCAATGACCTAGAAGGAACATCCAGTGAGATCATCAAGTTTGCAGATGACACAAAGCTATGCCGGGCAATCAGATCGTAGAAGGATAGCGAGGAACTCCAGAGTGACTTGTGTCAGAGAAATGGGCGGAGAAATGGCAGATGAAGTTTAATGTGGAAAAGTGCAAAGTAATGCATTTTTAGGCAGAAAGAACAAGGAACATGAGTATAGAATGTCAGGTGCAACTCTGGGTAAGAGCGAACAAGAAAAGGACCTGGGTGTACTGATAGATAGGACCCTGAAGCCGTCAGCACAATGCGCGACAGCGGCAGAGAAAGCAAATAGAATGTTAGGCATGATAAAGAAAGGAATCACAAGTAGATCGGAGAAAGTTATAATGACACTTTATAGAGCAATGGTCAGACCACACTTGGAATACTGTGTCCAACATTGGTCTCCCAATCTAAAGAAGGATATAAAACTGCTGGACAGGGTGCAGAGACAAGCAACAAAGCTAATAAAAGGTATGGAGAACTTGGAATATGAGCAACGACTTAAGAGACTGGAATTGTTCTCCTTTGAAAAAAGGAGACTGCGAGGGGATACGATCGAGACTTTCAAAATACTGAAAGGAATCGCCAAAATAGAGCAGGAAAAGAAATTATTTGCAATGTCCAATGTGACATGGACTGAAGCTAAGGGGGGACAAGTCCAGGGCATTCCTTTTGTGCTTCACTCGAGTGGTGGACACCTGGAATGCCCTCCCAGAGGAGGTTATTGCGGAATCCACCATTCTAGGATTTAAAAGCAAACTAGATGCACATCTCCTTACGAGAGGCATAGAGAGATATGGGTGACTAAAATTACACCAGGTGTACACCTGGCTGGGCCTCCGCGTGTGCGGATCTCTGGACTTGATGGACCGAAGGTCTGATCCGGAGATGGCAGTACTTATGTTCTTATGACTTTGTCCTCTCTTAATTTTTCCGAATGCCCTCTCGTTCTTGAAGTTTTATAAAGTTTTTTAAAAAATCTGTCCCTCTCCACTTTCTTCATACCCTTCATGATCTTGTAAGTCTTTATTGTGGCCCCTCTAAGCCTCCGCTTCTCCAGGGAAAAGAGGCCCAGTTTCTCTAATCTTTCGGCATATGAAAGGTATTACATACCCTTTATCAGTTGCGTCGCTGTCCTGTGAACCCTCTCGAGTATCGCCATATCTTTCTTAAGGTAGGACGACCAATATTGGACGCAGTACTCCAGATACATGCACACCATCACCCAATATAACGGCAGGATAACTTCTTTCGCTCTGGTTGTAATACCTTTCTTGATAATATCTAGCATTCTATTCGCCTTCTTAGAGGCCGCTGCGCACTGTGCCGACGGCTTCATTGTTTTGTCCACCAGTACCCCTAAATCCTTCTCTAGGCTACTTTCATCCATTACCAGCCCACCCATCATATAGCTGTACATCGGGTTTCTGTTTCTTACATGCAAGACTTTACATTTCTCTACTTTAAACTTCATCTGCCATTTATTTGCCCACTCTCCCAGTTTGTTCAAGTCCCTTTGTAAATCTTCACAGTCCTCTTTATTCCTAACCCCACTAAAGTTTTGTGTCATCTGTGAATTTTATAACTTCACACTTCAGCCCTGTTTCTAGGTCATTTATGAATACGTTGAACAGCAGCGGTCCGAGTACTGACCCCTGTGGAACACCACTCGTGACCCTTCTCCAGTCTAAGTAGGGATCCTTCACTCCTACCCTTTGCTTCCTACCCACCAACCAATTTTTGATCCATCTATGTACATCCCCTTCCACCCCATGGTTCTTCAGTTTCCTAAGCAGGCATTCATGGGGTACCTTGTCGAAGGCTTTTTGGAAATCCAAGTATACGATTTCTATGGGGACCCCTTCGTCAATTTGCTTGTTTATTCCTTCGAAGAAGTGCAATAAGTTTGTTAGGTACGATCTTCCCTTGCAGAAACCATGTTGGCTTGTTTTCATCAGTTTATTCCTTTCTAGATGTTCATCGATGCTGTCTTTTTTATCAGCGCTTCCACCATCTTCCCCGGAACCGAAGTCAGACTTACCAGTCTGAAGTTCCCCGGGTCGTCTCTCGGTATAACATTTGCTATCTTCCAATCCTCCGGGATCACTCCTGTTTTCAGGGATAGATTACAAACCTGCTGTAGTAAATTCGCTATTTCCTCTTTTAGCTCTTTCAATACCCTTGTGCTCCTTGTGACCCTGGGCAAGTCACTTAATCCTCCATAGCCCCAGGTACGTTAGATAGATTGTGAGCCCACCGGGACAGATAGGAAAAATGCTTGAGTACTTGATTGTAAAACTGCTTAGAAAACCTTGATAGGCGGTATATAAAATCCTAATAAACTTAAACTTAACTTTTTGCATTCCCGCCCCATTTCAACTTCCATTTCTCTCCTACTCATCTATTCCCATTGCTACGGCAGATGGAGATTCCTGCTTTCATGCAGCCCATATCTAACTTGGGTGGACCCACCATTCAGAGTGAAAGGAAAAGCCCTCAACTGCAGAGCAAGACTTTACTCAGCCCTACGGGTTCTGTTACTCCTCCAGCTCTTCAGCATGGTAAGGCATCACAGTTGTAGCCTTTGTATTAGGTGCTGCCGGCAGCTTCTGTGGGAGGGATGGCATTGGGTTATACCCTAGAAGGAATGTTATCTGTGGCAGGAGCAGATTTGGCCCTCCAGTTCCTGGATTTGCAGAGAAACAATGGAAGGTAATGAAAATATGTGGGAGGGGCCATAGGGATCTGATTAAAAATGGAGGAGCATGCTTTTAAATGCATGCCAGTTTGCCATGCTATCTTTTACCATTCTATGTCTGAGAATGCAGCACCGTGGTTGGAGTTGCAGCCTCGGCACCCTGAGGTTGTGGGTGCAGGCCCACCCTGCTTCTTGTAACTCTGGGCAGGTCACCTGCTTCTCCATTGCCCTAGGTACATTAGATAGACTGTTTGCCCATCGGGACAGACAGGGAAAAATGCTTGAGTACCTGAAAAAATTCATGTAAACCGTTCTAGAATGGTATAGAAAGTGAGTGAATGAATGAATGAATGAATAAATGCAATGTTTGTGGGTAACTTATGTTTGAAAATCAGCTTCATTGGTGCCAGCTTAAAAGTGCACCCATATTTTTGGTTTTAACAAACCTATTGCAACTTCACTCCCTAATGCCATAAATTGAGTTTGACGCAGCTCGCTGCAAAAATAAATTCCCAAAAGCAGGATTCTGTGGTACAATGCTTCTCAGAATAATGTTGAAATGATCCCCCTCTAGTGGCTTAGCTAAGAGTCATATTACTGACTTCAACAGATGATATAGTAGTGTGCATCCTTATTATTCAGTTTCATGCTACAGAAGATTTTTGTGACCCCATAGTTTGTGACTCTTTGCTAATTCACCATTACTCCTCTTTGACAGATAAAAGCTCCCATAAGTTTTAGCTCACCTTCCAGTGACCTTTCATAAAGATCCAGGGGAGCTGAGTTTGGTTGACACCCCTGACCTCATGAGCTTTTATCACTGCAAGACGTCAATCAGATTGTACTGCTAGAAAGAGACATAGAATACCTGTTAGGGCAGTTTGTGCGATATGGTCCATAAATTTAATTCTTGAAGCTCTGTTTGCCTTACATTCTCAGATTTCTCTACACTGTGTAGTAAACAAAGATTTGAGTATGAAAAATCAAATATAGACTTTATGTTCTTCTTGGACCCAAACCTTCCGTCCAATGTATGGCAGCAGCCAAAAAAGCAAACGAGATGCTAGGAATTATTTAAAAAAGGGATGGTTAACAAGATTAAATATACATGCATTATAATGTCTCTGTATCGCTCCATGGTGCAACCTCATCTGGAGTATTGCGTTAAATTCTGGTCTCCTTATCTCAAGAAAGATATAGCGACACTAGAAAAGGTTCAAAGAAGTGTGATCAAGATGATAAAGGGGATGGAACTCCTCTCATATGAGGAAAGACTAAAAAGGTTAGGGCTCTTCAGCTTGGAAAAGAGACAGCTGAGGGGAGATATGATTGAAGTCTACAAAATACTGAGTGTAGTAAACAGGTACAAGTGGATCGTGGGGTGGGTTTTTTTTTTTGGGGGGGGGTTCATTCCATCAAAAATTACAAAAACTAGGAGACACTTGATGAACATGTAGGGAAATACTTTTAAAACCAACAGGAGGAAATATTTTTCACTCGGAGAATAGTTAAGCTCTAGAATGCGTTACCAGAGGTTGTGGTAAAAGCGGATGTTTGGAACTTGTGAATAGTAGCATCAATTGTCAAGGATTCAGCCCTGGCTACAGATCATTCACATATCTTTCACATATATTCACAGGTTGATATTCAAAGCAGCCAGGGAGGAGGAGTGGCATAGTGGTCAGAGCTGCAGCCTTAGCATCCTGAGGCTGTGGGTTCAAGCCCAGTGCTGTTCCCCATTACTCTGGGCAAGTCACCCCAACCATCCATTATCCTGTTCATCCACTACTCTGTACTGGTTCTCATCTAAATCCATGTCTGAAAGACAATCCAATTAACCTTCCCAGATGATGTAAAACTTTGGCAAAGTTGTACCAAAACCAAATCAAAATGGAAGGCTCTATTTGTAATTTACAAACAATAGTTGAACAGAATATTGACCCTTTTTTATATTTTGTTAAAAAAGATTTAAATATAAAATAAGTGTTTGAGGCTTGTGCAGATGAGGACGGAGTCTGCAGGGACAGGGCGGAAATGCGGACAAACTTTGTCCCAATGTCATTCTCTGCTCCAGACTTCCTGTAAATTTTTACCCAGTAAGAGATGGACATTTCTTTTGTGCATCACAAGAAGAACTTATTTAAAGCTCCTTGTAATGCATATACATAAGGTTCTCAATTGCTGCTACGGCAATGGGTAAAAGCCTCTGAGAACCCTTTTGAGCAACGGAAGCTGAGCTGCCATGCAAATTCAAGTTTTATTTAAAATTTGATGTAAAACGCTTATCAGTTTTCTTTTTTCTTTTTTTTTAAATTTAAAACTTTGTGTATAAAATTCATTCAGAAATCAGAAGCTTATACTAGAGATCAATTCTTTGCAAACTTTGCTAATGGATCCCAAATCTCTTTAATTTTGTTATAGTGGCCCAATTGTTCCGAGTGCATTCACTCATATTTATAAACTTGGCATAAGGTTTCCCACCAAAATATATAATTTAGGGCTCCTTTTACTAAGCTGTGTTAGGGCATTAACGCACAGAATAGCACTCGCTACAATGCTGCAAGCACTAGACGCTAACACCAGCATTGAGCTGGCATTAGTTCTAGCCGCGTAGCGCAGGGTTAGCACGCACTAATCTGCTGCGTGTGCTTAAAACGCTAGCGCACCTTAGTAAAAGGAGCCCTTAGTCTATCCCCATTGTTCTAGTATTTTGTTATTAGCTGCATAGCCACTCCTGTCATAATCAAAAGTAATCTATTGCATTAATTGGACTCTTAGGTTTTAACAGAGTCCCTAATAATAATAATAATAATCTATTTTTATATACCGCCAGACCAGAAATGGTTCTAGGCGGTTCACAACAAGTAAAACTAAACATGCAGCGAAAAATACAATATGAAAGTGGAAATACATAAGAGATGCATAAAATTTAATGGAATTGATTTTACCCCATATAAACTTCCAAAATTTGAGTATCAAAGGACAATAGAACAACAAATGAGGGGCGGAGCTTGGCTCGCTAGAAAATGGACACATGATTCCGTCACTCTCCTTCTCCCTGAGCATTACCGACAAATTATTCAGTTCAAAATCAATTTTCCATTTTTTTTTTTGAGGGGAAAATAAGTGTGAAACCAAACTGAACATGTTTTCAGGCAGGCAAGCTCGTACGGAAGCAGCAGCAGCAATACCTTCGGGATCAGCGAAACGGTCAAAACATGACTCTCCTACTCTGTCAAAAATTCCGCTGCCTAAAGACTCCACTGAGCTGTTTGAGCAGGCATGCTTGGATTTAAACACACTAAAAGAAATGCTGAGGGAAACTACTGTGCAGCCCAGTGGGGTCAAGGAGGAACTAAATACTCTATCACAGCAAATGGCAAGCTGTGCCGCTTGCACAGAGCAGTTGGAAAGGAGAATGTCGGGGGCTGAGGATACACTTTTACAGTGTCGGGCAGATCATAAGAGCATAACCTGAATAACTCAGGAGCTGGAGGAGATGAAAATAGGAGCAGACGGAATAATGTCCAGCTCTTAGGTGTGCCAGAAGAGCTGGAGGGGGCTAACTCCATTGAGTTTTTAACATCTTTCATTACAGTTTAAATACCCCCTTGAAATAGAAAGAGCTCATTGTCTTCCCTCGAGAGCTTCACATAATCAGCAGGGTCCAAGACCGTTAATATTCAGGCTTTTGAGATTCCAGCAATTTTGTCAGCTACAAAAGTGGCAAAAACTATACAGTGGAGAGATTCATGTATCTTATTTCTCCCTGACTTTGCGAAGCACACTGCCACAGTGAGGAGACAATTTTTGCACTTATCAGTTTTCTAAGACTGGCTACAGCCTTTCATACATAGTTCACTGATTTTATTCAGATAACTGCACTTTTCAGGCCACTATGCACGTGAAGGGGCATAATCAAAAAAACGTCTAAGTCCCTTTTTGGCCTAAAGCCTTAAAAATTGAAAGCAGAAGCAGGGAAAGTGTCCATAACCAAAACAAACGTCCTTGTTTTGATAATGGCCTCCCTCTACATTCAGCTGTTTAAACACCCAGACCACCACTACGTCTACACTTATACCCCATAATGAACCAAAAAAATGCCTAAGCCCAAAACGTCCAACACAAGGGCTTTTAGGCGAATGAGGAGCCAGTCCTTCGCCTAAAAGCTAAAGTCTGTAACCGATGTCTGTCAAAAACAACACCAGTTACAGAATCCACCCCAACCCCCCCCATGACATCGGGGCAGGAGGGAGCCCAAGCCTTCCTGCCCCAGGCACCCCGCAACAACATCGGGTTAGGAGGGAGCCCAAGCCCTCCTGCCACAGGCACCCGTGGCACCCCGCAACAACATCGGTGCAGGAGGGAGCCCAAGACCTCTTGCCCCAGGCACCCGTGGCACTCCATGACAACATTGGGTCAGGAGAGAGCCCAAGCCCTCCTGGCCCCAGTGATCCACACCCCCCCCCCCCCCCGCCGATTACGATCAGGCCAGGAGGGAGCCAAAGCCCGGAATGGGGCTGGATTGGCCCAGGCAGCTGAAACCCCACCCACAGGTGGGGCCTGTGGTGTATGGGCCAATTAGACTAGGCCCCGGAGCCAGCTGGCCTGCTGGACGGGTGGGCTTGGCACCCGTCTGTCCGACCAACGATTTCAGGTACTGGGAAGGGGGGTGGGGGGGTTGTGGGGTCGGCAGGGGGTCAGGGGTTCGGGGGGTGGATGTTGGGGGGAGGGGGGTTGTGTCAAGGGCAGGAGGGCCTGGGATCCCTCCTTCCCATATTGTAATGGGGGGTGGGGGATAGGGGTGTCCGCCTGGGCAGGAGGGGTTGGTCTCCCTCCTGCCTTATTGTGTAAGAGGGTGGGGGGCGAGAGGTCAGGAGGGCTTGGGCTCTCTCCTGGCCCAATATTGTTGCGGGGTGCTGCGGCTGGCAGGGCAGGAGGACTTGTGCTCCCTCCTATCCCGATGTTGTCGCGGGGTGCTGCGGGTACCTGGGCAGGAGGGCTTGGGCTCCCTCCCACCCCGATGTTGTCAGAGAGGTCAGGGGTGCCGTGGGGCAAGAGGGCTTGGGCTCCCTCTTTCCCCGATATTGTCAGGGGGTGGTGATGTATCACGGCAGGAGAGATTGGCCATCTCCCCTGCCATGATGCAATCACTCTACCCGAACTGCCACAACCTGCGGCAGGAGAGATTGGGCATCTCTCCTGCCGCGGGTAGCAGCAGTTTGGGTAGAGGGATGATCGCATCGCAGTAGGGGAGATGAGGCATCTCTCCTGCCACGATGGTTACGGTGGGTGGGTAGGTTGCCGGGTCGCAGAACTGATCGCGCCAGCGGCCATCAACTCAGCAGCCCCTTTTTCAGTACTTTGACCTGTTTTGACTTCGTCTAAGTCAAAAAGGTATAAGTGCCGACTAGGCAACCTGCCTAAGGCTTTGGTTATACCTGCTGCATGCCTAGGTGTAGGTCGGCCCACCGCCCGCCCTTTCCCCTCCTCTAAACACGCCTCTTTTCTCTCTGTGCGTTTAGTGGCAGGAGAAAGGCCTAAGCTGGTTTTAGATACGTCTAAAAACCAGCTTTGGTTATGGGTACTTGGACGATCAGGCTTTTTGATCATTCAAGTAGCCATTTAGGACACTTTTTAGACGTTTTTTTTTTTTTTTATTATGAACCCCATAACTATCTGGATGCAAATATGAGCTGACATACATTTATCCAGATAGCTACCTGAAATGTAGACTAAATATTGCTGCTATCCAGATAGCTGGGGCACTCTATCTGGATATTCATTGCTAGCCATATGGATTATTTTTTGAACATTGCATCTGGTGTTTTTAAAAAATTCCAACTTGGTGTTTCCACATTAGCCCTTCAGTTCATTTGGATCTAAAGTCACCCTGACTTAAATATTAGTGAAGACCACTGCTATACAATGTCCTTGTAACAGTGTATATTGGTAGAACAGCTAGGGACATTAAATTTCAATGTCCCAACACGCCCCTTGTCATCCCCCTCCATTCCGCATCCCAAATTTGTGCCTCCTGCATTTACCTCCTCTGGCCGGCTCCCTCCTCCCAGCTGCACTTCTCTTGACAAAAACGCGAGCGGTGGCTTCTGCACGTGGTTCACTGCTCTTCGCAAAGCCATGATTGGTGGCTTCTGCATGCAGGCCACTGACCTGGAAGCCCACACCTTCTACCCTTTAGTGTAGTGTGAATTCAACTGGTCAAGCTATGGAGGGTAAATTAATATTGTGTGTCACAGTCCAAGTGGTTAAGTTACAACTTACAGAAGTGGTCAATATAGAGAGGTCATTCTTCCACTGAGTACATGTGGTGCATGTCCAGTCTATGAAAATTAGGTCAACTTAAGGAAGTGGTCAACCACGGAGGTTCTATAGTAGTTTCATTGACTTCAATGTAAACATCAATTGACTGACCTCTGGCATGTGCTTTACTTTGGGACATGTGGATGGAATGGTGGTGACTTGGAGTACATACTTAACTATAAAGGGCTGCATAGAATTTTGTAAACTGAATACAGTTACCCCTGGAGGTTTAAATGAGAAACTGGATGTCACCAGTGTGATATATTAGTTAAAATGGATCAGTTGATTACAGAGTATAAAGTGACATCAGAAGCCATAGCCATTTTGAAAGCGCATTGTTTGATTTAAAATGTGCTTGAATATGCTGTGGAATTGTGAGTATAAAGAAGTAAGGTTATGTCCACGCGATATTATTTATTTTAAAAAATTTTTATTCCTCTTACACCTAAGTGGATTACAGATAAAACAGACATATCTGCTTATGTGCAGCAGGCTCTCTCTTATGCAGTTAAGTGTGATATTCAGCCAGTAACTGTTTAAGTGAAACCGAATAAGAATAGGACTGAGTTTTATGCAGTCTGATTTGTCCAGTTAACTTAGGCAGTTAAGTGCTGAATACTGGTACTTAACCACATAATTGCTGACTCCACCCCTGGACCTCCTCCAAAATAGCTTGCTACAACTTTAGCATTAGACTCAGATTTTATAAATGGTGCCAGAAGTTAGGTCCATAGATCAGCATGCCTAGCCGATCTAAGCACCTAACTTTGTTTTTTAATTGGCTTAATCAGCACTGATAATTGAAAGCACAATTTAAAACCAATTTAAAAAGAACATTAAAAAAAAATGAATTAGCCAGTAGGCGCCTACCACTTAGAGGTAGGTGTCTACAGAGAGACTCCTACTGGCAAGTAGGCATGGTTAGGTGCAGATTCGTGGAAACTTTTGGACATGGTTTCACTTAGGCTTACTCATTTAAACCAAGAAAACCCTGGCCTAAATGTCAGTACTCCTGAGGTTTTAATGCCTACTGGCCCTATGAATGCTTAGGTGCCACTAGATATATTTTTATAAATAGCACCTAGCCAATGATTGACAACCGCGCTGAACTGCATCTATACCTTAAATGCTGTGTATAGAATCAGTGACTCTTCAATACAATGATATTAAAAAAAAAAAAATCAGGGACTTAACACTGATATTTACCCCCCTTCTATTAAACTGCGATAGCAGTTTTTAGCGCAGAGAGCCACACTTAATGGCCCGCGCTGCTCCCAACACTCAGAGTTCCTATGAGCGTCGGGAGCAGCGCAAGCCATTCAGCACAGCTCTCTGCTCTAGAAACTGCTATCGCTGTTTCGTAAAAGAGGGGGTTAGTGGCTTTAAAATGAAACAGATGGGTTCACTATTTCATAAAGATCTCAGAATTCAAGTACATGCCAATGAATGTATCGGCAGATAAACCAACACAAATGATTTAACCAAGCTCCTGCTTCCTGATTAAATCGCTTTGAATACTGACCGCCATATGTCAGCCCTGTGGTTCCAGCCCCACCCCTACCTCACCCCCCAAGTAGCTGGAATAGGCCTAAAGTGACTTCAGTGTGATAAGCTTAGCATGGGATCATTCTGAAAAGGGCAACTTTGGAGATGTTGGAGCATCATGATAGTTGCTTGACAGATACCTCTTCTACTTGAGCCTTAGAATGGATCTGCTCTGTACATCACATTCCATTTGGTCTTCTTCCCAGTGGACCGGTTATACTGGAAAACAGAGACACAGTACGCCTGACAACTGAAACCATTTACCAGCAGGTAGATAAGTTCCTGTCACCATTTAGGAAGCGGAGTTAAAAGGTCAGATCTTAGCATGCTAGGAAACCCCACGGTTGTTCTGTTTTCCTAGGTTTTTTTTTAATGGAAAACCCATCCATGAAACCTCTGTAGGTTTGGATTCTAACTGAGTATACAAATTTTAAAAATGCAGAGGCAAATAGTGGGCAAACAGAAAATGAAGTGGAAAACAGCACTATATTAATATTAGTACGCTTAATAGTGAGCTGAGAATAAAATCTGCTCAGAAAACAATTTGAAAATAATCAAGTAGGAAATGCATATGCCCAAGGAAAGCATATGTCATTCTTTTTAACAGGAATTAATATATTTAGATATCCTTTCCAGGGCACCAGAAAAGGGGCAAAGCAATGCCAACAGTGGCAAAATAACCTAAGGCTGCAGGAGAAGGGCTAAGTCAGGTGTGAGAGGTTCAGGTCAGCTGTGGGCAGTGTGTTGGAACCATTGCCCACGGCTTTGTGAAGAAACAAGTACAGTTGCCTGGAAGGGAGGAGGAGGCCACCAGGAGACAGGTACACACCATGGGAGGAGGGGGGGGCAAAAACTTGGGACACAGCATGGAGGGAGGAAGGGGGCATGAACTTGTGACTTAGGATGGAAGGAGGGAGGGAAAAAATGCTGAGGTGGAGGATGAAATAGGGAGAATTGTTGGGCATGGGTGTTTGAATGAGAGGGAAAGAGAGATGATGCACATGAGAAAAAGAAGAAAGAAGTGGGCGTAGGGAGGAAGAGAGAATTATTGGACATGGTGATGAGAAGTGAGTGAAGTAGAGATGCATGGGGAAAAGAGAGATGAGAGGGAGAAATTTAGATGTGGTGGAGAGGGAACAGTGGGACAGATTGAAAGGGATGCAAGAGGATGGAATATTGGAAATAGTGGTGGAGGGACTGGAGGGAAAGATGTGGCATGGTGATGGAGAGGGCAGAAGGAAAAATGTTGGGCATGGTGCTGGTGGACAGGGGAAAAATATGTTGCACAGAGTCTGGGGATGAGAAAGGAAGAAATGGATGTGGCAGTAAAGGGGGTGGGAGAGAGGCACCCTGGTACCCTCTCCCCATTCCCTTTGCAGAAAGGGAGAAAATGAAAGAAAGAAAGATGGTGGACAGTAAAAGAGAGGGAGACATTACACATGGGGATAGAAGAGAGAGAGGAAGAAATGCGAAACAAGAGGGAGATTGATCCAGGACATAAGAGATTGAGGATGCTGTACAATGGGAGGGAGGGAAGAGTGGTAGAAATACTGGACCATGGTAGGAAGGACCAATGGACAGCAAATGAATAAAAATTTGCAGAAGACAGTAAAGCAAAAAAGAGAAACTGGAACCAACTTGATAGAAAAATTAATCTGCAGACAACAAAGGTAAAAAAAAGGAATTTATTGACTGAAATATGTTAGCTTTGGGAAATATATATAGTAGATGTCTTTGTATTGTGTTCAACAGAAAAGGAAATGTATTTCTCCAGTGTTGAAGTACTTGCTGACCCTAGCTGTTGGGAACCCCAAGCACTGCTAGCTGAGGACCTCCTCCAAAGGTGGCCAGAACTCCCTTCTACCAAGCATAGCAGTTGCTGACAGCATCCTTGAGCCACTGAGGTGCCAGCAGCTGTGGCTTAGGGATGTTGCTGCTGCTTGCCAAGCTTAGCAAAACGTATTTTTGGCCACCTTCAGAGGAAGTCTTCAACTGATATAACTTAAGGGTCCTCATTAGCTGGAGTATTTGTATTTTAGAGGCTCTGACTGAGAACTATTTACAAAGTGTATGTTCTTCCCAATTAATAGTTCCAATTTTAATAAAGTGTCTTTGCTTATTTGTAAATTTGTCTCTGCCAGACCCTCTAATTCAGTAGCATAATTAAATTAAACAACTACTTCTGAAGTTAAAGGGGATGGAAGATATTACTTGCAAGGATGGATGGGAACAGATATCATTCCAGTGGGGATGGATTTGATTCCAACAGGAACAGGTTTGATTTATGTCCCCACGCAACTCTCTAGTGTAGGGTCTGCTTTTTCTGGAGGGTTTGGGTGGGATCCCATTTCTGTCACTACATGTAACAATGAAAGCAGACTCTAGGGTTTTGGGGCCTGCACAGCCAGACACAATCACCAATTGTACAGAAAAACTCTTTATTGATTCAAAACAAAAACTTCCTGAACCCTGTTACTTCACAGGGCAGGGTATACAGGAAACAGTCTCTTGGTTTGATAAACAAAAAGTCCTAAGATTGGCCTGGAGTGAGTAATGCTATGCCCCAAACACAGACTGCCAAAGTCTTCTTAAACTCGGTAGTGAGTTCTGGTCCTAGTCAGACCTCAGAGCAGATGTAATTAGCATTGGAAGTTGGCTTACCTCAACCAAGCAGAATGTCTAAGGATTGCCTGGGCCTCCTTAACCTAGCTCTGGCCCTGCCTCTTATACTTTCTGGGTCCTGCCTCACTGACTTCTTCCCATGTTACTTTCTCCTAAGGAGAAGCTACCTATGTTAAGGTACCTTTGACATTATGAGGGAGTATCACACTCATTATCTGGCAATGAGTTCCAGAGTTTAACTATGGGGTCATTTTACTAAAATGCACTATGATCTGGGTTTAACACATTCTAACATAGGATTTTACCATGTACTAAGCCTAGATTTAATGCAGCACCTTTAGGGAGCATTCATTCTCATTTCTATTTGCAGGTCCTGTGTTAATGATGCTATTGTATTTCTATACTATTGCCTCCTGAGGTCTCTGATCTCTGTATTTCCTCTGAATATCTACTTATTGTATTTTGCTGAATGTCCAGCACTCTTGATTGTAAACCGCCTAGAAGTCACAAGATTGTGGCGGTATAGAAGAATAAAGTTATTATTATTATTATTACCACATGGTTCATGCAGAGTTAACACTGCAGGTCCTTGTGACTCTGGGCAAGTCACTTAACCCTAGGGTTACCAGATTTCTGTCTGGAGAAGCCCGGGCACATGGCCCTGCCCCGTTCTGCCCCCCTAGTCCTGCCCCGTTCCACCTCCAGCCCCACCTCATCCTACCTCTAGTCCCATCCTGTTCTGCCTCCAATCCCACTCCCACAAAGCTTCATCTGTTTTCCAACCTCCAGGCTGCATTTGGAGGGTCTTCGAGCATACACAGATGCATGTGACGTCATCCACACATGCTCAGAGGCCCTCCAGACACACCTGGGAGGTTGGGGCTTTCCAAACCTGGACAAACTACTGGGTTTTGGGAAGTCTATCTAGGCAGGGCCAGATTAAAGGGTAGGCCCAGTAGCACATGCCTCAGGCCTAAAAGTATCAGAGGGGTCCCTGGGCCGGCGTTAGGGGGAAGCAAACAGGGCAGGGGCCCCCGACTGGCTGGTGAGGTCAGCTTCCCTCCTTTCCACTCCCTCGCTGCCCTCTTGCCCACCACCCACAAGCAAATTGAACCAATGCCACAGGGCTCTAACACTGCGCATGCTTGCTTCCCTTCTCGTCTGAAACAGGAATGATGCAATGTCCTGGGTTCAGTTCTATTGCGGGCTGTGGTCAAGAGAACAGTGAGAGAGTGGAAGGGAGGGAATCTCACCTCACCAGGCAGTCGGGGGGGGGGGGGGAAGGGGGTGGGGAGCAATGCTGCTGCATCCAATTGGGGAGAGAGACGGAAGGAGGAGGGGGAGAAATGCTGCTGCACTCAATTGGGGGGAGAGAAACGGAAGGGGTGGGAGGAGAAATGCTGCTGCACTTAATTGGAGAGAGAGACGGAAGGAGGGAGAAGGAAGACCAGGGAAGGGAGAGGAGAAGAGAGATGCCAAGACCATGGGAGGGAGGGGAAGGAAAGGAGATACCAGACCATGGAAGAGGGGGGGAAGGGAAGGGGCATGGAAAGAAGGAAGGAGAGAAAATGCCAGATAATGGAGGGGGAGGGAGAGATAGAAGGAGAGCAGAAAGATGTCAGGGCATGGGGGAGGGAATGGAAACTAAGGAGACAGATGCCACACCAGAGGGAAAGGAAGGAGAGGAGATTCCAGAGCATGGAGGGGGTGGGAGATATATAAGGAAAGGAGAGAGATGGCAGGCCATGGGGTTGAGTGGGAAGGAAAGGAGAAGAGAGAGATGCCAGAGCATAGGGAAAGGGGTGGAGACAGAAAAATAGAGAGGGGGGTGATGCTGAAATTAATCATGTACAATGGAGAGAAGGGGCACAGGACAGACAGTTTATTTAAGGGACATAGAAAGAGGGAAGATGCCATATGGTAGAGAGAGAGAGGGCGGATACTGAATGGAAAGGGCAGAGAGGGCAGTGGATGGAAGGGGCAAGAGAGAGGGTGGAAAGTAGATGGAAGGGGTAGAGAGAGGGAAACAAATGCTGAATGGAAGGGGGGGTGAGAGAGAGGAGCAGACCCTGGAAGGAAGTGGGGAGGAGAAGGAAAAAATTGCACATGCTGGATTGGGGGAAGAGGACAGAGTTAGATACTGGAAGGGGTGAGGGAAAGAGGTGGCATGCTATAGGTAGACACAATAAAAGAGGGAAATTGAAGACTGAATAGTAAGAAATAATTTAGACAGAGGCAGAAAATAAATTGAGAAGGAAGACCAGGGAAAAACAGGAGGAAGGGAGTGGAAAGAGAGAAGCCAGAGCAGTGGGGAAGGGGAAGAAACAGATGCCAGACCTGGGAGGAGGAGGAAAGGAGACAGATACCAGATCTGAAGGGAGGAAAGGAGGAGAGAGATGCTAAAATCTGCAGGGAGGGAGGGAGAGATGGAAGGGAAGAAGACAAATGCCACACCATGAGGAGGGGGGGAGTGGAGAGAAGTAAACGGATGTCACACCAATGGGGGGAGGGAGAGATGG
Organism: Geotrypetes seraphini; assembly: GCF_902459505.1. Classification (NCBI taxonomy): domain Eukaryota; kingdom Metazoa; phylum Chordata; class Amphibia; order Gymnophiona; family Dermophiidae; genus Geotrypetes; species Geotrypetes seraphini. The sequence goes on from NC_047087.1 coordinate 184,225,730, forward strand.
GAGAGGCAGATAATTTCTGGAAGAGGCATAGAAAGAGAGCAGATGCCATAAGGAAGAAGCAGAGAGAGGGCAGACAATGGATGGAAGGAAGAGAATGATGAGAAGATGAGGAAAGCAGAAATCCAGACAACAAAGGTAGAAATTTTTTTTAATTTTTTTATTTAGGATAAAGTATTATTGTAGCTGTATTGATGATCGTTTATTAATAGAAAATGGAAATAAGGTGATCTTGTTTATTGAACTAATTTTAATACATTTATTTTACTAATTCAGAGACCATAACTCCTTTCCTCAGGTCAGGACAGGGATACTGTAGTTTATTGACCTGAAGAAAGAGGTTTTAACCTCGGAAAGCTAATTGAGAAATGTTATGAATTTTAAAATAAAAGAAATAAAGTGGAAACAAAAACATAAGAACATAAGAATTACCGCTGCTGGGTCAGACTAGAGGTCCATTGTGCCCAGCAGTCCACTCACGCGATGGCCCTTAGTTCAAAGACCAGTGCCCTATTAGAGTCTATCCTTACTTGCGTATGTTCTGTTCCAGTAGGAACTTATCCAACCTTGTCTTGAATCCCTGAAGGGTGTTTTCCCCTATAACAGCCCCTGGAAGAGCATTCCAGGTTTCTGCCACTCACTGGGTGAAGAAAAACTTCCTTATGTTTGTATGGAATCTTTTCCCGTCTAACTTTAGCGAGTGCCCTCTCGTTCTCTTCACCTTGGAGAGGGTGAACAGTCTCTCTTTCTCTACTAAGTCAATTCCCTTCAATATCTTGAATGTTTTGATCATGTCCCCTCTCAGTCTTCTCTTCTCAAGGGAGAAGAGACCCAGATTCTCTAGCCTCTCGTTGTACAGCAACTCCCCCCAGTCCCTTAACCATTTTTGTCGCTCTTCTCTAGACCCTTCCACACCAATTTCCTGCTCATGTCATGTCCACTAACAGAAAATTAGTGAAAATTAACATGCAGAAACAGGAAAACTACTGCAAAACACCCACTAACTCCCAGCCACTCCCGCTGGAGCCCTGATTCACATTTAGAAAAGATTCCCCAAGATCTTCACCTGGCTTTGTAAAATCTGCTCAGCACAAAACCTGTCACTTACCCAATAACTCCCAGCCACTCCCCCTGGAGCCCTGATTCTCATTTTAAAAAGTTGCTTAAAAGTCTATAGCTCACTTTTCTTTCCTATTTTTCTTCTGGGGATGGCACAAGCAGATTAATTTTTACTCTTTCTTAAACCCTGCCTTCTTATCCTCAGTGCTTATATAACAATGACTCTTGAGCAAGGACTCTCCCTGGTAAGCTTACTTTTCTAAGCTACTTCTCTCCCTCACTCTGACACTAGCTCCCAGGCAATTATGACCACAGTACCATTGTTTCGTAACCCTAACTAGTCTCACCAATCTTGCTTAGAAAAAAACCCTATATCTAAGATAAATCTTGTTCACTAATGAGGTGCCTGGTTCTTTCTCTTCCCCCCCTACCCCCATGACTCCTGTACACCACCACTTCCTCCTCCTAATACTGGCTTTTCCCAATCTCTCTCTTCACCCAAAACCATGTAACCCACCACCACCTCATTGACTCTTTGAATTCCTCACCTCACCCTCCTTTCGGTCCTCCATTTTCTTCTCAGTCCTACAGCTTCAACACTTTCTGCCTCTCATCCAGCCATCCCCATTCTTCCTGTGTGCGTATAGACTTCAGCGCCCACCCTCCCCCATGCCTGTTCCACACTCATCCGTATTCTCCTACTCCTTCTCTTGCAGTCTGCTGGGGACATCAAGTCCAATCCCAGTCCTCCCAATCAACTTTCACTCTACTCATAGGGGTTACACCGCTATGTAACCAATTTTATTTCTGTTCCCCTCCTCCCCTTTCCCCTTCTCATGTGCCCTGTGGTATGCATGCTTAGGTCCTGGATGAAGGTAAGCTTGTTGGAGACTCTTTATCTCTTGAATTCTCCACTTGTTTGCACGAACCAAGACATGGGTGCACCCTGAAGATTCTGTTTCAGCTGCCGCCCTGTGTCATTGAAGCTGCCTTTTCTTACATATTCCTTGCCCAGTTGGTCTTGGAGGTGGTGTAAGGCTGTTACTCTTTTCCATCTTGTAGGTATAAACCCCTTCTCCCACTTCAATCTCACAGCTTTCCCTCCTTTGAAGTCCACTCCGTCTATTTGCTCCTCTACCTCTTCGGGTGGCAGTCATTTACCAACCCTCTAAGTCCTTCTCTTCCTTCCACACTGATTTTGACTTCTGGCTATCGTTTCTCAAACCCTCATCTCCTTCCCTCATCCTTGGTGATTTCAACATCCATGCCAGTGACTCCACAGACTCTTACACTTCCAGATTTCTCACCCTATCATCTTCATACAATCTCCAGCTGTGCTGTACCACCCCTACACACCAAGATAACCAATGCTTTCACCTTGTTTTCTTCTCCAACTGATCTACCACCAATTTCTGCACCTCAGCTCTTCCTATCTCTGAAAATTATCTGTTAATGTTCTCAATTTATCCCCCCCCCCAACTTGGGCAATCACTACCAGTATGTTTAGGAACTTTCAGGCTATTGGCCCTGGCACACTCTCCACCTCTGTTTCATCCCTCCCTTCAACTACTATGTAATTCAAGTCTGTCAATGAAACCGTCTTCTCCTATAACACCATTCTCTCCTCTGCTTAGCTACCCATCTCACTTCCTGTAAGTGTTGCCAAACCCCAACTATGACTGGCTTCCAACATCTGCTACCTGCGCTCCTGTGTCCGATCTGCTGAATGTCTTTGGTTTAAATACCACACACATGCTGACTTCATACATTTCAATTGCTTGCTGACATCCTTTCAATATGCCCTCTCACTTACCAAACAAGTATATTATCCCCATTTAACTAAATCTCTTAGCTCTAACCCTCACTGTTTCTTTGCTATACTAAACTCTCTACTCAAAGTACTTTCACCTCCATCCCCCTTCACTTTCCCCCCCAGACTATGGCCAAGTACTTCTATGACAAGGTTCAGAAAATTCACCTTGAGTTCTCAACCAGGTCACCTCCCTCCATCCCTTCTTTCCATATATCCCCTCTGCCAACCTTCCCTCAACTCCTGCCACCCTTTTCTCCTTTTCTGAAATCACAGAAGAGGAAACTGTATTTCTTCTCTCTCCTCCCACTGCCTGTTCTTCTGATCTGATTCCCACCAACCTACTCAGCTCTATCTCTCTCACTGTCATCCCTCCTATTTATCACATCCTCAACCTATCGCTCTCTACTTCATCTGTTCCCAATGCATTCAAACTGCTGTAGCTACACCTCTCCTCAAAAAACCCTCATTAGACCCCCATTAGTGCTGCCCGATTCAGGAAAAAAAAATTTCGATTCGGTTTTCCTGCCCAATTGGGTGTGTTTTTCAAATATCCTGGTGGGTTTATTTTATAGCTTTTTCACCCCCTTTGGCTTCTCCTAACCACACTTGCGCTGTGGTGTAAACAAAATAAACAAACAAAAAAGACTTTTCCTCTTTTTGTTAAATCCTAGCTCACGTTTGAGGTCTAACACCAGCTCTGGCAGGATACACATTTCAAATCTGACATATTGTAATCACAAAACAGAAAATAAAATTAGTTTTAATAGCTTTTGTTGTCTGGACATTATTCAAATCTTGTTGGTCCCAGGCTCTGGTTGTCTTCTGATAACTTGCTTGCCAGGGTCTCCTTCTTTCTTCTTTCTCCATGCTAACCATCCATCTGCCATTTCTGTCCTCCCCTTCCATTTCCCCTCCCCTGGAGGTCTGGCATCTTTCCTTTTTTTATCTCCATCTACAGATCCACTTTTTCTCAACTACCCTTTCATCCAGCATCTCTCCCTCCTTCCCCACCACCCCAGGGTTCACCATCTCTCCCTTTCTGTTCTTTCATCCCTAAATCCCATTGTCCACCATCTCACTCCCTCTCCTCTGTTTTTAGACCCATTATTTCTTCCCCCCAAAGTCCGGCATATGCACGTCTTTTTGAACCCCCTTTCCCTCCCTCCCTCCCTCCGTGTACTTCTACACCAGGGCCCCCTCCCCTGAACGTCTGCACTCCCCCGAAGGCCTGTGTATTCAATTTACCTAATTTCAGCAGCCTGCCCTGCAGAAGATCGCTGGCTCTAGCAATCTTTGCAAGCTGCCATACGTCCGAGTTGTCTTCTCTCTGCCGCTGTCCTGCCCCTCCTCTGATGTCAGAGAAGGGGCAGGAATGCAGCAGCGAAAAGACAATTCGGACGACGTATGGCAGCTTGCAAAGATTGCTAGAGCCAGTGATCTTCTGCAGGGCAGGCTGCTGAAAATAGGTAAATGATGCAGGGAAGCCACTTCCCGACTGACCCTCCCCACTCGCCTTCTAAAGCAGGAGCGGCAGTCCAGCAAGAGGCAGCGCTGCCACTCCTGCTTAAGGGGCGAGGGGGGAGAGTCAGTCAACGAATCGGGAGGTTGATATATATATATATTTTTTTTTTTTTTGTCATGGTGAATCTGGCAGCCTGAATCTCAGCTTCCCCTGCCCGATTCTCAGCTTCCACAGACCCCCTGCCTGATTCTCAAACTTATACTGGGAATCGCGTGGAGGAGAGGAGAAATGTTTTGCAGCACAAAGGAGAGAGCCAGCACAACATCCACTCGGCACTCCCAAGTCCTTCTGATGTAACTTCCGGTTTCACAAAACCAGAAGTTACTTTAGATGGGGACATCTCTGGTGGGTGGCAGCGGCAGAGGGAAAGCATGAACACCGTCAATGGGTCTTGAATCGGTGAGTTCGGTTGTTATTTTTGGTTTTTTTTTGTTTTTTTGCTGATTCAAATCGATTCACCTGAAGTGAATTGGTGAGATTCGAATCGTGAATCAGGCAGCACTAGACCCCATGTGCCCCTCCAATTATTGTCCCATATCCCTCATCCCCTTCTTATCTGAGCTACTTGAACATGCTGTTCACTGCCACTGCCTGGACTTCCTTTCATACCAAGCTATTCATGAACCACTTCAATCAGGCTTTCTCCCACTGTCCTTGCTAAAGTCTCCAATGACCTGTTCCTAGCCAGATCCAAAGGCCTCTACTCTTTCCTCATCCTTCTGGAGGAAAAGTTCATAGTCTGTTATTGAGAAAGACATAGGGGAAGCCACTGCTTGCGCTGGATCGGTAGCATGGAATGTTGCTACTCCTTGGGTTTTGGCCACTTACTAGGGACCTGGATTGGCCACCATGAGAACAGGCTACTGGGCTTGATGGACCATTAGTCTGACCCAGTAAGGCTATTCTTATGTTCTTATCTGCTGCCTTTGATCACCACCTATTCCTTGATACACTGTACCCACTGGGATTCCAGGGCTCTGTTCTTGCCTGGTTATCTTCCTATCCCACCACACTTTCAGTATATGCTATGGTGGATCCTCCTTTGCTGCTATCCCACTATCAATCAGTGTACCCCAAGGCTTTGTCCTGGGACCTCTCCTTTTCTCCCTCTATACCCACTCCCTCATTTTTTGAGTGATAGCAGATGTACTGAAGCAGATATTAAGCTATGGAACACTTTGATGGGGCAGTTATGGCTGTGTTCTGACCAGTTAAGATTTTAAAATTATATAAAATGCAATTATTTGTTGTGAAATGTCCAAGGTTTTCAATGGCATAGTGGGTTATTTTAAGAGTTGTTTTTTAAGATTTTGCTTTGTGGTGATTATTACTAAGGGCTCCTTTTATGAAGCCACGTTAGCGGCTTTGTCGCACGTACATTTTTAACGCACGCTAACCCTCACGCTAGCCGAAAAACTACCGCCTGCTCAAGAGGAGGCGGTAGCGGCTTGCGTGGTTGGCAAATTAGCGTGTGCTATTACGCACATTAAACCGCTAACACGGCTTCGTAAAAGGAGCCCTAAGTTTGTGGGGGGGGGTTTTGTTGGGTTTTTTTTGTGGCCGTACTCTGTAAACCGCCTAGTTGTAAATGGTATATAAATGTTTAAAATAAATAAATATTCTGTGCATACACGCTACTTATGTTGGGTGATTGGGAACCTGATGAAGACAGAGATAAAGAGCAAATAATTTCTATTGCACATGAAAGAATAAATTTTTTAAGTCTATTACAGGCTGAAAATTTGATTTTGAAAGACAATCAGGATGAGGAGTTTAGGATTATGTAATTTGCATTCATATGCTCGTTGCCTTAAGCCACGGGTGAAATCCTACACAATCCTGTGGAAAAAAAAAATCTTGAAGCTGTAAGGGCAACATGAAATGGACCACCCTGAAGATGGCACTTCTACTTAAACGATGATTATTCTCTACCACTATTGATTATCACTGCATGCCAGAGATGGGGTGGGTGTGGGGTGTTGCTGTTGGATAAATGTGGTTGGAGTTGATGATGTGTACTGGGGTATATTTGTAACCAGCAGAACTGACACAATTCTGTGATTGGGAATGTTCCCCTGGATAAGAGTTCACCAGGTGTAAGGTCAAATTTCTATTAGTTTCTATTGTTCCTTAATAACCACTTTGGCACTGCTCTCTGTTAGATATTTATTTGTACTTAAGTTTGTTTCATGTTTTTTTGACTCTGTTATAAGTGAGTGTTAATTTTTCTGAATAAATAAAGATTTTTTTTAAAAAAAAGCAGTGAGCTAGGAGCTAAATAGTATTTAAAACAGCTACACACTGTGACTTACACCTGTAAATTAGGATAGAGCGTCCTAAACTGTGGATTGGAATCCCAAATGGGGGGTCACAGACCTGTGTTTGGAGTTGTGACCTGGATGGACTCTCCATAATACATCATAATTCTGCCTCTGAGGAGGTCACATAATTTTAATTGGCCACAATCATAGCGTCACAACCACAAAATATTTATAAAAATAATGGGCAAACCCCACTTGGAACACAGCAGGACAAAAAAAAAAGGAAAATTCACCAATGCAAAGTATATGATAAATAACAAAGATAATGGAAGTCTAATGTATTTACACAAAACTAATATATTATAGTACAAATATGTAAGATAAATGTAGATATAGGGTAAATATAGTATTCTAAAAGACACACCTATAGGGTGAAAATAATATATAAATACTATACAAACTTGTATATCATAACATTGTAAAAACTCTTAAATCATAGTTCATGTATTGTAATACCATTACTGAAGCTCAGGTTTTGTAACATCATTATAGAAACTCAAACTGTACTGTAATACAAGCTAATGTAAACCTCTCTGAATTGACTACACAGTCATTAGCAGCAGTATAGAAGCTTTCAATAAACAATAAGCAGTATATTAGGGGCTAGTTTTATAAGAGCCTTCCCCTGGTAGGAACAAGTCCCTAAAACACATTAGCAAGGAACTTTGCATCTCGTGACATGAAACCTCCAGGATCTTTCTTCATCCCCTGGAAACAGTATCACAATGTTCTGAAGCACAGCTTCAATGGATCACAAATTATCCAGCAAGCCTCGGGTAGCGCTGAGGAGTGATAGTCTTCTGCATACATTAAATTCATCCTTTTTTCCCTATTTTCCTATACAGTTAAAGTCTTCCCTTCAACCAGAAGTTTTACTTGGTGTGATTTCTGCATTTGTTTCTTGTATTGCGGGTGGGTGGGGGAGTGAATGACCTTGGAGTGTAAATTGAACTAACCCCAGGGGTTCTTCGGAAACCACAGCAGCAGATGAAGAACAGTTTACAGCTCTCTCCACCATGAAGTAAATTGGGCTTGAGTTGTTATTGTAAGAAAAGTAATATTTTTACAAAGGCTGCTGAATTGCTGAAATTGTCCCCTCGGATAAGACCAAGGGTTTATGTGGCACATTTTTGACACCTGTATCAGTAAGACGTGATTTCCTGCTGATTTCCCTTCCCATTTGCAATTTTCTTTTCTGTTCTGCCATTCTTGCTTTCTGCTGCTCCATTTTTCTTTTGCTGTACATTACCGTGGATGCTTACTGCGACTTCATCACCAGAGAGGATGCATATGAAAGTTCCATCTATATTTAAAAACCATGATTGACATTAAAACAATCGGAGATATTCAGCACTGCTATCCGAATATGTCTAGAGCGATTGACACTAGAACAGTTCAGACTGCAACAGAATCAAATATGTTGCTGTCTTTTATCCATTTAAATAGGTCGGAATAACACCATTCTCCTGATAACTTAGATGCCCATGCACTGTCCCTAGACTATCCACATTGGTTTACTGTGGAATCATCATTTACATCTCGGTTTTGCTTTTACTTTTAACTTTTAGCTGCAAGCATCATATGCAGTGACGTACCTAGCATATGTGACACCTGGGGCCCATCATTTTTTTTGACACCCCCCCTCATCTATATGAAAAATATGATTTTTAGTAACAATTCACATATCGCACAAGAGTACCTATGAAAAGGCAGCATCTTAAACAGATCCAGTTTGGGATAAAAGTAATCACGATGACTGTAGTATGTGTGTGAAAGTTGGGAAGTGAGTGTGAGTGATGGGGATTAGGTTCACGGACTAAATATTCTGATATTTATTAATAAATTAAGTATTGATAAGTTGTAAAAGTACTGTAATGAAATGAACTGTGAGAGATAAGATTAAAATTGAATTGATTCAGATAATACTTGTTTGTATTAAATATTTAATAGCTGGTTTTAAGCATTTGAATTATGCATATTCATTAGGGATATCTTGAAAACCTGGGGGTCCCCCAGGACAGGGTTGGGAACCACCGGTGTACACTGTTTGCTCTGACCTGTTGACTCCTGAGACAGATGCCTCCACACCAAACACAGATCTGCATTGAGTCTGAATAGTAAAACTGCTTTTTAACCTTAAGTTGGAATTGTATTGGCCTATTTCACTTTCGTTTTTGCTTTGTATGCTCATACCTACAATCAATTCAGCGCATTTTTTTATTTTTGTGTATATATACCCTGCCATTCTATAAAGGGTTGTCTTCAGTTAGGTAACAATTGTGCATGTAAGTTATAGAATACTCACACTTATGCACAAGACTTTTACAGTTAGTGCTAGTTGGGCATTTAGGCCCGGATTCTTTAAATGGCACCGTTGTCAGTGGCCACCTTTAAAAGTGGCTGCCGCTCATGTGCTAATCACATGATGATGCTGTTTAGAGAATCACGCCTCCAGCAAATTTAGACCAGGGTTTTCAAGGCCTACATACTTTGACACCTAATACTACTTCTTGGGTTAGTCATGCCTACAGTTGCTTTAGGCGTTGTAAAACACCTATATAGGCATGATTCTGGTACAGTTTATCTCACACCAAAGTTAAAAAGGTATGGGGGAAGGGAAAGGGTGCACGTGTGGTGGAGGGAGGAGTTTGAAGGAGGAGACGGAGAGGAGGAGGGGTGCCAGCGCCCTAAGCAAGATGGTGCCCGGAGCGGACCGCCCCCTCCCCCCTTACTTATTCCACTGGATAAAAAATGGAACCTTGTGCTAAAATAGCATGACTTCACAATAACTCATTTTAACAATAGCACGCTGATGAATTTTCCCCTTTATGAGGGGGTGCTGAAAAGTTCTCAGCCCAACCAAGACGAGAATGACGTTCAATCAATGGTCTGAAACAATGTCATAAACATAGAATTTCATGTCTGCAAATTGGCACTTAACGAAATAAGTGGCAAAATAACATTTAGAATTTAGGAAGTTGTTTGGTAGGGCTAAGAACTTTTTAGCACCCCCCTCATATTGTCAGTCAGTGCATCTGAGTTCTGTCGGTATTGGGGAAAGGAAATTCAAAGAAAGAGATCAGCAGGTTAAAAGGTCGGGTAACCTTCTGAATTCCTTGTTGAACTCTTGCAGCCCCCTGAAACTGAGCTCATTAACATGTAGGCTTTTCAAATCTCAAAAGAGAACTTCTTAAAAAAACCCAAATAGAAGACGGTTGGAAGATGGAAGCACTGAACAGAATTCATGTATTTTAATTGGAAATAAAAATTATTTCCTATCCAGCTCTTCCCCTACCACAGTTACACTGGAAGGTCCCATTGCAGTAGAACCAGAGCCTCGCTCTGCTCAGCTAAACAGCCAGGAATGTTCAAATAAGAATGTTATCTGATGGAATGTCTTAAGTGTTTTATAATGGGACAATATAGTGCTCCATTCACTGCATAGTAAATCACAATGGAGTTAAAGACCTCCATAAAAGTTGTAGCATTGGGTCTCCATAAAGTATTCCAAAATTATTTTTATGACAAGTTCTTAGCTGGTCTGTTAAATCACCAGCTGCAGTTTCTTCCAAGTCGTTCACAGTGGGAACCATAAGAAAGCATGAAAATTCAGCTTCTCATTTCACCATCGGAGCTGATTATTTTTAAAGGTTAGAGTACATTGTATTTGGAGTGGGAGGCTTTTCAGAGATAGCCTTCAGAGAGAAATAACTATATTCACTGCGACTACAACTCTGCATCTCTTATGCAATGAGATAAAAACTTAATCATCAGTACTAGCTAGATTGTAGCTTTATTTTAATCCATCGATCCCTTAGCTTTGCAGTTTAGTTTTATTTCAAATTTGATTAAAGCCCCTTTTACATAGCCACGCTGGTGGCTGCCACTGCGGTAACTGTCTCAAAGCCCATAGGGTTTTAAAGGGCTTTGGGGTTTTTGCTGCGCGGCAGCCATCAGCATGGCTTTGTAAATGGATGGGGGGGGGGGGGTAACTGCCTAAGACTCCAGTCTCTAGGCTGTGAACAATAGGATTGTGCATTCATTTGAAACACAGCAACAAATCTCTTGCACACACAAGAATAAATGGAGTTGATGAAATGAATGCTACCAGGTTTATTATAAACATCAATCATAAAACGATACAAACGAACACAACAAATAATATCAAATAGTCTGGTTAATGATAGTCCATATAGCAAAATTTCAAAACTGGTATTTGGGGTGCAATATGAGCAATTGCATCAACTGATGATATCAAATAGTCCCAAATCGGAGTTGGTCTATAAGGCGATGTCACCCATATTTGCCAAAATGGTCCAGGGTTACAGAGAACCAAATACATATCAGCTTTATATACCACCACAGAGCACTTTTGCATTTGGTTCAGTGCGGCTGAGAGAAGGTGTAAGGGCTGATATGCTCTGGAATGAATTTGATATCCCAGATTGGCAACAATTTATTAAGTTGTATAACAAATATGTCAAGTCAATCTGTTTATTAGATATGGGTTTTCAGACAATTATGAAAAAGGCCCCAGTTACCTTTAAGGCAGACCTGTTTAAATGGCTTAGTTATTCTTTGATAAATGGGATATTTCCGAATGAGTTGGGTCATATTTTGGTTACTCCTATTATAAAGAATCATAAAGAATCTATATCTACTAAAACAAATTACAGACCCAGAATTACAGATTTCCAGAAAGCCTTTGACAAGGTGCCTCATGAACTCCGGAAACTGAAGAACCATGGGGTGGATGGAGACGTGCATAGTTGGATCAGAAACTGGTTAGCGGGTAGGAAACAGAGGGTAGGGGTGAAGGGCCACTACTCAGACTGGAGGAAGGTCACGAGTGGTGTTCCGCAGGGCTCAGTGCTCGGGCCACTGCTATTTAATATATTTATAAATGATCTAGAAACAGGAACGAAGAGTGAGATAATAAAATTTGCGGACGACACCAAACTATTTAGTGGAGCTCGGACAAAGGAGGACTGCAAAAAATTGCAAAGGGACTTGGACAAATTAGGGGAATGGGCAGAGAGATGGCAGATGAAGTTCAATGTTGAGAAGTGTAAAGTATTGCATGTGGGAATCAGAAACCCGAGGCACAGCTATACGATGGGAGGGATGTTATTGAATGAGAGTACCCAAGAAAGGGACTTGGGGGTAATGGTGGACATGACAATGAAGCCGACGGCACAGTGCGCAGCGGCCGCTAAGAGAGCGAATAGAATGCTAGGTATAATCAAGAAGGGTATTACAACAAGAACGAAATAAGTTATCCTGCCGCTGTACCGGGCAATGGTGCATCTGCATCTTGAGTACTGCATCCAGTATTGGTCACCATACCTTAAGAAGGATATGGCGTTACTCGAGAGAGTTCAGAGGAGAGCGACACGACTGATTAAGGGGATGGAAAGCCTTTCATACGCTGAGAGATTGGAGAAACTGGGTCTCTTTTCCCTGGAGAAGAGAAGACTTAGAGGGGATATGATAGAGACTTACAAGATCATGAAGGGCATAGAGAGAGTAGAGAGGGACAGATTCTTCAAACTTTCAGAAAATAAAAAAACAAGAGGGCATTCGGAAAAGTTGAAAGGGGACAGATTCAAAACGAATGCTAGGAAGTTCTTCTTTACCCAACGTGTGGTGGACACCTGGAAAGCGCTTCCAGAGGACGTTATAGGGCAGCGAACGGTACTAGGGTTTAAGAAAGGATTGGACAATTTCCTGCTGGAAAAGGGGATAGAGGGGTATAGATAAAGGATTACTTCACAGGTCCTGGACCTGGTGGGCCGCCATGTGAGCGGACTGCTGGGCGCGATGGACCTCAGGTCTGACCCAGTGGAGGCATTTCTTATGTTCTTAAAATATACCTTTGTTCTGTAAAATAATGGAAGGTCTGGTCAATTTAGAATTAGTTAAACATCTTGAACAATTTCACATTCTTCATATTCACCAATCGGGTTTTAGACAAGGTTTCAGTACAGAAATGGTTGTAGCCTCTTTGATCATATTCACTCCTTATTCAGCCAAGGCACTAGTGCACTAATATTTCAATTTTTATTTTTATTTATAACCTTTTCAATTTTAAATCAAGCATACATAACTTGAAAAAAATCAGAAACATAATAAAAAGGAATCACATGGTTATACAATCAAATGTATTGAAAACATTTAATAATATTTAGTCCACAATTACGAAAATCAAGAAAGGAAAATTTCATCAATTTGGAAATAAAATTTCTATATTAGAGTAACGGCAATAGGTGACCCAAGCTACAGCCGGATGGCAGGTCATTTATCATTGGACTGAAATTCCAACCCTTTTGGTCCAATAAAGTCTAAAAGCTGTTTGGGCTAAAAAAATAAAGATAATTCTTACTTTGTTAGGTAATGTAACATTTTGCTGGAAATTTAACCAAAAAAGTAGCCCCAAGAGCTAGGACTCTTGGCCTCAAGGCCAAGAATTCCTTCCTTCGCTTCTGGGTTTTCTGAGCCAGATCTGGAAAAATTCTAACATTAGAGCCCATAAACTTATCGTTAATGTGTCGGAAATACAAACGAAGAATATATTCTCTATCACTTTCCAAAGCTAATGTCAGTAACATAGTGGTTCTATCAGTTATCACCTCAAGGGAACTTTCCAAAAATGAAGACAAATTCATGTCCAGGTTTTCTTTTAGATTTTCAATAGGAGTGGATTCCCCTTGAGGTTTCTTTATACTCAAATAATAGTCTCTCACAATTGGAGGTAAATTTTCCAATGGAATGGCAAGAACCTCTTGAAAATATTTTCTCGCCATCTCAACAGGTGAAATGACGGGACATTTAGGAAAATTCAAAAATCTTAAGTTATTCTTTCTCAGAGAGTTTTCAAAGTTCTACAACTTGTGGGAAATAAATGATCTTTCTTTAACCATTTTCATTTGGACAACTTTTATTTCCTTTAAATTTTCCTCTTGTTTCTCCAATTTTTCAGTTAAGTTAGACAGTCGTACTCCTTGCTGCTCTGCTTTGGAGTAGATAGTCCCATAATAAATTTTAATAGTTGAAAGACTCAGCTTAAGGGTTGGCATCCATGATAGATATGGCCTGCCAGAGCGCTTCCATATCTATTTTCTCCGGTCTTTTTAACTCCCCAAAACAGATGGAATTCCCTCCCAAAGCACCTCTCACCTCTCCTTCCATGGTGCTGGGAGATAGCTGGCATAAATCACCTGCACCTTCCTCCTGAAGCACCCGTGCTGGCGTCCCTCTTCCACTGGAACACAGCCTTCCCTCAGCGGGATCAAGTGCTGGTGGGTCCCAGGCGCCGAAGGGTTAGGGAGAGAGATCCCTTTCCTCTTCACCATTTCATTGGGATAGAGACAATACTCAGCACCGGTAACTATCAATTTGGGATGATGCGCCCGCTCATGCGTCCGTCTCCAACGCCATCTTGATTCACACTAATACTTCAATTTGATCTTAGTAGCGCCTTTGACTTGGTGGACCATGAGATTCTATTGGGTTGTTTGGATGCTATGGGAATTTCTGAAAAAGTTTGAGACTGGGTTTCTTGGAAAAAAATTCATATCAAGTCTTTAGCAAAGGTCAGCATTCCAATTCTTGGAGTAACCCTTGTGGGGTACCTCAAGGTTCACCATTATCATCCACGTTGTTCAACATCTATGTTGCTTCCTTGGCCAATCTTTTACAAAGCTTAAATGTAATCTTTTACATTTATGCTAATGACATCACAATACTTATACCAGTCATTTCTTTTACATAGAAACATAGAAACATAGAAATAGACGGCAGATAAGGGCCCACGGCCCATCCAGTCTGCCCACCTTAATGTCCCTCCCCTACCTTTGCCCTGTGAATAGATCCCATGTGCCGATCCCATTTGGCCTTAAAATCAGGCACGCTGCTGGCCTCAATCACCTGTAGTGGAAGACTATTCCAACGATCAACCACTCTTTCAGTGAAAAAGAATTTCCTGGTGTCACCTCGTAGTTTCCCGCCCATGATTTTCAACGGATGCCCTCTTGTTGTCGTGGGACCCTTGAAAAAGAAGATATCTTCCTCCGCCTCGATGCGGCCCGTAAGATACTGGAACGTCTCAATCATGTCTCCCCTCTCTCTGCGCTCCTCGAGCGAGTATAGCTGTAATTTGTCAAGCCGTTTTTCGTATGGTAGATCCTTGAGTCCCGAGACCATCCGGGTGGCCATTCTTTGCACCGACTCCAGTCTCAGCACATCCTTGCGATAATGCGGCCTCCAGAATTGCACACAGTATTCCAGGTAGGGCCTCACCATGGATCTATACAATGGCATAATGACTTCCGCCTTACGACTGACGAAACCCCTTCGTATGCAGCCCATGATTTGTCTTGCCTTGGACGAAGCCTGCTCCACTTGATTGGCAGACTTCATGTCCTCACTGACGATTACCCCCAAGTCTCGTTCTGCTACCGTTTTTGCTAGGATCTCGCCATTAAGGGTATAAGACTTGCATGGATTCTGGCTGCCCAGGTGCATAACTTTGCATTTTTTGGCATTGAAGTTGAGTTGCCATGTCCTAGACCATCGCTCCAGTAGGAGTAGGTCGTGCATCATGTTGTCGGGCATTGAATCTTCGTCTGTTGTGCATTTGCCCACTACATTACTCAGTTTGGCGTCATCGGCGAATAATGTTATTTTACCTCGAAGCCCTTCTGCCAAGTCTCTTATAAAGATGTTGAATAGGATTGGGCCCAAGACTGAGCCCTGTGGTACTCCACTAATCACCTCCGTCATTTCGGAGGGGGTGCCGTTCACCACCACCCTTTGGAGCCTACCTCCAAGCCAGCTCCCAACCCATTTCGTCAATGTGTTACCTAATCCTATAGAACTCATCTTGCTCAGTAACCTGCGGTGTGGTACGCTATCGAATGCTTTGCTAAAGTCCAGGTACACGATGTCCAGGGACTCCCCAATATCCAGCTTCCCTGTCACCCAATCAAAGAAGCTGATCAGGTTGGATTGGCAGGATCTCCCCTTAGTAAATCCATGTTGTCGGGGATCCCGTAGATTCTCCTCATCCAGGATCTTATCTAATTGGTATTTGATTAGAGTTTCCATTAGTTTGCTCACTATCGATGTTAGACTCACTGGTCTGTAGTTTGCTGTCTCCATCTTTGAGCCTTTCTTGTGCAGTGGAATGACGTTAGCCATCCTCCAGTCCAACGGGACGCTGCCTGTACTAAGGGAGAGGTTGAAGAGCGTGGACAGTGGCTCCGCCAAGACATCACTCAGCTCCCTAAGCACCCTGGGGTGCAGGTTGTCCGGCCCCATTGCTTTGTTAACCTTGAGCTTTGACAGCTCACCGTAGACACTGCTGGGCGTAAACTCAAAGTTACTAAACGGGTCAACTGAGCCAACCCTTGTCTGTAGCTGAGGGCCGAGCCCTGGTGCTTCTCGGGTGAAGACTGAGCAGAAGTATTCATTTAATAGTTGGGCTTTTTCCGAATCCTTTTCCACATAGTCTCCATCTGGAATCCTAAGACGTACAATCCCGCCTGAGTTTTTTCTTCTATCACTGATATACCTGAAGAAGGATTTATCTCCCTTCTGGATGTTCTTTGCTAGAGACTCCTCCATGAGGAATTTAGCCTCCCTGACTGCTGTTTTGACGGCTTTTGATTTGGCCAGGTAGTCTGCTCTAGAGTCCTGCTTCCCTGATTGTTTGTAAGAGATGAATGCTTTTTTCTTCTCCTTGATCAGGTCTGAGATCTCCGCAGTAAACCACTGTGGCTTATTGTTCCTTCTCCGTTTACTTACTGATTTTACATAGCGGTTTGTTGCTTCTTGTATGGTTGCTTTCAAAGTTGACCACATGTCTTCCACGTTATCGGTTTCTTCTTGGCTTTGTAGCGCCTGGTGAACGAAGTCTCCCATATCTTTGAAATTTGTGTCCTTGAATTTGAGGACTTTGGTTAGTGTAGTAGATTTAGTGAAACCTTTCCTGATATTGAACCATACCATGTTGTGGTCACTGGAGGCCAATGTGTCGCCCACCGAGACCTCTGTGACACTTTCTCCATTGGTAAGTATCAGGTCCAGTATTGCCTGATCCCTTGTCGGTTCCAACACCAGTTGCCTGAGGCTTGCTCCTTTCATAGAGTTTAATAGCCTCCTGCTGCTGCCGGAAGCAGAGGTAAGTGTAACCCAATCCACATCAGGCATGTTGAAGTCACCTAGCAATACTGTGTCCCCACGCAAGGTGATATTTTCTATATCTTCGATTATTTCCATATCCAGATCATCCTGTTGTCTTGGGGGTCTGTAAATTACGCCAAGATACAAGCATTTGTCCTTCCCTCTGGCCAAATTAACCTAAAGGGATTCCCCAGTATACTGGACATCTGAGATTCTCGTGACCTTAATGTCATCTTTAGTATATAATGCTACACCCCCTCCCTTCCTACCTTCTCTGTCCCGGCGAAGCAAGTTGTAACCCGGTATGACCATGTCCCACCCGTGGGAGTCTGTGAGCCAGGTTTCGGATATCACCACCACATCCAGGTCGGCATTCCTTATTTCTGTTTCCAATTCCAGGATCTTGTTTCCTAAACTGTGTGCGTTGACGTACATAGCCCTCCATGTTATATTTTTGTTATGTCTCAGTGGGGATATTCCTGTTTGAGCTATTTGAACACCTTTAGCATTGTTTGTGTTATTTGTGCTTTCCTGAGGCTCAGAACCACAATATGTACTCCCCATATACCCAGAACTACAGTGTGTACTCCCCCTAGACCCGGAATTACAATGTGATCCATAAATATGATGTGACCCTACTCCCGACTCAAAAGTGTGTGCACTCACCCCTGACCCAGAATTTCGGTGACTACTTTCCTCAGCCTCAAAAATGTATTGGCATTTTAGTTCGCCTGGTATGTTGTTTGTGCCTGTACCCTCCCCCGACTTACCTAGTTTAAAGCCCTGTGGAGTAGGCGGGCTAGGCGGTGTCCAAGGACATTCTTCCCTCTTCTGGTTAGGTGTAGCCCGTCGTGTCCCTGTAGTCCTTGCAATGCTTCTCCATGGTGCAGAAACCCGAAGTTCATCTCCTTGCACCATCCTCGCAGCCAGTCGTTCACCCTCTGTATTCGATCCTCTCTGGCTCTGCCCTTGCCCCTCACTGGGAGAATCGAGGAGAAGACTACCTGCGCATCCATCCTCCTCAGCTTCTCCCCCAGGGCCCTGAAGTCTTCAGGTATGATGTCCGGGCTGCTCCTTGCGGTGTCGTTGGTTCCAACGTGGATTAGAACCATGGGGAAGTGGTCTCGGGGCTTGATGAGTCTGTCAATGCAAGCAGTGACATCCCGGATCCTGGCCCCTGGCAAACAGCAGACCTCTCTTGATTGTAGGTCTGGTCTGCAGATTGGTCCCTCGGTGCCCCTCAGCAGCGAATCTCCGATGACCACCACTCTGCGCTTCTTAGGGGTGGGCTGTACTGTTGATTCCGGAGTTGGAACCGTCTGCTGAACAACTACTTGTAGCTCTTTCTCCGGACCTTCCTGTAGCAGCTGATATCTGTTCCTCAGGGCGATATGAGGTGTCGATGTTGAGCTGTCCTGTATGGGGGAAAAAGAGACAGAGTTAGGTCCTTTGCGTTTTCTTGTGGAGGAAGTCACCAACTGCCAGGAGTCAGCGTCTCCAACCACTTCCTGCATTCCGGTAGTTTGTCTCAAGGTGGCCGTTTTGGATGCTATGGGTGTTCCCAGGGTGGTCTTGTCAGGTTCCTGTTCAGCGATCTGAGACAGCTCCTGGATGACTCCATCGATGAAGGTCTCGTCGTCTCGGATGCTCCTTAAGCGCTGAACCTCCTCTCTCAGGCTCTTTAGCTCCATCCAAAGGCTGTCGTCCGGTTGATCCATTACTTCTGTCTGCGTTGAGACTGTAGACATCTTTGAGGGGATGGCCTCGGTCTGTACAGAGACCTCTGCCCTCCGTCCTGGTTCTCCTTCCATCTGTACTCGGACCATAGCCATCCCCTGGGTGCTCTCGGTGACTGAACTGCCTGTTTTGATTGAAGTCTTGCTGCTTCTAGTCCTACCTGCCATTACAAAGGTTTATTGTTATTATTTCTTAATTTAAAATTTTATTTATTTATTTATTTATTTTTATTTTTTTTTAGGATGTTTGTTAGGGTGGGGGCTGTTAGGTGTTGGTCAGTAAGTGTTGAGGGAGGGATAGAGGTAGTTAGTTAGTTCTTGGTCTGAGGGATGGAGTAGTTAGTTAGTTAGTAGTAATAGTTAGTTAGTTAACAGTTAGTTAATTGTCAGATAAGAACGTCTGTTTGTTAGTGTGCTGGAGAGGTGCTGGAGAGGTGCTTGAGGTCTGCCTGTTAAAGTGGTTTGGGAATAGAGTGATTGGTGAGGTCTGCCTGTTAAGTGAGAAAGATTTAGTAGCTTGTTGGTGAGATAGAAAGTAAGATTGATAGTTAAAGACTTGGTAGAATGCTAAAGAAAGACTGAAGACAATTTATTAGTTAGCTAGTCTTATAAGTTGGGAGTCCGGCTATAGTTGATAGCCCTTTCTTGATGCCCTTCTTGAGGCCCTTCGCGCCGAATGGCTGTGCGCCGTTGGCCCCCCCTGGTTAAGGGGGAGTCCGGGCGCTGACGTTGGTGGTGACGCGGAGCGGGTGGGCGGAGCTAACTCTCGCCGCTACCCGCTCTTCACTCTCACCGTCTCCTGCCTCCTCCTGCTTCTCTCCGGCCCCGCTCTCCTGCTGCTTGCAGTCTCCTCCTTCTGCCCTCAGCCGCTTGCTCTGCCTGCCTCCACCACGCGGCCGCCGATTTACTTCGCCCGCGGCTCCCTTCCTGGTTAAGGGGGAGTCCGGGCGCTGACGTTGGTGGTGACGCGGAGCGGGTGGGCGGAGCTAACTCTCACCGCTACCCGCTCTTCACTCTCACCGTCTCCTGCCTCCTCCTGCTTCTCTCCGGCCCCGCTCTCCTGCTGCTTGCAGTCTCCTCCTTCTGCCCTCAGCCGCTTGCTCTGCCTGCCTCCACCACGCGGCCGCCGATTTACTTCGCCCACGGCTCCCTTCCTAAATCTGATTGAACAATGGACCATTGAATTTAAATTGAAATTAAATACTGAAAAAAACAGATTCTTTTTGGCTAGTCCCAACGATAAAATTACGGATAAAACTCTGTGTAAGAGGACAAGAATATCCAATAGCCTCGTCTCTTAAAATTTTAGGAGTCATACTCGACCGCCATTTAACCCTGGGGGAGCATACTGATATGCTTGTAAAGAAATGTTTCTTTGCATTATAGAAGTTGTGTTCCATCAAAAAATACTTTGAGCCTACTTCTTTCAGATTACTAGTTCAAGCATTAATTTTATCTATTCTTTAATGAAATATAATCTATTTGGGAGTTTATAAAACTGTCTTAGGAAGATTAAGGTTAATCCAAAATACAGCGTTACGTTTAATTCTTGGATTAAAAAAAACAGTAACGTCAGCCCTTACTACCATCAGCTGCACTGGTTGCCAATGGAAGCAAGAGCACTTTTCAAATTTGCTTGTATTTGCTATAAGATGTTATTTGGATTAGCTCTGCTATATCTCCTCTCTCATTTTGAATGGTACTGTTCGACTAGGCATGCTGGTTTATTTACTTTTCCTAATCCCAAAACTTGACATGTTAAAAAATATTTTGATCGATCTTTGGCTTATCAAACAGGTAAAGTTCAAGTATGGGTAGACGACCTGATTCAATTGGGCCAATTCCAGTTGTCCAGGTGCCTAAGGCCCCACCTGTGGGTGGGGCTTGAGGTACCTGGGCCAATCAGGCCCTAAGGCCTGCCATTCTGAGGAGGTGGTCCCTCCGGATGGATGGGCTTGGGACCCGTCCATCCAGCCAACTTTCTTAAGGTAAAGGGGGGTGTTGGGGTGGGGGGGTGGAGTCGCAGGGTCAGCGGGGGGTGTTGAGTGGTCGGCGGGTGGGAGGGGTATCGGTGGGCCGATCGTGGGTTGGGGGGGCGATCGTGGGTGGAGGGTGCATCGAAGGCAGGAGGGCCTGGGATCCCTCCTGCCCGTATCTTAGTGGGGGTGGGGTAGGGGGTTTCGGAAGAGCAGGAAGGCTTGGGCTCCCTCCTGCCTGATCCAATCACGGGGGTCACTGGGACAGGAGTTTTGGACTCCCTCCTGCCTCATCTGATTGTGGGGCGGGGGGGGGGGTGGATCGTGGCAGGAGAGATTGGCTCTCTCTCCTGCTGCGATAGCGATCCCAAGTGCTGTATTTGGCGGCACTTGGTGGTATTGCTATCACGGCAGGGGAAATGAGCCATCTTTCCTGCCGCAATTGTTTCTGAGTGGGGAGGGGTGTGTGTGGATTCTGTAACCAGTGTTTTTGACCGACATCGGTTATAGAATCCAGTTTTTAGGTGAAGGACTGGCTCCTCCTTCGCCTAAAAGGCCTGGCTTTGGGCGTTTGGGACTTAGGCTTTTTTTTTTTTTTTTTGGTTTATTATTTGTCTTAAGTGTAGACGTAGTGGTAGTCTGGGCATTTAAACAGCTGAACGTAGAGGCAGGCCATTATTTTAAAAACCCTCCTTTTGGACATTATTTTTGAGAATGGACATTTTCCCTGCTTCTACTTTCAACGTTTAGGGCCTTGGCCAAAAGAGGACTTAGATGTGGTTGTTTTTTTTTTTTTTTTTTTAATTATGCCCCTCCACGTGATTTACATTCAGATACTCAAGCATTTTTCCCTATCTGTCCTAGAGGGCTCACACGCTTTTAATGTACCCGGGGCAATGGGGGATTAAGTGACTTGCCCAGGATCACAAGGAGCAGCGTGGAATTTGAATCCACAACCTCAGAGTGTTGAGACTGTACCGTATTTTCACGCATATAACGCGCGCGTTATACGCGTTTTTACCTACCGCGCATACCCCTCGCGCGTTATATGCGTGAGCGCGGTATACAAAAGTTTTAAAACATAGTTCCCACCCCGCCCGACGCCCGATTCACCCTCCCAGCAGGACCACTCGCACCCCCACCCCGAACGACCACTCGCACGCGCTCCCACCCGCACCCGCATCCACGATCGGAGCAAGAGGGAGCCCAAGCCCTCTTGCCCGGCCGACTCCCCGACGTCCGATACATCCCCCCCCCCCGGCAGGACCACTCGCACCCCCACCCCGAACGACCGCCGACTTCCCGACAATATCGGGCCAGAAGGGAGCCCAAACCCTCCTGGCCACGGCGACCCCCTAACCCCACCCCGCACTACATTACGGGCAGGAGGGATCCCAGGCCCTCCTGCCCTCGACGCAAACCCCCCTCCCCCCCAACGACCGTCCCCCCCCAAGAACCTCCGACCGCCCCCCAGCCGACCCGCGATCCCCCTGGCGACCCCCACGACCCCCCCACCCCCCTTCCCCGTACCTTTGGTAGTTGGCCGGACAGACGGGAGCCAAACCCGCCTGTCCGGCAGGCAGCCAACGAAGGAATGAGGCCGGATTGGCCCATCCATCCTAAAGCTCCGCCTACTGGTGGGGCCTAAGGCGCGTGGGCCAATCAGAATAGGCCCTGGAGCCTTAGGTCCCACCTGGGGGCGCGGCCTGAGGCACATGGGCCCAACCCGACCATGTGCCTCAGGCCGCGCCCCCAGGTGGGACCTAAGGCTCCAGGGCCTATTCTGATTGGCCCACGCGCCTTAGGCCCCACCAGTAGGCGGAGCTTTAGGATGGATGGGCCAATCCGGCCTCATTCCTTCGTTGGCTGCCTGCCGGACAGGCGGGTTTGGCTCCCGTCTGTCCGGCCAACTACCAAAGGTACGGGGAAGGGGGGTGGGGGGGTCGTGGGGGTCGCCAGGGGGGTCGCGGGTCGGCTGGGGGGACGGTCGGAGGTTCTTGGGGGGGCGGTCGTTGGGGGGGAGGGGGGTTTGCGTCGAGGGCAGGAGGGCCTGGGATCCCTCCTGCCCGTAATGTAGTGCGGGGTGGGGTTAGGGGGTCGCCGTGGCCAGGAGGGTTTGGGCTCCCTTCTGGCCCAACTACCAAAGGTACGGGGAAGGGGGGTGGGGGGGTCGTGGGGGTCGCCAGGGTGGTCGCGGGTCGGCTGGGGGGGCGGTCGTTGGGGGGAGGGGGGTTTGCGTCGAGGGCAGGAGGGCCTGGGATCCCTCCTGCCCGTAATGTAGTGCGGGGTGGGGTTAGGGGGTCGCCGTGGCCAGGAGGATTTGGGCTCCCTCCTGGCCCGATATTGTTGGGGAATCGGCGGTCCTTCGGGGGGAGGGATGTATCGGACGTCGGGGGGGGGGCATCAGGCTTTCAGGATGGGGACAGACCTTCAAGGGGGGACAGTGCACGGAAGTCAGGGGGGGTGAACGGAGAGTCGGGACAGCGCACGGAAAGTCGGGGCAGTGCACGGAAGTCAGGGGGGGGTGAACGGAGAGTCGGGACAGCGCACGGAGAGGCGGGGCAGTGCACGGAAGTCAGGGGGGTGAACGGAGAGTCGGGCAGCATGCGCGGTATAATCGTGAGCGCGTTATACCAAAGTTTTTGTGCTTATCATCGTGATTTCTGCGCGCTATACACGTGTGCGCGTTTTATACGGGTGCGTGTTATTTGCGTGAAAATACGGTAGTTCTAACCACTGTGCCACACACACAAGTACTAATACAAGGGCTCTGCAACAAGTGCCCAGAGAAAAAGAGCAACCAATAAAATGAAAAATAAGAGGAAAAAGCCTCAGATCCCAACCTCCACCTACATGTACATAGGTGCCTTGAATGAAAAATTGTAAGCACTTTTGCACATGTACTTTTTTTGTTAGTTTTCTCAAGTGTTTTATGCATTTTGTATATATATAATTTATATTTGTATTTTTTTTACATATTCTATGTTGAATGTGTTTAATTTGTATCCAATGTTTGTATTTTTTTTTTTAATTGTAGTTTCCTGATGCAGGCCATAGAGCTGAAACATATTAAAGAATTAAAGTATTCTAGCACATCTGGTTGCCTTCACTGTCTCTTTATCTTCTAGATAGTGCCAGGACAGATCAAAAGGTGCAGTGTGGGGGTTCTGCTTACCTTTATAGATACTTGGCAATATTCACACACTATCCCCCAGATTCTATATACAGTGCCCATATTGGTGCCCAAATTTGGATGCATTCCCAAAATGTGCATGCAAATCAATTGGCTAACAAGCTGTTAACCATCAATAATTGGATGCTAACAATTAATTATTGAAGTTAATTGGCCATCAAAATATGCAAGTGCATCTGGCTGCACACTATTCTATAAGGCATGGTGCCTAATAGAGAATGACATGGTGACAGAATTCATCACTGTTCTCATCCACGCGGACAACGGCAGGAAATCATTCTCGTGTCATTCTTTAAGGAGAGAGGGAAGAATCAGTGTATGAATGGGCACAACCACTAACCCTCAAGAATGCTGGTGCAGAAGGACTGAGGTTGAGATAGACACTAAAGAATAACACAGGATGGTTAGAACATAAGACCATAAGCGTTGCCATACTGGGACAGACCGAAGGTCCATCAAGCCCAGGATTCTGTTTCCAACAGTGACCAATTCAGGTCACAAGTACCTGTCAGGAACCCAGAGTAGCAACATTCCAGAGCTGAGATTGTGATGTCATAAAGCCTTATTCCACCAATGCCTGAGCCAACCTCATCAGTGATGTCATAATGGCTTGATTATCTTATACTTGGCTCACATAAGAATCAGAGTATGAATGGGCACAACCACTGACCCTCAAACCTTGCATTGAAGAATGCTGGTGTAGAAGGACTGAGGTTGAGATAGATACTAAAGGATGGCACGGGATGGTTTCACGTGGTTTTCCGCGGGGACGGGAATGGTGTTGAATTCTGTCACCCTGTCATTCTCTAGTGCTTAACTCCTTATAGGACATAACTCAAAATGGGGTGTGGCTATGAGCGTATCAGGGGCATTCCAAAGGATTGCGCATGCAGATAAAGAATACTGCCTCAGTGCACCTAACTTGGGCATCAGCATTTACACAAGGTTTCAGCAGGCTTAAGTCTGTCATCCAAAGTTAAGCACAGGTATTGGCGCCAAGCATGATTTGAATCATGCTAAGCACTGATTTTTGGGGGGTGCTTAATTTTGAGCACCATTTTTTTAGGTGCCATATATAGAATCAGGCCTGCTGAAAATTCATGAATAGGGCATGTATCTGTATAGCAGCTCCAAAACAGCAGCAGTTAGGATCTGCGTACTGATAGCCTGGATTTGGTGCTAAGGCCCTGAAGCAGTGGTTACCGGCCACGAAACGATCGTCGACCTGGCCTGTTTGTGTTCAGTGGTTTTTTACCATTAATCATTCTCAGCTATTTTTTTGCTCTCACTTTCTAACTATAAACTTGTGTGAAAGTTTTTTTGCCTATGAAGCTCTGTTTGTCTGAGGCTTTTCTTTCACTTAAGCAATAAGCTAGCCTTCTTGGCTTGTGTGGTGCTTTTGTTTTGGAGTGATATTTTTGAATCTTTGTACTATACTCCCCTCCATTCCTCTCTGGTTTTTTGTGTCTGTATAGCAGCTGCCATTATAGAATAGGGGTTTTTGAATATCAGCTAACTACTAACTAAATTATATACTGTATAACCAGCACTCCTGTAGTGAATATCGAGAACTATGGCCTTTGTTAATCAGGTGTGGTAGTTAACCTCTGGTCACTATTCACTTTTAAAGTAAACTCTGAGGGGCATTTTTTAAAAAACTAAGTCCAAAAAAACCCCTGTCCTGCTCATAAAGTTCATAATACATATCCATCTCACAGCCATAATCAAACATGGGAAAAAGTTTTTAGATTTCCTGTTCAATTATGGCTTTGAGATGGGTGTTTTTGCACTGAAAATGTCAAAAATGAATAGTCATTTTCCAAAGTGAAACATCCAGTTTTTGAATGACATAAAACCAGGGCGTGGACGTCTGTCTAGCATCGTTTTCCAAAACTACAACTGCACAATAATCCTTGTAGAACAGAGGAATAGCCCACTGGTTAATGCAATGGAATGTCAACCAAGATACCCAAGTTCAAACCGCAATATAACCTTTTTTTTTTTTTTTTTGTAAATGTGATTCATCCAGAACCTGAAAAATACCTACTGTACCTGTATGTACCATACACCACTTCAATAACTTCAGGCTTACAGGTATCTTATATATTTAGGTACAGTAGATATTTTTCTGTTTCTGGAAAGCTCAGAAATATGAAAAATAAAGAGCTGAGGTAGGACCTGAATCTGGATTCCTTAGTCCACTACACTAACCACTAGGCTACTTGCCTGACCCGCTTGCTGCTTTGTACAGAATGATCATAATACCTGCAGCTGACATAGCGCCTAGTGATCCTTTTCAGTTTCACTTTCAGGGGAGAGTGAAGAGGACAGCAACCATAGTGGGATTAAGGAGGGTTCATGCCTTAGGGCTCCTTTTAGCGGCTTTATCGCACGCACATTTTTAGTGCGGGCTAACCCCCGCTCTATCCGAAAAACTACCGCCTGCTCAAGAGGAGGCGGTAGTGGCTAGCGCGGCTGGCAAATTAGCGCGCACTATTACACACGTTAAACCGCTAACGCGGCTTTGTAAAAGGAGCCCTTAATCTCTGCAGTGGTCAGATGCTTAATGAGAGCAACTTTTTAAAACTTGAACATGACTGAAGCAGGTCTAGATAAACACATCCTTGTTATCATAAGCAGTAGAACGCTTTTTTGTTTGGGGGGGTCCAAAAGCTCTGCCCAAACTCTGTCCCAGACCCGCCCAAACTCCGCCCCTGACTCCACCCCCATAATAATAATACTAATTGTAATGCAATTTCTTCCATCCATTTTTCATATACACATAATATAATCTTATTAATACATAATGGTAACCACAAAATTAAAAAAATACAAAGCACACTGTACGCAGAGTAAATGTTAATAATAATTTATATTTGTTTGGTTGTTTTAAAGATCTCAAGGCAGATGACTTTAAAATATGCAATGTCACCTCAGTAACAACTATAGAAAAATAGACAAATATAGTCCAAAATATAGCAGAAATATATTCTCAAAACTGACACATTTCGATCACTAAATTGAAAATAAAATAATTTTTCCTACCTTTGTTGTCTGGTGATTTCATGAGACTCTGGTTGCACTTCCTTCTGACTGTGCATCCAATATTTCTCTTTCTTTCTTATCCAACATTTCTTTCACAATCTAGCCCCATCCCATTGGGTCCGAGTCCAGGTCTCTCTCTCTCTTTTCCCTATGCTTACCCTCCCCATATCCAGTGTCAGTTCTCCTTTGTACCTACCACCAACTTTGTTCCAGGTTTCCCTCTCTCTCCCTTCTCTGTTATGATCTTCCATCTCTCCATCTTCCATCTTCCTCAGGGTCTCTCCCACTGTCTACACCTCCCATAGTCAAGCATCTGCCTCTTGTCTTTCTCCTTTGGTCCAGGCCTCTCTCTCTCTTTCTTCTGCTTACAGCCCCTCCCCCTGTCCTATTGGCAACATGTCTCCCTCTCTCTCCCTCCTCTGTTATGATCTTGCATCTCTCTCTCTCTGTTGCTTACATCTCTCTCTCTGTCTGTCTCTGTATCTATGTCTGTCTCTGCCTCTCTGTCTCTGCCTCTGCCTCTCTGTCTCTGTCTCTGCCTCTCTGTCTCTGCCTCTGTCTCTCTCTCTCTCTGCCTCTCTGCCTCTGTCTCTCTCTCTGCCTCTCTGTCTCTGCCTCTGTCTCTCTCTCTGTCTCTGCCTCTGCCTCTCTCTCTGCCTCTCTGTCTCTGCCTCTGCCTCTCTGTCTCTGCCTCTGTCTCTCTCTCATATGTCCCCCATCACTGCTTCCAGCCTTTGTCCTACCCCAAAGCCAGCCTGCTTCCTTCCCTCCCTCCCGCACCAAAGTCTGGCCTACCCACCCCCGATTCTTCCCTACCCCACCTCCGGTCCATTACTGAAGCCAGTCTGCATCAAGTTTATTAAAAACGCTAATCATGAATTCTAAGCATTTTACAATTTGCATTATTTAAAAAAAAGGGGGGGGGGGGAGAAACATTGAACAGATAAGTACTGACTAGACAATACTTGATAAACATAAAAACAATAGGAAAGTGGGGGAGAACTACAATTTTAAAAGCAAAGAAAACATGAAAGGTAAACAAGAATAGGGAAGCTAGGGAATTAAGATTACACTTCTCCCTCCGTATTCGCAGGGGATATGTTCCAGCTATAGCCGCGAATATGAATTGTATTTGTTAATCGCGTTTTTTTGTAAAAAATAGCGGTTTTGTTAATAAAACCGCGAATAACATATAAAATTCATATTCACGGTTTATGGAAGGAACTACAGTACAAATAAATACTATGTTAGTGGAATAACGATACAGTACTGTATATATTAACTGTATTTATTGAATACTGTAACAATATTTATTGAATACAAGTACTGTAAATCTCAGGGTAAACAGAAAAAGTTCAATACAGTACTGCTTTCCCAACAAGGAAAAAATAAATATTTAAAACTTAAAGTGCAATACTGGAATACCTGTACAGTACTGTACAGTAATTAGGCATTGTCTTCATCCTCATCGTCCTGTACAACTACCGCATAAGCAGATAATTTTTGTGCAACAGGGACAGTGTCTTCATCCTCATCATCCAGTGCACTGCAGGAGGAGGAGACAAAGAGGATAAGCTAGCACCAGGGGCCTCCTCAGGCAGTGGAAGTGGGTCTTCAGTACGAGGAAGACAAAGGTGATGTCTCCTCATGGGTGGAAGAGGTGGATGGAGAGGCACTGACTCTAGGTACCCTTGGGAAATACATTGTGATTTCTGTCTGGGTCTTCAATTTCATCATCTCTTTGTATATATTTTTCTATGTAGAAATCGCTGCTTCTGCAAACTCCCTCACCTTTAACGCACGTACCATGGATGGGTCGATGTCATAGAAAAAGTCAATCGCACCATTAAACCTGCGAATGCCCTCTGCAATATTATCTAGTATAAACTTGTCTTCAGGCACCTCTTCTTCTACTCCTCCTTCCTCCTCTTCATCTGGTATTGCCTCTCCTTCAGGAGCAGTCAGGTCAATGAGATCATCTTCCGTTAGTTCATTTGATCTGGTGTCTATTAAGTCTTGAATATCCTCCATATGCATATCTTCAAAGCCTTCCCCACCCACCTGCTTTGCCAAGTCAATGATGCCTTCCATAATTTCTTGGCCTGGCTCTGTGATATTTACATTGATATCCCTTTTTACACATTCAGGCCAAAGATTTTTCCAGCACAAGTTCACTGTCTTTAGCTTGACAGCTTTCACCGCTCTTTCAATAATTTTGATTGCATCCGCAATAGTGAATTCCTTCCAATTTTTCATGATGTTTTCAACGTTGTGGCCTTCATCCATACCGTGGACAATCCTCTCTAATGAATACCATGTGTAGTGTGCTTTGAAGGTCCTTATTACCCCCTGGTCAAGAGGCTGGATGATAGATGTTGTGTTGGGGGGCAAGTAGACGATCTCAACACCCTCTATGTGGAACACATGTGAGTCTGGGTGTCCAGGGGCATTGTCCAATGCCAACAGAACCTTGAATTCCATTCCTTTATTTGCCAGGCATTTTCTTACTTCTGGCACAAAACACTGATGAAACCACTCTAGGAACAGAGCTCTTGTTGTCCAAGCCTTCTTGTTGTTCATCCAGTAAACAGGCAGCTGGAACTTATCTTTTCCTTTCAAGGCTCGGGGGTTTGCAGCTTTATAAATCAGGGTTGGCTTTATCATATGGCCTACTGCATTTGCGCAAAGCAGCATGGTCAATCTATCCCTTGTAGCCTTGAAACCTGGTGCTCGCTTATCCTCTTTGCTAATGAAAGTCCTCTGTGGCATTTTCTTCCAAAAGAGAGCAGTTTCATCTGCATTGAATGTCTGCTAAGGTTCATATCCCTTATCTTCAATAAGTTGCTTAAAGGTAGCAGGGAACTCTCTAGCTGCCTCTTGGTTGGCAGACGCTGCTTCTCCTGTCACTCTAACATTACGCAGGCCATACCTGTGATGGAATTTATCATACCACCCTTTACTGGCCAGAAAGTCGGTGGATTGTGATGTTCCTCCTTCCCTGCTCTTAAAGTTTTCATACAAAGACTTTGCCTTTCCTCTTATCATCACAGAGTCTATCGGTATTCTCTTTTTGTGGCAATCTTGCACCAACAGAAATATTCCAGCTTCCGTGCGAGAGAGATTAGCATTTCGCACAACATGTAATCTCTTCGCACCTGCTGGTGCGGCTGCCGCAACAGCTTCACGGATTTGTTTTTCATTCTTTTTTATGTACCTAACGGTTGACTCATTAATGCCATAGTGTCGAGCAACAGCGGAGGAGGATTTTACTCTCTGAAGCATATCCAATAATTCTACCTTTTCTTGTAATGTTTTTACCTTTTTCTCCCTTTTGGGAGCACTTTCAGTAGGCACTTGAACTTTTGCGCTTTGTAGCCATGGTGGGAGACCTGACTGGTTCCTGAAGGAGAGGCAATATCACAGATATATTTTTGGCAGGCTAGCAGCAATTGAGAATTCTTTTGGCAGGCAAGCAGCGATTTAGAAAGCTTTGGGCAGGCCAGCAGCGATTCAGAAAGCTTTGGGCAGACCAGCAGCGATTGAGAACTCTTTTGGCAGGCAAGCAGCGATTCAGAAAGCTTTGGGCAGGCAAGCAGCGATTCAGAAAGCTTTGGGCAGGCAAGCAGCGATTTAGAAAGCTTTGGGCAGGCCAGCTGCGATTGAAAATTATTTTGGCAGGCAAGCAGCAATTCAGAAAGCTTTAAGCAGGCAAGCAATTTTCTCTATGCATGCTGGGAAGCAGCATTTCACTCTATGGATGCTGGGAAGCAGCGTTTTTCCCTGTGCACAAAGTGAACCAGTGATTTTCAGGGTTAAAGTTTTTGAACTTCGATTTTGTAGGAGAAATCATGGAAGCTGAGTGAATATTGTTAAAAGTTTAACTTTTTTTACTTTACAGCAAAAGGAAAGGAACATTAATCATGACCTAATTTGGGGGGGGCGGAGTCACCCGACAAAAATCGCGATTATGTGAAACCGCGAGTGCAGAAACCGTGAATACGGAGGGAGAAGTGTATTAAACAATCCTGGCAATCACTAAGTTTATTCAGCAATCATATGCATCTTGGAAAAGGAAGCATTTTAGATTTCCCTTAAATTTATCTAAGTTTTGTTCAGCCCTGATATGAAATGGCAAGAAATTCCATACTGTGGGGGCCCTAATTGCGAATGAAGTGGCCGGACACGTGTAATGAAGAAGATGTTGAGAGGACACGTGTAATGAAGAAGATGTTGAGAGGAAGATTGTAGGACTATTAAAGGTTCATGTGGAATAAGAAGCTTGTGAATGAAGGCCGGTTCTTTGGTATTTTGGGACTTGAAGGAGAGAATAGCTATTTTGTATATAACTCAGTGTGGCAATGTGCACTTTTTATCAGAGGAGTGACATGGTCAAATTTCTTCCTGTTTGTGATCATTTTTATGGCAGTATTTTGTTTTGTTTTGTTTTTATAAATCTTTATTCATTTTCAAACTTACAATAAGTGTATCAATATGTTAAAACAAATTAACAATAAGTATATCACTTAATAATCATCAATAGTACAAATGATATTCTCTTATCTCCCACCCTTCCCACCCCTTCCTATTATATAATCAAATACCTTGTACAATATGTAATAATAAAATTACCCCCCTCCCCCCCTCATAATTGAACCTGTAAAATTTAAGGGAAAAAAAAATAATCTAATCGGTACAATATTTTGTTAATGGCTCCCACACATCTTGAAATTTCCTAAAACAACCTCGCTGTATTGCAATAAATCTTTCCATTTTATAAATATGACATAAGGAATTCCACCATAAATTATAATTTAATCTACTCAAGTTTTTCCAATTATACGTAATTTGTTGAATGGCAACCCCAGTCATTAGCAATAATTTGTTATTATTTGAAGAAATCTGACTTTTTGCTCTCATTGCCATACCAAACAGCACAGTATCATATGACAATGCCACTGGATTATCTAATAAACAATTAATTTTGTCGCAAATTGATTTCCAAAAAGTCATAACAAATGGACAATGGAATAATAAATGATCTAAAGTCCCTGCTTCGAAATGACAGTGCCAACATTTATTAGACTTAGAGCTGTCCAATTTTTGCAACCGAACAGGGGTCCATAATGCTCTATGCAACAGAAAAAACCATGTTTATCTCATAGATGCCGACACTGTACATCTCATTCTCCAAGTCCAAATTTGTGGCCATTGAGACGCAGAAATTTGATGCTTGATCTCAATGCTCCAAATGTCTCTCAGACCAGTGTTTCGTTTCTTTTTAATAAATCCAGTCAGCAGTTTATACCACTGGGCAGCCTGGTGACCCAGGAAGTCCACCTGAAAACATAAGAACTCCATACTATATTTTTTTTTAGAAACGCCCTCACCGGATCAGACCTAGGTCCATCTAGTCCAGCGATCCGCACACGCGGAGGCCCAGTTAGGTGCTCCCTGTTGGAGACCCAGATTTCCTGTATCACTGGATATGATTTGCAAGAAGGTGTGCATCCAACTTGCGCTTGAAACCCTGAACACTGGTCTCTGCGACAAGCTCCTCTGGGAAAGCATTGATTATTAAGGTTTTTCCACTCAGGGCAGTATTTTGTATCAGTTGTAGTCAACAAATATCTTTTTGGCAAATACCCTTATATAATGCATTACAGTAGTCTAACTTAGATATAATGAGAGAGTGAATTAAAATGTTGAGAGATTGGGGGGTCCAGAATGTTCACAAGAGATCTGATCATCCTAAGTCTAATAAAACTATTTTTTTACTACTGTGCTGATTTGTGGACGGTAGGTCAGGTTACTATCTATTATCTATTATTACTCCCAGAATTTTAATCTGCTGCTGATTCTTCCTCCTCTCCCCTCCCCCCCCCCCCCCGGTCTGCCGCTGCTTGCTGCACACCACCTATGGGAAGGAAAGAACCAGGCTCATGCAGTAGCGCCAGCCCACAAGTCCTCTCCCAATATCAATTCTGATGTCGGAGACAAGGTCAGGGCCAGCCAAGCAGCGATTGGCTACCCAGGACTTTCTCTCTGATGTCAGAATTGATGTTAGGCGAAGGCTTGTGGGCCGGTGGTGTGCATTCACTGCCCACGCCCGGCCCTTTCCTTCCCTTGGTTGTGGTGGCGAGTAGGGAACAGCAGCGGCGGTGGTCAGCCTGTGTACCCCTTGACCTACTACTACTACTACTACAAGATGGGTAATTTTTGGGGAGGCCATGGCCCCTTTGCCCCCCCCCAGTCCGACGCCTATGCTTGTTATTATACAAGAATGTTTTATTCCCATTTGAATGAAAATACTTGTTGAATGTGCTATTTTTGGGTCCTCCCTAGTTTGTATTGTATGGTATTTATTGAATTTGATATACCGCTTGTACATGAGCATTAAGCAGTTTACAAAGTTAATAATATAATAGGCACATTCAACTACCCTCTCTGTCCCAGATGGGCTCACAATCTAAACTAAAGTGCCTGAGAGAAAAACATTGCTTGTATAAGAGATAAATTGGAAAAAGAAGGAAAGAAGAAGAACCGCCAGAGAAAACATTATAATATAGCTCAAAACATTCCTACAACACCCCCTCTTGCTAGTTGAACAAACTGCAGTTTGAAATATCCAAATTCAGACTTTTCAAAATCAGGATATGGCTGTTTTTAGCAGATGGACATTTTGGGGCTGATTCTGTAAGCGGCACCTGACATGACAGATGCTTCAAAATGGGTGCCTGTCGCATGTCAATCACTTGATAAATCCTGTTAACTATTGGTAAATAAAATTCTTTAGACCCAGTAGACGAATAATCCAATAATGTGATGAACTGCCAGTAATTTATACTGCAAGTAAGTTTAATATCTTCTTTCAAAAAGCACTCTTATTCACTATGGGGCTCATAATCGAAAGAGAAAAATGTCCAAAAACCAGCCTAAGTCGGCATTTGGACAAACATTTCCCAAATACGTCCAAGTGCCGATAATAAAAACGGGTTATGGATGTATTTCTAAATGACCTAGGCCTTCATAGTGCCACTGAACGACCAAAGCTAAATGGGGCGTTTTGGAACGAGTGTCGAGGGCGGGAGTTGAGTGGGACGTGGGACGGCTTAAACTTAGTCGTACAGCATGTATAACCGAAAGTTATACAACCCACGATTGACAGAACTTGGACGTTGTGACTTAGACCATGTAAAACATGACGTCAGAGAAAGGGCGGGACCGCCGGAAGAGGAAGCAGCGTAGACGCAGGGCTAAGAGAAGGGGCAGGACCGCCGGCAGAGGAAGCAGCAGGACGACGGTAGGAAACTTCTACATGATGGGGGGGGGAGGCTGTGGGGGTGCAAGCGGTCCTTCGGGGTGGGGGTGCGGGTGCGTGTTCGAGCACGAGCGGTCCTTCGGGGTGGGGTGCGAGCAGTCCTGTGGGGGGGGGGTGAATCGGATGTCGGGGGGGCATCAGGCTTTCAGGGTGGGGACAGGACTTCAAGGGGGAGAGGAGAGTCGGGGCGGGCTAAAGGAGAGTCGGGCTGGCCAGAGGAGAGTCGGGGCGGGCGAAAGGAGAGTCGGGGCGGCATGCGTGGTATACAGGTGTGCGTGGTATATAAAAATTTATTTACATAAATTGCAGTTCCCCGCGCGCTATACCCATGTGCGCGGTATATGAGTGAAAATATGGTACATTTAAATCACTCTAAATTGAAATACCCTAGTGGGAACTTAACAAAATCATATAAATCACACACTTCCCACTTATATTTAAGTGCAAAGTCTATTCTACATATAGGAGTCGGCCTCAGTAATGGAACCTACGCATAGTCGTAGTCAATGACTGGGGTATTCA
Source organism: Geotrypetes seraphini (assembly GCF_902459505.1). Classification (NCBI taxonomy): domain Eukaryota; kingdom Metazoa; phylum Chordata; class Amphibia; order Gymnophiona; family Dermophiidae; genus Geotrypetes; species Geotrypetes seraphini. The sequence goes on from NC_047087.1 coordinate 184,260,414, forward strand.
GCGTAGTTGTTTTAGCTCCTTTTTCTCCAATCATTGGCCATACTCCCGTATTTTATATTTCAAACTCAACTATTCAACTTATTATAAAAACTACTAATCGTTTATTCAATAATTTATTTTTATAGAAGTTTTTTCCTTTTTCACTAAAATTTTTTTTTATCATAACACACTTTTGTATCTTCTTCTTTTACTAAGTATGTTTGCACTACTTCATCAAAAGACTACCTTATTTAAATAAACTCTGTCACTTTTTTCAATTATTTACAGCAAATTATACTCAGTGCTGTTAACAAATTACTTAGCTTTTTAGTCAGCGCTTGTATTTCAAGAAGAGCCAACGTTTCGTGGGAAACCATTCAAACCCACTGCATCAGGGCCAAGGTATCTAGAAATCAAGCCGTAATCCGTATAGTTCGGCAGCAGTCTTAAAGCAAACTTTAAGACTGCTGCCGAACTATACAGTTAGGCGGCTGTAGGACGCATCCGGATGAGAATCTGGGCCTTCAGGCATTTGAAGACGTTCATCTGCTTTGAAACTGAGCACCTCAATGTTTATGCTTATTGTTGGATTTACTATCCTGCCTTTCCAGAAACAGGTCATAGTGGTTTACAGTCAAAATACTGCCGGAGAGGAATGCCAATTATAGATAGGCAAGATGTCCTTATTTGTCCAAGGAGTAAGGCCACATTCATAATCGACTGCCCTTCACGCACAGCTGTCGGCCCCAGTCTTGAGTCAAGCTGAAATCAACCAGAAGTATCTTATTTTTTTTTAAAGTGTTATTTAAGTGCCACTTTAAATTTCTTAAATGAGAGTTTTCCTTCAATAACAAGTAGGTTACATGATAACCTAGGGGCCAACAATAAAAAAAAGCTGATTCCTTTGAAGATTTGTAATGGACATGTGCTGGTGCAGGAAGGACAAGGCAATGAGAATTTAAGTACCAAAGATTTTGATAAGAAGTGTATGGAATTGTCAAATTAGACACACATGGGTTGATTACAGGATCTTAAACTGAATGCTTTACTGGACCAGCAGCCAGTACAGTGTTTGGGGTTTGTTTGTTTTTTTAAAGAGAGGGGAGCAATGGTCAAATATATGAGCATCATGGAGGATTCAAGTGGTGGTATGCTGAAGTATCGAGTCTTTGAGTTCTGATTGGGCATTACAGTAATTCAAATATGAGACCAAAAACTCATAGATAAGTGAGGGCAATGTCTCAATAGGATGGTTTTGTGCACACCATGACAGTGTTAAGCCTCACTCCTAAGCCAGGGTATGTGGAGCATGCACATGGTAATTGTACCATGATAATTGTATCTTGCCTAAAACAGTCTCCTTCTAGAGTTCATAGGATATAACTTGTATAGGCAACCTATTCATGTGTGCTTAAAAACTCATTTTAATAAATCCTGTGGCACCCAAAACTATGGGAAATATTTCTGTATCTTTCTGCCATATTTTCTTGGCCTCTGACTGCCTTTCATAGTACTTGAGGATCTTCTCTCTTGACACTGAAACCTCTATTATCCAGGCAGTTCTTGTGTTTTTCTCCTTCACCACTATGTCTGGTTTTCTTGCATCCAGCTTTTTATTGGTTCAGATGGGAATGTCCCAAGGGAGCCTGTTTTGTAACCTCAAGAATGTAGACTACTCAGGATATATGATTCAAGCTGGGCTGAGTTCATTTCTACTGTATACATTTATCAACAACAGAATGCACTCAGAAGAACAGTGTAGTTCATGGATGGTGGGATCACTGTTATTTTTAATTCCAGAAAAGCAATTTAGCTAGGGTATGACAAGTTGATACTAGACTCCTTCAGCAACCCTTGTTCTTCTAGATTGGAAACCTTAGGACAAGTCCTCTCTACAGGAAACATTTTAGTCTGGCACCCTATTGATTCCTACTCTTCCAACAGTCTACAAGTTTGACGACTATTTTAGTGGTTGGTTGCTCATTGTTTTCCTGTGAGCAAATGCTGTGATGAATATTAAACTGAAAAGATTTGTTTAGGAAATTTTGGAAGTTACTCAAACAAATTTTGACCTGTCAGGATTCCCTATCCCTTCTCCACATTGAACAGATAAATTCTGTCCTACCTGGCTAGACAATTCTTTATCTAGTTAAGAAGAGGTAGCACATTGGGTATTCAGGTGTTGGTGATTTTAATTTATTCAGAGAGTGCTGAATGCCACTGCTATCAAGCAAAATTTAACTGGGTAACTGATATGGCTGTCCTCAAGTTATCTAGTTGTCTAGATGATTTTAATTGGTTACATTCAATGATCAGGCTTACCTGGATAACTTGCTGAATATCTAGTTAAAGTTATCCAGATAATTTTAACTAGATAAATACTCATTGAATACTGGGTCCTATATATAATCACACATAAAGGGGCTTTGCTCCCACAAGAGCTCCCACTCCCTATGAGACTGCCTCCTGAGGTTGTGGCAGCCAGAGCAGCCATGGGATTTCTCCTAATCTTCCTGCACTAGACCACAATGGACTCTTAAGGTAGATGCTGGAGCATATGGGAAGGGCTTCTAGACTACAGCAATGCTTGGGGATGGAAACTCTTGTATGGAAGGAGGTTCATTGACATGAAGGATCATAATCGTGGGGGAGGGGGGAACCTGACAGATACTGCTATGTCTAGTTACCAGATTTCCTCTTTTAAAAAAAGAGGATGCCTGGCCCCACCCTATTCCACCCCCAAACAAACCTCGCATCCCCTTCCCTGAGTTTGGGGCTACATCCGGAGGACATCTGTGCATGCACGGATGTTGACATGATGATATCACAAACATGTGCAGACATCCACTAGATGCAGCCCCAAGCTCGTAGATGTCCAAAACCTGGACAAACTGCTGGGTTTTGGAAATTCTCCGGACATCTGAACAGTCCTCTAAAAAAGAGGACATGTCCGGGTTTTTTCAGACATCTTGTAACCCTAGTTATGTTGGTCCTGGCAAATTTTCCTTTGGCCAACATGGCAAATTTTTCCAGGTGGCCAACATGGTTCCATTATACCCATATATTTAGTATTGATGCCTGGACATGGCCCAGCATTGAACATGTACCATATACTGTATACCAGGGGTAGGCAATTCTGGTCATCGAGAGCCACAGGCAGGTCAGATTTTCAAGATATCAACATTGAATGTGTATGAGATGGATTTGCATGCACTGCCTCCTTGAGATGCAAATCTATCTCATGCATATTCATTGTGGCTATCCTGAAAACCTGACCTGTCTGTGGCTCTCGAGGACCGGAATTGCCTACCCCTGCTGTATACTCAAATATAAGCCTCGGGGTATGGGTTACCATATAAAATAGGACTGACTTTTATGTAGTCCTGGCTGGTTAAGTGGTGAATATTGGTACTTAACTGGTTAAATGCTGACTCTACCCCTATAAAAGGGATCTCAAAGTCCCTTCTTGAGGGCCACAATCCAGTTGGGTTTTCAGGATTTCCCCAATGACTATGCATGAGATCTATGTGCATGCACTGCTTTCAATGCATATTCATTGGGGAAATCCTGAAAACCCGATTGGATTGCGGCCCTCAAGGAGGGACTTTGAGATCCCTGCCCTATAACAATCCCAAACTAGCTGGTTTGCAGTTCATTGCTAACCTGGTATTTTCAGTGACAGTAACCAGTTAGGTGCCACTGAAAATTAACGGGTAGCCCTGAATGCAATTTAAACAGCCATTGAATATCGACCCACTAGTGTTTGGAGGGAATGGGATTAACTCACAAAATAACAAAAAGCCCTTTGGCAGAGTATGGATTCCTGAGTGCAAATGATATCTGGTTAATGATATAATGAACACCTTACAGATACCGTTGAAAGTTAACAGGAAGGGCAGCACAGAAAGTTACTGCCACTGAAAGTTAGGGCAAAATATTTTACTGAGTGAAACTATCACTTTGTGTGTTCCAGTTAGAACATAAATTGAACACAACACCTCTGCAACATGAATTACCCTGAAGTGAAAAACTGATGTCCTGCAAAAATTGGACAAACGAGGATGAGCTAAGGGACCACGGCAGGTTTATTTCATGTGCTGTTGACATCTTAAGCATCTTAGACCTCCTATTTGCCTCTGAATTTTTAGTTCTTTGTTCTGTTGTGGGGGGTTTTTCCTAACTTTGTATTTATGACCTCTATGCTATGACATTTCAGAGCAAAAATAAATCATATACAGAATCTAGCTGTGAGTTTATGAAGAAACAAATACCAATACAAAAGATGAAAGGAATATAGAAGTCAAACTCCAGAAGAACCAAGCCTCCAATACAAATTTAAGGACATAAATGTCTTCTATTTCAATTAAAAATATAAGGCATCCATAAACCATCTCATTCGTTTGCATGCACATGAATCGTAGATACGGATTTAGCTGTAGGTGGAGGAGAAATTGGCTGCTTCCCAATTTAAAAAGACTGATAATTGAGTAATTTCAAAAAAGATGAGCCTATTAGACTAATATTATTTGATCTGTTGTCGAGCTCAGTGCTGTTCCTCCCTAAGATATCCCAGTGATGAGGCATCTCCTGGCAGATATGTCCTTGTGAATCCTCTAGGTTATACTCACAATAGTATTTTTAGCAGTAGGTTCACCATAAATTGTAATCCAATGAAGCAAGAATCCTGAAAATTCCTACACTTGTAAGCCTCCTTTGTGGCAAGCATCATACCTATCCCATTAACTAAAGAAGCCTACATTTTGTAATTCAAATCTCTTATTATCATTCAACACAAATTAGCTTTATTACAAAACTATATCGAATCACAAATAACAGATATTTACAATCAATTCTCAACATCCACGACAGAAACTACCCCACACCACATGCGTGTATTAAAATCAAACCCAATTTCAGTCTTTTATGGATGTATCTTCACCACAATAGTTCATGATGTTTTGCAACAGATGGTGTACATTCCCGATTTTCTTAGCATACATTGAATCGCCAGGAAAATAAATCTTCTTCAACTCGCTTTTATCTTCATCTTGAAACATCTACTGACACATATCAGAACCAGTCTAAAAGCATCATAACTATCTCACATCAAACGTAAATAAATAGAGGGGGGGGGAGGGGAGGACCACATAAAGCCACTCTTCTCAAAGGTTTAAATAAAGTGTAAAAGGTTCAATTCATGGATACATTCAATAAAGAATCTTTGGTCCAACTGGAATGCAGGCAGAAACAAAAGCAAAATATACACCACTAGGCAGTCCTGATTTAACATAGTAAATGACAACCGATAAAGACTTGAACAGTTCATCCAGTCTGCCCATTAGTTACATGCATTATAAATTCATGATTAAATTAAATTGTCTCTTTTCTTTGATAGTTCTAGGCCATAGACTGTAAAGTCCATCTGGCCTTAGGCTCCAATTACTGGAGTTGCTATCAATGTCCTCCCTAGGCCACCATATACCAAATCGCTATATACAGCACACAGGTCTGTATACAGTATCAGCCTTAGTTCTTTAATATTTATTTATTTGGATATATATTCCGTCCTCCCAGAAGAGCTCAGAACTGGTTACAAGTTTACATACATAATAAAAGGTATATAAGAACAATACATAGGGGAGCATGATTGTAGTCAAAATGCATGGCAATACTTAATAGGATACGACAGGACAAGACCTCATACAGCGTAAGGTGGTGATGTTATATAACATTAATTTTCTAATTAGAGATCTTCTATGTTTATCCCATGTATTTTTGAATTCCATCACCATTTTCCTTTCCACCACCTTCCTTGGGAGGGCATTCCAGGCATCCACTACCCTCTCTGTGTAAAATAATTTCCTAACATTACTCCTAAGTCTACCTCCCCATAACCTGAATTTATGCCCTCTAGTTCCTTTAAATCATGGATGCTCGGTCAGATTTTCAGGATTTCCCCATTGTATGCAAATAGATCTCGTGCATATTCATTGTGAAAATTCTGAAAACCTGACTGAGAAAGGGATGAGGGGTAACCATATAGTACCAGTAAAAAGGAGGACAGCAGTTTGGGACTTCCTCTGCCACTACCAGCTGAGCCAGCAGGGAGCCCTCCCCCCCTCCCCCCTCCTGCTGAGCTCCTGGCCACTATCAGCTGAGTCAGTAGAGAAAGCTCCGAACAGCTGGTGAGTGGCAGGTAAATCCCAAAGCCACCAATTGGTGACGTAGGGGAGACCTGTTGGCTCAGCTGATTGGGGATTCCTCTGCCACGATCAGATGAGCCATCAGGAGAGCAGGACTGTGAACTTTAAAAAAAATAAAATATATTTTAATGGGTGCAGCTATGTGAATATGTAACATATGCACAACAGCTGCGCCCATTAAAATTGTGGCTCTTCTACAGCTACCGGCAACTCCAAAGCTGCAGAAAAATTATGACAGCTCCAACTAATGAGTTCCTTGTGATGCATTTGCTTAGGGTTCTCGGTGGCTGCTACAATGATCGGTAGAAGCCACGGAGAACCCTTTTGAACATCAGGAGGAGGGTTTCCCTGCCATTAATAATAATAATAATAATAATAATAACAATAATTTATTTTTATATACCGCCATACCTGTGAGTTCTAGGCGGTTCACAACAGTTAAGCATAGTACAAACAATGCAAATAGTTTGAGATTCGACAAATTAAGTGCATACAATATAAAAGAAATACATACAATATAAGAAGAATACAACAATGTTAAAATGAAGTAAAAAGTTAAAAGAACAAGATACATTAAAAACCCAGCCTATTAAATAATTGAGTTTTTAACTGTTTTCTAAAATCGAGATAAGAAGAGGCTTCTAACACAGTTTTGGCCAGCCATAAATTCAATTTGGCCGCCTGAAAAGAAAAGGTTCTCTCAAGGAACCTTTTATAATGACATAATTTTATTGAGGGATATGCTTTGAGTCTTACTGGCAGAACAAGACAAAGACAAATAAAGCAACAGGAGCAAAAGCATAAGCTCTTGCCCCTGTGCTCAGATACTATGCAGCTGCAAGCAAGGGCAGGTAGGGGGAGAGGTAGCCGAATGCTAATGCTGAGACTGGGAGAAAGGGGGCCTAATGCTAAATCTGGGGGCAAAATGGGGCAGGGATGATGCTAAAGCTGGAGGTTATAAGAGAAATTAGAAACTAATATTGAGGGCTCTAGTGGTGCTGATGCTAATGTGGAGGTGGCTGGGGAGCTGATGTGATGTTAATTTATGGGCCGAGAGGAAGCTAATACTAAAGTTAGAGGCTGCAAGGGGTCTTGGAGGAGAGATGATGCCAATGCTTGGGCTTCAAGATAGCTGATACCAATTCAAGGGGTTGGGAGAGAGTGATCTTATACTGGAACTTGGGGTTCAGAGAGGATCTCATTCTGATGCTGGGGGAGATGATGATGGTGCTAGGTTAGGAGGGACTAATGTTGGAGTTTGATGCTGATATTAATGCTGGAGGCTGAGAGGGAGCTGGGGGATGGTGGTGTATGCAGGACAAGCTGGAAAGAGAAAGACAGAGATGGATGCTGGGGTATGGGAGAGGAAAGGTAGGATAAATTAATGCTAGAGAAAAAAGTAGACGAGTAAATGCAGGTGAAGAGGAAAAAGTGAAGTGAGGGGAAGCTGGGGGTGGTAATGCATGGTGGGAAAGGAGGAAAAATGGAGAAGCTGGGGGGGTAATGCATGGTGGGAAAGGAGAAAAAACAGGCAAGAGATTAGAAGCTTAAAACATGATGATGCAGGAGAACAGGGATGCAGACTCTAAGGCTGGGTATTGTAAGTACGAATTCAGGATTTGGGTGAGATTATGAAGGAGGAAATAGATATCTGGTAGGATACAAGAGTGGTAACTCAGGGATTAGATGGTGCATAGTGGGGACAAAGGAACTGAGCACCCTGAAGAAGGCGATAGGGACTCGATGGTTGGGTAAGGCTATGAGTAGAACCATAAGACTGAGTCAAGAAATATTGGGCTGGGAGAGGGTCTGAGAAAGAGAAAGTGGAAAGAGACAGTGGGCTATAGACAGATATTTGAAGAGGTGTTAGAGAAAGGGTGAGCAACCATGGTCCTCAAAGGCCACAAATCCAGTCGGGTTTTCAAGATTTCCACAGTGAATATATGTGATATTTATTTGTATGTACTGCTTCCATTGTATACAAATAGATCTTATTCTGGAAATCTTGAACATCTGACTGGGTTGTGACCCTTGAGGATCATGGATGCACACCCCTGAGGATAGAAATGGGGAAGATAAAAGGGAGAATAGGAGCCTGGATAAAAAGTAAGAGATATGAGGAAGAGAGTGAAGGGTGAAAAGTAGAAAGGGTAGAAATGGGGGGACTTGAAAGTTGATGAAAGAGAGAGAGGAACAGGAGGCTAGGAAACAGAGGACTGGGTAAATCAGAGCAGGCAATGCAAAGTTGAAATTACCTGAAAGATGACAAAACGTTTTTGGTGGCTTTTGGGGGGGGGATATTTCAGTGGCATTTGATACCGTAGACCACGCCATATTAACTAGATTGAGGAGTTGTGGAATCTGTGGGATGGTATTGGCTTGGTAATCTTTTTTGAGTGGGAGGATGCAGGAAGTTTTGGTTGGAGGAAGTCTGTCACATTGTAGAGAGTTTAGGACAGGGGTTCCACAAGGGTCCGTTTTGTCCGCTGCACTGTGTAATCTGTATCTTGTACCTCTTTGCAAACTGTTACTGAACCTTGGGGTTTCATACCGACTTTACGCCGAAGCAGTCGGTTATAGCTGTAATTAAGAAGTGGATGGGCTGCAACAGGCTTAAGTTAAGCATCCAGAAAATGAAGGTGATGTGCATCGGGAGGTCACTTGGCTCTGAAGTCCCAGTTGCTCTAGATTTGCTGGGTGAGACTGTGCAAGTAGTGCAGGAAGTGAAATATCTGAGCGTTCTTGTCGATTCAGGGGGTTCACATTTAAAGGGCAGGTACAGGCAGTAGTAAGGAGAGTGCTTTTCCAACTCTGTCTGGTAAATGAACTTAGACCCTATTTGTCAGCCCATTTGTTTAAATTAGTGTTCTTTTGGTTCTTGATTACTGTAATTTGGTACTCCTGGGGGTACCGATGCCGGCGTTGTGTGCTCTCCAGGTAGCCCAAAATTCAGTGATCAAAGCTCTGTTTAGGTTGGGGAGACGAGAGCATGTGACAGAATGCTATGTGAGTTTGTATTGGTTGAAGCTGATGGACGGGATTTGCTTCAAGCTAATATTGAACGTTTACATGTGCTTGCACAACCTGGCTCCTAAACATGAGAGTATTCTGCCACGTGTTCCACCTCGCCCACCTCTGCAAAACAATTAGAGCTGGAAATTCCATCTGTGAAAGAGCTGAAGCTGACAATGTCTAGGGATAGTATATTTCATTGTATAGGGCCTAGGGAATGGACAATATCCCTGAGTATATGTGACAGCAGCAGAATATACAGAACTATTAAAAAAAACTGCTGAAACACCATCTTTTTTGACAGACGAAATATAGGGTATGAGACTATGTTATTAATGAAGAGGAGAAGAGTATAATAAGGTGCTGGTTGCTTATGTATTTTATTGTTTGTATTTCTTGCTCTGTCTTGAGGGAGTATTTATTGTTGATTGTGTATGTATTTTTGACGTAATTTTATAGTTTTGTATGTAAGTTTGTAACCCGCCCTGGGTAAGGGCAGGATATAAATAAATAAACAAACAAAAGAGTGAATGAAAATGGAAGGGGAGAAGAAATGAACTAGGCCAGGGGTAGGCAATTCCGGTCCTCGAGAGCCGGAGCCAGGTCAGGTTTTCAGGATATCCACAATAAATATGCATGAGATAGATTTGCATCTCAAAGAGGCAGTGCATGCAAATCCATCTCATACATATTCGTTGTGGATATCCTGCAAACCTGACCTGGCTCCGGCTCTCGAGGACCAGAATTGCCTACCCCTGAACTAGGCAGATGAGAAACATGGAGAAAAAACAGAAAAAGTAACATCAAAAATAGACGTAGGGGAGGAAGGGAACATTAATAAACAGAAAATAGAAATGAGATCATAGAAAAGGATTTAGGAGAAAACCAACAAGAGAAAGTGGTAAAAACAGACTAGGAGCAACCTAACTGGAAAAATTAAATAACTGGACAGCAAAGGTAAAACAAACAAACAGACAAACCATGTTTTGCCAGTTTCCAGAGATTTCTTTGAATTTTGTTCTGTACAAGAGGAAATACATTTCCATTTCTCTTTCTTTCAGTGTTCAATGCTCACAGACTATTTTGGGGGGTTTTCCATTTCATTTTTTTCTGCACATTTGTTACTAATCTGTAGTACTTATTCTTTAGTAAGCAGCAGTATATGATTTCCATGTGTAATCAAAGTGAGGTATTCTGTGTAGGAATTCATAATAGTCCAACTTGTTCTCCTTTCCCAATGTAAATGTGTTGGTGTTGGAGAATATGTGCTGACTTTTTATAGGTACGGTTGGTGCCGTTTGAGCTCTTAGAAATGGTATTGGTATAGTACTGAATTGAAGCTTCTAAGGGTCCGTTTGCAAGGTTTTGTTACTTCACAGTGTCTGGCACTGGAAGCAGTTTGTTGCTGTCACTAATGTGACACCAGAATTTGAACTTTTATGCATGTTGAGTTGTAAAGTGAATTCAACAATAGCACTAGTTATTTTTCACCCAGGGTATACAATCAATATAAATCAACTCAGAGGGTAGACCAAAACTTAGTCACCCCTTTCATGCCCTGGAGCACTTATGGACTTTATCCCGATCCTCAGCGACACCACTTGGGGCTCAAAACACTCTCATTGCTCCAAGCTTTATGTGTCAACTCGTCACTGGATCGATCTTTTATATTATATTATTTATGTTTTTCAACTTTTGTCTTTTCTATATATTCAAACTTCAATATTCACATTTTGGAATGATTTTTAAGCATATCACTTAGCTTAGTCATGTGGTCTCTGGCAGGGGATTAACACCGACATGTTTCGCTATACAAGCTTTATCAAGGATATCCCCTAAACATGAATAACCGCCAACCTCTGACCACTTATATCAAGAGACCATATCTCTCTTGATATAAGTGGTCAGAGGTTGGCGGTTATTCATGTTTAGGGGATATCCTTGATAAAGCTTGTATAGCGAAACATGTCGGTGTTAATCCCCTGCCAGAGACCACATGACTAAGCTAAGTGATATGCTTAAAAATCATTCCAAAATGTGAATATTGAAGTTTGAATATATAGAAAAGACAAAAGTTGAAAAACATAAATAATATAATATAAAAGATCGATCCAGTGACGAGTTGACACATAAAGCTTGGAGCAATGAGAGTGTTTTGAGCCCCAAGTGGTGTCGCTGAGGATCGGGATAAAGTCCATAAGTGCTCCAGGGCATGAAAGGGGTGACTAAGTTTTGGTCTACCCTCTGAGTTGATTTATATGAGTTGTAAAGTGAAGCATCTTACTTCTGCTTGGCGTCCCTTGTTGGAGTTTGGTTAGCTGGTCTGGGAATATACCATATCAATGAATATTTCTGTCATCAAACTCTTATTCAAAAGTATTTATGCATATTGAGTCAAAATAATTGTCATGTACCTTTTCTTATATGTGACTTGACTTCTCTACACATCCAGGGTGGGTGGGGTACGGATTATTGAGGGCTGTACACTTCTCCCTCGTCATTCGCGGGGGGTACGGGCAAAGCCGGACTGCGAATGCCGAAAAACCACGATTATCCGGCTCTGACCCACACCCTCCTCCCTGCCACTTTCCCGGCCTTACCTGGTGTTCTAGAGGGCTTTCGGGGCAGGAGCGATCTTCCTACGCTCCTGCCCCGTGCAGATCGCCATCAGGAAATGGCTGTAGGGAGTTCCCAACGTAGTCTCGAGAGACTACGGGAACTCCCAGCAGCCATTTCCTCATGGCGATCTGCATGGGGCAGGAGCATAGGAAGATCGCTCCTGCCCCGAAAGCCCTCTGGAACACAGGTAAGGCTGGGAAGGCGGCAGGGAGGAAAAAAAGATGGATTTTTGTTACATTTTTTTATTTTCCCCCTCCCCAGAAAAAATCACGATTATATGAAACCGTGAGTGCAGGAACCGCAAATGGGGAAGGGGAAGTGTACTTAATTTATCTATATTGAATTTAAATATGTATTTATAGTAGTGGTTATGGGGATTAGGGTGAAAAAATGATTGTTTTTTGAATTATTAGAGTATTTAAAGTGCGTTTTCTGTAGTATTTGTGTTATAATTCTTTGTATTGCACTGTTAATGTGAAAATTAATAAACATTTAAACAAAACAAAAAAAAAATTTATGCAATGTTGACAAATGCCTATCCATGCATGTTCAAAAAATATATGGAAACAAAAACTGTGAATACAGATGTTCTGGAGATAATTTATTAAACACTGACATATAAAACCATGAAAATTCAATTTAAAAAGTATAATGATAAAAAATACTGTGATAAAAATCCAACCGGACCCTACCTACACGGTCCGTGTTTCGGCGAACACGCCTTCCTCAAGGGTCCAATGGTTTGCAACCTCACATATAAAGAATTGGACTGAAAACAGTCTATTGTCTTTAAACATGTGAGCAAAGAACATCGCAGACAAGCTGAAGTACCTCCACACGCGCTTTAGTCAGGGCTCAAGTGCCTTGATTATACAACTCGACCTGAGCAGTGCTTTTGACCTGGTCGACCACACCATTCTCCTTGAATGCCTGGCTCACATTGGCATCTCCGACCAGGTCCTCAACTGGTTCCAGGGGTTCCTAAGAAATAGATCCTACAAGGTACTCAAGAACAACTCTTTCTCATATAGCTGGGACAACACCTGCAGTGTCCCGCAGGGCTCCCCCCTATCCCCCACTCTGTTCCATATCTACCTGGCCTCCCTAGGTAACCTCCTACATAACCTCAAGCTCAAATTTTTCATCTATGCAGATGACATCACAATAGCCATCCCTCTAACCAGTTTCTCACCAGAACTACTCGACTACATTACAAACATTCTCAATCAGATTGAACTCTGGATGCTATCATTCAGGCTGAAACTAAACCCTGACAAAACAAAATTTTTCCTAGCCACCCCCAAAGACAAAATCAAGGACACTACAATTCAACTGAAAGGAATGACTTTCCCCCTCGAACATACCTTAAAAATTCTGGGAGTCACTCTGGACAAAAATTTATCCTTAGACAATCACACCGACCTCATTGTCAGGAAAAGCTTCTCGGTACTTTGGAAACTCCGCACCGTAAAAAAATACTTCAATGACACCTCTTTCCGCCTACTAGTACAATCTTCCATTCTCAACATTCTAGACTACTGCAATATCATCTACCTGAACTCCACGAAGAAAACTACCAGGAGACTAAAAATGATCCAAAACACCGCCATTCATCTCATCTTTGGCCTGAAGAAATGGGAACATATCACCCCTTTCTACCACCAACTTCACTGGCTGCCATTCGAATCCAGAGTTCTTTTCAAGTTTGCATGCTTCTGCTACAAATCGGTAATTGGTTCATCGCCAAGATACATCAATCCTCACTTTAACCTTTATTGCACCAACAAGAAATCCCGCAGAATTCAGCTGTTCGCCTTCCCTTCGCTAAAACTTTGTCATCTCAAAAGATTCCTAGACAAAACCTTTGCCTTCCAAGCAGCTAAGCTGAACCCAGGGCTAGCCCAAATGATACTCGAGGCCCCCACTTACCTCGGCTTCAGAAAATTACTCAAAACTTACCTATTCAGCAAATAAGACCCTTAATCGTCCCCCCCTCCTGCAATAACACCTCGCCCCTCGCTCTGCTCTTCTCCTCCTTCATGATAGCTTCTCTCTTCCTTATCTTCTATCCTTCCTTCATCATCTGTCAAGTTCGGTTAAATTTGTTGTAAATCTGATAAATTGTTGTAAATCTGCATGTCAACGCGGATCCTAATCTAATTGATGTGAACCGCCTAGAACTCGCTGGGTATGGCGGTATATAAGAATAAAATTATTATTATTATTATTATTATTATTAAGCAACAAGACAGCAGTGGTAAAAAGCCACTGCAGAAATACGAGTAGCACGGTTGGCAGGACCAGTCCAGGAGAAAGAAACACTACAGTAGGCTGTGGTAGCCTTTCTTCTTTCCTTATGGATTCACAGCTCTCATGGTTTTCAGCTCAGCTCAGCCCCAACACTTGAGCTCCCACGGATGTTTATCCTGTACAACCGCTGAAATGGAAAACAGATCACCCTTAGCCTTTCTCTTTTCTTTTTCTTTTTTTTCCACCGTTTTTATTTCATGAGGAGATGAGAGCAACAAGCGTCTTTCTCTTCCATTTTGCTCAATTAAAGACAGATGCCAGGAAATTTCGGATTTAAGACTGAAGTGCAAACATATGGAGAAAACTTTACAGCTTAATTGCTGTCAGCTACGGAAACTTAGATGGTATCAGGAAGATTTCCCTCGCCAAACTCCAACATTTTGTGTGTGGGTGTGTTCGTGTACATAAGATAATCAGCACACATATTCTCATCCTTCATTGTGCCACTGTTGCATTGTTCATTCAGATATATTTTCTTGTTTGTGTACATTTGCTCATGTCTCTTGGCATTATTATAACTTATTGTGAACCTCAATAGGCAAAACAGTGAGGCTTCAGAAAACTTTATTCAGGAACACGAATGCTGTTGAAAAATGTAAAAAAAAGATTGATTCCCAAATCGAAAGAAAACAAGCTGTCTTGCATAATTATTTTCTTTATTTTGAAAGGCATTGTGCTGTTGACTTCTGGTGCAGTGGAAGATTAATTTGCTTTTGGAGAACAGCCTATAAACAGATCCAGTGCAATATATCATCAGCTGCTGGAACTATGCTGTTTCTGTTAGAGAGTACCCTAGGATACTATGGGCCCCATGTATTAAATATTTTCTCATATTTATTTATTGAAAAGGATCTGTAGCCCACGGTATCTCGGATTCCAAGCAGGCTCCAACTTACATACATAATCATAAAAACAAGCATGACAAGACAACAGATAAATAACCATCAAAGAAAACAATAATATACAGAGGGTGCTGAAAAGTTCTCAGCCCAGCCAACCAACTTCCTAAATTCTTAGGTTATTTTGCCACTTGTAGCTGAAAAAAGTGTTATCTTATTTCATCGAGTGCCAATTTGCAGAAACGAAGTTCTGTCTTTTGACATTGTTTCAGATCAATGATTGAACCATATCCATGCCATTCTCTTCTTTGCTGGGCTGAGAACTTTTCAGCACTCCCTCATAATCAAATATCTGTATAAAAAAAATCTCACTATCATCAAATTCAGGGGTTTCAAATGTCAGTCCTTGAGGGCAGCAATCCAGTCAGGTTTTTAGGATTTCCCCAATGAATATGCATGAGATCTATTAGCATACAATGAAAGCAGTGCATGCAAATAGATCTCATGCATATTCATTGGGGAAATCCTGAAAACCCGATTGGATTGCAGCCCTCAAAAAACGACATTTGACACCCCTGAGCTAAATATATCAGCAGAAGAAACAGACCGAGCATCGTTAATTCATATAAGCGTACGCATTTCTTGACTGGTAAAAGGAGGCAAATAGGATGGAAATACTTGCTTAAATAAATATGCTTTCAATTGCTTGCTCCACAGTGAGGTCCTTCCACAGAAGAGATATGAAAAGGAATGTTCTCTAATGTATTAATATTCTTTTTTTTTTTTTTTTTTTAGTTCAATCATTTTTATTGACATTTTAAAGTATACAACAATCAGGTTGTTGGTCATTCCTGTCTGATTGTTATATACTTTAAAATGTATTAATATTCTAATAAATTTTGCCCTTAAAATGAAGAAGGGGGATGCAATCTGAGTGAAAAAAAAATGCATGTAGAGTCATCATCACTTAGGTTTCTATAAACTAATACCAGAATGTTAAATTTAATATGCCAAAAGCAGGAGAACATCTTTAATACCTAAGCCTCTACAAGTCAGTATAGCACAGTGTATCGCAAACTGTGTGACTCCTGAGATTTCAGGTGTGACGCGGCACACTGGGGAGGAGGAGAGGCACCAACGCCGGCTGACTGCCTGCAGGACGTGCCTCTTGCAGCGATCAGCCAGCGCCATTGACTCTCCTTCTCTCCGGCCCTCTTCCCTGCTGCCCCCCCCCCCCCCCAACTGGCATCTCGGGGACCCGTCTGGAGGGCCTTTGCACATGCACAGATGACAATGTGATGTCATCACGGTGACATCTGCGCACTTCCGGATGCCTTAGGCTGTGGCCACTGCATTTAGTGCTCTGCAGCTCGAGAAAGTTTGCGGGACACTGGTATAGCATATGGGTGTAATTCTATAAGGTGGCACCTAGGTTTGGGCAGCAGTAATGCACTTAAATAGCAGTATTCTAGTCATTTGCATGCATTAGTAACATGGCTACAATTTGGATTTTCCGCCATTAATGGTCATGTGCTAACATCAGAATTAGTGTGCAGTCATTAGCATGGGAACCCTTCCTGCCACCTATTTTGGAGGCAGTAAGGGTTCCTGAACTAATCCTGCACTAATTAGTCAGTGTGTACCAATGCCCATATGGTAACCAATTAACGCAGGGCATGCCTAATCTCCACCCCCCAATATGCCCCCAGCATGGTTGATGCATGCTGAGCCCAAATTTAGCATGTGGCACCTAAGCCTATCCCACAACTGTGGATTTTAAGTGGTGGTAAGCACATGTTAGTGCTTACTGCTGCTTGGTAAAAGGACCCTTTAAACTGTGAGCCTACTAGGGATACGGAGGGGAGAGGAGGGAGGTTGCTGAAAAGTTCTCAGCCCAACCATGAAAAGAATGACGTAGCTATGGTTCAATCAACGATCTGAAACAATGTCAAAACATAGAATTTTGTTTCTGCAAATTGCCACTTAACGAAATAAGATGACGCTGTTTTCAGCTACCGTGGCAAAATAACACTCAGAATTTAGGAAGTTGGGCTGAGAACTTTTCAGCACCCACTTGTAGAGAAACTGCCTGAATGCGTTATGTAAACTGCTTTGATTGTATCGTAGAATATACCAGAATCAAATAAATACGCAAGCGCTTGCATGCATAAATGGTCTCTTGTAGAATACTGATTAGTGGAAAGATACAAGCTTTGCTTTGATAGCACGTACTTTGCCAGTGGGCATGCATAAGGGCAGAGTTTAGGCAGAAAACAGTTGGAACACTTCTGTATATATGTAAATTATAGAATGCTCATTATGTTCATGCATACATCTACATGTGGGCATTCACACTGGCTGTGGGGCTGATACATGTTGTCATACCTAGAGAACTGTGAAACCCCCCCCCCCCCAGTAGAATGTTGCCCACATATTAATGGCAAATACCAAAATCTTGTATAACGATGGCTAGCGGTCTAAGTAGAGTTGTTATATAGCTCCAGAAAAAGGAGGACGGATTGAGACATCCATTGAAAGCAACGGAAGTAAAACCCAAATGACTCACTCCGTCCTCCTTTTTCTGGAGCCAAATGGTAACCCTAGGTCTGAGTAATGTTGAACAATAGGAGTAATAGAACTAAACCTTGAAGAATGCCACATTGTAATGAGCAAACCAAGGAGGAGGAAGAGGAAGCGATTACCCACAAAGAGTAGCCCTTCAAGGATATGAGTTAGGTCTGGACACTGCCTGTTATTCTGATCTGGCTAGAAGTCAGTGATCTACCTGGTCAATAGCTGAAGCCAGACCAAAGATATGACCAAGGCTTCCTCCCCTCCAATTATCCAATATAGTCTTAGAACTCTGTCCTGGGTGGAAGCCTGAGTCCTGTGGGTGTAAAACAGTCATATATTCCACATGAGCAGATAATTGGCAAAGGATTATTTTCTCTGCCAATCGGGACAGAAAACAAAAAGAGACTGGCCTGTAATTGACGGGAAAAGCAGGATCAAGGGAAGATTTGTTTTCCAAATGGGACAAACAATTACCATCTTCCAGGAAAAGGGAAACGATCCTGCAATTAAACTCTAACAATTGTGAGCACCAGATGGAGAAGACAGTGTAGAAATCTTAGCTATCTTTAGATGATAATTACAGGAATGTTGTCTCTCTTGGGAAAGGTATAACTGGTGGCCAGTGTATTAGATTTAAAAGCAGCATGGTGAAAGAGTAGCAGGGGCATGGTTTGGGAGGAGCAATCTTTTTGAAACTCTGAAATTTATCAAGACAAATCATTTGAATATCAGTTTCAAAGAGTACAGGCAGACTCTTTGTCCAAAAGTGGTCAAATATTCCCTTTAAAAATATATATTTTTATATTTAGGAAACCCCGATTGGTCTATTGGAGATCCAAACTTTTGGGACTGAATCAAATATTTAATTCATTAAAAAAAAATAAAAAATTTAAGGACATGTCTCTATACTCAGTGATATGAAACTTTCATAGCTCTGTTGTCTTTTTCATCACTGAGTATCTGGCAGTTCCCCATCAAAACTGTACTATGACAGTGTGTCTTCAGGCTGTGAGGACAAGGTCAGAAAAGTGAGTCACTATGATTCACAATACTTACAGAATTCAAAGGGCAGAAACTATGTGGGAAGAAATCAGAAATCATATTATTCTTTTTCTCATAAGCAAGATTCAAAGACTTTATAACCTGCTGTAGTCTGCCTGTCTCGTAGGAGCTGTCCAGACCATGGTACTGAACTGCAGAGAAACACTTTCAAAAACCGTAGGTTTTATTGGACATTACTCGTATTATTTAAAATATGAACTCAGTTCTGATGATGGCCTGCTGTTACTTAACATGCTAGCAGCCTGTTTTGGCAGTTAATTGTACTGTACACATCTGATCTTATGAATTCAAGAGCATGCATGAATGCAAGTTCAAAGGGGAATTCAATCACAGACTGAGAGGGTAAGCATCCATCTTTTCAAGCCTATTCTATATATCTAGAAGCAGGGACTTTAGATCATTTATTATTATATTGCCCATTTATTATGAATTTCTGAAAATCAATTTGGGACCAAATTAATTGTTTATTAGATAACCCAGTGGCATTATCATATGATACTGTGCTATTTGGTATGGCAATGAGAGCAAAAAGTCAGATTTCTACAAACAATAATAAATTATTACTCAAAATGACTGGTGTTGCCATTCAACAAATTACGTATAATTGGAAAGATTGAAGTAGATTAAATTATAATTTCTGATGGAATTCTTTATGTCATGTTTATAAAATGGAGAGATTTATTGCAATACAGCGGGGATGTTTCAGGAAATTTCAAGATGTGTGGAAGCCATTAACAAAATATTGTACTGTTTAGATGAAATTGTTTCCCTTAAATTTACAAGTTCAATAGTGAGGGGGGAGGGCGGGTTATTTTACTATTACATATTCTATAAGATATTTGATTATATGGTAGGAAAGAGCGGGAAGGGGGGGGTGATAAGAGTTTATGTTTTGTACCAATGATGATTATTGGTGATGTATTTATTGTTAATTTGTTTGAATATATGTCAGACTTATTGTAAGTTTGAAAATGAATAAATAATTTTTTTTAAAAAAGCCTATTCTCTATAGAAAAATAGGCACTTACATTTTTTTTTATATAATGCTAGCACAAGTGGCAGAAAACACACTTACATTGAAGGCACCGTCACATTGGCCCAATAGTTGGTGTAAATGTCCTTGCCTAGATGTTAGCCAGGATATGTGTAAATGATAGAATACTATAAGTTATATATTACACACCTTATCCATGCTCCACTGAAAGTCCGCCAATGTGTGTGCCCACTTGCAAAGTATGTGCCATTAAATCATAGCATACACTTTTCCTCTATTTGGTATTCTATAAAAGGTCATTAATATGAATAGGTGACCATTTATACACATTTCTGCCACCTGTTAGTATTTGGAACATGTGGTAACTCAATTTATTGTGCAGCATTAGCAATATTCACATATTAAAAGTACATATCATAAAGCAGAACTGCATCATATGTGAATGCATGCAAACTAGCTAATTAATATTAAAACACAGTACCATAATAGCTATTTAGCTCCTCCCCATGTCCTCATTAAAATAAGGAATTACTCCATATGCTGCAGAAACCCAACCCAACTAGGTACAGCTCCAAGTGCAGGGGTATTCAATTTTGGTTTTTAAGGGCCGTAACCCAGTGAGGTTTTCAGGATTTCTCCAATGAATAGTCATACTCAACAAAAAAAGAGCTATAGCTACAAACGATTCATAATTTCATACATATTTATTATAATATTATGTTGCACCATCACATTTTAATTTTTTCCCAATATCATCATTCTATATAATACATACATGCATACAATCAGAGTGAAAAATCTGTATTGGATTCCTTCTGCAGCATGTGGGTATGGAGAAATAACCCAGCTGTCTAGAATGTCTCACCTATTGCACTAGAATACCAATTTTAATCTTGAACTACAATCAAAGCAAATTAATCCATATGTCTGCATTTTTGTAATATCTGCCATCTAAGGTGTATGGTGACATATTTTCTTAGCTCTTTTCAACCCAGTTAGCAGTGATTAAGCCCTGTGTTTATAGGGTAACTCCCTTGTCTAGGTTTTAGTCAAAATATGCAGGGAAGATGATGCATGATCTCGCTTTTACTTTGCAGAAGTAAGGATGGGGTCTTTTTCAACAAGATCAAAATTTAAAGGCACTCTCACTTGTTTATATTCAGATAGAAAGTCAGTGAAT
Source organism: Geotrypetes seraphini (assembly GCF_902459505.1). Lineage (NCBI taxonomy): Eukaryota > Metazoa > Chordata > Amphibia > Gymnophiona > Dermophiidae > Geotrypetes > Geotrypetes seraphini. Next base: position 184,281,186 of record NC_047087.1, read on the forward strand.
TTGTCAATGTGTGGAGATTAACCAGGTCTAACCATATTTTATTACTGTTAAACCTAGCTAATCCCCTTTAAGTAAATTTTATAAGTTCATAAAAGCTTCCTGGCACAGTACAGTGTACCTTGGCTCATAAAACACACGGTGCTCAATATTTCTTTCAGTTCAATTTATTATTTCACTGGAGCAAATGCTTCTAAAAATCTTTGGTATATTAAAGATTTTCTTTTATTGGTTAAAAGAAGCTATTACAAACCTAGGAAACACTTTTTTTTTTTTTTTTTTATTAAACAGGAAATGAGGAGAATAGAAAACAGTGCCAAACTTGATATAGAACAGTGAAAAAGGAAAGCCAAAAAATAATTTGAAAAAAAAGTTTGCTGAATAGTCAAAAGTTATAAAATGAAAACATTTTTAGGTACATCAACAATAGGAAGTCTGCCAGGCAGTCAGCTGAACCATGAGATAGCCTGGGCGTTAAAAAGCTGCTTAGAGAAGACAATGAAGTAACAGACAAATTAATGTTGTTGTTGGTTTTTTTTTTTTTTATACTGAACTGTGATAAAATTTGCCATGAGCATACCTTAGTAACAGTAAATGCAAAGCCTGTACAGTAAATGAAGAGGGTAAGCCCTGTATTTACCTCCCTTTTACAAAACTGTAGCGCGGTTTATAGCACCGACTGTGGCGGTAACAGCTCCTAGAATTCCTATGAGTGTCGTAGCTGTTATCACTGCGGCCGGCATTAAAAGATACAAAATTGTTTTGTAAAAGGGGGGGGGGGGGTTAATGCACAGATAGTTAACTTATAATTACCATGGTACATAACTGGGTTGATAGCGCAGGCCTTCCTCGCAGTCAGCCTGAGCATGTTACACAATGCCTGCATGTCAGCTTTCACCATCCCAGATCACCACCAATTGACAAGTTTAACCCTACCCCCACGGCACCCAATGAAAAGTCCACTGAAACCTCTGAGGACAAAGCCACTCCCCCCCCCCCCCCTCTAACCAAGCCCCTCTCAATCCTGGACCTTCCCCCCATGCCCCCATCCACCTCAAGGACTTACATGGAGGCAAGATCTGGTGATCCAATGGCAAAAAAAAGGATCAGTCTTCCTCCTTTGCTGACCCTTCCAGTGCCAGGCTCAGTCACCATGGTCAAATGCACTACCAATCTTCAGTGCTCATAGTTCATATTAGTGTTTCCCCTCTCACCCTCACCCTCCTCCCCACTACCCAGGAGGTCCAGAGCAGTGGTCTCAAACTCAAACCCTTTGCAGGGCCACATTTTGGATTTGTAGGTACTTGGAGGACCACAAAAAAAAAAAAAGTTAATGTCTTATTAAAGAAATTACAATTTTGCATGAGGTAAAACCCTTTATAGTTTATAAATCTCCCCCTCCCCCCCCGAAGGCCTGCATATTTCCCCTTCTTTGCAGCGTCCTTTAGCTTCCCCCTGGCCTCCCGGTCTTAGTTTCAGCTAATTAACACAGCCTGCAGAAAGGATCGCCAATGCTGTAGCTTTCCTTGCAGGTGCCATTGGCCTCCGAAGCACGTTCCCTCTGTCACAGTCCTGCCCCCTCCTCTGATATCAGGGGCAGTATCGCGGCAGAGGGAATGTGCTGCTGAGGATGACGGCAGCCTGCAAGGATCGCTACAGCACCGACAATCCTCTCTGCAGGCTGCGGTAATTATCTGAAAGTAAGAGCGGGAGGCCAGGGGGAAAGCCGGAGGACGCTGCAAAGAGCGGGCAGCACTAGTACAGACAGCACTAGTACAGACTGCGGGCCACAAAATAGTACTCGGTGGACCACATGTGGCCCCCCGGGCTGCGAGTTTGAGACCACTAGTCCAGAGGAACCTGTATTACTTTGGGCACCTCCACTTCTATTCAGCTAAGGAGGATAGGACAAACCTTCATTACCACCACACACAAAAATACAAATCTTCATTCCAGTGCCATGCGTGGCCAGCCACTTGGTCCTCTCCAAATTTAGCCTCTACAGTAACCTTCTAAAGTAAGGGTAGACTCTTAGGTGCTGACCTGTTTTGATTCACTATAGTTTCCACTCTGTTAGGCTCCTATGCACAGAGTCCAAACCAAAAGAGAATGTGCCAGAGTAAAGAAATCCAACAAACCAAATCAGCCTATACATCAAGCAAAAATCAGTAACCTAGTCAGCTGCCATACTAATTGAAGGCCTTTAAACCCCCACCTGTGTGGGGTTGAATAAAAGAAACAGAGCCAGTTTAGGACTATTTCACAGCAGGGCCAAAAGTGATACCCTTGATGAGACACTGAAGCAAACCTACCTGCCACCTTTTAAACCCAAAGCAAATGTGCCAAAAGGGAAATATTTCTGCCAGCTCATGTCAAGGTAGAAAAGGGGCAGAAATAACAGTATGTGTAATTCAATTCCCCAGGTTTGTCTTTCCTGCAAGGACAGCCACTGTGGCTTATCACCAGAGCCAGTGCATTCCTAAATACATATCAACCTTGCTGCCCTGTAATCAACCTTTAAATTGGGCAAAGCAACCTCTCAACTCCATCCCCCAATCTCATGAAGAACCAGATGGTAATCAGCTTAATCCTTGGGGTCTTGCTGTGATAAGACAAAGCTTAACATCTTCTCATGGAGGCCCTTAAGAACAGAGCAAGGAACATCACAAAATAGAATCTGGAACAAGTAAAGCAACTAATGACACTACGTTCATCTTGACAATTAAACCCTCCCAAACTACAACACAAGCAAATCTTTCTAACTACAAAGGTCTTATTGCAGCCTCTGCAAAACTGGTGGGTAATTTACTTGAAAGAGAGTGCTAGGGGTTGGGCTGTAGATGCACACTTAGATATATTAGCCTGCTTCTAGCCATTTTGAACCCAGGCAAGGCCCTGGGGACCACAAAGCCCTTTCCAAGTACTTCTGATTTACCCATATTTTCCTAGTATCCAGAAAGAACAGGGTAGTGATCAATACGCAAATCAGCTTAAGCAGGGCATGATTAATTCTTCGAGGGCCCCTAGGCACACAAGTACACTGGGCCCCCTAGCCCCGACCCCACCCCACCCACAAACTAAACCCCTTTTTTTTTTTTTTTTTTACAAAAGCACGGAAGAGGTTTTTAGCTCTGGCTGTTGGGCTGAATGTTCTGCGCTGTTCTGACGATCATAAGAATTCTATGACCATCGGAGCAGTGCAGAGCATTCAGCATGCTGGCTTGTGCTACAAACCGAAGAAACGGTGCATATCCCCCAATACTGAACAAAATATAAAGATAGCAGATATAAATTTGAAAAAGAGAAATAACAAATTACTTTACAAATTAAATAAAAATAAAACAAAAAATGGAAAACATGCAATACCATTTTATTAAACTAATACATTTTTAAAATTAGCTTTCAGAGGTCAAAACCTCTTTCCTTAGGTCAGTAAAGTATACTGCTGTTACAGTATCCTGTCCTGACCTGAGGAAGAATTTGGTCTCTGAAAGTTAATCAAAAATGTATAAAAATTAGTCCAATAAAAGGATCACTATTTCTATTTCTAAACATTTATCAACACAGCTACAATACTACTTTATCCTAAAGCAAAAAAATATAAAATAGAATTTTTTTTTTCTACCTTTGTCATGTGGTTTCTGCTTTCCTCATCTTCTTGTCATTCTCTTCCTCTGCCATCTCTGCTCCTGCCCCCTCCCCCCTTGATCTGGCATTCCTCACCTTCCCTCTGTTCCCCTCATAGTCTGGCATCTCTCTCCCTCCATCTCTCCTTCCCTCCCCCCCCTGTGGTTTTTAGCATCTCTCTATCTTCTCATTTCCTTCACTAGGATCTGATATCTCTGTGTCTTTCCCCGTTATTTGGCATCTCTCTCCTCTCTCTTCTCTTCCCTGTCTTCTCTGGCCTTCCTTCTCTATTTTCTGCCTCTGTCTAAATTAAATTCTTTCTTACTATTCAGCCCTCAGTTTCCCTCTTTTCACTGTGTCTACTCACAGCTTGCCATGCCTTTCCTTCTCCTCCACTATTTCACTAACTATCTTCTCCCCCCCCCCCCCCATCCAGCATGTGGAAAAGCAGCAGCAGTGGTGAGGAGGTGAGGGCTGGGCACAAATTCTCCCTACTTCCATCATCAGTCCTGCCCCTTTCTTCCCACATCCATCATCTGCCCTGCTCCCTTCTCCCTCCCTTCTCCCCACTTCCATCAACTGCCCTGTCCCTTTCTTCCCATATCCATCATCTGCCCTGCCCCCTTCTCTCCCTCCCTCCACCCCAGGCCCATCTCACCACTCACCTTTCACTCTGATTTTTTTTTTTTTTTTTTAAGAATGGTGATGCCCCCCATGCATCGATCGGCAACACGGACTCCCCCCATCGACGGACCGATCGGCGATGGACCTCCACCCCCCCATCGATAGAAAGTATGACAAGCAAGCAATGCGGGTAATAAAGGCAACAGGAACTGTAATTTTGCAAGCGGTGTTTCTAGCCCAAAGCTTCCTGTTTACGCCTGGGCGTGTCAGAGGGAAGCTTTGGGCATGCAGCACCGCTTGCAAAATTACAGTTCCCATTGCCTTTCTTACCCACGTTGCTTCCTTGTCATATTTTCTGTTGGGGTGTCATATTTTCTGTTGGGAGGGCCCCCCTGACCATTTTGGGCCCTAGACATGTGCCTACTGGGCCTATTGGTTAATCCAGCCCTGAGCTTAAGAGCTGACTGAGTTACATCAATTAGGTAAATCTAAATGTCATGTACATATAAAGAGGTTTTGTCTTAATCCTTTCCCCTCTTGAACCCCTGAAACCTAGGACTCAGCCTATGCACAAAGGCATAAAACACACCCTGCATTTAATGAACATCGCTAAACCAGTTTTAACAGGTTTAATGACAAAGTATTGCATTAGACAATGATATGGAGACTGTTTACCGCGGTAAACCGTGGTCACCACAGTAAATCTGCAGTAATGGGGACATTTGCAACTGATTTACCGCAGGAATGGGGACAAGACCTTTCACCGCCACGTGGAAGCGGTGAAAAGTCTTGCTCCTGTGGTAAAAAAAAAATTGCACCCATGTCAGTCTTGCCATTTCCTCCCCAACTCCTCTTACACCTATTTTACCTTCAGGAGCCAGCCATGACACAATGAAGACAGAAGGAACCCTAAACCAAAGCTTGAGACCAATGTGATTTGAAGAATAAAATTACCAGACAACAAAAAGTAGAAAAAATTAATTTATTTTATATTTTGTGATTAGAATATTTCAGATTTGAAATATGTATCCTTCTAGAGCTGGTATTAGACATAACTGGGGACCGCAAAGCCCTGGCTTTGCTTCTTTAGCTTCCAGCTGGCTTAGGGCTCTCTTTCTCTCTCACCAGGGGGAAGTTGCCCTAGTTGCTCTCCCCTAACACTATTCCTGTCATGTGTGCCACTGGTATTCTGTTTGATTTTTCTATGTGCAAACAAACCAAAACTGCAGACTTGTACACGGTGCAGGCAAATTTTATTTTGACAAATAAATCTTAACTAAAAACCTTTTACCAGACGGGGGAGCCAACACGGTCCGTGTTTCGGACAACCTTCATCAGGGGTCCATGGTAATAAAGGTAAAAAGAAAAATATCACAAAAAGAAGCCTGGAAAAATAGCGTTTGGTAGCACACCAGTGAATCTCCGAAATGCACTACAAGTTCGTCACAAGTTCGTCTTTACTGTGACGAACTTGTAGTGCATTTCGGAGAGTCACTGGTGTGCTACCAAACGCTATTTTTCCAGGCTTCTTTTTGTGATATTTTTCTTTTTACCTTTATTACCATGGACCCCTGATGAAGGTTGTCCGAAACACGGACCGTGTTGGGTCCCCCGTCTGGTAAAAGGTTTTTAGTTAAGATTTATTTGTCAAAATAAAATTTGCCTGCACCGTGTACAAGTCTGCAGTTTTGGTTTGTTTGCTCTGGTCTGTTTTTTCACTGCAGACGAAGTTGGACCTCTGGTTCTTTTGTTGTTTTGTTGCTTTGATTTTTCTATGTAACATTCTGTAGTAATTTGGTTATTCAGTTTCCACAATAGTGGAGGGGATATTTGTGAAAGGGAGGGGAGACATGGGTTTTGTTGATTCTTGCTCGATATTATTTGTGTTTATAAAATGCCAATTGTACAGAATAGTCTCTTTTTATACTTTAATAAAATAAGTTCAGTACAAAATCATAACTATTTGAGGCTTGTGTGGATGGGATCTGAAAGTTTGCAGGGTGAGGACGAGGACGGAAACTGAGCTTGCGGGGATGGGGCAGGGTTGGGGCCTGAGCTCGTGGGGACAGGGCAGGGACGGATGAGCTCGCGGGGATGGGACGGGAATAGGGATAAATATTTTCCCCATATCATTCTCTATATAGCATCTATCGATGCACAAAACAGCAAATTGCAGTGCTTTCTATGGTTTGTAGCAGCCTCTGATAATCGTATGTACATACATTACAATGCGCTCATCAATTTTAAAATGAGCACTCCGATCAATGCCCACATGATGAAAAATGAATCGCTATTTTTTTAACCCTCCAAAATCTTCGACAGGTCTGAACAGCACTTTTTTAAAAAATGGGCTTAGATATTGTGAATGTTATGCACAATTTTTGTCTCCATTAACAGTGACAAAAAACCCCTCTTGCCGGGATCCCCCTCTTATGATGGCCAACACCACCTGTACTTATACAAAAAAAAAAAAAATCTGCAGGAAGGAAGCCCACTCCTTCCTGCCACTGGGGCCTCCTATGAACTTTCAACATACCCAACAACCCCGCCTCCCCCCCGATAATATCTTTCTGTCTGATAATGCCAGGATTGGACTTGTGTAAGAGGACTTGCAGTCAGATAACTGGATTGTCTTTTAAACATGGGTATAGAAAAGAGCTGACCCAGTGTAGTGGATGAACAGGAAAATAAGGCCTGGATTCTCCAAACAACAATTTGGAAGGTGCTGGTAGACACCCAAATGGTGCCTAAGTTAGGTGTTTTAATTGGCCATTAACAGTGCAGTAATTGACAACATCATTAAAAAAAACAATTAAAAACTGTGAGGTTAAGAAAAAAAAAGTAGACACCATAAGGCACCTACATAAAAAGGCGCTTGAATCGCATCTATGCAGATGCTTACTAGTGCCAAATGTCAAAAGAGGTGTGGTTATGGAAGGGGGTTGATTTTCGGTGAGCTGAGCATGATTCTACATCAGATAGGTGCCAGAAATATAGGTCTTTAAAACCCCGGCCTACATTTCTAGTGCCTATCTTCAACGCAGACTGCGATTCTCAAAACAGCGCTGTAGTTTCAACTCTGGCCAATTCCAGCACCGTTTTGAGAATCTGGGCCTTAGTGCCTTGTAAATGTTGGAAATGCTCTTTGATGCCAGCAATGATGGACAAATCTGTTGCAGTTAACAATAAGATGCTGGTATCTGCTCTTTTCTTCCAACTTTGTGGTCATTGGGGTCAATAAGATATTTCGAGCCAAATATCTTCCTTCAAAGACATCAAATATAAAAGCACCAGGGCAAGAATGTTCTCAGTAATGGCCCCGATGTGGTGGAATGCTCTACTGAAGGAATTAAAGCTAGAAAAGAACACCGGAAAACTCAAGAAAGGGATAAAGACTATCCTTTTCTCAAACTACTTCAACTGAAATTATGAGGTTGAGAGAGAAAACTAGAATTTTCAGGGATGCATATAAATAGATTATATTTAGTAGAAATGGCCAACCTCCTTAGGAGGTGTGTAAAAATAGTGTATAGAGTATTTAGCTGCAATAGTAAAGCTAGTCTTGCATGTGTATATACGTAGGACAATTGATTTGGTATAAACATTTGTATATAAGTAGGATGAAGGAAAGAAATCATGGAGAGTCGATGTCCAGGATGAAGGCTTTATTCAAACAAATAAATAATCCACATTAAAATGTCTAGGGCCTGAACCTCTGGTGAAACATATGGACCCAACACGGTCTGTGTTTTGACAGTATAGACTTCTTCAGGGGTCCCTATTTGGTCCTAAATGCAGGCATGTAGATCAAATAATGAACGTAAAGTCTCAACGCAGTAGAGATGTTTTATTAGCCTTGAAAGACTTAATGGCCTCAACAATCTCGGACTCAGAAATCTGAACCTCTAAACTGCTTCTTTCCTTCTGCAATAAATGAGGAACCTGAATATAAGATAATTTTTTCACATCTACCAGCAATCCTACACTGTCAGACTAAAATACCCCTCTATTTCATAAGCAACTTGCCCTGACAATATTTAATTCCATGAATTTGCTACCTAGCTCTCTTATCTTTCAAATATGAGGTCAAAACCTTATCAGAATTTGGTTGGGCAGAGAACTTATCAGCACACACTCGTAAAGTCACCCTAGCATTAATATTATCAGAGGAAGATTCTAAGAAATTGGTCAAATCCAATTTTATTCACATCTCATCAAATCCTCCCTCAGGATGTGTATCTTGAACTTTTGCATCAAACAAATAATAACATTTAGAGATAAGTATTTCTGAAAGAGATTAAAAAATATTGCTGTGAGGTTTTGCAAACAATTCAGTTACTCAAAGTAATCTATACTGAGGAAAATTCACAAATAATGGCTCCTAGCTGTCTATTCTCAAGGATTTCTAACAATGCAGAAATAAATAATCTTTCATGTTAGAGGCTAGCATTTTGTAAATCTGTCTCTATTGATCCTTCTAATTGTACTAGGTAAGTTTTAATTGAAAGTTATCTTCTTATTATGATCCTCAAGTTTAGCAATAGGGAAGGGCTGTTGTGTACAATGACATATCCTATGTCATTGCAGGTCTTTAAACAGCAAAAATGAGTAGAAAAACCCCACACTTTTTTTTGTTTGCCAATTATAGTGTGCATATTCTTTTGAAAGAGATCACACTATTTGGAAAGAGGGAGCACTGTGCATGTTACCAGGAAAGGAGTGAGCCATGTTTCAGAAAGACTGCACCTTTTTCCAAATACTGTACCATATATATTCAAATATAAACTGAGATTTTAGGGGCCCAAAAATGGCTCAAAAATGGAGGTCTCAGTTTATCCCATCTTGTACCCACCGCGCGCCTCCATTACTGCCCTGGTAGTCCAGTGGTGCGGGAAGCCAGAGCTGCCGTAAATCCCTCCCAGCGAATTTGTGCAAATAGCCTGTCCCATCCCTTCCTTCCCTTCCCGGTCCCCCTGTAGGTCTACTTTAGGTCCCCAGTGGTCCAGTGGTGAGACAGGGCAGGAGCGATCCCTTTACGCTTCTGCCTGCCAGGCTCCATTGTGAAAAAATGACTGCTGTGAGATCCCAGGCAAACTTCGCGAGACTGCGAGTTAGATTGGAGGAATATTGATTATCAATATGTTATATTGTGTGCCCTCAACTCTGGAATGTTCTGCCATTGAGAGTAAGGGAAATATTTAAAAAGGAGCTTAAAGCAATTTTATTTCAACAGGCGTATGAAGGAGTCTGATATGTTGATGTGGAAACACGATTTATAGGTTTAATGTGTAACTGTCTTGTATGATGTATATTTGATTGTATATGTAGACAATTGTAGACAGTTCATAGACAAAACCGCGGAAGACAAAGGCGCGTGCCGACAACTGAGCGCAAGATGGTGGTGCGCGCCGAAGAAAATGACAGTTTTTAGGGGCTCCGATGGGGGGTTTTGTTGGGGAGCCCCCCCACTTTACTTAATACAGATCATGGCGGCGTTGTGGGTGGTTTGGGGGGTTTGGGTGTGGGTGGTTTTTTAGGGAAAAAGTGAAGTTTTCAGTAAAATGTGGGGGGTTACAACCCCCCAAACCCCCCACAATGCCCCCACAACTCGGCGCGATCTGTATAAAGTAAAGTGGGGGGGTTCCCCCACACACACCCCCGTCGAAGCCCCTAAAAACAGTTATTTTCTTCGGCGCACGCCTCCGCACTGCGCTCAGTTGTCGGCGTGCGCCTTTGTCTTCTGCGGTTTTGACCTGACACCATTGTAGACATTTGGGATTGAGCAGACGACATCACCATTCTCCTTCCGTTCAATCATCCAGTACCATCCATGGCAGACACAATACACAGAACACTTGAAACAATAGCAACATGGATGAAAGACCACAAACTAAAACTAAATCTGGACAAAACAAACTTCATCCTACTTGAAAATAACAAAACCCCAACCGTAACAAACCTTGTCATAAACTCTACAACATACCACATCCAATCCACTTTAAAACTCCTGGGAGTGCTAATAGACAGAGGCTGTACAATGCAGCCACAAATCAACAAAACAATAAAAAAAATCATTCGCGGTCATGAGAAACCTGAGGCAAGTCAGAAAATTCTTCAACAGAAAAAAATTCCAACTCTTGGTACAATCCCTAATCCTAGGTCTAATAGACTACAACAACATATTATATCTCCTATGCACAGCAACCATGATAAAACAATTACAAACAATACAAAACACAGCCCTAAGACTGGTCTCACTGAAGAAATATGACCATATCACAGAGGCATACCATGACTCACATTGGCTCCCAATACACGTGAGAATACACTTCAAATTTTACTGCCTACTATTTAAAGCAATAAATGGAGACAGCCCAGCCCAGCTCTCTTTAAAGGAATATCATTAAATGAAATTAAACATCTCCAAATTATTCAAAATGTCTCCATTAAACTCATAACTAAATCTAGAAAATTTGACCACGTTACACCTCTTCTGAAAAATGCGCATTGGCTCCCAGTTATTCATCGGATAACTTATAAACTCTGTTTGCTTACCTTTAAAACTCTTCTCAACAAAACCCCAGCATTTATATATAAATCATTAATTCCGTATCATCCAAACAGAACTTTAAGATCCAATGAACAACATTTATTAACTATTCCTTCGCTTAAGATTATTAATACTAGACGGCAGTTTATTTTTTCAGTGACTGCCCCACAGACTTGGAATTCCCTTCCAATTTATTTGCGAAAGGAGAAGGATCTAGGAAAATTTAAAAGTAATCTAAAAACTTTTCTCTTTAAAGATGCCTTCAGTGCTTAATACACTAATCCTTAGGCCATAGACTATACTGTACTAAACTATGCTTTTACTTGTCTTCCTCTTGTATTTTTCCTCTGTATTGCTTTACTATATCGAATTGTATTTCACAATCCCTTCTTACCTTATGTTTCCAAAATGATGTTTTAGTTTTTAACCCAATGTTATTACTTAAAGTATGTATTGTATTGTTTTTGTTCGGTTTTTTTTTGTTTGTTTTTTTTTAATGAATGTATTTTAAACTGTTCATCGCTTTGAAATATGATTAAGCGATTAATCAAGAGAATTATTAAACTTGAAACTTGGAACAATCGACTAGCTCAATCCACCTCAACCAGACATAGGAGAACTCACGCACCATTCAAACACCCTCCAACCAAAAACGTCAAAAGAAAAAAAACTGTATGACAACCTCCTAGCCACTCGAGTTGCAACACTCAACCCACAACTCTACAACATATTGACCACGACCACAGACTACAAAACCTTCAAAAAAGAAATAAAAACCCTTCTATTAATAAAACACATAAAACCAAACTAACACAATCAGAAATATCCCAAGCATCACCTGCATCCCCTGCAACTGCTACATATGAACTTCCAATATCATGACAACTCAGATGTAATCCTTAACAACTCAAAGAAATGTACAAACTACTCCCTAAATACTTCTAATTTCCGGACAATCCATTTGTAATCCGCCTTGAACCGCAAGGTAATGGTGGAATAGAAATCCTTAATGTAATGTAAATAAATAAATAGATGCCACAGCAATTACCAGTGCTGTAATTTATAGATCTTTGACCTTTGAATAAACCCTTCCTCCCTCAGATCAAATTCAGCATGAATTCACATAGATGGATAGAGGGGCATAATCAAAAGCAGTGTCTTAAGTCTGATTTGGATGTATGGCGCTAGATGCCCAAAGTCAGCAGGTCTATCTATGACTGCTATGACTTAACCAGTCAGCCAATGAATATATCAGCATAGCCGGCTATGTCAACCATGGCTAAATATAGACCTGCGGTCTAAAAATTGATCACGTGTTTCCAGTTGCAGAAGCCAGAACATTTGGGGCTCGATATTCAGCCCAAGCGTTTTGTCAACCGTTGCCAGCATTATGCCCATAAATTCAATGCCAGGCCAGTTAAATGTGAAATTCAGCACTTAACCAGCTATGGTGAACCACATAAAGATAGGACTGATTTATGTGATCCTATTGTACTGGGTAGGTTAAGTGCTGAATATCGATACTTTACTGGCCAAGTGTTGACTCTGCGACTGGAACACCCCCATAATACCAAATTCGCATTGGGCATTAACCAGTCATTTTCAGCAGCACTATCCAATTAAGTGCTGCTGAATATGTACGATTTAAAATTATTAAAATGTGTTTGATCGCTTTACATAAAATTCTAAGCGATTTAGAATAAAAATGAGGGGGAAGCAAGTAATCATATAAAAACATGATAAAAGACATAGATGTAAAACACGAACTGGAACATGAGGAAAGGGAAGATTTAAACATCCAAGCAGTGTCGTAGCGAGGGTGGGATGTGCCCAGGGCATTGACACACCCTGCCCTCTTCTCTGCTCCCCCCTCCCTGCTGCATGTATGCACCTCTTCCCTTCCCCCGTACCTCTTTAACTTTGCCAGCAGGAGCAGTATTGCCAACCTGCTGCCTGTGCTGACTTTGGCTCTCCTTGTGATATCACTTCCAGGTCCTGCAACCAAGGAGACCAGCAGTTTGGAGATGCTGCTCACGCCAGTGAAGAGTTAGAGATAAGGAGGGGAGAGATGCATGTGCATGGTAAGGGAATGACTGGGCAGGAGAGGAAGACAGGTGCCGGTGCCCCCATCATGAAGCCGCCCAGGGCGGTCTGCCCACCTTACTATGCCACTGCATCCAGGAGCCATTTCTCGCCAGTTAACCTATTTTGAATATTGACCCCTACATTATGAGAATTTATTTACTGACTTTTTGAAAAAAATTCACCCAAGGCAGTGTAAAGGAAGAATAACCTGGGCTTAAGCAATAGGTCATTACAGCAATAAAAATAAGTCACATAAAAGAATACTTAATACTAAAGTATGTTACTTACAGTGTCAACAAAGTATACATTAAAATGCTTAGAGGGGAAGTTATTAAAGTAAGTAAAAGATCAAAGGAACATAACAATTGCCATACTGGGACATACCGAAGGTCCATCAAGCCCAGTATCCTGTTTCCAATAGTGACCATCCCAGGTTCCAAGTACCTAGCTTGATCCCAAGTAGTAAAACAGATTTTATGCTGCTTATCCTAGGCATAAGCAGTGGATTTCCCCAAGCCATCTCAATTATGGCCCATTCTTTCAGGAAATTGGCCAAACCTTTTTTAAACCCTGCTAAGCTAACTGATTTTTCACCGCATTCTCCAGAAACAAATTCCAGAGTTTAATTGCATATTGTGTAAAGAAATATTTTCTCTGGTTTGTTTAAAATCTACTACTTAGTAGCTTTATTGCATGCCCCCTAGTCCTAGAATTCTTGGAAAGAGTAAACAAGCAATTCACATCTACCTTTTCCACTCCACTCAATATTTTATAGACATCTATCATATCACCCCTGAGCCATCTCTTCTCTAAGCTGAAGATCCCTAACCACTTTAGCCTTTCCTCAAAGGGAAGTCATCCCATCCCTTTTATAATTTTTGTCACCCTTCTCTGTACCTTTTCTAATTCCACTATATCTTTTTTTGAGATGCGACAACAAGAACTGTACACAGCATTCGAGGTGCAGCTGTACCATAGAGCGATACATGGGCATTATAATATTTTCATTTTTGTTTTCCATTCTTTCCTGATTTCTAACATTCTATTTACTTTCTTAGCCATCGCCTGGAGAGAAGCATCAGACTCAGTTTTGGAACTGGATCAAAGGGCCTCCTCTAACAAAGTTATTCCAGGTCCTGATTTTAAAGTCCAAACCTATAATCACTTGACTCTCCTCCCTTAATCCTAAATTCACATAACAATCTGTTTTTCAAAAAGGATAAGACGACCATTTCACTTATCTAACTGTGCAAACTCCAGTGCTGATGAGAGAAGGAGTGTGTGGTGCAGTGGTTGGAGCTACAGCCTCAGCACCCTGGGGTTGTGGGTTCAAACCCTGCGCTGCTCCTTGTGACCCTGGGCAAGTCACCCAGTCCTCCATAGCCCCAGGTACATTAGATAGATTGTGACAGAGAGGGAAAAATACTCAAGTGCCTGATTGTAAAACCGCTTAGGCAACCTTGATAGGTGGTATATAAAAACCTAATAAACTTGATAATGCTCCTGACGCTTGTCAGTTGACTAATAGGTTTTACCGACCAAGGGCTCCTTTTACTAAACAGCATTTTAGTGCACGCTAAACCCGTGCTATGCGGCTAGAACTAACGCCAACTCAATGCTGGCATTAGGGTCTAGCGCGTGCGGCAAATTCAAAACCAGCATCGCAGCTTAGTAAAAGGAGCCCCAAGTGTTTTAGCTACCAAAACCTGATTTGGAGGATTCATACCACCAAAATCTGAAAAATATGATACCCCAATTAGATTTTACTTAAATATCCCTTCTTTACTGCACCCGAACTATAGCTATATAATGCAAGGTTCTGTGTTAGGAGTCGCTGCCCAAGAAAAGGACACATTAACACTATACGCACTCACATCTTTTCTGTTACGGCCCCTACCATTTGGAATTCAGCACCAAATTATATAAGAGAAATTACATCCCTTGATAAATTTAAAAATAACTTGAAGGCTTTTCTGTTTAAAGATGCATTTGGTGTAGAATAGTCCTTCTAAGGACGGAACTGGAAATCTGTTCCTTGCCATTTTTTTAATCATTTTAGCTTATTTTACATTATTCTAGACTATTTATATTTTGTTCCCCTTCCTTTTGTTTTGGTCCCTCTCCCCCTCTTTCTCTTTATAAAATTGTATTTTTGTCCTTTTCCATCTTGTATCGTTAAGTTAATGTTTGTCAGTGCGTTTGATTGTTTGTAGCATTGTTTGTAATTTGTTTTTAAAGTACGTTCTTATTATACTTTGTTTTTATATTATGTAAAACTGCTTTGAATTTTAATAAGGCAGTATATCGAATTTTTAAGTAAACCTGAAAAATGATTGTTGAGGATACGTTGAAGCCCTCAGCTCAGTGTACAGCGGCAGCTAAGCAAGTAAATAGAATATTAGAAATTGTAAGGAAAGGAATGGAAAACAAAGATGAAAATGTTATAATGCCCTTGTATCGCTCTATGGTAAGGCTGCAACTTGAATACTGTGTGCGGTTCTGGTCGCCATATCTCAAAAAAGATATAGCGGAATTAGAAAAGGTAGAAAGAAGGGTGACAAAAATGATAAAATGAATAGGACAGTATGCCCTGCCCACGCTGTGCCAAGACTCTTCTCAATCTATGGGCCATCGCATTCAGGTGTCTTTATATACAATAATAAATAGCTGAATACTGGTATTTATACATGTACACAGTGCCATCTTTGCAGGGGTACTGGCACTGGCACCTCTCCTCCTCTCTGCCATCCCCACATACCTCTTTAAATGTTCACCAGCACCAGCAGGTGGAAGATATTGCTCATGTCGGCAAAATTTTCAAGAGGTACACGGGGGAGGGGCACTGAAGTGGCGGGGAAGAGTGGGGGGGGGTGCATGGCGCAGCGATGCCAGACATCACCACCCCGGGCATCAACCTCCCTCACTATGTCACTTGTTGTTTGCTCATTTACTCATATAAGCAATCATGATGCCTAACTATAAGCACGCTGTTTTAGAACCACCCTCTACTCGCAGAGTTTCCACGAGTTGTCAAATGTTAACATATTACAAACAATGCCACATGAAGCAGGAGATAAATCAAACAAATATAACTCTGGCATCATTTATTTTTACAATCCTATTTCATATTTGCCTCCTAGGTAGGAGGTGGTGGACAGAGAAATGAAGATCTTCACCAATGCCTTCTGAACTCTTCCTCACTTCCTATAGCAAAACTTGTAATTCTTCTTAACAGAAGGGTGGAGATTTGCAGAGCTCCTCACTTGATAAGAGAATAATGAAATGGTCCATAGCTCCACATGAGTACTACTTCATCATCCAGCCCTTATTTTGAAATGAACAGGGAGGAGATGATAATGCTCCTGTATTAGTCATTCGTGAGGCCTACTTGGAGAACTGTGTTCAGTTTTGGAGGTTGTGTTTTGCTAAGTACAGGAGAGTCTCGGTTAACCGAGTCTCAGTTAACCGGGACTCTCGTACAACTGGCAAAAAAAATTACCAGTGGGGAAATAAATGTCCCCCAAAGTACTAGCTGCAGTGTCCTGAGCCACAGATCGTCCCTCCCTTCCTCCGTCAAGCCCCGAAGCAGCTACAAACCCTCCCCCACTCCCTCCCACCCTGCAGCACCAGCACAGCAGCGGTTCTGAGCCGCAAAGCCCTCCTCCCTCCCTCCAGCCCCAAAGTGGCAGAAGTAAGTGGCGGTCCTCAGCAGTGAACTCCTTCGCATCCGCCTTCCCTTTCTCAATACAATACAATACAATAAATCAATTTCTAGACCGCATAGCCAAATAGTTCTATGCGGTTCACAAAAGAGTAATAAGGATACATAAATAATGTGAATGAAGAGATCTAATTGCCTATGAATTTGTTACAGAGATGGGTCTTCAATTGCCTTCTGAACTGAAGGCAAGAGAAAGATAAGAAGCAAAAATGCCTGAAATCACTATCGTGCATGGCAGCTTGAAAAGAGAGTTGTCGCTCATGACATTTTTTTATATTTTGCGTGTTAAAACGAGTCCTAGGTCCTTGGCCAGATTACATATTTCTGAATGTATGAAAATTTCATTAATGATTTTTTTTTTTTAATCTTTATTCATTTTAAAACCAGCACTAAATTCCTTCTAATGATACAATAAATACATAACCCCCTCTCCATCCCCAACCATTCTTCCTAAAAGTGTAAAAACATTTAATATAATGCAAATGAACAAGATAAACAACCTTGCAATCCAATAATAAATTAATTACATACCCCCCTCCAACCCACCCATCCTGGATGCGTATAATCAAATGGCTAAATCCAATAATCAATC
Organism: Geotrypetes seraphini; assembly: GCF_902459505.1. Lineage (NCBI taxonomy): Eukaryota > Metazoa > Chordata > Amphibia > Gymnophiona > Dermophiidae > Geotrypetes > Geotrypetes seraphini. The sequence continues at coordinate 184,298,382 of NC_047087.1, forward strand.
TTTACAAAATTTTGTCAATGGGTCCCAAACATCCTTAAATTTCTTATAATGTCCCAATTGTTAATGATAATTTGATTCATTGAATTTGAATATAATACTACATTAGATTTTTCTATTTAGAGATCTTTATTCTCTGATATTCAATCCTTTTGATCTCTACATTTATAATGTTATATTTTTTGTATTTTCCCTATATACTTTTTGACTAGAAGGAAAAGAGAGGCATATTGCCAGTGGAAGAAAAATTGTCTGGTGTTGATCCAAAAGGATGTGGTGAGACCTCATTTAGAATATTGTGTACAATTCTGGAGGCCACACCTTCAAAGAGATATAAAAAGGATGGAGTCGGTCCAGAGGAAGGCTACTAAAATGGTGTGTGGTCTTCGTGATAAGGCGTATGGGGACAGACGTAAAGATCTCAATCTGTATACTTTGGAGGAGAGGCAGGAGAGGGGATATATGATAGATACATTTAAATACCTAAATGTGCATGAGTCGAGTCTCTTTCATTTGAAAGGAAACTCTGCAATGAGTAGGCATAGGATGAAGTTAAGAGGTGACAGGCTCCAGAGTAATCTAGTTAAGAGGTGACAGGCTCCGGAATAATCTGAGGAAATACTTTTGTTATGGAAAGGATGGTAGATGCATGGAAGAGGTGGTGGACCCAGAATCTGTGTCTGAATTCAAGAGGGCCTGGGATAGGTACGTGGGATCTCTAAGAGAGAGAAAGAGAAAATGGTTATTACAGATGGGCGGGCTAGATGGGCCATTTGGTCTTTATCTGCCGTCATGTTTCTATGTTTCATTCCATCACTTGGGAATTTTTGTGAATTGGCTCCTGCCTAGTCAACAGTGGTATGAGGCAGCAGAGATATTTTCAAGCACATATTCATGAAATCTCTCTTCTAGTAGCAGAGGAGAGAAAAAAGCTCTATGTTTTTCAGTTTTTACTTATGGAATAGATTTTGTTTGTGCAATTTATTTTTTAATGAACTGCAACATCATAACAGTAGCTATATTATACAGCATGTTAACAAGAAACCAAACAAGTCAATTGACAGCTGTGCTACCTTCATTACGTTAATGAGTGCTTCAAAAAGCAGACTTTCAGGACTCCTACGAGCTCTTCCTTCTCCCCAGCCATGTGATATAAGCTAGCCCTCTCTCCCCCTTCCCTAGTACCTGTTAAAACATTGCATTAAGTGGAATTAATTACAGGTCTGCTCACCCCCGTTCTTTGTTGATGTCAACAAAGTAACGCAACCAATATGCAATCAGTGTTATTCAACAAAAACACAAAATCAAGATTATAGGGCAAAGGCTATAATTTTGCAAAACACTGGAAGGATGGGGCAGAAGACGGGGTGGAAGTAGTGCTGATGTGAGGAACTGTGGTGGATGTCAAGACTCCTGCCTATAGTGAAGGCCAAAACTCATAATAAACCAAGGCCACCCACAAAGCCTACAGCAGGTAAGCATCATGTGACATAATGATTGGATTAAAGATGCAGCAGAATGGAACAGAACTTAATCAGAAGGCATGCAGACATTAAAGAGACAATGGACCTACAAGCTTTTATTTGGTCATAGAGATAGAACCAGCAAATTAGGCCCAATATCTCCTCTCCTCAAGGTTACTCTCATTCTCGGGCTACTGCACTAACCATTAGGCTACTTCTACTAATTTGCAAGCATCAGCTCCTTGTTAGGCAACATTGCTAAAGTACAACTCTGAAGGAAAATATTCACTAAACAAATTTTCATGCACCAATGCAGAAGCAATGATCTCATTTAGACCTATTATCAGTTTGTTAAAAATCCTTTTTAAATTTTGGAATAGCACTTACATGCCCCTTTGACTGAGGTTTTCTAATCCTCAATAGCTACCTAGAAATTCAATATTTCTGTTTAAACCAGGGGTGTCCAACCCGTGGCCCAGCAAGAGAGTTTCATGCGGCCTGGCTTGAAATGTGACAGTGGGTGATGCAGCATTTTGTTCATTGCCGGGAGATCACAAAATGCTGAATTGCCTATGTTTCACAGGATTAGTACCATGCTAGGGGTATTTTTTTCTGTAATTGGGCTATTTCGGGCGGGTAATGGGGTTTGTTGATTTTTTTTTTCATTGGTCCTGTTGAAGCATAATGGGCCAATCACAAATGACCCCAAGAACTCTGAGGTCATTTGTGATTGGTCCAATGTGCCCCTGCTGAAACCAATGAAAATTCACATTGGCGGTCTGGCGGTAACAGCCATCCTGAGCAGTGAGCTGAGCTAAGCACGCACGCAGTGAGAGCATGGCGTATGCTGCTGCTGATTGGTCTGGAGGTGGTCACATGGAGGCTTAGAGTGGGACTTGGAGATACTGGAGGGAAAACTGCAGAGCTGGTGGCAGGTTGCCAGTGAAATCGGCTTTGCTTCACAGAGAGATGCTAGGAGATGCTGGCTGGGGGAGTAATGGGGTGATAAATGCTGGCTCAGGGGAGATAGGAAAGAGTGTAAGAAATATTGGCTGGAAGGGGACAGGGATGAGAGAGATGCTGACGGGGAGGGGGGTACAGGGATGAGATGCTGACTGGGGTGTACATTTTGCTGGGGTATACAGGAATGAGATAGATGCTGGCTGGGAGAGAATACAGGCATGAGAGAGAGGGATGAGTGAGAGATGCAGACTTGAGGTAAGGTACCTTGGGGTAAGGGGGAGAGGCTGGCTCAGGGGTGGAAGGTCCAACACACCAAGATGAACATAACATAGAAAATAGATTCTAGATAGATACTGAGTGTAAATAGAGGGACACTGAAGTAATGCTGGGCACAGTCATGGAGAAGAATGCTTGATGGGGAGAAAGAATTGAGATGGGGGCATAAAAGGATAGCTAGACATAGGGACATTGCTTTAAAAAGGGTGATTCTGACAGAGGAATGATAGAAGCAGGGGAATGGAGAGGAGCACAGAGGAGAGAAGCTCAGGATAGAGACGGGAGGGGGAAGGGACAGATGCTGTACAGATGGGGGACAAAATGTAAAAAAAGTGATCCTGGGAAGACAGTCACCCCCCTCTCCCCCCCTGAAAATCAGAAAAGGGACTCTGGAACCTAAATGAATGGACTGGGCATTCCTCCTGCTGGGGGATTGTCTTGGGAGGTTGGGGGAGGGGTTATTGCAGGAGGGACTGGGCATCCCTCCTACCAGTCATCTTTGCAGGGGTGAGGGTTCCCTGCCATGGCCACTAAACTGATTGTGGCAAAGAGATTCCCATGCTGCGATGAGCTCAGCGGCAACGCGATTCTCTAACCGGCATCTATGACAGACTGAAAGAGACAGGAAGATGGGTGGTTGGTTTTCCACATTTTAGATGGCTGCAGACTGAGAAGGAAAAGTAATTTTTAATAATATGAAATTGCCAACTGGTTGCACCTCAGTTATGTATGTTATATCTGTTTTTAAAGGAGCCATTAGTTTTTTGTAATAAATAAGTAAAAAATATTAAAAAAACAATTTTAAAGGGACACTGTGGAGAAGAATCTAAAAAAGCAGTAATACTTATCCTGAATGAACAATCTTCCACGTGCGCCGCTGACAGCTGCTTCAGTATCCCCGCTCTGATGAGGCTCGCCTCGGAAGAGGCTCACCATAATAGTAGTGAATGGGAGAACCAGGCTTCCGCTGACAGTGGCACACGTGGAGGATCGCTCAGTCAGGGTAAGTATTACTGCTTTTTAGGTTCCTCTCCACAGTGTCCCTTTAATGAAGGTTTATTATTAGATACGTATATCTTTTATATTAGTGATTGCAAATTTGGAACCTGCTCAACCTTTTTTTTTTTGCTCATCAGCTAGTGTTAGTGTCTGTGCGGCCCCAGACAAATTTTTTCTTCCAATGCAACCCAGGGAAGCCAAAAGGATGGACACCCCTGGTTTAAACAGTGCCCTAGTAGTCTTGCATCATTTTCAACTATTGGCATCCCAAAAGTTTTTTGTTTTTTTTGAGGGGGGGTTAATAAAGAGGAGAGAGTTTTAGCAAACAGGCCTTGATACCTGAATCACTTTCTTAGAAATAATTATATAATTCAGTATTCCAGTGCATTGCCATGTCAGTTGTAGAAATATCCACTGATACACCCTTCATGCTGGATAAGCTATTTAAAACAGTAATAAGCTCATAGCGGAGTGTTCACTGAAAGTTGGATCTGCTAGACTGACATTCTGCTGTACATTCCAACCTGAACGAAGTACATATGAAGAATATATCAGCAGAGCTGACTGTAAAAATAAAAAGGCATGAAAAATACCTTCTGTAAGTAGATTAGGAACAGTAAAAAGAGGTGTTAACAAGTACTAAACATCTAGGAATAATTAGTGTGATCATACACAGCCAAGACTGGCACAAACTCCGAGGTGATTTTTAAGAACACCGACATTTGGCTATATGGGGGGGGGGGTGTCATGCCTTAATATTTTCAGTGACCATCTGGTCAGTTTGGGCACTTATTGGCACTTATTCGTTACTGAAGCAGGTCTAACTGCAAACTCCCAGATTTTGCCCGGAACGTTTTCTACAATGCTTCATTAGTGCAGAAAAGTGTCCAAATCCTAATCCTACCCAAACCACGCCTCCAACGCTCCCCTTTAAGATTTAGACGCATTGCATCGACAAACAGCATAGAAAACCGTCTACAAAATGGGTTTTGAAAATAGTGATTTGGTGAAAATTAAAATGTCCCTCTGCCCCTTTTGGCCGCTTTTTGACGCTTTTCTGTTTTGAAAATGAGCCTCATAGTAACATAGTAAATGACGACAGATAAAGACCTACATGGTCCATCCAGTCTGCCCAGCGGTCACATTCATTATCAAATCCATGTTGAACCAACAATCCAACAGTATTAGTACAACATTTTACTTGCTAAGTTCCACTTTATAATGTCTTCTCCTCCCCCACTGAGATATACAGCACCTTCACTCATAGCATACGATATGAAATTACCCTGAGTGTGTGTGCTGTAGTACAGAAGTTTGTTCACAATATGATACATGTAGGAAGACAAGTGTGCAAAATATATTTCTGTGCATGTTTAGGATCACTGCTCACCACACTTCTCCAATGCAAACAATTTATCAGAAACCTCAAGAGAGGTTGAAATTAATCTACCATAACATCAGGCAGCCTTTCTCCTTTAACCTCTTCCCCCAGCTCTCTCAAGGCTCCTTGCGTTCTCTCTTATTGCCTGTAGCCTGGGCTATCAACACCGTCAGAATTCCTTCTTGTATGCCCCTGAACAGTTAAAACATAGGAAAACACCATAAATATACTTGGGTTTAAGCCATATACATACATGCAAGTCCCCGTGAACCTGTCACCAGGAGTGGGATCCTTAAGATAGTAGACTTGGGGGTGGGTCAGTAGAGTGGGCAGACCTGATGGGCTATGGCCCTTATCTGCCGTCATCTTCTATGTTTCTATGTAAGGTCAGCCAAGGGACTTTTTTTTGTTTTGTTTTACAACATACAGAGTGACTAAGGCAGAAGTGACTTGGGTAAGAAATAGTAATGGTAATAGGAATATTTCTATATCATGATTAATTAATTAGTTCATCATGGATTTATAATAAGAGTTTAACAGTCATTTCTGAGATGTCAGAAATTCTGGGGGCATTATTTAAACTGATAAAGATCAATTCAATTCTTATAAAATCTTAAAAAATAAAAATGTATAACTGATGACCAGATGATTTATATTTTAATTTAGATCTAATGAAAAGCTGAAGTAAATTTCATGATTCAGCCATGTGATAAGAATATAAAAACATAACAGCTGCCATACTAGGACAGACTGAAGGTCCATCAAGCCCAGTATCCTGTTTCCAACAGTGATCAACCCAGGTCACAAGGACCTGGCAAGATTCCAAAGAGCAAAACAGATTTTATGCTGCTTATCCTAAGAATAAGCAGTGGATTTCTCCACATCCATCTTGATAAGGGCTTATGGACTTCTCTTTTAGGAAGTTATTCACACCTTTTCATAAACCCTGTTAACTTAACTGCTTTCACCACATTCTCCAGCAACAAATTCCAGAGATGACTAAATAAATATTTTCTCTGGTTTGTTTTAAATCTCCCACTTAATAACTTCATCACATGCCCCCTAGTCCTACATAGGATTTTTTGAAAAGAATAAACAAGTGAATCACACTTACCCACCACACTCCACTCAGTATTATATAGACCTCTGTCGTATCTCCCTTGAGCCGTCTTTTCTCCAGGCTGAAGAGCCATAGCCATTTTAGCCTTTCCTCATAGGGAAGTCGTCCTATCTCTTTTACCGCTTTTGGAGGAAGGATGAAAGTGATTGTGCATGACATTTTTCACAGAGGGGTAAATTAAAATTAAATTTATCTTAAGAATGAGATGTTCTTTCAAGTAGATGTCTATTTATGAAATGACCAATCAGTTATTTCCCCAAGATGATATCACTTCTTTCAGCTTAATTCTCGATATGACACTTTCATATTCGGTTCAAATCAGGCCTCAGAAACACTACTCCACTGCTCAAAAAAACTCTCACTGCAGTGAGCTTTATGTGTTTAATTGTCACTGGCCTCTTTTTTTAAAGCTGTAAACCTTATTATGGCTTATTATGGCTTTTTAAGGTTAATCCATACTTTCTTTTTCACTTTTTTCAATTCATACCAAAAATACTACTAGTTTCAAGTTTTTATTAAAATTTGATACTGTCGCTTATCCAACTGACATAATTTATACTTATCTTATCAATTAAATTCATATGCTTTTTTTAAGCTTAGTAGACTCAATCTAGGAGGGCTGGATCAGACATGTTTCGCAAAAGCTTTATCAAGGATCCCCCCCCTAAAACCAAATACATATGGATCAGTATTATAATAATGTTATGATATTCCTCCTTTCCAAACCTTAAGAGCAAAAACCAAGCTGAAAAAATAAGGGGAGCAGAGTTCACCTACCAGAATCGCCACTGTCATGCAACTTTCTCAACTGCTTAGAGCAAGATGGCATCGTCGTCGTTTCAACCAATAATATGTACTAACTAGTGTTTAAGCCCGTTACATTAACGGGTGCTAGAATATATGGCTGTCTGTCTTTCTTTCTTTATGTCTCTCTCCCTGCTCCTGTTTCTTTCTTCCTTTCTTTCTGTCTTTCTCCCTCCTGCAATTTTTTTCTCTCTCTCCCTGGCACCCTTTGCCTGTCTGTCTTTATTTCTGTGTGTCTCTGGTCCCCTGTCTGTCTTTATTTCTGTCTGTCTCTCTCCCTAGCCTCCTTTGTCTGTCTGTATTTCTTTCTGTGTCTCCCCCCCCCCCACTTTCCTTTGCAGAAGCAGCAGTGCTATTTCCCTTCCCCTCCAGATCCCTGTGAAGTAGTAGCAGCATTTCCCCCCCCCCCCCCCCCATTCCCTTCTCTCCCCCCCCCCCCCCACTTTCCTTTGCAGAAGCAGCAGCGGTATTTCTCTTTCCCTCCAGGTCCTTGCTGAAGCAGTAGCAGCATTTTCCCCCACCCCCCCATTCCCTTCTCTCCCCCCCACTTTATTTTGCAGAAGCAGCTGTGATATTTCCCTTCCCCTCCAGATCCCTGTGAAGTAGTAGCAGCATTTTCCCCCACCCACCCCCCATTCCCTTCTCTCCCCTACCACCACTTTCCTTTGCAGAAGCAGCAGCGGTTTTCCCTTCCCCTCCCGGTCCCTGCTGAGTAGTAGAAACATTTTCCCCCACCCCCCATTCCCTTCTTACCTTGAGCTGCCCTGCTCCGTTCGGCCCCTCCCCCTTCCCTTCCCGTGTGCTGGCCTGCTGCGGCTGAAGGTTTTTTTTCGGCGACTCCTCCTGTTAAAACTCCCCCCCCCTCCTCCCGCAACCGCTCCTGTTCAAAGCGGCCTGCTGAGGTTCGCGGCCGCTGTAACGAACCTCGCAGGCCGCTCTCCAACTCGGTAGCATGTTCCCTCTGACGCGATTGCGTCAGAGGGAACGTGCTACCATGTGGAGAGCGGCCTGCAAGGTTCGTTACAGCGGCCGTGAACCTCAGCAGGCCGCTTTGAACAGGAGCGGTAGCGGCTGTTGCAGGAGGATTGGGGGGGGGGGAATTCGTGAGCGGCGGCAGGACCATGAGGCGGGATTGAGTTTTTCGGCTTCCCCTATCTGGGGAAACCGCCGTGCCGAACTGAGCTGCGCGTGGGGCCGTAGTAAGCGCAGGGCATGCTGCAGTCTTGGCGGCCACGGACATACAGATCATGGAAGCACGCTGATAAGACTGCGCATGCGCCGCCTACAGTTTTATTATATAGATTTTTCTAAAAACATCTAATATTCCCTGCATCTCAGTGGATAGAAATTAGAGCAACGTGGCCCATTTTACTTCAGCGTTTAAACCCCTTGGTTCTACCGTATTTAACCGGTATATCCATCGCCCTTTAAATTTAAAACGTTTTCAACATATGAAATGGGGCATGTATTGTGGGGTGTTCCCAAATAAAATCGTAAGGACTAATATATGGGAAAAAAGATAGGGCAACTGGAATCCATCAATGCTGGCTGACTACTGTTGGACACTGCAACGAGATGAGTACAAATGAAAATCAGCAGGAACGGACACTGCAGCGGACACTGAGTACAAATGAAAATCAGCAGGAAAACACTTAGGGCTCCTTTAACTAAGGGTGTGCTAGCGTTTTTAGTGCACGCATGAAATTACCGTGCACTACACCGCGTGGTACGCTTCTGGAATAACGCCAGCTCAATGCTGGCGTTAAGGTCTAGCGCGCACGGCAATATAGCGTGCGCTATTAGTGCATTAAGGCCCTAACGCACCTTAGTAAAAGGAGCCCTTAGCCATGGCCAACTATCACAGAGTATCAAAAACTTTGTGCATTAAAACATGGTATAGTCAAAATTCATTATGTGATACAGTCAGTGGGAAATTATATTTGTGTTTATTTTGAAGGGGTCTATCATAATCACCAGTTTATTTTAAGGAAGCAAAACTTTTAGTAAAAATTGTCGTCCAGTTTAATTTAAACTGTATATGAGCAACAATTGGCAACCAATGTAGGTTGATCAAAAGAGGTGTTGCATGATCAAGTCTTGTTAGTAGTTGAGGTCAGTAAGAATTCATCAGTCTATGATGTCAGTTCAAGTAGTTGTGTTATGGAATTTGTTGCCTGTTGAAATTAAGCAGTCTTCTTATGCGGTGCAATTTAGAAAAGGAGTGAAAACTATACTGTTTGAGAGAGTATATAGGTTAGTTCATGTATTGCAGGCAATTTCTGTTTGAGAGAGTACATAAGAACATAAGAATTGCCGCTGCTGGGTCAGACCAGTGGTCCATCGTGCTCAGCAGTCCGCTTACGCGGCGGCCCCCAGGTCAAAGACCAGAGCTCTAAATGAGTCCAGTATCTAATATAATAAAAGGCTAAGCCACGCATGCGCACTCCCATCGTGTGTTCCGTTTTCCGTGCGCTGTAGGGCACCGCAGATAGGAGTGCGCATGCGCGCGAAACACTCTCTCTCCTTCCCCGATGCGGATGTCGGCCGCGGCGGCTGTCGGTGGTTGCAGGCCGCGCGAAGCTCTCTCTCCCTCCCCCCGAGGCGGATGTCAGTGATTGCAGGCCGCAGGAGCCCGGACGCCATTAAAAAAAAAAAGGCAAGTTTTTAAAGTCATTAGTCGGTGGTTGCTTTTAAAACCCTCCAGCTTTGTGGTTAAGGCCTGGCTTCTTCGGCAGCAGCAGCATTTAAAATTTGCTGCTGTTGCCGGCTTCAGGCCTTCCTCTCTGGTGGGTCCTGCCTACTTCATGTTTTCATGAAGACAGGACCTGCCAGAGAGGAAGACCTGAAGCCGGCAACAGCAATTAATTATAAATGCTGCTGCTGCTGCTGCCCGATGAAGTTGAAGGAGGAAAGGGAACAGAGGGAAAGAGAATGGTAGGGCATGGAGGTAAGGAGGAAGGTATGGGGGGGGAGGAAAATGCTGCACAGGGATGTTGGGTGGGAGGGAAATGCTGCAGCACAGGGAAATGGAGGGGTAGAAAAAGGAAGGGAGGCTACTGCTGGGCAGGAGGAGCAGGAAAAAGGGACAGGGGAAGAGGTGCTGATGGACAGGGGGGCAGAAAAATGAAGGGAGGCCTACTGCTGGACAGGGGGAGCAGGAAGGAGGTGATGATGGACAGTGGGGAGGTAAAACAAAGGGAGAAGGGCTGCTGCTGGATAAGGTGATCAGTGATGGGGTGGTGGAGGACACAGGGCAGGTAAAAGGAAGGGAGAATGGACAGGGGGAGCAGGCAAGGGCTTGTGGTGGACAGCCAAGGAAAAAAAAAAAAAAAAGAAATACAAAAAGCGGTTAAGGAGAGAGGAAAAAAAAAAAGACAGACACACACACATATATTCTAGCACCCGTTAATATAACGGGCTATAAGACTAAGAACATAAGAAGTTGCCTCCGCTGAGGCAGACCAGAGGTCCATCTCGCTCAGCGGTCCGCTCCCGTGGCGGCCCGTCAGGCCTATTGCCTGAGCAGTGGTCCCTGCCTATTTCTATAACTTACCTCTTACTTCTATCCCTATAACCTACTTCTGCTCCTGAGTATATAAGTAAGTTAGTTCATGTATTGTATTTATGTGCTAATGCTATTTGCTGTTGAAGCCTTACTGTCCTGTAAATGTTTTTATGGGATTTTGTCTATCCATCTTGTAGGATGAATTTGAAAAAAGGTTTTAATAATGATACTGTTAGTTAATGTTTTATTGTGTTTGTTCTGTCGAAACATGTTTTAGTATTTTTAATATGTATACATGTAATTTTGTAAACCTCATAGTTTTTATGCAGTATATAAATTTTTAAATAAATAAATATTGCAAGCAGTTTCTTTTAATGTACTGTATTTCTTCCAAAAGAGTTAACAATAGCTGAAAGTAAATTGTATAAGGGCTTTCAAAAAATTATTTATTGTTTGTTTGCTTATTTTATTATGTATGTTTTTATGTAACTCGCTCAGAACTGTGGATGTAGCGGGCTATACATTTTGTAAATGTAGCGATGAGAGTAATGGTATGAAGTGATGAGAGTAATGGTAAGGAAGAAACTTAGGAACACCTCAAAGAAATGGCAGACTGTAGAGCAAGTCTGGTCTTCATTCAAGAACACGGTGATCGAGGCGCAAAATCTGCATATCCCAAGATTCAGAAAAGGGTACAAAAAGAATCGAACAAAAGACCTGGCGTGGATAACCAAAGAAGTGAAGAAAGCGATAGGTGATAAGAAGAATTCATTCAGGAAATGGAAAAAGGGCAAAACTGAGGAGAACTGGAACGAGCACAGGAAGTATTCAAAAGAATGTCACCGTGTGGTTAGAAAAGCCAAAAGAGAATATGAAGAAAGGCTAGCCAAGGAAGCATTAAATTTCAAACCGTTCTTCATATATGTTAAAGGGAAGCAGCCGGCTAGGGAGGAGGTGGGACTGCTGGATGATGGAGACAGGAAGGTAGTGGTGAAGGAGGAGAAAGAAGTGGCGGAAAGACTAAACATGTTCTTTTCATCTCTATTTACAAAAGAGGACAAATCCAACATACCGGAACCTGAGCAAATCTTCAAAGGACACCAAACAGATAAATTAACATCCATGGAAGTAAGCCTTGAGGACGTATGCAGGCAGTTAGAAAAATTAAAAATTGACAAATCGCTGGGCCCGGACGGAATCCACCCAAGGGTTCTGAAAGAACTAAAGGTGGAAATAGCGGAACTACTACAGCAAGTTTGCAATCTATCCCTGAAGATTGGAAGATAGCCAATGTTATGCCCATCTTTAAAAAGGGATCAAGAGGTGACCCGGGGAACTACAGACCGGTAAGTCTGACCTCGGTTCCGGGGAAAATGTGGAAGCGCTGATAAAAGACAGCATCGATGAGCATTTTGAAAGAAATAAACTTCTAAAAACAAGCCAACACAGCTTCAGCAAGGGGAGATCGTGCCTAACGAACTTACTGCACTTCTTCGAAGGAATTAACAAACGGATAGACATCGTATATTTAGATTTCCAAAAAGCTTTTGACAAGGTACCCCATGAACGCCTACTTCGGAAACTGAAGAACCATGGGGTGGAAGGAGACGTACATAGATGGATCAGGAATTGGTTGGCGGGTAGGAAGCAGAGGGTAGGAGTAAAGGGCTACTACTCGGACTGGAGGAGGGTCACGAATGGTGTTCACAGGGGTCGGTGCTTGGATCGCTGCTATTCAATATATTTATAAATGATATAGAAACAGGGACGAAGTGTGAAATAATAAAATTTGCAGATGACACCAAATTATTTAGTGGTGCTCGGACTAAAGAGGACTGCGAAGAATTACAAAGGGACCTGAACAAACTAGGGGAGTGGGCGAAGAGATGGTAGATGAAGTTCAATGTAGAGAAATGTAAAGTATTGCATGTAGGAAGCAGAAACCCGAGGTACAGATATACAATGGGAGGGATGTTATTGAGTGAGAGTACCCATGAAAGGGACTTGGGGGTAATTGTGGACAAAACAATGAAGCCGACGGCACAGTGCGCAGCGGCCGCTAAGAGAGCAAATAGAATACTAGGTATAATTAAGAAGGGTATTACAACCAGAACGAAAGAAGTTATCCTGCCGTTGTATCGGGCAATGGTGCGTCCGCATCTGGAGTACTGCATCCAATACTGGTTGCTGTACCTTAAAAAGGATATGGCGATACTCGAGAGGGTTTAGAGGAGAGTGACACGTTTAATAAAGGGTATGGAGAACCTTTCATACACTGAGAAACTGGAGAAACTGGAGCTCTTTTCCCTGGAGAAGAGGAGAATTAGAGGGAATATGATAGAGACTTACAAGATCATGAAGAGCACAGAGAAAGTAGAGAGGGACAGATTCTTCAAACTTTTGAAAACTACAAGAACAAGAGGGCATTCGGAAAAGTTGAAAGGGGACAGATTCAAAACCAATGCTAGGAAGTTTTTCTTCACCCAACGGGTGGTGGACACCTGGAATGTGCTTCCAGAGGGCGTGATAGGACAGGTATTAGGGTTTAAGAAGGGATTGGATAATTTTCTGAAGGAAAAGGGTATAGATAGAGGACTACTACACAGGTCCAAGACCTGTTGGGCCGCCACACGAGCAGACTACTGGGCACGATGGGCCTCTGGTCTGACCCAGCAGAGGCACTTCTTGTGTTCTTAAATAAATAAATTTAGCTGCTTATTCTGAAGTTGTTGAAGATGTTTCAGCTGCTTATATGAGCAAGTTGAATATTTAAAAAAATTACAGTAAGCTAGCTGAGATAAGATGAGAGCAAATATAAATTACTGTGGAAACTGACCTTCTTCACAGGGAAGAACAGCATCCATGCGTTCCACAATAGATTTCCAGCTGGTACAGATGTTAAACTCCAGAGAATATTGAGGTTCAGATATGTTTCTCTAACAGCATGTGCCAGCGAAGTAAGTATGGGGGCCTGGAAATTGAAAACGACTTGCAGTGAAACCTTTTCTACCTCAGAACATTTGATTTTCTAGCAAATATCCCACTATCACTAATGGAAACACTGCAACAATTTTAACAAATTGCATTTCAGAGTAAATGCAAAGTCAGCATCCCATGGCTACGAGAGCAAAGGAAGTGAGAGCCAATGCTGATTAACTTCAGAACAAAACCCAGGATGGCGATGTCTGAGTGAAGACTATTGATGTTTGCATCGTTCTGCAATTCCGGTTAATAAGGTACCAGAGTTCATGAAATATTGTTAAATATTTTGTTGGTAGTAGTAGAAGATGATAATTTAGAGGCTACCATTTGAAAGCAACAAATTATAGCTTTTAATTATATATTTACAGAGCTCCTTTGATCTCTGGCCACATTATAGAACTTCTGTTCCATCTGAAGCAAAAGGCTTCATTAGCAGTATCAACAGCAGACTTCTTTTTCATAATCCCTCTGATCCCTATTGTGCAAAACGTGCTAAGGCACTCATTTTCCAAAGAGAAAAACATTCAAAAGCGGTGCAGAGTGGCAGATGGACTTTTTTTTTTTGTTCCTCATGAGCATCCAAGTTGCAATTTTTGAAATTCATATTCAGGACATTTTTTTCTGTGCAGTTCATCTAAACTGCAAGGGGGGCATATTAAGGGCAAGTTTTGGGTGGGATTTGGACATGATTCAGCATTAATAGAACAAGCTAAAAATGTTTAGGGAAAAAACGGGGACATTTTTATCTAGACTTGTTTCAATTCCTTTGATGAATTTCCCCCCCCCCCCCTGGTCACAAAAAGGTGCCTTGACTGATTATTGGAGGCATGACCTCCCTTAAGCCTCCAGTGGTCGCTGACCCTCCTCCCAAACTCCTAAGATGTGACAGTGATACTACATAGCAGGCTCAATAACAGCTTCAGATATTATGGCCATTCCTATTACAGCAGCATGCTGGTCCCAGGAGTGGGCTATGGGTCAGTGCAGTGGACTGTAGAGAAAGAGACCCATATCCCTTTCTAACTAGTACACTTGTGGTGGAAATTGTGAGCCCTCCAAAACCCACAAAATCTAGGAGACTCCTGCAGGGTTGAGGCTATTGTGTTGTCCAGTTAGGAAAAGTAGATTTTTTGGGGGTGTTTCTGGAGGACTTAACATATAAAATAAGGGTGTTATGGTGGGATTTCTACCTAGGATCTTTTATATGAAGCCCACTGCAGTGCCCCCTGGGCTGCCCCACTGCTCTGCTGGGATGTCTTTGTGGCCACTCTGCTAGGAATGTTACCCCCAGACATCCCAATGACTTATTTTTGTGCATTTTTTCTGTAAGATGCACTGAGCCATAGGCATCGGAATGGAGGGGGCCACAGGGGCCATGGCCACCCCAAAAATTGGCAATCGGAAGTATGGCTCTTCAGACTTCCCCACCTACCACCTCTCCGCCGCTGTAATTTAAAATCGAGCAGCCAGCAGCCTCCCACCCTCTGTCTGCCCTGAAAGTGTTCTTTTTACAGCATTCTGCCTACACAGGAAGAGGAAGTGATGCAGAAAGAAAACTTCCGGGACAGGCCAACAGGAGGCACACTTCATTGCACCACCAGCTGCCCGAAGATTTTAAATTACAGTGGCGGGGAGGTGGTAGGTGGGGGAGTTGGGAACTGGGGAGAGGTCGTACCACAGGATCCAGTTGAGTTAATGGGGGGGGAGGAGGAACAGTGGTGGAAATGAGGGAAGGACAAATGTTTCACAGGCTGTGTGGGAAGGGGTTGGGAAAGCAAGAAGGACAGATATTGCATGGACTGGGAGGGGTTTGGGAAGGCAGAGAAGGACAGAAGCTACACGGGCTGGGGGTTTGGAAGGGAGGGAAAGAGATGGGTGGAGTGGAGTGGGGTGGGGTGGTGAGAAGGGAGGGAAAGAGATGCTGCCAGTGGGTGAGGGAAGAGAAAAAGAAAATTGTTGGTCATAGGTTTGTGGAGTGGGAGGGAAAGAGAGATGGTATACATGGGGAAAAGAAGAAAGAAGGAGAATTGTTGGACATGATAGTAGTAGAGAGGAGGGAGGGAGAGATGTTACACTGGGATGGAGGAGAGATGACTCAAAAAGGGAGATATGTCAGTTTCCAGAGAAGGGTGATGGAAGGAGGGAAGAGAGAGATATGCTTCTGGAGATATGACTACTAAAATGGGAAGGCGAGAGAGATGCCAGACCATGGAATGGAAGGGAAGGAGGGGAGAGAGATATGCCAGACTGTAGGAAGGAGAGGAGAGATATGCCAGACTACAGGAAGGAGAGGAGAGAGATGCCAGACCACGAGAAGAGGGAGGAAAGGGAGAGAGATGCTAAACCATGGGAGAGGAGAGAGATTCCAGGCTATAGGAAGGAGAGGAGAAAGATGCCAGACCATAGGGGAGAGGGAGAGAGGGATGAGATGGGATGAAGGGAAAGGGGGTGAAGGGGAAGGGGAGACAGAGGGAGCAATGGGTGTGGTAGGGAAGAAATAAGAAGAAATGATTCTTATGGATAGATGGGCATAGGGGAGAAGAAAGAGGGAGGAGATGGTGCACATGGATAGAAGGGAGGGGAA
This sequence comes from Geotrypetes seraphini, assembly GCF_902459505.1. NCBI lineage: Eukaryota > Metazoa > Chordata > Amphibia > Gymnophiona > Dermophiidae > Geotrypetes > Geotrypetes seraphini. The sequence goes on from NC_047087.1 coordinate 184,314,456, forward strand.
GACATGGGAAAGTAGATAGATTTTGAGAAGAAAGCAGAAAAATGGAAGAAAGTTGAATGTTAAAAGTCAATGCTAAAGATGGATGTAGGGCAGAAAGTGAAGAAGGAGAGAAAAGCAGCAAATGAATAAGAAGGCCCTGCATACATAGTTAAGAGCACAGACAGAAGGAAGGCAAGCCAGAGACTGGGAAAAGATTGTTAGAAAAATAAAATCACCAGAAAAAAAGGTAGGGAATATGATTTTATTTTTAATTTAGTGATTGAAATGTGTCAATTATGAAAATTTATATTTGCTGTCTACATATTGCACTGTTCAGGAAGTAATGCATTTGTTTCTATTTCTCTGGGATTGTACTGCATGCAGTCTTGCATCTTTTTTTTTTTTTTTTTTTAATAACTTTTTATTGACAGTGGTAAGGAGAACACATACATGAGTCCACTACAATAAAGTGAAATCATACAGCACTAACACTGACAGCTCAAGAATGCATAAATATCAAGAACAAAAGTAACCATAGAAAATGTGGTGCTTGAAGAGTGCCGTATCGCTAATTGTATGCCATGTGGAGTCTTGCATCTTAGGGTTTCATTTGTATATATTAGTACTTTTAGTTTGTGGTCCTGTATTTGCATAGGGGCTATCTGTGTTCTGCATGTGTGACCAAGGCCAGATGTTCTGGTAGGAATGAATGTTCAGAAGCATACAGTGTGCTTTGTGTAGTTTAATTTCTGGTTAACCATTATCGGCTCCTTTTACTAAGGTGCGTTAGAGCCTTAATGCGCGGAATAGCATGCACTAAATTGCCGTGCGCCCTAGACCTTAACGCCAGCATTGAGCTGGCATTATTCTAAAAGTGTACCGCGCAGTGTAGCGCGTGGTAATTTCATGCGTGTGCTGAAAACGCTATGCACTATAGTAAAAGGATCCCTATGTGTTGTTAATAAGAATATATTGTGTGTATATATGAAAAATGAATGGAGAAAATGGCATTACAATTAGTGCTATTATGGGGTTGGAGTCCAGGGTGAAGCATTCCGCTGCCTTGCACTAAGCACAAAAACATCTAGAAAATAGCAATTTTCAAAACAAAAAGTGAGACAGTTTTAAAATTGCTCTCTCCTCCACTTGATTTTTAGATGTTTTTAGCAAAATGTGTCAAATCAAACTTAGATGTCATATCAAAAATGCCCCTCTAATTGCCCTCCAGATTCCAATGTATTTTAAGAGCATGCTTGAAAAGGATTTTTAACATTTTGCATGACGTTTACACAGGTCCAGAAATGAAAAATCTCATAAATAGAATTACCTTATTCACAATAACAACAACAACAACAAGGAGATGTTATTTAAGACATTGGTTCCCAACCCTGTCCTGGAGGACCACCAGGCCAGTTGGGTTTTCAGGATAGCCCTAATGAATATGCATGGAGCAGATTTGCATGCCTGACACCTCCATTATATGCAGATCTCTCTCATGCATATTCATTAGGGTTATCCTGAAAACCCGACTGGCCTGATAGGCCTCCAAGACAGGGTTGGGAACCACTGATTTAAGAGGTCCTTATCACTACCTTGTTATATGAGCTAGTTCAGGACAGAAGGAAGCTTCCTTTGTTTGGGGATTCAGTACAGATTTTATATTCCACCATTCATGTTTCCACAGATGGAGCATCTTAATAAGCTATGGAATTTAGCAGGACCCATGTACATTCAAATGCAGATGTACTCTCCAGACTGCCTATAGAGTCTGTGAAATGTCTGAAGAGACATCTATTTTTCCTTGCACCTATCTGAATGGCCTTCTAATGACGTCTAAGAAAACTATGAGAATGCAATCAGACAAGATCCTGGCTTTCCTTCTGTCACAGATGCACTGTCTGCGTCTCAAGAGTCAAAAAGCAGTTATATATTAACTGTGAGTACGATAGATAAATAAAAAAAAAGTAAAAAACAATTTTTCCTGGGCAAATACTTATTGCTGGTCCAAAAGTAAAGTCATGTAATTAAAATATCAAAAATTTACTTTCCTTTTTCAAAGAGAACATCACAGTTTCTCTTATTCCTAAACAAAATATTGCATAAGAATCCTACAAATGATTTCATATACCATTCTTTTTTAGCAGTGGCAGCATAGGAAGTGATTTTCCAGTGTTTTTTTGGTAGCAATTTTCAAACAGTTTACACTGGGATGAAGTCTGTGGCTATTTCCAACCCATAAACTCTGCGCCATAATTTCAAAGTTAAAATGCACGCATGCGTTCACTTTGAAACTGTACCTGGAAGGACTTGCACGTGATTTTTTTCTGTGAGTTCATTTCATGGAAAACAATGTGTTTACATTTGAAAATATAATCTTTGCATGTTATTTCTCTCCTTCAACCTAAACATGTCTCTGGAAGTGCTTCCTCTCAATGCCACTAAAAGTCTTTGTAGGATCGGAGGGATCTTTTACTAAAGTGCGTCAGATTATGAACTAAACATGCTGTAACGCAGAAAATGAATACACTCCAACTGCAAAACTAACTTGATATCTGATGAGAGGCATGTCCAGCAGCAAACCTGCACATAATGCATTAAACGTCCATTAGCACTCAACTCCCAGTTAGCACAGAAACACGTGGAGGGGCATAATAAAAAAAAACGTCTAAGTCCCCTTTTGGCCTAAGGCCTTAAACGTTGAAAGTAGAAACAGGGAAAATGTCCATTATCAAAAAAAAACATCCAAAAGGAGGTTTTTTTTTATAATGGCCTGCCTCTACGTTCAGCTGTTTAAACGCCCAGACCACCACTACGTTTAAACTTATACCATAAAATTAACCTAAAAAAAAAACCTAAGCCCCAAACGTCCAAAACAAGGGTTTTAGGTGAAGGAGGAGCCAGTCCTTCGCCTAAAAGCTGGATTCTGTAACCGGTGTCTGTCAAACACAACACCGGTTACAGAATCCACCTACCCCCCCAACGACATCGGGGTAAGAGGGAGCCCAAGCCCTCTTGCCCCGCAGCACCCCCGACCTCCCCGACACCATCGGGGCAGGAGGGAGACCAAGCCCTCCACCGTAATCCTCAACCCCCCTCCCCCCGGCTGAATCCGTTGGGGCCAGGAAGGAGCCCAAGCCCTCCAGGCCCAACGATCTCCCCCCCCTCCACCCCCACCACACGATCCGGCCAGGAGGGAGCCCAAGCCCTCCTGGCCCGCTACCCCCTCTAACCCCCACCCCCCACTAAAATAAGGGCAGGAGGGATCCCAGGCCCTCCTGCCCTCGACGCAACCCCACCCAACGACCGCCCCCCGAACCCCCCCCCCCCGCCGACCCGCAACCCCCCCCACCCCCTTCCCCATACCTCAAAAAATGTTGGCCGGACGGACGGGTGCCAAGCCCGCCCTTCCGGCAGGCCAGCCAGCACAGGAATGGGGCCGGATTGGCTTTGGAATCTGAACAAAAAATTCAAGCAAATTTTGCCCTAGAATCCGAATGCCTTGCACGTTGTTCGTGTGTGTTTGTGCCCCGGAATCCGAACGCTGCTTTGGAATCTGAATGCCATGCACGTTGTTCGTGTGCGTTTGTGCATGTTTCCCCAGCGCTCGGGCCACCCATACGTCATTTAGTTTATTGTCGGAAATTGTAGTGAAAGCATCTCATGTGATTTTCGCCTTTGTGTATTGTAGTGAGGAAAATACTGTACTGTATTATTGTTATTTGTTAATATTTTATATTAAAATCCAGTGTATTTCTGTTAAAATTTGAGTTTGTGGGACCCAGGTACGGATTAATCCAGTTTCTATTATTTTAAATGGGAAAAATTGTCTTGGAAATCGAACGATTTGGAACTCGAACGGGGTTCTGGAATGGATTAAGTTCTGATTCCAAGGTATCGTTGTATACTTAAGCGGTATATCAAATATTAATAAAACATAAACATAACACGCTTAATGTGATTCTATAAAAGCTATGCATATCTTATGGAATCATGCTAAGCGCTAATGCATGTTATAACTTTTAGGCGCATCCATTTAGGCCAAGGAAACCCAAGCCTAAATACCCATACCTTACTTGTGTTTGAATGGGGCGTATTCTGTAACACAGTGCATAAACTTAAAGGAATGCCCACGATCCACCCATGCTCCTCCCCTGGCCATGCCCTCTTTTCAGATTAGCACACTAGAACTGATGTGCAGCACTTTATAGAATGTGCCTACCAAGCTGTACATTGAACTTTTAATTTGTGCTAATTAGTGGCGATAATGAGGTGTTCATTGCCAATTATCAGCATCTATTAGGTTTGTTAAACAATTAAGCTATGCATGCAGTGGCTTAGCGAGGATGGGAAGCACCTGGGGTGGTGTCCCCCCTCTCCATTCCTTTCTGCCTCCCTGCTGGGCGCATGCCCCCTTCTCTTCCTCCAGTACTGAGCAGAACGAGCAGCATCAGCTCTCCCTCTGACATCACTTCCTGGTCAAGGGACCAAGAAATGACAGAGGGAGAGCAAGACCAGCGCGAGCAGCAAGTTGGAGCTGCTGCTCGCGCTGAAGAACTAGAGGCATGGCGGTGTGTGAAGGAGCGTGTGTGGTGGGGGAGGGGTGGGAAGGAGCAGGGGGGCAGAGAGGGTGAGAGGTGCCGGCACCCTTACAAAGTCGGTGCCCGGGGTACTGCGTACCCCTTTACTACACTACTGCATGCAAATTGGCTGTGCGCACCAATTTAATAAAAACACACGGAGAACGCAGTTATTTACATATCCTTCCATAAAATCCTGCCGTTATAAGAAGTTCCTTGAGAAAACCATATGGCTCGGAAAAATGATGTTAGAAGCTTCTTCTTACTTAGATTTTAGGAAATTACTAAAGATTCAGTTATTTAACAGGCTGGTATCTTAATGATTTTTTCTCTTAATTTTAACCATGTTTGCATTTCATCCTCACGTTTTGATCAATTCTACTGAAATGTATGTACTACCTTTTTTGCTGTATTTATCAAGATGTTTCTATTGAAATATATAAAGTTTCAAGTTTATTAGGATTTTATATACCGCTTATCAAGGTTATCTAAGCGGTTTTTACAATCAGGTACTCAAGCATTTTCCCTATCTGTCCCAGTGGGCTCACAGTCTATCTAATGTACCTGGGGCTATGGAGGATTGAGTGACTTGCCCAGGGTCGCAAGGAGCAGTGCAAGGTTTGAACCCACAACCCCAGGGTGCTAAGGCTCTAGCTTCAACCACTGCGCCACACACTCCTCCCTCCATTATATTCTTATAATTTCAGATAATTTAAAATTAATCCCACCCTCCCCCACCCTATGCTTCAATAAATAAAGGGGAAGAAATAAATTATTAATTATAAACAATCCTTACAATAATTTGTTAATGGCTCCCAAACATCAATGAATTTTTTTATAGCGTCCCTGCAGAATAGCTATCTTCTCCATTTTAAAAATATGACATAGTGAATTCCACCAAAAACTATAACTTAATCTATCATAATTTTTCCAATTTCTTGTAATTTGTTGAATGGCAACTCCTGTCATTATGAGTAAAAGTTTATTATTTTTGGAGGAAATTTGACTCCTCCTTTTTGTTCCTTCCCCCAGACAGATTACATACAATTCAACCTATAATAGGATTTTCTCTGTGACATGCTCCACTTTTTGAACGATCTACCTTCTCCCCTTCAATTAGAACCCTCACTAGAGAGAACGCTTTTATTCAGATACTTTTTATTGAACCTGCTTCTCTCTTTGAATCCTTACCAGACTCCTCTTGATGTTACCCTGCATACCTGCAGACTCTCTATCTAGCTATTCTTCTCTCTCTGTCCTATCAATTAGTTCCATTCTTCTCTAGCTTTCTACTTCTTCTTCTTCTCTACTATCATGACTACAGACTTAGGGCTCATTGTCAAAAAAGATAGACATCCAGAAGATGGCATAAACTGGCATTTGGGACATCTTACTAGTCAAAACGTCAAAGGGGAATTTTTAAAACTATTTAGACATCTTTCTGGTTGTTTTGTCTCCAGTGCATCTAAACCTTAAGGGTTTTTTGACTGCCGGTTGACACTTGAATGTGATGGCAGCGTGAGCTAAGAGCTCCCACTTCCAATTATTGATCATCGCTCTGATAACATTTTTCTAGCAAATCTTTGTGCATAAAATTTACAGTTTTCTTTTCACTGCACAATCTTTACTAAATGGCTACCAAAAAAAGCAAAATGGACCTTCAACCATTAAACAAACAGTTCAAATCTGAACCTCCCTCATCAGAGAAATCGGGTAGGAGTGAAGACCACGAGGCTGATGACCCTATTTTGTCTGAATTGAAAAACATCAAAACTATGATGAAAACTCTAGACATCTCTAAAGACATGAGAATTGAGCTTGAATCAATTCATTCCCTGCTTGCTACTTCACAACAGCATTTTGAACAACTTACTCTCCGTCTCACTGCAGTGGAAACTGAAATACTGGCTGTTCGTGCCAATTCCACCACCATACAGAAACTCATGGCCGACCTGGAAGACATGGCAAATCACTCTAGAAGGAGCAATATTCGTATTTTAGGAATGCCTGAAAGCACTGAGGAAACAGACACCATGGCTTTTATCTCATCCTGGCTGCTGAAGTTTCTTGATATCGAATTCTCTCCTGCTCTCGAACTGGAACGTGCTCACCGCTGCCAAGGGAAAAGCCTTCATGTTACACCAGGGTCGTAAGATCCTCATCGTGCCTGACCTGGCACCTTCCACTGCTGCGAAAAGAAAATCCTTCCTAGCCCTCCAACAAGAGCTAAAAGACCTCGGGGCTCAATATGGACTTTTCTACCCGGCACGCTTCAGAGTTACATATCGAAATCATACAGACAACTACTCTGATCCTGAGCTACTGAAAAAATGGATCCAACAAACCAAAATGGGGTGACTGTTTACCGGTCTTTCTCAATTTGCTCCCGAGTGATTTTGCTCTACCGTATGTCTCCACTATAGTAGAGGTTAAATATTAATTGTTGTTTTCTCAAACTTATCACCTTGTGACAGCTGTGTCTTTCACAATGGTTATACTCTCTTTCTCTTCGCTGGTCTTTCTGGTATTTATAAACATGTGCTGCTGCTCCAACCTATCTTTCCTCCTCACCAGCTCCATTCGCATGTCTATAATAGTTCAATCTATCTTTGCTTTAGTGAATCTTAGTTGTTTGATACAGTGGCGTACCTAGGGTATGTGGCACCCGGGGCCCATAATTTTTTGACACCCCCCCCCATGTAAAAAAATATTTTTTGTAATAACCATGAAACTGAATAAATGGTCATAATAGAAACAGGCAGTGAAAATTTTATTTTATTGAACCTCATATATGTAACCATTATTCCAAACATACCATAACATAACATAAATTATGTCTGAATTGTCATGACATCAGAAGTACATATGGAGAAGTTGCAGGTGATGCTTGGGACAGTTCTGATTGTGTTAGTTCGGTTTTATGTGCTTTTTGAATAGAAGGGTTTTTATTTCTTTTTTGAAGGTTTTGTAGTTTGTGGTCGAGGTCAATAGATTGTAGAGTTGGGGGTCGAGCGTTGCAGCTCGAATGGCTAGGAGGTTGTCGAACTGTTTTTTTCTTTTCACGTTTTTGGTTGGAGGGTGTGTGAATGGTGCGTGAGTTCTCCTATGTCTGGTTGAGGTGGATTGAATTATTTAGCTGAAGAAATTAGTTACCCCCCCATTCCCCACACACATTAATTCTCTTCCATTTTTGTTCCCATTATAAAAAAAAACTGATAAGTTCTCAGAAAAAAAATACATTAAAATAAGAAGTGAAAACAAAGGCCCCTACAGATGAGAACATAACATAAGAATAGCCTAACCGGGTCAGACCAATGGTCCATCATGCCCAGTAACCCATTCTCATGGAAGCCAATCCAGGTCACTAGTACCTGGTCAAAACCCAAAGAGTAGCAACATTCCATGCTACCGATCCAGGGCAAGCAGACACTTCCCCCATGTCTTAATAACAGATTATGGACTTTTCCTCCAGGAATTTGTCCAAATCTTTCTTAAAACCAGCTATACTATCTGCTTTTACCATAACTTCTGGCCACTTCATTTTTAAGCTGAGATCTTTCCTTCCAAACAGAGACTTTGCTAGATGTCAAATACAGCACAAGGTAACTTCACACGGACTTAGCTGTGCAGGAAATGTGAATCTCCTCATACACCCACCATATAGTGCAAAAATGTGCAAAGGTCTGGTTTTTTTCTTTCGATCACTACATAGACTAATGCCACACAAGCAGCGCTGTTACAAACATATTCTGTAGGTCAATGCTAAGGTTAGCAGAGTTTCCTTCCTTGGACCAGAAGGCAGTGGCGTACCTAGGGTATGTGGCACCCGGGGCCCATCATTTTTTGACACCCCCCCCCCCCATGTAAAAAAAATTTTTTTTTTTTTTTTTTTGCAATAACCATGAAATGGAATAAATGGTCAGAATAGAAACAGGCAGTGAAAATTTTCTTTTATTGAACCTCATATATGTAACCATTATTCCAAACATAACATAACATAAATTATGTCTAAATTGTCATGACATTAGAAGTACATATGGAGTAGTTGCAGGTGATGCTTGGGACAGTTCTGATTGTGTTAGTTCGGTTTTATGTGTTTTTTGAATAGAAGGGTTTTTATTTCTTTTTGAAGGTTTTGCAGTCTGTGGTTGATATCAATTGGTTGTAGAGTTGGGGGTCGAGTGTTGCAGCTCGAATGGCTAAGAGGTTGTCGAACAGTTTTTTTCTTTTGATGATTTTGGTTGGAGGGTGTGTGAATGGTGCACAAGTTCTCCTATGTCTGTTTGAAGTGGATTGAATTATTTAGCTGAAGAAATTAGTTACCCCCCATTCCACACACATTAATTCTCTTCCATTTTTGTTCCCATTATAAAAAACACTGATAAGTTCCCAGAAAAAAAATACATTAAAATAAGAAGTGAAAACAAAGGCCCCTACAGATGAGAACATAACATAAGAATAGCCTAACTGGGTCAGACCAATGGTCCATCATGCCCAGTAGCCCATTCTCATGGTAGCCAATCCAGGACACTAATACCTGGTCAAAACCCAAAGAGTAGCAACATTCCATGCTACCGATCCAGGGCAAGCAGACACTTCCCCCATGTCTTAATAACAGATTATGGACTTTTCCTCCAGGAATTTGTCCAAATCTTTCTTAAAACCAGCTACACTATCTGCTTTTACCATAACTTCTGGCCACTTCATTTTTAAGTTTAGATCTTTCCTTTCAAACAGAGACCTTGCTAGATGTCAAATACAGCACAAGTAACTTCACATGGACTTAGCTGTGCAGGAAATGTGAATCTCCTCATACACCCACCATATAGTGCAAAAATGTGCAAAGGTCTGTTTTTTTCTTTCAATCACTACATAGCCTAATGCCACACAAGCAGCGCTGTTACAAACATATTCTGTAGGTCAATGCTAAGGATAACAAAGTTTCCTTCCTTGGACCAGAAGGAGATAAACCACTGGAAGAGATCCCAAAACAACACCCAAAGACCCACTCAGTGTGTGAATCAGTTGAGTGGAGTGGACTAACTGGGGGGTGGAAATGGGCCCGGAGTTTGCTCAGCAGAATTTCCCAGACCACCTCTTCCTCTCAACACATTGACACGCTGCCACCATCACCACTAGGAACACCTCACTGGGTAGGCCAGTTATGCTATAAACTTTATAAAACACATTATTATATTTTCTTATAAAGCACATATTTTAACTGACCTCTCTGACATCCTCAGCCTTTCCATTCACAAAAATAGAAGGAAGAAAAGTTCCCATTTCCTGCTGTCTCATGTCCCCGGCCTATACAATATTTTTTTTCTGCAGACCCTTCAAAAGTCTGACCAAATCCTCGTTTCACTTGCATTATAAAGTACTGAGGATGCCATCTCTCCCCAATCCCAGGTCCTAAAGTCTAAGACAGTAGCACAAACTAATGCTGCCAGATACAGGAAAAAAAAATTTTGATTCGATTCAGCCCTATTGAATTGGTTTTTCAATTCGATTTTCCTGCCCAGTTGGGTGATTTTTTTCAAAACTCCTGGTGGGTTTTATAGCTTTTTCACCCCCTTTGGCTTCTCCTAACCACACTGGCGCTGTGGTGTAAATAAAATAAAGAAACAAAAAGGACTTTTCCTCTTTCTGTTAAATCCTAGCTCACGTTTGCAGTCCAACACCAGCTCTGGCAGGATACACATTTCAAATCTGACATGTTATAATCACAAAACAGAAAATAAAATTAATTTTTCTACCTTTTGTTGTCTGGTTATATTTCAAATCTTGTTGGTCCAAGGCTCTGGTTTTCTTCTGATAACTTGCTTGCCAGGGTCTCCTTCTTTCTGCATGCTAACCATCCATCTGCCAACTCTGTCCTCCCTTTCCATTTCCCTTCCCTTCCCAGGAAGTCTGGTATCTTTCCTTTTTTTCATCTCCCTCCACAGATCCACCTTTTCTTAAATACCCTTTCATCCGGCATCTCTCCCTCCTTCCCCACCATCCCAGAGTCCACCATCTCTCCGTTTCTTTTCCTAATTACCCTCCTATCCAGTATCTCTATCCCTCCTCCACACCATCCCTTGTGTCCAATTACTCTCCCTTTCTGTTTCTTCCCTCCCTAAATCCCATGGTCCATCATCTCTCTCCCTCTCCTCTATTTTCAGACCCATTATTTCTTCCCCTCCCCCAAAGTTTGGCATATGCATGTCTCTTTGAACGCCCCCTTCCCTCCGTGTACTTCTAAATCATGGTCACCCCCCAAAGGCCTGTCCCCCCTTAAAGGTCTGCCTGTCCCACTTTGAAGGCCTGCACCCCCCTTGAAGGCCTGTCCCTTCCCCTTGTAGGCCTGTCCCCCCCTTGAAGGCCTGCCTGCCTGTCCCCCCCCTTGAAGGTCTGCACCCCCCGAAGGCCTGCACCCCCCCGAAGGCCTGTCCCCCACTTGAAGGCCTGTCCCACCCCCTTGTAGCTTCTCCCCCCCCCTTGTAGGCCTGTCCCCCCTTGAAGGCCTGCCTGCCTGCCTTTCCCCCCTTGAAGGCCTGTCCCCCCTTGAAGGCCTGCACCCCCTTGAAGGCCTGCACCACCCCCCTCGAAGGCCTGCACTCCCTTGAAGGTCTGCCCCCCCCCCCCGAAGGCCTGTCCCCCACTTGAAGGCTTGTACCACCCCCTTGTAGCTTCTCCCCCCCTTGTAGGCCTGTCCCCCCCCCTTGTAGGCCTGTCCCCCCCCTTGTAGGCCTGTCCCCCCCCCCCCTTGTATGCCTGTCCCCCCCTTGAAGGCCTGCCTGCCTTTCCCCCCTTGAAGGCCTGTTCCCCCCCTTGAAGGCCTGCACCCCCTTGAAGGTCTGCACCCCCCCAAAGGCCTACACCCCCCCCGAAGGCCTGCACCCCCCTGAAGGCCTGCCTGCCCCCCTTGAAGGCCTGCACCCCTTGAAGGTCTGCACCCCCCCCCGAAGGCCTATCCCCCCTTGAAGGCCTGCCTGCCTGCCTGCCTGTCACCCCCTCCCCCTTGAAAGCCTGCTTGCCTGCCCGCCCGCCCCACCCTGAAGGCCTGATGCCCCGACCCACCCCGAAGGACCGCTCGCCCCCCTGGCCTCCCCGCACCACCTATGAAGCAGCCGCAGCAGGATCGCGAAGTCAGCGTCAGCGATCCCTGCGCTGCTTCCTGCGCCACGGTCCCGCCCCTCCTCTGACGTCAGAGGAGGGGCGGGATCGCGGCGCAGGAAGCAGCGCAGGGATGCTGACGCTGACTTCGCGATCCTGCTGCGGGCTGCTTCACAGGTGGTGCAGGAAGGTCAGTGGGGCGAGCGGTCCTTCGGGGGTGGCGGGGGACTGAACGGCAAGGCCGGGAACACCCCCTTAGGGCTGGTACCCGGGGCGGCCCGCCCCCCCCGCCCCCCCCTTGGTACGCCACTGCCAGAAGGAGATATTGACAAACCCCTGGAAGAGATCCCAAAACAACTACCCAGGAGCAACACCCAAAGACCCACTCAGTGTGTGAACCAGTTGAGTTGAGTGGACTAACTGGGGGGTGGAAATGGGCCCGGAGTTTGCTCAGCTGAATTTCCCAGATCACCTCTTCCTCTCAACACATTGACACGCTGCCGCCACCACCACTAGGAACACCTCACCGGGTAGGCCAGCAATGCTATAAACTTTATAAAACACATTATTATATTTTCTTATAAAGCACATATTTTAACTGAACTCTCTGACATCCTCAGCCTTTCCATTCACAAAAATAGAAGGAAGAAAAGTTCCCATTTCCTGTTGTCTCATGTCCCCGGCCTATACAATATTTTTCTTCTGCAGAGTGCAGACCCTTCAAAAATCTGACCAAATCCTCATTTCACTTGCATTATAAAGTACTGAGGATGCCATCTCTCCCCAATCCCAGGTCCTAAAGTCTAAGACAGTAGCGCAAACTAGTGCTGCCAGATTCAGGGAAAAAAATTTCGATTCGATTCAGCCTATTGAATTGGTTTATCGATTCGATTTTCCTGCCCAATTGGGTGTTTTTTTCAAACATCCTGGTGGGTTTATTTTATAGCTTTTTCACCCCCCCCCCCCTTTGGCTTCTCCTAACCACACTGGCGCTGTGGTGTAAATAAAATAAAGAAACAAAAAGGACTTTTCCTCTCTCTGTTAAATCCTAGCTCACGTTTGCAGTCTAACACCAGCTCTGGCAGGATACACATTTCAAATCTGTCATATTGTAATCACAAAACAGAAAATAAAATTAGTCTTTCTACCTTTTTGTTGTCTGGTTATTTTTCTAATCTTGTTGGTCCAAGGCTCTGGTTGTCTTCTGATAACTTGCTTGCCAGGGTCTCCTTCTTTCTTCTTTCACCGTGCTAACCATCCATCTGCCATCTCTGTCCACCCCTTCCGTTTCCCTTCCCTCCCCCGGATGTCTGGCATCTTTCCTTTTTTTGTCTCCCTCCACAGATCCACCTTTTCTTAACTACCCTTTCATCCAGCAGCTCTCCCTCCTTCCCCACCACCCCAGGGTCCACCATCTCTCCCTTTCTTTTCCCAACTACCCTCCTAACCAGTATCTCTATCCCCCCCTCAACACCATCCCTTGTGTCCAACTTCTCTCCCTTTCTGTTCCTTCCCTCCCTAAAAACCATGTCCATCATCTCTCTCTCTCTCCTCTATTTTCAGACCCATTATTTCTTCCCACCCAAAGTCCAGCATATGCACAACTCTTTGAACCCCTCTCCCTTCCCTCCGTGTACTTCTACACCAGGGCCCCCCTCCCCTGAAGGCCTGTCCCCCCCTTAAAGGTCTGCATCCCACCCCTGAAGGCCTGTCCCCCCTTGAAGGACTGCCTGCTCCCCTTGAAGACCTGTACCCCCCCCGAAGGCCTGCACCCCCCCGAAGGCCTGCACCCCCCCGAAGGCCTGCATCCCCCCGAAGGCCTGCATCCCCCTTGAAGGCCTGTCCCCCCCTTGAAGGCCTGCTTGCCTGTTCCCCTTGAAGGCCTGCCCCCCCCCGAAGGCATGTCCCCCCCTTGAAGGCCTGCACCCCCCCGAAGGCCTGCACCCCCCCGAAGGCCTACACCCCCCTCGAAGGCCTACACCCCCCTCGAAGGCCTGCACCCCCTTGAAGGCCTGCACCCCCCGAAGGCCTGCACCCCCCTGAAGGCCTACACCCCCTTGAAGGCCTGCCTGCCTGTCCCCCCCTTGAAGGCCTGTTCCCTCCCTGGAAAGCCTGTCCCCCCCTAAGGCCTGCACCCCCCCCGACGGCTTGTCACCCCCCCCCCCCCGAAGGCCTGCCTGTCCCCCTTGAAGGCCTGTCGTCCCCCCTTTGAAGGATTACCTGCCTATTCTCCATGAAGGCCTGTCACCCCCACCCCCTCCACAAGGTCTGCCTGCCCGCCCCACCCTGAAGGCCTGCTGCCCCCCCCTACCTCAAAGGACTGCTCGGCCCCACCACCACCACCACCACGAAGCACTGCTTATTCCTCCGGCCTCCCCGCTTCATTTCTCTGGGGAAACAGCCTGCAGCAAGATCGCGCGATGCCAGCGATCTTTGCTTGCTTCGGCTGTTTCCTCTGCCGCGCTCTGATGTCAGAGGAGGGGCGGACCGTGGCGGAGGAAACAGCCGAAGCAGGCAAAGATCGCTGGCATCGCGATCTTGCTTTAGGCTGTTTCCAGACGCGACACCCGGCGCAGGGGGGGGGGAGAACCGGACCGGACCAGGAGCACCCCCTCAGGGCTTGGCACCCGGGGCGGACCCCCCCCCACGCCCCCTCCCCTTGGTACGCCACTGGTTTGATATGCATGCATGTCCCTCATCAGCATTTTCTACCTTTTAATCTCTCCCAAAATGGTTTCCTTTCATGTCTACTTAACAGTAATTAGAACTGTAATTCCTGTGCTTTTCTCTCTAACATTTCAATACTCTGCTGCTGGGTTCTATGTACTCCTGCTTGCTCTGTCCCTGCTCTCCTACTTTTCTCCGAGGTAATACTCTTTGTCATTTTACTAATATTAATATTAAAGCTCTCCTATAAAACAGTTGTATTCCTACTTACTATAAAGTAATGTTTTCTGGTATTTTTTCACAACCTAATATCCCACGAATGGAGTTTATGGGGTAACTGATTTTTCTCTTTATTCACTTTCTCCTCAACAGGAGTACTTTACGGGTCTAATTTTAACCGGCACTATGGGCTCCTTTTACTAAGCTGCGGTAGCGTTTTTAGCGTGTGCTGCAGATTAACGCGCGCTAACCCCCGCGCTATGCAGAAAAACTAACGCCTGTTCAATGGAGGAGTTAGCGTTTCTAGCGCGGGGAGCCGTGCTGCTCCTGACGCTTATAGGAACTCAATGAGCGTCGGGAGCAGCGTGGGCCTTTCAGTGCGGCTCTCTGTGCTCTCTCTGCGCTAAAAACCACAAGCATGGTTTTATAGAAGAAGGGGTATATCTCATGAACTTGGCTTCCTCCCGCCCTTTCGTTCTCCCGCTGGTTACAACTAATCTCTCTGGATAACGTCTATGCTTATGTTTGGCTGGATGCTTTTTTTTTCTTTTCTTTTTCTTTTTTTAATGCAACCATTGCTTTCTTTAGACATTTCTCAACTCTGTTGTTTCTCCTTTTCATGTGAGTTGTACTGATGTATAATATTCCTACTGTAAATTTAAATCCTTCGCTCTCATACAATTCATATTTCCTTTGCTGTTTACCCTCTCATTATCTTCTTAACATAATTAATATGCTCTCCTAATTGCTGTTTAGTGATTTTTCTGATATTCTCTGTCAAACCTATATCTCATAATTGGAGCATGCTCCCGCCCTATCGCTCTCATGAAAACACTGCTATTCTCAATGTACAACACACCCTTACTTGCATTTTTAGCTTTTTATATTTTAATTACAGTCATTTCTCAGAGTAATTTCTCTATACCTAATAATATGTCTTCTAATAGCAAGATTACTCTCCTTGTTCTGGTATTAACAGGTAATATATTTCCCTTATATCTCCACTGTTGGTTTTATATTTATCCCTTTGTATAATAACTGTGGTTATGCCTGTTTTGCTGCTATCTCGCTATAGCTACTAATCTCTTCCGAACATATCTCAGAATAATTCTCTCTCCTTTTCATGTGAATAATAATGCTTAATATATTATGTTTATTAGGAGCGGAGCGTGCTCCTACCTCTTCTCTCTCTTGCTCATGCAACTAATCTTGCCGTGCACTGTAGAATTGGTTGTATTTTTTCTACTTTCGCTGACCACTGCCACATTTTCAAATATTCTCTACGTGTCAATAAGTATGTCTCTCACTGCAGGATCACTTTTTCTGTCCTGATATTAACAGATAATATACTTCCCTTGTAATTCTTATGCTATTCTCATATCTCTTTAATTGGATAATGGTTATGATTAGGCCTGGCCTGCCGTTTTTTCACTGATGCTATTGATTTCTTTACTCACCTCTCAGGCTCATTGTTTCTTCTTCACATGTGAGTAATAATGATTTGTGCTTATCCTGTTGTACACTTCAAGCTATATATTTGCCTATGTTTTATACTTCTCATGTTAATGCCTCTGTATTATGCTAGCCCTTAGGTTCAGGGCACCATCACAAATGGTTTTCTCATACTGGTATTTAACACGCTCTCATTGATTATAGGCTAATGCTAAGGGTTACCATTTAACTTGTACTGTATTTTTATATTTCATACTTAAACAGATTCCTTACCATATGTAGGACTGTATAAACCAGGGATAGCGAACTCCGGTCCTTGAGAGCCATATTCCAGTCGGGTTTTCAGGATTTCCCCAATGAATATGCATTGAAAGCAGTGCATGCACATAGATCTCATGCATATTCATTGGGGAAATCCTGAAAACCCGACTGGAATACGGCTCTCGAGGACCGGAGTTCCCTACCCCTGGTATAAACTCTCACTATACATTTCTTGCATACAATCTGCCCTCCCTCTCTAATTTTCACCTATATATTTATCTTCATGTATCTTATCTACATAATTGATCCCCAGGTACACTAAGCTTTTCCTGTATTGACTTCATTACATATCACGTAATCTCTTATAAGGTTTAATTCAAAGTGAGACAGTAAAATCTTTTCTGTATTTCTTATTTTATATGACACTACTTTCTGAGTAATGGTTTCAATTTACCCTTACATTATTATTTTAATGTATTAACTGTGAGCTCCTGTAGATTACAGGTACAATTATACTAGTCCTTGTCTCTATAGTTCTTATTGCCAATCTTTGTATGCATGTTTCAGATCATTTTCTTTTGCACACCTGATGGTTATACTAGCTTGCATGCCATACAATGGATTTAATGTCTATTGTTCACTCAGTTATTATGTATATTCCTGACTCCATTATTATGCTATGATGTCTTGTCTCTCTCATATAGGTATTATTGCTAACGCTTCTCTCCAAGTTGTTCCTCCCTTGAGCTTTAGTGCTACAATTCATAAAAATACATAAGAACATAAGATTTGCCGCTGCTGGTCCATTGTGCCCAGCAGTCCGCTCACGCGGTGGCCCGTAGGTCAAAGACTAGTGCCCTATTTGAGTCTAGCCTTACTTGTGTATGTTCTGTTCCAGTAGGAACTTAGCCAACCTTGTCTTGAATCCCTGAAGGGTGCTTTCTCCTATAACAGCCTCTGGAAGAGCATTCCAGATTTTGAACACTCTCTGGGTGAAGAAGAACTTCCTTACGTTTGTATGGAATCTTTTCCCTTCTAACTTTAGCGAGTGCCCTCTCATTCTCTTCACCTTGGAGAGGGTGAACAATCTCTCTTTCTCTACTAAGTCAATTCCCTTCAATATCTTGAATGTTTCTATCATGTCCCCTCTCATTCCACTTTCATGTCTACCGTTGTCTACTGTATACTCCATTGCATACAGTACCTGATAAATATAGAAACATAGAAACATAGAAAGTGACGGCAGATAAGGGCCAAGGCCCATTCAGTCTGCCCACACCAATGACCCTCCCTTACCTCTCTCTGTGAAGAGATCCCATGTGTTGATCCCATTTAGTCTTAAAATCAGGCACACTGCTGGCCTCAATTACCTGTATCGGAAGACCATTCCATCGATCCACCACCCTCTCGGTGAAGAAGTATTTCCTGGTGTCGCTATGCAATTTCCCTCCCCTGATTTTCCACGGATGCCCTTGTGTTGTCGTGGGTTCCTTGAAGAAGAAGATATCCTCCTCCACCTCAATACGGCGCATGAGGTATTTGAACATCTCGATCATGTCTCCCCTCTCCCTGCATTCTTCTAGTGTGTAGAGCTGCAATTTATTCAGCCGTTCCTCATTCAGCCGTTACTCAAACTTCCTTTTCTTCAGACAATGTTCATTCAGGTAAATTACCTAGTTCCATGGCCTCTGATAAATGGTCTCCTGTAAGTTCATTTCCCTCCTCAGGCACCTACATTTCAATGTCTTCAGGCTGTGAGGACAGCAGAGGCTCATCCTGCATGTGAGCTTCTCTGGGCTGCCTTCTTGATCGAGGTTTCCAGCCATCTAAATCCTGCCACTATTCATGCAATCCAACATTTTGACTCTATCTCCCATCAAAATAGATGGCATACTATCTCGTCTCCACTTTGGTACAATAGATAAATCCAAATCGTCCTATTCACTGGCACTCTTGGATGGACAGAGGTGTTTGGTTATTGGACCATATTTTCGAAAATAATACCCTCTTATCCTTCTCCCAAATCATGAGTAAGTTTGCTATTCCCTTGTCGGAATTTTATCAGTGGATACAACTCTCTCATTGCATTAAAAAAAGTTTGCCCTCCATTTCTGAATATCCTAAATCATCGGCTTTTCTATCTTTTTCACGTCTCGGATTCACTTTGGGTCATTACAAATCTATTTTCTATAGGGAATTGTGTTCCAAACATTTCCCCAGACCCATAAAGTCCACTGACATATGGTCTAACGAAATGTCTTGGAAAGGTTCTGCCAAGGACCGGGATCTCTATTTCAGCAAGATCCTATGACCCACTGCATCCTCTAGTCTATCACAATCCCTTTATTTCTTATCATATAAAGCCTTCTGGACTCCAAACAAGTGCTGTGCTGGTCTCCTAGACTCTAACTGTTGTTGGCACTGTCACTCGGACTTGGGAGACTTACATCATATGATTTATTATTGTCCTAATATTGCTACTTTCTGGTCACAAGTTTGGCATATCATCAAACAGATTCTTCCAATACAATCAGAACTTTCTACTGATATACTCATTTTTAGAGCTCTTGCAATTGAAGACCCTTTAACCATCTGGCAGAAATCCTTGCTTAACATTTTGGTAGCACTTACTATCCACATGATTCTACATAATTGGAAATCCGCAGATTTACTAAATGTCACATTCTGGTGGAATACACTTCTCACGATACACTTATATGAAGTTAATGCAACAGAATTCTCCAAGAGACAAAATATAGTTAACAAGATCTGGGCTCCCATAGTGAACGTTTCTTAACTGCCATTGATATCCCACTGTAATCCTCTTTGTAACTATGTTACACACATTGACATATTAAGATTTAAGGTCTCTCTGCTATCTACATTATATTGGGAAATACCCCTCTTACACACTCCCCCATCATAGAAACATAGAAACATAGAAGATGACGGCAGAAAAGGGCCATAGCCCAACAAGTCTTCCCACTCTATTGACCCACTCCCCTTGATTTTACCTCTTTAGAGAACCCACGTGTGTAACCCATTTCTTTTTAAAATACAGCACACTGCTGGCCTCAATCACTTGAAGTGGAAGTTCATTCCAATGATCAACCACCCTTTCGGTGAAGAAATACTTCCTGGTGTCGCCATGAAATTTCCCACCCTTGATTTTCAGCGGATGTCCTCTTGTGGCTGAGGGCCCTTTAAGAAAGAAGATATCATCTTCCACCTTGATACGGCCCATGATATATTTAAACGTCTCTATCATGTCTCCTCTCTCTCTACGTTCCTCGAGCGAGTATAGCTGCAATTTATTCAGCCTTTCCTCATATGGGAGATCTTTGAGTCCCGAGACCAACCTGATGGCCATTCGTTGTACCGACTCAACTCTGAGCACATCTTTTTGGTAATGTGGTCTCCAGAATTGGTAATGTGGTCTCCAGAATTACTTATTGACTGAGAATGGTACTATCCTCTTCTCCCTCTTCAAGTTCTCCTTTTGACTCCTTCGGAGTTGCCTTGTATGATTACAGAATTCATATTGTGTATACGCTTTTTGAGATTCTTATTTGTTTTCTTGTGTTCTCATGCACTGGCAGCTACCATATCTTGGGGAAGAGGGGGTTCTGTTATGTTCTATTTGTGTAAAAATTTCAATAAAAATATTTGAAATCTCTAAATCTTAAGGGTTTATTTTAGAGGCATATTTTGGACGGGCTTAGACTGGGTTTAGCACTTGGACTTTATACAGCAATAATCAAACATTTTTACAAAACGTCCAGGGCACAACTTTCCATTTTGTGCTAGATCTGTTTTTAAAATGAATAATGACCAAACAGGTACTCAAACTGACCAGATGACCACTAGAAGGTTGAAAATATGGTCCTCACACACTGGCCCAGTGGTCACTGACCACCTCCCACTCCACAAATATTTGCAGAAACAGAACAAATCTGTTTCTATGACAGCTGCAGATACTACAGCCAGTCCTAATAAAGCTGCAAATAGGTCTCTGGAGTAGCCTGTTGGGAAGTGCAGTAGACTGCAGAGAAGGGGACCCAGGCTCATATACCACCCTAACCAGTACACTTGTGGTGGAAAGTATGGTGACACCTGCTGGCATAAGCTCTATTGGGGTAGTAGACAGGTAGGTACAGTAGAGGTTTGAGGGGAGTTTGGGAGGGCTCACCATAAAATGTATGGGGGTTGTCCTGAGATGTGTACCTGGCACCCTTAATGTGAAGTTTATAGCAGTGCCCCCTAGGCTGCTGGCATGACTGTGTGGCCAGTCCATTAAAAATGCTGGCCCCTCATATATGCAAATGGCTTGATTTGGGCATGTTTAATTTGGATGGTTTTTGGGTTGTTGTTTTTTCCAATAATGACAAAAAAAAATTTAGACATGTAGTTGGACAAAATGTCTAACTGGGCCTTAAAAAAAAAAAAGATAGACATTTTGGATTCGAAAAAAGGACTTTTTCTCCACCCAATTTTTAGATGTCTTTCTAAAAACATTCAAAGTCGGACATAAACGTCCTATTGAAAATGCCTCTCCATGTTATGTAAACTGCATATATGCTAAGCAAAATGTGGTATATCAAGACTAAATAAACTTGAAACTAGAAACTAAATGCTATAGGATTGAAACCACTTGAGGCCAAAGCGTGCTCTGGATGCTGATCTGGAACGATATTGTCCAGATGTTTGGGACTCAAGACTGTGGCTGGACATTCTCCACTGTTCTCCTGGTTGCTTTCAGGACTAATTCTGTTTAGCTTAAGACAGAAAGGGTTATTATCTTTGTTCTTTGTTGAAAAGTAAAACTGCTGTTTGATGTTTAAGTTTAGATTTAAAAATGGAGGATTCCGTGCAGTCTGTGAACGCTTGTGTGAACATGAGTTATTTTTAATGTGAATAACTGTCTGTCTGTTTTCTCCATAGACTGTAAAACCAAAAATAATACTTTGCTTCTGTAACAAGTAGAGGCAGAGGCAGAGTAATTGATATGGATATTCTGAGTCTACCCCTGTGTATACAGAGGAACTGTCCTGATGTCTCAGATAATTGATTTAGTGATCCTTAATAGAAGTCTGAGAATAATTGAACAGAATGGAGGACAGCTGGTCCAAACAAAAAATGGAGAATACCAGAATGGTGAAAGTTCCTCTATTGTTAAAACATTTCATATTCAAAATCCTGACATGGCCACATTTCAGCAATCATCTGTATCAGGAAAATGACAGAGTCAATAAGATGTGATGTGAAAATACTTCTATATCACAATGGATTCCAATGAATGCATCTAATAAACGGTACAAAAAAAAACCCAAGATAAAAATCTCTGAACTCAGCTTTCGATAGAAAGGTGATGAACCTCTCAGGAACAAAAATAGCTTATGGGAATAATCAATTTCGTAATCTCCAAAGTGCACTACAATAACAGGCCTATATTTAAACAGCATGATTTTAGCCACCTATGTAAACTTTTTTTCAACAATATACCTGCCTAAGTTTGGTTGAAAATATTGCTAAACCTAGACAATGAAAATTGCTGAGCAGCAGCTGAGAACACTGTGGGGCTCATAATCGAAACTGAAATACGTCTAAAAACCTGCCCAAGTTGGCACTTGGACGATCTAAAAGAAGGTCGTACAAGTGCCGATAATCAAAATGGCTTTTTAGACATATCCAGGGACTTTTTAGGCCTCTGAATCCCGCTGTGCGCCCAGAGCTGAAAAAGCATTTTTCAAGGAGTGGTTAGGGCAGGATGTGGGCGGTATGTGGGCCAAACTAGACTTAGTCGTCCTACAGGTGTAATCGAAGGTTTGACGAGACTGCTTAGATGGAACTTATACCTTATGACTTAAGTGCCTAAAATGTATCCAAAGTGACCAGATAACCACTGCATGGACAAAGTAAAGACCCTCACCCCATGTTCACTGACCCCCATTGCACCCCTCAAAAAGTTCAGAATAAAAACATACATACCTGCCTCCAGAACATCAGTACCTGCTATAGGAAAGCCTAGTAGAGCTGCACAGAGGTGGCTTAAGTAGTCTAGGGGGTGGTCTACTGAACCATAGAGAGGAGGACCTAGTCACTCTAACTACTACATCAATGGTGGAAAATGTGAGCCCACCAACTCCCCCCCCCCAATAAAAACCCCTACTGTATTGCCAGATAGGTGGTACTTGCAGCCATAAGGACTATTGGGGTTGTAGACAGGTGGGTATAGTGAGATTTAGGGGTATTTTGGTGGCCTCACCATGACCTATAAGGGAGTTGTGGTGAGATATTTGTGGCACCCTTTTTGTGAAGTTTACAGCCGTGACCTGTAATGTGCCCCACTGCTCTGTTGCCATGTCTGGGTGGCCAGTCCATCACAATGCTGGCCCCTCCCATGTCCAAAAGGCCTTGTTATGGGCATTTGGGACTTGGATTAATTTTTGGTCAAGAATGTGGTATAATGATAGATGTAGTGGTGGTCTGGCCAATCAAATGCCTCGATATATAGATAGACTGAAAACTTGGCTATTCTCAAAAAGGTAAATCTTGCTGCTCTCTATACAATCACTAATTCTTATTATGTTTTTCCTTCTTTTTAAATTTCCTGTAAACCATCTTTATAGAGTAGATGCGGTATATAAGCTTATGGTTTAGGTTAGTTTAGATGATTTTCAAAAAATATGTATTTTGGACGTACTTTTTGAGAATGGACATTTTACCGCTGCTGACTTTGGGTAAATAGCGCCCTATGTCCAAATTGGACATAGACTTTTATTTTGATTATACCTCTCCATGTAACAAAATTTTATTTTATTTTTTGGTTCCTGAGTAATAAGAGTTCTTTTTTGATTGCCTATACCAAAAAAGTATAGAAAATGGCTATCATTCCCCTCAAACTTCGTTTTTATAACCAGGACATTGATATTTTGAAATGTATCTTTTATGCAGAATATACCAGATTGATTCCAAGCTGAGTGAACTTAGGGCTCTTTTGACGCCTAGGCACAAGCAATGGAACTTATTGGGTGAAAGTATGCAAGTCACAGATCAGAGGACGTGTCACTAAACTTTTTCCACCTTCTTTGCCCACCAAGATGGGCTTTGCTTCTGCCACAATGTGACCAGTCTATTTGAGGTAATTGGAATCACTTGTAACCCAATTTGGCATCCCTTCTCTGATGGCTCAACCAGGAGCATCAAAGCCGTGCTGTTCCATAACAGGAACAAGTACCTATCTCTTCCACTGACTCAAAGAGGATTACTATAGTATCAAGACCTCAATATAAGCACCTTGAAGAATGATGAGTATGGCTGGGCGATCATAGGATACTTCGAAATGGTAGCATTCCTAATGGATCTCCAAGGCAGTTTTACCAAGTTTCCCTGCTATCTCTGCCTTTGGGATAGCATGGACACAAAGGCACACTACCAAAGGTGAGACGAGACTAGTCACAGTGAACTAAGTTCTCTATGGAGAGAAACAATGTTAAATGGGGACCACTGATGGAACCCTGGAAGGTGCTGATGCCACCAATGCATATCAAATTGGGCCTAATGAAACAATTTGTCAGAACTCTAGAAAAGGAGTCGGCAGCTTTAAAGTTCCTTCAAGATATTTTCCCTATCTGAGGGAAAGGTCAAAACTGATATCTTCATCGGACCACAGATAAAAAGATCCTAGAGTGCAAGGAATTTTTCAAGAAGCTAAGTAGGAAGGAGAAAGCAGCTTGGAACAGCTTTGTCGCAGTGGTTTGGGGCTTCCTGGTCAATCACATGACTGAAAACTACATGGAGCTGTTTGAGAATCTTGTGAAGAATTACAGTAAATGGGCTGTAGGATATCTCTCAAAATTCATGTCCTTAATGCTCATCTTGAGACATTCAAGGAGAAATGGGGACATACTCAGAGAAGCAAGGTGAGCGCTTCCATCAGGATATACTAGACTTCAAACGCTGCTCCCAAGGTCAATATAATGAGAACATGATGAAAGACTATATCTGCGAGTTGATTCATGAAAATGACTTACAATAAAATCACAAATTTTGAAAAATACTCACTTTTAAATCTTCCGAGGTCATCTTTGTATAACTTCAATATAAATACACGATAATTGTGATTCATATGACCTTATAAGAATGAAAAGATGAAAAAATTGCCATTTTCACATTTTAAATAGGTAAATTGCAAAATTTGACTATCCTGGTCACAAAAGCAAATTTGTATGGAAGTAACAGACATTTTCTATACTGTGTAGGCATGAGCAATTAGGAAATTACACTTGATGTCCAGGAACAAATATTGTGTTACATAGTGGAAATGATCTCTGAGAGTTTGAGAAATGCAAAGACATGGAGAGTCAGTCTGAGACAAAAGGTAGTTAAAGTGGCATTAATACAGGTTTGTCTGAGGCCAGCTAGCAAAGTAGTCAAATTTGCAACTCTATTAGTGAGCAGTAGGATGCTCAGTGAATGGGGGTAAGCTGAGTGGTGGGATACTAGATTAAGAATGAATAGCCACAGTGCTAAAAGCAAAAACTGGTATAATTTATACATTTAATCGAAGTGTACATTAGGCAAACGTTTACAGAATTGCACAGCACAGATTTGTAGAAGCAACTTAACTTGTTTGACAAGCTGATCAGTGCTGATAATTGATAATTAATACCTAATAATTGTCCCTAATTAGCACTATATAGAATTTACGTGCACAACTTTCTAAGCGCAGTCTATAAAGTGGTACACACAAATTCTAATGCGTGAATCATAAAAGGGGGGTATGGCCAGAGGATGAACATAGGTGGATTATGGGTGTTCCTAAAAGTTAGTCGCACTGTTATAGAATACACCTGATATGCTCATAACTTACGCACAAGTATTTAGACCTGATTTTTCATTGGCCTCATTGTATATGCCTAAATGTTACGCATGCACGTGATGTCATCGCATTGACGTCTGTGTTTTTCCGGATGCTCTCAAGCCATGGCTACCACGTTTAGTGTTCCGCAGCTTTGCAAAGTTTGCGAGACACTGCTCTAAACTGAAGAACATTAACCTCTTTCCTCACAAGGAAATGCAATGTGATCCCGTAAGCAGGCACCTAAAGGTATGTTTATTTGATCGGTTTTGTATCCCTTTCTCCCAGAAAATCTCAGAACGGGCTACAAGTTTACATGCATAATAAAGTAATGGCAAGCATGGCATGGCAGAACATTGTCTGACAAAGAAGGCAAAACATAATTAACAAAGCTTGGTAAAACATAATATGACAAAACATGGTATGGTGAAACTTGGTGTGTTGAGCATAGCATGGCAAACATAGAATTAAAAGCATGGCTAACCTAGTATGACACAACAGTATGACACGTAGCTTGATAACATCTAGCACAGTAGACATGGAATAGCAAACATTGTGGAGCAGACATAGCATGAGAAATCATAGCACAGTACATATAATATGGGAAATTATTTTTCTCCAAAACATATTAAAAAAAATCTCCATTCAAATATGTGCTGCTGACTTCTACTTGTTCACCCAAAACATATAGAAGTTGATATTCAGCCAGTGGCAGTGAGCTTTTTTTATAAGCCACCACCAACATTATTCTTAGATATTCAATGCCTGGCCATTGCATATTTTGCATATCACTTGGCACACTTAGAAATGCCAGCTTACACCTACCATTGACATAGCATAAGAAGGCAAGTATTCTATAATGGAATCAACACCAAGATTCCATTATAAAATTGGCACTAAGCACACAGCACTGGGGCATCTAAACTGAGGCACCAATTTATAGAACTGCCCAATGTATCTTTCTGCCTGCTGGGGTAATAACTCTGAAAATTTAGTAGACTAGAACCAATTACTGTTGGCCCAGGTGCCTAAGGCCCCTCCTGTGGGGGGGGGGGGCCTTAGGTGTCTGGCCCAATCAGGCCCTAAGGAGGATGGCGGGCCTGCTGGGTGGATGGGCTTGAGACCCGTCCATCCAACTTATCATAAGTCGGGAGGTGGTCAGGGGGTTGTGGGGTTTAGGGGGCAATTAGGGGTTGGGAGGCCGATTGGGGGTTCAGGGGGGCATTCACGGGGGAGGTGCACCATGGGCAGGAGGGGTTGGGCTCCCTCCTGCCCATATTTTAAGGGGGGTGGGGGGGTCACTGTGGGCAGGAGGGGTTGGGCTCCCTCCTGCCCGTAATTTAAGGGGGGTGGGGGGAATATGTCCACTTCAAAAATATGTACATGCTGCTTAAGCAACTGTCGGTAGCCATTTATATAAGTAAATCAGATTGTTTCCTGTATAACTGGCACTTAATCCTTGTAAAACACCCTCCTTGTTGTTTATATATACATACAGGGTTGAAAAAAGGTTTGGATAATTTCCTAAAATAGAAGTCCATAGGCCATTATTGAGAAGGCTTGAGGAAATCCATTGTTTATTCCTAGGATAAGCAGCATAAAATCTGTTTTGCTACTTGGGATCTTGCTAGGTAATTAGGACCTGGGTTGACCACTGTTGGAAACTGGATTTTGGGCTTGATGGACCTTCGGTCTGTCCCAGTATGGCAATTCTAATGTTCTTATGTTCATTGACAGCTGCTCCAAAACAGTAACAACCTATGATAAAAGCTACATTTCAGGATGGTTCCAGTTGACCTGCTTGCTGTCTTTGTTCTGCATGCAATGAATTCAGTCATGCTGCTGCGATTAAATCACATGTATGTACATCAGCTCCTGTACATTCTCCTAACTTTTATTCTGTTTTTCCCATTCATTACTGCTGTGCACTTTGGATCCCTCTGGCCTTCCTCCATATTTCTGCACTGTTTCTCTCATTTGCTCTATCACATGCTCTGTCTGCTAATTCACTTTTGAGTCCACTCAGCAATGCCTGTTCTTCACATTAGCTGTTTTAACACCAGCATCTACTGTCTCCCCAGTTCACTGTGTATAAGTGTCTTTTCCTTTTTTTTAACAGGTCTTTACTACTACTACATATATTTCCTAGATCCGGTTCTGTTTTTCTCTCTCAGGAAACATTGAGTGCCATGTTTCCTGTTTCCCATTCTGCTGTGCTCACCTGTCACAGATATGATTCTCAATATGTTCCCCCTCTCTTTTCTCTGCCTAATCTTAGAGGCCTTGTGAGCTGGAAATATCACTATTTGATGGTTAAAAAAAAAAATCAAGAAATGGGAAGCTAGATTCTTCTGCAGAAAATTAAACAAAGTTACTATGTTGGGCAGGCAAAAAATTGTCAGCAAAAATTGCATCTGCTTTAGCATGTACTATTGCTTAATAGTACACACCATTGATTGAAAGAATTCACTAGTAATTGATAGCACACTCTACTTATCAACAGATGCACTATTCAAAATAGTACGCTTATTGATACATAGTTTTCTATGGATCTGTATGCAGCCTATAAGTCAGACTATTGAATATGCAATTACAACTTTATATCAACAAGTTACCTGTATATTTTTGTCCATATAGCTTTATACAGCTAAGTTATCCATTTAAAGCTAGGACTGCTATTTCTGTGTTCAGCACCTGGCCTCCTCCTCAGTTTATATGGACACATTTTGATTGTACTGTATATCAGTGCAAACAGATAAAATTTAGCCAATCGCTGGTGGTTGATGTTGCAACAAAAGCACTTAGGGGGGGGGGGCTAGTGCCTGATTCTAATCACAGAGATGCTTTTGGAAAATTGGCCCTGATTAGTTCAAGGCAGGAAGACCGATGGAAAGGAAAATAGAACAGAGAAGGTGGTACAAGGGTTAAAAGGCATGTGGAGAGGCCAGTGGACAAAAGTATATGTACCAGGTCAAAAGTGTCAAGTAAATTAATTTTCTGTTTTAATTATATCTATCTATCTATCTATCTATATATCTAGCCATCCTGACTATTTAAATTTGTATTTATTAGATCCCTGTTGAGGTAATTAAGAAAAACAATCAATTTAATGGATAACAAATGAAGTTCTACAAGTAGGAAGTGAACACAGCTATCTGTTGTCATTTCAGAACATATTTTAGGTGGATATAAGAATTAACATACTAGAAGCAGAGGCCTGATATCAAATGGGAACAGTGAACCAGCACCAGCATTTAAATTATGCACTGTTACCAAAAAACAAGCAGACCAAGAAAGCAGAAGATTCACAGACATTGTATATCTGGATTTTCAGAAGGCGTTCGACAAGGTCCCGCATGAATGACTATTCTGAAAAATTGTGAGCTATGGAATCGAGGGTGAAATACTCACATGGATTAAAAACTGGTTGGCAGATAGGAAACAGAGAGTGAGGGTAAATGGACAATACTTGGACTGAAAAAGCGTCACAAGTGGAGTGCCGCAGGGTTCGGTGCTTGGGCCCGTGCTCTTCAACATATTTATAAATGACCTGGAAATTGGTACGACGAGCGAGGTGATTAAATTTGCAGACGATACAAAGTTATTTAGAGTAGTGAAGACACAGAAGGATTGAGAAGACCTGCAACGTAACATAAACACGCTTGAGAAATAGCAAATGAGGCTTAACGTAGATAAGTGTAAGGTGATGCATGTCGGTAACAAAAATCTTATGCATGAATACAGGATGTCCGGTGCAGTACTTGGAGAGACCCCCCAGGAAAGAAACTTGGGAGTACTGGTAGACAAGTCAATGAAGCCATCCACACAATGTGCAGCAGTGGCAAAAAGAGCAAACAGAATGCTAAGAATGATTAAGAAGGGGATCACAAACAGATCAGAGAAGGTTATCATGCTGCTATACCGGGCCATGGTACACCCCCACCTGGAATACTGCGTCCAGCACTGGTCGCCGTACAAGAAGAAGGACATAGTACTACTCGAAAGGGTCCAGAGAAGAGCAACTAAAATGGTTAAGAGGCTGGAGGAGTTGCCGTACAGTGAGAGATTAGAGAAACTGCGCCTCTTCTCTTTTACAAAGAGAAGACTGAGAGGGGACATGATTGAAACATTCAAGATAATGAAGTGAATAGACTTAGTAGATAAGGACAGATTGTTTATCCTCTCCAAGGTAGAGAGAACGAGAGGGCACTCTCTTAAGTTAAAAGAGGATAGATTCTGTACAAACGTAATGAAGTTCTTCACCCAAAGAGTGGTAGAAATTTGGAACGCTCTTCATGAGGCTGTTATAGGGGAAAACACCCTCCAGGGATTCAAGACAAAGTTAGACAAGTTCCTGCTGAACCAGAACGTACGCAGGTAAGGCTAGACTCAATTAGGGCACTGGTCTTTGACCTAAGGGCCGCTGCGGGAGCGGATTGCTGGACACGATGGACCACTGGTCTGACCCAGCAGCGGCAATTCTTATGTTCTTATGAAAACCACACAATAGATTACCCAACATATATGCGTAACTTTAATTGATTTTAATTAGCATCAATAATTACTTATTAAAATGCCAATTATGGGCACTAATTAGCTTGTTATTCAATTAAATTGCATGTGCAATTTGGCAATGCCACCAAAATTACATGAGTAAATTTTAGCACTTTTTATAGAGTTAGGGGGAAAATATATTAAGTTAGTCCAATAAGAAAACTGACCGTAAGACATTCAAAACATCACTAAAAATATATCAGTCTAAAGATGCCTATCCTACCTCTTAATCTCTGATGGAATATCAGTAGGCAATTGTGAATGGATAAGCAAAAGAGCTCGAACCTAAACCTGAATTTTCCGAATGCTATGTGATATTTTTTTTTTTGTCTATTTAATGTATAGGAGCTGTCACAACCAGATTGCGAATGACTTGTCAAGACAAAATAGGGCTCATTGAGGTCCTTTGTTGCTGTATTATGTTTGGTGTGCTTTGTCCCTCTTTGTGCTGGTCAAGGCAAAATGGAGCCCATGTACAATATTTTTAAATATTGTAGATAATATGTTGATAATTAAAGGATTTCAGAAACTGCCAAGAATCCCAGGCCTAGAATACAATTTCTAGCCACGGCAGTAACAGCTCTGATGCTCATAGGAATTCTATGAGCGTCGGAGCTGTTACCACCATGGCTGTCACTAAACCTTGCTACGGTTTTGTAGAAGGGGGGGGGGGGGAGATTATGTTCTCACTGGAAAGAGAGTGCTAAAGAAGATATCTTTAGCTGGGGAGAGGGAAAAGAAGGGCTAGATTATACCCTATCCCAGGAAAAAAATCATGTTCTATCCCAGGGAAACCAAAACACTCCAGGGGATTTTATGTCTTTTGCCAGGATTGGTGCTACATAATTAAGCCTAGTATATTCAGTGGCGTACCTAGGGTATGTGGCACCCGGGGCCCATCATTTTTTGACACCCCCCCCCCATGTAAAAAAATATTTTTTGTAATGACCATGAAACGGAATAAATGGTCAGAATAGAAACAGGCAGTGAAAATTTTCTTATATTCCAAACATAACATAACATAACATAAATTATGTCTGAATTGTCATGACATAAGAAGTACATATGGAGTAGTTACAGGTGATGCTTGGGACAGTTCTGATTGTGTTAGTTCGGTTTTATGTGTTTTTTGAATAGAAGGGTTTTTATTTCTTTTTGAAGGTTTTGCAGTATGTGGTCGATGTCAATTGGTTGTAGGGTTGGGGGTCGAGTGTTGCAGCTCGAATGGCTAGGAGGTTGTCGAACAGTTTTTTTCCTTTTGACGTTTTTGGTTGGAGGGTGTGTGAATGGTGCGTGAGTTCTCCTATGTCTGTTTGAGGTGGATTGAATTATTTAGCTGAAGAAATTAGTTACCCCCTCATCCCACACACATTAATTCTCTTCCATTTTTGTTCCCATTATAAAAAACACTGATAAGTTCCCAGAAAAAAAATACATTAAAATAAGAAGTGAAAACAAAGGCCCCTACAGATGAGAACATAACATAAGAATAGCCTAACTGGGTCAGACCAATGGTCCATCATGCCCAGTAGCCCATTCTCATGGTAGCCAATCCAGGATACTAATACCTGGTCAAAACCCAAAGAGTAGCAACATTCCATGCTACCGATCCAGGGCAAGCAGACACTTCCCCCATGTCTTAATAACAGATTATGGACTTTTCCTCCAGGAATTTGTCCAAATCTTTCTTAAAACCAGCTACACTATCTGCTTTTACCATAACTTCTGGCCACTTCATTTTTAAGTTTAGATCTTTCCTTTCAAACAGAGACCTTGCTAGATGTCAAATACAGCACAAGGTAACTTCACATGGACTTAGCTGTACAGGAAATGTGAATCTCCTCATACACCCACCATATAGTGCAAAAATGTGCAAAGGTCTGTTTTTTTCTTTCGATCACTACATAGCCTAATGCCACACAAGCAGCGCTGTTACAAACATATTCTGTAGGTCAATGCTAAGGATAACAAAGTTTCCTTCCTTGGACCAGAAGGAGATACTGATAAACCACTGGAAGAGATCCCAACACAACACCCAATGACCCACTCAGTGTGTGAATCAGTTGAGTGGAGTGGACTAACTGGGGGGTGGAAATGGGCCCGGAGTTTACTCAGCAGAATTTCCCAGACCATCTCTTCCTCTCAACACATTGACACGCTGCCACCACCACCACTAGAAACACCTCACTGGGTAGGCCAGCTATGCTATAAACTTTATAAAACACATTATTATATTTTCTTATAAAGCACATATTTTAACTGAACACTCTGACATCCTCAGCCTTTCCATTCACAAAAATAGAAGGAAGAAAAGTTCCCATTTCCTGCTGTTTCATGTCCCCGGCCTATACAATATTTTTTTTCTGCAGACCCTTCAAAAGTCTGACCAAATCCTCGTTTCACTTGCATTATAAAGTACTGAGGATGCCATCTCTCCCCAATCCCAGGTCCTAAAGTCTAAGACAGTAGCGCAAACTAATGCTGCCAGATTCAGGAAAAAAAATTTCGATTCGATTCAGCCTATTGAATTGGTTTTTCAATTCGATTTTCCTGCCCAGTTGGGTGATTTTTTTCAAAATTCCTGGTGGGTTTTATAGCTTTTTCACCCCCTTTGGCTTCTCCTAACCACACTGGCGCTGTGGTGTAAATAAAATAAAGAAACAAAAAGGACTTTTCCTCTCTCTGTTAAATCCTAGCTCACGTTTGCAGTCCAACACCAGCTCTGTCAGGATATACATTTCAAATCTGACATATTATAATCACAAAACAGAAAATAAAATTAATTTTTCTACCTTTTGTTGTCTGGTTATATTTCAAATCTTGTTGGTCCAAGGCTCTGGTTTTCTTCTGATAACTTGCTTGCCAGGGTCTCCTTCTTTCTTCTTTCTGCATGCTAACCATCCATCTGCCAACTCTGAACTCCCTTTCCCTTCCCTCCCCAGGAAGTCTGGTATCTTTCCTTTTTTTCATCTCCCTCCACAGATCCACCTTTTCTTAACTACCCTTTCATCCGGCATCTCTCCCTCCTTCCCCACCACCCCAGAGTCCACCATCTCTCCCTTTCTTTTCCCAATTACCCTCCTATCCAGTATCTCTATCCCTCCTCCACACCATCCCTTGTGTCCAATTTCTCTCCCTTTCAGTTCCTTCCCTCCCTAAATCCCATGGTCCATCATTTCTCTCCCTCTCCTCTATTTCAGACCCATTATTTCTTCATCCCCCCCCCAAAGTTTGGCATATGCACGTCTCTTTGAACACCTCCTTCCCTCTGTGTACTTCTAAACCAGGGTCCCCCCCAAAGGCCTGTCCCCCCTTAAAGGTCTGCCTGTCCCCCCTTGAAGGCCTGCACCCCCCTTGAAGGCATGTCCCACCCCCTTGTAGGCCTGTCCCCCCCCTTGAAGGCCTGTCCCCCCACCTTGAAGACCTGCCTGCCTGTCCCCCCCTTGAAGGCCTGTCCCCCCTTGAAGGTCTGCACCCCCCCGAAGGCCTGCACCCCCCTGAAGGCCTGTCCCCCCCTTGAAGGCCTGTCCCACCCCCTTGTAGGCCTGTCCCCCCCCCTTGTAGGCCTGTCCCCCCTTGAAGGCCTGTCCCCCCCTTGAAGGCCTGCACCCCCCCGAAGTCCTGCACCCCCCTGAAGGCCTGCACCCCCCCTGAAGGCCTGTCTCACCCCCTTGTAGGCCTGCCCACCCCCTTGAAGGCCTGTCCCTCCCCCTTGTAGGCCTGTCCCCCCACCTTGAAGACCTGCCTGCCTGTCCCCCCCTTGAAGGCCTGTCCCCCCTTGAAGGTCTGCACCCCCCCGAAGGCCTGTCCCCCCCTTGAAGGCCTGTCCCACCCCCTTGTAGGCCTGTCCCCCCCCTTGTATGCCTGTCCCCCCCTTGAAGGCCTGCCTGCCTGTCCCCCCCTTGAAGGCCTGTCCCCCCTTGAAGGCCTGTCCCCCCCCTTGAAGGCCTGCACCCCCCCGAAGTCCTGCACCCCCCCTGAAGGCCTGCACCCCCCCCTGAAGGCCTGTCCCACCCCCTTGTAGGCCTGTCCCCCCTTGTAGACCTGTCTCCCCTTGAAGGCCTGCCTGCCCCCCCCCTTGAAGGTCTGCACCCCCCCCGAAGGCCTGTCCCCCCCCCTTGAAGGCCTGCCTGCCTGTCACCCCCCTCCCCCTTGAATGCCTGCCTGCCTGCCCACACGCCCCACCCCGAAGGACCCGCTCGCCCCCCTGGCCTCCCCGCACCACCTATGAAGCAGCACTACCTATGCTCCCGGCCTTGCCGTTCAGTCCCCACCACCACCACCACCCCCGAAGGACCGATCGCCCCACTGACCTTCCTGCACCACCTATGAAGCAGCCGCAGCAGGATCGCGACGTCAGCTATCCCTGCGCTGCTTCCTGCGCCGCGTTCCCGCCCCTCCTCTGACGTCAGAGGAGGGGCGGGACCGCGGCACAGGAAGCAGCGCCCAAGCAGCTTAGGGATAGCTGACCTCGCGATCCTGCTGCTTGCTGCTTCACAGGTGGTGCAGGAAGGTCAGTGGGGCGAGCGGTCCTTCGGGGGTGTGGGGGGACTGAACGGCAAGGCCGGGAGCACCCCTTCAGGGCTGGCACCCGGGGCGGACCGCCCCTCCCGCCCCCCCCTTGGTACGCCACTGAGTATATTAACCCATTTTAGCAAAGTAAAAGGGAAAATAGAGCTCTGGGGATAAACTACAGGTACCAGAGTACACTGGGCTTTTCAGCCCTTTTCTGAAACAACCTTGGGGAGGTAGTGAATGAACAAAAATTTCCCAGCTAGGCAAACAGGCAGAAAGGGGTTGTTTAAATGATTAGCCTAGAGTGCAGAGGAGGAACTAAGCCCTGGGAGAAGAGGAGAAACTCATGGTAGAGGCATGCAGGGTGCCAAGCTGACTTGAACCTGCTAGCTTGGAATTGAGATTGACTTGAGCCCTATGCCTAGCCACCTTGCCCCCAGGTATTATGAAGACATGTTTTGGCAACTGAATTAAATAGAATGTTTGCAAAGAAAGTCTCTGAGAATTGTTTTTGATTTTTGAATTAAGGTGGCCAAACAGATTAGGGGAAATAAACTATAGCCCAGGTTTTAAGTTGGGGAAAACTTTCTCCTTTGGGCCAAGAAAAGCTGTTTGAACATTTGTTTGGATGGCTTATTGCCCACAAAAAGGGGAAGGACAGCGGCTGCAGCAACACTTTTTCATTAAGCAATGTTTTGAATTACAAGAACCAGGAGGTATAGCTGCTTAAGACTGGGTTTGTTTTTCTGAGCTCCAAATCTTAATTCATTAACCCGCCAGATTGAAGGGGAAGGCAAAAGGAATTGTATTGAAGAAATGTTATATTGGACTGAACCCCATTTGGAACTCTTCAAGAACAGCTTTGGCTTGGTTTACTGATTACCTCATTGGTGTAAATGAAATCTCTTAATAAGCCCAGTTTCTATGATTTCTTTTTGCTTTGTTTAAAGTATGGGACAGTAATAAAAGCTACCTTGGGTTTAAAAGTTCCTGACTTTTGGATTGCCTCCTGTTTGATGAAGCAGCTGAGAAAGCCTGGTGAGATTTATATAAAGAAATCTGGATAAAAAGGTACCGTGGACTTGGAGTCACACCAGGCACTGTGTCCTCCATGTTCCAAGAGCCTAGGCAGTGGCCTAGGTTGTCACAAGGAACAATGGGATCTCTAAAAAAGAGAAAGAGATAATGGTTACTGTGGATGGGCAAACTAGATGGGCCATTTGGCCTTTATCTGCCGTCATGTTTCTATATTTCTAGGTGGTGTAAGATGAAGCACTCCTTGTTTCAAAGAATTTCATCAAGAGACAAGCCTTGCATCTATAGTATATTTTGACAAGCTGTTTAAAACTCTACTGGTTAGCTTCTTAAATGGAAACTCTTTACCACCAGTGTATTCATTCTCAAGATATCAGTCCAGAAACTGCTAGCTCATCTCCTGATGATGCCATAATCCCTATTTCTCGCCACATGCTTCCATACCAGCTGTTGGTTTTCTGCTTTCAATTTCTTAATGAATTCCACCTGGCTCCCCAAGACAGATTTTTCTTAAAACTACATTGCCCTGTAGACTTTGCTTCAGAGTTTTTCTCTGCATACCAATGCCTTTTCTACTGAGTTGCCCAAAATTCAAGAAAGGTGTATATGGTCACTTGCAAATCATCCCTTTCAGTGGGATGGTGCTTGCATAAAATCCCTATTCGCTTTTGGGAGGGGGGCATGCAAGATCCTTTTTCCCTTGGGTTATTCCTCTTAGGTCCTGATTAATTTCTTTGACTGGTTGACCAAAATGTTGGCTCAAGGGAGAGCATGAGACAATGTGTATTTAGATTTCAACAAAGCCTTTGACACAACACAAAACTGGAAATGCTGAATGACAATGAAGTCCTAGCAATATGAGGGCAACTTTATTATAGGGTACCTGGTTGAGGAGAGTAAATAGGTGCCTATTAGGTGCTATTTTATAAAGTCAAGAACTAGTGTAGACTTAACGGAGAGAAGAGTTTATAAATGAAAACATTTGAGAGTAGTACATTGGGTGCTGTATTAATGGACCATTATCAGCTTGATTTTTGGTCATAAATCTTAAGAAAAGATGAGGGCGAAAGCTAGAAGGATGCTAGGGTGCATAGGAAGAGGTATGGCTAGTAGGAAAAAGGAGGTATTGATGCCCCTGTATAAGAATCTAGTGAGACCTCATTTAGAATATTGTATACAATTCTGCAGACCACACCTTGAAAAAGATATAAACAGGAAGGAGTTGGTCCAGAGGAAGGCTACAAAAATGGTACATGGTGTTTGTCGTAAGGTGTACGGGGACAGACTTAAAGATCTCAATATATATACTGTAGAGGAAATGCAGGAGAGGGGAGATGTGATAGAGATGTTTAACTATGTGGCATAAACGCGCATGAGTCGAGTCTCTTTCATTTGAAAGGAAACTCTGAGAGGATGAAGTTAAGAGTTGATAGGCTCAGGAGTAATCTAAGGAAATTACTTTTTTACAGAAAGGGTAGTAGATGTGTAGAACAGTCTCCTGGAGGAAGTGGTAGAGAAAGACACTGTGTCTGAATTCAAGAAGGCATGGGATAGGCATGAGGGATCTCTTAGAGCAGGGGTGTCCAATGTCGGTCCTCGAGGGCCGCAGTCCAGTCGGATTTTCAGGATTTCCCCAATGAATATACATGAGGTCTATTTGCATGCACTGCTTTCATTGTATGCTAATAGATCTCATGCATATTCATTGGGGAAATCCTGAAAAACCGACTGGATTGCGGCCCTCGAGGACCGACATTGGACACCCCTGTCTTAGAGCAAGAGATCCTGCGGAAGGGCAGACTAGGTGGGCCATTTGGCCTTTATCTGTCATCATGTTTCTGTCAGCTGATTCCACCTCAAGGAAAGATCTATATTCTTCATATGGATCCAGACATGATTTTTTCAAAGTGAAAAGTAGGGGTCTCTGCAGAGTTTTTTGCCCCACTTTGCTTATCATTGTCTATTTTGGCTGTTGACAGCCTGAAGGCACTTGAGGTACTTTCTACAGCCTACCATGTGCATCTTTCTTTCTCTCTATTCTAGACTGGTCTGCAATAGAAACACTGCTGAAGAAATAGGTGGTGTAACATCCTAAATAAGTAGATTACAGGACCCCAGACAGCACAGTTTCAGAAAAAGAAGATCCCAGTTCAACAAACTTCCTTATAGTCTTTACCCCCCTTTTACAAAACAATAGTGCAGTTTTAGTGCCAGCCATGGGGGTAACAGCTCCAACGCTCAAAGGTATGCAGAAAAGCAGGGAGGCAGTGTGACTGAATTTTAACACGGCTTTTCTGCTATTTCCCACAGAAAAACTAGGTGGTATAAGGAGATAGTAGCGTAGTATATAAAACTAGATAAAGGATTCTTTGGTCCATCCAGTCTGCCCAACTTTGTGATTATAGAAAGTTTTTAGGCCCCCCCCTTTTATCAAGCCACCATAGAGCGTTTTAGTGCTGGCTGGTGAGGTGAATCCTTTGACACTCATAGGAATCGAATGAGCGTTGGAGCATTTACCTCGCTGGCCTGCGCTAAAATGCTCTACCGCGGCTTGATAAAAGGGGACCCTTAATTAGGTAAATAACTGGTTGAGCAACTGAACTCAGAAATGGAGGTCAATGATAGTCCATTCTGAAGGGTAACATACCTGAGGGCTGGGCTTTTATTAACAAACAGCGGTATATAAGAAATAAATTACATTACATTACATATGCCTATTTGCAAAATACATAGAAATATATAACAGGATAGGCACATCAAGAAACTAATAGGAACATGGAAGCAGGCGAGTGAGTTTAGGTTACTCAATATCCACATGCAATCCCTCAGTGAGGGAGGGATTAGTTAGGAAATTAGAAGATCAGATTGCTGGAATGTTATGTGAGTAAGTACTGCTGGTTTGATTTTGTTTATTTAGTATGTATAGAAATAATTTTATGTAAAATGTGCTTATTTAGTGTATAAAGAACAAAACACAATCTGCAGTCTATGTACAGGATGCAGGCCAAGTTTATTATTCCTGAAGAAATGCAGTAAATATACAACCTTATTACCAACCAAGAGACCCGACATGGTCTGTGTTTCGGATAACACGCCTTCCTCAGGGGTCCATGGTAAGTAAGGTATGGGTCAGACTGCAATAAGGGTATCAAACGAACGCCTTCCTGAATCAAAGCCTCAAATCCTTGTTGGATTTCTTTTTGTTGCTGTCGCTTATTTAGTTTATGTAATGTATTTTGATACATATTTTGAGTCACTGTAAGAATGTTAAAAACTGAAGTTTAAACTGGCTATTGCTGTTGTTTATTCTAAGATCTTTTTGCTTGATGGCTTTTAGTTTTGTTTCATTTGATGTGTTTTGTTTTGTTTTTAAATGATGCAGCCAATTGCTGAAACACAGGCTGCGCGGGTCTTGCAATATAGTTGCTTCCCTGTGGCTATGATTCTGCCTATTTGTTCCATCTGTGGTCTTCTACACTCCCTTTCCATTGTGTATTATGTTTAGGCAAGAACTGTATTTTCTTTGAACCTTAACAACTTCTGGAGTTTTTGCAATCTAGGGAGGTTACTATAAACTTAGTGGGTACTGAGTCTCGTGGCTGGCTGCTGTAGTTTATCCTTATCTGCTTTCTGCTAGTGATATTTCTACAATGTAATAGTAGGAGTTTCTGGTTGAATTTGTATTAATTACCTTCTTGGTTCCAATTATTGTGGACTGATTTATCTTCCGATTTCCTTTGAGCTTATTCTGAAATGTCGTTTTATTTTCCATACCAAGAATAAATGGTTTCTTTGATTGTAACTGTTTAAATCCTATAAATTAAATTTAAAAAAAATATTATCCAAATGACAAGCTACATTTTCACCAGAAGAAATGCAACTTAGGGGTCCTTTTACTAAGGTGCGGTAGCTGATTTAGCGAGCTCTAAATGCTAACGCGTCCATTATATCACATGGATGCGTTTACGTGCGCTAGCATTTAGCATGCGCTAAATTGGCTACCGCACCTTAGTAAAAGGACTAGTTAATGTTCTGATAAACCTAGATGGATAACTTTATCCAGTCAGGCCTCACTGATAGAACCTGAGCCTGAGATGAAATGTTTAAAAAGGATATTTAGTTTGAGTAGTAAAAAAAAAGGCATGCTAGAGAAAACCACGGGAAGGGTAAAACGCGGACCTCACGGACCTGACGGACCTCGCAGATCTAAACCCGTACGGCCTTAAAAATCTGAGGTCCGTGTCGGTCCATGTCCGTGGCGCTTGTAGTTTCTGTCGCTGACAGACCTTGATGAGATTTTAGCGCTGACGGATCCGTCTCAGCATAGGGAGGGAAACATGTTAGGATCCGTCAGCGCTAAAAATCTCTTTGTCAGAGCCAGAGACTAATGCTGGAGTTTGGAGACTTCTTTTCCATAACGCACGTCCAAAACCTATGTCCCCGCTTTCTTGGCTTCTGCTCTGCCGCTCCAGCACTAGTCTCTGGCTCTGACAGACCTCGAAGAGATTTTTAGCGCTGACGGATCCTAACACTTTTCCCTCCCTATGCTGAGACGGATCCGTCAGCGCTAAAATCTCATCAAGGTCTGTCAGCGACAGAAACTACAAGCGCCACGGACACGGACCGACACGGACCTCAGATTTTTAAGGCCGTACGGGTTTAGATCCGTGAGGTCCGTCAGGTCCGTGAGGTCCGCGTTTTACTCCTTCCCGAAAACCACAGCTTATACATCTTTGGATCTTTTTAAATGGAGTGCTGTTGAAAGAATGAAAGTATTGAAGGGTCACATTTGACAATTGCCCCACAAGTAAGGGATCTAAGTATGATATACCAAGAATTCAAGTTTATCAAGTTTATTATAGAATTTGATTAATCGCCTATTCCAAATTCTAGGCGATGTACAAATCGATAAAAATTACAGAGTTAGGGGAAACAAACCTAACAAAAAAAAACAACTAAATCTACTAAACATAATAAAAAAACCAACTTATACAAACATAATAAAACACAAGGAAAGGCTGGGAAAGAAATACAATCTGGTTATAAAGAAAAACAATTAAAGTTAAAAACAATAGGAAAGGGAAAAAGAAAATTATCAAAATGAGGGCCATAAGCAATTCATTTAGTCATTGAATGCATCTTTTAAAAAGAAAACCCTTGAGTTTGCTCTTAAAATTTTCCAAGTTTTTTTCCTCTCTTAAATAAATTGGAAGGGCATTCCATGTTTGAGGAGCTGTAACGGAAAAGATAGATTGCAACCGTGTGTTAATAATTTTAAGAGAGGGAATGACCAATAAGTATTGGTCATTCGACCTCAGTAATCTAGATGAAGTATAATGAATCAAAACTTTATAAATAAAAGCTGTCAAGTGATGGGAACACATTAACAAGAGCAAATAAGAAAAGAAAACACTTTCTGCCAAATTGACATTAAATATTACAGTAGTGGAGAGCAAGGCAGTGTTAAGAATGACACTCATCATAGAATAAAATATATATGCTCCCAGACTGATTCAAACCACTTAGGTGAGTGGGGTCCATATTTTTAACTCTGTAAAAGCTTCCTTCTTCAAGAATTTCCAAGTGGGAAGGGGGGAGGGGGACACATGCAAACAAATCATTTGATAATTTAATTCACAAAGCTAGTTGCTTTAGCAGGTGAGAATACTGCAGTGATTGCTTCTTTAATGCTTCCTAGGTGGTTATATTTATTTTTACAAACTTATTGATTGCCAGTCCAGTAAGAATCTACATACATAATAACTATACACCCACACAATGCTTAAAGGACCAAGGAAATAATAATTTAATTTAATGTGGTGTCCTATACAGTATACCACAAAATCTCCCAAATGATTTGAAGCAGTTTACAAAACAATTAAACTGACTTAAGTAATGGCCAAAAATCTAATCATGTACTGAATTTCCCTCTCTGTCCCAACAGGCTCACAATCTAACTACATAGTACCTATGAAAAAAAATAATTACTGTACTTATATAGATAAATGTAAAGAGAAAGAAGAGGGAAAGATAATAGAATAAATGCAATACTATTGGTGCGTAAAAGGCACAACGGAAAGTAAAACTTCAATATCAAAGACACCCCCAAAAAAAAAAAATCCTAAAAATAAAAGCAAGAAAAAAATAGCAAAATTAAATAAGCCCAACAAAAATAAAGCAAAAAGAAAATAAGAATAAACCCCAGTCATTCTCACTTCCTTCAGTCTCGTCAACTTCTAATTCCATTTCCCCAATTGAGCCAGGCCAGCCCAAAAGGCTGGAACTAAACACTACAGCTCTGCCAGCCCGCTCTGAGATGGCAGAACAAAGTCGTGGGCTGGGAACTGGATGCAAGCGGAGGCTCTGGGCTGAAAACTTGGGTGTAAGAGGCATTCTCTATGCCATTAGGACAGCACCAGCCATAAATGCTGGTTTGTTAGATGACCCCTTTTTGGATTGTAGATCACACATCCGATTCTCTCCCTGATGCTGTGTTGAGCCAGCTGAAAGAATCCACAAGCAGAGCAGCAGTTAGGAGAGATGAAAGAAAACACAGTTCCCTCAGAACCTGGTGTACCTTTTTCCTTGTCACAAGTGACTCTGCACCAGTGGGTGGGTCTTAAAGCAGTCCCTCCATACTGCTGTGTTACACCAGCTGATAGAAAAAATTTAAAAAAGCCTCAAAATAAAACTTACCGAAGTCCAAGCTCCCTTGAAAGCTCATCTCTAACCAAATGCTAGCAACAAGATAGTCTTTGTCAGCAAGATGGTTCCATGTCTATTTATGCTTATTATTGTTTGCTTAATTGCTTTTGTTAATGCAAAAATCAAAGCAATGTATAAAATAAGAACAAAATTAAAAATGAGGAAAATAACGCCATTAATTTACAAAAAAATTATCACTTATAACAAGGTACATTCACTCTATTAAAGAAAAAAAATCCAACAACCCCACATTGCGTTTCTCCCTTCAGGAAACCAAAGTGTTGTCAAGAGAATTCTTCATTAAAAAGATTAACTTAAACATTTTTTTAGAGATGATTCGACACTAATTGACACCCATCGGGCTCCCATCTTTTTGGCCACTGCTCCCTCAATTTGGAATTCTCTCCCACTTTATATTAGAGCAGAACAAAACTTGGAAAAATTCAAGAGTAGTTTAAAATGTTTTCTTTTTAAAGATGCCTACAATTAGGTTATCCTTTCTTTTATTCCTAAAACCAAACCCTACATTTTCATATCCCATTGTTTTTATCCTTTTGCATTTTCTTTACTTATACATTGTAGTTCTCCCTTTTTTCCTCTTGTCTACAATGCCCTTTTTTAATCAGTTCTGTCTGCTGTATAAAGATTTTGGCTATTATCTGTTGTTTATTCCCCATCTATATTTATAGCATTTTATTGTACAACACTTCGAACGCAATGATAAGCGTTTAATGAAATTTTTAATAAACTATGAGAGGGTGAGAATTCCAAAGAAAAGTGGTCAAAAAATAAAATATACTTTGAGTAACTTCATAATAGGCCTGCTTAGGATTTGGCAAAACCAATCTATGATCATTTATGGACCACAAACAATAGGCAGAAATATAGGGAATAGTTAATTTGGCCAGGTATTCTGAAGGGGAGTAACATCTAACAGAACATAATAAATGTGCAGTGGTATTTTGAAGAGTTTGAACAGTGTCATTTTATCTCTGTGTTTGATATATTGGCATAGATGACGTTACAATAGTCCATTGAAAATCACATAAATGAACGGCAGACTCTCAGATATATATTTTTGTGAGGTATAGTCAGATCAATATAAGCTGTCCTCACTCGAGAAAGTAATGTCCAGGTATATCAGATACTCATATCAAAATCTCAGTTCGTATTTCTCTCTATTACACTGACTTCAGTAGTTTCAG
Source organism: Geotrypetes seraphini (assembly GCF_902459505.1). Classification (NCBI taxonomy): domain Eukaryota; kingdom Metazoa; phylum Chordata; class Amphibia; order Gymnophiona; family Dermophiidae; genus Geotrypetes; species Geotrypetes seraphini. The sequence goes on from NC_047087.1 coordinate 184,357,583, forward strand.
AGAATTTCAAAGCAACTTCAAGAAGCAAACCATCAACTTCACATATTCACTGATAGGAAGGAACAGACCTTAGCGGCTACATCTGCACCAATTCTAGACTGTTGTGGTACAGATTTCAGCATAGCTAGCCAGTCACATTCCAACCACCATATCACTTATATTCTTTTGCATAATTTAATTTTCACATTTTTCATGTGAACTTTTACATATTTTTTCATTTCAATCAATTATTTAGTTTAATAACTTACCCCCTCTTCTACGAAACCACGCTAGCAGTTTTTAGCGCAGAGAGAGCACAGAGAGCCGCGCTGAATGGCCCGTGCTGCTCCTGATGCTCACTGAGTTCCTATGAGCGTCGGGACCAGTGCGAGCCATTCAGCGCAGCTCCCTGCACTAGAAACTGCTAGCGCAGTTTTGTAGAAGAGGGGGTTAGCTTTAGTGCATAGCTGAATGGGGCTCCGACATAGATCCACATAATAAGGTTTATATAGCTAGGAGCAGTCGTCATTAACTAAAAATCTCCAGGCCCCTATGGTAGTGCAAGATCTTAGATGGCAAGTGATCGATGTTATTAAAGTAGGGTGGGAGGGTGGTAACATTGACAGTTATCTCAACTATCCTGAGCAAAGATGAATTTGTGATTTAAACACTGTTAGTCCTTATGGATTGAATGCTGAGATAGAGTGGATGTCTTTAACTTGATTCAAAGTTTCCTGCGATCAGCATGGTGCTCTTACTGATTGGTTTTCAAGAATCACATGACAATTAGATACTTAAATGATTGCTTTGACGACAAAGCCATGTTGAGAATGTTACAAGGCTGGCAGCAGGTCTGATAAAACGGTGAGGAAATAAGTCACAAATATTGTTTATATGAACAATGAATTTATTTTGTTATTTTGATGTTTATCTTCTAATACATGGATTTATTTTATTTAGGGGGTCACTCCTTGAAACAGCTCTAGCGAAATGTGGATCTATGCCTCTTCCTATACATTTCACATTTGTACAGTTTTGTCTATTGCCTTATTGCACCGTTATGCTACCTTGAAATTGTCAGAAATAATCCAAAATCTCTTCTCTGCTTGTTGGCATGTGAAGGCTTGGGGCCCACCAGCTATTTCAAAGAATCTCACATCACAGTAGATTCTTTGTGGACACTTTTCATGTATACTGCAGATTTTATGGATTCTGTTTGGCCAAGATTTTCTATCATTATTAAATTTAACAAAAAAAATCTAGCTCTGAGTGCAGTCGAGTCCCACATTGGTCTTGTTTTATGAGTGACTGAAAATCCAATAGTTGAGTTTGTCTCATTCATATGTGCAGTAACCGTCTTTATGCCCGGCAAAGGCCTAACTCTCTTCCAGGACACTTCTTGGGTCAGTTTCTAAACTTGTGTCTCTAACATTCTATAGAGGTTCTCATTCTTGGGTTAAAGTTACTGCAAATGCTGCACATTCCTCTTTTCCTTCATTTTTGTTTGTTCATGGCTATGGTAGTCCTTGAGGGCCACAACCTGTTAGGTTTTCAAAATTTTCATAATGAATATGTGCGAGAACTCTTTGCCTGCAGCAAAGGCAGCAAATTCATTATGCAAATTCTGAAACCCAACTGGGTTTCATTCCACAAGGACCAAATTTCCCTCGTCTGGTCTAAGGAGTTTTCATCAGCCAAAGCAAAATAGTATCTCTGCTGTTGTCAGTCAATACCCACTGCAGGCAATTTAAATTAATTTCAATTTAGGATTGATACTCTGCTTAACCCAGAGGGATTCAAAAAGGATTATATTAAAAGACATAATTAAAATACATCCAAACCATAACAGATACTAAAATATACTACTGTAAAAAGTATAAACTACCGAATTATTGAATAAAAACATAACAGCAGGAATCTGCATTACATATAGAGCTCCTTTTATCAAACAGTTGTAGAGCCTTTTACCACGGGCTGGTGAGGTAAATACTCCAATGCTCACAGGAATTGAAAAACATATCTCCCAATTAAATTTTTATTTTTTTAAATTCCTATCATCTTAGGCGCGATTATGCAAAAAAAAAAAAAAAAATAGGCTCCTCTCGGGGCCTAGCACCAAACTAGGTATGTTTAGGGGTGGAGAAAGACAGGCGCCATTAGGCATGATTCTTTACAGGATTTAGGCACCTATATTACAGGCACCCAAGTTCAGTTAGGTGGCGCTTAGCATGATTCTGTAATGGGTGCCTAAGGGGCTCATAATCAGAACTTTAAAACATGTAAAAACCTGCCTAAGTCAGCACTTGTTCACTTCTCTCTAAATCACTAACTATTCTCTGTACTCTTTTAAAATCTCTAATATTGTAAAGCTATATGGTGCCTGTTTATATATTGCGGCCCCATATACACTGTAAAGAAATTATTGGTCTAATACTAACATATACTTCATAGTATATGTATAAATATATATTAATTCTTTATTTTTTCATTTGTATGGACCTTCGGATATCAACTGGATCATGAATAATGCCCAGCAACCTCTTGTCTTCATCAGTCCACTTTATTGTTTATTTACTCAAAACTCTAAAATTCATTTAGCTTCATACTCATTCTTAATTTCATAATTCCATAACTATTTCTTCATTGTATTTCATTTTAGTTTCCTTCGTTTCCTTACTTAATGTCTTTTTCTTCTAACTTAATCTTATTACTTAGCTACTTAGCTTCAAGGTTAGCTCTCAAATGTTCATCAATGCCACCTCTCTCGACATGCATGTTTCAAACAATGTTTTTCTTCAGGGTCGAGGGGAACAATCGAGTGTGTGCAGTCTTTCTGAAAAAATAAATAATTAATATATATATATATACATATACATATATTATGAAGTATATGTTAGTATTAGACCAATAATCTCTTTACAGTGTATATGGGGCCGCAATATATAAACAGGCACCATATAGCTTTACAATATTAGAGATTTAAAAAGAGTACAGAGAATAGTTAGTGATTTAGAGAGAAGTGAATATACTAACAATTGGTTAAGATTTATTAAGTCAGCACTTGGACATCCTAATAGACAAGATGTCCAATCAAACCAACTTTCTGGACTTGTAGCGGGACTTCTCATGCCTCTGAATGCCGATGTGCACCCAGAGCTGAAAGGGCCATATCTGGAGGAATGGTCAGAGCAGTATTTGGGCAGAATGTGGGCCGACTTAGACATCCTACAGTGATAATCCAGTGTTTTACTAGACATCCTGGGTTAAACTTAGACGTTGTGAGTTAAACGATGTGAAAACAGGTATAAGTGCCAAAAAAGGTATCCAAAGTGACCAGATAACCACTGCAGAGACAAAGACCCCCACAGACTCCCCCAGTGTTCACTGACCACCCTCACACACCCACAAAGATAAAAATTTAAAAGAACCTACCTGTTCCAGAACATCAACACCTGGTATAGGAAAGCCTAGTAGAACTGCACACAGGTGTCTTAAATAGCCTGGATCCTGGGCTAGTGAACCATAGAAAGGAGTAAGCCACCCTAACCACTACATTTATGGTGGAAAATGGGAGCCCACCAAAAAAAAAACCCCAAAACCCTACTCTACTGCCATATAGGTGACATCTGCAGCCATAAAGGCTATTGGGGTTGTAGACAGGTGGTTATAGTGGGTTTGGAGATCTGGTGACATAGTAACATACATAGTAACATAGTAGATGACGGCAGAATGGTCCATCCAGTCTGCCCAACCTGATTCAATTTAAATTTTTTTTTTTTTTTTTCTTCTTAGCTATTTCTGGGCAAGAATCCAAAGCTTTACCCGGTACTGTGCTTGGGTTCCAACTGCCGAAATCTCTGTTAAGACTTACTCCAGCCCATCTACACCCTCCCAGCCATTGAAGCCCTCCCCTGCCCATCCTCCTCCAAACGGCCATACACAGACACAGACCGTACAAGTCTGCCCAGTAACTGGCCTAGTTCAATCTTTAATATTATTTTCTGATTCTAAATCTTCTGTGTTCATCCCACGCTTCTTTGAACTCAGTCACAGTTTTACTCTCCACCACCTCTCTCGGGAGTGCATTCCAGGCATCCACCACCCTCTCCGTAAAGTAGAATTTCCTAACATTGCCCCTGAATCTACCACCCCTCAACCTCAAATTATGTCCTCTGGTTTTACCATTTTCCTTTCTCTGGAAAAGATTTTGTTCTACGTTAATACCCTTTAAGTATTTGAACGTCTGAATCATATCTCCCCTGTCTCTCCTTTCCTCTAGGGTATACATATTCAGGGCTTCCAGTCTCTCCTCATACGTCTTCTGGCGCAAGCCTCCTATCATTTTCGTCGCCCTCCTCTGGACCGCCTCAAGTCTTCTTATGTCTTTCGCCAGATACGATCTCCAAAACTGAACACAATACTCCAAGTGGGGCCTCACCAATGACCTGTACAGGGGCATCAACACCTTCTTTCTTCTACTGACTACGCCTCTCTTTATACAGCCCAGAATCCTTCTGGCAGCAGCCACTGCCTTGTCACACTGTTTTTTCGCCTTTAGATCTTCGGACACTATCACCCCAAGGTCCCTCTCCCCGTCCGTGCATATCAGCTTCTCTCCTCCCAGCATATACGGTTCCTTCCTATTATTAATCCCCAAATGCATTACTCTGCATTTCTTTGCATTGAATTTTAGTTGCCAGGCATTAGACCATTCCTCTAACTTTTGCAGATCCTTTTTCATATTTTCCACTCCCTCTTCGGTGTCTACTCTGTTACAAATCTTGGTATCATCTGCAAAAAGGCACACTTTTCCTTCTAACCCTTCAGCAATGTCACTTACATACATATTGAACAGGATTGGCCCCAGCACCGAACCCTGAGGGACTCCACTAGTCACCTTTCCTTCCTTCGAGCGACTTCCATTAACCACCACCCTCTGGCGTCTGTCCGACAGCCAGTTTCTGACCCAGTTCACCACTTTGGGTCCTAACTTCAGCCCTTCAAGTTTGTTCAACAGCCTCCTATGAGGAACTGTATCAAAGGCTTTGCTGAAATCCAAGTAAATTACATCTAGCATATGTCCTCGATCCAGCTCTCTGGTCACCCAATCAAAAAATTCAATCAGGTTCGTTTGGCACGATTTACCTTTTGTAAAGCCATGTTGCCTCGGATCCTGTAACCCATTAGATTCAAGGAAATACACTATCCTTTCTTTCAGCAACACTTCCATTATTTTTCCAACAACTGAAGTGAGGCTCACCGGCCTGTAGTTTCCTGCTTCATCCCTGTGACCACTTTTATGAATAGGGACCACATCCGCTCTCCTCCAATCCCCAGGAATCACTCCCGTCTCCAGAGATTTGTTGAACAAGTCTTTAATAGGACTCGCCAGAACCTCTCTGAGTTCCCTTAGTATCCTGGGATGGATCCCGTCTGGTCCCATCGCTTTGTCCACCTTCAGTTTTTCAAGTTGCTCATAAACACCCTCCTCCGTGAACGGCGCAGAATCTACTCCATTTTCTCGTGTAACTTTGCCGGACAATCTCGGTCCTTCTCCAGGATTTTCTTCTGTGAACACAGAACAGAAGTATTTGTTTAGCACATTTGCTTTCTCCTCATCACTCTCCACATATTTGTTCCCAGCATCTTTTAGCCTAGCAATTCCATTTTTTATCTTCCTCCTTTCACTAATATATCTGAAAAAATTTTTATCTCCCTTTTTTACATTTTTAGCCATTTGTTCTTCCGCCTGTGCCTTCGCCAAACGTATCTCTCTATTGGCTTCTTTCAGTTTCACCCTGTAGTCCTTTCTGCTCTCCTCTTCTTGGGTTTTTTTATATTTCATGAACGCCAACTCTTTCGCCTTTATTTTCTCAGCCACTAGGTTGGAGAACCATATCGGCTTCCTTTTTCTTTTGTTTTTATTGATTTTCTTCACATAAAGGTCCGTAGCCATTTTTATCGCTCCTTTCAGCTTAGACCACTGTCTTTCCACTTCTCTTATGTCCTCCCATCCTAACAGCTCTTTCTTCAGGTACTTTCCCATTGCATTAAAGTCCGTACGTTTGAAATCTAGGACTTTAAGTATCGTGCGGCCGCTCTCCACTTTAGCCGTTATATCAAACCAAACCGTTTGATGATCGCTACTACCCAGGTGAGCACCCACTCGAACATTAGAGATACTCTCTCCATTTGTGAGGACCAGATCCAATATCGCTTTTTCCCTTGTGGGTTCCGTCACCATTTGTCTGAGCAGAGCCTCTTGAAAGGCATCCACAATCTCCCTACTTCTTTCCGATTCCGCAGACGGAACATTCCAGTCCGCATCCGGCAGGTTGAAATCTCCCAACAGCAGAACCTCCTCTTTCCTTCCAAACTTTTGGATATCCACAATCAGATCCTTATCAATTTGCTGCGATTGAGTCGGAGGTCTGTAGACTACACCCACGTAGATAGAAGTTCCATCTTCTCTTTTCAGAGCAATCCATATCGCTTCTTCCTCTCCCCAGGTCCCTTGCATTTCGGTCGCTTGGATATTGATCTTTACATAGAGAGCTACTCCTCCACCTTTATGACCATCTCTGTCCTTCCTAAAAAGATTATATCCCGGTATGTTTGTATCCCATCCATGTGATTCACTGAACCATGTCTCTGTGATAGCAACAATATCTAGATCTGCCTCTACTATCAGGGCTTGCAGATCATGAACTTTGTTGCTTAGACTGCGAGCATTTGTGGTCATCGCTTTCCAGCTATTTTTCAGCGATAATCTCCTTTTTTGTATGGATTTTTGTGTCGTTTCACTTTCCGTTGCAATACTAAGAAATGAGTTGCTGATATTGCTTATGTTGCAGCCTTTACTACTATCACATCTTTTCTTTTGCCGGGGGTGGTCTCTATAATTGTCCTTTGTACATACACCACCCCCACCTTCTAGTTTAAATGCCTGGAAAAATATTGTCTGAATTTCTCTGCAAGGTTTCTTTTTCCTGCTGTAGTAATATGTAGCCCATCAGTGCAATATAGCTTCTTGTCCTTCCATGTATTTCCCCATCCTCCTATGTACCTGAAGCCTTCTTGATGACACCAGGCTCTGAGCCTCTATTAAAGTCCTCTGTGTTTTTCACTCTTTGCTCTCCTTTTCCATATGCAGGCAGTATTTCAGAAAAAGCTAAAGTCTTTACAAAAGGTTTCACGCCCTCACCAAGCTCCCGAAAAGCTTTCTGTGCTGCAAGTGTGGAGTTGTTGGCCAGGTCATTTGTTCCCAGATGGATAACAACATCAGTGTTAAAATCCTTTGTTTCTTCCTTAATTATAGTCAGTATTTGCCTGGAACTCCTGGTAGCTGAGGATCCTGAGATGTTTATGTGGCACCCTTTATGTGAAGTTCACAGCCATGTAAGGTGGCCCACTGCTCTGTTGCCATGCCTCGGTGGCCAGTCTATTACATTATTGGCCCCTCCCACATCCAAATGGTCTTGTTCTGGGCATTTGGGACTTGGATGAAATTTTGGTCGAAAATGTGGTATAAAGATAGACATCCTGGAGGTCTGAGTGACCCAATGGCCTGGACGTCCAGATAGACGATTTTCCTCCCAAAATATTCTAGATGTGTTTTTCAAAAATGGGCATTTTCCCACTGCCGACTTTGGGCATCTAGCGCCATGTGTTCAAATTGGACTTAGATGTATGTTTTGATTATGCTCCTCCACATGAGATTGACATACAGTTGGTGCCTAACTTTAGGCGTCTATCTTTTTTAGGCACTAGTTACAGACTCAGGCCTTCTATATGCAACATTGCCACTGCTGGGGACCAACTGAAGACCAAGGTAATGATCTGGGATTGGAAGGGAGGGAGATTATTATTTTATGGAAGGGAAGGGGGATGGGATTTGATATACCAACTTTCTGTGACTACAGTCAAAGCAGTTTACATATTATATACAGGCATTTATTTTGTACCTGAGACAATGGAAGGTTAAGTGACTTGCCCAGAGTCACAATGAACTAAAGTGGAAAATGCATACAGTACAGTTAATCATGATTAATTTTTTTTAATCATGTGATTAATTACGATTAAAAATTTTAATCAGAATGCAGCTTTAATCTGATGTATATCTTAATTTAAAATGCAGTATAATCATAATAGTATTATTTGTAATTCCTTTGGGGGGATGCTTCTGCTTCTGTGTGTTATCTGTATTCTTTGTGCTTTGCGTGTGTTTTGTCCATAGGGAGTAACTGGGAGAGTTGGGGCAGTGTGGTGAGATTTTTATCAGGGGACAGTTTGCAGGATCGTGGGAGAGTTATGGGGGTAGTTCTTGGAAGGGAAGTTTGCATGGTGGTTGGAGAATTGCAGGGGATAGTTTTGGTGAGGAGCTGTTTGTAATGCAGTAGTGTAGCTGTAGGGCAGTGGTCTCAAACTCAAACCCTTTGCAGGGCCACATTTTGGATTTGTAGGTACTTGGAGGGCCTCAGAAAAAATAGTTAATGTCTTATTAAAGATATGACAATTTTGCATGAGGTAAAACTCTTTATAGCTTATAAATCTTTCCTTTGGGCTAAGTCTTAATAATAATATTGTCATTTATAGCTAAAGAGACATATGATCAAGAAACTGTTTTATTCTACTTTTGTGATTATGATAAATATACAGAGGGCCTCAAAATAGTATCTGGCGGGCCGCATGTGGCCCCCAGACTGGAAGTTTGAGACCAATGCTGTAGGGGGAGAGGGGAACTGTGATGATAGTTTTCTGAGGCTAGAGATGTATATGGGCTGGCAGAGTAATCTTAGAAGAGCTAGGTTTTGTGAGGTGGGTGGATGCTTGCAGGAGATAGTTTATTGGATAGTGGGGAAGATTTAAGGGGATAGATTTGGGAGTAGAGCAGTGTGTGACAGCTGAAGACTGTAGAAAGGCAATTAGAAAAGAGGGATTTCATACTGCTATGTTTCATTGTATCTAAATTTTTATGCTACAGAAGCTAGAAATGAGGGGCTTATTTTTCTGGATCCCCTGGTCCAATTTGGCCCATTTTCAAAATCAATCTATTTTTTACTTACCAGGTTTTCTTGTATCCCAAATGTTATCCCTTTCTGTTAAATTATCGGAGAATTACTTTGCTCCCCCCCCCCAACAGATATTCTCAATCCCTTTTGTATAATCCTTACAAATTCTATTGAGAAGAATAAAAGGAATCCTTAGTCTTCTAGGTAAAATATAGGGAACTCTAATCCCTGGAAAAAAAAAAGCAGGTCAATGTTTGGTCATTTTTTACACTGACCATCTTGTGCTCAGAGCAATTTTTTCCCCAGGATTCATTTGCTGATTATTCTAATAAATCCAGGCTTCAGCCAGGGTAAAACAAGATCATAGCATGGAAAGCTATTAAAATATCATCATCATACAAATAACATCTAATTCCCATTACAAATAAAGCAAACCTAGGAGAGCTAAGTAAAACATTAATTGAAATAAACCAATTATGAGGCCTGCAGATTCTGCTCCTGTTTTATCCTTAGGATTATTTACTCCCTCACATATCCTCCCCCTTAGCAAACAGACTTGGTCTTCACCATTGTCGTCTCAAGAAAAGTCTGTGCTGAAGTTTTTTTCAAAGGCTTCTGATCTGTAACTTAAACAAAAGGTTGGAAGGTTATGAACTACCTCGTTATTTGTGAGTTGGATTCTGCTTTTTAATAAATCAACTTTAGGGGATTGTTATTGGTTTTAGTGATAAATGTCTCACAACAGATAATATCTTAAGGATTCTAGGACATACTTGACTGCTCAGGTCAACTCATAGAAACATGATGGCAGATAAAGGCCAAATGGCCCAACTTGTCTGCCCATCCACAGAAACCATTATTTCATTCTCTCTCCGAGAGATCCCATGTGCCTATCCCAGGCCCTTTTGAATTCAAACACAGTCTCTGTCTCCACCGCTTCTTCCGGGAGACTGTTCCATGCATCTACCACCCTTTCTGTTTCCTTAGATTACTCTGGAGCCAATCACCTCTTAACTTCATTCTATGCCCTCTCATTGCAGTTTCTTTTCAAATGTATTCACTTTTAGTCCTCCTATATCAAAAAAAGTTCAAAGCAAATTATCATATAGCCAGACTATCATTTTGGGTGGGGAGGCTGAGCCTAAAGTGTGTGGGGTGGGAGAATAAAATTTTGCCCTGCTTCCACTTTCTGCTTCATACTTCTTTCCATGCCCTCTCTTATCACAACCTCAAAATATCTGAGTAATAGGGGGGATCCTGAAGCCCTGCCAGCAGAAGAGGTCTTCCAAGGTCAGCCTGGCAGTTGATAGCTATTAACATGGGCTGCTGAAGCACTGCCCCCATGCACATGCTCAGTTTTCACACATGTGTGAAAAATGAGCATGCAAGGTGGGTAGGGTGGTGGTAGCCCAGTGCTGCTGATTGCCAGGCCGCTCCTAGAGGACCTCTTCCACTTTCATGGTTTGAGGACCCCTGCCAGCCATAGCAGCACATGGTTTATCAATTTGGGCGTTGGGGTTGTACCAAGTTTCCAAGTTTCCAAGTTTATTATATAGTTTGATTAATCGCCTAATCTACATTCTAGGCAATATACAAAATAGTACGAATATTTAAAAACATAGGTATATTATTACATAGACAAACAATATTTCAAAAACGAACAACAACTAAAAAAAAACCAATAAAAATAAAAAAAAAAACAATATAGAAACAATAGGAAAAGTCTTTAAAGGTTACAATCTGTATCAAATTCAATATGTAAAGGTAACAACATTAGGAGGGAAGACGAACATGAGGGGACCCAGGTCTCCTTGCCCCCCCCCCCCCCCTTCGTGACTTGCCACTGATAAGCATATAGAAGTTTAAATATACAAGGAATACTGAATACTCTTAACATAGCAAAATAATCTGTTAAAATATAAAACAATATGGACCTTATTTTTGAAGTATGGACAAGCCAGAATGATAAAATAGACGTCTCTGTGTTTGAAATGCCCAAATCCCAGTTTTTCAAAGGCAGGATTTGGATATCTGATACTGCCATACATCCAAATAGCGAGGGGTGTATTCAGGGCAGGATTAATTCTTCGAGGGCACCTAGGCACACAAGTACACTGGATCCCCCTGGTCCTGCCCTGCCCCTGCCCCACCCCATTTATCTGTTTTCTTATTTACTTCTTTATTTCCACTTGTATTTCTTTTTTTTTTTTTTTTAATTCAAAACAAAGATTAGCATACCAGTGCACAGTTTTTCATCTATGCAACCCCAAACATCTCTGAACAAATCCCCCCTTCCTTCCCTTCCCACCTACTTACCCAGGACATTAACGCTGAACCCTTTCAATACGTATATAAAAGTGTTCAAATATATTATAAAGCAGTAATACTATCCGAAATATAAGTCTATATTAATAACCAAGTTTACAGCGCCTTTCAAATGCCTCACTCTACGTCAACCAACTGTAACCCATTTGTATGTATAAGCAACCAAATCTATAACTTCTCTAGTACGCTCCACTCCATGTATGTTAACTTGTAACGAAACAACAAGGCAAGCAGTCCAACGAATCCAACATGAAACAAAAGAAGATCGACAAACAATAAGGAAATTCAAATCGGGTTTATTCAAGGTGCTCCCAAGAACCATACCTAATACATTTCGCCAACGCTAACAGAAAACCATGTTTTTCATACACACAGAACACAGATATGCCCTCACCCAGTTGGGGATTTCACTCTGCCGCATTACTGAATGAAATCCCAGACGGACAAGGCCAAGCAGCCTGTTCAGAGTGCTGCCAGCCCGACGCTGCTTCGCATGAAGGTAGGGCTCGTTCGTGGTCAGTGGAGGTTCGGCTGCACAGTTGGGGTCGGAGGGTGCTCATGGGTTCTGCTGCACAAGGGATGGGAGAGAGGGAAGGATAGAAGCTGGGCAAGGCTGCACAAGGGATGGGAGGGAGGGGAGGAAAGATGCTGCATATGTGGGGGAAAGAAAGGAAAGAAGAAGAATTGGGGTGAAGGAGAGGAAGGGAGAGATAGCCATGTGCATACCCCGAAAATAAGACCTAGTGACTTTTTTGGGCCCCAAGTAAATATAAGACACTGTCTTATTTTCGGGGCAACATGGTAGGTAAAACACATTAAATAGAAAACATATATATCAATAAAACTAATAAAGGCAGGGGGGCAAAAACAAACCAGAGCCACATACAACCAGGGAAATGCTGTTAAAATTGTTTTGTTGTTATTCAAGCTAGCTTTTCTAATTTTTTTACTTAAGGATAATCAAACTATAAATCAACCAAAACTGTTCACAAAGGAAATACTTGATAGAAACAATCAAGTTACCTCAGGTGCAGGCAGCCGGGAGGATCAGGGTACAGGCAGCCGGAGGACTGCAGACCCACGCCGCAACAGCAATCGGGAGGGTGCAGGCGACTATGAACGGCAAAGGCAGAGAAAGACGAGAGCATAGCGTCTTAAAGCATGGCGGCTGAAAGACTTGAGGGCAGCGTTGTCGGGTAGGTTCGTTTTCAGAAGGGTCCGACATGGCAGCATTTTTCACAAGCTGCCGGCGGCTGCTCTGAAGTTTTCTCTCTGCTGCAACTTCCTGTTTCTGACAGGGCAGATCGCTGCAGAGGGAAAGCTTCAGGGCAGCCACCGGCAGCTTGTGAGAACGGCTGCCGTGTCGGGCCTTTCTGAAAAGGAAAATTTAGCTTTTGGATAGAGCACTTTGGACCGCGGGGCCCCCCTGGATCTGTGGGGCCCAGGGCAGCTGTCCTGTTTGTTCCCTATAACGCCGGGCCTGGGTCCCCATGACAATGTTGGGCCCTAGGCATGTGCTTCGTAGGCCTATTGGTTAATCCGGCCCTGGGTGTGTTGTGAGTGTATTTTGAGAAGGACTATGGAAGGTCCAAAATCAGGGTTTTCAACAGCGATTACTAAAGTGAAGGAAATATCCAGGTCTAAAGAGAATGAAACAAGTAACTAAAGATGCCCATCATATCTACAGGTAGAGTACAAAAACAGTGCTCTGATTGAGCAGCTGACCATTGGAGGAATTAAGGCATGACATCTCCTTAATCCCCCAGTGGTTGGTGTCCCCCTACCTCTCCTCTAAAGATGAAACTGGAAAAGAATACCGTATACTGTAACAGCTTCAGTGTTATGGTATTGTGAACAGACTCTTGTACATATGCTCAACGCTCAATGTATAATTTATGAACAGCACAGGTACAGTCTTCATGCAGGATATAATCTTCAGAAGCCTCAGTGGTGACTTGTTTTACATGAGCCACTCTGCTCGTGATTCACCTAACTCTTCAAATATTGTTAGGCAAATACAGTAAAACCTTGGTTTGCGAGCATAATTAGTTCCAGAAGCATGCTTGTAAACCAAAGCACTTGTATATCAAAGCGAATTTCCCCATAAGAAATAATGGAAACTCAGATGATTCATTCCACAACCCCAAAACTTTAATACAAAATACTATACGTACTTGTATTGTAAGACCTCGCTCATTTAGAACAGTCACTACACTCCTGCAGCGTCAGAGAGAGAAGAACCATTGCTCGGTTGTGATGTGTGTCTACTGTATGTACTTGTATTGCAAGACATTGCTTGTATATCAAGTTAAAATTTGATAAAATGTTTTGCTTGTCTTGCAAAACACTTGCAAACCAAGTTACTTGCAATCCAAGGTTTTACTGTACTTATGAAACACATATATTTTGAAAAACTCTTTCACAATAATCCATATCAAAAAAGGTACTTAGCTTGAGAAAGTGTGTCTCTTATTAGAGACTTGGACCAAATAGCCTAACATGGGCCATGTTTTACTCATGCTGTGTCAAAGGCTGGTTTCAACATTCTAAAACAAAACAGACACTAATCAAAAATTTATTTTTTTTTTTCACTTTATGTACATAGCAATTCAAACGTGCTGCAACCAACATAAAAAAATAAAAATAAAAATCAAACAATGTAACAAAACTAAATCATGTTTAGAACAAGGTGCCCGAATCCCTATGGCGGGCTCCGTCTCTGGCAGTGTTCAATGCCCAGTTAAAAGCCAACTCTTTGAGAGTGCCTTCGACTCCTAACTCCTCTCAACCTGGGTTCTGCATCCCCAACCCTAAATGTCATATTTCTCTGTCCAAGTTAGATTGTAAGCTCTTCTGAGAAGGGACCATCTATTAATGTCAAAATGTACAGCGCAGCAAACACCTTTCAGTACTATATAAGTGATAAGTAGGAGTAGTAGTATGAAGGGCATTTAATAATTTATCTACCTCAGTAGGAAACAAGAGTTTTCAAAAAAATGTTGTTGTTTTTTTATATAGTTCCCTAATAACTCCATACACTTCATCCACATTTCCACTTTAATTCCTTTGAAAAGAATTCTTCTGTTTGATCTTCAAACCAGGATTTCACAGCTTCCTTGGCATCTTCATCACTTAGAAACCACTGTCAATGGAAAGATTTCTTCAAAATTCAGAACCGGAAATAATCCGGGGAGCTAGGTCAGGACTCTAGGGTGGATGGTTCAGCTGCTGAAACCCACATTCTCATTACATTACATTGCAATATATTTCTAGACCGCACTACCTTCCAGATTGATGCGGTTTACATCATCAAGAGACTTTACATCACAGTGAAATTACATTATATTACATTAGTGATTTCTATTTCGCCATTACTTTGCGGTTCAAGGCGGATTACAAAAGGAGTTATCTGGCCATTTCCAGAGGAATTAAAGAGTAGAGCGGGTTGCTTCGGAGAATTGGGACGAATCTTGTGGTGTTAGTTTGTCTTCAAGGATTTCTTGAATAGCAGGGTTTTTATTTCTTTTCTGAACAATTTGTAGTCTGGGGTCGTTATCAGTAAATTGGACAGTTGGTAGTCTAGTTTTGCTGCTTGTGTGGCTAGAAGACCATCATACAGTTTTTTTTGTTTGACGTCTCTGATTGGGGGGTGCATGAATGGTGTGTGGGTTCTCCTATGTCTGGTTGTGATAGTTAGGATTAGGCGGTTGTTCAGGTAGGCTGGGCTATCTCTGTTTATGGTTTTAAATAGTAGGCAGTAGAATTTGAATAGTATTCATGCTTGTATTGGGAGCCAGTGTGAGTTGAGGTATGCTGCAGTGATGTGGTCATGTTTCCTCAGTGAATAGATAAGTCTTAGAGCTGTGTGTTGAACTGTTTGTAGTTGTTTTGTCATGGTTGCGGGGCAGGGGAGATAGAAAATGTTGCAGTAATCTAGAACAGTGTTTTTCAACCGCTGGTGTGCCGCAGGGCCGCCATCAGGGCAGTACTACCAGTCCTGCATTCAGGGGCCCGGAGCTGACAGGGGGCCCGGGCTCCCCCAGGGTCCTAGGCAGTGTTCTAAGGCAGGGGCGCCAGTAGCTCGCCAAGGCAAAGTGAGTCGATCACCCAGGACTCACTTTGTCTTGGCAATCTAATCTATCGAGCCGATAAGTCTTCTTCTCCCTGACGTCAATTCTGCAGTCGGAGAGGAAGTTCGGGCCAGCCAATCGTTGCCTGGCTGGGCGGAACTTCCTCTCCGATTGCAGAATTGACGTCAGGGAGAGCATGCGTCGGTGTCGGCTTTGGGGCCTGTTATCCATTGGTGAGTCCTGTTCCCCGATGGCAGCGGCAGTGGCAGTGGCTTGGGGAACGGCAGGGAGAAAGAAAGAAAGGGGGCAGGCAGGGAAACAGAAGGAAAGAAGAGAAACAGAAAAAAAGAAAGAAAGGTCAGGGAGAGAGGAAGAAAAAGTTGGGGGAGGGAATGAGGTGTGGAGGAGAGAAAGCATACAGGCTGATAGAAGGGAAGAAAGATTGGATGCACAGTCAGAAGAAGAAAGTGCAACCAGAAATCACCAGACAAGGTAGGAAAAATGATTTTATTTTAAATTTAGCAAAGTGGAGGCAGTATTACCACAGTTTTCAAAGGAATTTGCCCAAATAACTTAATAGTTAACTGGGTAAATTCCCAGAGATGAAAACTTCCCTTCACTTACTATGCACAGTTCTGAATTTATATCTGCTGTCTATATTTTACAATATGGTCACCTTTTACTAAACCGCAATAGTGGTTTTTAGCGCAGGGAGCCTATGAGCGTCAAGAGCAGCGCTGGGCATTCAGCGCAGCTCCCTGCGCTAAAAACTGCTATTGTGGTTTAATAAAAAGGATGGAGGGTATATTTGTCTATTTTTGTATGCTATAAAAACCAAATACAGAGAGAGACTGAGAGCTGTTGACGAAGAGCTACGTGTGTGTCTTTCTTCGATTCCAGCCAGAATATCAGCTTTGTGTTCAGCCAACAGGCCTAGGTTTCGCACTGAATAAAGTATTTTATAATTTTTCACTATTCTGTTTACTTAATATTTCATAATAAAGTAATTATAAAATACTTTCTTTGTGTTTATTTGATTCCTATTCAAGAGAATTACTTTATATATAGTCAATATAGGCACAGAGTTAAATTTTTTAACATTTTCTAATGGTGGTGTGCCTCGTGATTTTTTTCATGAAACAAGTGTGCCTTTGCCCAAAAAAGGTTGAAAAACACTGATCTAGAAGACCTAGGACTAGGGACTGGACCAAGAGCTGGAATTGTGTTCTGTCGAAGAATTTTTGGACTTGCCTTAAATTTCTCATGACCGCGAATGATTTTTGTATTGTTTTGTTGATTTGTGGTTGCATGGTACAGCATCTGTCTTATCGTCATTCCTAGAAGTTTTAGAGTGGGTTGTATGGGGTATGTGATTGAGTTTATTACTATATTTGTTATGGTTAGGGTTCTGTTATTTTCGAGGAGAATGGATTTTGTCTTGTCTGGGTTCAGTTTCAGTTTGTGATTTTTCATCCATGTTGCTACTGTTTCAAATGTCCTGTGTAGTGTGTCTGTCATGGAGGACGTTGGTTGGTCAAAAAGAAGGAGAATGGTGATGTCGTCTGCGTAGCTATAGGAGGTTAAGCCTAATTTGTCCAGGCAGGTGCCGAGGAATGCAACGTAGGGATAGTGGAAATCCTTGGGGTACGCCGCAGGGGTTGGCAATAGTTCTGATTTTTCTTTGTTCAACTTTACTCTGTAAGTTCTGGACTGTAGGAGTCCTTGAAACCATGCGTGTACCTTATCTGTGATTCCTATTGTATCTAGTATTTGTAGTAGGATGTTATTTTACAAAAAGAGATGTCTTTAATAGTTTTCAGAAATGCAATCGAAGAGGCAAACAAAATACGCAGTTCTGAATCCCAACTAGCAGCCTGATATGCAATTGTTTAATGCAAAAATTTATTTTAAAGACATCCTCATACTGGAGGGAACACAAATAATGAAGTTAACCTTAGTGGACGAACCGCCTTAAAAAATGTAAATTGTTCTAGTAAATAACCAGGTGCCTGACCATATATGGCTTTATAACAGAGCATCCCAAATTTAAACCAAACTCTGGCCTCAAATGGAGTTGTCTGTAGTATGGAGTAACATGATCCGATTTTTTTTTTTTTCAAATCAAAAATTAGACGCACAGCCGCATACTGGATTTTATGCAATCTATGCAAATTTGACTGAAGACCTGCCAAATGAACTGAATTACAGTAGTCCAGTATACTAAGTACCAGAGATTGGACCAGTATTCTAAATGCAGTGGAACTAAAAAAAGACTTAATCGTACGTAACTTCCAAAGAGTGAAGAAAGATTTTTTTTTTTTTTAACCAAGGCATTCTCGTGAAGAATCGGCACGGATGCTGTGAGTTTTCCTCATCTTTGACTCTCACAAAGTCATCACTGTGTTAATGTAACTCTCCCTGGTTATGGTTGTCTTGTGTACATGAACTCCAGAAGCAAAGTCCTTCATCATCCCAGAAGTCAGCTGCTATGACTGTGCCTGCAGATTTTTCTGTCTTGAACTTTATTTGGGTGGGGGATGACTCAGGGACAAGCTCAGAAGTTCAACCCACTACCTTCAGAGAACCGCTATTTCTAGATTTCTGTGACTGAAAAAAAAAAATTCAGTGTGAACACATTTAAAACCAAATGAAGTCCTAGGCAACGCCTCCTGCAACGTGAAACGTATTGGCATCGTGAATAACAAATGCACTGCTTGAAGATCATTGGAAAATCAACCCCTGAAATTAGCAGCTGTCAGCCATTCAACTGATTCATTCATGCCGTAAAGTGTAAATCCAAAATTGCTTTCTGGATAGCAGAAATGTTTTCCTATCTCCATCAAAATCCTGTGAAACTTGGTCTATTATTGACCAACACATATGGTCAAATTAATGTTCTTTACCTGTACTGTGGGCTACCATAGGGGCATTCAGCTTTCTAGTTTTCAGACACTTTTAAAGAATCACAGTGATGCTGATATTACATGTTTTGAAAGTTTTATTGCACAGTACACTTGGGCACTAAAATATGTGCTGATTTAAATGATGTTTTTGGGTAGGACCCATAGTGCATTTTATGATGCACGTTGCCTGTGGGATATACCCGGGTGAAAGCCTTTGATTTTAAGGTGATTCCCCAGAAACTGATCAATCATCTTATTTATTAATTTAAAACAGTCTATTTCTGAGTGCCCCGGGAAATCCTTAGGAAGTAGTTTGAATACATCATTACAGAAGATTGATATGACGGTTAGATATCAGCTTTAAAGATAAGTGGCTTTTTTCTGGGTGCAATGGTCAAGTGGTTTCCTTTTGCTTTTCTGTCTGATATGCAGTTTGTGGTGGATTTTTTTTTGTGTGTGTGTCTGTGCCTATAGTTGTACTTGAGGCAGTACTCTATAAACATTATTGTTGACCTGTCTCTTAAGTCTGAGGCTTTTTTTTCTCCACCATACTGATTTAGGGCCCCTTTTACAAACTGCGGTAGCAATGCTGCTACGGTAAATGCACCGAAGCTCATAGGAATTGAATGGGCATCGATTAGTTTACCGCAACACTATTGCTACCATGGCTTTGTTAAAAGGGCCCTTAGTTTTCATACAGTAAGCAAAATTCACTGAAACCGATAGATTCAGCAACTGTTAATAGAAGCTTTGTTCATGTGGTTGCTGACCAAAAGTTGGTTTATGTGCAAAACCAACCCATTTGGAGAAATTGCCCCACCCCACCCCAGTGGTGCATCTAACTTATCAAAAAATATATATATGGGAAACTTGCATATAGCACAAAAATGATCTTCTGTATCATAGGCCCATCCTTGGGCAAAGAAATCCTGCATTCTCTACAGAAATGTTTGTCTGAGATCATTTCTTTTTTTTTTTTAATCTTTATTCATTTTTAAACTTATAATAAGTGTGATAACACTTAATAATCAACAATGATACATATAATATTCTCTTATCTCCCCCCTCCCCACCCTTATCTATCATATAATCAATACTTATACAACATGTAACAATAAAAATACCCTCCCTCCCACCCCATAATTGAACTTGTAAATTTAAGGGAAACAAGATTTTTCTAATCATTACAATACTTTAATGGCTCCCAAATATGTCATTTCAATGCAATCTATGGGTGTTTCTCTTTAAAAAAATAAATTACTTATAGGCCTGCATAGATACAAAGCAGCATCAGAATGCTTCCTAAAGAGGTAACTGTCTTGTCAGAGAGGAAGGAAAACTGAAATGCCAACGATTATAGGGTACAGGATGGTCTAGACCAGTGGTTCCCAACCCTGTCCTGGAGGACCACCAGGCCAGTCGGATTTTCATGCTTGCCCTAATGAATATGCATGGAGCAGATTTTCATGCCTGGCACCTCCATTATATGCGGATTTCTCTCATGCATATTCATGAGGGCTATCCTGAAAACCCGACTGGCCGGGGGGGAGGGGGGTCCTCCAGGACAGGGTTAGGAACCACTGGTCTAGAGAGCAGGGGTCTCCAAACATTTCGCCACGCGGACCACATTGGCTACTTCAGCACTTTTCAGCAGACCGTAGTAAAAAAAAAAAAAAGATAAATAACTTTAGATATGAGATTTATTGAAAGCAGAAAATTTTATAAACTAATTCCAAAGTATATGAGATTAAATTATATATTAATGATGACGAACACTACCAGCAAATTCTCATATTTTCATCACAAATTATAATAAAACCATTCATGTAAATGATAGAACTGTTTTTCTGTTTTTACAATCTTAATTAATGCATTTGAAATCTATGTGTGTGTTATTTTTGCAGATTCTCATTGGAACATTAGTCCAGTTGGCGCTTTTCCACACAATTCTTTCCAGGCCGGATAAAATCATATCGCGGGCCGTACTTTGGAGACCCCCCTGGTCTAGAGAATTGTCATATGAAAGATTGAGGACATCTATCTGACCTGCTTTATTGAGAAACAGGGGAGAAGAGTGAAGCACAGGGACCATTGACAGGGATCAGCAAGTGAGAGACAGCATAAGCAGTGCTGAAAGAAGTTAGTGCTAAAGCAGTTTAAACTGAATTGTTTCCTCTCAACAAAGCTTCTTCAGTCCAGTGGTTTCAAATCCAGCAGCTCCATGTAGGACCCCCCACCCCTCCCCCCTAGTAATTCGACTACTCCACGAGAATCACGACTTAGAAAGAAAGAAATCCCATTTGCAGTATCTTAACGAAAAAGTGTGACTGCTGTTTTTACAGTCTCTTCCTGAAGCTATAAATAATCCTAAGCAGTGTCACATCAAAGGAGAGGGTTAGCTCATGAGAGGTGCTTTGAGGGCTGGTGGGGACAGGGGTTAGGCAGAGAGGGATGTTTCACAGTCCGATCCCACCCAAATACTTTGCATATATAAATAAATCGTTGCATAAGGAGAGAGAGGGAGGGAGGAGGTTGCACTGGGGGGGGGGGGGGGGGGGAAATACGGCTCGTTCATCTGATCCCTGCCGTTCAAAGTGGCAGAGAGAGGAGAGAGCCAGCAGCCTGTGTCATGTTTCAAAGCAGTGAGGCTCAGCTATAGTGAAGCTCCAGAGCAGCTGAAAAATCACACCTCCGTGATGGGGATTTTCATGTACAATTTACCAAAGAACTGAAACGTAATAAAACGAAAAGAAAGAGGGGTAAACTATCAAAGTTTCCCCCCAACTTTTTGGATACGTTCGTTTCCTAAAAAAAAAAAAAAGTAACTTTTTCTTCTTTCTCCTCACATCAATTGCATTTTTTTTTTTTTTTGAGGGAGCACCTTTTGGCGAGATGCATTAAGATTTCCCGCTTGAAATCTTGCGTGTTCTGGATTGTGCTTCTTGGACTAGGATCGTGATTTATTATATTTATTTATTTATTTATGTATTTATTGCTCCTTTTGGGGGACTAAAAGGGAAGAATGGAGGAGGAAAAGGGCTGTAAAGATGCTGGCCCTGGTGCCTTATGGAGGGGGTGTGGAACTGCCCTCGGGACAAAGGCTGGAGAGAGGTGCAGAGGGTGCCCTGGACTGCTGAGCTTTGGGTTTGTGGTGGTGGCTCTGCTTTCTCTGGCTCTCAGCCTCTTGGGCCACGTTAGGACTTCGAACCTACAGTCCAGGGTTTCGCATTTGGAAGAGGAAAGATACATTCAGCTCTCTGCTTTGCTCTCAGCCGACCAAATGGAGACAGCTATTTTGGGAAGAGTTGACCAACTGCTAGAAGAGGTATGTGAATCGTGTGTGTGTGTGTGGTGTTCATATGCATTATGCATTTACATAGGCACTTGGGAGCCAACTTTTCAAAATTATTGGGGGGGTGCTGAACCAAATGAAAACTACATCTCCCTGGACACCGTTAAGGAGTTTGTTCAATGTCGGGGGTGCTCAAGCACCCACAGAGCTGGCTCCAATGCATAGGCAGAAATATATGGCGATATGCATTTGCCGCATTTCGTTTTCGTCATGTGCATGCATTTAATGTATTTATTTAATGACTGGAAAGGTTCTAGTCACTTTCGCAAGCAGGTACATAGCAGTATATAAATATCGTGACATCACCTCATTTGTGAAAGTTCTGCCACAGTACATAAACTTTTCTGTCTTTCAGGTGAACCTGTCATTTACCCCCCTCCCCCTCCTTTTACCTAACCGCAATTGTGGTTTTTAGCGCAGGCCGGCACGCTGAATGCTCTGCGCTGCTCCCGACGCTCATAGGAACTCTATGAGTATCGGGAGCAGCGCAGAGCAATCAGCGCACTAGCCTGTGCTAAAAAGTGTTATTGTGGTTTTGTAAAAAAAAAAAAAAAAAAAGGGGGGGGGTTGTTATTTCTGTTCCCTGTTGTTTTGGGGGTAATAAGACGCAAAGTTGCAGTCTAGAATTTGTAGGAAAAAAGAACGTGAATATGTAAATTTACACCTTATAGGGAAAATTTCTAAGACATCATTTAGGTGCTCACTTGGGCTCTTCTAAAATTGCCTGTGACATAAAGCATGTCAGTATAACAATTGTTGTGGTTGTCCGGGTCTTGCCACTTCTGAATAATTACAACTGATGTTTCAGCCATCGGTGGTGCGGCTTTCTTCAGAGAACATGTCAGTATACGAGGGGCCTCTGAAAAGTTCTCAGCCCAACCAAGAAGAGAATGATGTGGAGCCACGAAACTTACAAGTTATTCCACACTTTTCATTTCAATGAGGCAAATGAATCTAGCAAATAGGCAGAAGTATAGGGAAACCAAGCCATTGTGACATCACCAATGAAGCTGGCTCTTGGGCACCGTTGGAATGAGACATTATGACATCACAATACGAGGGGCCGCTGAAAAGTTCTCAGCCCAACCAAGAAGAGAATGATGTGGAGCCATGAAACTTACAAGTTATTCCACTCTTTTCTTGACACTTTTCATTTCATATCACTGAGACGAAAAGTGTCAAGAAAAGAGTGGAATAACTTGTAAGTTCCATGGCTCCACATCATTCTCGTCATGGCTGGGCTGAGAACTTTTCAGCGGCCCCTGCACACAGACCATGGAGGAGACTGTGGCATAGCTTGTTAGAGCTACAGCCTCAACTCCCAGAGGTTGTGGGTTCAAACCCCATGCTGCTCCCTGTGACCCTGGGCAAGTCACTTAATCCTCCACTGCCCCAGGTACATTAGATAGACTGTGAGCCCACTGGGATAGACAGGGAAAATGCTTGACCTCACCACTTTCCTTGATCTCACCGACTACAAAACTTCAACCGACGACACTCGCTGGGAACAAGTCCCTTGGTCCGATCACTTCTTAGGGACTACCTGCCTCCCCATTTTCATGTCCCATCTTGACTCCCCACCCCACCCCTCTCATTCCATAACCTTTCGCAAAAAAACCTCGAGCAATCTATTCTGGTCCAAATTCCTCAACCAACTCTCCTCCAACCCTAGACCTACAGACCCCGAATCCCATTGGCGCAACTGGACTGCCCTCTCCGAGTCCACCTACCACTCCCTTGCTCCAATATCCACTAAAACCATCTCCTACCCCCGAAAGGCCCCCTGGTACTTACCTCTTCACAGAGAACTGAAACAGAAATGTCGCGCTCTAGAGCGAAAATGGAAAAAATCCAAATCCCCCTCTGATAGACAGACCTGGAGGATCAATATTAAACTTTACAATTCTACACTAAAAAAAGCCAGGAAAAACTTCTTCGGAGACAAGATCTCTAGATCCAACAACCAGATCAGTGCGCTGTTCAACATCTGGCGCTCCCTAACTACAAAAAAGGACCCATCTGTGCTCCCACCGTCTCTATCAGCCGATGCCCTCGCAAATTTCTTTAATGAAAAGGTTACCACCCTAAGATCCTCCTTCCCACCCACAGTCTCCTACAATTCCCTGACCTCTACTGACCTCAACCCTACCTTACCTATATCCACCCCCATTCCCGCCGACAGATCTTGGACCGCCTTCGAGCCTGTTTCCGAATCGCAAGTCTCCAAACTCTGCCTCAAACTAAAAACCTGCAAGTGCACTCTGGATCCTTTCCCCTCCTATCTATTAGAGAATATCCCTACACAGGCCATCGCTTCCCTCACCGAACTCATAAACTCTGCCCTAACATCGGGCCTTTTCTCCCCCAACATGGGACACATTTCATTGACTCCTCTACTGAAAAAGGCCGAACTTGACCCCTCCATGCCATCAAACTACCGCCCCATAGCAAATATCCCTCTCCTAACCAAGTTATTAGAATCCATCATATCCACCCAACTCTCATTCTACCTAGAAAGATTCTCTATTCTCCTACCCCACCAATTCGGCTTCAGACCCAACTTTAGCACCGAATCCCTCTTGGCCTCACTAATCTCTAAGGTGCAACATCTCCATTCTCGCAACAAATTTGCTGTTCTCCTACAATTTGACCTCTCCGCAGCCTTTGATGTCGTCCACCACGACATCCTAATCTTCCAACTCTCCGAAATAGGCATAAGCTCCACAGTCCTAGATTGGTTCTCGAAATTCTTACGCTTCCGCTCCTACACCGTTAACACAAACGGTACCTCTTCCCCCCCCTGGAAGCCAAAATGTGGAGTCCCGCAAGGCTCACCCCTCTCCCCTATCCTTTTCAACATCTACATGTCCTCTTTGAAACTCTTCCATCTATCCCCCCTAGAAACTCTCTACTCCTACGCTGATGACATCCTCATCCTCCTCGAGACCGACTCAAACCTCTCAAACCTTGCTGATAACATATCCACATGTATAACGAATCTCCAATCCTGGGCCCAATCTGTACAAATGAAACTGAATGAGTCCAAAACAAAACTACTTTGGCTCGGCCCAATTTTAGATCATTTACCCACCTCCATCCCACTACCATCCGGCCCCACTCTTCAGCTTGAATTTTCAAGCAAAGTCCTAGGCATTGTCATAGACTCCTCTCTCTCCTTCAATGATCACCTCAACTCCTTGGTAAAAAAATGCTTCTTTAGCCTTCATATGCTGAGGAGAGTGAGATCCTGCTTTCATCATTCTCACTTCACCGTTCTCGTTCAATCTACCATCCTCTCTAGACTGGATTACTGTAATTCCATCTACATAAGCCTAACTAAGAAAAACCTCCATAGACTTCAGCTAATTCAGAACGCCGCGGCCAAGCTTATTTTCGCAAAAGGCAAGTTCGATCACGTCTCCCCACTCCTCTCCAAGCTTCACTGGCTCCCAGTATACTCCAGAGTCCTCTATAAATGTGCCTGCTTAGTCTTCAAGATCCTACATGGCGTCCTCCCTCCCGTTATCCCACTCCTTTGGAACTCCTCAAACCCACACCCTACTAGACCCTCACAAAAACTGAAACTGTCTTTCCCCTCTATAAAAGGTATATCCCGCGCAGGAAAACTTGGAACATCCCTCCTCTTTAGAACCACAGAACTCTGGAACAACCTCACACCCCCGCTCAGAAATTCAAGCTCCTTCCAATCCTTCCGCAAACACTTGAAAACTTGGCTCTTCTCAAAAATCTAATTACTTCCCGTTCTCTAGCAACCGGTCCCTCTCTATCTTCTTAGTCCCTCTCCTTTATCCCTTCATTGTAGTTCCTTTCCTCTTAACTTCTGTAAACCGTGCCGAGCTCTGCGCTTGCGGAGATGGCGCGGTATACAAACCTAAGATTTAGTTTAGTTTAGTTTAGCTTGAAGTTCCTATAAGTAAACCACTTTGAGTGTGGTTGTGAAACTACAAAGACATAGCAATTCTATAACTCGGTACCTCAACATAGGCACTACAATGGAGCACACAAAGGCACAGATTCTATAAAAGTTGCCAAAAGTTAGGCACCTAGATCAGTGCACCTAGCCGATCTAGGCACTTAATTATTTTTAAAAAAACTTAATTGGTGCAGATAACAAGCAATTAGCACCTCATAACTGGCTTAAATTAAAATTAATTGGACAATAGGCAACTAGATTGGTAGGTGTCTAGCGCTTTCAGAAAGATGCCTAGTCCATGCCGCTTACCAAAAACTAGG
Source organism: Geotrypetes seraphini (assembly GCF_902459505.1). NCBI lineage: Eukaryota > Metazoa > Chordata > Amphibia > Gymnophiona > Dermophiidae > Geotrypetes > Geotrypetes seraphini. The sequence goes on from NC_047087.1 coordinate 184,383,477, forward strand.
CATGGTTAGGGGTGGATCATGGGCGTGTCTTTTATATAGGTACCTGTTTTGTACTTAAGTGCAGGTCGGTGCCTAACTTAGAGCTTGCCCCGATTCGGGCAGGTCCGATGAATTAACAAAACTCCAATATGCAGATGGGGGCGATCGGAGGAACGCTCCAATCTGCCTGCCCGGATCGCTCTATAGCGATCCCAGCGCATGTGCAGACCATCTATAGATGGTCTGCACATGCGCTGGACCTCTGGGCCCGGCATAGATTTTTTTTGTTGTTGTTCTTTTTTTTTTTTTTTTTGGAGCCTGTGGTTTTAACCCGCTTCGGGATAAAACAACAGACTTGCACTACGGGGAAGGGTGGGAGAGTCGGGGTAGTCATACAGGCGTGTTTGGGAAGGAGATATGAAGGAGATCAGCCAGGGCTGGTGGCGAGAAATGCAGCCCTGATTTTAACCTGCGGGTTAAGACCATGGGTTAAAAACATGGGCTCGCAGCGGGGCATGGCCGAAGAGAGCAGGGCGGCATGGTGGAATAGGGCAGAGAAGTAAGGGGTGAAGAGAGCAGGGCATGGCGGAAGAGAGGAGAACGGCAGAGAGCTGGGCACTCTTTGGATAGTTTCAGGGCTGCAGGGCTGGGATTTCAGGCAGGGAGCAGAGAGCAGGACAGTTGGAAAGGTGGTGAGCGACTGGTCCCCAGCAGTTGCTTCTTTTGATCGGCCAGCCCAGTTGGTGTTCCTGAAGTTTTCTTATGTGAATCACTTCCTTCCTATATTTGCATGCAATTCCCCCTCATTTGCATGTGCAGATCAGATCGGGCAGGAATTGGATCGGGCGTAAGGTTAGTGGATGGGAGCGGGGTCGCAAAGTGATCGCAAACCGATCAGTACACGATCGGTTTGCTTTGTGAATCTAGCCCTTAAGCACATATGACCCTGGGCAAGTCACTTAATCCTCCAGAGCCCCAGGTACATTAGAGAGATTGTGAGCCCGCCGGGACAGATAGGGAAAATGCTTGAGTACCTGATTGTAAAACCGCTTAGAAAACCTTGATAGGCGGTATATAAAATCCTAATAAACTTAAACTTAAACATATATTTAAGAAAACTCGGGCACAAAAAGGGTGCACTTAAGGTTCAGACACCTACCCCTAAGTCTACTTTAGGAGCCACTAGGCATGATTCTATAAATGGTGCCTAATTTAAGACTGATCTGTGCTATGCGCAGTGTTCCTCGGCACCTATGTTTTAAGTGCCATTTAAAGAATCAGGCCTTGGTGCCAATTCTATAATGCGATTTAGGCATCCGACAAGAGAGCTAAGTTCAGAATGAGATTGACCATTGATAGGGTGAATACTGTATCACACGTGCAAATAGGGTTGTCAGTGTTTTCAGTCATGGGTGTTAAGCTTTGGAATGGTTTGAGCGGGCAAATGCGTTTGTGAAGATTGGGGTATTCTGTGCATTATGTTTTGGAACAGTTGATTGCATGATGTATGTTTTTATATTTTGTATGTCAATTGTACACTGCTTTGGTTTAAAGCGGTATATACATTTTTAAATACATAAATAAGCTGCTATAAAATACTAGTGCAAATACAAAATTTAGATGCACCCACTTACGAAGGATCAGTGGCTAGTGTAAGCTGGTGTACCTGAGTGCGCTATACAACATGCCCGACTAATAGTATTCTATAAGTTGCATCCATCACATGGTGACACCCCACAGTCTGCCCATGTTCCACCCGTATGTATGCCCCTCACACTTACATATTAACCTACGGATTCTATAAACAGTGCTCAAATGTCGGAGCCAAAAATTACATGTGATCCTGTGATCTGCATGCAAATAAATTCATTTTAATAAGCTGTTCACAATCAATAATTGGCTAAGAATCAATTATTGATGTTAACTGGCTCTAATTTGGATCTGTGCTTGGATCTTTCCGAGTGCAATTTTATAAAAACCTGCACCATAATCCTCTCGCGTGCAACCCAAAAGGGGGCATGGCTGTGGTAGGGGCATGGGGGGCAGATTAGGGGGCATTCCAAAGAATTATGTGCAGTATTATGGAATATGGGGGTTGCATACCCAAGTTGTGTACCTGGATTTACACCAAGTTTCAGCTGTTGTAAGCCCTTGCGCCCAAAGTTGGATGCTGGAATACACCCTAAGGGGCTGATTATGTATAGGACACCGGTCTCAGCAGCTGCCTAAGAAGCGGCTAAGAATTGCACACTGGCGTCCTATACAGAATTGCATCTGTCTTTAAAAACAGACGCCTTACCCCCTGATTCTATAACCAGTGTCCATGTCACTGGCACTGGTTATAGAACTGTGCCTGCCTGACCAAGGAATCCCTTGCTATTACCAAGGAATCCCTTGCTATTACCCAAATACTTTGCATATATAAATAAATTGTTGCATAAGGAGAGAGAGGGAGGGAGGAGGTTGCACTGGGGGGGGGGGGGGGGGGGAAATACGGCTCGTTCATCTGATCCCTAGATCAGCAAGGGAATCAATGATCAGCTGAGCCAGCAGGCCTCCCCGAAGCCATGGGAATGTGCATCCCTCCTTCTGATTTCGTAGTATGTGTTGGGGGGGCGGTCCACCTGCCACAGCCGGCTCAGCTGATCACAGCAGGGGTATTTTCCCTCTGATCAGCTGAGCTGGCAGGACTTCCCAAAGCTGCGGCTTCGGGGAGGCCTGTCGGCTCAGCTAATTGCGGATTCCCTTGCGACAATCAGCTCAGCCAGCTGCGTCTACTTTTAACTTTAGAAATGTAGGCCAGTGTTTTGATGGCCTACATTTCAGGTGTGTGTCGCGACCCTAGGGAGACGCCTAGGGCCGCTTAAGCTCACCCAAAGACACTGCCGGTCAAAACCACATCCAAGCCCAGTCTTGGGCGAGCTTGTGTCCCAAATCATTTCCCTAGACCCGCAACAAACACCTAAAATGTAGACATTCCATTAAAAAACAACAACTTGTAAACCGATTGGCTGCCAGACGGCGGTAGGATGCCTACTGCCACCAACAATCGGGACGCCTGTTTATAGAATCTATCCCCTAGGGTCCTGATTCTATAAAAAGTGCCTGCCGTTAGGCACCTGGATCAGCACGCCTAGTCGATCTAGACACCTAACTTAATTTTTTAATTGGCTCAATTGGCGCTGTTAATTTAACAGAGCCAATTAAAAACCAATTTCAAAAAATAAATTTTGGGTAGGTGCATAACTCGGTAGGTGCAATGTAGGCGTCTACACTGAGGTGCCGGCCTGAAAGGTTGGCTTGGTTAGGGGCGCTGTTTGAGTGTGGATTGAGTTAGGTCCTAATATTTTATGCCCTGAAAACCCTGACATAATATACCAACGCCTAAGTTTCTGATGCCCTAACTCGAATAAAACACTGCTAGGCATGATTCTATAAATGGCGCCTAACTTTGTGGTTGAGGCTGTTTCCATATGCACCTACTGATTTAGATGCTGTTCATAGCATCTGGCCCTAAATGTTGTTCTATAAAAAGCCTGAAGCACCCTTAATAAAAAAGTGCTAGGCGTGAATTTTTCAAGCACCTATTTTTTGGTACCATTTACTGAGTATGGCCCTAAGTGACGTGGGGGAAGGGGCAAAAAGATGTGCGGGCAGTCTGCTAGTCCCAGAAGAATGGAAGATGAGAGAGTGGACACGTTGATAGTTAAATTCCTTTACTGCAGATGATCACATAAAAAGGTACCCCACATGGCCAACATGTTTCGCCCAACGGGGCTGCTTCAGGTATGGTATAAGTACTAACAACCCACTAAATTAATATGAACATACAAAAAAAACCCATAAATTAAATCCATTCCTAAGTGGCATTTGTGCATCCTTTATACAGTGACTCTCAAACATTTTTTTTTTAGCTCTGACACACTAAGTGGATCAAATGTTTTTTTGCGGCACATTATAATTGAAATTATAAAATTGCAAAACCAATAAAAATTAAATCTGAGAGTTATTTAAAGTCATGTAGGTTATATATAGGTAATTGTAATGATGGTGAAACTAACTCCCTTCTTTACAAAGCCAACGCTCCGAGAATTCCTATGAATGTCCAAGATGTTTCTGCCGTGGCTGGCACTATAAACTCTAGTGTGTAGGTCGAATAGAATTGCTTAGCAATGCAATTGATCTGCTTGTTTTTAAGTGCAAATTAACTCAAAACGTGGCTTGATAGTCGACAAGCAAACTTGCATTTCATCATTCATCATCTGTAGTCGTTCTCTCTTTTTTTTTTCAATTTAATTTCTGTGAGAGCTGAAAATCCAAGTTCACAAAGATAAGAAGATCTAAACGGTAACAAAGCCTTGATTGCCCTTTGGTCATACACGTCCAGGGCGGGTTGGAATGTATTTTTCAATTCTCAATTTGAGTGTAGTTCTTCGATATAATTATCGGTGGGGGGGGGGGGGGTTGGGTGATAATCTTTTTGTCATAGATTATAATTATAATTGTATTTAAGTGCTTTTATAGAATTATATGATTGTATTTTATTTTGTACTTACGGCTTTAAAATGAATAAAGAAATTTTAAAAACCCCCAAAAAAACAAAGCCTTGATTGCGTTGTTGCTCACGTTAGGATAACTACTGCATAAAAAATAAAAATAAAATTACTTGCCATTAGTTTCCAAGGACCAATCATGTCAAAGAATAATACTCATCTGGGCGGTTGTATCCTTACGCACATAGACTCTCATAACATTGACAGACTCTTGCATACACAATTTACATGTCATCTATTCTTGTGTATACTTATGAAGGGAATTTTTAAAAATAAAGTAAAATTCTGGAATCTCTCATGGCACACCCAGAATCTCTTCAGGACACACCCCAGCCTTTAGGGGAGAACAGCCCTTAAGGGGGGTGCAGGCCTTCAGGGGAGGGGGCCCTGGTGTAGAAGTACACAGAGGGAGGGAGGGAAGGGGGTTCAAAGATACATGCATATGCCAGATTTTTTTGGGGGGGAAGAAATAATGGGTCTTAAAACAGAGGAGAGGGAGAGAGATGGTGGACAATGGGATTTAGGGAGGGAAGGAACAGAAAGGGAGAGAATTTGGATACAAGGGATGGTGTAGAGGGGGGGGGATAGAGATACTGGATAGGAGGGTACTTGGGAAGAGAATGGGAGAGATGGTGAACCCTGGGGTGGTGAGAAAGGAGGGAGAGATGCAGGATGAAAGGGTAGTTAAGAAAAGGAGAGATGGTGGATCTGGGGATGGTGGGGTCCATCGCTGCAGCTGCGGGGATGGAGACAAAAAAAAGAACGATGCTAGACCTCTGGGGAAGTTAAGGGAAACAGAAGGGGAGGACATAGATGGAAGATGAATTGTTAGCATGGAGAAAGAAGGAGACCCTGATCAGAAGACAACCAGAGCCTGGGACCAACATGATTTGAACAATGACCAGACAACAAAAGGTAGAAAAATAATTTTATTTTTTGTTTTGTGATTACAATGTGTCAGATTTGAAATCTGTATCCTGCTAGAGCTGGTGTTAGACCGTGAACATGAGCTAGGATTTAACAGAGAGAGGAAAAGTATTTTTTGTTTGTTTATTTTGTTTACACCACAACACCAGTGTGGGTAGGAAAAGGCAAAGGGGTGAAGAGGCTATAAAATAAACCCACCAAGATGTTTGAAAAAAAGCACCCAATTGGACAGGAAAATCGAATTGAATTGAATCAAATCGAAAAATCGATTCAATAGGCTGAATCGAATCAAAATTTTTTTTTTCCTGAATCGGGCAGCACTAGTGCCTAGTGATTGCTCTTCTCAGCAAGCACTAGGCACAGTTCCTCCACCCTTTTACCGGCAATTCTCTGCATACATAGCACACATATAATTTGCATGCTATTATGCTGAGCATCGCTAGTAAAAGAAAACTTGCTCCCACCACAGTATTTTTACCTTGGTGGTGGAGCTTTGTGTATCTGGGTCTTAGGCACTTAGAATTCCTTGTTTCTATTGTGGTGGGGAATGGCTGCAATCATCTAGATGAAAATTCTCCCAAATTTTATTTTTATTTTTCTCATCTCCCCATTCGTATTCCAGTGAATCGCTTGTCTTTTTTTTTTTTATCGTTAGATTTATGGTCGCATTTTATCGGCGATATTAGAGTATCCAGCCCTGAGATGGAATGGAAAAAAAAAACCAGAGGGGGGAGAGCCCAGTCTAGTTGTGAATAAAGGCTAATAGCAAGCCCTCATTTCTCTCTGAAACCTCTATCAAATTGAAGTTTTGAGAGCATATGAAAATGTTTTGTCTACTATATGTCTCTATTAAGCGGTTAGAAGCTGGAAGTCCCAGAGCAGGCTCATAAATGCAGCCCTGCAAGCTGGATTTTATACCGTAACTTGTACCTCCCGATGAGTACTTGGCACTTAGAATCTATTGTGCACACGCATGCTTTACAGAACTGTGAAATGTAGCATTCCTGTTTTATGATATTAACTGGCATACAGAAAATCTGTGATATTTAGTCCAGCTGAAGTGCTATGTAAATTAATGGTCATTTGGGTGAATAGGTGACTGGCCAGCAAGGAGTTATTTTTTTCAAATGGTGATTCTGGCATATGGCTTGTGATGACTAACTTCAGCCTATAACTTCTAAAATAACATTTTGTTTGATTTTTGCTCTGTTAACTGGCATTTAGTAAGTAGAAATAGGCGGTAAGCCTAGAGCATGATGAAGAAGTAAAAACAAAATGTATTTTAGTAACAGGGCTAGGAAATGAGTACAAATCAGCCACACTTAATGACAGGAGAAAATATGCAGCAGCTTTTGAACAGCCAAGCTGACTGGTTTGTTTTCTTTGTCTTAATTTATTAGCTATGAAAAAACCAGTGGAAATAACGCCAGCAAAAAGCACTCAGAAAAAGAGAACGGAGACCAAGGCTGGATAAAGTCTTGGAGGCCTAAAATTTGGTTTTTAGGTTGTAACAATTTTTTATTGACATGAAAAAATATAAGGCACGCGTTAGGGAATACAGCAACAACAAACGCCAGCTCAGAGAAACAGATACATCGGCTGCATACACCAAGACAATCATACCAAAGCATGTCACAAACACCAACCCAGAAAATCTCCCACCATCTCAAGGTCCCGCCTCCCCCCAAACCTACCCCCCATCAACACCCCCCCCCCGACCCCCCTAAGGGAGTGGAACACCGGACATAGAAAAGCACAAACCCAATTCCCCCCCCAGGGTCTGAACTCTGATGACCCTAGGGCGACAAACCCAACTAGGCATCCCCCTCCCTCTAAGCAGAGCCCCTCCAGCCCTCTACAACCCCCCTCCCCCCCCTCAAACCCCCCCCAAACCCCAGAGCAGAGAGACATCGAGATCCAGAGCTGGCCAGGAGAAGGCCGCTTCAAGTCAAGGTGTTCAGGAGCAGGCCACGCCCCCTAGGAGACAAGGAGTTGACATATGGGTCCCAGATCAGCAAAAAGCTCCGCCGACGCTTAAGGGAAACCCCCACCTCCCGGGCCTCACAAAGAACCAACTCATGGAGAAGAGCCCTCAAATGCCAAAAAGACGGAGGACTCGAGGAAGTCCACTGCTGCATGATACAACGCCGGGCCAGGAGACACACCTTACGACACAGCCATCGAGCCCCCGGAAGCAAGGAGCGAAAAGCTCCCGGTAAATCCAGTACCACCTGCTCAACCGTGCCCTCTACCGACGACTCCAAAAGCGAGCTCAAATAGGAGACAACCTCAGCCCAAAAAGCCTGCGTACACCAACAAGTCCACAAAGCATGCGCAAACGTGTTCGGATCTCAACCACATTTAAAACACAGGGGAGAAGCAACACCCCCAAATTTGAATAGTTGAGCTTGGGTGATATACCCTCTATACAAAATGCGAGCATAACATTCCTGCAACACAGCTCCTTGAATTAAACGCGGCAAACCTGCCAGATTCCGGGAAACCTCCCAAGTACCAAGGTCTAAATGGAGCTCTGAGGCCCAACTATCCCGAACCCCCGGACAATGCACCTGTAAAAAAGCTTCTGGCAGTGACCAGGAGAGGGAGCAGCTGTCATCAGTGGCAGGTAGGGAGAGGAGCTGGGCTTAAGTGGGAGAAGTTGTTGTCTATATCCAGGAGGGAAAATAAGCAAGCCAGGGTGGGAGAACGGCAGCTGTCAGTGGTCAAGCAGAAGAGACTGCAGGAGAGTAGGCAACCACAAGTTGAAACACAAATAAATGAGTGAAAAAAGGAAATCATTTTAAAAATCTATAAAACATCCAGGCTGCTGTCCATAATGTACCCTCAATTTTCCACACTTGATGAGTGCAACCTGCAGTGACCCTTGTGGAGACTGCTACTCTTTTCTGCAGGCGATGGATGGGATGAGCAGGGCAGTGCAGGGCCTGGCTACTCATTCAGAATGACAGCTAATCTTGACAGCAAGGTATGATGAAGCTGCATGAGTAGAGTTACCAGGTTTTTACCTTTAAAAAAAGAGGGCGCGTGGCCCCGTCCTGTTCCATCCCCAGCCATGTTCTGTTCCGCCCCCGCCCTGCCTCAGTCACTCCCCCACAAAAACCTCGTTTTCTTCCATGAGCTCAGAGCCACATCTGGAGGCCTCTGAGCATGCGTATGATATGCGTATGTAAGCGACGTTATCGCTTAACATATATTACATCCGCGCATGCTTGGAGGCCCCTCAGACACGGCCCAAGCTCAGGGCTTTCCAAAACCCAGAGAAACTGCCGGGTTTTGGAAATCCGTCCGGGCACCTGGACAGTCCTGTATAAAGAGGACATATTTGGGTTTTCCCAGACATCTGGTAACCTAATACATGATTAGTTTTAGTAGCTCTGATAGGTCATTGTTTTGAAGAAGTTCATATGTCTGGAATCTCAATTGATATTGAAAGGATGGTTTTAAGGGGCACCACTGGAAATCTATGCTAGTGGAGTCTTACTGGAACTAAATAGGCTCCGATGTTTATCTTTCTCTAGTTCTAGAAGCAGCAGGATCTATACAAAACGGTACACTTGTTGAAGTCCCTTTGTGGCTGCATTCACAGGGCACTGATGGGTGGAACATTCTCTAGGAGGGGTGTACAGTAAAATTCAGAGATCTTAGCCCTCACTACCTGCCAACCTCTATATTGCTCTTCGATGAAGAAGTTCATCTTATATTTTGCAGTTAATATAATAAGAGGACATGTATGGCTCAGTCTGCCATTCACAGGCAGCTGTTGCAAAACATTACTATTCAGAAGCTTATAAAATGATTAGACCAATAAGTATAACCGACTGAAAGAAAGCTGGTTCTGGAGAAGGGTGGATATGATTAAATAAGACAGATCACTCACTAGCCGCTCAAGTACTGAAGATTAAAATGTCGAGGGTAGGGTGGGAAGAGAGAAACAGGGACAGGGAACATTCCAAAAGTGAGAGAAGAGAGGAAGAAAAATATTTGCAAGTGCGCGTAGAGCATGGTGAGCATAATATTTGTCTCCTATTGCTAATGTCAAAATCTACCGCTTTTCCATCTTTGTGTGCAAACTACACTTAGGCTCTTTATAAAAAAAACCCAAAAACAAACCCTTAATGGATTTTGCAGCTGTGGTTATATAAACACACACATAGACACACATGAATCTCTAGTCCAGAAAACCATATCATCTGGTGGAGGAGGGAGGGAGGGAAATGCTGAGGTTTATATGGAAATAGTCTACTTTCTTCTATTAATACCACAAGAGTGTGTTTCTGCTGGAGGTTATTTTGTTTTCTTTGTATTTTATTACATTAGTGTATCCCAGTGGCGTTCCACGGTGTGGAGGGGGGGGGGGTGTGGACTGCCCCAGTGCAAGCATGAGGGGGGGTGTTCCCAGCCTTCCATGCTATATTAAAACGCATGTGCAGTACAATAGAACCGCCGAGCAGGGAAGCATCTCAGCGCACGATATGCTGTCGGTGTTCCAGAGCGAATGGGAACTGATTTCATTGGACCATGGTCCAAGCCACACTTCAGAGGCAAAAGAGGTCAAATAGGAGAAGGAACTAGCGGCTGAAAAAAGGGTGAGGTGGGAGAGGGGGGAGGCTACAAAAGGGACATGTGAGAAAAGGGGGCTGGGGCTGGAGGCTGAAAGGGAAAAGATGGAGAAGGGGGCTGGGGGGCTAAAAAGGGGTTTGGAGCTGGGGCTGAAAAAAGGAGTCATGTTAGGGAAGGAGGCTTTAAAGGAGGGTTCTTGGGAAAAAGAGACCTGATGTAGGAGGCTGTTAAAAGAACAGTTTGGAGAAGAGGGCTGGAGCTTGGGACTGCAAAAGGTGAGTTGTGAGAGAAGGGTGTCTGGGTCTGGATTTGGGGGCTGATAAGGAAAACAGGTGTGATAAGGAGATTGGGGCTAGAACTGAGGGCTGGATGAGCAGGTATGAGAAGGGGGATTAGGGTTGGGGGCTATAAAAAAGGAATGTGTAAGAGAAGGGAGCTGGGGATGAAAAAAGGGGGAGGTGGGAGAAGGGGGGCTACAAAAGTTGACATGTGAGAGAAAAGGGGGCCAAAAAGGGGGCATGTGAGAGAAAGAGGCTGAAGATAGGAGCTGGAAGAATAAGTGAAGGTTGATGAGGAAAGGGGGAATGGAGAGGGAGTTCTATGGAGGTGAAGGACAGAGAAAGGAGACAAAAGGTGAAAAAAGGTGGAAATGGGAGCCTGAATATTGGGGTAAGACATAAGAAGAATAGCCATACCGGATCAGACTAATCTATTCTAGCACCTGTTAATGTAATGGGCTTGAACACCAGTGTTCAATAATGTGCAAAGAATGACTGTATAAAGGGTAAAAGGATGAACTGTAAACAAATCTGCATGTTGAATAAAATAAATGAAATGATAAGAGACCCAGACACAAACTCACCCCCCCCCCTTTTTACAAAACCATGATAGCGGTATTTAGCACAGGCCGGCGTGCTGAATGCTCTGCGCTGCTCCCAGCACTCATAGTTCCTATGAGCATCGGGAGTGCAGAGCATTCAGCGCATCCCAAATTATCCCATTTAGGTGCCGGTAGGGCACCGTTTATAGAATGTGGGCCTTAGGGTCAGATTCTATATAGACACCTAAAGATAGGCACCTAGATCAACGTACTTAGCTGATCTAGGTGTCTCATTTATTTAAAAAGTTTAATCAGCATTGATAACAAGCAATTAATATCTCCTAAGTGGCTTAAATTAAAATTAATTGGATGGTGGATGCCTAACTCAGCAGGTGCCTACCATTTCCATAGACTGCTGAGGAGAGATATGATTGTGGTCTTCAAAATTCTCAGTGTCGAAGGGGTATAAATGAATCAATTTTTCACTCAATGAAATTACATGCAAATCCATGTAAAACAAATAGGAAAAAAATATTTTTTCACTTAAAGAATTGTTAAGCTCTGGAACTCATTGCCAGTGGCTGCGGTAACAGCGGTTAGCACAGTTAGGTTTAAAAAAGGTTTGGATAAGTTTGTGGAGGAAAAATCCAAGGGGGAAGCCACTGCTTGCCCTGAGATCGGTAGCATGAAATGATGCTACTATTTGGGTTTCTGCCAGGTACTTGTGACCTGGATTGGCCTCTGTTGTAAACAGGATACTGGGCTAGATGGACCATTGGACTGACCCAGTATAGAAACATAGAAACATGACGGCAGATAAAGGCCAAATGGCCCATCTAGTTGCCCATCCATAGTAAGCATTATCTCTTTCTCTCTCTGAGAGATCCCATGTGCCTATCCCAGGCCCTCTTGAATTCAGACACAGTCTCTGTGTCCACCACCTCTTCCGGGAGACTGTTCCACGCATCTACCACTCTTTCCGTAAAAAAGTATTTCCTCAGATTACTCTGGAGCCTGTCACCTCTTAACTTCATCCTATGCCCATTCATTGCAGAGTTTCCTTTCAAATGAAAGAGACTCAACTCATACACATTTAGGTATTTAAACGTATCTATCATATCTCCCCTCTCCCGCCTTTCCTCCAAAGTATACAGATTGAGATCTTTAAGTCTGTCCCCATATGCCTTATCACGAAGACCACACACCATTTTAGTAGCCTTCCTCTGGTGAGACCTCATTTAGAATATTTTATGCAGTTCTGGAGACCACACCTTCAAAATGATATAAAAAAGATGGAGTTGGACCAGAGGAAGGCTACTAAAATGGTGCGTGGCCTTCATCATAAGGCATATGGGGACATACTTAAAGATCTCAATCTGTATACTCTGGAGGAAAGGTGAGAGAGCAGAGATATGGTAGAGACATTTAAATACCTACGTCAGGGGTGCCCACACTTCTTTGGCTTGCGAGCTACTTTTAAAATGACCAAGTCAAAATGATCTACCAACAATAAGCCCTGCGTTGCTTTCGATGCTCATAGGCTCCCTGTGCTAAAAACTGCTATTGTGGTTTAGTAAAAGGGGACCATAGTGCAAAATATAGACAGCAGATATAAATTCTCAAAACGGACACATTTTGATCACTAAATTGAAAAAAATAATTTTTCTTGCCTTTTTGTCTGGTGATTTCATGAGTCTCTGGTTGCACTTCCTTCTTCTGTAAAGCCAATATTCTCTCCCTCTGCCCCCCTCTTTCTTTCTGCCTTTCTTTCTCTCTCCCCCCTGCCCCCCCAAGTCATCGTGCCGATTTCTCTACTTCCCCGATTCTTTCCCTACCCCCACCACAAGCGCCGGGCCCACAAGACTTCACTTCCGATGTCAATTCTAGCATCGGGGAGGAAGTTCCAGGCCAGCCAGGCAGCGATTGGCTTGCCCAGAACTTCCTCTCTGACATCAGAATTGACGTCGGAGGTGAAGTTTTGTAATCCGGCGCTTGTACATGCCAGGCCTGGCTTGGGGAAGCAGCATGGAGAAAAAGATCTCAAAGGCAATGCATTGCCTTTGCGATCTACTGGTCGATTGCGATCGACCATTTGGGCACCCCTGACCTACATGGTGTAAATGCACATGAGTTGAGTATCTCTCATTTGAAAGGAAGCTCTAAAACGAGAGGGCATAGGATGAAGTTAAGAGGTGATAGGTTCAGGAGTAATCTAAGGAAATACTTTTTTACAGAAAGGGTGGTAGATGCGTGGAACAGTCTCCCAGAAGAGGTGGTGGAGACAAAAACTGGGTCTGAATTCAAGAAAGTGTGGGATAGGCACAGGGGATCTCCTAGAGAGCGAGGAAGAGATAATGGTTACTGTGGATGGGCAGATTGGATGGACTATTTGACCTTTATCTGCAATCATGTTTCTATGTTTTTGTGAGATATGGCGACGCAAACTGAATTCATTACTCAAGGTGAGGTTGCACCATGGAGTGATACAGAAGCATCACAATTTTCTTGGTTTTATTTAAGAACATAAGAAGTGCCATCTCCAGAACAGACCCTAGGTCCATCAAGTCCGACGATCTGCACATGCGGAGGCCCCGCCAGGTGTACCCTGGCATAGTATTAGTCCCCATATCACTCTAAGCTTCTCAGAAGAGATACGCATCTAGCTTACCCTTACCTATGTCACCTTAAGCCACTCATAAGGAGATGTACATCTAACTTACCCTTAAACCCTAGAACGGTGGATTCCGCAATTACCTCTTCTGGGAGGGCATTCCAGGTTTCTACCACTCGTTACGTGAAGCAGAACTTCCTGATATTTGTCCTGAACCTGTCCCCCCCTTAGCTTTAGTCCATGCCCTCTTGTCTGTGTCACATTGGACATTGTAAATAGTTTTTTATCCTGCTCTATTTGGTTGATTCCTTTCAGTATTTTGAAAGTCTCGATCATATCCCCTCGCAGTCTTCTCTTTTCAAGGGAGAACAATCCCAGTCTCTTAAGTCGTTCCTCATATTCCAAGTTCTTCATGCCCTTTATTTGCTTCGTTGCCCGTCTCTGCACCCTCTCGAGTACTTTTAAATCCTTCTTTAGGTATGGAGACCAATGTTGGGTGCAGTATTCCAAGTGTGGTCTGACCATCGCTCTATAAAGCGATAGTATTACTTTTTCTGATCTACTCGTGATTCCCTTCTTTATCATGCCTAGCATTCTATTCGTGTTCTTCACTGCCGCCGCGCATTGCTCCGACTGCTTCAGGGTCCTATTGATTAATATGCCCAGGTCCCTTTCCTGTTCTGTTTTTCCCAGAGTTGCACCTGACATACTGTACTTGTGTTCCTTATTTTTTCTGCCTAAGTGCATGACTTTGCATTTTTCCACATTAAACTTCATCTGCCATTTATCTGCCCAATTTTCCAATTGGCTCAAGTCACTCTGGAGTTCCTCGCTGTCCTTCTGCGATTTGATTGCCCGGCATAGCTTTATGTCATCTGCGAACTTGATGATCTCACTAGATGTTCCATCCTTCAGGTCATTTATGAAGATATTAAATAAGGTGGGCCCAAGTACAGAGCCCTGGGGGCACACCACTAGTCACAGTCTCCCAGTCTGAGAATTTCCCATTTATGCCCACTCTCTGCCTTCTGTTCTTCAGCCATTTGCCTATCCATCTTAGTATGTCTCCTTCTATTCCATGGCCTTGCAGTTTCCTGAGGAGTCTTACATGTGGAACCTTGTCAAACGCTTTCTGAAAATCCAAGTATACAATATCCACCGGTTCTCCGCTATCAATTTGCCTGTTCACTGTCTCAAAAAATTGAAGTAGGTTCGTCAAACACGACTTCCCCTTCCTGAATCCATGTTGGCTGGCTCTCATCAGGTCATGTATGTCTAAGTGCCGGGTTATGCTATCCTTGATCAGCTCCTCAACCATCTTCCCAGGGACCGACGTGAGACTCACAAGTCTATAGTTGCCTGGTACTCCTCTTGATCCTTTTTTAAATATCGGCGTGGTGTTCGCTATCTTCCAGTCATCCGGTATCTGTCCTGTTTTGATTGACAGGTTGGCAAGTTTTTGCAATAGTTCACCGATTTTCTCTTTTAGCTTTCAAGTCTCTCGGATGAATTCCGTCCGGTCCAGGAGATTTGTCACTTTTGAGTTTGTCGATCTGGCGGTAAATCTGGTCTAAGTCCAGTTCTACTGTGGTAAGGCCATCCCTTCCTAATAATTCCTAACATTCTGTTTGCTTTATTGGCTGCTGCCACACACTGGGCAGAGATTTCAGCTTACTGTCTATAATGACACTTAGGTCTTTTTCTTGGTGCCCTTATAACATCAACAGTCAAAGCTATGAAAGTCTCATTACTGTGAAACTCACTGAGTATAATATGTAGTAAGAATCAAGAAAGTCTAGTAATTGATACAATGCTGCCATTTCCAATTCATTGATCAGAAATGGCCCAAAATGGCCCAAAATTTGTAGAATCACCATCACCTTTTTTAAAAACAGGACAAACAACTGCAGTTTTTAACTTTGAAGGAACATAGCCTTTTTAAAGTGATATATGCACAAGCTTTACCGGAAAATTACATTATGAAATTGCCTGTTAACATTATCTGATTTTTTTTTTCTTGCTTAAGATATGTGGACATGAAAGTGCCTAGACACTTTGGGCTCCTTTTAAGAAACTGCAGTAGAGCTCTTTACTGTGGGGCCAGCAAGGTAAATGCTCCGACACTCATAGGAATTGAATGAGCATTCAAGCATTTGGCTCATAGTCCCGCAGTCAAAAGTTCTATGCGGTTTGATAAAAGGAGTCCTTTATTTCCTGCTGTTTCTACAGAAGTGGATAGAACAGGAAAACATTCACAAATTGAAATATTCAATGTACGTGAACAATTTTCTCCATAGAAGTGTTTATATCTTTCCAGGTCAATTTTCTAAAGAGAACTCTGGGGTTAGCCTGCTCAATTCCTCTTAAAGAGTACCTTCTATAAGAAAAGGCTCTATTTTTGTGACAATAAAAAATATAGCATTAGTTTCTGTAGTACAGAAAGCATTGTTCATTTCTTGTGATAAAGGTTTTCTCTGAGTCTGTGGAATGCGAGAAGACAAGCTCCAGAGGTCCTGTTCTCCAAAGATGTGGAATTAATTGGTAATGCTTGCATTATTCTTTTCTTTAGACTGCGTAGGCAGCTGAGACACATACAATTCTATCTGTGGATACTGAGAATTGTACATCCTTTGTCTGTCTGAAACAAGCCAGAGAGAAGGAGTGGTGCAGAGGAAGAACCAAGCAGTTTGCAGACACAAAAAGCCTGGCCATCACAAATACTTAAAATACCATTTGTCTTATCATTGAGAACCAAGGAAACACTTTTTTCACCACCAGTAATTAGTCTGAATAAAAGCCAATGGGGGAAAAAAGGATTTAGAAAAAAATCTCCTCTGTGAAAGAACAGAAAATTAAAAATGAAGGCTTAATTTTGTCTTCTTCCCAGGTAAAATTAAACAGAGAGAAGGCTCATCAAATTCACATGTACTGTATTTACTAAAGTAAATGTTCTTGCTACATGTTGAAAACTTGGTTTTGAATTTAGTAATACATATGAATTTGGAGATAATCCTTGCTTCAAGAAGCCATCTACTCATGGATCCTAGGAAAATTTAAAAAATCAGACATGAGAATATTCTGGAAAGTAAATCACTCATCTGGACCATCTCAGCAGGTGAAAATGTAAGAGCATAGTTTGGCTAGGATAAATTTTAGTACATATATACTTTTGCTTTGAAAATCGGGCAAGGACTGCAAAGAGAAACAAATGTGCTAACCTGTAATTCCCACATTCTATAACTTTAGCTTCTAATATTATTTTTAAAAAACCCTGATACCCAACAATCGAAACCAACCTAACGCCATCTCTACTCTCTAAACAACCTAACGCCACAAGAACCACCTCATCTCTTCGAACCAACCTATCTATTGTATAATTCCTCTGGAAATGGCCAGATAGTTCCTTTATGTAATCCGCCTTGAACTGCAAGGTAACGGTTGAATAGAAATCACTAATGTAATGTAACGTAATTTGCATGCTAAAATTATAGAAAACTAGCACTGATGTGCGTAAGTGTGCAAGTGCTACATATATGCTCAGCGCAATTCTATAAATGATGATGAAGAAATATTAGGAAAGCTGGCAAATTGAGCAACAGTGTCATAGGTGATTTCAATGACTCAATCTACTAGTAATATACACACTCGGCTTAGAGTATTGACCTTCGAGCCCTCTTATACATGCCAGCCAATAATGATACAAATCACACAGTATCAGAAAAGAATAAAAAATTATTCAAATATACAAAAACATACAAAAAAATAAGAAGTGGAGAAAAAGAGGTCTAAGGAAACTCCACTTCTTCAAAAACATTTAAACATGACTGACATCCAAGAGATGACCCCAAAGGTACAATCACCAGCATTATAATTTCTTTAACTGTAGTAAATCTGAGAACCATCAAAAACTTTCAAAACTTCTACTGAAGCAAAATACTTAGCTGGATCTATGATGAACTTTCATCTCCTGTGCATTCACTTCTATCTTTGGATACTGAACAGTAACCTGCGCCACCAACAAACTCACTTCTCAAAAATGAACGCTGAATAGGAACCTGACAGGGAATCCCCATCTCGTCAATAATAGCTGTTTCGGGGGTTAGAACAGCACTTCGCAATCCATGTCCTCAGTTTACAAACTCATCTTTATAGCCAACATGGTATGGGCGCTTTAGTCAATGCTTGCATTCTTAGTTCCGCCCATCTTTCTCTGATTACCAATCAATGTTCATTTCCTCTCACTCTACCCGATCTTTCCACAAATCATCAAACCTTCCTTGATCGCTCCCATGCCCATTCATTATCTCTAGCTCAGTATGGACACCAATCGCACATCTCCACATCACAACCTCACAAACCAATCCTTATCTACCACCAGTCATAAAGTCCTATTCATAAAAAAATTATCTTCCTAAACAGCTCCATATTTAAAAAAAAAAAAAAACACTGACCACTCAATTTTCAGATTTAAACTTCTCAGTTGCACCATGTCCAATTCATATATCCATCTCTGCTCTCACTACCTCAAGAGCCTCCGCAAGTTCCCCCTTCATGCTGATGGACCATATTGTTCCAAAACAATATACTTTAATGAAGCAAATTTATGCTTGTACTGCAAACAGTGAGAAACCAAAGGTTCTTCCATCTTGCATGTACTCAAACAAGAACAGTGCTCTAAAAGCCAAATTTTTAACGATCTTGAAGTTTGGCCAACATACATCAAAAAACACCCACTCTATATCAGATAAATCACTCCCTTGGAAAGGCAAACATTAAACATCTCAAGCACAATTGCACAAAGAACAAGAGAAACACATGCACCTACTTTGGTTTCAGCATGTATCACGGGGAAATTGGCTACTACTTTGCGTCAAATTTCGGTTGTCGGAGCTTTTCAGTTTTCAGAATTTCAGATAAAGTATCTTGTACCTGTACATATTACAAAGAATGCCATCCATATTTACTCCAGCCAGCATAAATTCCCATTAGCCTATTGGAAAAACTAGGCCTTTATGGTCTTCTTAAATTGTTTCAGAGATATTTTTTCTCTAATGGTTAGCGGAAGTGAATTCCAACACAGCAGGGGCCATAAAGAAAAACTCATATGTCTTATACTCTCTAATTGGGCTGAACAAAATTCTTCCTAGCAACCCCCAAAGACAAAATCAAAGACACCACAATTCAAGTAAAAGGATCCATTTTCCCCCTCGAACAAACCTTAAAAATACTGGGAGTAACACTGGACAAACATCTATCCCTTGAGAAACACACTGATATCACAGTCAGGAAAAGTATCTCGATACTATGGAAACTCCGCACCATAAAAAAATACTTCGATGACACTTCATTCCGCCTCTTAGTACAATCCTCCATCCTCAGCATACTGGACTACTGCAACATCATTTACTTGAACTCCACAAAGAAAACCATCAGGAGACTAAGGATGATCCAGAACACCGCTGTCCGCCTCATATCTGATCTGAAAAAATGGGACCACATCACCCCTTTCTACCACAAACTCCATTGGCTCCCACTAGAATCCAGAATCATATTCAAATTTGCCTGTTTTTGCTACAAAACAATATCTGGTTTATCCCCAAGCTACATCACCCCTCACTTCACCCTAAACCATAACTATAAGAACTCCCGTAGAATTCAACTCTTCGCCTTCCCCTCCCTAAAACTATGCCACTCAAAAAAATTCCTCGACAAAACCTTCGCCTTCCAAGCCACCAAACTAAACCCTTGGCTAGCCCAAATGGTCCTTAAGGCCCACAATTACCTCGACTTTAGAAAATTACTCAAAACTCACCTATTCCGAGACCAGGACCCTTAATGACCCTTCTTCAATTCTCCTCCTCTCCCCTAATGAACTACCGCCCTTCCCCATCTCCCTCCTCTCCCATCTACTTTCTCTTTGCTGTTCGCAACTCTATGATCAACTTGTTATGTAACCACTTGTAACTCTGTCTAACTAATGTGAACCGCCTAGAACTCTTCTGGGTATGGCGGTATACAAAAATAAATTTATTATTATTATTATTATAATAAAACCAGCCGATGATCATTAAAAGAGTGGGTGAATAGGGAATTGTAAGGGATAACATGTGCACAGTAGTGTCTAAATAATACACTTTGAATGTCAGCAACAAAAGTTTAAATGTTATACATAATTCGGCAGGCAGTCAATGGAGCTGTTTCAGGCAAAACTGATGTGGTCTGCTCAGTGGCTTAGAGAGGGTAGGAGGCACCTGGGGCAGTGGCACCCCTAGCCCTTTTCTCCACGCCCCTGCCCTCTTCTCCACACCCCCAGCACCTTCCCTATTCCTCCAACCTGCTGCCTATGCCAGCCTCAGCTCTCCCTCTGACATTACTTCCTGGTCTGCGATGTTACAATAGTCTAATTTGATTGTGAAGAGAGATAAGATAAATGAGTTAAACACAACATGATAAAAAATGGCCCTTATTGATCGTAATTGTCTCAAACTGATGAAATTTGAGAAACAAAAGACAGTTGAGAGTCAAAGAGGACTCTGAGATACCAGAAAGTAGGTACAGGGGTGACAAGGGCACCAAAAACAAATTGCTATCAAGACAGCAAAGATGACCTGAAAGCCAACAGGCTACAGTTTTGTTACGATTCAAGACTAAACGATGTTCAGTTAACCATTGTTCAACTAATAAGAGATAGTTTTGCAATGGCACGGTATCAGGATTGATTGAGTCAGTATGTAATAGTAATAGAATATTTTTAGCATAAATGTGAATTGAGATTCCAGCATCCTGTAAGAGTATAGCAAGGAATGTGTGTTAAAAAAATAAAAAAAAAAGATTGAATAGAGTGAGTGAGTGGCAAAATAGATCCCTGTGCGACACCACAGAATAACAGCTTAGTTTCAGAATCCCTAGAAGGGATTTGAAAAGAATGATCTGAGAGAAATAAGTGGAACCAGGCTAGTACTGTACCACATAAAGCAAGGGTGGACAAATGAGATAAGAGAAGAGGGTGATTGATGAGATTACACGCTGCCAAGAGATCTAAAGAAATGATCTAAAGAAATGACAAGATCTTTGTCCCCTATCTAAATATGAATGGATCTCACAGAGTACTGCGGTAATGATAGTTTCAGTGCTACATTGTGATCTAAAACCAGATTGGTGAGGGTGAAAGGCTAAAATCTGTTCAGAAAAATATTGAAGAACAACTTTTTCTGGTCAGCCCAATTAGAGAATATAAGATATATGAGTTTTTCTTTATGGTCTCTGCTGTATGGAATTCACTTCCACTTAGAAATGAAATTAAGATTTGACACAGGACATCAATGCACTGGAATAGTAGTCTAAAGATGTGTTTGTTTTTTCAAAAGTGTTATTACCACATCGGTCTTCCATTAAGAACACACAAGATCCAATAGATCAATATTAGATAGCTTGATCCAGGATGAAGGAATCAGATCTAAGCCACAATTAATGGGCCTCAAAGTAGACAAAACCTTACCTAAAGATTCTAAAGTTTGCAGGTGAAAAGATGACCAATTAGAAATACGAGGTACCTGTAGCATTTCTGGAAGATTGGGAAAAGAAAACAATAGGATAAACCAGATTAGGTACTATTGGGAAAGGAGTATGAAAGCCAGTGATCTTATTGCTGAAATATAAATAGCAAGACAATTACGAAGGGCTCAGAGATTTTTAAAGATGTGAGGAATAGTAAAGGCATCAAGCCTGTCTAAGATGGCATACCTTACACAATTCTCCAGGACCACTTGACCCGTCTGAGTTGTTTTTTAAGAAAGCAGTTTATTGGAAAACTATGGCTATTTACACAATGCTGCGTAGCCTGACATAGTAATTAAAGGAGCGACATCAACAAATACCGCGGAAAAGGAAAACTTTCAACTATGTGTAATTTACAGAACACTGTAAGTTAGGTGCTAATGCATCACATTTAGATGCATGCATTTATGCCTGCTATTGACATGATGTACGTGGGTTCGGTGGCATAGCGAGGGTTAGAAGCATCCAGGGTGGTGGCGCCCCTCCCCCGCCCTCTTCCCTGCCCCCTGCCATGCATGCCAACCCTTTCTCTTTCCCTGAAACTTTTTGACTTCTCCAACGTGAGCAGCATGCCTTCATGGTGTCGGCTCACCCTTTGATGCCACTTCTTAGGCGTGCCAATGCTGACATGGGCCGGAATGTTGCTCACGCCAGAGAAATAAAAAAGGTATGGGGAAAGGCAAGGGGCATGCGTGCACGGCAGGGGGTGGAATGGGGGGAGTGCGGAGAGGAGGAGGGTTATCGGTGCCCCTGGCAAGCCGGCTCCCAGGGTGAACTACCCCTTACTTTGCCACTGAGTGGGTGTGCCTGAACCTAGGCATGAAGATATCATCATACACTAGTATTCTATAATAGAATCTTGGCACCCAAATGCCATTCTAGAATTCACTTTGCGTGCTACATCCAGGCACCTAACCTGTGGTGACCAGTTATAGAATTGTCACTTAGATTTTTGCCTCACATATAGAAATGACATTAACAAATACTCTCTCTAGCACTGTTTCTTCTAAGCCGAGTGGGAGTCCTTCAGCTATGGTCCTGCCAGTTGGGGATGATGTTCACTATTTGGCCTTTATATGCCATCATGTTTCTATGTTTAAATAATTGAAAGGTATTAATATAGAAACAAATCTTTTCCAGATAAATCAAAATGGTAAAACTAGAGGACAAGAATTGAGGTTGTGGGGTGGCAGACTTAAGAACAATATTAGGAAATTATTTTTCACCGAGAGGGTGGTAGATGCCTGGAACGCCCTCCTGCGGGAGGTGGTGGAGATGAAAACAGTGATGGAATTCCAAAAAGTGTGGGATGAATACAGAGGATCTCTAATTTGAAAATGAATGATATAAAATAAACTAGGGCCTATACAGAGCAATCTTGCACGGTCTGTCCCTTATATGATAATTTGGTTTAGGATGAGCTGGGGAAGGCTTTGATAGAAGCTCTAGTGACAGGTTGGTTAGGATAGGTTGGAGTGGGCTTCAATGGCATCTCCAGTAGTAGGAACCAAAAGACAGTACCGTGCTGACTTCTATGTTCTATTGGCCAGAAATATTAAAGAAAAGACAATGTAACCATAAATATACTGTATAATGAGTGTGACTATCAGACTAGGGTTACCAGATTTTACTTTAGTAAAATCCAGATCCCTAGATCTGCCCCCAGGCTCTCCCAGTTCCACCCATCCCCGCCCCATTATGCCCCAGTCCTGCTCCCATCCCACCCTAGCCCCCCTGCCCTCCTGCTCTCTTTGGGCAGGAGGGCATCCGCGCATGCGCAGATGTCATGCAATGACATCACACCCTCTTGCCCAATGCGATTTCGAGGAAGATTTTCAAAACCGGGACAAAGTGCCAGGTTTTGAAAAGCCATCCGGACATGTCCTCAAAAAGGAGGACATGTCTGGGGAAATCCGGACGTCTGGTAACCCTATATTGGGCAGACTGGATGGACTGTTCAGGCCTTTATCTGCTGTCATGTACTATGCAATATAGTACGCTATGCTAATGCTACTATCGCATTTTCAGTAGTGAGGGGCAGGAAAGCTCTGCAGGAATTCTGAGAACCTGCTTGCCTCCAGTGCAGGGGTGGGCAATCATGGTCCTCAAGGGCCACAAACCAGCTGAATTTTCAAGATTTCCACAATGAATATACATGAGATTGATGTGCATACAATGGAAGCAGTCCATGCAAATTCATCTTGTTCGCATTCATTGTGGAAATCTTGAAAACCCAACTGGGTTATGGCTCTTCAGGGCCGTGATTACCCACCCCCTGCTCTAGTGATTGAAAACACTATATTGAAGCATCCCCTGCCCCCAGCCACCACTGGCAGGAATGCAGTTTGAGAACTCCCATTCAGCTTAGAGGGAACAGTACTCCTTAATCTTAGTTCAACAAATGATGAAA
Source organism: Geotrypetes seraphini (assembly GCF_902459505.1). NCBI lineage: Eukaryota > Metazoa > Chordata > Amphibia > Gymnophiona > Dermophiidae > Geotrypetes > Geotrypetes seraphini. Next base: position 184,406,915 of record NC_047087.1, read on the forward strand.
ACTGTCTAGAATTTATCTCCCTAGGCATGAACAAAATGCATCCTTGCCTGATGCCTTGCCTGTACAGTGAAACCATCTTCAGAAAAGCAAATTTGGTAGGATAGTGTCAGTTTCAAAGTTGGTAGCCGAAATATAAACAGCCTGTGCTATGCAGATGATACAATGCTCATCTCCAGCAGCAAAGAAGATTCAAAGTCAAAACATGGGATTAGAACTGACTATAAAAAAAGACAAAGATCATGAACACGGAAAATGATGAAGATTGAAGGTGATAGAAGTTGTGAAGGATTTCAATGTCCTGGGCTCTTTTGTAAACAAAGAAGCAACTAGCAGGGGGGAAATACTCTGTAGACTAGCTCTTGGCTGCTCTTCAATGAAGGCTCTTGACAAAGTATTCAAAAGCAAGGAAGTAACACTTCAAATGAAGATCAGATTTGTCTATGCACTCATTTTCTCAGTGGTCAGTTACGGATGCGAAAGCTGGACACTACGGAAACAAGACAGAAAGAAGACTGACTCATTTGAGCTTTGGTGCTGGAGAAGGATTTGGGGCATGCCATGGACTGCCAGAAGAACTAACAAATCGATTCTAGAAGAGATCAAACCAGCTATGTCACTCAAAGTCCAAATGATGAAGTTACAACTGTCTTATTTTGGTCACACCATCAGAAGAGAGAGATCACTGGATAAGGACATCATGTTTGGAAAGATCAAAGGAACCAGGCGAAGAGGGCAACTTGCAATCAGATGGCTGGACATGTTGAAAACAACCATGGAGATGACGCTGGAGGACCTTTCCGGACTAGCACATAACCAATTTCTTTTTAGATCTGCAATTCATCAAATTGCTAGGACTCGAGTACGAGTCAATGGCACGTAACAATAGGCATGAACAGCAGAAAGCACTTTCCATCCTCTTTTGTCAGGTGGGTTGCAAACAACTCTTCTGTGATGTACCCTGTCAAATGGCTCAAGGTGTATCCTGGGGGCAATATCTCCATATGGGCTAATTTGAGAATGCAATGACAATAATGAACCTCACTTCTAAGCCATGGCATGTGAAGTGTGATCTGTGTCTCTCGAATATACTGTTAACATATGCCGAATACAAGCTTCCTTCTGGAGTTCATGGGATATAACATGTATAGGCAATTGGAAAGAGTATGTAATCAAGCTTGTGGCTCCTAATATAATGGAAAATATGTCTGTTATCACCTCTAAGAGATATGCCCTGTGCCTTCACACTGTCTGAACCATCCTCACTATACCCCTGTCTTAAAGAACTGTTCACCAGAAAATGCGCTGAATGGTTTCACCTGGTAATCTAATTACTGATATTACCCTTAATAGTTTGATCTTTTTACTGGACCAGTATACAAATAAGAACTATCCCAAGATGAGTATTTAAAACTACATAAGTTCCTTCTATCTCTGTTCATCTCTCTCTCTGTCTGTCTCTTTTGTCTGTTGCTCTGCCTTCTTTCTAGGGGTCTGCCTGTCTCTGGTGGTGGTGGTGATCTTTGTAAGCATGCCTTTGTGACCTCATGTTTATTATAGAACATCAAAGGCTTGTCAGCCAAATATATCACTAGATTTGCTGACACTTTGTCTCCTAATCTGCTTACAGTTGTGCTGTCCTACACGGTAGCTGCCTCATTCAGATTCCCTTTACAACAGCGGTGAGGTCTGTTTCTCTAGCCCTTTTTTTTCATAGAGAAATTTAAAAATTCTATAGATCATCCTCTGTCACTTTTATATGGGTATGTTCTCCCTAAGAATATCACTACTGTTCCAGCCAGTACCTACATGTATATTTCAGTTTACAGTTTAGAACAGGCTCTACATTAACAAGTTCTGTTCTACAATACTACCAGAATTGTATATGTACTGATGTAGACATTATCAATTCTGGTATTTACATTTTATGAGACAATTTTATAAAAATACGTGGAGGGGCATAATCAAAACATACGTATAAGTCCAATTGGGCATATGGTGCTAGACGCACAAAGTCGGCAGTGGGAAAATGTATTTTCGAAAAATACATCTAGAATTATTTTTTTTTTCCCCAATCATTTTTATTAGAAAGGGTACAACAGCAGGGCAATAGGCATAACAGAAAAGCCAAAGGCTCAAATATAAATAAGCAGGAATAATACAATAAAATCACATATGCTGCCGCTATGTACCGGAACAAGATTGGTAGCACGGAGCTACAAAGCAACAAAAGAGAGACTGACATACCCCAACGAGCTAATACGCGAAGAGAGCTAAAACAAAGAGGTAATAGAGGTGCTTCCCCGGTACCACAGAAAAATATATAGAGAGACAGACAGCTAGCCCCACAATCCCCCTATAGGGGGAAAATGGAGATTAAAAGTACAATCCCAGTCACCCAGCCGACCCCTTACATTTTTAGATTTATAAAACACACAAACAGCCCAAACAACCCTTCAGCTATACATACAGACATACTGACACTCCACAAGCAGAAACACACGCCCCATTCACTCACCCCCCATCCCACCCCGTCCAGGCTATTGTTTGTGCAGACTGCCAGGACGTTTATCATTATAGCACATTTTCAACCAAAATTTCGTCCAAATCCCAAATGCCCAGAACAAGACCATTTGGACGTGGGAGGGGCCAATCCTGTGATGGACTGGCCACCCAGACATGGCAACAGAGCACCGGGGCACCTTAGAGGGCACTGCTGTGAATTTCACAAAAAGGGTTTCACATAAACATCTCACCAGAACTCCCTTGTAGGTTATGGTGAGCCCCCCAAAATCCACTATACCCACCTGTCTACAACCCCAATAGTCCTTATGGCTGCAAGTAGAGTAGGAGTTTGGGGGGGCACACATGTTCCACCATAAATGTAGTAATTAGAGTGGCTTATGGGCCTGGGTCCTCCTCTCTATGGTTCACTAGCCCACCCCCAGGCTATGTAAGAAACCTGTATGCAGCTCTACTAGATTTTCCTATCCCAGGTAGCTGATATTCTGGTGCTGTACGTTTTTATTCTGATCTTTGTGGGGGTGTGAGGGGATCAGTGAACACTGGGGGGGGGAGGGAGGGGGGTATTTTATTTGTCTCTTCGGTGGTTATCTGGTCACTTTGGATACCTTTAGGCACTTATACCTGTTTTTACGTCGTCTAACTCACAACGTTTAAGTTTCGTCTAGAATGTCTAGTAAAACATTCAATTATCCCTGCAGGACGACTAGGTCTAGGACTAGGACTAAGTCTAGGTCGGCCCCCCATCCCGCCCTAAACACTTCTCCAGATATGTCCCTTTTAGCCCTGGGTGCACAGCGGCATTCAGAGGCATATAAAGTTCCGAGGCACGTCCAAAAAGTTGGTTTGATTATCGGCACTTGGACAACCTGTCTTTTAGGTCATCCATGTGCCGACTTGGGTGGCTTTTTAGACATGTTTAAGTTTTGATTATGAACCCCGTAAGTGCTTTCTTGTCCTTGCAACCTAGGTGACCTGTTGAAAAATTTACCCTTCTTCTCCTTCATCCTCTCTTTGTGTTTTAAATAATAATTTAAAAATAATCATTTATTTTCTTGTATACCGCCCAACCAGTAGTTCTGGGCGATTCACAACAGGAGAATACTGAGACATTTCAGCACATGGTACAGTTTCATAGACTACGTACAATCTAAAATCCTATATAATAAAACTCTAGACGCGCATGCGCACTCAACTGCGTACTTCCATGATCTCTGATCTGTGAGATGTAGGTCCGTGGCCGCAGGAGTGCACATGCGTGTGTCCCCTAGCCTTACTGCTTCCCAGCCGCCAGCGTTGGACTCCCTCCTCTCCAGATCGCAGTGTCGGCTCCTCTCATGAGCTGCACCAGCGTCGGAGAAGGCTTCCGACGTTGGCGGGGATCGAGAGGAGCCGCTGCGACACTCGCCCAGAGCAGGCCAGACCGCGGGCCGGGCAGGGAAGAACCGAAAGAGACTCCAGCTGCGAGCCGCTCAGTGGGACCAGGTAGGCAGCCACGCGAGGGAGGGAAACAGAAACAAAAAAGGGTACGTGCAGGGAGAAGCTGGGCCTGCCTGCGGGAAACATGATAAGGGAGGGGGGGCCCTTGGAGCAGGCTACACCACGGGAGGGAAGGGGGAGGGGCCAAAAGGAGCAGCCCACATTGTGCTAAGAGTAGGGAAGGGGGGTGGGGGAAAATGCTGATACTGCTGCACAGGGACTTGGAGGGGAAGGGAAATACCTGTTGCTGCTGCACAGGGAAATGGAGGGGGAGGGAAATGCTGTTGCAGCTGCACAGGGAAATGCAGGGAATGAATGACACACAGACAGCAGGAGGGAGGGAGACAGAAAGAAAGGAGGAAAGACACAGGGGCAGGGAGAGGGACAGAAAGACAGATAAAGGGGGCCAGGGAGAGAGAGAGAGACAGTGGGAGGGAGAGAGACAGAAAGACAGACATACATATATTCTAGCACCCGTTTATGTAACGGGCTTAATGACTAGTTATATAATAAAAGTAATACAATTGTTAAAAACATTCAAGTACAATGTTAAAAATGATTAAAAAATTAAAACATAATATGACAAAGAATAGAAACAAAGACCTCATTTAAATATATCAAAATTAATATTCTTATTTGTCAAATAAATAGGTCTTTAATGATTTCCTAAATGTGAAGTAAAAATTAGATTGAACAATCATCGGACTTAGCCAGGAGTTCATCTTCCCAACTTCATACTCAAAACGACAGGCCTTAAATTCACTGTAATAATAATAATAATAACAGTAATATGTAAGATGTGATAATAAATTTACAGCAATCCACAATCTTCTCACTAACTAGTTTTGTTACTTTAAATTTCTTTGAAGGGAAAGTGCTATACCCAGATGGTGCAAAGCCAGCCTAGCAATACCAAAGCGTTGACCGAAAATCACCCCACTGCTAACATTGCCTGCTCTCTTCTGGAAGTCAACTTTTCACCTTAAATGTAAAATATAGAGGAGCCTCACTTAAGGAACAGAATTAACTATATGAACAAGACAAATTTTAAAATAATCTCTGTTGTAAATAGCTAATAAGCCTAGACTATAAATATTGTATACATGAGTATAAACATGGCTTATAGAGTTTGGCAAGGTTTCTTGTAACCTATCCAAAGGGAATTTTCTGTACTGCTTTGCAAAAACTCTTTAATCAAACATCTACCAAAATAGAAAAAAATCAGAAACAAAAAGTTGGCTTTCATATCATTTTGAATGCATGTAAATTGTGTCCCGTGCATCAGTAATGTCAACTGTCTCTGTCTTTCATCTGAACGTTTCTAGTAATCTTAAGTAACAGGGATTTTCATAGAATCACAGAGTGCCAGACCAGTGCAAATTAAGAAGCCGTGAGTCCTAGAACTCATATGTTTGTTTTTAAGATATACCGTAGAAACAGTTTGAACAGATTTTTAGCTATAGAAATGTGCAAATTTATTCATAATTAAGGAAAAGGCCTGTGGCCAGATTAATTTTATATTCAATTAAAAAAATACATTATGCAACCTCTTTTTTTTCAAAATGGAGGAGGCCTTTTTTCATGGTTACATTTTCAAATAATTACATTCAGAAGAACATAAAAATAGCCATTCTGGACCAGATTAATAGTCCATCTAGCCCAGTATCCTTTTTCCACAGTGGCTAATCTAGATCACAAGTACCTGGCAGAAACTCAACTAACATGCTACTGATCCCAGGGCAAGCTATGGCTTCTTCACTCAGAGCAAAATATGTCAGTCATAAAGTTCTCTTTCTCTTTCAAACAATTCACCTCAGCCAAAAGGAACAAATCTGCCTTCATAAAAAATTTTAACCAAAGATTTCTTCTTTTCCTTCTGTTTCATAAAACCACTTCCTTCTGGGAAGGGGGTTTTAGCAGCCTGGAAGCTTTCCCTCTGCTACTGCTTCCCGCCTTTGTGGGAACAGAAAGCAATAGCAGAGGGAACGTTTCTAGATCACCGAAGGTAGCATGTTTACTTCATCCATGCTGCTGGCAGCCCGAAGAGTGAAAGAGCAGCTGCAGCCACAGTGGGGGGTGGAACCTTGGAATGCAACGCAGGCTGCCCAGAAGGTCTCTGTGGGCCACCATTAGCTCATGGGCCTTGCAATGAAGACCACTGGTTTAAAGGGTAGGTGGGACAGTTTCAGGGAAGTTGTTGGGGTGGAAATGGGGGCATTGTTTAGGGCAGGGGTGCCCAATACGTCGATCATGATCGACCGGTAGATCGCGAAGGCAAAGTGAGTCGATCGCGGAGCCCATCCCGGGCTCCATGATAGACTCACATTGCCTTCACGATCTACCAGGCCGATCAGCCATCCTCTCCCTGACGTCAATTCTGCCGTCAGAGAGGAAGTTTCGGGCCAGCCAATCGCTGCCTGGCTGGCCCAGAACTTCCTCTCCGACAGCAGAATTGACGTCAGGGAGAGGAATGTTGGTCGGCCTGACGCATGGAAGCAGGGAGAGCTTGGGGTGGCGGTGGCTTTGGGGCCTGTTCCCCGATGGCGGCAGCGGCTTGGGGGCCTGTTCCCTGATGGCGGTGGCAGTGGCTTGGGGGAGGGCAGGGAGAAAGAAAGAAAGAGGGTAGGCAGGGAGACAGAAGGAAAGAAGGGAATCAGAAAGAAAGAAAGGGGGCATGAAGAGAGAAAAAAAGAAAGGGAGGCAGGGAGAAAGAAAGGAAAGGGAGAGAGGAAGAAAAAGTTGGGGGAGGGAATGAGGTCTGGAGGAGAGGAAGCATACAGGCTGAAAGAAGGGAAGAAAGATTGGATGCACAATCAGAAGAAGAAAGTGTAACCAGAAACTCATGAAATCACCAGACAACAAAGGTAAGAAAAATGATTTTATTTTCAATTTAGTGATCAAAATATGTCCGTTTTGAGAATTTATATCTGCTGTCTGCACTATGGCCCCTTTTATTAAACCGCAATAGCGGTTTTTAGCTCAGGGAGCCCATGAGCATTGAGAGCAGAGCGGGACATTCAGCGCAGCTCCCTGCGCTAAAAACTGCTATTGTGGTTTAGTAAAAATGGAGGGGGGTATATTTGTATATTTTTGTATGGTTGTTAATGAGTTGACAGTGTATAGAGTCATCTGCCTGACCTCTTTGAAAAAAACCTGGAATATAAATGATAATTAACATTTTCTCTGCATACAGTGTGCTTTGTGGTTTTTTAAAAAATTATATAGTTGGTAGATCATTTTGACTTGATCATTTTAAAAGTAGCTCGCAAGCCCAAAAAGAGTGGGTTTTGATAGTTGCACGATTTTGAAGTTGTTGCAGGGATTGAGGGATTTAGGGATTGAGCAAGTTGCAAGGTGGAACAGTAAAAGCAGGAGGGCTGTGGAGGGCTTCAATGGCTGGGAGGGTGTAGTTGGGCTGGAGTAAGTCTTAACAGAGATTTCGGCAGTTGGAGCCCAAGCACAGTACAGGGTAAAGCCTTGGATTCTTACCCAGAAATAGCTAAAAAGAAAAAATTCAAAAAATTTAAATTGAATCAGGTTGGGCAGTCTGGATGGACCATTCGGGTCGTTATCTGCCGTCATCTACTATGTTACTATGTAAGGATATTATTGTCTTATTAGTTGAAAAAGGACCTTTGCTACGCAATAAAAATAAAGTATCTCTGTGAAAATCTAGAGAAGAGACAAAGTAAATTTATCTATGTAGTAGCGTATTTAAACAGATCAGCTTCACTTTAGTATTCTGGAGTAATTTGTTTTTTTTATAAGAGAGTGTCTCGCTGTTTTTAACATGTAGAAAAAAAATATATACTTGGTGACATTTGAAAGTCCTTTGCAGTCAACAGGGGCATAATCTTCCCAACCCTGAGATGTCCTGTCTGTCTAAACTAGATTGTAAGCTCTTCTGAGCAAGGACTGACTATTCTGTTAAAATGTACAGCGTTGCGTATGCCTTTCAGCGCTATAGAAATAATAAATAGTAGTAGTAGTAGTGTTTGTTTTTTTTGAAAATCTAAAGCAGTCAAAGATAATTTTGGTTAGGATTACCTTGAATCCTTGTTTTACTCGGTCATTTTTTATTTTGATTCCATATTTACCATCTCTGGCAGAAAATTAACTTTTTCTTCAGAAGCCCACATTTGGCTTTGCACTAGGGCTACCATATTTGGAGCTTCACAAACCTGGACGCATGGCCCCGCCCCATTCTGCCCCATCCCTGCCCAGTTCTTAAGTCTCGCCCTGTTCTTCTCTCAGCCCCGCCCCCCTCCAAGCCTCGTCATCTTCCCCGACTAGCTCTGGCCATGTCTGGAGGGCTTTGAGCATTCATGGATGTGTGTGAAGTTATCCGTGCATGCTCAGAGGCTTCAGATGCGGTTGGAGCTCGTCGGGGCTTTCTAAAACCTGGACAAATTGCTGGGTTTTCTAAAGTCCGTCTAGGAACCCAGACAGTCCTCTAAAAAGAGGACACGTCCGGGTTTCCCCGGACATCTGGTTGCCCTAGTATGCACCATTGTTGCAGTCAGTGAGAGCCTGGCGAGTACGAGGGGGGTGCTTAAAAGTTCTCAGCCTAACCAAGAAGAGAATGACATGGATATGGTTCAACCAATGATCTAAACAGGCACAAAAGCACGGATACAATGTATATGAGCAAATTAGATGAACGAGGAAAAAGACATCAAAAACTCAACCCCCTCTTCTACGAAACCCCGCCAGCGGTTTTTAGCGCAGAGAGCCGTGCTGAATGGCTAAGGGTACCAGTATTACCTTTGGTCAAAAACCTCATTTTAAAATTACACTTTTTTTTTTTTTTTTAATGTTTTACTTAGAAAAAAAATTTTCAGCTAATTGCTAAATTTACTTTTGTCCTTAAGCTTCAATGCAGTTTTTAAAGTTCATAGCAGCAGCACAAAAGAATATGTAATACAGCACCAAACTCAGATACCTAAGCAAACTAAGGGCTCTTTTATGAAGCCGTTTAGGCTTTTTTATCACCAGCCGCAGCGGTATTTGCTCCAACGCTTGTAGAATTCCCTAGTCTTTGTAATTTTTTACAGAGTGAAAAATTGATCCACTTATACCCGTTCTACTCCACTCAGGATTTTGTAGACTTCAATCATATCTCCCCTCAACCATCTCTTTTCCAAGCTGAAGAGCCCTAACCTTTTTAGTCTTTCAAGGTTTCAAGGGTTATTAGTATTTGATTAGATCGCTTATTAAGTGTTTCTAAGTGAAATATACCAATAAAAATTTAAGAACATAAAGTATCAGATAAAGTATAAAGAGTCAGATTTCTGCGAAAAATAATAAATTACTACTTATAATGACCGGTGTTGCCATTCAGCAAATTACATATAATTGGAAGGATTGGAGGAGATTAAATTATAACTTCTGGTGGAACTCTTTATGCCATATTTATAAAATGGAAAGGTGTATTGCATTGCAACGGGGTTACTTTAAGAAGTTTCAGGATGTGTGGAAACCATTAACAAAGTATTGTTATTTTGAACCTCAGCAGTTGATAAAATTTATTTCTGCAAAAGAGCAAATTTAATATTCTTGAGAGAATTGTAGTTGCAACCTGCTTAGTTTAATTAGGTTCCTTGCCTCTACTCAATACCATCTGTATTTTCTTAGTAATGTTTGATTGAAATTTCAGCGAAAGTAGTTTTCTCCCCCCTTATTGAGGTCTAATTTTTTCCAATCCAGTATCCTTAGAATTTTAAAGGAAAATTTTTTTCCTATTGTACTGTACTATTGTTTTGTTTATTGTTTTCTTTTTATTTTAATTTACCTTCTTGATTATTATGTTAACAATGGTTGAGACTGGTATTGGAATATTTCTTTGAATTGACTGTTTATTATGTCAAACTATAAAATTTAATAAAGAATTTAAAAAAAACAAAGTTTTGTAAAGATTAATTTGAAATTGTTTCACTTATACTTATCGATTTAAGGGGTAGGGAGGGGGGAAATTTATTATTACATGTTTTATATGATAATGGAATATAAGGGTGGGTAGGGTGGGAAAAGGGAAGGGATATGTTTTTATGTAATAGATCAATGATTGTTTGTAAGTGATGTAGTTAATGTTAATCTGAATTAATATATTTAACACTTAATGTAATTTTGAAAATGAATAAAGAATATAAAAAAAAGAACATAAAGTATTGTACAGCTTAAAAAAATTAATCTCAATAAAAACATTAAAACAAAACGGGTAAATATACTAACTGGTACGTAAGGATAGGGAGATTGAATTACAGTTTGTTAAAGAGAAAGTTAACTTATATGGAAGGCACAGTAGGGATGGAGATTGGAAGAATGTAAAAGAGAGGAGTTGCAAAAGAGTTTTGAGGGAGTTGCAGGTCAAAAGCATCTTTTAAACAAAAAGATTTTCAAGGAACTTTTAAAACTTTCAAGGAACTTTCCTCATACGAGAGGAGTTCCATCCCCTTAATCATCTTAGTCGCTCTTCTTTGATCCTTTTCTAGCGCCACTATATCTTTCTTGAGATAAGGAGACCAGAATTGAACGCAATACTCCAGATGAGGTTGCACCATGGAACAATATAGAGGCATTATAACATTCTTAGTCTTTTTAACCATCCGTTTTTTAATAATTCCTAACATCTTGGTTGCTTTTTTGGCCGCCACTATACATTAGGTGGAAGGTTTCATCATATTGTCTACGATGACCCCCAGATCACATTTTGATGGTGGTTTAAAGCATTTCCCCTTAAGAAGCCGATTGTGTGCAATGGTCAGGCCACCATAGGGATCTGAGTTAAGTGCTTTATTACACTTTTTTTTTGTGCTGCTGCTTTGATCTTTACATACATTGCATCCAGTGGCATAGTATGGGTAGGAGGTGCCCTCCCTCCCCCCCGTGCCCTTCTCTCTGCACCCCCCACACCCTTCTCTCCCCACCCCTACTCCTTCCGCATCCCTTGCTCTTCCCCGACCTCCACTCCACACTCACGCTATCCCTCCCCCTTTTCATTACTTTGATTGAATTATGTTGTTAACCGCTTTGATCCTTTTTTTGGCTATTTAAATGATATATAAAGGTTTTTAATAAACACACCTCTAAATCTGCACCAGTGCAAGTGGCTTTACTCCAGAATACTCCTTCCGTCAGCTTTGGATTTCCTTCTGATGTCACTTCCTTGCCCCTTGACCCGGAAGTGATTCAGAGGGAACCAGGCTGGCATGAGCAACAGGCAGAAATTGCTTGTGCTACTGAAGATCTACAGAGGTACAGGGTGGGAGGAGGGATGGCGCGAGCGTGGCGTGGTATGGCATGGCAGATGGCATGGTGCCCCCACCGATAAGGCGTCCAGGGTGGTCCACACCCTCCACACACACCCTTACTATGCCACTGATTGCATCCGTGTTTTTGTACTTGTTTGGAATATTGGATATAAGTGTGTTTCCTGAAGAACTGGGATCAATTCCTGCTGCAGCTCCATGTGACCCTGGGCAAGTCACTTAACCCTTTATTGCCCCAAGTACAAAAAACATCTTAGATTGTGAGTCCCCTAAGGACAGAAAAAAATACCTGCATTTAATATGTACATTGCTTGTAGGTCTAGTAGTGCTATAGAAATGATAAGTAATAGTGGTAGGATAATGCTAAAACATGTCATGTAGCTCGAGGGACAAGAAAGTGTCTTTATATCTTTATAAAATATAAGTACAAATCCCTCAGAAATTATTTTTAAAGTGAAGCCATAGATATTTACATGCAAATGAGTATATTTTCATAAAGTATAAGAAATGGTGGGGGGGGGGGTAGAAGATGGGAGCTTAAAAGGGGGAGGGGGAAGTTATGCAGGTGCTGGCCAATATTCAGTGCTGGTACCTGCATATCTAAATGGGCAAAGTTAAGACTGCTGATTATGTGGTCCTTCATGCTTACGGTTGCCAAATGTCTGGATTAGAGAGTTGCGCAGGGACAGAAATCTCACCCATCCCCGCCAGGATCCTCTCCGTCCCCGCCCATCCCCGTCAGGAACCTCTCCGTCCCCACCTGTCCCCGCAAGAATCCTCTCTGTCCCCACCCGTCCCCGTCAGGATCCTCTCCGTTCCCACTCATCCACGCAAGGAATTACCTCCATCCCCACCCGTCCCCATAAAAAGCAGCAATTACTTCTGACAGGATCATCAATTCCACAGTTTTTGTGTTTGCGCTGCTGTTTTCCTTGTGGAATCTCTTTGGTGGAACCCTTTTTTTGTTTTCTGTTCAGATAATTAACTTATAAACCCCCTCTTTTACTAAGGCTGACGTGTCCATTATATTATATGGACGAACCCTGCTTCCAAAGCCTTCCATCCCTGTGGGAGTCCTGTTGGCTAGAGGGGGGTTCCCGTGGGAGTCCCGTGGGTTAGGGGGGATTCCCGTGGGACCCGTGGGATTCCCGCGATCTCCATTCCCGTGCAGACCTCTAGTCCGGATTTACCCGGATATGTCTTCTTTTTAGAGGACATGTCCAGATGGCTTTTCAAAATCCAACGTCATCGCGTCTTATCCGCGCATGTGTGGATGCCTTCCCAACCGACGAGTACAGGCTAAGGGGCGGGGCTAGGGGACGAGGCTGCGGGGTGGTGTGGGCGTAACGGGCGGGGATAGGTGAAACTAGGAGGGCCTTGAGGGCGGGTCTATGATTCTGGATTTTACACAAGTAAAATCTGGTTACCCTATACATGCTAAATTAGCTCTGGCTGCAGTTCCCAATCAGCACTGAGATGCGTGTCAGTGGTGTCCGTGCTTCAGCCACAGTCTTGTAGTGGTCACATTTTTCCCATTTGTGAGAACCACCGAAATCTTGGAACCAGCTCACCTGTGCTTTTTGAGGGGCTGCCATTGCTTGCCTTTGGGAAATGAATGCGGCTAATGGAAGTTTTGTTGGAAAAAGCCCTGTTGATTTTGGAGCTGTGTTTTAGGTTAAATTTAAAAACTAAAAAAAGAAATAAAACCTGTCTGATTTTCATATGTTTCTTAGCCTGGCAGGCTCTCTATTGGGATACTTCTAACTCAGGTTCATATCATTCTCAGAAATGTAAGGATGAGAAGGGACATATGGGTGTTGAAATGCAAAATTCTCAGCAGGCACTCTGGCTATTTAGAGAATGCCTCTCCTTGCTCTTACAGTTGTGAATGTGTGGTGGTAGAATCTGGTGTTAGGCAATCTCAAAGGCTCTTTGCCAGCAAGCTGGTAAAAAAAGAAAGTGGGCCTTTCTCTCATGGTATGAAGATTAACATAAGAACATAAGAATTGCTGCTGCTGGGTAAGACCAGAGGTCCATCCTGCCCAGCAGTCCGCTCATGCGGCGGCTCCCAGGTCAAAGACCAGTGCTCTAAATGAGTCCAGCATCACCTGTGTACGTCCCAGTTTAGCAGGAACTTGTCCAGCTTAGTCTTGAAACCCTGGAGGGTGTATTCCCCTACAACAGACTCCGGACGAGCGTTCCAGTTCTCTACCACTTCCTTCCTAGTATCCGGAACGGTGCATTGGGTGTATAACCTCTTGAAAAGAAACCAATGCCTGTCTTTTGTAACAACAACAAAAAAAAAAGCTGGATCTCTAGCTTTCTAAAGTTATCAAAAAGCTTCACAATTACCAAGGACAAAATTGTTTAAAATTTTTTTTTAAAAGCTTAGACAGAAATTCTTCTTTTGACATTTAAAACATGTACTACTAACTGTTCTGAATTCATAAACAGACTTTTGATCCCTACGTTCCTCTTCAACTCACCTGCTATCCATTCCCTATCTTAATCATATATATACATTACTTACATCTATCTTCTTGGTAACTGCCCCTTCTATTTGGAACGCCGCTCCACGGGATCTAAGAGAAGAACAATCATTGGATCGATTCAAATCTAAATGAAAAACTTTTTTCTATTGAGATGCATTTAATACTTGAGCGTCCTTTTCAGGACGACATATGGCTGTTAATTCTTAACTCATACTTTTAGCGGAATTGTAGGGCAAATTCTATAAGAAGCGCCCAAAAGTTGGGCGCAATTCAAGTAAAATTGGGTGCTGTTTAATGAATCACGCTGAGCGGAACCTATTATCCCAGGACAAGCAGGCATGATATTCTCACATGTGGGTGACGTCATCTATGGAGCCCCGATGCGGAAGCATTTTCAAGCAAACTTGATTGAAGATTTAAGTTTGCTCTGCTGCTCCACGAATGCGTGCCTTCCTGCTCCACTAGGGGGCGCATCCCCTCGTAGTCTCCAGTTCAAAATTTTCCGCTGAGCCTAGAAGTCGTGTTTTTTCAGGCTCTGCCCCAACTGCCTTCTAGCACCGCGATTTTTTCTTGTTTTTTCTCGATTAAGTCGCTGTGCGCGAATTTTTTCTTTTTCAACTTGATTCCTGCTTCGTTTTTCACCGACCCGGAGGCTTCCGGGTCCCCGTGGCCACGTGGCTACTCAAACCACGGCCACTTTCGATTCTATGTCCCAGCCTTTGACCGGCTTTAAAAAGTGCACCCGGTTCGAGTGGCTTCTTTCTATCACAGACCCGCATCGCCGGTGCATCCTTTGCCTGGGGGCCGCTCATCCAACCGACTCCTGCCCCCAGTGCGCTACTTTCCAGAACTGGGCCCTCCGTCGAAGGAAAGCCCGCATGGCGGATCTTTTCGCCCCAGACCAACCCTCTACCTCGGCCTCGAGGTCGGCCCCGGCCTCGGGCCCGGCCTTGACCTCGGCCCCGAATACCTCGGCATCGCCTCGAGACTCGACTCCGAAGTCCTCAGGACAACAGAAAACCTCGGCTCCGGGTAAGTCCCCTCTTCCCTCTTCAGGTTCTTTACCAGCAAAGAAACCAACCTCGGGGACACCGGCGATGCATGGCGGAAGCCCCATGCTTACAGCCCCGGCGAAGCCCTCCAAGTCTTTGGGCCGTGCCTCCACCACACGGGAATACTCTGATACGAGGTCGCCCCCGGTGGAGTGCACCGAGGCAGTGGACATGCCTTCGATGCTGTCCGTGCCTGTCTTCCAGGACCTACTCCGAGCAATGATCTCGTCGGAGCTGTCCGCTGCAATGGCCCATCTACAACCGGCCTCGACCTCGACCCTGCATGTGCCAGACCAGCCTGAGCCTCGCGTCGAGCAACCTCGAGGAAAAGTGCGCAAGCTTCGCCGCATCTCATCCTCCTCTGACTCCTCGCCGAGGCACCCGAGGCGCTCTCCCTCCACAGACCGCCACAGGGCAAAACGTCGTGCTAAACCGACAGAAACCTCAAACCGCCGTACCTCCAAGAAGGCCCGGAGTTCCCCCACCTTACGAGGCCGTTCCCCTACACCTCGTACGGGACCGCTCAGGGTGGCGTAGTTATCACTCTCCAACCCACGCATCCTTCAAACTCCCCCTCGGACCGGGGTTCCGATCCGAGGTGTCAGGCTTTCACCGAGGGAGTCCGGGTCGAGGTCACCGATTCGACATCGATCGGTACCCCGAACCCCGGCATCATCTCCGAGGGGCTCCTCGAGACGTCGGAGATCCCCGACCCCGGAACACTTTCACAGTGCTTCCCCGGTCTCAGAACGTGGATCGGAGCGGGAACCTTGATACTCGAGGGAAGCCTCCCCATCCTTCTCCACCCGACAGATGTCTCGTTCACCGACCCCACACGGGGCCTCGGGAACATCCCGCCCATCTTTCACTCGCTTTGTCCAGGACATGGGCCACGCTTTGGACTTAGACCTCCAGTCCAACTCCAGATACTCAAAGGAGTACCTAGCAGAGCTGGACATGCCATCACTGCCCAGAGAGTCCCTTCGCTTACCGCCGAATCCGGTACTCCAACAGGCTTTCTTCAGGAACCTGGAGACCCCCTATATGGTCACAGCCGTCCCCTCCAAAATGGAGGCCAAGTACCGTACGGTACCCTACCCGGGGTTTGAACAACCACAGCTCTCCCACCAGTCGCTGTTGGTAGAATCGTCCCTGAAAAAGGCTCACTCCTCCCGGGTCTCAGCCATGGTCCCCCCAGGTCGGGAAGGCCGAACCCTGGACAAGTTCGGCAGGAGACTATATCAAAATGCGATGATGGCCTCTAGGGTGCAAAGCTACACTTTCACCTTCACATCCTACCTCAAACACCTCATCGGACTACTGAGAGCCTTTGAGACTGACTTACCAGCCTCTCGTCAAGGAGCGTTTAGCCTGCTTGTAGAGTCCCTCTCCAACCTAAGCCTCCATCTATTCCACGTGGCCTACGATGGCTTCGAACTCTCCTCCAGAGAGGCAGCCTTTGCTATCGCCATGCGCCGACTAGCTTGGGTGTGCCTGGTCGACATGGACCCCAACTTACAGGACCGGTTGGCTAACCTCCCCTGCGTGGGAAAAGAGCTTTTTGACGACACTATCGAGGCGGCTACAAAACGCCTCTCTGAACACGAACGCTCATTTGCCTCCCTTGTCCGGCAAAAGCCAAAACCGCCCGCGTCCAGGCCATTCAGGGCCCCTCCGCGCCGTTACCCACAAAAATCCACCCCTGCCTTCTCCCGGCCTCCGCCAAGGCGTCCGCAAGCCCACCACCGGGCCCCACCCAAATCCCAACCGCCTGCAACTACCAAACCATCCCCGTCCTTTTGACAGGATAGGCGGAAGGGGGCTGACCCCTCCGCCAGAGTTCCAAGATCCCTGCCTATCGGGGGCCGCCTCAGAGCTTTTTACCCTCACTGGGAACAAATCACGTCGGACGCATGGGTCCTTGGCGTGATCTCATCAGGATACTCTCTCAACTTTCGAGCCATTCCCCCAGACAGCCCCCCAGGGAAGTGCCCTCCCAACCGAACGCTACTACCCCTACTCCTCTCAGAAGCTCGAGATCTGCTTCGCCTGCGAGCAGTGGAGGAGGTTCCCCCCGACCAACGGGGGAAGGGCTTCTACTCCCGTTACTTCCTGGTACCGAAGAAAACGGGAGACCTACGTCCAATACTAGACTTGAGACAACTCAACAAATTTCTGGTACGGGAAAAATTTCGGATGCTTTCCCTACCGATCCTCTACCCCCTGATCGAAAAAGGCGATTGGCTCTGCTCCCTCGATCTGAAGGAAGCGTACACACATGTTCCAGTGCACCCCGCTCACCGCAAGTTCTTGCGTTTCCAAGTAGGGGACCTGCACCTACAATACCGAGTCCTCCCCTTCGGCCTAGCATCGTCACCCCGGGTCTTCACCAAGTGCCTCGTGGTGGTCGCAGCTGCATTACGCTCCCAGGGCCTTCAGGTATTCCCCTACCTGGACGACTGGCTGATCAAAGCCCCGTCCAGGGAAGGGGTTATCTCAGCGACCCAACAGACTATTATCTACCTACAGAGTCTGGGGTTCGAGGTAAACTTCCCAAAATCCCAACTGAGCCCCTCGCAGTCCCTGCAGTTCATCGGGGCCACGCTGGACACGGTTCGCCTCCGTTCCTTCCTCCCCCTCCACGTCTAGAGGCGTTAGTAAATCTGAGTCGAAGGATCTCACTGCTACCCTCGGTATCAGCTCGACAGATGATGACTCTACTAGGCCACATGGCCTCCACCGTCCACGTCACACCATTCGCCCGGCTCCACCTGAGAATCCCTCAATGGAACCTAGCCTCCCAATGGCGTCAAGATCGGGACTCGATCGATCGCCCCATGACAGTGACTCCTTCCTTGCAACGATCGCTCCGCTGGTGGGCCGACTCTTCAAATCTTTCTAAAGGTTTGCTCTTCCTCGCCCCCCCACACAACAAGGTGCTCACCACGGACTCATCGGAGTACACTTGGGGAGCCCATCTGGATGGCCTACGCACTCAAGGGATGTTGTCAGCAGAGGACCGTCGCTGCCACATCAACGTGCTAGAGCTTCGGGCCATCTACCTCGCAGCTGTAGCTTTTCAACATCTGCTCCACGACCGGGTGGTTCTTATCCGAACCGACAACCAGGTAGCAATGTACTACGTAAACAAACAAGGGGGAACAGGGTCTTGGCCCCTCTGCCGGGAAGCCCTGCGCCTCTGGAAATGAGCAATCTCCAACAACACCTTCCTTCGAGCGGTGTACATACAAGGAGAACAAAACTGTCTGGCGGACAGACTCAGCCGCCTCCTCCAGCCACACGAGTGGTCACTGCACTCTCAGACCTTACGACGGGTGTTCGAACAGTGGGGGACACCTCAAATAGATCTGTTCGCATCCCCCCACAATCACAAACTGCCTCTCTTCTGCTCCCGGATGTACTCCCCCGACCGGCTCGAGGCCGACGCCTTCCTCCTCGACTGGGAGGGAAGGTTCCTGTACGCGTTTCCACCGTTTCCTCTGATCCTGCGGACGCTTGTCCACCTGAAAACAGTACAAGCCACCCTGATCCTGATTGCTCCCCGCTGGCCACGCCAGCCTTGGTTTCCCCTTCTACTTCAACTCAGTGTCAGAGATCCACTGCCTCTGCCTCGGTTTCCTTCTCTACTATCACAGGGTCAGGGTTCGCTGTTACATCCCAATCTTCAATCTCTTCATCTGAATGCTTGGTTTCTTTCCCCCTGACTTCTCTCCCCGTGTCTCAATCAGTCAAGGAGATATTGGAGGCCTCTAGAAAGACCGCGACGAGAACCTGCTACTCCCAAAAGTGGACCAGATTCTCAACCTGGTGCTCCTCCCACAGCCAGGACCCGGTGTCGGTCCCCGTCCCTCTGTTCCTTGACTATTTACTTCAATTATCTCACTCCGGCCTAAAGACCAACTCCATTCGAGTATACCTCAGTGCGATTGCGGCTTTTCACCAGCCCCTGGAAGGGAAAGCCCTCTCGCTCCATCCCTTAGTCTCTCGCTTCATGAAGGGTCTCCTGAATGTCCACCCTCCTCTCAAACCTCCTCCGGTGGTTTGGGACCTCAACGTGGTTCTGGCTCAACTAATGAAACCTTCATTTGAGCCCCTAGACAAATGCCATCCAAAATTCCTCACTTGGAAGGTAATTTTCCTGCTTGCGCTCACTTCCGCTCGGCGGGTTAGTGAGTTACAGGCTCTGGTAGCGAACCCACCCTTCACGGTATTCCATCACGACAAGGTGGTACTCCGCACTCATACAAAGTTCTTGCCTAAAGTAGTGTCTGATTTTCACCTCAATCAGTCCATTGTCTTGCCTGTGTTTTTTCCCAAGCCCCACTCTCATCCCGGAGAGGTGGCGCTCCACACTCTTGACTGTAAGAGAGCGTTGGCTTTCTACCTCCAATGCACTCAGCCACACCGGAAAGTCCCGCAATTGTTTTTGTCATTCGACCAAAACAGGTTAGGTCACCCAGTTTCCAAGCGCACCTTGTCCAACTGGTTGGCCGATTGCATCTCCTTCTGCTACGCTCAAGCTGGTCTCGCGCTGCATGATCGAGTAACGGGACACAAGGTCCGAGCAATGGCAGCCTCCGTAGCGTTCCTCAGGTCCACACCTATCGAGGAAATCTGCAAGGCTGCCACGTGGTCTTCGGTTCATACTTTCACCTCCCACTACTGTCTGGACTCACTGTCCAGGAGCGATGGCCGATTCGGCCAATCGGTTCTGCGAAATCTATTTGCTTAAATTGCCAACTTCCCTCCATCCCTTTTCAGTTAGCTTGGAGGTCACCCACATGTGAGAATATCATGCCTGCTTGTCCTGGAATAAAGCACAGTTACTTACCGTAACAGGTGTTATCCAGGGACAGCAGGCATATATTCTCACAACCCGCCCACCTCCCCAAGGTTGGCTTCTTTGCTAGTTAAGTGAACTGGAGACCACGAGAGGATGCGCCCCCTAGTGGAGCAGGAAGGCATGCATGCGTGGAGCAGCAGAGCAAACTTAAATCTTCAATCAAGTTTGCTTGAAAATGCTTCCGCATCGGGGCTCCGTAGATGACGTCACCCACATGTGAGAATATATGCCTGCTGTCCCTGGATAACACCTGTTATGGTAAGTAACTGTGCTTTTTGGAGGCGCCCAAGAAATAGGCTAGCTCGACGCACAACTAAAAGTTAGGTGCCTAGCTGAGCGCTTAAGCATGCTTAAGAGCAGTGATTCTGCAACAAGGCGCCTAACATGTAGCCACGCCCATGCATGCATAACACCTATTTTTTTGAAGGCCGCCTAAATTTTTAGAGGCGCCTTCTTACAGAATTGCGCTTTCTTGATATGCGCCTATGTTTCAATCAGTGCTGATTAAAAAGCTCAATTTAGCTTGTTATTCAATTTAGATAGGCACCTATCTAGTTGGGCACCTCCGAAATAGGTGCCTAACATTAGGCGCTGGTTACAGAATTTGGGCCTATTTGCTCCCTTTCCTTTTGGTTTTTCCCTTTTATGTTCTTTCCTATTCTTATATTGTAGTTCTTCCCCTTATTAGCCCTTGTTTCGTAAGTCTGTAAATGTTGGTCTTTGTAAAAAGCACAAATTAAACCTATTGGTTGTATTTTATTGTTCATCGCCTTGAAACTTTGTTTAGGCGATTAATCAAATTTTTAATTTAACTTGAAACTTGATGCCTAAAGATAGGTGCTAATTGAATGCATAAAATATAGCTACAGTAGGTGATATTCTATAACATACAAGCCAAAATCGTTTAGTACATAAGTGCGAGGGGGTTGCTTGAGCGGAAAGAGAGTGGATGAGTCATGGGCGTGGCTCCGAGTGCATGCATTAACTTGGAGTAACTGTTGCTGCCTAACTATGCCAACTTACACTTGTATTGTATAGCGAAATCTTGGTGTTGAAATTCCATTATATATGGTAAGACAAAAAAAGTAACCACCTACAATTTTTTTTTTCAGCTTTTTAGCAGCTGCTTTGAATTTCAACAAAGTGCAAAACAGGAGATCCACCTCCACGAGTTTAACACAACCAAACAAATGGTGTTTGGTTGAATTTCAACAAGACATTTTATGTACTTATTTAATCATCATACTTACGTTTTATTATTAAGCAACAGTCACTGTGAATGCTCAAAGGCCCATATTCTATAAGTTAGGCACCTAACAAGTGCAAAACATCATTTACAAAGAGTAAAAGCGTTTTGAAAACAAAAATATAGGTGCCTATCCCTGCCTGCTTCGTGGCTACGGAGGCACTTTATGACACCTAATGCCATTTTAGGCATGGCTAAGACTGGAAGTGGCATCAGGCATCATAATGTGCCTCCATAGCTGTGATTCAATGTGAAAGGTAGGTGCTGGATATGTAGGCCTTGAAAACGCTGGCTTATATTTCCGGCGCCTTCCTTTCAAAAAGTCTTAATTCTATAAACAACACTGTTGCCTGATTGACACACGATCCATGGCTGTTTTTTAGGAAGCCGATAACGATGGTGCCTTTTATAGAATCCGGTCCAAAGTG
The DNA here is from genome assembly GCF_902459505.1 of Geotrypetes seraphini. Lineage (NCBI taxonomy): Eukaryota > Metazoa > Chordata > Amphibia > Gymnophiona > Dermophiidae > Geotrypetes > Geotrypetes seraphini. The sequence goes on from NC_047087.1 coordinate 184,428,264, forward strand.
GCCACTCCTGGCTTTAAAACAGGCTTTCAGTCACTTTGAGAAGTTCTTAACAGCCTTGTCAATCAGTTGCTGTGGCAGGCTGTCCCAGATCAATTGCAGTACTTCTATGAGTTTAGTGATTGTTTGCTGCTTTGGGTGGAGTTTATGATAGTCTTCCAACATCGTTCCCCAGACAAAAATCTATGTTGCTGTGATGTCATTACAAGTAAGCTGGTACCCTATTTTTTTTTTCTTCAAATTGCAAACATTTATGAACATGCAAAAATCACTGGGTGGTCTTGATAAAAAGTCTGTAACTTTGTCATTTTTAAATATATTCTCATTCCACTCAGCACATAAACTTAGCTAGTAACAACAAATAAAGCTATAACATTTCACATTTAAATTCCAAGCAGTTGCTGAGAAGACAGCAGCAGACTTTAGGGGTTACTTTATTTTGCCTCACCCTTTAGAATTGGTACAAAAGTGCACTGCATAGGGATGCCTATATCTTGGCACCAATTTATATCATTGCCATGTTAATTTTTATTTTTGGCATGACAAGTGTGAGACAACAAGTGGATCATGAAAGACACTAATCTGTGGAGGTTTCTTATATGGTAGTACCACTCTCCCTCTCCTCTTCATTTGCTTCCTGTTCCATTTCACAGCAGGTGATGGGATCTCCTCAGGTCCAGTCACCTCCTTCTAGCTATAATGTGTTCTAGGCCAGTGGTTCCCAACCCTGTCCTGGAGGACCACCAAGCCAATCAGGTTTTCAGGCTAGCCCTAATGAATATTCATGACAGAGAATTGCATATAATGGAAGTGACAGGCATGCAAATCTCCTCCATGCATATTAATTAGGGCTATCCTGAAAATCAGATTGGCATGGTGGTCCTCCAGGACAGGGTTGGGAACCACTATTCTAGGCTAAGAGGTTTATATTCTCTTTCTGGTGAGGAGATTGATATGATGTGGAGCCACCTTGATGTTTGTTATGACTCTCTCATAAGAACATAAGAGTTGCCATACTGGGACAGACTGAAGGCCCATTAAGCTCAGTATCCTGCTTCCAACAGTGGCCATCCCAGATCCCAAGTACCTAGCTCAGGGTTTGGTAACTCCGGTCCTCGAGGGCCGGAATCCAGTCAGGTTTTCAGGATTTCCCCAATGAATATGCATGAGATCTATTTGCATGCACTGCTTTCAATGCATATTCACTGGGGAAATCCTGAAAACCCGACTGGATTCGTCCACCCCTGACCTAGCTAGATCTCAAGTAGTAAAACAGATTTTTTTTTCAATAGAGCTTACAATCTAATTAAGATTTTCTGCCATTACTCCCAAGTCTACCACCACAACCTCAATTTGTGTCCTCTAGTTTTACCATTTGCCCATCTCTGGAAAAGATTTGTTTCTATATCAAAACTTTTCAAGTATTTTAACATCCAGTCAGTGGCGTAGTGAGGGTAGGAGGCACCGAGGGCAGTGGTGCCCACCTGCGTTCTCCTCTCTGCCCCCTCCTCATTAAACCTAGTCCCATTCCTTGCAACAATTTATATATAAACTAGTGTTTCAGCCCGTTACATTAACGGGTGCTAGTAAAGCCTCCTTCCCTCACATGTCCCCTATTTTCAGCCCCAGCTCCAGCTCCAAACCCCCAGCCCCCTTCTCCCTTTCAGCCCCAGCCCCCTTTTCTCACCAGCAGCATTTCCTTCCCCACTCCACTTCTCTGTGCAGTAGCAGCAGAAGCATACCCTCCCTCTCCATTTTCCTGTGCAGCAGCAGCATTTTCCTCCCCCAACCCACTTCCCTGTGCAGCAGCACCTCTTCCCTGTTCCCCCTGTCCCTCTTTCCTGCTCCCCCGGTCCAGCAGCACCTCTTCCCTGCCCCCCCTATCCAGCAGCACCTCTTCCATACTCCCCCTGCCCCTCTTCCCTGCTCCCCCTGTCCAGCAGCATCTCTTCCCTGCTCCCCCTGTCCCTCTTCCCTGCTCCCCTGGTCCAGCAGCACCTCTTCCGTACTCCCCCTGTCCCTCTTCCCTGCTCCCCCGGTCCAGCAGCACCTCTTTCCTGCTCCCATTGTCCCCCTTCCCTGCTCCCCTGGTCCCTCTTCCCTGCTCCCCCCTCACTGCCTTCCATACTTTGTCCCTCCCGCACCCTCCGAAGCCAACCTGCCTGCCAGCCATCCCCCTGTGCAGTAGTACCCTTTTCCCCCGGCCACTATCGCCGCCGTTCAGCCGACCCCACTGACCCTCCCACCGCGAGACGACTGTCAAACCTACTTGCTCCAGCAACTGCCGCATCACATTAAAGATGCTGCTTCGCGGCCTTCCCATGCTCTGAATTCCTCTGCCAGTGTCTCTGATGATGTCATCAGAGACGCGGCAGAGGAAATCAGAGTATGGGAAGGCCAGGAAGCAGCGTCTTTAATGTGATGCGGCCGCTGCTGGAGCGGGAGATTTGTGCGTCTCATGGTTGGAGGGTCAATGGGGGTTCCTGTGCGCCGGGGAAGGGGGCGATGAAGGCGGCGAACTTTCAGTGAGGGCTGGAGCCAGCAAGCCCGCTGCGAGAGAGAGAGAGATGCGTGGTTAGCTCGCATGCGCACTCTGCTGACCACGGAACTACAGATCAGGTAACACGGCAGTAAGAGTGCACATGCGCGCTTAGCATTTTATTATAGTAGATATAACTAATTTGAAATTTACTCTCTTTTCAATCTTCAACCAATGTAATTGATTCAGAAGAGGAGTAACCCAGTTGTATTTTTTGCTCTAAAAATCAAATATCAATGTTTTCTTCCTCCATCTGCTAGCTGGGAGGAGGTCATAACCCACTTACCTGGACTGGTTTAACAAGACTCAAGGAAAAGAAATGATCAAGTAAGAATAAATTTCACCATAACCTAGTAGTAGTAAGGCAAAGAATGCTGTCATACAGCAAATCACAGCAGTAGCAGCAGACACTTTAGGGCAGTCAGACAAGAAGGACTCATGGTAGTGTGGCAAATTCATAAAACCATCTGGTCACTGTTGATTTGTGACCTGCATTACACTAAGACCATAAAAAAGGAGGGTAAATTTCTGACTCAAAATAGATTTTGGTATCTATTAATGTAATCAGCAAACATGCTCTCTTACTAATCAAAATCTAAATCAAAAGGAGGAAGAGGGCATCATAGTTGATCATGGATCAGATCATAGGATCTCTTATGACTCAAAGCCATTCCAGATCCCCATCCTGCCAAGCAGGTTCTAATCATCTGACCAATTCCTCCATCCACCTACAGGTGAAGATAATATATAAACTTAAATCAGTTGTAGTCTATTCTTTCAAAAAGAATTACATTGAAAGTGCACTATTTAGCATTCAACCCCAAAACAACAATCTTGTGAAAATGTAACTTTTAAAGCGCTGGCACTTATCTTAGCAATCCCATAGAACTCCAGCGCTGGCTAGAATTAAAATCTCCTGACGTTTGGACATCGGTAACCTTCACACATTGTCCAATGAAGTTGTTTCGATCGACACGATCTTCATCTGGGGAACCTTCATAAACTGTGCCTTCCTGCATATATTAACAATTCTTATTTTCACGCGGCAGCATTGCCCATCTCCTATGTTACAGTTATTTACGTGTTGGAGATCAAGCTGTGCTCTAGACCTGACTGGCAACAACTTGGAACTTCCAGATATATGAGAGTAGCCAGTTACTGCCATATTAATGAGATCTTGGATTATATTTTCTGGTGTGATTCAGCCCCAAGAGGGGCGAAACATGGCCATGTTGGCCTACAAGGAGTGCTTTGATATTGTTTATATTTTCATTACTTTGATCTGCTGTGTTTTTGTTCAGACTGGATCATACTAATTTACAGCTCTGCCAGACACTAACAAGAGAGTTAGACAGTGGTCAGAGCTGTTTTCCAGTAATATTGTCCAATTAAATGCCACTGAATATTGGTTCCTAGGCTACTCTGCATGATTTAACTGGGCAGGAGTCTCTCCTGCCTGGTTAAATAGCTGTAAATACCATCCCAATTTGTTTAATATAGAAATCCTAAAGCAACGTAATAAGTTTTCCACAGTACAGCCAGGTCAACATAAGAAGGCTGATCTGTCTTGCCTTTATGCTATTGCATGCATGGAAATATATTTTGTTAGGGAAATCAGATCTACAGCTCCACATATTCATTGATCAAACCAGGATGGATACAGCCTTTCCAGATTGACCTGGTTCATGGTAACAGGTTCCTGACAGGTTTTATTAAATCTATGCTGGAATTTTCATCGTATCAGGTTCTATAAATTTCCGTGGAAAATCCAAAAATTAGGGGAAAATCATCTGGTTTGAATTCAACCTTTTAACTGGTAACACATCCCCTGCATTTAGGAATGCAACCAAGCTATAGGGCATTCAATTAGAGCCTTCCCTTATTGGCTTAGAAATAAGTGGTAAAGAATGGCTAGCCTGTAGGAAATCCTTCTACAAGCTGGAATAGATCATTCTTAGATGTTCCATTCACTATTTGCAGGGGGTAAATTGCTGTGTTTGTTCCCACTTAACCCCCTTCAGTGAGCCAAAACAAATTCCAGATGCTGAACAACCTCACAGATCACACCCCACTGCTCTTTCATACTCTCATTTCATCTCTGCACTAGTGCTGCCTATGGAAAATGAGAGAGAAAACACACTTCAGCTAAAACCTAGAAAGGGTACTTCTCTCCATTAAATATTATTTTCAATGTCTTCAGATTTTAATTTTTTATTGGGTCTTCATGGTAGAGCTATTACAATGTCCTTGGTCTATTCATAACTTCCACTTCTCTATTATTATAATAGGACCTCAGCTTAATTAAGGGCCCCATCTGCCTTTGAACTCCCAGATTTAACCATGTCTAAAACTTGCCTGAAAAAAATTATTATACTTCCAGGACATTCAGATCCTTAAGCAATTGTAATTTTGGCTCACGCCAAACAGATAAGCACAGGCGATTTTATCCATAGAAGTTGAAGTTTGATATTCAAGGCTTTCTGGTAAGGGAGTAGTAACTTATTAAATCCTGGTTTCTGTCTAGCAAAACTGTATTCAAGAGCTTAGTGTGAGCACAAAGGGCTGGATTCTGTATAGGACGCCCTGTCTCAGAAGCCGACGGGCGTCCTATATAGAATCGGGCCTAAGGACACCTAAAATAAACCCGGTTATTTTAAAAAGTCTTTCCTGAGATGGCCAAGGCAAAATGATTGTTTATGAGTGGCTATTTCGCTGTGAGTGGGCCCTAAAAGATTAGTTGTAAAATTTTGCTTTAAATTGTTTTAGAGATGAGTTGTACTTGTGAATATATACATTTTAATTGTATTGTACCAAGCATTGTTGATCAAGTAGAATATGCATTTTTAAATAAATTAAAAATAAAACATTGATTTCAAACTCCATGGGAAATATATACTTCATCTTTTAGGATTAAGCTCCAGATCTCTCCATTTTCTTGTATCATTTCTCCTTACAGCTACTCGTAGCTGTTGTAGAATGTTAATTGAATTAAAACTAGAGAAACCAGAGTAATAACCAACCAAAAAACACAAACCTCCTGGTTATTACTGACAATATACTAAATTCTTATACATGGCAAGAAAATATATGTAAGTGGCAGAGATCAAAAAGACAATATGGAGGAAAAAGCCTCCATTCCCAACGTTCACCCTTTAAATCAGTTGTAGGTATTGCTGGGTAAGTCCACTTCACATGCATAAAGGGCCTGATTCTATAAATGGTGCCTAACCATGCCTAACTTGTAGGTGGCAGACTGCGCAGTTGTTAATCAACTACTAGAAGTCCCTTATAGAATCAAGTCTAGCAGCATCTAGGCAGCGGTGGTAACAGTTTCAACGCTGATAGGAATTCTATGAGTGTCAGAGCTGTTACCATCATGGCCGGTGCTAAAAACCATGCTATGATTTTGTAAAAAGGGAATAAAGAATTAATGCTGGCTTTTACAAAGCTAAGGTACAGGTTTCTACTGTGGACCAGTGGGGTAAATGCTTTCGATGCTCATAGATTTGCTATGAGAAACAGAGCATTTACCATGAAGGCCGCAATAGAAACCTCTACCGCAGCTTTGTAAAAGGAGCCCTAAGTAATTAAAACTTCTATAAAAAGAGTTCCTAGTTTCCAAGGTAGGGAGAACGAGAGGACACTCTCTAAAGCTGAAAGGGGATAGATTCAGGACAAACGTGAGGAAGTTCTTCTTCACCCAGAGAGTGGTAGACAACTGGAATGCTTTTCCGTATTATAGGGGAAAACACCCTCCAGAGATTCAAGATAAAGTTGGACAAGTTCTTGCTAAACTGGAACGTATGAAGGTGAGGCTGGACTCATTTAGAGCACTGGTCTTTGACCTGAGGGCTGACGCTTGAGCGGACTGCTGGGCAGGATGGACCACTGGTTTGACCCAGCAGCGGCAGTTCTTATGTTCTTATCAAAGTGGTACCTAAATGGTTTACAGTGGATTCAATATATAAAAAAATAAAAGTTTTACAAAGCGTAATATTAAAATAAAAGTAATGGCATAATAAAATAATAAAGGCGGGAGCAAGATGGACTGACATATTGGAGATGAGATGGGAGGAGGGACATGGTAAGTTAATAAATACATCAAAATTTGAAAGAAAAAATAAGGGATGGAAAGTAGAGGGGAGGAAGATACATAATGATAGGGCTCGCTTCAACAGAAGCGTTTTGGTGAAATTTATCTAGGAGCTATGTGGATTCTGTTAGAAAGGAAGTGGAGCAAAGGTTGTAAGCATCTTTAAAGAGAAAAGTCTTAAGTTTGGATTTGAATTTTTCCAGAGAGTTTTCTAAGCGAAGAACCAGTGGGAGAGCATTCTATAATGAAGGGGCCATAACCAAGAAAATGGATTTACAGGTTGTGTCATAGAATAGCTCACTTATTGAAAAGATAGTAAATAGATTTTGACTGTTGGAGCGGAGTGACCTGAGGGGAGCATAAGGGATCAGAAGTTTGTCTATAAAAGCTGGTGAGTTGGAATGTTTGGTTTTGGATGTAATTAGAAGTATTTTATAGGATAGACCAGATGGACCAACAGAAATAAAAAAATTATTTTGTGGACTGGCAATTGAAGAACACTGGGCTAAGTCGTTGACCAGATCCCCCCCATCTCCATCCCAGACCCCGTCCCCATAATAGTACTAATTATAAAACCATTGTTTCCATTCATTTTTCATATATATACACACACACATACAATATAATCTTATTAACAACACATAATGCTTAACCACAAAATTAAACTACACAAAGCACACTGTATGCTTCTCAACATTCATTCCTACCAGAACACCTGGCCTTGGTCACACATGCAGAACACAGATAACCACTATACAGATACAGGACCACAAATTAAATGTACTAATATATACAAACGAAACCCTAAGATGCAGGACTCTGCATGCAGTGCACCCCCCAGAGAAATAGAAACAAATGCATTTCTTCCTGAACAGTGCAAAATACAGACAGCAGATGCAAATTCTCAAAATTGACACAATTTAATCACTAAATTCAAAAATAAAATTATTCCCCCTACCTTTGTTGTCTCCCTCCCTCCATGTTGTGCCTTACCTTCTGGCCTGCTCCCGCCTGGCCATTTTATGCCACCCCCCTGTGTTATCTTCAGGCCGGCTCCCTGTTCCTCACTGCCGCAATGCACAAAGCCACAGGCAGCAGCTCCTTGCGCGCTGGAAGCCTTCCCTCTGACATTGTGCTAAAACTTCAGGAAAAGCTTTGACCATTTATACAACCTGGATTGAAAAATTTAAGCCAACATAAAAACAAGACTTTTCTTAGTAAATCTGCCGAGCTGCCAAGAGTAGCATACATTTAGAAGTGGGTCTCCAGAAGCAGGTTTCGAAACGGGGCTACTTCGGGACCCCGAACTGTTCTTAAGATAAGTCGCTTGAGGTTACCTTACTTGGTTTTGTAATGGCACATTGAAGAGATACTTCGCATTTAAAAATTTCTTTAAAAAAGAAAAAAATAAGAAAAAGTAAACAAAAAGATACAAGAAGTGATATAATATGGAATATTGAAAAGCAGAGATTGATTGGCATTCAGTACTATGCAGTGACTGGAAGGACAAGCTCCACAAGGGGGGTAAACACCCCTCATTAGAGCTGCACATCTCTGAGCATAAGGAAACATATCAATTGATGACTGTTTTTCAGTGTTTTCAAAATATATTTGGAGATATGTTTTGAGGAATTTAATTGTCTGGCACATGAATTTTTATGCTGTTTCATATCTCCTACATTCTAAAGTTATTAATACCCTCAGTCTCCACACTTGGCATGTCCCCTCCCAAAAATATTTGTGAAAAAAACTTTCTAAGCTTTCTGTTAGTGTGAGCAAGTGGAGAGATTGAGAGATGAAGGGGTCATGTATATAGGCAAGCTTGTTGGGAACAGCGGACATTCCATAAGGCACAAGAGAAGGGCAGGGAGGAGGGGGGAGGAGAGGAATAGAAATAAGGTTGGTGGTATTGCAGGTTGGCCCGTAGGAGTAAGGTCTGTGTCTGTGACTTTGGTGCATTTGTGTCTTTTTGAAGTCTGCCTGTGCGCGTGTCTTTGCGCTTTTGTATAGAAACATAGAAACATAGAAACATAGAAAAATGACGGCAGAAAAGGGCCAAAGCCCATCAAGTCTGCCCACTCCATTGACCCTTCTGTTTGATTTTGCTCACCACCCCCTGCCCTCACCTCATTAGAGATCCCACATGAATGTCCCATTTATTTTTGAAATCTGCCACGCTGTTGGCCTCAATCACCTGCCGTGGGAGTTCATTCCAATGATCGACCACCCTCTCAGTGAAGAAATACTTTCTGGAGTCTCCATGAAATTTCCCTCCCCTGATTTTCAGCGGATGCCCTCTGGTGGAAGAAGGTCCTATAAGACGGAAGATATCCTCTTCCACCTCGATACGATCCGTGATATATTTAAATGTCTCGATCATGTCCCCTCTCTCTCTTCGTTCTTCAAGTGAGTACAGCTGCAATTTATTCAGCCTTACTTCATACGGAAGATCTTTGAGCCCCGAGACCATCCTGGTGGCCATCCGCTGAACTGACTCCATTCTCAGCACATCTTTCCGGTAATGTGGTCTCCAGAATTGAACACAATATTCCAAATGTGGTCTCACCATGGATCTGTACAGTGGCATTATGACCTCTGGCATCCTGCTGATAAAACCTCTACGGATACAACCCATCATTTGCCTTGCCTTAGAGGAAGCCTTTTCCACCTGATTGGCAGTTTTCATGTCTTCACTAATGATTACTCCTAAATCCCGTTCTTCCGTGGTCCTAACTAAGGTCTCACCATTTAACGTGTAAGTCCTGCACAGATTTCTTTTACCCAGGTGCATCACTTTGCATTTTTTAGCATTGAAGTTAAGCTGCCAAGTCGATGACCATTGTTCTAATAGTAGTAGGTCCTGTGTCATATTGTCAGGCATAGTGCTTTTACCTACTATGTTGCACAGTTTGGCGTCGTCGGCGAACAATGATATTTTTCCTCTGATCCCTTGGGTCATATCACTTATGAATATGTTGAATAGGATTGGACCCAAGACCGAGCCCTGTGGTACTCCACTGGTCACATTCGATGTGTTGGATGGGGTACCATTTACCATCACTCTCTGAAGTCTACCGCTCAGCCAATCCTTAACCCATGCAGCTAGTGTTTCCCCTAATCCCAGCGATTTCAACTTGTTCAATAACCTACGGTGTGGGACGCTGTCAAAAGCTTTGCTAAAGTCCAAATACACTACGTCCAGGGACTCCCCGGCATCCAGTTGTCTTGTTACCCAATCGAAGAAGCTAATCAGATTTGATTGGCAGGACCTGCCTTTGGTAAATCCATGTTGATGGGGATCACGTAGATCTTCTTCATCCAGGATTGTATCAAGTTTCTGTTTGATCAGTGTTTCCATGAGTTTGCATACTATGGATGTGAGACTTACCGGTCTGTAATTCGCCGTCTCTGTCCTGCAGCCCTTTTTGTGGAGTGGAATAACGTTAGCTGTTTTCCAGTCCAAGGGAACTCTTCCCGTGCTTAGGGAGAGATTGAAGAGCACAGATAATGGTTCCGCCAGGACTTCCCTCAGCTCTCTGAGCACCCTGGGGTGTAGGTTGTCTGGTCCCATGGCTTTGTTTACTTTGAGTCTTGAAAGTTCGCAGTAGACGCTACTGGGAGTAAACTTGAAGTCTTGAAACGGGTCTTTCTGGCATTCCCTTGTCCATAAAAGTGGACCGGATCCCGGCTCCTCACAGGTGAAAACCGAGCAGAAGTATTCATTTAGTAGTTCTGCCTTAGTGGAATCCGATTCTGCATAATTCCCGTCCGATTTCCTGAGTCGTTCTATCCCATCTTTGTTTCGTTTCCTGTCACTAATATACCTAAAGACGGATTTATCCCCTTTCTTAATGTTCCGTGCTAGATTCTCCTCTATTCGGAGCTTGGCCTCTCTGACTGCCTTCTTGACAGCTTTAGACCTGTCCTGATAGTCTTCTTTTACCTCCTGCTTTCCTAAATGTTTGTAGGCAATAAATGCTTTTTTCTTCTCCTTAATGAGGTCCGAAATTTCAGTACTGAACCACTGGGGTCTTTTGTTTCTCCGACTTTTGCTGACCGTTTTTGCGTAGCGATTTGTTGCTTCATGCAAGGTGGATTTCAGAGTCGACCACATATTTTCCACATTGTCAGTTTGTGCTTGGTTTTGCAGCTCCCGATGGACAAAATCTCCCATGCGTTCGAAGTCTGTGCCTCTAAAGTTGAGGACTCTCGTCACTGTATTTGATCTAGAGAAACCCCACTTGAGGTTAAGCCATATCATGTTATGGTCGCTAGAGGCCAGCGTATCGCCTACCGATACTTCTGTGACGCTGTCTCCATTGGTGAGTACCAGGTCCAGTATTGCCTGGTTTCTAGTGGGCTCCAGTACCATTTGTTTGAGTCGTGTACCCTTTATGGAGGTTAATATTCTTCTGCTGCCACAGGTAGTCGCAGAGAGTGTGTTCCAATCTGCATCGGGCATGTTGAAGTCCCCAAGCAGAACTGTGTCTCCACGCAAAGTGATGTTCTCTATGTCCTTGATCAGTTCTATATCCTTGTCTTCCTGTTGTCTTGGAGGTCTATATACCACACCAAGGTATAGGCATTTTTCGTTCCCTCTGGCCAGGTTCACCCAGAGGGATTCCCCGGAGTATCTAACATCCGTGATTCTAGTAGTCTTGATGTTTTCTTTAATGTATAGTGCTACCCCTCCTCCTAACTTGCCCTCTCTGTCTCGACGAAGCAAGTTGTAACCTGGTATAACCATATCCCACCCATGCGAGTCCGTGAACCAGGTCTCAGATATTGCCACCACATCTAGGTCTGCGTTCCTTATTTCAGTCTCCAATTCCAGTATTTTGTTGCCCAAACTGTGTGCATTAACATACATAGCCCTCCATACCTTATTGTTGTTAAGTCCCTGTGAAGAGATTCCCTTCTTATTTAGTGTGACTCCCATTTTATCATGTATAGTAGGGGTACTTACCTTGGACTCAGAAGTGTGGTTGTGGCTCGCCACCTCAGGATAGTTTCTTACTGCTCTGGAATGTGAGTGGATACCCTCCCCCAACTTACCTAGTTTAAAGCCCTACGAAGTAGTCGGGCTAGTCGATGTCCGAATACATTTTTACCTCTCCTGGTCAGGTGGAGTCCATCTGGTCCCTGTAGTCCCTGTAGCGCCTCTCCATGGTCTAGGAATCCAAAGTTCATTTCAATGCACCATCCGCGAAGCCACTCGTTTGTCCATTTGATACGCTCTTCTCTGGCTTTACCTTTGTCTCTTACTGGGAGGATCGATGAGAAGACCACCTGTGCTCCTGTCTGCTTTAGCTTCTGACCCAGGGCTCTGAAGTCTTTGGGTATGTTTTCCGAGGCACTCCTGGCAGTGTCGTTCGTACCTACATGGATGAGAAGCATAGGGAAATGATCATGAGGTTTTAGAAGTTTATCTAGACAGGTGGTGACATCTCGGATCTTGGCTCCAGGGAGACAGCAGACCTCTTTTGAATGCATATCTGATAAAGTGAAATTAGGTTCAGAAATCTTAGCAATATTCGTTTTTGGGGAGAACTGATTTAAAACCTTGAAAAGCAAGTTGGCAGCGGTGGGATTCAAACCCACGTTTCCGGAGAGACTGGAGCCTAAATCCAGCGCCTTAGACCGCTCGGCCACGCTACCTTGTATGTGTGAGTATGTATGTGACCTACTGCAATGAACCTATAAAAAGGCCTACAACTGTTCCAGAGATGTTATCTTTTCCAAAAGTGTCTGCAGAATTGCTAACACCATTGTTATCCACTGTACATATGCTAAGGATGGGCACATTTCTGTCATGGCCAACATGTGCCATTATGACTTTTTAATTTTTCTTGTTTTCATATATCAATAGTACAGGTCACTTTTGCTAAGGTCTGGACTGATATAGATCTTATACAGTGACTTGGAAAGAGAAATGTATTCTTTCCCGCTTGAAAAAGCACAGTAATTCCATGACCTGTGTGAAGCTTCTCTTCAGACTTTTTCAAACACAAGATTTAAAAAAAATGCAATATTTGTGAGGTTAGCTGCTTTATTTATGTATTAAGAACATAAAAATAGCCATACTGGACCAGACCAATGGTCCATCTAGCTCAGTGTTCTGTTTCCACAGTGACCAATGCAGGCCACAAGTACCTGGCGGAAGTCCATGCCCAGGGCAAGCAGTGGCTTCCCCATGTCTGTCTCAATAGCATACTAAGGACTTTTCCTCCAAGAACTTGTCCAAATCTTTTTTAAACCCCAGATATGTTAACTGCTGTTACCACATCCTCTGGCAACAAGTTCTAGAGCTTAATTATTCTTTGAATTAAAAAAGACATCTTTCTATTTGTTTTAAAGATTTACATGTAACTTCATCAAGTGTTCCCTAGTCTTTATAAAATATTGATTCACTTCTATCCATTCTACATGACTCAGGATTTTGCATATCCCCCTCAGCCATCTACAGTCAAACTTCAGCTTGCGAGTAATGCAGTTTGCAAGTGTTTTGCAAGACGAGCAAAACATTCTCGCAAATCGTAACTCGCAAAACGAGTGTTGACTCGATTTGCGAGCATCGCTACCCCCGTGAACGCCCCCCCCCCTGAGAACCAGCATCGCTCCTCCCCACGTGAACTGGCATTCTCTGCCTGCCCAAACAGAAGCCTTACCCCATCTGGCACCGGCACGCAGCCCACAGGACGTGCCAGTGAACGAAAATTCTTCCTGTTGCCTGGGCCTTGAGCATCTGCGCATGCTCAAGGCCTACTGGTTCTCGCTCTCTCCGAGATTCTCGGAGATCTCCGAGAATCTCAGAGAGAGCGAGAGCCAGAAGACCTTGAGCATGCGCAGATGCTCAAGGCCCAAGCAACAGGAAGGATCCTCGTTCACTGGCACCAGCACGTCCTGGGGCTGCGTGCCGATGCCAAATGGGGTAAGGCTTCTGTTTGGGCTTGCGAGGGGATGCCAGTTCACACGGGGGGGGGGGGGGGCATTCACAAGCAGGGGGGGAGCAATGCTGGTTCTAGGGGGGGAGTGGAGTAGCACCAGTGGTCTTGGGGGGTGGGGACGAATCAAGCGAGTTTCCCTTACTTCCTATGGGGAAACTCGCTTTGATATACGAGCAATTTGGTTTACGAGCATGCTTCTGGAACAAATTATGCTCGTAAATCAAGGTTCTACTTTATTTTGCAAGCTGAAGATCCCTAACTTCTTTAGTTTTTCCTCATATGAGAGGAATTCCATCTCCTTTATCATTTTGATTGCTCTTTTTGAAGCTTTTCTAATTCTATTTTTAAATTAAGCACACAATTCAGCATATCTGATAGCCCATGCACAGTGGATACTCACAAATAGCATGAGGCATTTTATTTCAGGTCAAGAATTAGGTACACTGGTACAGCTGCATGAGACCACTTAATTCTCAAGGGGGGTGCTGCAGACCAAAAATGAGCGGGCTCTCAGATCTAAGTGTTAGGAAGTGTTTCAAGACTGTATTGAGACACAGAGCCATATCTGTGTGCATGTTAAGAAGTAAATTAGCAAGCGTATTGCATGTCAGGGTTTAAATTCAGTGATAAAGCTGTGTGTGGGCCCAGGACTGAAATAGCAGGGATGATACATAGCTTAAGGTGCATTGGCACTGATGTGCAGGGGTGATTTTGCCCTGCACCTGCCTACACTATGCCTGGCTCTGTTTCATGTTAGAAACAGGATCCTGTAGTTTGCAGAAGTACAAAAAATTATCCCTTCATTCAATACATTTACCAACAGGTGCATTCAAAAATCAAAGAAGAACTTTGGACTATTTGTTATAGTACTACAATTAGTGGTGCTGAAATAGTCATGTTGGAGGAATGCTTTTTTAATTTAATTAGATAGAAGAAAACTTGCAAATGAAACTCATAATCTAGGGCGCCCTAATAGCTTACTGGCTGTGTGCAGTGTATTTCTGTTTTGGAAACAGAGGATTTGAATCTCCCTTTCTCTCCCACACAAAAGCTTTCCTATTGGGGGGGGGAGGCAAACTTAATGAGTCATGCAATGCCTATTGTAACATCAAATGCTTTTTATCAGTAATGCACATGTTTATTTTAATCATTAATGCCAAAAGATTCCCTATCCAAGATTTAGCTAAGAAATACTTTCTTTCTTGCTAAACAAGCAACCATATGTAATTTATACCGACCCTCAGTGGCACCACTCAGGACTCAAAATTTTCATTGTCCTGAGCTTTACGTGTCTGCTCGTCACTGGGTCTCATTACCTTTTTAGAGCTATATCTTTTTTAGACTTTTTATTTATATTTATTTATATTTTATATATATATACTTAGCTTAAAACTGTGGCTAAGTTTGCTTGGCTTGAGATGTCAGCGTTTTTAAGGGATGTCCAAGCCGACATGTTTCGCCGAGATAGCTTTTTCAAGGCTTCATCCCTCTTCACTACCGACTACCACTGTAACCGCCAATTCTTTACCATATGGTTGCTTGTTTAGCAAGAAAGAAAGTATTTCTTAGCTAAATCTTGGATATATGAAGTAAGCACCTAGAATTATATATAGTGCTTTGGGTTTGATTAAAAGATTCCCTATAGCATGGGAGAAACAAACTCAAATTAGTTAATTAATATTAAAATGACATAATATGAATCATTAACTATTACTGCTAATTATCATTTCTAAAGTGCTAGTAAGCTTAGGCAGCACTCTACATACATGAGAGAAATACAGTTTTTGTAAACCCTCCTAAAGCTAATTCTGTCTCAAGTGGTGTAGTTTACTGTTTTGAGAGCCTGGATTAGTTAAGGCAGGGGTAGGGAGCTCCGGTCCTCGAGAGCCGTATTCTAGTCAGGTTTTCAGGATTTCCCCAATGAATATGCATGAGATTTATTTGCATGCACTGCTTTCAATACATATTCATTGGGGAAATCCTGAAAACCCGACTGGAATACGGCTCTCGGGACCAGAGTTCCCTACCCCTGAGTTAAGGCATTTCTCCCTGGATTCTTTAATCTAGGGGTAGGCAATTCCGGTCCTCGAGAGCCAGAGCCAGGTCAGGTTTTCAGGATATCCACCATAAATATGCATGAGATAGATTTGCATCTCAAGGAGGCAGTACATGCAAATCCATCTCAAACATAGTCATTCTGGATATCCTGAAAACCTGACCTGGTTCCGGCTCTCGAGGATCGGAATTGCCTACTCCTGCTCTAACCAGTACAGCAAGTTCGGTGCAAGAGCGATAGATCAGGTAATCGTGATTAATTTTTTAAATCAGCATTAAAGATTTAGGGGTCCTTTTACTAAGACGCGCTAGCCGATTTAGCGTCCGTTATATTCTATGGACACGTTAGCGTTTAGCACCCATTAAATCAGCTAACGCGCCTTAGTAAAAGAGGGGTTTAGTGTGTTAATCGCATCATTAGCATGCTAAATCCACAGCCCTAAAATAAATAAATAAAGTAGAATCATTGGAAAATGATTCTGAGACTGAGAATATTTGTTTACTTAATATTCCAACGACACACTCGTAATAAGGCAAAAAATTCTGTTGTAGAAATACTCTAAGGAAATCCTGTCTATCCCTTGACATAAAGAAATAGTCATTGTTAACTGTTACTATATTTCACAGAAAGCTTGTGTGGTGAGTGAGTGACCCAGAGAAATTGCTTTCAGCTGGAAACTTTGATTTGACGGATTTTCTAGAGAGTCCTTCATATTACATTTCTATGAGGGCTATGCGCTTAACCACTTTTGCTAATAAAAGTGCAAAAAGAAAGATCAGTTATTCTGCGTGAAAAACATTCTAATTTTTTCAGATTTGGCTTGTGCTGCCGAAGTGAGATACAAGTTTTTCTTGCCTTGATACCCAGGATACTGGGATTGGGAGAGACGTTCTAAGACTCTAAGATCGTCTGCCAAAAATCTATCTATTCCGTCTCTGAAGTATATTAACACAATGAGGTCTACCATTTTCTCTGTCAGCGTTCCATCTCTTTGGAATAATATTCCGGCCCACTTACGGGAAGAAACAATTCTTCATCATTTTAAGACAAAGCTAAAAACATTTCTTTTCCTTGACGCTTTCGAGACCTAAATGTCCTTTTCAAGGCTACATAGTTTTATTTTAATTTTTTGCCACCCTTCCTTTTGTTTTCTTCCCTATATGTTTTTCTTTCTACTTGATCATTGTAGTTCCCTCTTGTTCCTGTCTGTTTTTAAATGTTTTTAATAACTATTATTGATGTTAAGGATGTGCTGTTATCTTAAATATGTTTTTTAGTCAATATATGTTTTTATGACATTGTACACTGTCTAGAAGGCTGATTGGGCAGTATATGAAATCTCAAATAAACTTGAAACTTGAGGTTCAAAGAAAGGTTTCTCCAGTGCCAGAGAAATAAAATAGAAAGTTCTCTTTTTTTTTTTATCCCTCATTAAATTTTACTGCTTAGTGCTAGAAGATTACGTTATGATCTGCTCAGATAACTGTACTTTTTTCTTATGGGTCAATAGTCAGCCACTGGGTCAACATTTTCTTTTTAAAACACAGTTAAAAAATATTCTGATATTCAGTGCCAGATAGCAGCCAGTGCAGAATATTTTAGATAAAGCAATGTGGGCTACTGTTCAGATGGCTTATTTTACCTCAAGTTGTTCTGTTTTAGCACATGGTCTCATTGCATAAAATGGGACCCTCTGCTAAAATAGCATGGCTTGTGATTAAAAAAAAAAAAAGGACTCATTCGCTCGTTGAGGTATCTGTAAAGATTTCTATGATGGGTGGAAAAAGACTTCAAGTGCTCACGGGTTAGAATGAACTGGTGCAGTCCCCTATGTGTGAGCTATCATTAGTCTTAAAAAAAAAAATAAAACAACTGTTTGTTTGCTTATTCAAATTATATTTCTGCCACCACACACTATATTACTACTGTATGGAATAGGCACTTATGTGGAAATGAAGACTCAAGGTTCAACGGAGCTTCCGTTTCACTTCTATGGGAGCTTCTTCAGGAACCAGTCTTCCATCATGACTAAAGTGCTCTGTAAGTTATCTATGGAATTCTATATATGGCACATAACAGTATACACTATTTAAGCTTTATAAAGGAAGCAAGGTGCCAAAACGGTTCAAAAACAGAAGATTGACGTAGAACTACACTTACATGCCCTATTATAGAATTGTGCCTAAGTCTTTCTATGCAGAACTGAAAAGGGGATGGAACAATGGGAGGAACATGGATGGTTCAGGGGCGTTCCCTTAAACTATGCACAGTATTATAGCATTCAAGGGATCTTCCCCCACCTGCACGTTATTTACACTTGGTTTCAGTTGGTGTTAATGCTTGCGTCCAAAGTTGAGCATGGACTCTGCTGATAAATGCTTTTCTATAAACAGTGCCTATTCTGGAACATAGTAACATAATAAATGATGGTAGAGAAGGTTCCTGAACGGTCCATCTAGTCTGCCCATTAGTTATTCTCATTAAAAATACATAATTAAATGAACTTGTCGCTTCTTTGATATTTCTGGCACATAGACTAAAGTCTGCCTCGCATTGTCCTAGGTTCCAAGTGCTGAAGTCACAATCTAAGCTTACTCCAGCCTATCCAACCGTCCCGTTGTTTGCAGGATATCTACTGTAAAGTCTGGCCAGTAATGTCCTCATGTTCCATCTTAGTGGAATTCCCGTTGATGCCCTCCCCAGTCCATACTACATTAAATCAAACCTATCTGGCGAAGGACATAAGAAGACTTGTAGCGGTCCAAAGGAGGGCGATGAAAATGATATGAGGCTTGCGCCAGAAGACGTATGAGGAGAGACTGGAAGCCCTGAATATGTATACCCTAGAGCAGCGATGGCGAACCTATGGCACGCGTGCCAACTGTGGCACGTGAAGGCCTTGCAGCTGGCACGCGCAGGGCTGCCATCAGGGCAGTACTACCAGGGGGTGCACAGGAGAGAGAGCTGAACGGGGACGATGGGGGACCCGCGGGATTAAATATAACTCGAGCCGTGAGGCTCGTCTTCTACTCCGACTGCCCTGCCGCTCACACAGCCGATCGGAAATCTTCCCCGACGTCAGCGCTGACGTCGGGGAAGACTTCTGGTCGGCTATGTGTGCGCGGCGGGACAGGCAGGAAATAGAAGACAAGCCTACGCGGCTCGAGCTACATTTTGCTGAGAAAGTTGCTAAGATGGGCTGGGAGGCAAACGGGGAACACAAAAGGGGAGGGAGTGCGTTTTGGACACAAGGCATGAACTTGGGAGAGAGGAAGGGAGGGAAAGAGATGCTGAGGTGGGGGAGGGAATGGGTTTTTGCACACAGAAGGCATGAACTTGGGAGAGAGGAAAGGAGGGAAAGAGATGCTGAGGTGAGGGAGGGAATGGGTTTTTGGACACAGAAGGCATGGACTTGGGAGAGAGGAAGGGAGGGAAAGAGATGCTGAGGTGGGGGAGAGAATGGGTTTTTGCACACAAGGCATGAACTTGGGAGAGAGGAAAGGAGGGAAAGAGATGCTGAGGTGGGGGAGGGAATGGGTTTTTGGACACAGAAGGCAAGGACTTGGGAGAGAGGAAGGGAGGGAAAGAGATGTGTACACGGGGAATAGAATAAAGGAGAATTTTTGGTCATAGGGAGGGAGTGAGGTACAGACAGTGGCATACCAAGGTGGGGGTGGGGGCGGTCTGCCCCGGTTTTACGCCCCAAGGGGGTGCACAGCTGGCCACCCTCCAGTGTTCTCCCTAGGCTGGCAAACTGCGTCTCTTTAGCCACTTGAGTGCCACCGCCGCCATTGGGAACAGGCCGGTGCCAAGTTCTCCCTGCTTTTCCCTGTGGGGCCGACCAACTCTCGCCACCCGCGTCAATTCTGATGTCGGAGAGGACGTTCTGGGCCAGCCAATTGCTGCCTGGCTGGCCCAGAACGTCCTCTCCTATGTTAGAATTGACGTCGAGTGGCGAGAGTTGGTCGGCCCCGCGGGAAAGAGAAGCAGGGCGAACTCGGCGCCGGCCTGTTCCCGATAGCGGCAGTGGCAGCCTATTCCCCAGTGGCGGTGGCAGCATTTTCCCAATGGTGGTGGCATAGGGGAGGGCAAGGAGAAAGAAAGAAAGGGGGGGACAGGGAGCCAGAAAAAAGAAAGAGGGCTGGGTGAAACAAAGAAAAATGGGGCACGGAGAGAGAGAGATAGACAGACATACAGAATGAAAGGGGGTATGGAGAGAGAGAAAAAGAAAGAAGGGGGCAGGGTGAAACAAAGAAAAAGTTTGGGGAGGGAATGAGGTCTGGAGGAGAGGAAGCATACAGGAGGCTGAAAAAAGGGAAGAAATATTGGATGCACAGTCAGAAGAATAAAGTGCAACCAGAGACTGATGAAATTACCAAAGGTAGGAAAATGATTTTATTTTCAATTTAGTGATCAAAATGTGTCCGTTTTGAGAATTTATATATGCTGTCTATATTTTGCACTATGGCCCCCTTTTACTAAACCGCAATAGCGTTTTTTAGCGCAAGGAGCCTATGAGCTTCAAGAGCAGCGTGGGGCATTCAGTGCAGGTCCCTGCGCTAAAAACCGCTATCACGGTTTAGTAAAAAGGGAGGGGGAATATTTGTCTATTTTTGTATAGTTGTTACTGAGGTGACATTGCATAAAGTCATCTGCCTTGACCTCTTTGAAAACCCGCAGAATATAAATGATAATTAACATTTTCTCTGCGTACAGCGTGCTTTGTGTTTTTAAAATTTTATTGTTGGTAGATCATTTTGACTTGGCCACAAAGGTAAGGGGGAGGGAGGGGAGCTGCTGAAAGAGTCTACCTTGACGTGGTTGCAGGCTTACAAATCTTTTGGTCAAAGAGTGCGGCGACAGAGAAAAGTATGTGTATATTCGGCCCATGAATGAAATCATTAAAACATTATAAATTGCCAATAAATTGAAATGAAAATCAAAGGATTATGAATCAAATTGATTCTCTGACAATACAAAGATTCCAACCTTTAAAAATGATGTTACAGAGTTCAGGCAACTTTATAAAGAGTTTTTAGATACTAAAATCTTGTTATTAAGGTTTAATTGACGTGCTGGCACTTTGAGGAAATTCTTTGGTTTTGTGCGGCAGTTTGGGCACTCGGGCTCAAAAAGGTTAGCCATCACTGCCCTAGAGGAAAGGAGGGACAGGGGAGATATGATTCAGACGTTCAAATACTTGAAGGGTATTAACGTAGAACAAAATATTTTCCAGAGAAAGGAAAATGGTAAAACCAGAGGACATAATTTGAGGTTGAGGGGTTGTAGATTCAAAGGCAATGTTAGGAAATTCTACTTTACGGAGAGGGTAGTGGATGCCTGGAATGCACTCCCGAGAGAGGTGATGGAGAGGAAAACGGTAACTGAGTTCAAAGAAGCGTGGGATGAACCCAGAGGATTTAGAATCAGAAAATAATATTAAAAATTAAACTAAGGCCAGTACTGAGCAGACATGCACGGTCTGTGTCTGTTTATGGCCATTTGGTGGAGGATGGGCTGGGGAGGGCTTCAATGGCTGGGAGGGTTTAGATGGGCTGGAGTAGGTTTTAACGGAGATTTCGTCAGTTGGAACCCAAGCACAGTACCAGGTAGAGCTTTGGATCCTTGCCCAGAAAAAGCTAAGAAGAAAAAAATAAAAAAAAATTTAAATTGAATCAGGTTGGGCAGACTGCATGGACCATTCGTGTCTTTATCTGCCGTCATCTACTATGTTACTATATTACCCCCCTGTTATACTAAGGTGCGCTATGCATTTTAGCACACACTAAATATACACGTGTGCTAACCACTAACGCGTCCATCAACTAACATGCACACATTAGCATTTAGCACGCACTAATATTTAGCGCATGCTAAAACACTTAGCGCACCTTTGTAAAAGGAGCTCCTGGTCACATAAGGTTTTCAGGATATCCATAATGAATATGCATGAGATAGATTGGCATGCACTTCCTCCTTGGTATGCCAGTCTATCTCATGCATACTCATTGTGGATATCCTGAAAACCTTATGGGGCTAGGTGTGCCCTGAGGACTGAGTTGAGAAGGCCTGTTATAGGATACCATTCAGCAGTGAATTTTTTTAGTGCCATAATCTAGCCCAGTATGTGCAAGTGAGAGCCCTACCTATCTAATCTAATCTAATCTTTAATTTATGGATTGCTCTATGCTAGGGGTAGGAAATTCTGGTCCCCGAGAGCCACAAGCAGGTCAGGTTTTCAGGATATCCACAATAGACATGCATGAGGTAGATTTGCATTTCAAGGAGGCAGTGAATGCAAATCCATCTCATTCATATTCATTGTGGATATCCTGAAAACCTGACCTGCCTGTGGCTCTCGAGGGCCGAAATTGCCTACCCCTGCTCTATACCAACATAGGTTCAAGGCAATTTACAACTCAAAAGTCTATTTAATCCAATAGGGATTTATAAATTCTCATCAAAAGGTCAATCAATATACCAGATTTAGAATAGCCATCCAAATATATTCACAAGAATCTATCAAAAAAGAAAGCTTTTAGCTTAGCACAAAATCTCATATAATTTGATCCTGTATAGGGTTACCAGATTTTGTTAGCTGAAATCCCGGTCGCATGGCCATGCCCCATTCCGCCTTCAACCCTACCTCATTCCACCCCCAGCCACATCCCCAAACGAACCTCCATGGCATCTGGGCAGCATGTGGAGGACCTGCGTGCGTGGATGTCAACACATTGACATCTCACACATGTGCGGATGAGAATGACATCATCGCAATGACATACGCGCATGCTTGGAAATCCTCCACATGCTGCCCCGACATCGAAGACTTCCATAATCCAGACAAACTGCCGGGTTTTGGAAGTCCCTCTGGGCACCTGGACAAGTCCTCTAAAAAGAGGACATGTCTGGGTTTTCCCAGACCCCTGGTAACCCTAATCCTATCCTTATGCTAACAGGTAAATTGTTGTAGACTCTAGTAGCAAAATATGTAAACATAGCCTGCAATATTTTTATATATTTTATATCTCCACTGGACAGCAGTCTTAATCAGAGAGTATCATGTACTTTGGATGAATAAAAGGTAGAATAGGCATAAAGTTGAATTAGGGACTCTGAAGAATTTATATACATTATGGCCCGGATTCTCTAAATGACGACATTTATTGGCACCAATAAGCATCTAAGCTCAGTGAAAAATGACATTTAAACATTGGTTGATTTTCAAGGCACCTACTGGTACCTACAAAAAACAGCACCGGAATCATGCCTCCATAGGTACTTTATGGCACCTAACGTTGCTGTGGGTGTGGCTAACACTGGAAGTCCTCACAAATGTAAAGTGTGAAACAAAAAAGTAAACAAAAATATAATTACACTTCTAGTGAGTATGAAATGGGGTGTCAGATATGACCAGTCTAAGCGAGAGCGCTTCAACGGTCTGTCAATTCTTCATACATCCCCAATCATTATAATGTAATACTTTTTTTTATAAACAAAATTTTTTAAATAATTTTTTCACTGTCATATTTATCGGTGCATCTATCTGAAGTTTTTAAAGAACTTATCTTTAAAAAGCTGTATCTTCATTCCATTGTAAGTAATGGTGGAACATATCTTTTATTCCAACGTTCAATTCAATACTCCCCTCTGCCAACGCGTTTCGCAGAGCTTTATCAAGGCTAGGGGCACTAAAAAACATTTAAAAATCAACCCATTAGGAGATAGGATGAGTATTAAGTCAAGCACTGTCCAAAATATCATATAATATAAACTGCAGTCAGCACAAACCTGCATAATTGAAGATATCCTAATTGTGTTGTCAAGCGGCTTCTGAAAAATGGCCGCGGCGTCTTTTTTCACTCACTATTATAGGGACCTCCCCTGACGTCATACCGAGAAGTTAATAGCTGAGGTCAACCTGCGCTAACCAATCCGATGTTTCATTTAATCCTTCCGGAGCCATGGAGTTCAACATGAACATCCATCTCAGTTCTTTAAGGTTCAGGTTTTTTTCAACATTTCCTCCCTCCCACCCTACAGTAATCATATCTAACACTCTCCATTTAAGATCATTTAAAGTATGACCACATAATTTCCAATGTCGTACTAATGGAGAGGATTCATTTCGAGTATGGACACGCGATTTGTGTTCAGTCAGTCTTAGCTTAATCGATCTGAGAGTGCGGCCTACATACAATTTGGGGCATGGGCATTGAATACAGTAAATAACCCGACTAAAGTTACAGTTGGTAATAAATCTAGAGTGGTAAGTAACACCAGTGGTGGGATGATTCCATATCTCCCCAGAAATTGTAAAAGGGCACCACTGACATTGACCGCATGGGAGATGGCGACCTACTATCTTTGGAGTCGGATTTCTGATAATGTTGTGGCAAACGTGATCGCCAATATTTTTTTGCCTTCTGTAAGAACAAATGGGATGATCTACCAAAGAGGGAACAGCAAGTTTAGCAACATGCCAATGTTTTTTAATGAAGTAAGATATTTTCGGAGCTAAAGTGGAGTATTTTTGAATAAACGTGATGTTATCATCAGTATCAGGTAAGTTATTATTCTCCTGCAGCAACCACTCGCGGTGGGCATATTTAGCCCTTATATATGCTCGTTTTACAACATCATGAGGATAACCCCGCTGATAAAAATTCCTCTTCATGATTTTGGCTTGAATACGGAATTCTTCTAAGGAATAGCAAATCCTCTGTAATCGTAAAAATTGACTTATGGGAAGGCTCCGTTTCAGACCAATAGGATGAAAACTGTGAAAGCGGAGCAAGCTATTCCGATCCGTGCTTTTCCGGTAAAGAGTAGTAAGCAATTTCCCATGATCTTTAATAATTCTGATGTCTAGAAAGGCCAATTCATGAAGATCACTCGTGGCAGTAAATTGAATATTAACATCCAAAGTATTCAATTCTCTCACAAAGTTCTGAAAATTAGCTTCAGTAGATGACCATATACAAAAAATGTCGTCAAGGTATCGCTTCCAAATGATTACATGGTCAAACAAAGGCATGTGATATATCTTTTCCTCCTCCAATTTGGACATAAAAAGAGTCGCCACCGAAGGGGCAAGGGATGCCCCCATGGCAATGCCATGACACTGTAAATAAAATTTCTCATGAAACCAAAAATAGCTCTTGGTCAAAACTAAAGTTGCCATTTCCATCAAAGTGTCCAAAGATAAACAGGGGCGAATCGTCTGTCTGCTAAAAATTTCTTTCAATAAGGTGAGGGCTTGGTCTACGGGAATCATCGTGTATAAGGCAGTCACGTCAAAGGACACCAACAATGGCTGTTGGTGTTCTTTGACGTGACTGCTTTATACACGATGATTCCCGTAGACCAAGCCCTCACCTTATTGAAAGAAATATCTTACATCATTAAAAAACATTGGCATGTTGCTAAACTTGCTGTTCCCTCTTTGGTAATGGCTGTTGGTGTCCTTTGACGTGACTGCTTTATACACGATGATTCCCGTAGACCAAGCCCACACCTTATTGAAAGAAATTTTTAGCAGACAGACGATTCGCCCCTGTTTATCTTTGGACACTTTGATGGAAATGGCAACTTTAGTTTTGACTAAGAGCTATTTTTGGTTTCATGAGAAATTTTATTTACAGTGTCATGGCATTGCCATGGGGGCATCCCTTGCCCCTTCGGTGGCGACTCTTTTTATGTCCAAATTGGAGGAGGAAAAGATATATCACATGCCTTTGTTTGACCATGTAATCGTTTGGAAGCGATACCTTGACGACATTTTTTGTATATGGTCATCTACTGAAGCTAATTTTCAGAACTTTGTGAGAGAATTGAATACTTTGGATGTTAATATTCAATTTACTGCCACGAGTGATCTTCATGAATTGGCCTTTCTAGACATCAGAATTACTAAAGATCATGGGAAATTGCTTACTACTCTTTACCGGAAAAGCACGGATCGGAATAGCTTGCTCCGCTTTCACAGTTTTCATCCTATTGGTCTGAAACGGAGCCTTCCCATAAGTCAATTTTTACTATTACAGAGGATTTGCTATTCCTTAGAAGAATTCCGTATTCAAGCCAAAATCATGAAGAGGAATTTTTATCAGCGGGGGTTATCCTCATGATGTTGTAAAACGAGCATATATAAGGGCTAAATATGCCCACCGCGAGTGGTTGCTGCAGGAGAATAATAACTTACCTGATACTGATGATAACATCACGTTTATTCAAAAATACTCCACTTTAGCTCCGAAAATATCTTACATCATTAAAAAACATTGGCATGTTGCTAAACTTGCTGTTCCCTCTTTGGTAGATCATCCCATTTGTTCTTACAGAAGGCAAAAAAATATTGGCGATCACGTTTGCCACAACATTATCAGAAATCCGACTCCAAAGATAGTAGGTCGCCATCTCCCATGCGGTCAATGTCAGTGGTGCCCTTTTACAATTTCTGGGGAGATATGGAATCATCCCACCACTGGTGTTACTTACCACTCTAGATTTATTACCAACTGTAACTCTAGTCGGGTTATTTACTGTATTCAATGCCCATGCCGATAAAAATTATTTAAAAAATTTTGTTTATAAAAAAAAGTATTACATTATAATGATTGGGGATGTATGAAGAATTGACAGACCGTTGAAGCGCTCTCACTTAGACTGGTCATATCTGACACCCCATTTCGTACTCACTAGAAGTGTAATTATAACACTGGAAGTGGCATTAAGCAGCATATAGAACCTACAGAGGCGCAATTCACATCAAAACTAGGTGCCAGAAATGTAGTCCTGGAAAACCCTAGCCTACATTTCAGGTACCTAACTTTGCTTGAGGCAAAATTCATTAGAACATAAAAAATGCCGCTGCTGAGTCAGACCAGAGGTCCATCGTGCCCAGCAGTCCGCTCCCGCGGCGGCCCTTAGGTCAAAGACCAGTGCCCTAACTGAGACTAGCCTTACCTGCATCCATTCTGGTTCAGCAGGAACTTATCTATCTTTGGCTTGAATCCCTGGAGGGTGTTTTCCTTTATAACATCTGGCACCATCGCATGATTGACATATGATCAGCAGCCACTTTTAATGACACTGGTTAGAGAATCTGGGCCTATATGAAATATTATGCATGCCAATTTGAAAGAAACACGGGCTTTTTCTAGCAACCAATGCAATATATGATAGCTTTCTGATATATTATCGTATTTTATCAGCCTATAAATTAGACTCAGAACAATGTTTTGAATCATCTGTAGCTTAATAAATAGCAAGGAATTTAAAACTACATAGGAATGAATTGCAATAATCTATGTCCATTGTCCCGTCATGTATATGCCCTCTTATAATTATGCACAATGTAAGTTATACTCACCCGTATAGAATAGCGCTTAGGAACACTGCTGGTACTTTCACGGGTTAGTGTACATTCATGTTCCTAAGTGCTTGTTACCTAAACATTAAGGCCCGGATTCTCAAAACGATGCCATTTGGAAGACACTGATTGGTGCCAAAGTAATGTGTTTTTATTGGCCATTAAGAGTGTGGTAATTGACTGCACCATTAAAAACGAATTAAAAATTAATTAAGAAACTAAAGTAGGCGCTACGATACACCTACAAAAATAGGCACTTGAATTGCGTCTATGCCGATGCTTACCGGCGCAAAACATCAAAAAAAGGCATGGATATGGGCAGGGTTGATATTTGGCACCTCTAAGTGTGGTACTACATCGAAGATAGGCACCGGAAATGTAGGCCTGTAAAACCCTGGCCTACATATTCAGAGCCTATCTTTGACACAGACTGTGATTCTCAAAATGACGCCATAGTTTGAGTGACATGAGACCAGTGCCGTTTTTTTCAGGCGCTGGCCAATTCCGGCATCGTTTTGAGAATCCAGGCTTAACTCGAGCAAGGGGCAAGTAAATGTGGGTGCCTAGTTAATAAAATTGTGGAGCCTCATTTGCATAGGTCAGTGAGGATTAAAAAAAAAAAAGCAGGGTCATATACAAAAACCCCCCCCGACTGCTGCTGATCAAAATTTAATTGTAGTGTCTAAAACATAAAAGCATAAATCAGAATTGATTATGAGACATAGCATTGTAAACTGGCTGCGTCATTACTGGCTGAACCATATACCACATTGTATAAAGAGTTGTGCAGGTCTCTTTTTTCTCAGAATTTCAGTAGCCTGTTTTCTCATCCAAAGAAGGAAAATATATTTCAAGATTAGTCACTTCTGATGTTAATCAGGGAAAGTGATAGTCATAACAGAGGACTTTGAACTGATTTTCTGATTGATCTGGAGCCAACCCCCTGCTTTTTCTCAAAGAATCAGCAAATTCACAACATCTTCTGATGAGCACCACATGCCTGACTCATTTTTCGTCTTGCTTTTTTGCCTTTTCAGAAATTGAAGGCCCATTTACCAAAACTGCGACAATCTCGAGATGCCCCGCAGAAATGCAGCTGTCCACCAGGTAGGTTAACTTTGAGGTGCAGCATGATGCCGGAATTTACTGATGAATCCTGAGACTGTACACCCCAAAAGTATATAAATTTTCAACGCTGACAAATAACATAAGCGTGTCATATAGTGGAATCAATGGCCATTCAAATGCCTCTGTTCCTCTGTAAGTAAAGAACTTTATTAACATACAAGATTCTCATGAGTTAATCCTTGAGCTGCAATCATTTGAAGAGAGCAAATATGGAAAGCATTTCATTATTTTCTAATCTAGTCTTTGGCTTACATACTGGGTCATCTCCTGATGAAGCTCGACTCGGTTCACAAGTTTTTAAGACCAGAGTACAGTATATAGTAAAATATAAACCTAATATAAGGCTGAAAACTGCTATATTTTTTTTCTAAGTCACTTCATCTTCATTCATATTAATTAGGGTTACCAGATTTTTTCATGGAAAAAGACATCATGTGGTCCCACCCCATTCTGTCCTAGCTCCACCTATGCCGCCTCCGCCTCTGCCTCCAATGCCATTAAAAACTCATTTAAATCAATTTTTTAAACTGATAATTAAGGTTCTGTGCAGATTACATTACATTACATTAGGGATTTATATTCCGCCATTACCTTGCAGTTCAAGGAGGATTACAAATCGTTTGTCCGGAGACTAGAAGTATTTAGGGAATAGTTTGTACATTTCTTAGAGTTGTTAAGGATTACATCTGAGTTGACATGATATTAGAAGTTCATATGTAGTAGTTGCAGGTGATGCAGGTGTTAGTTCGGTTTTATGTGTTATATGAATAGAAGGGTTTTTATTTCTTTTTGAAGGTTTTATAGTCTGTGGTCATGGTCAATGGGTTGTAGAGTTGTGTGTCGAGTTTTGCAGCTTGAGTGGCTAGAAGGTTGTCGTACAGTTTTTTTCTTTTGACGTTTTTGATTGTAGGGTGTATGAATGGTGCGTGGGTTCTCCTATGTCTGGTTGAGATGGATTGAACTAGTCAATTGTTCCAATAGGTTGGGATGTCTCCGTTTATTGCTTTAAATATTAGGCAGTAAAATTGGAAGTGTATTCTCGCTTGTATTGGGAGCCAATGTGAGTCGTGGTATGCCTCTGTGATGTGGTCGAATTTCTTCAGTGAGTAGACCAGTCTTAGGGCTGTGTTTTGTATTGTTTGTAATTGTTTTATCATGGTTGCTGTGCATAGGAGATATAATATGTTGCAGTAGTCTATTAGATCTAGGATTAGGGATTGTACCAAGAGTTGGAATTGTTTTCTATCCAAGAATTTTCTGATTTGCCTCAGGTTTCTCATGACTGCGAATTATTTTTTTTATTGTATTGTTGATTTGTGGCTGCAATGTACAGCCTCTATCTATTAGCACTCCCAGGAGTTTTAAAGTGGGTTGGATGTCGTATGTTGTAGAATTTATGACAAGGCTTGTTACGGATGGGGTTTTGTTATTTTCAAGCAGGATGAAGTTTGTTTTGACCGGATTTAGTTTTAGTTTGTGGGCTTTCATCCAAGTTGCTATTGTTTCAAGTGTTCAGATATGCGTGCAATGCCTAACAACACCTAAGAGGCACCCTCTGACGCCTACCTCTAAGAGTAGGCATGGTTAGGGGTGGTGAATAGTTATGGTAAACTTAGGCATTGCTAGGCATACAAGTTAGGCACTGGTAAATTAGGCCCGATATATCCTGACCTAATATACTGGCGCCTACCTCTATGACACCCCATACCCCCCCCCCCCCGTAACTGCTCGCATCTAGGTTTACATATGCCATTGCTGAATTGCTCCTTATGCATCACTGACCAGAATTCTGCCATTTCCACACATTCCTCCACCTAAAACCAGGCAGAAAGCATGCAAATAGCATATTTTCATCATGTATATACATATGTTGATAAATAGTGTCTCAGGGTAGGCCCTGTGACTGAGCAGGGTAGTGAAAGGACGCCTATGCCTAGGGCTAGGTTGGGGGAAAATACTCTCCCAAAGAGATAAAACACTACCCACACCAACCCCTCAGCCCAGAACTACAGCCAGACAGGGAAGGTTCAGTGAAGAGCAGAGAAGTACCTATTTGTTTTCGCTGGAGGTAGAGAAGGGAGAACAATGGGTAAGGGGAACTAATAGTACTCAGGATATTGTTCCTAGGGGAAGGATGCCCCACACATCTCCTAATCTTCATGGGGGACACAATTCCAGGCAACACCAGGAACATTCCAGCCCTGTTGCTCATTATCCTGAGGCTTATAGGGACCAGCAGCAGTGCTCAGAGGGGAGGTAGCCACTAACCAACCCACACTGGAGAGGAGACAGAAAGGAGACAGGAGACAGGAGACCAGTTCCAAGAGCATGCAGTAGCACACCTCAGCCTAACCCCCAGGTCAGAGCTAACTTTATGGAAGCTGAACTGTTAGATGAATGCATGAGGGAAGCTTCAGATAGTGAAGACTTTTTTTTAGACCAGGAAGAATCCATGGACTTTAAAGAGGGAGATGTTGATGCTGACCAGTGGGCTATGGAAACCGATGGGGTTTAAAGGAAGTTAGGCTGAGACTGGTTGTGCTAATTAATGGGCTGGCTGTCTCTGTAACCTTAAGGAAAAAGAAAGGTTACTGAAAGCCTTAGCAGCTTGTGAGGGTTCCTAGCATTCCTTTTGGGCAAGAACCACAGAGTCTCTAGGCTGTGGCAAAATAGCACTGCACAGCCTTGGCAGTAGTTCGGAGACCTTTTTCCTTTTGGTGTTTTCCCATAGACTGGATTGTGGGTCCTAGTTGGGAGGGACCACAACCAGCGGTCATTGTGGGAGGAGTTCCCTTCTGCCCTGAGTTCTGCATCCAAGGAGTTCAGAGATGGATCCAGTCTAAAGCTGCCAGGAGTGTTTGCCAGCAAGAGACTATATCCAACTGCAAGAAAGTATTTTGAAAGTAGTTTGGGAATCTATGGACTATTGTACTGAGAAGAAGAGTTATTTTTGGACTATAACTGGGAAATACAAGGTTTTTTTTGTTTTTTGAACTGGGAATGCAATTGTGGGTTTGGAAGCTGAAGTTCCTATGGGAATAAAATAATTTTGTGTTGGAAGCAAAACTGGGTGTTTTTACTTGATCCACCAACTCCAATTAGTACTGATAATCTGCTCGGTCAGCACCGTGGGCTCTGGGCTCTTTCGGCCACTTCTGCTTGGGCTTGGCCTGGTGATACATGGTGACAATATGTACATAATTAACCAGCATATTGGCTAAGAACTAACCTGTAAATACGTACATATGTGCCACATTGTATTGTTTACAGGTGGGCATAGGTGGAGTGTGGGAGGGTACACAGATATGCACAGATTTTAATAATACTATAATCTCTGCACGTATTTTCCTGATCTAGGTGCATGTATTTATATTATTTCTATGATTGGTGTGTTAAGAACTTGGACACATTCTTGGCATGTTATACTAGTATTTAAAAAAAAAAAAAAAAAAAAACTAGGTGCCTAGTCTCCTTTATAAAAGAGGCTCTAAGTAGGTGCATTATACACACCTAAAAGTAGGCGCCCATTTAAAAAAATTACCCTCTGTACTGTATGAAAAATCATATTAACATATGTTGGCACATTAGTACATCTAGCTCTAGGGCTGACCTGAGACAATGGAAAGTGAAGTGACTTTCCCAAGGTCACAAGATGCATCAGAGGGATGAGTTAAATGTTGATAAGACCCCATACCCTTCAGTGGTGGGAAAAGCTTCGTTGTTGGCACACACTTAAATGCACAAGGAATGAAAATCATTGGATGGGGGTAAGGATGTGTGGATCCCAATCCCATGGAACAATTTAGTCTGCAGTTCATATTTTAGTAATCACTAGGGATCCTGGCAGGTACTTGTGACCTGGATTGGCCTCACTATTGGAGACAAAGTACTGGGCTTGATGGATCTGTGGTCGTATGACCCAATATGGTAGTTCTATTCAATCCAGTTCTTGTCTGCTGTGAAGCTCACTTTCCTCCAGCAGAGTGGCAAGCAAAGATATTTATTCTGAATATTCCTTCTTGTGGCTGTTCTGAGTGACCAAGAACTGGAAGTAGATTTAGAGTCTCCATGCTTGTAAACCAAGAGCTCAGCAAAACAGCCTGCAGAACTCTTCAAGTAACACTAGGTTACATCCTCCAGATGTTTTGCTAGTGTGGTACAGACCTGATCTGCCAAAAAAGAGGCGGAAATAGGAAAATAATCATTCCTGTCCAAAAGTTATCCATTCTGTAAGAGGAGAGGCTGGAGGTATTCCAGAAGTGAGGCCCAAATTTGTGGGGGTATTCAGCCATGATCTGGATTAATTTATCTGTCTAGGGGGACTGCACAAACAGCTGTCCTGCCTTTAAACCAAAGTTATTCATTTAAGTTTAGGACCATCTATTCAACAGTCCTAGTTCTAAAGGACCACTGAATATCTAGTGTAAAGATCAGCACATAAATCATGCACCTATCTTTATGTAGTGATTGTGTCTTTGAGTTGACTTTAATATTGTTTTCATTTTTTTTATCTGGAATGAATTTCACAGGTGTCTCTGGGTAAAATGCAGATTTGTTGATCCGTTGAATGTAGATCTGTCAGAGATGTCAATGAGACTTCCTCCCCTCCCTTTCCTTGATTGCTTAGGAACTACGGAAGGTTCTTCCAACCATCTGGAGTCATGTAAATAATGACACCACTTAGAGAGTATTCACAGTGCTCTGATTTCACCTGTTCCTGGTTACTCATTCCATCCAGCCTGCAGCTTCCTATTGAGACATAGCCGCAATTCCAAGAGTGCACAGACCAGTCTCTATGTTGTTCCTTAATTGGAGACGGGAGAGGGCATACTTCTGTAGCAAGTGGCACCTGTTGGCCATTATTAACTTCTTCAAGGACAGAAAGATTATTTTGAAAATTCCTCCCCAATTGGCCAGGGACCTTCGGGATGATTCTATTCCTCATACAAACCCAGGGGGGCTGAGTGATCAGCTATGCTGAATCCATACTGCTGTTCAGCTGAGTTCTAGCTGGTGGGATAAGCCCTCAAAACATGAGTGGTTTCAGAGTGAAGAATAACAAATTGGAAACACTAACATGCCTGGTAAAAAGCACAGATTACTAGGATCACTGTGACTGTTGAAATTTTGCTCTTTTTCTATTTAATTTGCCACAGGTCTTCAGTATATGGCTCATTCTGTATCTGTATATACATACAATATAGAGTGATTTCTTTTTTTAATTATGGGAACTAAATTATTAATTAACTAGTATTTAAACCCGTTACATTAACCAGTGCTAGAATAGATGTGCCTGTCTGTCTTTCTGTCTGTCTCTCTCCTTGGCCGCTGCCTGTCTGTCTGTCTTTTTTTTATGTCTCTCTCTCGCTCTCTCCTTGGCCGCTGTCTGTCTTTCTTTCTTTATTTTTGACTCTCTCCTTGGCCGCTATCTGTCTGTTTGTCTTTTTTTCTGTCTCTCTCCTTGGCCGCTGTCTGTCTTTCTTTCTTTCTTTCTATCTCTCTCCTTGGCCGCTATCTGTCTGTCTGTCTTTTTTTCTGTCTGTCTGTCTCTCTCTCCTTGGCCGCTGTCTTTCTTTCTATCTCTCTCCTTGGCTGCTGTCTGTCTGTTTCTTGTGCCCCTTCTCCCACCTACCTGTCTTTCTGTGTGTCTGTCTTTATTTCTATCTGTCTGTCTATCTCCATGCCCCCTGCCTGTCTTTTTCTCATGGCCTTTCTCCCACGTACCTTTTTTTTTTTGAGTGCAAAGGGCAACTGGCGCACAGAAACCGCTGCTGTCTCCAGCTGTAGGAAGTGTAGGAAAATGCCGCATGTGCTGAAAACCGCCACTCGCGCACGCACCGCTACTATCATGTCTCTGCCTACTTTGCCATGGAGCTACGGATCACGGAGATAGAAGTGCATTGCGCGCTTAGGGTTTTATTATTATTGATGATAGAATGCTGCCTTTTAAAGTTATGACACCAAATTTAATTATAATGGCAGTTACTGGGAGGCATTGGTCCGCAGCTCTGGAATCAGTTACTGTGTGAAATTAGGGATATTGAATGCTATCTTGCTTTTAGAAAGACAGTTAAAAGTTATCTTTTCTTACTATACTTACCCTATAAGTAGGTGTATTCATCTTGATTGTACTGTTTATGTCATGTTGATCTTTGAATGACTGGTAATATCCTATCTAAGCACCAAAGTCTGAATCTTCAATGGCATGCACCAAGCACCACCAACAGATCCTGAAATAAGGCCACAGATAATGAAGCAAACTACAATGCACTAGTCAGTACGGGCTTGATTTTCCCTCATGATGACCAATAGCCTCAGGCAGGTATTTATTGAGTGATAAACACTTAGACAAAAGTCTAAATAAATCCTGCCCCGTACATCATCGTGCCTTTATAAATTATATGTTAGTGAACTGGTGGAAAAATCAAGTGCTTGAGCAAAACCAAAGGAGAGACAGAAGGAGCCAAAATAAGAAACAGGGAAGAAGAATCAACCCTCCAAAAAACACCCCACACTACCTAAATAAAAAGAAAAGAAAAAAGTCAAAAAGTCTATCAGTCAAACAACACTGGAACAAATGAATAAATAGAATGAGATCACAAAATAGTCCATAGTCCACATTACAGTCACGTTCCAAATACCAGTAGTGAAAAGCAATCAGTGGAACTTTATGTAGAATATCCTTCCTTAGTGAAAATGAATATGAAAGGGTGTCCAAAGTAACAAAAGCAAATAGTGAAAAACAATATCAAAAATTAAAGGCAGAAAACCATCCGTGAACAAAACTTAATACTAAAAGAGACACTGTAACTTCCAGCTGAATCGACCACTTGTGGGATGATTCAGTGATGGTAAAATAAAACGTGGGGTAGAACCAATCCACCTCACAGAACCAGTAAAAATTAAGATACTTAGCTTAAACAGCTGGAGTTGAACAGTCAATGCGGATACTCGTCCGCATTGTATCTCCACTCCCCGCCTTCCTCCCGGCATCCCGGCCTTACCTGGTGGTCTAGCAGGCTTTTGGAGCAGGAGCGATCTTTCTACACTCCTGCCCCATGTATATCACCAATAGGAAATGACTGCCGTGAGTTCCCGTAGTGCGGGAGCTCACGGCAGCCATTTCCTTTTGGCGATCTATACGGGGCAGAAGTGTAGGAAGCTGGCTCCTGCTCCGAAAGCCTGCTAGACCACCAGATAAGGCCGGGATGCCGGGAGGAAGGCGGGAGAGAGGCAGGAACCTGATAAAATATGGGTTCCCCCCCCAAAAAAAAAAAATAATTGCAAATTGTGAAACTGCAAGTGTGGAAACTGCGAATGGGGAGGGGGAAGTGTATGCCTTTCATATAGGCATTTATTCTATAATGGAAAATAGGCACTTTCCTTCCTTTATAGGTGAAATATGCACCTGTAATTTAGGCATGAGCACTTAAGCTTGCCTTAAAGCTGGTGTAGGTGCTCGCACCTAACTGCTGAAGAACTATGCCAAACTTACAGTATTCTACGGGTTACACTTGTAAGTGCGAGTCCCACCCAATGCTCCCTGTAAGGGTTGGCCAGATGCATGCACATTTTTCCTCACGTGAGCGACAAGTTCTAAAAAAAAAAAATAAATAAATTTGTGTGACAAAAAGGTCTAAAAACCAACAATTTTCCAGATTTGCAAGTATTTTTGTGAGCGGCCATGTAAAATCTGCGAGCAACGCTCCTAAAATGTATGAGCTTACAGGGAGCATAGATCTAAGGGTTCCTTTTATCAAGCTGCGCCAGTGTGCGTTAAACTGCCGGCAATGCTAGCCGCTACCGCCTCCCTTGAGCAGGCGGTAGTTTTTTGGCCAGGGCGGAGGTTAGCACATGATGAAACATGTGCGGCTTGATAAAAGGAGCCCTAAGTATTTCCAGCTGAACATGTCCACCATCATTCCCTCTGTGTCACTGTCCCTCTCCCTCCCCCATGTTCAACTCTTTGTTCCCATCACCCCTATGTGTTCCTGTCCCTTCTCATAGCTCCCTCTCTTTCCGTTCTCCTGCACCAG
Organism: Geotrypetes seraphini; assembly: GCF_902459505.1. Lineage (NCBI taxonomy): Eukaryota > Metazoa > Chordata > Amphibia > Gymnophiona > Dermophiidae > Geotrypetes > Geotrypetes seraphini. The sequence continues at coordinate 184,464,434 of NC_047087.1, forward strand.
CATGTTCTAATTCTGCTCAGTTCATAAATTAGAATAACGAGACATCTGAGAATAGGGTTTGGGGCACAGGAGTGCTGCAAGGGTTCATTACTTTCTCCTGTGCTTTTTAACATCTGTCTGCTACCATTGGCTAATCTTCTCGATAGCTGAAAGTTAAGGTTTCATCTTTTTGCAGAAGATAATCAATTATTCGCTTTCATGAAAAAAGATCAAGTTCAAGTGATGTCTGATTTAAAAAGCAAATTAAGTTTATTGGCTGAATGGTTAAATGAGCATGATTTGTCTTACAGTGTAGAGAAATGAGCTGTGCTTTGGCTGTCTCATAAAAATAATCCTTCATCTGTTCAACTAATGTTGTAGGGAATGCCTATTCCTCTTAAGGAAGAAATTGTCACCTTAGGTTTCCACTGTGACAACTCATTGAAATTTGATAAACAAATCGGTCTTGTGTGAAATCCTGGTACTTTCAATTGAGATTGATTCAGCAGCTGAAGTCTCTTCTTTGTAAGGAAAATTTAATCAGGCTGGTCCGCAGTGGCATACCTAGCATATGTGACACCCAGGGCCCATCATTTTTTGACACCCCCCCACCCATCTGTATGAAAAGCATGATTTTTAGTAACAATCCATACGTCACATATGAATACCTAGGAAAAGGCAGCATCTTACATACTGCAGTGAGCAGTACATCAATAAACCTATTGTAAAATTAAACAAGCCAGACTAGTACAGATTAATCCTACACAGTCAATCCTAACAGAAAACCATGTCTTTTTGAACACACAGAACACAGAAAACACCTAGTATGTAATCACAAATTAACCCCTCCTCCTTTTACAAAACTGTAGTGTAGTTTTTAGCCACGATGGTAACAGCTCAGATGCCAATGCTAAAAAACGCTCTACAGTTTTGTAAATGGGGAGATAGAATAAAAATACATAAACAAAGATTAAACTGAAACACCAAGAAGCTGGACTCTGCATACAATGCAACATCACAGAAACAGCGATGCATCTCACCTAAAACAAAAAATAAATATATAAATAGAATTTTTTTTTCTACCTTGTCTTCTCTGGTTTCTGCTTTCCTCATCTTTTTGGCACTCTCTTCCTTTCATCAACTGTCTACCCTCTCGCTGCCCCTTCTATATGGCATCTTCTCTCTTTCTATTCCCCTTCCAGAAACTTTATGCCTCCCCCTTCCATCTCTCCCATCACCCCCATTGGTCTGGCATCCATCTTCTTCCCTTCCCTCCTCCAGTGGTCTGGCATCTCTCTCCTCTCCTCTTCTTCCCTCTCCCACATCCCCATGGTCTGGCATTTCACTCTCTCCTTTCCCATCCCCCCCCCACTTCCATCAGCATCTGCCCCCTTTCTCTCCCTCCAACCCAATTCCATGCAGTATCCTTCTCCCTTATGTCTCTTTTCCCACAATTCCATCAGCATCTGCCTCTTTCTCTCCCTCCACCATGCTTCTATACCACCCTGACCCCCTTTCTCACCCTTCACCACCCTACTATGCTCCTTTTTTTCTCCATCCCAAATCAGCAAGGCGCGATGACTGCTTCTGCACCGGCTGGGTCGGCAGATGCAGGGAGTTATGGCTAGATCCCGCAATGACCGTGGCTGCCAGCCCCCCCCCCCCCAACATCACTTACCTCTTCCAGAACAGAGGCGGTAGATGGCGCAGTCATCGTGGGACCTTCGTTCACTTCAGCACGGCTGCCAACTCTAGGTTCCGGATAGAGAATGACACGGGGGAAAAATCTGTCCCCGTCACTGCACCATCCCCAGCCACTGTCCCCTTCACTGCCCCGTCACCATCACCGCCATCCCATTAACCGCCCCGTCACCGTCACTGGCATCCCATTCACCGCCCCGTCACCATCCCCGCAGCATCCATACAAGCCTCAGTATTGCAATATTTAGCTTATTCCTTCCTTATAAATCAAAGTTTTGGCTGCTGCACTGGAGAAAGATGTTCAGCTGGCAGAGCTTTGTTTGTAAATTTTTATCAATACAACTAATATACTACTTTATCCTGAAGCAAAAAATAAGAAAAAGAAATATAATTTTTTTTCCTACCTTTGTTGTCTGGTTTCTGCTTTCCTCATCTTCTCATTCAATTCCTTCCATCCACTGTCTCTCTTCTCTCTGTGTCTTCCATTTCTGTTACTGTGCCTCTCCCTTTCTCTCCCCTTCCAAATTGGTCTGGCACCTTTTTTCCCTCCACTCCCCCCATAGTCTGGCATCTCTGTTTTCTTCACTGCCAGCATCTTCTCCCCACTCTCTCTTCCCCATTTACCTTCAGCGTCTTCTCCCACTCTGTCTTCCCCATGTCCTTTCAACATCCTTCTTCCTACTCTGTTTTCCCCATGTCCTTTCAGCGCCCTTCTCCCCCCCTGTAATCTTCATGTGCTTTCAATGTCCTTCTCCCCACTTTGTCTTCCCCATGTTCTTTCAGCATCCTTCTCCCCCCTCTATCTTCCCCATGTCCTTTCAGCGTCCTTCTCCCCCCCTCTGTCTTCCCCATGTCCTTTCAGCGTCCTTCTCCCCCCCTCTGTCTTCCCCATGTCCTTTCAGCGTCCTTCTCCCCCCCTCTGTCTTCCCCATGTCCTTTCAGCGTCCTTCTCCCCCACTCTGTCTTCCCCATGTCCTTTCAGCGTCCTTCTCCCCCCTTTGTCTTCCCCATGTCCTTTCAGCATCCTTCTCCCCTCTCTGTCTTCCCCATGTCCTTTCAGCATCCTTCTCCCCCCCTTGTCTTCCCCATGTCCTTTCAGCATCCTTCTCCCTCCCCCTCCGTCATCCTCATGTGCTTTCAACGTCCTTCTCCCCACTTTGTCTTCCCCATGTCCTTTCAGCATCCTTCTCCCCCTCTGTCTTCCCCATGTCCTTTCAGCATCCTTCTCCCCCCTCTGTCTTCCCCATGTCCTTTCAGCGTCCTTCTCCCCCCTCTGTCTTCCCCATGTCCTTTCAGTGTCCTTCTCTCCCCTTTTGTCTTCCCCATGTGCTTTCAGCGTCCTTCTCCCCACTCTGTTTTATCCATTTCCCTTCAGTGTCTTTTCCTCTCCACCCCACATTTCCTCCTCCCTGCCCCTTACCTTCATGGCACTATCACCCCCCCCCCTTTCCCGACAACAGACCCGGTGCAACAAACCTACCTGCCCCTGACCTGTGACTGGCGATGTCTAAACTGCCTTCTTACAGCAGCCGGAGCGTTGTAGTTGCATATGGCTGCCGTAAAGGTCATCTTTGATGCAGCTTCCAGTTGCGTTAGAGATTACCTTTACGGCAGCCACACGCAACTACAACACTCTGGCTGCTGTAAGAAGGCGTCGTGGCCACGAAGGTTAGACGTCATGGCCACGAAGGTTAGACGTCATGGCCACGAAGGTAAGGGGCAAGGAGGGAGTAGGTAGTGCTTTAAACTCAGCGGCGGCAGTAAGGAGGGAGGGAGCGCGATATGTGACCGCGCGATATGTGACCGCGCGATATGTGACTGGGCGGTGAATGGCCTTGTCCCCGTAGCCATGATGGACACATTCTCTAATTCCGGATCCAGCCGGCTGTGCACCCCTTGGAGCGTGCACCCGTGGCAGACTCACCCCCCTCTCCCCCCGCCGCCCCTTGGTACGCCACTGCTGGTCCGTGCCTTTGTTACCAGTATACTGGACTATTGTAAGTCTCTTTATTTGGGTCTTACAAAGACTAGTCTGAAAAGATTTCAACTTGTTCAGAATACTGCAGCTTGTCTGGTAACTAACAGTAACAGATTTGATCATACTACTCTTGAAAGACTTACATTGGTTGCCTGCTTATGCTAGAATTACATTTCAACAGATGGTAATGAGTTTTTTTAAAGCCTTTTGCACGCAAGCACCACAGTATTTGACCGGCAGGCTGAACAAAATCATTGTCGTCTTTTGCGATCTTCACAACATTGTCTTTTCAGGTTATTACACTTATATCTACACATAACAGAAGTTAGTTACTTAGGCCCATGCCTATGGAATTCCTTGCCTTCTAATGTTCACAGTATTTGTGATTTATTCTGAGTTTCATAGACTTCTGAAACTTGGATTTTTGAGCAAGCTTGTGCTAAATTATTCTTATTCTGTTTGTTTTTTGGTTATATTTTTACGTGCTGCTTTGCCAATTTTTTTTAATCTTGTGAATTTTATATTTAATTTTTTATATTTTATGTTTTGTAAATTTTGTTTCAAGTTGATTTTGTTGAATTTGTATACTGTTTGAATTTGTATACTGATTTTGTTGAATTTGTATACGGTTAAAACTTTATTGTATTTATAAACCGCTTTAAAACTTCACTGTATTAAGCGGTATGTTAAGTAATTACAGTATATCAAATAAAATAAAATCTAAATCTCTCCCTCTCTCCTCTGTCCCCTCTCAATAGTCCAGCATCTCTTTCCTTCTCTGTGTCCCTATCTTTCTCTGTTTACCTTCCCAGCATCTCTCTCTCTCTCTTTTTCTCTCACGGCTCTAGTGTCTTTACCCCCCTTCTTTCCCATTGTCTCCTCTGATCTCTCTATTGTCTCCACTCCACTCTCTCACCCAGTCAGTTGCCACCTTTGTATTTACGAATCTGTTTCCTTCCCGTCCCCAGCATTTTCCCTCTCTCTATTCTGTCCCATTTTAGTAGCCTTCCTCTGAACCAACTCCATCCTGTTTATATCATTTTGAAGGTGCAGTCTCCAGAATTGTACACAGTATTCTAATTGAGGCCTCTCTAGAGACTTATACAGAGATATTATCTCCTCCTTTTTTCTGCTGGCCATTTATTTCCCTATACACCAGCAGTCTCAAACACGCGACCCATGGGCCTCATGCGGCTCCCCAGGGACTATTTTGTGGCCCGCGACTGCGGCTCGCCTAAAGCAGGGGTCCCCAATCTGCTTCCCTTCCCTTCTCACTGCCCTCCCTCAAGCCACCACAATTGGGGAACAGGCCAGCGCCGAGGTCTTAGCTCTCCCTGCTTATCTTCCCCAGCTCGGAGCCGACCAATTCTCGACACCCGACGTCAATTCTAACGTCAGGGAGGAAGTTCCGGACCAGCCAATTGCTGCCTGGCTGGCCCGGAATTTCCTCTCAGACGTTAGAATTGATGTCGGGTGGTGAGAATTGGTCGGCTCTGAGCTGGGGAAGATAAGCAGGGAGAGCTCGGCGCTGGCCTGTTCCCCAATTGCGGCGGTGGCGGCCTGTTCCCCAATGGTGGTGGCTTGGGGGAGGGCAGAGAGAAATAAAGAAAGAAAAGGGGGGACAGGGAGACAGAAAGAAAGAAGGGAGACGGGACACAGACAGAAAGGGGCATGGAAAGAGAAAGACAGAAAGAAAGGGGCATGGAGAAAGAAAAAGAGGAGGAGAGACTGGAAGCCCTGAATATGTATACCCTAGAGGAAAGGAGAGACAGGGGAGATATGATTCAGACGTTCAAATACTTAAAGGGTATTAACGTAGAACAAAATCTTTTCCAGAGAAAGGAAAATGGTAAAACCAGAGGACATAATTTGAGGTTGAGGGGTGGTAGATTCAGGGGCAATGTTAGGAAATTCTACTTTACGGAGAGGGTGGTGGATGCCTGGAATGCGCTCCCGAGAGAGGTGGTGGAGAGTAAAACTGTGACTGAGTTCAAAGAAGCGTGGGATGAACACAGAAGATTTAGAATCAGAAAATAATATTAAAGATTGAACTAGGCCAGTTACTGGGCAGACTTGTACGGTCTGTGTCTGTGTATGGCCGTTTGGAGGAGGATGGGCAGGGGAGGGCTTCAATGGCTGGGAGGGTGTAGATGGGCTGGAGTAAGTCTTAACAGAGATTTCGGCAGTTGGAAGCACAGTACCGGGTAAAGCTTTGGATTCTCGCCCAGAAATAGCTAAGAAGAAAAAAAAAAAAATTTTAATTGAATCAGGTTGGGCAGACTGGATGGACCATTCGGGTCTTTATCTGCCGTCATCTACTATGTTACTATGAGGGGGCAAGGAGAGAGAGAGAAAGAAAGAAGGGGGCAGGGTGAAAGAAATAAAAAGTTGGGGGAGGGAAATAGACAGATGCCAGACCAGGGGAAAGGAAGGAAGGAGGGAGGGAGGGGGAGAAAGGAAAGAAAGATGTCAGACCATGGAAATAGGGACGGAAGAAGAGAGAGATAGAAGGGAAGGTAAGACATGGAAACATAGATTTTGAAAAGAAAGCAGAAAAATTGAATATTAAGTTAATGCCAAAGATGGATGCAAGGCAGAAAGTGAAGAGGGGGAGAAAAACAGTCAAAGGACAAGAAGGCCCTGGAAACATAGTTAAAAGCACAGAAAAATAAAGTCACCAGCCAGCAAAGGTAGGGAAAATGATTTTATTTTCAATATAGTGATTGAAATGTGTCAGTTTTGAGAAAGGAAAGATATTAAACTTTAAATGTGAGGGCTGCAGAAAAAATGGTTAATGATAATTTTGCTTAAGGTAAAACTCTTTATAGTTTATAAATCTTTCCTTTAACTGTTAAAGGAAAGATTTAAAAACTATAAAGAGTTTTACCTCATGCAAAGTTGTCATTTCTTTAATAAGACATTAACTATTTTTTCTGCGGCCCTCCAAGTACCTACAAATCCAAAATGTGGCCCCACTAAAGGTTTGAGTTTGAGACCACTGCTATACACCCAAGCATTCATCTAATTTTTGACATCGCCTTTTCTATTTGTTTGGATCACCCCAAGTCCCACTCCTTTTTTGAGCACAAAAATACTTCACCTTCTAAACTCTACTGCTTCTTCAGGTTTTTGCCTGACCCTGCATTTTTTTTATAGCTTTAAATCTTAGCAGCCAAACTCTGGACCACTTTTCAAGCTTTGCTAGATCCCTCCTTATGTTATCCACTCCATCAGAGGTGTTTATGCTATTGCAGAATTTGGTGTTATCCTCAAAGAGGCAAACCTTACCAGACAGCCCTTCAGCATTATTGTTTACAAAAATCTTAATGGGACTTATAGCTATTCCACTCTGATGAAATTACTGCACGATCCAACCCACCAACACTGACCTGGCATTCTTCTTCCTGCCTTGTGCTCACCTTAGTTGTCTGTAGCAATTCTAACAGCCTCATTACCATCCATCTATGTAGAATATATACTTGTGTCTAACCCAGGAGTTTATACAGGATTAGCTTCTGTAGAAATGCTTTTTCTTCATCATGTACCCAGAAAACTGAGCGCAGACACATCAATCAAGTGCTTTCATGTGCAGTAGCTTTCTGCATTGATCTCAGAATTAGTCAGGTGCTCACTCTCTGCTGTGAATCTGTACCTCTGGCTAACAGTCACATAGATCAGAGTTTGACAAGGTGGCCGGGATTCTAAACTCTGAGTGGTGGACCAGAGGAAAATGAATAGCTCACCTCAATCTCCCACTGTCAAATAGAAGATTTCTGCCCATTAGAAAAGAAATGAATACTGGTCAGCTTTCCATCCAAAGTAAGATACTGTTCCTAATAATTAAAAAATGACTAATTAACATAAGGATAAGGAGAGCTCCAGAGACATGACTAGAAAAATAGTCCGGTGTACTGTATTAGAAGCATACATCTTTTACTAATAATAGCTGTTAGCAACTTTGTGACACTTAAATACATCCTTTGGTCTTTTTGTTTCACAAGGTACAGGAAACAGATGATATCTCTGCTTTGTTTTACAAGTGCAAGACGCTTGGGTCCTGCCCCAGGTGGGGAATTTCTTGTTTTCACTGTCCATTGATTAGAACAATTCAGAGAAGGGAAACGGCCAAGAATATAAACATTTACAGTTCTGTCAGAAGCATCTAGAGGCTAACATAGCCAGGCCTGCTAAAAGAGTTATTTTTGCATTTGATATAGTTCAGACTTTATAAAGTAAATGTCAGAAAAGAAAGATCCAAGTTTCCAAATTTATTCTGTGCTTGATATTCCGTCTATCAACTTTTACTTAGACAGTTTACATACTAAAAAATTTTAAAAAAGGAATAAATAAATAAATAAATAAATAAATATATATATATATATATATATATATATGTTCAACAGATAAGACATAAACGTACAGAAACAGGAGGCTCAAGGGTTAGGTAAGAGTAAAATACATTGAGATAAAATAATCAAAAAAGGGTGGCAAGAGAGCAAGGAGACGACAAAGGGTGGGGGTGATATCTTACTAGGGTCAACAAACTATGTGGGATGCTATCTTCTCTCATACTTTTATTGGCTGGACCTCATGTCACTATTGAACCAAATACTGGGATTTCATGTGAACTTCTGCTAATGGGTTCCCCTTCTAGTCAGGTGAAAGTAGAGGGTAAAATATATGAAAATCACTGGTTCAAACAAAATGTCCTTGGAAATTTTGGTGCTAAATATTCTACACATTATATTGAAGGCATGTTATCAACAGAAACATACACACAACACTTGTTTTCAAGAGTGTGTCTTATGGGGGCTGCGCATGTGCCCAGACCAATTTCTTCTATTATATATATAATAAAACCCTAGCCACGCATGCGCACTCCTACTTGCGTGTTCCGTGTTCCCTGTTCCATGTTCTGTAGTTCCTTGGCTGCAGGAGTGCGCATGCGTGAGTCCCCAGCCCCTACCTACACTCGCAAGACTGGCCGCCAGCGCTGGACTCCCTGCTCTCCACAGGATCGGTAATTCAGTTCTCCTGACGTCTTGCCTCCCCCCCCCCCCCCTTTCTGCGGTCCCGACTCCAACCCTGCTGACTCCAGCAGCCTGCAGTACTCTGCACACGCTGCTTCGGGGCCTTCTACTGCCCTGATTTACTCTGGCATGTCCCTGATGACATCATCAGAGATGCGGCAGAGAAAACCAGGGCAGTAGAAGGCCCCGAAGCAGCGTGTGTACAATGCTGCAGACGCTGCTGGAGTCGGCAGGTTTGTTGGGACCGCGGGAAGGGAAGGGAAGGCAGGGGGGTGACGGCAATGGACTAAAGAAGCTGGCTAGACTGCAAGAAGGGAAAGGGGGGTAGGGGAAACGCTGCTGCTGCATAGGGAAGTGGTATGGAGGAAGGGAAATGGAGGGGGAGGGAATGCTGCTGTGGCTGCTGCACAGGGAAGTGGGGGGAGAGAAATGCTGCTGCATAGGAGGCAGGGAGAGAGACAGACAGATAGATAGAAAGAAAGACAGACAGCGGGAGGAAGGGAGACAGAAAGAAAAGAAGAAAGGCACAGGGGCAGGGAGAGACAGAAAGACAGACAGACAAAGGGGGCCAGGGAGAGAGACAGACAGAAGAAAGACAGCGGGAGGGAGAGAGAGACAGAAATAAAGAAAGACAGACAGACATATATTCTAGCACCCGTTAATGTAATGGGCTAAAATACTAGTGTATATATATATTACATATTACAATGTAGTGTATATATATATTACAATGAGTGCTTCCCGTTTTTATGCTTACTGACTACAATATAAACAAATTGATTATGCCTTCCTCACAACCATTTGTTCCCTGCCACAGGAGTTCAACCAGTGCCTACCAGCTGCTACCTCTCTTCCTCCAGTATCTCTCTGTGCTTTCCTTCCACCATCTAGCATCCAACCATTCTCTTTTTGCTTTCCCCCCATTCATGGCACCTCTGGGCTTCTTCATTTCTCTTGGAAGGATGAGCTTTGCCAGTTTTTCCAGACCATTTCTTCTCCTCAGCCGCTGGTGGGATATGTCAGCGTCCACAGACTATCCACTTCCAAAATTAAAAACCATTTCAAATTTGTAGAAACAAGAATCCATTGATTCTGCTCTTATATACAAAATCTGCTGCACCAGTCTACAAGAGCAATATGCATCTTTAAAGCATAGATATTCCACAATGTATCAAAGATAGCACATATAAAGGAGGAATTTTTTTTCAGCCAGTGGCAATACCCCATTTATTTATTTAAACATTTTCTCAACCGCCTATTCCTAGGTGGCTTTACAAGTAGTACCGTACATAAAATAAAACAGACAGGACTTATACAAACATCAAAGATTACAGATCATTCAATGTAAACAATTGGTTCACAGTTCTACACAATACATTAATCCTGAAATGAGAATTAGGCAGAAAACATCTTTCATTGGAATGCTTCTATAAAACGTGTAGTTTTGAGCATTTTCTTAAACTGCTGAATATCAGACAGAGCTCTTTGCTGTCCAGTTAATTTGTTCCAAAGCATTACTCCTATGATGGAGATAGCAGAAGCTCTCGTATTCTCATAACGCACTTTTGAGAAGTCCATCAATGACAATCGTATCGCATCTTCAGACCACAAAGTTCTGAATGGTCAATAGATTGCAATAACTTGCAATAAATACCAAGGAATCCCATGGTAGATGACTTTGAACACCAATGATAGTGTCTTAAGCGTACAGGCACTTAATATATTACTTTTTCTGTGTGGTTTACATATTTAGACAGATACTTATTTTGTACCTGTGACAATGAAGTGTTAATGACTTGTCCAGAGTCACAAAGGACTGCAGTGGGAATTGAACTCACAACCTCATGGTCCTGAGGCAGCTGCTCTAACCACTAGCTTCCACTCTATGGCAAGGCCATTTTTAACACAGCAGTAAAATGGCCAATTTTGTATTACTGATCACATGCTAATGTTGCCATTAGTGCGTGGCCATTAAAAAGGATTAGCATTTGAGCCTTTATCGCCGCCACCTATTAATAATAATAATAATAATAATTTATTTCTTATATACCGCTATACCGTGAAGTTCGAAGCGGTTTATGTCAGGGGTGTCAAACTCTGGCCCGTGGGCCAAATCTGGCCCGCGATGTAATAAACTTTGGCCCGTCAGACAATTACAAATTTACACTTAAGTTGGCCTGCCGGCAGACATTTTTTTTACCCAATCGGGTACAAGCGCCACATCAGCTGTAGGTTCACGCAGGATGCGTTGTGCCACGCTTTGCTCCAACGAGACGTCCTTCACTGCGAGTGCCGGGGAAGTGACTGTGTTCCTGCCGTGGTCGGCATGACTGCAGCTTTCTACTGCTTCTGATTCATTTGCCCACCTTCATTTATAAGGGTTAGTGGTATTATAATGGAGTATATTTAATTGTTCTTTATTTGTTCTTTGTACATTGCAATACCTTTTCTTTGTGTTACCATTTGATAAAAAATAAATTCTTATTTTAAAAAAAGCAAAGAAAGAAAGCGTTGCATGCACTTCCAACATTGACTGAAATCTTTCCCATTTGTATTCATGATAGATATCCTGAAATACTGACTAATAAGATGTGGCTCATGGGGAACTTTGGACTAAGAAAAGTGAGGGGGGATTTGTTGTGCTGCCTATGATGTCACACTTATCTACTATCCACACAGCCCAATATTTGTTATCTGCTGCAGTTCCATCTGTATGGGAAGAGTAGCCTAGTGGTTACTGCTGTGGCCTCAGAATCAGGGGAACTGGATTTAATTCCCACTGCATTCCTTGTGAGCCCGGGCAAGTCACTTAACCTCTATTGTCCCAAGTACACACAAACACACACACACACACACACAAAAAAAAAAAAAAAGATTGAGCCCACTAGGTTGGAGAAGTTGTAACCCTATACTTCAACTAAGACTAAGGGGTCCTTTTATTAAGGTATGCATTTAGCACACGCTAAATCGGTCAGCATTTAATAAAAGGACCCCCTAAGTATCTTAATAAAAAATTTGGCCCGCAACTTAGCCTATGTTTTAGATTTCAGCCCCTTATGTAACATAGTAGATGACAGCAGATAAAGATCCGAATGGTCCATCCAGTCTGACCAACCTGATTCAATTTAAATTTTTTAATTTTTTCTTCTTAGCTATTTCTGGGCAAGAATCCAAAGCTTTACCCGGTACTGTGCTTGGGTAAGTGGTACGGACTCATGCGCTAACCATTTGGAGGCTCATAATCAAAATGGAAATGCGTCTAAAAACCAGCCTAAATCGGCACTTAGATGATCAGTGAGACAAGTCGTCCAAGTGCCGATAATCAAACCGGGTTTTAGACGTATCTAAAAATGACTTAGGCCTTCACAGTGATGTAGTAAGCCCAGAGCTAAAGGGGTGTTTTAGGAGGAGTGGTGAGGGCGGGATTTTGGTGGGACATGGGTCGTCCTAGACTTAGTTGTACTGCATGTATAACCGAAAGTTTTACAACACTGCCTAGACGGAACCTGGACGTGATGACTTAGGCCATCTAAAACCAGGTCTGTCACAAGAAGGTATCCAAAGTGACCAGATAACCACTGTAGGGACAAAGTACAGACCCTTACACACTCCCCTAGTGATCACTGACCCCCCCACCCCCCCCCCCCCCCACTGCCATAAAAATCGAAATAACAACTTTGCATATCTGCCTCCAAAACATCAGCACCTGTCAGCCTGGCATAGGAAAGCCTAGTAGAGCTGCACAGAGGTGGCTTAAGTGGTCTGGGAGGTGGGCTAATGAACCATGGAGGACCCATGCGCATTTCGGAGAGTAATCAAAACCGTACTGTTTGACAGATTCATTTCCTAAACAGAAGCCACACTAAATTCATAAATTTATATTTTCCTTATGTCTATTTCTTATGTAATATGTTGTACCCTCACTTTTTGCATTCTGTAATTTGCTGATTGTCCAGCCCTCTTCGATGTGAACCACCTAGAAGTCATCTGACTGTGGCGGTATAGAAGAATAAAGTTATTATTATTATTATAAGCTACTGTAACCACTGCATGCATGGTAAAACATGTGCACCCCCAAAAAAACCACCAAACCCTTATGTATTGCCATATAAGTAGCACCTGCAGCCATAAGGGCCAATGCGGTGGTAGACAGGTGGGTCTAGTTAGTTCTGGGAGGTGTTTTGGGGAGGTTGGTGTGGTGAGATGTGTATTTGGCACCCTTTTTGTGAAGTTCACAGCAGTGCCCTGTAAGGTACCCCACTAGTCTGGTACAATGTTTGGGTGTCCAGTCCATCACTTTGCTGACCCTGCCCATGTCCAAAAGGTCCTTTTTCAGATGTTTTTGACTTGTATGAATTCTTGGATGAAAATGGGGTATAAAGATGGACAACTTAGCGGTCTGGATGATCATACGGCTGGACATACAGTTAGACGATTTTCAAAAAAAAAAAATATGTTGGACATATTTTTCGAAAATGGACCTTTTCCCATGTCCGACTTTGGGCGACTAGCGACTTAGGCCCAAAACGGACTTAGATGTTTTTTTTTTTTATTATGCCCCTCTTGGTAATCAGTTAGTGCATGGCAATGTAGCTATGCTGATTCTGCAGAAACGCCAACTTTCTGCCCCCATATACTGTAAAAATAAAAAAATTTTAGCACCTGGTGTGCATGTGCTAACCGTACTAACCCAGAACTTACCACAGGATGACCTGATTGTTCCCCGCTGTAAGCCCTTCTAATCTCTGCAACTTGGTAAAAGGACTCCAAAGTCTCTTAGCTTGTTTGTTTCCCATGTTAGTAGCTATTATGTTTAAGCTAACCTTGAAACTGTGCCCTGTGAATTAAAAAGCAGGCTACCTTCCAGGAGAAGGTATTCTACCTCTGATAAATGACTAGGCCTGCAGTAGGCAGCAGAATCTTCGACATAATCAATGCTTACTGCTATTTTAACAGGATATAAAAGTTCTGTAAACACTCTCTTCTGGCCAGTAAACAAACAAAAAAAAAGAGTTTAAATTTGCACCCTGAAGCCTTGGAGGGGCATAATCAAAAGAAACGGCTAAGTCCGTTTTGGGCCTAAGTCACAAGTCGCCCAAAGTCAGACATGGGAAAAGGTCCATTTTCGAAAAAATTGTCCAACATATTTTTTTGATCTAACTGTATGTCCAGCTGTCTGATCATCCAGACCGCTAAGTCACCCATCTTTATACCTCACTTTCGACCAAAAATTTGTCCAAGTCAAAACCGCCTAGAAAAAGACCTTTTGGGCATGGGAGGGGCCAGAAAAATGATGGACTGGATACCCAGACATGGCACCAGAGTAGTGGGGTACCTTACAGGGCACTGCTGTGAACTTCACAAAAAGGGTCTCACATAAACATCTCATTACAGCTTTCTTATAAGTCATGGTGAGCCCCCCCCCAAAAAAAACACCCCTAGAATCTACTAGATCCACCTATCTACCATCCCAATAGCCCTTATGACTGCAGGAGCCACTTATATGGCAGTACAAAAGGGTTAGGGCTTTTTTTTGGGGCTGCACATTTTTCACCATGAATGCAGTGATTAGAGTGGCTTATGGGCCTGGGTCCTCCTCTCCATGGGTCACTAACCCACCCCAAGATCACTTAAGCTGAAAGGTCACTTGGACACACAAAGTCAGAGGCGTGAAGAAAGTAAAAGAAATTTATTCACAGCATGCATGTTGGACCCCTGAGCTTCAAGCTGGCTCAGAAGTGCCGAAACCAGGAAGTTACAGAGATATTTATTCATTTTTCTGGCTATACAACTGAATTCTAGAAAAAGCTTTTCACGTGTTACTTTTCTTAACACTCATTGGTTCTAAGCTCACACTAGCAGGTCACTAGCAGGACACTTATCTAACTCTTACAATAAATGTACAGAAGGGCAGGGTACATCATGGCTCAAACTCTTATCTATTCAGCTTACAATGTGGTAAGGTAGGGACATACATTTTAGGCAGATGCAGTCAATAGATTATACACTGTTTTCAGCTATGTAGGCCAGAGCAATATTTTAAGCAACAGTTAACTATTTCATGACCCTACATTCCCCCCTTTCAGGCTGGCGTACCTAAGGAGCCAAGCCTGACAAAATAAAGTTAGGGGTCAGGAAAGTCGGGGTTCCCAGTAGGTAAGTGGGAGAGGGCAAGGGCCAATGCAGCAGTGGAACGTTTGACAACAGAGTCCATAGTTCAGTGGAGCAGCTTTATGGCGGCAGGCAGCAAAGGAGCAGAGAAGACAGGGCGGCAACCAGCAAGATGATATTCAGTGCTGAACCAGAGGGCAACCAGGAGCTGAAGGTACCAGAGATCCAGTCTGCAGTAAGATCAAGCCAGGTCTGCTCAGGAACATGAGCCAGTTTGGTGATACGATCCACATCGTTCTCAATCACTTTACTCAAGTTCAAGGCAGCAGTTGGAGAGGTTGAATTTATCACAGGTACAGCAGCTAGTAAATAGTCCAAAGCTAGACGATTCTGATAAATAGCAGTGCACATTTTAGCATTCGCTCTGCCAATGGTACTCAAAGCTCGGGAGGTC
Source organism: Geotrypetes seraphini (assembly GCF_902459505.1). Lineage (NCBI taxonomy): Eukaryota > Metazoa > Chordata > Amphibia > Gymnophiona > Dermophiidae > Geotrypetes > Geotrypetes seraphini. Next base: position 184,479,687 of record NC_047087.1, read on the forward strand.
TCATTGGTTATCAGTTCAAGTACAGTTTATAGACAAATAATGCAGTTCAGCATATAGATTGGGGTCCGATAGCCCCAGGTGTCATCCTCGGTCCATGTGGCAGGTCCATAAGCAGCAATGATCCGTTCTGCAGGCCAGTCATCACCCCATTCACCTATTTTAAGGGAATTGGTAGAAGTAGACCACTTTTGGCGACCTCTGGTGTTGAATACAGGGGCTCCCAGGTGTTCACCATCGGGAAGAAGCTGGGACGAATCATGCAAAGCACACATGTACCAGTCCATTAAGCAGGCAACCAAGAGTAGGCAAACGGATCACAGAGCCAATATCAACTATCAGGAGCTGACCATAATTCATAGGAAGTTCCATTAAGCAGTGTCTGAAGGGCTGAAGACAGTGGGAAGCAACAATGGAGGTTCACAAGGCCCATCGTGAAGGTCGTGGACCTGACGTAAAAGTGAGGGTCTGTGAAGTCAGGTTTAACATGTCCAGCTGCATTGCCTCCCATAGCCACTGTTCTCCCATACCAGTCCCTCCTCAAACAAAATAATTGCTAACATTAAGAGTCTGACCTATAGTTTCAGCAAACTATATAAACAGATTTCTAGTGATTACAGGATATTAGTATCTACTTTCATAATTTCATAAAACTGGGGAAACACCACAGAGTGATAGACAGGAGCACATGAGTGGGATACAATTCGGACATATACATCAGTACCTGGGTCTCACCTTTTACCATCAATATACAATGCCATGCAGTCTCTGGCCTTCTGGACTTGGACATTGACATTCCAGTTATATGGGTCAGTGATAGTGAAAACCATGGGATTACAGTAGCCTGTAGTACACAAGGGGCCGGAGCTAGGACCTATAGTAAGGGAGGCAGACGGGGTATTAGGGGGATATTTGTGTGGGTTATTGTAGGTGGCCCACAAGACACTTTCTCATAAAGGACAGGCTCCACCATTAGTGAAGGTTTCCTCATAGGGGCAGTTCTTAAAGGCATCAGGTTATACAGACATATATACTTAGCACTTTTGGTTTAATAACGCTGTCAATCTAGGGAGCCACACAGAATTAGGGGTAGTACCATGACCTTGAGAAACATCAAATAGCACACATGTATCACAATACAAAGACACCGGGCGAGTGGGGTCTACAATAAGAGTCTAGTTGATAAGTGGACCCTCAACATCATCAATGCAGATTTCTGCCCACTTTTAAACTTCATCACCAGTAGGTTGGAAACAGAAAATACTCTCTGATGTTTGACACTTTCTGTACTTAACTCCTTCATGCAAACAAACATCAGGCAAAGGGGCTGCACTTGTTAAGTACAATAGGAAAGAAATACAGAAGAAAGAAGCATAAGTAAGGGCAACACAAATATCAGATATATATATACTAACAGGGGAAACTCATTTTTCTTTCAGGCACAACTTAGAAAACTTCAAACAGTTATACTCAAAACACTTGCTAAAAGCAGTGGTGAACCACAGGCAGTCAATTAAACTCAAACACTTATAAAGAATTATATTCAGAACACCTGCTAAGTACAATGGTAAATATTCAGAACTTTTGAGGTCTTAGAAAGCTTCAGCTGAAGATCCGTGTTGTAGTGGAACCAAGTTTCATGTCCGGACACCTTTGACAACTGTAAGAGAAGAAATTAGGACAGTAAAAGGACCTATCCACCTAAGTTTCAGGGGGTCTGACTTCCAAGTTTTAGCCATACTGTATTTACAGGGACATACCCATGGACTTGTGTAGCTATCGATAGTGGGGCCCTTTCCAGGACCCATTTGTGGAGCTCTTAAAGGGCTTTAGCTAAAGACTGGACCTGACTCTGGAGGATATCTGATCCCAGAGTAGCAAAGGAACCAGGATCTGGGTTCACAATGGGTGGTGGCCGGCCGGACATGAGCTCAAATGGGGCTTAGATGGGATGCATCTAATCTGAAAAAGAACAGAAAGCAACAGGACAGGCCAGGACAGATTAGTTTCTTCAATTCATTTTGTGAGAAGGGTCTTAAGAGTTCTGTTTATTCTTTCGACCTGACCAGAGCTCTCAGGATTGTAAGCAGCATATAATTTCTAATCAATTTGGAGGGCCTGAGCAATTTGTTGGACAACATCGGCAATGAAAGCAGGGCCATTGTCACTGCCTATAAAAACAGGGAGACCAAAGCACGGAATTATTCAGGAGTTGTTTGGTTACGTCTCTGGCGTGTTCAGTGCAAGTAAGGAAGGCTTTGACCCATCTAGTCAGGGTGTCTGTGAAGACTAGGAAGTGACTGAGGGAACGGGAAATGGGCATGTGGGTAAAATCTACAGACAGAACCTGCATCGGATATGTTCCAATAGGTTGGTATCCAAGAGGTGGCAGTCATCTGATTGGGAATTTTATTCTAGAACCGACAACACACTGTCGGACCATATTCCAGACTAGCTGATCAAGGTGATTGATAAAGAAATGTCTCTTGAGAGTCAATTTTCATAGCGGGTTCTCCAGAGTGTGCCAAATCATGGCATCTTTTGACAATCGTGAGGGCCAGGTGTTGAGGAATGAATATGAGGGTACCCGCTGTGCTTACGTTTGAAGTATCAGTGTGTGGGTCTGGATTGGCACTTGAATTGGCGCATTTTGTATCCATCCCCCTTTCAGGACAGACTGGCCCAAAATAATGCATGCCCAAGTCTGTTCCTGAGAAGCGTACTGGGGTGTAAGGGAATCCAGAAAAGGAATGATTGTATACAGAGGAGCTGAAAGAGGGGGCAGAGACTGGCAGCTCGGGCTGTGCGGTCGGCAAGGGCATTGCCACGAGAGACAAGGTCCATCACGCGTCTGTAAGCATGGCAGAGCATAACAGAAACACGTGAGGGTAGTTGTACGGCCTCAAGAAGGTCAAGAATGAGGGGAGCATGATGGATCAGGCGGCCGGAGGCTGTAATGAAACCTCGATGTTTCCAGATGGCCCTATGGGAATGCAAGTTAAGGAAAGCATATTTGGAGTCAGTATATATATATTGCAAGACTGAGAGGCAGAGTGGCGCAGGGCAAAAGTGAGGGCATAAAGCTCAGCTTCTTGGGCAGAAGGGCCAGAAGGCAGGGGCCTGAGTCAGAAGTTTTTGGAGGCAGCGAAAAGACGCTCCTGAAGTTGGGTCCAGACAAAAGGGGCTGAGTCAGCGCCTTTGGTGGAATCATACAGAGGACGAGCAATAGTAGAGAAATCAGGGATCCAGATGGGACAGTATCCTGCAATACTGAGAAAGGTGCTCAGAGCCTTGCAGTTATCAGGGACAGGGAGACTACAGACAGCCTGGACCTCGGTGTAGGAAGGGACCTGGTACCCTTGGAGATTTGAAAGCCAAGGTAGGTGACACGAGGAAGGCATACTTGAAATCAATGTAAATATGGCCACAGGATAATTTAAAAGGCAGACCCACTATCTGAAAGACTCAGATAAATAATAATAATAATAACAGTTTATATACCGCAATACCGTGAAGAGCTATGTGGTTTACAAAAGATTAGAGAAGGTACAAAATAATTGAACTTAAGATGTGCACTAACACATAAGAATTGTTCTCAATCCCTATTCTATATCAGGTTCCTACCCCAAAGAGCTGACTTATAAAATTAAGCTAAATGCAGTTCTGGATCCACCCACTAAGCAGGGTAGTCTGACACAAGCGCTTCTCTAAAGCAGCAGTCCCTTCACTATCAGCTGACTGGCAAAAATATTTACTTCAATACAAAAGCATTCCTAAAAATTACATTGTTATACCTAAACTTACATTTTTATATACAGAAATACAAAACAAAGATTGGAATATACAGTAAAACTTTGGATTGCAAATAACTTGGTTTGCAAGTGTTCTATAAGACAAGCAATGATTAAATTTTAACTTGCTATACCAGTAACGTCTTGCAATACACGTACATACAGTATAGAAGCATCACATTTTCACAACTGAGCCAATGGTTCCTCTCTATATGACGCTGCAGGAATGCAGTGACTGTTCCAAACGAGCAAGGGCTTGCAATACAAGTATGTATATTTTTGTACACTAGTGCCCTGGAATACAAGCATACTTCTGGAACAAATTATGCTCCCAAACCAAAGTTTTACTGTACTCACAAGTTTAAACATTGTTCATTTTTATTTTTTTTACAATCAACATGGGTCTCAGTAGAGACTTACTCCCCCTTCCTACAGAATTTCACAAAGGAGAGAGAGTTGCTTAAAGATCAAAGAGATCAAATTACAGATGTAGTCCTTTTCAGAACTTTTAAATTTAGACAAATAACTACTAAATTTGGACAAAGAACTTCTTTTTAGCATGGAATATAAGTTCCAGAAATCATATTTTTCGTTTATATGCATTTCTGAATATGCATATACATTTTATAACATAGCCAAAAACTTTAAATCTAAAACTACTTATCTGTTTCAGGAGAAACCGCATTTGAAGTGCTAAACACTTCATGGCCCTTATCAGCACAAAAGGAAAAGTACTCTCCTCTCATGCTGTGAACAACTGACAGTTTAAACTTCACTGAAACATTTGAACAGACAGAAGTCATAAAGAACCCGGGATATTGCAGGACTTGGGAATCAGATGAAGGGAAGAATTTGGCAAGGTCTGAAGCAAGGACGGTGAAGGATTTTCCAATTGGAATGCAAAATAGGCTGACTGGAAGAGGAACTGACAGCAAACGAATGCATAAAAACCTGACGAGTTATGTCCTCTTCCAGGAAGCCAGAGGGGGTCAGCCCACACCAAATATCGGCCATTCTAACTGGCACAGACAAATAAGGGTTGATTTGTTAAGTATAATCAAAGACAAATTCCTTTTTTAAAATTAGCTAACATATCAAGGGATCCCCACAGGTAGACAGACATCCCCCCATTGTGCAATGGAGGACAAAAACACTTCCCTGTATTCCTGGCCCCGCCCGTCTCCGGGCTAGGGAAACGCAGTACTAACAGGTCCACACTCGCTTCGTCCTCAAGGACGTCTCAGACACTCTCAAACACACAAAACACAACAGATTTCAGTTCAGTTACTCAACCAGAAAATAACAGTTCCTAGAATCCCTTTCCCACAACTTTTCAGCGACAGATCACGTGGCTTACTAGGCAGGAGACGAGAGACAGGATAGGGATGATCAATCCCCACTTACCAGATAGTGGCCACTCCAGGTACAGATACAGATACAGATACAGATTCTTGTACTTTAAACTGAGACTAGATAAGTCAGTTGAAGCGGTCCAACGTCCTGAGGTCTGCCAACCCCCCAAAAGGAAGGCAGCCGGCTAAGCAGACATATCAGCCGTAGGACCAGAAACAAGTGACCAATCGAGTAACCAGTGGTCAAGAGACCTTCAAGTCCCTGTTCGGGCGCCAAATGAAAGGTCACTTGGACACACAAAGTCAGAGGCGTGAAGAAAGTAAAAGAAATTTATTCACAGCATGCATGTTGGACCCCTGAGCTTCAAGCTGGCTCAGAAGTGCCGAAACCAGGAAGTTACAGAGATATTTATTCATTTTTCTGGCTATACAACTGAATTCTAGAAAAAGCTTTTCACGTGTTACTTTTCTTAACACTCATTGGTTCTAAGCTCACACTAGCAGGTCACTAGCAGGACACTTATCTAACTCTTACAATAAATGTACAGAAGGGCAGGGTACATCATGGCTCAAACTCTTATCTATTCAGCTTACAATGTGGTAAGGTAGGGACATACATTTTAGGCAGATGCAGTCAATAGATTATACACTGTTTTCAGCTATGTAGGCCAGAGCAATATTTTAAGCAACAGTTAACTATTTCATGACCCTACAAAGCCACCAATGTGCAGCTCTACTAGGCTTTTCTATGCCAGGCTGCCAGGTGCTGATGTTCTGGAGGCAGATATGTGAAGTTGTTATTACAATTTTTAGGGAGGGGTGAGATCAGTGATGACTGGGGCAGTGTGTGGGGGTCTGTACTTTGTGTCTGCAGTGCTTATCTGGTCACTGTGGATACCTTCTTATGACTTAGACCTGGTTTTAGATGGCCTAAGACACAACGTCCAGGTTCCGTCTAGGCAGTGTTGTAAAACTTTCGGTTATACATGCAGTATGATTAAGTCTAGGATGGCCCATGTCTCGCCCAATTCCCGCCCTCAACACTCCTCCTGATATGCCCCTTTTAACTCTGGTAGTTCAGCAGCACTGTGAAGGCCTAGGTCGTTTTTAAATACATCTAAAACCCGGTTCGATTATTATTGGCCAGTTTTTAGACGTATTTTCATTTCGATTATGAGCCCCTTAGCCAATAGAGTAGGCAGAAGATATTTAAATCTCAAGATGTGCAAATTAACCCCCCTTTTACTATGCCATGGTAGAGGTTCCTACCATGGCCCGGAGTGCTAAATGCTCCAATTCTGCTCTGATGCTCAAAGAATTCTTATGAGCATCAGAGCAGCGTTGGAGCATTTAGCGCTCTAGGCCACGTTGGAAACCTCTACTATAAATCTTGTTGGGCAGCCTAGCTAAGGCTGAGAGGATTATTCCAGCCAGCCATGGTTTTTACTCCAGTCAGAGTTTTCTATTCTGGCTTTAGTGTCCTTGGGGTGTTCTTTACTGCTCAACATGATGTTATTCTTTTAGTTAAACATTGCACTGATCTTATAGGGCAGTGATGTGCCCTGATGGAGAAATGGCAGGGACCACCTGCTTAGATTTTACAGCCCCTTGGTAGCTTCTTGGTTTTTTGTACGCTGGTTCACATTGACTATGAGCAGAACTAGGGCTGCAAGTTAATCACAATTAACTCTGTGATTAATGCATTAATTAACTGTGATTAAAAAATTGCCTCCAAACATCTCTTCTGATCTCTTCCACTCCCTACACCTGTCCTTGGTGCAATCCAGCATTTTTCCCCCTACCCACAATTCAACATCACCAGCACCCCACACCAGACTACCTTGTAGATGGTCTTCTGTTGACACATGGCAACGGCTGCAGTGCACATTTCCTGCCTCCAGCCTGGTCTGAAGCTTTCCCTCTGATTAGTCCTACCAATGTAGAAACAGGAATTGATGTCGGAGGAGATGGGATAGGCCAGAGGAAAAACTTCAGAGCAGGCTATGGGCAAAATATGTGCAACACTGCCACTACTGGGGACCAAGAGAAGACCATCTTTAGGGTAGACCAGCAGGGGAGGGGCAGATGCTGAACTGTGGGTAGGGAGAAAAGAGTGGACTGTAGACCCGCAAGCAGAATGGGAGGGGCCACCAGCAGTGGCATAGTAAGGGAGGTGCGGGTATTAGGCGGAATGCTCCAGGCATGCGCTTTTTGTAAGGGGTGCACTCACCTGTCCTCTCAGCCCTCCTCGTCCCCCCTGGCTCCTTTCTAACCACTCCCCCCTCCCCACTGCGTGTGCGCACCTCTTCCCTGAGGGTTGGGAAGGAGTGGGGAGGTAGCGAAGCATTGCCACCACTCCGGGCGCCACTCACCCTCGCTACACCACTGGCCACCAGTAGAAGCTATGGCCAAGGTGGTGAGCTCCAGTGCCACAAGAAGAGCTTGGTGCTGCGCACCATCAAATTTATTTCACTGCTCATGGAGGTGGAGGAGAGAGAAGGAGGGAGAGGTATTGGATAATGGGAGGGAAGGGAGGAGAGAGAGAGAGATAATGGAAATGAGGGGAGGGATGGAAGGAAGAGGCTGGAGAAATGTTAGGTTTGGGGATGGGAGGGGGAGAGATTATCAGTCCTTTATGGAAAGGAAGGGGGATGGGATTGGATATGCTGCCTTTCTGTGGATATGGTCAAAGCGGTTTACATATTATATACAGGTATTTATTTTGTACCTGGGACAATGGAGGGTTAAGTGACTTGCCCAGAATCATATGGAGCTACAGTGAAAAATAAAATAAAATACCTTTGCTCGTGCAATTAAGTAAAGGTATTTTATTTTATTCAAAATTCAGCTCTAATTACTACACTTCCTTAAAATAGTACATGACATTTTTTAAGACAGCATTTATGTCTCTGCTTGATAGACTACAGATATGTATTGTGCCTCTATATGAGTTCATCAGTAGTGTTTGAACTAGGTGCCGCTGCACAATTTGTTTTCTACCGGCTGCAGCTGCTCCTAGAGCAGGGTTGTCCAGTGTCGGTCCTCGAGGGGCTCAATCCAGTCAGGTTTTCAGGATTTCCCCAATTAATTTGCATGAGATCTATTTTCGTGTACTGTTTCCATTGTTATCAAACAGATCTCATGTATATTCCTATGGGAAATCCTGAGAACCCGACCTGGCGAGGGCCGAGGTTGGAAACTCCTGTCCTAGAGTCTGAATTTGAAACGCTTATGATCTTCGAGGCAGCTCCAGGTCATCAAGAGCAATCTGAACCAGTCCTGGTTTTATTCCCTCCGCATACAGTGGGGGTAAAAGCAGCTCTGGCTCAGCCTGTCCTTGAGTGACCCGGATCCATCAGGTAGATTTACTTTTTATAGCATGAATACGATACCAACTGTGCTCCTTGCCAGGTCATAGTAGAGAATATCACTTCCTGTGATTTTACTTCTGGTGTATATTGGTGTTTTAAGGACATATAATATCCATGTTCTGTACATATATGACCATATATGACATAGTTTCTGCATACAAAATGCAGTTTGTTCTGTTTTCCCATCAGGAGATGTGTTGGTATTCTATGGACTGGTGTAATATTTGCAATGCTGTCTTTTATATATGCAAACCAAAATTCCACCCCCCCCCCAAAAAAAAAAAAAAAAAAAATTACTGCTATCGATACTTAGAAAGAAAACTCCAAAAAGCAGCATAAGTCAAATAGGTTCTCAAAGGGGGACAAACTTTTATATATGCTGCACAACTGTAATAGGTATTTGACTAGAGTGGGGATACGACTACTTTAGGGGCAGGACAGAGCACATTGACAAAGAGGGTCAAAGTACACAGGTGAGGTGGTGGTTATATCTTTGCTTTGTTTTATTCCTTGATGAAAATGTATTGGAAGGGACAGGGGGGCTTTATTCTTTATGCATTGTTATTGATTATGAATATAACCTGCTGATTATTGTATAAATACGGTTCTGCACTTTTGTTGGTCTTAAAAATCAATAAAGATTTATATATAAAAAGGTACACAATACAGAATCAAAGAAAAAAAAAAAAGCACCAAGGGCTATCAAGTATGGAACAGTCAAAAGTAGTTTATTTTTTTTTTAAGTTCAATCATTTTTATTAAAGTTTGTAAATAGTACAAAAACAGAAAACTGACAACAACAAGTTATGCAGTGCAGTAATACAGTCATACGGTCATGAAAGTGCGATGAGCAGTGAAAAGTAGGCTACGGTTGAAGAATTATCTAAACTACATCTCGTCAGTACACTTGGCCTTACATACAACATTAACTAATTAACCTGATTTGCAATATTCCAATACAGAAGACCATACTTTGTGATAAGTAGAGCAAGAATTAGTTTTTTCGGCAGCAATTAATTCGTATTTGGAAACCAAGCATACAGTATTCCACCAAGAATTATAATGTATTGATGAAAAATCTTTCCAATGGGATAAAATAGTTTTGAGTGCTATAAGAGTTAGGCATTTGAGTAATCGGGCTTCATATTTATCTAATATACATTTCTTCAGGGCGCTCGATCCATATATAACAATGGCAAAAGATAAGTCTTCATTTAAGTGTAATATCTGACTAATGGTATCCCACACTTCAGACCAAAATGGTAACAACTGAGTACAATGATAAATCATATGAGCTAGGGTACCCACAGCATTTGCACAAGACCAGCACTTATTTGACAAGGAAGGCCCAACTTTAGACAATTTGAGAGGTGTCCAATATGCTCGGTGATATAGGAAGAGAACGGAATGTAACATGGTAGAAGATTTCAGAGCTTTAAAGGAAGACAGCCAAATCTCTTCCCAATTGAACTCGTCTCCCGATACCAGGGCATCCTGAGCCCTTATGCCATATAAAGTCAAGGGTGGAGTATATTTCTGTTTGTGCAATATTTTGTACCAGAGGGATGCTTGACCCGATGTTGAGGCAATCAAGGTAGACCATTTAATTACGGAAGGTAATTCGGTTGACAAGTTATTCTTCTTAAAGTGAGCAGTCAAGCAATGTTTTAGTTGCAACCATTCATAGTGGTGTGTTAAATCCAAACCATAGGTCATATTAATGGCAGAAAAATCTAAAAATATACCATCAGTGCACAGTTGATTAATAGCCCAAATGCCTTTCTTGCGCCATGACTTCCATTCCATATAGCGTCCCTGAATCAATAAACAAGGATTACGCCACAGGGTTGAATATGTAGTATCATTCCACCGTACTGTAGCAATGTTATCTAATTCTTTAATAGCAGATATCGTGGAAGATAAAATAACGTTGCTGCGGAGCTTATCATTCTTATGGGCAAATGAGACATATAATAGATGTTCTTCAGGTAGCAAAGCTCGTTCCAATCTTAGCCATGCCAGCGTTTTAGCTTCATCTGGTGCTATCAACCATTGTGATCCCTGTCTGCACAAAAAGGAGAGGTGATAGTCATAAAAGCTGGGGAAGTTAACCCCTCCAAATGCTTTGGTGCATTTTAATTTCTTCAGAGCAATGCGAGGCGTCTTGGAATTCCATAAGTATTTAACTAGAATAGCTTCAATCTTCTTATAAGCAGAAAGTGGAAAAAGGAAGGGAACCATAGAAAGGATATAAGTAATTTTAGGTGCTAAGACCATTTTGATAGCATCTAAGCGACCCCACCAAGACAACTTCAATGGTGACCATCTTGAAGTAGTGGAAATGATGATATCCATGATGTAAGAGATGTTAAACTCTCGAGTTTCTTCAACGGAGGTGCCAAAATAAACACCCAAATACTTCAGCTTATTTGGGGCAAATTTAAGTTGAAGCGCTCGAACCTCTTCGCCACATGGCAGATTAGTCAGTGGCGTGACTTCTGATTTAGTCGGATTAAGTTTGTATCCCGATACCAGAGAATAATTGTCAATTGTTCTTAAGACAGCGGGCAGCGACTCCAGAAGAGTATAAATTTGGACATCATCTGCATATGCTGACAGCTTGATGTGCAAGTTATCCAATTGAAAGCCACTAATGTTAGTATTAGATCTGATGTCAATCAATAGTGGCTCCAGAGCTAGATTAAACAATAGAGGAGACAATGGGCATCCTTGCCTGGTTCCTTGAGATGGTTGAAATAGTTCAGACATTACACCATTGATGCGTAATCTAGTGGTAGGATGAGAGTATAATACTTGCACCGTCCGGATGAAGACGTTGCTGAAGCCAAACCAGGAAAGTGCTTTAAACATGAAGGGCCATTCAACACGGTCGAACGCTTTCTCTGCATCAAGAGCCACGGTAACATATGAAGAGGTTGATTCAGAGGCTTGCATTATGATGTGAGTGAAAAGACGGGAGTTATCACTGGCTAGTCGGCCTCTCATGAAACCGTTTTGATCTGTGTATATTAGTTTTGACATAACAAGTTGCAGTCTATTAGCCAACAACTTCGCATAAATCTTGGCGTTGACGTTTATCAGTAACAGAGGTCTATAATGTTGAACGTACAATGGGTCTTTGTCTGGTTTTGGTAAAACAATAATTGTTGCTTCTGTAAAGGAACCCAATGCCGCGCCCTGATCAATAAGGTAATTGAGATATAACATAAAAACCGGTAGTAAGGCTTCCTGAAAAGCGACATAGAATTCAACTGATAAGCCATCAGGTCCTGGAGTTTTACGCCTAGCCATCGAGTGTAAGGCTTCTTCAAGATGTTTCAGCTTCAATGGTGCAGATAGTAGATCGTCATCTTTCTCATCCAATTTGGGACCTTCAAGATTGTCAAGGTATGCATCAATTAGAGATAACATAGGCCGTTCCGTTTGGTAGAGGTCACGATAGAAATTGTGAAATTGAGCACAAATCTCAGTATTTGTTGTTAGTATCTTCCCTTGGTCCGTTTTGAGAGCCGGAATAGTAGTCCTTTCCATCTTCACTTTCAAGTATTGTGCCAGCTGGTGACCGGCTTTGTTAGAGGTGGCATAGTAGTGAGAAGACTGAAGGAGAACCTCAGAGGCAGCTGTTTTACTAAGGTTCAGATTATATTCATACCGTAATTTGTTCAATTCAGAAAGAAGAACAATATTATTTGGATCTTTAATATGAGAGGATTCCAAAGTCAAAATCTGTAATTCCATTACTTGTAGACTTCGTCTCGTTTCAGCTCTTTTCCTGGCAGCATAGGATATGATTATTCCTCTAATATATGATTTGAATGCATCCCATGTGATTTGCCAGGACGTATTCTCCACTTTATTGATGGTGAAGTAGCTATCGATGTGTCCTTTGATACAATCTTTAAACAGAGGATCTTCCAATAAGGAGGAGTTAGTGAACTGCTCATCCTTTTGGTGTAATAGCCTCCACAGATCCACTAATTTCAGTTGACATAACAAATCTTGCAGACAGTACCAAGCCTTGGTTCTCTTGTAAGGAGCTTTAGATTTCCTATCAATATCTGGGTTCAGGACAAGGTTGAAGTCTCCCCCTAATATATAGGGATGAGAATCCACTGTATTAATGTCATCTGCCAAAGCTTCAAAAAAGGGTGGGCAATCTTGATTAGGCGCATAGATGTTGTAGAGATGCAAGAGTGAATCCGCAACCTGCAAAGTGACTCGTAGCCATCGCCCCTCAGAATCATGCGATGAATTAACAATGGTAATTTCTGGTTTTTTTCTAATCAGAGTGATAACTCCATTTTTCTTCCCAGCTGAAGGAGAAAACAGTGGCTTGTAAGCCCAGGTAGGGGAAACCTTGAGAGCCTCAGTGGCGCACAGGTGTGTTTCTTGATAGAATATGATATCAGGATTGTAACGCTCCGTGTAGCGCAGTATTTTAAGTCTTTTCACAGGATTATGAAACCCTTTTATATTGAGTGAAAAACAGGTTAAAGACATTCAATTAAACATGATGGAAAATGCTTGAATCAATATATCGCATGTTATATATGGTGATATTGGGACAAACAACCCAGTTGAGATGCATAGCCTATCATAGGAAGGAAAATTGGTTAATGCACAGGTATATGTCAGAAAAAACTGCAATTGCATATAAAACTGTAGTAAAACAGATAAAGACACCATGGGTTAGAAAGCTGACAAGGAAAAGAAGCCCAATCAGCAGAGCCCCATCAATGTAATAACACGAGATTATAAGGCATCTGAACATAACAAACAAACAGGGAACTGAATAGTCATGAATGTTCAATAATAAAGTAGAGCTGCATGTAAAATACAACAGTGCAGGAAACAGGCTGAGACCAAGATGATGTAATGAGACACTTCAAGTCTTATCAATGGCTGTAGGTTTCACACTTTCTATGAAGTCTGCTAAGTCAGAGGGATTTGTATAGTCTTTAGTCAAATTATTGAAGGTAACTCTGAGCCGTGCAGGGTATAACATACCAAACTTTGCACCCATATTCTTAAGTTGGGGTCTACGACAGGGAAGTTTCCTTTTCTTCGCCGTTTCCTTAGCCAGGTCTGGAACAAATAATATCTTGTTACCCTCAAATATTATAGGAGAATGTAGCTTGGCCTGTTGCATGATTTTGATAACCTGTTGATGACGAAGGAGTGTGACAAGCACAGGCCTGGGGTATTTTTTATGGAAAACATTAGCTTGAGGCAAACGAAAGGCACAGTCAAAATCCAATTTGACATCGTCGTGCATTTTAAGAATCTGGGGCAGGAGAGCCGCCAAGAAATCCACTAGGTCGCAAGCTTCCCTACCCTCCGGGAGACCAAGGAGACGGTTGTCCGCGTCTTCGAGGGCACGTTCCAGCGCAGTCACGCGGCTTGTCTGCTTAAGCAGAGATTTAATGGAAGTTTCAGCTGCCGCAGTTTGATTTTCCAACTGAGAAGTTTTTACCTGCGCCGCCACAACCTCTTCTTTTAACGAGGCAAATTCAGCCTTCAGCTCGCTGGTATCTTGTTTCGTTTCCAGGAGCAATTCTTTAATTGTGTGCAGCTCGTTCAAGATGGCCGCCGAAGCCACGTCCTCAGCTTTAGTCGGCTCCGGCTTCGTCGGTGACGGAGGTTCAGCGCTTTTGCGCTTATTAGGTTTCCCTGAAGCCATTAGTCCCGGTAATCACGGCTCGCGCGTTTCAATTAGGAAACTATAAAGATGCCTTTTGAGTGGTGTTTGGGACGTAACCGACGGAGCTCGTGCCGCTAGCCGCCTATCTCATCGGGCTCACCAGCACCCCCCCCAAAAGTAGCTTATTAATGGACCCGACACGGGCTTTGTTTCAGCATCAAAACGCCTGCATCAGGGGTCATCTGATGCCAATTAATTTATTTTCATTTTTATTTATTTATATTCCGCATATCCTACAATTCTATATGGATTACAAATTATTCAGGTACCCAAACATTTTTCCCTATCTGTCCCAGCAGGCTCACACTCTATCTAATGTACCTGGGACACTAGGGGATTAAGTGACTTGCTCAAGGTCACAAGTTGCAGTGTGGGATTTGAACCCATAACCCTTGTAACAAACTGAACTTGTATCTTGCAAGACGTTCAAGAGTGCAGTGCTAGGTTTCAGCATACTCCAAAAAGAACAGTATGTTATGTCAGATAGACAAAGGGCAAAGCATGAATCATGTCAAAAGTGGACCCTGAGCCAACAAACATGAGTTAATTAAGATGAATACTGTATTTTTTGGACCATAAGATGCACTTTTTCCACCCCCAAAAAGGGAGTGTGTCTTGTGGACCGAATACACTGCATCCCCCCAGGTACCATTTTTACTGGTGGTCCAGCATGATCTCCAGGACAGTTGCCTATGTCTTTAAAAGAGCGACGCACAACGCAGGAGCGCGACCTCTGCACTTCCTGCCTGGTTGTGCCACTCTGTGACTGGCTGCAGTCAGTTACTGACTGCAGCCAATTACAGAGCGGTGTGGGACCAGGCAGGAAGTG
Source organism: Geotrypetes seraphini (assembly GCF_902459505.1). Lineage (NCBI taxonomy): Eukaryota > Metazoa > Chordata > Amphibia > Gymnophiona > Dermophiidae > Geotrypetes > Geotrypetes seraphini. The sequence goes on from NC_047087.1 coordinate 184,494,749, forward strand.
CAAAGGTCGCGCTTCTGCATTGCTCTGCCATCTCAGAGACCGCCCTGGACCACCACTAAAAAAGATAACAGGGGGGGGGGATGCGGGTGGCTTCGGGCAGCTGTGGGTGGCTTCGGACTTGTGGCGGCTTCGGGCTTCTGGTGGCTGCGGGTGGCTTCGGGCAGCTGCGGGCGGCTTTTGGGCTTCTGGTAGCTGCGGGTGGCTTCAGGCTTTTGGCAGCTTTGGGCTTCCCAGCATCAGATGCACCAGACCACCAGAGACACCTACATGTAGAGGAGGAAAAACCAAGAAGAAAAAAATTCTGAACCAAATTTTTTTTCTTGGCTTTTACTCCTCTACAGGTGGGTGCGTCTTATGGTCCGAAAAATACGGTACGTACTTTTAAAATAATTTAAATTTATTTCTGAAATATATTTAAAAGGAAAATAGTTAAAAGCTGACCAATGATGAGGGTGGAGCATACATCGCAACTGCTATGAGAAATTGAGCTTTTGAGTGGCACCACTGAGGACAAGCCATTTATAGATATGGGAACCTATTACATGCATTAAGATATTTACCTTATGCCTGACATATAATGATTTGATGTTAAGAGGGAAGGAACAGTTTAATGGGAAACTCCCCCAATTATAAAATCATGTTAAATAGATGTCTTAAGCTCTTCATCCTCCCTGGCCTCTGACCATACATATAAGGGGAGAGTCCTTTAGGCCTAAAGCCTTTTGCCATATAGACCCAGGAATTTACAGACATTATACTATGCTATCGTAGCTGGTTTAATAAATCAAGGAGTGATTCAGGAGTATAGCCACTTAAGCATCTGCCCTGTTAGGTATCTGACCCTCTACATCACTTCTGAGAAAATTAAAGAGAGACTGGGTTGCATGTGTATTTTTACATCTATTGGTGGTTCAGGAACATCTGCTGGGCTAGGGGATGGGATTTAATATACTGCCTTTCTGTTGTTAAAATCATTGCAGTTTACATATTACATGGGGTAATGAAGGGTTAAGTGATTTGCCCAGAGTCACATGGAGCTGCAGTAGGAACTGAAGCTGGTTCCTTGGGTTCTCAGCCCACTGCACTAACCATCAGGCTACGCCTCCACCCCATTATTAGGTTTAAGGAAGTCTACTTTCCTAATCTGCAGGGTTCCAGAGGATCCAAGTACTTTTCAGAGCTTGAGTCTCTTTTCAGTGGGAACCCAGACTGTAAATGGAACTTATGGTGAACTATACTGATCTTCTACTACCCCTGGTAGTAGGCTTGTAGAGAGAAGAGTTGGGACTTCCACTGGGATTTGGAGTTAGGAATATATAACACCCAAACCTTTGCAAATAATTTAGCTGCTACTTCTTGTCTTTGCCTTGTGCCTGCTTCTGCAGCATTGTTGTAACTTTGCTAAGGAATTGCTTTCAGTGAACACTGTTTCAAAACAACAACCTTAAATTATTTCAATTATTGTGTGTGTGACTATAGCCTCAGCACCCTGAGCTTGTGAGTTCAAGTCCCACACTGCTCCTTGTGACTCTGGGCAAGTCACCTAATCCCCTGTTGCCCCAAGTACATTAGAGTGTGAGCCCACTGGGACATATAGGAAAAAATGCCTGAGTATCTGAATGTAAACCACTTATATAAATATAAAAATGAATAGAGAGGATGAATGTGGAATGTTTTTATGGCATCCCGGAGAATTCCAGTCCCGGCCCTTGTCCAAACCAATAAATATTGCTTATTTAGGGGGGTCCTAGCAATAACCAGGCATGTACTGAAAGAAGAAACAAAGTCCTGCTACACTACAATAAAATCGAGCCAGGAGGCATTTCCACAAGAGAAGAGTGAAATAAGCATAAGCCCGCACTCTTTTTCTGGACCCCTGTTCGTTTAAAAAAATTAGATAGCTCTAGATCTGATAGATGCTTGCATTGCCATCTTGAAGCAGGGATTTTAGATCACTTGTTATTCTATTGTCCATATATACTAAAATTTTGGAAATCAATTTGGAACCAAATTAATTGCCTTTTAGAAAATCATGTGGCATTATCATATGACACAGTATTATTTGGCAAGGAAATGAGGGCAAAGAAACAAATATCCTCTAATTATAATAAATTATTGCTCATTTTAACAGGGGTTGCCATTCAACAGATCACGTACAACTGGAAAAACTGGAATAAATTAAATTACTGTTTCTAGTGGAACTCTGTCTGCCACATATATAAAATGGAAAGGACATTAACTGTCCAAAAAGGAAATTATAGCAAATTTCAGGATGTGTGGAGGCCATTGATAGATTACCGTATTTTCACGTAGATAACACGCACCCGTGTAAAACGCGCACACGGGTATAGCACACGGGTATAGCACGCGAAAAACACAAATTTATGTACAGAAATTTTTATATACCGCGCACACCTGTATACCGCGCATGCTGCCCGACTCTCCTTTCGCCCGCCCCGACTCTCCTCTGGCCACCCCGACTCTCCTTTCACCCGCCCCGACTCTCCTCTCCCCCTTGAAGTCCTGTCCCCACCCTGAAAGCCTGATGCCCCCCGACGTCCGATTCACCCCCCCCCCCCGCAGGACCGCTCGCACCCCCACCCCAAAGGACCGCTCGCACGCACCCGCACCCCCACCCCGAAGGACCGCTCGCACGCACTCCCACCCGCACCCCCACCCTGAAGGACCGCTCGCACCCCCACAGCCTCCCGACTCTCCCATCATGTAGAAGCTCCTACCGGCGTCCTGCTGCTTCCTCTTGGCGGTCCCGACTCCCCGACAGGATCGGGGCAAGAGGGAGCTCAAGCCCTCTTGCCCCAGCCAACAGCGGCACCCCCGACACGATCGGGGCAAGAGGGAGCTCAAGCCCTCTTGCCCCAGCCAACCGTGGCACCCCCGACACGATCGGGGCAAGAGGGAGCTCAAGCCCTCTTGCCCCCCCGACACGATTGGGGCAAAAGGGAGCCCAAGCCCTCTTGCCCCGCCGACTCCCCAACTCCCCGACAATATCGGGACAGGAGGGAGCCCAAGTCCTCCTGGCCCTGGCGACCCCCCCCCCCCCCCCCGCTAGTTGTTCGGGCCAGGAGGGAGCCCAAACCTCCTGGCCACGGCGACCCCCTACCCCCACCCCGCACTACATTACGGGCAGGAGGGATCCCAGGCCCTCCTGCCCTCGACGCAAACCCCCCTCCCCCCAATGACCGCCCCCCCAAGAACCTCCGACCGCCCCCCCCCCAGCCGACCCGCGACCCCCCTGGCCGACCCCCACGACACCCCCACCCCCCTTCCCCGTACCTTTGTGTAGTTGGCCGGACAGACAGGAGCCAAACCCGCCTGTCCGGCAGGCAGCCAACGACAGAATGAGGCCGGATTGGCCCATCCGTCCAAAAGCTCCGCCTACTGGTGGGGCCTAAGGCGCCTGGGCCAATCAGAATAGGCCCGGGAGCCTTAGGTCTCTCCTGAGGGCGGGGCTTTGGGCACATTTCATATATATAAAATGAGGGGGGAGGTACACTATTTTAGGATGATATGATCAAATGTAAGAATTCAAGTGTTTTTAAATGTTCAATTGTTAAACATCATTTACTGTACTTGATTTTAAGATATGAAATGAATAAAGATTTAAAAAAAAAAAAAAAAAAGCCCGCACTCTTGTTTTGGCCAGTGTATGTCCAGCTTAAGTAACCCTAGGTTTTCAAGTTTACTGATGCTGAGTATATTGTGAATTCAATACCAGCCTCTTTCAGTTCCCTGCATGCCACCGCTTTCTCCCTCAGGACTCTTAGGACTAATGAATTCTGTTTTTAACTTTGGCAAGGTTAGCCGTTGGTGACTTTGGCAGGTGGTGAAAGGAAGAGACAGAGTGACTACCAAGCTGTTTCACAAGATGAAAGTCATACATACCAGTGTAGCCCTTGGCATTTACATTCTGCAGATTAGAATGCTTGGGGTTTTTTTTGGTAGGGAGAATACATTAGGATTCCTGGAGAGAAGGATATGGCATGAAAGGAGTGGTCTTTATCTTTAGACACAGGACCCCCATGGAGAGGAAACGCTGTTTGTCATGTTATGCAGACTCAGACCAACATGAAATGCTCGGCAGAGTGTGAAACTAGACCCTGTGCCACCTGCAGTCCCCACATCTATGTCTGCAGTGTTTATCATAAATAAAGAGGGCCCAATATATATATATATATTTTTTTTAAACCCACCCTGTTCTACTAAATTTATGCCCTTTTTTTCAGCCAGCAAGCAAAACAAAACTGCAGGGAAATGTACAGGAATTTTAATCAGTCAAAAGGTAGTAAAACAAAATACATAAAAATGCATAAAAATATCCAAATAGCTGGTCCAAATATTCATCTCAGCCAAACATACGAGTCTAAGGAACTCATAATCGAAAGAGAAAACTGTCCAAAAACCGGCCTAAGTTGGCACTTGGACGATCATCAGTCAAAAACGTCCAAATGCCGATAATAAAACCGGGTTTTGGACGTATTTCAAAATGACTTAGGCCTTCACAGTGCCTCTGAACGACCATAGCTAAATGGGGCATTTCAGGAGAAATGTCGAGGGCAGGATTTGGGTGGGATATGGGCAGGCTTAGACTTAGTCGTACTGCATGTATAACCGAAGTTATACAGCACAGCATAGACGGAATTTGGACGTTGTGACTTAGACCATTTAAAACATGGTCTAAGTCACAAAAAACCACCTGCAGATAAAAACTACAAACCTCCACACACTACCCCAGTGATCACCGACCCCCCACCAACCCCCCCAAAATTGTAATCACACCTTTAAAATTCAGCCTCCAGACCATCATCACCTGTTAGCCTGGCATAGGAAAGCCTAGTTGACCTGCACAGAGACGGCTTAAGTCATCTTGGGGGTGGGTTAGGGACCCATGGAGAGGAGGACCCATGCCCATAAGCCACTGTAATCACTGCATTGATATTGAAACATGTGCACTCTCCTAAAAAAAAACACAAAACCCTTTTGTGCTGCGCTACAGTGGCCATAAGGTCTAATGGGGTGGTTTAGGGGATTTTGGAGGTGGTTTGAGGAGGTTCACCATTATCTATAAGGGAGCTGTAGTGAGATGAAGACATGGCACCCTGTATGTGACGTTCACAGCAGTGCCCTGTAAGGTACCCCACTATTTAGGTGCCATGTCTGGTTGTCCAGTCCATCACTTTGTAGACCACTCCCACGTCCAAAAGGTCTGTGTCTAGGCATTTTTGCCTTGGACGAAAAGTTGGACTAAAATGTGGTATAAAGATGGACGATTTAGCAGCTTGGACGATCAGATCAGCAGGATGTATAGTTAGACAATTTTCGAAATGGAAAATAATTTGGACTCATTTTTCAAAAATGTGTCCTAAGCTGTTTTTTTTACTTCGGACGACTTGCAACTTGGACGAAAACGGACTTAGACGTTCCTTTCGATTATACCCCTCTCAGGGCCCCTTTAATCAAACTGTGCTAGATGCTTTTAGTGCGAGCCAGCACGGTAAATGCTCTGATTCTCATAGAATTCCTACCAGTGGTCGGTGCTTAATAAAAGAGAGGAGGCGGTTTAATTTAGATGCTTAATCTAATGCTCATAAATGTAGTCCTGCATTGTTTGCCTAGATTTATGGGCCTAGCTCTAAAAATCAGTGCTAAGCTCATAACCTCTATTCCCCACCCTGAATCAGCCCCTGTTGCCACCTATTTTTAATGTCATGTTTAAGTTTGAAATTTTATTTAAAATTTGATTCAATCGCTTATCAGGACTTCTAAGCGAGTTACAAGTAAGAAAAAAGGGGATAAAATAATCATCAAACAAATTACAAACATAAACATTTTAAAACATTATTAAATACAAATGACTTAATTAACATGAGACGAGTAAAATAATAAGTTTAAATTTAAGTGCTCAGCCTTAGTAGATTTTCAAAGGAGCCAATTTAGCCCTCCTTTTACAAATCAGCGTGCTGAATGCCGTGCGCTGCTCTTACGGTCATAGAGTTCCTATGAGCATCAGAGCAGCACAGAATGTTCAGCACACTGGCCAAGGCTAAGAACCTCTTGTGCAGTTTTGTAAAAAGGGGGGGGAGTTAAGAGCATAGTTCTCAAAGGACTTCTTTTACAAAGCTGCGCTAGGGATTCCTTTGCGGCAAAGGCAATGAAACCTATAGGAATTGAAAGGGCTTTGTCACGTTTGCCCCATGGGAATTGCTGGCATGGCTTTGTAAAAAGAGCCCAAAGTTAGGAACATAAATCCTTTGAAAGCTGAGCCTAGAATGTTTAGCAGCAAAATTGTTCCATTAGTAAACCACTTTGATGTTGTTATTGGAAGATGATATAACAAAATAACCCCCTGCACAAGCGTTTTTAGCATCAGCCGCCACAGTAACAGCTCCGACGCTCATAGAATTCCTGATTTTTGTCACCCTAAGCTGACACCACTCTTGGAGAATGAATGACTTGGCGATTTTTAAGAATCCATATCATATGATATAATTTTGTTTGGAACGATTTTACTGTCCAAGAAATCAATTAGTGCAAATCAGAACAAACTACTCCTCATTATGACAGGCATAGCCACGCAACTAATAATGAAAAATTGGAAAAGGGATAACTTAAATGATAGCTTCTGGTGGGAATCCCTATGCCAGATTTATAAGTTTGAAAACATGTTTTCTTTGCAGTTAGGACACCATAGCAAATTTAAAGAAATTTGGGGCCCGTTAACAAAATATTATAAGTCATAAATATAAGTAGTAATATTATTATTATTTCCCTTTGAGTCATGAAATATTGTTATACATATCCAGGAGGGGTGGGGGGAGGGTTAAAACAGCTTCAGTTTATTTGTTGGAGAAGAGTGCAGTAGACTATATTACTTGATTGTTTATGTGTTTTCACTTTGTATTTAATGTTATAAATGAATAAAGAATTTAAAAAAGAAAAAAAAGAATCCACCGAAGTGCTCATTTCACTGTTGAAGAGCTTATTGGCATGGCAGTGTCGGAAACTGCTAGAAAACTCCCTGAAGACCATGATAAGCCGTTTTGATAATCCACCACTAAAATGCATGCAGGCTAAATTGTCAGAAACCAGTTTAGCGACCGCGTTAAAGTTTTAAGAATCGGGCCCATAGTCCTTGATCTCTTCTTAACCAGTGCAGTGGCCAGGTTATCAAAGACAAAAACATTCAAACAGTGCTACTGTTTTATAGCATAGTCTGTCTCGTCCTTCCATTACTTCACTTGACAGGAGATCTCTCCCTTTCTTTATTTTTGATATACTGTCTATCAAAACAAGTGTCTAAACGGTGTACAATATAAAAAGATTGCAAAAAAAAAAAATTAAAATAAATAAAAGCAATATTTTATCAGATATTAAAAATCCTAGACGAATTCAGATTAACATACATGAAACAGAAGGAAAGTAGGGGAGGGAAAGGTTGTTTAAAATACATTGAAGTAAAATTAATTATAAAAAGGACGGTAAATGGGGAGTTGCAAAACATTAGGATGAGAATCACTTCAGAAGAAGCATTTGATGTTTCAAAGCTTCACAAGAATCAAGGGATTAAGAGGCGGAAGCTGATACTAAAGAGTAAAGGCATCTTTAAAGAAGAAAGTTTTTTTGTTGGTTTTTTTTAATCTTTATTGATTTTGAAACTTTGACAGTGCAATACAATTAACTGAACATAAAATACTGCATAAAACGCACTATTAACTTCACAAATAATACATAAAACAATCATTTTCTCCCACCCTCCTCCCAATTATTAATACAATATGACATAAGGTATGATTACAATATTATAATTAAGTAATTTTAATCCTCAAAATACATTTCCCTCCCCCCACCCACCCACCCTGGATGTGTAAGGAAATCTAAGAAAAGGAGAGAGATATGACCCTTATTGCGAGATAACAAATGTAGTCAAATGTAAAGAGTAAAGTTTTAAGTATGACTTTAAATTTTTCAAGCGAGTTTTCTAATCGAACGTCTAATGGGAGGGCATTCCACAGAGAGGGGGCGGTGACTGAAAAAATGGATTTGCGAGTAGTATCTTAAAACAGTTCCCCTATTGACGGTATGGAAAGTAGATTTTGATTATTAGATCGGTGGGCCCTAGATGAGAAGTATGGGATCAAAAGTTTATCTATGAACGCCGGTTGGCATCAGACCTGCCAAGTCTTCTACATTCAGTTAACGACTCCTGCTTTCAAAGGTCACCTCCTGCACTCTCACTGGGAAGCCAAGAACTCGGGTTCAACAACCTCCCCTTCCATTGGCAGCAGGGGGATGCTTTAATAAGACCTCATCTCCTGCTGCCATGGGGGCCAGTCTGGCAATAAGAGCTGCAAAATCTCACAGTTCTTATCACGTAGCATTAGGAAATGGGTATTCACAAATCAAAGTGCACTATTTTAGTAAAACTAGGATTATGATATGGCTCCAGAGAAAGGAAGACTGATTGAGACATCCATTGCTTTCAATTGAAGTAAAACCAGATGTCCACAATCTGTCCTCTTTTTTCTGGAGCTATATGGTAACCCTAAGTAAAACCACTAAAGTTTTCTGCTGTCAACCTAGAGGAGACCTTGATCCCTCCACAACAAGGGAACATAACCAAAAACAAACAACTTGTGGAGCGTTGATGTCCAAGATAAAGGCTTTATTAGAACAAAATAGATAATCCACATAAAAATGTCTAGGAGGGCCTGAACCTGGACCCAGAGGAAAACATGGGCTCTATATATGCCTGCACATAACTCCATAATTACTTGCGTATAGGGGCCCATCTTGCAAGAGTTCATTCCCATTGCTTAAAGCACAAACTGCATTGAAGCATAGAGGAAAAAATTGACTATGCAGCTAGGCACAGCAGGAGCAGGCACAAGTGATTAGCTATCAGCCTGAGCCATTCATCTTACTGTATCTTCTGCCTTTGTTGAGGTCAGCAGGAGAAGAATATTGACTTTTGCTGCTGACCCTGACTATGTTTCTGTGCCTTAAGAAGAGGGCAAGCAACCTGCATCAAGGTATGTGCTGAGATTCTTCCTCTCCTCATCCACACTGAGTAGTTCCTACTGGAAATGTCTTCCTAGATTCTTCCCCTAATTGGACTGCATGATGGCAGCCTATAATATTGGAAGGAGAGTGGAGGCAGTTGTCCAGAGAAGAGGGAAGGGGGGCCTCTGATGGGGGTGGGGTGGGGGAGATGTACAGAACAGCTGATAATGAAAGGGAATACTGGGAATGACTTACGAAGAAGGGAGACCTGATGAGAACCCTAAAGGAGGACAAAGATCTGTTAGGGAAGGGGGAGGGGAGGAATGAGGCTCCTGATTTAAGAGGTCTCCTTGATGGGGAAGATAATGGAGAAAATGAGACCCTGTTTGGGTAATGTAGGGTCTGAAGGGCATAGGTCAGAGTATCATCTGATAGGAAAGGGGAAAGAAGGGAGACCCTGGTGGGTAAAAGAAGGCTTGAAGAGGGTAGTTTTGAATGTTTGTGTAAAAGGATAGGAGAGGAGTGTAAAGGGATAGGAGAGGAGTTTCTGATGAGAGAGAGCCTGGGAATTAGAAAATAAGGAAGAGGGTGAGCTCTGTGGTCAGGGCATAGTTCTTATCTTTGCGGCCTCACAGTTTCTTCATCACTTATTCATGCAAAACGTGCAAATGCATACACAATATACCTAGGGATGTCTGCTGACTCCTGATTGGTCCTGAGTTTACCCCATGGTATACATCAGTGGTCTCAAACTCGTGGTCCTCCAGGTACTATTTTGAGGCCCTCAGTATGTTTATCATAATCACAAAAGTAAAATAAAACAGTTTCTTGATCATATGTCTCTTTAGCTTTAAATTACAATATTATTATTAAGACTTAGCCAAAAGGAAAGATTTATAAACTATAAAGAGTTTTACCTCATGCAAAATTGTCATTTCTTTAATAAGACAATAACTATTTTTTTTCTGCGGCCCTCCAAGTACCTACAAATCCAAAATGTGGCCCTGCAAAGGGTTTGAGTTTGAGACCACTGGTATACATGAACCTGAAGTCTTGCTTTTCTTGGGGAATACAATAAAAAAAAAATCAGAATGACAATCTCTGCTCAAAGTGGGCTAAGCCCAGAACCAGAATAAATCCTACCAGGCAAATTTAAAGCCAGATGGCAACCATGTGCATACTCCTCACTCTTTAAGCAACCCAAACACACATTGCGCCCACTGTCTCTGCAGCACCATGCAAACACACATACTGTAAAACATATGCATCATCTTATTCTTGTAGCTGTAGCTGCATAAACACACAACAAACAACACACACGATGCCCTTCATTCTTAAAGAGGATTTATATATAATGTTCTATGTAATATACTTCATCAAAATCTGTATTAATATCTTTTCATAATTTGTATATCTTTGGTGCATAATTCCTTGGGTATAGAAGAGATATGCATTCTTTATTATGACCTTGCCCTTTACCACTCTTCAGATATACTATTTATTTTATCTTTTTATTTTTTTTTTTTTATATATATTCTGTATATAAATGTAGTTTGATCCTCCTGCTTTGGACATAGAAAATTGTTTTGTGTTCACTTGATAAATTCAAAATTCAAGGCGAAGTCTGGCAGCTAAAATTCATTGCAAAGAAGTGAAGAGTGATACATTTAGGGAGTAGAAATCTGAGAGAGATGCATGTCCTGGGAAGCGAGAGGCTGATCAACACAGATGGGGAGAGGGACCTTGGGATGACAAGTGTCTGAGGATCTGAAGGTGACAAAGTAGTGTGATAGGTAGTGGCTATAGCCAGGAGGATGCCAGGCTGCATAAAGATAGGCATAACCAGCGGAAGAAAGGAGGTGTTGTATAGATTGTTGGTGATGCCCCACTTGGAGTATTGTGTTCAGTTTTGGAGGTCATATCTTGTCAAGGATATAAAAAGACTTTGAAGCGGTCCAGAGGAAAGCAACAGAAATGATACGGGGTTTGCACCAAAAGAAGTACAAGAAGACCTCAACATATATACTCTGGAGGAGAGGAGGGACAGGGATGATATGATACAGATATTTAAATATTTGAAAGGTATTAATATAGAATCAAATTTTTTCCAGAGAAGGGAAATTGTTAAAACCAGAGGACATAAATTGAAGTTTAGGGGTGGTAGACTTAAGAGTAATGTTAGGAAATTCTTTTTCATGGAAAGGGTGATGGATGCCTGGAACATCCTCCCGAGGGAGGTAGTGAAGAGGAAAGCTGTGACAGAATTCAAAAAAGCATGGAATGAACACAGATGATCACTAATTAGAATATGAATGGGCTTTATGGGGGATGTCTCCCTTAGACATCTGCCGTGGCTTGCACTGGGAATGAGCTGTACTATTATTAAATGGGTCACCCCCTTGCTGGAAGTGCTCGTGCGCATTTGGATTTCCTTTAGGGAAAAATTATTTCCGGGAAAGGTCTATTTTGGCAAAACACCAGTGGAAGTGGAAGAGGGTTTTGTTCCTGGTCATATGGATAGCAGGTATAGAGTTTGGGAGGTGGGGGGGCTTGGGTTCTTTGGGGCAGTTCTTGGTTGATGGTACCTTGCTCCCAGTCTTACATTTACAAACAGAATATGGCCTCAAAGTGGCTGAGTCTTTTCAATATAATCAGGTGGTTGACTTTCTTCACAGGAAGGCATTACCAGACCTTCTTAAAGACAATACTGCTTGGGATAAAGTGTGGGAGACATCTAGTGGGAGAGGATGCATATCTAGACTATATCATTTATTAGTGTAACATGACCAGCCTCCGGACCATTACTTTCAATATTGGGAATCCTTGTTGCAATGCATGTTTACCCAGGAGCAATGGAAGTCCATATTGCGAGCTCTTCTTCGGGTGTCGATTGCTAGCAATATGGTGGAGAATGGTTATAAAATCTTATATTGGTGGTATTATACCCTGGAGCGGCTACACAGGCTAAATCCAAATCTGCCAAATATTTGCTGGCGCAACTGTGGAGCCCAAGGGTCATTTGCTCATATTTGGTGGATGTGCCCTAAGATATATGTGGGGTTCTCATTGTGAAAGAGGTGGGTTGTGCACCATTGAATATGACTCAGACTGGTGTACCTTCTAAGTTTCCCCCCATTATTGCTTCCTTGGCGACGGCAGCGCACCTGATGTTGGCTGCAGCTTGGCGTCAGGAGATTATCCCTTCCAAGGAGCAAGTAATACAAAAAATGGATTATGTATACCTTATGACCAAATTAACTGCTCTGAAATACCATAGAGTGGACAGGTTTATGTTATGGTGGAAACTATATGTTATCTGGTGTGAATGTAGGGGGTGTGATGTTTAGCAGGGTTTCTCATTTTTACATTATTATTGGCATTCTTGCCAGAACCATGGGGAGGGGATACGCGGGGTGGTTTGTGGAGGTAGATAATATGTCTGTTAATGTGCTCTTTGCCTTGTATCAAACAGTTATGTTACAACTGTTTTTGCTGTACTTGTCTTTTTCTGATTTTTTCAATAAATGAAAATTTTTTTAAAAAAGAATATAAATGGGCTAACTTTCACGATCTGAATCCCGCAAGGGAGATAGTTTGAATGGGCTGGAGCGAGCTTCAACTGCAACTTTAGTAGTTGGAAACTAAGGTCAGTACCAGGTGGACTTCTAAGGGCTGTGGTCCAGAAATAAAGAGTGATAAGTCACCTGGGCCGTTTGGCATACATCCCAGGGTACTGAAAGAACTCAAACATGAAATTGCCGATCTGCTGTTAGCGATCAGTAACCAGTCACTAAAATTGTTTATACTACCTGAGGATTGGAGGGTGGTCAACGTTATGCCAATTTTTTTAAAAGAGTTCCAGGGGAGATTCATAAATTACAGACTGGTATGCCCAACTTCAGTGCCAGGAAAAATATTGGAAACAATTATAAAATTGTGGAACACATAGACAAACATGATTTAAAAGGACAGAGTCAGCATGGGTTTTTAGGCAGAATTTTGACACTTATGCACATGTGTGTACCAATACATGCTTAAAATGCTATTATTCTAAACATTTACATACATTGTTAGCTCCCAGGTTATAGAACCCCCCGTCTATGCAGATAGTAGCATTGACTATAGGAAATGCTGTGAGCAGATTTTTAAAACATGCTCACCGTCATAGCTATAGTAAACTATTGGGTCAATATTTTTTCCTTTTTTAAAAAAAATTTATTATTGAGACTAGAAGCCATTTTCTATCAGTTACTATGAGTCCTATAATCCTGAAAGTGAAATGTGCTGAGTGAACTTTTTCTTTCTATGTGTACTGTCAGTGTGCCTCTGATGTCATTCCTGCTGGTGACATTGTGCAGAAGCTGGGAAACCCTTTGGTTAAAAATATGAAATCATATTCTATGGCCAGAGGTAATATAGAAGAAAAAAAAAGAAGAGCTTGTGAGAAAATTATAAACTGAAAAGGATGGTTTAATCAAAGCAGGAGTTACAAGCAGAACAGTTAAAACAGACTGTGAGTACTCGGGGGACAGAGAAATGCCTACTATAAATCACCAAGTGCTCCAATGCATGGATGGAGTTATAGGGGAAAAATGTCATCTGCCTTTTGTTCTGATTTTGATTTTTGCCTCTTGACTTAAGAATTCACTTTTCTTAAAGCTCCTGCTATATAAGTACTTTTACTGATACGATCCTAAGTAAGTTGGGCGTAAACCCATTCCCATCCTTATCTGGATGCTAGGTTCTCTCAAATGGATAAATACTAAGGGGGTAATTCTGTAACTGGTATCCCAAAGCCACATGGTGAGAGCCTATTCTCTAACAGCATCTGGGCACCCTGGACTCCATTAAAGAACACTAGCACAAACCAGCTGCAGGCAGAATTTGCCCCAGATAGTCAGTATTCGAGCATGGTACTGAATACTGAGGGCTAATTTCGGTGGGGCTCGCTACCGGACCTTGTGTGGGTTCCATAAGGCAGTTATATGGGCCCTGGCTGAATATCTGTTGGAACCCACATAATGGGTTTTTTTCCCCCTTCAGAACCCAAAGCAGTCCCTTTCCTTCTGGGCATCCTCCCCTTCCTCCCAGTCTGTGAAATTGTCAATCTCCCTTCCTCCCAAAATGTCCCCCCTCCCAGGGCCTCCTTGGTGGTCCAGTGGGAGTAATGGGGGCAGGGGCAAAGCCCATTTACTCCTGTCCCTTGTGGCTGCCTTAAAAAGATAGTCAGGTTAGCTGTGTGGGCCCCAGCACTAAAGGCCTCTTCTATCAAACTGTGCTAGCAGTTTGTAACGCGGTGAGCTGCGCTGAATGGCCCGCGCTGCTCCCGACGCTCAGAGTTCCTATGAGCGTCAGGAGAAGCACGGGCCATTCAGCGTGGCTCTCTGTGCTAAAAATTCCTAGCGCAGTTTGATTGAAGAGGCCCTATCTATTGCCAGCATCCACAAAACCTACAGCTCCTACTCAAGACTGTTTCTTGTACTGCCCCTACCTTGACCATTTATTTTGTGGACAATATTCAACAACCCTGCTTAGTTAAGTACTGTTGTATATTGGCAGTTGGATGGCCCCAGATGCCCAATTGTCTCTCCAGCCCACATAAATCATTTTAAACACTGGCCAATTGGTCGTCATTACACTTGCCATAGTTGGTGTAATGGTGGGTGCCTGGATGCAGCTAGTGTGCATATAACATACAGTATTCTGTAAACAGCATAAGTGGCAGCCTCTTCCATGCCCCTCCCATGGTCCGCCTATGTGATCACCCCTTGCATTTATGCAGTATTCCACTCAAAATTGCAAAAACAACAAAAAATTAAATTTGAGAGTTATTTAAAGTTCTTTAAGCTATGTATGGGTAATTGTAACAATGGTGAAACTAAAGTAGATAGAATAGAATTGCTAATCAATGTGATGGATGTGCTTGTTTTTGAGTGCACATTAACTCATAATGCGGCTCAATAGTCAACAAGCAATCCACCATCCGCAGTCGCTCTCTTTTTAAAAATTTAATTTCTGTCAGAGCTGAAAATCCAAGTTCGCAAAGATAAGAAGATCCAAACTGTAACAAAGCCTTGATTGTTTTGTTGCTCAAGTTAGAATAACTACTGCATAAAAAATAAAAATAAAACTACAATTACCTGCCATTAGTTTTAAAGGGCCAATCACGTCAAAGAATGATGTTTGTCTGGGCGGTTGTATCCTTACATACACAGACACTCATAACGTTGACTATTCTTGTGTATATGATGTACGTGTCATCTAATCTGGTACATAGTTATAAAGAGAATTTTTAAAAATAAAATTCTGGAATCTCTCATGGCACACCTGGAATCTCTTCAGGACACACCACCGTGCCGTGGCACACAGTTTGAGAGACACTGGTTTAAACTTTACAGTTAACCTCAGGAAATGCCTTAGATTGCCATGACAGATCATTAAACCTCCATTAGAATTAGTGGAGCCAGTCATGAATAACTGCCGGTAATTGGCAGTTTAACACTGCTGCCACTCTTAATACACAGTGATCTTTTAAATATCATAACTGATAATTTCCTTTCTCAGTAGGAACTCAATTGCCATTTATTTCCAAGATATCAAGCTTTTTCAGACTTTGTGCATGAAAGTAGAGGGAATTTATTTCTGTTTTATAACAGCTGTGTTCTTAGAGAATCCCTACAGATTTATTAATGAGCATGTTCCAATAGTTTTAATTTGAAGAGAAACCCCATTGCAATATGGCAAAATTTAGATTAATTTTCTCTCCCTCCACGAATAGTTCTAATTGCTGTTCTTTAGTTTACTTTAGCTTTAATATTTAATATGCTGCTCTTCAAGGCAAGCTCACTAGAGCAGTTTACAATCAATCAACAATTAAAATACAATAAAACATCAAAAAGGTAAACGACAAGCTATTTCAATCTTGCAGCACCAGTAACCGCCTAAGAGTATGACATAAATTAATTATGTGGGAATACTTGTGGCAAGAGAAACGTTTTCAGTCCGGTCTTAAATTGTGTCCCTGAAGTCTCTGTGTGAAGATAAAGGGGGCAAAGAATTCCAGAGAATTGGGGCCTGATATGGAAAAGCTGATTGACAAGTCATCTCTTGATCCAACTTGTACTATGTGGAATTGGGTGACTTCTGTTCTGGAATGGCTGGATAGCAAGTAAACTCACCCGGACTCCATGTTAACGAGAAACAAGTTGGCATGCTACCCCACTGAGTGCTAGCCACATTGAAGTGCAGGAAAGAGGCCTCTGAGATGCCTTTGCTGTGACTCCATGTGCTGTGAGGGGAAGAGTGCGAACTGCAGAGGAGAATACCCTGTGTCTGGCGGACCACAGTGAGTTTTGCTGGAACGAAGAGGAGGGCTATCTTGCGGCGCTCCAGCCGCAAGAGTGAGTTGTGGAGGAGGAAGAATTCCTTCTGGCGGATCTTGCTGGGCTCTGTTTGAGACGAGGAGGAGCACAGAGGTGGAAGAGTGGTCTGGCCGCTGATAGCCTGAGAATCTGCTTTGAGGCTGTGCGCAGTAGTGCTGGAGGCGTTCTGTGGTGGTGGATCTCTGGTGGTCTTTTCTAGCGGTTTTTCGGTGGAAGGGGTGAGGAGAAGCCCTATACGCGCTGACTGAGGCTGGGGAAATCCTGGAGGCCTTGAGGCCTTAAGGTTTGAGATCTTGTACCCAATAATAAATGCTAGAGCTTCTTTATGTTAAAACCTGGGGAAGGCACTAGGAGAATTCTCAGTGAATAGAGTTGATGATAGAAAAATTAACAGTTTTCATAGTTTAATCTACTATGAAGAAATGAGATGACTAACATTTTTTTTTTTAGTTCAAAAAGTTTTATTGATTTTATAAAAGATGAAATACAAAGCCAACAATATGCGTGCCACTGTGGATGCACTTCACATTTGTTAATGACTAACATTTTAAAAGTTCTGTTTTCATACTGAGGTGAAATATTTTGGAGTTGAAGAACTAAACTAAATATTTGTATTGAACCAAGCATAAGAATAATAAGCTACAAAATGGGTTCAGACTAAGTTGATCTGGTTAAGGAAAAAACTAACAAATTTCTGGTTTGATTAGTTACTTTTAAAGTGAATTATAGTTTGGAAATATGGCTAATAAAAAAACTAGACCTGATCTCAAAGCATTTGCTTACCGTGCAGAAGAATCAGGGGAAATGCTAACTTCTAAGCAGACTTCAATACAGGAAGAAGCAGAGTCAAATATATGCTGGGAGGAGAGAAGCTGATATGCACGGACGGGGAGAGGGACCTTGGGGTGATAGTGTCCGAAGATCTAAAGGCGAAAAAACAGTGTGACAAGGCAGTGGCTGCTGCCAGAAGGATGCTGGGCTGTATAAAGAGAGGCGTGGTCAGTAGAAGGAAGAAGGTGTTGATGCCCCTGTACAGGTCATTGGTGAGGCCCCACTTGGAGTATTGTGTTCAGTTTTGGAGACCGTATCTGGCGAAAGACGTAAGAAGACTTGAGGCGGTCCAGAGGAGGGCGACGAAAATGATAGGAGGCTTGCACCAGAAGACATATGAGGAGAGACTGGAAGCCCTGAATATGTATACCCTAGAGGAAAGGAGAGACAGGGGAGATATGATTCAGACGTTCAAATACTTAACGGGTATTAACGTAGAACAAAATCTTTTCCAGAGAAAGGAAAATGGTAAAACCAGAGGACATAATTTGAGGTTGAGGGGTGGTAGATTCAGGGGCAATGTTAGGAAATTCTACTTTACGGAGAGGGTGGTGGATGCCTGGAATGCGCTCCCGAGAGAGGTGGTGGAGAGTAAAACTGTGACTGAGTTCAAAGAAGCGTGGGATGAACACAGAAGATTTAGAATCAGAAAATAACATTAAAGATTGAACTAGGCCAGTTACTGGGCAGACTTGTACGGTCTGTGTCTGTGTATGGCCGTTTGGAGGAGGATGGGCAGGGGAGGGCTTCAATGGCTGGGAGGGTGTAGATGGGCTGGAGTAAGTCTTAACAGAGATTTTGGCAGTTGGAACCCAAGCACAGTACCGGGTAAAGCTTTGGATTCTCGCCCAGAAATAGCTAAGAAGAAAAAAAAAAAAAAAAAAAAATTTTAAATTGAATCAGGTTGGGCAGACTGGATGGACCATTCGGGTCTTTATCTGCCGTCATCTACTATGTTACTATGTGGTAAAGAAGTAACAGAGATATCTGAATCCCCCTGGTGGATCCAGTATTAGCCAGTAAAGAAGATTTACAACACTGGATGGCTGATATTAAACTCTCATTAACAATATTTACTTCAGACATTAAAATAAATATTGATGGTTTACATGATGATATGAGTCAGAATATCCAGGAATTCGAAGAACGGATTATCCTACATGAACAGGAGATAGCTGAAATTCAAAAACATTGTAAACAGATAGATTTATCAATGGAAGAATTACTCCTCAAGGTGGAAGATGGTGAAAATAGAGCAAGGCAGAATAATCAGATTTCGTGGAATCCCTGAAACAAAAGAACTTAAAGAACCAACGACTTTTATACAATCTTTATGTCACAAATTCTTACAAATGAAAAAACCAGAAAAGGACTTACCAATTATAGAATTTGAACGGATACATCAGGCCCTGGGACCGCGTAAAGTAGAGAGACCAAGAGATATAATAGCATGTTTTCTAAGACACCCACAGAAAGAAAGAGTGTTACACGCAGCATGTAAAACTGGTCATTCAATGTGGAACAACACAAAAGTGGAAGTATTTGCAGATATTTCTTCAGCAACACTGAGATGTCAATGAGATTGTCGTGAAGTCACCAGATGTCTGCAGCAAAATAATATTCAATATAAATGGAATCTATTTTACGTTGGAAAATAAATATTATAAAGTAACTTCAGCTACAAAGGCCCAACAGCTACTCATACAGGCTAAACTCTGGGCTAATGAGAGTGAAAAACAATTGGAACAAATACCTCTAACAACGGGATTGTTAAACCAGAGATGGCATAGAACTGATAAAAAAAGCACTTACAGAGACAAGCAGAATAAGAATATTAGTATAAATAAAGAGAGGCATTGATAACAATTTGGGGGTTTTTTTCCAATTCTTTATTCATTTTTAAAAAAATTTACAATAAGTGTAACAGCATTTATAACATTTTAAACTTAAATAAAACACTTAATATTCTGTTAAAATCCATATCAGAATTTATCCTCCCTCCCCCCTAATCAATAATGTTCTTTAAATTCAAGAAAACCTACTATAAACCCCATTCCTATATACCTTATTTAATATTCAAATCAAAAATCATTTCTCCCCTCCCCCATCCTGGATGTGCATTTTTAAGGGGAAAAATAATATTCAATCATTACAATAGTTTGTTAATGGCTCCCAAATCTCCTGAAATTTTCTAAAATTCCCCAGCTGTGTGGCTATTGTCCTTTCCATTTTATAAATGTGACATAAAGAGTTCCACCAGAAACTGTAATTAAGTCTCTTCCAGTTTTTCCAATTATTCGTAATCTGTTGTATGGCAACCCCTGTCATAATAAGTAGAAGCCTGTTTTTCTTAGATGATATTTGGCTCTTAACCCTCATTGACATGCCAAACAGCACAGTATCATACGATAATGCCATTGGATTTTCCAGCATACAATTTATTTGACCCCATGTTGATTTCCAAAAAGCAAAAATCAATGGACAATAGAATAACAAATGATCTAATGTCCCAGCTTTGAGATGGCAGTGCCAGTATCTATTTGACTTAGAGCTATTTAACTTCTGTAAACGAACTGGGGTCCAAAATGCTCTATGTAACAGAAAAAAACAAGTTTGTCTCATAGATGCAGACACTGTACATCTCATCCTCCAAGACCAAATTCGTGGCCATTGAGATGCAGTAATTTGATGCTTAATCTCAATGCTCCAAATGTCCTGTCTTTGGTTTCTTATTCATAAATCCAGATATTAATTTGTACTACTGAGCAGCCTGTTGTCCCAGAAAATCCACCTGAAAACACAAGAACGGCAAACTATACTGATTACTAAAATTTTTCCATTCGGGGAACCCTACCTGAATGGCCTGCTTCAATTGCAACCACTTATAATTTTGTGATTTATTAAGACCATATTGATAACAGTTTTAATAAAATTTGTTAGACTTAAGGGGAAAAAAGATTTGAAATGGGGTAGATAATTAATAAAGCTGTAGAGTATTCGGGATAGGGTTAACCCTCTCCAACCCTGGCATCTGGAAGCGGACCTGACTCCTGGTTTTTTCAACTGGAGGTCGGATCTGTCTCTAGTGGAAGGGATTGGGAAGGATTTGGTTGGGTAGGGATGAGGGGATTGGGTGTCAAATGGGTGGGAGGATGTGTGCAGAGGGAGGTATGTATGAATTTTGATTTGTGGAAAGGTATTTGTAGGTTTAAAGAACGAGTGGGAAAATAGTTTCAAATTTATTCAAGTCCTGATATATCGCTTTTATGGTCAAAGTGGTTTCCAATTAATACAAAGAGTTAAAAATATAACATATAGGTTAAAATACATAGAGTTAAAAATATAAAAATATAACATAAAGGGAATGAAAACACAATTACTATACAGACGCAACATGATACACTTGGGCAAATAGGGAGGATACATTGCATAAAATAAAAGAAAGGCGAGGAAAAAAGCAAAAGGTAAAAAAGGAATCCTTAATGTAAGGCCTGTTGTCTGAGTTTTTTGAACAAAAAAAAATTAAGTATAGATCTCAAAAGCATCTCTAAAAAGAAATGTTTAAGATTAAATTTAAAATTATTGAGATTCTTTTCTTATCTCAGGGTAAGAGGTAAAGTATTCCACAATGTTGGAGCGGTTACAGAAAAGATTGTTTTACGTGTTGTGTCATAAAACAATTGGCGGACTGAGAGGACCGCTAAAAGATATTGTTGGGAGGAGTTGTACTGCATGTATAACCAAACATTTTACAAAACAGCATAGATGAAACTTGGACGTTGTGACTTAGACCTTTTAAAACATGGTCTAAGTCACAAAAAACCACCTAAAGTGACCAGATAAGCACCACAAACACATAGTACAGACCCCCCACATACTACCCCAGTGATAACCAACCCCCCCTAAAAATGGTATTCACAACTTTTAAATTCTGCCTCCAGAACATCAGCACCTAGCAGCCTGGCATAGGAAAGCCTAGTCACGCTGCACAGAGGCATCTTAAGTGGTCTTGGGGATGGGTTAGGGACCCATGGAGAGGAAGACCCATGCCCATAAGTCACTGTAATGACTGCATTGATGGTGAAACATGTGCAGTCCTCTAAAAAAAACCCAAACCCTTTTGTACTGCCCTATAAGTGGCTCCTGCAGCCATAAGGACTATTGGGGTGGTAGATAGGTGGGTCTAGGAGATTCTGGAGGTGGTTTGGGGGGCTCACCATTACCTATAAGGGAGCTGTAGTTAGATGATTATGTGGCACCCTTTTTGTGAAGTTTACAGCAGTGCCCTGTAAGGTAAGCCCACTGTTTAGGTGCCCTGTGTGGGTGTCCTGTCCATCACTTTGCAGACCCCTCCCGTGTCCAAAAGGTCTGTTTCTAGGCATTTTGGACGTGGATGAAAATGTGATATAAAGATGGACGATTTGTGGATCCAACGGAGGAAAATCACCAGGCGCACAGGAAATGCCAAAAAGAATGCCACCGAGAGGTTAGAAAAGCAAAAGGGAAATACGAAGAGGGGCTGGCCAGGGAGGCGAAAAACTTCAAGGCATTCTTCAGTTACGTAAAGGGGAAACGACCAGCGAGAGAGGAGGTGGGGCCGTTGGACGATGGGGATAGGAGGGGAGTGATTAAAGAGGATAAAGAGGTAGCTGAGAGGCTGAACACGTTCTTCTCGTCGGTTTTCACGAGAGAAGACACATCTAATATACCGGACTCAGAGGAGCTCATGAGTGGGGAACAGGCTGAGAAATTGGAGCATATAGAGGTAAGTAAGGAGGATGTCCTCAAACAGATAGACAGGTTAAAATGCGGCAAATCACCGGGTCCAGACGGGATCCACCCGAGGGTTCTGAAGGAGCTAAGACAAGAAATAGCGGGCACAATCCAGCATGTTTGTAACCTATCCTTGAAAACTGGAGAGGTACCGGAGGACTGGAAATTGGCGAATGTCACACCTATCTTCAAAAAGGGATCGAGGGGTGACCCCGGGAACTACAGGCCGGTGAGCCTGACTTCAATTATAGGGAAGATGGTGGAAGCTATGATAAAGGACGGCATTTGCGAGCACATTGAGAGAAATGGCCTACTGAGAACAAGCCAGCACGGATTCTGTAAGGGAAGGTCATGCTTAACGAACCTTCTGTACTTCTTTGAGGGAATAAGCAGTCGGGTGGACAATGGGGAACCCATCGACATCATTTACCTCGATTTTCAAAAGGCTTTCGACAAGGTGCCACATGAAAGGCTGCTTAGGAAGCTGTGGAACCACGGGGTGGGAGGGGATGTGCACCGATGGATAGAGCACTGGTTGTCGGGTAGACTGCAGAGGGTCGGAGTGAAGGGCCAATATTCTGACTGGCGGGGAGTCACGAGCGGTGTGCCGCAGGGATCGGTGCTGGGGCCGTTACTCTTCAACATATTTATCAATGATCTGGAAAAGGAGGCAAAGTGCGAGGTCATAAAATTTGCAGACGATACCAAACTGTGCGGCAGGGTTAGCTCCAGGGAGGAGTGTGAGGACCTGCAAAGGGACCTAAACAAGCTGGAAGACTGGGCGAACAAATGGCAAATGCGCTTTAACGTGGAAAAATGCAAGGTCATGCATATAGGGAAAAAAAAACCCGTTGTTCAACTACAAATTGGGGGGGGCATTGTTGGGAGAAAGCAGTCTTGAGAGAGACTTGGGAGTGCTGGTGGATGCATCACTGAAGCCATCTGCACAGTGCGCAGCGGCCTCAAAAAAAGCCAACAGGATGCTGGGCATCATAAAAAGGGGCATAACAACCAGGACGAGAGAAGTCATCTTGCCACTGTATCGAGCGATGGTGCGTCCGCATCTGGAATATTGCGTTCAATATTGGTCGCCGTACCTCAAGAAGGACATGGCGGTACTCGAGAGAGTCCAAAGGAGAGCAACGAAACTGGTAAGAGGGCTGGAACACTGCCCATATGCCGAGAGGTTGGATAGGCTGGGGCTCTTCTCTCTGGAAAAAAGGAGGCTCAGGGGTGATATGATAGAGACCTTCAAGATCATGAGGGGCATAGAGAGGGTGGATAGGGACAGATTCTTCAGGCTGAAGGGGACAACAGGTACGAGGGGGCATTCGGAGAAACTGAAGGGAGATAGGTTCAAAACGAATGCAAGGAAGTTTTTTTTCACCCAAAGGGTCGTGGACACTTGGAATGCGCTACCGGAGGACGTGATTGGGCAGAGTACGGTACAAGGATTCAAACAGAGACTGGACGGATTCCTGAGGGATAAAGGGATCGTGGGATACTGAGAAAGCTAACCAGAAAATAAGTATAGAAACCCGACCAGGTCGTGCATGTGCAAGACCGGAGGGCTAGGACTTTGATGGGAAGATAGGACGCAATAGGAAACCAAGGTGGCATGGGGGCCCCTTCTGGTGATTTGGACAGGTCGTGACCTGTTTGGGCCGCCGCGGGAGCGGACTGCTGGGCAGGATGGACCTATGGTCTGACCCGGCGGAGGCACTGCTTATGTTCTTATGTTCTTATGATTTATTAGCTTGGACGATCAGATAGCTGGACGTAGTTAGACGATTTTCGGAAAAAAATATTTGGGGCGTATTTTTCAAAAATGTGTCCTAAGTTATGTCTGACTTTGGACAACATGCGACTTAGGCAAAAATAGGACTTAGACCTTTCCCTCCCCATTACAGTAGAAGAATTAACATGGGCCATTAAAGACATGCCGATGGGAAAATCGCCAGGATTAGATGGTTTTACAGCCAAATTTTATAAGACATTTCGAATGACTCTGATACCTTCTTTGCTGCATTTTTTTAATACCTTGGTAGATAGACTGGAATTTCCTTATTCGTGGTGTTTAGCTGACATAACTTTGATATTAAAGCCAGGTATAGATCCGATATCCTATTCTTCCTATAGACCAGTGGTCTCAAACTCAAACCCTTTGCAGGGCCACATTTTGGATTTGTAGGTACTTGGAGGGCCTCAGAAAAAATAGTTAATGCCTTATTAAAGAAATGACAATTTTGCATGAGGTAAAACTCTTTATAGTTTATAAATCTTTGCTTTTGGCTAAGTCTTAATAATAATATTGTAGTTTATAGCTAAAGAGACATATGGTCAAGAAATTGTTTTATTTTACTTTTGTGATTATGATAAACATACCGAGGGCCTCAAAATAGTACCTGGTGGGCCGCATGTGGCCCCCAGGTCACATGTTTGAGACCACTGCTATAGACCCATCTCACTATTGGATGTGGATTATAAATTGTTTACTAAGATTTTAGCCAAACGTTTGAAAATGTATATGCCTCATCTAATAGTTGATGATCAATCTGGATTTATATGAGGTCATCAGATGTTTGATAATATACAATGAGTCTGTCATATATTGGGGCAAGTAGTTGATAGGTGTGACTGGACTCTTATTTTGGGTAATGATGCCGAGAAGGCATTTGATAGGATTTATTGGCCTTATCTGTTCCAAGCATTAGAAAAGATGGGGTTATCTGGAATTTTCCTACATTGGCTTCGACTGTTATATAAGGCCTCAATTAATATTAATGGAAGATATACCAAATGCTTCGCTTTGGGGAGGGGGACAGGGCAAGTTTGTGCTTTGTCACCTGTGCTTTTTGCACTAGTTATGGAGCCTCTTACACAACTGGTACGACAAGATTCAAATATTTCAGGTATAAGCTGTGGTGGGTTGGAGACAAAAATATTATTATTTGCAGATGATATTCTCTTTATAATATGAGATCCTTCCACCTCATTGAAAGCTATAGTGGATGCTCTTATGGCTTTTGCACAAATATCAGGATTTCGGATAAATACTTCTAAGTCAGAAATTTTGGATCTTACCCTGTCAGATTTAGACCACAGATGGATTTCTAGTAACTATTCTTTTAATTGGGCACAAAAATCATTACGATATTTAGGGATTAATTTAACTAAACAAATAGAACAGCTATATGCTGCCAATTATCCTCCCCTTTTGAAAGAGATCTGGCAGGATATAGAGAGGTGGAAACTTCTTAATATCTCTTGGCTAGATAGGGTACAAACAATAAAGATGGTGGTGCTGCCAAGGTTGGTGTATCTTTTTTCAGCTTTACCGATCCATCTACCTAAAAATTTTTTTTACAATTAGAACGGAAAATTTTCGTTTTTATTTGGCGCAATATAGGACTCCAAGAATATCTCAGGCGATGATGTATCAACCTAGGCAATTGAGAGGAATGACAGTCCCACAGTTTTGATATTATTATCAAGCAGCCCAATTACGTTATTTAATTAATTGGAAATGGGATAGGGAAAAATCAGGGGGTGCGTATGGAGCAGGAGTTATTAGGCACGCCTTCATTGTGGGCGATACCCTGGTTCCAACTTTCACATCTCTCTCTAATAGCTAAGATGTCTAATCCTATACTACGTTACACTCTTGAACTGTGGATCCAGGTACGAAGGCGATGTTATGGGGATAAGAACTATTTTATGGGGGCAGCAATTATACATAAGCCTAAATTTGCTCCAGGAGAGGTTGATGTGGCCTTCCTTCTCTGGGCAAAGAAAGGTCTTAAAACATTGGGCCAGTTGATGGAGGACGGGAAAATTGTTCCCTTTGAAGCACTAAAGGAAGTATATGGCCTCTTACCAAGTGACTTATTTTACTATAGACAAATTGAAAGTTTCATTAGAAAAGCGGTTCTTAGAGAATTAGTCACTGCTCAAAAATTAAATTTAGGGATGGCTATGATAAAAGAGAGTGGGAGGGGTAGTATTACTAGATTATATAATGCACAATTGGAGCATCTTCACCACCCCCCCTCAAAATACAGATGCCGCTGGGAAAAGCTCATTGGTAAATGTTACACTGATAAAGAATGGTCTATAATATTGCACTCTCTCCTATATGGCACTATAGCTAGCAATATGATAGAGAATGGATATAAAATATTTTATTGTTGGTATTATACACCAGCTCGACTGCGAGTTATGTATAGGAAAGGATCGGATAAATGTTAGAGAGGTTGTGCAGAAGTAGGTACTTTTGAACATATTTGGTGATACTGCATTAAAGCACAGACATATTGGGATCAAATAATTTCTTTTATTGAAGCAGTATTAGGCATTTTGATCCTGTTGCCTGTTGAATATAGAACCAACTGCCCTGCCTCTTAAACATCAGAAGTGGATACATTTGATAATGACAGCAGGCCGACTTGTCTTGGCATCTGCTTGGAAACAACCAGATCTACCAACACCCCGAGTATTATTGGTTAAAGTTCAATATATACAACAAATGTCAAAACTGACTGCTCTTCCGAGAGATCAGATACATAACTATAATACTATCTGGGGTGCATAAGAAAGTTGGATTGGTTCCCAAAAAGATAACACTATTGAATTATGATAACTTTAACGAATCTCCAGCACACATCCTCTCACCGGGGGAGGGAAGAGGAAGGGGGGGGGATGGTTGGACTGGGATATTTTGAATTAAACTATGTAATCAATTACTGCATTGTTCAATCTATGAATGTAGATAATGTTTTTAATTGCATTAAATTTTCAATAACAGATATTAAAAAAAAGATAAGTCATCTCTTAACGGAGAGTACTTGTAGGCAATGAGAACTGTGTGACTGTTTGAGAAAATACTTAGCAAAGGCATGTGAGATCCGCTACTTATACTTGCCAAGACCTGAATAATTCCACTGTATTGCACATATATTTTTGTAAAATGGCTGTTCCCAGAGTATGTGTTGCTGAATACGTCTGATAACACGTCTGATAATAGGTATGGAAAACCTGTCATATTCTGAGAGATTGGAGAAGCTGGGTCTCTTTTCCCTGGAGAAGAGGAGACTTAGAGGGGATATGATAGAGACTTACAAGATCATGAAGGGCATAGAGAGAGTAGAGAGGGACAGATTCTTCGAACTTTCGAAAAATAAGAGAACAAGAGGGCATTCGGAAAAGTTGAAAGGGGACAGATTCAAAACAAATGCTAGGAAGTTCTTCTTTACCCAACGTGTGGTGGACACCTGGAATGCGCTTCCAGAGGACGTTATAAGGCAGAGTACGGTACTGGGGTTCAAGAAAGGATTGGACAAATTCCTACTGGAAATGGGGATAGAGGGGTATAGATAGAAGATTACTGCACAGGTCCTGGACCTGTTGGGCCGCCGCGTGAGCGGACTGCTGGGCACGATGGACCTCGGGTCTGACCCAGCAGAGGCATTTCTTATGTTCTTATGTTCTTATGTAATACGTATATATTTTCAACTGCGTTATACCTATTTTACTGAAGGCTCCATATTTAGCAGAATTTTTGTAAATTACCTTGTTCATTTTAAATATGTGCACTTTTCCTACCTAGATGACTTATGCATGATCAAGTTTTTAGTTTGTATGAGGGGCCGCTGAACAGTTGTCAGCCCAACCAAGAAGAGAATGATGTGGAGCCATGAAACTTATGAGTTATTCCACAATTTTCTTGACACACTTTGTTTCATTTCATATCATTAAAACAAGAAGTGCCAAGAAAAGTGTAGAATAGCTTACAGTATAAGTTTTATGGCTCCCTATCATTCTCTTCTTGGTTGGGCTGAGAACCTACCGGTGGCCCCTCGTATTGTGATGTCATAATGCCTCTCATTCCACCAATGCCTAAGAGCCAACCTCATCAGTGATGTCACAATGGCTTGGTTTCCCTATACTTGTGCCCATTTACTAGATGCATTTGCCTCATTGAAACAAAAAGTGTCAAGAAATGTGTGGAATAACTCGTAAATTTCATGGCTCCATATCATTCTCTTCTTGGTTGGGCTGAGACTGTCTCACATGCCTTTATATAAGACAAATTGTACTAGCCAAACAGCTCATTTTTATCTCCTGCTCTTAGGAAATGATTGCACAACCTGAATCTTTACGAATGTTTTCTAAAGTTCTTGTGCAGCCAGCTGGCTGCCTCTATTTATTGAGCAGCTGGATCAGGGTTGTGTCTAAGATCGTAGACTTGAAATATCAGATTGGTATCATGACTCCCAGTGTAATGAAAAGGTTGCTAAAACTGGTTGAGCAAGAAAGGATCACAGCTTGGGATTGTGGGTATGAAAGACTGGATGATTTTCAGCCAGTATCAGTGGAGTGAGCTCAACAGCTATTTATGATGGCTAAAGATATCCTGTTTTATTGTTATTTATTTGTTTGGATTTATTAAGCACCTTTATAAAAAGATTCACTCAAGGTGGTACGCAGCAGGTTTAGATTGTCACAAATCTTTTGTTAATAGCTTAATAATAGTAAAGTGACCAAATATAAACAAAAACAGTCAATGAGGTAAACATGGATATGGCAAATTGGATCCTAGCTTCAGGACTAACATGATAGTGTCAGAAATATACACATTTAACACAGCACAATCTAACATTCAAATAACAGAAATATACCTTTCTGGCATTCAAAGACACCTCTGTAGGAAGAAAATTAGAATTTTGCAGGACTAGCGCCTCGATTTTGTACTCTTGTACATTCAGATTTAGAAGATTCTGCCACTTAGGCCTTAGCTCCCCCCACCCCACCCCACCCATCCGCCCAGTACTTAAGATTTCAAATAAATGATCTTTTTAGTCACTCTGCTCTGCTGATGTAACTGTGACTGAAGTTGGCTGGGATGGTGAGAGTGTTGCCTCCTGGGGACCTGGCTGGCTCATGCTTGGAAATGTTGGTGCAACTGCAGGTCCCACCCACGTAACACGTGTGAGGAGGTGAAGCTGGAAAGGCAATATGGCGGTATCTCTCTGAGAAGTGTGAGACCAAAGGAGGGGGGAAAAGAAGAAGGTTAACCAGTGATGCTGTGGGAAACGGATAGAGTATCCATGCTGAGGATCAAGATTACCAGAGGAGAAGGGGAAGGAGAGAAAAGTAGATAGAGGGAGATGGAGATAGAAAGGGAAAAGAAGTTTTAGCTTTTGGTCAACCAAAGTTGACTCAGTTAACCATGGGACCCTAGGGGCATGAGTCCTGTGCAGCTGCCCCTGTGTAGTACTGCTCACATACAGTATATGTGTACAAAATTGGATCTTTATAATATATTTATTTATTCAATTTTCTATACTGTTCTCCCCAGGGAGCTCAGAATGGTGTACAAGAATTTATTTAGGTATTCAAGCATTTTTCCCTGTCTCTCCCGGCGGGCTCACAATCTCTCTAATGTACCTGGGGCAATGGGGGGATTAAGTGACTTGCCCAGAGTCATAAGGAGCAGTATAGGTTTGAACCCAGAACATAAGAACATTCATACGAATAGCCTTACTGCTCAGATCCATGGTCCATCAAGCCCAGTAGCCCATTCTCACGGTGGCCAATCCAGGTCACTAGTACCTGGCCAAAACCCAAGGTGTAGCAGTATTCCATGCTACCGATACAGGGCAAGCAGTGGCTTCCCCTGTATATTTCTCAATAACAGACTATGGACTTTTCCTCCAGGAGCTTGTCTAAACCTTTCTTAAAACCAGCTACACTATCTGCTCTTACCACATCCTCTGGAAATGCGTTCCAAGCTTAACTATTCTGAGTTAAAAAAAATTTCCTCCAATTGGTTTTAAAAGTCTTTGTAATTTTTGATGGAGTGAAAAATTGATCTACTTGTACCCGTTCTGCTCCACTCAGGATTTTGTAGACTTCAGTCATATCTCCCCTTAGCCGTCTCTTTTCCAAGCTGAAGAGCCCTAACTGTTTAAGTCTTTCCTCATACGAGAGGAGTTCATCCTCTTTACCAGGGTGCTGAGGCTGTAGCTTTAACCACTACACCACACACTTCCCTCATTTAAAAAAAGAATGACACCTCTAAAGCTGACAGACATTAGCATGTGTTAAGTACCTTGTGGCCCATAAGTATAAAATAGGATGTGCAGTATTTAGCACGCACTAATGTCCATTAGTTCTCTCTAAGCTTTTGTCATTAAAGTAATGCTCCTTACATGTTAAAGTGGTTTTTTTGTGCATTTTATCAAATATGTGTTTCTTCAGTGTCACTATACAAAGCTCAGCATTTGCTGACTGATGATTGATTGAAATTTGAAGCCTAGGTTTGCATTAGGTGCTCTGATGTGTGGCTACTGTATGCTACTTGAAATATACCCACAATCCTTAATTCTTTAATCCAACTTTTGTTGTGTGTTTTGGTTGATTTAACTGGATAGCTGGCTTCTCGTGTTTTTATTATTTTTATTGATAAAATGGCCTTCTCTTTTATATGTCATTCCAAATACAGGATATGCGTCTCTTCAGCAATACCATACATACTGGTAAAATGCTCAGCCCTCAACGAGTCTTTTGTGAAATACTTGTGTACTTTAAATAGGCCAACTTAGACATCCCTTTCCTCATCTCGATGACCTGTACAAAGTTATCCTCCACATGTTAAAACAGTTCATAAATAATTGGGTTATGATCCAGAAAACATCTGTAAATGTAACCTGAAATGCTACTAAATTGTTGTTTGAAGAAGCACTGGATCGGTAATTATGGGTTTTCTCATTCTTTGACTATCCGTTTTGCAAGAAAAATGTTTCCTTATCCCTAATGCAATCAGGATTTTTAATCACTTAAGTTTAAAATATCAGAGTTAAAACTGTGGTGGCAGAAAACTGTGGTGGCAGAAAAAGAGCAAAGAGGGAAGGAGCGCCTTGGGGGAAAAAAATAATATAGTCAATAAGAATTATTTGCGTAGATTGGGTTTAAAGTTTTAAACTTAGCCTTTGAGCCTTTAAGGACACCTGTTGACAATGCATCAAAGTTCTCCCTGTACAAATACTGCAGTCTGTCCCTGAAAGAATTAATAATGAGAAGTAAACAAAAAAGATGAAGAAAAATAGGTTTCTAAAGTGCCTGAAGGGAAAAACAATATCAGTTTGGCTGACTGAGGTCTCTGACCTCCCATGGAGTACTATCCTGAATGCATATGTGAATGTCTGCAATTCTGCTGAAAAAGAGATCTCACTGTCTGTATTTGATTTAGACCATGCACATGTACTGAGGAGCTCATGTCTGGATTCTAAATTGGCATACCACTGGAAAATCACAGGGATAAAAGCTTCCTCTAGAAGTTGCACCTAAGGGCCTTTTATTATGGCTGAGGTATCCATTTTACTGGTTCCACTATTGTACATGATTTGTATGGGCTGTGCAAAAATGTGCAAGAAATTTAGCTGAAGAGCCCAAATGAAAAAGATTACGTCTGAGAAGCAGCAAAAAACAACGTGAGAAGTTGCATGACACATGCAACCAGCCTAAATTATACACGATAACACAACCAACCCCAAATCTACCCCCACCCCCAGTAAACTCTACACCCCTCCAGTCAAGCCTAAAGAAGTAACAAATGGTCTCAATCCACAAGTGAATACTATAACGAACAATCCGGAACAAGAGAGCTGGATAGTGAAAGAACAGAAACCCAATAGTAACACCAGTGGCCACACCAGCTATGGAGTCTCAGCACTCGAGTCCCAACCCTGACCCTTTTCACTCATCTACCTCCCTACCCCCTCTCCCCCCCCCCCCCCCCCACACTTAAATGGGATACTGGAGCCCCCCTTCCTCATCTGCTCAAAGAGAGTTCAGCACTGCGCTGCTGGCTTTAGGAGAAAGAGAAAAAAATATACACTTCTAAAAACTTGAAGAAAAAAGGTCTTGCATTTCGGAGTATGAGTTCAGCATATTGAAGTTCCAATAACATTAAAGCAGTCGGTTTCTCCACCCCCAATATGAAAGGGCGGTCCCACTCAACCACACTGACAAAATAACCTTTTTGTCCAGTAAGGCACTTTTATTAGCTATCTTAAGGGCCTCATATTTATCCAAAAGAAGGCTTACCACAGAAAGCAGTATCGGACAGCAATAATAACCTAGTCAAGTAGCAGACCATTGCATTCCAAAACTGTTTAACAGCGGAGTAAGTCCAGAAAGCATGGAGAAAGGAATTAGTACCATTGAAACATTTACTACAGTCAGAAAAGGTGGCATAACACGATTAAAAGACTTGATCCTGGGTGAAATATGCCCTATGCAAAACCCGATACTGGCACTCATGCAAATCAGCACTAACAGATATCTCAGGAATCCGATGAATCAACTGCACGAGATCAACAGTATCTCAAGACAGGCTCAAGTCAGCAGCAATCTCGCAATGCCTCCCATGCATTTCCAGCTGTTGAAGGTCTCGGTGTAGCTGAGATACCATAAAGCCAGCTTTGCGATACTGCTGCACAAAGGCCTGAAGTCGCCCCTCCATAGGGAAACGAAGACTCCCAACTTCTAACAAGGCAATATAATGGCACAACTGCTGGTACATGAAACGGTCTCCCTCAGTCAGATTACACTGTTGCCGCAAAACAGTACAGGGCTGCACTGACCCATCTGGCCTCAAGACATGAGTGAGCTGGGTCACCTCGTGACCTGCCATGCGATGAAAACTGACATTATCCCTGCCCAGCAAAAACTGTAAATTACCCTCAATGGGCAACATACCAGAACAAGTGGGATTACCACCCCGCCTGTTCACCACTTCCTTCCAGACCACCCGCAATGGGCGCAACAACATGCTGTGCCTAAGCTCAGATGGTAGCACTGCCAAGGGATCATGCAGCAAGGAAGATATGTGCCAAGGCACGAACAATGCCTGCTCAGTCTTCTTCGGTGCATATTCTTGGCAATCAGAAAACCACTCTCCCAAGTGCTGAAGTAAACAGACCAGATTATAGAGACGAATATCAGGAACCCCTAGTCTACTATATCTACACCCACCCACCCCCCATTAACAACTAAAAAGTGATCTGTGGCTTGTTGTTTTAGCAAAACTGAGATAGCAGAGAATACAATTTTGCAACATCCCGCTTCGAAGGCCTTTTCAGCGTCAAAACTGATCATAAGAGATGGGATCTTGTAGCGATCCACCTATTCCAACAACGCTAATATGGCTCTCATGTTCTTCGTCACCTTATGGCCTCGCACAAAGCCAGCCTGAAATTCTACTATCAAGTAAGGCAGTATTTGTGCAAAATGATTTGCCATGATCTTGGCCAATAACTTCGCTTTTGCATTAATTAAGGAGAAAGGCCGATACGATGATAGATGTATGAGGGTTTTCCCGGGTTTTAGCAGAATAATTATACTGAATCTGGCATGTGACCTGTCTGAATGATCTGATTAAATACAGTAGCCAACATGGGGGACAGGTCCTCTTTCAAAAGTTTATAAAATTTCATCCGAAATCTGTCTGAATTGGTCACTTTAAGGAGAGCTCCATTCTAAATTGCCACCATCACCTCAGCATCCGATATTGGGGCATTTAGTTTAAATCGAGAATAGGCGGAGAGGGAAAGACTATGTAAATAAACATCACCAGCCATCAGGCCAGGTTGTTTGGTATATAAGCTTTATAGTATTCTCCATCATTCCGGAGTTTGTCCCCAACCACAGTCTGCAGTTGTACGATTTTAGAAGTACCCCTTTCCTGGTGCACCACCCTAGCCAATAGTTTACCTCTCTTATTACCATGAAGAAAAAGCTGATATTTATAGAAGGCAAAGGATTTTTTTTTTTTTTTTGCCCGATTATGAAGTAGCTCATGAAATTCGCACTGAGAAGCTATCAATTGAGCTTTGAGGGGGGGGGGGGGGCAGTAGGGTACCTGCTGTAGAGGAGCCAATTAGCGCATACCTGCCATTCCAAACGGATATCCCTGTCCTTACTTTATGACAATGAGCAGTATAAGCAATAATTTCACTGTGGAGAACTGCCTTGGCAGCCTTCCAGTACAACACTGGGATATCCAGATGGGAAGCATTCTGGAGCTTATACTCCTCCCAATTGGCATGCAATAGATCATGGAACTTAGGATCTCTGTATAAAAACAAAAGGAAATGCCAAGAATATGGTTGCCGATGAGGGATTTCAAATTGATGAATAAGGGAAATAATTGCGTTATCTGACACCCCAAAAGAACCAATATCAGCTCTACTGACTTGAGAAAAAATA
Organism: Geotrypetes seraphini; assembly: GCF_902459505.1. Lineage (NCBI taxonomy): Eukaryota > Metazoa > Chordata > Amphibia > Gymnophiona > Dermophiidae > Geotrypetes > Geotrypetes seraphini. The sequence goes on from NC_047087.1 coordinate 184,529,023, forward strand.
GTGCTAGAAACCAGCCAATAATCAATCCTGGATTGTGAAACATGTTCACGCGATATGTGCATATAGTTGTGCTCCCAAGGGTGCAGCACCCTCCAGACATCAAGCAAGTTCAAGATGGAGCAAAGCATCAGAAGACCTTTTCTTGGATTCATCTAGTCACCAGCACTGAAACATAGAAACATGATGGCAGATAAAGGCCAATTGGCCCATCTAGTCTGCCCATCCGCAATAACCATTATCTCTTTCTCTCTCCGTGAGATCTCATGTGCTATCCCAGGCCCTTTTGAATTCAGACAGTCTCTGTCTCCACCACCTCTTCTGGGAGACTGTTCCATGCATCTACCACCTCTTAACTTCATCCTATGCCCTCTCATTCCAGACTTCCTTTCAAATGAAAGAGACTCAACTCTGCATATTTACATTACGTAGGTATTTAAACATCTCTATCATATCTCCCCTCTTCCGCCTTTCCTCCAAAGTATACAGATTGAGATCTTCCCCATACGCCTTATGATGAAGAGCACATACCATTTTAATAGCCTTCCTCTGGACCGACTCCATCACTTTTATATTTCTTTGAAAGTGCGGCCTCCAGAATTGTACACAACATTCTAAATGAGGTCTCACCAAAGTCTTATATAGGGGCATCAATACCTCCTTTTTCCTACTAGCCATACCTCTCCCTATGCAACCTAGCATCCATCTTGCTTTCGCCATCACCTATTCAACCTGTTTGGACACCTTAAGATCATTACATACAATCACATTCAAGTCCCATTCTTCTGTCATTCACATAAGCTCTTCACTCCCTAATCTGTACCGTTTCCTCAGGTTTTTGCAGCCCAAATGCATGACCTTGCATTTCTTAGTTCTTAAATATATACCATTATTTTCTGATTAGAGATCCTCTGTGTTCATCCCATGCTTTTTTTTTTTTTTTATTCTGTCACCGTTTTCCTCTCCACCACCTCCCTCGGGAGTGCACCAAAGCCCTTCTGTACTGACATATAGGTGACACCTACAGGCATAAGGGCTATTGTGGTGGAAGACAGGTGGATCCAGTAGGTTTTGGGTGGGATTTAGAGGGCTCCCTCTACAATGTAAGGTGGGTATAGTAGGATGTGTACCTAGGACCCTTTTTGTGAAGTTCACACAAGTGCCCTGTAGGATGCCTCCCTGCTCTGCTGGCATGTCTGTGTGGCCAGTCTACTAAAAATGCTGGCCCCTCCTACAACCCAACGGCTTGTCTTGTGTGTTTTGCATTTGGACGTCTTGTTTTTTGAAAATGATCAAAAAAGATAGACACACTAAGGGAAAAACACGTCTAGAAATGGTCATTTTTGGAAAAAAAACCAAAATAAGACATTTTGCAGTTTTGAAAATGGACATTTTCTCTACCCAATTTTTGGACGCACTTCTCAAAACATCCAAACTCGTACTTAGACATCATAATGAAAATGGCCCCTGTATCCTGTTCGTCCTTTCCTTTAGAGTATACATATTTTGTCTGAATATCTATTTTCATATATCTGTACGAGCAACCCCTAATATGCCTTTGGAATTGTCTCCCAAGGTATATTAGATCCAAAGCAAATATCAAGGCTTTTAAGACGCTGTTGAAAATTTCTTTCAGTCAGCATTTGGGGCAGATTCCCCCTACCAGTGAATCATATCTGTTGAGAATTCAGCAGGCGTTCCCTGTACATGATATTTGTTTGTTCTCTGTGTGCTATCCTATTTCTTATGGCATTCCTTTTTTATTTTATTTTATAATTTTATTGATATAAACCGCTGAGAACTATTAAGATTTTGCGGTATATCAAATTTTAATAAACATAAACATACCATTTTCATCACTCTTCTATGAAATAGCTTCTAGTCTTTTTAAATCCTTAGTGAGATACAATCTCCAAAACTGAACATGATACTTCAATTGGGGCTTCAACAATGATTTGTAGAGGAGCATTAAAACCTCTTTTCTACTGCTAGTTATACCTCTCTCTATGCAACTTAATATCCTTCTGGCCACAGACATTGCCTTGTCACATTGTTTTGTCACCCTGAGATCCTCTGACACTATCACCCCAAAGTCCTTTTTTTGAACTGTGCTTATCAGTCTCTCACTTCTTATCTCAGACTTCTCCTTAGTTTTCCCTCTGCCCCACACAAATGACCCTTTCTGGTTTATAGCACAGTTTTATGGGAATACATTTCTCTTACCACATCTTTATCTACTAAATTTCCTTCTATCCCATTCTAGGATCTGGCTATACCTCTTAGTGGAGTTACAGCATTACTATGTCTTATCATCTAAATTGGTGTCTCTCAAACTTTTTTAGCTCCGGCATGCTAAAAGGAGCAAATGTTTTTCGCAGCACATTACATGGAACAAATGTTTTTTGTGGCATATTATAATTGAAATTATAAAATTGCAAAACTAATAAAAAAATTAAATTTGAGGCTTATTTATTTAAAGTTCTTTAAGCTATTTATGGGTAATTGTAACAACAGTAAAACTGAAGTACAAAATAGAATTGTTAATCTATGCAGTACGTTGTATGCAGTAGTGGATGGCCCATTTGGCCTTTATGTGCCACCATGTTTCTATGTTACTGTTATCCGCTTAGGCTTTAAACAGAATAGAAATTTTAAAATACATAAATAATCAATGTGATGAATGTGCTTGTTTTTGAGTGCAAATTAACTCAAAATGCAGCTCGATAGTCGACAAGTAATAGTCGCATTTCATCATCCACCATCTGCAGTCGTTCTCTTTTTTTTCAATTTAATTTCTGTCAGAGCTGAAAATCCAAGTTCGCAAAGATAAGAGGATCCAAACAGTAACAAAGCCTTGATTGCTTTGTTGCTCAAGTTAGGATAACTACAGCATAAAAAATAAAAACAACAATAAAATTACTTGTCATTAGTTTTCAAGGAACAATCACGTCAAAGAATGATGCTTGTCTAGACAGTTTTATCCTTACGCACACAGACACTCATAACATTGACAGACTCTTGTGTATGCGATGTACATGTCATCTAATCTAGTGTACACTTATGAAGGGAATTTTTAAAAATAAAGTAAAATTCAGGAATCTTTCTTTGCACACCTGGAATCTCTTCAGGGCATATCACTGGGCTGTGGCACACAGTTTAAGATATCCTGATCTAAATTCTTCCTGTCAATCAAGATATTATCTCTTTTTTATGGGGAGGATGGATTTTGATTTAGCACATATCTTTTCAGGTACAGTATTTCCCTCAGTGAACTTGCAATCTAAGTTTCTGCCTCAGGCAGTAGAGAGTTACGTAATCTACCCAAGGCCTCAAGGAGTGTCAGTGGGATTTGAATGCTGGCTTGTTTGATCCGCAGTCCACTCTAACTATTAATCTACTCTAGTCTGTTCCATTTAAGTTGTTTTCCATTAAACTTCCTAAAGTAGATATGGTAAAATATGGCTAATATTTCTTCCTGAATTTTTCATCTAGACTTGGGCAAGGTTCCAGGGGAGCCCCTTCCTGAAAAACAGCTGGTCTTTGTGTCCTCTCTGAGTGATGTCTAATGATTAATTGGAAGGAAATTCACATTTTTAAATTAAGCAAACAAACAGCATAACCATCTGCAAATCACTCCCAGCCACAGAGTTAACCTTGCTCAGCTAGAGTGAAATTGGGATACGACATGCTACTGTATTGTGAGCTCCGATATGATTTAGGCAATTTGGTTGTAACTTAGAACCACTGTACTATAGCTGTCATTATTGTCTTCGCTGGAAGCTGGGCCACTACACTGTTCACATTGGCTATATTCCCTGGACTGTAAAATTTAAGATGAAATGATCCACTGTTTGCATAATGAGGTTTGGAATAGCAAAATTCTATTCCAGGTGTTGCTGTTTCATTTATATCCTGCTTCCGATTTTTACTTTTAACTGCAAGCATCATATGTAACTAGATAAAAATAGTGAAATTTGGTGAAATTATTACTTCAGTAAAAGTAACAAATTTTATCCTGTACTTCTTTACAAATAAAAGTAACAAAACCTTTACTTAAATACAGTAATTGGTTACATTTATTTACACTGGATTTTACTATGTCACGCTCATAGAATTCCTATAACCGTTGGCGCAGCATCAGAGCACTTAGCGCTCCAGGCCGTTGTAGAAACCTTGCTGCAGCTTATTTAACAGGAGACCTTAGTTACTGATGCTTTCTTGTGATAGAGCGTTGTACAACGGGATGCTGAAAAGTTCTCAGCCCAACTAACCAACCAACTTCCTACATTCTGAGCATTATTTTACCACTGTAGCTGAAAAAAGTGTTATCTTATTTCATTAAGTGCCAATTTGCAGAAACACAATTCAATGTTTTGACATTATTTCAGATCATTGATTGAACTATGTCCATGTCATTCTCTTCTTGGTTGGGCTGAGAACTTTTCAGCATTCCCTCGTACCACGTAGTCATAACTAAATAATTGGTTACTGATGCCTTTAAATGAAGTTGAGTTCCGTGGATGGTTAGTATAAAAGGTGGTGATATTGACCTTCCCAAAAACTACAGGGATTCTGACTTTGTTGAACTGAGCCTCAACTGAGGTAAATCCAACTAGGAAGCAACTGTAGCCAAGTAATAATCTAATCCCTGACAGAATATGGGGCTCATAATCAAAACTTTAAAACTTCTAAAAACCCACCTAAGTCATCACTTTGACTTCCTAATAGGATGCCCAAGTGCTGATAATCAAACCAACTTTTTGGACCTATAGTGGGACTTTTTATGCCTCTGAATGCCGCTATGCACCCAGAGCTGAAAGGGGCATATCTGGAGGAGTGGCCAGGGCACTTTTTGGGTGGGATGTGGGCCAATGTACACTTATACGTTCTGCAGGGATAATCAAATGTTTTACTAGACATCCTGGATAAAACTTAGACATTGTGAGTTAGACGATGTGAAAACAGGTATAAGTGCCAAAAAAGTATCCAAAGTGAGCAGATAACCACTGCAGAGTCACAGTAAAGACCCCACACATACACACTTCCCCGGTGTTCAATGACACCACCCCCCCCCACACACACACCTCCACAAAGATCAGAACAAAAAGTATATCAACACCTGGTATAGGAAAGCCTAGTAGAGCTGCACACAGGTGTCTTAAATAGCCTGGGGGGTGGGCTAGTGAACCATAGAGAGGAGTAGCAAGTCCCATAAGCCACTCTAACCACTATATTTATGGTGGAATATGTGAGGCCATCAAAACCCCTCAAACTCCTACTCTACTGCCATATAGGTGCCATCCCAATTAGAGAATGACACGGTGAAAAAATTGGTCCCCGTCACCGCCCCGTCCCCGTCTCACCATCCTCTGCACCGCCCCGTCACCGCCATTCCCTTCACCGCCCCGTCACCGCCACTGCCACCCCATTCACCGCCCCGTCACCGCCACTGCAACCCCATTCACCGCCCCGTCACCGTCACCGCTGCATACATAAAAGCCTCAAACGGGTACGATTTTATATACTTTTCTTTATTTACGTATAAAGGAAACATTCTTTAAAACTTTAAAACTTAGTTAAATATTAGTTAATAACTATACAAAAACAAAACACGCAGAGAAAAAATTAATTAATATAAATTCTCAAAACTGACACATTTTGATCACTAAATTTAAAATAGTTATTTTTCATACAGTTTTTCAATCACTAATCTTCCACCACCCCTGGGGCTAGCAATGCAAAAACAAACACGACATGTACTTTAAATGCTTACAATGTTAGCCTACATGGTAAGTAGACGCGGCCGCTGTACCTAATCGCGGCAAAGATCTCCCTGCCGTGATTAGCATAGTGACCGCGGCTACGGCTGCAAGTCTCCCCTCCCCCCAGCGATCACGGCAGGAGGGCACCCAACCCCTCCTGTAGACCCCCCCCAACGGCCCTCCCGACAATCGCAGCAGAAGGGTACCCAACCCCTCCTGCCGGTCCTCCCAATGGCCTCCCCTAAGATCGCCGGCAGGAGGGTACCCAACCCCTCCTGCTGGATCCCCCCCAACGAACCCTCCCACCCCGGAACCCCCTTAGTCTTACTTTCCAAGTTGGACCGGACGGCTCCTCACACGTATGGCCAGCAGGCTTGCCTCCGTCCAAATGAGGCGGGCCCGCCCCTACCCTGCCCAACCCACAGGATCCTAGGGCCTGATTGGTCTAGGCACCTAAAGCCACTCCCAATATAGGAGGGGCCTTAGGTGCTTGGGCCAATCAGGCCCTAGGATCCTGTGGGTTAGGCAGGGGAGGGGAGGGGCGGGCCCGCCTCATTTGGACGGAGGCAGGCCTGCTGGCCAGACGAGCGAGGAGCTGTCCGGTCCAACTTGGAAAGTAAGACTAAGGGTGGTGTTTCGGGATGGCGGGGTTTGTTGGGGGAGGGTCCGGCAGGAGGGGTTGGGCACCCTCCTATTGGCGATATAGGGGGCCGTTGGGGGTGCCGGCAGGAGGGGTTGGGCACCCTCCTACCAGTGATCATAGGGGGGCTGTTGGGGAGCTGGCAGGAGGGGTTGGATATCCTCCTGCTGCGATCGTCGGGGGGGCTGTTGGGGTAGGCAGGAGGGGATGGGTACCCTCCTGCCGCGATCGTTGGGGAGGGCTGGTTCTGTCGGCATGAAGGGCTGAGGGCGATCGTCGGGGGGGGGGCGGGTTCTATTGGCAGGAAGGGTTGATCTGACAAATGAGGAGCACGGTGAAACACAGGTAAATAGCGGTTCCTAGAAGGGGGGACATTGGCCTGCGGGGACAAATCTATTCACCGTTTTTGCGGGCGGTGAAAGGATTTGTCCCCGTGTCTGCGGCGATTTGCTAATGAGGTCACCATAACCCGCAGCCAAACCGCAGCCACGCAGCGGTTCGCTGCGGGGATCGCTCCCCGTGTCATTCTCTAATCCCAATATCCACAACACCCCAACAACCCTCCCTGACACCACAACAGCCCACCCTGACACTCCCCGATAATACAACAGCCTATTCCAACACCCCCAGTGCATCCTGGGATACACAGGGGAAGGGCCTAAGGCCCTGATTAGCTCAAATACCTAAGGCCCCTCCCATAGGAAGGACCTTAGGCACCTGAGCCAATCAGGGCCTTAGGCCTCCTTCCTATTGCATCCTGTATAAATGTTAATGTTGGTTGCACTCAGGTAGGTGGTATGTATGGTTTCCATTTTTTTTTGCACTAAGTTTCATGGAGTTTAATTAATTGTCTTTGTTACAGAGAAAAGATTTGGCCGGTACTGGGTAGACTTGCATGGTCTGTGTCTGTATATGGCCATTTGGGGGAGGATGGCTGGAGAGGGCTTCAATGGCTGGGAGGTTGTAGATGGGCTGGAGTAGGTTTTGACAAAGATTTCGGCAGTTGGAACCCAAGCACAGTACCGGGTAGAGCTTTGGATTCTTGCCCAGAAATAGCTAAGAAGAAAAAAAAAATTTTTTTTTTTTAATTTAAATTGAATCACGTTGGGCAGACTGGATGGACCATTCGGGTCTTTATCTGCCGTCATCTACTATGTTACTATATTACTATATGTGGAGTTTCCCATGCTCTCTTTAGGGGTGATCACCTGCTTGGTTCAAACTGAGGAAATAGGCACTGCCCACTGCCATAAGGAGGTGGAGCTGAAGAGCTGTGGATGATTTCTTCTGCAAAACTCGCAGGTAAAGGTGAATAACCCACTGCACAAGACTCGTATTCTTTTATACTGGAAAGAAGATTATCGAGGTAAGAACCTAATCTTCCTTTTGGTGGCCTAATTTGGTTGCCAAATTTAGCTGGTGATGCACCGAATATCACTGGCTAGACTGTTATATCATGTGATATAACCAGCTATATGCTAAGTGCTATCTGGCAATATTCAAAGAGAGATAGCCGGCTGTCTCCCACTGAATATTGCCAGAGAGTCAGTTAAGTGCCATTTAACCAACCAGGAGCTGTTCCTGGCTGGTTAAATCGTTTTAAATATTGAGCGGTTTGACTCTGGTATCGCTGATTGCCTGCCATTGCCAGTTTCTGTGTAGTTGGGAGTTAAATCTTGAAAACATTGGATCTCCTGAACCCTCAGTTGCACAGAATACATCTAAATATTTTGGGCTTAACTCAAAATTTATATTTAGTGTAGTGTTAATAGACATATCTACTAATGATAGATTCTGGGATATTTAGGGTATTATATAATAACTATGCTTTCCCATTTTTTATTTACTGTCTTATTTTTTTTATCTAGGACCACCCGGTGCAAAGGGCAAGAGAGGACACAATGGGGATCCAGGTAAGTAAGGCATATTTTTTTGCTTTGATTTCAGAAGTTTGTGCTGAATGGCAGAGTGAAAAGCTTGCAAAGACCCAAAGTGCAAATGAAAATTTAAACAAATTGATGTCATATCTATTTTTTATTGACACAGGAGCCAATAGATGTGACTGGGTTACATTGGGAGACACAAGGAAAAAGTTTTGAAATTTACCACCCACAGACTGGTTAAAACCTGGGTAGTGTTGAGGGCATGATGTCTATTTGGACTTATCCCACATTATTTTCAATAGTAATTCAGGGTGAATTAGATTCAAGTACACTAGGTATTTCCCTACTCCCAATATCATTTTGTAAGTGACTTGCCAAAGATCACAAGAAACATGGGTAAATTTTAATCCTAGCTTCTCAGATTCTGAAGCCATTTCCCTAACCACTAGGTCACTTCCTCTCTCTATATCAATTACCCATAATAATCTTGGGAACAGAAGGGATTTTGGATTTAATTCATATCTTTTTCAGTTGTATTCAAGTAGGGTTACCACACGTCCAGGGAAACCCAGACATGTCCTCTTTTTTAGAGGACGGTCCAGGTGTCCTGATGGACTTTCCAAAATCCAGCAGTTGTCCAAGAGGTTTCTACCGTGACCCGGGGCACTAAATGCCCTGACGCTGCTCCATATGAGTGTTCCAAATAGTTTATAGTAGAGAAATTCCTTCAATAGGTCTGAAATTAGGTTTCTGTGTCCTGAGATTTAGGGATTGGTGTTAAGGCTACACAGATTTGGATCAGTGGTTGACCATGCTGAAGTAAGATGTTGGGAAAAAAAGTCAACCATAGTGTGATTTCCTCTGGTGTGCTTTCTAATAGACGAGAAGGATATTTGTCTAGAACACAGCTTTGAGTGGATAGCCTTTTTAGTTGCAAGGTGACATTTTTTTGGTGATATTTTTTTGGTGATAGTGTTAGGGTTTTTGGTTTTGGTCATCTCTTCTATGCCACTTTGGACACTCTTGATCTTATTTAAGAAAATGCCGGCTAGTTTCGGGGCATTGGTCTGGGGGTTTGTGTCAGTTAAACCTGATTCAGGTGGTACAGTTATCGTGTACATCATGTGGAATAATTTCTTGGTATCAAAGACTCTACTAGTGCATAACTCAAAAGGGTACATGACTAGGGGCATTCTGAAAAGTTGCACGCATGCCTCAATGCATCTAACTTGGGTGTTAGCATTTATACCAGTTGTCAGCACTTATACCAGGCATGGAGTGTTAGCATTTATACTAGGTGTTAGCATTTATGGGGAGAGGTAAGGGAAGGAGATGCCAGATCATTGGGAAGGGAGGGAGGAAGGGAGGGAAAGGAAGGAAAGGAGATGCCAGATCATTGGGAAGGGAGGGAGGGAAGGAAAGAAAGGAAGGGAGGGAGGGAAAGGAAGGAAAGGAGATGCCAGTGTATGACTGGTGCCTAAAGTTAAGCGCTAGAATTAGGGCTATGTACTATTCCATAAAGGGTGCACATCCCTTTAGGGTCAGTCTTCAATTAGGTGACATTTATAGAATCACACCTAGCAGTGCCTAAATTGGACAGGCATCAATAGGCATCAAAATCTTAGGTACCCCCTATTTATGCCAGGGTTTTCTTGGCCTAAATACCAGTGCCTAAGTCCAATATAGGCGCCTAGACACACAACATGTCTAAGATCTGCCTATGATCCACCCATAACCAGGCTGACTTTCTGGTAGGTGCCTACCACCCAATTTTAAGTTTTGCCAATTATGAGCTCATTGTTGCTCCTTAATAGCATTGAGTAAGTTAATTTAAAAATTAAGATAGGCATCTAACTTTAAGCGTCTTTTATAGAATCTGGGCCCAAGTTCCTATTTTTTTTTGACACTCATTTTTCAGCACCATTTATATAATTCCTCCTAGATGTTACAGAAGTTATTGACTCAGTGGCCAATCCTATTGAAATCTTCCACTGTGAAATACAGAACATTATGGGCTGACAGCCAATAAGCTGGTCATTTCCTTTAATTATAATCTTAAACTTGATAATGAGGTAGTTGGTGAGAAGGGACAGCGTATGTTGAGGGTGACACCTGTGAAACTTAGTTCACTGACTGCGACAGTGCTCCGGTATCCAGTACTGCAACAAGATCCCCCCTCCCCCCCCCCATAAGTTCTCAATTGTCAAAGAACCAGATCTGAGGGGGGCAAGGAAGGGCACAGAGCTGCAGCTAGAAATATGCCGATCCCATAGCAACAGGCTTTGTGACGTCACCAAAAGCAGACAGTGGACGGAGCATTTGACAGATGAGGCAAACTGAAAAGTGAGCAGTGGCCGGCTTGCCAGTAATGAGGAACGTGAAGTCAGGGAATGTAAAGTTATCCATTCCAACAGAATCACGTTACAAAAAAAAAAAAAAAAACCCAACGCAGATTGTAAAGATGATGCAAAGGGAAATAAGGTGAGGTGCAAATCTTAATCAAAAAAAGCTGGTTTAACTGAAAATTTGTGGATTTCCTGTAAACTACGAACAAGCTAAAAATGTTTCTTTTCTGTTATCTACATGTTTAGCTGTGATTTGAATATTCTAGTGATTTCAGAGGGAACTTCAGGTTTTGTGCAGAATCTTTTGTCAGTTTCTCAGAACAGTGAGTGGACACACATGGAGTATGCTTTGGATTTTCTTCAGATCTCCCCAGTGGATTGGAAAAATCCTTTTTCCTGATTAACTCAAATCAAACTGAAACCTACTAGGTTTAAATTGTTTGCATACCCTAAACAGCAATCAGTATTCATTAGAGGCTTTCTAGCAATAACAAAATAAGTGGCTTTGGGTATGTTCTAGGATGATTATGAGTATGCAAATTATGCATTTTCAAGAGAGGAAGAGTTTCTACAGAGCTGAATATGATAAGCACTAGAAAGAGTCAGACTCCCTACAGATCGGATCCTCTGTTTACCCATGTCATCTCAGGCAAACATATGTCTGACTGCTTTTAATAACACCCAGTAGTAGAAATGTCCCCTCTGCCATAGTAATATGCCCCAGGGCTGGGTTATCTTTACAATTAGAACATTCTTCTTTTCCTTCTTAGATGGCTTTTCTTCTACGTACTTTAAACTTATTGGTGGTTAGTATTCAAAGAAATCACTTTGGGAGTTAAGCAGATAAACACCTTCTAATCATTTAAATTCTGGCCAGAGAGCTTGATGTCTAGCTAAAATTTTAAAATAATAATAATAATAATTAACATTTGTTTTACTGCAATTACTGCACTAGGCAGATCTAAATGGTTTCCAGTTAAAAAAAAAAAAAGTTCAATAAAAATCAGCAGAAAGGATGGCCACTCTCTCCTGCCGCCATGACCTCCCACCCCCATCAGGACCCCCTAGAACCGACCCCCACACTCCCATACTTTTAAAGTGCAATGACAGCAGGAGGGATGCCCAGCCCCTTGTACTCACAGACTCGCCACTCCAAAATGGCAGACCTTTCCCTTCCCAGTGCATCCTGGGATGCCCGTTGAGGGGCCTAAGGCCCTGATTGGCTCAAATGCCTATGGCCCCTCCCCTGACCCTGGAAAATATCAGCACAGAGTTCTATTCTATAAATAGAATAATGCATAGAGCTCATGTCTACATCAAAAATTGGGTGCAGTATTTACACTAGCTGAAACCTGATATAAATGTCAACGCCCATTATGGGATGGAAACGGGGCTATTCTATTACCCTGCATGCAGTTTTTAGGAGTAATCCTGGCACTCAACCATGCCCCCTATTAAGTTGTGCATTAGGGGATTTGGGCACATGGGGCTATAGAATAGGGTGTGGGGAGATGCATGTGAAAATTTCAATTATTGCTAATTACTGCAATAATTGATTGTGAATACCAATTAATTGCAATTAACTGGCTCATAAGCTAATTTGCATGCAAATTTCAGTGCCAAAATCTCGGCACCTTATATAGAATCCAGGGAACTGTGTATTTGACATATGTATTGTACACTTAGGTAGAGTCTGAGCAGATCATGGGCAGAACTCACACATGCAGATGTAATTTATGGGATACAATAAGTTATGTGCATAGCTCCAGTATTTAGGAGCAAGCAAAAATGCCAACTGTATGGCTTGCATAAATGTTCATGCCTAATTTAAAAGTGCATATTTCACCAATTAGGCACCACATAGGCATCCTGTTATAGAACTACCCCATCCCCTGGATTCTGTATAGGTTGCTCAAAATTGGATGCATATTTTTGGGCACTGACCACAGATCTGAACCTAAACTAATTGGTTAAATGAGTGATAACAACATTGGTGTTAATAATCGCTAATTGCCACCCCTCTCCTTAAATTACTTCACTGGCTCCCTATCCACCTTTGCATACAGTTCAAGCTCCTATTGCTGACCTACAAGTGTGTTCATTCTGCTGCCCCTCAATATCTCTCCTCTCTTCTCTCTCCTTATGCGCCTTCATGATTAAACACTGATATACTTCATTTCTGTCTCCTTTCCAATGTTGAGGCACAGACTGCCTGGCATTGGATAAAATTACAGTACAAACTGCTAGGTGGAAAAAATGCAAGAATGTAATTTATAGGAAGATGCTTCATTATCTCAAAGTTGTCTTGAAAACTGATACAGTAATTACATATCATCACTTATGTATTTGTTTCTTTTCTTTCTCTTTCAGGGCTGCCTGTAAGTAGAAGATAAACTTTTTGGCTATCTACAAACAGTTCCTGTTGGTAAAGAAGTCATGAGAGTGTGGATGAATGGAGGTGTGGGAGGGTTTTCTCAGTGCCGTATTGAGGGGGGGGGACCATCCTAGGGGCTGTCTTGGTGGGGACACCAGCACCTCTCCTCCTCTCTGCCCACCTACCTCCTCAAAATCTTCAGCAGAAGCAAGCATCATTTCCTAGCCTCTGATATCACTTCCTGTTCACGGGACCAGGAAGTTACATCAGAGGGAGAGCTGAGGCCAGTACGAGAAGCAGCTAGGAAATGCTACTTGCTGCCGCCAAAGATTTTAAAGAGGTATGTTGTGGGGGGAAGGGAGGGGAGCATGCGTGATGGGAAAGTGTGGAGGGGGCTGATTTTGCTTCCTGGATAGACCTTCAGAGCCACCACAGCAGGCACTGGTTCTCAAGTATTTTGGCTGTGCAAATCCTCCACTTTTACTGTCAGTATTAATGGTTTGTTGAGACAGAACAACAAGCTGACTGGGTACACATTTTAAACCCAACAAGCCAAAATCTATATTTGCTTGCCAACTATTACGATATTGCCCTCTATGAAACTGTGAGCACAGTCCTTATTTCTCTTTTCCTCAACTGATTATATAGTGCGTTCCTTTAGGACCAGGGCTTCAATTCTCACAGATTATTTCACAGGGCTCTTCCCACTCCCATCCTACCAGAAAATAATATATCTGTGTACAATCAGGCCCTAACTGAGGGTAAGAGAGCAGAGACACAGTCCTTCTGCCTCAGGATGCTCCTCTCACCTGAAATGTTGTTTATCGCTTTCACGTGTATGCATATGCTTAGAGTGTGATTGTGTTGGGGGATGCTTGAAATAGCTTTCAATTGACTCTTCTTTTGTCATTGCCTGTGAGAGTTAATTCACTATACAAAGGGAATTCGGTTTGTTGGGGTGCATTTTTTTTAAAAACAATCAGGGTATACATAGTGGCGTAGTGAGAGTGGGAGGCACCTGGGGTGGTGCCCCCCTCCTCTCTCCACACCACCTCCTCTTTCCTTGTTCCCATGCCACACTCGTGCCCTCCCTTCCCACCCTTGTACCTCTTTAAATCTTCACCATCACGAGCAGCTTCTATGGTCTGCTGCTTGTGCTGGCATTGGCTTTGCCTCTGACATCACTTCCTGGCCCTGCGACCCAGAAGTAATTTCAGAGGGAACCAGACTGGGGCGAGCAATGGGCTAGAGTAATTGCTCGCGCTGGTGAAGATTTTAAAGAGCTATGGGGGGCAGAGAAGGGAGGGTGCAAGCATGGCATGGAGAGTAGAGAGGAGCCAGCGCCCCCACCAAGATGGCACCCAGGGTGATCCGCAACCCCCACCCCACCCCCTTACTATGCCACTGGGTATAAAGAGTTGATACTGAGTTGACTGTTGAACTGCATTTGCCAGTATGGTATTTTGATGCTGGTAATGTGTACACAGTTCAACAGGCAAACAGTAAGGCCCAAATTCTTTAACTGGCGCCTAATGTTAGGCACCTATTTTGGAGGCACCCATCTAGATAGGGCCTTTCTAAATCGAGTAACAAGCTCAGTTAAGCTTTTTAATCAGCAATAATTGAAACTTAGGCAATTATGAAGAAAGAGCGATTCTGCAACAAGGCGCCTCTAAAAATTTAGGCGGCCTTCAAAAAAATAGGCGCTATGTACGTTAGGCAAGGGCATGGCTACATGTTAGGTGCCTTGTTGCAAAATCGCCGCTGTTAAGCATGCTTAAGCGCTCAGCTAGGCGCCTAACTCTTAGTTGTGGCTATTTCTTGGGCACCTCCAAAATAAGTTCCAGCGCAGTATGATTCATTAAACAGCACCCAGTTTTACTTGAATTGCGCTGAACAGTGCCTAATTAGGCGCTTAACTTTTGGGCGCTTCTTGTAGAATTTGCCCTTAACTAACTAGGAGAATGTAACCAAAACATTTTAATTTTGAGTCATCTCCCATGTCATTTCTAGGAATCAGTGGCGTACCTAGGATATGTAACACATGGGGCTGATCATTTTTTAACCCCCCCCCCTATAAAAAAGGGATCAGAGGAACACCCACTAGGAGCTGTACCCAAGGTAGACTCCCTCCCACCCCCTCCCCCCCCCCCCCCCCCACCCTTTGGTATGCCAGTGCCTGAGGAAGGGAATTATGGTCTTCTTGAGTTTGTAAAAAATATATTAAAATTAATCAAATAAAAGATTACCTTATTTCCATTTTCTATATAAATGTTTATCAATACAGCTACAATACTACTTTATTCTAAAGCAAAAAAATAAATAAATCTTTTTTCTAATTTTTATCATCTCTGGTTTCTGCTTTCATCATCTTCTCTTCTCTCTCCATTCCATCCAGCGTCCACCCTTTTTCTCTGTTCCTTCCATTTTTCTCTTTCTATTTCCACTCCCTCCCCCATGCTCTGGCATCTCTCTCTTCTCCTTTCCTTCCCTCCTTCCCACCCCAACTCACCCCATGGTCTGGCATCTGCTTCCCTTCCCCTTGCCCTGGGATCTCTCTCCTCTCTTCTCCTTTCATCTCACCCTCTCCCTTCATACTCTGGTATTGCCTGTCTTTCCTTCCCCTTCCTCCCTCCTTTCTCCCTGGTCTGGCATCTCTGTCTCCTTCCCTTCCCTCCCCCCATGCCCTAGCATCTCTTCCTCTCCCTCCAAAGCCTGGTATCTGCTTTCCTTCCTTCCTTTCCCCCATGATCTGGCATCTCTTTTGTCTCCTTTCCCTTCCCTGGTGTTCCTTTACTCACCCTTCCTCCCTTTTACCAATCGGGTGCAGCATTTCTCTCCTCATCCATTCCCCTCCCTCTCTTTGTCACCCTCCTGTCAGCAGCACAATGTTCACAATTCGTTGCTTTTGCCAGCATCAGGCTTTCCTCTCTGCTGGGTCCCGCCTACTTCCTGTTTCCACACGGGTGGAACCCAGCAGAGAGGAAGGCTTGCCACCAACAAGAGCAGCAAATTGTGAACACTGCTGCTGCTAATGGGAAGAAGTTCTTGACGTTGGCCCTCACAGGAGTTGTTGGAGTACCCCGTTATGGGCTGGACCCAGGGTGAACTGTCCCCCACCCCCCTCGTGGTTCGCTGCTGCCAGGAATGTTTAATGAGCATTGCTGCAGAATGAACACTTCTAGAACAAGTCTGCTCATTGACACTGGGCTAGATGGACCATTTCTCTGACCCAGTATGACTGTTCTTATGTTCTTGAGTTCTATAACTTGCTGCCTCCATTTAGTTATGTCAGTGCCTCATACTGAGTACAATTTTTATAATGGTGTCTGTGTGCCAAATTGGCACACCTACATTTATGCACATCCATTTATACCAGGTCAGTGGCAGGCGTACATGGACACACCTAAGTATGCCATGAATGTGCCCATCGGAAAAAAGCTGCATCTATTTATTTAATTTATTTATTTAATTTTCTATACTGTTCTCCCAGGAGAGCACAGAACGGTTTACAGGAGCTTATTCAGGTATGCAAGCATTTTCCCTTTCTGTCCTGGCAGGCTCACAATCTTTCTAATGTACCTGGGGCAATGGAGGGATTAAGTGACTTGCCCAGGGTCACAAGGAGCAGCATGGGTTTGAACTCACAGCCTCAGGGTGCTGAGGCTGTAGCTTTGACCATGTGGCTTCTATATAGATGTCCAGAGAGTGGTAGAAATCTGGAACACTCTTCCAGAGGCTGTTATAAGGGAAAGCACCCTCCAGGGATTCAAGACAAGGTTAGCCAAGTTCCTGCTGAACCAGAATGTACACAGGTAAGGCTAGACTCAATTAGGGCACTGGTCTTTGACCTAAGGGTCGCTGCGTGAGCGGACTACTGGACACGATGGACCACTGGTCTGACCCAGCAGCGGCAATTCTTATGTTCTTACGTTTATTTACAGAATCACATGCCACTGAGTATGCTAACGCTAAGATGTGCAAAAGCAGATCTACTTTTCAGTGTAAGCTGGGCACTAGGTAGGTACGAGTTAGGTGGATGAGACTTTGGCATCACATAGGCACCTAACTTGTAGACGTCCTTTATAGAATCTGCCCCTTTGTGTGCTAACAGACAGAGGCATCTTCTGGAAACTTGAACTCTCCCTCTGAAAATTTGTCAGACAAATGTGTTTTTCGAAACAACATCTTATTGGCAGATTCATCCATAGTGATTCTTCCAGGAGGAAACTGCTGTGGCCTGCTGCCTGAAATTTTCTCACATAGTTTTTGAAGCCTTTTATTCTTTATCTATATCTGATTTGTATTTGTATTTTAAAACCAACTTGATAATGCTTTCCAGGCTACCCTCAGTGTCTGCTTATAGTAAGTGGCATTCAGAATATTTATATATTCCTGGAGAGCATAGGAGTGACAATTTAAAAGTTCATTAGGTTTGATATAGCACCTTCCATACAAACATCAAGTCGCAGATAAATACAAAAAAGGTAGAAGAGGGATGGGAAAAAAAATAATTTTTAATGTATGTGCATTTTGCTATAATGTTGAACTTCAGTGTTTTTCTCTTTTCCACAGGGCCCAATTGGAAGACCAGGCCTTCCGGTAAATAGCACTTTACCTCTTTCCTGTGTTTCTCTGATAATGCTTTCTCTGGGGTTTCTTGTATGTGTAATTGAAACTACAGGTTTGTACATCATTGTCGAAAATGTGCAAAATTCTTGCACGATACAATTCTCTAATTTTGAGACATTACAGGAAATAGTTTTCAAGTTGTTGGGCTCCAAGATGTGCATTGCACAGAATATGTGGTCTAATAGTACACAAGGACAGCATAGAAAATGTGAGGACAGTAAATATAGTTGTAGAAACTGCGGGTAGTGATTGTTGCCTTAATGCAGTGGTCTCCAACGCATGGCCCCTGAAGTCTTCCATTGTGGTCTTCAAACAATTGCCTGAAACACTGTTCAAATCCTGTAAATGTGTTAACTGCAAACAATCTCTTAAATATGTCACTCAGGTGTCTCATTTATAGAATTTGCTACTGTTGACAATCCAGAATAAAGCAAGTTTTAAAATATATCCTTGTATTTCAGTTTACTGTATTTTTTAAATTTATTGTTAACCGCGTCGAGCTTCCTTTGGTTTTAGTTTAGTTTAGTTTTAATTTTTAATGTTTCATATTCAGTCTGAATAAGCAGGTCACGAATACGCGCTTTTTGGAGATATGAGAAAGTGGACTAAGAGGTATGGCTCGCCCTACTTTTCTTTGGTTTCTCATCCCCTCATTTGATACCTCAGCTATGTGCTGGTCTTGCCTAACCAGAGCGATGGCCCTGTCTACAGTATTCTTTCTGAGAACTTTAAGAATATTGGTCTTTATATATATTGCTAGGTAGTCCTTGCTTTAGTCCTCTTTTAGTATTGTAAACCGACCAGATACTTGCTGATAGCCGGTCTATCAAACTGTAAATAAACTTGGAAACTCTTTGATCATTGAAATCTATGGGGGTGAATCAATAACTTAATGTCTTGATTTAGACATCACAGTGGGAGTAGCTTAGTGACAATTTTATAATAATAATAATAACAGCTTATATACCGCAATACCGTGAAGTTCTATGCGGTTTACAGAAGATTAAGCAAAGGTAACAAATTGAATTGCCTTTAAGAGGGGAGGAAGAAAGAGAATTAATAGGACAGGAAATTCATTGTTGAGGAGAGAGTGATCAAAAGGACAAGTTAATCGCTATAGAGGGAAGAGAGAAGAGAGGATCAGTTGTCTAGATGCTTTAGGAACAAGTGTGTTTTTAGACGTTTCCTAAATTCCCCATAAGTAGTGGGCGAAAGCAATTGTTCTAGGTCTTTACCCCATGATGCTGCTTGGTGTGAGAGAAGGTGTTCATGGTGTTTTTTCAGTTTACAACCTCGAACTGGGGGGAAATGAAATTGGAATGTGAGCTTCTCTTGTGTCTGTTGGCTGAGAAGAAGAAAAGGTCAGTTATGTATTTAGGGGCAAGTCCATGTAGTGCTTTAAAGCAGAAGCAGGCAAATTTAAACTTTACGCACGCCGCCATTGGCAGCCAATGCAGCTGCTGGTAGTAGGGTGTCACGTGGTCAAACTTCCTCAGCCCAAAGATCAGTCTGACTGCTGCATTTTGCATCAATTGTAAACGTTGCATATTCTTTTGGGAAATTGCTAAATAAGCGATGTTACAGTAGTCAAGTAGACTTAGTACGAGGGATTGGACTAGGGTTCTGAATGCCGATGTATCGCAGTAAGCTTTAATGGATCTGAGTTTCCAGAGAGTAAAGAATCCCTTTCTAATTAAGGAGTCTACCTGGTCTTTCATGGTTAGGCATTGATCCAAAGTTACACCTAGTATCTTAATGGTGAGCTGGATAGGGTAACTAAGTTTATTGATACATAGTGGTGATTTGGTGTCAAGCGGATATGGCGAAGCAACGAAGACAGTTGTTTTTTCTGAATTAAGTTTGAGCCTAAAGTTTGTCATCCAGTGCTCCATCATCAAAGCTTCTGAAGCTTTGGGAATAGTTTCAGAGACAGAATTAGCGAATGGGATGATAATCGTAAAGTCATCTGCATAACTAAATAGTTTTATTCCCAGCTGGGTTAGCTGCATGCCCAGTGAGGACATATAGATGTTGAAGAACAATGGAGATAGTGGAGACCCTTGTGGCACACCGGATGGATTGCTCCAGGTGTTTGAAAGCTCATAATTAAAACGTGCCTGATAAGTACAGGATATAAGGAAGCCACGGAACCAGTTCAGCACCTCATCCCTGATACCAATGGCTACAGAGTACACCTAAGTCAGTTTAAAGGCATGTTGGCATGTCAATATTTAGGCGTGCTCACTTAAGCAGGTCAATAGCAGGTCCATGGCTTGCCCATGCTCTGCCCAGATATACACCTCCTTTACAATTACACGCTAAATAATTTTGGTGCATACTTTGTAAACTGGCACCAAGTACTTACATGTTTAAGCGTTCATTAATTGCCCCTGTGATGCATGTGCTAGAATTCTATAATCTACACACATATTTGGTGCCTAGCATTAAATGCCAGCTAATAGAAATGACCTTCAGAAGTACACAAATCATCTATAACAATTGACTTTGGTGCCAGTCTATTCAAAAGAATGCATGTGTTATAAGATAACACTATGTAACACGATTTTTGTTCCTGGGCAGTAGGTGTAATTTCCTAATTGCTCATGCCTAAAAAGTATAGAAAATCTCTGTTATTTTCTTAAAACTTTGCTTTTGTGACCAGGATAGCCAAATTTGGCAATTTACTTATTTAAATAGTGAACCTGCCAAATGTTCATTCTTATAAAGTCATAAAAACCAACATATGACTCACAATTAGCATGTATATTTATTGAAGATATACAAGATGACCACAGAAGATTTAGAAGTGAGTAGGTTTTCGAGATTTGCAATTATATTGTAAGTCACTGTCATGAATCAGCCCCCAGATGTAGTCTTCCATCATGTTCTCATTATATTGTTCTTAGTAGCAGCATTCAAAATCCAGTATTCTCTTATCCTGGTGGAAGCATTCACCTTGCTCCTCTGAGTATGCTTCCATGTTCTCCTTGAATGTCTCAAGATGAGCATCTTGGACTTTGAGATATGGACTTTGAGAGACAACTTACAGCCTATTTTACTGTAACTCTTCACCAGATCCTCAACCAAATTCACGTAGTGTTCGGCATTGTGATTGCCCAGGAAGCCTCAAACCACTGTGACAAAGCTGTTCCAAGCCACTTTCTCCTTCCTAGTTAGCTTCTTGGGAAATTCCTTGCACTTCAGGGTCTTCTTTATCTGTGGTCCAACGAAAACACCAGCTTAGACCTTTACCTCGGGCAGATTAGAGAAGATGTCTTGAAGGTTCTTGAAGATTGCTGACTCCTTAACTAGAGCTCTGACAAATTATTTCATTAGGCCCAATTTGATGTGCAGTGGTGCAGTGGTCCACCAGAGTTTCTTCCCACAGAGAACTTAGTCCGCTATGGCCAGTCCCACCCTTTGGTAGTGTACCTTTGTGTCCCTGTTGTCCCAAAGGCAGAGATAGCAGGGAAACTTGGTAAAATCATCTTGGAGACCTGTTAGGAATGCCACCATTTTGAAGTCTCCGATGAACTCCCAGCCATACTTATCATACTTCAAAGTGCCTAGTAAGGTCTTGATGCTGTTATAATCCTCTGAAGTACACTGAGTGAGCCAATGGAAGAGACAGGCACTTGTTCCCGTTATGGAGCAGCATAGCTTTGATGCTCCTGGATAAGCGATCAATGAAGAGACACCACTCTTTTGGGTTGCAGGCAATTCCAATTACCTCAAACAGATTGGTCACATTGTGGCAGACGCAGAGCCCATCTTGATGGGTGATGAAGAAGGAAAAAGCTTGGTGATGCTTCCTCTTATCTGTGACTTGCTCGCTTTCATCCAACAAGTTTCACTGCTTGGGTTTGTCTCATCAGCTGTATCACTGATATTGTAAACTGGAACTACAATATCTCCCTCAATCTCTGACTTGCTGTTCTCTTCTGAAGACAGCTGCTTTCTCTCTGTGGGAATAGGTATGGGGAGCTCAGGGCAATGTGGCACTCGGGCAATAGATGAAAGAATGTCCAAATATGTGATTGCAGATGAATGTTTGCCAGTTTGACATTTGGAAGGGTCCACCATTCTGAAGTAGCAGTTGCTTGTCAGTGAGTTCCCACAAAATTCTTGGGATAGCAAACTTCATGGCTCTCTTTTCTCCTCTGTACCATCCTGTAGAAAACCAAAATGAAATTGTGGTAATGAAAACAATAAATTTATTTCACCTATGACTAATGTGTATGAGATTCTCACAACACATTTCATTTATGATATATTTTCAAATAACATTGAAAAATTACATTGAAAAATAACATTGAAATAATAAAACTGAAAAATAACATTGAAAAATTAAATATTAAAAAAATTAAACATTCTAAGAAATTTTCTAGCAGAAAATTCTACCATTCTAGTGAGAAACAAAATTGTCTTACCTTCTAGACATGAGATGCCCAAGGTTTGTCTTGATCCCAAAAGGCATGCCAAAATATATTCATTGTAGGCATCCCACATCTTAGCAGATGCTTCTGTGGAGTACTTTATCGCTCTTGTCTTGATAAATTGGCCACATACTTAGCAAAATGCAACTTACGGATGTTTGCAGCCTCTGGATGTCATCTAAAACAATGTAGGTATGTTACTACCTAGTTGGAACTGAACTGAGCTGGTGGGCTTTAGATCTCTATAGTTATACTATACTACTATTTATATTGATGGAAAGTTCTAGAAAGTTCTTGAAGTTACTCTAAGGGGTCCTTTTACTAAGGCCTATGGCCAGAATTAGCACAGCAGGTTTTGGCCCACAGAAATTCAGAAATTATCATAGGTCAAAAAAGTACAGCTTGTAGGCATATCTGCCAAGAGGCAAGTTTCCACCCACACACGCTGTGGTAACAGCGTGTCTGAAAAGCCCTCTCTGCCTGCCTTTTTGCAGGCAGTAAAGGCTTTTATGCTAACCTGGCAGTAAGAAGCGCCACGAGCCTTTACCGTAGTGTGCAAGTGCATTGTGGGTACACTTGCCCACAATACACTCCTTACTCCGCCTATCTCTGTCCACAGCTGCGGTAAGCCTTACTGCCTGAATTTCCATGTGGTAAATCTTTTTTTACAGTAGCAGCAAGTGCAGTGCTTCTGCAGTAATGTTTGCTGCGTGGCAATACCCTACCATGCCTTAATAAAAGGACCTCTAAGTTTACTCAGCTGGGAATCAATCTGGAATGTTCTGAAAAAAAGGTACATTTCAAAATATCAATGTCCTAGTCACAAAATCAAAGTTTAAGGGACATGCTCATAGTTTCTACTCTTTTTTTATTATTATTTATTTATTCAATTTTAATTAAACATACAGCATAAAAAATGCATTAAGAAATAGAAAGCATAATGCTACAAACAGAAAAAAAATCAACAAAGTATTTTCCATTTGGAACCTAACAAATAAATATACTCATAGCAACTTTCTCTATAAGTCCTCAACTACAAAAGAGGAAGAGGATAAGGAAAAAGAGGCACAACTCAAAAGAAAAACAAGAACTTAATAACAATAATGACAACATCTCACCGGTAATTAACTAAAATAGTCTTCCATTTTCCTAATAATAATCAAATTCTTTCCCCCGGATCCGACACCTGAACCTGTATTTTACGCTTATTCTCAAGAAAAGCCTCCAATTGTTTGGGATCAAAGAAAAGATATCTATTTGACTCATACAGTATTAAAAATTTACAAGGAAATCGTAAAAAGAAATGAGCACCCAGGGCTATCACCTGAGGGCGTAGAGCCAAAAATTGCTTCCTTTTCTCCTGTGTGTCTACACAGATATCAGGGAAAACCCATACTTTACCTCCCAAAAACAATTTATCATAGTTACGAAAAAACATTCTCATCACCCAGTCCTTATCGGACTCAAAAACAAATGTAACTTGGAGTGTTGCTCTTATATACTCTTCTTCCAAAGATGTTTCTAATATTTGAGTCTCTTAAGCAATCACAGCTCTTATCAATATATATAATTATAAATTAGTAAAAGTGCTCAAACCACCTAACCCTATGTTTAGTGATGACACCAAACTGCGGGTAGAATCGGGACCATCATAGCAGTTTCACTGTCCCTGACCCAACCTTTAACCTTAGTTATATTCACTTTATACTGGACAAATTTAGTCACTTATCTTTGTCAGCAGGTTGGGTACTCCATTCATAAGAACATAAGAAGCGCCATCTCCGGATCAGACCTTCGGTCCATCAAGTCCGGCGATCCGCACACGCGGAGGCCCTGCTAGGTATTCACCTGGCTTATTTTATAGCCAACCATATCTTTATATGCCTCTCTCAAGGAGATATGCATCTAGTTTGCTTTTGAAGCCTAGGACTGTCGATTCCGCAATAATCTCCCCTGGGAGAGTATTCCAGATGTCAACCACTCTCTGTGTGAAGCAGAACTTCCTGACATTAGTCCTGAACTTGCCCCCCCTTAGCTTCATTTCATGTCCTCTTGTCCGTGTATTGTTGTGCAAACGTGCAAATGTGTGAACTGTGCATTAAAGTGATTTTCTACTACTGTGTCAACTCTAGTAAAACTCCATGACCCCCCGACTCGAGTTTCGGTTCTTCATCAGGAGGGGGCACTGTTAAAAACACAATTTAAACAATTTATTTGATATTTTTTTATTTTTTAAAAAAACAATCTTTACCACTATTCTCTTTTGGTCATCACTAATCTCTTTTTAACTTCCATAATATTTCCTATTAGCTTTAAATACATAAATTAATCTAATAAAAGCTGTAGCTCACTTTCCTACCTACTCACAGTATCCTGTGCCGCGACTACCGAGGCGCTTTACGAGGCCTAACACCACTGTAGGTGTGGGTAACACAGGAAGTGGCATTAGGCATTGTAAAACGCCTCCATAGACACGATTCACATGAAAGGTAGGTGCTGGAAATATAGGCCTTGAAAACCCTGGTCTACATTTCTGGCGCCTACCTTTCACAAAGCCGCAATTTTATAAACAATGTCATTGAATGACTGGCATACAATCGGTGGCCGAAAAGGGAATTACAAAGGGATGAGACTCATGGTGGGGAAGAAGATCAAGAAGAGGATAAGCAATGTAAAGACGCTAGAGCAAGCATGGTCCCTTTTTAAGGACAAAGACACCGGGGTGCAAAATGTATATATACCGCATATCAACAAGGGATCCAAGAGGAAAAAGAACAAGGAAACAGCATGGCTCACTTTAGCAGTGAAGGAAGTGATCAGAGACAAGAAGACTTTGTTTAAGGAATGGAAAAGGTCAAAAACGGACAAAAACTGGAAAAAGCACAAACAACATCAAAGCAGGTACCATAAGGCGGTAAGAGGGGCCAAAAGAGACTATGAGGAAAAAATAGCAAAGGAGGCAAAAAACTTCAAGCCGTTCTTTCGATATATTAGGGGAAACGACCCGCGAAGGAAGCAGTGGGGACCATTGGATGACCAAGGAATGAAGGGAGTGCTAAAGGAGGACAAATCCATCACCGACAAAATGAACACATTTTTTTGCATCTGTGTTTACCGAAGAGGATATACATAACATACCAGAAGCCGACAGGCTATACGTGGGAAACAAAGATGGGAAACTGACAGGGTTGATGGTCAGTCTAGAAGAGGTATACCAGCAGATTGATAGGCTTAAAAATGATAACTCCCCAGGACCGAATGGCATCCATCCAAGGGTAATCAAAGAACTGAAAGGGACTATAGCTGAACTGCTTCAACTGAGAGCCAATCAGTCGATCAAATAGAGAAGGGTTCCGGAAGGCTGGAAGGTGGCGAATGTTATACCGATCTTCAAGAAAGGTTTGAGGGGTGATCCGGGAAACTACAGGCCAGTGAGTCTGACCTCGGTACCGGGAAAGATGGTAGAGGTGCTAATAAAGGACCGCATCATTGAGCACCTTGACGGAGACGATCTGATGAAGACCATCCAGCTTGGCTTCAGCAGAGGAAGAACTTGATTGACGAACTTGCTGCACTTCTTTGAGGGAGTAAACAGACGGATAGACAAGGGTGACCCGGTCGACATTGTATATCTCGATTTTCAGAAGGCTTTTGACAAGGTTCCGCATGAACAACTACTTTGAAAAATTGTGAGCCATGGATTCGAGGGTGAAATACGTGGATTAAAAATTGACTAGCGGATAGGAAACAGAGAGTGGGAATAAATGGACAATACTAGGACTGGAAAAGCGTCACCAGTGGAGTGCCACAGGGTTCGGTGCTTGGACCTGTGCTCTTCAACATATTTATAAACAATCTGGAAATTGGTACAATGAGTGAGGTGATTAAATTTGCCAACAATACGAAGTTATTCAGAGTAGAGAAGACGCAGGAGGATTGCGAACATCTGCAATGTGACATAAACACGCTCGAGAAATGGGCCGCAACAAGGCAGATGAGGTTCAACGTGGATAAGTGTAAGGTGATGCATGTCGGTAACAAAAATCTTATATAGGATGTCCGGGGCGGTACTTGGAGAGACCCCCCAGGAAAGAGACTTGGGAGTACTGGTCGACAAGTTGATGACACCATCCGCGCAATGTGTGGCGGCGGTGAAAAAGGTGAACAGAATGCTAGGAATGATTAAGAAGGGGATCACGAACAGATCGGAACAGGTTGTCATGCCGCTGTACCGGGCCATGGTATGCCCTCACTTGGAATACTTTGTCCAGCACTGGACGCTGTAGATGAAGAAGGACACAGTACTACTCAAAAGGGTCCAGAGAAGAGCGACTAAAATGGTAAAGGGACTGGAGGAGTTGCCATACAGTGAGAGATTAGAGAAACCGGGCCTCTTCTCCCTTGAAAAGAGGAGACTGAGAGGGGACATGATAGAAACATTCAAGATACTGAAGGGAATAGACCTAGTAGATAAAGACAGGTTGTTCACCCTCTCCAAGGTAGGAAGAACGAGAGGACACTCTATAAAGTTAAAAGGGGATAGATTCCGTACAAACATGAGGAAGTTCTTCTTCACCCAGATAGTGGTGGAAAACTGGAACACTCTTATGGAGGCTGTTATAGAGGAAAACACCGTACAGGGATTTAAGACAAAGTTGGACGTGTTCCTGTTGAACTGGAACGTATGCAGGTACGGCTGGTCTCAGGGCACTGGTCTTTGACCTGGGAGCCACCGCGGGAGCGGACTGCTGGGCACGATGGACCACTGGTCTGACCCAGCAGCGGCAAATTCTTATGTTCTTAGATTTATTAGGCAGCCGCCATTGACAACGCTATTTATAGAATCCGGGCAAACATGGGTACTTTTTCCTGCAATAGGGAGGGAGCACATAGGTAGGTCTTTTTCACATAGGCAGACAGCTGTGTAAATGTTTCATGGGTTTTATGGTTCTTGATCTTCTGTGTTGTTTGTTTTTCCTACATCCTCTGCAAAACCAGATTTCTGTTCTATCACAAGCTGTCACTGTTTTGCTTTGCTAAGACTAGTATGAATGGTACTTGAGGAAGCCAGCAGTGATCAGCAAGCAAAGTCACTACAATGCTCTATGCCCTGCTTACCATTCACCCTTCGAGAAGAGGGCTAAAAGAGGGGTCTTGGTTCAGGAACATAGAGATGACTTGAGTCCAAGCAGAAGAAGGAAAATAGGAAAGAGGCATGGTTCCAATAAAAATATGACGTTTTGGATCAATCATGTTTGAATACACAGGAGTTGGAGTTCAGTGATTTATGAGCTTACTTTGAGCAGGAAGGCATGTGTTACTGACATAAACAAATGGAACTACTGACCCCACTTTAAATCAACTGCACATTCTGATTAACTAACTGGAAAAGAGGAAAAAGCCTGTGTGAGTTCATTCACCTGACTCCAGCTCTTTTTCTCATTATATGGAGGCGCCGCTTGCATTCCATTTTGGGGGAAAGTTAAACGTGACTGAGTAGAATTGTAGATCTTATCCATCAAGAAGATTAGTGCTTGAATATATGATCCATAATCAACATTGTTCATTATAGCAAGAGGTGTTTGAACTTTGGTCCATGCCTGTCAATCAAGTAAAAATAATTAAAAGCATAAGAAATCTATGTACCAATCAAAAACAAAGCAATCTAAATGAAGAAATATGAAGCATTCTACTCAAATTTCTACCAAATGGGCTATTTGTTAGAAGTCTGGGGTCAATAGTATAATGTTTTGGGTTATTGGGGAAAATACTGTATAGGATACTGGTTTCTGCAGCCACATAAGAAGCGGCTGAGAATCGCACACCGGCGTCCTATACAGAATCGCATATGCCCTAAGGGTCAGACCCCGCCAAACTGGCCCGATTCTCTAACTAGTGCCCACGTCACAGGTGCTGTTAGAGAATTGCATCTGATCCTTTCTCATTAGCTTATCATGGCTAGGGAATCCCCCTGCCATGAACAGCTGAGCGGCTGTGGTAGGGAACCTCACTGTGACTTGGCTGGCAGGAGGGATGCCTAATTCCTCCTTCTGCCACCCTCAAACCCCCACCCGCCAAATTATAGAAGACTGTCATTGATCTAGCAAGGGGTTATGCCTCTCTTTTGGCATGCCAATGCATCTTTATGCTAGTATTCTATAATGGCTTAGGTGCAATCTGAAGCTGTTTTATATTTGGTACTAAGTGTATCCCATTGTGGTGCCTTAATTGAGGTACCAAGTTTTAGACTAACCATAGTTCAGGTTATACAGTATAATTTTAACCCATCTTATTATTTTATTTTACTGTAAAGCAGATAATTGAATATAAATAGATGAAAGTATCAATCCTAAAAGCTTTGTAAAGAGGCATTGGGCTTTCAAGATGGCCAGTTCACTTGTAGGTGGTATATATGAGTATGTTTATAACTTTAACATCAATGAGCTGGAATAGATATAGAGAGGAGTGGTGACAACTGAGTTGGAAATTCGTGAAGAACATAGGGGGGGGGAGTTGATATTGGTATGAAAGCAAGAACTTATGTTCATCTAACAAAGTGATAGAAAACTGAAGCTTAGGACAACTGGGCTGACTGGATGGGTCAATTAGTTTTTATGATACAGTTTTGCTATGTATGTAAAGTATTGTAATGTATTTTTTCATCTGCAAAACAAAACAAAAAAAAATCCAGATGAAAATCCAATATTTAACACCAATTGTGTTAAAGAATGCTATTTAGAATATTATTTGTTCTCTTTGAAGAGTATAGGATCACATTTTCAAAAGCTGAAATGCACATTGAAATCAGATTGGGTTAAATGCTTGTTCTTCATTTTGATTCCAATAACTTTTTTTAAGACAGAGGTGTCAGAATGGGGGACATGGGGACCATGCCCCCCCTCCCCAAATTGGCAGGATTATTGTCTGGAGCAGGGGCGGTCTTACCTTTATTTGCAGCCCAAAGGACGTTGCTGGGGGCAGCCAATCACATATGCTGCCCTGCTCCTGGCACCAGTGTCTTCTTACTACTGCAGCCTGCCCTCTCTGAGATAACTTCCATTTCATCAGAGGCAGGCCTGCAGTAGAGAAGAGATGCTAGTGCCAATGGCAGGGTAGCATATGTAATTGGCTGTCGTCAACAACTTCCTTTGGGTTGCAAATGAAGGTATATTGTGAGGTGGGGTAGAGAAGAGCCTGGGCAGAGAAAGAGCACAAGGTGACAGAGAGGGAGAGATGGATTGGTGGTGGCATGGGAAGGAGGGAGAAATGTCACATTCGAGGGAAGGGGGGGAGGAGAGAGAGAAAGTGTGCAGGTGGCAGAAAGTGTTGGACTCATGTAGAGAGGGAGAAATGTTGGATGGGAAGGAGAAATGTCAGAGTCAGGAGAAGGGGGCATAGAGTGAAAAGTTAGACTTATGGAGGGAGAGGGGGGATGAGAACCGGAGGAGAGGAAGCATGCAGGAGGCAGAGAGAAAGAAATGTCAGACCATGGGGAGGGAGAGAGAGGGAAGAGATGGTGCACAGGGATGGAGGGGAAGGAGAGAGAGAGGGAGGAGATGGTGCACAGCAATGGGTGTGGGAAGAGAGAGAAGAAATGTTTCTTATGGATGGATGAGAATAGGGGAGAAGAAGGAGGAGATAGTACACATGGATAGATGTGCAGAGAAGGTCAGACATGGAAAAGTAGATAGACTTTAAGAAGAAACAGAAAAAAGGAAGAAAGTTAAAAGTTAATGCCAAAGCTGGATGTAGGGCAGAAAGTGAAAGAGAGAAAAACACCAAATGGATAAGAAGGCCCTGGAAACACAGTTAAGAGCACAGACAGAAGGGAGTGCAACCAGAGACTAGGAAAAGATGATTAGAAAAATAAAATCATTAGACTACAAAGGTAAGGAAAATTATTTTATGTTCAGTTTGCACTCTTCAGGAAGAAATTAATGTTTTTCTATTTCTCTGATGTTGTACTGCATGCAGAGTCTGGCATCTTAAGGTTTCGTTTGTGTATATTGTACTTTTAGTTTGTGGTCCTGTATTTGCATAGGGGTTATCTGCATTCTGCATGTGTGACCAAGGCCAGATGTTCTGGTAGGAATGAATGTTGAGAAGCATATAGTGTGCTTTGCGTAGTTTAATGTTGTGGTTAACCAATATGTATTATTAATAAGATTGTATTGTGTGTATATATGAAAAATGAATGGAAAACAATGGCATTACAATTTGTACTATTATGGGGGCAGGGGTGGAGCTTGGGTGGGGTCTGGGGCAGAGCTTTTGCCCCCCCCCCCCAAACAAAAAAGCGATCCGTTGCCTATGTAAGTCAGTATAAAAGAATGCATGATAGTTATGTCTTTTTCATTTAGCCTTTTCTAGCCTGTTTGTTTATGTGATCACCCCATTTGATACAATTCCTATAATAACACTATAGCTCTTTGGCAACATACAGAAAGCAACCTTAGCCCTTCTGTTGCAATTAACATCGGGATCTGGATAGTCCCATCATGTTGTCATTCTCCCTCCTTTCTCTACCCCCATATTAATAAAACAACACACCTTATTGTGGTAAATAGCCGCAGCTCTTTATTATATCACATTAACCCATAAATACATTTACATAAATTAACATCATTAACACATTGAACCTTAATTAACAATGAACCTCAGCAAGCTCCTCCCGAGCTACCCTGTGTAACAGTACCTTTGCCCCCGACCCCGCCACCAACAGCAAGTGTCTGAGGGGTGGCATGACCTCATGCCCCTTTAACCCGGGTCACCTGACCCCAAGGCACGGCTCCCAGCCGGCCCACCGCTCATCGCCGGATGAGCCCCAGCACCCAGTAGCTCGGGAGACCCGCCTCCCACACCACGAATTTTCACCAAAGGGAGGGAGGGCGGGACAAAATTATGCCTTAGAGGACCTGCAATGAACTCAGTCCTCCAAGGCTCGTACTAAAACTCTAAGTAAAACGCCCCCATTTTACCTACACTATCCAATCCCTGCCTCTCCTTTTGGTGCGAACCCCTCCCCTTCTTCCATATAATTCTTTCTAATGGTTCTTCTCTACCAAACCCCCCCCCCCCCCTTCTTCCCTACCTTGCCTGCAAGCAACACACGGGCCTCCCAGCCCCGTGTTACTCTCCGCCCTTTGAGACCAGCTCTCGGGCTCCTTCTAACATCGGGATCTGGATAGTCCCATCATGTTGTCATTCTCCCTCCTTTCTCTACCCC
The DNA here is from genome assembly GCF_902459505.1 of Geotrypetes seraphini. Lineage (NCBI taxonomy): Eukaryota > Metazoa > Chordata > Amphibia > Gymnophiona > Dermophiidae > Geotrypetes > Geotrypetes seraphini. Next base: position 184,560,318 of record NC_047087.1, read on the forward strand.
CATATTAATAAAACAACACACCTTATTGTGGTAAATAGCCGCAGCTCTTTATTATATCACATTAACCCATAAATACATTTACATAAATTAACATCATTAACACATTGAACCTTAATTAACAATGAACCTCAGCAAGCTCCTCCCGAGCTACCCTGTGTAACAGTACCTTTGCCCCCGACCCCGCCACCAACAGCAAGTGTCTGAGGGGTGGCATGACCTCATGCCCCTTTAACCCGGGTCATCTGACCCCAAGGCACGGCTCCCAGCCGGCCCACCGCTCATCGCCGGATGAGCCCCAGCACCCAATAGCTCGGGAGACCCGCCACAGGCCTGTACAACACAGGCCCTCCCCCAAAAGAGAAGCGACTACTACCGAGCACTGAGGAACCTCTCACAACTGGACGCAAAATCATCTAGCAAAAGGTCCCACCCCACATCCGACAAGTGAACCCCATCAGTATGAAACAAACCAAAACAATTAACATCAACCCAATCATGCAGTATCTGCCACCCTCCATGACCAACCACCCATTTCCCAACTTGTCTGTTAAGCTTGGCCAGGCCCCTCGTCCAACGTCGGGACGCTATACGACTTGGACGAGGCACAATGTCAGACCATACGATCAACACCCCCGGGAACCAATCCCACACCACCCGCAGATCATCCTTGATCCTATTGACCAAGTCCTTTCCCGTCCAGGCATCCACATCATTACCCCCCAAATGGATCAGCAGTATGTCAGGATGACTAGTCCGAGATCGCAGATCAGTCAACAAGACCAACAGCTGACTCCAACGCATCCCACGTTGTCCCCACCAGGAAACACGAAGTCCCATATGCCCCAGTCCGAGATGACGGCCACCTGGGCGGATACCTGCACGTTCGCTAGCCCAGTGGATGAAAGAATGGCCCACGATCCACATAGAATAGGAACGGGAACTGGGAGCTGAAACAGAGAATAAAACAAAACAGATCAAACCCCCTGCCATTGGGCCCTTACGAAAATCCCATTACTGAGAACCTCGCGCAACAAGGCACCCAGCACCCTCACCCTCTCGATGAATATAACCCCGAAAGGCATTTGAAATCCAACGACCCAATCTCTGGATGCCCTCCCCAGACATACCAGCCCTACTAGCACTCGTGGCAGCACCAATCCTGAAGGAATGCGTTCCGAAATCAGCCGGATTCATACCACAACGCGCCAACACTAAATTGAGTACAGCCCGAAACTGGTAACGCGTCAGAGGGGCGCCATCAGCATGCACAAACAATATCTGAGTGCTAGAGGGTCGAATGGCTAAGTAACCACGCATCCTAAAAACCGGACAAGACAAACAGCCAGACACAGCATGCAGCACCACCCAATGCCCAACACCACACTGATCAGTCTTAGAGCTAACAATATGAAGCCTTAACACCGAATCCTGCAAAGTCACATGCTGAATCCGAAGTCCCCGTGGGACTCCTCCCGAAGCTGGACCTACTACTAACTCACTAACCCGTAAGGCACCAAAAAAGGCAATGGAAAAAGCCACCTGAAATAAACAGGCCTCAAAAGGCGAATTGGCCACCTCAGGCAATACCGCCAACAGACGTAGGAGTAACTCATGAGTAACAGGCAACCTCGAGTCACGATGCTGAGGAAGTACGCGTCCTAATGCCCGTAGCAACCGTTGGACCAAAAAACCAGATACTGGGCAAGCCCAGCCCAAGGCCCTGCAGAAAAAAGAAAAACCCGCTAATTGACCACGCACAACACCCCGAGAAACTCGATCCCGAAAAGAAGACAGCACGAAATCCTCCAATAAGGATTCGGCCACATCTCCCGGACACCAACCCCTATCAGCTAAGAAAGCTGCTACCGCCCGAAACCCCGCTGAATAGCGTGACCACGTAGAAGATGCTACAGACAGATGGAGCATCGTCCAGACTCCTTCCCGACCAGGCTCCACAAACGCGCTGGCATCCGTGAACCGTCTGCTCGAGCTCCTGGCGCCAGCCGACGAAACTGCAAAAAATTGAAACGAGACAAAGCATCAGCAATGCCATTTTGCAAACCCGGAACATGGCGAGCACGAACAAACAAATTCAACCGCAAACAGCGCAAAACCAACTCCCGCATGAGCGCATTCACCGCCAAACAGCGCGCCGCCTGACGATTGACGACCTCCACAACTCCCAAATTGTCAAGTTTCAAGTTTATTAGTTGGCTTGTTCAATCGCTTAATCGGATTTCTAAGCGATGTACAGTAAAATATACATTCATTAGGAAACAAAAACATTACATACACTTAATTAATTATAATATAAACAAAAGGTAAGAGGGGATGAAATACATTTTTTATAGTAAAGAAAGAACATACAGGGAAAATACAAAAGGAAGTTGGAAAAACAAGAAAAGGCAAAATAATTCACTAAAATAACACTATAAAATAAAATTTAATTAATTTGCAAATGCATCTTTAAACAGAAAGGTTTTTAACTCGCTTTTAAATTTCCCAAACACTTTCTCCTCCCGTAAAAACATGGGAAGCGCATTCCAAATCTGGGGTGCTATACATGAGAAGATAAATTGTCTTCTTGTACTAATAATTTTTAGCGAAGGAATTGATAAAAGGTTCCGTTCACTAGATCGTAAGATTCTTTTAACTGAATAGGGGATAAGTAACCTAAATAAAAATGCTGGAGTCTTATTTTCTAATGTTTTAAAAATAATTGTACATAATTTATGAGTAATTCTATGAATGACTGGAAGCCAATGAGCCTTTTTAAGGAGTGGTGTCACATGATCGAATTTTTTAGATTTTGTTATTAATTTAATTGAAGCATTTTGAATTATTTGTAATCGTTTAATTTCTTGTAAAGCAATTCCTGTAAATAGTGAATTGCAATAATCGATTTTAGACATCACCAGAGAGTGAATAAGAATATTGAGTGCTTTGGGACAGAGGAATTTAGAAATAGATCGAATTTTATGCAACCTATAGAAGGTAGTTTTAACAATACTACTAATGTGATCATGATAATTAAGTTTATTATCAAAAATTACTCCTAGAATTTTAGTATTTCTAACTAATTGAAGAGGAACATTTTGAATCAAAATAGGAGCAACTAGAGAAAAACTTTCCTTCCAAGGAAAAAGCATGATATTTGTTTTTTTGATGTTGAGGGCCAATCTGTTTTTGTCCAGCCAATGATGAATTTGCTCAAGTTTTTCATTAATTGTCAAGATTTCATTTATGTTGTTATTGTTTATGGGGTACAATAACTGTATATCATCAGCATAGGCAAAAACATGAAATCCTATAGATTGACATAATGTCAATAGTGGTGCCAAAAATATATTAAAAAGTAAAGGTGAAAGTATAGATCCTTGTGGAACCCCATGTGATATTTGTGAAGGTAAAGATGAAGAATCATTAAAAATTACTGTAGATGTGCGATTACTGAAATAAGATGTAAACCATGCTAGAACATCATCTGTAACCCCAATAGATTGGAGTCTAGCAAGGAGTAATTGGTGATCAATCGTATCAAACGCTGCTGAAAGATCAAGAGATGTTAAAAGCACCGATTGATGATGATCCAAAACACCACACATCTATTGCGCAAAACCCCCGACCAGAGCTCACAAGCCACTATGAGCGGGAACAATTCCAACAAGGTAATATTCTTTGTAACGCCGGCCCGCACCCACTCCTCAGGCCAACGCTCCGCACACCAGTCTCCATTGCAATACAGACCGAAACCAACACCCCCCGCCGCATCTGAAAACAGCTCAAGGTCAACGCTAGAAATCTCAGGTGCCAGCATCGGCACAGTCCCATTAAAATCCCGAAGAAAAATTGACCACATACGCAAATCGGCACGGACCCCCACAGGGAGACGCAAAAAATGATGACGATCCCGTACCCCTGCCGTTGAAGCTGCCAACCGACGTGAAAAAGCCCTCCCCATAGGAAGAACTCGACAGGCAAAATTAAGAGACCCCAACAAAGACTGAATCATATGCAAGGTAGATTTAGGAGCATGAATCACCTGCTCAATGAGTCCGAGCAATTGATGAACTTTTAACACAGGCAGCCGCGTCACTAACGCCTCTGTGTCCAACTCTATCCCCAAAAACACCAAAGAAGTAACCGGCCCCTCCGATTTGTCACGAGCTAAAGGCACACCAAAATCCTCAGCCAGATCCTCAAAAACCTGCTTAAGACGCTCACAAACCCCACTACTCCCTGCACCAATAAACAAGAAGTCATCCAGATAATGCACAACTGAGTCAACACCCACCTGCTGAACTAAGACCCAATGCAAGAATGAACTGAACATTTCGAAGTAAGCACACGAAATGGAACAGCCCATGGGCAAACACCGGTCATAAAAATACAAACCGTCGAAACGAAAACCCAATAACGGGTAAGCCCGCGGATGAATGGGTAGCAATCGGAATGCCGATTCGATATCCACCTTTGCCAGCAAAGCACCACGTCCGACAGAAACAATAAGCCTCAATGCACTATCCAAAGAGGCATACCGCACAGTGCAAAGATCCTTTGGAATACCGTCATTAACCGACCGACCAAAAGGCCGAGACAAGTTATGAATGAGACGATACTGCCCCGGCACTTTCTTAGGAATCACTGCCAGAGGCGAAATCTTCATGCTGGAAAAAGGGGGAACACGATAAGGACCCGCAATGCGCCCCAATTGAATCTCTGCAGACAACTTATCCCACACTATACCACGTAAAATGGACACCGAAGATGAGTTTTGAACCCGCGCCGCCGACACTTCCCCCAAAAAAGGAATATCAAAACCTTCTGTAAACCCTGCCTCCAAAATATCCGCCACCCTCCGTCGACTATAACTGTGCAACCACGGGCGCATAGCTCCTACCCGAATCGGAGTAGGCACCGCAACCGAAACATCACTTCGCAACTCCCGCAGCTGCTCCACCGACCCGTTTGGGACATTTAACGGCCGTGTGCGATTGACCACAGATGGAGCAGGCGTGACGAAATTTACAGTCGGAGAAGGGACAGTTGGATTTATTAAATTTCCAACACACGTCGGAACCTGCTGAAGGACTCCCCCCCGACCCCCCGCGAAAGGGCCGAACACTCCCAGGACTCCCAAAAGTCCGCACCGGCGCCCCCGATATAGATTTGGAAGCCATATGTGTAAGCCATAGATTCACATCCTGAGAACCCCAAGACATGAAACTATTTTCTTCCATTTTGTCCCTGAAGGCTTCGTCATAGTTCAACCAAGCCCACCCGCCGAAGCGCTGATAGGAATCCAAAATCGAATCCGCATAGAACAACAATAAACCGGCATCCTGTGGATTAGCACGACCCCACACACTCGCTAACCGTAAAAAAGCACGGATCCAATTAATAATGGAACGAGCAACTGGAAAGGGTTTAACCTCCTTCCCGGCACGCTTGGATTTACTATGCCTCTTCCTATGGGCTCTACCCTCCATGAGGCGAAAAATATCCAAGCAGGACCGCCGCCGAATCTTCCGGCACAAATCCCGGGGAACCTTTTCCCACAACTCAGTAAGTGCCACTAAAGCCGGAGCACCCCTTACTTCCCCTGTAGAAGCCTCCCCACTACCAGCCCCAGTAGATTCCACAACCCCTGCAGGACCGGCTGCCACGGAAGAGGAGGACGTCGAACCCGACGAAGATGACCCAGGCGAGGACGAAGACGAACCCCGACGCCGACGCCTGCGCTTCTTACGCCGCGCCTTCCCCCCGCCAGCAACCTGAGCAGGCGCCTTGTTACCAGTAGTAGAAGCTCCCGGTACTCCAGCAGACACTCCAGAGACGCCCTGGTCAGCAGTCCCCACCACGGAAGAGACATCAGAAGCTTGCGCCGAGCCGCCACGAACAGCAACCCCGGCATCAGGGATGAACTGTGGACAGATTCCGCAGTGCCTCCGCCAGCAACCGCACCAGCAGTCGGCGCCGATCCGCGCTCCGCAGCTGAATAGCCAGGTCTCTCAGAAACTCCGGGACTGCCAACTGCTCCCAAACCGTCCGTTTGCACCGGCTGTCCACCTGGTAGTAGACACGTCACCTGTGGAGACCAAGAAACAGAGGCAGGACCAGGAAAACAAAACCCAGGCATACCAACAGGTGCTCCCCATCCTGACCCAAAACTGCCCCCAGGCATCATCCCCATAGCCATATTCCCCGTAACACCCCCACCCCAGTGGGAAACCGAAGGCATAAAACCGCCACCCGAAGGGCTAGAACCCCAAGAAGCCGCCCCCCAACTCGGAGCCCAACTACCTGCAAATAAACCTGGGAACGGACCTGCAGGTCCCACACCAGCACCGGACATAAAACCAGGTGCACACATGCCCCTTCCTAAACCCAAAACCCCTGGAGACACACAAGACTCACCAGGTCCCCCAGCCAGCAACCCAGAGGAGACCTCCCGAACACTGGAAACCCCAGAGCAAGAAGGCTCAGAGACTCCTGCTGCAGCTGAAACCTCCCTGCCCCCAATAACCGGCCCACGCAGAGAAGCTACGTCTCCACCCACCTCCCTGCTCGCCAGCACGTTCCTGCTCCCACTCCCAGCACTGGATACCGCTGCTGAAGCCCCGCCCCCCGACGAAATCAGCGAACTGCGGCCGGCCGGAACAGCTCCCTGCTCACTGCCCGACAACGTAGACTTACGCCGGACCTTCCCCGCAGCAGTAAGGATCCCCGAACGAGTCCCCCGATTGACCCCCGTACCGGCGATGGCTAACGCCGACAGCGCCTCGACCTTAGAGCGCCGAACGGGCTGCACACGCTCCTCCCCGAAGCCGACACCAACCTGCTCCAGCGACTCCTCCGTGAACGAGTCTCCAGCTAAGATCGACAATTCAGCTTCCCCCTCTTCACCACGCTCCTCTGCCCGGCTGAAAGACTCCATAACAGCACCCCCGAATCAAGGAAACAGGACCAAAACTCGAGTAAGTCACAAAATTATGCCTTGGAGGACCTGCAATGAACTCAGTCCTCCAAGGCTCGTACTAAAACTCTAAGTAAAACGCCCCCATTTTACCTACACTATCCAATCCCTGCCTCTCCTTTTGGCGCGAACCCCTCCCCTTCTTCCATATAATTCTTTCTAACGGTTCTTCTCTACCAAACCCCCCCCCCCCCTTCTTCCCTACCTTGCCTGCAAGCAACACACGGGCCTCCCAGCCCCGTGTTACTCTCCGCCCTTTGAGACCAGCTCTCGGGCTCCTTCATGTGAAAAATGTGCTTTTATCAGCTGAATCTATGGATTATCTTTTTTATTACCTGACACACTGAGATCTCTGTGATGATTTATTTGTAAGTTCACAGAGATGCTTCTCCTTATCCCGAATGGGAGGAGCCTGTGGTGTAGTAGTTAGAGCTACAGCTTTAGCACCCTGAGATTGTGGGTTCAAACCCTGTGCTGCTCTTTCTGATCCTGGGCAAGTTACTTAATCCCCCACTACCCCAAGTACATTAGAAAGATTGCAAGCCCACTGGAAAAGACAGGGACAATGCTTGAAGTCCCTGAAGTCATGGTTGTAAAAACTACAAAAAGGCAGTGTACAAATCCCTTTCCCTTATTTTAAAATGTATAAAACATCATAAAATCAAGGCGAGTTCCTCCTAATCTCCAGATTTGAACAGGGTTGCCAGACCGCTCTCCTCCTAGATGTTACTAAGATCGTTGCAAGGATGACAACCTATGTACAGCACAAGGTGCTTTTCTAGTGAGAGAAAAGGGGAATTCTGTAATCTGACAAGCATGGTCTTTGTGAACCAGGAATCGTTCTTGTTCTACAAACTCCTTCAAAACCTGGCTGTACTGTGCTCCCAATCATGGGTTGATCTACGTGATTCCAAAGGAGAACAAGAAGTCCTTAGCTACTCTTCATTATGGTGGAAGCTAAAAGTAAGCCTGCCAGATGTTCCAATCTGAGTAGGAGGGACAGTCCTCCTGAGCATCAAAGGACTTCATCTCAGTAGGAGGGGACACTTTATTGTCTGGTTTACTGGCAGCTGGCAGCCCCTTCTTGCTTTCCTCTTAGCTTCCACATTTCACACACATCAAACATTTTGGGAGTGTGGGAGTCAGGCTATGATTACAACTGTCCACAGAGCGTCACTGTCACTAGGGAGAGCAAAAAAGAAAGGTTTTGGGATGGTGTCCTAGTGAAGGAGGCGATTAATCTGGCAGTTAGAAATGATGATTAGATTTCTTATTCAGCAAACAGTGGTATCTATGTTCTTTTTAAATTAGGCACTAACCCACTTGTGGGAACACAAAAACTCATACCAAAAAATGTTTGATTTTTCAAAGTTGATGTATTAAATTCTGGCAGGCTTGCATGCTTTGCACATGATCACAAATGTGTTTGTATGCATCCAAATTGACTGAAGCCTTGCTTTTAGGAAAGGTTTAGGCAGGATTATTAGTTAGATTATTTTTCAAGCCAGACTGATGCAGGCTCGGCTTTACTGCTTATATATTTATGATTTTTTAGTTCTATTTTTTTAAGTTCTGAAGAAAGACATGCATGTGGTTAGTGATAGATTAAGAACAAAGGGGTATAAGGGGAGAGTGTGGTGCAGTGGTTAAAGCTACAGCCTCAGCATTCGAGCCACTGCTCCTTGTGACCCTGGAAAGTCACTTAATCCCGCATTGCCCCAGGTACATTAGATAGATTGTGAGCCCACCAGGACAGCCAAAAATGCTTTAGTACCTGAATAAATTCATATAAACTGTCCTAAGCTCCCCTAGGAGAACAGTATAGAAAATAGAATAAGTAAAGAGTAGAGGGTGGAACTACACAGGGTCCCAGATCTAGAGGGGCATCATTATAGGGTCAGATTAATGATAAGGTAAAGTGTACTAGGAGTGAAGGGGGGGAGGGACCAAGGCACCCCTAAACCATCCCTGCATGCAGTGAGGTAAAAACAAGATTAGGGCTGCCAGGTGTGACCATAATCCTCTATAATAAAATCCTTACCCGCGCATGCACTGTTGAAATGGCATGATCCCTGCCGCCGTGATTTCTGCTTCCATGCCGTGTTTCATTTGCGGCGCACAGCGGCTTGCAATGTGTGTGGCGGTGAGAGCAATGGCAGGAGGGTGTCCGAGCTGCTGCGAGGCGTCTGCCTGCTACTAATGCACAGGGAAGTGGAGAGGGAAAGGAAAAGGGGCTGCTTTAGGGGGAGGGGTGTGCTGGGGGCAGGGGGCCAGGGATACAGACAGACAAAAGATACACAGAAAGAGTGACAAACAGACATGGGGCCAGAGAGACAGACAGACAGACAGCGGCCAAGGAGCGAGAAAGAAAGAAAAATATACAGACAGACAAGGGGGCCAGGGAGAAACACAGACAGAAAGAATGACAGACAGACAGACAGGGGGCCAGAGAGACAGACAGACAGACAGCAGCCAAAGAGAGAGAGACAAAGAAAAAAAAGACAAACAGACAGGCAGCAGCTAAGGAGACAGAGAGACATAAAGAAAGACAGACAGACACATCTATTCTAGCACCCATTAATGTAACGGGCTTAAAGACTAGTAATTTAATAATATCTTTATTTTTATATACCACAATACCACAAAACAGTTCAAAGTGGTTTACAATAAAAAGAGACAGCAATATTACAAAAAGCAATTAAGAATTACATCAACAAGGGTATGAAATCAGACAAATATATTGAAAAGATAAGTTTTAACTGATTTTCTAAAGGTTTGGTAAGAAAATGCATTTTAGATGACCTCACTTTGCATTTGTTCCATTTGCCAGCTTGAAATGATAGTGCCTTAGGAATTTTATTTTTGTTTTCTTGTTATGTGTGTTTGTCTTGTCTAAATGCACTTTTTCAAGTCTACACTATTCCAATTTCTTTCTGGCTTTGCATTGGTTGTCAGGGAGAAAAAGGTGGCCTTGGGATCCCAGGACGGATGGTGAGTCCCAGCCGCTTGCATGTCTCTTTGAGATGCCTGCTTTCACTGCATATGGCTGCTTGTGGTTTATGGTTTTCATATTCACAGATTCACTGTCTTTCTTCACCATTTTGCTTGTCTCAGAAACCTAAACAAGGATAATAATGTCTGCAGTGTGGAGCAATGATCCGAAATTGCTTAAGAGTCCTTTAGGATTATAATATGTCTTAAAAGAGGTCCAACTATTGAAGTCTCATCATCAGTACAAAATCTTGTTTAGAACTTGGAATGGTTTGGATAGGCTGGAGTGAGCTTTGATGGCCATTCTGGTAGTTGGAATCTAAGGACAATACCATGCGGATTTCTACAGTCTATGCCCAGAAATATCAAAGAAATAAAATAGAAATGATAAATAGTAGTACTAGTAAAAAGGACAATTTAATCATAAATTTATCATGCATGTAACTATTGGCAGACTGGATGGATCGTTCAGGTCTTTTATCTGCTATTATTTACTATGTTGTTATGTTTTACCATAGTCTGTGACTTTTTTGTAATTTTGACCTTGTTTTTTTCAAGATATTTGGAGCTCCAGGCATTGCTGCTTTGGTCTGGACTTTGGGCTTTGATTGCCATCTTAAAAAAAAAAATAAATAAAAAATACACAATGTGCTAAAAAAAAAAAAAAAGCAAACAAAAACCAGCAGAGACATGGGCCCCAATATTCAAACTGACATCCTCCCACGATCGGTGGCCTTGCTGCCACTCGCTGTTGGCAGTGCTCCTGGATATTCAGAGCTGGATTCTGTAAACGGCACAGTTATCAGCAGCCTACTAAAAAAATGGCCAATGACCGCACGTCAGTAATGTCGTGTTGAAAGAGGACTGCACCTTAACTTTGGTCTTCATAAAAAATAAAAAAAGTTGGACTCTCCTTACTACTATTTGACTACAGCACCTTTATTCAGCTAAGTAACTGGAGGGACAAGTGACTAATTTTTTCATTTTTAAATTTTTTCATTCTCTGTTCAGGTCAGTGGATTAGGCATTCGGGGCATTGCAGGACAGTGAACTTTTTGTCTTCCACTTTTATATATATTTATTTATTGCACATTGTTTGCACTTGACTTGCACTTTAAAGCAGACAGGAGCATCCAGATGATAGTGTGCGGCTGGCAGTGAGTGGTAATCTCTGCTCAGTGTTTGCTGGCTTTGCTATTCTAAGCACTAGAGCTGCTCTTTGAGTCGCTCTTTAAAGCGTTCAAACTCATGCTGAGGGTGCTCCTTATCTTAAAAATTTAGATTTGAGGTTTATATATTTTTGGTGGAGTCTAGGGAGTTAACTTTCCTGCAATGTCCTAGGGCACGCCCAACTTATATTTTGGTGTCTTTTAAGTCACGTAACAGTGCCATTTACTGAATTACAACTTTCATCAAAGGTAGGCGTTGGAAATGTAGACCGAGGTTTTAAAGGCCTCCATTTCCGGGAACCTATCTTTGACGAGAATCACATCTATGGAGGTACCTTAGAATGCCAAAGGTTGTTTCCGACATTAACCATGCATATTTCAACCTCTCCAAGGTAGGGAGAACGAGAGGGCACTCTCTAAAATTGAAAGGGGATAGATTCTGTATGAACATTAGGAAGTTCTTCTTTACCCAGAGAGTGGTAGAAAACTGGAACGCTCTTCCAGAGTCTGTTAAAGGGGAAAACACCCTCCAGGGATTCATGACAAAGTTAGCCAAGTTCCTGCAGAACCGGAACGTATGCAGGTAGGGCTAGTCTCAGTTATGGCACTGGTCTTTGACCAGAGGGCCACCGTGTGAGTGGACTGCTGGGCATGATGGACCACTGATCTGAATTCTTATGTTCTTAGGCATTCTAAAGTGCCTTTGTAGATGCAATGAAGGTGCTGTTCTTCTGCATCTACATTTTTGTTAAAAGATTTTACAGTCTTTTTATATGGCTTTTACCAATTAAGTTAAGCACCTGTAGGTGCCTACCGTTGCCTAACTTAAGACACCATTTATAGAATATGGGTCTCAATGCCTAGTGGCCAAAGATAGACCTGATTTATAGGCAGGTCTACCTGGCTGTGTGCCTTAGCCAGAGAGCTGCTTTAAACTAGGTAAGTCGGGGGAGGGTACCCATTCACATATTAGTGCAGAAAGGAATAATCCTGATGAGGTGAGTCGAAACTCCGCTTCCATGTCCAAGGTAAGTACCCACATTGCAAACAGTTCTTTAGGAGTCACACCGACTCGGGTAGGATACGCCTCACATGGACTTAGCAAACACAAGATATGGAGGGCCATGTATGTCAATGCACACAGTTTAGGTAACAAAATTCTAGAATTGGAGGCTGAAATAAGGAATGCCGACCTAGATGTGGTGGCAATATCTGAAACTTGGTTCACAGACTCACATGGGTGGGATATACCGGGCTATACCGGGCTACAATTTACTTCGTCAGGACAGAGAGGGCAGGTTAGGAGGGGGGGTAGCTCTATACATTAAAGAGGACATCAAAACCACCAGGATTACAGATGTCAAGTACACCGGGAAGTCCCTCTGGGTAAACCTGGCAAGAGGCAGAGAAAAATGCCTGTATCTAGGTGTGGTATACAGACCCCCAAGATAACTGGAAGACATGGACGCAGAATTAATTGAAGACATAGAGAATATCACTCTACGAGGAAAAGATGTACTGCTAGGGGACTTCAATATGCCTGATGCAGACTGGAACTCATTTTCAGCAACAACTAGCGGTAGCAGGAGGCTCTTAACCTCCATAAAGGGAGCACGTCTCAAACAAATGGTAATGGAGCCCACTAGGGCCCAGGCGATCCTCGACCTGGTACTCACCAACGGGGAAAGCGTCTCAGAGGTCTCAGTAGGAGATATGCTAGCCTCCAGCGACCACAACATAGTATGGTTCAACCTTAGGAAAGGCTTCCCCAGATCAAACACGAAAACAAAAGTACTCAATTTCCGGGGCATAGACTTCACATGCATGGGAGATTTCGTCCATCGGACGCTGCAGGACCAAGCAGAGACCGATGATGTAGAAGCTAAGTGGTTAACACTGAAATCAACCATACATGAAGCAACTAGCCGCTTCATAAAATCAGTAAATAAACGACAAAGAAACAATAAACCCCAATGGTTCACCGCAGAGATCTCGCACCTCATTAAGGAGAAGAAAAAAACGTTTCTCTCCTACAAGCGCACGGAGAAAAGAGAGGCAAAGGTAGAATATAGGACCAGGTCTACAGCGGTCAAAATGGCAGTTAGGGAGGCAAAACTTCGAGTGGAAGAAATTCTGGCAAAAAACATTAAAAAGGGGGACAAATCCTTCTTCAGGTATATTAGTGACAGAAAAAGGAACACAGGCGGGATAGTACGCCTTAGAAGACCGGACGGAAGTTACGTGGAAGCAGATTCCGATAAAGCCGAACTACTGAATGAATACTTTTGCTCAGTCTTCACCTGTGAGGCACCGGGACACGGTCCGCAATTGAAGGCAACACAAAGCACAGAAGACCCGTTTCAGAATTTTGAGTTCACACCAGGTAAAGTTTACAGTGAACTGGCAAGACTCAAGGTGACCAAAGCCATGGGACCAGACAATTTGCACCCAAGAGTGCTCAGAGAATTGAGCGATGTCCTGGCGAAACCGTTGGCTGAGCTATTCAATCTCTCCTTAAGTAAGGGGAAAGTTCCCCTGGGCTGGAAATTAGCTAATGTCGTTCCTCTGCATAAAAAGGGTTGCAGGGCAGAGGCTGCGAATTATAGACCGGTGAGTCTCACATCAATAGTGTGCAAACTCATGGAAACACTAATTAAAAGAAAATTGGACACGATCTTGAATGAAGGGAATCTTCGGGATCCCAGTCAGCATGGATTCACCAAGGGTAGGTCCTGCCAATCCAATATCATCAGCTTCTTTGACTGGGTAACAAGAAAGTTGGACTTGGGAGAGTCTTTGGACGTCGTGTACCTGGACTTCAGTAAAGCTTTTGACAGTGTCCCACACCGCAGGCTGCTAAGCAAGATGGAATCGATGGGGTTTCCGCCCGGCCGCAGTGTTCCCTCTAAGCTGAGCAGGTGTCCTCCAGCTGCATTGCTACCACTAGGGGGTGGAATATTTTCAGTCGCTAAGGACAGGTATGTTCCCTGGAGTCCTGCAGAACTTGCCTGTCCCTCACAATTGAAAAATGTGACAGTGAAACAGCACCCTCTATTGGTGAGACTGTGGGTGGAGGACTCCTGCTCAGCTTAGAGGGAACAGTGGTTAGGAGAGACACTAACTGCATGGGTCAATGATTGGCTGAGTGGCAGACTTCAGAGGGTGGTGGTTAATGGTACCCTCTCTAAAACATCGGAGGTGACCAGTGGAGTGCCGCAGGGCTCGGTCCTGGGTCCACTCCTTTTCAACATATTCATAGGGGATCTGACTCAAGGGCTTCAAGGTAAAATAACACTATTCGCCGATGACGCCAAACTATGTAATATAGTAAGTGAATGCAGTTTACAGAATTATATGGTGCAGGACCTGCTTATATTGGAAAGTTGGTCCTCAACCTGGCAGCTAGGCTTCAATGCTAAGAAATGTAAGGTCATGCACCTCGGAAGCGGAAATCCATGCAGGACTTCTTGAACGGAGAAGCTTTAACTAGGACTTCAGCAGAACGAGATTTAGGAGTAATCATCAGTGCAGACATGAAAACTGCCAATCAAGTGGAGAAGGCTTCATCTAAGGCAAGGCAGATATTGGGTTGTATCAATAGAAGTTTCGTCAGCCGAAAGCCTGAAGTCATAATGCCGTTGTACAGGGCCATGGTGAGACCTGATCTGGAGTACTGTGTGCAATTCTGGAGGCCACATTACAGTAAAGATGTGTGTAAAATTGAATCGGTTCAGCGGACGGCCACCAGGATGATCTCGGGGCTCAAGGGTCTCTCATATGAAGAGAGACTGAACAAATTGCAGCTCTACACTCTCGAGGAACGTAGGGAGAGGGGAGACATGATCGAAACATTTAAGTACCTCACGGGATGTGTCAAAGTGGAAGATGATATTGTCTTTCTCAAGGGACCCTTGGCCACAAAAGGGCACCCGCTCAAACTCAGGGGCGGAAAATTTCATGGCGACACCAGAAAGTATTTCTTCACAGAGAGAGTGGTTGATCATTGGAACAAGCTTCCAGTGCAGGTGATCGAGGCAGACAGCGTGCCAGACTTTAAGAATAAATGGGATACCCATGTGGGATCCCTACGAGGGTCAAGATAAGAAAATTGGGTCATTAGGGCATAGACAGGGGGTGGGTAAGCAGAGTGGGCAGACTTGATGGGCTGTAGCCCTTTTCTACCATCATCTTCTATGTTTCTATGTTTCTATATTGGTGGTGGCCGCCAATGTCACGTGACATAACCTGCCACCAACCTAGCCACCAACCCAGATATTCAGCAGAACATAGACGGCTATCTCCTGTAGGGCGATAGGCACCTAGGCCCAGATTCACACCACTGAAGGCATGGCTAATGACGGAAGCGGCCTTAGCCACCATAAAGCACCTACGGAGGCATGATTCACATCAACAGTAGGCACCAAAAATGTAGGCGCAATTCTCTAATGGGTGCCATCGTGTGATTGACATGAGATCAGCAGCCGTGTTTAATGCGTCCACCGATAATGGCGCCAGTTAGAGAATCCAGGCCCTACTGAATTAGGTACCTACTAACTAATTAACCCCCTCCTTTATAAAGCTGAACTAGCATTTTTAGCGCCGCCCGCCATGGTAACAGCTCTGACACTCATAGAATTCCTATGAACATCTGAGCTGTTACCGCCAGCAGTGACACTAAAAACGCTAGCGCAGATTTATAAAGGAGGGGATAAATTTTTTAATTGTTTTTTTTAAACAGCTTTTAATGGTGCTTTCTTTTTTTTTTTTTTAATCTTTATTAAATTTCCAAACTACCATAGTGCAAACAAACAATTTCAATATACATAAGTTTACACGAAATGCACATTAAACTTATAGACATTAATGTACAACTATTCCCCCCCATCAAATAATCAGAAAAAGTACATACCTAAAGGAAACCCTCCATACATTCCCCGAATGAAATTCCAATGCAAAATCCTTCTCCCCTCCCACCCACCCTGGATGTATATGCTTAAGGGTCGATAAAATAAAATCAGTTCTGCTTCCGGTTTGGCTCCGGCTGTGCTGCCGTTGTGCCGTCCTCTGGACTGAATCATCCTAACCCGCTCTCGCTGCTTTGCCGGGCTCTCGGCAGCCGAAGAGAGGAATGCACCGAGCTCAGAAAAGGAGAGCAGCGACAGCGGTGGCAGAAGCGGTTTGAGGAAGGCGCCCTTTCCGGTGGTCTTTCTTGAAGGTGGTGGATTTTGTGTATTGCTTTTTCGCATGCAGAAAGTGCTGATATGGGGTCTGGCAGATTTCCCTGCCCTGTGCTGGATGTGATGTGGAGGGATGCCAGATTTGGTCGCCGTGGACACCACTGGTTGGGAGCTTCCCGTCAGGGCAGTTTAATGGTGCTCCAATTGGCATGGGCATATTTAGTTTGATCATTTTTATTAGTTTTAAAAAGAAACCATACATAAATAGTGAAACATATAATATCATGTACCTCATGTGTGTATGAAAAATAGGTAATAAATAGATAAAACTAACTAAAACATAATGATTTGTCGATTAAGGTGTACATCCATGCTGCTCTTTTCATTATTATTGTATCTATGAAAGGAGCATTGGCATATTTTTTTTTAAAAAATTTTGTTAAGCACCTAGATCAGTAAGTTTAATTTTCATGTTTAGTCGTGCATTATTAGAACAGTACAACTTTTTCTCAGAGAGATTTTTAAAAGGAACATATGCTTGTATGCTCCCTTTGAAAACTGGTATAAGAGTGTAACTTCAGGGAACAATTTTTCAAAGCAATCCCATGGGTACAAGTAACAAGTATATTTTCAGATTTACACATTGGAAGTTTGCATAGGGATTACAAGATGTAACCTCTGTGTGTACATTTCCTCTCTGACCTAAATATACCACACTTTTGCCACAAGTAAAAGTTCTTGCACTGTTGGCAGTATCGAGACTTTTATTGGCAGTGAGGGAGGCAGTTTTCACCGACACATTTTATAAGGGAAATCAACCATTTGTCCATGAAAAGAGCTTTAAAAATGGCTTTCCCTATCTCTTGTATGGCAAGAATGGTTTGATGTGTCTTTTTTGCTTTCTCTCTGCAATTGTTCTGAATACGTTGATACAATTGGATGATACTTTTTATTTAAACAAAGGGAGTTGCATCCTCAGAAAGTTTCACAGGCCAATGTTATTTTGATATGGCTTATTTTGAATGCAGGTACTGTGTGCAGTGTTTCTAAATATGAGCATGCATACCATATTTGTGAAATTAATGTGTGCGCTCCTCCCTCCGTATTCGCGGTGGTTAGGAGCGGGACATAACTGCGAATACGGAAAAACCCCGAATAACTTTTTATATGTTATTTGCGGTTTTTTTGTAACAGCCACCGTTATTACTATTGAAATCGCAAATAAAAAACAATGGTGGGAGACCTGACCTGTTCTAGAAGGAGAGGCAATATCGATGAAGAAAGCAGATATGTTCAAGTTGATAGCAGGCAAGCAGTGATTTTCAGTCTGATAGCAAGCAAGTAGTGTTTTTCTCTGTGCACGCTGGGAAGCTGGGAAGCAGCAATTTTGAGGGTGAAAGCTTGGAAGCAACGATTTTTCTGAGTGAAAGCTGGTAAGTGCCAGACTTTTCTATTGGTACAGTACAGGTACTTTACTCATGATGTAATTTTTTTTGGGGGAGGGGAAGAGTCAGCATGTGAAAAATCACGAATAAGCAATACCGCGAGTGCTGAAACCACGAATACAGAGGGAGAAGTGTATATACTTAGCTGCCTGTGGCAGTATTGGGCTTATAAAAGCTATTATACATACCGAGAGTGGATGCACTGACTCTGCCTGTGCTGGTGGATAGAGAAGTGTGCATGTATTGATCCTGCATGTTTGGCAATGTAAGATAAAGAAATGCTCATATTTCCTTATGTCTGTACTTGGGTGACTAGATTCCTAACAAGGGGCATTCATCCTGCATTTGTGCAGTATTCTTGAAATTTGACGAGAGCGTACCGGAATATTTTGTAAGAAGATGAGAAGAACAGAAATAGATTTTATCATAGTTCTGTTTGGTGCCATCTTTTATGCTTTGGTGAATCAATAAGTATGTTAGTCAGGGTACCTACATCTAGAGTGGAGACAGAGAAACTAGTCATTTTGCTTAGTCCCTCTTTTTCTGTCCTTTCTCCATGAAAACCCCTGTATTTTTAATTCTGATGAATTCTGGAATGTATATGTCTGATTTTTTTTCTGCAAGCCCAGTATGATTGAGTTGTCCCAGTTTTAAAAATCAGAATTGCCTCTTTTTCCAGTGACATGAGGACCAGTGCACATTACAAAGTTTAACATACAGTACATATGTAATGTAATGTAATGTAATTTATTTCTTATATACCGCTAATCCGTTAGGTTCGAAGCGGTTTACATAAAATACATATGAACAGTCAATGTTGTTGAAATACAAATGAGATATATATTAACACATTCAATAAAATTTAGACATTAATGCAGACAACAATGCAAGAAATACACCAAGCTTTCTGTATTAATGTACAGTAAAGCCTTGGTTTTTCGAGCATAATTCATTTTGGAAGCATGCTTGTAATCCAAAGCACTCGTACATCAAAACAAATTTCCCCACAGGAAATAATGGAAATTCATTCTACAATCCAAAATCTTTAATACAAAATACGGTGACGAGATAATCGCGCGCCAGATGCCAGCGCGCCAACAATCCAGCGCTGGCAATTTGGCACAAAGACAAAAGAGCTTGGGGGAAAAACTAATTTCTAAAGAGCTCCAATGGGGGGTGTGGAGGGGAACCCCCCCCCTCTAATGCATAGTGTTTGCGCTGCCATTGCAGGATGGTGTGGGGGTGAAACCCCCACATTATAGAGAAAACAGTACTTTTCCCGAAAAAAATCAGAAAAAGTTCTGTTTTTTCTATAATGGAGGGTTCCAACCCCCCCCCCGAACCCCCCTCCAACAGAAGCGCAAACACTATGCAATAAAGTGTGGGGGGCCCACCCAAACCCCCCATTGGAACTCTTTAAAAATTAGTTTTTCCCCTGCGCGCTTCTGTCTTGCGCCAAATTGTCAGTGCTGGATTGTCGGCGCGCTGGTGTCTTGCGCGCCACTGACTATGAACCCAAAATACAGTACTGCACGTAAGATATGCGCACTTGCATTGCGCTTAAGTCACTTCTGCAGTTATGATGTGGCTAGTTGTGCAACGCTTATGATGCGCATGCTTGTGCAGTGCGTATGAAGTGCGCGCTTGAACTGCGAGTAAATTGAGCACGAAGCTTGTATTACGTTCAGCCACGATCAGCGTTGCGTTGCGCGTATATTGTGTGCAGTTGATGTAACGCATGTAAGACAATGCTTGTTTATCGAGTTAAAATTTAATAAAATGTATTGCTGCAAAACACTCGCACACCAAGTTACTTGCGATCCAAGGTTTTACTGTATTTGTGTAACATTTTGTGCATTTTAAGTTACGGGCATTATTTGGCTGTGCTGAGAGGTAATGAGCCATATAACACTCTTTTTTAGCACATCACCTCATTAGTATTAGATTTATATGCAAGTTTGCATGTGGGTAGTGCTGTTAATACTCTTTAAGTGCATTCTATAAAGGGGAAGGGGATGGGATTATAGCCCTTCTATGGCTATAATTAAAGTGGTTTACATATTCTATACAGGTACCTATTTAGAAGAACGTGCAATGAACATTGACCCCAGTTTCCCTGGGTCTCAAGCCACTGAATTAACCACTACATTACATTACATTAGTGACTTCTATTCCACCTGTACCTTGCAGTTCAAAGCGGATTACATAAGAAGATGGCATAGTGATTAACCAAATCTGGAATCCAGAACATAGTAATAATAATAATAATAACTTTATTTTTCTATACCGCCATAGTCAGGCGACTTCTAGGCGGTTTACATTGTAAGAAGGCTGGACATTCAGCGAATAACAAGGTCTTAGTACAGTACAATACTAATACAATACAATAAGTCCGCATATAATACAATACAGTGAGTCTAAATACAATACTATACAATAAGTTTAAATACAGTACCGAACAAAGAGTCTAGATGTCGTACAATAGTCTAAATGGTAAACTTACATATTAATTGGAGATCTAAGGGTAATGAGTGTCTGAAAGATTTAGAACATCCATGAGGGGGGGTCTTAGTGGGGGAGGGGACCGTTTTAGTCAATGAATTTAGCGAATAGGGTGTGGCACTTAGGCGTGATTTTATAAAAGTTAGACACACTTTATTGAATCGCACCTAGTGGCATCTAAAGTGGGCTAACCTTAGGCGCACCATATTGATGCCAGGGTTTTCTTGGCCTAAAAGAATGCTTCTAAGTCCAAAACATGCCCACAGTCTGGCCCTAACCATGACTACTTTCTGGTAGGTGACTTGGACTAGGTGCCTTCCTCAAAGTGGTAGGTGACTCCCATCCAATTAAGCGCAGTTTAACACATAGGGCTAGATTCACAAATCGTATCGATTGGTTTGCGACCCCTTTACTATCAAATTTCCCTCTAGCCTGATTCACTTACCTTTCCTGCGATCCGCTTTGAATCCGTGCAAAGCAGGCTGGGACGTGATTCACAACACCAAATTTCACATCCGACTGGGCTGGCCGATCACCTGAAGAAGCGACTGCTTGGGACCAGTCGAAAACGTCTTTCCGATGCTCTTCTCCTGCCTGCCCTGAACTTCCATGATTTCCTGCCTGACTCGACTCTCCCACCCTTCCCCGCAGTGCAAGCCCATGCTGTTAACCCGTGGGCTCTAAGCAGGTTAAAACCACGGGCTCCATTTATCATTTTATTAGCCTTGGTAACTGGCCGAAACTGGGCGAAAGTGACCGATAGAATTCCGGGATGCTGTCTGTCGCGCGCTTTAGCTTGTGCACATGCCTCCATATTATAAGACCGCCTCCTTTCTCCTCCTGCCCTGTGTATCCTCGCTGCCTGGTATCACTTATCAGTCCAGCAGAATAACCCAGAAACTACACAGGGTTAGTTTAGTTCCTCGCTCTTTTTTTTTTTTTTTTTTAATCAGCTGCGAGCGTGAGGAACTTTTTCTCTCGTGCTCCACATTACTGCAGCAAGGCGAGGGTGGCAGCTGGCAAGAGCGGGACCGGCTTTCTGGGAGCCACGCGGGTTGGTGTCAGTGGAGGTGGCGGTGTTTGGTTCAGTCTGTGGCGAGGGAGGAGAAATAAGGGCTTGATAGAGCAGGAGAAGCAGGAGAGTCAGCGCACTGTGAATCTACTAGTTTTAAAGAAAAAAGTCGCGGTTGGACGGGTCTAGACGCATGCGCAGACCTGCAATCCGTGCTGGCAGATGGGGGCGTTCCTACGATCGCCCCCATCTGCATATTAGATGTTGAAGAATTTGTCGGACCTGCTCGGATCGGGCCCAATCAGGCAGGTTAGTGAATCTGGCTCTAAGGGCAGTTGCATTTCCAATTAGCACCAATTATAGCCATAAGTGGCTGTTAATGACAATTAACTAATTATTAAATTAATTTGCTCACATTTATAGAATTGGGGGTCTTATGCATATATGCCCGTATTCTAGTCATTTCCATGGTTCTTGGTGCCTAAAAGGTTGATTGATGCCCTTTTTTTTAGCTGGGACTGAGTTCAATTCCCACTGCAGCTCCTTGTGACTCTGGGCAAGGCATTTAACACATCATTGCCCCAGATACAAAATAAGAATCTATCTAAAATATGTAAACCGCTAGGATTGTGTAACCACACAGAACAAAAAAAAATGGTATATGAAGTCCCATCCCCTTTATAGAATTGTCCCCTTACTGCCATCTGGAAAATGAATGCTGATTCATCAGAGAATTAGGTATGGTGGGCTGAGCCCCAGCTTTGGAGTTCTTGATTCTGCTAGTATTTCCTTAGGTTACTCCTGAGTCTGTCCCCTATCACCTTCTTCCTATGCTTCCTCATTACAGAGCCTCACCTCCTGTGCATATATGGCAGTGTCAGTGGCAGCTTATCAGGCTGTAAGAATTCAGTGGTACAGTACTGAATTTATATATTTGATCAACTTATTTAAACATTTGGGACAGGAAATGTATGCGGTATAGAGTGGTAGTCACCGCCCCTTTAATTTGGAATTCTCTCCCTCTATACCTTAGAGCTGAACGAAACTTGCAGAAATTCAAAAGCAGCCTAAAATGCTTGCTTTTTAAAGATGATTATAGCTGATTTTCTACACACATATTTACTTTTACAGTTTTTAACTTTTCCCTTCTCCTATTGTATTTCCCTTTAATGCATTCTTTCTAAGAAATTGTAGTTCTTCCCTTTCTTTTCCCACTGTTTTCAGGTCATAAGTATGTTTGTTTAATTTGTGTATGTCTAATAATTTAAAAATGTTCGTCTCCCAGCTATTTTTTAATTACTTTGTACAGCGCTTTGTACCTTTTGGATAAGTGTTTAATCAAAATTTAAATAAACTATGAGACTACGAATATTCTGCCTCTGGTGAGTTTAAGCTCCCACCTGCCATTTTCATTTTCATATAACGCCTTGCCTTAGTGTTTACAGCTCTGGTGCTTCAGTTTCAAAAGTTCAGCACGGGACGCCATTTTTTTTATGACATTTTGGGCTGAAAGTAATTAGATGGCATTCAGCTAAAACTGGAAGATGCATTTTTTTCAATTTTATTGTGATCTGCGTGGAACTGTTTGGTACACTCAGAATAGAAATGCCTGTCTTGTGTAGTACTCCATAAATCACTGTTTCCCAATCCTCTGTGGGAGACATACTTGACTAGTAGGAATATGCATGAGATATGTATATGTATGCATCTGGTTTTTAATGCATGCAAATGTACCTCATGCATATCCATCAGGGCTATTCTTAAAACCAGATCATATAGATGTGCCCCAGAAGAGGGTTTAGAATTATGCCATACAGTGACAACACTCTATATATACGGTAGCACAGACTTTTAGCAATAGAACAATCCATTTCAAGGCACAAACACACCTTTTAATAACCCATGTGTGGAAGTAAAATGAGCAACAGGGCCAAAACTCTTCAGACCTGTTAGACATGTCCCGGTGGTTGGATTCCTACTTTCAAGCATATTTCAGTGACTGACAAAGACAAGAAGGGGCTATTGATCTGTTTCCTTTTTATTGGCAGACCATGCTGACATTTTGTCTAACATGCTTCTTTTATTCAAAACATATCTTGGCTATATTTAGAAATGACTCTGTCCAATGTGCTGACGGCTAATTTCATTAAAACACTGACACCTACTCCGGCATTTTGAAAATTGATTCTTTTAAAAAAAAATCTTTATTCATTTTCAAAACTAATACAAAGTGCCATGAATTATATAAGCGTTAATAACAAAATAAGAACTTAAATTCTCCCCAACCCATCCCCTCCGCTCCCCTCCCATCCAACAATTTAATCAAGAAATAAACCAAAAAGATATCCCTCCACCCTCCCATCCCCGCCCTGGATATGTATAAAAATAAACAAAGATAACTATGTTGAATTAACAAAGGTTGTCAACGGGCCCCAAACCAAATTCAATAATTTGCCATGCCCCAACATATCCGCATTCATCTTTTCGTATTTGTACCCTAAACATAAATTGGCCCACCAAAACGGAAAGTTGAGGCGATCGCAATTTTTCCAATTGCGGGTTACCATTTGCATACCTATCCCTGTCATAATCAAGAAAAGCCTGCCTTTGTAGCAATCCATGGGAGGTTTGATATGCAGCAATGTTCTACATATGATTGCCTCATACATCAAAGGGATTGTTGATTCCAATATGAGGTTAATCTGTTTCTATATTGACTTCCAGAAGCCAAGTATCGAAAGACAATAGAACAACAGATGATCCAGTGTCCTTATGTCCAAATGACAGTGCCAGCATCTATTAGATTTAGAACTGTCTAACTTATATAACCTAACAGGGGTCCAAAACGATCTATATAACAGAAAAAAACATGTTTGTCTCATAGATGCTGACGCTGAACATCTCATCCTCCAAGTCCAAATTCGTGGCCATCGAGATGCAGAAATATATTGCAATATCTCGATGCTCCAAATGTCCCTAAGACTATTTTTTATGTTGTTTTTTTTATATTTTTTTTATTTATTTATTGAAATTTAACATAATTCACAAGAATATTCCTCTTGTACAAGTAAAGCAGAAAAGAAACAAATTAAGTAAACTCGCAATTACTGCTATCAAGAAAAATTCATTCTTTCTTAGACCACTAACTCAGGGGGGAGAGGAGT
The DNA here is from genome assembly GCF_902459505.1 of Geotrypetes seraphini. Taxonomy (NCBI): domain Eukaryota; kingdom Metazoa; phylum Chordata; class Amphibia; order Gymnophiona; family Dermophiidae; genus Geotrypetes; species Geotrypetes seraphini. The sequence continues at coordinate 184,584,754 of NC_047087.1, forward strand.
TTTATGAATATATTGAAGAGATAACAAACATAAGTAATAACTATATTCTTGAAAGGCTTAACAGTCTTTAACCTCCTCTTTTCTTCCTACTCTTAAACATTCCGGGTAGCAAGATTCTTTAAATCTAAAAAGGTTTTATGTTTTTTTTTTATTCAAGAATTCAGAAATTAATTTATACCACCGGGCAGCCAGCCCTAACAAATCTGTCTGGAAGCGAAAATTGATTCTTTTATAGGAAATTGCAGGAGGAAACAGATGCAGATGCAGGAGAGACCTGCAGATAATATGAATGTGCCATGCTTGTATGAATTCTGATAACTAACCCCGGGATGAGTGTACCATCATTAACACTGATTCCTGTGTTTCTGTTTCTTTCTCTTGCTCCATCCTCTTTTACTCCCTTACCTTTTACACATGGCTACGACTGATGTTGCTGACTCAGGGACAAAAGGGGCAGCCTGGTGAGAAGGTGAGTGGGCCCCTTTCTAGATCATCCTTTCTGATATTCCACCTTGTGGCTATCTGAAATAATAATACTAATTCTTCTTTGGGAGCAGTAGATCCGTCATAATTGGGACTGGGATCCAGCTCTGTTGTGTATCTTCCCTGCTGAGTTATCCCAGTCATTACAATGATGGTCCTTGGCATACAGCCCAGAGATCATGCGTCTTGAATTTTAATGCTGGATGGCATTGCTGGACGGTGACTGAAACTCTCTTTCCCCAGGAGCTTTGGACGGTACCTCTGCACCATCCTCGGCCCCAGCTGGCCTGGGGTACAGAGGACCTGATCTAGGAACTGAACTGAGGCTCTGTGCAATATTGAGGTTAATAATCAACAGCAGCAACTGTATGATTTTAGGAAAGGAAAGGATGAGGAACAGTAGCACCAATGAAGCAAATGAAGCAAAATGCTGTAAAAATAATAAACATAAAATATTTCAGTTTCAATGAAACCCCTCCCCAAAGTTTGCTGGACTAACCGCAACCTCCTGCATTTTAACCTATTACTCACATAGCCAGGCCACACTTTCTCCTATCTTCCCTTGTGGAGTAGAAAATGACACGGTGACAAAATTCATCACCGTTCCCGTCCCCGCGGATAACCGTGGGAAATAATCCCATGTCATTTTTTAGTGTCTATTTCAACCTCATTCCTTCTACACCAGCATTATTCAAAGCAAAACTTGTGGGTCAGTGGTTGTGGCCATTCATACTCTGATTCTTCCCTCTCTCCTTAAAGAATGACATGAAGATGGTTTCCCGCGGTTATCCACAGGGACGGGAACGGTGATGAATTTTGTCACCGTATCATTCTCTATTGTGGAGGGTAACATAACAGGTGCCTATTGTGTTTCTCTAGAAAGTACTAGGGGCAGGTGGGAGCAGCCATAATAAAGTACATGCTTAAATCAAGGCTTCACCCCTGAACACAGCTAAATGGGTTGCAAAACAGCACATTTTAATAAGCAGAACCCTAGGAGGAAGGAGTAGCTTAGTGGATAGAGCACCCTGAGGTTGTGGGTTCAAACCCTGTGCTGCTCCTTGTGACCCTGGACAAGTCCATTGCCCCAGGTACATTAGAGAGATTGTGAGCCCACGGGGACAGATAGGGACAAATGACTGAATACCTGATTGTAAACCACGTAGGGCTTCTTTTGCTAAGGTACGCTAGTGCAAACCAAGCACTAAATGAAAAATACTAACACAAGCTCTATGGAGGCGTTAGCGTTTAGCACGCACGGCATTTCAGCGCATGCTAAAATCGCTAGCGCACCTTAGTAAAAGGAGCCCTTAGACCAGGGGGTCCCCAAAGTCCCTCCTTGAGGGCCGAATCCAGTCAGGTTTTCAGGATTTCTCCGATGAATATGCTTTGAAAGCAGTGCATGCACATAGAATACATGCATGTTCATTGGGGAAATCCTGAAAACCCGACTGGATTGCGGCCCTCAAGGAGGGACTTTGGGGACCCCTGCTTTAGACAATTAATAGGCGGTATGTAAATAAATAAGAATATTTGTAAAAGCCCTTTTCATGCATTAAAATCATATAATAAAAATGATGTCCTTTAAAGTAGAAAATGCAGCAAGGTTCACATAGTGGAAAGTACATATGTGCGTTTCACTTACGAAGATACAAAGATGCATTTCTACATAAAAATCAGGTTTTTTTACACAGAAGACAGGCATTATAAAACCGAATAGAAGAATACAGATGTGTAAGTATGCATGCTGGGCAGGATTAATTTGTCGAGGGCCCCTAGGCACACAAGTACACTGGGCCCCCTGCCCCGCCCCACCCCACCATGCGACCAGGCGGAAACAGGAAGCTGCATCAGAGGGAAGCTTTGGGCAAGCAGCACCGCTTGAAAAATTACAGTTCCCGTTGCCTTTCTTACCCGTGTTGCTTGCTTGTCTTACTTTCCGTTGATGGGGAGGGGGGGCCCGCATTGCCGATCGGGGAGAGCCTGCATTGCCGATCGATGCTGGAGGGGCCCATCGCCGTTTGGAAAAAACAATGTTGATGCCCTCCTTCATCGGGCCCCCCTGACCATTTTGGGCCCTAGGCACGTGCCTACTTAGCCTATTGGTTAATCCTGCCCTGCTTTTACCATCTACACAGATATTCCTGGGAGCATAGTTGAGCACAGTTGGGATGTTTGTGTGCATTTTTTGACTGATTTATAAATACATTTTTCAGTAGAGACCTTACACATTTTATAAAAAAAAACAACTAAATGCAACATGTACAGTTTCAGAGCAAGTGCAAATTTGCATATTTATTAGGGATATCTTGAAAACCCAACTGGCTGGGGGGCCCCCAGGACAGGTTTAGGAACTTCTGGAATAGGCGCTTCCTGTACTGCATTGGATGACTAAATGAAGGCACCCTTATAAACACTGACAAAACACCTCCACTGAAAAAAGATTTAATTGGCTGAAAGCAGATGCTGACCAGGTAAATCGCTTGTTCGCAGCTATACGCTCATTTTCAGCAACACATACCTGGTTATCTTTGCTGAAAATGACTGCATAGCCATGACTAATTCAAAAGTGGCTAACTCATGGGCGTTCCAGGGGAAGATTTGGGCTAAATGCCAGTATTTAGCCTCTCGCGGCATAAGGAAACTGCTTAAATTAGGCTGCATCAATAACAGTCCTCTCTTTAAGTTATTTGGCTTTTGCAGTCAAAGGACAAATATTTACTCGGCCAGCTAAAAAAAAAAACAAAACACCAGATATTCAGTGCCAAAGCATGGACAGGACCCGACATGGAATATATAGGAATACTAGTATTTTAGCCCGTTATATTAACGGGTGCTAGAATATATATCTGTCTGTCTTTCTTTCTGTGTCTCTCTCCCTCCCACTGACTTTCTTTCTGTCTGTCTCTCTCCCTGGCCCCCTTTGTCTGTCTGTCTTTCTGTGTCTCTCTCTGCCCCTGTGCCTTTCTTCTTTTCTTTCTGTCTCCCTTCCTCTCGCTGTCTGGCTTTCTTTCTATCTATCTGTCTCTCTCTCCCCCCCCTTCCCTGTGCAGCAGCCACAGCAGCATTCTCCCCCCCTCCATGTCCCTGTGCAGCAGCATTCTCTCCCCTCCACTACTTCCCTGTACAGCAGCATTTAGATCCCCCCCTTTCCTGTGCAGCAGCCACAGCAGCAGCAGCATTCCCTCCCACTCCATACCACTTCCCTGTGCAGCAGCAGTGTTTCCCTTACCCCCCTTTCCTTTCCCTCGGTCTTGCCTGCTCCCTTAGTCCCTTGCCGCCCCCCACCCTTCCCTTCCTGCGGTCCGACAAACCTGCCGATTCCAGCAGCGTGTGCAGCACTCTACACACGCTGCTTCGGGGCCTTTTTACTGCCCTGATTTACTCTGACACGTCCCTGATGACATCATCAGACTGTTTTCTTCTATGCAACCTCCAAGCATCTCTGAACAAATCCCCCCTTCCTAGAGGAAGAGATCTTCAGCTGGCAGGGCTTTGGGAAGTACATCAATTTATATTTTGCATTTGGGTAGGAGGCATGGGGCATAGCAGAAAGAAAATTTAGTGCCTGTCATTTTATTGGATTAATACATTTTGCAATTAGCTTTCAGAAGTTAAAACCTTTTTCTTCAGGAAAGGAGTTATGGTCTCTGAATTAGTAAAAAATGTATTAAAATTAGTCCAATAAACAGGATTACCTTATTTCCATTTTCTAATAAACAATTATCAACACAGCTACAATAATACTTTATCCTAAAGCAAATAAAACAAATAGAAATTTTTTTCTACCTTTGTTGTCTGATTTCTGCTTTCCTCATATTCTCATCATTCTCTTCCTTCCTTCCACTGTCTGCCCTCTTTCTGCCTCTTCCAAATGGCATCTGCTCTCTTTCTATGCCTCTTCCAGAAACTGTCCGCCTCTCCCTTCCATCTCTCTCTTCCCCCCATTGGTGTGGCATCCATGTACCTCTCTCCGTTCCCCCCCCCCCCATGGTGTTGCATTTGTCTTTCCCTTCCATCTCTCCCTCCCAACAGATTTTAGCATATCTCTCTCTCTCTCTCTCTCTCTGTCACCTCCCTTTCCTTTGCTCTGGCATCTCTCTCTCTGCTCCCTTCCTCCTGTTCTTCCATGGTCTTCCTTCTCAATTTATTTTCTGCCTCTGTCTAAATTCTTTTTTACTATTTAGTCCTCAATTTCCCTCTTATTATTTCTACCCATAGCTTGCCACCTCTTTCCCTCACCCCTTTCATATGAGAGAAGTTCCAACCCCTTTATCATTTTGTTTGCTCTTCTTTGAACATTTTGTAATTCTGCTATGTTTTTTTTGAGATACAGTGACCAGAATTGAATATAATACTCAAGGTGAGGTCGCACCAAGGAGTGATGCAAAGGCATTTTAATATTTTTAGTCTTATTTACCATCCCTTTTTTAATTATTCCTAGCATCTTGTTTGTTTTAATGGCCACCGCCACACACTGGGCAGAAGGTTTCGGCATATTGTCCATGATGACATCTAGATCTTTTTCTTGGATGCTGACCCCTAAGGTGACCCTAGCATCTGGTAACTATGATTTGGATTATTCTTCCTGATGTACATCACTTTGCATTTGTCAACATTAAATTTTGTCTGCCACCAAGATGGCGTCGAGGACAGAAGCTTGATGTAGAGCTCTCCCTTGACGGTGGTCTTTTACGTCTGATTTGTCTTACTTTTCTTTCTTTTGGACAGAGGAGGTTTTTTTTCCTTTTGTGTGTTGCTCGACAACTTCATTGATATGGGGAAGTGGAAAGGAGCTGCCTGGTTAATTCCTCCGATATCCAGGAGCTCCAGAAGTCTGGTGCAGATGGTGATCAATGGGAGAATGATGCGCCAAGTGAAGGAGACACTCCCGACTTTGGAGGAACATGAAACTCCATGGTGAGCCTTAGTTTTGATCAGATTTCCCTTAGCCCAATCCAGGGGCAGGCTCCTCTCCAACCCGGAAGAGAGAGCCCTGTGGAGAGAGAGGAGATACAGTCTGCCCAAGAAGAAAGACAGTTGTTAAGCTCTGGAGGAGCAGTGGAAGGAGAGTTTGTGGTTGAGAAGGATCCTGCTGGAGCCCTGACATCGTCACTCACTGCAGAGGCTGGAGAGACCTTATCTTCCGTGAGAGGGAACAAACATTTTGGAGAGTTGGTTAAACCTGCTGTTGTCAATATGAACGAACTGTGGAGAACTATTGAAATCATGGACTCCAATCTCAAAAAAGCAGTAACTATGGTAAGATCTGATTGTGCTTCTATCAACTCCCAAGTAAATATCCATGGTGAAATGTTGCAAAAACAAGGTGAGAGTATAAAGAGACATGAAGAACAGATTAATCAAATTAAAACTTTAGAAGTGGAGATTGTTAAAGAAAGAGCCTTTATTTAAAAAATTGGAGTATATGGAGAATAAACAGAGGAAGAACAATCTGAGACTGTTAAATTTTCCTAAATCCACAATAATACCAGCTGTTGAAATGGTTTGGAGATATTTGAAAAAGACTTTGTTAATACCAATGGAAAGTCTACCACTAATAATTAGAGCTCAGTATATTTCTCTGGGGAGGAAACAAGATAATTCACTCCCACTGGAGTAGTGGGAGTAGAAGGTGGTGAACTGAACTTGACTAACTTTCTGGAGAATTCACTGGAAGTAATAACTGAAAGAATACTCTCATAGTAACGTTTGCCCTGGAGTTTGATAAAGATTTAATTCTTCTGACATATTTAAGACATATCAATGATAAATTTTTTGGTTTGACGGTATGTTTGTTTCCTGACATATCTCAAGTGGCACAAAAGAGATTAAAGGACTTCTTGGCATATAGACCAAGGGTTCAAGCTTCGGGAGCATCCTTTGTATTGAAATTTCCTGCAAAATGCTGTCTCTCACTAGAAGGAAAATTTTTTTTCTTTTTTTTTGAACCAAAACAATTTTTGGAATTTATTGTGGCTAAAGTGATGATTGGTCCAGTAGCATCACCCACAGTTTAATGAACCAACTGCTGGATTTTGTTCTTCAAAGCTGTCCTTTTGGTTAATGTATAATTCTTCTCATTTATTTTATTTTATTTTTCTTATTCTTGGATCATCAAATTAGTAGACTAAATAATCAATTATATAATTACTTAGTATATTTTTGTGCCACATTTTAAGTGGGTGTTTGATTTCTAAATTTGTATTCAAGTAAGATTTGCTTGCTTATATTTTGAAATTCAATAAACATATAAATGATAAATTTTGTCTGCCATTTGGATGCCCAGTTTTCCAATTTCCTAAGGTCTTCTTGCACATTTTCTAACAGTCTGAATGTGTTTTAACAACTTTGAACAGTTTAGTTTCATCTGCAAATTTAATCACCTCACCCATTGTTCCAATTTCCAGATCATTTATAAATAATAATAATAATAATAATTTTATTCTTATATACCGCCATACCCAGCGAGTTCTAGGCGGTTTACATCAGTTAATTACGATCTGCGATGACACGCAGATTACAGTATGTTTAATTGCACCAGTCCCAATACAGATCCCTGCAGCATTCCACTATTTACCCTCCTCTAGTGAAAAAAACCCACAACACAACATTGTCTCCTGTCCCATGACTCTTTAATTGTCTCTGGAGCACCAAAAAGATGCTGTGAGCATTATAATTTTATTTTGTGACGATTGATTGACAATGATCAGTTGTGTGAGACTTTGCTAACTTTTAACTCCTTGAGGCAAGAAGGGGCAGTGTATTGCACAGATCGTTGATGCAGACTTCATGCCGAAACATGGGCTGAGTGGGATCATATACATTAAAGTCAACCTTGTCCCTATTCTTAAGGCTGTTTGTGCTGGGGGGGGGTTAAATTTTGAAACACCATCATCTGGAGTGATTATATGGGGCTTTCTGTTTTACTGGGAGTTGCCAATGCCGTAAGCCTAAGTACTCAGCAAGAGTACTTAGGCCGCCATGTGAGCAGATGGTATTGGAGTTCAAGAAGGGATTGGACAATTTTCTGAAGGAAAAGGGGATAGAAGGATATAGATTGAGGGCTAGTATACAGGTCCTGGACCTGATGGACCACCGCGTCCCTAACTGTCTCTCCATGGCCCTCTTCTGTCTTCCCCCCCCCCCCCCCGTGCAAAGCTGTTTGTCCCCAGCACACCTCTCCCTATCTCTCCATGGCCCCTTCTGTCTACCCCCAGCACACCCCAACCCCCCAAAGCAGCCCCCTTTCCCTCTCACTGTCTCTCCATGGCCCCTTCTGTCTCCCCCCCCAGAGCAAAGCTGTCTGTCCCCAGCACACCTCCCCCCAAAGTAGCCCCCTTTCCCTCTCCCTATCTCTCCATGGCCCCTTCTGTCTCCTCCCAGAGCAAAGCTGTCCCCAGCACACCTCCCCCCCAAAGTAGCCCCCTTTCCCTCTCCCTATCTCTCCATGGCCCCTTCTGTCTCCTCCCAGAGAAAAGCTGTCCCCAGCACACCTCCCCCCCAAAGCAGCCCCCTTTCCCTTTCCTTCTCCCCATGGCTCCTGGTATTGATCTCCTTCTTACCCTCCTCTCCATCCCGGCGTCTTCTGGCCTGCTCCTCTTCAAAGCAGCCTGCGATCGTGGTGGCCGGCTTTAGCGAACCTCGCAGGCTGCTCTTCAACTCGGTAGCACGTTCCCTCTGACGCGATCCCGTGCGTCAGAGGGAGCATGCTACTGAGCTTGGAGAGCGGCCTGCGAGGTTCTTTAAAGCCGGCCACGATCGCAGGCTGCTCTGAAGAGGATCAGCGGCGGCGAGTGAGGTGACACGGCGAGGACGCGGGCAGGCAGCGAGTGAGAGGCAGCAGTGAGTGAGGGCGGGCGGTGACGCGCCGAGGACAGGGAGAGAGCACAGTCGCGTGCCTTCAGTCCCCACATGCGCCGTGAGGTTAGAATGTTGCCACAGAAGAACACCTCACGGCGCCACACCGCACGAATTTTCGAGAGCGCATGCGCGCTCTGGCATTTTATTATATATGATGATGCAGTGGTTCTCAACCCATTCTTCGGGTCACACCCAGCCAGTTGGGCTTTCAGGATATCCGCAATGAATATGCATGAGATAGATTTGCCTGTACTAGAGAATGACACGGTGACAAAATTCATCACCGTTCCCGTCCCCGCGGATAACCGCGGAAAATAAACCCCTGTCATTGTCTAGTGTCTATTTCATCCTCTGTCCTTCTACACCAGCATTATTCAAAGCAAAGCTTGCGGGTCAATGGTTGTGGCCATTCATACTCTGATTCTTCCCTCTTTCCTTAAAGAATGACATGAAGATGGTTTCCCGCAGTTATCCACGGGGACAGGAACGGTGATGAATTTTGTCACCATGTCATTCTCTAGCCTGTACTACTTCCTTGGTATGCAAATCTATCTCATGGCTATTTATTCTGGCTTTTCCTGAAAACCTGACTGGCTGGAATGCCCCAGGGTTGAGAAGTACTGCTACAACAACAGTTGACATAAATTTACAGGTTGTAAGCCCCTGTAAATCACAGTTTCAAAGATTACAGTCAGAATCTTGGACTCAGGATTTCTAGCAGTCCTCTTCCACGCTCTTGCACAGCTGCTATTATTTTATCGTGATGTGTATCCTAGAGAGAGTCTACGGATCACTGCTTTTAGCCCTCTTTAACTAAACAAAAATAAAACCTCCCAGCTCTTGGGCTAAAAGTAATTCCTGAGTGTTGATTTGTGGCCCTGGCTGCAGTTTGAGTAGACAATTTCATAAGCCTGCTAAACTATTGGCTTCTAAAGGTCATTTCAGAACAACAGGTTTTTATCTTAATGCCTTAGTTGGTGATTTTTAATAGCTGACCCCCAGACCTTTTGAGCCCTAGGGACCTTTCAAAGTTTAGGAGACAGACAAAACTCCTGGTCAAACTTATAAGTATATTGCCTTTGAGACTGATGGATTGCATTGTTTGCCATATCATTGATCTTGGGTGTTATTTTGTATGTTTTATACAAGTACGTTTTACTGTGTAAGGTATATTCATTCTGTCATAACTATTACTAAAATATGCTAAGCAGTTTACATAGACTTTAGCTTACTCTAATGGCTGCCATGTAGTAAAACTGCCAGTGTGGTAACTGCTTAGCATGGGATGGGACCGGGGGGGGGGGGGATGACTGGGCATGGACTGTACTTTACAGTTAATACATGCAGTGCCTTAGTGAGGGAGGTTGGCACCTGGGGTGGTGGTGCCCACATCGCCATGCCATGTGCCCCCTCATTCTTCCCCACTGCACCATGCGCCCCCCACTTTCCCCGATGCTTGGGCACCCCTGCCCTCTGCATGCCTCTTGACACATTCACTGGTGTGAGCAGAATCATCCACCTGCTGCTTACACCAGCCTCGGCTCCCCTCTGATGTCATATCCTGGTCCCAAGACCTAGAAGTGACATCAGAAGAAAGCTGGGGCCAGTGCAAATAGCTAGTGGAAGATACTGCTCTTACTGGCAAACATTTAAAGGGGTACGAGGGGGGAAGAGAGGAGGAGAGGAACCAGTGCTGGTGCTCCCTGCAAACATAGCACCCAAGGCAATGCCCTTACTACACCACTGAATGCATCTTAATTAGTATGTGGTGACTTTCAAATATATAGTTAGTGGAGGTGCACTTACCCGAGGATTCTATATATGGTGCCCAGATTTATTTGCCTAAATTTGTGCGCATACCCGAGATGTGTGTGCAAATTAATTGCTTAATAAGCTATTCTATAAGGCAATGCACCTAACTCCCTTAGCGTGTATCTCAAAAGGGTGCATGGGCATGGGTGTGTCAGAAGTGCTCCAGAAATTTGTGCAGGTTGTTATAGAAAAATGGCATAAGTTTGCCACCCAAAGTAAGCGCAAGAGCTGCACTTAAGCAGTGTTCTATATAGGGCACATGCCCTGTATAGAATGGTGCTCAGTTTTTCCAGCACTTAATTTTGAGCAACATTTATAGAATCTGGACCTTAATACCATCTCAAAAAGTGTAAGTAGATGCATCCACGCTAATCATACATGACATAAGCATGCAGTTAGGAACTTGTCTGTGCACTGACTGCAGAGGGAATGCTGGACATGCCTCCAACAGTTGGCGTACTACCTTTGTACCTACCTTGTGTTTAAGGACCCCAAAGGCACCTATCAACTAATTATTATGTAACTGTAATGTTAATCTAGATTCTAGAATGATCAAATCATGTCATCTGTGAATGTTAATTTAGGATATGAATGTAAATTCTGGATATGCAAGTGTTAATTTAGAAAGTTAAACTGTACTGTACAATTGTCACTGCAACCCATTTGACTATTTTTATGTATTTTTAAAATTTATATACCTTTTAAAACTAAACGGTTTACAAAATTTATATACTTAGAGGGGCATAATCGAAAGGAACATCTAAATCCGTTTTCGTCTAAGTCGCAAATCGTCCAAAGTAAAAAACAGCTTAGGACACATTTTTGAAAAATATGTCCAAATTATTTCCCTTTCAAAAATCATCTAAGTATACGTCCTGCTGATCTGATCGTCCAAGTTGCTAAATCATCCATCTTTATACCACATTCTCGTTCAAGTCAAGAATGCCTAGAACAAGCCCTGTTGGACGTGGGAGGGGTCTGCAAAGTGATGAACTGAACACCCAGACATGGCACCCAAATAGTGGGGTACCTTACAGGGCACTGCTGTGAACTTCACAAAAAGGGTGCCATGTTATCATCTCACTACAGCTCCCATATAGGTCATGGTGAGACCCCCCAAAACCACCTCCAGAATCCCCTAGACACACTTATCTACCACCCTAATAGCACTTATGGCTGCAGGAACCACTTATATGCCAGTACAAAAGGGTTTTGGGGGTGTATAGGGGAGTGCACATGTTCAGTATCAATGCAGGGATTACAGGGGCTTATGAGCATGGGGACTCCTCTCCATGGGTCCCTAACCCACCCCCAAGACGGCTTAAGATGCAGGACGACTAGGCTTTCCTATGCCAGGCTGCCAGGTGATGGTCTGGAGGCTGAATTTTAAAGGTGTGATTACAATTTTTATGGGGTTGAAGGGGGGGTCAGTGATCACTGGGGTAGTGTATGGGGGTTTGTATTATGTGTTTGCAGTGCTTATCTGGTGACTTTAGGTGGGTTTTTGTGACTTAGACCATGTTTTAAATGGTCTAAGTCACAACGTCCAAGTTCTGTCGATCCTGTGCTGTATAACTTTCGGTTATACATGCAGTACAACTAAGTCTAAGCCTGCCCATGTCCTACCCAAATCCCGCCCTCGACACTCCTCCTGACACGCCCCATTTAGCTATGGTCATTCAGCAGCACTATGAAGGCCTAGGTCATTTGTAAATACATCCAAAACCCATTTCGATTATCAGCACTTGGACGTCTTTCGTTTATGATCGTCCAAGTGCCGACTTAGGCCGGTTTTTGGATGTTTTTCTCTTTTGATTATGAGCCCCACAGTATTTAAAATGAACACATAATAAAAACAAATACATAGTTTAAAAACATATAATAAAATAAACATTAAAACAACCTTCAAGAAGATACCATAATGTGGATAAAAAGATCATGGATAGTTCATCAACTTTGTCAAAAATACCTAAAAGAAGGAATCAACAAATAGCTGCATCTTTAGTAATTTTCTAAAGCTACCCTTTGCACAGCAATTGTATATCTGACCCACCAAGGAGTTCCATAACTTAACTCCTGCGCAGCAGAAGGTCATTTTACTGGTCTCCACAAGTCTTGGGTTCAAAGACGTCTTCAGTAGCGCTAAATTCTCAGAACACAAAGATCTTTTTGGTATGTAACTGAGTATATTGTTTTTAAGCAATTCTAGGATGTTTCCATACTTAAGTTGATGGCAAATCATCACTGCTTTATACTGGATTCTGAAGGCGACTGGAAGTCAATGCAATTTTTTAAGATATGGTGAGATATGGTCATATTTGGACAAACCCATTATCAGACGTGCTGCTGCATTTTGTATAACCTACAATGCTCTGAATCTTGCCTTTGTTATCCCAAGGTACAGGGCATTGCAGTAATCAAGCCTCGACAAGACCATGGCCTGGACAACAGTTCAAAAATCATAAGGTGCAAGCATTGGTTTCAATTGGTATAACAAATGCATTTGGGAAAAGCATGCCTGAATGGTCTTTGTTTCTTGCAGCTTCATTGTCAGGCCAGAATCGAGTCTTACGCCCAAAATACTCAGACTCATGTACCAAAAGAACATCATCGATAACTTTCACCTCTGTAGGCCACTGATAGTCTGACTTTCCTACAAACATTAGTTCAGTTTTATCTACATTTAATTTCAGACCTTGTTCTGCCATCCACGCCTCAATTTTACACATGTATAGAGACAATAATTGTTCAACATTATTATCCCCATCTCCTATTGGGAAGAAGAAAATAATATCGTCTGCATATATTTGATATTAAACTCCCATGGACTCGAATAGATACCTATAGCAGTCATATAGAAGTTAAATAATAGTGCAGAGAGCGCTAAACCCTGTGGCACTCCTGTCCTAGCCGAATATACTCCTGAAATCTTAGATTCATTCCTTATTTGAAAGGAACGTCCTAATAAATAAGTTTTAAACCAATTGAAAACAGCATTATTCATACCAAGGTTATACAATCTACACAACAGTTTGTGTAGATCAACTGAATCAAATGTTCTAGATATATCTAAAGACACAAGACAGAATGTCTTGTGTTGATCCATCCCTAAATGCAAGGTATCAATCAAGGAGATCAAAAGTAATTCTACACTATGATCCTTCCGGAAACCAAATTGATTGGAATCTAAGCAATCAATTTCACAAACAAAATTGTCTAACTAAGAAATAGCAATCTTTTCTAATACCTTTCCAAGGAATGGAACAATAGAAATAGGATGAAAATTTTTTAAAGCATTTGTTTCCAGATTTTTGCACTTTAAAACAGGTCTAATAGTAGATTGCTTACAATGGATCCTCTGACATAATCTAATCTAATCTAATCTGGGATTTATGAGTTGCACTATGCCTAAATAGGTTCAAGGTGACTTACAGTACAATTTAAGGAGATTATCATAAATTGGGGAAAACCCAAACATGTCCTCTTTTTAGAGGACTGTTCAGATATCCAGACATGTTGTTTTGGTTTTTTTTTTTTAAATGTGAGAGCCTGCCCAGGTTTAGCTGGTTCTCCCGACTCCCCCACCTACCTACTCCTCATCTGCTGTAATTCAATAATTGGGCAGCCAGCAGCAGCAAAGGGGTGAACTTGCTGCTGCTGGCATGTTCTGGAAGCCTTCTCTGTGCAGATCCCACCTATGTGGGAACAGGAAGTCACTGCAGAGAAGCGGCTTCTGGGGCAGGCCGGTGGCAGCAGGCTCATCTTGTTGCCACTGCTGGCTGTCCAAAGATTCAATGCAGTGGCTAGAAAGGAGGTAAGTGGATGAGTTAGAGAGAGAGGTTATGCTGTGGCAGCAGGCCAAGCAGGGACTTGGGGACTGGATAGGGAGAGCTTTTCATTAGGTCTTTTTGGTGCAGGCTTTGTTGTTAGCTGAGGGTGTGGTTGGGTGAGGAAGGAGAGAGAGGCAGATGCTGGAAATGCAGGGGAGATTGATAAAGATGGTGGATCTGGGGAGGGGAGTTTTGCAGTACCATGAAAAGAGACAGGGAAGAGAAGAGAGGGATATTGGTCCTAGTGTGGGGTACAGAAGAAAGGGTAAAGAAGGAAGAGAAACAGGATGGGGTGGAATATGGGGAAAGGGATAGAAGAATAGCCTTGGAGCAAGGGAAGGAAGGAGAGATAGAGATGGATCTGGGCAACGAAAAGGATAGAGTAATGAGATGTAATAGAGGGTTGATGAGAGCTAAAAGGATACAGAGGATGGAAAAGGGGACTAAGGAAATGAATGAAAGGTGAAAAAGTGGGATAGGGCAGGGGTGGGAATAGGGCTGGCGGGAGACAGGGTCAGGGCATTGTGGGGCCAGGGTATGGGGGAAGGGGCGGGGTCATGTGTCCTCTTTTTTGTCTTCATAAATATATTAACCCTACTCTGACAGAAAATGCTCAGAAAATGTGCTAGTGCATGCTAAATGAGCCCATTAGTTGGCTATTATGCACATTACTCGTACAAAAACCAGAACTGAAGAAATTGCAATATACTATACTTCTTTGTTAAAAACAATGGGCCCAATATTCAGAAAATGCTAAGCTCCTAATTTTATGCTGCCAAATTAGCCTTCTTGATGTGTGCCCTATTATCAGCCAAATTTAGGAGCATAGCCTTTCAACTGAAAATTCATCTTAATATAGAAGCTTAAAAGTTATGCTCATAAGTTAAGCCTACCATTCGTTTTTTCCTAGATTTATAAGCCTAGTTTTTGAGCCTAGAGCTGAAAATCAGTGCTAGGCTTCTAACTTCTTTTCCCTGCCCTAAATCTACTTCTGTTGCTACTCAGTTTTTATGCTCCTAAATTTGAGAATTCTGTGAAATTTTCAGAGGCCAATTGAGGGCATAAAAACTTCTAATGATGGTAGTCCTTCTTTATTGTAAGGTCAGTGGAGGTTAATAATGCTTATGTTGTAAGGTAGATTTCTTATAGTAGAATTTATTCTTATAATGAGTATGTGGAAGAACTGCAAAGGACTAAGCACGTAGCCTAGGAATGAATACTCATTGACTCCAACCTATAGTTTTCCAACCATATCTCTCAAGTAGTATATTCCTCATTCTACTGAGAACTCTGAAAAATAAGAATCTACTTTTCTGATTCTGACTTCACCCAACTACTCTATGCCCTCATCCTCTCATGCATGGACTACTGCAAAACGCTATTCATCGGACTCACAGAAAAGAACTTACGATGTCTCCAGCATGTACAAAACATGGCAATCAGACTTCTCAAAAACCTCCATACCCGCGACCCTGTCTCCCAGGCTCTATCGTTGGCTCACTGGCTGTCCATAGCCAAACATTGTGAGGGGCATAATCGAAAGGGACGTCTAAGTCCGTTTACGTCCATCTCGCAAGTCGTCCAAAGTAAAAAACAGCTTAAGACACGTTTTCAAAAGATAAGTTCAAAATATTTTTTCGTTTCAAAAATCGTCTAATTATACGTCCTGCCGATCTGATCGTCCAAGCCACTAAATCGTCTGTCTTTATACCACATTTTCTTCCAACTTTCCGTCCAAGTCCAAAACCCCTAGAACAAGCCCTGTTGGATGTGGGAGAGGTCTGAAAAGTGATGGACTGCACACCCAAACATGCCACCTAAATAGTGGGGTACCTTACAGGGCACTGCTGTGAACTTCACAAAAAGGGTGCCATGTCTTCTCCTCCCTACAGCTCCCTTATTCCGTCTAAGTTCTGTCTAGGCTCTGTTACAAGTGGATTGATTTTTCCACTCTGTCAAAAATTAAAAAGACTTAATTACAAAGCAGGGGACACTCGATGAAGACTAGGGGACACTCGATGAACTCGAACAACTTGGAATCCAAACTTTTTTTTTTTATTATGAACCATTGTCTGCAAGAAGAGAAAGAAGAAATCATCTTTGCTGTTTATGCCTGCCTGATGCCTGATGCATTATGGGTATGTACCAGAATTGTATTCTAGTCAAGGACATTCGACTATGTCAGCCTGTGTGAATCTTGGGGGAGGCATTGCTCCTGTGCTGCTGTTATCTATGAAGGCGCCTCTTCCCAAGGCCTGTATGAGACTTTACACAGAAAGACTATTCATCCAAGTTCTGTTTCTGGATTGGTCCTGAGAGGTCATCTGACGATAACCAAGGAGAAGGTGCCCAATTAATTGATATTCTATGCTGAGGTGTAAGGAAGCTTGCATCTTAACATTGAATTCTCTGCACATCTTCCATAATAATTAAGACCTGAAAAGTACCTCTTGTGACTTAGCTCTCTGAGGAGAGTGAAAATAAAGGACTGCTTTTGAAACAGATTTGGTTTTTCATCACATAAGGAAACTGTTGCTGACAACCTAATTTACAGCTGTTCCAGTGACCGACGGACTTTTATTCCTAATCAAGAGAATTCATATCCTCCGTGCTGAGAAGAAGACTTCCATCTCCCTGAATTTGCTAAGGCCTAATCTGATGGTGAGAACAAAGGAAATTATCTATATTTTCAGCTGGGGTTAGATAAAAGAATTCTATTGTTGTATGGGATAAGGAAGTGAAGTTCCTGGGGTGATAAGCTATTTTTAGATTGCTGCTAATCAGGAATTATTATTATAAGGAATTATCTAGTGTGTGTAAGAATTAGTTACTCATTTATCTAGCAAAAGTTGTATGATAATTATGTACTGAGTTTCATTATGTATTTGGATATTTTGTGAACAATAATTAGTTATTATTTACTGCTGACTTATGAATTATATTTTTCTATAATAAAATATTTCATATAGCCTTGGTCTGTTTCGTATAAGTAGGCAAAGATTGCTGAATCCGGAAAGGTGTTTATGGTGTATCCTAGATACGAGATATGTGCATGTGATTTCTTTACGCTACGCTGATTAGTATACCCATAATTCTACCTACAGAATCAAAGCTTCCCCTCTGACGCAGCTTCCTGTTTCTGCTTGGGAGGGAAGCTTTGGGTTGAGCAATGCTTGCAGTTCCTGTAAGGCCCGATCTTGCTGTTTCTGCCACGTGGGCCCGATCTTGCTGTTTCTGCCATGTGGACCCGATCTTGCTAATCCCGGCCAGGGTGGACCTGATCTTGCTGTCTCTGTCAGGGGGGCCCAATCTTGCTGTTTCTGCAAAAACAAATCCGGTGTGTTTACTGTTAAATTTATTTGAAAATCTGAGTTTGTGGGACCAAGGAACGGATTAATCCAGTTTCTATTATTTTCAATGGGAAAAATTGTCTTGGAACTCGAACGATTTGGAACTCGAATGGCATTCTGGAACAGATTAAGTTCGGATTCCAAGGTACCACTGTACTTTTAAAACCAATTGGAGGAAATATTTTTTCACTCAGAGAATAATTAAGTTCTGGAATATGTAGCCAGAGATTGTGGTAAGAACAGATAGCGTAGCTGGTTTTAAGAAAAGTATGGACAATTTCCTGGAGGAAAAGTCCATAGTCTGTTATTGAGAAAGACATGGGGGAAGCCACTGCTTGCCCTGGAACGGTAGCATGGAATGTTGCTACTCTTTGGGTTTTGGGCAAGTACTAGTGATCTGGATGGGTCACCATAAGAACAGGCTACTGGGCTCGATGGACCATTAGTCTGAGCCAGTAAGGCTATTCTTATATTCTTATCCTCAATATGTGTTGTGTTCGGATAGAAACTTGTATTGAAAATTCTTGCACTATAACTGTGGCAAACTGTAACTCTTAAACTGTATGGGCTCCTTTTATAAAATGCCGCATGCGCTAACCGCTACCGCCTCCTTTTAAGCAGGCGGTAGTTTTTCAGCTAGTGCACACCATAGCACGCGCTAATCTTGTGCGTGCGCTAAAAACGCTAGCACACCTTCGTAAAAGGAACCCTATATTGGTATTAGATCCCTAGTATGTGTCAAGTTAGGATATAAAACTTGTATTGAAAAAACTTGTAACTATGGCAAATTGTAACCGGTTAACTATATATTATGTATGTTAATCTGTAACCCATTCTGAGCTCACTGGGGAGAAGGGGATAGAAAATGAATCAAATAAATATTGCATTCTTGCTGATGGTGTTATTGGTTTCCAAATTTCCAAGTTTATTAATCATTTGAAATACCGTCTATCATACAAATAACTAAACAGTTTACAACAAGTTCTGTAGTAAAATATAACAAAAAAAGAAATAAAAGCAGTATAAAATACAATAAAATAATATAGCTGAGTTTCAAGAACCAACGTACACTAACATTGACCATTAGGAAAAGGCCACTGTGAAGTAAAATTACATTGAGATAAAAATAAAAGAAAAGGGGTGGAGGGGGGCGGGGAAGGAGAAGGAGAAGACAATAGGATGGGGATTGCTTCTCAAGATGTGTTTGTCATTTTCCACTGAAGCGGTTGGCAATCTCTGCTAAAGGAGTCTAATCTTAGGTTATGAAGACGTCTTGTAGAGAACTTTTAACCAAATGACAAATAGCATTTAATAGGAATACATATATCAAATAAAAGGACAGCTTCTGGGTACCCAGGTTAATTGTCGGTTTTTCATGGGGAAGAAGATATTCTGTTAACTTGAGGTTGGCCCCAGTAATAATGTTGGCACTTGTTAGGGTGTAGAACCTGTGGTAGCAGTCTGTAGATATTACTATTGTGTAGTCTACAGTGGTCAACTATTGTTGTCCCCCTCCCCCTTAGAGGGCAAGTTGGTTGCTACAGGCTGTCTAGGTAGTAACTTAGTGGGTGACTGGTTTGGATTGCTTGCATCAATCGTTAACGTGTCATGTTTATTTCCTTTCATTGGATTGAGCTGGATGTTTCAGGTTTTATACAAAAGCGAATCAAAAATTAAAGGCAATTGTTAAATTGCACAATAACTGGAACAGAGCTAGCAAAATGCAATATATGCACTTGTACATTGCCTGTTGGATAGTTTGTCCATGCACAGTACAGCACTTGGCTTTTAGTTGTGTGGCAGTTATGAGGTCAGAAACATTGACACTCCATTGCAAGATTGCACCATCAACGAATAACGTGTAGTAGTGCACTTTCTTTGAGCAGAGGGAGTGAAACCTGTGGAAATTAACCATCGGATATTGACTCAGTATGAACATAGTACCATGAATCAACAAAAGGTTTATGAGTGGGGAGAAAGGTTTAAAGTGGGAAGAACAGGTGTAACCAAAGGAGGTCGTTCTGGTCGCCCATCAACATCGCACACACAAGAGCACATTGACAGGACGGATGTCTTAATTAGAGAGGACCGATAGATAACGGTGTCTCAAGTGGTTGCAAATTTGAAAATGTAATGTAATGTAATTTATTTCTTATATACCGCTACATCCGTTAGGTTCTAAGCGGTTTGAAGAAAATATACATTAAGATTATAAATGAGAAGTAAGAAGGTACTTAAAAAATTCCCTTACTGTCCCGAAGGCTCACAATCTAACTAAAGTACCTGGAAATTAATAAAGAAGAGAAAATAAAGATGGTTGAAAAAAGAAAAATTCTATGTGAATTTATAGGATGGAAATTAAACTGACAGTGAAGAACTGTATGAAAAATACATATGGAATTCAGTTAGAGAGGGTAGGTTACAATCTATTTATGGTATTTGTTTAATTGGAAGGTGTTAAGGTGGGTAATTTGGGGGAAGGTTATCTGAAGGTAGGTGAATCTTCTGGAGGTAAAAGAGGAGGGGTTAAGATATTTGGATGAATTTTTTGAAAAGCAGGGTTTTGATTTCTTTTCTGAATGTTTTGAAGTTGTCTGATATTGTCATAAGATTGGAGATGGAATGGTTGATTTTTGCTGCCTGTGTTGCCAGAAGGCTGTCAAACATTTTCTTGCGTTGTGTGCCTTTGAGTGGGGGGAAGGCGAAAGGGTTCGAGGTTCTTCTGTGTCTTGAGGTGGAGATTTGGTTTAAGCGGTTATTTAGATAGGAGGGGGAAATCATTTATGGATCTATATTTGCATTAATGCATGGGTTGCCAAACAGCTTACTGATCTACACAAGCAACAGCATGTTGAGATAATGACCCAGTTCCTGAGACAGTATAAAGAAGATCCAAGATACACTTCTCCCTCCATATTCGCGGTTTCGATTATTCGCGGTTTTTCGCTTGCTGGCTCTTCCCCCCAAATTACAGTACTTCATCCATGAGTACGGCACCTTTTAGAATACTAGGCATTTTGCAAGTGCAATCCGTCCTTTGGCAGCTTCAGACTGTCAACGTTTCTGGACTCCTCCCCAACTTTTTTAACTTTCGCATATGTTGTTTGCGGTTTTATCATATTCTCGATGGTTTTTAACAGAAAATCGTGAATAACATATGAGAAAGTTATTCGCGGTTTTTCCATATTCGCGGGTCTGGTCAACCCCATCACCACAAATACGGGGGGGGGGGGGAGAAGTGTATTCTGGAGAGAATTATCACTGACTATGAGACATGGGTGCATCCCTGTGACTTGGAGAGCAAAAGACAAAGCCTGATGAAGTAAAGGAAGCGGTGCTCAGGTGGCTTCGGGAGCAGCTGAAAAACTTCTCTGCAGGAATGCAGAAACTAGTTGAATGATACAACAAATGTGTCATCTTGCATGGGGACTTTGTGGAAAAGTGATATGTTCAGTTGCTCACAGTTTCTTCTATTAAAGGTGTTAAATGTATTTTGCCTTTACTATTGATTTACCCTCAAATGTCTTCATAATAAGTCTGCACACAGGGAGAACAGAATAGAAAACTGAATAAAGAAATAAATTGATAGGCGGTATATAAATAACTAATAAACTTGGTATTCTTTGCTATGTACTGTATATCTAGCGTGATATAACAAAGCTCTAAATCTGTATCCATCCCTTTTACAAAACCGTAGCATGTTTTTTAGTGCTGGCAACAGCTCTGATGCTCATAGGAATTCTTTGAGCATCAGAGCTGTTACCGTCACGCTACAATTTTTGTAAAAGGGGGGTATCATTGCTCTCTTGCATTGCTATGGTGCATCTCCTGTACTGCTCCGGTATGTTTCCCATTCAATACCTCTCTAAAAGTATGCTGACTTACTGGTACTCTTGTTTAATCTTTTATGCTTTCCTTCCTCCCATTTTTCCTTTTGTTTGGTACTGTCTTTCTTTCATTGTCTTTTTCCCTTTTCATCTTTTATTCTTTTCTATTTTTTCCTTTTTTAATTCTTGTCTTGTTTTTCAATTAAGAACTAAAGAATTGCCATTCTGGGCAGACTGAAGGTCCATCAAGCCCAATATCCTGTTTCCAACAATGGCCAATCCAGGTCCCAAGTACCTAGCAAGATCCCAAGTAGTAAAACAAAATTTATGCTGCTTATCCTAGGAATAAGCAGTTGATTTCCCCAGGTCATCTCTTTTAGGAAATTCTCCAAACCTTTTTTAAATCCCACTAAGCGAAGTTTCAAGTTTCAAGTTTATTTAAATTTGATGGTTCGCTTAACATTTCTAAGCGAATTACATAAAAAAATACAATTGGGGTAAAAACATTAAAAAAAGAAAATTAATATAATTGTTATTTTAAGTTAAAAAACAGTGCTTTCTTATCTGACAATACGGACAAAACTGGATAGGATTGGGAAAGAACATTAGGGAAAAAAAGTTACAATATTTTGTTTCCTAGATAGAGGAGAAGAGAGTTGGAGGGGGAAGGGTAAAACAATAGGGTTGGGATATAAGTAAAATCAGAAATTTTTAAATTATCAGAGAGAAAAGAAATTTTTTTTTTTTTTTTTAGAGGTTAAATACAGCTTTAAAGAGGAACGTTTTTAAATTAATTTTAAATAAGTTGAGATCTTTAATATTTCTAATGTATTAGAACTGATTTCACCACATTCTCTGGCAACAAATTCCAGAATTTAATTGCACGTTATGTGAAGAAATATTTTTTCTGTGTGGCGCAGTGGTTAAAGCTACAGCCTCAGCACCCCGAGGTTGTGGGTTCAAACCCACGCTGCTCCTTGTGACCCTTAATCCCCCCCATTGCCCCAGGTACGTTAGACAGATTGTGAGCCTGCCGGGACAGAGAGGGAAAACTGCTTGAGTACCTGAATAAATGCATGTAAACCGTTCAGAGCTCCCCTGGGAGAACGGTATAGAAAATTGAATGAATGAATAAATAAATAAATAAAATTCATCATATGCTCCCTAGTCCTAGTATTTTTGCAAAGAGTAAACAAGTGATTCACGTCTACCCTTTCCCCTCCACTCAGTATTTTATAGACCTCTATTATATCACCCCTGAGCTGTCTCTTCTCCAAGCTAAGGAGCTCTGGCCACTTTAGCTTTTCCTCATAGAGAAGTTGGCCCATCCCTTTTCTCATTTTCATTGCCCTTCTCTGTACCTTTTCTAATTCTGCTATATCTTTTTTGAGCTACAGTGACCAGAATTGCAGACAGTATTTTAGGTGCTACCGTACAGAGAGCGATTACAAGGACATTATAACACTTTTATCTTTGTTTTCCATTCCTTTCCTGATAATTCCTATTTGCTTTCTTAGCCGCCACCACCACATATTCAGTTGAGTGTTTCAATGTATCCTCAGTGATGACACCTAGATCCTTTTCTTGGGCAGTGACTTCTTACGTGGAACTTTGTATCAAGTAACTATAGTTCGGGATCCTCTTTCCTACATATATCACTTTGCACTTGCTCACATTACATGTCATCTGCCATTTTGACACCCAGTCTCACAAGGCCTTCTTGCAATTTTTCACAATCCTCTTGCAATTTTAACAACTTTGTATCATCAGAAAAAGAAATTATCTCACTAGTTATTCCCATCTGTAGATCATTGGTAAATATGTTAAAAAGCAGCAGTTCCAGCACCAGACCCCTGGGAAACCCCACTATTTACCCTTCTCCATTGAGAATATTGACCATTTAAACCTGCTCTCTGTTTTCTGTCTGTCAACCAGTTCTTAATTCATAATAGGACATTGCTTCCTATCCCATGACTTTCTAATTTCCTCAGAAGTATTTCATGAGGTACTTTGTCAAATGCCTTTTGAAAATCCAAATACACAATATCATCCGGCTCACCTTTATCCACATGTTCATTCACTCCTTCAAAGAAATGCAATAGATTGGTGAGGCAAGATTTCCCTTGACTAAATCCATGTTGACTTTTTCTCTTTAATCTATGCTTATGTTTATGTTCTGTAATTTTGTTCTTTTCTTTCTTTCTGCCATTCCTTTTTAAGTTCTTCTCTGTAAAATATTATCTTTCTCTTTTTCTCTCTATCTCTGCAGGGAGTTCCAGGAGAACCTGGCATGTCTATCATAGGACCCCGTGGGCCTCCTGTAAGTGCCTCTTCTAACATTTTTTTTGTTACAGTGTGATTTATGTGTCAATGGGTTTTGTGAACAAAATTTCAGATAGGAGATAGGTGATAAGGAATTTCTGCTATCATTTCTAAACACCATTTCTAAACATCATTTCTAAGTAGGAAAATGGATGTCATCTAAGTAGGAAAATGGTCATCTTAGTAGAAAAATGGATGTCCAAGCCTTGATATTCACAATTTACAGAGTATTTGAGGGAACTACCAGTGGCTTAGAACAGTAGCATATCAAGGGCAGGGTGGTGAGTATGGTCAACCCCAGGTGCAGCTAGTAAGAGGGTGCATGGAAAAACCATGGGGCCACAGTCTACACACATGCGGCCATTGGCTCTTCTGGCCCCCTGTCTCTTATGACATCAATTTCTTGTTCTGGGACAGGGGATCGGCAGAGCTAATAGCCAAGTGCATGCAGACTGCAGCCCTGTGAATGCTCCACACATATTACCAACATCAACACCATCACCACTACTTGGAGCAGGGTGGGTGAAGCGCCTGGAGGAGGGGGTGTTCTACCCAGGGTGGCAACCAAGCCAAGTACACCCCTGAGTCAGAAGGCAGTTTTTTTGGTGGACCAAGAGTAGGTTGGATGAGCATGCATTTCATCTCCTGTCTCCCACTCTTGCCCCGCTTCCTCCCTTACTCCTCCTCACTTGCTCCCTAATGCCCCAAAACTTACAAATTCAATACTTTAGCTGGAGGTGATCACCAAGCCCCACCAGCTGAAGACTCTGCAGCCCCAACTACTCCCCTTTAGAAACCTGTGGCAGTCAGCAAGGATGCTCCAAGCCACCAACACCAGCATCCACTGCATGCTCAATTTTTGAAAATGTGCTGAGTATTGCAAGAGCCAAGCATGCCAGTGTCACAGTGCTGTCACTAACTGCTGTGGTTTTCTTGAAGGTGGGCTGCTGATTCTACAGCTGGCAGGGCTTATTGGTCATCCCAAATAACACAAATGGTATACCACTGCTGGGTGAACCTGAAGCAAAGCACCAAAACTTGTCAGCTTGTTCAGAATGTTTTAAAAGCCAAGGAAGTAATCACAATTGCCCTCTCAATCATTTCTCCAAAGCCTAAGTCCAAATGAGTAGTTATGTGACACATATGACTCAAAGCAGGCCATAACTGGGTTCCACAATGTAGGCGCCTTGATGCCACATGTTGAGCATTAATTCTATAATGGCATCTGGGTGCCAAGAGACCATAGGCACATTTACTTATGCCATGTCATTGGCAAGTCACAAATGGGTGTGTCCGAGTGTAAGAAGCTATGTGCAGAACTTACAGTATTCTATAAGCTATGTATGTAAGTTGGAAACACGCCCATTCCCCTCCCATGCTCCACCCACATGCATGCCCCATGGTGGTTACATGTTAAAGCACTTATGTGCTGTTTCAGACTAGCACATAGAGCACTTTCATTAAGTGACAATTTTCTTTTTTATATATTTTTATTTACAATATTTTTAAGTTAAAATTCCAATGTTTTTACACTTGTAAAGCAATCAGAAATATTCCAAATAACAGTCAAACTCCATTACATATAAAGAAACACAATTCAAAATTAAACACAAAATATAGATGAGGAGTTCTATGAAAATCACAAGAAAAAGATAAGATCAATTATTATCAAACTGAACTAAGTACAGATAAGTGGTGAGGTTCCAGCTATAATCAAAAGCAGAATTATTTGGCTGCCCATCCCAGAGAACTGGTGACAGCTCTCTTACTGCTGATAAACTTCGAGAGTTGAGAAGGATTGAAAAAAAATATATTTCACAGACCTGTACTTTATAAAACATTTACAGGGATAGTTCAGGGGGAAAAAGTGCACCTAGTTGTAGAACACCCAATTTTAGTAACAAATTCTTTCTTTTCTGTGACTCCTTAACTAGATCAGGAAACAAAAAAGTTACAGAAGTAACTGACCCTGACCCTGAGGTCTCCAATATTTCAGAAACATTTAAAACATCACTGTCTGCACCCAAGTCTCCTTGTGAAGGCTATGTTTCTTTTTATGATGTTGGCAAATAATAAATGCTTGCAGAAGGAAATGTCTCTTCAGATAATTGCAACACTTCCTTAAGATAACGTTTAAAAATAACTCTTGCTGTAGTGTATTGAGCTTTAGGAAAATTAATTATTTGAGAATTAGTACATCTTACAGGATTTTCCAAGCTCTCAATTTTATGTTTCAATAAATTATTTTCCATCATTAATGATGAATTAATAAGTTGAACATTTTCTAAATAAACATTTTGCTCATTCAATGAAGATTTAAATTGTTTTGCTTGATTCTGCTATAATTTTATGTCAAAAATAGTACCATTAATACTCTAATTCATAACAGCAAAGTGGGCCAAAAGCCCTTCCCCTAATTCAGAGACTGCAGTCCAGATTGACTCCAATGTGAAAACCAGCAGTTTCAGCTTCCAGCTCAGAGGCAGGCATTACACTCACCAGTCAGCGATGGAAATAGATGGCCCTCTCTATGTCTCTGTCAGATTCCTTTGTGGTAGAGAGAATTCCAATATCTTCTGCTGAATTCTCTCTTCAGATTGCAGAAGGCTTACCAAAAATGGCTGTGGTGGGGGCATCCATAAATCAGAAGTTAAAGATAGTTCCAAGCAAAAGTCTGCGACCACTCCTTCTAGCAACAGCAGCGGCGATGAGCCTGCCAGCAACTCACCAATATTTACTGGCTTACCCTTGTTCTTTTTTGCTATCACAGTCAAAATGTAGGAGCATTCCTGCACCATTACCACCATCTTGACTCCTCTTAAGTGCCAATTTTCTCTGCATTTATTTGCACAAAGAGCACATAACTGGAAGCACCCCGTTATAGAATTGCCCTGATAATGGGCTCCTTTTACGAAGCCACGTTAGTGGCTTTATTGCACGTGACTTTTTATCATGCGCTAACCCCCGTGCTAGCCAAAAAAAACTACCGCCTGCTCAAGAGGAGGCGGTAGCAGCTAGCGAGGCCGGCAATTTAGCACGCGCTATTACACGTGTTAAACCGCTAACGCGGCTTCGTAAAAGGAGCCCAATATGTTTTAAAATAGCAAATACATGCATATTATTCAGGCCTTCCCAAACCATGACCATAAAACATGATTCTTTCAGAATTATGCATACCGTGGATAGATGGAGCATTTAAAATCCTGCACATTCCTTCCAATCTGCCCAAAAGTCACATTCATTATCAATTCATTAAATTAATTAAATTTACAAATTCAATAGTGAGGGGAGGAGGGGGGGTTATTTTACTATTACATATTCTATAAGATATTTGATTATATGGTAGGAAAGGGTGGGAAGGGGGGTGATAAGAGTTTATGTTTTGTACCAATGATGATTATTAAGTGATGTATTTATTGTCAATTTGTTTGAACATATGTCACACTTATTGCAAGTTTGAAAATGGATAAAGAATTAAAAAATAAAAAAAAAATTCATTAAACCAACAATGATTGTGCCACTTTCAGGATACAGACTCTCAGAAGTCCATCCTGATCATGCCCAGCACTGCCTTTAATTCCCCACAAAGCACCTGTCCTGCCCACATAACATATCAATAGCCATGAGGTTATTTAAGTTTTGTTTTGATACCAACCTCTTTTTTTTTTAAGGCTCCTCTGTGTTTATCCCACACTTTTTTTTTTTTAAATTCTTTATTCATTTTTATAGCTTACATCAAGTGTATCAAAAGGTATCAACCATTTTAACTTAAATATATCACTTGAAATTCTACAATTCTTCATATTAAATAGAATTATCCCTTTCCCTCCCATCCTTTCAACATCTCATAACGCTTATACCATATAATAAAATCCCCCCTCCCCCCCCCCACCCCATTCTTACATTTGTACAAATCAAGGAAAATAATACTTATTCATTGCAATAATTTGTTAATGGCCCCCACACATCTTGAAAGCTATTAAAATTTCTTTTCTGAATAGCTAATGTTCTTTCCATTTTATAAATATGACACACTGAATTCCACCAAAAACTGTAGTTTAATCTATTCCAATTTTTCCAATTGCATGTTATTTCTTGTATGGCAACTCCTGTTAAAATAAGTAAGAGTTTATTATTTTTGGAAGATATTTGGCTCTTAGCCCTCTTAGACATTCCAAATAGTACTGTATCATACGATAATGCCACATGATTTTCTAATAAACTGTTAAATTGGCCCCAAATTGATTTCCAAAAATCCATAATAAATGGACAATAGAACAATAAATGGTCTAAAGTCCCTGCTTCAAGATGACAATGCCAACATCTATCAGACTTAGAGCAATCTAATTTTTGTAAACAAGCAGGGGTCCAGAATGCTTTATGCAACAGAAAAAACTATGTTTGTCTCATAGATGCAGACATTGTACATCTCATCCTCCAAGACCAAATCCGTTGAGACACAGTAATTTGATGCTTAATCTCAATGCACCAAATGTCTCTAAGACCAGTCTTTGGTTTTTTTTATTCATAAATCCAGATATTAATTTGTACCACACCTTTTTGATTTCTGACACTTTTTTGTCTCCACCACCTCCTCTGGCAGAGTAATCCAGGCATCAAGACCACCTTCTCTTTAAAAATATATTTCCTGATGTTATTCCTGCACTTATCACCCCAACATCTCAGTTCATGTACTCTAGTTTTACCACTTTCTCATTTCTGGAAAATATTTGTTTGTACGAAGATTAAATGAAAAATAATGCTTCCACCTTCATAATTCATCAACTGATAGCAGAGATGATATGCTACCTGAGTTCACTTGTTCTTTGAAATCTCTTTCTTCACCTCTGTTGGTAAAAAGTGTCTGTATGAAGAGGGTTCTGCTATTACTTGTGAAATGGAAGCATGCAGTGAGCAATTGTCAGTGCAATTTAAGAAATTTAACATGATAGAATTTCTGTTAGAGGAATCCTTCCAACTGAAATTCATGACCACATGCAGGTTGTTTAAAGTGATGACTGTGTTGATGTGAGTACAGTGCATCTCTAGGCCAAAATAAATTAAAGATTGTGGCTGGGAAGGGCTGATTTGCGTGATGAATAACAAAGTGGACAACCTATGAAGGCAACTGGCGAGTCTCACATGAGAAGGGTGATGGACTCCTAAAGGACAATTAGAGGATCACTCAAAGGGACACACTTGGCATTTCACAGGAACAGGAGGGGCTACATTATTGATATTCTTAGATATCACAAGTTTCTGCAAGATGGACTCCTCGCAAAGAAATCTGTCAGTCAGCAATTGTCTCAATATGAGAATGACAGTGAGGAATATCTTCAGAAGATTGTGACAGCCAATGAAACATAGGCTTGCCATTATGAGCAAGAAGCAAAGTGTCAATCCATGACAGAGGTTCACCTGCAAAGAAACAATTCAAAACACAGCCTTCTGCAGGAAAAATCATTGTTACAGTCTTTTGGGACATAGAGTTATTCACATGGATTTCCTTGAACCTGATGCAACCATCAATAGCATTACATTGCAACCCTGAAAACTTTGAAAGAACGAGTACATAAGAACATAAGAATAGCCGTAATGGGTCAGACCAATGGTCCATGAAGCCCAGTATTCTGTTTCCAACAGTGGCCAATTCAGGCCACAAGTACCTGGCAGAAACCCAAAGAGTAGCAACATTCTATGCTATCGATCCCAAGGCAAACAGTGGCTTCTCCCTTGTCTGTCTCAAAAGGAGACTGTGGACGTTTTTCTCAGGAACTTGTCTAAACCTTTTTTAAACCCACCTATGCTAACACTATTATAACATCCTCTGGCAGTGAGTTGCAAAGCTTAACTATTTGTTTATTGAAAAAAATATATTTCCTCCTATTTGTGTTAAAGGTATTTCCATGTAACTTTATTGAGTGGCCTCTAGTCTTTGTAATTTTTGAAAATGTGAAAAATCGATTCACTTTTACCCATTCTACAACACTCAGGATTTTGTAGACCTCAATCATATCCCCCTCAGCTGTCTCTTTTCCAAGCTGAAGAACCCTAATCTCTTTAGCTTTTCCTCATCCGAGAGGTGTTCTATTTCTTTAATCATTTTGGTTGCTCTTCTTTGAACTTTTTCGAATTCCACTATATCTTTTTTGAGATACAGTGACCAGAATTAAACGCAGTATTCAAGGTGAGGTCTCACCATGGAGATATAGAGGCATTATAATATCTTGATCTTATTTACCATCCCTTTGCTAATAATTCCTACTATCTTGTTTGCTTTATTGGCCACTGCCGCATACTGGGCAGAAGACTACAGCATAATGTCTACAATGACACTTAAATCTTTTTGGGGGGTGCTGACTCCTAAGGTGGACCCCTGTATCTGGTAAATATGATTTGGATTATTCTTCCCAATAGGCATCAAGTTCATCTGCCATTTGGATACCTAGTTTTCCAATTTCCTAAGGTCTTCTTGGAATTTTTCAGTCTGCATGTGTTTTAACTATTTTGAATAGTTTCATGTCATCTGCAAATTTAATCACCTCTCTTGTCATTCTGATTTCCATATCATTTATAAATATGTTGAATAGCACCGGTTCCAGTACAAAGCCCTACGGCTCTCCATTATTCACCCTCCTCCATTGAGAAAACGACCATATAGCCCTACCATTTGTTTTCTGTCCAATAACCAACTCCTAATCCACAACAGAACATTGCTTCCTATCCCATGACTTTTTAGTTTTTTCAAGAGTCTCTCATGTGGTACTTTATCAAAAACTTTCTGGAAATCTAGATATACTACATCAACTGGTTTACATTTATCCACATGTTTAGTCACATCTTCAAGAAATGAACCAAATTGGAAAGGCAAGACATCCTTTGGTTGTGCCCATGTTGACTCTGTCCCAATAAACCATGTTCTGGAATTTTGTTCTTTGGTCAGAATAGAAGTCAAGTTACCAGTCTCTATTTTCCTGGATCAACCAGACAATTTTTTGATCTAATCCTCCATCCAAACAAAGTTTTTAAAGTCTAGAATCTTTACTTTTGAATGAGCCCTCTCTATACCCATTTTAATATTAAACTTTACCATGCAGTGATCACTGGATGCTAGATGATCACCCTCTGTAATATCAGAAACACTTTCCCTATTTCTAAGCACTAAGTTCAGTATGACCCCATCCTGTGTGGGTTCTATTACCAATTGCTGGAACAGTTTCTCCTCCTTGTAGAGAATTCAGGGTCTCCCTACTTCTAGAAGACCATGCAATAGGGATATCCCAAACAACATCCGGCATGTTAAATCACCTATTAGTAAAACTTCCCCTTTTTAGATATATTCTGAATGTCTACTTTCAAATCTCTGTCCACTTCTTCCGTCTGTGAAGGAGGCCTGTATATCATACCAATATAAATAGATTTACCATTCCCTCTTTCCTAATTGATCCACAGTGCCTCTTCCTTGCCTTTCAGATCCTGCAATTGTATGGCTTTAATATGATCTTTAACATATAACACTATTTCCCCTCCTTTTCTTCCTTCTCTGTCTGTCCTAGTCATGGTTCTTCATGAACCATGTCTCTGTTGTCGCCACTATATCCAATTCATCATCTTCCATCACAGCTTCTAGATCCAGAATCTTGTTTACCATACTTCAAGCATTAGTATATACTGCTTTCCAGACATTGCCCCCTTTTCTCATCTCTGTAAAGGTATTCAATGATTTACTTACTAAAGGCAATTTCATCTGAATGATCTTCAGTCAATGCTCAGTAGGCCACTTTATCTCCCAACTGGTGATAAGCTTCCCTCATGTAATCCACCGTGTCTTGCAATACAATAGCTCCTCTCTTCTCAGCTTTACAAATCTCCATGACTGTATTATATCAGAAACCATGAAGAACCAACCTCTCATCCTTTGTCAAATTGTTTCTGATCCAAGGTGGATTAGATTCCAATTCATCCATGTTCCTTGTGACCATGGGCAAGTCACTTAATCCCCCCATTGCCCCAAGTACATTAGATTGTGAGCCTACCAGGACAGATAGAAATGCTTGATTACCTGATTATAAACCACTTAGATAACCTTGATAGGCAGCATATAAAATACCCAATAAAAAAAGTTTAAAGCATTATTTTAATTTTTTGTTCATTACAATATCTTCATTTAAACAAAAATTATGGCGGTGGAAGCATTACTTTTCATTCAACCCTCATATAATGATGTGTGTGGCACAGTGGTTAGAGCTACAGTTTCAGCAGCCTGAGGTTTAAATCCCACACTGCTCCTTGTGACCCTGGGCAAGTCACTTAATCCCCCGTTGCCCCAGGTACATTAGATAGAGTGTGAGCCTACCAGGACCAATGGGAAAAATGCTTGAGTACCTGAATGTAAACCACTTAAGTTATAAGTGGTATATAAATACATAAATAAATTAAATAATAATAATAATAATGAATAAATAAACATCTGTATCACATATTCCCTATCCCTCTTTTCTCTAAGATATCATATTCAAGCCATCTTTTCTTTTATCATATGTCTTTTGGTGCAAACCCCATACTATTTTGGCACCTTCCTTTGAGCCATTTCAAGTCTTTATGACCCGTATTTTATACACGGCACTACCAGCGACCGCCACCTACAAAATGACCACTGATCACATGTCGATCACACAATATTATCATTTATAGAATCATGGCTTCGTGAAAGGTAGGCGTCGGAAATATAGGCCAAGATTTTCAAGGCCTACATTTTTGGCACCTACATTTCATGTGAACCGCAGCTACGGAGGCGCTTTGCAATGCCTAATCCCACTTCCAGCGTTATCCACGTCTACAGTGGGGTTAGGCATCGTAAAGCTTTGATGCAGGTGCCTTTTATTTTAGGAGCTGGAAGACACCTACATTTTTTCTTAAATGCTATTTTTTTTAAAAAACGGCGTTTTGCACTTAAGTTAGGGGCTTTTTATAGAATATGGGCCTTTATGTCCCTGTAAATAATGACTTTTGAAAATTGCTAGTTGGATAAATAAGGCTATTTACATGTGCAAATGCTACTCAACCCTTCTAAAATGACCTCCATAATGTGGCTACTAGTTTTCTTTAAAGGATATTTTTGCATACAAAAATACATTTATAGTTGTTAAGCTGTGAAAGTGAAATTATTCCCTGTTGATGAGTTAAGCATGCAATTGGCTCATGTGGCTCATGTAACTTGAAAGATGAAAATCTATCATTTGCTTTGCTAGTAAATGCTAGGCTTATAGTGAAAATGGTTAGTGGTATGGTCTTGCACTGTTTGCCTTGGTGCTTCTCACATTCAGTCTTCAAAGATAATAATTTGAACATAATTGGTGTCTTTAATCTAAACAGGAGCCTAATTTAGAGTTCTAGCATTTGGGGAATATATATGTATGTCTATGTTTATGTCCCGCTGCTGAGTTTGATCACTCAGTTGCAATTTTCTGCGTAGAAGCTGAACAGAAGCTGGTATGAAAGAGAAAATCAATTGCTCAGAGGCGGCTGGTGAAAGTCGTATAATCATCTCACAACTGAAATGCACAGCTTTTGAAGCTGTGTTGGCTCTGGGTTTTGCTTTTGCTTTTTTCTAAATGCATTCGTGATTAGCCTTAGACACAACACAGTCAACTTGACTGAAAAAGTGTTCTCTCCATTTTCTAAAGTATAATGCTTATAAAATTTGTATGATGTTCTGGGTATAATAGCATATTACCATTATATAGTATTAACTAGTTTTTTAGCCCGTTACATTAACGGGTGCTAGAATTGCCTCCCCTCCTGTCCAGCAGCACCCCTTACCTGATCCCCCTATCTAGTAGTACCCCTTCTCCCTGCCGGGACAGACTCGAAAGAGGAGCTCCGCCCCCTTCCAGCAGTCTTGCTGAAGACTTTGATGCAGGCATGTGGTGGTCTGTTGGCGGGCCGGGCTGCTGTGTTCTAGGCCGAGGAACCTTTCCTCCGGGGACAGCGGGTGCCTCGTCTCTGGCCAACGAGCTCATCATGCACATTTTCTTCTCCCAGACTGGCTGCGGGCCTCAGCCACCTGCTCGCGCCGGCGCGAGTGCCTCTTCTACCCAGCGTTCTGACGTCAGCTGGGGTTCAACATGCGCGTGTCGTCTGCACCTCGATTTCCTCACGCGAAAGGGCGAGCCTGCAGGTCGAGTTCGCCGCCGAGAACTACTTAAGTGCGAGGCGGCGGCCGTGGTGACAGGAGGCAACGCGGAGCCCGAGGCGGATGCTGGTAGCCCCTCCTCATGCTGGCAGGATGACCTGCGCGCTTCCCCAGTGCAGGTGCTGTGTGTTCTGAGCAGTCCGTGAAGTGTAAGGGATCCGGAGCCGGCAAGCCCGCACATCTCCTTGGGGTCTGCGAGAGAGAGATGCGTTGTAAGCGCGCATGCGCACTCCTGCCGACCACGGAACTACAGGTCAGGGATCAGGGAACACGCTGGTAATAATGCGCATGCGCGCTTAGCATTTTATTATAGTAGATGGCGATGAATTCATTGCTTTATGCATAGTTAATAATTCACATTTAGATGAACCAATTTTTAGTGCATCCTGTCACCCTCCTCATTAATAATAGCATACAGTATATCACAAAACGGTAGCATGCAGCTTGACTTTCATCAGCAATGTTGGCTCTATAGAAGTCCTTTGATTACCGTATTTTCACGCATATAACGCGTGCGTTATACGTGTTTTTACAAACCGTGCATAACCTTGCGCGGTATACGCGTGAGCGCGCTATATAAAAATTTTTTTACATAGTTCCCCCCCCCGACGCACCCCCACCCCAAAGGACCGCTCGCACACACTCCCACCCGCACCCGCACCCCCACCCTGAAGGACCGCTCGCACCCCCACAGCCTCCCGACCCCCCCCCATCATGTAGAAGCTCCTACCGGTGTCCTGCTGCTTCCTCTTCCGGCGGTTCGCCCTTTCTCTAACGTCAAGCCTTCTTGCCCCGCCGACTCCCCAACACGATCGGGGCAAGAGGGAGCTCAAGCTCTCTTGCCCCAGTCAACCGTGGCACCCCCGACATGATCGGGGCAAGAGGGAGCTCAAACCCTCTTGCTCCTGCCAACGGCGGCACCCCGACACGATTGGGGCAAGAGGGAGCTCAAGCCCTCTTGCCCCCCGACACGATCGGGGCAAAAGGGAGCCCAAGCCCTCTTGCCCCGCCGACTCCCCAACTCCCCGACAATATCGGGCCAGGAGGGAGCCCAAACCCTCCTGGCCACGGCGACCGCCTACCCCCACCCCGCACTACATTACGGGCAGGAGGGATCCCAGGCCCTCCTGCCCTCAACGCAAACCCCCCTCCCCCCAACGACCGCCCCCCCCAAAGAACCTCTGACCGCACCCCCCAGCCGACCCGCAACCCCCCTGGCCGACCCCCCATGACACCCCCACCCCCCTTCCCCGTACCTTTGTGTAGTTGGCCGGACAGACGGGAGCCAAACCCGCCTGTCCGGCAGGCAGCCAACGATGGAATGAGGCCAGATTAGCCCATCCGTCCCAAAGCTCCGCCTACTGGTGGAGCCTAAGGCGCCTGGGCCTATCAGAATAGGCCCTGGAGCCTTAGGTCCCTCCTGGGGGTGGGGCCTTGGGCACATGGTCGGGTTGGGCCCATGTGCCTCAGGCCCCGCCCCCAGGAGGGACCTAAGGCTCCCGGGCCTATTCTGATTGGCCCAGGCGCCTTAGGCCCCACCAATAGGCGGAGCTTTGAGACGGATGGGCCAATCCGGCCTCATTCCGTCGTTGGCTGCCTGACGGACAGGCGGGTTTGGCTCCCGTCTGTCTGGCCAACTACACAAAGGTACGGGGAAGGGGGTGGGGGTGTCATGGGGGTCGGCCAGGGGGTCGCGGGTCAGCTGGGGGGGCGGTCGGAGGTTATTTGGGGGGGCGGTCGTTGGGGGGAGGGGGGTTTGCGTCGAGGGCAGGAGGGCCTGGTATCCCTCCTGCCGTAATGTAGTGCGGGGTGGGGGTAGGGGTTGCCGTGGCCAGGAGGGTTTGGGCTCCCTCCTGGCCCGATATTGTCGGGGAGTTGGGGAGTCGGCAGGGCAAGAGGACTTGGACTCCCTTTTGCCCCGATCGTGTCGGGGGGCAAGAGGGCTTGAGCTCCCTCTTGCCCCGATCGTGTCGGGGGTGCCGCGGTTGGCTGGGGCAAGAGGGCTTGAGCTCCCTCTTGCCCCGATCGTGTCGAGGAGTCGGGGAGTCGGCGGGGCAAGAGGGATTGACGTTAGAGAAAGGGCGAACCGCTGGAAGAGGAAGCAGTGCAGGCGCAGGGCTCACGGAAGGGCCGGGACCGCCAAGAGAAAGCAGCAGGACACCGGTAGGAGCTTCTACATGATGGGGGGGGGGTCGGGAGGCTGTGGGGGTGCGAGCGGTCCTTCAGGGTGGGGGTGCGGGTGCGGGTGGGAGTGCGTGCGAGCGGTCCTTCGGGGTGGGGGTGCGAGCGGTCCAGCGGGGGGTGAATTGGACGTCGGGGGGGGGCATCAGGCTTTCAGGGTGGGGACAGGACTTCAAGGGGGAGAGGAGAGTCGGGGCGGGCGAAAGGAGAGTCGGGGTGGCCAGAGGAGAGTCGGGGCGGGCGAAAGGAGAGTCGGCCAGCATGCGCGGTATACGGGTGTGCGCGGTATATAAAAATTTCTGTACATAAATTTGTGTTTTCCGCGCGCTATACCCGTGCGCGCGTTTTACACAGGTGCGCGTTATCTACGTGAAAATACGGTATATTCATCTGCCTTCACAAATGACTATGGAATACTATTATCCACATATTGTTTCTTACTTGATTGTAAAGTACTGTCTCGTGGCATGCTGTGGTTGTTGTTTAGTCCTATTAAAGAAAAGAAAATAAAGTCCTGGTTTTCATAACAGTACCATAGATTTTTTTGACACCCTGCTTGATTTGAAATGTGATTACCCTACTGTATGAAGACTCTGTGGTGAGACTGTACAGTTTGATTAGTTTGATACAAAGAGTTTTTCTTCCTTCCAAAGTTTGCTACAAGTTTTGATTTCATGTGTTATAAATGAAAAACTATTTGTTAATATTCATATAAGTGTGGAGGGTTTTTTTGCCAATGAATGATTATGAGTTGGTCCATGGTTTGACCTTTGGCTCTTATTCGACTGAGGCTTTTTTCCACTTTTTGTTTGGAAGATTGTGACGATTGGCTCTCACACTGGATTGAGAGTGCTTGATATGTGATATTAGTCCAGTACTCTTTTTGTTTGAATGATTATCAGTAATTGAAATCGCCCATTATTATACTGTTGCCCAATTTGCAAGCCTTTCTAATCTCTATAAACATTTCTTCATCCTTCATTTTTTTCTATCCTAGGGAACAGTATTATAATCCTACCAGTCTACATGTACTGTATTCCTTCCCTTTAAACAAGGAAGTTCTATCCATAAGCATTCCATGCTGTTATCTGTGCCATGCAGAATATTTTATTTGAATAAATTCCCATTTTAACCTGTAAAATACCCCCCCCCCTTTCCAATTTGATCCATGCTGTCATTGTGACATACATGCCCTCCTCCATATACGCGGGAGGTTATGGGGCACAGCTCCCTCACAAATAACAAAAATT
The DNA here is from genome assembly GCF_902459505.1 of Geotrypetes seraphini. Lineage (NCBI taxonomy): Eukaryota > Metazoa > Chordata > Amphibia > Gymnophiona > Dermophiidae > Geotrypetes > Geotrypetes seraphini. The sequence goes on from NC_047087.1 coordinate 184,621,867, forward strand.
TACGAATAACTTTAGGGTCGAATCTGAACCACCCCACCTCCCTCCCAGAACCTTCCACACTTTAAAGCCATGAAGGTCTAGCAGTGAAGTGGGCCAGGAGCGATATTAAGAACATATGAAGAGCCTTTTTGGGTCATTCCAATGGTCCATCAAGCCCAGTAGCCCATTCTCACAGTGGCCAATCCAGGTCACTAGTGCCTGGCAAAAACTCAAAGAGTAGAAACATTCTATGCTACCGATCCAGCGCAAGCAGTGGCTTCCCCCATGCCTTTCTCAATAACAAACTATGGACTTTTCCTCCAGGAAATTATCCAGATCTTTCTTAAAACCAGCTATGTATCCACTCTTACCACAACCCTATGGCAATGCGTTCCAGAGCTTAACTATTCTCTGAGTGTCCCCTAGTATTTGTCATTTTTGACAGAGTCAAAAATGGATCCACTTGTACCTGTTCTACTCCATTCAGGATCTACTTGTACTCGTTCTTTTCCATTCAGTCATATCTCCCCTCAGCCGTCTCTTTTCCAAGCTGAAGAGCCCTAACCTTTTTAGTCTTTCCTCATACGAGAGGAGTTCCATCCTCTTTATCATCTTAGTTACTCTTCTTTGAACCTTTTCTAGTGTCGCTATATTTTCTTGAAATAGGGAGACCAGAATTGAACACAATACTTCAGGTGATGTTGCACCATGGAACAATACAGGGGCATTATAGCATTTAATCTTATTAACCATCCCTTTTTTAATTAATCCTAGCATCTTGTTTGCTTTTTTGCCCGCCGCCACACATTGGGCGGAAGGTTTCATCGTATTGTCTGCAATGACACCCAGATCCTTACCTTGGGCGCTAACCCCCAAGGTGAACCCTAACATCAGGTAACTGTAATTTGGGTTATTCTTCCTAATGTGCATCACTTTGCATTTGTCCACATTAAATTTCATCTGCCACTTAGACGTCCATATTCCAATTTCCTAAGGTCTGCCTGCAATTTTTCACAATCTGCATGCATTTTAACAACTTTGAACAGTTTAGTGTCATCTGCAAATGTAATCACCTTACACACCTTTACAATTTTCAGATCATTTATAAATAAGTTAAATAGCATCGATCCCAGTACAGACCCCTGCGGCACTCCACTGTTTACTCTCCTCCATTGAGATAAATGACCATTTAACCCTACCCTCTGTTTTCTATCCAATAACCAATTCCTAATACACAACTGAACTTTGCCACCTATCCCATGATGCTTTAATATTCTCAGGAGCCTCTCATGAGGAACTTTGTCAAAAGCTTTCTGAAAATCTAGATACACTACACCAACCGACTCACCTTTTTTTTTTATCTTTATTCATTTTTAAAACTCACAATAAGTGTAACATAAAATGCAATCATTTTATATTTTAACATCATTTAATATATCATCAAATTCTAACTCTCATCAAATATCCCCCCTCTCATATATCCAATAATTATTCTTAAGCAAAAGAAATAATAAAATATTCCCACCCACCCTGGGTGGGAATATGCAGTAATTTCAATCTTTACAGTATCTTGTTAATGGCTCCCAAATAACATGAAATTTCTTAAAATTCCCTTGCTGCATGGCAATTACCCTTTCCATTTTGAATAGACTCGCCTTTATCCATATATTTATTCACACCTTCAAAGAAGTCAAGCAAATTGGTGAACCCATGCTGACTCTGTCTCATTAAATCATGTTTGTCTACATGTTCCATAATTATATTTTTTATAATTGTTTCCACCATTTTGCCCAGTACTGAAGTCAGGCATACTGGTCTGTAATTTCCCCGATCTTCCCTGGAACCCTTTTTAAAAATTGGCGTAATATTGGTCACCCTCCAATTTTCAGGTACTACAGACGATTTTAGCAACAGGTTACAGATCACTAACAGCAGGTCAGCAATTTCATGTTTGAGTTATTTTAGTACCCTGGGATGTATATCATCTGGTCCAGGTGATTTATCACTTTTCCTATGCTCCTGTCCCATGCAGAGCCAAGATCAAAAAATGGTTGCTGTGAGTTCCCGTGATAATCTTGCGAGACTGCAGGAACTCACGGCAAACTATGTGGTTCCTAAGTCAAAAACAAGCATCTCTCTCAAAACATGTCTATACCACACTCACATTTAGGTGGACGCTTTGGACAAGACACCTAAATTTTAGAGAATCACATTTACCGTTAGATGCCTGTCAGTTAAATCCACTTAACATCAATTACGAGGTGTTATGTATCAGCATTGATTAAGACTACTAATCGATTAAGTTAGGTGCCTTCCTTGGCTAGACATGCTGATGTAGGCGAGTAACTACAGGCAACTTCATAGAGTTTGCCCCTAAATGTAATGTTTCAATAGTATTCTTCAAGAATACTCCACACCAAACCAGGTGCTCCTGAATGAGTGTTGGCTCCCACCCCCCTCTCCCCCCAATCTTAGTTTCAAAGCTGCTTTATCTCTTTTTAAAATGTTAGCGCCAGCAGACTGGTTCCATCCCAGTTAAGGTGGAGTCCATCTTTTCAGAATAGGCTCCCCCTTTCTCAGAATATTGCTCAGTGCCTACAAATCTAAATCCCTCATCCCTGCACCATCATCTCAGCCACACATTGAGACTTCGGAGCTCTGCCTGCCTCTTGGGTCCTGACTATGGAATGGGGAGCATTTTCAAAAATGCTATCTTGGAGGATCTGGATTTCAGCTTTCTATCTAGGAGCCTAAATTTGGCTTCTAGAACCTCTCTTCCCCCATTTTTCTATGCAATTGGTACCTACGTGTATCAAGACAGCTGGTTCCTCCACAGCACTATCTAAAATCCTATAGGTGATGAGTCGAATTTCAATGTGAACAACACTGGATGTGGGATGGAAAGGAGATGAAAGAGGTTTCAGCCACTGGCTCCTAAGTTGTGGGGTTGGCGCCTAGATTCAATGAAAATGTATCGAGGCCTGCAAAAGAACAAGCATTCATATAACATAGACATGATTTTGATGATGCCAGTATAATAAAAATGAAATGTCATAATAGGCAGCTGGGGGATGAAGAGTAAGTGCAGTTGAGATATCTAGACATACATGATGGGTAGCAGAAAGACTTTGGGATAAATAAAAGAATGGCTAAATTGATAGGAAATTTTATATATACAATTCACATAAAATATCACTACTATATTGGTGTGATTGTTTATCATCTCTAAATCCATACACAGGACCGCTGAAAAGTTGTCAGCCTAGCCAACAAGAGAATGGAATGATATGGAGTTATGAAACTTACAAGTTATTCCACACTTTTCTTAACACTTTTCATTTAAATGATATGAAATGAAATGAAAAATGTCAAGTGTGGAATAACTTGTAAGTTTCATGGCTCCACATCATTCTCGTCTTGGTTGGGCTGAGAACTTTTCAGCGGACCCTCGTATTGTGATGTCATAATGCCTCATTCCAATGGTGCCCAAGAGCCAGCTTCATTGGTGATGTCACAATGGCTTGGTTTCCCTATACTTCTGCCTATTTGCTAGATTCATTTGCCTCATTGAAATGAAAAGTGTGGAATAACTTGTAAGTTTCGTGGCTCCACATCATTCTCTTCTTGGTTGGGCTGAGAACTTTTCAGCGGACCTCGTATTATGATGTCATAATGCCTCATTCCAACGGTGCCCAAGAGCCAGCTTCATTGGTGATGTCACAATGGCTTGGTTTCCCTATACTTCTGCCTATTTGCTAGATTCATTTGCCTCATTGAAATGAAAAGTGTGGAATAACTTGTAAGTTTCGTGGCTCCACATCATTCTCTTCTTGGTTGGGCTGAGAACTTTTCAGCGGCCCCGCGTATTGTCTCCTCCGTGCTCAAGATGCAAATATGACTAATATCTGCCGTGTTCTGTCTGAATTTCCAGTGTTCCTTTTACCGTTCAGTGAGTTTCTTTTCCTTTGATAGAAATGTGGCGTTAATCTTTATAGATAGGCTGTTACAGAGGTTTTGTATTGTGCTGCAGCGAACTATACTGTCTGTTAGGGCTGTGGTGCTAGTAAATATTTCAGCGGGTTGTCACGAAGATATAAAAATTTAGCATGAAGAATTATCAGACAAGCTCTGCAGGTCATAGTGATTAAGAAATATGAATTCCCATCTCGCATGGCTACATAAAGCCCTTCATACATTATAACTGTTCTTTCTAGGGCCAGTTTTTTTGCAGGGTGGAAGTCAATGATTTGTCTTCCACAAGACAGCTCAAAGGAAATTGAAAATTAAAAGGCTAGTTTCAGTAATTGAAGGTCTATTTCCTATGTGAATAACTGAGTCCCCTTCTTGCTTGGAACAGACTTTCAGAGTTGGTACGTCAAGCTCTGTCTCTGGCCGTATTCAAATCTAGGCTAAAAGCGCACCTTTATGAGGCTGTTTTTAATTCTTAACTCCTTTTTTTAATTTTTAACTCCTGCTGAATACCCATGTCTGTTTTATCATTTCCACTCTAACTAATTCCCTAAGCCCTTATTTATCCTGTTTCTCTCAGATTACCGTATTTTCACGCATATAACGCGCGTGTTATACACGATTTTACGTGCGTGTTATCCCCTTTTTTTTTTTACATAGTTGCCCCCCGACGTCCGATTCCCCCCCCCCCCACAGGACCGCTCGCACCCGCACCCCGAAGGACCGCTCGCACCCCCACAGCCTCCCCACCCCCCCATCATGTAGAAGTTTCCTACCGTCGTCCTGCTGCTTCCTCTGTCGGCGGTCCTGCCCCTTCTCTTAGCCCTGCGTCTACGCTGCTTCCTCTTCCGGCGGTCCCGCCCTTTCGAAGAGGAAGCAGCGTAGACGCAGGGCTAAGAGAAGGGGCAGGACCGCCGGCAGAGGAAGCAGCAGGATGACGGTAGGAAACTTCTACATGATGGGGGGGTGGGGAGGCTGTGGAGGTGCGAGCGGTCCTTCGGGGTGGGGGTGCGGGTGCGTGTTCCAGCGCAAACGGTCCTTCGGGGTGCGGGTGCGAGCAGTCCTGCGGGGGGGGGGGGGGAATCGGACATCGGGGGGGGCATCAGGCTTTCAGGGTGGGGACAGGACTTCAAGGGGGAGAGGAGAGTCGGGGCGGGCTAAAGGAGAGTGGGCTGGCCATAGGAGAGTCGGGGCGGGCTAAAGGAGAGTCGGGGCAGGTGAAAGGAGAGTCGGGCAGCGACGGGAGAGTCGGGGCAGCATGCGCGGTATACAGGTGTGCGCGGTATATAAAAATTTATTTACATAAATTACAGTTCCCCGCATGCTATACCCGTGTGCGCGGTATATGAGTGAAAATACGGTATAAGCTCTGTTGAGCAGGGACTATATATTTAGCGCTCCTTTTACTAAGCTGCATTAGGGCATTAACGCACGGAATAGCGCGCGCTGAATTGCCGCGCATGCTAGACTTTAAAGCCAGCATTGATCTGGCATTAGTTCTAGCCGCGTAGCGCATGGTGTAGCACGCGGTAATATCCTGCATGCGCTAAAAACACTAGCGCACCTTAGTAAAAAGAGCCCTTAATGTAGAGCACTGTGTACATCTAGCAGTGCTAAAAAAAGATTATAATAATAACTTTAATAACTTTATTCTTCTATACCGCCACAGTCAAATGACTTCTAGGTGGTTCACATCGAAGAAGGCTGGACAATCAGCGAATTACAGAATGCAAGAAGTGAGGGTACAACTTATTACATAAGAAATAGATAAAAAGGAAAATATGAATCTTAAGTGTGTAGTATAGATCTCATGTATGCAATCCGAGGAATAAAGTTGGGCAATCTGCGAATTTTAGGATAGAGCTGGACAATAAGGCGAATTGCAGGATGAAGTGAATTACAGAGTAAAGCGAGTTACAGAATAAGGCGGATTTCAGAATAAAGCAAATTACTGGATAAGCGAATTACAGAATAAAACTGGACAGTCAACGAATTGCAGGATGCAAGTAGTGAGGGTACAACTTATTAACAAGAAGTAGTTGAAAGGGAAAATGAATCTTAAGTATGTATTTTAGGACTCATGGATGCAACCAAGGGATAATAGTAATAGTAGTAGTAGCAGCAGCATATAGCCATTTGCAAAAAATTACCGCGTAAGCACTTACCATCACCTACTTTGTAAGCAGTAAGGATTCCTTCATTATTCATGTGCTAACAAGTTTCAAGTTTAATTAATTTTAATATACCGACCATCGATGTGCACCTGGACATTTTACAATGCTAAAAATGAAAGGTTAAAATAAATTTTTGTAGGGGGGAGGAAATGTGAACATTAAATAGACAAATTACAAATACGAACATGAGCTTGAGGGGAAAGGGGTAGGGGAAAGTTAATAATTACATCATTAAAAACAAATTAATTAAAGGGAAAGGGGGAGGATAAAACACCAGGAATGGGGTTCGCTTCTTAAAAGCGGTTCGCATTTATTTTACAGACTGTTGGTAAGGAAATATTTAGACGCTATGGTATGTGGTTGACCCTGGGGGTATGAGCCGCCTGGGCCAATCAGGCCCTAAGACCAGCCATTCAATGCATGGCTGGCCTGCCGGACAGACGGGCTTGGCACCCGTCCGTCCGGCCAATGATTTAAAGGTACGGTGGGGATTGGAGGTGGGGGGATCGAGGGGTCATTGGAGGAAGGGGGGTGCATGGAGGGCAGGAGGGCCTGGGATCCCTCCTGCCCGTATCTTAGTGGGGGTGGAGGGTAGGGGGTGTTGCCGGGCCAGGAGGGCATGGGCTCCCTCCTGGCCCCATCGTAATTGGAGGGGGGGAGGGAGTCGCCGGAGCAAGAGAGCTTGGGCTCCCTCTTGCCCCGATCTTCATCAGGGGTTCGCGGAGTCACCGGGGCAAGAGGGCTTGGGCTCCCTCTTACCCCGATCTATTCGTGGGTTGGGGAGTCACCGGGCCAAGAGGTCTTGGGCTCCCTCTTGCCCCGATCTTAGTCAGGGGTTTGGGGTGCCGCATGGCAGGAGGGCTTAGGCTCTCTCCTGCCCGGATCATTGTAGAGGGGGGGTGGATTCTGTTGTTTTTGATAGACACCGTTTACAGAATCCAGCTTTTAGGCGAAGGACTAGCTCCTCCTTCGCCTAAAAGCCCTTGTTTTGGGCATTTGGGACTTAGCCTTTTTTGGGGTTCATTATATGTAGTAAGTGTGGACGTAGTGGTGGTCTGGGCGTTTAAACAGTTGAACGTAGAGGCAGGCCATATTTTTTTTTAAAAACCTTCTTTTGAGCAACTAAAACATCAATTCTCTCTAACTGACAACCAACATTTCAATGGATACAATTAATTCATTGCTTGTCCACATTTCTGCGTAAGACACAATTGTCATCAGCAGCTCCAAGTGTGCTGGCAAAAGTGTTGAAATTTCATGGGAATGCTGGCTGTGCATCAAAATGGTACAAATGGTTACAATCAGAACAATTTCAACATCCTAAAGGCACAGAACACATGTGGGAATTTGACTTACATACTTCACAGGACACCCTTATATGGACACAAGTGTGGCTTTCGTTGTTGCACATCCCTTGCTCATCCCTGGAGAAGCGAAGACTTAGAGGAGACATGATAGAAACCTTCAAGATCCTGAAGGGCATAGAAAAAGTAGACAGGGACAGATTTTTCAAATTAAGGGGCGCCACAAGTACAAGGGGGCACTCGGAGAAATTGAAAGGGGACAGGTTTAGAACAAACGCTAGGAAGTTCTTTTTCACTCAGAGGGTGGTGGATACGTGGAACGCGCTTCCAGAGGCTGTTGTAGACAAGAAAACATTAAATGGTTTCAAAGAAGGTTTGGATAGATTCCTAGAAGAAAAAGGGATTGAGGGGTATAGATAGGTATAGACCATTGCTCAGGAAATGGGCCTGATGGGCCGCCACGGGAGCGGACCGCTGAGCAGGATGGACCTAGGGTCTGCCTCAGCGGAGGCAACTTCTTATGTTCTTATGTTCTTATGTTCATTGAGACAATCAATATACTTTGTCCTTCATAGGGCAATCTGGACTCCGCATAAAGTAGCTCACTTTAAATCTTCAGAATCTGGAGCTTGCTGGTCGTGCAATGCAGAAAGAGGAACTTTTTTACATCAATTGTACCACTGTACAGTGATATGTCCCTTTTGGCACTCCGTATGGAAATTTATCCAAAAATTGTTTGATGTCATTGAACCTCTTACTCCTGCTATCGTTATCCTTGGTAGCAACTGCTTGCTAACATCTCTTTCGGATGGAAAATCCAAACTGTTTAACTTATTAATGCAACTAGCAATAAAACTAGTCTTGCAATACTGGAAGAATACCTCTGTGGTGTCTTACAATATGTGGTGGAATATAATTTGCACTACAGCTAGATATGAGAGGGCTGCAGCTCTCAAGAATAGATCTCTTGCCTCCTTTACCCGCATCTGGAAGCCTTTGTTGGACATTTCATTTCCACCCTACAGTTCTTGAATAGGGTTGTTCTATCATAAGTCCTACTTTGTCAATTAGTAGGTTTTTCTACTTTCTTTCCTTTATTTGATCATTGACATGCCATTTTCAATTGTTACTGTACTGTCCCTATTATAGTACTTGCACTTCCATTCTCCCTTTGTTCACTGTTTCCTTGATGTACTTAGTAATCGTTCATTGATTCTTTTACATTTTGAACCTTACTTAAAACAATTAAAATTATTGACCTTAAAAAAAAAACCCCTCCTTTTGGACGTTTTTATTGATAATGGACATTTTCCCTGCTTCTACTTTCAACATTTAAGGCCTTAGGCCAAAAGGGGACTTAGACGTGTTTTTTTTTAATTTTTTTATTATGCCCCTCTAAGGATATACAGTCCTGGGCTTGGAGATTTAATCTCTACTGCTGTAGCTCTGGAGAATTCCTCCCATATACAGTAAATTCAGATCCTGTATTTTCAGGCCGTGCAGGTTTCCAGTTTACATTGCTGACTTTTGGCAGACTGGGTGGGAGGATGGAGGAAGACATGACCGTATCCCCTCCCCCCCCAACTCCTTTTACAAAGCCACACTAGCGGCTGCAATGTGTCAAAGGCCCCAAAGCCCTTTAATTCCCCTTGGGCGTCGGGGCAGTTACCACAGCAGCCTGTGCTAAATGGCTTTGTAAAAGAGGCCCAAAATAAATATGACAAATATATGTAGTTTTAGTTTTAATAAACAGAACAATATCACTTGTCACTTATTACTCAATAAGGGCTGATTTACTAACTTTTTCTCCCTCTATAAATATAAAACGAGAAGAAAACTCTTTAGTAAATCAGATCCAGTCAATTCTAAAATCAATCATTTTCATAATTGAATAGGGGAGGGGGATGTTATTTTATAATATGTGGATTAATTGTAAGTTTTCAAGTGTATTTGAAAGTTTAATTAATAATTGTATATATTGTACTTGATTTATGATTTGGAAATGAATAAAGATTAAAAAAAAAAAATTCATACGTAATATTATTCTTAATTACTTGTTTCATGATTTGAATTGTGCATACCAGATGTCATAGTGCTGCTCAGAGACACCTAGAGAGTAATTGTATAACAGGGTACCTAGACTGTGAAATTTCACACGTCTTGATTTGTATTAAAAAATAAAAAAAGACATCTGTATCCCTAGGCAATTTTATAAGTGGCTCTTTGTATGTATAAATGATATTTTACACATATAAATATCTTGCAAAATTAATGGTCCCTACTATCTCTTTCAGCCTCCAGGGCACCATTTCTCAAAAACGTGACTCCTTCAACCTCTCGCCAACTGTAAAAATAAATAAATAAAATAAAAGTAGCTTTTATTCTTTCCAACCCAATAGAAATTGAAAATTATTATGCAAACAGAGTCAAGAAATGTATGTCTGGGGGCAAAATAACTCTTGGAAATTTTAATGAAATAGTAAGAAACTTGGCATGGGGGAAAACCAATGAAAAGAATATCAAGTTTCAATATTAGTTAGATTGTTCTGGGACTTCCAGAGGAAAAAAACCCTCCTGTCTTAAAAACAGGCCAGTGTATTTCAGTCAGAGAAGGAGTTGCAGCTTCTGTAACATGGAAACTTACATACAGTGAAAAATAGCACTTGAGGAGTTTTTCAGAGTAGGACAGCAGTAAGAGTAGTCTTTGGAAATGGGACAGTTTTTGGGTTGGTGAAGCAGTTGAAGGTAGAGGCCAACCATGTGTTTTCAGAGGAAGCCTAAAATTTGTCCCCCTCCCTCTACTTCCCCCAAATAGGAGTTGCCCTTCCTTCTGGGCCCCTCCCCCAAGTGCTTCCCTCCAACCCCTAGGCTGGCGAGCCTAGTTTTCACTTCCTGGTGCTCTAGAGCAATGATCCCCAACCCTGTCCTGGAGGACCATCAGTCCTGTCAGGTTTTTGGGATAACCCTAATGAATATGCATGAGAAAGATTTGCATATAACGGAGGTGACTGGCATGCAAACCTGCCCAATGCATATTCATTAGGGCTATCCCAAAAACCCGACTGGCCTAGTGGTCCTCCAGGACAGGGTTGGGGACCACTGCTCTAGAGGTGTACTTGGAGCAGCAGCGCTCCCCAATTAATCCTGCCTGTTCCAGCTCAGCTCTCAAAATGGCTGCTGTGGCTGAGGCATTGCTTCTGTCCTGACTAAACCATTAAACCAACAGAAACTGTAAGGTCATCCTGGGGGGAGAAGAGGGCTATTCTTTTTATTCTATTTTTTTGTACTTCAATTGCAAGTTATACAGTATTGATCTTGCACGATAGTTTATATGATAAATAGAATGCTCCAATAAATGTTTTTGATACAAACTTTTAGCAGGAATTTAAGTCTGTAAATTGGGATAAGCTCCTTACCAATGAGCTTCTCTGTGGAGATATGATGTTTGCTGTCACTCCAACGGCCTCTTTTACAAAGCCGCGTGGCAACAGCCCCGAAGCCCTTTAAATCTCTATGGGCTTCGGGGCCATTAGCGCAGCGCAGCCGCTACCACGGCTTTGTAAAAGAGGCCACAAGTGTGGCACAGTGCCAGCCACTGTAAAAGCATTCTGGCTTTTAGTTTCATGAAAAGGATTGTGGATTTGGTATAACCAAAGCAGTTTATATTTATTATATACAAGTTTGCATTTGTTATATGCAGGCTATTTTGCTTGGAGGTGAAATACGGTCTTTCATTATTTAAATTATTATATTCTGGCCTGAATACTGTGGATTTAGCAAGAGGAATGCAAACTGCAAGCTCTGACAATCCCCAGTGACCCTCACTGGTTCACGTTCACACCACCAAACTTGAGTTTTTTGGTTTTAGCTTTGGCTAAACCCAGGTGATGAGTTTTGGCTGCAATTTCAAATTTAGCTTAAAGCTTTCAGATGGTTTTGGTGGCAGTTTCAGTTTTGACTGAAACTGAAAAAAGCCATTTTAGTTTGCCTCTAGTCAAGGGGATTAGTTTTGAGGGTTATTTACTCTCCTAATTCCTCAAAACTAGACTATGCAACTGTGTGACCCCATCAAAATGACCCCAACCCCCAAAACTACCCATACCTGCAACTGTCTCACAACCCTGCAAACTAACCCCCTACATCTACCCCAGTATCCTGTGAACTACCGGTACTTCCAGCAGCAAAACAAACACTACAACTGCCTTATCATCTGGCAAACTGTCCCAGCCTAAAAAAAACCTATCCTGTCGTATCTCCTGCAAACATCTCAACCTCCCAAAAACTATTCCACCTAGCAACTGGCTCACCACAAATTGTTTCATTCCCAAATCCACCCCTTTTTTCTGCAAATTAAGAACATAAGAATAGCCTCACTGGGTCAGACCAATGGTCCATTAAGCCCAGTAGCCCGTTCCAACGGTGGCCAATCCAGCTCACCAGTACCTGGCCAAAACCCAAGGTGTAGCAATATTCCATGCTACCAATACAGGGCAAGCAGTGGCTTCCCCTGTTTCTTTCTCAATAACAGACTATGGGCTTTTCCTCCAGGAACTTGTCCAAACCTTTCTTAACACCAGCTACGCTATCTGCACTTACCACATCCTCTGGCAATGCGTTCCAGAGTTTAACAATTCTCTGAGTGAAAAACATTTTTCTCCAATTGGTTTTAAAAGTAACTTTGAGTGTCCCCCTAGTCTTTGTGATTTTTGACGGAGTGAAAAAAATTGATCCACTTGTACCCGTTCTACTCCACTCAGGATTTTGTAGACTTCAATCATATCTCCCCTCAGCCATCTCTTTTCCTAGCTGAAGAGCCCTAACTGTTTTAGTCTTTCCTCATACGAGAGAAGTTCCATTCCCCTTTACCATCTTGGTCGCTCTGCTTTGAACCTTTTCTAGCGCCACTATATCTTTCTTGAGATAAGGAAACCAGAATTGAATGCAATACTCCAGATGAGGTCACACCATGTAGCGATACAAGGGCATTATAGCATTCTTAGTCTTGTTAATCATCCCTTTTTTTAATAATTCTTAGCATCCTATTTGCTTTTTTTGGCCACCACCACACATTGTATGGAAGATTTAATCGTATTGTCTATGATGATACCCAGATCCTTTTCTTGGGCGCTAATCCCCAAGGTGGACCCTAGCAGCCAGTAACTGATTCAGGTTATTCTTCCCAATGTGTATCACTTTACATTTGTCCACATTAAATTTCATCTGCCATTTGGACGCCCATCTTCCAATTTCCTATGGTCCACCTGCAATTTTTCACAATCCGCATGCGTTTTAACAACTTTGAACAGTTTAGTGTCATCTGCAAATTTAATCACCTCACTCATCGTTCCAATTTCCAGATCATTTATAAATAAGTTAAATAGCACCGGTCCCAGTACAGACCCCTGTGACACTCCACTATTTACGCTCCTCCATTGAGAAAAATGACCATTTAATCCTACCTTCTGTTTTCTATCTGATAACCAATTCCTAATCCACATCTAAACTTTACCCCTTATCCCATGACACTTTAATTTTCTCAGGAGCCTCTCATGAAGAACTTTATCAAAAGCTTTCTGAAAATCTAGATATACTATATGAACCGGCTCACCTTTATCCACATGTTTATTCACACCTTCAAAGAAGTCAAGCTAATTGGTGAGGCAAGATCTCCCTCGGCTGAACCCATGTTGACTCCATCTCATTAAATCATGTTGGTCTACATGCTCCACAATTTTATTTTTTATAATCGTTTCTACCATTTTGCCCGGCACCGAAGTGAGGCTTACTGGTCTGTAATTTCCCGGATCTCACCTGAAGCCCTTTTAAAAAATTGGCATAACATTGGCCACCCTCCAATCTTCAGGTATTACAGACGATTTTAACAAGAGGTTACAGATCACTAACAGCAGGTCAGCAATTTCATTTTTGAGTTCTTTTAATACCCTGGGATGTATACCATCCGGTCCTGGGGATTTATCACTTTTTAACTTGTCAGTTTGGCTCAGTACATCTTCCAGATTCACCGAGATTTCTTTCAGTTCCTCCAAATCATCACCCTTGAAAACCATTTCCGGTTCAGGTAGATCTCTTACATCTTCTTCTTCCATAAGGACCAATGCAAAGAATTCATTCAGTCTTTCCGCTATAGCCTTATCCTTCCTGAGCACCCCTTTCGCTCCTTGATTATCCAACGGTCCCATAGATTCCCTCACAGGTTTTCTGCTTCTGATGTACCTACAAAAATTGCTATGAGTTTTTACCTCTTTTGCAAGTTTCTCTTCATGTTCTTTCTTAGCTGTCTTTATCAGTTCTTTGCATCTAACTTGCCAGTGCTTGTTTCTTCTTATTGCTCACACCTTCCCAAAACTACCTAGTTATAACTGCCCCATGACCCCACAAATCGTTCTACCCCCAAAGCTACTCCCTTTCAACTGCCCTATGAACCTGCAAACTGTCCCATGCTGAAAAACTACCCCAACCTAAATAAAACTACCCCTGCAATTGTCACACCTAAAATACAGATTCCGCCTACAAAAACCACCTTCCATAACTGTGCCAGCACACACACATGCAAAAGGATTGGAAATAATTCTATGAATCATGCTCTACGTGTATTGCAAGTTATATAAAACTAAACAACATGGGCTACTTCATTTCCACAGAAATATTTTCCTGCAGGAGCATGATAAGAACATAACCAAAATATATGTAGATATATATTAAATGGCATGTCTCAAGAAAAGCTAGTGTTTTATGACAAAACTGGTTGGCACATTACCTTCATTATGGTTTTTTTTTAAATTCCAGAAAATATTGGAAAATGAAAATGTAAAAGCATGAATCTTTTCCAACTTTTCTGTCATTTAAAGCTACATTGATCACATTTCCTCCTTTCTCCCATTCCCCTCCCCCGTAGTGTTTCTAAAGAATTGGATAACATTCATCCTGGATTATTGCAATATCATTTATGTCAGTATTAGAGCAGCTAACCTTAAACAGTTTCAGTCAGCCCATAACACTGTAGTGAAGGTTTTGTCTAATGTTCAACAATTTGAACATGTAATACTTCGTATAGGAAATAATTGGTTTCCTGTTTCTTGCCGCATCCAAATCAGAAATCTATCCCTGGCTCGAAAGACTTTTTATTCTGGTCTCCTATCACATCTTTCTGTACTTCTTATTGGATATGTTCCTGCTGACTCTCTTTGCTCCCTGTGGAGAACTTTCCATTGGTATCCCATGCTCACCTCGACTCAACGAGGTACTCATCTTTCTCTTTACTTGCCCCTCAGCTGAGAAATTCTTTCCCAGTTCTTGTCCAAAAGGAAACATCATTTAGTAAGTTTAAATCACATCTTAAAATATGTATTTACATTGTTTTTCAATTTTGACCATACCATGATACTCTTGTGTTCAAGACTGGTGGGGGAACTGGGCAGATGCACCATTGACCAAGTGACTTGTGTGGTCCTTTTTAGACTGTTATTGTAGTCTTCTTTTCCATCCTGTTTAATGTGGGATTCCTTTCTCTTTTCTATTACTTTTATGACTTTTGAATTTGAACCACCTTGCTGCAGCAGTCAAGAGGTGTTATATCAAATACAGTTAAACATAAATTCAGTGTTTGACACTTCTTTGATTTGATTACTAAACCTCAATGCCTGTTTTGTTTTGTATTCATCTAATATTCTTCGAGGTTAGTAATTGTTAATAATTATTTCTTTCTATCTCATCGGACTTCAGCGGTACCACTAGGACCAAGTTTACAACCACTAAGGGCTCCTTTTACAAAGGCGTGCTAAAATGCCACACGCGCTAGCCGCTACCGCCTCCTTTTAAGCAGGCTGTAATTTTTCGGCTTGCGCTAATCCTGTGCGTGCGCTAAAAACGTTAGCGCACCTTTGTAAAAGGAGCCCTAAGTAATTGGCACCAAGTTTACAGCCATTAAGTAATCGGCATTAACTTCATCAGTCCATTTTCAAATCTTTTTGATAACTCAATCTCTTAGTATAAATTTCATTTGAAACTATGAAATATTAACTTATCTTTTGAATAAATTGGGGTTAATTATTCACTTAGCCAGGGGATAACTGAGATTGAGTTATCAAAGAGATTTGAAAATGGACTGATGAAGTTAATGCCAATTACTTAATGGCTGTAAACTTGACCCTAAGTGGAACCGAGAAGTCCAATGAAATACAGAAGAAAGAATAATTATTACTAGCCTCAAAGAATATTGGATGAATATAGTGTAGTTTTGAGGTTATAATTAGTGCTGCTTGGTGATAGTGTTATATTTTGTATGCATGATTGCAAACTGCTGAGAAAAGGTATTTCCCTGGGTAAGTAGTATATTAAATGCTTTGAAATAAATAAAATACAAATGTATATAGCAGTGGTTCCCAAACTGTGAGTCAAGACTCCAAAAGAGGTCATCTCATCAGTGGATGGGGATCACAGAAACAGGGTTCTGTTCCTTCCTCAGGACCTCCACCATACCTTATGCCTAGTAGTGACAGGCCGCACATGGCCTGTGAATCATTGAACATTTACAGGTCTTCTGCCTCGTCTTCCTCGGTGGGTTTCCTGTTATACTGAAAGCCCACTGACATATAAAACCATGAAAATTCAATTTAAAAAGTACAATGATAAAAAATACTGTGATAAAAATCCAACCATACCCTACACGGTCCGTGTTTCGGCGAACACGCCTTCCTCAGGGATCCAATGGTTTGCAATCTCACATATAAAGAATTGGACTGAAAACAGTCTTGTCTTTAAACATGTGAGCATTTTTTTGCTACTTCAGCTTGTCTGCGGTGTTCTTTGCTCACATGTTTAAAGACAATAAACTGTTTTCAGTCCAATTCTTTATATGTGAGGTTGCAAACCATTGGACCCCTGAGGAAGGCGTGTTCGCCGAAACACGGACCGTGTAGGGTACGGTTGGATTTTTATCACAGTATTTTTTATCATTGTACTTTTTTAATTGAATTGTCATGGTTTTATATGTCAGTGTTTAATAAATTATCTCCAGAACATCTGTATCCACAGTTTTTGTTTTCATCAATGGATTGTTTTCATTGTGGATCATTGGGTCTCCCCATTTTTCTTTGTTGTACTGAAAGCCCATGCAGGTACAGGGAGGTCTGTGAGCGCACACTGATCCCCAGAACCCTGTGTTGACTGCTGCTACTGTTGGTGGGCATGGGAGTGGAGGTCTCCTATTTTGCTTTCATCATCATCTGGAGGTTAACTGTATTTAAGTGTCACAAGGGGATCTTACTTGATAAATGTTTGGGTAGGACTGATATAAGGAAAGTCCACATGGAAAACAATTTAAATACATATATTGTAATATGTGTAACCAATCTGATAGGTTCAGTGGGAATTCTGAATGTCAATATACAGGAGATCTGGTCTGATTCCCAGACTTAACCTCTTCACCTCAGGTTGACCAGGGGTGGAAATAGTATGGCAGCTGAGGGCAGTCACTGGGCTAGATAAATGGGGAAGGGAAAGCACCCCAGTTTCTACTGCAGCCCTAGTAAGTGCAGTTGCAAGCTTGCACACACTTATGGAAAGTGCTGGATTAAACAACAGTATGTAAAATTTGTTGAACGTTGACCTTTTTCATTTGTCTTTATTTTGTTCAGTCAGACTGCGACAGAGTCTTGTGGGGAAGTTTATAGTTTAAAATAAAAGGTGCCAGAAGGCATATTGGAGCATTTCCGTCTTTTATTTCTGATTCTATTATTGCACTTCTTGTTCAAGGGAGGGGTCAGGATGAGGTTAGAACATAATGGCATACATATGACAGAGAGCAGCAGTAGACAGGCTGTTTATAGGCTAAATCCTGTTTCTTAATAGCCACATGTATTTCCATATTTCCTGTCCTGTCAAGAATGATTTAATCTTACCTGGTAAAAACCTCAGATTAGAGGCAGTTCAATCTATCTGTTTCAGACAGTCCCCGAGTTGGATATTATCCTAGTGGAGTGCTGTCTTCACTTAAAAAGGAAATAACAATTATAAATTAAGGACCTGATATTCAGCCTGTGGCATTCAGCAGTTTCTATGCTGGCTGAATTAAGCCCAGTTATTCAATGCCATGCCATGTCGACTTCTGGCATTAATTATCCAGGTAAGTGCGGTCACCCAATAGTTAATCAGGTACCAACTGATATTCAGGCCTGTGCCCGGTTAGCTCAGCAGATAAATTTAGGCAGGGCCAGAGTTAGGGAAAGCAAACAAGGCAATTGCCCTGGACCCCATAGCCCCTTGTAGGCCGGTATGCCTTCCCCTTTCTTTCAGCGCCAGTCCAACATCGCTCTCACCGTCTCGCCGACAAACTGACTGTGACAGTGATTCTAAAGCGCAGCCCCCCTCCTTGCTTTCCTTCAGCTATAGTCCACCCAAGAGGAAACAGGAACTTATGTCATTGGGGGTGGACTGTGGAAAAATGAAAGCATGAAGGGGGCTGCAGGCGATGCTTCAGAATTGCTGTCGCAGTCAGTTTGTCAACGAGGAAGGTGAGGGTAACGTTGGACTAATGCTGAAAGATGGGGAAAGGCATGCAGACCTGAGGAAATCCTCTTCTTCCCCGATAAAGGAAGGTCATCTTGGGTGGGAGGAGGAAGGATACTGCCAGATGAGATGATGGTGGGGTGAGGGAAAGAAAGATAGATGATACATCATGGTGGGGCTTGGGAGGAAAGAGAGATGGGGGACAAGTGATGCTGGTGAGGAGGAGAAACTTGAAAGAGATGAATAGATGGAGGTGGAGGAGAGCGGTGAGAGAA
The DNA here is from genome assembly GCF_902459505.1 of Geotrypetes seraphini. NCBI lineage: Eukaryota > Metazoa > Chordata > Amphibia > Gymnophiona > Dermophiidae > Geotrypetes > Geotrypetes seraphini. The sequence continues at coordinate 184,640,095 of NC_047087.1, forward strand.
AGCAATGCTGCATACTGCTGACAGAAGGGCAATGTTAGAAGGGAAGAAAGAGAGATGACGAGAGAGACAAAGGAGCAATGAATGGGAAGAAGAAAGAGAGAGGCCATGTTGGATGATAAGAGGTGGGTCAGGCAGGATGGCAATGTTGGGTGGGAATGGAAATGTAAGAGAGAGGTGTAAGAGAGAGGAGATCCTGCATGGCTAGGAGGGGGGGAAGAGGAGATCCTTCAAGGATGGTGCAGGGGTTTAGAGAGGAGATCCTGGATGGTTAGTGGGGGGGAGGGGAGGAGATCATGGGTGGCTGGTGCAGAGGGTGAGAGGAGTTTAAAGAAGTGTTAGACTGGGGGTGGGGGAGGAGATGTGAGGGGAAGAACTTATGGGGCCCAGAAACAGAGGAGATTTAGAGAGATGATGGGCAATGGTCTGTAGGGAGAGAAGAAAAAAGGAGAGAAGTTGGACTCAGGGTGGTGTAGAGGGAGGGAAAAAGAGACATATGAAGGGACCTGACCTGTTCTTGTCCAGATCCAAAGGCCTCTACTTTATCCTCATCCTTCTCGATCTGTCTGCCGCCTTTGATACTGTTGATCATCACCTACTCCTTGATACGTTGTCCTTGTTGGGATTCCAGGGTTCTGCCCTCTCCTGGTTTTCTTCCTATCTCTCCCTTCGCACCTTCAATGTATGCAATGGTGGTTCCTCCTCCATAGCTTTCCCTCTATCAATTGGTGTACCTCAAGGCTCTGTCCTGGGACCACTCTTTTTCTCAATCTACACTTGCTCTCTTGGAGCACTGATCTCCTCCTACAGCCTCCAGTATCATCTCTAATCTGACAATTCCTAGATCTACCACTCTGCACTAAATATCTCTACTGAAACCCAGACCAAAGTTTCAGCCTGCCTGTCCGACATTGCCACTGGGATGTCCTGCCGCCAACTAAAATTGAATATGGCTAAAACAGAGTTGCTCATCTTCCCGCCTAAACCCACCTCTTCACTTCCCTCATTCTCCATCTCTGTGGACAACACTCTCATTCTTCCTGTTTTGTCTGCTCCTATTCTTGGAGTCATCTTTGACTCCTCCCTCTCCTTCACAATATATCTCTAAAACCTGCTGATCTTTCCTCTATATAATATTACCAAAATCCGACCCTTCCTCTCTGATCACACTACCAAAACACTTATACATGCCTTTATCACCTCGTGCTTATTATTCACAATGGCCATTATATCTGTAGCTGACACAGAGCCTGTGGGGTTTTTTCAGTTTCACTTTCAGGGGAAAGGGAGGGCAGCAGCGCAAACTGGGGGATTACGAACGGGTCATGTTTTAATCCCCAAGTGATCAACTGCTCAATTAGAGCAACTTTTATAACTTGGATGTGATTGAAACAGGTCTAGATAAAAATGTCCTTTTTAGACACGGGCATTTCTTCCCATTCGAAAATCCCTGTTGTATGTCCTACTGTTGGACCCTCCCTAGTCCCACCCTCTTTGCTATTTGGACAAACTGCAGTGTGAAACATTCAAATTCTAAATTCCTAAAAATCAAGATTTGGACATTTTCATAGCGGATGGTTATTTCCTAGGCATTTTAAGACACCCATCTGCTTTGATAATGAGCAACCACAGTGTTGTAGTTTTATCAGTATAAACTCAGAGTGTGAATTCAGACATGTTGCTTGAAGAACTTTGTGATTTTGATGTAAATATTCAGTGGGTTACTACTACTATTAATTATTTTTATAGCGCTACCAGATGGAAGCAACACTGCACAGAGTCACAAAGAATAAGAAAACAGTCCCTGCTCAAAAGAGCTTACAATCTAAACAGGCAAGACAGACAAACAGGATGCCATGGAAACAGTTAAGGAGAATAGTTAATCAGCAGGCTGGCAGAGGAATAGGGTTAAGGATTGAAGGCTATATCAGAAAGGTGGGCTAATTAAATGTTATGGTCTTGACAGTTTTCAAACTTAGCTTAAGCAACTGGGCATCAGCAGGGGATTTGAAAAAGTAGGTCTGAGGGTACTAGAAGAGGGTAAGAGGGCTTTGGGGGTGGGGGTAGGATATGTGCAGGGAAGAGGTAGGAAGGCTGCAGGGGATGTCATGGGAGCAGTGGCATAGTGAGGGTGGTTTGCACCCGGAGCGGTGACCCTGGCATGGCTGTGCTGTGCGCACCCACTCTCACTTGCCTCTTGGGCACCCCTACTTTTCCCCACTGTTTAAGCGCCCTCCTGCCTCCCACATACCTCTTGAAATGTTTACCGGTGCAAGCAGCATCTTCCACCCACTGCTCGTGCCGGCCTCGGCTCCCTTCTAATGTCATGTCCTGGTCCTGTGACCAGGAAGTCACGTCAGAAGGGAGCCAAGGCTGGCGCAAGCAGCAAGTGGAAGATGCTGATTACGCTGGCGAGCATTTAAAGAGGTACGTGGTGGGGTGGAGAGGAGGAGAGGCATAGGCGTCCCCTGCGAAGATGACACTTGGACGGTCCACCCCCCACCCCCACCCCACTTGCTATGCCACTGCATGGTAAGTCTTTAGGAGGGAGAATATTTGAGTGGGGCATCAGGAGGTAGGATATGTAATTGAGAGGTGTCTGTTGGGGGGCATCAGAACTATAAGCAACAGCTAATGTTTGGCTCCATCCAGTTGACCCAGTTTGGCCACTGTGGGAAGTAGGATGTTATGTTAGATAGACCATGACCCAGCATAGACCGTGTTGGATAGATATGACCCAGTATAACCCCACAGTGCTACCTAAGATGCTCCCTCCCTCCTTCTCACAAATCAGTGGCAAGGTGTTCAGCAGAATTCATATTTATCTAGGAATTTGGCAGAGGCAGCAATTGAACAGAATTATGGTGGCTCTTAGAACTAGGGTAAAACAACAAACTCATTTAACAAAAAGTACCTATTTAAGTGCTCACTGACTGGTAATGTAGAGGTTAAATGGTCTCCAACACTCTGAAAGTTTCCTTGGTGTTGAAGATGCTATTAGTGTTCTGTAACCTAACTCACCAGACTTTGCTCTTTAATAAAGATACGAGAGTTTCTACACCAGAAAATGCTGCTGAACTTATTGTTCTCACCCTTAGTTTATTTAATTCTATTTTATAGAGATGGCTCTTAGATGAGTCTAGTGCTACAAGGTGAAGGAGCAGCAGCAGCGAAAATCTGCTATTTTTTCATCTTATTAAATAACACCAATTAAGAAGATGAACATACTTCAGGTCGTGATGTCCCCTCTTAAACAGTAAAAGAGCATTTAGGGCAAATGAAAAATTTCACCAGTCTGGTTGATGAATGAAGAAGAGAAAGAATCAGCATACTGGTTGTGACAATACCTAATACAAGGGGCCGCTGAAGAGTTCTCAGCCCAACCAAGATGAGAATAATGTGGAGCCATGAAACCAAGTTATTCCACAAGTGTAATGTAAGTTTCATGGCTCCACATCATTCTCTCCTTGGTTGGACTGAGAACTTTTCAGCGGCCCCTCATAATCATTGAATTTCTCACCACAACAACTTTGAAAGTAATTTGCTATGAATGTAAATAGAATATATAACTGTTGCTAACCCCCTTTTCTCTTTCCTATTCTTTTCAGGGTCAGCCTGGAACTAGAGGATTTCCTGGATTTCCGGTGAGTCATTAATATATGCACGATAAGGGATATAGGGGGGAAGTCTTTTCCAAATCCTACAATTGATTTCCTCTCTTATATTGATCAGTTGCTTCATAAGTTGAAACTTTCAGATACCAGTGGAACCCAGAAATAAATTAATCCATGTAGTCTGAGGATACAGTACACACAAAAAAGGATAATTTGATTAATAGAAAATTGAAACGTTTAACCAGTAACGCTGTTATCAGTTTTTCAACCTTTGTAACCTAGAAACTAAGAGGGGCATAATCGAAAGGAACGTCTAAGTCCGTTTTCGTCTAATTCATGTCGTAGCCAGACTTTCTCCCCGTGAACAAAACTATCACACCTTACCCTGAATTTCTTTTTCACATTAGGTATTCTATAATCTTTTTCTGTTAAAAATTTCCTCCTCACAATTGTATCCAGCTACTCGCTGGTGTCAGATCATTCTCAATGTAATATGTAAAATAGTTAATTCTTATACTGCAACCTATGTATAGTTTTTCTTCTAACCACCCTGCACCTTGTAATCACTGACCGCTCAGTGACCTCTTATCTATTTATATACTGTAACTCGCTGATTGTACAGCTATCTTCATTGTGAACTACCTAGAAGTCGCAAGACTATGGCGGTATAGAATAATAAAGTTATTATTATTATTATTATCCAAAATAAAAAAAACAGCGTAAAAGACACATTTTGGAAAAATATCTCCAAATTTTTTTTCGTTTTGAAAATCGTCTAAGTATACGTCCTGATCGTCTGATCGTCCAAGCCGCTAAATCCATCTTTATACCACATTTTCGTCCAACTTTTCATCTAAGTCAAAAACGCCTAGAACAAGCCCTGTTGGAGGTGGGAGGGGTCTGCAAAGTGATGGACTGAACACCCAGACATGGCACCTAAATAGTGGGGTATCTTACAGGGCACTGCTGTGAACTTCACAAAAAGGGTGCCATGTCATCATCTCACTGCAGCTCCCTTGTAGGTCATGGTGAGCATTCCAAACCACCTCCAGAATCCCAAAGATCCACTTATCTGCCCCCCCTCCCCCCAATACCCTTTATGGCTGCAGGAGCCACTTATATGCCAGTACAAAAGGGTTTTGGGGTGTATAAGGAAGTGCACATGTTTCAATATCAATGCAGTGATTACAGGGGCTTATGGGATGGGTCACTAACCCATCCCCAAAATGACTTAAGCCGCCTCTGTGCAGGTCAACTAGGCTTTCCTATACCAGGCTGCCAGGTGATGATGGTCTGGAGGCTGAATTTTAAAGGTGTGATTACAATTTTTATGGGGTTGGGGGGGGGGGTTGGTGATCACTGGGGTAGTGTGTGTGGGTCTGTAGTAGAGAATGACATGGTGACAAAATTCATCACCGTTCCCGTCCCCGCGGATAACCGCGGGAAACCATCTTCATGTCATTCTTTAAAGAGAGAGGGAAGAATCAGAGTATGAATGGCCACAACCATTGACCCGCAAACTTTGCTTTAAAGAATGCTGGTGTAGAAGGATTGAGGTTGAAATAGACACTAGAAAATGACATGGGATTATTTCCCGCGGTTATCCGCGGGGACGGGAACGGTGATGAATTTTGTCACCATGTCATTCTCTAGTTTGTAGCTTGTGTCTGCAATGCTTATCTGGTGACTATAGGTGAGTTTTTGTGACTTAGATCATGTTTTAAATGGTCTAAGTCACAACGTCCAAGTTCCGTCTATGCTGTGCTGTATAACTTTTGATTATACATGCAGTACGACTAAGTCTAAGCCTGCCCACGTCCCACCCAAATCCCGCCCTCGACACTCCTCCTGAAACGCCCCATTTAGCTATGGTCATTCAGTGACACTGTGAAAACCTAGGTCATTTTTAAATACGTCCAAAACCTATTTTTATTATCAGCACCTGGATGTTTTTGACTGATGATCGTCCAAGTGCCGTTAGGCCAGATTTTGGCCGTTTTTCTCTTTCGTTTATGAGCCCCTAAGAATATAACAGCAGGTAATCTGCATTTTTACTAAAATACTACATGATTTTAGCTTTACCCTTTTTTCTACCACTTAGGATCATCTGTGCTAACCCTCTTAATCTTGAACTCGGTTCATTGTTTTGCTCCCACTGCAAAACTGTTGCATAGCATCCTTTTTTTTTTAAATAAATGTTTATTGATTTTTAAACTTTGACAATGCAATACAAATATCTGAACATAAATATCTCATAAAACGCATTATTATACATACAATTAATCCTTATTTTTCATACTCTCCATTTACTCTTTCTGCTGAAGTGTTCAGACCCCAAATCTAGCTCAAACATAGGGGAAGTAATGCATTTAAAGAATTGCAAGATAAGATGAAGACCGTCCTACTTAGAATTTCAGTGATGATGCTGTTGCATTAAGTTAGAGCTGTGCAGTATACCTATGCCATCAGGAGTCAGTTTAATTTGTCCCTGTTTCCTCCGTTCTATTCATGAGTTTATAATCAATTTTAACTTACTTTCCAAGGGAAGAGCATATATGCCACCATCCTGCATATGTATATATATTTCTGTTTGCCTTTCTGCCCATATCTCGTAACTTTAATATTCTGGGCTGAGTATTCAAAGTGTTATTTATTTATTTATTTTAAAAATTTCATCACCACTTAAGGCCTATGCGGTTTACAATGTAAACATTCATAGTCATGTATGCACACCTAATCAGTCAAACATTTTCTACTTAATCCTCCAAACTCTTCTAACTGTTGCTAAAACTAGCATATGGCTAATGAAGCAAATTGTCAAAATCTAAAACATAATAAAAGGCTTTCACAAACAAATATGTTTTTAGTTGCTTCTTAAAGGACATCTTATATTTACATACACTTCTCCCTCGTCATTCGCGGGGAATACGGGCAGAGCCGGACCGCGAATGGTGAAAAATCACGATTATCCGGCTTTGACCCACCCCCACCTCCCTGCCGCCTTCCTGGCCTTACCTGGTGGTCTAGAGGGTTTTCGGGGCAGGAGAGATCTTCCTACGCTCCTGCCCCATGCAGATTGCCATGAGGAAATGGCTGTAGGGAGTTCCCGACGAGGTCTCGAGAGACTACGGGAACTCCAAGCAGCCATTTCCTCATGGCAATCTGCACGGGGCAGGAGCGTAGGAAGATCACTCCTGCCCCGAAAGCCCTCTAGACCACCAGGTAAGGCCGGGAAGGCGGCAGGGAAGGAAAAAATATGAGGGTTTTAAAAGTTTAGACGTTTTTTTTTTCCCCCTCCCCAGAAAAAAATTGCGATTATCTGAAACCGCAAATGGAGAAACCGCGAATGGGGAGGGGGAAGTTTAGTCTCAAATATCCCGGGATAGCATTCCATTTCAGAGGACCCACCATAGAAATGGCTGTTGTTTGCCAGCAACAGCTTCTGGACTGTTAAATCACTTGTTTGGGGCTAAGCAGTCATTTTCAGTGGCATTTAAACAGTTAAGGGGAAATTCTAAAACCAACACTTAACTTGGGCACCAATAGGCACCTTACCGACGCCTAAGTGAAGAATGTCATTAGAAAAGTTTAAAAAAAAAATGCAGGGTTGAAGCGCCTACCGACGCCTACATAAAAAGCACCAGAATTGCACCTACAGGAGCGCTTTAGGCCGCTGAATACCAAAGTAAGCGTGGCCAACACCGGAAGTGGTGTTAGGTAGCCTAAAGCATCTACCTAGGCACGATTCATGCAAAGATAGGTGCCAGAAATGTAGGACCGAAAAATCCTGGCCTACATTTCTGGTGCCTATCTTTGCCAGGGGACCCTGACAATAGTCTACAACCTGCCGTCAGCTGATCGCAACAGAAGAATCCCCAATTAGCTGAGCCAGTAAGATTCCCCAAAACCATGGCTTCGGGAAGTCCTGCCTGCTTGCTGATCGGGGATTCCCCTGCCATGATTAGCTGAACTGACAGGGAGATTCCCCATTCTTCTCTCCTTCCTTCCTTTCTACCCACCCACTGACCAATCCCCCCAGTACCCTTCCAAGGAGAGACCCCTCCCCTATGCCTGATATCCCTCCCCCCTTGTACCTTTGATAGACAATCAGCAGGAGGGATGCCCACTCCCTCTTGCCAGTAGGCCTGTCTGGTCAAAATGACAGGCTTTCCCATTCCCTGTATACCCTGGGATGCACTTAGCAGTTAGAAAGGAGCAATTCCCTAACTGCTTTATTTATTTAAAAAATTTGTATACTGTTTAAACCGAAACGGATTACATACATATCGTTACATACATAATTCAATAATACAAATAAAACAAACAAACATGAACATATAATCCTCAGAAAATCATAAAAAGCCCAACAGAAGAACAAACACTACAGACGCTAGAGCTCCTGTTCCCATAGAAATCCATAGGGCCATTTTTGGGGAGATTTATTTCTCTGGAACTCAAAGTCTAACTGACCCATTTTCAAACTTGTGTCTTTCAGCCTTTTGTCCCACATGCCAAATTTGATCTTATCCTGGTAAATGTTCAGAGTAATTTTTTCCCCCAGATAGAAATACATTTTTAATCTCCTATACTTAATTCTTTTGAACTTTCAATAGTTTAGAAAGAATAAGAATGCCTTGTTTCTTTAACACTTCTGCCCTGCTTTTGAACTTCAGCCTTACAATTGCAAAAGTCAGTCAGCTGGAGCAAATTCTATCTACACAGGGAGTTGTTTAACAATAGCACAATTTGGAACACTTTAGAAATACATTTTTGAGCAAAGTGAGAAGGAAGCTTGGAGCAAGGACAATAGATATGTGGCAGGAGTAGCAGAAGCACATGGCATGCTCTGGAAAGCGCCTGAACTCATTCTACAATCTTGCTTTTATGGCATTTCCAGAGCTTGCTGGATGTCAGTTTCCTCACTTCTCCTGCAAAATGAGTGTGAAAAGCCCATGCTCCTGTGTAATTACAGAATCCTCATCAGTATTTGCTATAGTTCATCCAGATAACCATTAAGAAGGGAAGGGCATAGGGCAGTGGTCTCCAACCTTTTCCATGTAAAGAGGCTGCAAACTGGACACAAGAAAGCTCCGGAGGCCACCAAAAGATTTTAGGCTTAGAAATGTAATTTTATGTTTCCATGTGTTTATTGAATAGGCTACAAAACAATTACAACTGAGAAAATACGTTATAATTTTCATTATTTCCTCCCTCCCCTCCCAACTTCCTCCTTTCCAAAAACAAATCTATTGCAATCACTTAGAACACAAATACAGTCAAACCTCAGTTTGCGAGTACCACGGTTTGCGAGTGTTTTGCAAGACGAGCAAAACATTTTCACAAATCGTGACCCACAAACCGAGCATTGACTCAATTTGCGAGTCCCCCCGCCCACAAACTGACATCGCCCCTCCCCCCCTGCCCGTGCGAACCGGCATCGCCCCCCCTGTGCGAACCGGCATCCTCCGCTCGCCCAAACTGAATACTTACCCCCCAGTGTGGCACCGGCACGCAGCACCAACCCACAGGAGATGCTGGTGCCCGAAGATCTTGCCTCTTCCCGGACTGGGCCTTGAACATCTGTGCATGCTCAAGGCCTTCTGCCCCCCCCCCCCTCTCTCCGAGATTCTCAGAGAGAACGAGAGCCAGAAGGCCTTGAGCATGCGCAGATGTTCAAGGCCCAGTCCAGCAAGCAGCACGATCATCGGGCACCAGCACCTCCTATGGGTTGGTGCTGAATGCCGGTGCCACATTGGGGATAAGCCTTCAGTTTGGGCGGGCAGGTGGGGGATGCCGGTTCACGCAGGGGGGGGGGATGTGATGCCAGTTCATGGGGTGGTGGCGTTTGCGGGTGGGGGAGGCGATGCCAGTTCGCGGGAGGGGGATGTGGAATCGCACCAGTGGCCTCGGGTGTGGGGGGGTCTTTTGGGGATGTGGTGGGGTGGAGCAGCGCCGGTGGCTGGGGGGAAGGGAGGTGGAACGAATCAAGCGAGTTTCCCTTACTTCCTATGGGGAAACTCGCTTTGATATTCGAGTAATTTGGTTTACGAGCATGCTTCTGGAATGAATTATGCTCGTAAACCAAGGTTCCACTGTACTTCGCTTTCCAACAATTTATGCATTTAACATGCGACTTTTTGCAGATGGGGTTCATAGATCTCGAAAACAGTTTCCACACTAAACAAAACTGTCTCCCTGTTTGGATAGCAAAGTCCTTAAAGGTGAGAGTGTAGCGCAATGGTTAAAAGCTACAGCCTCAGCACCCTGGGGTTGTGGGTTGAAACCCACACTGCTCCTTGTGACCCCGGGCAAGTCACTTAATCTCCCCATTGTCCCAGGTACGTTAGATAAATTGTGAGCCCACCAGGACAAACAGGGGAAAATGCTTGGGTACCTGAATAAATTCATGTAAACCATTCTGAGCTCTCCTGGGAGAATGGTATAGATTAGAAAATTGAATAAATAAACAATAATCTATCCGTGGAAGCTAGCTGTATCATCTGTGTATGCCAATGTGCAACTGTGGGTGGTAGAAATGTAATTTTAAATACTAAATTTGTTTCTATAAGCATACCACCATCTAACAGTACAACATCATGCAAGTAAGTGCAAGCAATGAGGTGCACACAACACAGCCACATTTTGTAGTGGATCTTAGCAAGTAAAATGAATAATTACTGGATTGTTGGTTTAACATTGCCTCATTCTAAGCAGGCAAATTGAAAAAATGTCTAACCATCCTCATTTCAAATGCACCCTCCTACCAAACCTTCAGGAAATCAATTAAAACCTATCTCTTTGATACATTTCTCTGACTCCCCTCCTGCCATGTTGTATCTCTGAAATGCCTCCGGACATACCTGACTACTCTCGATTTGCTAATATAACTTGAAAGTCTTTTCTGTAACATCACTGTCTGTGCACAGTCTCTTCTCTGTAAACCGCTCTGAACTGCTATGGTATTGCGGTATACAAAAATTAAGTTGTTATTATTATTATTACATTCATCTCATTACCACATTTCTACCTCTGTACTCACTATTCTCACTCATCTCCGTGCCACCTCTCTCCTTGATCTCTCCCACATGATTCCACCATTTCCAGTATCTCAAGTTTCAAGTTTATTAGTTTTTCATATCCCGATCATAAAGCAAATATCTGACCGGTTAACAATAAAAAAAAAAAATTTAAAATAGGAGAATAAGAACTAGTTATTAGTGTATTAAGGAATATTGGGGAAAACATATTAAACATATACAGACAAACACGACCGTGAGGATGAATGGGAAGGAGGGGAAAAGTTACATAATATAAGAAGAAATGATATAGTGGGGAGAGAAATAACATGAAGGATAATTGTGCATGATGTTATGAGATGCGCTAATGTAGAGGATGAGAATTATGAAAGTGTTGAAAATTTAATAGATGAAGTAAAGATTAGGATCTGGCAAAGGCATCTTGGAATAGGAAAGTTTTAAGATTAGTTTTAAATTTTTGTAGATGAATTTCATCCCGAAGAAATTGAGGGAGAGAGTTCCATAAGGATGGGGCAGTAATAGCAAAATTAGTTTTCCTAGTATAGTAGGATTCTTTTAAAGACGGAATAAAAAGAAGTTTTTGATCGGTGGATCGTAAAGATTTGGGGAATTAATAATTTGTCAAGAAATAAAGGTAAGTGAGATTGTTTGATTTTGAAAGTGAGCAGTATGATTTTGTAGATTATACGGTGCGTGACTGGGAGCCAATGAGCCTCTTTAAGTAGAGGGGTGACATGTTCAAATTTACCTATTTTATAGACTAGTTTAATTGCAGTATTTTGTATAAGTTGCAACCGTCGAAGTTCTTTTTGAGGTAGTCCATTTAATAAAGAATTACAGTAATCTAAGTGTGAAATGACTAGGGAATGAATTAAGATGTTAATTGAATCAGTATTTAGAATAGAACTGAGTGAACGGATGATGCGTAATTTAAAGAAACAAGTTTTTACTACTGAGCTTATGTGGTCATGAAAGGTAAGATCTCTATCGATGGTTACTCCTAATAATTTTATTTTAGTATCCATAACTAAGGGTGTGGATTTGATATAAACAGTTCCTGGTAAAGTTTCGGATTTTTTGATGGGGAGGAGAAGACCACAAGATTTATCAATGTTGAGTGAGAGTTTGTTAGAGAAAAGCCAATCACTTATAATATTTAGTTTGGTATTTAGATCATTTATTTCTAAGGGGTTTGAAGTATTTATCGGGAAGAGTAGCTGGATATCATCAGCATAGGCGAAAATTGAGAATCCCAGTGATTGGGCAAGAGAAAGGAGAGGGGAAAGGAAGATATTGAATAGTAGTGGGGATAAAATAGAGCCTTGAGGAACTCCAAAAGATTGAGTTATCGGAGAAGAAATTTGATTTTTTGCATGAACTTTAAAATAACGTTGATGGAAATAGGATATGAACCAGTTGAGAGCGTGACCTGTAATGTTACAATCTGCTAATCTAGATAAGAGAAGGGAATGATCGATAGTGTCAAAAGCTGCAGATAAATCAAGGGAAATTAATATTACTGATTTTAAGTGATCGTGAGAGTATTGTATAGATGTAATAAGACCAAGTAATGATAATTCTGTGGAATGTGAAGTTCGAAAACCAGTCTGATAAGGATGTAGAGCATGTGTTTGATCAAAGAATTCTGATAATTGAGAATGAATAATTTTTTCGGCAATTTTAGAGATAAATGGCAGATTGGCTATGGGACGGTAGTTATTTGGTATAGAGGGATCTGTGTTGTGTTGTTTAAGTTTAGGGAAAACTAGAGCTCCCATCCCTTCACTCTTATAGCTCAACATCTCATCTCCCTCTCCCCTTGTGGTCCCATATAACCCTGTCCCTTTCCCTCAACCATCTTCCTGGCCCATCTCTCTTCCCTCCCACCCCCTCTGTCCACCATGGTCCATCTCTCCTTCCCTTCATGGCTAATATCTCTCTTTATCTGCTGTCATATACTTTGTTCCTGTGTTACTACATTCTATTGCTGCCTGTCAGCTTGCCTTGGTGCAAAGTACCATAAATCTTTTCTCTTAATTTTCAAACCTATCAAGCCAATACATTTACCAGTAACCAGTAAACCTGTAAATCCACTTCGCTTAGGGTTTGGGGGCTGAGCTGGAGCAGAGGTGCACCGTCTGGAGGTTTTGCTGCTACTGCAGCTAGAGAGAAGGCCCCATGAAACTCCACTGGGTTGTGTATGACTGCTTGGTTACACTGATGCACATGTATACACAATGCACAGAGAGAGGCAAGTCAACGAATATTTTGCTTGCATTCATGCATGTGTGCATCAATCTGTCCTGGATGGTTCTGTGGTTTAAAATGGGGTATAAAGTTAGACATCCTAAGGGTTGGCTATTCTGTTGGCCTAGACGTCCAACTAGGCGATTTTCAAAAAGATAAATATTTTTGGACACCTAGAGGTTTGGCTTTTGAAAATGGACATTTCTGTGCTTCCAACTTTGGACGTTTAGTGGGAAACGTCCAAGTCAAACTTAGACTTCCTTTTCGAAAATGGTCCTCCACAAGTCTATAGTGCCTGAATGTACAAGCAACCCAGTGGAGCCTCACAGAGCTTTCTCTCTACCCACAGTAGGGGCAGGGGTTACTGGATACAAGGGCTGCAAAAATGGATTGTGGGGCCCACATGTGGCCCAGGGGCAGTGAATGGGACATCTCACTTTCTACAACTTCTTTTCTCATTATCCCCTATCTCTCCTTATTCTCCCATAGTCCTACTTGGAAATTTGAAGTCAAATGAGAGTTATAATCTCTGATTCACGTATATTACAGATCAGCCATAGAACATTTTTAAAAAATAGGTGCTGTTGAGCTTGTGGTCAAAATTAAACACAGAACCCAAAGACTAAAATTGTATACACATAGGAGGGGCTGCTGAAAAGTTCTATGCCCAACCAAGAAGAGAATGGTTGGGCAGAGAACTTTTCAGCGGCCCCTCATACAATTCAAGAGTTAGTCCAACTGTATCATCAGAGTTCTAAGTTAAATAATGACTTGCTTGGGCATCACTAACTAAAACTTGATGCCAACTTCTTATCATTGTGATGGAATATACCTTGAAACTTTATGGCCGTTGTCACTGTATTCCATCTGTTCCCCATCATTCTACTTCATCTAAATTCATACATGCTTGCCAGTGGGCCGCAAGTATTTTCTTCATCCTTCTCTTTCCAATTTTTTTTCTTTCTGTTCTTTTGTCTATGTTATCCCTTTGATTTGTCTTTCTTGGCACAAGCAGAGTGCATTGTGGGTATTAAATTTATTTCCAGATGTGTTTTGTCTGCTATGTACCAAAATGTTATTAGGGAACTGTGATTGTGGGAAAGTGAGGGCAGGAAAGCAAATTTAATAAGAAAGAAATATTTGCCGAGTCCACTGGGTCTTTGTTTTGGATTTATTCACAGTTTGCGTGCTATGTAATTTTTATTAACCACAGAATGCAGTTTGGGTCATTCGTACATACAAATTCTATGGTCGCATAAAGTCTACTACAGTCTGGAAATGAAAACGATGATTACTAGATATGGTAGTAAATGCTTTTTACCCATAGTATCAATGAATATGATAGTTGAAGTTATCCTCCTCAGGAGTCCTAATCTCTCTCCAGGGATGGCATGTTTGAAACCACTAAGTAGCATTTTGAATAACTAGCATACGTAGAAAATGTATCCTAATGAAATGAAAATGGAAAACAGTAACCTGACTACTAGGGCCAGTCCTATGAGAGAGAGAAAGTTGGCTCTTATGATGAAAAGAAGTTCTTTTAAGTTTATAGACTGTAAAACAAGGCCTATGGGAAGTGGATTGCAGATCTAGAAGCTAAGGGGTCAGTTTCCAAAATTGCACAGAGCAGATAAGATAACCGGATGCCATTGCCTGGTTATATCTGAGCACATTTTAAGCTGTAATCAACTGCACGGATGTGAGATTGAATAACCAGCTAAATCTACCTGTTTAAAAGGTATGCAGTTAGATTTAAGGCTGCTATTTGTGCAGTCAGGATTAAAATTTAGCCATGTGAAGGGCAAGTCTATAATGGGGCACATACACTTACGCAACTAAAGGTCACCCTCAGTCTACACCCAACCCCCACCTCTACACTTCTTTCTCCATTCTAATCTTCTGCCTAAATTTCTGTATAGTCCACTCTCAGCCTATACTCAAATAACTTGTATCTAAACTAAACTACTTATATTTAAACTACTGTTCTTAATTTGCTGTATAGTCCCTATATCTAAACTGCTGCACAGTCTTGTATGGCCAAGTATTTAAATCTACTATATAATCTTGTATGTCCAATTCACTCCATTGTGAATGTTTACTTGTAAACCGTTCTGAGCTACTGGGAGGACGGGATAAAAATCTAAATAAATAAATAAGTGTTATGTGTGTACATGTATAGAATATAGACACTGACACATTCACGTGTACACATACACATCTAAATGTCAGTGTTTTGCCTAAGCGCTATTCTGTACCACTGCATCTAAGTGACATAGCACATACATGCAAGGGGGTTCGTACACAGGGGTAGAGCTTGAATGGGACATAGGTGGGGCTCCATCCATGTTTTATCTCCTCCCTATTTCTTCATTCCTATTCCCTCCCTATTTCTTCATTCCTATTCCCATCCATCCATAAACAGTATTTCTTCCATCTCTTCTCCCTTCCCCACCCCTCCCATCCCTGTGTGTCATCTCCCTCTCTCTCCCCTTCACCTGCTTCCCTGCATACCATCTCCTCCTTCTCTTTTCATCTCCCATGGTCTGATATACACAGTAGCTATGAATACAGAGGCAAACTGTACTGTGAAGATCTACTTAAAATGCGATTATTCATCTGTAACCCAAGATGTTTGTAAAAGTCTTTGTTATATTCTGTGCATGTTATTATTGTAATGCCGCCTAGATATAGGCAGTTGCTATTTTTTTTTTTTAATGAATAAACAAAGAAGACAGAAATGCAGAAGAAAGATGAAAGGGAAAAATATGTGTGAATTGTAAAGAAAAAAAGGGAAAAAATAGGAGGAAAGAGAAGAAATGGCAGAGACCCTGAGTAGTAAATTACACCAGGAACGTGCAAGAGAGAGAGTGCCCTTGCTGCTTGTAGGAGAATGTAATCTTGTAAGAGAGGTGGGGTCCTTTTTTAAAAATAGTATGTAATACCCAGCTAAAATGTGAAGAAGGACAGTTTCCAGAGGAGTAAAGTCTGTGATTCCTTTATACCAGTCATTAATATGTCACATGGCACAGGCCACTGTAAAATGCCAAATATTCTGCAATCCCAAACCTCCCTGCAGTTTAGGAGTCTGAATGATAGTAACCGATAGTCTTGCGTACTTACCCTGCAAAAAAAATTTTGTACAACTCTGTGGATGCATTGTTCATCTGTAACCTTGAGAAACAATGGGAGCATCTGAAATACATACTGTAAAGCCAGCGAGGAGCCAGCATCATATTAAAAAGACTGATGTGCCCCATCAAGGACACAGGGAACGCCTGCCAAACTTGTCGTTTCTGCTCCATGTCAACAAGTAAAGGTCACACATTATCATCCTATAAAAGGGACAGATCATGTAGAATAAAAACTCCTAGATCAGGGGTGTCAAAGTCCCTCCTCGAGGGCCACAATCCAGTCGGGTTTTCAGGATTTCCCCAATGAATATGGATGAGATCTATTTGCATGCACTGCTTTCATTGTATCTTCATGCATACCATTTATGTATGAAGATACAATGAAAAGGACAGTAACTTGCAGCCAATAGAAAATTAAATACACTTTCCCGAACGAGGAGGGTGTACGATACATACACAATTTCACTTTTTGTTTTCACTTATTAATGTCACAAAAAGGAAGAGACATTATGATGTTAGGCCTTAGTGGTTGAGCAAACAGGAGTTGTCAGCCCGAGGGATACTGCTAGAAATTTCATTAATTCCAGTTCCTCAGTACTAAGGTCTCTTTCTTAGAATATTTGAGTTTGATTGTATATTGATATTGAATTGTACTACCCTTTCCCAATCGGGTATCATATGGTGAGAGGTTTCATTCTCTCCATATTGATTGCCGATTTTATCTAAGGGTTTTCGGCAACTTTAGGTTTTCAGCTTTTTGCCTTTGTGGAACTGAAATATCCCAGGTGATCATAATTTCTTCATTTTCTAATGGACCTGCTCCCTGCGTTTTCTTGTAAAGCAATGTAGCAATGTTTATGAAGGTATGCAGTAGAAGAAAACTGTCTTTCTGCATAGAAATTTTCTGCCAGCAGAATACCGCATTCAGCTATGAGATCAGCGATCGTTTGCAGCCCTTTTGGGAGCAGAGTACAGAATTATGACACAGTGCCAACTAAAACAACATTGGTTTCTGAGTCAGCTTTCTACCAGTGAAGCTGGTTGCTGCAGAGCGGTCTTTCACAGAAATAAACATATTTTTAACACTCAGAAGAACAAGTGTTGCCAGACCTGGCTGGCCTTCTTCCTAGAGCAATGTCTCTCAAACTGTGTGCCACAGCATATCAGTGTGTCCCAAAGAGATTCCGGGTGTGTGCCGTGAGAAATTCCAGAATTTAACTTTATTTTTAAAAATTCTTTTCATAAGTATACACTAGAATACATGGCATGTACGTCACATACGTAAGGGTCTGTCAGTGTTATGAGTGTCTGTATACGTAAGGATACAACCGCCCAGGCAAGCATCATGTTTTGATGTGATTGGTCCTTGAAAATTAGTGGCAAGGATTTTATTTTTATTTTTCATGCGGTAGCTAGCCTAACTTGAGCAACAAAGCAATCAAGGGGGTTCAAAGAGGGATTGGATGGATTCCTGAAGGATAGGGGGATTGAGGGATACAGATAGGGGTAGATAAGAGTATGGAAAGAGTATAGATAAAAACAAGGGGGCTATAGGGCTAAATTAAGATAACATGACAGGTCATGGACCTGATGGGCCGCCGCGGGTGCGGACTGCTGGGCGCGATGGACCTCTGGCCTGACCCAGCGGAGGCAAATTCTTATGTTCTTAAGGCTTTGTGACCGTTTAGATCTTCTTATTTTTGCAAACTTGGATTTTTCAGCTCTGACAGAAATTAAATCGAAAAAAAGAGAATGACCGCAGATGGTGGATGATGAAATGCGTGTTTGCTTGTCAACTATTGAGCAATGTTTTGAGTTAATTTGCACTAAAAAACAAGCATATCCATCACATTGATTAGCAATTCTATTCTATCTACCTTAGTTTACCATTGTTACAATTACCCATACATAAGAACATAAGAATAGCCTTACTGGGTCAGACCAATGGTCCATCAAGCCCAGTAGCCCATTCTCACAGTGGCCAATCTAGGTCACTAGTACCTGGCCAAAACCCAAGGAGTAGCAATATTCCATGCCACTGAAACAGGACATGCAGTGGCTTCCCCATGTCTTTCTCAATAACAATGGACTTTTCCTCCAGGAACTTGTCCTAACCTTTCTTAAAACCAGCTACACTATCTGCTCTTACCATATCCTCCGGCAACGCGTTCCAGAGCTTAACTATTCTCTGAGTGAAAAAAAATTTTCCTCCTATTAGTTTTAAAAGTATTTCCCAGTAACTTCATCGAGTGTCCCCTAGCCTTTGTAATTTTGGACGAAGTGAAAAATCGATCAACTTGTACCCGTAATACACCACTCAGGATTTTGTAGACTTCAATCATATCTCCCCTCAGCCGCCTCTTTTCCAAGCTGAAGAGCCCTAATCATTTTAGTCTTTTCTCATATGAGAGGAGTTCCATCCCCTTTACCATCTTGGTTGCTCTTCTTTGAACCTTTTCTAGTGCCACTATATCTTTCTTGAGATAAGGAGACTAGAATTGAACGCAATACTCCAGATGAGGTCGCACCATGGAGCGATACAAGGGCATTATGACATTCTTATTCTTGTTAATCATCCCTTTTTTAATAATTCCCAGCATCCTGTTTGCTTTCTTGGCCTCCGCTACACATTGGGTGGAAGGTTTCATCGTATAGCATCCAGTAACATAACTTAAGGAACCCCATCCTTTACAAAGCCACGCTAACGTTTTTAGCGCCGGCTGCAGCAGTAACAGCTCAGATGCTCATAAGAATTCTATGAGTGTCAGAGCTGTTACCGTGGTACCCAGCGCTAAAAATGCTAGCACTTAAAGAAGGGGGTTAAATTTTTGTTGGTTTTGCAATTTTATAATTTCAATTATAGGGATCCTTTTACGAAGCCGCGTTAGCGGTTTAATGCGCATAATAGCTCGTGCTAATTTGACTGCTGCGCTAGCCTCTACCGCCTCCTCTTGAGCAGGCTGTAGTTTTTCGGCTAGCGCAGGGGTTAGTGCGTGCTAAAAACGTGCGTGTGCTAAAAGGAGCCCATAATGTGCCATGAAAAACATTGGCTCCATTTAGTGTGCCGGAGCTAAAAAAAAAAAAAAAAAAAAAAGTTTGAGAGGCAGCTACCATATATTCTTGAATATAAATCGATCCAAATATAATCCAAGGTAACCTTTTTCCCCCAAAAGGAGGAAAAAAAGGCTGACTCAAATATAAACTGAGATTAGAAATTTGTGTGAGCAGGGGCGCTAGTGAGCATCAACGAGAATGGACGCATATGATTGAGCTCCAGCGCTAAAATATATATAACCCAAGAAAACATCAATTTCACTTATTCTTTCATCGATCTTACAAATATTATCCAGCACCGGATTATGCCCGCCACAAAACCCAGTAAGCATAAAAATGCGGAACCCTCTACACCGCAAAAAAATGGCGATGACAAAAACGAAGAAGTTTCCTCGGTCTCCATTATTGAGGAACTCCATTCCATCCGTAATCTATTACTGAATACCAAACAAGATATAACAGAAATGAAGGGTGAACTCACCACTTTAAGAGAAGAATTCAGCAACGTTAAACTGTGCACGGAAACGTTGGAGGCAAAAGTGCAAACCTCAGAAGATTCCATAAAATTACTTTTCAAGCAGATGCAGCGTATTTCTCAACTGGAGCTGGCCCTGGAAGATGCGAAAATTAGGGCGAAGAGGAACAGTTTTCGACTTTTAGGCCTTCCAGAAGGGAGAGAGGCTTGCGATCTTACTGATTTTTGGGCGGCGCTGCTTCCTGAGCTCCTTAAAATATCTGCAGATACGAAGCTTGTCTTTGATACTGCATACAGAGTTCCTCAACACGTGGCGTGCCATAATCGTTTTCTGAGGCCTATTGTAGTCACTTTGTTGCGACAATCCCACGTGCAATTGATTTTACAGAAAGCAAAAACCTACTCGCCTATAACTTTTGAAGGCAATAAGTTGATTTTGGTTCCAGATCTATCAAAGGAATCTGCAAAGAAGAAAAACCACGTATGCGGGTCGCTTACAACAATTCAACTAAGGATTACACCAACCCTGCAGACCTTGCTGAATTCATAGAAAATGTGCATCCGACTTCTATTGACAAAACCTGACTTTACAAGCATATTTGAGAACTTCACGAGTGATCGTTCACTGAGCCGTTTTTTTTTTCACTGCTCATTTTCTAACGTGCTCCCGTTTCTGGTAAATTTAGCTGCAAATAGTGTAACTATGTAGCTTATATTACATTCTGGTTCTAAACTGATGTTTTCTAGTTATCCTAAAATATGCTGGTTTCGATTAACCTTGTGTTCTACCCTTTCTACTCACTAACCCATGGAGAGAAGGTGGATTTCTCCCCTTACTAACATTTTCATTCTTGCAGGTATCCTATGCATCTTGAAGTATACGATTTCACATGTTATATATAAGTGTATTATTCTTTCTGTTTACCTTCGGTACGTATTATTTACAGAGTTCAAATGGCAGCACTATCACTACGTGCACATGAGCACACTATTATTATATTTTCACTCTTCTATGCTGTTCGTATGCCCAGCATATGTGCTAGTGACAAAGATTGTTTATGTTATGCTGTATTTGTCAACGGTTTTATTAAGTCTACTTATATTAATAATCTTAAGCCTATATCTATATTTAATTATGCTATTTTTCTGTTATGGTTTTGTTACAGCTGCAGTATATCATAATTTTCATTGCCGTGATAGTCTCCACCATGTATATATATCTGATCTAATCTATAATGTCCAAATACAATATAGCAGCAGTCAGCTTATTATGGCTTATCGAAGACACAAACTCCTGTTTATACGCCACTTCTGTGTTACTTCCAGATTGTTAGACTGCTGTGCTCACAATTCCGTATTTTTGATCATATGTCATACTGAGTCATTTCTTTACTTGTTTATACTGGTCATACTGATATATCTTCTAATAATTAATCCATGGGAGGAAGTGACGTCATCGTGGCTGATGGCAGCCTAGAGCGATAGCTCCGCGGACCCCCGGGCTAAATTTGGCGACCTTCGCGCGATCTCGAGTGCCTGCACTGTCTGCCTTCCTCAACTTGTCTGTGAAACTACACTGCTGCGTCTCGATGGCGACGCGGAAAAAACAGACAGATATTAAAACGTTCTCCTCCCCGATCCCAAATGGGCCTCCTAAATCTGGTCCGAAAATGGCGCCCGATCCGACCGCGGCTGCGGAGGGCCCACCTGATGCTGCAACGTTGCCGAATCTGCAACTGGAAATGCGTGGCTGGTTCCAGGAATTAAAAACTGAGATTACAGCAGTTCGAGCTGATATACATGCAGTAGTTGCAGAGCTCAAACGAGAGGTGGGTGACCTCGGGAGTCGGGTGGGGGAGACGGAAGCTGTAGTGGAGACACATGGCTCTGAATTGACACAGCTGAGAAACAAAATTGCAGCGCTGGAGGAAAAAGCTGATGTGAGCACCCTAAAACTGGAGGATCTGGAAAACCGCTCCAGACGGTGCAACCTTCGCTTTCGGGGAGTGCCTGACACTGTTTCTGACCCGCGATGTATGGAGGTGATTGATCATATATGCATACAGGCACTGGAGACTGCTGGTTTGCCTGTGGAGGTGGGTAAACCCTTGCTGGATAGGGCACACCGCATTCCTGGCCCGCGTGATATGAACCGCCCCCGAGATGTTGTGGCTTGTTTCCATCGCTATATGGATAAAGAACATGTGCTTCGGGCGGTGAGGCGCTCTGGGGGAACCGTCAAATGGGAAGAAGCAGAAATTGATGTCTATCCTGATGTGGCTCCAGCAACCCTGGCCCGCCGTCGCACGTATAGAGACTGTACCCGTATATTACAGGAGCGCAGTGTTCGATATAGATGGATCTATCCCATCGGACTG
Source organism: Geotrypetes seraphini (assembly GCF_902459505.1). Classification (NCBI taxonomy): domain Eukaryota; kingdom Metazoa; phylum Chordata; class Amphibia; order Gymnophiona; family Dermophiidae; genus Geotrypetes; species Geotrypetes seraphini. The sequence continues at coordinate 184,662,028 of NC_047087.1, forward strand.
GCTTTTACACATGCAGGCAAGACCTACACTGCAATAACTGTAGCGGATGTTCAGGCTCGAATGGTGGAAGCAAGTTTGATGGCAGCCTCAGAAATGGCTCCCCTTCCTCAGAGGTCACCTGTGCCCAAACCAGGAAGAGGGCTGGGATGGCAGAGAGTGGCTAGATCAGCTGCAGCTCGTCGCCCTTTGGAGGCGGCTACATCCTCACTCACTTGAACATTTGTATTTGTGCACTGTGATTTAGAAATTTTATGCTGTGACTGTTTTTTCTTCTCTTTGCTGAGCGGCATCTGTCGCGAAGATTGTTTATAGGGCTTGTTTTGGGGGTCCCTTTGTGAGCTGTTTCTCTACACTTCCTGTACCATGGTTACCAGGTGCTTTGGTGGCTGGACCATGTGGGGTATTGTTGGGGGGTTGGGGGGAGGGGGGGGTGTTGGTGCTGGGAAAAGTGGTGACCGAGTGCTTTCTTGTATGATTGTATGGAAGACTGTTTGTATAATGTTTCTCTTAAGGTTACGATTGCAGGGGTTGGTTGATTTGGCTGCTTTGGAACTAATGGTCGATTTGGTAATGATGTGCTTTTTCTTTTCTGGTACAAATGGATAAACTCACTTTGCTATCTTATAATGTACATGGACTGAATTCTCCACAAAAACGACGCTTGCTATTTAAAGAAATGAGCCGCCTGAATAGTGCGGTTGGATTTATTCAGGAGACCCATTTTCAATCTCATTATGAGAAATTGCTTACACACCACAACTATCCACACGTTTTCCTTTCTTCTAATAAGGTCCGGAAAAAGACCCAGGGGGTGGGTATCTTAATACATACACGTGTCCAGGTGGTATTGAGAGAGGTGGTGCGGGATGTTGAGGGCCGCTACATATTGGTCAAGGCTGAGCTGGATGGAACCTTGTATAGTCTGCTGAATGTCTATGCCCCCAACGCTGGTCAGGGGGCCTTCTTTACACTGCTAGAACGTGTACTGTTGGATCATGTAGAAGGTACTCTCCTTGTGGGTGGAGATTTTAACCTTACTTGCTATCCTCAGGAGGATAATTCAAATTCTTCCATCCGCTACGCTAGAGGCGACAGAAGAGCTTTGCTGCGCTTCCTGCGTAGGCATGATTTGATAGATGTGTGGCGTTATTTACATCCAGGCACGCGAGATTACACATTTTATTCATCGAAACATAATTCATATACTAGAATTGATATGTGGATGCTACCTCGTATTGCTTTGCCTCGAGCCCTGGCCTCCAGTATTGAGCCCCGGGTGTGGTCAGATCATGCTCCTTTGACTCTGGAGTTACAGATTGGACAGGTTAGAGGCGGCCGTCGCATGTGGCGTATGAATGACTCTTTGTTAAAAGATCCCAATACCTTGACTCTTTTAGAGACTGATGTCGAGGAATTTTTTGTATTCAACGACATAGCAGGCATTGATGTTACAATTCTTTGGGAAAGTTTTAAAGCTACCCTTAGGGGTTGTTGTATCTCGAGGGGGTCGTACAGAAATCAATGTCGAGTGGCACGCAGATTAGAATTAGTGTCTCGCCTTCGACGCCTAGAGAATGCTCACAAGAGAGCCCCGTCGGTGGCTGGGGGGGTTGCGTTGACGGAGTGCCGGAGAGATTTACAAGAACTTGATTTAGAGGGCATGGCTTGGGCCCTGCAGAGGCGGAAACAACAGTTTTTTGAATGGGGTGGTAGGGCAGGCCGCTTGTTAGCCGCACAGATCAAGCAAATTCAAGCACAACACTCCATAACCCGGATTCGTAATGATTCGGGTCAGCTTTGTGTGGATGATGGGGACATCCATCAGGCTTTTTTATCCTTCTATCAGACTCTGTACACTCCGGAAATTGAATCCACGGAGGGGGAGATTGCTGCTTTTCTATCTAGCGTCACCTTGCCTTGTTTGGCGGAAGTTGATGCGGAGTGGCTCTCTTCCCCTATTCAACCCGCTGAGGTGGTGGCGGCTATACGTCATTTGGCTGCTTCCAAGGCACCGGGTGTTGATGGCTTTTCCCCCCTGTTTTACAAGAAAATGGAGGCCCATATAGTCAATCCTCTGACTAGATTGTTTAATTCTTTTCTGGAGGGGGATTGTCTGCCGTATTCGTTTCGTCAGGCAGCGGTCTCCCTTCTTCTTAAACCTGGGAAAGATCCCCTCCTTTGTGGGTCTTACCGCCCTATTTCATTGTTAGGAGTTGATTATAAGCTGTTTACTCGTATTTTGGCAGTCCGGTTGCAACGTTTTCTGCCTTACCTAGTCCATGGAGATCAATGTGGCTTTATTTCAGGGAGGCAACCTGGTGATAATATCCGAAGAGTGTTAGATCTTATTGGAGTGGCCCATCAAAATTCTGTTCCGGCAGTCCTGTTATCAGTTGACGCTGAAAAGGCCTTTGATAGGGTTTATTGGCCGTTTATGTTAGCGGCCTTGAAGAAAATGGGCATTTCGGGTGCTTTTCTACACTGGGTGACTTTACTATATGCTGCCCCGGAGGCTTGTTTAAGAGTTAATGGAAGATATACTGCTAACTTTATGATCCGTAGAGGAACTAGGCAAGGGTGCCCTTTGTCACCACTGATTTTCGCGCTGGTCATGGAACCTTTAGCAGCCTCTATACGTGCGAATGCTGACATTCAGGGAATTGTGGTGGGTGGTGAAGAGCATAAGATTTTATTGTATGCTGATGATATTTTGTTTACCTTGACCCACCCACATCGTTCTTTGACGGAGGCGCTTCGTGTTTTGACTACATTTGGTGTGGTGGCTGGCTTTAAAATTAACATTGAAAAATCTGAATTGCTTAACGTTTCCCTTCCGGACTTGTTGGTGACGGACTTACGTGCTAGGTTCTCGTTTCGATGGGCGGCTAAATCCATTAAATACCTTGGTGTGCGTATATCTAGACGACTTACTGACCTTTTTGAATTGAATTACCCTCCGTTGCTAAGAACTGTATTTGCTGATCTGGATCGATGGGAAGGATTGAGATTGTCTTGGATGGGTAGGATTAGTGCTTTGCGTATGAATGTGCTGCCTCGTTTTTTGTATCTGTTCTCCTGCCTACCTCTCTCAATTCCTAAACGGTTCTTGCTTAGGCTACAAAGGCGGGCCTTTGCTTATATCTGGACACGTAAACCCCCTAGGGTGCGGAGGGAGCGTATGTACTGGGACAGACTACATGGGGGAATGGGTGTTCCTGATTTTTCTACATATTACTATGCATCCCAACTGCAGGGACTGTTTCATTGGGCATATCCCTCCCAGCGCTGGGTCTCATTAGAACAGGCCTTACAGCCTACTTACCCTTTGGCAGCAGTGCCCTGGCTGTCTTTTGATATCCTTCGGGATCTGCAGACTGAGACATCTTATGGGATGGAATGTACTTTGCATGCATGGAGCCGGGTTAGACGAGCTTGGTTCCCACGTCAGCGCTATTTTTATGCTACTCCCATTAGATTTGCCCCTGATTTTCTGCCTGCTAAAGATACTGGGATTTTTCGGCGTTGGGAAATGGAGGGTCTTAGGGTCCTAGGTCAGCTGGTAGTGGGTGGACAACTGGTACCCTTTGCTGCCTTACAATCTATATATGATCTCCCCTCGACTGATTTTTTCGCCTATGTCCAACTTCGAGATTTTATGGTGAAGAGGGTGATCCCGGAGTGGGAAGGGGCAGACTCTGCTTTCTTACAAGTTTTTAGGATGGGATCTGGGGTGGGCCTTATTTCCCGTCTCTATAGGGCTCTTTTATACACTCGACCACAGGCTCACACATATGAACATCGTTGGGAACTCTTGCTGGGGAGGGCTTTGGATTATCGACAATGGGACTGTCTTTATGGTACACTGCTGAGAGTCTCCTTGGCATCTCCCTTAGTGGAGCAGGGGTATAAGATGCTATTTCAGTGGTACCTCACGCCAGAAAAGGTGCATCGTTTCTATCACTGTGGGAACGGGCACTGTTGGCGCAATTGTGGGTGTCTGGGCTCCTTTGGGCATGTGTGGTGGGATTGTATTAAGATTGTACCTTTTTGGAAGATGGTTCAACGATTGCTGATTGATGTGTTACGCTTACCCATCCTATTGCGTATGGAAACATTTTTACTTAACTATCCTTTGGGAAGTTTGGATGTGGATCAGAATCATTTTGTGGCCCTGGTTACTACGGCAGCCAGACTTTTAGTGGCTACATATTGGAAACGGGACTCTTTGCCTTCTCGTACTGAACTGTTACATAAGGTTGACCAAATTTATTTGATGTCCAAATTGACTGCTTTAAATAATGATTCCTGTGGAACGTTTCATCGACAGTGGTCTCGTTATAGCTCCTGGCGAGGTCTACTTTGAAACTCTTCATATTTTTCTTTTGCATCTTCCTTTGTTTTAGGCTTATATTGTATCACTCGGCGGGGGGGGTGGGGGGGGGTTCTGTTGTCTCATATGGGCATTGTACTTTTGCTGTTGGCATACTGCCTGTGTACTGTTTTCATTTTGTTTAATAAAAAATTTTAAACTTCAAAAAAAAAAAAAAAAAAAAAAAAAAAAAATAATTAATCCATCAGCTATTAAGGGAGTTCACTTTATCTTTTTTGAGGGTAGCTGCTCCGGTTCTACCCAGGCTGTCTCCTGGTGCACCAGAGTACATCACACATGTGGATATTTGTATTATGGGTTGGTAGCCCATATTTACGTTGCTCTCTACCCAACTGTGTATTTTTGGCACCAGAGTACATCACATTATGAATTATTTTACTTCTATGATACATTTGCAACAGGTCTGCAATATTCTCAATTTTTATACCCATCTGCTTATCCTTGCATCCGAGTACATCACAATCAGAGGATAATATGTCTCTTATCTGCTTTTCATTAAATGTGTAAGGATGTAATAATCCGATTAAAAGATGCAAAATACTCCGATACACTGAGCAATTCTACCCAGACATAGTATTTTACCAAGAAACTCATTTGTCAGAGAGTGAATCGAAAAAGATATCCCCTAACTGGTCTTATCCACCTGTATACTCACCTGCTGTGGGTAAGAAAAATGGGGTTATTATACTGATAAGATGCTGACATGACCTTAAGATCCTTTCGCATTCTACTGACACTACAGGGAGATGGATTAAGCTGGACCTGACTATTGCTGCATCAAGAATTTCAGTTATTAATATTTATGCACCTAATGTTGATGACCCTACTTTCTTTCACACAATAACTGATTTAATATCAGCCTCAGGTGATGTTCCATGTATTCTAGGGGGTGACTAACCAAATCCTTGAAGTGAATATGGACAGAAAATCTAAAGCAACATACCGGCCAACCAAATCCTGGAACAGTATACAAGGTTTAATGATCCAAACTAAAATGCTAGATATGTGGAGACTATTACATCCAAACGACAGTACATATACCTTTTATTCTCCACCACATTCTTTATACTCCAGAATTGATTATTTTCTATCTAGTTATTCCTTATCTTCGAAGTTGGACTCAGCTGAAATACACCCCATATCGATCTCAGATCATGCCTCTATACTGATAAAATTCACAGATTTGGATCCAGTGTACAATAAAAGCCTGTGGCGATTTAATTCATCATTACTTTCTGATGAAGCCTTTATAGAATCCACCAAAAAGCATATCATAGACTATTTCGAATCGAATAAGCCTTCTGACACCTCCTGGCAAATCACATGGGATGCTTTTAAAGCTTATATTCGTGGAACGATATTAGCATATGTAGCTGCTAAAAAAAAATCAAACCGAGCTAAGTTGAGTATACTAGAAGACAAAATAAGAAATGCGGAACAGCTTCATCTTCAGGAATTAACCAACATTGCACTACAATCGGATCTATATAAATTGAGATTTGACTATAATCTCACTCTAAATAGAGAGGCTTCTAAAGAGATCTTCATGAAATCTACATCTTACTATTCAACTATGAATAAATGTGGTCACCAACTTGCCTCATATTTAAAATTACGTTCGGGAAAAACTACAATTCCAGCCATAAAAGAGTCAAATGGGGAAATTCTACTGAACACTAAAGATATTTGTTCTCAATTCCAAGCTTTCTAGAAGGACCTATATTCAACAGAACGTCCAAACACAGCCCTATTTGACCCTTTTCTACAACATTTACCTCACCCTGTTCTCACAGAGGAGGAAGCTGGAAGAATGGTTGGTCGGATTACAATATCACAAGTTGAACAGGCTCTTCAAACCATGGTGAAGCACAAATCACTGGGCCCTGATGGTTTGCCAGTAGAATTCTATGTTGCTTTGCAAGATCATATTTTCCCCTTTCTGACAATACTTCTGTCATCTATCGGAAAGTGGTACAGCTATAGGAACATTTACGGAAGCCTTGACCATTGTTCTCCCCAAACCAGATAAGGACCCTCTCCAAGTACAAAATTACAGACCACTCTCGTTAATAAATGTGGACGCAAAAATTTATGCAAAAATACTAGTCACACGTTTGAACCCAGCTGAAAACAAAATCATACATGCGTATCAAAATGGTTTTATGAAAAATAGACTTTCTAGTGATAACACGAGACTTTTTGCTCATGTTCTCCTCCAAGCACAAAGAGTGTCTGACCCACTCTTGGCCAAAGCCTTAGATGCTGAAAAGGCATTTGATCGAGTAGAATGGTCCTTTATTTTCAAAGTTATGAGCTGGTTCGGACTTCCGGAGACGTATAAGTGCTATACTCGAATCCTTCTACCAAACTCCGCATTAATGACACATTCTCAGCAGCTTTTTATCCGACCAGAGGGACTTGCCAAGGTTGTACACTGTCACCTTTATTATTTAATATAGCATTGGAACCGTTATTAATTGCTATACGTTCTAATTCCAACATCAATGAACTTCAAGTTGAAGATCTATCTATTAAACTATCTGCATATGCTGACGATGTCCTAATATTTGAATTCCATACCATGCATATTAAAAACCATTGAGAATTATGCAAGTCTATCAGGTTATAAGCTCAATACTACCAAAATGGAAGTTATGCCCCTAAATTCTATTTCATCTAGAGCTAGTATCTCTGATTTAGGTCTTAAATACTCACCTTCACGTTTGAAATATTTGGGTATCTACTATGGTAACTCTATTGAGGAAACTAGATCTTACAATGAAGGATATATTCTCAATTTAATTAAACACATAACGTCACAGTGGTCCCCCTTGAAACTCACTTGGTGGGATAGATTGGACTCTGTCAAGATGGTCTTATCCCCTAAAATTACCTATATTTTATCTATGCTTCCCTTCTTACTTCATCCCCAAACTTACACAAAGATTGAATCACTGTTGACGGACTTTTTATGGAATCATAAGGTACCACATATTGCCTTAAAGAAATCGAAATGTTCTAAAAACAATGGTGGAGTGAATTTTCCCAACATCTATGACTATCACATTGCTTTCTTAAGTAGACAAGGCTCTCAATGGATAATGGATATTGACTGACGGTGCTCTCACACTGGTTGCAATTAGAACAAAAGCTGTATAATAACAACTGTCTAAATTTATCTCTTTTATACAGAAAACCCTATTCTGAAATCCATAGCATCAGCCATAAGCGAATTGGACAACTTAACATCAAATGGAATTCCACTACTCACTCATCCATATGGCTCAATCCCATGGTGCAAATTCAAGGAAAATATATAGAATGGAAATCCTGGATCAAAGCTGGGATATGGTCCTTAATAACCGACAAGCAGATTACAAATTTCACTACTCTATCGGAACTATATGAGCTCCCCCCAACTCAATTCTTTTGTTGGTTCCAGTTACAACATTGTATCAAGGCACTTCTGAAAACCGGATCTATAACATAAGATCAACCGACAATTCTTACTTGGTGTACTGTCATTAGTGCCAAAAGAGGAGAAGCGTCGGCGTGGTATAAACTCATAAAGAAACATAAATTCACATATCCAATGGGAAATTATGATGTGTGGGCTCGAGACATCTCGTTGATGCTAACTCCTACAGAATGGGAGACTCTATGGATTACGGCGTTTAGAGCGCTCCAAGCAACTGCAATTAAACAACTTGTTCTCTTTCTTTACCACAGAGCGTACTGGACGCCGTCTAAACTCTCTAAGGTTTCATCAGACGTATCTAATTTATGTTGGTCCTGTAAAGCCCAAATTGGTACACTAGATCACATGCTGTTTCAATGTTCTCTTGGTCAGATATCTGGGCCACGGTATGTGATATTTTACATATAACAGATGGTATTAATTACTCTATAATAATTACAGGTGATACTGTATTGATATCATCATTGGATAAATATGATATGAGACTATTGCAATGTTTCTTATTGATAGCACTGAAAAGTATACTATCACATTGGAAAGATTTTTCCTCCCTTAGTTACAATGAATGGTGGAACACTGTCTGTTTATATGCAAGATATGAACAATCAATTGCTGATAACAACTTATCTACAGATTTTCACACTACCAAGATGTGGTCTAAAGTACTAGCATATACTGCTGTTACTCCTACTTGATTATATGCTACACACTGAGGCCCTGATTCTCTAAAAGTGCGTCCCGATTTTAGGCAGCTGTAGGCGTCCTACAGCTGTCTAATCAGCCAATCGGGATGCATGTTTTTTTTAAAAAAAAATGCTCCCCAGGCAGGCCGCCTATATTGAAGGCGAGGCCCGCAAGACACCTAGGCCCTGATTCTGTATAGGACGCCCGGGAGAGGCGTCCTATTCAGAATCAGCCTAAACTAAACCCCGATTCTGTAACCGGCGTCCATGTTACAGACGCGGGTTAGAGAATCGAGTTAGATTAGACACGGCCCGCTATACTTATCGCGGCAAGGGATCTCTCTGCCGTTATAAGTATAGCAGGCCGTGGCCCCCTGACCGATCACTGGCAGGAGGGTGCCCAAACCCTCCTGCCCGAAGACGCACCCCCCTCCCCGACACTACCGACCGCCCCCCCCGACACTACCAATCGCCCCCCCCCCCCGACATTACCGATCTCCCCCCCCCCGACAATATCGGTCACTGGCAGGAGGGTGCCCAATCCCTCCTGCCCGAAGACGCACCCCCCCGGCGCTAACAACCCCCACTCCACCAAACCTGTTCTTACAGATGGGTCTTGCACGTCGAGCAAGCAGGCACGCCTCGTCGAAATGAGGCGGGCCCGCCCCTTCCCGGCCCATCCCGCCGAAGCCTAAGGCCTGATTGGCCCAGGCTCTAGAAGCCTGGACCAATCAGGCCTTAGGAACAGCGGGTCCGCCCATCCCTACTAAGTCTAAGGTCTGATTGGCCAATCAGGCCTTAGATTAAGTGGGGATGGGCGGACCCGCTATGCCTAAGGCCTGATTGGTCCAGGCTTCTAGAGCCTGGGCCAATCAGGCCTTAGGCTTCGGCGGGATGGGCCGGGAAGGGGCGGACCCGCCTCATTTCGACGAGGCGTGCCTGCTTGCTCAACGTGCAAGACCCATCTGTAAGAACAGGTTTGGTGGAGTGGGGGTTGTTAGCGCCGGGGGGGGGTGCGTCTTCGGGCAGGAGGGATTGGGCACCCTCCTGCCAGCGACCGATATTGTCGGGGGGGGATCGGTAATGTCGGGGGGGGCGGTCGGTAGTGTCGGGGGGGGCGGTCGGTAGTGTCGGGGGGGGGGGTGCGTCTTCGGGCTGGAGGGTTTGGGCACCCTCCTGCCAGTGATCGGTCAGGGGGCCACGGCCCGCTATACTTATAGCGGCAGAGAGATCCCTTGCCGCGATAAGTATAGCGGCCGCGTCTACTTACAATGTAGACCAGCATTTTGCTGGCCTATATTTTTAAGCTTCTCATCTACTAGGGAGATGCGTAGGGCCGCCTAGATTCAGCCTAAGGCCCGCCTAAGGCCCTTAGACGAGCTTAGGCATCTTGCGGGTCTCCCTAGGCTCCCGGAGGCGCCTTCAGGCCTGCCTGGGGAGCATTTTTTTTTAAAAACGTGCATCCCGATTGGCTGATTAGACAGCTGTAGGACGTCTACAGCTGCCTAAAATCGGGACGCACTTTTAGAGAATCAGGGCCTGAGTGCTTAAGGATTTGTTTGGGTTTTTTGTATAATATTAATTTATTTACATGACACTACTACATTGGCATTGTATACTAAATGATTTTGCTGTATAACCCTGCAAGATTGTGAAAATGTTATATATACGACTGTCACTTTTTTGTCATGTTTTGTATTCCTTTTCTTGAAAATCTAATAAATATTATTGAACAAAAAAAAAAGAAATTTGTGTGAGTGTCATAAGTAATGCCATAAGTAATCACTAATTTTTCAGTTGGGGCTGCTTCAAGTCAAAAAAAGCTGAAAGAGAGCCAACAAATATTTTCCTACTTGGGGCCACAACACCAACCAGTTTTTGAACTTTTATGCCCACCAGAACACCTGGTTTCAGTCACACATGCAGAAAACAGAAAAACCCTTTTCAAATACAAGCCCACAAACTATAAGTATTCTTTTCTGTCTGCCTACTCTGATTTTATCCTCTCATTCTAATTTTCCAGCTATATTTCACTTACCTATCAACTTTCTATCTCTTCCAATCACCTCCTAGATTTCCTGTCTCATTCCTTGGCCTCCTATTCCATTGTATTACTGCACCTTGCTCTCTGTACTCACCATCCTCTTCTTACTCATCTCCATGGGAATCCCTATGGGCACTCACACATGGTTCCATTATACCAAACATCTCTCCTCCCTCACCCTTCCCACACCCTTGTAGCAAAGTATCTCATCTTTCATTCTTCACTTGTAGCCTAGCATCTCCCTACCCCTCTCTCCTTCACCCCTATGGTCTAGAATTCCCCTGTTTTCTCTCCCTTCCGCTCTGTCCCTTCCTCTTCCCCTCCACCAATATAGTCCAGCAACTCTATGTTCCCTCTCTCTCCCATTCCCCCTTATGATCCATCAGCTCCTTGCCCCCTATCTACCCCCCCCCCCCCCACACACACACACACACAAGAAGAAAATAAAAAAAACTCTCAGCTTTAATGCTCAGCAAGACCATAGCTTGAAGGAGAGAATGATCACAGAAAACCCAGCCTAGCAACAAGATATGCAGCTATTCAAATTCTGATGCTGCTCCTTCCTGGTTTGTATATATGGCAAACTGTGCACTGGAAATGAAAACCTACTCAGAAAACCGCTGGCTTAGAAGGAACAGTGGTGTTAATGCCTAGGACTAGAGAACAGTACATGGCATACTAAGGGCCCTGAATCAGATTCTGCCAGGATTTCAGCAATTGAAAGAAGAAAGTCGCATGAAGGAGCTAACTTATGACAGCACACATATATGAACACAAACCTCCCCCACGCAGATAACATTTCCCCTTAGTCTATCATCACAAATGACAACATGGAGGAGTGGCCTAGTGATTAGAGCATCTGCCTCAGCACCCTGAGGTTATGGATTCAATTCCCACTGCAGCTCCTTGTGACTCTTGGCAAGTCACTTACCACTTCATTGCCCCAGATACAAAATAAGTACCAGTCTAAAAAATATATAAACTGCTTTGATTGTTTAAACCACACAGAAAAAGCAGTATTAGGGATGCCAGATTTTATGATTGTAAAATCCAGACACCCTAGACCCACTCCAGTCCCATCCCAGCTCCACTCCCCACTGCCTGCTTGACATGATTGAGAGGAAGTTTTTTTAAAACTCGGACAAAGTGCCGTCTGAGGACATGTCCGGGGAAACCTGAAGCAGTATTGAAGTCTTATCCCCTTTACTCAAAACTTTTGGAGGCCTAGTTTTTTATTCATTCAATTCCAGAAGAGTTTGGAAAGAGTTATACAGAAGAGGATGACAATGTAAATCTGTCTTCCAGGGAGCAAAATAACTCTCCAGAATTTTAACAGTACGGGATGAAACTTGGCATATGGGGGGGAAACTGTTTTAAAAAAGACAAATTTGAGTTCAGAAATGGGGAAAATAAGTGCTCTAAAAATGGTGCGTTTCTTTGAAAGAAGCAGTTGCAGCGTAGAAACACATATGCCGTTAAATATTTGTTTGGTAACTTGCTCTATTATTTAGAATGAAGGGGTTTATCAAATTACTAAACTAAACTAAATTCATCCTTTCAAACACTATCTCCCAATTCTCTGCTATTCCAATCCTCCAAACTGTCCTACCTCCAAAACTCCTGCCACAACTGCCCCATTGCCCCAAAATATTTTGCTAAATCTTCTCTCCTGTCCCCACCCAGTGTGTCCCAACACTCAAAATTATCTTCCACTCCCCCAAACTACTCCCACAACTATTATACCACTGCAAAATATTCCCACTCTCCAAACGACTCCCAGAGCTATCCCCTACGTGACACAACAAATATATAGAATGCACAGCAGAGACATAGACACATAAGATCCATACTCACACACAGGGGCTGTACATAATTCCCCGTCCTTGATGGGATGCATTTTTAGTCATTCTGATTTATATTTCATTTGCTTCATGTTGTTGATTGTGATGTGAAAATGAATGTCTGAATCATACAGTTTTCTTATTGGTTGCTATGTGTATTGTACTGCCAACTAATATTTGTAGCCATGAGGCAGGAGGCTAGGATTGAAAACTGTCCGGCTTTTTTCAGGATTCAACAGATGTTTGCATTAATGTCCAAAACAAAGGTTCTTAAACCAGTCCTCAGGACACACGAAAACAGAGAAAAATAAAGGCAGGTAAAGGGCATATGGCCTCTCTAGTCTGCCTAGCCATACCTGCTATCCATATTCCTAATAAGCAGCATAAAATCTGTTTTATTACTTGGGATCTAGCTAAATATTTGGGACCTGGGTTGGCCACTGTTGGAAACAGGATACGGGGCTTGATGGACCTTCGGTCTGTCCCAGTATGGCAATTTTTTTAATGTTTATATCCACAATGATATATACATGAGATAGATCTGCATACAATTGAAACAGTGCATACACATGACATCATCAGAGACGCGGCAGAGCAAATCAGGGCAGTAGAAGGGCCCGAAGCAGCGTGTGGAGACTGATGTACACGCTGCTTGAATCGCCATTCGGACCCGCGGGAAGAGAAGGGGGTGGGCGGCAAAGGAGAAACGGAGATCGGCGGCGGCGACAGGAGAAACGGATAACGTCGTCTGGCTGCGGTCCGGCTTGTGGAGGCGATCGGGTGGTGACGTATTCGCGCGCATGCGCACTCCTTCGGCCACAGACCTACAGCGCACGGAACACGAAAATAGGACTGCGCATGCGCGAGTTAGCCTTTTATTATATAGGATGATATATACATGAGATAGATCTGCATACAATTGAAACAGTGCATACACATGACCGGTAATCTTTTCTTATACTTTTGTCTTTCCAGGGCCCAATTGGATTAGACGGCAAACAAGTAAGTGTATTAGTGCTTCGCAACAAACTGTCTCCTCTTTCCTCCATCTCTTCTGTGACCTCTGCTCTCCTGTCTCTGACAAAGAGCAAAATGCCAAATAAAGAGCTAATTCTGCAGAGGGGAGGATTTCTATGTTAGCAATCATTGCTATCTACATATCCTGATTGCCCCTCATGGCAATGCCACTTTTTTTTACTGATAGCTTCTTACAGACCCAAGTTTCATTGTTGCCCTTTTATGCAGAGCAAGACTTAGGGCTCCTTTTACAAAGGCGCGCTAGCGGTTTTAGCACGCGCTAAAATGCCACCACGCGTGCTAGCCGCTGCCGCCTCCTTTTAAGCAGGCGGTAATTTTTCAGCTAGCGCACGCTATAGCGCGTGCTAATCTTGTGCCTGCAATGAAAACACTAGCGCACCTATGTAAAAGGAGGCCTTAATGTATCAAGATTCGTGTAATATTTAGCATTTTATAGCACTATTGCATATATGCAACATTATACAGTGGTAAGTGTTTAGGTGCATGATGCCCCTGCACCGAAGAGCATACACTCTAAGGGGGCAATTCTATCTCAGTCTAGATGCCCCAATGCTATTCTCTTAGCACCAATTCTATAATGACCTCTTGGTGCCAAGATTCCATTATAGAATACTAACAAGGTTAGCATTGGTGTGTCTAGGGCAGGGGTAGGGAACTCCGGTCCTCAAGAGTCGTATTCCAGTCGGGTTTTCAGGATTTCCGCAATGAATATGCATGAGATCTATTTGCATGCACTGCTTTCAATGCATATTCATTGGGAAAATCCTGAAAACCCAACTGGAATATGGCTCTCAAGGACCGAAGTTCCCTACCCCTGGTCTAGGGTAATTATTGAAAATGGCCATATGCTGCTATTACTATTACTAATCAATTTTTTAGCACTGCTAGATGTACACTGTGTTTTGCACTAAACATATGAGACAGTCCCTGCTCAAGAGAGCTTATAATCTGAGACAAATAGGACAAATAAGGGATCAGAGAATTAGTTATGGTGGAAATTATAAAACAGACAAGGGTATTCAGCAGATGAACAGCAGTTAGCAGCCTCATAAAAGTGTGCTTGTAGGCTAGATTTGAATACAGCTAGAGAAGGAGCTTGACGTACCAATTCAGAAAGTCTGTTCCAAGCATACTGCACAGCAAGATAAAATGGACAGTGCCTGGAGTTGGCAGTGGAAGAGAAGGGTACAGATAAGAGAGACTTACCCAATGAACAGAGTTCCTGGAGAAGGGTGTGAGGAGAGATATGAATGAAGAGTTACTGAGGAGGTGCAGAATGAATCTTTTTTTTTCTACAATTATAACACACACACACCCTTTTACAAAATCATAGCGTGGTTTTTAGTGCCGGCAGCAGTGGTAACAACTCTAATGCTCTTAGGAATTCTAAGAGTGTCAGAGCTGCAGCTTAGTAAAAGGACCCCATAATATATTAATGATATTACACACTGATATAATTAGATGTGACACTCACATACCCATATCTACTACTAATCATTTCTATACCACTACTAGACATACACAGTGCTGTACATGTTATATGAAGGTATTTTCTCTGTTCCTACTGGGCTCACAATCTTGATTGTATTGTTCACCACCTTGAATGACAATTTATTTGCAAAGAAGAGAATATATGAGGTTTTATAAATAAATAAATAAAACCCCTGATGCAGGCAGTTGCCAAACCAAGGCTACATCAGGTTCTTGCTAAAGAATTACTTCTTCAATAAAGTCACTTTTTGCCATTCTAGTGTTTTGTTTCCTTCCTGTTGTCAGCTCTGATTTTGATCACCTTGGGTGGTTCCAGCCTCTTTTGCTTCCATGTACCCAAAATGAATATGCATAAGAGAAATTTTCATACAATAAAGGCAGTGCATCCACATTTATCACCTTGTGACCCTGCGCAAGTCACCTAATCCCCCCCCCCATTGCTCCATTGCTCCATTAGATAGATTGTGAGCCTGCCGGAACAGACAGGGAAAAATGCTTGAGTACTTGAATAAATTCATGTAAACCATTCTGAGCTCCCTTGGGAGAATGGTATAGAAAACTGAATGAAGAAATAAATAAATAAATAAAATCATGGGCACATAAATTGTGGATATCTTGAAAACCAGACTGGCTTGGTCTGACCAGAGGACAGGTTAAGAACCCCTGCGGTATACATGTAAGTCCATTTTAGTTTATGATGTAGATGAGGTTCCTTTGGATCCTAAGTCCAGATCCCTGGTCTC
This sequence comes from Geotrypetes seraphini, assembly GCF_902459505.1. NCBI lineage: Eukaryota > Metazoa > Chordata > Amphibia > Gymnophiona > Dermophiidae > Geotrypetes > Geotrypetes seraphini. The sequence goes on from NC_047087.1 coordinate 184,677,736, forward strand.
CTCCATCCTTCCATTAATGGCCTGAAATAGACTCCTTCTCTGGCTCCCTTCGCTTAATGGGTGTCTATTATCTCCCCCTTATTTTGGGTTGAAAATATTGCCATGAATAAACCACTCATTTACCAGCTGAGTCATTGTCCAACTCAATTTTTAAAAATTCTCATTTCATTTTAATGGACATAATTGCATGCACCACAGCGACACCAAAAGTTACTCCTTCACTAGCACTTCTTAGGAGGACCTCTTATCATGTATTATACTGTTCTGAAAAGTCCCAAACAGTGATGTCACAGTCAGGAAATCTGATTGCTGGTTTCTGGAGCAAAGGTGAATCTCTCTCTTACTGGCAGAGAGGAAAATGACTGCTTAGAAGTTTGAATTCATATGCACAATGTCTCTCTTAGAATATAACTACTTGGGGTTCTCGGGGGTCTTCGCCTACACTATATGCAGGTCTTATGCTTGCGTCTTTTTCCGCCTACATTTTCATACAGGTCCTGATTCTCCTCTGATTCGTCCTCACCATTATTAAGGTACCATGATGAAAAATATTCAAGCAAAAGAAATCGATAGGTGAAAAAGAACTGGTTTTCAAAATAACAGCCTGACATTGGCGAGCTGATCATGCTGTTCATTTTCTGCCATATTCTTTGTTTTTATTGCATTTTTGCCTGGCAGTTTCTTCTTGCTCCTTTGGGCTTCCAGTTCAATCAGAGCAAAACTCTTTAGGAAACAAGCCGTCTTGTTCAGCTACCCTTATTTTCATAACCTCCTCTAACTTTGTTAACATAGTGTTGGCCCTTGGCCAATAGCTACAGACCATGATTCCTAGTAGTGTCTTCACAGTATCCCCAAGGTCTGCCAACCCAGGGAACGATAGATTATTTATATTTTTAACAAAATACACAGTAGACTTCCTTTAAACTACATTTTGTTGTTGTAAGGCATGTTAACGCTTTTTGGCCTCCTCTGCTTGGTTTCCAGCCCTTGCTCACCTCTGGAATTAAAGGGAGTGTGGATTGTCTGAAGCTATTCTTCACGCTTTACTCTGAATTTTAAACGGAGATATTTCAGATCCTCAGATCTGTCACTGAACATCCAAACCACCATCTCTCCCCGCACAACATATGCTATTTAGCTTCAGCATGCTATGCTTCTCTTGCCAGATTCAAATCCATCCTAAATACGCACTTCTTCCAGGCTTTTTTTTTTTTCAAAATGAACTTAATTGCTCCTCCACATGAACCCCTTAGTTCAGCCTTGTGCTGCCTCCTCGTATAAACTATCAAGAAGTCTCACTTCTTGCATCTGTCCATGCTGTTTAAATCGGACACTCCCCCTCTGCCAAATGTCCTGTCTGTGCTTCTGTCTTTATGAGATTTTAATCTTCAAGAAGCAGCGTCTGCCTATTATGGCTATGTCTGTACTATAAAGTACTGCATATATCTGATATCACTATATAAAATAATAATAGTAATAACTATTTTGGAAAAGAGAGATGACAGTAACTCACCAGAAGCCAAAACATGAGCTATGTTAAAGCAGCAGTGCTAGCCAGAGTTGACAAAATATAACGTTGCTTGCTTTATGGCTCTCTAGCTTTGTCTGGTCTTTCTCCAACCACTATCTTTTCCATTCTGTCGTAACAACTTCTTACATTTCCACATATTTTGGGGAACAAATGGTTTGCACTTTTTCTGGGGGGGAATTTTTATAAAGGATTTTTCAAGTGTACTGCTTGTTTTATGTGTGTGAAAGGCCTGTTATAAAATGACCCCAGGGGTTATTGGGGTAATTCTATAACTGGGTGCTTGGTAGAAGTCTATTCTATAAAGGAACATAGGCACCTATTTCCTTTAAAACATAGAAACATGGTGGCAGATAAAGGCTAAATGGTCCATCTACAGCATCCACTATCTCCTCCTCTCCCTAATTGAAACATGGAAACATGATGGCAGATAAAGGCCAAATGGCCCATTCACAGTATCCACTATCACCTCCTTTCCCTAAGTGAAGCATAGAAACATGATCGCAGATAAAGTCCAAATGGCCCATCCAGTGGCATAGCGATGGTAGGATGCACCCGAGGTAGTGGCACACTTCTGGTGCCCTCCTCTTTGTCCCTCCCTGCACCTTCCATGCCCTCCCTTACCATCTACATACCTCTTTAAATCTTCACCAGCACGAGCAGCTTCTCTGGCCTGCTGCTCGTGCGGGTATTGACTTTCCATCTGACATCACTTCCTGGCCCCGCGACCCGGAAGTGATTTCAGAGGGAGCCAGGCCAGCGCAAGCAGCAGACTAGAGTAGTCGCTCGTACTGGCAAAGATTTGAAAGAGGGTATGGGGGGAGATGAGGTAGGGAGGGCGAGAGTATGGCAAGAGAGGGTGGGGAGGTAATGGCGTCCCCACCAAGATGGTGCCTGGGGCGGTCTTCCCCTTCCCCCTTTACTTCGCCACTGGGCCCATCCCGTCTGCCCATCCAAAGATACTAGCTTTACTGTAAATATACATGTCTATAATTTAGGCATGAACCTTACACCAGCCTTAGAACTGGCTTAAGTGTGCATGTCGGATGTGTGGTGAGGAGGGCTGAGTCCTGTCTTACTCATGTCAGCCTTCTTTTTCACTTAATTGCCAGAGGATATGGTAACAGCGGTTAATATAGCTGATTTTAAAAAGGTTTGGGCAAGTTCCCGGAGGAAAAGTCCATAGTTTGCTATTGGGACAGACATAGAGAAAGCCACTGCTTGCCCTGAGATCAGTACTTGTGACCTGGATTGACCACTGTGGAAACAGGCTACTGGGCTAGATGAACCATTGGTCTGACCCAGTATGGATATTCTTATATTATGTAATTTAAGATTCAAAGTTGAATCTTTTGAAAATCAAGCAAGGGCTTTGAACCTTAGGGTGACTATTTTTCCAAGAGATCCTCTAAGATCACTACAAGAAATCTTTATGAGATATTTAATAGAGATATTGAGAATGCTTAATGAAGCAATACTTATTTTATTTATTTAAAAAATTTCTATTCCACTTAACAACTGAAACAGATTACAATTTACATAGTTTCAAGTTTATTAGGATTTTATATTCCGCCTATCAAGGTTATCTAAGCGGTTTTTACAATCAGGTACTCAAGCATTTTCCCTCTCTGTCCCGGTAGGCTCACAATCTATCTAACGTACCTGGGGCTATGGAGGATTGAGTGACTTGCCCAGGGTCACAAGGAGCAGTGCAGGGTTTGAACCACAACCCCAAGGTGCTGAGGCTGTAGATCCAACCACTGCACCACACACTCCTCCTACATACACAAACAGAATGAAAACAATACCATAGACTCATTCATAAATTAAACAGACATCCAATTTCAGCATCATCAAGGGTTACCAGTTATAAAAGAAAGCCTTAACAAAGAAGTGAGCTTTCAAGGGTGTTTTTTTTAATACTCTTAAGATCTTGACACAACCTCAGTTACCCATTTAAATCATTCCATAATCATGGTCCTACTATTGAAATTGTTGCTCTCCATGTTTCTTAATAATGCACTTCATGCCCATGCTCCAGGCTTAGACTCATAGCAGACTCAGATCTCAATAAACGAGAATGTAGATATTTTCTTCTAACTTGCATCAGGTACCATGGTGCCTTTCCAGATATTACCTGATGTAAAACTGTCAAGATTTTAAATTCAATATGAAATGCTACAGGTAGCCAATGTAGTTGTTTTAGCATTGGAGATATGTCATCCTGGAACATCTTGTCAAGGAAAATACGAGAGAAAATGCAATTCCGGACTTAATTCTAAATGGACTACGAGGACCAGCTCAAAGTATAGAAGTAGAAGGGATGCTGGGAAAGAGTGATCACAATATGATCCACTTCAACCTGGACATAGGGTAAAACATCGATCCAGAACGACGGCCACAGCACTGAACTTCCGAAAAGTGAATTACGAAGGGATGAGACTCATGGTGGGGAAGAAGATTAAGAAGAGAATAAGCTCTTTAAAAACGCTAGAGCAAGCATGGTCCCTTTTTAAGGACACAGTCACCAAGGCACAAAATCTATATATACCGCATATCAACAAGGGATCCAAGAGGAAAAAGAACAAGGAACCGGTGTGGCTCACTGTAGCGGTGAACATAGTAACATAGTAGATGACGGCAGATAAACACCCGAATGGTCCATCCAGTCTGCCCAACCTGATTCAATTTAAATTTTTTAATTTTTTCTTCTTAGCTATTTCTGGGCAAGAATCCAAAGCTTTACCCAGTATTGTGCTTGGGTTCCAACTGCCGAAATCTCTGTTAAGACTTACTCCAGCCCATCTACACCCTACCAGCCATTGAAGCCCTCCCCAGCCCATCCTCCACCAAACGGCAATATACAGACAGACCGTGCAAGTCTGCCCAGTACTGGCCTTAGTTCAATATTTAATATTATTTTCTAATTCTAAATCCTCTGTGTTCATCCCATGCTTCTTTGAACTCAGTCACAGTTTTACCCTCCACCACCTCTCTCGGGAGCGCATTCCAGGCATCCATTACCCTCTCCGTAAAGTAGAATTTCATAACATTGCCCCTGAATCTACCACCCCTCAACCTCAAATTATGTCCTCTGGTTTTACCATTTTCCTTTCTCTGGAAAAGATTTTGTTCTACGTTAATACCCTTCAAGTATTTGAACATCTGAATCATATCTCCCCTGTCTCTCCTTTCCTCTAGGGTATACATATTCAGGGCTTCCAGTCTCTCCTCATATGTCTTCTGGCGCAAGCCTCCTACATTTTCGTTGGCCTCTTCTGGACCGCCTCAAGTCTTCATACGTCCTTCGCCAGATACGGTCTCCAAAACTGAACACAATACTCCAAGTGGGACCTTACCAATGACCTGTACAGGGGCATCAACACCTTCTTCCTTCTACTGACTACGCCTCTCTTTATACAGCCCAGCATCCTTCTGGCAGCAGCCACTGCCTTGTCACACTGTTTTTTCGCCTTTAGATATTCGGACACTATCACCCCAAGGTCCCTCTCCCCGTCCGTGCATATCAGCTTCTCTCCTCCCAGCATATACGGTTCCTTCCTATTATTAATTCCCAAATGCATTACTCTGCATTTCTTTGCATTGAATTTTAGTTGCCAGGCATTAGACCATTCCTATAACTTTTGCAGATCCTTTTTCATATTTTCCACTCCCTCTTCGGTGTCTACTCTGTTACAAATCTTGGTATCATCTGCAAAAAGGCACACTTTTACTTCTAACCCTTCAGCAATGTCACTCACAAACATATTGAACAGGATTGGCCCCAGCACCGAACCCTGAGGGACTCCACTACTCACCTTTCCTTCCTTCGAGCGACTTCCATTAACCACCACCCTCTGGCGTCTGTCCGACAACCAGTTTCTGACCCAGTTCACCACTTTGGGTCCTAACTTCAGCCCTTCAAGTTTGTTCAACAGCCTCCTATGAGGAACTGTAACAAAGGCTTTGCTGAAATCCAAGTAAATTACATCTAGCATATGTTCTCGATCCAGCTCTCTGGTCACCCAATCAAAAAATTCAATCAGGTTCGTTTGGCACGATTTACCTTTTGTAAAGCCATGTTGCCTCGGATCCTGTAACCCATTAGATTCAGCAACACTTCCATTATTTTTCCAACATCTGAAGTGAGGCTCACCGGCCTGTAGTTTCCTGCTTCATCCCTGTGACCACTTTTATGAATAGGGACCACATCCGCTCTCCTCCAATCCCCAGGAATCACTCCCGTCTCAAGAGATTTGTTGAACAAGTCTTTAATAGGACTCGCCAGAACCTCTCTGAGCTCCCTTAGTATCCTGGGATGGATCCCGTCTGGTCCCATCGCTTTGTCCACCTTCAGTTTTTCAAGTTGCTCATAAACGCCCTCCTCCGTGAACGGCGCAGAATCTACTCCATTTTCTCGTGTAACTTTGCCAGACAATCTTGGTCCTTCTCCAGGATTTTCTTCTGTGAACACAGAACAGAAGTATTTGTTTAGCACATTTGTTTTCTCCTCATCACTCTCCACTTATTGGTTCCCAGCATCTTTTAGCCTAGCAATTCCATTTTTCATCTTCCTCCTTTCACTAATATATCTAAAAAAAAATTTGTCTCCCTTTTTTACATTTTTAGCCATTTTTTTCTTCCGCCTGTGCTTTCGCCAGATGTATCTCTCTCTTGGCTTCTTTCAGTTACACCCTGTAGTCCTTTCTGCTCTCCTCTTCTTGAAGGAAGCGATCAGAGACAAGAAGACTTCGTTTAAGGAATGGAAAAGGTCAAAAATGGACGAAAACTGGAAAAAGCTATAAGAGGGACCAAAAAAGACCATGAGGAAAAAATAGCGAAGGAGACAAAAAATTTCAAGCCGTTTTTTCGATATATTAAGGGAAAACGACCCGAGAAGGAAGCGGTTGGATGACGGAGGAATGAAGGGAGTGCTAAAGGAGGACAAAACCATCGCCAACAAACTGAACACATTTTTTGCATCTATATTTACCGGAAGCTGGCAGGCTATACGCAGGAAATGAAGATGGGAAACTGACAGGGTTAGCGGTCAGTCTAGAAGAGGTGTGCAGGCAGATTGATAGGTTTAAAAATGATAAATCCCCAGAACCGAATAGCATCCATCTGAGGGTAATCAAGGAACTGAAAGGGGCTATTACTGAACTGCTCCAACTAATAGCCAATCTGTCAATCAAATCAGGAAGATTCTGGAAGACTGGAAAGTGGCAAATGTTATGCCGATCTTCAAGAAAGGTTTAAGGGGAGATCCGGGAAACTACAGAATGGTGAGTCTGACCTTAGTACCAGGAAAGATGGTAGAGGCGCTGATAAAGGACCGCATCATTGATCACCTAGATGGACACAATCTGATGAGGACCAGCCAGCATGGCTTTAGCAAAGGAAGATCTTCCTTGACGAACTTGCTGCACTTCTTCGAGGGAGTAAACAGGCAGCTAGGCAAGGGTGACCCGATACACATTGTATATCTGGATTTTCAGAAGGCATTTGACAAAGTCCCGCATGAATGACTACTTCGAAAAATTGTGAGTCATGGAATCAAGGGTGAAATACTCAGGTGAATTAAAAACTGGTTGGTAGATAGGAAACAGAGAGTGGGGGTAAATGGACAATACTTGGACTGGAAAAGCATCACGAGTGGAGTGCCACAGGGTTCGGTGCTTGCACCTTTGCTCTTCAACATATTTATAAATGACCTGGAAATTGGTATGATGAGCGAGGTGATTAAATTTGCAGACGATACGAAGTTATTCAAAGTAGTGAAGACGCAGAAGTAAAGAGACTTGGAAGTACTGGTCTACAAGTCAATGAAGCCGTTCACACAATGCGCGGCGGCGAAAAGGGCGAACATAATGCTGGGAATGATTAAGAAGGGGATCCTCTGTACCAGGCCATGGTACGCCCCCACATGGAACACTGCATCCAGCACTGGTCACCATACATGAAGAAGGACTATAACTGGGTGCTCGAAAGGGTCTAGAGAAGAGTGACTAAAAGGGGCTGGAGGAGTTGCCGTACAGTGAGAGATTAGAGAAACTGGGCCTCTTCTCCCTTGAAAAGAGGAAACTGAGAGGGGACATGAGCGAAACATTCAAGATATTGAAGGGAATAGACAGCATATAAAGACAGATTGTTCATCCTCTCCAAGGTAGAGAGAACGAGAGGGCACTCTCTAAAGTTAAAAGGGGATAGATTCCGTACAAATGTACCCAGAGAGTGGTAGAAAACTGGAACGCTTAAGGGATTCAAGACAAAGTTAGACAAGTATCTGATGAAACAGAACATACACAGGTAAGGCTAGACTCAGTTAGGGCACTGGTTTTTGACCTAAGGGCCACCACGTGAACGAACTGCTGGGCACGATGGACCACTGGTCTGACCCAGTAGCAGCAATTCTTATGTTCTTATGAGATGTCCCAGTGATCATTCTTGCAGCCGTATTCTACACTACCTGTAATGCCTGTATTTTGGACTTTGACAGTCTCAACATCAAGGCATTACAGAAGTCCAGTTTCGTGATAACCACAATCTATATCACTGTTCTGAAATCTGGTACTGACAACGTAGGATGTATCCTAGAAAGTATATGCATCTGAATAAAGGCTCCTTTTACCACATGTAATATATGCTCTTGCATTGTAAGTTTCCTATCCAAATAAACTCCCAATAATCTCATACTTGAGAGGACAGACATCTTTATTCCCTTCACTTCTATCTGCTTCAATTGTAATAATTTCTCATTATTACCAACAAACATCACCTCAGTATTAGATATATTCAACACTGGTCGGTTCACTTTCACCCATTTGCCTATCTTCTCCATGCAGTTCGACAACCTTGCCGTCACATATTCAATTCCTGTTTCAGTGGAAAAAAGAAACGGATGTTGTCTGCATAGATTCAATAGTGTACATCTAATTCTTGCAATACTCCTCCTAATGATAAGTATACATTAAATAGAAAGATAATGTGGAGCCTTGTGACACTCCTCTTTTTGCAGACATCACTGAAGAGGTTTTTTCACCACATTTTACCACAAATTTATGGTCTGTCAATAGTCACCAGTCCTCCTAAACCTCCCATTTGTTATTTCTGTAATAACTTCGTAGGATCTATAGCATCAAAGGCCATTGAAATATACAAAGACACCATACAGTGGGGTCCTTTTACTAAGGTGTGCTATCTTTCCAAAGTATGTCCAAGGTGGATAACAAATGGGTTTCTACTTCTTGTTCCTTCCTAAACCCAAATTGATACCTATCAAGCCAATTATTCTTCTCAACATATTCTTCTAATTTGTCTAACATCACCCATTCAATGATTTTTGATACCGCTGGCATAACTGATATTGGCCTATGTTGTTGTCGTTAAGTGCAATTGACTCGTACTATAGTTTCCCAAAATTCCTGAATCCACATTGGTTTTTTAATATAGGTTTTACAGTCACAATTTTGCAGCTGTCAGGAACAACTCCATCCTTCAAAGAGTTATTTACAATCCTTTACAACACTTTACTTCCTATGGTTCAACTATATTACTTACTGCCATCAAAAAATAAGGCATTGAAAGAGCCATTGGCTGCAACAGAAATTGCAGTTTTAAATGTTTCTGACATTCTTGAAACTTTAGATTCTGAACTGAAAGATCTGACATCTTTGATGGTGGCATTTGCCTTAAAGACAGATAGAGACCTAGTTCTGCAACTTTTCTTCAGTTATAAAGAAGTGTTGTTTAAGAATAGAAAAGTTGAGAGACTCTCAAACAACAAGAGCCCAGACCAGAGGTCCTTCAATTAGCTGTTCAGGTTAAGTTCTACTTGCTTAGAGGTTTTGTATATTCGTACTGCTTTTGAAATAATTACCTAAATCATATAACTGTCTTCACCCCACTACAGTGGACGTATGAGATTAAGGTATTGAGGTTTACTTTCTTTTTGAATTTATATTGGATTAATACAGGATATGTTTGGTTATTATGTTTGCAATCATTCTATATTCTGTAAAAATAAAATTTTTAAAAATATTTTTTTAGTTAATAATATACTATATGCTATCATTGTTGCAAATAGTGTGAATGCACTTGCCACCTGACATAGGATATAGCAAGTGCATTTGTACTGTCATTGCCCATCAGCATTTAACCACATAAATGCCAACTTCACAGCCAGACCCCCCACAAAATAGCCAGCTAGGAGTTTGGCAATTTGTGTTGATATTCTGCAGAGTTAATCAGTTAAGGGCAGCTGAATATCAGCAAATAGCCCCACACAAGCAATTTATCCAACCAGGAGCCTCTCCTGCTTGGCCAAATCACTTTGAATATCAATCCCATTGTTATCAAATGAGATCTTCTTGGATCTGTGTTATTGAATGACCTTAAATTGCTCTCTCTGCACAGTTGACCGAATCTTTGTATTACAGAACCACAAAGGATTGAAGTTCTCCGGCTATGACTCATTCTTCTCAACATTATTTCAGATCACAAATTTCTGCATGATATTTGTTTTCCTGACCAGATGTTAAAACATGATGAACTCTCTCTTCCCCTTTCAGGGTCACACTGGACAGAAGGGTGAGAAAGGAGATATGGTAAGTTTTTCCCTGTACTCTACTGGGGTTGCTTTTTGGTCATTAAAAGCCCTATCAGATGGATAGTATTCAACAGTCTTTCTGTTTCAGAAGTGCTCTCTGAGTTATTTGCTTTGTTCCACAAATAATATTTGCATTTTCAAATCTGGTCTTATATTGTTTTTACGTATTTTAATTGTTATTGCTGCTGCAGCAGGACGACCCAAGGATCTAGCCACAGAGGCCCTGATTCTTTAAAGTCCGCCTAAAGTTAGGCGCTGAAATCGGTGCCTAACTTAATTGATCAATAGGCTTAATCAGTGCCAATCAAGGCTGCTATTGGCACTCAACACCTCATAATCGGCTTCAATTGAAGGGAATTACGAGTAGATCAGAGAAAGTTATAAAACGCTCTACAGAGCCATGGTCAGACCGCACCTGGAATACTGCATCCAGCTTGGTCTCCATATCTAAAGAAAGATATAAAACTGCTAGAGAGGGTGCAGAGACGAGCAACAAAGCTAGTGAAAGGTATGGAGAACCTGGACTACGAGGAACGACTTAGGAGACTGGGGTTGTTCTCCCTTGAGAAGAGGAGACTGCGAGGGGATCTGATCGAGACTTTCAAAATACTGAAAAGATTCTACAAAATGGAGCAGGGAAAGCAGTTATTTACAATGTCCAATGTGACACGGACAAGAGGACATAGACTGAAGCTGAGGGGGGACAGGTCCAGGACGAATATCAGGAAGTTCTGTTTCACGCAGCGAGTGGTGGACACCTGGAATGCTCTCCCAGAGGAAGTAATTGCAAAATCCACCATTCTAGGATTTAAGGGTAAACTAGAAGCACATCTCCTTAAGAGTGGCATAGAGTGATAACGGGTAAGGGTAAATTAGATGCACATCTCACTTGAGAAGCATATAGTGATATGGGGACTAAAACTAGGCCAGGGTACACCTGGTGGGGCCTCCGCTTGTGCGGATCGCCGGACTTGATGGACCCAGGGTCTGATCCGGAGATGGCAATTCTTATGTTCGTATGTTAAGCGCATAACTCGAAAAAACTTGATTCTATAAAAAGTAGGTGCCTAGCCCAAAGTGTCTACACAAAAAATGGGTGTGGTCAGAGGCAGATCATGGGTGTGTTTTTGATTTAGGTGCCTCTTTGTGAATTAGGTGCTGATAGGCTGCAAATTGGTGCCTAACATTAGGCGAAGAAAAACCCTAGCATAAATTGGGGATGTCTAAATGTTAGGACACTGAGTGCCACCTAAGCACACATAGGTGATGCTAAGCGTGATTCTATAATGCTGCCTAAGTTTTATAGAACTGGTGCCGATATCAATACCTAACTTTAGGCAGACTTTATAGAATCAGGGCCAGAATACATAAAATGAACCATCGGAGTCACATGGAAGAACCAATCTTTTAATGGCCTTAAACATTTTTGCTGTGATTCATCTCTTGATTCTGTAGCCAACTCCTTGTGTCTTCTGGCTGCGGTGCTTGATCTTAGGGCTCCTTTTACAAAGGTGCGTTAGGGCTTTAATGCGAGGAATAGTGCACACTAAAATGCCCCGCGCGCTAGCCACTACCGCCTCCTTTTAAGCAGGGGGTAATTTTTCAGCTAGTGCACGCTATAGCGCGTGCTAATCTTGTGCGTGCGCTAAAAACGCTAGCTCCTGATTGGATAAGGCCTGACTTAGTGCAGGAAGAGGCGGTCGGAGCATACCGCAAGTGATTTCCTGCACTTGCAGCACTCCGGCTGCTCTCCTGCTGCCCTCTTCAGGCTCCCCCATGAAAAACTATATTCGTGGTTTTTCAAGATTTGCGGGGGTTCCTAGAACGGAACTCCCGCGAATATCAGGGGAGTACTGTATTGGCCATAATCAAATCTATAACAATTAAAATAAAACTTACCTTTTCCAAAACAGAAGTGTATTCATGATTGAACTTTGTTGTGAAAACCAGCATCTCTTTCACCGCTCCATTAGACCAGCTTTTCACTCGCCTAATTTGGTGGTGCCTATATAGGATACCCAACGACACCTAGCTCAAACCATGCCTATTCTCTGCTCATAACTACACCTATTGTTTGAGATAGGCATCAGTGGAAAAAAAAAGAAAAAAAAACCCAAAACAAGCTCAGAACACACCAATAATTGTGTTACTGTGTACAATAATCTTTGACTATTTCATGCTTTTTAATTTCATCTGTCCGAATAAAAAGAACTCTGACTTTGAAAATGATCTGTCAACTTAGGGTCTGTACATTGAGTCTGTGGTTTAAGTGAGTGATTTGATTGGAAGCATTTTTCTAATGGATTAAAATGAATAAATGGATTGAACATGACAAAGGTATAAAAGAAACCCGTGAAACATTTCCTACTCCATCAATCATTGGTCAATGGAAGATATAATTTAAAATTCATCTGTAAAGCTGGTGCTTTACTCTGTATCTATGAGGAGGACAGAGTAGACTGCTTTTTCCAAGTCTTGCTAAGTGCCTTCATGTGGTGGCATGCATTATATAAAATCTGTACCAAATCTCAGTATGGCAAGATAAAGACTGACTCACTCAGTATAGCCGACATATGAGAAGGACAAGCACTACTGTCTCAAAGCTCAGAGACTTGTAACTCTGAAGAGGGGAAGATAATCCTCTCTTAGGAAAAGAGTTTTGCATCCAATCATGGCTAGAAATGCAGTAAGGGCAAGTCCAACTCAAGAAGGCAACTGTTTGTAATGCTTTCAATACTAATATATAAGTAAATTCGTTTTTTTGAAAAAAGTACAATAGGAGATTGCATTCAGGTTGTACAGAGAGTGAACTTATCTTGTAAGCATAAAGCTATATTCAGGGTCCCGACGCGGCCCCGTTTCGGCGTCTGCTTCAGGAGACCCCGCCACACACACAAAATGCTTGCAAAAGAATCACACTAATAAAGGTGTTCAAACTGCGGTCTGAAATACAAAAACCAAAAAGCAAAATGAAATGCTACAGATACAGCCACTGACACTCAAAAAGCTGCTGGACCTGTGCAAATTTCATAAAAATTAACAGCTGAAGCGCATGAAAGACACATAAAGCATACATACCGGTCAAACAATAGAAAACTTCTGTGCAACAAGGAATGCCGCCTCCCGCTCCGATATTTAAAAGCAGGAGGGGGAGGGGTGCCCCGTGCGCACGGACGTGATGACGTCATCAATTCACAGCTGATGCATAAAAAAACTGTCAAACGTACAGCACGAACAGGTGTTGTCAAAGAAAAGCAGCCCATTCAATTTCGCCATTGAGGCCATGTGGATGCAGAGTGTTTAGATTGAAGATCCATTTCTGTTCTCTCCTCCACAAAAGTCGAGCGATGTCACCACCCCTGGGGCACTCTATGCTGTCCAAAACTGTAAAAGTCAGATCTTCCAATGCATGGTGTGCTTGTTGCCAGTGTTGAACCAGGGGGGCCTCCTGCACCCCTGTTCGAATGCGACTCATGTGCTCCCCAATCCGTAATTTTAGTTGACGTGTAGTACATCCAACATACACCAGTTGACACGGACATGAAATTGCATACACTACATGATGTGAGTTACAGTTAGTGCTGAAACGAGTGTACTTCAATTGAGGAGGAAGTAACATTTGATGTATTGATACACTGAACAAACATACCTTGCAATGTTCAGTATGTTTGTTCAGTGTATCAATACATCAAATGTTACTTCCTCCTCAATTGAAGTACACTCGTTTCAGCACTAACTGTAACTCACATCATGTAGTGTATGCAATTTCATGTCCGTGTCAACTGGTGTATGTTGGATGTACTACACGTCAACTAAAATTACGGATTGGGGAGCACATGAGTCGCATTCGAACAGGGGTGCAGGAGGCCCCCCTGGTTCAACACTGGCAACAAGCACACCATGCATTGGAAGATCTGACTTTTACAGTTTTGGACAGCATAGAGTGCCCCAGGGGTGGTGACATCGCTCGACTTTTGTGGAGGAGAGAACAGAAATGGATCTTCAATCTAAACACTCTGCATCCACATGGCCTCAATGGCGAAATTGAATGGGCTGCTTTTCTTTGACAACACCTGTTCGTGCTGTACGTTTGACAGTTTTTTTATGCATCAGCTGTGAATTGATGACGTCATCACGTCCGTGCGCACGGGGCACCCCTCCCCCTCCTGCTTTTAAATATCGGAGCGGGAGGCGGCGTTCCTTGTTGCACAGAAGTTTTCTATTGTTTGACCGGTATGTATGCTTTATGTGTCTTTCATGCGCTTCAGCTGTTAATTTTTATGAAATTTGCACAGGTCCAGCAGCTTTTTGAGTGTCAGTGGCTGTATCTGTAGCATTTCATTTTGCTTTTTGGTTTTTGTATTTCAGACCGCAGTTTGAACACCTTTATTAGTGTGATTCTTTTGCAAGCATTTTGTGTGTGTGGCGGGGTCTCCTGAAGCAGACGCCGAAACGGGGCCGCGTCGGGACCCTGAATATAGCTTTATGCTTACAAGATAAGTTCACTCTCTGTACAACCTGAATGCAATCTCCTATTGTACTTTTTTCAAAAAAACGAATTTACTTATATATTAGTATTGAAAGCATTACAAACAGTTGCCTTCTTGAGTTGGACTTGCCCTTACTGCATTTCTAGCCATGATTGGATGCAAAACTCTTTTCCTAAGAGAGGATTATCTTCCCCTCTTCAGAGTTACAAGTCTCTGAGCTTTGAGACAGTAGTGCTTGTCCTTCTCATATGTCGGCTATACTGAGTGAGTCAGTCTTTATCTTGCCATTTAATGTTTTTTCTGACTCTGGCTGATACATTGTCCCTGCTGTTGTGGAACCAAATCTCAGTATGGCAACTATGGTATAATCTCGTTATAACAGACTCGCTTATAATGGAATCTCGCCTATAGCGGACGAGGTCCACTGGTCCCGGCCGAGCACCATTATAAGCATACAGAAAATCATCAAACATAGCGGACTCGCATATAACGGACTTTCGGATATAACGGACAACTATTGTGTTCCCCAGAGCCGCTTTTAGCTGTAGTTTTATTCGGCTATAACGGACATGCAGGTGATATAGTATCAAAATGCAGCCCAGAAAAAAAATGACAGAGTATTTTTCTTTCCAGTACAGTGTTCTGATTTGCAATCATTTCGTGCCATACCAATGTTTTGCTGAGTTTTGTTATTGATGTTGCCGATATGCTTGTGCAATGACTTTTGTTCATCGATTTACATTATTTCAAGTTGCCCTAAACAAAGTTTAAAAAAAATGCAACTCTGGATATAACGGACTCTGGATATAACGGACCGTTTTTCCAGGTTCCTTGAAGTCCATTATAACAAGATTATACTGTACTACAATTCATGTATGATGAGAGGAATAATGAAAACAGAGACTTCCCAAGGGCTGTGTGAGTAATGCACCCACACAGGATGCAAGGGAGATGGGGATGTAAAAATCACTTCCCATCCATTGTCTCCCCTGTAGTGACAGTAGTGGGCGAGGAAGGGGCACTTGGGGGAATGTTGCACAGGGTGTGATTCCAGCTCAGGACACCCCTGATAAATTATTCATTCTGGCTGCACATTGCCAAGGATAAAAAGTGCCCACCATTAATTAGAAGCCACAGCAGCCATTTTGAAGGAGGAGCTTTGATGAGCAGGAGCGAATGGGCATTGTTCCTAGCCTTTTTTTGCTAGACCACCAGGGAGACCTGCAGGGGTGGAGAGATCCTTGGGGAACCAGATGTTGTTCTGGAGGGAGAGTGAAAGGAAAATCAGAATCTGGGAGGTCAGATGCTGTTCTAGGGGAGAGGTAGAAAGGAAGAGAGATTGGAAATTGGGGTCAGATGCTGTTTGAGGGTTGGAAGAAAGGGGTTCTGAATAAGGGGTTGGGATTGAAAGGGGAGCCAGATATTCTAGGGGGTAGAAGGAAGGGGGAATCAGTTAGGGAGTTCAGATTCTGTTTGTGGAGGGGGAGGATTGGAAGGTGCAGTCAGATGTTCAGGAAGGGAGAGGTGATTGAAATTAGGGGGTCAGATGCTATTCCAGGGGCATGAAAGATTGGGGGAACAGATTTGGGGGTGGTCAGATGTTCTGAGGGGTAAGAGGGAGGGGGATTAGAAATAGGGGATACTGTTATGGAGCAAGAGATAGAGATTAGAATTAGGGGAAGAGTATCAGGACTTGACTGGCTGCCCATAAGCAGGTTCTAGACAATATTCACCCAATACCCACATTAAGGGGGAAATTCTATAAACGATGCTTATAATTCTGCACAAAAAAATGGCACTGAGCAGTATTCTGTAACGGATTTTCTGGGATCAATGTCCTTTATAGTGTCGGGATTTGTGCTCAATGTTGAGTGCAATGAGTTAAACCAATAGAAACTAGGTGTAAATCCCTGCTACACAAGTTGGGAGCAGATCCTTCGAATTCTATAACACTGCATACATTTTAAAAGAACACCCCTGGCTCACCCATGCCCCTCCCATAGTCATGCCCCCTTTCTAGATCTGCTCAGAAATGCTTAGTCACTATTCTATAAATGAGAGCGTGTTTTTGTGCGGATCTGATGTTTCAACCCAGAGGGCCAGCGTTAGGGGAGGACAAACAGGGCAGCTGCTCTGGGCCCCACAGCTCCAGGAGGCCTTGTGGTCTGGGCATCCTTTCCCCTTGTTAGGGCATATCCCTCCCTTCTCCTCATCTTCTCAGTGATTTTCCAAACCACAGTTTTCTCTCTCAGAGGGGCCCTGACATGGCAGCCGTTCTCACTAGTTATACGCAGCTGCCCTGAAGCTTCTCCTCTGATACAATCCGGCAGAAACAGGAAGTTGCATCAGAGGAGAAGCTTCAGGGCAACCATGTACAACTAGTGAGAACGGCTGCTACTGAGAGAGAGAATTTTGGTTTTGAAAAGCATTCATGAAGGTGAGGGGAAGGGGAAGGAGATAGCCCGACAAGGGGAAGAGGTTGGATGGCGCTTTAGGATTATTGTGTGGAGAAAGAGGGGGACAAATGCTGAATGGAGGTGGGGGGGGGTTAGAGAGGGGAGCAAACACTGGAAGGAAATGGGGAGGAGAGAGAGGGGAGCAGATGCTGAATGGAAGTTGAGGGGGGAGAGAGGGGGAGCAAACGCTGAATGGAACTGGTGAGGAGAGAGAAAAAAGGGCACATGCTGGATTGGGGGAAGAGGATAAAGTTAGATACTGGAAGAGGTGAAGGAAAGAGGTGGTAAGCTGTAGGTAGATACAATGAAAAAAGGGAAATTGAGGACTGGATAGTAAGACAGAATTTAATCTAAACAGAGGCAGAAAACAAATTGAGAAGGAAGACCAGGGAAGAAGAGAAAGGGAGAGGAGAAAGAGATGGCAGAGCAGGGGGGGGGATACCAGATCTGGTGGGAGGAAATGAGGAAGGAAACAGATACCCGATCTGAGGGGAGGAAAAGAGGAGAAAGAGAGATGCTAAAATTCACTGGGAGGGAAGGAGAAATGGAAGGGATGTAGACAGGTGCCACACCATGGGGGGAGCAGAGGGAAGAAGATGGATGCCAGACCAGTGGGGGTGGGGGAGAGAGATTGAAGGCAGAGGCAGACAGATTCTGGAAGAGGCATAGAAGAGAGCAAATGCCATATGGAAGAGGCAGAGCAAGGGTAGGCAATGAATGGAGGAAGAGAAGTTGAGGAAAGTGCAAACCAGACAATAGAGGTAGAAAAAAAAATTTTATTTCTCTTTTTTTTTTTTCTTCAGAATAAAGAGTATTGTAGCTGTGTTAATAAACATTTAAAAATAGAAAATGGAAAAAGATGATCCTTTTTATTGGACTAATTTTAATAAATTTTTTGGGCCTCTGCATGCCTAAAACCGGCCCTGCTGCCCAGTTATGGTGCCTTTAATCCATCACACCACTTTTTTGCATCAAACATTCAGTGCGGAAGTAGCACCTAATGTTCGGCACCATATATAGCATTTCCCCCTAAGAGTTATATGCAGATGCCTGACTGAATATTGACTAGGATCCACATAAGTCCCAACAGCTGCTTTCTATCTGGTCAGGCCTGGAAATTCAGTGCCTGCACATAGCCCAGCATTGATTGTGAGTCTAACTTTGCCAGTGACAGTAAATGTTTAAAAAACTCTTACCATTGCCAGCTGAATAGTGACTGGTAAATTTTCCTTGCATAGGAAAGATAGGGGAGGCCATCTGGATATGGCCCTTCTCTGAGTAGGTTTGAGTAGAGGCAAAGAGAAGTGACTAAAAGCTGTATATTGAGATGAATGACCCTTGTGAGATGAAAACAAAAGTAGAAAGGGACTGATAATAGAGAATATAGACAGATTTTGCCTTCTCTGTGTTCCAAATATCTGTTCTCCATCAAGCATATCTCTGCCCCATCCAGCTATTCCTATCTAATATAATAAAACGCTAGGCCGCGCATGCGCACTTCCTATGTGTGCGCCGCTTTTCCGTGAGCTGTAGCGACACATAGGAAGTGCGCATGCGCGGCTTACGGTCTGGCCTGGAGTCGGATGTCGGCCGCGGCGGCCCGAGTAGGATGTCAATCTGCCCCTTCTACTGACCGGACAAGTCGCCCCGCTGCGTCTCTTCTCGGGGCTCGGAGGACACCTCTGAGGGTGGTCGGGGCCCGGGATGCTCGATCCATGCGTCTGGCTGGCTCTCCCACCAAAGCCCCCCACAATGACTGCTCCTCCCGCATCCGGCCCCGCATCCAAAGCCTCCCCGAAGGCGGCAGCCCCCCAAAGAGCCGCACCAGCGTCGGAAACCCCTCCGACGTCACAACGTCAGAGGCAAGGCTTCCAACTCCAGTGCGTCTCCGGAGAGAACCCGCCGCCGCGGCCCCGAACAGCAACACAACATTTTCATGGGAGCCAGCCCTTGGAGAAGGCCAAGAGGAGACAACACCGTGAAAAGCTCCAACAAGGGAGCCAACCAGATCGCGAGTGCGGGGCCGCTGTAAGCGGGGATCGGGTGAGGAGCAGCCACTGCCTGCAGTTTTGAAATTTGGCAAGGGAGCTGGGCAGAATGGGGTGGGGGACTTCTAAAATGTAAGGCTGCATGGTTTACAGATAAGGGAGAAGGGTTCCTAATGGACAGTGGGGAACATACAAGTAAGGGAGAAGGGCTACTGCTGGACGGGGGGGGAGCAGGAAGTAAAGGAGAAGAGCTACTGCTGGATATGGGGAGCGGGAAATGGGGGGAGGTGATGCTGAACAGGGGGAGATAAAAGAAGAAGGGCTACTGCTATATAGGGGGAGCAGGGAATGGGTGGGGGTGCTGCTGGACAGGGAGGAGGTAAAAGTAAGGGAGAAGGGCTGCTAGCACCCGTTAATGTAATGGGCTAAACAACTAGTAGCTTAAGAAAATGCCAGAGCCCAAAGAAGGGGACCTGGGGTCCTGGTCCCAAAGGAGGAGGTCTAGGTTTCTAAGGCCACCCTTATGGTTATGCCCCACCCTTATGGTTAACCCCACCCCTATCCCTCGTACATTCTGGTGTGTCTCCCTTCTCTCCTGGTCCTGCCTGCAGCTCTCTCTCACTCCTCACCCAACCCTTGTTGTACCTCTTCAGGAAGCAAGTCTTCTGTGGTGAAGCGCCAGCGCAGACTTACTCATAGGCCCTCTAACCCCTCCTGTCCTTCTGAAAACAGGAAGTTGCTTCAGAATGGGCAGGAGGGGTCAGAAGGAAAGGCCCAGTGTAGGCCGGAGGCATCCTTGCTTACTGAAAAGGTATATCAGGGTTTGGGCTGGGGAAAGAGAGAAAGCTATGGGCAGGACTGGGAAGGATGGGAGAAGGTGTATGCAGCACATAGTCCAGATTCTCAGATGGTCCAGATTTCTGGTTTCCGGGTTTTTAGGCTTTTTACTGTATATTGCCTTTAAAAGTGGACTAACACAGCTAACACACCATTTTACTCAGATAACATGAGAATCCGAATAACATGCCAATAAACATAAACATTTTTTGTATGGCGAGTCCTACTCTTCATCTATTTCTGGTTGGAGGAGGGTTTTTGTGGATGCAGAATATATTTATATTCAGCACATAAAAAATGCTATATCAAACCAAAAGTCTGTGAGGGTCCTCCTGTGTGCAGTCTGTCACATATGGAAGCATCAGCTGCTAGATGTGTTTCAATAGAAAAATGATGAGAACCACAGCGTTAAAGAGATTTCAAGCCATGACCGTAAACAGTTTGAGGGTTGGAACTAGGTGACATTCTTGTTGAGCTGGATTACATAGCATAGTTACTCTTGATAACTTGTCCCCTCTTTTACTGAGGTGTGCTATGCTTTTTCGCCCGTGGTAAATAGCATGTGCTAATCACGCACTAAACGCTAATGCGTGCATGTTATCCTATGACGTGTTAGCGGTTAGCGCATGCGTTGATTTAGCGCATGCTAAACACGTTCTAAAATGCTTAGAACATTTGTAAAAGAGGGCCTTAGTGTTGTAGCTTAAAAAAAAAAAAAAAGCTAATCATTTGCTCACTTTCTGTTAATTTGCAAACCTTTTTTTTTTTTTTTTCTTCAAGGGTCCTTCTGGCACAAAAGGGCAGCCTGTAAGTACCTGTTGATGATTACTTCTTCTTGTGTGAGTTCTCTTAGGTCCCCGATGTTAAAAGGTCCTGCGCAAACCCATAGTGCAAAACCAATGCAGAAACCTAGCTCTCCAATGCTCAAAGCAAATGGCATTCAGGTTTTATGGGTGCTAGTAAACTGAAGCAAGGGAAAGAAATGTACCTGGAGCATGCACAGAAATGTTTTGAGGTAAAGGCAGATCTTGGGCACATGCTCAGACAAAACTGTTGTCCTTCTTCCTCGCTTTTATATATAAGCTTTTCAAAAATTGTTTGCGCTTAAATTTTGGAAAGGGTTCATATTCATGCACAGAAAAACAGGCACCAATGTACGCTTTCACTTTTGATTGGACTCCCACACGTTGCTTTCTCACTATTAGCTCCTTATACAAAGCTGCAGTAAGCGATTTCCCTGCGGCAAATGCACGGAATCGCTACCGCAGCTTTGGAAAAGGGGCCTTATCAGCGCTTAGAGGCCGCTTGAGTTTCCTTCCAGTTCTAAAACACAAACTGGCAGTGTAATGTCAGAAATTTAGAATAAATTCTCTCCTCAAAACCATCAATGTCGCCCCCGAGCTAGAAGTAAGTGTTCAGCGTTAAGGCCAGCATTTTTTTTCTGCATTACTGTTTGAGCATTGAGAGGGATCCACAGCATTAAGATGGCTTGGGGAAATTCATTGCTTATTCGTAGGATAATCAGCATAAAATCAGTTTTATTACTGGGGATCTAGCTAGGTACTTGGGACTTGGGTTAGCCACTGTTGGAAACAGGATTCTGGGCTTGATGGACCTTTGGTCTGTCCCAGTTTGGCAGTCCTTATGTTCTTACAAATACTGAGTAACCTCATTAACATCCATTTCAAAACATTTAAATAAAATTTGCGGCCATCTTTGGCTCGCACATTGATACCTGTTCTAGATCCCTCTGAACTTTTTACAAACATTAATATGCGCGCTATTCCAACACTAATCATTTTTAACTCCAATGTTAGATTTCGAGCATCGGTCCCTTAGGTTTTTGCTTTTCCTTTTCCAAAAGCATTGGTTAATGTTCTTCTCTCACATCTTCATATTCTTGTAGGGATCTTCAGGACCGAAGGGAGAAAAGGTAATGTTTGATTTCATTTGTCAAAGCAAAACTTTACTGAGGGGTGGATAAGATTTACAAAGTGTCTTTGTCCCTAAACTGATGTCTAGGTTCTAGCCAGTGATAAATCTATAATTATCTCATTGTGGAAAGCTGACTAAAGGAGGCGGAGGTATCGCCAACTGGGTGAAGCTTCAACCCAACACCAACTCATACCTTTTAATGAACCACAAATGAGACATCAGCAGCGACTCACTTTAGCTCATCATTGGCTCTCAGACTGTGTGCCAGATGCACAAAACTCAACATGTGTTTAATGATTGTCGCTAAACCAGTTTTAACCAGTTTAGTATCAAAGTATTTCCACTATCGATGCACAAAACGGAAAATCGCAGTCTTTTCCGTTGTTTATAGCAGCCTCCAATAATCATATGTAAATACATTACAATGAACTTATCAGTATTAAAATGAACACTCTGATCGATGCCCACATGATGCAAAAAATGAAACGCCAGTTTTTAATGCTCTGAAATGCTCTGAAATCTCCAACAGATCAGGAGGTGCCGGTAGTGTTAAAACAAAAAAAGTTCCCCTAACAGCAGATTTTTTTTTTATTTTTAATAGGCACAGAATTTGTGCATGTGTTACACATGTACAATATCTGTTCCCATGAAAAATAATTACATTACATTAGAGATTAATATTTTTTTTTTAAAGTCCTGTGGGACCCCTGATGACAGCCCACACCCTGAAACTAAAAAAAAAAAAAAAAATCAGCAAGAAGGAATCCAGCTCCTCCCTACCTCAGCCACCCAGATCCCCCACACCCCGAAATTGAAGATCGGTAGGAGGGATGCCCAGTCCCTCCTGCTGATGCCATCAATGCTGCAAATCTGTGCCCCCCAAAAAAACTCCCAAACCCCCTATACCTCTAAATTGAAGATCATCAGGAAGGATGCCCACTCCCTCCAGCCACTGCAAACCCTCGACCCCCGTGTACCTCTGAATTGAAGAACGACAGGAGGGATGCCCATTTCCTCCTACCAAGCCCACCTCTTCAAAATGGTGGGCCTTCCCCTTCCCAGTGCATCCTGGGAAGGGCCTAAGACTCTGATTGGCCTTAGGTATCTGAACCAATCAGAGCCTTAGGCCCTTCCAAGTGTATCCCAGAATGCACTGGGAAGGGGACTAAGGCTCTGATTGGTCCAGGTGCCCGGCACCAGGAGAGAGTGGGCATCCCTCTTGTAGATCTTCAATATAAAGGTGGGGAGTCGTGGAGTAGGGGGTCAAAGTAGGAGAGAATGAGCTTCCCTCATGCCGATTTTTTTTTTTAAGTTTGGGAGGGTCCTGGCATGACTTTTTTTTTTTTTTTTATAATGGACATTTTGTGCATGTGTTGCCCATTAAAAAAGGGGAAAAAAATCTCTGCTCTTCCTGCCCTGAACTGCTGCCTTCTCTGTTGACTCTGCACATATGTCAGTCACTTTCTCCAATGACTGATTGAATGGGATTATGACAGACCTCTGCAAAAATCATTAGCATACGAAATTGTTTCCACATCGATCATCAGGTACCCACAGGATTTTAAACGCAATTTTAAAGCATCCGCAACAGAGGAACCCAGGAACATAGGGAGCATGTTAGGGAGATGTGGGGAGATATTGAGTGGATGTGGGAAGATATGGGATGAGGGGATATGTCAGGGGGAAGGGTTTAGGGGATCGGTGGGTGTAAGGGATGGAGAGAGAAATTTTTTTCTTCCTGCCGATTCAGCTGATCCTGGCAGGGGAATCCACCATCAGCTAAGTCGGCAGGACTGCACCGAAACATACTGATCTGATGGGGATTCCACTGTCGTGATCAGACAATGTACTTGGGTATGTCTGCAAAACTTGCTTTTGTGCATTTTTCATGTGGACATTTTTATTTTTGAAAATGGCCAAAAAAGATACATACTAAGGACCAAAACGTCTACATAGGTCTTTTTCAAAAATAAAAGATAGATGTCTGGCTGATTTGAAAATGAACATTTTCTCTACTGGATTTCTGGATTTTCTTTTTTTTAAAAAACGTCCAAATTAGACTTAGACGTCTTATCGAAAATGCACCTCAACATGTGTAACTGTTTGACCTGCCCATGTCCTACTCAGGCCCTTCCCCTGTGAATGCCCTCTTGCATTTACATACTAAGAAAGTTATGCGCATAAAAAATAGAATAGCACTTGTCACTCAACTAGCACTTAATGCAAATAAGTGCTAGCACTCTACAAATACATATGTGCATAGGAATATAACAGGCTGCATGGCATTTAATGTATGCTAAATCCGTTAGGATGCCTTAGTAAAAGGGCCCCAGAATGAGTTTTATCCAACTAGCCCAACTCAGACAGCATCCCTGAGAGAGCAAAATGAAAATGGAGTCTTTTGAAACTGGATAAGGCGCTCTTTTCATCTATATGTGGTATAGTAAGCTACCCTAGGTGTTACTGATTAAATCCAAATGTTTTGTGGGATTTTATAGTGTGGGAACTTAAACACATATGCTCTGTTAAATGCAGGGAAACATCTTATTTTGTAAGTAAGGTTTTCGGCATTCTTGTGGTAGAAGCTTCAGGGGACTCCTAAAGGGCTGTTTGTCCACCTCACTCATTCCTATTTTTCATTTTTAAATATTTGTTATACAGTAGTGCGGTGTTGGTAAGCTTTATTTTCTAGCTTGTACTTATGTATATTAATAGTTTGCGTGCCTTGGAAAAATGATTCTTCAAAGTAAACTTTATTTTTCATCTAGCATTCCCCTCCTGCTATTTTGGGTTTTCAGCTCAGTGGCACATGGTCTCTTTTAGTCTCTTTTGGTGCTGTGGAGCCATGGGTTTTCATGTACAATTACCGAGAGGATTTTTCCTCTTCAACCTTTAACCCTTTCAGGACCAAGGGACATATTTGTCCCATAACTTTAAAATCCTATAAATTTTGATTGGGATAGTCTACAGTTCTAAATTTGATATGTACGGATTCCATATGATACTGCCTTTATGTAAACAAACTGGTTCCGACATTCATTCATTAGCGTCGTTGCCAGATTGACGAGAAGATTCACTTGCCACACTGTCCATAAGCCAGAAGTTTGATTTTTAAAAAAAAAAAATGATATTTCACAAAAAAAATCAATTTTTTGGCATCTGCAAGCTCTTTTTACCATAAAAATGTTGTCAAAACCACAAAAATTGGCCTGCGATCCTTATGGTCCTGAAAGGGTTAAACTTGCCTCTTAGCTTGCTTATTGCAACAGTGGTTGTCAGTCAGGGGTTAAGTCTCTAATTAGAAAATGAATGGAATATATTGAATAACTAGGGTCAGTACTAGACAGACTACAGGGTCTGTGCCCCTTATATGGCAATTCAGTTTACAATGGATGGGGGAGAGTTTTGACAGGAACACCAGTATATTTGGAACATGAGGATGGTGCTGGGCATACTTTTACCATATCCCGAAAATGATGAGAGGGTTCGGATAGGCTGGAGAGAGCTTTGATGATAACTCCAGTAGTTGGAACCTAAGGACAATACTGAATGGACTTCTATGACCTATAACCCAGTAATATCAATGAAAGTGTAACTATTGGGCAGACAGGATGGACCATTCAAATCTTTATCTGCCGTCATTTACTATATTGCTATGTTTTTACTATGTAAATACAACACTTCACTCTTGTACCAGGCAATGCATGCTCCTTGTAAATTAACACAAATGTTGTCAGTTTTCAGTTGCACAGGGCCCATATAACTTTATTTGGATAACTTAGCTTCGTAAAGTTATATGTATATTCAGTGAAGCCATGATTAAATATACATATAAAACTTTATATAGATAGGTATCCATATACATTTATACATGCTATTTGGCAATCAGCATTTAAATGCATAATTTATATGAAGAGAGGTTAGTGGGTGCCTGGAACACCCTTCCACGAGTAGTGGTGTAGTCAAAATTGCTACAACAGTAGGGATGTTATCAACATTTTCAATACTTTTATGTCTGTTTGGCCTTTATATCTGAGGGCAGGCTTTAGAGCCAAAACACAGACTGTCTCGGGTCTATTTTCTTTTTTTTTTTTAAATCTTTATTTTCATTTTATAGTATTGACATAATATTAGTCAAAACAAGAAAATAATACAATTCAGTTCAAGAATAAAAATGAGACAATAGGTAATAATAAACATTACAAATTGAAATACAAAAATCAAAGCAAAATTTTTCTTTCTCATACGGCATAACATTAAATCCAAAATAATTTTTTACTGATTTGTATCATTAGACCTCAATCTATGGGGGGAGAAAGCTTTAAAATTGCTGAAATCTTAATCAAATAATACAAGGAAAATGAAGATGGTAGCGGGGAAGAACATAACCAAAAACCTTATACTTGAGCAGGTTGAGACTGAAGTTCTCTCAAGAATTTTAAATTTGCTCTTTAGCAGAAATAAATTTTGTCAATTGCTGAAGATCAAAGAAAATAAATCTATTCCCTTGATAGGTCATTACACATTTACAGGGGAATCTGAGTACGAACGTCGCACCTAACTGCAGAACCCTTGGTCTCAAAATAAGAAATTGTTTTCTTCTCTTTTGGGTCATTCGTGACACGTCTGGATACATTCTCACTATTTTAGTCATAAATGGAACATCTTTAAACTTAAAAAACAATTTAAGCATCCATTCCCTGTCAGCATCTATAGCAAATTGTACAAGTAGCGTAGCAGTTGCCGGTATCTCTTCACCTGACCTCTCCAGGAAATTTGTCAAATCCAAACTATCAGCAGACAGATTCTGCTGGTTTGGTTTTTGAACAGATGCTCTGGTTGGTAAATAATATATTTTAGTGAGAGGCGGATAGGAGGTTTCGGAAACTTTCAAAACTTCTTTCAAATATTTTTTAAATGTATCCTGCGCAGAAATAAGTGGTAATTTTGGAAAATTGATAATCCGAAGATTACTTCTTCTAATCATATTTTCCAACATTTCCACCTTAAAATTAAGGTTTCCACTATCTTTTACCCAGACCGAAGCCTGGGACTCCACTGTTTTTATTCTAGTTTCATGTCCATCCACTTTATTTTCAACACTGGATATCCTATTTTTCATTTCCAAATTTTCAGACACAACAGAGGTGTAACGTGTAGTAAGTTGCTGCATTTGAGTTCCCAAAGAGATTTGCAAGCTAGATATTGCTTCCCAAATTGTCTCCTTATTGAAAACCTTGGGTCTCTGCATTGGTATCAGTTCAGCACCCAGAACCTCTGATGAAAAAGTACCTGGAACTTCAGCAGGCGATGAAGTAAGTGTCAGGAAATCCTGAGGTAGTTTCTGTCCCAGCTCCTCCGAATGCACAGATAATAGTTTTGGCTTCACCCCTCCTCCTACTGAGCCGACTCCCGAACTCAGCATGTCTGGAGTAGAGAGTTGCGCAGGGACAGAAATCCCAACCGTCCCCACCCGTCCCCGCAAAAATCCCACCCGTCCCCGTGAGGAATCCCTCCGTCCCCACCCGTCCCCGTGAGGAATCCCCTCCGTCCCCACCCGTCCCCGCGAGGAATCCCCTCCGTCCCCACCCGTCCCCGCGAGGAATACCCTCCGTCACCATCCTTCCCTATAAACTTCAGAAATAGTTATTTTATTTAATTATGCTACCTAATTAAATTTAGGCTCTGGTAGAGACCAATTTACAAATAAGCAAAGAGACTTTATTAATTTGGAAATATTAATTGGGAAGAATACATACTTTGTAAATGGGTTTCTACCAGAACCTCTAAAGTAAATATAAAATATAAATACTCAGCTGATGAGAACCCACAAACTGTCAGCTGAGGACTTCCTTTGCAGTTGGTCGGGGGTCCCTTTTGCCAAGCTTGGCAGGCAGCAGTAGCGTCCCTGAGTCACAGATGCTGGCACCTCAGTGGCTCATGGATGCTGCCAGCGACTGCTGCGCTTGGTGGAGGGGTGTTCTGGCCATCTCTAGAGAAGGTCCTCTGCTGGCGGTGCTTGGGGATCCCCACCAGTCACAGCAAGGGTCAACAAGTACTTCAACACTGTAGAAATAAAACCAGAAATGCATTTCCTTTTCTTTTGAACACAAAACAAAGACATCTGCCATATACATTTCCCAAAGCTAACATATTTTAGTCAATAAATTCCGTTTTTTACCTTCGTTGTCTGGAGACTTATTTTTCCATAAAGTTGGTCCCAGTTTCTTTTTTCCGCTTTCCCATCTTCTGTAAATTCTTCTGTTGCTGTCCATTGGTTCCCCCTACCATGGTCCAGCATTTATCTCTTTCTCATCTTTCGTGCCTGCCCACCAGCCCTATGCCCAACATTTCTCCTTCTATCACCCTTCTCCAACACTATGCCACATCTCTCCCTCCATTCCCTTCACCACTGTCCAATATTCCTCCCTCTTGCATCCTTTTCAATCTGTCCCATTGTTCCCTTGCCACATTTCTCACTCTCATCTTTTTCTTCCCTATCACATTCTGTACCTTCCTCCCTACGACCAAAAATTCTCCTCTTTCTTCCATTTGCCGTGTGTGTGCCGTGAGGGAGGTCTGGTGACCCAGAGTAAGAGCAGGGGTGCCCACACTTTATGGGCTTGCGAGCTACTTTATAATGACTAAGTCAAAATGATCTACCAACAATAAAATTTAAAAAAAACACAAAGCACAATGAAAGGAGGAGAAAATGTTAATTATTCATATTCCGGGTTTTTTCAAAGAGGTCACGGCAGATGACTCTATGCAATGTCACCTCGGTAACAAAATACAAAAATAGACAAATACACCCCCTCCCTTTTTACTAAACCACAATAGTAGGTTTTAGCACAGGGAGTTACGCTGAATGCCTCGCGCTGCTCTCAATGCTCATAGGCTCCCTGCGCTAAAAAACGATATTGCGGTTTAGTAAAAGGGAGCCATTGTGCAAAATATAGACAGCAGATATAAATTCTCAAAACAGACACATTTTGATCACTAAATTGAAAATAAAATCATTTTTCCTACCTTTGCTGTTTGGTGATTTCATGAGTCTCTGGTTGCACTTTCTTCTTCTGACTGTGCATCCAATCTTTCTTCCTTTCTTTCAGCCTCCTGTATGTTTCCTCTCCTCCAGACCTCATTCTCTCCCCCAACTTTTTCTTTCTGTCTCCCTGTTCCCCCTTCTTTCTGTCTCCCTGTCTGCCCCCTTTCTTTCTTTCTCCGTGCCCTCCCCCAAGCCACTCGGTTTGCTGCCACCGCCATCGGGAAATAGACCCCAAGCCACCGCTGTCCCAAGCTTTCCCTGCAGAAGCGTCGCGCTGACCAGCATTCCGCTCCCTGACGTCAATTCTGACGTAGGAGAGGAAGTTCCGGGCCAACAAGGCATTTCTCCTCATTCCATCCAGCCTGAGCCCTATCTCTCCTTGATCCAGCATTTCCCTTCTGTGTTTGTCAGAATTACCATTCCACCTATTTTCCAGCATCACCCTTCTTTGTGTCCATCTCACCTATATCCCTATCTCACCACTTTTTCAGAATCTTCATTTGTCTCTGTCCTTGTTTTTACCCCATGTTCACCATTTGCCCTTTCAATGTCTTTATCTCCCCCCCCTACTTTTTCAGCATTACTTATATGTCTCTATTTCACCTCCTCTTCATGTCCCCTCTGTATCTCTATCCTTATTCAGTAGGTCCTGCTTACTCTCTCTCTTTTTTGTGTCACTATCTCCATTTTCAGCTTTCCCCCCTTTTCCTTTGTTACTGCACCCGGTAGCCAGAATCTTTCCACCCTCCCTCCACTCCGGCCCAGCCCAGTATGAAATATTTCCTTTTGTTTCCCTCCCCTCTCTCTCTCTCTCTTCTCCTCCCTCACCCACGAGTCCTGCATCTGGCCCTCTCCCTTCTACCTGCACCTGGCAACACCCCCCTGCTCCGCGGCTCTCTTCAGCAACTCGTCAGCAGCGGTGATCAAGACAAGCTGCCGACATCGAGGCCTTCCCTCTACGAGTCCCGCCTTTGTGGAAAAAGGAAGTTGAAACAAGCGGGACTCGCAGAGGGTAGGCCCCGACGTCAGAAGCTTGTGTCGATCGCTGCTGCTGAGTTGCCGAAGAGAGCCGCGGAGCAGGGGGTGTGGCCGGAAGCAGGTAGAAGGGAGATAGGAAGGCTGTAGAAGCTCCGGAGCATGACACCGACCCCGGCCAGGATGATTTCTTTTTCAGGCGTGCAGCTTACAAGTCCGGCGTCGCGGCAGGAAATAGCCATGCTGAGCAGTGAGCTCAGCACATACACAGATGAAAGCCTTGCTTGCTGATTGGTCCGGCGGCACGGCGGGGCGGGGCCGCCGGACCAATCAGCAAGCAAGGCTTTCATCTGTGTACGTGCTGAGCTCACTGCTCAGCATGGCTATTTCCCGCCGCGACGCCGGACTTGTAAGCTGCACGCCTGCATCGCCAGAATTTAGGTAGGCTGTTTTCATCCCCATGGGAGTCCCGTGGGCCAGGGGGCGTCCCCGTGGGAGTCCCGTGGGTCAGGGGGGCATCCCCGTGGGAGTCCTGTGGGCCAGGGGGCGTCCCCGTGGGAGTCCCGTGGGTCAGGGGGGCATCCCCGTGGGAGTCCTGTGGGCCAGGGGGCGTCCCCGTGGGAGTCCCGTGGGCCAGGGGGGGAACCCGCGGGATCCCCGCGATCCCCGTTCCCATGCAGACCTCTAGTCTGGAGAGCAAACACCCTGGGGCATTTCCTTCACCGTCGACTGGCCAAACGCCCCCGAACAACTCGGAGGACTTTGCTCTTCCGTCGATCGGTCAAACGCCCCCGGGCGACTCGGAGGACTCTGCTCTTCCGGGGTCAGAGATGTTGCCTCGAGGGAGAGCTGCAACGCTTCAGCCAGCGTGTCTCTCCCAGCCGAGAAAGCCTCCAGCTGTGTTGGCGTCCCTCGCTGAAGGAAGGCGTCCATCGGGCCCGTTGCTGCTGGTAAGGATTCATCAGGGAAAATCCGAAGCTTAGATTTTCGTTTCACCATTTCACCATTCAGAAGAGACAGCAGTCAGGGAACTCCGTGGCGTCTAGCTCCAAACACCCGCGGCCATCTTCCTTAGACCACTCCCCTCAGGTCTATTTTCACCAACAAAGTACATTGCTTCATCATTAAAACTAAACCTTATGCACTAATCCCCAGTTGATGTAAACTGTTCCAGTCCTACTTTTTCTGTTTCTGTGCTCATGTGTGCCTAATGCAGCTTAAACTGACATACTGCGGAATGCATTCAGACATCCTCATAATTGCCTAATCAAAGTGCGCTAACTATACACTAAAAAGTTTTTGGGGGGAAGGGAACATGCCAGAGGGTGGAGAATAGGCATTCCTGATCTACACAGTGCATTCACATTAGCGAGTGCTAACTGATCAGCATAGGATTAATGTGTGAGCCTTTACTGCCTACAAAATGGGTGATGGAGCATGCTTATATGGTAATTTTTTAATGGTTGCACATTAATAGCAATATTAGGGCATTGCCCTTAATACAAAAAAATGGAAAATTGGTCATTTTACCACCACGGTAAAAATGGCTTTAACATGTGGGAAAACCTGCACAAGGGCTCACTAAGGTCAGTTTATGCTGCAGCTTAGTAAAAGGACCCTAACTCCTCCCCCCCTCCCCCCCCCCGCTTTAATGAAGCTACACTGCCGATCAGTGCACGCTAAATGCCGAGCTGCCCATAGGAATAGAATGGGTGGCTCAGCATTTAGGGCTCCTTTTGCAAAGGTGCGTTAGGGCCTTAACGCGTGGAATAGCACGCGCTACATTGCCGTGTGCGCTAGCCCCTGCCGCCTCCTTTTTAGCAGGCGGTAGTTTTTCGGCTAGCGTGCACTAACCACTAGTGCACCTTAGTAAAAGGAGCCCTTAGTTCGTACTGTTCAGCAACGCAGCTTATTAAAAGAGGGCGTAAGTTATTTCCAGGGATAAGCAATGGCTTTCCCATGTCAAATTTTATAATGGACTTTTTCCTCAAGGAGCTTGACCACTCCTTTTTTAAATTCTGTTATTTTAGTCATCCCTGACAACATATTCTGCAATATAATAATGCGATGTGTAAAAAAGAATCTTTTGATTTGTTTTAAATCTTCTGACCATTAATTTCATGCAGTGGTCTCTTGCTTTTGTGTTGTTTGACAGGTTAAACAACTAAACGTGTTTTAACAATGAATAGGTGCCAAAAAGGTGACCAAACAGACCAGATGTCCACTGGAAGGATGAAAGCATTATCCCTCCACACACTCCCAGTGGTCACTAACTCCATCCAACTCCCCAAAGATGTGCATGAAATAGTGGGAAATGTGGTGAACTATAGAGATAGCGACTCAGGCCTATATCCCACTTAGGGTTACCAGATTTTATGCTAGTAAAATCCGAACCCCTAGCCCCTCCCCCAGGCCTGCCCAGTTCCACCCAGCCCCACCCCGTTATGCCCTAGCCTGACGCCCAATCCCACCCTAGCCCTGCCCCCACTGCCTGCTCCCGTTAGGCAGGAGGGCATCCGCACATGCGCGGATGCGACGCAATGACATCACGCGCGGCATCCATGCATGCGCAGATACCCTCCTGCCCGACACCAATTTAGAGGAAGCTTTTCAAAACCTGGACAAAGCCATCCGGACCCTCAGACATGTCCTCAAAAGGAGAATATGTCCCGGGCAATCTGCACGTCTGGTAACCCTAATCCCACTCTAACTACTACACTTATGGTGGAATCTGTGAGCCTTCCAAAATCCACCTAAATCCCACTGTACCTACATGTAGGTGACACCTTCAGGCATAAGGGCTATTGGTATTGTGTACAGTTGGGTCCAGTAGGTTTTGGATAGATTTTGGAGGGCTCACCATACGATATAAGGGGGTTATGGTGAGATGTGTTTGCACTTATGGGTTTGCTCTGACTTACACATTTGTCTCTCACTACCACTGCTTAGGGGCTTGCACAGTCTTCCTCCTTCCAAATTAAACAAGTGTAATTAATGTCTTGTCCCCAAGTAGGGGCATGCTTGTATTGCAAGGCAACGCTGGTTGATCAAGTTAAAATTTTATGAAATGTTTTGCTCGTCTTGCAAAGCACTCGCACACCAAGTTACTCGCAAGCCAAGGTTTTACTGTACTTGATTTCATTTTTTTTTTTTTTTTCTATATTTGCTGGCTTTGTTTTGTTGCTTGGAAATGGACATTGTTTGTGCTGTTTGGTATGCCCTCCCGAGGTAAACTATCAAGGTCTCAGAATACCACGCAAAGGTTCACTTGTTATCACCTTCGACACATGTGGTAATAGTTGTCTTTCATTGACCCAACCTCCACCACTAAAGCTGCATATCTTGCAGCAATATTTAAATAAATAAATAAATTAATATTGTGATTAGCCCCAGCTGAGCTCCCCCCACTGACTTCCCCTGGTTTGTGTTTGAGGCTTTCTGACATGCACACCTCGAGTGTTAACCCCACCCCCTCCTGAGTTGGGTTTAGGTTTCAGAGAAGGAGGAAAGGAGTAATAGGGGGAAGAGTTAGGTTCAAGTGCCCTCCCCCTCTGGCTCTTAGGCTGGGTTATGACCGGGTTTTCCTCTTCCCTTCCTGGCTGTGCCGGCTCCATGCCAGGTTTTCCTGGGACCCGGGCATGATGCATGCTGGGTTATGTGGTTCTTTTGGCTGGGACAGGGGCTTCCCTGTCACATAATATAAATATCAATTTTTATAGAAAAAATTAACCTTATGTGTGCTTTACACTCCTTAAATGGAAATAATCACACCTTCCAGAAAAATCAGGCATACTTTGACGCTGGAATTAACTTAGGACGGCTTTAGCGGTGGAGGTTGGGTCAATGAAAGACAACTTTTACCACATGTGCCTAAGGTGATAATAAGTGAACCTTTGTGTGGTATTCTGAGACATTTCCTCCTACCTTAGCTAACCTCGGTAGTTTACCTTGTGAGGACCTAAGATTGTTAGTGGCAAACTCCAATTTTTCACACTTTGCATACTGTTTGGCATGCCTTCACACTGAGAAAAGCACTAAACCATGTTGCTATTGGTTTGCTTTTACACAGGAAAAAGAAAGCACTAACCTCCCCTTTTACCAAGTCATGCTGCCTAGAAGCACTAGCTGAATGCAGAGTCGCCCATAGGAATAGAATGGGTGGCTCGACATTTAGCTTGCACTACTCAGCAGCGTGGCTTGATAAAAGGGGGAGGTAAGTTATTTGTGTATGATATTTTGAGGGCTATTCTTGATATGGTTTGCACATAAATAATTAGAACAAAAATTATTGTCTGGACTAAAATACTCATTGGTATTGAGCTGATGTTTGGCTTTCTGTGCACAATGCGGAACCAAGTTGTACTCACAAGTTGTACTTTTATTTGTTGCCCCATCTGGACTACTGCAATGCCTTTTTGTGTGGGTTGCCTCAGAAGTCGTTAAGGGCTTGTACAGATGTCCCAGAATGCTGCAGAATGCGGCAGTATAGTAGGGTTTGGGGAGCTTCACAGTTTCCACCATAAATATAGTGGCTTAAGGACCTGTGTCCTCTCTATGGCTCACTAGCCCATTCACCAGGCTACTGAAGATACCTATGGCTTTCCCCTACCAAGTGCTGCTGATCTAGAGACAAGTATGTACTATTTCATTCAGATTTGGGGGGAGTGTGAGGGGACCATTGACCATTGGAGGAGTGTGAGGGGGTCATTACTTAATCCCTCCAGTGGTCATCTGGTCAGTTTGGGTACCTTTTCAGCACTTAAGACACTTTTAGAGCAGGTCTAGCTCAGAATGACTGTTTCTTCTAGGACATCTTGGGAAAGGTTTGATTATTACCGCAAGATATCCAAGTCTAAGCATGCCCAAAACCCATCCAGAATACGCCTCCAACATGCCTCCCCCCCTTTAATCTTGGACACACAGTGGGTAGAACGTCTCACAGGACATCCAGAAAGACGGTTTTGAAAATCAGCGCTTGGACGTCCTGGCAATTAGGATGTCTAAGTACCAATGTATGGTGTTTATTTGGACATCTTTGTGTTTTGAAAATTCCCTTATAATGTGTTAAGCTTGCGTTAAAGTGAGTGGTAAAATATTTTTAACTTACACGTAGTGAGGGCTTCCTGTATAGGAGTTTAATATTGCAAAGGCAGTTTTAATTTTTGAAGAATCATTCTAGGGCCAAAAATTTACTTTTTTTAAAAAAAATTTCCTTTGATTCACTTGTTTCCATAAATTTTGTTGAGGAAATACTTTAAGAAGATGCTATCATTATCTCAGTCAGATATTTCAAATTGTTGTTTTTATCTTTTTAAAGTTTTATTAAGGAAAATAGGGAAGATGGGGCTTCTGATGTTATGTAGTTTAGATTCTTTAAACCTAGGTTTTGGAAACATCTCAGTATGGCATCACTTCATGTGCTGTCTTTGTTAGATTTTCATCTGAATGGAATGAATTGGCTGTGCTTAAATTTTACTTTAAAAATATACCCCCCTCCCCCCACACACTTTTTTACAAAGCCATACTGTCAAGCAGTGTGAACTAAATGCTAAGTCACCTATAGAAACAGAATCGACAGCT
Organism: Geotrypetes seraphini; assembly: GCF_902459505.1. Lineage (NCBI taxonomy): Eukaryota > Metazoa > Chordata > Amphibia > Gymnophiona > Dermophiidae > Geotrypetes > Geotrypetes seraphini. Next base: position 184,713,181 of record NC_047087.1, read on the forward strand.
TAGCGTTTATCTCACACTGCCTAGCAGTGCGGCTTTGTAAAGGGAGGGGAAGATTTTGCAGTTTTGTGGTCAAAATTTGCACGTTTTTTCTGAAGTGGCTAAAGTCACAATCGTGGAGAAAATATTTCAGTTGAAAGCTAAAGCACTAGCAGTAGAAGTGAGATTTTAATGTAGAGTGCTGCCAGTGACATGCTTTGAGAGCTTTCAGAGGATTCAGTGAATCCCCAACTCTTGGACTGTGGATTGTCTGAACCCCCTGAACGCCCTGACATTACTGATCTGAATTTGATTGACTGAGAAGCATTTGCCTGTTGTTTGCTCAACCAATCAAATTCAGAGCAGTGCCCTCAGGACCTTTAGGGGGTGGGGCAAATCCCCTGAAGGCTCTGACCTCACACCACTGAGTGCTGTGTACATCTAGCAGCACTAAAGAAATAAGTAGTAGTAGCAGTGGCATAGTATGGGATGGGGTGGTCCACCACATGTGCTGTCTTGGTGGGAACGCTGGCACCCGCCCTCCTCTCCGCTACCCCTACTCCTTCCCCACCCAGCCACACAACCCACCCCCCACTATTGCACACATGCCCACACCTTCCCTTCCCCCATATCTCTTTAATGTTCCTGGCATGAGCAGCAACTTCAACTTGCTGCTCGCATCAGTGTCAGCTCTTCCTCTGATGTCACTTCCTGGACCGCCTCCTAGGAAGTGACGTCAAAGGAAGAACCAACACTGGTGCAAGCAGTAGGTTGGGGTTGCTGTTTGCGCTGGGAATGTTAAAGAGATACAGGGGAAGGGAAGGGGCACGTATGTGTGGCAGGAGGGGGCAGGAAAGGAGTGGATGGTGATGGGGGCAAAGAAGAGGGCGGGGAGGGGCACCATTGACCTGGGCACCTCTCACCCTCACTATGCCACTGAGTAGTAGTAGTAGGAAGGAAGGGAAGAGAGAGGAGAAGCTGAACAAGAGACTGGGCTACATGGATCATTAGTCTGACCCAGTATGGCTGTTCTTATGTTTCAAAAATATTCTTGTGCCTATCTCCTAAGTGCTTAAATGGCATGTCCAAATGCAAATGGAAGGTTCAGGTCTATTGCACTAAAGATTCCTCCATTATTATCAATTACCTTAATGGACTAATATATTAGTCCTTTCCAACTGGTGAGGCTATTGGCCCTCAGTTTCCATACAGATCTCATTTGGGCTGTGGTAGTTGATGATTCTGTCGTATATTTTAGCTCTGCATTATGCCCCTATGCTTAGTTCCTCCTGCATTGTCAGAACATCCATGTGGCTAAATGCTTTTGTTGGAACAGAAGCAGTATCTTATTTGTAAGTTGCATTTTTGGTAGCTTTATTCTTTCTTCAAAGTTACCTGATCTGTAAGTCTCAGATTATAAATGTTATTTTATCTGAGCAGGTTTCTGAGATTCTTTTCCTCTCATAAATAACAGCTTTGATATGGTCGGTAATTTATTGTGTAGGTTCATGACAGCCATTTGCGGTTTGATATTGTTCAGGATTTCCCCAATGAATATGTATGAGATCTATTTGCTTGCACTGCCTCCATTGTATGCAGATAAATCTAATGCCTATGAAGGAAAAACAAGAGTTAATAGCAAGTTGTACTTTGTAGCTGGAGAATACAAGTCCTCAAACAGATGTCTGGGTGTTAAGGAAGCCAATGCAGAATACTATATGGAAAAAAATTCTGAAATACTAAAATAGTTTTTAGTTGCTTGATGATATTACCATCTCTGTTCAAGACTTATTTGCGCCAGATTCCACTGTGCTGATTTTTGTAAAAGATGGAATAGAGAAAAACTATTCTGTGATCCTTGGCTGAGCAAGAGAATACAAAAAAGAGACAAGAAATATTGTCATCTTCCACCAAAGACAGTAACATAGTAGATGATGGCAGATAAAGACCCGAATGGTCCATCTAGTCTGCCCAACCTGATTCAATCTAAAAATTTGTTGTTTGTTTTTTTTCTTCTTCTCCTTAGCTATTTCTGGGCAAGGATCTAAAGCTCTGCCTGGTACTGTTCTTAGGTTCCAACTACTGAAGTCTCTGTCAAAGCTCACTCCAGTCCATCTACACCAGGGATCTCAAAATCCCTCCTTGAGGGCTGCAATCCAGTCGGGTTTTCAAGATTTCCCCAATGAATATGCATGACATCTATGTGCATGCACTGCTTTCAATGCATATTCATTGGGGGAAATCCTGAAAACCCGACTGGATTGCGGCCCTCAAGGAAGGACTTTGAGATCCCTGATCTACACCCTCCCAAGCGTTGAAGCCCTCCCTAGCCCATCCTCAACCAAACGGCCATATACAGACAGAGATTGTGCAAGTCTGCCCAGTACTGGCCTTAGTTCTTCAATATTTACTATTATTCTAGATCCTCTGTGTTCATCCCATGCTTTTTTGAACTCCGTCACCATTTTCCTCTCCACCACCTCTCTTGGGAGTGCATTCCAGGCATCCACTACCCTCTCCGTAAAGAAGAATTTCCTTATATTGCTCTTGAGTCTCCCACTTCTCAACCTCAAATTATGTTGATAATGCACCCAGTGACCTGAAGTTAATCAAGGTGTACATAGCCCCTTGGCATGTGAGTTGATTCATAAACTTTGTGAACAATTTTGCATCCTTCCTACTTTAAATAAATAAAGATAAGCCACATCCTTTTGCAAAAAGGGCATTTTATTTAAATAAGGATATGCTTTGTCACATTCTTGGCATGTGGGTTCCTGGGAGGAATCAGAATAACAGGTTCGGAACATTGTGTTGTTGTTTTTTTAAATGTTCTGTGGAAGGGTGCGATGAGAGAAGGAATGTTGTTTTCGGGGAAGCAAATAGATGAGAATCTTCAGAGCATAAATGCTGCCCATTCTGATTTTGTCTTAGGGCCCTAGACAATGCAAAGCAAAAATCCTGTGACTGCTGTCACCAAGATCTTCCTTGTGGAGATTAAGATGGCCATTTTCAATATGACATCTACGCAAATTTGGACGTTTTGTGGAAAACATCTAAAAATCCAATAGTGAACATAACCATTTTCCAAACAGGAACATGGCCATTTCTTAAATTGTGCTTCTGCTTAGTACCTCTCTCTTTTAGAACTATTTTTTTTTTTTTTTAATTCTCTATTCATTTTTAAAACTTTCAATAAGTGTAACATAAGATACAATCACTTTACACTTTAACATCACTTAATATTCCATCAAAATATAATTAACATCAAATATCCCTTCCCCCACCTTATACCCAACAATTGTTCTTAAGCATAAGAGAACATAAAGTATCCTCACCCCCCCCCCCCCTCTTATTAGAAGCCATTAGTCGAAAAACTTCCAGACTTTCTGCCTTTAAGGAGAAAAGTTGCAAAGCTTAAAACCAACAAAAGGGTGCCCAGGGATGGGAGCTCAACAGCTACACAGCCATTTCCTATGTCTCCAAGTTCCAGAATCTTTTAGAACTATTTTTTTTTTAAAAACATCCACAAGAAAAACATACACAAACAAGACATTGTGATGTTGGATGGGCCAGCATTCTTAGTGGCTATAGACACATCCTAACAGAGCAGGGGGGGGGGGGGGGCGCACTGCAATGAACTTTACATAAAACGTCCTAGGTACACTTCTCACCATAACCCCTTATACTGAGCCCTCCAAAACCTACTGGACCCAACTGTACAACACAGCAATAGTCCTTATGCCTGCAGGGGTTACCTATATGTAGGTAAAGTAGTTTTTGTGGGGGTTTTGGAAGGCTCACATTTTCCACCACAAGTATACTAGTTAGAGTGAGATATGGGCCTGCTTCATTTTTTCTGCAATCCACTACACTGACCACTAGGCTACTCCAGGAACCTGATTGTTACTCTAATAGAACATAAGAATAGCCTTACTGGGTCAGACCAATGGTCCATCAAGCTCAGTAGCTTGTTCTCTCACAGTGGCTAATCTAGGAGTAGCAACATTCCATGCTACCTATCCAGGTCAAGCAGTGGACTGCCCATAACATTTGAAACTATCATACAAGCTTTGGTGGAGTGGGGGGTGGGACGGTGTCATTGATTACTGGGGGAGTAAAGGGGGCCACACTTTCATGCCTCCAGAGGTCATCTGGTCAGTTTGGCCACCTATTGGCATTTATTTGTTACTGAAAGAGGTCTAGCCTCAAATGTCCAAGTTTTGCCCTGGACATTTTCTGCAGTGTTCCATTATTATTTCCGTAAGATCTAGACCAGTGGTCTCAAACTCAAACCCTTTGCAGGGCCACATTTTGGATTTGTAGGTACTTGGAGGGCCTCAGAAAAAATAGTTAATGTCTTATTAAAGAAACTAGTCTTATAGCCCGTTACATTAACGGGTGCTAGAATATATGTGTGTGTGTGTCTCTCTTTATTTCTTTTTTTCTCTCTCTCCTTAGCCGCTTTCTTTCTTTCTGTCTTTCTTTTTCCTTGGCTGTCCATCACCACCCCTTGCCTGCTCCCCCTGTACATTCTCCCTTCCTTTTACCTCCCCTGTGTCCACCACCACCCCTTCCCAGCTCTCCTTATGCAGCAGCAGCCCTTCTCCCTTTGTTTTACCTCCCCCCTGTCCAGCAGCACCTTCCTTCTCCCCATATCCAACATTAGGCCTCCGTTCCTTTTTCTTCACCCACCCCCTGTCCATCAGCACCTCTTTCCTTCTCCCCCTGTCCAGCAGTAGGCGTCCCTTCCTTTTTCTCCCCCCTCCTCCTTCTTATCCCTATGATACAGTTACCTTGCTCTGCCCCTGATCAGAGGTTCCCGACAGCCGCCCATTGGAAAAGTTCCCTCTGCGGCATCCCGCACCTCTTCTTACGCGACTCCCGCTGTCTTTCTTTCTGTCTGTCTCTGTCCCTGGCCCCCTTTGTCTGTTTGTCTTTCTGTATATCTCCCTGCACCTGTGTCTTTCTTCTTGTCTTTCTGTCTCCCTTCCTTCCTCTTTCTGTGTGTCCAAAGCAGCATTCCCTTCCCCTCCATTTCCCTCCCCCCACACCAGTTCCCTGTTCACCTGCCCCTTTGTCTTTCTTCTTGTCTTTCTGTCTCCCTTCCTCCCTTTGTCTGTGTGTCCAAAGCAGCATTATCCCAGGACAAGCAGGCAGGTATTCTCACTAATGGGTGATGTCATCAGACAGAGCCCCGGTACGGACGTCTCACAAGCACGTGTTGCTTGTAGAAACTTAAAGTTTCTAGATGCCCGCACCGCGCATGCGCCGGTGCCTTCCTGCCCGGAGATCCGGGTGTGTCTCCTCAGTTCTTTCTTTTCCGCGGAGCTGAGAAGTTCAACTTCATCATGCGCTAGCTGAATTCAGTTAAATTTGCCTTCCTTGTCCGCGTTTTCGCTTTCTTTTAATTTCATATTTCCTCCGGCGGGTCGAACGGCCGGCCACGTGGCTCAGGCCCACTGGCTTCGACCTCGCGGCGGAGATTTTCCGGCCTATGTCCCGGCCAATCACCGGGTTTAAAAAGTGCAGCAAGTGCCAACGCGCGATTTCACTCACGGACCCTCACTGGCGCTGTTTGCAGTGTTTGGGCCCTAACCACATCCCGAAATCGTGCAGGCCTTGCTCTACCCTTACGGCACGCTCATTCAAGCGGCGTTGCCTATTGTGGGAATCGATGTTCAAGATGGACGCAGCTAAAGATCCCTCAGCCTCCACTTCATCTGATACCTCCCCGGTTCGGGCGAAACCGGTATCGACCCCTCCTGCATCGAGTGTGGTGAAACCGGCATCGTTCACCCCGACACCATCCACGAGCTCGACGTCGGTGCCTGCCCCGGTCTCCTCGGTTCAGGTACCTCTTCCTTCCACAGTGCCACCAGTGGTCATCAAAGTGCCGAAAGCTACTAAGCAGAAGCACTCGGCCTCGAAGGAGCGCGATGTCCGTGCAGGAGGACCCCCTTTCGGTGCGGATCCCTCCTTATCGGCTTCGCTACGGTCCGTGCTGGAAGCTCAATTCGTTGAGCTCATGCAGACCATCGGACCCGGGCTCATCGCTGCCATACAGGGTGACCTCCCGGTACCGGTCCAAAGGGGCGGTCCGCCCCCTCCCCCTCCTCCCCGTTCGACCTCGAAAACCGACGAGGACGAACGGGGGAGGGCGGCGATGCCCACGAGGCAAGCCTCGCTTACCGAGATGCCGCCATTAGAACCCATTACGCCTCCGCGCCAACATGGGACCAGACCTCCGATCGATACTCGAAGCCCTGGGCATAGTCAGGAAGAGTTCTTCCGTACTCCTTACCAGACTTGGGTAGCATCGCAAGAACCAGCATCGCAACCCCAGTTGCGATCCACCGCTTCCAGCCCTATCCACTTGGGGGCCTCGGGAGACCATGCGATGCACAGACGATCCCGATCCCCGTCCCGCCACCGAGACGGGCACCGATCGAGACACTCATCCTGGCACTCTTCACGCCATTCGGAGGTGTCACCGCAGAAAAAACTGCAACGTAGGGGATACTCCTCATCAGAGGTGTCCCCTCCGGGGGGCCCGGAGTACGAGGAGACACCGGTGCCCGATTCTCCTTGCCACTCCCCGATGTCCACGGACCTGGAGGCCTCCTCCTCCTCCAGCCCGTCCCACAGGCCGACGCTGGCGGAACAATTGTCCTTCTCATCATTCCTCCGACAAATGGCGGATGATCTGGATGTGACCCTTGACACGGGCTCCCGATACTCCAAAGAGTATCTGGACACCATGCATTTACCTAACCCTCCAACGGAGTCGCTTCGGCTCCCCCTGCATAAATTGCTGGACCAGACCTTCATGCAGTGTTTCGAAACACCGTACTCCATACCGGCGATCCCCAGCAAACTCGATGCTCGATACCGCATCGTGCACCATAAAGGGTTTGAGGGCCCTCAACTCTCCCACCAATCCCTACTGGTCGAGTCCTCTCTTAAACGCTCTCATCCCTCCCAGGTCTACGCCTCTGTACCGCCGGGCCGAGAGGGGAGAACGATGGACAAATTTGGTAGAAAATTCTACCAAAACTCCATGATGGCGTCACGGGTGCTGAACTACAATTTCTTTTTCTCTTCCTATCTGGAGTTCTTCTTGCCGGTGCTCCGCAAGTTCACTCCGTTCATAGACAACCAAGCTCGATTCGAGTTCGAGGAAGTGGTAGCCTCCCTCTCCCAATTACGCCTCCAGCTGATGCAATCCTCCTTCGATGCATTCGAACTCTCGGCACGTGCTGCCGCAAGCGCGGTAGCCATGCGTCACCTGGCATGGCTCCGTACAATCGATATGGATCCCAACCTCCAGGACAGACTCGCCAACGTACCATGTGCTGGAGCTGACCTGTTCGATGAGTCTATCGAAACTGTTACCAAGAAGCTGTCGGATCATGAAAAATCTTTTCAATCCATCCTGCGGCCCAAACCCAAACCTCAACAGTCTCGACCTTCCAGGCCACCCCTGATTTACCAGCGGCGTTACATGCCCAGACAAACGCCTGCTGCGAGACAACCTGCGAAGAGACAACCTCCCCAGAAGTCTCAGCAAAAACCTCAGCCACCGGCTGCACCTAAGGCTCCCCAGCCCTTTTGACGCCCCTCCCGGGAGCATAACCTCAGCCTCTCCCATAGGGGGCCGCCTCCATCTTTTTTACCATCGATGGGAGGCCATAACCACGGACCTATGGGTCCTCACCATCATAAGAGAAGGATACTCTCTTCAATTCCACCGGGTCCCCCCGGACCATCCTCCAAGAGAGTATCCTTCAAGTTCGACGCAGACCGCCCTTCTTCTTCAGGAAGTCCAAACCTTACTTCAGCTTCGGGCTGTCGAGCCGGTCCCGTCAGACCAATTGAACCGAGGGTTTTACTCCCGGTACTTCCTCGTCCCGAAGAAAACGGGCGACCTGCGACCCATTTTAGACCTTCGGGCCCTCAACAAGTTTCTGGTCAAAGAGAAGTTTCGCATGTTGACTTTGGCTTCTCTATACCCCCTCCTCGAGCAGAACGACTGGTTATGCTCCCTGGATCTCAAGGAGGCCTACACTCACATCCCCATTCACCCGGCCTCCCGAAAGTTCCTCAGATTTCGGGTGGGAAATCTGCACCTACAGTATCGAGTGCTACCATTCGGCCTATCTTCGTCCCCCAGAGTCTTCACAAAGTGCCTGGTGGTAGTGGCCGCAGCACTCCGGGACAGGGGTCTACAGGTGTTCCCATACCTCGACGACTGGCTCATCAAGGCCCCGTCAGCCCCAGAGGTCACTTCGGCGGCCTTAGCTACAACCTACTTCCTCCAAAATTTGGGCTTCGAGATCAATTTTTCCAAGTCTCATCTACAACCCACCCAGTCCCTCCCCTTCATCGGAGCGGTCCTGGACACCACCCGACTCCGAGCATTCCTGCCCCTGCAACGCATGGAATCCCTCCTTCATCTCTGCCAGTTGGTGTCTACTCGCCAAACCCTACCGGCGAGACAACTAATGGTGCTCCTGGGCCATATGGCCTCCACAGTACATGTGACACCCTTTGCCAGACTCCACCTCAGGATCCCCCAGTGGACCCTGGCATCACAGTGGAATCAGACGTCCGATCCACTATCCAAACACATCTCAGTCACACCTGCTCTTCGGCAGTCTCTACTTTGGTGGATGACCTCTTCGAATCTATCCAGAGGTTTGCTGATGCACTCTCCCCCCCATCAGAAAGTCCTCACAACCGATTCGTCGAATTATGCATGGGGGGCCCACCTGGACGGTCTCCGCACCCAAGGATTCTGGACCAGTGCGGAAAGACTACACCAAATCAATCTACTGGAACTCAGAGCCATCTTCAATGCGCTCCAAGCTTTCCAATACCTACTTCACGACATGGTAATCCTCATTCGCACAGACAATCAGGCCGCCATGTATTATATCAACAAGCAAGGAGGCACGGGCTCGGCCCTCCTTTGCCAGGAAGCTCTACGAGTCTGGGACTGGGCGGTGCGCCACAACGCCATGCTCAGAGCAGTATACATCCAGGGGGAGAACAACGTCCTAGCAGACAAACTAAGCCGTCTGCTACAACCGCACGAATGGACTCTCCATTCCAGCCCCCTTCACCAAATCTTCACGCAATGGGGGACGCCTCAGATAGACCTCTTTGCGGCCCCCCACAACTCCAAACTGCCTCAGTTTTGCTCCAGGATCTACACTCCTCATCGCCTTGAGGCAGATGCTTTTCTACTGAACTGGGGGAAACGATTTCTATATGCGTTCCCACCATTCCCGCTGATCCAGAAGACTCTGGTCAAGCTGAAACTCGAACAGGCCACCATGATTCTAATAGCTCCTCGGTGGCCCAGACAACCTTGGTTCTCCCTCCTACTTCAACTCAGCAGCAGGGAACCAGTACCACTTCCAGTGTTTCCTTCACTACTTACTCAACATCAAGGATCACTACTTCATCCCAACCTGCAGTCTCTCCACCTGACAGCTTGGTTCCTCTCAACGTAACCCCTCACCAATTCTCACAAGAAGTGAGGGAGGTCTTGGAAGCTTCCAGGAAGCCCGCCACTCGACAATGCTACTCCCAGAAATGGACCAGATTCTCCTCATGGTGTGTTTCTAAGTCAAAGGAACCTCAGCGAGCTTCCTTATCCTCCGTGCTGGACTATCTCCTACACCTATCTCAATCTGGGCTCAAGTCCACATCCATACGAGTCCACCTGAGCGCTATTGCGGCGTTCCACCAGCCCCTACAAGGGAAACCCCTCTCGGCCCATCCGGTGGTCGCCAGATTTATGAAAGGACTCTTCCATGTTAACCCTCCTCTCAAACCACCCCCAGTAGTTTGGGACCTCAATGTAGTCCTTTCCCGTCTCATGAAGCCCCCGTTTGAACCTCTCAACAGGGCCCCTCTTAAGTATCTCACCTGGAAAGTGCTCTTTCTTGTAGCCCTTACGTCCGCTCGCAGAGTCAGCGAACTCCAGGCATTGATGGCGGATCCACCATTCACAGTATTCCATCATGACAAGGTGGTCCTCCGCACTCACCCGAAATTCCTGCCTAAGGTGGTCTCCGAATTTCATCTCAACCAATCCATTGTACTTCCAGTATTCTTCCCTAAGCCCCATTCTCACCACGGAGAATCGGCCCTTCACACTCTAGACTGTAAACGTGCCTTGGCTTTCTACCTGGATCGCACCAAGCCACACAGAACCACTCCTCAACTTTTTGTCTCCTTCGATCCTAACAAGTTGGGAAGACCCGTATCAAAGCGCACCATCTCTAATTGGATGGCGGCTTGTATCTCTTTCTGCTATGCCCAGGCTGGATTATCACTTCCTTGTAAGGTCACAGCCCATAAGGTCAGAGCAATGGCAGCCTCAGTAGCATTCCTCAGATCAACACCAATCGAGGAAATTTGTAAGGCTGCCACCTGGTCCTCGGTTCACACATTCACCTCACATTATTGTCTGGATACTCTCTCCAGACGGGATGGACAGTTTGGCCAAACAGTATTGAAAAATTTATTCTCTTAAGTCGCCAACTCCCCCTCCATCCCACTGAGGTTAGCTTGGAGGTCACCCATTAGTGAGAATACCTGCCTGCTTGTCCTGGGATAAAGCAATGTTACTTACCGTAACAGTTGTTATCCAGGGACAGCAGGCAGCTATTCTCACGTCCCACCCACCTCCCCTGGGTTGGCTTCTCAGGCTAGCTACCTGAACTGAGGAGACACGCCCGGATCTCCGGGCAGGAAGGCACCGGCGCATGCGCGGTGCGGGCATCTAGAAACTTTAAGTTTCTACAAGCAACACGTGCTTGTGAGACGTCCGTACCGGGGCTCTGTCTGATGACATCACCCATTAGTGAGAATAGCTGCCTTCTGTCCCTGGATAACAACTGTTACGGTAAGTAACATTGCTTTCCCTCCCCCTCCATTTCCCTCCCCCCACACCAGTTCCCTGTGCAGCAGCATTATTGTTTCCTCTACCCCCTTTCCCTTCCCACAGTCGCGACTACAAACGCGGGCCCGAGTCCTTTGCCGGCGGCCCCCCCTTCCCTTCCCGTGGGTCCAAGTACATATGGCAATTCAAGCAGCATGTCCAGCAGTCTTCACACGCTGCTTCGGGTCCTTCTACTGGCCTGATTTACTCTGGCATGTCAGGAGCAAATCAGGGTAGTAGAAGGGCCCGAAGCAGCGTGTGAAGACTGCTGGACACGCTGCTGAAATCGTCAGTCGGGGCCGCGGTAAGGGACGGGGGGGCGGCGGCGGAAATCTTCTTCTACCTTGCCTCTCCTCCACCGTCGGGAGTCAGCGCCAGGAGCTTTAACGGCTGGTGGTTCCGTGTTGAAACAATCACGCGGCTCTTTGAAAACTGTGACGCTGCTGGAGCCGGGAGACGACGGAGAGGGCAGGGGGTGAGCCGCGCATGCGCACTTCCTAGCTATAGCTCACGGAAAACGGACCCACGCTTAGGAAATGCGCATGCACGGCGTACCGTTTTATTATATTAGATGACAATTTTGCATGAGGTAAAACTCTTTATAGTTTATAAATCTTTCCTTTTGGCTAAGTCTTAATAATAATATTGTCATTTATAGCTAAAGAGACATATGATCAAGAAACTGTTTTATTTTACTTTTGTGATTATGATAGACATACTGAGGGCCTCAAAATAGTACCTGGCGGGCCGCATGTGGCCCCCGGGCCACGTGTTTGAGACCACTGATCTAGACACACTGCAGACAAACGGAATAGAAACCCATCTAAAAATGTGTTTTGAAAATGGCAGTTTGGATGTTTTAGCAAATAAAATGTTCAAAAGCCACTATATGCCATTTTTTAGCCATTTTTCTCTTTTGAAAATTAGCCCCTAAGCCATTCAAGAAGACACAGAAATTCAGCAGTGCTTTCTCAGATTGTCCTGCTGAATATATGAGCAGTAAAGGAAAAGAAGGCACCAAAGGGTCAACAAAAGTGAATAACAATTTATTAAACAAAACTTTCACAAGGTTCAAAATTCACCATGAGGCAAACATATGAGTGCAAACTTTATAGGTAGTCTCAACAAGGAGCCGAGTTCGACGAAGAACGCCTGCTTCAGGAGTTACAAATCTAAATGCACTCAACTTAGTAGCATCAAAATGGATTCAATGCGCAAATAAGAAAACTTCTCTAGAGAGAGGCGGTCTAAAGTTCAGCAATAAGAAGAGATGCCAAGCATGGTCACTCATTATAAAAGAAAAAATAGTGGCAACCTCATTTTCAAAACAGCATTCTGAATTAATTTGGGGCTGGATTCTATAAATGGCACCATCATCATCAGCTGCCTAAAAAAATGGCTGTCGATCACATGTCAATCAAACAATGGTACCATTTATAGAATTGCGGCTTCATGAAAGGTAGGTGCCAGAAATTTAGGACAGGGTTTTAAAGGCCTATATTTCTGGAGCCTACCTTTCATGTGAATCATGGCTATGGGAGCACTGTATAATGCCTAACGCCACTTCTGGCATTAGCCACACCTACACTGGAATTAGGTGTCATAAAGCGCCTTCATAGCCACGATAAAGTGACCTTTTTTCTAGGTGCAAATAGGTGCCTTTTTTTTTTTTTTTAAACAATTGTAATCATTTTTAAATAGATTTTTCCACTTAAGTTAATTACTGGTAGGGCACCTACTGGCTCCTAACTTAAGGTGCTGTTTATAGAATATGGGCCTTTGAATCTACTACTACTAAGCACGTGAAGCCTTTTTGCACTCATTCGTTTGCCTCATGGTGAATTTTGAGCCTTGTTAAGGTTTTTTGTTTACTAAATTATTATTCACATTCTCCAAGTGAGCTGTAGCATGCTATAAACTTTTGTGGTGATTTTGTGGCGACCTCACTTGAAATATTTCTAAAAGGGTTCCTGAAACCATGCCTGGTTGAATCTTCACAAACCTGAGGGAGGCTTTGAAAAAGATTTCCGCTCCCAGTGACGCCGCTGAAGCCCTAATGGCACTTTTATTTAAAAAATTATTTATTTATTAAATTTTCACAAAATTCACAAGAATAAATCATGCTCCATGTAATACAGAGAAAGAAACAATTCAAAACAAATCTTCTAATATAAACAATATAATTTTACCCCTTCCTTAGACCACTATATGGGGGAGTGGTAGTCACAATATAATGGAGATAAGTAAAGGTATCAAAAACTCAAAAAAGAAAGGGCTTAGGCCCTCTTTTACTAAGGTGCGCTAACCGATTGGAGCGCGCTAAACGCTAACACGTGCATGTTAGCCTATGGACGTGTTAGCGTTTAGCACATGCTAATCAGTTAGCGTACCGTAGTAAAAGAGGGGGTTAGTGTGCTATCGGTTGCAATATTCTAAGTTAAAAGTCCATTCCTTAATCAATCCTTAATGATCTTTTTAACTTCTAGAAACTCCCTCAAGTGGTCTGGAGAATAAAAAGTATTTTTAATTCCCAAATACCTAACCAGGCATTTACAGGGGTATGCTAGAAGGAATGTAGCATCCAATTTGAGAGTCTCTTGCCATAAGGAAAGAAAAGCTTTTCTTCTTTCTTAAGTAACTTTCGAGACATCTAGGTATATCCAAAGTCTTTGATCTCCAAATAATTTTAGAGAATTTTTGAAATATAATTTTAAGATCCAGTCCTCAATTTCCCTTTCATTGTTTCTACCTATAGCATGCCACCTCTTTTCCTCACCCCTTCCAGTATATCACTAACTCTATCATCTTCCCTAATCCAGCATGTGCCCTTTTTTCTTTATCACCTTCTTCCATCAGTATGTTCTCCCCTCTCTCTTTCCTCCCCACTTCCCTTCAGCGTCTGTTCCCATCTCTCCCCTCTCCACTTCCCTTCAGCATCTGCTCCCCTCTCCTCCGCACTACCTTCCAGTGTCTGCTTCCATCTCTCTCCTCTCCACTTCCTTCCAGCTTCTGTTCCCCTCTCTCTCTTCCCCCCTTCCATGCAGATTCTGCTCCCCCCTCTCTCCTCCCCATTTTCCTTCAGCATCTGTTCCTCTTTCTTCTCCCCCTCTCTCTCCACTTCCTTTCAGCACCACTCAACCTCTTCCCCTCGGCGGGACATCTCCCACCCTTCCCATCACCTTCACATGCGCTTTTCAGAATCAAAGTTTTCTTTCTCCAAGCGGCCCAGATGCCACAGCATTCTCACAAGGTGCTCGCGGCTGCCCCAAAACTTCTCTGATGCAACTTCTTGTTTCCACCTGGGTGGCTCACGTCACCCAGGTGGAAACAAGAAGTTGCATCCCCATACCCATACCCATGGCTATCAGTCTTCTTTTTATCCCATTCCTGTGGGTTGCCTGCGGCTAGCCATGAGTAGCAGTCACTGTGTCATTCAATAGTCTATTTATCATGTATTTTAGAACATGCTGTACATAACTAGAATACAAAAACATAAAGAGTTGCCATACTGGGACAGACCAAAAGTTCATCAGGTCCAGTATCCTGTTTCCAACAGTGGCCAACCCAGCTCACAAGTATCTGTTGTTCCTAAAAAAATAGCACCATCCTGGACATTCTTATTCTGATTTGGATATGTCTCAATAAAATTTCAGTATATGTCTTAGTATGTCTTATATGTTTCAGTATATGTCTTAATAAAATTTAATGAATAATTTTAATATAACTTCTCTTATAAGGTATTAACCATTAGGTTCTTCTACTCTGTAATGCTGGGGCATGTGTGACTTTTAGCACTTAATATCCATTTAACCTAGACGTTAACCAGGCACTAGCCAATATTCAAACTGGTTCCTGGTTAACTCGGCCCCTAAAGTTAGAACAGATGTTGTATTATCTTAATTATAAGCGGTTACTTAGATGGTTTATGGACTCAATATCACCACTAACTGGCTGTTGGCACTCCTCCCTATCTCCGCTCCCAGCTTGCTCCTAAGGCAGCCATTAGGGGATGGTCATTTGGCTGAGATAGTCAGTGGTACTAACCAGTTAATTGCCTCTGAATATCGGCAGAAGGCTTGTTCAGCAGGGTTTAGCCAGGCAGGAACTTCTTTTGAATATTGTTCGCTCTGTTTATAGATGGACTTCTGTGTAGTCAGGCATTTTTCGATGAATATACTGAGGATATATTTGCAGTAACCACCAATATTATTATAGTTGTTACAATGCTAGTAATTTATTGACTTTGAAGTCTGTTTTTAGGTTTTAAAATTGTTTGATTTATGTAGAGCTTTTTACCACAGATTGGCGAGGTAAATGCTCCGCTGCTCATTCACTTCCTAAGAGTGTCGGAGCAGTTACCGCACCGGCCCGCAGTAAAAGGCTCTACCGCTGCTTGATAAAAGGAGCCCTAAGTATGTCTTGTATCCTGCTGTGTTCATTGGAATAACAGGCTCTAAAGTTTTAAAATTATTAATTTATTATTATTTTACAAGTGGCATTTTTATAGTTCCTGGAGAAAAAGAAATGCAATAAATCATTCATTTATAATAGAGAAGTTAGGAATAAAATAGAATTGGATTAGGGAGACCAACTTGCCCAAGTCCATTGCTAGCTTCAAAGTACTCAGGTATACTAAGTGGTAATTTTTCCCACTGGAGTTCTATGCTCGAACATACAACTATGAATGTTTTATTTATGACACTATTGCACTATTTTCAAATAAAAAAAAAGCTTCAGCCTGAATACTGTAGAGTACAAGTGCTGAAGATGAAGCACCCACAGTAGGAGGATATTAGTGTCAAGTTTTCAGATGTGGCGCATGTTTTAACATTTACTCTCCGTTATTGTATTCCAGGGTCATTGTGGGGATTACACGCACAGGGTAAGCAGTCTTTTCTGTTAACCTCATGGTTTCTTGAGCCTTAATCCGGCTGTCTGTTTAAACAGCTTGTAATTTATTTACTTAATGTTTTTATTGGAAATATGATACATCTCATTTCATGGGTTCCCTCCTCCTCCTCCGCATCCCTTTTCCAAAATGTCCAGATGCAACTAATTCAGTCTTGAGTAGGAGCTGTAGGTTAATGGAAGGAGCCTCAAAATTCTTTCAGGGGCAGCAAAGAATAAAGAGAAGATATGAATTTTAAAAAAACCTTAAAACATGGAATTTAAGTATCACCCTGATAGAATTAGGGCTTCTTATTTAGTTTAAATACAAGGGAGAAAAAAATATTTATTGCATAAACGGTGAACAATCACCACTTCCCTCTTCTTGCATGTTTTGCATCCTCCACTTCCCACAGAAAACCCCTCAGCTGCATAAATATGTGACGTTTCAGTTCATAAAATTTTTATTTTATAATTTGTGAAACAAGAAAACAGAGAACATGAGACAAAAATATGTGAAGTTTAATCAATTGGAAAAGATACTCAGCAATTGTATCAATACTGCAAAAAAAAAAAAAATATCAAAGACACTTTAACTGGAAAACAATTGCTTAAATTCGCAGTGTATAAACACCTAAAAATAGAAGTCCAATAACATGCTTTAGCAGTGACATATGTAATTCGCTAACAAGCCTTATTGCTGTCCTAACTTTATCCATGTACCACTTAGCAGACTAAATATTGCTGCTAGCCAGGAAAATCCTGGCTCTGCCCAGACTCCGCCCCTAGAGCGTACCGTCTAATTTAGACAGGCAGGACATATAGGGGTTGGAGAGTTTCTCACAAAGAGAATGGTAAGATGGACATAAGTATCTTATGCTGAGTGGGAATTAGGAGATAAAAGCAGTCTCCAAAAAGTGAACTTTTAGCTTGGATTTAAATATTTGTCTGAGCGGCCACAGAGAGAGTCAACAAAGAGATACGGAAGAGCAGAGGCAAACTCCAATTTGTAGCCTTCTCGAATAATGCCCAGAACCCACAGTTAGCTTTGCTATTCAGTGGCAATATCCAGGTAAGTGCTGCTGAAAATATGTCAGCCCCGGTAACTTGTGCCTGTTTAACTCATTTTGAATATTACCCCCTAAAAGGTTTGGGGCTAACATTCAGCCCATGGGGTTCAGCAGTTGTTTTTAAGCCTCTGACAGCTGTGGGCTGAATTAAAACCTGGATATTCAATGCCTGGCCATGCTCAGGCTCCAGCATTGAATATCCAGTCAGTGTGGTCAACTGGAAGTTACACACTTATGGTCAGTTATCAGACCAGCACCAGCCTACCTGACCAGGCAAAGCTAGGAGAGCCTTTTACACATTCCAGCTTGCCCAGTTAGGTATGCAGTCACTAGCACAGAATATTGCCAGTGCCCAAATATGTCCAGGCTCTGCCCCCAGAATGCCTTGGCTCTCCCGGACAGAGCCACAGTTGCCTTCACTAATATTCAGCAGTACTTCCTGGTCACCCTCCATTGAAGGTCCACTGACTTCACTGTGCAAGGAGCCTCTTCTGCCTGGTTAAATTGTTTTGAATATTGACCCTCTTTTTTTTAAATATAAAAACAAAACATGATCAAATAAGGAAGGTTTCACACTCCATGGTGTGTGTGACTGGGGTCAGGGGAAAATGACCTTGCCTAGGTTCTGACACGCTCAGTATTGATCTTCATAAAATGCCTAGAGTGCATGCCAATGCCCTGCCATGTGCCACTGCATACCAATATCTACAATTAGCAGCAGCAAAGAATCCAGGCACAGTTCCCAAAAGACATGCCTGCCATTTTATGGGAAGGGCAAAAGGTCATGTCCCTGGCTGGGAAGCAAAATCTTCTATGATACTGTTCCAGCTTGGAATGATAGCCCAGCCTCCCCTCTCTCTCAACACACCCAACACGGTCCCCCCACAAACAAACCTGCTGTCGCTCTTACCTTCATCATTAAGGCCTCTCTAGCTCTCTTTCCCTGCCTCTAACATGCAAAATGGAGATGGTTGAAGAAATAACATTTGGCTTTAGGGGATCATGGAGATATAACTGGCTTAAGTATAAACAAAATGACAAAAACTGAAACTCTATAGCTTGGTAAATCCAGTTGAAATATGTTGGACGTACATCATGTGAGGAAATAAGGGAACAAGATTTGGAGCTATGCTAGATACACAGGGGCTTAAGAGCTTCCAGTTTGGGCTTTTGGTTTTGTTTTGGAGAAATCCCTAGACAATTGCCTAACATCTCTAACAGGTGAGGAAGGTCCAGGACTGGCTAGTTCTGACAGTGAAGATCTGGAGATTTTTCTTTCTTTTTTTTTGGGGGGGGTGGAGAAGGATGGGTGAAGGAGATAAAACACTTGCCTTTAAGCCTTTCTGTGATAACAAAAGGTTAGAAAGCCAAGCAACTTCACTGGATTGTTGCAGTGTGTTTAGAAAAGGAAGGAAAATAAATTCATACTCCTTCAGTAGGCCATCAGTTCCCAAGATCCATTGCAGTCTTTGACTCCGGTTTATCTTGCACAGTTGAAGGTAAAAATAAACAGTAATAATAATATGCTTGAGAGAGGTGGGCATGCTGTAGGCAAATCTCGTTCATTCATCAGAGGTATCCTGAAAACCAGATTGTTGATGGCCCTTAAGGACTGGGAATGAAGATCAAAAATCTTAGGGCTGAATTTATTTATTTGTTCACAGGGATATTTGTGTGTGTGACTAAGGCTGAATATAATTCTGTACTGATCAGCTGACAAGTCATTTTTAGTATCTACAAGACATACATGACCCCATTCAAGTCAGCATTTCCCTAGAATTCCACAATTATCCTGTTAGGAGGAAGATGCATTTGAGTCGCTTTTTCAAAACAAAGCTGGCAATTCTATAAAGTTGCACCCAAAATATAGGCACCACAAAGAGGCATGCGTAGTGCCAATTCTGTAATGCCATTAGAGTGCAGCTAAGCCATTATAGAATACTAACATAAAGCAGCATTGGCCTGCGGATATATGGTGTCTGAATGTGGGTGTGCCATCAAGATGCATCTTAATTAGCTAACAAGCCATTAATGAATAATTGGATGCTAATAACCAATTGTTGATGTTACTTGGGATTTGTGTGTGCATCTGGCTGCATGCTATCATGTAACGCCAGGTGCCCAAAACCCGTGGAGGGGCATAATAAAAAAAGAACGTCTAAGTCTCCTTTTGGCCTAAGGCCTTAAACGTTGAAAGTAGAAGCAGGGAAAATGTCCATTATCAAAAAAAAAAAACGTCCAAAAGGAGGTTTTTTTTTTATAATGGCCTGCCTCTAGGTGCAGCTGTTTAAACGCCCAGACCACCACTACTTCTACACTAACACCATATAATCAACCTAAAAAAAGCCTAACTCCCAAACACCCAAAACAAGAGCTTTTAGGCGAAGGAGGAGCCAGTCCTTCGCCTAAAAGCTGGATTCTATAACCGGTGTCTGTCAAAAACAACACCAGTTACAGAATCCCCCCCCCCTACAATGATCCAGGCAGGAGGGAGCCCAAGCCCTCCTGCCCCGCGGCACCACCGAACCCCCCAACACTATCGGGGCAGGAGGGAGCCCAAGCCCTCCTGCCCAGGCGAACCTCGAACCCCCTGACATGATCAGGCAGGAGGGAGCCCAAGCCCTCCTGCCCTCGACTCAAGGGCCCTCCCAAACCCCTGATCGCCCCGCTGCCGACCTGCGACCCCCCCCCACCGACCCCATGACCCCCCCCACCCCAACCCCCCTCCCCGTACCTTCAAAGTCGTTGGTCGGATGGACGGGTGCCAAGCCCGTCCGTCCGACAGGCCAGCCATCATTGAATGGCTGGCCTTAGGGCCTGATTGGCCCTGGAGGCTCAAATCCCTCCCACAGGTGGGGCCTGAGACACCTGGGCCAACCGGAATAGGCCCTGTAGGCACAGGCCCCTCCTGTGGGCCAAGCCCGTCCATCCGACCAATGATTTTGAAGGTACGGGGATGGGGTTGTGGGGTCGGCAGGGGGGTCGTGGGTCAGCGGGGGGGCAATCAGGGGTTGGGGGGGCCCTTGCGTCGAGGGCAGGAGGGCTTGGGCTCTCTCCTGCCTGATCGTGTCATGCGGTTCGGGGTTGCCAGGGCAGGAGGGCTTGGGCTCCCTCCTGCCCGATCGTTGTAGGGGGGAGGGTTGATCGCTGCAAACGAGATGGCTCATCTCGCCTGCCGCGATGGTGATCGCCCACCCCTCTCTGAACCACGGCACTTTGGGGTGAGGATCGCCGGCAAGGGAGATGCCCTGCCGCGAGGCCAAGAGAGAAGCACGGGTGTGTCACAGGCATTCCAAAAAGTTGCCTGTGTTGTTACTAAATAAAGGGTCAGCATGCCCAACTTGAGCTCCAACATTTACACCACATTTCAGCAGACATAAATTTGGCACCCAAAGGTAGGGCACAGGAATCAGTGTTCAACATGATTCTATAGAGGGTGTGGACCCTTAAAGAACTGTGCTTAGCACTGATCTTTTTGAGCACCATTTGTGGAATCCAGCCCTACGCGACATGTGCACCATGCATAGACTAGTGCCTAGGACTTATGTACATATCTACCAATTAAGGGTGCCAGTCCTGTGCACAGGTGCTATTATTCTGTAAACACTGGTGCGCAATTGGTGCCTTAATTTAGACGCAACTTACAGAATTGCTCTTAAATGTTTAAGTTGCTCTGTGGTGAGCATTGCTTTCCTTCATGACTAAATGTATTTGTATGTCAATTGTAACCTATAAGACAGCAGATTAATTCATTATTGTGTTAAGCTGAGGGCCATCGGTATCTCAGTCAGTAAACTGCGAAGTGTGTGCTGCAGCATACCTCACTCAGCTATTTGTCCATGTGTCTTCACTGTCCCAATAGGACCACTTGGGCATCACCTATGCAGCTCTGCGCTCCAATCAGATCATAGCACTGAAGGTTTGTGGGTCATTGTCTTACTGAATCCAGTCCTGCTGCAAAGAGTAAGGGGTCGGAGCCCCAATATTGCTTGATCTGCTTGAAATCTTGATATCCGGGTAGATGGAACAGGGTTCATCAGCAGAACAGGCGAAGGAAGAAATACAACTTCTTTGCTATTTCTTTTCCAATGCTTGATTTTTTTTCTGAAAATTCGATGTAAAAAATTGTGCTGCAACACAATTCAAGTTGATGTGCGACAACCTTCAAATTTGGCCAAATGTTGTGAGACAGGAGCTAATCCAGTGCAATTCATTGGTGAAAAGGGGGCTGTGTAGGAGTTGTATTCTTTACTTATTCTTGACCATGCAATATTAATAGTTTATACAAATATAGAAAGAGCACTTTTCACCATTGCTAAGAGTCCCAGAAAGTATCTTTATGATTGTGTTATCAACTTTTTTTGTTGATAGGTAGGAGACTAAGAATCCATGGATGATGTGAATAGTCTTTCCTTAATCGATGATGAACAGTGGTGAGCGTAGGGCTTCTTAAAGGTTCAGACCAAGAAATTAGCGGCTTTCACTTATCCACAGAATAAATCTCGTATCCAAACCCAGTTTATTAATGCCAATGATGATGACACCTTTCACGATGTGTACAGGGAACCATTCTACCAACTCATTCCACATAGGTCACCAAATGAGTTTTACATTGGAGCCACTTTCAGCTGCTAGAGATCTGAGCTAAATAACCTCTCTACTCTGTACCAACCCACGTCTCCTGAAGGTGAGGAACTGCTCATATGTATATCTTCCTCAGCCATGCCTGACTCGGCACATTAGAGAGCAGCATTGCCTCATCTACATTTCAGTCTGATGGTCCATTTATCAGTATTAGGACATTTTTTCAGGCTTAAAATATGAATGTTTGCTGAGTGAAGCATTGATGACATATCAAAGTGCACATTTCACCAGAAAAGTGCAGTTTCATAAAAATATTTGTGCAAAAGTACAGATATGACAGTGTTGCATTTGGGCTGCTCAGATCTAGTACTTGAACACTTGTTTATAACCTATAGTGTGGGAAACACACTTGGATATCAATCATGATCCTTCTTTATAGTTTTCTCCACACCTAAATGATATACACTGCCATTAAAATAAATCAAGGGATTGTTTAGTTAGCCTTTCTTTATCTTCAAAAGTCTGTAGTTTAAAATTGGTAAAGAAAAATTGGAAGTATCAATTTGACTTCTTTGATATGTGGTGCTTCCTCTTAATCCAAGGAGTCATTTGTAATTGTGGTTTTACTGGTTTTACTTCAATGACAAACTCTCACTTGAATGTGAATTGCCCCTGGTGCAAGGTTGCAATCAGGCAATAGCTGTGGTGAAACACTTTGCTTTGCAGCCAGACTGGATTCTAATTTTCATAAAGCAAATGGCCCTGTTTGGGGAATGGGTACCTTTCTACTTGGAACTGCATGATCACCATCGCAGGACAATTCCAGGCACACCTCTCAGGGATTTGCAAACAACTGGAGACAATAAACGGAAAACAGAGAATTTAAAAAGACACTCCGCAGGTCCCAAAAGTATTTACAACAGGCTGTTGGCATGGGCCTCATGCTTGAGAGCAACTGTGCATTGGCAGACCTTCCCAGAATAATTTTAGTGAATCAGACCAATAACCTTAAGAACATCACTGTAGTGACACCTAAACACTGCAGTGTTTAAGAGGTGCCAAAACAGGAAGCAACAGAGAAAATCACCTTTAGCGGGATCTAAACATCTTCTCCCAGGAAGGAAAGTAAGGGAGAGCACAAAGAGGACCCTTTAATTTAAGGACCATCAGCGATGTTTGCATCAGCTTGCAAGAGGAGGGTCAAAAGTGCGGGAGGACAAAGACGCGCCGACAACCGAGCGCAGACAACTGAGCGCAGGGCTTAATCGCGCCAAAGAAAACCCATAGTTTAAAGGGCTCTGACGAGTGGTGTGGGGGGGGAACACCCCCCACTTTTCTTAATAGGGATCGCGCTGCCTCACGCTGCCATGTTGGGGGAGGTGAGGGTGTAACCCCACACATTATACTGAAAACTTAACTTTTTCCCTAAAAAACAGGGAAAAAGTTGTTTCCAGTATAATGAGGGGGGTTGCAACCCCCCAAATCCCCCACAATGCCAGCGCGATCTCTATTAAGTAAAGTGTGTGTGGGGGGTTCCCCACCAACATCCCCGGTCGGAGCCTTATAAAATACGTTTTTTTTTCGGCGCGATGAAGTCCTGCGCTCAGTTGTCCGCGCGCCTTTGTCCTCGCACACTTTAGACTATGAACCGAGGCACACAGAGGGAGCTCTGGAGAATGCCTCATGGTCCAAAGATAGATTAGCTGGGGAGCACAAACAGATATAAAACCCTTGTGACCAGCAGCAGAAGGTACATTAGATTTAGAGATATACCAAATAGCGTATTTTACTATTCAGCTGAATATGAAAAATATTATTCGGCCGAATATGAATACTGAATACAAATATGAGCCACTGAGCTTTTTTAATATAACAAATAATAAGAGAAGCAGCGTGAAATCAGAGATCGCGTGTTTATTTCAGTAGCATTTGGCACAGTCGAGCCTCAGATTATTCATATTTGAGTTGAAATCACTAGGAGGCCAAACACGAATAATGTGTTCAAGACACTATTCGGGGCCAAATCAATCGAATATGACTATTTAGTACAGCGCAGTTAAGAGTACAGTGGGTATGTAACATTATTGCGCGATCATTTGTTTTTATAGCTCTTGGTTTCAAACGTCTTTGAGTTTTTCCTTTATTTATTTCTTTATTGAATTCATTTTCTATCCCGTTTTCCCCCAAAGAGCTCAGAACGGATTGCAGGTTAAACATAGATAATATACAGTTAACAGGTTACGATTTACATTGGATTTGACATCATTTCAGTACAAGTTTATGATACACGTTTTTATCCTAACTAGACACCTACTAGGGGTCTAATACTAGTATACATAATATACAGTTTACGGGTTACAATTTGCCATAGTTATCCTTACATTGCAAGTTTTCCAGTACAAGTTTTATCCTAGTTGACACACATAGACAGTTTACAGGTTGGATCTGCCATAGTTACAGTGTGAGATTTTACAAAACAAGTTTTCCGTACGTGACACATACTGGGTTTTCAGTTCTGCCTGTACAGAAACCAGGTTCACTACCACAGAACACCCATGAACTAATAGACAGTCAGTGGCTGATGTATATTAAATATCACATGGAATACTCTTTCTTGCAAAGCATCTTAAAGAATTTCAAAACTATCAGTTGTTCCATAGAAGTTAAATATTATTTAGCACCCCCCGAACTTTTGAAGTACCACCTGGTTTTTAAAACACAAATTGACAGGTATACAAGACTAGGTACCAGGCTCCCATGTGATGATTCAGTTTATTTCAAGTAATCCAAAAGTCAGAGGTTTGCCTAGAAATGTTCCTAAAGACAAGTCCCTAACGCCTATCTTTCTAATGTGCTCTCTTCTCATGAACTTCTTTCTTTTTTTCTGTTTTTCTTCCTTTCGCTTCTCCTGGTTGGCTGCCCTCTTTGACTTTCGATGTTCTACTGATGTTCTTTACCTTGCAACCTTTGGTCCTTGCCCTGTGACCTTTTGGCTCCATGTTCTACTTCAGCTGTTGCCTCTCCTCAATGCAGTACGGGTAGCTCAGCCCTCCGTTATAAAAAGGCGCATCTACCAGGTAGTCAACTCCTTTTTCATGCTTGCTTTCCACCCCTTAGCTGGATATTAACCTGTTTGCTTTCTAAGAGGTTTCTGAAGGACCTGGGTAAAAGAAGATTTTTTTTTTGTGTGTGTGTGTATGTGCATGTGTGCATTCAGTAGAATGGTTTTCCTTCCTAAAGTGGACAAAGCCACCATATCAGAAATGACATTCTGTGCTCCAACCCATGAGCATCAGTTTCTAAGCAGCAAACTGTGACTTTCTTTACTGCAGACAGAAAAGGCATTTACCACATCACCACATCTGTTGTGTCATTAGAAATACACTAAATACAAAAGTTCCCCAGTGGAAAAACTTAACCAAATATTATAAACCAAATAATTCCCACTTAACCTAACATGTTAGTGAAAGTTCAATTCTAATAGCAGGAATTGGCCTCAGTAGTGGAGCCTACGCGTAGTCGAAATCAATGACTGGGGTATTCAGCGTAGTTGTCCTTGCTCCTTATTCTCCAATCATTGGCCTTAATCCTGTTAAATTACTTTATTCAAAAAAATTCAATCTGCTATAAATTTCTTATTTTTTCTTTTTCCAATTTTATAACTTATTATCATTAAAACATTCTATTAAACTCATTTTACCCCTTTCATTACACTCTCATTCTATTCCTTTCACTACTCTGTCATTCTACTCCTTTCATTACATTATTATATATTTCTCATGAAACTGCCTGCTTTCTATTATATCTATTGATAGTTATTTTAAACTAGGCAACATTCATTATTCCAAAAGCCTACTTATCTTGAGTCAGCACTTGTATTTCAAAACAGCCAACGTGGCCAGCGTTTCGTGGGCACAAACTCAAACCCACTGCATCAGGGCCAGATAATTTGGGAAACAAGTCGCTGAAAAAAGTACAAAAAAGGTTTGTTTAGTAGAAAGTACTACAATCTTATTTATAATTCATGATAAGTTCACTTACTTGCTGCTCAATGTTTATTTGAAAGCGGTCTCAATTCAACAAAATGGCGACAGCCTCGATTTAAAAAGCTTGGTTGTGTACTGACGTCAGTCAGAGTATCAGGTTTCAGTGATGCAGGGATTCATTGATAAATACCGGGGATTCTACTATAGATTTCAAAGCAGGAAACAGTCAAGCACCACAAGATGAAAAAACGGCTTGTGCTTAGTAAAAATGTTGCCATTCTATTTGTTTGTTCAGGCCATTAGGATACAATGTATTTAATCTATTGATCCAACGCTGTTCATGTTGGGCAAGCTTACGTCTGAAATTACCTCCCCTAATATCGGGTCTGACAATTTCTATAATGACAGCTTTTAATGTCATAAATTCATGTTTCCTTGCAATGCAGTGTTTTGCTAGTGGTGCTCCCATGTTCATATTTTTAATGTTGCTTTTATGTTCAGTCAACCTGACATTAAACTGCCTAGAAGTTTGACCTATATATAATAGGTTGCAGGGACATCTCAAAGCATAAACTACCCCACGAGTTTTACAATTTGATGTATGGTTCAGGATGTACTCCCTGTTGTCTTTGGGGTTCACAAATACTTTGGTGCATTCCATCAAAGCACACATCTGACATTTATTACAGGATTGATGACCCTCCGTAGAATTGTCTAAGATATTAAACATATCTTTAGGTCGTGAGGGACATAATATCTCCTTTAGATTCCTATTACGACGATACGCTATCCTAAGGGCATAGTCTTTGAAAGTTCCTGCTATGCTCAAAATCTCCCAGTGTTTTCTCAAAGCTTTAGCAATTTTATAGCTCTGATTAGAGTATGTTAACACACATGTCATGATTTTCTCACATGTTTGATCATTGTTCCTATTTTTAGGGGTTAGCAGATGTTCCCTATGGTTGTAGAGGGCCCTTTTATATGCTCTATTAATAATCTTTTCTGGGTAACCCCTTTGTAGGAATTTGCATTTCAAGTTTGTTGCTTGCCTTTTAAAATCAGCATCAGAAGTACAAATTCTTCTAATTCTTAGGAATTGGGAGAATGGGAGACTTTTTCGCAGAGAGCTGGGATGTGCACTTGAAAAGTGTAATACCGAATTGCTGTCAGTCGGTTTCGTATAAACTTGTGTTTTAAATTTCCCATCAACGATTTTAATCAGTACATCCAGGAAAGAGATTTCAACTGTACTATGCGTGTGAGTAAATTTTACTTTCGGGTGACAGGTGTCCATATATTTCAGAAACTCACTTAGTTCATCGGAACTTCCATTCCAAATCAGGAAAATGTCATCGATGTAACGGGTCCACAATTTAACTTTAGTGAAGAATCGAGAAGGATAAATCCATTTCTGCTCAAATTCATTCATAAATAAGTTAGCCACAGCCGGGGCCATAGTAATACCCATTGCTATCCCCGATTTTTGCTGGAACAAACAGTCTTCAAACATGAAAAAAACTGTTTTGCAGTACCATTTTGGCAAGTTCACAAAGAAATGTTGTAGGTACTTTAGAGGTTGTTCTTAAATCCAAGGTTTTATTAATAATCTCTAGCGCCTCCTCCTGAGGGATGATGGTATAAAGGGAGCATACATCTATCGTGACTAGTATTGAATGTTGATCCGGTTGAATCAACTCCATTTTCTTCAAAAATTCCGTGGTATCCTGTAGGTATGAAACAGTCTTTTTTACAAATATTTGAAGAAATTTGTCAATATAAATTGATGCAGCCTCCAGAAGGGAACCTCTGTTAGAGACAATGGGTCTCCCTGGTGGAGCGGTTAGTGACTTGTGAATCTTGGGGAGCAGATAAAAAATTGGGATTATTGGATACCCCACATTCAAAAATTTAAATTCTTTTTTGGTTAAATAACCTTGATCCAAAGCAGTTTTAGTTAGTTTGTTAATTCTTAGCTGTAAATCAATAGTTGGATCATCCGTCAAAACTATGTAATCATTGCTGTAAAGTTGTTTATGAGCTTCCATCATATAATCTGTTCTTTTCAGTAGCACAATTTTCCCACCTTTATCTGCTCTCCTAATGATTAGTTCTTTATCCGATGTCAAAGTCAGTATCGCATTCTTTTCTTTTTGGTTGATGTTAAAAGTTTGCCTATATTGTTTATCGTTATTAATTTTATCAATATCCAACTTCATAAGCTTATGAAATGTTTCCAATACCGGATCTACCGGACCCGGAGGTACCCAACTTGATTTTGGTGTTACTAAAGATACAGTCTCTTCTTGTATAGATGTCTCTTGTTGTGAGAAAAACGATTTAATTCTCAATATCCGGTAGAATTTCTCAATGTCAATCTTATCTTGAAATAAGTCTACCGGAACCATTGGAACGAAGGATAAACCCTTAGATAGTACAGAGATCTCATCATTTGTCAATATATGATTAGATAAATTTATAATCAGAGAACCCACAAAAATCCCAGGATCAGGTTGTATTATGGAAATTGTTGACCCCGTTGCGAGCGGGTTTGTGGTCTTTGATATTGGTATGGGCCTTGATTCTGGTATTGGCCTTGATTCTGATATTGGCCCTGGTTTGAAAAATTTCTTCGACCATTGCCTCTTCGTCGCCGACCTCTGCGCTGGAACTGGGGTTTTGGGCCCAAAAAATCCTCCTCAGAGCTTGAACCAAAACTGGAGGAATCAGAAGTATGATCAAAAGCCACTTTTTTACCTTTCCCAGAATTTATTCCATCTTGACTTTTTATCCAAGGATATACTCTCATTTGTACGTAATCATTCTCGTCTCTCTTGAATTTCTTATATTTATCCTTTTGGATTTCAGCTCTAAAGGTATCTACTTTACTTTTCAATTCATCCTGCTGTTGTTTGAAATCATTCTCCGTCGCATTTTGTTTCAAGATCTTTAATTTGTCTTCTATCTCGGTTTTAATATTGGTCATAGCTTGTTTTGTACGTTCAATAATCAGGACCATTAAATCAAGGGAGCACTTATTTAAAATCCCAATCCATTTCTGATTAAATTCTTTATCCTCATTAAACATCCTCGGCTCTTTATATACTCGTAAACCTCTTGGTATCAATTCCTTTTTACAGTACTCAGTAAGGGTTGCCCCATGGAGTTCCGCTCTAATATAACGTTTAGATAAAATGGTCAATTCATCCCAGAGTGTAGAATTTTTGATATTGGGTTGTTCCCAATTCAATGTTGTCGGGAAATCCAAAACTGAATTAATGAAATCTGAACTAAAACTAAGTGTATTCTGCCAAGCTTGCTGTGTCATTTTTATACTTCAGGGAGATAATCTAGTTATTTAACCAAAAAAGAATTTAAATTTTTGAATGTGGGGTATCCAATAATCCCAATTTTTTATCTGCTCCCCAAGATTCACAAGTCACTAACCGCTCCACCAGGGAGACCCATTGTCTCTAACAGAGGTTCCCTTCTGGAGGCTGCATCAATTTATATTGACAAATTTCTTCAAATATTTGTAAAAAAGACTGTTTCATACCTACAGGATACCACGGAATTTTTGAAGAAAATGGAGTTGATTCAACCGGATCAACATTCAATACTAGTCACGATAGATGTATGCTCCCTTTATACCATCATCCCTCAGGAGGAGGCGCTAGAGATTATTAATAAAACCTTGGATTTAAGAACAACCTCTAAAGTACCTACAACATTTCTTTGTGAACTTGCCAAAATGGTACTGCAAAACAGTTTTTTCATGTTTGAAGACTGTTTGTTCCAGCAAAAATCGGGGATAGCAATGGGTATTACTATGGCCCCGGCTGTGGCTAACTTATTTATGAATGAATTTGAGCAGAAATGGATTTATCCTTCTCGATTCTTCACTAAAGTTAAATTGTGGACCCGTTACATCGATGACATTTTCCTGATTTGGAATGGAAGTTCCGATGAACTAAGTGAGTTTCTGAAATATATGGACACCTGTCACCCGAAAGTAAAATTTACTCACACGCATAGTACAGTTGAAATCTCTTTCCTGGATGTACTGATTAAAATCGTTGATGGGAAATTTAAAACACAAGTTTATACGAAACCGACTGACAGCAATTCGGTATTACACTTTTCAAGTGCACATCCCAGCTCTCTGCGAAAAAGTCTCCCATTCTCCCAATTCCTAAGAATTAGAAGAATTTGTACTTCTGATGCTGATTTTAAAAGGCAAGCAACAAACTTGAAATGCAAATTCCTACAAAGGGGTTACCCAGAAAAGATTATTAATAGAGCATATAAAAGGGCCCTCTACAACCATAGGGAACATCTGCTAACCCCTAAAAATAGGAACAATGATCAAACATGTGAGAAAATCATGACATGTGTGTTAACATACTCTAATCAGAGCTATAAAATTGCTAAAGCTTTGAGAAAACACTGGGAGATTTTGAGCATAGCAGGAACTTTCAAAGACTATGCCCTTAGGATAGCGTATCGTCGTAATAGGAATCTAAAGGAGATATTATGTCCCTCACGACCTAAAGATATGTTTAATATCTTAGACAATTCTACGGAGGGTCATCAATCCTGTAATAAATGTCAGATGTGTGCTTTGATGGAATGCACCAAAGTATTTGTGAACCCCAAAGACAACAGGGAGTACATCCTGAACCATACATCAAATTGTAAAACTCGTGGGGTAGTTTATGCTTTGAGATGTCCCTGCAACCTATTATATATAGGTCAAACTTCTAGGCAGTTTAATGTCAGGTTGACTGAACATAAAAGCAACATTAAAAATATGAACATGGGAGCACCACTAGCAAAACACTGCATTGCAAGGAAACATGAATTTATGACATTAAAAGCTGTCATTATAGAAAATGTCAGACCCGATATTAGGGGAGGTAATTTCAGACGTAAGCTTGCCCAACATGAACAGCGTTGGATCAATAGATTAAATACATTGTATCCTAATGGCCTGAACAAACAAATAGAATGGCAACATTTTTACTAAGCACAAGCCGTTTTTTCATCTTGTGGTGCTTGATTGTTTCCTGCTTTGAAATCTATAGTAGAATCCCCGGTATTTATCAATGAATCCCTGCATCACTGAAACCTGATACTCTGACTGACGTCAGTACACAACCAAGCTTTTTAAATCGAGGCTGTCGCCATTTTGTTGAATTGAGACCGCTTTCAAATAAACATTGAGCAGCAAGTAAGTGAACTTATCATGAATTATAAATAAGATTGTAGTACTTTCTACTAAACAAACCTTTTTTGTACTTTTTTCAGCGACTTGTTTCCCAAATTATCTGGCCCTGATGCAGTGGGTTTGAGTTTGTGCCCACGAAACGCTGGCCACGTTGGCTGTTTTGAAATACAAGTGCTGACTCAAGATAAGTAGGCTTTTGGAATAATGAATGTTGCCTAGTTTAAAATAACTATCAATAGATATAATAGAAAGCAGGCAGTTTCATGAGAAATATATAATAATGTAATGAAAGGAGTAGAATGACAGAGTAGTGAAAGGAATAGAATGAGAGTGTAATGAAAGGGGTAAAATGAGTTTAATAGAATGTTTTAATGATAATAAGTTATAAAATTGGAAAAAGAAAAAATAAGAAATTTATAGCAGATTGAATTTTTTTGAATAAAGTAATTTAACAGGATTAAGGCCAATGATTGGAGAATAAGGAGCAAGGACAACTACGCTGAATACCCCAGTCATTGATTTCGACTACGCGTAGGCTCCACTACTGAGGCCAATTCCTGCTATTAGAATTGAACTTTCACTAACATGTTAGGTTAAGTGGGAATTATTTGGTTTATAATATTTGGTGTCATTAGAAATGCCTGATCTTTAGCTCTGCAAGCATGAGCTTAAATTCTTAGCAATGTACAGCAATGTTTATTAACAAAACTATTTTTCTGTAGTCCCCAGAGTTTTAAAGATGTTATTAATAATGCCACCTTTATGGTCTTAAATATATTTTAAAAAAAATTTTAACTATAGGTAAAAGTTAGAAAAACCATAATTTAAAATTTATAAATGAAAAAGGCTTTCCCTGAGTTTCTATTACAGCAGGTAAAAGCATTGTATTGTAAATTTATCCCTTATATGTTCTTGAACATACAAAGAGCCTTTATTCTAAAAGGCTTTAAGTCCTTAATGCATGGTGAACACATGGAAAGAAGATTGTGCAACTAAGTTAACAGGTTTTAGGGTAGTTTGCCTGTTACCGCATGTTGCTGAATTTTTCCATAATTTTTTTTTAGGGGATGTGGCATGGGGGGTTGAAACTTTAAGCAGCTAGTTCATTATACTTACTGTGAACTTACTGGCCAACACACAGTTATCCTGAAAGCACTCAGAGTCTCTGAAATAGGAGGTAGTAAATGCTCCACATTAATTCTCTGCATGTACCGTGACTAAATGGTAACAATGCACAACCTGCAATAAAAAAAATAGAAAATGCTGCATTAAATCTGGGCTTAACGCACAGTAAAATCCTACATTGCAATGCATTAAACCCAGATTCTAATGCACTTTCATGAAAGGGCCCCAAAATGTTATCTCAATACACAATAGCTCTTTTGCCATGATTTTCTGATAAACACAAGACTATAGAAATTGTATGACATCAAGAGAATCTCCAGGGAGGAAAGCAGAAAAAGAGCAATCCTGAAATAAAGGGAACCGATAGCAATGTGTTACATAAGCCATCATAGCTTAATATGGACTTAATAGTGCAGCGCTTGTCTTTTAAATATTTATTTCTTGATTAGGAGGCCTTTTTACAGACTTACATAAGAACAAAAGAATTGCCATAATGCAGGGGTGTCCAATGTCGGTCCTCGAGGGCCGCAATCCAGTCGGGTTTTCAGGATTTCCCCAATGAATATGCATTGAAAGCAGTGCATGCACATAGATCTCATGGATATTCATTGGGGAAATCCTGAAAACCCGACTGGATTGCGGCCCTCGAGGACCGACATTGGACACCCCTGCAATAATGGGACAGAACGAAGGTCCATCAAGCCCAATAACCTTTTTCCAACAGTGGCCAACCCATGTCCCAAGTATCTTTCAAGATCCCAAGCAATAAAACTTATTTTATGCTGCTTATCCTAGGAATAAGCAGTGAATATCCCCAAACCATCTCAAATAATGTTTTATGGACTTTTGTTTTGGGAAATTATCTAAACCCTGCTAAGGTAACTGATTTCACCACATTCTCTGGCAACCAATTCCAGAGTTTAAATAAGAAGATGTATTTACTCGCCATGGAACTTATTGAAAACTCCATAAACAAGAGTACAATCAGCTTTATAAATACACCCTGCCCTCATTAGATTGCTGTTCTGGAAAGCTCTGAACACCTGGGATAGTGACAAGGTGATGTCATATAAAAAATACACTAGAATAATGATGGGATTAATGAAGGCAACGAGCCAAAAGCACAGTAGCTTCATGCTGCATCCAAGACTGTGTTGTAACAGAGAGAGAAAGCTGCAGCCTACAATAAACGTGGAAAGACTGTCAAGAAAGTGCATTTGAACTTACCAGAACCATTGCCTATTCCGACCTGCCTGCCTTCACTTATAATCCTATTCCAAAGGTTAAAAATATGAAAGGATATTTAAGATGTGAGGCATGTTATATCCAGATATGCATTAATATTTCTATCGTGTCCCACACTGATCAGATTCTCAATGGGCTTTATCCATCTGATCTTTTTTTTTAAAAAAATTCTTTATTCATTTTCAAATTTATAATAAGTGTAACAATATATCCAAACAAATTAACAATAAATATAACACTTAATAATCATCAATGGTACAAATAATATGCTCTTATCTCCCACCCTTCCCACCCTTTCTTATCATATAATCAATACCTTATACAATATGTAACAATAAATTTACCCTCCCCTCCCCCCCCCCCCCCCCCACAATCAAACTTGTAAATTTAAGGGATCTGATCTAATAAAAACATAATTATACAGGCATGGAAAATTAACATGTTAAGAAATATACCTCCTCTTTTTCTAACATGTAGCGTGGGTTTTAGCGTCAGCAGTGGCGGTAACTGTTCTGACGCTCATAAGAATTCTATAAGTGTCGGAGCAGTTACCGCCGCTGCTGGCGCTAAAACCCACACTACGCGTTAGTAAAAGAGGTGGATAGTCCACATTACATTATTATCCCAGTAAAGCCATTATAAAACAACTATTCCCATTTAAAGAACATGAACTCTGCTGGGATATGGGGGAAAGTTATGCACTTGGGCTACTTTTAAGAGGTGTTATCTTACTGTTAACCTGGGTTACTAGTAACCATTGATTCAATGGTTAGTTCTACTTGCCTCTCTGATATTTTAAACCCCTCAAATACTGTATATGAAGCCACCCCTTTGTGTCCTTATACTCCTGCTCTGCTCATCTCTCAACACCTCCCTCTGCCTGAACCCTCCCTCTCCCAACCTGCTCGACTCCTCAAATAGTCTCAATTCTGGCCCTGGCACCAGAATCCCCACCCTGACGCGCCCCAGGAATCACCCCACCAGAAAAAAACCCCGCAAAGTCAATCCCACCTCTCTAAAGCCTGTCCCCCATGCTAACCTCCCCTGCCATGCCTCTAACTCTCTCACCCCTGTCCCGACCCTTTACTGCAACGCCAGATCCGCATGCAATAAAATTCAAATTCTGAAGGACCTCCTTGAGGACCTCGATCCTGGATTCCTGTGCATCACAGAATCATGGATCTCAAAAGATGACCTCTTCACACAAAACGAACTCTGCACCCATGGCTACCAAGGCCTCTTTTCACCCAGAATCAACCGCAAAGGAGGTGGCCTGGCACTCCTCTACAAATCCTTCTTTGATGTCCAGCTCCTCGAGAGAGGCTCCCACGCTTCATTAGAATATATGCTAGCCTCAATCAATGATGAGCTCCGTCCTCACCCACTGGGCATCCTGTTACTATACCGTCCACCTATCCCTTGGTCCAATTCCTCTAACCTTGTCTTCGAGACCATAACTAATACCTTTCTCAAATTCCAAAGATTACTAATCATCGGAGACGTTAATCTCCACCTTGACGACTCCACCAGCAAGGACACGATAGAATTCAATGACTTCCTCATCTCCCTAGGTTTCTCCCCCCCCCACATCCGCTCCTACCCATGAAAAAGGGCACACCCTAGACCTCATCCAGTTCCTCAACCTCACCGCTTATAAAACGTCTGCCGAAGACACCCGTTGGGAACACATCCCATGGTCAGACCATCTCCTAGGGGCCTTCTGCCTCCCCATCTTCATGTCTCATCTCGGATCCCCACCCCGATCCCCCAATTCTATTACCTTCCAGAAAAAAATTTTGAGCGATCTGTTCTGGACCAAATTCCTCAACCTCCTCCCCTCCATTCCCAAGCTTGCAGACTCTGAAAACAATTGGCACAACTGGATCGCCCTTTCCAAGTCCACCTACCACTCCCTCGCCCCCCAAACCACTAAATCCATCACCTATCCCCATAAAGCCCCTTGGTAACTTCCACTCCATAGAGACCTGAAACAAAAATGTCGAGCCTTAGAGTGAAAATGGAAAAAATCCAAATCCTCATCTGACAGACAGGCCTGGAGAGTCAATATCAAACTCTACAACTCAATATTAAAAAAAGCAAGGAAGAACTTCTATGGAGACAAGATCTCCAAATCCAAAAACCAGAATGGCACATTGTTCAACATTTGGCGCTCCCTAACCACTAAAAATGACTCCACCCTTCTTCCCTCATCTCCTTCAGCCGAGGTCCTAGCAAAATTCATCAATGATAAGATCTCTACCTTAAGGCGCTCCTTCCCGCCCGCAATCTCCTACAATTCTCTGGTGCCCCCCGAACCCAACCCCACCCTAGCTGCTCTCAACTCCATCCCTGCCGACAGATCCTGGACTGTCTTCGAGCTCATATCTGATTCTCAGACCCTTAAACTCTGCCTCAAGTTAAAATCATGCAACTGCATCCTGGACCCATTTCCCTCCTACCTATTTGAGAAAATCCCTGCACAGGCCATCACATCTCTTACCAAACTCATAAATTCTGCCCTATTATCAGGCCTATTCTCCACTGAAATGGGACACATCGCATTGACCCCTTTAATGAAAAAAGCTGACCTAGACCCCTCCATACCATCCAACTACCGTCCAATAGCAAATATCCCTCTCCTCACCAAACTGCTCGAGTCTATCATATCTACCCAGCTCTCTTCCTACTTAGAAAGATTCTCCATCCTCTTACCTTACCAATATGGCTTCAGACCCAACTTCTGCACTGAATCCCTATTGGCCTCTCTAATCTCTAAGGTTCAGCAACTGCATTCTCATAACAAGTTTGCTGTCCTTCTACAATTCGACCTCTCCGCAGCTTTTGACGTTGTCCACCACGACATTCTAATTTTCCAACTCTCCGAGATAGGCATTAGCTCCATAGTTCTTGATTGGTTCTCCAAATTCTTGCGCTCCCACTCTTACATGGTTAACATGAGCGGCACCTCATCCTCCCCCTGGACCCCGACTTGTGGTGTCCCACAAGGCTCACCCCTCTCCCCAATCCTCTTTAACATTTACATGTCCTCCCTGAAACTACTCCAACTATCCCCGCTTGAAACTCTTTACACTTACGCTGATGACATCCTCGTCCTCCTTGAGACTGACTCGAACCTCACTAACCTCTCCACGAACATATCCTCATGCATAAAGAACCTCCAATCCTGGGCATTCACAATGCATATGAAACTAAACGAGTCCAAAACAAAACTCCTTTGGCTCGGCCCAAAATTAGACCATCTACCTTCCTCCATCCCATTGTCCTCCGGCCCCCCATTACAGCTCGAGTTCTCAAGCAAAGTTCTGGGTGTCACCTTAGACTCTTCTCTATCCTTCAACGAACATCTCCAATCCCTGGTGAAGAAATGCTTCTTCAGCCTTCACATGCTAAGGAAAGTCAGACCCTATTTTCACCAAAAACACTTCGCAGTCCTAGTACAATCCATCATCCTCTCCAGATTGGATTACTGCAATTCTATCCAAGCCTAACCAAGAAAAGCCTCCACAGACTTCAGCGGATTCAGAACGCCGCAGCTAAGCTTGTTTTCGCGAAAAGCAAATTTGATCACGTCTCACCACTCCTGTCTAAGCTCCATTGGCTCCCAGTAATCCCCAGGATCCACTTCAAATGTGCGTGTCTGGCCTACAAGATCCTACATGGCATCCTTCCTGCCGTTATCCCTCTATCCTGGAACTCCCCAACCCCTACTTCCTCCAGATCCTCCCAAATTTTTAAACTATCCTTCCCTTCCATAAAAGGTATTTCCCATGTAGGCAAACTTGGGTCATCCCTCCCCTTTAGAATCACTGAGATCTGGAATAACCTCACCTCCCCTCTCCGAACCTCAAGCTCCCTCCAACTCTTCCGCAAACACCTAAAAACCTGGCTATTCTCAAAACTGTAACACTTCCCCCCTCTTAGGCCTCTCACCTTCCCCCTTTACACCTAACTCTTTAATCTCTCCACTGTAGTTCCTCTCTCATCCTTCTTCCTGTAAACTGTGCCAAGCTCCGCATTCGTGGAGATGGTGCGGTATATAAACCCAAGGTTTAGTTTAGTTTAGTTTATATCTAAATATGAGTTTTCTTGTGGCTTTTTAACTGGTTTTTCCTGGACATTTTGGTCCCAATATTCAAAGGATCTATGCTCCTATCTTTAGTGGACAGCTCAGCAGTACACCTTTATAAATGGCCCCATATCAGAGTTATGCTCATAAGTTGGCCTCTTTGAAAATTTACTAGGGTTGGGTGCATACATTTCTACACAAAATTTTACTAAACTCTTAAATTTAGGAGCATAAAAAGTGGATGGTACCAGGGGCAGATTTAGGGCAGGAAAAAATTAGGAGCTTAGTACTGATTTTTACTACCAGTCTTCTCAGAATGGAAGGGTGGCCTAAGTTTGTGACTTCAATTCCCACTGCAGTCCTTGTGACTCGGGGCAAGTCACTTAACACTTCATTGTCCCAGGTACAAAATAAGTATCTGTTTCAAATATGTAAACCGCTATGATTGTAATCACACAGGAAAAGCAGTATATGAGGGGTGCTTCAAAGTTCTCAGCCCAACCAACCAACTTCCTAAATTCTGAGCCACTATAGGGAGTGTTATCTTATTTCGTTAAGTGCCAATTTGCAGAAATGAAATTCTACGTTTTGACATTATTTCAGATCATTGAACCATATCCACATCAATTCTCTCCTTGGTTGGGCTGAGAGCCTTTCAGCACCCCATCGTATCAAGTCCCATCTCCTTCATAAATTAGACTCATAGAGGGGCATAATCAAAAAAAAAGTCTAAGTTCCCTTTTGGCCTAAGTCACTAGATGCTGAAAGTAGGCAGCAGGGAAATGTCCATTCTCAAAAAAAGGTCTAAAATGAGGGGTTTTTTTGAGAATGGCCTACCTCCACATTCAGCAATCTACTTGCCCAGACAACCACATTCCCAACAAAAAATTGCCCAAGTCCCAAACGCCCAAAACCAGACCTTTTAGGCGAAAGAGGGGCCAGTCCTTCACCTAAAAGCAGGATTCTGTAACCTGTATCTGTCAAAAACAATGCTGGTTACAGAATCCTGTAACTGTCCACCAAACCCCCCCCCCATACACACACACACAAACACACGATCGCAGCAGGAGAGATGCCTAATCTCTCCTGCCGCAATCTCCCATCTGAACTCCACCAATGCCCGGCAGGAGGGATCCCAAGCCCTCCTGCCAGCACCCCCCACCTGAACCCGTGATTGTGGCAGAAGATACCCCCCCCCCCCGTAAATAACGGCAGGAGGGAACCCAAGCCCTCCTGCTGAAGGCACACACCCCACCCTCCGTGAACCACCCCAAACACCCAAATACCCCTCCACTACCCTGGATCTCCCCTACCCCAGACCCCCCCCCCCCACACACACACACACTAACCTGAAAGTTAGTCAGCCAGACAGATCCTCTGTCTGGCCGGACGGCAGGCCTGCCATCCTCGGAATGGTGGGCCTGTCCCTTCCTGAATCCTTGGTTGACCCAGGTGCCTAAGTCCTCTCTTATGGGCAGGCCTTAGGCACCTGAGCCAATCAGGCCCTAGGACCCTCCCCGGTGCATCCCACAATTCACCGGGAAAGGGTAGACCCGCAATTCTGAGGATGGCAGGCCTGCCAGCCAGATGGACAAAGGACCTGCCCAGCCAGCCAACATTCAGGTTAGTGGGGGGGGGGAG
This sequence comes from Geotrypetes seraphini, assembly GCF_902459505.1. Classification (NCBI taxonomy): domain Eukaryota; kingdom Metazoa; phylum Chordata; class Amphibia; order Gymnophiona; family Dermophiidae; genus Geotrypetes; species Geotrypetes seraphini. The sequence continues at coordinate 184,751,957 of NC_047087.1, forward strand.
GTGTCTGAGGTAGTAGAAGGCATTCGGGGGTTCAAGGTGGTGCGCCTTCTGCAGCAGGGCTTGGGCTCCATCCTGCTGGTATTCACGGGGGGGGGGTGCCTTTGGCAGGAGGATTTGAGATCCCTCCTGCTGTTATTCACAGGTGGGTTGGGGGATGCACCTTCATCAGGAGGGTTTGGGATTCCTCCTGCTGGTATTTGCAGGAGAGGGTTTGCCTTTGGCAGGAGGGCTTGGGATCCCTCCTGCCGTGATTCAGGTTCAGGTGGGGGTGCCAGCAGGAGGGCTTGGGATCCCTCCTGCTGGTTTGCGGCAGTTCAGGGGGTGTCGGCAGGAGAGATTAGGTATCTCTCCTGCCGGGAATTAGGTATCTCTCCTGCCATGATTGTTGCAGTGGGCGGTGGACAGGTTGCCTGGGCTACTGAGCTGATCTCGGCAGCCGCGATCAGCTCAGCGGCCCCTATTCGGAACTTATACCAGTTTTGACTTGGTCTAAGTCAAAACATATAAGTTCCATCTGGAACCTATCAAACCTTTTTGGTCATGGCTGCCAGATGACTAAGTCTAGGTCGGCCCACCTCCCACCCTATCCACTCCTCCAAAAATGCCCCTTTACGCTCTAGGCGTTCAGAGGAAGAGTAAAGGCCTAAGCTGGTTTTAGCTATGTCTAAAACCAGCTTTGAGTATCAGTACTTGGACGATCTGTCTTTTTGATTGTCCAAGTACCAATTTAGGCCACTTTTTGAACTTTTTTATTATTATTATTATTATGAGCCCCATAATCTAGGCAAACGAACTGCAGGCCTAAATTTATGAGCAAACTTTTAAGCTCATAAAGTGAGAGGAGTCTGAAAGTTATGCTTCTAAATCTGACCAAAAATAGGGCACCAATTTATAAAGCTATCTTAGCAGCATAAATTAGGAGCTCAGCATTTTCTGAATATTGGGCCCAATATGGCATTCACCACTTATATGAGTAAGTGCCAGCATTTAAACATAAAGGTTGCAAAATCCCAAGTAGGGGCTTACATTTGCAGATCTCCCTGATGATGCCACTCTTTCTGAACATGTTGCTTGGTAAAATAGTTGTTCCCACTGTATGTGCAGCCAGATAACACATTTTTTTGCTGCAACCTTATAGGCATTTTTGAAACGGCTCTGGATACAGCAAGTCTTTAGTAATTAACCTGGAAAACGGTAAACATTCTGACCTACCTAGATGTCCTATGCAGATTTGGGTATAATATTTGCAATTAGCATTTGTTATGCCTTTGAAGTGAAACATAGCGGAATAGAAGACAAGAAAGCAGGGACAAAACAAAGCAATGAAACAAAACATACAGATGTGAATGTCTCTGTGATATGTGCTGTACCCAAGTGTCCTTCAGACTAGGGATGAACCACAAACTATCTACAAATAAAAGAGGTCACTCGGGCTCTGATTATATAAAGTTTGCCTAAAGATAGGCACCGATATCAGCGCCCAACTTAATTGGTCAATAGACTTAATCAGTGCCGAAATTGGCACACCTCACAATCGACTTTAATTGACCTTAGTTGAAGGTTAGGTGCCTAACTTGGAAAACTTTTCAATAAAAAGTAGGCGCCTAGCTCAAAGCGCCTACACTAAAAGTAGATGTGGTTAGGGGTGGATCATAGGTGTGTTTTTTAATTAGATGCCTCTTTCTGAGTTAGGTGTTAGGCTCTGATATCCATGCCTAACTTTAGGTGAAGAAAACCCTGGCAAAAATTGAGGATGCCTAAATGTTAGGTCACTGAGCTCTGCCTAAGCACGCTCAGGCGACACTAAGTGATTCTATAACGGGCGCCTAAGATTTTGTAGAATCAGTCCGATATCGGCACCTAACTCTAGGCGGACTTTATAGAATCAGGGCCTCAATGTTCCAATAGAAGGACTTTATTTGAAGACATCAAATCTGGACAACTCCGCAAAAGCATGGCTGAACCTCAAGACCCGACATAGTCTGCTTGTGGAGTTATCCAGTTTTATGCTTTCAAATAAAGTCCTTCTGTTGGACCATTGACTGACCTCTTTTACTTGTGGATAGTCTTTGAAGGACTCTTGTTTGTTTCGCAGTAAAGGGTACCGTTCTCCTGTTTTTGATTGGCCACCGTGAGGACGGGCTCCAGTGCTAGATGGACCATTGATCTGACCCAGTGGCTATTCTTATGTTCTGATGCTCTTTATGTTTTGGACATGCTGTACACAAGACACTTGTTGTTCATATCCTGCTGATTAATATTCTTTCTGTGCAAACACGCATCCCAGCAGATAAATGGTGGGCACAGTAGTTTCCCTGCAATGTTGCATGAAGTGTGAAGTCTGCAGTCTCCCTGCAAAAAGGGAGTGTAGCTGCCCTTATTGATTGGACTGCTGCATGTACCCATTAGTGAGAAGAGAGCATGAAGCACTATAGATGTCCCACACTAGGATAATGCTGTGAGCTGGGCTATGCCATTTTTTTAAAAACTCACAAATTCTCACCTGGCAGCACTGACAGGATGGTCCTTACTGGCAAATAGAGACACACAACGAATGCTCTTCCCTTACTGAGCTGCATTCTCCTCCTCTCCAAGTCCTCTGATGACATGGCGGATTTGCTATATTGACACAAAAGAGCTCAGATGTTAGAGACGATAATAGGTTGAGCAGAGCAATAGGACAGGAAGAGAAGGCTGTCTTCATCAAAAAGAAATTGTCTTACACACAGTGGCGTACCTAGGGGGGGGGGCGGGGGGGGGGGCGGGCCGCCCCGGGTACCAGCCCTAAGGGGGTGTTCCCGGCCTTGCCGTTCAGTCCCCCGCCACCCCCGAAGGACCGCTCGCCCCCCTGGCCTCCCCGCACCACCTATGAACAGCCGCAGCAGGATCGCGAAGTCAGCGTCAGCATCCCTGCGCTGCGATCCCGCCCCTCCTCTGACGTCAGACGTCGGAGGCTGGGGCTGGCGGGCTCGGAGTGGCGCGCGGAGTTACGGTGCAACCCGGCTCCCACTGTCCTCGAGCTCTCCTCTGCCCGCGTTTTGCCGCTGCCGTTCCGTTCCCCGTCCCTCCTCCCCTCCCCCGCCCCACTCCGACTCTCAGCCATGGTCATGGCGGATGGTCAGAGGCACTTGCAACGGGGGCCCATGCGGGTGGGCTTCTACGACATCGAGCGCACCCTGGGAAAGGGCAACTTCGCCGTAGTGAAACTGGCCAGGCATCGCATCACCAAGACCGAGGCAAGTAGAAGCGGCGAGCCCCGGCGGTAGGGGGCGGAGGGCGGAAGCAGGTCGCCCCTGCAAAATGCGTTTGGGGGTCAGGAAGTTGGGGCGGGCGGGCAGGCAAGCAGGCTTTCAAGGGGGAGGGGGTGACAGGCAGGCAGGCAGGCCTTCAAGGGGGGACAGGCCTTCGGGGGGGGGGTGTAGGCCTTTGGGGGGGTGCAGACCTTCAAGGGGGTGCAGGCCTTCAAGGGGGGAAAGGCAGGCAGGCCTTCAAGGGGGGGATAGGCCTACAAGGGGGGGGGGACAGGCCTACAAGGGGGGGGGACAGGCCTTCAAGGGGGGGTGCAGGCCTTCAAGGGGGGGACAGGCCTACAAGGGGAAGGGACAGGCGTTATGTTATGTTTGGAATAATGGTTACATATATGAGGTTCAATAAAAGAAAATTTTCACTGCCTGTTTCTATTCTGACCATTTATTCCATTTCATGGTTATTGCAAAAAAAAAAAAAAAAAAATTTTTTTACATGGGGGGGGGGGGGTGTCAAAAAATGATGGGCCCCGGGTGCCACATACCCTAGGTACGCCACTGCTTACACATACAGATATTCAATAGCCAACCTACAGTGGTAAGGTGATACAAAAGTAAACAATGTCCTCTGAGCGCTGCTAATTGTATGTCCCACTGCTAGAAAGTGGTGGGAATCAGCAGCTCTGCCATGGGCACTCGGCAGCACAGCTACTGCACGGAGCAAAGCTGCCTGGGATTGCTGGCAGGTCTTGCTGAGGCCCTGTAATGAGCAGCAACCTCCCTCCTTCAGCAGCGGTTTCAGGATCCCCATCTCACAGCACAAAATCACTCCACGTGCTTGAGCTACAGTTATCTCACAGAGATTTTTCCATTAACTGCAGCCTGCACAGCTTTTTTAGGCATCGTGGATATTCCGCTCCAAAATGGGCTTGCACTTGTAGGCATTATGTAACTTGAAAACCCTGCTATTTATAGGAACATAGAAACATGATGGCAGATAAAGGCCAATTGACCCATCTAGTCTACCCATCTCCAGTAACCATTATCTCTTTCTCTCTCCGTGAGATCCCGTGTACCCATCCCAAGCCCTTTTGAATTCAGACACAGTCTCTGTCTCTACCACCTCTTCTGGGAGACTGTTCCATGCAACTACCATCCTTAAATTACTCCAGAGCCTTTCACCTCTTAACTTCATCCTATGCCCTCTCATTGCAGAGTTTCCTTTCAAATGAAAGATACTCGACTCATGCACATTTACATTACATAGGTATTTAAAAATGTCTCTATTATATCTCCCCCTCTCCCGCCTTTCCGCCAAAGTATACAGATTGAGATCTTTAAGTCTGTCCCCATACACCTTATGATGAAGACCACATACCATTTTAGTAGCCTATCAGTAGCATGGGTCATGTATTTGATAAGCATGCGTGTGTCACATTCAGTTTGATCATTGTCTGGTATGTTCTGCATACCGTCCACTAGATATTCAGTAAATACACCCTGAGGGTTGTAATTTCATTTTGTGACAATCCATCTCGACAGTGTACAATCAGTTTTGTGATACTTTGCTCCTTCCAGATTTTTAAAAGCACAAAGGGATCTTGTGATTCAAAAACCCCTGACGCAGAATTCATGCCAAAACACAGGCCGTGTCAGGTTGCATGTATTAAAGTTAATTCTGTCCCTGTTCTTCAGGCAATTTGTGCTGTTTTGTTGGTTTTCATGTATTTGATAAGCAAGCATGTGTTGCATTCATTGTTCTATAAAAGACGCCTAAAGTTAGATGCCTAACTTAATTGGCAAAATACTTTTAACAGCCTCAATAATTGGTTAAAAAGTATATAATTGGATGATAGACTTCTATCTGATTCTATAAAAGATAGGTGCCTATCGCAATGTACTTAGTGGTGCCTAATGCCTAAGTGGAGCACGAATTAGGCCCTGTTAAGTGTGATTCTCCAAAACCCTAGGCGCCTGAAATGTAGGCCTTTAAAACCCTCGCCTACGTTTCAGGCACCTAAGTTTTTACATAGGCGTCGCTAGCTGTGATTCTGTAAACAACTTCTAAGCGTGACTGATATGCGACCAGTGCCCTTCTGCAGGCGCCGTTTATAGAATCAGCCCCCGAAAGCTTTACATATGCCTATATAACAAAAACAGATCCTCCCAAGCATCACCTATGTTACTATCTACTTCTTAGCAAATCAAAAATGTTCAAACCACTCCTTATGTATCTCCTAATATCTTGACAATTCTCATGGAATCCGCTTTATGTATTTTGTATTATCATGACAATCGTATGTAATCCGCCTTGAACCGCAAGGTAATGGCAGAATAGAAATCACTAATGTAATGTAATGTAATTTTATAAAAGACTACCTATGTGCATTGCGGAAAAGGTGCCTAGTTTATATAAGTAATTCAGGCACCTATGTGCCTTCATAAAATAATCGGACTTCGGGTTGCTGGCCTCAAATGCTTTCAAGTTTTGCAAAATTCAGCAGTAAAGTTAATTACCAACTCCAGGAAATACTCCATGAGGAACATTGGTTATCCATTAATCATGGTATAAACTTTAAAGTGCTTTGTATGGTTCACGAGGCATATTATTTGGGAATACCACCTTATCTTGCTTGTTTAATCACTCCATATATTCCCTTCAGGTCCCTGCATTCTTTGGAGTGAAAGTGCTGGTTGTACCCTTTTTCCATATTATAGGTTTGGACATGATTAGACAAGGATATTTAATGTTATTGGATCCACATTATAGAATATCCTACCACTATCACTTAATGAAGAACGCTCTTTAGACACATTCAGAAAAACAAAATAAATCTTTTATTTTATTTCAGGATGCTTTAGTATATGATTTTTATATATAAGAACATAAGCAATGCCTCCACTGGATCAGACCTGAGGTCCATCGTGCTCAGCAGCCCGCTCATGCAGCGGCCCAACAGGTCCAGGACTTGTACAGTAATCCTCTATCTATACCCCTATATCCCTTTTTCCAGCAGGACATTGTCCAATCCTTTCTTGAACCCTAGTACCAAACTCTGCCCTATTACGCCCTCTGGAAGCGCATTCCAGGTGTCCACCACACGCTGGGTAAAGAAAAACTTCCTAGCATTTGTTTTGAATCTGTCCCCTTTTAACTTTTCCGAATGCCCTCTTATTCTTTTATGCTTTGAAAGTTTGAAGAATCTGTCCCTCTCTACTCTCTCTATGCCCTTCATGATCTTGTAAGTCTCTATCATGACTCCTCTGAGTCTTCGCTTTTCCAGGGAGAAGAGCCCTAGTTTCTCCAACCTTTCAGTGTATGAAAGGTTTTCCATGCTCTTAATCATTCGTGTCGCTCTCCTTTAGAAATAGTCTCTCTTATAAAGGTATGTGTTTCAGCGTTGGAATACTGCACGATTTCACAATTATTCTGTCTCCTTTTTTTCATCTTCTCTTTCTTATTAATGGAGTGACACCTTATAATAAGACATTAAATGATGGCAGATAAAGACCGGAATGGCCCATCCAGTCTGCCCAAGTCATGCTCATTATTAATTCATGATTGAATTGTCTTTCTTTGGCATTTCAGGACATAGACCGTAGAAGTCTGCCCGGCGCTATCCTTAGGTTCCAGCTCCTGAAGTTGCCACTGTGGGACACAAACCATAAAAGTTTGTCCAGCATTGTGCTCACTTTCCAAATTACTGGAGTTTCCGTCAAAGCCCTATCCAACACATCTTAAACCGAATTTCCATATACAGGACACAGACCATGCAAGTCTGCCTAGTACCAGCCTTAATTCTTCACAGCTGGAGTTGCCATCTGAGCACCCCTCGAAACCTCAAACATTACAGATTATATGTACACTTCTCAGAAGGTCTTCTCATTGGGAAGTATACAGTATCAAAGACAAAATTAATGTGAAACTTGAAAACAGACACAAATAGACACACAGTCCTAGTAGCACAGACAATCCTCATGCACAAATTTATACCAGCTCGGAGGAAGGTGTAAACTAGTGCATACATTTTACATGTAGGTACACGTAATTTATAAAATATGCACGTATATCATCATTACATCATTATAAAATATACATCATTACATCATTATAAAATATGCATATACATCATTATCATTAATTCTGCTCCACTCTAATCAAGCCACATCCCTGTTAATTCTGTATATCATGCCCAAATTTCCACACCTAACTTTGCTTGCTCATCAGAGATATGCATGCAAATAAATTAACTGATGAGCTCAGAAACGCCAATATTTGGCTGCAAACAACAAATTATTGATGTTAATTGGCAGACTTAAAAATGTGTGCGCTCATCTCGCTGCACGCTATTCTATAAAGCACAGCTCCTAACTTCGATTGTGTGTATCTGAAAAGAGGGCATGGCCAGGGGCATGTCGGGATCATTTCAGAATGTTGCAAACGTATTTATAGAATTCATCCGAAGCGCACCTAAGTTGGGCACCAGCCTTTACTCCTGCTTTTAGCAGGCATTGGTACCCAAAGGTTAGGCACAGGATCTGCGATAAATGCTACAAAGGGCATTCTCCATTTATAGAACAGCAAATAGCGCTCAAGTTTTTCAGTGCCAAATTTTTGCGCCACTTATAGAATTCCCTCCTGTGCATATATAAGTTTGTGTGATCCTTTTAGTGTATATGAATTATTTCTGTATCGCATATACAGCTGGAATGCACATCATGAGAATTTTATGAGGCCACCTGTGTGTGAAGGCCAAAAAAGTGCCTTTTTCAGGGCTATTTAGGGAGACCTAGACGGGTGGCTATGTACCTTGATAATTACTGCAACACACTGGCAAAAGTCACAACTGTGCCTGCTCCGGAGCAGGTGTAAATGTTCATATGCAAAATCCAAGCCTATATGAATCTAATATAATAAAACGGTAAGCCGTGCATGCGCACTTCCTATGCGTGCATCCATTTTCCGTGAGCTGTAGCACACATAGGAAGTGCACATGCGCGGCTTACGGTCTGGCCTCAAGACAAGTGGCATGCACGCCCTTCCCTGCTCTCCACCGCTGCCGGCCGCTAACACCCCCTGCCCTCTCCGTCACCTCCCGGCTCCAGCAGCGTAGGCAGCACTATAAACACACTGCTTCGCGCCCTACTCTGCCGATTTCCTCTGCCGCGTCTCTGATGACATCATCGGAGACAGACGCGGCAGAGGAAATCGCCAGTAGAAGGCCGCGAAGCAGCGTGTTTAAAGTGCTGCCTACGCGGCTGGAGTCCCGAGGTTTGTCGGCGGTGGGAGGGTCAGGAGCAGGCCGGATCGATGGCAGTAAAAGAAGGGAGAGGGGCCGAACGGAGCAGGGAAGATAAGGTAAGAAAAGGGAAAGGGGGAGTGGGGGAAAATGCTGCTACTGCTTCTACACAGGAAAGGGGGGGGATAGGAGGGAAATGTTGTTGCTGCTGCATAGAGAAGTGGGATGGAAATGCTGCTGCACAGGGAAATGGGGAAAAATGACAGACAGACAGCGGGAGGGAGGGAGATAGAAATAAAGAAAGACACAGGGCCAGGGAGAGGGACAGAAAGACAGACAGAGAAAGGGGGCCAGAGAGAGAGTCAGCGGGAGAGGGAAAGGGGGCTGCTTTGGGGGGAGGGGTGTGCTTGGGGCAAACAGCTTTGCTCTGGGGGGGAAGACAGAAGGGGCCATGGAGAGACAGGGAGAGGGATAGGGGGCTGCTTTGGGGGGAGGGGTGTGCTGGGGAGAGACAGAAAGGGCCATGGAGAGATAGGGAAAGGGGACAGACAGCTTTGCTCTGGGGGGAAGACAGAAGAGGGCCATGGAGAGACATTTTGGGGGAGGTGGGTGCTGGGGGCAGACAGTTTTGCTCGGGGGGGAGGGGGAGACAGAAGGATACAGACAGCGGCCAAGGAGAGAGAGATAAAGAAACACAGACAGACAGACACATCTATTCTAGCACCCGTTAATGTAACGGGCTTAAAGACTAGTATTTTATAAAATATGAGCTAAAGTCAGTAAATGGTGCCATAATTTGGGCACCGAAAAAAGAAACATAAAGGTCGGATTCTCGTCGGGCTGCCGAAAGTTAGGCAGCAGTAGGCGTCCTACCGCCACCTAACTTAATTGTTTTAATCGGTTCTACACGATGCAGTAATTGACCGTGTCGTTTAAAACAATTAAAATGTAATTTAAAGAAGAAGGTGCCGCTACGTGCTTCCAGGGTCAGCACCTAGGTCCCTGGCAGCTAGCGTCTGAACTCTGCCTACTTTTATCCAGATGACTGGATGACCTCATAAGTGTTAGAACCAAAGGACTCAATTCAGGAACACTCACCACTCGACCTCAAGATTGAGGCTAAGTGGTGTGACAGTTTGCCTTTTCAGATCTGCGCCTAAAAATGTATGTGTGCCTCTTTATAGAATACTGATTAGGAAGATGTATGCGTAAATGCAAATTGTTATTAATTAGTGTCAGTTATTGATTTTTAGCAGCCAATTATCAGCAACACTTAGCTTGTTATTCAATTAAATTGGTTGTGGAAACGGCACACAAATATTTGAGCACAATATATAGGATTCGGGGATTAGTATGTAAATAATAACTCTATATGTTCCATCCAGGCTCCACCCCGAACACACGTATACCTGAGGCACATTCTTGATGTGTGTACATATCCATGCAAGGGAATGTTATACATGGCCATTTATATGTATGCCTTTATAAAATTATCCTCCATTGGGGAAATTCTATAACTGGTCACTAGATTTGTGTGTACTATGGCTCTATAAAAGACTCCTAAAACTAGGCACCCAAAACATAATTCCCCCCCCCCCCCTTTTACAAAAGCGTAGCACGGTTTTTAGCGCCCAATGTGGTGGTAACAGCTTGGACGCTTATAGGAATTCAATGAGCATCAGAGCTGTTACTGTCATAGCCAGTGCTAAAAACCACGCTATGCTTTTGTAAAAAGGGGAGTTTAATTATTTTAAAAGCTTAATAGATGCCGATAAGAAGCAGTTAGTACAAGTACAAGATCCTTTATCCAAAATCCTTGGGACCAAGCATATTTCAGGTTTTGAAATTTTTCAGTTTTCGGAATGGTAATGTTAAGTCAGAAAAAGAAAGACCATAAGATCATAAAATTGCCAACAAACTTTTTCTTTCAATTAATTCAAACATTAAACACTTCAAGCATTTCAAACTCAAACTTGTTCCAAACTATGGTAATGGAGCAATACCATCAGACATAAATGAAGCTTTAACATGCATCATCTTTAGTCACATCTTTAGTCGATAGGATGTCTAAGTCCGACTTTGGATGTTTCCCGTAAGATGACCAAAGTCAGAGGTGGAGAAATAGCTATTTTTTTAAAATGGCAAAACTGCTAGATGTTCCCCCCCCCCTTTTTTTTTTTTTTTTTTTAAATCACCTATTTAGACTGCCAGGACATCCAACCATTGTACACTTTGACGCTTTGTTTCAGGGTCGTATTGGTACACCCATGTTTCAACACCAGTGATAATACGGCCCAAAACATCATCTTGCCTCTCTAAAAGGTCTTGGCATGCTTTGACTCTCCTTTGCTTTTGTTCATCAGTGAACTTCTTTGGGCCCATTTTTGCACACACCTTTCTCAAGCCAAGATTTTCAGTTAAGATTTTCCTTTATCTCTATCGATGTTTACTTTGTCTGCTATGCTTCTCACGGTCAGCTGACAATTTTGATGCACGATTCGACTAATTTTTTCAATGTTTTCGTCAGTTCTGGTTGTTACTGGCCGCCCTGACCTTTCTTCATCAGTGACGTTTTCTCTCCCCTCAGAAAAATATTTAATCCATTTGTACACTGCCATTTTCTTCATGGCATTATCCCCATAAACTTAGACTAACATGTCCCTGATTTCACTCCCACTCTTGCCAAGTTTAACAAGAAATTTAATATTTGTTCGTTGCTCTAATTCAAGCTCCAATATTCTCACAATGGCACACAAAAGCATGCAACAACAATAATGAACGCCACTCAGTAAGACATCGCCACAAGTCGACACAAACACAGCTGTGAGACACCGATATATGAAGATTATGAAACCTTACTGAGTTGTGTGTACAGTGATGCCAACATAAGTGCACGGAGGCAAGCTCACAAACTTAATTATCAGATCTCATATATGTAAACTATCTAGTGATAGATGGTACATAAATTTTAAAAATAAATACTAGCCTCTGGAAGAAATTTCTTTTGTTTTTTAGTATAGATGGGCAGGTTCTCCTACTTCACCATTTTTCTAACCCCCCTTTTTCCTTTAATTTCCCTATTTTTTAGGCCAATTATGGTTTACTATTTAAACTAAACTAAGGGCTCCTTTTACGAAGCCGCATTAGCGGCTTTATCGCACGCACATTTTTAGCACGCGCTAACCCCCGCGCTAGCTGAAAAACTACCACCTGCTCAAGAGGAGGCGGTAGCGGCTAACGCGGCCGGCAAATTAGCACGCGCTATTACGCGCGTTAAACCGCTAATGCGGCTTCGTAAAAGGAGCCCTAAAACTTGATTTTATAGACCTTGTCATCTTCATATAATAAAGCTCGACTCGGTTTACAATAAATAAAAAATTTTAAGAAAGAAATAAAACTTACAATTTTGAGAATAGCCAAGTTTGGGGTTGGTTTTTTTTTTGTAAATCTTTATTGATTTTTAAACTTTAATAGTGCAATATAAATGGTAAATCATAACAACTGCACAAAAACACACTATTAACTATACAATTATTGTAAATTGTCTTTTTAATGTTCACTCTTCCCCCTTCTATAATTATTATTTTACCTTTTATTTTTTATTTTTTTTTTTAGCATTGTAAACCGGCCAGATACATGCTGATGGTCGGTATATTAAAAATAATGAAACTTGAAACTACAATTAAACAATGATTTTCTCCCCTTCTTATCTTAATTATTAAAACAATAATACATATGATGTGATTTTAATATTATAATGAAATAATTAGAATAGCCAGGTTTTTAAGTTTTTGTGAAAGGATTGAATTGAACCTAATTCTCTTAAGCTTAGGGGAATATTGTTCTGTATTTCTGTTAGTTTAAATGAATAAGATTTCCCTAGTTTACCAATAGAAACAATACCTTTAAGGGAAGGAAAAGACAGTTTAAGGGCTCCTTTTACAAAGATGCGCTAGCGTTTTAAGCGCACGCACCGGATTAGCACGCGCTAGCCGAAAAACTACTGCCTGCTCAAGAGGAGGCGGTAGCGGCTAGCGCACACGGCATTTTAGCGCGTGCTATTCTGCGCGTTAAGGCCCTAACGCGCCTTCGTAAAAGGAGCCCTAAGATTTTGTATGGTTCTGACCATACCCAGTCTTTGAGAGTTCCAGGAAAGAGGTACAAGTAGAGAGCAAATGCCAAATAGAATCTTAAAAGTTAAACAGGCACATTTAAGTATATCCTGGAAAATATCGGAAGCCAATGAAATTTTGCCAGCAGCAGAGATACTGTACATGCTCAAATTTACCCTTGCTAAAAAATCTACCTAGCCGCGGTATTCTGAATTAACTGGAGCCTCTGCAGGCTATTCTTGGTTAAACTTAGATAGATTGAGTTACAATAATCTAACCAAGAAAGGATAATAGATTGAACAAGAACAGAAAAATGCTGCTATCTTTTTGGGTGATATTTCCTGTTTAAATTTATGATGGTAACCATTTTCCATATCATGTAATGTAATTAAAATATGTATTATAAAAATAAAGTGTTTAAGCCTTAAATCCAGACTGGGAAATCTTCAGTAAATCAGGCCTGTGGTGGTATTTATTAGGACAAAGAGAACTGTCTAGTTTGTGTGTGCTGAGATGACGCATGTCTATGTGACCTTGAAATGACCAGTTGTATGCCTTATTTATACAAACACATTTTTGAGCATGGCACTGCTGCCCCAGCTTCAGAAACCTCTTAACAGAACAGGTCCTGTTTGATCTTACCTGCTTGCTTGGATCTTTTGCCTTCTGTCTCACTACGTTGCGCAAACCTCATTTTCTGAATCACACGTTGATTGATTAACTCTCATTGTACTCTTGGTCTTTTCATGAACCACAGGGTGAACAGGGGCAGACTGGTATCCAGGGTCCACCAGGGCTACCTGGCCCTCCAGGACCATTGGGACCCCCAGGAAATCCAGGAGAGCCTGGTCAGATCGGGCCACCTGTAAGTCTATACATTAAAAATCCATACTGTACTGCCTTTATTTAATTAATTCATTCATTTTTCTATCCTGTTCTCCCCAATAAACCCAGAACGGGTTTCAGGTTAACATACATAATAAACACTTCTCCCTCCGTATTCATGGGGGATGCGAGCAGAACATAGCTGTGTATACCGAAAAACCGCAAATAACTTTTTGCATTTTATTTGCAGTTTTTCGGTAAAATAGACCTGAAAAAGATAATAAACCATGAATAACCCGACCTGCGATTTGCTCTGTACAATTCCGGGAGCAGCGATTTCCTCCATGAACCACCGGGAGGGCCAAGTGCCCGTACTAGGCTCTGTCTTTCCACAGTGAGCTCCTAATGCTCAAACCACGTCTCCGCTCCACTCCCATTCTCTCACCAGATTCCATCAGCGGGGGGACACTCTCCACTGCAGCCGGTACACTTGTGGCAAAGGTGCCACAGAAAGAATCCTATTTTACTCAGGTAGGGCTGATAATCAAAAAGTTAGCATTTAGTGAGGCAGCTCGCTAAATTTCTCCAAACCAGCGTGGAGTCCGGGTCAGCTCCTACGTTAGTCAGCCATTCACTTCCGCAGGGGAGCAGCGATTTCCAATGTGAAAAGCTGGGTTCAGTGACAAAAATTAGGGGGCGGAGTCAGCAGCCGAAAAATCGCAAATAAGCGAATCCGCAGATACGGAAACCGCGGATATGGAGGGAGAAGTGTACAGACAACGGTTTACAATTTGCTAGACTGACAATATAATCTTTACTACCTAACTTGATATATGCAGAGGAATATACATTTCTTTTGTTTTTAATCATGCAGTAATGGACAGGGGATTAGATGAAGAGGTAGGTTTGCATTGCTTTCCTAAAGTTCATGAGTCCTTCAAGAGATCTGATCTGTGGGGATAGTTGGTTCCAGTAGTTTGAAACAAAATTGGAGTAGGATCGTCCTCTAGCACTTTGTAGTTTAAGTTTCTTATTGCTATTATTGTCAGACATCTGTAAACCACTCTTCCCGCAGAATAACTAGGTTCCCTTGGGCTGCAGTAAACAACCATTACCAAAGTTTTTCTCTGTCACTTCTTGTTTCAAGGGTATTACTAAGCTTTACATGGGTGCACATATTACAGGCCTTCCACCCCTCTAGCCTCTTGCTGACTGCCAAAAGGCTAGAAGCAACACCTCAGCTGTAATTATCTCCGCTAAACCTAAGAAAAGCCCTGAAAATCTTTGATGTTTAGATCATAGTTCTATTCTTGGTCTACCATCCAGCAGCTCAGATGAGTTAAAAAAAAAAAAAAGGGAGGGGGGATGTGGGAATACTGAGTTTTAATAACAGTCATTTTTCTCTTGCAACAGGGTAAAGCAGGAGAGCCGGGTACACCTGGCAAGGATGGAATGGTATGTACTGGAGTTATGGTCTTTTTGTGTCCTTTTTGAAGTCCTTGTTGCACAAAGACAGCAAAAGCCCTGAGTCCCCATAGGAATAGACTGTACCATACAGCCTTTATTCAATGGGAGTAATTTTATAAACTTGTTCTTCTAGTAAACTGTGTTATAGCCACATAACAAGGCTTTTATAAATTTACCCCCCGAGTTTCAGGTTTGTAAGGGAAGCAGTGGCATAGTAAAGGGGGGGGGGCAGGGGGCTGTTTTGCCCCAGGTGCCATCTTCATGGGGAGCGGGGTCATCTCTCCTCCTCTTCCCGCCCCCCCCCCCACACACACACACACCTGTTTATATGTTCACCGTCTCAAGAAGCATCTTCTATTTCCTGCTCACTCTGGTGTCAGCTCTCTTATGACATCACTTCCTGGTCACGGGACCAGGAAGGGACGTCAGAGGGGAGCCGATGCCAGCATGAGCAGTGGGTGGAGGAGGATACTTACGCCGACAAGCATTTCAAGAGGTATGCGGTGGTGGGGGGGGAGGATGTGCTCGAGCAGCGGGGAAGAATTGAGGGCAGCATGAAAGAATGAGGGGTGCATGGCATGGCAATGCTAGGCGCCAGCGCCCTGGGCACCAACCTCCCTCACTACGCCACTGGAGGGACGCATAGAAAATGTTTGCATCTACTTTTAAGGTTCTTGAGAACAGACACGGTTGGCGGAGGAGTTTGAATGGAGTGTCAGCAGAGTCCCAAAGCACCCACATATTATGTGCAAATATATTTCTACGAACTCCTGAACAGGTATAAACGTGCACAGGTTCATTTACCTACAACTGTTCCAGGCGTTGTGAGGCCATTTTTAAAGACATTTATGCACCTTGGTTGTCTTTATGAAATGAAGGCAATTAGACGTTAACTAGTTAAGTGCAGCTGAAAATGACTGGTTAGCCGCAAACAAGCAATTTAACTAGTCAGCAGCCCTATCTGGCTAGTTAAATTGTTTCTCTTTTGGATATCAGCTAGTTGGTTATTAAGGTAAATTGGTAGAAACCCTATGCCATAGGTCTAATGAATGTTTTTAGATACAAGCTTTTGGGATCAATTCAGGCAGCAGCTGCCTGAGGAGGTAGTTGCCTAAGTCCAGAAAGCTTATTTTCAGCTGGGGTTCTGCTGATGATTTTAAAACACGTGCAGTGCACACTATGCTGTGCAAGTCACAGGGGAATAATTGTTATTTATTAAAGTCCCAGCTAAGACACCATTATACGTTCAGAGTAATGATTATGTATGGTTCAATCGTTAGATTATTTATATTGTACTACCAGAGCAGGCTGAACTGTGCAGTTAAAAAGCAATGTTTATTTCTAAAGTGCCCTTATTTTGTACAGGGTTATACAATAAGATAGAACGTAAATCTTGAAAATGTGCATTCTACATGAGGAAAAGCAAAGATATGCAAGCAAAGAAAGAGGTTAAGCCCAGGAGTACACCAGGGTAAATTTATAAGAAGTGACAGAAGAAACAGAGGGGAAGGGAAGAAATTTTGGGCCAAGTCGCAAACAACTCATAGAGCCAGCCATAGCTCAAGCTAAGCTCTTGTCGTACACTTCGTTCAAACTATCAAGATCTTCTTGTTATTCCCTCCATTCGAGAAATCTTCTACAATACAACCTGTAATTCCATCTTCTCACTCTGCCTCTGCATATAAGACAGAGTCCTCTCTCCCTATATTTAAGATCAAACTCAAAGCGTTTCTCTTCAATGCCGCCTATGATGTTTAAATCTAGGATACTGTTTGCTCTCCCTGGAACATTTCTCCCTGCAGATTTTTACATCCAAAAGGCCTCCTTAGAGGCGAACCAACCCTCTTTGTTCTACCCTTCCTCTCCTTGCATTTATATATATATATATTTTTTTATCTCAATGTATTTTTGAAACCGTATATTCTTACCTTCCCCGTGATGTTAGTCTTAAATTATGTAATCCCCCCTTCACTAAATTTGGTGATGGGTTTTTCTTTCTCCCCTCTTTTTTTTTTAACATTTGCTTTTAAAATGTATTTTATAAATTGTAAACCGCCTAGATATTCTTTTGTGATAGACAGTATATCAAGAGATTAATAAACTTGGATGAGTCTTGGGTAGGGGGTGCTTACTTGAGGCAATGGAGGGTTAAACAACTTATCTAAGATCACAAGGAACAGTGGTGAGATTTGAATCATGATCTTTCCCTGGTTCTGAGCTCTAGCCATTCAATAGGTTTCATGCTAGTCCTACAGCCTTCCTTCTGAAACAGGAAATTACATCAGAAGGATGAATACGAGCAGCATGTGTCAGTCACACTGCTCACTGCCAGTGAAGATCAGCCCTTTAAAGGTACATGGAGGAGAACTTTGGGAAGTTTTAGCTGGTGGGGCTTCCCACCAGCTACCTCATAGATGTGCTGCCACAGGGTGGGCCTGGGCCCACCCATGGCTACACCACTACAGTGTAATGTTTCAAAATGTTGCAAGCAAATTGAGCTGAAGGCTACCGCTAATCATTTTATACCTGGGGCACTGGAGGATTAAATGACTTGTCCAGAGTCACAAGGAGCTGCGGTTAGAATGGAAGCCAGCTCCCTAGGATCAAAGTCTGCTATACTAACCACTAGGCTACTCCTCCACTCTGGAATTTAGTTAGGAGAGCTATTTTTTTCTAGCAATCTGAGTATCGCAGCATTCTGGATAACTTTTTGCTCTGCCCACTCCCCGCCCAGGCTATATCCAGATAGTGCTAATACAACCTACAAGGATATTCATCGAGCCCTATCTACTGTACAATATCCATGGCCAGTGCCAGCAAACGTATTTATCTGGATAACTGAATATTGGGCCTGGTGGTGTAACTATGAGAGGGCCTCAGAGGCCTGGGCTCCCTCACTTTGGGTTCAGGCCCCTTACAATTTCAACACCAGATGTCTGCTTCTATGACTGGTGGGAATGTCAAAGCACCGCCGGCCTAAGAGGTCTTCCACCAGCAGCCTGGCAGTCATTGGCACTTTCTATTGACCGCTGCTGCTGCTGCACTTGACCACCAGCCCTCCTTTGTGCATGCTTTGTTTTAGCAAAGCTAAGCATGCGATTGGGGGGAGGAAGGGGGGGAGGGAATGCCATTGTTGCACAGCAGCAACCCATAGAATGTGCCACTGACTGCCAACAAACAAAGCAAAAGCCCAGATGTTCCACAGTCAAAGAACTTAGGTCCAAAGAAGAAAAGAAGTGCTTTAAATCAGTGGTTCCCAACCCTGTCCTGGAGGACCACCAGGCTAGTCGGGTTTTCAGGCTAGCCCTAATGAATATGCATGGAGCAGATTTGCATGCCTCTCACTTCCATTATATACAAATCTCTCTCATGCGTATTCATTAGGGCTAGGCTGAAAACCCGATTGGCCTGGTGGTCCTCCAGGACAGGGTTGGGAACCACTGCTTTAAATCATACAGACAAGGTTGTATTTATTTATTCTTATACCAATGAGTGAATACTGACTTGGACCCCTAAAGAAGGCTTTTTTTCCGAAACACGAACCGTGTAGGGTCCGCATCACACCACACATCAGTTTTTCATTTAGTGGACATTATTCTTTTGGGACTTTTATTTTGTCATAATAAATGCCTCATCAAGATCATTGCTTTCCGCAGTCTGTTTTTCTTTTGTTCTTTAGACCACTGACTGCCAGGCCACCAATGGAGATCTTCTTTGGCTGGTGAGGCTTAGGGATCTCCACCATCATAAGAACATAAGAATTGCCGCTGTTGGGTCAGACCAGTGGTCCATCATGCCCAGCAGTCCGCTCACGCGGTGGCCCTCTGGTCAAAGACCAGCGCTCTGAAACTAGCCCTACTGCGTATGTTCTGGTTCAACAGGAACTTTGTCTTGAATCCCTGGAGGGTGTTTTCCCCTATGACAGACTCTGGAAGAGCGTTCCAGTTTTGTACCACTTTCTGAGTGAAGAAGAACTTCCTTACGTTCATACGGAATCTATCCCCTTTCAATTTTAACATAGTAGATGACAGCAGATAAAGACCCGAATGGTCCATCCAGTCTGCCCAACCTGATTCAATTTAAATTTTTCCTTCTTAGCTATTTCTGGGCAAGAATCCAAAGCTCTACCCGGTACTGTGCTTGTGTTCCAACTGCCGAAATCTCCGTCAAAACCTACTCCAGCCAATCTACACGCTCCCAGTCATTGAAGCCCTCTCCAGCCCATCCTCCCCCAAATGGCCAAATACAGACACAGACCGTGCAAGTCTGCCCAGTACTGGCCTTAGTTCAATATTTAATATTATTTTCTGATTCTAGAGTGCCCTCTCATTCTCCCTACCTTGGAGAGGGTGAACAACTTGTCCTTATCTACTAAGTCTATTCCCTTCAGTACCTTGAATGTTTCGATCATGTCCTCTCTCAATCTCCTCTGTTCGAGGGAGAAAAGGCCTAGTTTCTCTAATCTTTCATTGTACAGCTTCAGGTATTTGGGGTTGTGAGTAGTGCGGGGCACAGAGCGCAGGGCTGGATGGAGAGCAGGAAACATAACAAAATTTTGTACTCCCCCCCCCCACACACACACACACACACTTTGGACTCAGGCTTCCTCCAGGGCCCAGCAATGAAAACAGTAAGAAAGATGCTGTTCAGTGTGAGTTGGTTTTTTGGGGCAGTGGTGTAATAAGGGCGGGGTGCAGATACCTGACCTCCTCTTTGCCCCTCTCCCACTCCTTCCCCGCTCCAACAGTGCTGCACGTGCATGCCGCTTCCCTTCTGGAACGTTCCTGGTGCGAGAAGGAATGCCTAAGATGCTGTCGCATCGGCTCTTCCACTGATGTCACTTCCTGAACCCGCGCCTAGGAAGTGATGTCACAGGAAGAGCCGACGGTGGTGCAACAGCTGCTTAAGGGTTGCTGCTTGCGCCAGGAATGCTGCAGAGGGACGGGGGACAGAAACGGTACACGCATGGCGGGAGGGGATGGGGAAGGAGCGTGTGGAGGTGGGGGTGGAGAAGAGGGTGGGGGAGAGACGCCCCAGGCACCTCTCACCCACGCTATGCCTGTGCTTTGGGGTAAGCTTATTTCTTCCTGAGAGCAGAGGCACAAGCATGGTAAAATTGCAATCTGTGTTGCTTCATTAGCATCCAAACTGAAAACATACAGTGTGCACCTAAAAGACTAAATGTATCACCTTTGTTTTTATCTTCTATCTATGTCACAGAGTTTACCTGGATATCCTGGACCAAAGGTAAGAACTCTCTGTTATGTGTGATGAAATAATGCCAAAAATTCCGGGGGCTCCAAATTTTAAAGGATGCTTCCAAGTTACCTAAACTCTCATTTTAATCTGAGTTATACAAACAAGAGTTCTCGAAGATTGCATCTGTTCGCTTATCCCTCAGTTAAATTTTGCCAGTATAAAAGGTTTTGTGAAAGAATCTTTGCCTTTCAGGTAGCCAAACTAAATATTTGGCTTGCCCGGTGTGTGTTAGAAGCCTCTTATCTGGATTTTAGAAAACATAAAAACTCAATTATATAATGGGCTAGGGCCCACGAGCCACTACTCCTCAGGCCTTAATACTTTTTTATATCTTTATTTTGCTATGTAAAATTCTCCGCATTCTTTTATATTGCATTTTATAATTTATGTATTTCTTTTTTTTAGTGGCTTTTAATTGCTGTTTTAATATAACTTATACTGCTTGTATCTTATCCAATTGTTGTGAACCGCTTAGAACTCCCGGGTATGGCGGTATATAAAAATAAATGTATTAATATTATAATTCCCTCAGTATCTATGCATACTCAGTAGCACTGTGCCAGGGTGATGTGAGGGTGGAGTGACAAATCTGGATGGCAGCAATGTTTCAGGCCTATGATGTTAGGACAGTAGAAATTCAACCAGCTGTATCCCTGTATTCAGTTTCACTTGCTATTTTAAAGTTACAGGTTTGTTATTTTTAATTTTCAAACTGGATATGTTTTTATGCTATATGGAGCAGATTAGAACCAAAACAAAGAAATTGACCCTGGGAGAACCACAGAGAAGAAAATCACAAGAGAAATTTAAAAAAACCCACTGTGGAATGACGATGTTGCTGAAATGGACTTTATTGAAAATTTAAAAGTTCCAAAAGTCTGCTTAAGCAATCCACGTAAAGATAAAATAATCCACATAAAAACCTTAAGGACCTAGGGCCTGTTTTACAAAGCCCTTTAAATCTCTATGGACTTCGGGGCCGTTACCACGCTGCAGCCACTAACGCGACTCTGTAAAACAGGCCCCTAGTCCGCTGAAAGCGTAGGACCCAACACAGTCTATGTTTCGACAAAGTAGTCTTCTTCAGGGGTCCCTGAAAATCCTATGGCAGTAGATACGTGGTTTTAAGCATCACGCTCTCCATGATTCTCCATGTATTTGTTATTCCATGTATCTAATACCATAGGACTTTCAGGGACCCCTGAAGAAGACCGTGTTGGGATCTATGCTTTCAGCGGACTAGGTCCTTAAGATTTTTATGAGGATTATTTTATCCTTAAGTGTATGGAGCAGGTTGCCATAGCTTAGGTGCATTCCTTCCAGGGGCAGTGAATTACTTACCGGTATATGTGTAAGTACCCTTATAAAATTTTTGCATAGACCAGCATTAGGTCTATGGCTGATTGTAAGCGAATGGTACAGAAGGCTATCCAATAACTGGAATCTAATATTAACTTCAGCATAAACAACTTCCAGTCTTTAGAACCAATAATGGCCAATTAAGGCCAACCATTTAATATTACAAACTATTCACGATCCTCAGAGGGCTAGACAACCCCAATGGTTCGTGTGAAACAGATCACAGAACCCGATCTTCCTTGGATCAACAACTGATTTATTTTTATGAATTTTTTTTTATTTTTAACTTTTTAGCTGTTTAGCTTTTTCTATTCCTTTATCAATATATAAACTCATTTATTCATATCATAATACTTAGCTTAATAGTAGCAGCCAGTATTAAAGGGAGCGCCTCTACCTTAATACTGGTGGAGCGGTAGAGGCGCTCCTTTAATACTGGCTGCTACTATCAAGCTAAGTATTATGATATGAATATATTGATAAAGGAATAGAAAAAAGTAAAAAAAGTTCATAAAAATAAATCAGTTGTTGATCCAAGGAAGATCGGGTTCTGTGATCTATTTCACACGAACCATTGGGGTTGTCTAGCCCTCTGAGGACCGTGAATAATTTGTAATATTAAATGGTTGGCCTCAATTGGCCATTATTGGTTCTAAAGACTGGAAGTTGTTTATGCTGATTGTAAGCGAAAGCACCTAAATGTAATTTACAGTATTCTATAAACTAAGAGGTAATATTCATTCAATGGCGGTCAGCATTTTTTAAAACTGTGACCGTGGCCAGCTAAATTAGCCCCAAATATTCAGTACCAGGCCTTGTGTGGGTCCAGGTACTAGGTATTCAGAGCTTAATACTGCTACACTAGTCACCAAAATTTATGCGAGTCTCTGTCGATATTCAGCCAGGCTCTGCCTAAGACAGTTATGTGGGCCCTGACAGAACATTGGCTGGGACCCATTTAACTGTTTTGTTTTTAATTCTCCCACCCTGACACCCCTGCCCCCCTCCCAAAGCAGCCCGCCTCCTTCCCTTTTCCCTCCCCCTCACCTCATCCTGTGCTAGTAAGCGCCCCTCTTCCCCACAAAATGTCCCCCCAACTCCCAATCTCACTCATGTCTAGAAAGCACCCCCCTTCCAGCCTACCTGTATCCCAAGTGATCCAGTGGGTGTGATGGAGGCAAGAGCAAAATCCACTCTCACCTGCCCTTTACAGCTGCTTTCATAAAATGAGTGCCATGACCTCTCATGGCTGTTTGCAGTACTTTTGCAGTACTTCATAAGCCTTTAGGCTGTCCTAATTATATGCAATTACATAGCCAGCTGGTGAACTGATAATTGCTGCTAACTGACTAAGTAGGCACACTGGTATAGCAAGGGTAGGAGGCGCCTAAGGTGGTTCCCCCCCAAAACCTCTTTAAATCTTCGCCCCTGCAAGCAGTTTCTTCGGCCTGCTGCTCGCGCCGGTGTTGGCTTTCCCTCTGATATCACTTCCTGGCCCTGTAACCATGAAGTTATTTCAAAAGGGAGCTAGGCTGGAGTGAGCAATAGGCCGAAGTTGCTCAAGCTGGCAGATTTAAAGAGGTACTGGGGGGAGAGACAGGAGGGCACAAGTGTGGCATGGAGGGGTGGAGAGGTGCTGGTGCCCCCACCAAGATGACGCCCAGGACGGTCTGCTCCCCCCTCCCCTATTACTATGCCACTGAGTAGGTGTACTGACCATACTCTGCTCCTGGCCCACCTCTATCCAATCAGATTAGGAGATGTCTGGTTAGCAGCGATAATCAGCGGCACTATCTGGTTAAATACCTTAGAATATTGTGTGTCCAGTTGCTCAGCAGAGTTTAACTGGTTAGGAGCCTCTCCTATCGGGTGGATAGATTTTTCTCGAGGACTGGAAAAATACCACATGTGATTGTGACTTCATTTAGTGCTGTGCATTTTGGCACTTAGAAACATTGAAATAAATAAACATGACGATAACCTTTTTTTTAACATGGATACACCAAACTGAACAAGGATAGAGGCCAGCACCGAGAAAGTTAAGAATCATTATCTAGCCAACATTTCAGCATATGAAAGGGCCATTTTCAAGTTGGTAAACAATTGGTTTTTCCTATGTGTCCCAGTTGTATAACAGAGCCCAACCACATGACTCTCATCTGTTGTGAAAGCTGTTCAAAAAACAGGGTATTGTGGTGTTGCTCTAGGATTTCAAACCCATCTTTCCAGCCTCCAGGTGGGAAGAAACAGCTGTAATTAGGCTTCTCAGTCATTCAAAATGTTTGTTTATGCTTATTGAGAGCTTCTATACCACTATTAATGACTGGGAAGTTAATTCAGAGCGTTGTACATGAGCTTCTGTAGAGATGGTACCATACAGAGTTACAATGAGCTTCTGCGAGGTATTACAATACATGGACTCTATACTGAATGTAGATTGATAGGCAACAAGTGGGCATAAAGATCACTAGATAACGTGTCTGCCTAGCAGGAGCATAACCATGGGTGGGCCTGGGCCCATCCACTTTCATCCCAGGCCCACCCAGCCGTGACCAGCCTGGCTAGCAGAACAGAAAACCAGTCATTGTAAATACCGCTTTTCTGCCGATCCATGCTGGATTGTGGGGGTGGGGAGAAAAAAAGAGGTAGAGAAGGAATGCTGGTCATGAAAGAAGAAATGGGGGGATTATGTGCACAGAGAGGGTATGCCGGACATGAGGGAAGGAATAGGGAAAATTTTGAATACAGGAAAAGACTGCTTACAGAGGAGATTATCAGGTTTCAGGTTTATTTAAAAATTTGATATAATGCCTTATTAAAAATTCAAAGTGGTTTTACATAATATAAAAACAAAGTATAATAAGATCGTACATTAAAAACATATTACAAACAATGTTACAAACAATCAAACGCACTGACAAATATTAACTTACCGATACAAGATGGAGAAGGGCAGAAATACAATTTGTATAAAGAGAAAGAGAGGGGAAGATCACAGACACAGAGAGGGACAGGACACATGGCATGCTGGATGTGAGGAAGTAATAGTGGAGAGATGGATACATGGAAGGACTGAACAGGAGGGTATGAACAGGAGGAGATTCTGGCACAGGAAGGGACAGAACACAGAGGAGATGCTGGGCATGAGGGAAAGAACGGGATAGATTCTGAACACGGGGAAAAATAAGAGCAAGGTCACAAAGGTGAGATACTGGACACAGGGAAGGACAGGGCCGCCATCAGGGCAGTACTACCAGTCCTGCATTCAGGGGCCCGGAGCTGACAGGGGGCCCGGGCTCCCCCAGGGTCCTAGGCAGTGCTCTAAGGCAGGGGCGCCAGTAGCTCGCCAAGGCAAAGTGAATCGATCACCCAGGACTCACTTTGTCTTGGCGATCTAATCTATCAGGCCGATCAGTCTTCCTCTCCCCGACGTCAATTCTGCAGTTGGAGAGGAAGTTCGGGCCAGCCAATCGCTGCCTGGCTGGGCGGAACTTCCTCTCCGACGGCAGAATTGACGTCGGGGAGAGGAAGACTGATCGGCCCGAAGCAGGGAGAGCATGCGTCGGCGTCGGCTTTGGGGCCTGTTATCCATTGGTGGGTCCTGTTCCCCGATGGCAGCGGCAGTGGCAGTGGCTTGGGGAACGGCAGGGAGAAAGAAAGAAAGGGGGCAGGCAGGGAATCAGAAGGAAAGAAGAGAAACAGAAAAAAAGAAAGAAAGGTCAGGGAGAGAGGAAGAAAAAGTTGGGGGAGGGAATGAGGTGTGGAGGAGAGAAAGCATACAGGCTGATAGAAGGGAAGAAAGATTGGATGCACAGTCAGAAGAAGAAAGTGCAACCAGAAATCACCAGACAAGGTAGGAAAAATGATTTTATTTTAAATTTAGCAAAGTGGAGGCAGTATTACCACAGTTTTCAAAGGAATTTGCCCAAATAACTGGGTAAATTCCCAGAGATGAAAACTTCCCTTCACTTACTTTGCACAGTTCTGAATTTATATCTGCTGTCTATATTTTACAATATGGTCCCCTTTTACTAAACCGCAATAGTGGTTTTTAGCGCAGGGAGCCTATGAGCGTCAAGAGCAGCGCTGGGCATTCAGCGCAGCTCCCTGCGATAAAAACTGCTATTGTGGTTTAATAAAAAGGATGGAGGGTATATTTGTCTATTTTTGTATGGTTGTTACTGAGGTGACAATGCATAGAGTCATCTGCCTTGACCTCTTTGAAAAAAACCCAGAATAGGAATGATAATTAACATTTTCTCAGCGTATAGTGTGCTTTGTGTTTTTTAATTTTATTGTTGGTAGTTCATTTTGACTTGGTCATTTTAAAGTAGCTCACCATCTCAAAAAGTTTGGGCACCTCTAAGCTAGAGCGTTGAAACTGTGTATTTCTATTTTATCCCCCCTTTTACAAAACTGTGGAGCGTTTTTTAGCGCCAGCCGTGGTGGTAGCAGCTCTGATGCTCAGAATTCTATGAGCGTCAGGGCTGTTACCACTGTGGCTAAAATCCACACTACAGTTTTGTAAAAGAGTGAGGGGTTAGTTTGTGATGACATATTCCATACTAGGCGAAGGTGTTTTCTGTGTTCTGTGTTCTGTGTGTTCGAAAGACATGGTTTTCTGTTAGGATTGACGGTGTAGGATTGATCTGTGCTGGTCTGGCTTGTTTAGTTTTACAATGGGTGTATTGATGTACTGCTCACTGCAATATGTAAGATGCTGCCTTTTCCTAGGTACTCATGTGTGACGTGTGGTTTGTTACTAAAAATCATGTTTTTCTTACAGATGGGGGGGTGCCAAAAATGATGGGCCCCGGGTGTTACATATGCTACGTACGCCACTGTATGTAAAGATACCAGAAAGCTGGCGTAGCAAAAACTTTAAGTAAATTGTTATTCTTCTAAGTTTTGAGTATTTAACCCTCCCACAATCTCACGGGCACTCGTTTCAAGTTTCAAGTTTATTGAGATTTTGATTTAAACGCAATATCAAATATTTTCAATGCGTATAACAAAAATAAATTTGGGGAAATAAATAAAACCATTTGAACAATAAACATACAAACATATCCATAGATGATTAAAATTACATAAGGAGTACAAGGATAAACTACATTTGTTTAAAAATGCGTTCTCCGCGCCTGCTCATAAATTTGTTGACTGGAAGGATCCAGCAATGTGGCCAGATGCCATTCAGGACAAAGACAGAGAAAGAATTGTGCAATTTGGATTAATGATGGAAGATGATTTAAAGCAAATGGCACAGTCTATGAGTAAAGATCTTGACGGACGTTCTTTTTATGAATATCTCCTCTATGGACGTGAGAAGATTGTATGGGACTGGCTTAGGTGGAGCATTAGCAGAAAAGTATGTGTGTATTCGGCCCATGGAAGAAGGGGGAGGTGTCGGGGGGGGAAGGGGTGCGTGGGGGGCCCAATAGGATTGCTCAGTAAGGGGCCCAGAAATTTCTGATGGTGGCGCTGGGGGAGGATAAGAACAGAGATACAGAAGGGAGATGGATGGTGGGTATAGAGACAGAAGAAATGTCAACTAGCAGGAGATACTTGAAAAGCATTAAGAGAAGAAAGAGGAATGCAGAAACCAATAAAATGACCAGACTGCAAAGGTAGATAGAAGAATTTTATTTTCTACTTAGTGATTGGAATGCGTCCTCCCTCCCCTAATCCTACTATCCTTTAACACCTCAAGGCCTGCTACCACCAGATCCGCCCACAGACATAAATTATCCTTCCCCTCTCTACGCTGTATTCTCTACACAGGCAAACTGGGAAATTCCCTCCTCTCCAAAATCACGGGCCTTTGGAACGATCTCACAATCCCGCTGCGGAATCTGGGCTTCCTCCAATTATTCCGTAAACAACTGAAAACCTGGCTTTTTTCTAACATATAACATTTCTTCTCCTATTTATTTTCCCTCTGTTCATATGCTTTTGTAAATCTTTCTCCTCTCTCTCCTTATATTTTTAAGCTTTGTAAACCGTGCCAAGCTCCACTTCCGTGGAGATGATGAGGTATATAAACTTAAGGCTTAGTTTAGTTTAGTTCAGTTTAGTCTAGTCACTTTTTGGAATGTATAGAGCTGGTATTAGACAGGGCCAGGGCCCAGGCTCAAGGCAAAAAATTGGGAAGGGACCCTAAAACCTATTAACAGGCCACACCTCCTTCAGCATCAGGTAGGTCTGGGGCCCAGAGTGATTGCCTTGGTTGTAACTACCTATCTTTATAGCAGTACCAGGGAAATTTCTGGTATTGTTCTGCATACAAGAGTCTGTTTTATTAGGATTTCAGTTGAATCTATGTCTACATATTTCTATTAGTTTATGGTCACTTTGTATTTGATGAAGGTCTCTCTGTGTTCCCTGTGAGTGACCAAGGCCAAATAATCAGCATGGAGTTTCTGTGTAAGCATTTCTAGGAATTGGGTTTCCTCAGTTTTCCCAATGTTCTAAGGCCCACTGCATATTTATGGTACTGCATTTTCTTAGGTAGGATACTTGTTACATAACATAGTAAACAACGGCAGATAAAGACCTGAATGATCCATTCCAGCCTGCCAGAATGGTAGATTTGCTCAAGTTCCTGAGTGAATTTTTGGCTCCCAGATTTCATCTTTATTTGGTATGTATCTACAATTATGGGGCTGATTGTTATCAGCCTTTCCAATCGAATATTTTATTGTATGCCTATGACATCCAAGTTTATTACCCATTCTCACCTGCACAAGAACTTTCCTCAGATAACCTGCAGTGGCCAATCCACGTCACAAATACCTGGCAGAAAACCAGGTAGTAGCAAAGTTCCATGCTACCAATGCCAGGCCTGGATGCACTAAACTCAATGGTAGCTGTGTTACCATTGGCTCCTGAAAAAAAAGAGGCAGGTGAGATGGCCCCTGAAAAACAAGAGGCAAGTGGGATGCCCAGTCCCTCCTGCCTTGGAAACCCAGACCGCCCCACCCCACTCCTAACTCCCCCCCCACACACACACACACACATAGATCATCAGCATGAGGGATGCCCACTCTCTCCTGCCTTGGCCACCTGGACCCCCCACCTTTAAATTACAGAGTGGCAGGATGGATGCCCATTCCCTCCTGACATTGAGTAGCCCCCTGTGGAACTGACCCCCAGATGCCATGACCCCCACTGATGCCACAACCCCCCTATGCCACTACCCCCCATGCCAGATCCCTTCTACCCCCCACCCCTACCCCCAACTCCCTGACGCCTGTACTTAAAAAAAATTAGGCAGGAGGGATGCCCAATCCCTCCTGCCTCAGCCACCCCAGTTCCCCCTTACACACCCTTGACCCGCCCCCGTACCTTATATGAAGAGGACAGCTGGAGGGATGCACAATCCCTCCTGCTGGCAAGCCTGCCTCTTCAAAATGGTGGGCCTTCCCCCTGTATCCTGGGATACACTGAGAGGAACCTAAAGCCCTGATTGGCTCTGGCACCTAAGGCCATCAAGCTCCAACTCTGTCTCCCTGATTTGTGAATGTGCAGATAGGTCAGGTCAGAAAGGAGGAGGAATAGCCCTATACGTAAAAGAAAGCATACAATCGACAAGAATGGACACAGCGGAGATGATCAACAAACTGGAATCGCTATGGGTTAAAATACCGGGTAGGAAAGGGCATGAAATAAAGATGGGCCTATACTATCGTCCACCCGGGCAAACCGGAGATAGCGATAAAGAAATGGATGCCGAGATGAAGCGAGAATGCAAAAGCGGTTACACAGTTGTTATGGGAGACTTCAACTATCCTGGGATAGACTGGAGTCTTGGAAGCTCAAGATGCGCTAGGGAGACAGAATTCCTGGAGGCTATACAAGATTGCTTCATGGAGCAGCTTGTTAGAGAACCGACGAGAGGAAATGCCACTCTGGATTTAATCCTAAATGGACTAAGGGGACCTGCAAAGGAAGTGGAAGTAGTGGGACCGTTGGGAAACAGTGATCATAATATGATCAAGTTCAAGGTTGAAGTAGGCATACCGAACGGAAAGAGAACCATAGCGACATCTTTCAACTTCAGGAAAGGAAACTATGAAGCAATGAGGGAAATGGTAAGGAAGAAACTTAGGAACACTTCCAAAAAATGGCAAACAGTAGAACATGCCTGGTCTTTTTTCAAAGACACAGTGAGCGAGGAACAAAATCTGCACATCCCCAGATTCAGAAAGGGGTGCAAAAAGGGTCGAACAAAAGACCCAGTATGGATGACTAAAATAGTGAAGGAAGCAATAGGCAATAAGAAAAATTCATTCAGGAAATGGAAAAAGGACAAAACTGAAGGGAACCAGAAGGAGCACAGGAAGTATCAAAAAGAATGTCACCATGTGGTTCGAAAAGCCAAAAGAGAGTATGAAGAGAGGCTAGCCAGGGAAGCACGAAATTTCAAACCGTTCTTCAGATATGTTAAAGGGAAACAGCCAGCTAGGGAGAAGGTGGGACCGCTGGACGAAGGAGACAGGAAGGGAGCGGTGAAGGAGGAGAAAGAAGTCACAGAAAGACTCAACATGTTCTTCTCGTCTGTATTTACAAACGAAGACACAACCAACATACCGGAACCTGAACAAATCTTCAATGGAAATCAAGCAGAAAAATTAACATCCATGGAAGTGAGCCTTGATGATGTACACAGGCAGATAGAAAAACTTAAAACTGACAAATCCCCGGGTCCGGACGGAATCCATCCCAGGGTTCTGAAGGAATTAAAGGAGGAGATAGCGGAACTACTGCAGCAAATTTGCAACCTATCCTTGAAAACAGGCATGATCCCGGAGGATTGGAAGATAGCCAATGTCACGCCCATCTTTAAAAAGGGATCAAGAGGTGACCCGGGAAACTACAGACCAGTGAGTTTGACCTCGGTTCCGGGGAAACTGGCGGAAGCACTGATTAAAGAACACATCGATGAACATCTGGAAAGAAACGAACTTTGAAAACAACCCAACATGGTTTCTGCAGGGGGAGATCGTGCCTAACGAACTTATTGCACTTCTTCGAAGGAATTAACAAACGGATGGACAGAGGAGACCCCATAGACATCATATACCTTGATTTCCAAAAAGCCTTTGACAAGGTGCCTCACGAACGTCTACTCCGGAAACTGAAGAACCATGGAGTGGACGGAGACGTACACAGATGGATCAGAAACTGGTTGGCGGGTAGGAAACAGAGGGTAGGGGTGAAGGGCCACTACTCGGACTGGATGGGGGTCACGAGTGGTGTTCCGCAGGGCTCAGTGCTCGGGCCGCTGCTATTTAATATATTCATAAATGATCTAGAAACAGGCACGAAGTGTGAGATAATAAAATTTGCGGACGATACAAAACTATTTAGTGGAGCTGGGACTAAAGAGGAATGCGAAGAATTGCAAAGGGACTTGAACAAATTGGGGGAATGGGCAGCGAGATGGCAAATGAAGTTCAACGTTGAGAAATGTAAAGTATTGCATGTTAGAAACAGAAACCCGAGGTACAACTATACGATGGGAGGGATATTATTGAATGAGAGCAACCAAGAAAGGGACTTGGGGGTAATGGTGGACATGACAATGAAGCCGACAGCACAGTGCGCAACAGCCGCTAAGAAAGCAAATAGAATGCTAGGCATAATCAAGAAGGGTATTACAACAAGGACAAAAGAAGTTATCCTGCCATTGTATTGGGCGATGGTGCGCCCGCATCTGGAATACTGCGTCCAATATTGGTCTCCGTACCTTAGGAAGGATATGGCGTTACTCGAGAGGGTTCAGAGGAGAGCGACACGCTTGATAAAAGGGATGGAAAACCTCTCATACGCTGAGAGATTGGAGAAACTGGGTCTCTTTTCCCTGGAGAAGAGGAGACTTA
This sequence comes from Geotrypetes seraphini, assembly GCF_902459505.1. Taxonomy (NCBI): domain Eukaryota; kingdom Metazoa; phylum Chordata; class Amphibia; order Gymnophiona; family Dermophiidae; genus Geotrypetes; species Geotrypetes seraphini. Next base: position 184,783,345 of record NC_047087.1, read on the forward strand.
GAGGGGATATGATAGAGACTTGTAAGATCATGAAGGGCATAGAGAGAGTAGAGAAGGACAGATTCTTCAAACTTTCGAAAAATAAAAGAACAAGAGGACACTTGGAAAAGTTGAAAGGGGACAGATTTAAAACGAATGCTAGGAAGTTCTTCTTTACCCAACGAGTGGTGGACACCTGGAATGCGCTTCCAGAGGGCGTAATAGGGCAGAGTACAGTACAGGGGTTTAAGAAAGGATTGGACAATTTCCTGCTGGGAAAGGAGATAGAGGAGTATAAATAGAGGATTACTGCACAGGTCCTGGACCTGTTGGGCCGCCGCGTGAGCGGACTGCTGGGCATGATGGACCTCAGGTCTGACCCAGCAGAGGCATTGCTTATGTTCTTATGTTCTTATGTTCTCCCAGTAGTGAGCGTCGGCCATGAGACTTCCCCTCAAGAATCCCCTGTCACCAATCTCGGCTCAAGCACGCCACATTGGAGTCTGCCTTGCACTGGCTCACCTTACAGACTCACGGTGGCTGTGCAGAAGATTTACCATGGTGGGAGAAATTGGGCAGGCCTGAGACAACCATGGAGCTATGAGGCAGCATAACTGTGGCTCCGGACGTCCCCACATTAAATTGCACTGCATTGGCAAGTCTAACCCATGCAGGTTTTACAATCTTGTTTGGATTCTCAGGCCTGCCCAGTCTCTCCTACTGCAGCATTATTCTGCACAGCCACAGTAAGTCTCCAAGGCAGACTCCAATGTGATAGATGTCCCTTGGAATGCGAATGAGGCAGGCACTACAGGAAGAGCGCTAGTAGTGTTGGATTCGATCATCGGGCAGGGACCGGGATTGGAGCTGGAGCCTCTAATTCATTCAAGGCAAGCCTAGGGTTGTCACTCAGCATGTGCCATGTGGTTGAGGCTGAGCAGTACTCCTGCGTGGCTAACTTCATTTTTCCCTAGGACCATGCCTCAGACGGTAAGAAAATGGTGGGGAAGGGATGGGCTCTGAGTTTGACTGGTAAGATTTATATTTAATGTTGTTGGGTTTCTGGGTGTAGGTGGGCACACTGTAGAGCCCACACCTACCCAGAAACCCACCAACATTAAATATAAAACTTAAAAAAAATTAAAACCATCCTGGGCATTGCTACAGTGCTCAGGTTTTAATTTAAAAAAAAAGTTTTGTATTTAAAGTTGGTGGGTTTCTGGGTAGGTCCAAGATGGTTTTAATAATAAAAAAATGTATTTTATATTTAGTGTTGGTGGGTTTCTGGGTAGGGCAATCTCAGGCATCCCACAGTAGTTTTGTGTTCAGTGCGGGATATCCTCCAAAGAAAGGGGTGAAGTGTTCTCTCCAGCAAGCAATCCCAGGTGTTTCAGCCCTTCCTGGTACCCAACAATTGTCCCTTTCTATTCCCTCCCTCTTTCCTTCCTATGTCCTTAGTGCCCCCAGTGCCTCCTTCCTATGTCCTTAGTGCCCCTTCCCATGTCCTTAGTGCCCCAGTGCCTCCTTCCTATGTCCTTAGTTGCCCCTTCGTATGTCCATAGTGCCCCCAGTGCTCCTTCCTATGTCCCCACTCACTGCCTTCCAGCCTTTGTTACACCCCTCTCCCAAAGCTAGCCAGCCTACCTCCCTCCCTATCAGCCGCACTAAAGCCAGCCTACCTGCCTGCTTCCCTCCAAAGCCAAAGCCTGCCCTCCTCTCCCCCCCCCTCCCCCCGTACCGGCTCCCGCTGCTGCTACCTACCGTCTGGCCTACCACCGCCTCAAACACCCCCCGCCCCGGTCCGCCGCTGCTGCCACCCGCCGAAACTAAACTGAACGTGTCGAACACTGCCACGGAGCTACACATCACGGAGGCAGGGATCACGAAGTTGCAAGTACGCTTAGGGTTTTATTATGATAGATTTTTATTGTACACCGCTTTGAATTGTGTTGTAAGTAAGGCGATATATCAAGTTTAATAAACGATTTGACTTCTGTTCTTATCCAGTTCATAAGCTAAATAAAGAGGAATAGAAAAAGATGGGACAGAAACAAGGAAGGTAAGAGAGAGGGAGCAGGAGAAAGAGTAAAAGAGAAAGAGAACCAAGACAATAGAGCACAATGAAGGAGAGACATTCTAGCAACCTTTGATTCCAAATTCTGATCTGGGCACTATTTTATGGTTTGCCCTGTTTGTCAAAGTCAAGACCTTTGAAGCTTTTTTAATTAGTTCTGCATAAAATGAGCTCTCTGTGGTGTCAGGAAATAAAAATTATGAGCCCTGAGGATATCAGTCCACACATGCACACACAAAATGAACTGCCCTTTCTTTCACAGGCTTGTTGGATTTCACATTAACTATCCAACCTGCTCTTTAAAATGAACGAGGCTTCCTGCCACATAAAATATGTTAAAGCCGTAGCTGTTTGCTTATTGGAAAGATGCATTTTGAAAAGTCTTATATTGAATGGTTCAGAATTTCAGGAGAACACATGGCTTCATCTTCTTAAAACAGTAGTACTACCCACGCACTTTTTAATAAGTTAGCCAGCTGTGCAAGCAAGCAAATTGTTAAGAAACTCTTCGTATTTGTTGAATCTGCCTAAAACTCAATAAAGAAATTGAACTGAAAATAAATCTCTCTTGAAAATGTTCCAGGGCTAGGTAACGCTCCATGAAACCAACAGACAGCAGATTTAAGAAAAACTGGAGAACATATATTTTGCACTCAAATCAAGCTGAAGAATTTATTCCAGAGGATGTGGTTAAGCCATAACAAAGCTGGGTTTAAAAGGGGTTTGGACAAATTCCTAGATCAGTTCATACAGAATTATTAGCCAAGTAGACCTTGGAATGCCACGAGTCATCTGAGGGAGGGAACTGCAAGAAATGGATCTATTCTTTTTGGTGTACTGGGACCAGTGGCGTAGCTAGGATTGAATGGGCCCCAGGCAGAACAACTGAAATGGGCCCCCCTATATCACTCAAATAATTTGGGAAAAAAGATTTCTGTCTGGTGCCAAATGAATCTTGGAATAAGAAAGTCTAGTAATGATAGACACCACTATTGCATTTGTAATTTATACCATAGTGCTTATAAAGTGCTCAGAGTTATTAAGCAGATGAGACCATCAGTGGTTTTAGCCACCAGTACAAGTGGTTTATTTCTCAATCATTGCACTAGCACTTAAGGTGTTGTGAAGAGATATTTTCTTACGTGTTTTCACACTTTTAGTTATGACACTTATAACTGTAAACAGGAGCAAAGTCTCACTTAACTTGTGATTAAAGTTCATCTTTGCTGGTTGCCAGAGTGCTGGGGTTCTGACATATTTCGCATGAAAATGCTGCCTCAGAGAACCCAAATCAAGAGCACTTTAAATTCCTTCCGACAAACCCAAAGGTCTCTATGAATAAAAAACACAATCAGAATCATGATACTTGCTGAAAATGAATGCATTACGGTTAAGATCTGACAAATGCGTGGATGGTACCTAATATCTTTCCATCAGTAACGGGTCAAAGACACCATCATCTGAACTCCGCCTACTTTTATCCAGATGACTGGATGACCTCACAAGTGTTAGAACCAATCAAAAGATGATAAAAGTTTAAAGACCCGAAAGGTCTCAATGCAGGAACACCCACCACTTGACCTCACGATTGAGACCGATTGGTGTGACAGTTTCCCACCTGTAAATCCATTCCTGCTCTTTTTCACAAATGTACTTTGAGGTTGCCCCCACGTGGTAAACTGATTAAATCAAGTGCCATGTAGTGGAGGTCTGATACCATGTGATGATGTGTCAACCAATGTTGAACAATGGCTGCTTCCATTTCTACACAACGTATCTTGCTTAGGTGTTCTATGATTCTTGTACGTATGGATCTCTTCATGTGCCTAATGTAGAGTAATGGACACAGACACATGATTGCATAGATTAACACAATTATTTCCTTGGCCTTGGAAAATCTGAGTGCCCCCAATGCATGGACTCTTGTTTTGTCTTCGAATCATAGTGGTGTAACCATGTTTCATGAATAGTAACTAGTCTTTCCAAAAGGTTGGCACCGGCTAGGGGAATGGGCGACAAGATGGCAGATGAAGTTCAACGTTGAGAAATGTAAAGTATTGCATGCGGGAAGCAGAAACTTGAGGTACAACTATACGATGGGAGGGATGTTATTGAATGAGAGTACCCAAGAAAGGGACTTGGGGGTAATGGTGGACATGACAATGAAGCCGACAGCACAGTGCGCAGCGGCCGCTAAAAGAGCGAATAGAATGCAAGGTATAATCAAGAAGGGTATTACTACCAGAACAAAAGAAGTTATCCTGCCATTGTATCGGGCAATGGTGCGTCCGCATTTGGAGTACTGCGTCCAATATTGGTCGCCGTACCTTAAGAAGGATATGGCATTACTCGAGAGGGTTCAGAGGAGAGCGACACGTCTGATAAAAGGGATGGAAAACCTTTCATACGCTGAGAGATTGGAGAAACTGGGTCTCTTTTCCCTGGAAAAGAGGAGACTTAGAGGGGATATGATAGAGACTTATAAGATCATGAAGGGCATAGAGAGAGTAGAGAGGGACAGATTCTTCAAACTTTCAAAAAATATAAGAACAAGAGGGCATTCGGAAAAGTTGAAAGGGGACAGATTCAAAACAAATTCCAGGAAGTTATTCTTTACCCAACGTGTGGTGGGCACCTGGAATGCACTTCCAGAGGACGTAATAGGGCAGAGTACAGTACTGGGGTTTAAGAAAGGATTGGACAATTTCCTGCTGGAGAAGGGGATAGAAGGGTATAGATGGGTATAGATAGAGGATTACTGCACAGGACCTGTTGGGCCGCCGCGTGAGCGGGCTGCTGGGTGCGATGGACCATAGGTCCGACCCAGCGGAGGCATTGCTTATGTTCTTATGAAAATGTTGCATAATCCACTTGGAAGTGTCAACTCAACGTCGTTTCTTGTCAGCATTCAAACATTTGGGCACCCATTTGGTTGGCAGCTTCTGCATGCCCAGCTGCTCATTGATTATACACTAGAGAGTAACCCGGTAAACGTTACCATGCGAATCTCCGTGTTGCCAAATTTGCCCGGTATTACCATGGCAATGGTTGACCATTCCTTGGTAGTGCAGCAGGAACAGTAACCGCTGTCATGGTAATACCCAGCAATGGGGACCAAGGGCACTCTTCCCAAGCTTACCTTTTAATGTCCCCAGTGGTCTAGTGGCTTCTTTGGGAGAAGGAAAGAGCCTAACTCTTTCCTACTCCTACCGCTGCTAGAACCGCCTGCCGTTGCCAGTCTGAAGATTTTCAAAATGGCTGCCAAAACTTCTATGAGGCAGCCTCACAAGACTTTGCAAAGTCATGCCTCATGAAGTCTCAGCAGCCATCTTGAGAATCTTTGGACCTGTGGCAGTGGGTGGCACTAACAGCTGCAGGGGCAGGAAAGAGTTGAGTTGTTTCCTGCTCCTGAAGAAGCCACTCGACTACTGGGGACATTAAAAAAATAGGGCACGAGGGGTGGGGGTCGGGTCAGCGTTGAACCATGGAGGGAGCCTTAGGCGGGAGAGATGGATGACAGATGAGGGGAGACATGGACGGATGGCAGGAAGAGCAGAGAGGAAGGGATGATCAATGGATGGCACAGGAAGTGAGGCAGGGATGTAGGAATGGTGAGGCCCGGCTGCCCGCGCACACACCCATGTGTCTGCGCCCCCTCCCCCCCCCCCACACACAGATGTTGGGGAAGCAGGTTGGGTCCTGCGGTCCCTGTGCCTCCCTCTCTTCACTCTCCACTGGCCCGCTTCAACGGATCAGCAGCAACTGCTAAAGGCTGCCTGCTGGTAACTCGGAAGCTTCTCCTCTGCCACTATTTACAGGATGCGACAGAGGAGAGGCTTCTGGGTTAGTGGCAAGCAGCCTGTAGCGACTTCTGCTGCTGACTCTGACCTGTTGAAGCCATAGAGTGAAGAGAGAGAGGTGCAGGAGCCAGTAGATAGAGAGTTAGCTGTAAGTGTGATGGGAAGGGATAGGAAGGAAAGATGCTGCACCAGGTTGAAAGGACAAGAAAAGGACTGTAGGGCATGGGATGGAGGGGAGGAAGGGAAAGGTACTTTAAAGGGGTGGAGAGGGGCAAACAAGGGAAAAGTTACATATGTGATAGAGGGGAGGGAGACAGACTGCAAGGAGAGGGGCAAGAGAGGGAGAAATGTTGGGGAATAGGGATGTATGGGGAGAGACGGAGAAATGTTAAAAATTATGGTGGAAGGGAGACATGTTTGACACAGGGCACAAAAGAGGGGGGAGAGAGATGGTGGATAGAGGGAGAGAGGCAGAGATGTTGGGATATGCAGAAAAAGGAAGAGAATGCTGCATGGGGGAAAGGAGAAGAGAGATGTTGGACCAAGGGTGCAAGGCAGGGAGAGAGAGAGAGATGTTGAACGTTGGAGTGTATGAGAGGGAGGGAGAGATACACAACAGGTGTTAACTTTTAATGTAGTGATTGTAAAATGACAGTTTTTGAAATTTACATCAACTATCGTTATATTTTGCACAGTACAGTATGCATAAAACAAATAGTAACAGAAGTTTTTAAAGAGTGGTGCTCATACAAGGGAGAGCAGTATTCTTTATAAGCTGCAATAAAAATCCAGTATCTCAATTTTATTCAGAGTAGTTACACTACATGTAAATAAGTAGTGAAAGCATGCAGAGTATGGCATTCTTTCCAGCTTCCCTGCAAGTGTTTCTATATATAGACTTAAAATATTTATTTGCAATGCTCTAGGCTCATAAAATTGCATAAAATCATGTTTCTGCTTTGAACGGGGAGAAACGGGGAAGAAAATTAAGACTGAGGGGCCGGGGAGGGGCCAGGGATGAAAACTGCGGGTACAGTGAGGGGACAGGAATGAAAAATGCGCTTCACTGTGGGGATGGGATTGAAAATGTGGGAATAGTGAGGGGATGGGGATGAATTTTTGACCCCGCGTCAGTCTCTATTATACACCCAACATGTTCCCTGGATATCTGTAGTGTCTCAGCAATTGTTTTAGCCAATACTTCGCCAATTTGCCATAATCAGATCATGGTCAACAATTTCAGGAGTTGACACCGTTTGAAGTCTCCCAGATCTTGCTGTACTTGAAATCTCCAAGCTGAAAGTTTGCATAGCACTTCTTCACTGTGGAATATGATGGCCATTTTTCACACAATGTTTGCATTATACATTCATGGATTTCCTTAGGAGTTTTCTTCAGTGGGAACAGGAACTTCATGTCAGTTCAGAGTTCCACGCTTGAAAATTCCACACTTTTCGTTGACATGGTTCAATCAATTATCTGAAACAATGTCATAATATAGCATTATGATTCTGCAAATTGGCAGTTTGCAAAATAAAATAACACTCCTTTTAGCAAAATAATGCTCAGAATTTAGGAAGTTGGTTGGACTGAGAACTTTTCAGCACCCCCTCATACAACTCACTCACTCTGACACAATCTGATGAGGACCAGCCAGCATGGCTTCAGCAAAGGGAGATCTTGCTTGACGAACTTGCTGCACTCTTTCGAGGGAGTAAACAGGCAGATAGACAAGGGTGACCCGGTCGACATTGTATATATCTGGATTTTCAGAAGGCGTTCAACAAGGTCCCGCATGAACGACTACTTTGAAAAATTGCGAGCCATGGAATCGAGGGTGAAATGCTCACATGGATTAAAAACTGGTTGGCGGATAGGAAAGACAGAGTGGGGGTACATGGACAATACTCGGACTGGAAAAGAGTCACGAGTGGAGTGCCACAGGATTCAGTGCTTGGGCCCGTGCTCTTCAACATATTTATAAATGACCTTGAAATTGGTACAACGAGCGAGGTGATTAAATTTTTGGACAATGCAAAGTTATTCAGAGTAGTGAAGACACAGAAGGATTGCCAAGACCTGCAACGTGACATAAACATGCTTGAGAAATGGTCCACTGACAAACAAACGGATCATTTCCTAAGTTATCCAACCCACAAAAAATATCATCAATCAAGAAAAAAGAGGGTATAAGGGATAATTCATATAAAATCTAGTTTAATAAATTTTTCTACACATTAGTGTCTGGCTTCTTTTTTTATAAATAATCTATTTTTTATAAATAATCTTTTTTTATAAATAATCTATTACTAATAACCCATTTTTTTATCGTATGAAAAAACTTTTTATAACAACACACTTACCCCAACGTTGGTTCTGGCTGGGAAGCCATTAAGATAAGTGTTGCTGTTCTTCTTTAATATATAGTAACATATAGTAATATATCTGATGAATTGAATGAATCGATTTCAATTTTAGACATCATCCTTAAATTAACTATAATATTGATAAGTTAAATAAAGTGATTTTAAGTTAGGGTATTACAATTAAATTAAATTAATAATACATGTTTGTTGATCAATTAAACAAATGATAGGTTTGTACTCTTAGGTGATAGTTTTCTAATTAAATTAATTAATAAAATTAATAAAAATTTTGAGTTAGGAAGGAGGCTTGAAGTAAATGATTATACTACATGCATTCAGGATGAAGACTTGAAATAACATCCAAGTTATAAGAGGTCTCTTTACTGAGAATAATGTATCCTTTATGATAGTTCAGTCTCTCAATTTATATATTGGGGTAAGTGGGTTGTTCTAAAAAGTTTTTTCATACGATAAAAAATGGGTTATTAGTTACAATAGATTATTTATAAAAAAGAAGCCAGACACAAATGTGTAGAAAAATTTATTAAACTAGATTTTATATGAATTATCCCTTATACCCCCTTTTTTCATGATTGAGAAATGGCCACAACATGACAAATGAGGTTTAACGTGGATAAGTGTAAGGTGATGCATGTCGGTAACAAAAATCTTATACACAAAAGGGCAAACAGAATGCTAGGAATGATTAAGAAGGGGATCACAGATCGGAGAAGGTTATCATGCCGCTGTACCAGGCCATGGTACGCCCCCACCTGGAATACTGCGTCCAGCACTGGTCGCTGTACATGAAAAAGGACATAGTACTCGAAAGGGTTCAGAGAAGAGCGACTAAAATGGTTAAAGGGCTGGAGGAGTTGCCATACAGTGAGAGATTAGAGAAACTGGGCCTCTTCTCCCTTGAAAAGAGGAGACTGAGAGGTGACATGATCGAAACATTCAAGATAATGAAGGGAATAGGCTTGGTAGATAAAGACAGGTTGTTCACCCTCTCCAAGGTAGAGAGAATGAGAAGGCACTCTCTAAAGTTAAAAGGGGCTAGATTCCGTACAAATGTAAGGAATTTCTTCTTCACCCAGAGAGTGGTAGAAATCTGGAACGCTCTTCCAGAGACTGTTATAGGGGAAAACACCCTCCAGGGATTCAAGACAAAGTTAGACAAGTTCCTGCTGAGCTAGACTCAGGGCACTGGTCTTTGATCTAAAGGCTGCCGCGGGAGCAGACTGCTGGGCATGATGGACCACTAGTCTGACCCAGCAGTGGCAATTCTTATGTTCAAAACTCTATAGATCCATAACTACACTTAGGTAACCTGCCAGACGGTTCCACAAAAGTGCAATATTTCAAGACAAAGTCATAATCCAAGCTTTAGATAGTCTAAACTTATTTGTTGCAAAAAGTACAAACAACCTATTTTCTAGTGGAAGTAATGCCCAAGAAGGCACATCGATTGGCAACTTAGCTGTGACATAACCTGGCCCTATCTAGTGAAATGCCTTAAAACGCTTTGTTAACAATTTACTAATTGTTGTATCATGTATCCATTAAGTGGAAATTGCTGGTGTGCTTAATTAGAGTCTTGTTTACTTTGGAGTAATTGAATTAACATTTTATGACATCCTGAACTATAAAGCCTTGGGTGAGTCTTTTTATAAAGGCAGTTAATAAATCTCAATAAATAAGTATATTGTGTATAGCTATGTAAACAGTAACTAACAAAATCATAAAAAAGAAAGATTTCCGGTGAACCAAAACACTAGAACCACACTTTCCATCATAAATATAGCAGTTAGAGTATCTTATGGGCCTGGGTCCTCCTCTCTCTCTATGGCTCATAGCCAATCCACCATACTACTTAAGACACCTGTGTGATGCTTTGCTATCCTTTCCCATACCAGATGCTACTGTTCTAGAGGCAGGAATGTATTATTTTATTCATATTTTGGAGGGATGTGAGTTCACCAAAATCTTACTATAGTGCCATATAAGTCCCACCTGCAGCCATAAGGGCTACTGGGATGGAAAACAGATGAGTATAGTTAAGGTGACCATACGTCCCATTTTGAACGGGACCATCCCATTTATGGATTCCCTGTCCCGTTGTCCCCACACACAGCTTCGGGATGTCGAAATGTCCCGTTTTCAGGGACAGCGTCCCGAAGCTGTGCACAGGGACAATGGGACAGGCGATCACTTCCTGTACCTCCCTGATGGACAAAAAAAAAAAAAAAAGCCTCTTTTTCTGGCCTCTTGCAGCACTGGAGGGAGGGAGAGAAGGGCAAAGACTGAGAGTTGGAGCTGGGAATCTCCGATTTATCTGCAAACGAGAGAAACAATGAAAACAGGAAACAAGCCATTTCCTATTTGGTACAACGAAGAGGCAGATCTTCTCACTGAGGGCTGAGTGATGCACAGTCTTCAATCTCTTTCAGTGCTGATTGGTCAGAACGGTTCCTGGGGTGGGGAGAGTCATAGAAGGGTCCACCCTCTAGCCCTGCTATGGCATGTGGAGGAGCCAGGGCTGGACATGGAGATGTGCAGATGGGCGGGAAGATCAAGTTTCAAGTTTATTAGGATTTTATATACCGCCTATCAAGGTTATCTAAGCGGTTTTTACAATCAGGTACTCAAGCATCTTCCCTCTCTGTCCCGGTGGGCTCACAATCTATCTAACGTACCTGGAGCTACGGAGGATTAAGTGACTTGCCCAGGGTCACAAGGAGCAGCGTGGGGTTTGATCCCACAACCCCAGGGTGCTGAGGCTGTAGATCCAACCACTGTGCCACACACTCCTCTAGCCCTGATTGGGGGAGAGGAGGAAAGAAAGCATCACTCTCAGCTCCTTCTGCTACTCATAGCTAGGGCGGGAGGAGGAGCCAGGGCTGGACATGGAGCTGGGAAGATGGGCGCCCAATTTAAACCCTTCCCCTCCCGTCGGCCACCGCTGCTGCTCTCCTTCTTACCTCCCTGCAGCTGCTGGTAATCGCCACCCAGAAGCCTTCTTCCCAACGTCAATTCTGGCCCAGAACGTCTTCTCCAACATCAGAATTGACGTTGGGAAGAAGGCTTCTGGGCGGTGATTACCAGCAGCAGGGAGGTAAGAAGGAGAGCAGCAGCAGCGACGGCGGACCGTGGGGGGGAAGGTTTAAATCTGGTGCTGGATGAAGGATTTTTTTTTTGCGCAGCAGGGAGGGAAGGAGGTAGGTACGCAGGCAGGCTGGCTTCGGGGGTGGGGTGGGACAAAGTCTGGAAGGCAGTGAGGGGACATGGGAAGGAGGCACTGGGGACACCCAAAGCTCTGCCTGTTATTGTGCTTAGGTTCTGAAGTCTCTGTCAAAGCTCACTCCAGCCCTTCTAAACCATCCCAGCCATGGAAGCCTCCCCAGCCCATCCTCACTCAAACGGCCATATACGGACACAGACCATGCAGGTCTGCCCAATACTAGCCTTAGTTCTTCAATATTTACTATTATTTTCTGATTCTAGATCTTTTGTGTTCATCCCATGTTTTGTTTTTTGTTTTTTTAACTCTGTCATCATTTTCCTGTTCACCACCTCCCTCGGGAGCACATTCCAGGCATCCACCACCTTCTTCGTAAAAAAGAATTTCCTTATATTGCTCTTGAATCTACCACCCCTCAACCTCAAATTATATCCTCTGGTTTTACCATTTTCCTTTCTCTGGAAAAGATTTTGTTCTACGTTAATACCTTTCAAGTACAGTGGTGCCTCGCACAGCGAACGCCTCGCACAGCGAACGCTGCGCACAACGAACTTTATGTCTTGATTCGTACAACGGACTTCGTTTCACACAACGAAGTCCGGGGTTCCTGCGGGGTTGGATCGCAGCGGGGTTGGTCGAGCCGCGAGGGTAGTCTCCTTCTCCTTACCTGCCCTGTCGCAGCACACAGCCGAACGGAAATCTTCCCGATGTCAGCGCTGACGTCGGAGGGAGGGCTTAAGCAAAGCTCTCCCTTCCTCCGACGTCAGCGCTGACATCAGGAAGACTTCCGTTCGGCTGTGTGCGGCTGCGGCAGGGCAGGTAGGAAGAAGGCAATGGCGAACGAAAGAGGGGGGAGGGGGCGGTCCGCCCCGAAGAATGTGCACAGCTGGTCAGGTCCCCCGATCGACCGACAACAGGCCCGGCCGACAAACCTCCCTGCCCTGTAGCCGCGAATCTAAATTACCTCTTACAGCAGCTTCAATAATCCAGCTGCTGTAAGAAGGTAATTTAGATTCGCGGCTACAGGATAGGGAGATTTGTCCGACCGGGCCTGTTCTGTTGTCGGTCGGGTGCAAAAGCGCCACAAAGGTGGAGGCAGGGAGGGAGGAAAGGTGGAGTGGAGAAGAAAAGACGCTTAAGGGGGGAGAAGGCCGCTGAAAGCACATGTTGGAGCAGGGGATGAGAGGGAGGGAGAGAAGGGGAAATATTGGACAAGGGCAGAAGGGATGCTAAATCATAGGGTGACAGGCAGAGAGAACAACAGGAAAAAGAGTGGAAGCAATCTTGAACCCTGAGGGTGAGGGCAGAGAGAGGTGGTGAGATGATTGATCATGGGGAGAGGGACAAAAGGGAATAGAGATGGGATAGGAAGATAGTGGAAGTAAAAGGACAGGGAGATGTATGTTTTTAGATGTATCTAAATAAAAATAATAACAAAAAATTTATCTTTTTTATGTCATCTTAGCATATTTTATGCTGCAGAACGAATTATTTTTTTTTACATGTATTCCTATGGGAAAACGCGTTTCACATAACGAACGTTTCACATAACAAACTTGCTCCTGGAACCAATTAAGTTCGTTGTGTGAGGCACCACTGTATTTGAATATCTGAATCATATCTCCCTTGTCCCTCTTTTCCTCTAGGGCAGTGATGTCAAAGTCCCTCCTAGAGGGCCGCAATCGGGTTGGGTTTTCTGGATTTCCCCAATGAATATGAATGAGATCTATTAGCATACAATGAAAGCAGTGCATGCAAATAGATCTCATGCATATTCATTGAGGAAATCCTGAAAACCCGACTGGATTTCGGCCTTCGAGACCTTTGACACCCCTTCTCTAGGGAAAGTGCGATATTCGGCACTTTACGGCCTAACATAATATAAATCTTTATTTGTAGCCCACAAAACCTTCCAGTTCAATGCGGGTAACATAACGAGAGAAATAAACATTATCGGTGAAAGTACAATGCAGTTAAGAACAATAGAAACATTAATCATGTAAAGCAGGGGTGTCCAACCTGCGGCCCTGTGAAGTATTTTGTGCAGCCCCGGTCGAGGGCAATGCAGTGTTTTCCTCTGCTGCCCCCTAGTGTTTATCATCTTGCCGGCTCCCTCCTCTGTCTTGCTGCAGCGTTTGTGTGGCCCCAGAAACATTTTTTCGGCCAATGTGGCCCAGGGAAGCCAAAAGGTTGGATACCCCTGATGTAAAGCATGAAAATCAGTCCCCTAAGATTTTTTGAAACAAGTAAGTTTTTAACATTTTTCTAAAATGTAAATAGGGAGTAGAAACTTTAATTAAAGGAAGAAATTCCAATTGCCTTCAAGCCACCTGATAAACAACATTTTAGAGTCAACCTTAGAAGTCCCTACCAGTAATGAATAATATGATTACATTTTTCTTTCAACTTCATTTTATAAGCATGCACATTATCTCTCCACCACTCAACAACATCTATACTATTAGATTTATTTCATTTGTGTTCTAAACGTGCAATAGAACATTTCATTGCTAAAAGTTCAGTGTCATATCATTGATCAGATTTACATTGATGATTGCTTTGTAAACATTTAGGAGCAATGTTATCTAGAATGTTCACTCTCGCAGTGTCTCAATGAAAGCCAAAATCTAACACTGATAAGGAGGCGATTGTTCAAATCGTATTGAGTCCAAAACTCCACTGCATTTACAAAATCCCTCGAAGTAACTTTATTAGATACTGCACATTTCATTGATACCATTTTTTGCCAATTTAAATTAAAAAGGCATAAATAATGATCAGACAATAAACTTTCTTTCCAAGTTGTATCAGACACAAAAATATAAGGCAATAATTCCTCCATAGAAAATTGAGGAGTCCGTTAAGGTGATGTTGAAGGAGCTTTTATAGATTACAACCGCACCACCTCCTCATTTTCCTGGCCTTGAATAATACTGCAACCAGGGGTACACAGGTGGGTCAGTTCTGGGCTAGTTTTGTCCTTGAGCCAGGTTTCCAAGAAGATGAGGCTGACATCCTTCGATATTATCAGTTCATTCAGAGCAGTAATTGTTGACCACTGATCTGGCATTGGCCTATATACATGGTATAGGGGTAGTCAGTGGTGTACCAAGGGGGGGGAGTGCAAGCCATGAGGGGGGTGCTCCCAGCCTTGGAGTCATGGCCTGGGAACTTCCCTTCTCATGGCCCGACCCCAAGGCTTTTGCTTACCCGACTGCAGCAGAAAGCAACCTGCAGAAAGGATCGTGGGTACTTTAGCGATCCTTGCAGGTTGCCATAGGCCTCCAAAGTTGTCATCCCTCTGGCAACCTGCAAGGATTGCTAAAGTACTTGCGATCCTTTTTGTAGGTTGCTTTCTGCTGCAGTCGGGTAAAGGGAGGTGCGGGAGGCCAAAGGGGAACACACAGGCCTTCCCGGTGGGGGGGGGGGGGGAACTACAGTACAGGCCTTCAGAGGGGTGCAGGGGTTCAGGGAGGCAGGCCTTCAGGGAAGACAGACCTTCGGGGGGGACAGGCCTTCCGGTGGGGGTGCAGGCCTTCAGGGATGGGGTGTAGGCCTTCAGGGGGGGACAGGCCTTTGGGGTGAGGTACAGGCCTTCATGGGGGTGCAGGCCTTCAGGGGTGGGGTGTAGGCCTTCAGGGGGACAGACCTTCGGGGGGAGGTGCAGTCCTTCGTGGGGTGCAGGCCTTCAGGGGGACAGACCTTCAGGGGGAGGTGCAGTCCTTTGGAGGGAAAAAAGGCCTTCATATGGGGGTGCAGGCCATCAGGGATGGGATGTAAGCCTTCAGGAGGGGACAAACCTTTGGGGGGGAGGTACAGGCCTTTGGGGGGGTGCAGGCCTTCAGGGATGGGGTCAGACCTTTGGGGGGAGGTGCAGTCCTTCGGGGAGGGACAGGCCTTCAGGGGGGGACAGACCTCCAGGGGAGGGGGTCCTGATGTAGAAGTACACAAAGGGAAGGGGGGGTTCAAAGATACATGCATATGCCGGACTTTGGGAGAGAAGAAATAATGGGTCTAAAAACAGAGGAGTGGGAGAAAGATGGTGGAGGGAGGGAAGGAACAGAAAGGGAGAGATGGTGTGGAGGGGGGATAGAGATACTGGATAGGAGGATAGTTGGGAAGAGAAAGGGAGAGATGTTGGACCCTGGGGTGGTTGGGAAGATGCTGGATGTTGAAATGCTGGTATTTGAGAAAAGGTGAATCTGTGGATGGAAACGAAAAAAAGGAAAGATGCCAGACCTCCGGGGGAGGGAAGGGAAACAGAAGGGGAGGACAGAGATGGCAGATGGATGGTTAGCACGGAGAAAGAAGAAAGAAGGAGACCTTGGCAAGCAAGACAACAAGAGCCTGGGACCAACAAGATTTGAATATTTACCAGACAACAAAAGATAGAAAAACTAATTTTATTTTCTGTTTTGTGATTACAATATGTCAGATTTGAAAAGTGTATCCTGCCAGAGCTGGTGTTAGATCGCAAACGTGAGCTAGGATTTAACAGAGAGAGGAAAAGTCCTTTTTGTTTCTTTATTTAGTTTACACCACAGTGCCAGTGTGGTTAAGAGAAGCCAAAGGGGGTAAAAAAGCTTTAAAATAAACCCACCAGGATGTTTGAAAAAAACACCCAATTGGGCAGGAAAATCGAATCGAAAAACCAATTCAATAGGCTGAATCGAATCAAAAATTTTTTTCCTGAATCTGGCAGCACTAGTTTGCGCTACTGTCTTAGACTTTAGGACCTGGGAATGGGGAGAGATGGCATCCTCAGTACTTTATAATGCAAGTGAAACGAGGATTTGGTCAGACTTTTGAAGAGCCTGGAGAAGAAAAATAGTGTATAGGCCGGGGACATGAGACAGAAATGGGAACTTTTCTTCCTTCTGTTTTTGTGAATGGCAAGGCTGAGGATGTCAAAGAGTTCAGTTAAAATATGTGCTTTATAAGAAAATATAATAATGTTTTCTATAAAGTTTATATCTGAGGACATAGTGGTCACAGTTTCTGGCGGTAGAATGTTTAGGGGTTAAACCTTGATAAAGCTGGGAAAGCGAAACATGTTGTTAATCCCTAGCCAGAGACCACATGATTCAAGCTAAGTATATGCTTAAAACATAAAACCAAAATTAAAAAGTTAAACAAAAGTAAAGAAAAATTAAATAGTTGTTTAAGATTTTGTAATAGGGACCCGATGACGAGCTGACACGTAAAACTTAGAGCAATGAGATTCTATTGAGCTCTAAGTGGTGCCGCTGAGGATCCTATAAAGTTACTTCAAGGGTTGCATAAAAATAGTGGATAAGTTGCACTATTATCCTGATAATCTATAAAGTTTATAAGCATTGCTGGCCTACCCGGTGAGGTGTTCCTAGTGGTGGTGGTGGTGGCAGCGTGTCAATGTGTTGAGAGGAAGAGGTGGTCTGGGAAATTCTGCTGAGCAAACTCCGAGCCCATTTCACCCCCCAGTTAGTCAATTCTACTCAACTGTTTCACACACTGAGTAGGTCTTTGGGTGTTGTGCCTCGGTAGTTGTTTTGGGATCTCTTCCAGTGGTTTGTCAGTATCTCCTTGTGGTCCAAGGAAGGAAACTTTGTTAACCTTAGCTTTGACCTTCAGAATATGTTTGTAACAGCGCTGCTTGTGTGGCATTAGGCTATGTAGTGATCGAAAGAAAAAAAACCAGACCTTTGCACATTTTTGCACTATATGGTGAGTGTATGAGGAGATTCACATTTCCTGCACAGCTAAGTCCGTGTGAAGTTACCTTGCTCTGTATTTGACATCTAGCAAAGTCTCTGTTTGGAAGGAAAGATCTCAGCTTAAAAATGAAGTGGCCAGAAGTTAAGGTAAAAGCAGATAGCGTAGCTGGTTTTAAGAAAGGTTTGGACAAATTCCTGGAGGAAAAGTCCATAGTCTGTTATTAAGACATGGGTGAAGCATCTGCTTGCCCTGGATTGGTAGCATGGAATGTTGCTACTTTTTGGGGTTTGACAAGGTACTAGTGACTTGGATTGGCTACCATGAGAATGAGCTACTGGGCATGATGGACCATTGGTTTGACCCAGTTAGGCTATTCTTATGTTATGTTCTCATCTTTAAGGGCCTTTGATTTCACTTCTTATTTTAATGTATTTTTTTTTCTGGGAACTTATCAGTGTTTTTTATAATGGGAACAAAAATGGAAGAGAATTAATGTGTGTGGAATGGGGGGGGGGGGTAACTAATTTCTTCAGCTAAATAAGTTTACTTTGGTGTTCAGAAGCCAGGCCATTAAAAATGGATATACTAACAGTATAGGATACCTAGAATAGAGGTTCCCAAACTTTTTAATGTCTCCTTTTTTTTTTACCTATCTTCTTCTTTCTTTCACCCCTCCCAGTATCCACTTTCCTCAGATGTTCTTAAGATAAGCCATGCTATGTCAAGCCTAGTTCCTTGGGCAGTCTGCATCACAAGTAGCTGGCAAATACCAGAGTAGATCATATTTTTCACAGTTGATCTGAAACAATGTGATGGCTTTTACTGGTCTTTTCATTCAGCCATCTCCGTTCTGTTCTCCGTACTCTCTCTCTTGTTTGTTCTCCTCTGCATGGGCTATCGGTCCCAATCCTAACTCTTTAAACTCTTACCCCACTGGTTCAAATTGCCACCTTTCCAGTCTTATTCCTATTCCTCCTCTCTTTCTCATGTACCTTGTGAAAAGTCTTTTGTCTCCATTCATCTTTCTCTCTCATACTTACCAACTCCCAGAGCAATGAACTACTCCTACTAAAAAGACAATGCAGACAACTAGAAAGAAAATGGAGGAAAAACAGTTAAGATTCCACAACCATGATAAAACAACTACAAACAATACAAAACACAGTCCTAAGACTGGTCTACTCACTGAAGAAATTCGACCACATCACAGAAGCATACCATGACTCACATTGGCTCCCAATACAAGCGAGAATACACTTCAAATTTTCCTGCTTACTATTTAAAGCAATAAACGGAGACAGCCTAGCCTATTGGAACAATCGACTAGTTCAATCCACCTCAACCACCCTCTAATCCCCTAACCAAAGAAGAACCCACACACCTTCTAACCAAAAACATCAAAAGAAAAAAACTATACAACCTCCTAGCCACTCGAGCTGCAACACTTGACCCCCAACTCTACAACCTATTGACCTCGACCACAGACTACAAAACCTTCAAAAAAGAAATAAAAACCCTTCTATTCAAAAGACACATAAAACCGAACTAACTCAATCAGAAATGTCCCAAGCATCACCTGCAACTACTATGTACTTCTAATGTCATGACAATTCAGACATAATTTATGTTATGTTATGTTTGGAATAATGGTTACATATATGAGGTTCAATAAAAGAAAATTTTCACTGCTTGTTTCTATTTTGACCATTTATTCTGTTTCATGGTTATTACAAAAAGTATTTTTTGCATGGGGGTGTTAAAAAAATGATGGGCCCTGGGTGCCACATACCCTAAGTACGTCACTGAGGGTAGTTGTACTTTTATGTGCATGGTGTGGAGCTTTTTGGATGTGTTTCAAGTTTGGGCAGGCATCTGTGTGAGGATGTCTGGGGTTCTTTTTATAATGGGGACATTTACTGGTGATACTGAGGATAGCATTGTGAGTTAAGATGGAGTAGTCTGTGTAGTATAGGTTTGATTGCCAAGAGATTTCGTAACATCTTGGTATGTGATAGTTAGGGAACCATGTGGGAAAGGCTCTTCTGGTGGATTGTGTGGGTTTGGCTGCTATGAGGCTTGCTAGGACTAGGAAGAGTATGAGTAGAGTATGGAGATCCTTCATGTTTGTAATGAAGAGAAGTCTGTGGTTTATAGAGCTTATGTGGCTTTGAGGGGATAAGTTCAGTATGATAGCTGTAATTATTTTGTAATTGAGGGAATTTTGGTGGTGGGTAGAGAGAAATACTGTGTTCTGTAGGGGCAATATCTCTTTTTGCATGAAGGAGCACACTATGGGGCTCATAATTGAAAGAGAAAAATGTCCAAAAACCGGCCTAAGTCGGCACTTGAACGATCATAAATGAAAGACGTCCAAGCGCCAATAATCAAACCGGGTTTTGGACGTATTTCTAAATTATCTAGGCCTTCATAGTGTCGCTGAATGACCAAAGCTAAACAGGGCGTTTCAGGAGGAGTGTCGAGGGTGGGAGTTGGACGGGACGTGGGCTGGTGTAGACTTAGTCATACAGCATGTATAACCGAAAGTTATACAGCCCAGGATCGACGGAACTTGGACATTGTGACTTAGACCATTTAAAACATGGTGTAAGTCACAAAA
Organism: Geotrypetes seraphini; assembly: GCF_902459505.1. Classification (NCBI taxonomy): domain Eukaryota; kingdom Metazoa; phylum Chordata; class Amphibia; order Gymnophiona; family Dermophiidae; genus Geotrypetes; species Geotrypetes seraphini. The sequence goes on from NC_047087.1 coordinate 184,803,116, forward strand.
ACCCACCTAAAGTCACCAGATAAGCACTGCAAACACATAATACAGACCCCCACACATTACCCCAGTGATCACCGCCCCCCCCATAAAAATATTAATCACAACTTGAAAATTATGCCTCCAGAACATCATCATCTGACAGCCTGGCATAGGAAAGCCTAGTTGTGCTGCACAGAGGCATCTTAAGCAGTCTTGGGAGGAGGGGGTTAGGGACCCATGGAGAGGAGGCCCCATGCCCATAAGCCCCTGTAATCACTGCATTGATATTGAAACTTGTGCACTCCCCTATACACCCCCAAAACCCTTTTGTACTGGCATATAAGTGGCTCCTGCAGCCATAAGGGCTATTGTGGTGGTAGATAAGTGGGTCTAGGGGATTCTGGAGGTGGTTTGGGGGCTCATCATGACCTATAAGGGAGCTGTAGTGAGATGTTTATGGGCACCCTTTTTGTGAAGTTCACTATTCAGGTGCCATATCTATGTGTCCAGTCCATCACTTTGCTGACTCATCCCATGTCCAACAGGGCTTATTGTAGCTAGGCGCTTTTGACTTGGATGAATATTTGGATGAAAATGTGGTAGAAAGATGGACGACTTTGCGACTTGTATGATCAGATTGGCAGGACGTATAGTTAGACGATTTTTGAAACAAAAAAAATTTTGGACATATTTTTCGAAAATGTGTCCTAGGCTGTTTTTTATTTTGGATGACTTGCAACTTAGACGAAAACGGACTTAGACGTTGCTTTCGATTATGCCCCTCTTAGGCTTGAGGATTATGGTTTATTATTTCTTGTCCAGTCCTTCTCAGTCTGCACAAAGAGCCCTTTGGCATGATCTATTGGCAGGAAAGGCCCACCTGGACGCAGACCCTTTAATAGAGCTGAAGAGGAGCCTCCAGAGTGAGAGGCGGGGTTATGGCTGATCCAGTGCAGCAATGATCAGGCAGGGGGAGGAGAAGCAAGATGGTGGGCTTCTCACCTCCTTTCCTTGTCTATAGCTGGCTTCAGATCTGTTCAAAGTTGTTAAAACGCATGCAGATTGTGAAAAATTGCAGGCAGACCTTAGGAAATTGGAAGACTAGGTATCCAAGTGGCAGATGAAATTTAACCATAGATGTTCAACACGGATTACAGGAAGCTTTAAGCCTCACGGCCCAGGATCTCATACCATTGAGCCTTTATCGCAAGCATCTTCAAGAACTTTCTGGGGAACTGGACTTTTCTACCATTGCTTTGAAATGGTCTTCCGATCTTCAAGTGCCGATCTCTGCTGATATGATCCGTAGAGGCATTCGCTTGGGGAACGATCCTTCAATGTCTTCCGGGGAGACAGAGCGGAACTACAAGTTTCTCATGCGAGCTTTTTATACACCCAAGAGAGCCCAGATAATGGGGCTTAGTCCGGGACATTGTTGTGGGAAGTGTGCGCAACCTATGGCATCTTTTGGACACATGTTTTGGACTTGCCCATTGGTGTCTCAATTTTGGTTAAGTTTGGTGTCCAATGTGGCTCAAATTTGGGGGTGTTCCTGGAGGCTGCATCCCAGTTTTCTTTTTACATTACACCTACGCCTCCATCCCCCAAAACCGGGATGTGCAAATTTCATTAGGAAAACTGTGCTTATGGGCCGGAAATGTATTCTTACTCGGTGGCTTTCCCCTCAACCGCCGACTTTCCAGCAGTGGAGACTATTAATGATACAACAGATGCTATTGGAACGAAAGGCCATTACGGATCTGACCGCAAAAAAGGGTCGGTTGTTCCGTCTTTGCTGGTATCCTTTTAGCCTGACCCTGACTCCTTTTGTTCAACAACACCTTTGGATAGACTGATTTGAATATCATTCCCATACTACAGTGCTATGGTTGATTGTGTTTCTTGTGCTGCTGCTGCCCAGAAGGGGTGGGGGGGGGGGCCGGGGGGGATATGGGTTTTGGAGTTGTGTTCTGATATACCCAACCTTATTTGATTACTATATTATTGTGTTTTTTATTGGTTGAATAAAAAATTACTTTTCATTAATATGTACAAATGCAAAGTGATGCACATTGGGAAGAATAACCCAAATCACACTTACTAGATGCTAGGGTCCACCTTGGGGGTTAGCGCCCAAGAAAAAGATCTGGGTGTCATTGTAGACAATACAATGAAACCTTCCACTCAATGTGTGGCAACGGCCGAAAAAGCAAACAAGATGCTAGGAATTATTAAAAAAAGGGATGATTAACAAGACTAAGAATGTTATAATGCCTCTGTATCGCTCCATGGTGCGACATCACCTCGAGTAATGCATTCAGTTCTGGTCTCCTTATTTCAAGAAAGATGTAGCAGCACTAGAAAAGGTTCAAAGAAGAACATAAGAATAGCCTTACTGGGTCAGACCAATGGTCCATCAAGTCCAGTAGCCAGTGGCCAATCCAGGTCACTAGTACCTGGCCAAAACACAAAGTGAAGCAATATTCTATGCTACCAATACAGGGTAAGTAATGTGTGCAACAATCCTTTGTACTGTTATACTAATCACTCGTGGTCTCCAAAAACAGTACTTCACAGCATGTTTACTAATAGCTTTTTACTTATTCATTGGTCTTCAGTTGATTTGAGTGGCCAAATACTATGTGGCACTAGCCTCCTCATCAGACTGTTGTGTTTTATATAAAGTGCTTTAATGCATTAGTGCTTCAATACTTCAGTAAATAAATAATTAATCTTTCAACTTATCTTTTTATCTTTTTCTGAGTTTTCCCTTTGTCAGTAATTATCGGGAAGGGACCTGTCATTCCGACAAGTTTTGCCCGAAGGCTGTATCAAGAGAAAAGTCCCCTGCAATAAAATACATTCATTAAACTCAGTATAAAATATCAATTTAGTAAAAAATCCTTTCTGCTATTACAAATCTCTCTAAAACCATCTTTAAAGAAAGGGGTCCCTCCCAACCGACAAACCAGTAGTAGTAGTAGTAGTAGTAGTAGTAGTAGTAGTAGTAGTAGTATACACCCAAACATCCTTCTAGCTTTTGCAATCACCTTTTCTAGCTGTTTGGCCACCTTAAGATCATCATATATGATCACATTCAAGTCCCTACTCCTTTTTGTGCACAAAGGTTCTTCAGCCCTCAGGTTTTTGCAGCCCAAATGCACGATCCCATATTTCTTAGCATTAAATATTAGCTGCCAAATTCTGTTCATATGCCAAATTCATATCTCAGTGCACATGCCTCCCACTTGGACACGGTTCTATAAAATAGGATTTGCTAATGCACTGTTATAATAGCAAAGCTGGTTAGATAATGTTTACCTTCATGCATAGTTTCGGCCCACACATTCATTATTTCTACAGCAATTCAAACAAAAATGAATGATATAAATTGAAGAACTAAGGCCGATACTGGGCAGACATGCATGGTCTGTGTCCCATATATGGTGATTTGGTGTAGGATGGACTAGGGAGCGTAATCGATGGGAACTCCAGTAACTTGGGATATGAGGACGTGGCTGGGCAGACTTTATGGTATGTATCCGAGATGGTCGGATAGTTTGGAGTAAGTTTCAACGGCAACTCAGGTAATTGGAACCTAAGGACAGTACAAACAAAGAAAAGAGAATTTAATCATTAATTTATAATGCTTGTAACTCATGGGCAGACTGGATGGACCATTCAGGTCTTTATCTACTGTCATTTATTATATTACTATGCATCTGAACACTGCCACTGTGACATACACTCCAAAATAGAACCCTAAAGCAAACACAGTTTAAGCATTTCACATGTGGTAGAAGCAAGACAAGAATAATTTTTAAATTTGTTATAAAACATTATATAGTCTTATACCACGTTACGTTTTAGATCATTTTGAATTAGTTGAAAATAGACATTCTTCACGAAACACAACCTTATTTTTCCCCCCCTCAATAAAAGATTGTGCTTACATAAGATTTCTTAATAGACCCCTATCCTTTCAGGCAGGACTTTGGAACAAAGGTTTTAGTGGTTTGATCTTAAATTCTTCTTATCAGGCCTTTAGAAGATCGTTACAAATTTATCTGTATCTAGATAAGTTAATTTCTTAATGTTATGTTTTATATATAATGTACTGTGCTTTGTGGTGTAAATTCGTTTTGTTTTTACAGTTCTTATCTCTTGTTGTAAACTGCACTGAACCATGAGGTATTGCGGTATATAAAAAGTTTATTATTAATAAAGTGAGTTTTATTAGGCAGGGGACATGCACTAGCAGGAAGGGAGATATTTATTCCCAATGCAGCCAACAGCTGTATAGTACCACATATGTGCACTTTTTAATCCTGTGGTAATGTGCATGCCATTAGTTTACTGCATTGGGAGTAAACATTTCTTTAGTGCATGCATTAGAACGCTGTGTACTGAAGCTTAGCACAGCACATTGATTCCATCGAGCCCCCAGATTTTGAGGATCAGAGATCCTGCTTCAGAATTTCTTGGCATCCTACGAGTCTCGCATTTAGTTTACAATAAATAGTAGATGCAAGCTGGCAGAACCGTACAAGCAGCCACAGGGAAGAGTGGAATCACTCCTCTGAACTGCAAGGCACATTTTCCCATTTCTCTTTCTCTAAGTACATCAAAAGTGCCATGCTGGGTCAGACCAGTGGTCCATGGAGCCCAGCATCCTGTCTCTGATAGTTCTAATCATGGCTAGTCTGGGCAGCTGGAAGTACCTGGTGGATCTTAATGGGAAGTTCCCTTTTGGATTACTCACTCCCTCAGGATGATTCCCACAACTGCCTAGTTAATAATTGTTAATAAACGTGCCCTCTAGAAACTCTCCCAGACCTTTTGGTTTTTGGGGTGTGGTTTTTTTTTTAACTATTAACCTTGCGAAAGAGTGGCAGCACACAACAGAATGAAATTAGAACAAGGATCAATCTACAAAGGTGAACAGGAAAAGGTATCCAAAACTTAATAAGTAATAGCACAACATGTCATAAGCTTTTAATAATTTCATAACAATGACAACAAATATAATAATTATAATAATGCAAGTGAAACAAAAAAATTTAAGAGTCAAAAACTTGTTCACAATTAAAACTGAAATCCTGACTTGCCCTCTTCTCATCATATCTCAGCATCTGGGCAAATGTAAAACTTTTGATTAAACAACTTGCCCTAATGTACTCTGGATTATCTAAAGTAAATGCTCAGGAAATGCAATATGCATATGGCTTTGAAGCCACTTATGGACCACAACAACTTTAAAATTGTCAGAGTTCGGATCATTGAGCTCTACGTGTTACGCAGGCTTAAAAAAAGCATTTTGGCGTTTGTAAATATTTTTTGGCTTTTTTCTGAGCATTGTTCAGTCATAGCTTTTTTTTTTTTTTACTGAGGACTTGTTAGGATAGTTCATCAGGGAGTAGGGGGGAGTCCCTCCTGCAGGGAGTGGAGGAATAGCCTAGAGGTTAGAAAAGCAAACTGGTAACCAGGAGTTCAAATCCTGCTTCGCCCACTGGCACTTTCATGGTAATTCTATAACAGGTACCTACAATAAAGTGCTGGTTATGGCTCCTATTTTATAAAGAAAACTAGCAGCTGACTTTTTTACAGAATACTAGCACAAGAAACAGAACGTGCGCACATCTAGGCATGACCACATACACCAGCTCTATAGATCAATGGTTCCCATTTTCAGGATAACCCTAATGAATATGCATGAGAGAGATCTGCATATAATGGAGGTGCCAGGCATGCAAATCTGCTCCGTGCATATTCATTAGGGCTATCCTGAAAACCCGACTGGCCTGGTGGTCCTCCAGGACAGGGTAGGGAACCACTGCTATAGATGGTGTCAATGCTCACAGTTTAAATGTATGTATGAATGCACATAAGTTATAGGATTGCATAATTTACACATCTGCACTGTGCTCAAACTCCACCCATGCGGTTTCCACCACCGACAAAGCATGTATCATCAATGTATGACATGTACCTTACTGCTAGTCGGTATTCTATAAAAACACACAATGACTAGAATGCCACCATTTACAGTATACCATCTATCATGCCTAAAAATAAACAGGTCCTTATAGAATTACTCTCTTTGGGATAAATTCTATATATAGTGCCAAAAGCACTATTCTATAACTCACTCTTTAAGTTAGGCACAGGTTATAGAAGAGCGTACTTGCATCCGGAAACCAACAAAAACGCAGTGCAAATACTCAACACTTAAAGTAAGGCATGGCTGCCCTTATTCTATAACTACAAGCATAATTTAAAGGAATGCCCCCAATCTTCCCATGATCTGACCATTTCTGCACCCCTTTTTTTATCTCACTTATAAAATTTAGATGAGGATTTTTAGGCATGTAACTTGTAATTAATTCTAATAAATGCCAATTTCTTGTTGAAACAACCATTATTGGCGCTAATTAGCATGTTATTCAATTAAATTGTGTTCGCAATTGAATATGCATTCAAATTTGCACACACAAATTTTCAGTGTTTTAGGTTTTTTTAAAAAATAGAATTAGGGGATTTATGACCTTGGGCAAGTCACTTCACTCTCCACTGTCTTACCTAAAACTAGGGGCCTGTGAAAAAGACAAGTAAATAAAGGATCTTGGATCTAGTTCGAAGAGTCTACAAATATAGTCACACACATCTGCACCTGCTCAAAGCTAGGTGTAACTCTCTGCATATATTTGAAGAGTATACCTGTGTATTTTATAAAATATGTGGCTACATCACCACTCCACCCTTGTTTCACTGAAATGACAATTCTAAGAATATCCACATGTGGCACACGTGGAATACATGCTATCTTGTTACCACCCATTTTTATATGCATTTATACCTCATGATAATTTACAAAAGGCCTTTTCTACAAATGGAAAATCATTTATAAAATTACTTTCTTCCTGTATAAGTACCAATTGAGAAGGCAAGGCAAGTGATCGTCTTGGTTCATAGACAACACCGCGAAAGACAAAGGTGCGCACCGACAACTGAGCACAAGACGGAGGCGCGTGCCGAAGAAAATTAGTGATTTTAGGGGCTCCGACGGGGGGGTTTGTTGGGGAGGCCCCCCGGTTTACTTAATAGAGATCGCGCCGGCGTTGTGGGGGATTTGGGGGGGTTTTAACCCCCCACATTTTACTGTAAACTTAACTTTTTCCCTAAAAACAGGGAAAAAGTGAAGTTTTCAGTAAAATGTGGGGGGTTACAACCCCCCAAACCCCCCACAACGCCCCCACAATGCGGCGCAATCTCTATTAAGTAAAGTGGGGGGTTCCCCCCATGCCCCCCCGTCGGAGCCCTAAAAACAGTAATTTTCTGCGGCGCGCACCTCCATGCTGCACTCAATTGTCTGGGCGCGCCTTTGTCCCGGCGCGCTTTTGACCTGACACCGATCATCTTGAATCAGTCTGGTTTATGTGTTTATGCTTTAACTTTATTTTATGTAAATCGCTTAGAAATTGTATAAGCATTATCAAATTTTAAATATAACTTGGAAGCTTGGAAATTTAATAAAACTATATAATCATATATACATTGGGCCTACATTATCAAAACATTTGTCCACAGGCATACAAAAAAAAATAGATTTTAAATCTCAATGTCTCAAAGTGCAGCAAACCTGACAAGAACCCTTTGATGGGAAAATGCTAGCATATCATTAGCTGTATATTTATTTATTGTATTAGTCATCTACCGGCTGATATTCAAAGTGAGTTAACCAGCCAGAAACAGGCACTGACTGATTAATTAGCTTATCAGAGGCTATCCAGTCATTTTCAGTAAAGATAAATGAATGGTTAGTTCTGAAGTGTAAGCCAGCTATGTCAGGGGCAGAGTCCGGTTAGCTCCTGATATTCAGAGATAACCAGACAGTTTTAATGCATAATAGAGACCAACCAAATTTCAATTATGGTTACAGTGACAAAACTGGGCCAAACTCCTTTTTTTGGCTGGTTTCGATTTCAGTCAAAAGGCTATGTCTATGGTTTTGGTTTCAGAAGAAACTGTGTTTTCAGTGGAAGCCGAAAATTTGTGCTTTGCCCTATTTGTCTTCCTCCTTTCCCCTCACCTCTGAACATCAGTTTCCTCACACACACCCCTCCTCCCTCCCCCCCCCCCCCTCCAGGCTACCTGTAGGTACTCTCCTAAGGCCTATCTTACAATCTCTGGCAGTATAGGGGTGTGGTAAGAGTGACCCTCAGTTAGTCCTGCCCCCTCTGGCTCTATTCTCAAAATGGCTGCCTTGACTTCTAGTAGCAATTTGCTTTTTAATTCTGAATTGTCCATCAGACCAGTATAATGCCCACAGAGTAGACCAGTGTCTGGACTCTTTGCTCTATTTTATTAAGAATTTACATCTTGTCCTTTAACTAAATACAAAACAGGAAAAATTGCATTGGTACTTTCTCTTGTTATTTACACAGTTTGGGTAAGCACAAAAATCTGGTAATTGTGATTTTCTCACAAGGGTCCTAGGGTCCTATCTCAGAGGATATTTAACTACATCTGCATTAACTTGGGACCCTAAACATGCCAGGCTTAAGAAATATTTGTTAAAATGGCTCTCCCAGTTGTCAGCCTGTGCTTGCAGTTCCTGGAAATAATCTTCTGTGAGTTTAGCAGAGGGTTGCCTACAGCAAGTTCTGACAACTCCAGTGGGCCTCATTGGTTCTCATTCACACAGCCAAACTCTAGTTTTCAGTGTCGGACGGAACCAGGCAGCAAGTTTCAGCTGCAGTTTTGGTTTCAGCCAAAAGGGGTTAGATCGTTTTGGTGGCAGTTTTTGGTCAGCACCTGGTTCTTAAAATAGGAGCACATAAATAGTGATTGTATCTTTATGCACTAAAGAATGGCCAGTTAACTGTGAATATCGAGTTAAGCAGGCATTTGCTAGCCATCTTTATAAAAACTGGATATTCAATAACTGCGACCAGCTATGGCCCAGCATTGAATATCCAGGTTCAACGTAGAGAATGACATGGTGACAAAATTCATCATCGTTCCCGTCCCCGCGGATAACCGCGGGAAACCATCTTTATGTCATTCTTTAAGGAGAGAGGGAAGAATCAGAGTATGAATGGCCACAACCACTGACCTGCAAGCTTTGCTTTGAAGAATGCTGGTGTAGAAGGACTGAGGTTGAAATAGACACTAGAAAATGACATGGGATTATTTCCGCGGTTATCCACGGAGACGGGAACGGTGATGAATTTTGTCACCGTGTCATTCTCTAGATGCCAGAGGCAGACATTAACAGCACTGTAACAGCTGACTATCAGGAGGCTAATGTTGGGAAGAGCTCTGGGTGATGTACAGACTTGGGTCTCCTTTTACGAAGGTGAGCTAGCGTTTTTAGTGCAAGTACTGCTGCCTGCTCAAGAGGAGGCGGTAGCGGCTAATGCGCGCTATTCCGCGCATTAAGGCCCTAACTCGTCTTCGTAAAAGGAGCCCTTAAATTTAAACTAAAACAATCCAAATAACTTTGAAGTATTAAACAAGCATCAAATATCTTGAACCTATAAAATGGAAACAATTAAACATTCAGAAACATGGATATCCCTCTACAGGTGTTACAAGACAGAGCAAAAAGATGATTGAATCCCGCACTTGTTGCCCAGTTCTTCTTGGGGGGGGGTGATTATTTATAGCTACATTTATTTTTTAATTACCAGTTTCTTTTCCCTTCCTGTTTTCATCTAGCTGCTGTTGTGAGTTTATCTTGTATACTTTTCGGTCTTTTTCCTTTTTTTGCTTGCTTTTTTTTATTGAATAGGGTGAAGTGGGAGGTCAAGGCATAAAGGTAGGCATTGTACAATGAAAACAAATTGAAATATCTAATGCTGGGGTGGGCAATCACAGTCTTTGAGGGCCAAATGAATATGCATGAGGTTGATTTGCATGTACTGCTTCCATTTTATGCAAAGAAATCTCATGCATATTCATTGTGGAAATCTAAAAAAAAAAAACCGACTAGGTTATGGTCCTCAGACTGTGCTTACCCAGCCCTGAATTAATGAATAAGTCATTCCCAGTTCTAGTTTGGAATGCCGCTTTGAAGGAAGAAACAGGAAACTGAGATAAAGTTATAATAAATCTTTGGAATAATGCAAAAAAGAATGGGCAAGTTAGTTTGGATCATATCCAAACATATTTCTTATAGTCAAAGCAGCAGTGCTTAGCTTCTTTGAAACAGATGAGGTAGACTGAAACTCTCAAAACCAGAAAAATAAACCCAGACATGCCATTAACACATCTACTACCAACTTGCATAGACAGGAAGTAAAATATCAGCTTTATTTACTGAATTTTTGAATTCATAACCTCAAGCACAGCAGACCTAATTTTTCTTTTACATTTGGTGAATAAAAGCAGGACCAGGTTTAAGATTTTGCTGCTGATAAGTCATATTCCTAAAGAACAGATACCAGTGGACCTGTGAGGATGGGGAGAATTGGGATCCCAGAGACTAAAAAGGTACAAAGGAAAGCCATGGTGTCACTGCATTGGTCCCTCTTTGAAACAGAAGCCAAGCAAAAGAGATGGCCCATATGTTCCACAGTAAAAACACAAGTCCAAAACAAACATAAAAACTGTGGAGAAGGATGTTGCTGATTGAGACTTTTATTCAAAATAGAAAAGTCAAAAAATTATATTCACAACTTGGAAAGGGGACCCAACACGGTCCGTGTTTTGACCTGTCTTCTTCAGGGGTCCAAGTATAATCTCACTAAGATTAATGTAGATAAAAGCCAAGCATTGGCAACGCCAGAGGATACAATCACTGGCGCTTGGCTTTTATGTACATTAATCTTGGTGAGACCACACTTGGACCCCTGAAGATGACACTTAGGTTGTACCAGGTTGGGTCTCCTTTCCAAGTTGTGGATATAATTTATCAATCAACAGCATCCTTCTCCACAGTTTTATGTTGGTTTTGGCCTATTTGAAACAGCTCATGTGTAGGATCCTAAAATAATTAGGTGCTGACACCTCTTTACCTTTCAAAGTGTGACACCCTAGGCATGTGCCTGTGTTACCCATGCCTAAATTCAGTCCTGAATAAAGGAGATCTACTGGAAACTGCCATGTGTGATGAAAATAAGTAGTGTGTGTGTGTGGAAGATATTGGCTGTATTGGCTTTTGTTCTCAAACATTTCCCTCATACTTCAGACTTGACAGTTCTTTAAGAAAAAAAAAAAAAAGACTCAATTCCCCCACTGCCCCCACCAAACATTTAGAGGGAAGTTTTAAGAAAGATCACTCAAAGTTATGTGGGTGTTAAGTACCAATTCTATAATGGCAGTGCCACGTGGAACTATGATTATAGAATGCTAGTATAAATCTTTATTGGTTTGTCTCGGTACATGCGAGCACTTTATACTGGTTCATAGGCCAGTGTAATGGTACTGTAGCCAGTAGCATAGTAAGGGGAAGGGGGGTTGTCCGCCCCGGGCGCCATATTGTTCGGGGTGCCAGCACCCCTCCTCCTCTCTGCCCCCACCTCCTCGCCATGTGCGCTCCCCTTCCCCTGTACCTCTAGTTGTTCGCGACTTTATTTGTCTCTCCCATTGACGTCACTTCCAGGTGCCGCGCATAGGAAGTGACTTCAGCGGAAAAGACGATGGGTTCGCAAGGAGCACATTGAAGTTCTCGTTGCTCATGGCGGTGAACGACTTAGAGGTATGGGGGAAAGGCAAAGGGGGGTGCGCGTGCGGCAGGGGGGATCAGGGAAGGAGGGGACGGGGGAGGGGCACCCCCCCCCCCCCGGGCTACTCTTACCCTCGCAGTTAGCAGTTAGGCGTGGAACTGCATGTATTGTATAACATGTATATACAAGTTCTGAGCATGCCCCTGATCCACCTGTGCCCCCCCCAGTCCATGCCACCATTGCAGTTGCACACTATGACCCATAGTTTATAAACGGATCATAGTCATTCACGCGTGAAACACCAGCGCACCGACAATCAAGTGCAAGACACCAGCGCACCGCGGGAAAACTTACTTTTAAAGAGCTCAGAACCGGGGTGTGAGTGGGGAACCCCCCACTTTACTTCATACTGTTTGCGCTGCCGTTGGGGAGGGGTTGGGAGGTTGGAACCCTCCATTATAGAGAAAACTGAGCGAACAGTATGAAGTAAAGTCAGAGCTATTTAAAAGTAAAAATTTTCCCGCGGTGCGCTGGTGTTTTGTGCCAAATTGTCTGCGCTCAATTGTTGGCGTGCTGGTGTCTCACATGCTTTTGTCCCATCACCCTATAAACAGTGCCTTAACTTAGACGCCGGTAGGCATTATACTGGCACCTAAGTTAAGAGTAAAATGGCTTTTAAAAGTTCCTTTTTTTAAGATATTCCCAGGCAAAAAATGGCTTATGAATGTAAAATACCAGACTTTGGTTCATAGTAAGAGAAAAAGGCCAAACCCCGTCTAGTGTGCTCAGGTGCTACTGTTTACATGGCCAAGGATATATTCCAGCTGTGAGCAAGAGAATGTGATCACTTGTAAGAGATTGCTCCTCAGCCAGGCAGCTTTTGATACTCTTATCATTCTAGGTCAACTGACATTTTAGGACTTTGCGTCCATTAAAAAAAATTACCACACGAGGACTTAACTGCTACCTATTTTGTAAGCAGTAAGGGCTCACTTATTAATAAGTTAGCAGTCAGTAATTTATTTGGTTTTATATCCCATTCTCCCAGAAGATGTAATGTAAATGCACTAATTCATCAGCCCCCCTCAGAGGAAAATTTAAAATATTTTTTGGGCACACGGTTAGCACACACACATTTGGAAATTACTGCAGGACATATGAGCACATCCTGAGGATGCCATTTTAAGCTGTGGTAAGCACGCAGTAGCACTTAGGCGGCTTAGTAAAAAGTTCCTCTTCGAGATACATGATCTTTATTATCACACTTCTTATGATCTCTTTTTCTAAGATCATATCTAAGGCTGGATCTTATGCTGAGAATACAAAACAATTTGGACTTTGCCCTAACAGGAAGGATTCATCTTTAAACATTGCTGTTTACAGAGTCCCAGTTTCTAGTTCTGGCGATATGTTAACTGTCTGAGCTAAATCCAAAAATGCTAGTTCATCAGCTCTCAAAACCGTGAGAAAAAGGAGCAAGACTCGGTAATCACATAGGACTCCCCTACAGTGTGGTGAATGTTTTCTAAAGGTGTACTTTATCTTGAATTGATCGATGTTTTCTTTTATACAAAGACACATTTGTGACAGGCATTTCATTTTAGGGTCACGAGTTGTACAAAATGGGTTTTAAAAAATCTTTTACTCAGTACATTTCAGAACCAAAGAGAGGCAAAAATTGAGTCTCTTTCCAGTTCATTTGGGCTATAAAGAGAGCTAATGTGCTGTACTTAACAGCAGATTTCTCCTTTGCACTTCAGAGAGCAATACAATTCAACCAACCGATTTCCTAAATTCTGAATGTTATTTTGCTACTGTAGCTGAAAAAAGTGTTCTTAGTTCATTAAGTGCCAATTTGCAGAAACAAAATTCTATGTTTTTGACATTGCTTTGGATCATTGATTGAACCATATCCACGTCGGTCTCTTCTTGTTTGGGCTAAGAACATTTCAGCACTCCCTCAAAAATCTGTCAGTCATATTCTTGCCCTATTGGCCTTTGCGTAACTCCTGTCTTCTGAAGAAATGGATTAAGCACGCTGACCCAGATTTGCATGTGCTTATTTTTACCACGTCCCAGCTCTTTTTTTTTCTTTTTTTTTTGCCCAGCATGTTACGAAGAAGCGTTACAGGAAGATTTCCACTTTTGTCTTGGATATCACTTTCTTTTGGCACGTTGCAGGAAAATAAGTGGAGAAGCAGAAAGGCTGGGGATTAGTGAGAGAAAATGTTGAAACCTTACTATAGGAGATTCGGTCTGTGTCCAAAAGCACTCCTGGATAGTTGTCTCCAAGCTTGCAGAACGGAATGTGCAGAGTTCCTGTTGTCTGAGGGAAAGCGCAGGGCAACAGACAGACGCAGAGCTGAGCAGAATGGAATGCAGACTTATGGTCCTCATAGGTAGAAGTCAACCAATCCACAAATGTATACCGAGAGAGTTCCTGGCTCCACTCTTCTCCTAACTGTCACTCTAATTGTACAGTGTTAGTCTCCATTTAAAAAAAAAAAAAACTTCCCAAGGTGGAGGACAAAAAGTCAGGGTCCTCTTCAGTAACATAGCGAGGGTAAGTGGTGCTCCTTCCCCACCCTCTTCTCCGCTCCCCCACTCCTTTCCGACCCCCTTCCCCTCCCCGCCACACACATGCCCCCTACACTTCCCCCATACCTTTTTAATTTTCCAGGCGAGAGCAACAGCACAAACTTGTTGCCCGTGTCGTGTCGGCCATCCCTCTGGCATCACTTCCTAGGTGTGGGGCCTAGAAAAGACATCAGAGAGAGGCAACACCAACGCGGGCAGCAAGTTCATAATGCTGCTCATGCTGGAAAAATTAAAGAGATACAAGGGAAGGGAAGAGGCGCACGAGTGCTGCAGGGGGGCCAGGAAGGAGGGGGCAGATTGGAAGAAGGGTGCCTGCGCCCTTTACAAAGACTGCGCACACGGCGGACCACACCCCCTTACTACGCCAGTGGGCCTCCTTTTAGTCTAGAAAAAAGCCCTTTTAAAACACAGGCCAGTAGAGGCTTTATGAAACAACAGGAATATTTTTTTTGTATCTGTTTTTATATGTTTTGGGTTTGTTTGTTTTATCATACCCCAAAAAATGTGTAAAGAACAGCTTTAACACAATAAAGCCATAATTTAACTCCCCCCCTCCTCCCCCCCAGCATTTCTGTTTTGGTTCCCAACCCTTTCAGATATCTCAACACTGAGGGACAAATTCTATAAAGGATGCCTAAAGTTAGGCATCCACAATGTAGATGTCCAGCAAACTTAGTCTTCCAAATAGATTGAATTATAAGCACAATTAATGACTTTAAAAAGCAATAATTGGAAGTTAGATGTCCAAAGGCCATGTGCAATTCTCAGAATAGGCGTCTACAAATTCATAGATGCACATCGGAAAAAGCCGCACATAAAAGGATAGGCGTGGTTTTAATATGGATATCCATTTACAGGATCGTATGTCGCTCAGCGTTCTTAAGACATCTATATTTTCGCCTAAAACGTAGGCGTTGCAAAACCAGGTCTACTTTTAGGTGAGCATTGGATGTGAGTTAGGTGTGCTGGAGGCATCCACATATAGGTGTATGGGTCTTCTATTTTTTGGGGTAAAGAGTACTCCTTTGATAATAATGGAAAAAGATGTTTAATAGTGCATTACTCAATCAAAGCACATGAAAAATATATAATGAACCTCATTCCAAAAGTTTAAGAAAATAAGATGAGAAACCCTACTCACAGTGGCTATGGCTCAGATCAAGTAGACATGTTTGCACAATCTTGACATCGTTATGACATTATCAATATGCACCTAGATAGCAGATTGTCACTATAAAAATAGGAGTATGTGCTGGGGTACTTGACCACCCTGGGGGTTTGACCTCACAACTTTGTGAAGATGGAAGAAGTGCCTTTAACCACAGCCACAATGGCTTTCTGCCCTGTGAGTCTCCTGATGCTACATTACCCCAACACCTTCAATCCATCCCAAACCACAACATACATGTTCAGAAAGAGCCTTGGTTTCAAATCCACTGCAACCCCTACTGGTACTGTCACACCCTCTTTTTGGTCTCATAAGAGATGACTTTGACATTTATATTTGCACTGTCATTTCCAGAGCTCAGTAATTAACAGCACTTCTTCCATCTTACCAAGGTGGTGGGTTCAAATCCTTAGGATGGTCAGGTACAACAGCAAATATTCCTATTGTTTTTAGTGATAATCTGCCATCTAGGTACATATTGATGTCATAATGATTGACATACAATCTTGACATGTTCACTTGCTCTAAGCCACAGACCCTAGTCTCACCTGCTATGTGTGAGCATAATTGAGAAACACAGAGGCCAAAAGGAAAGGATAGGAGGCATTCAGGTCACAGATTATGCTGATGTGAGATACTTTTTGGAAAAAGCAGAGGAACTGGACAAGTGTTGAAGGTACATGTTTGATATGTATCCTAGATAAATGACTGCTTGTGAATCAAGAGGATATAAGCTTGGCTTTTGAACTGACATGTGGTTTAATGCCTGAGGTGGGGGGGGGATCAGTAGCCCAAGCTTCAGGAAGGCAGCAGAGTACTTTTTTTTTTTTGTTTGGAAGAGTTCATTATAATATGTTCCCATTACAGACCAATTGTTAAAAGATAACTGGCACCTAGCTCCTCACATATTTATTTCTTGTGTCTACTTTATGAGAGAGAGATCGGTTTTGTGTTAGTCTGGTACGGTCCTCCAGCGTCATCCTCATGGTTATTTTCAACATGTCCAGCCATCTGATTACAGTTTGCCCTCTTCCAAATATAATGTCCTTCTCCAATGATATTTCTCTTCTGACAGTGTGACCAAAATAAGCAAATCGTAGCTTCATCATTTGGGCTTTGAATGACATAGCCACTTTGAGCGCTTCCAGAATCAATTTGTTAACTCTTCTGCTGGTCCACAGCACACACAAAATCCTTCTCCTGCACCAAAGCTCACGAGTCAATCTTCTTTCTGTCTTGTTTCTGTAGTGTCCAACTTTCACATCCGTAATTGACCACTGAGAAAATGAGTGCATGGACAAGTCTGATCTTCGTTTGGTGTGTTATTTCTTTGCCTTTAAATACTTTGTTGAGAGCCTTCATTGAAGAGCAAACCAATTCTATTCTATAGAGTATTTCTTCCCTGCTAGCTGCTTCTTTGTTTACGAAAGAGCCCAGGAGATTGAAATCCTTTACAACTTTTATTCTATTGCCTTCAAGCTCAAAATCTTCATCATTCTCTGTGTTCATGATCTTCATCTTGTTTATGTTCAGTTCTAATCCCAGGAAAGAATATGCTTTTCAAGAAATTTGTCAATTGATCTAACTAAACCTTCCTGACTCACAAGATCCTAATGCATTTTCCAACTATCAACCTTGTAACCTCCCTGGAAATGCCCAGGCCAATTCTTTTTGTAAACCGCCTAGAACTGAAAGGTATTGGTGGGATAGAAGACACTAATGTAATGTAATGTTATGACTTTCGGCTTAGTCTCCTTTTTAAATTCTTTATTTTTCCTTATTTAATCCAATGATGTCTGTCCCCCTCCTGGGAATGATAGGAATCTACCTTGATGCTAGGACTTTGGTGGGAGTTTGGGATCACCAAAAGCCTTGAACTTCCTCTTACATTGTCTTTTATATACTCCCCCCTCCTCTTAGGGAAAGAGGACCTCCTACTCCTCCCCTTCAGTCTGTGCTAGCCCTAAACTGGGATCTTAGTGCCCCACTGGGAAATGCATAGCCCTCTGCCTCTCACTGCAAATGCATTTTCTGGGGGGGAGTCACATATAATTCTAATAATAATCTGTGAGAGGACAAAACGTGTCAGGACAAAAGTGCGCCGGGACAAAGGCACGCGCAGACAACTGAGCGCCAAGCGGAGGCGCGTGCTGAAGAAAATGACTGTTTTAAAGGGCTCCGGGGGTGTGTGGGGGGAACCCCCCCCCACACACACTTTACTTTATACAGATCGCGCCGCGTTGTGGGGGGTTTGGGGGGTTGTAACACCCCACATTTTACTGAAAACTTCACTTTTTCCCTAAAAAAACAGGGAAACAGTTAAGTTTCCAGTATAATGAGGGCAGTTACAACTCCTCACAACACCGCCGCGATCTGTATTAAGTAAAGTGGGGGCTTCCCCAACAAAAACCCCCTTCGGAGCCCCTAAAAACACTCTTTTTTCTTTGGCGCGCGCTTCCGTCTTGCGCTCAGTTGTTGGCGCGCGCCTTTGTCTTCGGTTTTGTCTATGAACCAGACAAAACATTTTTCCTCTCATGGAAAATCAGGGAAATCAGTCCATATGGCATTGGTGATAATAGTTACAATTGTCTTATTAATTTAAATGCCAGCGATAGTGTTTAAATTAATTCATATATTTGGCACCAGCTGAATATAAATGTTGCTGCTAACTGCTGCCACTGCTGTCTGAATGCATAGGTATTAATATTAAATCCACAGTAGTCAGCATTTATAATCACTGACTTCCACAGGTGTTTCTATACTTGGATAATCTAAACACATATAAGTGAAAAAAGTAGAATTTTTTGATTGGGTGACCAGAGAGCTGGATCGAGGACATATGCTAGATGTAATTTACTTGGATTTCAGCAAAGCCTTTGATACAGTTCCTCATAGGAGGCTGTTGAACAAACTTGAAGGGCTGAAGTTAGGACCCAAAGTGGTGAACTGGGTCAGAAACTGGCTGTCGGACAGACGCCAGAGGGTGGTGGTTAATGGAAGTCGCTCGAAGGAAGGAAAGGTGACTAGTGGAGTCCCTCAGGGTTCGGTGCTGGGGCCAATCCTCTTCAATATGTATGTGAGTGACATTGCTGAAGGGTTAGAAGGAAAAGTGCCTTTTTGCAGATGATACCAAGATTTGTAACAGAGTAGACACCGAAGAGGGAGTGGAAAATATGAAAAAGGATCTGCAAAAGTTAGAGGAATGGTCTAATGCCTGGCAACTAAAATTCAATGCAAAGAAATGCAGAGTAATGCATTTGGGGATTAATAATAGGAAGGAACCGTATATGCTGGGAGGAGAGAAGCTGATATGCACGGACGGGGAGAGGGACCTTGGGGTGATAGTGTCCGAAGATCTAAAGGCGAAAAAACAGTGTGACAAGGCAGTGGCTGCTGCCAGAAGGATGCTGGGCTGTATAAAGAGAGGCGTGGTCAGAAGAAGGAAGAAGGTGTTGATGCCCCTGTACAGGTCATTGGTGAGGCCCCACTTGGAGTATTGTGTTCAGTTTTGGAGACCGTATCTGGTGAAAAACGTAAGATGACTTGAGGCGGTCCAGAGGAGGGCGACGAAAATGATAGGAGGCTTGTGTCAGAAGACGTATGAGGAGAGACTGGAAGCCCTGAATATGTATACCCTAGAGGAAAGGAGAGACAGGGGAGATATGATTCAGATGTTCAAATACTTGAACAAAATCTTTTCCAGAGAAAGGAAAATGGTAAAACCAGAGGACATAATTTGAGGTTGAGGGGTGGTAGATTCAGGGGCAATGTTAGGAAATTCTACTTTACGTAGAGGGTAGTGGATGCCTGGAATGCACTCCCGAGAGAGGTGGTGGAGAGTAAAACTGTGACTGAGTTCAAAGAAGCATGGGATGAACACAGAAGATTTAGAATCAGAAAATAATATTAAATATTGAACTAGGCCAGTTACTGGGCAGACTTGCACGGTCTGTGTTTGTGTATGGCCGTTTGGTGGAGGATGGGCAGGGGAGGGCTTCAATGGCTGGGAGGGTGTAGATGGGCTGGAGTAAGTCTTAACAAAGATTTTGGTAGTTGGAACCCAAGCACAGTACCGGGTAAAGCTTTGGATTCTTGCCCAGAAATAGCTAAGAAGAAAAATTTAAAAAAATTAAAAATTTAAAAAAAAAAAAAAAATTAAATTGAATCAGGTTGGGCAGACTGGATGGACCATTCGGGTCTTTATCTGCCGTCATCTACTATGTTACTATGTTACATACCAGTTGATATAAACAATTGTGCAGGTATACAAATATGTCCTGAATACTGTATGTATATATTAGAGGAAAGGAAAGAGAGAGAGAGAGAGGAGATATGATACAAAGTGACATAAGAACTTAAGAATTGCCATACTGGGACAGACTGAAGGTCTATCAAGCACAGTATCCTGTTTCCAACAATGGCCAACCCAGGTCCCAAGTCATAAAACATTTAAGTACTTGAAAGGTATTAATATACAAACAAATCTTTTTAAGAGTCAGTGAAGCAGTAGAACTAGAGGACAGGAATGGAGTTGCAGGATGGTAGAGTTAGGGGTAATAATACTTTTTCACAGAGAGGGTCATGGATACTTGGAACACCCTTCCTGGAGAAGTGGTGGAATCGAGAACAAAGAAGGAATTCAAAAGAATGTGGGATAAGTACAATGGGTTGCCTAAATAGGAGGATGGAAACAAAATATGGCTGTTGAGGTATTATGGTGAACAAGGGTAGTTGGGAACTGAAGCCACTGCCAAACAGACTTCTATGGTCTATATCTCGCAAATGGTAAAAGACATGTGTGGATTAGGGAACTAAGGCCAGTGCCAGATGGGCTTCTACAGTTTGTGTGATGCAAAAGCGAGGAATGTATTAGGGGACCAAGGTCAATGCTGAATGAACTTTTATGATCTGTGTCCTGCAAATGACAAAAGACAGATGAAGATCAAGAGTACATATTGTATGTCAGTTTTATTATCTTATGTTACGAGTAAAGGTGCTGTACATTTCAAGGGGGTAGGGAAAACATCTTAATATTGAGATTAGCAACTTAAATACTTTTAGTTATAAAATATTGTCCCAAGACTGCATTATATTTGACTACATTACATTACATTACATTAGGGATTTCTATTCCGCCATTACCTTGCGGTTCAAGGCGGATTACAAAAGGTTAATTTAAAAAAGACAGAATTACAATGATTAGCTAGAGAGGTAAGTTGTAGATCTTAAGAGCATTTAGAGGTCGTGTTGTTATTGCTGTTTCAGGAATTTCTTGAAAAGTGTGGTTTTTATTTCTTTTCTGAACGTCCTATAGTCTGGGGTGGTCATCAGAAGGTTGGAGATCTGGTTGTCCAGTCTTGCGGCTTGAGTGGCTAGGAGGCCGTCGTGTAGTTTTGTTCTTTTTACTTCTTTGATTGGGGGGGGTATGAATGGGGAGTGCGTGGTTGGCATAATTGCAAATTGCCAATGAGTGTTTAAGAATGAATGACTATAACCTGCACAGATTGGAGGGTGCAGCTTCACCTTTGTAGGGTAGACTGGATGGACCATATGAGTCATTATCTGACGCCAGTCAGTATCGGAACTTTGTGCGTGTGTGCTGTCTGTTTGCAGCTTCATAACTGCTTTGTTTTTTGGGTTGTTGTTTTTTTTTAATATACGTCGGCCAAGAACCCATTAGGATCCCTATGAAAGGCACTTTTAGTTTTGCCAAAACACGACCCATATCAGGTCACTTGAAATTTTATACAATTGGCTTGGATTTTATATTGTGGGTCACTTGTAACTGAATATATCCTTTGTGGATTGCTTTTATGTCATTTGGATGCTTATTAAACTACAAACTGGTACATCCAAGCTCCTGTTCTACAATTTTTGTTGTTTTTCTGCTTCATTTATCTTGTGGAACCCTTTGGTGCCATTTGCATTTTGTCGTTTGTTCTTTATCTGCCATTATCTACCATGTTATTGTGAGTAGCAAGTGTTGCTGGATTAATGTCACTCACTTCGGCCATCCATTGCCTCCACAGATTTTTCTAGACTTGGATAGAACCGAGGAGAAGTTTTAATTTATCCAGACACTACTGATATATAGGCCCTCTTTTACTAAGGTGCACTAACCGATTAGCGCGCGCTAAACGCGAACGCCTGCATGTTAGTCTATGGACACATTAGCGATTCGCACGCACTAATCGGTTAGCACACCGTAATAAAAGAAAGGGATAGTGCCAGCATTCATATAAAAATGGACAGGCAGAAGCTCTCTTAAGTTGTTCAAATCGTTATCCAGATAATTGGGTTGAAATTATCCACAAATTGGCAGCAATCACTACTATACTTGGATATTTAGTACCAATATAGGATCATTGATATACAGTGGGTGTAGTCAAAGTGGTTTATATATGGGGCTCATTTTAAACTGCAGTCATCCAATGGCACAGTTGTTAAAGCTATAGCCTCGGCCCCCTGAGGTTGTGGGTTCAACCCACACTGCTCCTTGTGACCCTGGGCAAGTCACTTAATCAACCCATTGCCCCAGGTACATTAGATAGATTGTGAGCCCTCTGGGACAGACAGGGAAAAATGCTTGAGCACCTGAATAGATTCATGTAAAAACCATTTTGAGCTCCACTGGGAAAATGGTATAGAAAAGTATTTACATTACATAAGTGATTTCTATTCCGCCTTTACCTTTCGGTTCAAGACGGGTTACATAAGAATTGTTAAGATAATTAAGAAGTACTTAGATAATAGTTTGAACATTTTCTGGTTTGCTAAGAAGTAGTTGGTATCGCAGGAGGAGTTCAGAGTACGTTTGGTTGTGTTATATTGGTTTTATGTATTTTTTGAAGAGTAGGGTTTTGTTTCTTTTTTGAAGGTTTTGTAGTCTGTGGTCGAAGTCAGCAGATTGGTGAGTTGTCAGTCCAGTTTCACTGCTCTTGTGGCCAGTAGGTTGTCATACATTTTTCTTCATTTGACATTTTTTTTTTGGCGGGTGTGTGAATATTGTGTGGATTCTCCTGTGTTTGGTTGAGATGGATTGAGTTAGTCTGTTGTTCAAGTAGGTAGGGCTGTCTCAGTTTATAGCTTTGAATAGTAGGCAGTGGAATTTGAAGTGTACTCTGGCTTGTATTGGGAGCCAGTGTGAGCCGTGGTATGCCTCTGTGATGTGGTCGTATTTTTTTCAGTGAGTAGATAAGTCTTAGGGCTGTGTTTTGTATTGTTTGAAGTTGATTTATCGCAGTTGCTAGGCAGGGGAGATATAGTATCTTGCAGTAGTCTATTAGGCCAAGGATCAGTGATTGAACCACTAGTTGGAACTGTTTTCTGTTGAAGAATTTTCGGACTTGTCTTAGGTTTCTCATAGTTGCGAATGATGACTTTATCATTTTGTTGATTTGTGGTTGCATGGTACATCCTCTGTCTATCAGCACTCTGAGGAGTTTTAGCGTGGGTTGAATGGGGTATGAGATCGAGTTTATTACTAGGTTAGTCAAGTTTGGGGCTTTGCTTTTTTCTAGGAGGATGAAGTTTGTTTTGTCAGGGTTATGTTTTAGTTTGTGTTCTTTCATCCATGTTGCTACTGTTTCAAGTGTTCTGTGTATTGTGGAGGAGTGTTCTGTGGAGGAGTGTGTGGCGCAGTGGTTGGATCTACAGCCTCAGCACCCTGGGGTTGTGGGTTCAAACCCCGCCGCTGCTCCTTGTGACCCTGGGCAAGTCACTTAATCCTCCATAGCCCCAGGTACGTTAGATAGATTGTGAGCCCGCCGGGACAGAGAGGGAAAATGCTTGAGTACCTGATTGTAAAAACCGCTTAGATAACCTTGATAGGCGGTATATAAAATCCTAATAAACTTGAAACTTGAAACTATTGTGCCTACCATGGAGGGCTCAAGTTAATTGAAGGGGAGGAGTATGGTGATGTCATCTGCGTAGTTGTAGGAGGTAATGCCTAGTTTGTCTAAGTAGGAGTTTAGGAAGGCAATGTATAGGTTGATGAGTGTGGGAGACAGGGGTGATCCTTAGGGAACACCATATGGGTTGGACCATGGTTCTGATTTTTGTTTGTTTTTGACTCTAAGTTCTGATCTGTAGGAATCCTTTGAACCATATTAGTACCTTTCCTGTAATTCCTATTGAGTCTAGAGTTTGTAAAAGGATGTCGTGGTCTAATAGATCAAAGGCTGTGGAGAGTTGTATGATCAGCATTTTCTTGCCTGTGCTGAGGTGTTGTCTCGCGATGTCCATGAGTGTTCCTAGTAGGGTTTCAGTGCTATAGTTGGTTCTGAAGCCAGACTGTGTAGGGTGGAGTAGGTTGTAGTTTTCTAGGTATACGTTTAGGGCTTTAGCTACGAGGCCTTCCATTAGCTTAACGTAAAGTGGGATTAAGGCTATGGATCTGTACTTGGATGGTTGGTCCGTTGCTCCTTTGGGGTCTTTTAGGATTGGAGTTATGATGCTTTTGCTGAGGTCTTGTGGGAACTGGCCATCTGTGAGTAGAATTTGTATCCATTGTAGGAGTAGAGTGCGGAATAGCGTACTGGAGGTTTTCAATAGGTATGATGGGCAATGGTTAAGGTCACAGGCTGCGTGAGTGACGTGACTGTATTTGTTGTATAGTTTGTTGAGGTCTGACCATTGTATAGATGAGAAGTGAGACCAGGTTCTGTCTGCTGCTACTGATTCTTTCTCTGTAGGGGGAGTTGAGATCTCTTCTAGGTGAGTAGGTGTTCCATTAAACATGGCTCTGATATTTGCAATCTTATTTTTGAAGAATGTGGCTAATAAAGTGGCTGGGGGGGGGGAATTATTATTGGTTAGATATGGTGTAGTGTCTGTGAGTATTTATATATTTTAAAAATTTATATACCGCAGATAACTATGCGGTTTCCATATTGCATACATAAAATCTTATTTCCCTACGATTTCCACGGATAACATAGACATGTCTGGACAACATCAATCATCCCCCAAAATAAAATCAATAAATCAAATCAAGACAAAATTTATCATCTTGTTTAAAAAAAAAAAATCTGATCAAATGATCAATTCCAGAGTAGGTAAACAAATCAATTCACCTTTGTATGCAAAGCAAATCAAATTCAGAAATACAAACAGGCTTTAAATCATACACTACTGTCAGAAAAATCTAAAGAGGAGATTATCAGCTTGAATAAGCATTAGCATAGGAAGGTATTGGCAAATAATTGTAATTTTCCTTCTGGCTTAACAGAAAATACTTGGGGTAATTTTCAAATTGTCCCTGTTGTAAAATACGCTAGTTCTTTTAGCATGCATAGTTTTTATACAGAAAGACCACAGGTATTTCCTTTGTAGAAATTAGCATAATATACAAGCAGAAAAAGT
This sequence comes from Geotrypetes seraphini, assembly GCF_902459505.1. Lineage (NCBI taxonomy): Eukaryota > Metazoa > Chordata > Amphibia > Gymnophiona > Dermophiidae > Geotrypetes > Geotrypetes seraphini. Next base: position 184,827,893 of record NC_047087.1, read on the forward strand.
GTTCCCATGCCTTGCCCCTGCTCATTTGTTTAGGCAGTCGAGAGGGAGGAAATAGCACATGCACTTTTGAAAATGCTATTTTCGTTCACCAATCTAAGCACTCCTCTGGGAACAGTTCCTCACAGCCCTGCTAAAAGTATGTGTGCTATGGGAAAATGTACATAGCTAAACAAAGAAGGGCAATTTTGAAACTAACCATTGTATCCAGGTAAATTGATATCTACCTGAGTAAATGGCTCTGAAAATTGTCCATAGGCCCATAACTCTTTCAGTTGGGCCTCTCATTTCCTCTCTTCTTTCCGCTTAGCTAACAGTGTAACATTTCCCCCATGATTAGTGAAAGACATCTTTACTGCCTGCTTTTAATTCTCATTAAATAAAGAACTGTAATGTTTGTTTTACTTTGGTATATATTTTATTTTTGGAAAGGTTATAGTCTTGTGGTTGGGTTTTTGAATTAAATATCTTGTACATACACACAGTTTAAACACATTTTGACATTACAAGAGGCTGCTGAAGAGTTCTTAGCCCAACCAAGAAGAGAATGATGGGGAGCCATGAAACTTACAAGTTATTCCATACTTTTCTTGAAACTTTTTGTTTCGTTTCATATCATTGAAATGAAAAGCATCAAGAAAAGTGTGAAATAACTTGCAAGTTTCATGGCTCCCCATCATTCTCTTCTTGGTTGGGCTGAGGACTTCAGCAGCCTCTTGTAATGTCAAAATGTGTTTAAACTGTGTGTATGTACAAGATATTTTTCGTTGCTCCATCGTTCCTTGAGTGTTAAGCTAAAATGTCAGATCCTGTTCATTCGAGAGAAAGAGCACAAGTATGTACTTTATTATTATTTAATGTTGGTAATGCCTTATTGTGCATAATTTATCAATTAAGCTTTAGGGATAAGGACTTGTATGTTGCCTTTAAGTTCTAAGTGGTTTACATACAGGTACTCCAAGTATATTTCCCTATCTGTCCTGGTTGGCTCATTCTATCTAATGCATAGGCAACGGAACTCTTTTTGTTTGGGGGGGCTCAAAATCTCCGCCCAGACCCCACCCAAGCCCCATCCCTGACCCCACCCCCATAATAACGAAAGTATTAATTGTAATACCATTTTTTCTATTCATTTTTTTCATATATATACAAAAGGATATAGCGGTATATAAGAAATAAATTACATTACATTACAATATAATCTTATTAACAATACATAATGGTTAAACACAAAATTAAACTACACAAAGCACACAGTGTGCTTCTCAAAATTCGTTTCTACCAGAACACCTGGCCTCAGTCACACATGCCAAACACAGATAATAACCTCTATGCAAACACAAGACCACAAACTAAAAATACTAATATACACAAACGAAACCCTTAGATGCCACATTCTACATGCATTATAACACCTGAGAAATAGAAAGAAATTAATTTCTTCCTGAACAGTGCAAAATATAGACAACAGATATAAATTCACAGTGCAAAATATAGACAACAGATATAAATTCTCAAAACTAACACATTTCAATTAGTAAATTGAAAATAAAATCATATTCCCTACCTTTGTTGCCTGGTAATCTAATCATCTTTTCCTAATCTCTGGTTGCACTTCTTTCTGTCTGTGTTCTTGTGTTTCCATGACCTTATCCATTTGTTTTTCTCTCCTTCACTTTCTGCCCTACATTCATTTTTGGCGTTAACTTTTAACATTCAACTTTCTTACATTTTTCTGCTTTCTTCTCAAAATCTACTTTTCCGTGTCTTCCCTTCCCATCTATCCATGTGTTTCATCTTTTCTCTCTTTCTTCTCCCCTATTCCCATCTATTCCATAAGAAGCATTTCTTCTATCTCTCTTCCCTGCCACACCCATTGCTGTGTACCATCTCCTCCCTCTCTCTCCAGTGGCCTAACATCAGTCTTCCCCCTTTCTCCTCTCTCATGGTCTGGCATCTCTCTCCTTCCCTCCCTCTTCCCATGGTCTAACATCTCTCTCCTCTCCTTCCCGCAGTCTGGTATCTCTTTCTTCTCTTCTTCCTTTATCTGGTCTGGCATCTCTCTTTCTTTCCTCTTCCAGTGGCCTGAGAACTCTCTCTCTCCTTCCATCACCCTTCTCCAGAATCTAACATCTCTCACTTCTTTGAGTCATCCCTCCCAATATAATATTTTTCTTTCCCTCCTCTCCACCACTATTATGTCTAGCAATTCTCCCTCTTCTTCCTTTACCCATCTCTTTCCCTCCCACTTATGCACAACAATTTTCTTTTTCTCTTCCATCCCCCACTGGCAGCATCTCTTTCCCCCACTTCCCAGCACCCCATCCATGCATCATCTGTCCTTCCCAACCTCTTCCCAGCCTGTGCAACCTCTGTCCTTCCCTGTCTCCCCCAAGCCAGTGCAGCATCTGTCCTTCCAACCCCCTCCCAACCTGAGCAACATCTGTTCTTCCCTGCCGTCCCACCTGCCCTCCCATGCCATATATCTCCCTTTCCAACTATCCTCCTATTCTATACATCTCCCTCTACATCACACCCAGGTCCACCATCTCTGTCTTTCTCTTTCCGTCTTCCCTTCAAGTATCTCATTCCCCTTTATTTCACAGCACCCCACGTCCAATTACTCTCTTTTTCTATTCCTCCAGACCATTGCCCACTAGTTCCCCATGTTTCTGCCCTATAAGTCCTTCCCCTTCACTCCTCACCTGGCACATCCTTGCAACCCATTATACTTAAAAAAAAACAAACAAAAAAAAAACCCAGTCCTAGGGGCTTCCTGGCCCAGCATGTCCTCCCCCTTCACCTCCACTCACGTTTTTGCTACAGGGGAATACCAGCTGCGGCAGCGATTCTGAAACGCAGCATGTGACCTCCCTCCCTTTGTTCCTTGTGCTGAAAAAGGAAGTTGCATCATTGGGGGTGGAACGCAGCACAAGGAATACGGGGAGGGAGGCCACAGGCTGCGTTTCATTCTCCATGTTGAAGGCGACGGACCGACACGCATAGCTGCCCTGTTCATACCACCCCTCCTAACGCTGACCCTGCTGCTCCAGACTTCCCCACACCTGCTTCCCCACCCCACCCCCCCCAGATTGCTATTGTTTTAAATGTTATGGCAGCTGCGGTGCTGAATCCACTAGAGGAGACTTCTAACCTCGGCCTGCTCCAGAACTCTTCATGCAGCAGACGCCCGCCTAGGCGGGAACAGGAAGTTGCTGCTACATGAAGAGTTCTGGGGTAGGCCGACGGCAGAAGACTTATCTGGTGGATGCTGTGCCGCGGCTGCCAGAACATTTAAAATAACGATCCAGGGTGGATGCAGGAAGGCAAATGTGGGGAAGTCTGGAGCTGAGGGGGCCGCAGGGGCCTGCTGTGGGGAGGGAGAAAGAAAGGAAGAAGAGGAACTGAAGCATCAGCAATTTTTGGGGAGGCCACAACCCCTGTGGCCATCCCCGTTCCGACGCCTATGATCTAATGTACTTGGGGCAGTGGAGGATTAAGTGACTTGACCATGGTCACAAGGAGTAACCCACAACCTCAGGATCCTGAGACTGTAGCTCTAACTACTGCAACACACTCTCCTACCTTTATCATAGGTATACATGCAAATGAAAAACAACTTGCATATAGAGTTTGTTACTATCTGTGGTTTCAGGTATCCGTGGTAGGTCTTGAAATGCATCACCCATGGATATGGGGGGCCTACTGTACTTCTCTAATTTATGCAGTTCATTAGATAAAGAGTTCCATAATCATAGGCCTGTAGTTCTACTCTGTGGAAGTTTCAGATTCACATGTTTTCCTTCCCAGCTTCTTCACAAGCTCTGAACTGCAGCAGCTGCAAAGCAATCTAAATAGCTCTGCTGGGTATAAGGTGTGCCATTAAAACCAAAGGCAATAGAACACCTGTATTTACTATTTTCATAATGATTTTAGGCAAGTTTTTGTTATGAATCTAATCTAATCTAATCTAAACCTTAAGTTTATATACCGCATCATCTCCATGAAAATGGAGCTCGACACGGTTTACAAGAACTTAATAGTGGGTAGAGAAGAAGAAAAAAGGATTACATGAACTTATGTGTAGAAGGGGGGAGAGAAAGGGGGGAAGGATAGAGCTACAATTTGCTGAAAAGCCAGGTTTTCAGTTGTTTGCGGAATAACTGAAGGGAGCTCAGGTTCCGCAGCGGGGTGGTGAGGTCGTTCCAAAGACCTGTGATTTTGAAGAGAAGGGATTTTCCTAGTTTGCCTGAATAGTGGATGCCGCGTGGAGAGGGGAAGGCTAGTTTAAGCCTTTGGGCAGTTCTGGAGGAGTCGGGACTGGAGGAGTTGAAAGACAGTGGGATAAGAGGAGGCAGGATTCCGTGAATGATCTTGAAAGCCAGGCAGGAACATTTGAAATGGATTCTGGAGATTATTGGGAGCCAATGAAGTTTGGCAAGGAGTGGGGAGGCATGGTCAGACTTGCGTTTTGAGAAGATTAGTTTGGCTGAATATCAAATGTAAGAATAGTTTGGAGTTTTCACAATCTTCGATTGCAAAGCATTATTCCTGGCTGTAAAAATAAAGAGCTTTTAGCAGACATTAGTATATGTTGCCATTAGTACATAGCCAATACCAAAAATTAATATATTAGCCCTTACCACCACCTTTTTGTAGGTGATAAAGGCGTTAAGTGCTAATCCTGCAATAATCAGTTACCACATAGCAATATAGATGCACAAACTGATTAATGCAGAATGCCCACTTTCCACCCACACACCTCCTGCCCCCCCAAAAAAAAATTAAAAAATATTTTTTAGAATGTAGTTTACATGTACACATTTGGAACTTTCCATGGGATGCCTCAGCCTGCCCTATGGTAAGCCCTTTTAAGCTGCAGTAAGATGCTTTGCATAGTAGAAGGAGCCTTAAGAGTTGTGGATATTCTTTGGGCTCCTTTTACGCACCTTTGTAAAAGGATCCCTATGTGTAGGTGCTCCTTTACAAATATTCAGTGGCATAAATTCTGTCTGAAGTGCAGGGAGACCCCAGGGGAAAAAAGGGGCCATCTTGCAGTCACTCTAGAATCTTCTGATTCTGGGCTCTCTCAAAATTGTTGCTAGAGTACATGACAAACATTATAGTGTTCTTGTGTGTTCCAGATTGTTAATAAAGATTGAATAATTTTTTATTTTTTTTAATGTTGCTGGGGGCCCATAATTGATTTTCTGCCATTGTAGTTAGTCATACAGTTATTCATCCAGGAATAGAAGCAAATGCATTGAGTTTTAGTGGGAAAGGGTGGATGCGCTGCACAAAACAAGCAGTAATCGGGCCGTAATATAAAAAAACCTTTTGTTAGAGATTTTTATTTGTTTGGATTTAATTCACACCTTTTTCAGTAGTAACTCACGCGAGTTACATTCAGGTATACTAGGCATCCCCCTGTCCTCAGAGGGCTTACAGTTTTTAAAAGGGATTTGGCCTGGGTTTCATGGTTTGTGGCCTGGTGCTCTAACCACTAAACTACTCGTGTATTCCTCTGCAATGTTTCCTTGCCATTTCTCTGTTCACTTCTTTACACTTTCTCCCAATCTCCTTGCAAAGATTCCAACATTGTACCTCCTCCTCCTCGCCTTTCCCTCTTTGATTAGTACAGATTGCAAATGGAGCTGAACATTTACCTTTGACTTCACAGCACTCACCAGTGCTTGTTGGCAAACCAGGAATAAGTCCATGGTCAATCATAAGAACATAAGAATTGCCGCTGCTGGGTCAGACTGTAGGAGTGGTTCCTTATTCACACCTGAAGGTTAGGCTTCTCCCTGACGTCAGAAAGCCTGAACAATTTTTCCAGCATGAACCATGCAAAAAGAGAAAAAGAAGAAATCATCTTTATTGCCTGCTGCCTGACAGATGCATTCTGGGTATGTTCACCAGAACTGTGTGTTTCTCCAGTCAAGGACATCTGACTATGCCTACATGCTCAGCCCGTGTAAATTTGGAGGAGGCATTGCTTCTATGCTGTTATCTAAGAAGGCGCCTCTCTCCCAAGGCCTGTACAAGACTTTACACAGAAAGGCTATTGATTCAGGTTCTGTTTTTGGATTGGTCCTGGGAAGTCATCTAGTGAAAACTAAGGAGAAGGTGTCTAATTACTAGTCTATGCTGAGGTGTAAGGGAGCTTGGATCTTAGCATAGGTTTCTCTGCACGCCTTCTAATAATTAAGACCTGATAAGTTACCTCTTGTGATTAACTCTCTTCCAGGAAGTGAAGAAACAATACTTTTATCCAGACCTGGTGTTCATATCACTTAAGGAACTATTGCTGACAGACTTTTACAGCTCACTTCAGTAAATAACGGACTCTTGCTGACCGGAAGAATTTCTACAAAGTGCTACACTGAGAAAGGATGAATTCCCTCCCCCTGATCGAAGTAGGCTTGGCCCGAAGGATGGTGAGGAAGGAATCATATTTTTCTTATAAGCGGGGCTAGTTAGATCTCTAATTGGTTACTGGGAAGGAGTTAGTAATTACTCTGGGTGATAAACTGTAATAGATTGCTGCTAATAAGAAATTATCTAGTGTGTAAGAATTAGTTCTATTTATTCATTTATTTAGCAAGTATTGTGTAATAATTATGTAATGAGAGATATGAATGTATTCAGAGACATTGTGAACAAATAATTAGTTATTATTTACTGCTGGCTTGTGAATTATATTTTTCTAACACTATAATAAAATATTTCATATAGCTCTGGTCTCTTTCTTAATATAAACTGGCAAATTACAGAATTCGTGGAAAGGTATTTATGGTGTCCTAGATACGAGATATGTGCATGACTTGTTATACCCATAAATCTACCTACAAGACCAGTGGTCCATCGTGCCCAGCAGTCTGCTCACGCGGCGGCCCCCAGGTCAAAGACCAGTGCTCTAAATGAGTCCAGCCTCACCTGTGTATGTTCCAGTTTAGCAGGAACTTGTCCAACGTTGTCTTGAATCCCTGGAGGGTGTTTTCCCCTATAACAGACTCCGGAAGAGCGTTCCAGTTTTCTACCACTCTCTGGGTGAAGAAGAACTTCCTTATGTTTGTACGGAATCTATCTCCTTTCAACCGTTTGGTAAATAAAATCCTTTACCAACCTAGATCAACTTTCAGCTTTTGAATATAACTGTCTAGAAAGTTACACATTCCAACACAGGCAAATGACAAAAAATGGAAGATTAAACAGCAAGTGAACTATAAAACATTCTTCTCTTCTACCTCAGCACATCTATCAAGTAAGCTAAAATTTCTAAAAACAGCAGCGGAAAATGCCTTCTGTCCTCTTTTCCTTAGCTCCAAAAAGAGAACTGGAAGCATCTCCTTAAACCTTGCAGGAGCTGTCCTTTCAGCCCTCTCCCCTGTTCTAGCCATTAGAGTAAAGGCAAGGCAAGTCAAGTGAATCAAATCTGTCTGCAAATATTTGGATGAAGATCCAAGCCTGGTTAGACAGGATGTGAAACAGTGGACCAATATGAAGCCAAGCCATTCTGATCAAAGTCAGAACATGAGCTGGGATATGAAACTCTGCTCATCTCAATCAGCATGTAGGAAAGAACTTCATACTCTGCAGTACTAGCGGCAAGGGAGCCTCCCGAGATCTCTCTGAAAGCTGGTGATATAACCACCTAATTCTGGACTTCTGATCTGTGAATGATCAGAGGCCGGGTTCAGATTTCACCTGTAGAGCCTCAAAGCTTCATAAAGCTGGAGGCAGATCAGTGAAAACTTGGCTGTGTGAGGATGAGGGTTAATTTGCCAGCCAAGGTATGAAAAGAATCTTGAGGCTCAGACCAAAGTCTCATAGCGCCCTCTGCTGGTTCACCAACAATCCTAGGTTACATCTTAATACATTTACATGCTGTATAATTCAAAAGCCAATGGGAAAATAATATGATATTTCCTATTTGTTTTTTAATATTCAGTCTAGTACAGTGAATGGCAGACTGGCTGCCTAAACCTAAATGAAGAGAAATATGCAGTACATAATTTCTAGGGTGTTTCTTGAGTTGCATCAAGAGTAACAGTAATTATAAGAGATAATTTGAAAGGGTTTTTTTTGAGGGAGACCAGGCAGCTCAGGGGATAGTAGAAGTCTTGATTTTGTCTTTAATTATTGATACAGTAATACTAAGAACTGGAGTAATCCCTAAGGACTACAAACAGTTCTGGTTTTCTTGGTAACTAAACTATACAAATTAAATTGGTTCTTTGACCAATTGTTAGCAAATGTAGTTGAGCATTCATCTTTTATACCCATAAGTAAATCATTTTTATTTGCCTGTGCTTCCTATCTGACTTTCCTGCTCAGCAATTCATATTTAAGGTGTACAAAATTCTCTCCAAAACAATCTAATCATTCGATTTACTAAAGTCTGTATTTTGCTCTATTGGAACATGTCATAGAAACAGAGAGAAAAATATATAAAAATAGGAGAAAAATATCTAAATAATAATTTTAGATTTTTCAATTTAAATACTCCATACAACAATGAAAAATCTTATAACAAAAATAAAAATATCATAATAAATATTTAAATAAGGTGCTTAGTGTGCTATACTTGCCAGGCAACAGCAGTATAGAAAAGCCATCAAAGCACCAACCCTTCCTACCTGCCACAGTATGTAAAAGTTTCAATATGACTCTAACAAAACATCTCAGTATAGCAGCACAGCAGGTTATTGAAAAGATAAAAACTTATCTCGTAGCAGGCTGCTAGTTGACAGAAAATAATCACACTGCTTGGGCAAGGCTGCCGGTGGTAACAAAAAATGATGTTGTGCCTGGAAAAGCTTCCCCAAGTGAAAAACAGTCAGTGAGGTAAAAGTGCAGAATTGTTCCTAATCCTCTACATGCTGCATGTTTCACACATGTTGCTTTATCAGGAGGAGAGAGCTTCCCGGAGAGAAAACCCATGGGTTACACTACAGAGACGCTCCCAACCATCCAGTTAGATTACCCAGATCCTTTTCTTGGACCCTAGAATCCAGTAACTGTGATTCAGGTTATTCTTCCCAATGTGCATCACTTTGCATCTGTCCACATTAAATTTCATCTGCCATTTGGACGTCCAGGCTTCCAATTTCCTAAGGTCTGCCTGCAATTTTTCACAATCCGCATGCGTTTTATCAACTTTGAACAGTTTAGTGTCATCTGCAAATTTAATCGCCTCACTCATCATTCCAATTGCCAGATCATTTATAAATAAGTTAAATAGCATCGGTCCCAGTACAGACCCCTGCGGCACTCCACTGTTTACTCTCCTCCATTGAGAAAAATGATCATTTAACCCTACCCTCTGTTTTCTATCCGATAATCAATTCCTAATCCACATCTGAACTTTGCCACCTATCCCATGACACTTTAATTTTCTCAGGAGCCTCTCGTGAGGAACTTTATCAAAAGCTTTCTGAAAATCTAGATACACTATATCAACCGGCTCACCTTTATCCACATGTTTATTCACACCTTCAAAGAAGTCAAGCAAATTGGTGAGGCAAGATCTCCCTTGTCTGAACCCATGCTAACTCCGTCTCATTAAATCATGTTTCTCTGTGTTCCACAATTTTATTTTTTATAATCGTTTCTACCATTTTGCCTGGCACTGAAGTGAAGCTTACCGGTCTGTAATTTCCCGGATCTCCCCTGGAGCCCTTTTTAAAAATCAGCGTAACATTGGCCACCCTCCAATCTTCAGGTACTACAGATGATTTTAGCGACAGGTTACAGATCACTAACAGCAGGTCAGCAATTTCATGTTTGAGTTCTTTTAGTATCCTGGGATGTATACTATCCGGTCCTGGTGATTCATCACTTTTTAACTTGTCGATTTGGCTTAGTATATCTTCCAGATTCACCGAGATTTCTTTCAGTTCCTCCGCATCATCACCCTTGAAAACCATTTCCAATTCAGGTAGATCTCTTACATGTTCTTCCGTAAAGACCGAAGCAAATAATTAATTTAGTCTTTCCGCTATGGCCTTATCCACCCTGAGCGCCCCTTTTTATCCTTGATCATCCAACAGTCCTCACAGGGAAACAGGGGGAAACCCGCAACATCTCCACATCATCTTCTTGGTCCGGGGAGACATCTGATTGAATTTAGAAACAAACGGGATCACATCCTGTTGTGTCTGACTCGTGCGATATGTCATGTAGTCCTACTTCTGGGAACTCCTTGTAATATTTCCAGATACACTTACCTTTAACTGGTGTTGGTACCTGTTCTTCCACACAATCGGGTTTCAGAACCAACTACAGCACAGGCACTACTAGGTTCCCTCCTGGACACAGCTAGACAACACCTCAGCATAGGGGAAAAAAATGCATATTATACAGTTGGATCTCACCACAGCATTTGACCTGGTGGACCACAACATCCTACTACTAATACTAGCAACAATAGGAATCACAGACAAGGTACACACATGGTTACAAGGTTTCCTATAATCCAAAACTTACAGAGTCAAGTTGAACAAAGAAAAGTCAGAACTATGGTCCAACCCCTGCGGTGTACCCCAAGGATCTCCACTATCCCCAACTCTCTTCAATCTGTACATTGCATCCCTTGGTACCTGCCTGGACAAATTAGGCTTAACCTCCAGTAGCTATGCAGACAATATCACCATTCTCCTTCCTTTTGACCAACCAACATCCTCCATGACAGACACACTACACAGGACACTTGAAACAGTTGCAACATGGATGAATAATCACAAACTGAAACTGATCCCAGACAAGACAAAATTCATTCTCCTCAAATTATAAAACCCCAACCATAATAAATCTAGTAATAAACTCAATCACATACCCCATACAACCCACTCTAAAACTTCTAGGAATGACTATAGACAGATGCTGTACCATGCAACCACAAATCAACAAAACAATACAAAAATCATTTGCAGTCATGAGAAATTTAAGTTCAAAAATTATTCAACAGAACACAATTCAAGCTCTTGGTCCAGTCCCTAGTCCTAGGTCTTCTAAGACTACTGCAACATACTCTATTTCCCCTGCCCCACAACCATGATAACACAACTACAAACGGTTCAGCCTTATCTATTCACTGAGGAAACACGACTACGTCACAGCGGCATATCTCAATTCACATTGGCTCCCAATATAAGCAAGAGTACAATTCAAATTCTACTTCCTACTATTTAAAACCATAAACGGAGATAGCCCAGCCTACCTAAACAACCGCCTAATCCAAACTACCTCAACCAGACACAGGAGAACGCACAAACCGTTCACGCATCCCCCAATCGGAGACGTCAAACAAAAAAAAACTGTACGATGGCCTTCTAGCCACTCAAGCAGCAAAACGAGACTACCAACTCTCCAATTTACTGATAATGACTCCAGACTACAAATCGTTTAGAAAAGAAATAACCATCCTATTCAAGACATCCTTGAAGACAAACTAACTCCGCAAGACTCATCACAATTCGCTGAAGCAACTCGTTCTACTCTTCAATTCCTCTGGAAATGGCCAGATAACTTATTTTGTAATCTGCCTTGAACCGCAAGGTATTGGCGGAATAGAAATCACTAATGTAATGTAATTAATTCCACCATATTTAGTTTTTCTTAATCATTAATTCATTATTTTATCTTAAGCTTTTTGCTATTTTTGCCTCTAGATGTCTTATATGTATGTCTGTCTTGCAGGGGTGGATTGATAGTGACCTGGGCCCCTAACCTTCTATCAAAAATGATTAAACTAATTGGAAGCTAAGGAAGCGTGGCCTCCCACCTCCTGCCTTATTATCCCAATGGTCAGTCCACCCCTGCTGTCATGATTATATTGTAAGTTTCAAAGTAGAGAATGACACAGTGACAAAATTCATCACCAAAACCATCCCGTGTCATTCTTTAGTGTCTATCTCAACCTCAGTCTTTCTACAACAGTATTCTTCAAGGCAAGGGTTGAGGGTCAGTGGTTGTTCCATTCATTCACTGATTCATATGTGAACCAAGTATAGGACAGTCAAGCTATTGTAACATCACTGATGAGGTTGGCTCTTAGGCACTGGTGGAATGAGGCATTATGACATCACAATCTCAGCTCTTTAGTGTCTATCTCAACCTCAGTCCTTCTACACCAGCATTCTTCAATGCAAGTCTTGAGGGTCAGTGGTTGTGCCCATTCATTCTCTGATTCTTCCCTCTCTCCTTAAAGAATGGTTTCCCGTGGTTATCCGTAGGGATGGGATGAGTGATGAATTTTGTCACCGTGTCATTTCAAAGAACAGGGACTGTCTCTTAAGTCTTTGTAAAGCACTTCAAATGCCTTATAGCAGGGGTAGGCAATTCTGATCCTCGAGAGCCATAGGCAGGTCAGATTTTCAGGATATGCACAATAAATATACATGAGATAGATTTGCGTCTCAAGGAGGCAGTGCATGTAAATCCATGTCATACATATTCATTGTGGATATCCTGAAAACCTGACCTGCCTGTGATTCTCAAGGAGCGGAATTGCCTACCCCTGCCTTATAGCATTGTATAAGCTAGGGATTCTCAACCCAGTCTTCAGGACATACCAAGCCTGTCAGGTGTTCAGGCTACCCATGATAAATATGCATGAGAGAGATTTGCATTCAAGGGAGGCAATATATTTTTTTAATAAACCTGCTGAATACATATTCACTGTGGATGTCCTAAAAACCTAACTGTTGGATGCTTCCCAAGGACTGAGTTGAAGTCCCCAGTGTAATACAAATAATAATAATATTTTAATTCATCAGCTCTATGAATGTCATTAGGAGACTGAGAAGCCCAAGAGAAAGTAACGTCTCGATGAAGGTGAAAAGGGCTTAGAAATATCTCAGTAAATAAAGGAGATTTCTGGGTTGGCAGTTCTTTTCTAAAGTCATGTTCACTGCTGTTATCAATATCTCTGTACTGACTCTGTCTGTCTCTTTTCATTCTGTTTTCCTTTCCAACTCCAGGGGGAGAGGGGCATGCCAGGGCTACCAGGAAAACGTGGCTCTAAGGTACCCTGCAAGGAATGGATTGAACTTTGCCCATCAAATCCTCATATACCTCTCAACTGACCCTGATCTACAGGGGGAAGTCTCTCCTTTTCCTTTGATGCTTTTCGCTTCCTCTCCTTCTGTCCTTTCTCACTTCTCCCAGCTTCCTTTTTCCTGTACACTAAATTCTGGCATCCCCTTTTTGTTTTTTAAATGCTAGCGCTAGCTACTAAAGCTTACTTACTTTGGACAGGTAGGGGGTAATTTATAAAGGTTTCTGTACAGGCAAACCCTATTTTATATCTGGAAGAGGGCTGTTGTAAAATTGTCCAGCCACATACACACATAATAGTATGCATGGTGACAGGTAGCTGTGCACTTTTACACAGTCCCCTGGATTCTATTTATGATGGACAATTTTGCGCGCTGAAATTTGTGTGTGGATCAAATTAATTGAGTGGAGGTAGGATGACCAGATGTCTAGATTTCCCCGGACGGCTTTACAAAACCCGACCTTTGTCTGGGGTTTGGAAAGCTTTCCTTCACGCAGGAGGGTATCCACGGATGGGCAGATATGACATGATGACGTCGCGCGCTCACTCGCGTGCACCATGGCGTCATTGCGTCTCATCCGCGTGCTGCCCGACAAGAACATACAGCGGGGGGTGGGGCTGGGGCGGGATTGGAGGTGGGATTTGGGGTGGGGCAGGGATGGGTGGGAATGGGCGGGCCTGGGGGCCAGACGGAAAATCTGGTAACCCTAAGTGGAGGAGTAGGCCTAATGGTTAGTACAGCAGCCTGGGAACCAGGAGAACTAAAGCCCGGATGCTCAAAAGTCTGCCGTGCAAGTGAGACTGGTTGTAACCGATCTTACTTGCCAGACAGCTCAGCTTCAGATGCTCAAAAGGGTTCTAGGGGGGCTTCTACCAATTATGGTACCAGCTACCAAGAACCCTGTACAAATGCATTACAAAGAGCTCATTAGTATTAAAATGAGCCCTCCTTCTGATGCACAAAAGGGAATGCCCACCTCTTACCAGGAAAATCTTTCTGGGAAGTCTGAAGTTGCTGGTAGCTGTTAGGCACACGACACACACACACACAATATACGCACAACAGCTGCATCCATATTGCACGGCTGAAACACACACACACACACTCCCAAAAAAAGGGATTTCCCGTGATTGGGAATGCCTTCTGATCCGCTTTCTAGCATCTGCCTCCCCCGCGCCTCCAAAGCAGCCCAGCACAGGCACTGAACCCTTCCCTGTCTTAACATGAGCCCACACCACTGCAGCTACCTGCACTGAGCTCCAGGTGCCCTGGCTGTACCTGCCAGAGGTCCCAGTGCCACTGCCGCGGCTGGGAGGAATCTGCCAATCTTCTGGGCTCGTTCATGTACAGCGGCTCACTGCTGCTGGAGCCTGGCAGCTGCTGCTACTGCTAGAAGTGCAGAGGCAAGGCCACCATGGAGGGCCTCTTTCCGGGGAAGGTCTTGAGGAGGTGCAAGTAGATGTACATGGTCCCTCCTCTATTGTATTACTCCTGTTCTCTTGTGGCAGCAGGGCCACTGGGGGGGGTATGGACAATTGACAGCTAGGCTCACCAATGCGTGCAGGGAAAATTTGGGGGATAATGAGCAATGTTTAGGATAATTGCGGGTTTTTTGAAAGGGTTGACGGAGGGGAGGGTTTGATTGACAGCTGGGCTTCCAATGCCTGCAGGGAAAAGCTGGGGGGATGAGCAGATTTTTAGGGTAATCCTCCCTTTTACTGCGCTACTCAGCACAAATAGTGTACATTTAATTTGCATGCTATTTGTTCTGAACATAGCCCGACAAAACAAAACCGTGCTCAACCTGGTATTTTTTAACCGGTTGCTGGTGAATTGTGTATCCTGCTCTAAGTCCAATTCCCAGCAGCCTCTTGTTACTCTATGCAAGTCACCTAAACCTCCATTGCCCTAGGTACAAAATAAATACCTGTATATAACATGTAAACTGCTTTGATTGTAACCAAAGAAAGGCAGTATATCAAATCCCATATCTTTTCCCTCTGCATCCATGCTGAGCCTGTTCTTAATAAGCCATTAACTAGTAGTAAATTGATGGAAATGATCAATTACATTAATTAGATTTTGTGCACACATCTTCCTGTGCGCTATTCTATAACCCCCATGCACTTAAATCCTATAGTGCACAACTCAGAAGGGGTCATGATCAGGGGCATTCCAAAATTGTATGTGCCAAATTAAGGAATACTGCCATTTCTGCACCCAAATGCCATGAGTTGGGCACCGGCATGGCTTCAACTGGCATAAATATCAGCATCCAAATTTGGGCATAAGAATGGGTTCTAAGTGCTATTCCTATAAAGAGCACTTGACACAGAGCGCTTGTAATAGAATAGCGCTCTGTGCTGATTTTCTCCAGTACCCAAATTTGGGCTCCATTTATTGCCCCAGGAGAGATCTTTTCGATCTCCAGCCCGGCCCCGTGCTGCTTCCTGCGTGCCTTTGCCGTCAGTTCTCGTGGGACTCATGAGACTTGCAAGTCCCACGAGAACTTATGGCAAAGACACAGCAAAGGCATGCAGGAAGCAGCATGGGGCAGGGCTGGAGATCAATTTGAGGAGCAGCAAGTCCAGCAAGGGAGGTAAAGGGAGGGGGGAGAGATGATTTTTTTTTTAATTGTATAGGCCGCCCATGTTTTGGCCACCCCAGTTACTGGTAGATAAGCCGTGGCTAATACAATGGGGCAGCTTATCTACCAGTTTTAAAACATGTATAGGTATTTTTTGCGGCCTATACACTGGGGCATCCTATACACTGGGGTGGCCTATATGTGGGGAAATATGATAGACGCGGCCGCTAAGCTTATTGCGGCAAGGGATCTTAGGTTGGCCCCTATGCCTAAGGATGCAGAACCTTAGGTTGGCCCTTGTGTCTAAGGCCCCGCCCGTGGGGACTTAGTGCCTGGGCCAATCAGGCCTTAGGCCCCTCCCTGGTGCATCCCACAATGCACTGGGAAGGGGCAGGCTCACCTCATTTTGACGGAGGTGGGCCTGCCGGCCGGACAGTTGGAAGACCCGGCCGGCCATCATTAAACATTAGCAGGGGGGGAACGGGGAGGGGGGAGCGTCGCGATTTCTAAAGTGGGTGGTTTCCAGCAGGAGGGATTAGGCACCCTCTTGCTGGTTTCGTTTGGGGGGGTTCCAGCAGGAGGGATTGAGCACCCTCCTGTCAGTTTCATTCAGGGGGTGGGAGGTTACTGGCAGAAGGGATTGAGCATCCCTCCTGCTGCATTCGTTCAGGGTGTGGGGGGACTGGCGGCCGCAGTCACGGCAATAAACAGCGGCCGTGTCTACAATAATTCAATTTTCTAACCGGTGTCTGTAACATGGACGTCAGTTACAGAATCGGGTTTATTTTAGGTGGCCTTAGGCCTGATTCTATATAGGACGGCCTTCAGCTTCTGAGACCGGGTGTCCTATACAGAATCCAGCCCTAAAAGTCTACATGCATACTATACATAAATATATGTACACATAAGAACAGCCATACTGGCAGAAACCCAGGCATTTGTGATATTATATAGCCCCATACATATGCATTATAGCCCCAATTTCTGCTGCATTCATGAGATGATTTCATAAAGACACATAGGTTTCCCAAGTTGTCTTTATGTAAGAGCCTCAAAAGAGGCGCTTACTTTGCCTTTCAGCCCAGGTAACCTGTTATTAAATTACCCTCTATGTTTCTTCCCTCCTTTTATGACATGGTAACCCTGATTTTCATCTTCTGTCCTTTTTTATAGCATTGTCCCTGATTTCTGTTTCTGAAAGTTGAGAGGTATGACCCTAACCTTCCTTTAACTTTTCCTTCCTATTTCTTACTCCCTCTCTTTTGAGCTCGGCTCCACACACCCCTCTGATAATGAACTTACAATGTTCCTTCTATCCTTCTATTGACCTTACACCTGTTCTATTATGAACTGTCCTTACCAACCACCCCAGATGTTCAGATTATCTGAAACTCAGTTTTGCTAAACCTTCATCCCCTTCTTACCCCATCCCAGTATGTTCTTCCCTGGTCTTGTGTTTGCTTTGAAAGTGGCATTATTACTTATACTAACCTAGACACCATTCTTCTGAGCCTGGCCAAGATTCTGAGCATTGATTTTGGAAATTTACCTCGAATGGTGCCATAAATATAGCTTCAGAAGCACCTGTCTCTGGGAACCAGTCAATAGCAGTGATATTAAAAGTCAGAGATCCACTAACTTGTTTTTCCATCAATATTTTCCCTTATCTGGACGGACTTGGGTGGAAGCTGGTGCTGCTGTTTGAGTTTTTCGTGACAGCCGATCTTGAATTTCTTTCCTTTCTTCACTGTTCATGGTTTAAGCCACCAGTTTATTGTCATTTCTTTACATCTACAGTGTGAATAAATGGTGCTTATAGTTTGATTGCTGTTCCACGCATTTAAAAACATTTTTGCTGATTTGAAATTGAGTTGGCATATAAGGAAAGCATCAACTAAATTCTTCAATTATCTCTTTCCATTCTTCTGTATTGAGCTTTATTTCATTTCATTCAGTATGGGCCAAATACTACAAACGATGCCTATGTCAGATGCTGCTACGTGCCCAAATCGCCAACACCTATCAATGCTTAACTTAAATCCGCACGAAAGTTGGTTTTTGTTGTTGTTGTTTTTTTTAATTGGTTAAATGGCATAGCAATTGACCACACCATTAAAAAACAATTTATAAACATTATTATTTATCATTGAACTTAGGTGTGGATATCCACGCAAATAGGCCATAGGGACCATGGCCTCCCCAAAAATTAGCAGTCACCAGTTGGTGCCCAGCCTCCCATCCATTTCCTGGCGTTGCACTTTAAATCTTCAGGGCAGCCACTGTTCAGCATCAGCAAGCAGGCCTGCCCCAGAACCCTTCATTCTACTTCCGGGGCAGGCCTGTTCATTGACACTGCCTGGGGAAATCCGAATGTCTGGTAACCCTATACACAACTTATCAATAGACAGCTCTCCTGGATCTCTGCAGATCACTGGGCCTAGGTTTTCAAAGCGTTTGGTCTACTGAACAGAGCCTGAGTTGCTTCCATCAGTTGAATTTGGGCAGGATAACCGTGGAAAATAGAATCCAATTGTAGATACACTGCCAGTGTCTAAAAAGCGCTCTGCTTTAAAACCCTAACTTCAATCTAGTATAGTCAATAATGAGAAAGAGAAGCAGTATCAGTATCTTAAATTTAGATGTGGTGGTGGATCTCTTCAGTTTGAAGTAGAAGCTGAAGACTTGGTGGAGCAGGGGCGGAAGTCCAGAATGGAATAAGCATAGAAACTCAACAGGACAGTATAGATTTTTGTTAATAGAATGTTGTACTAATAATACTGGCTAACTTTTGTCTAGCTAGCTTCAGTTAAATTTTTGTTTTTTAAATTTCTCAGGACTCTAAACAGGAGTATTTAAACTAGCCACATAGCAGTGCTATTCAGTCATGATCCAGTCAAAGCTAATCAGCCACAGATATAGCAGGCCTAACATAAGCAGATAAAGATATCTAGATATTCAGCTATATTCAGAACTGACCTGTCTGGATATTTTAAAAAATATCTGGTTAGAATAATTATCAGATTACTTAAACCTGATACTGTTTAACCATATATTGGCCCCTCTGTTATAAATAGGGAATATTATATGTAATGACCACAATGCCCAACTACAAAACCTTCAGGAAAGAATTGAAAACCATGTTGTTCAAGAAACTTGTCAATTAATCTAACTAAACCTTTCAGACTCCCCAGATCCTAATGCATTTTCTAACTATCAACCTTGTAATCTCCCTGGAAATGCCCAGGCCAATTCTATTGCAAACCGCCTAGAACTGAAAGGTATTGGCGGGATAGAAGACACCAATGTAATGATAAATAATGTAATGTAATGTAATGATAAATAAGATTTAACACAAGGAAATTTGTTAGTTTATTTGGCACAGTAGTTGTCAGGGCAGACTAGATGGACCATTCGGGTCTTTATCTGCCATCATCTACTATGTAAACCTCAAAATCCTGGTTTTTAATTCCCATATGCAGAGGTAATGCCAGTTAAACCAATTTTTAAACATTAAGGGCTCCTTTTACGAAGCCGCGTTAGCAGTTTAATGCGCGTAATAGCGCGCGCTAATTTGCTGGCCGCGCTAGCAACTACCGCCTCCTCTTGAACAGGCGGTAGTTTTTTTGGCTAGCGGGGGGGTTAGCACGCGCTAAAAATGTACATGCTATAAAGCCGCTAACGCGGCTTCGTAAAAGGAGCCCTAAGTTATGCGTGGAATTCAGTTAGGTGTCACTAGGCAAGAGAGGCGTACAAGTGGGCGAAGCATGGATGTGACTCCCTGTGATCTAAGCATATCACTAAGAAAACCTGGACATGTCCTCCTTTTTTGAGGACTGTCCAGGTGCCCAGATGTTTGGGTTTATTTTTTTAATAATGGAGTCTGTTCAGGTTTTAACCAGTTCTCCCGATTCCCCACCTACCCAGACGCTGTAATTTAATCTTCAGGCAGCTGGCAGCAACAAGGCAAGCCTGCTGTCACCAGCCTGCCCCGAAAGCCACCTCTCTAAGTCCCACCTACGTGAGAACAGAAAGTCGCTGCAGAGAGGAGGTACACGGGAAGGGCTGCCCGTGCTTAGAAGTTTGCACCAAAGTTCCATTCCAACAGATTGATAGTCATCACTCACTTGCATGCCTAGCTCAGCCCTGTTTATTGACAGAAAGTTTGTCAAATCCTTTTTGATAACATTTTAATTTTTCTGCTGGTTTGATTAGAAAATGTATGTTGATTGTAGTGTGAGATTTTTTAAGGTGTATTTATTTATTGATGCGATTGCTTTAGCTTGTAATGCAGATTGATTCACTGCCTGTTACAAAAAAGTACAGATTATTATTTGATTTCAATGCAATTTGTAATTGATGTTGTTAACCACTTTGGGTCTTATCTTTTGGGATAAAAGTGGTGTATAAGTATGAAAGGTAATGCCATATGTACAGGGGGCGAGTCTTTTTCAAATGAAGGAAAACTCCAGGAGGAGAGGGCATAGGATGAAGTCAAGAGGTGATAGGCTCAGGAGTAATCTAAGGAAATACTTCTTTACAGAAAGGGTGGTAGATGCATGGTATGGTCTCACGGTAGAGGTGGTGAAGACAAAGACTGTGTCTAAATTCAAGAAAGTATTGGTCAGGCATGAGGGATCTCTTAAGGAGAGGAGGAGATAATGGATGATGCTGATGGGCAGACTAGACGGAACATTTGGTCTTTATCTGCCGTCATGTTTCTATATTTTTGTATACCGCTCATCAGCAGAGGTTATCTGAGTGATTGAAAGAAAAAATATACTGTATGATGAAAGGGGTCTAACAATGTAGAAGGAAACAGCAAGATTCCTCGACTGAATAGTAGCAGTTAAACTAACTTAAAATAAAGAATAAATTTAAACTTACTTAAATAAGACACACAGTAGAAAGGGATGAATACATAGGACAAGAGAGGACATGTGGAGAGGACCATAGCAGGGCTTGCCAACAACAGGATCTGTTTCTTTTTTTCTCTATCCTATGCTATTTGTAACTTCTTTCTGATATCTATTCTTTCTATCAAATTGTACTGAACCCCACTTGGATGGTTTGCCTTAGAGCGGTATATGAAATTAAATAAACCTTAAAACAAGAAGAGCTGGTGTAGTGAAATTATACAGGCAGACCAGTCCTCCCAATTGCACACAATTTGCATGAAATGAAAGCTATAACCTTTCTTGAGTGGACTGTCTTTCAAGAGTTACAAGTAATAATACCCTGTATTGATTCAAACTGTTGCTATTAACTTCAGTCATTATGAGTGTCTTTGAGCACCTTCTTCTATGAGAGTCACAATTATGCCATTCATGCTGGTATCCCCCTGAGCTGGGTACTGTATATGGTGCCATTGATGATATTAAAGCCAATAGGAACCAACCAGAACTAATGTGTATGAGGCAGATTTGGCTCCTTGATGTCATGTCCACTTCCTAGAACATACAAGAATTTCGAGAGACCAGTTTCAATAATTATTGTCAATATTCAAAACAATTTAAGCACGTAGAAATGGCGGCTGGCTGGTTAAATCTCTTGTTTGGGACCATTTGCTAATTTTCAGCAGCACTTAAGCGGTTATCACTGCTAGAAATTAGTGGTTAGCACCTAAGTGAAAGCTAGCTATTTGGGGGGGCATTCTGAGGGCGGAGCATTCCAGGGGTGGAATCGGTACTTAGCCAGTTAATGTCAGTAGAAACATAGAAACATAGAAAGATGACGGCAGAAAAGGGCTACAGCCCACCAAGTCTGCCCACTCTACTGACCCACCCCATTAAGTCTGAGTGCTAATGACCCAGCTCCTTAACTCGACCCTCGCAGGGATCCCACGTGGATGTCCCATTTATTCTTAAAGTCGAGCACGCTGGTGGCTCTGATCACCTGCTCCGGAAGTTTGTTCCACTGATCCACCACCCTTTCTGTGAAGAAATACTTCCTGGTGTCACCACTAAATTTCCCTCCTCTGAGTTTGAGCGGGTGCCCCCTTGTGACCGAGGGTCCCTTGGGAAAGAATATGTCATTTTCCACCTCGACACGACCTGTGACGTACTTAAATGTCTCTATCATGTCACCCCTTTCCCTGCGCTCTTCGAGAGTATAGAGCTGCAATTTGCCCAGTCTTTCTTCGTATGAGAGACCCTTGAGTCCGGAGACCATCCTAGTGGCCATCCGCTGGACTGACTCAGCTCGAAGCACATCTTTACGGTAATGTGGCCTCCAGAATTGCACACAGTATTCCAGATGAGGTCTCACCATGGTTCTGTAAAGTGGCATTATGACTTCAGGTTTGCGGCTAACGAAGCTTCTATTGATACATCCCATCATTTGCCTTGCCTTGGATGAGGCCTTCTCTACCTGTTTGGCAGCCTTCATGTCTGCACTGATGATTACTCGGAACTTAAACAGCTAGGATAACAGCTTAAACAGGACTCATAAAACACAGCCCTATCTTTATGCAGCAACTCACGGTCGCTTAAGTTTTAGATGTTGACTTAACCAGCCATGTTTTATTCGGCACCACATAAACAGATATTCATTACCGATGCCCAGACATGGCCCTATATTGAATAATGCTGGTGGCAATCGGCCAAATACTCACCACTGCCAGCTGAATATTTACCCTGATGTAAATATAGATTTAGTTGATAAAGAGTAGCCAGTACTTCTTGGATATCAAATCATGTAAAAATGGCTTTCTTGCAAGAAACAATCTCCATATGGTTCTGCCTTCCTCACTAGTGATTCTCAACCCATGTAAAACTTCCACATTTCTGTTTAACCATGACTTTGTTATAACACTGAAAAAGCCCTGGTTTAAGTGGAATTTGGAAAGTTGCCTCTTCTCTTTCTCATACATTATTTTTCTCCCATTTTCTACTCTTTCAGGGTGAACCAGGGGCTCCAGGAATAAAGGTACAGCATCTGTACTTCCAGAGTTATCTTTCTTTTTCTTTTCTGAAACCCTAGAGAAAATATCTGAAATAATAATAAACGTAGTTTAAAAATCCAAGAGCTTGGTAGAGATGATAACCTCTTTAAAGCTGATGAATATTTAAAGACGCAAGTATTTGATGTTCATAAGCTCCCTTCCTCAAGCAATGGTTTTCTTCCACCTAATTCTCTTTCTAAGGTGTACTCTCTGCTTCACTGAATAATGATGAAGTAGGGCTGTTATAAACACTGTCATCTATCAGCAAGAGGGTAAAAGCTTCAGGTCAGAAAGAATTAAACTGACAAGGACAGCAATGAGGAGAGCAAGTGGAAGGGATACAGTTTAAAATGGATAAGAATATTACAAACCCATATTGGAAAACAAGAGAAAACTCCTGTACTGTACAGCAGGGATTCACAACCCATTCCTCAGGATACACCTTGCCAGTGAGGTTTTCAGGATATCCACCATGAATATGCATGAAATAGATTTGCATAGAATGGAGGTACTGCTTGCAAATTTAACTCATGCATATTCATGGTGGATATCCTGAAAACCTCACTGGCTTGGTGTAGGGTTGCCAAATTTCCTCTTTATAAAATAGAGGACACCTGATCATACCCTGCTCTGACCCCATTCCTGCCCCATTCCACCCTCCAGCCCTGCCCCCACACAAAACTCACGTCTGCTTCCCTGAGTTCGGGGCTATGTCTGGAGGTCATCTGCATATTTGCGGATGTCAACACAATGATGTCACGCACATGTGCGCATGCACGTGATGTCATCATATCAATGTTGCACATGCGCAGACGCCCTCCAGGCATGGCCCTGAGCTAGAGGACATCCAAAATCTGGACAAAAGAGAACATGTCCAGGCTTTCCTGGATGTCTGGTAACCCTAGTTAGGTATGTCCCAAGGGTTGAGAATCCCTAGTATACAGTAATATCCCTATTCCAGCTTTCCCTTCCCTGTACCAGCTTTCCTAAGTTTATTATACTAAGGACATTCATGGATCAATATTCAAATCAAGTATCCATATGCAAGCAACCAGGATAAGTAGTTTAGAATATTGGGCCAAGTATTATACCAATTAGCTTTGCAAGTTTCTCCCAGTAATAACCTTCTAAACTATCAGATTCATTCCTACAGCACCACCTAGTGCCAATCTTCAGAATAGCACAGTGTCTGCTTACAAGTTAATTCTATCATGACACACCTGTCTCTAGCCCCCCTCCCCATGAGCAATGAGCAGTGGCCAATACATGTACATCACCAGTAATAGAAACATATAGGCACCACTTGCTGCAGTAATGCTAGTTGCCGGCCCTCTCAAAGGCTGCACAAGAAGAAGCAGCAGCTAGACTTCCCTCCCCTGAATATCCACCTTTGAAACTCCACTACAGCAGATAGTTTAGTTTATGGTTTCATTACTTATATTCCACCTTTATCCAAAGTGGATTACAACTTCACATACATATTTAAAAACAAACTTAATAACAATCATGCATCACATTCAGCAATTTATCTATCTAAAGGCTGACTGCAAAAACTCTTCTCTAAAACTTTCAACATGTGATAAAGGATGCTGGTAACCAATACAAGTCAAACAGTTCCGTGCATATTTAATCTGACAAAACAGGTAACTCTGTATTATAATACCATTACAGATGCTCATGTAGACCGCTCTGAATTGACTCCCCAATCATTAGTAGTGGTATAGGAGCTTTCAATAAACAGGTGACATTTAAGCAATTTCTTAAACTTACTCAAATTTTTCAATTTTGGTAGGTACACTGGGAGCTTCTTCCACTGTATTGGCCCAGCACATGAAAATATACTTTTACTTAAAGTGTCAAGATGTGTCTCCCAGTTACCCTCGCAGTTTATGGAATACTATAAACTATGCACATTATTTGGCACATCTAGGTATGCCAAGTTACACCAGCCATTAACATGGCATAAGAGGGCATGCCTACAGATGGGCATGCTAATGCTGACCTTGCACTAGTATTCTATAATGAAATCTTGGCATCCTTGTACTATACTAAATTGTATCTCTTTAAATTGTTAAGTCGCCTTGAACCTATTTAGGAATAGTGCGACTCATAAATCCCAGATTAGATTAGATATAGAATATATAAGATATATATATAATTGGCACTAAGGTTAATTAGCTAACTTCCATTGTGCTTTTTGACGCTTTGTTTCAAGATTTTACTGGTACACCCATGTTTCATCACCAGTGATAACACGGCCCAAAACATTGTCTTGCCTCTCCGGAAGATCTTGGCAAACTTTGACTCTCCTTCAGGACCAGTTAAGATTTTCCTATTTCTCTATCGATGTGTACTCGCTCTGCTATGCTTCTCACAGTCAGCCGACAATTTTAATGCACAATTCGACAAATTTTTGCAGTGTTTTCATCAGTTCTGCTCATTACTCGCCATCCTGATCTTTCTTCATCAATAACGTTTTCTTTCTGCTCCGAAAAACGTTTAAACCATTTGTACACTGCCATTTTCTTTACGGTATTATCCCTATAAACTTAGGCTAATATGTCCCTGATTTCACTTCCACTTTTGCCAAGTTTAACAAGAAATTTAATTTTCATTGCTGTAATTCAAGCTCCAACATTCTTGCGACAGCACACAAAAACACACAACAACAATATAAATGCCATTCAGCAAAACACCACCATACGTCGACATGAACACAGCTGTGAGACACTGATATACCAAGGTTATAAAACCTTACCAAGTTGTTTGTATAGTGCTGCCAACATAAGCGTACAGTGGCAAGTTTGCAAACTTTATTGTCAGGCCTCATATATGTAAAATTGTGCTTGGCGGCACCTAAATCAAGTTAGGTGTCAGTAGGCATCAATGTTAGGCACCGGTATATTAGGCCAGGATTTTCTTGGCCTAAATTATCGGTGCCTAATGCAATCCATGCTCGAACTCCACCCCTAACCATGCCTACTTTTCGGTAGGTGCCGTGATGTAGATGCATACATGATACCTAGCGGAAAATTAATTTTTTAAGATTGTTTTTTTAATTGGTTTGTAATGGTGCTTTCAATTATCAGTGCCAATTAACCAATTAAATAATTTATGGTAGGCGCCTAACTTGGCAGATGTCCCAATCTAGGTGCCTACTGGTAGGTGCCATTTATAGAATTAGGGCCTTACCGCCTACAAAATATGCTTCAGTAAATGTTCCCATGGTAATTCTTAATGGCCACATGATGATGGCAACATTAATACAAAATAAATCACCCATTCAGGGCAGGATTAACCAATAGGCCAAGTAGGCACGTGCCTAGGGCCCGAAATGGTCAGGGGGGCCCGATGAAGGAGGGCATCAACATTGGTTTTTCCAAACGGCGATGGGCATCGATTGGCAATTTCCCCCCCCCCCCCCATTGACGGAAAGTAAGACAAGCAAGCAACGTGGGTAAGAAAGGCAACGGGAACTGTAATTGTGCAAGCGAGTGCTCCTTGCCCAAAGCTTCCCTCTGACGTAGCTTCCTGTTTCCACCTGGGTGCAAGGTGAGGTGGGGCAAATATTAAGAAGGACATAAAACAATCCAGCTGTACAATCATAACAAAGAGTAGTAAGAATGAGACAGAAAATACAACCAGATGTCTCATGCCAAATATAAATGGCAAGCCAGTACATACGTTTGCAGACTCAGTCAAAAAATACACAAGGGCCGAAAAACTCAATAATTCTTATCTGTTGAGTGACTACAAGTGGATAATACAATTTTTGAAGAGAAATCACTCTAAAAAGTCCAATCGAATGACCGAAGTTTAATTTATATCTTCTCCTAATCGAACTCTGCTCAGAGACATGAAGGCAGTTACCACCGCCTCACCACCCAATCATTGCAGTGTTCAATACGGGTCAGAACTAATACTGATAATTGTTATTGTTATATGTGCTAATGCTTAAACTCACAAAAGCTTCAGAATATATTTCAAGTTTAAGAGACTTAGCTTTCAAATATCTCTGGTTCTGACGTGCCACGTTTCGATTACTGCTTCAGGGAACCGGCATTTAAATTCAACTTTTTTCAAAGGGTGTAGTCTCATAAATTTTGCATAAAGTCACTTGTTCGCAAACAGATTACTGCCTCTCCATACTCCAATGGCCGTTGGAGTATGGAGAGGCAGTAATCTGTTTGAACAGCTAAGTCTCTTAAACTTGAAATATATTCTGAAGCTTTTGTGAGTTTAAACATTAGCATATATAACAATAACAATTATCAATATTAGTTCTGACCCGTATTGAACACTGCAATGATTGGGTGGTGAGGCGGTGGTAACTGCCTTCATGTCTCTGAGCAGAGTTCGATTAGGAGAAGATATAAATTAAACTTCGGTCATTTGATTGGACTTCTTAGAGTGACTTCTCTTCAAAAATAGTACATACGTTTGGGCAGAGAATATGCATACTAAGCATGAAAGAAAAATCCAAATGAGCATCACTATGGGCTTCTTTTACAAAGCTGTGCTAGCAGGCTTAGCGCGCACTAGACTAACACCTGCATTGAGCAGGCGTTAGTTCTAGCCACGTAGCATGGGTTTAGCGTGCGTTAAAATTCTGCTTGCGCTAAAAATGCTATCGCAGCTTAGTAAAAGGAGCCCTAAGTATCTTAAGTTAAACTCGAGATGTAGTACCATATATGACTCAAACAATATACTCTGAAACAGTTTCCCCCTCTTTTACTAAGGTGCACTAGCGTGATTAGCGCGTGCTAACCCCTGCGTTACGCATAAAAACTAACGCCAGCTCAATGGTGGCATTAGCGTTTAGAAACATAGAACATAGAAAGATGACGGCAGAAAAGGGCTATAGCCCATCAAGTCTGCCCACTCTACTGTCCCACCCCATTAAGTCAGAGTGCTGCTCGACCCACGTAGAGATCCCACGTGGATATCCCATTTATTCTTAAAGTCAAGCACGCTAGTGGCCTTGATCACCTGCACCAGTAGTTTGTTCCAGTGATCCACCACCCTTTCTGTAAAGAAATACTTCCTGGTGTCACCACCAAATCTCCCTCCTCTGAGTTTGAGCGGGTGCCCCCTTGTAACTGAAGGTCCCTTAGGAAAGAATATGTCGTTTTCCACCTCGACACGACCTGTGACGTACTTAAATGTCTCAATCATGTCGCCCCTCTCCCTGTGCTCCTCTAGAGAGTAGAGCTGTAACTTGCCCAGTCTTTCCTTGTATGAGAGACCCTTGAGTCAGGAGACCATCCTAGTGGCTATTCACTGGACTGACTCAGCTCGAAGTACATCTTTACGGTAATGTGGCCTCCAGAACTGCACACAGTACTCCAGATGAGGTCTCACCATGGTTCTGTACAGTGGCATTATGACTTCAGGTTTACGGCTGACAAAGCTTCTATTGATACATCCCATCATCCGCCTTGCCTTGGATGAGACCTTCTCTACTTGTTTGGCAGCCTTCATGTCTGCACTGATGATTACTCCCAAGTCCCGTTCTTCTGAGGTTGTAGCTAGTGTTTCTCCATTCAAGGTTTATGTTCTGCATGGATTTCTGCTGCCAAGATGCATCACCTTACACTTCTTTGCGTTGAAGCCCAGCTGCCATGTTGAGGACCAGTTTTCCAACTTGATCAGATCCTGCGCCATACCATCCGTGAGATCGCTTTCACCTACTATATTACACAGTTTGGCGGCGGCGGCAAACAGCGCTACTTTTCAATGAAGCCCTCGGGTCAAGTCCCTTATGAATATGTTAAAAAGGGATGGTCCCAGGACTGAGCCCTGCGGCACTCCGCTAGTCACCTCCGATGTCTTAGAGAGGGTGCCATTGACCACCACCCTCTGAAGTCTTCCACTCAGCCAATCATTGACCCATGCCATTAGTTTCTCACCTAATCCCATCAATTTCATCTTGTTTAATAGTCTACGGTGTGGGACACTGTCAAACGCTTTACTGAAATCCAAGTACACTATGTCCAGAGACTCTCCCGAGTCTAGCTTTCCTGTCACCCAGTCAAAGAAGCTGATAAGATTGGATTGGCATGACCTGCCCCTAGTGAATCCATGTTAACAGGGATCCCTCAGATTCCCCTCATCCAATATCGTGTCTAATTTCCCTTTAAGTAGAGTTTCCATGAGTTTACACACTATTGATGTGAGACTTACTGGTCTGTAATTCGCAGCCTCCGCTCTGCAACCCTTTTTGTGCAGAGGAACAACATTGGCAGTTTTCCAGTCCAGGGGGACTCTCCCCGTACTTAGTAAAAGGAGCCCTTTATGTCAAAGGTCTAAAGCACAATAGGATTGAACACGTCGCCATATTCTAAGGAATGAACTAGTAGAATGATGCTTTTCCGCAATAATACTTTCAAATTTAGTGGTTATGCATACTATGTTCCACCATACCATGAATTCCACTTTAGATAAGTCTTTCCAGCAATGCAGGATGTTTTTAATAGCTAAAAAGAATAAAATGGTGAAAATTTAAAAAAAAGAAAATTAAAGACTGTGTCTACATGAACTTTGCATGCAAGACCAGTGCTATTGGTCTTTGAGAAAAATGTACATAGTTCATGTATTTAAATATTTACATACAGCTAGTCACTGAAATCCTTAAGAGCATAAGAATGGTCTGACCCAGTAAGGCTAATTTCGATCAAGCCCAGTAGCCCGTTCTCATGGTGGCCAATCCAGGTCACTAGTACCTGGCCAAAACCCAAGGTGTGGCAATATTCCATGCTACCAATACAGGGCAAGCAGTGGCTTCCCCCCTGTCTGTCTCAATAACAGACTTATGGACTTTTCCTCCAGGAACTTGTCCAAACCTTTCTTAAAACCAGCTACGCTATCCGCTCTTACCACATCTTCTGGCAACGCATTCCAGAGCTTAACTATTTTCTGAGTAAAAAAAAATTTCCTCCTATTGGTTTTAAAAGTATTTCTGTGTAACTTCATTGAGTGTCCCCTAGTCTTAAGTAAATATTGTGTTTTGATTTCCCTAATAAAAGCCCTCTTTTACTAAGCTGTGGTAGAAGTTTCTACCACAGCCCAGGACACTAAATGCTGACGCTGCTCCAGTGCTCATAAGAATTCTATGAGCGTAGGAACAGCGTCGTAGCATTTAACACTCCAGGCCGCAGTAGAAACCTCTACCACATCTTAGTAAAAGGAGGGAGGGGAAGTGAGAGTTACAAGGAACCTGTCCTTGTGCTCATGCACAGTTTTGCCCATCTATTTTTCTTTAAATACAGGGAGATAAAGGAGAATCTGGCAATGCACTTGGTGGATTTAAAGGGGATCCTGGCCCTCCAGGGCTCCCTGGGCCCCCAGGACCAAAGGTATGTATTGTATATCCTATAAGAGACCATGGCCGCCGATCAAGTGTCAATCATGCGACGGCGCCATATAGCGAATCATGTCTCTGAGAAAGATAGGCGCTGGAAATGTAAGCCAGGGTTTTCCAGGCCTGCATTTCCGGTGCCTATCTTTGCCTGAATCACACCTACATAGGCACTAGAGAATGACATTTTTCCATCCCCATGAGTTCTTTCCCTGTCCCTGCCCTGTTTCTGCAAGCTCTGACATCATCTGCACAAGCCTCAAACACTTTAGCATCATAAGTGTTCGAGTCTTGTGCAGTTGAGGCAGAGCTTACAGGAATGGGGAAGGGACAATGACAAAACCCGCGGGGACAGGATGGGGAATTTGAGTTCCTGCGGGGTCAAGGACAAATTTGTCCCCATGTCATTCTCTAATAGGCACGCACTTTACAGCGCCTAATGCCACTTCCCGCATTAGCCATGATCATAGTGGCATTAAGTGCCGTAAAGCACCTTCATAGGTGTGATTCTGGCCATTATTTAGGCACCAGTAGGTAATTTAACTATGCTGGGGGGGGGTTCCATTTTAAACTGAGGTTGTCAATTGCCTAAGTTTAGGCACCATTTCTAGAATCTCCTCATAACTGGTTAAGTGCTTAGCAGTTAAAGATAGGCATTTTAGCACTGAATATCGCGTCTAAACCAGTTATGTCATGCAATATAACAGGTTAGCGGCTAGCTGCTAACTGTGAATATGTAGCTATACTGGCTAATAGATACATTTTGGCTGGACAATCTAATTTGTGGCAGGTCTCGGTGGTTCCTGGATCTTAACCAGGCTCCACCTGATATTCAGACTGGTGCCCAGTTAACTTCACTTCATAAAGTTAGGACAGCTTTTTTTGCACTCCTAACTTTGTGGCAACTTAGCAGATTAATGAGCAGAAGATGGCCGCCAACTGTCCAAATTCATGTTATTTATTGGGATCTATTAACCACATTTTCATGAAGAGATTCACCCAAAACAGTTTGCCATAGGTTGAAAGATACTCTTAAGTATTTTCCCTATCTGTCCTGTTTAGGCTCACAATCTGACTGTGGTACCTGGGGCAATGGCAGATAAAGTGAATTGCCCAGAGTCACAAGGAGCAGGCTTTGATCAAGCTTGCAACCTCAGGGTGCTAAGGCAGCAGCTCTAAACACTAGGCCTCTTCCCTTCCGCTCATGCCCACCTCTACCCTAGCCAGTTAGGAGATGGCCGCTTAGAGGGAACATTCGGCAGGACCATCTGGTTAAATGCCACTGGATAGCCCGGGGCATCCTCTCCTGGTTGTTAAAATGACTGAAAGCTCACTTTTTCAAAATTGCCTTCAACGCATAACCCTCTCCCTCTGCTCATCACCTTAGCCAGCAGTTTAACCATCCCCTAACTGTAACCCCTGTCCTGGCATCCTATTTGCCTGTCTTGATTGATTCGATTGTGAGCTCATGTGAGCAGGGACTGTCTCCTTTGTGACTGTACAGCGCTGTGTATGTCTGGTAGTACTCCAGAAATAATAGTAGTAGTATTAAAATATTGGGCCTGTTATTGATAATAACATGTCCTACATTATCAGGTGTTATGTTTTTAATTTCTAAGCCTTTGGGTAGGGCTCAGATCATAGTGATGTGAATTAGCCAACATTGGCTACGACACATTATTTGTGAATTAGGATAGTAATCATAATATAATAATCTTTTTATCTATAGGGGGAAACTGGCGATATTGGCCAGACTGGAATTCCAGGACTGCAGGGAGAAAAGGTATTTAGAAGACTAGTGAGAGGGGTAAATGGCGGATTCATATGTGTGCTAGGGTTGTCAAATGGCTCCAGATTCACCTGACAGGGTTGCTCTATCCTAAGGTTATTACATCACTTGCAGGAGTGTGTAGTTGTGCTTATTTTAGGGAATCCATTTGAAAGCCTCTATGTGTTCCTTCCATGGTTCATCACCATATTCAAGAACACTTATGTGTATTCTACTCTGTTAAATAATGGGGTTCCTCAGGGACCACTGCTTTTCGTAACATATTTATCAGTGATTTAGAGATGGAAATAACTAGTGAGATAATTAAACCCCCCTCTATTATGAAACCACATTAGGGTTTTTTATCGCAGGCCATGGCGGTAAAAGCTCCGACACTCATAGTATTCCTATAAGCATTGGAGTGTCAGCCTGCGATAAAAACCCTAACATGGCTTCATAAAAGGGGGGAGGGGAAGGGGTAAATTTGCTGATGACAGAGTTGTTTAAGAATCGCAAGAGGATTGTGAAAAACTGCAAGAGGACCTTGCAAGACTGGAAGTCTGGGCATCAAAATGGCAGATGATGTGAACAAGTGCAAAGTGATGCATGTGGGAAAGAGAAACCCGAACTATAGCTTTGTGATTCAGGGTCCCACATCAGGAGTCAACACCTAGGAAAAGGATCTAGTTAAAATTGTTGAGGATATGATGAAACCCTCTGCTCAGTTTGTAGCAGTGACTAAGAAAGCAAATAGGAATTATCAGGAAAGGAATGGAAAACATAGAAAACTAGCTGAGAGAGGGCATTATAAAATTCTCATCTTTAACAGAACATTTTTCTATAACAGTTTAGAACAGTCTAGAACAGTTTTCTATAACAGAACATTTGTGTACCAAATCTAGCATATGTATTCAGTTACACATCCAACTCATAGAACATAAGAATTGCCAGACTGGGACAGTATCATGTTTCCAACAGTGGTCAACCCAGGTCCCAAGTTCCTAGCTAGATCCCAAGTAGTAAAACAGATTTTATGCTGCTTATCGTAGGAATAAGCAGTGGATTTCCCCATGCCATCTCAATAATGGCCTTTGGACTTCTCTTTTAGGAAATTTTCCAAGCCTTTTTTAAACACCACTAAACTAACTGATTTTACCATATTCTCCGGCAACAAACTCAATTCTGGAAGAGATCAAACTGGCTATGTCACTCGAAGCCCAAGTGATGAAGTTATGACTGTCATATTTTGGTCACACCATCAGAAGAGAGAGACCATTGGAGAAGGACATCGTGTTTGGGAAGATCAAAAGAACCAGGAAAGAGATTAGCCTGCAATCAGATGGCTGGACACGTTGAAAATAACCATGGGGGTGACGCTGGAGGACCTTTCTGAACTAGCACAAAACCAATTTCTTTTTCGATCCACAATTCATCAAGTCGCTAGGACTCGAGCACGAGTTGATGGCACCTAACAAAACCAACAACTTTGCAGCTTCATCGCATGGGTGCAAACACTTATGCCCTGTCTTTGGTTGGTATAAATGGTTGCGCCTAAATGTGGCAATTGTGCCCCTAAAGGTAGAACTTCTATAATACATTTATTATTTTATTTATTTTAAAAATTTATTCACCGCTTACAACCTAAGCAGCTTACAGTAGAAAATATACATATTTATGGTATACTCAAACATCTTACAACATATACATCTTATCCTATATTTCCATATGATATATGTATCCTATCCTATTCTTCCATAGATAATGGCTAAAACTAGCGTAATACTTCCACATATACTCACTAAAACTAGCAAATGCTAATAAAACTGTTCACCCTTAATGAACCGTAAAATATGTTTTACAGAGCTAACAAAAAGTTTTCACAAATGCACATACTCTTCCCAGGTGAATGTTCCCTTTGCAGTTTCATACAACACATAGGTGCCTAGTTATAGAATAGTGCCTAAGTGCACTTTCACGCCTAACAGCCATTTCGCTCCTATTTTGGCTTTTAACCACCCTTATCTGCTGTTTTTGTGCCTATAATTAGGTGCCTAATTGTCAACTAACTTATGGCGCATTATGTAGAATTATCACCATTATGTCTAGAGATGGTAGAGAGGAATGTCAATTGCAGGCTTAGCAAGGCTTCATCAAAATTTCAGCAGATGTGTCAAATATAGGCAATTACAAGAGTCAACACTATTAGGAAAACTAAACTCTATAAAGCTATTGTCCTGCCAGCTGTGATCTTTGGCTGTGAAACATGGAAAACTACTACAAAGGTTGCACAAAACCCCAATACACCCAGGTAGACTTTCTAAGCAATCTTTAGCAAGAATATAATTATTTCAGAGGATGGGATGGGAGAAAGCAATACTACCAAATCTTTTCCAGAGAAGAGAAAATGGCAAAACTAAAGGGTATAATTTGAGGTTGCGGGAAGGAAGACTCGGGAGCAATGTTAGGAAATTCTTTTTCACGGAGAGGGTGGTAGATGCCTGGAATGCCCTTCCGAGGGAAGTGGTGGAGAGCAAAATGGTGATGGAATTCAAAAAAAGTATGGGATAAACAAAGGATCTCTAATTAGAAAATGAAGAATGTAAATTAAAGAGCTAAGGCCAGTACTGGACGGATTATCACGGTCTGTGTCCCATATGTGGTGATTTGGTATAGAATTGGTTGGGGAGGGCATCAATGGTAACTCACTAACTTGGAACATGAAGATGTTACTAGCCAGACTTTATGGTAGATATCCTGCAAACAGGATGGTTGGATAGCCTGGAGTGAGCTTGGGTGGCACCTTCAGCATTTGGAACCTAAGACAATCCCAGGTGGACTTTATAGTTTATAAACCTGAAATATCAAAGAAGAGACAAAGTTAATTTAATCGTGTATTTATAATGGGTATAACTAATTGGCAGACTGGATGGACCGTTCAGGTCTTTATCTGCCATCATTTACTATGTTACTTCTTGAACAATTACACTGGCTTCCAGGATGTTTAAATTACTGACTTATATCCCCTTTTACAAAGACTTACTAGCGGCAACTGCTGCGGTAACTGCCCCAAAACCCAAAGAGATTTAAAGGGCTTCAAGGCTTTTTGCCACAAGGCTTTGTAAAGGGGGGGGGTCAGTTTTTAAGGATATTTATGGTTTAGCCCCTTTGTAAATCTGTACTTTATTAGAGATCTATGCCCTTCATAGGGCATTGTTATCTAAAGAATAATTCCTTCAGCAGTGCTTGTGAAGAATTTTTGGTGCCACCTGTCATGACCAATGAGGGGATTTTGAGAATTCACTCATGGAGTCTTCAAGATATTACAGATGAGTGAAGGATCCTGCTCACTGGAAATATTCCAAGGCTGCATAATTATCAACATTCCAAGCCTGCAATGCAATGGACACCAACAGATGGGAAGAGAAAGAGACCGAAAACCTGATGTAACAATTCAAAGAAGATCCTCTGTACCTTGCTACCAACTAGGATGAGATGGAATCTGCTGTGATTCTTTGAACACACTGGAGAATGCTTGCTACCCAGGTGAACTTAAGTCTAAATTAGTAAATCTGTATGCAGTGGGATGAACCCAGGACAGGCTTAACCCTATCAGAAAAATTTGAAGCCATTGACAGCCCTGAGAATCATGAGAAAACCTTCACAGATGCATATTTCATTAGTAAAGGGGAAAAAAATATATATATATATATAATTTCTGCAATCCTTTTTAATGACTGAAATTACATTTATCTTTATGAGAAGGCAGAGGGAATCTCAAATAAAAGCATTGTGTTTAGATAATTTCTGTGTTGGTCCAATAACAAGCCTCAGAACCTTCCAAGAATCCAGTTTGCGGCAGTATTGATACTGCCACTGAGATGGCACAAAAACAGCACAGGTCCCTACCTGGGCACATGCAGTTGTGCATTTAAGGGGGCCTTAATTAGCACTTGCATGCATAAGAACAGTACATGCTATTATGTGAAGGAGCTCATAAGTGCTATAGCATGTAACTGCAAGGGGGGGTGTCTATGCATAGAGCATGGACAGGATATGGGTATGTCACCTACTTATGCATGCACCTTATTGAATACTATTGCCTGCACAAAGGCATGTCAATTAATAATAATAACAGTTTATATACCGCAATACCGTTAAGTTCTATGCGGTTTACAATAGATTAAACGAGGTACAAATTGATTGAATTTAAGAGGGGGGAAGAGGAGAGTTAATAGGACCGGAAATGCGTTGTTGAGGAGAAAGAGATTAATAGGACAGAGGAATCACTATGGAGGAGAAAGAAGATGAGTGCCAGATAACTGGGCATGCCTAAATGTAGGCACAAGGCCAACTTAATGCTAATATTCTATAATTGCATATAGAATTGATGTTCAGTATGTGGCATTGAGGTGTCAAATTATAGAATAGCCCTTTAAGTGCCATGGGTTCTGAGTTTGCCAGTTTCCAATAGTAAAGATAATAAGTACACTATAATATCTTTTTTTTCTGTTGTTGCAGGGACAGCCCGGAGCAGCTGGAGAACAGGGTCCCCCTGGGCCAAGGGTAGGTGAAGCTTTGGGGGTCAGTAGTTCCCAAATCTGTCTGAGTGGGAGAGAGTGTGGTGCAGTGGTTAAAACTACAGCCTCAGCACCCTGAGGTTGTGGGTTCAAACCCATACTGCTCCTTGTGACCCCGGGCAAGTCACTTAATCCCCCCACTGCTCCAGGTACATTAGATTGTGAGCCCACTGGGACAGACAGGGAAATATGCTTGACTATCTGAACAAATTTGTGTAAACCATTCTGAGCTCCCTGGGAGAACAGTATAGTAAATGAATTAAATAAATAAAGGGTCAGGTTTTCAGGAAAGCAGCAATGAATACAAGTATGCATGAGAGAAAGCTACATGCAGTTGAGGCAGGGCTTTCAAATCTATTTCATGAATTCATTGCAGATATTCTGGAAATCTGACAGGCTAGAAAGATGCCAGGACAGATTTGGGAATCACTAGTCTAGACCAGTGTTTTTCAACCTTTTTTGGGCAAAGGCACACTTGTTTCATGAAAAAAATCACGAGGCACACCACCATTAGAAAATGTTAAAAAATTTAACTCTGTGCCTATATTGACTATATATAAAGTAATTCTCTTGAATAGGAATCAAATAAACACAAAGAAAGTATTTTATAATGCTGCCACCGCCAACAACACCGTTGGCGGCGGTGGCACCCAAGTGGCTAAAGAGCCGCAGTTTGCCGGCCTAGGGACAACACTGGAGGGTGGCCAGCTGTGCACCCCCTTGGGATGTAAACCCGGGGTGGGGCAGACCGCCCCCCCCACCCTGGTATGCCACTATCTGTACCTCACTCCCTCCCTATGACCAAAAATTCTCCTTTCTTCTATTCCCCGTGTACACAACCATCTCTTTCCCTCCCTTCCTCTCTCCAAAGTCCATGCCTTCTGTGTCCAAACACTCATTCCCTTCCCCACCTCAGCATCTCTTTCCCTCCCTTCCTCTCTCCAAAGTCCATGCCTTCTGTGTCCAAAAACGCATTCCCTCCCCCACCTCAGCATCTCTTTCCCTCCCTTCCTCTCTCCCAAGTCCATTTCTTCTGTGTCCAAAAACGCATTCCCTCCCCCACCTCAGCATCTCTTTCCCTCCCTTCCTCTCTCCCAAGTCCATTTCTTCTGTGTCCAAAAACGCATTCCCTCCCCCACCTCAGCATCTCTTTCCCTCCCTTCCTCTCTCCCAAGTCCATTTCTTCTGTGTCCAAAAACGCATTCCCTCCCCCACCTCAGCATCTCTTTCCCTCCCTTCCTCTCTCCCAAGTCCATTTCTTCTGTGTCCAAAAACGCATTCCCTCCCCCACCTCAGCATCTCTTTCCCTCCCTTCCTCTCTCCCAAGTCCATGCCTTCTGTGTCCAAAAACCCATTCCCTCCCCCACCTCAGCATCTCTTTCCCTCCCTTCCTCTCTCCCAAGTTCATGCCTTGTGTCCAAAACGCACTCCCTCCCCCCTTTTGTGTTCCGTGTTTGCCTACAAGCCCATCTTTGCAACTTTCTCAGCAAAACGAAGCTCAAGCCGCGAGGCTTGTCTTCTGCTTCCTGTCTGCCCTGCCGCACACAAATAGCCGAACGGAAGTATTCTCCGACGTCAGCGCTGACGTCGGAGGGCAGGCTTTGCTTAAGCCCTCCCTCCGACGTCAGCGCTGACATCGGGGAACGCTTGCGATCGGCTATATGTTAGCTGCAGGGCAGGCAGGAACAGAAGACGAGCCTCGCGGCTCGAGATGTATTGAACTCAGTAGGTCCCCCGTTCAGCTCTCTCCTGTCCACGTGGGGCGGATCGCCCCTCTCCCTAGACTGGTGGTATTGCCCTGATGGCGGCCCTGACCGTACGGCACACCAGGCAACATCTCGCGGCACACTAGTGTGCCGCGGAACAGCGGTTGAAAAACACTGGTCTAGACAGAGTATAGAGATGAATTCAGGTATGTGTTCTGCAGGGAGGAGGCAGGAGCAAAAGGATGAAACTACTGTAGAGGCTGACCAAATTTCTGTTTGAGTTTTGACTCTGACGTCACTCAAAACCAGCCCAAAATCTAGATTTGGCCATGCCAGCTCCACAGTCAAAATGGCTGCCATGACTTCCCACAGTCTTCATAATACTTTCACAGGAAGTCATGGCAACCATTTTCAGATTCAAGCTGGAATGGGCAGGAATGACTGGGAATAATTGTTCCTGGCCCAAAGAGGCTACTATCCCACTGGGGCTTCTATGGAAGGCCCATGGAGGGTCCTTTGGGGGGGATGGCAGCTCTTGTGAAAGGGGGTGCAGTTCTCTGCCTGGGGTACATGCTTTCTACCAGGGAAAGACTTGTTTTCAGCTAGAGGGAGTAACAGTTTTGGTTTCAGCTGAAACTGAGCAATAAATTTCTACTGCAAATTCAGTTTCAGTCAAAACTGAAAATTTTGATTTCAGTCATCCTCAAAACTGCTGAAACAAGAAGACAGAACTGGGCAGTCAACCAGGAAGACTCTCCTCACTGTTCTAGCACTACTTCACATTAGCTTTAACCAGCATGGATCTCCCCTGTTGCATTTTCTCTGAGGGCAGGATGCACAACGCTCTGACATCACAGTAAAAAAAAAAAAAAAATACCATGTTCGGAGCAATTTTCTTTTACAGGGCTATGCACAAACAAATAGCATGCAAATCATATGCATGCTATTTGTGTGGAGTACCTCCATAAAAGAGGGGAGAAACTGTACCCAGCGCCTGTACCCGGCGCCTGCTCAGAAGAGTAATCGCTAGGCACAGCTTCTCCTACCTGCAGCGGCCGTTCTGCTCTGCCCAGTTGATGGCAGCTCCGGAGCCACGATCAGCTGAGAGCTAGCAGAGGGGAGAGCAGTGACTGCCTGCTTAGTTAATTCAGAGCTTCCCCTGCCAGTTCCAGAGCCCCAGCTGATTGGGGCTTCCCTTGCCAGCTAGTTGTGATCAACTGATTGGAGCTTCCCCTGCCGGCTCCAGAGCCACGATCAGCAGATTGGGTGCAGGAGCCAGCATGGGAAGCCCCAATCAGCTGATTGTAGCTAGCTGGCTGGAGAAGCCCTAAATGAGCTAAACCGGCAGCTGCTATTCTCCCATCTGCCGGCTCTCGGCCGATCATAGCTCCAGAACTGCCATCAGCTGGGCCAAGAAGGAGAACGGTGGGTAAAGTCTTTTTGAAGGGGCAAGGGGGTGATTTGGGGAGGGCGTAGCTGTCATGTGTGTGCTGTGTTCGTTCACAACACATGCATAACAGCTACTGGCAGCTCCGGAGCTGTCAGAAAATTGCAATCATAAAAGGGGGAGGGGGTCCTTTAGTGTAACCCAAGAAGAGCTCATTAGAATACTAATGAGCTCCTTATAATGCATTTGCATAGGGTTCTCGGTGGCTGCTATGAGGATCGGGAACATTGGGAGGAGAGTTTTCATGCCAGTAAGACTGTT
This sequence comes from Geotrypetes seraphini, assembly GCF_902459505.1. NCBI lineage: Eukaryota > Metazoa > Chordata > Amphibia > Gymnophiona > Dermophiidae > Geotrypetes > Geotrypetes seraphini. Next base: position 184,867,597 of record NC_047087.1, read on the forward strand.
TTAATGAGTCTTACTGACGTGGAAACCTTTTGATCATCAGGGCCTTAGTTCTTTCCCCTTGTAAGACTGTACAAGCGCAAGCCAAATCATCAACATCTTTGCTTATGAATAATCCTGGAAATGGGCAACTCTGGGAGTTTATACAATCAGCTCAATGGCTTGCGGCATCTATAGTGGAAAAGTAAATCCACAATTTGCTCTTACAGGGTCCAAAGGGAGAGACAGGGAAGATGGAAGTGACAGAGTATAATGAAAACATCAATGAGGCCCTGCAGGTAAGCAGCTCTTGTATCTGCACTAATAGATGTAACTGGGCTTCTTCAATCTATCATGCTTTATTTGCCAGAAAAATCATTTTCAGTCAATCAGATTGTCCTGTTCAGCAGCTTCACATAGGCCACATGGATAGCCTCTAGATGCATGAACACATGGAGAGAGGAAGAATGAAGATAGATTACATCAGTGCTTCTAAAATCACATTTCTGAACCATTTCTAAGCTGTATAACATGGCTCCCTCCCTTTATTAAAAAAACAATATTGTGATAGTCTCTAAGTTATTCATAATAGGCCCAATATTCAAAGCCTATCTCCAATATTCAGCAACACTAAACTGAGCAATGCCACTAAATATTGGCTTTGACTACTCAATAAAAAAATTAGGCAGGTCAGGGATAGTACAATGGGGTGGCATTGGGGAAGACACAACAGTTATGTAGGTGCCAGCAACTTAAGCAGCAGAATGCTGTTTTGTTTTGGGGGGCTCAAGGGCTCTTCCCTAGGCCCCAGCGGAATCCTGCGGCACTACTTCTCACCAGCTCCTGACTCTCCACCCACCTCCTCCCAGCGCTGTACTTTTAAATCAGCCGCCGTGCAGTGACAACAAGCAAACCTGCCCCCAGAAGAAGAATGAAGGGCTCCGGAGCAGGCTTGCTCGTTGACGCTGCGCGGCAGCTGCCCGAAGATTTAAGGTGGGTGGGGAAGCAGAGTCATAACCAACTGGCGACAGCCAACCTTTTGGGAGGTTGTGGCTCCTGTAGCCTTCCCTGTTCTGATGCCCATGGCTAGAAATATTCACTGCTTGCACTCACATAGCTAACCAGGAGAATTTAGGACAGCTCAAAAGCTGTCCTAATTCAGGCCACTTAGCTATGCGGAGGCTGGCGCTAAATATTGCTAGCATCTGCATAAACTCTGTTCTCCGGCCACCCAAAAAATGCTTCCCTCCCCCTAACCCATACCATTTAGAAGCCCCCACACCTCCTAGACTCCCAACATCCCCGTGGTCTAGGTAGACCCCTCAGGGCCTACCTTTGCTCTCTGGTGGTCCAGTAGGGCATCAGGAGCAGGAGTGAGTTGCAGATGGCATGAGAAAATGGCTGCCACAGCCTCTTGTGGAATTACACAAGTACTGCTAACTACCTAAAGAAGTTATGACAGACATTTTCTATAGCCAGCTGCAAAGGGGGTTGAGGTGGTGGGTGCAATATTCTGGGAGTGTGGGAGGGATTCTACAGGACATGGGCTGAGGGAGGGGGAGGGAAGGTTGGGGGCTCTTTTGGGAGTTGTGAGAGGGATTGTGGACACTGGGGAAAAAATTATGCAGATCCTGTCTAATATTCAGGCTCTTATGCAGGACCAATATAAGCTCCAATGGGCACTGTGTAACAATTTAGTCCCAAAAATTCAGTGCCGTGGCTAAATTATCCAGTGACGGTTAACATGTAAAAAACTGTCCATCACCAGCTAAATATCTACTGTAATATTTTTGCTTTCCTTAGTATTTTTAGAGCAGTGGTCTCAAACTCAAACCCTTTACAGGGGCACATTTTGGATTTGTAGGTACTTGGAGGGCCTCAGAAAAAACAGTCAATGTCTTATTAAAGAAATGACAATTTTGCATGAGGTAAAACTCTTTATAGTTTATAAATCTTTCCTTTTGGCTAAGTCTTAATAATAATATTGTAATTTATAGCTAAAGAGACATATGATCAAGAAACTTATTTTACTTTTGTGATTATGATAAACATACCGAGGGCCTCAAAATAGTACCTGGTGGGCTACATGTAGCCCCCGGGCCGCAGGTTTGAGACCACTGTTTTAGAGGAATAAGAGCCTGACTTTCCAGACAATTGTTCCAAGCAGTTCTTCTACTGCATCTTGAATATTGCAATAGTATACAGTGTATAATCACTCCAATTGTGAAAGATCACAAAGGCCTAATAGATAACCCCGCTAACTATAGACCCATTGCTTCAATACCAATATATGTCAAACTAATAGAAGGATTAGTTGCACAATACCTCACTAGTTACCTGGAAGACCACAATCTTTTCCACCCCTCTCAATCAGGGTTCAGATCCAACTACAAAATGGAGACTCTACTAGTAACTCTACTAAACACAGCCCTACAGCACCTCAGCAAAGGAAGAAAGATGCTGATAATTCAACTTGATCTATCTGCAGCATTCGATCTGGTTGACCACACCATCCTACTACAGATACTAGAAGCCATAGGGATTTCAGGCAGGGTACATAACTGGTTCCAAGGATTCCTTAAATCTAGAACATATAGAGTAAAGTCAAACGATCTTAAATCAGAACCCTGGTCCAACCCCTGTGGAGTTCCTCAAGGCTCACCACTCTCACCTACTCTCTTCAACCTCTTTTTATCTTCCCTTGGTTCTACCCTAGATCAGTGTTTTTCAACCTTTTTTGGGCAAAGGCACACTTGTTTCATGAAAAAAATCACGAGGCACACCACCATTAAAAAATGTTAAAAAATTTAACTCTGTGCCTATATTGACTATATATAAAGTAATTCTCTTGAATAGGAATCAAATAAACACAAAGAAAGTATTTTATAATTACTTTATTATGAAATATTAAGTAAACAGAATAGTGAAAAATTATAAAATACTTTATTCAGTGCGAAACCTGGGCCTGTTTGGCTGAACACAAAGCTGATATTCTGGCTGGAATCGAAGAAAGACACACACGTAGCTCTTCGTCAACAGCTCTCAGTCTCTCTCTGTATTTGGTTTTTATAGCATACAAAAATAGACAAATATACCCTCCATCCTTTTTATTAAACCACAATAGCAGTTTTTAGCGCAGGGAGCTGCGCTGAATGCCCAGCGCTGCTCTTGACGCTCATAGGCTCCCTGCGCTAAAAACCACTATTGCGGTTTAGTAAAAGGTGACCATATTGTAAAATATAGACAGCAGATATAAATTCAGAACTGTGCATAGTAAGTGAAGGGAAGTTTTCATCTCTGGGAATTTACCCAGTTAACTATTAAGTTATTTGGGCAAATTCCTTTGAAAACTGTGGTAATACTGCCTCCACTTTGCTAAATTTAAAATAAAATCATTTTTCCTACCTTGTCTGGTGATTTCTGGTTGTACTTTCTTCTTCTGACTGTGCATCCAATCTTTCTTCCCTTCTATCAGCCTGTATGCTTTCTCTCCTCCACACCTCATTCCCTCCCCCAACTTTTTCTTCCTCTCTCCCTGACCTTTCTTTCTTTTTTTCTGTTTCTCTTCTTTCCTTCTGTTTCCCTGCCTGCCCCCTTTCTTTCTTTCTCCCTGCCGTTCCCCAAGCCACTGCCGCTGCCATCGGGGAACAGGACCCACCAATGGATAACAGGCCCCAAAGCCGACGCCGACGCATGCTCTCCCTGACGTCAATTCTGCAATTGGAGAGGAAGTTCCGCCCAGCCAGGCAGCGATTGGCTGGCCCGAACTTCCTCTCCGACTGCAGAATTGACGTCGGGGAGAAGAAGACTTATCGGCTCGATAAATTAGATCGCCAAGACAAAGTGAGTCCTGGGTGATCGACTCACTTTGCCTTGGCGAGCTACTGGCGCCCCTGCCTCGGGCCCCCTGTCAGCTCCGGGCCCCTGAATGCAGGACTGGTAGTACTGCCCTGATGGCGGCACACCAGGCAACATCTCACGGCACACTAGTGTGCCGCGGAACAGCGGTTGAAAAACACTGCCCTAGATAACTTAAATGTAACTTCATTTAGCTACACTGACGATATCACCATACTTCTATCCTTCGATTTTCCTGACCCCACTTCTACAGAAAAATTTGAAAAAACTCTACAAGCAGTGGAAAAATGGAGGGCAGACCACAAATTGAAGCTGAACACAGACAAAACAAAATTTCTACTGCTTGAAAAGGACAAAAACCCCTCCATCACAGAACTAGAAATAAACACCTCCAAATACCCTATACACCCTTAAACTCCTAGGAGTAACAATAGATAGATGCTGCACAATTCAGGTCCAAATCAACAAGACCACCCAGAAAGCATTTCTAACCATGCGCAATCTACGAAAAATCAGAAAATTCTTCAACAAAGAGCAATATAGGCTCATAGTCCAATCCCTAGTCCTAGGTCTATTGGACTACTGCAACATCCTCTATCTGCCATGCCCTGCTACCATGATAAAACAACTACAGTCAATCCAAAACACTGCACTCAGATTGATCTACTCGTTAAAAAAATTTGACCACGTCACCACTGCCTACCTAGACTCACACTGGTTACCAATACAAGCACGAATCCAATTCAAATTATACTATCTATTATTCAAAGCAATAAATGGCACAGCCTCCAATTACCTAAACAACCGCCTGAACCAAAACCTCACAACTAGACAAAGAAGAACTAAGACTCCATTTACCTACCCCCCACTCAAAGGCACCCAGCGCAAGAAGATGTTTGACACAAGCAGCGAAACTGGACCATACCATCTCCAACCTGCTGATAACAACAAAATCAAAACCCAACTATTCAAAAAAATTATCCAGATGTCTTAAATCTAACCCTGGATTCCCCTCCATGTAATTCCCTCAACCTCTCCCCTTCTCCAGTTATCCTTACTCTTCAAAGCCTCAAGCAGGTCAACTGCTTCCCAAACTGTATATATACTGGAACTGCACCATCTCCTATTTGTACAGCTCCCCAAATTGTAAATCTACTGGAATAGCCCAATCTTCCTTGCTGTATCCCATCCCCAAAACTGTAATTCGCCAATCTTCTTGTAATTCTCTTGGAAATGTCCAGATGTCTCTTTTGTAATCCGCCCAGAACTGCAAGGTACGGGCGGAATAGAAGTCAGTAATGTAATGTATATCTGAGATTCTCTAGCAGTCCTTAGGAAGATTATATGTACACGTCTCCTCCGTATTCGGTGTGATAGGGGATTAACAGACCTGTGAATACAGAAAAACCGCAAACAACTTTTTCATATGTTATTCGCTGTTTTCTATTAAAAACCATCGTGAATATGGTCAAACTGCCAACAATATGGTTGGAGACCTGGCCTGTTCCTGAAGGAGAGGCAAAACACGGTGAAGAAAGTGCTGGGAATCAGCGATTTCTCTATGCAAGCTGATGTAATTTGGGGGGAGGAGCCAGCAAGCTAAAAAAATGCAAATCAAAACCGTGATTGCTGAAGCTGAAACCACAAATATGGAGGGAAAAGTGTAGTGCAGAATAGAGAATGGCACGGAGACAAATTTGTCCCTGTCCCCACAGGAACTCAGTTTCCCCATCCTGTCCCCGTGAGTTTTATCACTGCCCCTGCCCCATTCCTGAAAGCTCTGCCTTAACCGCACAAGCCTCAATCACTTATGATTTTAAATTGTTTGAGGTTTGTGTAGATGAGGGCAGACCTTGTAGGGATGGGGCAGGGAAAGAACACACGAAGACGGGACAGGAAAACAAGTTCCCGCAGGGATGTAATGTAATGTAATGTAATGTAATTTATTTCTTATATACCGCTACATCCGTTAGGTTTTAAGCGGTTTACAGAAAATATACATTAAGATTAGAAATAAGAAAGGTACTTGAAAAATTCCCTTACTGTCCCGAAGGCTCACAATCTAACTAAAGTACCTGGAGGGTAATAGAGAAGTGAAAAGTAGAGTTAGAGGAAAAATAAAAATAAAATAAACATTTTAACAAGACAGCATTCATCTAAATACTTTGGAAGGTAGAAGAGAGGAGAGAAAGGAATAGAAGCATGATGAAGTGATGAAGTGGAGCAAGTAAGTTTAGGAGGAGCGATTGACGTTTCCAGAAAGGGCTTCTTCAGGGAAGAGACTTGGCCGACAGTCCCAGGATGCCTATGTCTCCTCCCCTGAGATGTTCTCCCATCCATGCATTCCCTGGGATGGGGAAAATTTTGTCCTCGTGTCATTCTCTAGTGCAGAACACCACTGTGAAATTAATTCTGGGTGGTTCAGGTTGAGAGAGAGACAGCACCATTTCTTGAACAATTACACTGGCTTCCAGGATGTTTAAATTAACAACTCGATTATTAAGAGCCTTTTTTTATTAAATCCTTTATTAATTTTCAAAACTAATACAAAGTGCCCTAAATTATATATACATTAATAAAAAAATTAGCACTTAAATTCCATCAATAACAATGAAGATAATAAATATCCCTCCCCTCCCATCCAACAATTTGATCAAGAAATGAACCAGAAATATATCCCACCCACCCTGTCCTAGACATGTATAAAAATAAACAAAAGATTTGAAAACCAAGAAACTATGTTGAATTAACAAAGGATGTCAACGGGCCCCAAACCAAATTAAATATTTTGCTATGCCCCAGTATATCTGCATTTATCTTTTCGTATTGTACCCCAAACATAAACTGGCCCACCAAAACGGAAAGTTGAGCCAATCGCAATTCTTCCAATTGCGGGCTATCAACTGCATACCTATCCCTGTCATAATCAAGAAGAGCCTGCCTTTGTAGCAATCCATGGGAGGCTTGACGTGCTGCAATGTTCCACATATAACTGCCTCATACATCAAAGGGATTGCTGATTCCAGTATAAGGTTAATCTGTCCCCATATTGACTTCCAGACACTCTGAGTATCAAAGGACAATAGAACAACAGATGATCCAATGTTCCTATGTCTAGATGACAGTGCCAGCATCTATTAGATTTAGAACTGTCTAATTTATGTAACCTAACAGGGGTCCAAAATGATCTATGTAACAGAAAAAAACATGTTTGTCTCATAGATGCTGATGCTGTACATTTCATCCTCCAAGTCCAAATTCATGGCCATCGAGATGCAGAAATATATTGCTGTATCTCGGTGCTCCAAATTTCCCTAAAACTATTTTTTGGTTTCTTATTCAAAAATTCAGAAATTAATTTATACCACTGGGCGGCCTGATGCCCCAATAAATCTGCCTGGAAGCATAGGACCTGCAAAAACTATAATGATTTTAAAGATTCTGCCATTCATGGAACCCACTCTGAATGGCCTGCTTGAACTGCAACCACCGATAATTTTTGAGATTTTGAAATACCGAATGATTGTTGCAGTCTTCCGGAGTCTGTCGTAGGGGAAAACACCCTCCAGGGATTCAAGACAAAGTTAGACAAGTTCCTGCTGAACCAAAACGTACACAGGTAGGGCTAATCTCAGTTAGGGCGCTGGTCTTTGACTAAGGGCCGCCGCTTGAGCAGACTGCTGGGCACGATGGACCACTGGTCTGACCCAACAGCGGCAATTCTTATGCTCTTATGTTTCCCATTAGATATCTCCCTTTGGGAATCGATTTTTCTTAGATATTTAATGTAACTTGGAATGTAAACCGCTGAGGTCTGTAATATGGTGTAGGCGGTATAAGAAATGATATTAAAGGCAACATAAACATAGCACTATGAACAAATTCCATGCATTTGGTTCAAGAAAAAAACCCTGTATTAACAATATATCTTTATTATTTAATCATTTGTTTTCTCAGGTACTTTAGCTAGATTGTGAGCTTTCGGGACAGTTAGGGAATTTCCAAGTATCTAGTTTTCACTTTTATTTTTATTTTATTGTAACCCGTTCTGGGCTCTTGGGAGGACAAGCTATAAAAAAAAATGAACAAATAAATAAATAAATGTAATTGAACAAAGTAATGTGTAATCCTTTCATATTTGGGAATTAAGAACATAAGAAGTTGCCTCCGCTGGGTCAGACCAGAGGTCCATCGCGCCCAGCAGTCCGCTTCCGCGGCGGCCCATCAGGTCCATGACCTGTAAGGTGATCCTTGTCTAAATCCTTTAATCCCCCTTGTCCTTCTATCTATATCCTTTCATAACCTATCTCTACCTCTATCTATATCCCTCAATCCCCGTATCTTTCAGGAATTTATAATAATAATAATAATAGTAATAATAACTTTATTTTTCTATACCGCCATAGTCAGGCGACTTCTAGGCGGTTAACATTGTAAGAAGGCTGGACATTCAGCGAATAACAAGAGGTCTTAATGCAATACAATAATTCTGCATACAATACAATACAATGAGTCTGAATACCATACAATACAATAGAATACAATAAGTCTAAGTACAATACCATACAATGAGTCTAAATACTTTACAGTAATCTAAATGGGAAACTTACGTTCTAATTGGAGTTCTAGGGGTAATGAATATCTGAATACTTTAGTACTAACATATTAATTGGGGTTCTCTGGGTAGAGAATACCTAATACGTGAAGGGAGCTTCTTGAGAGAAAGAATAGGAGATTACAGAGGGGAAGTTCTAGTGAGGGAGGGGATTGTTTTGGCCAATGAATTTGGCGAACAGGGCGGTTTTGATCGATTTTCGGAATGCGCTGTAAGTCAGATTGGGTTCGTTTAAGTAGTTTTTCAGCCAAACTTGCTGTCTGTTCGCTTGGAATTTAAAGGTTCTATCCAGGAATGATTTATATCTGCAGCCTGTAATCTTTGGGTATGTGAAGAAGTTTTTGTTTCTGGTTGCTCGCGTGGGGTTATGTAGGATGAAGTGAGTTTGCAGGTAAGAAGGTGCTAGTCCCCAGATTTGCCTGAAACAGGTGCAAGCAAATTTGAATAATATTCGCGCTTCTATTGGTAGCCAATGCAGCTTTTTATAGTAGGGGCTGATGTGGTCATTTTTTCTTAGTCCGAAAATTAGGCGAACGGCGGTGTTTTGTATTAATCTCAGTTTTTTTATTGTTTTTTGTGGGATACCCAGGTAGATGATGTTGCAGTAGTCAAGAATGGATAGGATCAGCGCCTATGTTGGGTCAAAGTGTTTTTTTATGGTCCTTAGTTTCCATAGCATGTTAAAACATTTTTTCACTATTGAGTTTGTGTGGTCAGTCATAGTTAGGTGTGTGTCTAGAGTGATACCAAGTATTTTTATGTTTTTGGATATTGGGTATTCGTGATTGTTTATTTTTATCGAAGTTTTCGTAATTTTGTCGTTAGGACTAGCCAGAAAGACTTTTGTTTTCTCTGCGTTTAGTTTCAGTTTGAAATTGGTGGTCCATTTATCAATTTCAGTCATTATGTTTGAGAGGTTGTGTACTCTGTCCTATCACAACCTCCGGAAGAATTTTCTAGCATTGGTTCTAAACCTGTCCCCTTTCAATTTCTCTGAGTGCCCCCTTGTTCTTGTGGTTCCCAATAGGCTGAAGAATCTGTCCCTTTCTACCTTCTCTATGCCTTTCATGATCTTGAAAGTCTCTATCATGTCTCCTCTGAGTCTCCGCTTTTCCAGGGAGAAGAGCCCCAGCCTTTCTAACCTGTCTGCATATGAAAGGTTTTCCATACCTTTTATCATTTTCGTCACTCTTCTCTGAACCCTCTCAAGTATCGTCATGTCCTTCTTGAGGTACGGTGACCAATATAATTCTAACCCCTTCCTTTACAAAGCCACTCTAGCATTTTTAGCACCGGCCACCGCAGTAACAGCTCCAATGCTCATAGAATTCCTATGAGCGTCCGAGCTGTTACGGTGGCGGCCGGCGCTAAAAACGCTAGTGCGGATTTGTAAAGGAAGGGGTAACTGCAGTATTTTGAACAGTTTGTAATCCAGATGTCAGGAAAAAATGTTTTCCCCTTATTTTAACACTCAGAGAAATCTTGATTTGTGTTTTATCATAATATAATAAACTTGGAAACTTGGATCATTTCCAAGATTCATTGCAGATTTATGAAATTAGCAGATTTACCAAATTTAACCTCAATCTTTTTGTTTGTTTGTTTTTGCTTTTCTAGGAAATCCAAACATTAGCCCGCATGGTAAGGAAGGCCTGCTGCTTATGGCTTTTATATCAAGGCATCATGCAAAGATTGTCAGGTGGTAAATAATTGGATGGGTTCTAATAACCCCTGGAAAGAAGAGGAGCCTAAAGGATAGAGGAGCAAAAGAGTAGCCCTAATGGGTAATGCAGTGGGCTGAAAACCTGGGGAACTGGGTTTAGTTCCCACTGCAGCTCCTTGTGACTCTGAGAAAGTCTTTTAACCCTCCATTGCCCCAAGTGCAAGACTTAGATTGTGAGCCTACCATATAATATATGTAACTACTTTGGTTGTACCCACAGAAAGACAATATATGAAATCCATAACTGTAGGAGTGGGCTCAGAACTGGAAGGCCCAAGTTCAAATCCCCCAGCAGCTCCATATAACCTTGTCAAGTCATTGGGTCCAGTACTGGGGAGGGTCTAGAGCAAGGATTTCAAAGTCCCTCCTTGAGGGCCGCAATCTAGTCGGGTTTTCCAGATTTCCCCAATGAATATGCATCAAATCTATGTGCATGTACTGCTTTCAATGCATATTCATTGGAGAAATCCTGAAAACCCAACTGGATTGCAGCCCTCAAGGAGGGACTTTGAGATCCCTGGTCTAGAGCAATGTCAGTCTGAGTCGTATCCCTCTGTGTTGAGCAAACCACTCCTATACCATGGCAAGTGGAGGTTCCTCCCTGTGTTTTTACAAGAAGTCAGTTTAACACATGGACATCTGGATCCGATGCCCTTAAAGACTGCCAGAGAACCTTTCCCCAGAGATGACTTTGTTGCCTGGAATATTCTATACAGTGTCGTAGTAAGGAGGGAGGTGGAAGGGGGGTGGACCACCCCGGGCGCTGTCTTTGCAGGGGCACCAACCCCTCTCCTCCTCCATCTGCCCCAGTGTACCTGTTGAAATGTTCGCTGGCACAAGAAGCATCTTCCACCTGCTGCTCGTGCAAGCATTGGATCCCTTCTGACGTCACTTCCTGGTTGCAGGACCAGGGCGTGATAATAATAATAACTTTATTCTTTTATACTGCCATAACCAAATGTTCTAGGCGGTTTACACTAAAAAGAGCTGGACAATCAGCGAAATACAATAATACAGTAAAAAAATGAAAATATTTGTAAAATAGAATTTCAATAATAAAACTCACTGAGGACAACGCAAGCTGCAGGTGGCCGATGCTGCTTGCACCAGTGAACATTTCAAGAGGGGCAGGGGAGCACTCAAGCAGCGGAGAAGAGCGGGCAGGGTTGCTCAAGCGGAAGAGGGCATACGACGTGGCAGGGAAGAGCATGTGGCTGCCCTGTGCGGCAATGCCGGATGCCACTGATTCAATGTACTCCAAAAGAGCATTGGTCAGTCGAGGTAACCAATAAAATAGAACAGAATTGTGTTCTTTCTGTGTACCAAAAACTTTCATTTAAAACCCTCATCCATAAGAGGTTGACAGCATGCTCTCTAATGTATGTTGTAGCAGTGAATCATATTTAACTAGAACAAGTGTTTTGAATTTGTATACTTTCCTATGACAAAGGACAATTGTAAATCAACACTTTCATAGTACTGCATCAGTGCAGTGTATACTGCTCTGGTAATTCAGAATCTTGATAGTCTGCTATCCGTGCGTTTAACATGTCTTTAGTCGTTTAGCACTTTTTCAGTATTATCAATGGAGAATAGTATTTGCAGTTCTACAGCATTATCAATATAATGTACTATCATCCTAATTCTTTATACTTGCTAAAAACTGTGCATGCAAAATTGTGCACGTGCCTAATTTGTTTGCACAATTTAATTGGTTAATTAGCCAATTAGCACCAATAATTGGGTGCCAATGTTCAATTATCAGTGCTAATTGGTCCTAATTTAAATTTACACATGCATCTTTAGGCACCAGGATCACATGGATCCATAAATACATAAGGACTAATGATACATAAGGACTAGTGGCATGATGCATAAGGACTAATGGTACATAAGGACTAATAATACATAAGGACTAATGGTCTACAGAAGGCAAAACTGGCTGATGACCATAGTTAGGTGAACAGCAAAGATTTAGGAAATGAGAAAGCACGTAAAAAGGGAAGCTGTGCTGAAGTAAAATGGGTAGCCAGTGGGCATATAATAGAGCTTGAGAAACAGGGTCATGTGCATGAAGATTCTTCAGGAGTCCGATTGCTGTGTTTTGTACACGTTGGTGACGCTGTATATTCTTTGCTGTGAGACCGATGAATGGGACGTTGCAGTAGTCTATGCGGGAGAGGACAAAGGCATAGAGGAGGAGTTGAGTGAAGTCAGATTCAGAGAAGTTATTCCTTATTTTTTGTAGTTATCTCAGGTAGGAGAATGAGGAGGTGACCACCTGAGAGATGTGGTTGGAAAGTGATAATTTGGAGTCGAGTAGTATCCCTAAGCTGTGTGTTTGGTCTTTTGCAGTTATTGTAGTTGATTCCAGAGTAGAGTGGGGCGGTTCCAAAGGAGTTCCATTTTGGAGGCATTCAATTGCAATTTGTTGGTGGACATCCAGTTCTTAATTTCTGAGAGGCAGTTCATGATTTGGGAGTCACGGGTTTCTCCCAGGGGTAGATAGATATTAATTTAATGTAGCACCTATTAGCAAAACATAAAGCAGTGTATGATAAAAACAGATAACACATACTGTACTACAATTCATGCAATAATACAAGTCATAAAAACAAACAGTTTGTTAAAATTATAAAACCATAGATGAACATCAAAATAAAAAGTCATAAAGGGGGCAATATCTAGAAAGCAGTAGAGGTTTCCCTCCATATTTTCAGGTTTCACATTTGCAAATTTGGTTATTTGCGAGCCTCCTGCCTGCCAGACCCCTCCACACCTTACCTTAAAGCCCTGGTGAAGCAGGGCAGAAGCAATCTTCCTATGACCCTGTCCCTTGAAAGCCGCAATAAAAAATAGCTGCCGCAAGTTCATGCAGCAGTCTCGCAAGACCGCGGGAAAATCATGAGACTGCCACTGGAACTTGCAGCAGCCATTTTTGATCAAGGCTTTCACAGGGCAGGAGTTTAGGAAGATTGCACCTGTCCTGCTTCACCACTAGACCACCACTGCTTAAAGGTAAGGTGTGGAGGGGTTCGGAAGGCAGGAGGGAGCGAGACTTAAGGTTTGGGGGGCCCCTAACATTATTCATGAAAACATAGTATTTGTGAGGGGCTGTGCCCCTATCCCCCATGAATATGGAGGGGGGAGTGTATATACTAATGTTCAAAATATGGGAAGCAAGGATCTAGATCTAGAGGCTGTGATGGAAGAGGCTGAGTTGGATTTAGTGGCAATCACAGAGACATGGTTCATAGAGAACCATGACTGGAATATAGTTATACCAAGAAATAATCTGTTCTGGACAGATGGGTGTCGCACCCGAGCTCCTGAAATGCGCAGCGAGCCCAGAGGAATGTGACAAAACCTCTAACCCAGCGTGTCCCTTGCTACTAAGGGACCCTTCAGTACTTTATTCTGGAAAAATAGTCACTTTATTCCAGCCACTGGCCCAATAAACCAAAATACAGGCTTCAGCCTGGCAGTTGCAGGAAAACATACATTCCATTAAATCATGCAAAAAAACCACAACATCAAAATCAAAGTGTTCACGTTTGTCAGCAATGATTGCAGTGTAGTCCCCTGCTTCTGGGCTTAGCAGTATAATATAACTTAGTCCTCTTCATCAGAGCAGACCCATTCTTTGCTGACGTTTTATCCCACAGTTCATTATTCAAAATACTGTCCTGGTCAAATGCAGGTGTTATTCATTCCTTTCCCTCTGAAACGTTGCTGCTGTAACCACACACAGCTGAGAGAGAGAGCAACATAATTACCCAGCTTGGTAATAAGCAAGGAAACCATACACACGTGGCTGGAAACCCCTCCTCCCCCCCCTATCCCCCCCAATGCTCTAAGGTCAGATTTAAAGTACAGTTTTCAAAAAAAAAAAAAAAGTCCTAAATTCTCTTCAAGAGAAAAATACAGTTTAACTGTAAGCTCAAAGACTGAAGACAGCAAACAGAACTCTTATGCTTCACTGTATTTCCATAGCTATTGGACAGGACTCAGTTCCTACCAGGCTTTCCTGAACATCCATGGCTTCTCCCTGATCCTGCTCCCAAAGCTCAGAGGAAGAAGACAACTCCTCTGGCAAATGACTGATGCAGTCTGTCACCAGCCTCCTCTGGCTGGGGAGAGAGGAACTTGCTCTCCTCTCCTGGTTGCCTCTCTCCTGTTTGCCTGCTTCCTCTTCCTGTTCTGAAGAGACTCATTTTATCCTGTGGAGAACCACTCCCCCTCAGACTGGGTGGGGGAAGGGCTTTCCACATACTAGCCTGCCCCCTATGATTACAGGCAGGATTCTTTCTAGCCCTAGTCCTAACAGGCACAGGCTGCTCAAAAGATAGCAAACCTCTAGCAGTGGCAGGAACAGGTTTAAACTGAGTACAGCTTTCATGCCTATCCTTTCCCTGCCATGCTTCATCTGACACCATCTCACTATCTGAGCAGTAGTCAGCTAACTCTGCAGATGGGCATTCCACCTGATTAGCTCTTTTACATCTGGGCTCAGTGTGTTTTCTTCTCATTTCTGGGACAAAACCTGGGACGGATTCGGGTTTGTTAAAGATAAGACCCGAAATGGACTTGGGTTCGTCACACAGGGTAGGAAGAAAAGGAGGGAGAGTGGCATATGTTAAAGATCTTATCAAAGCCACACAATGTCAGGATCTGCAGGGTAAGGAAGAGGCACTGTGGGTCAATCTAGAAAGAGGGAATAGAAAATTGATTTACATTGGTGTGATATACTGGCCTTTGTCACAGACAAAAGTGGACAGAGATTTAATAGTATACATTCAGAATATATAGTAACTGTAAAAGAGGAAATATTACTAATAAGTGATTTTAACATGCCAGATGTTGATTGGAGGATCCCTATTATGGGGTCTTCTTGAAGTACTGTAGGGAGATCCTGAATTCTCTACTAGGAGAACTGTGGTAGACCCTGATCGATTTTCAGAGGATTGTGTTAGTGAGAAGCTAGCTAAATTGTAGGTGGACAAAGCGATGGGGCTGGATGGTGTACATCCGAGGGTACTGAAGGAACTTAGGGAAGTTCTGGTGGCTCCGCTGGCTGACCTTTTCAGTGCTTCTCTAGAGTCGGGAGTGGTATCGGAGGACTGGAGAAAGGCAGATGTAGTCCCTCTCTACAAAAGTCAAAGGAAGGAAGAAGTAGGGAACTACAAGCCGGTACGTCTGACTTCTGTGGTAAGTAAATTAACAGAAATACTTTTAAAACAGAAAAGAGTGACATTTCTGGAATACAGTGGATTACAGGACCTAAGGCAACATGGATTCACTAAAGTCAAATCTTGTCAGACAAATCTGATTAATTTCTTTGACTAGGTAACCAGAGAATTGGATAGTGCACTAGATATGGTATATTTAGATTTTAGCAAAGCCTTTGACAGTGTTCCACACAGGAGTCTAATAAATAAACTGAGTGCTCTCGGTATGTGCCTCAAAGTGACAGACTGGGTCAGGAACTGGTTGAGTGGAAGGCGACAGAGGGTAGTGGTCAATGGAGATCGCTCTGAGGAAAGGGATACCAGTGGTATGCCTCAAGGTTCGGTTCTTGGGCCTGTTCTTTTTAACATTTTTGTAAGTAATATTGCTGAAGGGCTATCAGGTAAGATTTGCCTCTTTGCAGATGATACCAAATTCTATAAAAGAGTAAACACTCCTGATATAATACAATACAATATAGTGTCTTATATTGCAATTCTCTACAAGGAATCTATACGGTTTACAATAAGAGTTAGATCGAGTTCTTGAAGTTATTTAAGTACATAAGCTGAAGTTATATACATGATTGTTTGGGGGAAGAGGTGAGGGTGGGAGAATGTGCTAAAGGGAGACTAGATACTGTATGTTATGTTTTTTTCCGGAAGTCAAGGTAAGTGGTGGGTTCTCTTAGGTATATTGGTAGTTTGTTCCAGATAAGAGGTCCTTGGTATTGAAAGGTAGCTTCAAACATCTTCTTCCGCTGAACTTGTTGAGGTGAAGGGAAGGATAGTTTGAAGTGTTATGATGCTCATGACTTGAAGGAGTGTAGGACTATAATATCTGAGTTTAGCCCATTGAGTTATCTCCATAGATCGCTTTATGAACCATGCAGGCTATCTTGAAATGGATCCTCTTTTTCATCTGTAGCCAGTGCAGTTGTACTAATAGCAGACATGCCCTCTCGTACCAATGAATAGTATGAGGAAGGACTTAGCGAAGCATGAAGAATGGTCTGAAGTTTGGCAGCTAAGATTTAATGCTAAGAAATGCAAAGTCATGCATTTGGGCGGCAAAAACCCAAGGGAATGGTACAGTTTAGAGGGTGAAGAACTTTTGTGCATGAAAGAGGAGCAGGACTTAAGTGTGATAGTATGTGATGATCTTAAGGTGGCCAAATAGGTAGAAAAGGCAACGGCGAAAGCTAGAAGGATGCTGGGTGTAAAGGGAGACGTATGGCCAGTAGGAAAAAGGAAGTATTGATACCCCTGTATAAGATTCTGGTGAGACCTCATTTAGAATATTGTGTAAAATTTTGGAGACCACACCTTCAAAAAGATATAAACAGGATGGAATTGGTTCAGAGGAAGGCTACTAAAATGTTTAGTGGTCTTCGTCATAAGGCATATGGAGATAGACATTAAGATCTCAATATGTATACTTTGGAGGAAAGGTGGGAGAGGGAAGGTATGATAGAGACATTTAAATACAATCAGCAAAAAAATTGTTATTAGCCTAGTGGTGGAAATACCCCATGAAAGTACATTTATAATAGGTGGAGAAAAAGCCTCAACTTATCAACAATATACGGACGGCAACCCAATGAGTTCTTAAGCCAGTCCTGCTCTGTTCATAGGCAAAAAAAACTCCACACGTTTCAAAATGTAACTTTTCAAAACGGGACCAAAGCCACCACTGTGCTCAGGGAGCCAGAAAAAGACATTTAAATACCTACATGGCATAAATGCACATGAGGCAAGTCTCCTTCATATGAAAGGCAGCTCCTGAATGAGAGGGCATAGGATGAAGTTAAGAGGTGATAGGCTCAGAAGTAATCTAAGGAAATACTTTTTACAGATAGGGTGGTAGATGCGTGGAATAGTCTCTGAATTCAAGAACGTATGGCACAGGCACATGGGATCTCTTAGGGAGAGGAGGAGATATTGGATGCTGCGGATTGGCAGACTGTATGGACCATCTGGCCTTTATTTGCCATCATGTTTCTATGTTGGAATAAGCCATTCTAAAAATATTGATCAATTAACCGTGCTATTAAGTGCTTCAGAAAGACAATAATTATCTGCATATAATAATGATTCTAATTACAATATTCTTATTTTCTCATTCTTATATTTTTGACAAATGTTACATATGCTATTGTGCCAGCTGGCCACAAAAGGAGTAATTTTGTAATGAGGGTGCCATATTTAGATGCCAGCAGTCCATGTAAATGACCAGAATACTGGCATATATGTGCAAGAGCTGCATAAAATTCAATGAAGGTCTACCCCTGCTCTAGATGAATCATTTTTAAAATTCACGGGGAGAGATCCAAGATGGCGACGGAGTGAGTCACCCTTGAAAGCTGCTCCTGCTTGGCTTGGTGATTTCTATTTGATTTAAAAAAATTTTTACCTTAATTATGCCTAAGCGCAGAGGCAAACAGAGAGGCGTTCTTCCAGCCTCATCTGGTACTTCAACGGCGAGACAGGTGGCAATTACAGCGTATGCCACACCGGCTGGATCGGGCATATCCGCTGACCGAGGGGGACAGACCTCGATCTTGGAGAGCAAAATTTCGCTTAGCCCTATGGGTCCTGGAGCTCCTCCGCAGCCCGGGAGGATGTCGGGGACACCGTCGGCAGCACAGGAGGCGCCGGAGATGAGTTCTCCGTTGACGCTGCTGAACTCACCCCTGACCCCGGAAGTATTCCACGGCTTGCCGACTCTCTTGCAGTCAACAATGGAGAACGGAGGAGCAGTTGCTGGTGAGGAAGCAGGGACAGAGGAGCAGCGAGCTAATGGGGTAATTCCCGGAATATCTTTCCCCCCTCCTCTAGTAAGACCTGAAGTCATCGATATGGAAGCAATCTGGAGTGGACTTGAATCAATACATAAGGTATGCTCTCAACTTTTTTCTTCAACACAGAATACTAATTTACAAGTTAAAACTTTGGAAGAGAAACTCCAAAAGCAGTCCAATAGAAAGGACAATTTGGAAAAATCAGTGTCAGAAATAAAGGCTTCTATGAATTTACATTTGAAGGAAAAATCTTTGTTGGTTAGAAAAATGGAAAATTTGGAAAATGCAAATAGAAATTTAAATCTTAGACTGTTGAACTTTCCGGTATCCAAATTTCAAACTCCAAGAGACTTATTTAATTCCTTCTTACAATCAGTGTTGAAATTTCCTGAAAATAATATGCCACCGCTCCAAAAACTATACTATTTGAATATTCCCAAAGAAGAGAAAAGCAAAGGGATTGTATCAGGAGACTTGGATCTCACTGGTATGCTGGAAACATCAATTCAAGAAGAAATAATTGTTAGAGCAACTTTACTGGTAACCTTTGTTTTTCTTCAGGATAAAGAGGCAGTTCTCCGTTTATTCTATAGGACTGAGAATGTGGAATTTCACGGCTCCAAAGTTTCAATATTTCCTGATGTATCAAAATTGACGCAAGCCAGACGGAAGAAATTCCTGGCCTATCGACAGTTAACTTTGAATATGGGAGCAACCTTTCAGTTACGCTTTCCCTGCAAATGCTGTCTTACCTACCAGAATGTTAGATATATATTTTATGATCCTGACCAATTAAATTTCTTTTTAGAGGGTAAGATGGAGTCTAGAGCTCCAGATCCTTCCATACAGTCCTCTATCCAGGCAGATGGTTAAATCCAACCGCACTCTGTAAATTTGTATGAGTTTTTCTTTTCTTTTAGATCCAACTTCCCTTGGAGGTGATGGACTCTCTCTTCAATATGTGGACTTCTGATTAGTCATATATGTTGAATTATTATATATAATTTAATATAATTATTTTCTTTTTCAATTGTTAATTTCTTTAGATTGTTGTTAAACAATTTGTGAAAAATTATAAATAAATAAATTTAAAAAAAAAAAAATTCACATTGGTTCTGCTGCTTTGCTGCATCATTCTCCACAATTTCCTTCCCTTTTACGAAGCCGCATTAGGCTTCTTTATCGTAGGCTGCGGCGGTATTAGCTCCGATGCTCATGAGCATAGAATTCCTATGAGTGTCAGAGCTAACACCACCACAGCTGACAATAAAAAAGCCTAAAGCAGCTTCATAAAGAGGGGGGGGGGGTATTTTATTTTGTACTGGTTTTCACAGACTCTAAGCGATTCTGATAATAATTTGAAAAACATGTAATTAATGGCTTTCAACTAATCAAAATAAAATATATAGGTATTTTTCTGCCTCACTGTAAAGATCTTAAATATATGGGCAGGTAACATATGCATAGATTTTTGAGTTACTTTAAAATAAACCAGTTTATACAGGCAGTCCCTGGGTTAAGAATGAGTTCCGTTTTTTAAACTGTTCTTAAGTTGACTTTGTATGTAATTCAGGTCCTATGTAGTTCACAATATATAAAAATATTAAAGAACATTAAACATTTAAAGAAACAGTTCTCAAAATAAAGTACTGTACTGAAGTTTAAATAGAAAGAAAAAATAGGAGGTTTACAATTACTTTTGTTCTTCATCCATCCTACATTTCTCCCTCTCATTTCTCTTCCCCATGCAACTGTACCTCACACCTCTCCCACCACCATCCAATATTTCTCTCTCCCTCGCTATGCCCAACAATTCTTCCCTTTCTTCATTTCCCCACGTGCACCTTCTCTTTCCCTCTCACTCAGATTCCCATGCCCAACAATTCTCCCTTTCTATTTCCTCCCCACCTCAGCATCTCTTTCCCTCACTCTCTCCATTCTTCTATGTCCCAAGTTCATGCTCTCTCCCTCTTTTCTTCCTTCCATCTTCCTTCCTTCCATCCTTTGTCCAAAGTTTGTGCTCTCTCCCTTCATTCTGTATCCCAGCACGAACCTGTATCTCCCTTCCTGTGTCAACATGCCACCTTTTCCTCCCTTCTTGTCCCAACATGACCCTCCTCCTCCCTTCCGTGTCCCTATGTGCCCCTCGTCCTTCCCTCCATTCTTCATCTTAAATTCATGCCTCCCTCCTACAGGTATTTATCTCCGCTGGCCGGCTGCTTCCTCCCAGCTGTACTTCTCTTCGCAAAGCTGCGGCCACGGTTCCTATACACAGCCTGAGGCTAACCCAGAAGCCTTCCCTCAGATGTCAGAAGAAAGGTTCTGGGTCAGTTGAGGGCTGCATGCAGAAGCCGCTGCTCGCAGCTTTGCAAAGAGAAGTGCGGCTGGGAGGAGGCAGCTGACCAGTGGAGGTAAACACCCGCGGGAGGGAGAGAGGAATGAATTTGGGTAAAGGTACCTTGTTTTAAGTAGTTATCAGTAGTTTATCTCTGCCTTGGAGTGTCATACATGGGAGTTCCTGGCTTCCCACCCCATACCTATTCCTTCTGGAGAGGTGAGTTGATGTGCTTTGACCCTTCTTTCCAGTTTTGGAGAAAATCTAATGTCAGACAAAACAATTTTTGCATAATAAAAAAAAAAAAATGTCTAAGTCCCCTTTTGGCCTAAGTCAGTAGATGCTGAAGTTGGCAGCAGGGAAATGTCCATTCTCAAAAAAAAAAAAGTCCAAATTGAGGTTTTTCATAAGAATGGCCTACCTGCATGTTCAGCAATCTACTGGCCCAGACTGCCACTACGTCTATCCCTTCACCAAATTCCTGACTAAAAAATCGCCCAAGTCCCAAATGCCCAAACCCACACCTTTTAAGAACATAAGAATTGCCGCTGCTGGGTCAGACCAGTGGTCCATCGTACCCAGCAATCTGCTCCCACGGCAGCCCCTAGGTCAAGGACCTGAGCCCTAACTGAGTCTAGCCTTACCTGCGTACGTTCTGGTCTAGCAGGAACTTGTCTGACTTTGTCTTGACTCCTTGCGTTTAGGCGAAGGAGGGGCCAGTACTTCACCTAAAAGCTGGATTCTGTAACCTGCGTCTGTCAAAAACAACACCGGTTACAGAATACCCCTCTCCACCCTCTCCCCCCCCCCCCCCCCCCACAGCAACGATCACGGCAGGAGAGATGCCTAATCTCTCTGCTGCGATCGCGATCCCCCCCCTGAACTGCCGCAAACCGCGGCAGGAGTGGTGACCAATCTCTCCTGCCGGCATCCCCCCAACAAGCCCAATAATGGCAGGAGAGATGCCCAATCTCTCATGCCGAAGGCGCAGTGCACCCCCCCTCCCACGACTACCGGCAGAAGGAATCCCAAGCCCTCCTTCCCTCTGTCTTTTTGATCATCCAAGTACCAATTTAGGCCACTTTTTGAACATTTTTTAAAAATTATCATCATGAGCCCCATTGTTTTCAAAGAAAACACAATTTTGCATTTTTTTATAATTATTGTCTTTAGGGACCGCCTGGACTTCCGGGGCCTGCAGGACCACCAGGACTAACTGGACAGAAGGTAAAGATACTTATTTTCATATGTGCTTATCACTTTTTGGTGAAACTAACATGAACATGTCAATAGGGTCTCATAATTCTAATGATCTTTTTCTAGATTTATAAACTTTCAAAATAATGCCTATTCTAATCAAGTTTGTACTTTCCTGCATCTAGTGAAAGAAAAATTGGCATATCAAAAACTGAGCAAGCACAAATTACCCAGTGGTTGCCATGGGAAGTCTCCAAATTGGTTAGTTTTGCTCGCACATGCAATAATGAATCTCACGTGTAAGCCAAAGTACGTGGAGTATGATCTTAGTCTCCCAAATAAAGTGCTACTACTCATCATACTGCTAGCATCATACCAGTTCAGTAAACAAAATGTCTTTGCCCAAGGTTACTGCATGCCTTCAAATTGAGCTAGATGTGTCACTGGATAGACAGTGAACAAGAACAGACCAAATCCCCGCAAGCAAAAATCCACAAAAAGAAGTAAAGATAGGGAAACACAACCATCACCAATAATGATAAAACTGAGCGATTTATTGCAGCATGTAGTATGGACTTGACACATTTGTTATAACCCCTGAGGCAGGCCTCTTGGCCAAAGCATGGACCATGTGGGCTCCATACTACTTGCTCCAATAAATCGCTTGGTTTTGATCAGTATCCCTGGTGGTTATGTTTCCCTATGTCTACTGGATAGATAGTAGTCATGGCCAGGAGTCTTTCTAAAGCAAGTGTAGTCTGATGCCATCACAAGCCTTTGAAGCAGATTGGAGTAAGCTAAAGCCTATGATACGCTGAATATAATATGGAAGATATATTATGTTTGAAGAGCCATAACAAGGAGGGCAGAGCTAGATGAATAGGAGGGGATTCCATGGCCACAATGTCTTTTTCTTTTTTATTATGGACAGCTGCACCTTCCTCTAAAGGTATCTTTAGGAGACCCACATTATCAGCAGTCCTGACATGTAAGCATGCTACAATGTCCCATATTTTAGATAAAAGAAAGATGGAGAGTTACAGGTATATAAAAGATGGTCATTAAATTATTGTTGTGATGTGCAACATTACCACAAAATAAGGCATGCTATGGGCAATTAATGTATGGGACCACTCCCAAATCTAGAGATGCATTGAAAAGGCAAACAGCAGAGCTGCCAGAACTTCCCTAAATTCATTCAGTATCCCATCCAGCCCCATCACTTTGTCTACCTTTAGTTTAGCTATCAACTCACAAACACCATCTTTTGAAATTTGGGCAAGATCTACGACACATTCTGGGTCATTAAAAGGCACCCTCTTATTTGGTATCCTATTTGAAATTGTCTTATTCAATAAAATGTACCAGAAACTCAGGTATGTTCATCTTCCCTACCCCAAGGGCCTGTCGTTACAAGACTTTTTTGGACAGGACATTGGAGTATCAGGCAGGGAAGATGAACTCTTGGATGGGCCCGTTGATTGCTCAAGCTTATTCTTATCTTACATTTAGGAAATCATTAAAAACTTACCTATTTGATGAACAAGAATGATTGATTCATTTAACATTCATGATGGTGCTTTCTACTTCAATTTTTATTTCTGTTTAATATATTTTAATTAATGCTGTATTAACAATTGTATGTAGAAGTGTGTCCTGAAATTGTATTTTCTGCTGACTTGTCTCAGTTTTCTGTTGTGAACCGCTTAGAACTGTTGGTGGGCGGTATACAAGAAAATAAATTATTATTATTTGTTCAAGCAGGGAATGTCTCATTCATGACTCTGTATAGTGCTGCGTACATTTAGTAGTGCTCTAGAAATAATGAATATTGGTAGTAATAGTCTTCTATGGTCTTACTCCCAGCCCTTCATCTAAGAGCATAGAACAGAAATATTTGTTAAGGAATTCCGCTTTATCCTTATAAGCTTCTGTGTATTGTTCCCCTTCAAGCTTTACAATGCCATTTTTGCTCTTCCTCCTATCACTTACACTGTCCCTGAATTTTACTTTAATGGCTATTTAATCCATTTCTATCTTTGCTTGCCTGACTACTTTATAAGTTACTCTTAGCTTTTTCAGGTATTGTAGCCTATCGTCTTCTTTCTGTGATGTATTGTAATTTATTATATGAAGGCTAACCTTTTTTCCCTTAGCTTTTCAGCTACTACGTTTGCAACCAAAGCGGCCTTTTCCTCTTTTGTTTACTTTCCTAGCAAAAAGGTTTGGTGCCCTTAAAATAGCTCTTTTCAGATGTGCCCACTGCTTTCTACTTCCCTAAGCAAATTGCAGTAATCTAGGCAAAAGGTGATAAGAGTGTGGATAAGGGTTTTTGGTAGTGTGCTCGGAAAGGAGAGGTCAGATTTTGGTAATATTATAGAGAAGTGAGAGGTTTTAGTGGTTTGTTGGATCTGAGCAGAGAAGGAAAGAGAGGAGTCAAAGATGGCCCTGAGGTCAGGGAGGAGGAGAGTGTTGCTAACAAAAATTGAGATTGGGGGGAGGGAAGTTTAGGTGGAACGATAAGGAGCTCGGTCTTAGCCATAGTCAGTTTTAGATGGTGATGAGACATCCAAATGGCAATGTCAAACAGGTAGGCTGAGACTCAGGTCTGGATTCCTGTAGAGATATCTGGTGTGGAGAGGTAGATCTGGGAGTCATCAACCCAGAGATGATACTGAAAACTATAAGAGGAGATCAGTGCACTGAGGGACTGGGTGTAGATGGAGAAAAGGAGAAATCCCAAGACAGAGCCTTGGGGTACACTGATTGATACTGGATAGCAGTGGAGAAGGATCTACCATTGCATACACTGAAAGTGTAATGGGAGAGATACAAAAAAACCCAGGAGAGAACAGAACCCTGGAACCCCGCTGAGGATAGCATATCAAGGAGTAGGTGGTGATCAACAGTGTCAAAAGAAGGATAAGGATAGAGATCAGGAACAGGCCATTGGAGACTATAGCAATGGCAGTTTCTGTGAAATGCATTGGGGCGAAAGCCGGATTGAAGTGGGTCAGAATAGCTTAAGATGAAAGGAGGTCCAGGCAATGGCAATGAACAGCACATTCAAGTAGCTTGGATATGAAGGGGAGGAAGGAGATAGGGCAATAGTTGGAGGGGCATGTGGGGTCTATGAGGGTTTTTTGAGGAGAGGTGTAACTACAGCATGTTTGAAGACATTCGGAACCGTAGCAGTGGAGAGTGATAGGTTGAGGATGTGACAGATAGGAGGGATGACAGTGAGAGAGTGCTGAATAGGTGGGTGGGCATCGGATCAGAGGAGCAGGTAGTGGATTTGGAGAAGGAGAGAAGATGTGCAGTTTCCTCTTCAGTGATTTCAGGAAAGGTGGCAGGGGTTGAGGGAAGGTTGGCAGAAGGGACAGATGGAAAGAGGAAGAGGGGAGGTGACCTGGTTGAGAACTCAAGGTGAATCTTCTGAACCTTGTTGTAGAAGAATTTGTTAACCCTTTCCCACTGAATTTAGTTTAAAGCCCTCTTCAGTAGGTTAGCCCATCTGCTGCAGAAGACTTGAATGGGGGCAGGTTTTGAGAATGGGTTATGCCAGTCTTCTCCTTTGCCTTTTTGGAACTTAATTTAAACAAGACAGGGAGGCTATTGAGAGGAGGAGGGAAATCACTGAGGAGTCGTTTCTTTTTTCATTCAGATATTTGAATCTCATTAAATCAATTCAATCAAGCTGTGCCAAGAGCATCAGGAGGTGCATTAGCCTGATGAAGCTCCACGGGGAAAGCTAGCAACACTACTTGTGGTGTAGCTAATTGATCCACAGTAACACAGCCCATGAAGATTTTTTTTTATAAATTGCACTACTGGTTGCCATTGTAATGAGCTTATTTGCATATATTTGCTTGCAAAATAGCTTACTATATGTACCTTCTGATTATAATAATACTTTATTTATAGACCGCTAAAGCCATGAAGTTCTAAGTGGTTTACAATAAGTTGGACCAGTACGTTAACCAGGATATTACACTGATTGGAGAGTTACAATTAGATAAAAGAAAGATGGAAAGTTACAGATATATAAAAGATGGTCATTAAATTATTGTTGTGATGTGCTACATTACCACAAAATAAGGCATGTTATGGGCAATTAATGTATATGTATTGCCAAACAACGCACATTCATTTGGAGATTACCTGTGTTACTGAAATACAGCTTAGTTACAGGCTGTTAAGTCTGGTAAGGAGTCAGAAATAGCTGTCCTATACTTATGCGCTAGTCTTAATATTGACTTAATCGGCATGCACTAACTGGCTTTTAAAAAATAAAATTCCATGCTGAAGCCTGCACAGGGCTCGATATTGAATTTCTGGTTTTAGCACTGAATTTTGAGGCTGTCCGCCGAAGGCTGAATATTGACTGTAGGGTTCTGTGATACCAGCTGATGTCACAGCATCAAATATAGACAACAAATACTCAATATACTTCCCCCTCCGTATTCACGAATTCC
This sequence comes from Geotrypetes seraphini, assembly GCF_902459505.1. Classification (NCBI taxonomy): domain Eukaryota; kingdom Metazoa; phylum Chordata; class Amphibia; order Gymnophiona; family Dermophiidae; genus Geotrypetes; species Geotrypetes seraphini. The sequence goes on from NC_047087.1 coordinate 184,893,802, forward strand.
ATATCTACGGATTCGCTTATTCGCAGTTTTTTAAATTTAAATTTTTTTTTTTTTTTTCAAATCTTTATTTTTAAAACTCACAATAAGTGTAACATAGAATACAATCATTTTATACTTTAACAACACTTAATATATCATCAAATTCTAACTCGCATCAAATATCCCCCCTCCCTCATACCCAACAATTATTCATAAGCACAAGAAATCATAACATATTCCCCCCCCTCAACCCCACCCTGGACGTGTATGAAAAGAAGGGAAAAAATAATAATATTCTATGCAGTAATTTCAATCTTTACAGTATCTTGTTAATGGCTCCCAAATAACCTGAAATTTCTTAAAATTTCCCTGCTGTATGGCAATTCCCCTTTCCATTTTAAATATGTGGCACAAAGAGTTCCACCAAAAGCTATAATTCAGCCTATCCCAATTTTTCCAATTATTCGTAATCTGTTGTATGGCAACTCCTATAATAAGTAGAAGCTTGTTATTATTAGAGGATATTTGGCTCTTACCCTCATTGACATGCCAAACAATACGGTGTCCTAGGATAATGCCACCGGATTATCTAACAAACTATTTATATGACCCCCATATTGATTTCCAAAAAGCAAGTATCAATGGGCAATACAATAACAAATGATCTAATGTCCCAGCTTCAAGATGACAGTGCCAGCATCTTAGAGCTATCTAACTTCTGTAAATGAACCGTGATCCAAAATGCTCTATGTAACAGAAAAAAACAAGTTTGTCTCATCATTTATTTTCATTTTTTGGGCTATTTTAAGCCCTGCAAGCCCCCCCCCCCCCCCCCTTAAGCCTTACCTGGTGGTCTAGTGTGTTTTTGGGACAGGAGCGATCTTCTCACACTCCTGCCCCGTGTAGATCGCTCACAGGAAATGGCTCGAGAGACTACGGGAGCTCAAGGCGGCCGTTTCCTGTGAGCGATCTGCACAGGGCAGAAGCGTTGGAAGATTGCTCCTGCCTGAAAACCCGCTTGACCACCAGGTAAGGCTTAAGGGGGGGCTTAAAATAGCCGGGGGGAAGCGGGCAGAACTGGCCTGAATATTATTCATGGTTTTTTTAATATTTGCAGGCCGGCTCTGCCTTTAACCCCCGCGAATACAGAGGGGGAAGTGTAGATATAATTTATCTCATTTTTTTTTTTTTTATTTCAGCGATATCACTCAATAGCGAATCAATATTTTGTCACATTAAAGAGTTGCACACCAATTGTCTTCACCGATCCTCTTATCTTTGCTATTCTTCTATATTTCTTCTAAATTTCATATATTATCCAATCCCTTTCCAACATTAAAGCATGACATCTTCCAGAGTTTTGTGTCATTTTCTGCTTTTGCCATTTCTGTTTGAAGCGAATTGGAAGAAGCACCTTTTATGAAAGCATTCAAGCAATCGTGCTGCAGACTCTGCCTGAACATATCCTGCACAAGGAGGGGTGTCAGATATGACCAGTCCAAGCAATAGTGCTTTCAAAGGTCTTGCAATTCTTCATTCATCCCCTTCCATCCTTTTATATATAGTGATTTTGAGCTTTTTAGTTTAGTGAATTTTGTGTATTCAAAATACTTTTTTATAATAATTTTTTCTTAGATATTTTCTTGTTTATGTTCAAAAACTTTTATATAGACTTGTCTTCAATTCATATAAACAGACTTATCTTATGAGAACTTGTCTTCATAGGCATAGGTAAAGCCTATCTTGTGTTACCAACGTTCAACATTCAATTAGTACTAATTGAATGTTGAACGTTGGTAACACAAGATAGGCTTTACCTATGCCTATGAAGACAAGTTCTCATAAGATAAGTCTGTTTATATGAATTGAAGACAAGTCTATATAAAAGTTTTTGAACATAAACAAGAAAATATCTAAGAAAAAATTATTATAAAAAAGTATTTTGAATACACAAAATTCACTAAACTAAAAAGCTCAAAATCACTATATATAAAAGGATGGAAGGGGATGAATGAAGAATTGCAAGACCTTTGAAAGCACTATTGCTTGGACTGGTCATATCTGACACCCCTCCTTGTGAATCATTCACTCACTCTGTATATTTTAGTTTAAGTCTTTCTCTGTTTGTTGATTCAAGAAACGTAATTTAAGGATGGCCCAGTGAACATATCCTGCACCACATCATAAAAGGATGCTCTCTCTTAGTACATACATTACTAGTTGTTAAGCCCGTTACATTAACGGGGTCTAGAATTTATGTCTGTCTGTATTTTTCTTTCTGTCTCTTTCCTCCCTCCATTTCCCTGTGTAGTGCTGTCTCTGCTTTCTTCCTCAGTCTGCACTCTCAAGCTGTAACATTACTGCTTAGCTTTTTCTCCCTGCAAGCATCTCTGCTCTCTTTCTCATCCCCAGTCTCTTTGCTATTTTTCTCTTCTTGCAGGGGTCTCTGCTCTCCTTTCTCTATATGTTCCAGATTCCTGCAAACTTCTGTTTGCTCTTGATCCTGTGTTTCCCTGTAGGTGTCTCTTCCTTTTTTTTTTTTAATTCCTTCTTCACGTATAGTTGATTTATTAAAAGTTTTTATATTTTTCCTATTTGTTACATGCCTGTCTCCTTGGCCGCTGTATGTTTCTCTTTTTTTGCTTTCTGTGTTTGTTTGTGTTTTTTTGCTGATTGTCTACTTGGTCGCTGTCAGTCTGTCTGTCTCATTGGCTGCTGTATGTCTGTATGTCTTTTTTGCAGTCTAACTCTTTGGCCACTGTATTTCTGTATGTCTTTTTTTCCTGAATTTATCCTTGGGCATTGTATTTTTTATTTTTTTCTGTATGTCTCTTTGGCTGTTTGTATTTTTTTTTTGCTGTCTCCTTGTCCACTGTCTCTCTATCTGTCTACTTGGACGCTGTATGTAAGTATGTCTGTATTTTTTTTTTTTGTTGTCTGTCTCCTTGGCTGCTGTATGTCTGTTTGTCATTTTATTCCTGTGTGTCTCTCTCTCCTTGTCCTCTGTGTTTTGTTATTTTTTCAATCTGTCTCTTTAGTCCCTGTCCTTCTGTGAGTGTCTGTGTGTCTCTCTCTCCTTGTCCACTGTTTGTTTGTTTTTTTCAATCTCTCTTTAGCTCCTGATCCCCTCTCACTGACCCTTGCGACTGCATGTTATTCCGGCTGGGTTTCCATGGCAACCCTGCTCGCGGGTCTGTGAGTGTAGGGGCGTTTTGTTATTTCCTTGTGGGAAGCTGTCCGGGTCTGGCAGCGCCATATAGGGCGGAAGCGGGGAGGCGGGGCCTCAGCACCAGCCGGGCGTCTCGCGCCGCCGGCCCCCAGGAGCCCGAGGCCGGCGGCAGAGGAGGCAGGGACATGCCTGGCGTGTCATGGTGCAGGAGGAACGGAGATCGGCGGCTGGCTGCGGTCCGGCTTGTGGAGGCGATCAGCTGGTGACGTATAAGCGCGCATGCGCACTCCTTCGGCCACAGACCTACAGCGCACGGAACACACAAATAGGAGTGCGCATGCGCGGCTAGCTTTTTATTATATAGGATACATTGCAGACAGCAGCAAGAGGGATGCCACTTGGAAATGAGTTAGAAGTAGAGAATGGCACAGGGACAAATTTTTCCCTGTTTCAAGTTTAATAAGTTTCAAGTTTAATAATGTTTTTGATTAATCGCTTAATCATATTTCAAAGTGATGAACATAGTAATAAAATTACAGCATTAAGGGAGTAATACAATACTTAACAAAAAAATTAAGTCCAAAAAGGACTATTAACAAACTTAACAAACAAGTAAATATAGGGAAAAGGGAAGTGAACTACAAAATGTTTAAAAGAGCAGAACAATCAAGGAAAGAACATAAGGCAGGGGATATAAATATTCCATAATCTTAATCAACAAACAAGAGTAAATCAGAAAGAAATAATTAATTATCGAAAGCATCTTTGAAAAGAAAAGTTTTTAAATTACTCTTAAATTTATCAAGGTTGCGCTCTTCTCTCAAATAGATAGGAAGAGAGTTCCAGACTTGAGGGGCCGTAACAGAAAAAATAAATTGTCGTCTTGTATTAATGATTTTAAGGGATGGAATCGTCAACAAGTGCTGTTCATTTGATCGTAACGTTCGGTTAGAAGTATAAGGAATTAATAATTTGAAAATAATTGCTGGGGCTTTATAAAGTAGGGATTTGTAAGTGAGTAAGCATAATTTGTATGTTATCCGGTGAGATAAGGGTAGCCACGGGAACTCATTTTACCATCCCGGCAAGTTCTTTTCCTGTCCCCCACCCCATTCGTGAAAGTTCTGTCCTCATCTGTACAAGCCTCAAATGCTTTAAAATCATAAGTGGTCGAGGTTTGTGTGGTTAAGGCAGAGCTTACAGGAATGGGGCAGGGATTGGACAGGGATATTGAGTTCCTGCGGGGACGGGCAAAGCATTGTTCCCCGTGTCATTCTCCAACGAAGTTAAAGACAAGAATAAACTTCCACAGGTACAAGATATCACACCCTAGAGAAGAATAAAGTAGCATCAAATTAAGGAACATGTTTGCAAGTCAGATCAATGCATCAGTTGGTGTATAAAGAAGACATGAAAGGGAAACTTGAAAAGCACTCAAAAATGATTAGGCACTTACTAGAGGCATTTGATTTTCTTCTTCTCATTGCAAGACTGTTTTCCTGTAGCTGCACAGTATATCTCACTCACATTTCCTTCCTACTTCTTAATACTATTACTTGCTTTATTTACAGCTTGGGAAACAAACACAGATATTAAAATCCAAAGTTCAATTTATATAATCAAGGAACTTTATCTAAGGGGTCCTTTTAAGCTGGGGGTCACTTTGGATTCAACGAGTTGAAGGAAAGCCGCCAAATATATTTCCATGCGAGTCACAACATTGCTGACTAGTGTAACATAGTCAATGACGGCAGTGTGTGTCAGTGATGTCCTCCCCACCAGCCCATAATAAACTGTTTGTTGGGCATATCCTCAAGGAGGTGGGCATTTCTAAATACGTTCTCTTCACCTAGTGGGAAATGCCTTGTCTTTCAAGCATGTGGCTCTTCCTCCCATCCACTTCCCCTTTCTGTTGTGAACTTGTATAGAGAGGCAAAAAACAGAAGAAAAAAGTCAGGATATTTATGAGGGCTGCCTTAGAGTTTTCCAAAGGCCACCATTGGCCCTTGGGCCTTGCATTGAAGAGCACTGTACTGAGGCATGCTAACCGATTTAGCACACACTAATGGTTAGCATTTAGTATGCATTAAATCAGTTGGCACACCTTAGTAAAAGACCCCTAAGTTTGCAGTAACCTATCAAACTGTAATTCTCTAAAGCTAGTCATTAATATATGTAAACCCAATCTAAAGATATCACCTAGTGAGTTGATCTTTGCGTACAAAGAGCTTAAGTAAACTAACTTGCTGGGCTCAAATATTTTTTTTACTTTTTTGTCCTAATTGTATTCAGTCTCTTTATCTAATCCTAAGGGGGGGAACTATCAATGTGAGCTACCGTTAAGAAGTGTCATTTTACTGACAACCCCAATTATTAGTAACTGGGTCTCATTGTATAAGGGACCTATGCTAAAATAGCATCAGCTTAGTGATAAAATAACACATAATGATAGTCCAAGTTGATAGGTCCGTTAGATTAGAGGTCTTGAACTCAAACCCTTTGCAGGGCCACATTTTGTATTTGTAGGTACTTGAAGGGCCGTAGAAAAGAATAGTTAATGTCTTATTAAAGAAATGACAATTTTGCATGAGGTAAAACTCTTTATAGTTTATAAATCTTTCTTTTTGGCTAAGTCTTAATAATAATATTGTCATTTATAGCTAAAGAGACATATGATCAAGAAACTTTTATTTTACTTTTGTGATTATGATAAACATATCGAGGACCTCAAAATAGTACCTGGCGGGCCGCATGTGGTCCCCGGGCCGCGAGTTTGAGACCACTGCGTTAGATAGATTGTGAGCCCACCGGGACAGATAGGGAAAATGCTTGAGCACCTGATTGTAAAACCACTTAGATAACCTTGATAGGCGGTATATAAACACCTAATAAACTTGAAATTTGATAGCTACCCCCTTAAAGCTCACTCACTGAATATGATTTCTTAACATTTACTACTTCTACTAATAATAATACCTATGATAATTTTTTACTATAGGGTGAAATCGGCTTGCCAGGTCCACCCGGCCATGATGGAGAGAAGGTACAATCTCTATCATTTTGGTCATCATTGATTTTTAAGGAGCTGGAACAGTGAAAAAGCAGGAAATATTATCAGGACAATTGTTTAAACTAGGTCCTAACAATTACATATGCCCCGTGGCCAAAATTCTCTAAATGGCACCATAAGTTAGGTGGCAGTAGGCTTTACCACCGCCTAACTTAATCATTTTAATTGGTGTTAATCAGCATGGTAATTGACCCATCATTTAAAACTAATTAAAACATCATTTTAAAAAATGTAGGTGCCTATAGGTGCCTATAAAAAGGATGCCATAATTGCATCTGCAGAGGTGCCTAATGGCGCCTAAGATCAAAGTAGGCATGATATACACCAGAAATGACCTTAGGTGCCTCTGTAGATATGATTTTCGTCAAACATCAGCGCCTTTAAAACCCTGACCTACCAGTGCCTATGTTTAACAGCCGGTGTGATTTTGCAAATACTGCTGTAGCATGATTGACATGTGATCTGTAGCATTTTTATAGGCAACCGCTGATGTAGGAGCCCTTTGCAGAATCTGGACCTATATACCGTGTTTCATCGAAAATAAGACACTGTCATATTAATTTGGGGTCCAAAAAATGCACTAGGACTTATTTTCGGGGGATGTCTCTTTTTTTTTTTTTTTTTGTATACAACGATCATCTCTCACCCATCTCCTTGTGCAGCATCTTTCTATTCCTCCCTCCCCACCAGGACCTTCCCTGTGCTGCGTCACTGATAACATTATCACTGATGTGGCAGACGGATGGGAAGGTCCCGATGGGGAAGACCGCGAAGCAGTCTGTTCAGTGCTGGTGCTGCTGCTGTTTGGAACAGAGGTATGTCGGCCTTTGCAGTGGGAGGGTTGGCGGGGTTATGCTGCGTGGGATGGGAAGGAGAGATGGAAAGATGGTGCGCAAGGGGATGGGTGAGAAGGGAGGAAAGATGCTGCACAGGGGAGGGGGGAAGCGCTGCCACCAGCGAATCGGGGAGTGTCGGGGACATTCGGGAGAGGCTTCGGGGGGTCGATCCAATTAGGGCTTATTTTTGGGGTAAGGTTTATATTAGGATCTACCCCAAAAATCATGCTAGGGCTTATTATCGGGGTAGGTCTTATTTTCAGGGAAATGCAAGTGTGTAAATGTTTAGAATACTAACATATGTATGCACTTACCATCTTAGGCTGCCAGCATACTGCCTAAACGCTATTCTACAAATACCCACTTAACTTATATAGCCCAAATTTGCAAGATGGACATATACAGGGGAACCTGGGCAGGACATAGGCAATGTTCCCACTTACTTGTATAACTTACAGAATACTGTAAATCATATGTGTCTTTATGACCTTAGGCACTAACACTTACTAACACTTATCATCTATGGATGATATACTTGATCACACTTAAATATTAGATGCATTAATACCTTGTTACTCTAGTATTCTGTAAAGGAATCTAAGAGCCTACATTCCTTTATAGAACTGGGTTCCACAAGTTAGGCACCTAGATGCAGAGTGCTGAGTACTAATTATGTAATGGCATCTGGGTGCCAAGATTCCATTAAAGTCTCCATCAACAGGGCCGGCTCAACCTTTGAACCAGGTGAGGCCCTGGCCCAGGGTGCTAGTGATAAAGAACACCAAATTCTCAGTCCTGTCTACCTTCAAACCTCACCCGGTCCAACAGGAGAGGGAGATAAGAGAGAGAGGGGGGAATACCTGATCACAGGTGGGGGGATTGAGGGGTGCCAATACAAAAGTTGGCTCAGGGCGCCACAGTCCTTTGGGCCGGCCCTGTCCATCAGTTCCACATGTAAGTGGTGCTACTTACATGTATAAATTGCAAAATCATCATCTTGGCAGCCACCAACAACGGCACCAGTTACAGAATCCAGGCCTAACTACATACATTTGCAAACATAAATTTTATGAAAATAGGCTCCCTTAAGTAGGGACTCTGACCTAGTCGGTTTTCTAAAGGGTCAATTCAAGCATCTAAGCCACTAAGTTGACTCTGTTGTGGATGTTCTGTGAATGATATCTTGTGATGTACTGTATTTGAAGTTTATAGGTTTGTGAACCACTTAATACATTGGAACAAGCAGTATATCAAGAACATAAATCCAATCTAATCCAATCCAAATTAGGCTGAATTGGTTCCCAAAATATCAGTCAGATAACATATATCCTAATCAGTGCACATTTCCCCCTTATAAACTGGTATTTTCTTGGTCTTTTTATTCTGCCCTTCAGTCCTGCTATCTAAAATTCTAGCAAAGCCAAACCAAGCCTCACTCCTGTGAGAAATAAACATTTTTGTGCATTATACTTTATTATTTTGCAGATTTTTATATACATTTCAATTAAAATAATATAAAATAAATTACAGTCAGCAATACAGAAAGTTACATCTTAGAGGTGCATAATGATGATCTTTACCCTCAAAGAAGGCCAGCCTTTACTCAGTTTCACCCCTATTCAAACAGTATCTACCTTAAAACTACTTGGAGTCATCCTCGACATTAAATTCAATTACCACGATCAAATCAGTGTTGTAGTAAAAAAATGTTTTTACTGCTTGCGCATGATCTGCTCTCTCTCAAATACTCAAACCTTCATCCGTCAACACTTTAATTCACTCTTTGGTGATCTCCTGTATTGAATATTGTAATGCCTTATACAAAGGAATTGCCAAGAAAGAAATCCGACATCTGTAGATCATTCAAAATACTTCTGTTAAAGTTATCTTCCAGGCAAGGAAATTCAACCATGTTTCACCTTTATTAATCAAAGCACATTGGCTCCCCATCAAATATAGAATTACTTTTAAATCCTTCTACTTACATTTAAAACTAGAACTAGTAATCAACCGGAATTCATCAATAGACTTCTCATACCCTATGCCCCCTCTGATCATAAGAACATAAGAATTGCCGCTGCTGGGTCAGAACAATGGTCCATCTGGCCCAGCAGTCTGCTCACGCGGCGACCCCAAGGTCAAGACCAGTACTCCAAATGAGTCCAGTCTCACCAGTTTAGCATGAACTTGTCCAACTTTGTCTTGAAACCCTGGAGGGTGTTTTCCCCTATAACAGACTCTGGAAGAGCGTTCCAGTTTTCTACCACTCTCTGGGTGAAGAAGAATTTACTTACGTTTGTACGGAATCTATCCCCTTTCAACTTTAGAGAGTGTCCTCTCGTTCTCCCTACCTTGGAGAGGGTGAACAGTCTTTCTTTCTCTACTAAATCTATTCCCTTCAGTATTTTGAATGTTTCGATCATGTCCCCTCGCAGTCTCCTCTTTTCAAGGGAGAAGAGGCCCAGCTTCTCCAATCTCTCTCACTCTGTTCCACTACACAACATCTTCTCAATATCCCCTCTTTAAAAAATATCAACACCATGCACCTTCCCTCTGGAACTCTATACCAAATTGCATAAGAGAAGAAACAAATGTATACCATTTTAAATCAAAATTAAAAACCTTGCTCTCCTAAAGACGCTGTTAAATAGTAGCTGTCCTCCTAAGGACATTTCAACATCCCTTCTCTTGGACTTTTATCCCCCCACCTCTTGTTCTTTCCTTCAGTGTTTCTTTCCTTTATTATTTTGTAGTTATATCCCTCTTTTCCTTTTATTCAAGTTTGTCCATTTGGTTAATTGTTCCCCCCCTCCAACTATGTCTATTTTATTAACTTGATTGTTTTTATTGATTGATTGTACACCGTCTAGAAGCCTGATTAGGCGGTATAAAAAATTTTTTTTAATAAACTTGAAAAATAAAACTTGAAGTTTCAAAACTGGGTTAGAATTTCAATTAGAGTTCACTATAGAATAGATCATAGGGCTGTTTCTTCTACCCTTTCTCCCCCCCTCCTCCCACACACACCTAACCACTTTTAATGTTTGCCATTTTTAAGTCCAAACCCTTCTAGTCCCTGCTATCCCCCCAAAAGCAGCCTGCCACCTATCTGATTCTCTCTGCTCTCTCTATCCATACTCTGTTCTCTCCCGTTCATATTAGACCTAAACTCTCTGCTCTCTCCCGCTCTCTTCTCTGTGGTTTCACATCTTCCAGACCCAATCTTATCTACGTTCTGACTTACTTCATGCACCCTCTTAATCCTCTATCTCTTCTATGCTCTTACTTTCTCCTCATCCCCCCCAAACCCTCCATTTCATACTCATTCCATGCTCCTCTTCTCCTTCCCTGTCTCCTTTACCACTTCCAGGTTTGATCCCATCTGCTCCTCCCACCCAGCTTCCCAAGACCTGTCCCCTTCCATTCATTTTCTTTCCTGACCCCCTCAAGGCCTTTCTCATTTCCAATGTTATCGCCTGCCCCCTTCCAATCCACTGATTTGACCTACCTCTTACTTAGTGTAGTATTATAGAAATACTAAATAGTAGTACTAACTATAGTAGTAACCCACAAGATACAATAAAAATAGTGGCATATCTTAACTCCTGGCTGATGGCATTTGCATTCTCCCTACAACAAGCCAAGAATGACACAGCCTTAGGGTTGACACCCACTCTGATATTTCTTTTGAAGAACAGTATCCTATATAATAAAACCATAGCTGCGCATGCGTACTCCTACTTGCGTGTTCCATTTTCCCTGATCTGTGAGATGTAGGTCCGTGGCTGCAGGAGTGTGCATGCGCAAGTCCCCAGCCTCTACCTACACTTACAGGACTGGCCGCCAGCGCTGGACTCCCTGCTCTCCACACGATTGGTAAGGCTCACTTACTCCCTTGCCACCCCCCCCTTCCCACCATCCGACCGGCTCACTTAGTCCCTTCCTGCCCCCCCTTCCCGCGATCCGACTGGCTCACTTAGTCCCTTACCGCCCCCACCCCCTTCCCTTCCCGCGGTCCTGACTCCAAACCTGCGACTCCAGCAGCATCTGTAGCACTCTACACATGCTGCTTCGAGGCCTTCTACTGCCCTGATTTACTCTGGCATGTCCCTGATGACATCATCAGAGACGCGGTAGAGCAAATCAGGGCAGTAGAAGGCACTGAAGCAGCGTGTGTAGAGTGCTACAGATGCTGCTGGAGTCGCAGGTTTGTCGGGACCACGGAAAGGGAAGGGGGGCGGAAAGGGACTAAGAGAGCCGGCCAGACCATGGGAAGGGAAAAGGGGGGTAGGGGAAACGCTGCTGCTGCACAGGGAAATAGTGTGGGGCGGAGGGAAATGGAGGGGGAGGGAATGCTGCTGTGGCTGCTGCACAGGGAAGTGGGGGGGAGAGAAATGCTGCTGCATAGGAGGCAAGGAGAGAGACATAGATAGATAGATAGAAAGAAAGACAGACGGTGGGAGGAAGGGAGACAGAAAGAAAAGAAGAAAGACACAGGGGCAGGGAGAGACAAAGAAAGACAGACAGACAAAGGGGGCCAGGGAGAGAGACAGACAGAAAGAAAGACAGCAAGAGGGGAGGGGATACTTGGAATGGGCAGACTTGGTGGGCTATAGCCCTTTTCTGCTGCTTTTTTCTATGTTTCTATGTTTCTATGAGGGAGAGAGAGACAGAAATAAGGAAAGACAGACAGACATATCACCCGTTAATGTAACGGGCTAAAATACTAGTATTAAATAAAATAAATACATAGGAATAGGCTAATTCAGTTCTAATTTTATCCCAATACATGCATAGACTTGTGGATCTGATTCTTTCATTGTATATCCCTAGAAAAGCAAACTACAAGTCCAGATATGAAACAGGGCAAAAACAGACCTGAATTAGCCTTCCCTTATGACATGGAGTCAGGTGGCCATCCTACATGGCCTACCTCCTTGGCTGTGTCTCACACTGATGCCACTTGCTTCCTCCTGCCCACTGGGCTGCTGATAACTGAATCTGCCTTTTTTTTCCTGTCTTCCTTTTTTCCCCTGGTGCAAAGCAGGTCCTCTTTTGCCCATCTGTGTAGGAGGGAGATTCTGCATAAAATCTGAATTATACAGTTGCACAGAATTCTCATGAAGTGAAATATATTTCAAAATTTAGAGCAAGTGAATTATTCATTTGGTTCTTTTATTTACAATGTTCAAAAATGATTATGAAATATTCTGTGTCTTAGGGCCCTCGAGGTAAACCAGGAGAATTGGGACCCTCTGGCCCACAAGGGCCTCCAGGAAAAGATGGACTTTCTGGGTCAAAAGGAGAGCCAGGGCTCACTGGACTGCTAGGACTGAAGGGTGATAAGGGTGATGAAGGACAAATGGGTTTACCGGTGAGTATATTAGGTCAAAGTGTGATATATAGAGAGATGTATAGGAGCCTATGCAATAAAGCTTAATGTGGACATAGAGGGATGTAATTCTGTAAAGTTGGTGTCAGCTTCTAGTCACCAAGTGCACATATAAATGATCAGAATACTAGTATATATGTGCCTATATCTGCACAGTCAAACAAAACAAAACAAATTTCCAGTTTAAATACACATTGGTGAAACATGCTCAATACCTTCACCCCTCTTAAACAAGCTAACTTCAAACCAGTACAACACAATGGGGAAAACGCCTTGGATGTTGCAAAGCTAACATAGCTTTGAAACTAGAAAGGAGAGCTTAAATTGTTGATTAGCTCCCCTTCAGCATTCTATCATAGGCGAGAAAACCCCTTAAGACAGGGGTAGGGAACTCCAGTCCTCGAGAGCCGTATTCCAGTCGGGTTTTCAGGATTTCCCCAATGAATATGCATGAGATCTACTTGCATGCACTGCTTCAATGCATATTCATTGGAGAAATCCTGAAAACCCGACTGGAATACGGCTGTCGAGGACCGGAGTTCCCTACCCCTGCCATAAGGCTTGCTTGAAAAAACAAAGCAGCACTTATCTTTTAGCTGCCGTGACTGTTATCTTCTCTACTGAGTCAATAAGCCACTGCTACTTTCTCTTCTGAATCAATGAACCTATGCATACATGTATAAATGCCAATATTCCAGCATGTGCTATTTTGTAAAAAAAAAAAAAAAAAGAGCCTAAATGTGGACATACATGTGGTTGGAGTCTGAGGGGGGCACATAGTTGCGCATGCAAATTATAGAATACTATAATTTAAGTGTGTGTTTTAGCAATGTAGGTGTGATTTATGGCAGTTCTATGACTGGTGTGTTTGTGCATATTTTACTTATAAGATAATATTTTATAAAGGAAAGAAGTCACTTATTTTCCTTTATACAATAGGCTGCCTCTAGGCACCTAAATATACTACTATAGAATCGACCTCTAGTGGTATTAATGCATAATGGTCATAACCGCCATTTTTAACATGAGTAGCAATGGGGTGGGGAATTGCTACTGCCCGGGCCACTATACTTCCTCAGATACCCAGATAAGTGTTGGGGGGAGAGGGATTTAATGCTCTGGGGGTGAGAATTTGTGAATGACTTGGGGCCAGGATGGTGGTTGGTGTTCCCATCATAGTTGGGATTTAATTGGGAATTGGGCTAGTAATCAGAGGGTTGAGGTGTTTTGCCACAATCTTGGGTTTTGGTTTGTTTTAAATTTGGTTAATGGCTTTATTAGTCTGTTTGGTGGCACCATGAATGCACTTAACGCCACCTCTTAAGATAGTCATTGGCATGCGGGCCAAAGCAAACACATTAACTGCCATGTAAGTCACTGAGACTAATTTTACAATGGGTCAAAAAGAATCTATTGTGTTTACTATTCTATTTGTAATCTGTTGTCACTGTTGAAATTAACTAATTAACTTTTAAAAAAAGAATAGGCTTCTACTACATGCTTCTGGAGCACCTAAACAGAGACCCTGAGTTATAGAATTACCCCCTATCCATATAGGGCTAGATTCAGTAAATCAGGGGTGTCCAACCCGTGGCCCCATGAAGTATTTTGTGCTGCCCCAGTCGAGGGCAATGTAGTGTTTTCCTCTGCTGCCCCCGGGTGTTTACCGTCTTGCTGGCTCGCTCCTCTGTCTTGCTGCAGCGTTTGCTCATTTGTGCAGCCCCAGAAAAAAAATTTTTCGGCCAGTGCAGCCCAGGAAAGCCAAAAGGTTGGACACCCCTGCAGTAAATGGTGCTCAATGCTGTTCTGTAATGGACACTCAAAGCTAAACGCTCATTGTAGAATAACATTGAGTGCCGATTTGGGCGCCAGGATATATACCTAGCACCCAATTTGGATGCATATTTCCATTATTCTATAACATTGCTTCTATAGAAACATAATGGCAGATAAAGGCCAAATGGTCCATCTAGGCTACCTATCCGTGGTAATCATTTTATCTTCCTCTTTCGAAGAGATCCCATGTCCCTATCCCAGGCTTTCTTGAAATCAGACACAGTCTTTGTCTCCACCACCTCTACGGGAACTGTTCCGCGCATCTACCACCCTTTCTGTAAAATATATTTCCTTAGATATCATCCTGAACACTCCTGATTCATCCATGATCCTTCCATGCCCATGTTCCCTTTTCAGTTGTGTACTATGGGATTTGGGCACATGTTGTAGAATAACACCTAGCAAGATTTGCGCAAATTCAAAGTGGTACCAATTAGGGCCAGTTAGCACCCAATTATTTGCACAAATTGGCTCTTTAGCCAATTTAGTTCTGTGCACATCTTGGGTCAGCATCCAATTTTGTCTTCCAATTATGAAATCCAGAGGATAACTTCATGCATTAGTAGGTATAACTTTAACCAAATAACTTATCTCCTTTTTTACAAAAGCCAGCAATGCGGGTCAGCGCAGTAAGTGCTCCGACGCCCGTAGTAATTGAATGGGCTTCAGAACATTTGCCACATGGCACTTGACTTCACAGCTTTATAAAAGGGGCCTTAATATTCAAAGTTCTATTTGTATATTCAGCTGATCCATCGATGTGATGTGTGTCTGTTGGCATAGCTTTAAACAGTTTACTTATCTGTTTAAAGTTGCACAGCAAACAATTCTGCTAAATATCTACCACAGCCTTTCTGTGCAGACACCCTCATGGAAATCTGCTTCACTTAGATGTAGGAAGTTCTGTTCCTCAAAATTGGTAGTGAACAGAGCAGCAACAGTTTAGTTAAGAGTGATAGATTAAACCCGGCATTAATTTTCCACCTGGCTAAATTAGATTGTATTTCAATTAAGAGTAAAGCACAGTTTTCTTCATTTGTCTGGAAATATTAATATATTGTAAAGGTTCAGCCAATAATGTGCATGTTCTTCAACAAATCATGATGGAAATAGGTTCAGATAGCAGCTGCTAATCTTGGCTTTATTTAGTGTCTCCAGGTTCTCTTGTGAATGGAACTGCATAAAAAGGTAGCGGTGTTGAAGTTAAGGATTTTGTGCACATAACCATTTTAAGTGCATAAAAGGCCTATTATAAACTTACACCTAATGTAAATGTACAGTACATGTGATAACAAGGTGTCCACTTTTATGCAATCTGAAAGTAGATATGTTTGGGGAAATTAATTTTGGCAGCGTCATGAAGTCTGCATACAGGTTATAACATACTCACGCACTTCAGCTGTGTACATTTACACCAGCTCCTGAATTTTTCTATTCCCCATTCATATTTTTAGTTCCCCCTCTCCCACCATCTAATCCCTGAGTTACCACTTTCCCACCCTTCCCAGTCATCACCTAAGACTAGACACCACTGTGTTCCAATTCCATAGTCAATCTTTTCGGTCTGTGCTTTTCTATTCTCCTGCCAATATCTGAATCACCAATATCTGTCCTCCTGCCCCCTTATCCTTCCTCCCTACCCCTACCTTTCTTTCCCTTCCTGACTATCGTCTGTCCTGACTCCTTTCCCTTCTCTGTCTTCATTAACTTTCTTAGCACCAATACCTGCTCTTTTCTCTCCACTTCATTCCCTCCATCTTCCCTCCCAGCCATGATCTGACCCATCACCTGACCCTTCCTCAGCCATTTAACACAAGCCCTCTTATTTTTGTATCTCCACCCTCCCTTATTAGGGTTACCATATTTTACAAAGGAAAACCCCAGACACATAACCCCACTCTGTTCCACCTCCAGCCCTACCCTGTTCTGCCCCAGCCCCGCCCAGTTCCATCTTCAGCCCTACCCAGTTCTGTCTCTGGCCTCACTCAATTCCACCCCCAGACCCACTCCCAGCAAGCCTCCTCTTCTGCGACAAGCTCCAGTTGTGTCTAGAGGGCCTGGAGAATGCGCGGATATGTGTGACATCATCCGTGGATACTCAGAGGCCCTCCATATGCGGCCAGAGTTTGTAAGGGCTTTCCAAAACCCAGACAAATGCCAGGTTTTGGAAAGCTGGGCCGGGAGCCCGGACAGTCTTTTAAAAAGAAGACATGTCCGGGTTTCCTCAGATACCTGGTAACCCTATCCCTTATATTAACCAATCTGGGGGAGCAAGTCCTTCATAAGAACATAAGCAGTGCCTCTGCTGTGTCAGACCAGAGGTCCATCATGCCCAGCAGTCCACTCACATGGTGGCCCATCAGGTCCACGACCTGTATAGTAATCTTTCTATACCTTTCTATCCCCTTTTCCTTCAGGAAATCATCCAATCCCTTCTTGAACCCCAATACCGTACTCTGTCCTATCACACCCTCTGTAAGCGCATTCCAGGTGTCCTCCACCCTTTGGGTGAAGAAGAACTTCCTAGCATTAGTTCTGAATCTGTCCCCTCCTAATTTTTCCGAATGCCCTCTTGTTCTTGTAGTTTTCAAAATCTGTCCCTCTCCACTTTCTCTATGCCCTTCATGATCTTGTAAGTCTCTATCATGTCCCCTGTAAGCCTCCGCTTTTCCAGGGAAAAGAGCCCCAGTTTCTCCAATCTTTCAGCATATGAAAGGTTTTCCATACCTTTTATCAATCGCGTCGCTCTTTTCTGAACCCTCTCGAGTAACGCCATATCCTTCTTAAGGTACGGCGACCAATATTGGACGCAGTACTCCAGATGCGGGCGCACCATCACCCGATACAACAGCAGGATAACTTATTTTATTCAGGTTGTAATACCTTTCTTGATAATACCTAGCATTCTATTCGCCGCCTTAGAGGCTGCTGCACACTGTGCCGACGGCTTCATTGTCTTGTCCACTATTACCCCCAAGTCCTTTTCTAGGGTACTTTTACCCATTACCAGCCCTCCCATCGTATAGCTGTACTTCAGGTTTCTGTTTACTACATGCAAGACTTTACATTTCTCTACATTAAACTTCATCTGCCATCTCGTTGGCTACTCTTCTAGTTTGTGCAGGTCCCTTTGTAAGTCTTCACAATCCTCTCTTGTCCCAACTCCACTAAATAGTTTGGTGTCGTCTGCGAATTTGATTTCTTCGCACTTTATCCCTGCTTATTGATAATTTATAAATACATTGAACAGCAGCGGTCCGAGTACCAACCCCTGCGGAACACCACTCGTGACCCTCCTCCAGTCAGAGTAGTGGCCCTTCACTCCTACCCTTTGCTTCCTACCCGCCAACCAATTCTTGATCCAAGTACGTCTCCTATTGTTCAATCTTTTTACTTACAAAGCTGCCTCCACAAAGTAAGCAGGTTAAATATCCCCAGGAGCCACCTGCTGATGCTGATCATGCACCTTCAACACTTGCAAAAGGATCAGCAGCACCAGTTTCCGATGTCACTTTCCTCAGGCCTAATGCTTCAACGCTGCCTCCACTGCTCATATCTAGGAGGACTGGAAATGAGAGCACCTCTACCACTGCTACCAGCTTCACTCCACCTCCCAGTGCACACACATACTAGATGTCCCAGCAACCTTTCCCATTTCAAGAGCACAGCAGGGGAGTAGAGAGTGAAGGGCAAGGCAGCAACAATGCTGCAAGCCGTGGGAGCTGGGTAGAGACAAAACAATCAGCAAGTATCGCCTGCCAATCCTGATTGTGCTCCCAGGGTTGACCTAGTAAGAAAGACAATGGTGGCTTTGCATTTCTTCAACCAGCAGGGCCTGAGGATCTATGTCAATTGTGGTGTTTCTATAGCATGGCCTCTTTGAGAGTTTGAGGAACAAGTGGGAGGGTTGTATATATCTTTCAAAAAATTTAAGGTTTCTGTTTGGGCCTTTATGTTTGAGAAACAATATGTTTTACATAGGGCTCCTTTTATCAAGCTACGCTAGCGGGGTTAACGTGTGCAACGTTTCATCATGTGCTAACCCCTGCGCTAGCCAAAAACTACCGCCTGCTCAAGAGGAGGCAGTAGCGGCTAGCGCGGCCGGTGGTTTAACATGCGCTATTATGCACGTTAAACCGCTAACGCAGCTTGATAAAAGGAGCCCATAGTGTATATTTTGCTTATTATGTTTGATGTATATTGTTTTTTTCTTTGTAATGTTGACTTGAGCTTCTAATTTTTAAAAAGCCTCTATCTTTTTTTTAATTGTCTGAGACCTGCACAATTTGGAGGGACCTGGGCAAAAGCAGGGGGAGCAAGTCTCAGAGGCTTCCTGTGGATATGGCTACAGTTATATAAAGTATAGTCAGATAACACTAGCATACTAATGATAAATCAGCTGTTTGGGGGTTAGTCATATCCTTGAATGACTTCATATCCACTATAATAATTCCCTTAGTGCACATGTGCACTTCAAAGTTGGTGGGTCCATGATCTGTGACGCCGTGCCCGCACATGCGCAGTGCCTGCCTCAGCTGATTTCCTGGTCTCCGACGCCGGCTGACTTCTGACTACGCTGTGCTTGCCGGCTTTCCGACCCTGTTCCTCTGAAACTGGAGACAGGGGGAGGGAGGAGAAGTGAAGCCAGCAAGCACAGTTTTAGAGCTCCCGGAGCTTGGCTGAAGTCACTTCCTGGCTAGGGCGGCACTGAAGGAAGATAGGGCAGGGAGGGAGGCTTCAACTCGCTACTCCTGTTTGATTCAGGGCTTCCTCACTGCCTGGTCCTGCCTTTGCGCAAACAGAAAGTAGGTGGGATCCGGCAGCGACGAAGAACCGAAGCAAGCAAGAGCAGCGAGTTGTGAATGCTGAGTGAGACCGCAGGTGGAATGCTGCAGCAGCACCCTTTTGGGGGAGACAGAGGGAATGAGAGAGAAGGAAGACAAAGGAAGGGGGGGGAGAGAAATGCTACTGTTGCACAGGGGGAGCTAAAAGGAAGGGAGAAGGGCTACTGCTGGACAGGGGGAGCAGGGAAGGGTTCCTACTGGACAGGGGGGAGAGTCAGAAAGAAAGAAAGAAATACAGACAGACAGCAGGCAGGAAAGACAGACAGACAGGGGGCCAGGGAGAGAGACAGAAATAAAGACAGACATAAATAAAGAAAGGGGGCAGGGAGAGAGAAAGAAAGACAGACATACAGAAAGAAAGAAAGAAATGCCCAAGTCTACACATCTATTCTAGCACCCGTTAATGTAACGAGCTAAAAAACTAGTTTATATATAAAATTGTTGATGATTCTGAGACCCCCAGGACCCCTTGTGAAAACTAAGTTGAGCTGCCGTTTATGGATTATTTTATTTAATATATCACCCCTCCATATACAATAACAGAGCAGTTCACAAAATTTATAAAACATACAATAAAATGATCTATTTCTCAAAAACAAAAGAAAAAAAAGATTAAATAAAAATTAAAATAAATTGAGATTAAAATTTTTTTAAATCCAGAGGATAACTTCATGCATTAGTAGATATATCTTTAACCAAATAACATACCCCCTCTTGGGGCCTTAGGTGCCTTGCCCAATCAGGCCCTAGGCCCGCCATTCAGAGGATGGTGGGCCTGCTGGGAAGACAGGCTTAGGACCCATCCGTCTGTCCAACTTAATGTAAGTGCAGGGGGGTGTCAGAGGTGAGAGGGGGTGTCAGGGGTGGGGGTGTTGGGGGGTCACGGGGTTAGGGGAGCCGTTCAGAGGTTCGGGGGCGGTCACAGGGGGGTGCGCCATGGGTGGGAGGGCCTGGGATCCCTCCTGCCTGTATTTTATGGGTGGTGGGGGGTCACCTCGATAAAAGGGGTTGGCTCCCTCCTGCCAGTATTGTATAGGGGTGTGGGGGATCACAGAGTCGCCTCGGCAGGAAGGATTGGGCTCCCTCCTGCCGGTATTGTCGGGGTTTGGGGGTAGGGAGTGGATCGCGATCGCAACAGGATAGATTGGGCATTTCTCCTGCTGCGATTCGCAGCAGTTTGGGGGGAGATCACAATTGCGGCAGGAGAGATGAGCCATCTCTGCTGCTGCAATTGTTGTGGTGGGGGGTGGGCAGGCTGCCGGGGCCGCTGAGCTTATCACGGCAGCCGCAATCAGCTCAGCGGCTCCTATTCAGAACTTATACCTGTTTTGACTTGGTCTAAGCCAAAACGTATAAATTCCGACTGGGCAACCTGCTAAAGTTTTTGGTTATACTTGCTGTACGACTAAGTCTAGGTCGGCCCACCTCCTGCCCTTTCCCCTCCTCTACAAACGTCTCTTTTTGCTCTAGGCGTTTAGAGGCAGGGTATTTGGATGATCTGGCTTTTTGATCGTCCAAGTACCAATTTAGGCCACTTTTTGAACTTTTTATTTTTTATGAGCCCATAGTGTTGTAAACTATCAGAGTATACAAATTTATGTGGTTGTTCCAGCATTCTCTCTTCATATTTCTCTGCATTTAGACATATCTTATTCCTGGAAAACCATGCTATTAATTTAATTTAATGTGATATCTTATATACCGCTAAATCTCCCAAAGGATTCAAAGCAGTTTACAAAATAATTAAATTGACTTAAGTAATGGCCAAAAATCTAATCGGGTACTTTGAATTTCCCTCTCTGTCCCAACGGGCTCACAATCTAACCACAGTACCTATGAACATTGGCGTAGTAAGGGTGAGCCGTGCCAGGGGCGGCGGCGCCCCTCCCCCACCATGCGCACGCCACCTTCCCTTTCCCCGTACCTTTTTAACTTCTCCAGTGTGAGCTCTCCGGTGTTTGCTCACCTTTTGAGATCACTTCCTAGGCGTGGGTCCCAGAAGTGATGTCATAGAGTGCCAATGCGGGCAGTAACCTCACGCCGAGGAGGTAAAAAAGGCATGGGGGAAGACAAGGGGCGTACAAGAGGAGAGGAGCAGGGGGGCAGGGAGAAGGAGGAGTGCCCGGGGCGGACTGCACCCCCTGCATCCCCCCTTAATATGCCAATGCCTATGAAAGAAATAATTGCGTACATTTTCCCATATAAAGAGAAGGAAGAGGAAATAGATAATGCAATAAATTCAATACTATAGGTGCTTAAAAGGCACAACAGAATGGAAAACGTCAATATCAAAGAACACCCAAAGAAAAATCCTAAAAATGGAAGCAGGGAAAAAATAGCAAAATTAAACAAGCCCAACAAAAATAAAGCAAATAGAAAATTAAAAAGAAACCCCAGTCATTCTCACTACCCTCGGTCTCAGTCAGCTTCTAATCCCATGTCACTAATTGAGCCAGGCCAGCCCGGGCCACTACCACAAAAGTGACTCCTCCACTTCAATTTCCCTGCTCCTGAAAAGCTGGAATAGAAGGCTGCAACTCCGCCAGCCCCCTCTGAGATGGCAGAACAAAGAGAGCTGGACCGTCCTCCCATGGGTCACTAGAAGAATTTGTAGGCTTGGAAGCTGGATGCAAGCAGAGGCTCTAGGCCAGGGGTGGACAACTCCGGTCCTCGAGAGCTGGAATCCAGTCGAGTTTTCAGGATTTCCCCAATGAATATGCATGAGATCTATTTGCATGCACTGCTTTCAATGCATATTCATTGGGGAAATCCTGAAAACATGACTGGATTCCACCGGAGTTGCCCACCCATGCTCTAGGCTGAAAGCTGGGTGTGAGAAGCATTTTTCATGCCATTAGGGCAGTGCAGCTGCAGCACCAGCCATAAATGCTGGTTCATTTTAGATGGTTTGTTAGATGACCTCTTTTTGAATTATAGATCACATGTCTGAGTCCCTCTGTGCTACTGTGTTGAACCAGCTGATCTAATACCGAAGAGCAGCAGCAGTTAGGAGAGATGAAAGAAAACACTTATTAGTAGTTTTTATGGATAAGTCAGCAAAATATGGGATTCTTAGCTCATTGCTCAAGATGTACTATCTCTCTCTCCTGAACTTACCGTCAGTAATGCAACATGTGATTGGAAGTGTCAAAAACTTTCTTGCTTATTTTGTAGGGTCTTGATGGCCCATCTGGGGAAAAAGGAGAACAAGGTGGCCAAGGGACGCCAGGAACAGTAGGGCTTCCGGGCCCATTAGGACCTCCAGGACTTAAAGTAAGAATGCGCAGAAATAAAGATTAATAGATAAATACAGAAAAACACCTCCACTAACATAAAATGGCATTTTTTAATGGACTAACTTTATACATTTCTGGATTAGTTATTGGCGCTAAAACTCACTTTCCCAGGTCCAGATAGAAAGCGCAAAGGATGGTAATACTAGAAAATATAAACAAATCATAGTCTGAAGGGGAAAGAGGGGATCAGATGGCAGTAAAGGTTTATGTTTTGGAGAGGTTAGCTTTTATAGCAGAGCATCTAGGTGAAATCAGCAGAGAAGAACCTATTTTAAGCCTAAAGAGAAACAGGCACCTTCTTATCTTTATAAAATATTAATGCAAATCCTGCAGCAACAGCAGTTACACCAAAGACGCGGACATTATGCCTGCTTGATAATAGGTGTAAACGTCCACACATAGATGGCAATTCTAAAATTTGGTGCCAAGATTTAGGCACGCCAATGCCATGCACTTACAGGGAAATTCTATAAAAGGCGCCTAAAGATATGTGCCAAATAGGCACCTATATTAGGCACCTAACTTGAGGGTCCTTTTACTAAGGTGCACTAAACGCTAACGCGTCCATTATATTCTATGGACATGTTAGCATTTAGCACGTGCAAAATCGGCTAGCGCGCCTTAGTAAAAGAGGGGATTCATTAGAATAATGGCTTCAATTATGAGTTTCAATAAGATTATAATTGAAAAAAATAAAAATTAACAGGGTGCTGAGGCTGTAGTTTTAACCACTGTGCTATACTTTCCCCATTTTTAAAAAGGAAAATGGTGATGGGACAATCGCGCACCTGACACCAGCGTGCCGCCAATCGAGTGCTGACAATTCGGCACAAGACACAAGTGCGCCGCGGGAAAACTTAGTTTTAAAGAGCTCCGATGGGGTGTGTAGAGGGGGAACCCCCCTACTTTACTGCATACTGTTCGCACTGCCGTTGGGGGGATGCAACCCCCCACATTATAGAGAAAAACTGATCTTTTCCTGAAAAAATCTGAAAAAGTTCCATTTTCTCTATAATGGAGGGTTCCAACCCCCCAACCCCCCCCCCCCCCAGCAGCAGCGCAGTAAGGTGGGGGGATTCCCCACTCACACCCCGCTTTGGAGCTCTTTAAAACTAAGTTTTCCTGCGGCATGCTGGTGTCTTGCGCTGAATTGTCAGCGCTCGATTGTCGGCACACTGGTGTCTCGCGTGCGACTGACTATGAACCCAGGATAACACTTTATCTTTCAGTTTCAAAAATAGCCATTTCCTAGATATGTTTGTCAGTGCATCTATCTTTTTGAACCATTTTCGGGTGGGGGGGAACCACTCAAATGAAAAACGCATAAAAACCAGCCATTAGGACGTAGGAGAGGCCAGCATTTTTAGTAAGACATCCCAGAAAAGCAGTTGGCCACCCTAGGGGGCAATGCAGTGAACTTCATATAACTCCCTTACATTGTATAGGAGTCCTTCAAAGTTCACCCAAAACCTACTGTACCCAACTGTATACCACCCCAATAGCCCTTATGCCTGCAGGTGTCGCCTATATGTCAGTACATTAGGTTTTTGATGGGTTTTGGAGGGCTCACACTTTCCACCACAAGTGTACTGGTTATAGTGGGATATGGACCTGGATCTCCTTCTCTATAGTCTACTGCCCCAACCACTAGTCTACTCCAAAGACCTGATTGCTGCTCTAATAGGACTGGCTATAACATCTGAAGCTATCATAAAGGCTGATATGTACTGTGTCATTCACATCTTTAGAGGGTGGGAGGGGCTGAGTGACCACTGGGGAATAAAGGGGCCTTTCCTTCACCTTCCCACCTCACCTTCCCTTCACCTTTTTTGGCACTTATTCATTCTAGCTTCAAATATCAAAATTGTGCCCTGAATATTTTCTATAATGTTCCATTATTGCAGAAAAACATCCAGATCATAAATCCGCCTTAATCCTTCCCCAAACATACCCCCAACATATCCCCTTAAGATTTAGGTGCACTTCAAACAGCACAGAAAATTGTCTAAAATGTCTTATGAAAATGAAAATTTGGCCATTTTAGCAAACAAAATGTCAAAATATACCGGCACTTACCTCTAGGATGCCTGGTGACAGCTAAGTGCACTTGGGTATCATTAGGCGTGATTCTATAAGCAGCTCCTAACGATTGATTGACAACAAGAAAGCATCGTTCAGAAAATGGAAAAAGGACCAAACAGAGGAGAACCAAAAAGGGCACAAAGAACGCCAGAAAGAGTGTCACCGAGTGGTCAGAAAAGCAAAAAGAGAATACGAAGAGAGACTAGCAAAGGAAGCAACAAACTTCAAGTCGTTCTTCAGATACGTCAAGGGGAAGCAACCGGCGAGAGAAGAAGTGGGACCATTGGACGATGGAGACCGAAAGGGAGTTGTAAAAGAAGAGAAAGAGATAGCTGACAGGTTAAATGAGTTCTTCACGTCAGTCTTCACGATGGAGAATATAACCAACATTCCGGAACCCGAGGAGATCGTAATAGGAGACCAAGACGATAAGCTGGTCAACTTAGAGGTAAGCCAAGAGGATGTACTCAAGCAGATTGACAGACTAAAGAGCGACAAATCGCCCGGTCCGGATGGCATTCACCCAAGGGTACTCAAGGAACTAAAAGACGTAATAGCGGAGCCACTTCGACAAATATGCAACCTACCCTTAAAAACCGGAGAGATCCCGGAGGATTGGAAAATAGCAAATGTCACGCCCATCTTCAAGAAGGGCGCAAGGGGGGACCCGGGAAACTACAGGCCGGTGAGCCTGACTTCAGTTCCGGGAAAGATGATGGAGGCACTGATTAAAGACGGCATCTGTGAGCACATCGAAAAAAATGGGCAGCTAAAACCAAGTCAACATGGCTTCTGTAAGGGTAGGTCATGCCTCACAAACTTATTGTACTTCTTTGAGGGAGTGAACAGCCAGGTGGATAAAGGGGAATCTATAGACATCATTTACCTTGACTTCCAAAAAGCCTTCGACAAGGTGCCACACGAGAGACTGCTTAAAAAGATATGGAACCACGGGGTACAAGGGGAGGTCCACCGATGGATCAAAAACTGGCTGGCAAACAGGAAGCAGAGGGTTGGCGTAAAGGGCCACTACTCAGACTGGAAAGGGGTCACGAGCGGAGTTCCGCAGGGGTCGGTGTGGGACCGCTCTTGTTCAATATCTACATAAATGACCTAGAGGTGGGAACAAAGTGTGAAGTCATTAAATTTGCAGATGACACCAAACTATACAGCAGGGCTCAAACCAAGGAAGACTGCGAGGAGCTCCAAAAAGATCTAACGCAGCTGGAAAAGTGGGCCGAAAAATGGCAGATGAGCTTCAACGTGGGAAAATGCAAGGTCATGCACGTGGGGAAAAAGAACCAGATGTTCACATACAAAATGGGGGGAACACCACTAGGGGTTAGTAACCTGGACAGAGACCTGGGAGTGATGGTAGACGCAACACTGAAGGCATCGGCGCAATGCGCCACAGCCTCTAGGAAAGCAAACAGAATGCTGGGTATCATTAAGAGGGGTATTACGACCAGGACGAAGGAAGTTATCATGCCGCTGTATCGTGCAATGGTACGGCCGCATCTGGAGTACTGTGTCCAGTACTGGTCGCCATACCTCAAGAAGGACATGGCGGTACTTGAGGGAGTACAAAGAAGAGCAACCAAACTGATAAAGGGAATGGAAAATCTCCCATATACCGACAGATTGAAGCAGTTGGGACTTTTCTCCCTGGAGAAGCGAAGACTTAGAGGAGACATGATAGAAACCTTCAAGATCCTGAAGGGCATAGAAAAAGTAGACAGAGACAGATTTTTCAAATTAAGGGGCACCACAAGTACAAGGGGGCATTGGGGGAAATTGAAAGGGGACAGGTTTAGAACAAACGCTAGGAAGTACTTTTTCACTCAGAGGGTGGTGGATACATGGAACGCGCTTCCAGAGGCTGTTGTGGACAAGAAAACACTAAATGGATTCAAAGAAGGTTTGGATAGATTCCTAGAAGAAAAAGGGATTGGGGGGTACAGATAGGTATAGACCATTGCTCAGGCAATGGGCCTGATGGGCCGCCGCGGGAGCGGACCGCTGAGCAGGATGGACCTATGGTCTGCCTCAGCGGAGGCAACTTCTTATGTTCTTATGTTCTTAACTGCACAGAGCAGCGCCTACAATGTAGACATGCTTAGGCACCGTTTATAAAATCTGGCCCCATGTATATAGACAACTAGTTTAGCAGAGAGCTGTCAACTGCAAGTTCTGACGATCCCCAGTGGGCCTCACTGGTTAACATTCACATACCCAAATTTTAGCTTTTGGTTTCAGGTTTGGCCAAAACTAGGTGACAGTTTTGACTGCAAGTTCGGTTTCGGCCAAAAGTGTTTTGACAGTTTTGGTGACAGTTTCAGTTTTGGCTGAAACTGAAAAAAAACCCAATTTCGGTCATCCTCTATTGCCAACCATATAAAAGCCGTTAAATATGGCACAGTCTTGGAACAATATGGGGCTCATAATAAAAAGAAAAACTGCTACAAAATGGCCTAAATGGGTACTTGGACGATCAAAAAGCCTGATCATCCAAGTACCAATAACCAAAGCTAAAACCAGCTTAGGCCTTTCCCCTGCCTCTAAACGCATAAAATAAAAAGAGGCGTTTATAGAGAGGAAAGGGCAGGAGGTGGGCGGGAGGTAGGCCAACTTACACTTAGTCGTACAACAGGTATAACCAAAACTTTTGACAGGTTGCCTAGTCGGCACTTATACGTTTTGACTTAGACAAAGTCAAAACAGGTAAAGTGCTGAAAAAGGGGCCCACTGAGCTGATCGTGGCTACCGTGCTCAGTGGCCCCGGCAACCTGCCTATCCCCCCCCCCAGCAATGATCACGACAGGAGAGATGGCTCATCTCCCCTGATGCGATAACGATCCCGAAGTGCTGCCAACCGCCACCTGTGGGCGGGGCTTGAGCCGCCTGGGCAAATCAGGCTCTAAGGCCCGCCATTCTGCGGATGGTGGGCCTGCCGGATGGACGGACTTGGAACCCCTCCGTCCGGCCAACTATTTTAAGGTAAAGGGTGGGTGTCATGGGGTCGGCGGGTTGGGGGGTGGTTCGGGGGGGGGCCGATCGGGGGTTCAGGGGGGGCAGTCATGGGGGGGCTGTGTCAGGGCAGGAGGGCCTAGGATTCCTCCTGCCCATATCTTAGTGGGGGTAGGCGGTGGGGTGGTCATTGGGGCAGGAGGGGTTGGGCTCCTTCCTGCCCAATCCGATCAGGTGGGGATCACAGCAGGAGAGATTGGGTATCTCTTCTGCCACAATAGCAATCTGAAGTGCAGCGGTTGGCAGCACTTCGGGTTATCGCTGTCGTGGCAGGGGACATGAGCCATCTCTCCTGCCGCGATCGTTGCTGGAGGGGGTGTGGATTCTGTAACTGGTGTGTTTTGGGTTTTTTTTTACAGACACCAGTTACAGAATCCAGCTTTTAGGTGAAGGACTGGCTCCTCCGTCGCCTAAAAGCTCTTGTTTTGGGTATTTGGGACTTAGGATTTTTTTTTGGTTGATTATAGTTTTTAGTGTAGACATAGTGGTGGTCTGGCCGTTTAAACAGCTGAACGTAGAAGCAGGCCATTATCAAAAAAAACCTCCTTTTGGATGTTTGTTTGTTTTTTTGAGAATGGACATTTTCCCTGATTCTACTTTCAGCGTTTAGGGCCTAGGCCAAAAGAGGACTTAGACTTTTTTTTGATTATGCCCCTCCACATGTTTAAAACAAAAAGTATTGCTAGCAGTATTTGCTAATTTCAGTATTAAAATGTCGTCTTTTCCCACTAGAGATGCACAATACTCTCACTCATAGCATATGATAATAAAGTGATACACAATAAGCGACTTGATCTTCATGGTGCTCCCAGGTCCACATCACGCTCATTATGAATCTACTAGGAATTCCTCCTGGCGTAACTACAGTTGTGTTACATTATTCTGTATTCTGCATTTGTAAGTAACGCCTACTTTCCTGTATAGAACAAGCTCCAGACTGATGCTTTCTTGGCACTTAAAAATAGGCACCCCTTTATAGAATTGCTCTCCACATCTTTTGCAAAAGTTTTATTAGATAGCTCACAAATATTTTACCTAGAGGGATTTGTAAGAGGCTATGACTATTGCCTTGTTTCAGAGTGCCTTGTGAGTCTAGCTGTAGCATAATCATGTGCTCTGTTTGCAGGGAGAAAAAGGAAATTCTGGAGAAAAAGGAGACCTAGGGGACTCGGTAAGTAGTTTAGCATAGTACATGTACTGTTTGTGTACAAAAGACCATAAAGCAGAATCTTCGCAGCAGTAGTCAGTGATTTAAAAACCAGTATTCTCTAAACTCTCCGGTCACGGTGCATGGGCTTGTCGTGCCACTGGGCCTTGCGTGTGTCTGTGAAGCTGAAAGCTATGCCATTGGTAGTTTCATTATCAGCAGGGTCTCCCAAGGCGGACAGATTTCAGTGGAGATGTCAGACTAATGAAGTACCACCCATCTGGGCAGCAGCAGATGGGCAGTGCTGGAGGCAGAGGATCACGTTTGATGCGTTAATGGCGACAACATGCACAGAAGAAAGGCCCAGCAATCTACTTCTGTATTCTGCCACAAAAACTTGATGATATCATCCCTGAGACTCGAACACGAGTCGATGGCACCTAGCATTCTCTACACTACCTTAGGATTGTTTGCATGCTTCTGGGAGGTATAAACTGTTCTGGGTTCCTCGTTGAAAAGTGCTAAAGTGTTTTGCCAAGTTGTGATTTAAACAGTACCCATATCAATAAAGTTTCACACTTGGGCAGAAAAGTGTGCAACTAGCGTAGATATGTGATCAAACCAGTCAGTTTGTTAAGCATTTGTCTTCTTTTTGAACCATAGATTGAGTGCTATAAAATTTGATTACAAGAATTAAGAACTAAAAGACAGATTTTCAGTAAGAAATCTAGCAGGCATTGTACATGCCTAGTGTTATCCTGCACAGAAAACAGCCAATTTTCAAACAAAAGACGCCTGAATAAATTCCAACCGAAACTCAGCCTGCAGCAGTAAGTGGGGTCTGAGCTGCTCACAGACATTGGCTGACTCCAAATATTTAATACTCGGGCATGTACGGCTCCTGGTATTGAATATCTGGGTTTCAGCAGTCACCTGGAAGTAAACTGGGTACTTGCCGATATTCAGACCAGCGTCTGGTTAATTTAACCATATCAAGTGACACAGCACAGAGCATGTGATTTTGCTTTTTTCATAGGAAAGTTAAGTTGCAGAAATGTAATAAATGGTTCCACAAGCTAGGAATGTTCTATTGAATATTAATGTATGGCTTTAAGGGCCATTTTCAAACCTATTCACATGGGTAAATAGCAGATATATATGGGTAAATTGCTGTCTAGCATAGTGTTTCTCAAGTCAGTCTTGGAGTACTCCCTTGCTAGTCAGGTTTTCAGGATATCCACAATGAATATGCATGAGGTTGATTTGCATACACTGCCTCCATTGTATGAAAATCTTTCATGCATATTCATTGTGGATATCCTGAAAATCTGACTGGCAAGAGGGTACTCCAGGACTGACTTGGGAAACTCTGGCTAACATATCACACATCTGCACACTTATGGCTGTATATGCTAGCATGCCACCTAAGCACTGTTCTAGTGCAAAAGCCATATAGTCTTGACCAGTGGGTTATGTATCCCTACTTGTGAGTTTGTTTAGAAGGCATCATCTACATTTTTTGGCTCCTCTGACACTGCCCTGTGATCCTCAGTTCATCCTTCTAAATGCGAGTTGAAGGTGTCAGTAGCCCTAAGGGATCTGGAACGCTTTGGTCTTACAACACGGTTATTGAAACATAAAAACATAGAAATATGATGGCAGGTAAAAGCCAAATGGCCCATCCAGTCTGCCCTTCCACAGCATCCACTATCTCCTCCTCTCCTTAAGAGATTCCATATGCCTGTCTGATGCTTTCTTGAATTCAGACACAGTCTTTGTCTCCACTACCTCTACTGGGAGCCTATTCCATGCATATACAACTCTTTCTGTAAAAAAGTGTTTCCTTAGATTACTCCTGAGCCTATCACCTCTTAACTTCATCCTATGCCCTCTCATTCCAGAGCTCCCTTTAAAATAAAATAAAAAAGCTCGCCTCATAGAAACATAGAAACATAGAAGATGGCGGCAGAAAAGGGCTACAGCCCTTCAAGTCTGCCCACTCTGCTTACCCACCCCCTGTCTATGCCCTAATGACCCAATTTTCTTATCTTGACCCTCGTAGGGATCCCACATGGGTATCCCATTTATTCTTAATGTCTGGCACGCTGTCTGCCTCGACTTTAAGAATAAATGGGATACCCATGTACAATAGATATTTAAATATCTCTATCATATCTCCCCTCTCACAACGTTCCTCCAAAATATACATATTGAGATCTTGAAGTCTGTCCACCTAGGCCTTATGACGAAGACGACCAACCATTTTAGTAGCCTTCCTGTGGACCGACACCATCTTGTTTATATCTTTTTGAAGGTGCAGTCTTCAGAATTGTACACAATATTCTAAATGAGGTCTTACCAGAGTCATCAATACCTCATTTTTCTTACTGGCTGTACCTCTCCCTATGAATCCTTGCATCCTTCTACCTTTCATCATCACCTTTTCGACCTGTTTGGCCACCTTAAGATCATCACATGCTATCACTCCCAAGTCCTGTTCCTCTTTCATGCACAAAAGTTCTTAACTCCCTAAACTGTACCATTCTCTTGGGGTGTTTTTTAGCCCAAATGCATGACCTTACATTTCTTAGCATTATATCTTAGCTGCCAAATTTCAGACCATTCACACCATCTATTACAGATTTTGGTATCGTCTACATAGAGGCAAATCTTAACTGACAGCCCTTCAGCAATATCGCTTACAAAAATGTTAAAAAGAACAGGCCCAAGAACCAAACCTTGAGGCACACCACTGGTAACATCCTTTCCTCAGAGAGATCTCCATTGACCATTACCCTCTGTCACCTTCCACTCAACCAGTTTCTGACCAAATCTGCTATTTTTGGGTCCATCCCAAGGGCACACAGTTTATTTATTAGATGCCTGTGTAAAAGACTGTCAAAGGCTTTTGCTAAAATCTAAATACACCGTATCTAGCACACTATCCAATTCTCTGGTCATCCAGTCAAGAAAATTGATCAGATTTGTCTGACAAGACCTGCCTCTAGTGAATCCATGTTGCCTTGGGTCCTGTAATCCACTGGATTCCAGAAACTTCACTATTCTCTGTTTTAAAAGTGTTTCCATTAATTTACTTACCACAGAAGACAGACTTATAGTACCAGCCTGTAGTTCCCTACTTCTTCCTTACTTCCACCTTTGTGGAGAGGAGCCACATCTGCCTTTCTCCAGTCCTCTAGTACCACTCCCAAGTCTAGAGAAGCATTGAAAAGGTCAGCCAGCGGAGCCACCAGAACTAAGTTCCTTCAACACCCTTGGATGTATATCATCAGGCCCCATTGCTTTGTCCAACTTCAGTCTAGCTAGTTCCTCACGAGCCCAATCCTCTGAAAATCAATCAGGGTCTACACACCTCTATCACTATTTGTGTTTTCTTCTGAGGTCCTGCTCCTGCACTTCAGCCGTGAACATAGAACAGAAATATTTGTTAAGAAATTCAGCCTTATCTTTATCAGCTTCTACATATTTCTCCCCTTCACCTAGAAATAGGCAGTGGATTTCCCCCAAGCCTTCTCAATAATGCCTATGGACTTCTCTTTTAGGGAATTATTCAAGCCCCATCTGAGCAAAAAAAAAAATTTTAAGTCTAGAACCTTTACTTTTGAATGAGCCATCTATACATCTGTCTTTATATTAAACTACACCATGCAGTTATCACTTGATGCCAGATGATCACTCACTGTAACATCAGAAACACTTTCCCCATTTATAAGTGCTAAATCCAGTAGGGCCCCATCCCATATAGGTTCCATTACCAACTTCTGGAACAGTTCTCCTTGTAGAAAATTAAGAATCTTCCTACTTCTAGAAGACCCTGCTATAGAGATACACAATCAACATCTGGCATGTTAAAATTACCTATTAGTAATACTTCCGCTTTTACAGCTATATTCTGAATGTCTACTATTAAATCTCTATCCACTTCTTATGTCTATGATGTGTATATCACATCAATGTAAATATATTTTCCATTCCCTCTTTTCACATTGACCCATAATGCCTCTTCCTTATCATGCAAGTATGCGGCTTTAATATGATTTTTTAACATATAACGCCACTTCCTCTTTTCTTCCTACCTTGTCTTTCCTGAACAGCTTATAGCCCATTATAACTATATCCCAGTCATGGTTCTCCATGAACTACGTCTCTGTGATAGCTACTAAATCCAACTCAGCCTCTAGATCCAGAACCTTGTATCCCATACTTTGAGTATTTTTATATACAAGTTTCCAGACATTGCCCTCTTTTCCCTTTTATGTAGAGTTATTTAGTGATTCACTTACCTGAGGGCTTATACTCACCTGGGGGTTTTGATCACCCTGCCCCACTGATTCTAGTTTAAAGCCCTGCTAAACAGGTTAGCCAGTCTGCTACCGAAGACACTTCTTCCCTTCTTTGAACGATGCACATCATCCCTGCTCAGCAGCCCTTGGAAAATCATCCCATGGTCCAGGAAGTTAAAAAGCTCTTGATGACACCATCCACATAGCCATACATTCATCTCCAGGATGCAAGATTCTCTGCCTGAGTCATAACTCTCAACAGGGAGGATCAACAAGAATACCATCTGCGTTCCTGACTGCTTCACCTTCTCTCCCAGAGCCACAAAGTCACTTTTGATATGTTCAGAGGGATACCTGGCAGTATCATTAGTGCCAACATGGATGAGCAGCATTGGATAATAGTCATTAGGCTTGATGAGTCTAGGCACGCTCTCCATAACATTTTGAAGGCAGACAGCATACCTCCTGGGACATCATGTCTGGTCTGCAGATGCATACCTCTGCACCCCTCAGAAGAGAGTCATTAATCACCACTATCTTATGCCTCCTATTGGTCATGGATCCAGCAACTTTGGGGATTTTGAGCTTTGGTCCTTCCTCTCCCTGGCATTATCTCATCTCTTCCACTTCCAGGGCTACATACCGGTTCTTCAGTTCAATGGCAGGTTGATTCACAGTATCAATCCTGCTGGATTAGCGCACAAGAGGTATTCAGATATAGTCATTGCTACTCTTCTCAGAACCAAGAAGCCTGAGACAGGGATGGCATATGCCAAGGCTTGGAAGTCTTTCCAGAATTGGTGTGCTGGAGAGCGACTGTTCTAGCATTTCTTCAGAAGGGACTAACAAAAAGGCTAGCAGCCAGTTTAAGTGACAGGCCTGTCATGCTTCAGAAGTTGTCTGGAGGATGTTTCTCTGGCTTCTTATCTCGATATCATTAGATTCTTAGCCGTTTAGAAAAACCGGCCTCCAAGGCTTCCATTGCAAGTTGGATTTCAGTAACTGTTTACTCGGTATATGTCAGATGTAGTAAGCAGCCACCATTTTCTTTGCGAGTGTACTCCTCTAAGGACGTAGCTTCTTCGTGGGTTGATTCCCAAGCAGTGCCTCCTGGCAAGAGTTATAGGGCAGCCATGTGGTCCACTCTCCATACCTTTGGTAAATTTTATAGAGTGGATGGAATGGCTCGGGCGGACACCCCATTTGGGTCTTCTGTTTTGTCAACAGACTTCCTTTATCCCACCTTAATGCTTTGGAACATCCCAATGGTCAAAACTCATATGCCTTTTGAACTAAAAATGAATATTAGTTACTTACCTCAATAATTGTCTTTTTAGTAGAAAGGCAATGACATCCCTCTCTGTCAAATTTTCATGTCACCTGCTTACGGTCTCAGACATAGATGTACTGTGCTTATGCTTGATCTGCTGCTGCTCTGATGTCTGCAGAGTATTGAGTACCCTGAACAGCTCTGCAATTTTTAGATGAATGCCTCTGCAGGGGAGGGCTAATGTTACACAGGTAAAATTCTTCCTCATTTGTTTAAAAAAAAAAAAATTAGAATACATGAAGTAACAGAGTTCATATCCACCTGACATAGGGGTATGGTTGTTATTCAATGTTGGTGCCTATTGTTCTGTGGTATGGAACTGTTATATGTTCATATCTAATTTATTTTCTTTAAGGTCAGAGCAGATTTGGGCTGGATGGGGAGTTTCTCATACCCCTCCTCTTAATTTCTTTCTTTGTAGTGCTTCTTGACTGCTTTGGTACAAACTGAGGATCATAGAGCAATGTCAGAGGAGGCGGAGCTAAAAAAATATAGATAATGCCTTCTATGCAAATTTGTGAGTAAGGATACATAATCCACCGGTCAAGACGTATACGCCTTTCTATTAGAAAGAAGATTATCGAAGTAAATATCTAATCTTCTCTTCTGCAAATATCCATTTTATACAAAGTGCATATTTGCATAGTTGCAGAGTATGGCCAGAACGCCCACTTGTTACACAGGCATCTGCCTGCACTTGATGCTTGCACTTGATGCTTGCACTTCGATGCTTGCACTTGAAACAGCTGTATGGCTGTTGCCATATATACCTGGTTATGCGAATCAGGTGTTTTTTTTGTGCTGGTACACGCCAGAATAGTGTAGCAGCACCATTTTTCACCCAGACCTGCCTTTCTATAATACTGAATTATTTTTGCTTTCTACTCTTGATTAGTGGCTTATTGCTTTAGAAAATCAAGAACAGTTGAAATATCTGAAAAAGTTGCCGCAATGATTGCTTGATAGTGTTGTCCATTAAATTCTACTAGCCAGACCTGTTTTACAGTGGTTTCAATCATATTTAATGAATTGGCTGCAGGCAGTGAAATGTGGCTAAGATTAATGAACTTGATTTTCATTATCACAGGGAGTTCCCTGAAGGTCAATTCTGTCAGCCACTATATTCAACATATATTTGTACCCCCTGCGTGAGACTTAGATTTGAACTTGGGCTTTTATTTCCAAACGTATGCTAATGACATCATGATTTATGTTCCTGGCAAGGAAAATATCAATGTTATGTATGGTCAACTCTCCCGTAGAGATTACATTCATTTTATTGTGATTGAAAGAGAATGGTCTAGACCTTAATCTTTGTAAAATACAAATACTGGTGATAAATACAACAAGAAACTGATTTGCCTCCAAACATTACTATACATTCAGATGTTCTCCCTATATGCTCTGAGGTCTACTTTTTGGGAGTCATTTTAGATTCTCAGTTATCTTTTGAAAATCACCTGAGAAATGGGATGGAAAAGTCATTTTTCAAACTTTGCCTTTTGCGCAGATTATATGCTTTGCTTCCAGATGATAATTCTTACATTGTAACATAGTAATATAGTAGATGATGGCAGATAAAGACCCAGATGGTCCATCTAGTCTGCCCAACCTGATTCAATCTAAAAATTTGTTGGTTTTTTTTCTTCTTCTTCTTCATAGCTATTTCTGGGCAAGAATCCAAAGCTCTGCCCAGTGCTGTTCTTAGGTTCCAACTACTGAAGTCTCCATCAAAGCTCACTCCAGTCTATCTACATCCTCCCAGCCATTGAAGCCCTCCCCAGCCCATCCTCCACCATACGGCCATATACTGTACAGACAAAGACCGTGCAAGTCTGCTATTGTAACAGTTAGTCTTTAAAATGTGTTATATCTTGGACTTGGCTAGGTGGCCCCAATCTAAGTGCCTAACTTAGGTGCCACTTATAGAATCTATAGGGATGTACTATAATACTTAAAGTTACCAAGGGCGCCTAATATGCTTGCACCAGCCTGGTTCACTGTCTAAATGTCCTGAACTTCCTTCTCAGCATATCTCCTAGGTTGAGATACAAAACAGGGATTGATACTCTCTTCTTAGGACAGTCAAAATTCCAGGAAGTCTTTTTAGCAAAAACACAAAATTCCTTGACATTGTGCTCAGGATAAACCTGGAAGACCAGTTCCTCACACAACTGCACTTGGCCTCTCAGGAGGGAGAGCTAGAAGGCATCACTTCAATCCCACTTACCTTTTTGAATCAAAATTCAGCAGCAATTGACTCCACTGGAGCCCTGTACTTGAGCCTTTGGTTTCCTATCTAAATATCCTAGCCAGCCATCAGAGAAGATAGTTCCAAGGGTTTGGCTAATGAGCTCCCTTGGGCTCTTGTGGCCCTCCTCTTCTTTCATGGCATTCCTTGAAGGAAAAAAAATAAGAAGATTCTGAGCCATTAGAAACCAAGCCTTCCAAAGCAAGGAGGAGATACCCACTGACCACTGAAGAACAGGCATTTCAAACCTCAGTTACCTCACACTGTGGGACAAGGTCAGATTGGGAGCAGGGTCTCCAGAATCATCTTCTCTTTAGCAAAAGGAAAATTGTTTTTTATTGTCTGGGCTCCTGCTCTCTGAATTGCTTTGCCAAAGACTCTGTAACTTGTGGAGTCTTCAAGTTTAAGTTTGCATTTATTTTTTGAGGCATTCAGGGCTGGATCGTGTGCTCTGGAACAAAAAGTGTATGAATTCCATTGTCTGCTCGATACGATTGCTGGACTAACTCTTTCTATTGGCCGTGTGGTTGTGATTTTCTTGATTTTATGGTCTCTGCTTTGGTATTTTCTCTGTCCTATTAGAAGTAGCATTCTTTTCTTTTTTCTTTTTTTTATATCTTTATTCATTTTAAAGCCAAAAATAGTGCAACATATTATACAGACAGTTTACACTTTAACAGCACTTAATTCTATCAAATTATATTTTATGAAAAATACATATCACCCCCCCCCCCACACACACACACACACACACACTTCTACATATCCAACAATTGTACTCAAATTAAAAGTATCTCCCCACCCTAGACATGTATGATCAAAGGGGAAATTAACAATCACTCCTTACAGAATTTTGTCAATGGCTCCTGGCATTCTTTTCTGAGATATGTGGATTGAGCTTTGTATTGTACGCCGCTCTGTTGTGCCATGGCACATAAAAACAATGAAATCAAATAATCCATAACCAAACACCCTATATGCTAAATGCACATTCATCTATGATAGTTCATCTTTATTTGATATACCATCTATAAAGCTGCTTATCTAAACGGTGTATAATAGAAAATAATTTGGGATAGGAGTTAATGTTAAATGGGAGTTAAATGGGAACATATTAGAAGGCCATGGTTACAACTGAAGAAATATATAAACCTACAAAATATAACATGAAAACCTAAGCTATAAAGATTCAAAGGGCTATTCTTTACCTGAGGCACAAATGGGGGTGGGGGGAGGTGGTAATTTCATTTAACAAGATAACACCAAGGAAAGAGTAATTAACAATGTAGCTGGGTCGACAGCAAATGTGGTGGAATGAGGCAGGGTTATATTAAAATCTGATGGAAATGCATTGTTACCACAGTAAGAATACAATAATGTTTTCAGGGCTTTTTATGAATTTCTTGAGTGCAGTTTCAGTTCAAATATCAATTAGTAAGCTTTTCCATGATATACACAACTCATTTGTTCATTGTGCGTGTGTTTTGCTCACTCTCAAATGTATGCATCTACGAAGTAGCAGCTTTTATCCCTCTCTTTTTATTGTAGTTGCCTGGGCCTGCAGGACCCCCAGGATCAGATGGTGTTCCAGGACCTGTGGTGAGTTTTTCTTCCAATTTCCCCCCCCCCCCTCTTTAATGCCAATGTCTGGGCATCATTCTTTATGGTCAATGTTGGGCAAAAACTGGGCACAGTAGCAGAAGCTATTTGCCACTCAAGGCATGCCCAATGGAGGTAGTCGAGACAAGGACTGTATTTGAATTTAAGAAAGCATGGTACAGGCATACAGGATCCCTTAGGGCATGAAGAGATAGCAGATGTTGTGGATGGGCAGACTAGGTGGGCCTTATGATCTTTATCTGCTGTCATTTTCTCTGCTTTTATCAGGCAAAAAACATGCACCTGAATCCATGAGTCACAGTGCACAGTATTACTGCAGCTTACCTATGATAAGTTCTAATCCTAAATTATTTTTCAAGTGAGATAAGTTTTAAAGTAATTTATACATCTGTAGTGCTTCATTATTTAAATTAATGCTTCATTTTAAAAGTATTCTTCTGGGTCTTTGGGCTTCCAGCTCCCTGATAATCAGCTCTACATCACCCTTCTACTGCGCGACACACATGAGCTTCCTATTTCCCCCTGCATTACATTCAAAATTCTTTTTCTCACTTTCAAAACTAAACACTCCAGTGTACCATCCGTTATCAAAAAACTCCTGATCCCCTAAACCAGTGGTCCCCAACCCTGTCCTGGAGGACCACCAGGCCAATCAGGTTTTCAGGCCAGCCCTAATGAATATGCATGAGAAAGATTTGCATATAATGGAAGTGAAAGGGATGCAAATCTGCTCCATGCATATTCATTAGGGCTATCCTGAAAACCCGATTGGCCTGGTGGTCGTCCAAGACAGGGTTGGGAACCACTGCCCTAAACCACAATCAGAACATTTGTTCCAATAATCAAAACTTGCCTGTGGTCCCGTCCACACATGAAATATTCTATGATTCTACCAGATTCTATCTTCTCCGTGACAGCACCTTCACTTTGGAATGCTCTTCCCCGAGAGAGCGGAAAGCAAATAGACAGACCAAAGGAGCAGAGCGGAGAGCTGAGGGAGACCGGAGAGCGGAGCGGATAAGATAGAAATGGAGGCAGCCGGAATACACCAGAGCTTTCCAGTATATTGCATGGGGTGCCATATGTACGACTACCTCCCCTCGGGAAGGCGGGAGTACATATGCGGTCGGTGCCGGGAGCTGGAAGGCCTGAAGTATGAGGTTGCGAGATTGCAGGCCAGGGTTCAGGACCTGGAGGGGCTGCACGCTTCAGAGGAGCCATGCCAGGCGTCTGAGGATCCAGACAGAAACAGCTCCATTGAAGATCAGGTGAGGGACCTTGAGAGATTCATCGAGGAGAGCTACAGGAGGGTCGAGGAGCAGAACCAGCAGCAACTCAGACAGATGTCATCAGACGAGAGCCAGGACCCACCGGAGGATGGACCTAGTGGAGAGGCCAGTGGAGAGGCCAGGAGGGCAGAGGAGGCCAAGGACCCCGAGGGAGGAGCGCCCAGATTCACCATGGACACGGACCTGAGGCAGAGGAGGCTCTTGAGGAAGGGAAAGACTGCAATTGTTGTGGGAGACTCGATCCTGAGGGAGGTGGACAGTCACGTAGCCGGAGGTCGAGAGGACCGGCTGGTGACATGTCTCCCTGGGGCCAGGACAAAGGACATTGCCGACAGAAT
This sequence comes from Geotrypetes seraphini, assembly GCF_902459505.1. Taxonomy (NCBI): domain Eukaryota; kingdom Metazoa; phylum Chordata; class Amphibia; order Gymnophiona; family Dermophiidae; genus Geotrypetes; species Geotrypetes seraphini. Next base: position 184,933,612 of record NC_047087.1, read on the forward strand.
CGAGAGGATCTTGGACGGAGCCGAAACGGAGGAGACAGCAGTAATTGTCCACGTCGGAACAAATGATGTGAGCCGGAGGAATTTCAGCATGCCTGCGCTAACAAACCAGTTCAGGGTCCTGGGAAGGAAGCTGAAATGGAGGTCACAGAGGATAGCATTCTCGGAGATCCTGCCGGTCCCGAGGGCAGATGCAAGGAGGCAGGCCGAGCTCCAGGAGGTGAATGCGTGGCTGAGGAGGTGGTGCAAGGAGGAGGGCTTCCACTTTGTGAGGAACTGGTCGTCCTTCTGGGGAAAGAGCAAGCTCTACAGGCGGGATGGCCTGCACCTGAGCACGGCGGGAACAAGAATACTAGCAGCCAACGTAAAGAAGGAGATCGAGAGGGCTTTAAACTACAGAGAGGGGGAAAGCCGACAGCTGACCTGATGACGCTTCGGACAGCAGTATCAAGAAAAGATGCTGAACAGGCTGACTGCAGGGAGGAGGACGAGGGTCCGATGGAACTCGCGATCAGACAGCGAGGGAAACACCAGGTAACAGCAACTTGCTGGGAGAAGCCTAAGGGGAAGGGGAAAACAGGGGATTCAGGAGGACAAGATGGCACCAGGGTGCAAACAGAAGGCAATAAGGTGGAGCCACAGGGCAAAGGGGAGACACAAGGCAAGGGGGAACAAACCAAGGCCCAGGGGACGATAGCACGGGAGGGGGCTGGTACTCCCGGGGAAAAGCGGGGAGGTGGGGTGGAGGGGACATGGGGAGGAAGAGAGTTGCGAGGGTAAAGGCGGAGGGCACAGCAGAGGCACCGGGAGCGGGAAAACGGCCCAAGACCCAAGGGAAGGCGGCCCAGGTAAAGGCAGAGGTGGAGGACAAACACCGGGACCTACAGTGCTTATACGCAAATGCAAGAAGCCTCATGGCTAAGATGGGTGAACTGGAAGTCATGGCCAAGGGGGAGGACCTGGATATAATAGGAATTACAGAAACCTGGTGGACAGAGGAAAATCAATGGGATGTGGCGCTGCCAGGGTACAAGCTCTACAGGAGGGACAGGACCCACAAGAAGGGGGGAGGCATAGCGCTATATATAAAGGACTATATCTACTCGATTGGGATCGATACGGCAACAAAGGCAGAGGAGCTAGAATCGCTATGGGTCAAATTGCCGGGAAAGAAGAGTGCAGACATAAAGTTGGGGCTGTATTATCGCCCGCCTGGTGCGTCAGAAACAATAGGACAAGACTTGGAAGCAGAACTGAGACAGGAATGCAGGACTGGAAGTGTAACAGTGATGGGGGACTTCAACTACCCGGGGATAGACTGGAGTACGGGACACTCCAACTCCACGAGGGAAGCAGGATTCGTAGAAGCTGTGAGGGACTGCTTCATGGAGCAACTAGTCAAGGAACCGACGCGAGGGGATGCTACTATTGACCTCATCCTTAACGGATTAGGGGGGCCTGCAAGAGGGGTAGAAGTGGGAGGAACACTAGGCAACAGTGATCACAACGCGATCAGATTCACATTAGAAAGGGGGTCACCCATAGTGGGGAGGACCGCAACGACTGCGCTCAACTTCAGGAAAGGGAACTATGTTGCTATGAGGAAAATGGTGGGGAGGAAGCTCAGGAACGGCTTTAGGATGGAGACTGAAGGGAGCGCCTGGACCCTTCTCAGGGACACACTGCAGGAAGCGCAAAAACTGTACATCCCCAGTTTCAGGAAAGGCCGCAAGAACAAGCGGTCAAAAGACCCGGTTTGGATGACACCTGAAGTAAAGAGGGCAATCAGTGACAAGAAAGTGTCCTTCCGGAAATGGAAGAGGGATCCAACGGAGGAAAATCACCAGGAGCACAGGAAATGCCAAAAGGAATGCCACCGAGAGGTTAGAAAAGCAAAAGGGAAATACGAGGAGGGGCTGGCCAGGGAGGCAAAAAACTTCAAGGCATTCTTCAGTTACGTAAAGGGGAAGCAACCAGTGAGAGAGGAGGTGGGGCCATTGGACGATGGGGATAGGAAGGGAGTGATTAAGGAGGATAAAGAGGTAGCTGAGAGGTTGAACACGTTCTTCTCGTCGGTCTTCACGAGCGAGGACACGTCCAATATACCAGACTCAGAGGAGCTCATGAGTGGGGAGTAGGCCAAAAGATTGGGGCATATAGAGGTAAGTCCTCAAGCAGATTGACAGACTGAAAAGCGGCAAATCACCGGGACCGGACGGGATCCACCCAAGGGTTCTAAAGGAACTAAGTCAGGAAATAGCGGGCGCAATCCAGCATGTTTGCAACCTATCCTTGAAAACTGGAGAGGTACCAGAGGACTGGAAACTGGCGAATGTCACACCTATCTTTAAGAAGGGATCGAGAGGTGACCCCGGGAACTACAGGCCGGTGAGCCTGACTTCAGTTATAGGGAAGATGGTGGAAGCAATGATCAAGGACAGCATTTGCGAGCACATCGAGAAAAATGGCCTACTGCGGACAAGCCAGCACGGATTCTGTAAGGGAAGGTCGTGCCTGACAAACCTTCTGTACTTCTTTGAGGGAATAAGCAGTCAGGTGGACAAAGGGGAACCCATAGACATCATTTACCTCGATTTTCAAAAGGCCTTTGACAAGGTGCCACATGAAAGGCTGCTTAGGAAGCTGTGGAACCACGGGGTGGGCGGGGATGTACACAGATGGATCAAGCACTGGCTGTCAGGTAGACTACAGAGGGTCGGAGTAAAGGGCCAATATTCTGACTGGCGGGGAGTCACGAGCGGTGTGCCGCAGGGATCGGTGCTGGGGCCGCTACTCTTCAACATATTTATCAATGACCTGGAAACGGAGGCAAAGTGTGAGGTTATAAAATTTGCAGACGATACCAAACTCTGCGCCAGAGTTAGGACCAGGGAGGAGTGTGAGGAACTGCAAAGGGACCTCGATAAGCTGGAGGACTGGGCAAACAAATGGCAAATGCGTTTTAACGTTGTTCGAGTATAAAATGGGGGGGAGATTGCTGGAAGACACCGGACTTGAGAGAGACTTGGGTGTGCTAGTGGATCCATCCATGAAACCATCCGCACAGTGTGCAGCAGCCTCGAAGAAAGCCAACAGGATGCTGGGCATCATCAAGAGGGGCATATCAACCAGGACGCGGGAAGTCATCATGCCGCTGTATCGAGCGATGGTGCGCCCACATCTGGAATACTGCGTTCAATATTGGTCACCGCACCTCAAGAAGGACATGGCAGTTCTTGAGAGAGTCCAAAGGAGGGCAACGAAACTGGTAAGAGGGCTGGAAAACTGCCCATATGCCGAGAGGCTGGATAAACTGGGGCTCTTCTCTCTGGAAAAGAGGAGGCTCAGGGGGGATATGATAGAGACCTTCAAAATACTTAGGGGCATAGAGAGGGTGGACAGGGACAGGTTCTTCAGACTAAAAGGGATGACAGGTACGAGGGGGCACTCAGAGAAACTGAAGGGAGATAGGTTCAAATCAAATGCAAGGAAGTTTTTCTTCACCCAAAGGGTCGTGGACAAATGGAATGCGCTCCCGGAGGAAGTGATCCGGCAGAGTAGAGTACAGGGATTCAAACAGGGATTGGACAGATTCCTGAGGGAAAAGGGGTTTGTGGGGTACTGAGGGAGGTGCTGGGGTGTTGCATAAGTATAGACAGCTCACCAGGTCGTGCAGGTGCAAGGCCGGAGGGTTAGGACATTGATGGGAAGATAGGACTTCGATGAGAAACCTAGGGGGCAAGGGGGCCCCTTCTGGTGATTAAGGCAGGTCATGACCTGTTGGGCCGCCGCGGGGGCGGACTGCTGGGCGGGATGGACCTCTGGTCTGACCCGGCAGAGGCACTGCTTATGTTCTTATGTTCTTTACATTAAACTAGAGCCCTCTCAAGTACAATTTTGGTCTAAAATCAAAACCTTCCTTTTTAAGGGCACCTATCAGGGACTTTCTTCTGGCTCTCTCAACCAAACACTTCTCATGAAGCGATCTATGATTCTACCAGATTCTATCTTCTCCTTGACAGCACCTTCGCTTTGGAATGCTCTTCCCCTTTACATTAAACTAGAGCCCTCTCAAGTATAATTTTGGTCTAAAATCAAAATCTTCCTTTTTAAGGGCATCTATCAGAGACTTTCTTCTGGCTTTCTCAACCAAACACTTCTCATGAAACAATCTATGATTCTACCAGATTCTATCTTCTCCTTGACAGCACCTTTGCTTTGGAATGCTCTTCCCCTTTACATTAAACTAGAGCCCTCAAGTATAATTTTGGTCTAAAATCAAAACCTTCCTTTTTAAGGGCACCTATCAGAGACTTTCTTCTGGCTTTCTCAACCAAACACTTCTCATGAAGCAATCTATGATTCTACCAGATTCTATCTTCTCCTTGACAGCACCTTCGCTTTGGAATGCTCTTACCCTTTACATTAAACTAGAGCCCTCTCAAGTATAATTTTGGTCTAAAATCAAAATCTTCCTTTTTAAGAGCACCTATCAGAGACTTTCTTCTGGCTTTCTCAACCAAACACTTCTCATGAAGCAATCTATGATTCTACCAGATTCTGTCTTCTCCTGGACAGCAACTTCGCTTTGGAATGCTCTTCCCCTTTACATTAAACTAGAGCCCTCAAGTATAATTTTGGTCTAAAATCAAAACCTTCCTTTTTAAGGGCACCTATCAGAGACTTTCTTCTGGCTCTCTCAACCAAACACTTCTCATGAAGCGATCCTTCTTTCCCTTCATGTATTATCCTTCCACCCCTCCCATTTTATTTTTGTTTTTATCTTGATGTATTTTTTACTACCCATTGTTCTTCCTTTTCTGTCTAGTCTGTTTTACAGGTCCTTTATTGTAAATTCTAATTATTAGTATGTGGATTTTATTTTATTACATGTTTTTTATTTCATAATAATTGTAAACTGTCTAGGTAAATTATTGATAGACGGTATATCAAATGAAAAATAAACTTGGAAACATATACTTTCAATCATAGTTACCTGAGATGTTTCCCCTAATTCCCCACCCAGAACAGCCATTGTAGAGGCAGTCTTTGGGTGTGATCCATAGCTTGTTTCTCCCTTCAGAACCCTAAGGTTATTAATGAGCAGTGCTTAGAATCCCTAACCCACAGGACAGTAGTATCACCACCCCTGGCTCACCTGGAGAACAAACTTGGCCCAGCTACTGAGCCATCAGCCCAGCCAGTATCAGTTACTCTTGTAAAGGAAGGTAGGAATCTTGATTAACAGCGAAGAAGGCCATCAAATCATGTTAAGTATGTGTTATAATATTGATGAACACTGCACAGCTTAAGTAATGAAGGGTTTATGTGTCCCTGCCTAATGATATGAGTAGCAGACAAGACATTTTTATACAGCACTAATGAGGCCAAGTTTAAAGGTCCCTAACCTCAACTGTTAACACAAGTATACTCTGTGTATCACACAAATGAATGATCAGTATTACCATTCCTATGAGGCAGATGTAAAGTATATTTGTATTTTGTATACAGATAGTATTGTAAAAACATGGAAGGCAATTTTATAAGCTGGCACTTAAATTTAAGTGCCAGTCGCACATCTGTATTACAGAATACAAGTGCTTAGGTATGCGATTGTCACCAGTAATTGAAAGTTACATTTATAAGTTCTAGGCACTATTCTGTAACCAGCGCGTGAAAAATCACTAAGGATTGGATTCAGTAAATATGCACCAGAAAAAATTGGCATGGAACGCTATATAGAATGCGCTGAGTTGAGCACTCTTTGTGGAAAACCGCATTAAGCCCTTTTCCATGTCAAATTTGGGCACCAGTGTTTACGGCAGCTGAAACCTGGTATAAGTGCCAGCACCCAACCCTGGCCTACAGTTCCTGGAGGCACGATTCTCTAAACAGCACCATGGTGTGATTGACAAGCAATTGGCGGCCACCGATATTGACGCCATTTAAAGAATCCGGGTATTACCATCTACAAAATAGATGGCTAATGGCAACATTAATGCATAGCTGTTGATGCAAAACATAGGCCCCCTTTTACAAAGCCGCGGTAGAGGTTTTTACCATGGGCCAGCGAGGTAAATGCTTTGACGTTCATATGAATTCAATGAGCATCAGAGCATTTAACTCACTGACCCGCAATAGAAACCTCTACCGCAGCTTTGTAAAAGACAGCGACAGAAAATTAGGGGTTTTACAGCCATGGTAAAAATGACCACAGCACACCCTAAAGACCCACAAAAGGACATGCTAAGGCCTATTTATACCACAGCTTAGTAAAAGATAAATAGATATAAATATAGATCAGGAAGGACTTGAGCATAGAGTAAGATTTTTTTTTTTCCAGATCCGTGCATATTGTGACAGAGATATCCGGCTAACTCTCCCTGAGCCAGCTGGAGCCCTGTCCGGCCGAGTAGTTTGGTGTGTGACTTTAATTATGTGGCCTAAGATTCAGTGCCTTCCATGCACACAGCTGGACCTGGCTTTATTTGGAAAGGTTTCACAAACACCACACCATCTTTAAAGGTGAAAATAAAGGTTTCAGCTTTTATTTTCAGGCTTGACTTAAGGCCACTTATTTTTAACTGGTCAGGAATACAATTCAGTAGTCAAGATTACAGTTCATTTCTCCTCCATGAGGGTAGTAATTGCAGAGCTCAAAAACAAAACTCCCAACAGAATATTGCAGTTCATTCAAAAACAATAATGTAGAACCAATAAATCAAAACAGTCCTTTTCTTCCTGGGAGCAGGAGAGCTTTGGTTTATCTGGCCTCTCTTCTCCTCCTCCCGTATCTGTGGCACACACAAAAAAATACCTCCAAATGGCAAAAATCCTTTTCCTGCTCTCCCCAGCAGGGAAAAAGAAACCAAACTTTAATGCTGGCTTAACCCAGAATGCTAGGCCCTTGCTATTCCAAGCTACATTAGGCCTGGATGCCACTTGCCTGGAGAATCCCAATTCTTTCAAAAAGCCCGCCCGCACATTATAACCACTTTCCTGTTCTTCCTCAGGCAAAGTAAAATGGGCAAAATAGCCTTCTTAATACTTTTGGGCCTCTCTATCTTAAACACAGTCTCAAACATTAGAGAGAAAAAAAAAATCCCAAAAAACAAGCTTCTCTTAATGTCCCCCAAATGCATGAAGCTTCTGGCTTTTCCTCACACAGTTCAGCTGAGCCCGTTTCAAATGGCAACACTCCTGTGCCATGGGCTCAGGTTTCAGCACAGAGAAAAATAAACACAGTCAGCAAACAAAGTAGAAAACTTTCCCCATTGTATCTTTGAAACTCTGACCTGCTTTACACGCTGTGCTACAATGCATGGCCTCCAACATGGACAATTCTTCAACAGGAAAATCTCCGTCCTAACTGTTATCGGTGTCCATCAGTTCCCAGGTCGCTTCCCCTGGACTCTCCAACCTGCTCCTCCCAGGCTCTCCCCTCTGGCTCAGCTTTGCTAGCGGAAAAGGGCACACCCGTTTCAGGCTCCCCCCTCTCCTCCCCCCCCCCCCCCCCAATTACTGGCAATGAGCATACCAGAGGCCTCCTGGCATGAAGCCAAGATAATTTTCTGTCTCCTCTTAAAGGGACAGGCTTAAAAGGTGCAGCACGAGTCTGCTTAACTTTTCTAGGCTGCACTGTTCTAAGCTTGGGAATAGACACAGGGATAGGACTACAAGGCTGCAGATCAATGTCAGGGGAGTGCAACACCGTGTCCCTGTCACAATATCTACAGAGCCCCATTTCCATGTCCTAGAATGCAAACTCCATGACTACTAGTGGGAGCTTCATGATGTTCTCTCCTTGACCTCTCTATTTTCCTTCATTTCCCTCTCCTTTATTACAGTTGAATATCAAAATAAGAATGGAAGCATAGCCTAGTGGTTAGACCACTGGACTGACAGCCAGGGAAGCCCTGTTCAAATCTTGCTGCTACCCTGTTTCCCCAAAAATAAGCCCTAGTTAAGATCGACCCCCGAAGCCCCACCTCCCAAATATCCCCGACACTCCCTGACTCCATCCCTGACACTAGTGCTGCCTGATTTGCTGAAAAAAAAATCAGACTCGTCATTTTAGCAACCTCCACCCCTGCTGCTTTAGGAGGCCTCAGAGGTATGGTATGTCAGTCTCATGGTGGGAGGGTCGGTGGGATTCTGCTGCACAGGGGGATGGGAGGGAGGGATAGAAAGATACTACACAAGGGGATGCATTAGAGGGGAGGAAAGATGCTGCACATGGGGGGGGAGAAAGGAAAGAGGAAGAATTGGAGTGGAGGAGGGGAAGAGAGAGATAATCGTTGTACATGAAAAAAAATAAGACATCCCCCGAAAATAAGCCCTAATGCATTTTTTAAACCCAGAATTAATATAAGACCCTGTCGTATTGTGGGGGAAACATGGTATCCCCCTTCATTGTCTCAGATGTAAATGTAATATTGTGAGCCTTCCTGGAACAGGGAAATAACCTGTATATAGCTCTCCATGAGCTACTACTAAAAAAGGGGTGAGCTAAATTCAAATGAATAAAGCATGAAATAAGCACAGAGGAACCCTAGCTGCAAAGAAATGAGAAAAAAAGCAAGAGACTTAATGGGGATCTATGGCTTTATATCACTGAGCAGATGATATAGGCCTAATGCCCCTATCTATCATCATATTCTAAATTTAGGATTTACTCCCTTTTACAAAGCCATGCGGTAACTGCCCCAAAGCCCATAGAGATTTAAAGGGCTTTGGGGCTTTTGCCACATGGCAGCCACTAGCACGGCTTTGTTAAAAGGGAGGTAAATTTGAAAAAAATGACAGAAGTAAATTTTGTTTACCATCTAGGAACAGTTCCTTCACACTTTTAACCTCCTCTCACCCCTTCATTTTCGACCCTTTCATCTTCTGTCATAAATGCGATTTTCAAGACATGTATCCCCAGCATTATGCACCTTGCCCATGAAAATATGCACAAAGGAATTATTTTCAGATGATTGGACATTTTTATGCTAAAGAAATGCAGTCTGACATTGTGCTTTTTTCACTTGTATAGGGTCCTCCAGGTCTCCCAGGGCCTAAGGTAAGATTCCATAGCTTGAATTCACAAAGTAATGTAGCACTAAAAGTACAATTGTTGCTCAAGACTGAATGAGTGTCCTAAAATGTTGGCTGCCAGGGCTTTTTTCTTTTTTTCTAGTTGGAAAATATTTGTATTTTGAAGTAACTTGCCACAAAAGATGAGTCAAAATCCATGATAGTAAGTCCCACCAAAAATCTAGGTACAAACTCCTGAGTACAGATCATGCTAAGTAAAGCACAAGAAAAACTGGAGCTGGACTTGGGACCAGAACTTTAGCAGTCGATACTGAACTGATACAGAGTTCCTACTGCTCTGTGCTACTTTTCTGCTTTTAGTGTCAGTGTTATTCTCTGAACATGGTGTTGAATATATGAGTATGTTTGCAAATGGCACTGCCCCCAAGACAGCAGCCATCGCTCCTGCCACATCTGCTGGAACAATTTTTCAGGAATTAGTGTGCTGTTACTTCTTTTGGACTCAGATTGATGGAATTCCTAAATACTGAACAATGAATAGAACAATATGGAATCATTTCCTTTCAAGCATTCCAGAATATAAGAGTAGTTCAGTTGCCACATTAGTCCAGTTCAATGTGCAAAAATAAAGGTTAGCCCCCCAAAAAGGGCAATACCAACCCCACACCCTTGAACTTCACTCTACTATTGGAAATATATTTTAGGATTTCTTTGTATAATCTAACAATGTCATTGTTTTGTCATTCTGTTCTGATTTCAGAAAGGTCAATTTAGCTCCCGACAGCTAGTTGGGAATTCATTTATTTAGTCCAATAAAAAGAACCGCCTAAGTATTTTTAGGCGGGGTATAAACTTTAAAATAAACAAATAATATTTTTTGTTGTTATTGGCCTGTATTTTCCTGCAAAACCCAAGAAAAAATCTAGATCTGCCTTTTCACTGTCTTAAAGAAAATTGGAAGTCAATTTAGAAGTAATTTCAGTCCTCCACCTTCCCCAACTCTGAATGCAAATGTTAATTTAACTTTATGCTAGATTTTTTATTAAAGGGTCAATCTTATCCAAGTAGAGGTGACATCTACCCAAATAAATGCTGCTTATTGGGGCCAACCATTCCTTTTCAGTGGCATTAGCTAAGTAACGCCACTGAAAATCTCTGACTGCCCCAGCGCTATCCAGACCCTTTAGGTTCTACAGTACAAATGACATGCAAATTTACATGCATAAAATTTATACTGTCCTGAGCTACCACACAACTAAATTGGCTAACAAGGTTCTCGTCGTGCCACTGAAAGTTAGGCAGTGGTAGGTGTCCTACTGCCACATAACTTAATTGCTTTAATTGATGATAAACGACACAGCAATTGACCATGATGTTTAAAACCAATTAAAAGATGATTAAGAAAAAAAATAGCTGCTGCTAAATGGGAGGAGACTTAGGCACCTGGGCCAATCAGGGCTGTAGGCCCCTCCCCTGTGCATCACAGGATGCAATGGGAAGGGGAAGACCCACCATTGTGAATAGGCGGGCCTGCTGGCTGGAGGGTACAGGCTTTCCTCTGCCCGGCCTTACTACAAAAGGTATGGGAGGGAGGTCCGGGTGGGCTTAGGGGTGCTGGGGTGGGGTTGTGTGGTGTTGTGGTGGTGGGTTTGGGGGTATCGGTGGTTGAGGGGGTCATGGGTTCAGGGGAGCCTGTCAGCAGGAAGAAGTGGAGATCCCTCCTGCTACGGGACTTTGATGGGGGCTTCAGGAGTTCAAGCAGGAGGGAGTGGGCATCCCTCCTGACGCGGGACATCGAAGAGGATTCGGGGGTCCTGGCAGGAGGGAGTGGACATCCCTCCTGCCATGAGACTTCGAGGGGGAATTCAGGGGTTCTGGTGGGAGGGAGTGGGCATCCCTCCAGCTGATGTCAGGGGTCCCCCGCTACAGCCGCTTAGCTGATCACAGCAGGGGTATCCCCCCCCCCCTATCAGCTAAGCCAGCAGGACTCCCCAAAGCTGTGACTTCAGGGAGCCCTGCCAGCTCAACTGATTAGGGATAACTTCCCTTACCACAATCAGCTTATGGCTATAGGATCCTGCAGCGGTATAGATAGGCGGCTGAAATGTAGACCAGGGTTTTCTGGGCCTACATTTAAGCTGCCTATCTTGGCTGCATCAGGTGTGATTCTGTAACCAGCACTCTTGAGTGATTGACACACAATTCGCAGCCACCGTCATAGGTGCTGGTTACAGAATCCGGGTCTAAGTGCTATTCTGTAAATAGTCTGTAACTCAGAGTACCATTTAAGGTTCATTAACAGACTCCTATCGTACCATGCTGCTTTCAGAGATCCAGAACTGAGTCAATTGGTTAGAATATCAGCCTCTTACATGCACTTTAGAAAGCTTCTAAAAACATACCTTTTCTGTAAATTCTTGTAGTCCTTCCTAAGATGTATACAGATGTATTTCTATTGTTAACTGATCTATACCTAAGTTCTGTTGTAGCTCACATAAAAATTTGTTATATTATTTATAGAATAGAATTCCACATGGATTTTTTTTGTGGTGTCATTTATTAAATCTAGTCCATAGTGTCAGGTTGATTCAGGAGGTAGAGATGGTGGAGCTGGAAGTATTCAAGTACTCAGTGGTACTCAGATAACTTTCTCATACCCAGATATTAGCACCAGTATTTGGATACAGTCCAGCGCTAAATATCCGGGTACAAATTTTAAAACACCGCAGTCAGCATTTGAAGTCAGTACTGACCATCATGTTTAAATATCTGGGCTAAGCATTTTTCCCCAGATTCGGTAAATGGCGATCAAATTTGGGTGCCCAAAATTGCAAGTAATTCTGAGACCCATGCGCAAATAAATTAGTTTAAAAAGCCATTAACAATCAATAATTGGCTGTTACCAATTATTGACGGTAATTAGGTCTAATTTGGATTGGTGCTGCGATTCTGTAAGGATTCACACCCAAATCCTCTTGCATGCAACTCGTAAGGCGGTATAGCTATAGGAGGGGCATGGATGGGTCTTGAGCATTCCCAAAAATTATGCAAAGTGTTATAGAATTTGGGGGCAGTGCGCCCAAGTTGCGCACCAGGATTTCCACCTGGTTTAAGTTGCTGCCCAGAATGCGCATTTGGGGCCCTATTGTATATAGTCTGCGTAAAAAATTGGCACTAACTAGTACAGCAAGATTCTATAAAAGTTGAGTGTACTGTTTAGAATCATGCTTAGCGCCACCTAAGCAGGCTTTGGTGTCACTAGGTACCCTAACATTATGTAGACCCAATTTTTGCCAGGTTATCTGCCTAAATATCTGCACCTGTTAGACACCTGAAGGTGCCTAATTCACAAAGAGATACCTAGTTCGAAAACATGCCCATGATCAAGCCCTAACCACGCCCACTTTTAGGTAGGCGCTTTGGACTAGGCGCCTACTTTTTGTAGAATCATGTTTTTCAAGTTAAGTGCCTTTCAATTAAGTTCAATTAAAGCCAATTAAAAGGCATTAAGTGCACATTATCAGCACCGATAAAGCCTATTTGTCAAGTTAGGCACCTACATTGGCTAGGCTCCTAACTTTAGGCAGACTATGTAGAATTTATCATAACAACTTCTTATATCCCGCAGTTTTCAACAGGGAATCTGTGCAGCTTACAGCAAGATGAATTACATTTGTGGTAAAGTGTTGTTGAGAAGCCAGATTAATATTGCCAGATTAGTTTAAAGGATGGCTGTCTTCAAGATAAAGAGAGCTGGGAAGAAGTAGAGTCTACTGGGGGGAAGAGATCTGTTTTCAGTCTTTTCCTAAACAGACAACGCGTAGAATTTGCCAATGAGTACTATTCTATAAAGAATGCTCAGCCCTGAGCATTTTTCTTGGCACCTAATTTTCAGCATCATTTACCGAATCTGGCCCTTTACCCACAGACACAGAACAGGGATTTTTATGGTTCCGTTATCTGTATTTTTTCCATTTGAATCTATCAGATGGAATATTCTCCTTTTTTATTGGATTTTATATCTTTTGTTCCAATGAAACATATAATCAGGGAGAAGCAGGAGTCGATGGAGTAGAAGGAGAGAAGGGCAGCATGGGTGACAAAGGAGACCGAGGTCCATTGGGGTTGCCTGTAAGTATACAGAAAATAAATATGGTCAAGAAAACACCATTCTGTGGTTAGAATATATGAAACTGTAGCTTGCAGTCTGCACTACTTAACACAGGGAGCTGGTGTGTGTGTGTGTGTATGGGGGGTGGGGGGTGTCAGAAACAGAAGGAGATATGAAGATGACATTTTCATGCATAGGAGAAAAGGCAGTTCTGTAGTGTGGGATAGTGGAAAGGAAGAGAAACTCAGACTGGTGTGTGGAACTCATCTGCTCTTTACACCATTCTCTATTATAGTGGAGGAAGCTGCTGGGGCCATTTATGAACCCAACAACATGGGGAGCACAGTGGGAGCAGGTTATCAGTGATCACAGGAGGGAAGGGGGGGAAAACCCTGCATTTTACTATTGCACCGAGTCCCACTCTAAAAATGGTTTTCGGTGAAGAGGTGGTCAGGACAGACGGAAAACACCATCACAGTTGAAAAAATGCCAAGAAAGCGTAGTCAGCTACAAGAACAGAATGAAAAAGCATTAATGTAGAGGGCCCTTTTGATGAGGAAGCAGTAATATAAAACACCCTTACATGAAAGCATGGGACAGGCACTGGGATCTCATAGGGGAGAGGAGGAGGTAGTGGAGCTCTTTTGAGCAAGGACTGTCTTCTTTGTGGCTCTGTACAGCGCTGTGTACGTCTGGTAGCATTATAGAAATAATTAATAGTAGCAGTAGTAGTATCAGGCATCAGGTTTCTATGAAGAGGCTCAGTGAGAGGGAGTGTGATCTCTTAATATATCTAAATAGACTGAAGTAGGAGAGTGAATGTCCAAGAAAATAACTTGCTTTTTTTCCAAAACGTAGTCTTTTTGAAACAAATGATTTTTAAAAAATACAAAAACCCCCAACAACCATAAAACGATTATTTTGCATTTGAATGGTGGGCACAGTTTGCCCTTGCTAAACTTCTGTAGGGAATGGTATCTTGTTCCTGTAATTGGCATGAGTTTGGTTATAACCATGGTATGGTGTTTGTGTTTGAACAACGATGTGCCAAGTGACTTCAAAAATGTGGGGGAAAAAAGCTTAATGATAGCTAGAGAACATTTTTCCAATAAATTGCATTATTCACAGTAGGGCCCACTTACTAACTATGCATTTGTCACAAATTAATGCACATTAACACATATTAAGGTGGATTAGCATCAATGCAGCTTAATAAATAAAGCCCATCAAAGACACAAAGAAGCTTTCAAGCTAGTTCTTTTGCTTGGGCAAGAGCTTGGAGTACAGTTGCCTTCAGCCCTCTCCTCCTGTCTCACATGTTGATTCTTAACTCTGTGGGGAAACTCTCACTGCCGTTTTCTGTTCCATAGATAAATCAAGGACTCTGGTTTCCAGGGCTTTTCAGCTGGAACCTTTTACAGGCACAAAGGAATTCATGATTTTAAAAAAGCATGCTATTAATTTTCAAGATAAGTGAGATTAAGGCAGACTCAAGTCTTCATCAATTTTTTTTCAATTTGAACGTTTTTTTTTAATTTTTCAAAAAGAAAATTACAACTCGGATAACGTCTCATTACCTCCCCCCCAATTTATATTCTCCTTTCTCCACCATTCTTTCACATTCAGAGAGGGTAATTCTTTCAGTATCATAGACTTGCCTACACATATTGATTCAGAATACAGCGGTTAGAATGATCTACGGTCTTAAAAAATATGATAATGTGACTCTATTTTATTGTGAATTGCATTGGCTGCCAATGGAGGCTCGTGTTTTGTTTAAGTTCGGTTGCTTTTGCTATAAGTTTATGTATGATACTGCTCCGTTTTATAGATTCTCTCTAGCATCGAATAAAAATAGTAGAAAGTCTCATGCCCTAATCACCTTTCCATCAGTACAGGGCTGTAAAAGTAAGAAATTTCTGGACCACACTTTAGCATTCCAAGCAGCTTCACATGACAGAGAATTTTGATTTTTATTGCTTGGAGCTTATTATAACTATTTCAGACCTCAACTGAAAACTTATCTCTTTTCAAAATACTTGGTCAAATAATTTTTTTCTGTCATTCTTAAATTGATTTTAGTTTATATCTTTTGTAAACCGCGTAGAACTCATGGTTACGCGGTTAAGAAATATGATATGTTGTGTTATTTCAGGTCAGCTGTATTAAAAATGCCTCTTTAATTATGATTCATTAACAAAGATATAGAAGACAGTGATGTGGCTATCGGTCATTATGGAGGGTATTCTACAAATGACACCAAGACTTCAGCTCTAGAAAAGATTGGCACAGAATGATATTCTATAAATGGCACTCTCGGTTGAGCAACTTTTATAGAATAGTGCTTAGAGCCCATTTCAACACCAAAAGTTGTGCACTGATATTTATGCCAGCTGAAGCCTGATGTGAATGCTGGTGCTATTTTAAAACACCAAGTACAACTTTTAGGACCAATTGTGCCACTCCCTGGCCATGCCCCCTTTTGAGATACATGCTAGGGGATTTAGGTGCGCAGAATTATTGAACTGAAGTTGATTGGCTCATAAGCTAATTCATTAATTCATTTTTATTATTTATATACCACTTATATCCTACATTCAGGTACTTTTATCATATTTCCCTATCTGTCCCGGTGAGCTCAAACTCTATCTAGTGTACCTGGGGCAATGAGGGGATTAAGTGACTTGCCCAGAATCACAAGGAGCAGCGAGGGATTTGAACCCACAACTTCAGGGTGCTAAGGCTGTAGCTCTAACCACTCTGCCACACACTACGCTTGGATCTTTGATTTGTACACTAGCTTCAGCGCCAGAATCTCAGCATCATACATATAATCTGGAGATCAATGGGGCTGATATTCAGAGCATAGCAGCTATCTCCTTCTATCAGCAGTGAAACCAGAAATTCAATGCTAGTACAATATTCGACTACCAGTATTCTAAATTTCCAGGTTTTGGGGGGGTTTTATGGCCAGCTGAGACATAGCTGGCAAAGCCGATATTCAGTGACTGGCCAGCTAAGTCCTAGCGGTAAAAGGTAGACTTGCTTTTTTAGGCTGGTCTATCTGGCCTGTGAACTTAGCTGGTGAGCCACTGAAAATTGGCAGTAACCAACTATGTCAAGAGACTTTGGTGGTCAATGACCAATCTACTGAACAGGATATTCAGTGGTAGATAGCCACATATTTCCAACTGAATATCGGCAGATATCTATGTGCTATTTAGCTGACCAGGAACCATTTCCGGCTAGCTAAATAGCACTGAATATCGGCCCCAATGTATTTTATTCTCCAAGTTACATTAATCTTTACATTAAGAGTATAAAATTTGATTCTGTTGCAAGCACCCAGATTCATTCTCTTCTCGCTGCTTTTGATTTCTTTAAGGGGTCAGTATTAAAAAGATTTATGCAATTAAAATTGGCCTTTAACCATATAAGTGTAAACAGTTAAACATTCTCCTGCTAACTAGCTAAGTACACAAAAATCTATGTACACAAATCTATGTACACAAAAATCATTTTGGTCACAGGTTTAGTTAGATTAGAAGGGGACAAAATTGGAACATGCGAAGGATAAGATATTTAATTGAGCTGGTTAGTACCATATTAAGTGCTAACCTGTTAAATTAATATGGTCAATGGCATCTGCGCAAATGGCTGTTCTAAATCTAATTGTGCATGTTTTGTATGATTAGATTTAACTGGATATTCAGCCGTTACAGGGGCAAATTCATAATCTTGCAGCAAGACACACTGGGACTAATTATATAAAGTCATTTTCATAAGTATGTGGCCGCACACATACATACAATGGCCTGTTATACAATTCAGACCAGCATAAAAGTACATTGACACTTCCTCTTCCACTTTTAGAAGAAATCTTCAATCAATTTAATCTAGTTTATACTCATCTACATTATCTGCATGATTTGTTGCATTTGTTGGCTAGGGGATTTCTCCCTGACATGAGTCATGTTTCACAAAAGCCGTTTCAAGTGCAGTCATGTTGCCTCATATCTTGAGAGTGTATAAGTCTCAATGGCATGAAAATTGCTAGCCATAAAGCATCAGAGCTGAAGTGCATTAAAATCAAAAATTTGTAAATTATTCTTAAGTCAGGATATTTCCTTGCATTGTTTTCTTTTCTGAAAAATATTTAAAGTACGTGATAAAGGAGTATTAAATAATCTAGGCACAGACGTTTACACCCACTCTTAAGTTGTAAAAATTCAAGTAGCTGTTAATTCTGATTCTTATGTGAGCATTTATGTAAAACAAAGTTCAATATGAGGTACCTCATGTCAGTACATTAATAGAAACAGAAACATAGAAAAAGCGGCAGAAAAGGGCTATAGCCCACCAAGTCTGCCCATTCCAAGATCCCCCCCCCCTGAATTTCTCCCTTAATGAGTCACTATTAGTATGATTAGCTTTTTAAGATTTTTGGACCATATATGGCTTCTGTAATATTTTCAGTCCATATATCCAAAATATATTTGTTTATAAAAAAATATGTGCAAAAATATACCAAAACATTTTTATTTACAGTATAATTTTTCAGAATTTAAATCACTAGTGATATATCAGATAAATATATACATCTTAGGCTCAAAAACATGTTTTGAACAACTGCTGTGCCTCAGAGGCGACTTCACTGCAAATTATCTTCAAAGAAAGACATAAAAAATACAGACCTGAAAATTTAATGCAATACCTCGCCGTTTCAAAGTAAACTATATGCTGTACTGATCCCAAAAATACAACATGTTCCCTGATATTCAGAACCAGTTAATCTGTTGACAACAGCCACCTACTTGTATCTCAGCAGCTAACAGGTGATTTTCAGCAGGAGATAACCATTTATCCCAGTTGAATAATCACTGGTTAGTGCTGAAACTCTAAATAGGTAATTCAGGGGGTGTTTCGGTGTGGGAACAATATAGACCCCAAATTTCAGTGCTAATAGCCAAGTTTAGTGCATAGATAAGAACACACTTGTATATAGCAATTCTATATGCGATAGCTGAAGGCTGGTTAGTGCTGAATATCGGCTAAATGATTATTGGCTAGCTGCCTTTTAAAAAACATGGATATTCAGTGCCAGTCACTGGAAACAGCCCAGCATTGAATATCCAGGGTCAGTGCCGGCAGCAGGCTTTAAACACACTGCCTGCTACCAGCTGAATATTGGCCCAGTGGTGTCCAGGCTTAAACTTTAAAGTCTGCTGTCAGTTTCTATACGTCTACGTTTTATTTCCTGTATCACTTTGAATCATCAGTTTCTTAATTACATGAGAAATTGTGATTGTGAGTCAAAAAGGCTCCCGAAGCAGGCCGTATTGGCCGAAACACGTGCGTGCCGAGCCACCGGCACAAGACTGTGATTTGTTGAATAAAATTGCACACCATCGTTCTTGAACCTTCACTGTTGTCTGTTGGTTTGGATTGTGCGTGTGGAGGTTTTTCTTCTGGTGTTTGCTCTAACCACTATGCCACACTCTCTTTTTTTAAAAAAAAACAACCCAAAAAACAACTCTCTCCTACATTTACAGCTTCTCTGAGTCCTGCCTAACTGTCAGATAACTGTCAATATTTGAAAGAGAGATTGAAGGAGGAATTGTGCTTAAAATCCATCCTGAAAGCACACACTTAACACAGCTTAAAAAGGCTTAGCGTGGGATGTAATGATGCATCCTGCAGTAAAAGCCCATTTTTCTTTATTTTCTCAAAGGGGGCATGTCTGGGGGCAGAGAGTGGACATGATAGCATGAATCATTTAGCATAACCACATTAGCACACACTAACTGATTGGCACGGGAATAGTGCATGAGCTCTTACAGCCTACAAAGTGTTAAGGGCTCATGCACTAATTTTTGGTAATGGCTAGAGCCTAATGGCGTCCACCCTAAATATATGGTTTTTTCACTTATTTTACTTGAACTATCTATTAAGTAACTCAAATACTACAGTACTTCAAGTATTGCATATAATAAAGACCTCAATTTTTATACTTGCGACATACCTACATTCATTACATTTTTCTTCAGGATCTCAGCGACACCACTCACCGCTCAAAATATCTCATTGCGATTAAGCTTTATGTGTCTTGGGAAATTAAATGGGAGCTTAGATGGCTTATGACATATTGGATTAAATCTCCCCAGACCGTAGACAAGGGCACTTTAAAAGATAAGTGAACACTATTTATTTGAAAAATATTTAAAGTACTGAACATTAGATGAAAATCTGAAATATCTAAGGGGAAAAATAAATATAAAGGGCTCCTTTTACGAAGCTGCGTTAGCGGCTTCAGCGCACATGACGTTTAATCACGCGCTAACCCCCGCGCTAGCCTAAAAACTACCGCCTGCTCAAGAGGAGACGGTAGCGGTTAGCGCGGCCGGTGGTTTAGCGCACAGTATTATGTGCGTTAAACCACTACCGTGCCTTCGTAAAAGGAGCCTAAAGTATATGTAAATGTGGATCTATGATGATAAGACACATAAAGCTGAATCGCAATGAGATATTTTGAGCGGTGAGTGGCGTCGCTGAGATCCTGAAGAAAAATGTAATGAATGTAGGTATGTAGCAAGTATAAAAATTGAGGTCTTTATTATATGCATTTAGTATTTGAGTTAGACTCTAATGGAAGCATTAGTGTATGACTATTAGGCCCCCTTTTATCAAGCCATGTTAGGGTTTTTTTTTTTTATCACCAGCCATTGTGGTAAAAGCTCCAATGCTCATAGGAATTCTGTGAGCGTTAGAGTGGGAAGGGGTAAAAACGCGGACCTCAAGGACCTTACAGACCTCGCGGATCTAAAACCACATGTCCTTAAAAATCCGAGGTCCACGCCATTTTTGAGGTCCGTACCACTTTTAGTCTCTGGCTCTGACAGAGCTCTATGACAATTTAACTCTGACGGATCCTAGCATAGGGAGGGAAAAGCATTTCCCACACAGGAAAGCTAGGGACCTCCCTCCACTTCAAAATCACTGAGCTCTGGAACAACCTTACCTCCCCTCTTCGGAACTTGAGCTCTCTCCAAGTTTTCCGCAAACATCTGAAAACCTGGCTTTTCTCAAAAAATGTAAGTCTCCCTCCAATTTAGGAATCAAGGAAACTCTTATATCTTGGCATCCCAAGTCCTCTAAATTTTCTTCACACTTCTACCTCTAACCCTCTGTGGTAGTTCCTTCCTATTTCTCCTACTGTAAACCGCGTCGAGCTCTACGAACGTGGAGATGATGCGGTATACAAACCTAAGGATTAGATTAGATTAGATTAGGATCCATCAGAGTTAAATTGTAATAGAGCTCTGTCAGAGCCAGAGACTAAAAGTGGCACGGACCTCGGATTTTTTAGGATGTGACGTGCAGTTCAGATCCGTGAAGTCCGCGAAGGAGCCGGGGGCCTGAGCTGAGCTGCAGGGAAAGCGAAAGGCGGACTTGTCAATGCACAGACCTCGGATTTTTAAGGACGTGCGGTTTTAGATCCACAAGGTCTGTGAGGTCCGCATTTTACCCCTTCCCATCAGAGCTTTTACTGCAGTGAACGGCGATTAAAAAAATCCTAATGCGGTTTGAAAAGGGAGCCTTAATTTGGAAAATGGAAAACTGACCATTTTCTGGCTGCAGTAAAAATAGCCTTAGTGCATGAGAAAAACCATAGCTTAGTAAAAGGACTCCACAGAGTTGCAACTGAATAACTTATAATATAAGTAACAAATTCTATGATTTACTTGTGCAAAAGTGTCGCTATTTACAAGTACAGAGCTCTGAGCAATGACACTCTTTCTTTTAACGTGTCTTATATAAAATGGCCAGTCCTTGTAGGTGCCACCAAATACACAATTTTTTCACACCCTGATGCATATTTTACAAAATGCTCCATATTCAGCAAGTTTTGTTAAAATACATTATAAATCTTGAACATCCCAATTTAGTGTAAATCTTTTTTATTGTTCTACAACAAACAAGCACAGTAAACCAATAACACAAGTTCGAGAAAACAAAAGTACAACAGGTAGGTTTTGATTTCTCCCCTACCCCCAACCCCTCCGCTCCCCCCCCCCCCCGATGCGCACACCCCATATCCCATCCACCCCCAGCAAACCATACCCAAGCCCCCAACCCCAGCCCCCACACCACCCCTTCCCAATGCAGATGATACCAGAATGGGAGCTGAGCAAGCTGTGAACATCCCAATTTAAACATTCCTTTACCAACCAAGAAGGCCTACACAAAATTAGGTGGCATATGCACATTCTTCAGAAGTCACATTTACCAAAGATGAACCTGTCCCCAGATTAGCTGGTCATCTGCAGTTAAGAATGTGACCTTAGTTTTTGATGTGTGAAAAAAAAGGCATCTATAGGCTTATTCACATTAACCCATGATCATTTCTGAAGTCACTTGGCTTTTGAAGATGCAACTAACCTCTCCTTTAAGATCTTATACCTCCATACTGAACTTCATTTCATGTGCTAACAAAGTATTTTGCACTTACTGCACAGGTAATGCAAATATTACCATGAACCCTCTCCCCCAAATCCCCAACCTCCTATCCAACTCCTCCTTTCTGACCTCATCCCTTGCCAAGATAACCCTGCCCCCTAAACTTGGCTTCCCCCTTCCCTACCCTCCCCCTACTGCCAACCCTTGTGGCCTAGTTGGGGATCTGCAGAGGTATTAGATCATACTTGGCGACAGTGGTCCCTCTCCACTGCCACCTGGGTTTGTACCTTTTCCAAAATGGCATCCGAATCTACAGTGATGGCCTTGCTGTACTACCACTAGAGGTGATTGTACCATGAGATAACCACCAGGAGGTTGAACGCCATTTTGAAGGATGCACCAGCCTAGGCAGCAGTAGACCATTGCTCCAGTGAGTGACCTAATACTTCTGCAGATCTTCAGGTAGGTCACAAAGGGTTGGAAGTAGGAGGAGGGGAGGAAAAGGAGAACCCAAGTTTAGGGGGCAGGGACAGGGTTATCTTGGCAAGGGATGGGGTTAGACAGGGGGTGTCAGTGTATTGTGACCAGGGACTCGGAAGTCCCAAATTTGTAAGGGGGTTCAGGGTGCTTGGGTGGGGAGGCAGGTATGAGTTGGAGGGTCGGGATTCTGGCTTAGGGATGGGTGATTATTTTAGAAGAGCTCCAGTTTGGGAGGGAGGAACCGATGAGATGAGGAGGGAGCTTCTGTGGAGGGGGGTTGGGATTACCATTGTATAAGTCTGTGCTACCAGACTGCAGGTAGTTCAGCTGCACTTACTGCCTCGTGTTGAGGTAACAGCAAGTTTGACTGCACTATCAGCATTCCTGACAGCTAGCTCCCAATAGCAGCCCATGCACTAGCTGTCACAACTCCTCCTCCCATCAAAATCCCACCCTCTCTCACACTGAGCAGCTAATGCTGTAATTTTATTTTTTTTTTCAGTGGCTGCCTTTTAACACGAGACAGTAGCACAAATCTACTCTACTGTCAGTTATCTTTATAATTATTGTAAACTCAGAAAAACTATTCAGAACTGAATATGGACCTTCAGTATTTTTCTACTAAAGATTCATTATATTTGGACACAGTTTCGTCTGCTTAGATTCTACTTCATTGCTAAAATTTAGTTTCATAGTTTTGGAAAGGTTTCTTTCTTCTTTCTGAAAACAAAATGCATCAGTGTTTTGAGATTGCAGTGGATATCCATTCCTCAATACTGGCTCAGAAATTTTCTGAGCTTGACACTTGATCCCTGAATGAGCAAAGGGCAGGTAGGCTGCATCCATAAAGGTATTTTAGCTAGAACCACTGGCATTAACTGCATTCGTTTTGTCATTGTGTCATTGGTTTTCATGAGAACATTCTCCATCATCTTCCCTGGATATCCATATTTTTTGTTATTACAAGTTGTATGTATGTCACAAGTCCCTGCTGCACTCACCTCTTCCCTCCTTCATTGTTATCCTCCCTCCCCTCACCCCCTGCTTCATCCTCCCTCCCGTCTTTTTAACTCTCCCCTCCCTGTCCAGGGTGCTTCAGGTTTTGACGGAAGGCCTGGACCACCGGTGAGTTCCATCTCCATTACCCTGCATACCTTTCTCCTAGCACTGTGATGCGTCTTATCTGTGTTCACCGTAGCCCCGTTTACACTATGAGCAACCACCATTCGCACCATTAGTCATAGTAAATTACCCGTGTTATTCGGTTTCATGGTTGGATTCTGTAAGTTTTAGACACTTTGCCTTTCAGTATTTACAAAACTGTATAGCCATCATCAACTGAAACTCCATCTGTGCCCCTTTAATGCCTTGTGTATATGTCATAATACTTGATTTGTCTTGTCTTTCCTCATGATAACCTCAACCACACCACATGCAATAGCACCTCTGCCCAAGTGTATTGTACTAGGTTTAGTGATGCATTTTCCATTTATGTATCCAAGACTGATATGTCTAGGAACCAGGTGGAATCATGTGGAAGGTTATTGAGATGTAAGCCCTCTCCAAATATTTCTAATCTGTACCTGTTCATATTTATTAAGGATGGGCAGCCTTTGCAACAACATGGGAAATATCAACAATGTATCCCATGTTGTTGCATGTTGTTAAAAGCCAAAAGTGTGCAGAAAAAACCCCCATGAAAATTCATATTTTTTGTTTGCCAAGAATACTGTATACTCTTTCAAAAGAGTGTACCCTATTGGGAAAAGGGCATACTCTGTTGGGAAAAAGTATATACTCTTTTCTTGATATTATATCATTGGCTGTGACTCAGTTCAAAGAAGCATGGGATGAACACAGAGGATCTAGAATCAGAAAATAATATTAAAAATTGAACTAAGGCCAGTTCGGGGCAGACTTGCACGGTCTGTATCTGTATATGGCCGTTTGGTCAAGGATGGGCTGGGGAGGGCTTCAATGGCTGGGAGGGTGTACATGGGCTGGAGTAGGTTTAAACAGAGATTTTGGCAGTTGGAACCCAAGCACAGTACTGGGTAGAGCTTTGGATTCTTGCCAAGAAATAGCTAAGAAGAAAAAATTTTAAAAAAATTTAAATTGAATCAGGTTGGGCAGACTGGATGGACCATTCGGGTCTTTATCTGCCGTCATCTACTATGTTACTATGTTATTGCTCATATGCAGACTTTTGCACATTCGCTTGCTATGAAGAAAGATTGCACCCCTAATTCTAAAAAAAATTGCATTTTTTTGAAAGAGTGCCAAAGAAAAACAGCCAGAACAGATATTTCTGGAAATGACACAGCAAACAATGCAAAACGGACACTTTTCTGGCTGCCTATCCCTAATATTTATTGCCCTGACCTAGAGCCAGGTGGATTGGTGTAGACGGAGCAACATCCAAATGTGTGCTCTATCGTGTTTGTCTGCGTATGTCTCTGCAGCATGGTGATTTTTAAACTGCATGTGCAGCTACTTATTTAAAATGTGATGTGAGCGTCCTTTTTATCTGTCAAATTTGGCTGAATGGAAAGGCTTGCAAATGTAACTACACTTTTTTTTCCTTTTATTACACTACGGTTTTCAGCTTTGCAGAGGGTTTTGAAGGGAAGGGTTCAAATTGACTCAAGTTGGATGATGTGTACTGGAAAGAGAGATTCAATGTTACTTTCCAGTACACAAAAAATACAGATATAGATATATAACCTTGATAATAGGAAGTGTATGAATTTAAAAAAAAAAAAAAAATTGGTCAATCTGAAAACTGTAGCAGGCAAAATCATTCTACTCCTTCCATCACTGGAGTCTCTTTCTCACCTTGGCTTTTTTCCTCAGGGTCCATATTGCCTCCTGGTTCCTTGGAAAAAGAGTGTAAAATGTATATTAATGTATTTTTTAAATATTTTCTGAAATTTAAAGGGTACTCCAGGACCAATTGGAGTTCCAGGACCAGCAGGACCAAAAGGAGAAAGGGTTAGTTAACCTTAAAGTGATTTAAAAAACAAACTTTCCTCTTTGAATAGAAAAATGTGTAGCACTTAATCTCATTTGAAATTTATATTTCATTCTTTACAAGAATAATCTTTATTTAATGCAGATCTGGTGGGTAATTTTATAGCTGTATTCAAAGAACTACCTACAGTATTTTAAATTTATTTCTAATTACTTATTAACTACCAACCAGCCTGAAGAGTATTGAGTATTGAAGCAGTGTACTTTCAGATACAGCAGATATTTTTCTGCCTCTAAAGGACTCACAGTCTGAGTTAGTACCTGATATTAGTAGCATAGCCATGGGAGGGACTTGGGGCCTGGGCCCCCCTCCCCTACTGTGGGCTCAGGTTCCCTCTGGAACTTGCAGCACCCCTTTAAACAGCTGGTGGGATGCTAAAGCTCAAAACGTGGTGCTGAGGAGGAATTTGCCTGTAGTCTTCAAAGGCTAGCAAAGATGCTTATATCACACAGGCATGTTAGGGCAGTTTAAATAAGGAAAAGATGGAGACTTAGAATAATGGTTTTTTAAAGAACATTCGTTGATATATTTCATTAGTTCTTAAACCTGTCTGGTGTCAGGTCAAAAGCGCGCCGGCGCGGAGGCGTGCGCCGAAGAAAATTACTGTTTTTAGGGCTCCAACGGGGGGGGCATGGGGGAACCCCCCACTTTACTTAATACAAATCGCGACGTGTTGTGGGGTGTTTGGGGGGTTGTAACCCCCCACATTTACTGAAAACTTCACTTTTTCCCTGTTTTTAGGGAAAAAGTTAAGTTTACAGTAAAATGTGGGGGGTTACAACCCCCCAAACCCCACACAACGCCGGCACGATTTGTAGTAAGTAAACTGGGGGTGCTCCCCAACAAAAACCCTCATCGGAGCCCCTAAAAACAGTAATTTTCTTCGGCGCACACCTCCGTCTTGCGCTCAGTTGTCGGCGCGTGCCTTTGTCTTCCACGTTGTTGTCTATGAACCACCTGTCCAGGGAAACCCTCAACCAGTCAGGTTTCCAAGATATTCCTAATGAATATGCATGAGGCAGATTTGCATGCCTGTCACCTCTATTATATGCAAATCTGCCATATGCATATTCATTCATTTTAAAATATTTTTATTGGATTTTAACACAATAAATGTATAAATAAAATAAATCAAGGATATTTTACAGTTTACAGCATCACTTACAATCAATCACAAATAAATCAAAAACAAGGATTTGCATGCCTGTCACCTCTATTATATGCAAATCTGCCATATGCATATTCATTAGGGACATCTTGAAAACTTGACTGGCTGTGGGTTCCCCCAGGACATACAGATTTAAGAACCACTGGTATATTTGCTTGGAACAGCATGAGCCTTATCCTTTCAACCAGTAGTTATAAAAATTAATTGGAGTACCACAGGTCTTGCACTCCCTGAAGTTAGATAGAACATGACTGGGATGTTTTACCGCTTGTTATTAAAGTGAAAGCTCTTCTTATTTTGCTTCCACTGTAGGGTAGTAAAGGAGACCCCGGATTTGCGGGACCAATGGGGCCACCTGGACACCCCGTAAGTACTGTAACCTTCACCTCAGAATGAATCTGAGTTTGCTTTTTAGTTAATATAGATACATATTTCTTCTTACTAACCCATCTTTAGGGTTTACATGGACCACCTGGTGAAAAAGGAAATCGAGTAAGTTACACCTGAATATTCACATTGGCTCATTGTAACTAATCCCTTGATACAGAGGTGAAATGATTAAAATGCAAATTACTCTAATAAATAAAAGACATTCAGTTCACCGAGAAGGAGACTGCATCATGCTTTAAATCTCTTCCTCAGGGATTGAAAGACACAAAAGTGAAAAACCCAAAAAAATGCCTTGTAAGGGAAAGCAGTGCTATCAAAATTATTTACTCTTATAACTATTGTAGCCCTTTTTTCTGTGGATAGGGAGCGGGGTGCATTTCAGACTGATTAATAAGAGGAAAACATGAGGGTTCTGGTAGAGAGGGGGAGCAAGCAACATGCCCTAGGATCCTCACAGTGTGACCAGCAAATCCATTCCTCATCAATCTTTTCAAAAACCCAACCCAAGCCATTGGGTATAGTTTTCTTTAAAAAAAAAAATCATCTTCACTATTAGAAAAAATATATACTCTGAATCACAAATTTCACAGCAGTAAAAATCAAAGACTTTGGGATATATTTACTGACATGCGTTAAGCAATAAGTATAGTCCCATGGTAATGGCTACTGCTTGCTAAATACAGCCAGTGCCCTAAAAATCCAAAGCTAACTATGGGCTCCTTTTACGAAGCCGCGTTAGTGGTTTAACGCGCGTAATAGCGTACGCTAAACTGCCAGCCGCGCTAGATGCTAACGCCAGCATTGAGCTGGCGTTAGTTCTAGCTGCGTAGCGTGGGTTTAGCGTGTGCAAAAAAGCTGCGTGTGCTAAAACCACTAACGCAGCTTTGTAAAAGGAGCCCCCTATATGTTGCATTAGGAAATATACAGGGTAGGTGGAGTTATAGGTGGGTGAGGGAGCTGTAGGTGGAGAATGGGCGTGGTCTGCATATTTTAGTTAGTGCACAGAACTTGCCGCACACACTGTCACTTGTGCAGTTAGGGTGAATTGGCTTACTGCCTCCTCTTGAGGAAGCAATAAGGCCCTGATTCTATAAAGTCCACCTAACGTTAGGCACCATTTCTACAAAACTAAGGCGCCCATTATAGAATCATGCTTAGTCGGCGCTCAGCAGGCTGACGTTTAGGCGTCCATAACTTATGCCAGGATTTTTCTCGCCTAAAGTTAATCACTGATATCAGAGCCTAACGGCACCTAGTCAACAAAGAGGCACCTAACTCGAAAACATGCCCATAATCTGCCCTTATGTATGCCCACTTTTAGGCATTTTGGGCTAGTTGCCTACTTTTTATAGAACCAAGTTTTTCGAGTTAGACACCTAACTCGAAAATCCTAGTGCAATCCCTCATACTGAGTCAGCTTGACTACTGCAACATCGCCTATCTAGCAATCTCACAAAAGAATATGAGACGTCTCCAAATAATGCAAAATGCTGCGGTCAGACTTATTTTCGGGCTGAAGAAATTCGACCACGTGACACCCTACTATCGGCAGCTGCACTGGCTACCAACGGAAGCCCGAGTAAGGTTTAAATTTGCCTGCCTCTGCTTCAAAGTACTATACGGCCTGACCCCCAAGTACATAACGGACCTTTTCACATTTTCTAATAACAAACTCAAGAGAAACACACACCCAAAACTCATTTCCCCTCCAGTTAGAGGCTGCAAAATGAAAAAACACCACGAACACCTTCTCTCTCACCAAGCAGTCCTATGGGGCAAAGACCTAGACCAACTGCTTTCGCCCACTACATACGGGGAATTCAGGAAACGCCTAAAAACATACCTGTTCCAGAAATACCTAAACAATTGACCCGCGCTCCCTCTCCCTCCCCCCTCCCTATTCCACCTGAACTTACAGCACTGTTATAAATATAATCTGCTATCTTCATCTTATCGTAACTTTACATTGCTATTTATCCCCAACAGGTCCTGTCGGACATTACCTACTAAAATGTACATATTACATTTTCTCTCAGCAAATTGTATTTCTATACTATTGCCTCCTGAGGTCTCTGATCTCTGTATTTCCTCTGAATATCTACTTATTGTATTTCGCTGAATGTCCAGCACTCTTGATTGTAAACCGCCTAGAAGTCGCAAGATTGTGGCGGTATAGAAGAATAAAGTTATGATTATTATTATTATTAACCTAACTCAATTAAAGCCAATTGTGAGGTGTTGAGTGCCTATATCAGCACTGATTAAGCCTATTACTCAATTAAGTTAGGCACCAATATCAGCGCCTAACTTTAGATGGCCTTTATAGAATTAGGGCCTAAGTGCATGTGTCCTAAATGGGAATCAACTTAGCGTGCACTAAGAACATTCCTATGTGGAACTCCATGGGATATTCTGGGCCTGCCTCCAATGGTTGGCACACACCTTTAGATTTAACCATGTGTTAATTTTTGTTGTTAAAACACAGTAGTTCAAAAACTTACTACACTTTAGCAAACAGGCCTCTTTATAGCCTTAGTCTCTCACTTTTCATTACTGTTGCCTATTCTTTTCTATTCTCCTGGAACTCTTTTTTCACCAATTTCTAGTAAGATTGGTTCTCATAATCAAGGTTTTCTCTTCTTACTCTTCTTGAGCCCCTAGGTGGCACCCCATTTCTTTGTTTGCAAGACACGCAGAAAAATAGACTCATAGTTAGCTAGAAATCCTCTTTTCATCAGTACCTGGGCAAGGTACCTAGATGTGTCTGTGTCAGGGCTCTTTCCTCCAAAAATTTTCAAATGAATGTCACAAAGGCGCATAAAAAGATCATACATCTCTAAAAAGTCTCCACTCACTTCCTTGCTGGATGTACAAGATGAGCAGTTCTGAGCTTTTTGGGGAGGATGGGATATAAATCTAAATAAATATGGGATACACATACCCCAATCACCCCCTGGGTCTCATCAGTTCTTCAGAAACACTAGACATCTGAAATCTTGAGAGATGTACCCTGGCTAGATCCCTCATTTCTTTGACAAAATCTCAGACTTTAGGCACTGGGATGCACTGGGAAGGAAGCCTAAGATTCCGGTTAGCCCAGGTGCCTAAGGTCCCTCTATGGGAGGGGCCTTAGGCATCTGAATCAATCAGGGCCTTAAGCCCCTCCCTGGTGCATCCCAGAATGCATCGGAAAGGGGAAGGCCCACCATTTTGCAGTGGCGGGCCTGCCGGCAGGAGGGTGTGGGTATCCCTCTTGCCAGCTATAAGATAAAGGTACGAGGGGTGTTCAGGGGGGTGGCAGGGGTATCTTGGGGGTATTGAGGAGTTGTACGGGTGGAGTCGGAGAGTGGCGGGGGATGCCTCAGCGGGTGGTATCAGGAGAAATTGGACACTCCTCCTGCCATGGATATTTAGGGGGGGGGGTTTAGGGGGTTCTGGCAGAAGGGAGTGGGCATCCCTCCTGTCGAGAGATGCCTCAGAGGATGGTGGCAGGATGACTTTGGCACTCCTCCTGCCATGGACTGTGTCAGGAGGGTTCAGTGTTGTGGCAGGAGGCATTAGGCCCTCCTCCTGCCACAGACATTTGGGGAGGGGGCTCTGGGGTTTATGGCAGGAGGGAGTGGGCATCTCTCCTGACAGCCGAGTTCAGTGGGGGGGGGGGGATGGAATCCCTGCTGCGGCTGCTAAATTAATTGTGGCATGGGGATTCCCTTGCTGCGATTAGCTCAGCAGCAATGTGATTCTCTAACCAGTGCCTGTGACATGGATGCCAGTTAGAGAATTGGGGTGGTTAGGCGTCTGTCCATTAAGACAGACATGATTCTATATAGAATGCCTGTGTGCAATTCTCAAAAGCCGCTTAGGTGGTTGCTCGAACCGGGCGTCCTATACAGAATCAGGCCCTTAATCATTTTTCCAACATGCTCCTCCAGCTGATGATTCCCTCTCCCTCACTCCCAGTATCCAATGATGTAAAAAGAAAAAAAAGAAAGACACTGCGCCTGAAGCCCTGTCTCTCTCTCAACTCTCTATTATATCATGGAAGTGAAGAAAAGGGGTTTGGGCTTCTGGGAGAGCAGGCTTGTTTATTCATCTTGTACCAGGAAAGAGGTTATGGGGGATACAGGCTCGGAGGTGGGGGGATCAAATTATTTTATTGATTTGGTGCCAGGATGGACCAAACTAGCTAGATAAAATTTGGCTAGTTAAGTTGACTCAGGATGATTTTCTACTGTAAATCATGCTGTCTCGGTTCATCTAAAAATTAGCTTAATCTTAGCCGGCCAAATTTATTCAGCTGGATGAAGTTCTCAGCAAGTTTTTTTATTATTGACCCATAGCTGCCTAGACACTCATCCCACGAAGGCTAAATATTTATTAACACTGGCAAGCTCACTGGAAAAAAAAAAATAACATTTCAGTAGTAGAGAGACAAAATATATCCCTGGCCATACTGTTCTAAAACTGAAATTAGTTTGTTGCTTTTGGCATTGAATGATAGTGTAATGATGTTACATTTGAACCAAAATTATATTGAAGAATCAATTTATTTTGTTTCAGTCAAGTAGCTTGTAAAGCACCATTTTTTTAAGTTCATAATTTTATCTATAAAAACCTAATTACAGTATAAAAATATATATCAATCATTCCACCTCTGGCAATCCATTAATTACTAACATTTTATTTGCATTTAAAATTATTTATCATGATTTATTTTTAAACAAACTAACAGAATTCTTAGATATTTTTCAGTTGGTTTCTTTCTGACTGTAGAGACCATTTGGTTACACCAACTTGATTAACAAAAATTCTGAAAATCCTACAATCTATTTAAAAAAATCGATCTATTCTAAGTGGTACAGAATAATGAAAAGGAATTAAGAGGAAGGTACTTGAAAAACATTACAGCAATAATTTTTATAGTCAGTCAACAGATGTTGTCTGCTTGTTCTTGGGGCTGATGTGGTACAATTATGTTTTAAAAAATCAGTTTGTTCACTTCCAGAAATAATTAGATTTTAAACTTAAATGAGGATGAAAACCTTAGGGCTTTATTCAGCAAAACCGGTCATCATGACTTGGAATCTATTCCAAGTTCAAGGGATGAAACAATTGTCTTTCTGTAACTATAGGAGTGTTTTTTTTCCTCCCCATCTCATGCATAGATTTTCCATAGAGATACTAAAAATTATTTCATATAAAGACTATCATGGAGTATGCAATCTATTCATCCATACCAACTATTAAGCTATACAATCCCTTCCTCTTTCTCATGCATTCACTGTGCTTGTCCCTTGCTTTCTTGCATTCAGATACTATCCTTATCGCCACATCCTCCAGTGGAAAGCTGTTCCATTATGTATCACTCTTTCCATATATTCATATTTTTATAAAATATATTTTATTGATTGAGTTCCAAGACGGACCAACCTAGCTGGCTATATTTTTGCCAGTTAAGTCAATTTAGGATAGTTATAAAACCTGAAAACATATTTCCATGGTGCCCAGTTATAGAGCATGACTAGGTTTTGAAGCCCTTACTAAACATCTAAGAATACTGATCAGTGATATAATAACCTGAGGTATGCATGATTGTTCGCTCTCCCCAACCTTTAAGATTCCTTGTCCAGTGGAATCAACCTTCAAAACTTTGGTGGATAAACTCTCCAGCAATGGTAGCTTTCTATTAGCAAGCCTCACCTAGTAACGTAGTAAATGACAACAGAAAAACACTAGACCACCACCTCTCCAACCTGCTGATCACAATACCCGACTACAAAACCTTCAAAAAAGAATTAAAAACCATGTTATTCAGGAAATTCGTCAAATCTAGCAAATGATCTAACTGACCTAAATGATCAATCTATCCCTGGATCCTAACACTTCATCTAATAACCTATCTTGTAATTTTACTGGATATGTCCAGATCACCTCTTTTGTAAACCACCTGGAACTGCAAGGTATTGGCGGAATAAAAGATACTAATGCACTATGAAGACAATTCAGTCTACCCAATTATTCCAGCTGCAGTAATAATGATATGTCCCAGATGGCAACCACAGACTGTAAATGCCAACAAGATTTTTCCTTATCCAGGACACTCTTTTGTCTTGCTGCTTTGTATAACCCCATCTTGGTTAGAATAGCGTACTGTATCTCACATAGGCTGGCTTTTACAAAGCTGCACTGCCAATCAGCACATGCTAAATGCTGAACCACCCATAGGAATAGACTGTGGTTGAGATGTTCCTGAAGCAATCTTTTATTATATTAATCAATTGTAGCAGTATATTGTTCGCAAAGCAGAATCCACATATTGATAAGATGGTATGGAACCAACAAGCTCCGTGTTTTGGCTAGACTGTCTTCCTCAGGGGTCCAAGTGGTTAAATGAATGTGAATAATCTCTAAATATATAAAACCAACTGATCCAAGAGCAACACAGGAAAAGTTCCTCGGGAAATCACTAGAATCACTGTTAGGTCCTCAGCCAACTTCTTGGTATCAGAAAAAAAGAAAGCCAAAATATTAATTTCTGTCGAAAAACCTCCTTTTTATCTACCTCTCTAGTTCCTCCCCCAACTGTCTGTACTGGGAGGCCAGCTAAAACATTTTTTTTCCATTCTACAACTGGGGTAAGCTATGATCTAAATAACTCCAGCTGCTACCTAGACACCTTTTAACAAAGAAATTCCTTAAATACTACCACATGTAGTAACCACTGGGCCACACTAATATCTACTTTTTATTTATATTTTATAAAATTTATAACCCACACTTAGCTCAAGGAAGGGACCAAATTAACTCATTGAATTGTTACAATAAAAACCATACAATACAAAATATATATAAAACAAATAAAAGTAGACATTCATCAAACCTTAAAGCAATGCATTAATATTCTCGACAGTGCTCAGAAACAGTGCACACACAGGAGAGAGGTTTCTGCTTATTTCTTTGGATAGTAGAACTGCTTTTGATGTATTGCATCATAGAATCCTTCTGAATAGATTGATTGAAGCTGGAGATAGGGGATCCATATTTACATGGTTTCAGTCTTATTGTTCCAATAGGGCTCGTATATTGATAGGTGGTTTCTTATTTCAATTTCTATCCAGTACAGACAGGTATCCCTTTTGAGCCCCTTATGTACTCCCTCCCCCCCCCCCCCCTATATTCAGTCTGTGTTGTAGTATTAATATTTTAATAAATATCTATTTATTTCAAGTGATCCCTGATTGATGTGTATAGTTCCGTCCCCACTTGTATCATTTTTGCCATCCCGGTCAGACAATGTTTGCCATGCTACCTCCTACCATACTGTGCCTGAGAGCGTGGCACATGGGTTGGAACTGCAGCCTCGGCACCCTGAGGTTGTGGGTTCTGACACATGCTGCTCCTTGTGACCTTGGACGGGTCACTTGGTCCCCCATTGCCCCAGGTATATTAAATAGATTGTCAGCCCGCTGGGACAGACAGGGATAAATGCTTGAATACCTGAATTAATCCATGTAAACTGTTTTGAGCTCCCCTGGGAGAATAGTATAGAAAACTGAATACAGTAAATAAATAAATAAATGAACACTGGGAAGTTCTTTTTCTGTGCTGTTCCCATGGTATTCTCCTATTGGGAACAGCACAGGAGTTCTGAGCATCAGCCTGCTTACACAAACACCCACTGTTGAGCCTATCTCAGGTAACTGATTTTTGCTGAATACAGCTCATGGTTGCATCACTCTACGAACAGCTCCTAACCAGGTACCATAAATTAACCTGTAGAATGCCGGAGGTGAAGATCCCAACTGAAAAAGTATAAGCACTGCTCCTGTAAAATGGAACCTTGATGTTAATGTTTTTACATCTCTCTCTCTTATTTTTCTGTCTCTCTGCTTCTACAGGTCCACCTTTATCCCCTTTATCCGTTCCTTCTCATCTGCCCTTTTTAACGGGGTCCTTCCTCCTACTTTTGCAACCTATTCCACTTTTTCTCCTGGATTCTTTTTTTTTGTTTTGTTTTACCCAGGGTTAATTTTCCTGCTTCCTTTCCCCCCCCCTCCCCCGTACCTCTTTTAATCCATTTATTTTGCAAAACCATTAATTCATTTTGTCTGAACAAATAATTTTTTAAGATACTTGTCCTGCCTGGTTTTACGTGTATCCTCTAACCTTTGCCAGCAAGAATTAAATTCCCTGTTCAGCTGCCTTAAATTTTAGGGATGCAGGTATTTACCCATATTGTCATTTTACTACACTTACTGCCAAGTGCCAATAAGGGCTCCTTTTATCAAGCCGCGCTAGCGGGGTTAATGCGCGCGACTTTTCATCACGCGCTAACCCCCCCCCACGCTGGCTAAAAACTACCGCCTGCTCAAGAGGAGGCGGTAGCAGCTAGCGCAGCTGGCGGTTTACCGTGCGCTATTACTCGCGTTAAACCATTAGCACGGCTTGATAAAAGGAGCCCTAAGTGTTTGTAGACCATTAAGTACAGTGGCCTATTTACTTCAGCATGGTAAATAATAATAATCCCTCACAGTAACTTTCCAAATATGGCAAAGATTTTCCTTTCTTATTCAACTGAGTTCTAGGTGAAATATGGGCAGCAATATGTATTGTGTCATTTATAGGAAGACACTGACCAACAATATTGTTTGTTTTTCTCACATATTATATGCATTGGCAAAAATCATTGGGCCTGGTTTTAGGGCCTACAGAGAACATTGAGGGCTCCTTTTATCAAGCCGCGCTAGCGGTTTAACGCGCGTAAAAGCACGCGCTAAACCGTGGGACGCGCTAGCCGCTACCGCCTCCTCTTGAGCAGGCGGTAGTTTTGGGCCAGCGCGGGGGTTAACGCATGACGAAAAGTTGCGCGCATTATGAAAGCTTATTATGGAAGCAAAGAAATTTGATCATGTAACTCCTTTACTTAACAAAGCACATTGGCTTCCAGTCGCACATCGTATTTTGTATAAATTAAGCTTGCTCACCTTTAAATCTCTTATATTTAAAACCCCAGCTTTTATTTTATTGATACCTTATATTTAATCTAGATTACTGAGGTCAAATGACCAACATTTATTGGTCATTCCCTCTCTCAAAATTATTAACACACTGCGGCAATCTATCTTTTCCATCACAGCTCCTCAAACATGGAATTCACTTCCAATTTATTTAAGAGAGGAAAAGAATTTGGAAAAATTTAAGAGCAAACTTAAGAGTTTTCTTTTTAAAGATGCATTCAATAACTAAATGAATTGCTTATGGCTCTCTTTTTATCTTTATACTTTTTGACAGTTTTTTCCTTCCCTTTCCTATTATTTTTAACCTTAATTGTTTTTTCTCATATTAATCAGATTGTATTCTTTCCTTGCCTTTCCTTGTGTTTTATTATGTTTGTATAAGTTGGTTTTTATTATGTTTAGTAGATTTAGTCCCTTTGTTAGTTGTGTTTGTTTCCCTAACTGTAATTTTTATCGATTTGTACATCGCTTAGAATTTGGAATAGGCGATTAATCAAATTTTATAATAAACTTGAAACTTGAATAGCGCGGCTTGATAAAAGGAGCCCTGAATGTTCATTGTTAGGAGAAGAGAATTACAAAGTTAAACTAAGCGGGTCTAATGATTTAGGAATGCAAATAAAACACTTTTTACATAGGAATGACTCATTGAGGATTGCTGTTACTAAACAAGGAAATTGGAAAAAAAAAGAAAAGTAACCCTGTGTTTTTTGCTTTGAGATGCTAAAAAAAACATGGAACTATTGTACATTTTTGCTTTCCCTCATGGACAAACCTCACACTTTCATAGAATGATATTGGTTCTTAATCACATTTTTCACTGCCAGAAAATATAGATATCACTACCATTTTACAAGTGATCTACAAAAAGTTTTTGCACTTTTATTTTTTAAACACTATTTATTAAATATCTCAAAAGCAAATTACATCACTTTCCACAGGTGAGCTGGCTTGCCTGACTGACTAATCACATGACATTCTACAAAACACCCTCTTATCACTTCTCCTGCTCCAACCATTTCCTGTGAAAATATTAAAGTGCTGAAACCTTTCGAAGAGTCCTCATATGTAGGATTTTCAGTGGGATAGATTATATATCAGAATTACCTCCTTTAAAAGGAACAAAAAAACAGTCTCATTAGTAAGCATCAATGGGAGCCATAGTGGAGAAAAGGTAAACCCCTACTGTGGCTTCAAGTTCCTCTCTTTTCCTTCACCTTCTCTGGATGTGCATTCATTAGGACACAGTTCATTTGGCTGTCTTTAAACTTTTAGGGCCTGATTCTCTAAAAGTGTGTCCCGATTTTAGGCAGCTGTAGGCGTCCTACAGCTGTCTAATCAGCCAATCGGGATGCACGTTTTTTTTAAAAAAATGCTCCCCAGGCAGGCCTGAAGGCGCCTCCGGGAGCCTAGGGAGACCCACAAGATGCCTAAGCTCGTCTAAGGGTCTTAGGCGGGCCTTAGGCTGAACCTAGGCGGCCCTACGCGTCTCCCTAGTAGATGAGAAGCTTAAAAATGTAGGCCAGCAAAATGCTGGTCTACATTGTAAGTAGATGCGGCCGCTATACTTATCGCGGCAAGGGATCTCTCTGCC
Organism: Geotrypetes seraphini; assembly: GCF_902459505.1. Lineage (NCBI taxonomy): Eukaryota > Metazoa > Chordata > Amphibia > Gymnophiona > Dermophiidae > Geotrypetes > Geotrypetes seraphini. The sequence goes on from NC_047087.1 coordinate 184,970,896, forward strand.
GCTATAAGTATAGCGGGCCGCGGCCTGTCCGATCGCTGGGAGCAGGGTGCCCAATCCCTCCTGCCCGAAGATGCACCCTCCCGACACTACCGACCGCCCAACCCCCGACACTACCGACCACCCCCCCCGACATTACCGATCTCCCCCCCCCCAACAATATCGGTCGCTGGCAGGAGGGTGCCCAATCCCTCCTGCCCGAAGACGCACCCCCCCGGCGCTAACAACCCCCACTCCACCAAACCTGTTCTTACAGATGGGTCTTGCACGTCGAGCAAGCAGGCATGCCTCGTCGAAATGAGGCGGGCCCGCCTCTTCCCGGCCCATCTCGCCGAAGCCTAAGGCCTGATTGGCCCAGGCTCTAGAAGCCTGGACCAATCAGGCCTTAGGCATAGCGGGTCCGCCCATCCCCACTTAATCTAAGGCCTGATTGGCCAATCAGACCTTAGACTTAGTAGGGATGGGCGGACCCGCTATGCCTAAGGCCTGATTGGTCCAGGCTTCTAGAGCCTGGGCCAATCAGGCCTTAGGCTTCGGCGGGATGGGCCGGGAAGGGGCGGGCCCGCCTCATTTCGACGAGGCGTGCCTGCTTGCTCGACGTGCAAGACCCATCTGTAAGAACAGGTTTGGTGGAGGGGGGGTTGTTAGCGCCGGGGGGGAGGGGTGCGTCTTTGGGCAGGAGGGATTGGGCACCCTCCTGCCAGCGACCGATATTGTCGGGGGGGGGCGGTTGGTAGTGTCGGAGGTGGGGCGGTCGGTAGTGTCGGGAGGGTGCGTCTTCGGGCAGGAGGGATTGGGCACCCTCCTGCCAGCGATCGGTAATGTCGGGGGGGGGGTGGTCGGTAGTGTCGGGGGGGGCGGTCGGTAGTGTCGGGGAGGGGGGTGCGTCTTCGAGCAGGAGGTTTGGGACCCTCCTGCCAGCGATCGGTCAGGGGGCCACGGCCCGCTATACTTATAGCGGCAGATAGATCCCTTGCCGCGATAAGTGTAGCGGGCCGTGTCTAGTTTAGGCCGATTCTGAATAGGACGCCTCTCCCGGGCGTTCTATACAGAATCAGGGCCTAGGTGTCTTGCGGGCCTCTCCTTCAATATAGGAGGCCTGCCTGGGGATCATTTAAAAAAAACAAAAACGTGCATCCCGATTGGCTGATTAGACAGCTGTAGGACGCCTACAGCTGCCTAAAATCGGGACGCACTTTTAGAGAATCAGGCCCTTAATGTGTGCAAAGTCAATTAATTTAGGAATTAACATTAACTTAGGAATTAACATGCATACAATGGATCTGTGTGCATAAAAAAGTTTTAATGAGAGTAAAAACGTTATTAAGACAAAGATGTGAACCAAAGTGGAGAAAAACTTGAAAATCTGGAAATAAAAGCCAAACAAACCAGAGACTTTTTGCTTGGCCACACCCCTACTTTACCTTCTGTCTCCCCTTTCCAAATGGGTCTCCTACCTTCTCTCTGTTCCGCCAGGTTTATCTTTCCATATCCTCTTTCATTCATATTTCTATTTCTTTCTTTCCCTAAGGTTTATATCTTCTCTTCTCCCATTGTAGCAACTCTTCATGTTCTTCTTCTCCTTCCAGAATCCCTACCTGCCTCCTCTTCTATCTAGAAGGTCAGCAGCATAGAAACTCAGCAAGCATATGCTCCCATGGCTGTTCTACTTCCTTTCACCTGGGCCTCTTTTTCAAATAGGAAATGTGCAGTGGGGGAAGGAGCAGCTACAGGCTGGGAGCACTCAGGGATAAATTCTCAAGGTCGCTGAAATGTAAGCAGTAGGATGATAACAAAATACAAAAACACTCCAATAAGCACTACCAAACAGCAGATGCCAGAGCAAGGAATATATTGTTTAAGCGAAAGAAAAGCCTCAGACTAGCGGAGAGGTGTACCCACACTCTTCCACCCAAGCATCACAGGCTGAAAAGCTTTCACAGAAACTAAATACTGGCAGGTAGGAGCATGAAAATAGCCAGGGATATAACCCAGAGTGGAACAACCACTAGTTAGAAAAAAGCCAAGCCTCTCTTTTGCTTGCTTCTGCATAGTATCTGTAGAGGTCCTCATAAGGGTTACTTACTCTCTCATTCTCAAAATTGGTTCTTAACTTGGTAACCTCAAATTCCCTCAAATTCCTAGATCTTATCTTCTAGTGGCAATACTAGAAGACAATATGCCCAGGACCCTCTCCCTAGGGTTTAACCCCCAACTGCCTTATTTCTTTAGATTGTTGCTCAATGGTCTCAAATAACACATTTTCTTCTGCTTCCACAGTGACCTGCAGTTCATCCACATACTTCTCAGCTTGCTTTCTAATCTCCCTCTAGCCTTTGACCAGTTGAACTTGGACAGATTCCTTTTCCTCTCTTAGTCTTTGCATATACCTAGCTGCTTGTTCTGAATCCTCTTCCAACTGCAATACAGTGGCTGACTTTTTCCAGGTCCATAGGGAGTGCTGAGGGCTGGTCCTGAACGGCTATCGATGGACCCAATAAACAGTGTGGGCCCCCAAGGGCCTCTATACACCAGGTGTTGACTCTCCACAGCCCCTTGAATGAGTTGGGAGATGGGCCTACCTGTTAAGCTCTACCTGTTGGACTTCACCTCCTTCCTTGTACCAGCAGTTACTTGGAATCAAATGGCTCCAAAGTTTGGGAAATCCCAGCCCAGGATAACTGGGTAGGGGAGCCAAGGCAAGAACATCACATTAGTTTGTCCAACGGATAGTTTGAAGTATACCTGACCTGTAGGATATTATATCCAGTCCATCTGAATGAGGGTCTTGACACTGCCAGGATCTTCCAGTGCCTGGTAAGATTTCCCATCCAACTTGACTTGTAGCACACAGTTCCTCCACAAAATTGCAGCAGTGTGAAATTATCATTTTCGTATCTATGGCTGCTTCATCCTGGCAGTCCTCCCCCCCCCCCCCCAGTACCTCTTTAACTTCGCCGACACGAGCAGCATATCTATCCTGCTATCTGTGCCAGCCTCGGCTCTCCCTTTGATGTCACTTTCTAGTCCCATGACCAAGAAGTGACTTCAGAGGGAAGAACCTAGACTGGCGCAAGCAGAAGGCTGGAGATGCTGCTCATGCCGATGAAGAGTTAGAGTTACAGTGGGGAAGGAAAGACGCGCGGCAGGAGAGAGGTGGAGAAGGAGTAGGGGGCAGACAGGAGAAGAGGTGCTGGCACCCCCACCAAGACAGCACCTGGAGCAGTCCACCCTTCCTTACTACACCACTGGCTGCAGTTCACAGATATGTGGAGGAGGCATATGTGGTTTGGTATTGCTGGTTCCCACTGGGCCTGCGTAACCTAGCTGTACCCTGAGCTTTTATACTTCTTGGACCATGCCCTCCTGCTTGCGTCCCTCCTGTGTCATTTCCCCCCAGGTAGGATTGTAAGTTTTAAGGTGGCTCTAACACTATGAGGGAGTGCCATCAAGGGAGAGGGGTAGCCTGCCATAGACTCCCTCACAAGCAGTTCCTGTAGATCTGCTTTTACAGAATATTAGTGTAAGTTCACATTGCCATTAAGCCAGCCAAATGGTTGGTGTAAATACCAATACCTAACTGTAGGCAGTTAGATACTTAACTGCTAATATTCTATAACCCACTTATGTAGCTCCTAGTAGTGCTGCCCGATTCAGGAAAAAAAATTTTTGATTAGATTCAGCCTATTGAATTGGTTTTTCCATTTGATTCGATTTTCCTGCCCAATTGGGTGTTTTTTTCAAACATCCTGGTGGGTTTATTTTATAGCCTCTTCACCACCTTTGCCTTCTCCTAACCACACTGGCGCTGTGGTATAAACAAAATCAACAAACAAAAAAGACTTTTCGTCTCTCTGTTAAATCCTAGCTCACGTTTGCAGTCTAACACCAGCTCTGGCAGGATACACATTTCACATCTGACAAATTGTAATCACAAAACAGAAAATAAAATTATTTTTCCTACTTTTTGTTGTCTGGTCATTATTCAAATCTTGTTGGTCCCAGTCTCTGGTTGTCTTCTGATAACTTGCTTGCCAGGGTCTCTTTCTTTCATCTTTCTCCCTGCTAACCATCCACCTGCCATCTCTGTCCTCTAAATTCGAACAAAAATCAAGACAGTCAAATAAACTGGTTCAGTAGAGTCCCAAAGACAAGACAGTTGAGTGATAACTTATTATGGGATATCAGAATGACCTTTCAAGCATATTAGCTCGTCAGGTCTGTCACTCCTCATTCATCCCTCGTTATCTTAGTTTTCTTATTTTTTGCATATTTTTTTCTTTATCATTAAATATGAATATAAATATTTTTAAGTCACTTAGCTTATAATAGTGTTAATTCATGCTTCCAGCACATATCCATCGCATTTAACAAATGCTCCCCAATCGCCAACGCGTTTCGCCACTCTTTATCAAGGCTGGGGGTACTGAATAAATTTGCATTACTGTCTACCATGTCAATGGCCGATGGATCTTTGCGAGAAATTTCACCAAATGCTGTTATCTATTAAACGATAATTAGCATTCAGGAGATGAAACCATCACCAGTCAGAAAAACCGTCCCTTCTTTATAAGCACTTCTTCTTCTTTTCCATAATTCAATACTTGCTGGTTTTAATGCTTTACTATACAGTACTTATAAATTGAAAAGTGGGAGCTTAAGTCGGTGACACTTGTTCAACAGAGCTTGCCCATTTCATTGGAGCTACTTCAGGAGCAGCCACCGTATTTCCCCTTCTGCCGCAACTCTGCAAAAATAACCATCAGTGAAAAATTCCTGTACTGAATTCAAACATGTTCCCTTGCAATTAAAAAGAATAGCTATTACTCAGGCCAAAATGTAAACATCAGGGTCATAAGAACATAAGAATTTGCCTCCGCTGGGTCAGACCAGAGGTCCATCGCGCCCAGCGGTCAGCTCCCGCGGCGGCCCATCAGGTCCATGACCTGTAAAGTGATCTTTTGTCTAGAACCTGTTCTTCCCTAATCCTTTATATCCTTCAAACCCCTTTTCTTTTTATCTATACCCTTTCTTTCTCCTTTATCTGTAACCTTCAATTCCTTTATCCTTCAGGAATTTATCCAGTCCCTCTTTGAAACCCCATAATGTAGTCTGACCTATTACACCCTCCGGAAGCGCATTCCAGGTATCCACCACCCTCTGTGTTTTTTAATGGGAGTGGCCTAACGGTTAGTGCAGTAGCCTGAGAACCAGGTTCAATTCCCACTGCAGCCCCTTGTGACTGCTCAAATCACTAAACCCTCCATTGCCTCAAATACCAAATAAGTACCTGTATATAATGGGGCCAATGTTCAGAGCAATTGAAGTCATCAGCAGGAAGCTCTCTTGCCCGCTTAAATCGCTTCGAGATGCCTAAGAGGGAATATTCAGCAATACTAACCAGCACTTGCATAACATGCTTGTTATAAGAAAATAACCATGACCCCTCCTGACCCCCCTGATCATACCTCTCTGCCCTCCCTCCAGCCCATGATAACAACTCCCTCAGAAGACCTCCCCCTAACCCATCCAAAGTGTAGGTAGGAACCCCCACCCCCCCAAAAAAAAAATATCTACATACCTGATGGTCCAGCGGGAGTCTTCGGGGACAGGAGCACAGCCCCCTCATGGTGGCCTTTCATACCACAAGTTGCTACGAGAGGTCATGGTAGTCCTTTTGAAAGGCTGCCGCAAGGGGGGCTGCATTCCTTCTCATGAAGACCCCTGATGAGCCACCAGGTATGGCTTGGTATTAACTATTAGGGCATAATTTAGCCAGTGGCAATCAGCACTTAGAAAAATGCTGACCGCTACCAGCTAAATATCAGGAGGAATATGTAAACCACTTTGTAACCACAAGAAAGGTGTTATATCAGATCCCATCCCTTTCCCTTTCCTTTTAACACCAGCTACAAAGTTAAATTACAGTACATGTGGATATTTAGCATTATTATCTGAAGAGCGAATGGTACTAAACAGAAATATAGCTTGGTCAGTACTGTTACTGTCCAGTTGGCAGTGATATTCAGTCCACTAGTCCCCTAATTCTATACGAGGGGTCGCTGAAAAGTTTTCAGCTCAACCAAGAAGAGAATGATGTAGAACCGGTGGCGTAGCAAGGGTGAGCGGTGCCCAAGGCGTTGGTGCCCCTCCCTCACCCCACCGCACGTGCGCACCCCTTCCCGTACCTTTTTTAACTTTGGCACAAGCAGCCACCAACTTATTTGCCCATGTCAGCTTCGGTGTTCTCTCTGACATCACTTCTTAGGCGCAGGTCCTAGATATGACCTCAGAGAAAGTATTAAAGCCGACGCGGGCAGCAAGTTGGTGGCTGCTCGCGCTGAAGTTAAAAAGGTACAAGGGAAGGGAAGGGGTGCGTGAGTAGCAGGGGGAGGAGTGGGAAGGGGGGACGGAGAGAAGGAGGGGTGCCATCGCTCCAAGCAAGATGGTGCCCGGGGCGGACCGCCCCTTCACCCCCCTTACTCTGCCACCATATGGGGCCATGAAACTTACAAGTTATTCCACACTTTTCTGGACACTTTTTGTTTCATTTCATATCATTTAAAAGAAAAGTATCCAGTAAAGTGTGGAATAACTTGTAAGTTTCATGGCTCCACATCATTCTCTTCTTGGTTGGGCTGAGAACTTTTCAGCAGCCCCTCGTAACAGGGCACCTAGAGTTGGGTGCAAGTTTAGCACATTTGTTTAAAAAATACCAGCACATACATGTGTATATGTACATTTATTGATGTACTAATGTTTAAGCCCATTACATAAACGGGTGCCAGAATAGATGTGTAGAATTTCTTTCTTTCTGTCTCTCTCCCTGCCCCGTCTTTCTTTCTTTTTTCTGTCTCTCTCCCTGCCCCGTCTTTCTTTCTTTCTTTCGGTCTCTCTCCCTGCCTTCGTCTTTCTTTCTGTCTCTCTCCCTGCCTTCCTTCTTTCTTCCTGTCTCTCTCCCTGCCCCCGTCTTTCTTTCTTTGTCTTTCTTTCTTTCTGTCTCTCTCCCTGCACCGTCTTTCTTTCTTTCTGTCTCTCTCCCTGCCCCCGTCTTTCTTTCTCTCTTCCTGCCCCTCTCCCTGCCCCAGTCTTTCTTTCTGTCTTTCTTTCTTTCTATCTTGCTCCCTGCCCCAGTCTGTCTTTCTTTCTTTCTGTCTGTCTTTCTTTCTTTCTTTCTTTCTGTCTCTCTCCCTGCCCCAGTCTGTCTTTCTTTCTTTCTTTCTGTCTTTCTTTCGGTCTCTCTCCCTGCCCCAGTCTGTCTTTCTTTCTTTCTGTCTGTCTTTCTTTCTTTCTGTCTCTCTCCCTGCCCCAGTCTGTCTTTCTTTCTTTCTGTCTATCTGTCTTTCTTTCTTTCTTTCTGTCTCTCTCCCTGCCCCAGTCTGTCTTTCTTTCTTTCTTTCTTTCTTTCTGTCTGTCTTTCTTTCTTTCTGTCTCTCTCCCTGCCCCTGTCTTTTTGTCTTTCTTTCTGTTTTTCTGTCTTTCTCCCTGCCCCTGTCTTTTTGTCTTTCTTTCTGTTTTTCTGTCTGCCCCTCTCCCTGCCCTAGTCTTTCTTTCTCTCTCCCTGTCTCTCTCCCTGCCCCAGTCTTTCTTTCTTTCTTTCTGTCTCTCTCCCTGCCCCAGTCTTTCTCTCTCCCTCCCCCAGTCTTTATTTCTCTCTCCCTGCCCCAGTCTTTCTTTCTTTCTTTCTGTCTCTCTCCCTGCCCCATCTTTCTTTTTTTCTGTCTCTCTCCCTGCCCCCGTCTTTCTTTCTTTCTTCTATTGGCTCCCAGTGCTATCCATCACCATTTACATAGTCCTCTGTACCCTTTTGGCCCTCATCGATCCTCCACCAAATTTATCACCCTTTCAGTCCCAGCTCCATTCATATCTATCTTTCCTTCCATTGCCTCCAAGGCCATTCTTCCTGTCTCTATATTCCACCCCCACACAGCTTCTCTTCCTTTTTTACCTTTTCTCTTGTACTCCACCCCAGGACCAATTTCTCTCTCGTCTCTCCCCTGCCCCTCCCTATGGTACTGCAACTCTCCCCCACCTCATTACTTTAATCCTCTTCAACCAACCACACCCCAACACCAGATCCTGCACCAATTCAAACCCCCCCTCCCCCACCTACCTCCTCCCTGGCCACTACACTGAATCTTTGGATAGGCTGCCCTTCTCCAGCCCTTCACCCTGATGGACCCTCCACACACACCTGGGTCACCACCCCCACAGGTTTGCCCTCCCTCCGCATGGGTCTGGCCTCCTGGACCCCCATTACTTACCCGAGGCAGCAGCAGCGGTCCTGAACTACCAACCCTCCCTCCCTCTGTGCCTCAAAGCAGTAGCAACGGCAGCAGTCCTGACCCATCAACCCCCCATTCCTTATCCAAAGCAGCAGTGGCAGCACTGTAAACAGCGGTTCCTCCCTGAGACGCTTTCCTACCCAACAGTTCCTCCCACTGCTTGGCGGTTCTTCTACTGCGCATATGGAAGCATGAAGTTTCAGGTGCGCATGCGCATCTAGGGTTTTATTATTATAGTTATGCAAGCAGTATTCTATAAGATGTGCACAAACGTCTTTCATCATAAATGTAAGGGAGGGACATTCACTGGGGAGGAGCATGTGGCTGGGCATACACAGAGCCAGTATTTGTGCTTATCACTTATAGAAAATTATAAATTTCCTCCTTAAAGAGCCACATTTTGGCACTAGCAATTATGCCAGCTATTGCCAGACTGGGCATATAGATTGGCCTAAATGTAGGTACATGTACAGTAAAGTGTTCCCACGCGAATCGTGGACTCGTTCATTCGCAGTCTTCTCCAACCACCTCTTCCTGTAGTAAAGTCGGGCTACACCAGCTACTGGCCAAATTCAGGATTCCAGAGGAACTGTGATCTGTGGCCTTATGTCAGGACATATTTAGTAATGACTGAGACAGACATGAGGGAATTAAAAATGGGTAGAAAATTCAGGATGCTACAGCTGGAGGCTCATGACCCCATAGCCTTAGTGAAAGTCAGTTCTAATTAAGGTGGTTTTTTTTTTTTAACTAAGGCGCACTAGCCAATTTAGCGTGCGCTAAATATTTATTTATTTATTTTATTATTTATATGCCACTTATATCCTAAGTGGTTTACATTCAGGTCCTTTATCATATTTCCCTATCTGTCCCAGTGGGCTCAAACTCTTATCTAGTGTACCTGGGGCAATGAGGGGATTAAATGGCTTGTCCAGGGTCACAAGGAGCAGCAAGAGATTTGAATCCACAGCCTCAGGGTGCTGTAGCTCTAACCCCTATGCCCATTATAACACACCCATTATATTCTATGGACTCATTAGCATTTAGCGAGCTCTAAATCAGGTAGTGCGCCTTAGTAAAAGACCCCCTAAATTTTTTTTCAGATATATAGTAAATTTAAGAAATTCAGTGAACAGGGTCTTTAATTTTCAATTTCTTTATTTTTTGCTGGTTGTTTCTCATTTTTCTGCTCTGACATTTATTTGAAATGGATGTTCCTAAAGATTTTGTATGTTTTTTTTTTCTTGAACCCCACTATTATTTACAGGGGGAGAGGGGAAAGAAAGGCTCTAGAGGGCCTAAAGGGGATAAGGGAGACCAAGGAGCGCCTGGATTAGATGCACCCTGTCCATTGGTATGTTCTGCTTTATAAAATGTTTTTATTATAAGACTTGAAGAGAAGGAAGAAAGAAGAGTTGCATTTGTGATATTTTGTATTAACAAAAATGATACCATTTTATGATGATTATTATTTCCAAAGTTAACTCTAAAATGTTGGCCTTGTCACTAGAGACTCTCTTTTCCACTAAAGGAAAGAGGATAAACATGTCTTTAAACATCATCTCTTTGTTAAAAATAAATAAATAAATAAATAAATAAATGAAATAGTTTATATACAGTATATTTTGCATGTTTTCATCTTACTTCCATTTTACTCAAAACAACAGGACAGAGAGAAACAAAATTAGGCCCAGCATATTATGAGCTAGCTCTGCATGAACACATTTGCAAAAAATTGCCTAGTAATATGGTGCTGAAGCTGACACATACATCCAAATTCTGTATAGGTAGCCCAAAGTTAGGCATGCAATTATGGGCATTTTTTGCAGATACACGCATAAAGTAATTGGTTAAATCATCAATAACAATCAATAATTGATCTTTACAAACTCTGATTAGCACTAATTACTGGTGACTTGCGTGTCTGCTTTGTGCTCCTGTCTTATAACCTGTGCACCTAATTCATCTCCTGCAGCATGGGTGTCGGAACGGGTCAATGGCCTCCCCCAAAATTAGCAGTTAGTTATGGCTCTACTCCCCCACCTATCTCCTCCTGGCTGCTGTAATTTTAAATCTTTGGGCAGCCGCCATGCAGCATCAATGAGCAGGCCTGCCCCGTAACCCTTCATTCTACAGCGTTCCACCTATGCTGGAACAGGAAGTCACTGCAGAATGAAGACTTCTGGAACAGGCCTGCTCGTTGACTCTGTGTGTCAGCTGCCCAAAGATTTAAAATTACAAGGACCAGGGAAGGTAGGTGGGGGAGTAGGGAGCTGGAGAGAGAGGATGCTGCTGCAGGATTCTGCTGGAGCTAAGGTGGAGCTTTCGGGCCCCCAAAAACAAAAAAGTGTTCTACTGCCTAGGACCTGCAGAACTCCAAATTGGTATAGCCAAGGGAGAGGAATGGGCTGGTAATAGACATTCAGAATTATAGGATACTTCCATTTCCGTGCTTAACTGATAATAGTTTGGTGCAAGTATTTACACCAGCCTTTGCCTTGTGCCTAAAAGGTGTGAAAACGATGTAAGCTAGTATCTTATAAGGCACTTATTTATTGATTGATTCATTTATTTAGCTCTCCCTCCCAAAATAATCCAGAAACCTTGTAACGGGTTACAAGAGTTCTGTGCACAACTGCCTTTATAGAATTCACGCTTAGCGTACTTCATCCCGATGTATAACTTTGGTGTCCTATACAAAATTCCCCCCATAATGCAGAATGTGGTATGATTAAAAAAATATTTATTTCCTTTATTTTCAAAGGGACCATTTGAATTTTTGTTTAAAGGGAAAGAAAGCCTTTAGTGGCAAGAGTCATACTGTAATGGGCACATCATTTGAGCTTCAGGTGACCATGGCCAAGTCCTTTCTTATGTCAAGGATGTTAGAAATATCAGGTAGAATGGCATGAGGTCAAGAATTCTAGAATGAAAAGGACTTAGCTTTGATAGTGAACACCTAAGCCTGTCCCATACAGATAAATGGGCCTATGCAAATATCATTATCTGGATCCTTAAGTGATGATGACAGTGGTAATGAAGTTCATAGCTGTCTTCTTTGTTCCTTCATGTCTTCAAATTTCAGATTGAGCAGTTTATTGTATTGCAGTCCCTGCTTAGTAAAGTCACAGGGCACCCAGTATAGGTTAGAAAAGGGCCACATCAGTGAAGTTTTTGAGACAAATTTTTCACCTGGATATGAGAAATTATTAAAGATATCACAAAAATCATTGTTGAACAGATATCTGATACTATAATGGGGAAAGGTTAAATGAGATCTAAAATTGCACAAAACCAATGTGTTTATACTTTACAGAAGTAATACATATATGATTTTATTTATATTATGGGAAAGAATGAGACGATCTTTCTCAGTATTATCTTGTGGATATTATACATTGACTCCTTTAGAATAGAGAAATGTTATCAATAGTTATGTTACGTCTCTTCCAGATTCCATACACTAGGTGTTCAATCCCAACCTGCAATCTGGGAGTTGCATAAATCCTATACTTTTCAAAGCACATGCTCCACCCCTCTTAGACTGAGAGCTTGAGCCATATCCAGTTTCAATTTCTGCAAGCAATATGTGCAGAAATCTCTTGACTTTTTTCTGATTTTATCGCTTAAAGTTCATCTTTTTCTGTGGCTTCAGTGCTTTGAGACCCCTGTTGGAGGAAAGGATGCAGTCCCGCAGAGCCAGATCGCTGCTTCACAGAGAAACTTTCGTGGATCTGCGGAGCCAGCCTGCTGTGTGCCACCTTTCTTGGATTCAGAGCCCATTCCCCTGGCAGTTCACTTGCCCGCTGACCTTGTCAGGGGTTTAAGTGCAGGCTGTATGCATCCTGATCAAAACATCCCCATCCCCCCCGGGGTTTCAGGGCGCTGTGTTTCCCACCCCTGATTGTGTGGCAAGGATCCGTGGAGGTGGAGGTTACAGAAAGTGTCCAGCTGACTGGCAGTCCGAAGATCTTCAAGTCTGGTCATTTGGAGCAGTTTCTGAGGCAGAAAAATCATTTTCCTCCATTCAGCTGCTGTGTGAAAATGCTGACAGGCTGGCACTGCAGAGACTGTGAGTAACTTCCATTATTTTCTATGGGAACTTCGGGGGTGGCTTGTTAAACTTTTTTTTTTTTTGTATATAATATTTTTTTATTGAGCAAAATCAGCAACATACAGAACAAGAAAAAATAAACATACAGCCGCAGCTCCCAATGAAGTGCTAAAATAAGACAACCAGGGAACTCAAAAACAATACATCAGGAGAGCGCCCTGGCAAAAATGCTAGAGAGTACCCAATACAGGATTTTACCAAAATGCCCGACCCCCCCCCACACACACACACAACCTAAACCCCCAACCCCCCACTCCCCCAAAGGCACCCCCCCAAACCCAAACCCGTGTGGTTAGATGGGAAAACAAGAGGAAACTAAACAGAAAGAAAGGTGGAACAAGACAATGAGAGAAGAAAGACTAAAGCAGACAACAGAGTAATGAAAGCAGCCCCCAACTCCTGCCAAAGACACCACAGCTCACAAGGTTAGCAGTTCAGCAACATACTCCGCTCCCGGTGCGGGAGAGACAACCAATACCCCTCCCACACATCCTGAAATTTGGTCCACCGGCCCTCGTCATGTCTCCCCACCATCCTACGCTCCAGAAGCGCTAAGTCATAGAGGGATAAATGCCACTGGGAAAAAGAGGGAGCATGGAGAGCCCGCCAGGAAACTAAAATGGCCTTCTTGGCTAAAAGGAGAGCCTTAAACACCAACATCCGCTGCCCAGCAGAGCAATGAGAGAGAGCCACTCCATCATAAAAAAGGACTATAGAAGGGGTGCATGCAGGCAACGAAGGAGAGATAGAGGACAAAAAGGTCCACACTTGCAGCCAGAAAGCCCGTATCCGGGGACAATCCCAGAACATATGTCCCAGGGTAGCAGAACTCACAGGGCACTTGGGACAACAGGCGTGAGCGGCAAAGCCGGCTCGATAAGCCCTCTGTGGAGAAATATACGCTCTGTGAAGGAATTTATATTCCTGCTCCCTATGGAGCATATTGCAGGAGAGAGCACGCAAGAAGACAAAACAATGAGAAATCAAGGAGGACAAGATAGTGCACCCCAGGTCAGCGCTCCACGCCCCAGCCAACAGATCCGCTCTCTCAGTCGACAACGGTGACAACAACGCGGTAACAAAGTAACGCAGACGCGGGGCCGGATCTTCCCACAAACCCAAACTCAAGCCAAGACTCCACGCCACCGAGGGACGCAAGGACGGCTCTCCGAGACTACAAACATAATGGCTAAGCTGTAAATAACCAAACGCATCCACTCGATCCAAACCATAGAGAGACGCCAACTCAGTAGGAGAAAGAAGAATCCCCCTCTCAGTGAGCACGTCTCCCACTCTACGTACCCCATGTGCATGCCAAAGCCGGAAGACTCGGCTGTCACTTCCAGGACAAAACTGCGCGTTGCCCACTAAGGGCAACATTGGGGTTTTGCTATAATTGACCCCCAAGTGTTTGCAAAGCTGTTTCCAGATACATCTCATATAGGACCACACCACATGACCCCTCTGGAAAGAGTCCAACCGAGCCGAAGGGGCATGCAACAAGAACAATCCCGAGACAGGGGACAAGAAGTCCCTGTCCACAGAGAAGGTCAGAAAGGAGGAACTCTCCAGACACCAATCCCGAATCTGGCGTAAGCCACAAGCCAAGTTATAAGCTCGAAGATCTAGAAGACCGAACCCCCCCTGCACCTCCGGCAACATCAGAACGCGAAGGGGCAGGCGAGGGCGCCGTCCCCGCCACAGAAAGATCCGCAAAGCACGGTACAGCTCCTCCAAATCCCTATGCCTCAACCAAATCGGTAAAGTCTGCAACAAGTAGAGCCACCGTGGCACAATCATCATATTATATAAAAAGACGCGACCCGCAAGGGAAACCGGCAGAGCACCCCATAAGCGCAGACTCTCGACAGAGGACCGAAGCATGGGTCGGACATTAAGCTCATAAAGGTGCGTCAAGGTGGAGGGAATAAGAACCCCCAAGTATTTCACCTGAGCCGAAGCCTCCTTCAGAGGAAAGTCCGACCACAGGTGAGAGATACGCAGATGAAGAGGGAGCGCTTCCGACTTAGATACATTGAGTTTGAGACCCGAAAGCTCCCCAAACTGCCGAAACAACTCCAACAGTAAAGAAAGGTGCGAAACCGGGTCAGTCAAAAGAATCATGATGTCATCTGCAAAGGCCAAACTACGCAGGGAGGAATCTCCCACCTCCACGCCCTCAAGCGACGGATGAGTGCGGATACAAAGCAATAGAGGTTCCAAAAATAAAATATAAAGCAAAGGAGACAGGGGGCAACCCTGCCGAGTACCCCGCCGCAGAGAAAAAACCGGGGAAGCTACCCCGTTGACAATCACAGCAGCCTCGGGATTAGAGTATAGAGCACGGAGAGCTTTCAGATAAAATCCATTCACCCCATAGCGGAGTAGCAACGGGAAGAGGAAGGCCCACTCAACCCGATCAAAGGCCTTTTCAGAGTCAAAACTAGTGGCCAAGGTAGGCTGTCGCCGAGAATCACAGTGGGCTAAAGCAAGTAAAAGCTTCCGAACATTATGACCTGCCTGACGACCCTTCATAAAATCCACCTGGTCCAGTCCCACCAGAGAAGGGACAAGCGGGGCCAACCGGTTAGCCAATATCCGGGCTAGAATTTTAAGATCTACGTTGATAAGCAAAATGGGCCTATAAGACCCCACCAAGAGAGGGTCCTTACCCGATTTGGGCAGTACAGTTATCAGCACCTGATTCGAACCAGGAGGAGAACTCTCCACCGCCCGCTCATAGTACCGCCTCAACGGATCAGCCACAAACCCCTGCAAAAGACGATAAAATTCCCCGCCAAAGCCATCCGGACCCGGGGATTTACAGAGAGGCAAGGTTTTAATAACCCCCAAAACCTCCTCCCCGGTAATAGGGGAGACCAAACTCGCACTGTCGGTATCCGAGAGCCGAGGCAAGGGCAGCGAGTCAAAGTACGCCTGAATCGAAGAGTCCCGGTCCACCACCTCCGCCGAATAAAGAGAGCTGTAAAAAGAGACAAAAAGCTGTTCAAGTTGAGGCTGGGCTGTAACCAGCTGCCCCCCAGCGCCTCTAAGAGAGGTGATGGAGGAGGACCCCCTCCGCGCCCTAGTCAACCGGGCCAACATTCTACCCGGGCGATTACCAAACCTATGAAGGCGATATTTATAATAAAAGAGCGACTTGTGTGCTCGTTCATGTAAGAGGGCATGGAGCGCTGCCTGGGCCGCCTGAAACTCATGTTTATGGGATAGAGTTGGAGAATGTAATACTAGAAGCCTGCTCTCCCGCACTTTACGCTTGAGAGCTAAAATCTTTGCCGCCAACATTTTCTTCCGTCGGGCACAGTAGGCTAACACAGCCCCACGGAGCACCACCTTGGCGGCCTCCCAAAAAAGAGCTCCGTCATCTGCATGCACCCCATTGAACTCAACATACTCCTTCCACTGCACTCCAGATACTGTTTAAAATCAGGGTCAGAATAGAGCGCCACCGGAAAACGCCAGCGCCCACCCCCAGCGGGGGGCCCATCAGCAAGACTAATGTCCATCCAAACCATAGTATGATCAGAAATAGCCAGCACCTCAATCTCAGCATGATGTACTGCATAGAAGGAGGAACGGGAGAGAAAAACATAGTCTATTCTAGAGGAGGAGTCATGCACTTTGGAAGTATGAGTAAAATCCCTCTCTCCAGGATGAAGGGTTCTCCATACATCTACCACATCCAAAGCCTGCATCCAAGCACTCAGCCCATTATCCGATCTCCCAGAGGACCGAGAAGTCCCCCTAGAAGAATCCAGGACAGGATCAAGAATAGAGTTGAAATCCCCCAGGAAAATCATATGGGTCCCAGGTAACAAGGTCACCGACAGGAACATTCCCAGAAGCTTCTTATAAAAGGACCGTTGAGCAGTATTGGGAGCATACACTGACATCAAAAGAACTGGGCGCTGGCACAACGTACCCTGAACCAGTACATAGTGACCCTCCGGATCCGAAAGGACCCGAGATTGAACAAAAAAGACGGACTTATGCAGCAGGAGAGCCACCCCGGCCTTAGCCTTAGAAGAGGAAGCAGAATAACATTGTCCCACCCAGGACTGCCTCAGCTTACCATGTTCTTTCTCGGAAAGCTTAGTCTCCTGCAGGCCCACTATATCTGCCCGATGCCGGGCTAAATGCTGCAAAATCTTGGTTCTCTTTATCGGAGAGTTAATACCCGACACATTCCACGTCACACAACGCACTCCCCGCTTAGGCGGCATTCAGAAGAAAACCAACAGGGTCTACAAAACAAAGGAGTAGAGAACTCCTGCCGAGAGTCCCAGCCCTCCTCCCGGCAGCCACCCTTCCAGCACACACACACACACCTCCCCCCAACAACCACACCGATCCTATCCCCCCACCCCTCCATCCACTATCCCTCTTCAACCCCAACTCCTCCCTCCCAGACCCCCACCGCCCCGCCCAAGCCCAACTCCCCCTCCCTCCCCCCCAACCCCCACTCCCAAACCCAACATCCTCCTCCCATTCCCCCCCTGATACCCCAGTCCACCACTCCAGAAGAGGGTACGCCAAGGGCCCAAAGACCCTCCCCCCCTCAGCCTCCCATACAGAGACCAAGCAGTAATAAGCAAGAATGAGGAAAGGCAAGAGCCAAGGGGCAAATACCAGCAACAAAAGCAGGACCCCAGAGGAAAAGAGCATCGAAAGGAAAAATAAACGCAAAGTCCCACCACGGCAGGAATCAACAACAAACTAGCTCAAAGGGCCAGAAAATAGTGTCCAGAACAAACAAAAGTGACCCCCAAGAAGGGGCCACAAAACAGAGAGAGCCATAATAATATGAGCCATCATGTCTCAAGGGGAACACCTCCTGCATCCCACGGGTGCTCCCCCACTCATAGCAGAAAGGAACCACAAGACACTGTCAGAGTCCATCAAGTGCTCGGCTCCAAATCAGGATACCACAGAAGAACCTGAGCCCGGGCGGCCTCACTGGTTTCAAAGAGAAAGGGTTGATCCCCATGAAGCACCCGGAGCTTGGCAGGATATTGCAAAGTGAAGCGTAGCTTTTTCTCAGTGAGTTGCTTGCAGACAGTCGAATAGCCTCGGCGGAGGGATGCCACCTGTGCAGAATAATCCTGGAACATCAGGATACGCTGGTTCTGGAACTGTAAGTCCTTTTTCTGGCGATAGGTGCGGAGCAGAAGATCTTTGATAGCAAAATTGAGGATGCGGAGGATCACCACGCGCGGCCTGGTCGAGCCCTCCTGCCCAACCGGTGCGCTCGTTCGATACGCAAGGGACCCAGGCCCCGCGTAGCCAGCAGCTCAGTCTTCAACCATGCTTCCAGTGTAGGCAGGAGATCTCCATCAGATATCGTTTCTGGGACCCCCAACAGGCGCAGATTATTTCGTCTGGAACGATTCTCCAGATCCTCCATTTTCTCCTCACATTGCCCTACTTTGCACTGTAGTTGCTGTATCTCTGCCTGCATGCTAGTAATGGAGTCTTCTGCAGTGCTGATCCGCTGCTCAGCCTCAAAAACACGAGTGTTAAACTCTGCCACTGATGTAGAGAGAGTTGCAATGGACTCCTGCACCTTATCCAAGCGCGTCCCCAGCGCCAGCACGACTGCCTCCGTGAGACGCGCAATCATGTCCGCCCCCGCTGAATCAGCGGCATCTCCCGAGCCGGCCATTTTGCCATCTGTGCCGGGCCCCGATTTCGTTCGTTCGCGCTCCTTTTTACCGGCCTTCGCCGTCATATCTCCACTCCCTTTTTGTAAAAATTTGTCCATAAAGCCCCAAGGAGTCGGGAGAAAACGCTTGGTGGTGAGTATAATCGCTGAATCTAGTTCCGGGAGGCCGAAGCAGGGGAAGAGCAGCGGAGCTCAAGGAAAACGCGTCTTCCCTGCTCTCGGCACGGCCACGCCCCCCTTGTTAAACTTTTTAAAAATCATTTTTCACAGTTTCTGAGGGTATAGTTCAGGTGCCCCACCTCCCCAGACTTCAAATCACTTTTATTATTTTTGGACTGAGCCAGCAAACGAAAGGAGAGGAAATCAAAATAGTGTTTGATGGTGCGAAGTTTCCAGAGGGTGCCAAAGCATTTTTTAACTTGAGCGTTAGTATGATCTTCAAATGGCAGGCATCGGTCTAGGATGACTCCAAGGATTTTGATGGTAGGGTTGATTGGGTAGGTTAACCCATTTAATTTCAAGGAGGTGTTCGTTAATTTGTGGTTGGGACTTGCTAGGAAAAGCTTGGTTTTTTCTGGGTTCAGTTTTAGTTTGAATTGAGTGGTCCATTGTTCTACCCTAGTGAGGATAGATGAGGTGAATTGTTCTGTCTCTTGAGTCAGTGAGGTTATGGGAATGATGATTGTAATGTCATCCGCATATATGTACGATTTCAATTTTAAATCAGATAACATATGTCCCAGTGGTGCCATGTAGACATTGAATAGAGAGGGGGGAGAGAGGAGAGCCCTGTGGGACTCCGCAGGGGTTACACCAGGAATGGGGAAAGGCTCCTTCGCTGTGGACCTGGTAAGTGCGGTTTTTTAAGAAGCCTGTAAACCAGGTTAGGACCTGCCCAGAGATGCCAATAGAATTGAGGCATCTGAGCAGAATGTCATGGTCGACAAGGTCAAAGGCATTGCTCAAGTCAAACTGAAGTACCAGTGCGCTTTTTCCCAGGGAGAATAGATGGAGGAGGTAGTTTGTCAGTGAGGCTAAGACTGTTTCTGTGCTATAATTTGTGCCTTGTCAAAGGCTTTTTGGAAATCTAAATACGATGTCTATGGGGTCCCCTTTGTCCATTCATTTGTTAATTCCTTCGAAGAAGTGCAGTAAGTTCATTAGGCATGATCTCCCCCTGCAGAAGTCATGTTGGCTTGTGATTAGAAGTTTATTTATTTCGAAATGCTCATTGATGCTGTCTTTTATCAGCGCTGCCGCCATTTTCCCCAGGACCAAGGTCAGACTCACCGGTCTGTAATTTCCCGGGTCACCTCTTGATCCTTTTTTAAAGATGGGCGTAACATTGGCTATCTTCCAATCCTCCGAGATCACTCCTGTTTTCAGGGATAGATTGCAAACTTGCTGTAGTAGTTCCGCTATTTCCTCCTTTAGTTCTTTCAGTACCCTAGGGTGGTCGGTTTTTAATTTTTCTAACTGCCTACGTACATCTTCAAGGCTTACTTCCATGGATATTAATTTATCTGTTTGGTCTCCTTTGAAGATTTGCTCAGGTTCCGGTATGTTGGATGTGTCCTCTTTTGTAAATACAGACGAAAAGAACATGTTTAGTCTTTCCACCACTTCTTTCTCCTCCTTCACCACTCCCTTCCTGTCTCCGTCATCCAGCGGTCCCACCTCCTCCCTAGCCGACTGCCTCCCTTTAACATATCTGAAGAATGGTTTGAAATTTCGTGCTGCCTTGGCTAGCTTTTCTTCATATTCTCTTTTGGCTTTTCTAACCACACGGTGACATTCTTTTTGATACTTCCTGTGCTCTTTCCAGTTCTCCTCAGTTTTGCCTTTTTTCCATTTCCTAAATGAATTCTTCTTTTATCACCTATCACTTTCCTCACTTCCTTGGTTAGATTACTGCAGCTCACTATATAAGGGCAACTCACAGAAAGAAATCAGACGCTTGCAAGTTATACAAAACACGGCAATAAAACGTATTGGAAATGCGAAAAAATTTGACCATGTCGCACCTCTTCTGATAAAAGCTCACTGGCTCCCTACAAAATAACATTCCATATAAAATAACCTATAAAATCATACTTTTAACATTCAAAACACTCCATAACAACCAGCCAGAATTCTTAAACACTTTTCTAATTCCCTACACCCCAGCTAGAACACAATCACAAAATCTTTTAATGGTTCCATCTCTCCATATTATTAGAACTACACAAACAAACTTTTCCATCACAGCCCCCTTCTCTTTGGAACTCATTACCCCCAGAACTACAGGATGAACCTATGCTAGATCGTTTCAAAGGAAAGCTAAAAACATTACTTTTTATAGATGCATTCAACCTCTAATGCACTTACCTTATGAAACATTATCTTCATTTCTGCTTTGGTTATCAGATGGGATCTCCCTTCCTTTTGCATTTCCCCTATATGTCTCTCTTTCCTATTTTATAATGTAATTATTTACCTTAATCCTATCGTTCCAGTAGGTCCTGTATGTTTTAATGTATGTTACCCTACTTTACTATTTTTTATTATGTACAAACCGCTTAGAAGACTGATTGGCGGTATACAAATTTTTATTAAACTTGAAATTTGTTTCATGTTTTGCAGACCAGTTCAGAAATTGTTTATGTTGGTGAGGATGTTCCACCATAACCCCCTTTTCATGGATTTGTTCAGGTATGTTGCTTGGCTTTGGGACTCAACTGGATATGGCTGTAGCTCTCAGTCTAAGGGGGAGGAGCATGTGCTCAGAAGAGTATTGGATTTCTGCAACTCCCAGAAACCCCTAACGTATGAAATCCTACAGGGACTAACAGAAAGAAGATTATCGAAAGTAAAAACCTAATCTTCTATTACTTGTTAGACAGGGAAGTAATTGGTGTCTCAAATTTGTCAACACCATGGTGATAGAATTGGTGCAGTTGGTGCCCTGGGACTGTACCGCTGTAGGACTGACCTCCGCTGCCACAGAGTGGAGGTGGTCAACATTTTCTGGAATAATCATAGTAGTTGATTTCATGAACAGGGACCTCGAGGTTTTAAAGGCGAGAAGGGTGATCCAGGGTTACCAGGCCTGGATGGGCTGGATGCCCCTTGCCCATTGGTATGGCTTTTCCTATCCTTTTCCTGCATGTGTCTCTCATTGATTTATCCATGTGCTTATGTTATATAATTCTACTAACTTTCGTATTATACCACTGTAATACCTACTAGGTGCTCTGGCTGAGCAGTTCTAATCTCCATGTTGCATCTGCCTATGCTATTTTCTTCACATTAATCTCTTATACCAACACCTATAGCAATGATGAGGTCACTATTTTATTTTTATTAAAATACATATAATCTGCCAATCCAAAAGTTATATGTCCTTGCAGGACTCCAGAAATAAAAACATAAAAGACTAGATTCTGTAAATGGCATCCAAATTTGGAACCCCTCCCACCCCCCCAAAAAAAAAAAATATGAGCATTGAGTGCTATTCTTTAAATGATGCTCCAAGTTGGACACTGTTTATAGAATAGCATTGGGATTCGTGCACATCTTTTGACGTGATGGTTTACACCAATTGGTTTAAATCCTTGCACTTAAATTAGGCACAGATCTCCTAATTCTATAATACCGTACACATCTTTAGTGAACGCTTCTGACCTGACTGTGCTCCTTTCTTAGCCACGCCTTCTTTTCAGTTGTACACTAAGGCCTGATTCTATACATGGTGCCTAAAACATATACGCCGAGGAAGGCCGCACGTAGACATGTCAATCTTAAGTTAGGTGCTAGCAGTGCCTACAGTGTCCGGTATTTAGGACAAGAAAACCCTGGCATAAATAGGCTAAGTCCACTTTAAGCATCTACATACAAAACACAGCCAAGATCCGCACACAATCCACTCCTAATCACGCCCACTTTTGGTAGGTGCCTTGGACTAGTAGTAGGCGCCTACTGAGTTAGGTGCCTACCTACCAATTAATTGTGATTTAAGCTTATTATGAGGTGCTAATTGCTTGATATTGGCTCCAGGCACCTAGATTAGCTAGGCATGATGATCTAGGTGCCTAACTTTAGGCATCTTTTATAAAATCTGGGCCTAAAAGATTTACATGCACATTTTTTTTTAAATATAGAATAGTACTTAGCAAGATGCATGTGTAAATCCAAATTGTTGCCAGTTAACACCAATAATTTGTTACTCAAATTGTGCATGCAAATTAGGCACCATATATAGAATCCAGGAGAAAGGGGGCAATTCTACAACATAGATGCTGCTATCTACATGCCCATTGTCTATGTAAATGTTTAGAATAATGGCATTTACATATGTGTTCATATACCATCATACCTGTCAAATTTTCCCCTAAGCAGTATTCTGTATCTACCCACTTCACTTACATATTTGCTAAGAGGGGTAGTACATATACATGGGTGGAACATGGGCGGGACTCCCACTTACATGCATAAATTATAGAATACTGCAGCTCTATGGCAGGCATAGGTACCCATTTCTAAATGCGAAGCGCTTGTATATCCAGTTAAGTTGGTATTCTATAATGGAAAGGAGGCACCTACAATTAATCAGCTCACTAATTCGAGGTGCTTAAAGGAATTGACTTTAAAATGCCAAAACTGCACAAGAAAACACTTTTTTTTTTTCTCTAAATTACAAGTAAAATCTAAGAACATTGATGTTGTGCACCTCTCCTTCTTCCTTTAATTAGTGTTGCATCTCTGGCCTTCTCATTTCTGAGTTAGTTGAAGAGGAACTGTACCGGCCTTTTGTTTTGATATTTTATATTTAAATAGGGCTCTAGGTTTACTATAGTATAGACTTTCTTTCTGCTTTGTGGCAAGTTTGACTTCCATGTAAGAGTTTATGATAGTCTAAAAGGAGTTACTGTTGAAACTTCCCCAAATATCACAGCCTAGGAACACACTTTTCCTATCAAACATTTTTTCCTAGCCAGAGGCTTTTATTTCAGAGGGGTAGTTACTAATATGCCTTAAGGAAGTAAGACATGATTTTTGTTAAATAACACACGTTCAGTGACAAAATTGTGTATTATTTGTCCTTAATGCAAGTAACTATACTGCAACATAAGCAAAATAATAATGAGATGGCAAGCACGCCATTATTATGCGGATTTGAATGATACAGCTTGTATTTAACCTAATATGTAGCATATACCTAAATAAATGAGAAGTATGCCTGAGTCAACAGACATGCTTTGAATTTATTGCAATGCTTAAGCGCCACTTGACTAGATCAAGCATGTCTAAAACAAAAGCTGCTCGGTGGTCTCCCAACACATCTCGTTTTCATGCAGTATTTGCAGAAAGTGTCGTAAAACCGTTCTGTTTGGTCACTAACATTTTTCAGCATGGGAACCTTTGAGCCAACAGATTGTTGTTGTTTTTTTTTTTTTTTTTTAATAACCCAACCTCTTTTTCTTTTTCACTCTCAATTGGCCCTTTGTCTCTTTTCCTATTACAAACAATCTTTCCATAGAGACTTTTCCCCTTTCACCACATAACCACGATGCTTCCACTTTCTGATTCCTTTTACATACCTAATTGATCCCTTTTCATGCACTGCACTATACTATCCATTCCAACCATCAGCGTACCAATGGGACATTCAGCCTCACAAAGGCCAAAGGTTCTAATCTTGTTAAATGATCCATTTTTTTTCTCTCAGTTTCTTGCCTGATTGGGGGATTATACAGTACTAGGTAAAAGGTTTGTCTCTACAGTGTCAAACATCACATTTATTTCTTCCTCTCTTGTTCATGTTCATCATCCATGTTTCTTTTTTGCAGCATGCAACCTGACAGAGGGCATTTTGTATTGTTTAAAAATTTCAGTTAAAAGGGAAAGCAGGGATAATTAGGAAAGTTGTCCTGTTTAGCTTATGGTTGCACACATGGCTTAAGGTAATTGTAACATAAGGATGCCATCAACTTATTCTTAGGGCTCAATATCAAAAGATTAATGTTCCTGTATCTGAGAGTTACTATATGCTCATAAATTGGCCTCTTTGAAAATTTGCTAGGGCTGAATGCTTAAGTTTTACTCAAAATTTTACTAAACTCTTAAATTTAGGAAAATAAAAAGTGGATTGCAGGAAAAAGAAGGTAGGAGCTTAGCACTGATTTTCAGTACTAGGCTTATAAATTAGGCTGATAAATCTAAGCAAAGAAATTGCAGGCCTAAATTTATAAGTGTGACCTTTAAGGAGCCGATATTCAAGGTGATTTAATTGGCCAGAAATGGCTGCTGGCCAGTTAAATCGCCTGTTCAGGGTTAAACTGTGATATTCAATGTACTTAACCAGTTAGCACTACTGAAAGTAACCAATTATCGCGAAACTCAAAACTAACTATTTTGGAGACGTTACAGGGGTGGAGTCAGTACTTGGGCCAGTTAAATGCTGATAAAAGTCTGTCCTATTTTTATGGGGTAACCCACAACTGGTTAAGTACTGAATATCATACTTAACTGGTTGTGTGTTAGCCAGCTCCGCAAACCTGGAACTTCATTGCCATTTCCCAGATATGGCCCAGTCTTGAATTTCCAGATTTAGTTCTGGTGACGGTCAGCAAAACACTGATCACCTCCAGCTGAATATTGAGCCCTATTGCTCAGATTCTATAAGCAGCGCTGCTGTCATCCGCCGCCTAAAATACAGCCGCCGATTGCTTGTCACGGCTTTGTGAAAGGTAGGCGCTGGGAATGTAGGCCTGGGTTTTCAATGCCTGTATTTCGAGTGCCTCCCTTTCATGTGTATCATGGCTATAGAGATGCTTTATGACGACTCTCACCTCTTCTGGCATTAGCCATGCCTACAATGGCATTAGGCATCATAAAGCACCTCTGCAGCCACAATGCATATGCTTTTTTATTAAGCGCCAGTAGGTGCATACACTTTATTTTTCTTAAAACTGCTTTTACTCCTTTTTTTAAATTTTAAATATGGAATGCTTTACGAAGGCGTTTTGAACTTAAGTTAGATGCTCACCTGCACCTAACTTAAGGTGCCATTTATAGAATATGGGGCTCATAATAATAAAAAAAAAAAAAAGTTCAAAAAGTGGCCTAAATCGGTACTTGGATGATCAAATAGACAGATCGTCCAAGTACCGATAATCAAAGCTGGTTTTAGACTTATCTAAAACCAGCTTAGGCCTTTGCCCTGCCTCTGAACGCCTAGAGCGAAAAGAGACATTTTTGGATAGGGCAGGAAGTGAGCGGGAGGTGGGCCGACCTAGATTTAGTCATCTGGCAGCCATAACCAAAAAGGTTTACATGTTGCCAGACAAAACTTATACGTTTTAACTTAGACCAAATCACAACAGGTATAAGTTCTGAATAGGGGCCGCTGAGCTGATCGCAGCTGCAGTGATCAGCTCAGCAGCCCAGGCAACCTGTTCACCCACCACCACAACGATCGCGGCAGGACACATGCCTAATCTCTCCTGCCACGATCCTTGCTAACCTCCCTGGCAGAAGAGATGCCCAATCTCTGCTGCTGACACACCCCACCCCTACAAAACAAACTCGAACCGGCAGGAGGGATCCCAAGAGGTTAGTGGGGGGTCCGGGGCAGTGGGGGTGATGCGTTCGGGCGTTTGGGAGGTCCAGGGGGGGTCCTCCAGCAGGAGGACTTGGGCTCCCTCCTGCCAGTATTTGTGGGGGTAGGGTGTCTTTGGCAGGAGGGCTTGGGATCCATCCTACCGGTATTTGCGGGGGGGAGGGGGATATATCTTCGGCAGGAGGGCTTGGGATCTCTCCTGCTGCAATTGAGGGTGAGGGTGTTGGCAGGATCCCTCCTGCTGGTCATCGGGGGGGGGTTCGGGGGGATTGCAATTGCGGCAAGAGAGATTAGGCATCTCTCCTGCTGCAGTCGTGAGGGGGGGGGGGGGGGGGAATGACAGTTACAGGATTCTGTAACTGGTATTGTTTTTGACAGACGCCGGTTACAGAATCCTGCTTTTAGGCGAAGGACTGGCCCCTCCTTCACCTAAACAGTCTGGTTTGGGGAGTTTGGAACTTGGGTGATTTTGGGGTTGGGAATGTGTTGTAGGGATAGACGTAGTGGCAGTCTGGACGAGTAGATTGCTGAATGTGGAGGTAGGCCATTCTAAAAATTAAAAAAAAACTCCTCATTTTGGATTTTTTATTTTTTTTGAGAATGGACATTTCCCTGCTGCCTAATTTCAGCGTCTAGTGACATAGGCCAAAGGGGACTTAGACTTTTTTTTATTATGCCCCTCCACGGGCCTAAGTTCCTAAGTTAAGATTAATTTTTAGCTGAAAATTTATTTTCCTAAGCTTGGCTGAAAATAGTGCTCAAATTTTGGAAGCTAACTTAGGAACAATAAATTTAGGAGCTCAGAATTTTCTGAATATTGAGTTCTTATTTTCTATTAAAACAATGTATACTTCTTTAAATGGAAAAATGCACTTTGCTTAATAGTGATGTCCAGGGGCATAGAAACACATTTTTTGACTGGAGGGGTCAAGCAAATCAATGTCCAGTCTCACCCCCAAACTCACTAGTTGCTGATACTGTGTTGGTGGAGTCGTGGATCTAGTGGCCCATCCCATTCCACTGCCTATGGAGATATAGGCATACCTTATATCACTCTTATATATACCTATATAGAGTATATATACTTATATATACTCTATATATACCTTATAGCACTCTTCAGTATAAGGTGATTGAAACAGCATTGTCCTAATTTTCACTCTTGCCCAGTCTGACTCTGATGGACCATAGTCCGGGCCACAGACACACACACTAACAATAAAGAATACTCTGCTATTAGGAGTGAGCATGTTAAAAAAGAATATAGTTCTATGTCACTCTGTCATTTCAGATTTATGTCACTTGTATCATTTTGTTTTCCCATGAATGAATTTATTTACCGTATATACTCGAATATAAGTTGAGACCCCCCCCATTTTTGCCCCCCAAAAGGAGGAAAAATGGTATAACTCAAAAAGAAATCCGTAGATTACAACTGATCCAAAATACCGCAATCAAACTCATTTATAAGGCCAAAAAATATGATCATGTTACTCCACTGTTTCGAGAATTACACTCACCGAACTACCTATAAAATTCTCCTTCTAACTTTTAAAATCAAGATTTCTCACCTCCCTGGCTTCCTAGATATATATCTCACTCCACATACCCCTTCTAGGGTCTTTAGATCTACGAATCAAAACCTATGGACAGTACCATTTTCTCAGTAGTTGCACCCTCGCTCTGGAATGCCATCTTATCTTCACAATGAAAATTCCCTAAATACATTTTTAAAAAATCTCAAAACATTTCTCTTTAAAGATGCCTACCAATAAGTGAGAAATAAATGGGGGGAAAAAAAACTTTTAAGAAGCGATATCCCTATTTCCGCTCGTTACATCCATCCCTCTACCCTCCCTTTTATTTTTTTATTTATCATTGTAATTAAGACTTCCCTATCCCCCAAAACCTCTCGTTTCCAATCAGTCTTATTTTGTCATAGTATTAGATTGACCCTCTTTTTATTTTATCGCACCTAAACCAAAAACTATATTAGACCTTTTTAACTTTTAATATTGTAAACCATCCAAGGGCTTAATATTCAAGTGCCATGCCCTGCCAGGATCTGCACCCAGTGTCCCTTCCCTCACACCCTCCCCCATCAGCCCCCCTCCCTGCCAAGTTCTGCACCCAGCCCCCTTCCCTCCCTGCCAGGCTCTGCACTCAGTCCCATTCCTTATCAGGCTCTGAACGAAGCCCCCTTCCCTGCCAGGCTCTACACCCTGTCCCACCTTCCTTCCCTGTACCTTCTTCCCACTAAAAAGAGCTAACCTCCTCAGTGATGTCACAATGGCTTAATTGTCCCATACTCCCCCTCTGCCTTCCAATCTAGCCAGCAGATTAACCCTTCCCCTTATAAGGGCGGCCAATTGGCCTTTTTCATGTCTTTCCATTTCTCACTGCTTAGGACGTGGACGTGGTGGCAATATCCGAGACTCAGTTCACGGACACACATGGGTGGGATATGGCTATACCTGGGTACAATCTACTTCGTCAGGACAGAGAGGGCAGGTTAGGTGGAGGGGTAGCACTATACATTAAAGAGGACATCAAAACCACCAGGATCACTGATGTCAAGTATACCGGGGAGTCCCTTTGGGTAAACCTGGCAAGAGGTGGCAAAAAATGCCTGTATCTTGGTGTGGTATACAGACCTCCAAGACAACCGGAAGACATGGATGCAGAATTAATTGAAGACATAGAGAATATAACTCTACGGGGCGACACTGTACTGCTAGGGGACTTCAACATGCCTGATGCAGACTGGAACACATTTTCGGCAACAACCAGCAGCAGCAGGAGGCTTTTGACCTCCATAAAAGGAGTACATCTCAGACAGATGGTAAAGGAGCCCACTAGGGCCCAGGCGATCCTAGACCTGGTACTCACCAACGGGGAAAGCGTCTCAGAGGTCTCGGTGGGAGATACGCTGGCCTCCAGCGACCATAACATGGTATGGTTCAACCTTGGGAAAGGGTCCCCTAAATCAATTACAAAAACAAAGGTGCTCAAATTCCGGGGCACCGACTTCGCACACATGGGAGATTTCGTTCATCAGATGCTGCAGGACCAAGCAGAGACCGGCAATGTGGAAACTATGTGGTCATACCTGAAATCATCCATATATGAAGCAACTAATCGCTACATAAAATCAGTAGATAAACGACAAAGAAACAACAAACCCCAATGGTTCACTGAAGAGATCTCGCACCTCATTAAGGAGAAGAAAAAAGCATTTCTTTCCTACAAACGTACGCAGAGAAGAGAAACTCTGCAGCGGTTAAAACAGCAGTTAG
This sequence comes from Geotrypetes seraphini, assembly GCF_902459505.1. Taxonomy (NCBI): domain Eukaryota; kingdom Metazoa; phylum Chordata; class Amphibia; order Gymnophiona; family Dermophiidae; genus Geotrypetes; species Geotrypetes seraphini. Next base: position 184,999,871 of record NC_047087.1, read on the forward strand.
GGAGGCCAAACTTCGAGTGGAAGAAACTCTGGCAAAAAACATTAAAAAGGGGACAAATCCTTCTTTAGGTATATCAGCGATAGGAAAAGGAACACAGACGGTATAGTACGCCTTAGACAACCGGACGGAAACTACGCGATGGTGGATTCAGAAAAAGCAGAACTACTAAATGAATATTTCTGCTCAGTCTTCACCTGCGAAGCACCTGGACACGGACCACAGTTGATGATAAAACAAGACGTGGATGACCCGTTTCAGAATTTTGTGTTCACACCTGGGGACGTCTACAACGAACTGGCAAGGCTAAAGGTAAACAAGGCCATGGGACCGGACAATTTACATCCAAGAGTGCTCAGAGAATTGAGAGATGTTCTGGCGGAACCGTTGGCAGTGCTCTTCAATCTCTCACTAAGTACGGGGAAAGTTCCGTTAGACTGGAAAACAGCCAACGTCGTTCCTCTACATAAAAAGGGTTGCAAGGCTGAGGCTGCGAACTATAGACCGGTAAGCCTCACCTCAATAGTGTGTAAACTCATGGAAACACTAATTAAGTATAAATTAGATACGATCCTGAACGAGGAAGATCTCCGGGATCCCAGCCAACATGGATTCACCAAGGGTAGGTCATGCCAGTCCAATCTAATCAGCTTCTTTGACTGGGTAACAAGAAGACTGGACTCAGGAGAGTCTTTGGACGTCGTGTACCTGGACTTCAGCAAAGCGTTTGACAGCGTCCCACACCGCAGGCTGCTGAACAAGATGAAATCGATGGGATTAGGAGAGACTCTAACTGCATGGGTTAAAGATTGGCTTAGTGGCAGACTTCAGAGGGTGGTGGTTAATGGTACCCTCTCTAAAATGTCGGAGGTGACTAGCGGAGTGCCACAGGGTTCAGTCCTGGGCCCACTCCTCTTCAACATATTCATTGGGGATCTGACTCAAGGGCTTCAAGGCAAAGTAACCTTATTCGCTGATGACGCCAAACTATGCAATATAGTAAACGGCTATAATCTACAGGATGCTATGGAGCAAGACCTGCATACTTTAGAAAGTTGGTCCCTGAACTGGCAGCTGGGCTTCAACACCAAGAAATGTAAGGTCATGCATCTCGGTAACGGAAATCCTTGCAGAACTTACACCCTGAATGGAGAAACTTTAACCAGGACTACGGCAGAACGAGACTTAGGAGTAATCATCAGTGCTGACATGAAAGCAGCCACTCAAGTGGAGAAGGCTTCATCTAAAGCACGGCAGATGATAGGTTGTATCAAGAGAAGCTTCGTCAACAGGAAACCTGAAGTCATGATGCCATTGTACAGAGCCATGGTGAGACCTCATCTGGAATACTGTGTGCAATTCTGGAGGCCACATTACCGTAAGGATGTGCTCAGAATTGAATCGGTTCAGCGGATGGCCACCAGGATGGTCTCGGGACTAAAGGGTCTCCCGTATGAAGAAAGACTGAGCAAATTGCAGCTCTACACTCTCGAAGAGCGTAGGGAGAGGGGAGACATGATTGAGACATTTAAGTACATCACGGGACGTATCGAGGTGGAAGATGATATTTTTCTTCTCAAGGGACCCTCGACCACAAGAGGACATCCACTCAAACTCAAGGGAGGGAAGTTTCGTGGAGACGCCAGGAAGTACTTCTTCACGGAGAGAGTGATTGAGCATTGGAACAAGCTTCCAGTGCAGGTGGTCGAGGCACGCAGCATCCTAGACTTCAAGAACAAATGGGATACCTATGTGGGATCCCTACGAGGTCATGCTAAGGGATATGGTCACTAGGACTTGAATGAGCGGGTCAGTAGAGTGACAGTATAATTACAATTATATTTTAGGGGGTCAGTAGACTTAAGAGGGTGGGTAAATAGTGTGGGCAGACTTGATGGGCTATAGCCCTTATCTGCCGTCATCTTTCTATGTTTCTATGTTTAGGTTGTATTCTCTCAGGTCATGAGCATTGACCTTTTGCATATGTGCTGCTTCTGTAGCTGTTTTTCTGTTGTTAAGTTGGGTCCCATGGCTGTATTGGTGCTTTGGATTTGTACATACTATTTTGTTGCCTTTTGTCCCAATAAACATGATTTTTTTTTTTTTTAAACCCTTCCCCTTAACTGAAACCACCTAGTGGTAGGCTGAGACAGGAGGGATCCCTCCCGTCTCGTGTCCGGGCCAACACTAACAATTACCACCCTCCCTCCCTCATGTACCTTTTCCTTGGTAGTCCCGCGTGTATCTCGCGCTGAACCCCTCCTGCTGATTTTGAAACTAGTAGCCAGTGGCGCACCTGGGCTGGCATGCAGGAGCGAGCTTTTTGTGCTCCTGGCCGGCCCTGCACGGCTTCTTGATAGGCTGCCGCCAGTTCTCACAGGACTCGTGGCTCTCGCGACAGCCTATCAAGGAGCGGAGCAGGACGGCCGAGAGCACGAAAAGCTCGCTCCTGCGTGCCGGCCCGGGTGCACCACTGGCTACTAGTTTCGAAATAGGCAGGAGGGGTTCAGTGCGGGATACACGCTGGACCACCAGGGAAAAGGTACGTGAGGGAGGGTGTGAATAATTAGTGTCCGCCGGGACAGGAGACGGGATGGATCCCTCCTGTCCCGGCCTAACGGCAGGCCTGCAGGAAGTCCGGGAGGGTGTCGGGTGGTCACTGGGAGATGACCCGAATATAGGACGAGACCCCCATTTTGGGACCATGTTTTGGGCCCAAAAATCTCATCCGATATTCGAGTATATACTGTACTTTTTTTTTTTTTTACTTTTCTATTCCACACAATCTACAAATTTTTGGTGGATTTCAATCACAGCATATGTAATCCCCCAATAAACCATAAATATTATACCTCATGACAAACAATAAAACATGTAATAATGTACAAACATTTAACTTTAAAGCAAGACATTAATGGGGCAATTCTAGAAATAGGCCTCTAGAAATAGACAACACCTGAGTTTGATGTTGGCAGTGACGCACATATAAGGAAGGGTTAGGCGTATTTTATAAGGTGGCACCTAAGTGCTGTAGAAACAACAAAATAAATTGACCCTATTCTCTCCACAAAAAAAACACACAAAGATACCAAAGAACTTGTGGAGAATCGATGTCCAAGTTGATGGCTTTATTAAGGCAAGCAACCCACACAAAAACATCTAGGGCCGGAACCTCTAGAAACATATGTTCTCTACACGGACCCTACATTTGGACCCATACTTACATTACTCACTTTTCCAATTTTTTCTCACTGTTCATCACTATTCACTTTTTCATTGTATGACCAAACTTTTATGCACATAAATGTACACTTGCAGATTTTACAATTTATTCACAGATTTTCACATCATTTCTTTTAACCTTATTCACAATATAGCACCAGTCATAATTTTATTAATATCAATACACAATCCACTTATAATTCACTTTTATTTATTTTCTTACATAGCATATATTACAGTTTACACTCTATTGTGACTATATACTTTTTCCCTATAGGACCCCTGAAGAAGACAAAGGTGTCAAAACACGGACCGTGTAGGGTCCATATGTTTCTAGAGGTTCCTGCCCTAGACCTATTTGGGTGGATTATTTGTGTGGATTATTTGTTTGCCTTAATAAAGCCATCAACTTGGACATCGATTCTCCACAAGGTCTTTGGTACCTAAGGGCTCCTTTTATTAAGGTGCGCTAGCGTTTTTAGTGCACGCAGGATTTTAGTGCGCGCTAAACCCACGCTGCACTTCTAGAACAAATGCCAGCTCAATGCTGGCGTTAAGGTCTAGCGCGCATGGCAATTCAGGGCGCGCTAACGCACCTTTGTAAAAGGAGCCCTAAGTGTTGTAGTGCATAACTACAAGGGGGGTGAAGTTTAGTTTATTGGGTACTTGATATACTGCCTTTCACACATCAATCAAAGTGCATTCTTTCGTTAGTCAGCAAATTGACTATTGCAATTCCCTATATGCTGGACTATGTCAGAATAGGGTTACCAGACATATCCTCTTTTTAGAGGGTATGTTCGGGTGTCTAGACGGCTTTTCAAAACCCGGCACTTTGGGTTTTGAACAGCAAATTGTGTCAGGAGGGGCATCGGCACATGCATTGATGCAACACGGTAACATCATTGCATCGCATGTGCGGATGTTCTCCTGATTGAGACAAGCAGGCTGAAATGGCGGGTCTAGGGGTTGGTTGGGACATGGTGTGGGCGTAATAGGGAGGGAATGGGTCGAAATGGGCGAGCCTGGGGGGTGGGTCTAGAGATCTGGATTTTACATACGTAAAATCTGGTAATCCTATGGCAGAAGGACATTCTAAGATTACAGATCATACAAAACACAGCCAATAGAGTGATTTACAGTCTTCGTAAATTTGATCGTATATCTTCATATATGAAAAATGCTCACTGGCTTCCGTTAAAATATCAAATTGTACATAAAATACTTCTTACAACATTCAAAGTATTGAAAGCAGTTGAACCATTATACTTAACACGTCTGTTGACTCCATACATAGCAGGTAGGAACTTGAGATCTTTAAATAAGCAACTACTTAGAATTCCATTGTACAAAGATGTTGTACACGAACATCTCAGAGATGCAAGTTTTGCAGTAAATGGTCCTAAATATTGGAACTCACTACAATAACACTAAAAACTATCATTTCAGTGGATAAGTTTAAGGAAAATTTAAAGGCCTATCTTTTTTCTGAACCCTATTCTCAGGTATAACGGGTATTGCTGGGAGGATCTTGAAAGACAAAAGAAAGGATACCATTGATGTTAATTTGGAAAGTTTTTTGATCCGTGTTTGGATTATTTATTTATTTATAAAATTTATGAATTGCTTTAATCTAAGCGATGTACAAAAATATTTACATCCACAATTCCAAACACAAACAAACATTATAAAATGAAGTAAACAAGTAAGTCTCCCCCGCAAAATTTCCCTAATACAGAATTATTCAAATCTGAGAAAAATAATAACCACAGTTAGAGAAAGGCGTCCACAAACAATTGTGTTTTTAACAATTTCTTGAAAGACATTATGTTGAAAGATTATGGACTCCTTTTACTAAGATGCGCTAATGGTTTTAACGCACGCTTAATGCGCGCTACAATGCCGCGCGTGCTAAATGCTAATGCCACCATAGAGCTTGCGTTATTATTTTTCGTTTAGCGCAGGGTTTGCGCACTAATCTTCAGCGCGCGCAAAAAATGCTAGCTCACCTTAGTAAAAGGAGTCCAATGTGTTGATGTTATGTTTTGGATGATGTGTTGATTCATTTGTTCATTATTTTTTTGTACATTGTGGGGCTCATAATCAAAAGAAAAAAAACGTCTAAAAAGTGGCCTAAATGGCTACTTGGACGATCAAAAAGCCTGATTGTCCAAGTACCCATAATCAAAGCTGATTTTAGACATATCTAAAACCAGCTTAGGCCTTTCCCCTGCCTCTAAACGCACAGAGAGAAAAGAGGCGTTTTTAGAGGAGGGGAAAGAGCGGGCGGTGGGCGGGAGGTGAGCCAACCTAGACCTAGGCATGCAGCAGGTATAACCAAAACATTTGACAGGTTGCCTAGTTGGCACTTATACATTTTGACTTAGACCAAGTCAAAACAGGTATAAGTGCCAAAAAAGGGGCTGCTGAGCTGATCGTGGCTGCTGCAATCAGCTCAGCGGCCCCAGCAACCTGCCTACCCCCCTATAGCACTGATCGCGGCAGGAGAGATGGCTCATCTCCCCTGCCGTGATCCACCCTTCCCCCCCCTCCAACAATGATCAGGGCAAGAGGGAGCCCAAGCCCTCTTGCCCCGGCGGCATCCCGACTCCCTGATTACGTTCGGGATAAGAGGGAGCCCAAGCCTTCTCGCCCCGGCGGCACCCCGACTCCCTGATTACGTTCGGAGCAGGAGGGAGCCCAAGCTCTCCTGCCCCGCGGCCCCCCCTCCGATTACGATCGGGCAGGAGGGAGCCCAACCCCTCCTGCCCAGGCGGACCCCCTATCACCCAAACCCCACTACAATACAGGGTGGAGGGATCCCGGGCCCTCCTGCCCTTGACACAAACCCCCCCCAACGACCACCCCACCGAACCCCCGATCGGCCCTCCCGCCGACCCCCACGACCCCCCCACCCCCACCCCCGTTCCATGTACCTCAAAACGTTGGCCGGACGGAGAGGTGCCAAGCCCGCCCGTCCGGCAGGCCAGCCAGCTCCGGAATGGGGCTGGATTGGCCCAGGTGGCTGAAACCCCGCCCAGAGGTGGGGCCTGCAGTGCCTGGACCAACCAGAATAGGCCCAGGAGCCTTAGGCTCCTCCTGTGGGCGGGGCCTTAAGCACATGGACCCAACCCGGACAGAAAAAGGTAAAAGAGAAGACAGAGAGCCATCAGCCAGTCAGTCTGGCCTCTCCAGGTCCCTGGGAACACCAAGAAATATAACTGTTTTGAGGGCAGACCTGAATTTCAGGTTGGATTGGTCAGAATAGTGATCTGCAGGAAGAAAGCTCCAAAGGGAGGGAACAACGTAGAAGAAAACACAGTAGTGGGTGGACTCAAGACAGGAAAAATAGACTGGAGGCAATGAGAGGTGATGTTCAAAGGCAGAACATAGCATAAGGGAGGGTGGTAAGGGAAGACAGATGAGCAGGAAATCCTAGAATGAAGAACTCTAAGAGTCAGTGTGAGTCCAGTCGGGTTTTCAGGATTTCCCCAATGAATATGCATGAGATCTATGGAGAATTCAGGAAACGCCTAAAAACACATCTGTTCCTGAAATACTTAGGAAACCAACCTATTCAATCTTAGTCCTCAACAAACGATCGCAAGTACTATCGATCACTAAGTCTGTACTTTGTTTATTCATTCAATCTGTAACATTTCTAATCATTGTAAACCGCATAGAACTTCACGGTCCTGCGGTATATAAACTGTTATTATTATTATTATTTGCATGCACTGCTTTCATTGTAATCTAATAGATCTCATGCATATTCATTGGGGAAATCCTGAAAACCCGACTGGATTGCGGCCCTCGAGGAGGGACTTTGACACCCTTGCCCTAGAAGGACAAAACTAACAATATCCAACAAAGGAAGAGGGGAGTACCCCTGAAGGAGAAGAGTTATTCCAAATATAGAAGCCAATGTAGTAAAGTGCATTAGCTTTATGCACAGCTTAGAGTAGTTTAAGTGTACAATTTTGTGTACGACCTTAGGCACCCAATGTTAAAAACAAGATTTATGCATGATCTAACTGTGCACAAAGACATAGGCACAGATCAGCACACTGCTCATTTATTTCCCCTGGCATTGACTGTATTAGCTATTAAATACAGATGATGAAGATTCAGTACAGGGTTTTCTAAATCTGGAGCTTTAACGCAAGGTCTGAAAAGGAGTAAAAGGTCAGCTCATTCTTCTGCAGTGTTAAATATTTCATCCCCATTTCCTCCTCCTTACTGTGAGCATGCAGGACCCATAACTTTTTTTCTGGGAGTTGGTAAAAGAAAATTAAAAAAAACAGATGAGGAGCTGAGGGGGGGGGGAGGTGTGCTGAAATAAACAATAAAGTGCTAGACTGCAACACAATAAAATTAATGCACAGAGTAATATTAAAGTTTATGCATGGAGAAGCATTCCAGAACAGGCAGATGAGGTAATTGACAAGGAGCGGCCTAGTTTTAGGCAGCAAAAATAGACTTAAGTGACTATACTGTATTCTGGCTGCATGTTGTTCTGTAAGTGATTTAAATCATGCTTGGTGGGCAGGCCACTAATATTTAATGCCATTTAACCAGGCAGTGCCACTGAATATTACCTCTGATAGGTCGTTTCTAAAGTGAGCAGGAGAAGGACATAACATAAGCCTTACTGGGTCAGACCCATGGTCCATCTAGCCCAGTAGCCTGTCTTCATGGTGGCCAATTTAGGTCACTCAGTACCTAGCAAAAACCCCCAAATAGTAGCAACATTCCATGCTATCAATCCAGTGCAAGCAGTGGCTTTCCCCATATCTGTCTCAATAACAGACTATGGACTTTTCCTCTAGAAAATTATCCAAGCCTTTCTTAAACCCAGCTACGTTAACTGCTCTTACTACATCCTCTGGCAATGCATTCCAGAGCTTAACTATTCTCTGAGTGAAAAAATATTTCCTCCTATTGATTTTAAAATTGATTTCCTTGTAACTTCATTAAGTATCCTCTAGTCTTTGTAATTTTTTTGACGGAGTAAAACAAATCGATCCACTTGTACCTGTTCTACACCACTCATATCTCCCCTCAGCCATCTCTTTTCCAAGCTGAAGAGCTCTAACTTGTTTTGTCTTTCCTCTTACTAGAGGAGTTCCATCCCCTCTATCATCTTGGTCACTCTTCTTTGAACCTTTTCTAGTTCCGCTATATCTTTTTTGAGATAAGGCGACCATAATTGAATGCTGTACTCAAGGTGAGTTCACACAATGGAGCAAAATAGAGGCATTATATAACATTCTTAGTCTTTTAACCATCCCTTTATAAAATAATTCCTAGCATCTTATTTGCTTTTTTGGTCGTCGTCATACATTGGTCAGAAGGTTTCATTGTATTGTCTACAATGACACCCAAATCTTTTTCTTGGGCACTGACCTTGAAGGTGGACTCTTGAATCTGGTAACTTAGATTTGGGTTATTCTTCCCACTGTATATTAATTTGCATTTGTCCATGTTCCAGAGGCAGTGTTGGGAAGAGCTGGAGGCTATGCAGCTGCTGACAATATTCAGTACCAGTGTTCACATAACTAAGCAACCAAATAGGACTGCATGCAAAGCATGCATCCTAACTTTGGTCACATACCTATTCAGGTGCCGGTACTGAATACCGGCCAGCACCTATATAGCTTCCAAAATTGAAAACTAGGGATGTTACAAATTATAGACCCGTGGCACCTATCCCACTACTAACTAAAATAGTGGAAGGATGGGTCACCATTAAATCAGCATCAGGGCAACAGCAGCCAAGGCATCAAAAATGGGGCAAAATGGCATGAATTGCATGAAAATCCCATGGCAGAGTGGCCAGATGATAATAAAAACACATCAAGGTACTATGGGTAAATTTAAGAAATGGCATGAAATCTAGGCACCAGAATGATGTGCACTAAGCTCTAAAGTTAGGTGTCTAAATAAATAGGTAGCTAAAGTTAGGTGCCTAACTTAATTAGTACATTGGCTTCAATAATGAGCTTTAACAAGCTCATAATTGAAAAAAATAAAATTTAGTTGGGAGATAGGTGCCTATCTAGAAGAATTCCTCTCCTGCATTCTATTTTATGTCCCGCCAAAAAGCTGGTCAAAAGCCAAAGAGGACTTCTATGAATTCATTCTACATAATTCAATTACTCCGTCTTACAATATTATAGCAGGAGACGTGAATCTACATTTAGAGAACGAGGACAATCCAGACGCGAAAGATTTTAAAAACTTCCTATCCTCACTCAATTACAATCTCCCTTTATCCACACAAACACATGAAAAAGGGCATCAGTTAGATTTGGTAGCTATGTCCACAAAGGAGATCCTAAATCCTTCTATTTCTTTATCCGGCGGTATCTGGTGCCACGATATCTGGTCCGACCATTTCACCTACTACTTTAACTTAATCTGGAATCAACCAAAAGCAAAAACTCACACAAAGATTAAAAAAAAGAACATCTCACAAGGGGCCATATCAATCCAGAGGAATACTGGGCACATTATGAATTACGTGAGGAAATAGAAGAAGGGGAAGATTTCTGGGAACAGTGGACGAAAACAAGCACATCCATTTAGATAAAATTGCCCCTAATCGAAACAGTAAAAACTGCTCAAATAAAAATAATAAATGGTTCGACTCTGAACTATTAAAAATGAAACAATTAGTAAGACGACTAGAAAGGATCTGGAATAAAACGGGAGAAATATCAGACCGGAACAATTGGAGATCCAACATAAAGAACTACAAACAATTGATAAAAGAAAAATGAAAAGCATTCTACTCATCCAAAATTAATACATCCAATACGAGTTTGAAAGGAATCAACACTAAAGAACTGTTCAACTTGGTTACAAATTTATTTGACACCACACGTCACAATCAATCCATGCACGATACGAAACTACCGTCGGCAAACGATCTAGCACAGCATTTTGACTCAAAAATTATAAACCTAAGGAACAACTGTCCGACAAACAACATACATGCACATCAAATAGCCAACTTACACGGAAATGAAATACCAGTGGATATGATTTGGAACTCCTTTCAGGATCTAGAATGGAATAACTTCATCAAACTCTATAATAAGTATACTAAATCAGTGTTCTTCAACCTTTTTACACCTATGGACCAGCAGAAATAAAATAATTATTTCGTGGACCGGCAAACTAATAAGACTGAAATTTTTAAAATCCCCATTGCCGCCCTGTCCTCGCGAGCTCGGTCCCGTTAACCATCTGATCCCATCCGTACAAGCCTCAAATAGTTATGATTTTATACTGAACATATTTTATTAAAGTATAAAAAGAAACAATATTTTGTACAATTGTCATTTTATAAATATAAATAATACAGGGCAAGGATCAACAAAACCCCCGTCTCCCCTCCCCTTCACATATATCCCCTCTACTATCAAGAAAATTGAATAAGCCAAATTATTACAGAATGCTACACAAATATCATGCTAACAGAATACCGCAGTCACACATGGCAGGAATGGTGTTAGGGGGAGTGCAACTAGGGCAACTGCCTCCTGGTCAGAGAAAGCCCTAAGCCAGCTGGAAGCTAAAGACTGGGCTTTGCAGTCCCCAGTTATGTCTAACATCAGCTCTAGCAGGATACATATTTTAAATCTGATATATTCTAATCACAAGATAGAAATAAAATTATTTTTTTCTACCTTTTGTCGTCTCTGGTTTCTGCTTTCATCGTCTTTTCACTCTCTTCCATCCAGCGTCTGCCCTCTGTCTCTTCAATCCAGCATCTGCCTCTTCCATCCACTGTCTGCCCTCTACCCCTACCCCTACCCCTCCCATATGGTATCTGTGTTCTTTCTATGCCCCTCTCTCCTACACCAGATCTAGTATCTTTGTCCCTCTTTCCTTATTTTTCATCTGACCCCCCTTCCCAGCATCAATCTCTCTCTACCTTGTCATTCCCCTTTCCCTCATCTGATCTCTCCATTCCATCCTGACTCCTTCCCCTCCTCTAATCTCCCTGCCAGCTGTTTCCTTCCAATGTTCCAGCAGTACCTTCTCCCTTTCTTCCTCCCCTTATCCAACAGTAACTCTCTTCCCTTTCCCTTCCCCTTCTCCCCTGTCAGCAGTAGCCCCTTCCCCTCCCTTGTCCAGGAGTACCCCTTCTCCCTTTCCTCCTCCCCTTATCCAACAGTAATTCTCATCCCTTCCCTTTCCCCTCCCCTGCTAGCAGTAGCCCCTTCCCCTCCCTTGTCCAGGAGTACCCCTTCTCCCTTTCCTCCTCCCCTTATCCAACAGTAATTCTCATCCCTTCCCTTTCCCTTCTCCCCTGCCAGCAGTAGCCCCTTCCCCTCCCTTGTCCAGGAGTACCCCCTTCTCCCTTTCCTCCTCCCCTTATCCAACAGTAATTCTTATCCCTTCCCTTTCCCTTCTCCCCTGCCAGCAGTAGCCCCTTCCCCTCCCTTGTCCAGGAGCACCTCTACTCCCTTCCCTCCTTCCCTCTCCAGCAAATGTTTCCTCGATGTAGGCTAGCGGCAGCTCTGTGTGCTTTTAACTTCGGCACACAGCTGCCCCTAAGCAGTATTTTAGCGCGGTTTCATGAGGCAGCCTCGGGGCCTTTGGTAGGCCGGCCCACTTCGATGATGCGATGTGGGCCGGCCTACCAAAGGCCCCGAGGCTGCCTCATGAAACCGCGCTAAAATACTGCCTAGGGGCAGCTGTGTGCCAAAGTTAAAAACACACAGACCTGCCACTGCTTTTCTGGGGGTGCGGAGACAAAGGCTGGAGCAGGAGATAGACGCGGCAGGAGTCGGTGGTGGAAGGCAGGAGTGCCAGCATAGCGACGGCAACAGGAAGTTGCACGTCAGCTGACGCCGGCACCTTTTGCTGCCGAGGGGTCCTGAATTCTTTGCGGACCGGCAAGATTTTTTTGCGGACCAGCGGTTGAAGAACTGTGTACTAAATCACACTGCATTCTAGATCCCTGTCCCCCTGACATTATGAAAGCAGCTCCATTAGACTTTAAACTAATACTGTGGAGCTATCTGATCAATAATTTCAAAAATGGAAAATTCCTAACTGTAGGAATGCCCCACAAAAGAAACACACACACGCAATCTTAGAATCGGGAGGAGGCGCTAGTAAGGGCTAGCTCCGAGTCCCTATTTATTATGCTTCTAAGCTAATGACATCATAGTAACTCCCTCATTTACACATCTCATGATTGGTGGGTACAAAGGTACATGGTTTTACATTGGTGGATACAAAGATAGGTACATGCTTTTTACCTCGTGATTACCTCGTGCTTTTACCTCGTGACCGTCCTCCAACTCAGCACTTAGACAAGGGCCTGATTAACACGTGGACAGGGCCTGAGTCTTTGCACATATGCAATGCCTGTGCAATGCCTGTCAGCTGATGTCCTTACCAAATAAGGACAGCTCAAATAAGATAAGCATGTGACAGTCCAAAGGTTATAATGCATGCTCCTTAGCCTTAAGCTGTAGGCAAAGTCTGATTGTTGCCCATATAAGGGATGCTTAAACAAGATAAGGAATAAGGGTAAATGTGTGTCAGGTTAATATGTGACAAATGCAGTCTTGTGACAAGATGTTAGTATTTTCCTTTACTTAGAATGGTTGAATGGCAAGAAGGGAGAGGGAATGAGAAACAGGGCCTCAGATCCAAACACAGGCCTAGATCCACTCACAGGCCTAGATCCGCACACAGAGCCTAGGTCAGTGTGCCGACCTGGCCTGCGTTCAGAACCGCCTGTGTGCTGGCCCTGCCTGTGTTCTGATGCCCTGGATCAGAACTTATCAGATCTCCATCCCTACACCTAATTAATAACGGTCACATTATAATCACCCCAATTCCAAAAAATCGTAAACAATCCCTAACATCAGTAACCAACTATAGACCGGTAGCATCCATTCCATTCTTCATAAAAATAATGGAAGGTTTAGTACATACCCAGTTGATGGACTACCTCGACCAGTTCTCTCTACTACATGAAACCCAATCTGGCTTCAGACCTCTGTTTAGCACCGAGACAGTGATTGTGGCGACCCTAGATTACTTACGCTCCTTATTCAGCAAGGGCCATAACACCCTAATCATGCAATTTGACATGAGCTCGGCCTTTGACTTGGTGGATCATGAGAAATTGCTACAATGCTTAGACGCAATCGGCATCAGAGGAGATGTATTTGACTGGTTTCGAGGATTCCTTACATCCCGCACCTATCAAGTACGTTTCAATTACAACCTCTCTAAAACCTGGAGAAACCCATCTCCATTATCCCCACTGCTCTTCAACGTCTACATGTCATCACTAGGCATGCAGATGGCCCTGCGGGGTATAAAATTATTCAGTTACGCAGATGACTTTACAATCATTATCCCATTAACTACTTCTCCCTCTGAATCCACCCCTATGGCAACAGAAGCACTAAACCTGATGGAACAATGGACCACAGAATTCAGAAAAAACTAAATTCTTCATAGCCTCGCCACACCCACCTGTCACTACAACACCACTATACATCAACAATCTCAGCTACCCTATTCAAACTACAATGAAGGTTCTGGGTAATACTGGACCAAGGCCTAACCATGAAAGACCAAGTGGACTCCCTAGTCAGAAAGGGTTTTTTTACTCTCTGGAAACTTAGGTCCATTAAAGCATACTTCGATGCTTCATCATTCAGAATTCTGGTACAATCCCTAATACTAAGCCATCTCGATTATTGTAACATTGCCCATCTGGCAATCTCTCAGAAGAACATGCAGAGACTACAACTGGTACAAAATACGGCAGTCAGGTTGATCTTTGGGTTGAAGAAGTCCGATCGCATAACCCCTTCCTACCGACTCCTGCACTGGCTGCCAATGGAGGCACATGCGAAGTTCAAGCTGGGATGTTTCTGCTTCAAGGTACTATCCGGTCTAGCCCCTAAATACATAACTGGCCTCTTCTCCTTCTCAACCAACAGATATAAGAGAAGTACACACCTGAAGTTTGTTTCCCCATCGGCTAGAGGATGTAAATTTAAGAGACACCATCAACAACTTCTATAGTATCAAGCAGCCTTATGGGGCAAAGACCTGATAAAACTAATTATACACGCAAATAACTATGGTGAATTTAGGAAACACCTAAAAACATACCTGTTCTTGAATTACCTAGGTAACGAATCTGTACAATCGCTCCCATCACAATCTCTCCCCTAAATCTGATCCCGTAAACTGTTAGCCACTAATCTCTAACTATGTATGTTTCATTCAATTTATAGTATCTTTCTAATCATTGTAAACCGCATAGAACTTCACTGTCCTGCGGTATATAAACTGTTATTATTATTATTATTAACTTCTTAGGCATGTTTCTACAAAAGATATGCATCTTACACCAAAGTAGGCGTGTTTAGGGATGGAGAAAGACTTAGATGCCATGAGGCATGATTCTCTAAAGGACTTAAGTGCCTATAAAGTAGGCCTTTAAACCCCTGGCCTACATTACAGGTGCTTATCTTTAGGCTCCTATCTTTTTTAGGTGCCAATTACAGAATCTGGCCCTAAGGGCTTGATTCTGCATACTGTGGCCAAAGTTGTTGGGCAAACAGTGGCACAGTAAGAGGGAGTGGTGCCATCTTGGTGGGGAATGACAAGTGATTGCATGGATGGTGGTGTAATGCAAGGAGTAAATGAAAAGTTCTTAGCCCAACCAAGAAGAGAATGATATGGGGCCATGAAACTCACAAGTTATTCCACACTATTTGTGACATTTTTTTGTTTCATGGGATTGGAACTTTTCATTGGCTCCTTGAATTATACCTCTTCCCCCCTCCCCGAAACACAGCACCTTCCATACAATCACCTGTCATTCCCACACTCCCCCTCCACAAACACTCCCTCTCTCCACCCTTCCTAAAAATATTAGAATTGTGAGCCCATCAAGGACAGAGAAAGTATCGGTACATAGTATGTAAACCATTTCAATTGTATTACAGAAAAGTAGTATATCAAATTCATGACCCATACTCTTAGCAATTCTGTGATTTTATGTGAGCCAGCTCTCTGTATATTCATTCACTATTGACCCCATATCTTTTCCATCATTTCCAAGACTAGGACTACAGCATTATACTTCTGGTGGCAATAAGAGATTTAGGGGGAAGTTATGAATATGAGCTACCATTAAGATGTGTTATTTTAATACTAACTTGGGCTGTTTTATCACATGTCTCTTTTTATGCAGCGAGACCCAGGGGACCCTTTACTAAAGTTTAGTGCATGTGCTAAGCGTTAGTAAAAGAGCCCTCTGGTTATTAATAGTTGGGTTAAAATTAAAATAACCCATCTTACCAGTGACCCACATTGACAACTTCACCCCTTAATATGTAATTACAGAATGTAATGTAATGTAAATATAATGTAATTTATTTCTTATATACCGCTACATCTGTTAGGTTCTAAGCGGTTTACAGAAAATATACATTAAGATTAGAAATAAGAAAGGTACTTGGAAAATTCCCTTACTGTCCCGAAGGCTCACAATCTAACTAAAGTACCTGGAGGGTAATAGTGAAGTGAAAAGTAGAGTTAGAGGAAAAATAAAAATAAAATAAACATTTTAAAAAGACAGCATTGATCTAAATACTTTGGAAGGTTGAAGAGAGGAGAGAAAGGAATAGAAGCAGAATGGGTCAGCGTCAGTGATGAAGTGGAGCAAGTAAGTTTAGGAGGAGCGATTGACGTATCCAGAAAGGGCTTCTTCTGGCCGACAGTCCCAGGATGCCTATGTCTCCTCCCCTGCGATGTTCTCCCATCCATGCATTCCCTCCCAGACACACTGCCCGTGCCCCAGCCGCTCCAAGGAGGCTGCCCCAGATGAGGTCCACGGTGAATGCAGGATTCTCTCCTCTGCGGGAAAGCCGCCCGGAACCGACAGTCGATCTTCTTAGCGGATTGCAGGGGGGGAAGAGTTCACACTCTTGGTAGGATCGGGTCTGAGTGCTCTCGGTGGTTGTGGCTGGTCTCATTGCTGCTTAGATGTAAAAGCAGTTGATCTCCACTGCTGCTGATATTTAAAAGCATCAGTCTGAGTTGCAATCATACGACAGTAAAACCATTAAATTTCAGTGAACAGTTACTATAGCAATCTGTTTACACAGGTCTACCTCTATAGCAGAAACAAAATACATTGAACAACCGGAGAAGGAATCCCAAGCAATTTTGAATTGTAGTGCTATTTCATGAGGGGTAAAGCTACCGAGTCCTTCTATCTCTTCCCCTCCGTGGAAATGTCTGTATTTTTCAAGTGTTCATGGATATCATCACATGTGACCTTATGCTGCTCAACTATGGCACAATGGCATTAGTGCAGTCAAAAGCTTAAAGGCTTCCTACAATCCAGAACTTACAGGGTTAAAACTAACAAAGAAAAATCAGAACCATAGTCCAACCCCTGCAGAGTACCCCAAGGATCACCTCTGTCTCCAAAACTCTTCAACCTATACTTAGCCTCCCTCAGTTCCTGCCTAGACAAACATGGCCTAACCTCCTACAGCTATGCAGATGACATCACCATTCTCCTCCCCTTCAAACATCCAGTGCCTACCATGATAGGCACAATACACAGAACACTCGAAATAGTAGCAACATGAATGACAGAACTTAACTCCAACAAAACAAACTTCATCCTCCTAGAAAACAGCAAAACCCCAACCTTAACAAACCTAGTAATAAACTTGACTTCATACCCCATTCAACCCATGCTAAAACTTCTTGGAGCACTGATTGACAGAGGCTGTACCATGCAACCACAAATAAATAAAATAATAAAAACATCATTTGCAACCATGAGAAACCTAAGACAAATTCAAAAATTATTCAACAGGAAACAATTCCAACTTTTGGTACAATCTCTAATCCTTGGACTAATAAACTACTGCAACATACTGCAACATCCCCTGCCCAGCATCCATGATAAAACAACTACAAACATTACAAAATACAGCCCTAAGACTCATCTATTTGCTGAAAAAAATATGACCACATCACGACTTACACTGGCTCCCAATACAAGCAAGAGTATACTTCAAATTCTACTGCCTACTATTTAAAGCTATAAACGGAGACAGCCCAACCTACTGGAACAACCGACTAACTCAATCCACCTCAACCAGACACAGGAGAACCCACTCACTATTCACACACCCGCCAACCAAAAATGTCAAACGAAGAAAACTATATGACAACCTAATGGCCACCAGAGCAGCAAAACTAGACAGACAATTCACCAATCTGCTGTCTTTGACCAGACTACAAAACCTTCAAAAAAGAAACAAAAACCCTACTCTTCAAAAAATACATAAAACTTATTTAACACGACCAGATCCCAAGCTTCACCTACTATACTATCTACTCCTTATCAAATCTAAAATGTTCAAATTACCCATTATGTATTACCTAATTTCATGACAATTCTTATGTAATCCGCCTTGAACCACAAGGTAATGGCGGAATAGAAATCACTAATGTAACGTAATGTAATGTAACACCACAGCCACATTCTTCTAAGCCACTTGCAAAGGCCTACAAGCGTCCATCACTGATTTTTAACTTTGTATTTTAACAAGATTTTCATGTGTATCTGTTCACCAGCTACTTGAAGGTCAATCTTCAAAAGGCCCCATCATACCTGTCAAGTGGTTAAGAGGCACTCTAGCTGCTGCACACCCTTCACACTTTATTTGAAGTGTCCTGTTATTGTCCTACACCTCTCTGACAGACCACAGGATACAAACAACAGACTGTGGATGTGGATGTTCTGAAAGATGATTTTTATTCGCTCTTCACAGGATACAACTGCAATACCCCCTTCCTTGCCTCTCAGCCCAAGGGCATCCCTTACTGCCAGGTGCAGCAAACATTCAAAGCATCAGATTCTTCTGTAGTCCCTGCCACCCACTGCCCTGATAATCTTGCTATAATTTTAAACTACACAGGTCAATGTTCAATGCAATTTAACCAGCCAGAAATGTCTCCTGGCCAGTTAAATCACCTGTTTGAGGATAGCCACTAATTTTCAGTAGCACTCAATTGGTTAGTGCTGCTGAAAATAACTAGTTAGCACTGACCTGAAAACCAGCTATTTTGGGGGGTATTCCAGGAGGCAGCATTGGCATTTGACTGGTTAAGTGTTGATATTCAGCTCTTGCTAGATTAAGTGCATACATGGGACTACATAAAAGTTAGTCTTATCTTTATGCGGATTAAGTGCCGAATAGTGCACTTAACCAGCTATGCATTAGCTGGCTCTGCAAAACTGGATATTCAGTGCTGAAGCCCAGACATGACCCAGGAATAAGGCCAGTGGTGGTCAACCAAATGCAGAGCGCTGTTGTCTGAATAGCGACCCTACAGGAATATTCCTGTTGCTCTGGCCTAGCCAGCCTTCCATCATCTTTCTAATCATTGTCTGTTCAGTGGCATTTATTGTACATACAAAGGGTAATTCTATAACTGCATATGTGCATACCTAGCATACCTAACAAAAGGGAAAGTTTGCATGTTTGTGCCTAAGCACTGTTTTCAAAGGGATGCGCCTAAGTGCTATAATGAAAGGTCACTTTGGGAAGCCACAAAACTTAGAGACTTGAAGAAAGCACAGATGTTTATTAGCATACATATGCGACTCCTGAGTTCCAAGCTGGCTTCAGAAGTCCCGAAACCAGGAAGTTACAGAGATATTTATACATTCTTCTGGCTATACAACTGAATTCTAGAAAAAACTTTTCACGTGTTACTTTTCTTAACAATCATTGGTGCTAAGCTCACATTAGCAGGTCACTTATCTAAGCCCTGCGGTCTTTCTGTTACATGCCCAAGAGGGCGGAATACAATATCATGTATGCTGAGATAGCCATAAGAAGCTAGAATGCCCAAGCTAACACCCCCAGTGCAGTTAGGCTAGAACATGAGATGAGTTAGGTCTGCAGCTAAACATAATTCAGCATTTTATTAAAGAGAAAACTTAGTTCAACACTTAGGAAAACCAGTCCCAGACTCCTTCAATAATACAAACTTGCAAGAAAGTGGAGCACGGGTAGGATATGGGCATGTCTATCAATGATGCACATAACTTAACAACATACTTTAAGTTATGCATGCCGTTGCTGCATTTAGTTACCCATATTGGTCTATGGCTAGTGTATCTATAGGCACCTGAATGTAAATTATGCTGCTGCTCAGTTATGCTAAATTCTATAATGGAATGTGGCCACCCAGCTGCCGACTTCTAGAATTGCCCCAATACCCGTACTGAATATACAAATAAATTTTAAATGTGTACATCAGGCATTTCTGATTGTTCTGTAGACATCCCACTAAAAACTGACCTCTTTCCTTTCTTGTTCCACAAGAAAATGAAAGCCCCTTGGAAAGATTCAAATGTTTAAATGTCACAAAAGTTAGATGCCATTTCCTTAATTACCCACAAGCCATTTTTCCCTCTCTTCCCCTAAAAACCAAACATACCTACACATCATATTATTTTCCTAGGCCAATTCCTATTTGAAATGTTTTACAGTAGATACAGTAGGTAGCCCTTTCTTGCTAGTCTGCTGAAACTCTTTAGTGCTCTAAAACGTCTTTCACTTCCTCTTCTGTTGCAGGGTGATGATGGCTTGCCAGTGCAGGGTTGCTGGAATAAGGTAAGAAAACAGTATGGAAGCTTGTTAGTGTTATACGTTAAGCATTTGTGGTTATGCATTTTGCAGATTCCTTATCCCCCTAACATAAGATGTGTGAAGCATATGTATGTAGGCCATGAAACAGAAAAAAATATGACAGTGAGAAAAGTAGATATATATAATGTACTCTACATATTAGGCAGATATGTTGACTGATAAGTAAAAGACCAGTTTAGAGAGAGTAGTAGATAAATGTCTTGCCGTTTTTAAATGTAACCCAACATAAAAATAATAAACAAGGACTGCAGAAACATTTTATGATACCCAATTTCCCGATATGTTATAAAAGTTTTCTTATGCTTATGACTATTAAACAAAGGCAGGGCACTGTTTCAAAAACATAGTAACATAGTAAATGACAGCAGATATGATATAAAAGCCACAGTCATTCATTTTTTTTTCCTCTGTGTTGCTTCAAAAGACAAAATCAGATGTCTTGAATCTCCAAGGCCTTCACCCAACTGTTAAATTTATCAGGCCACCCCTTCCATTTCACAAGACAAATTTTGTTCTTACCCCCTCCTTTTACCTTTAGAACCTTTTCGATACGGTATATTCTGTCCTGTAGTGGCTTGACTTTTAGTAATTCTTCAGGATAAAAAGAACCTTGAATAGCTTCGCTATCGTAATCCTGTATCTTGTATGTTGTTCTCTGACCCCTGTTTAAAACATCTTTTATTATAAATATCTCATCCGTCCATGTTTGCTCGTAACCTTTCTCAAATTTTCCTTTAACTTTTGAAAGCCTTACATGGTCTCCTTTCTTTAAGAGATTCTTGGTGGGGCCGCGTTTGTTACAGCCGTAGACTGTTTTCCAAATCTGCAAAGAGTTTGAGGGTGTCACATCTACAGGCCTCGCCTGCATCGTTCTGTGAAAACTATAATTATTGCTGTGCAGTATAGCCTGTAGCACGTCTTGATAAGTAAAGGTATTATGAGCTATGAAATAGTGCCACATTTTGGATTTTAAAGTCCTGTTAAATCTTTCCACTACAGCTGCTTTAACATCATTATGGGTCACAAAATGGCAAGCACCTTTTTGTTTTAATAAATTCTTCAGAGACTTATTTAAAAATTCTGTACCCTTGTCTGTTTGAAGTTTTTCAGGTGTACGCCCTAAATTAAATATTGTTTCAAAGGCTTTGGTAACTTTGTGACCGGTTTTTGTTTTTAACCTCAGAGCCTATGCATATTTTGACAGGATATCTATTATCTTTAAGATATATTTGTAACCCTTGTTATAACGGGCAAAGGCTGACATGTCGACTAAGTCACTTTGCCATTGGCTGTCAACTTCTGACACTATTGTTTTATTTCTTTTAAAATGGATTCTAGCCAGTCTGTGTAAATTGTATGCGTTTTGACCGGTGACCCAGTCCACTACATCTTTTCTCCGGACTGTACTATAGCTCTTTTTAGCCTCTTGAAGTAGAGGGTTAATAGCTGCCGGCCGCGTTTGGATCATAATAAATATGCTTCAATAAAGATTCTTTCATCATGTTCCAGTCAGCTCTGTTAACTTAGCTCTAAACAAAAAAAAAAAAATAGGTTTTAAAACTCTGCCTTTTAACAGAGGCTGTTAGGTGACAGTGGGCTGGGTTTTTTTTTCAGATTGTTAAAGATCTAAGGCATACGTCACTATGACAACACCAGGGGGCAGAGACATGTTCATACAGGTTTAAACATACCTCCCCCTCTCCCCCCTTGGCTTTATCAGGAGCTGCAAGAACCTTATGATAACCAGCTTATCAGCCATCACCATGACAATCTGGGTGTTGCCCATCCCCACAGCCATTAACTAAAGTTTTGTACTGTCTGTTAAAAACCAGGAAAGAAAAAAGCAGCTGTATGTCTTTTTTCTCTTCTGAGTTGGTTGTGCAGTGTTCTTAAAACTTAGGGTCTGTTTTAAAAAACAGGAAAGAATTTGTAAATGTCTTTTGTTTTGCGATCGGCTTGTTCATTGCTCTAACCATGAGCTCTTACAACCTGTCTTTTAACTAAAAAGCTGTTAAAATAAAGACACTCTTTTTTTCTGGCCACATCATTTCCGGGGGCTTCGATTAAATCTGTTTCCTCTAACATCATCAGAAAATGCATTTCCATCTCATCAGAGAATGGCCACCCGGATGGTCTCAGGACTCAAGGATCTCCAGTACGAGGAACGGCTGGATAAGTTGCAGCTGTACTCACTCGAGGAACGCAGAGAGAGGGGTGACATGATCTAGACATTCAAGTATCTCACGGGCCGCATTGAGGTGGAAGAAGATATCTTCTTTTTCAAGGGTCCCGTGGCAACAAGGGGGCATCTGTGGAAAATCAGGGGCGGGAAACTGCACGGGGACACCAGGAAATTATTTTTCACTGAAAGGGTGGTTGATCGCTGGAATAGTCTTCCACTTCAGGTTATTGAGGCCAGCAGCGTGCCTGATTTTAAGGCCAAATGGGATAGACATGGGGGATCTATTCACAGAGAAAGGTAGGGGAGGGTCATTGGGGTGGGCAGAGTAGATGGGCCGTGGCCCTTATCTGCCGTCTATTTCTATGTTTCTATGTTTCTATTTCCAGCACTTCATTTACCCTGTTTCCGCTGACATGGTCAGAAAAGTGCATTTCCAGCGCTTCATTTACCCTGTTTCCGCCTACGTCATCAGAATGTGCACTTCCGGTAGGGCAGGCACTCTCATTTCTGCTGACATCATCAGAAAGCGTATTTCTGGGGTCAAACATGCCCCCATTTCCGGTGACATAATCAGAAAGTGCATTTCCGGTGATGGGGCATGGGAGTGGGGCATGGGCGGAGATACCACCATTCATTCCTATGGGAGGGGTAGGGCATGTTTTTTTTCAGATTGTTAAAGATCTAAGGCATGAGGGGATGTGGTATGGGCAGGGCATGGGTGGGCTAAGGGAAAAGCAGGCGTGGTGTGGGTGGGGCATGGGTGGGGTTTGGGTGAAAGTAGGTGGGGTTTGGGCGGAGAGTTGGCGTGGTGTGGGTGGAGAGTGGGCATGGCTTAACCCGGAAGTGAACGCTGATTAGTCGATCCTTATCTTTGACAGCTGTCAATCATTTTGACATGAGGCGTACCCATTATACTACTTCTGTTTTATGCCATTTTTTGGATGGCTTTGTATTTTGAAAATGAGCCCTGTAGTTTCCTGAACTGAATATTGTACTGTAAGTGAGAATTCTAATTCTCCCTTTTTAGAAGGATAGCAAAAATTATAGGTTGCCTAATTTTCTGCCTTCTCTCCCCCATTATTTCCACATTTATTATCCACACCTTCTTTGCCATTTGTAGCAGCCAAAGGTTGCAACAATAGCAGCAGCTGTTTTTAATTCCCTCCTCTGGGTTTCAAGCCTTTAGCAGAGCACTCAAGTTTTACTGGATACCCAGCCCTTTTATTTATTTATTCAGTTTTCTATATTGTTCTCCCAAGTGAGCTCAGAATGGTTTTACATGAATTTATTCAGGTACTCAAGCATTTTTCCCTTTCTGTGCCGGCAGGCTCACAACTTATCTAATGTATCTGGAGCAATGGGGAAATTAAGTGACTTGCCTGGGGTCACAAGGAGCAGTGTAGGTTTGAACCCCCAACCTCAAGGTGCTGAGGTTGTAGCTTTAGCCACTGCGCCACACTTCTAACTTTATGAACTCCAAAAAGAGGTTCTCTATGGCACCATGCAAGCTCGTAACTGCTCACTTATTAATTTTAATTTTATTTGTTATATTTAAATTTTTATGTGTGCTTGGAAAGCAAAAATTGTGTCTAAGCTTCCCACTAGGAATCGACCAAGGCAACCAATGGGTTCTATCATCGCACACTATGAGTTCTTTGTCTTTGTCTTCTTAAACCATTCAGTATCCAAAATCTTGGTAAACAGTTTCATAATTCACAAGTTAACCCTCTCCTTTACAAAGTCACACTGGCGTTTTTAGTGCCGGCCGCCGCAGTAACAACTCCGATGCTCACATAATTCCTATGAGCATCCAAGCTGTTACTGCAGCGGCCAGCGCTAAAAATGCTAGCGCGGCTTTGTAAAGGAAGGGGTAAATGAGCAACAAATGCACTCATCATAATCCTTTATGGCAGGGATCTCAAAGACCCTCCTTGAGGGCCGCAATCCAGTCGGGTTTTCAGAATTTCCCCAATGAATATGCATGAGATCTATATGCATGCACTACTGTCAATGCATATTCATTGGGGAAATTCTGAAAACCCGACTGGATTGCGGCCCTCAAGGAGGGACTTTGAGGTAAAACAGTCAGCCTCCATTTAACTATTTTATAACTCAATCATACCAAATTTCTAACACACTAGTACCCCACTCACACACTGGAACCCAAAACTGCTTCATATTCATACAAACATATAAGATAAAATACCCCCAGCAGACCCACAAAACCAACATCTATTATAGCTACTAGCAGTCAATTTTGCAACCTTTGAAGAGATCCACAAAGCTCAATGAGCTATATCATACAAAGACTACTAAACCAGGACTGGCTCAAAGACCTCTGGTGCCCTGGGCCATCTTTTGAATCTGCACCTCTCCCCCTTCACCTGCGATCCAGTATACCTCTTCCTCTTCCCCCCTCCAACACTCCAGTAATCCAGTATCTCTTTCTTTCAAGTCCTCTTCTCTCCCACTGATGATAAAGAGTGCTAGAATCCCAGTTTGGGTAAAATAATTGCCCTAACTATTGTTTGAAAACTATTAGTAGAAAGGACAGAACATATTGCATATAGTTGACATAATCGGAAAAAAAAAAAAAAAAAAAACACCTCTTACTCAATTCATTAAATTTGTTCTAAAACATCAAACTACAATTCAGTATAATACCCAAAACCCTAGATGTCTCCTCTTTAAGTATCTCACCAATAGACAATACTGTTTTCTTACCCATAAAACCTTCTGGATTGCCAAAATAAACCAATTTGGTCTTCTGTTTATTCAATCTTAAAAATTAGTTGATGCCCAATCATCAACTAATGTTATTATATTCTGAATAAATCTAAAAGCCTCCCTTAAGCACAGATGATTTGAATTGTGATGTTTATGAGTATTGTGTAGAGATTTTTCTTTTGTTGTGTACAAGCATGATTTGGCCTTTCTGTACTTCCTGTACAGGGTCCCATTTTATGCAATGAGACTTGTGTTAACATAGCACAACTTGTGGTAAAATAACTGGAATTAATAATTAGCCTACATTGATAACTTCCCCCATGTTCTTTGACAGTTAAATTGTTCTTCCTTCTCTTTTTTTTTATAACCATATACTGAAATGTTGAGCATGTTTCTACTGTGTATTACAAAAGTCTACTGTATCTTCCCCTATTTGCCTGCCTCAGATTCTCACTGGTTTGCATTTTTAAACTAACCTGTGCCTGTGTTTTCTTTTGCAGTGATGGTTCTAACCACGGATTGCTCTCTGTGTTTGTACATAGAATATTTATTTTTATACAGTTTTACATTTTCACAAATTATCATGTCAAAAGCTACTTATTTTGTGTACAGAAAATACTGACGTTTTCCTCTTTCATGTTGTGTAACTCCATGTCTATGCTTTGTTACTATGATGTTGCAGAATACAGCTGTAATAATTGCATGATATTTGTGCACAAGTACTGGAGCTTAATAAATTATTGCACTGAGATGCAAAAAGAAGCAGCTCAGCAAAAAGATGCAGACCTAATGATCCATGAGCTTTACATTGGATTTGCCAAGCCAAGTATGAGGGATCTTCAAAAAGTTTTTGCACTCTTAATTTTTTAAATACTGTTTATTGAATATCGCCAAAGAAAATGACATCACTACCTGCAAGGTGAGCCAGCTTGCCTGACTAGTCACATGACATTCTTTGAAACACCCTCTTACCAGTTCTCCTGCCCCAACCATTTCCCGCGAAAATATGAAAGTGCAGAAACTTTTTGAAGATCTCTCATATAATATTTATCTCTACAAAATCATGATATCAATAAGCAAAATAAATTTATCAATAAACAAAATAAAAGATGCCTGGCCCACCACTAGTGGCATATGGTGTCTCAAAATTCCTAGGGCCAACTAGGCAGTGACTTAAGGTGGGAGCTGGGGGGGGGCAGATAAAAGCTGCTGCATTCAAAACAAAACACACAAAATCAATAATCAAATATACAAAACAAAGTTTCATATTTAAAAGTATAATGCATTCTTACATGACTGTGGTGTTGAGATGATCATGATTGTTGAGTTAAATTATCAAAGCCTTGGCTAGGGAGAATGAGTTATAGTTCTGAAACTTATTTGAGAGGCCATAAACACTAAGGGCCAAATTCTATAAATGGCGTCCCAATTGTAGGCGGCCAACTGCTGCCTAACCAGCCAATGGAATGCACGTTTCTAATAACTCTCAAAAAACCTCCCGAGGCAGGCCCCCTACATTGTAGGCACCTCCGGGAGCCTAAGGAGGTGCGTAGGCCCACCTAAGCTCACCTGAGGCTGGGCGTGGGCGTGCCTTGACCCAAAAGTAGCCTTAGGTAGGCCTAGGCGGCCCTATGCGCCTCCCTAGGCCTGCAGTAGACGCATACAATGCAGGCCATCAAAATGCTTGCCTACATTGTAAACCAATGCGGCCGCTGAGCTTATCGCAGCAAGGGATCTCCCTTCCGTGATAAGTTTAGCGGCTGCAGCCGCACATCCCTCCCCAAAGATCACTGGCAGGAAGGATGCCCAGTCCTCCTGCTGGAACACCCCCTCCCCCCGAACATCGCAGGCAGAAGGGATGTCCAGTCCGTAACCCCCCCCCCTCGGTATATCAACAGCAGGAGGGATGCCCAGCCCCTCCTGCCAGAACCCCCACCCCCAAACCTCATGGACATCCGCCCACCGGACCACCCCTTCTACACCCCCAGAACACCCCCTACCTTAAAATGTTGGCTGGCACCTGGGCCAACTGGAATCCTAGGTCCCATTCGCAGTGCATTATGGGATGCACTGGGAGTGGCCTAAGATTCCGATTGGCCAGATCCCTTAGGCCACCCCCCCATGGGGACGGATTGCTGCTAAACTTATCACAACAGGGAGATCTATTTTTCTTTCCTTATATAAAAAGTTACTTTTTATGGTTTAGGGAAGATTTTTTTACCATAATGATTTACTGCAATCTATTAATAAGTGCCCGAGCGACGTCAGAGGAACCAGATTGAGTAGTCAGAGGAACCTAGTAGAGGAACCAGATTGAGTAGTGATGACCTTACAGTACCTTCATATACAGTAGTGCAATATAAATCTTATATATCCCTTTAGTAAAAGTCTGGAAGCACATCAGGAAAAGAAGTTATCAAAATTATAGAGAGACACATATAAAGGCTGGATCACTGATGATGAACTTTCCAGAGACAATCAAAGGGCTTGATTTCAGTAAGGCTTTTCCCCCATTCTATGGCTTTGGGAGGGGGGAGAGGTTAGTAAAGAAGGCGCAGAAAGCAACATAACAGGACACAAGAATTTTGAATAGTTACTCTTCAATGTACCCTGCATATGATATAAGCGGTATATATGAAATACAAGTTTCCAAGTTGCTGACTTGGTACTGTTGACCAATTAACACAATACAAAGGTTTGAAACATACAGGTTCCAAAAGTGGGGTATGGACTAATTACATCTTTAAAAACTGAGAAACCTTTATACCAAAACTAGAAAGTCACATGTTTTCTTCCATCTGCCCTGATACCCTGTTCAAGCCATTCTCAGCCATGGAAGCAGAACTTTGTATCAATTGCACTCCTTGTTCTGATTGTTTAATTTGGTGGTTCTTCTAGGGCAGTGTTTTTCAACCTTTTTCAACCTATGGACCAGCATAAATAAGAATTATTCTGTGGACCAGCATCGGTCCTCGGACTGGTGATTGAAGAACACTGGGCTAAGTCATGGATCAGACCCCGCCCATATCTACCCAATCTCCACTCCAGACCCCGCCCCCATAATAGTACTAATTGTAACACTATTTTTTCCATTCATTTTTCACAGATACACTATATAATCTTTTTAACAACACATAATGGTTAACCACAAAATTAAATTACACAAAGCACACTGACAGCAGATGTAAATTCTCAAAACTGACATAATTCAATCACTAAATTAAAAAATAAAATCATTCCCCCCTACCTTTGTTGTCTCCCTCCATCCATGCTATGCCTTAACTTCTGGCCTGCTCCCGCTTGGCATCCCGTGCCTCATCTGGAAGCCTTCCCTCTGACGTTGCAACGTCAGAGAGAAGGCTTCCGGTTCAGGCGCAAGACGCGCATAGGAGCCACTGCCTGTGGCTTTGTGCACTGAACCAGTGAAGAAGAGGGAGCTGGCTTGAAGATAATGCCGCATCGATCGCACCATGGACCAGCGGTTGAAGAATACTGTTTTGGGCCTGATGCATGTGCTGGCCCTGTGGACCGGCAGGAAATTTCTGTGGACTGGCACCAGTCCACGGACCAGTGGTTGAAGAACACTGCTCTAGGGGGTAATTCTGTACGGAGCCACCTACAGTTTTAGATAGTAACAAGGCACACAAATGGTACAGAAGTAAGACTTTACACCGTACACAACCTTATAGAATATTGACTAATGGAAAACTATGCACCATGCTTTGCTGGTGTATACTTTGTCAGTTTGTGTGTGCGCACAGGGCAGGATTAACCAATAGGCCAAGTAAGCACGTGCCTAGGGCCCGAAATGGTCAGGGGGACCCGATGAAGGAGCGCATCAACAATGTTTTTTCCAAATGGCGATGGGCCCCTTCAGCATCGATCTGCAATGCGGGCCACCCCCCTGATCAGCAACGCGGCCCTCCCCATTGACAGAAAGTAAGACAAGCAACGTGGGTATGAAAGGCAACGGGAACTGTAATTTTGAAAGTGGTGCTGCTTGCCCAAAGCTTCCCTCTGATGTAGCTTCCTGTTTCTGCCTGGGCGCATGGTGGGGTGGGGCGGAGTAGGGGGCCCAGTGTACTTGTGTGCATAGGGGCCCTCGAAGAATTAATCCTGCCCTATGTGCGCACTGATGGAGCTTGAGCGGCATGCATGCACATAGTTGGAAATTCTATAATTGCTATTGCAAATTAGGGAACAATAAAAATTGGCGCTCGATGTTATTCTAGAAAGGGCGCGCTGAGATAAGCGCTTGATAGAATAGCATTGATTGCCAAATTCTGCTCTCAACTTTGAGTGTGAGGACTTAATGCCAGCTATAACCTGACATAAATCCTGGCATGCAAGTTAGTTGTGGATCCCCACTATTTTGTAACCATGCACACATCTTTTGTGAAGGCCCCTGACCCACCCATGCCCCTTCCATGGCTACACCCACTTTTGAACACTCAAAATGGTTTACATACATTTTCCTTATCTGTCCTGATGGTCTCACAATCTGACTAATGTACCTGGAGCAGTAGAGGATTAAGCAACTTACCCAGGGAGCAGGTAGGATTTGAATCCACAATCTCAGGTTGCTGAGTTCTCTAGCTCTAACCATACACCACACTCTCCTACTGGTTTGTTTTCAGGAGAATCATAGGCACATTTTCATCTATACTGCCATCCTTTTCATTCCCAAGGTCCCCTCCAACTCTTTTTTGTATTATGGTCTGTCTTCAACCTTATTCTGTGTTTGGATTGCATGTTTCTTGCAAGATTATAGAGGTGATTTTAGAACTGGCCACATGTACGGATGTGATCCATTTGGGGATAATTTTATAAGGGAATATATTGATATAAAATGGCTCTTATAAAGGAGCAATAAAGAAGACAATTCTCTACATAAAGCAACCACAGAAGAACAGAGGCAGACCTGGCAAATTCTAGCACAAGGGTTTTATTTAATAAAGACCTGATATAGATTTGCATCCGTGCTACCGACTGTTTCCCCGCTGACCTGCTGCTTTCTGCTGTGTGTATACCTTCACTGCTTGGTTGGAGCTAAACAGACTCACTATTTTGGATGCAGCTTGTTCTTGTTTTTGCAGTTCAGACTGTATGAATATTGTATGCATCTATACCTGTTTACAGTGAGTTACTGACTCTTGAGGCAAGCATATCTGTGTCAAAATGCAGATCTGGGTTGGATCTTTTTAAATTACACTTCTCCCTCCGTATTCGCGGTTTCAGCATTCGCAGTTTTGATTATTCACGGTTTTTAACTTGCTGGCTCCTCCCCCCAAATGACATCAGCTTGCATAGTGAAATCGCTGTTTCCAAGCGTTTACAGAGAAAATCGCTGATTCCCAGCACTTTCTTCACCGTGTTTTGCCTCCCCTTCAGGAACAGGCCAGGTCTCCCACCATGTTATTCGCAGTTTCACTATATTCACGATGGTTTTTAATAGAAAACAGCAAATAACATATGAAAAAGTTATTCGCATTTTTTTTTGTATTTGCAATTCTGTTAATCCCCTATCATAGCGAATACGGAGGGAGAAGTGTAAAGCCTTTGCTGGAATTTGCCTGGTTTAACTCTACTCTTTTCTTATAAAAGAGTACCATGTGTACAAGTACATGCAATGGCATGGTCACATGTACTTTTACCGTAAACACTGGCAAGTGCATGGCATGGGCAGAGTTTGCAAGTTGTTTATAAAATATTTACTCACTTGCAAACTTTACGCACAAAGATTTACACCTGCTCTTAAGCAGCTGCAAATGTCTGCCTACATCTAAGGTACAATTTCTGTACTTACCCTAGTGTTTAAAAAGACACATTGGTGCCTGTAGAGCTCATTTTCAGAGGTCCATCTGCCAAAAAATGTCTAAAATTGTGATTTTCAAAAAGGCTGAATTGGGACATTTTGCACTGATCAAGGGGGCATGTTGGAGACCTGTTTTGGTCAAAACTAAGCTGTCTTTCAACGATAATGCTGAAGTGGCAGAAGTGTCCCTTTGGAATAAGTTGTCGGGACATCTAAGATTATGCACTAACTGCTTTAGTTTTAAGAAACTATTGAAAACTAAGCTATTCGTGGACGCTTACTTGTAGAGCCATACCAGCCTATACTGCAAAATGTTTCATGGAATAATTAGTTTCTGTTTTGCTTCTGGTCATTCAAGTCTACAAGTAGACTGATTACTAATTGCCTTTGCTACATATTGATTGTTTGCTGGGAGGGAGTGGTATTTTTTAATTTTAGATAGGAATTGAATGGAATTGTAAATTTCTGTTTTGTGTTCATAATCATTTATGTTTATTTGATGGAAACCGCTTTGTTTATTGGCGGTATATAAATTTTTAAAATAAATAATGGAACAGGAAAACAGTTTTATCTAGACCTGTTTCAGTCGCATCTAATTTACAAAATGTTGTTCTGACTGACCAGCTGACCACTGAGGGGATTAAAGCTTGACCCCTCCACAATCCCCCACTTGATGCTGTCCCCCTCCCACCCCCTTAAGAAGTGAAACTGAAAAGGGAGATGACAGCATTAGGTATTGTGGGCATACCCACCAGAGAGCAAACAGCACCACAGAGTGGTCAATGCCGTAGGCTGTAAACAAGGGGATCCAAGACAAAATCCCACTCTTTTAGTACATTTGTGGTAGAATTGGTGAGCTCGATCTTCCTTGATTCAATCAATGTTAAGAAAAATATCCACATCGACCGTATTAAAAACTTACGGACCTGACACGGGCTGTGTTTCAGCTAACAAAGCCTTTCTCAAGGGTCATTAAATAATACGCAGGTACTGTGGAATTGATTTCCAAATCGCATTAATCCATTCCATGATCAGCAATAAAACTTATTCATAAAGTGAAAAAATATGATCATGTTACACCACTAATGATTAAATCACACTGGCTTCCCATTTCCCACCGTATTAATTTTAAGATACTCTTTTTAGTATTCAAAGTTCTAACCTTCAATGAACCACAATTTATGACAAGAATGATTATTCCTTACAATGCCCCTCGCTCTCTTCGATCATCTTCGATCATCTTCGATCAAGGGGTGGTAGATTCAAGAGCAATGTTAGGAAATTCTACTTTACGGAGAGGGTGGTGGATGCCTGGAATGCGCTCCCGAGAGAGGTGGTGGAGAGTAAAACTGTGACTGAGTTCAAAGAAGCATGGGATGAACACAGAGGATCTAGAATCAGAAAATAATATTAAATATTGAACTAAGGCCAGTACTGGGAAGACTTGCACGGTCTGTATATGGCCGTTTGGGGGAGAATGGGCTGGAGAGGGTTTCAATGGCTGAGAGGGTGTAGATAGGCTGGAGTAGGTTATGACGGAGATTTTGGCAGTTGGAACCCAAGCACAGTACCGGGTAAGCCTTGGATTCTTGCCTAGAAATAGCTATGAAGAAAAAATTTAAATTGAATCAGGTTGGGCAGACTGGATGGACCATTCGGGTCTTTATCTGCCGTCATCTACTGGTCTTTTTATTGCTTTTTGTAAATATACTAGGCACAGGATGTGCGTGCAAATATGTTTTTGGAAAGCCTGGTTACGTCAGCATTGTATGCTAATGCTATAGAATGATGTCGGGGAAAGTATAAATGTATAGTATTTCAGAACGAACCTTTGGGGAGGACAGGTTACCAGGAGAATTTTAGCGGGTCTTCTTTTCTCCCCTTGGATACAAAAGAATGCTGATATATTATTTTTACTTTATATCTCTTAAATAAACTCAAATATTCTGCTCATTGAAGTACTAGGTGTTTTGTGTCCAATTTATTTTAACAATCACCAGGACGGAGAGTCTTAAGAGAGGAATTTTCATCCTGTGGAACTTCTGAACCTGTATCCAGGTAAAAAGCAGCTGCTCTGGATTGAAGCTTTTATTACCCTCAGTACAGGTATAAGATTAGTCTCCTCTAAGGATCATTTGGTGGATTTTATAGTGTAAGAGGAATCTCTTTGGACCCCAGATGCTGGGTGGGAAACCTTCATAAGTCATTTATTCTTTTATCGATGTGAGCTGGGACCAGATTCTCTCTGGCAGGCCGCAACAAACATTTCACTCACACTTTTTTGCACATCAAAAATCTTCAAACCCCTCCAGTAGTTATGTAGGAACTGAACTTCAACTTTATTGTTCTCTTCAACGGGAAAGAGGCATTTCTTAAACATACAGTTGCTAAAAAAATCACAACCTATTCATTGTTTATTCAAAGCTTCTATACCGCTACTAATGACTGGTATACGGAGCGGTTTTCAAGAGCGGTTTACACGAGCTTCTGTAATGGTTTTACAATACAGAGTTAGCGTTTTCAATACAGATACATACATGCCCTAGTCAATCATCCTACATATTTACACATAAAATACTGGTATCGTGTACTATGTTCATACTAAATCCTACTTATTTGCACACATAATATATTTATATTTCTTTAATTTTCTATACCGTTCTCCAGGGAAGCTCAGAATGGTTTACATTAATTTATTCAGGTAACGCATTTTTCCCTGTCTGTTCCCTGGGGCAATGGGGGGGATTAAGTGGGAGATGCACTAAAGTCAGTCAGTAATACCGACTGGATGGCTGGTGGCCGATTCTCTGATCAATTGTGGAACAGCGATTGATGCGCTACCTAGTTTGCATGCAAACCTGACAGAACAATCGCCCATTGAGCGATTGACACATGTGCAGAACCCTAACAGCCCTAAATGACTTGCCCAGGTGCACAAGGAGTAGCTTGGGTTTGAACCTACAATTTCAAGGTGGTGATGCTGTAGTTTTAACCACTGTGCTATACTTTCCCCTGTATAATACCTCATGCTCGATGTTGTGTTCTTTTTTTTTTTTTTTTTTAAATATCATGTTTATTGAGACGAGACAACTGGGCAACAAGAGCCAGCCACAGATCAGCAAAGCAAACAAACAGAGTATCATACAGTAGCAGAGTGTGACAAGATGTGAGAAAACATACGAAATATACAGAGGATACCACAGAACTACTGCATGGTAAATGTGGTAACATCTCACACCCCAGCACCCCCCATCCAATTTAGTATAAATAAACAACAACAACCAGAATCCCCAAACGATGCATACATGCATACTACAAGCAAATGCAACGCACACAAACTTACAAAACACACCCATGCACTACAAGACACAGCCAAACACGCACACAGGCAGAAACACAAACACACAGAAAATTCGCCAGTGAGTTGAAAACACTTCTTACTTGTTCTTTTGAACTGGGTGACTTTGCAGGAGGAGAGGGCTGAGGCTGACATCGGGCAGCGTGGGGGAGGCGTGAGGTAGCTCCGCCCACCCCACAGCACGTCACTAACAGCGCGACTCGGCTCCCCCTTAAAAGGGGGAGGGCCAACGGTGCGCAGCCATTTGGCGCGCGGCGAAGGCGAGCGCCTTTGCGAAGGTGCCTTAAGAAAGAGCCAGGAATCAAGGCCAATGAACTATTAATCTTTCATCTTAAGCAGTTGTAGAAGTAATCTGTCAGAAAAGCACAGACGGTTTGGTTGGGGCAATAGGAAGACTTCAGATTGGCAGGAGGACTAGCACAAACTACTTTACAGAAGGTCACACAAAGCATAGACAGATTGGAGAAGGAACAGGTTATGAGCACCCATGGAAGCCAGAAGATATGCTTTCCAGTCTTCTGCACCGGCTGCAGTATGTATGAGTACCTCCCCTCAGGGACGGAGGCATACTTTTGCAATCGGTGCAGGGAGCTGGAAAGCCTGAAACAGCAAGTCTGGTTGCTGGAGGGAACGGTGAAGGAACTAGAAGAACTTCTCAGCAATAAAGTGGAAAACCGCACGCAAGAGAGGTTGATTTTGGAGTCCAGTACTAGTGAAGTGATTGAAGAATTGGAGAGGTACATCGAAGATGCTCACCAACAGATTGTGGAGACCCCAGGGCTGGAGATCAGCTACCAAACAACCCAAGAGGATGGAACAATGGAAGCAGAAGGAGACACCAATCCAACCAGCAGAGACGATAGACCAATTGAGGATGGGACACAGAAGATAGAAATCTGCGCTTACACCGAGGATACAGACTTAAGACCCCCCGAGGAACCTCCTACTAAAGCAGATTGGGATAATAGTCGGAGATTCCATATTAAGAAATGTGGATAGCCACATTGCGGGAGGAAGAGAGGATAGGCTGGTCACCTGTCTGCCTGGAGCAAGAGTGAAGGATGTGGCTAGCAGGATCACCAGGATCATAGACGGAGCAGGAGGAAAGGATACTGCAGTGCTCATCCACGTGGGTACCAACGATGTTTGCGGGAGGAAGTACAACAGGGAAGAATTGAAGGACCAACTCCGCTCACTTGGAAGGCAGCTGAAGGTCAGGGAGGTGAAGGTGGCTTTCTCAGAAATCCTTCCGGTACCAAGAGCGGACGCAAAGAGACAGGACGAACTGAAAGCTGTGAACGCCTGGATGAGGCATTAGGTGCGAGGATGAAGGCTTCGAATTCGTGCAAAACTGGACGACATTCTGGGGTAAAAGCAGGTTATATAGAAAGGACGGACTACACCTCGCCAAAGAGGGAACGAGAGTCCTGGCGGAGAACATTAAGAAGGCCATTGAGAAGGCTTTAAACTAAAAATCAGGGGAGAGCCGACAGTCGACAACCGGTCGATGGCCCAGACACCAGGATACCATGAGGAGGTAAATTCAGGCACAGATCCAGGGCAAGATCATGATGACACCACGAGAGGCGATGAGAAAGATCAAATGGATACAAAAAAGGATGTGAGGACCACTAAATCCAGGAAATTGGCACGAACAGAACTTAAATGTATGTACACGAATGCCAGAAGTTTAGGAAACAAAATGGGCGAGCTGGAAGAATTAGCAAATAGGAATCAACTGGATATCATAGGAATAACAGAAACATGGTGAAATGAGGAAAATGAATGGGACACAGCATTGCAAGGATATAAACTATACAGAAGAGATAGGATTGGGCAAAAAGGGGGAGGCATTGCTCTGTATGTCCACAAAGAAATAGAGTCTGTTAGAAAAGGTGACACAGAAGAAAATGGTAAACTAGAGTCACTCTGGATAATGATTCCGGGACAAAAAGAAGCAGACATACATATCGGCTTCTATTATCGACCCCCGGGTCAGACTGAGGAAATAGACAATGAAATGATGGAGGAAATTAATCGTAATTGTAAATCAGGAAATGTGTCAATTATGGGAGACTTCAACTATCCAGGGGTAAACTGGAAATTGGGAACATCTAACTGCGGAAAGGAGATAAAATTCCTGGAAATGATAGGAGATTGCTTCCTTGAACAAATGGTAGCAGAACCGACAAGAGGAAACGCAATCCTGGACTTGGTCATAAATGGCATTACTGGAAGGACAGTGGATGTAGAGGTTATGGCTCCGCTAGGGACAAGTGATCACAATATGATCAATTTTACCATTGGCATCGAAATGGGGAAACCAAACAAGACTAAATCCAAACAGTCGATCAAGCATGGTCTCTACTGAAAAACACTATCACAGAAGCACAGAATCTACACATTCCGAAGATATCCAAAGGAAAGAGAAAAAAGAACAAAGGTGAACCAGCTTGGTTATCCAAAGAGGTGAAAGAAGCAGTGAGGGAGAAGAGAAACTCGTTTAAAAAATGGAAAAGGGAAAAAACAACGGAGGCCTGGAACTGTCACAAAATCGACCAGAAAAAGTGTCACAGAGTGGTAAGAAATGCCAAAAAAGTCTAAGAAGAAATGATAGCACAAGAAGCCAAAAACTTCAAGCCCTTTTTTAGATATATAAAAGGGAAAAAACCAGCAAGAGAGGCAGTGGGCCCTCTAGATGACGAAGGAATGAAGGGGTCAATTAAAGAGGACAAACAGGTTGCCGATAGGTTAAATTCATTCTTTGCCTCGGTCTTCACAAATGAGGACATTTCATCAGTGCCAGACATAGGGAGGATATTAACCGGAGGCATAGAGGACAACCTCGCAACAGTGAATGTGACGTTGGACATGGTATACATTCAGATTGACAAACTAAAAAATGACAAATCCCCTGGACCAGATGGAATTCACCCGAGAGTATTAAAGGAACTTAAGCTGGAAATTGGTTAACTATTACAAACCGTAGCTAACATGTCAATCAGAACAGGGCAAATACCAGAAGACTGGAGGACAGCAAATGTCATCCCGATTTTCAAAAAAGGATCAAGAGGTGATCCAGGAAACTTGTGAGCCTCACATCGGTTCCTGGGAAGATAATTGAAACACTTATTAAAGACAGCATTGTGCAACACTTGGAGGATCACAACCTAATAAGGGCTAGTCAACACGGCTTCAGGAAAGGGAAGTCTTGTTTGACAAATTTACTACAATTCTTTGAGAAAGTGAACAAACATATGGATACTGGTGATCCAGTAGACATAGTTTACTTGGATTTCCAGAAAGCGTTTGACAAGGTCCCACATGCAAGGCTTATGAAGAAATTACTAAGCCATGGAATAGGAGGAGAAGTGCATAGATGGATCGGTAAATGGCTAGAGAACAGAATGCAGAGGGTTAGCATAAAAGGGAAATTCTTGGACTGGGTGAAAGTGACTAGTGGAGTGCCCCAGGGCTCGGTTCTTGGGCCTATTTTGTTTAATATTTTTATAAACGATTTTGAGGAGGAAACAACATGCAATATAATAAAGTTCGCCAATGATACAAAATTATGTCGGGCGATTGGCTCTCAAAGGGACTGTGAGGAGCTTCAGAAGGATCTGAGACAGCTGGAATCATGGGCAACAAAGTGGCAGATGAATTTTAACATAAATAAATGCAAGGTGATGCATCTAGGAAAGAAGAATAAAGAACACGAGTATAGAATGTTTGGGGTAACATTAGCAAAATGTGAACATGAAAGGGATTTGGGGGTACTGATTGACAGAACCATGAAGCCATCGGCGCAATGTGCGGTGGCGGCGAAGAAAGCAAACAGGATGTTGGGCATGATTAAGAACGGGATCACGAGTAGATCGGAAGAAGTCATAATGCCACTTTATAGAGCAATGGTCAGACCACACTTAGAATACTGTGTCCAACACTGGTCTCCTTACCTCAAGAAGGACATAACTCTGTTGGAGAAGGTGCAAAGGCGAGCCACGAAACTAGTCAAAGGAATGAAAAATTTGAGCTACGAAAAACGCCTCAGGAAACTGGGACTGTTTACACTCGAGAAGAGAAGACTGAGAGGCGATTTGATAGAGACTTTTAAAATATTAAAAGGATTTGATAAAATAGACCAAGAAGCAGCATTACTAACATTTTCAGATGTGACACGGACAAGAGGTCACAGCCTGAAACTGGCTGGCAGCAGGTTCAGGATAAATGCCAGGAAGTTCTGTTTCTCACAATGAGTGGTGGGTGCTTGGAATTCTCTTCCTGAGGATGTTGTGGCGGAGAATACTCTACGGGGTTTCAAGCACAAGTTGGATATACACCTTCTTGCAAATCATATTGAGGGATACGGTAATTTCAGGTTTTCATAATAGAGAACCTAAATGGGCTGCCGCGTGAGCGGATCGCCGGACTTGATGGACCTCGGTCTGATCCGGTGAAGGCATTTCTTATGTTCTTATCTTCTTTAAATTTATTAACGGTTCCCTCTTTGAAAATCATTGGCACAAGAAGAAGTGATATGTTTTCTGTTATGGCTCCTAAATTGTGGAATTCATTGCCACATTATATCAGAAATGAAAAAGATCTTACCTCTTTTAAAAAATTTTTGAAAACTTTTTTGTTTCAAGACGCTTTTCATATTTAATATGTCTAATTTTGGACCCTTCATATTTTGTAACAGATATTAACTCCCTTCCCTCCCTCTCGTTTTTTCCTTTTTATGTAATTCTCAATATAAAATGAATCTGTAACTTTTCCCCCCTTTCCCTCTTAATCATGTCTGTCTTTAATCTGACTGCAAACATGTTAGTCGGTTTATTTAATTTGTATGTTGTCTTTTATACCCAATTATCTGTGAGACCACTAACTAGTGGCTTTTTTAATTGTTCATCGCTTAGAAAGTTTGTATAAGCGATTCATCAAAAGGTAATAAAACTTGAAACTTGAAACTGTGGGTAGAACGAAGCCGGGTTGGCTGCTAGTACACAGAAACTCCTAGAGGAGTTTCCTAAAGGAGCTTCGTTCTACACACGGCATTTGTGATTAGGAAACCAGTTCCACAGCACCTGCGTATTATTTAACGACCGGACCCTTGAGAAAGGCTTTGTTAGCCGAAACACGGCCCGTGTCGGGTCTGTTAGTTTTTAATACGGTTGATATGGATATTTTTCATAACATTGATTGAAGAAATAAAGGAAGGTCAAGAACATTGTGTTTCATCCACAGTTTGTGTCGTTGTTGCATCGCTCCTTTTTCTGTGGAACATTGGGTCTTCCAATTTTTGCTTTTCAGAATTGGTGAGCTCTCCAAATAAAATAAAATACCTACTGTACCTACATATAGGAGATACCTGCAGGCTTGAAAGCTATTGCAGTGGTGTATGTTTGATTCTGTTCCTGGAGGGCTCATAATACAAAATCTAATCTAATCTAGAGAATGACACGGGGACAAATTTTTCCCCATCCCAACAGGAACTCAACTTTCCAATTCCATCCCCGCAAGTTATGTCCCTGTCTCCATTTCTGTAAGCTCTGCCTTAACTGTACAAGCCTCGAACACTTATGATTTTAAAGTGAGTTCCCGCAGGGACGCAGAAAAATTTGTCCCCATGTCATTCTCTAATTATCTAATCAGAATTTCTGAATCGCACTTATATAGGGTTGCAAGATTTCCTCTTAAAAAAAAAAAAGGACGTCTGGCCTCGCCCTATTCTATCCCCAGTCCTGCTCTGTTCTGCCTCTGGCTCCACCCCATTCCTCTCCTGCCCCACCCGCATATGAACCTCCCCAAGGTCGAAGGCTGCATTTGGAAGCCTTCACACATGCGTGGACGGCAACAAAATGACATCACATGCATGCGCATGTGACAGCTGCGCATGCACAAAGGCTTTCAGACGTGACCTCCGGACAAACTGCCAGGTTTTGGAAATCCCTCCAGGCGCCCGGACAGTCCTCAAAAAAGAGGACATGTTCAGGTTTTCCTGGCCGTCTGGTAACCCTACATTTATCCAGTACAGGTTCAAGGTGATTTACAAAACAATAAGCCAATAAAGGGGCATGGGGAAGTTATATTACATTACAGAAGAAGGTTACTTTGTTGCAAGATACTGTCCAGAGCAGGGATCTCACAGTCCCTCCTTGAGGGCCGCAATCCATATGCATTGAAAGCAATGCATGCACATAGATCTCATGCGTATTCATTGGGGAAATCCTGAAAACCCGACTGGATTGCGGCCCTCAAGGAGGGACTGTGATATCCCTGGTCCAGAGGGTGCAGGACAGATGTGCTGTTTTGGGGCTAGACAGGCCAAGGGATGAGGAGATACAATATCATTGAGAAGACCGAGTACAGTTGCAGGGAGAATTCCGTTACAGGTTTACCATTATACTAAGGAACAAGTAAAAGAGCAAAATGGCAAGTGCCAAGCTCGGAGAGAAGGCAGAGTTACTGTGCAGTGAGGAATTTCTCAAACATGAATGTTTTCAGTCTTTTTCTAAAGTGAGGTAGTTCTGTTCTTATGTGTGTTGGAAGTGCGTTCCAGGTTCTGGTGGCAGCGTATGTGAAAAAGAGTTATGGTGGGAATTGTATCTGGCTGCCACTGCACTGAAAACTACTGTAGGCTTCCCCTCTTGATTTGCAGGGACATCTGCGTGGCTATTTCTCTAAAATGATGCCAACCAGATTGTGCCTGGATTATTAGCGTTTATAAGTTAGACATGGAAAATGGCTCTTTTTTTAGGTATCTTCTGTGCAAAAACATCCATCTTTGAGGCATTTTTGAAATGGAAACCCAGACATTTTTTCTTTTTGGCAATGGCTCTAAGATGGATTTTTTTTTTTTTAACAAAATGAGTAAAATGTCCCAATTCTGACTTGGATTTTTTTTTCTCAAAATTCCCTTCCGCTTGTCTTTATAAAATAACACTTAAGTAGATGCCTACTTGGCCTTTTAACACAGGTTCCCTGTTATAAAATTATCCTCCACATGTGAAAGGGAAAATGTATACACTTTCCTTTCTAAAATCATCACTTATACATACAACCAGTGGCAGCAAGCACATATGTATATTTAAACATGAGCTTGAGCAGGTGTAAATTTACATGTAAATATCTGCAGTGTTATATGTGGTTTGCATTTTGTAAAGTCTATGTTCAGATTCCAAGCCCTACAGAAAGCCTGTTTTATACACATATAAAAGGTCACATGGATTTGCTCTGTAGATATTTTTGTATGTGTATCTGACAGTGAGTTTTGCATTGCCAGCTTTCTATGTGTAGAACTGGGTTTTACATATTATATAATTAATAAAGAAAACAAACTAAAAGCTGATAAAGATAAATGTTGTTTGTTTCACATGGTATCTGAATATTAGCCCTTTCAAAACAAAAATTTATTAAAACACAACTCTCACGCCCCGAGTTGTTTCTGAATTAATAAGTTTGATTATGGGAAAAAACTGTGCTGTAGCCTTTTAGGTCTGTAATAGTATGTTTCTTGTTTATTAAAATTTGATATACAGTGCTCCCCCGCGAATTCGTGGTTGGCAGTTCGCGGTCGCGGTCATTGATGGTATTTTCCGACCGCGAACCACCGACCAGGAGAGGACAGCTGGTGAGGCAGGAGAGAGCAGCCAGAGCGCCGGTGAGTGAAGGAAATCACTCGCTGTATGCTCCGACCGCCTCTTCCTGTACTAAAGTCGGGCCTCACCAATCAGGAGCTGTTTTGACACGCAGCTCCTGATTGGTAAAGCCCGACTTTAGTGCAGATAAAGGCGGTCGGAGCATCCAGTGAGTGATTTCCTTCACTTGCCGACGCTCCGGCTGCTCTCTCCTGCCTCTCCCGCAGCCCTCTCCAGTCTCCTCCATGAAAAACCGTATTCGCGGTTTTTCAAGATTCGTGGGAGTACTGTACCACCTTATCAGAAATCAAAGCAGTTTTACAAAGTTAATATTTTAAAAAGAGGGCAACAAAACAACACCAAAAGCAATAGACACAATACCAACAGACAGACAGTGACAAACTGGAACGAAAGGAGACAGGGAGAAGATACAATATTTGGACAGAAAAGCATAAAGAACAGAAGAACACAAAAGGAAGAATAGTGCTGTAGCAGAGTCCAGTCCAGGTTTTCCTGGAACCCTGTGCACATTCACCCAAACAGCATAAACAAGCAGCAATAGTGTAAAAAAAAAAAAAAATTCTTTATTGATTTAAATAAACTCCCTTAATCCTGTTACCACACAGGAACAGACAATTCTGAGCTGAGCCTGAAGCTGTTACTGCCACGCCCCAAACACACACTGCAAAAAGTCTTCCTCAAAACATAACATAACTTTATTCTTCTACACCGCCACAATCAGATGATTTCTAGGCGGTTTACACTGAAGAAAGCTGGACAATCAGCGAATTACAAAACACAAATAGTAAAAATACAACATATTTCAGGTAATGAGGTCTGAAGTTAGCACAAGAAAGTTGGCTTACCTCAGCCAAGCAGAATGCAAGGAGTATGTTACAGTAGGATCATTTCTCTGGGAATTCTCTTGCTGTGGGATCTCCCTCCCTGGAAACTCTCCTGCATGATTCCAGTTTGGGCAGAAGCACTCCTCCCTGCCTGAGCCCCACCCCTTTGATTCAGCTGGGTTATCTCACTTCTCTAATGGATCTCAGTAGTGCTGCCCAATTCACCAATTCACTTCTGTGAATCGATTCACTTAAAAAAAAATAAAAAATCTGACTCACCAATTTAGTGAGTCCTGAGTCTCCTGACACATTCGGGTCTCCTAAAGCAGTGGTGACGGAGGCCAGCAGGCAGAGACAGGCGATGAACAGACTGCTCCTGGCCTGCCCAGACAGGGCCTTCCCTCTGTTGTCACTGATGATGTGACAGAGTAGGGTTACCAGATTTTATGTCAGTAAAATCCAGACCCCTAAACCGCCCCTAGGCCCACCCAGTTCCACCCATCCCTGCCCTGTTACACCTCAGCACCCCCTCCCCCCCACTGCCTGTTCATCAGGCAGAAAGGCATCCACGCATGCGCAGATGCGACACAATGATATCATATGCACGTGACATCACCGCATGCGCAGCTGCCCCCTCCCAATGCAATTTCTTTTCAAAACCCAGACAAAGTGCTGGGTTTTGAAAAACTGTCCGGACCCCTGGACATGTCCTCAAAAGGAGGACATGTCCAGGGAAATCTGGTAACCCTATGGCAGAGGAAAGCCCTGGCAGGCAGGCTGTGAGATGCCTGTTCACTGCACTGCCTCTGCCCACCAGCCTCCACCACCACTGCTGCTGCCTTAAGAGGCCCAAAAATTGAGGTGGGCGGGTGTCAATCGGGAAGTTCTGCATTGGGAGATAGGAAGGATGGAAAGGTGCTGCACATGGTGGAAGAGAGGAGAAAGGAATAATTGTTGGATATGGGATGAAGATGTAGGGAGAGATGCAACAAAGAGGTAGAAAGGGGTGAGGGAGAAATCCTGCATATGGTGGAAGGAGACACACATGGAGAAGAAAGAGGGAGAAATGTTGGCCATAGGGTGGAGGGCAGGGAGAAATGGTGCATGAGGAGAAAGAAATGTTGCACATAATGGAGGGGAGGAAGTGAGAGATGCTGCATGGAGGAGAATAGAGAGGCTTGGCCCAGGGCACAAGGCAGGGAGAGAGAAAGAGAAGGTAGATAGTGGGAAAGAAACAGAAATGTGGAACAGCAGTTACAGAGATGGAAGATGAATGGTGAACATGGAGAAAGAAGAAAACGTCAAATAGGTAGGCGACCCTGGTGAGCAAGTTAACAGAAAACAAACAGAATCCAGAGCCTGGGACCAACATGAATTGAATAATAAAATGACCAGACAACAAAAGGTAGAAAAAATAATTTTATTTTCTGTTTTGTGATTACAATATGTCAGATTTGAAATGTGTATCCTGCCATAGCTGGTATTAGACAGCGAGCTTGAGCTAGAACTTAACAGAGAGGAAAAGTCTTTTTTGTTTTGTTGACACCACAGCACCGGCATGGGGTGG
Organism: Geotrypetes seraphini; assembly: GCF_902459505.1. Taxonomy (NCBI): domain Eukaryota; kingdom Metazoa; phylum Chordata; class Amphibia; order Gymnophiona; family Dermophiidae; genus Geotrypetes; species Geotrypetes seraphini. The sequence goes on from NC_047087.1 coordinate 185,043,966, forward strand.
GTGAGGAGGTTACAAAAATAAATCCACCAGGCCATTTGAAAAAAACACTCAAATCAAATTGAAAAATCAATTCAATAGGCCAAATCAAATCAAAAATATTTTCCCTGAATTGGGCAGCACTAGATCACAGCAGTGAGTTGCAAAGCACAGAGAATTCTGGGACAAGTAGTTTTCCCTGATTTGTCTGCTACCCTCTTCTGCCCTATAGCATAACTGCAGTCTTAGTGAGGGAAAACCCCTGAATCTCTCACAAGTATCAGCATCTTATGTCAGGAACTAAAACAGATATTTGCATTTTATTCAAATATAAATGTATTATCCCCTCTTTTATCAAGCTACGCTAGCGGTTTATAGCGCGGGCCAGTGAGGTAAGTGCTCCAACGCTCTTAGAAATTCTATGAGCATCGGAGCATTTACCACATTGGCCCACACTAAAAACCTCTAGCACAGCTTGATAAAAAGAGTTGTTAATTTGCTGTAGAAATAATAGACATGATCATGATTGCCTGCTAGACAGAGTGCAAAAAGTAAGATTAATGAAGGAAACAAGAGGGCTCCAGAAAAGCCTACAGTAAAAAGCATTAAAGCTTAGTGAATTTTGGATTTGTGAGTTTTGGCTATATAAATAGACTATACTGCATGGCCAAAGATAGGTGGTTAGATCAGATACTTTAGCAAAGTACAGTAATTTTACAAAAGGAAAGTAAAAGCAGTTTACTCCTGTAGTCAACTTGAAAAGTTCTTAGAAACAGCTGGTGTTTTGACATTATTAAATGAAAATTATGAGCTTTGTGTGTGGTGGAACCTTTCAAAAGAGGCTGCACCAGCTAAAAATACATGATCTCTATTCATTACTTCCAAATTACTATTTTATCATTTTTAAGCCTCATACCCCAGTTCCCTTGCAGCCCCATAAACAATCCTATTAACTAAAGAACCTAACACCATAGGAACTTTCAATAAAATCCCTTGTGACATCAGCTTTGCCTTTCTTTTGTTTTGCTTCTCGCTGTACTGGGCAAAGGAAGCCTCCTCTTTTTCTGTCGAGTGGACTATAATAATAATAATAACAGTTTATATACCGCAGAATCACAAGTGATAGACTACATTAATTGATCCGATCCCATTCTTTGTGGAGTAATTTATGATTCTATCCTGAACAGGATTATCTCTAGGCATTTAGAAAATGCACATTGGACATTTTGTTGATTTCTTGTGAAGATGAAGTGACTAACAAATGTAATAAATAAGCAACTTTTGGTAGAATACTTGCATTATAATTTTTAATTGACAGCATTAAATATTATATTCATGCACTTTTAAAATATTGAAAAGTATGCAGGTGTAACTTTATTTTAAAATTTAAATTATTGATTTGTTGATGTTTTATTATTTGAAAGAATTAAGAGTAAGTCAAACCAAAAAGAAGAAACAAAAATACCACATGTTGAAGTGTCAGTCAATATCAGCAACAAATTCACCCCTCTAATAACTTATATTAAATATTCATATGATCCTCAGCAGGCTCTTCACTCATGCCTCTCCCAATTTCTAAGATAAGTGATTATAACTATATATATACATAATATTAAAAGGATACAAAAATTTTTTAAAAAAATACAAGTACCTTATTTTTCGCTCCATACCATTGTAAAACCCGCCCACTGCCGCACCACTTTTCTAAACCCACCCGCCCGCGGCCGCCGCACCTCCTTTTTAAAGCCACCCACCTGCCTTCTGCCACCGCACCACCTTTTGTTTTAACCCCCCCCAGTCCATCCATCCGTCTGCCATCGCCGTTCCCCCTTTTTTACCTGGTGGTGCAGTGTCCAGCCAGCTCATTTCCTGGCCAGCAGTGCAGCAGTCAGGAGCAAGCTTTACATTCTCCTGCTCGGCCCCATGCTGCTTTCCGAATGGCTGCCGTAGGTTCTCGCGGAACTCGCGAGAACTTACGGCAGCTATTCTGAAAGCAGTGCAGGGCCGAGCGGGAGAGCGTAAAGCTTGCGCCTGATGGCCATGCTGCTTTGTTTTGCCACTGGCTGGGAAAAGAGGAGCCTGGAAGAGTGAAGGCTGCTGCGGCAAGCAGGGAGGGAGCAAGTCCAGCTGGAGCGGATGGCAGAATTTAAAAAGGTACGGGGGGGCTTACCTGGAGCTGGCTGGCCTGGGCTGGCTGGCTGACTTGGGGCTGGCTGGCTGGATGGCTTGGGGATGTCTGGCTGGCCTGGGGCTGGCTGGCTGGTTTGGGGCTGGCTGGTCTGGAGCTGGCTGGCTGGCTGGCTGGCCTGGGGCTGGCTGGTTGGCCTGCAGATGGCTGGCTGGCTGGCCTGGAGATGGCTGGCTGGTTTGGGGCTGGCGGACTGGCTGGGGGCTGGGGACAGGCTGGCTTGGGGCTGCCTACCTTTAGACGTGCCCACCACTAGTTGTGCCCTGTACCCTGTCCCAGCCTACCACTAGACCACCAGATGGGGGACAGGGTATAGGGCACACCATTTAGTTCCAAATTTTTTTTTCTTGCTTTTTCCTCCTCTAGAGGTGGGTGCGTCTCATGGTCAGGTGAGTCTTATGGAGCAAAAATTACGGTAAATGATCCGGTGAAGATGATGGCTTATGCATATTATAATGCATAAGAACATAAGAATAGCCTTACTAGGTCAGACCAATGATCCATCAAGCTCAGTAGCCCGTTCTCACAGTGGCCAATCTAGGTCACTAGTACCTGGCCAAAACCTATGGAGTAGCAATATTACATGCTGCCAATCCAGGGAAAGCAGTGGCTTCCCCCATATCTTTCTCAATAACAGACTATGGACTTTTCCTCCAGGAACTTGTCCAAACCTTTCTTAAAACCAGCTATGCATGAGTGGAAAGCCTGCTGAAGATCATATGAATATTTAATATAAGTTATTAGAGGGGTGAATTTGTTGCTGATATTGATTTTGAACCCCATGACAAGAATAGCTTGTGAAAATTGGAGTGTCAGTCAAGCCAACTTTGTGAAAAACAAGTTCTTTATAACGGAATGTTGTAGCTTGCCTTGAATAGGAACAATTTCACTTGAGCACAATTATCTGCCTCCTCAAGGGTCAGACTCCATGGCTTATAGCCTGAACAAGAAACCAAGCAGGATGCACAAAGCTGAGTGGCCAACAAGCACAGAAGAAGGAAGAAGAGCCTCCAATCTCTCAGAAAACTTGTTGAAGACGTTGCTGATCGTCTTCTCTGGGGGTACTCAAGCTCTACTATACTAGAGTTGTATCTTTGCTGGACATGACATGCTAAAAATATTACAGGATTCCGGTTGTTTTATACAGATATATACAGTATTTTCTTGTTGTTGATGTTGTTAGAATGGTTGTTGTGGTCCCCTTCCTATTGGAGGCCACCAGCAGAACAAGAGAAATGAAAGTGATAGGCTATTTCAATATGGCTTCCAATTCTGCTGTCGTGTGAAAATTTATATAAGTAGGTTAGTCCTACTTTCCAGCAGCTTATAAGCGCAAGCTGGATGATATTTTATGGTCTTCCTCTCCAGTTCTACAGAACACTTTCACTATGGGAAGCCTATTTTTACTTTCTTGTGCAATTACCTTCCTTTAAAAAGGGGTTTATTTGTTTTAGAGAGCAGCTGTTGGATAAGGGTTTAAAACAATTTTTCCTTTCCTGATTAACAGAAGACAAACTTCTGTGAAGTGCCTTTGATGATTCCATCTATAGCCTTTCACCACTTATGTTCTCCCATGCATGCCCTTAATTTGAGATATCCTTGAAAAGGGCAAACCTGAACCACGTTTATCTTGTGAACTCGGTTGGTCAATAAATACAAATGTCTAAAATGTTGGTGATCAGAGGGCAGCGCCACAAAGCAATGGTGTTTTCCCTCATATTCTGGCAGAGTATAGGGCAATGCTATATTCACCACTGATCCATTATCAAAAATCTATGCTGTCACACATTTTCAACAGCCATGGTAAAACTGTTGGGTGCATTTTCAGCAGTGGCTTCCAAGGGCTAACGCAGAGTCTTATTTCAAACATTGTGTCTTATTTCAAACATATCTGGAGATACATGGAGGGCCATATTCAATAGGGTGTCTAAGACCGACTTTGGATGTTTCCCGCAAAACATCCTGAGTCAGAAGCAGAGAAACAGCCATTTTCAAAACCAGCAACACCACAAGACATCCCCATTTTGGGGAGGGGGAAATTGTCTACTTAGACGTCTTGCTCATCATGACATCCAACCCTTAGGACGTCCAACTTTATTTGCCATTTTTGACCACAAAACTATCCAGGTTCAAAACATCCTAATGCAGACTATTTGGATGTGGGAAGGGCTAGCATTGTAATGGACTAACTACATAGACATGCCAGTAGAGCAGTGGGGCACCATAGAAGGCACTTCTGTAAGCTTCACATAAAGGTTGCTAGAAGTATATCTCACCATAACCCTCTTCTAATGTATGGTGAGTCCTCCAAATCTACTCCCAAACCTACTATAACCACCTCTCTACCACCCCAATAGCCCTTATGGCTGCAGGTGGCCCCTATATGATAGTATAGTAGGATTTTGGTGGGCTCACACATTCTACCATAATTATAGTGATTAGAGTGGCTTATGGACCTGGGTCCTCCTCTCTATGGTTCACTAATCCACTCACCAGACTACTTAGACCACCTGTGTGATGCTCTACTAGGCTTTCCCTTACGAAATGCTGCTGTTCTAGAGACAAGTATGTACTGTTCCATTCAGATGTTGGGGGTAGGAGGGGGTCAGTGACCACTGGTTGAGTGTGGAGGATCATAACTTAATCCCTCCAGTGGTGATCTAGGTAGTTTGGGCACCTTTTTGGCACTTAGAGGCTTTTAAAACAGGTCTAGCTCATAGCATCTAAGTTCCATCTGAGACGTTTTAAAAAAGGTTTGAGTATTACTACAAGATGTCCAAGTCTAAGCCCTCCCATAACACATCTCCAACACCCTCCCCCCCCCCCCAGTTCTGGACACAGCGGGTAGAACTACTTGCAAGTCATCCAGAAAGACGGTTTTGAAAATCAGCACTTGGACGTTCTGACAATTGGGATGTCCAAGTGCCAATTTATGCTGTTTTTTTTAATATCTTAGCTTTTCTGAAAATGACACATATATATTTTAATCGCCACTACATTTAACTTCAGAAAATAAGGGGGAAATCAGTCCAAGGAATGGAAATAAGTTGCTGAAATGTAGGGATATTCCCAAGATTGCTTGCAAGTAAAGGAAACCCCATTTCATTATTCATTTTGGTAAACAATATTAAACTTCCCTCCAAACAACAGGAGTAGAGGAACTGGTATATGCTGGCATTAACCAAGCCAACATTCATTCTGAAATAATTGGCCAGGAACAATTGCCTCCAGTTAACTTGTGTCTCAAAGGCTAACCAGGCATTTAATCAGTTATTGTCACTGGAAATACCTGGTTAGCACAAAAAAATAAACTGGCAATGAGTTAGTAGTAAAATAACATATCTTAACAGTAGCCCACTTTAATAACCTCCCCACTAAATTAATAAGAAAATACGTCTTGAAGATTATATCTACTCAAGGATATACATTGGACCACACTGGATTTATTATTATTATTAACAAGCTAGTTTTTACCATGTTCAAATAAAAAACAGCCTTACAGTAGCTCCAACTACAGAAGTATCTAAAGGAAATCAAGTTGACATATTCAATTGAGTCATACTTGACTGGGTATCATGGTGGAGAGTAGACAAGATTCATGGACTCCACCTGAGTTAGAGAAGTGTGGAGATGATAATGATATTGTATTAATTTGCACCATCTTTAAGTGAGAAACAAGACCTAATGTAAGATATCACTAGGAAATACCAGTGTTTAATCTCACTAGCCACACTTCTTTTTTAAGAGTATAGGATAGGAAGCAGACTGTCCTTAGGACAGTTTGAGAATGAGCCTACGTGCAGTGATCTTAATCAATTCCTTGTACAATCTTTAAATAGGAATTATGGCCTTGAATCTGGTTTCTTTTGAGCGTCAAGTGACCCTCAGCTCTTCATGGACAAGCAGATAGTCTTGATTTAAGATCCTACCACACTACGCATGCTCTGTCTATATAATACACTTACGATACCACCAGAGTGGCATCTGTCTGTTAGCACATGGGAGTGAATGCCATGGCTGAAACTGTTTGGTAGCCCTGCCTAAGATATCCATGTGAGATGGACACCTGTGGTTAGCTAGTCTTTACATGTTGCCCACTGCTGAATATGTGTATCCTGGAAGCCTAATCCTTTATTTTGGGATACCTTTCCATGAGTTGTTGATTATTGCATGACTTTATTATATTCAATGAGAACTTGCTGAAAATGTTATTGATAAAATATATTTAAAAAGCATAAATTCACCAACAAAAGGGAGACCTCTGAGTTGGGTTGGTGAAGGGTTTATTGTAATTGTTTATTTTTACTTTTGGGGCAAAGGTGTTTTGGGGGGGTTTATTAGTATTATTGTTATTATTGCAAAAACAAATGAACAAAACTGCAGGCAGCGGTATGCCTTTTTTTTAAAGAAAAAAGTATATATATATATATATATATATAGTTTGTTGATTTTGAAGTAAATATCATTTTTTTCTTTTGCATTTATTAATGATTAACATTTAGAACAATACGTTTTTTCTAAACATTTGTTGTATTTTTCATTTTGAAGTATTATTTGAGTTTATGGGAATGCAAAAAGAGTTCTGGTGAATCATTCAGGACATACTTTTGGCCTACCTTTCTCCTCAGTTCTACACAACAAACTGATGCTTCTAATGTGCCATGCTATGCATGCATTCAATGAAAATTATACACAGATCAGCCCGAAGGACCAAACTAAGGTAACTTTTGTTATCTACAAATGGTCTCTCTATAACATTATGGGGCTCTTTTACTAAATGGCATTAGAATCTGGGTGTAGCGTGTCTTAATACAGGACTTTTCCGCATACTATTCAACATGGCACAATTTAAGACATTTTTGAATCTTTTTTTCAGGTTGTGCACTAATGTTCACATTAGTGCATGTTATCTGTAAAAGGCTAACGCGGGAGCCCTTACTACCTCCTATTTAGGAGGCATTAACTGTGGAATTCTATAAAAGATGTCTCCCCTAATTTTATACTTTCACTTTCATTTTCCTGCTGAAGCAACGCATTACTAAGAGATTGTTCTCTGTGCTCGGGCTTTAGGACTGATTCTGATCCCTGAAGTTTGGTAATCATATTTTGCTTATTGGCCGACCCTTGATGCAGGCATTGCACTCCGAAACATGGCTCATGTTGGGTCAATAGACAAGTCCCTGTTCATTGAGGCCCTTTGTGCTTTTTGTGCTATACCTTAGTTGTTTAATAGGCACATATTTGCACGTAATTGAATTGTAGGAGTCTACCTTGGTAGGCACCTACAATTTTAAGGTATGCGCCTAGTCCGAGGCACCTACATCAAAATGATAGGTGCCTGAATGTAGGTGTGGTTAAGGGCAGATTGTGGATGTGTTTATTAATGTAGGCACCTACATTGGGTTTAGGAGGTGCTTAACTTAGGTGCACTCATTTAGGCCAAGGAAACCCTGGCATATATAGGGTGAACCTAAGGTAAGGATGCCCACCAGAGCCTAAGTCCACTTTAGGCATCTCTAGGCACAATTCTATAAGTTTCAAGTTTTCAAGCTTATTAGGTTTTTATATACTGCCTATCAAGGTTATTTAAGCAGTTTTACTCAAGCATTTTTCCCTATCTGTCCTGGTGGGCTCACAATCTATCTAACGTACCTGGGGCTATGGAGGATTGAGTGACTTGCCCAGGGTCACAATGAGCAGTGTGGGGTTTGAACCCCCTTCAACCACTGTGCCATACACTCCTCCTATAAAACGCACCTATCTTATGATTGACCCATGCTATGTGCCTATATCGTAGGTGCCTACATTATAGGCATGCTTTATAGAATCCAACCCTAAATGCTACTGCGTTAACTCAGTATTCACCAGTTAGTGAATGCTAATGCAAATGAGCTAGTTGGTTAATGCCCACACCCATTCTCCACTCCCCTCCAAACATATTTTTTTCAAAATAGCTAATGCTTTAATGCATTTTACAGTAGCCTGTTTTTCACGTGCTTAAGCACACATTAGAGCTTATTACCCTTTAGTACAAGGGCCCCTATATTTAACAAAATAAAATGATACTTTATAGCAACCAGGAAAAAATATATGTCTAAACAGAAGAGCTGTTTTATAAAGGTGATCTTTTTATTTAATTTTTTTAATAAAAGTTTTCTGTATGTGGTTTCTGCTACTGTGCATTAGAAGTGTTCTAACTGATATGCAAGAATTCCTGCTCTCTATAACCTGAATCCTTAAATGAGATAGGAAATCTATAAGGAACGCTGATTTAAAAAAAAGCATTTTCTGTAAGCACAGATTTATATCGGGCCATGTAAGCTTTAGATTAGAACCATTTTCAACTCCCATGTCTAATGCTTAATTGTTGACCAATTTAGCTCTTTTTGTGTGTTCTAGCTCTTTAATATGAGGGTTTGTACACTACCTGTAAAATTCTGAGCAAGCCTGCAAAGGTTTTCTATTTTTATTTCAAGAAATTCCATAGCAAGGGCTTGATTTACTAATCCTCTCTTCCACAAAGCCACGCGGTTACGGCCCCGAAGCCCATAGAGATTTAAAGGGCTTTGGGACTGTTGCCGTGCAGCAGCTGCTAGCGTGGCCTTGTAGCAGAGGGGGAAAGTTTATGGGTGAAAACCTTAGTATAGTGTTCTTCAGTACAAGACCCAGGGGCCAGTGGCAGCCCCTGGAGATCTCTGGAGTAACCCTCATCATTGTTCTCGCTTTTTTTCTGCCTCTTTACCAAAGCTCATGACAGAAAGGGGGAAGTGACTGTGAGGAAGATCCTCATACTTGAAGGACAAGGCATTTCTCAACAAAGTGAATATATTTTGAAATGCCCATTTCCTTGAGGATACATACACAATAAAGAATCTGAAAGCAGGCTGGAGGGTTGGATGTCATTGACATACACTGATCAGCAGTCTTAAGGCCTTATATGGGAAGATATTTCTCTCCTTCAGCTCTTTTGGATCCAAAGTAATCCCGACTTAAAAATCAGTGAAGACCATAATAAGGCATCATTATCAATTCTTCTCTCTCCCTCAATGACCACCTCAACTCCTTGGCTAAATCATGCTTTTTCAGCCTCCATATGCTGAGGAAAGTAAGATCCTATTTTCGCCAACAACATTTCGTCGTCCTTGTCCAATCCATCATCCTCTCCAAACTAGACTACTGCAATGCCATCTACTTAAGCCTATCAAAAAAAAAGTCCTCAAAGACTCCAGCTAATCCAGAATACTGCAGCCAAGTTGATCTTTGCAAAACGCAAGTCTGACCATGTCTCCCTACTCCTAGCCAAACTTCACTGGCTCCCAGTGATTTCCAGAATCCATTTCAAATGCTCCTGCCTGGCTTTTAAGATCATTCACGGCATTCCTCCTGTAATCCCACTATCTTATAACTCCTCGAGTCCTGACTCTACCAGAACTGCACAAAGGTATAAACTATCCTTCCCCTCTCTACACGGTATTCGCTATGCAGGCAAACTGGGAAAATCCCTTCTCTTCAGAATCACAGGTCTTTGGAACGACCTTACTACCCCGCTGCGGAACCTGGGCTCCCTCCAATTATTCCGCAAGCAACTGAAAACCTGGCTTTTCACTAAAATGTAATTCTATCCCCCCTTACTCTTCTCTTCTATATATAAGTTCATGTAAACCTTCTTTTTCCTTCTCTTCCTATATTTTAAGTTCTTGTAAACCGTGCTGAGCTCCACATCTGTGGAGATGATGCGGTATATAAACTTAAGGTTTAGTTTAAATTAGTAGATTATGCCATAAATCTGCCCATTGCTTTTACTTTTTCCCTTCCTCATACTTTCAATTTTTTCTTCATTCTCATCTACCTCCATCTACTTTTTCTTGGTACACCGACAATTGTGCGCAGTACAATTGTGCACCGACAATTGTGCCCTGTCAAATGCATGCACTGACAAGTGCACGCATGACAATTGTGGCGTGTTAAAACATTCACTTGCTATATAGTGTTATGGTAGGGTTTACATAATGATTCTGAGAACCCTCAAAAATACAAAATTGTCAGGTTGGGTCATCCCCCATTCAGTGCGCGCAAATGTCAGGGTGCAATAGTCGGCCTGCGATTGTCTGGCGTGCATTTGATGGGTCACGCTTTTTCTTTGTTCTCCTTTCCCATCTTTGCTTCTTCTATGGTATATTTTCTTTTGACAAGCTACTTTTACCCTAACTAGAATATAGAATTAGCTCTACCTCCAGTCATAGTCCTCATTTTTACTCATCCATCAGCCTTTATATTTTACCAATAGCTTACAATTCATCTCTGTAATTTCTTCAAAGCTGTTGTCTCTAGAATTGTGTCTAAGAGCTCCTTTTATCAATGCGCGCTACGGGGGTTAGCGCGTCAGACATTTCATCACGTGCCAACCCCCGCGACAGCCTAAAATCCTAACGCCTCGTCAATGGAGGCGTTAGATACTAGCGCGGCAGGCAGTTTAACGCGCGTTAAACCGCTACCGTGCCTTTGTAAAAGGACCCCTAAGTTTCATGCAGTTATCAATTCTTTGTTTAAAATTGTGGTGCCCTGTGTCTGCTTGGTAGCAGTGCTGTGATATGCCATGGAGATGGCCTGGATTTAGTTCTTGGGTTAGAGTTTCCATTCATTGGGTCAGCCAGGATCGTGGCCTCTGAGAAACAAGAATCCCAATCATAGTGTAGCAAGACCTAATGGCTAGATGTAAGGCCCATGATTGCAGAGTTCTGGAAAGATCCTGAAAGCATGGCCCCCCAGACAAGGACTGCCACTGCAAAGAGTGGCCCAATAGAGCTAGAAGGTACATACAATTGGGACTAGATTATCTACTACATTATCTAGCCTTAACACACCTTATTTTTCCTCCCTGTGTGACTTAGTTTACTAATGCACATCACAATACTTCTGTGAGCATTTTTAAAGGGGCCAGCATTAATTATGTGATTGTGACCACCCCAATAAATACTCCTTCAGTCACAGCCTCTTCCAACAAACACCCCATCTTCCATCCTCCTCCTCTCCTTCATGCAGAGTGGATCCACTGATCCAAGTCCCCTGCTCCAAATCTTATCCCCCCAAAAAAAAAACAACAACAAAAAAAACCAGATCCCCATACTTCCCTGGGACCTACTGGGGACTATTCCTGGTATCTAGCTGAGGTGACATGTGAATGATCCCCCAGCCACTCCTGCCTCCTAGGCTGCCAACATCAAAATAGCAGTAGTTAGCCCCTAGAGATAGTCATGGTACTATTTATAAGGATCAAGCTGCCATCTTATTGGGGATTATTGGAAGACACTCCTCCCCCTTTAAACAATTATGGACCCAATATGAGGCTTGCTATCTGTGCTCTTATAGCCAGGAATGTGCAATGTTCCTGAACACAGCAACTTAAATTTATATTTACTGTGGAAATCACTAGCCTGTCCCTACTGAGTTACCACAAGTTAGTGACTCTCATGACAAATGACACTGCAGTAAAATGTGTATACTGCAGCTTAGGAACTACCTCCTAAACTAGAAACTCAAAGGAGCAGGAGAAAAATGATAGATAAAAAATGATACCCCTTCATTTTCTCCACAAATGTTACCATGCTTTCACATTGTTTCCCCTAAAAATCTTACTTTCAGAGATTTTCAGTGGGATATGAAGATAGCTCTTTTTTCCAAAAAGCCCTGTTCAAACTTTGCAAGTCCTGGCAGATTTATGTCTTTTCGTGCTACTCCCCTGTTTACATCCCATTTCTATACTTCCCACGTCGTTCTTATCACTTGTCTCTCAGCCTTTCTAAATCATATCTCTACAATATTCACTTGTTCATGCTTTCTCATTTCTTAATATTTTTCATTTTTTTCTTGTTTTGTCTTCTGTCTCATCCACATCCCATATTAATAGTAATTTTATAACAGGTTACTTAAATGTGAAGAGTAAGTAGGCATCAGCTTGACCTTCTTATGCTGGATAAGCGAAGTGCAGTCTATTAGTGGTAACCAACGTAGTAGTTTTATGTTGATTAAAATCGACATTTAGGATCCCTAAAGAAGGCGTGTTCGCTGAAACACAGACCATATTGGGTCCTCCTCTTCCAAGACACATGTGGATTGTAATTGATTTAATTTTCAATTATATAACACCTGCATCAATAACATCCTTCTCCACAATCTCTTTTGCCTACTGAGTAAAGCATGGTCATGATGGCAAGCACACAAAATTTAGGGAACACATACAGCCGTAGGCAAAACATGATTCAGGTCTTATCATTGTCCCCAACCTGACATTTAAGACTGATGTGTAAATTTTGAAACTTTCTTAAAAATATTCAACAAAAGACAATACAAAAGAAGTGTAAATGCCTACAGACTCCTGAGGCAGGCCAAGTGCCGAAACATTGTCAGTGTTGGGTCTTTGACTTAAATAAATAATTACTGGTCCCAGTTCTGTAGGTGTTTATACTTCTTTGTGGGTGGTATTGTCTTTTGTTGTGTATTTTGATCCTTTCTGTCTGTTGTTAAAGATATTCAAATCATTTAATATTGTATTGAAATGATATAAGAGATGCAAAGAACCTTGTGTAATCAAAATAGCTCATAAGGGGCACTGCTGAGGATCCAGGTTCTATGGTTAAGATATAATATCAGTTCATACATACTTTTACTTGTAATGAGCAGTGGTCTTCCAGAAGCAGTGTTAGGGTGAGGTTTTCACTTACGTGCATAGTTCTGGATTTTCAAAAGTACACATGGCAAAATTTGGTATGTACTAAATAGGTGATGTAAATGTGTGCATGGCATTTGGTGGAATGATTTTCAAAAGGAAAGCACACAGACACTTTCCCTTGGAAAACTGGTGTCATTTATGTGCACATTTGCAGCACGTTAAGCAGCCTGTTACAGAATTACTCTCTAAATATTAGAATTATGTTTTCAGAGAGGTGAGGAACAGAATAAATCAATTTAATGAAAACTAGTCTTTTTTTGTCCTTTAACCAAAGCTGAGGGAAATGATCCATGCAGCAGTCACTTAAGAAATATTCAGTAAATATTGTCTGCATACCAAATGCTTTTTTTGGCTGGTTTTTATGTTTTGTTTTTTTGTTTCTATAGCCTTTTTTTTTTACAAATGGACATTGGCTGTACTGTGTCTTCAAGCACATTTACTTTTTAAGATGCACAATATTATGATGCCCACTAATATAGAGAAACATATTCAAGGAGGTTGTAAAAATGATACATGCATTTCTTTTTAATTAAGAGAAACTGTACATGGCTTCAACAGTAGAGGTTTGAGTACCCTTTGTGAAATGTTGTTTTTCTTGTCAAAATGTTAAAGATTGCCCACTTGCCTGTCTCCTTAGGAAAGAGTAGACCAAAGGGTACGGTCTTCCTTTGTGTAATAATTCCATTGTTATATCACAATGACCATTGAGCAGGCCTATTCAGCAAACTGTCTTTCTTGATCAGGTTTCTTTCTCTTTCTCTCTCATCTTTCCCTCGCTGGTGCATTCTGGTATTTCAGAAAAAAGGTAAAATAATATCCAAAGCATTGGTCAAGGCCTACAATATGTCAATGCCAGCTAGTATAGATTACTAGAACTAACCCCCCCCCCTACACATACATTTTATAAAGCCGCGTTAGGCTTTTTTAGAATTCCTATGAGCATTGGAGCTAATACCGCTGCGGCCGGTGATTTAAAAAAAAAAAAAAAGCCTAACACCGCTTCATAAAAGGGGGCCTAAGTTTTAAATAGACTTACTCAGTTTAGTTAGACTTACCCAATTTGTGGAAGTTTATTAATGCTTTTTAAAATAAGTAGGGGATTCTTCAATATACCATCACATCACAGAGAAACACAACAGGACACAAGCTCTGGTGATTACTTGCACTTTTCATAGATAAAGCAGAATTCCTGTACAGTAGTTCATTACAGGACAGGGATTGATCCTTGATCTGCTGTGATTTTACTGCAAGATTAATTTGCCTCTAGGTAAGATAACAATGATTTAAAATACAGCAAGAGATTTAGGGGGAAATTTGTCAATGTGTGCTACTGTTGAGAAGGGTTATTTTACTCCAAGCAATTGAAGAACAAGTGGGGAGTAGGATAGACCACATCAACCTTGGGGTAGACAATCTTTATTTATATAAATAAATTCACAATAATAATACATATAAATCCACTTCAAAATTCACATTAAAAAAGTCCAAATTTTAGAAAGTCCTTGTTGGAAATGATGCGACCCAACACGGTCCATGTTTCGGCCTCCATTCCTCAGGGGTGTAGTATATAGGTCTGCCCACTAGATGTCACTCCAATGCTGGGAATATACTTAAGAGTGGAGGCGTATGCACAAGCTTTGGCACGAACTCTGGTGAGGGAACAGGACTCTTACAGAAATCACAAGTTCGGACCCTGTGCTAAAGCAGCATGACTTGTGGTAAAATAACCCTTCTTAACAGTAGCACACATTGATGAATTCCCCCCTTAGTTGTCTGGAGTTGACAGGATGACGATTTTCATTGATTTTATTCTTTTAACCTTAATATTTGACCCCCTCCTTTACCAAGCCGCACTACTGTTTTTAGCGCTGGCCATGGCTCTAACAGCTCGGACGCTCATAGGAATTCTATGAGCATTGGAGCTGTTACTGCCGCAGCCGGCACTAAAAACGCTAGCATGGATTTGTAAAGGAGGGGGTTAATTTTTCCTATCCTTCCCTTTGCGTCCTATTTTACATTTGTCTTTCAGTTATTCTGTGCATGCTATTTAACTTCCCTGCCTTTTTGTTTACTGTTCAGTTTTAAGCTTAGATTTTTGTTGAACATCATTTCTGTTTAATCTGCCCTTCTTTATGATGTTGTAAACCGCTATGATGCCTTTTAAATGGCCATATACAGTATTCAGACTGTAGATTTTCGGTGGCCTGCTCTGACAGGGGCGCGGCAGGGAAAGATACAGAACCATCAAAAACACTAATGGTACTGTTATTCTAAAAGAAAGAATAGCACTGCTATATTGCAAATCAATAAAGGAAGTATAATTCAGTTTAGGGCAGTGGTTCCCAATGCTGGTTCTGGAGGCACCCCAGTCAGTCAGATTTTCAAGATATCCACAATTAGGGCAGGATTAATTCATCTAGGGCCCCTAGGCACACAAGTACACTGGGCCCCCCTGCCCCGCCCCACCATGCACCCAGGCGGAAACAGGAAGCTGCGTCAGAGGGAAGCTTTGGGCAAGCAGCACCGCTTGCACAATTACAGTTCCCGTTGCCTTTCTTACCCACATTGCTTGCTTGTCTTACTTTCTGTCGATGGGGGGGGGGGGGGGGCCGCGTTGCCAATTGGGGTGGGGCCCACATTGCCGATCGATGTTGGAGGGGCCCATTGCCGTTGGAAAAAACAATGTTGATGCCCACCTTCATCGGGCCCCCCTGACCATTTCAGGCCCTAGGCATGTGCCTACTTGGCCTATTGGTTAATCCTGCTCTGTCCACGGTGTCAGGTCAAAAGCGCGCCCAGACAATTGAGCGCAGCGCGGAGGCGCGTGCCACACTAAATTACTGTGTTTTAGGGCTCTGACGGGGGGCGTGGGGGGGAACCCCCCCACTTTACTTAATAGACATCGCGCCGCGTTGTGGGGAGTGTGGGGGATTGTAACCCCCCACATTTTACTGAAAACTTCACTTTTTCCCTGTTTTTAGGGAAAAAGTTAAGTTTACAGTAAAATGTGGAGGGTTACAACCCCCCAAGCCCCCCTAACGCCGGCACAATGTCTATTAAGTAAACGGGGGGGGGCCTCCCCAACAAAACCCCCCCGTCGGATCCCCTAAAAACTGTAATTTAGTGCGGCGCGCACCTCCGCGCTGCGCTCAATTGTCTGGGCGCGCCTTTGTCTTTTGCGCCGTTGTCTATGAACCCCTATCCACAATGAATATTTATTTACCACCATCCCCTTTTTTTACAAAACCACTGAAGCAGTTTTTAGCACAGGCTGGTGGGATGAATGCTCTGTGCTGCTCCCAATGCTCATGTACCGCTCTTCCTGAAGGCTACCCAGGTCACTTTGTGATGTAGGAAGAGCGGTACGTTTGTTTCACCTCAAAAGCCAAAATGAGCAGAGGTGGGATTGACTGAAGAGACACAGCCCCTGAGGAAATTTGGAGTGAAACTGTTGGGTAGCCATCGGGCTCAAGCTAAGGGCTCTTCTTTATTTAATTTATTGAATCTACATACCAGATTGTTAAATTAAAGCCTGTCATAAATGATTCATGCCTACATAAGACCAATGACAAACACATTATCCCAGTATGGACATGAAAAACAATTGAGCAGTGTCTGAGGTCTTGGGAAGAAATCATTTGAACTTTGCACCAGTTTGTTCTCTGCGTGTTGCTACTCCTGAATTAGTGCAATATTGAGCACGAGCATGTTAAGTACCATTAGTTAAGGGCTTTAGTCATAAAATAATAAAAGATGGATGGAAATGTAATATGATTACATGGTTGTCGTCCTTTTTTGATAACATAGGACCTGATTTACTACAGCTTTATTCCCATTCTATATGTAAGAGGAAATATTTGAAGGATCAGATCCTTTGTCCGAAAGTTATCCTACTGAGCTATTGTTTTTGTAGTATTGGGAAATTCCATCTTCTAAAAGACATTCATGATCATTTATTTAAAGTGTTTTGATATACTGCCATTTGATATACTGCCATTTGCAAAGGCATCGTAGCAGTTTACAACACAAAAAAAGAAGAGCAGATTATACACGAATGATAGTCAAAAAAAGTCTAAGTTTAAAACAGAACAGTAAACAACAAGGATTGGGAAACTGAATAGTAATAATAACTTTATTCTTGTATAATTAGAGGGATACTATACAGGATAAGATGTCTTAGTAAAGGATCACTTACAGGTCACTGACCTGGGGGGCCGCCGCAGGAGCGGACTGCTGGGCACGATGGACTTATGGTCTGACTCGGCAGAGGTGATGCTTATGTTCTCATACCGCCCATCCATAAAAGTTCCAGGCGGTTCACAGAGAAGAACTGTACAATCAGTGAAATATACATAAGTTCAGGAAAAAACACGATGAAAATATACAGTTAAGAACAAACGTATGAAACAAGTGTGTTTTTAAAAAAACTTTCTAAAATCATTATAAGAATACATTTGAAAGATCAGGGGGCTTAACCAAGAATTCATTTTTCCTAATTGAAAGGCAAATGTCTTATTTAAAAATCTCTTGTAAAGACAAGCCTGAACAGGGTACATAAACATAAAATTATTACGAATATTTTTTAATGATCTATAAAAATTGAATTGAGATGATAGGTATCCCGGAGCCAGACCAAAAAGAGCTTTAAAGCAAAGAGAGCCTAATTTTAAAAGAATGCGTGTCTTGAAAGGTAACCAATGTAATTGCCGATAAAAAGGACTAATGTGGTCATATTTCTTTAGGCCAAAAATCAGGCACACCGCCGTATTCTGTATTAAATAAATACGTTTAAGTTTTTCCAAGTTTCCAAGTTTATTATAAGATTTGATTAATCGCCTACTCCAGATTCTAAGCGATGTACAGCTAAAAATTACAAAGTTAGGGTGAACATACATAACTAATAAAAATTAATATTAAACAAGTTAAAATATCATAAAAGTACATAACATAAAATAACATGACTAAACATAAGCAACAAGACTATTTAACATATATGATCAAAGAAAGGTAAAGTTATGGGAAGAAATACAATTCAATATAAAAGAAATGAATGTCAAGTAAATAATATTACAATAGTCGAGAACAGACAGAATTAAAGACTGTACCAAAAGTCTAAAAGAGGCAAAGTGGAAATATCTTTTAATAGTTCGAAGCTTCCAGTATAACACAGAAGTACTAAAAGATAGATATAAAATGCAACAGAAAAGGAGGAGTGGGAAAAATAAAAATATTAAGGTTAAATGAATAAATTCAATGAAAATCGTCATCCTGCCAACTTACCGCCCCCCCCCCCTTTTTTTTTTTCAAAACCGCTTTTGCAGTTTTTAACACAAAGGAGCAGCGCAGAGCATTCAGCGTGACGACCTGTGTTAAAAAACAATTTTTTGGTTTTGTAAGGGGGTTAATCTCTTGCTGTGTTTTAAATTATCTTATCTAAAAGCAAATTAATCTTCCTGTCAATTCACAGCAGATGCAGTCTCTGTACAGTAATGAACTATAGTTTGAAACTATGGGGCTCTTTTACTAAAGTGTGCTAACTTTTGAAAAAGGCCCCATTTTGTACTCCATCATCCCTTGTCTTTCCTATCCTCTCCTGATCTCATAGCTTCCATGGTTTAAAATTGTAAGCACTGTTTCCTCTGAGTGGGGGTCCTCCAAGTGCTGTCCTGCCAGTGGAGGGTGCTGTTTTCACTACATTGTTAGTATCGAGAGAGGCAGTAAAGCTCAAAAACTCCAGGAAGCCTGCCTATCTCTAGCAATTGAAACATAATACAGGCAGTCCCCAAGTTACAGATGCCCGACTTAAATACGACTTCATTTGATTTCACTGAGCAGTATTTCCGGTAGCATAGACTCCTATACTTCTCCTGCAGCAGATTCAGGAATGATGCATGGCCACATTAAGAGCAGTGTGAGGTTGTGCATGCTGTACCTTAGAGGGAACACTGGCTAGGGGCAGTTGGCCCTTTTGTCAGCTGGGAGCAGAGGTAAGCAGCAAGAATCTTAAAATCTACAAGTTCTGAGTTACATACAAGTCTGACTTAAGAACAGCTATAAAAAACGTAACTCATTCTTAACCTGGAGACTGCCTGTATTGAAGCACACACACACCCATGGCAGGAATACACTTGGAGGACTTTCACTCAGCTAGAGGGCATAGTGGCTGCAAGTCACCCAAGTCTTTTGGAATTGACCTGACCTTTTGCTTCTATACTATAACCTAACCTTAAACCCTATTAATTATGCTTCATTTAAAGATATTATGGGCTCCTTTTACTAAGGGCCTTAACGCGCGGAATAACGCACACTAAAATGCCACGCACACTAGCCGATACCGCCTCCTTTTAAGCAGGCGGTGATTTTTTGGCTAGCACGCGTTAATCTTGTGTGTGCGCTAAAAACGCTAGCGCACCTTAGTAAAAGGAGCTCTATGATTATGCTAATAACACCGTTCTTGAGAAAGAGCTATTTGCTGAAAGTCTGTATTTATCTCGCTTTCTTGAATTTTTCAACTATTTTATTTTTCTCTTTATATTTTTTGACTTTTAAGATGTATGATATTTAACTGAAGCGGTGTTACATACTTTAAAAGTTATATAACATTAATAAGTACTTTGGGCATTGTTTCTACTTGTCTTTTATTGACAGCAAATGATACATTTTTTGTAAGACTTCACCAGCTTGTTCTAATGAAGTAAACACATTGATGCCAAATTAGAGAATATGCAGCGATACATTTATTGTTTGTTTTCTATCCTGTGTTCCCCAAAGAGCTCAGGACGGGTTACACTGGGGCAGGGGTGTCCAACCTGCGGCCCCGTGAAGTATTTTATGCGGCCCCGATCGAGGGCGATGCAGTGTTTTCCTCTGCTGCCCCCGGGTGTTTACCATCTTGCCGGCTCCCTCCTGTGTCTTGCTGCAGCGTTTGAAAGTTTCTGCGGCCCCAGAAACATTTTTTTCGGCCAATGCGGCCCAGTGAAGCCAAAAAGTTGGACACCCCTGGGTTACAGGTTAACATACATAATATACAATTTACCATAGTTTTGATACAAGTTTTTATCCTAACTCTGATACATACTAGGGATCTAATACCAATATACATAATAAACAGTTTAGAGGTAAAATTTTCCATAGTTACAGTTCAAGATGTTTCAATACAAGTTTTATCCTAACGTGACACATACTTAGGATCTAGTACCAATATACATTTCTTTTTGATCCGTCGGTCGTGGCAGGACAGTTATATTTACATTAGAGGTATCTGGGTATCATTTGATATAAACGGTGATGCAGCATGTTTCTGGTGGATAATATCAATGTGGAGTCAGATGTCGGCCATATAAATAGCTTGCACTAGCTGAAGTGTTCAGTTGTATGACAATCTAGGTATCATTATGGGCTCCTTTTACGAAGCCACGTTAGCGTGAGTGACTTTTAATCATGCGCTAACCTCCGCGCTAGCCGAAAAACTACCGCCTGCTCAATAGGAGGCTAGCGCGTCCGGCGGTTTAGCGCACACTATTATGCGCGTTAAACCGCTAACGCGGCTTCGTAAAAGGAGCCCTATGTGATTAATGCTATACACTAAGGACATGTGCAGGCAAATAATTTTCAGCCGGTTTTCAGATTTTTCTGAATTTCTCCCAGTTTGGGGGTGATTTTTTTTTTCCCCCAGTTTGTTTCACGTTTGTCTTCATTTATTTATTTTTTTTTTAAATCTAATGTGCATTAGAACATTTTCATGCACGTTAATCGGTGTTCTGAATTCACATGTTAATGCGCATTAAGTTGATTTAGCGTGCATTACATTTTTAAAGGTGCGTTGATGAATTGAATGCATGCTAATAAATAGACCTACAGTATACTGCTTCCATTTTTCAGCAGATACCTAGCAACCTGACTGTTTGTTTAGTAAGTTTCTTAAATTATTATTTCTAACTTCAGTTTGGTTTAAATATATTCATTTTGACTTAATATATATATATTGTAAGCTTGGATTAGTTTCTTGAGGGGGAAAAGATAATATACATTTGTTTTATAGTGTTGACCTTTCTCACATATGAGCATCGGAGCAGTTACCGCCGCTGCTGGCGCTAAAACCAGCGCTACGTGTTAATAAAGGAAGGGGATAGCTGTTTTCTAAAAAGCTAATATAGCCCTTGCCTGGTTGAAAATAGTGAATAGTGCAGCTCAAGAAGCTTCTCCAAACCAGTAGGGAAAGAAGCTGGGAGAAGAAGCCTGCGGAACCAAAGTGTCGGTTCCCACCGACGAGGTCTGAAAGCTTTTCAAGGCTACCATTTTCTGAGCTCTTTATGCTGCAACACAACCACCGGGAAATCCTCTGTTGAAGGGGGTTAGGCGCAGATAAGTTTTAGCTTTAATTTTTAGAATTCTGCGTCTGTCGGTACCGTTGGTAAGGAGTTTAGAAAACTTTTTTTTTTTGCTGCTCTCCTGATTATTACTTTCAAAGCATCATATCTTTTTCAGTATCCGTTCCACTCCGTCATACTTCCTATTCATGCCATTGGTTTCCTGTTACTTAAGCAATGAACAATGATAATAAACAAAATAAAAATAAAGGGTATTAGGACAAGATAGGATGCAGCTAACAGTGGCAGAAAGGTATAGAATAACCTCACCGGGTATAATAGTCAAATACAATGTAATGAAAACTTCATTCTCTGTAAGTTACTTGTATATTTGTGTGAACAGAAGTTCATTTTTTTTCAATGATTAGAAATGAAAGAGGCACTTTAGTCTCAAATGTACTGACATTTCTGTTTCAGTTGTAGTTAGTTTACTTCTGTTTATGAGTTATGATATATGATGTAAATACTCTATTCCTTTTTTTAAAAAAAAATAAATTGTTTATTTACACTTCCTGTCATTCATATGCAACTTGTTAAATGAATAAAGGCTCCCAGTCATGGACTGTTTATTTCTTTCATGAGACTTCTGTCCAATCTGACATCTTCCAAAACATTTTAGTTCAGATAAGTTTAAAGCATATTTAACACAAATTCTAATGATTCTTATGTATAATCTTGTTTGCATATTTGAAGTGGGTGTTGAAAAGATCTCAGCCCATCAAAGAAGAAAATGACTTGGATATGGTTCAATCAATGAGCTGAAACAATGTCAAAACATAAAATTTTGTTGCTACAGATCGGCACTTAACGCCCTTTTCAGCTACAGTGGCAAAATGACACTCTGAATTTAGGAAGTTGTTTGGGCTGAGTGCTTTTCAGCATCACCTTGTATTTTTTTTATTTTTACATTAGCAGCACCCTCAACAGATCTACATGAGAAAGATCATTCGAAAAAAGCACAAACCATCATCCACAATCAGCCAGCTGCGTGATAAAACGTTATGGTACAATCCGTGCTTGCCGGGTTTGTGCTGTGATGTATTTGGAGAAGTCGCCAAGGTGAAATTAGTTTTGTTTTCACCCTGGTCCCCCATAGCTGCATGAAACCCAAACGGCTCCTTTTACTAAGCTGCGATAGCGTTTTTAGTGCATGCAGAATTGTAGCGCACGCTAAACCTGCGCTACGCGGCTAGAACTAACACCAGCTCAATGCTGGCGTTAGCGTCTAGCGCGCGTGGCAATTTAGCTCATGCTAAGCACGGCTAGAACTAATGCCAGCTCAATGCTGGCGTTAGCATCTAGCACGCGTGGCAATTTAGCTCATGCTAATCGCATGCTAAAACCGCTATTGCAGCTTAGTAAAAGGAGCCCTAAGAGTAGGAAATTTTTGATAAGTTTATTCCTTTTTAACAAGGTTTGAAAGGGACAAAGATTTCCTTAGATTTATTTGTTTCCTTATCTATCAAACTTATAGCCCACATATCCCCAAAATCTATGTGGGTTATATTCAAACACATAAAAGTAAAAACAAACAAACAAAAAAAACCACATAACACCAAATACAACTGAACAGTTCCTCAGCAAAATGCCTTCTGAAATAAATACTGTATGTTTTCAATCACTTCCTAAATTGAAAACGAGATGATGACTGTCAAAGATGCAATGGAAGATCATTCCACAAATATACATTTGAAGCAGTGCATGGGACCAAGTATTCCTTTTTTTTGCAAGATATTTGTTTGGTCATGCAAGCCTAGAGCAATCCTTCTCAGATTTTCATTTTACCAGCACCATCTACTGGTGATTACAAGCACAACCCTGATGAAGGCTTTCATTTAGAAGCCAAAACACAGACCATGCTGGGTTCCAGCTAAAAAGGACTTAGGACTCTTTATTAGGGTTGAATCATTTTATGTGTATGTTTACTGGTTTAAACTCCTTTAATAAATTTGCTATTGTTCCAAAGGCTGATGTGTATAGTCACTTCCCTACTTCTTTCCATGCTTTGCTCTAACCACTACGTCACTCCCATTACACGAGGGATCTTCAAAAGATTTCCACACTTTTATTTTTTAAAACACTATTAAATTACAGTACTATCATCATACAACAGGCTCAGTATATGAAATTTCTGGATGTTTGGGAACCATTGACAAAATTCTGTAAGGACTGATAACTGATTTTATTTTATGGCCCTTTTAATATACACATACACATTCAGGGTGGGAGGGTGGGGGGATTTGCATTGCAATCTTAAAATGGGAAAGTTATTGATTGATTCTATGTATTTTTTTTCTTGATTATTGGGTGGGGGGAGGGTTAAAATAATTGCTTATTTATGTTTGTAGGATCAATGTGCTTTTCTTGTACTATTATATGTATATATATATATATATATCCTATATAATAAAACCCTAAGCGCACATGCGCACTTAGGATTTCGTGTTCCCTGCCGCTGTGGTGTGTGATCCTTGGCCGTGTTCCAAACCAGCGGCAGGGAACATTCTGGCCACTCCCCTCCTCCCACCCTCACTCATCAACCTCTGGAAGAACCAGGCAAGCTCTCTCCCTGCCCACCTCCCTGTCATTCCTCACACACGCACGATTTTTGTTGTTTTTTTTAGGGGGGGGATACCTTCTTTACCTGAGGCCCGGCGCACAGCTCCACCTGTGCAAGCACTCCTTCCCTCACTCACTAAGCGGCAGCATCCTCGCTCCAGGACCCACTGACCGTACAATCTCTCTCTCCCATGCGACCCTCCCAGCGAGATGACCTTAACAACTAACCTCCCTCCAGCGTTGGCAGCCGTAGCATGCTAAACAGGCTGCTTCACGGCTTTCTCCTGCCGGTGAAGCGTCACTGATGACGTCATCAGTGACGCTTCACCGGCAGGAGAAAGCCGCGAAGCAGCCTGTTTAGCGTGCTGCGGCTGCCAACACTGGAGGGAGGTTAGTTGTTAAGGTCATCTCGCTGGGAGGGTCGCATGGGAGGGAGAGATAGCAGGGTCAGTGGAGGTTGGGCTGGGAGGGGAGAGAAGCGGTCTGCCTCGGGTGCTTCAAGGCCTGGCTTCTTCGGGCAGCAGCAGCGTTTACAATTCGCTGCTGTTGCCGGCTTCAGGCCTTCCTCTCTGGCGGGTCCTGCCTACTTCCTGTTTTCATGAAGACAGGAACCGACAGAGAGGAAGGCTTGAAGCCGGCAACATCAATGAATTGTGAATGCTGCTGCCCGATGAAGTTCAAGGAGGAAAGGAGCAGAGGGGGAGAGAATGGCTTGGAGGGAAGAAGAGATGGCAGGGCATGAAGGGAAGGAGGAAGGTATGCCAGACCAAGGGAAAAAGGAAGAGGGAAAGGAAGGAGGACATGCCATATGGAACAAAGAGAGAGAGGGCAGACACTGGATGGAAAGAGAAGAGAGGGTAGTGAATGGAAGGGGCAAGACAGAGGATGAACAGTACACAGAAGGGGTAGAGAGAGAGGGAGAGAGACACTGAATGGAAGTCTGAGGGACAGGGGGAGCGGACATTGGAAGGAAGTGGGGAGGAGAAAAAAAAAGGGCACATGCAGGATTGAGGGAAGATGATGGTGATAGAAATAAAGAAAGACAGACAGGGGGCCAGGGAGAGACACAGACAGCAATAATGAGAGACAGACAGCGACCAAGGAGAGAGAGACAAATGAAAAAAAAACCCAGACAGACAGACATCTACGCTAGCACCCGTTATTGTAACTGGCTAAAACACTAGTATATATTGTGGCGGGGCCGGGGGTAAGCCTAGCGCTGGCAACCCGGCTCCCGCCCCAGGCGTAAGGACGGAGCGCTCCCAGGAGGACTCCCACTGGATAAGCAGTAGAATAATTAGTGGAGACTGCGTTCTTGGTAAAGTTCAGCTTTTATCTTTATTACCCCTAGTTCACAGCACTAGGGTTCCAGTAGTCCCTCTGGTCTGAGGAGACTTAAAACAAAACATACTTTCATAAGGTTTCTTCCTTACAATACAGTCCAGCCTGCTGCCCAGGCATAAAAGCCAAAAAAATAACCAAAACGTTTTCTCCTTAGTTTTGCTCCTTTTGTTTGGAAATACTTCAGGAAGCTCTGTGACCTAACCCACCTGAAGTCCAATGCCCCCCACTACCCTATGCTCCTGGGTAGGGGCTAGGGAACTTTATATAACCCAACCTTTTATGACTGGTGTAAGTCCCCTCCCGAAAGTTCCCTGCTTCAGGGTTATACAATGTCAGGTCTCTGAGTTCCGTTACACTTCTCGGGGGAAGTTAATTAAAGGTTCTCACCTCCTTCCCTTTATCTACATGGCCTCCCTCTCAGGCTCTAAGTGATTCATTCACAGTTCTGCTAGGGGAGAAAGAACGCTACACAAAGATACATTCACTTTCATTCCCCTCCCCCATTCATACCTTGTTAACTGTGATTCTCCAGGAGATCCCATACTGCGAGACTGCACTCCATCTCACTGCTTTCAGATAGCTCTCCCTCTAATTCCATTAGGGAATCTCCGCTTTCTGAGACAGGGTAAGAACTCCCTTCAGGGACAGCTAACGGCCAGCCCTGCCCTGGAAGTCTTTCTACTCCCCTGCACTTCTGCTTAGGAGTCAGAAGTCTGTTAGCTCAGGAGGGTTGTAAGACCAGCTGTGCTTTAGCTAGGGTCTGGGACAGAGAACTCTTAGCAGGCTCTTTCCTGCTTAGCACGGCATGTCTCTCCCCTGCATTCCTCCCTGCAGTCTTCTCCCGAGTGTTCTCCCCTGCAGTCTTCTTCCCAATCTTCTCCCCAGTGTTTCCACCTGTGCTCATTTTATGCTGTAAGCCTAATCCCACTCTCCCTCTGGGTTCGTCCTGCTTGCCAGCCACACCCCTCTCATTAACCATGCCTGTGCTGGTTTTCTTTACTAGAGGTTTTGTTGGAGATTTGCCCAAGGTATTATAAAAGGGATTATAGTGCCCTAAACCAGATGTTATGGTTTCTGCCCTTCTCTCTCTGCCTTGCCCTGCCTGTTGGCTCTTGGTGATAGGCACAGGGTTACTGGGCAGCTTCCTGGGCTTAGGAATAGGGGGCCAGCCTTTGCAAGGCAGGGTTTAAAGCTAGGTTTAAACTGCTGACAGGCTCTTCCCTGTCACAATATATATTTGTTTTGCACAGTTGTAGTTTGGAAAATCAATAAAGATTAAAAAAAAAAAAAATTACATCACTACCAGCAAGGTGAGCCGGCTTGCCTGACTGACTAATCACCTGACATTTTATGACACACCCTTTTCCCGCCCCAATCATTTTCCACATAAATATGTGGAAACTTTTTGAAGAACCTTTATGTAAAAGGAACATAAGTGCCTACTTTTCTTTATAGAATACTAGTATAACAATGCAAATAAGGGCCTGATTCTATAAACATTGCCCTAGTTAGGCACTGTAATTAATGCCGCCTAGCAATGCCTAACTAAAATCCACACAACCTAAATTCAGTGGTGTACCTAGCATATGTGACACCAGAGGCCCATCATTTTTTGACACCCCCCTCATCTATATGAAAAATATGATTTTTAGTAACAATCCACATATCGCACAACAAGAGTGTACCTAGGAAAAGGCAGCATCTTAAACACTGCAGTGAGCACTAGAACACCAACACATACATTGTAAAACTAAATAAGCTAGATCCCACACAGTCAATTGATCAATGCCAACTGAAAACTATGTCCTTTTCATGCACGCAGAACAGAGATACATCCTCACCCAATATGGAATAATCACAAACTAAAAATAGAAATATGTAGACAAAAGTTAAACTGAACCGTCAAGAAACCAGATTCTGCATACAATGCAATACCACAAAAACAGTGACACATGTCCCCTAATACTGTGCAAAATATGAAGACAGTAGATGTAAATTTGAAAAAGCTGGTACATAACAATCACCACTTTACAAATGAACAAATAAAAATAAAACAAATAATGAGAAATAAGAAAATACCATTTTATTGGACTAATCCATTTTTAAATTAGCTTTCAGAGGCCAAATCTTTCTTCAAAACAATACAGTATATTGCTGTTATGGCATCCTGGCCTGTCCTCAGAAAAGAAGTTTAGTCCAAA
The DNA here is from genome assembly GCF_902459505.1 of Geotrypetes seraphini. Classification (NCBI taxonomy): domain Eukaryota; kingdom Metazoa; phylum Chordata; class Amphibia; order Gymnophiona; family Dermophiidae; genus Geotrypetes; species Geotrypetes seraphini. The sequence continues at coordinate 185,071,332 of NC_047087.1, forward strand.
AAAAGATTGCCTTATTTCCATTTCCTATTTATAAACTTTTATCAATACAGTTGCAATACTACTAAGTAAAGCAACAAAAAAATATTTCTACCTTTTGTCGTTTCTGCTTTAATCATCTTCTCTTTGCTCTCTTCTTTCTATACAGCATTTCTCCTCTCTCCCTTCCATGCAACATCTGTCCTCTCTTTGCCCCTTCCACCCAGCTTCTGCCCTCTCTCTCTATCCCTTCCATCTACTGTCCACCCTCTCTGTCCCTTTCATCCACTGTCCACCTTCTCTCTCTTCCATGTGGCATCTTCCCTCTTTCTATGTTCCTTCAATAAACTGTATATCCTGTGCCCCTTCTCTCCTTTGTACATGATTCATTTCAGCTTCACCCCCTCTCCATTTTTCTGTCTCCACCCCTCCCCTATGCTCTGGCATCTCTCTGTCTCCTTTTTCCTTCCTTCCTTCCTTCCCACTCCATACCATGGTCTGGCATCTCTATCTCCTTACATTCCCTTCCCCCATGCCCTGGCATCTCACTCCCTCCATGCTCTGGCACATCCTCTCCTTCCTTTCCCTCTGGTCTGGCATTTTTTCCTTAGTTTCCTTTCCTTCTCCCCATGCCCTGGCATCACTCTCCTCTCCTTCCAACTCCCCCTCCCCCTCCATTATCTGGTATCTCCTCTTCTTCCTTTCTTTCCCTCCCTCCTTCCTTTCCCCTGGTCTGGCATCTATCTCCTTCCCTTCCCCTCCATGGTCTGCTATCTCATTTTCTTCTTTCCTTTCCCTCCCTCCCATGGACTTAGCATCTCTCATTCCTCTCCGTTGTCTTCCTTCTCCCTCCTTCCCTCTCTTCCCCCAATTGGGTGCAGCAGCAGCATTTCTCTTCCCCCCTTCCCTTCCCTGTGCAGCAGTGGCATTTCTCACCTCCCTTCCTTTCCCTGTTCAGCAGCAGCATTTCTCTTCCCCCCCCCCTTCTTCCCTTCTCTGTGCAGCAGCAGCATTTCTGGCCGGTTCCTTGCAGCAGCCGTTTTTCGGTTCAAAGCTGCGGGTGTCGACACCTCACATGATCCGTGGCTGCCGTGTGATGTCATGACATCAGAGGGAACGCTTCTGATGCAGCCACGGATCACGCGAGAAGCTAATGCCCACGGCTTTGAGCAGAAAAACCACTGCAGCAGGGGAGCCGGCCAGAAGCTAAACACCCGCCAGAGGGAGGCAAAGAAGGAAGGAAAGGAGGAAGCATAAGCTGGGCCACGGACACCCCTGATTTAAAATTTACTGCCATTGCTGCTAGTTAAGGAAAGCAGCAGCCCCAGAATAGGGAGGGTGGTTCCAGACCTGGTGGGCCGGCTGTGCACCCCCTTGGGGCGTGCACCCGGGGCACACTGCCCCTACCCCCACTTGGTATGCCACTGCCTAAATTAAATCAATTAGCTTAAATGGAATAGCAATTGACCGCACCATTAAAGTTAATTGAATAATTAAAAATTAAAAGTTTGACATAGAATTCCATGCAGCGCCTTGTAACACCTAAGTCGAGACGCCTTCCGATGCCCAGACTCCCACCATGTGAAAGCTCACCTGGAAAATGCACATTATCGAACATTTGCACACACTAGCCAGATTATTGTCATTTATGTGTGTACATATTCACAATGACAAAAATAAATATATACAAGCAGAATATCTAAAAATTATATATAACCTCCAAAAAGATATTCACATAGCAAACCAAGACCAGAGATTATGTAGACAGAGCTTCCAAGTTATTACGGAGCAAAGCTCTCAGTGTTTCCCAGGGATTGTTGTCACCTGGAAAAACTCTATGACAGATCTACAGCTGCCACAGAAAAAACATCCTTGATCTATAAAAACTCTGTTTAAATTGTCAGTATATCAAAAGCTTATTTCTACAGATTTTCTTATAAAAATAGGAAACCAGCACTTATCTTATACGAGACACTGTGTTCTCTGGTGTTGGAAAAAAATCTCCAGTTTCTGAAACTAATCTCCCAGTACTGTTATAATTGCAACGCACAGAAGAGAAATGAAAACAGAATTCCTGACAGGCCCTGTTTTGCGTTATTGCTACATCAGGAGAATTTATTGAAAAATGAGCTACTACATTCACAGCACGCGGCCCTCCTGCTGATTTTGCAGTGCAAGATAAGGGAGTGTCCGGTGATGGGGGGGTTGCCAGTGCTGTCCAGAATGTCAGGTGATATGGGGGGGTGATGTCCGGAGTGTCTGGTGGGGAGGGTTGGCAGTGCTGTCGGGGTCGTGTGTTGCCAGTGCTGTCAGGGGTGTCGAGGGATGTTGGGGGGAGGGGTGTAGTGTGGGGGTTCTCTGTTGAGGGAGCTGGGAGATCGGTGACTGTGAGGGAGGGAAGGAAGGAAAGAGGAATCTCCCTGCCAGGTCAGCTGATCCTGGCAGGGGAATCCCCATCAGCTGAGCTGGCAGGAATCCCCAAAACTGGCTCAGCTAATGGGAATTCCTCTGCACTGATCTGCTGATGGCAAGTCCTCAATGTGCTGCATTTTTCTTCTATCTCTAGGAGGTGTGTGTGGGGGGGGGTTTCATAACCACCGGGGGTTAAGGGGGTCATGTTTTAATCCCTCCAGTGGTCATCTGGTCAGTTTGGGCAGCTTTGGGGCACTTAGACGCAACTAAAGCAGGTCTAACCGCCGGCATCTAAGTTCCCTCTATGAAAGCTGCAGTATGTCCAGGTTTAAGCCCATCTGATTCCAGCCCATAACACACCTCCTAACATGCCCCTTTGAACTCTGGATGCACAGCGGCTTAGAAGAGCTGCTGCACATCCACAAAGTTGTTTTTGATTATCGGCATTTGGACGTCCCTGCTATTAGGACATTCAAGTGCCGACTTAGGCAGTATTGGATTTTTTAAAGTTTTGATTATGCCTCCCCCTAAGAGTTCAAAAAATTTGGAAAGCGCTTATATGTGTGTAGGATTGCTTCAACATCACTTATATAGAGTCTTTTTACTAGACTGTGGTAAGCAGTAGCATGCACTTACTGAAACTTGTATTGTCCTAAAAATGACAATTCAATTCAGATTTCATTCCACATAAGAGAACTTGCCCCAGATAAAGAAAATGGATGTATCACCATTTTGTGCAGTCAGGAAGACGCATCCCAATTTTTAATGCTATAGTTCAGTGTTTTTCAACCTTTTTTGGGCAAAGGCACACTTGTTTCATGAAAAAAATCACGAGGCACACCACCATTAGAAAATGTTAAAAAATTTAACTCTGTGCCTATATTGACTATATATAAAGTAATTCTCTTGAATAGGAATCAAATAAACACAAAGAAAGTATTTTATAATGCTGCCACCGCCAACAACACCGTTGGCGGCGGTGGCACTCAAGTGGCTAAAGAGCCGCAGTTTGCCGGCCTAGGGACAACACTGGAGGGTGGCCAGCTGTGCACCCCCTTGGGACGTAAACCCGGGGTGGGGCAGACCGCCCCCCCCCCACCCTGGTATGCCACTATCTGTACCTCACTCCCTCCCTATGACCAAAAATTCTCCTTTCTTCTATTCCCCGTGTACACAACCATCTCTTTCCCTCCCTTCCTCTCTCCAAAGTCCATGCCTTCTGTGTCCAAACACTCATTCCCTCCCTTCCTCTCTCCCAAGTCCATTTCTTCTGTGTCCAAAAACGCATTCCCTCCCCCACCTCAGCATCTCTTTCCCTCCCTTCCTCTCTCCCAAGTCCATTTCTTCTGTGTCCAAAAACACATTCCCTCCCCCACCTCAGCATCTCTTTCCCTCCCTTCCTCTCTCCCAAGTCCATTTCTTCTGTGTCCAAAAACGCATTCCCCCCCCCACCTCAGCATCTCTTTCCCTCCCTTCCTCTCTCCCAAGTCCATGCCTTCTGTGTCCAAAAACCCATTCCCTCCCCCACCTCAGCATCTCTTTCCCTCCCTTCCTCTCTCCCAAGTTCATGCCTTGTGTCCAAAACGCACTCCAACCCCCCTTTTGTGTTCCGTGTTTGCCTCCCAGCCCATCTTTGCAACTTTCTCAGCAAAACGAAGCTCAAGCCGCGAGGCTTGTTTTCTGTTTCCTGTCCGGAGCTGACAAGGGGCCCGGGCTCCCCAGGGTCCTAGGCCACAGTCTAGGGGGAGGGGCGGTCCGCCCCACGTGGACAGGAGAGAGCTGGACGGGGGACCCGCGGAGTTCAATACATCTCGAGCCGCGAGGCTCGTCTTCTGTTCCTGCCTGCCCTGCCGCGCACAAATAGCCGAACGGAAGTATTCTCCGACGTCAGCGCTGACGTCGAGGGCAGGCTTTGCTTAAGCCCTCCCTCCGACGTCAGCGCTGACATCGGGGAACGCTTGCGATCGGCTATATGTTAGCTGCAGGGCAGGCAGGAACAGAAGACGAGCCTCGCGGCTCGAGATGTATTGAACTCCGCGGGTCCCCCGTCCAGCTCTCTCCTGTCCACGTGGGGCGGACCGCCCCTCTCCCTAGACTGGTGGTACTGCCCTGATGGCGGCCCTGACCGTACGGCACACCAGGCAACATCTCGCAAACAGCGGTTGAAAAACACTGCTATAGTTTAACTTCAGAACTTTGTCAAAGTCATTTAATTTATTGTCCCTTTACTAAATAAAACTTTATTTTAATCAGTCTATCACATCACTCTAGTTTTCTCTGTCCAGTACATTCTGAAATTCAGCATGCATTTCAAGTGCAACATCTAAAAGCATTAGAAAGTTTCTCACAAAGCCAGATTTCGAGCTCCACGTTGTGTCCATTGACAGTTCAAGTCTGAGGCACTGCCCATCAAGATGCAGTTGTTTCTGTATATCCCTCCCCCTCAAAAAAAAAATAGCATGCATATGTGTTCATGTCATAAAATAGTGTAATCTTTGCAATAACACAAATCACACACTCCACAAGGGTCTTCAATCAATACCGTAACTCCAAAGGTAGTACACACTCAACTACCCTGATATGTCCTCATGCGCTGATACTTTTTTCAGGATCCTCAGCGGCACCACTTGGAGCTCAATACCATCTCATTGCTCCAAGCTTTACGTGTTATCCTTGATAAAGCTATTGTATAGCGGAACATGTCGGTATGACAATCCCTTGGCCAGAGACCACATGATAAAAGCTCAGTACAGCTTTTTAAGTAATAGGTTAATTTAAACGAACTAAAATGCAAAAGTAATAATAAAAAAAAGGAAATAGAATATTATAAGTATAAGATAGGACCCGATGAAGAGTTGACACGTAAAGCTTGGAGCAATGAGATGGTATTGAGCTCCAAGTGGTGCCGCTGAGGATCCTGAAAAAAGTATCAGCGCATGAGGGCATATCAGGGTAGTTGAGGGCATATCAGCGCATATCGTAACTCCAACTACCTTTGGAGTTACGATAAAATAGTGTAAGGTATTCAGGATTTCTAAAAAAAAAAAAAAAAAAAAAAGTGCTTAAATGTTGTGCAGAGAACAACACGCTGAGACGAAGAGAGACACAATGCACTTAAGCAGTTCGGGAAAATGTATATTTTAAAATTGCATAAACACCTCCTTTGTTTCCAGACATAATGGATGCTCCAGATACTCCATCAAAGTGGAATCCAACACTCAATTCACGATCTAATTCAAGCACTTTGAATACTTTTATAATCTCTTCAGAAACTCTATTTGCAGTGATGTCTGCAGTATCCAGGGCCGGCGTTAGGGGGGGAACAAACAGGGTAGCTGCCCTAGGCCCCCTGGCTCGGGAGGGCCCCCTGTGAACCAGCATGTCTTCCCCCTTCTATCCTCACCGGTCTGATGCTGTCCTTACCTTCCGTTTCTGACAGATTCATTTTTGCTGCAGGAGGTCTCCAGCCGTGGCAGCCCATCTGAACAGCTGCCTACGGCTCCCTTCCCTGCTTTCCTTTGTCCTGGTCCTCCCAGGCGGAAACCGGAAGTGGCGTCATTCGCGGACCGCAGCACTTCTGCACGGAGGGGAGCTCTAAGCAGCGCTTCAGATTGGCTGCCGTGGCTGAAAGTCCCCTGAAGCAGAAATGGAAGGTAAGAGCAACACCAGACCAGTGTGGATAGAAGGAGGAAGATATATGGGTGAGGAAATCTCCGTTACTAGCTTTTTAAAGTAGAAAGGGGGGAGAGGGAGTTAAAAGAAGTGCCAGACTGAGTGTGGGAGCAGGTAAAGGAGAAGAGCTTATGAGACTGGAAACAGAAGAGGAGGAGGAGGAGGGAGAGAGAGAGAGATAGTGGGCAGTGATCTGAAAAGAGAGAAGAGAAACAGAGAAGTTGGGATGTGGGGTGGGGTGGAGTGAAGGAAGGGGAAAGATGCTTTAAGAGAAAGGGAGAGATTGTGAACCTGGGGAGGGAGGGAAAGATAGGGGGAGGCTAGTTGGGAAGAGAAAGGGAGAGATGGCGGACCTGGCGATGGAAAGAAGGGAGAGAGGGAGAAATGTTAGATCTGGGAATGGAAGGGAGAGAGAGATGCAACATCTCTCTTTCCCTCCAACCCATTGTTCAGCATTAAGGGGGAAGGGGGAAGGGAAGAACACAACACTAGAAAAGAGAGGGAACAAAATGTTGGACCATGGGGAAAGAGGAAGAGAGTTGAACCCATGGGAAAGGGAAAAAATCAATATGTTGGAGACAGGCATAGTGAGGGAAATGGAGCAAGAGAGGAGAAAAAAAATTAACAATAGACACTGGAAAGAGAATTAGTAAAAGATAGACAAAAAGTAGAAAGAGAAACTGGGACCAAGATGATGGAAAAACAAAATGTCCAGACACCAAGGTAGAAAAAAGTGTTTTATTTTGAATGTACAGTATTAACTGGAGTATGTTATATTTGGGATATGTGCATCACAAATATTTTTTATTGTAGTCAGTAGCATAGCCATGCAGCTGATTTGTGGGGAAGGGCTGGAGCCTAAAATGAGTGGATGGGCACCAAATTTTCTCCCCACTTGAATGCAAAATATAAATACTTGAGTTGGTGGAGATCCCCAAGCCCTGGCAACTTTGCAGCTAGTGGCAGTATCCTCAAGCTGCCAATTTTTTCATGCTTATATGAGATCCAAGCGGAAGGGGAGGGAAGGCAGTGGCTCTGTAATACTGGACCTGAGGAGGGGAAGGATGTGGTCATCAGCTGATGAGGTTTGGGGATCTTCACCAGCTACATCAAGGGAGATGTTCATTTTTTTTTTTTCCTTTCAAGTTTTATTAGGATTTTATATACCGCCTATCAAGGTTATCTAAGCGGTTTTACAATCAGGTACTCAAGCATTTTCCCTATCTGTCCTGGTGGGCTCACAATCTATCTAACATGCCTGGGGCTATGGAAGATTAAGTGACTTGTCCAGGATCACAAGGAGCAGCGTGGGATTTGAACCCACAACCCCAGAATGCTGAGGCTGTAGCTCCAACCACTGCGCCTAAGCTCAAAGTACAATGCCCAGTCCCTTCTCATGGTTATGCCACTGATTGTGTTCAGTACAAAATGAAGTACTTGCAGAGTTAATTTGGGGGGTTTCCAGTTCAGTTTTGGTATTCACATTTCTATTTCTAATTTATGATCCATTGTTCTGTATTTGGTGAAGGACTGTCTGTGTTTTGTGTGTGAAGAAGTCATTTAAAGTCATTTAAAGATGGGTGGCATAGAGAGATGCTAGACCATGGGGAGGAAGGAAGGGATTCAGGGTGCAAGCAAGAGAGGTGATGGGTGGGGTGAGGGGACATGGATTCTGGACCCACAAGTGGGGGTGGGGGATGGGAGAGAGAGTGACCAAGACCAGAAAGGGAATGGGAAGGGAGGAAGAGATTCTTAGCCAGTGGAGAGAGGGAGTGAGAGATGGCAGACTATGGGGGGGCCAAGGAGGGGATTAAGCGTGTAAGTGAGAGAAGGGTGGGATTTAGAGGGAGACAGTACTGTAGTTGGAGTGAGAAAGGGAACTAAGGAGGCTAGAAAAGGCAGGAAGGAATTTCAGGCCTCAGGATAGGAGAATTCCATGCAAAACACTAAAATAAACTTTGCAGAATTTTGAAATATTGTGCAAAGAATTTCCAAAATTTTTGTGCAGAATTCCACCAGGAGTACACCTAGTCCATGGGATGGCCTTGACTTTTAACTTATGCAAATGACCACTATACTGAAGACTGGACTGATTCCTCAAGATCTGTGGACCTGAATTCAAATAAAAAATATAAACTGTGCTTAACTTCAAGAACACAGATGAAAGCTAAAGCTGCTCTCTTTTCTTTCTTATTTATCATGTTGAGTAGCAGCTTGATATTGGGAGACTAATTTTATATCTAATTGATCACAAGTGAAAAGCTTCTTATAAATTTACCCTACTATGAGTTAGGCACATACACATACTTTCATGTGACCTGTGTAGGCATGTTAAGGGGAGCATGCAATTATGAAGGAGGTAATTTTATAAGGTAGTGCCTAGTTTTAGGTGTGAACAGTGTGCATGTTGGTATTTTAATCATTTGTGCATGCAAGTGTTAAAGTACAATGTAAATGGCTTCTTATAAAATATTGACCAGTGTAAAGATATATGTGTCATTTGCATGATGCATACTTTTACTATGGGCATGCACATGGGTGGCATTTAGGTGCAGCATGGAAAGTGCAAGTACATGTGTGGATTATAGAATACTTTTACAAACATTCTCATATAATATGAACATAGGAGTCACCATACTGGGACAGACCCAAGGTTCATCAAGCCCAATATCCTAGTTCCAAAAGTGACCAACCCAGGTCATAAGTACCTGGCAAGTCTCTAAGGAATAAAATAGATTTTAAGCTGCTTATCCTAGGAATAAGCAATGGATTTACCCAAGCCATCTTAATAATGGCTTATGGACTTCTGTTTTAGGAAATTATTCAAAGGGTTTTTTTTTTTTTTTTAACCCTGTTATGCTAACTGCTTTCACCACATCTAGCAATGAATTCCAGATTATAAAGCGAATATAAGTGATCATGCATTAACTGAAATCATGGTTGTGGCTACTTACAATAGTAAAAGCTTAAAATAGTTTGCCTTTGCTGCTTTACAGTAGGTATCCAGTTATATCACTTCACTCCTAGCAGCAGACTACAAAACCACCACTAGGGGATACCAGTACCATTTTTAACCTGGCACTGGTAAGGATAGGAGCAACAGGGAATTGCTTTTGACCAACCCCATTAGACCCCAGGAATATTTCAAGGTAGGCCAGAGGGAATCTGTGAGAGGATGGGGGGAAGAGGAAGTTGCTGATTGGGGAACTAGTATCTCTGCCTCCTTCCCTTCCATCTTTCCCTCACCCATGCTCTGGCATCTCTCTTCTCTGCTTTTCTTCCTTCTTTCCATTCCACCCCATGATCTGGCATCTGTCTCCTTCCTTTCCAAATCTCTATCCCTTCCCCCTGTGATTTGACCTCTCTCTCCATTCCTCTACTTCTCTACCTTCCCCATGGTCTGGCATCTCTCTCTCCTTTCCCTTCCCTGGTCTTCTTCCTTCCTCCCAATTTGGTGGCTTTCTCTTTTACCCCACCCTCCCCCCAATTGGGTGTAACATTTCTCCTACTTTCCCCCCTCCCCCCCCCCGTGGGATGGGTACCTCTCTCTCTTTTCTCCTCCAGGTTGCCACTTACAATCTTTGAACTGCCAGCACCATCAGTCAGTTAAACACACTGCTTTCGGTGACCTCAGAAGCTTTCGCTCTGCTTCAACTTCCTGTCCCCACAGAAGCAGAACACTACAGAGAGAAAGCTTCTGGGCTGCCAAAGGCGGTGTGTTCAGCTGACTGATGCTGCTGGGGGTTCAAAGTTTGCAGGCTGCTGTATGGGGAATGAACTGAAGGACCCCCCCCCATAAGCTGCACATAGGGCAGACTACCCCCTGCCCCCCCCCCTTGGTGCACCACTGAATTATTTTTATACTCCAGTTTTTCTCTCCTACTTCCAGAACAATCATTGTTGTTAATTACAACAATCTACAGATTGATCTTCTGGTGGCATTACTAAGGGAGAGATGTTGGTTGAAAGTGTTGCATATTTTGGTTAATGTGGCACTGTGCTAGGGGAAGCTCACAACACTTCCTCCTCCCATATACAGTAGTTGATGACTTATATTTTGCTTCACACACAAGATAGAAAACTTAGAAATCATCAGCAAATGAATCCAACCAGTAAACTCTATCTCCAGCAGGTTGGCGGATGTGTTTCTTACAGCTCCTGGATTTTATGGGTCCTGGAGCTAAAGAGTGTTCGAGCCAGGTCGGGCTTGTGGAATGGAGGGGTGTTCTAGCATGGTGTGTCAGCTTTAGAGGTACACCTGGGTCCCCCCAGTGTCCCTACCTCACCCTCTTTAGGGTAATACCTGGGTCCCCCCAGCATCCCTTACCTGAAACGGCGAAGTACCTTTGGGAAGTTTCTTCTTACCCACGAGAGTTGCCTGAAGAGAAGATAGTAAGGTATTGAGTGCTGTTTTTTTTGTTGGGAGCTCCGAGTGCGTCGCGGTTCGAGGTTGCTATGGCTTGATGCATGGACTTTCCCGGGGACATGAAAGCCTAGTTCGGGGTGCCTGGCGGTGTTCTTCCCTCTCGAGGGGCATCAGCAGCAGGGTTTTTGATGCCTTCCCGCCGATGAGTCAAGGCTGTTTTTACCTTCACTGCCTTACGGCAGTGGCAGGCGCATGATGGTGAGTTGACTTTTGGCAGGTCAGGTCGCTGCCTTGGCATGATCTGGTGAGAAGGGCTTGGATCTGATAGGGATGCCTTAGGCCCTGTATGTCTGGGGGATCCCAAGCGCCATTCAGCGCGATGCTGAGCGTTTTTTACTTGCTTCTGGTAGTGCTCGGAATCAGTTAGTGCAGGGTCTTCGGTAGCCTATTCTTCTTCTGCTGGTTGGTCTCCAGCAGCTTTTGGGCGGTGGTTCCCTTTGTTTATCAGGTCCTTCGAGGGGGGCGGCTGGTCTTCTGGGGATGGTGCGGTCAGGGGCGATTGATGGCTGCTGACGGGAACATAGTTGTGTTTTTTGGCCAGAGATGCCTTCCAATAGGGAGAGGTCAGCAGTTGTTTGTCAATGTGGGACTGCCCACGGGGTAGGCGTGGCGGTAGCTACCGGCGTCAGTTTTCTGAAACAGTGGGGAGGCTTCGGCCTCACAGTAGTTGTGTTCCTGTGGCTTCAGCCTCAGCAGAAGAGTGTCCCTGTGGCTTCGGCCTCCGACGAAGAATGTTCCTGTGACTTAGGCTTCCGACGAAGAGTGTTCCTTTGGCTTAGGCTTCACATGAGGTATGTTCCTGGGGCTTAGGCCACTGACATGGGGTGGTCCTATTGCTTAAGCCTCAGACAAAGAGTGTTCCTGGGGCTTCGGCCTCAGGCAAGGAGTGTTCCTGTGGCTTAGGCCTCAGACGAGGTGTGTTCCTATGGCTTAGGCGGGGCTTAGGCCTCAGATGAGATATGTTCCTGGGGCTTAGGCCTCAGAGGAGAGATGTTCCTGTGGCTTAGGCCTCCGTTGAGGGATGTTCCTGTGGCTTCAGCCTCAGGTGAGTGGTGTTTCTGCTGCTTAGGCCTCAGTTGTGATTGTTCCTGGGGCTTGGCCTCAGTTGAGAGTTCTTTCTCGTGGCTCAGGCCTCAGTTGAGAAGGCTTTCCTGTGACTCAGGCCTCTGAGGAGTATGCTTTCCGGTGGCTCGGCCTCAGTTGAGAGTTCTTTCCTGTGGCTCAGGCCTCAGTTGAGAGAATTTCCTGTGGTTCCGGCCTCAGTAAAGAGTTCTTTCCAGTGGTTCAGGCCTCAGTTGAGAGATTTTTCCTGTGGCTCAGGTCTCAGTTGAGTGTTCTTTCTGGTGGCTCAGGCCTCCCTTGAGAGATTTTGCGGTGGCTCAGGCCTCAGTTGAGGGTTCTTTCTGGTGGCTCAGACCTCTGTTGAGAATTTTCCTGTGGCTCGGCCTCAGTTGAGAGATTTTCCTGTGACTTGAGCCTTAATTCGGTGTTTTTTCCTATGGCTCAGGCATCCGTTGGGAAATTTCCTGTGGCTCAAGCCTCAGTGGAGAAATTTCCTCTGGCTTGGGCCTCATTTGAGAGATTTTCCTGTGGCTCAGGCCTCAGTTGTAAGGTTTTCTTGGGGCTTGGGCCTCAGTTGAGAGATTCTCCAGTGGCTCAGGTCTCAAATATTTTTCTGTGATTCAGGCCTCAGTTGTGTGTTTGTTTGCTGCCGCTCCTTCTAGGATTCCTTCCTATGGAGGAGTGGACGGGATGTTTAGATCTACTTCCTCAGCTTCTGAGGTTGTCACTGTTTTTTTCCTGGGGATTTGGAGGGGGGGAACCTTGTCTCCTCCTAATATTCTTCCCCACTTTAGTCAGCAGTTTGCCTCCTATGGGAGCCCCTTGGACTTTAGGCTTGGGAAGGCTTCGATTGGATGGGGAGCCTTCCCTTGTTGCAGTCTTGGCTTGATGCCCTGCCGCTTTGTGGGGGTTGGGTGTCATCTAAAGACCAATCCCTGACATAATGGGTTTATTCCACAGGGGGTTCTCTGGGGCACTGTAGTCATGGTAGCAGGCTGCCTGTCCTCTTATGTTCCAGGGAGCAGCATGGGGCGGTGATGTCCGCTGCATGGTGCTCTCTGGCGATGATTGCTCCTACTCACAGGGACTATGGAGGGGGTTAACCTCTGCATGAGCATGGGATACATACTCTCTGGAGTTTTGTATCTCCTTGGCTGGGTGCTGCAAGGCAGGATTGGGGGGGAAGTGACCTTGCACATTCCCTGGGTTCTTTCTTTCCCTATGTTTGGATTGCTTTGGTACATCCCACTAGTATCTGGATTCATCTGCTGCTGATGACAAGGAAGGGAAAATTATGTCCTACCAGTTAATTTTATTTCCTTTAGTCACAGCAGATGAATCCAGAGCCCAACCCTGTTGCGGGGTTTGGCGCTCGCAGGCGCAGTTTGGACACGCCTTGTGGGCTGGAATTGCATTCTCAGTTTGAAAGTGTCAGGGATTTGGGTAGCACATGTGCGGACAGATGTTACATATGTTCCTTATGTCTCGTAGGTTTCATTCCTTTTCTGTGCGTTGTTTCAGCTGCTTTGAGAAAACTTTTACTGGTTGGTCAGGAGGCTGTGCATCCAAGATATACCCTGAGAACAACTCAGTGCGCTCTATCGCCACCTGCTGGTTGATGGCTGTTATCCCACTAGTCTCTGGATTCATCTGCTGTGACTAAAGGAAATAAAATTAACAGGTAGGACATAATTTTCCCATTTTTGCTGCGTTTTAACATATTTATAAACAATCTAGAGATGGGAACAACTAATAAGGTAATTAAATTTGATGATGACACAAAGGGATCCTTTTACTAAGATGTGCTAACCAATTTAGCATGCTCTAAATGCTAAGATGCCTATAGGAATATACAGTATATAATTTAGCATGTGCTAAATTGATTAGTGTACCTTAGTAAAAAGACCCTAAAGTTATTCAAAGCTGTTACATTATGTGAGGATTTTGAAAAATTGCAAGAGTACCTTGTGAGACTGGGAGGCTGGGCATCCAAATGGCAGAAGATGTTTAATGTGAAGTGCAAAGTGATGCATATGGGAAAGAGGAAGTCAAACTATAATTTTGTGATGCAAGATTTCACATTAGAAGTCTCCACCCAGGAAAAAGATCTAGGTGTCATCATTTATATGTTGAAACCCTCTGCTCAGTGTGCAGCAGCGGTGAAGAAAGTAGATAGAATATTAAGAATTATCAGGAAATGAATGGAAAACAAAAATGAAAATGTTATAATGCTATGGTATCACTCTATGTTGCAACGAAAATGATAAATGGGATGGAATGGGATGATTTCTCTATGAGAAATGCTAAAGTGGCTAGGGCTTTTCAGCTTGGAGAAGGGACGGCTGAGGGGAGATATAATAGAGGTCCATAAAATATCGAGTGAAGTGGAACAGATAGATGTGAATTGCATGTTTACTCTTTACAAATATACTAGGATTAGGGGGCAAGCAATGAAGCTATTAAGTAGTAAATCTATAACAAACTGGAGAAAATATGTATTCCTCACCTTATGGTGCCTTATGTTGTATGGGCAAATTGGTGTGCTCAGCCAATTTGGGCATACAACTTTATTAACTGGCCTTATCGGTGCCAATATTTGGAAATTAATTCTCGTAACTGATGCTACTTGGCACTAATTAAAAGTTAGGTGTGTGATTCTGTAAAAAGAATGCGCTAGTTGCAGTGCCGAATTTGAAAAGGGGGCATGGCCAGGGGTGGATCATGAGCATTCCTATAAGTTATGAGCATCTAATATAATAAAATGCTAGGCCGTGCATGCGCACTCAAAAGTCGTGTTCCCTGATCCGTCGCGGAAACACGAGTGCGCATGTGTGCATTTTACGTCACCACAGCCTCCCTGCTCTCCACCTCGCGCCGCAGCTTTCAAAATTCCCTGCTGGGAGAGCACGTATGTGTGAGTGTGAGCTACTGCAGGGCCCTGTAGAGGTCGGAGTCGCTCCGAGGGGGAGGGGGAGGAAGAGGGGGAGGGGGAGGGGGCGGCTGCCGAAGAAACAAGATGAAGCGGCTCGCGTCTTGCGCCTCTTTCCCTCCGTCGATGGCGCCGAAGCCCCGGGTCGATGAAAATGCGTGGCGGTGCGCGTCTGAACCTTGCTGCCCAAGGAGGTGTCTACACAGCTACCATTCGGCCCGACGGGTTGAGCCTACCATCCAACCCTCCCACCGCCAGATGAACACAAACCTCCGGCCTGCAGCAGCTCCACAGCACTGTAAACATTCTGCTTCCAGCCTTCTACTGTCTTGATTTTCACTGCCGAGGAAAGTGTAGAGTGCTGTGGAGCTGCTGCAGGCCGGAGGTTTGTGTTCGTCTCACGATGGGAGGGTCAGTAGGGTCGGCTGCATGGCAGCGGTAGTGGCGTGGGGGGGGGTGGGGGGTAGATAGAAACATGCTGCAAATGGCAAATTCTACTGTATGGGAGAATGGGGGGGGGGTAGAAATTAAAGGTTCTACTGCACAGGGGTGTGGGAGGCAGGCAGGCTGGCTTCGGGGGGAGGGTGTGGGTGGAACAAAGTCTAAAAGGCATTGAGGGGGGCATTGGAAGGAGGCACTGGGGGCACTAAGGACATAGGAAAGGACACTAAGGACACGGGAAGGAGGCACTGGGGGCACTGAGGGCACTAAGGATATAGGAAGAAGGCACTGAGGGCACTAAGGACATTGAATGGGACATTAAGGACATGGAAGTTTCAAGTTTATTTGATTAAACGCCTATCCAAAATACTAAGCGTTGTACAATAATAATTAAAACATTAACAAAAGTACACAGAGACGAACTATCTTAACATACTTCGGGGTTTTATTTATTTATTTTTTTGTTATTAATCTACAAGGACACAATAGGAAAAAGGGGAGGAGAACTACAATATTTATTAAGAAAAGATACGGCGGCACTGAGGGCACTAAGGGAAGACAGAAGGGGTCATGGAGAGACAGTGAGAGGGAAAGGGGGCTGCTTTGGGGGGGAAGTGTGCTGGGGACAGACAGCTTTTGCTGTGGGGGGATGACAGAAGGGGCCATGGAGAGACAGTTAGGGAAAGGGGGCTGCTTTGGGAGGGAGGTCTGTGCTGGGGGCAAACAGCTTTGCTCTGGGGTGAATACAGAAGGGGGCCACGGATAGACAGTCAGGGAGAGGGAAAGGGGGCTGCTTTCAGTGGAGGGGTGTGCTGGGGGCAGACAGTTTTGCTTGGGGAGGGGGGGGAAGATAGAAGGACACAGACAGTGGCCAAGGAGAGAAAGAGAAAGAAACACAGACAGACAGACACATCTATTCTAGCACCCGTTAATGTAACGGGCTTAAAGACAAGTTGTTATATAATATACCTGATCCACATACAATTTAGGCGCAGGCATTTAGGCCTAGATTCTAGCTGGCCTAAATGGGTGCTTAGAAGTTATGTGATGTACGCGGGCACTAAATGCCGTTCTAGTCTGTGCCAATTTTGGGGGGCACTGTTTTTAGAATCAGGCTCTTAACATTTTCTGAAAATCCATGATTCTGGAATTCATTGCCAGAGAATGTGGTAAAAAAACAAACCAAAACCCAGTTAACAGAGCTTAAAAAAGGTTTGGATAATTTCCTAAAAGTCAATAAGCCATTATTAAGATGGACTCTGGAAAATTCACTGTTTATTTCTAGGATAAGCAGCATAAAATCTGCTTTACTTTTGGGGAATCGTGACAGGTTCTTGTGGCCTGTAATGGCCATTGTTGAAAACAGGATACTGGACTTAATGGACCTTCAGTCTGTCCCAGCTCTTTATGTTCTTACTTTTAAATTCTTGTTTAAAGTGCTTAGTCAACTCTGTTTAACAGTACAAAACATTCTGATGTGTGTGTTTTTTATGGTAAAAAGCGACACTGTGCATACTTGATTTTTAATTCCTTTCTTAAGTATTTTTCCTTGAGAAAAGAAGATAAAAAATGGAAGACTGGAAGCCCTACAGCCAAAATTCAAGGCACAAGCGGCTAATATTTTATGAACAAGCTGAAACCCCAAGGATAGCACAATGCAGCTCTATTACAATAATGTAATAGAAAAATTGGAGAGATGGTTCTAAAAATTCCTGCCTATCATAATTACTAAAAAAGAAAAAAGCGGTCCCTGATTGTATTTGAACTTCTGCTAAACCAGAAGGGTCTATCAACTGAGGAAGTGGATTTCATAAAACTCAAACAGGTACTGAAAGTACCGACAGTGCTTGAAGGACAAGTTGAGGAAAAGGACTTTTGAAAACCAGTTAAAGAATACAGCGAAATATATTTCTCATACTGAATTAAAACCCGTAAAGGGTATGTTTTCTCTTTTAGAAGTTTATGGATATTGTCACAGGGTGGCCCCTGTTCCTAGCGAGGAAGCCTTGCCAGAAGAGGGAAATTAGGTTAAATCCTTTGAAAGTATTCCTAAGCCTGCTAAGGAGAGTCCCAAAGCAGCCCCTAGGAATATTTACAAGCCAAGCCTTCCAGCATGGAAACCTCCTAAAGCCCTGCCTAAAGCAGGCAGATCTGGTTTAGCTTTATCGAATCCAGTTGTGGGAAAACAGACAGAAAGACTACATCTCCCAGCAGCCATAGGGTCAGAGAAAGGAAAGAGCAGGAATGGAATACTGGATACACCCAAACAGGCTCAAACTGGTTTAGGCCAGGTGAGAAGTTCTCTGAGGGCAGGCTACCCTAACACACCTGCAGGGAGGACTAATCAGCTCCCTACAATGAAAGAAAAGGGTTTAGCTTTCACACAGAGACAGTTCCAGGGCCAACCTCAGAGTGCACAGCACAGCAAAAAGAAAGCAGCAGACTACAGCCACAGAGAACCAGAAAACAACAGTCCACATTATGGTAACAAACTCAGGCAGAGGTTTTTGATGAAGAGGCTAATGGTAAGGTTAATTCTGGGTTTGTGCAGGATAGTGAAATGACAGATAATGACATTACCTATGATATGGAAATAGAATGTTCTGATTTGCCCAGCTCTGAGGGTACAGACATAGGCTGAGAGCCATTGCTAATAATGGAGCTGGAGGGAAAAGTAAAGGCTGCTCAAGTTTATTGGAAATGTTGACGTTTTGTTTTGAACTTTAAATACAAGCCACAGGTAGCCATTTTGTTTGGATCTGGGGAGGGGATTTTTCCAAGCTGATCCATTGAGGGAAAATTATTGGAGAGGATCCACTCTTGGGGCATTAAGCCTAACCCCAAGGGAGTTTTGCCTGGCAGAAGAAAAATTTTCATTTTGTTGAAATAAGGCTTTTTATGTTTTTGCATATTTTTGGCTTAAACTGCAATTGTTTTGGTTTGGTTTGTGAATGCTGGGACAAGCACAAGGTGATACAAACCTGAGAATTATCTGACACTTGTTTTATTCTGGTGAAACAATAAACAGTACCCAAGAAAATTGCACCCAAAGTTTTGAACTCTTTTTTTATTTTGAGTCTTACCAAGCTACCAAAACAACCTCGCAAACTGCTTGGCCAAGGTTTGTGTGCACTGGGTTAGGTCAACTTGCTGAGCCCAGCTTGGCTGCACCCGGTCACAATATATAGGGATCTTATTACTAAAACGGCATGTGTACTAAAATGCAGTAAATATGAGTGCTGACAATGCATTTTGTGCAAAAATTAATGCATGGTAAATGCAAAGTTCATTGTTGAGGGTGTGGTCAGTAAATTTACTGTAGTTTGCATATAGAGCACACACATTGCATGGGTCCATATTAAATGCATTGGCAGATAGCACAAACACACACTTAAACTATCTACCATTGCTAAACAAAACAGAAGAAAAAAAGAATCCTTAGGGAAAATAGAGGCAATATATTTCTAGGCAGTTAATCTAGAAGGTGGGATAACTAAACAGAACCAGATGACCTTGGAAGTCACCCTCCCCTCAATAACCAATAGCAAGAGAGAGACAGCAGTGGAGAAGGAATTAAAACAAACCATATTAGCAACTCGCCTATCAGCAAGAAGGTAAATGGGAAGACTAGGAAGAAGGATAAACAAGCAGGTGGCGGTAAGAGTAAGTAACTGAGGAGGAAACCACACATCTTCTCTCATCCTCCAAACCTACTATCTGCTCCTCGATCAGATTCCCATTCACCTACTCTGTGCTAGCTCGCCCTCCATCATCCCTCCTATCTGTCACATCCTCAATCTATTGCTCTCCACTGCAACTGTCCCTGATGTCTTCAAACATGCCATTGTCGCACTCTTACTGGACTTCACATGTCCCTCCAGTTATCACTCCATCTCCCTCCTCCCCTTAGGCCAGTTACTGGGCAGACTTGCACGGTCTGTGTTTTTGTATGGCCATTTGGTGGAGGATGGGCAGGGGAGGGCTTCAATGGCTGGGAGGGTGTTGATGGACTGGAGTAAGTCTACGGGATCCCCGACAACATGGATTTACTAAGGGGAGATCATGCCAATCCAACCTGATCAGCTTCTTTGATTGGGTGACGGAGAAGCTGGATATTGGGGAGTCCCTGGACATCGTGTACCTGGACTTTAGCAAAGCATTTGATAGCGTACCACACCGCAGGTTGCTGAGCAAGATGAGTTCTATAGGATTAGGTGACACATTGACGCAATGGGTTGGGAACTGGCTTGGAGGTAGGCTTCAAAGGGTGGTGGTGAACGGCACCCCCTCCAAAATGATGGAGGTGATCAGTGGAGTGCCACAGGGCTCAGTCTTGGGCCCGATCTTATTCAACATCTTTATAAGGGACTTGGCAGAAGGGCTTCGAGGTAAAATAACATTATTCGCCAATGACGCCAAACTAAGTAATGTAGTGGGCAAATGCACAACAGACGAAGATTCAATGCCCGACAACATGATGCACGACCTACTCCTACTGGAGCGCTGGTCTAGGACATGGCAACTCA
Organism: Geotrypetes seraphini; assembly: GCF_902459505.1. Taxonomy (NCBI): domain Eukaryota; kingdom Metazoa; phylum Chordata; class Amphibia; order Gymnophiona; family Dermophiidae; genus Geotrypetes; species Geotrypetes seraphini. The sequence continues at coordinate 185,090,776 of NC_047087.1, forward strand.
ACTTCAATGCCAAAAAATGCAAAGTTATGCACCTGGGCAGCCAAAATCCATGCAAGTCTTATACTCTTAATGGCGAGATCCTAGCAAAAACGGTAGCAGAACGAGACTTGGGGGTAATCGTCAGTGAGGACATGAAGTCTGCCAATCAAGTGGAGCAGGCTTCATCCAAGGCAAGACAAATCATGGGTTGCATACGAAGGGGTTTTGTCAGCCGTAAGGCGGAAGTCATTATACCATTGTATAGATCAATGGTGAGGCCCCACCTGGAATACTGTGTGCAATTTTGGAGGCCACATTATTGCAAGGATGTGCTGAGACTGGAGTCGGTGCAGAGAATGGCCACACGGATGGTCTCGGGACTCAAGGATCTTCCATACGAAGAACGGCTTGACAAATTACAGCTATACTCGCTCGAGGAGCGCAGAGAGAGGGGAGACATGATCGAGACGTTCAAGTATCTTACGGGCCGCATCGAGGCGGAGGAAGATATCTTCTTTTTCAGGGCCCACGACAACAAGAGGGCATCCGTGGAAAATCAGGGGCGGGAAACTGCGAGGTGACACCAGGAAATTCTTTTTCACTGAAAGAGTGGTTGATCGCTGGAATAGTCTTCCACTACAGGTGATTGAGGCCAGCAGCGTGCCTGATTTTAAGGCCAAATGGGATCGGCACATGGGATCTATTCACAGGGCAAAGGTAGGGGAGGGACATTAGGGTGGGCAGACTAGATGGGCCGTGGCCCTTATCTGCCGTCTATTTCTATGTTTCTATGTAACAGAGATTTCGGCAGTTGGAACCCAAGCACAGTACCGGGTAAAGCTTTGGATTCTTGCCCAGAAATAGCTAAGAAGAAAAAATTAACAAATAAATAAATAAATAAAAATTTAAATTGAATCAGGTTGGGCAGACTGGATGGACCATTCGGGTCGTTATCTGCCATCATCTACTATGTTATAGTATGTCTGTGCATTATAGAATCACACTCGGCGAGTCTAGACATGTCTAAATAGTTAGATGTCCTTTACAGAATCGCCTTTTAGACATCTAAACAACATCTATAAAATGTTATCACATCTCATTATTATGACTTCATTAGAATAGCGATTTTATGCTATTTTTCATTAAAACTGTATGCAGTGAATTGCTGGCACCACTATTATATTTATCTTTTAATCACTTTTTTTTTTGGGGGGGGGTTGCTTCTGTCACAGGGAGCAGAGTGGGATTTGATCAACATCGGGGTACTAAGGCTGTAGCTTTAAGCATTGCACAACATAGATAGAAACATAGAAACATAGACACATAGAAAGATGACGGTAGTAAAGGGCTATAGCCCATCATGTCTGCCCACTCTACTGACCCACCCCAATAAGTCTAGATGCTAGTGATTCGTCCTACGTAGGGATTCCACGTAAATGTCCCATTTACTCTTAAAGTCGAGCACGCTGGTGGCCTCGACCACCTGCACCGGAAGCTTATTCCAGTGATCTACCACCCTTTCCGTGAAAAAATACTTCCTGGTGTCACTACTAAATTTCCCCCTCTGAGTTTAAGCGGATGCCCTCTTGTGGTCGAGGGTCCTTTGGGGAAGAGGATGTCATCTTCCACCTCGACACGTCCTGTGATGTATTTAAATGTCTCAATCATGTCCCCCCTCTCCCTGCGTTCCTCTAGAGTGTAGAGCCGCAGTCTGCTCAGTCTCTCTTCGTACGAGAGACCCTTGAACCCCAAGATCATCCTAGTGGCCATCCGCTGAACTGACTCGACTCTAAGCACGTCTTTACGGTAATGTGGCCTCCAGAATTGCACACAGTATTCCAGATGAGGTCTCACCATGGTTCTGTACAGCGGCATTATGACTTCTGGTTTCCAACTGACGAAACTTCTGTTGATACATCCCATCATTTGCCTTGCCTTGGATGTGGCCTTCTCTACCTGTTTGGCAGCCTTCATGTCTGCACTGATGATTACTCCCAAATCTCGTTCTACTGAGGTCCTAGCTAATGTTACTCCATTTAAGGTGTAAGTTCTGCAAGGATTTCTACTACCGAGGTGCATGACCTTACATGAAGCATTTATCACCTACAAACATCTTGGGAAAACGGAGGCAAAAGAAGACTATCTGGCCAGATCTAAGGCTGTCAAAAAGGCAGTCAGGGAAGCCAAACTTCGAACAGAGGAAGATCTAGCACGGAACATTAAAAAAGGGGACAAATCCTTTTTCAAGTACATTAGCGACAGGAAGAGAAACAAAGATGGGATAGAATGCCTTACGCAATCAGATGGAAACTACGCAGAATCTGATACTACCAAGGCAGAACTGCTAAATGAATACTTCTACTCAGTATTCACCTGTGAAGCACCGGGAGCTGGTCCACAACTACAGATAAGAGACAGCCAAAATGACCCGTTTCATGATTACGAGTTTACACCCAGTAGCGTCTACCACGAACCCTCAAGACTCAAAGTAGACAAAGCCATGGGACCTGACAATCTACACCCCAGGGTACTCAGAGAGCTGAGTGAAGTTCTGGCTGAACCACTATCCGTGCTCTTCAATCTTTCCATGCGCACGGGAAAAGTACCCCTGAACTGGAAAACAGCTAACGTAATTCCACTCCACAAAAAGGGCTGCAGAACAGAGACAGAAAATTACAGACCGGTGAGTCTTACATCCATAGTGTGCAAACTCATGGAAACACTGATCAAACAGAAACTCGACAAAATTCTAGACGAAGAAAATTTACGTGATCCACACCAACACGGATTTACCAGGGGAAGGTCCTGCCAATCCAATCTGATTGACTTCTTTGACTGGGTGACCAGTCATCTGGATGCCAGGGAGTCCCTGGACGTGATATATTTGGACTTCAGCAAAGTTTTTGATAGCGTCCCACACCGCAGGCTGTTGAACAAACTAAAATCGATGGGATTAGGGGATACATTCACTACATGGATAAGGGATTGGCTAGATGGTAGGCTTCAAAGGGTGATAGTAAACGGTACCCCCTCCAAAACGTCAGCAGTGACAAGTGGAGTACCTCAGGGCTCCGTCTTAGGGCCGATTCTATTCAATTTATTCATAGGAGATTTGACTCAAGGGCTTAGAGGAAAAGTATCACTGTTTGCCGACGACGCCAAATTATGCAACATAGTAGACAAAAGCAGTGTGCCTGACTTTATGACGCAGGACCTACACCAGCTGGAACAGTGGTCATCAACTTGGCAGCTAGGCTTCAATGCTAAAAAATGTAAAATAATGCACCTAGGCAAAAAAATCCACACAGAACTTACACACTAAATGGTGAAATTTTGACCAGGACCACGGTGGAACGGGATTTAGGAGTGATCATTAGCAATGATATGAAGGCTGCCAATCATGTGGAGAAGGCTTCGTCCAAGGCAAGACAAATGATGGGCTGCATCCGTAGGGGTTTTGTCAGCAGAAAACCTGAAGTCATAATGCCACTATACAGATGCATGGTGAGACCTCATCTCGAGTATTGTGTTCAATTCTGGAGACCACACTACCGGAAACATGTGTTGAGAATTGAGTCGGTTCAGCGAATGGCTACCAGGATGGTCTTGGGGCTCAGGGATCTCACGTATGAAGAAAGGCTAAAAAAACTGCGGATGTACTCACTGGAGGAGCGAAGAGAGAGGGGGGACATGATTGAGACCTTTAAGTATATCACGGGGCGTATAGAGGTGAAAGATGATATCTTCAGTCTTACAGGGCCCTCGGTAACCAGAGGACACTCGCTGAAAATCAGGGGAGGGAAATTTCAAGGTGATGCTAGAAAGTACTTCTTCACCGAAAGGGTGGTCGATCATTGGAACGAGCTGCCTCAGCAGGTGATTGAGGCCAACAGCATGTCAGATTTTAAGAGAAAATGGGATATTCATGTGGGATCTATAGGGGAGTAAAAGTCGGGGAGTGGGTCATTGGTATGGGCAGACTCGATGGGCTATGGCCCTTTTCTGCCGTCAATTTCTATGTTTCTTTGTTTCTATTGAAGCCTAGCTGCCATGTCGAGGACCAGTTTTCCAATGTAAGAAGGTCCTGTGTCATACTATCCTGTAAAAAGCTTTCACTTACTATGTTGCACAGTTTTGCGTCATCGGCGAATAATGTTACTTTACCCTGTAGTCCTCGTGTCAAGTCCCTTATGAATATGTTAAAAAGGAGAGGACCCAGGACCGAGCCCTGCGGCACTCCGCTGGTCACTTCTGATGTTTCAGAGAGGGTACCGTTGACCACCACCCTCTGAAGTCTACCACTCAGCCAATCATTGACCCATGCAGTTATCGTCTCACCCAACCCCATTGATTTCATCTTGTTTAGTAGCCTGCGGTGTGGGACGCTGTCAAAAGCCTTGCTGAAATCCAAATATACTATGTCCAGAGACTCTCCTGAGTCCAACTTGCCTGTTACCCAATCAAAGAAGCTGATGAGGTTGGATTGACATGATTTACCCTTAGTGAATCCATGCTGACTAGGATCCCTAAGATTCCCCTCATCCAAGATCGTGTCCAACTTCTGTTTAATTAGTGTTTCCATGAGTTTACATACTATCGACGTGAGACTCACTGGTCGGTAATTCGCAGCCTCTAATCTGCAACCCTTTTTGTGCAGAGGAACAACATTCGCTGTTTTCTAGTCCAGGGGGACTCTCCCCTTTTTTAGGGAAAGATTGAAGAGCATGGCTAATGGTTCCACCAGGACATCGCACAGCTCTCTGAGCACTCTTGGGTGCAATTCGTCTGGACCCATGGCTTTGCTCACCTGGAGTCTTGACAATTCGCTGTAGACATCAGCTGGTGTGAACTCCAAATTCTGAAATGGGTCTTCCACGCTTGACATTACTTCCAGATGTGGCCCTTGCCCTGGTGCCTCACAGGTAAAAACCGAGCAGAAGTATTCATTCAGTAATTTGGCTTTATCGGAATCCGTTTCCGCGTAATTCCCGTCCGGTGTTCTGAGGCGTACTATCCCGTTTGTATTTTTTTCCTGTCACTAATGTACCTGAAGAAGGATTTGTCCCCTTTCCTAATGTTCTTTGCTAGAGTTTCTTCCACTGCAAGTTTGGCCTCCCTGACTGCTGTTTTGACTGCTGCAGACCTAGTCCTATATTCAATGTTAGCTTCATCTGTTCCCGTACGTTTGTATGAACAAAATGCTCTTTTTTTCTCCTTGACGAGGTGCGAGACCTCTTCAGTGAAACATTGGGGTTTTTTGTTTCTTTGTTGTTTATTTACCGATTTTATGTAGCGGATAGTTGCCTCGTGTAGGGTCAATTTCAGGTTTGACCACATGGCTTCCACATTATCAGTTGCTTCTTGATCCTGCAGCGTCTGATGGACGAAATCTCCCATATGTGCGAAATCAGTGCCCCGGAAATTGAGTACCCTCGTTTTTGTTAGTGATTTAGGGAAGCCTTTCCTGAGGTTGAACCATACCATGCTATGGTCACTGTTAGCTAGCGTTTCTCCCACTGAGACCTCCGAGACACTCTCGCCATTTGTAAGTACGAGGTCTAGGATGGCCTCGGCCCTAGTGGGCTCTAGCACCATTTGTTTGAGCTGTACTCCCATCATGGACGTCAAAATCCTCCTGCTACCACAAGTTGTCGCTAAGAGTGTGTTCCAGTCTACATTGGGCATGTTGAAGTCCCCTAGCAGAACAGTGTCCCCCCGGAGAGTAATATTTTCAATGTCTTCAATCAATTTGTTATCCTTGTCCTGCATGCCAATTCCAAAGTACCTAAATGGGCCGCCGTGTGTGCGGATCACCGGACTGGATGGACCTCGGTCTGATCCGGTGAAGGCTTTTCTTATGTTCTTATATCCTCTTGATTTACAAGCAGTCATTTCTCTAGGACTACTAAACCACAGAAAAGAGGAGTCAGGTCCATAAGCCACTCTAACCAAATTTATGATGGAAAGTATGAGCCCACCAAAACCCTACTCTAATATACTGCCATATATGGTAAGTGCCACTTGCAGCCATAAGGGCTATTGGGGTTGTAGACAGGTGGATATAGTAGATTTGGGGGAGTTTTGGAGGGCTCAACATACATTAAAAGGGGGTTATGGTGAGATGTACTTTTGGCACACTATGTGAAGTTCATAGTAGTGCCCTCTAAGGTGCCTCACTGCTCTACTGGCATGTCTATGTGGTCAGTCCATTAATTCTGGCCCCTCCCATGTCTAAATAGTATTGATTTGGATGTTTGGACATTTTTATGGTTAAAAAATGGTGAATAAAGTTAAACGTCCTGGTTGTTTAGACATTCTGGCAGCCAAGATGTGCAAGTAGGTGATTTTAAAAAAAAGTTTGTATGTCTAATGGTTTTGTCGGTTTTGAAAATGGCTGTTTCTCCGTCCCCAACTTTGGACGTTTTGTGGGAAATGTCTAAAGTCTGACTTAGACGTCCTATTGAAAATGCTCCTGCACATGTACATAAAGATACAGTAATCAGAAACTTTAAAAGGCTTAACCTTTTTAATGATTTTCTCTGTCAATATAGTCACAAGAAAGAGAAGAGCTAGCTCTAGCCAGGCCCAAATGCAGTGGCTTCTAATTCTATCTTGGGCCGTTTGAGCATCTAACAAACTCGGGTCTTAAACTTCAAGGTTATCTCTTTTCTTAGCAGTCTTCCTTGTACATAGAATTAACTCCTGGAGATTGTGTGTGTTCAACTCGGTTTCCTACTCCAGGGAAACACTTAGGCTTGGGCTACATTTCTTCCCTGAGGTATTGTAGCCTTGTAGTTTTCTATCTACTGAAAGCAATGTTCTCTCTAAGGACTGAGTTGACGTGAGCAAAAATGTTTCTCTTTGCGAGCACAAGAAACACACACACACGGCTCATTTCCAACCACCCTTTGAGTGTTTATATATGCAGGGTGGTTGGAAATGAGCCATACTTTGCATGCTTCCCTACTTGTTCGCCTGTATTTTATAGCTACTCTAAATTTTACTCAAGTACTGGGTTCTTTCATAAACAAAGAAGCAACTAGCAGGGAAGAAATACTCCACAAAATAACACTTGGTCACTTTTCAATGAAGGCTCTCTACAAAGTATTCAAAGGCAAGGAAATAATATTCCAGATAAAGATCAGATGTATCCACACACTCATTTTTTTTTTCCATACACTCATTTTTTTTTTTCAATGGTCAATTATGGATGTGCAAGCTGGACACTATGGAAACAAGACAGAAAGAAAATTGACTCGTTTCAGCTTTCGTGCTGGAGAAGGATTTTATGCATGCCGTGGACTGTCAGAAGAACTAAATCAAATCTGGAAGAGCTCAAACTGACTATGTCATTCAAAGCCCAAATAATGGAGTTACAACTGTCTTATTTTGGTCACACCATCAGAAGAGAAAGATTGTCATGTTTGGGAAGATCGCAAGAACCAAGAAAAGAGGGCAGCCTGCAATCAGATGGCTGGACATGCTGAAAAACAACCATGGGGATGATGCTGGAGGACCTTACTGACCCAGCTCAAAATTGATTTATTTTTAGATCTGTAATTCATCAAGTCGCTAGGACTTGAACACGAATCAACACACACACTGGATGTTAAGCACAGCTTAAAGGAACATGACTCCCCTGTGTGAGCACCACTCTTAAAAAAAACAAAAAAAGGGGAGGAGGAACAGTAGGGGCACTTTTGAACACTACAAAAAGGTTCTTGAAGATAGGAAGTGAGGTAAGTTAAACAACTCAAACGATATGAAATCCTCACGCAACAGGATGAATCTTTCATAAAAAGAGAACAGACCAACTTGTGGCTTTCTTCATCTTTCTTTATTCAAAACTTTTCTTTTCTTTTTCCATATTATTCTTGTTCCAATACTCAAATGCCCGACGGGACCCGTTTCGCCAAACCCAGATTAGTTGAAGTAGCGATTCTTTACATAGACTTTTTAAGATTTTCAAACTTTATATGGTGTTGGTTTTCAATATATTCCCAGCATGACGGGCGTTAATGATGCCGCTTGTGGGGAGATTTTATACAGGCCTAATGCAATCTAGAAAAGGCAGGTGAAATTCATTTGAGTTATAGTCCCCTAAGAATAGTTACTGCACATGTTGTTCTTTATAAAGTAAATGAAAGCTAAGCAAATAGTTGTCAATGAATATAAGTTTAGTTTATAAGGAACATAACATAAGAACATAAGCAGTGCCTCTGCCGGGTCAGACCACAGGTCCATCCCGCCCAGCAGTCCGCTCCCGCGGCGGCCCAAACAGGTCACGACCTGTCTGTATCACCAGAGGGGGCTCCCTTGCCACCTTGGTTTCTCATTTAAGTCCTGTCTTCCTATCGAAGTCCTAACCCTCCAGTCTTATCAAAAATTGGTGGCACAAATATACACAGCCCTTGAAGTTTACTTTGATTTTCACATTATGCAAATGAGATTAATTAATAATTTTTATTGGCTATTAATTTTTGATAATTAATTTTATGAGTTGTTTTAGATGGTTGCACATTAATAGATTATATTACCTCATTTTTTAATGTATTTCATTTTAGTTTTTGCTAGTTATCACATGTACATATATTTATATGATTGATTATAACTATTTATTAATTAATTAATATTTAGAAATATATATTTTTTAAAAAACATAAATGGTGCAATAGTATGAATTCATTAGACAAAAAGTGTGAGATTGCACATAGAGGACTAATTAAATTTATTTATAAAGAGTTAATATGTTTTTTAAGTGAAATGATGTTCAATGATTATTTATTTATTAATTGATATTTAAACACATAGGTTTTAATGGTGAATAAGGAAGTATTTATTAGATAAAAGGTGTGAGAATATATATATATAGGATGGATTATCTCTATTTATTAATTAATAGCCAATGTTTTATATAGGTTGCGAAATGGCCACCAGGTTGGGGGATGCTGTTTCACCATCACATTTTCAGTAGTGAGGGACAGGCATGTTCTGCAGGACACCAGGGAACCTGCCTTTCCCTAATAATTGAAAACACAGTATTGAAGTACCACCCTCTACTGGTAGCAATGCAATTGGAGGACTCCTGCTCAGCTTAGAGCAGTGGTCTCAAACTCGCGGCCCGGGAGCCACATGCGGCCCGCCAAGTACTATTTTGAGGCCTTCGGCATGTTTATCATAATCACAAAAGTAAAATAAACAGTTTATTGATCATATGTCTGTTTAGCTATAAATGACAATATTATTATTAAGACTTGACCAAAAAGAAAGATTTATAAACTATAAAGAGTTTTACCTCATGCAAAAATGTCATTTCTTTAATAAGACATTAACTATTTTTTCTGAGGCCCTCCAAGTACCTACAAATCCAAAATGTGGCCCTGCAAAGGGATTGAGTTTGAGATCACTGGCTTAGAGGGAACGTGTACCTAATGGTTAGAGCAGAAGGCTGAGAACCATGGAAGCCAATGCCCTTGACATCTTGGAAAAAAAACACTTAACACGCCATTGCCTCAAATCCCAAAACTTACATTGTAAGACCTCCAGGGACAAGAAAATACCTACTGTACCTGAATGTAACTTGCCTTGAGCTACAAGCTCATATTACTGGGAAAGGTTTGGTGTAAATCTAAATCAATAATCAAATACCAGGGATAAAGTGAAGTAATACAAAACACTGCATATGTTGTTCAGGACCTACAGAGCAATTCCAACTTACCGTAACTTCCACGAATCGCACAAAGACTTACTTAGGAAAAAACAGCATTACACAGTGGGTGCTATTAGAACATCAATACACTGACTGGAAAACTAACCAAGCCAAACTAGTACAGTTTAATCCTGCAGTCAGTGCTAACAGCAAGCCATGTTTTACATATATGCAGAACACAGACCCTCACCTAGCACAGAATAAGTAATCATGAGCTAAAAATAGAACAAAAAATTAAACTGAACCCCCAAGAAGTGAGACTCTGCATACAGTGCAACACTAGAAAAAGAGAACCTGTGATGCATACCCCCTTGTACTTTGAAAATATAAAGATAGCAGATGTAAATTTCAAAAACTGACATATTCTAATCACTACCTTACAAACTAACATACAAATAAAATTAAAAATGGAAAATGATACCCATTTTATGGACTAAATACATTTTTCAATGAACTTTCAAAGGCCAAAACCCCCTTCCTCAGGTCATAACCTATTATAGTATCCTGTTCTGACCTGAGGAAGGAGGTTTTGGTCTCTGAAAGTTAGTCAAAAAGGTATTAAAATTAGTCCAATAAAAAGGGCAGGGTGGCAGGGCAATCTGCCCTGGGTGGAAACTGTGGGGGAGTGTATGGAGAAGTGGCGGGGCCACAGTCCGCATGTGCGTGGCTGTTGGCTCTGTCTGCCCTGTCCCCTCTGATGTCAATTTCCTGTTCCAGGCAGGAGACCAGCAGAGATTATGGCTGCCCACATGTGGACTGGCAACCACTCCACCCCCACCCCCCCCCACACACACACACTGCTTGATGGAAGGGGTGCTTCAATCGGAGGAATGTGTGCTCCACACCCCTCGGAGGAAGGGGTGCTTCAATCGGAGGAATCAGGTACACCACTGCACTTTATTTCCATTTTCTATTTTTATTTACAGAATTAATGTTTATTAACACAGCTACCTTACTACTTTAAACAGAAAATAAAAATTATTTTTTCTACCATTGCTTTTTTAAAATTGTGTTGGTCGCCCTCTATGATTTCTACTTTCCTTGTTTTCTCTTAACTTTTTTGCCAAGATTTCCTGCCTGTTTGTTTTTTCTCTTCTACTTTTCCTTTCAGCTTTCTTCAATTTATTTTCTGCCTGTCTAAATTAAACTCTTATTATCCAGTCCTCAATTTCCCACTCTTCACTGTGTCTATCTACAGCTTGCCACCTCATACCCACACACCAGCTCTCCTATTTCACATCCTCTCCCCCCACCATCCACATCTACCCCCCCTCTCTCTCTTCTCCTCACTTCCATCCAGCGTCTGCTCCCCTCTTTCTCTCTCCCCACCTCCATCAGCATCTGCCTCATGGCCTTCATCTGCCACTTCCATCTAACTATTTACCCATTGCTACTGCTGACTTCCTGAAACAGCAGCAGCAGCGGCAAACCAAAATACAGTGATCATGGGACCTCCTTGTACATACCTGCACTTTTCAGCTCTGTCCTGGAACAAGAAGTGACTTTGGAGGGGCAGGGCGGAAGCCTCAGTCATGCCCAGGATGCTGCTGGGACCACTGTATTTCAGTTTACCATGGCTGCTGCTGGTTCGGGAAAACAGCAGCTGCAGTGGAGGGTGGCAGAATGGAACGGGAGGTAGAAGATGGTGGTCCTACATAAGCAAGCACCTTAGTTGATTATCATTTGTAGACCTCAGCGGTGCAACTGTGTGCCAAATTTCAAACACACAAGATCAAATAGCACCAAAATAATTATTGGTCTATTATCTTTTATATAGCTTTATATTAATATAAGGTACTTGCTTTTGATATTGTTCGGAGACCTATTGTATTTGTGCATGGTCCTACATAAGAACATAGGAATAGCCTTACTGGGTCAGACCAATGGTCCATCAAGCCCAGTAGCACATTCTCACAGTGGTCAATCCAGGTCCCTAGTACCTGGCCAAAACCCAAGGAGTAGCAATATTCCCCATGTCTTTCTCAATAACAGACTATGGACTTTTCCTCCAGGAAATTGTCCAAACCTTTCTTATAACCAGTTATGCTATCCACTGTTACTACAACCTCTGGCAATGCTTTCCAGAGCTTAACTATTCTCTGAGTGAAAAAATAGTTCCTTCTATAGGTTTTAAAAGTATTTCCTTGTAACTTCGAGAGTCCCCTAATCTTTGTAATTTTTGACGGACTGAAAAATCGATCCACTTGTACCCATTCTACTCCACTCACTTTGTAGATTTCAATCATATCTCCACTCAGCCGTCTCTTTTCCAAGCTGAAGAGCCCTAACCTTTTTAGTCTTTCTTAATACGATAGGAGTTCCATCCCCTTTATCATCTTGGTCGCTTTTCTTTGAACCTTTTCTAGTGCCGCTATATCCTTCTTGATATAAGGAGACCAGAATTGAATACAGTACTCCAGGTGAGATCACACCATGGAGTGATACAGGTGCATTATAACATTCTTAGTCTTGTTAACCATCCCTTTTTTAAAAAAAAATAATTCCTAGCATCCTGTTTGCTTTTTTGGTCGCTGCCGCACATTGAGTGGAAGGTTTCATCATATTGTCTATGATAACACCCAGATCCTTTTCTTGGGTGCTATCCTCCAAGGTGGACCCTAGCATCTGTTAACTGTGATCTGGGTTATTCTTCCCAATGTGTATCACTTCTGTCACAAGCCTGACCTCTGTCACAAGCCTGACCATCACAGAATACTGCCTGCACTTCATTCCACAATTCCAAAATGGATGCCTTTTAAGGGCATCCATTTTGGAATTGCTAGCAAAACAGGCTGAGAGGCAGTCAGAGCTGAGCAGGGACAATCCTCTGTGCAGAGCTAGGCATGGCTGTGCAGCTCTACAGCATTTAGATGCCTGGAGACCACAGTCATGGAGGCAGCCCAGGGAAGCTCCTATGCTGGAGGAGCCTCCGCTGTTCCAACAGCCAGAGAATGTGAAAATGCAGGCAACCGAGGAAGGAGGTGAACTACTAGAGGATAATCTGCCAGAGGCCATGGACTGGAATGCCCTGCCTGAGTTACCACTTTCTGAGGAGATGGAAGTGAGTTAAACTGTTTGTTGGCCTTTGCAAAGTTGTGTTTTGTTTTTTTCTGGAGCAAGAGTTTTGCTGCTTTGTTTGCTTGCCTCTTAGGAAGTTTATGGCTGTGAGTTTGAGAACTTGTGGGGACTTTCAGAAGGGGAAAGTTTTGGTTTATGTGGGGGGAGGGGTTGTTTTGTTTTGGGTTTTTTTTTCAAGATGGCTGCCACTGCAAGCAGCTCTGCTGCAGTTAAAGCAGGGTTAAGACTGTTTGCTTGGAAAGTTATTTTGCTTTATTGGAACCAAGGAGACATATAGTTGGGGGCTGGATTTACCCATCATCTTTGTGGAGGGATTTTGAGGGTTGCATTTTGTTCTGGCAAAGTGCCAAATTGGAAGATCCACCAACCTCACTCTCCTTGTTGCATTGAGAGGAGGGAGAATTCTCAATGCCTGAACGGGAACGTTTTTTTTCTGCTAAAGAACTAAATGATGGTGGTGATTTGATTCCCAATTTGTTTGTTGTTTGAAAATAAACAAAACTTACCTGGGACATGGACTGAGCACTCGAGGGTTTTGCCAGACCAGGCTGGCCAGAGAAACTTTGGGTTTTTGTATTGTAGATTGTACTCCAGGACACAATTTATTATGAATTCTCAGGCAAATTTGAATGCAAAATAAATTCTGTTTGTTTTTGAAAGCTTACCTGTTTCGTGCCATTCTGACTGCTGTGAGCTGGGTAAGCCCACCGATACAGGGACTTCCTCCTATTTGGGGAAGCATGCCGGGCCTATATCAGTGGCGTGTGCAGGTCCCTGCTGTAGTCTAAGGGACAGCCACGCTACACTTTGCATTTTTCCACATTAAATTTCATCTGCCACTTCCAATCCGCATGAGTGTTAACAACTTTGAACAGTTTAGTGTCATCTGCAAATTTAATCACCTCACTCGGCGTTCCAATTTCCAGATCATTTATAAATAAGTTAAAATAGCACCGGTCCCAGTACAGATCCCTGCGGTACTCCACTGTTAAGTCTCCTCCATTGAGAAAAATAACCTTTGTTTTCTATCCGGTAACCAATTCCTAATCCACAACTAAACTTTGCCACCTATTCCATGGCTCTTTAATTTTCTAAGGAGCCTTTCATGAGGAACTTTGTCAAAAGCTTTCAGAAAATCTAGATACACTATATCAACCAGCTCGCCTTTATCCACATGTTGTTCACACCTTCAAAGAAATCAAATTGGTGAGACAAGATCTCCCTCAGCAGAACCCATGCTGACTGTCTCATTAATGTAATTTCATCTAATCTGGCATTTGTGCTTCGCACATTACCTGTATAGGCTTAAGGTGACTTACAGCAAAAAGAGAACTTGGAACATATTTAAGATACATAAGAACAGGGAGCGTGAGAGGGGGAAATAGCGGGAGGAGGTGTAGGACCGTATATGGAAATTAAGATAATAGAAATCTTAAATTTAGGGAACTATTCTAAGGAAGGGTAGAAAACTAGGTTGGGATTTGGACTGGAGATAAAAGAATGTTCTTATTGATATTTCATTAAATCATGTTTGTCTACATGGAAGTCAGATTTACTGGCCTATAATTTCCCAGATCTCCCCTAGAACCCTTTTTAAACATTGGCATAACATTGGCCACCCTCCAATCTTCAGGTAGTGTTGATCATCCAGCCAGAGATCAGTCCATAGCTCTCTTGATTTGGCTCCTGATACACCAGCCAGATATCAGTTCATGATCCATGGTAATCAGCTTCTGCTGCTTCAGAAGTAGCCCATCCACTGTAACCTTCCAAGTCAGTATTCTTAACTGACAACCATATCCACCACCAAACATATCTCTCCTTCAAAAAAGGAAAAATCAATTTCTAAACTCTAAGCGCTCCCTGGTGTAGGGTCTTATTGGGGCTTCCCCTTAACAGGGTGAGTCTTTTGTCAACCGCAACCAATTGTCTTAGTTCTCAATAGTCTTGGAGTCAACAAGTATTCAGGGCCTAACAGGGTCCTTGTCTCCCAAAGTTCAAGTGCTTATGCAAATTCAGTTTTTGGACATCAGTGTCTCACTCCCAGCACTCAGGGAATTATATCGATGGGGAATCTGACAGTCCACCACCTCCCAAGTAGCCTTCCCTGATCAGCTACATTTACCCACAGCAGGATCCCAGTGCATTTACGTTAACTTTATAAGTGAGTTTCGGGACTAAACTCAGACACAGATCTTTAGGTTACATAACCAAGTCTCGGTGGATTTCCCCTGATGCTGTGCCTACCTGTGATGATACATACCTTATCACAGGGTAATTAGATTATGGAATTTGTTATTAGAGAATGTGGTAAAAGTTTTTAGTAGAGTTTAAAAACGGTTTGGATAATTTCCTAAAAGAAAAGGCCATAAGCCATTATTAAGGAAGGATTAGGTTTATTTTAGTATTTATATACTACTTATAGCCTAAGTGGTTTTACAATCATGCACTCAAAACATTTTTCCCTATCTGCCCAGTGGGCTCACAGTCTATCTAATGTACCTGGGGCAGTGGAGGATTAAGTGTCACAGGGTCACAAAGAGCAACACAGGGTTTGAACCCACAACCTCAGGGTGCTGAGGCTGTAGATCTAACCACTGCACCACACTTGATAATTCTCTTTCCCGCAGAACAGCATATGATTCCTTGCATATGATTTTGCAAATTGCCTACAAAAGACATCAATCATTTTCTTCTCTCTGCCCCCTTGTCTGTCTGGGCAATGCCCCCGTCTCCTCAGTCCATACCAAAGCAAGTGATAAACCCCTAGGAGAGGAAATGAAAACAAGGGGGGGGGGTTGAGGGAACTCCCCAATCCAGATGAGTTCGATCTGCTCTGCAATAGTAACTAAGAGTTTAATAAACAGGGCAACAAAGAACAGTGGCGAAACAAAAAAACCCACCTACCTGTGTGCAACTGGCACTAACACTTGTACAGCTCTTAGCAAGGCAAAATGTGCTGATATCGATTTTGGTACTAATTGTCATCCTTACATTGCTGAATGCTAGCTATCAGCATATGTAAGGCTGAGACTTATGTGCTGCCTCTTCAGAAGCTCTGCTTCTCTTTCTTGGCTGCCACAAGCCAAGCTACTGAATACTCTTTCAAGCCTACAGGCCTCCGCAGGCATAACAGACATCTGAGAGGGTGGGATGTAAGGAATCGTATGCTGTTCTACAGCAAAGATGATTATCAAGGTAAGAACCTAATCATTCCTGTGCAAATAGCATATGATTCCTTATGGATGGGACATACCAGAGCAGTCCCTTGCATCTAGGGTGAGATAAATGAGCCTGCCAGCACAGAGGACCCCAAAACCCCATTCTTTTGCACTGTCACATCCATTTTGTAAAATTTTATAAAGGTATGAAGGGTAAACCATGTGGCTGCCCTACAGATTTTATTGGGTGGCATTACCCTGGACTCTACCCAGGAAGTCGCCACATTTCTGGTAGAATGAACTTTCATGGCAAATGGCGGCTGCTTTCCACAGCCAACGTAAGCCAAGTAAATAGCCATGCAGATACATTGAGAAATAGCTTTAGAGGCTGGTCTGCACCAAAGTCTAACACTAGTCAAGACAAATAGATGATCCGACAGGTGGAACTCATTTGTCATCACATGAAAATGCACAACTCTCCTGACATCCAGCAACTTCAATACTTTGTATTCTTTTTTTCTCACCCGTGGACCGAAAAGCGAGAAGTCGCACTTCCTGGTTGACATGAAATCCTGAAACTACCTATAGTAGAAAGGAAGGCACAGTGTGTACAGACCCCCCTGCTTCCATGAATGAGGAAAGACTCTCTGCAAGATAACACTTGCAGTTCTGACACCTTCCTCGCCAAAGTGATCGCAACTAAGAAAACTGTCTTCATGGTTAGATCCATGATAGACAACTGCCTCAGAGGCTCAAATAGCACTTTAGCAAGGGCCCCTAACACAATATTGAAATTCCATGTAGGGACCGGCTACCACACTGAAGGACGAAGCCTAAGAGCTCCCATCAAGAACCTGGACATATCTGGATGAGAGGCCAAAAACCTTCTGTCCACTTGAGCTCTGTAACATTTTAAAAACCAGATACAGTATTTGAATCTTAAGAGATCCTACCATCAAGCCTTTCTCTAGACCTTCCTGCAGAAAGGACAGGACTTCAAAAATAGGAGCCTGTAAAGATCTAACTGCTTCTTCTTACACCAGAGCTGAAAAGGTTTCCAAGATTTTGCATAGGCCGCTACAGTTGCTGGCATCTTCGATTGTATTAAAGTGCATTTTAATAAATATTGATCCCCAAGACAGGAACCGCTTTTCTAGGACAAGGACAAGAGAGGACCCTGAAGCATTACATCCAGACAGACATTACTAGTATTAAAAACAGGTGAAAACTTGGTATGTGGAATTACTTCTACTTCTTGGGCATTGAAGCCATGAAGAGTTCACAAAGAACATAGCCTGTTCCTGCAAAAGTAAGAACTATGGTGAATGTATACAGTATGGGGCTCATAATCGAAACTTAAATACGTCTAAAAACCCACCCAAATTGGCACTTGGATGATCTAAAACAGTGGTTCCCAACCCTGTTCTGGAGGACCACCAGGCCAATCGGGGTTTCAGGCTAGCCCTAATGAATATGCATGAGAGAGATTTGCATATAATGGAAGTGACAGATATGCAAATCTGCTCCATGCATATTCATTGGGTCAATCCTGAAAACCCGATTGGCCTGGTGGTCCTCCAGGACAGGGTTGGGAATCACTGATCTAAAAGACAGGCCTCTGAATCCTGCTATGCGCCCAGAGCTGAAAGGGGTGTTTTTGGAGGAGTGGTTAGGGCAGGATATGGGCTGGTCTAGACTTAGTCATCCTGCAGCGATTAATTAAATGTTTGATGAGACTGCCTAGACAAAATTCATACATTGTATCCAAAGTGACCAGATAACCACTGCAGCGACAAAGTCCCCCTCACACCCCCACAAAGTTCAGAATAAAAACATACATACCTGCCTCTGAAACATCAGCACCGGGCATAGGAAAGCCTAGCAGAGCTGCACGGAGGTGTCTTAAGTAGTCTGGGGGGTAGGCTAGTAAACCATAGGTCCATAAGCCACTCTAACCACTACATTCGTAGTGGAAATGTGAGCCCCCCAAAACTTTACTGTACTGCCATATAGGTGGCACTTGCAGCCATAAGGGCTATTGGTGTTATAGGCAGGTAGGTTTTGGGGGGGCTCACCATGATCTATAAGGAAGTTCTGGTGAAATGTTTGTGGCTCCCTTTTTGTGAAGTTCACAGCAGTGCCCTCTAAAGTGCCCCACTACTCTGTTACTATGTCTGGGTGGTCAGTCCATTACAATGTTGGCCCCTTTCACATCAAAAAGGTCTGGTTCTGGGTGTTTGGGACTTGGACAAATTTTTGGTTGAGAATGTCGTATAAAGATAGACATAATGGTGGTCTGGGTGATCAAACATCTGTACGTATAGATAGATAGATTATTTCCCCCCAAAAAAAATTTATTTTGGACATATTTTTCGAGAATGGACATTTTTGCCGCTGCTGACTTTGGGCAAGTCCAAATTGGACTTAGACATATCTTTTGATTATGCCCTTCCACAGCGTCTCCTACCCCTCCTTTTAGGTGAACAGGAAGACCATTATCTTCCTGAAAAATCTGTTTTTCTAGGACTCTGTTTTTAAATAGTCTTGGAGGAACAGTGCTGAAGGTTCTCTGAGAAATTTGCAGAAGAGCCAGCACGGAGCACAGCATTTTAACTCTGCTCCACCAGGGTTCTTCTACCTCCTGAGCATGAAGCAAGGAAAACCACAAACCAGAAGTGGAACTGCCTCAAGCGTTGTAACAACCATATCCAAATATCCCATTCATGCTAAAGCTGCACACTCAACAGTCCAAATAGTTCTGGATTCTCTATGGCTGTGGGCCCCTGGGACAGAAGTTCCTGGTGCAGTAGTAGCCTGAGACAGCTGTCTCATTGCAACTGGACTAGATATGCATACCGAGATGACACGGCCAATCCTGGGCCACCAGGATTACCAATCCTTGATAGGTTGCTATTCTGTGAAGGACCCAGTCTATCATCGGCCGTGGGGGGAACACATACAGGAGCTGAACTGCCTGAGACACTGCCCAATGACATTCCATCTCAGATGGTGCTCTGATCAGCCAATAGTCCAAGAATGGATGAACTTGGATGCCTGATCTGCACAGATATGCTGCTGCTGCTGCCACCACCACCATTACTTTGGTAAAGGTGTGAGGTGCTTTTGCCAAGCTAAAGGACAGCGCCAAAAACTTAAAATGGCTCTCTAGCACATGGAACTGGAGAAACCACCTGTAATTATGGGAAAATGGGTATATAAGTATGCAGGTACGCCTCTGTCAAATCCAACAAGGTCAAAAATTCACCCAGAGCTACCGAGGCAATAAACAATCTCAGTTTCCATTCAAAACCTTAAAACCTTTAACACTACATTGACTGGACTCGAGATCCAGGATTGGTCTCCAATCTTCAGAGTCTTTCTTAGGCATGATAAAGTATATCGGATATCCTGCCTGAGCCCAGGTCTGTGTCTGGCACCAGCTCTATGGCTCCAATTTGTAACAGGCTTTCCACATTTGCTCTGACCCATAATACAATTTTCTATAGCTGTGAAAGGAACCATGACTGGAACTTCTGGTACCTCATGGCTTACTGTCCGGCAAGGACTTGAGATGACAATCCATTATGCTGGTCATCAAGTAGTCCAATTCTTTCCCAAAAAGCAGCTGCCCCTTAAAATGGAGCTTGCTCAAGGTGGGCTTAGACTCTGAATCTCCTGTCCAATGCCTGATCCAGAGATCGAATTTGCTGACACTTTACCCATGACCCTGAGCATATCATAAATAGAGTCTGTCACTTAGTCCACCCTGTACCAAAGTAGAGCACTCTGCCCCCTATAAGACCAGATTCTGGCATAGCAACTTATGACAGGCCCGTACCACAAAGGAAGCCAGTCGCAGCTTTAAAGTCTATTGTTAATGCATCAAACTGCTGTTTGAGGACTAAGTCCACCCTGCAATCCTGAGAATCCTTCAGGACTACTCTACCTTCACTAGGCAGAGAAGTTCTTTCAGTAACACCAGTGAATCCACCTTAGGTGGAGTAAATAACTGCTAGAAATCAGAAGCCATGGGATACAATTTCATCATTGCCCTGGGCCCCGTCAGAGGACCCTAAGGCGTTTCCCAATGATCTGTTATCATCTTGGTAATCTGTGGGTGTGAAGGGAAGCACGTGGAATGTGACTTGGTACTGCTTAACATTGAAAGCTGGGCAAAAGAAACCTGCAGCTCCCACAGAGAAACTGTAATAACCTCAGTTATATCTGTTAGCTTAAATAGCCTGCACAGCATCAGATACGCTCCCTGATCTAGGGCTGTCACTGACCCCTGGTCACCTGCTCCAAACTGAGAAATAGAATCCTCCAAGGAAGGATGCATGATGGGAGAACAGTGGAATTGCATCTGACTCCAGGTTGTCCCAGCCCTTTTATAAGTGGGCCTCCGGTTCCTGCAGCTCTACTGGTTGCAGCGAGACCTTGTTTTGTGGAGATAAACTCCTCTATGAGATAATCAGCTGATACACAAACAATTCTTAATGCTTCTTATAAGCTGCATACATCAAAGTGAAAAAATTAGAGTCAGAGACTGGACTTGGACCTCCTAGGACCTCTTCTGGTCTACCATGTCTCATCTCAGGGTCAGGGGTGTATGTGCAAAAGCGCTTCACTGGTGGCACCAAGTTGAGTTTAAGAGGCTGTAATAAGGCTTCATGGCCCGAGCTTTCTGTACCACCTGACCCATGAAGTGACCATGGCTCCCAAAACCCTCATGTGCCTTGCAGCACATGGTACAAGGATGCTTCTCATCCGACCATCCAGTGCAAATCTGGCATGATATGGGGGTCTAAACCACCTGAGGAGTCCATAATAATCAGTTTTGCCAAAATTGAGGCAATTTGAGGTAGGAGGCTTTAGAAATAACATTGGGAAGTCCAAGATGGTCACCACAGAAGCGTTTAACACCAAAAAATGGCCCATGGGAGCAAAACCAAAAGTTCTAAGTTATTGAAATTAGGATTTTAGAAGTAGGGGACCCTTGTGACACCCTCAGAAACCCTTAGTTTTGCTGAATTCAGACCCACCCTGATTTTCCCATAGATCAATGTATTGCAAACTGTGTGCTGTGGTGACGATTCCGGGTGTGTCATGATAAGCTGGCGAGGAGAGACACCGGTGCCAGCTCACTGTTTATAGGACATGTCTCTTGCAATGAGAGTTGCAGCAAGAGGCACATCCTGTTGGCAGTCAGCCGGCACTTCTCCTCACCAGTGCCACTCTTCCTCCAGTGCCCCCCCATATCAACATAGTAATAGCTAGGGACCTCCCTTCACTTTAAAATCACTGAGCTCTGGAACAACCTTACCTCCCCTCTTCGGAACTTGAGCTCTCTCCAAGTTTTCCGCAAACATCAGAAAACCTGGCTTTTTTCAAAAAATGTATGTCTCCCTCCAACTTAGGAATCAAGGAAACTCTTATATCTTGGATCCCAAGTACTCTAAATTTTTTTCACACTTCTACCTCTAACCCTCTGTTGTAGTTCCTTCCTATTTCTCCTACTGTAAACCGCGTCAAGCTCTACGAACGTGGAGATGATGCGGTATACAAACCTAAGGATTAGATTAGCAGATTCTGCACATGCGCAGACGTCGATGTGATGACATCACACTTGCATGTGATGTTGTCATGTTGATTTCCACGTATTTCCGAATGACCTCCAACCGCGGCACTGTGTTTAGTGTGCCGTGGCTTCAGAAAGTTTGTGGGACACTGCCATAGACAGTAATGAGCTGTACTCGCAGATCTGCCTTGTGCTGCACTTGCATCAGCTTCTCACTGAAGTTTAAGTTCAAGTTCAAGTTTATTCGTACTTAATGGATTGCTTATTTAGTTTGCTAAGTGATGTACAACGTAATAACAATATACAAATAACATAAGTGCTGACGTACAGAATGGAATCGACAATGTGAGTTAAAACTGACGAGAGTCATGTGGGAAAAAGGGAGGAAGTTACAATCTTTGAATAGAAGAGGAAGAAAAACATGAATGGGAAGAACACAAGGGAGGGTAAATTTAGCTTCATAAATAGCAATTATTAAATGAAAAGCAAAGAATCATATCTTTTCAAGGTGCAAAATATGGTGCAAAATATAGACAGCATATATAAATTCTCAAAGCAGACACATTTTGATCACTAAATTGAAAATAAAACCATTTTTCCTACCTTTGGTAATTTCATCAGTCTCTGATTGCACTTTATTCTTCTGACTGTGCATCCAATATTTCTTCCCTTCTTTCAGCCTCCTGTATGCTTCCTCTCCTCTAGACCTCATTCCCTCCCCAAACTTTTTCTTTGTTTCACCCTGCCCCTTCTTTCTTTTTCTCTCTCTCCATACCCCCTTTCTTTCTGTATGTCTGTTTTTCTCTCTCTCACCCTGCCCCCTTCTTTCTTTCTCCACACCCTCTTTCGTTCTGTATGTCTGTCTTTCTCTCTCTCTCTTTCCTTGCCCCATTTTTCTTTGTTTCACCTTGCCCCCTTTCTTTCTTTCTGGCTTCCTGTCCCCCCTTTCTTTCTTTCTCCCTGCCCTCCCCTATGCCACCACCATTGGGAAAATGCTGCCACCACCACTGGGGAATAGGCTGCCACTGCCGCCATCGGGAAGAGGCCAGCGCCGAGTTCGCCCTGCTTCTCTTCCCCGCGGGGCCTTGAAAAGATATGTTTGAAAAGATATCATCCTTGAAAAGATATGTTTTTAAGGTTTTTTTAAATGAAGATAAGTCTTTCAATTCTCTAATGTATTGAGGCAGGAGGTTCCATGATTGGGGGGCCACAACAGAAAACATGTCATGCCACCTGATGCCTATAACTTTCACAGAGGGAATGGAAAGGAGATTATGGGAAGTCGAACGGAGAGATCGTGAAGAATTGTATGGTATTAATAACCTAGTAATGAATTGAGGTTCATTATAACTCAAAGTTTTAAATACTAAGAATAGTATTTTAAAAGTGATGCGGTGACTTACCGGAAGCCAATGGGATTTAATCAACAAGGGGGTAACATGATCATATTTCTTCGCATTATGGATCAGTTTAATTGCCGTATTTTGGATTAATTGAAGCCTTCTTTTTTCTTTTTGTGTGACATTAAGAAGGAGGGAGTTACAATAATCTACTTTGGATATTACCAAAGAGTGTATTAGGATATTAATGGATTTAGGCTCTAGAAATTTGGCAAGTGAACGAATTAAACGTAGTTTAAAAAAACATGATTTGACAATATTACTAATATGGTCGTGGTAGGTAAGTTTATCATCGATGACGACGCCTAAAATTTTTATGGTGGTGACCAATTCCAATTCGATGTTGTTAATGGAAAACGGGGTACTTAGTAGTATATCCCTTTTCCAAGTAAAAAGCATCGATTTAGTTTTCTTGAGGCTTAATGCCAGTTTATTTATGTTGAGCCAGTTTTTTATAATTTCCAGTTTATTGTTGATAGATGTAATGTCTTCCTTATTTTCAGGATCTAATGGATGAAGAAGTTGAATGTCATCAGCGTATGCAAAAGGAGTGAAACCTAGTGATTGAGCTATGTTTAAAAGTGGGGAGAGAAATATATTAAAAAGAAGGGGGATAGTATAGAGCCCTGGGGAATACCATAGTTTAGGGAATAAACATTGGACTTATTGTCATTGAAGCTGACAACCGATGAGCGATTTGATAAAAATGAAACAAACCAAGTTTAAAACTTGGTCTTTAATACCAACTGGTTCTAGGTGATTGATTAATAGTTCATGATCAATTGTGTCAAAGGCAGCGGTTAGATCCAGAGAAATTAAAATTACAGATTTGTGATGATCTAGGTAATAATGAATATTATTTGTCAGGCCTATCATAGAATACTCCGTATTATGAAATTTCCGAAAACCGGTTTGGTGGGGGTGGAGAACATTGGTGGATTCGACAAAATCTGAGACTTGCTCAAACACAAATCTCTCGGTTAGTTTGGCCAAGAAGGGGATATTTGCGATTGGACGGTAATTAGAAATTTCGTCTGGAGAAATTTTATAATCTTTCAAAATAGGAATAATGATGGATTTTTTCCAAGAATGGGGGAAGGAAGCAGTGAGAAGGCTGTTTTGAACTAAGGAATGGATAAATGTTCCTAAACAAGAAAAAAATTTTTAAGATAAAATGGTGGAATGATTTCTTCTCGTGTGCTTTTTAAGTTAATTCTTTGAAAAAGGTGAACCCGTAGACATCATTTACCTCGACTTCCAAAAGGCCTTTGACAAGGTACCCCATGAGCGGCTATTAAGGAAGCTGTGGAATCACGGGGTGGAAGGGGACGTACACAGATGGGTCAAACACTGGTTGGCAGGCAGAAGGCAGAGGGTTGGAGTGAAAGGTCACTACTCGGGCTGGATGAGGGTCACGAGCGGAGTTCCGCAGGGGTCAGTACTCGGACCACTGTTTTTCAATGTATTTATTAATGACCTGGAAACGGGGACGAAATGTGAAGTTATAAAATTTGCGGATGATACCAAACTCTGTAGCAGGGTTACAACTGCCGAAGAGTGTAAGGAACTACAAAGGGACCTAAACAAACTGGAGGAGTGGGCGAATAAATGGCAGATGAAATTCAACGTAGGGAATGCAAGGTCATGCATATAGGGAATAAACCGGATATTCAGCTACCAAATGGGGGGATTAGTATTAGAGGGAAGTAGCCTTGAAAGGGACTTGGGCGTACTGGTGGACACAACAATGAAGTCAACGGCACAATGCGCAGCAGCCTCAAAGAAGGCAAACAGAATGTTGGGTATTATCAAGAAGGGTATTACAACCAGAATGAAAGAAGTCATCCTGCCGTTGTATCGGGCAATGGTGCACCCGCACCTGGAGTACTGTGTCCAGTATTGGTCACCGTATCTTAAGAAGGATATGGCAATACTTGAGAGGAGAGCGACACGAATGATTAAAGGCATGGAAAACCTTTCATACACTGAAAGACTGGAGAGTCTGGGGCTCTTCTCCCTGGAAAAGCGGAGACTTAGAGGGGACATGATAGAAACCTACAAGATCATGAAGGGCATAGAGAGAGTAGAGAGGGACAGATTCTTCAAACTTTCAGAACATAAAAGAACAAGAGGGCATTCGGGAAAGCTGAAAGGGGACAGATTCAAAACGAATGCTAGGAAGTTTTTCTTTACCCAGCGTGTTGTGGACATCTGGAATGCGCTTCCAGAGGGCGTAATAGGGCAGAGTACGGTGCATGGGTTCAAGAAAGGATTGGACAATTTCCTACTGGAAAAAGGGATAGAGGGGTATAGATAGAGGGCTACTGCACAGGTCCTAGACCTGTTGGGCCACCGCGTGGGCGGACTGCTGGGCATGATGGACCTCTGGTCTGACCCAGTGGAGGCATTTCTTATGTTCTTATGTTTATGGTAGGTATTTTAAATTTAGAGCATTTGGATGTGGGGATAGATAAAGAAGCTGGAAATGAAGACGGGACTTCTGCCTCAGACAAGAAAGGGTAGCTACAGCACTTGTCTCGGACTGCCTTTTATTCAGATTCCAAAACCCAAAAACACTCAACCCCACACAATTTTTTGCAGCTGATCTCTGCCAAGCCTCTCGGCTAGTCATGGGGTTAAATCAGCCTTCGCTCAAGCACCTGATTCCGCAGGGATGAGCACTGCTCCCAGGGGACTTAGCCCCAAGCTCTCAAGTATTAACGCAGACCAGTTAGGCAGATGCTCTTTTTAAAATTGTGGCCCTCCTGGCTAGAGACCCCAATGTCTGGCCCTTCTCCCAGGCAGAGCTGTCCCATGAATACTGTGAATTTCTTAACACAGGGCAGACACTGTCTGTGGCAGTGTCTTCTGCAGGCAACTCCCGAGCTGAAGTGCTTAACCCATCTGTAAGGAATCGTATGTTGTTTGCACAGGATTCTAGGCTTGATGGACCTTTTTGATCTGTCCCATTATGGCAATACTTATGTTCTTATAAGACATTATACTCATTTATTTTTCCTTTCAACAAGTTGGTAAATTTCTCAACTGTGGCACCGTTTTCCGATAATCCAGTTGACAATTAGACTTCCAAAAAGAGGCAACTATATTTCAATCCACATAACTAGATGATCAGCCAGTTGCTTATGCTAAATAGTCTGAGGACTCTACTATAATCCCATTAAATAAAAGATGGGAGAAAAATCAATCTTCTTGTGGCCATTGCTACCTGTGATTAAGAGAAAGACACGGGGACAAATTTGTCCCCGTCCCCACAGGAACTCAATTTCCCCACCCTATCCCCCATGAGTTTTGTCACTGTCCCAGTCCCTGCCCCATTCCTGTAAGCTCTGTCCTAACCGCAGAAGCCTTGAACAAAGTGTTTGAGTCTTATGCAGATGAGGACAGAGCTTGCAGGAATGGGGCAGGAAAAGAACTCATCGGAATGAGAAAATTAGTTCCCGTGGGGATGGGAAAAATTTGTCCCTGTGTCATTCTCTAGTTTGAATGTTTTGGGTATGCATATGCTTGGTAGGCGTATCATGAACCTTCAAATAGTATGGACTAATGATTCCAAAACCACATAAAGTCAATATGTTATCAATAATATGAGTTATATATCAACTATGCAGCTTAACGCAGGACTTTTTCTACAGAAATGCCCATGAAACAATGAACTGTAATGCAATCCCTTATTTAGTGGTCCAGCTCCCTAGTTGTAGTACAATGAGACTATATCTGTGGGGCTGAGACTGCTGTTTTGATTGAAGCTGCCACTAGGATAGGATCACCCAGACAACACCCCTATCTCTTACTATTAACCATGGAGTCCCACAGTAGGTGCTGGGGGACTGCAGTGAATCGGGCTCTGGGAGAGGGTTATTCTGAAAAGTGATGAGAATAAGAGCACTGAAAAATTTTGGTGAGGTGGAGGAAATGGGGGAGGGACTCAACTCATGACCCGTTGAATGTGACAGCCCCGAGGTCGGACGGATCTCCCAAAAGGGTTCCCCAAGCTCAGTCCAGCACCAGACAGGGACAAGAAGGCCACTAAACAACTTCCAACAGGCCAACACTAACTAAGGGAAACCTGACAAAAACTTACCACACACCTGCTGAGACTGAGAATAGACTGGTTAGATTAGAGGAAAGCACAGCTGCTTGTATTACAGCCAAAAAGTTTGGTCTCGGTCTCCACATGCTGGTCTTGGTGAGCTTTAACCCATCAGTGAACTGTACTGGTCTGGAGAGGTGCTAAAGAGGGATTTTTTTGGAAAGCATTTGCCTGGTCTTTTAAAAAACAGAAGCCGAACTTGTGACTTGTGATCTTTATATTGCTGCACACGGTTGAGGCAGCATTTAGGCACTCAGTGCTGTGGATACATATATTCTATAACAGCATCTGGTACCCAAATTCCCTTGTAGAATACTAGTATAAACCTGGATTGGTGTGCCTAAATTTAGGTGTGACCATTTACAGCAGGTGAATAGCAGGCAAAAATGAGTTCATGCTACATGCATGTAACTTATAGAATATTAGAAATTATGCATGTCCATGTCCTGCCCATGCTCCACCTATATGTATACCCTTTTGTAATTATGTACTATAACATTTAGGGGTCCTTTTTACTAAGCTACAGCAAAAAGTGGCCTTAGTGTGCCCTTACATAGGTCTTTCCTGCAAGTTTCAAGTTTTATTAAACATTTGATGGATCGCCTATTAGTATTACTAAGCGATGTACATTTTCAAATAAAGATATCAATGTTCTAACAATAATAAAATAAAAATAATACATACTTGAAATGGAAGGAAAAATTAAAAAAGTTACATTCTTGGGTTAAGAAAAAGGGTAAGTACAAAAGGTAGGGGTTGTGAGGCCAAAGCACAATTAAAGAAAGTGTCCTTAAAATTGTTGTTAGTTAAATGCATCTTGAAATAAATAAGTTTTTAAAATTTTTTTAAATGTTACAAGATCTTTTTCTATTCTAATGAACTGAGGAAGGGCATTCCACCATAGTGGTCCCATTACTGTAAACATATCCAATCTCCTAGTCCCTATAATTTTCAAAGACGGGACGGATAGTAAGTTTAAATCTGATGAACGAAGTGTACGTTGAACGTTGTGTGGAATGAGTGATCTGGAGATAAATTGTGGTTCGTTGGATGATAAAGTTTTAAAAATGAGAAGCTAATGACATTATTACTGCAGCCATAAAATGGCCAGTTTTCTATTTTTTTATATTAATGTTCATGCGCTAATTTTGCCATTAGTGCTTGGCCATGAAAAAAATAATTACTGCATGAGCACTTACCACCCACTTTGTAGATGCTAAGGGCTCATATGGTGTTCCTGGGCTAAAAACGTGTCAATCACATGGCAGTGCCAGTTAAAAATCATGCCTCAAGCGCCTATGTAGGTGCGATTTTGCAAAGATAGGTGCTGGAAATGTAGGTCCAGAAAACCTTGGCCTATATTTCTGATGCCTATATTTGCTGGGCGATCTCAAAAATAGTCCACAGCTTCTCATCAGCTAATTGTGGCAGGGGAATCCCTGATCAGCTAAGCTAGCAGAACTCCCTGAAACCAGTTTCAGGGAGTCCTGCAGGTTCAGTTAATTGGGGATTCCCCTGCCACAATTATCTGAACAAGCAGTGAGATCACCAGTTCCTCTCTCCCTCCATCCCACCCACTCCAAAGAGAGCCCCCTCCCATTGAGCCCACCATCCCAATTGCCGCCAAGCCCATCTCTTCAATATGGTGGGCCTTCCCCTTCCTGTTTCACACTGAGATGCACTGGGAAGGGCCTTAGGCCCCTCCCAGTGCATCCCATTTTGAAGATGAGCCTGCCGGCAGGAGGGAGTAGGCATTCCTCCTGCCGGTTTTCCATCCAAAGGTACAAGGTGGGTGTGTGGGGATGTCGGGAATGTGTGGTGTGGCAGGCTCGGTGAGAGAGGGCTCTAAAGGTAAACAAGGCCATGGGACCGGACAATTTACACCCAAGAGTGCTCAGGGAATTGAGAGATGTTCTGGCGGAACTGTTGGCAGTGCTCTTCAATCTCTCACTAAGTACGGGGATAGTTCCGTTGGACTGGAAAACAGCCAACGTCGTTCCTCTACACAAAAAGGGTTGTAAGGCTGAGGCTGCGAACTACAGACCGGTAAGCCTCACCTCAATAGTGTGTAAACTCATGGAAACGCTAATTAAGTATAAATTAGATACGATCCTGAACGAGGGAAATCTCCGGGATCCCAGTCAACATGGATTCACCAAGGGTAGGTCATGCCAGTCCAATCTTATCAGCTTCTTTGACTGGGTAACAAGAAGACTGGACTCAGGAGAGTCCTTGGACGTCGTGTACCTGGACTTCAGCAAAGCGTTTGACAGCGTCCCACACCACAGGCTGCTGAACAAGATGAAATCGATGGGATTAGGAGAGACTCTAACTGCATGGGTTAAAGATTGGCTTAGTGGCAGACTTCAGAGGGTGGTGGTTAACGGTACCCTCTCTAAAATGTCGGAGGTGACTAGTGGAGTGCCACAGGGTTCAGTCCTGGGCCCACTCCTCTTCAACATATTCATTGGGGATCTGACTCAAGGGCTTCAAGGCAAGGTAACCTTATTCGCTGATGACGCCAAACTATGCAATATAGTAAACGGCTATAATCTACAGGATGCTATGGAGCAAGACCTGTGTACTTTAGAAAGTTGGCCCTCGATCTGGCAGCTGGGCTTCAACGCCAAGAAATGTAAGGTCATGCATCTCGGTAATGGAAATCCTTGCAGAACTTACACCCTGAATGGAGAAACTTTAACCAGGATTACGGCAGAACGAGACTTAGGAGTAATCATCAGTGCTGACTTGAAAGCAGCCACTCAAGTGGAGAAGGCTTCATCTAAAGCACGACAGATGATAGGTTGTATCAAGAGAAGCTTCGTCAACAGGAAGCCTGAAGTCATGATGCCATTGTACAGAGCCATGGTGAGACCTCATCTGGAATACTGTGTGCAATTTTGGAGGCCACATTACCGTAAAGATGTGCTCAGAATTGAATCGGTTCAGCGGATGGCCACCAGGATGGTCTCGGGGCTAATGGGTCTTCCGTACGAAGAAAGACTGAGCAAATTGCAACTCTACACTCTCGAAGAGCGTAGGGAGAGGGGAAGACATGATTGAGACATTTAAGTACATCACGGGACGGGTCGAGGTGGAAGATGATATCTTTCTTCTGAAGGGACCCTCGACCACAAGAGGTCATCCGCTCAAACTCAGGGGAGGGAAGTTTCGTGGAGACGCCAGGAAATACTTCTTCACGGAAAGAGTGATTGAGCATTGGAACAAGCTTCCAGTGCAGGTGATCGAGGCACGCAGCATCTCAGACTTCAAGAAAAAATGGGATACCTATGTGGGATCCCTACGAGGGTCATGCCAAGGAATAGGGTCACTAGGGTATAGACTTGAAAGAGCGGGTCAGTAGAGTGGAAGTATAATTACAATCATACTTAAGGGGGTCATTAGACTTAATAGGGAGGGTCAATAGGGTGGGCAGACTTGATGGGCTGTAGCCCTTATCTGCCGTCATCTTTCTATGTTTCTATTTGGAGGGGTGCTGGGGGGGAATTGGTGTTTGTGTGAGGGAGAGAGGAATTGAGGATCTCCCTGCTGGTTCACCTAACTGCGGCAGGGGAATCCCCAATCAATGGAGTTGGCAGGACACCCTGAAACTGCGATTTTCATGGAGTCTTGCTACAATCAGCTGATGGCAAGCTGTGGACTATTTTCGGGATCCCCCAGCAATGATAGGTGCTGGAAATGTAGGCTAAGGTTTTCCGGGCCTACATTTCTGGTGCCTATCTTTGCATGAATTGTGCCTACATAGGTGCTTTAGGCTGCCTAACGCCATTTTTGGCATTGGCCACGCATACTTTGGTATTTGGCGGCCTAAAGCGCCTACCTAGGTGTGATTCCGGTGCCAGTAAGTGCTTCAACCATGCCATTTTTTTGCCATTTCTAACAACATTCTTCAATTAAGTTAGGTTCTAGTAGGATTCCTACTGGCGCCTAAATTTAGGCGCTGTTTTTAGAATTTTCCTGTTAGAGCCAAAAAAACATTGGCGACGACTACCGTGGTCTTTATCGTGATTCTATAAAAGGCATATTGCTGTGTGGATTGGGAGTATTTGTTTGTGGTGTTAGAGGGCTATGGGTTGGGGTTGTGTTTTTTCCTATGATTCATCTTTTGTATCACTTTCCTAGCTTGGTGGTGTTGGTTAATGGTATGGTTTCTGATTATTTTCTGGTGGAGCGTGGTACCCGTCAGGGTTGTCCTCTTTCCTCTTTATTATTTATTTTATCCTTGGAGCCTTTGCTGTGGTGGATTCAGGAGGACGGATTGTTTTTTGGGCTGTCTGTGGGGCGGGAGGTGGTGCGTTG
This sequence comes from Geotrypetes seraphini, assembly GCF_902459505.1. Taxonomy (NCBI): domain Eukaryota; kingdom Metazoa; phylum Chordata; class Amphibia; order Gymnophiona; family Dermophiidae; genus Geotrypetes; species Geotrypetes seraphini. The sequence continues at coordinate 185,122,112 of NC_047087.1, forward strand.
TCTGGCATTTGTAGATATTTTGCTTTTGTTGACCCAACCAGGTCGGTCTCTCCAAAGGGCGCTGCAATTGGTTGATGATCATGGGAGGGTGTCTGGTTTGGAGTTAAATCAGAGGCTTTAGCTATAGGTGGGTATACTTTCGCGGATTGGTTAATCCCCTTCCCTCTGTGAAAGGTTGCTCACAAAATTAAATATTTGGGGGTATATGTAACCGGCAATTATAGGAAAATTTCACAGCATTATTGAACAGGTCCAGGGATCTATTGGGTCTTTGGCCTCGCTTTCCTTTGTCTTTAAGGGGTCATATTGCACTCTACAAAATGGTTTTGTTTCCTAAGTGGGTTTATGTGATACATACTTTTCCATTGTATATGACTAATAAGGACATCAACATATATCACACTGTATTATGTAAATGTCTTTGGAATGATAGAAAACCTAGAATGATTCTTGCTCAATTATCTTTACCTGTGGGGCAGGATGGACAGGCGCTTCCAGATTTGAGGAGATATAACATAGCCTGCCTTCCGCACCTGGTGGACTGGATCAAGAACACTCAGTTTTATACACTTGTCACTCTCTCGAACAACAATTGATAGCCCCCACATATCTGCTGCATTATCTTCAAGCCAAGCGCCCTTATCGGATTTTTCCCACCAGGAATCGTCCTTTGCTGAGATCCATGCGACAATGTTGGCAATTGTTGTGTTAGCGTATGCATCTACCTCGTACTTCCACAGTTCTGTTGCCTCTGTGGGGTAATCGAGATTTGGATCCTGATGCTTCCAAAATTTACTTGCAGTGCTGGAGTGCTCGTGGCCTATGCTATGTGCGAGTTGTGGTGTTGGAGGAGGGAGTGCCTTGTTCTTTCCAGGACCTATAGGTGGTGGGTTTGTTGGAGGCTAGCGATTGGCTTTTCTACCGTCAGGTGTCATTATCTCCAATCCTTGGATGATGCTACCTTGACCGAAGACAGGGCAGATGCGGTGTGTGAGACCTTGACTTTGTCCCGCCAGACTCTGATTAATTTCTTTTCATCGAGTCAGTTTGGGCTGCTTTACTACACCTTGGGACCCTGAGGAGGTGGCAGCCGTGTGGAACCAGGATCTCTCCCCTTCTGAATATATTACGGGAACTGGAGTTCGTCTTTTTATGAAACATCTTCCTCGGCTGATTCACTTCATTGTGCTGCAGGAGCAGCACTTCAAGTTTCTTTTGTGGCTGCATGTATCTCCATACTGGGCCTATGTTTCCAGATATGCCTCTCATGCTCAGTGTCCTAAATGCCAGTCCACCCCTGCCGGCTTGCTTCATATGTTGGTCTTGTGACCGCATCCAAACCTTTTGGTCTTTTCTAGCACTGTACCTGCAGTCTGCTCTGCATAAGCAGATTCCTATTCTCTATTGAACTTTTGTCACTGGAGTGGGGGTAGGGGGGTTGGTTTCTGCAGGTCTTCGTGAAGGGATAATGTGGAAGACCTGACTGTTTCTGCTATGTTCTTATTGTTTGATGTTGTTGTGTTGTATGTATTTTTAAAAACTTAATAAAAATTTATTTAAAAAAAAAAAGGCATATAGAATCATGCTTAGTGGCTGTATGTGTCAATAATATTTAGGTACACCGATTTTAGACCAAGGAAAACCAGGCTGAAATACTTGCAACTATGTTGTGCACAAATAGCACAGTTACTTACCGTAACAGTTGTTATCTAGGGACAGCAGGCAGATATTCCCACACATGGGTGATGTCACCGACGGAGCCCCGCAGCGGACAGCCTCGAAAGCAAACTTGCTTGAAGATCTCGATCTTTCGAGCACTGCACCGCGCATGCGCACGTGCCTTCCCGCCCGAACTAGGGGGCACATCTCCTGAGAGGATCCTCAGTTCGTTTAATTCCGCGGAGACAAGAAGACACGTTTTTCTACATCTCTGCAGCAACTTTGCCTTTTCTTCACCGCGGCTGTTTCTTTCTTTTAGTAAAGTTCGGTCGCTGTGCTCTCCTATTTCTTTTTCGTTTTCTTTTTTAAAAAAAAAAAAATTAATAATTTCAATTGTTTCTTTTATTCTTGTCCGGCCGGTGAGCCTTGGGCCTAGGCCCAATTGCTCCTTCCGTTCGACACGGACTTTATTTTTTCTATGTCCCAGTCTCTCACCGGGTTCAAACGTTGTCGTCAGTGAAATCGTGTGATTTCGGTCACCGATCCCCACTGCCGCTGTCTACAGTGCCTAGGTCCCACTCATTCCCCAGAAGATTGTCACCGTTGTTTCACTCTCACTCCACGGGCCTTTCGACGCCGGTGCGCTCAATTTTTTCAACTTTTCAGAGACATGGAGCAACCTTGGATGCTACTTCGACCTCGGCGGCTGCCCCGGTCTCGAAGGCTTCGACTCCGACGACATCGACGACTACGGTCTCGAAGGCTTCAACCCAGGCTCCGGCTGGAGCTTCGGTCTCGAAGGCCTCGACCTTGCCTGCTTCGGTTCCCTCGAAGACGGTGTCATCTGTGAAGTCTTCCATGGGAGGTAAGTCTCCGGGTTCTCTTTCAGGTACCGTACCCAAGAAGCCACCAGAGTCCTCGGCACGTCTATCTTCCAAGCGTACCTCCAAGATAAGGGAATACTCACCTTCGAGGTCGCCCTCTTCGGAGCGTACTGCTGCACCTACGAGGTCAGAACCTTCTGTCTCGGTGTCGATGCTGGAGGACATGTTGAAATCTATACTGACCACTCAGATCTCATCCTTAGTGGCTCAATTGGTCCCGTCCTCGACCTTGCCTCGGACTGATCAGCCTGTCATCCAACCAGAGCTTCCAGTATCTCGAGGCCGATCCAGGACACCGAAGAAAATGTCTTCGTCTGATTCTTCTCCAGACTCACCTCCTCCGAAGCACTGGTCGAAGCATTCGAGACCTATTGCTTCCAAGCTTCAGAAGGATTCTTCGGCATTGGATACCGAGACTTCTCTGCCTCATTCTTCGAAGCCGAAGCACGGATCTCGACACCATCGTGCATCGAATCGAAGTCCTTCTAGACCAAAGACTCCACTGTCGAAGCCACTTCATCGAGACATTTCACCACAGACCTCGACTCATTCGGTACCACGTACACCTGGTACTTCTCCATCCAGGAGCCTTAAGAGAAAACATTCTCTTACTCCACCTCACAGTGCAGCTTCTTCTATGACTCTACGTCTAGACTCAGAACCACTTTCACCATATTCCAGAGAGGCTTCTCCCTCATACTCAGCTCTTCCTAAATCTCGCAGTGTATCTCCTGAGGAAGCGTCTGATTCCAAATCCATTTCTTTTGCCAAATTTATTTTTGATATGGGACAAGCTCTTAAACTAGATCTTCATTCAGATTCTAAGTATACTCCTGAATATTTAGCAGATATGGAGCTTCCTCATCCACCTAAAGAGTCCCTCAGATTACCTATGACTCTTGTTCTGAAACAAACCTTTGTTCGTAATATGGAGACTCCTTATTCCATCACTGGGTGCTGCTCTTTGTGACCCTGGGCATGTCACTTAACCCTCCATTGCCCCAGGTACATTGGGCCCACCAGGGCTGATAAGGAAAAATACTTGAGTACCTGAATATTAAAGCCATTGATAGGCAGCATATAAGTAACAAATAAAATAAACTTGTCAAACAATTAAATTGTATGCACAAATTGGCTGTGTATAGTGATGCCCCTAATAGCTTCCCCAGATTTACTGAAGTATTAGTTAGATCTGCTAATCATCGTAACTCTGACCATTTTTTTCCTGTTGTGCCCAATTCTGAAAGACATAAAATACAAGATGTCTCATAGCAAATAATTTTAACTATCCAATTGCAAAAGTATGGAACTCGCTCGCCATTGAAATTTGTGCAACCACTGTATATGCATTGTTCTGCAAAAGTCTGAAAACATGGCTTTTCTAGAAGTCCCAGTTAGGGGCCTAAGATTGCACATAACATAATTTATGGTGCTGCATGCAAGGTGTTAGTGTGCAGTAAAGTAACCGCATTGTTTAGCGCAGGAATGCCAACTCTCTGCCTCCTGACATGTCTTTTCAAACAAATTTTTTTTTTTTAAAGTATGGTTAATACGCACAAATTTGGTAGATACTGCAGGATGCCTGATCACATCCCATGATATACCATTTTAAACTGTTAGGGGTGCAAAATGTAATTTTTATTGCCAAAGTTGATTGTTACTCATTATTTCTTATTTTTTGGTTTTTTGTTCAATATTTTTTATTATTTTATATTATTAAACAATAAGAAAAGTTATATAACAACTTTAACATAGGTATGACGAGTTACACAGGTATAATAAGTACACAGGTATAATATCGATACATGAGCATTTAGTAATATGATTAATTGGATCTCTGATGACGACTTTCATAACATGGCCATGTTGGGTTGTTATATTAAGTCAGTGTCTCACAAAAATTGTTAAGCCGTGGCACATTAAACGTAGTGGCTGCAGCTTGAGGCATACGGAGTGCACAGACGTCAACGTGATGACATGTTAAGAGAATCATGCATGCATGTATGATGTCATCGCATCAACATTCATGCATGCACAAAAGCCCTCCAGATGGGTCCTGAGTCACCTGTGGGTGGTGCTGGAAGAAATGACATGCGGAGAGGAGAGGTGCTGGCAGGGCAGGATTAACCAATAGGCCAACTAGGCACGTACCTAGGGCCTGAAGTTGTCAGGGGGGACCGATGAAACAGAGGACTCGTTTTGGGTTTTTTTCCCCCCTTGGCAATGTGGGCCCCCCCACCAGGAGATCGACAACACCGCCCTCCCCCGGCATCGCCATCAACCAACCTGAATAAGTGACATCAGAGGGGGTGGACTGGCAGATGCAAAGAGTTGCTGCAAGGTCCTGTGATGACTAGGTCTGCCGGCTCTGCTCAGGGAAGAGGTAAGTGACGTCGGAGGGGTTGGACCGGCAGACACAGTCATCGTGGGACCTTGCAGCAACTCTTTGCATCTGCCAGTCCACCCCCTCCGACGTCACTTATTCAGGTTGGTTGATGGCGATGTCGGGAGAGGGCAGTGTTGTCGATCTCCCAGGGGGTGGGGGGGGGGTACTGCCAATCTTTCCCGTGTTGCCAAAGAAAAATAAAATACCAGATCCTCTGTTTTCTTTCAAGGGCCCCCTCTGACCTAGAAGGGTGGTGGAGGGAGAGAAAGGGGGCAGGGTAGTATGGAAGGGCTGTGGAAGGACAGAATGGGCAGATGCTGATGGAATTGGTGTGCAGGGGAAGGGGAGAGAGATAAGGGGAAGGATACTGGATGGAATTGGGTTGGAGGGAAAGAAAGGGGGCAGATGCTGATGGAAGTGGGGGGGAAGGGAGAGGAGAGAGTGAAATTCCAGACCATGGGGGTGTGGGTGTGGGAGAGGGAAGGGAAGAAGAGGAGAGGAGAGAGATGCCAGACCATTGGAGGAGGGAATGGAAGAAGATGGATTCCAGACCAATGGGAGTGAAGGGAAAGATGGAAGGGGGAGGCATACAGTTTCTGGAAGTGGCACAGAAGGACAGAAGATGAAAGGAAGAGAGTGACAAGAAGATGAGGAGAGCTGAAACCAGATAAGACAAAGGTAGAAAAATATTTTCTGTATTTATTTTTTTGCTTTAGGGGACATGCATTACTGTTTCTGTGATGTTGCATTGTATGTAGAGTCCAGCATCTTGGTGGTTTTATTTAACCTTTGTCTACGTATTTCTATTTTATCCCCCTTTTTACAAAACTGTAGAGCATTTTTTTAGTGCTGGCTGTGGCTAAAAACCATAGAACAGTTTTGTAAAAAGGGGGAGAGGTTAGTTTGTGATTACTTATTCCATACTAGGCGAAGGTGTTTTCTGTTTGTATGAAAGACATGGGTTTTTTTTGTTAGCGTTGACTAGCCTTATTTGGCGAAATGCATCAGGCATAGTTCTTGGGAGCACCTTGAATTAATCTGATTTGAATCTCCTTATTTTCTGCCAATCTTCTTTTGTTTCACGTTGGATTCTTTGGTGGACTGCTTGCCTTGTTTTGTTGCAAATTAATATACATGGAGTGGAACGTACTAGAGGAATTACAGATTTGGTTGTTTATACATACATATGGGTTACAGTTGGTTGATGTAGAGTGAGGCAGTTGAGAGGCATTGCAAACTTGGTTATTAATATAGACTTATTTCAGATAGTATTACTGCTTTACAAATATTTGAACACTTTCATATATGCATGGAAAGGGTTTAGAGTTAAATTCCTGGGTAAGTAGGTGGGAAGGGAAGGAAGGGGGATTTGTTCAGAGATGTTTGGGGGGTGCATAGAAGAAAAACTGTGCAAAGGTATACTAATCTCTGTTTGTTTTGTATTTCTTTTTTTTTTTTTTAATTCAAGTGGAAATAAAGAAGTAAAGAAGAAAACAGATAAATGGAGCAGGACATGGGCGGGGTAGGGGCAGGGCCAGGGGGCCCAGTATACTTGTGTGCCTAGGGGCCCTCGAAGAATTAATCCTGCCCTGGGTGCTGGCGCCAGCTGAAAGCCTACAGGATGTGTCTCTTGCTGCGAAAGGCATGTCTGGTAGGCAGTCAGCTGGCATCGGTACCTCTCCTCCTCACCAGCATCTTGCAGCACACCTGCAATCTCAGGAGGCACACAGTTTGCAATACACTTTATTAAGTGAATAAAGTCACTTTGGATTTCAACCTGGTTTTGTTATGTTTTGGATCCTCTTCCTTCTCTCTACAATATGTGTGAATCCACACCTGTTTATCCCTGATTATATTGAGAAGGCAAAAGCAGCAGTCAGATTATTGTTGATCATGCACTTACATATATTTTGTATATTTAGACATTTTTCTATTTAAAATAAACTTAAACTTCTTCAGCATACAAGGTGTTGCAATTAAGTTTGTGAACTTGCCTCGTACGTTTATGTTGGCAGCACTGTACAAACAACTCTATAAGGTTTCATAGCCTTGGTATATCAGTGTTTCTCAGCTGTATTTGTGTTGATAGGTAGCAGTGTCTTGCTCAGTGGCGTTCATTATTGTTGCATGTTTTTTGTGCTATCGCAAGAATGTCAGAACTTAAATTAAAGCAATGAACAAACATTACATTTCTTGTTAAAGTTGGCAAGAGTGGAAATGGAATCAGGGCCATGTTAGTCCAAGTTTATGGGGGATAATGCCATGAAGAAAACGGCAGTGTACAAATGGATTAAACATTTTTCTGAGGGGAGAGAAAATGTCACTGATAAAGGTCAGAGTGGCTAGTAACGAGCAGAACTGATGAAAACATTGCAAAAATTCATCAAATTGTGCACCAAAATCGTCGGCTGACTGTGAGAAGCATAGCAGACCAAGTAAACATTGAAAGAGAAACAGGAAAATCTTAACTGAAAATCTTTGCATGAGAAAGGTGTGTGCAAAAATGGTCCCAAAGGACCTCACCAATGAACAAAGGCAAAGGAGAGTTGAAGTTTGCCAAGACTTTTTGGAGAGGCAAGATGATGAAACATGGATGTACCAATACAACCCTGAAACAAAGTGTGAAAGTGCACAATGGAAGTCATCTAATTCTCCATGACCAAAAAAGTTCCGCCAGTTTAAATCAAGAGTCAAAGCGATGTTGCTAACCTTTTTTTGATATCAGAGGGATTGCTCATTATGAATTTGTACCAGCTGGACAAACAGTTTTCTGATAATCCAGTTGACAATTAGACCGTTTTGTTTTACTATATGGAAATGCTGAAAAGGCTGCGTGTAAAAGGTTAGACAAAAATGACCTGAACTTTTCATCAACAACTCATGGCTCTTACATCACAATTCACTAGCTCACACAACACTGTGAGGGAGTTTTTAGCCAAAAAGCAAATAACTGTATTGTAGCACCCTCCCTACTCACCTGATCTGCCCCCCCCCAATAACTTTTTTCTTTACCCAAAGATAAAGGAAATATTGAAAGGAAGACATTTTGATGACATTCAGGACATCAAGAGTAATATGACAACAGCTCTGATGGGCATTCCAGAAAAAGAGTTCCAAAATTGCTTTGAAGGGTGGACTAGGCGGTGGTGTCAGTGTAACTTTCCAAGGGGAGTACAGTGGAACCTTGGTTTCTGAGCATAATTTGTTCCAAAAGTATGCTCGTAAACCAAATTGCTCGTCTATCAAAGCGAGTTTCCCCATAGGAAGTAAGGGAAACTCGCTTTGATTTGTTCCACCTCCTCCTCCCCCCCCCCTCCCCGAGGCTACCGGCGCTGCTCCATCCCCTCCCCCTTGAGCCCACCAACGCTGCTCCATACCCCCCCCCCCGAGCACTGCAACGACATCGCTTATCCCGATTGGGCACCAGCACCAATGCACAGGAGGTGCCGGACCGGTCCCGAAGATCCTCCCTCTTCGGGCCTGGCCTGGGCTGGGCAGTGCGAATCTGAGAATCTCGGAGAGAGCGAGACCAGAAGGCTTTGAGCATTCACAAATGCTCAAAGCACAGGGAAGAGGGAGGATCTCCGTCGCACCGCCCAAGCCAGAAGAGGGAAGATCTTCGGGCACCGGCACCTCCTGTGCATTGGTGCTGGTGCCCAATCGGGTTAAGCGATGTCGTTGCGGTGCTCGGGCGGGGGGGGGGATGCCGGATCTCGGGGGTGGGGTTGAGGGGGTTGCACTCGTAAACCGAGTCAAACTCGGTTTCCGAGGCGCCGATTTTGCGAATGTTTTGCTCGTCTTGCAAAACACTCGCAAACCGGTGCACTCGTAAACCGAGGTTTGACTGTACTTCAAAGGTGACCATAGTGATATTCAGCAGTGAGATATGTAGCACTTTTTTTAGGTCACCAACTTGTTGGGATCTTGTATTGGGGTCATTTTACTAAGGTGCGCTAATGATTAGTGCATGCTAAATGCTAAGACACCCATTATATTCCTATGAGCATTTCAGCATTAGCGTGTGCTAATGATTAGTGCATGCTAAATGCTAAGACACCCATTATATTCCTATGAGCATTTCAGCATTAGCGTGCACTAATCATTAATGCATGCTAAATTGGTTAGCACACCTTAGTAAAAGGACCCCATAGTCATTTACATTAGCAATTGAGATGCTCCACCTTCCCAAACATGAATATGATCAATATAGATCGGAAACATTATCTGGCTACCATACAGTCAGCCCTCAAGCATGCTTTATAAGTCCTGAAGAGCACTAAAACATTTGTGATCAAGACCTAGGCAGAACCCGCACATCATCTGTGGGCTTGATTGGAAGTGGGGTGGAGCCCCTAATCGCATGTCTGCTGATGATAGGCCTGAGGGATATTTAGTGTTATGAGCAACAAGGTTTGGAAAGCACCTTGTCAAGCCATCTAGCAGGCACTGTTGCTTAGCTACCAGGTAGGGAGTGCAAATTGAGATCCAAATGTACCCTAGAAATATTGAGATTCACACAAAACACAGGTGTCAAACAGTTTAAACAAATGTACCTACAGACCAGATAAAAAGAGAGAAAAACACCATCTCATGCTGCGATTACTTATCAGAGGGTTAACATGCTTATACTTTAAGAAAAATATCACTATGAACTTTAAGTTATAATTGGCTTGGCAACAGCACGTATGTTGGTTGGGGGGGAGTGTCAAAATATGGACATTTTATGATTTTGTGTTGTCATAGTTTAGCGTACTTTGGGCTACTTTTGAATGGAATGCTAAATTAAAATTTTGCAGTTTATCTGTCAAAACTGCCACTGAAACTCTAGATTGCTAATTAATAGAAGAGCCGGTAGGGGAGAGAAAATGGTTCACTTTTGTGCACTCTGTGTTGCTTTGGCAACATATGTACAAATTGACATACCAGTATATTTTCCCTATGTTTCTCTTCCACATAAGTTATAAAAACTGGAACACAAGTCCCCAAATTTGAGCTCTTACAGATCATTTCCGTCAGCAATTTGTTATGCCTATGGCATAGCAAGGTTTTCTTGCCTCATAGTACATTCAAGCAGATGCTCAAATATGTGTTGTGCTATTGCGAGGCCTCTTAAAATGAGTCTCCCTAAAAGCAAAACAATAACAACAACAAGAGAAGAAAAAAAAAAAAAAAGCCTTTTAAGCATGAATGAACATGCATGCAGTTCATAGCCCGACCTAGTTGGGAAATAAAATTGGCTGGAACTCCTCCCAGGGGTGGTATCTGTTCTGCCCCTCTTTTTCTCTCCCATGCAGCCCCTTTCCTCTTCACCCTTTTCCCTCCATCCATTCCTCCTCTCGAAGCTGCCATTTACACACCACTTTCTCCGAGGTGAAAAAGCAAAAGCAAGGACGTAAAGGGAAAGGATAAATACAAACATAAAAATAAAAAGCAAAGAGCCACTCCCACCTGGCCGAATCCTTGAAGGGAAAGAGAAAGGGGAAGGTAAGAGAAGCAGACGGGGGCTGGGGATTACCAACCGACTTCTGCAGGCGATAGAAACATCATTTTAAAAAGAGAGAGAGAGAGAAAGGGGATCATCGCCTCCCTTGGCTGCGCTAGCAGCCGCGGAAAAGTAAGGTTTAAAGAGGGGGAGAAAAAGGGCGGGAATGGGAGTAGTGGGGGGGAGCTCCCGCTGCCAAAGGTGGGATGGTAGCGGGAGGCCGCCTCTTTCTCTTTCGCTCGCACATTTTTATCTTTGCGCCGTTTGCTAGTTTCCGTGGCGCTGATCACCAGAGGGGGACGTTAGTGTTTGGGGTTTTCTTCACCGACAGCGGGGCTGGAAAGAGGAATCAATGGGGCGCAGGGCTCCGCTCTCGCTTCCATCCTTCTGGAAAATCGAAAAGAAATCGTGTCTTGTTTGTTTTCCAGATGGATGATATTTGCTGTCTCCATACACATATTTTAGAAAATGATATCTAATTATTAAGAGTGGCTTAGCGTCGGTTGGTGTTTGTTTTTATTTGTAAATGCGTTCCTTGTTTCACGCTTCAGTCCTCCCCCCCCCCACACGGCCTCCGCCTCCTTCTCAGTTCCCGCTTCTTCCTGTCAGGAAACTGCTTTCAGACAAGACACTAACCGAAACTACTGTGTATATAATTGTGCTTTCCGTTCAGGAAAATAACAATAATAAAAAGTTTTGGGTATCTTCAGGCTTCAGTTCTTCCTTCTTGCCTCTGTTGTGGTTCTGTTTAGTTTCAACGATGCTAGTATTTTCCTCCCTCCTCCTGTTTTAATTTCTTATTAACCTCCTCTTGCCTTAGCTTACCGTCTCTTCGAAAAAAAAAAAAAAAAATCAAAAGAGGAACTAACAAACGAGATGTTTGGAAGCATAACGAAAAAAATGACAACCCCGCTTAATCTGGGACCGTGCATCTGGTTTCCTGTATTTCACAGTTTTATTTTGTTTTTTTATTACCACCCCCCTTTCTCCTTGGACTATTGGAGGATTTTAGTCGTGATTCGGGGGATGAAGCGGGCTCTGGTCCTTCCTCATTTTCCCCCTCTGGGTCTTTTGAAAGAGATGAAGGGGGATTGAATGTTTCAAAGATTAAAAAAACAAAAACAACAAAATAGCGCGACAGGCTTTGGGGCAGGCAACTGGGCTAGGCCCTTTAAAGGCGCAGGTACACGGCGCTCTAGATTCAGCTAACTAAGGTTATTCGTTTACACTGCAGAGCCGATCATAGAGTAGAAATATAGTCATGGAGGGGAGGGGATCTTAAATGCATCCAAAAGGTACTGTTCGTAATCAAATCGAATTCTGAATTGCTGCAGAAGAACACACACGCACTCCAGATCCAACTAATCGGCTCCTGCTATCATCTACCTACCTTGAAGATCCTTTTCTGAAAACAATAAAAAGCTAGTGGTGCAGGAGCATGGTAAATAACTGATTTAAACTAAAACCGTGAAATTACTGTGAAAACACTTCTCATGTTAACCATTCACTTTTTTTTCAACGTTTCTTTACTGATGGCACCACGGTTCTAAAACTTTTTACTGTGCAAACACTCCTGCTTTCCTCCTGTTTCTCACAGCAAGTATCACAATTATTTATACTTTTTACTTTTTTTAACTACAGTAGAGAGTAGTTGGCGCTGTTGGATACAGAAAAGTAAGCACTTACACTTTTCTATAAAATACTAGAGATGGGTACCCAGGAAGTTTTAATTTCATATTCATATGTTTTACATGTATGGAGAAATGAATGCCATTAAGACTGTGCATGCTCTTTCCTGATAGATACATGGGAAAACCATGGCATATGCATTCTTTTGGGAAAGAATGTTCACAGTCTTAATGACATTCATTTCCACACACACATAAAACATATGAATATGAAATTAAAACTTTCTGGGTACCCATCTCTAGTATTTTATAGGAAAGTGCAGAGTCACAAAGAACAGATGGGATTACACTTTCAGGCCCTGATTCTGCAAAGTGCTCCTAAAGTTAAGCGCCCTTTGTAGAATCACACTCGGCGACGCTCAGCACTGTTTAGACGTCCAGTTTTAGAGATGTCCTTTAGAGAATCAGCTTTTAGGCGAGAGTTAGACGTCCAAACAATAGGCCAGATTTACTAACCAGCCCGATTGGGCCCGATCCGGGCAGGTCTGACGAATTCAGTAAAGAAAAATATGCAGATGGGGGCGATCAGAGGAACGCCCCCATCTGCCAGCATGGATCACTTTTCTGCGATCCCCATGCATGCACAGACCATCTGTAGATGGTCTGCGCATGCGTGTCCGAGCCGCAAACTTTTTTTTCTAAACTGGCACCGGGGAGAGCCTGGCCGGGGACACTGAAGTGGGGGCAGCAGGGTCCAAGTCCAGGCTGTGGTAGCCTCCGTAAAGGGCAGAAGCAGCGAGGGCCTTCCCTGGAGGAACAGGAGTAACTTGTGCAGGAGCACAACAGCTTTTCCAAAGGAGCAGTGTGACCGGCCCCGACTCTCCTGCTCCCTGGCGGCGGTGGCACTCAGCTGTTCATACCCTGCTCTCTGCTGCTTTCCCTGCAGTGCGAGTTCGTGAGTTTAAAGCGGGGCTGCACTGCGGCGTGCAGCCCCACGTTAAACCCACGGTCTCGTATTGCAGGGAAGGCAGCAGAGATCGGTCTGGGCGGCGAGAGAAGAAGTTGCTTCATTGGGGAGCCAACAGGCACTTCTCTGCCCCCAGCTGGACAGTGGGAAAAGAAGGGCAGCGAGAGGAGCTAATGTAAGTTGCAGGTACTGCTCTCCCACCGGCTGGACAGTGGGAAAAGAAGGTTTGCGACTGGTCCCCAGCAGTCGCTTCTTCAGTTGATCGGCCAGCCCAGTCAGATCGAGAATTTTGTGTTGTGAATCACGTCCCTGCCTACTTTGTATGCGTTTCTCCTCATTTGCATGCACAGATTCGAAGCGGATCGCTGGAGAGGTTAGTGAATGGGGCCGGAGGGAAATTTGATCATTAAGGGGTCGCAAACCGATTGGTACGTGATCGGTTTGCTTTGTGAATCTAGCCCATAGCCCTTAATGTTATAATATTTTATTATTATGATGTTATTAGAATGGCGATTTTATGGTGTTTTTCATTATAATTGTGATACTGGGAGTTGGATCTGTTTAATGCTTTTATTTATTTCTCTTCCATCAGAGGGAGTGGAATTCGAACCAGCAACAGGGTAGAAGGCTGTAGGTTTAACCAGTGTGCTAACCAGTGAGCTAGAAAGTTGCATAGCAATTGTAAAACTAGTTCCTATAGGCATGGTAAAGGAAGTCTACTTTTCAGCATAGTTTGGGCTTCAGATAGACCTGAGTTCTATGGAAGGAACTTAAGCACAGTTTGGACATCCCTAATGCGATCTGCTAAATAGCTCTCTGGGTTTCTATTTTTGCTTTATTAAGCTCAAAATACATTTAATAAGGCACCAAATAAAACAGGGCACATCAAAACATATATTGCACATGAAAAACATAGCTTTAGGTTTATTGCTAAAAAGCTACCCTTTTTCTGACTAAACAGTGCTCAAATCAGCTCATTCTTTAAAGCAAAGAAAGCACATGAAAAAAATATGTAGATTGCATATATAACGTCATTTGCAAGTGCTTAAAAACAGAAAAAAATAGATACAGACCTTAGCATGGCTTCTATTTCATTGCAAATGGAGTTGTGCAGCTGCACAATGCTGACCTCATTGTGAGATCATCAAAGTGCACCTGCAAGGTAGAATGTCACAGTTAAAATATATGCTGGGATTTGAACCCATGACCTCTGGAAGATGAGCACAGGGATTTTACCCAGTGAGCCACAGCTGCTTCTTTTCAGTCATCGGAGTTCCTACCGTGAGAGTTTAGTGATTCTAGCCATGTCAAGGTGAAATACCTGACAAGATCATAGCTTAGCAGATCCCTAAGCTATCATATCGGATGTGAAGAAGAAAGACATTAGTGGAAACTGTTGTGGCTCAATGGGCAAAAGCCCTGTTCCCATCTTCCAGAGGTCATAGGTTCATATCCCAGCTGTGTTTTTCATGTGCTATGCTTCAGTTAATGGATCTTTTCCTCTAATTAGCAAATAGCATTGCTGTTTGTGCCCAAAAATAGAAGGTTTTGCATTCAATATATCTGTTTTGATGTGCCCTGTTTATGTGATGCCTTATTAAATATATTTTGAACTTAATAAAGCAAAATTAAAACCCCAGAGAGCTAATTTAGGAAACACCTAAAAACCTACCTGTTCTTAAAATACCTAGATAACGAACCAGGACATCAACCCTTGTAACACCATCACAAACCTGATCTTGTAAACTGCTAACCCTAACCCCTAATCACCAACTACGATCACTCCATTCAATTCATGGAATATTTCTACTTCTCTGTAAGCAGCATGGCACTTCTTGGCCTTGCAGCCCACAAACTGTCGTTACTACTATTAATGTTGATACTATCAGATGTACACAGCAATACTCCTTAATTCATTGTATGTACAGCTTCTATTTATTGTATTTACAGTTTCCCTTTATTGTTAACCGCCTAGAAGTCGCAAGATTGTTGGCGGTATATAAGAATAAAGTTATTATTATTATTATTATTGCATTAGGGACGTCCAAACTATGCCTAAGTTCCATCCATAGAACTCTGGTCTATCTGAAGCTCAAACTATGCTGAAAAATAGACCTGATTTTCATTCGCCTACAATGTAGGCATGAGATGGATGCCCTAGGTCGCTCAGTGTTATGCAGATGAATTGGACGCCCATATTGAATCATTGCTCAAACCATGCCCAATCCACACTCACTCCTATTTCATTAGGCACAAGTTTTCCCAATGAGCGTCCATTGAATTATGGAGGTGCCTACAAGGTGACGTCCAAGTGCCAATTATCACTCGTTAAGACCCTTAAATGGCTCATTAACCAATTAGATTGGATGCCTAAGTCCCGCTCAATGTTAGACGCCCTTTATAGAATCGGGGCCTCAGTGTCGGAGTGCTGGAGCAGCAGCTCTAACTACTAGGCTATTCTCTTCCACCCTTGTGCACCCTGCTGGCACAGTACACATCATTATGTCATGGCATGTATTTTTTTCAACTAGTAGCTATTTTGTAAGTGGTCATTTATGCATGTATTTTGCTACATCTTCACTAACCCCCAAATTTTATATATTGTACCCGGATATGTGCACCAAAATTTGGGTGTACTTCTGAGATGTGCAGACAAATTAATTGACTAATGAACTCAAAACCACTATTCCTTAACACAGCAGCAGATGAATCCAGAGACTAGTGGGATAGCACACATCGACCAGCAGGTGGAGATAGAGAAACTGATTAACAGGTGGTCCTATAGGTTGGCATTCCTCCTGTATATCCAGTATGCTCTATCTCCCAGCAGGGGTTGGTCGCTATCCGTCTAGCTCCTGGATTCTGGCTGTGCCTGGTGAAATTCTGAGGATTTTTCATTTCTTCTGTTGAGAATATTTATCTTCAGATAGAAAGGGGTGTCTGGCTGAGTGGTGCCAGCTTTGGGAGTTACACCTGGGCCCCCCAGATCCCTGCTCCACCATCCCCTCCAGTGGATTGAGGGATTTTCCAAGGGCTCAGAATTTTCTTCTTTCCTTTATTGACAAACAAAAAAAAAAAGAAAAACAGCCTCACAGTGAGGAGCTGTGCTGTACTTTCTTGTCAGCTTACAGCT
This sequence comes from Geotrypetes seraphini, assembly GCF_902459505.1. NCBI lineage: Eukaryota > Metazoa > Chordata > Amphibia > Gymnophiona > Dermophiidae > Geotrypetes > Geotrypetes seraphini. The sequence goes on from NC_047087.1 coordinate 185,138,251, forward strand.
TGCAACTGCCAGCTATAACTTCTCTGCTATTGTTTTAGGTAGGAGTGTTTTGGTGTGTTGGCTTTTCTTTCTCTCGGGTGTCTGATGCTGATTGAGGGATTTTCTGGTGTTTTCTTGTGTGTGCAGCATTGTCTTGTTTGTCGGGCTTTCTCCGGTGTGGGGTTGTTGCCTTAAAAAAAAATAAATGGCGGCAGAGAAAGTTAAGCGGTGTTCGCGCTGTGGGAAGCGCAGAACACCGTCGGGGCTGTGTTCCGCCTGGTGTGCAGACGTTACGGCCGAGAATTCAATGCTGCCAACTAGTGAGTTTGAGTTTTCCCGTGCTGGGGAGGCGCGGTCGAGCTCCTCTTCCCTTGCGGTTGAACCTGCCGCGCTTCAGGGCGCATCAGCGTCTGGGGGGAGTTTGGCGGCTGTCAGCGCTTCGGGGGAGCTGGTGGAAGATGCAGTTTCGCTAAAGAACACGGTGCAGGCCGGGCCGGCAGGGTTTGTGCAGGGCACTTTTTTGCCGGAGTTTATTAGGTTGATGCACCGTGCCTTTGTTTTGCAGAGCTCTCAGCCTGCACAAACCGCGCTTTTAAATGTTTCTTTGCTCCCCACTATTACTAGTACTACTACTTTTCCACCTCCGGTGCAGTCTCAGGCGGCAAAGCGTCGCAGACTAACTGTCACATATGAAGGGGACCGTGCCTCAGTCTCCCCCTTGTCTCTGACTCTTCCAGAGTCGTTGGAAGAAGGAGAGGTGATGGAATTGGATGCGGAGGAGACACTTGGTAGGGACGTGGATGATCCTACAGTGCTCCGTCTTTTTCACAGAGAAGAGCTTTCCTCGTTAATTTCTAAAGCTTTGCAAGGATTTGAACATCTAGCAGGAGGATCCGCTGGTATCTGGGTCGGCAAACCCGCTTATGGCAGGAACGCGAAAGCCGCCTAGATTCTTTCCGGTTCATGAGGCCATGCAGGAGCTTATTACGACGCAATGGGACATGCCAGAGGCAAGTCTCCGGGTGACGAAAGCCATGCGGCAGTTGTACCCTATTGCTCCGAATGAACTGGAGAAGTTTAAGCTGCCTAGAGTGGACGCGTTGGTGGCCGCGGTCACCAAGAAGACTGCCTTGCCAGTTGAGGGGGTGTTGCGCTAAAGGATGTCCAGGATAGGAAGATTGAATCTTTGCTTAAGATGTCCTTTGAGGTTGGAGCGGTTACCTTGCAAGCAGCGGTTTGCAGTTCCTATGCTGCGCGTGCATGATTGCAATGGTCTCAACTGATGGCGAATAGCATGATGCAGTTCATGAATTCTGTTCCATCTGAATTGGCAGATGTGGAATCGGGTTTGGTGTATTTGGTGGATGCCTTGTATGATATTATTCGTGTTTCTGCAAAACAAATGTCTCTTTCAGTGGTTTCACGCAGATCTTTGTGGCTCCGTAATTGGGTGGCGGATGCGGCATCCAAGCTTAGGCTCGTGAAACTCCCTTTTAAAGGTCGTCTGTTATTTGGTGAGGATTTGGATAAGCTAGTGAAGGATTTTGGTGATACCAAAACACAGAGGTTGCCGGAGGATAGGCCTAGACCGCCTTTGAGAACCTCGTCTGCCAGACCTCGCTTCCGGGATGTTAAGAGATATAGGCCAGGAAAGCCGTCTTTTCAGCCCTCTTACGGTTCTTTCTCTAATTCTAGACCTAGATTTCCACAAAAGAATTTATTTCATGCGTCAAAATCCCTGCCAGTTCAGCCAGCCCGTGCTCCAGCAAATAACAATCAACAATGACGGGGTCTCGGCTCCTTCCGCCATTTCCTTAGGAGGGCAGCTGTCTTCCTTTCTGGTGGAGTGGTCCAAGATAGCGTCCGATCAGTGGGTATTGGACATTATTCGAGACGGTTACAAATTAGAATTTTCCTCTCCCATCGCCGATTCTTTCTTGGTGTCCCCTTGCAATGGGGCGGCCAAGTGGGACTCGGTACAGTTCACTCTTCAAGTGCTTCTGGATCTGGGGGCTGTGGTTCCGGTTCCTCCAGCGGAGGTGGGTTTCGGCAGGTGTTCCATTTACTTCGTTGTGCCCAAGAAGGGTGGGTCGGTAAGACCAGTGCTGGATCTCAAGCGGGTCAACAAATTTCTCAAGGTCCGACATTTCTATATGGAGACGATAAGATCAGTCATTGCAGTGGTTCAACCGAGGGAGTTCCTTACATCCCTCGATCTTGAAGAGGCTTACCTACATATTCCGATATGGCCTCCGCATCAGAGATTTCTTTGGTTTGCGATCCTAGGCCAACATTATCAGTTTCGGGCGATGCCTTTTGGTCTGGCCACGGCTCCATGCACTTTTTTGAAGGTGATGGTAGTAGTGGCGGCATTTCTGTGCAAAGAGGGGATTCGGGTGCACCCTTACTTGGACGACTGGTTGATCCGTGCGTCTTCCAGGCAGGAGAGTTTGTCGGTTACCCAGAGAGTGATATCTCTTCTTCAGTCTTTGGGGTGGGTCATCAACTTTCCCAAGAGCTCTATGACCCCGTCCCAATCGTTGGAACATCTTGGCGTGGAGTTTGACACTTGTCTGGGGAAGGTGTTTCTGCCCAAAGACCAGGAGAGAAGTTGCAGTCTCAGGTTTGCCTGCTTCTCCAGTCACCCAGACCACGGGTTTGGGATTATGTGCAGGTTCTGGGATCGATAGTGGCGGCTCTGGAGGCGGTACCGTGGGCTCGTTTCCACATGAGACCATTGCAGAAGTCTCTTCTATCACGGTGGTCCCCGGTGTCTCAGAACTACGATCGGCGTCTTCAATGGCATTCTCAGGCTTCCCTCAGCATGCAGTGGTGGCTCAGCGAGGTCAATCTGTTCAAAGGCATGCCGCTTGTGACACCGGAATGGGTCGTGGTTACAATGGATGCCAGTCTTCTGGGCTGGGGAGCTCAGTGCCTTCAATCCTCGGCGCAGGGAGTTTGGTCTCAGGAGGAGGCGCAGTGGCCGATCAATATGCTAGAGTTGAGAGCAATCAGGCTTGCGCTTCAAGCGTTTCAGTCCATGATTCAGGACCGGCCGACGAGGGTCTTTTCGGACAGTGTCACGGCGGTGGCATATATCAACTGGCAGGGGAGTACCCGAAGTCCTCAATTGGCCGGCGAGGCATTGGTCCTGTTTCGATGGGCGGAAGTTCATGTTTCTCTTCTCTCAGCAGCGCACATTGCTGGTCAGGCAAATGTTCAGGCGAACTTCCTCAACAGAAATCTTCTAGATCCAGGAGAATGGGAGCTGATCGATCAGGCATTTGACCTGCTAGTTCAGAAGTGGGGTCTTCCGGAGATGGATCTTCGAAATGCAAAGCTTCCTCGGTTCTTCAGCAGACGAAGGGAACGGGAGTCGGAGTGGGTAGACGTGTTGGCTCTCTTCCGTGGCCTCAGAGTTGTCTTCTTTATGTGTTTCCTCCTTGGCCAATGATAGGTCGGGTGTTGCATCGCATATCTCACTTTCCGGGCAGGGTGATCCTGGTAGCTCCAGATTGGCCGCGTCGTCCATTGGATTTCAGCAAAGCCTTGGATACAGTTCCTCATAGGAGCCTGTTGAACAAACTTGAAGGGCTGAAGTTAGGACCCGAAGTGGTGAACTGGGTCAGAAACTGGCTGTCGGACAGATGCCAGAGGATGGTGGTTAATGGAAGTCGCTCGAAGGAAGAAAAGGTGAGTAGTGGAGTCCCTCAGGGTTCTGTGCTGGGGCCAATCCTGTTCAATATGTTTGTGAGTGACATTGCTGAAGGGTTAAAAGGAAAAGTGTGTCTTTTTGCAGATCATACCAAGATTTGTAACAGAGTAGACACCGAAGAGGGAGTGGAAAATATGAAAAAGGATCTGCAAAAGTTAGAGGAATGGTCTAATGCTTGGCAACTAAAATTCAATGCAAAGAAATGCAGAGTAATGCATTTGGGGATTAATAATAGGAAGGAACCGTATATACTGGGAGGAGAGAAGCTGATATGCACAGACGGGGAGAGGGACCTTGGGGACCTTCGGATAGTGTCCGAAGATCTAAAGGCGAAAAAACAGTGTGACAAGGCTGCTGCCAGAAGGATGCTGTGCTGTATAAAGAGAGGCGTAGTCAGTAGAAGGAAGAAGGTGTTGATGCCCCTGTACAGGTCATTGGTAAGGCCTCACTTGGAGTATTGTGTTCAGTTTTGGAGACCGTATCTGGCGAAGGACGTAAGAAGACTTGAGGCGGTCCAGAGGAGGGCGACGAAAATGATAGGAGGCTTGCGCCAGAAGACGTATGAGGAGAGACTGGAAGCCCTGAATATGTATACCCTAGAGGAAAGGAGAAACAGGGGAGATATGATTCAGACGTTCAAATACTTGAAGGGTATTAATGTAGAACATAATCTTTTCCATAGAAAGGAAAATGGTAAAACCAGAGGTTGAGGGGTGGTAGATTCAGGGGCAATGTTAGGAAATTCTACTTTACGGAGAGGGTAGTGGATGCCTGGAATGCGCTCCCGAGAGAGGTGGTGGAGAGTAAAACTGTGACTGAGTTCAAAGAAGCGTGGGATGAACACAGAGGATTTAGAACCAGAAAATAATATTAAATATTGAACTAAGGCCAATATTGGGCAGACTTGCACGGTCTGTGTCTGTATATGGCCGTTTGGTGGAGGATGGGCTGGGGAGGGCTTCAATGGCTGGGAGGGTGTAGATGGGCTGGAGTAAGTCTTAACAGAGATTTCGGCAGTTGGAACCCAAGCACAGTACCGGGTAAAGCTTTGGATTCTTGCCCAGAAATAGCTAAGAAGAAAAAATTAAAAAATTTAAATTGAATCAGGTTGGGCAGACTGGATGGACCATTCGGGTCTTTATCTGCTGTCATCTACTATGTTACTATGGTACGCGGACCTGATCCGGCTGTCGGCGGGCGATCGGCTGACATTTCCGGTGACTCAGGGTCCGATCTCCATGGAAAATCTGTCCCACTTTGGTCTTACGGCCTGGCTCTTGAAAGATCGCAGCTGAGGCATCGGGGATATTCAGAACAGGTTATTTCCACAGTACACCAAGACTCGAAAACCCTCCAGACTCTAGCATATGAGGTAGATGTAGATCTCTTTTTGGCTTGAAGAGTGGAAAAGCACAGTTACTTACCGTAACAGGTGTTATCCAGGGACAGCAGGCAGATATTCTTGACTGATGGGTGACGGCACCGACGGAGCCCCGGTACGGACAATTTTAGAGTGATTGCACTCTAAGAACTTGGAAAGTTCTGGTAGGCCGCACCGCGCACGCGCAAGTGCCTTCCCGCCCGACAGAGGCGCGCGGGTCCCCAGTTTCTTAGTTTCCGCGGAGCTAAGAAGACGCGTTTCTCTCAACGGCCGTTGTGAGAAAATCTTTTTGATTCTTCCCGTTCGCGTAAACTCGTGAAGGAAATATTGTTTCCTTCCTTTTTTCTTTATTTTCTTTTCTTTAAAAAAAAAAAAAAACATTTGTTTTTTTCTTCTTTTTTCGAATTCGCCCCGGCGGGGCCCTTTCCCACCATCGAGGCCTCGGCCTTCGATTTGGCTGAAGCCGTTTTTACATTCATGCCCCCTCAACCCGGGTTCAAGAAGTGCCAGCGGTGTGCACGACCAATTTCACTCACCGACCCACATAATTGGTGTCTACAGTGTCTTGGTCCCGACCATCGAGCGTCTACCTGCACCCGCTGTGCGACTTTAAAAAAGCGAACTCTGAAAAATCGTCAAATCCAACAGAGATTGCTTTTTGGTGCCGAAATGTCTGACTCTACGACACCGGCACCGACATCGGCTCCGGCGCAGTCGGCACCCACCTCATCGACGCCACGCGATACCGCGTCGGCGTCGACTCCTTCAGGTAAGCCGGCTAAGAAGCCTTCCCCATTGGAGCGTCCTCCGGTCTCGGTGGCAGCGAGCCCAATCCTGCCGACCTCGAGGCGCCCACGGAAGCGCTCCGCCCCAATAGAGGTGAGCCCCTCGACATCGGGTTCCTCATCCTCGGGGCGTAGAGCAGCACCGCAGGTACCGCAGAAGAAAAAGGCGGTACCGGTGCCCTCACTTGAAGAACGTATAGCTGCTGTTTTTTAAGCTGCAAGTGCAGCTTAAAGAACAGTTGCAACACCTTCTTCCTTCACTCTTGGCACCGAGCCTTCCGGTCCCGGTCCGGTCTGAGCCACCGGTACCGACAGTGGAACGCCCTATTTTATCCACTTCCACTTTGTCGGTACCGGTACAATCTGCTTCCTCGGTCTCCATGCCGGTTCTTGCACCGGAGCCGAGAGCTCACCATCAGGCTGTACAGACTTCGGCTCCGGTACATCCAGTGACATCTCCCGGTACCGAGTCGATCAGGTCAGGGAAATCGCTTCGCAAATCTTGTCACCTAGAACCCTGCACACCAGAATCTCGGGACCGGAGTTTTCAAGTTCGAGATCCTGATTTGTGGGGTGATTCAGAGGATCCTCTCCTTTCTGAAGGGGAATGCTCCTCTGGTGACGAGGACCCTTCTGCTTTGGGACCTTCCTCTAGACCAGATGTGTCCTCTTTTTCTTCCTTTTTGAAGGAAATGTGTGATTCTCTCTCCATCCCCTTGGAGGCTGAGTCAAAGAAATCCAAGGCTTTTCTAGATGCATTGGATTTTGACCAGCCTCCAAAGGAATATCTTAAGTTACCTCTCCATGATATCGTGAGAGAGACCTTTTATAAAAATTTAGAATCCCCTTTAACTGTACCTGGAGCTTCCCGCAAATTGGACTCTTTGTATAAGGTCATTCCCATTCCTGGGTTTGACAAGCCCCAACTACCTCATGAGTCCCTTTTAGTTGAGTCCACACTCAAAAAGTCTAAGGGGGCTAGTGTGTACGCCTCAGCCCCTCCTGGCAGAGAGGGTAAATCCATGGACAAGTTTGGAAAAAGGCTGTATCAGAATGCGATGTTGGCCAATCGGTCAGGAAATTACGCATTCCATTTCTCATTCTATCTAAAGCAGCTTATACAGAATCTGGCTCTTTTCGAGAAATATCTCCCTGACCGGAAGAAATCTGTTTTTCACCAAACTTGTTCCTCTCTTTTGCAGCTTCGTAAGTTCATGGTTAGATAAGTCTATGACACTTTTGAACTAACCTCCAGAGCCACAGCTATGTCAGTAGCCATGCGACGGCTAGCCTGGCTTCGAGTTTCCGAACTTGATGTCAATCATCAGGACCGGCTAGCCAACGCACCTTGTTTGGGGGATGAGCTGTTTGGAGATTCCATGGATTCCACTACTCAAAAGCTCTCGGCTCATGAAACTCAGTGGGACACTCTTCTTAAAACTAAGAAAGCAACTCCACCTACCAGGCCTTTTCGTCAGCACTCGGCCTACCAACGAAGATTTGTGTCTTGTCCTCTGCCACAGACTACACAACAGCCTAGACGTCAGAGACAACAAAGACCAGCTGCTAGACAGGCTCAGCAACAGCAGCAGGTGAAACCTCCTCCTTCACAAAAACCTACTCAACCCTTTTGACTTGGTTCTCCTGGACATAGCCAATCTTCCTCCTTCTACTCATCTTCCACAGCCCATAGGAGGATGCCTTATACATTTCATAAGCCGTTGGGAAGTCATCACCTCGGACCTGTGGGTCCTCAACATCATCCGCCACGGCTACTCTCTCAACTTTCAGTCACCTCCTGCCCAAAGTCTGCCAAGAGAGTATGCTTTCAACACTCCTCGGTCTTCCCTCCTTCTTCAAGAGGTTCAATCCCTCCTCCTTCTGAACGTCATAGAGGAAGTTCCTCTAGATCAGAGAGGCCAGGGATTCTACTCCCGTTAATTTCTAGTTCCCAAAAAGATAGGAGATCTAAGACCCATTCTAGATCTTCGCGATCTAAACAAATGCTTGGTCAAGGAGAAATTCAAAATGCTTTCTCTGGCCACTCTTTACCCTCTTCTCAATCAAGGCGACTGGCTATGTTCTCTCGATCTCAAAGAAGCATACACTCATATACCGGTCAATCTGGCCTCCAGACAGTACCTACGCTTCATGATCAATCGTTGTCATTACCAATACAAGGTGCTGCCCTTCGGTCTTGCCTCCTCTCCAAGAGTGTTCACCAAATGTCTGATTGTGGTGGCTGCCTTTCTACGATCTCACCACCTTCAGGTCTTTCCTTACCTGGACGACTGGTTGATAAAGGCCAATTCATCTCAGACTGTTCTCCTGGCCACCAACCAAACCATCAGGTTTCTTCAACTTTTGGGGTTTGAGATCAATCTACCCAAATCTCATCTCATCCCCACTCAGAGACTTCAATTCATCGGAGCTCTCTTGGACATAGTCCTCATGAGAGCGTTCCTGCCATCCAACCGTCTTCAAACGCTTCAATATCTGTGTCAGCAGGTGCTTCTACAACTTTCCATCTCTGCCAAGCAAATGATGATACTCTTGGGTCACATGGCCTCCACAGTTCATGTCACACCCTTCGCAAGTCTTCACCTGCGCACTCCTCAATGGACCCTAGCTACCCAGTGGTCCCAAGCGATGGATCCTTGCTCACGTCACATATCTGTCACATCATCTCTTCGTCAGTCTCTACAATGGTGGTTGATATCCTCAAATCTCTCCAGAGGTCTTCTGCTCCATCTACCTCCTCATCAACTAGTCATCACCACCGACGCCTCCCCTTATGCCTGGGGAGCTCATTTGAACGAATTCCAAACTCAAGGCCTTTGGACAGCCCAGGAAAAGAAGCATCACATCAATTTCCTGGAACTCAGAGCGATGTTTTATGCCCTCAAGGCCTTCCAACATCTTCTCTTTCCTCAAGTTCTCCTTCTGTGCACAGACAATCAGGTTGCGATGTACTACATCAACAAGCAGGGTGGGACGGGCTCTCGCCTCTTGTGTCAGGAAGCCCAGAAGATCTGGACTTGGGCCATAAATCACCATCTATTTCTGAAAGCTATCTACATTCAGGGAGAAAAGAATTCCTTAGCGGACAAGCTCAGCAGAATTCTCCAGCATCACGAGTGGACACTCGATCCTTTCACTCTACAGTCTATCTTCGCTCAATGGGGCACTCCTCAGATAGACCTCTTTGCAGCTCCTCACAATCACCAGCTGCCCCTATTCTGCTCCAGACTCTACTCTCCTCACCGTCTGGCAGCGGATGCATTTCTCCTCGACTGGTCCAATCTGTTCCTGTATGCTTTCCCTCCTCTGCCTCTCATGTTAAGAACCTTGTTCAAGCTCAAGAGGGAACGAGCCACCATGATTCTGATTGCTCCGAGGTGGCCCAGGCAACATTGGTTCTCCCTTCTACTTCAACTCAGTTCCAGGGAACCTTTTCTTCTTCTACTGTTTCCTTCTCTGCTTACACAGCATCAGGAGACCCTTCTACATCCCAACCTCCAGTCTCTGCACCTGACGGCTTGGTATCTCTCGGGCTGACCTCTCATGATACTCTTTTGTCTCAGCCTGTTCGTTCCATTCTAGATGCCTCCAGGAAACCAGCCACTCTGCAATGTTATCATCAGAAGTGGACACGATTTTCTTCCTGGTGTCTTCTTCATCATCTTGATCCCACTTCCTTGGCAGTGGAGACATTGTTGGATTATTTGCTTTCTTTGTCTGAATCTGGCCTTAAGTCTTCTTCCATCAGAGTCCACCTCAGTGCCATTGCTGCTTTTCATGAGCCGGTCCATGGAAAACTTCTCTCAGCTCATCCCCTGGTGTCCAGGTTCATGCGGGGTCTTTTCAATGTGAAACCACCTCTTAAAGCCCCTCCTGTTATCTGGGATCTCAATGTGGTTCTTTCCGCCTTAATAAAGCCTCCATTTGAACCTTTGGCTACCACTCCTTTGAAGTTTCTCACTTGGAAGGTACTTTTCCTTATTGCTCTTACCTCTGCCAGGAGGGTCAGTGAGCTACATGCACTAGTTGCAGATCCACCTTTTACGGTCTTTCATCATGACAAGGTGGTTCTGCGTACACATCCAAAGTTTCTCCCTAAGGTTGTCTCTGAATTCCATCTCAACCAATCCATTGTTCTGCCTGTCTTCTTTCCGAAACCTCACTCTCATTCTGGGGAACAGGCTCTGCATACTTTGGATTGTAAGAGGGCTCTAGCTTACTATCTAGAGCGTACGAAACCACACAGATCAGTTCCCCAACTCTTTCTGTCCTTTGATCCGAATAACTTGGGACATCCTGTTTCTAAACGTACGTTGTCTAATTGGCTGGCAGCGTGCATTTCATTCTGTTATGCTCAGACCGGACTGACACTGGAAGGTTCTGTCATGGCCCATAGAGTCCGAGCGATGGCAGCATCTGTAGCTTTCCTCCGTTTCACTCCTATTGAGGAAATCTGCAAGGCTGCTACTTGGTCCTCAGTTCATACTTTTACATCTCATTATTGTCTGGATGCATTCTCCAGACGGGATGGACACTTCGGCCAATCTGTTTTGCAAAATTTGTTTTCCTAATGGCCAACCTTCCCTCCATCCCTCTTTTTGTTAGCTTGGAGGTCACCCATCAGTCAAGAATATGCTGCCTGCTTGTCCTGGGATAAAGCACAGTTACTTACCGTAACAGGTGTTATCCAGGGACAGCAGGCAGATATTCTTGCGTCCCTCCCACCTCCCCGGGTTGGCTTCTTAGCTGGCTTATCCTAACTGGGGACCGCGCGCCTCTGTCGGGCGGGAAGGCACTCGCGCGTGCGCGATGCGGCCTACCAGAACTTTCCAAGTTCTTAGAGTGCAATCACTCTAAAATTGTCCGTACCGGGGCTCCGTCGGTGCTGTCACCCATCAGTCAAGAATATCTGCCTGCTTTCCCTGGATAACACCTGTTACGGTAAGTAACTGTGCTTTTCCACTCTTCAAGCCAAAAAGAGATCTACATCTACCTCATATGCTAGAGTCTGGAGGGTTTTTGAGTCTTGGTGTACTGCTCAGGGTCTTTCACCTTTCAGGGTGTCGGCTATTCTTTCCTTTCTGAAGGAAGGCGTTGCCAAAGGGTTGGCCTATAATTCCCTGAAGGTTCAGGTGGCAGCCATTGCTTGTTACAGGAGCCAGGTATCTTATTCGACGCTTGCGTCTCAACCTGATGTAGTGCGATTCCTGAAAGGGGTTCACCATATTCGGCCTCCTGTTAAGAAGATCTATCCAGAGTGGAGTCTTAAGATTGTCATTAGGGGGTTGCAGACAGCCCCCTTTGAACCTTTATCTAATGCTACTCTGAAGGATGTCACGTTGAAAACGGTGTTTTTGGTAGCTATGGTATCTGCCCGAAGGGTTTCGGAGTTGCAGGCTTTGTCATGCAGAGATCCTTTTTTGCACATTTCAGATGCTGGAGTGTCTGTTCGGATGGTGCCCTCTTTTCTGCCTAAGGTGGTTTCTTCTTTTTATGTGAACCAGTATTTGTTCCTTCTGACTTTTCGGCGGGAGGATTGGGGGGAGCGCTTCTCTTCCTTGCGTTTCCTTGATGTGCGCAGAATTCTTCTTCATTATTTGCAGGTTACTAACGACTTTCGTCGGTCAGACCACCTATTTGTGTTATTTGCGGAACGCAACAAAGGTATGGCTGCATCTAAGGCTTCCATCGCTCGTTGGGTCCAAAGAGATGATTGCTTCAGCTTACTTAATGGCAGGGAAGGGGTTGCCGGAACAGCTTCATGCCCATTCAACCGAGTGATGGCTGCGTGTTGGGCGGAGTCCGGGTGTCTTTCCTTGGAAGAGATTTGTCGTGCAGTTACTTGGTCTTCTAGGAATACTTTTTCGAAGCATTACCGGTTGGATGTGGCAGCCCGTGCAGATGCTGACTTTGGTGCTTCGGTTATTGCGGAGGCGGCGTTAGCTTCCCAGTTTGAGTTGTGCTTTGCTACATCCCATTAGTCTCTGGATTCATCTGCTGCTGTGCTCAGGAAGGAAAAATTATGTTCTTAATTTTCTTTCCTTTAGAAGCAGCAGATGAATCCAGAGCCCCACCCTTTCTGCAGATGGTCTGTCAGTTTCTGTGTTATGCATTTCGGTTGTGTTAATGTTGGTAGTTGTATTCTATATTTTACCCTTTGCAATTTGTTGCTGGAAAGAAGTTTTTTACATGCTGAATTTTCCTAGTTCTGGATGCTTGGGCAAGGAGTGTTACTGGATATACAGGAGGAATGCCAACCTATAGGACCACCTGTTAATCAGTTTCTCTATCTCCATCTGCTGGTCGATGTGTACTATCCCATTAGTCTCTGGATTCATCTGCTGCTTCTAAAGGAAAGAAAATTAACAGATAACATAATTTTTCCTTCCTTCTAAGTTGTACACCTTTTGGTAGGAAGCTGTGCAGCTGGCACACTGAGAACTCTGCTGCTGCTTTTCCAAACCAGCAGTAGAGCAAACTGAAATCCAGCCATTGTGGGACCTTCCTGCACCTACTTGTGGCTGCTGGTCCACCCCTCCAACATCAATTCTTTTTTCCAGGGCAACTGCAGATAGGTGCAGGAAGGTCCAGCGATGACTGGATTTCAGTTTGCTGTTGGTTCAAGTCAGTATCAGCAGCGATAGGGAGGTGGGGCAGGACACTGGATGGAAGTGGGGTGGAGGGAGAGAGAGAGAGAAGGGGTAGAATACTTGAATGGAAGTGAGTTGGAGGGAGAGAGAGAAGGGGCAGATGCTGGATGGAAGAAGGTGGAAGGAGAGAGTGAAGAGGAAGATGCTGGATGGAAGTGGGGTGGAGGAGAGAAGGGGAAGATGCTGGATGGAAGTGGGGTGGAGGGAGGGAGGAGAAAGGGGAAGATACTGGATGGAAGGGGGGGGGAGGGAGAGAAGGGGAAGATGCTGGATTGAAGTGAGATGGAGGGAAGGAGAGAAGGGGCAGAATGCTGAATGGAGAGAGAAGGGGCAGAACACTGGATGGAAATGGACTGAAGGGGCAGTTGATAGAGCAAGTAGGGTGGAGGGGGGATATAGAGAAGGGAGCAGAATACTGGATAAAACGTGGTATGGAGGGAGAGAGGAGAGCAGAAGCTGGATGAAAGTGGAGAGGGAAGATAGAGGCATGAAAATGGGGAGGTAGATAGGGGAGCAGACGCTAGATGGAAGTGGGGTGGTGGGAGAGAGAGAAGGGGCAGACACAGGACAGAAGTAGGAGGAGTGTCGAGCTTTACAAATGTAGAGATGATGCGGTATACAAACGTAAGGTTTAGATTAGATTAGATTAAGAGTGGGGGCAGATTCTGGACTGAAGTTGGGAGGAGTGGGGGCAGATTCTGGACTGAAGTTGGGAGGAAAGAAGAGAGCAGATGCTGGATGGAAGTGAGTAGGAGAGGGCAGACACTGGATGGAAGGGGTGGAGAGGGCATATGTTGGATGGAAGGGGTAGAAAAATGTCACATGCTGTATGGAAGGAGGGGATAATGAAAAAGGGCACATGATGGGAGAGTATAGTGTTAGTGAGATACTGGGGGTATGGGTGAGGCAAAGAGGTGGCAAGCTGTAGGTAAACACAGTGGAAAGAGGGAAAATGAGGATTCTATAGTAAGAAATAAATTAATCTAGACAGAGGCAGAAAATAAACTGAAGAAAGCTGAAGGGCAAAAGAGAAAACCAGACAGGAAATTCATGCAAGAGAGTTAAGAGAAAAGCAGAAACCAGAAACTGGCCACAACTGGAAAATAAATAAATAAAAATAGAAAATGTAAATATGATGTTATCTTTTTACTACCCTAAATTTAATACCTTTTTGATTAAATTTCAGAGACCAAAACCACCTTCTTTCAGGTCAGAACAGGATAACATAACAACAATATACTATCCTGACCTGAGGAAGTAGGTTTAAGCTAATTGAAAGTTGTATTTAGTCCAATAAAATAGTATCATATTTTCCATTTTATTTGTTTGTTTGTAATGTAGTGATTGGAATATGTCAGTTTTTTGAAATTTACATCTGCTGTCTGAGCTGCATAAATAGTAGTACAGTAGTAGTACATTTTGCAAAGTACATGGGGACATATATGCATTGCAGTTTGTTTTAATCTAGTGTTGTATTGTACACAGAGTCTGGCTTCTTGGGGGTTCAGTTTAATTTTTATTTCTATATTTAGTTTTCGGTTACTTATTGTATACTGGGTGAAGGTCTGTATTCTGCATATATGAAAGTGACATGGCTTTCTGTTAGCACTGACTGCAGGATTAATCTGGTTTGTTTAGTTTTCCAATCAGTGTATTGGGCATTTTCTGTGATTACAATCAAATCAGTTTACATATTTTAGACAGTTACTTATTTTGTACCTGGGGCAATGGAGTGTTAAGTGACTTGCCCAGAGTCACTGGGCCATACTTCTTTCGTCCACTGTAGTGCTGTCTTTTTCTAAGTAGGTCCTTGTTTGTGTGTCTTGTGGAAGTTACTGCTATTATGGAATGTTGCAATTGCTCTGTAGTTCCTGAAATACTTATCTAGTGTTTTGTATTACTTCACATTATGCCTGGTATTGGATTTTGGGTTTGGATTTACACCAAAAATTTCTCAGTAATAACTCAAGGCATTTGGGTACAATTTTCTGTTCCTGGAGGGCTTAAAATGTAAGTTTTGCATCTGAGTCAATGGAAGGTTAAGTAGCTTGTCCAAGAGCATCAGTGGGATTTGAACCCTGGCTTTTCTGGTTCTCTGCCTGCTACTCCATCAGGTATAGGTAATAAAAATAGGGCCAAATTCTATCAGTACTTAGATTGTGCCTACTGGCTTAACTTAATTGCAGTAGTCGGCTTTAATTGGCATGGTAATTGAACACACCATTTAAAAGTGATGAAAACATTTTAAAAAGTAGGTGTGTTTTGGAGCAGAGAAAACCTTAGGTGTTACTAGGCATGATTCTCCCCAAAAACTTAGCTGCCAGAACCGTAAACTTAAAACTCTGGCCTACATTTTTTTTTTTTATATATTCTTTATTCATTTTGAAAACTTACAGCAAGCGTACAGGAATATATCATTAGTTTGGCATGTCTATGAGGAAAAAAAGTCAAATATCAGCACATAATAACAAACTATTATTAATCTTGACTGGGGTTGCTATTCAGCATATCACAATAACTGGAAAAATTATACTAATCTTAATTATACATTTTGGTGGAATTCGGTATGCCATATTTTTAAGATGGAAAGAGCAATTGCAATACAGAAAGGGAACTATAATAATTTTATAAAGATCTGGGGGCCATTGGAACGATATTGTAAGGAGTAAACATCATTTTCCTTGGATGAATATATGTACACATTGGGATGTGGGAGGGAGTTTTTCTGGAAATTTCACTAAATTATGTGTTTATATTATATTTATGATATAATTGATTATAATATTTGAAAGAAGGTGGGTGGGACGGGATATAATTTTTATGTTTGTAGAATTATATGAGAATTACAAGTGTTATTGTTGTTAAAACTCTGGCCTACATTACTGGTGCCTAAGTTTTTTTTTTTTCCTTAGGAGCCAGTAGTCACCAGTTAATGGTGCCCAAGTGTGACTGACACGCAGCCAGTGCCATTTTTCTAAGTGCTGTTTACAGAATCCAGATCATAATGCCTAATGTTTGGTAACTCAAAAGCAAATTAAAGGCTAGCAGAGCTGAAGCCTAGTGGCTGTTCTGCAACCTATCTAAAACTTTGATATGTAGATGGTTTTCAGGATTTCCCCAATGAATATACATTGAAAGCAATGCATGCAAATAGATCTCATGCATATTCATTGGGGAAATCTTGAAAACCTGACTGGATTGCGGCCCTTGAGGACTGACTTTGACACCCCTGCTTTACATCATCCATCCAGTTTTACAGAGATTTATTTGAGTTTCTCTGATTCATCAGAATTGAATACCATTTCTGACACGAGTAGTTCCCCCACATCTTCCGTGGTGAAGACCAAGCAAAGAATTCATTTAGGGCTCCTTTTGCAAAGGTGTGCTAGTGCAAAAATGCTACGCGCGCAAGACGCTACTGCCTCCTTTTAAGCAGGCAATAATTTTTCAGCTAGCACGCGCTAATCTTGTGCATGCGCTAAAAACGCTAGCGCACCTTAATAAAAGGAGCCCTTAATCTTTCTGCTATGGCCTTATCTTCCTTTAGAGCCCCTTTTATTCCTCAGTCGTCTAGCGGTCCAACCGATTTTCTTCTCAGCTTCTTACTTTTAATATACCTAAAAAAGGTTTTACTTTGAGTTTTTTGCCTCCAGCGCAATCTTCTTTTCAAGGTCTCTCTTTGCCTTCCTTATTAGCACCTTGCATTTGAATTGACATTCCTTGTGTTGTTTACAGTTATTTTGATTTGGATCCTTCTTCCACTTTCTGAAGGATTCTCTTTTATCTCTAATAGCTTCCTTCACCTCACCCATTAACTACGCTGGCTGTCGTTTGATCTTCCTTCCTCCTTTTTTAATATATGGAATATATCTAGTCTGGGCTTCCAGGATGGAATTTTTGAATAACAAACAAAAAAAGAGAGAATTTTTGAATAACATCCATGCCTAATGTATATTTTTGACCTTTTCAGCTGCACTTCTAAGTTTCTTTTTTACTATTCTCCTCATGTTATCATAGTCTCCTTTTTTAAGTTAAGTGCTGATGTATTGAATTTCCTGTGCAAACTTATTCCAGGGATTATATCAAATCTGATCTTGTTATGATCACTGTTATCAAGCAGCCTCAGCACCATTTGCTCCCGCACCAATTCATGTGCTCCACTAAGAACTAGATCTAGAATTTCTTCACCTCTTGTCAGTTCCTGAACCAGCTGCTCCATAAAACAGTACTTGATTTCATCAAGGAATTTTATCTCCTTAGCATACCCAGATACTACATTTACCCAGTCAATATTGGGGTAGTTGAAATCACAATCACACTATTCTTTTCTATAGAAGGAGGATCAGTAATCACCACCATACTGTTTTAAGTGGAGAAAAAAACCCACCTCACAAATAATGTAGAGCTTAACATAACAGTGATGCTGAAAACAGGTAAGCTCATTCATCATCATTGGTCTACAAAAAAACTCCATTTTGTTCAGGGCAACACATTTGAACCAATTCCTCCCTATCATAGGAATTATATAGCAAAATAGAGCAGCATATGATTCAAAAGTTCAGTCTCACAGATAATTTTATGATAGCAAAGGAACATTGTAGTACTTATCTCAAAGCCATCTCAAATTCTAGTACTGATCTTGTTCCTTGCAAACATCGCAATGGGAGTATCCCGTTTCGCATTTGAGTTGTCAGGGATTATATTCAGTGAGATCCTCAATTCTGTACCGCTGTGATAATCTTACACACAATTTATTAATCGCACTATACCATAAAGGTTCAAGATGGTTTACATTCAAAGAGGCCGTAAAATCTACGGGAAAATTCCAAAGCAATAAATAATTAAAATATCATCATAGCATGCTGCATTAGGGCACCTCATCCAGCATTAGAGCCTTTTATCACGCGTTAAGGGGCAAATAATGCAAATTAGTTCTCTAAATCAGCTTGATAACTACCTACTTAGGCTTCCTTTTATGAAGCCGCGATAGCGGCTTTATTGCACGCACATTTTTAGTGCGCGATAACCCCCGCGCTAGCTGAAAACTACCGCCTGCTCAAGAGGAGGCGGTAGCGGCTAGTGCGGCCGGCAAATTAGCACGCGCTATTACGCGCGTTAAACCACTAACCACAGCACAGGAACTTGCCACAGTTGAGCTCCTCCTTACTATGACTAGAAATTTTCCTATTGGCTTGATCTTATCACAGTATCTGAACTGGAAGGGAGAGGGGAGCAATTAAAAGCTATAGAGGGCTAAATTCTGAAAAAATATCTAGCACTTTATCCTTCTAGCTTTGAGGTACTTTTATAATTTTGTAGCATCTCAAAAAAAAATCCAAAGAGTTGGCAATCCTCACTTCTCGAGTCCTGAACTGATATGCGAGGCTCTCCCCTCCTCAAAGTTTGGCCCTAGATACTTGCCTAGTTTATCTGTGCCTTAATCTGGATCTGGTTGTAATTTATTGAAATCCTGAATTTCTGTTAACGCTTTTGCTTTCATCACTTGGCATTGCAGTGTCATATCACCCTGGTTGTACCAAAACTGGCAAGTACTAGGTCTATGGATTGTATCCCCAGTTCTTAGAAAACAGTCATATTATTGTGTTAAAATAGGCTTTTATGACACATGATATTGATTGTTTGTTTGCTTGGCTTTCTTACAATAAAGTAGTGATATAGACTGCATTACATAGACTATGGTTTGATATATTGTCAGTTGTAAATTAAATGGTAATGTGTCTTTTACAAATGAATGAAATGGTTTGGAAAAAGTAGGAGGAGATTATTATTATAATTTTTTGTGTTCGCAAGAACTGCTAATAACACTAAGCTTTCCTAGATTATTGGTTAAGGATCTGAAGTACTGTAATTTATTATCCTGACATAGAAGTATAGTAATATAGTGGAAGACCTACATGGTCTATCCACTCTTCCCAATAAGGTAACTCTTAGTAAATGATAACATATGCATACTTGGACTGTCCTTGCCATTTTCAAGGCACAGACCACAGAAATTTGCCCAGCATAGGCTTAAATTTCAACTACAGTACTGGCATTACCATCAAAGTCCTCCCATGCTTATTCAAGCACAAGTTGAAGACTAAATCCCCACTCTCCCTCAAAACTATCCCCCAACAACTACTATGCCACTCTGCAAACTGCCCTATTCCCCCAAACTACTCTTTGCAGCTGGTCTACCACCCCACAAATTTTCTCACCCCAAAGCTAATACCCAGCCTTTGACAGTATTCCACACAGGCATCTAATAAATAAACCGAATACCCTGAGTATGGGCTCTTCAGCAAAATCGCTTACAAAAATGTTAAAAAGAACAGGCCCAAGAACACCACTGGTAATATCCCTTTCCTCAGAGTGATCTTTATTAACCATTACCTTCTGTCACCTTCCACTCAACCAGTTCCTGACCCAGTCCGTCACTTTGGAGCCCATACCATGGACACTCAGTTTATTTATTAGACGCCTATGTGAAACACTGTCAAAGGCTTTGCTAAAATCTAAATATACAATGTCTAGCGTACTCCATCCATTTCTCTGGTCATCAGATTTATCTGACAAGGGCTGCCTCTAGTGAATCCATGTTGCCTCGGGTCCTGTAATCCACAGGATCCCAGAAATGTCACTATTCTCTGTTTAATAAGTGTTTCCATTAATTTACTTATCACAGAAGTCAGACTTACTGGCCTCTAGTTCCCTACTTCTTCCTTACTTCCACTTTTGTGGAGAAGTGACTACAGCTGCCCTTCTCTAGTCCTCTGGTACCACTCTTGACTCTAGAGAAGCATTGAAGAGGTCAGCTGGTGGAGCCACCAGAACTTCCCTAAGTTCCTTCCATTCCCTGGGATGTATTCCATCTGGCACCATCGCTTTGTCCACCTTTAGTTTAGCTAGCTCATCACGAACACAATCCTCTGCAAATTGATCAGGGTTTACCTCTCCTCCATCCCTATTTGCATTTGTCTTCTGCGATCCTGCTCCTGGCACTTCAGCTTTGAACACAGAACATAAATATTTGTTAAGTAATTCAGCTTTATTTTTATCAGTTTCTACATATTTCTCCCCTTCACCGTTGAATCTCTCAGTGCTGCTTTTGGATTTGGCTATAGCTGGGCATACAGGTTCACCCATACCTGGTTGATTAGCTAATCAGAGCCCCTTCATGCCATGAAGGCGAGTACGCAGTGAAGCAGGTGTTGGATCTGCTTCAAGGCCTCAGTTGGATAGTCAACTTCTGGAAGAGTCAATTACAGTCACCTAAGTGCTTGGAGTGTCCAGTATCTGGAAGTTCGTTTTGACATGGCAAGAGGCTGTGTCCTTCCCGAACCACGCAAACAGAAGCTCAGGAAGCAGCTTACAGAGAGTTTAGTGATGCCGAAGCCCACGACCTGTCACTATCTTCAAGTACTGGGCTAGATGGCAGTCTCCCAGGAAGTTGTCCCCTGGGCAAGAGTGCATATGTGTCCACTCCAGAATTTCCTTCTCTCCAGTTGGTCCCCGTAACGGCATTCTCTTAAGATGTAGCTCAACTGGTCATGGAAGGCAGAGAACAGCTTACATTGGTGGCTAATTTAGTTTTTGATCCAGATGTTGATAAATCTTCTATGCCGGCCACTCCTCTGGGTGCGAGGGGGCAACTTCTTTCTGATTTTTGTACATCTTTTCCAGTGGTAGATCCTTGATGTCTTCTCCATTTAGAAGTTAGAGATTGCACACACCTTTCTAGAGCTCACAATACTTGGTTCAGGATTGATTACCTGTTTCTCTCCCCTGAGCTGTTTCCTCATGTGGCCCAGGCTCAGATTGGTCCGTTGAGCATTTCAGATCATGCTCCCATCTGGCTTGACATTCACGATGTCTCATACACTAAGGCTATGTCTTGGTGGTTCCCTCAGTATCTGGCTCAGGATTCCAACTTTAAAAAGTTTCTACTAGATCGGTGGGAGGATTTTCTGCGACACAATTCCCAACACCAGGATGACCTGATACTATTTTGGGAAACTGCTAAATTGGTTTTACGGGGTCATATTCTTTCCTATACTTCTTCAAGGGCTCGTAATTTGAATCGGGGTATAGTTACTTTGGAAAAGGCCCTGAGAGTGGCTAAGCGAGCTTATCTTGCTCATCCGTCCACTGAGACCCGGGAACACTATCTGGCGATGCAAACATCTCTTAATTCCCTGCTTCATTCTCGTTCTCAGAAGTGGGCCACTTATAAATATCGCTTTCAGCGTTTTGGCAATAAGCCTGGATGTTTGCTGGCTTGCTTGATTGATATCCTTAGTGGCCATAAGCCCTCCGCAATCCTGGTGGTGGGGTTGTCTCCCAGGCGACTGAGGTGGCACAGGTCTTACATGAGTTTTTTGCTAAATTGTATGATTCGCCGCCCGATGCTTCTCCGGATCTTATTACCGATTAGTTACAGTCATCGGGGATGCCGCGCCTACCTGAGGAGGCAGTGGATTGCTTGCTTTTCGGGTTATTAAAGTTGCAGAAAGTCATTAAGGCCCAAAAAGCAGGGAGAGCCCCAGGCCCTGACAGATTTTTGGGAGAGTTCTATAAGATGCTGACTCCCCAACTTTGTGATCCTTTACTGTCTTATTATAACGAGGCTATTGCACGTGGTTCTTTCCCCTGTTTTGCCAATGAGGCCCTTATCACACTACTTTTGAAACCTGGCAAGATGACAGGTGATTCTAGCTCTTACCGTCCCATTTCACTGATTAATGTGGATCTCAAGCTTTTTTCTTGCATGTTGGTGGACCGACTTGCTACATATTTCCCATCTTTGGGCCATGACGACCAAGTTGGTTTTGTCCATGGACGCCAGTCCGTGTGTAATGTCTGCAAGGTGCTTTTCGCCATGGCTCACTGTCATCACCATCACATTCCTGCTCTTTTTATTAGCTTAGATGCCTCCAAGACCTTTGATAGTGTGCATTGGTCTTTTCTTTTTTCCCACATTGACCCATGTACGCCTTGGGGGCTTCTATTTGGATGCTGTTCGAGCTCTTTATGCTAATCCACCTGCAGGTCATCAGTTTCTGTGCCAATCTGGAGAGACTAAAAAAAAAAAAATTAGCAGGTAAGAACCTAATTTCTCCTTTTCCCCTGAAAACGGCAAGTAAATGTGCATTGTATCTGTTAAATTTTTCATACTAAGCTGATGGTAGAAATTATTTATGTAACAGTACAGTCCACTTTCAGACCTCAAATGTTTTTTAAAAAAAATATTTTTGTTATCCTGGGTATTTGTCTTCATTTTCATAGTATCCTATCTCTTTGGGCATGTGTGACAGGAACGGTGGCGTATTGATAGATCTAGAGACGGATACCGGACAGCAGAAAGATGTCAGCCAGAGGGGGGAAGAAGAAAACTACCAAGCAGTCCCGCTCATCAAGGGCAGGAGTTATTTTTCCTGTTGGCAGGATGATGCGCTACTTAAGAAAAGGGACACACAAGTACCGGATAGGAATGGGTGCACCAGTCTACATGGCAGCTGTCATAGAATACCTTGCAGGTAAGCTATATGCAATTTTTTTTTCTTGACGTTGCATGTGGAGAGTATCAGAATGATAGCACTATAACCTGTTACCCTTCATGTATACAGTAGTGCTGCCCGATTTAGGGAAAACTTTTTCGGTTCGATTCAATTTGACCTATTGAATTTATTTTCAGTTCGATTCACTTTTCCCGCCCACTCAGGCATTTTTTTTCCAAATAGACTGACTGGTTTATTTTTGTAGCCTCTTTACCCACCCCACCTCCTTTGTTCTCTCCAGCCCCACGCCGTGGTGTAAACAATACAAAAAAGACTTTTCCTCTCTCTTGTTAGGTCCCAACTCAAGCTCGCTGTCTAACACCAGCTCTGGCAGGATACCCATTTCAAATCTGACATATTGTAATCACAAAACAAAAAATAAAATTTTCCTTAGCAAAAGCAGCAGATGAATCCGGAGACCAATGGGATAGCACACATTTACCAGCAGGCGGAGATAGAGAAACTGATTAATAGGTGGTCCTATTGGCTGGCACTCCTCCTGTATCTCCAGTATGCTCTATCTCCCAGCAGGTGATGGTCACTATTCGAATAGCTCCTGGATTATGGCTGTGACTGGAACTTTATTTTCTCCTGTTGAGGTTTCTCTTCAGTGAGCTGGCGATGCTATTTCTCCTGTTGAGATTTTCTCTTTAGTGAGACTGGGGTGTCCGGCTGAACGGTGCCGGCTTTAGGGTTACACCTGGGCCCCTCCAGATCCCTGCCTCACCCTCCCTCCAGTGATAGAGGGCTACCTGGGTCTCTATTTTTTCATCTTTCCCTTTAAAAATAAAAAGAGACCATTTGCTATTTATGATTGTGCCTTATCAGGGGTGCTCAACCGGTGTCTGCCAGCCCTGTCAGCCAGGTTGTGAGTATTCCTTTTTTACATTGCTTCTGCGGGTTATATATTTTCTAGTGGTGTTGGAGCTGTGTGCTTTGTTTTGAGGTTGTCTTAGACCTACGGGTTTTTGTTGTTGGTATTATGTTTTGTTCTGGGAAACCTACAGCTGTGCGGTTGCGTGGTTCACTACATAGATAATTTCTTTCTCAACCGCTTAACTTTGTTGAACAGTGGAAAATTTGCAGTATGTGGAGAATATATTTTGGAATGTGTGGTTGTTTAAGTGAAGGGCTCCAGATTGGTGTTTTGGGCACGGTTGTTTGAATCTGTGCCTTCCTGCGCGGGGAGGCGCAAGCTTGTTCTAGTGCGTGGACGGGAGAGTCCTAACATTTGCGGCCTGTTCACTGGGGCTGCCCTTTGCACAGCGGGTGCCGCGGCTGTATTCAAGTCGCCAAGATGGCTACTGTTTGTGGAGCCGGTGCCTTTCCGCAAGTAGGCGGCTTGCGCTTGTGCTCCGACGCTGGCGGATGCGCCGTGGCGTTCTTGGAGTCTGTTTCGGCAGCTTCTTTTCTCTGCGCCTTCCACAGTCTCCCTGTGTTTTCAACAGTTTAAGGGGGCTGGCGCAACAGGCACATGCTTGTTCTCTTGCACTGCCGAGATCGCCATAGCATGGATAGAGTTATCAACGGAGCGGCCTTGAGTTCGGTTTGCCGCGACTGTGTTTACTTATCCTGCGCTGGTGGGGGCGCCAAAGCGTTCGGTGCATTTCTTTTTTAGCTGGCTGTTATTGCTGTCTGCTGTGGCATTCTATGCCTTTGGAGTCGGATGCGTCGGCAGTGCTTGCAGTTTTCTGCATTAATGTAATATTAGAGCTCGGTGTGTGGAGGTCTCCCGAGTTGTTTGATCTGCCACAATAACGTTATCTCCTGTGGGAGTCTCTGCAGGCACTTAGAGGGAGAATCTGCTCTATGCTTAGCCACCCAGTTTCGGCTTGTCTCCGTACTGGGTTGGTGGAAGGCGATTCATTGTACAATTTATGTCAGTCGCAGGAGAGTTCCCAGTGCTTCATTCGGGCTTCTTTTCATCTCTCTCGGGGTCTCCTAAGGGTGAGACTTTGTAGGTTTGGATGTTTCCTTAATGTTGGTGCCATTTATACAGCGCTGAATGTGTCTGGTAACGCTTTAGACCTGCTTTCTGACATTTGGTGTAGTTCTAGGGGCATAATGGCTATTCTCGATTTCCTGCGAGCCCGACTGTCTTTTTCTATTTCTAGTGTAACAGGGTCTACTGCAGGGGTGTCCGATCTTTTGCTTTCCCTGGGCCGCATTGCACAATTACAAAATAAATAAATAAGACTTTTCCCTTTAAGGGCAGTCGTATTTTGGAGAAGCTGGCATGCGGTGTTTGGATCGCACTGGCTGCCGCAGATTAATCATACTTGTTCTTACGTTGCACGCCTAGTATGTTATCAGGGGAGTTCGTTTCTTCTATTCAGGACTTACGACTCCTCCAGCTCGTTACCTGTCATCTGCTTCACTTGGAAGGGGTCCTTACTTCCTCTGACAGTTCTTTCGGCTTTCTCGTGGAAAGGGAGATATGGTTATGTCAGGTTGCTGGTCTTTGGATTTTTCTTTCAAGTTGTTTGCACCTTTGAATTATTTTCTTCCATTTCAGCTTCTTTCTTGGTGTCACTGTGTATTGAGTGTCCAAAGGTGACGCTGGTGTGAGATCCCCTTCCCGGGTTGCTAGAACTTGGGACAGTAATTTCTGCTCTTCCGGAACTAGGGGGTTGTTATTCCTTTTTCTTCGTAGTGCCCAAGAAGGGGGAATTGGTCAGACTGGCGATGGATTTCATATGGGTCACTTAGTTTCTCTGAGTTTGACATTTCATAGGGGAAACCGTGAGATTATTTGTATGTATTCTCATGTGACCACCACGTCAGCAGTTTCTTCGCTTGGTTGTTCTCGAGCGGCGCTTTCTGTTTAAGCAGACATCATTGGTCCTAGCCACGGTTCCAAACATTTTAGTAGATGTTGGTAGTAGTGCTAGCGTTTTGTCGCATAGAGGTGCTTTCTTCCTTGGACTACTGGTTGATTCGGACATCTTCCAGCTAGGTCAATTTCACAGACGCACTTGGGTGATTTATTTTCTTCATTCTTTGGATGTGGATATTCACATTTCTGAAGAGTTCTCTTGTTCTAGGCCACATGTTGGAATTTCTGGGGATGTTGTTAATCACGTACGAGAGGTGTGGGTTTCTTCCAAGAGAATGGGGCAACAGATTTCAATCTCAGGTTCCCCTCCTTCTTCTTCTTCTTCAGTCACCCAGTGCATGTGTATGGGATTCTGTACGGGATTTAGGATATATGGTGATGACTCCCCTGGGAACTTCAGCTCGCATTCACGTGAACATACTGCAGCAGTCACTTTTGTTCTGGTGGTTCATTGTATCTCAAAGGTTTAACAGTATTATCTAGTCGGTTCCTCAAGCCTCGTTTGGTGTAATTTGGTGGCTCAGCGAGATTACTCTTTTCAAAGGCATGCCTTGGCCTTTGCTGGACTGGCGCATAGTCACCCACCAGGCTTTCGGGTTGGGGGGCTCGGTGCCTTCATTCCTCACTACATGGAGTCTGGTATTACCAGGAGACTTAGTACTCGTTCATTCTTCTGGACTGCAACATGGTCTGGCTACCATTTCCTGAGTTTCAGGAGTTCAGAAGTTTCAGACCATTCTTCCGGCATGGCGGTACATGTCTTTTAGGAACGTGTTCTTGTGGTGATGTTTCTCTACGGACAGGACGGTATGTGATGTGCTCGGTTGGGCGAGTATAGTTCTGGTCTCCTTCAATGGGTGGAATCTCTTCTTTCTCTTATGTCTACATGCCCTTTTCGAGACAGGAGCAGGGTTTGGATGGCCTTTCTCTCCTCAAATTCTGAGCGGGGACCGTCTTTTGTATGTTACATTGTACAGCGCTGAGTTCACCTTTCCGCGCTTTGCAAGAACGTATAGTAGTGGTAATACCGTCTTCTACATCCTGGAGATTAGGAACTCTTCTCTCAAGTGTTCCAGCTCTTTATATGAAGGTGAGCTCTCCTTGAACTAGACCTCATGGCCTCGTCTAAAAATTCCCAGTTTTCTAGTTCCTTCAGCGGACGCAGGGAGTAGCAGTCAGAGGGGGTAGCAGCATTGCTTCTTCCTCACTTCTGGTTTCTCTCTTTTGGGTGTTTCCCCTGGCAGTTGATTGGATGGATTTGGAATCTTAAGCTTGCTTTCAGGGTACTGTAATCAGAGAATCTCCGGCTTGGCTGCACCCTTCTTGCTTTGCGGATCTGATGTGTCTTTCAGCGGCCACTCTGTTGGGATTCCTGGTACTTCTGGATTTGGTCTCCTAGGGTCCGACCACCATGGTTATTCGTCTTCCTTTGGTATTCTGACCTGGCTTTTGATAGGTCATGGGTGTCATGGCTCTCTGCCTGGCTTCTATATTTTCTGTTCTTTCCTTTTTGGCATATGCGTTCTGCCAAGGGCTTTGTGTTCAATTCCCTTCCACTTCAAGTGGCAATCTTGGCTTGTTTCCAAAGCTCAGTATCTTGCTCTTCGCTTACTTCTCAGCTTCGTGTGGTGCAGTTCCTGGAAGGAGTACTGTATATTCGTACACTTCTTAAGAACCTATCCGGAGTACAGTCTTCAGGTACTTCTTTGCCGTATACTGGAGGCACTGTTTCAAGCTTACTTTTTGAGCCTCTTACAGGCTGTGACTTGAGCGCAGTGTTTCATGTGACCATGGCTTCAGCTCGACAGTTTTCTGTGTTGCAGGCCTTGTACGGCGGGGTTTCCTATTTCTGATTTACAACATCTAGGGTGTCAGTTCAGACGGTACCACAATTTCTTTCTAAGGAGGTGTCATCCTTTCTTTTATGACACTCTCACTTTTCCTTCCTTCTTCCTGGGTGGAGAAATGGGGAGACATGCTTTTATTCACTTCATTTTTTGAAAGTGCGTAGCGTTCTCCGTGAGCTAGGTTTCTAACGACTTTTAGTTGTTTAGATCACCTTTTTGTATTCTTCAAGGGACGCCTCAAATGTATCGCTCGATGGGTCCAGGAGGACATTATTTACACTTGCTTGGTGTCAGGGAAGCGGTTGGCGAAAGAATTTCATGTTCATTCCTCCAGAGCGCTGGCTACTTGGACTCGGTCCAAAGGTTTTTTCCTTAGAGGAATTTTGTCTCATGGCTACTTGGTCTTCCGAGAGTGCTTTATCTCAGCACTACCGGTTAGATGTGGGGGAGCATGCGGTGGATGCGTTAGTGCTTCAGTTGTTGCGGAGGCGGCGTTTGCTTCCTACCCAGATTGAGGATTGCTTTGCTACATCCCATTGGTCTCTGGATTCATCTGCTGCTGTTGCTAAGGAAGGAAAAATTATGTTCTTACCTGTTAATTTTCTTTCCTTTAGACGCAGCAGATGAATCCAGAGCCCCACCCTTTCTGGATATTGTCTGTTGGTTGTTTCTTTTGCAACTTTCGAGGTTTGTTATTATTGATGGTTGTGTTTTGCCTTTTGAGATTTGTTATGGGAAAGAAGTTTTTTACATGCTATGCCTATTGCTGGTTACGGATGCTTGAGTAAGGAGCTATACTGGAGATACAGGAGGAGTGCCAGCCAATAGGACCACCTGTTAATCAGTTTCTCTATCTCCGCCTGCTGGTAGATGTGTGCTATCCCATTGGTCTCTGGATTCATCTGCTACGTCTAAAGGAAAGAAAATTAACAGGTAAGAACATAATTTTTCCATTTTTTTTCTACCCTTTGTTGTCATTTTATTATTCAAATCATGTTGGTCTTAGGCTCTGGTTTCTGTTTGTCTTTTGTTAACTTGCTCACCAGGGTCTCTTGCCCATTTGACATTTTCTTCTTTCTCCATGCTCACTATTCATCTTCCATCTCTGTACCTTATCCAACATGTCTGTTTCTTTCCCACTGTCTATTATCTCTCTCTCCTTGCCTTGTGCCCTGGGTCAAACCTCTCAGTTCCCCTCCATGCAGCATCTTTCCCTTCCTCCCCTCCATTATCATGTGCAACATTTCTTTCTCTCTCTCCATGCACCATCTCTCCCTGCCCTCCACCCTATGTCCATTTCTCCCTCTTTCTTCTCCATGCATGTCTCCCTCTCCTC
Source organism: Geotrypetes seraphini (assembly GCF_902459505.1). Classification (NCBI taxonomy): domain Eukaryota; kingdom Metazoa; phylum Chordata; class Amphibia; order Gymnophiona; family Dermophiidae; genus Geotrypetes; species Geotrypetes seraphini. The sequence continues at coordinate 185,166,358 of NC_047087.1, forward strand.
CACCTTATGCAGGATTTCTCCCTCTCACTCCTTTCTACCTCTTTGATGCATCTCTTCCTTCATCTCCTCCACACCATTTCCAACAATTCTTCCTTTCTCCTCTCTCCCTCCCTCCCTCCCCTTAGTGCATTAGCTTTCCATCTCTCCCATCCCCCTGTGCAGGAACTTTCCCTCCTTCCTGTACTCCTGTGCAGCACTTACTGATTGACACCCCCACCGTGAGACCTCAACTTTCGGGCCTCCTAAAGCAGCAGCAGCAGTAGCAGAGGCAGCCTGCTCATGGCCTGCCTGCCAGGGCTTCCATTTGCCATATCATCAGTGATGTCGTCATTGATGTGGCAGAGGGAAGGCCATAGCGGGGCAGGCCAGGAGAAGCCTGTTTATCGACTGTCTCTGCCTGCTGGCCTCCATCACCGCTGCTGCTGCTTTTGGCAACTCGGACGTGTCAGGTGATTAAAGGACTCACTAAATCGGTGAGTCCGATTTTTTTAGAAAGTGAAGCGATTCGAATCAATTCACCAAAATTAATCGGTTAGCACTAGTATACAGTGGGGCTGATTTCTGCCAGCAACAATCAGTGTTATGCCCAGATATTCAATGCTGGGCCATGTTTGGATTTCAGTATTGAATTTCTGGGTTTGTGGGGCCAGCTAAAGCATAGCCAGTTAAATGCAATATTCAGCACTTTAATCAATAATGGGGGCACCACGTAATCATAGGACTGATTTTTACGTGTTTGCCTTGGCTGGTTAAATGCTGAATATCTGTATTTAACCAGACAAGTGATGAATCCAACCCGGAACACCCCCAAAGTAACTGGTTTTGAGATAGGTGATAACCAGATATTTTCAGTGGCATTAACTGGTTAAGTGCCACTGAAAATGACCAGTTAGTCCTGGACAAGTAGTTTCTGGATGGTTAAATCTCTTTGAATATCGACCTGTGGGCTGATAGATATTTATTGGCTCAGGGATTGTTTGGCTCTGTCCTAGAAAAGATTTTGTATACCATATATACTCAAATGTAAACCGTGATTTTTGGGCCAAAAAAATGGCCCAAAATGGGGGTCTCGGTTTATATTTGGGTCAGCACCCACCCGACCCCTTTCCGGACCTGTTTCATAAGACGTGGTGGGATGATTCAGGAGGGATCCCTCTTGCTACCTGTCCCAGCCAACTCTAGAAACTTTCACCTCCCTCCCACCTCCACGGCATACCTTCCAAATCCCTGTTAGTCCAGCAGTGAACTGGGGCAGGAGCAATCTTCCTACACTTCTGCTCCATGCAGAGCCGCTAGCTGAATGGCTGCTGCGAGTTCTGCATAGAAAGATTACTCCTGCCCTGGTTCACCACTGGACCACCAGGGATTTGGAAGGTATGCCGAGAAGGCGGAAATTTTTAGAGTTGGCTGGGACAGGCAGCGGAAGGGACCCCCCTGTCCCAACCCACCACTGGATCACCAGGTCTTATGGCAAGCCCGGTGGAAGCCTGCAAGGCATTGGGAAGGAGGGGGGACAGTGTACAGAGCCGGGCAGGAAGAGAGGAGGACAGAATGCAGAGCCTGGTAGAGCACTTGAATATTAGCACACCGCCCAGTTTATATTCAAGTCAACCTTTTTTCCTCATTTTTGGAGGGAAAAAGGTTACCTCAGTTTATATGTGGGTTGGTTTATATTCAAGTATATACGGTACTTGAATGTTGCAAAATAGAGATGTAGATGAAGAGACGTCAGTGATGGAAAATATATCAAGGGCTGAAAGAATATGAAAAAGTGGGGTTGATTGTGGTGGCTACATTATTACCAGAAGACACTATAAAATTAGATTTCAAATTCTCATGGTGATAGAAACATACTCAGAAGCAGAAAAAAAAAGACCATCCTGTGTCTCTAAGTAAATAACAAAACAGCACTTTATTGCACATGCTTTCAGCATGGAGGAATGAATTGCTGAAATGCCAGAGTGTGACAGACGCTTGCTTTGTAATTGAATTTGCTTTTATATTATGTGGTAACTGTTATATTTTGGATCCCAGAATAATTATATGTGGTATGGACTGTTTTATTGAATAAACTGAAATACTGTATGTCACTTGCCTACAAAAGAGTAACTGCCTATATTTCTGATATTCCTATTGCAGCTGAAATTTTGGAGCTGGCTGGGAATGCTGCAAGAGACAACAAGAAAGGGAGAATCACTCCTAGGCACATTCTTTTAGCAGTGGCGAATGATGAGGAGTTGAACCAGGTACCAAATTGTAGTAATAAAAGTTATTTAAAAATGTTTAAAAAGTGCAAGTGGTTTAAGGGGATATGATAAACTGCCTTAAAGAAATGGCGGGAGTTGGAATTAATGCAAAAGCCCATGGTCTTTTTGTTAAATCAAATACCTGAAGAAATTTATTTATTTGCAGATTCTTGATATACCACAGAGGGTCATGAGTGGCTTCTATGAGGTTTACAGAGTAAACATAAAGATGAGATAAAAGAGAGCAGGAGAAGAGTATTAGAAAAATGATAGTGATGGAAAGAGGGAAGTATATGTAGGGGATAGGAGAGGGCATGAGTGACAGATTTATGAATTTAAAGTTTCAAGTTTATTAAAAATTTGATAAAATTGTTTATCTTGGTTTACTAAGGAAATTACTATGCAAAAGAAAGGTACAATTAAAAACAATAATTGACAATTCAGACAACTGATATAAAAGGTAAAGAAAGGGAGAAATACAATTTTTCTGAAGAAAAGAACAATAAAGGCAAATACGACAGGGATGGGGTAAAAAGCATCAGCTGAGAAATAGAGCTAAGGGAAAATTTAGCAGTTGTAAGTGTCCTTAAATAGGAAACACTTTAGATTACTTTTGAAGTGGTCCATGTTCTTGTCTTCTCTTAGATATAATGGTAGGGCAAAAGCTTCTTGAAAAAGATGGGTCTTGAGAAGGGCCTTAAATTTGTCCTGATGGAAGAGAATTCCATAACTTAGGACCTTAATAAATAAAGGCAGTTTCACAGATCAGAAGGCATATGGAGGAGGGAGAGGGAAGGTGTAAGAGAATGCTGTGTGAGTAGCAAAGAGTGCAGTTAGGAACATAATGAATGAGCATATTGTTAATAAGGTAGATGCAGAAATGTGTTGGCCTTTAAAAACCAGTAGCAGAACCTTAAATTTGATCGCTGCAGGACGCCTATGTCTAACCTGCTCTTGAGACTGCCCAAAGCCCGCCCATAACATACCTCTACCATGCTCATCTCATGCTATGAACGTACAGAGATTGGAATACCTCGCTATATGTACAGAAATATGGTTTTGATTATCGGCACTTAGATGTCCTGGTGATTAGGATGTCCAAGTGCTGATTTAGGATGCTTTTTGGATGTCTATGTATTTTGATTCTGGGCCCCTAAGTGTCTAAGTTCCATTACAGAATACTAGCATAAACTGGTATTGGCGTGCCTCACGTGTAGGTCCCTGCATTTGTGCCAGCCCCAGATCTAGTATAAATGCAAGCACCCAAATGGGGCTTAAGACATGTGTAATTCATAGTATTCTATAAATTACCTGTGCAAGTGGAATCCAACCCATGCCTTACTCCTGAATATACCCCTTTGCAAATTCTCACTTTGTAAGTTAAGTAGGAATTAATAAATATTTATGTTCTGTGTTCACGGCTGATGCCACAGAAGAGACCACAGAAGACAAATGCAAATAGGGATGGAGGAGTGGTAGATCCTGATCGATTTTCAGATGGTTGTGTTCATGAGGAGCTAGCTAAATTAAAGATAAACAAAGCGATGGTGCCGGATGGTGTATATCTGAGGGTGCAGAAGGAACTTTAGGGAAGTTCTGGTGGCTCCACTAACAAATAGGAGGAAATTTTTTTCACTCAGGGAATAGTTAAGCTCTGGAACACGTTGCCAGAGGAGGTGGTAAGAGTGGATAGTGTAGCTAGTTTTAAGAAAGGTTTGGACAAGTTCCTGGAGGAAAAGTCCATAGTCTGTTATTGAGAAAGACATGGGGGAAGCCACTGTTTGCCCTGTATTGGTAGCATGGAATATTGCTATACTTTGGGTTTTGGCCAGGTACTAGTGACCTGGATTAGCCACCGTGAGAACGGGCTACTGGGCTTGATGGACCATTGGTCTGACCCAGTAAGGCTGTTCTTATGTTCAGGTCTTGGACCTGAAGGGCTGACGCGTGAGCGGACTGCCGGGCACGATGGACTTCCGTTCCGACCCGACAGGGCAATTCTTATGTTCTTAGGAGTGGCACCAGAGGACTGGAGAAGAATGGATGTGGTTCCTCTACACAAAAGTAGAAGTAGAGAAGGAAGAAGTAGGGAATTACAGGGAATAGGGAAGGAAGAAGTAAGCAATTAAAGGCCAGTAAGTCTGACTTATGTGGTAAGCAAATTAATAGAAATGCTTTTAAAATAGAGAATGGTGAAGTTTCTGGAATCCAGTGGATTACAGGACAGAAGGCAACATGGATTCACTAGAGGTAGGTCTTGTCAGACAAATCTGATCAATTTCTTTGACTGGGTAACCAGAAAATTGGGTAGAGGGAGTGTGCTAGATGTGATGTAGATTTTAGCAAAATCAAAATGTGCACCAAAGCAACAATATTAAAGTCCCACTAAGTATCAATTTGCCACCTGAGTTGAGAAATTTCAACACACAAGTTCCTCAGAATGCCACACTAGATATTCGTGTGGTAGCCGTCCTCATAGGAACTCTTAAGTGCTTGAGTTTGTTATTTTTTAACGTTTCATAAAGTGCAAGTGCTTCAATAAATAATTATCATTTTTGTTGTATTTTTAAATCGTTATCATTTTTGTTATATTTTTAAAGAATTACTGCAAAAGCAAATACTTAGCTTTTATAAAACTGGGTCTGCCTCAATCCCCAGGTGGGGGTCCAAAAAGCTCTATGTAAAAGAAAAAACCAAGTTTGTCTTATAGATGCTGACACCGTACATTTTAACCTCCAAGACCAAAGTCATGGCCATTGAGATGCAGTAATTTGGTGCTTTATCTCAATGCTCCAAATGTCTCTAAGACCATTTTTTGGTTTTTTATTTACAAATCCAGATATTAATTTATACCATTGTGCGGCTTTATGATCTGTTGAATCCATCTGGAAACATAAGAATTCCAAACTATGATAATTAGTAAGATTTTTCCATTCAGGGATCCCTACCTGAATGGATTGCTTCAATTGCAACCATCTAAAATATTGTGACTTATTAAGATCAAATTTACGTTGCAATTGTGAAAACTCCAGCAACTTACCATTTTGTATTACATCATCCAAAATACGAATACCTGCTATCATCCAATGTTTCCAGATGATTTTAAAACCGCCAATTTTGATCTTGGGGTTAACCAAATCGTTTGAGTTGTTGATTTACTTATTGGAATAGGAGTTAGATTATTTATATATCTTAGAGTTTTCCAGGTATCCATAAATATTCTATGTTCTTTATATAACCTTGGCATTTTGATACTAACTACATGACTGAGACGCAAGGGAAACATAAGTCTCCATTCTAACCAGAACCAGTCTGGAATATTATCAGTGGGCTCTGGGAGGATCCAATACATACCTTGACGTAAAATATAGGCTTGATGGTACCTATAAAAATTGGGAAAATTTACCCCGCCCTCCACAATTGGCTTTTGCAATGACACTAAAGCAATTCTGGGAATTTTACCAAGCCAAATAAATTTTGTCAAAATCCTATTTAATTTTTTATAAAAAGATTCTTGAAAGAAAACTGGTATCATCCCCATTTGGTAACAAACTACAGGCAAAATCATCATTTTAACAGTTTGTACTCTTCCCCACCAAGATAAATGCAAAGGATTCCATTGCTCACACATTTCTGTCACCTTTTGTAATATGCATTTTTCATTACTTTTCATTGTTTCATCCACTGTTTTTGTAATCCAAATTCCCAGATATTTAATAACCTCCTCCTTCCAAACAAAAGAGAAATTATCGAATAAACCTTTTGTACAATGTACATTTAATGGAAGAATTTCTGATTTATTCCAATTTATCTTATATCCGGAAAACTTTCCAAATTTCTCAATCAACTCTAGCAAATATGGAATGGTAGACTCTGGATTCCTCAAATATAATAGTAAATCATCTGCATAAGCAGATACCTTATATTCTCGATCTGAGTGTGGTATGCCTTGTATTTCCTTTACTTGTTGGATAGCTAATATTAAGGGTTCTAAAACAATATCAAACAGTAAAGGAGACAGGGGACAACCTTGTCTAACTCCCCTTTGTAAATTAAATTTTTCTGAAAAAGTATTATTAATATATAATCTAGCAGAAGGGGAGCTATACAATGTTTGTATTATTTGTCTGAATCCAGGACCTATACCAAACCATTCCAATGCCTGATACATAAAGGTCCATTCTACTCTATCAAAAGCCTTTTCTGCATCTAGAGAAACAGCAAAAGTAGGCTCATTCATTTTCTTTGTTAAATATAACATGTGGAATGCTAATCTGGTATTATGAGATGAATGTCTTTGAGCAACGAATCCTGTTTGATGCATACCTATAATATGAGGGAGAGCTTTAGCCAATCTTAACGCTAATATTTTTGCTAATAATTTACCATCTACATTTATTAAAGATATTGGCCTATAGTTTGAAACCAAAGTGGGATCTTTATTTGGCTTTGGCAAAACAATAGTTAATGATTCTGCTATAGTGCCATTAATAGAACCTTTATTAAGTTGATATTGATAAAGATTTAATAAATAAGGCAATAGATAATTTTGAAATGTTTTATAAAACTCCACTGTATATCCATCACCACCTGGAGCGGATCCAACTCTAAGGGACTTCAAAGCTGTTTCTAATTCTTTTAGTGATATTGGCTCTTCCAAACTTCGTTTTATATGTTCAGGAATTTTTGGACCCTCTAACATTTTCAAAAATTCTAAACCATCTTTTTCTTTATCTAAATAAGTCTCGGAAGAATAAAGAGATCTATAAAACTTTAGGAACTGTTTTAAAATAGGCTCAATTTGTGTATATATTTCACCATTTTCATCTTTAATTGGCAATTAATTTTGATTTTCTTTTCTTCGCTTTAAGATAATTTGCTAATATTCTTCCCGCCTTATTTGAGTTACCATAATACAGTGTTTGCTGAGAAAATAAATCTTTCCTAATTAACTTAGATGATATCTCATTATATTTACCTTTAAGCTTTAACAACTCTTGTTGAGTAGAATATTCCCATTTTTCTATAAGTTTTGATTCTAAAATTTTAATCTCTTTTTCTAAGTTTAAAAATTGTTTTTAATTTGTTTTTTTAGATAAGCCGAATAAGAAATTATTTGTCCTCTCATTGAAGCCTTAAAAGCATCCCATAATATTTCCATAGAGGTCTCACCATTATCATTTAATTGAAAATAATCCTTCATTTTTGTTAGAAGGTTTTCACAAAATATTGGATCAGCAAGCAATGTATTATCCATTTTCCAAATTGGTCTATTAGTATTTTGATCTGTGATCTTAATTTCAACCCATACTCCACCATGATCAGATAAAATGATTGGATCAATGGCAGCTTGTGTCACCTGATGTATCAAATGATTTGAAATAAAAATATAATCTATTCTTGAGAAAGAGTTATGAACATGAGAACAAAAAGAAAATTCCCGTCCATCAAAATGAAGAATTCGCCAAATATCTGTCAAATCACAAGATTGTACCAAATTATCTAATCCCAAAGATTTCATAAATCTACTTGGGTTTTTATCCATTAGAGAATCCATAACAGCATTAAAATCCCCAGCTACTATTAAATTTGAAGTAGCCAGTGGCAAAATCAGTTGTTGAAGAGTCTTAAAAAATTCATTCTGATTCGAATTAGGGGCGTATATATTAAACATCGTCATGGTAGTATTTCCCATTCTCATTTCCACATTTACCCATCTTCCATGAGTATCTGATGCCTTTAATTTGAATGAAGCAGAGCACTTTTTATTAACTAGAATAGCAACCCCTGCTTTTTTCCCTATAGCTGGTGAGAAAAAACAATGCTTGACCCAACCTCCTTCCAACTTATTAGATTCAATATTTGAAAGGTGGGTCTCCTGTATGAAGCATATATCCGCATTTTGCCTCTTTAAAAATAATAATGCTTTTTTTCTTTTTATCATATGATTCAGACCATTAACATTCAAAGATAATATTTTAAGATCCATATATATATATTTATAATACATTTTTTCCAAAATCAAACAAATAATGATTTTTACTAATAAATTTTCCCAATACACAAAAAAATTTATGATATCCCCAGATACACCCATCCCCCCTTTATATCCCTCCCTCCCATTCCCTCCCTCCATCCCCAATTAAATACGAAAACTTGGATACGCAGGTTGAGGTTAGGTATAAATAACTCCCTCAAGCTTTTACAGAATTTTACTTTAATTACTACCATTAAGTTATTTCAATATAGCATTTAAACTGTTTCTTGAATCTAGCGAAGATATATATATATATACCGTATTTTCACGCAGATAACGCGCACCCGTGTAAAACGCGCACACGGGTATAGCGCGCAGAAACCACGATTTTATGTACAAAAACTTTTGTATACCGCACTCACGGGTATACCGCGCATGCAGCCCGACTGTCCTTTCGCCCGCCCCGACTCTCCTCTGGCCACCCCGACTCTCCTTTCGCCCTCCCCGACTCTCCGTGCGCTGTCCCGACTCTCCGTTCACCCGCCCTGACTTTCCGTGCACTGCCCCGACTCTCCGTGCGCTGTCCCGACTCTCCGTTCACCCGCCCTGACTTTCCGTGCACTGCCCCGCCTCTCCGTGCGCTGTCCCGACTCTCCTTTCGCCCGCCCTGCCCTGCTCCCAGCTCTGTAAGCATGCGCAATGGTCTGAATAGGCCCTGGAGCCTTAGGTCCCACCTGGGGGCACGGCCTGAGGCACATGGTCGGGTTGGGCCCATGTGCCTCAGGCCGCGCCCCCAGGTGGGACCTAAGGCTCCAGGGCCTATTCTGATTGGCCCACGCGCCTTAGGCCCCACCAGTAGGCGGAGCTTTGGGACGGATGGGCCAATCCGGCCTCATTCCGTTGTTGGCTGCCTGCCGGACAGGCGGGTTTGGCTCCCGTCTGTCCGGCCAACTACCAAAGGTACGGGGAAGGGGGGTGGGGGTGTCGTGGGGGTCGGCCAGGGGGGTCGCGGGTCGGCTGGGGGGGCGGTCGGAGGTTCTTGGGGGGGGGCGGTCGTTGGAGGGAGGGGGGTTTGCGTCGAGGGCAGGAGGGCCTGGGATCCCTCCTGCCCGTAATGTAGTGCGGGGTGGGGGTAGGGGGTCGCCGTGGCCAGGAGGGTTTGGGCTCCCTCCTGGCCCGATATTGTCGGGGAGTTGGGGAGTCGGCCGGGCAAGAGGGCTTGGGCTCCCTCTTGCTCCGATCGTGGATGCGGGTGCGGGTGGGAGCGTGTGCGAGCGGTCGTTCGGGGTGGGGGTGCGAGCGGTCCTGCTGGGGGGGGTGAATCAGGCGTCGGGCGGGGTGGGAACTATGTAAAAAAATCTTTGTATACCGCGCTCACATGTATAACGCGCGAGGGGTATGCGCGGTAGGTAAAAACGCGTATAACGCGCGCGTTATATGCGTGAAAATACGGTATTTTTTTTTTTCCCCACCAAACCTCTAAATCAGAAACCCAAATATTGATGTTTAAATTTCTCATAAGAGATATATTATCATTTTCCCTTGACTGATTTAATTATATAGTTCCTATAAATTTTGTAATGATATTGAATCTAGATATAGTTTTCAAATAATATATTATTTAGTGATTGTATTTTATTATATTGTAATTATCATCTTATTACAAGTTATATTAGGCATTACGAATAATAGGTCTGAAGAAGTTATCTGATTCAAAACCTATCTAAAATATAAAAGGTAATCTTCCATTACTCTTACCTTCGTTTAAATTATGAAGGGGAATCAAGAAGAATATTTTCAAAACAAGATAAAACATCTTTAAACGCTAATTTTCATACTTGCACTTTTTTTTTTTTTTTCTCCACGGAGGATATGACTTATATAAGCCCATTAGAGATATATATATATATATTTTTTTTTTTTTAAACTAACTTTGAAACGCACTTCAAAACGAAAGTACTTACTATAACAGGAAATACTTCATTTTAACAAATCATATTCTTTTACTTCACATTGTATTTGGTAATGTTACTAAAGATTTCCTCCTCCTCCCCTGTAAGTAACGCCTCTTGTTTATATATAGCCAATCAATGCCACTCTCTCCCGAGGTTAACAAATTCATTTCCTGTGCTAACAGCTCATTTGGATTTCCACCATTACCACGATCTTACATGCAGGTATATTTTATTTATTAGTTTGTAAAACTTTCATTATAGAACTGTAAGATCATGTTAATCTTAATATGTTTGTTTTTTTTTGTTTGTTTAGATTGTTATTCGTCTTATAGTTCCATGCTTGTGCACTTACACGTGCGATTCTATTCCGTTGGAATTTAAAACCAATCCATAGAAGTTCTAAGTCTTAACTGAAGATCTTTTACATTTCTGATAGTATATATAAAGTTTAATAAAATATAAATAAATAATCAGTATTCCGTTGGAATTTAAAACCAATCCATAGAAGTTCTAAGTCTTAACTGAAGATCTTTTACATTTCTGTTAGTATATATAAAGTTTAATAAAATATAAATAAATAATCAGTATTAACTGAGAAAATTTCCTTTAAAATGACTTTTAGGATGTCATTGGTTGTTCCTGTTGTTCTAGAAATTCTTGCAATTTTTTAGGGTCTGAAAAGTTTTGAGTTTTATTTGCAATTGTCACTTTCATTATTGCTGGATAAAGGAGTCCGTATCTAGCCCCTAGCGATTTTAACTGAGGCCTCATATCCAGAAACATTTTTCTTTTAGCAGCAGTTTCTCTCGCAAAGTCAGGAACAATGTGTATTTTTGCATCTTGGCATCTGAGATTTTTATTTTCCTTGGCTAACTGACAAATTTCCATCGCTTGTTGATGTCTCAAAAGTTTAAAGATTAAAGTCCTTGGGCCCGTTTGTGAGGTTTTCTTCTGTGCTGGTATCCGGTGTGCTCTTTCAATTTCCAACGCGATTTTAAATTTCAATGGTAGCACTTTAGGTAGGAACTGTTCCAGGAAAGCTATAGGGTCGTTTTTTTCTACCCCTTCCGGCATTCCAATAATTCTTAAATTATTTCTTCTTTCACGGTTCCGGCTGTCTTCAAGATCTTTTTTAATTTCTTCAACCTCTTTCCATATTTGTTTACAATGTCTCATGTCCAGATTTAGTTGCTCAGAGTTGTCTTCTAAAATATTTATTATCCCAGGACAAGCAGGCAGTATATTCTTGACTGATGGGTGACGGCACCGACGGAGCCCCGGTACGGACAATTTTAGAGTGATTGCACTCTAAGAACTTGGAAAGTTCTAGTAGGCCAGTGATTGCACTCTAAGAACTTGGAAAGTTCTAGTAGGCCGCACCGCGCACGCGCGAGTGCCTTCCCGCCCGACAGAGGCGCGCGGTCCCCAGTTTCTTAGTTTCCGCGGAGCTAAGAAGACGCGTTTTTCAATGGCTGTTGAAATTTTTTCTTCTTGCCTTCCCGCTCGCGTAAACTCTTTTTGGCTCTATTGCCTTTTTTCTTTTATTTCATTTTTGTAAAAAAAAAAAAAAAAAAAAACTTTTATTTTTTCTTCAATTTAGTTTTTCCCCGGCGGGGCCTACTGCCACCATCGAGGCCTCGGCCTTCGATTTGGCGGAAGCTGTTTTTCCTTTCATGCCCCCTCAACCGGGTTTTAAAAAGTGCCAGCGGTGTGCTCGGCCTATATCTCTCACGGACCCACACAACTGGTGCCTACAGTGTTTGGGTCCTGAGCATCAGGCTTCCACCTGCACATGCTGTGCCACGTTAAAGAAACGTACTCTGAAAAATCGCCAGATACAACAGCGATTACTTTTCGGTGCCGAGATGTCCGATCCCGTTCCATCGACACCGGCATCGGCACCTTCACATTTGGCACCTACTTCTTCGACGCCGCGTGATACCACACGTGCGTCGCACCCAGGTAAGCCGGCTAAGAAGCCTTCCCCGCTGGAGCGTCCTCCAGTCTCTATTGCAGCGAGCCCAGTCCTGCCGACCGTGAAACGCCAGCGGAAGCGCTCCGCCCCGATTGAAGTGAGTCCCTCGACCTCGGGCTCTTCATCTTCGGGGCGTCGAGCAGCACCTCAGGTACCACAAAAGAAAAAAGCGGTACCGGTGCCCTCTTTGGATGAGCGCATTGCCGCCGTCCTCCAAGTGCAACTAAAGGAGCAGTTACAACAACTCCTTCCTGCTCTATTGGCACCGAACCTTCCGGTGCCGGTCCGGTCTGAACCACCGGTACCGGTGGTAGACCAACCTCTATTATCGGCAGCATCTGTTTCGGTACCGGTCCACTCGGCCTCATCGATATCGAAGCCTGTTCTTGCTCCGGAGCCGAGAGCCCAACATCAATCGGTACAGACTTCGGCACCGGTGCAACCGATAACATCTCCTGGTACCGTGTCGATGAGGTCGGGTAAGTCGGTGCGCAAATCCCGACACTTAGAACCATCCACCCCAGAGTCCCGAGACCGTAGTTCCCATATCAGGGACCCTGATCTGTGGGGTGACTCTGAAGAGCCCTTTCTGTCTGAAGGTGAATGTTCCTCAGATGAGGATGAGCCTGCTGTACCTGATCCATCCTCTCAACAGGACTCCACATCTTTCACTTCATTTTTGAAAGACATGTGTACCTCTCCATCCATTCCTTTGGAGGCTGAATCTAAAAAGTCTAAAGCCTTTTTAGATGCCCTTGATTTTGACCAGCCTCCAAAGGAATTTTTGAAACTCCCTCTTCATGATATCTTGAGGGAAACTTTCTATAAAAACCTAGACTCCTTTAACTATTCCAGGAGCTCCCCGCAAATTGGATTCATTATACAAAGTAATCCCTATTCCTGGATTTGATAAGCCACAGCTTCCCCATGAATCTCTGCTGGTGGAATCTACGCTTAAAAAGTCTGCAGGGACTAGTGTATATGCTTCTGTCCCTCCTGGCAGAGAAGGTAAAGCCATGGACAAATTTGGTAAGAGATTATACCAGAATGCTATGCTCGCTAACAGATCTGGTAATTATGCTTTTCATTTTTCTTTTTATCTCAAGCATCTCCTTACCACCATGGCTTCATTTAAAAAGTACCTTCCTCAGCGCAAACAGCAAGCTTTTCATCACTGCTCGTCTTCTCTGTTCCAGCTACGTAAGTTCATGGTTCGGTCAATTTATGATACTTTCGAACTTACCTCCAGAGCAACTGCAATGTCTGTGGCCATGCGTCGCCTTGCCTGGCTTCGGGTATCTGAGCTTGATGTTAATCATCAAGATCGGTTAGCCAATGCCCCATGTCTGGGGGATGAGCTCTTTGGGGAATCCATGGACTCGACCACTCAAAAGCTTTCTACCCACGAAACACGCTGGGATACCCTGCTCAAATCCAAGAAAAGCCTCCTCAGACTAGGCCTTTCAGACAGCAATCGGCTTATCAACGACGCTATGCAGCTCGCCCATTGCCAGCAGCTTCCCAGCAACCCAGGCGTCAACGCCAACAGCAACGTCAGCCTCCCAGGCCACAGCAGCAGCAACCTGTGAAGCCACCTCCACAACAAAAATCAACACAGCCCTTTTGACTGCATTCTCCAAAGCATAGCCAAGGTTCCCAGTTCTACCCACCTGCCTCAACCTATAGGTGGTCGTCTCTCTCTTTTCCTCAGCCGGTGGGAAGTTATCACTTCGGACCAATGGGTCCTCAACATCATCCACCACGGCTACTCTCTCAACTTTCAGACCCTTCCAGCTCAAAGCCTGCCAAAAGAGTCTGCTTTGAACACTCCTCACTCTGCCCTCCTTCTTCAGGAAGTTCAATCCCTTCTCCTTCTAAACGCTATAGAGGAAGTTCCTTTAGATCAGCAAGGACAGGGATTTCTGGTCCCCAAAAAAACAGGAGATCTCAGACCAATCCTAGATCTTCGCGATCTCAACAAATGTTTAGTCAAGGAAAAATTCAAGATGCTTTCTCTAGCCACTCTTTACCCTCTTCTCAATCAAAACGACTGGCTATGCTCCCTCGATCTCAAAGAAGCATATACTCACATACCGGTCAGTCTGACCTCCAGACAGTATCTCCGCTTCATGATCAATCGCTGTCATTATCAATACAAGGTGCTGCCCTTCGGTCTTGCCTCCTCTCCAAGGGTGTTCACCAAATGTCTCATTGTGGTAGCGGCCTTTCTACGCTCTCACCACCTTCAAGTCTTTCCTTATCTGGACGATTGGTTAATCAAGGCCAATTCATCTCAAACAGTGATCCTGGCCACCAACCAAACCATCCTGTTTCTACAGCTTCTGGGGTTCGAGATCAATCTACCCAAATCTCATCTCATCCCCACTCAGAGACTTCAATTCATTGGAGCTCAGAGACTTCAATTCAATTCATTGGACACAGTCCTCATGAGAGCATTCCTGCCATCCAACCATCTTCAAACTCTTCAATCTCTATGTCAGCAGGTGCTTCCACAACGTTCCATCTCTGACAAGCAAATGATGATACTCTTGGGTCACATGGCCTCCACAGTTCATGTCACACCCCTCGCACGTCTTCACCTGCGCACTCCTCAATGGACCCTTGCTACCCAGTGGTCCCACGCGACGGATCCTTGCTCACGACACATATCTATGACATCATCTCTTCGTCAGTCTCTACAATGGTGGTTGATATCCTCAAATCTCTCCAGAGGTCTTCTGTTTCATCTACCTCCTCATCAACTTGTCATTACCACCGACGCCTCCCCTTATGCCTGGGGAGCTCATTTGAACGAATTCCAAACTCAAGGGCTTTGGACAGCCCAGGAAATGAAACATCACATCAATTTCCTGGAACTCAGAGCGATGTTTTATGCCCTCAAAGCCTTCCAACATCTTCTCTTTCCTCAGGTCCTCCTGCTGTGCACAGACAATCAAGTTGCGATGTACTACATCAACAAGCAGGGTGGGACAGGCTCTCGCCTCTTGTGCCAGGAAGCCCAGAAGATTTGGGCTTGGGCCACAGATCACCAACTATTCCTGAAAGCTATCTACATTCAGGGAGAACAGAATTCCTTAGCGGACAAGCTCAGCAGAATTCTCCAACCTCACGAGTGGACACTCGATCCTGTAACTCTACAGTCCATCTTCGCTCAGTGGGGCACTCCTCAGATAGACCTCTTTGCAGCTCCTCACAATCACCAGCTGCCCCTATTCTGCTCCAGACTCTACTCTCCTCACCGTCTGGCAGCGGACGCTTTTCTTCTGGATATGCTTTCCCTCCTCTGCCGCTCATGTTACGAACCTTGTTCAAGCTCAAGAGGGAACGAGCCACCATGATTCTGATTGCTCCACGGTGGCCCAGACAACATTGGTTCTCCCTTCTACTTCAACTCAGTTCCAGAGAACCCTTTCTGCTTCCACTATTTCCTTCTCTGCTTACGCAGCATCAAGAGACCCTTCTACATCCCAACCTCCAGTCTCTACACCTGACAGCTTGGTATCTCTCGGGCTGACTTCATATGATTCTCTTCTGTCTCAGCCCGTTCGTTCTATTCTGGATGCTTCCAGGAAACTAGCCACTCTGCAATGTTATCATCAGAAGTGGACACGGTTTTCTTCTTGGTGTCTTCTTCATCATCATGATCCCACGTCCCTTGCAGTGGAGACATTGTTGGATTATCTACTTTCTCTGTCTGACTCTGGCCTCAAATCTACATCCATCAGAGTCCATCTCAGTGCTATTGCTGCTTTTTATGAGCCAGTCCATGGAAAACTCCTTTCAGCTCATCCCCTGGTCACCAGATTCATGCGAGGTCTTTTCAATGTAAAACCACCTCTTAAAGCACCTCCTGTGATCTGGGATCTTAATGTGGTTCTCTCCGCTTTAATGAAGCCTCCATTTGAACCTTTGGCTACTTCTACTTTCAAGTTTCTCACTTGGAAGGTACTTTTCCTTATTGCGCTCACCTCTGCCAGGAGGGTCAGTGAGCTCCATGCACTAGTTTCTGACCCACCTTTCACAGTCTTTCATCATGATAAGGTGGTTCTACGTACACATCCAAAGTTTCTCCCTAAAGTTGTCTCTGAGTTCCATCTCAACCAATCCATTGTTCTGCCTGTCTTCTTTCCGAAACCTCACTCTCATTCTGGAGAACAGGCTTTGCATACTTTGGACTGTAAGAGGGCTCTAGCTTACTATTTAGAGCGTACGAAACCCCACAGATCAGCTCCCCAACTCTTTCTGTCCTTTGATCCGAATAAATTGGGACGTCCTGTTTCTAAACGTACGTTGTCTAATTGGCTGGCGGCGTGCATTTCATTCTGTTATGCTCAGACCGGACTGACACTGGAAGGTTCTGTCACGGCCCATAGAGTCCGAGCTATGGCAGCATCTGTAGCTTTCCTCCGTTCCACTCCTATTGAGGAAATCTGCAAGGCTGCCACTTGGTCCTCAGTTCATACTTTTACATCTCATTATTGTCTGGATGCATTCTCCAGACGGGATGGACACTTCGGCCAATCTGTTTTGCAAAATTTGTTTTCCTAATGGCCAACCTTCCCTCCATCCCTCTTTTTGTTAGCTTGGAGGTCACCCATCAGTCAAGAATATGCTGCCTGCTTGTCCTGGGATAAAGCACAGTTACTTACCGTAACAGGTGTTATCCAGGGACAGCAGGCAGATATTCTTGCGTCCCACCCACCTCCCCGGGTTGGCTTCTTAGCTGGCTTATCCTAACTGGGGACCGCGCGCCTCTGTTGGGCGGGAAGGCACTCGCGCGTGCGCAGTGCGGCCTACTAGAACTTTCCAAGTTCTTAGAGTGCAATCACTCTAAAATTGTCCGTACCGGGGCTTCGTCGGTGCCGTCACCCATCAGTCAAGAATATCTGCCTGCTGTCCCTGGATAACACCTGTTACGGTAAGTAACTGTGCTTTCTGTTTTCCACTACATCCACTCTTTTGGTAAGCACTGCAGCATCATCGATTGCCTTTTGTAATTTTTTGTTGCTATCTAATACAATCTCTTTAATTTGCCGCAATTCTTCCATAACATCGGGGCTTTCATCTGATGGCAACGGAACTTTTGAAGGAGGAGTTCCCGGCTCCTGTTTTGATCTCTTATTACTTCCTGCACCGGACCCTCCAGCTCCCGAATCGCCTTTATTCTGTTTGGTAGATGCCATTATCTTATATTGTGTAAACTAGGCACTATATTTAAGTCAATTTAGAATGAAGAAAGTAACCAATCACACTAGCTTTCAGCAGAGAGATATTGTCTCACTGCCTTACCAACCTTCATTCAACAATTGGTTCAGTATTTGTTCACTGTTCCTCAGCGGGCCACCACACACTCAAGCATTCTCATTGTGTATGGCTTTATGCTCCCACTCCTCATTGGAACAAGGTATGTTTTTTAATATTATACTTATTATGCAATTTTTGCTATTTTCTATATAGATTAAATACTAAGAATACTTAGCTTTTAGCAAGACGCTGTGCTGGGGAGTTAGTGTGAAAACACCGACATGTTTCGCCCGTATAAGTTAGTGGGGCTTTCTCAAGGCTCCAACTCCCTCTCACAAACATTCAACCACCATAGCGTCAAAACGAAATGCTGGTTGAATGTTTGTGAGAGGGAGTTGGAGCCTTGAGAAAGCCCCACTAACTTATACGGGCGAAACATGTCGGTGTTTTCACACTAACTCCCCAGCACAGCGTCTTGCTAAAAGCTAAAAGCTAAAAGCTAAGTATTCTTAGTATTTAATCTATATAGAAAATAGCAAAAATTGCATAATAAGTATAATATTAAAAAACATACCTTGTTCCAATGAGGAGTGGGAGCATAAAGCCATACACAATGAGAATGCTTGAGTGTGTGGTGGCCCGCTGAGGAACAGTGAACAAATACTGAACCAATTGTTGAATGAAGGTTGGTAAGGCAGTGAGACAATATCTCTCTGCTGAAAGCTAGTGTGATTGATCTTATATTGTGCAGCTTTTTTTTCCTTTTAAGTTTAATTTTTTTTGTAGTTTTTCTATAAATAAAGCTTGTCTATACGGAGCTACTCTTTTACCCGACCATCAGAATTCGCGTCCAAGCCACACCCCCCAGGAAGCAATGTTCAATTGTGGATTAAGAATTGGTTATCAGACAGAAAACAGGGTAGGGTTAAATGGCCATTTTTCTCAGTGGAGGAGGGTAAATAGTGGAGTACTGCAGGGATCTATTCTAGAACCAGTGTTTGTACCCCAAGGATCTCCACTATCCTCAACTCTCTTCAATCTCTACACTGTATCCCTTGGCACCTGCCTGGACAAATTAGGCTTAACCTCCTATAGCTTGCAGACGACATCACCATTCTCCTTCCTTTTGACCAACCAACGTCCTCCATGACAGACATACTACACAGAACACTTGAAACAGTAGCAACATGGATGAAAAATCACAAACTGGGAAACATGGAGCTGTAGACAGTGAGTTGCTACAGCTCCGCTTCACCTTACCTCGGCGCGGCAATTAAACAGCAAATTTCCCCCTGGTTCGGGTCGTCGCCGGCTCTGGGGAGGTTGCTGAAGAAGCGGAGCCGCTACAGAAAAACTTTTTCCACGCCTCTGCCTTTCTTCGACGAGACAGCCGGCGGCCACGTGGCGGGGCGGGTAGCGCGCAGCCGCGGGTCTACTCTGCTGGGACGGCGCGGCTCTTCCCCTGCAGGTCCGCCTTCGGGTGCGGTCGTCTCCCCGTGCTGGGGAGTTGACTGGGGGCGCTGCACGATTCTTCAGCCGATCTCCCTGCAGCCCTGCTGTTTGGATTTCGGGTCTCCCGGGGGCCACGTGGTGCAGTGGAAGGCAGGTGGCTGAGACTCTGACCCCGGAGCGAGGTGTGGCTCTTCCCCTGTGGGCCGGATTCCGGGAGTGGTCTTCTCCCAGTGTTGGGGAGCTTCCTAGTGGCACGGTAATCTCGGGGAGCCAGAGTAGGATCGCCATGGCGACCAAGACGGTCCGGAAGGATCGGGAGCGGAGTAAGCTGCCAGAGGCCAAGTTGGCGGACCCCGTGGCGCCCCCATCGCCGGAGGCTCCGCACACATCCTGGGTGTCCACAGTTACGGCGGAGGTTCAAGCGGCCCTCGAGAGCTCTCTGGGGGACAAACTGCAGCGCATCCTTGATAAACTGGACACGCTGGACCAGCGTTTTGCTTCCCTCACGTCGGAGGTCAAGGTTTCTGTGGTGGGGCTTTTTGGGGAACTTTGGGGGGGGGGTTAAGGGGTTCTGTGCTAGGAGATTGAATTGGTGGCAGGGGTATGGCTTGATTCTCGGGGCCAGGGGTGGCGAGAAGCCGGGGGAGCGGTGGCTGGGACGCTTCTCTGGTATTGTACTGGTTCTTTCTTTTTGTGTGATTAGGCTATTGAGTGGATTGCTCTCGAATACATTTTAACTTCTTGGAATGTTGGGGGGATTCACTCCCCCATTAAGCGCTCCAAAATATTGCAGCGTTTGAATCGTTCTAAATCCTCTATTGCCTTTTTACAGGAGACCCGTCTATCCTCAGTGGAACATGCCAAGCTCTGTACCTGGTGGGTGGGCTCCTATTTGGAGGCGCCTGCCGTGGGGAGAAAGGGAGGGGTTATTATTTTGATCCGAAAGGGTCTTCGCATGCACACTCAGAAAGTACTCCGCGACCCTAGTGGGCGTTACATAGCTACTTTAGTGTTACTGGATAATCGGCCACTTTTGCTCTGTAATGTTTACGCTCCTAACAATCCTTCGGCCAGGTTCTTTAGGGGGCTTCGCAATCAACTCTTGCAGTTTGGAGATGTTCCGATGCTGGTGGGCGGGGACTTTAATGAGGTATCGGATCCAAAATTGGATCGCTCTGCTTCGTTGGGTAGAGAGTCCTCCAAACTTTATACGGGTGGTCAACTTTTGGAATCCACCCTGGGGTTGCTGGATGTGTGGTGGGGGTTACACCCGTTGGAGAGGGATTACTCCCACTTATCCAGGGCGCACGGGACGCTCTCCAGAATTGATTTTATCCTCATTTCTCGCGCGCTGCTTCCCCGGGTAGTGGGGGTTGATATGGGCCCAATTGAAATATCTGATCACGCTTGGGTGGGACTGCGGTGGACCTGGGGAGACTCTCGGATAAATAGAGGGTCCTGGCGATTTCCCTGCTACCTGTATAGGGATAACCGTTTTCACGAGTTTTTGATACAGCGCTGGCGTGATTTTCAAGATACTAATCGGCAGCATCGTGATGATCCCATTCTTTACTGGGAGACGGCTAAGGCTGTCTTACGGGGGGATGTCATTTCTTATGTGGCCAGGGAATCGAAGCTGAAGTATAGGCAGGTTTTGGCTTTGGAGCGGAAGGCGACTGTGTTGAGACGCCAGTATGGCAGGGCGCCCTCCTTCCAGCTTCGGGCGCAGCTTTTAGAGGTCCAACAGGAACTGAATGAATTGTTGCATCTTCGGGCTTTGCGGACGAGGGAGTACTTTTAAGTTTTCTTTATTTCGGTTTGCGAATAAGAGTAGTCGATTGTTGGCCCGCCTGGCGCATCCGAGGGGTGGACCTGAGGGCATAACGACTCTTCGGGGCTCCTCTGGGGGGCTGCATCATCGGCCGGAGGAGATATGTGAATTATTTCGGGAGTTTTTTGCTGAGGTGTACACAGATCAAGGCCCCGAGCTTATGGATGGGCAACTTTATCTAGACAGTCTCGATTTGCCTTGTATATCTCAGCGGGATGCTGCCGTTTTGGATCTTCCTATCACCGCGGAGGAGGTGGAAGGGGCGATAGGGGTCAGTCCGTTGGGCAAGGCGCCGGGCCCGGATGGGTTTCGGAGTGAGTTCTATAAGTTGTTGGTGACGGACGTAGCGCCCGTACTGGCTGAGGTTTATAATTTGAGTGTTGCTAAGGGCTTTCTTCCTCGCTACGTAAATCTAGCATCTATTATAGTTCTCCCGAAGCCTGGTAAGGACCCTCTCTTGCCTGAATCGTACCGTCCTATCTCGTTGTTGAATTATGAGGCAAAGCTTTTGGCTAAACTTTTGGCTAACCGCCTGGCGCGTGTTTTGCCATCGGTGATCTCAGACTCTCAGGTGGGATTTGTGCGGGATAGGCCGGTAGCTAAGAATATCCGGCGCATCTTGTTGGCGTTGGAACGGGTGGGACAGGACGGTAGCCCCGCCATGCTCATTAGTTTCGATGCCGAGAAGGCGTTTGACAAGGTGCGGTGGGGTTTCCTTTTTGCGGTGCTGAGGACGTACGGTTTGGGCCCCTTCTTTTTTGGTGCAATCCAGGCACTGTATAGTGATCCTGAGGCGCGGATTTTAGTTAATGGGGCCTGCTCGGGTTTTTTTCCTATCGGCCGAGGGACTCGCCAGGGCTGCCCCTTGTCGCCGCTCCTCTTTGTGCTTTCTTTAGATCCTCTACTTCGGGAGCTTCAGGCAAATGCGGATATTCGGGGATTGGTCCTGGGAGATTCCCATTTTAAACTGGCGGCGTTCGCGGATGATCTCTTGGTCTTTTTAACGGACCCGCAGCGATCCTTGCCAGCATTGTTGGAAAGTCTTCGGGAATATGGAGATTTCTCTGGATTCACCTTGAATTTTGCGAAATCTGAGGCGCTGGCTTCCTTGGCTCATCTTCAGCGGTTCTGGGGGGATAGTTTCCCGCTGCACTGGGCTGACGCTTCCTTTAGATATCTGGGGTGAGGTGGGTCCGGGGAGGGCATAAGAGTCCAGCCCTCCGCGGTTGTTTGATGAAAATGTAAACCATAGTTATTCTTGCTGTTGTATTTCCTTCTGATTAATAAAATAGATTTGAACATAAAAAAAATCACAAACTGAAACTGAACCCAGACAAGACAAAATTCATTCTCCTTGAAAATAATAAAACCCCAACCATAACAAATCTAGTAATAAATTCAATTGCATATCCCATATAACCCACTCTAAAACTTCTAGAAATGACAATAGACAGATGCTGTATCATGCAACCACAAATCAACAAAACAATACAAAAATCATTCTCGGTCATGAGAAACTTAAGGCCTGTTCGAAAATTCTTCGACAGAACACAATTCCGGCTCTTGGTTCAGTCCCTAGTCCTAGGTCTTCTAGACTACAGCTACATTCTTTATCTCCCCTGCCCCGCAACCATGACAAAACAACTACAAACAGTTCAAAACACAGCTCTAAGACTTTTCTATTCACTGAGGAAACACGACCACATCACTGCAGCATACCTTGACTCACACTGGCTCCCAATACAAGCAAAAATACTATTCAAATTCTACTGCCTACTATTTAAAACCATAAACGGAGACAGCCCAGCCTACCTGAACAACCGCCTAATCCAAACTACAACAACCAGACATAGAAGAACCCACACACCATTCACGCACCCCCCCAATCAGAGACGTCAAACGAAAAAAACTGTACGATGGCCTTCTAGCCACACAAGCAGCAAAACTACTCTACCAACTCTCCAATCTACTGATAACGACCCCAGACTACAAATCGTTCAGAAAAGAAATAAAAACTCTGCTATTCAAGAAATTCTTGAAGACAAACTAACACCGCAAGAATCGTCCCAATTCTCTGAAGCAACCCGCTCTACTCTTTTATTCCTCTGGAAATGGCCAGATAACTCCTTTTTTAATCTGCCTTGAACCGCAAGGTAATGGCGGAATAGAAATCACTAATGTAATATAATAAATGATCTTGAAATTGGAATTATGAGTGAAGTGATTAAATTTTCAGAGGACACTATAAACTGTTCAAAGTTGTTAAATCGCATGAGGACTATGAAAAACTGCAGGAAGATCTTAGGAAATTGGAAGACTGGGTGATCATCTGGCATCCAGTGATCACTGTATGATATGGTTTAATATTAAGATGGGTATAGAGAGGATTAATTCAAAAGCAAAGGTTCTAGACATTAAAAAAACTAACTTTTTTCGGATGGGGGTTTACGTCAAGGAATTATTGTCTGGATGAGAATATCTGGAAGGAGTGGAAATGTGGTGAGTAAAACTGAAAGGAGCTATTGTAAGGGCAACAAATCTTTTTGTGAGGTAAGTAAGTAAAAGTAAGAGGAAAAGAGGCCACTTTGGTTCTCAAAAGTAGTAGCTGAGAAGGTAAGGAATAAGAGGTTAGCTTTCATAAACTACGAAAGATCACAGAAAGAGGAAGACAGGCAAAAATATCTCGAAAAGTTAAGAGAGGCTGGTCGTGTAGTCAGGAAAGCAAAGATGCAAATGGACGAAAAAATAGCTGACACAGTAAAATGGGGAGAAAAGACATTTTTTATATATATTAGTGATAGGAAGAAGTGCAAAAGTGGCATTGTGAGACTCAAGGGTGAAGAAGGGAAGGAATATGTAGAAGCTGATAAAGAAAAGGCTGAATTGCATAACAAATATTTCTGTTCTGTGTTCACGGCTGAAGTGCCGGGAGAAGAGACCACAGAAGACAAATGTGAATAGAGATGGAGGAATAATAGACCCTGATCGATTTTCATAGGTTTGTGTTTGTGAGGAGCTAGCTAAAATAAAAGTAGACAAAGTAATGGGGCCGGATGGTGTACATCCTAGGTTGCAGAAGTTCTGGTAGCTCCGCTGACTGACCTTTTCAACAAGTCTCTAGAGTCGGGAGTGGTACTTGAGGACTGGAGAAGGGCGGATATGGTCCCTCTCTACAAAAGTGGAAGTAAGGAAGAAGTAGGGAATTACAGGCCTGTAAGTCTGATTTCTGTGGTAAGCAAGTTAATGGAAAACACTTTTAAAACAGAGAATGATCAAGTTTCTAGAATCCTGTGGATTACAGGGCCAGAGGCAACATGGATTCACTAGAGGTAGGTTTTGTCAGACAAATCTGATCAATTTGTTTGACTGGGTGACCAGAGAATTGGATAGAGGATGGGCGCTAGATATGGTGTATTTAGATTTTAGCAAAGCCTTTGACAGTGTTCCACACAGACATCTAATAAATAAACTGAGTGCCCTCGGAATGGGTCCCAAAGTGACTGGTGGGGTTAAGAACTGGTTGAGTGGAAGGCCGGATGGTGTGAATAACATGAAGAAAGATCTGGCGAAGCTTGAAGAATGGTTTGAAATTTGGAAGCTAAAATTTAATGCTAAGAAATGCAAGGTCATTCATTGGGGCTGCAAAAACCCGAGGAAACGGTACAGTTTAGGGAGTGAAGAACTTATGTGCACGACAGAAAAGCGGAACTTGGGTGTGCTTGTGGCCAAATAGGTTGAAAAGGTAACGGTGAAAGCTAGAAGGATGCTAAGTTGGTATGGCCAGTAGGAAAAAGGAGGTATTGATGCCCCTTTATAAGACTTTTTGGTGAGACCTCATTTAGAATATTCTGGACAATTCTGGAGGCCACACCTTCAAAAAGATATAAAAAGACTGGAGTTGGTCCAGAGGAAGGCTACTAAAATGGTATGTGGTCTTCATCATAAGGCACATGGGGACAGACTTAAAGATCTCAATCTGTATACTTTGGAGGAAAGGTGGGAGAGGTGAGATATGATAGAGACGTTTAAATACCTACGTAATGTAAATGCGCATGAATCGAGTCTCTTTTATTTGAAAGGAAACTCTGCAATGAGAGGGCATAGGATGAAGTTAAGAGGTGACAGGCTCCGGCGTAATCTAAGGAAATACTTTTTACAGAAAGTGTGGTAGATTCATGGAACAGTCTCCCAGAAGAGGTGGTGGAGACAGAGACTGTGTTTGAATTCAAAAGGGCCTGAGGTAGGCATTAGAGAATGACACGGTGAAAAAATTGGTCCCCGTCACCGCCCCGTCCCCGTCTCACCATCCCCGTCACCGCCCCGTCCCCGTCTCACCATCCCCGTCACCGCCCCGTCCCCGTCTCACCATCCTCTTCACCGCCCTGTCACCGCCACTGCCACCCCATTCACCGCCCCGTCACCGCCACTGCAATCCCATTCACTTTTCTTTATTTACGTATAAAGGAAACATTCTTTAAAACTTTAAAACTTTAAAACTTAGTTAAATATTAGTTAATAACTATACAAAAACAAAACACGCAGAGAAAAAATTAATTAATATAAATTCTCAAAACTGACACATTTTGATCACTAAATTTAAAATAGTTATTTTTCATACAGTTTTTCAATCACTAATCTTCCACCACCCCTGGGGCTAGCAATGCAAAAACAAACACGACATGTACTTTAAATGCTTACAATGTTAGCCTATATGGTAATTAGACGCGGCCGCTGTACCTAATCGCGGCAAAGATCTCCCTGCCGTGATTAGCATAGTGACCGCGGCTACGGCTGCAAGTCTCCCCTCCCCCCAGCGATCACGGCAGGAGGGCACCCAACCCCTCCTGTATACCCCCCCAACGGCCCTCCCGACAATCGCAGCAGAAGGGTACCCAACCCCTCCTGCCGGTCCTCCCAATGGCCTCCCCTAAGATCGCCGGCAGGAGGGTACCCAACCCCTCCTGCTGGACCCCCCCCCCCAACGAACCCTCCCACCCCGGAACCCCCTTAGTCTTACTTTCCAAGTTGGACCGGACGGCTCCTCACACGTATGGCCAGCAAGCTTGCCTCCGTCCAAATGAGGCGGGCCCGCCCCTACCCTGCCCAACCCACAGGATCCTAGGGCCTGATTGGTCTAGGCACCTAAAGCCACTCCCGCTATAGGAGGGGCCTTAGGTGCTTGGGCCAATCAGGCCCTAGGATCCTGTGGGTTAGGCAGGGGAGGGGAGGGGCGGGCCCGCCTCATTTGGACGGAGGCAGGCCTGCTGGCCAGACGAGCGAGGAGCTGTCCGGTCCAACTTGGAAAGTAAGACTAAGGGGGTTCCGGGGTGGGAGGGTTCGTTGGGGGGGGGTCCAGCAGGAGGGGTTGGGTACCCTCCTGCCGGCGATCTTAGGGGAGGCCATTGGGAGGACCGGCAGGAGGGGTTGGGTACCCTTCTGCTGCGATTGTCGGGAGGGCCGTTGGGGGGGTCTACAGGAGGGGTTGGGTGCCCTCCTGCCGTGATCGCTGGGGGGAGGGGAGACTTGCAGCCGTAGCCGCGGTCACTATGCTAATCACGGCAGGGAGATCTTTGCCGCGATTAGGTACAGCGGCCGCGTCTAATTACCATATAGGCTAACATTGTAAGCATTTAAAGTACATGTCGTGTTTGTTTTTGCATCTGACAAATGAGGAGCACGGTGAAACACAGGTAAATAGCGGTTCCTAGAAGGGGGTACATTGGCCCGCGGGGACAAACCTGTTCACCGTTTCCGCGGTCGGTGAATGGCCTTGTCCCCGTCACCGCAGCGACTGCTAGTTTTCTTCCCCGTTTTCGGCGGTGACCCGCGGCTTAAATGCGGTGGCCGCGGGTAAACCGTCACCGTGTCATTCTCTAGTAGGCATGTGGGATCTCTCCGAGAGAGAAAGAGATAATGGTTGCTACGGATGGGCAGACTAGATTGGGGGGCCTTTATCTGCCATCATATTTCTATGTTTCTATTTCTATAGTGCTGCCAGACATACGCAGCACTGTACATTAAATATTTAAGAGACAACACTGCTTGATAGAGCTTACAATCTAATCTAAACAGACAAACAGGATAAATAGGGATTAGGAAATTTCTCACATAGGGAATATAAATATTTACTAGAACAATTTACATTTTTTAAGGTGGTTCGTCTACTAAGGATAACTTCATTGTTTGTGTTTCCTCCAGAATGAATGCATCAAACACTTGCATATCAGGCTGTTAGTTGGGATTTGGAACTGCGTATTTTGTTTGCTTCTTTGATTTCATATATGCATTTCCAAAAACTATTAGCCATCTCTTTTTGTAAAATTCTTAGGAAAGTGTCTTGTATCTCACTGTGATGTTCCGTCTCTTGATGATGTAAACCGCATCAATCTGTAAGGTATTGGGGTCTAGAAATGTATTTTAATGTAATGTAATACATTGATACTTACAAGGGGTAAGAGTTTGTTAAAAGCAACCTCAAAAAATGGGTTTTTAGTCTAGATTTGAATACTGCCAGGAACAGAGCTTGACGTACTAACTCGGGAGTTTGTTCCAGACATATGGTGCTATAATGTATGTGCATTTTTAGGAATATGGGTACGAGCATTTCTACCAACTGTATGGTATAATTGGTCAAACCTAAATTATGTGCACATATTGGTACCATTTTATAGTATAGGCTCCAAATAGACACCTTCTTGGCACCTCAAATAGGCACCCATTTTTTATTTTTTTTTTAAACATCATCTTTATTGTGCAGCAAGAAAGGAGTTACAGCAGAGACTCGTGAATCCAACAAAACAGTAACCAAGGTACAGTAAACAACACAACAAGAAAATAACTTTTCTAACATTTTCTCCCCAGCCCCCCTCCCCATCCACCGAACCCCAAGTATGTTCAACAAGAAAGCAGAACCACATGACCTCTACTCATGGTATAGTGGCAAAAGGTAGAGAGCCCAGGGACAGAGAATCCCAGAATTCATCCTTACAAATTAAGCAAATAACTGCAGGCAGCTGGTGTTAGAGAATTCCAAAAAGGTGCCCAGACATCCTGGAAGTACTGCCCTGCTCGAGACTCCATGTTAGAAACCATCTGTCGCTCCACCTGTAGGAATAAGCACCCATTTATAGAATTGTCCTCTTATTGTTCTTTCATGAAAAAAGTTTGTTCAAGGGTTTGATGTGGGACCTACAGCTTTTCATTTCTAATATGTTTTGACAGCATTTTCCTTCTACTTTTCTCCTCTTCTTTCATTTAATGCATCTCATTCTTCCCCTTCCATGCTAACATTGTTTTGATGTTCATTTCTTCTTTTTCTTATTGGTCCCCTTGTTCCTTATGTCTTCTGTTAATTTCTTCCTAATGATGACAATTCATTCTCTTGACTGGAAGAAACTGAATGTGACAGTAGCTAAGTTAAACATGAGATGGGACATCAACATTAAAAAAATATTTCATGTGCCTGTTTATGTTCCTGATATTTCTTTTTTCTTTTTTTTTTGTACCTGTACAGTTGCTTAAAGGAGTTACTATTGCAAGTGGAGGTGTTCTGCCTAGAATTCACCCTGAGCTGCTAGCCAAAAAGCGTGGTGCTCGAGGCAAAGGGGACACTCTCCTGTCTACAACTGTGGAGAAGAAGAAGGGAAAATCCCTGACACCCAAGAAGCCATCAAAGAAAGGAAAATCTGGCAAATCAAAGGCAGTTAAAAAGGTGAGCAGGAGTTAGAAAAAGAATTTGGGGCAAGAGGAAAATGGTGTGGTGAACAATACAATGCATTCAGTGTGTGCAAATGATTAATGACTGCTTGAATGACAACCAAATGATCTCTGTCATTTCCTACCACTTTTCAGCAGTTGGGGCAAAAGTATAAGCATGCTGGCATACTAACGGAAGACCACAAAGGAAGAGAGACTAAACAGTCACACTAACAGTAAAAAGTGGTGGAAATGAAGTTGTATGCTTATAAAGGATGCATCTTTGTTTTCAAGACACCAAAGTTACACATCTTTTGTTCCCTCTCCAAATTAATTACACTCTTTCTTATTTATTTATTTATTTCATTTTCTTTCCCATCCTCCCCAAAGAACCCAGGTCAACATACAAAATATACAGTTAACAGGTTACAATTTGCCGTAGTTACAGTACAAGTTTTTTCAGTAAAAGTTTGGGTTATCATTCTTAGTTTTCCACAGAGCTAAGAAGTTGCTTTTCAGCATTCTCTTCAGCATATGCCTCAAATTTTAATTTTTTGGTGCCTTCCCGATTTTAATTTTCCTCATTTTTTTTATTTTTGTATCTTTGACAATTTATTTTTTTTTTTTTAACAATTTTTGATTTTTCAGGCCTTATGCCCTTTTGGAGCATATTCCTGTGTCTGGGAGCATCGACAATTTTCGGCTTCATACTCAAGCTCCCTCACCATTTTGTCCTTTGATCTAGTGTTGCTGTTTTCCCTTTGATGTCAAAGGTGCCTAGCGGGTTCAAGAAGTGCACTTGGTGCAACTGGACCATATTGGCTACTGACACGTTCTTGGTGTGTTCACTGCCTTGGACTCAACCAGCGGGATATCATCTGCAAACTTTGCACCTATTTACAAACTTGGAAATAAAGGCAAGGAAACTTCAATATGAGAAACATTTCGGCATGACATCAAAAGCATCAACTATTCCTGGATCTTCAGATTCTGATGTTCACTGTACTCCAGCTTCAACACCTGCATGGACGGCTGCATTGGCCCCCTCGTCTCCGGAGTGCATCAATACCATCCATGTGCAACCTTCTATGTTGTCCACTTCGGTACCATCATCCTCTTATGTTAGAAAGAAGGCTAAATCAAGCATAAATTACAACCATCACCCTCTCGATCCTCTCGTTCTTCCACCTCGATGCATCTTAAGTGTCAACGTTGAGATAATCGTTCTCCATCACTTCAAGTTCTCTCTCCTCAACAGCTTTACTCACCTCAGAGCTCACCAACATTTTGATGCCTAGAGACCTCAGCGCCTTCTGCACCAGTGTCAATATTGGTGCCTACAACAAGGGCTCACTGGCATGCTACAGCCTTCATCAGTACAACCTGCACTGAGCCTGGTACCTGCCTTCACTGCAACCCGATCTTCTGATGTGTCTAAACATCGATCACGGTGCTGCTCTAGATCACCTATCACTACCTGTCGTCCTCTTGGAACTCCACCCAAGCATTGAGGTCACAATGTTCTGACTCTGAAGCATTCATCGACCCATTCCAGGCAATCATCTCAATACTCCTCCCGATATTCTCATACCGGATCATTGCATAAAGACTCTGATCATCTGCCTCAACCCTTCAACAACAAGATTCATAACTTTGCACCGATGACACATATCACATATCTTCCAACCCTTCTCTGAAGCCCCGCAGAAGGTCTCTTCCAGAAAACATTTCTTTGACTACTTTTGTCCGCCAGATGGGCCAAGATCTACCCATCAACATAGAGCAGGGGTGTCCAACCTTTTGGCTTCCCTGGGCCGCATTGGCCGAAAAAAATGTTTCTGGGGCCGCACAAACGTTCAAATGCTGCAGCAAGACAGAGGAGGGAGCCGGCAAGATGATAAACACCCGGGAGCAGCAGAGGAAAACACTGCATCGCCCTCAACCAAGGCCGCACAAAATACTTCACGGGGCCGCAGGTTGGACACACCTGACATAGAGTCTGAAGAAGAACCAAGAGCATAGTTGATGGAATGTCTGAATTATGAGAACTGGCCTAAACAATGCATAAACCTGCCAACATAATGTCCTACTTTGATTAAGAACTGGGAGACTTCCTTAACGGTTTCTTCTGCCCCTACCAAACTAGAGTCTTTATGGGCTTCTATGCCACTCAACTTCCACAACAATCGCTGGTAGTTCAGCTTTAGAAACATAGAAAGATGACGGCAGAAAAGGGCCACAGCCCATCAAGTCTGCCCACTCTATTGACCCACCCCATTAAGTCTGAATGCTAATGACCTAGTTCCTTTACTCGACCCTCGTAGGGATCCCACGTGGATATCCCATTTATTCTTGAAGTCGAGCACGCTGGTGGCCTTGATCACCTGCACCGGAAGTCTGTTCCAGTGATCTACCACCCTTTCTGTGAAGAAATACTTCCTGGTGTCACCACTAAATTTTCCTCCTCTGAGTTTGAGCGGGTGCCCCCTTGTGACCGAGGGTCCCTTGGGAAAGAATATATCGTTTTCCACCTCGACACGACCCGTGACGTACTTAAATGTCTCAATCATGTCACCCCTTTCCCTGCGCTCCTCTAGGGTATAGAGCTGCAGTTTGCCCAGTCTTTCTTCGTATGAGAGACCCTTGAGCCCCGAGACCATCCTAGTGGCCATCCTCTGGACCGACTCAGCTCGAAGCACATCTTTCCGGTAATGTGGCCTCCAGAATTGCACACAGTATTCCAGATGGGGTCTCACCATGGTTCTATAGAGTGGCATAATGACTTCAGATTTACGGCTGACGAAGCTTCTATTGATACATCCCATCATTTGCCTTGCCTTTGATGAGGCCTTTTCTACTTGTTTGGCAGCCTTCATGTCTGCACTGATGATTACCCCCAAGTCCCGTTCCTCTGAAGTCCTAGCTAGCGTTTCTCCATTCAAGGAGTATGTTCTGCATGGATTTCCTCTGCCGAGATGCATGACCTTACATTTTTTAGCGTTGAAGCCTAGCTGCCATGTCGAGGACCAGTTTTCTAACGTGATCAGATCTTGTGTCATACTATCCTGGAGGTTACTTTCACTTACTATGTTACACAGTTTGGCATCGTCGGCGAACAGTGCTACTTTACCCTGAAGCCCCCGGGTCAGGTCCCCTATGAATATGTTGAAAAGGGATGGTCCCAGGACTGAGCCCTGCGGCACTCCACTAGTCACCTCCGATGTCTCAGAGAGGGTGCCGTTGACCACCACCCTCTGAAGTCTTCCACTCAGCCAATCCCTGACCCATGCAGTTAGTTTCTCACCCAAACCCATCGATTTCATCTTGTTTAATAGTCTACGGTGTGGGACACTGTCGAAAGCTTTACTGAAATCCAAGTACACTATGTCCAGAGACTCTCCCAGGTCTAGCTTTCCTGTCACCCAATCGAAGAAGCTTATAAGATTGGATTGGCATGACCTGCCTCTGGTGAATCCATGTTGACAGGGATCCCTTAGATTCCCTTCATCCATTATCGTGTCTAATTTACCTTTAAGTAGAGTTTCCATGAGTTTACACACTATTGATGTGAGACTCACTGGTCTGTAATTCGCAGCCTCTGCTCTGCAACCCTTTTTGTGCAGAGGAACGACATTAGCTGTTTTCCAGTCCAGGGGGACTCTCCCTGTACTTAGGGAGAGATTGAAGAGCATGGCTAACGGTTCCGCCAGAACATCGCACAGCTCTTTGAGCACTCTTGGGTGCAAATTGTCCGGTCCCATGGCTTTGTTCACCTTGAGTCTTGAAAGTTCTCTGTAAACATCAGCTGGTGTGAACTCAAAATTCAGAAATGGGTCTTCCTTGCTTTCCTTTGCTTCCAGCTGTGGCCCTTGCCCTGGCGCCTCGCAGGTAAAGACTGAACAGAAGTAATCGTTCAGTAGTTTGGCTTTTTCAGAATCTGTTTCCACATAATTCCCGTCTGGCGTTCTAAGGCGTACTATCCCGTCTGCGTTCTTTTTCCTGTCGCTAATGTACCTGAAGAAGGATTTGTCCCCTTTTTTAATGTTCTTCGCTAGTGTTTCTTCCATTCGAAGTTTGGCCTCCCTGACTGCTGTTTTGACCGCTGCAGACTTTGTCCTGTATTCAATGTTTGCTTCTTTTTCCCCCGTGCGTTTGTACAAGAGAAACGCTCTTTTCTTATCCTTGACGAGGTACGAGACCTCATCAGTGAACCATTGGGGTTTCTTTTTTCTTTGTTGTTTAGTTACTGATTTTATGTAGCGGATAGTTGCCTCATGAAGGGTTGATTTCAAGGTTGACCACATAACCTCCACATTATCCGACACTTCTTGAACCTGAAGCGTCTGATGGACGAAGTCTCCCATGCGTGTGAAGTCAGTGCCCCGGAAATTGAGTACCCTTGTTTTTGTTTGTGTTCTAGGGAAGCCTTTCCTGAGGTTGAACCATACCATGTTATGGTCACTGGTGGCTAGCGGTTCTCCCACCGAGATCTCTGAGACGCTTTCCCCGTTCGTAAGTACCAGGTCCAGGATGGCCTGGGACCTAGTGGGCTCTAATACCAATTGTTTGAGCCGTACTCCCTTCATGGACGTTAATATCCTCCTGCTATCATAAGTAGTCGCTGAGAGTGTGTTCCAATCTACATCAGGCATGTTAAAGTCTCCCAGCAGAACAACGTCTCCCCGTAAGGTGATATTCTCAATGTCTTCAATTAATTCAATGTCCTTGTGCTCCGATTGTCTTGGAGGTCTGTACACCACACCAAGATACAGGCATTTTTCTCCGCCTCTGGCCAGGTTTACCCAGATGGATTCCCCAGTATACTTGATATCCGTGATTCTGGTTGTTTTGATGTTTTCTTTGATGTAAAGTGCTACCCCTCCTCCTAACTTACCCTCTCTGTCTTGGCGAAGCAGGTTGTATCCTGGTATAGTTATATCCCACCCATGAGAGTCTGTGAACCATGTTTCTGAAATTGCTACTACGTCTAGGTCTGCATTAACTATTTCTGTTTCCAGTTCTAGAAATTTATTCCCTAGGCTGTGTGCGTTAACATACATAGCTCTCCACTCTTTTTGTTTACTAAGCTCATGCAGAGAGCCACCTATTTGAGTTAAAGTGTCTCCTAGCAATTCTTTTGCAGTAAGGGTACTTACCTTAGACTTAGAAGCGGAGTTTTGGTTCGCCACATCAGGATTGTTACTTACTGCTCTGGTGTAAAAGTGGGTACCCACCCCCGACTTACCTAGTTTAAAGCCTTTCGAAGTAGGTGGGCTAGTCGGTGTCCGAAGACGTTCTTACCTCTGTTGGTCAAGTGGAGTCCGTCTGGTCCCTGTAGTCCCTGTAGTGTCTCTCCGTGATTCAGGAATCCGAAGTTCATCTCCCGGCACCATCGTTGTAGCCACTCATTCGTCTTCAGGATACGTTCGTCCCTGTCCCTTCCTCTGCCCCTAACAGGAAGAATTGAAGAGAATACTACCTGTGCTCCTGTCTGCTTCAGCCTCTTTCCCAGAGCTCCGAAGTCTCTGGCTATGTCCTCCAGGGTGTTCTTGGCAGTGTCATTCGTTCCGACGTGGATGAGCAGCATGGGGAAGTAGTCCTGGGGCTTGAGAAGTCTATCAAGACAGGTGGTCACATCTCGTATTCTGGCTCCAGGAAGACAGCAGACTTCCCTCGACTGCATATCTGGTCTGCATATTGGTCCCTCAGTGCCCCTCAACATGGAGTCCCCAATGGCTATGACTCTACGCTTCTTTTGGGTGTATCGATCCATTGTCCCCGGAGAAGGAGATATGTGTTGATCCTGGTCTTGCTCCACGTCGGTAGTCTCCTCCTGCAAGACCTGGAATCTGTTCTTCAGGTTCAGATGTGGAGTCGATGTGGAGCTGTCCTGGTGAGAGAAAGAGTAAGAAGGTGAAGAGTTTGTAAATGGGGTGCGGGGTCTCCTATATTTACCTGTGGATGAGGTCACCAACTGCCAGGAGTCAGTGTCTCCATCCATCTCCTGAACTCCAACAGTTGGTTTCTGTGGTGACGGCCTTGGTATCACCATGGGAGATTCGTCACGGGCCCGTTCTGTGATTTACAGCAGCATGCCCATAGTTCCAGGACATATGCTAGCATGCCCCCAGGAAGATAAGATAAAACATTAAGAGAAATTTGGTTGATATATTTTTCAAGCCTCTATGCTCACCAATAGAGTTGTAAATTACCAATTCTACATGACTTTATATATGAAATCTCTTCTAAAGCAGTTATCAGATTTTCAACAGCATCTTCCACCTGATCAGGCCAAGCACTACAATCAACTGGTCACGTCTCTTCTCACAACTAGAAAATATCTTGTTAGAACAACATGTGTCTTTTGATGTGGCTTCTTAAGCATCGGCAGTTTCTGCATGCTTCGCCTAGCTTGGCTCAGAGCATCAGATCTCTCTACTTTAATACAAGACTGGCTCATCAACCTTCTTGTAAAGGAGATAATCTTTATCCCAGGACAGGCAGACAGCATATTCTCACATGTGGGCGACGTTGTCCACGGAGCCCTGGTGTGGACAGCTTTAAAAGTGCATTGCCACTTTAAGAACTTGAGAAAGTTTGCGAACTGCCCGCACCACACATGTGCGAGTGCCTTTCCGCCCGATGCCGCTCGCAGCTCCTCAGTTCTTAGTTTTCCATGGAGCTAAGAAGTCATGTTTTTGCATTTTGCCTTCCCGCTCACACATTATTTCTTCTTTTACTTAATTTTCTTTAAAAAAAAAAAAGAGCTGGGAAACTTTTTTTCCTCTTTTCTCCTCACGGGTTTTGCCCAACTAGGCCTTTTCTTTTTCCTCAGCCATTCAGTTCGATTTGGCTGAGGTGGTCTTTCCGTCGATGTCCAGGCCGTTAATGGGTTTTAAAAAGTGCTGCAGGTGCTAAAGGCAGATTTACATCACTGACCCCCACAGTTGGTGCTTATAGTGCCTTGGCCTGGAACACCGTGTAGAATCTTGTGCTTGGTGTTCTATCCTGCAGAAAAGTTCCATCAAGAGCCGGAAACTTCAAGAAGAAAAATTGTTCAGCACCGGCATGGATACAGGTAAAGTTGTTGCTCTTTGAGTCCTGGGAGTTACTATTGTTTTGTAGTATGGAAAGATTAAGGTCTGAGTATACATAAACTTGTGCAAAAACAGTGTTTTGTAGTGGAGGGATTATGTTTTAACTTTACTGAGGTGACATCAAAATTTGAATATAATTTTATTTTGAGTTGGTAAGTGCTTGAAATAATTGAGTATAAAATATGCTAAGTCTCGCCCATGATGCAGAAATCCACATGTAAGTGATGTCATCCATGGAACCCAGTACGATCGCTGCTGGGTTTGCCAAGAGAAACTTAAAGAAAGTTCCTAGCTAGCTTTGTTAAGAGACGGCACAGGTGTTTAGTGCTCTTCAATTATAAACCAATCCATGCTGCTTACATCCCAAGAACTCAAAATCAATTAGTAAGCAAACTCAACAGATTTCATTAGCTTCATGAATATTCTCTGGGTTCTCACATTCTATAGGACATCTTTCAAAATAGGGACACTTGCAAATAAATGTTTTTGCCAGCAATGACAACACAAAGGTGCCCCTTGTTCAGAACACCCATCTGCAACTTACTAGCCATAGACTGGATTTTGCCCCTCCATGCACTTATCCACCCATTTTTGTATGAATGTGTGTTTTATCGGAATCTGCTCAGGATTGTGAAGATGGACAAAATAGAAATATATTAAGTGAAATGGAAAAAGGTCCCATTCTTTAGCAACTCTCCGGACTGGTATAGCTATAGATCTTACAGATGAGTTATATCTCATTATGGCCAGCAGGTAAAGACTGAGACAAAACTTTGGAATAGTACATAATATGTGGCTCTCCCTTATTCCATCAGTCTTCTCTCAGTCTCCAGCAGGGGTGAGTGAGTTGTACCCATCTCCCTAGGTTAGGGCTGTTAGAATTTGTTTAGGGCTCCTAGTCCCCATTTTGGTGCCAGATTGAGCTTAGGTGGGCTCTGTTTGGGGTCTGTCTGACCTTGAGGGTGTCACATCTGGCAGGTCTTTGTATGAATATGTGTTTTATCGGAATCTGCTCAGGATTGTGAAGATGGGCAAAATAGAAATATGTTAAGTGAAATGGAAAAAAGTCCCATTGACAGCTAAGACCCTGCACAGTTCTAGAGGAGACCCAGAACACTGATTCTCATAACACTATACTGGCCCCATCAAAACTGTTTTTTTCTCAAAAGATATTTTGTTCTCCCTTCATGCAGTCTTCTAATCATTCCAAAGTTAGTAATGTAGAACAGGGGTGCCCTTCTGCATTACAACTTCAAGCCTCTTGATTTAACAACGTAGAAATTGAGTAGTATTTAGTTGTTTCCTTTTGACTTGTTACCTCCAGTTCAAGACATCTTGGTAACAGCAAGCAAGCTTTCCATAAGTTGTATGTATGCTTTTAAATGGAAGATGCTTTCAATCTAGGGCTTTATTAATGGTCATGATTATTTTCAATATCCTCCAAATATCATACTTCAATACCTCTACTACTACTACTGTTTTCATAGACAGGACTCCAGCTTTACATGGTTCCATTATTTCAAGGTTCATGAAGAGCTTCTTTATGTCATACCATCCATATAAAGCCTTCTGTTCATGGGACTTACCGTATATACTTGAATATAAGTGGAGACCCCCCATTTTTCCCTCAAAAGGAGGAAAAATAGTTGACTTGAATATAAGTCGGGTGGCTTAATGTTCAAGTGCACAGCACTGCCAGGATCTGCACTAGCGCCCCCTTCCTCCCCTGTCAGGCTCTGCACCCAGCCCCCTTCCCTCCATCCCCTGTCAGGATCTGCACCCAGCCCCTCCCTGCTAGGCACCCCTTTCCTTTCTCCTCTGTCAGGTTCTGCACAAGTGCCCCCTCCCTCCCCTGTCAGGCTGGCCCAAATATAAACCAAGACCCCCATTTTTGGGCCAAATTTTTGGCCCCAAAATCCTGGTTTATATTTGAGTATATATGGTAAATATTGTTCTTATATCTCTGATGGACTCCTCATCCTTCAAGCATCTTAACTTAAATTCTCTTTCTGGTCTTTGGCCTGAAGAATCTGTGGACTTCAAGCTTTGGTGATGTATACTTGGTTTCATCATAATAAAGTAGTCCTTTGTGCTTACCCAAAATTTGGGTCAGGACCCCAAGGAAAAGGGAGATTGAAGCCCCTTGATGTTCCCAGGTAAATTCTAAAAGTCAAAGAAAGAGGCTTAGATAGGTCCTTAACTGAGAGATGTTCAATCTAGTTCCAAGAAAAAAAACCATAGCCAGACAAGACAAGATTCTTGGGTAAGAAGTAGCTGGAAATGCATCATGAGTGAGAGGCTCAGCAGGCAGCCTGGGAAGAAAGTGGAATCTCCTGGGAAAGTAATACAAGGAGCCTGGGTCTCCACAGGTGTAAAAGCTACTGCAGTAATCACCCTGGCAGCTTCAGGAAAAGGGGTGTAGTTGGGAATACTTCAGCAAGGCAAAGTGGCAATATATGAAGGAGCTACAGAGGAAGGACACAAGCTACAGTCCCCTGGGTTAGGTTTTAGTCCCTAAAGAAAAGAAACATTAGAGCAAAGAGGAAGCCTGGTTCAACAGACTAAGGAATGTCTGAAAGTAAAAAGCCTATGATTCGATGGTGCTTGATAGAATAGGCATATAGAAACATTAGACTGAAAAGGGATTTGAAACTACCCTGGTTGGTAGCAGTAGTTTGGCATTTAAAGGGAGGGAAGGCGGGATGGGGAAGTGTTAAAGTTAGAACTAGAAGTCAAACTTTGTTTATTGCAATTTATTTTCAATAAGAAGATACTTTTATTTTATTTAACATAAAACTTAGGGAAAGGCTTGTTATTTGTTAGGAAACGGCCTTGGGACAGGGTAGGCTGATCCCTGGGAAGATAGAGTAGCTGACAGGGCAGCTTCAACCTGGTGGAGCAGAGCTGCCCAATTCCAGTCCTCAAGATCTACTGGCAGATCAGGCTTTCAGAATATCCACAATGAACATGCATGAGAGAGATTTGCATACCAAGAAGGCAGTGCAGGCAAATCTTTCTCATGCTTCATTGGAAAGCATTTGTAAAACAGCTGCCTAGTCCTCATCTCATACCTTCACTTCACTTCACATTACTGTCTGAAGCACTTCAGTCAGAGATAGGGCTTTCAGTCGAGCAGTACTGAGCAGATTTCTTCTCAGCACCAAACAGTACGCTATGCACACTGAAACAGTTCTGAGCTTTGTGTGCCTGATGCAAAGCTGTTTATCCGTAAAAGATGTTTTCCATAAACAGGATTAATCAGGCACCTTACGAGAACTGCATTTTTTCACCTGAAATGTGCATGCTCAGAACTTCCCATTAGTTCTGAACTCTGGAAGAGCTGTTATATCCAAGAACAGTGGAGGAGTAGCCTAATGGTTAGTGTGGTGAACTAAGAACTTAGGGAACTCGTTCAATTCTCACTGCATCTCTTTGTGACCCTGGGCAAGTTACTTTACCCTCCTTTGCCATGGGTACAAAACTTAGATTGTGAGCACACTAAGGACATAGGATAGGGTTAAATGGTCATTTTTCTCAATGGAGGAGAGTAAACAGTGGAGTTTTGCAAGGGTCTTTACTGGGACCAGTGCTATTTAACTTATTTATAAATGATCTGGAAATTGGAACGACGAGTGAGGTGATTAAATTTGCAGATGACACTAAACTGTTCAAAGTTGTTAAAACGCATTCAGATTGTGAAAAATTGCAGGCGGACCTTAGGAAATTGGAAGACTAGGCGTCCAAAAGGTAGATGAAATTTAATGTGGACAAAAGTAAAGTGATGCACATTGGGAAGAATAACCTGAATCACAGTTACCGCATGCTATGTTCTACTTTGGGGGTTAATGCCCAAGAAAAGGATCTGGGTGTCATTGTAGACAATATGATGAAATCTTTCACCCAATGTGCGGTAGCAGCCAGAAAAACAAACAGGATGCTAGGAATTATTAAAAAAGGGATGGTTAACAAGACGAAGAATGTTATAATGCCTCTGTATCGCTCCATGGTGCGACCTCACCTGGAATATTGCATTCAATTCTGGTCACCTTATCTCAAGAAAGATATAGCGGCACTAGAAAAGGTTCGAAGAAGAGCGACCAAGATGATAAAGGGGATGGAAC
Source organism: Geotrypetes seraphini (assembly GCF_902459505.1). Lineage (NCBI taxonomy): Eukaryota > Metazoa > Chordata > Amphibia > Gymnophiona > Dermophiidae > Geotrypetes > Geotrypetes seraphini. The sequence goes on from NC_047087.1 coordinate 185,205,972, forward strand.
TCCTATTGTATGAGGAAAGACTGAAAAGGTTAGGGCTCTTCAGCTTGGAAAAGAGACGGCTAAGGGGAGATATGATTGAAATCTACAAAATCCTGCGTAGAGTAGAACAGGTACAAGTGGATCGATTTTTCACTTGGTCAAAAATTATAAAGACTAGAGGACACTCGATAAAGTTACAGGGAAATACTTTTAAAACCAATAGGAGGAAATATTTTCACTCAGAGAATAGTTAAGCTCTGGAACGCATTGCCAGAGGTTGTGGTAAGAGTGGATAGCGTAGCTGGTTTTAACATAGTAACATAGTAGTTGACAGCAGATAAAGACCCTTATGGTCCATCCAGTCTGCCAAACCCTACCCACTCTTTAAATTACTGATTTAATTTAAACTTTCCTTAAGAAGGGTTTGGACAATTTCCTGGAGGAAAAGTCCATAGTCTGTTATTGACAAAGACATAGAGGAATCCACTGCTTGCCCTGGATCGGTAGCATGGAATATTGCTACTCCTTGGGTTTGGCCAGGTACTACTGATCTGGATTGGCCACTGTGAGAATGGCTACTGGGCTTGATGGACCATTGGTCTGACCCAGTAAGGCTATTCTTATGTTCTTATGACAGACAAAAAAAAAAAACCCACTGACTGCTGCTGGCTGAATATTGACCCCCTTAGTGTTAGTGTTAAGGAGCGACCTAGTCAGATGATTTCTTCTTTCCTCTGCAAATCTCCTTGTTGTTTTACAGTAGAGGCGATATTTCAATTAAATAAATACAAACATCTATGGCATATATTTACAAGGCCAACATGGGTCGGTTAGTTTAGTCTGAGTAATTCACCTGCCGGGACAGATAGGGAAAAATGTTTGAGTACCTGACTAAATTCATGTAAACCGTTCTGAGATACCTGGGGAGAATAGTATAGAAAATTAAACAAATATATAAAAATGTTTAAGACAGAGGACATGATCTGAAGTAAACTAAAAGGGAAATATCATATTCTTTTTACAAACATCTAGTCATGTGAAAAAAATTAGGGCACTCCATGAAAAATTCAGTTCTTTCTTAAGAAATGTTCACATATCGATGTCAAATCATCTTTTTATTTATATCTGGAAAAGAAAGTAATGTAATTGCAGGTAAACAGAAAGTTTTCTTTGATTTACTCATGAAACAAGAGATATCCACAAAAATGTGTATTCTAACTGAGGAATAAATTAGGACACCCCGTCACATCCTCCCACTTAAGTGGCTCAAATCACACACAGGTGTATCACATCAGGTGCATATGATTAGAACATCATTACTCAACATTTTGAAGGCCCTACTTAAACCTCAGACATTTAGTTTGGTGTTCTCATGACTGCTGCGGTGAGAGTGAACACCATGGTGAGATCAAAAGAGCTGTCTGAGGCCTTCAGAAAGAAGATTGTAGCAGCTTATAAGTCTGGTAAGGGATTTAAAAAGATCTTGAAAGAAGTTGATATTACCGGAAAATAGTGTACAATTGGAGCAGTTTCTAAACAACTGCCAACAAGCCCAGGTCTGGCCGCCAAGTAAGTTACACCCCTAGAGCAGACCTCAAGATGCTAAAAGAAGTCTCCCAAATCCCTAAAATGTAATCACGGGACCTACAGCAGGCTCTTGCTACTGTTGATGTGAAAGTGCATTTCTCTTCAATCAGAAAGAGACTGCACAAATTTAACTTGCATGGGAAATGTGCAAGGAGGAAACTTGCTCTCTAAGAGAAATATCAAGACCAGACTGAAGTTTGCCAGAGAGAATGTAGACAAACACCAGGACTTCTGGAATACTGTTCTATGAACAGATGAGTCTAAAATTGAATTTTATCCCAGGACAAGCAGGCAGCATATTCTCTACATGTGGGTGACGTCACCGACGGAGCCCCCTAGCGGACGTTTTCGCAAGCAGACTTGCTTGAAGACCTTCAAGCTTGCGATTGGCCCGCGCATGCCCCTCCTGCCCAACCTAGGGCATGTGTCTCCTCAGCGTGGCCTCAGTTCTATGTTTTCCGCGGAGCCAGAAGCACTTCTCCCTTGCTTTGCGCGATCTCGTTGTCTCTCTTACACTGCGGCTTATTTGGTTTCTTTTAGTTTAGTTGCTGTGCCCGTGTCTTTATTTTTCTTTTTTCTGTTCATATATTTTTGACCGGGTTCCTGGTCTTGTTTTGGCCGCCTGGCCTCGCGGGGCTGCGGCCGTCCTTTTTCTTATGTCCCGGCCTCGTTCTGGGTTTAAAAACTACCCAGTGCAACCGGGTTATCTCCATCACCGACCCTCATCATTAGTGTGTGGAGTTCCTGGGTGCAGAGCACCACGCTGTCATGTTCACATTGTGTGACTTTGCAACCGTGGGCTCTTCGTCAGAGGGTGGCCAAGATTCTTCAACTGTTTGGCCCCATGGATCCTGCAGGACAGGCCTCGAGCTCAGCCTCGGCGCCCCCGTTAGGTGCATCGGCCTAGAAGTCCCCCTTGGCCTCAAAGGCTCCGGCCTCGGCTCCTCCTGCTACTCCGGTCTCGGGTAAGCCTCCTCTTTCCTCCTCAGGTGTGCCAGCAAAGAAGCCTGCCTCAGAGTCTCATGTCAGTGCCGCCTTGTCGGCGTCTTCGAGACATCATTCTAAGCGTGCCTCCTCATGTAGGGAATACTCTTCTTCGAGGTCGCCCCCGAAGGAGCGCACTGCTGCATCTACGATCCAATAGCCTTTGGTCTCGGTGCCTATGTTGAAGGAAATGCATAAGGCTATCCTTACCATGCAGCTTTCCTCGGTGGTGAGCCAATTGGTCCTGACCTCGGTCTCAACCCAGCCTCGGTCTGACCAGCCTGAGCGTCCTTCTCTCGTGTCTCGGGGCCGTGCCCGCAAGACTCGTCGGGTTCCCTCGAGCGATTCTTCATCCCCCGAGTCACCTGTGACTTTTCGAGGATCCACGCCTGGGAGGGCCACTTTTCGCCCGCTACTATGTCGAGGCTTGCCCCTCCTAAAAAGCTCCGGTTCTCTCCGCCCCTTTGGGGAAGGACTCCGACCGCAAAGCCTTCCAGGAACACTCTTGTCCTCGAATTGGACACTAGTTTGCATTCCTTGTCGAGGCAGATGCCAGCCTCTAAGGGGTCTGCTTCGAAACTGGTGGAGGAATTTTCTTTTGCCCCGTCTTCTCCAAGGCTCTGCCAGCTGATTCCTCGGACTCCGGGGTCCTCACCGGTCCATCTTGCACGGGGTCATTCCTCAATGCCCCCCAGACATTTTAGTCGAGCCTCTTCGATCTCCCATTCGCGGGACTCCGAGGCCCTGGCTTACTATTCAAGGAAAATTTCTCCCTCTTTCTCGGCTGCCCCCCAGATCTTGCTCGGGGTCTCCTCAGGGGGATGAGTCTTCTTCTTGAAACTCCTCCTTTACTCATTTCATCTCTGACATGGGAAGGGCCTTGAACCTGGACCTCCAGTCTGAGTACCGTTATACCCAGGAATTCCTGGCGGAAATGGGTGTTGATCATCAGCCCTGCGAGGCGCTGCGCTTGCCATTGCACCAGGTTCTCCAGCAAACATTTCTCCGGAACTTGGAGACCCCCTATGTTGTCACGGCCATTCCCTCCAAGTTGGAGTCCCGTTACCGGACGATCCCGGTTAAGGGGTTTGAGAGTTCTTCCTTGAAGAAGTCCAACTCCTCAAAAGTTTACGCTGCTATCCCTCCAAGCAGGGAGGGCTGTACGATGGACAAATTTGGTTGCCGTCTTCATCAAAACTCAATGATGGCGAACCATGTACTCAACTATAATTTTATCTTCACATCCTACCTCAGGTTCTGTGTGGATGCCCTCCGCTCATTCCGGGAGGAGGTGCCAGATTCTCAGCGTCAGGAATTTCGTCTCCTCGAGGAGACCCTCTCCCAGCTCCGCCTCTATATGTTTCAGGTGGCCTATGACGCCTTCGAGTTATCCTCGAGGGCCACAGCGTTTGCAATCGCCATGTGTCGCCTCGCTTGGCTCAGGATGTGAACATAGATCCAAATCTCCAGGATCATCTTGCTAATCTCCCTTGTGTGGGTAATGAGCTCTTTGATGATTCCATTGAGGCAGCCACCAAGTGCCTCTCAGAACACAAACGGTCCTTCGCTTCTCTGGTGAGACTTAAGCCGAAGACCCCTCCGGCTCGGCAATACAAAATTCCTCTCCAGAGGTATCCGCAGAAATCTACTCCTGCATTCTCTCGGCCTCCTTCAAAGCGGTTGCAACAGCAGCAGCAGCGCCAGGCTAAGGCCCAGCCGCCGGCTTTGGCGAAGCCTGGGCCATCTTTTTGACAATTCCAGTCTGAGCCTTTGGGCTCCCTTCCTCCTGGAGCCTTCCCCTCTCCTTTCGGGGGTCGTCTCCATCATTTCTATACTCAGTGGGAAAGTTTTACCACCGACAGTTGGGTACTTTCCATCATCCGGGAGGGTACTCCCTTCACTTCAGTCACGTGCCCCCGGACCTTCCTCCAAGAGACCTTCTGCCTGGTCTCAGTTGCCTCTCTTTCTGCAGGAAGCTCAGGCCCTTCTTCGCCTTCGGGCGGTCGAGGAGGTTCCTCCGGACCAGTGGAATACTGGATTTTATTCCCCATACTTTCTGGTCCCCAAGAAGACGGGGGATCTGCATCCGATCCTGGACCTCTGTACTCTGAACAAGTTTCTGGTCAGGGAATGGTTCAGAATGCTCACCCTTCCTACCTTGTACCCCCTCTTGGACGAGGGGGACTCGCTGTGCTCACTGGACCTCAAGGAGGCGTACACGCACATTCCGATACACCTGGCCTCTTGCCGGTATCTGAGATTCCGGGTGGGGATCTCCACCTCCAATATCGTGTTCTTCCCTTCGGCCTGGCAGCCTCTCCGAGGGTTTTCACTAAATGTCTAGTTGTGGTAGCTGCGGCCCTGCGTCTCCGCGGCCTGCAGGTGTTTCTGGTTGATTAAAGTGTCCTCGCGCCACGAAGTTCTGCGAGCGACGAATCAGACCATCTTGCTCCTTCAGAGTCTCGGCTTCGAGATGAACTTCCCCAAGTCCCACCTCTGTCCGTCCCAGTCGGAGCGGTCCTGGACACGGTTTGTCTCCGCTCCTTCTTGCCTCGACCTCGTCAAGAGGCCCTTGTTCGTTTATGCCAGAGGGTGGCCCATCTGTTCTCGGCCCCGGCTCCTTATGGTCCTACTAGGACACATGGCCTCCACGGTTCACATGACTCCTTTTGCCAGACTTCACCTCCGTATTCCTCAATGGACTCTAGTGTCCCAATGGAACCAGGATCGGGATCCTGTCTCTCGACTCATTACTCCTTTGTTGAAGAAGTTTCTCCATTGGTGGATGCTCTCTTCCAATCTTTCCAGAGGTTTTCTGTTTCGTGCTCCTCCTCCGCAGAAGGTCCTCACGACGGACTCGTCGACCTATGCTTGGGGAGCTCATCTGGACGGTCTTCACACTCAGGGTCTTTGGTCCCATGCCGACCGCCTTTGTCACATCAATCTGCTGGAGCTTCGAGCGATTTTCCTTGCCCTGAAGGCTTTTTGTCACCTGCTTCGTGACCGAGTGTTGCTGATCCGCACGGACAACCAGGTCACCATGTATTATATCAACAAACAAGGGGGCACGAGGTCCCTGTCCCTGTGCCAAGAGACGATGCGGCTCTGGGATTGGGCCTTCCGCCCCAGAATACTCCTTCGAGCAGTCTACATTCAGGACCAGCACAATTGTCTGGCGGACAAGTTGAGTCATCTTTTGCAGCCTCACGAGTGGTCCATCCATTCCTTGACCCTGCATCAAGTGTTTGCTCGTTGGGGGACTCCGGACGTCGATCTGTTCGCGTCCCCCTCAATCACAAGTTGCCCTGCTTCTGCTCCAGGGTTTAGTTCTTGCCTAAGGTTGTTTCTGAGTTTCACATCAACCAGCCCCTCTCAGGCTCGAGGCGGATGCTTTTCTACTGGACTGTTTCTGTATGCGTTCCCTCCATTCCCTCTGATTCTGAAGACTCTCGTCAGGCTCAAGTCCACGAGTACCACCATGATTCTGATAGCTCCTCGGTGTAACCGACAGCCGTGGTTCTCCCTTCTGTTGCAACTCAGTTCCAGGGAGCCTCTTCTTCTGCCTGTTTTTCCTTCTCTGCTTATGCAGAGTCGAGGTTCTGTACTTCATCCTAACCTTCAGTCTCTGTACTTAATGGCTTGGTTCCTCGAGACTTAATGCCCTCATTCCAGTTCTCACAGCCTGTGCTGAATGTCCTGGAGGCGTCTCAGAAGGAGTCCACTCGCCAATGTTACCATCAGAAGTGGACCCGCTTTTCTTCCTGGTGTGCTACTCGGCAGCTGGAGCCACTATCTGCCTCCTTATCTGCTGTCCTGGATTATCTGTTACACTTGACTGGCGCTGGACTCAAGTCCTCTTCGGTTCGAGTTCACCTTAGTGCCATTGCTGCTTTTCTTCCACCGATTGATGGGAATCCTATCTCTGTTAATCCTGTGATTTCGCGCTTCATGAAAGGCCTTTTCCACGTTCATCCGCCCCTTAAACCTCCTCCTGTGGTTTGGGATTTTAACGTGGTCCTTGCTCATTTAATGAAGCCCCCGTTCGAGCCGCTAGCGCGGGCTCAATTGAAGTATCTTACTTGGAAAGTTGTGTTTCTTATTGCTCTCACTTCTGCCCGTTGGGTCAGTGAGCTTCAAGCCTTGGTGGCGGACCCACCCTTCACTGTCTTCCATCATGATAAGGTGGTTCTCCTTACCCATCCTAAGTTCTTGCCTAAGGTTGTTTCTGAGTTTCACATCAACCAATCCATTGTTCTTCCTGTGTTTTTCCCGAAGCCCCATTTCACCCTGGAGAAGCAGCTCTGCATTCTCTTGATTGTAAGCGTGTGCTGGCCTTCTACTTGAAGTGCACCATTCCTCACCGTTCTGCTCCCCAGCTGTTCCTCTCCTTCGATCCTAATCGCTTGGGTCGCTCTGTTTCTAAGCGGACCATTTCTACCTGGTTGGCCGCTTGTATCTCTTTCTGTTATGCTCAGGCTGGTCTCTCCCTTCCGGGTCGAGTCACAGGCCACAAGGTCAGAGCGATGGCGGCGTCTGTTGCTTTCCTCTGCTCGACTCAAATTGAGGAAATCTGTAAGGCTGCCACTTGGTCCTCGGTTCATACGTTTACCTCGCACTACTGTCTGGATGTTTTCTCCAGGCGTGACGGCCATTTTGGCCAGTCCATTTTGCAAAATCTGTTCTCCTAAATTGCCAACTCTCCCTCCATCCCATTCTGGTTAGCTTGGAGGTCTCCCACATGTAGAGAATATGCTGCCTGCTTGTCCTGGGATAAAGCACAGTTACTTATCGTAACAGGTGTTATCCAGGGACAGCAGGCAGATATTCTCGCAACCCACCCACCTCCCCGTGGTTGGCTTCTTTGCTAGCTATCTGAACTGAGGCCACGCTGAGGAGACGCATGCCCTAGGTCAGGCGGGAGGGGCACATGCGCATGCGCGGGCCAATCACAAGCTTGAAGGTCTTCAAGCAAGTCTGCTTGCGAAAACGTCTGCTAGGGGGCTCCGTTGGTGACATTACCCACATGTAGAGAATATATGCCTGCTGTCCCTGGATAACACCTGTTACGGTAAGTAACTGTGCTATTTGGACACCAGAAAAGAGGACGTTTGGCGTACACCAAATACAGCATTCCAGGAAAAGAACATAACAACTGTGAAGCAAGGAGGTGGAAGTGTCATGGTTTGGGGATGCTTTGCTGCAGCAGGACCTGGCCAGCTCACCATCATAGAATCTACAGTGAATTTTACCGTGTATCAGAGGGTGCTTGAGGAACTTGTGAGACCATCTGTAAGAAAATTAAAGCTGAAGCAGAACTGAACCCTGCAACACAACATTGACCCAAAACATACCAGTAAATCCACCAAGGATTGGCTGAAAACTAAGAAATGGAGAGTCCTGGAGTGGCCGAGTCAAAGCCCTGATCTTAATCATATTGAGATGCTGTGGGGTGATTTGAAATGGGCTGTAATTGCAAGAAACCCCTCAAACATCTCACTGCTGAAAGAATTCTACATTGAGGATTGGGCCAAACTTTCCTCAGACTGATGTCAGAGACTGATAGATGGCTCCAAGAAGCATCTCACTGCAGTTATTTCTGCCAAAGGGGGTAACACTAGCTATTAGGGTGTAGGATGTTCTAATTTATTCCTAAGTAAAGATGCACATTTTTGTGGATATCTTTTGTTTCATGAATAAATCAAGGAAAAGTTTTGTTGTTTGCCTGCAATTACATCACTTTCTTTTCCAGAAATAAATAAATAAAAAGATTTGACATCGATATGTGAATATTTCTTAAGAAAGAACTGAATAGTGTTGGTTGTTTGAAAGATTAGAGAAAGAAAAATGAGTATGTTATTGCCTGTGGGGAGTTTATTTTTTGCTCAGTAATATGTGCGTTTCGAAGTTTGCATTTGTGTTAGGGGAGGGGAGGGTGGAGGATGGGAATAGGGGGAGGATGGGGAAAGAGGGGAGGTGGGGAGACTCATATATTGGTTTAAGGAAAAAGAAAAAATGTATATTTTATGTTTGAGTGGATTATATATGTATTTTATATTTTATTTGTAAAATGGGTTTTAAAATTTTTTCTTTGAATATAAATGGCCTTAATCAGCCTATAAAAAGGAAAAAGGTATTGGAATATATTAAACAACAAAATATAGATATATGTTTCTTGCAAGAGACACATTTGTCTGGAACAGAGTCTATGAAGCTGACAGATAAGTGGATAAAACAATGTTTATTTGCACCAGCGGTAAAAAAGAAGGCAGGAGTTGCAATATTGATTAATAAAAAATGTCCAGCAACATTTAATATGGTTAAGGCAGATCCTCAAGGAAGGTGGTTACTTGTTGACATGAGCATGGGCAGTAATACAATGGCGTTACTAAATATATATGCACCTAATTTGAATCAAAGTGAATTCTTTAAATCTCTACAACAATTAGTTTTACCACTGGCTACTACTAATTTAGTGGTGGCTGGGGATTTCAATGCTGTTATAGATCCAATAATGGATAAAAAGCCTAGTAGAATAATGAAATCAATGGGATTAGATAATTTGGTACAAGTATGTAATTTAAAAGATATATTCACATGTTCATCAATCGTTCTCAAGAATTGATTATATTTTTGTTTCAGATCAGATGGTACAGCAAGTTATAAAAGCTGACATAGAACCAATAGTAATATCTGATCATGGTGGTATATGGATAGAAGTTAACTTAGTAGATCCAGATAATTCCAAACCTGTATGGAGGTTTGATAATACATTGCTTGCTGATTCTAAATTTTGCACAGAATTTCAAAATAAAATAAATGAATATTTTAGACTTAATGATTTAGAGGAAATTTCGATTGGAATTTTATGGGATGCTTTCAAAGCAACTATGAGAGGACAAATTATATCATATTCTGCATATAAAAAGAAACTGTTAAGAAAACAATATGTGAATTTGGAAAAAGAAATTAAGAATTTGGAATTAAAATTGGTTAATAAATGGGAACAGGAGACATTTCAAATATTGTTAAAAAAAAATGTGAATATAATGAAATTTCCTCTGGGTTAGTAAGGAAAGATATTTTTGCTCAGCAGGGGAGTCCCTTGACATCGTGCACCTGGACTTTAGCAAAGCATTCGATAGCGTACCACACCGCAGGTTACTGAGCAAGATGAGTTCTATAGGATTAGGTAACACATTGACGAAATGGGTTGGGAGCTGGCTTGGAGGTAGGCTCCAAAGGGTGGTGGTGAACGGCACCCCCTCCGAAATGACGGAGGTGATTAGTGGAGTACCACAGGGCTCAGTCTTGGGCCCAATCCTATTCAACATCTTTATAAGAGACTTGGCAGAAGGGCTTCGAGGTAAAATAACATTATTCGCCGATGACGTCAAACTGAGTAATGTAGTGGGCAAATGCACAACAGACGAAGATTCAGTGCCCGACAACATGATGCACGACCTACTCCTACTGGAGCGATGGTCTAGGACATGGCAACTCAACTTCAGTGCCAAAAAATGCAAAGTTATGCACCTGGGCAGCCAGAATCCATGCAAGTCTTATACCCTTAATGGCGAGATCCTAGCAAAAACGGTAGCAGAACGAGACTTGGGGGTAATCGTCAGTGAGGACATGAAGTTTGCCAATCAAGTGGAGCAGGCTTCGTCCAAGGCAAGACAAATCATGGGCTGCATACGAAGGGGTTTCGTCAGTCGTAAGGCGGAAGTCATTATGCCATTGTATAGATCCATGATGAGGCCCCACCTGGAATACTGTGTGCAATTCTGGAGGCCGCATTATCGCAAGGATGTGCTGAGACTGGAGTCAGTGCAAAGAATGGCCACCCGGATGGTCTCGGGACTCAAGGATCTACCATACGAAAAACGGCTTGACAAATTACAGCTATACTCGCTCGAGGAGCGCAGAGAGAGGGGGGACATGATCGAGACGTTCAAGTATCTTACGGGCCGCATCGAGGCGGAGGAAGATATCTTCTTTTTCAAGGGTCCCACGACAACAAGAGGGCATCCGTTGAAAATCATGGGCGGGAAACTACGAGGTGACACCAGGAAATTCTTTTTCACTGAAAGAGTGGTTGATCGCTGGAATAGTCTTCCACTACAGGTGATTGAGGCCAGCAGCGTGCCTGATTTTAAGGCCAAATGGGATCGGCACATGGGATCTATTCACAGGGCAAAGGTAGGGGAGGGACATTAAGGTGGGCAGACTAGATGGGCCGTGGGCCCTTATCTGCCGTCTATTTCTATGTTTCTATATTATGGTAGTGCAAATAAGGCTGGAAGATTATTGGCAAATTATTTAAAAGCAAAGAAAAGGAAGGAGAAAATAAGCATAATTAAAGATGAGTTAGGAAATTCTCATTCTCAAATTGGAAATATATTAAAACAATTTTTAAAATATTATAAGTCATTGTATTCTTCGGAGTCTTATTTAAATAAAGAGAAAGATGGGATGGATTTTTTGAGTTTAGTTGAAGGTCCTAAGGTTCCTGATCATATAAAAAGAAGTTTAGATAAACCTATATCATTAAAAGAGTTACAAATGGCATTGAAATCCCTTAGAGTTGGGACCGCTCCAGGTGGAGATGGATTTACAGTAGAGTTTTATAATGAATTTCAAATTTCCCTATTACTGTATTTATTAAAATTATATCAGGATCAACTGAATAAAGGTTGTATATCAGGCACTATGGCAGAATCTTTAACTATTGTTTTGCCAAAGCCAAATAAAGATCCAACATTGGTTTCAAACTACAGGCCTATATCTTTAATAAATGTAGATGGTAAATTATTAGCTAAGATTTTAGCATTAAGATTGGCTAAAGCTCTTCCGCATATAATAGGAATGAATCAAACTGGATTTGTTGCTCAAAGACACTCTTCTAATAATACTAGACTGGCATTTCAGATGTATTATTTAACAAAACAAATTAATGATCCGGCTTTTTCGGTTTCACTAGATGCTGAGAAGGCTTTTGATCGTGTAGAATGGAGTTTCATGTATCAAGCTATGGAATGGTTTGGTATTGGATCCGGATTTATACAAATGATACAAGCATTGTACAGCTCCCCAACTGCTCGCTTATATATAAATAATAATTTTTCGGATGCTTTTAAGTTGCAGAGGGGAGTTAGACAAGGTTGTCCATTATCTCCTTTGCTCTTTGATATAGTTCTTGAACCCTTATTATTAGCTATTCGACAGGCAAAGGACATACAGGGTATTCCATGTGCTGGAGTGGAATATAAAGTATCTGCTTATGCAGATGACATCTTGCTTCATTTGAGGAATCCGGAAACAACAATCCCATGTCTACTGAATGTCATAGATACATTTGGAAAATTCTCAGGATACAAAATAAATTGGACTAAATCAGAGATTTTACCTTTAAATGTGCATTGTACAAAAGGTATACTTGATTCTTTCCCTTTTATATGGAAAGAGGATGGAATAAAGTACTTAGGTATTTGGCTGAATAAAACACTTGAAGAGACAATGAGAATAAATGAAAATTTTTTATTACAAAAAGTTACAGAGTTGTGTGAGCAATGGAATCCTTTACATTTGTCCTGGTGGGGAAGAGTACAAACTGTTAAAATGATGATTTTGCCTGTGGTTTGCTATTAATTGGGAATGATACCAGTGTTTTTTCAGGGGTCTTTCTATAAAAAATTAAATAGTATTCTGGTTAAATTTATTTGGCTGGGTAAAATTGCAAGAGTGGCTTTAGTGTCTTTGCAAAGACCAATTGAGGAGGGTGGGGTAAATTTTCCCAATTTTTATAGGTATCATCAGGCCTATATCATGCGCCAAGGTATGTATTGGGTCCTCCCAGAGCTTTTGAAACAATTACCAGAGTGGTTAAGGGTGGAGAGATCACTTATCTTTCCACTTAGGCTTGATCTTTTGCTTGGTATAAAAGTGCCTAGAATATGTAAGGACAATAGAGTATTAATGGATACTTGGAAAACATTAAGGTTTGTAGACAAATTAACTACTGATTCTATTTTAAAATCGAAACAACAGACTATTTGGGTAAACTCCAAGATACAAATAGGCGGGTTTAAGGTTGTCTGGAAAGATTGGATTAAAGCAGGTATAAGATCATTAACGGAAGTAATTGATAATTGTAAGATGCTTGAATTTTCACAATTGCAACATAAATATGGTCTGAATAAAAAACAAAATTATAAGTGGTTGCAATTGAAGCAGGCTATTCAGGTGGGGTTCCCTGAATGGAAATCTTTAAATGATCATTACAGCCTAGAATTCTTATGTTTCCAGGCAGATTTTCTGGGTCACCAGGCCGCAAAGTGGTATAAAATTATATCTAATTATTTGAATAAGAAGCCTAAAAATGGATTAAGAGATATTTGGAGCATTGAGATTAAGCATCAGATTAATGCATCTCAATGGCCACGTATTTGGTTTTGGAGAATTAAAGCTACGATGTCAACATCTATTAGGCAAACATGGTTCTTTTTGTTGCATAGAGCATTCTGGACCCCTACTAGATTACAAAAATTAGATTGCTCTAAGTCTAATAGATGCTGGCATTGTAAAATTGAAGTTGGAACTCTAGACCATCTTTTATTTTATTGTCCATGTATTCAGGCATTTTGGATATCAATATGGGATCAAGTTAATATGTTGATGGAGAGTCATGTGGCTTTATCCTATGACACAGTGATTTTTGGAATGTGTATGAGGGCCAAATGCCAAATATCTGCAGCAAACAATTAATTATTGTTGATTCTTACGGGAGTGGGAATTCAACAGATAACAACTAATTGGAAAGACTATTCTAGATTGAATTGTAATTTTTGGTGGGACTCAGTTTGTCATATGTATAAGATGGAAAGACTTCTTGCGATACAGAGGGGGTATTTTAAAAGATTTCAAGAGGTGTGGAGGCCATTAATTGAATATTATAATGAGTAAAGTTTATTCTTTTTCCTTAGGGGATAATATATAGAAATGGGATGGGATGGGAGGGATAGGGAGGGAAAAATAGTGGAAATATGTTGTTATGAAAAATAAGGAGATATATGTAATAGGATGGGATATTTATTGTTGTGCATTACTGGGTATAATAAAATGTTTAAAGTGTTTGAGGAAGAAGGATGGGGGAGGGACAGATTTCATGTCAGATTAATTGTATTATCAAAAAGGGATGTATAATTATATATAAATTTGGAAGGAATATTTTATTGATATGGAAAAGGGTGGGAGGTGGGGGAGGGAATAAAAACGTATAATAATATTGTTTAAGAATGCCAAGTGTGTTATGTAAATTAATTGTAATAATACTGTACACTTGTTGAAAGAAATAAAAAGGAATAAAGATTTAAAAAAAAAAAAAAAAAGAAAGAAAGAAAGAACTGAATATTTCATGAGTTGTCCTAATTTTTTCACATGAGTGTATTTTTTCACATGAGTTATTAGGGTAAGGTATGGCATTGAATGTAAAAAGAAAACTGAGCAGTTTATGGAGTAATTATTGTAATACTAATTATTGTAAGCCTAATTATTGTAATAAATGTGGTGATGCACCAAAGACTTTGGATTTGTTTAGGGAGTTGTGACAACCAGGAGACAGTTGTGCTTAACAGAGTTAAGTTTCATTTCTGTGCAAAGACTTTGACAAATTGTGTCTTCCAACAGGATAAACAGAATGAAAGTGGTAAAGACGGTGCTTCAAACTCAACACTGGAAGATGGACCAGGAGATGGATTTACTATTTTGTCCTCTAAGAGCCTTGTCCTGGGACAAAAGGTGAAACAACTCTATTTCTTTTATGACATGGAGAAGGGTTATTACGAGCATATCAACAAACACTTTTTTCATACCCTGTCCCTTTTCTCCCTCTTCTGCCACACTTCATTGGAAATTATCAGATGATTAACTTCTGCTCCGCTGCTGCTCTCCCTGCTGGTTCAGCTGATCGCGGCAGGGGAATCTGCAATCTGCTGAACCCCAAGGTTTTCCTTTATATGGTAATTAGGCCCCTCACAATGCATCCCAAGATGCACCAGCAGGGGCAGGGCCTCCATTTTGAACAGGTGGGTGCTTGAGGCAGGAAGGAGTGGGCATCACTCTTGCCAAACTTTCATCCAAAGTTAAGGGAGGTGTCGGGCTTGGTGGGAGGGAGGTGGGTCTTGAGGGAGGTGGGTCTTGATATCCCTCCTGCTGATCTTTCAACCTTGGGGAGAGGGGTCTTGGTGGGAGTGGGGACTATCTTTGGAAGGCTGGGGGGATTGGTGGGAAGGAGGAATCAGAGGAGTCACTTCCTGCCGGACACACCTTGCTGATTGGTAGCTTTGGGGAGTCCTGCCTGCTCAGCTCATCAGGTATTCCCCTGCCACAATTAGCTGATAGTGACCAGCTGTGGATTTTTTTTTTTAAATGAACAGAGCTGTTATGTATGTTTTGTGTGAGTGCACAGTACACACACAACAGCTGCACCCATTAAAAAAAATGTGCGCAGCTGTTTAGTGTGTGTCATGCACTCACTCAAAACATGCACAGCAGCTCCAGAGCTGCCAGAAAATTTTGGCACCAATTATTCTGTTACATCTCTTCTGGATTCCATAGGCTAGGTGTTCAGTCCCAACCCGCGGTAGCTCTGCTTCTTGTTCTTATTTTATGATTAAAGTTTGTTTCTTGGTGGCTTAAATGCCTTGAGACTCCTCCCCGGTGGTCCCCTGTCAGAGAAAAGGATGCAGTCCTGCGATGCTGGACTGCAGCTTCACAGAGAAACTCTGGTGGATCTGTGGAGCCAGTCTGCTGTGTGCCACCTTCTTGAAATACCCAGGTTCCCTTCCCGTGGGAGTCTGCTGGCTGGTGACAGGTTTCTAGCACAGGCTGTGTGCATCTGGACGGAAACCCACTCAGGTTTCAAGGCGCAGGCTGCATTTTCCTGCCCCCGACCGCGTGGCAGCGGATCCATAGGGGCAGAGGTTGTTGTTGGTATCTGGTTGTCTGGCAGTCCAAAGATCTTCCATTCTGGGCATTTGGTGCTATTTTTGAGGCAGAAAGTCCTTTTTCTCCACTCAACTGATTTTAAAAACAGTACAGAACTGTGAGTACCTCCATTATTTCCTATGGGAACTTCAGGGTGGCTTGTAGAACTATTTAAAAGTAGTTTTTCACAGTTTCTGTGGGTAAGGTTCAGGTCCCCTTTCCTCCCCATGAGCTATCTCGTAAGTCACTAAACATAATACAAGTATCTATTATATCTATATTATATTATATCTCATACATCCCAAAGGTAACATATTCACAAGGCCCCTACATAGGAAAATGCAAATACAAGCAACCAGAAAGAAATAAATGTAGACAAAAATCAAACTTAAACCTCAAGAAGCCATATGCAGTTGAACACCAAAGAAAGAGAAAGAGAAACAGCACTCTACACTTTGGAAAATAAAAAGAAATCTGTGTAAATTTATAGTTAAACTGCATTTTCTTTATTTTTAATTTCAAAAACAGAAAATGCAGTTTTAACTATAAATTTACACAGCTTTCTTTTTATTTTCCAAAGTGTAGAGTGCTGTTTCTCTTTCTTTGGTGTTCAACTGCATATGGTTTCTTGAGGTTTAAGTTTGATTTTTGTCTACATTTATTTAAGTTTGTGGTTGCTTGTACAGTGGTACCTCGGTTTACGAGTGTACTGGTTTGCGAGTGTTTTGCAAGACGAGCAAAACACTCAGCAAACTTTTGTCTCGTAAACCGAGCACTGCCCCGATAAACGAGCACTCAGCAATGGTGGCCCAGGGGTAAGAACTTGCCTGCAGGTGCTGCACAGCAATTCCAAGTGTTGCCTTCCTTCCTCGGGTCCCCATGCGGCTGCCCTCCTGCTTCTGCGATTCCTCTGCCGTCCATCAGCGCTCTCCCGGCTCCCATCTAAACTGGCCATCCTGAATGAGCATGCGCACGACTTCTCTCTCCTCTCCTAAGGCAGCCGCTCCCCCGACAACACGCTCACCACGTACAAGGATGTCCTGCGTGCTTGTACGTGGTGAGCGTGTTGTCGGGGGAGCGGCTGCCTTAGGAGAGGAGAGAGAAGTCGTGCGCATGCTCATTCAGGATGGCCAGTTTAGATGGGAGCCGGGAGAGCGCTGACGGACGGCAGAGGCATCGCAGAAGCAGAAGGGCAGCCACATGGGGACCCCGAGGAAGGAAGGCAACACTTTAGAATCGCTGTGCAGCACCCGCAGGCAAGTTCTCACCCCTGGGCCACCATTGCAAACTTCGGTTGTGGAACGAATCTTCTGAGTTTGCATTAAAGCCTATGGGAAACTTTGCTTTGAAAAACGAGCATTTTGGATTACGAGCATGATCCTGGAACGGATTATGCTCGTAAACCAAGGTACCACTGTAGTTGCATTTTCCTATGTAGGGGCCTTGTGAATATGTTAGCTTTGGGATATACGAGATATAATATAATAGATATTTGTATTATGTTTAGTGACTTACGAGATAGCTGATGGGGAGGGAGGATGAACATTCTTTATATATTGGATCACCATGATAACCCAAATTTCTAACCTTGGTTTATATTCAAGTCAACCTTTTTGCCTCCTTTTTCAGGGAAAAAAGGACACCTCAGTTTATATTTGGATTGGTTTATATTAAAGTATATATGGTAATTGTGTTTTTAGGGAAAATTGAATCATTGGAAGCCATTAATGCTTCCTTAGTTAAAGGGAATATGATACTTGAGAATAGATTAGAGATAATTGAGAGCCAGTTGCAAGCCAATAATCTTTATTTTTTTAAATTTTCTTATAATAATTCAGTTTCCCCTAAAGAGATGTTAAATCAGCATATGTTAGAAATTCTATCTTTGGTCTCTTCATCACTCCCACAGATCTCTAAAGCATATTCTGTAGCTCATGGTAGACCAGTACAGTTCTTTGCGGATGGGTAACAGCTCATGACCAGCAGGTGGAGACAGAGACCAAACTTTGGTATAGTACATAATAGCTGTCCCTCCCTATATTCCTCAGTCTTCTCTCAGTCTCAGCAGGTGTTGGTTGGTAAGCTGTACCCATCTTCCTTTGTTAGGACTGTTGGAATTTGTTTAGGTCTCCTAGTCCCCAGTTTAGTGCTGGACTGAGCTTGGGTGGGCCCTGTTTGGGGGTCCGTCTGACCTCGGGGGTGTCACACCCAGTGGGTTTCAGGCTGGGTCCCTCCCAAGTTTTTTTAGAGGTGCCTCATCTGGCAGCCTGGCCACCGATACTGGTCAGGCCTCCGGCTTAGAGAGCCAGTGGAGTCTGTTCTCACAAGAAAAAAAAAATCCTGAGGTTGTGCTGGTCTAAAGGGTACTTCCCTTTAAATTTAATGTATTTTAATGTAATTTTCTGCTAACCTGCACTTTTATTTTAGCTAGGTCGTGTCTGGAGCAATGAGCACTTTTGCAAGACAAAAAGTGCTCATTGTGATCCAGCCGTGAGGCACTTGCGGCTGGCTTGTTCGAGCAGGGCAGGCCGCTGCAAAGGGCAATCCTCATTGGCATCGGGTGCCAGTGGCCAGGGATCCCCTTCACGAGTACCTTGCGGGCTGGACCCACCACCCAGCGGGAGGTTCCCAAGCCGCCGACAGTCAGGCAGAAAGGATTCCCTAACCGCTGAAGAGGCTGGGGACTCCTTTAACAGCTGATGCCGGCTTCCCTACTTTAGCGGCTGGGGTGCTTTAGGCCTCTAAGCTGCTGCAGAACTATGGAGCTCATTTTTTTGGGTGGTTAAGCACCATTTTCTTGTAGCCTCAGGTGACACATGGGCAGGTTGTTTACTGGGTCCCCTTCTGTGGCAGGGAGTCCCAGAGGACCGCCAGGGGATTTCTCCTCTGTTTTACATTTGTTTTTTTTTTGCTGCGGCCGAGGTCCTGCTTCCACCCTGGGGGGTGTGGGTTTGCCCTCGACATCCTCTGTGGGTCAGCCCCACTCTGTAGCAGTGTGTTTCCCCCTCTACTCCTCTCTCATCCCAGCGCCCTAGGGGTTCTTGGGACGCTGATTTTCTCAGACCTGGACCTTTGGGAGACCCCAGGCTCCTCTAGGGGGAACGGTTTTCCGCTAGCGGCGGTTTTGCTCGTTTGCTGGCATGGATGCATATGGGAGGTGCGTTTTTCAGCAGGATGAGCTCCATGAGCGGATTCTTCTGGTCTCCTTGGGGTTCGAGGCAGCCAAGAAGGAGCTCCTGTGTGCGGTGGACCCCTTGTTACGGGGGATCAATCTAGCTTCCCGCTCTTTTTCATGGGATTCAGGATTTTGTCAGGAGTTTGTGCTGGCGCGGTATCTGGTGCCTGTGGGCCCTTTTAACTCTGCACGCTCTACAGTCCGCAGGTTGCCTATCCCGTAGGGGGATTGGGACAGCGTTCAGGTCATGTGTTGTGGCCGTGATGTTCTCGGCCGTTGCGAAGCGACCTCCTATGCCTGTTGAAGGCGGCTCTGCGTGGAGAGGCCTGGCGGATATGTTGGTGTACCTCCTTTCTAAGGGTTTGATGTCTTTCTGCCTTGGTGGTCAAGGCGGAGATATGTGGCTATCTGGTTGCTCGGGCTTGTTTTTTGGTGAGCTGAGCGGGGTTTTGAACATGGGTCTGATATATGACTGCCATGTCTCTCCTGTTGTGGGCTTCGGCCAAGTCTCTGGCTCTAGGGCTGACTGCGCATCGTACCTTGTGGTTTCGGGCATGATCGGCAGTCGTGTCTTCCCAGGCTAAGCTGACGGCATTCCTCCTTTTGGGGTTTTGTCGTGTTGGGAGAGGATTGAGACTGGTTGGTTCTGACCTTCCCTGTTTTTAAAGTTTGCCT
Organism: Geotrypetes seraphini; assembly: GCF_902459505.1. Classification (NCBI taxonomy): domain Eukaryota; kingdom Metazoa; phylum Chordata; class Amphibia; order Gymnophiona; family Dermophiidae; genus Geotrypetes; species Geotrypetes seraphini. The sequence goes on from NC_047087.1 coordinate 185,225,356, forward strand.
CAGTCTCCACCTGCATTTCATGGTGAGCTATTACCCATCAGTGAACTGTGCCGGTCTGGAGTCTAAAAGAGAGAAAATTAGCAGGTAAGATCCTAATTTCTCCTTTTATTTTCTTTCAACTCAGTCTGGAGATTTTTTTGTATTATGATGATTGTAAAGTTAAAATTGCAATAAAAAAAGGAAATTCACCTGAACTTCCATTTCTGTCCACCCAGACCTTCTTTCTCTATCATATATGTACCAGGTACCAACTGAGTTTGTAAGCAATCTTAATGTAAGATTGTATATCTTGGGCCCAGTATTCAAAGGATTTATTCTCCTAACGTTGAGAGCTATGTTCCCGTATTGACCAATCTCTTTGACTGTTTTCTAGGGCTGAGTGCCTCATTATCCCAGGACAAGCAGGCATGATATTCTCACATGTGGGTGACGTCATCTACGGAGCCCCGATGCGGAAGCATTTTCAAGCAAACTTGATTGAAGATTTAAGTTTGCTCTGCTGCTCCACGCATGCGTGCCTTCCTGCTCCACTAGGGGGTGCATCCCCTCGTGGTCTCCAGTTCAAAATTTTCCGCTGAGCCTAGAAGTCGTGTTTTTTCAGGCTCTGCCCCAACTGCCTTCTAGCACCGCGATTTCTTGTTTTTTCATCGTTTAAGTCGCTGTGCGCAAAAGTTTTACCTTCTTCAACTTGATTCCTGCTTCGTTTGATTGACCCGGAGGCTTCCGGGTCCCCGTGGCCGCGTGGCTACTCGAGCCGCGGCCACTTTCGATTCTATGTCCCGGCCTTTGACCGGCTTTAAAAAGTGCACCCGGTGCGAGCGGCTTCTTTCCATCACAGACCCGCATCGCCGGTGCATCCTCTGCCTGGGGGCCGCTCATCCAACCGACTCCTGCCCCCAGTGCGCTACTTTACAGAACCTGGCCCTCCGTCGAAGGAAAGCCTGCATGGCGGATCTTTTCGCCCCAGACCAACCCTCTACATCGGCCTCGAGGTCGGCCCCGGCCTTGACCTCGGCCCCGAATACCTCGGCATCGCCTCGAGACTCGACTCCGAAGTCCTCGGGACAACAGAAAGCCTCGGCTCCGGGTAAGTTCCCTCTTCAGGTTCTGTACCAGTGAAGAAACCAAACTCGGGGACACCGGCGACGCATGGCGGAAGTCCCATGCTTACAAAGCCCTCCAAGCCTTCGGGCCGTGCCTCCACCACACGGGAATACTCTGATACGAGGTCGCCCCCGGTGGAGTGCACCGAGGCAGGGGACATGCCCTCGATGCTGTCCGTGCCCGTCTTCCAGGACCTACTCCAAGCAATGATCTCGTCGGAGCTGTCCGCTGCAATGGCCCATCTACAACCGGCCTCTGCCTCGACCCCGCATGTGCCAGACCAGCCTGAGCCTCGCGTCGAGCCACCTCGAGGGAAAGTGCGCAAGCTTCGCCGCATCTCATCCTCCTCGGACTCCTCGCCGAGGCAAACCGACAGAAACCTCGAACCACCGTACCTCTAATAAGGCCCGGGGTTCTCCCACTCTACGAGGACGTTCACCTACACCTCGTACGGGACCGCTGAGGGTGGCGGAGTTATCACTCTCCAACCCACGCATCCTCCGAACTCCCCCTCGGACCGGGGCTCCGATCCGAGGTATCGGGCTTTCATCGAGGGAGTCCGGGTCGAGGTCACCGATCCGACATCGATCGGTACCCCGAACCCCGGCATCGTCTCCGAGGGGCTCCTCGAGACGTCGGAGATCCACGACCCCGGAACACTTTCACAGTGCTTCCCCGGCTTCGGAGCTTGGATCGGAACAGGAACCTCGCTACTCGAGGGAAGCCTCCCCTTCCTTCTCCACCTGACGAAGGTCTCGTTCACCGACCCCGCACGGGGCCTCGGGAACATCCCGACCATCCTTCTCGCGCTTTGTCCAGGACATGGGCCACTCTTTGAATTTAGACCTCCAGTCCGACTCCAGATACTCTAAAGAATACCTAGCGGAACTGGATATGCCATCACTGCCCAGAGAGTCCCTTCGCTTGCCGCCTAACCCAATACTCCAACAGGCTCTCTTCAGGAACCTGGAGACCCCATATATGGTCACAGCCGTGCCCTCCAAAATGGAGGCCAAGTACCGCACAGTACCCTTTCCGGGATTTGAACAACCGCAGCTCTCCCACCAGTCGCTGTTAGTAGAATCCTCCCTAAAAAAGGCCCACCCCTCCCGGGTCTCAGCGGCGGTCCCCCCAGGCCGAGAAGGCCGAACCCTGGACAAGTTCGGCAGGAGACTATACCAAAATGCGATGATGGCCTCTAGGGTGCAAAGCTACACTTTCACCTTCACATCCTACCTCAAACACCTCATTGGACTACTGAGAGCCTTTGAGACTGACCTACCGGCCTCCCGCCAAGGAGCGTTTAGCCTGGTCTTGGAATCCCTCTCCAACCTACGCCTCCATCTATTCCACGCGGCCTACGATGGCTTCGAACTCTCCTCCAGAGAAGCAGCCTTTGCTATCGCCATGCGCCGACTAGCTTGGCTACGCCTGGTCGACATGGACCCCAACTTACAGGACCGTTGGCTAACCTCCCCTGCGTGGGAAAAGAACTGTTCGATGACACTATCGAGGCGGCTACAAAACGCCTCTCCGAACATGAACGCTCGTTTGCCTCCCTTGTCCGACAAAAGCCCAAACCGCCCGCGTCCAGGCCATATAGGGCCCCTCCGCGCCGCTACCCACAAAAATCCACCCCTGCCTTCTCGCGGCCCCCACCCAGGCGTCCGCAAGCCCACCACCGGGCCATGTCCAAGTCCCAACCGCCTGCGACTACCAAACCATCCCCGTCCTTTTGACGGGATACGCGGAAGGGGGCGGGCCCCCTCCGCCATAGTCCCAGGCCTCCTTCCCATCGGGGGTCGGCTCAAAGCCTTTTACCCTCGCTGGGAACAAGTCACGTCGGACGCATGGGTCCTTGGCGTGATCTCATCAGGGTACTCTCTCAACTTTCGGGCCATTCCTCAGGACAAATCCCCAAGGAATTGCCCTCCCAACCGGACTCAGCTACCCCTACTCTTCTCCGAAGCTCGAGACCTGCTTCACCTGAGAGCAGTGGAGGAGGTTCCTCCCGACCAACTGGGGAAGGGCTTCTACTCCCGTTACTTCCTGGTACCGAAAAAAACGGGAGATCTACGCCCAATACTAGACTTGAGACGCCCCAACAAATTTCTGGTACGGGAAAAATTTCGGATGCTCTCCCTACCGACAATTTACAGGTTGGGCAGACTGGATGGACCATTCGAGTCTTTATCTGCCGTCATCTACTATGTTACTATGTTTACCCCCTGATCGACGAGGGCGACTGGCTCTGCTCCCTCGATCTCAAGGAGGCGTACACACATGTCCCAGTGCACCCCGCTCACCGCAAGTTCTTGCGTTTTCAGGTAGGGGACTGGCACCTACAATACCGTGTCCTCCCCTTTGGCCTAGCATCGTCACCTCGGGTTTTCACCAAGTGCCTCGTGGTAGTCGCAGCAACCTTACGCTCCCAGGGCCTCCAGGTATTCCCCTACCTGGACGACTGGCTGATCAAAGCCCCGTCCAGGGAAGCGGTTATCTCAGCGACCCAACAGACTATTACCTACCTACAAAGTCTGGGGTTCGAGATAAACTTCCCAAAATCCCAACTACGCACCTCCCAGTCCCTACAGTTTATCGGGGCCACGCTGGACATGGTTCACCTCCGTTCCTTCCTCCCCCCTCCGCGTCTAGAGGCGTTAGTAAGTCTGAGTCAAAGGTTTTCCCTGTTGACCTCAGTATCAGCTCGGCAGATGATGACTCTTCTGGGCCACATGGCCTCCACCGTCCACGTCACACCCTTCGCCCGCCTCCATCTGAGAATTCCTCAATGGACCCTGGCCTCTCAATGGCGTCAAGACCGGGACCCGATCGACCGCCCCGTGACAGTGACGCCTTCTTTGCAACGATCGCTCCGCTGGTGGGCCGACTCTTCAAATCTTTCCAAAGGTTTGCTCTTCCTCACCCCACCCCACAGCAAGATACTCACCACGGACTCGTCGTAGTACGCTTGGGGAGCCCATCTAGATGGCCTACGCACCCAAGGGATGTGGTCAGCAGAAGACCGTCGCTGCCACATCAACGTGCTAGAGCTTCGGGCCATCTATCTCGCAGCTGTAGCTTTTCAACATCTGCTCCACGACCGAGTGGTTCTCATCCGAACCGACAACCAGGTAGCAATGTACTACGTAAACAAACAAGGGGGAACAGGGTCCTGGCCCCTTTGCCGGGAAGCCCTGCGCCTCTGGAAATGGGCAATCTCCAACAACACCTTCTTCGAGCGGTGTACATACAAGGAGAACAGAACTGTCTGGCGGACAGACTCAGCCGCCTCCTCCAGCCACACGAGTGGTCACTACACTCTCAGACCCTACGACAGGTGTTCGAAAAGTGGGGGACGCCTCAAATAGATCTATTCGCATCCCCCCACAACCACAAGCTGCCTCTCTTCTGCTCCCGGATGTACTCCCCGGACCGGCTCGAGGCCGACGCCTTCCTCCTCGACTGGGACGGAAGGTTACTGTACGCGTTCCCGCCGTTTCCTCTGATACTGCGGACGCTTGTCCACCTGAAAACAGTACAAGCCACCCTGATCCTGATTGCCCCTCACTGGCCACGCCAGCCATGGTTCTCCCTTCTACTTCAACTCAGTGTCAGAGATCCTCTGCCTCTGTTTCCCTCTCTACTATCACAGGGTCAGGGTTCGCTGTTACATCCCAATCTTCAATCTCTTCATCTGAATGCTTGGTTTCTCTCCCCCTGACTGCTCTCCCCGTGTCTCAATCAGTCAAGGAGATATTGGAGGCCTCTAGAAAGACCTCGACGAGAACCTGCTATTCCCAAAAATGGACCAGATTCTCAACCTGGTGCTCCTCCCACAGCCAGGACCCGGTGTCGGTCCCCGTCCCTCTGGTCCTGGACTATTTACTTCAATTATCTCATTCCGGCCTAAAGACCAACTCCATTCGAGTACACCTCAGTGCGATTGCGGCCTTTCATCAGCCCCTGGAAGGGAAAGCCCTCTCGCTCCATCCCTTAGTCTCTCGCTTCATGAAGGGTCTTCTGAACGTCCACCCCCCTCTCAAACCTTCCCCGGTGGTTTGGGACCTTAACGTGGTTCTGGCTCAACTAATGAAACCTCCATTTGAGCCCCTAGACAAATGCCATCCAAAATTCCTCACTTGGAAGGTAATTTTCCTACTCGCGCTCACTTCCGCCCGGCGGGTTAGTGAATTACAAGCTCTGGTAGCGGACCCACCCTTCACGGTATTCCATCACGACAAGGTGGTACTCCGCACCCATCCAAAGTTCTTGCCTAAAGTAGTGTCTGATTTCCATCTCAATCAGTCCATTGTCTTGCCTGTGTTTTTTCCCAAGCCCCACTCTCATCCCGGAGAAGTGGCGCTCCACATTCTTGACTGCAAGAGAGCGTTGGCCTTTTACCTCCAACGCACTCAGTCACACCGGAAAGTCCCACAATTGTTTTTGTCCTTCGACCCAAACCGGTTAGGTCACCCAGTTTCCAAACGCACCTTGTCCAACTGGTTGGCTGATTGCATCTCCTTTTGCTACGCTCAGGCTGGTCTCGCGCTGCATGGTCGAGTAACGGGACACAAAAGTCCGAGCGATGGCAGCCTCCGTAGCTTTCCTCAGGTCCACACCTATTGAGGAAATCTGCAAGGCTGCCACGTGGTCTTCGGTTCATACCTTCACCTCCCACTACTGTCTGGACTCACTATCCAGGAGCGATGGCCGGTTCGGCCAATCGGTTTTACGAAATCTATTCGCTTAAATTGCCAACTTCCCTCCATCCCTTTTCAGTTAGCTTGGAGGTCACCCACATGTGAGAATATCATGCCTGCTTGTCCTGGGATAAAGCACAGTTACTTACCGTAACAGGTGTTATCCAGGGACAGCAGGCATATATTCTCACAACCCGCCCACCTCCCCGAGGTTGGCTTCTTTGCTAGTTAAGTGAACTGGAGACCACGAGGGGATGCACCCCCTAGTGGAGCAGGAAGGCACGCATGCGTGGAGCAGCAGAGCAAACTTAAATCTTCAATCAAGTTTGCTTGAAAATGCTTCCGCATCGGGGCTCCGTAGATGACGTCACCCACATGTGAGAATATATGCCTGCTGTCCCTGGATAACACCTGTTACGGTAAGTAACTGTGCTATTTATGCTCAAAATTTCACTGACCTCCTAAATTTAGAAGCATAAAAAGTAGCAACAGGGAAGGTGGGAGAAAAATGTTAGAGGAGTTCTATACTGATTTTCAGCATTAGACTCAGATTAGGTTCTTAAAGTTCGATAAGTGGGTGCGTTCTTTTTAATTCTGCCAATGCCATGCAATGAGTGTCTATTCTATATCAGCATCTGAGTGCCCAAATTCCATCATAGGATACTAGCATAGCCTGGTATTGGCACATCTTACATTTAGGCAATCACAGTTACACCAGCCGTAGACCTGGCATTCCTGAGCATGCCTGAATGTGACAAGGGTACATGTCTCGTCTATGATTCACTCACATCTGCACCCCCTTGAATTTGCATGCTATACCATTTATGCACACTCTTTCAGAAAAGCGCTTAGGACACTTATATAAGTGCTACTTTTTGGCACCCTTGTAGCTTTTACACGTCTAAATTAAGATTAATTTTCAGCTGAAAATTTAGGCTCCTAAATTGGCTGAAATTGGGGCACAGATTTCAGGAGCCTAAATTTAGGAGTTTAGTTAAAAAAAAATCAGGGCCCCTTTTACCAAGAAAAGGCATCAGGTCTTGGGTCAGGTTATAACCACTGGCTTTAAAGATGTAGTAAAGTGAGAGTCAGGAACCAGGCAGGGCATTCCTCCCTCAATTTTCTAGCTATACTCTGTTACATTGGTGCCATCCTTTTCTCCACATAAATTGGCAACTCTCACTCATTGCACTGTTATGACCTACATTATGTTGAATTGCTTTACTTATTTTACTTTAACACTTTTGGAGAGTGAGCTCTTAATTCACAGTTGTTAAAGTTGCCCTTATAGATTTCTAAGCTCAGAAAGTTCCTCTGTTTTCTAAACATCCCAGTGTTAAGCTTTGTTTGTTACGGAGACTGAGAGATTATCTTACAATGGATAATTTTCATACAATGATTACTATGCTTCTGACTCCAGTGTTTGATTATTGCAAATCACTGTACTTTGGTTTAAAATTGCACAAAGTGCTGCCACCTGAATTATTGTACGAACCTCTAAACATGAGCATATAACACCCTTTTTGCTTAGTTTGCACTGGTTACCCATTGCCTTGCATGTTGTGTTCAAGACACTGTGTTTGATTTTCAAAGTATTGAATGATAAGAGTCCAGCTGTTTTGTTGCTATCAGCCACAAAGCTCTAGGTTCTGAAAATCAGATGCAACTTGAAGTTCTGTCATTGCATTTGATGAGAGCATCAAGAATTTGTTAATCTATGGCAGGGGTAGGCAATTCCAGTCCTCAAGAGCCACAGGCAGGTCAGGTTTTCAGGATATCCACATTGAATATGTATAACTCAAATTCTTAAAACCAGCTATTAAATATTTAATACAAATAAGTATTATCTGAATCAATTCAATTTTAATCTTATCTCCCACAGTTCATTTCATTACAGTACTTTTACAACTTACCAATACTTAATTTATTAATAAATATCAGAATAATTTAGTCAGTGAACCTAATCCCCATCACTCTCACTCACTTCCCAACTTTCACACACATACTACAGTCATTGTGATTACTTTTATCCAAAACTGGTTCTTGGTTAGTTCATGAGTTCATTAGTCCATGATCATCTAGTCAGAGAGGCTTCAAACTGAGAGTTGCACAACAGTCTAGCACATGAAAATCACAGTTTCTTAAACACAATCGGCAGGCCTCTCTGTCCTCATGATGGCCCTGTTCTTCAATTCATAAAGCATTCATCTCAACACAAGACGGTGTTTTACCACCTGGCATCTTCAGGAGCTGTGCTTGCAAGGCTCACCAACATCACAACTTCACCTACAATACAATCCATTGTATATGAGATGGATTTGCATGCACTGCCTCCTTGAGATGCAACTCTATCTCATGCATATTTAGTGTGAATATCCTGAAAACCTGACCTGCCTGTAGCTCTCGAGGACCAGAATTGCCTACCCCTGATTTATGGTGTCAGTACAGGGTCCAGTATTATGGAACTTGTTACCTATTGAAATTAAATAGGCCTTTAATATTACAATTTAGGAAAAGTGTAAAACAATGCTGCTTGAGAGAGAATACTGTATTTTTCACTCCATAAGACGGCACTTTTTTCTCCAAAAAAGTGGGTGGAAATAAAGGTGCGTCTTATGGAGTGAATACCACAAAACACCCCCCCCCCCCCCCGGTACCTTTTTGTACTCCCCCCGGTGTTCTCCCTAGCGTCCTTCAGCCGGGCGCTTCGCCTGGCCAATTCAAGCAAGCGCCCGGCTGTGAATTAAAGACAGACAGTCCGGAACGTCACCTGTCAAACGGTAAAACCATAACTACCTCCCAAAATCCAGTCAATGGGACAGCATGGCCACAGTGGCTCTGACCACAGGAGCCCATGAATCCCTCCGCCTCGTTTGAACGGTCCTTCACATGTCCAGCAACACCTCCCCTCCGCCAATCAAATCGGGAAGCACCTGCCAAGCATGCGTGGCGAAAAGAAGTTGGATGCTACAGTACAGGAGTCAAAAGCTCAGAGGAGTTTCTGTTGCTCAGTGCGGGGTGGTCCCATGGCACAAGTGGTCATGTCTCCGCGCCCGGGGAAGCCTCAAAAAGAAGAATGTGAGCAAGTGGGGTGTTGGTTTTCTTTTTTTTGGGGGGGGTTAGACGGCGCACATGAACCCATCTCGTTGGTAACAATAGAGCGGTGCCGATGCCGCTGAAGATTAGGAAGGTGAGTCCTTAGCTGGGGGTTTGGAGGGCTCTTTGGTGGACATTTACTTTTCCTTTCTCCATCTTCCTCCTCCATTGGGATATGCTTGGTGGGATGTTCACTCCAGTGCCCCTACCTGAGCACTGTGCTTTTGATTTACCTTCTTGTCTAGTTTGTCTCTTGACTAGAGAGTAAACTCTTTTGAGCAAGGGCTCTCTTCTATTGTGTGAAAAGGTACGGGGGGGAAGGGGGGCTGCCTGCCTGCCCTATCCCTGCCTGTCTGCTACTAGGCTTAGCTGCCCTGTCCGCTCTGTGCCCTGTCCCGGCCTACCACTAGGCCACCAGAATGGGGACAGGGTGAAGAGCTTGGCAAGGAGTGTGGGGTTGGGTGCAGAGCCTGGCAGAATGTTTCTTTTTCTTGTTTTTCTCCCCTAAATCTAGGGTGCGTCTTATGGTCAGGTGAATCCTATGGAGTGAAAAATATGTTATATGTAAATTTTTTAAATAATATCAAGCAGGTTTCTTTAAATTTATTGTATTTCTGTTAAAAGGGTGTAGCTATTTGTAGCTGAGTGAGAATTTTATAGAAGTTTTTCTTAACGTATGTTCGTTGTGATAACTGTTAAAATTTTATTATGTGTGTTCTTATGTAACCTGCGCAGAATTGTGGGAAGCAGCAGACTATACATTTTTAAATAAATAAAATTATTTTAACGTCCTTTCCAGATTCCATACGTGTGGAGGGGCATAATTAAAAAAAAAGTCTTAAGTCCCCTTTTGGCCTGGGCCCTAAACGCTGAAAGTAGAAGCAGGGAAAATGTCCATTCTCAAAAAAAACCCATCCAAAATGAGGTTATTTGGGTTTTTTTTTTTGAGAATGGCCTTCTCTACACATTCAGCTGTTTAAACGCCAAGACCACCACTACGTTTACACTTACAACATATTACCAACCAAAAAAACAGCCTAAGTCCCAAACGCCCAAAAGCAGACCTTTTAGGCGAAGGAGTGGCCAGTCCTTTGCCTAAAAGCTGGATTCTGTAGCCGGTGTCTAAAGAACACCGGTTACAGAATCCACACACCCCCCCAACAACGATCGCGACAGCTGCGATCAGCTCAGTGGCCCCTTTTTCAGCACTTATACCTGTTTTGACTTGGTCTAAGTCAAAATGTATAAGTGCCGACTAGACAACCTGTTCAAACTTTTGGTTATACCTGCTGTACTACTATGTCTAGGTCGGTCCACCTCCCGCCCTTTCCCCTCCTCTAAAAACACCTCTTTTCGCTTTATGTGTTTAGAGTCAGGGGAAAGGCCTAAGCTGGTTTTAGATATGTCTAAAACCAGCTTTGATTATAGGTACTTGGACAATCTGGTTTTTTGATCGTCCAAGTACCGATTTAGGCCACTTTTTAGACTTTTTTTGTTTTGATTATTTGCCCCTAGGTGTTCAATCTCAACCCGCAATCCAGGAGTTGCAGAAATCCAACACTTTTCTGAGCACATGCTCCATCCCCTTAGCCTGAGAGCTAGTAAACATATCCAGTTACAATTTCTGCAAGCAATCCGTGCAGAAGTCTTTTGCAGTTGCTCTGCATCTTTTCTTGTTTTTTCACTTAAACTTTGCTTTCTCGGTGGCTTCAGTGCTTTGAGACCCCTTCCTGGTGGTCCTCTGTTGGAAGAAAGGATGCAGTCCCACGGTGCTAGACTGCTGCTTCACAGAGAAACTCTGGTGGATCTGAGGAGTAGAGAATGACGCGGGGACAAAATTTGTCCCTGTCCCTGACTCATCCCTACGAGCTCGGTCCCCATCCCCGCAAACCATCTGATCCCATCCGCATAAGCCTCGAATACTTGCGATTTTATACTGAACTTATTTTTTAAAGTATAAAAAGAAACAATATTCTGTACAATTGTCATTTTATAAATCACAAATAATACAGAGCAAGGATCAACGAAACCCATCTCCCCTCTCCTCCTCTTCACAAATATCCCTTCCACTATTGAGAAAACTGAAGTAAAATTACTACAGAATGCTACATAGAAAAATCAAGCTAACTGAATACTTCAGTCACATATGGCAGGAAGAGTGTTAGGGGAGTGCAACTAGGGCAACTACCCCTTGGTCAGAGAGCGCCCTAAGCCAGCTGGAAGCTAAAGAAGCACAACCTGGGCTTTGCAGTCCCCAGTTATGTCTAACACCAACTCTAGCAGGATACATATTTCAAATCTGATATATTTTAATCACAAAATAGAAAATAAAATTATTTTTTCTACCTTTTATTGTCTCATCATTTTATTCTTTAAATCATGTTGGTCTCAGGTGCTAGTCTGTTTTCTTTTCTCTTCTCTTAACTCACTTGCCAGGGTCTCCTGATCATTTGGCATTTCTTCTTTCTCACCTTCCATCTTTTATCTCTATGTATTTATTGTTCCCCATGTTCAGTGTCTCCCTTCTCTGTGTTTCCCTTTACGTCCCTTTCTAGTATTTCCCCTGTGCCCATCTCCCTGCCTTCCCTTTACATCCCTTTCTAGTATTTCCCCTGTGCCCATCTCCCTGCCTTCATCTCTCCATTCTACAGTACACAGTGTACAGTATCACTCTTCTATATCCCCCCTGTCCAGTATCTTCCTTCTGTATTCTTATTCTCCTCCATGTCTAGCAATCTTCTCTGTGTCCATATACCCTCCCGTGGCTAGCATTACCCCTCTGTGTCCAAATACCACCCCCATGCAGCATTTCCCTTTTTGTCCATGTTCCTATACTTCCATCCATGCTCACCATCTCCCCTCTTTTTGTATATCTCCCTGTGTCCAGCTTCTCCCCTCTCTTACTCCCTAACACCAATGTGTCTCTCACACTCTCTCTTTCCTCCCTCCCTCCACTATGTTCAATATTTCACTTACCCTTCCTTCATCCCCTTGTTTCAGCTTTTCTCTTTTCTTTTCCTTCTCTTTCTTCCTCCTTTCAGGTCCTGCACCTCTCTCCCTTCCCTTTAGCCCCCTTTCCATGGATCCAACACCTTTATCCCTCCCTTCAGCGCCCAAGTGGGGGTCTGGCACCTCTCCCTTTCCTTACCTTCAGCTCCACTCTACCCACCACATGGGCCCAACACCTGTTTCCCTTCTTCCCCCAATCCCCAGACCAGATACAGCAGCTGTCTCCCTTCTCTTCAGCTCTAGCTGGTCCAGCAGCCCAAACAAACCTCTCCCTCCCTATCATGGGTCCAACAGCCCTCGCACCCTCCCTCGCTGGCTCCCTGATTGCTGGCGGCAAAAAACAAAACAACAAGCCTGCAGCTCTCCTGGGTCAGCCCCTTTGCGCTTCCCGGGGCAGGCCTACCAGCCAGTTGGAAGCTTTCTGCATGAAGCACTGCTTCAGGAACCTTCTTACGCCAAGTCCCTCCTTCCAATGTAACTTCTGGCAGCAACCAGTCAAATTTTCCTGCGAGTTGCCCATGGCTAGCTATTGGAAACATTCACCATGTCATTTTCTATTGTGGTGCCAGCTTGCTGTGTGCTACCCTTACCATACTCGGGGCCCTTTCCCTTGGGAGTTTGCTTGCCTGGTGACCTTGTCATGGGATTTTAAGCGCAGGCTGAATACATCTGGATTGAAACCCACCTGGGTTTCAAGGCGCAGGCTGCTTTTCTTGCCCCGACCACATGGCAAGGATTCGTGGAGGCAGAAGTTATAGTCTGTGTCCAGCTGAATGTCAGTCCAAAGATCTTCACCTCTGATCATTTGAAGAAATTTCTGAGGCAGAATATCCTTTTCCTTCACTTGGCTTCTTTTAAAACTACTGACAGGCATGGCACTACAGAACTATGAGTAATCCTCCATTATTTCCTACAGGAACTAAGGGGGTGGCTCGCTGAATGTTTAAAAAAACATTTTTCACAGTTTCTGAAAGTAGGGTTCAGGTCCACGACCTCCCGAGACCCCAAAATGCTATATTTTATTTTCGGGTTTGTTTTATTTTTGCTGTTTATGGTGCAAATTCACTGGTGGTGGCAATCTTGGATTTTAATCGATCTTTTTTTCAAAATTTTATTTCTGCCTCAATACCCCTCGATTTGTCTAAAAATTGTTTGGGATGGGCTCCCCAGCTCCTAATGTGCTGGTTGTGTGCATTGATTGCGCTGGATTGACGCCAAATCAGCAACCATGTGCCATAGCATGCAGGGGGAGGGGGCGGGAGCTTCAGAATTCACCTCCTCCACGTACTCTAGAGCTGGGGAGCCGACCTGGGTCTGTGACTTAGGGAAAAAATATAACCGAGCAGTCCTTCTGGAGTCTGGTGTAAAACGCCTGCATTCCGAGTCTGGGGACTCTTTTTTGGTGAGGTGCGCGAGTCTCAACAGACCCCTGCCATGGTTGCAGGTTGTGACTTTTCACTAGAATTTATTCAGTTCTCTGGAAAGTGTTTTCTGCGGACCCCGCTCATTCGACGCAGCCGTCGGGCGTGTTGGGACCTTCTCAGGTGGTGGAGCTTCCTGTTCAGGAACCTTCTCGTCTGCAGCAGTAAACCTCGCACTAGTTGCCATTTGGATATTGTGCCTCTGCTGTCTCCTAGCACTGATTCTATTTTGGATCTGGCTGATACCCTTGCCAGCACTAGTCAGCTCGGCCGCCCTGATAGTCCGGATTTGGGTGATGACCCTTCTGTACGCAGACTTTTTAAGCATGGTTCTGTCCATTTTCTCATTGCTGATGTTCTTTTTTTTTTTTTTTATATCTTTATTCATTTTTAACTCAAATAACAAGTGCACAAAAATGTATCATAAATAATTTCAATATAGCACTGTAATATCTAACACATAAAATCTAAGTGTAAAAATCCCCACCCACCCACCCTTCATCAAATTCTCAACCAGAAAACATTATACTATATTATGCAATATATTATAAACATAGCTTTTTAACTTTCACCCCAAATCCACCCTCCCCCTTGAGTGTGCTAGATAAATCTAAAAAAGAAAAGTAAAAGAAAAGAGTTGATGCCTATTCATCACAATACTTTTCCAATGGCCCCCAAATCTGATGTTCTGAAAGAGCTCAAATTGGATTCTCCACCTTCCACTTCTCAGGCTTTGATCATGCACCACTCTAATGTGCTGTCTTCCTTTTTTCCATCCCATCCAGTTTCTTGGGCTGGTTATGGAACAGTGGGACTCTCCAGAGAGCTCTTTCCAGTCTAAAGCTTTATCCCTTGGCACCTGATTTTCAGCAAATTTTTTGAACAGCCTAAAGTGGATTCCGCCATAACGCAGGTTGTCAGACGCACAGCTATCCCTAGTGACAGGGGAGTGATGCTTAAGGATTCTCAGGTGGACATTCTGTTGAAAAAAAACTTTTTGAAGTGGCGTCTTTGATTATCAAAACGGCGGCAGTTGCTTGCTTCATGGCACGAGCCTGTCATTCCAGATTGTACAGTGCGTCTTCTGTGAATGTCCTCCACTAGTAATGGATGGTGTAGATTATGTAGCGGACAACCTTTATGATCTCATTCGAGTTCTTAGGTCTCTGCTTATGCAGTGTCTGCGCGCCGGACTCTTTGGATCCATCATTGGGCTGGGGACGCTGCCTCGAAGGCTACCTTGAGCAGACTTCCTTTTAAGGGTCAGCTTCTTTTTGGTAAAGGTCTGGATGACCTCATGACCAGTGTTGCTGAGCGTCGCCTTAAGTCTCTCCCTGTGAACAGGTCTCTTCCATCAGTGGGAAGGGATGATAGTAATTTTCATTCCTCCCACAGGTTTCGTCAGGTCTCTGTGGGATCTTCCTCCCAGAGATATTCTCAGGGCTATTGCCCTCATTACAACAGTTCCAATTTTTACAACAGTTCTAATTCCAGGCAGCCAAAGGCCTCCAGTTCCCAAGCAACGGCTGCTCCTAAGAAGCCTCAAAGACGCCAGGAGTCAGACGGAGCTTCCTCATATTGGAGGTTGCCTTTCTCAGTTTGATCAGGAGTGGACTCACGTTTCATCGGATCAGTGGGTACTGGACATCATTCGGGAGAGGCACAAGATAGACTTCTTTTGCCTGCCTCTGGATCTGTTTCTGGACGCTGGCAGGTCAGCCGGAAAAGGAATCCTGAGTCTGCACTACTATACAACAGATATCAGTGCGATAAAACCTGTTCCAGAACACGAATCGGGCTTCAGCAGATACTACTTATAGTTCATTGTGCCAAAGAAAGGTTCGGAAGACTGGAGGCCCATTCTGGATCCAAAGTTGGTTAACCACTTCTTGCGGATTCCTCATTTCTTCATGGAGACAATTCACACAGCAACTGTCTCTCCAGGAGCGTTTCTAGCGTCCTTGGATCTTACAGAGGCTTACCTCCATATTCCAATCTACCTGGAGCATCGCAGGTTTCTGCATTTCCATGTTTACAACAACATTTCCAGTTTGCTGCATTGCCCTTTGGCCTCGCAGTGGCGCCCTGCACTTTCACCAAGGTGATGGTAGTTGTGGTGGCCTTTCTCCGCTGGCAGAGGATCCAAGTCCTTCCTTACTTGGACAATTGGTTGATCTGAGCTCCGTCTCGTCTGGAGTGTGAAAGTGCGGTGGAAACAGTGGTGTCTCTGTTGCAGGCGTTGGGGTAGATTGTCAACTTCAAGAAGAGCAACTTAACGCCTTCCCAGTCCTTAGAGTATTTGGGTCTTCTCTTCAGCACCAGGCAGGGTCATATGTTTCTTCCTGAGGCATGCAGACAGAAACTTCAACGGCAAATCAGAGCTCTTCTGGACTGTCTGGCTTCCACGGCCTGGCTTT
This sequence comes from Geotrypetes seraphini, assembly GCF_902459505.1. Classification (NCBI taxonomy): domain Eukaryota; kingdom Metazoa; phylum Chordata; class Amphibia; order Gymnophiona; family Dermophiidae; genus Geotrypetes; species Geotrypetes seraphini. Next base: position 185,241,106 of record NC_047087.1, read on the forward strand.
ATTTTCAGGTTCTGAGAGGCAGTCCCCTGGGCCCAAGCTCACATGCGCCCGTTACAGTAGTCCCTTCTCTCTCGATGGTCTCCACAGCATCATCCCCTTCAGATGCGGCTCCCCTGGATGGAGCCAGCTTGCAGCAGCTTGAGCTGGTGGCTTCAGGGAGAGGCTTTCCGACAGGGCATGTTTCTTCGGAGTTCAGAATGGATGACTCTTATGACGGATGCCAACTGGCAGGTTGGGGTGCTCACTGCGTGGACCAATACATAAAGAGGCAGTGGACTCCCCATCAGAAACATTGGTCATTCAATCGACTGGAGCTTATGGAAATTCGGCTGGCTTTACTCGCTCTCCAGCCCCTTCTGGAAGAAAAAGTGGTGTGGGTCTTCTCTGACAACGCCACTGCGATGGTGTATGTAAATCATTGAGAGCACAAGAAGTGCCCCCTTGGGCTAGGAGGCTCACAGGCTGTTTCGCTGGGCAGAAGCTCATCTTCTGTCTCTCTGAGCGGCTCATGTGGCCAGTCGACAACGTTCAGGCAGACTTTCTCAGCTAACAGATCATGGACCCGGGAGAATGGTCACTCTAGCACAGGGGTCTCAAAGTCCCTCCTTGAGGGCCGCAATCCAGTCGGGTTTTTAGGATTTCCCCAATGAATATGCATTGAAAGCAGTGCATGCACACAGATCTCATGCATATTCATTGGGGAAATCCTGAAAACCCGACTGGATTGCGGCCCTCAAGGAGGGACTTTGAGATCCCTGCTCTAGCAGAAGGCGTTCCGTCTGATTGTGCAGCACTGGGACCAGCCCCAGATGGACTTGATGGCTTCTGCAGGGAACTTGAAGACCTGACGCTTTTTCAGTCAACGTACGCAGTGCGGAAGCTCAGGGCTGGATGCCTTGGTTCAGCACTAGATGGTGTTTGGCCCTAGATAGTGGTCCTCTCTTCATACTTTTACTACCCGGTTTTACCGAGTAGATGTGGCAGTTCGTTTTAATGCCGCCTTTGGGACCTCGGTGTTGAGGGCAGGCTCTTCTGTCCCTCCCTAGCTGCAGCCATTGCTTTGGTATGTCACCTAGCGTATGGAATCCGGAAGAGACATAATAGAATGGAAGATTAGGTTTATACCTTTGATAATCTTCTTTCTGTTAATCCCTGGAGGATTCCATACAACCTGTCCTCTCTGTATACATTCAGTTGTTTGGAATAGCCTGCTTTTCTGCTTCGGTTATTCTCCTTACAGGCTTGAAGATTTTCCAGCCAGTTGCCAGATCCTGTGGGGAATTTTCTGTGAGTATGTACATTACTGAAAGTTTTTCTTGGGGTGCTCGTTGCACACAGCAGGTTAGTTCTACATTGTTCCTCAATGGTTTTCTGAGTTGCCTTTGTGCCTGTTATTACTTGTTCATGTTGTGCAGAGCAGTTCAAGACTTGTTTGTGCTGTTAGGGGAACTTTCCCCGTGCCCCCTAGTCATGGATTTGTTCAGGTATGTTACTTGGCTTTGGGATTTAACTGGATATGTTTTCTAGCTCTCAGGATAAGGGGATGGAGCATATGCTCAGAAAAGTGTTGGATTTCTGCAGCTCCCGGATTGCGGGTTGGGATTCAACACCTAGCATATTGAATCCTGCAGGGACTAACAGAAAAAGATTATCGACGGTATAAACCTAATCTTCCATATTCTTCTCTTTATTTCTCCTTTTCCAGTTATCTCTGACCCAGAGTGATCTCAGCCATATTGGCTCCATGAAGGTGGAAGGCCTTATCCATCCAACTACTGCTGAAATTGACCTTAAAGAAGACATAGGTAAGACAAAAAGAGATGGAGGATACAAATCTCAATGAACATAGTAACATAGGAAATGATGGCAGAGACCTGAACTGTCCAACCAGCCTGCCCATTAGTTATATCCATTAAAAATGAATGGTTAAATTAACTTGTCTCTTCCTTGATATTTCTGGAAAATAGAAAGTCCACCTTGTATTGTCCTAGGTTCCAAATGCTGAAGTTGCCATCCAAGCTCTGTCCAGCCTATCCAACCATCCTGTTTTCAGGATATCTATCATAAGTCTGGCCAGTAACATCTTCATGTTCCAAGTTAGTGAAGTTCCAATTGATGCCCTCCCCAGCCCATTCTACATCAAATCACCATATATGGGACACAGATTGCGCAAGTCTGTCCAGTATTGGCCTTAGTTCTTTAATTTGCATCCTTTGTTTTCTAATTAGAGATCCTTTATGTTTATCCCACACTTTTTTTTTAATTCCATCGCCGTTTTCCTCTCTACCACTTCCTTCAGGAGGGCATTCTAGGCATCTACCACCCTTTCTGTGAAATACTTTATCAACAAAAGAATAATGCAGAAAACACCCAGTATTGACCTTTTAGGATATGTTAGTGTTTAGTCAAGCTGAGTATTTTTTAGCATGCTCTACAATTTTTCCAAGAATTATAATGAATTAAATAGTTGCATAGCAAAATGTCTGTCACAGAGGCCAAGAGCATGCCAAAGTGGGCATCATAAAGATGAAGGAGAACTTCACAGTCACCAATTTAGACTACTAGCTTGTTGGTGAATGTGACATTCAACTAGCTACAACTGAAAAAGGTGGGAGCTAAATTCAGAATGCTGGAAAATAAATGCTAGGTCTAGCATTTCTCCAGAACACTTTAGACAAGAGGGTTATTCAGTCCTACCAGTAGATGGAGACTAAGAAACACTAGCCTCAGTGTGAACTTATAAGTACATAAGAATAGTCTTATTGGGTCAGACCAGTGGCCCTATAGCCTAGTAGCCTGTCTTCACATAGGGCCAATCCAGGTCACTAGTACCTGGGAAAACGCCAAAAAGTAGCAACATTATCCAAGGACAAGCAGGCAGGTATTCTCACTAGTGGGTGATGTCATCCGACAGAGCCCCGATACGGACATCTTGCAAGCATGTCTTGCTTGAAGAAACTCAGAAGTTTCGAGATGCCCGCACCGCGCATGCGCCAGTGCCTTCCCGCCCGGTGGTCTGGGCGTGTCTCCTCAGTTCTTTTTCTTCCGCGGAACTGAGAAGTCTATCTTCAATTTGCGCCCATTGAATCTCTTTTTTTGCCTTTTATTTTGCCGCGGTTTGAGTTCTTTTGGCTCTCGTGTGCATTTATTTCTTTCTTTGATTTCTTTTTTAAAAAAAAAAAAATATATATTTTTCCTTCCGATACCGGGTCGGCCGCGTGGCTGGGCCCCGCGCCTTCGACCTTGCGGCGGAGCTTTTCCGGCCTATGTCCCGGCCGATTACCGGTTTCAAAAAGTGTAGCAAGTGCCAGCGCGCGATTTCGCTCACGGACCCTCATCGACGCTGCTTACAGTGTCTGGGACCGGATCACTTCCCGAAATCGTGCCGGCCTTGCTCCACTCTGATGGCGAGAGCGTTTAAGCGCCGCTGTCTACTGTGGGAGTACATGTTCAAGATGGAAGCTTCATCGGATCCTGCAGCTTCGACATCGACGGGGGCTTCGACTCCTTCAGCGAAGCCCTCTGCCTCCCCGGCTGCTTCAGGCCTCCTGAAACCGGCATCGTTCACACCGGTTTCGGCCCCGGCTTCGGCGCCGGTGCCTTCCTCCGTCTCCTCGGAGCAGGTATCGACCCCTACAGTTCCACCGGTGGTGCTCAAGGTGCCGAAGACTGGCAAGCAGAAGCACGCAGCACCGAAGGAGCGCGGAGACCGTGCGGAAGGGCCCCCTTTTGGTGCAGATCCCTCCATATCGGCTTCGTTGCGGTCCCTTCTGGAGGCTCAGTTCGTGGAGCTCATGCAGACCATGGGACCTCGACTGATTGCCACCATCCAGGGTGACCTCCCAGCTTCGGCTTCGAGGGGCGGACCGCCCCCTCCTCCTCCTCCTCGCCGCACGACCTCGTTGCTCGGCGAGGAGGAGCGGCGAGCGGTGTCCGGGTCCTCGAGGAGGTCCTCCGTTAGTGCTGTGCCTCCTTCGGAACCGATTCCCTCGAGGAGGGCCTCCCTTAGTGATATGCCTCCCTTGGAGCCCATCCCCTCGAGGAAAGCCTCGTTTAGTGACCTGCCTCCCTTGGAACCGATTACTCCGCCCCATGACTCAGTGTGGCGTCCACCTTCGGGGCCACCCAGTCCTGGGCATAGCAGGAAGCAGGACGAGTTCTTCCGAACCCCCTATCAAGCCTGGGCGGCGTCCAGAGAAGCACCGACTCTTCCACCTTTGCGATCGACGGCATCGAGTCCGATCTGCTCCTTGGAGGCGTCTGACCCAGTTTCTCACAGACGGGCTCGATCCCCTTCCAGGCATCGATCCAGACATTCTTCGAAGCATTCCTCTCGGCACTCGACCGTCTCGCCTCAGAAGAAATTGCCTCGGTTGGGGTATGCTGCTTCGACTGGGTCTCCTCCTCCGGGCCCGGAGTTCGAGGACCCCGAGGTTTTCAACTCATCCTGTTGCTCGCAGGCCTCTCTGGAGCCTGAAGCCTCTTCTTCTTCTAGTCCGTCTCACAGACCGGCGACAGCGGACTAACTGTCCTTTTCATCGTTCCTCAGGCAGATGACATGGACATTACTCTCGATGCTGGGTCTCGATATTCCAAGGAGTACCTCGATACCATGCACTTGCCTCGTCCTCCGGCAGAGTCCTTGTGGCTTCCCCTGCACAAGCTCCTCGTCCAGACCTTCATGCGATACTTCGAGTCTCCTTACTCTATCCCTGCGGTCCCTGGCAAATTGGATGTGCGGTACTGCACGGTGCATCATAAAGGCTTCGAGGGTCCTCAGCTTTCTCACCAGTCCCTCCTGGTCGAATCCTCGCTCAAGCGGTCTCATCCTGGCCAGGTCTATGCTTCAGTGCCTCCGGGCAGCGAGGGCAGAACCATGGATAAGTTTGGTCGACGCATCTATCAGAATTCGATGATGGCGTCTCGAGTCCTGAATTACAATTTCCACTTTGCAGCCTACTTGGAATTTTTTCTACCTGTGCTTCGGAAGTTCACACCATACATCGAGTCCCAGGCTAGGTTTGAATTTGAGGAAGTGGTTGCTTCGCTGTCCCAACTTCGGCTTCAGTTAATGCAATCTGCCTATGATGCGTTCGAGCTCTCAGCCCAAGCGGCGGCCTGCTCGGTGGTGATGCGCCGGTTGGCCTGGTTGCGGACCATTGATATGGACCCGAATCTTCAGGACCGCCTGGCGAACGTCCCGTGTGCTGAGGCGGATCTTTTTGACGAATCCATCGAGACTGTCACGAAGAAATTGTCTGACCACGAAAAGTCCTTCCAATCTATCCTTCGGCCGAAGCCTAAGCCTCAGCAGTCTCGACCTTCTCGTCCGCCGTTGATTTATCAGAGGCGTTATCAGCCGAGGCAAACTCCACCTGCGAGGCAACCGGCGAAGCGTCAGCCTCCCCAGAAGGGTCAGCCTAAGTCTCAGTCGCCTGCTATCCCTAAGACCACTCAGCCTTTTTGACTGTCTCGTCGAGGGCATAACCAACCTCGTTCTGCCTCTCCCTGTTTTTCCCATCGGAGGGCGCCTCCATCATTTTTATCATCGCTGGGAGGCCATAACAACCGACCTCTGGGTCCTTACTATCATCAAGGAAGGATACTCTCTTCATTTCCATCGGGTCCCTCCGGACCACCCTCCAAGAGAGTATCCTTCCAACTTGACTCAGACTGCCCTTCTTCTTCAGGAAGCTCAGGCTTTGCTCCGGCTTCGTGCCGTGGAGCCGGTTCCGACGGACCAACTGAACCAGGGGTTTTACTCCCGGTACTTCCTTGTTCCGAAGAAGACGGGCGACCTGCGACCCATTTTGGACCTCAGGGTCCTCAACAAATTCCTAGTCAAAGAGAGGTTTCGCATGCTGACACTTGCTTCTCTCTACCCCCTCCTCGAGCAGAACGACTGGTTATGCTCTCTGGATCTCAAGGAGGCCTACACTCATATTCCCATTCATCCGGCCTCTCGCAAGTTCCTCAGATTTCGGGTGGGACATCTCCATCTGCAGTATCGAGTGCTTCCATTCGGCCTGTCTTCGTCCCCCAGAGTCTTCACCAAATGTCTGGTGGTGGTGGCTGCGGCCCTCCGGAACCAAGGTCTTCAGGTATTCCCCTACCTCGATGACTGGCTGATCAAGGCTCCCTCGGCCTCGGGGGTCCTCTCAGCGACCCTGTCAACGATTCTGTTCCTGCAGAGTTTGGGATTCGAGATCAACTTTCCAAAGTCTCATCTATAGCCGACCCAGTCTCTTCCCTTCATCGGGGCTGTCCTGGATACCGTACGTCTCAGAGCATTCCTTCCTTCTCAGCGCATGGATGCTCTTCTTCATCTCTGCCAGTCTGTGTCTTCTCGCCAGACCATCTCAGCGAGACACATGATGGTCCTCCTGGGCCACATGGCCTCTACAGTTCATGTGACGCCGTTTGCCAGACTCCACCTCAGAATTCCTCAGTGGACCCTGGCATCTCAGTGGACTCAGATATCGGATCCGTTGACTCGACACATCACAGTCACTCCTGCTCTTCGGCAGTCTGCTCTGGTGGATGACCTCTTCAAATCTATCCAGAGGTTTGCTGTTTCATTCTCCTCCCCACCAGAAGGTTCTCACAACCGATTCCTCGACCTATGCCTGGGGAGCGCATCTGGATGGGCTTCGCACTCAGGGATTCTGGACCTGTGCGGACCGACTCCATCAAATCAATCTTCTGGAGCTCAGAGCCATCTTCAATGCTCTTCAAGCTTTTCAACATCTGCTTCACGACATGGTGGTCCTCATTCGCACCGACAATCAGGTCGCCATGTATTATGTCAACAAGCAAGGGGGCACGGGCTCGGCCTCCCTCTGCCAGGAAGCTCTCAGAGTCTGGGATTGGGCGGTTCACCACAACACCTTCCTCAAAGCTGTCTACATTCAGGGGAGGGACAATGTCTTGGCGGACAAACTGAGTCATCTTCTCCAGCCTCACGAATGGACACTCCACTCCAAGCCCCTTCATCAGATCTTTGCTCAGTGGGGAACGCCTCAGATAGACCTCTTTGCGGCTCCCCACATTTTCAAGCTGCCTCAGTTTTGCTCCAGGATCTACGCTCCTCATCGCCTCGAGGCAGATGCTTTTCTGCTGGATTGGGGGAATCGCTTTCTGTATGCGTTTCCGCCATTCCCTCTCATTCAAAAGACTCTAGTCAAACTGAAGTCCGACCATGCCACCATGATTCTGATAGCTCCTCGGTGGCCCAGGCAACCTTGGTTCTCCCTTCTACTTCAACTCAGCAGCAGGGAACTGTACCTACTTCCAGTGTTTCCTTCACTGCTTACTCAGCATCAGGGGTCTCTGCTTCATCCCAACCTGCAGTCTCTCCACCTGACAGCTAAGTTCCTCTCAACGTAACTCCGCACCAGTTTTCCCAGGCGGTGAGGGATGTCTTGGAGGCTTCCAGGAAACCTGCTACTCGTCAATGCTACTCCCAAAAATGGACTAGATTTTCTTCATGGTGTATTTCCAATTCTAAGGAGCCTCAGCGAGCCTCCCTATCCTCTGTTTTGGACTATCTTTTACATCTGTCTCAGTCTGGTCTCAAGTCGACATCTATACGAGTCCACCTGAGTGCTATTGCGGCTTTCCATCAGCCTCTACAAGGGAAACCTCTCTCTTCTCATCCTGTGGTTTCCAGATTTATGAAAGGACTTTTTCATGTCAATCCTCCTCTCAAACCGCCTCCAGTGGTTTGGGATCTAAATGTTGTCCTTTCTCAGCTTATGAAACCTCCTTTTGAGCCTCTGAGCAAGGCTCCACTCAAGTTTCTCACTTGGAAAGTGGTTTTTCTGGTGGCCCTCACATCTGCTCGCAGGGTCAGTGAGCTTCAGGCCTTGGTGGCGGACCTACCTTTCACAGTATTCCATCATGACAAGGTGGTCCTCCGCACTCACCCGAAATTCCTGCCTAAAGTGGTCTCTGAATTTCACCTCAACCAATCCATTGTGCTTCCAGTGTTCTTTCCAAAGCCTCATTCTCATCCTGGAGAATCAGCTCTTCACACTCTGGACTGTAAACGTGCTTTGGCTTTCTACTTGGATCGCACCAAACCACACAGAACTGCTCCTCAACTTTTCGTCTCCTTTGATCCAAACAAGTTGGGACGACCTGTATCGAAGCGCACCATCTCCAACTGGATGGCGGCTTGTATCTCTTTTTGCTATGCCCAGGCTGGATTACCCCTTCTCTGTAAGGTCACAGCACATAGGGTCAGAGCAATGGCAGCCTCTGTAGCCTTCCTCAGATCGACACCGATTGAGGAGATTTGTAGGGCTGCCACTTGGTCCTCGGTTCATACGTTCACCTCTCATTATTGTCTGGATACTTTCTCCAGACGAGATGGGCAGTTTGGCCAAACTGTGTTACAAAATTTGTTCTCCTAAGTTGCCAACTCTCCCTCCATCCCATTGAGGTTAGCTTGGAGGTCACCCACTAGTGAGAATACCTGCCTGCTTGTCCTGGGATAAAGCAATGTTACTTACCGTAACAGTTGTTATCCAGGGAAAGCAGGCAGCTATTCTCACGTCCCACCCACCTCCCCTGGGTTGGCTTCTCTGCTAGCTACCTGAACTGAGGAGACACGCCCGGACCACCGGGAGAAGAGTGAGGTAGAGATGCATGGGCGCAGAGAGGAGGGGAAGAACATGCTGGGCCAAGGAAGGCTCCTAGACTGGGTTTTGGGTTTGTTTGTTTTTTTAAGTACAGAGGGAGAGGATATTAAAAAAAGTGCCAGATTGGGCATGGGGAGGAGGGCTTATGGGGCCAAAAACAGAAGACAGAGAGAAAGATAGTGGGCAATGGTCTGAAGGGAGAGAAGTTGGACCTGGGGTGGTGTGCAGGAAGAGGGAAAGAGATACTTGTTGGGAAGAGAAAGGGACAGAAGTTGGATCTGGGGATGGAAGGGAGGTAGGGAGAAATTTTAGGCCTGTGGATGGAAGGCAGAGAGATGCAGCATCTCTCTTTTTTCCCCTCCATTTAATTGTTCAACATCAAAGGGGAAGGGAAGAAGAAAATCAGAAAAGAGAGGATGGGCACCAAAGTTTCTCCCCGCCTGAGTGCAGTTTACAAATTCTTGAGCTATTGGGGATTCCCAAGCCCTGCCAACTGAAGACATCTTTCTCCAGTCTGGCAACCCAAAATCTCCAAGCTTTGCAGCCAATTGCAATATCCTCAAGCTGCCACTGCTTTCATGCATGCATGAAAGTCAAGGGGGGAGAGGACAGGGAGAAGGGAAGGCAGCAGCTTTGCAATATTGCTGCCAACTGCAGAACTTGGGAAGTTGGAGGGGGAGTAGGTGGCCATCAGTTGGTGAGGCTTGGGGATCCCTACTAGCTACAGCAGGGGAGATGCTCATTTTGAGGGAGCCTAAGCTCAAAGTGGAAGGCCCAAAAAAGCAGTAATATTTACCCTGACTGAACGATCTTCCATATGCACTGCTGACAGCTGATTCAGCATCCCCGTTGTGATGAGGCTCACCTCTGAAGAGGCTCACCGTAGCTGTAATAGAAGTGAATGAGAAAAACAAGAGTGCGCATCCCTGCTCATCAGAGTGGGGATGCAGAAGCCTGTGGATGCTCCCACTGTCAGTGGTGCACGTGGAGGATCACTCAGTCAGGGTAAGTATTACTGCTTTTTTGGGTTACTCTCCACAGTGTCCCTTTAATGAAGGTTTATTATTAGATACATACATCTTCTATATTAGTGATTGCAAATTTGGGACCTGCTCAGCCTTTTTTTGCTCATGAGCTAGTGTTAGTGTTTGTGCGGCCCCAGAAATTTTTTTTTCATCAAGCCAAAAGGTTGGACACCCCTGGTCTAGAATGTCTCACCTATTGCACTGAAAAAGGAGATCATGTGCTTATCCTGGTAAGCTCTTTTCCAGTAGATAGGTGAGAGATTCTAGACACCCGCCCTGTCCTTGCTGGGCCTGTTTCAGATTCAGATTTCAGTCTCCTGCTGCTTATCCAATCTGTTTCTTGGAGACCGGTTAACCCTTTGGGGTTAACAAGAGTTTGTACAAATGTATAATCTGTTGTGGGAGTAGTTCTAAACTCCTTTGATGCCTCTGTTGGAGGTTAATGGTACTATTTACCGTATTTTTTGCTCCATAAGACACATTGTTTCCATCCGAAAAAGTGGGTAGAAAAAAGGGTACGTCTTATGGAGTGAATACCCCAATCCCCCTCTTTACCTTATTTAGGCCACCGTCACTGTTCGCCCCTCAGCTGCCGCCGCTGCTGCTGGTTTCTCACTGCAGCCGAAAGTAGAAAAAGGAAAGGCCAGGCGGGTGCAGCGATTGCACGCCGCTGGCCCAGAAGCCTTACTCCCGAAGACCTTCTTGCCGACATCAGAATTGATGTCGGGAGTAAGGCTTCTGGGCTGGTGGCGTGCAATTGCTGCACCCGCCTGGCCCTTCCTAGCAACTCCTTCCGCGCTGAGCCAGGAGTCCTACCCCACCCACTGCTGCTTCATTGACGTCAGGGGTAAGGCTTCTGGGCCGGTGGCATACAATCGCTGCACCTGCTGGCCCTTCCCAGCAATTTTTCTTTGTAGGGGGTGAAAAGCTGCTGTAAGGAATGAAACACCGCTGGGTCCATACTCATCGCTCACGCTCGGGCTGCTCTCGGTGCTTTAGAAGGAGTCCCTCCCTCCCCGCTGCTGCTGCTTCATGGACGTGTTCTCACAGCGGCAGCAACGGGAGGCAATTAAAACCAGTACACGGGCGGGCAGGCTTGGGGGGAGTGGAAGAGGACAGGCTGGAAGGCAGCGAGGGGAACTTAGGAGGGAGGGAGGAAGGGACAATTGGGCCTGAGTTGGAGGGGGGAAGATGACAAAGACAGTGAGGGGAACATAGGAGGGACAATTGTTGGGCTTGAGTTAGTGGGGGGGGCGATGACCAAGGCAGTGAGGGGAATATTGGAGGGGGGGAAGAAGGGACAATTGTTGGGCCTGAGAAAAGAAAGAAATCACCAGACAACAAAGGTAGGAAAAATGATTTTATTTTCAATTTAGTGATCAAAGTGTGTCAGTTTGGAGAATTTATGTCTGCTGTCTATATTTTGCCCTATATTTGTCTATTTTTCTATAGCTGTTACTGTGGTGACATTGCATATTTTAAAAAGTCATCTGCCTTGACATCTGTGCCCTGTCCCTGCCTGCCCTCTCCCAGCCTACCACTAGACCACCAGAGGGGAGACAGGGTGCAGAGCCTGGCAATGAGTGTGGGGTTGGGTGCAGAACCTGGCAGGGAGAATTTGGTTCAGAATGTTTTTTTTCTTGTTTTCCTCCTCTAAATTTAGGGTTTGTCTTATAGTCAGCTGTTTCTTATGGAGCAAAAAATACGGTAGTTGTTTGAGCAGAACAATAGTTTAGCCTGTTGTTACAGGTACCTCTACTTCACAGATGAGTGTGTCTCTCTATGCTTGGGTACTGACTGCTAGAAGGCACTAAACTAGCCTGTGAAGTACACTAGAGCAGTGTTCTTCAACCTTTTTACACTTATGGACCGGCAGAAATAAAAGAATTATTTTGTGGACTGGCATCGGTCTGCAGACCGGCGGTTGAAGAACAATGGGCTAAGTCGTGAGCCAGACCCCCACCCTTCTCTACCCAATCTCCGCCCCCATAATAGTACTAATTTTAACACTATTTTTTCCATTCATTTTTCATAGATACTAACAATATAATCTTTTTTTTTTTTAATAATTCTTTATTCATTTTCAAATTTTACATGAAGTGTACAAAATATTGAATTACAACTAATGAATACACAATATCACTTTTATATCTATTACATAATATTCTAAACATATTTTTATCCCCTCTCCCTCCCCCTACCCTTCAAGTACTTTCCAATCACCCCATACATATTGTATATCATATTATAACATGTTGTGTAAAAATTATTTTCACTACCCCCCCTCCATGTGTGTCACAAAGAAGATATTGAAAAGAAGAAGAGAAATCCTACTATTCATTCACTACAATATTTTGTCAATGGCCCCCATATTTTTATAAATTTGGGATATATCCCTCTTTGTATTGCTATTGCTCTTTCCATTTTGAATATATGACAAATTGTATTCCACCAAAATGTATAATTAAGGTTACTATGATTCTTCCAGTTATTAGTTATATGCTGAATGGCAACCCCTGTCATGACTAGTAAAAGCTTATTATTTTCTGGTGAAATTTGACCTTTTTTCTCATCATCATTCCAAATAACACTGTATCATATGATATTGCTACATGATTTTCCATCAATTTATTAATTTGTGGCCAAATTGCATTCCAAAAACTTTTAATGTAGGGACAATGATACAGTAAATGATCCAACGTCCCAGGTTCCAGATTACAGTGCCAGCATTTATTGGACTTAGAACTATCTAATTTTTGCAAACATGTAGGGGTCCAAAAAGCTCTATGTAATAAAAAGAACCAAGTTTGTCTCATAGATGCTGACACTGTACATCTCATTCTCCAAGACCAAATTAGTGGCCATTGAGATGCAGTAATTTGATGCTTAATCTCAATGCTCCAAATGTCTCTTAGACCATTTTTTGGTTTTTTATTCAAATATCCAGATATTAATTTATACCACAATGCGGCTTGATGCCCTAGGAAGTCTGCTTGAAAACATAAGAACTCTAAACTATATTGATTATTCAATGTTTTCCATTCAGGGAACCCAACCTGAATGGCCTGCTTCAATTGCAACCATTTAAAACTTTGTGTTTTACTAAGACCAAATCTATGTTGCAATTGTGAAAATTCCAGCAGTTTACCTTATGAAATAACATCATTTAGAGATCGAATGCCTGCAATAATCCAGTTCTTCCAAAGGATTTGAGCTCCGCCAATTTTGATCTTGGAGTTTATCCATAGAGACTGGTTAGTTGACTTGTTTATTGGGATAGGTGTTAATTTACTAATAAACCTCAACGTTTTCCAAGTATCCATTAATATCTTATTTTCTCTGTATCTTCTAGGCATGTTAATACTAGGAAGATGAACTAAATTTAGGGGAAACATAAGGCGCCATTCCAAATACAACCAATCTGGTGCATTATCTATAAGTTATGGGAGGATCCAATACATACCCTGACGTAGAATATAGGCTTGATGGTACCTATAAAAATTTGGAAAATTTACCCCTCCCTCATTAATTGATTTTTGCAAAGTTACTAAAGCTATTCTAGGTATTTTACCAAGCCAAAGAAATTTCATTAAAATACTATTAAGCTTTTTATAAAAGGACCCCTGAAAATAAATAGGTATCATACTCATTTGGTAACAAACTACAGGCAACATCATCATTTTAATAGTTTGAACTCTCCCCCACCAAGAAATATGTAAAGGGTTCCATTGCTCACACAACTCCGTAACTTTTTTTAATACAAATTTTTCATTCTCTTTTACAGTATCTTCAATTGTATTTTTAACTTGAATGCCAAGATATTTAAATCCTTCTTCCTTCCATATGAATGGAAAATCTTCAAATAGTCCTTTTACACAATGAACATTTAAAGGTATAATTTCCGACTTACTCCAGTTAATTTTATAACCTGAAAATTTACCAAACATATCAATTAATTCTAATAGACATGATAAGGTAGACTGTGGATTTCTCAAATAAAGTAAAATATCATCCGCATATGCCGAAACTTTATATTCCATATCAGAGTATGGAATATCCTGTATCCCCCCTGCTTGCTGTATTGCTAATAATAAGGGTTCTAATACAACATCAAATAACAAAGGAGATAAAGGACAACCTTGTCTAACTCCCCTTTGCAATTTAAAACCTTTAGATATCATATTATTAATACTTAATCTTGCAATCGGGAAGCTATACATTGTTTTTACCATTTGTATAAATCCAGAACCTATACCAAACCATTCTAAAGCTTGATACATAAAATTCCATTCTACTCTATCAAACGCTTTTTCTGCATCCATTGAAACTATAAAAGCCGTTTCATCCATTTTTTTTGATAAATTTAACATATGAAACAATAATCTAGAGTTATTAGAGGAGTGCCTTTTAGCAATAAAACCAGTCTGATGCGTGTCTATAATATGTGGGAGAGCTTTGGCTAATCTCAAAGCCAATATTTTCGCCAAAAGTTTGTTATCAACATTTATTAAAGATATAGGCCTGTAGTTCGAAACCAAAGTAGGATCTTTATTTGGCTTAGGCAAAACTATTACTACTGATTCAGCCATAGTACCTTTAATATTACCTTTTATAAGTTGTGTTTGATATAAATTTAGTAAAAATGGGGAAAGGACATTTTGAAATGTTTTATAAAATTCTACTGTATAACCATCACCACCTGGAGCGGATCCAACTCTAAGAGATCTCAATGCTGTTTCTAATTCTTTTAATGATATAGGTTCATCTAAACTCCGTTTTATATGATTAGGAACCTTAGGTCCATTAATTAAATCAAAAAAATTTTTACCATCTTTTTGCCTCTCCAAATAAGGCTCGGAAGAATACAGGTCCTTATAAAATTTTAGAAATTGTTTTAAAATTATATCTGTTTGATTTGTTATTATACCATTATCATCTTTTATCCCATTAATATTAGTTTTTCTTTTTTTTGCTTTAAGATAATTCGCTAATAATCTTCCCGCCTTATTAGAATTTCCATAATACATTGTTTGCTTGGAAAACAAATCTCTTCTTATCATTTTTGAAGTTAATTCATTATATTTACCTTTTGCTTTCAAAAGAGCTTGCAAAACCTCATGTTCCCATTTACTTACCAATTTAGTTTCTAATATTTTAATTTCTTTTTCTAACTCTATATACTGCATTTTAATCTGTTTCCTAACAAAAGCTGAATATGATATAATATTACCTCTCATAGTTGCTTTAAATGCATCCCATACATTTTCAATAGATGTATCCTCCACTAAATTCATTTGAAAGAAATCATTAATTTGTGTTTTAAAATTTTCCAAAAATTTGTCATCCACCAGCAATGCATTATCAAATCTCCAAAGAGGTCTTCTATTCTCTAATTGATCTAATTGTAATTCTATCCATACTCCCGCATGATCCGAAATAATAATAGGATCTATGGAAGCTTTAATCACTTGTTGCACCTTATGTGATGAAATAAAAATATAATCTATTCTTGAAAATGATTTATGAACCTGTGAACAAAATGAAAATTCCTGATCATTAAAATGAAGAATACGCCATATATCCTTGAAATCACATGATTGAGCCAAATTATCTAAACCTAAAGATTTTATGCTTTTACCTGGTTTTTTATCCAATAATGGATCCATTACAGCATTAAAATCTCCAGCCACCACTAAATTAGAAGCAGCCAGTGGTAACAACATACTCTGCAACTTTTTTAAAAATTCTGATTGATTCGAATTAGGGGCATATATATTAAACAACGTCAGGGTATTATTTCCCATACTTATATCAATATGTATCCATCTTCCATGTGGATCTGAATTTACTACCTTAAAATTGGCCATACATTTTTTATTTATAAGAACTGCTACCCCTGCTTTTTTACCTGCTGCTGGAGCAAAAAAACATTCCTTCACCCACCCACCCTTTAGTTTCTGTGATTCCTTTATATTCAGATGAGTCTCCTGCAAACAATAAACATCCGCGTTTTGCTTTTTTAAAAATGCTAATATCTTTTTTCTTTTGATTACATGATTCAGGCTATTGACATTAATAGAAAATATCTTAAAAGACATTATATATTTTAAACTTCTCATCATAATCTTCTTCCTTCCTTCCTTCATATTTAAGATCTAAAAATTTTTTCTCAATGACACACATTTTTACCCCTGAAGTATCCAACCCCTTATTGATCTTTTCCTTAATCATTCTAGTAATACCTTTAAAACCCATCTTTTTCCCACCCTTCCCCCCCCAATATAATGACTGCTTAAGGACACACATTGGAACAGCAACCCCAACATCCCCCTCTCCCCCAGGCAACCAATATTAATTAATATCCCCTTTTATCATTTCTTAAGATAAACTCATTAATCTTCCACAGTGTATCTTAGTATATCTCTCTTCTAAACATAAAATCTGTTTGTTTGTTTTTTACCATTTTAAAATAATTATATTCTCTATCGGTTATTTAACCTTTGATAACTTTAACCATATTTAATTCCTAACATTCCACTAATGTATCTTTATCTACTCACCAATCTTTAAATTATATTTCCCCAATATTTTAGTTTATACCACAAAATTCTATCATAAACATATATTTAATAAAGTAGTGTTATTTTTCCTATATCTCATACACTCTAATCCAGCAACCTTTATCATCCTTCTAAAAACAAATATCCATATCTTCATATACTTCTTTAAAAGTTGATTACAATTTTATAATTTTTATCATCTATTTATATATCAACATTTTTTTTTTTTTCCATTCTGAAAAATGAAATTTTTAATTTTATAATTATTAATTTTTTTTTATATACATTTTCCTCTTTTCCAATTAAAATCCAATCCTTTTGAAACTATAATATTACAAAATCAAACTTTACAATTAATCTTTTAGTCATCTCCTTCAATTATCAATAATTTCATATTATGTATCTTTCTTGTATATTTTTCATTTTTATTTCCTTTCTTTTACTTACATCTAAATGTCATAGATCATTTTTGTCTATGATTAGTCCATTCTACATTCTTCTTTTTGTTATCCTTTCATTCATTACTTTTCGTTTGTTAATTTATTAAATTAACTGATCTTTCATATTGTTTTCTTATCTATATCCTTCTTCCCTTTAGTCTCTTGACTGTCATTTGTCATTTTATTTAATATCCTTTTTTTTATCCATTCTGCTTTCTTCTTTTACCCATTTGTATTATTATCTGGTCCATTCTTCTCTTTTCTCCTTTTGTTAATTATTCAAGTTCTTTATTTCTTTCTGATCACTCTTTACTCCAGCCATCCAACCTTTACTCGTCTAAAGTTTAGTCTCGTGAGTTTCCAGTCCATCTTTCTTGTCTATTACTTCTTTATATTTTTTTATTGTATTTTTCCTTTGTTCATTTTATTTCCTGTTCTTTATTTCATATTCTTCTTTCTTCAGTACTCCAAAGTCTCATAGTTTTACATTAAATATTTTGCACAATATCCATCAAAACCAGACTTGATATTTTCTGTTCATTTCAACATCCATTATGTTAAAATGACATAGGTTCTGATTTTGAAAGAAAAAGGTCTTTAGCTTTTCCGGATCTTCAAAATACAAAGATTTATCCCCAGAAGATACCCTCATTTTTGCTGGGTAATACAATCCATATTTATATCCTTTTTCCTTTAATTGAGGTCTCAAGTCAAGGAATTTCTTCCTTTTGTTTGCTGTGTTTTTAGCAAAATCAGGCAAAAACCATATTTTGGATCCTTTATAATTTAAATTTTTATCTTTCTTGGCAGCATTTAAAATTTCTATTGCTTGCTGGTATCTTAACATTTTAAATATTAATGGTCTTGGTCTGCCTTGATTTTCCATATTTTTTAATGGGATCCTGTGCGCCCTTTCTATTTCCAAAGGCTGTTTAAAATCCAATTGCAGTATTTTAGGAATTAGATTTTTTAAAAACTGTATGGCATTTTTCCCTTCCAAATTTTCCTGCATTCCAAAAAGTTTTATATTCTTTCTTCTTCCTCGGTTTTCATAATCTTCCAGCTGATTTTTCAATTGAATCAGTTCCAAACTGTCATTTTTACATCTGTTTCCTTCACATTCTAAAACCTCCATTTTAGCTTCTAAGTCAGTTGTTCTTTTATTATTTATTTCCATTTGTCTGTGGATAATTAGTATTTCTTCCTTCATTTCAGCCATATTACTCACAGTCTCTTTAAGCATTTGTTTAATTTGTCTCAGTTCCTCCATAACTTCGGCTTTGCTCAGCACATCCGACTCTTCAGCAGGAAGCGGAACCTTACTCGGGGTAATTTGATCCTGCTTCTGCCTTTTCGCCGACCCACCAGTTTCATTTTTGTTTTGTCGGGTGCTTGCCATGCTCCCGCTCTTCTTTTCGCTGTTTTACACCGAAATCGGCTTAAAGGGGAAATCTTTTTTTTGCCGACCGTTGCCAGGTTGAGAGGAGCGCCGCGATCACACGTCCATTTTTTGTGCACGCTAAGCCACGCCCCTATAACAATATAATCTTATTGACAACATATAATGGTTAACCACAAAATTAAACTACACAAAGCACACTGACAGCAGATGTAAATTCTCAAAATTGACATAATTCAATCACTAATTTCAAAAATAAAATTATTCTCCTCTACTTTTGTTGTCTCCCTCCATGCTATGCCTTACCTTCTGGTCATTTTATGCCGCCCCTGGCGTTATCTTCAGGCACTATCTAAAATCCTATCTATGTGATGCGTGAGGTCCGCCACCTTTGCATCAGGCAGGCTTATATGTATATATGAGAGGTGTTTGGGATTTAAAATTGACATTATTTAGCTCAAATCAATAGTAACACAGATCAACAATTTTAATTAAGGTCAGATTAAAAAAATATATAGGAACTTGCAATCTCTGTGTCTCATTAAGGTGGTATGGTTAATATTTCTATACTGTCAATACTACCTATTTACTGTAGCCTACCCCTTGTTTGGTGAATGAACTTGAACTTTATTAGTTGCTGTCAGACTAGTCTGATTTAAAACAGAATTTCACTGTAGCAGCATTTCTCACCTCTGCCCAGAAAGAGATTGTCGTCCCCCCTCTTTCCTGGCAAGGCATTCCTCTCCATGGTTCATCTTTCCAGCCCCTCTGCAGGGCTGGAAGTCACCAGTTGTTTCTCACAGTTTCATTCTCCATCTCCTCAACATTCTTGAATTCCTTTTTCCACTCCTCTCCTCAATGTCCAGGAAATCAGTTGTTATATTGGATTTGTCTCCATAGCCACTAGTGGTAAGTCCTACCATTGGCTGTTGACAGGCTAACATGGAAGTAATGGAGCTTGGCAGTTCATGATTGGTCCAGCGTGATGAGGATTAAGTCATGGGAATTGGTCCCATGATGCAAAGGCTAGGTCAGCTTAAGCATACACAACCTATTCTCTGATAGGTTCATTAAAGGGGAGTCTCAGCAGACCTGCCCTCTGACCACCTTCATGGGTGTGCAGAATTGTCCCAGATCATCATGATCTAAATACCCTTCCTCCATGGTTTTTCTGTCCCATGATCTCATCTAGAATAAACAATCCAGCTCCATGTTGCAATGTTGTTGATGGGTTTTTTTCAGTATACCAGCTTGGATCAATAATGCTGACAGCTTAATTCTCTTTAAAAAATACAGTTCAGGCCTGGTCTGAACAGCTATGTTTCAAAGCCCAAGTTTAATCTAACTTGCCTATAGACAATTATGTCAAGACTAACCTTAACATCCACACCCACCAAATGCATTGCCAATAATGCCTGAAGATGATGCTCCACCCAGTGGAAGAGCATGCGGGCTTCCAGTTATAGAGAAGCACTCTAGGTGTCTCCTTGGTGATCGACATATGCCACCACTGTAGCCATTGTCAGAAAAGACTGACCACTTGACCTTCGAAAGTCTGCCGCAGTTATAGCAGAGCCAACCGAATGACTAACAGTTCTAGCCTGTTGATTTTCCACTACCTCTGAGAAGGGTGTCCAACGCCCCTGAATTGGATGACAGTTGCAATGAGCTCCCCAGCCCAGGAGACTGGAATCTGTCATTATGATCACCCAAGAAGCAATCCACAGAGACATGCCCTGAGAGAGGGACTAAGGATGGAGCCACCAAGCCATGCTGGCTTGAGTCTCAGCGTCCAAAGCAGACATATCTGTAACGTGTCCTCCCAGGAAGACCAGTGTGACAGTAACGCGTTCTGGAGAGGATGAATGTGGGCTTTTGCCCAAGGCACCACATCTGTTGTGGCCGCCATGGACCCCAGGACTTGAAGAAAGTTCTACGTCAATGGAGCTGACTTGTATAAGAGACAAGAAATCTGAGAGCATAGCTTCTGTCTGCTTGTCGCTGGAAGATAGATTTGCCCAGCAGCCCTGTCAAACAAGACTCCCAGGTACTCCAGGGATTAAGTTGACAACAAATTGCTCTTTTGGTAATTTACAATCCATCCCAGGTCCTCCAGGACTTGGATCACCTGATCTACTGTGTGCCAACCCTCAGACAACAAGGAGGTTCTGATCAGCCAGTTGTCCAGGTAGGGATGCACCTGCAGTTCCATCTTGCGCAGGTTAGCTGCTACCACAACCATCACCTTGGTGAAGGTTTAAGGAGCCATTGTTGGACCAAAGAGTAGTGCTGAAAACTGATAATGATTTTCCAGAACATGAAATCTGAGAAACTGTCTTTGGTCTGGGAAAATAGGAATATGCAAGTAGATCTATGTCAGATCTAGAGAGGCTAGGAACTCTCCTGAGATCACTGCTGCTATGACAGATTAAACTATCTCCATGCAAAAGTGTGGAACTCTGAGTGCTGCGTTACATGAGTAAGGTCCAGACTGGGTCTTCAATCGTTGGAGTCTTTCTTTGGCATGATAAAGTATATGGATATCTGCCAGAGCCAGAACCCGAGTCTTGGATCTTGACTCTCCTGGCTGCTTTTTGTGGGGCTACCGCCAGTCCCTACGCTCCCTGGCCATTTGGGTCTCCCATTCCCTGGAACTTCACCGGTCAACAGACCTGAGCCCCACCTGGGTTCCAGGCTCTACCAGGTCCTTCTTCCAGGCCCATGCTCAGGCGTCTTTTCCTGGATGCACACACTGAGGACTGTCCCAGTCCCTCAGTCATCTTTTCCCAGACACACGCCTTCCAGTCACTCGGGCGCCTTTTCTTGGACGCATGCACTAAGGACCTCTCTTAGTTCCTCAGTCGTCTTTTCCCAGACGCATGTCCTGAGGACTCTTTCCAGCCAGTCTCTCTCTCTCTCCGAGGGCTCTCTCTGAGGGCTTCCTGTTCTTCAGCCATTCTCCATGAGACTCTCCTGTCACTCACTCCCCTGGTCTTTCCTGGACCACCACCAGGCCCTCTGCCAATCGTCAGCACTGGGGTACCCTCCTGGTCACCCCAAGGTTTACTGGGCAGGCCGGTCTAGCAGGCTTACGGGGGATTAGGTCAGAGACCAGCATTCCTCCCATCGATGGTCGCCTGGCTCCTGAAGGAGCTTCTTCTTTTTCCAGCTCTCTGTCTGGGAACTGGCCTTTTCAGCACCACAGCTTACTCAGGGGGCATGGACTGCTCTCAGCAGCCTTTTCAGGATGTTATGCCAATTAGCTCCTGCCTACTGCTCAGGCTCTCTGCACTGGCAGTGACAGGTACTCCACCTTGTCACAAGAACACCAAGGGAACATGTAGAAACCCTTAAAAATGCAATTTTCAAACTTCCCCTGATTCCTCTTACAGGCTGTAACAGCCTTTACTTATTTTGACCTGTACTGGCAATGTGCTACAGCCTGCCTCAGCTCTGTACAGTAGCTGGAATGAGAAGAAGTCACTGCCTTATGCCATTTCCACTTCTTCAATGCTTATCTTCGGGCTGCCAGCCAGACACGGCTTATGACAGTATCTCCACTCCCATGGACTGATGGATGTGCTACAGAAAGTGGGAGAGGCGTAAAAATGCAACCGGCATCCTGCGAGACACTGCTGAGCCTCCTAAGGGTGCCTTACAGCCTGCGCTCAAACCCCTGCTAAGCAGTAGGTGCAGGGGGAATGGGGATGGCCCCGAGCTCTAAAAATTTATGTGCAGGCTGGCTAACAGGTACCACCAGGGATCAGCCTGTCAGTTAGTACTAAAACTGGAAAGCGAGCACTTGAATACCGAAAATAATTGAATAAAATAAATAAAGGGGAGAGCAGAACAGAAACACTCCTTCCAGCTCATGTGCAGGAGGGAAAAACTGCAGGTGGCAGTAGAGCTCCCAGCGGATCATAGAAAAAATCCAGAGTGGATTCCTTCTGCCTATGGCTCGCAGCCATGGGGAGATAACCCGCTTGTCCAGAATGACACACTTCTTCTCATGGTTGTATGTTCTTTTGCAGTTGTTAATAAAGATAATTTACAAAAAAAAAAAAAAAAAAAGGAATGACACACTTATTGTATTGGAATATACAGTTACACCTGTAGAGCCCTACCAAAGCATATGGTTTTGGGTAGAGCAAAGAAGACATCAGTTACTTAGTCAATATTGTTCTCTCCACCCCTAAAGTAAAGCAATGCTTAGGACACACGAATAACCTCAGCATAATTGCACTCAAGCAAAGAAGTAGCACAATGTGCTGAAAACCAGGGGAACTGTTATTCCCACTGCATACTCTTGTGATTCTAGACAAATCACTTAACCCTCCATGGTTCCAGGTAGAGCCATGAGCTGCTGCAAAATGTTGTGCAGCCATTTTATAAAGGTGCTGCAAGGGAAAGGAGCAAGGGTGCTGTTTTTTTGCCCCCATCAAAGCCACTGGACAACCAGGGATGCTGGTAGGGAAGACCAGGCCTTTCTGAACAGTAAGAGGGCCCTGTGGGGAGGGGGTGGGAGGGATTTTACCACTGGCTGAGGGAGGGAGGAAAAGAGGGACCATGATCAGGGGAGGTTGAAAGGGGGATCAGGGGCTTGGAAGGGTGGGGGGGCGGCATCTTGGGGAGGGGGGAAAAGGGAAAGGAAGGAATAAAAGGATGGATTTTGCTGGGAGAGGGGGAGGGTAAGAGGGGCTGTGATCGGGGATGGGTGTGAAGGGATTAGGGCTCTAAGGGACTTTTTTTTGGTTTAAAAATGCGGGTGCTGGCTCAATATTCAGTGCCGTTACCCATATAGAAAGTTGCCTAATTTAGGACAGCTTTTGAGCTGTCCTGAAGTAAACAACTTACCTGTGTAGGTGCCAGTGCTGAATATTGCTAACACCCACATAACTTGGGGCTCCTCCCCAGCACTGCCCTTGACCTGTCCACTTTTTAGTTGGACGGTCTGATATTCAGCGGCAAATTCTGGCTAAGTGCTGCTGAATATCCCCTCTTAGGCATCCAGAAATGATTTAAGCAGGCAGGAGAGCTTCCTGCCCACTTAAATTGCTCTGAATATTGGCCCTACTATTTTTACTTATAATATTATATTAAGATTAGGGTTTTTTTTAATATAATGTTAATATCCTTGTATCTGCTTATTGGGTGTGTTTTTATTTTGCTACCTTGTACTCTTTCCTTTTGATAGGTTGTAATCAACCTTGAACTCGTTAAGAGCCATGCAGAATGGAAAGCTCAGATTAAATTAAATTAAGTTCTAATCCATGTTCTTGCAGGCAACGCTTTGGAGAAAGCTGGAGGAAAAGAGTTCCTGGAGGCAGTTAAGGAGCTCCGCAAATCCCATGGGCCCTTGGAAGTTGCTGGAGGTAAGGACCATTTTAATTTTTCTGATAGAGCTAAGGTTTTTTAATGCAGTGCCTTAGCTTCTCATTCAAAAAATATATTCTACAGCAGTGGCATTCAAAAAATATAATGCTACAACGGTGGCATATGTCGATCACCAGGGAGACACCTAGAGTTCTTTTCATTCAAAAATATATATACTGTATTTGCCGGCGTATAGGATGCAGAGGGAGGAGCCTAAGCTCCTGATTGGCTCAGATGCCTAAGGCCTTTTTATCGGAAGCAGAGGGGAGGGGATGTTTGGGGGGCACCTGGTCCAGGAGTGGTCCTTCGATGGTAAGGGGGTGTCTCTATGGCAAGAGGAGATGTGCAATCCTGCCTTTTTCGCTGGCATGGGGGAGGGGGTAGTTCATGGTGCTGGTCCGTTGTGGAGGGGGGGGTGCTTTTTTTTCTAATGGGGGAGATAATTGTGCATGTTTAGCATGCACAGCATCTGTTCCCATTTAAAATAAAGGTTAGATTGGTAAGCGACTTGTCTTGACCAGTCAATTTTTTTGGATCGCTAAAAGCGATCATTTTTTTAGTGCATCGGGAAGCCATGTTAGAGCATCAGTTATCCCAGGACAAGCAGGCAGCATATTCTTGACTGATGGGTGACGGCACCGACGGAGCCCCGGTACGGACAATTTTAGAGTGATTGCACTCTAAGAACTTGGAAAGTTCTAGTAGGCCGCACCGCGCACGCGCGAGTGCCTTCCCGCCCGACAGAGGCGCGCGGTCCCCAGTTTCTTAGTTTCCGCGGAGCTAAGAAGACGCGTTTTTCAACGGCCGTTGAATTTTTTTCTTCTCGCCTTCCCGCTCGCGTAAACCCTTTTGGCTCTATTGCCTTTTTTCTTTTATTTCATTTTTGTAAAAAAAAAA
Source organism: Geotrypetes seraphini (assembly GCF_902459505.1). NCBI lineage: Eukaryota > Metazoa > Chordata > Amphibia > Gymnophiona > Dermophiidae > Geotrypetes > Geotrypetes seraphini. The sequence goes on from NC_047087.1 coordinate 185,265,442, forward strand.
ACAAAAAACCTTATATTTTTTCTTCAAATTTGGTTTTTCCCCGGCGGGGCCTACTGCCACCATCGAGGCCTCGGCCTTCGATTTGGCGGAAGCCGTTTTTACTTTCATGCCCCCTCAACCAGGTTTTAAAAAGTGCCAGCGGTGTGCTCGGCCTATCTCTCTCACGGACCCGCACAACTGGTGCCTACAGTGTTTGGGTCCTGAGCATCAGGCTTCCACCTGCACCCGCTGTGCCACGTTAAAGAAACGTACTTTGAAAAATCGCCAGATACAACAGCGATTACTTTTCGGTGCCGAGATGTCCGATCCCGTTCCATCGACACCGGCATCGGCACCTTCACATTCGGCACCTACTTCTTCGACGCCGCGCAATACCACACCGGCGTCGCACCCAGGTAAGCCGGCTAAGAAGCCTTCCCCGCTGGAGCGTCCTCCGGTCTCTATTGCAGCGAGCCCAGTCCTGCCGACTGTGAAACGCCAGCGGAAGCGCTCCGTCCCGATTGAAGTGAGTCCCTCAACCTCGGGCTCTTCATCTTCGGGGCGTCGAGCAGCACCGCAGGTACCGCAAAAGAAAAAGGCGGTACCGGTGCCCTCTTTGGATGAGCACATTGCCGCCGTCCTCCAAGTGCAGCTAAAGGAGCAGTTACAACAACTTCTTCCTGCTCTATTGGCACCGAACCTTCCGGTGCCGGTCCGGTCTGAACCGCCGGTACCGGTAGTAGACCAACCTCTATTATCTGCAGCATCCGTTTCGGTACCGGTCCACTCGGCCTCATCGATATCGATGCCTGTTCTTGCTCCGGAGCCGAGAGCCCAACATCAGTCGGTACAGACTTCGGCACCGGTGCAACCGATAACATCTCCTGGTACCGTGTCGATGAGGTCGGGTAAGTCGGTGCGCAAATCCCGGCACTTGGAACCATCCACCCCAGAGTCCCGAGACCGTAGTTCCCATATCAGGGACCCTGATCTGTGGGGTGACTCTGAAGAGCCCTTTCTGTCTGAGGGCGAATGTTCCTCAGATGAGGATGAGCCTGCTGTACCTGACCCATCCTCTCAACAGGACTCCACATCTTTCACTTCTTTTTTGAAAGACATGTGTACCTCTCTATCCATTCCTTTGGAGGCTGAATCTAAAAAGTCTAAAGCCTTTTTAGATGCCCTTGACTTTGACCAGCCTCCAAAGGAATTTTTGAAACTCCCTCTTCATGACATCTTGAGGGAAACTTTCTATAAAAACCTAGAGACTCATAAGAACATAAGAAATGCCTGCACCGGATCAGACCCGGGGTCCATCTAGTCCGGCGTTCCGCACACGCGGAGGCCCAGCCAGGCACACCCTGGCGAATACAATGTCACTCGTATCTCTCAATGTCTTCTGCAAGAAGATGTGCGTCCAATTTTCCCTTAAATCCTAGAACAGTGGTTTCCTCCACCAGCTCTTTCGGGAGAGAGTTCCAGGCGTTCACCACTCGCTGGAACTCTCTCCCGAAAGAGCTGGTGGAGGAAACCACCGTTCTAGGATTTAAGGGAAAATTGGACGCACATCTTCTTGCAGAAGACATTGAGAGATACGAGTGACATTGTATTCGCCAGGGTGTGCCAGGCTGGGCCTCCGCGTGTGCGGAACGCCGGACTAGATGGACCCCGGGTCTGATCCGGTGCAGGCATTTCTTATGTTCTTATGAGTCTCCAGGTTTTTATAGAAAGTTTCCCTCAAGATGTCATGAAGAGGGAGTTTCAAAAATTCCTTTGGAGGCTGGTCAAAGTCAAGGGCATCTAAACTATTCCAGGAGCTCCCCGCAAATTGGATTCATTATACAAAGTAATCCCTATTCCTGGGTTTGATAAGCCACAGCTTCCCCATGAATCTCTGCTTGTGGAATCTACGCTTAAAAAGTCTGCGGGGACTAGTGTATATGCTTCTGTCCCTCCTGGCAGAGAAGGTAAAGCCATGGACAAATTCGGTAAGCGATTATACCAGAATGCTATGCTCGCTAACAGATCTGGTAATTATGCTTTTCATTTTTCTTTTTATCTCAAGCATCTCCTTACCACCATGGCTTCATTTGAAAAGTACCTTCCTCAGCGCAAACAGCAAGCTTTTCATCACTGCTCGTCATCTCTGTTTCAACTACGTAAGTTCATGGTTCGGTCAATTTATGACACTTTCGAACTTACCTCCAGAGCAACTGCAATGTCTGTGGCCATGCGTCGCCTTGCCTGGCTTCGAGTATCCGAGCTTGATGTTAATCATCAAGATCGGTTAGCCAATGCCCCATGCCTGAGGGATGAGCTCTTTGGTGAATCCATGGACTCGACCACTCAAAAGCTCTCTGCCCATGAAACACGCTGGTATACCCTGCTCAAAACCAAGAAAAAGCCTCCTCAGACTCGGCCTTTCAGACAGCAGTCGGCTTATCAACGACGCTATGCAGCTCGCCCACTGCCAGCAGCTTCCCAGCAACCCAGGCGTCAACGTCAACAGCAACGTCAGCCTCCCAGGCCACAGCAGCAGCAACCGGTGAAGCCACCTCCACAACAAAAATCGACGCAGCCCTTTTGACTGCATTCTCCAAAGCATAGCCAAGGTTCCCAGTTCTACCCACCTACCTCAACCTATAGGTGGTCGTCTCTCTCTTTTCCTCAGCCGGAGGGAAGTTATCACTTCGGACCAATGGGTCCTCAACATCATCCACCACGGCTACTCTCTCAACTTTCAGACCTTTCCAGCTCAAAGCCTGCCAAAAGAATCTGCTTTGAACACTCCTCAGTCTGCCCTCTTTCTTAAGGAAGTTCAATCCCTCCTCCTTCTAAACGCTATAGAGGAAGTTCCTCTAGATCAGCAGGGACAGGGATTCTACTCCCGTTACTTTCTAGTCCCCAAAAAAAACAGGAGATCTCAGACCAATCCTAGATCTTCGCAATCTCAACAAATGTTTAGTCAAGGAAAAATTCAAGATGCTTTCTCTGGCCACTCTTTACCCTCTTCTCAATCTAGGCGACTGGCTATGCTCCCTCGATCTCAAAGAAGCATACACTCACATACCGGTCAATCTGACCTCCAGACAGTATCTCCGCTTCATGATCAATCGCTGTCATTATCAATACAAGGTGCTACCATTCGGTCTTGCCTCCTCTCCAAGGGTGTTCACCAAATGTCTCATTGTGGTGGCGGCCTTTCTACGCTCTCACCACCTTCAAGTCTTTCCTTACCTGGACGATTGGTTAATCAAGGTCAATTCATCTCAAACAGTGCTCCTGGCCACCAACCAAACCATTCTGTTTCTACAGCTTCTGGGGTTCGAGATCAATCTACCCAAATCTCATCTCATCCCCACTCAGAGACTTCAATTCATTGGAGCGGTACTGGACACAGTCCTCATGAGAGCATTCCTGCCATCCAACCGTCTTCAAACTCTTCAATCTCTATGTCAGCAGGTGCTTCCACAACGTCCCATCTCTGCCAAGCAAATGATGATTCTCTTGGGTCACATGGCCTCCACAGTTCATGTCACACCCCTCGCACGTCTTCACCTGCGCACTCCTCAATGGACCCTTGCTACCCAGTGGTCCCAAGCGACGGATCCTTGCTCACGACACATATCTGTGACATCATCTCTTCGTCAGTCTCTACAATGGTGGTTGATATCCTCAAATCTCTCCAGAGGTCTTCTGTTTCATCTGCCTCCTCATCAACTTGTCATTACCACCGACGCCTCCCCTTATGCCTGGGGAGCTCATTTGAACGAATTCCAAACTCAAGGGCTTTGGACAGCCCAGGAAATGAAACATCACATCAATTTCCTGGAACTCAGAGCGATGTTTTATGCCCTCAAAGCCTTCCAACATCTTCTCTTTCCTCAGGTCCTCCTGCTGTGCACAGACAATCAAGTTGCAATGTACTACATCAACAAGCAGGGTGGGACAGGCTCTCGCCTCCTGTGCCAGGAAGCCCAGAAGATTTGGGCTTGGGCCACAGATCACCAACTATTCCTGAAAGCTATCTACATTCAGGGAGAACAAAATTCCTTAGCGGACAACCTCAGCAGAATTCTCCAACCTCACGAGTGGACACTCGATCCTGTAACTCTACAGTCCATCTTCGCTCAGTGGGGCACTCCTCAGATAGACCTCTTTGCAGCTCCTCACAATCACCAGCTGCCCCTATTCTGCTCCAGACTCTACTCTCCTTACCGTCTGGCAGCGGACGCTTTTCTTCTGGATTGGTCCAATCTGTTTCTGTATGCTTTCCCTCCTCTGCCGCTCATGTTACGAACCTTGTTCAAGCTCAAGAGGGAACGAGCCACCATGATTCTGATTGCTCCACGGTGGCCCAGGCAACATTGAACATAAGAACATAAGCGTTGCCTCTGCCGGGTCAGACCAGGGGTCCATCGTGCCCGGCAGTCCGCTCCCGCGGCGGCCCCCCAGGTCCATGACCTGAAAGTGTTCCCTACCTAACTTAAAATACCCATACCCTGTTCACTCAATGTCCTGTAAGGTAAATCTCTATCTGTACCCTGTTATCCCTTTCGCTTCCAGGAAGTCATCCAGTCCCTTTTTGAACCCCAGAATTGTACTCTGTCCTATCACCTCTCCGGGAAGCGCGTTCCAGGTGTCCACCACCCTCTGAGTGAAGAAGAACCTCCTTGCATTTGTTATGAATCTGTCTCCTCTCAGTTTTTCTGAATGACCTCTTGTTTTAGTTGTCCCTGCTAGTCTAAAAAATCTGTCCCTCTCCACCTTCTCTATGCCTTTCATGATTTTATAGGTTTCTATCATGTCCCCTCTCAGTCTCCGCTTCTCCAGGGTAAAGAGACCCAGCCTGTCCAACCGTTCGGCATATGAAAGGTTCTCCATACCCTTTATCATCCTCGTTGCCCTCCTCTGGACCCTCTCGAGTATTGCCATGTCCTTCTTGAGGTATGGTGACCAGTATTGGACGCAGTATTCCAGATGTGGGCGCACCATTGCACGATACAGTGGCAGGATAACTTCTTTTGTTCTGGTAGTGATACCTTTTTTGATAATGCCCAGCATTCTGTTCGCTTTTTTAGAGGCCGCTGCACATTGTGCCGCCTGCTTCATTGTGTTATCCACCAATACCCCCAGATCTTTTTCTTGGCTTCCTTCCCCGAGTACCCTCCCTCCCATCGTATAGCTGTACATGTAGTTCCCCTTCCCTATGTGCAAGACCTTACATTTCTCCACATTGAAGCTCATCTGCCATTTTTTTGCCCACTCACTCAGTTTGTTCAGGTCGCTCTGCAGTTCTTTGCATTCTTCAACAGTTCCGGCCCTGCTGGAGAGTTTTGTGTCATCCGCGAATTTGATAACTTCGCACTTTGTTCCCGTTTCTAGATCATTAATAAATATATTGAACAGCAATGGTCCCAGCACTGACCCTTGCGGAACACCACTTGTGACCCCTATCCAGTCAGAGTAGTGCCCCTTTACTCCTACCCTCTGTTTCCTGTCCGCCAGCCAATCTGTACACGTTCCCTTCCACCCCGTGACTCCACAGCTTCTTCAGTAAGCGTTCATGGGGCACCTTGTCAAAGGCTTTTTGGAAATCCAGATATATAATGTCCACTGGGTCACCTTGGTCCAATTGCTTACTTATCCCCTCAAAGAAATGCAGTAGATTTGTCTGGCATGATCGGCCTTTACAGAAACCATGCTGGCTCGATCTCATCAGATTATTTTTTTCTATATGTTCGTTGATACCTTCCCTGATTATTGATTCGACCATCTTCCCCGGAACAGAGGTTAAACTCACCGGTCTGTAGTTTCCCGGGTCGCCTCTCGATCCTTTTTTGAAGATCGGTGTAACATTCGCTATCCTCCAGTCCTCCGGGATTACCCCTGTTCTCAAGGACAGGTTGCAAATATGCTGCAGTAATTCTGCTGTTTCGTCTCTAAGCTCTTTCAGTATTCTCGGGTGGATCCCGTCTGGGCCCGGAGCTTTGTCCGTTCTTAATCTATCTATCTGCCTGAGAACGTCTTCGAGGCTTACCTCCATGCATGATAGTTTCCCCTCTTGATCTCCCCTGAAGATTTTTTCCGGTTCTGGCACACTGGATGTGTCCTCTATTGTAAAGACCGACGAGAAGAACTTGTTTAGCCTACCAGCCACCTCTTTTTCCTCTTTCACCACTCCCTTCCGGTCACCCTCGTCCAGGGGCCCCACCTCCTCCCTCGCTGGCTGTTTCCCTTTCACATATCGGAAAAATGGTTTGAAATTTTTTGCTTCCTTGGCTAGTCTCTCTTCATACTCTTTCTTGGCTTTCCTGACTACTCGGTGACATTCTTTTTGTTGCTTCCTGTGCTCTCTCCAGTTTCCTTCAGTTTTGTCCTTTTTCCACTTCCGAAATGATTTTTTCTTGTCTCCTATCACTTTCTTTACTTCACTGGTTATCCATGCAGGGTCCTTTGTCTGATTTTTCTTGGAACCTTTCCTAAATCTTGGTATATATAGGTTTTGGTTCTCCCTTCTACTTCAACTCAGTTCCAGAGAACCCTTTCTGCTTCCACTATTTCCTTCTCTGCTTACGCAGCATCAAGAGACCCTTCTGCATCCCAACCTCCAGTCTCTACACCTGACAGCTTGGTGTCTCTCGGGCTGACTTCTTATGATTCTCTTCTGTCTCAGCCCGTTCGTTCTATTCTGGATGCTTCCAGGAAACCAGCCACTCTGCAATGTTATCATCAGAAATGGACACGGTTTTCTTCTTGGTGTCTTCTTCATCATCATGATCCCACGTCCCTTGCAGTGGAGACATTGTTGGATTATCTACTTTCTCTGTCTGACTCTGGCCTCAAATCTACATCCATCAGAGTCCATCTTAGTGCTATTGATGCTTTTCATGAGCCAGTCCATGGAAAATTCCTTTCAGCTCATCCCCTAATCGCCAGATTCATGTGAGGTCTTTTCAATGTAAAACCACCTCTTAAAGCACCTCCTGTGATCTGGGATCTTAATGTGGTTCTCTCCGCTTTAATGAATCCTCCATTTGAACCTTTGGCTACTGCCACTTTCAAGTTTCTCACTTGGAAGGTACTTTTCCTTATTGCGCTTACCTCTGCCAGGAGGGTCAGTGAGCTTCATGCACTAGTTTCTGACCCACCTTTCACAGTCTTTCATCATGATAAGGTAGTTCTACGTACACATCCAAAGTTTCTTCCTAAGGTTGTCTCTGAATTCCATCTCAACCAATCTATTGTACTGCCTGTTTTCTTTCCGAAACCTCATTCCCATTCTGGAGAACAGGCTCTGCATACTTTGGACTGTAAGAGGGCTCTAGCTTACTATCTAGAGCGTACAAAACCCCACAGATCAGCTCCCCAACTCTTTCTGTCCTTTGATCCGAATAAATTGGGACGTCCTGTTTCTAAACGTACGTTGTCAAATTGGCTTGCAGCGTGCATTTCATTCTGTTATGCTCAGACCGGACTGACACTGGAAGGTTCTGTCACGACCCATAGAGTCCGAGCTATGGCAGCATCTGTAGCTTTCCTCCGTTCCACTCCTATTGAGGAAATCTGCAAGGCTGCCACTTGTCCTCAGTTCATACTTTTACATCTCATTATTGTCTGGATGCATTCTCCAGACGGGATGGACACTTCGGCCAATCTGTTTTGCAAAATTTGTTTTCCTAATGGCCAACTTTCCCTCCATCCCTCTTTTTGTTAGCTTGGAGGTCACCCATCAGTCAAGAATATGCTGCCTGCTTGTCCTGGGATAAAGCACAGTTACTTACCGTAACAGGTGTTATCCAGGGACAGCAGGCAGATATTCTTGCATCCCACCCACCTCCCCGGGTTGGCTTCTTAGCTGGCTTATCCTAACTGGGGACCGCGCACCTCTGTCGGGCGGGAAGGCACTCGCGCGTGCGCGTTGCAGCCTACTAGAACTTTCCAAGTTCTTAGAGTGCAATCACTCTAAAATTGTCCGTACCGGGGCTCCGTCGGTGCCGTCACCCATCAGTCAAGAATATCTGCCTGCTGTCCCTGGATAACACCTGTTACGGTAAGTAACTGTGCTTTGCTGTATTAGTTTACATGGCATTTTAATATTAATTAGGTTATTTGTATGGTCGGATCGGGGAATTAGCGATTGTGCAGAAAACCAGGTAGTGAGCCATTTTCTGCATCGGGTCAGCAAATGCAATCATCACTAAAGCTGTTAAATTAACAAGTTTAGCGATGATCACTGGCTTTAGTGCATCTAGGCCTGACAGAGAACATCCGTTTCTGAAAGTCAGTAGTAAAATGTCTTTGTGCAATTATCAATCTCCTCCTTATTTTCTTGTATACTAGCTGCCCTCAGCCAGGCTAATGGACTAGCTGCTAAATTTGTCATCCATTGCCATATCCCCCAGTGGGGGTCTGATAAGAGTGAAGAGCAGCTGGAGAAGACTATTAAGAACTGCTTATCTGCTGCAGAAGAAAAGAAGCTGAAGTCAGTGGCTTTTCCTTCCTTCCCTACTGGCAGGTATGTACCTAAGGAGAGAATCATTCATGCATGGGAGCTCTCAGCAAGACATGTGGGGTGAAAGAGTAATTTTATAAAGTTATTTTAGTGCATATGTAAAAATATTCACATGTAAAATGGCTGTTATATAAAAACAAAGAAAAAAAAGGAGATGGGATTCAATAAGCATGGTGACTACCTCAAACACTTTACTAACCTGTAATTTTTAAATAAAAAAAGTCACTTTTAAATAAAAAAAGTGATGCACTGAGAGAGCAGGGTGCTATTTAGGATGCTCTGGGGCCACGTGCTTTAGCTGACCAAATGAATAAATGGTAGTAATGGACAATTAGTTTTTTGAAAGGCTTCCTACCTGCATGGACATGTTTGTATCCAAAGTTGCAGGCGAAATGTCTGGGAAATCAGCTTGAAAAGATAAGGATAAACCACGTAGCAATGAAGAAAAGATGGCAGATCCATAGCCCTTACATTTTCGAAACAGCAGTTATTGCAGCTGTCAGTGGCATTGGCTACAGTTATTTTCTTGAGACTCAACTTGCTGTCCACACAATTAAAAGTGGTGGAAACACTTCTAACGGGGGTCAGAACCGCTGCTGTAGAACAACGGGTCTCTGATATGGCTCATGGCATAACAGGGGCGGCTGAGGCCTTACCGAGCATTATGAAGCAACTGAATGAGCAAGCTACAAAACTTGAAGAACTGGAAAACTGGTCATGAAGAGATAACTTTGAGGCTACTAGGCCTCCCTGAAATATTATCAGATAACCTGCTGCTCACCATATTGGAAAAATGGTTGTCTAAAGAGTTTGCACTGTCAGACTGTGTTTGCGCAAATGCCGCTGATACGCAAACTAGGTACATTTTATGCATCAGAACCCCATGCCTTGAGAAAGACTGGCGAAACGCGTTGGCAGAGGGGAGTGTTCTATGTATAACATCGGAGAAAATACTTCAAACCAGTATGACTTATATACTCACAGAAATAAGCTAAGTCACCTTTAATATTGTTCTTATTACTAATTTATTATGAAAAACGTCAAAAATGAAAGTTCACAAATATATATATATATATAAAAAGCATATAAAAAAAGATATAAAAAATACTGTCTGTAGGGGATGAATGAGGAATTGACAGACCTGCTGATATGGTCAATCTGACACCCCGCAGTCAATAGAATCCACCTCACTGGATTTTGGTTAGTGTGTATTCTAAAAGAGAACCCCCATTATAATTTTTCAAGATTATTCTGCAGCTCTGCAAGAACAATGGAAGCAATTTCAGCCACTTTGTGTGTCCCTGATTGAAAAGAAAACTAGGTTTATGATGATATACCCCTCCATTTTGAAAATCTGTTTGAATGGCTCCTGGAAATAATTCAACATGGAGCAATCAGCCCAAGTGGCCATCAACACTATCACCTTGCCAGGATGAGGAGCAATATGCTCAAAATTTGGGCTTTATGATGGGAGGTAATCTGACTAGTTGCAAAATCTATACAGATCAGTTGTGCTATGCCTACCAGAGATAGTCTCAGATGTAAGCCTTGTAGAATGTACATGTACACTATTGCTTAAGGTTTGAGTGATATATTTCTGTGTTCATGCCTTTGAATGTGCATAATTTTTCTGGAATGGAAAACCATAGCAAAAGGGACTTGAGTACAGGACTCTACAGCATTAGAGTGGCTCTTTCTTCCATCACACTTGGTGGGATAGGAGAGTAGGTAAAGATAATATATATTGGGTTAGGGAATTGATAGGAGAGGGTTGTTATGGGGATGGGAAAGGGGAAGGTGGGGAGGGCAAGGGCTTGAAGGGGAGCAGTTAGGTTTGGATATACTGGTGAGGGTACTCAATTGATAATATTTTGAATTATAGTGATTTTAATATGTGTGCTGCTGGCTGTAGTTGGGTACTCAATTATGAGTTCAACTGAAGGAAGCCTCGAGATTTGTGTAAGTGTGGGAGTCAACTGGGATATGTTATATGCAGGTCCTGGGGGTGGGGGGCTGGGCCTCCAGAGCATTGATTGGGCAACATTGTCGCATGTCATGGAAGCTCAGGTAGTGACATAAGGTTTACTGGCTGTATTGAATAGACAAAAAGCCTATATTGCATTTATGTAAGAGACCAGGTTATCTGACAGCACCAAAAACTGCAGTTCACCTAGGTGGGTCAAGTTTATTACTCTTCCCCCAATGATAGACATGGTGGGGTGGCAGTCCTTGTATGTAAGAACTTACAAAGTTCAATTAAAGTGTTAATAAAATCAAAGGATGGCAGTTGATTCTAGACCTAATTCTCCAGGGCTGTAGATATTTACTGGTGGTGGTATATGGACCCCGTATTTTTAACTGACCTGATCTCAGATCTTCAAGGAGCTCCCCACTACCAAACATCAGCAAACTTGGAGATTTCCATTGTACTTTTTCCACAGTGCAGACTTAAAAAAAATATCTGAGGAATAGTGGGAGTCCTAGTGTGAAAAGAATAGTCAACTTATAAATGATACTCTACTATTTTGGGAGGCAGGTAAAACAGTTCTTATGGGAAACATTATTTCTTACGTGTCTGCTAGAAATAAAAGAATAACAGCTGGAGTTATTACCTTAGAGAGGCCAAACCAGTTTAATAGGGAGATCAGCTTGTCTGCTCAAACTGCACTGAACTTATTACTCTATGAGCATATGAAAAAAAATGTCAATTTTACTGTAAGTTTTATACTTTTGGTAATAAGCCTGGGAAGCTTCTAGCCAATATAGCAAAATATTGGAAGGGCTGCTCACCAATATTATCCTTTAAACGTAATGATGGCACCATTGCATCCCTTATAAAGGAAATTATTCAGGAATTTTTAAGATATTTTACAGAGGCCTACCAAGTGGATGCAGAATTTTCCTCAGAGCTGTTTGTAGATTATTTAAAATGGCATTCCCATATTATTGATTAAGGTAGTGAAGGGGCTTAATCGTCCTCTATAGCTCAGAGATCTACAGAATGCTATAAAGAAGTTGAGACTATACTGCCCCTGGAATGGATGGATTTTCAGAAGAATTTTACAAAATGTTGGGTGAACCAGTGGAGAGCTCTTTGCTGGGATACTTCAGTGCTGTGGTGAAGAAAGGGAAGTTCCCAAGATTTGCTAACGAAGCATTAATAACTTTTTTGAAGCTGTAGCCTGATTTTTATAGGCTTATATCCCTTATAAATGTAGACACAAAGATAATTTAGAATTCTGGTGGATAGATTGCCCCCTTGCTTATTGGACTTAATGGGAGCAGACTAGGTAGGATTCTTAAGGGGTAGACAATCCGTGCTGAATGCTCATAAAGCTCTACTGGCTCTCTCATATAGTCAGAAATGTCAGATCCCAACTCTATTAGCCAGCTTAGATGCAGCTAAGGAATTTGACAGTAAGTTTGCCTTTTCTATTTCATACTTTGGATCACCTGGGCATAGTGGGCTGGTTTTGTGAAGCTATTGCAACATTATAAAAGGACCCTAGGGCTTCCCTATTGATTAATGGAATCAGGATGGAAATCTTCCCTATAGAGAAGGAGACCACCATGTCCCTCTCTCTCTCTCTCCTATTGTCCATTTTGACTCTAGAACCTTTGTTATGCACACTCAGAAGGGAAGCGTTGATGCGGGGATTAACGATAGGGCATACTGAACTAAAACCTTTGGCCTTTGCAGTGGATGTGTTGTTGATATTAACCAAGCCAGAGATATCTTTACCCCTGGCCATAGAAATGATAGAAGAGTATGGTTTTCTGGCAGGGCTTAGATTGAATTTGAAGAAGTCAATGGCCTTGCCCTCAATTCCATCTCTAAGGGACCAGTGGGTTGGCAGGTTCCCTTTACAATGGGCCCAGAACCATTTACAATACCTAGGGGTTTATTTGTGCTTAAATTATCTAACTTATATAAAATTAATATAATCCCTTTGTTAAGAACTTTGCAACTAAAACTTCATACAATATATAATTAAACTCTGGAATTCATTGCTGGAGAATGTGATGAAATCAGTTAGCTTAGCAGGGTTTAAAAAAGGTTTGGATAATTTCCTAAAAAAGAAGTCCATATGCCATTATGTGGAAATATATTTTATTTAGCTCATCATGAAAACATAGCAAACATACAAAATGAGAAGCACACAAGCTCAAAGTTTGAAAGTACAAACCCCCCACCACCACACACCCCCTCCAAGGAACCCCCCACTCCGCCCCCCAAACAATCCCCCCCAGGTCTTCCTTCCAAGTACAACAACAGAGGCAACGAGATAAAACAAAAGGAAACAAGCAAGCATACCAACTGGAACATAGTGATACAGAAAAACATGGAATCAACAGTTAAGCAAACGTCTGCGAGCCAAGGGAGTCATAGTAGTCCAAAAGGGTTCCCAAGTGCGTTGGAAGACGCGCCCTGGGAGAGAGGAAAAGTCTGTCACATCCCTCCGTTCCCACATCAGGAGGGTAATCATCTTATATCGCCAAATAGAGTAATCCGGTGCTTCACCCTCAAGCTATTTCAGCAAGATACATTTCAAGGCAATAAGGACAGTCCACTTAAAGAAAGCAGCAACCCCCTTTTGACGAGGGTAATAATGGGGAACAGCTCCAAATAAGAACAAAGGGGAGTGTTGAATTTTAATGTTCCATATGCACTCTACAAAAAGAAAAATTGCATTCCAAATATGTTGAATATTAGGACAAGTCCAGAACATATGTCCCAATAGTCAAATAGCGAAGATTCAACAAACCCAGGCCACCCTTGTACCACGGAGCCACCGCCCATATGTAAGGTAGACGAGGCCGCTTCCCAGCCCAAAGAAATCTCTGATCCATAGGCCATTATTGAGATGTCTTGGGGAAATCTACTGTTTATTCCTAGGATAAGCAGCATATAATCTCTTTCGTTACTTGGGATCTAGCTAGGTACTTTTGGGATCTGGGTTGGCCACTTTTGGAAACAGGATACTGGGCTTGATGGACATACAGTCTGCCCCGGTATGACAATTCTTATGTTCTTATGTCTGTGGAATGAGACACATAAATGATTGGTTTCGTACTACTCGTGACTTTTCAAATACATTGGAATTGTCCCTCTTGAGAAAAAAACATTTTAGTGCGTACTTTCATGCTAGACCAGCTACAAGCCCTTCAGTGACAAAAGACTATATCTTCTTCACACCGTTATGCAAAATCTGAAAGTGGATTTGTAAATTTCACTTGGTGGACTGGCATTGTACCCCATACTTGCCAATTCATCAAAATGGAGCATTCTTACCAGGCTGTGAGGACCCTACTTTTTTAGAGTAGGACCGCAAAGAGATTAAGTACATCTGTCAAGTGATGTCAGAGGAGGGTACTATCAAATAAGTTGCCGTGATAAACTCAGCGGTAACCCGATTCTCTAACCGGCGCCTGTAACATGGACGTTGGTTAAAGAATCGGGTTCTTAGGCGGGCTTAGGTCTGGAATCTGTATAGGACGCCCAGTCTCAGAAGCCGCCTAAGCGGTTTTTGAGAATTATACACGGGCATCCTATAGAGAATCGTGCTTAAGCCCGCCTAAGAACCTGATTCTCTAGCCGATGTCCATGTTACAGGTGCTGGTTAGAGAATCGGGTTGCCGCTGAGCTTATTGCGGCAAGGGATCTCCCTGCCACAACAAGTTTAGTGGCAACCTGTTCCCACCCCCCCGAAGACTATCGAAAGGAGGGATGCCCAATCTCTCCTGCCAGAGCCCCCCCCTGAATGATCAAAGCAGGAGGGATGCCTCCTGCCGACACCCCCACCCACAAAAGTTCACCTCACCCCCAAAAGTTTGTGAAAGTGAACATACATGTATAAATACCTTTATCTCAGGACAAGCAGGCAGCATATTCTCACACATGGGTGACGTCACCGACGGAACCCTGGTACGGACCACTTTAAAAGTGCATTACCACTTTAAGTCTTTAGAAACTTCGCAATAGCCCACACCACACATATGCGTGTGCCTTCCCGCCTGACGCAGGGCGTGCGTCTCCTTAGTTTTTTCATTTCTGCGGAGCTAAGAAGACGTGGTTTAACTATCATTAAACTTTTTCTTGCCTTCCCACTCTCGTGGCTTTCTGACTTTTAGTCAGTTTTTCCCTTTTTTTCTTTGGTGTTGCTTTCTTTAAAAACAAAGGATTCTTTAAATTTAGCTCATCTTCAAGTTTGACTCGGTGGGGCCTACTTGTTCACTTCAGCCTCCGACTTTAATTTTCCTGGGCTGCTGTTTCCCCTCCATGTCAGGCTGCTGACTGAGTTTCTTCAAGCGACACTGTGTTCTAGCTTCCATCGTTCTTTTGAAGCCACTGCACCGTCTTCAGTTTGGTTGCTAAAAAATAAAAAGTAGGAAAAAAAAGAAGAAGAAAGGATCTTTATTTTTTCTTCATCGACAGACTTTGTCATCCTGGCAGTTGATACTTTTTTTTACTTCCTCGCACCTGATGTGTGGGGTCGAAGTCTCGATACTGCAGAATCCAGCAATGTCAATTCTGGTGTCTTTGTTTTCCTTAGACTTTTTCAGTAAAGACTGCTTGATGTTGCTATCTACTCCGATACCAATCTTGGCAACACCACATATATCGACACCAGCAGTACCGCCTGCCTCCGGTGTCACATCAAGCTGTTTGAGTAAGTGGGCTAGCACTTCCTCCATTGGGACTCAGGTCAAACTAGCATTGAGTCAAGTCATGCTGACCTCAAAATAGTCCCGTAAGCGCCCGATCCCGATCTTGAGGAGTGGCTTGATATAGGCCTCATTCTTATTGGACTGGAGCGTGGCACCGTTGGTACCGGTGATAACGCCAATGATTCCGGTGTTCGTATATGCCTCAACATTGGTTATCACGGCACCGGAGCGAGATGGCGAAAAAGCAAACGGTACCGGTGTTTTTTCCTTCAGTCCCAAAAGCTTGAGCTCAACTCAAAGTTCAACTCATGCAACTTCAATGCAGTCCTTGAAGTGCCCGGTCCCGATCTGTGGCTCGACATCTACCTCATCCGTATGGGACCAGTACATGACACCGATGATACCGATAAACAGCCAATGGTACCAGTGTTTCTCTTTCACTTCAAACAACTGGGACTCAACTTCACCATACTGACTTTGATGAAGTTTCATAAGCACCCGGTCCCGATCTCATCCTTATGGGACCAGAATGTGACACCTGTGGTACCGAAGAATAAACTAGCGGTACCAGTGCTCTCTCTTAAGTGAAATATTGATAACTTGCTACGGGAGGAATTGGGTGTGTGTTTTTCATTGTATCCTTGTCTACCCCAACTCTCTCGGTGCCCGTCTAGTCTGAATCCGTCACGGCACCAAACACAATCTTGAGTCTTCGACACCGATTCTCTGCCACTGGCCTCATCTTGTTCAATTGATAAAGCCTCCTTTTGAACCAAAGCCTTCGGCTCATCTCAAATGTCTCACTTGGACAGGGTTTTTTCTCATTGCTTTTACATCTGCTCGCAGAGTCAGTGAGCTACAAGGTTTAGTAGTGGACCCACCTTCCATCATGACAAGGTGGTCTTCCGTACTCATCCTAAATTCTTCCCTAAAGTGGTTTCAGAATTTCATCTCAACCAATCTATTGTACTTCCAGTGTTTTTTTCCAAAGCCTCATTCTCATCCTGGAAAAACAGCTCTTCATACTCTGGACTGGTAAGGGTGCTTTGGCTTTCTACTTGCAACGCACTAAGCCACATAGATCTGCTCCTCAACTTTTTATCTCCTTTGATCCAAACAAGTTCGGACATCCAATTTATCCCAGGACAAACAGGCAGGTATTCTCACTAGTGGGTGACGTCATCCAACGGAGCCCCGATGCGGACATCTCACAAGCATACTTGCTTGTAGAAACTTTTAGAAGTTTCGAGTTGCCCACACCGCGCATGCGCGAGTGCCTTCCAGCTCGATGTACCGGGTGCGTCTCCTCAGTTCTTTCTCTTCCGCGGAGCTGAGAAGTCTGTCTTCGACTCTCTGCGCGAAGTTCCTTCACTTGTGCCTTCTGTGCCTGCGGTTTTGAGGTTTTTTGGGGGGCTCATTATCGTTGGCTCACGTTGCGTTTTCTTGTTTAAAAAAAAAAAAAAAATTTCTTTCGATCGTTCGACCGGGCAGGCCGCGTGGCCGCGGCCCCGCAGCTTCGATCTTGCGGCGGAGCTTTTTCGGCCTATGTCCCGGCCTGTTACCGGTTTTAAAAAGTGTGTCAAGTGCCAGCGCGCAATTTCGTTGACGGACCCTCATTGATGCTGTCTTCAGTGTCTCGGGCCTCAACATCTTCCGAGATCGTGCTGGCCTTGCTCCACACTTACAGCACGTGCTCCAAATGGATGGCTGCTTGCATCTATTTCTGCTATGCCCAGGCTGGACTGCATCTACAGATTCGAGTCATAGTCCATAAAGTCAGAACCATGGCGGCATCAGTTGCTTTCCTTAGATCTACTCCTATTGAGGAAATCTACAAAGCTGCCTCTTGGTCTTCAGTTCATACCTTCACCTCTTATTATTGTTTGGATTCTTTTTCCAGACGGGATGGCCATTTCAACCAGGCAATTTTTCAAAATTTATTCTCCTAAATTGCCAACACTCCCACCATCCCATTCTGATTAGCTTGGAGGTCACCCACATGTGAGAATATGATGCCTGCTTGTCCTGGGATAAAGCACAGTTATTTACCGTAACAGGTGTTATCCAGGGACAGCAGACAGATATTCTCACAACCCACCCACCTCCCCTGGTTGGCTTCTTAGCTAGCTATCTAAACTGAGGAGACGCTGAGGAGACGCGCGCCCTACATTGGGCAGGAAGGCACTCGCGCATATGGGGTGTGGCAGTCGCAAACTTTCTTAAAGTTTTACAAGCAAGTCTGCTTGCGAGGCTGTCCGCATCCGGGCTCCGTGGATGACGTCACCTATATGTGAGAATATCTGCCTGCTGTCCCTGGATAACACCTGTTACGGTAAGTAACTGTGCTTCATCCAGGGACAGCAGGCAGATATTCTCACAACCCACCCACCTTCCCTGGTTGGCTTCTTAGCTAGCTTATCTTAACTGAGTAGACACTTGCCCTGCATCGGGCGGGAAGGCACTCGCGAATGCGCGGTGCAGGCTATCACAAACTTTCTAAAAACAAAGTGGCGATGCACTTTTAAATTGGTCCGTACCGGGGCTCCGTCGGTGACATCACCCATGTGTGAGACTATCTGCTTGCTGTCCCTGGATAACACCTGTTACGGTAAGTTGATTATAATGTTGTTTTTTTTTCTGTATATAATCATTGCAATACAGAGAGCAATTTTTTCTATGCAGTGATTTGGTAAGGATTTCTAATTTTCTTCCCCACTTAGAAATGGCTTCCCAAAGCAGACAGCAGCTCAAGTCATCCTCCGAGCTATCTTCAATCATTTTGTCTCCTCCAGCTCTTCATCTTTGAAGAACATTTACTTCCTGCTGTTTGACAGTGAAAGCATTGGCATCTATGTACAAGAAATGGCCAAGCTGGACACCAAATGAAAGCTGCAGCAGCAGTGACAAAACCAGCACAGGCATGTTTCATAACAAACAGAAATGTGAACAGATGGAATCTAAAGACACTGGGAATGGAAATATATTTTTTATTTCCCAAATGAGGATTGAGGGAGGTCCAAACCCTTGTTTGAAGTTTGCTTTAGTGGACTGATTACTGTTTTTGTTTGATTTTGAGGTTTTCTTTGGGGGGAGGGGGTGTTGGGGAGGGTTGTGATGGGATGCAAGAGCGAATGAAATGTTGGTCAAGGGATGGGATAATAGTAAATGGACTGGGGTGGGATATAAGGGCCAGGCTGTGAAAACTCTAGTTTCTGTAGGATGCAGAAGCCCTTCACGATTTTATAGGATCCTCATTGAATTTGTGCTGTTAACACCAACCATATCTCTTCAGTGACTTTGTTTTAAATCTCTTCTTTTATTGTAGTTTTAGAATTAAACACAACAAAGTCTCATTTTAGATTTGTAGCATTGAATTTTACAAGGAAAAAACCCACAAGATTATTTAAAAAGAAAAAAAAGTACATTCTTACATTGTTGTCTAGCTTGTATTTTTCTTGAGATGAGTGCCAGTGAATTAGTGGATGAGAACACCTAAGTAGACATTTATTAGAGATGTGTGTGGGAGTGCTGAGAGGCATCTTCATTCCTTAATTGAGAAAATTTTAACAGAGGAAAGAGGACAGAGTTTAATGAAAAGTTGCTTATTCTTTACCTTGCCCACACTACTGACAGTTTTTGAGAAATATATGTTTTATTTTGTGGTTGACATAGATAATGGTATCTATTAAGAGATAAACAGAAAATAAAGCAGTGGGAAAACCAATTGGCTAATCCAGATTTTATTATAAGGTAAATGTGTTTATGGTTTATTAATCTTTATATACTGCCTTTATATACTGCCTTTTAATTTGTAAACTGCTAAGCAGTTTACAAATTAAATTATAAAAATAAAAACAGGAACTACAATTAATTGACAAGAAACTAAATGACAGGAGAAAGTAAATGACAGAATTAAAAAAAAAATAAAATAAAAAATTGTCAGATCAGAGCGGCAATCCCAATCTAAAAGTTAGGAAGGTTGATCAAGTATCAGGGTGGCCATTAAAAGTAGCAGCAAACAGATAAGTTTTTAAACCTGATTTGAATTTGGGGTAAGATAATTCAAGACGCAAAAATTTAGGAAAGGAATTCTATAATGAAGGCTGTAAAAAGCAGAGGGAAGTGTAGCTGTGAGTCATGCTTGTGATGGTAGCGGGAGTAGTAATTGACAGTCATACATAGAACAGAAGTTATGAGAGGGAATGTAGGGAATAAGGAAAGACAAAAGGTATGACAGTAAGCCAAGAATAAGCATACAGTGGTTAAGAGTAAGAATCTTGTAACAAATATGTTGAGCCACCAGGAACCAGAGGTGCTCCTTGAAGAGTGGTGTGACACAGCCAAAATGTCCTGAATTGCATAGCAAGTGAATGGACAGATTCTGGACAGACTGTAGTCTTTTCAACTGTGTATGTGGTTGTCCTGTATAGGCTATGTTACAATAATCTACTATACTAATGACGAGACTCAGAATCAAGGTAAATTGTGAAGGCTTGACCAGGAAAGTGCAGATGGAATGAAATTGTCTCAGAGCCCAGAAACAAGATTTCACTAGAGAGTTAACCTGGGGGTCAATAATGATACCTAGGTACCTAAACAGGGTAACTAAGATAAGGGAAATTCTGTTAATAGAAGGGCCCACAAACGGCTATGGAGAACGGCTGGTAATCCAGCAGCCCACGGATTTAGACATATTAAAAGTCAAACAGTTATTTTGTAACCAGACAGCAGCTTTGTCTAAAGCTAATTGCAATGAGGAAATATCAGGCAATTGCAAGTGTACTTGATATACAACAAGGATATCATCAGCATAGAAATATATGGCAAGGCCACTATCTTGTACTAAGAATGCTAGGGGGCTTAAGAAAAGATTAAAGAGAAGTGGGACAAGCACGGAGTCCAGGGGAACTCTACAGGGGAAGGAACGACTGTCAGAGGTTGAAGAACCAGTAGAAACGGTGAATGATCTTTCAGATAAAAAAGAGCTTAGCCAGTTGTAAACCGGACCTGTATTAATAGATAACAAGCGTTGAAATAAGAGCAAGTGATCAGTAAGATCAAATGCTGCAGTTAAATCAAACAAGACTAGAAATGCGATCTTATCCTTGTCAAGACATTGATAAAGGTTACTGAGGAGAGCGGCAAAGATAGTTTCGGTGCTGTAATACTTCCTGAAACCAGATTGACATGGGTGAAGAATGGCATTATCATCCAAAAACTGAGTAAGTTGGTTAAGGACTAATTTCTCTGTATATGTGTAGTGTAACCCATTGACAAAAATATAATTGCCTCTAATGGAGGCAACTATATGCCAAAACATGTTGGGCTGATGTACATTTGTTAAGAACAAGTTTGACCACACACAACAAAACAACACCTTTTTATACATTTATTTCTAATAAAATGTGATTGAGTTAACTGGCTTTTCTACTGCTTTATTTTCTTCTTGTATATTGTGTTGCAGTTGGATGCTGCCTCTTTTTTATCATTTATCTATTGAGTGACAGTCACTGACCTACTGCAAAGGGGAGGAACATGAAAATCTGAGAAGGCATAAGATCGGGGAATAGCAGAATCTGTGCTATTAGCCTTATAATTGCCAGACAGTTTTTATTCATGTCAGTATTTAGAATTTCAGAAAATGCACTAAGCTCTATAGCTAATGTAAACACCTATGCATGCATATTAGCCAGAACATGAGTAAATTATAATATTCCCTAATTTATATTCATATTTGAAAGCTTTTCCCAAATTTCACTCATGCACATCCCCAGTGACAAAGTATGTGCCATCAAAACATCAAGTGTATTTTTCTCCTAGTCAATATTTTATGAAGTGATTTAAACATGTAAGTGGTTAGAATACCACTATTTATAGGCATTCCTGCTGCCTAAAACTAGATTCTAGTGCAATGTGTCTAGTGGTCCTGAATACTAGGATTTGCATCTGAACCCACAAGTTGCTTGCAGAATGCTGTCAATCATCTTTTGAACTCCACCTCCTTCCAAGGGAGCTGCTCCTGCCCCTGATTTTTTGTTGTTTTTTTTTCTTCAAGCAAGTTGCCCAGAAGTGTTTCTGCTCTGCTCAGTGGTTTTATTTTTGGGTATTTTTTTCTTAGTGTTTGGTTGGAAGCTCGATGCCCAGAGTTCCCACTTGTTGGGACCTCTGCCTGGGAGAAGATGCAGGCAAACTCATGCTGCAGAAGTCTGCTGATAACAGGATAAGCCTTTGGGAACACCTGGCTAGCCAGCCTGCTTTTGTATTTTTTGAGCTCAGGGGCCATCCCCTACGTAGCTGCTCGCATCCCTGATTTCTCAGAAGCTTGAGCACAGGCTATTTGGCCCAGGATTAATGGGCCACCTGCATGATCCTCTCCCCTTTCGTGGCACAAGATTTTTCGGGGGTTGAGGCTCAGTCCTACTAGCAGCTCGCAGACCAAGTTCATCTGGTGACCCTGCGAGGCAGGGTTTTTGTCCATTTATCCCAGCTGAATTACTCAGCTATAGTAGGCAGGCACATGGCACAGTGTATAAGGCTATTATATCTATGGGGAAAATCAGGAGAGAGGGGGAGTCTTCAAAAGTGAATTTTGAAGGTTTCTGCAGCTAGAGCCAAGGATCCCACCTCTAAAAACCATTTTCCCTGCATTTTTTTGTACTTCAGGGAAGTCCCCATTTTTGGTACAATTTTACTGGTGACAGCCATCTTGGATTTTAAACAATCTTATATTTTCTTTCTAAAGTCTCCATCTGCCTTAAAACCCCTCGATTTTACTTAAAATCGAGAGGATGGACCCCTCAGACCTTCCTAAACTAAACTAAACCTTAAGTTTGTATACCGCATCATCTCAACAGAAGTAGAGCTCGACACGGTTTACAGGAATTACTAAAGAAAGGAACTCCAATGGGAAGAAGAAGGGCTTGGTAAAAAGGAAAGAAAGAGGGGACTAAGTAGAGTGGAGAGGGAGGGAGTGGTTATATTTTAGAGAAAAGCCAAGTTTTCAAATGTTTTCTGAAGCATTGGAGGGAGGACGAACTTCGAAGAGGGGCAGATAAGCTGTTCCACAGCTCGGTGATCTTGAAGAAGAGGGATGTTCCAAGTTTTCCTGTATGGGAGATGCCTTTTAAAGAGGGGAATGATAGTATGAATTTTTGAGTGGATCTGGTGGAGTTAGGATTCCTACTATTATATCATGCCAGGTTTGTGCTGGATGTGCCAAGGAGTGTCCATGTCCCATGTGCGACGGAGCATGTGAGAGAGGGGCAAGATTCAGAGCCTTCCAGGACTGGGGATCCATAGTAGGCGGGTTCCCAAGGGAAAAGACTCTTTCCAGAACTCTCCAAAGTTGCATTGGCCAAGCGCAGATGTGTGATAGTTGCAGAGCCCAGGAGGATTGGCAGGGGGGGGGTCCTTGCTTGGGTCTTCGAGACCCCCTGAACAAGGCTTCAACCCGGATTTTGTGAGCCTTATACGGAATGCCTATTTGAACTACCAAAGGTCCTCAGCATCTGCGTTCAGTGCGACGGAGGCACTGGCGCAGGGAATCTCCCTTCAGCATGCGCAAAGACCAGAAGAGAATACTGAGCTGGACCAAGAGGTTCAGTCTGACATAGACTGGGAGGATGGCAAATTAGATTCCATGTCACTATTGTCCTAGGATGCAGTTTCTCTGGCAGAGTCTGGTTCTCTGCATGAGAGCAGTGGTCAAGAAGTGGTAGTGACCCTGGACTAGGGGGAAGACTCACTGTGCACTGGCTGTTCAAAGTCTTCATTCTCAGGCATTATTTCTATCTCACTACAAGAACTGAAGCTAGAAGTTTCTCCAGCCCCCTCATCGCAGTGTTCAATTATAAGTGTCTCAGTTGCTCTGACCGTGTTCCTTCCCTTGCATTCAGACATCACAAAGCTGGTCATAGACCATTGGGAGTCAACAGAAGGATCTCTGTGAGTAGCTAAGATTATGGTAAAGCTTTACCCAATAGCTCCAGATATCCAGCAGTTGTTTGTGCAGCCAAAAGTGGATTCACTAGTGGCACAGGTCACCAAATGAACCTCCTTGCCTAGCGAAGGAGGTCTGATGTTAAAGGATACTCAGGACTGTAAAGTGAACGTGGTCCTCAAGCGGCAATTTGAAGCTTTGGCCCTAGGGATTAAGGCAGCATCTGCAGCATCTGCAAGTACCTTCCATACCCGTCTGTCTTGAGTCTTGGCCTTGGAGGACGACAAAGATCCACAAACGCTCCTATCTGGGGTGGATTATATAACTGACACTCTGATATCATCAAAGTTATAAGCAAGGTGTCAGCCCATGCTATCTCTGCCCAGCAAATGCTCTGGATCAGACAGTGGGCCAGAGGTTTGAACCTCTAAAGCAACTCTGAGCAGGCTTCTCTTTCAAGGGTAGATGCTATTTGGTAAGGATATGGATGACCTGATGGTCAGCGCTACGGACCATTTCCCTAAGACCTTGCCGGACAGTAGACCCTGGAAGACTTGGAGTACTAGATGTGGAAATTTGAGGCTCTCGAAGATTCTGTCCTTAAGCAGGAGGCCAAGTGAGGCAGAGGTCCTTTCAGGGGTTATGGCAGAGGTTCAGCAGGGTAAGAGACAAAAAGCCTCTAGCTCTCATCCCTCCCCAACCTCTAAGACACCAGGACAAGGCTGGAGAGAGCCCTCAGAGTCTGGGCAGAGGTACAAAGGCTACAGGACTTTCATACCATAGAGCCAGTACTAGATGGAAGAATCGGGCTTGGGCAGATATTCCATATACTTCATCATACCAAAGAAAGGCTCAGATGACTGGAGGCCAATTCTGGTCAGTCAATGCTGCATTAAAAGTGCCTCATTTCCATATGGAAAACGTTTGATCTGTCATAGCAGCAGTTGCCCCAGTGGAGTTTCTTGTCTCAGTATGACTGGAGTCTTTCTCCATATTCCCATTTTCTGGCCCACAGGAGGTTCTTGCAGTTTCAAGTGCTAGAGCTGAATTTCCAGTGCTTGGTGTTCTCCTTTGTCCTCGCGATGGCACCTCACACTTTTACCAAGGTGGTGGTGGTGATGGCAGCGAATCGCTGCATAGCACGGATCTAGGTGTACCTATATTTGGATGATTGGCTAATCAGAGGCCTCTCCAAGGAGAAATGCAAACTGGCAGTTTCAAGAGTAGTTCAACTCTTCCAGGACTAGTGATGGACCGTCAGCTTCAAGAAGAGCAGCTGTAGCCGATTCAGACCTGGAGTACCTGAGAGTTTTGTTCAACATAGCCTTGGGCCAGGTCTTTCCTTAAGAGCCATGCAGACTGAAGCTCCGGAAGCAAATTTTGAACCTGCTACCAAGTCTGACTCTCATGGCATGGTATTATCTACAGGCCCTAGGATCGATGGCAGCAGCCATAGAGGTGGTCCCTTGGGCAAGAGCACACATGAGGCCTCTCCAAGACTCTTGTCTCTCGATGATCTCAATTGGAGTCACTTCAGCAATCACTTCCCTGGGTACAAGAAGCGAAGAGCAGTCTGTTGTGGTGGCTGCAGCCAGCTGCCCTCTCAAAGGGCATTCCTCTGAATTCCCTCTTGAGAGATTCTAATGACTGATGCCAGCCTTTACGATTGGGGGGAGGGGGGTTCATTGAAACAGATACCCAGATCAGGGTCATTGGACATTGGCAAAGCGAAACTGCTCCATAAATTGACTAAAACTCAGAGCCATTTGATTATCACTTCAGGCACTGGAGAAGTCTTTGGAAGGCAAGGTAGTCAGAGTCTTCTTGGACAACATGACAGTAGTGGCCTATGTCAACAGGCAAGGATGTACCACAAGTGTCCAGTTACGCCTAGAAGGTAAACTCCTCTTTTGGTGGGCAGAAGCTCCTTTGCAGGCAATCTCAGCCGTGCACTTAGTGGGAATAGAAAATGTACAGGACAACTTTCTTAGCAGACTCTTAACCCAAGGGAATGGTCTCTGTCCCCCCAGGCGTTCTCCTCCATAGTTCTAAGGTGGGGGTATCCACAGATGGATCTGATGGCCTCAGCTGTAAACACAAAGGTAGATCACTTTTACAGCCAAAGATACGAACCCAGAAATGTGGGGTAGGGCGCATTAGTCCAAATGTGGCAAGAGAAAGGGCTTTTGTATGTGTTTCTCCCGTAGCCCATGCTAGGGTGAGTCATCCACAGGATTGCGAGTCATCTGAGATTAGTAGTCCTTGTGACATCCGATTGGCCCCCCAGACCATGGTTTGCGAACCTAGTTCACCTCCAGAGGGACAAAGGCCTCAGACTTCTGTTCCAAGTGGATCTTTTCACTCAGGGTTCAGTCCCTTTTGAGAATCCGGAACACTTTGGGCTTACAGCTTGGCTCTTGAGCAAGGGTTACTCAGACATGTTTGTTTCAACTCTGCTTAGAGCTAATAAGCCATCGACTATAGCAGCCTTTGCCAAGGCCTGGAAGTACTGTGGATGATGTAGAGCCCTTATGAGCTCCGATTTCAGTAGTCCTGGACTTTTTACAAGATGGAATTCAGAAGGGTCAGTTGGTCAGATTGCTGAAGGTGCAGATAGCAGGCCTTTCCTGTTTCCAAGCTCAGGAGGAAAGAGGCTGTCTCGCCTCTCGCCCAGATATCGCCCGGTTCATTAAAGGGGCTCTTCAGTTGCACCCTCTGGTGCGTCTTCCTTTCTTTTCCTGGGATCTTAACACCGTATTACAAGGTCTCAGTAGAGCTCTGCTTGAGCCCTTACGGGAGGCTTCCCTTCTGGATCTTACAGTGAAGATGGTGTTTCTGCTGGCCATTACGTCAGCGAGACGAGTTTCCAAGGTACAAAATCTGTCCTCCAGGGAATCATACCATAGGTTTACGGAAACAGGGCTCTCATTGTGCACGGTTCCGTCCTTACCAAAAGTAGCCTCGGCCTTCAATGTCATTCAGGAAGTCTGTTTGCCTGCTTTTCACCCTTTAGGGTCAAAGAAAAAGATAAAGTGTTGCATTTGCTGGATGTCAAGTGAGTGCTTCTCTGGTACCTCGAAGTTATCAATGAGTTTTCTGTATCGGCTCACCTTTTTGTTCTGACCAGTCATGCTAAGAAAGGGAGGCTGGCATCTAAAGCCTCGATTTCCAGATGATTAAAATGGCCATTTCCTCTGTTATGTGGTAAGCAGCTGCAGATCGCATTGAAAGTGAGGAGTTGCTGCCTTGTGGGTGGAGACTCAGGAGATTTTGCCCGAAGAAATCTGTAGAGCAGCTACTTGATCTACCCCTCATACCTTTACCAGGTTCTATAGGGTGGACGTAGCAGCCAGGAAAGATGCCTCTTTTGGGTCCTCCGTTTTGAAGGCAGGCTTAGTGGGCCTGCTGTAGACTCTGGGGACTGCTTTGGTACATCCTAGAGTTCAGGACCACTAGACATATTGCACTAGAAAGAAAGATTATGGTCTTACCTCGATAATCTTCTTTCTTGTAGATGTATCTAGTAGTCCTGAAGCCCCACCCTATTGGTGGGCTTTGCCTGCCTTCTTCCTCAAGATCAGTCCGAATTTGTAGAACTCTGTCTCTCAGATGAACTGACAGGATATAGAAAAAAGGAAACACTCAAGAAAGTAAAGTGTGGGTTAAGTTTCTGCGTGATAACAGGACATGCGAGTAGATATGAGCTCTATATAAGATTAGTGCTGGTTGCACACAGTTTTTGTACCTGTTTTGATCAATTACTTGAATGTTGTAATGTTAATGATTATGTTTGTTACAGAGCAGAATAGAATTCTAGTGTTGGATTTTTCCGTTTCCCTCCTTCCGGTTGTCTTTCATTACGGTGCTCCTTGATTGCTTTTGTACAAACTGAGGGGGCTAAAATAGCTCTCTGTGAAGGAGGTGGAGTTCAACAGATGATTGACAGCATTCTACAAGCAATTTGCAGGTTCAGATGATAAACCCTAGTGTTCAGGACCACTAGATACATCTACAAGAAAGAAGATTATCGAGGTAAGAACCTAATCTTCCTTTGCTCCTTATAGAATTACCCCATTATGGCTTAATACTATGATTATACTGTATATAGGGCTAGATTCTATGTATGGTGATGAACCCCCCCCCCACTAAGTGCTATTCTATAAAGTTCTTAAAGTTAGGCGCAGTTTATAGAATAGCACTTATGTCCAGGAACCATTCCTACTTTTAGGCACGTCCATTTGCACCAACTAAAACATGATGCAAATCCTTGTACCTAAATTAAGTGTGGATCCTTTTTATTCTATAGCTATGCACATAATCCAAGTTATGCCCCAATTTACCTATGACCCTTCCATTTCCATGCCCCTTTTTTTTGACTTGCATGTAAAATTTTGGTACAGACCCTGTGCTTAAATTTATGTAACTTTTAATTAAAGCTAATTAGTGTCAATAATTGCTCATTAAGATCCCAATTATTGACATTAATTGGTTTGTTATTCAATTGTTTACACAATTTTTCGTGTCTTTTATAGAATTCACGGGATAGCTGGCAGTCATGTTTTACTACATATATTTAGTGCTGCTAACTATGGGCTAAATTCTATTTTAAATGCAATAGGTGAGACAGTAGGGTTATTTCCCTATAGCCGCGTGTTGCTGCAGAAGGCTTCCACTCTGAATTTTTCACTCTGCATCTGTTATACTTCACTAGGCTCTCTAGCTCCACCTTCAATTCTTTCCTTCTGCATGCATGCCTTCAGGAGTGTTTATTCTGCTCTCCCTATTTTATTATTTTAATTTGATGTAGTTTTGTCTCCTTTGCAGGTAATTTAATGCTTGGAGCGTGTTTGAAGCTCTGCCTGCTTGACAATTTACAGACTTCAGTCTGTAGCTGACAGGCCAATCCCTCTGAGTACCTGCTAGCCAGCCTGCATAGTTTCTCTGGAGCTTAGTGCCATCCCTGAAGTGGTCTCACCTCCTCTTAATCAGGGGTCAAGCACAGGCTGTTAGGTGCCCTTAGGAGGCTCGATGGAGTCTCGCAGGGTGCCAGCTATGTTGTCATGCTTCCACCCATCCCAGTGTGCATCCATTGGTCCACAGAGGTGAAGGTGTAGTCAGACATATGAGTTTGACTGGAAGCCTGAAGATCAGCTTTGTACAAGCAT
The DNA here is from genome assembly GCF_902459505.1 of Geotrypetes seraphini. Lineage (NCBI taxonomy): Eukaryota > Metazoa > Chordata > Amphibia > Gymnophiona > Dermophiidae > Geotrypetes > Geotrypetes seraphini. The sequence continues at coordinate 185,293,709 of NC_047087.1, forward strand.
TCCCAGCTGTGGTAGTGATATTTCTCATCCAGCTCTGGCCTGCGGTGTAATAAAATTTGTCCCGCCAGACAATTTCAAATTTGCACTTAAGCTGGCCCGCCGGTACAAGCGCCGCATCAGCTTTAGATTCATGCAGCTTCCCGGTCTCACATTAAAGCAGCCTACAGAGGATCGCTTTTCGGCTGTACGTCAGAGGAGGGGCGGGACTGTGGCAGAGGGAACGTGCTGCGGAGGCTGACGGCAGCCTGCTGGATCGCTACAGCTGACTGGTGATTCTCTGCAGGCTGCTTTAATGTGAGACCGGGAAGCTGGGATGGAGGGAGGGAAGGAACAGAGGAGTACCCACCAAGAAGCGAGCTATGAGCATAATTTTTTAACCTTCGGACCGCGAATAAAAAGTAATTGAGTACTTTGTTGGTAGCTTAAGTGCACTTTGTGGGAGGAGATTATGTCAGCGAACCAGGGTGTGGCGGAAGAGGGGAGTGGGGCCGAAACAGCGAAACCAGCACAGGACAGCAGCCCGGAAACGCAAAAACTGAGCGATCTGCGGTCATAGACTTAAGGGCAGAGCTAAAAAAAAGAAACGCTGATAGTAGCGGTAACAAGAGCACCCTGATAGAGCGACTCCAAAAGGTGAGCCCATCTTTAACTTGTTATTACTTAAGAACTCCCCAAAGAGTGAGGTTACTTTATCTAATTAAGGTTGTTCAGAAATAAAGGAAGAGAATCTTGAACTGGAGATGGACAATGAAATGATAGCACATCCTTGCTATTTATAATAAAAACATAGTTAATTTTTTGGTGGTGGCCTTAGAGGTCACCACGCGGGTCAGGTACTTAAACACGTTTTTACTTTTTTTATACAAGTAATAGCACTAGCGCTCTAGACTAACTTTGAAATTATTATTATTTTTTTTTAGTTATAGGATATTAAACTTTTATAACAGTAAGTATATTATTTTAGCTGTACTTCTACTAAGACTAAGGGGTCCTTTTATTAAGGCACACCTTAATAAAAGGACCCTTAAGTATCTTAATAAAAAATTCATCCCGCGACTTAGCCTATGTTTTAAATTTTGGTCCCTTACGTGATTGAGTTTGACACCCCTGTGCTACTATGAGAGAGCTGAAAGCAGGCTGCAGCACTGATCCTGTCTGGGCACAGTGAGTACACATGCTGATAGTCTGTGAGAGACATTGGGGGAGTTTGGAAAAGTGGGGTTTTGAAGGTTTCTGGATGTTCTCCTGTGATCCCTCTCCTGAAAAATCCTAAAATCGCAATTTTTACTGTTTCTGAAGTATGCAAAGTATCACAGTTTCGGTGTGAATATTTTGTCGGCGGACATTTGGATTTTTTAGGTATCTTTTTTCTAAAGTTCCCTGCTTCTTCAAAACTTCAAATTTTGCCTGGAACTCTGCTGGGATGGAGTCCTTAGGCTCTCCCCATGTGGATTTTTGCCAGGATTGTGCAAATTTAGCGCTTTTAGAGCACCCTTGTGGCACAGCTAGGGGAGGCTACAGTGCCCAACTTAGCTTCTCTCCTGCTGAAGCAGGTAACCAAATGCTCAGCTAGCCCGGTGGGGTGGCCATCGTCATTTTGGGGTATCAGCACAGCTGATAATGCAGTCAGCCAGGCGGTTGACCCTCCACACCCAATGAAACGCAAACAAGTCTTGTAAGAGTGAGTTTTCTCCCCAGGAGCCAGACACTTTTTCTAAATTTATGAAATATTTGTGCTCAGAGTTTCAGACCAAGTGTTCTACCCTTGAACAGTCTCAATCTGCCTCTGCGGCGTCTCTGGGTGATGTTGTGCCTCTGGGCATGGCCTTGCCTCAGTCTGCTGCAGCTTTTGCCCTACTCAATCCTGATCTGGGGTAACCCGGATGCTGATGTTTCCCTTACTGATTCCTTGTTTGCAGCTACATCGCTTTCCGCAATGGGAGATCAGTGGCTGTGTGCTGGATCTGCAGATCCCTCTGCGGTCTTAGATCCTGTGGATGATTCTATTGTCTTGCGCTTGTTTAAGTTTACTCATTTCTGAGTCGTTACAGGAATTGAATTTAGTCACTCAGCCGGCTCCATCCACTTTTTCCTCCTTGCTATGTGGTGTGCACAGGCAATCAACTACCTATCCCTGGCACCCTGATATGAATGTTCTGGTCTTGGAGCAGTTTGACTCTCCGGAAGGTTCTCTGAAAATTGCTAGAGGTATGTCCTGCTTGTATCCTGTGGCACAGGAGTGTCAGTAGCTTTTGGGTCAGCCCAGGGTGGATTCACAGGTGGCACAGGGAGGAGACATAGACATCCTGGGACTGTCGGCCAAGTCTCTTCCCTGAAGAAGCCCTTTTTCTGGAAACGTCATCGCTCCTCCTAAACTTACTTGCTCCACTTCATCACTGACGCTGAAACCGTTGATTGAAGACAAAGTTTTATTTTATTTTTCTTTCCAGCTTATGATTTATCTTTAATCTTATCTATTGTTTTGCATTTTGTCTTTGTTTTGTTCTATTTCTATCAGAATTCTACTGTTCAACGTCTCCCCCTTCTGCTTCTATTCCTTTCTCTCCTCTCTTCTACCTCCCAAAGTATTTAGATCAATGCTGTCTTGTTAAAATGTTTATTTTATTTTTATTTTTCCTCTAACTCTACTTTTCACTTCTCTATTACCCTCCAGGTACTTTAGTTAGATTGTGAGCCTTCGGGACAGTAAGGGAATTTTTCAAGTACCTTTCCTATTTCTAATCTTAATGTATATTTTCTGTAAACCGCTTAGAACCTAACGGATGTAGCGGTATATAAGAAATAAATTACATTAAATTACATTAAACGAACCTCTCTCCCCAGTTAGGATGGTGTTGTGTTAAAGGATATGCAGGACCGCCGGTTGGATGTGGTCCTCAGAAAACTTTTTGATGCAGCTACTTTAGGTATCAAGGCTGCTTCAGTGATGTCTTTTGTGGCACGTGCCTTTCTCTCTCAACTGTGCACCCTGGAGAGTGAGGCAGTGGGTCCCCCTCCTCAACTTCTGATGGCTGGGACAGATTATATGGCAGATGCATTATATGACCTCATGAGAGTTTTGGCAAAGGTGTAACCATACTCTTTCTCTGTGATTCATTTTGAAGGCTACATTGGCTAGGCTGCCTTTTAAGGGGCAGTTATTGTTTGGCAAAGGTCTGGATGACCCTATGGATTCTGTGATGAACCGTCACCCTAAGACTCTGCCTGATAGTAGACTAGACCCTCTAGGGATTCTGGTTGCTCTAATTTTTGTGACTCACGGCGGTCCAGACCGTATGCAAATGCCACGTTACAGAGATTTTCACAGGGCTCCTGATGATTCTATACTAGCTACAGGTATTCCTAGCCTTCCTCCTCCCATTCTGCACACTCTGTCAGAAAGCCTCAATGACGCCAGGCCAACAGATGCCCCTCACCATTTCTTCCTGCCTGGATGCGCATTATGTCCGACCAGTGGGTCTTGGACATTATTCATTCAGTCAGCTGGAATTTGCTCGACCTCTGACAGATTGGTTTGTGGACTCTCCTTCAGGTCGCCCAGACAAAGTGCTCAGGGTTCAAGCCACCATTCAGCATTTGCTGGATATTCAAACTATAGAGCCTCTCAGGCTCAGGTAGATACTCCATTTACTTTATCATGCCTAAGAAAGGCTCAGAAGATTGGAGGCCTATTCTGGATCTTTAGCACGTGAATGCGGCTCTCAAGATTCCTTGATTCCGAATGGAGACCATGCGTTCGGCTATTGCAGCAGTGGCCCCAGGAGAGTTTCTTGTCTCTCTGAATCTCACGGAGACATACTTGCATATTCCTATTTTTCCAACCCACCACAAATTCTTGCGATTTCATGTTCTGGAACAGCATTACCAGTTCTTAGCACTGCCCTTTGGGCTAGCAACAGCGTCCCGGACCTTCAACAAAATGATGGTGATAGTGGTGACTTACCTGCAAAAGATGGGTATCTAGGTTCACCCTTATTTGGACGACTGGCTGATCAGAGCTCCTCGTTGGCCAAGGGACGACGCAAGGTGGAGTGAGTGCACCATGTGCTGGAAAACCTGGGCTGGATTGTCAACTTCAGGAAGAGCCAGCTGATGCCCACACAATTACTGGAATACCTGGGAGTCCTTTTTGACACAGCAATGGGCTGAGTCTATCTTCCAGAAGCCCGCAGGCAGACACTGTGTACCCAGATTTCTTCCCTTCTAGAGCGGCCGGCTCCTTCAACATGGGATTATCATCAGATTCTGGGATCCATGGTTGGCACGCTGGATATGGTTCCTTGGGTGAGGGCGCATTTATGTCCTCTTCAGCATGCTTTGCTCTCTTGCTGGGCTTCGCACAGGGGTGCCTTGCAGACCCGTCTACCTTGGACTCTAGAAGCCCGAGCAAGCATGGACTGGTGGCTTCTTTCACAATCACTCCGCAGGGCCGTACCGCTACACATTGCCTCCTGCATTGTGGTGATGACAGATGTCAGCCTTTGAGGATGGGGAGCACATAGCAATCATCCTGTTCATGGGTGTTGGACGCCCTCTCAGTGAAAGTGGTCAATTAACAGGTTGGAGCTCAAAGTCATTCGACTAGCTCTGATGAGATTGCAGAAGACTATGGAGGGCCAAGTGTCTTCTCCGACAATGTGACACCAGTAGCCTAAGTCAGTCGCCAGAGAGGGACCAAATGCATTCCTCTGGCCCAGGAAGCCCGCCTTCTTTTTCTTTGGGTAGAGTGTCATCTCCTAGCACTGACAGCAGCATATGTGGTGGGAGTAGACAATGTTCAAGCAGACTTCCTCAGCAGAGAAACTCTGGATCCGGGCGATTGGGTCCTGTCCCCAGAGGTGTTCCAAGTGATAGAGGGGCGCTGGGGGAAGCACCACTTTGACCTCATGGCCATGGAAAGAAACAAGAAAGCGGATCACTTCAGTCGAAGATCCGAGCCTGAAAGCGAGGGGCTCAATGCTCTGGTACAGCCATGGCCTCAGGAGATTCTCCTGTATGTTTTTCCTCCTTGGCCGATGATCAGCCGGGTCATTCAGAGGATTGCGGCTCATCTGGGCTGTGTCATTCTGGTGGCTTCAGATTGGTGGCTAAGGGTCGCAGTCTTCACTGAATACCTATCCGGACCTTCTCATGCAGGGTCCGGTATCTATGGAAGATCTGGGTCACTTTGCTCTTATGGCGTGGCTCTTGAGCGTGCAGTCTTAGAGCATAAGGGGTATTCTACCCTGGTTGTTGATACTCTTCTAAAGTCTAAGAAGTTGTCAATGGTGTCGGCTTATGCCAAGGCATGGAAGGCCTTCCAACATTGCTTATTCAGCTCCGATTTCCCTAATTCTCACTTTTCTTCTGGCTGGATGGATAAATGTCTCACTGTGGCTTCTCTTTGGGTCCAAGTGGCCAGGCTCTCCTGTTTTAGATCCCAGGTGCATCGGTCCTCATTGGCGTCTCATCCTGATGTTGCTAGAATCTTGAAGGGGGCTCTTTGTGTCCGACCGCCCGTTAAGCAGAGCGGTGACGCCGTCTTCTCTTCACACATTTGCCAAGTTCTACAGAGTGGATGTGACAGTGAGACAGGACTCCGCCTTTGGGTCCTCGGTCTTAAGGGTCAATGCAGCAAGCCCACCCTAGCCTTTTGGGGGACTACTTTTGTACATCCCTACTGTTTAGAATGTCTCACCTATTGCACTGGAAAAAGAGATTATGTACTTACCCTGGTAAGAACTTTTCCAGTGGATAGGTGGACATTTTAGACTTCCGCCCTGTACTTCCGGCTCCTGCTTAGAGTTTTCAGTCTGTTTATGCTTCTTCAAGCTGATTCTTGGATGCCTGTTAGCCCCTTGAAGTCTGGGAAGAATTTGTATATATGTATCAATTTATTGGGGAGTAGTTTCTAAGCTCCTTTGAAGTCAGTGTTGGCAGTTAACGGTACTGTTTAATTACTTTTGAGCAGAACACTTTGTTTAAGCCTGTTGCTATCGGTGCCTCTACTTCACGTGTATTGGGTGGCTCTATGTGCTTGGGTACTAACTGAAGGTGGAGATAGAGAGCCCAGTGAAATATAACAGAGGCAGAGTGAAAACTCCTTCTGCAGCTATAGGGAAATAACTAGTGCTGCCCAATTTCTGATTTGAATCGATTCCTTTAAAAAAAAAAATAAAAAAAATTGGCCTCCTGATTCGGTGACTAACCCTCCTTCCCATGCTGTCAGGTCTTCTAAAGCAGGAACAACAGCGCTGCCTCTTGCTGGCCGTCTGTTGCCGCTCCTGCTTTAGGGGGCGAGGGTCAGTCGGGAAGTGCTGCAGTGTCCTCCGGCTTTCCCCTTGGCCTACCGCTCTTACCTAAATTACTGCAGCCTCCAGAGAGGGTCGCCAGTGCTATAGCAATCCTTGCAGGCTGCCGCCGTCCTCAGCAGCACGTATCCTCTGGCGCAATCCTGCCCCTGATGTCAGAGGAGGGGGCAGGACCACAGCAGAGTGCTGCTGAGGACATCGGCAGCCTGCAAGGATCGCTACAGCACCGGCGATCCTCTCTGCGGGCTACGGTACTTAGCTGACACTTCGGGAGGCCAGGAGGAAGCTAAGGGAACATGCAAGCCTTTTGGGGGGGGGGAGCTTTGCACCATGAAACACAGAGAGATGAGGAAAAGACTGAAAGAAAGGCTGATGCAGTTAAAAAAATAAATCATCCACAAACAGTAATAAAAAAACTTTTAACTTATATTTAGTGATGAAAAATCAGTTTTAGAAAGTGCATTTCATACATATTGAATTTTGTTCACTACAAGAAATGCATTTGGAGGGGCAGACCTTCAGGGGAGGGAACATGCAGGCCTTCAGGGGGAGGAAAGATGCCAGACCTCCGGGGGAGGGAAGGGAAACAGAAGGGGAGGACAGAAATGGAAGATGGATGGTTAGCAGACCCTGGAAGCGAGCAGACCCTGGCAAGCGAGTTATCAGAAGACAACCAGAACCTGGGACCACAACATGATTTGAATAATGACCAGACAACAAAAGGTAGAAAAAATAATTTTATTTTCTGTTTTGTGATTAAAATATGTCAGATTTGAAATGTGTATCCTGCCAGAGCTGGTGTTAGACCTCGAACGTGAGCTAGGATTTAACAGAGAGAGGGAAAGTCTTTTTTGTTTGTTTATTTTGTTTACACCACAGCGCCAGTGTGGGTAGGAGAGGGCAAAAGGTGTGAAAAGGCTATAAAAGGGGTGAAGAGGCTATAAAATAAACCTACCAGGATGTTTGAATTTAATCAAATTGAAAAATCGATTTCAACAGGCTGAATCAAATCAAATCAAATTTTTTTTTCCTGAATCGAGCAGCACTAGAAATAACCCTACTTTCTAGAATGTCTTATCTATTTACTGGAAAAATGCTTCCCAGGGTAAGTACATATTCTCTGTATATGGCGTCTAAAATATCGGTGCAAGAAAGTACTATTCTTAGTGAAGAGACAGAGATAATGGTTACTGCAGATGGGCAGACTAGATGGGCCATTTGGCCTTTTATCTGCCATCATGTTTCTGTGTTTCTATTGAAGTCAAGAAGGTGTGGTATAGGCACGTGGAATCTCGTAGAGAGAGAGAGATAATGGTTACTGCAGGTTCTAAATTTAGGCATGGAAGCTGTAACTCTGTAATTAAATGCACAATTTAAAGGAATGCTCCCTTTCTTGACTTGCACTTAAAATTTAGTCATGTAACCATTCATTAATTCTAATTAACACCAATAACTGCTTATTAAAATGCCAGTTATTGGCGCTAATTAGCTTGTTATTTAGTTAAGTTGCACACACGATTTGGGAATGCAACCAAAATTGCACATGCAGTTTTTGGCGCTTTTTGTAGAATGTATAGTGGCACTGAATATATATGTTTTTTAAATGCTGGGGTAGGTGCTTTTAAATATCCACTGGCCACCTCTACTGAATATTGGCCTGATTCTTATGATTTTAGTATTTGCTTAGTACTACCAAATGTAAGTATTATTTTAAAGACAGAGAGTTAGTGGCTGGTAATTGAAGTTTATCCCAGGACAAGCAGGCATGATATTCTCACATGTGGGTGACGTCATCTACGGAGCCCCAGCGCGGACAGCTTTTCAAGCAAACTTGATTAAAGTTTCAAGTTTGCTACACTGCACCACGCATGTGCATGCCTTCTTGCCCACTAGAGGGCGCATCCCCACCTCGTGGTCCTCAGTTCAGTTTTTTCCGCGGAGCCAGAAGCCCTGTGGAAATTGAGCTCCTGTTTTTCTGCCTTCTGACACCGCGTCTGGGTTGTTTTGCTCGGTCGCTGTGCTTTATTTGTTGTTTTCCTTCTTAGTCACGTCGTTTATCGTCGAAAAAAAAAAAAAAGTTTTATTTCTTCCGTTCGGCTCCGGGGGCTAATAAAGACAGAAAGACAAGTAGGAGAAGGCAAATATGACAGTAGCAGTAAAATGTTTTTTACACTGTTTGTTTATTCAATCTATGTGTTTTCTCAAAGGAATAATTCCTTGTTTCTGGTGAGATACATGGGTCTCAGTGATAAGGGGATTGCATTCTTATTTATTTATTTATTCAATTATTTAGCCCATCCTCCCAAAGGAGCCCAGAATAGAGGTCTGCATGGGAACGGGGATCACGGGAATCCCGCGGGTCTTGCGGGGGTCCCGCAGGAATCCCCCCTAATCCACGGGACTCCCACGGGGACCCCCCTCTAGCCAACGGGACTCCCATGGGGATGGAAGGCTTCAGAAGCAGGGTTCGTCCATATAATATAATGGACACGTCAGCCTTAGTAAAAGAGGGGGTTTATAAGTTAATTACCTGAACAGAAAACAAAAAAAGGGTTCCACCAAAGAGATTGCACAAGGAAAACAGCAGCGCAAACACAAAAGAAACAGTGGAATTGATGATCCTGTCAGAAGTAATTGCTGCTTTTTATGGGGACGGGCGGGGATGGAGTTAATTTCTTGCGGGGATGGGTGGGGACGGAGAGGATCCTGACAGGGACGGGTGGGGACAGAGAGGATCCTGGCAGGGACAGGTGGGACGGAGAGGATCCGGGCAGGGATGGGTGGGATTTCTGTCCCCGCGCAACTCTCTAGCCCAGAACAGGTTACAAAGTACATCCACAATATAATCAAGATAGGACAGAGATGACATAATTTACAATATAGATAAGACAATAAAGCTTATACACTAAGCAGCATCTGGTGAGAGTAGGTGGCGTAGGTGCGTTGACTGAGTGGCAATTCTGGGTGCATGTCCTCAAGGTGCTGGGTTTGTGAAGAGGAAGGTTTTCACGGCCTTCCTGAAGCTCCAAAATCCATCTGGTATTCTAACAGATGGGGGGATGGTGTGCCATAGTCTGGATATGAAATTTGAGTAGGAGCGTTTACGGGCTGTTTGAGCGGCTAGGAGGTATTTGTTAGTTGTTAGTTGTTTTTCTCCTTGGGACCTCAGTGGTCACTTTGGGAAATAGATTTGTAGTTTAGTTTTCATGTAGTGCGGAATCATTTCATGGAAGGTTTTGAAAGCAAGGACCAGGGCCTTGAAGGTTTAGCCTTCAACGGCCTCCAGAACTATGCTAGGAAATTAAGAGACTGATACTTAAAGGCATATATCCTGTTAGCAGATGCTGCAAACTGGATAAGTGCCATCAAAATGATATTCAGTAGCAGTAACAAGATAGTGCTGCTAAATATTTCCTCTAACAGCATATGCACTTTCCAGACTTTCTCCAGTTAGCTATCTCTGCTAACTGAATAGCTCTGATGCTCAGGAGAGCGGGGCAGCTGAAGGAGAGTCGGGAGGCAGCTGCACAGAGAAAACAGGCAGAAAGAAGCAGAGGGGAGAAGACAGGAGACAGTGAAGGGCAGCGGCGAGCGATAGCTTCACCCACCGCTCCGACGTCACCAAAGATCAGAACCGGAGCTCTCCCTTAAAAGGGGAGGGGCCAATGGCGCTCAGCTGTTCGGCGCACATTAAATGCGCTCGCCTTAGCGAGAGCGCCTTTGTGAAGGGCCTTAAGAAGGGCAGCAGACACAGAAGACACACAAACAGGCAAGGAGAGCAGAGGACAGCTGCAGCAGACACAGAAGACACACAAACAGGCAAGGAGATCAGAGGACAGCCGCAGCAGACAAAGAAGGCACACAAACAGACAAGGAGAGCAGAAGACAGCAAGTGGGCAGCAATGGAAGCAGCAGACAGAAGCAGGAAGTTGAGCTACCCAGTTTTCTGCACCATCTGCCATATGTATGACTACCTCCCCTCAGGAAGGCGGTCTTATGTGTGCACTCGATGCGGGGAACTGGAGACCCTGAAGAAACAAGTCAGACTCCTGGAGGGCAGAATACTGGAACTGGAAGCACTTTGAGCAGTGGAGGAGGACAGGGATGCAGAGAACATCAAGCCAGAGGAAACCATCACGGAAGAAGTCCGGGAGTTAGAGAAGTTCATCGAGGAGGCATACAGGGAGGCCATGGAAAATCACCAGCTACAGTGGAACTGCCGAGATACACTTGCAGAGAGTGAGGACCATCTGGAGGACAACCGCAGCGAGATCTGGAAACAATGGAGGGAACCCACAAGAAGACGAGCTCGGTGCAAGCCAACACCAGGATGAGGGAAGATGGAAGTGCACAGAGGACACGGAGCTACAGCAAGAGAAGATAGAGAGGACAGCGATCGTCGTGGGGGACTCCATCATTAGACAAGTCAACAGACACATAGCGGGAGGAAGACGGGATCGGCTGGTGACCTGCCTACGGGGAGCCAAGGTAGAAGTGAGCCGCATCGACAGGATCATCGACAGCATGGAAGAGGAAGATACGGCAGTGGTGATCCATGTGAGGACAAACAACGTGAGCAACAGGAACTACAACAGGGAAGTTTCAAGTTTATTTAAGATTTCTTATTCTGCCCAATCAGCTTCTAGGCGGGAAGTACTGAAGGACAAGTTCCAGCTGCTAGGAAGGAAGCTGAAGACCAGAACGCAGAGGGTAGCATTCTCGGAGAACCTGCCGATACCCAGGGCCGATGAGAAGAGGCAGACGGAGCTGCAAGCAGTCAACGCGTGAATGCGGCGCTAGTATGAGGATGAAGGATTCCACTTTGTGCGCAACTGGATGACGTTCTGGGAGAAGAGCAAGCTATTCTTAAGGATGGACTTCACCTCAGCGGATCAAGAGAGAAATTGAGAAGTTTTTAAACTAGGAAGAAGGGGAAAGCCGACAGTTGACCGAGAGTCGATGGTTCAGGAACTGGTATACCCAGAGGATACCGTGCAGAAAGATAGCGGGGAAGACTCACCGGATTATAGGCAAGACAGAAATCCTAATTGTTTGAAAGGAACACAAGAGGGAAGGAAATGCAAGAAAGTAACAGGCCGCAAACTCAAGTATATGTACACGAACACAAGGAACCTAAAGAATAAGATGGGCGAATTAGAAGTTATGGTATAAAAAGATAGCCTTGACATCATCGGCATCACAGAAATATGGTGGAATGAGGAAAATGTCTGGGACCCTGTGCTACCAGGATACAAGCTATTCCGCAGAAATAGAATGGGACAAAGAGGTGGGGGGCATTGCCTTATATGTCAAAGAGAGAATCAAGTCTACCGGAGAGAACACAAAGAATAAGTCAGAGTCTCTATGGGTCAAAATTACAGGAACAAATGGAACGGAAACGAAGATCGGTATCTACTACCGACCCCCAGGGCAGTCAGAAGAAATTGATGGAGAAATGACAGATAAGATTAAACACAACTGCAAAGGAGGCAACACAGTTATCATGGGTGATTTCAATTATCCGGGGATAGACTGGAATCTAGGCACATTCGGCTGCGGTAGGGAGACCGAGTTCCTGGGTGCTGCAGGCGATTGCTTACTGGAACAACTCGTCAAGGAAAATGAGAGAAACCGCAATTCTGGACTTGATTCTAAATGGACTACGAGGACCGGCACAAGGTATAGAAGTAGAGGGGACGCTAGACACAAGGGCGAAACATCGATCCAGAACGACGGCCATAATGCTGAACTTCCAAAAAGGGAATTACAAAGGGATGAGACTCATGATGAGGAAGAAGATTAAGAAGAGGATAAACACTGTAAAGGCGCTAGAGCAAGCATGGTCTCTTTTTAAGGACACGGTCACCGAGGCGCAAAATCTGTATATACCATGTATCAACAAAGAATCCAAGAGGAAAAAAAAAAAGGAACTGGCGTGGCTCACTGTAGCGGTGAAGGAAGCGATCAGAGACAAGAAGACTTCGTTTAAGGAATGGAAAAGATGAAAAACGGACGAAAACTGGAAAAAGCATAAACATCAAAGCAGGTGCTATAAGGCGGTAAGAGGGGCCAAAAGAGACTACGAGGAAAAAATAGCCAGGGAGGCAAAAAACTTCAAGCCGTTCTTTCAGTATATTAAGGGTAAACGACCCGCGAATGAAGTGGTGGGGCCGTTGGCTGACCATGGAATAAAGGGAGTGCTAAAGGAGGACAAAGCCATCACCAACAAACTGAACTCATTTTTTGCGTCTGTATTTACCAAAGAGGATATATATACAACATACCAGAAGCCGACAGGCTATACACAGGAATCAAAGATGGGAAACTGACAGGGTTGACTTGATGGTAAGTCTAGAAGAGGTATGCAGGCAGATTGATAGGCTTAAAAACGATAAATCCCCGTGACCGGATGGCATCCATCCGAGGGTAATCAAGGAACTGAAAGGAGCTATAGCTGAACTGCTTCAACTAATAGCCAATCTGTAGATCAAATCTGGGAGGATTCCGGAAGACTGGAAGGTGGCAAATGTTACACCGATCTTCAAGAAAGGTTCGAGGGGTGATCCGGGAAACTACAGACCGGTGAACCTAACCTTGGCATCATTGAGCACCTTGACAGACACAATCTGATGAGGACCAGCTAGCATGGCTTCAGCAAAGGAAGATCTTGCTTGACGAACTTGCTGCACTTCTTCGAGGGAGTAAACAGGGAGTAATGACCCAGTCGACATTATATATTTGGACTTTCAGAAGGCATTCGACAAGGTTCCTCATGAACGACTACTTTGAAAAATTGCGAGCCATGGAATCGAGGGTGAACTACTCACGTGGATTAAAAACTGGCTAGCGGATAGGAAACAGAGAGTGGGGGTAAATGGACAATACTCGGACTGGAAAAGCATCAACAGTGGAGTGCCGCAGGGTTCGGTGCTTGGACCCGTGCTCTTCAACATATTTATAAACGATCTGGAAATTTGTGGAGGACGCTGAAAGGACATGGGGAAGACGGGGCGGGGGAGAAGGACGCTGAAAGGACATGGGGAAGACAGAGGGGTGAGAAGGATGATGAAAGGACATGGGGAAGACGGGGGGGAGAGAAGGATGCTGAAAGGACATGGGGAAGACAGAGGGGGAGAAGGATACTGAAAGCACATGGGGAAGACAGAGGGAGGAGAAGGACACTGACAGGACATGGGGAAGATGGGGGGGAGAAGGACGCTGAAAGGAAATGGGGAAGAGAGAGTGGGGTGAAGACGCTGGCAGGGAAGAAGACAGAGATGCCAGACTATGGGGGGAGCGGAGGGACCAAGATGGGTGCCAGACCAATTTGGAAGGGGGGAGAAAGGGAGAAGCACAGTAACAGAGCAAATGGAAGACGCAGAGAGAAGAGAGATAGTGGATGGAAGGAATTGAATGAGAACATGAGGAAAGCAGAAACCAGGCAACAAAGGTAGGAAAAAAATTATATTTCTTTTTTTTTTTTTTTTTTTTGCTTCAGGATAAAGTAGTATATTAGTTGTGTTGATAAAAATTTATAAACATTAGAGGTTCTGGTAGAAACCCGTTTACAAAGTATGTATTCTTCCCAATTAATATTTCCAAATTAATAAAGTCTCTTTGCTTATTTGTAAATGGGTTTCTACCAGAGCCTTTAATTCAGTAGCATAATTCAATGAAATAACTATTTCTGAAGTTTATAGGGACGAGCGGGGACAGAGGGGATTCCTTGCGGGGATGGGTGGGGACGGAGGGGATTCCTCACGGGGACGGGTGGGGATGGAGGGATTCCTCACGGGGACGGGTGGGATTTCTGTCCCCGCGCAACTCTCCAGTGTGTACTGCACTACAGACCCATCTGCTCTCTTGCTCCCTCTGGTGCTTTTGGAGAAAACACCAGTTTCAGAATTTTCTGTTTTTACCAGAGCTGGAATGTCTCTAACAGCCTCAACTGGCTCTGCTGTCTTAGGGACACTCCTAGCAGGCATACCCTGCATATCACAGAGGTCACCAATGATTTACATCTCTTTGACCATTTGTTTGTGAAGACTCATTTCGTTAAGCGGGGAGCTCCCACTTCCAAGGCCACAATTTCCAGCTGGATCCATAGGTTCATTTCGTCAGCTTATATTCTTGCGGGGGACACAGTCTCCTGTTTCCATCAAGGTGCATTCTATCAGAAGTGTGGCCTCTTTGTGGGCTGCAGCTAGGTCTGTCTCCCTTGTGGAGATTTGAAGGCCGGAGACTTGGTCTTCTCTTCACAAGTTTGCCAAGTTCTATGGAGTGGACATGGCAACAAGACAGGACTCCGCCTTGGGGTTCTCGGTCTTACTGGTTGGTGCAGCAAGCCCACTCTAGTTTTTTGGTGGACTGCTTTTGTTCGTCCATACTGTCTAGAATGTCTCACCTATTGCACTGGAAAAAGAAATGTACTTACTCTGGTAAGCTCTTTTCCAATAGATAGGTGAGACATTCTAGACTCCCGCCCATTATTTACTGCACCTGCTTACAGTTTTCAGTCTGTTTATGCTTCTCCAAACTGTTTCTTGGATGCCTGTTAGCCCTTGAGGGCTGGAAAGAATTTGTATATATGTTTCAATTTATTGGGGAGTGGTTTCTCAGCTTCTTTGAAGCCGGTGTTGGCATTTCACTTTAATGTTGGTTGAATTCTTGAGCAGAAAAAGTTGATTTGAGCCTGCTGCTATAGGTGCCTCTACTTCAGGTATATTGGGTGGCTCTCCATGCTTGGGTACTAACTGTAAAAGGAGCTAAATAGCCCAGTGAAGTACTATAGAGGCAGAATGAAAAATCCGGAGTGGATTCCTTCTGCATCCATGCGGCTAAAGGGAAATAACCCTACTGTCTAGAGTGTCTTATCAATCTACTGGAAAAGAGCTTATCAGGGTAAGTACTAGTGCTGCCCGATTCCCGATTTGAATCGGTTTGCTTTTGTTAAAAAACGGACTTACCGATTCATCCCGATTAAAGTTCATTCTTTTTTCACTGCTGACCGCCGGACTCGTTCCCATCTAATGTAACTTCCGGTTTTGCAAAACCGGAAGTTACATCAGAAGAAATGAAAGGACGTGGGAGCATCGAGGGGGAGCGAGCAGACCTTGTGCAGCGGACCAGTTGGATGCAAAGGGTATTTTTTGGCTGTCTCCGCATTTCTCCTCTCTTCCCCGCGATTCCACATCCAGTCGAGTAAGTAACTGAACCGGCAGGGAGGGCTGAGAATCAGCAGGGGGGCTGAGAATCGGCAGGGAGTGCTCAGAATCGGCAGGGGGGCTGGTGAGTCTTGGGGGCTGGGGATGAAAGCTGAAATCGGCAGGGGGGCTGGGGTTGGAAGCTGAGATTCAGCAAGGGGGCTGGAAGCTGAAATCGGCAGAGGGGCTGGTAAGTCTTGGGGGCTGGGGATGGAAGCTGAAATCAGCAGGGAGGCTGGGGATGGAAGCTGAAATCGGCAGGGGGGCTGGGGATGGAAGCTCAGAATTGGCAGGGGGGCTGGTGAATCTTGGGGGCTGGGGATGGAAGCTGGGAATTTTTGATATGATATTGCCTTGGTTAAATAAAATGTTTAAACTTAAAAAGCTGTGTCATTAACAGTGAATCGAATCGAAAAATTGATTCAACAGGGTGAATCGAATCAAAATATTTTTCTCTGAATCGGGCAGCACCAGTAAGTACATAATCTCTTTTTATCTGGGCACAGATGCAGATATTCTCACATCCCTCCCACCTACCCTGGTTGGCTTCTTAGCTTGTTTACAGAACTGAGGTACCACGAGCTGACATCGGGCAGGAAGGCACATGCGTGGTGCAGGCAGTCTCAAAGCTTCTTAAAAGCTTAAATGACATTACCTTTTAGCACTGTCCATATCAGGCTCCGAGGATGACATCACCCACATGTGAGAATATGCTGCCTGCTTGTTCTAGGATAACTAGTGTTACTTTAATTGCAATTGTTGACATTTTAAAAAATAGTGACTGCCATGGGCTGAATGTCAGCCTATAAAGAATTTAATTAGATGTATGTATTTAATTTGTTTTCTATCTTGTTCTTCCCAATGAGCTCAGAATGAGTTACAGTTTAATATACATAGTATACAGTCAAAATGGATTCCAGGTTAACATACATAGTATGTTGCTGGAGGTTCTGGTGAATGGGATAGAGTTATATATGATGTCAGCAAGATGCAAAATCTAAGGGAGAGAAAAATCTTTTGAGGTTTCCTTCAAAGTACTAAAGAACTGGAATGTATTCTGTTGCCTTTAGAACCTTTCCGTCCTACAGCAAAGCTTTCAGGATATTCATAATAAATATTGTGGATTAGATTATTATTTGCCTTTTTCAGATCTGGCTCAAGGTGAGATACATTCAGGAACACAAGTTAATTCCTTTCCCTACATAGACTCACAGTCTTAAGTTGTACCAGAATCAAAAGAGGATAAAAAGTGATTTGCCTGAGATCACAAAGAGGGTTTGTATAACGCCACAGAATATCATATATATTCATATCTAAATCAAGATTTTTTTTTTTTTGCCAAAAAGAGGTATCAAAATTTAATCTCAGTTTAATTTGGAGACCTACATCCCTCTCACCCCATATAATGTCTAGTATTCCTACTATTCCCTCCTGCCCCAAAGTGTCCCTCTTCTACAGCCACCAGCCCCCCTGAGCTAGCAGAGTTCTCACTCACTCCCACCCTGAACAGTCATGGCAAGCACTTAGCTCCTTCTTCCCTCTTCTGGACCCACTGGTAGCCCTCCCCTTTCTCTGGTGGTCCAGTAGTGCATTGGAGCAGGAGCAATTTTCAGTCATGCCCATGCCATCTCTTGGTAAAATTGGCTGCTGAGACTAACACTGGAGGTCAAGGCAGCCATTTTTACTATAGAAACGAAAGGGTCTTGCTCCTGCCCCAACACACTACTAGACCAGAGAAGTATGGTAGGCTTGAGGGGTAAGGCTCATTTGTTCAGAGAGAAGGAGAGAGGGAGGAACTAAGTGCAAACTATGCCTGTTTGGGGAGAGAGGAAGTCAGCAAGAACTCTGCTGGTTCAGAGGGCTGGCAGTGGAGAAGGAGGAGGAACACCATAGGGAAGGAATGGGAGGAATGATGGTTATCACAGGGGTGGGAGGGAGAAAAGGGAATGCCAGTCAGGAGGGGTAGGAGGGAGAAAAGGGAATGCCATAATATAAACCCTCAGTTTATATTCAAATTAATATAAGAAAATCCATACTGAGTCAGACCAGTGGTCAATCTAGCCCAGTATCCTGTTTCCACAGTGGCCAAACCAGGTCCCATGTACCTGGCAAAAACCTAAATAGTATCAACATTACATGCTACTGATGTGTCTGTCTTAATACAGACTATGGACTTTTCCTCCAGAAATTTGTCCAATCTTTTTTTAAACCCAGCTTATGATAACTGCTCTTGTAGTGCAAAGGGCAAAGGATTCTGGATGAAAGGTTCTATACCCTTGGCCGAAAATTGCTTGCAGAAGGATGCCATTTACATCTTTTAGCTCTTTCTTCCCCAGTGGACTGTACTCCCACCTTTACTTGATGGCCTCAGCCTGGAATAAGAAGGTAGATTGCTTCTACAGCCGAAGAGTCAAACTCAGAAGTGCCAGGTTGGACACGTTAGTACAACCATGGCAGGAGAGAGGACTGGCTTTGTTTCCACCACGGCCCGTGATAGGATGAGTCATTCGCAGAGTAGAATCCCATTTGGGGTTAGTGGTACTAGTGGCTCTGGATTGACTATACCGCCTGTGATATGCACATCTAGTTCATCTCCAGAGAATCAGAAACCTCAAACTGCCAGTACAAGTGGACCTTCTCAGGGACCAGTTCCCATTTAGAATCCAGAATGCTTTGAGCTTACAGCAGGGCCTTTTGAGTGTGCAGTCTTAGCTTGTAAGGGATACTTGGAAGTAGTCATCTCTACTCAGAGGTAAGAAGCCTATGACAGTCACAGCGTATGTGAAGGCCTGAAAGTCTTTTCAGCACTGGTGTGCCAAAGATAATGTGGATCCCTTTAAAACTCCAGTTTTGGTAGTCCTGGCATTCCTGTAAGCAATACTAGAAAAGGGTTTGGTGGTTGGATTGCTTAAGTACAAGTGGCAGGTCTTTGGCTTTCGAGCTTGAGTAGAAAAGAATCCTTTGGCTTCATACTCAAATGTATCCAAGTTTTTTAAGGGAATGCTTAGGTTGCGCCAGGCAACCTTTCCCATCATGGAACCTTACCATCGTGCTGAAGGATCTCAGCAAGGCTCCCTATGAGCCTCTGCAGCAGGCATCACAGATGGACCTCACAGGGAAGACTGTATTTCTAGTGACAATCATTTCTGTGAGAGAGATCTTGGAGCTGCAAGTGCTCTCCTGCAGAGATCCGTTTCTCATGATCACAGAAGTGGGAATTTTTCTGTGCGCAGTCCCGTCTTTCCTACCGGTCATTTCAGCCTTCAATGTCAACCAAGAGTTTTGTGTACCAGCATTTCAGTCTAAGGGTTCATCGAAGCAGGATAAGCATTGCAGGTGCTAGACGTCAAAAGAGCTTTGATCCACTATTTGGAAAAGACCAATGACTTTCGTCTCAGACCACCTTTTTGTTCTAATTAGTCAGGCTGGAAAAGGTAGACCAGCTTCCAAGGCATCTACTTCTAGATGGATCCGTATGGTGATTTAGTTGGCGTACATTGGCTGTGGCAAGTAGACGCTGGTCTCTCAGAGCTCACTCTTATCAGAGGTGTGGCCTCTTTGAGGAGATATGTAAGTTAGCTACATGGTCTATTTCCCATACCGTTACAAAGTTCTACAGGGTGGATGTAGCGTCCTTGGTTTTACAGGCAGGCACATCTGTCCTGCCCTAGATGTAAGATACTGCTTTGTTATGTCACCTTTTGTCCGGACTCCTTTGCCCTTTGCATATCAAGGGAAAATTAGGTTCTTACCTCGATAATTTTCTGTGTAGTAGAAGGGCAAAGGATTCCGGATGCTTCGCCCTGTCAGTTATTTCACCAGCTTACTACCTTGGACAGATCTTGTGGGTCCAGAAATGGAGATCTTTTCTAGCCAGTTGGTAAGAAAGAATTAATTTGATAAGTCTTTAAGAGCTCTAGAGCTGTTAATGCTGGTTGCATACAAGGGGGTGCATTGTTAGTTCCACCTAGAGTTTTACTGTTTGGGTTAACATTCACTTTATTGTTATAGAGCAGAACAGACATGTATTGGGGAGGTTTCCCTCTTCCTTCTGTTTTCTTATAGTGGTGATCGACTGCTGTGTTACTAACTGAAGGTGGCAGTAGAGTTCACTGGGGAAAGAGGCAGAGCTGAAAGATGCAATTGGCATCTTCCTGCAAGCAATTTGCGACCAGAGGAATAGAACTTTTCATCCGGAATTTCTTGCCTTCTACTACAAGGAAAATTATTAAGGTAAGAACCTAATTTTCCCTTACCACATCCTTTGGCAATGTGTTTCGGAGCTTAACTATTCTCTAAGTGAAAAAAATATTTTCTCCTATTGATTTAAAAAATATTTCCTTGTAACTTCATTGAGTGTCCCCTAATATTTGTAATTTTTGATAGAGTAAAAAAAAATAAATTCACTTGTACCTGTTCTACACCACTCAGGATTTTGTAGACTTCAATCATATCTCCTCTTAGCTATCTCTTTTCTAAGCTGAGGAGTCCTAACCTCTTTAGTCTTTCCTCATACGAGAGGAGTTCCATCCCCTATATTATCTAGGTTACTCTTCTTTGAACCTTTTCTAATTTTGCTATATCTTTTTTAAGATAAAGATACAATGACCAGAATTGATTGCAATACTCAAGGTAAGGTTGCACCATGGAGCGATACAGAGGCATTATAATATTCTTACCTCCTCTTCTATTAAACTGCGCTAGCAGTTTGTAGTGCAGGAAGCCGCGCTGAATGGCCCGCACTGCTCCTGGCGTTCTTAGGAACTCTATGAGCGTCAGGAGCGGCGCAGGCCATTCAGCGCGGCTCACCCCACTAAAAACTGCTAGCGCAGTTTAATAGTAGAGGGGGTTAGTTTTATTTACCATCCCTTTTCTAATAATTCCTAGCATCTTGTTTGCTTTTTTGTCCGCCGTCACACATTGGGTGGAAGGTTTCAGCATATTATTTATGATGACACCTAGAACTTTTTCTTGGGCGCTGACCCCTAAGATGGACCCTAGCATCTAGTAACTATGATTTGGATTATTCTTCCCAATGTGCATCACTTTACATTTGTCCACATTAAATTTCATTTGCCATTTGGATGTCCAGTCTTCCAATTTCCTAAGGTCTGCATGCTTTTTAACAACTTTCAACAGTTTTGCATTATCTGCAAATTTAATTACCTCTCTCGTAGTTCCAATTTCCAGATATTTATAAATATGTTAAATAGAACTAGTCCCAGTACAGATCCCTGCAGCAATCTACTATTTACCCTCCTCCATTGAGAAAAATGGCCATTATGTTTTCTGTCCAATAACCAATTTCTAATCCACAACAAAACAATATCTCTTAGACTGCATGCGTTTTAACAACTTTCAACAGTTTTGCATTATCTGCAAATTTAATCACCTCTCTTGTAGTTCCAATTTCCAGATATTTATTAAATAGAACTAGTCCCCGTACAAAGCCTAACGTTCATTCATGAATATTAGAAAGCATATACAGCGATTCAGATAAGTCTCTATAAAAAATATTTAAAATACTTTTTAAAAAATGAACAAAATGTATAACATTACAAAAATTATTATATGAGTCAATGAGGAAGTGCAGCGGCAAAGGATTCCATAAGATTTAAATACGTTAGTACTTTGGAGTGCCGCTTCTGACGGCTCTGAAAATCAAAACATCTGTTCCTCTATATAAGACATGTAATAGAGGTAGAATATTACTGAACTTGAAAACTATTTTACAAGTAATATACTTCCCCCTCCATATTCGCGGTGGTGAGGGGCAGAGCCGGCCTGCGAATATTAAAAAACACGAATAATATTTGGGCTGGTTCTGCTCCTAACCCCCGCTTCCCCCGGCTATTTTAAGCCCTGAAAGCCCCCCCTTAAGCCTTACCTGGTGGTCTAGCGGGTTTTCAGGCATGAGCGATCTTCCCACGCTCCTGCCCCGTGCAGATCGCTCACAGGAAATGGCTGCCTTGAGCTCCAGTAGTCTCTCGAACCATTTCCTGTGAGCGATCTGCACAGGGCAGGAGCGTGGGAAGATCGCTCCTGCCCCGAAAACCCGCTAGACAACCAGGTAAGGCTTAAGGGGGGGGCTTAAAGGGCTTAAAATAGCCCAAAAAAGGAATTTTAGGTTTAAAATTGCGAATAAGTGAATCCATAGATATGGAAACCGTGAATACGGAGGGGGAAGTGTAGTTTGGTTTGATATAGTGGGGTCACATACCAAAGAAATGCAGCAGACTGGTGAGGCAAGACTACATGTTCTGTAATTTTATTTTTTATAATTGTTTCAATTATTTTTCTGGTGCCAAAATCAAACTCGCCGGTCTGCAATTTCCCAGATCACTCCTGGAACCGTTTTTAAAAAATGGACATAACATATCTACTCTCCAGTCATCAGGTACTACAAACGATTTTAGCAATAGGTTACATATCACTAACAGGAAATCAGCAATTTCATGTTTGAGTTCTTACAGTACCCTAGGATGTATACTTTTTGGTCCAGGTGATTTATCACTTTTTAACTTCTTGATTTAACATAGTAGATGACGGCAAATAAAGACCCGAATGGTCCATCCAGTCTGCCCAACCTTACCCACTCTTTAAATTATTGATTTATTTTAGATTTTCCTTCTTAGCTATTTCTGGGCCAGAACCCAAAGCTCTGCCCTGTACTGTGCTTAGGTTCCATCTACTGAAGTCTCTCTCCGTCAAAGCTCCTCCAGCCCGTCTAACCCATCCCAGCCATCAAAGCCCTCCCAGCCCATCCTCAACTAAACGGCGATATACGGACATATTATTTTCTGATTTGAGATCCTCTGTGTTCATCCCACACTTTTTTGAACTCTGTCACCATTTTCCTCTCCACCACCTCCCTTGGGAGTGCATTCCAGGCATCCATCACCCTCTCTGTAAAGAAGAATTCCTTACATTGCTTTTGAGTCTGCCACCCCTCAACCTCAAATTATGTCTTCTGGTTTTACCATTTTCTTTTCTCTGGAGAAGATTTTGTTCTACAATACCTTTTAAGTATTTGAATGTCTGAATCTTATCTCCCCTGTCCCTCCTTTCCTCTAGGGGTATACATATTCAGGGCTTCCAGTCAATCCTCATAAGTCTTCTGGCGCAAACCTCCTACGATTTTCGTCACCCTCCTCTGGACTGCTTCACGTCTTCTTATGTCCTTTACCAGATATGATCTCCAAAACTGACACAATATTCCAAGTGAGACCTCATCAACAACCTGTACAGGAGCATCAACAAACACCTTCTTTCTTCTACTGGTTATGCCTCTCTTTATACAGCCCAGCATCCTTCTGGCATCAGCCACCGCCTTATCACACTGTTACTTCGTCTTTAGATCTTCGGACATTATCATCCCAAGGTCCCTCTCCCCAACCATGCATATCAGCCTCTCACCTCCCAGCACATAAGCCTGATCCGATTACTAATCCCCAAATACATTACTCTGCATTTTTTTGCATTGAATTTTAGTTGCCAGATATTAGACCATTCCTCTAACTTTTGCAGATCCTTTTTCATGTTTTCCACTCCCTTCTCGGTGTCTACTCTATTACAGATCTTGGTGGTATCCGCAAAAAAGCAAACCTTTCCTTCTAACCCTTCAGCAATGTCACTCACAAACATATTGAACAGGATTTGTCCCTGCATTGAACCCTGAGGGACTCCACTACTCACCTATCCTTCCTCCGAGCGACTTCCATTAACTACCACCCTCTGACATCTGTCCGACAACCAGTTTCTAATCCAGTTCACCACTTTGGGTCCTATCTTCAGCCCGTCAAGTTTGTTCAAGAGCCTCCTATGAGGAACCATGTCATAGGCTTTGCTGAAATCTAAGTAAATGACATCTAGCATATGTCATTGATCAAATTCTCTGGTCACCCAATCAAAAAAATTCAATGAGGTTCATTTGGCACAATTTACCTTTAGTAAGCCATGTTGCCTCGGATCCTGTAACCCATTAAATTCTGGGAAGTTCACTATCCTTTCTTTCAGCAACACTTCTATTATTTTTCCAACAACCAAGGTGAGGCTTACCAGTCTGTAGTTTCCCGCTTCATCTCTGCAACCACTTTTGTGTATAGGGGCCACATTCGCTCTTCTCCAATCCCCAGGAACCACTCCTGTCTCCAGAGATTTGTTGAACAAGTCTTTGATAGGACCCGCCTGAACCTCTCTGAGCTCCCTCAGTATCCTGGGATGGAACCTGTCCGGTCCAATCACTTTGTCCACCTTCAGTTTTTCTTTACTTTTTTTTTTTTTATGTATTTATTCATTTTATCAATAAATTTTTTTTTTTTAATGTATTTATTCATTTTATCAATAAATACTTTTTTTTTTTTATGTATTTATTCATTTTATCAATAAGTTCTAGAAATACAGAGAATTAGAACAAAAGGAAAATAAGGGGAATTTAACAATATCCCAAGGTATAAGCAAATTATTATCTCTGCCTCAGACCACAAAACAAAGAGCACTGGGGGGAATACAGAATGATAAGGAGATCAACAATGAATGAATATTTAATAATAAGATATAATAAGCTTAGCAGGTTACAACATCATCTAACTTTTAATCATCCCTGAATTTCCTGGACCAGCTTCTTAGTATCCAAAAAGGCTTAAGTTGCTCTGGACTCCGGAGCAAAGAAGATATTTGTTCCAACATAATTGACTAAACATTTACATGGGTAACTTAGCAAAAAAAGTAGCCCCCAATGCCTTAACTTCTTGTCTCATATTCAGGAATAATTTCCTGCATTCTTGAGTAGACTTAGGACTCCTTTTACTAAGGTGCACTAACGTTTTTAGCACACGCAGGAAATTACCACGTGCTACGCTTCTAGAACTAATGCCAGCTCAATGCTGGCGTTAAGGTCTAGCGTGCGCAGCAATGTAGTGCACCCTATTCTGCGCGTTAAAGCCCTAATGTGGCTTAGTAAAAGGAGCCCTAAGTCACATCAGGAAATACCCAAATTCTTTGCCCAAGAAATAAGGCTTGAGAGAACTGAAAAACATTTGCATTACAGAGTTTAGGTCTTGTTCAAATAGAAATGAGACAAGAAGAGTAGGGGGAGATTGAATTTCTAAGGATTTTTCCAGCAAAACTGATAGGTTATTTATGTTATCAATTTGTCTATTTAGCTTCAGGGGTTTATTCCACCTTCTTTTTTTCAGGAAGATAGTAAATATGATTTATGGGCAGCATGACTTCAGATGGCAATGTTAAGATCTCAGACAAATATTTTTTTGAACGTCACCCGGTGTCACCCCTGTGGCTTTAGGAAAATTAAGGAACAGAAGATTTAACCTTCTGTTAAAATTCTCAATCTGTTCAATTTTTCTTTGAGTGAAAAGTTTGTCCTTAGCCAAGTTCCCAGTTAAATGTTGAAGAGAAGATACTTCTTTGTTAATCAGATCACATTTTTACCCCAGGACAAGCAGGCAGCCAAATCTCACATATGGATGACATCATCCACAGAGCCTGGATGTGGACAGCTTCGTAAGCAGACTTGCTTGTAGAACTTTAGAAAGTTCACAAGTGCCGCACCGCGCATGCGTGAGTGCCTTCCTGCCCAGTGCAGGGCGCACGTCTCCTCAGTTCTCAGTTTTCTGCATAGCTGAGAAGTCCTATTTTGACGCTTTGCGCTAAACTCAGTATCTACTTCGTGCCTTCTCTCACCACAGCTCGTGTTTTATTTCTTTTCAGGGTCACTGTGTTTTTCTTGCATGTTTTATAAAAAAAAAAAAAAAGACTTAATTTGATTTGCTTTTCTGTCACAGCGGGGCTTGCCTTGTGGCCTCAGCCTGCGGGCTTCGACCTAGCCGAAGCTATTATTCCATTTATGTACTGGCCGGTCACAGGCTTCAAGAAGTACAGTAAAACCTTGGTTTGCGAGCATAATTCGTTTCAGAAGTATGCTTGTAATCCAAAGCACTTGTATATCAAAGTGAATTTCCCCATAGGAAATAATGGAAACTCAGACGATTCATTCCACAACCCAAAAACTTCAATACAAAATACTATACGTAGTCGCTCATTTAGAACAGTCACTACATTCCCGAAGTGTCAGAGAGATAAGAACATTGGCTCAGTTGTGATGATGTGACATGTGTATACTGTATGTACTCGTATTGCAAGATTTTGCTTGTTTAGAACAGTCACTACACTCTTACAGTGTCAGAGAGATAAGAACCATCGGCTCAGTTGTGATGATGTGACGCGTGTATACTGTATGTACTTGTATTGCAAGACATTGCTTGTATATCAAGTTAAAATGTAATCAAATGTTTTGCTTGTCTTGCAAAACACTTGCAAACCAAGTTACTTGCAATCCAAGGTTTTATTGTATAGCCGTTGCCAGCATGCGGTCTCTCTCACTGACCCACATAGGTGGTGTATTCAGTGTTTGGGACCTGACCATCGTCCGGAGTCGTGTGCCCGGTGCACTACCCTTCAAACTCGTACCTGCAAACGTCGTTAAGTTCAGATGGAAAAATTATTTGGAGGTAAGGATCCACTTGTCCTGGTCTCGACCTCGAATACGGTCAAGCTCATAGGAGTTCCGCCTTCTACCTCAACCTCTGTTTCTACCTTAATCAAGCCATCCTCGTTCGGTGGGTCCTCATCCTCAAGCAAATCTGCTGTCTTTTCCTGACGAGATGCTTGCCTCGCTGCCTCCCTCAGGTCAGGTTCCAGCAGTGATTATCAAAATGCCCAAGAAGCATGTCTCCAAGTCGAAGAGTCATTCTTCCTCCTCTTCCTCGGAGACTATAGCCACACCAAATTTACCAGATCCTCAAGTCTCGGTATCACATTTTGGATCGCCAGCTTGGTAATATGCTTGCCAAACATACTCCTACCTCAACTCTGCTTCCTGCAGTCCAGCCTGAGCACTCAGCAGTATCACAAGGAGTTGAGTACTTGGCTGTGCCTCGAGCTGATCCTTCTCACTCTATACAAAGAGTCGAGTCCTTGGGAGTGCCTTGAGAGGATTCTACACACTCTATGCAAAGAGTCAAGTCTTTGCGAGTATCTCGTCTGGAGCATAAGCACACTACTCAAGGAGCCGGGTCCTTGTCAGTGCCTCGAGATACCTCAACACCAGGAGTTCAATCCCTTTTGGTGTCTCGATCTCCAGCCTCCAGCCCTCCTTCCTTGTATAAGGCATCGCCCTTCCCGAGGCATAGGGCAAAGACGCCTTGACTTTCTTCTCAGCGAGACCTGCCTGGTTCGAGGCACAGTTCTCCGCATCAGTCGAGGCATCCATCGAGGCACAGATCCTCTTCTTGAGACAGGCCTCGTCTCTCCAGACCCCAAGATTCTTCGAGGCCTCCAACCCCAAAGTCGAGGACACCACCTATGCTTCTTCTCCTACAAGGGATTCTATCCATTCTCTCAGTGAGTCGTCTATACCTGCATATTCAGACCTCAGGTATCAGAACTACAGAGAATCTTCACCTTCATACTCTGCCTTGTGAGGCGCCTCGAGGTCACCTTCTTCCCCTCGAGGTCAACCTTCATTGGAACAGATATCTTTTTCTTCTTTCCTATGTCAAATGAGTAAGGACCTCAGTATTACTTTGGACTCTGATTCCAAATACTCTCAGGAATATTTAGAAGAAATGAGTATGTCTCATCCTGTGTCTTAAATTGCCCATCAATAGACTTCTTTCTCAAACCTTTAAGAGAAATTTTGAGATACCTTATTCCATTCCTGCTGTACCAGGAAAACTGGAGTCTTGTTACAGGATGGTCTACTGCAAGGGCTTCGATAAATCTCAGTTATCCCATCAGTCCCTTCTTGTGGAGTCTTCTGTGAAAAAGACCAATCCTGCCAAAGTTTATGCCACTGTCCCTCCTGGAAGAGAGGGCAGGACTATGGACAAGTTTGGTCGCCGTTTGTATCAACATTCTCATGGCAATTAGAGTTTTGAATTACAATTTTGTTTTCATTTCTTATTTCAAGCATTTGGTTGACACACTGCCTGAATATTTCAAATATATTCCTCAACACTCTTCCAGGGTTTCAGCAGACGATCACCACTCTGACTCAACTCTGTATGCATCTCCTTCAATCTTCCTATGATGCATTTGAACTTTCCTTGAGGGTCGCTGCCTTTTCAGTGGCAATGCACAGGTTTGTCTGGCTCTGCACTATAGACATGGACCCCAATCTTCAAGATCGTCTGGCCAACATCCTTTGTCAGGACAATGAATTGTTTGATGACTCTATCGAGGCAGCTACTAAACGATTGTCTGAACATGAGAAATCGTTTGCTTCAATCACTCGTCCTAAGCCTAAGCCTTCTACCTCTAAAGGCTTCAGACCTCTTTCATCTTACCAGAGGCGTTTTCCAAAGAGAGCAGCTCCTTATACAAGAGCGCCTCCTAAGAAACAACAACAACAGCCACAGAGGCAGCAGAAACCTCAGCCTCCTGCTGCGCCTAAGGCCTCTCAGCCTTTTTGAACATCTAATATAGAGCATAACCTCCATTGTTCTGCCTCTGTCCTCTCTCCTTCCCATTGCAGGTCGTCTCCATCATTTTTACCAACGCTGGGAGATCATTACATCAGACCTCTGGGTGCTGTCCATCAGGCAAGGATACTCTCTTCATTTCATCCAGATTCCTCCAGATCTGCCTCCAAGAGAGTATCCTTCCAATCCATCCCAAACCGCCCTTCTTCTTCAGGAAGCTCAAGTTGTGCTCCGGCTCTGTGCCATCAAGGAAGTTCCTCCGGACCAGCAGAGCAAGGGGTTTTACTCCCATTACTTCCTAGTTCTGAAGAAGATGGGCAATCTGCGACCTATTTTGGATCTCAGAGCCCTCAACAAATTTCTTGTCAGAGAGAAATTTTGGATTCTGTCTCTGGCATTATTATATCCCCTTCTAGAACAGAACGATTGGTTATGTTCTCTAGATCTCAAAGAGGCTTACACTCACATTCCCATTCATCCAGCCTCTCGACAGTTCCTCAGATTTCAGGTGGGAAATCTGCATTTCAATACAGAATGTTACCTTTTGGCCTGGCTTCATCTCCAAGAGTGTTCACCAAGTACCTAGTAGAAGCTCTGCGGAACCATGGTCTACAGGTGTTCCCATACCTGGATGACTGGCTCATCAAAGATTCAACATCTCATGGGGTTATTGTAGTGACCCTACGGACTACGTGGTTCCTACAAAGTTTGGAGTTCCAAATCAACTTTCCCAAGTCCCAGCTAGACTCCCTCCCAGTCCCTCCCAGACTTTACAGTTCATCAGCGCTGTCCTGGACACTGTCCAACTCAGAGCAATCCTTCCTCAACAATGTCAGGATGCTCTTATTCATCTCTGCCACAAAGTGTCTTCCTTGGCTACAATTTCAGCAAGACACATGATGGTTCTCCTAGATCACATGGTCTCTACAGTTCACGTGACTTCTTTTTTCCAGACTTCACCTCAGAATTTCTCAGTGGACCCTGGCATCTCAGTAACCCCTTCGTTGAGGCAGTCTCTCCACTGGTGAATGCTCTCTTCCAATCTCTCCAGAGGTTTACTATTTCAAATGCCCCCTCATCAGAAGGTCCTCACAACAGATTCCTTAACCTATGCTTGGGGGGCTAATCTCGAGGGTCTCCATACTCAAGGCCATTGGTCCAGCACGGATTGTCAGTGTCACATCAATCTGTTGGAACTCAGAGCGAACAATGCTCTCAAAGCTTTTCAGTATCTTCTTCACGATCAAGTAGTCCTCATTTGCACAGACTACCAAGTCGCCATGTACTACGTCAACAAGCAGGGAGGAACAGGATCTCTCCCTCTTTGTCAGGAAGCTCAAAAGATGTGGAACTGAGCAATCCATCACAACACCTTTTTGAAAGCAGTTTCAAGTTTTATTATTTTTAATATACCGACCATTAGCATGTATCTGGCTGGTTTACAATGCTAAAAAAATAAAATAAAAGGTAAAATAATAATTATATAAGGGGGAAGAGAGAACATTAAAAAGACAATTAACAAATACTAACATGATCTTGAGGATAATAAGGGGAAGGGAGGGTCAATAATTACATTATTAAAAACAAAATTTAAAAGAAAAGGGAGGAGGGGGATATAACCATCAGGAATGAGGATCGCTTCATTCAAGGAGAGAAAAACTGTCTGGCGGACAAATTGCGTCATCTTCTGCAACCTCACGAATGGACACTCAATTCCTTGCCTTTCCATCATATTTTTTCTCAGTGAGGAACCCCTCAGATAGACCTCTTTGCTTTTCCCCACAACCACAGACTGCCTCTGTTTTGCTCCAGGATCTACTCTCCTCACCGCCTCGAGGCAGATGCTTTTCTTCTGGAATGGACAAATCAGTTCCTGTATGTGTTCCCTCTCATTCCCAAGACTCTTGCCAAACTCAAAGACCATGCCACCATGATTCTGATAGCTCCTTGGTGGCCCAGACAACCGTGATACTCCCTTCTACTTCAACTCAGTAGCAGGGAGCCACTCTGCTTACACAGAGCCAGGGGTCTCTCTGGCAGCTTGATACCTCCCAACCTAAGTGCCACTCTACAGTTTTCTCAATCTGTACAGGACATTTTAGAGGCTTCCAGGAAGCCTACTACTAGACAATGTTACAACCAGAAATGGACTAGATTTTCTACTTGGTGCACCATTCAACGCAAGGAGCCTCAGTCTACCTCCTTGTCTTCAGTTTTGGATTACCTGTTGCATTTATCTCAATCAGGCCTCAAATCCACATGCATTCGAATCCATCTCAGTGCAATTGTTGCTTTTCATAAGCCTATCGAAGGGAAACCCCTCTCTGCTCATCCTGTGGTTTCCAGATTTATGAAAGGACTTTTCAGTGTCAAGCCACCTCTCAAACCGCCTCCAGTGGTTTGAGATCTCAATGTTGTTCTTGATCAATTGATGAAGCTTCCTTTTGAACCAATGGCTTCGGCCCATCTCAAATATCTCACTTGGAAAG
Source organism: Geotrypetes seraphini (assembly GCF_902459505.1). NCBI lineage: Eukaryota > Metazoa > Chordata > Amphibia > Gymnophiona > Dermophiidae > Geotrypetes > Geotrypetes seraphini. Next base: position 185,324,212 of record NC_047087.1, read on the forward strand.
TGGTTTTTCTCATTGCTCTCATATCTGCTCGCAGAGTCAGTGAGCTAAACGCTTTAGTAGTGGACCCACCTTTCACAGTATTCCATCATGATATGGTGGTCCTCCGTACTCATCCTAAATTATTAGCTAAAGTGGTTTCAGAATTTTATCTCAACCAATCCATTGTACTTCCAGTGTTTTTTCCAAAGCCTCATTCTCACCCTGGAGAAACAGCTCTTCATACTCTGGACTGTAAGCGTGCTTTGGCTTTCTACTTGCAACACACTCAATCACATAGATCTGCTCCTCAACTTTTTGTCTCCTTCGATCCAAACAAGTTGGGACATCCAATTTCAAGCACACCATCTCCAACTGGTTAGCTGCTTGCATCTCTTTCTGCAATGCTCAAGCTGGACTGCATCTACAGAGTCAAGTCAAAGCCCACAAATTCAGAGCCATGGCGGCATCAGTGGCTTTCCTCAGATCTACTCCTATTGAGGAAATCTGCAAAGCTGCCACTTGGTCCTCGGTTCATACATTCACTTCTCATTATTGTCTGGATACTTTTTCCAGGCGGGATGGCCATTTCAGCCAGGCAATATTACAAAATTTATTCTCCTAAGATGCCAACACTCTCTCCATCCCATTCTGGTTAGCTTGTGGCCACCCATATGTGAGAATAGGCTGCCTACTTGTCCTGGGATAAAACACAGTTACTTACCGTAACAGGTGTTATCCAGGGACAGCAGGCAGCTATTCTCACAACCCACCCACCTCCCCTGGTTGACTTCTCTGCTAGCTATCTGAACTGAGACATGTGCCCTACACTGGGCGGGAAGACACTCGCGCATGTGTGGTGCAGCAGTTGCGAACTTTCTAAAGTTCTACGAGCAAGTCTGCTTACGAAGCTGTCCACATCCGGGCTCTGTGGATGATGTCACCCACATGTGAGAATAGCTGCCTGCTGTCCTAGATAACACCTGTTACGGTAAGTAACTGTGCTATCAGTTGTTTCCTTTTTAATGGATTCTACAGATTTTGTTAAGTCGTCAATTTTACTCAGAGGGCGATTTGATTACTGCAGCGTCCAGCCTTTGTAGCATACACCAGATGCCGTCCAGGGTAACCACCGCAGGGGAACTCCTCTCTCTCACTCCCTGGCTGACTTGAACATCGGTGACAGGCAACAGCTCGGCTCTCTCTTCACGTGGGTTGGGCCCATGTGATTGGCCAAGGTGCCTCAGGCCCCACCTGTGGGCGGGGTTTCAGCCGCCTGGGCCAATCCGGCCCCATTCTGGAGCCGGCTGGCCTGCCGGACGGGTGGGCTTGGCACCCGTCCGTCCGGCCAACGTTGAAAGGTACGTGAAAGGGGTGGGGGTGGAGGGGGTCGTGGGGTCGGCCAAAGGGGGTTGCGGGTTGGCAGGGGGGGGCGATCGGGGGTTCAGGGGGCGGTCGTTTGGGGGGAGGGGGGTTGTGTCGAGGGCAGGAGGGCCTGGGATCCCTCCTGCCCATATTGTAGTGGGGGCTGGGGGTAGGGGGTCGTCGGGGCCAGGAGGGCTTGGGCTCCCTCCTGGCCAGATAGAGTTGGGGGGTCGCCGGGGCCAGGAGGGCTTGGACTCCCTCCTGGCCCGATCGTACTCAGTGGGGGAGGGGCACAATCGCTGGGGCAAGAGGGCTTGGGCTCCCTCTTGCCCCGATATTGTCGGGGGTGCTGCGGCTGCCGCGGGGCAAGAGGGCTTGGGCTCCCTCTTGCCCAGATGTCATTGGGGGGTGCCACGGGTTCCCTCCTGCCCCGATGTGTGTGTATGGGGGGGTTGGTGTGGATTCTGTAACCGGTGTTGTTTTTGACAGACACCGGTTACAAAATCCAGCTTTTAGGCGAAGGACTGGCTCCTCCTTCGCCTAAAAGCCCTTGTGTTGGACGTTTGGGACTTAGGCGTTTTTTTGGTTCATTATGGGGTATAAGGGTAAACGTCATGGGGGTGTACTTGTAGACGTAGTGGTTGGCTGGGCGTTTAAACAGCTGAATGTAGAGGCAGGCCATTATCAAAACAAGGACATTTGTTTTGGTTATGGACACTTTCCCTGCTTCTGCTTTCAACGTTTAAGGCCTTAGGCCAAAAAAGAACTTAGACGTTTTTTTTTATTATGCCCCTCTATGTTAAAATAAATGTTATTTTTTTCAATGTTGTAACTCGCTTAGTAAAAATTAAATGAAGCGATTCATCAAATTAAAATAAAACTTGAAACTTTAATTAAAATTTGATTGTATCGCATTATCAAAATTTCTAAGCAGTGTACAATTTTTTTTAAAAAAGGAAGGATAAGCAAATATGTTTTGGTGGATATATACACGGACGATGACGCTGATTAAATAACAATGAGATACAAAAGGAAAGCGAGAATAACTACAATAATTATAGGAAAGGAGAACATAAAAGGAAATGACATCAGGTTAGGCCTTGTCCGCTAAAAAGAAAAAAAGATGCACATAAAAAAACAGAAAAGCAACTGGTGGCATACAAAGAGGCCTCATATGAATTTTAAGATTCAAATGTGTCTTTAATAAAAAACCTTTTAATTTTCCTTTGAATCTGTCTAGGATTTTTTCCTCCCTCAACGAATTCCAGGTTTGAGGGTCTGTGACTGAGAAAATGGTGGCCCGCTGAGTATTAATAAATCTCAAAGATGGAATAGAAAGTATATTTTTTTCTTCCGATCTTAGTGTTCTTAAGGGAGTGTAGGGAATGAGTACTCTTTCTAAAAATAATGGGGCTTTGGACATTTGGACTTTGAAGGTTAATAAAGCTATTTTATAGGTAATTCTATGATTTATGGGCAACCAGTGTCCATTCTTTAGAAGAGGTGTAATGTGGTCGAATTTCTTGGATTTAGTGATAATTTTTATTGCAGTGCTTTGAATAATTTGGAGCTGCCTCAGTTCTTTTGTCATAATTCCCTTGTATAGTGAGTTACAGAATTTGGGTTTCAAAATTACTAGAGAATGTATTAAAGTATTTAAGAAGGGTGGGTTGAGAAAATTTGCCAATAATCTTATCGTATACAGTCTGTAAAAACTACTTTTGACCACGGCACTAATTTGTTCATAATAGCTAAGTCCAATAGAAGTCTGTATCCTCCTAATATCTGCATTTGCCCGAACATGCTGGGCCAAGGGCTCAATCGCCAGAGCAAACAAAATAGGGGAGAGGGGACATCCCTGTCTTGTGCCTCTGAATGAATAGCTCCCATTCACTTTAACACACCCTAGGGAGTTTGCATAGAACATTTGAATCCACGCCCTCATCCCAGCCCAATATGTTCTAATACTTTAAACAAAAATGGCCAGGATACCCAATCAGAGGCTTTTTCAGTATCAACCGACAGGAAAACATAGAAATAGACGGCAGATAAGGGCCCACGGCCCATCTAGTCTGCCCACCTTAATGTCCCTCCCCTACCCTTGCTCTGTGAATAGATCCCATGTGCCGATCCCATTTGGCCTTAAAATCAGGCACGCTGCTGGCCTCAATCACCTGTAGTGGAAGACTATTCCAGCGATCAACCACTCTTTCGGTGAAAAAGAATTTCCTGGTGTCACCTCGTAGTTTCCCGCCCCTGATTTTCAACGGATGCCCTCTTGTTGTCGTGGGACCCTTGAAAAAGAAGATATCTTCCTCCGCCTCGATGCGGCCCGTAAGATACTTGAACGTCTCGATCATGTCCCCCCTCTCTCTGCGCTCCTCGAGCAAGTATAGCTGTAATTTGTCAAGCCGTTTTTCGTATGGTAGATCCTTGAGTCCCGAGACCATCCGGGTGGCCATTCTTTGCACCGACTCCAGTCTCAGCACATCCTTGCGATAATGCGGCCTCCAGAATTGCACACAGTATTCCAGGTGGGGCCTCACCATGGATCTATACAATGGCATAATAACTTCCGCCTTACGACTGACGAAACCCCTTCGTATGCAGCCCATGATTTGTCTTGCCTTGGACGAAGCCTGCTCCACTTGATTGGCAGACTTCATGTCCTCACTGACAGTTACCCCCAAGTCTCGTTCTGCTACCGTTTTTGCTAGGATCTCGCCATTAAGGGTATAAGACTTGCATGGATTCTGGCTGCCCAGGTGCATAACTTTGCATTTTTTGGCATTGAAGTTGAGTTGCCATGTCCTAGACCATCGCTCCAGTAGGAGTAGGTCGTGCATCATGTTGTCGGGCACTGAATCTTCGTCTGTTGTGCATTTGCCCACTACATTACTAAGTTTGGCGTCATCGGCGAATAATGTTATTTTACCTCGAAGCCCTTCTGCCGGAACTGACAGACTCGCTCTATTAAATTAATCACCCTCCTAACATTATCACCTACCTGCCGTCTCACGATAAAGCTGGATTGGTCCAGGTGTATTAAGCAGGGGACCCAGCTCATCAGATGCTCCACCAACACTTTTGTAATATCAACCCCCAGAAGCGAGATTGGCCGATATGAAGCACACAACTTAGGGCCTTTATCCTCTGGAAGGACTGTGATGTCCGCTAGATGCATATAAAAGGGCAATTGACTCCTTGGTTGCCATATATTAAATAGTTGCACCAGAGTTGGCAAGAGGAGGTTGTGAAAGCATTTATAAAACTTCACTGTGAAGCTGTCTAACCCAGGCAACTTACCCATTTTTATAGACTGAAATGCTTGACGGGCTTCAATAAGGGTGATAGGTCTATCCAGCTGCATAGTGTCAACCTCGATAATTGCCTCCATGTTCGCCGAGCAAACATTATCGCCTCCTAACATTATCACCTACCTGCCGTCTCACGATAAAGCTGGATTGGTCCAGGTGTATTAAGCAGGGGACCCAGCTCATCAGATGCTCCACCAACACTTTTGTAATATCAACCCCCAGAAGCGAGATTGGCCGATATGAAGCACACAACTTAGGGCCTTTATCCTCTGGAAGGACTGTGATGTCCGCTAGATGCATATAAAAGGGCAATTGACTCCTTGGTTGCCATATATTAAATAGTTGCACCAGAGTTGGCAAGAGGAGGTTGTGAAAGCATTTATAAAACTTCACTGTGAAGCTGTCTAACCCAGGCAACTTACCCATTTTTATAGACTGAAATGCTTGACGGGCTTCAATAAGGGTGATAGGTCTATCCAGCTGCATAGTGTCAACCTCGATAATTGCCTCCATGTTCGCCGAGCAAACATACTCCTTGATTTGGGCCAGGTCCGTTACACTCTCCGAAGTATACAAATATTGATAATACTTGGCAAAATGTGCCCTAATGTCCTCCTCTCGTTGGATCACCTCTCCCGACTTCCCATGCAGTGCTAGCATATTATTCTGAGTATGGTGTACACGCAATCAGTGAACCACTAAGCAACTAGCCTTATTATTGAATTCAAAATATCTCTGTTGCAATAACCGAAGAGGAAACTGCACCCTTTCCATTTCATAGCCCTCCAACTCTTTCCGTGCCGACCACAACTATGCCAACACCCCTCTATCCCAAGGTCTCCTTTTGTGAATACCCTCCAAACTGCCAATCAGCATAAGCAGTTGGGTTACTGCCTCCCACAGTTGGCGCTTCCATGAAGCAGCCGACGCAAGAAGGCGTCCCCTCAGAGTCGCCTTTAGCCCTTCCCAAATAGCCTCCTGCGAAGCCCCGCACCCCTCATTCAGCTTCGGATATTCCCATACCCACTCTTCAGCCTGCTGTCAGATCTCTGGGTCACTGAGCAAACTATCATCAAGTCTCCAAAACTTCCTTCCACCACGGACCCGAGAATCCGAAAGCCGAAGCCACAGCAGGGCATGGTTAGATCAGATGATCGATTCAATATGAGCCTCCACCGCTTGCTGCAACAACATACTATCTACAAATATATAGTCAATGCGAGAATATGACCCATGCACACTAGAGAAATGTATATAATCTTGCACTCTGGGCTGCAACCATCTCCAGCAATCTTCCACCTGCAGCTCTTGTAGAAAAACCCTCAGCTGTCTCCTATTTTTGAACCATAGCTCCTAGCCCTCTCAGAGTTGTCCAAGGAAGTGGTCACCCTGAGATTAAAGTCCCCCTATAGGAAGAAGCGTCTGATAGAATTCTCCCTGACCCTCGTTGGGGGCATATACATTAACCAGTGTGTAGAGAGTATCATTGAGAACCACTAACAGAAGATATCTCCCCTGAACATCCCGCACCACCTTTCACACCTCAACCCTCCCCACTCTGCAGCTCTTGGAGGTGCCAACCCGAGAGGCCCAATAAGTACTCGGAAACCTGGTATCCCTCACCAAATGCTCATGGACTCTCTCTCAGCATCCCATATCCCCCCTGCAGCCCCCTGCCAAACCACGGGAGTAAAATCCACCGCCCACTCTCAAGAAGTAATTGTCTCCCAGAGCCTCAAACAGCGAAAAGAAGCACCCCTATGATATCCTCTATGTTTTAAAACAACCCCTCCACAGCATTCATAACAACATAACATCGTACTTCTTTAGCACTCTCCAGAAGGGTATAGGTTAATCTTACAAGTGGGTATATATCTCATCATGACCAGCAGGTGGAGACTGAAACAAAACTTTGGAATAGTACATAAGAGATACCTTCCACTATTCCTATCAGTCCTCTTTCAGTCTCAGCAGGTGTGAGGAGCTGTGCCCATCTCTCTTGGTAGGGCTGTTGGAATTTGTTTAGGATCCTAGTCCCTGTTTTTGTGCTGGTTTGAGCTTGGGTGGGACCTATTTGGGATTCATCTGACCTCGGGGGTATCAAACCTGGTGGGTCTCGAGCTTGGTCCCTCCCCCCCATTTCCTCCACCTCCCCTACATTTTTTTAGAGGTGCCTAAGCAGTAAGCCTTGGCCCCTAACTCAAGCAAGGCATACTGCTTTGAGAGCCAGTAGAGTCTGTTCTGAGAAAAAAAAAACCTGAGGTAGTACCAGTCTGAAGGGTTGTTTTTCCTTTAAATATGCTGTAATTTACTATATTTTTAATTAACCGGCACTTTTCTTCTAGCTAGGTCGTGTATGGACCAATTGAGCACTTCTCAGAGGAAGTGGTGCACAATTTGGTCCAGACGCGAGGCACTCATGGCCGGCCTGAACTCTGCGGTTCGGGCCGGTGTGGTGGTGGAGTTCCATCCGCAGCAGTTGCAGGTGTCCAGAGCTCCCCCTGCTGCTAGTGCCTCACGAATAGGCAGAGAGCAGTGGGGCAGTCCGGTTTTCCTCACCGACCATGGAGGGATTTCCTCAGCCGCCAATGGCATGTGCCTATTGATTAATCCGGCCCTGGTTCAGAGTTTAATATATGCCTATAAAATAAAGTATAACTGTGAAGGACAGTTCAAAGGAGAGTGACTGTTAACTATCTTGGAAGAGATATACCCTCCAATTCTGTATAGGTCATACAAGTACAACTAAATGTATCAAGGGACACAATCGTATATAATCAGCAAAATATGGTTTGAAACGTATTGTAAATGATATTTAGTAGCAGGGATTCATTCATACCACATAGACAAGAACTATTGGCATAACACAGTATGTGTGTAAAATAATAATACAAAAAACGGAGAAAAATAAACCTCAATTGTAAGCAGCCAGGACTACACAAGTGCCCTAAGCCGCTTGCATCATCACTGGTTTATAAAAAAAACTCCATACGAGTATAGGTAAATTCTTTTCATTCATGCAAAATTTGTATTTTCAATCTTTCAATATTTTTGAATTTTCAAAGTTCAATAGACTTAGAATGTGTCAAAAAGGTGAAAAGAACCCCAAACTAACTAAAATATTAACGAGGGCGACAGCTCAGCTTCAAGCATTCAAGCGGTTATAGCAACGTGGCACATAGAACAATAATGTCAGGTATCAAAAAAAGAAAGATATCACTCATCTGAGGGTGTAGTAATCAACAAAACTTCTGACTTCTTGTCCCGACAGAAAACTCTTTCTGTTTCGCCTAAAGAGGCTACTTCAGGGGATCCCCTGAAGTAGCCTCTTTAGGCGAAACAGAAAGAGTTTTCTGTCGGGACAAGAAGTCAGAAGTTTTGTTGATTACTACACCCTCAGATGAGTGATATCTTTCTTTTTTTGATACCTGATATTATTGTTCTATGTGCCACGTTGCTATAACCGCTTGAAGCTGAGCTGTCGCCCTCGTTAATATTTTAGTTAGTTTGGGGTTCTTTTCACCTTTTTTGACACATTCTAAATCTATTGAACTTTGAAAATTCAAAAATATTGAAAGATTGAAAATACAAATTTTGCATGAATGAAAAGAATTTACCCTTATTCGTACGGAGTTTTTTTATAAACCAGTGATGATGTAAGCGGCTTAGGGCACTTGTGTAGTCCCGGCTGCTTACAATTGAGGTTTATTTTTCTCCGTTTTTTTTGTATTATTATTTTACACAGATACTGTGTTATGTCAATAGTTCTTGTCTATGTGGTATGAATGAATCCCTGCTACTAAATATCATTTACAATACGTTTCAAACTATATTTTGTAGGTCATACAAGTAGTCATGGATCACAAATATGCACTGAAATTGATTAAATTGGTGATATATAATTAGGAGTCACAAGTGCTAAATGGTACTAATTAGTATTTACATATGCTCTGTAATTTTATTCTATACCCTGTGTCTAATTCATCTTACATGCTCCAAAGGTGTGTGGCCAAGGGAAGGGCATGGACAGGTCATGAGTACTCCCAGGTTTGGAGTTATATAGGGTGGGCCAAAAGTAAGTAAACAGTATTTATTATACAGGTATTGAATAGGTATAATGCAATGCTAAACAATAATCAAGTAAAAGCAAAATGATAGAAAAACTACACACAAAAATTTATTTGCGACACCTGTAAAATAAAATTAATAAAGACTGTGGCCCAGATGTACTAAAAATCATCATTAAGATCTAGTGGGTCGCTCTGGGCTGATTGTTCAATTTTAAAATGGCAATCAATGTTCAACCGACTTTGCATGCAAATTAGTTTTGCGGAGGCTGGCCGTATTCCCATCCCATGAGTCATTGGAAAAGCAACTTTCACACATGTGCAGAGTCGGCAGGGGAAGCTCCGAAGCAGCCTCCTGCCACTCAGCTGTTTGGGCAGGAAGATCTTTTAAACATTTTTTGAATGGCATAGATGTGCATGTTACACGCAGCCCCCCCAAAATGAGGCAGGAGGGATGCCCACTCCCTCCTGCCTCGATCACCTGGACCCCCCACACTCATACCCTGATGATGGACCCCCCTCCCCAACTTAAAAAAATCAGGAGGGATGTCCATTCCCTCCTACCTTGACCACCTGTGCCACCTCCACACCCCAGATTGCCCAAAATCTGGACATCCCCACACTCCTTCCAACATCAAGGCCCCCCCTCCTCACATAAGTCCCCAAGAGAAGGACCTGATGGGCTGGGGGAGTTAGGTCAGTATCCCTCCAGCTCAAGCACACACACCCTCGTACCTTGTAGAAATCCTGCAAGAGGGATGCCCACTCCCACTTGCCAACAGGCCTGCCACTTTAAAATGACAGGCTTTTCCCTTCCCAGTACATCGTGGGCTGGGACTGGTTGGCCCAGATACCTAAGATTCTCCCTTAGGAAGGGCTTTAGGCACCTGGGCCAATCAGAGCCTTAGGCCCCCTTCCCAGTGCATCTTGGGATTAACTGGGAGGGACTTAAAACTCCAATTAGTTCAGGTACATTAAGCCCCTCTGGTGTTAGGGGAGGGCAAAAAGGGCAGGTCCAGGCATCTCTTCCCCTTTTGTTCATCTCCCTCTCACCTTCCCAGCCTCCTGTCAAAGTTGAAATCTTCTTTTTCAGAGGGACACCAGCATGGAAGCCATCCTCATAAGCTGCTATTGCTGCCCCGAAGCTATCCCTCTGCCACGATCTGCCCAGGCGTAAACAGGAAGCTGCATTGGGAGGGGAGGGGGCAGATTTTGGCAGAAGGAAAGCTTTGAGGCACTGCCAGCAGCTTGTGAGGATGGCTGTCATGCCGGGGTCCCTCTGACAAAGATTTTGACTTTGAATGGAAACTGGGAAGGGGAGGAAGATGGACAGAAGAAGAGATGCCCGGAATGTAGGTTCCCTAGAGCTGTTTTAAGTTAGTCCAGGGGTGGGGGCGGGGAGGGATGAGAGCAGGAGGAAACCAGACCAGAGGTGGGGGAGGGACTAGAAAACAAATTGTGAAAGAGTGGGTGGGGAAGAGAGAGAGATGATGGTCAATGAGAGGAAGGGATTTCATAGGCACTAAGCAGTTCTCCATTCTTCCTATATTCCTCCCCCACTGCTGGTGGTCATGCATTTCTTTTCCTTTCCCACCTCCTATGATCCAGTGACTTTCCCTCCTTCCCACGGTCTGACTTCTCTTTTCCCTTCCCGCTACCTCACATGCTGCTGCTGTGGTTCTCGGGAATAAGCTCTTTCAAGGCAGCCTCACCTCTTGCTGACTAGCTTTCTCTCTAAAGAACTGTGCAAAGAGAAAGTTTCTGGGTCAGCAAGAGGCAAGGCTGCCTTGAAAAAGCCGATTCTGGAGAACTACAGCAGCAGAATGTGGGGTAGGGAGAAGGGGAAAGTGAGAGACGCCAGACCATGGGGAGAAGGAAGAGATATTGGCCTGCATCGGTTGTGGTGTAGGGGGAATGCCGGACAGTACTGCTGTTGGGGGAGCCTTGGCTCTTGAGGCCCCTCATGGCTTAGCCCCTGGCGAGGGAACAGAATGCCAGAGATGTTGGACTCAAGGGAGGCAGTAAGGCCAGGAAGAGGAAGATGCTGTCGGGAAGAACAAGAAATACATTGTATGAGGAGGGAGAAAAGGAGAAATATTAGACCAGGGGAGCTGGGATGGGCAGGAGAGGTACTGGATCATGGGGCAAGAACACCAGGAAAGAGAGTAGGAGCAATGTTGAACTATGAGGGGAAGAAGAGAGAGATGAGATGATGAACTGTGGAGGAAGGGACAGAGGGAAGAGAGATGTGATAGGAAGATGGAAGAATAATGGATTGTCATGAAGGCAAGAGGAACAGGAGATGGTGGGTTAGAAGAATGGAAGGAGGAGATATACTGAAAATTGTGGAATCAAGTGGGAGAGATGGGGATGGTAGAAAGGAAATACATGAAGAGGATAGCAAGTACAGAGGTAGAAATATAGTAATGAGACATTTTTAGGTTAGGTAGGGAACACTTTCAGGTCATGGACCTGGAGGGCCACCGCGGGAGCGGACTGCCGGGCACGATGGACCCCTGTTCTGACCCGGCAGAGGCAATGCTTATGTTCTTATAAGTAGAAAAGCAGATATTGAGTACAGAGGAGAAATGTGATAATGAGTAGATGAAAGATAGAGGGGAATAGAAGAATGGGGAGTGTGTGAGATGGGAAATGGGACAGCTAGAGCATGAGAAAGAGAGATGGAAATTTGGTAGGTAGCTGAAAGAGTGAAATTTGAGTGAATGGAGATAAAAAAAAAGAAAAGCAGGAAGAACTAAAAAGGAAATATCAGCATATCAAAGACAGGTGTAGAGAGGGAATGAAACAAGACAGGAGAGAAGAAGAGACATTAACAGCAACCACTGGATAGGGAATTATCGGAAGACACAGGAACGTAGAAGAGACAAAATGGGATTAACATGATGGAAAAATAAAATGTCCAGACAACAAAGGTAGAAAAAAGTGTTTTATTTGAAATGTATTACCTAGAATATGTTAGGCTTTGGGATATGTGCATCACATATCTTTGTATTTTGTTCAGTGACTTACCAGACAGCTGAGGGGTGTGTGGGGAGGGGTAAGAGTGGGCAGTGGCCCTGAGCCCAAAGTGATTGGGTGTTAAGGGGCAGATTTCATATAGGACACTGGTCTCAGCCGCTGCCTAAGAAGCAGCTGAGCATCCTAAAGAATTGCGTCTGCCCTAATAGACAGATGCCTAACTGCCCTGATTCTCTAACTGGCGCCCATTTCACAGGCACTGGTTAGAGAATCACATCTGATCCCTTGCCATCAGCTGTTTACAGCAAGAATTCCCCTCCCCCCCACTCACCGAAATCAACAAGAGGGATGCCCACTCCCTCCTGCCCCCCCACCCCAAGCAGCAGGGCAGAAGGCATGCTCACTCCCTCCTGGGATGCACTAAGAGTGGCCTAAGACTCCGATTGGCCAGATTCCTAAGATGAGATGGTCCACTGTTTGACCAATGATTTTTGTAATAGCAAAATTCTGTTCCCAGTTTTGCAGTTTCATTTGGTTTACTGAGAAATCACCATTTACAGCTTGCTTTGGCTTGTACATTTTACTTTAATGCAAGCATACGATGTAACTAGATATAAAATATTTCTTTATTAGTAATTAATTACATTTATTTACCGGTAGCTACTACCGGACACAGTAATGGAGCTGTAATTTGGGGACTCCTAGCCCCCCCCCCCCCCCCATGGATATTCCACAGGCGTCCACTACTAATACTACTACTCCCATAATGGGGGGAAAAAAGCAAACAGAACCTCAAACAAAATAAAAATTATGTAAATGACATGGGAAAGAATACAAAACGAAAATGTTTGGGCTGCACACTTCGATAAATAACTCCCTGCTGGAGCTGCATAACTGCAGCCCTGAGAAAGGCATACAATACAAGCTTCAGGTGCTGGTATTGTTATTTGCTCGATCAGGTGTCTGGTGTTATAGGTGCTCCCTTTCCTATTTCCCCCCAGGATTACACAAAGCTTTTCTTATTCATCAAGTCTTGGAGTTCTCCTCGGTTTTAGGTTCCCAGAGGGAAGGGAGAAGGCCGCAAAGGAGGGCCTGCGCGCAATTGCTCCCTAGTCCTTGCACAGTCTAGCACCCCCGCCGCGCGTGAAGTGAACGCGCCTACAAGGGAGGCGCGAGAGGCGGGGCGAAAGGAGCTTGCGGCGGGCAGATAGCCGCCAGGAGGAGGGAGATAACGCAGCGTTTCCGGCCGTGATTGCCCAGGACACTGAGTGAGCTTCAACCAACAAAAATCAATCGGGGCAAAGAGTGTGAAAGCTGGCATTAAGCACCAGTGGTTCTCTGTCGCTCGAATTCTCAGGGGCTCCCTGCAAAATGGATCTGTGGGTGAGTGTTAGTTACAGTCCGCTTCTCCCTTCGTTGACCGCTTGGGGTGGGCATCTGTGTCCCTAGGGTTCCTTGAGAGCCGGAGAGATGAGTTGGGAATGAGGGGGGGGTGAAGGGGGATGGCAGTGGTGCGTGCCAGTCATGTGCCCAGAAACTACTCTGAGAGGAGAGTAAGAAAGTGCCAGCGACATTTTGGCAGGGTTTGTGAGGAGAGCCGCTTTTCTCTTTTTTTTTCTGGCGCGGTGAAGCGAAGCGCTGCGGCTGCCTTCGACATGTCTGATGCGGATGGGTAGCGGGACGATCAACCTGTTTTCTTGAATACACTTCCGCCATGGTGAGTCCGGCCCCGGGATCATCTGATCAGGCATCTGCACAGAAACTGCACCAGAGTTCTAGACACAGTTTGCTCTTGTGCAAGAGCTTGATTTAGAAAATGACGGGTTTGAAGATGCTGTAGTTTCCATGCCCCCCATAGTCGTACCGATGAAATACCATCCACTTTTTCTCGGGCTTTTCATTCATCTTTTTTTCTTTTTGGAATTCACTATGTTACTGCTGTTTTTTGTACGATCATGAGATTCTAGTGACGTTGCTTTATTGTAAGTGAATCGAGCTTGTCAAACTCAAAGGCTGATATGGGCCAAATAAGGTTTTAGTTTGTGGGCCGCAAAAAAAGTAAAAACGTCATTTTTTTCATGGAAACTTAGGTTTATTTCGAAAAGTACAGTATAGAAAAAGAATAAGAGCAACCATAAAATTAATGTTTTCTTCCTGACACTTGGTATCTCTTCTCTGCTACTAGTTTTCCTATTTCGGGGGACATTTTGTCCGCAGTGATTACTTTTAAAACTGACCCAAAGTGAATGTTGGTAATTCTGGATCTGATAAGACTTATTTCCTTTCATAAGTGTAAATAACTGCTAGCACCCATAAGTACTTAAAAACATGGAAATAATTTCATATGCAAATTTTTGAGTATTTTTAAACCTGGCTGGCAAATATTTGTAAAATTCTAGCAAGCCAACTTCACTGTATTTTGTCTTCAAATCTGAATTGCACTTGATCTCAATTACTTCCATTTGCATATGATTAAGTACTGAGTCCCAGATTCTGTATCAGTGACAATCTTGACAATTCTTTCTTAGTAGTAGATAAGTATGCAATGTTACAATAATCTAGGAGACTCAGTAGTAAAGATTGGACCAGTTCTTGGCTATCTGCTGTCCCCTGTCTGCTGCCACACAAGGCTAAGGAAAGTGTGGGCTTGTGATCTCTTAAATTTTTGGCAGCACATATCTCGGCTCTTGGTGATATACCATTGTGTTCAGTTAACCTGCCCCCCCCCCCCAAAAAAAAAGGGTTAATTATAAGGCTCATCCCCCTCCCCTTTTACTAAGATGTGGTAGAGGTTTCTACTGCGGTCCAGGGCACTTAGGCATGGATTCTGTTTAGGGCATCCGGTCTCAGAAGCTGCCTAAGCGGCTTTTGAGAATTGCACACGGGCGGCCTATAAAGAATCGCCCTAAGCCGCCTAACCACCACGATTATCTAACTGGTGCCCATTTTACAGGTTCTGGTTAGAGAATCGTGTTGCTGCTGAGCTGATTGTGGCAAGGGAATCGGATCAGTTTAGCCAAGATCAGTTTAGTGGCCGCTGCAGGGATTCCGTACCACCCACGAAGACGGTGAACAGGAGGGATGCCCAGTCCCTCCTGCTGTAATCCCCCCCACGAAGATAATCAGCAAGAGGGATGCCCAGTCCCTCCTGCTAGAACACACCCCGAAGGGCATAATCCCTCCACAGTAGCCCACCCAGCCCACAAAATACCTGATATTAAGTTGGCTGGCTGGATGCTTCCTCCGGCGGGCGGGCCCCCTTTCACTGAATGGCGGACCTACCCCTTCCTGGAGCATCATGGGATGCACTGGGAAGGGGCCTAATGCCCTGATTTTCCCAGGCGCTTGGGAGGGGCCTTAGACACCTGGGCCAACCGGAATCTTAGGCCTCTCTCACAGCATATTCTGGGATGCGCTAGGAGTGGCCTAAGATTCTGATTGGTTAGATCCCGTAGGCCACTCCCATGGGGGATGGTATAAGGGAGTTGACCAATCGGAATCTTAGGCCACTCCCAGCGCATCCTAGAATGCGCTGAGAGAGAGGCCTAAGATTCCGATTGGCCCAAGTACCTAAGGCCCCTCCTATGGGAGGGACCTTAAGCGCCTGGGACAATCAGGGCATTAGGCTCCTCCCCAGTACATCCCATGATGCTTCAGGAAGGGGCAGGCCCGCCATTCAGTGAAGGCGGGCCTGCCGGCCAGCCAGAGGCAGCATCTGTCTATCCAACTTAATATCAGGTATTTTGTGGTCTGGGTGGGGGGGGGTCTGCCCCTCAGGGTGGTATGCTCTTTGGTGGGGGTTCTGGCAGGAAGCACTGGACATCCCTCTTGCCGGGGGATGTCTTTGGGGGTAGCAGCAGGAGGAATTGGGCACGCCTCCTGCTGCTGACATTCATAGGTGGGGGATGTCTTTGCTCGTCCTGGTAGGAGGACTGGGCATCCCTCCTGCTCACCGTCTTCACAGAGAGGTACGGGTTCCCTGCTGCGGCCGCTAAACTGATTGCTGCAGGGAGATTCCTTTGCCATAATCAGTTCAGCGGCTGCGTCTACTTGTAATGTAGGCCAGCATTTTGCTGGTCTATATTTCTGGTGGCTACCGTAGGCCTAGGGAGGTACCTAGGGCTGCCTAAGCTCTCCTAAGGCCTCTTCCTGGTGAAACCATGCCTATTCTTGGGCGAGCTTAGGCGGCTCTACGCACCTCCCTAGGCTCGCGGAGGCATCTGCATTTTAGGCGGCCTGCCTCGGGATGATTTTTTAAAAAACGTGCATCCCAATTGGCTGATAGACAGTGGTAGGCCATCTAAAATCAGGACACCATTTATAGAATTTGCCCCTTAATGCTCTGAGCTAATACCGTGTTTTCCTGAAAATAAGACCTAGCATGATTTTTGGGGTCGATCTTAATATAAGCTCTACCCCTGAAAATAAGCCCAAGTCGCCGTCGGCAGCAGCAGCACTCCCCCGCAACACTTCCACTCCCACCCATCTGAATCCCGACCCAATACCAAAATTCAGCACCTTATAACAAACCGCATTGTCGGCAGCACAGGCCCCATTGCGGCTTTCTCACGCCCGGGCGTTCCTCTGACGCGTTACTGATGACATCAGCAATACGGCAGAGGAACGCCCGGGTGTGAGAAAGCCACAATGGGGCCTGTGCTGCCGATGATGCGGTTTGTTATAAGGTGCTGTATTTCAGGCTCGCAGTCAGGGTTCAGATGGGTGGGAGAGATGAAAGGGTCATCAGGGAGAGGGGGGGTGCGCGGCGGAGATGGGAGGGATTAAAAAATGCTCCACGGGGGGATGGGAGGAAGGGAGGGATATAAGCTGCAAGGGGTTTGCTGCACAAGGGGAGGGAGGCATATAGGCTGCAAGGATTCTGCTGCACAGGGGGATGGGAGGGAGGGGAGAGGGATAGAAAGATACTGCACAAGGGGATGGGAGAGAGGGGAGGAAAGATGCTGCACGTGTGTGGGAGAGAAAGGAAATAGGAAGAATTGAGTGGAGGAGAGGAAGGGAGATATAATCATTGTACAATACATGAAAGAAAATAAGACCTAGTGCCTTTTTTGGGCCCAAAATGAATATGAGTGTCTTATTTTTGGGGAAACATGGTAGGTTCTATAAGCGTTGAAGCATTTAGCGCTCTGGGCTGTGGTAGAAACCTCTTCTGTGCCTTAGTAAAAAGGGGGGGAGGGGACAGTAATATATGTGTTTGGAAGTGTTGCACTCCCTTGGGGCATAGACACTGTTTGTGTTGGATCTTAGCATAAAGGGATTGGCACATTAAATGCAAAGAGTCAGCATATTAAATGCAAACATAAATAATAATAATAACTTTATTCTTCTATACCGCCATAGTCGTGAGACTTCTAGACGGTTTACATTGAAGAGAGCTGGACAGTCAGCGAGTTACAATATGCAGAGATAAGAGAAATACAGCATGCAGAATCTTAAAAAAGGCAGCAAAATACAATATACAGATAGTTAACAGATGTTAGAAATTTTAGTCTTATACGCAGGGGTGGATATGTTTGAAATATTAGAAATTGATTTAGTGTTTTGTGTAGACACTTTTTAGGTGATATTTCTGTCGAATAAGGCAGTTTTTATGGCTTTTCTAAAGGCGTCGTAGGTCAGTCTTGCTCCATTAATGTAGTTGTCTAACCAGTGGTGGTGTTTGTTTGCTTGTTACATAAAAGTTCTATCCAGAAAGGTTTTGTATTTGCAGCCGGTAATGCTTGGGTATGCTAATAGATTGCTGTTTCTGG
Source organism: Geotrypetes seraphini (assembly GCF_902459505.1). Lineage (NCBI taxonomy): Eukaryota > Metazoa > Chordata > Amphibia > Gymnophiona > Dermophiidae > Geotrypetes > Geotrypetes seraphini. The sequence continues at coordinate 185,341,687 of NC_047087.1, forward strand.
TTTGTCTTGTAGGGCTGTATAGTACGAAGTGAGGTAGCAGGTAGGTAGGAGCTAGTCCCCAAACCAGCTTGAAACATATGCAAGAGAACTTAAATATTATTCACGCTTCCATTGGCAGCCAGTGAAGCAGTTTGTAGTAGGGGCTAACATGGTCGCTTTTCTTCAATCCAAATATCAAGTGGACCACTGTGTTTTGAACAATTTTAAGTTTCCTCACTGTTTTTTTGGGTATACCCATATAAACGATATTGCAATAGTCCAGTGTAGAAAGCACTAGCGATTGCACTAGTAGTCTAAATGATAATGGGTCAAAGTATTGGGAGATTGCTGGAAGACACCGGACTTGAGAGAGACTTGGGTGTGCTAGTGGATCCATCCATGAAACCATCCGCACAGTGTGCAGCAGCCTCGAAGAAAGCCAACAGGATGCTGGGCATCATCAAGAGGGGCATATCAACCAGGACGTGGGAAGTCATCATGCCGCTGTATCGAGCGATGGTGCGCCCACATCTGGAATACTGCGTTCATATTGGTCTCCGCACCTCAAGAAGGACATGGCAGTTCTTGAGAGAGTCCAAAGGAGGGCAACGAAACTGGTAAGAGGGCTGGAAAACTTCCCATATGCTGAGAGGCTGGATAAACTGGGGCTCTTCTCTCTGGAAAAGAGGAGGCTCAGGGGGGATATGATAGAGACCTTCAAAATACTTAGGGGCATAGAGAGGGTGGACAGGGACAGGTTCTTCAGACTAAAAGGGACGACAGGTACGAGGGGGCACTCAGAGAAACTGAAGGGAGATAGGTTCAAATCAAATGCAAGGAAGTTTTTCTTCACCCAAAGGGTCGTGGACAAATGGAATGCGCTCCCGGAGGAAGTGATCCGGCAGAGTACAGTACAGGGATTCAAACAGGGATTGGACAGATTCCTGAGGGAAAAGGGGATCATGGGGTACTGAGGGAGGTGCTGGGGTGTTGCATAAGTATAGACAGCTCACCAGGTCGTGCAGGTGCAAGGCCGGAGGGTTAGGACATTGATGGGAAGATAGGACTTCGATGAGAAACCTAGGGGGCAAGGGGGCCCCTTCTGGTGATTAAGGCAGGTCATGACCTGTTGGGCCGCCGCGGGGGCGGACTGCTGGGCGGGATGGACCTCTGGTCTGACCCGGCAGAGGCACTGCTTATGTTCTTATTTTTTGATGGTCTTTAACTTCCATAATGTCAGGAAACACTTTTTTACCACTATGTTCGTGTGTTCAATATAATGAAAACAGCTGTTCGCAAAAAAAAGTTTCTCAAACATCGGTTGGTACAGTGTATGGGACCCAGTGACATGCGGTGAGGACTTTCAGGGGATTCAGTGAATCCGCAGCTCTACAACCCTGCTTTTCTGTTTACTTTTTGCTTGATGCAGTTTGATTTGTTGAGTAGGCAGCCTGCTCAAACAGTCAAATTGCATCAAACAAACATTGTCATATGTGTGTGTAATGTGACTCCCAATATTTTTATTGTTTTGGTAATCGGGTAGTCGCAATCTTATTAGGTCTTAGGCATATTAAATGCAAATATAAATGGTCTTATTAGGTCTCAGTGGCGTGCAGTCAGGGGATTCACCCCACCCCCTACAGGCCCTAAGGGCACTGCTCTGAATTTTATTGGTTGAACATGCAACAGGCAGATGCTGCTCAACCAATCAAATTAGTACTGTCAGGGCCTTTGGTGGTGGTGGTGGGGGGGGTGTTTCACAGAATCCCCAGCCCAAGTGCTCTGCTTTTTCTTTTTTTTGGGGGGGGGGAGGGTTACTTTTTGTTTGATGCAATTTGACTGTTTGAGCAGGCTGCCTACTCAACAAATCAAACTGCATCAAGCAAAAAGTAAACAGAAAAACAGGGTTGTAGAGCTGCAGATTCACTGAATCCCCTGAAAGTCCTCACCGCATGTCACTGGGTCCCATACACTGTACCAACCGATGTTTGAGAAACTTTTTTTTGCGAACAGCTGTCTTCATTATATTGGGCTGTTTATGTTGCCTTTACATGAGGGATCTTCAAAAAGTTTCCATACTTTTATTTTTTGAACACCATTTATTAAATAGCTCAAAAACAAATTACATCGCTTTTCCACATAATCACCCTTTTTGCGATACATTTTTCCCAGTGTCCTACTAACTTCTTAATTCCATCAGAAAATAATGGTTTTGGTTGAGTGCGAAAATATGAAACTGCGGAAACTTTTTGAAAAACCCTTGTATCTTGCAGGAAATGTTTGTAATGCTACCTTTTATTTTGAAAGGATTTGGGGAATATTTATAATGTCTGTTGTGATTTAGAATATGATTTAGGACTTTTCTAGCAGTTTGTCATAACATGGGTGAAGAGAAGGTACAGTGACAAGCATTCCATTGCTTCTCACATGTGTATTGTCTTCTGGTTTCTTCTTTGGGTTATCTTTGGTGTGTTAGTGCATTGGCTATGAACTTTGTATATCCTTTTCCCATAATGTTTCTGATATCATTTCGATTTGACTTTGTACTATTTAATATTAATGATGTCTTGACGACACATTGTGTCTTTCTCCCTTTACATTTTATTTTAGGTTTACCTTATTTCCTGTTCTTATGATGTGGGTTGGCACCTCTTCAGGCAGCAGCCATGCAGATTAGTCAGTATTTCTCAGATATTCCTTTCTTTCATTGGGAATTATCTGTTGTTGACTTTTTTTTATTGTTCCTGGGGTCTGAGATTTTTTTTAATGGTCTGATGTAATGGTTCACTGTAACTTTTTTAATGTTATTTAACCACTTTGGTACAGGTTAAGAGTCATAGGCCAGGGATATAAAAATATTTAGAAAAATGTCTTGTCAACAAACAGGAATGAGTCAAGCACACAAGTGGGTGATATCACCCAACAACATAAGAACAGAACAGCTCTCCCTGAACTCAGACCTTTGTGTAGAATTCTGAACATGCTGGTTCTTCTCACATACAGTGGTCTCCTCAAGGCCTCAGTTTTGTTTCTTCCCCTTAGCCAAATGGACATTAACTGCATCAAACAAAAATTCTGAGTGCCTTTGACTTCTGGCTCTCCTTCTTCCTGGAGCCTTCATCCTCGGCGACTTCCATATCTATGTCAATGACCCCTTCAACTGCTACACTTCCCGGTTCCTTGTCCTAACATCCTCATTCAATCTCCAGCTGTGCACCACCACCCCAACACACCAGAATGGGCACTACTTGGACCTGAGAGATAAGGTGAAGCAGACATGTGTGCAGGTGGTATTCTCGTTCATCCTCCCTATCGAGGGTAAAGGCCATGACAGAGAAGCTCGCATCCAGGAGATGAATGTGTGGCTATATGGATGGTGTCGTAGAGCGTTTTGGCTACCTGGACCATGGGATGATTTTCCAAGGGCTGCTGAGTAGGGATGGTGTGCATCTATCAAAGAAGGGAAGAAGTGTTGGCAGCAGGCTGGCTAATCTACTGAAGGGGGCTTTAAACTAGAAGTGATGGGGCAGGGTGATCAAAGTCCTCAGGTGAGTATACGAGCCCTCTGAATACCTCTACACAGATCAGTGTTCTCCCCAGAAAGTTTTTCCAGCCGGGTGGCATGAAAAAGTAGCCGGATGGGGTGGGGCAGAACAGGGAAATTTGGTGGCGGGAAAAATTAAATATGTACTATTTTTATTAGTTAATTATTATTATTTTCCAATGCTCAATATGACTTCCTTTTTTAAGGTTTGACACTTGTGCCAGAATATTTTTATTAAATTTAAGAAGCATCCAATTCTAGAATTGAATAATTAGATATTCACCCTCTTTCAAATGGTATAGAGGTTTAAAAAAGGGAAGTGCGTTAATGAAGTCATTAGGTTCAATCTAGCCATTTATTTCTGCATGAATTTAAACAACTAAAAAAAAAAAAGATAAATATAGCTCATCCAGTCATACAAGAAACTGCTCTACAGCACCTCTAATAATGTTTTGATCACTAGGGGCTCCTTTTACTAAGGTGCGCTAGTGTTTTTAGCGCGCATTACATTGCCATGTGCGCTAACCCTGCGCTATGCGCCAAAAACTAACGCCAGCTCAATGGAGGCGTTGGCGTCTAGCGCCTTGCGTGTGCTAAAACCGCTAGAGCAGCTTAGTAAAAGGAGCCCTAGGTTCCTTCCTGAGGTCTCACTGAGGATATGATGTAGATGCGATCCCCACTTCCAGACCTCTTCCACATAATTTATGGAGAGATGTCACTGAATCTTGAAAGAGACCTGTGTGATTGCACTACAGCAAAATAAAAAAGTAGCAGATAAAGATCAAAGTGAGAGCTAGGGCAAAACAGTTTAGGTAAAGATGCAGGTAATACTTAGCAATGAATTTAAAATATTTTATTTTTATTTGCTTATAATGTCATTTTAAAGCTGCTTAATGTTAATACAACTTTAATTTAATTCTTTATAGTGTGTGTGGGACAACACCTATGTCAACAGTAAAGTTAGAATAGGGTCATTAAATCCAGTGGCGTACCTAGTATATATGACAGCCAGTGCTGATCATTTTTTAACAACCTCCTCTATATAAAAAAAAGTTATTTTTAGTAATAATCCATGAGTCACACAACAAGGGTGCACCTAGGAAAAGGCAACATCTTAAACACTACAGTAAACACTAGAACACCAACACACGCATTGTAAAACTAAACAAGCCAGATCCTGCACAGTCAGTTGATCTTGTACAGTCGATGCTAACAGAAAGCCATGTCCTTTTCATACACACAGAACAGAGATACACCCTCGTCCAATATGGAATAATCACAAACTAAAAATAGAAATATGTAGACAAAAGTTAAATTGAACCAAGAAACCAAACTGTGCATACAATACAACACCACAGAAACAGTGACACGTCCCCTAATACTGTGCAAAATATAAAGACAGATGTAAATTTGAAAAAAACTGCTACATAACAATCACCACTTTACAAATTAACAAATAGAAATAAAACAAATAATGAGAAATAAGAAAATACCATTTTATTGGACTAATCCATTTTTCAATTAGCTTTCAGAGGCCAAATCTTTCTTCAATACAGTACAGTATACTGCTGTTATGGAATCCTTTCCTGACCTGAGGAAAGGGGTTTAGTCTCCAAAAAATTGCCATATTTCCATTTCCTATTTATAAACTTTAATCAATACAATTACAATATTACTTGATTCTATGTAAAGCAACAAAAAAATTTGTTCTACCTTTTGTCGTTTCTGCTTTAATCATCTTCTCTTCGCTCTCTTCTTTCTATTCAGCATTTGTCCTCGCTCCCTTCCATGCAACATCTGTCCTCCCTCTTTGCCCCTTCCACCCAACCTCTGCCCTCTCTCTCTCTCTCTACCTCTTCCATCTACTGTCCACCCTCTGCCCTTTCCATCCAGTGTTTGCCTCTCTCTGTCCCATATGGCATCTTCCCTCTTTCTATCTCCCTTCAATAAACTGTATATTCTGTTCCCTTTCTCTCTTTGTACATGATTCATTTCGGCTTCACCCCTTCTCCATTTTTTTTTGCCTCCACACCCTCCCCTATACTCTGACATCTCTCTCTTCTCCTTTCCTTCCTTCCTTCCCACTCCACCCCATGGTCTGGCATCTCTATCTCCTTCTCTTCTCTCCCTCCATGCCCTGGCATCTTTCTCCTTTCCTTATCTCTCCCTCTCCCAACTTTTTTGGTACCTCCTCTCCTTTCTTTCCCTCTGATCTGGCATTTTATGTCTCTTTAGTTTCCCTTCCCTCCCCAAACCCTGGCATCTCTCTTCTCTCCTTCCTTCTCCCCCCTCCCACTCCATTTTCTGGCATCTATTCTCCTTCCTTTCTCTCCTTCCTTCCTGTCATCTGGTCCTGGCATCTGTCTCCTCCCCTCCCCGGTCTGGTAGCTCCTTTCCTTTCCCTCCCTCTCATGGTCTTGGCATCTCTTTCCTCTCCTCTCCCTTCCCTGGACTTCCTTATCCCCTCCATCGCTGACCTGTCTCCCATCTTAGCTTATAGCTAACTCATGCTCCGGGGCTTTAACGTGTGTGTGCCGGCTTCCCTATTCTTCTCTTTCCCCCCCCCCCCCCCGGACGTAACTTCTGGTTTCATAAGGAAGAGAAGGGAAGCTGGCAAGCACACATTAGAGCCCCGGAGCATGAGTTCAAGTTGCTTGCTGGTGTTTAAAAAAAAAAAAAAAAAAAGTCAGGCTGTGCCGAGTCAGCCCAGGAAATCTCCAAGCCGGTAAGAGGGTTTTTTAAAAAAAATATTGAGCAGCAGGATTCACGATCGAGATGACAGCCGGGCGGTCATCTAAATTAGCCATGCGGAGCGCCCAGCTAAAAGGCCCTAGGGAGAACAATGCGGATTGGAAAAGGGGGTAATGTCTGGAAAGCAGTATATACTAATGCTTGAAGTATGGGAAACAAGATTCTGGATCTAGAAGCTGTGATGGAAGAAGATGTGTTGACGGCCATCTTTTGTGCTTTGAGACACCGGTTATCGTGTTCTTTTTGAAAGCTCATAATCGGAGGTTACACCCTGAGGCAGCATTATATGAAACGCTAGCCATCATTGGTGTTCCGACTGAGCTCATGACCAAAAGATAAGTTTTAAGTCACTTTCGGTGACTGTTTTTTTGAGTCAGTACATCTTTAAAATTTGACCCAGCCATTGAACTTCACTATTTATTTATTTACTTACATATTTATATAACTCCACGGGAGGTTTTTATGCTGATGAGGTTTTCCGCCTGAACACCTTAGCCACTGCTGTGGAGGTGGGAGGGCCCTGTCTGAGGCTTTTCCTTCCCGTAGGGGCTGTTTTAGCTCACATTGTAGTAAATTCTTACTTCCACTAAATCGTTAAGGGAAAGTGTGTATTGCTGAAGGGGGTGCTCCAGGACAGAGTTGAGAAACACTGGTTTAGGGGGTAAAGAATTTATGTGCACGACAGAAGAGGGGACTTGGGTGTGATTGTATGTAATGATCTTAAGGTGGCCAAACAGGTTGAAAAGGTGAAAGCTAGAAGGATGCTAGGGTGCATAGGGAGAAGTATGGCCAGTAGGAAAAAGGAGGTATTGATGCCCCTGTATAAGACTTTGGTGAGACCTCATTTAGAATATTGTGTACAATTCTGGAGGTCGCACCTTCAGAAAGATATAAAAAGGATGTAGTCGGTTCAGAGGAAGGTTACTAAAATGGTATGTGGTCTTCGTCATAAGGCGTATGGGGGACAGACTTAAAGATCTCAGTCTGAATCCTTTGAAGGATTCATCATAAGGTGTGTGGGGACAGACTTAAAGATCTCAATCTGAATATTTTGGAGGAAAGGCGGGAGAGGGGAGATGAGATATAGAGATGTTTAAATACTTACGTGGCATAAATGCGTATGAGCCGAATCTTTCATTTGAAAGGAAGCTCTGGAATGAGAGGGTATAGTCTGAAGTTAAGAAGTGATAGGCTCAGGAGTAATCTAAGGAAATATGTTTTTACAGAAAGGGTGGTAGTTGCATGAAATAGTCTCCCAGTAGAGGTGGTGAAGACAGAGACTGTGTCTGATTTCAAGAAAGCCTGGGATAGGCACTTGGAATCACTTGGAGAGAGGAAGAGATAATGGTTACTGTGGATGGGCAGACTGGATGGGCCATTTGGCCTTTGTTTGCCATCATGTTTCTATGTTTCTAATCCTTCCTCCAACTGCATGTGACCACCAAATTCTGCAATGCCACCCTTCCCCTCTTTGACCATCATCTTGACCATCATCTGTTAATGTTCATAATTTATCACCCCTGTCCCCCAGATCAAGCCAATCTCCATCAACATGTTCAGGAGCTTTCAGGCTATTGACCCTAGAGCTCTCTCCACTGCGTCTCATTCCTCTCCTTAACTACTATATCACAAGACTGCCAACAAAGCTGTTCTCTCCTGCAATACCATCATCTCCTCTGCTCTAGATACCCTTGCTCCTCCAATTTCATGCCCTGTTTGGCATGCCAAACCCCAACCCTGGCTGACCAACTCGCATCCGCTACCTGTAATTCCTGCATTCTGTTGAATATCTTTGGCTTAAAAACCCATGCATCACGCTGACTTCATACACTTCAAAGTCATGCTGACATCTTTCCAGTCTGCCCTTCTCGCTGTCCAAACAAGAAAGCACAGTTACTTACTGGTAAAAGTGTTATCCAGGGACAGCAGGAGAAAGGCTATTCTCACATATGGGTGACGTCATCCGACAGAGCCCCGATGCGGACGCCTCACAAGCAGCCTTGCTTGAAGAAACTAGAAGTTTCGAGTCGCCCGCACCGCAATGTGCGAGTGCCTGCCCACCCAGTGCACAGGGCGCGTCATCCTCAGTTCAGATAGCTAGCAGAGAAGCCAACCAGGGGAGGTGGGTGGGTTGTGAGAATAGCTGGCCTGCTGTCCCTGGATAACACCTGGTACGGTAAGTACTGTGCTTTATCCCAGGACAAGCAGGCAGGTATTTCTCACATAGTGGTGACCTCCAAGCTAACTAGAATGGGAATGGTGGAGTGTTGGCAACTTAGGAGAATAAATTTTGTAATACTGTTTGGCCAAACTGTCCATCCCGTCTGGAGAAAGTATCCAGACAATAGTGAGAAGTGAAGGTATGAACTGAGGACCAAGTAGAAGCCTTGCAAATCTCCTCAATCGGTGTCGATCTGAGGAAAGCTACAGGAAGCGCCATTGCTCTGACTTTATAGGCTGTAACTTTACTGTGAAGTGGTAATCCAGCCTGGGCATAGCAGAAAGAGATACAAGCTGCCATCCAATTAGAGATGGTGCGTTTAGAAATTGGATAGCCCAACTTATTTGGATCAAAAGAGACAAAAAGTTGAGGAGCAGTTCTGTGTGGTTTGGTGCATTCCAAGTAGAAGGCCAAAGCACGCTTACAGTCCAGAGTATGAAGAGCGGATTCTCCAGGTGAGAATGAGGCTTTGGAAAAAAACACTGGAAGTACGATAGATTGGTTGAGATGAAATTCTGAGACCACTTTAGGTAGGATTTCGGATGAGTACGAAGAACCACCTTGTCATGATGGAACACAGTGAATGGTGGATCAGTAACCAAAGCTTGCAGCTCACTGACTCGTGGAGCAGAATGAGGGCAATGAGAAACACCACTTTCCAAGTGAGATATTTCAAATGAGCCTTATCAATTGGTTCAGATGGAGGCTTCATGAGTTGAGAAAGGACAACATTGAGATCCCAAACCACAGGAGCGGTTTGAGAGGAGGTTTGACATTGAAAAGTCCTTCATGAATCTGGAAAATACCGGATGAGCAAGAGGGGTTTTCCCTTCAATAGGCTGATGAAAAGCTGCAATTGCACTGAGATGGACTCGAATGGATATAGACTTGAGTCAGAGTTGGATAGGTGCAAAAATAATCCAAAACAGATGATAAGGAGGAATGTGTGAGGCTCCTTATGATAAGAGAACCACCATGTAGAAAAATCTGGTCCATTTTGGTGATAGCATTGTCTAGTTGTAAGCTTTCTAGAAGCTTCTAAAACATCTCTACAGATTGAGAAAACTGAAAGGTACCAGGCTGTCAGGTGTAGAGACTGCAGGTTGGGATGAAGCAGAGATCCTCGACTCTGTGTAAGCAGAGAAGGATAAACTGGTAGAAGGTATGGTTCCCTGCTTGCTGAGTTGAAGTAGAAGAGAGTACCATGGTTGTCTCGGCCACCGAGGAGCAATTAGAATCATGGTGGCATGATCGTTCTTCAATTTGACTAGAGTCTTGAGAATGAGAGGGAATGGAGGAAATGCGTAGAAGAATAGATTTGTCCATTGTAGGAGAAAAGCATCTGCCTCGAGGTGGTGAGGAGAGTATATCCTGGAGCAGAACTGAGGCAGTTTGAAGTTGTGGGGATCTGCAAAGAGGTCTATCTGAGGCATTCCCCCACTGTGAGAATATGTGATGAAGAGACGAGGAATGGAGAGTCCATTTGTGAGGTTGCAGAAGACGACTCAAGTTGTCCGCCAAGGAATTCTGAGCCCCTTGAATGTAGACAGCTTTGAGGATGAGCTTTTTAATGATGCATTCGATCTTTTACTTACAATTCCATAATTTTTTTTTTCTTTTTTCTTTTAATATATGGAGCAGATTTGGCACTAAATTTTCCCTCCCTTTTGTTCATTCCTTTATTGTTTCTCTTTCTTTCTTTATCAAGCATTGTAACTTTTCCCTATTTTTCCCTCACGATTCACGTTAGTTTAACCACAATGTCACTGTCATTTGTACGTCAGCACCTGATACTTATTTGTAACCTTTTATTATATTGTACATCACTTAGCAAACTAAATAAGTGGTTTATTAAATACAAATAAAAACTTGAAACTTGAAGGTATTGTGACAGATTGCCCAGTCCCAAACTTCCAGAGCTTCTTGACAAAGGGAGGCAGACCCCGTCCTTCCCTGTTTGTTGACATAATACATGGCAACTTGGTTGTCTGTGCAGACGAGGACTACTGTGTCGTGAAGGAGATGTTGAAAAGCATGGAGAGCTTTGAGGATCGCTCCGAGTTCCAACTGATTGATATGGCACTGACAATCCGTACTGGTCCAGAGGCCTTGAGTACGGAGACCATCGAGATGAGCGCCCCAAACGTAGGTCGACGAGTCTGTCGTGAGGACCTTCTGATGAGGGGGTATGTGAAAAATCAAGCCTCTGGAGAGATTGGAAGAGAGCATCCACCAATGGAGAGACTGCTTCAATGAAGGAGTGAGAAAGAGGGTTTGCAAACCTGCGTCCATTGAGATGCCAGGGTCCACTGAGGAATTCTGAGGTGAAGTCTGGCAAAAGGAGTCACATGTACTGTGAGGCCATGTGACCCAGAAGTACCATCATGTGTCTCGCTGAGATGGAAAGAACAGGAAGACACTGTATGACAGAGTTGAAGAAGAGCTTCCAGACTTTGTGGAAGGAATGCTGAATTGGACAGTGTCCAGAGCAGCTCCAATGAAATTGTAGATTCTGAGAGGGTTGAAGTTGAGATTTGGGGAAAATTGATTTCGAATCCCAAACTTTGTAGAAACCAGGTAGTCCGTTGGGTCGCTACAATAACCCCTTGAGAGGTGGAATCTTTGAGCCAGTTGTCGAGGTAGGGAAATACCTGAAGACCATGATTCCGTAGAGCTGCCGCTGCCACAACTAGGCACTTGGTGAACACTGGGAGATGAGGCCAGGCCAAAGGGTAGTACTCTGTATTGAAAATGCAGATTCTCCACCCGAAATCTGAGATACTGACAGGAGGCTGGGTGAATGGGGATGCGAGTATAGGCCTCCTTGAGATCCAGAGAGCATAACCAATCGTTCTGCTCAAGAAGGGGATAGAGAGATGCCAGGGACAAACATGTGAAACTTTTCTTTGACTAAAAATTTGTTGAGAGCCCTGAGATCCAAAATGGGTCGCAGATCGCCCGTCTTCTTCAGAAACAAGGAAGTAACGGGAGTAAAACCCCTGTTCTGCTGTTCCATAGGGAACTGGTTTGATGGCATGGAGATGAAGCAGAGCTTGAGCTTCCTGAAAAAGGAGACCGGTTTGGGACGGAATGGAAGGATACTCTCTTGGAGGAAGCTCTGGAGGAACTTGATTGAAATGAAGAGAGTATCCTTCCCTGATGATGGAAAGGACCCAGAGGTCTGATGTTTATGACCGTCCATCTGTTGTAAAAAAAGATGGAGACGACCTCCTTTAGGTGGAAAAGGAGTCAGAGACAGAACGATGGATGTTATGCTCTGGTGTAAACAGTCAAAAAGGCTGAGAAGCCTTAGGTGGAGCAGAAGGTTGAGGCTTCTGTTGCTTCTGAGGTGGTTGCTTCTTCAAAGGAGGGCGAATGTAAGGCGCTGGCTTTGGAGGAAAACGCCTCTGGTAGATAACAGGAGGACGTGTAGGTCTAGAAGGAGCTGGCTTAGGCTTAGGTCTGACTATAGAGGCAAAAGATTTAGCATGGTCAGACAATTTTTTGGTGGCAGCCTCGATGGACTCATCAAAAAAGTCATTGCCTTCACAAGGGATGTTCGCCAGGCGATCCTGGAGGTTAGAGTCCATGTCTATGGTGCGAAGTCAGGCTAGACGACGCATGGCCACAGAACAAGCCGCTGCTCGGGCAGAGAGCTCAAAGGCATCATAAGATGATTGCAAAAGATGGATACGCAACTGAGAGAAAGAAGCAATGACTTCTTGGAACTCAAAATGCATGCTATCATCTAAGTAACTCAAAAATTTCGGCAGAAGAGACAAAAGAAATTCAAAATAAGTGATAAAATGAAAGTTATAATTGAGGACCTTCGAAGACATCATAGCATTTTGGTAAATGCGGCATCCAAACTTATCCATGGTCTTCCCTTCCCTGCCAGGAGAAACTGTGGCATACACTCTGGAAGGATGGGATCTCTTTAAAGAGGATTCCACAAGCAAGGATTGATGTGACAATTGGGAATTGTCAAAACCTTTATGATGCACTGTTTATATCTGGCATCCAACTTTCCTGGAACTGCTGGAATGGAAAAAGGAGTCTCCATGCATCTAGTAAAAGTCTGATCAAGAAGCTTGTGTAATGGCAGTTTGAGAGACTCAGCCGGAGGTTGAGGAATATGCATGGTCTCGAGGTATTCTTTTGAGTACTTAGAACCAGTCTCTAATGGAACGCTCAAGTCGACAGCCATCTGTCTCAAAAATGAGGAGAAAGATAACTGATCTGCAGTAGCACGGCTTCGAGAAGGACTCAAGGACGTCGAGGCAACTGGAGTCGAAGAAGAAGATGCCTCGACAGGAAACCATGGTACAAAGGAATCGGGAGACTTGGACGAAGCACTGGACATCGGGATATCCTCCAGGGCCGGCATTGGAGACTTGGAACGAGGAGTTGAAGGTCTCGTCAAGGCTGGAGAAGACCGAGGCTTTGAGGAATGATGTCTCGAAGAATGCCTCAAAGCAGGTCTCGAGTGATGTCGAGAACTGTGTCTCGAACTGGATCTCGAAGATCGAGCAGAGGTTGCCTCGGAAGCAGTTGATCGAAGATCTATAGGCGTGGAGGAGCCCTGAAGCAACTTCGAAGACTGGACTTCCCTTGGTAGAATGGGAGGTATCCTGTCGATGCACTTGCACAGACTCTACTCTATGCATTTCGTGCTTGGAAGCCCGACCAGGACACTCACAGAGACTCCGCTCCCTGCATCGAGGGTGGAGGATCAGACCGGGGCACAGGCGGCTCGACCTCGGCGGGAGACTTCTGCATGCCCAGGCTGAAGCAGATTAAGCAGTGTGGTCCTTGTTAGTGAGGACCTTAATAATTTGCCTCCTCCAAAGAGGGCTGGGGGTGTAGCCGGCAAGGAGGGTACCGCGTCTGAAACCGCCCACCTGCCTGGCTGGAGATTCTCGCACAGTGGTGTGAGAGTGTTTTGACGTGGAAGGCTTTCGGAAAGTTTAATCACCGAGTGCGGAACCGAGTGCTAGAGCTATCTGACCTGAGGAGACAGGAGAAGATATGGCAGCTGAGGACGTCGAAGCAAGAGCCGCTCCAAAAGACGAAGATCTGATGAGGCTCGAGGTGGAAGCAGTAGAAGGAGAGGCGTCGACCGGGGCCGATTCCGAAGACACCTTGATGCCGAGAGAGTAGAAGACTCCATCTCGAAGAGGTTATCCACCAGAACGCAACGACGCTTAAAAGCACGAGGCTTAAGTGTTGGCAAGGCAGGCACGAGGTAGGATGATGTTTCGGCCCAAGGCACTTGAGGCAGCGTCCGTGAGGGTCCGTAAGGGAATATCGTGCGCTTGCACTTGCGACACCGTTTGAAACCGGTAACAGGCGGGCATAGACAAAAAGACAGCCGACGCAAAGTCGCGGGCCGCGGCCAAGCGGCCTGTACTGGACGAACGGACGGAAGTAAAAAAAATTTTTTTTTAAAGAAAGAAAAAGACTAACAGCGATTCGTGAGAAAAAAGAAACAACCAAACCGCGGTGAGAGAAGGGCACGAACGATGAAGTTACCTGAGAGAGCCAAAAAGATGGACTTCTCAGCTCCGCGGAAAAACTAAGAACTGAGGAGATGCGCCCTGTGCACTGGGCGAGAAGGCACTCGCGCATGCACGGTGCGGGCGACTCGAGACTTCTAGTTTCGTTCAAGCAAGTCTGCCTTGTGAGGCGTCCGCATCGGGGCTCTGTCAGATGATGTCACCCATATGTGAGAATACCTGCCTGCTTGTCCTGGATAATACTATATACTCACTTAACACCTCTCTAGCTCCAATCCTCGCTGTGTCTTCACCACACTAAACTCCCTACTCAAAGTAACCCTCACCTCCCTTCAAATTACTCTGCAGAATATGGCAGAGGTCTTCTACAATAAGATCCAGAATATTATTCTTGAGCTCTCAACCATGTTGCCTGCCCCTTTCCCTTCTGCTAACCTCCCCTCAACAGCTGCCCCCTTTTCTCCTTCTATGAGGAGGAGAACCGCACTAATTCTCTCATCCTCCAAAACCCACTAGCTCCTCTGATCTGATTCCTACTCGGCGCTATCTCGCCTACTATCATCCCTCCTTTTCTGTCACATCTCAACCTATTGCTCTCCCCCTGCAACTGTCCCTGAGGCCTTCAAACATGTCATCGTCACACCCCCTCCTCGATAAAACCCTCACTGGACCCATGTGCCCCTCCAACTATCGCCCCATTTCCCTCCTCCCCTTCTTATCCAAGTTACTTGAATTTCTGCTGTTTCACACGCCATTGCATGGATTTCCTTTCATACCAAGCTATTCATGATCCGCTTCAGTCAGGCTTTCACCTGCTGCATTCCACAGAAACTGTCTTTCTAAAGTTTCTAAATGAATTGTTCTTGGCCAAATCCAAAGGTGTCTACTCTATCCTTGTCCTTCTCGATATATCTGCCGCCTTGTTACTGTTGATCACTACTTACTCCTCGATACGCTGTTCTCACTGGGATTCCAGGGTTCTGCTCTCACCTGGTTTTCTTCATATTCTCTCCATTGCACCTTCAGTGTATGCATCGGTGGTTGGTGGTTATCCCAGGTCAAGCAGGCAGCATATCCTCCCAGGTGGGTGACGTCATCCATGGAGCCCCGGTAAGGACAGTTTTAAAAGTGTATTGCCACCTTAAGAACTTGAAAAGAGTTTGCGAGCTGCCTGCACACACATGCGTGAGTGCCTTCCCACCTGACACTACTCCTTAGTTTTTAGTTTTCCACAGAGCTAAGAAGTCATGTGTTTTTGAACGTCGTTCAAATTTTTGTTTTTGTCTTTCTGCTCACGTGTCTCCTTTTTTTTTTCTTCTTGTTTTTCTACTTTTCTAGTTTAATTCTTTAAAAGAAAAAAAAAAGCAGAGGACATTTTTTTTTTTGCTGTTTTCACCTTGGGGGCTTTACCCAATGAGGCCGCTTCGTTTCCCTCAGCCATTGATTTCAATTTGGCTGAGGCGTTTTTTTTGTCAATGTCCCGGCCGCTAACTGGTTTAAAAATTATCGCATGTGCCAACGGCAGATTTCCATTACTGACCCACATAGTTGGTGCTTACAGTGCCTTGGACCAGAACACCATGGTGTTCTGCCCTGCAAAAACGTACCATCAAGTATCGAAAGCTCCAACAAGAAAAGTTGTTTGGCACTGGTATGGACACCGAGGAAACGTCGCAGCCTTCCACGTCGAAAGCATCTACTTTAACGTTGGTGTCGGAAGACATTACTCCATCGGGTAAGCCAGCTAAAAAAAATGCCAGCTTCCCAACAGGTCTCGCAGGTCAACATTGCATCGAGTCCCTTGATGTCGATCAAGCGATGACCGCTTTTGCATCTGGCCTCTCCTCCATCGAGGTGTGCATCCTCTTTCAGGTCACCCTCTCTGAGGCCAGACAAGGCACCAATGGTACCGGCAGAATGCTAAATGGTACCGGTGCTCTCGTACCATGAAAAGCTTGAGGTGCTTTTCCAAGTCAGTGACATGTTCAAACTCCTTACTCCAACACTGTCTCCATTGGTACTGGCCCAGCCTGAGCATAAGGCTAACAGATCCTGTGGTACCGATACTGTATCTCCAGTATAGCATCGACGTTCCATGCTCAAGCAAAGCTCATCTGATTGCAGAGCTTGTTCTCCATCACTGTGTCGATCTAGTTCTTCGAGGCATCAACCCCTTCCCAAAGTGCATGAAAAATGTAAACATGTTAGCTGCATCGTCAGCAGGCCAAACATCATTAGTGCAGTAGCTCTGATACATGTCCAGTGCAGAGTCACAGACACAAGGCCTGTTCAGTGCAGATGGTGTTCTCCCAGCCCTGACTTTGCCTAGCCTGTGGCAGATCTTTGTAAAAGCCTGATTCATCAGCCGTGGTTGTTGGTTACAGATGGCGGATGAGTCGTCACCATCAATTTTGCTTCTTCTGGATCAGCCACATTCCTTCCTGCTAAAGATGTTTAATGTATTTGTAAAAGGTTATTGCAAGGACCTGTCAAATGTGCAGTACAAAGAAACCCTGGTACAATACCTTTTTACTCAACAAGTGTAACTCCAGCCCAAAGGGACCTGATCTTCTCAGGATCTTGTAGTTTAGAAGAAAATGTTTGTGCCTGTAAACTATTGTGCTAATAGGTAACTGATCTAGATTAGATTGCATTTTATGCCTTTGAATCTGCATATCTTGTTTAAACCAGTTGGCACCTGATCCCGTTTTACTCTGAAGGAACGTGTCTATGTCCCTGGAGCTTAAAACCAAATTCTGTTTGTGTTCTTGTTGAATTGTAGCTTATATATGCAGGCGTCCCTCAACCTGATGATATCAAGTTTGTTGCTCATAGCAGTGTAATTTACTCTGTTCCTTCTTCTCTTGTTTGTTGTTGAATTTTATTGCTGTATCATCACTTCACATTTTTTCTGATGTTTTTCTTCTGGAATTCCTCTTTTTTCCATCTTCTAGTCTGCTCGTACTGCCTCCCTCCCCCACCCCCCGTTGCTTTCTGTTTTCCATCTTGTATCTTCTCTATCATGGGCTTATTCTTTCTTTTTGTTCAGCCTCCTTGTTGGTAATGCTCGTGGATCCACCCTTAGTCTTTTGTTTATGTTGCTGTGCTTTGTAGGTTGCAGAACAGCACAGAATGTTCTCCTTGTCACTGTATGAGACCTTGTCTGATTTGTGAAATGGATGAGTGCTGGCACATGTGCAGACTTAGAGCTAGCTGTGTCATCCTATAGTGCCAATTTCTTCAATGCTGCAGTTCCTGTTCTTCCATTACTTAGGGTGTTTCTCGGCTTCATGATTTTTCTGAAAGTTTGGTGTGTAAAAAAGATTTCACCTTGTATGTCTCTAGGACCTTGTATGTGCTGATAACATATTGTAAAGTTATAGTTTTCAGAAGTGCCAGTGTAAGTGAAAGACAGTACTGTACTTGATTTTGCAGCAGTCATAAAAAGCTAGAACATCTAATTTGCTGCATGCAAACCAATGGACACAAGTTAGAGGAGGACTACAAGGCGCACACAGTGAACAAAAGCCTATCACAAAATCTTGATTATATTACATTACATTACATTACATTACGGATTTCTATTCCGCTTGTACCTTGCGGTTCTAAGCGGATTACATTGGAAGATAACTGGGCATTTCCAGGAAGTTACATTACATTGGGAGATAGCTGGACATTTCCAGGAAGTTACATTACATTGGAAGATAGCTGGACATTTCCAGGGAAGATACATTGGAGAAAGTTGGACATTTCCATGAAATTACATTGCATTAGAAGGAGTTGGTTTCAAGTTACATAGTGAGGTTTCAGGTTATTTTGTGACATAGAGAAGAAGATTCCAGCATGATGGAATTCATGTTAGGTTAGGTTAACCGAATATGTTTTTTGAATAGTAGTGTTTTTATTTCTTTTCGGAATGCTTTATAGTCTGTTGTTGTAGTCCAATAGGTTGGATATGGAGGGGTCAAGTTTCGCTGCTTTAGTAGCTAGGAGGCTGTCGTATAGTTTTTTGCGTTGGGTACCTTTTAGTGCTGGGTAGGAGAACGGTGTCTGGGTTCTCCTAATTCTGGGTGAAAGGATTCGATTTAGGCGATTGAGGTAGGTAGGCGCAGTTCCATTTATTACTTTGTATAATAGAATGAATAATTTGAATTGGATTCTGGCTTGCATGGGTATATGTAGTTCAGAAAAATACCGCCATTTATATGTTAAAGCTTTTTCTGTGCACTATTTTACTAAAGGTGCTTCAGGCAAGGTACAATAAAAATGCAGTGGTTCAGAGGCATAAACTGCCAATTAAGGCCCCTTTTATCAAGCTGTGTTAGGGTTGGGTTTTTTTTTTTTTTAAATCGCGGACCACTGAGGTAAAAGCTCCGACACTCATATGAGCGTCAAGAGTTTTTACCACATCGGCCAGTGATTTAAAAAAAAAAAAAACCCAACCCTAACACAGCTTGATAAAAGGGGCCTGAAAGGGATTGGGACTTGTATACCACCTTTTTGTAGTTACACAACCACACTCGAAGATATTTACATATATACAGGTACTTATTTTGTACCTGGGGCAATAGAGGATTAAGTGACTTGCCCTGGGTCACAAGGAATAACTAAAATAAATGGCAACTCCAAATTAGGTAATGTATTATTTTCATTCATATACTGGGGCAGACATGGAGGAAGCCACTTCTTGCCCTGGATCAGTAGTATGAAATGTTTCTGCTGAGCTAGATAGACCATTTGTCTGACTCAAAAAGGCTAATTCTTATGTTCTTATGCACTGTTGGTGCCAGCCTTTGTGCTTAGCATTGTGCCAAATGGACATCTCTTTTGGGGTTCAGCAGCTGTAATATTTACAGGCAGGATTTCAAGGTGCACTGGAAGGTTTTTTATTTTTAATCTTATTTAGGCCAGTGGCATCCAAGACAACTAGAAATATTTCTGTATCTTAATGGCACATTTTCGTAGACTAACTTTATTGCTACTTCAGAATGTTCTGTCTCTGTGTTCTGTGTAATAAATAGTACAAAAGGAAGATAGTGTTTTAACCTACGTATATTTCTTTTAACCTGCTTTTAAAGGTAGAACCAACTTCAGGTCCAGTATGAGCAATAGATGACGATACATAAGAGAAACATGATGAGCATTCTGATGACAGCCTTCAAGAAAGGGTGGTGGGGGAGGAGGTTGATGGGTAATCGGAAGATAGCAGCATACATTTATGATTTACAATGTGATAGGAAACCCAGATTCTTGTTAAGCCCTGTCAGGTGAGTGTCTGAATATTTCATTATCTTAACTCCAAAGGTCTTAATGTTCCTGGATTGTTTTAAACTTATCTCTTAGTATTCTGTCCATAAAATGAGGAATGTAAGACCTTTAGAGTTAAGATAATGAAATATTTAGACACCCACCTGGCAGGACTTACCAAGGATCTGGATTTTTCTCTGAGGTACATGAAGAGTAAGATTTAAGTCCCTCCCCCTCTCCTTTGGGCATAGAATGGTAAAACAGCCTTAGTAAATCAGGACCTAAAAGTGCTGTCGTAGGGTAGATCTTGGGAGAGAATCTCTGTACCCTTCCCCCAACTCACTCTTCAGATTTGGTCAGAGACAGTGGGGGGTGGTTTCAGCTAGTGGCTCATATACTCAAAATTTGCTAAGACTTCTCTTGGAGGAAGATGGTGAAGGTATTGCAAGCGAGGTGGTTTAAGAGGTGGGGAGTGAGGTGGTATGAATGGTAGAGGAACCAAGATAGAAGGAGAAAGTCTCTCATCCTGATCCTGGGTCTGTCAGCTCATACCTCCTCCTTACATTGAGCTCTTCTCACTTATTCTTTACACTACTTTTACTGTAGCCCTCTCTGATCTCAATTGCTGTGCTCTCTCCCTCTCTTGGCTACAGGAAGAAGAATTCATAGCAATTTGATACTTCAGGCTAGAGAATGACACGGGGAAAAAATGTGTCCCCCATCTCCACACTGTCCCTGTGAGCTCGTCCCTGCCCCATCCCTGTGAGCTCGGTTCCCCTCTTGTTCCCGCAAACCATCTGATCCCATCCGCACATTTTCCCCATTTCTAATATCTCCCCTCTATATCTGTATACTCCCTCCTGTGTCCGCATTGCCCCCCCCCCCGTGTCCATATACCATCTCCATGTATCTCCCCTTTATGTCTCTGTCCCTATGCCTCAATGCACATAATTCCCCCCATTAAGCTTCCCTTTATGTCTCTGTTCCTATGCCTTGATGCACATAATTCCCCCCCCATGTATCTCCCATTTCCTTAGCAACAGCAGCAGATAATCCAGAGACTAATGGGATAGCACACATCTACCAGCAGGTGGAGATAGAGAAACTGATTAACAGGTGGTCCTATTGGCTGGCATGCCTCTTGTATCTTCAGTATGCTCTTATTTCCCAGCAGGTGATGATCGCTATTCAACTAGCTCCTGAATTCTGGCTGTGACTGGGCAAGGCTATTTCTCCTGTTGAGATTTCTCTTCAGTGAGTTGGTAGTTTAGTTCTCCTGTTGAGGTCGCTCTTCAGTGAGGCAGGGGCGTCCGGCTGAATTGTGCCAGCTTTAGGGGTTACACTTGGGCCCCCCAGGTCCCTGCCTTACCCTCCCTCCAATGATAGAAGGTCTAACTTGGTCTATCTCTATATATTTTTCTTCTTTCCCATCATTTAAAAAAAAAAAAAAAAGGGGGAGACCAAAGTTCTTGTCTGGGTTCTCTGCCCTGCCAGTACTGAACAACCAGCTGCTACAACAGATGTGAGTTGCTCAGCTTTGTGAGTATATTGGCTCTGCCAGTACTGAACAACCCAACACGCTTTCATAAGATTTTTATTGAAGTGAAAAATAAATTAAACTTATTTTCATACAGTTTTTCTAATTAGAGGGTTGTGCTCAGAGACATGGAGGAAAAAGGGGAACGAGTTCCCCCCAAAACCTCAGCACCCAATCATTGCTATACCCTCAGTTAAACAATGAATTACTATTGTGCAAAGCATCAAAAAATAAACATGAACTTATCTGTTAAATAATGTTCTTTGGCCTCGACGTGCCACGTTTCATTATTTCTTCAGGAAGCCAAACAGAAGTTTCAAAAAGCTGCAAAGTCTTTCCTATGGGTGTCAGTCTCTGAAACACAAACCAAAATATAATCAAATTTTAAAGAAAATATAATACTCAAATAGCACTCATAAACACAAGCATTACATTAAATCACTCTTAGCATAATTGGAATAAGGAACAAAAATGGATTTACAAGTTAAACACCCTATCTCCAGTTGGTTTGAACAATGAAATTGAGTGGCAAGCCTTTTTGACATTATAAATTCATTGTCACTTTGTTTTTCATTACTCAGAGCTTTCATTTACAGTGGATTGTAGTTTTAGCGTACTTGCAGTGTTTTCTGCCTGAGAGTGTTTTTTTGTTATCCACTGTGGATATCCTTAGGTGTAGTACACGTTTTTTATGTCATGCGTCATGACGTTTTTTACGGGTTTTTTTACGGGAAGTTTTCCTTCTTAAACCGTCAGCCGGCGTTCCTCCGCTGTTGCGAGCTGACAAGTGAGATTTTTTCCTTAAAACTTTTTGAGCTCTAAATATATTCTTCTGATTATGCTAAGAGCGATTTAATGTAATGCTTGTGTTTTTGAAATTTTTCCAGGTTACCTATAGGCTTGATCTTGAAGGGGAATGGAGGCTGGTTTTCTCTACTTGGTACTGCTTTTAGAATCAGGGCAGGTATTCTGAAATTAACAAAGTTATATAAAAAGCTGGATGGGTCACCTTATTTCTGGCATTCTCAACCCAGCCTTTGGGACAAACCTAACCAGTAATTTTCTACAATGAATATGCAATTCCTTCATTCTGTACAAATCTGTATCATACATTTCATTATGTGTATCCTGAGAACTCCTGACTTATGTAAACCCTGATCCCTTTCCTTAATGTGGCTTAAACAATATGCTTATTTTCTCCCCTCCCCCACCCCTCCCCCTCTCTCCCCCCTCCCCTGGTGCCCTTAGGCAGGATTGAAAAGATCAGAGGAAGAGAAGGTTATGTCACAGCAGCACCACTTTTAAAAAAAATTAAATTTAATACAAAATGGGGTTCATAATCGAAAGCGAAAAACGTCCAAAAACCAGCCTAAGTCGGCACTTAGACCAACATTTCTCAAAAACATCCAAGTGCCGATAATAAAACCGGGTTTTGGACGTATTTTTAAACAACCTAGGCCTTGATAGTGATGCTCAACGTCCAAAGCTAAACGGAGCGTTTCGGGAGGCGTGTCAAGGGCGGGATGTGGGCCTTAGTCGTACAGCATGTATAACCGAAAGTTTAACAACAGAGCCTAGACGGAACTTGGACGTTGTGATTTAGACCATGTAAAACATGGTCTAAGTCACAAAAACCCACCTAAACTCACCAGATAAGCACTTCAAACACATAACACAGACCCCCACACACTACCCCAGTGATCACCAACCCCCCCATAAAAATTATATTCACAACTTTAAATTTCAGCCTCCAGACCATCATCACCTGGCCGCCTGGCATAGGAAAGCCTCGTCGTCCAGCCCAGAGGCAGCTTAAGTCATCTTGGGGGTGGGTTAGGGACCCATAGAGAAGAGGACCCATGCCCATAAGCCCCTGTTTCACTGTATTGATACTTAAACATGTGCACTGCCCTATACACCCCCCAAAACTTTTTTTGACTGGCATATAAGTGGATCCTGCATCCATAAGGGCTATTGGGGTGGTAGAGAAGTGGGTCTAGGGGATTCTGGAGGTGGTTTGGGGGGGCTCACCATCACCTATAAGGGAGCTGTAGTGAGGAGAAGCCATGGCACCCTTTTTGTGAAGTTCACAGTAGTGCCCTGTAAGGTACCCCACTATTTAGGTGCCATGTCTGGGTGTTCAGTCCATCACTTTGCAGACCCCTCCCACGTCCAACAGGTTGGATGTCTCTTTTTGAAAATGTGTCTTAGGCTCTTTTTAACTTTGGACGACTTGCGAGATGGACGTAAACGGACTTAAAACGTCCCTTTCGATTATGCCCCTCCACGTTTTTACACATATGAACAAGCAAATCAGGTAACTCAAAATTCCAAAGGAAATATAAAATAAAAACTCACATACATATTGTGAAACAGTCATGAGAGATAAAGATAAATTAAATCATCACTAGAAATAATATAAAAATAAATATACAGGATAATACAATCCTAATTGTTTAGTGCCTATTACCTATCCAGACCTTTAATAAACCCACCCATTCTTTTGCTGAGAAGATTATATCTTACTTTCTCCTGAAAGAAGATTCTCCAATTGATCAGGTTCAAAATATATATAACTCTTACCTTCAAAGGTGGCTAAACACTCACAAGGAAACTTCAAATAAGATGTTCCACCTTTTGAAATTAGCTGAGGTTTCAGAGCCAAAAAGGCCTTATTTCTCAGCTGAGTCCTTCGAGCTACATCGGGAAACAGTTGAATTTTTTGACCACAAAAGTTAGCATCCTTATTATGAAAATATGCTTTTATTACCAAAGTTTTATCTAAATCAGATAAGAAAGTCACCATTAATGTAGCCCTTTTAGAGATAATATCCTGGAAATCTTCCAGAAACGTGAGATTAGGGGTTTTGGACCACTCAGAACATCAGTGGTTCCTTTAGCACCTACTATTTTAGTCTTTAAGGAAATATAATATATTCTAGAAATCAGTATTTCTCCAGCATTAGGAAGTTCAAGGATATCAGAAAAATACTGTCTCAATAACACTTCAAAGGATAATAAATGAGTCTTAGGAAAGTTAAAAAAATTTAAATTTTTCACCCTAATTTGATTTTACATCATTTCAAGCTTCCTATGAACTAATAAACTATCTTTTATAGCAGATTGACTGGTGGCTTTCAAGTGCCTTATGGTCTTCTCGGCAGCTACCTTGGTGAAGGAACATATTTGGATACATTGTCTCTTAGCATGGTTTCAGTTCTAGAAACAATACCACATTTCTTTTATTGTTCAAATATATTTTATTGAGCTCAACAAGCAAAGAAAGGAAATACACAAGATGAAACATAAACAAGCTTTTGGGAGCAACACTATAAGTTGGTCTTTCGTTTGTACAATTCTCCTAGGAGGGCTTATCTCTCTGGCTTTCGTGAGACAGCGGCCTGTCTTAGATGCCAGGCCCCTGAAGTGAGCTTGGGACATATGTTCTGGACTTGTTCTAATATTCAATATTTTTGGAATGTCATCTTTCATTTTCATTTGGAACATTACAATTCAACAATCACCTTTGTTCTTATTTGGAGCTGTTCACCACATTTCTTTTAAAGATACAGTATATCAGAATCCATAGCTTTAGCTGAAGCCCCAGATTGTGAATCCAATAAGACAACAGGCACGGGTATATGTAAACTCTCGGGGGGAGCTAATTCAGGGACTTATTCCCTTAGTTCCTCCACCAAAGAATATTTAGCTTCTCCATTCCTTATAACCACTTTGATAATGGGAGAAGAAACTAATGGATGGGGGAAGTTGGTCTTCCTCTCATAGTAAAGGAGGGGCCTGATCCTGGAAAGGAGACATTAGATAATTGAGTGTTCTCAGCCATTGAGATTAGATGTTTATCCATCAAGCCTGTTATCTTTTGGGAAGAAGTTTGAAAATAATGTAACTTAGCTTTACGCTTTTCCATCATGAATCCAACAATTCCTCCTTAGATCTCCTCGGGTCTCCAAGAAGTGTGTCCCTTAGGTCATGCCCCTTCGGGCACACCCCAATGGCCATGCGCAGTAACCAGTGCTTGCTTTTGAGTCAGCTGGTAATGATGTCAAGGACTGGCATCCAATCCTGGAGCACAGTTCTTATGGGTAACAGGCAACATTTTAAGCACTCAAGTTCTCTTCGCTTCCAACGCTTTTGTTACCGGCGCTTGCTTTTGAGTCAGCTGGTAATGACGTCTAGGACTGGCGTCCAATCCCGAATAGCAGTTCTTACAGGTAATAGGCAGCACTTTAAGCACTCAAGTTCTCTTCGCCTCCCACAGCAGCACCACTTTGACTTGCTTGCATTTAAAGCAAAGGGGAACAGGCCCTCTTAGCTGGTATTTGATGCCCTCCAAACTTGGGATCCTGGGTGTTGCTTAAGCCTAAATCTGGGCCAACCCCTACCCCCTTTACTAGGTTTCTAAGGAATAAACTTCATTATCTGAGTATCAACCAATAGTAAAGTAAGAAGCTAGGCAGATTAATCTAACTTGAGCTAAACCCTTGCCCCCCAAAATTTTGAAGAATATTGGTTTTCATGGATGAGCGCCTATGTTCTCTCAGCTGAGCACATGAGCAATCACTCATAAATTCTAGTAGCGTTGCTCACAGATCTTACATGGTCACTCATAATACTTGCAAATTTAGAAAATTGTTGATTTTTAGAACTTGTTGCTCACATGAGAAAAATTTGCACGTACCTTAGAGCAGGGGTGCTCAAATGGTCGATCACAATCAACCAGTAGATCGCAAAGGCAATGCGAGTCGATCGCGTTGCCTTTGCAATCTTTTTCTCATGTTGCTTCCCCAAGCCAGGCCTGGCGCATACAAGCGCCGGACTTACAAAACTTCACCTCCAACATCAATTCTGACGTTGGAGAGGAAGTTCTGGGCCAGCCAATCGCTGCCTGGCTGGCCTGGAACTTCCTCCCCGATGTTAGAATTGACGTTGGAAGTGAAGTCTTGTGGGCCTGGCGCTTGTATGCGCCAGGCCTGGCTCGGGGAAGCAGCAGGGAGAAATCACGCTGGTAGCTTGGGGGGTAGGGAAAGAATTGGGGAAGTGGAGAAATTGGCATGATGGCTTGGGAGGTAGGGGGAAAGAGAAAGAAAGGCAGAAATAAAGAGGAGGGGGGGCCAGGGGGAGAGAGAAAGAAAGGCAGAAAGAAAGAAATATTGGCTTTACAGAAAAAGGAAGTGCAACCAGAGATTCATGAAATCACCAGACAAAAAGGTAGGAAAAGTTATTTTTTCAATTTAGTGATCAAAATGTGTCCGTTTTGAGAATTTATATCTGCTGTCTATATTTTGCACTATGGCCCCCTTTTACTAAACCGCAATAGCAGTTTTTAGCACAGGGAGCCTATGAGCATCGAGAGCAGTGCAGGGCATTCAGCGCAGCTTCCTGCGCTAAAAAATGATATCATGGTTTAGTAAAAGGGGAGAGGGTATATTTGTTTATTTTTGTATAGTTGTTACTGAGGTGACATTGCATATTTTATAGTCATCTGCCTTGACCTCTGATAAAAACCCCGAATACAAATAATAATTAACGTTTTCTCTGCGTACATGGTGCTTTGTGTTTTTGACTTGGTCATTTTAAAAGTAGCTCACAAGCCAAAAAAGTGTGGGTACCCATGCCTTAGAGGGAGCATTGAGAAGCGCCATTTAGTGAAGGAAATTACTTTGAAACAACAGCTTATGCCTTAACTGTCAATACTTCTCAGTTTTGATGTTCAGTTTCTGATTTATTCCTTACATTCTATACACCTTTGCTAATATTTCCCATTTGCTCCTTTCCTGCCTGTCCATACATTCTTGCCAGTACATATTGGTTCTGACTCTAATGTCTCTACTCTTGTCATTCTGTTGGGGTTTTATTTTTTAACATTGTTATCCACTCATTAATTCTTGACCTCTGTATCTGTATAAAGTAACTGTAATTCCTCATCTAATTCAGTTTTCTTTAGCAAATGAGACCTAAAAAAAAAATACTAGGAAGAAAAAAAATGACCAAATTCAGAGGACCTGGTTTAGCTCCTGGCTCATATTTTTTTATTTACTAGGCTAGCTGAAGACAACTCAAGGCAGTGTTCATCACCTTTGTCATCACAGTGGGACACCTGCATATTTTGTTTGCTTCTTTGATATCATATATGCATTTCCGAAAACTATTAAAGACATCTCTTTTTGTAAAATTCTTAGGAAAGTAAGGAAGATGATATTTCTTTTGTATTTCATTGTGATGTACAGTCTCTTGATGATTTAAACCGCATCGATCTGGAAGGTATTGCGGTCTAGAAATGTATTTTAATGTAATATAAGATTAGTTCAAGTAATTTTAAAATTTACCCATACAAAATATTTGCATCTGAAATTCTCTCCTTTTTGATGGATTATAGTGTTCTGTTGCCAAAAGGTCAGTGGCATTCTGAGGTGTGGTAAGAATTTAACTGGATTCCTTTGGGTTGTGGCAGAGGCAAAATTAATTGGTTAATCAGTGATGCTGAACACTTGAATATCCGTGGATTTAGTCAAGGAAAATCTTGCCTCACCAATCTAGTGCATTTCTTTTGAAGGGGAGAATGAACACATGGATAAAGACGAGACAGTTGATGTTGTATATTTGGATTTTCAAAAGGCATTTGACAAATGTAACCCCCTTCTTCTCAGACTGGGGTAAAAGATATCCCTCTTGAAATAAGATTTATTTTGTAGTCATGAACACTGAGGGTTAAATTGACACCTTTTCCCATTTAAAAAAAAAAAAAAAAAAAAAAAAATATATATATATATATATATATATATATATATATATATACACACACACACAGTGGAACCTCGGTTTGCGAGTAACCCGGTTTGCGAGTGTTTTGCAAGACGAGCAAAACACTCAGCAAACTTTTGACTCGCAAACTGAGCACTGCCCTGATAAACGAGCACTTACAGTCAAGGAAGCGCTGCTTCGGGGGGTTCTTCTTCCGGCCAGCCTTCCACGTCGGGTGCCTTCCACAGGTTGAAGGACCTCTGTCTGGGCCTGCGCGGCCGGGTGCGTTGTGCGTGTCGTGCGCAGTGTGTGGGTGGGGCGGCGCTCAGCTGCGTGGGATCGGGTGGGGGCTTTCCAGCATGCGAGGGGCATCCGAAGTGGAGGGCTGGCCGGCGGATGGAGGAGGCATCCTTCTAAAGCGGCACTGCGGGGTTCTCCGGCGGAGGCATCCCCCCGAAGCGGCACTGTGGGGTTCTTCTTTGGATGACGGACGGAGGAGACGGCGCTGCAGCACCCGACAGGTACAGACTCCGGATTCTGGAACGAATCGTTGCTGTTGCCACTATTTTCTATGGGGAACTTTTGCTTTGATAAACAAGCATTTTGGATTACGAGCATTCTCCTGGAACGGATTATGCTCATAATCCAAGGTACCACTGTATATGTATATGTGTGTGTATATACATATACTAGTCTTTAAGCCCATTACATTAACGGGTGCTAGAATATATGTCTGTCTGTCTTTCTACCTGCCCCTGTCTTTCTTTCTGTCCTTTGTCTATGTCTCTCTCCCTGCCCCTATCCCACTTCCCTGTGCAGCAGCATTTCCCCCCCCCCCAGCTTTCCTGTGCAGCAACAGCAGCGGTATTTTGCTTTCCCTCCATATCCCTGTGCAGCAGCAGCATCATTTCCCCCTACCCCCCTTTCTCTTCGCACGGTCTGGTCAGCTCCCTGACGCCCCCCCCCCTTCCCTTGCCGCGATATAGCATGCAGAATTAGTTTTAATCTCTGGCCTCCCTGCTCTCCACCTCGATTGTAGGAAAACCGGCCCTACCGGCCGAAGTTTATTTTTAAGTTTAAATGTGCCATGGCGGCCCCTTTCACGATCGCCGCCTGCGTCGGAAGCCTTCTCCGATGCAGTTGCGGCTCTTGAGAGGAGCCGCCGCAGCAGCTTTTTTTTAAGTTCAATCAGTTTTATTGAATTTTAGAAATGTACAGAATACAAAAACAACGAAGAACAAAACTGTGTATTGCAGATATACAAATATATTCATAAATAGTGCAATCACAACTTATACACTGAGCAGGAAACATAACGAAGTATGTAATGCAAACCAGTAGCATGAGGGAAAAGGCATAGAGAGAGGACAAAATGAGAGGCAAAACGGCTATGTAGAACCACAATATGACAGAACAGACGACCACACTTTACTATAAGAATGATAGGAATTAGTCTTTTCTGCAGCTATGAGCTCATATTTCGAGTATAGACATACAGTATTCCACCAAGAGTTATGATGCAAGGTTGAGAAATCTTTCCAATTGGACAAAATGGATTTAAGTGCAATGAGTAATAGACATTTGAGCAATCTAGTTTCATACTTGTCCAATTGATTCTTCTGAAGAGCATCAGCCCCATATATGACGATGGACAAAGAGATCTTTTCCATGATGGGGAGTATCTGACATATGGTGGCCCATACATCGGTCCAAAATGAGGACAGTAAAGAACAGTTAAATATCATGTGATCTAAAGACCCCACTGCTTGCATGCATGACCAACATTTATTCGAAACTGAAGATCCTATTTTCGACAACTTGAGTGGTGTCCAGTATGCTCGATGGTACAGAAATAAAACTGTATGCATAATGTTGGTCGATTTGAAAGCCTTAAACGATGTTAACCATATATTTCCCCAATCACCAGCTTCAACAGGCATTGAGGTGTCTCGGGTCCATATATCATAAAGAACAGTGGATGGTGCAAATTTCCTCTTATGTAGCAATTTATACCAAGCAGAAGCTTGACCCGGTTGAGAGTTGATCAAAGTCGACCATTGTAGGATAGTGGGGAGATCAAATGACAACTTAGTTTTCAGAAGATAAGTCGACACGCAATGTCTCAGTTGTAACCAGTTAAAATGGTGGGTAGAGTCCAATCTATAATTCGCAGAGAAGACAGGATAATCCATAAATGTGTGATCGGAAAGTAACTGTCCAATGGACCAAATACCCTTCTTGCGCCAAGACTTCCACTCCATGTATTGACCCTGAATTTGTAGAAGTGGATTACGCCACAAAGGGGAACTAGTTGTAGAGTTCCAGGGCACAGGAGCAATACTGTCTAACTCTTTCAGGGCTGTTTTTCTAGAGGTCAGGATGATGTTAGCACTGATAGCATTGTTAGCAGAAGTGAAGGGGATATACATTAGTGAATCATTAGGGAGCATGGCGCGTTCCAATTTCAACCATGCAGGTAGTAAGACAGGATCAGAATCACTAAGCCAATGTGACCCTTGTCTACATAAAAAGGCCAGATGATATTCATAGAAACTGGGAAAATTAACCCCTCCATTATCTTTGGTACATTTCAGTTTTTTCAGAGCGATGCGCGGAGTTCCATTCTTCCAGAGGAATTTGACCATAATGGATTCAAATTTCTTGTATGCAGCGAGTGGAAGAAGAAATGGTAACATAGAAAGAACATAAGTAATTTTGGGTGCGTTTTTGTCATATTTAGTTTGTACCCCGAGATGGGCGAGTAGGCATCAATGGTGTGAATAACAGCAGGGAGGGACTCCAATGTAGTGTAAATTTGAATATCATCCGCATAAACAGACAATTTAACGGTTACGTCATTCAGTTGAAATACACTGATGGAGGAGTTAGTTCTAATGGCGATCAACAGAGGTTCCAACGCTATGTTGAATAACAAAGGGGATAGTGGGCAATCCTGCCTGGTACCCCTTGATGGTGAAAACATTTCAGAGAAAACTCCTGTTGATACGAAGTCTACTGAAGCCAAACCAGGCCAGTACCTTAAACATATAGGACCATTCTACCCGGTCAAAGGCCTTTTCAGCATCCAAGGCCATGGCCACATAGGAAGAGTCAGCATGAGAAGCTTGTGAAATGATATGTGAGAACAACCGGGAATTGTTGCTGGCCAGTCTGCCTTTCATGAAGCCATTTTGATCAGTGTGGATTAACTTGGGAAGGATTAGTTGTAATCTGGAAGCCAGTACTTTCGCATAAATTTTAGCGTCCACATTTATTAGAGAGAGTGGACGATAATGCTGAACACATAATGGATCCTTATCCAGCTTCAACAGAACAATGATTACCGCTTCTGTAAAGGATCCCGACGCAGATCCTCGGTCCATAAGATGATTAATATAACTCAACAGTATCGGTAGAATATGTTCTTGGAAGGCCAGGTAAAATTCCACTGATAGGCCATCAAGACCAGGAGCCTTGTTTTTAGCCATCGACTTTAAAGCTTCAGTAAGATCGCTTAGGTCCAGTGGAGAAGACAGAATCTTGTTATCATCGTCATTTAGTTTAGGACCATCCAGAGACAGCAAGTAGTCATCTATTCGTGAGAGAGATGGGGACTCCGTGGTGTAGAGATTTGTATAAAAAGAATGAAATTGATGACAAATATCAGGAGTATTCGTTAGAATCTCATCTGAATCTGATTTAATCGCTGGAATGTTCAACTTTTCAGATTTCAGCTTCAAATAATTAGCCAGCTGATGACCAGCTTTGTTTGAAGTAGCATAGTAATGAGATGCTTGGAGCAGAACCTCAGATGCAGCGATCTTGCTGAGGTGCAGGTTATATTCGTACCGTAGCTTATTCAAGCTGAGTTGAGTAGTCATGTCAGACAGATCAGAAAAATGTAAGGAGTCTAATGATGAGATCTTGGACTCCAACGAACGAAGAAGTTGCTTATGATTTTTTTTCTTACTAGCTGAATAGGAGATGATGATTCCCCGTATAAATGACTTGAAAGCATCCCAGGTGACTTGCCACAAAGTCTCAGTCACCCTGTTGAGAGCGAAATATTCCTGAATGTGAGCAATGATATGTTCCAGAAACAGAGGATGTAATGTAATGTAATTTATTTCTTATATACCGCTACATCCGATCTGCCAGAAGTGTGGAATTGAATCTCCAGGCACCGTGCGGGCTCCTCGGTGCGATGTCCTCTAATGTGAGCGTAATCGAGGTGTGGTCAGAGACTGTGATGGGTTGGATTTCAGCTGTGACAAGCTTTGGTACCAAAGCATAGCTTATTAGAAAAAAATCTATGCGGGAATATGAAGAGTAGGGAGGAGAGAAGAACGTGAACGCCAGGTCATCTTTATGTAGTAGTCTCCATGGATCTACCAGTTTCAGTTGATATAACATATCTTGCAGACAGTGCCAAGATTTAGATTTTTTAAAAGAGGCTTTGGACTTCCTATCAACCACCGGGTTTAAAATCAAGTTGAAATCTCCTCCCAGAATAACAGGTTGAGAACCGACAGTGCTGATGTCATCTGCCAGGACTTCAAAAAAAAGTAGGACAATCCAAATTCGGAGCATATTCATTATAAACATGAATACAAGAGTCACCTATAGCTAGGGAGGTTCTGAGCCAACGGCCTTCAGTATCATGTGAAGAGGAGACAATGCGTAGATCAGGACGTTTACGTATCAAGGTGATGACTCCATTCTTCTTCCCTATGGAAGGCGAAAACAGAGGGACACAGGCCCATTTAGGGGCAACCTTGAGAGCTTCAGCAGCATTGAGATGCGTCTCTTGAAAAAAGGCGATATCTGGGAGAAATTGTTCAGAATATCGCAAGAGTTTGAGCCTCTTCACTGGATTGTTAAACCCTTTCACATTTAAGGAGAAACAATTTAGTGTCATGTGGTTGAGAAAAGAAGGGTATTCAGCAAGTTATCAGGT
The DNA here is from genome assembly GCF_902459505.1 of Geotrypetes seraphini. Lineage (NCBI taxonomy): Eukaryota > Metazoa > Chordata > Amphibia > Gymnophiona > Dermophiidae > Geotrypetes > Geotrypetes seraphini. The sequence goes on from NC_047087.1 coordinate 185,374,201, forward strand.
TTAAAAGAGAAGGTTCAGTGTGCACCACAGTTGACCTGAAGGAAGCCACTAAGTTCCTGCAAAGAAAAATTAAAGTAATTGCACAAAAACAAGTTAAGGAAATCTGCATTAGCACACATAACTGTATTAAAAAACAGACTAACACCATGGGTCAGTGAGCTGGTAGGAGAGGAAAACCTGAACCACACAAACTCCAGCAACTCATATTTGAGTAAAAGAAAACATCATTACAAGAGAACAAATTAGGTCTTTCGGCTGAAAGTATTATGGCAGGTAAAATGAAATAGCAATCACCAAATTGGCAGCTAGAAGCACAAAGTTAGTACAGAAACTGAGAAAAAACAAGAAAATCCATCAGGTTTTATCGATTGTAGTGGGTTTCACACTTTCAATGAAATCAGCTAAATCAGCAGGGTTGAGGAAATCTTTGGTATTGTTGTTAAAGGTGACCCTCAGCCGTGCAGGATATAGCATACCAAACTTGGCCCCCATATTCTTAAGCTGTGGTCTGTATGAGAGTAAAAGTTTCCTCTTTTTAGCTGTTTCTTTGGCCAAATCAGGTAGGAGAAGAATCTTATTACCCTCAAAGGAGATCGGAGAATGCAGCTTGGCATGTTGCATGATTTTTAGTACCTGTTGGTGTCTCAGCAATGTGACCAGGATAGGCCGCGGATATTTTTTTATGAATGGAGTCAGGCTGAGGCAGGCGGAAAGCGCTATCAAAGTCCAGCTTGGTGTCATCATTCATCTTTAGAATTTGGGGAAGGAGGACAGCAAGGAAGTCCACTAAGTCGCAAGCCTCCCTGCCCTCCGGGAGACCCAGTAAACGGAAGCTGGTCCGCGTCTTCCAGGGCACGCTCCAGCACTGCCACTCGAGTGGATTGTTTGATCAGTTTCTTGATCGAGGTTTCTGCTGCACCCGTTCTGGCATCCAGAAGATCGACCCGGGATTGCGCCGCAGCGACGTCTGCTTTTACGGCCGCAACGTCCGATTTCAGGTCGGCAATGTCCTGCTTGGTATCAATAAGGAGCTCTCGAATATAGCAAAGCTCACTCAAGATGGCCGCCGTAGCAGCGTCGTCCGATTTCGCCGCATCAGATTTTGATGGAGATGAGGGCTCCACGCTTTTCCTTTTATTAGGTTTGCCAGAAGCCATGCTAGCGAATTTCAGTCGTAAGTACAAATCAAAATAAATAAAAGTATGATGTTTATTTGGGGCTAATTTGAGGCTGAATCGCTGGAGCTCGTGCACACGGTGACCTAACCCATCGGGCTCGCTAGCGCCCCCCTTGGCAGCAGCTTTTAACTTAAAAGTAAACTTCGGCCGGTAGGGCCTTTTTTCCTACAATCCATTTTGGTGATGGAAGGCTGCGAAAAACACCGGGGTCACCGTTGCTGCTGCCGAGATAAGGAATTGGGGGAGCGGTACCACTTACAAAAGCCTAGAAGAGTCCGTTTGAGAGAAGACGGCGAGGCCAGCGGCAGCACTGCAAAGCGCTTTGCGGGCGGGTGAGCAGGCAAGAGGGAGGAGGGTGAGAAGAAGATGCTGGCAGGTGCGCCTGGTCCCCCCCTCTGAATCAGCGGCAGCAGTGAGGCAGCACTCTGGCAGTGAGTAACGGTGAGGGGGGAGTTGCTCAGTGTTCTGGCCTGCCTCCGTGTTCGAAAATCGAATTCGGTACGGAGGCACACCTCACGGAGCCAGGAATCACAAAGCTCTAAGTGCGCATGCGCGCTTAGAGTTATATTATATACATTACATTTTTTACATTACATTACATCATCGTCATCAGTGACGCGACAGAAGGACTCAACTGCAGGAGAAAGCTGCGAAGCAGCCTGTTTAGCGTGCTGCGGCTGCTAACGCTGGAGGGAGGTTTGTTAAGGTCATGTCACATGGGAGGGAGACATCAGAGAGTCACCGGGGGTTTGGCTGGGAGGGTAGAGAAGCGTCTGCCTCGGGTGCTTCAGGCAGCAGCAGTGGACCCGCCAGAGAGGAAGACCTGAAGCCGGCAAAAGCAATGAATTGTGAATGCTGCTGCCCGATGAAGTTCAAGGAGGAAAGGGAGCAGAGGAGGAGAGAATGGCTTGGAGGGAAGAAGACATGGCAGGGCATGGAGGGCAGACCAAGGGGAAAGGAAGGAGGAGATGCCATATGGAACAGAGAGAGAGGGCGGACACTGGATGGAAAGATAAGAGAGAGTAGTGAATGGAAGGGGCAAGACAAGAGGGTGAACAGTAGATGGAAGGGGTAGAGAGAGGGAGACAAATACTGAATGGAAGTGTGGGGGACAGGGGGAGCAGACGTTGGAAGGAAGTGGAGAGGAGAAAGAAAAAAGGGCACATGCAGGATTGAGGGAAGAGGATAGAGTTAGAAATAAAGGTAGAGAGACAGGGGGGCCAGGGAGAGACACAGACAAAAAGAATGATAGATAGCGTCCAAGGAGAGAGACAAATAAAAAACAAACAAACAGACAGACATCTACTCTAGCACCCATTAATGTAACGGGCTAAAACACTAGTGTATATATGTGTGTGTGTATATATATATATATATATATATATATAAATAAAATATATATATAAAAATAAAAAAATGTAATGTAACCTGGAAATAAAATTGTTAATTAAACCATTAATAAAATAGATATAAAGAAGCACTAAGGACTCTAAATTTAAAATAGAAATAAAATTTAATAAACAAATGCTGTGTAACAAGTCTAGGCAATGAAATCCTTCTTCCACGCGGTATAGCTTTCTTCTTTTCTCAGGTTAGTATATTTGAGGCTTTTTGTCTTTTCTGTGTAGGGGTACCACGTTAGCGCGCTGTTGCTAGCAGACTCTCTCTTCCTGAAATCAACCTACTACTCTAACTAAAACCAAATCAATAAGAAAAGACCCCATCCTAAATCTATTAACCCCACAGATACCTAAAATATTATAAGCTAGAGAAAAAACAAACAAACAGATAATTGATGTTCCCTATACTATTTCCCTCCCCAAAATTTCCTATATATAATCACAAAACTCATCCTTCCTCTAAACATTTCATGCATATAAATCTTTTCTCAAAATCCCAAAAATCTTTACAGAAATTATTTTAGAAAAAGATTTCCAAGGCAGTTTCACAACTTTGCTTCGCTAATAGTCTCTCACAGCATTCCACAGAAATCTGTCACAGGACATCTCATTAAGTTCTCCAGAAATCAGCACCACAGACTTATTACATAGAGACTGAAAATTTCTCTAGAAATCAGGTTTCAAAAGCAGTTCACAACTTTGCTTCACCAGTATTCTCTCACAACATTCCATAGAAATCTGTCACAGGACATCTCATTAACTTCTCCAGAAATCAGCACCACAGATTTGTCACTCGGAGAATCTCTCAAAACATTTCCCAGAAGATTCTCAGACTATTTCTAGCATCAAATAGTTTCACAGATAACACAATTATTCACATCAGCCAGAAAGAAATATTTTCACCCTTAGATAAATTCTAGAATCTATATATCAAACTTCAACTTCAACCAAAACCTCCAATTCCTATTCAAAATTCAATAAAACCAGATATAATTACCTTTCACAAGGCACAGAAACCAAAACACCTCTACACAGAAGCAAGTCACCCTCCCAACTGTCAAATCTGTCTGTTAGAATGTTCAAGCAGCTTTTGCTGATCTCTGCACTAGGACAGCAAACCTGTGCAGGAGATCAGCAACAGAATACCAAAACTGCACCAATATCAAAAATACACAACCCAAACTTCTCAAAATAGGAAAAAAAAACCACAGGTCTTGCATTCCAGATTTTCTTTGCTTTAAACCCTGTTTTTCTCACTCAGATAACTTTTTTAAACTTTTAATCCTGGTTACACAAAGCATCTCATGAAAGACTTCTGAAGAAATTAGAAAGTCATAAGATAGAAGGTAATGTCCTATGGATTAAAAACTGGTTGAAAGACAGAAAACAGAGAGTAGGTTTAAATGGTCAATATTCTCAGTGGAGAAGGGTAAAAAGTTGGGGTCTCTTGGAATCTTGAAAACTTAGCAGTAATTCTGTACCTTGGACAATCTTTAAACAAGGAGAAAAAAGCCTTGGATCCCCGTCTTCAGTCAGAATAAATCTGGCTGAAAGACTAGAAAGGGTAAATACTTCACTGGCTTGTAAAAAAACCTCCTTGTACCACGTTATGTGTAATTTTAGATCTCTAAATTAGCGTGATAAGACAGTAGCTTAGTTTAATACATAGCTCAGCATTGTAAACATAGTCACTAATGCGTGGCTTATGAAAGGATAACAGTTACTTATCTTGTGCGTGCTGAACTCAAAAATTTCTAATCCATAACACTTTGGCTTGGGCAGGGCTGTGCTCAACATCAGGGGTATCTTCCTCCTCCAACGGTGGTGACCAGCGTTTTGCTATTAGCTGCGTCGGGAGGGGGGATGGGAAGAAAGGATGTGTTCTTTGCATATCGGCATGCAACGTCAATGCTTAATTTCAGTGGCAAAGAAGTCCCATCCCCCCTGACGCAGCTAATAGCGAAACGCTGGTCACCATAGTCGGAGGAGGAAGACACCCCGGATGTTGAACACAGCCCTGCACAAGCCAAAGTGTTAAGGATTAGAAATTTTTGGGTTCAGCACGCACAAGATAAGTAGCTGTTACCCTTTCTTAAGCCACGTATTAGTGACTGTTTGCAATGCTGAGCTGTGCATTAAACTAAGCTAGTGTCTTATCACACTAATTTAGAGATCTAAAATTACACATAACGTGGTACAAGGAGGTTTTTTACAAGCCAGTGAGGTGTTTATCCTTTCTAGTCTTTCAGCTAAATTTATTCTGGCTGAAGATGGGGATCTGAGGCTTTTTCCTCCTTGTTTAAAGATAGTCCAAGGTACAGAATTACTGTTAAGTTTTCAAAATTCCAAGAGAATAGAGTTGGTATATTTATTATGTGCGTTGAATAGAACCTACTCTCCTGCATTTTGTTTGATAAATAGTGGGGTTCCCCAGGCTTCTGTGCTGGGATTGCTGCTTTTTAACATATTTATCAATGATCTGGAGATGGGAATAACTGTTGAGAGAATTAAATTTGCTGATGATACAAAGTTGTTCAAAGTTGTTAAATCGCAAGAGGATTGTGAAAAATTGCAAGACAGAGACTGGGCATTAAAATGGCAGATGACGTTTAATGTGAGCAAGTACAAAGTGATGTATGTGGGAAAGAGGAACTTGAACTATTGCTATGTGATGCTGGGTTCTATGTTAGGAGTCATTACCCAGGAAAAGGATCTAGGTGTCATTGTTGAGGATACTTTGAAACCCTCTGCTCAATGTCTGGCGGCTATTTGCTAAGAAAGCAAATAGAATGTTAGAATTTATCAGGAAAGGAATGGAAAACAAAGATGAAAATGTTATTATGCCCTTGTATCGCTCTATGGTACTGCCACACCTCGAATACTGTGTGCAGTTCTGGTCGACGTATCTCAAAAGAGATATAGCAGAATTAGAAAAGGTACAGAGAAGGGTGATAAAAATGATAAAGGGGATGGGACGACTTCCCATGAGGAAAGGCTAAAGCGGCTATGGCTCTTCAGCTTGGAGAAGAGACAGCTCAGGGGTGATATGATAGAGGTCTACTGAGTGGAGTGGAAAGCATAGATGTGAATTGCTTGTTCATTCTTTCCAAAAATACTAGTACTAGGGGGCATGCAATGAAGCTACTAAGTAGTATATTTATATTTAAATCAACCGGAGAAAATATTTCTTTCCACAATGTGTAATTAAACTCTGGAATTTGTTGCTGGAGAATGTGGTGAAATCCAGTTAACTTAGCAGGGTTTAAAAAATGTTTGGATAATTTCCTAAAAGAGAAGTCCATATGCCATTATTGAGATGGCTTGGGGAAATCCACTGCTTTATTCCTAGGATAAGCAGCATAAAATCTATTTTACTACTTGAGATCTAGCTAGGCACTTGGGACCTAGGTTGGTCACTGTTGGAAACAGGATACTGGGCTTGATGGACCTTCGGTCTGTGCCAGTATGACAATTCTTATGTTCTTAGTTTGACTTTACTTCTGCTGAATATCAGCCTCTCAGGATCTGTGTTTGTGGAAGTGTGAAAGTAGCCCTGATATATAGGACTCTGTTGCTGTGATGAGGGGGCTAGGTGATGGGATATAAAATAAGGGAGAATCTTCTGGCAATTGTGAATGAAGTATCATGCTGCCAGCTCTCGGCCCCAGTTCTGATTTTAAGCTTGAGCACAAAATGTATACACCGCCTGAAACCTAGCTGGTTTCCAAAAGAACTTGCAAAAGATAAAAGAAACAGTGAAGTTGCCAGCCCCTGTCTCACCCAGCTTCCCAAATAACCTTACATTTTTTGGGTGACACTATTTCTCTGAGGAGAAGTAGGATACAAATTCATATACGTTGGTGATTTCATCCATCAGAGCCCTGTGCAGGAACTTTCCCAGTCCTGAAGAGAGTTTTTAAGAGTGCTCAGCTTCTTCCTTATGTTTCTGTTACATGATACTTCATCTTTATTTTCTGAGGAGCCAATTGGATATGTTTTGAATCACTGTTGCCTCTGTGTGTGTGTTTTTCTGTAAAGTTTTGTTTCATATACCGTATTTTCACACATATAACGCGTGCGTTATACACGATTTTACAAACCGTGCATAACCTTGCGCGTTATACGCGTGAGCGCGTTGTACAAACTTTTTTTCCATAGTTCCCCCCCCCGACGTCCGTTTCACCCCCCCCCCCCGCAGGACCACTCGCACCCCCACCCCGAAGGACCGCTCGCACACACCCCCACCCCGAAGGACCGCTCGCACGCACTCCCACCCGCACCCCCACCCTGAAGGACTGCTCGCACCCCCACAGCCTCCTGACACCCCCTCCATCATGTAGAAACTCCTACCAGTGTCCTGCTGCTTCCTCTTGGCGGTCCCGGCCCTTCTGTGAGCCCTGCGCCTGCGCTGCTTCCTCTTCCGGCGGTCCCGCCCTTTCTCTGACGTCAAGCCCTCTTGTCCCGCCGACTCCCCGACATGATCGGGGCAAGAGGGAACTCAAGCCCTCTTGCCCCAGCCAACCGCGGCACCCCCAACACGATCGGGGCAAGAGGAAGCTCAAGCCCTCTTGCCCCCCCGACTCCCTGACATGATCGGGGCAAAAGGGAGCTCAAGCCATCTTGCCCCAGCCAACCGCGGCACCCCCGACACGATCGGGGCAAGAGGGAGCTCAAGCCCTCTTGCTCCCCGACTCCCCGACACGATTGGGGCAAGAGGGAGCTCAAGCCCTCTTGCCCCCCGACTCCCCGACACAATTGGGGCAAGAGGGAGCTCAAGCCCTCTTATCCCAGCCAACCGCGGCACCCCCGACACGATCGGGGCAAGAGGAAGCTCAAGCCCTCTTGCCCCCCTGACTCCCCGACACGATCGGGGCAAAAGGGAGCAGAGGAGAGGAGAAGACCAGCACCAGGGTTCCCGTTGTCCCGGCCGAAGAGAGGAGCAGCGTCAGGCCAAGCACAGTAGGGGAAGCGGCGAGAAAGGAAGCAGTAGGCTCGGGGAAGCGGCGAGAGTTCACTCCGCCCACCCCTACCGCATCAGAGGCTGCGCCGGACTCCTCCTTGAAAGGGGAGGAGCCAGCGCGGCACACGCGGCAGAGGAGAGGAGAAGACCAGTGCCAGGGTTCCCGTTGTCCCGGCCGAAGAGAGGAGCAGCGTCGGGCCAAGCACAGCAGGGGAAGCGGCGAGAAAGGAAGCAGTAGGCTTGGGGAAGCGGCGAGAGTGCGCTCCGCCCACCCCCACCGCGTCAGAGGCTATGCCGGACTCCCCCTTGAAAGGGGAGGAGCCAACGGGGCCCAGCCATTCGGCGCGCAGCGAAGGCGAGCGGCAAAGGTGCTCGCCTTAGCGAGAGCGCCTTTGCGAAGGGCCTCAAGAAGGGCCAAGTTACTACACCAAGAACATCAAGAAAGGACTGAAAGGTAAGGAAGAAGCGGGCGCAGAAGGAACAAACAAACACAAGCAACAGTAAGAAAATCTAGAGCAAAGGCAGCACACACAAGACAAAGGTAGCACACACAAGAAGGTAGAACACAGGCAGCACACACAAGAAGAAGGTAGAGTAAAGGCAGAACACACAGGAAGAAGGAAGCACACACAAGAAGAAGGTATTACAAAGGCAGCACACATAGGAAGAATAGGCAGCACACACAAGAAGAAGGCAGGAAGCAGGTGCTGAGGGAAGCAGGCACAGGAGGAACAAACACATAAGCATAAGTAAGGTAAGGTATAGCAAAGGCTGCACACACAGGAAGAAGGCAGGAAGCAGGCACAGAAGAAACACGTAATCTTAACTGTTATCTTAAAGCAGGAATGACAATGGAAGCAGAGGGAAGATGAGCTTTCCAGTGTTCTGCACGGACTGTCATATGTATGACTACCTCCCCTCGGGGAGACAGTCATACGTATGCGGTCGGTGCCAGGAGCTGAAAAGCTTGAAGAAGGAAGTCAAACGACTAGAGGACAAGATACAGGCGCTAGAAGAACTCTACACCATGGAGGACCCAGTCAAGACAGCTGAAGACTTCATGAGAGAGACACATCGAAGAGGAAGTTAGAGAACTCGAGAATTTCATTGAGGAGGCATACAGGAGGAGGGTGGAAGAGGATAAACTTCAGATGAAAGATGAAGATATACCAACACCAACACGGAAGGGAGAACAAGAAGCAGATGACCCCAAAGAAGACACCCACAGAGGAACACCACAAGAGGGGGAGAAATTGGCTAATCGATGCCCAGAAGAGGAAAGAGCGAAGCACACCGGGGACATTGACCTGAGACCGAAGCGAAAATTGAAGAAGGGAAAGTCAGCAATCCTAGTGGGAGACTCGATCCTAAGGCATGTGGACAGCCACATAGCAGGAGGGAGAGAGGATCGACTGGTGACCTGCCTCCCAGGAGCAAGAGCCAAGGACATCGTGGACAAAATTGGGAAGATCCTGGAAGGAGCGGAGACGGAAGAGACCGCAGTGATGATCCACATCGGGACTAATGATGTCAGCAGGAGAGACTACAGAAGGAGCACGCTGATAGAACAGTTCAAGATCCTGGGAATGAAGCTGAAGATGAGGACCCAGAAGATAGCGTTCTTAGAGATCCTACCGGTACCGAGGGCAGATGTGAAAAGGCAGGAGGAACTACAATCAATAAATGCATGGATGAGGAAATGGTGTGAGGAAGAAGGATTCCACTTCGTGAGGAACTGGACAACGTTCTGGGGCAAGAGCAAGCTCTACAGGAGAGATGGACTGCACCTGAGTGCGGAGGGCACAAGACTTCTATCAAACAACGTCAAGAGAGGAATAGAACAGGCTTTAAACTAAGAGGAAGGGGAAAGCCGACAGTCGACCTAGCGTCGATGATTCGGAAGAAGGTATCACGTGATGATACTAAGGGAATGCAAGGCTCGGAAGAAACAACGGACAAATTACAGGAGTCGACTAACCCAGAAGAAGAGGTTAGAAGGAGTGTACCAAAAGAGAAGACATTAAAGACCAAAACACAGGGAAAGGAAATGAAGACACTTAAATGCCAGGATCTAAACTGCATATATACTAATGCAAGGAGCCTAGGAAACAAAATGGGGGAATTGGAAGCCGTGGCCAATGCAGAAGACTTAGACATCATTGGAATCTCTGAAACATGGTGGAATGAGGAAAGCAAATGGGATACAACACTGCCGGGATTTAAGCTCTATCGCCAGGACAGGTCAGGACAGAAAGGAGGTGGAATAGCCCTATACATAAAAGAAACCATACAATCGACAAGAATAGACACAGCAGAGACGACCAACAAGCTGGAATCGCTATGGGTTAAAATACCAGGTAGAAAGGACATGAAATAAAAATGGGCCTATACTATCGTCCACCCAGGCAAACCGGAGATATCGATAAAGAAATGGAAGCCGAGATGAAACAAGAATGCAAAAACGGTTGCACAGTTGTTATGGGAGACTACAACTACCCCGGGATAGACTGGAGTCTTGGAAACTCAAAATGCGCTAGGGAAACAGAATTCCTGGAGGCTACACAAGATTGCTTCATGGAGCAGCTTGTTAGAGAACCGACGAGAGGAAATACCTCTTTGGATCTAATCCTAAATGGGTTAATGGGACCTGCAAAGGAAGTGGAAGTAGTGGGACCGTTGGGAAACAGTGACCATAACATGATTAAGTTCAAGGTTGAAGCAGGAATACCAAAAGGAAAGAGAACCATGGCAACAACTTTCAACTTCAGAAAAGGAAACTATGAAGCAATGAGGAAAATGGTAAGGAAGAAACTTAGGAACACTTCCAAGAAATGGAGGATGGTAGAACATGCCTGGTCTTTTTTCAAGGACACGGTGAGCAAGGCGCAAAATCTGTACATCCCCAGATTCAGAAAGGGGAGCAAAAAGAGTCGAATAAAGGACCCGATATGGATGACTAAAATAGTGAAGGAAGCGATAAGTAATAAGAAAAATTCATTCAGGAGATGGAAAAAGGACAAAACTGAAGGAAACTGGATAGAGCACAGGAAGTATCAAAAACAATGTCACCGTGTGGTTCGAAAAGCCAAAAGAGAGTATGAAGAGAGGTTAGCCAGGGAGGTTCGAAATTTCAAACCATTCTTCAGATATGTTAAAGGGAAACAGCCAGCTAGGGAGGAGGCGGGACCGCTGAATGATGGAGTCAGGAAGGGAGTAGTGAAGGAGGAGAAAGAAGTCGCAGAAAGACTGAACATGTTCTTTTTGTCTGTATTTACGAACGAAAACACAACCAACATACCGGAACCTGAGCAATTCTTCAATGGAAATCAAGCAGAAAAATTAACATTCATGGAAGTGAGCCTTGAAGATGTGCGCAGGCAGATAGATAAACTAAAAATTGACAAATCTCCAGGTCTGGACGGAATCCATCCAAGGGTTCTGAAGGAACTAAAGGAGGAGATAGCAGAACTACTGCAGCAAATATGCAACCTATCCCTGAAAACAGGCGTGATCCCGGAGGATTGGAAGACGGCCAACATCACGCCCATCTTTAAAAAGGGATCAAGAGGTGACCCGGGAAACTACAGACCGGTGAGTCTGACCTCGGTTCCGGGAAAAATGGCGGAAGCACTGATAAAAGAAAACATTGATGATCACTTGGAAAGAAACAAACTTTTGATAACCAGCCAACATGGTTTCTGCAGGGGGAGATCGTGCCTAACCAACTTACTACACTTCTTCGAAGGAATTAACAAACAGATGGACAGAGGTGACCCCATAGACATCATATACCTTGATTTCCAAAAAGCCTTTGACAAGGTGCCTCATGAACGATTACTCCGGAAACTGAAGAACCATGGGGTGGACGGAGACGTACATAGATGGATCAGAAACTGGTTGGCAGGTAGGAAACAAAGGGTAGGGTTGAAGGGCCACTACTCTGACTGGAGGAGGGTCACGAGTGGTGTTCCGCAGGGCTCGGTGCTCGTGCCGCTGTTATTTAATATATTCATAAATGATCTAGAAACAGGGACGAAGTGTGAGATAATAAAATTTGCAGATGACACCAAACTATTTAGGGGAGCTCAGACTAAAGAGGACTGTGAGGAATTGCAAAGAGACTTGAACAAACTAGGGGAATGGGCGACAAAATGGCAAATGAAGTTCAACGTTGAGAAATGTAAAGTATTGCATGTGGGAAGCAGAAACCCGAGGTACAACTATACGATGGGAGGGATGTTATTGAATGAGAGTACCCAAGAGAGGGACTTGGGGATAATGGTGGACAGGTCAATGAAGCCGACGGCACAGTGCGCAGCAGCTGCTAAGAGAGCGAATAGAATGCTAGGTATAATCAAGAAGGGTATTACAACCAGGACAAAAGAAGTTATCCTGCCGCTGTATCGGGCGATGGTGCACCCACACCTGGAATACTGCGTCCAGTTTTGGTCGCCATACCTTAAGAAGGATATGGCGTTACTCGAGAGAGTTCAGAGAAGAGCGGCACGTCTGATAAAAGGGATGGAAAACCTTTCATACGCTGAGAGATTGGAGAAACTGGGTCTCTTTTCCCTGGAGAAGAGGAGACTTAGAGGGGATATGATAGAGACTTATAAGATCATGAGGGGCATAGAGAGAGTAGAGAGGGACAGATTCTTCAAACTTTCAAAAAATAAAAGAACGAGAGGGCATTCAGAAAAGTTGAAAGGGGACAGATTCAATACAAATGCCAGGAAGTTCTTCTTTACCCAATGTGTGGTGGACACTTGGAATGCGCTTCCAGAGGACGTTATAGGGCAGAATACAGTACTGGGATTTAAGAGAGGATTGGACATTTTCCTGCTGGAAAAGGGAATAGAAGGGTATAAATAGAGGATTACTACTCAGGTCCTGGACCTGTTGGGCCGCCGCGTGAGCAGACTGCTGGGCAAGATGGACCTCAGGTCTGACCCAGCAGAGGCATTGCTTATGTTCTTATGTAAGCCCTCTTGCCCCAGCCAACCGCGGCACCCCCGACACGATCGGGGCAAGAGGGAGCTCAAGCCCTCTTGCCCCCCCCCGACTCCCCGACACGATCGGGGCAAAAGGGAGCCCAAGCCCTCTTGCCCCGCCGACTCCCCAACTCCCCGACAATATCGGGCCAGGAGGGAGCCCAACCCTCCTGGCTCTGGCGACCCCCCCCCCCCCGCTAGTTGTTCGGGCCAGGAGGGAGCCCAAGTCCTCCTGGCCCTGGCGACACCCCCCCCCACGCTAGTTGTTTGGGCCAGGAGGGAGCCCAAACCCTCCTGGCCACGGGGGCCCCCTACCCGCACCCTGCACTACATTACGGGCAGGAGGGATCCCAGGCCCTCCTGCACTCGACGCAATCCCCCCAACGACCGCCCCCCCAAGAACCTCCGACCGCCCCCCCCAGCCGACCCGTGACCCCCCTGGCTGACCCCCACGACACCCCCATCCCCCTTCCCCATACCTTTGTGTAGTTAGCCGGACAGACGGGAGCCAAACCCGCCTGTCCGGCAGGCAGCCAATGACGGAATGAGGCCGGATTGGCCCATCCGTCCCAAAGCTCCGCCTACTGGTGGGGCCTAAGGCGCCTGGGCCAATCAGAATAGGCCCGGGAGCCTTAGGTCCCTCCTGGGGGCGGGGCCTGAGGCACATGGGCCCAACCCGACCATGTGCCCAAGGCCCCGCCCCCAGGAGGGGCCTAAGGCTCCCGGGCCTATTCTGGGATCGCCGGAAGAGGAAGCAGCGCAGGGCTCACAGAAGGGCCGGGACCGCCAAGAGGAAGCAGCAGGACACCGTAGGAGCTTCTACATGATGGCGGGGGCGGGAGGCTGTGGGGGTGCGAGCGGTCCTTCAGGGTTCGGGGTGCGGGTGGGAGTGCGTGCAAGCGGTCCTTCGGGGTGGGGGTGCGGGTGCGTGCGAGCGGTCCTTCAGGGTGGGGGTACGAGCGGTCCTGCGGGGGGTGAATCGGACGTCGGGGGGGGGGGGCATCAGGCTTTCAGGGTGGGGACAGGACTTCAAGGGGGAGAGGAGAGTCGGGGTGGCCAGAAGAGAGTCGGGGCGGGCGAAAGGAGAGTCGGGCGGCGACGGGAGAGTCGGGCAGCATGCGCGATATACGGGTGTGCGTTGTATACAATTTTTTTTTAACATATATTTCGGTTTCCCGCGCGCTATACCCGTGTGCGCGTTTTACATGGGTGCGCGTTATCTACGTGAAAATACGGTAAGTCCTGTCAACCTAGTAGTTTTCCTTGGTTAGGCTTTGCTAGCTGTTTCCAGGCCTTTTTTTTAAATTATTTTTTTCTTAACAGTTCCATATAGATCTAATTAGGTCTCGAGTACCCATTCAGGAATTTTTCACCATTAAGTGGTTTTATTTTGCTGTGACCATTTTTCTGAACAATAAACAAGACCTCTAATGCTTCAGAAGAGGTTTCTGATGCAACATGACAGTTCAGTTATGGATATCCATAGTTTTGTTATAGATACACAGGAGTCCATACTGTAGCTGTTGATTCCCATTTCCTGCGATCTGCAGAAGGATATCACTTTAAGAACTTGAAACGCCTCCCCTGTTCCAGTGGAGCACAGCACCCTTCTCAGTTATTCCTTTTGCAAACGAACTCAGAAGATGTGTTTTGTTTTGCTCTGCTCTGCTTTTCGAGAGTTTTTCTGTCAGATTTTGATATTCTTCATGGCTTCGGTGCTCAGAGTTCCCCTGCTCCGGCATACTCTGCTAGGGAAAGGACGCAGCCCCACAAGGGAGGTGCTGCTCCCAGGCTAGTCTCTCAGAGTATCTGTGGAGCCAACCTGCTTTGGGTCCCTTCAGGAGCTTGGGGTCCGTCCCTCTGGGAGCAGCCTACCTGCTGATTTTATCAGAGGATTGAGGCTGTGTGGCGCCTGAATAAAAACCCTAGAGGTATCAGGAAGCTGGCTGTGTAATTTTGCCCCCTGTCATTGCATGAGGAGTCCCGGGGGTGGGAGTCGGTGGTGGTGGTCTGGTCATCCGGCAGGCAGAAGATTTCCTTTGATAGCTGAGGTCTAAGCAATTTCTGAAGCAGAAATCCTTTCCCCTGCAGCCAGGCTGATTTAGACAAACAGGCACCAGAAATCACAGTGAGTACTCTCATTATTCCCTATGGGGAATATCTGGGGAGTCTGGAGTTTTGAGTTTTAGTGATTTCTGGGTTAGTACTTAGTCCCCCTCATCCATAACCCTAAAGTCGCTATTTTTTATTTTTGCATTTGTCTCCAATGGCCTGTTTTTGGTGCAATTTTTTATATGGTACCTATCTTGGATTTTTAGGAATTTGATTTTAAACTCCTTTTTTCTACTTCAAAACCACTTTTGATGGATGCCCCAGAACACGGGAGCAAGAGGCGTGAGCTTTGGGCTCTGCCTCCAGTCAATCCTCCAAAGCCTTGAAATCCCATAAAAATCTGGTCCAAGTGGAAGAGATCCTGCTCTGATGAACTGAGCAGCAATGGGATGAAATGCAAGTGCATGAGGGGGGATGATACAGCTCCTCTTTTCCAATCTGGGGTTGTGCAAGGAGGCTCAGATCCCCTAATGCAAGGCTTCTCAAATTTTTGTCAGCTTTTTTATGGAAAGCCTATTTAATGGGACCAGGAAGCACTATGCTGCCTGCAGGCATGCCTACTCCACCTAAGAGGGATCCTTCCCCATCTCATACTACGCTGGTTCCCAGTGTCAGCAACCCTTCAGAGTAAGACCGGGATGGTTGGAAGTCAACTTTCCATGCCCTTGTTACTGCAGGGTTTTTCTACAATGGTGGATGATTTGGGATCACTTTCAGCGTCCAGTAACCAGGGGGCAGGAGTGGTGGGCGGTTCATAGTGATGATCTCCTTGCATCGCCTTTTCAGGTCAACCTCAGTTTCCCATGTAATTTCTGGCATCCTGTCTAGTGAAGCTCGATGCCCACCTGTCATCCACCTCACAGTGCACCATCATGTGCGGCACTAATATACAGACAAACTTTTTTTCTGGCTCACTCAGATCTTACCTCTTTGGTCACTGACCAGAGGGAGAATCCTGAAGGCTCTCTTAAGGTGGCCAAAGCTATTTTGCAGTTCTGTCCTTTGGCTCCGGACTTCCAGCAGTTGTTTGTCCAGCCGAAGGGACACTCCACAGTAGCGCATGTTACCAAGCACACCTCCCTTCTAGTGAAGGTGGAGTGATGCTGAAGGATGCACAGAACTATAGAATGGCTGTGGTCCTGAAAAGACAGTATGAAGTGCTGGCTTTGGGTATCAAAGCTGCAGCGGCTGCCTCTTTCGTAGTGTGAGCCTGTCATACCAAATTGTGGACTAGTCCCTCAGAGCTTAAGGTCTCCTGTCTCCACATGTTTAAGGAGGGCATGGATTATGTGGCTGATGCTCTTTATAACATCATTAGAGTCCTGGATAAAGTTCAGCTTACTCCATTTCTGCCCGCTGGATGCTCTAGACCAGACAGTGGGTGGGCAACAGCCTCAGAGGCCACACTCAGCAGATTACCCTTCAAGGGGCATATGCTGCTTGGCAAGTTGCTAGACGATCTCATGGCCCTCCCAGATAGTAGGAGCCATTGACCTGCTGGAGGCAATATAGGCAATTTTTCATGTGTCTAGGAGATCTCACCAATTTTCTTTTGGCTACTTCTCTGAGGCCCTTTCAGGGGCCCAGACAGAGATTTGGCAGTTATCAGTGCCAGTAATCCATGGGTTCCTGCAGTGGCTTGCCCTCAAAGAAGCAGCAATGTTGCCAGGAGGACGGCCGATCCTCCTCATATCAGAGGGTGGATGTCGGCATTCAGGGACAAGTGGGAACAGATCTCATCAGACCGCCGGGTGCTGGACATTATCTGGGAAGGGCATGAGATAGAGTTTTATCAGACTCTCCAGGTCTGTTCCTCGACTCTCCAGCTGGACAGCTGGAGAAGGAGGTCAGAGCCCGAACGACTCTGCAACGACTCTTAAACATTCAGTTCCTGAACAAGAATCGGGCTTAGGCAGATACATTTTATACTTCATAGTTCCCAAGAAAGGCACAGAAGATTCTGGATTTGAAGTCTGTAAATGAGGCCCTGAAGGTCTCCCGCTTTCACATGGAAATGGTCTGCGCCCTCATAGCGGCTGTGGCTCTGGGAGAGTTCTTTGCCTTTCTGGATTTGATGGAGGCTATTTTCACAACTTCATCATTTTGGCTCACAGGAGATATCTGAGATTTCATATGCTTTAGCGCCACTTCCAGTTTGTGGCACTCCCCATCGGTTTGACCACAGCTCCATGCACCTTTACCAAGGTGGTGGTGGTTATAGCAGCCCAACTTTGTCAGATGGGGGTCCAGGTGCATCCTTACCTAGAGAATTGGCTGATCAGGGCCCCCTCTCTGGTAGACTCTGGATTTGAAGTCTGTAAATGAGGCCCTGAAGGTCTCCCGCTTTCACATGGAAATGGTCTGCGCCCTCATAGCGGCTGTGGCTCTGGGAGAGTTCTTTGCCTTTCTGGATTTGATGGAGGCTATTTTCACAACTTCACCATTTTGGCTCACAGGAGATATCTGAGATTTCATATGCTTTAGCGCCACTTCCAGTTTGTGGCACTCCCCATCGGTTTGACCACAGCTCCATGCACCTTTACCAAGGTGGTGGTGGTTATAGCAGCCCAACTTTGTCAGATGGGGGTCCAGGTGCATCCTTACCTAGAGAATTGGCTGATCAGGGCCCCCTCTCTGGTAGACTCTGGATTTGAAGTCTGTAAATGAGGCCCTGAAGGTCTCCCGCTTTCACATGGAAATGGTCTGCGCCCTCATAGCGGCTGTGGCTCTGGGAGAGTTCTTTGCCTTTCTGGATTTGATGGAGGCTATTTTCACAACTTCACCATTTTGGCTCACAGGAGATATCTGAGATTTCATATGCTTTAGCGCCACTTCCAGTTTGTGGCACTCCCCATCGGTTTGACCACAGCTCCATGCACCTTTACCAAGGTGGTGGTGGTTATAACAGCCCAACTTTGTCAGATGGGGGTCCAGGTGCATCCTTACCTAGAGAATTGGCTGATCAGGGCCCACTCTCTGGTAGACTGCAAATGTGTGGTTCAGCGAGTGATGAACTCCTTACAAGACTTGGGCTGGATTGTCATCTTTTGAAAAAATTGTCTTCAGCTAACTCGGTGCTTGGATTAGCTGGGAGTCTGCTTCAATATGGCAGAGGGCTATGTCTTTCTTTCCGAAACATGCAAACAGAAGCTCAGGGCGCAGATCCTAGCGATCTTGTCCCTCCAGAGCTCCACGGCCTGGCAGTATCTGCAAGTGTTGGGCTCGATGGCAGCCTCCTTGGAAATGGTGCCCTAGATAAGGGTGCATATGAGCCCTCTCCAGCACTTTCTCTGTCCAGATGGTGCCTTAAGGAGTAATATGAGAACTCCTGCTTTGCAATGAACCTTAGGAGAATCTCTACCCACCATTTTTGAAATTTAGCATGTTCTTCAGAGGATAAAGGTGCTTCCTGTAATACTGCAATGTCTACCTATCTGTTTAATGTTTGCAGAATATTTTGCCTCTTGATTGGAGATGTGACACCTCCAATATTCCAAGAAGGTTTCTGAAGAGAGCACATAAACCCATTAAGTTGTATTCATAAAAATGTTTTAAAGTAATTTCTCTTTGAGGAAGTATTAAGGAGGCTGTACCATGTGGGACCTTGTCGAACACCTTCTGAAAATCCAGATATACAATAATGACCGGGTCACCATTGTCTATCTGCCTGTTTACTCCCTCGAAGAAGTGCAGTAAGTTTGTCAAGCAAGATCTTCCTTTGCTGAAGCTGTGCTGGCTGGTCCTCATCAGATTGTGTCCGTCAAGGTGATCAATGATGCCCCTTAACGCTCTAGCAATTGAGCACTACTTGATATTCCACATTTTAAACAAATTAGACTGGAGATGTAGAGAGATTTGATCTTTATGGCTGTTATGGAATACTCCTCTGAAAGAATTGAGAATGATGGAGTCCCTGAGCATATTGTGAAAGTCTTTAAAAACATATCTGTTTTCACAGGTATTTTTATGAAGCAGAAAAGAGGTACTTAATTTATTGTTCAGGTTTTTTGATTGCTGAATTTGTATTTGTATTATTGAATGTTTTAGAGACACATTTTGTTTTTGCATTTGAAATGCTGAATGTGTTTTTTATATATATGTTGTAAACTGCTCAGATTGTAGATGTGCAGTAAGATAAGAATTTTTTTTTTAAGGGCTTTATTCTAAATAGGTTGTCTACTTTAAGTGCCACTAGGCACCCTAATCTTGTCTAATGATACCTAATTTTTTTTATTTGCTTAATCATGTGGTAATTGACCATGCTGGTTTTCATCCAGTCAAAAACAAAAATCATTAATTAAATAATTTAAGAGTTTGGCGCCAAACTTTTAGGGCACCTAATGATGCCTAAATGGAGGCACCCTCCCCATGCCTAAAGATACCTACCGACCCCTATCTGAAAATGTATGTATGGTTAGGGATAGAGAATAGGCGTCCTTAAATTAGGCATTTAATGTAGGTGCCGGTAAATTGGGTCAATAGAAACCTGGCCTAAAGGAGTGGAACCTACCTTTTAGGACGCCTAGTGATGCTAAAACCACTTTGGCGCTGCTAGGCATGATTCTGTAAATGACGCCTAGCAGTTGATTGGCAATCACGCTGAATGGTGCCTAAAATGTGGCGTCACTAGACACCGTTTATAGAATCTGGACCAAAATGCCCACACAGGTGAAAGCACACTGCAGAATTTAAATTACAGGACTAAAATCTACCCAGATTGTTTGTTTCTATTGACCCAAAAAGGATGGAAAACTTTGTTGAATGAGAGGGCATAGGATAGTAGATGCATAGAATAGTCCCACAGTAGAGGTGGTGGAGATGAATACTGTGCTTAAATTCAAGAAAGCATGGGACAGATACATGGGACTTCTTAGGAAGATTAGGAGATAGTGTATGCTACAAATGGGCATTAGGCCTTTTATCTCCCATCATATTTCTATGTTTAAAATGTAATATTAGACAAAGGAACCTGAGTAAATGCATCACAGTTTTTAAAATATTTCATTTTGTTTAAAGATCAGCAACCTTTCAGTGTGAAATACAATATGTACAATAATAGGGGAAATCAGGCGGAGGAAAGAACTTTCAAATCACTGTAGTAAGTTCTAGACAAATTGTATGGTGGTGGGAGGAATTTTTAAGCTGATTATGTTGTGAGCATGCCATTCCACACTAAGGTAAATATAGAATTGGTTAGACCAGGGGTAGGCAATTCCGGTCCTCGAGAGCCGGAGCCAGGTCAGGTTTTCAGGATATCCACAATGAATATGTATGAGATGGATTTGAATGCACTGCCTCCTTGAGATGCAATTCTATCTTGTGCATGTTTATTGTGGATATCCTGAAAACCTGACCTGGCTCCGGCTCTCGAGGACCGGAATTGCCTACCCCTGGGTTAGACAGACTGGCAACCATGACTAAATCTTGATGGGTTATAGTTAAGGATATTAAACAAAATTTTAAATGATATGGTCAGCCAGTGTTGTTTTATCCGGAAAAGGGGGAGTAGTAATAACATGGTGAAATGTTTTTGTTCCATTAGCAAATTGACTGCTATATTTTACAGTATGTTTGAAGTTGGTATGCTTTTTTGTTTCAACAGAAAACTTTGGAAATCTACAGAGAGATTGGCCTGAAATATCTGTATGAAATAAGGGCATATGTGAATGGTCTTTGCAGTGGGATGGAAGCATGGCAACTTATCACAGTTACCTTTGTAACCACGCTGCTGGCAGTATGGCTTTATGAATTCCTCTTCCAGTCTGAGAGTAAGTATAACTAATTCTAACACAGGCCTTCATATCTAGGATGGAAATATGGGATTATTTTCCCAGCAATAGAAATAATAAAGGCTAAGGAGTAGATAACCAACGGCGCTCAGCATTTTGCTGACCACTGCTAGCATTATCTCTGGATCTGTCATTGAATTTCCAGGTATATAGGGGTAATGAAAGCATAGCTGGTTAACCCCCCTCTCCCTTTTACTAAAGCACAGAAGAGATTTTTAGTGTCAGCCGCCCAACCCACACATCTCATAACCCCAGCAGCGGGAGAGATGCCCATGTCTCCCACCTAACTGACACCCCTCAGCAGTGGAAGAGATGCCCAATCTCTCCCGCTGCCAACCAACACCCCCCCCACCAACTCCCCTCGGCAACGGGAGAGATGCCCAATTGACACCTCCCCCTCGCAGCAGGATAGATGCTCAATCTCTCCCACTTCCAACCAACATGCCCAACTCCCCTTGGAGTTGCCCACACTCTCCTGCTGCCACGCAAACCCCCCTTCACCCCCCCTGGTGATTCAGACAACCCCTGCCCTCTCCCCTTTACATTATTTTCATATGGCTGGCGAGAGGGATGTATACTCCCTCTGGCCCACCTCTTCAAAATGACGGTCCTTTCCCTCCCCAGTGCTTCCTGAGATGCACCAGGGAGGGGCCTGAGGCTCTGATTGGCCCAGGTTGTTTAAGGCCCCTCCTATGGGTGGGGCCATATGCATCTGTGCCAATCGGAGCCTTAGCCTTTTCACAGTCCATATCTCTTCCCTTAGCCTCTTTTCTTACAACCTATCAATGCTGGCACTGCTTTTTCTTTTCCCTGCTTCTCTATCATTTCCTCATTCCTTTCTCAGTGTCTCCCTTAGCACTTCTCCCCCTCTCTATGGTACACTAAAGGCAGTAAGCCTCTCCAGGGTTGCCAGATAGCAAAAAATTTCCAACCAAACTCATGGCAAAAAGTAGCCCAACTTGGAGTGGCTCAAAAATAGTCCAAACAGTTGCCACTGGGAAACCCCTCTAATTACATATACAAATGTTTGTTTATATACTGCACATATTCCAAATAGTCCATAATGGTGTACAAAACACCAAAACCCAAATACAAAACATTCATTCAGGAAAAAACACAATAAAAACAAGCACTTAACGTAAAAGTCTTTCCCAAAATTAAAAGCTCTTAAAATTTCTGGACCTAATGAGTACAAAACAGCAGCAGATTTATTTTACCAGTGTTAAGTTTCAACATGAACACAATAGCCCACCGCTCCATCTTTAGAAAATAGTGAAACCTGTGGAAATTTACCTTTGGATATTGACTCAATATGGACATAGCACCATGAAAAGTTTATGAGTGGATAAAATGGGAAGGGAGGTGTAACCAACAAAGATTGTTCTGGTTGCCCATCAACTGGTTTGGACTTATTTAATTTTCATTGGTTCATCGAGGCACAATGGACCAATCACAAATGACCTCAGAGTCCCTGAGTTCATGTATGGTTGACCTGTTGTGCTGCAGCAGAACCAATGAAAGAAAATTGGGAAGTTTTCCAGCACTGCAGTGTGGAGAGGAGAACTGATGATACAACTAGCAAACCCACCCAAAAAACTAGCCCAAAAAAACCACCATCTTTCAAAGCCCTTTACTTCTCGCCACAGGACTTGAAAACTAGCCCAATTTGGCGAAAAACCTACCCAACTTGCAACACTGAGGCCAGGATTTTAAAAAAACCCGCGTTAAAAAGCGATGGTCTTCTTATGCAGCCATTTCGATACTGAACCTTAAAATCCTGATGCCAACTACTAGGGAGACAACTAATATTATTCTGTGACGAATGAACTTTCTTCACATTAATGTCACAGCTCTATTTCACGTCCATCAATCATTTAAAAGTGAAGTGTACCACCTATTGTCCAATAATTCAGAGTTCAAACACGCCGTGGGGTAACAATGGGACCATCAAAAGTCTGCCGTATCCCTGTCTTACTCCTGCCGTAGTTGAACCAATGGCAGGAGGAATAAAAGTTTATAACTCCGGCGGATTTTAAATACTGTGCAAATTAGTGCAAACTTGTGCAAATCGTGCAATAAAGTGCTTGAATACATGCTAGTTCAATGCCTGGCCCCCCGACTCGAGTTTCGTACTCTTCATCAGGAGGGGACTCTGCATAGACGTTCTGAACCGGGGACAGCACCGGACCAAAGACTGAGATATTCTTAAAAAATCATGTATGCAAATAAGATCGGCCGATAGCAGCAAAGATTTCCTACATTTGCATGTGCCCATCGCATCGCTGATGGGCACATGCGCAGAAGAAAACCTGTAAAAAACCAAAAACACTCTCTTCCGCTGTCCCTGTGTTGTGATGCAGCGGGAGAGATGCCATTTCTCCGCTGCATCACAACACCATTCCCTAACATCCTGGCCACGATCCCCGGCAGCAGGAGAGATGCCCACTCTCTCCTGCTGCACTAAACTATCCGTCCTGACTAGTAGTGACCCCCCCCAATCGCACCCCTCCCCCTTACTGAACAGGGAGATGGACATCCTTACCGCAGCTGCTGCTGCGTTGTCTAAACTGGGTATTCCCCTCCCCAGTGCATCTTGGGATGCACCGAGAAGGGACCTGAGGCTCCGATTGGCCCAGGTTGTTTAAGGCCTCTCCTATGGGAAGAGCTTTAGACAACTTGGGCCAATCAGAGCCTCGGGCCCCTCCCCGGATGCATCAGGAAGGCTCCTAGGGCTCTGATTAGCCCGGATGCCTAAGGCCCCACCTATGGGGTGTCCGGGCCAATCAGAACACTAGGAGCCTCCTGATGCATCCGGGGAGGGGCCTGAGGCTCTGATTGGCCCAAGTTGTTTAAGGCCTCTCCCATAGGAGAGGCCATTCTCCTCTTGTTAAATTCCTTTACCATGCTTGAGAAGACTGTGAGGTTATATAGCTTACCAAGTGAGGACTAAATTAAATGAATTTATTATGCATGACTTGTCCAAACACAAAACCAAATCTGCCCATAATTTATTTTTTTTTAAAGCTTCTGCTTGCTTGCTTTTTTTTTGTGCTATGTATCCGTGCTTGCCTCTGAAGCATATCTGATTAATTTTAGTATATTTTCAAATATTCATTAATTAACTGACCTAATCATATCTACTGTGTTGTGTAGTGCACTTACATCTTTACTTTTAACATCACAAGGATACATTTGTGACTGCAAACAACAGCAGGTATTTTTGTACAAATGTAAGTCATTGTGTGTTTACAATTCCAAATATCACTCCCTCAATGAATTTAACTTTTTTTCCCTCATGAAGTTCATCTCACTTCTATTGATCTGGCCCAGGGGTGGGGAACGAAGACTGCAATCCAGGTATATTTTCGAGATTTCCCCAATGAATATGCACGAGATCTCATGCATATTCATTAGCATTTTGGTTATGGGTCTGAGCACTAAAAGTGTTTTTTTTAACATTTTTAAGTTGGACTGGTGTGTTGTTGTTTTTTTTGGAGGGGGGGTTTCATTATAGAATGTATACAAGCATTGTTGATTGTAGAGAATGGCACGGGGAAAAAAATTTGTCTCCGTTCCTGCAAATTCGGTCCCCATTCCCGTGAGCATGGTACCCGTCTCCGCAAGCTCGGTCCCCATCTCCACAAATCATCTTATTCCTTCTGCACAAGCCTCAAATAGTTTTATACTGAAACTTATGTTATTAAAGTATAAAAAGAAACAATATTCTGTACAATTGTCATTTTATAAATCAGAGCTAGAGGAAGAGATCCTCTGCTGGCAGGGCTTTGTTTATAAATGTTTATCAACACGGCTACAATTCTACTTTATCCTAAAGCAGAAAATAAAAAATATATAATTTTTTTTTTTCTATCTTTGTCGTCTGATTTCTGCTTTCCTCATCTTCTTGTCATTCTCTTCCTTCCATCCACTGTCTGCCTTCTCTCTGTCTCTTCCATATGGCATCTGCTTTATTTATTTATGGCATCTGCAGAAACTGTCTGCTCTCCCTTCCATCTCTCCCTCCCTCTCAATTGGTCTGGCACCCATCTTCTTCCCTCTGCTCCCCCCATGGTTTGGCATCTTCTTCCATTCCCTCTCCCAGGTGGTTTTAAGCATCTCTCTCCTCCTTTCCTCCCCTCAGATCTGTATCTGTTTCCCCAATCCAGCATGTGCCCTTTTTTCTTTACCCAACTTCCATCCAGTATTTGCTCCAGTATGTTCTTACCTTCATTAGTTCTCTCTTCTCATAATGATTATAGTTCATCCCCACCTACCCTTCATGTCTGGTCAGTTTTAAATTAATGTGTATGTATCTTAGCCTTGTACAGTTTTTATTTTGCATTTCGCCTAGAAATTTTTGAATAGGCAAGTATATCAAATTTTAATAAAACTTAAAAACTTGAAACTCTCTCCTCCCCACTTCCCTTCAGTGTCTGTTCCACTCTCTCCCTTCTTCCATCCAGTATCTGTGCCTCCCTATCTCTCCATTTCCCTTCAGTGTCTGTTCTCTCCCCTTTTCCTCCTCTCTCTCTTCATTTCAGTGCCCTTCGTGTGCTCCAGCAGCTCCCCCTCCTGATCACCGTTGTCCTGGCATCTCCCTTCCCCTCACCTTCGCTGGCGATTTTTCAGTTTTCTCTCTCCGAGCAGCCTGAGCCTTTTCACAAGTCGCATGTGTGGCTGCTCTGAAACTTCTCTGATGCAACTTCCTGCTTCCGCCTGGGCGGCTCATATAAGAGAAGAGGTTTCAGGGCAGTTGCGCACACGACTTGTGAAAAGGCTCAGGCCGTTTGGAGAGAAAACTGAAAATTACCAGGGAAGGTGAGGGGAAGAGGGAGGGAGGGAGATGCCTGGACGAGGGGAAGAGATGACTGGACTGTGGCGATCGGGAGGGAGGGTCTGCTGGACTGCGTGATCATGAGGGCTGCTGACCGGGAGGGGTGAAAAGTGAGGCAACATGTGCAAGATAAACAAAATAGAAAATAAAATTATTTTTTCTACCTTTTGTTGTCTGGTCGTTTTGCTTTTGGTTCCAGTTTCTCTTTCAGATTTTGTCTATCTTCTAATTCTCTTTCCAGTGTCTGCTATCCATTTTTTTTCTCCTTTTCTCTCTTGCTCCAGGTCCCTGTCTCCAATATATTGATTTTTCTCTTTCAACTTTTCTCCTTTTTTCTTTTCTGCTTCTGTCCACTCAAATCTCGCCCTCTTTCTCATCCTTCTCCTTATTTAAATTTTCAGCTACCTATCAATTTTCCATCTTCTCTTATTCTGTAGCTCTCCCATTTCCCATCTTAACTTCTTTCCCAGCCTCCTATTATCCCAGGACAAGCAGGCAGCCTATTCTCACATATGGGTGACGTCATCCACGGAGCCCGGATGCGGACAGCCTTGCAAGCAGACTTGCATGTAGAAACATAGAAGTTTCGAGTCAGCTGCACTGCGCATGCGCGAGTGCCTTCCCGCCCAGCGCAGGGTGAGTCTCCTCAGTTCTTAGTTTTCCGTGGAGCCGAGAAGTCTGTCTTTGACACTCTGTGCCAAACTTTTCTTCTTCGTGCCTTCTCTTACCGCAGTTTGTGTTACTTTTCGTTGCGAATCGCTGTGTTATTTTTTTTCTTTCAGTTAAAAAAAAAACAACCAAAACTAAAGACTTTATTTTTTTTTTCTTCGTTCGACTGGTGGGGCAGGCCGCTTGGCCACAGCCTGCGGGCTTCGATTTCGCTGCGGCCATTTTTCCTCCTATGTCCCAGCCAACAACGGCTTCAAGAAGTGTAGCCAGTGCCAACGTGCAATTTCACTCACGGACCCACACCGTTGGTGCCTCAAGTGCCTCGGGCCTGACCATAATCATAAGTCGTGCGAGCGCTGTGCTACTGTTCAATCTCAAACCCTTAAATGTCGTCTGATTTTAGTGGAGAAACTGTTCAGGATGGACTCTTCTGTCACACCTTCGACTTCGAGCGCGGCCTCGGTCCCATCTTCCAACGAGGGTCCTCCTGCTTCCACGACTCCAACATTGAGCCTCATCAGACCTTCCTCATTTGGGACGTCTCTGCCTTCGAGTAAACCTGCTATCTCTTCCCCTGAGCTTCCCTCAGATCAGAAACCTAAGCAGAAGGTTCCGGTGGTGGTCCTCAAGCTTTCCAAGACTTCTAAGTTGAAGCACATCTCCACTGCCACCTTGGAGCCTATAGCCCAGCAAGTGGTCTGGTTTCAGACCATCTTTGCCAGCATATCATCTTTGCCGGCTTCCCTTCAGACCATGTTAGAGCAGCAGTTTGTTCAGTTACTGACCAAATTTGGGCTGACGCTGTCTTCTCTAATCCAGCCTGGGCAATCAGCAGTCTCCCGTGCGGTCGAGCCTCTGCCTATGCCTCGAGCTGAACCTTTACACTCTATGCAAGGAGCAGAGTTTTTGCAAGTGTCTGATCTGGCATCTACGCACTCTATGCAAGGAGTAGATTCTTTGCGAGTGCCTCGACAGAAATCCTCACACTCCATACAAGGAGCAGAGTCTTTGGGAGTGCTTTGAGATTCCTCCATCAAACTTCCTGGGTTTCGATCTACTGCTTCTAGCCCTATCCATTGCCTACTTTCATCTCTAGGGCGAAGTCTCCTCGATCCTCGAGACCTGCTTCCACAGACCACTCTCGTCGTCTATCGAGGCCTTCATCGAGACATCCATCCAGGCATAGGTCTCCTTCCAAAGAGCAACCTTCGTCTAGGCCTCATTCCAGACCTTCCAGCTCTTCCAGACCACGAACTCCTCGATCGAGGTCTCTGCTTCCAAACCTCGAGGACTCAGCTGCTTCCATTACCTCATCCAGTCTCCATATTCTTTTGATGGTCATTTCTCCACCTCGAGGTCCTTGAGTCCCTCTTTGGGCAAGGCTTTGGT
This sequence comes from Geotrypetes seraphini, assembly GCF_902459505.1. Lineage (NCBI taxonomy): Eukaryota > Metazoa > Chordata > Amphibia > Gymnophiona > Dermophiidae > Geotrypetes > Geotrypetes seraphini. The sequence continues at coordinate 185,401,523 of NC_047087.1, forward strand.
GGATCAGCTGCCTTTCTCTGCTTTTTTTCACTAGATGGCTGATGACCTAGAACTTCAATTAGATGCTGGTTCAAAGTACTCTAAGGAGTATCTCGAGGTCATCCATCTCCCTCAACCTCCTGCAGAGACACTTAAGCTTCCTCTTCACAAGCTTTTGTCTCAGACTTTCACACACTGCCTGGAGACTCCTTATAACATTCCTGCTGTTCCAGGCAAATTGGACTCCAGGTATAGAACTCTACATTGTAAAGGATTTGAGAATTTGTAGTTGTCTCACCAATCCCTTCTTGTAGAGTCCTCTTTAAAGAGATCCTATCCTTCCAGAGTCTTTGCTACTGTTCCTCCTGGAAGGGAGGGGAAAATTATTGACAAGTATGGACGTCATCTTTATCAAAATGCTATGATGTCCTCCAAAGTCCTTAATTATAATTTTAACTTCGTTACTTATCTCAAGTTCCTCATTGATCTCCTTCCCAAATTTCTCAATTTCCTGAATACACAGAAGCACTTCGAATTCCAAGAAGTTATTGCTACTCTGTCACAACACAGATTGCACCTTCTTCAATCCTCTTATGATACCTTTGAATTGTCAGCCGGGCCACTGCTTTCTCTGTAGCAATGCACCGCTTGGCCTGGCTTCGCACCATTGACATAGACCCTAATCTTCAGGACCGCCTGGCTAACATCCCTTGTGCAGGCAATGACTTCTTTGATGAATCCATAGAGACAGCCACTAAGAAGTTGTCTGAACACGAAATATCTTTTGCTTCCATTGTCAGACCAAAGCCTAAGCCAGCTCCTGTGAAACTTTCATGCTCTGCTCGAATTTTCCAGAGGCGTTATACTCCAAGGGCGGCTCCTTACAATCGAGTGCATCCCAAGAAACAACAGCAACAGAAACCTCAGCCTTCTGCTGCACCTAAGGCTGCGCAGCCTTTTTTACTGTTTAAAACAGAGCATAACCTCCATCGTTCTGTCTCTGTCCTCTCTTACCCCCATAGAAGGTCATCTCCATCATTTTTATCACCGATGGGAGACCGTTACATCTGACTTCTGGGTGTTGTCAATCAGGGAAGGATACTCTCTTCATTTCACTCAGGTTCCAATAGAGCCTCCTCCAAGAGAGTATCCTTCCAGTCCATACCAGACCACCCTTCTTCAGGGAGCTCAAGTTCTGCTTCGTCTCCGTGCCATCGAACCAGTTCCTTTGGAACAGCAGAACAGGGGGTTTTACTCCCGTTACTTCCTAGTTCTGAAGAAGACGGGTGATCTGCGACCCGTTCTGGATCTCAGGGCTCTCAACAAATTTTTAGTAAAAAAAAAATTTTGCATGTTGTCTCTGGTGTCCCTTTACCCCCTTCTAGATCAGAACAACTGGTTATGCTCTCTGAATCTCAAGGAGACTTATACTCATATTCCCATTCATCCAGCCTCACGTCAATATCTCAGATTTCGGGTGGGGAACCTGCATTACCAATACAGAGTGCTACCCTTTGGCCTGGCTTCATCTCCCAGAGTGTTCACCAAGTGCCGCGTGGTGGTAGCAGCAGCTCTGAGGAACCATGGTCTTCAGGTTTTCCCCTACCTGGACAACTGGCTCATCAAGGATTCAATATCTCAGAGGGTGGTTGTAGCGACTCAAAGGACTACGTGGTTCCTACAAAGCTTTGGATTTGAAATCAACTTTCCCAAATCCCAACTTCAGTCCTCTCAGAATCTACAGCTCATCGGAGCTGTTCTGGACATTATCCAACTAAGAGCATTCCTTCCGCAACAATGTCTGGAGGCTCTTCTTCAACTCTGTCATGCAGTGTCTTCCTGTTCTTCAATCTCAGCGAGACACATGATGGTACTCCTAGGTCACATGACCTCCACAGTACATGTGACTCCTTTTGCCAGACTTCACCTCAGAATTCCTCAGTGGACCCTGGCATCTTAGTGGACGCAGGCTTGCGACCCACTCTCTTGACACATCACAGTCACTCCTTCGTTGAGACAGTCTCTCCGCTGGTGGATGCTCTCTTCCAATCTCTCCTGAGGCATGCTGTTTCAAACGCTCCCTCACCAAAAGGTCCTCACAACAGATTCCTTGACCTACGCTTGGGGGGGGCTCATCTTGATGTTCTCTGTACTCAAGGCCACTGGACCAGTACGGATCGTCGGTGTCACATCAATCTGTTGGAACTCAGAGCGATCTTCAGTGCTTTCAAAGAACATAAGAACATAAGCATTGCCTCTGCCGGGTCTTACCAGGGGTCCATCGTGCCCAGCAGTCTGCTCCCGCGGCGGCCCCCCAGGTCCATGACCTGTAAGTGATCCTTTACCTAAAGCTTTTATTCCCTAATCATTTAATATCCTGTATAGTAATCCTCTATCTATACCCTTCAATCCCCTTCTCCTCCAAGAAATCATCCAATCCCTTTTTGAAACCCAATATCGTACTCTGTCCTATCGCCTCTTCTGGAAGCGCATTCCAGGTGTCTACCACCCTGTGAGTGAAGAAGAACTTCCTAGCTTTTCAACATCTTCACGACCAGGTAGTCCTCATTCGGACGGACAACCAAGTCGCCATGTACTATGTCAACAAACAGGGGGGATGGGATCTCCCTCCTTTTGTCAAGAAGCTCTGAAGGTTTGGGACTGGGCAATCCTCCACAACACCTTCCTCAAAGCTGTCTACATCCAGGGGCAAAAAAGTGTTTGGCAGACAAATTGAGTCGTCTCCTGCAACCTCACGAATGGACACTCAATTCCTCGTCTCTTCATCGCATTTTTTTCACAGTGGAGAACGCCTCAGATAGATCTCTTTGCAGCTGCCCACAAACTGCCGCAGTTCTGCTCCAGGATATATTCTCCTCATCGCCTCGAGGCAGATGCTTTTCTACTGGAATGGACGAATATTTTTCTATATGCATTCCCTCCATTCCCTCTCATTCTCAAGACTCTTATCAAGTTGAAGAACGAGCATGCCACCATGATTCTGATAGCTCCTCGGTGGCCAAGACAACCTTGGTACTCCCTTCTCCTTCAACTCAGCAACAGGGAGCCATACCTTCTACCAGTTTTTCTGTCTCTGCTTACACAGAGTCAAGGATCTCTACATCATCCCAACCTGAGGTCTCTACACTTGGCAGCTTGGTACCTCAACATAACTCCTCTTCAGTTTTCTCAACCTGTAAGAGACGTTTTAGAGGCTTCAAGAAAGCCTGCCACTAGACAATGCTACCACCATAAATGGACTAGATTTTCTACATGGTGCATCTCTCATAATAAGGAACCTCAAGATTCCTCCTTATCTTCTGTTTTAGATTATCTTTTGCACTTATCTACCTCTGGCCTCAAGTCTACATCGATCCGAGTCCATCTCAGTGCAATTGCTGCTTTCCATCAGCCTATTGAAGGGAAACCCCTCTCTGCTCATCCGGTGGTTTCCAGATTTATGAAAGGACTTTTCAATGTCAAACCTTCTCTCAAACCGCCTCCAGTGGTTTGGGATCAAAATGTTGTTCTTGCTCAATTGATAAAGCCTCCATTTCAACCAATGTCTATGGCTCATCTGAAGTATCTCACTTGGAAAGTGGTGTTTCTCATTGCCCTCACATCTGCTCTAAGAGTCAGTGAACTGTTGCTGATCCACCTTTCACAGTTTTCCATCATGACAAGGTGGTCCTCCGTACTCATCCTAAATTCTTACCTAAAGTGGTTTCAGAATTTAATTTCAATCAATCTATTGTACATCCAGTGTTTTTTCCAAGGCCTCATTCTCATCCTGAAGAATCAGTTCTTCATACTCTCGACTGTAAACGTCCTTTGGCCTTCTACTTGAAATGCACCAAACCATACAGAACTGCTCCTCAACTTTTTGTCTCCTTCGATCCAAACAAGTTGGGACATCCAATCTCTAAGCGTACCATTTCCAACTGGATGACTGCTTGTATCTCTTTCTGCTATGCCCAGGCTGGATTACAACTACAGAGTCGAGAAACAGCCCACAAAGTCATAGCAATGGCAGCTTCAGTGGCTTTCCTCAGATCCACACCTATTGAGGAAATTTGCAAAGCTGCTACCTGGTCCTTGGTTCATACTTTCACTTCTCACTATTGTCTGGATGTTTTCTCCAGACGGGATGGCCATTTTGGCCAGAGGGTATTACAAAATTTATTCTCCTAAGTTGCCAACGCTCCCACTATCCCATTCTGGTTAGCTTGGAGGTCACCCATATGTGAGAATAGGCTGCCTGCTTGTCCTGAGATAAAGCGCAGTTACTTACCGTAACAGTTGTTATCCAGGGACAGCAGGCAGCTATTCTAATCTACCCACCTCCCCTGGTTGGCTTCTCTGCTAGCTATCTGAACTGAGGAGACTCGCCCTGCGCTGGGCGGGAAAGCACTCGCACATGTGCAGTGTGGCTGACTCGAAACTTCTACGTTTCTACAAGCAAGTCTGCTTGCGAGGCTGTCCGCATCTGGGCTCCGTGGATGATGTCACCCATATGTGAGAATAGCTTCCTGCTGTCCCTGGATAACAACTGTTACGGTAAGTTACTGTGCTTTTCCTTCTATCTCTCCTCTTGGTCCAACATTTTGCTCCGTCTCTTTTTTGTTGTTCTTCTTCCCTCCCCCCCTTGATGCTGAACAATGAGATGGAAGAAAGAAAAAAAAAAGAGATGCTGCATCTCTCTCTCCCTTCCACCCCCTAACATTTCTCCATCCTCTTCCATTTCCAGATTCAAATTCTCTCCCTTTCTCTTCCCAGCTGCCCCCCCTATCCAATCTCTCCCCCTGTCTACTTGCCTCCCTCCCCCAGGTCCACCATTTCTCCCTTTCTCTTTCCAGTGGTTCTCCCTCTTTCTCCACACTACCCCAGATCCAACCTTTCTCCCTTCATCTCGCTCTCTTCATAGCCCGTCGTGCCTTTCCCTCCGACACCAGTCCGATGTCGCTGCCGGGCCGGGGAATCTGCCAGCCTCGGCGATTCAGGAGTGCTGTGGTTCCTCCTCCTGCTTTTTGCCTCCACGTTCTGTCTCCAATGACGCACAACTTCCTGTTTCGGCCCAGGTGGACGGCGGCGGTCGGAGGGCAGGAGGGGGAGCCATGAACAGCACTGCTGAGTTGCTGCCCAGGCCGGCAGACCTTCTGGTGTGTTGGTCTGGCGCGGAGGGGAGGACATGCTGGGCTCAAAGGAGAAGATCAGGAACATAGTCGCGGGCCACATTAAAAGGCCAGGCGGGCTGGTTTCGGCCTGCAGGCCTTGTGTTTGACACATGTGCTCTAGTTGATAGATTGTACTCCTAGTGAGGCTGTATACATATTCATTGATGAAATTCTGAAAACCCTACTAGATTGAGGCCTTCATTCCCCACCACTTAATAAGGTCAGATGTGCTGCAAGGCTAGAAAACATAAGAATTACTAACCTATTAATTTTTCTTACCTTTCTCTCTTAGGTTTAATTTCAAGATTTAAAATACAATGTATTAAAATATCAAGAAAATTGCCCTTCATTGGTGTTCAGGTAAGAAACGGGATTGTGAGAATTAAGGTATTCCCACTGGAACACTCGCAAAAGATACCCAGGAAAGCAGAAACTGATTTTATTTTACTCTCTTTCAAGAAAGGGTGTCATACATGCAGAATAGGCATATTATACATTATATAGAATAGGTATTTATGCATTATATAGTTAGTTCACATATTTCTGGTCCTTCCTGTCTATGTACCTATTGGTCAGGGTATAGATAGCTAATTTTCAAACAACCTATCAACTGTCACTTTCTGTACTTCTGTTTTCCCAGCCTCTGTTTATTTCTCCTCTTACTCTCATTATCCCAGGACAAGCAGGCAGCCTATTCTCGCATGTGGGTGACGTCAACCACAGAGCCCGGATGCGGACAGCCTCGCAAGAAGACTTGCTTGTAGAAACTCAGAAGTTTTGAGTCTGCCGCACCGTGCATGCGCGAGTGCCTTCCCACCTCAGTTCTCTGTTTATCGCGGAGCCGAGAAGTCCATCTTTGATGCTCTGCTCTGAACTTAGTTCGCTATGTGCCTTCTCTCACCACGGCTCGTGTTTTATTTTCTTATTACCGGGTCGCTGTGCTTTTCTTTCGGCATTGTTAAAAAAAAAAAAGAAACTTAAATTTTTTCGTCGAGTTACAGCGGGACCTGTCGCATGCCCTCAACTTGCAGGCTTCGACTTTGCAGCGGCTATTTTTCCTTCTATATCCCGGCCGGTCACAAGCTTCAAGAAGTGTAGCCAGTGCCAGTGTGCGATCTCCCTCACTGACCCACACCGCTGGTGCCTTCAGTGTCTGGGGCCTGACCATTGCCCGGAGTCATGCGTTCGCTGTGCTACTCTTCAACCTCGAGCTCTCAAACATCGTCGAGTTCAAGTGGAGAAGATTTTCGGTATGAACATCACTACTACACCCTCAACCTCGACATCAGATTCGGTCAGACCTGCTGCGGGTTGTCCTCCTGCCTCCATGACTCCAACATCGACTCTTATCAGACCTTCCTCGTTTGGAGCGTCCTTGACCTCTAGGAAATCTGCCAAGTCTTCTCCTGATCTTCCCTCGGGTCAGATACCTCAGCAGACAGTTTCAGCGGTGGTCCTCAAGCTGCCTAAGCATCATTCCTCCAAGTCGAAGAATACTTCTCTACCATCTCGGAACCTTTAGACTCAGCAAGTAGTCCAGTTTCAGACTCGGATCCACAATTGTAAGCTACTATCCAGACCATTTTGGAGCAAGAATTTATTCAGTTACTGAGCAAATATAGCCCTGCCTCGACTCTGCTTCCTGCAGTCCAGCCTGGGCACTCAGCAGTCTCACAAGAGGTTGAGTCCTTGCCTGTGCCTTGAGCTGAATCTACACACACTATGCAAGGAGTCCAGTCTTTGCGAGTGTTTGGTCTGGAATCTTCACACTCTATGCAAGGAGTCGAGTCTTTGCGAGTGTCTCGTCTGGAATCCTCACACTCTATGCAAGGAGTCGAGTCTTTTGCGAGTGTCTCGTCTGGAATCCTCACACTCTATGCAAGGAGTCGAGTCTTTTGCGAGTGTCTCGTCTGGAATCCTCACACTCTATGCAAGGAGTCGAGTCTTTTGCGAGTGTCTCGTCTGGAATCCTCACACTCTATGCAAGGAGTCGAGTCTTTTGCGAGTGTCTCGTCTGGAATCCTCACACTCTATGCAAGGAGTCGAGTCTTTTGCGAGTGTCTCGTCTGGAATCCTCACACTCTATGCAAGGAGTCGAGTCTTTTGCGAGTGTCTCGTCTGGAATCCTCACACTCTATGCAAGGAGTCGAGTCTTTTGCGAGTGTCTTGTCTGGAATCCTCACACTCCATACAAGGAGCTGAACCTTTGGGAGTGCTTTGAGATTCCTCGATTCAAACCACAGAGTCTAAGGACTTTGATCTATAGCTTCTAACCCTATATCCTCATTTAAAGCATTGCCAGTTTCGAGGCATAGGGCAAAGTCTCCTTGGCCTCGTACCAGACCTGCTTCCAGGCAGCACACTCACCGCTGTTTGAGGGCCTCATCGAGGCGCAGGTCCTCCTCCAGAGAGAGAAGCCTTCCTTGTCCAGGCCTTCCAGCTCTTCAAGGCCTCCAACTCCTCGAGACAGGACACCGATAGCAGAACCTGAGGGCTCAGTTGATTCCAGTGCCTCTCCCCAGTCTGTTTATTCACTTAGATATCAATACTCCAGAGAGGTATCACCTTCATTTTCTACTCGAGGCGCCTCGAGGTCATCGATTCCTTCTCGAGGCCATGCTCTGGTGGATCAATTGTCCATTTCCTCCTTCCTCTGTCAAATGGCTGAGGACCTGGATCTTAAATTCTACTCTGGTTCTAAGTACTTTAAGGAGTATTTAGAGAAAATGAGTTTGCCGCGACCTCCTGTGAGTCTCTCAAACTTCCTCTTAATAGGCTTCTTTCTCAGACTTTCAAACGAAACCTAGAGATGCCTTATGCCATTCCTGCCGTTCCAGTCAAGTTGGAATCGAGGTATAGAACTGGGCATTGCAAGGGCTTTGAGAACTCACAACTATATCATCAGTCCCTTCTTGAGGAATCTTCCTTAAAGAGGAGTCATCCTTCCAGGGTCTATGTTACTATACCTCCTGGTAGAGAGGGCAGGACCATGGACAAGTTTGGCCGTCGTCTTTATCAAAATTTGATGATGGCCTCCAGAGTTTTAAATTATAATTTTATTTTAATACTTATTTCAAATATTTTATTGATATACTCCCTGGTTTTTCTAAAGACCTTAGTCAACACAGGCTTTTAGAGTTCCAGCAAGTCATTGCTATATTGGCACAATTCAGGTTGCACCTTCTTCAGTCATCTTATGATGGCTTTGAACTTTCCTCGAGGGTCATTTTTTTCTCAGTAGCGATGTGCCGCCTTGCCTAGCTTCGCACCATTGATATGGACACCAACATTTGGGATCGTCTGGCCAATATTCCTTATGAAGGCAATGACCTCTTTGATGAATCTACACAGGCCGCCACTCAAGAAGTTGTTTGAGCATGAGAAATCTTTTGTTTCCATCATCAGACCAAAGCCTAAGCCAGCTCCTGTTAAGCTTTCTAGACCTCTTCCATCCTATCAGGCGTTATCCTCCCAGGGCAGCTCCTTACACTCGAGCACCCCCCAAGAAACAACAACAGCAGAAGCAACAGAAATCTCAGCCTTCTGCTACACCAAAGGCTTCTCAGCCTTTTTGACTGTCTCAAACAGCATAATCTCCATCTGTCCTCCCCTCTTCCCATAGGAGGTCGTCTCCATCATTTTTACCATCGATGGGAGACCATTACATCTGACCTGTGGGTGCTGTCAATAATCAGGGATGGATACTCTCTTCATTTTGCTCAGATTCCTCCAGAGCTTCCTCCAAGAGAGTATCCTTCCAATCCATCCCAGACCGCCCTTCTTCTTCAGGAAGCTCAAGCTCTGCTTTGTCTCCGTGCCATCGAGGAAGTTCCTTTGGAACAGCAGAGCAGAGGGTTTTACTCCCGTTACTTCTTAGTTCCGAAGAAGACGGGCGATCTGCGGCCTGTATTGGATCTCAGGGCCCTAAACAAATATTTGGTCAAAGAAAAGTTTCGCATGTTGTCCCTGGCATCCTTATATCCCCTTCTAGATCAGAACGATTGGTTATGTTCTCTAGATCTCAAGGAGGCTTACACTCACATCCCCATTCACCCAGCCTCCCGTCAGTACCTCAGATTTCGGGTGGGGAATCTGCATTTCCAATACAGAGTGCTACCCTTTGGCCTGGCATCATCTCCGAGAATGTTCACCAAGTGCCTGGTGGTGGTTGCAGCAGCTCTGAGGAACCATGGTCTTCAGGTTTTCCCCTACCTGGACAACTGGCTTATCAAGGATTCAACATCTCAGGGAGTTATTGTAGCGACCCAAAGGACTACGTGGTTCCTACAAAGCTTGGGATTTGAAATCAACTTCCCCAAATCCCCCATTCAGTCCTCTCAGAATCTACAGTTTATTGGAGCTGTCCTGGACACTATCCAGCTCAGAGCATTCCTTCCTCAGCAACTTCTGGATACTGCAAAGAATTTAGAAAAATTTTAATCATATCTTCAGATTCACTGATTCAGCAGTATAAAGCAATTCATAATAGAGAATGACACGGTGGTTGTTACCCGCGGCCTTCATGGGGGGGGGAAAGGCCTTCGGTGGGGGAGCCCGAGTGTAGAAGTATACGGAGGGAGGGAGGGAATAATAACAGTTTATATACCGCAGGACCGTGAAGTTCTATGGGGTTTACAATGGTCAAAAGATGTTACAAATTAATTAGAATTAACAAGGTTAGAAGCTAGTTATTAACAGCGCTAGAGATCAGTTATTGTGGGGTAGGATTGTACAGGTTAGTTGCCTAAATACTTCAGGAACAGGTATGTTTTTAGTGTTTCCTAAATTCCCCATAAGTAGTATGTATGAGCAATTGTTCCAGATCTTTAAGAACATAAGAAGTTGCCTCCGCTGAGGCAGATCAGAGGTCCATCTCGCCCAGCGGTCCGCTTTTGCGGCGGCCCATCAGGCCCACTGCCTGAACAGTGGTCTCTGACTAATTTTACCATTTACCTCTAATCCTATCCCTATAACCTTACCTCTACTCTTATCTGTACCCCTCAATCCCTTTGTCCTCCAGGTACCTGTCCCATAATGCCGCTTGATGTGAGAGAAGATGTGGATGGTATTTTTACAAATTTACATCCTTTAACCGGTGGGGAAACAAAATTTGAGTGTGAGCTTCTCTTATGTCTGTTGTTTGAGAAAAAGAAGAGGTCAGTTATATATTTAGGGGCTAAATCGAATAGTGCCTTAAAGCAAAAGGGAGGGAGGGAAGGGGAGGGAAGGGGGGTTCAAAGAGACGTGCATATTCCGGACTTTGAAGGGAAGAAATATTAGGTCTAAAAACAGGAGATGGAGAGATGGTGGACAATGGGATTTAGGGAGGGAAGGAGCAGAAGGGGAAGAAGTTGGACACAAGAGATGGTGTGGAGGGGGGATAGAGGTACTGGATAGGAGGGTAGTTGGAAAAAGAAAGGGAGAGATGGTGAACCCTGGGGTGGTGGGGAAGGAAGGAGAGATGCTGGATGAAAGGGTAGTTGAGAAAAGGTGGATCTGTGGATGGAGACGAAAAAAAGGAAAGATGCTTCCCCCCTTCCCTTTAATTAATTTGTTTTTAATGATGTAATTATTACCTTTCCCCTCAAGCTTTAGGAGGTTACACCTGGGCCCCCCCCAGGTCCCTGCATCACCATCTTCTGGGATACATCTGTTCACCGCAGGTCCCTTTCCCTATCTGCCGTTGTGACTTATTTACTTCTCCTTTCCCACGGTTAAAAAAAAAAAAGGTCACTTATGAGGAGTACCGGCTTTCAACAGCGGTTTTCGTCCTCAACAGCTTAAGCCCCCTTCATGCTAACAGCATGTGTTCCTGCTCCTTTGGTTGCCCTTCATTATTGATTGCGGGTGAGTGTTTCTTTTTCCCTTTCGTGGTGTCAGGTTTTCGATGTGGTTGGCGTTTTTGGCACCTGAAAGATCTGACAAGGGCTCGGTTGAGCATGGCCTAGCTCCACCATAATTCAGGCGGGAAACTAGGCTGTCTTCGCTCCTCTATAGAGGGTTCCGGCAGGAGAGGTATGTGAGCTTTTCCCACGCAGGTGAGCTGAGACCGATTTTTACCTCAGGCATTGGCCGCCATTTTGGTTTGCATGCAACGGCCGCATGGAACACATATTGTCTGCTGTTCACTGAGTTGTTACTGCTGCTTTCCTATGTAGTGTTCCTGCCGGGTTGCTGTGGCAGTTCACTTTTCAAGGCGTACTCGATGTACAGTGGTTGGAACGCTGGATTGGGTACTCTAGGGAGCCGACGATCACCAAGTCTTATCTACCAGCAGTCGGTTTTCAGCACGCTTCAGCGGCGGTTGTACCTGTGCCCTGACCAAGCCGCATAGTTGTCTTGTTATCTAGGTGATTTTCTTCCTCGCAGGGGAGTTACTTACTCTGTTTATACCATCCCTGTAATTCTACCGGGCTGGAAGTTTAATTTTTGTTTTTAATATTCTTCCCTGTTTTGTAAACAAGGGTGGTATTTTTCCTTTCTCCTGTGGAGGTCAGGTGCTGTTTTGGAGTCTGTGTGTGTGTGTTCACAGGTGGCTGGGGATATTTACGTTGTATGCCTGGCCTACTGCATATTCTGCCATTTTACTGATCTGCTCAACTCCTTTTCAGTTGTTGGGCAGGGTGAACCTGTGGCTGACTTTTATGGTACTGTTTATCATAATATGGGCAGGGTCCGGCTATAAGGCCGGTCTAATGTGAAGACTATTGCCTGGTCTGGCCTTGATTGAGCTGCTTTCTTTCAGCTGTGATGTTTGCAGCTTGGAATGATGGATGGCAGCAAATGGCCGGTTGTCCTAGAGTGGGGTACTTTAACCGGGGCACCATGGTGTTGTGTCTCTCAAGTAGATGCATTGCGGTGCTCTGTTTGCTTATTTCTGTTAACACAGTCAATAGACCAGTTTCCACCAGAGGTTGCTCTAATTTAGGGCTTTCTACCAAGCGAATCTTTGGCCGTTTCAGGGGACATGGCTGTTTTCTTGTCCTTGCGGTTGTTGGCAGGGCTGGCTTGTAAAAGTGAGGGATATGTAGCTTTAACATCCTGGCACACCACTTGTCGATTGACGCTAGCAAGTCTGATTGTGTCTATACTATGGGTTAATCTAATCTAATCCTTAGGTTTGTATACCGTATCATCTCCATGTTCGTAGAGCTCGATGCGGTTTACAGTAGGAGAAATAGGAAGGAATTACAACATAGGGTTAGAGGTAGAAGTGTGAAGAAAATTTAGAGGACTTGGGATGCCAAGATACAAGAGTTTCCTTGATTCCTAAGTTGGAGGGAGACTTACATTTTTTGAGAAAAGCCAGGTTTTCAGATGTTTGCGAAAAATTTGGAGAGACCTCAAGTTCCGAAGAGGGGAGGTAAGGTTGTTCCAGAGCTCAGTGATTTTGAAGTGGAGGGAGGTCCCTAGCTTTCCTGTGTGGGAAATGCCTTTTAGCGAGGGGAAGGATAGTTTTAATTTGTGGGAGGATCTGGTGGTATTAGGGTTTGAGGAATTCCAAGAAAGAGGGATAAAGGGAGGGAGGATACCATATAGGATTTTGAAAGTTAAATAGGCACATTTATAGTGGACCCTGGCGATTATCGGAAGCCAGTGGAGCTTGGCCAGGAGCGGGGAGACATGGTCAAATTTACTTTTAGTGAAGATGAGCTTGGCCGCGGCATTCTGAATCCTTTGGAGTCTGTGGAGATTTTTCTTAGTTAGGCTTAAGTAGATAGAGTTGCAATAGTCCAATCTGGAGAGGATGATGGATTGGACAAGGAGGGTAAAATGTTTTTGATGGAAGCAGGATCTAACTTTCCTCAGCATGTGAAGGCTGAAAAAGCATTTTTTTTTACCAAGGATTGGAGGTGGTCATTGAAGGACAATGTGGAATCAATGATGATGCCCAAGACCTTGCTCGAGAACTCAAGCTGCAGAGAGGAGCCAGAGGGTAGTGGGATGGAGGTGGGTAGGTGATCTAGTTTTGGACCGAGCCAAAGAAGTCTTGTTTTGGACTCATTCAATTTCATTTGCACAGGGTTAAGCTTTCCCTTTGGTATTAGTAGATTGAGGCACTGTTTTGGGGGTTCTAATATTTCATGTTTTCTTTCAGACACGTAATCCTTAGGGACTTTGGTGGATCCCTTTGCCCACAATTACCCCGAGCACGCAGAATACCCGGCTTCTGCAGCTGTGCCCACTTAGATTCTCTTTTAAGCTATGTGAGCAAGCTTTTACTATTTCTAGCTCTCGGCACCTTGACGTATACTCTCACCTTTAGTCTTCTACACATGGTTGACGGTGTCTATCTTTCCATAGGGGTTTCTTCTTTATGATTTATGGGGCTATTTTCCTTAGAGTCTTGAAGTAGAGAATGGGTTGTGCCTATGTGCTGGTTTCATATTCTCTAGTTTCAGCATATCACCCTTTCTCTGGCTATATGATACTGCTCCTATATAGACTAATGGGTTCTAGAGCTTAGTCAGGCTACCCTATCAATATGGCGCTGAAATATCACAGCCTCAAGCTGTGGACATGAAAAGTATGCCAAAGAAACCTAACAGAAAACCTGACCGCCTAGCACAGGTGGTGTGACTCTGTGACATGAGAATGTCATCATACGAGAGGAGAAAATAAAAGCACCTGTTGCGGTGTACCATAATACAAATATATGCCTCGATTACATAATACCCCGGATTTCAACTTATTTTGCCATGCTTTGCTTGGTTTTGGGGTGTTCTGTCTTCCTACTTATTCATTGCATTTGTTACCTCCTGTCTTTTGGATAGTTTTCTAGATGTCATGGTTCCCATATAGAGGACTCTGAGTTTGTTTCTTTTCTCTCGCATTGACACAGGTCTCTGTCTTTCTTTGATTCTGACTAGTAGAATGTTCAAGCATGTTAGTCAGGCTGTTTTCACCTCTTGGGGTCTGGCTTTAGGTTCTGTCCTTATCTCGGTATCACCTTTCTATTCTACCCTTTGGGTATTGGGTATACCCTTTGGGTATTGGGTATTCTACCCTTTGGGTATTGGGTTTGGTTGTAACTAGACTCTCTTTTTTTCCTGTGCTTGCAGTTGTTTCTTTCTGGCAGAATTATTTCTCTGTTTGAGTGTCTGGGGCTCAAGCAGCTGCAATTTTGGTTGGTTTGTCGAAGGGAGGCTATGGGAGTTTCATATTCGGGGAGTCTTTATTGAGATATCTGTTACGAGCGCTGGATTTGAACAAAGCATTTGCTACCTTCTTTTTGCTTGTTTGAAGATAAGTGTTTTTTCATTTCTTCTTGACAATTATTACTGTATAAGGAAGGTTTAGGGACTGTGAGTGCTATGATGGTCCCTGTTGTACAACCGGCGCTTGTACTTTTAACGGTACTTTATGCACGGATCGGTTGGTGACTGAGCACTTCACTTATATTAATGAATATTTATTACTATTACACTGCATATTGTGTTTTTTAGATATATATTGGTATTTTCATTAAATTGACTTATTAACACAAGTAATTACTATTTAACTCTTAATATTATTGAGTTTGGTTTGTCTACTAGCCAGTTCTTCAGCAGCCATAGGGGTGCATCTGCACTTGAGCACATGAGGTACAACTGGGATTTAGTGGCTGGCGATGACCTTTTTAGCCTACTGTCTGGGAAACGCTTTCCAGTTCCTCCTTTTCCTATATGTTGCATCTCATATGTCAATCTAGGTGGGTGCCTCGTTTATCCATTTTGGGATACGAAGGGGATTCTCTTGATGTTGAGTCTCATGTGCCAATCTAGGTGTGATGCCTCATTTATCTATTTTAGGATATGAAGGGGATTCTCTTTACGTATCATGTGTACATTTTCACGGAATGCCTGCTGTGCAGGCAGGCACAGGGATATCTAATCTAATTTAATCTAAACCTTAGGTTTGTATACCGCATCATCTCTACATTCGTAAAGCTCGACACAGTTAACAAGAGTTAGGGTAGAAAGGAACTCCAGTGGAGGGAAGAGGCAAAATGAAGAGAAAATTTAGAAGACTAGAATAACCAGAGAGGGAGGAGGAGTTACATTTTTGAGAATAACCAGGTTTTCAGATGTTTACAGAAGAGTTGGAGGGAGCTGATTCCTAAGAGGGGAGGTAAGGTTCCAGAGCTGAGTGATTCTGAAAGGGAGGGAAGAACCTAGTTTTCCTACAAGTGAAACGCCTTTTAGAGAGGGAAAGGAAAGTTTCAGTTTTTTGGGTGGATCTGGCAGAATTGGGGTTAGAGGAGTTCCAAGAAAGAGGAATGAAGGGAGGGAGAATGCCTTGTAGGATCTTGAAAGTGAGGCAGGCACATTTGAAGTGGACTCTGGAGATAATCGGAAGCCAGTGGAGCTTGGATAAAAGCGGTGAGACGTGGTCGAATTTGCTTTTTGCGAAGATAGGTGCTGCATGTAAGATTTTGCTTGTCCTGTCATGTTGCAGGCTTGCACTCCCTAGGCACAGTTGAATGGGGAGGCAGCCACTCTGGATGTTACACATGTCGGTGGCTGTAGCTATTTGTTTTTGATCTGTCTTGGAGATCTTCTTCATGTCATGCTCTACTGGTTCAGTTTGCCATCTTTTTTCCCCGAATACTCTGTTTTTTTCATAATTTTCCATCGCATTAATTGTAGGTTAATGCATTTTGCTCAAATTTTTCTTCACATTGAAACTTGACCTTGTTGGCCTACCCTAGGGGTGGACAGAATAATCCAATCTGAGTTACGTGATGGCTCTTTGGTGAGAGAACACTCAGGTGGTCTGGTGTCTTGCTTAGGTAAAACTCCATTCTCTTTCTCAATCCAGAGGAAGTCACCGCAAACACTGTCACTTTGGCCATCATAAGTGGGGCTGTCGCAAGAAAAATGGGACTGGCCTGAATGGGAGCTGCCGGCCACATAAGGGGAAAAGGAAGATATTGTTATTTCTTCTGCAGCGGTTGGGTTACGTTTATTCTTTCCGTACCTTCCTGGTGGGCTCATCTTTAACGGCACATCTTCTGAACCCTTTTCCACCAAACATGGAATACCGCAGGGATCCATTCTATCACTATTGCTTTTTAACATCTTCTTATCGCCCCTACTGACGATTGGCCAATCCATCTGATTCACCACGTTTGCATATGCGGACGATGTGCATTGCAACTAATTCACCCTATCGACCTTAACAACATAGACGAAGTTGCCTCCATTAATCACAAATTAGAAAAGATAAAAACTTGGTTAGACTTGAATAAACTATCACTTAACATAAACAAATCAAAACTCACGATTTTTCCATTAAAAGAAGGAACATCACTCCAGGCTCCCCTGAAGTTCGATTTGCTCTCTATTAAAACTGTTCCAACGTTAAAATTATTAGGAGTCACCTTCGATTACAAATTCTCTTACCATCCTCACATTAGCACAGTTGTTCAGAAATGCTTTTATCGCCTTAGAATGATACGTTCTCTTGCCAAGTTGCTTGAACCGGCCTCTTTAAACACACTGATCCATTCTTTAGTAATCTCCTGCATAGACTACTGTAACGCCCTTTATAAGGGCATTACAAAAAAGGAAATCAGGGGGCTCCAAATTGTGCAAAATACTGCTATTAAGATTATTTGCGGGGCAAAGAAATACGATCACGTCTCACCTCTTTTGTTCAACGCACATTGGTTACCAGTTGAACATAAAATTAGCTATAAAATCCTACTTCTATCATTCACAACAAAATAAAACAACCAACCTGATTTAATCAACAGACATTTAATTCCTTATAATACATCAAAACCTCTTCGTTCGACATCACAGAATCTCTTCGCTATACCTTCCTTAAAAATGATTAATACATTGCGCTCTAATAATTTTGCCATCACAGCCCCTACTCTTTGGAACTCGATGCCTAATTATTTGCGTAGTGGTGAACTAGACCTAAACTTGAAACTTCATGTTATGTATTTCTGGTCCGTGAGTCTGGATGGGTCTCCATTTTCTCTGAGGTTTGGGTTGATTACCCTTGGTACCAGCATACCTGTTACTATTACAATATTTTATATTGCCCATACTGTAGTGAGGGTGGTAATTGCAGACTTTCTCGATAACATCTAGTTTGTCTCATATGATGGCCTCCTCTGCTGAGCAAGGTTTCTCTGTCTGCATTTTGTCCCTTCATTTCTGTGTATTTTTGCAGCATAGCCGATGTAGGTGGACTATATTCTACCCTCTCACTTCGCCTATGATCTAGTTAGTCCATGCGACTCTACTTGGAACTGAATTTGTTTCTCTCCCATAGTATCACGTATTCACATTTCAGTTGATTTGGTTGCTCTATGTTCCTCCAGCTTTCTTCGTGATTTCTGGAGTCTAGCTTCATTGGGCCTAAGCTGATTGAGGGTGGAGGCTGGCTTTGTCCATGCCTCTTTTGTAGCATTCTGTGTGTAGGGGTTTGAGTCATTTCCTCTCTTAGGTGAGGAGTTCTTCTTACATTTGTTCAGCAATATGACTCTTTTCGGAGTACTATTGGCTTACTACTTTGAGATGGCTCTTCTTTAGGTTGTGATCCTTTTTGTGTTTACAAACTCCATTCCCTAGAACCTTGCAAGGGGAAGGGGATTTGTTATATTGTGCTTTTTCCTGAATATCATGGCTTTCCAATGGGCTCAGGGCATTGCAGGATATGGCGGATTCAATCCTCGGTAGTTTCTTAGATATTCTTAAGAGTTCCGACAGTTTGGTGCTCTGCACTCATTCTATTCGTAGTGGGACATGGCATGGCCGATTTCGGGGGTGGGTGCTGTGGATCACAGGATTTCAGCGAGGCCTGCTGGCTCAGCTAATCGGGGATTACCTTGCTGCAATTAGCTACTTTTAGGTTTTGAAATGTAGGCCTGCATTTTGCTGACCTACATTTCAGACATCTGTTTCGGCTCTAGGGAGAGACGTGTACGGATGCTTAAACTCACCCAAGGCCACTTCCGTTCAAAACCATTCCAATACCTAGGCTTGGGCGAGTTTAGGTGTCCCTATGCATTTTCCTAAACCTACAATAAATGCCTACAGTGTAGGCAGCCTGCCTCAGGTAGCTTTTTGGTTTTTTTTAAACCCAACGTGTCCTAATTGGCTGCCAGATGGCTGCCACTACCTACAATCAGGATGCTCATTTATAGAATCAGCCCCACAGTAAATAAGGTTCATTACTTAGGAATAGTGCACAAATCCCAACAGCAGCATGTGAGATTTTTGATATAATTTCTTTAGCATTGGGACATCGATGTAGAGAATGATACTGGAGCATCAAGGAGGAGGAAGGGTTATTAATAGAAGTCCCCAAGTGAACCTTTGTTTGACACAGATTTACACAGGTTCTTGCTTTCTTCATGTATATGAAGTATCCAGTGTCCTTTTTATACAGTTGATAAGATTTTAGTATCTAGATTAGATAAAATAAGTGAACTATTTAGTTCAGGGCAAAATACAAAGTTACAGGTATGTTCCACGAGATTTACTGAGAGCCAAGCTGGGGCTTTTTCCCATGAGCTACATATTTCAAAGAATGAAAAAATCTGATTTAAAAATGTAACAATTGGACATATTTAAACACAAGCAAACTTTAGGTCTGATGTAGAAAGCTTCCCATACAGTTGCCATAGGTTTAACATTGTTTTACTGTGGGTTAGCAATGCAGAAATGGTTTCAGCGCGGGTGTTAACTCACATGGAAACCTTACTGCATACCACGTTAAAATGAATGTAAAAGTGATTAGCCATTCTGAGGCATGCAAAACAACAAAAGCAAAAAAAGTCTTGGATGCACAGATGATAATAGGAAACATTTCATCAGGACTGGGGCAGCGAAGAAGAG
Source organism: Geotrypetes seraphini (assembly GCF_902459505.1). Taxonomy (NCBI): domain Eukaryota; kingdom Metazoa; phylum Chordata; class Amphibia; order Gymnophiona; family Dermophiidae; genus Geotrypetes; species Geotrypetes seraphini. The sequence continues at coordinate 185,420,511 of NC_047087.1, forward strand.
TTGGTTGAGAATAGTGGGTTTCTACCACCATTCTCTCTCTCCCCCCCAACCCAATGACTCTGCCCTATACTTTTTGACATCACCCACCCCTTGTGCTCTAGTGGCTCTCTGATGACCCTCCTACTCACATTTCAGAACATTGTCCCTGGTGTCTAGTGGCATCCTCCCTCCCTTCTCCAGATCCTAACTGCCATATTGTAAGACAGGAGGCAGAAGAGATCCCATTTCCTTTAGTCCAGGACGCCATCTTGAAAAATGGCAGGTCTCTGCCCTGCACAGTACAACCAGCTACAATGTTTGTAGTTCCCTTCTTGTATTTAAACTGTAGATTGTGCACTGCCTTGCTCTGCTACTGTAGTTAAAGGTGGTATAATAAATTTGAATTAAATTAATTTGAGGATGCACTGGGCAGGGTCAGTCAACTATGCTGTATAAGGGAAAAATTCCCTTATGTGGCAAAGTGACCTACCTAGTGCATCGCGCTGCTAGAGGCAGGAGTAAATGTGAAAGGTCACTTTTGGTCAGCCATTAAAACTCAAGAGATGTGAAGAAAGGAACAGGCTTTATTCAGTATATGCAGAATAGACCTCAGAGCACCAATATGGCAGCTTCCGAAGTGCCGAGAAACAGGATGTTCAGTGACTCTTAAATATTTCCTAACTAGATAGCTGCATGCTAACTAAAGTTTCTATTTGCTGTTTTCCTTACATCTCTTACAAGCCTGCATTTATTATTGGGTCAAGGGGTTCGAGGGGTTCTGTTTCTACTGTCCTATGGGGAGCATTTCTATCTTTCTAAGTCTTGCAGTTTCGTTATTACATGTCCAGGAGGGCAAAGTACATATATGGTCATGTTTTTCAGCTTACACAGGATGCAGTTACTGCACATAGCTTTTAATTCAGGCATAATGAAATGAGAGAAGTCTAATAAGTAAAACACAAAGCAGTCTTCAGGTTAAGGAAAAACTCAAGGTCATGACAAGGTCCTTCATTTCCCCTTTTCAGGCTAGCTGACCGAAGGAACAGGCAAGCCTGACAAAGTTCAAGAAGGAGGAGAGGGGTTGAGGGTCTGTGGTAGGGACTGGTTGGTATTTGGATAGGGCCAGAGCCAAAGCAGCAGTAGACCGATGGACAGCAGCATCAACCGTACGGTGCAGCAGCTTCATAATCACAGGGATCAGACAGGGCAGACAGCAAAGTAAGAGAGAGAACAGGGTGGCAATCAATAAGATGGTCTTCAGAAGGTAACCATGAGCCGAAGGTGCTAGAGAGCCAGTCAGCAGTGAGGCCACGCCAGGTTTGGACAGGAACATGAGCCACATTAAGAGTCTGGCCTATAATTTTCAGCAAACTGTATAAACAGATTTCTAGTGTTTACAGGAATATCAATATCTACTTTCATATTTTCATAAAACTGGGAAAACATCACAGAGTGGTAAACAGGGGCACGAGGGCGGGACACAATACGGACATATACTACAGTATCTGGGTCTAGTCCTTTACCATCAATGTAGAATCCCATGCGGCCTCTGGCCTTCTGGACTTGGACATTGGCATTCCAGTTATGTGGGTTAGTGATAGTGAAAACCAGAGGATTGTAATGGCCTGTAGTACCAAGGGGCCAGCGCTAGGACCTAAAGTAAGGGAGGCAGAGGGGGTATAAGGGGAATATTTGTGTGGGTTCTTGTAGGTGGCCCATGAGACACATTCCCACTCAGGACAAGCTCCACCATTAGTGAAAGTTTCCTCATAGGCATTGCTTAAAAGGCATTACAGACAGATATACTTAGCACACTTGGTGTAATAATGCTGCCAATCTAGGGAGCCACACAAAACTGTATTAGGGGCAGTACCATGACCTTGAGCAACATCAAATAACACACATGCATCAAAATACAGAGACACCGGGCAAAATTGGCAAGGTCCGAAGCAAGGGCAGTGCTGAACAGGGTGGAGATATTTTTAAAACCTTGAGAAAGACGAATCCAGGTGACCTGTGAGGTTTGACCAGTGGAAGGATTTTCCTATTGGAATGCAAAAATGTGCTGACTAGAAGGGGCTAATCAACAACAAAAGAAAGCGTCTTTGAGATCCAGTAAAGTAGGTAGCCCTGGGAGGAACTAATCCCAACAGGGTATAGGGATTAGGAACAGTAGGATGAATGTCCTCTACAAGACGGTTGACAGCGCGTAAATCCTGGACAGGGCGGTAATCAGGTGGGTCTCCGGGTTTTAGGACTGGGAGGAGGGGGTGTTTCAGGGTGATTTACAAGGAACCAAAAATCCACAGGCTAGTAACGAGACAGGTGGACATATATTCCCTGGAAGGCAGACTGAGGTATACGATACTGCTTGATAGAGACCGGGTTAGCAGAAGTCTTGAGGGTAATGACAAAGGGTGGGATGTTGCATGCTAGTCAGGGGACCCAGACTCAGCCCAAACAGTCGGATCAAGGTCCTCAAGAAAATCAGGTACAGAAGGAGGGGATTTATCGGCTTTGGGTTCTGATAATAAGGAACAGAGAAGGCTTGGTGAGGGATCAGACGAATGGTTAGATGGGAAGGTGAGGTTTGCAGAGGGGAGGTCCATAGTTAGACCGCCGGAAGAGAGACGAATAGTAGCTCCCAAGCGCTAGAGCAGGTCCCGACTGAGGAAGGGGGACAGGGCAGGAGGGCATGTACACAAAGGATGTGGCACAGATTGGCCGCCATTGCGGACCGAGACAAGTTCAAGGATAGGAACAGAATCAGAGGACCCAGTTGCACCAATAATAGAGATAGATTTGGAAGAACGCTTGCTGAGCAGACGGGTCAGAACAGAATGCTGGGCACCAGTATCGACCAGCATAGAGACGGAGTGGTCCCCTACACGTACATTGACCAAGGGCTCGTGGGAACCAAGTGAGTAAGTCGGGAACAAGTTTCAAGTTTATTAAGATGTGTTATCTACGCAATATCATATATTTAAATGCATACAACAATTTGTTAAAAAAAAAGGGGAGGACAAGACAAGACATTCAATACAAATTATATACATTCTGAAACAAACTGGTACAAAATGCAAGAGGGATGAACTACAATCTTTAAAGAAAGAAAAGAAACATTTAGGGAAAAACGTGGTGGGAGCACATAAAAAAAAGAAGAAGAATTATTTAACAACCTGCTCGAAAGATTGATGGCGATCTACTCATAAGATTGAAAAAGGTCTAAAGGTTTAGTAATTGGTGAGTTTTGCTGTCTATGTTTTGAATGCGTCCTTATACAGAAAGCTTTTTAAGAAGCACTTGAATTTTTCTAAGGAAGGTTCATTACGCAGATATAGTGGTAAATTGTTCCAAAGCTGAGGTGCTATGACCGAGAAAATGATAGATCTCCTGGTCCCTATTATTTTTAAAGAAGGAATAGTTAATAAATGTTGTTGTGTTGATCTAAGTGCCCTAAGTGGAGAATATGGTATCAAAAAACGATCCAGGAATATTGGATTGTTGAATTTTAAAAGTTATTCTATGTGTGACTGGTAGCCAATACGCAGCTTGTAAAAGTGGTGTAACGTGGTCATATTTTTTTTGAATTTATAATAATTTTTATTGCTGTATTTTATTTCATCTGTAGCCTTCTTATTTCTTTATTAGTTCTGCCATGGTATAAAGTATTGCAATAATCTAGCCTAGAAATGATTAATGAGTGGATTAGGATGTTGAGAGCTTCAGGTTTTAAAACTTTTGATAATGATCTGATGAGACATAACTTATAAAAACAATTTTTAACTACTGAACTAATTTGGTTATGACAAGAGAGTTCCTGATCTGGTGTTACACCCAATATTTTTGTTGTAGTTACTATTTGGAGAGGGATGTTATTTAGGAGTATCTGTGATGAAAATTTAAGATAATTTTTCCATGGGAAAAACATTACAGAAGATTTTGTTGCATTTAGGGCCAACATATTGTCCTTGAGCCATTGGTTTATTTGTTTTAACTTGTTATTTATAGTTGTTATCTCCTTTAGGTCTACAGAGTTTAAAGGGTATAGAAGTTGGATGTTGAACAATCCTGAAAGCCCCTGATACTCACTGTGAGCTGGTCTGTCTCAGTTTCAGAGTCAGAGTGGAAGGATGCCAGACCAATAGTAGGTTGGTCCTTAGTTTTAGTCTGGCGGGTACAGGATCTGCTTGGACATTCGTTCTTCCAGTGACCAATCTCCTTGCAATAGGCACACTGATCCCGCTCCAAGTCCTTGCGGGGTCCTGTCCTATCAGGTCGGGACCCAGTTGGTTTTGAGGAATCAGTGGAATATGGGGGACGTTTGGAGGATCGGGGCTCAGAGTTTCTTGGGTACAGGAGGGAAAAGCCAAAAAGGCTTAGTAGAAACTAGGTCTAACTAACTATCTATATATATATAAGGAAATTGGTCAGGATGGCCAGTCATAGGGTGGTTTATTGCAATAAAGACCGGATGGGTTATGGCCTCGTCCAGAGAACCAAAGGGGACCATCCCACACTGAATGTCGGCCATTCTAACTGGCACAGATGAATGAAGGTTGATTTCTTAAGTGTGGCCCCATAATCGGAGCCAAATTCCTTCTCAAAATTAACTAATATTGTATCCAAAGGATCCCCATAAGTAGACTGGCCTCCCCTCATCGTGCAATGGAGGACAAAAACACTTCCCTATATTCCTGGCCCTGCCTGTCTCTGGACTAGGGAAACACAGTACTAACAGGTCCGCACTCGCTTCGTCCACATGGACGTCTCAAACACTCTTTCACAGACAAATACACAGTAACTTCAACTCAGTTGTCACAGACAAATACACAGTAACTTCAACTCAGTTTTTCAATCAGAGAATAACAGGTCTGAGAATCCCTCCCTACTACTTCAACAATTGATCAAATAGTTTACTAAGACAGGGAGAAGAAACAAGGCAGAAGTGATCAATTTCTGAACTTACCAATTCAGTGGCCAACCAGAGAAATAACAGACAAATACCAGGTCCTGCTTTCAACCAGGACCAGAGTAATCAGTTGAGCCGGTCCAAGTCTCGAGTACTACCAATCTCAAGAGGAGATAGCCGGCTTGGCAGACAGGTCAGTTCTCAGACCGGACACGAGTGACCAATCAAGTAGCCGGCGGTCAAAAGACCTTCAAGTCCCTGTTTGGACGCCAAATGAAAGGTCACTTCTGGTCAGCCACAAAAACTCAGAGACGTGAAGAAGGAACAGGCTTTATTCAGCATATGCAGAATAGACCTCAGAGCACCAATATGGCAGCTTCCGAAGTGCTGAGAAACAGGATGTTCAGTGACTCTTAAACATTTCCTAACTAGATAGCTGCATGCTAACTAAAGGTTTCTATTTGCTGTTTTCCTTACATCTCTTACAAGCCTGCATTTATTATTGGGTCAAGGGGTTTGAGGGGTTCTATTTCTACTGTCCTATGGGGAGAATTTCTACCTTTCTAAGCCTTGCAGTTTCGTTATTACATGTCCAGGAGGGCAAAGTACATATATGGTCATGTTTTTCAGCTTACACAGGATGCGGTTACAGCACATAGCTTTTAATTCAGGCATAATGAAATGAGAGAAGTCTGATAAGTAAAACACAAAGCAGTCTTCAGGTTAAGGAAAAACTCAAGGTCATGTCAAGGTCCTTCAAATGAACATTGTTCCTGCCTCTAAAGATATGAAGGGGGGAGGGGTTGAGATGATTTTTTTTTTTTTAGTTGGGCGGTGAGGGTGGGAAGGGGATTACCATAACATTACGGAATTGGGGGGCATTAAGTTTTTTATTAATTTAAAGGAGATCAAATAGCGTTTTTTGAGTTGGGGAGGTTAAGTTATGTGGGGAGGCGGGTTCAGGAAGGGAGGGAGAAGGGCTGATATAGATGCTGGCTACTTGTATAATATTGCTTTTTAAATGTTACTCTTCCTGCTTTTAAATGTTACTCTTCCTTGCCTGGGCAAATCACCACTTAGGCACTGACAGGAAGGGTGACATTTGCAGTGAGCTGCAGGTTATAATACTGATGCAATCTTAATCCAGCAGTAATTTTCATTCTCATTGTTGTAGCATGCCATTACAGTTTTGTATCACTAATTTCACTGTAAACCATGGCTCTGTTCTGATGTTCTTTGTATAGGTCCCTTTAAATGGTATTTCTGCTCCAGTTTCATTTGCTGTTATGGTTTGCTGTTTCCTTTTCAATAATTATTACTGAATGTACAAGTACTTTTTGTTCCTATCTTATATTCTTAAAAATATCACAGTCTACTATTTCTTGCATCCTAATTTGTTTCTGTTGAAATAATAAATGAATGTAACCTTCCCCACTTCCCTGCCTGAGCTTTAAACAAGTTACATGGAGGTTAGTTCTATTAGGGAACACCTGGATTTAGGTGGTAGGAAAGTGCCTGTTTGAAGTCTTTTGTATAAAGATGAATAGTAGTGTAAGTGGCCAAAGATTCACCTGTATTTAAGGCACAGACACAACAGTCATAGAGCTGAAGTAAATGTTGCACCTAGACTGCACATAGAATATAACAGTGTTTTTCAACCTTTTTTGGGCAAAGGCACACTTGTTTCATGAAAAAAATCACGAGGCACACCACCATTAGAAAATGTTAAAAAATTTAACTCTGTGCCTATATTGACTATATATAAAGTAATTCTCTTGAATAGGAATCAAATAAACACAAAGAAAGTATTTTATAATGCTGCCACCGCCACTGGGGAATAGGCTGCCACTGCCGCCATCGGGAACAGGCCGGCACCGAGTTCTCCCTGCTTCTCTTCCCCGCGGGGCCGACCAACTCTCGCCACCCGTCGTCAATTCTAACGTCGGAGAGGACGTTCTAGGCCAGCCAGGCAGCGATTGGCTGGCCCAGAACGTCCTCTCCGACGTCAGAATTGACGCGAGTGGCGAGAGTTGGCCGGCCCCATAGGGAAAAGCAGGGAGAACTTGGTGCCGGCCCGTTCCCGATGGCGGCGGTGGCACTCAAGTGGCTAAAGAGCCGCAGTTTGCCGGCCTAGGGACAACACTGGAGGGTGGCCAGCTGTGCACCACCTTGGGACTTAAACCCGGGGTGGGGCAGACCGCCCCCCCCCAACCCTGGTATGCCACTATCTGTACCTCACTCCCTCCCTATGACCAAAAATTCTCCTTTCTTCTATTCCCCGTGTACACAACCATCTCTTTCCCTCCCTTCCTCTCTCCAAAGTCCATGCCTTCTGTGTCCAAACACTCATTCCCTCACCCACCTCAGCATCTCTTTCCCTCCCTTCCTCTCTCCCAAGTCCATTTCTTCTGTGTCCAAAAACGCATTCCCTCCCCCACCTCAGCATCTCTTTCCCTCCCTTCCTCTCTCCCAAGTCCATTTCTTCTGTGTCCAAAAACGCATTCCCTCCCCCACCTCAGCATCTCTTTCCCTCCCTTCCTCTCTCCCAAGTCCATGCCTTCTGTGTCCAAAAACCCATTCCCTCCCCCACCTCAGCATCTCCTTCCCTCCCTTCCTCTCTCCTAAGTTCATGCCTTGTGTCCAAAACGCACTCCCTCCCCCCTTTTGTGTTCCGTGTTTGCCTCCCAGCCCATCTTTGCAACTTTCTCAGCAAAACGAAGCTCAAGCCGCGAGGCTTGTCTTCTGCTTCCTGCCTGCCCTGCCGCGCACAAATAGCCGAACGGAAGTATTCTCCGACGTCAGCGCTGACGTCGGAGGGCAGGCTTTGCTTAAGCCCTCACTCCGACGTCAGCGCTGACATCGGGGAACGCTTGCGATCGGCTATATGTTAGCTGCAGGGCAGGCAGGAACAGAAGACGAGCCTTGCGGCTCGAGATGTATTGAACTCCGCGGGTCCCCCGTCCAGCTCTCTCCTGTCCACGTGGGGCGGACCGCCCCTCTCCCTAGACTTGTGGTACTGCCCTGATGGCGGCCCTGACCGTATGGCACACCAGGCAACATCTCGCGGCACACTAGTGTGCCACGGAACAGCGGTTGAAAAACACTGGAATATAAAATGTTATGATCTACACGCATAATTCTGTTACATCCATTCCAGATTCCATAAGCAGGTGTTCAATCCCAACCTGCAATCCGGGAGTTGCAGAAATCCAACACTTTTCTGAGCACATGCTCCACCACCTTAGCCTGAGAGCTAGAAAACATATCCAGTTACAATTTCTGCAAGCAATCCGTGCAGAAGTCTTTTGCAGTTGCGTTGCTCTGCTTTTTTTTCTTGTTTCAGTGCCTTGAGACCCCTTTTTGGTGGTCCCCTGTCAGAGGAAATGATTCAGTTCCGCGGTGCCAGACTGGTGCTTCACAAAGAAGCTCTGGTGGATCTGTAGAGCCAACCTTCTGATTGCCACCCTTTCTAAACTTGGGGTTCAGTCCCCTGGGAGTTTGATGGCCCATTGACCTTGTCAAGGGTTTGAAGCACAGGCTGTATGCATTTGGAGGGAAACTCACCCAGGTTTTAAGGCGGAGGCGTGGTGAGGATCCATCGGAGTGGACGTCATAGTCTGTGTCCAGCTGACTGGCAGTCCATAGATCTTCATCTGTGGTTGTTTAGAGAAGTTTCTGAGACAGAAAATCCTTTCTCTCTATTCAGCTGCTGTTAAAAATGCTGACAGAACTGAGTGACACCTTCATTATTTCCTAAGGGAACTTTGGGGGTGGCTGATTGAACTATTTAAAAGTAATTTTTCACAGTTTCTATGGGTAGGGTTCAAGTCCCCCAGACCCCAAATCTCTATTTTTTTATTTTCAAGTTTTGTTTATGTTTGCCGTTTTTGGAACAAATTCGCTGGCTGCAGCCTTCTTGGATTTTTTTTTTTAATGTTATTTAAATTTATTTAAATGTTATTTAAATGTTTATTTAAATGTTATTTAAATTTATAAGTTTTCAACAAATATACAACATAAATTAAACAAATATAACAATAGCTGCATTAATAGTATAGATTGCAAATGAATACATAGCAACCTCGAGAGTTAACAAGGTCATTGGGTACAATAAGTGTCTAAGATGCTCCAGTTTCTAATAAAGGATGATAAATGATTGTGTTTTAATGCTATAATTTCTTCATGCTTCCTATATGCACATAGGTTATTCTGCCATTCATGATAGTTAACATGTTGATTATTCTTCCAATGGAAGATCATACTATACAGAGCCAAAGCTATCATAAAATCAAATAACCTGGAACTAGTGGATGTAATATTAATCTTAGGATTAGACGATTGTAATATAATAATATCATATGATAACAGAACAGATATGGATAATACATTACATATAGTATGACATACTTGAGACCAATATTGTGATAAATTAGTAGAAAAGAAAATCATGTGAGATAATGAGCCTACTGAGTTATTACAAGACCAACAGTTATTGGATGTTTTACGTGGAAGCTTAGCAAGTTTTACAGGAGTCCAGTAAGCATTATGCAAAATAAAATAAGAGGATTGTAACAAGGTTGTAGACAAAGGACGACAAACTGATTTGGACCAAAAAACTTCCCATTGTAATGGGGTCAATTGTAAATCCAGTTGTACATTCCATTTGCAGTTTTAACTTCAAGCTGGGTCTTATTAGCCTAGAGCAGGGGTGCCCAACGCGTCGATCGCGATCGACCGGTAGCTCAGGAAGGCAACGTGAGTCGATCGCAGAGCCCATCCCGGGCTCTGTGATAGACTCGTGTTGCCGTCCCGATCTACTGGGCCTATCAGCCTTCCTCTCCCCAACGTCAAAGACGCCGACGCCGGGCATTAGGCTGTTTTTGTCATTTCGGGGGGGGGGGGGGCGTGGTGGCGTGGCGACAGCAGCAGCAGCCTGAAAAAGAGAAATCATCCTGGCCGGGGTCGGTGTCATGCTCCGGAGCTTCTACAGCCTTCCTATCTCCCTCTCCCTTCTACCTGCTTCCGGCCACACCCCCTGCTCCGCGGCTCTCTTCGGCAACTCAGCAGCAGCGATCGAAACAAGCTTCTGACGTCGGGGCCTACCCTCTGCGAGTCCCGCTTGTTTCAACTTCCTTTTTCCACAAAGGCGGGACTTGTAGAGGGAAGGCCTCGATGTCGGCAGCTTGTCTTGATCACCGCTGCTGACGAGTTGCTTAAGAGAGCCGTGGAGCAGGGTTTTTTTGCCAGGTGCAGGTAGAAGGGAGAGGGCCAGATGCAGGACTCATGGGTGAGGGAGCAGAAGAGAGAGAGAAAGAGAGGGGAGGGAAACAAAAGGAAATATTTCATACTGGGTTGGGCCGGAGTGGAGGGAGGGTGGAAAGATTCTGGCTACAGGGTGCATTAACAAAGGAAAAGGGGGGAAAGCTGAAAATGGAGATAGTGACACAAAGAAGAGAAAGAGTAAGCAGGACCTACTGAATAAGGATAGAGATACAGAGGGGACATGAAGAGGAGGTGAAATAGAGACATAGAAGTAATGCTGAAAAAGTGTGTGTGGGGGGAGATAAAGACATTGAAAGGGCAAATGGTGAACATGGGATAAAGACAAGGACAGAGACAAATGAAGATTCTGAAAAAGTGGTGAGATAGGGATATAGGCGAGATGGACACAAAGAAGGGTGATGCTGGAAAATAGGTGGAATGGTAATTCTGACAGACACAGAAGGGAAATGCTGGATCAAGGAGAGATGGGGCTCAGGCTGGATGGAATGAGGAGAAATGCCTTGTTGGCCCGGAACTTCCTCTCCTATGTCAGAATTGACATCAGGGAGCAGAATGCTGGTCAGCGCGATGCTTCTGCAGGGAAAGCTTGGGACGGCGGTGGCTTGGGGGCTGTTCCCCGATGGCGGTGGCAGCAAACCGAGTGGCTTGGGGGAGGGCACGGAGGGAGAAAGAAAGAAAGGGGGCAGACAGGGAGACAGAAAGAAAGGGGAACAGGGAGACAGAAAGAAAAAGTTGGAGGAGAGAATGAGGTCTGGAGGAGAGGAAACATACAGGAGGCTGAAAGAAAGGAAGAAAGATTGGATGCATAGTCAGAAGAAGAAAGTGCAACCAGAGACTCATGAAATCACCAAACAGCAAAGGTAGGAAAAATGATTTTATTTTCAATTTAGTGATCAAAATGTGTCGGTTTTGAGAATTTATATCTGCTGTCTATATTTTGCACTATGGCTCCCTTTTACTAAACCGCAATAGCGTTTTTTAGCGCAGGGAGTCTATGAGCATTGAGAGCAGCATGAGGCATTCAGCGTAACTCCTTGTGCTAAAACCTACTATTGTGGTTTAGTAAAAAGGGAGGGGGTGTATTTGTCTATTTTTGTATTTTGTTACTGAGGTGACCTCTTTGAAAAAACCCGGAATATGAATAATTAACATTTTCTCTGCCTTTCAGTGTGCTTTGTGTTTTTTTTTAATTTTATTGTTGGTAGATCATTTTGACTTAGTCATTATAAAAGTAGCTCGCAAGCCCATAAAGTGTGGGCACCCCTGGCCTAGAGAATTTGGTATACTTTAGTTGCTGTTTATGCAGATTGGAAAAGAAAAGCACAAATGGAAGTAATATGTGGACATTTAGGGGCTCATAATAAAAAAAAAAGTGGCTTAAATCGATATTTGAATGATCAAAAAGACAGATCATCCAAATACCGATAATCAAAGCTGGTTTTAGACTTATCTAAAACCAGCTTAGGCCTTTTATCCTGCCTCTGAACGCCTAGAGCGAAAAGAGGCGTTTTTAGAGGAGGGAAAAGGGTGGGCCGACCTAGAATTAGTCGTACTGCAAGTATAACCAAAAGTCTTAGAGATCGCCCAGTCAGAACTTATATGTTTTGACTTAGACCAAGTTAAAACAGGTATAAATTCTGAATAGGGACCGCTGAGCTGATTGCAGCTCCCACGATCAGCTTGGCAGCCCCAGTAACCTGCCTAACCCCCACTGCAACGATCACTTCTATTGTGATTCCCCCCCCCCAGACAAAACTACAAACTGGCAGGACGGATTCCAAGCTCTCCTACTGGAAGGCAAACCACCAACCCCCTCCCCCCCGACAATACCAGCAGGAGGGATCCCAAGCCTTCCTGCTGAAGACAGCACCCTGAACCCTCTCCATGAATACCAGTAGGATGGATCCTAAACCCTGCCGGAAGGCGAACCCCTGACCCTCCCTGACAATACCGACAGGAGAGATCCCAAGCCCTCCTGATAAAGACGGCATCCCGAAACCCCCCTAATACTGGCAGGAGGGATCCCAAGCCCTCCTGCCGAAGGCGGCTCCCCCACCTCCCACAAATGCCCCCCCCCCCACTACTCTAGAACCCTCCCAAACTAACCTTTCAGTTGGCTGGACAGATGGATGTCCGGCTGGTAGGCCCACCATCCTTGGAATGGCAGGCCTGCCCCTTCCCAGTGCATTGTGGGATGCACCGGAGAGGGGCCTAGGGCCTGATTGGCTCAGACACCTAAGACCCACCCATAGGAGGGACCTTAGGCAACTGGGCCAACTGGAATTGGCCCAGTTGCCTGAGGCCTCCCTCTATGGGCGGGGCCTTAGGCACAAGGGCCAACCCATCCCATGTGCCTAAGACCCCGCCCATAGGAGGGGCCTCAGGCAACTGGGCCGATTCAGATTGGCCCAGTTATCTAAGCCTCCTCCTATGGGCAGGCCTTAGGCGCCTGAGCCAATCAAGCCCTAGGCCCCTCCCCGGTGCATCCCACAATGCACCGGGAAGGGGCAGGCCCACCATTCTGGGGACCCGTCCATCTGGCCAACTGAAAGGTTAGTGTGGGGCGTTTCTGGGTAGAGGGGGGTCAGGTTAATGGGGGGAGTTTGGGGGGTTTGCGGGGTGTGGAGGGCTTGGGATTTCTCCTGCTAGTATTGTCAGGGGGGGTTGGTCTCCATCCTGCCCGGTATTCACAGGGGGGGGAGTGCCGTCAGGAAGGTTTGGGATCCCTCCTGCCGGTGATCACCTTTTTGTAGGAGGGTGCCAGCAGGAGAAATTAGGCATATCTCCTGCCGCGATCGTTGTGGTGAGGGGGGGAGGGGTCAGCTACAGGATTCTGTAACCGGTATTTTTTTTTTTTTTTTTGACAAACGCCGGTTACAGAATCCTGCTTTTAGGTAAAGGACTGGCCCCTCCCAAGGCTGCCTAAGGAAATCACTGCTGCAGGCAAGTACTGAGAGCTGCTGGAAGGAGAGGAAGCCACTGTTGGAGGCTGGGAAGCTTCTGGATAAAGAGAAAGCTGCTACTGGACCTGGAGGGAGTTAGAAGGAGAGATGCTACTGGGAGGAGAGGAGGGAAAGGGATGGGAAGAGAGTTAATGTTGGATAGGGGGGAGGAGGGAAGGGAGAAGGAAAAAAGGAAGGAAACAACTAGCAGGGAGATGGGAAGGGGGTCAGGGTGGAATGGAGAGATCAGATGAGGGAAAGGGGAGAAAAAGAGGAATGAGAAAGTAGAGAGAGATTGATGCTGGAAAGGGGGTCAGCAGAGAAATGAGAGACATAAACCTCCATCTAGAAGACCACACCTCCAAACAAATTGATGGTATACTCTCTTACCTCAATGCACTATCCTACCAAATTCTTAACCCCCAACCCACGCACGAAAAAGGCCACCAACTTGATATTGCCGCATGCATGACCCAACACTCCCATACACTAGATATCCTCATCTCTAATGGGGCCTGGCACCCCTCCCTCTGGTCAGACCATTACAAATACACCTTCGACATCAATTGGGCTCAAAGCAATAATAAACCCGAACCCCACAAAATTTCCTTCAAAATCCATCAAAAACTCGAACCCACCACATTCTGGGACAAAGCAGACCTCGCAATCATCTCCATAGACCCTAAAGAATTCATATGCCATTGGTGCACCTTAAGCGAAACAATCCTGAATGAGCTAGCCCCAATAAAATCAAAACACAGAATCTGCAGGCCGTCTGACAAATGGTTCGACACCGAACTTCTCCAACTAAAAAGACACTGCAGACATCTCGAAAGAGTCTGAAAAAAAAAAGAACCAAGAACACACCAAAGTAGCATGGAGAAGTCTAATTAAACAATACAAGATCAAACTTAAGGAAAAATGAAAAGCTTACTACTCCAAACTAGTTGGCATCGAAACTCCAGACACAAAAATACTTTTCAAACTAGTAAAAAACCTCACTGATACCAAGCCACTCCTAGCCACACAAGGAAACCACCCACCAAAAGCCACCCAACTAGCAGATCACTATAAAAGCAAGATCGCCAAATCAGATCCACCTTCAATAGCCCACTAATCCACCTTGACGAGATAACAATAAACCCTACAATAGAAGAAGCCATAGCAGCCGACAGGACCTGGACCAACTTCCCAGCAGTACAATGGTCTGACATGAACCGACTCTACAAAAAAATACAGCCAAGCATCATGCGACCTAAACAACTGTCCCTCATATCTGCTTACAAATGCCTCCCCCAAATTTAGAGCCAGCATCATGCAATGGATACAAACCACACTCACGGAAGGTCAATTCCCACAAGAACTAGGAGAGATCATAAAGGTCCAATAGATGCCCCCTCCAACTATAGACCCATCGCTTCAATTCCATTATACGTTAAATTAATAGAAGGTCTAGTTGCACAATACCTCACCAACTTCCTGGAAGACCACAACCTACTTCACCCCTCACAATCAGGGTTCAGAACTAACCATAGCACAGAGACACTACTAGCAACTCTACTAGACTCAGCCCGTCAGCACCTCGGTAAAGGAAGAAGGATGTTGATAATTCAACTCGATCTCTCTGCCGCATTTGACCTGGTAGACCATACCATACTACTTCAGATACTAGAAGCCATAGGGATCTCAGGTGGGGTATACAACTGGTTCCAAGGATTCCTTAAAACAAGAACATACAGAGTAAAGACAAACGACCTTAAATCAGACCCCTGGTCTAACCCCTGTGGAGTACCACAAAGGTCACCACTGTCGCCCACGCTCTTCAACCTCTTCATATCCTCCCTCAGTACCACTCTAGAGACCCTAATAGTAACATCATTCACCTACGCAGACGACATAACCATACTCCTCCCCTTCGACACACCAGATCCCACTTCAATAGACAACTTGAAAAAAACACTAGAAGCAATGGAAAAATGGATGATAGACCACAAATTGAAGTTGAACTCGGACAAAACAAAATTTCTATTACTTGAAAAGGACAAAACCCCATCCATAACAGAATTAGAAATAAATGCCACCAAATACCCCATACAGTCCACTCTCAAAATCCTAGGAGTGACGATAGATAGATGCTGCACAATGCAGGTTCAAATCAACAAGACTACTCAAAAAGCGTTTTTAACCATGCGCAATCTACGAAAAATAAGAAAATTCTTCGAGAAAGAGCAATATAGGATCATAGTCCAATCCCTTGTCCTAGGTCTAGTGGACTACTGCAATATCCTCTACCTACCATGCCCCACAAACTTGATAAAACAACTACAGACTGTACAAAATACAGCCCTCAGACTGATCTATTCACTTGGAAAATTTGACCATATCACCATTGCCTACCTAGACTCACACTGGCTACCTATACGAGCTCAAATTCAATTCAAATTATACTGTTTATTATTCAAAGCAATAAACAATATTGCACCTGCCTACCTAATCTCAAAGATTCAACAACTTCAATCTTGTAATAAGTTTGCGGCCTTTGATGTTGTCCACCACGATATCCTAATTTACCAACTTTCTGATATAGGCACTAATTCCACAGTCTTAGAATGGTTTTCAAAATTTTTACTATCCCGCTCTTACACTGTTAACATGAATGGAACCATGTCTTCTCCTTGGAGACCACTATATGGTGTTCCCCAGGGATCACCCCTGTCCCCTCTTCTTTTCAACATTTATAGGTCTTCTTTGAAATTCTTCCATCTATTTCCCTTTGAAACTCTATTTACATATGCAGATGACATCTTTGTCCTTCTTGAGATAGATTCTAACCTCACCGAAAATATAACAGCTTGCATAACGAAACTGGGCCCTCTCTGTACAAATGAAGCTGAATGAGTCCAAAACAAAACTACTCTGGCTTGGCCCAAAATTAGATGTTACCCACACTCATTCCACTACCTTCTGGTCCCACACTGCAGATTGAATTCTCAAGCAAAGTTTTGGGCATCATTATTGATTCTACACTTTCCTTTAATGATCATCTCAACTCTCTGGTTAAAAAAAAAAAAAAAATTTTTTTTAGTCTTCACATGTTGAGGAAAGTGAGATCCTGCTTCCGCCAACAACATTTTGCTGTCCTTGTACAATCAATCATTCTTTCCAGACTGGACTATTGTAATTCCATCTATCTATGTCTAACCAAGAAAAATCTTCAAAGACTTCAGCGGTCCAGAACACTGCGGCTAGGTTGATCTTCGCAAAAAGCAAATTCGATCATGTTTCCCTGCTTCTGTCAAAACTTCACTGGCTTCCGGTGATTTCTAGGATTTAAATGTACCTGCCTAATTTTCAAGATCCTACATGGCATTCTTCCTCTCTTAATCCCACTATCCTGGAATTCTTCAAGACCCAACACTACCAGATCCGTCCACATACTCAAACTATCTTTCCCCTCGTTAAAAGGTGACATATATGCAGGTAAATTAGGGAAATCCATTTTTTTTTAATTCACTGAGCTTTGGAATAACTTCCCTGCCCCACTGCTGAACCTAGGCTCATTCCAATTATTCCAAAAGCATCTGAAAACCTGGCTTTTCTCCAAAACATAAAGCTATCTATTTAAAATGTAAAGCTAGCTATCTTCTTCATAACCTCTTATTTCTTATTATGTCCTTCCCTCATTTATTGAATTACCTGTAAACCGTATCGAGCTCTATCTTTATGGAGATGATGCGGTATACAAACTTAAAGTTTAGTTTAGAAAACGCTACCAACTTTCTCATTGCCAACTTTTATTATGTATGTAAACTTATAACCTGTTCTGGGCTCTTCTGGGAAGATGGGCTAAAAAAACCGAATAAATGAATAAATGTTTTATTTATTTATGTAAAAAATTTATGAATTGCTTACATCTAAGCGATGTACAAAACATTTTACATCCACAATTTCAAGCACAAACATACATTATAACATGTAGTAAACAAATAAGTCTTCCCCACAAATTTCTTCAATACAGAATTCTTTAAATCTAAAACAAATAACCACAGAGTTAAAGAAAGGCATCCACAAATAATTGTGTTTTTAACATTTTCTTAAGACACATGATCTTTGCATAATCTCATTATACCTGGAATTGAAGTCAAAAGATTCTTACCAGCAAGTGGGAAAATCATTGTTAGATACTCAGCACCAACTTGCAGGTTTTCTTTTCAACCAATGTGACATACTTCCTTTTCATGTACCTTTCCACTAGATCCAGAAGAAGTTGGATAAGGCGGTGGATGACATGATTAGTACAATGTTGTGTTTGAAAGATGGAATAAGCTACGTGAAGGCACTGCCAGCAAAGGGCTTGGAGCAGGCTAAGGTCTTGCAGAAGGTAAAGGAGTATAACTCTCTGGGTAAGTATGGCTATGTACCAACTGCCTAATGTAAGACTTAATAGATTTTGTGTGCTAGGTCAATCGGGCCCTCAGGATTTCATGACCCTGAATGTTTTTCTTTTGTGGTACTGCCAAAAACACAGAGGATTCTGACTCATGATTTGGCTCTCTATAAGCTACAGCAGCCTATACAGGAGCTTGAAGGGAGGAAGTTATCAAGGTGTCTGTCATGCAGTTGAAGGTATGCTTCAAGAAGGTAGACAGCTGGCTTCTGGCAGTGATGTGCAGTAGTGTACCTTTAAGGGATGCTGAACTTTAGTTATTCATAGATAGAATGAGAACAGAGCTTTGGTAATGAGTTCCTAAAAGAGCTTTTGCTAATTTCTGAGATTCACTCCTTTGCCACCGCAACTTCACTGAGAGCAATGATAGGATGAGGAGGTGAGAGTTTTGGGGTTGGCTTTTAGATTCAACAAAGACTTGTTGAGGCCTGGTCTGATGTACACCTGAAGATATATAGTGATTTATGGGGAGAAACATATTTTAGAAAATATGCACTAGCCTCCTCTAACCGTTCTTTTAATGGCCTTTTCTCCCACTTCTTACATTCTACAGCTCAGTGGCTTCTCATATATTGTCTGGCCTAGGGGCCTCCCCTTCTAAATGTCTATGGTCTTCTGCCTCTTAGGCTATAAGTGGTATATAAATACAAATTAATTAATTAATTGTTCTTTCTGGCTTCTGGGCTATATCTTGCTCCTGCTATGGCTACCAAAGCTGTTTCCAGTCTGTAGCCACAGCTGATAATTCTGCTCTGTTGCTGATGCCTTTTCTGCCCTAGCCCCTCTTTTTAGCTTAGGCTAGTACATTATGAGTCTGGCCAGGGATAGCCAGTGCTTTTCGCCTTTCTGGCTTCTCCAGTAGGTGCCAGCTAGTATTTTTCAGGCAAACTGACACACTGGTTTATTCCATCATCTTAGACAGTACTGGTGAGGAGCCAGCTATCTTGGTACTTGTAATTAATTATCAATGACATAGGAAGGTGTAGGAGAGACATCAAATTTAGGCTCTTGGGTAGAAAGCTGAAGAAAAAAAAACAGTTATGGTGGAACCCAATAAAGTGAAAATACAGTAGCAAACTCAGTCCATGATATCATATGACTAACATTGTCAACTCTCAACAATATAACTAGTAACAAAGTACTTTTTGCCCCCCCCCTCCCCATGGTTGGCCCTTATCTAGAGGGATTTAAGTACGTATATGTGTGTAGTAGAGAATGACGTGACAAAATTCATCACCGTCCCCGTGGATAACCGCGGGAAACCATCTTCATGTCATTCTTTAAGGAGAGAGGGAAGAATCAGAGTATGAATGGCCACAACCACTGACCCACAAGCTTTGCTTGGAAGAATGCTGGTGTAGAAGGATTGAGGTTGAAATAGACACTAGAAAATGACATGGGATTATTTCCCACGGTTATCCACGGGGACGGGAACGGTGATGAATTTTGTCACTGTGTCATTCTCTAGTGTGCAGTGTTTTTATTCCTTTTTATTCTTCCCCAAATAAAAGCTTCACACTTTCCAATTGCACATTCCAATCGCACCCTTCAGCTTCATTCATGTCATTTATAGCTGATGGATATAAGCTTTGAAATTTAGCCCCCAACTGCTTTGGCCATCCATATTTTAAACACTTCCATCTTATTCATTACGGTCAGCCGTGCATTATTTGGGGGAGCAGCTTCTTGAACCCATCTCCAGATCACTTTATGTACCAGCAACAAAGCTGTGAGGACAAATATTTTTAACTATTTCAAAGGCAATCTCCCTTGGTCTCCTAAGTCCCAGCTGCTCAACGTTAAGAAACTGTGCAGTCCAATGGATTGCTCACAACTTCCTTCAACACCTGAATTAGAGGCCGACTGAAACTGGGATTCTCGGTTTCAACCAAAACTGAATCAGCAGCTGAAATTTGCTGATTGATTTCAGCTGAAAATGAAAGCAGCACCTCTTCCCTCGTCACAGTAGACAGCATGTCCTCCTGGGCTGCTGGCACTCCCCCGTCCACTCTCCCCCAGGTAGCTTTTCACTGGGTTGCTGTTGCCTTTTCCTCTCATGCCTCTCCCCTCGGCAGAGATAAGATCCTGCTGGGCTGGGCCGGCCAGCCGGCCCACCCTACCTTGCTGGAAGAATTGGTGCTGACAAAGCAACAACCCCCCCCCCCCCAATCACCTGAAGGCCTTCCCTAGGCCTACCTTTAACTGCCCTGATGGTGTAGCTGCCTCTGGGGCAGCAGCTGTCCCAGTTGCTCATGCCCCTGCTGGTTCCTCTATAAAAATGGTTGCTAAGAGTTCCTGCGGTAGCTTTGCAGGTGGTTAGGAGGGGGTGGGGTGGGGTGGAGGAGGGGCGGCTTGGTGAGGCTTGATAGCACTTATTCACTTCTGGCAGGGGGAGTGCCTGGCCTGGTCCAGCAGGATCTGGACTCTGTGGGGAAGGGGAGTGGTATCAGTGACCTGGCATGGGTGGGGAGGGCTGTCTGTTTTCAGCCGAAAATGCACTTGCATTTTTCAGCTGAAACCCAAACTCAGATTTCAGGCTGGTTTCGGTGCCAAAACTGAAATTCAGTCTGCCTCTATCCTGAATGACTGTGGTCTATAGTTCCTGCAAAGCTCTACATTCCAAAAACGAATGTATCCACAACCCCTTTTGTCTCTTGAATTTGTTACATCATCTATCCAAAATCTCATTTGTATTCCCATGGCCTGAGTAATATAGATCCTATACAAGTTTTTAAACAATGTTTCCTCTAAGTAGGCATTTCCATTTCTTCATGCTTTAGTTAAGTCTTATATTGTCATTTTCTAGCATAAGTCCTTGTTCCACTGGGCAGCTAGGCTCTTATAGTGCTTTCCATCTGCCTTGTTGCCCATCCCAGGTTATTACATTTAGGAAGGAGTGTGGCAAAATCTCATCCATTTCTCTAACCTGCAAACTGTTTATTTTCTCTATACGTGGTAATGTGGTGAAATAATGTCAGATTTGCTGTTTTGTTGGACTCTCGTCCTTAGGCATCATATCTTTCTACTAGTTCCTCCTTAACATTTGCAGATTGGCTGATTTGTTGTTTTTTTCATACTTGCGGATATTGCAGTAAATGTTCATTTGGTCTTTGTCACTTACATTTAACTTGCTCAAAGGATGTGAATTCACCTTGCTGAATCTGAATAGATCATACATACGTGCACACCTTTAACAGCCCAGGCTCAAAACTAGGATTCCCAATCGGTGCTAGAAAGGGTGTGATCCTGGGTAACACTATCTGAATTTGTCTCCACTAGTGGAGACTTTCCATGATGGGGTCGTAATAAATGGCAGGTGTGGCACCAGGGTTAAGCAGTAGTCAAAGGATCACAGAGTCTGATCAAAATTTTCCCTGTATCCAAGTTCACATTATGACTACATGACTCTTGCATCCACCTCATAAGTGATAGAATATAATCAAATGCCCTGATTCTCCTGTGATCTTGGAGCTTTACCAATCTAGCCAGACTTATGGGAATTCTTCCTTTTACTTAGAAATTGTCATAGGATACTTTTTATTTGCTTTTTAGCCAAAATGGTGCCATTTGGAGAAGTTATAATTGTTTAGCTGCTCCAAGCAGTGGCATTACTGACCTCCTCTGGCCCTTCCTAAAGTGGGGTAGGGGTGGGACAAAATGGAGCAAGTAAAAATCCTCCTTGGGGTGGAGGGAGTCAACACCTGTGTCTAGTAAAAGGACATTGGGGCACTGTTGAGCACAATGAGAGAGGATTCTGTTGCAGATACACAGGAGTCCATACTTGAGCTGTTGATTCCCCTTTCCTGCAAACTGCAGAAGGATATCTCTTTAAGAATTTGAGAACTCCTCCCCTAATGCACTGGAGCAGTGCACCCTCCTCTGTTATTCCTTTTGCAAGCAAACTCAGGTGTGTTTTGCTCTGCTCTGTTTTTGCTTTATTTTTTTCCCATCAGATTTTTGAAGTTCTTCGCTGCTTCAGTGCTTGCAAATAAGAAGAAACTCATGCAAATTAGACAGCGACGCGATTCATCAACCAAATATTTAAAACCGACTGGGCTGGCCGATCAACCCAAGAAGCGACTGCTGGAGACCAGTCAAAAACGTCTTTCCGACTCTCCAACTCCATAGAAGCCCTGCTCTGCCTCGATCTGTCTCCTGCCTGCTCGCCCCGATCTTCCAGCCCTGCTCTGCACCATGTCTCCTGCCTGCTCACCCTGATCTTCCAGCCCTGCTCTCTGCCCCGAAAACAAGACATGCAGCTCCTGTCTCTGCCCCGATCTTCCAGCCCTGCTTTCTGCCCCGAGCTCCTACTCTCTACTGCCTTCCCTGCAGTGCGAGCCCACGGGTTTAAAGCGGGGCTGCATGCTGCAGTGCAGCCCCACTTTAAACATGCGGGCTTGCACTGCAGGGAAGGCAGCAGAGAGCAGGAGAGTCTGGGTGGCAAGATTGGCTGAAGGGGAGAGCAGGAGAGCCAGCCCATGCGAAGGAAGAAGCTGCTGCCACCGGGGATAACAGGAGGAGAGTCGGGCCCGAAAAAAAACCAAACAGTAAAAAAACCCAAACAAACAGACACAAAATGCATGCGCATACCATCTGCATGGAAAGCAGATGGTTTGCACATGCGCGGGGATCGCACACCAGTGATCCGGGCAGGCAGATGGGGGCGTTCCTCCGATTGCCCCCATCTGCATATTTTTCTTTAGTGAATTCGTCGGACCTGCCCAGATCAGGCCCGGATAGGGCCCAATTGGGCAAGTTAGTGAATCTGGCCCGGGTTCTGAGTTATTCTTGCAAGTGTTTGCTATTCTAATCAAATCTAATCTGAGATTTGAGTTACACTATGCCTAATTAGGTTTAAGGCAACTTACAGTACAATTTAAAGAAATACAGTTTTGTACAGTACATTTAACTTGTTAAATATTTCTTGCTCATTGTTCTATTTTCTAAGTTTCAAAGCAGAGTGGAATGTGTTTCTTCCCTGGTGGTTCCCCATTCCTATCCTTTCTTTTCTTATGTTTCAGTGGAGTTTGATTGCTTTGATACCAACTGAGGAGGGTGCTGTGCTCCACTGCAAAAAGGGAGGAGTTTTCAAGTTCTCAAAGAGATATCTTTCTGCAGTTTGTGGGAAGTGGGAATAAACAGCTCAAGTATGGACTCAAGTGTATCCTAACAGAACCCAAGGTAAGAACCTAATCTGTCAATGCTTACTCTGGGGAGGAGTATATAGAGGAGAGAGGAATATGCTTGGGGAAGGGGGATGAGGAGGAGAGAGAGAATGATGTTTGATCAGGGAAGGGGGTTGGGGGGGGAGAGAGAGAAGGATGTTTGATCAAGAGAGTGGATAGAGAGAGGGGGGAATACTTGATCACAGGAGGAGGATAGGTGAGAGAGACATGCTTACTCCGGGGAGTGGGGATAGGGAAGAGAGACATGCTTGCTATAGGAGGGGGTATTAGGGGGAGAGAATGCTTGCTCTGGGGAGGATAGTGCAGAGAGGTAAACTTATGAGCACAACTGTAAAAGACAGACAAAAGCTTTTTGCATTTTGATTGTTGATTATGTGCTTTGTAGTTCATTAAAAAGAGCTGAAATGTTTACAAGTATTGATTTTGTAGTTCTTGTCAGCTGTATCAAGTGTTATGTGAAGATTTTTATCCTGGTACTGTGTTAAATACTTTTTTTTTCTTTTAATAAAAGATGTTTCAATACATACAGTACTTTTAGTTTTATTACAAGTTGGGGATTGAAAATAAGTGAGTCAGACAAGGAATTTACTACTACTACTACTATTTATTATTTCTATTGCACTACCAGATGCATGTAGCACTATACATTAAACAAGCAAGAGAAGGGTCCCGCTTAAAAGAGCTTACAATCTAATTATGACAGACACATAAGACACAGGACAAAGGGTGAATCAATATATGTTCATGAAGGGAACTATAAAGGAATGTAGAGGTAGAGAGGGTAGGGGCTTCAGGGGAATGAGAAACGGATATAGTGTAGTATAAGTTGGAAGGGTTAGGACCTAAACGCAGCTTTGAAAAAGTGGGCTTTGAGCCTGGGTTTGAATACTGCCAGAGATGGAGCTTGGTGTATTGTTTCAGGCAGGTTGTTCCAGTCAAATGATGCAGCAAAGCAGAAGGGGAAGTCGATATTTGGCATTAGAGGAGAAGGGTACCGACAAGAGCAACTTATCTGAAGAACGGAATTACCGGGGCAGGGTGTAGGGAGAGATAAGAGAGGAGAGATTTTGAAGAGCCGCAGAGTGAGTACATTTGTAGGTCAGTAAGAGGAGTTTGAACTGTATGTGGAAGTGTACAGGGAGCCAATAAAGCGACTTAAGGAGAGGGAGAACATGAGTATAATGACACTGGTGGAATATAAGGTGCGTAGCAGAATTCTTAACAGATTGAAGGGGGGTTATGGGTTAGCGAGAGACCTGCGAGAAACACATTGCAATAATCCAGGTGAGAGGTGATGAGGGCATGGATAATGGTCTTGGCATCGTGTTCAGAAAGGAAACTAGATTTTAGCAAAGTTGTATAGAAAGAAGCAACAAGTTTTGATGGTTTGTTGGATATGCAAAGAGAGGGATAGAGAGCATTATCTACCGAAACAGAGATCATAGGGAGAGGAGGTACAGGTTGAGGAGGGAAGATAAGAAGTTCATCTTGGCCATGTATAACTTTAGATGGTGGTGAGACATTCATGTAGCAGTGTCAGACAGGGAGGTGTAGGCAGATTTATGGGTATAACTAATTAGTGCAACATAAACAAGTCACATGCAACTCTTGTTTCTAGGATATCCCATAACTGCACCCAAGGATTCAGATTTTTGCCAACTTATACGAATATAGAGACCAAAGCTATATGAAATATTTTATTATAGATATAAAAATATAATTCACAAGCCAGCAGTAAATAATAACTAATTATTGTTCACAATATATCTGAATAAATACATATATTTCAGCACACAATTATTATACAGTAATCACTAAGTAAATTGGTAAATATGACTTAATTCTTACACACAATTATAATTCCTTACAATACTAAGTCCTGATAATGGCAGCAATCTATTATAGCTTATCACCAAGGGACCTAACATTCCTATCCATAACCAATACAATTCTAGCTAGCCCAGCTGAAAGAAGAGATAATTCCTTTTCTCACCCTTTAGATTATGCCTCAGCAGATCCGGGAGATGGAATTCTTCTGTTTCCTCAGCGTAGCAGATGATAGAACTTCTTCTGGTTAGAAAAGTCAGTTTGTCACTGGTAAAGCTGTAATATATCTAAGCTAGAGTTCCTTTTGCAATAGAAACCAGATCTGTTTAAAAGACAGTTCTGCATCTTCACTCTCGTCTGAGAGCAGGCCACAGTTCTTATTATTGCGGTGTAGTGTACATAGAAACCTAAGTTTAGATCCGAGCTCCCTCACATCCATACATAGTCTAAATCCTCACAAACACCTTTCTCCTTAGGTCGTGTAAGATGACCCCCCAGGACCAATCAAAGCAGAACAGCAAGAATGAATAGTCGTCTTGTGCAGAGGCCTTGGAAGGCGCCATAGATGATAAGCACAAAACATAGATCATAATGTAGTTTATAACTACTCCAGGTTCACAGGAGCTGGGCATGTACGAATAGGCAGATGTCCTTGACTGGAAACACACAGTTCTTGTAAACACGTCCAGAATGCATCAGGCAGCAAAGATGGTTCAGGCTTGCTTGACATGAGTGAGGCCTAACCTTAGGTGTGAGGCAGGAATCACCCCTACAGAGGCTGAGACTCAGGCCTGGATTGTCGTAGTGGTGATGGTGGTGAACAACACTTTCAAGTAGTTTAGATAAGAAGGGGAAGAGGGAGGGGCAGGTGGAGTACAGTGAGGGTTTCTTGAGGAGCGGTGTAACAATGGCTTCTTTGAAGGCATCGGGTACAGTCCCAGTAGAGAGGAATAGGTTGAGGATATGGCAGATAACAGGGATGATAGTAGGAGAGATGGTGAGCAATAGATGGGAGGGGATAGGGAGGAACAGATGGTAAGTTTGGAGGAGGAGAGAATATGTGCAATTTGCTCCTCTATGAGATCTGTGAAGGAAGAAAAGGTGGCATGGGTTGGCGGGGTGGATGGGAAAAGGGAAAAGCGAAGGCAATTTGGTCGAGAACTCAGTTAATCTTGTTGACCTTGTGATGGAAGTATTCGGCCATGGTCTGGGAAGAAAGTGAAGGAGGAGTCAGAGGTAAAGGCACTTTGAGTAGAGATTTAAGTGTGGCAAAGATGGTGAGAGTTGGATCCAAGAGAATCAGTCAAGCAGGCATAGTAGTCTTGCTTTGCAAGTGAAAAGGCAGATTGGAAGGAGGTCAGCAGGAATTTGAAGTGAACAAAGTCAGTGTGAGCATGAGTTTTTAGCCAGTGATGTTCCGTAGATCGGATGCAGGAATGTAAGTAGTGGATCTTTGAGGTCAGCCAGCACTGGGGTTTGGTGCATCTTATAGGATGTAAAATTGGAGTAGCAAGGGTATTAAGGGCAGAGGAGAAAATAGTATTTTAAGAAGAAACAAATTTGCATAGCATAGTGTTTGAGAAAAGGGGGGGTGGAGATAGTGGCAGAGAGAGTGAAGCCTGAAGTTTCCTGAATGTATTTGTGAGGATCAGTCGGAGGGAGGGGGGGAAGGGAGTTGAGTCGTGAAGATTATCAGATGATGGGCAGAAGAATTGAGGTGGAGAAATTGAGGTGTTAGAGAAGCGGACAAGGTCAAGGTAGTGGCCATTCTGGTGTGTAGGGGTAGTGGAGCACAGCTGAAGACTGAATGAGGATATTAGAGCAAGAAACTTTGAGGAGTAGGAATTAGATCCTCAGCATGAATGTTGAAATCACTAAGGATAAGGGAAGTAGTTGACGGTTCGTGAAGGATGGATCACATCACCCCTTTGTTACAAAAAGCCCACTGGTTGCCTGTTCTATATAGGATTGCATATAAAAATGCCCTCTTGACCTTTAAAACCATGCAAACTAATGCCCCGGCATTCATAGATAAACTACTGATCCCCTATGACTCCCAGAACCTTAAGATCAACTTCTCAGCATTCCCTTAATGTCCCATCCCTAAAGATAATTGGTACTCGTCGTACCCTCATTTTTTCAGTTACCACCCCTTTAATTTGGAACTCTCTCCCTCTATACCTTAGAGCTGAATGAAACTTGCAGAAATTCAAAAGCAGCCTAAAATGCTTGCTTTTTAAAGATGCCTATAACGGATTTTTATACACGTATCTACTCCAGCAATTTTTAACTTTTTCCCTTTTCCTATTGTATTTTCCTTTTATGTATTCTTTCTATAAAATTGTAGTTATTCCCTCTTTTCCCATTGTTTTCAAGTCATAAGTATGTTTGTTTAGTTCGTGTATGTCTTAATTAATTTAAAAATGTTTGTCTCCCAGCTATTTAGTTGTGTATGTCCAATAATTTAAAAATGTTCGTCTCCCAGTTATTTTTAAACACTTTGTACAACGCTTTGTACTTTTGGATAAGCGTTTAATCAAAACTTAAATAAACTATGAAACTATGAGAGCCAGGAGTCAAGATCAGTGAGGAATGAAGAAAGGAATTTATTAGGAGGTCGATAAATAGCCATTATTCAGAGAGGAAGGGGAGCAAATAGACAGATGGAGTGGACTATGAAGGAGGAGAAACAATGAGACTGGGGTAGGAGAAGAGGTTAAAATTTACAGGAAGGGGAGGAAGTGACGTCATCGTGGCTGATGGCAGCCTAGAGCGATAGCTCCGCGGACCCCCGTGCTGATTTCTGCTATCTTCGCGCGATTTTGCGTGCCTGCACTTTTCACTTCCTTCAGCTTGTTTGTAAAGCTGATTTGCTGCATCTCGATGGCGACGCGAAAGAAACAAACGGACATCAAGGCATTCTCCTCACCGTTCCCGAATGGGCCGCCTAAAGCTGGTTCTAAAATGGCGCCCGATCCGACCGCGGCTGCGGAGGGTTCACTTGCTGATGCAGCGTTGCCGACTTTTCAGCTGGAGATGCGTGGCTGGTTCCAAGAACTGAAATCTGAAATCTCTGCGGTTCGGGCTGATATCCATGCTGTTGTTGCTGAGTTAAAACGTGAGGTGGGTGAGATCGGGAGTCGAGTGGGAGAGACAGAGGTTGCAGTGGAGGCACATGGCTCAGAATTAACACAGTTGAGAGGCAGGATTGCAGCGCTGGAGGAGAAAGCTGATGTGAGCACCCTAAAGCTGGAGGATCTGGAGAATCGTTCCAGACGATGCAACCTTCGCTTTCGGGGTGTGCCAGACACTGTTTCTGACTCTCGCTGTATGGAGGTGATTGATCATATATGTATTCAGGCACTAGAGACTGCTGGCTTACCTGTGGAAGTGGGAAAACCATTGCTTGATAGGGCTCATCGCATCCCTGACCCTCGTGATGTGAACCGCCCTCGTGATGTTGTGGCCTGTTTCCATCGCTATATGGATAAGGAACATGTGCTTAGGGCGGTGAGGCGTTCTGGGGGAGCTGTTAAATGGGAAGAAGCGGACATAGATGTTTATCCTGATGTGGCTCCAGCAACCCTGGCCCGCCGTCGCACATATAGAGACTGTACCCGTATACTGCAGGAGCGCAGTGTTCGATATAGATGGATTTATCCTATTGGACTGGCTTTTACACATGCAGGCAAGAACTACACTGCAGTGTCTGTGGCTGATGTTCAATCTCGAATGGTGGAAGCAGGTTTGATGACGGCTTCGGAAATGGCTCCACTGCCTCAGAGGTCACCTATACCCAAATCAGGAAGAGGGCTGGGATGGCAGAGAGTGGCTAGGTCGACTACAACCCGTCGCCCTTTGGAAGTGGCCACGTCTTCATCCCTTTGAACTGTTGTATTTGTGGGATGTGTTCCTGAACTTTTGTGCTGTGTATGTTTCTTCTTATTTTTGCAGTGAGGCTTCTGTCGCGAAGGTTGTTTTTAGGGCTTGTTCTGGGGGTCCCTTTGTGAGCTGTTTCTCTACACTTCCTGTACCGTGGTTACCAGGTGCTTTGGTAGCTGGACCATGTGGGGTGTCGTTGGGGGGTTGGGGGGAGGGGGGGAGTGTTGGTGTTGGGAAGGGTTGTGACCGAGTGCTCTTTTGTGTGGTTGTATGGGAGTATGTTTGTATATTGTTTTTCTTAAGGTTGCGATTGCAGGGGTTGGTTGACTTGGCTGCTTTGGAACATGGTATGGGTTTGGTGATGAAGTGCTTTTTCTTCTCTTGTATAAATGGATAAACTTACTTTGCTGTCTTATAATGTACATGGTTTGAATTCTCCACAAAAGCGACGCTTGTTATTTAAGGAATTGAGCCGCCTGAATAGTGCTGTTGGATTCATTCAGGAGACCCATTTTCAATCTCACTATGAGAAATTGCTTACACACAATAGCTATCCTCATGTTTTCCTTTCCTCTAATAAGATCCGGAAAAAGACTCAGGGGGTGGGTATTTTAATCCATAAACGTGTCCAGGTGGTATTGAGAGAGGTGGTGCGGGATGTTGAAGGCCGCTACATTCTGGTCAAGGCTGAGTTGGATGGCACCTTATATAGTTTACTGAATGTCTATGCCCCAAACGCTGGTCAGGGGGCCTTCTTTACGTTGTTAGAACGTGTGCTGTTGGACCATGTAGAAGGTACTCTCCTTGTAGGTGGAGACTTTAATCTTACCTGCTATCCTCAGGAGGATAATTCCAATTCTTCCATCCGCTATGCTAGAAGTGACAGAAGGGCTTTTTTGCGCTTTCTGCGTCGGCAGGATTTGATAGATGTGTAGCGTTATTTACACCCTGGCGCGCGGGATTACACCTTTTATTCATCAAAACATGATTCGTATACTAGAATTGATATGTGGATGCTGCCTCGTGTTGCTCTACCCCGTGCCCTGGCCTCCAGTATTGAACCCCGTGTGTGGTCTGATCATGCTCCCTTGACTTTGGAGTTACAAGTTGGACTGGTTAGAGGTGGTCGTCGTTTGTGGCGTATGAATGATTCTTTGTTGAAGGATCCCAGTACCTTGACTTTGTTAGAGGCTGATGTTAAGGAGTTTTTTGTTTTTAACGATGTGGCCGGCATTAATGTTGCGATACTATGGGAAAGTTTTAAGGCCACCCTTCGGGGTTGTTGTATTTCGAGAGGGTCGTATCGTAACCAATGTCGAGTTGCTCGTAGATTAGAGCTGGTGTCCCGCCTCCGACGCTTGGAGAATGCTCATAAGAGAGCTCCGTCGGTGGCTGGTGGTGTAGCGCTGACGGAGTGCCGGAGGGATTTACAGGAGCTTGATTTAGAGGGACTGGCTTGGGCCCTACAGAGACGGAAACAACGGTTTTTTGAATGGGGTGGTAGGGCGGGTCGCTTGTTAGCTACACAGATCAGGCAAACTCAGGCGCAACATTCCATCACTCGGATTCGTAATGGGTTGGGACAGCTTTGTGCAGATGATGTGGCCATTCACCAGGCTTTTTTATCTTTCTATCGGACTCTGTACTCTCCGGAGATTGAAGCCACGGAGGGGGAGATAGATGCTTTTCTATCTAATGTAACCTTGCCTTGTTTGGCGGAGGTTGATGCGGAGTGGCTCTCTTCCCCTATTCAACCCGCTGAGGTGGTGGCGGCTATACATCATTTAGCTGCTTCTAAAGCACCGGGTGTTGATGGTTTTTCGCCCCTGTTTTATAAGAAAATGGAGGCCCATATAGTCGCTCCTTTGACTAGACTGTTTAATTCTTTTTTGGAGGGGGATTGTTTGCCGTATTCGTTTCGCCAGGCTGCGGTCTCTCTTCTTCTTAAACCCGGGAGAGATCCCCTCCTTTGTGGGTCCTACCGCCCTATTTCGTTGTTAGGAGTTGATTATAAGCTGTTTACCCGTATTTTGGCAGTCCGGTTGCAACGTTTTTTGCCTTTCCTAGTTCATGGTGATCAATGTGGTTTTATTTCAGGGAGGCAACCTGGTGATAATATTCGAAGAGTGTTAGATCTTATTGGAGTGGCCCATCGAGATTCTGTTCCAGCTGTCTTGTTATCAGTAGACGCTGAAAAAGCCTTTGATAGGGTTTATTGGCCGTTTATGCTAGCAGCTTTAAAGAAGATGGGCATTTCGGGAGCTTTTCTACATTGGGTGACCTTATTATATGCTGCTCCGGAGGCTTGTTTAAGGGTTAATGGAAGATATACTGCTAATTTTATGATTCGTAGAGGAACTAGGCAAGGGTGCCCTTTGTCACCGCTGATTTTTGCGTTGGTTATGGAGCCTTTAGCAGCTGCTATACGTGCGAATGCTGATATTCAAAGGATTGTGGTGGGTGACGAAGAACATAAGATCTTACTGTATGCTGATGATATTTTGTTTACCTTGACCCACCCACATCATTCTTTGACGGAGGTGCTTCGTGTTTTGACTATGTTTGGTGTGGTGGCTGGCTTTAAAATTAACATTGAAAAGTCTGAATTGCTTAATGTTTCCCTTCCGGACTTGTTGGTAACGGACTTACGTGCTAAATTTTCGTTTCGATGGGCGGCTAAATCCATTAAGTACCTTGGTGTGCGTATATCTCGAAGACTATCTGACCTTTTTGAATTGAATTACCCTCCGTTGCTACGAACTGTGTTTGCAGATCTGGATCGCTGGGAAGGATTGAGGTTGTCTTGGATGGGTAGGATTAGTGCTTTGCGTATGAATGTGCTGCCTCGTTTTTTATATTTGTTTTCCTGCCTGCCTCTCTCAATTCCTAAGCGGTTCTTACTTAGGCTACAACGGCGGGCCTTTGCTTATATTTGGACACGTAAGCCTCCTAGGGTGCGGAGGGAACGTATGTATTGGGACAGGTTACATGGGGGAATGGGTGTCCCTGATTTTTCTACATATTATTATGCGTCCCAACTGCAAGGGTTGTTTCATTGGGCATATCCCTCCCAACGCTGGGTTTCTCTGGAACAGGCTCTACAGCCAACCTACCCATTGGCAGCATTGCCTTGGCTGTCTTTTGATATCCTTCGGGATTTGCAGACTGGGACTTCTTATGGGATGGCGTGTACCTTGCAGGCGTGGAGCCGGGTTCGACGAGCTTGGTTCCCACGTCAGCGCTATTTTTATGCTACTCCCATTAGATTTGCCCCTGATTTTTTGCCTGCTAGGGATACTGTGATTTTTCGGCGTTGGGAAATGGAGGGTCTTCGGGTCCTGGGTCAGTTGGTAGTGGGTGGACATCTAGTATCCTTTGCTGCCTTGCAATCTTTATATGACCTCCCCTCAACTGATTTTTTCGCCTATGTACAACTTCGGGATTTTATGGTGAAGAGGGTGATTCCTGAGTGGGAAGGGGCAGACTCTGCTGTCCTTCAAGTTTTTAGAATGGGATTTGGAGTGGGCCTTATTTCACGTCTTTATAAAGCTCTTCTATACACTAGGCCTCAGGCTCGCACATACGAACATCGTTGGGAAATCTTGTTGGGAAAGACCTTTGATTATCAACAATGGGACCGCCTTTATGGTACATTACTAAGAGTTTCTTTAGCGTCCCCCTTAGTTGAGCAGGGGTATAAGATGCTATTTCAGTGGTACCTTACGCCGGAAAAGGTACACCGTTTCTATCATTGTGGAGATGGGCACTGCTGGCGTAACTGTGGGAGTCTGGGCACTTTTGGGCATGTTTGGTGGGATTGTGTTATGATTGTACCTTTTTGGAAGATGGTTCAACAACTGATGATTGATGTGTTACACTTACCCATTCTATTGCGTATGGAAGTATTTTTACTTAACTATCCTTTGGGGAGTTTGGATGTAGATCAGAATCATTTTGTGGCCCTAGTTGCTACGGCGGCTAGACTTACTGTGGCTACATATTGGAAGCGTGCTTCTTTGCCTTCTCGTACTGAACTGTTAAATAAGATTGACCAAATTTACTTGATGTCTAAATTGACTGCTTTAAATAATGATTCCTGTGGTACGTTTCATCGTCAGTGGTCTCGTTATGGCTCCTGGCGGGGTCTTTTTTGAGTTATCCTCTTTTTCATCTTCCTTTGTTTCAGGCTTATGCTGTATCACTCGGTTGGGGGGTGGGGGGGTTATGTTATTTCCTATGGGCAATGTACTTTTGCTGTTGGCATGCTGCCTGTGTACTGTTTTTTCATTTTGTTGAATAAAATATTAAAATATTTATTAAAAAAAAAAAAAAAAAAAAAATTTACAGGAAGGTGAGAGTAGCAGCAGTTATATGGTGGGGAAGGTTTGGTAGAGAGTTGTGGTGTAAGGCTTGGTATAAGTGTGCTTCTTAGATATAAGTAAGAGAGTGAGGATGGATGTCACTGACACATGCTGGTCAGTAGTATTGCAGGCCCATATAGGAAAATGCTTGGTGTCTCTCCTTCAGCTCATTTGGATCCAAAGTGTCCCTTGCGCAAAATCTAGCAAAGAGCATTGCTCTAAGCTGCAGATTTTTCTTATATAGGATATGGTTATTCTAATTTGTCAAAGCTGTGGTGGAATTTTTTTCTGACTCCTAAAATTGTATGAATTAAGCTTAAGCAGTTTATTTGGTGATAATAAAATAGTTTGCTTGCAAATGCCTACAGCAGTAATTACAGCAGGAAGAAAATGATATAGGAAGCAGAGAGACATGCTAACAGTTACCCCTGCTTGTCAGCTCCTAGTTCTCAGATTACAGCTTCCCTTGCAGAAAGAGAAACTTTTGATCCATTCTGAATGAAACTGGCAGGCAATTATTAATAAGCAATACCGTTGCTTTGCATATATTGTCTGGCCTTCGCTGCTCTTTATGATCATTAAATTGGAAACAGGGATGAAGTGCGAAGTTATAAAATTTGCGGATGACACAAAACTCTCCGGTACGGTTAGATCTGTTGAGGAATGTAAAGAACTCCAAAGGGACCTGAACAAACTGAGTGAGTGGGCAAATAAATGGCAGATGAGCTTCAATGTAGAGAAATGTAAAGTCATGCACATAGGGAAAGGAAACCTGATGTACAACTACACAATGGGGGGGATGATATTGGGGGAAAGCAATCTAGAAAAAGACTTGGGGGTTTTGGTGGATAAAACAATGAAACCAGCGGCACAATGTGCAGCGGCCTCAAAAAAGGCGAACAGAATGTTGGGCATTATCAAAAAAGGTATCACTACCAGAACCAAGGAAGTTATCCTCCCGCTGTATAGGGCAATGGTGCGACCGCATCTGGAGTACTGCGTTCAATACTGGTCACCGTACCTTAAAAAGGATATGGCTACACTCGAGAGGGTCCAGAGAAGAGCAACAAAAATGATAAAGGGCATGGAGAACCTTCCTTATGCTGAGAGGCTGGAGAAGCTGGGGCTCTTTTCCCTAGAAAAGCGGAGACTTAGAGGGGATATGATAGAAACTTACAAGATTATGACGGGTATAGAGAAGGTAGAGAGGGACAGATTCTTCAGACTTGCGGGGGCAACAAAAACTAGAGGGCACTCAAAAAAATTGAAGGGAGACAGATTCAGAATAAATGCTAGGAAGTTCTTCACTCAGAGGGTGGTGGACACCTGGAATTCGCTTCCAGAAGAGGTGGTAGAGCAGAGTACGATTTTGGGTTTCAAAATGGGATTGGACGAGTTCCTGAAGGAAAAGGGGATTGAAGGGTACAATTACTATACAGTACAAAATGCTTGGAGCATTAGTTCACTTACAGGTCATTAACCTGGGTGGCCGCCGCGG
Organism: Geotrypetes seraphini; assembly: GCF_902459505.1. NCBI lineage: Eukaryota > Metazoa > Chordata > Amphibia > Gymnophiona > Dermophiidae > Geotrypetes > Geotrypetes seraphini. The sequence goes on from NC_047087.1 coordinate 185,454,828, forward strand.
GAGTGGACTGCTGGGCATGATGGCCCTGTGGTCTGTCTCAGCAGAGGTGATTCTTATGTTCTTATGATTCCTGAATTGCATAACATTGACTGTTAAAATGTTTGCTTGTAAAGTCTGAGGAGAACTTACTAGTTCCTGTTTGTTTGGGGGTTGGTTTTTTTTTCAGGAAATGTGCCATGGGATAATGGAAAGATTTCTGGAGCTGTGTACAGCGGAGAAGAAAGACTTACTGAATTGTTTGTGAAGGTAAATAACACAATGTCCAGTGATGTGGTATAAACCTAGTATATGTGTTTGAACAGTTCTGCATATATTATTAGTGTACTGTATGTAAGCTTATCCCAACTGTTATCAAATATCCATTTTGATAGTCTGACAAAGTGGACTTTAGTCTTCAAAGCTCTTGCTTCACTAAATTGGTTGCTCTGTAAGGTGCCACCTGCTTCTGTCATTTTTGTTTCACCATACTAAATTGGCAAGTCCTCTGAAAATTTTAATAATATTGACGGTGCTTGTTGATAAAATAATATTTGTGATTCTGCTCGGTGAATTTTAATTTTAAACCATTTTTATTGGACTGAATACAACTTAGAGAAAAAATTGAACAATGGAGACACAATAATTCAATATTTTATAATTTTCTTCCCATACTCATTACCCCTGCCCCCCACAAATGTCCCTACTAACAGCCATTTCACCCCCAACAAGCCATAGTAAATGAAACTCTGGAGCACCTGGTCTCTTATTGGCTTCCAAACTAGTAACATCACCAACAGAAAATACCTTCCACTCAATGTGTAGGAGCTGTGTAACCAATAAGGCAAACTCCCAGTCCACACAAAAGTTCCCAGGAAGAGGCCCAAAGCATACAAGTTTCCTAATCATTCAAACAGAAAACCATGTTTTTAGTTGTTTTTTTTTCTTCCTTGTTCCAAGATCTCCTCATCTCAACTCTGCTCAGTGAATTTTAAACCAAGAAGCAGAGAAATTATGGATATATTTCTGAAAGGAGAATATTATAGGTTACTAAGCTCTGAAATAACTTTTTGTGAATCACTATTAAGTTTTATTTTTTATTGTAATTTCAAATATACTGAAAGAAATCCACTTTATACAGAAATCTGACACACACACACACACACACACACAAAATTTAAACAAGAAATAGATTTTATAATCCCTTAAATCATTAGTCATTAGGCACAGTAGTCCACAAAAAAAAATAGATGGGGTCATGATTGAAAAACAGGAGAAGCTGCCTAATAAGAAATAATACTAAACAAAAAAAATTGTGCTTGGTAGGAGTGTTGACCTCACTCCCTAAACCAATATAAACCAGCTTAAAGTCAACTTGAACCATAAGATGGTAATTTCTATTTCAGAAACTACAAAGTTGCAAAGAATCAAAAAAATGCCACCCAAGGAAGTAACCTCTTATCTTATTAAAAGAAGCTTTATTTCCCCCTTTCTTGTGTTGATTTTGATACATTTAGAAACAAGAGAACTTATCATCCTTCTATCTGGGGCAAATTAAAGCCCATAAATGGTCCACCCAGCTTTTTGTTTCTTTTGATCCAAACTGGTTAGAGGTAGCCATCGGTAAACATGCAATTTCTAATTGACTAGCAGATTGCATTTCCTTTTGGAGGTGATGTGAAGGCACAAATTAGCTACACACGAAACAAAAAAAGCTTATTTCACTGCTCTACTCTCCAAGGTCCCAAGCAGATTGAAGGCCATCTTCTCATTAACAAAAACCCTATTCTCCTCATTCCAAGGTCAAATGCATTCCCAGAAAATTAACCTAGACAGCGAATCCCTCTCCACCTTCTTCCATGACAAAATATCAAAGATACACGCAAACCTGGACTCAGAGGCCAAAGCACTCACAAACATCCCAGAGACCACTCAAGACGACAACCCACACAAGACGGAAACCTTGGAACAGTTTCAAACCGATCTCCCGCAACGACCTTAAAACCATAATAAACTCTGTATGCCCCATGACCTCGATCCTGGACCTATGTCCATCCTCTACACTCCTGGATACAAACGAGGTATTCCGGTGGCAAGTCAAATGTGCGCAAGACAAAAGCACGCGTACAATTGCACGAAGACAACTGAGCGCAAGACAATTGCAGACAAAGGCAGTCAGACTTCTCAGACAATGCGACAGCAGTAGTATATGTCAGTGAGCAAGAAGGTACCGGAAGTGCCCCATTGCACCTAGAAACTTAACTCCTTCTGGTGGACAGAAGCTCTCTTGCAAGCTCTCTTGGCCGTACGTGTAGCAACAAGGAAAATGTGCAGGTAGCCTCTCGACCCAGGGGATAGGTATACTGTTTACACAGGCATTCAACACCAAAATTCGGTGATGGGGACCTCCAGGAATGGATCTGATGGCCAGGAATGGATCTGATGGCTTCAGTAGTTAACAGCAAGACATCTTGTTTTTACAAGTAAAGATTTGAATTTGAAAGAGAGGAGTTGGATGCGTTAGTCCAACTGTGGCTGGAGAATGAGCTCTGGTAAGCATTTCCCCCATGGCCCATGCTCAGTTGAGTCATTTTCAGGATTGCGATCCCTCCTGGCTTGGAAGTTCTAGGGCTGCCCTATTGGCCCCGCAGACCATGGTATACAAAACTAGTCCATCTCCAGAGGGATGAAGGCCTCAGACTTTCAAGGATTTTTTCTCTCAAGGACAGGTTCCTAAAAATCTGGAACACTTTGGGTTTACAGCATGGTTCCTGAGCTGACAGCTCTGACAGCCAAGGGTTATTTGGACATGGCCGTTATGTTGCTCAGAGTGAGTTGGAAGCCTATGCTTAAGTCTGGAAGTCCTTTCAGTGCTGGTATGCAGTGAAGGATGTAGAGTCCTGATGAGCTCAGATTTTGGTAGTCCTGGATTTTTTGCAGGAGGGACTTCTGAAGGGGCTGTCAGTAGGTTTTCTAAGAGTGCATGTATCAGGCCTTTCCTATTTCCAAGCTTGGGGGAAAGATGATGATTGGCCTCTCATCCCGATGTTGCCCACTTCATTAAAAGGAGTCTACGGTTGCGCCCTCCAGTGCATATCCTTTTTCTTTCTTGGAACTTTAACATCCGGTTGCAAGGGCTTTGTATTGTTCTGTATGAGCCCTTATAGGAAGCTGGCTTTTTGGATCTTACAGTTTAGACAGTGTTCCTGGTGGCAATTATGTTGGTGAGATGGATTTCCGAGTTAAAAGCTCTTTCCTGCAGGGAGTCATTTGTTAAGATTATGGAAGCTGGGCTTTCCCCAAACATGGTTCTGTGTTTATTATTGAAAGTAGTTTTGGCCTTCCACATCAATTTGGAAGTCCATTTACCCATTTTTCACCCTTTGTGGTCTAAGAAAAATTATTTTGCATTTGCTGGATGTCAAACGAGTGCTTCTTCGGTACCTCAAAGTTATCATTGAGTTTCACCTGTTGGACCACCTTTTTATTCTGACCAGCCATGTCAAGAAAGGGAGGCCAACATCTAAAGCCTCAGTTTCCAGATGGATTAAAATTGCTTATGTGTACTGTGGTAAACAGCCACCGATTGCATTGAAAGCACATTCCACTAGAGGGGTTGCTGCCTCTTGGGTGGAGACTAGGTCTGTCTCACCTGAGGAGATATGTAGAGCAGCTACATGGTCTATCTTTCATACTTTTACTAGGTTCTATAGGGTGTATATAGGAGCCAGGAAAGACACCGCTTTCTGGTCCTCCGTTTTGAAGGTAGGCTCAGTGGCCCTGCCCTAGACTCTGGGAAATGCTTTGGTAAGTCCCTAGCTTTTAGGACCACTAGGAAGAAAGATTAGGTTCTTACTTCGGTAATCTTTTTCTTGTAGATGTGTCTAGTGGTCCTGAAGCCCCGCCCTCTGTATGGGCTTTGCTTACCATATGCCTTAGGATTTGAATAATTTTTCTGTCTCTCAGAGGAGCAATTTCTTAAATGGGTTAGTTTTATTAATACTGTGTCAGGGCATGTAGAATATGATCTTAGTCATTCACATTTATTTATTTATTTTTGTTTTATATCCCATCCTTCCCAACGAGCTCAAAATAGGTTACAAGTATATAGTATATAATGAAATGGGTTGCGTTCCAGGAACACCCGTGAATTTCACAAAACCGCAAATCCAATTTAAGGGGCTGATCTGAGGCAGGAGAGGGCAACTGGGGCGCCGGCAGGTGCTGAAAATAATTTGCTGTATTTTCCCACCGCCTCTTCCTGGTAGTAAAGTCAGGCTACACCAATCAGGAGTTGCTTTGACATGCCAGATAGTGTGTCAAAGCAGCTCCTAATTAGTGTAACCATGACTTTTAGCACAAGGAAGTGGCAGTTGAAAAATACCATGAATTACTGAGTCCGCAATTTGCGAACCGCAAACTCATGGGGGTTTACTGTACTGCTAACATTTGCCATAAAACTTGCATAGTACCAAAGAGAGTGTCCTGGAGCTCATAAGATGTAAACGTAGGCAACTTAATCAGGTGTGTTTGGAAATACTTTTTGTTCAAGTCTGTGGCACCCAAAACATTGGGAAATATTTCAGTATCTTTCTGCCACATTATTTTCATCTTGGACTACATTTCTTGGTACATCAGGGTTTTCTCTCCACACAATTCAGAGTAAGGACTGACACCTCTATGATTAATACAATTACAAGGAGCTCATTAGTATAAAATTAGTACTCCTTGTGATGCATAGAAAGGAGCACCCACCTCTTACCGAGGAAAATTTTCCAGCAAAACTAATCCGTCTCCAGAGGGATGAAGGCCTCAGACTTTCAGTCCAAGTGGATCTTTTCTCTCAGGGACAGGTTCCTGAAAATCCGGAACACTTTGGGTTTACAGCATGGTTCATGAGCTGACAGCCAAGGGTTATTTGGACATGGCCATTGTTATGTTGCACATTGTTATGTCCGCACGCCTATGGTCAGAACGCAGCAATTAGGCACGGGACATACACTCACATAACAGATGCACAACAGGTCTGTCCAAATCACTCTAAAACTTTCCCAGGATCAAACCCACAATCTCAGGGTGCTGAGGCAACCACTAAGCTACTCATTCACACTGTGCAGGACTGTGCTCACAGAGCTCTGGTAAGCAGCAGCAAAAAAACAAAACCAAAAAAATACTTCCAGTAGCAGCTGAAGTCTCTTTTGATATGGCAAGCTCACAAGTCTTTTTCTTTTTATACAGTTAGCAAAGTAAAATAGTTCTTTTATCTAAAATGTCAAGATTAAGAAACTTGCTTAAGATGGGTTGACTGGTGGGGGGAGGTAATTCGCAGATTACCGTATTTTCGCGGATATAACGCGCGCGTTATACGTGATTTTACGTACCGCGCATACCCCTCGCGCGTTATATGCCTGAGCGCGGTATACAAAAGTTTTTAAACATAGTTCCCACCCCGCCCGACGCCCGATTCACCCCCCCAGCAGGACCGCTCGCACCCCCACCCCGAACGACCGCTCGCACGCGCTCCCACCCGCACCCGCATCCACGATCGGAGCAAGAGGGAGCCCAAGCCCTCTTGCCCGGCCGACTCCCCGACGTCCGATACATCCCCCCCCCGGCAGGACCACTCGCACCCTCACCCCGAAGGACCGCCGACTCCCCAACAATATCGGGCCAGGAGGGAGCCCAAACCCTCCTGGCCACGGCGACCCCCTAACCCCACCCCGCACTACATTACGGGCAGGAGGGATCCCAGGCCCTCCTGCCCTCGACGCAAACCCCCCTCCCTCCAACGACCGCCCCCCCCCAAGAACCTCCGCCCGTCCCCCAGCCGACCCGCGACCCCCCTGGCCGACCCCCACGACACCCCCACCCGCCTTCCCCGTACCTTTGTGTAGTTGGGCCAGAAGGGAGCCCAAACCCTCCTGGCCACGGCGACCCCCTAACCCCACCCCGCACTACATTACGGGCAGGAGGGATCCCAGGCCCTCCTGCCCTCGACGCAAACCCCCCTCCCCCCCAGCCGACCCGCGACCCCCCTGGCCGACCCCCACGACCCCCCCACCCCCCTTCCCCGTACCTTTGGAAGTTGGCCGGACAGACGGGAGCCAAACCCGCCTGTCCGGCAGGCAGCCAACGAAGGAATGAGGCCGGATTGGCCCATCCGTCCTAAAGCTCCGCCTACTGGTGGGGCCTAAGGCGCGTGGGCCAATCAGAATAGGCCCTGGAGCCTTAGGTCCCACCTGGGGGCGCGGCCTGAGGCACATGGGCCAAACCCGACCATGTGTCTCAGGCCGCGCCCCCAGGTGGGACCTAAGGCTCCAGGGCCTATTCTGATTGGCCCACGCGCCTTAGGCCCCACCAGTAGGCGGAGCTTTAGGACGGATGGGCCAATCCGGCCTCATTCCTTCGTTGGCTGCCTGCCGGACAGGCGGGTTTGGCTCCCGTCTGTCCGGCCAACTTCCAAAGGTACGGGGAAGGGGGGTGGGGGGGTCGTGGGGGTCGGCCAGGGGGGTCGCGGGTCGGCTGGGGGGGAGGGGGGTTTGCGTCGAGGGCAGGAGGGCCTGGGATCCCTCCTGCCCGTAATGTAGTGCGGGGTGGGGTTAGGGGGTCGCCGTGGCCAGGAGGGTTTGGGCTCCCTTCTGGCCCAACTACACAAAGGTACGGGGAAGGCGGGTGGGGGTGTCGTGGGGGTCGGCCAGGGGGGTCGCGGGTCGGCTGGGGGACGGGCGGAGGTTCTTGGGGGGGGGCGGTCGTTGGGGGGAGGGGGTTTGCGTCGAGGGCAGGAGGGCCTGGGATCCCTCCTGCCCGTAATGTAGTGCGGGGTGGGGTTAGGGGGTCGCCGTGGCCAGGAGGGTTTGGGCTCCCTCCTGGCCCGATATTGTTGGGGAGTCGGCGGTCCTTCGGGGTGAGGGTGCGAGTGGTCCTGCCGGGGGGGGGATGTATCGGACGTCGGGGGGGGCATCAGGCTTTCAGGATGGGGACAGACCTTCAAGGGGGGACAGGACTTCAAGGGAGGACAGTGCACGGAAGTCAGGGGGGTGAACGGAGAGTCGGGACAGCGCACGGAAAGTCAGGGCGGGCGAAAGGAGAGTCGGGCAGCATGCGCGTTATATGCCTGAGCGCGGTATAGAAAAGTTTTTGTACATATCATCGTGATTTCTGCGCGCTTTACCCCTGTGCGCGTTTTACAATGGTGCGCGTTATATCCGCGAAAATACGGTAGATCTTCTGCTTCCTAAGAGCTAGATGCACTGATTGCCTAATGCAGTGTTTTTCAACCTTTTTTGGGCAAAGGCACACTTGTTTCATGAAAAAAATCACGAGGCACACCACCATTAGAAAATGTTAAAAAATTTAACTCTGTGCCTATATTGACTATATATAAAGTAATTCTCTTGAATAGGAATCAAATAAACACAAAGAAAGTATTTTATAATTACTTTATTATGAAATATTAAGTAAACAGAATAGTGAAAAATTATAAAATACTTTATTCAGTGCGAAACCTGGGCCTGTTTGGCTGAACACAAAGCTGATATTCTGGCTGGAATCGAAGAAAGACACACACGTAGCTCTTCGTCAACAGCTCTCAGTCTCTCTCTGTATTTGGTTTTTATAGCATACAAAAATAGACAAATATACCCTCCATCCTTTTTATTAAACCACAATAGCAGTTTTTAGCGCAGGGAGCTGCGCTGAATGCCCAGCGCTGCTCTTGACGCTCATAGGCTCCCTGCGCTAAAAACCACTATTGCGGTTTAGTAAAAGGTGACCATATTGTAAAATATAGACAGCAGATATAAATTCAGAACTGTGCATAGTAAGTGAAGGGAAGTTTTCATCTCTGGGAATTTACCCAGTTAACTATTAAGTTATTTGGGCAAATTCCTTTGAAAACTGTGGTAATACTGCCTCCATTTTGCTAAATTTAAAATAAAATCATTTTTCCTACCTTGTCTGGTGATTTCTGGTTGCACTTTCTTCTTCTGACTGTGTATCCAATCTTTCTTCCCTTCTATCAGCCTGTATGCTTTCTCTCCTCCACACCTCATTCCCTCCCCCAACTTTTTCTTCCTCTCTCCCTGACCTTTCTTTCTTTTTTTCTGTTTCTCTTCTTTCCTTCTGTCTCCCTGCCTGCCCCCTTTCTTTCTTTCTCCCTGCCGTTCCCCAAGCCACTGCCACTGCCGCTGCCATCGGGGAACAGGACCCACCAATGGATAACAGGCCCCAAAGCCGACGCCGACGCATGCTCTCCCTGACGTCAATTCTACAATCAGAGAGGAAGTTCCGCCCAGCCAGGCAGCGATTGGCTGGCCCGAACTTCCTCTCCGACTGCAGAATTGACGTCGGGGAGAAGAAGACTTATCGGCTCGATAGATTAGATCGCCAAGACAAAGTGAGTCCTGGGTGATCGACTCACTTTGCCTTGGCGAGCTACTGGCGCCCCTGCCTCGGGCCCCCTGTCAGCTCCGGGCCCGGCGGCCCTGCGGCACACCAGGCAACATCTCGCGGCACACTAGTGTGCCGCGGAACAGCGGTTGAAAAACACTGGCCTAATGATCGTCTCTAAACCAGTTTGACTGGTTTAGCAATCATCGACCTGTTGGTAACTGTGTTACTGATAGGTTTGCCTGCCTGTCATGCTGATGACCCCCCCCACCAAACAAACGACCCTGGTATTATAATATCAGCAGGAGGGATGCCCACTCCCTCCTGCCACCAGATGCCCCCATCTCCCCAAATCACCTTATACCCCCTCCGAACCTCCCCCGTACATCAAAAATAGATGACAGCAGGAAGGATGCCCTGTCCCTCCTTGCAGGCCCTCCACTCCAAAATGGTGGACCTTCCCCTTCCCAGTGCAGCCTAGGATGCACGGGGAGGGGCCTAAAGCCCTGATTGGCTCAGACATTTAAGGCCTCTCCCAGGGATACAGAGAGAGGAGTCTAAGGCCCTGATTGGCTTGACTGTAGAAAGAAGCATATGTGACTCCACCTGGTTTCAGTAAAGAGACTGTGCATGGTGATCATCATATTTGAGCTTATACCATATTTATGGATATTCCATTCAATGTGGTTTACACTCTAAATAGCACAAATAAGATTGAAAAAAGAATAAAACAGCCAAAGATTATAATTCTAATGGCTGAGTCGAATGCTGAGAGGAGAGCCTATGTGCTGATCCAGCCCATCTAGCTCAATATCCCATTTTCACAGAGGCCAATCCAAGTGGCAAGTACCTGGCAAAAACCCAAATAGTAGCAGCATTCCATGCCACCAATCCAAGGAAGTGGTGACTATCTATCTATTTTTTTTAATGTGGCTCTCCTATTAAGTCTGAATACACATTGGTTGGGAAACACTGACATTTGTAAATTAAGCGGAATGAGCTATAGTCATTGCTTAATTGTAATAATTAATGGCTGCTGAGAGCCCATGTAGTCTGCTGAAAGTCTTTCTATTACTTGTGTTCTTATTATTTTCTAAATCCAAGCTCAAAATGAGTTACATCTTTGCCCAAGAAGGCCTAAAATCTTTTACCTTGAAGTAATGACAGGTGAAATGATTTGCTGAGTTCACAAGGTGTTTTGGTGGGAGAAGTGGAATTTGAACTGGGCTCCCCTAGTTCCTCACCTGCTTGTTCTAACCAACTTGTTTGCTCCTCCACTATCGATTGCATACATAGTTTACTTCCATACTTGGTATGGTGGTATGTGCCTTCTAGAACATTGAGGTTGAGGAATGGCAACTTATAAATTGCAAATGAATCATGCACCCCGTATATACTTGAATATAAGTCGAGACCCCCATTTCCCCCCAAAAGGAGAAAAATGGTTGACTCGAATAAAACATGGGAGCTTAATATTCAAGTGCCATGCCCTGCCAGGATATGCACCCAGTGTCCCCTCCCTCACGTCCTCCCCTGCCAGGTTATGCACTCAGCCCCCCTCCCTGCTAAATTCTGCACCCAGCCCCCTTCCCTCCCTGCCCTGCAAGGCTCTGCACTTAGCCCCCTTCCCTACCAGGCTCTGTATCCAGCCCCCTTCCCTCCCTGCCCTACCAGATTCTAAACCCACCCCCCCTCACTCCCTGCCAGGCTCTGCAACCTATCTCACCTTCCTTCCCTTTACCCTCCTCCCTCTCTAGTTGTCTAGTAGTAGGCCAGGATAGGAGGAATCCCTCCAATGTCCCATCCCAGCCGATACTAACAATTATTTATACTCCCCTCCCCCGCATACCTTTTCCCTGGTGGTCCAGCAGCGTATCCCGTGCTAAGCCTCTCCTACCGATCTCGTGGCTAGCAGCCAGAGCCGGCACGCAGGTGTGAGCCCAGTCCTGTGCTGCTTCCTGAATGGCTGCCGCGAGAACTGGTGAGGGCCATGCAGGAGCTTTGAAAAGCTTGCCCCTGCCTGCCTGCCCGGGTGCGCTGCTGGCTGCTGGCCGTGAGATTGGCAGGAGGGGCTCAGCATGGGATACATCACTGGACCACCAGGGAAAAGGTACGTGTGGGGGGTTGGGGTAAAAAATTGTTAGTATCGGACGGGAGACGGGAGGGATCACTCCTGTCCTGGCCTAACGGCAGGCCTGCAGCAAGTCCGGGAGGGTGTCGGGTGGTCACTGGGTAATGACCTGAATATAGGCCGAGACCCCCATTTTGGGCCATTTTTTTGGCCCAAAAATCTCATCCTATATTTGAGTATATACGGTAATCATTTTCCAAAATGAGTTTTACAGTGTGTTCCTCCAAATGATTTTTGGCCTTCACATTTTCAGACCTGATAATTTTAAACTCTCTTCGTACTATAGGTATATGCAGAGTTTGCCTGGAGCAACCCTCTCCATGTTGAGTTATTTCCGGGGGTACAAAAGATGGAAGCCGAAGTGGTTAGAATGACCTGCACACTCTTTAATGGAGGACCAGAATCCTGTGGATCAGTAAGTAACCAAACAGTAATTAAAAGCTCAGAATTTGATACCATATTTCCTACATCTTTATCAGGGACGCGACTGACAGGTTATAAAATTTTGTTCCATTTTCTTTTGTTTGCAGTGCTATGCCATATGGGTAGCTCTCACAATGTTTTTTTGGTTTGCATGACAGTGATTTACACAAAGATGAAAAGGTGTGAGTATCTGCCCATCCTTTCTGAATGAGAGGATGGAATTGTGGAGATGAGCAGTTGGTATAGATAAGCAAATTGAAAAGCATGTATGGCCTTATGTGCCAGCACAGTAAATGATGGCATAGTGGGTTAATGGTGCAGGACTAGATATTCAGCCTGTGGCAGTAAGTAAGTAAGTGATATAATCAGGCTCGAGGAATGGGCATCAACATGGCAGATGAGGTTCAACGTGAATAAGTGTAAAGTGATGCATGTAGGTAACAAAAATCTCATGCATAAATACAGGATGTCCGGGGTTGTACTTGGAGAGACCTCCCAGGAAAGAGACTTGGGGAGTTATGATCAACAAGTCAATGAAGCCATCCACGCCGATCACAAACAGATCGGAGAAGGTTATCATGCTGCTGTACCAGGCCATGGTGCGCCCTCACCTGGAGTACTGGGTACAGCACTGGTCGCCATACATGAAGAAGTACATGGTACTACTCGAAAGGGTCCAGAGAAGAGCGACTAAGATGGTTAAGGGGCTGGAGGAGTTGCTGTACAGTGAAAGATTAGAGAAACTGGGCCTTTTCTCCCTAGAACAGAGGAGATTGAGAGGGAACATGATCGAAACATTCAAGGTACTGAAGGGAATAGACTCAGTTGATAAGGACAGGTTGTTCACTGTCTTCAAGGTAGGGAAAATGAGAGGGCACTCTCTAAAATTGAAAGGGGATAGATTCCGTATGAACGTAAGGAACTTCTTCTTCACCCAGAGAGTGGTAGAAATCTGGAACGCTCTTCCGGAGTCTGTCATAGGGGAAAACACCCTCCAGGGATTCAAGACATAGTTAGATAAGTTCCTGCTGAACCGGAACGTGCTCAGGTAGGGCTAGTTTCAGGCCATTGATCTTTGATCAGAGGGCCGCCGCGTGAGCGGACTGCTGGGCACGATGGACCACTGGTCTGATCCAGTGGCAGCAATTCTTATGTTCTTATGTTGTATGGTGTTCACAACTGTGGGCTGAATTTGACCTAGATATGTAGTGCCTGGCCAAATTAAGGCTCTGGCACTGAATATTTAGGTCTTGCTTCACTATTGGAAATTATCTAGATACCAGCCAATATTAGGTCCAGGTTCCTGGATAACTAGCCAGGCAAATAAGGACTGTTGTTTTCTGCAGTTGTACTAACTTGGATAGTTATCTGTGCACCAGTACTGAATGTCAGTGGTGTTCTGATAACTTCCTGGTCCGCCCTGGCATTAACTGGAGAGTGCCAGAGTGGTCAGAGCAGAGATTCAACAACACTCTCAGGTTAAGTACCACTGATTATCAGCTCTAGGAATGGTCACCACAGTAATGTTAAAGGTTTTCAATATCATGTACACGGTTTTATAGTTAAGTCAGCATTATGATCTTAGAAGAGGTGCTTGCTATACATGATATGTTGAGATCACCATCTATGTGGTAAAACATTACAAGATGGGCTACTCACTTCCTTCAATATTATGTTATTCAGAGATGTGGGTACATTACTTATAAAGGGATAGCCTGATACAGGGGTTTACCCATGGGCAGGCCTGGGCAGGAAATGGGATGAAGGGGAGAAAAAAGAGGAAGCGAGAGATACTGCAAAGCGGTGGAGAGAGGTAAGTAACAGAAAACATTGCATATGGGATGGAGGGGGAAATTGTTGAGACTTAGGGTTGGATGGGATGGAGAAATGGTGCATGGGGAGAAAGGTAGAAATGTTAGATAGTATGATGGAGACTGGAGAGATATTTGACCCAGGGTACAAGGGAGGGGGAGAGAGATGGTGGATATGGAAGAGAGGCAGAAATATTGAACATGGCAGTAAAAAGGAGAAAGGGAGATAATTCTGCATGGGGGAGGGCAGAAATGTTGGATCTGTGGTGCAAGGGAGGGAGAGAGAGAGATTTTGGACAAGGGTGTATGAGAGAGAGGGAGAGAGACATAGGTGGAGAGGGAAGAAAGAGGTAGATGTTGGATTCAAGAGTAGAAAAGAGTGATGGAGAGATGCCAGCCAGTGGGAGTGAGGGATGAAAGGGGGAGAAATGCTGGACCATGGGAGAGAAGGCAGGAGGGAAGAGAGAAAGGCAGGCTATGAGGGTGGGGAGGAGAGGAAGAGGGAGCAGATACTGAGCTAGGAAGGTAGATGGAGGAAGACACTGGGAATGGTGGAACCCTGTTGGAGAGGCTGGGAGGGGTGGCAAGGAAATGAATGTGTGGAAAGTGGTTACAAACTTCCCTTTTGAAGGTCAGCTGTTCTGAAAGGCTCTTTATATAAAAATAAATTCCAGAGAAAATGCTGTACTAGGCAGTGCTGAGTCTCCTTTAGAGGACTCCAGCTCAAGTCTTTTGGGTTCTGCGGCCTCTGTGCCCATACACTTAGGATGACCACCATTCTGGGGCTCTGAAAGGAATATAGCCCCAGCCAACGGGCTTCCCACCCGTTCATTGGCCCTAGGGATAAAAGGGGAGGCTAAGCTGATCACTGCTGCCCCTTCACGTGCTGCGCTACATTTGATGCAAGGGAACTCTTTGGGTACCCATCCAGTGCAAACCTGGCATAGATTAGAGTCAAAAGAGCCTGAGGACTCCATCCCTGCCAGTTATGAGGTAAAACGAGGTGATTTAGAGCTTCTGGAAAACGTTTTAAAAAGGGGGGAGGAGAATCCAAGATGGCTGACATGGCAGCATTTTGGCATCAAAAATGGCTCTAAAATGCTGAAATAAGATGGAAAAAACTAGTGATTTTAGGATGTTAGAGGTGGAGGAACAGGCAGAAACCTTTTAAATGTAATATTTACAGCCCCCCAACCTCCCCACCTTCGATTTTCCTCATAGGCTGTTATAGCCTTACTCACTGTGCCCTGTATTGGAAATGTGCTGCAGCCTACCTCAGCTCTAAAGGTAGCTGTTATGGGAGAAAAAATCATTGCCTCAAAACTGAATGTCCTCCAGTACTGAATCTTTGGGCTGCCAGTCTGACTAGTGTCTGACTGAGCCTCCATCTTCCAGCAGAGCCCTCTGGTGAATTAGGAGGGATTCAAAAAACAGAGTGGATTCCTTCTTTATCCTAGACAACACAAGCAAGCAGCATATTCTCACATATGGGTGACGTCAACCAAGGAGTCCAGTTCGGACAGTTTGATAAGTGAACTGTCACTTTAAGTTGAAAACCATTGCAACTGCCCACACTGCACATGTGCGAGTGCCTTCCCGTCCAATGCCAGCTCAAGCCCCTTAGTTCTTCATTTTCCATGGCACGAAGTTTGTTTTCATTGAACTCTGTTCAGTTTTTGTTGCCTTCCCACTTTGCATCTTATTTTCTATTCTATGTTTTTCTTTCAAGTTTAGTAATTCAGTTTTGTTTTTGACGGGTTTTCTAAAAAAAAATAAAAGAAATAAAAATGAAAGAAAGTTGCTCCAAACATATTTTGAAAAGCTCTCTATGTTAAAGGAATGCAGAATAATCTGGTGACACGCTCAGCAGATTTCTTCACCCACATCAGTGGACACTTTATTTTCACAACCTGATGTCAGGTGCTCTCTCTTCTGGGGAACTCCTCAGATAAACTCACAATTACACACTTCCTCACTTTGGTTCCAAATGACCCTCTCTTCATCATCTAGAGGTAGATGCCTTTCTTCTGTTTTTCCCAATCTGCAGTCTTTGTGCTTGGCAGCTTGGTAGCTCCTGGGTAGCATCAGCATTTTCTGATCTTCAGATCCTGTCAGAATCATGGGATACATCCAGAAAACTGCCTACATAGCAGTGCTACTCACAGAAGTGGACACGGCTTTTATCGTGGTATACTCTTCATCATCAGGATGCTTCATCCTTCTCCATATATTCAGTGTTGGATTTCCTTCTCCACTTATCCAATTCTGGTCTTAAAACCACTTCAGTCACAGTTCACCTTAGTGCCATCAGTGCTTCCCACATGCCTGTCAATAAAAATTCTCTGACTGCTTATCCTTATGTTCCCAGGGTTATGAAGGGATTTTCAATATCTAACCACCTCTCAAACAGTTTCCACTGGTTTGGGGTCTTACTTTTGTTCTCACCAGACTGATGAAACCTCCATTTCAGCCAGTGTCTTCTACTCATCTCGCCTATCTCACTTTCACAATGATATTTCTTAATTCCCATCACTCATACATGTCGAGTGAGTGAGCATCAAATGTTGGTGTCAGACCCCACCTTTTAAGCTTTCTACCAGGATGCAGTAGTTCTCTGCTCCCATCCTGAATTCCTACTGAATGTAGTCACGGGATTTTGTTGGAATCAATCATTTGTGCTTCCAATTTTTTTCCCCAATCCTCATTCTGACCCTGGAGAAACAGCTCTTCATATCTTACACTGTAAACAAGCCGTGGCTTATCACTTTCAATGAGCTAAGCCACATACAACATCTCAACCGTTTTTCTTCTTTGATCCTCACAGTTTGGGTTGGCCTGTAACCAAGAAAACTTGTTCCACATGGTTGGCAGCCTGTATTGCCTTCTGCTGTGCTCAGGCTGGGCTGCAGCTCGGGGGTCGTGTAACAACATAAGGTACCAGCTATGGCAGCTTTAGTTGCTTTCTTGCATTCCACTCCCACAGATGAAATCTGTAAAGCAGCTACTTGGTCCTCAGTTCGCATCTCACTACTGTCTAGAATCCTTTCCAGATGGAATGGTCAATTCGGCCAAGTAGTATTCCAAAATTTATTCTCTTAATGGCCAACATGCCCTCCATCCCATTGTAGTAAGCTAGGGAGTCCCACATGTGAGAATTTGTTGTCTGCTTGTCCTAGGATAAAGTACAGTTACTTACCGTAACAGGTGTTATCCAGGGACAGCAGGTGATATTCTCACAACCTACCCACCTCCCAGCTTGCTTACGGAATTGAGGTACCACGGGCCTACATCGGGCGGGAAGGCACTCATGCATATACGGTGTGGACAGTCACAAAGTATATTAAAACTTAAAGTGATAGTACATTTTTTATACTGTACGTACCGGGGCTCTATGGAAGATGTCACCCACATGTGAGAATATCTGCTTGCTGTCCCTGGATAACACCTGTTACGGTAAGTAACTGTGCTTTACTTACCATAACAGGTGTTATCTGAGGACAGCAGACAGATATTCTCACATCCCACCCACCTTCCCTGGTTGGCTTCTTCACCTGAACTGATGACCTCACGAACCGGTGTCGGGCTGGAAGGCATTCACGCATGCGTGGTGTGGGCAGTTTTAAAGCTTAAAGTGACAGTTTACTTTTACACTGTCCATACCGGGCTCCGTGGATGATGTCACCCACATGTGAGAATATCTCATATAACCCCCACTTTGAAAAGCCTTCATTGGCTGCCAGTCGAACAAAGAATTCACTGTAAAGTGTTATCTTTGGTTCATCAGATTTTATATCAATCTGCACCCCATTGATTTCAGTTCCTCTGGGAGGAATAGACCAAATTGGGCACTGCGGTCAGAGGGGGGCATGAGATTAATAGCAAAAAGCTGAGAATGTGAGGTATGTGGCTACAAAACTGAAAATGTTTTCTCTTGTGGGTATCTCTCGTTGAAACAAGCTGTCTGGTCACTTGAGAATTACGTATTGATCATTACAGTTATAGGAAACTGCTAAAAACTAAGCTGTTTGTTGATTCATATTTTTAAAACTACTGTATTTTTTGCAGCACTTTTTTTCCACCCAAAAGTAGGTGGAAATCTCAGTGTGTCTTATGAAGCGAAGATACAAAATTTGTACCCCCCCACCCCCCCCATATGTAGACCTGGAAAGGAGCTACGTGAATATTAGGCCCCCTAAGGAAAGCATATATAGTGAAATACAAGCATAAGAATGCTGTTCTGATATTTCAGCCAAAGATCTGCTAAGATAGAAAGCTTGCACTATGCCCCAGAAACCTATTAAGCAACTGCCATAAGTCTTAGTAGCTTGTTATGTAATCAACATGTCACCCTGATCATCCACAGGAAGGCAGGAAATATAAAATTAATTTATTTTAGGAACCGATACAACCGCCTCAGGGTGGGCCATCTTTCAGCCCTTTTACTTTGCTATGATAAACACCAAAACTCTGCTTATCCGTGCTAAATCTCATGTGATGATTCATAGAGGTTAACTTTAGTGCACTTCCTGACACCATAAAAGTGTCAGCCTTCCGGGGGATGCTATCACTGATCCTGTCCTTGCTTGAAGGTAAAAGGGTTTATATGACATTACGACCTTGTAATTTCTGGCTTGTGTAATGTGTCTTTTGTCCATGGACCATATGACTTACGGATTGCATCATGTGACCTATGTAATCAATACCTTTGCTTGTCATTTTTGCCTTCAAGTTTCTCAATAAAAAGAAGCAGATCTGTGTGCTAGAGCGAGCCATTTCTGAATGATAGCCCCAGATCCTAGGCGGTATATACATTTTAAAAATAAATAAATGTGAGAATACCTGCCTGCTGTCCAATATAACACCGGTTATGTTAAGTAACAGTGCTTTTTCTCTTCTAGATGACTTCAGGTGGAACTGAGAGCATTTTGATGGCCTGTAAAACTTACAGAGATCTGGCTTTTAAAAAAGGGATCAAACATCCAGAAATGTAAGTTCTCCCAACCATAATAGCCTTTCATTTTTGAGGAGGGAAGGAGAGAAAGATAGGAAGGGAAGGAAAAACATGGAAAAGTAGATTTTGAGAAGAAAGCTGAAAAATGGAAATTGAATGTTAAGTTAATGCCAAAGATGGATGCAAGGCAGAAAATGAAGGAGAGAAAACAATCAATGGCTAAGAAGGCACTGGAAACATAGTTAAAAGCACAGAAAAAAAAAAGTCACCAGAAAACAAAGATAGGTAAAATGATTTTATTTTCAATATAGTGTCCTCTCCGGCACTCTTCCCTGTTGGCACCCCCTGCTGGCATCTCAGGGCCCATCTGGAGGGCTTCTGCGTATGCACGGATGTCATCATGATGTTATCACGGCGATGTCCGCACACTTCTGGGTGCCTCGAGCCATGGCCACTACCAAGTTCATGTTTTATTAACATTTGATATACCGCTTAAGCATATTACAGATCTAAGCGATATATTCTTCCCCAAGGGACCCTCGGTCACAAGGGGGCACCCGTTCAAACTCAGAGGAGGGAAATTTAATGGTGACACCAGGAAGTATTTCTTTACAGAAAGGGTGGTGGATCAGTGGAACAAACTTCCGGTGCAAGTGGTCAAGGCCACCAGTGTACTCGATTTTAAAAATAAATGGGACATCCACGTGGGATCCCTACGGGGGTCGAGCTAGGGAACTGGGTTATTAGCACTCAGACTTGATGGGGTGGGTCAGAAGAGTGGGCAGACTTGATGGGCTGTAGCCCTTTTCTGCCGTCATCTTTCTATGTTTCTAAGCGGTTTACAATAAAACCGCAGGTACTTAGAACTTCCCTTTGAGAGACATTGACCTAGTATGACTGACATCTCTCTCTCCTTCCTCCCCCCCAGTAGTCCAAAATCTCTCTCCTTTTCTCCCAGTAGTCTGACTGTTAAAGATTATTATTAAATGAATGGATGTATTAGGATGAATCTCCACCAATAAAATATATCACTCTCTGACTTGGAGAAATATATTTTATAAAGAACTTTAATTTGGGGAAAGAATAAGAATATATATATATATCTCTGCCTGTTTCAATCCTATCTCTATAATAATAATGTATTAAGTATAATATATATATTAAAAAGACCAAGATTCAAAACATTTGCAAACAAATTAGAATTTTATTTCTTATAGAGCAGAATTAATTATAAAATCAAGTAGGTAGAGGAAGTGACGTCACGCCACGGGATGGTTGCTTGGGTTGGGATATCCGTCAGGACTGAGTGGTTAAATGTGCATAACAGCGTCCCAAAAAAGTTGCATTGCAGTGAAAAGAGCTTTGATAGATTCCTGAAAGAATGGAGACCAGGAAGAAGCTGGACAAATATAGATTTCTGGTGGTGCCAGGCGATAAATCGGCTGAATTGAATGGAGGAGCACAAGGGGGAGGAAAAAAGAAAATGGTGCCTGCACCTTCGTAATCCGAGGAGGAGGAGATCGCTAGTGAAAATCCTAGCGATGTGGATGTCACACCCCACACACTGCACTCCTGGTTCCGAGAGCTAAAAACGGAGTTAGTAGGAGTTTGCTAGGATTTTAAAACGGCCATGGCGGAACTCCAGTCAGAAGTAGCCGAGTTGGGCGGCCGTGTGTTGGACATGGAGGAACATGTGTCAGGGCTGACTCGGGACATGGCAAAGGTGCGTGCCGAGGCTGAACAGATGGCGTCCACCTTACGGGACTTGCAGAACCAGGTGGAAGATTTGGAGAATCGATCGTGCCGCTGCAACCTAAGGTATCAAAGGCATCCCAGATAAGGAGGAGTACAGAGACTGCGCTTCCCTGGTGTGCAAGATTTGCACGGCTTTGCTGACGGAGGTGGATGGTTCAACACCAGCACAGATTGTTATTGTGAGAGCTCATCGGAGTCTGGGGCCCGCTAGAAGTGCGGGACCTAAGGATGTCATAGTGTGCTTTGCTGTAGGCAGCTAGACGCAAGCAAAAATTCCAGTGGCAAAATGTGTCTGTGGGCAATTTTCAAGATTTAGCATGGGCTATCCTGCAGAAGCGGCACAATTTCAAAGATGTAACTCAATTACTGCAGGCTGAGGGTCACAGATATCATTGGCTCTTTCCCTTTGGGGTCTGGATCACGATTAATGGAAAATCTGAAAAGGTATGTGAAGTGGAGGAAGCTTGGGCAGCCTTGAAAGACCTGGGATGTAAAAATGTGCCGGACCTGCCTGCCTCGGAAGCTAGGAGAGCGGAGAAGAGGCCCACGGGCTTATGGTCCACCGTTGGATGCTCTGGTAAAAGGCCTTTGAAGGACATCACTTGATAGAACTTCTATCTGGCTACCGGGTGGTTTACCATTCAGAACTTTGGTGGTCCGGTGGGACTGTGCAACTCTTGGAGGAGTAGTTGCGACAGACTTTGATCTGTTGGACTGTGGACCTGGAAAATTTTTCATGGGGTGATCCGTAAGGATTGCTAACCAGTAGTTTTATGTTTTCTGGAGGGTTTTTGTATGAGTTTGTATAGTATTGGTTATGTTTACATTCTCAGGTTATGGGGGAACTACGTTTGAGTGAGGTGGGAGTGGGGCAGCTGCTGGTGGGGACCTTGAGCTGCCTTCTGGGGGGGACCTCACCTCTTCATTCTGACTGGTCGGACAGAGAGCCTGTCAGGTTTTTTTTGTTTGCGGGGAGGGAGGGGGAGTTGGAGGGCAGGGGTGTAGGATGGTAAAGGTAGGGGTAGGACTTGCTCTCTTTTGATAGGCTTGTGGAATGTTAATGGCTTAAACAATCTGGAAAAGCGAAGTATAGTTTTACGGGAATTGTATAAAATTAGATGGGATATCTGCTTGCTGCAAGAGACCCATTTAAGGCCCAGGGATGAAAAGTTTTTGCGTACTTCTACATATGATCAGATTTGGGTACACCAGGCACAGGGCCCACAGAGGGTGGGAGGACTAGCTTTTTTGATGCGTAAGGGAGTGGTGGTGGTGGTGGATGCTGAGGGTAAATGTATGGCTAACAGGGGCAGGATTCAAGGGAATTTGCTTACTATCATTAATGTTTATGGGCGTATTTCTGCTCAATCTCAGTATTATTCTGGCCTAACTGATGGCCTTGGTCAGTTTGCTAAGGGGGCTATATATTGTGGTGGGGACTTTAATGTATGCCTGGATCTTTCTTTGTATCATTCCAGAGGAGGTTGGGCCATTCTTGGCAAACATAGTAAAGCTTTTCTACGGTTTATACACCAGTTGGGGCTAGTAGATTGGAGACTTCTTCATGGCACTCAGTGGGACTATTCTCACTTTTCTCATGTGACTC
The DNA here is from genome assembly GCF_902459505.1 of Geotrypetes seraphini. Taxonomy (NCBI): domain Eukaryota; kingdom Metazoa; phylum Chordata; class Amphibia; order Gymnophiona; family Dermophiidae; genus Geotrypetes; species Geotrypetes seraphini. Next base: position 185,475,869 of record NC_047087.1, read on the forward strand.
ACACATACACCAGAATAGATGGAGTATGGGCCCATTGCAATTTATGGGGAGGAGTTCAATGGGCGGAGATTGGGGGGATTCAGATTTTGGACCATGCTCCTGTGTGGATAGTATGTACGGGATTCAAGGTGCAGGTTGGTAGAAGATTTTGGCGTTTAAATGAATCACTTTTAGGGGACCCCAAAATTTTTCAAGAAGTGAGGGACACTATTCAGGACTATCTTAAGGTGAATGATACTGGAGCCCTGGGGGGACGGTGTACTATGGGATGCATTGAAAGTGGTGCTCAGGTTTTTTTTTTTTTGTTGTTGTTAAATGGGGGGCACATAAAAAATACAAGAGGGCATGGCGATCCATGGGCTTACAGGAGCAGTTGTTGGTTTTGGAATGGCAACATAAAAACGATTCCAACTTTCAGCTCTTTAAGGACCTCCGAAAAACTAGATTGGACCTCAATCAGCTGTAACTTGAGGATTTAGAATTTAAGAAAGCACAACTGAAGCAGGCTTTGTTTGAATCTGGGAATTGATCTAGTGCAATGATGGCTCATTTTTTTTACAAGCGAGTAGGGTATCCACTACTGTGAGGAGTGTACGTAGTGAGGTAGGGGTCTGTTATTGGGCAGATCAAGATATTCACATGTTGTTTGTACAATAGTTAGGCTCTGTACAGCAGGTTCCGTCGGTTAGTGTGGCGGAGAAACAGAAGTTTTTGGATTCAGATAATCTTCCTAAGTTGTCATCTTTGGAGAAGGAGTGTTTAGACTTGCCAGTCACGGAGGGGGAAGTGGTGGGAGTTATTAAACAATTGAAGGGGAGTAAATCTGCAGTGGGAGGGTTGTAACTGGTGTTATTTAATAGAGCAGGGACTGGATGCTTGGAGAATGTGATAACTTTTAACTGCCCAATGTGAGCTGTAAACAGTATATAGGCGATATGAGGTTTTAAGGCATTATGGTCTTAGATATGCTGATTTGTTGGAGGCAAGGGATGGCAAAATGTTTTTGTGCTTAGTTTTATAGTTTATCTGTAGCAGGTTAGTACAGCATGGACAAGGATGCCTGGCGTAGACAAGTGCATTAGACTATGACATCTGTGTTTTGAATGGTGTACAAAGTTGTAACATGGAAGGATGGGCTGTTGAGGGAGACAGAGGAAAAACTGTAAATCCTGAGCATGTTTTTTGAAGGATGTGTTTTGTTGGTTTTTTTTCTGAGTACCATGAATAGAACTAGGGTGCATCTTTCTACTCTGCTACACCTGAATGAACATGTTTTCTCCTTAGTATCCTTTGACTTATTCAAGGAAGGTATTGTTTTCCTGGTATGGTAGTCCTGGGGTTATCGATGCAGTTGCAGTGCTGTAGAGAAACACTTTTCTAGATTATACATCTTATTGTTTGGGGGTGTATTGGGGGAGGCTTATCCTTGCTTTTAAAGTTGGACTTATAAATGTATTCTGCATTATTATTATTTTTATATTAATAGGATTTGTATAATTTTGACATTGGGGAGGAATATTTTAATGGTTGTACAGTAGGGTTGTGTGTACATGAAAAATGAATGGAAGAAATTGCATTACAATTAGTACTATTATAATGGGAGTGTGGTCAGGGACGGAGCTTGGACTGAGTTACTCAGTTGGTATTTGTTAGACTTAGGGGGGTACTTGGCTTGAAGAAGTTGAGAAGCATTGGTCTCTAGGTGACTAGTATGGAGTTCCCTCAGTAAGGGTCCCTTTTACAAAGCCACAGTAGCAATTCTCCCATGGCAAATGCACCAAAGTCCATTCAATTTCTATGGGCTTCAGTGCATTTGCTGTAGCAGAATTGCTATCACAGCTTTGTATAAGGAGCCCTAAGGCAGGAACTACTGTCTCTGTGCTGTGTCTTAAAACACAGATTGCCGGGGATGCAAAACATTAACTGATTCAACATGAGTTTGAAGTTGGTTGAATACCACTCTCAAGTACGGTAGTTTTGAAAGAAATGGAAGGTTTGATACTGGCCAGTAGTTATTCGGAATAAGAGGATCTGCATTACTTTTTATCAAGGGTGGCTTAAAGGCTACTGGAACACTGCCTAAGTGTCAAACCTTAAAAAAGAAAGTCATATTGAGCACTGGAAAATAATTAATAACAATTAACTAATAAAAATAGTGCACATTTAGTGATCTTTTTACTAAGGCGTGCTAGCTGTTTTAGCGCACACTAAACGCTAATGCATCCATATACTATAATGGACACGTTAGCGTTTAGCATGTGTTAAAATGTCTAGCAAGCCTTAGTAAAAGGACCTTTTCATTTTCCCCACCACCAAATTTCCCCATCCTGCCTCACCCGGCTACTTTTTCATGCCATCCGGCTGGAAAAAATTTCTGGGGAGAACACTGCATATATAGAACACCCAGAAACAAGGAAATATGTTTTAGCATGATTACTGAATATGTGATAGTGCTTAATAAGAATATACAACTTTAGATTACAAGGTGGTCTATCTACAGTTCCCTGTACACTAAAATTTCTTAAGGAAAGGAGAGCTCATGCAAGAATGTTTACTTTTTTTGTCTCCATTTTTGTTTTCTTTCATGTCTTTATAGACTGGCTCCAAACAGTGTTCATGCAGCATTTGACAAGGCTGCCCATTATTTTAGGATGAAGCTTGTTCACATTCCACTGGATAAGAAGACAATGCAAGTAGATGTTAAGGTACTGGTGCTGCATGGAGTGGCCAGGAGATAGGGTAACAGAGCTACAGATAATCCACACCTGCATTTTGACACATTAAAATAGAAAGGGACTTAAGGTTTGTATGTTCCCTTCCTGCATAAGTATTTTTGTGTATTTTTCCTGTTATATACTTATTTTATGAGTAGTCTTCCAAATATTCCAATAGCCAAGGAAATATCTTCAATCAACAAGAAAATACAATCCCAGACCGATAGATTCTTAACAATAACTTTTTGCAAATTTAAATATCAGACCTTAGTGATATATCCCATGATCCACCATTTAAGTTTCCATGGCAATCATTATACCTTAATTGTCGTCAGTCCATAAAGAACTTCTTTAAATATAAATATTTTACAAAGCTTTATCTTCAATAAGGTTCATATCTTTAAAAAAATTTCAATTTATAGTAAAATTACTCATCTAGATGTTAGATTATATTGGTCAGGGGCATCTTCCGACATGACAGTCTGACATATTCATCTTCTGGCTGTTTCAAGGAATGTCCCCTGCAAAAGACAAATAACATTATACACTGCTCTAAAATGTCAATTAAAATCACTCTATAAATAGTATCCAACCTTCAACTAACAAAATTGGATTTTTCAGCTGAAATCAATTCAACCTCTCAGTTTAAATCTTGAAATTGAATGGACGTCTTTAGTCTAAACTTGGAGACTGTTCTGTGATTGGTCTACATCAGGGCTGCCCAAGTCTTGTCCTTGAGATCTACTGGCATGCCAGGTTTTCAGGATATCCACAATGAATATGCATGAGAGAGATATTTGCATACCAAGAAGGCAGTGCAGGCAAATCTCTCTCATGCATATTCATTGCGGATATCCTGAAAACCTGTCCTGCCAGTAGATCTCGAGGATCGGACTCGGGCTGCCCTGGCCTACATTATTATTATTTGATTGAATAAATAAGATATACAAACTGCTGCCATCTTTGCAAGGAAAAAAACATGTTTAGAGTATTGGGGTTGATAGTTGAAGGTAGGATACTATTTATAGAGTGATTTTTGTTGACCTTTTAGAGCAGTCAATAAAAAGTTATTTGTCTTTTATAGGGGACATTCCATAAAAGAGCCAGAATCTAAAACTAGATGAATATTTTTACTGTAAATAAATTGAATTTTTTTGAAGATGGAGCCTTTATATTTAAAGAAATTCTTTTTCTTTCTTTTTTATTTATAATTCTTTATTCATTTTTATAACTTACATCAAGTGCATCAAAAAGTATCAACCATTTTAACTTAAATATATCACTTGAAATTCTACAATTCTTCATATTAAATAGAATTATCCCTTTCTAGAAATTCTTTATTTGACCAATGATTAAGGAGGTGTAATGACTCTCATTGAAAACTTAAATGGGGATCCTGGGATATACCACTGAGGTCTATTTAAATTTGTAAAAGATTTTTGATAAGTATTTATCGGCCTGAGATTATATTTTCTTTTTTTATGAGTAGACCATGCCATAAAACATGAGAAGCTAAGAGGTGGCAGTACAGTTGAATGCAGATTTGATCTGTAGAAGAAACAACCTAGCTACTGTTAAAATATACAAATAAAGTGCTGGCACTTTACTTTGGCAGCTACAGTTGCTGAAAACCAGGCCCTGTATCTTAAGTTGTACTAAATATTATTGTGACTTCCATAAATGATTTGTAAACCATAGCATGAGATGGCAATAGCTTCATAAAATCCAAGTGTCTTTGCCTCTCAAACTGTTATAACTACTTTGTGTCAGTTTAAGCTGTATATAACCTTGTCTGCTTTCATGCAAGAGATAGTTCATGAATTTTAAGATTAGACTAGACATATTTCTTTGAGGATAAGTGGATTAATCAAGTTGCACAGCTGTATAATTTGATTGAACTCAGCATTGGATGGATGGAGATTTTCTGATCTTTTTGAAAAAGGCAAAAAAGTATTCCATTAAGCTTGTGCAGCAGCAGTGTATTTCCACAGCTTCCCTCAATTCATTTTTTTTTCTAAATCATACCTGTCAGATGGTATTCTTCCTATAGCTCCTCAGTTTCTCTCCAGAAAAAAAATTACTACTTTATTTTTACTGATTTTAGCTGCAGAAACATTCCTGTAGATGCTCTAGTTAGATTTTAAACTATTTCTTAAGTTTATTTTATTTTTCATGTCTGTTGTGGTTTCCTGCAGAAGGTCTTTTTCAACAACACTTCATTTGTAGACTATCTGGATAAATTTTTCAACTTTTCTTCTTTTTACAAAAGACAAATTTATTTTTATTAATTTTGGATTAACTATTTTCCTTGGTGCCCAAGAAACAGGCCAGTAACTTGAAGTTCTGGCCCAAATCTGGATAGAGGATGTTCATTACTGACTATCGGCAAATCTGATGCAGATGTCTAGGACAAGGCCATGAAGACATCTGCTGTGATATTATGCAAAGTTTTGGCTATGGTGATAGACTCAGGATTTTTTTTTTCTTGCCAGTAAATTAAAGCCAAGCTTCCTAAAGACCAGACACCTCCCCCCAAAAAACAAACAAAAAATCCATGCAGCCAACTGGTTGGCTCCTCCCTCTGACAAGCTTGGGAGTCAAGGAAAAAAAATATTGTTTAAACCGAGTCCAGAGTTTAGAACATTCAAGGAAAGAGTATAAAAGAGCTGGCAGTGAAACCTGTTTAGCAGCTATGCTGAATCGTTGTAGCACTTTAGTGTATGACTCAAAAGCTAATACAATAACAAAATATAATACAATGATTTGCTTTGACGAAAGTGACTGTATCTGGAGCTCAGCTGATGATACAGCAGTGGGAAGGCAAGGAAGTATTGCTCTGCCCTCAGAACTTCCTGGAAAGACCACATTTTTAAAACAACCTTGAATTTAGAAGGCAAGGTTTCCATTCTCAAATGAAGAAACAAGGAATTCCAGAATGATGGGATGAGAAATGCAAGATGGAACAGCATGAACTCTCACAAACACTAGAAAGAGGATGGATAGAAAGCAGGTGGATCTGGGATAAATTAAGTGTCTATGAAGGAATATATTGAATGAACCAGTCAGCTAAATAGGTGGATCAGTATGTAGTGCAGGTGTCTTCAAGGCCCACAACCCAACCTGATTTTCAAGATTTATACAATAATATGCATAAGATCTATTTTCATTCACTATTTTCATTGCATACAAATAGATCTCGTACATATTCATTGTGGAAATCCTGAAAACCAGAATGTTTTATGGACCTTGAAGCCTGGATTTAAGGACCCCTGATGTGGTGCATATTTATAACAAGGATTTTAAATTTATCTGGTAAGTAACTGGAAACTAATGCTGGTGGCAAGCAAGCAAGAGAATAACATTGTTAAACCTGTGAGCACCAGTACTTTGAATCAGTACGTCAGCAACACCAGGAAGGCTTTTATGTGAATGCATTAATATGTCCAATAATTCACAAAAGGCAAGTTTCATATCCAGTAGGTACTGTCTTTTTCGTTCCATAAGACACACTTTTTTTCCACCCAAAAGTGGGTGGAAATGTTGGTGCGTCTTATGCAGCGAAGATTTAAATTTCTACCCCCCCCCCCTGGGTTGGGCCTTTTAAAAACACCCTCAGTACCTTCTTAATCCTTGTTATGCCCATGGCTGGCCAGGGCATGGCAATTGGCCACTTTGGCTATTAGGTGTGAATCTTCATGTCTGCTTGCTTTTTAACTGCAATCCTTGCCTTACTTCTGTGCCAGACATTTAGGCAGCCTTTCCGTGAGAGCAAGTTGTTTATCAACTTGTATCATATCTCTTATACTGTTTCATGTCTTGCCGAGGAAAGTTTCTCATGGTACTGCAAATAGGAAGGGCCTGAACACATTCCATCTGTGATAAGGGAGACACCTATTGTTACTGCAGAAGCAGCAGTGTCTGAGAAAGAAACAGCCTGGTAAAATTCAGCACTTTCTAAGAGTCACATCTTAGAATTTGAATTCAGCCATGGCCCTGGGAACTATGTACTGTACCGACCTATTGATCGCTCAAATTCCCGATCAGGATCAGGCGGAATGTGGCAGACATAGTGAAGTATTCTATTTGGTGTATATAGATATTCTCTGCTTATATCCTGTATATTATCTGATGTCTGTCTGCATTATTTGACATTATCTGATGTTTATGCAATAAAGAATCATATTACTCTGAAGCTTTGTTGGAGGTAACTTCTACATACCCTTGTTAGATAAACACGTGGCAGAACAATCCTTGTCCCTTTTTAAAACACCCCCCGCCCGGTCACGTCCCTCTTCAAATCTCGTCCATTGCCTGGTGGTCATGCGGTGCATCGATCGGCAGGTGCAAGCCCTCCCCCCACCTGGGCTCACGGCTGCCCTCTGAATGGTATTTCAGTGTCGGCCAGCAGGCGCAAGATTTCTGTGCGCCTGCCTGGGCCAGCACCGCTCTCCGAATGGTGCCTTCAGTTCTCGCGAGAACTGAAGGCACCATTCGGAGGACGTCGCTGGCCCAGGCAGGCGGGTGGAAAGCTCACGCCTGCTGGCCGACACTGAAAGCACCATTCAGAGGGCGGCGCTGACACCGCTGGACCACCAGGCAATGGGAGACCTTAAGGAGGTGCAGAACAAGATGGGAAGAGGTGACGCGGGCCCAGGCATGCGGATGGAGGGCTTGTGCCTGCCGGCCGATGAACCGCTGGACTACCAGGCAATGAGGGAGATTTGAAGAGGGACGAGATGGGGGTGGTTTTAAAAAGGGACACAGGTTAAAAAAAGGTACTAGAGGTGTTTTCAAAAGGCCCAACCGGGGGGGGGGGTCTTAAAAATTTATATCTTCGCTACGGGACGGGACAGGGGTTAAAAAAGGTTGTTTTTAATTTTTGTTTCATTGTTCTGCATACTGGAGGTTGCTCCCTGCTTTAGGAGGGGGTGGGGGTTCATGCTGTGGTATTCTTGATTATTGTTCCAGTTTTCTTTGGGACTTGTTTCTGTTTTGGGCTATGCCCTGTTTGTAATTTATTTTGCAAACCAATAAAAAATGTACCATAAAAAAGAGAGGGGGGATTAAAAAAGGTACTGGGGGGCAGGTTACAGGACAGGGCAGTACAGTGGGACAGGGTACAGAGCCTGACAAGGAGTGTAGGGTTGGGTGCAGAGCCTGGCAGGGAGAATTTGTGTGGGGGGGGTTTTCTTGTTTTCCTCTAAATTTAGGGTGCATCTTATGGTCAGGTGCAGCTTATGGAGCGAAAAATATGGTAGGTAACTGATGGTGCAGATCATTTAGATGGTATAAAAGGAAGATCTAACAACTGAGAAGATTTGGGGCCCAAAAGATGGGAGGTATTTAAAAGGACATCCAGAGTGAAAACTTACTCATAGTAGGGTGATGAACACTCTGAATGCAAAGAACTGAAGGAAGCTATGGGTCTGTTACTGTGCAAAACTACTGCACAAGTGCAATGAGAAGATTTTGCCTTTTTCTGGAAAGCGCTAGAAGTTTGACCTAGACTTTGGTCATATAATATTATAATCCACTTGTCTAGCTTGTGAACTTTTCTTTAGATAACATCTGTTATGGGTTAGCACCAGTACCATATTCCCAAGCAATGCTTTGGTTTCACTTTATTTTTCTTTATGCTATTTTTTAGGCAATGGCAAAAGCCATTTCCCAAAATACAGCAATGCTGGTCTGCTCGGCTCCTAATTTTCCTCATGGAATTATCGACCCTATAGAGGATGTCGCAAAGGTATTTACTTTGGAAATGTGTTACTTTAAAATGACCTAAGAAAAGTAGAGGGACATTGTCTTTTCTAGACAGAAGAATTTATATAGGCAATAGATAGGACAAGCTGGGTTTTCTAGGGGAGGGGAGGGTGGTTGGGCGGGGGGTGGAAAAAACCAAAATGAAATTTCTGCACATCACAGCTATCCCTATTCCAAACACTCAAGAAGTTTGCATAAGGGGGTATCATGCATATTAACTGTGGATATCCTAAAAATAAAAACCAACAAGCATGGGATCACCGTAGCATGACTTAAGCATGGGAAAGTTTCCTGTACAGCTTCATGTGTGTGCACATGCACATTTGGAAATGCTATTTTTGTTTTGTTCTGCAGCATTTAAAGTACGGGTAGTTCCCGGATTAAGAACGAGTTACGTTTTTAAAGCTGTTCTTAAGTTGGATTTATATGTAACTCAGAACTTATAGATTTTAAGATTCTTGCTGCTTGCTGGTCTGTTCCCAACTGACGAAAGGGCCAACTGTCCCTACCAGAATTCCGTCTAAAGTACAGTATGCACAACCACACACTGTTCTTAATGTGGTCATGCATCATTCCTGAATCTGCTATAGGAGAAGTGTAGGAATCTATGCCACTGGAAATACTGCCCAGTGAAATGAAATTAAGCCACAACTGCGTTCTTAAGTACGAGTCGTTCTTAAGTCGGGCGTCTGTAACTTGGGGACTGCCTGTACTTTCATTAAGTGTTGAGTATTAGAATGGGATTTATATCTGATTTACATAAGATTCTAATGTGGGAGGTGGCCTTTTAATTTTTCTTTTCTGCTTTGCCTCTTTCTTTCTTCATTCTTCCCTTTAGTTCATTCTGTAGTTTGTATAAATGTGGGGTTTTTTTTAACCTTTTGACTGTCTTCCTGAGAAACTGAATACAAACAAGAAAAGGTGAGAGATATTCCCAGGTGCCTAAAACTTTGCATCTTCCCCTGGCTTAGGCCCCAAAGAACCTCTGTGGGTAGTACTGAGTCTTAAATGAGCTGTCACTCTAGCCTGGCCTGAGGTTGCTCTTTGCCTTCACAGGATAGAAGTTGGAAGAGAAGGGAGGAACCAGAATGAAAACAAAATAAGCAAAACACTAAAAATAGAAAATAGAGGGAAAAAATCCAGCAAAATAAAAGATAAGACAAAAAAGTAAAAATTTAAAAAATCTATAATCTAGACAAAACAATGGCAAAATAAACTATTTAAAAATCTAACCCGAAAAGACAAAAACAACAACAACCCTGAGCAGATATTTTACTGGGAGGTAACTTATTTAGGCTGGTAATCAAGTTTCAAAATATACTTCTATCCCTGCATAAAAGTACAGAGAAATTGAAAATGTACTAAGAATGTGTTAGTTATAGGTATACAACCAAACAAGATGTTCTAAAACAGTTACTTATTAATACAAATAATTGAATGCCATAAAAGTCTAGGGTTTAGTATCCATCATACCTGACGAGTCTTTCTATGAAAGCCACAAGTCTATGAATAAAGACCTATCTTTGTAGGGACTGCTCAGAAGACCTGTCTTACAAAGATAAGTCCTTATTCATAGACTCGTGACTTTCATAGAAAGATTTGTCAGATATGATGGATACTAAACCCTAGACTTTTATGACATTTGATTATTTGTATTACTAAAGTAACCGTTTGGTTGTTTTAGGACATCTCGTTTGCCTCTTCTTGGTTGGTTGTATTGTTATATTTTTGAGGCAGATTGCTTCTTTCTCCTTTTTTTTTTTTAGTTATAGGTATTGTAGGGTCATGAAATGGTTAACTGTTAACCATTTCATGACCCTACAATACCTATAACTAAAATATTGCTATTGTTTAAAATATTGCTCTGGCCTACATAGCTGAAAACAGTGAACAATCTACTGACCTCATCTGCCTAAAATGTATGTCCCTACCTTACCACATTGTAAGCTAAATAGATAAAGAGTTTGAGCCATGATGTACCCTACCCTCCTGTACATGTAACATTTAGAACTGTAAGATTTAGATAAGCAGAGAAATGAGCTAGTTTCCTATAGGACTATAAGTTGTAGCCCTGAACCTATCATAAGTGCTGGCTTAGGACCAGTAATAATTGTAGAAAAGTTATAGAAGTAACAAATGAGAAGTTGTAGTTTTTGCATGTATTAGTTTGCATATGTTTAGTGAAAAGGGCATAAAAGTCCGTGCATTTCCTGATTCTAACACTCTAGTAAGCAGGCTGTTCACTGTACTAGAGTCCGGCATGCTGTAATAAACCTCTTGTACTTTCTTCACACCTCTGACTTTGTGTGTCCAAGTGACCTTTCAGTATGACATACGAGAGTTATAGTTGAAAAAAAATTTCTTCAGGCTTTATGAGTATGCAGTTGCTAGGAGTGGCCAGCAGAAGGTTGTTTTTGTAGGTATGCATGAAGAAACAACTGGGTGGTTTGGGTTTTGTATTTTTCTTAATACTTGTAAGAGTGTCATTTAATTGGAACCTGTCTCTTGATTTCAGTTAGCAGTAAAATATAAGATCCCTTTTCATGTGGATGCTTGCCTAGGTGGTTTCCTCATTGTCTTTATGAAGAAGGCTGGCTTCCCTCTTCAACCATTTGACTTTGGAGTTAAAGGTGTGACAAGTATTTCTGCAGATACACACAAGGTGAGACAGCAAAGTAATCTAGTCTAAGGAAAATATGTAACTTCAGAAAAATTTATATTTAGTTTGGGGATTGCAGAAAATATATTATCCCAGGACAAGCAGGCAGCCTATTCTCAACCTGTGGGTGATGTCATCATGGAGCCCCGATGCAGACAGCCTCGCAAGCAGACTTACTCGAAGAACTTGAAAAAGTTTGCGACTGCCGTACCGCTCATGCGCAAGTGCCTTCCCACCCAGTGCAGGGCGTGTCTCTCCTCAGTTCTCAGTTTTCGTGGAGCCAAGAAGATGTGTTTCGACGCTCTGCGCTAGACTCAGTTCTACTTCATGCCTTCTCTCACCGCGGCTCATATTTTATTTTTTTCAGGGTCGCTGTGTTTCTGTGCGTTTTATTTAAAAAAACAAATTTTTTTTGTGTGTGCCAATGTTGGGCCTACCGCGATCTCAGCCTGCGGGCTCGATTGTGTAGCAGCCTTTTCTAGTCTAGGGCTCCGTCCTGCCTTTTCTCCGGATGTCGAGTTTTGGTACAGCAACTTGGGCGGTGTGACTAGGCCTTTCCATAAGGCCCTTATCCCGACTTTAATCCTGGTTTTGACTAGTCAGGTCTCCTGCGGGGATTCCGTCCTGTACCTCATCCTCGAGTTTACTTCACTTTTTCTTGATTGGAAAGTCCTTGTCCAACTGCTATGCCTTTTTCTGAGGAGCTATTTTCTTTTTTGTCTCCCTCAGATCTCATAGCTCAGCAGCCTCCTCCGACCATGCCACTATTAGAGCACGTGGCTTCAATGCTGCCTGTCTTCAACTTGAGGCTTCATCCTTCCTTGTCTTCGGAGTCTACCTCCGCACGATATGTACCAGTTTCCCTGGTCGCAAAGCCAATTTTGCAGCATATACTTCAGTCCATTCTGCATCAGGAGTTCGGCAACATGCTTACCCACTTTATTCCTGCCTCGACTCTGCTTCCTGCCGTCCAGCCTGGGCACTCAGCAGCATCACATGTAGAGTCTCTAGACTCCCTCGTGCTGAAGTTCCACACACTATACAAGGAGTCGAGTCCTTGAGAGTGCCTCGAGATCACTCTACACACTCTATACAAGGAGTCGAGTCCTTGAGAGTGCCTCGAGATCACTCTACACACTATATACAAGGAGTCGAGTCCTTGAGAGTGCCTCGAGATCACTCTACACACTCTATACAAGGAGTCGAGTCCTTGAGAGTGCCTCGAGATCACTCTACACAAGGAGTCGAGTCCTTGAGAGTGCCTCGAGATCACTCTATACAAGGAGTCGAGTCCTTGAGAGTGCCTCGAGATCACTCTACACAAGGAGTCGAGTCCTTGAGAGTGCCTCGAGATCACTCTATACAAGGAGTCGAGTCCTTAAGAGTGCCTCAAGATCACTCTATACAAGGAGTCGAGTCCTTCAGAGTGCCTTGATCTCTACACTCTATGCACGGACCTTAGTCCTGCAGAGTGATTCAAGACACCTCATCACAAGGTCCTGAATCCTTTTTGGTGTCTCGTCCTCGACTTCCAATTGTTAGCCCTTCTTCCTCACATAAGGCGTTGCCCTTTTCGAGGCATATGGCGAGGTCTCCTTGACATTCATCTTCCAGGTTTGACCTCCCTCGATCATGAGACCATGATTTGAGGTATCGCTCTCCGCATTCTCTGTTGAGGTACACATTGAGCCCCAGGTCCTCCTCTCGAGACAGGTCTCGATTCTGCAGGCATGGAGGCTCTTCAAGGCTTCCACCTTCTTTGTTGAGGCTATCTATTGTGCCTGCGAGGCATTCTGTACATTCTTTTCCTGATTCAGATCTCAGGTTATCAATGCTCCAAGGAGGCTTCTTCCTCGCTCTCAGCGAGGCACAACGGCTCAGTCACAAGCTCCTCCTTCTTCAGACCGGGCTCCTATTCTTCAGGATCCGGACATCTTGTTGCAGTCTGATTCCAAACATTCCAAAATGTATTTGGACGACTCTTGTATGTCTCCTTCTCTCAAGGAGGCTTTCATATTGTTCATTTCTGGTCTTCTTCCTCACACATTCCACGGGCATTTTGAGTCACCATATTCCATTCCTGCTGGGCAGGCGCATTCGGAATCTCAATCCAGGATGGTCCACTGTAAGGCCTTTGGGAAATCTTTTTCTGTGGCCTCTTCTTTAATCAGATCCAGTCCAGTTGATGTTTTTGCCACAGTCCCTCCTGGCAGTGAGAACAAGCCCTTGGACAAGTGTGACCATCATCTCCATCACAAGTTACTAATTTCACGCTGCAATTTGCCCACTTTTCTTTGCACTTTTTATCCTAAGTTGCATATTATGCCTTGCCTCTCTTCTCTGGAATCATTGCCTTCTCAGTGGCAATGTGGTGTCTTGCCGGGCTCCACTTTTTAGTCATGAACCAGCTGCTACCAAAGCATCTGGTCTCTCTTCATTGCCACAGTGATGAATTCTTCATTGTTTTCTCACAGCAACTACCACTGCTTATTTGAGCATGAGCAATTGTTCTTTCTACATTGTCTAAGCCTTCTATGGCCTTCAGACCTACCAGACATTTTTGTTTTTCCTCAGAAGGTGCCTCTTACTCACCTCTTAGTCTTTCCTCTCCCATGGGGGAGTCGTTTTCATTTTTTTTCTGACCATTGGGAGTTCTTTCCATCAGATCTCTGGGTCATCTCTCTGCTCATTGCAGATTATTCTCTCCATTTCAATCAGGGCCACCAGTCCTTTTTTCAGGAGAATATCCTTCCAATCTGTCGCATTGCCACCGTCCATCAAGCATGTTCCTTTATAATGTTAGAGCATAGCAATTTTTTCCCATCCTTCCGTATTCCGAAGGAGTCGTTGAATCTACAACCTATTTTGGATCCAATTCTTTTTTCAGACCACTACTTTCGAATGCTGTCTCGGGCATTCTATTTCCTTCTGACTCAGCTTGCTTCATTCTGTTTTCTGGATCTCACGAGGCTTACATTTCCCCAGCCTCTCGCAGTTCCTCAGATTTGGGTGGGATTAGAGTACTCCCTTCGGCCTGGCTTCATCTCTAGAGTGTTCACCAGGTACCTAGTTGTAGTGGCTGCAGCTCTGTGGAGCTATAGTTTTCAGGTGTTCCTTACCTGGATGACTGGCTCATCACAGTGTCATCTCTCAGGAGGTTTTTTTGTAGAGATCTAATGGACTTCTTCGTACCTACAATGCTGTGGTTCACAGCTCATTTTCCGAAGTCCCAGTTCCACCCCTCTCGGACTCTGCAGTTCATCGGAGCTGTCCTTGGCACTGTGCCACTCAGAGCCTTCCCTCCTCATCAACGTCAGGGGGCTCTTCTTCAACTCTGCTGCAGTGTGTCTTTCCTCACTTCGGTTTCAGCCAGTCACATGATGGTTCTTCCAGGTCACATGGCTTCTGCTGTTCCTTGACTCTTTTTGCCAGATTTCGCCTCAGAATTGCTCAGTGAGCCTTGGTGTCTCAGTGGGCTCAGGCTTTTGACTCCCTCTCAATGCATTACAGTGACTTCTCTGTTGAATCAGTCTCTTCGCTCGTGGATACTTTCTCCCACTTTCTCTAGAGGCTTGCTGTTTCAACTGACCCCTCATTGGCTAGTCTTCATTACAGACTTTTCAAACTCTTCTTGGGGGACTCGTCTTGATGGTCTTCGTCCTCAAGGTCTTTGGTCCACACGGATCGTCCGTGTTACATCAATCACTTGACACTCAGAGCGCTCTTCAATGTTCTCCCTCTTTGCCAAGCAATTCTTCAGATTTGGAATTGGGCAGACCTTCATGACATCTTCCTGACAGCTGTCTACAATCAAGCAGTGTGAAATTGTCTAGTGGCTCCTTTACTCGCCTCTTCTTCATATTTTTTCTCAGTGGGAGACTCTTTTGATGGATCTCTTTGCGTCTCCCCACTATACTGCCTCAGTTCTGCTCCGAGATATACTCTCCTCACCAACTGTAGGCAGATACTTTCTTGCGGGAATGGACGCTTCAGTTCCTCTATGAGTTTCCTCCATTCCTTCTTATGACATTCAACCAGGAACGTGCCACCCTCATTCTAATAGCTCCTCGATGGCCCAGGTACCTTTGGTTCTCCCTTCTCCTTCAACTCAGTAGCAGGGAGCCTTTTCTTCTACCT
Organism: Geotrypetes seraphini; assembly: GCF_902459505.1. NCBI lineage: Eukaryota > Metazoa > Chordata > Amphibia > Gymnophiona > Dermophiidae > Geotrypetes > Geotrypetes seraphini. The sequence continues at coordinate 185,491,142 of NC_047087.1, forward strand.
GTTTTTTCCTCTCTGTTTTCACAGAGTCAAGGGCCTCTCCTTCACTACTTGCAGTCTATGCACTTGAATATCCTACTGTCAGAAATGCACTTGCTTTCTGTTTGATCTACCTCTCATCACAAGGAGCTTCAGTCTACCTCCTTGTGTTCACTTTTAGATTATCTCTTCCACTTCTCTGCCTCAGGTCTCAACTCTTTCATTCGAGTCCATCTCAGTGCAATTGTTGCCTATTGAAGGGAAACCCCTTTTGCCTCATCCTGTGGTTTCCAGATTTATGAAAGTACTTTTCAATGTCAAACCTCCTCCAGTGGTTTGGGATCTCAATGTTGTTCTTGCTCAATTGATGAAGCCTCCTTTTGAACCAATAAATTTGGCTCATCTTCAGTATCTCACTTGGAAAGTTGTTTTTCTCACTGCTCTTATGTCTACTCGCAGGGTCAGTGAGCTCCAAGCTTTAGTAGTGGACCCACCTTTCACAGTATTCCATCATGACAAGGTGCTCCTCCATACTCATCCTAAATTCTTACCTAAAGTGGTTTCAGAATTTCATCTCAATCAATCCATTGTACTTCCAGTGTTTTTTCCAAAGCCTCATTCTTATCCTGGAGAAACAGCTCTTCATACTCTGAACTATAAGTGTGCTTTGGCTTTCTACTTGCAAAGAACTAAGCCACACAGATCTGCTCCTCAACTTTTTGTCTTCTTCAATCCAAACAAGTTGGGACATCCAATTTTCAAGCGCACCATCTCCAAATGGTTAGCGGCTTGCATCTCTTTCTGCTATGCTCAGGCTGGACTGCATCTACAGAGTCGAATCACAGCCCATAAAGTCAGAGCCATGGCAGCTTCAGTAGCTTTCCTTAGATCTACTCCTATTGATGAAATCTGTAAAGCTGCACTTGGTCCTCGGTTCATACCTTCACCTCTCATTATTGTCTGGATGCTTTTTCCAGACGGGATGGCCATTTCGGCCAGGCAGTGTTACAAAATTTATTTTCCTGAATTGCCAACACTCTCACCATCCCATTCTGGTTAGTTTGGAAGTCACCCACATGTGAGAATAAGCTGCCTGCTTGTCCTTGGATAAAGCACAGTTACTTACCGTAACATGTGTTATCCAGGGACAGCAGGCAGCTATTCTTACAACCCACCCACTTCCCCTGGTTGGCTTCTCTGCTAGCTATCTGAAATGAGGAGACGCACGCCCTTGCGTGGGCGGGAAGGCACTCGCACATTCACGGTGCAGCAGTCGCAAACTTTTTAAAAGTTCTTCAAGCAAGTCTGTTTGTGAAGCTGTCTGCATCCGGGCTCCGTGGATGACGTCACCCATGTGTGAGAATAACTGCCTGCTGTCTATGGATAATACCTGTTACGGTAAGTAACTGTGCTTTAGCGTCCCTCCAGACCGGCACAGAACAGATGGGTTTACATTCCTCTGCCAGCAGGTAGAGACTTAAATGCTATGTATGATCTCTTGCGGACATCTGCCAAGTCGATGGCCCTCAGAGTAGCTACTCGCTGCACCCTGTGGCTTTGGGATTGGTCAGCAGATGCGGCTTCTTAAGGCTAAGCTCAGTAAATTTCCTTTTTGGGGTTCTTTCCTCTTTGGAGAGGAGTTGGATAAGTTTGTTCAGACCTTGAGTGACTCTGAGGTGCCTCGGTTTCCAGAGGACTGACCTCGCCAGGCATTGCGGGGTGGCATCACTTGTGGGCATGTGCATGATTTTCGTTTGTATCACCCTGGTCGGGGCTCAGCTTCTTTTCCTTCCAGAGGATGCTTCTTTCAGCACATAAGGTCCTTTTGGGGAGCCCGCCTGGGGGGAAGGGGTTGGGGACTCCGCTGGTGGTGCCTCCTCCACCCATCAGGCCCAATGACTCGCTGCGAGTCCTTCCTTGGTTCCGGTGGGAGCCCGGTTGCAGGAGTTTTACTGGGGATGGGCCAAGCTCACAACGGATCAGTGGGTCCTAGAAGTGATTCAGGACGGCTATGCTCTTGAGTTTTTCCAACCTTTACCAGATCGTTTCCTCTCTTCTCCTTGTCAGGTAACTTGGAAGAAGCAGGCAATTTCTAAGGTTGCTAGACCTCAAATTGGTGGTCCCAGTGCCTCTTCAGGAGATTTGCACCAGCAGGTACTCCATTTACTTTGTGGTACCCAAGAAAGAGGGGTCTTTGCCTCCCTGAAAGTAGTCATGTAGGCTCAGGCCCTCTTCAGGATGCGCTTCTTCTGTGGTGGTTGCCACAGATTCATGATCTGGACTCTCCCGTCTGTCTTTGGGGGTTAGTTCATTACAGCCAGTGCTTGTGGCTACAGTCTTCCAATCTGGTTCAAGAGGTGAGTCTAGATCAGCCCCAGTGGACAGTACTTCTTACAGACGCCAGTCTCCTCAGTTGGGGAGCTCAATGTCTTGGACACTCGGCTCAGGGCAGTTAGTTGCTGGTGGAGGTTTCCTGGTTGATCAATATTCTGGAGACCAGAGCCATTCAGTTGGTGTTATTGGCCTTCCACCATTGCTGGAGGGCAAGTCTGTTTGGGTTCTCTTAGACAATGCCATGGCGGTGGCTTATGTCAATCATCTGGCGGACTTCCTCAGTCGTCATGTACTGGATCCCGGCAAGTGGTGTCTCTGGCTAGAAACTTTTGAGTTGATTGTTCAGTCCTGGGGCAGGCTGGTCATGGACCTCATGGCCACGAGTGTCAACGCCAAAGTGCTGAGGTTCTTCAGTCGGCACAAGGATTGCCAGGTTGAGGGGCTGGATACTCTGGTGTAGCTGACGGTCGGCCTGTTGTATGTCTTTCCTCTGTGGTCTCTGGTGGACAGAGTGCTTCTTCGCATTGCCCAGCACACAGGCCGCATGATCCTGGTGGCTGTGGACTGGTCGAGGCGCCTGTGATATGCAGATCTGGTTCAACTTCTTGTGGCAGATCCTCTTCTGTTACCCCTCTCACCTGATCTTCTGACTTAGGATCCCATTCCCATGTTTGATCCGGGTCCCTTTTGTCTTATGGCTTGGCTCTTAAAAGGAAATGCCTAAGCAAGAAAGGATGTTCAGATAAAGGTGATCTCCACCCTCTTGGATTCTCGGAAACTTTCCATCTCTTGGGCTTATGTGCACATTTGGTGTCTTTGAGGAGTGGTGTTCTGCTCATGATGTGGTTCCCCTTCGCGCATCTTTGCCTCACATCTTGGAGTTTTTGCAGGATGGCCTGGAGCAGGACTTTGCCTGGTCCTCGTTCAGGGCTCAGATTGCGGCTTTGTTGACTTTTTGTGGTCTGTTGCAGGGTTGGCGTTTAGTTTCTTCTCCTGATGTGATTTGATTCTTGAGAGCGGCAAAATTGCTCCAACCTCCAGTTCACTCTTCAGTTCCTTCCTGTGATCTCAATCTGGTTATTTCCATGCACGTTCATCCTCGTTTAGAGCCACTCGGCCCCTGCAAGTTAAAGGACCTTACTCTTAAGGTGGTATTCCTAGTGGCCATTACTTCTGCAAGATGCATTTCTGAACTGCAGGCCTTTTCGTGTAGGCCTCCCTTCTTGGAGTTCTTTAGGGAGCGAGTCGTGCAGCGATCGGTTCCCTGCTTTCTTCCGAAGGTGGTTTCACCTTTTCATATCAACCAGTCCGTGGTCTTTCCGGTCATGGCTAGTTGGGAGGGCTCTTTGGCGCAGAGACAGTTGCACAAACTGGATGTCCGTGGGGTCTTTTGTACTTATGTTCAGTGTACCCATGAGTTCTGTTAGTCAGATTGTCTTTTTGTTCTGTTAGCAGGTCCTCATAAAGGGGGTCAGTACTTCCCAGGCTACGATTGCGTGCTGGATCAAGGAGGCTATCACTTCGGTGTATCTTCTTCAGGAGAAACCTGTTCCAGATTTTCTCAAAGCTCATTCTACTCAGGGTCAGGCGGCCTCTTGGGCTAAGAGTTCTCTTGGGCCTCTGGTGGATATCTGAAAAGTTGCAGTTTGGTCTTCACTCCATCCCTTTGTTTGCCACTACCGTATGTACATTCAGGCATGTCGGGACACGATGTTCCATAATAGGGTTCTTGTGGCGGCCCTTCGGGGGTTACCCATGATGGGTACTGCTTTGGTAACATCCCATCCATTCTGTGCCAGTCTGGAGGGACGCTAAAGAAGGAGAAATTAGGTTCTTACCTGCTAATTTTCTTTCATTTACTCCCTCCAGACTGTCAATTTTATTTGGTGTTTTTCACGAAGAGTACGTGGTGTTCTGCAATATATTTTGTCTTGGTTGTTGGGGAGTGTAATAAGAGCAGCAGCATTTGGTTCGACTGGTTTAGCTCGCGTACTGTGGAGACGTTTTGAAGGTTCTTGTTCTGATCAATATCCAACAGTGTTTTGCAGATCCGATCCGGACATTTAATTTGGCTTCTCCATGTGAGAATGGAGTTGGTTTGTTTCTTGTTTACAGTTCTTAAGTTCTTTGTTCTGCTTGGCTATTTGTCAGACTGATTGTAGATGGGACTGCACAGCCCACTTGTACTAATGCCAAAAGTCAATGTGTCTCGGTCTCCACCTGCTGGCAGAGGAAAGTAAACCCATCCATTCTGTGCTGATCTGGAGGGACTAAAAGAAAGAAAATTAGCAGATAAGAACCTAATTTCTCCTTGTACTATTTGGCCAAATATGAATAATGAAAAATATTCAGCTGAATACAAATAATGAGCATTGAGCTTTAACATAACCAATAACGAAAGAAGCAACGTGAAATTAGAGATCACATGTTTAGTTTAGTAGGATTTAACACAGTAGAGTCCCGGATTATTTGTATTCGAATTTAAATCAATATTTGGCCAAATGCGAATAATGTATTCAGTGCACTATTTGAGGCTGAATCAAATAGAATACGAATATTCTCTACATCCCTAATAAAGATCCAGTATATAAATTACAAATTCATGAATTTGAGGATCCAGTGAAAGCCAAATAGCTAAGTATGGTGTACCAAAGCCTTTAGAGTCCAAGGATATCTGATGTGAAATAAGGCATTTGGATTCTTTTAAATTGCATTTAATATATAGATGTGGCCCTACCATGCCATGTCCAAGGAAATACTGAGTTCTTAGTGGATGGTTTAGCTTCTATGTACCATGTCATGATCTCAGGTCTTCAATCTAAGCATTAGTCATCGCTGTTTGGTCATATTTTGTACATTTTGGTGAATTAAATTTATTGTATCAATAATTTTAAAAAAAAATCGACTTTCTTTGGCACCTGTTGTTTTAGTAGCTAAATTGTAATTATTGTTCAGGATCTCTGATTTTCTTTTTCTTTCTTGCAGTATGGCTATGCTCCAAAAGGCTCATCTGTGATAATGTACAAAAATGAGAAATACAGGCATTACCAGTTCTTTGTTGCTCCTGACTGGCAGGGAGGGATATATGCTTCCCCTACAATTGCAGGCTCACGAGCCGGTGGTATCATTGCAGCATGCTGGGCAACAATGATGCACATAGGGGAAGATGGCTATGTGAAGGCTACAAAGAAGATTATTGAAACAGCACGCTTCATTGATTCAGAGTATGTGTAAAGATCTTTTTCTTTTTCTCTTAATCAAGGATGATATTACATTCCCAAACACTTGGGAAAACTTTTTAATTTATATGTTCAGACCTGCTTAACATGGAGAATCACAGACCTGTAAACAAATTTTGAAAAGGAAACACTTATGATTCTTATGATATGGCATTCTGGATATCAGCCCAAATATAGCGATGTGCAGACTCTCATGGCTGCATGTCTCTTACTTGGACCCAACTGACAAACAGAGACTGGCAGATGTCACTTGCCGTGAAGATAACCTTTTTGGAGAGAAGGTGGAGGAGGTCATAGACCTTATCAAAAAGCATACTGATGCCATTGACACTCTCCCAGTGAATGCCTTCTGCATCCTCCTCATCCAGTAGGTTTCAGGGCAAGTCAAAGTGGGCATCCTACTACTCATATAGGCATAGGTGTGCTCCTTCTTCTTGCCCCTCTCAGCCAGTTCAGCCCCAGTACACTCATTCTCATCAACAGTGTGCTCAGAAGTCCCAGTTACCTCCCAAATCAAAACAAGGGACAAATTTTTGACTGGCTGCAGTCACAGTAACAGTTCTGGATGACCTACTATTGGGGGGGGAGGCTGAGTTTTTTCAAAGAAAGGTGGCCCCTTATAACATCCAACCAGTGGGTTTTACAAATAGTCTGCTGAAGTTACATATAATTGGCGAGAATAACCTCCAGATTGCCCCCTCCAAGAACCACAATGTACAACCCTGGAAACAACAAAGAAATACTTCTAAAAGAACCCTCCACCCTTTTTAGGCCATTGTGATCAAACCCATTCCACTAGGGGAAGAAGGGCTGAGATTTTATTCCAAGTACTTCCTTATTCCAAAAAAAGACAGAGATGATGTGTCCCATCCTAGACCTAAGGACCCTGAACAAATAGCTGGTCAAAGAAATGTTCAGGATGGTTTCCCTTTTTCCCAGATTTTGGGTAGGAGCACATCCCTTCCAGTGCCACATGTTGCTTTGGCCTTTGCGTTAGCTGTCAAGGTCTTTACCAAATGTCTAGCGGTAGTCACAGCATCACTACACAAACTGACTGAATCCTCTGGGAGTCCATTTGTTTCCCTTACCTGAATGATTGGCTGGTGAAGAGCATGTCGAAGGATGGTGCTCAGGAGTCAGTGCAGAGAACAATTCAGTTTAGAGGGAAATACTTTTAAAACCAATAGGAGGCAATATTTTTTCACTCGGAGAATAGTTAAACTCTAGAACACATTGCCAGAGGTTGTGGTAAGAGCAGTTAACGTAGCTGGTTTTAAGAAATGTTTGGATAATTTCCTGGAGGAAAAGTCCATACTGTTGTTGAGACAGACATTTGGGGGGGGAGGGGGAAGCCACTGCTAACCCTGGATTGGTAGCATGGAATGTTGCTACTGTTTAGGTTTTTACCAGGTACTAGTAATGTAATGTAATTTATTTCTTATATACCGCTACATCCGTTAGGTTCTAAGCGGTTTGAAGAAAATATACATTAAGATTATAAATGAGAAGTAAGAAGGTACTTAAAAAATGATTGGCCACCATGAGGACAAGGTACTGGGCTAGATGGACCATTGGTCTGACCCAGTAAGACTATTCTTATGTTTTTATGCTTAGAGCTGCTAGGGTTTGTTTTAAAGTAACCCAAGTTTCATCTGACCCCAATCCAGCAATTGGAAATCATAGACACAATGCAAGGGTAAGCTTTTTTTTTTTTTACTGACATCCTGGGTATTCGATTTCGCATATGCCAGCAGGTCACGGCTCAACAGATGTTGAGGCATCCATAGTTCATGTCACTTCCTTGACACTTCTACACATGAGAAAGCCCAGTGGACCCTAGCTTCCTTCTTTGGTGGGCACTTCAATCCAGTTTGGCTGTGGGACTCTCATTCCAAATTCCTCAGCATCACAAGGTACTGACGATGGGTGCATCCAACATGGGCTGGGGAGCTGTAAAGCAGGGCTGCCCAAATCCGAGATCTACTGGCAGGCCAGGTTTTCAAGATATCCACAATGAATATGTATGAGAGAGATTTGCATACCAAGAAGGCAGTGCAGGCAAATCTTTCTCATGCATATTCATTGTGGATATGCTGAAAGCCTGGCCTGCCAGTAAATCTCGAGGACAGGACTTGGGCAGCCCTGCTCTAAAGTCTCTCAGAGATCAGTTAGTCAATGAAATTGTACAAATTTGAACAGACAACAAAGTTGCAATGTATTACACCAACAAGCAAGGGGGAATGGGGTTCTGCCCTCTGTATCAGGAGGCTGTAAGCATGTGGAACTGGGCTTTCTGAAATGGGATGAGTCTCAGAGCCACATATCTGGCAGGGAAGTATAACAGACCGAGCAGAGTAATGCAATAATATGGACATTACCTTAGAGATCTTCCCAGAGTAGGGCACTCCCTCGATGGATTTCTTTGTCACTCCGTTCAATCAGAGAGTCTCTCTGTACTGTTCCAGGCTCAAATCACTTGACAGACTAGCGCCAGATGCCTTTCTCCTACATTAGGAGACAGGCCTTCTGTATGCATATCTCCCTATACCTCTTATAGGTCATACTTCGCTGAAACTCCATCAGAGTAAGGAAACCATGATTCTCAGTGTCATATCTGGTTCCCTCTTCTTCTGGAACTTTCTTCTGAGGAACCATGGATAATGGACTACTGTCTGACACTCATCACTCAGGATGAGGGGTGTCTTCTACATCCCAACCTTCAGTCTCTCTGGCTCTCACAGCCTGGATGTTGGCTTCCAGGAAAGATTCCACTAAGAAGTGTTATTCTTTTAAATGGAGGAGGTTTGCCATCTTGTATGAGGGCAAGGCCCTAGATCTGTTTTCATGCCCTACACAGAACTTTTTTGATCTAGTCTCAGTACAATTAGGGCTTATCATTCTCATGTGGAAGGTAAGCCCATCCATGTCTGGACTGCCTCTAATTATTCAATTTCATGAGAGATTTGCTTTTGACAAAGCCCCCTATCAAACCTCTGACAGTGTCATGGACCTCAATATCATCCTCAACCAACTGATGAAAGCTTCTTTTGAGCCACTGGATTCCTTTGTACTAAAGTACTTGACCTAGAAGGTTGTGTTTTTGGTGGTAGTTACTTAAAGTTGTAGAGTCAATGAGCTTTAGGCTCTAGTGGTGGATCCATCTTACACTAAGTTCCATCACAAGAGAGTAGTTCTCTGCAGATACCCTCCTTCCTAGGTAGTGTTGGAGTTCCTTCTAAACCAGTCGATTGTCCTGCCAACATTTTTTCCCAAACCTCATGCCCATCCTAGTGAGAGCACTCTGCATACCTTGGACTGCAAGCAAGCCTTTTATACTGAATAGACTAGGCCCTGCAGACAGTCCACTTGGCTTTTTGTATCATTTGACCCCCCAACTAGATGGGATTGCCTTCAATAAATGCATAATTTCCAGTTGACTAGCAGATTGCATCTCTCTTACTTATACCCGGGCTGGGCTCACTGGAGGATCAACTCAAGGCTCATAATGTCAGAGCCATGACTACATCGGTAGCCCACCTCAGTCAGCCTCCATTGAAGAGATATGGAAAGCTGCGATGTGAGCTTCAGTCCACACATTCACATTTCATTATTGCCTTGAACAAGATACTGAGAAGGGAATTCAAGTTTATAAAAGATAGACTTCAGCCCCTTTTCTCTCTTTCTTTTTTTCCTCCTTCAGCCTCTTCACACCTACACGCCCACCCATTCAGGCATATCATTCATTCAGGCAGGACATACCCTTCCTGCTTTCTATTACACACACCCCCTCCAGCCATTTACAAAAGGGCAAACATATTTTCCTTATATAAGCAGCTTTGTAACCAAGTTATGCTCTATATTTTGTAATAATAAGCTTATTCTATATAATATACTTTTTCTGCACCACCTGGCTATTGTCTCATTATTTTACTTCCCACTGTCTGATACCCAGGACCCAAGACTACACATAAGATTACAGATACATGGTGGGACACCATCTCAAGATTTTTAAAGTAATACACACACTTTTTAAGCATCCACACTGGGGCTCCATGGATCTTGTCACCCAAACGTGAGATTATTGGCCTGCTGTCCTCAGAGAACACCTGTTTACAGTCACTACCTCCTGCTGATCACATAAATGCTTTTGAATACTGATTGAATAATTTTCACTAAGATATTTTTCTAGCGAAAAAGCTGCTAGTACACAAATACCAGGTCATTCTTCAGAAATGCACTCAGGGACCCACCCCTCAGTAGCCAGGTTCTTTGCAACCAGCCATAGAATCCATGAAAAGGCAGTACTGAGAACCATGGTTCATTTTTATCAAGTAATAGAGGTGCCAGTATTGAGTACCCCCTCCAAAAAAAGCCCTGGTTGTACATCATTTTTGTCTTGGTTTCCTAAGGGGAAATGGATTCTAATAAAATTATCTTGTCTCTCTGTCCCTGCCCTGACCTCATAACTATTGAACACTATCCCAATTTCATTCATATTGCTGCCACAGATTGTAGTGCGCCCAGTAACCGCTCAGTCCATGTGTTTCATGTGTCTCTCTATACTTGCAATTGCAGTTGTTTTTTTTAACTTTTGATTTCTAGGGGGAGTCCCAGGGAAGTCAGAGTACATTTTGATATGATCAAACTGTCCTCTTGATTAGTGCTTCATCGTATAACTTGACAGAGAGACAACATGATAGACATGTCAACTCTCTTAAGAAGAAAAAGAAATTGTTAGAGGCTAGTTCATATTGTGATGTCATTAAGGATTTTGAAAGCTGCATTGCCATTGGTTAATAGTCTTAACCATGTGCAACTATTTAGACCTAAAAAGGAATATTTGACACTGAAATATTCATGCATTTCTTTGTTTGCAGATTATAAATTAGTTGTACTATCTATAACAGAACAATATATATTAAAGAGTTGTTTTGATTATTGAATAGATTGCTGTAACAAATCCCAAGCAATCACAGAAGCTGACAACTTGAGAGAAAATTTACCTGCCTAAAGAGTTTGTGTTGACGTTTACTTTTTCTTTTTTTCCAAGGTTGCGGAAGACAAAAAATATCTTTGTGTTAGGCAAACCTCAGGTGTCGGTCGTTGCTATTGGGTCTGACTCATTTGATATTTTCCAACTTTCTAATTCATTGAGCACAAAGGGATGGAACCTAAACAACTTGCAGTTCCCATCTAGGTGAGCCTTATATTGATTGTGGACTTATTTCAGTGGTCCAAATTAGTGATGAAATAAGCTCCAGTGAAGGATAAATTGCTTACCTTTTCCTTGACCTATGACCAATGTTATGTTTTTCCAAGGCAGTAATTTAGAGGGGACTTGCTTAAGGAAAAAGTTTACTGAGAAATTATTATGACATTTGCTTTGGATAACTTGTTTACTGATAAATTTATCTTTATTAATTATTGACAAGCCGACCAAAATGGTTTACAATGAACATGCAAGTTATTTAAAAAACAAGAGAATATAAAACATACAAATTACCAATGAACATAAAATAATTCAGGGGTGTGTAGGTTATTGTTCCAAAGGTGTATTCCACCAGCACTAGAAAGTTGAAAAGGCCATAAAAAAGAAATACCGTATATACTCGAAAATAAACTGAGATTTTTGGGCCAAAAAAATGGGGGCCTCAGTATATATATTCGAGTCCACCAGAAAGCTGACACTTTTGTACTCCCTTTACAATGACTGGCACTGCTCTCCTGTATGCCCCCTGGCGACCAGAGCTGTTGTCCTGCAATCTCTCCCACCATGACTGACGCTACTTTTCTGTACGCCCCCTCTCCCCAAAATGACTGTCACTGCTGCCCTATCCTCCACTCTACTCTGCCACCATCGCAGCTTTCTCCTTACTAGTAGAGAATGACACGGAGACAAAATTCATCACCATTCCCGTCCCCGCGAATAACCGCGGGAAATAATCCCATGTCATTTTCTAGTGTCTATTTCAACCTCGGTCCTTCTACACCAGCATTCTTCAAAGCAAAGCTTGCAGGTCAGTGGTTGTGCCCAATTATACTCTGATTCTTTCCCCTCTCCTTAAAGAATGACATGAAGATGGTTTCCCGCAGTTATCTGCGGGGACGGGAACAGTGATGAATTTTGTCACCGTGTTATTCTCTACTTACTAGCTCTGGCACTTAATAAAGACCTCCAGTAGCTGTTCAGCTAAGCCCTCTCTCCACTGACATCAATGCTCTGTCCTGGGCCAATGCATCTGCGCATGCTCAAGACAGCTCCTGCCCTCCTCTGGGAATCTCAGAGAAGGTGGGAACCGGTGGGGTTGGAGACACCTCAAGGGGCTCCAATGCCTGTACGCCTCCTTTTACTGCCCTCAAGCCGCATTTGCTCCTCCACCAAGCAGCGTGTAGCGCTCCAAGCACGCCATCCGTAGCTGACCCAGAAACCTTCCCTCCGATGTCAGAGTTAATGTCAGAGAGAAGGCATCTGGGTCAGCCATGTGATAGTGTCCAAATATCTAAAGGTGAAAAAACCAGTTTGACAAGGCAGTGGCTTCTGCCAGAAGGATGCTGGGCTGTATAAAGAGAGGCGTAACCAGTAGAAGAAGAAGATATTGATGCCCCGTACAGGTCGTTGGTGAGGCCCCACTTGGAGTATTGTGTTCAGTTTTTGGAGACCATATCTGGCGAACGACATAAGAAGACTTGAAGCAGTCCAGAGGAGGGCGACAAAAATGATAGGAGGTTTGCGCCAAAAGACATATGAGAAGAGACTGGAAGCCTAGAATACCCTAGAGAAGTGGTCTCAAACTCGCGGCCTGCCAGCATACTATTTTGAGGCCCTCGATATATTTATCATAATCACAAAAGTAAAATAAAAAAGTTTCTTGATCATATGTCTCTTTAGCTATAAATTACAATTATTATTAAGACTTAGCCAAAAGGAAAGATTTATAAATTATAAAGAGTTTTACCTCATGCAAAATTGTCATTTCTTTAATAAGACATTAACAATTTTTTTTAATGTGGCCCTCCAAGTACCTACAAATCCAAAATGTGGCCCTGCATAGGGTTTGAGTTTGAGATCACTGGGGAGATATGATTCAGATGTTCAAATACTTGAAAAGTATTAACATAGAACAAAATATTTTCCAGAGAAAGGAAAATGGTAAAACCAGAGGACATAATTTGAGGTTGAGGGGGTTGCAGGCTCATTCTTCTTTACAGAGGTGGTGGTCAATGCCTGGAATGCGCTCCCGAGGGAGGTGGTGGAGAGGAAAACAGTGGCAGAGTTCAAAAAAGTGTGGGATGGATCTCTAAGAAAAACCAAGGCCAGTACTGGGCAGACTTGCATAGTCTGTGTCTGTATATGGCCATTAAGTTGATGTGCTGGGGTGGGCATCAACGGCTGTGATAGTTTAGATGGGCTGGAGTGAGCTTTGACGGAGACTTCAGTAGATGGAGCCTAAGCACAATATCGAGAAGAGCTTTGGGTTCTGGCCCAGAAATAGCTAAGAACTAAGAAAAAAGGAAAATTTTAATTAAATCAGTAATTTAAAGACAGGGCAAGGTTGAGCAGACTGGATGTACCATTCGGGTCTTTAACTGCTATAATTTACTATGTTACATGCTGGATCTGGTCTGGGGATTAGGGGGAAGCGAAATAGGTGCTGGGCCCATGTATGGTGGGGGACTGGAGCTGGAGGGGAGAGGTGCTAGATCTACACCTAGGCACTGAAGGGAGGGGATAGAAATGTTGGACCCATGGGAGCGGGGTTGGAGGTAAGGGAGAGAGGTGCAGGATCTGCAGAGAGGAGGAAAGAGAAGGGAAAGAATGAAGCTGAACCAAGAGGATGAAGTTAGAGGGAGTGAAATATTGAACATAGTGGAGGGGGAAGAAAGAGAAAAGGTGAGAAACACATTGTTGTAATAGAGTAAGAGGGGCTGGTCATAGGGAGATATACAAAAAGAGGGGTGATGGTGGGCACGGTTGGAAGCATGGTAACAGGGACACAAAGGGGGAATGCTGCATGGGAGTAGTATATGGATACGGGGGGGGTAATGCCAGACACAGAAAGGTATATGGACACAGAGGGAAGATGGCTTATCATGGGGGAGAATAAGAATGCAGAAGGAAGATGCTGGACTTAGGGGGACATAGGGATATAGAGGTGTGATACTGAACACAGGGGGAGGGATCATAGAATGGTGATGATGATGAAGACAGGGAGATGGGCACAGGGGAAATACTAGAAAGGGATGTATAGGAGACATAGAGAAGGGAGATGTTTGAACATGGGGAACAATACATATACAGAGATAGAAGATGGTTGGTGAGCATGAAGAAAGAAGAAATGTCAACATAACCTAGCATAAAATCAACTTATAGACCGCGTAACCATGAGGATCTATGTGGTTTGCAAAAGATTAATCTTTATTACATATAGAACTCTGAAGAGAAAATTACCCCAAAATCTAGAGACTAGAAAGTCTTCAAATGTCTTCTGAACTCCAAATATGGCATAGATAATAAGAATAGTTGCTTACAATCTTTATCCCAAAGAGCGGCCTGATAACAAAGTATGTTTGTGATATGTTTTAAACTTGCAACCTTCAATGACGGGTAAGTGAAAAAAGCACAGACTTTGCGAGAGTATTTTGGATTGGGGACTGTAAATACATCTAAAAGATATATTGACCTATTATGATTCTATAATAAATACAACCAAACTTAAAGATGATGCGGGCTTCTATGGGTAATCAATGCAATTTGCGATAGAAGAGAAATACGTGATCATATTTTTTTTTTCAAACCATAGATTAATCTCACCGCTGTGTTCTGTATTTTCTATTTTGTGATTTGAATATATCAGATTTGAAATCTGGATCCTGCCAGAGTGGGTGTTAGATATAACTGGGGACCACAAAACCCACTACCAGGCTGTGCTTTCTTCAGCTTGCAGCGGACTTAGGGCTCTCTCTGGCCAGGAGGCAGTTGCCCTAGTTGCACTCCCCTAATACAATTCCTGTCATGTGTAATTTTTGTTTTGCACAATGTAGGTGGAAATGGATCTTTCTACATTACATTAGGGATTTCTATTCCGCCATTACCTTGTGGTTCAAGGTGGCTTACAAAATATTTATAAGCGGAGGTTACAATGGGAGAACAATTGATTTACTAGAGTGGTGTGGCTTCTTGGGGTTTTGGTTTAATTTACTGTATGTTTATCATTTTTGGTCAACTATTATGGATTTGGCATTTGTGTTCTGTGTGTGTGACCAAGGAATTTTCTTAGCATAATTTTTCTATGTAGAATTCAGTAGTAAAATGGTTAGTACTTTTACAATCCCCCTTTATTCCAGGACCAGTGGGTTGTGTATTCATTGCCGCCAGGCACTGTAGGAAGCCTCAGATGATTGAAGTCTTAATTCCTCCCTCTGATAGCATGCCTCCTTGGATACCAGTATTGTCTTCCTACAAGCCAGCCTGTAGGAGATTATCTTTTCTGCTCATGTTTCCTTTGGTAGTTTTCAGTGTTTTCTTTCACAGTTTTGCCCTCATGCTGTGGAGGTTCCCTGCGGAGACATCCTTGCGGCGGGAGATCGCTGACTGTTGGAGAACATCTGCTTCTGGGAGGTTCCCTGCTCTGCAGTAAGCCCCCTGGCCAGCCTCAAATTCAGATCAGGGCTCCAGGATTAGAACATAAGAATTGCCGCTGCTGGGTCAGACCAGTGGTCCATCGTGCCCAGCAGTCCGCTCCCGCGATGGCCCCTAGGTCAAGGACCTGAGCCCTAACTGAGTCTAGTCTTACCTGCGTACGTTCTGGTCTAGCAAGAACTTGTCTAACTTTGTCTTGAATCCCTGGAGGGTGTTTTCCCCCATAACAGTGTTCCAATTTTCTACCACTCTCTGGGTGAAGAAGAACTTCCTTAATTTTGTACAGAATCTATCCCCTTTTAACTTTAGAGAGTGCCCTTGTTCTCTCTACCTTGGAGAGGGTGAACAACCTGTCTTTATCTACTAAGTCTATTCCCTTTCATTATCTTGAATGTTTCAATCATGTCCCCTCTCAGTCTCCTCTTTTCAAGGGAGAAGAGGCCCAGTTTCTCTAATCTCTCAATGTATGGCAAGTCCTCTAGCCCCTTATTTTAGTCACTCTTCTCTGGACCCTTTCGAGTAGTACCGTGTCCTTCTTCAAGTACGGCAACCAGTGCTGGACGCAGTATTCCAGGTTGGGTCGCACCATGGCCCGGTACAGCGGCATGATAACCTTCTCCGATCTGTTTGTGATCTCCTTCTTAATCGTTCCAAGCATTCTGTTCGCCCTTTTCACTGCCACCATGCATTGCGCGGACAGCTTCATCGATTTGTCAACCAGGACAGCTTCATCGATTTGTCAACCAGTACTCTCAAGTCTCTTTCCTGGGGGTCTCTCTGAGTACTGCACCAGACATCCAGTATTCGTGTACAAGATTTTTGTTACTGACATGCATCACCTTACACTTATCCATGTTAAACATCATTTGCCATATCGCAGCCCATTTCTTGAGCGTCTTTGTCCTGTTGCAGGTCTTCGCAATCTTCCTGCGTCTTTACTACTCTGAATAACTTCGTATCATCTGCAAATTTAATCACCTTGCTCGTCGTTCCAGTTTCCTTGTCGTTTATAAATATGTTAAAGAGCACAGGCCCAAGCACCGAGCCCTGCGGCACTCCAATGGTGTCGCTTTTCCAGTCTGAGTATTGTCCATTTACCCCCACTCTCTGTTTCCGATCAGCCAACCAGTTTTTGATCCACGTGAGTATTTCACCCTCAATCCCATGGCTTGCAATTTTTCAAAGTAGTCATTAATGCGGGACCTTGTCAAACGCCTTCTGAAAATCCAGATATACATTGTCGACCGGGTCATCTTTGTCTATCTGCCTGTTAACTCCCTCGAAGAAGTGCAGCAAGTTTGTCAATCAAGATCTTCCTTTGCTGAAGCCGTGCTGGCTGGTCCTCATCAGATTGTGTCCGTCAAGCTGGTCAACGTTGCGGTCCTTATCAGTGCCTCTACCATCTTTCCCAGTATCAAGGTCAGACTCACCGGCCTGTAGTTTCCTGGATCTCCTTCGAACCTTTCTTGAAGATTGGCGTAACATTCACAACTTTCCAGTCTTCCGGAATCCTTTCTGATTTGATCAACAGATTAGTTATTAGTTGAAGCAGTTCAGCTATAACCCCTTTCAGTTCCTTGATTACCCTCGGATGGATGCCATCTGGTCCAGGGGATTTGTCATTTTTAAGCCTGTCAATCTGTCTGCAAACCACTTCTAGACTGACCGTCAACCCAGTCTGTTGCTCGTCTTCATTTCCTAGGTATAGCCTGTCAGCTTCCGGTATGTTGTGTATATCCTCTTCTGTAAACACAGATGCAAAACACGTGTACAGTTTGTCAGCGATGGCTTTGTCCTCTTTTAGCACTCCCTTTATTCTACGGTCGTCCAACGGCCCCACCTCTTCCTTCGCAGGTAGTTTCCCTTTAATGAATCGAAAGAACGGCTTGAAGTTTTTTGCCTCCTTGGCAATTTTTTTCCTCGTAGTCCCTTTTGGCCCCTCTTAACACCTTATGGCACCTGCTTTGATGTTACTTGTGCTTTTTCCAGTTTTCGTCCATTTTTGACCTTTTCCATACTTTAAAAGAAATCTTGTCTCTGATTACTTCTTTCACCGCTACAGTGAGCCATGCCGGTTCCTTGTTCTTTTTCCTCTTGGATCCCTTGTTGATATGCGGTATATATAGATTTTGTGCCTCGGTGACTGTGTCCTTAAAAAGGGACCACACTTGCTCTAGCGTTTTTACAGCATCCTCTTCTTAATCTTCTTCCTCACCATGAGTCTCATCCCTTCGTAATTCCCTTTTCGGAAGTTCAGCGCTTGGCCGTTATTCTGGATCGTTGTTTCGCCCCCGTGTCCAGGTTGAAGCAGACCATATTGTGATCACTGCTTCCAGCATCCCTTCTACATCTTGCGCCGGTCCTCGTAGCCCTAGGTTCGTCCACTAGTGGGTGTAGCGCAGGCTGAGTAGTTCCATGGATGCACGCCCGGGATTGAAGCCGGACTGCGTACCTCAGGGAGGTGTTTACACCATGTGTCCAAGGGTGGCGGAGGTCAGTGGCAGTGGTGGTTGAGCCAGTGGGGCAGGCAGAAGACTTGAAATCCAGCTTTCCAGCTTCTTGAGGCTTTAGATCTTCCTATATGCTATTTCCAGCATTGCTTGTAGCTTCTCTCATACAGCACATGGAATACTGAGTAACATAATGACAGCCAGTTTTAGTGATTTTGTGGGGTCTTCAGGAAGGATTTTGAGGTGGTTTCTTTACATGCCTTACCCCTCTCCACCTCTAAAATCCCCAAATCGTTTTTTAGGGATTCCTGTTCCTTTCCCAGGCTGTTTTATTGGATTTTTCCTGATTTGAATAAAACTATTGTTTTTCATAGTTAGGAGCTTCATTTTTGCTCCAAACCTCGCAGACGGCCTCTCCAGGACAGGATGGATTTATCCCTCTTTGTGGCGGATAGTTGTTGGAGGCGCATTCGTGTTCTACATGCGCTGCAGCCTGCAAGGGGGGTGAGGTTTGCACAGATGCGGTGCCTTCTACCTCCGAGGAGTCCCTGCATGAGCCTTCTGCCCCAATTTCCATGAAAATCGCATCCAGGGGCCCTTAGGAGAGCGCAGATCGACAAAGCACAAGTGCAGTTCCGGAGAAAAGCCTCATAAGTCTTCCAAGCACTCCAAGTCTGAGTCGCACAAGGTGGCTCTCACCGCAGCGGCTCATGATAATGTGTTTGCTGCATCGCATAGCAAAGCACAGGGGCCAGTGATCCTAGTGATTCCCAATTGGCCGAGGTAGCTGTGGTATGTCGACCTAGTTCAGCTACGGCGGGGTTGAAGGCTGCTGTTCCCTTGTCACCCTCGTCTCCTCATGCAAGAGCCGATCACTCTGCAGGACCCGGGGCTATTCTTCTATGGTGATTGCTGTGTTGCTTCATAGCAAACGCAAGTCCACGGTAGCGGCCTATGCAAAAGCTTGGAGGTGCTACCAAGCATGGTGTGACAACTGACATGAGGATCCTTCTTCCTTCTCAGTTCCTCAGGTGCTGGAGTTTCTGCAGGATGGGGTGAAAAAGGGCCTAGCAGTGGCTTCACTACAAGTTCAGATTGCAGGTCCTGCATGGGCTCTGTTGCCTTGAGGGGCACCTTGGTGAGTCATCCGGACATGTCCCATTTTTTACAGGAAGCGGTTCGACTGCGGTCTCCTTTGCACCTCCCTTGTTCCACATGGAATCTGAATCTGGTTCTCCACTCCCTGACTCGCCCACCTTATGAGCCTCTGGAGTAGGCATCCTTGATAGATCTCACTATCAAGATAGTATTCCTTGTGGCTGTCACTTCGACTCAGAGAGTTTCAGAGCTCCAGGCTTTTTCTTGTTTGGATCCTTTACTGTATATTAAGGATTCTGTGGTGCTCTTGCGTAAGATTCCTTCCTTTCTTCTGAAAGTGGTGTCTGTCTTCCATGTGAATCAGTGTTTGTGCCTTCCAGCTCGAAAACCCTGGACTGGGTACTGTGGTCCCTGGATGTGCGCAGGCTTTTGTTGCGGTATTTGGAGGTTACCAACGAGTTTCGTCTCTCAGACCATCTGTTTGTCCTGGTGGGTCCTGCACATAAAGGCAGGCTTACCTCTAAGGCTACCATTTCGAGATGGATTTGAGCAGCCATTCCTGCAGCTTATATGGAAGCAGGAAAAGAAGCTCATTCAACCAGAGGGGTTGCCTCCTCCTGGGCTAAGTCATCGGTTGTGTCTCTGGATGAGATTTTAGGGCACACCTTCACCAAGTTTTACAGGATTGATATGGCGACCAAACAGGTTGCCACTTTTGGTGCCATGGTGTTAACAGCAAGCTCATCAGTCCCACCCTGATGTTTTCAGGACTGCTCTGTTACTTCCCACAGGTCCCGGAATAAAGGAGGATTGTTCAAGAACGAAAGATTAGGTTCTTACCTTTTCTAATCTTTCTTGTAAATCCTCCCTTTATTCCAGGAACCCGCCCTATATCTGTCTGATTCGCTGATTGCCTGCCTTGAGGTACTAGTAAGTTGGATTTAGGTTTCAGACCAGCCTTTATAAGAGTGCCATCTGACAGGATCTAGCACTAAATTTTTTTTTTTTTGGGGGGGCCCTAGTTCAAGTGCCCCCTTTTTCACAGTGCAGGCTGTGTTTACCTATAGCACTGTTTTGTCATTCGGGTTTCTGAGCATGGGGCATTGACGCCATTTGTGAAAGCTTCAGGTTTGAAAATAATTCTACATGCAAAATGACACCAGCGCAAGGTTTTAAAATTATAACCAGGATTTATTGAATTATTGGTTCTATTTTCCCATTATTAGATCAAAAGAATAGCATAATTGCTTACGTTGCGCTCATGGGAGATCATCATCGTGGCCAAAGGCTGGCCTTCTCACAATGGTCTCGTTTTTCTATCTCATTACAGTCTATTATATAACTTTTGGTTTAGTGACATCATCAAGTTTGACGACCAATAACATTTCTCTGGGTGGTCTCAAAGTTTAGACAAAGAAACATTCCTCCATGTTTAAAAGTTAGTCAAAGTTTCAGATGATTTCTGAATTAACATTAACATTCAAAAGAATTCACAATTATTAACATGGTAAATTCTCAGTCCTTCCATGCTGACAAGTTCTGAGCCTTAAAGGAAAAAACAAACTCCTAAGCTGACAGTTTCAAATTGCACAGTCTTACACAGAAATCTTACTCAGGAGGAAAAGGGGGGGTTAAATCCCCCTCTCCTCTTCCTGAAGCGTGTTTATGCTTATAAAACCATTTATATATCCACAATCATATTTTACATTCATGTCACCACATATCACATTCAGGGGCCCCAAACATTCATAATTTCATTCATATCTTGGCCATTCATACTTCATACATTTTATATCTCAGTTTGGAATATGGAATCTAATATGCTTTTTCTAACTGGTCTAAGCACATCTGTTTTCAATTAGAACCACGAGGCTAAAGGCGGGAAGCTGAACAAAGAACAGAAACTATTCACTGGCACAAGATGCTGGCCTAAGACAGGACAGTTATAGCACATACAAAGAACCTCCATGTAATCATGTAATCATGATTTCCACCATGATTTCCACCATGATTTAGTTCAACAGCAAAGTACACAAAAAAAAACACCATTCTTTTCCTTATATTAATCTTTAGTGTGTTTTTTTTCTCTGGCCTTAGCTACATTATATTTAAATGTTTTATTCACCTGTTTTTCGTACGCTTCTATTTGGGCGCAGTCCTTAACTAACACAGATGTTTGTCTAACTAGAATTACCCAGAATCATATGAAAAAACTGGTGCTACAAAAATACTGCACTATCATGCTTCTGACCTCAATATCGTCCCATTAAACAGCACCCCCTGCTGGCCACGAGCCATGCGCCACGACTCAGTCCCCTCTTGAATATTTCTGAATTTATGAAGTAATATTCAGAATTGAGCTCGTGGTCTTATCTGTGGCGCTGGGGTTCACTCTGGGTACGGTTCTTCTCATGGATCAGTGTGTCTGTGCAAGTATATTCTTTTAAATGCCAATTAGATAGCAAAAGCCAGAAAAATGTACTACCTAGGCCTGCAACGGCAGGTGCCTAGAAGATCTTACCCAAAGCTTACTTGAATTCTCTAGTGAGAATGCAAGCAAATCCCATCCACTATTCTAGATAAAACCCATCTAAGTGTACATTTATGTAAGTTGCTGTCTAAACCATATCATATAGGAAACTTACCATTCCAGTGGTAGTTAGACAGTCAGTGTCTGTTCTAGGTGCAAGTACAGTCCTAGAGCAGAGACGTCTGTTGTTTTATTCATAGAGGTATTCATGAAACTCCAGTACTTTTGAAGTTTAAAAGTCAGAAAATTTAGAGAAAGTATAGTTAAAGAGAAATAGAACCCTAGATTTCCCTAAGATAAAGAGAACCTCAGTATTACCTAATTTAATTAGTCCCTATGCTCAAAAGTGTTATGTTATAAAATCTTGGAATTAAATCAATAAAGTGTAAAATAATGCACAGTGTTAAGAAAACCCAAATATATGCTTAATATGGAAATGTACTCATGTGCAGATAATGCATGCACATCAGATATAAGTTTTCTTTTTCTGTGTGTGTTGCAGGAACTCATTTCTCAAATTAAAATCATTAAAAGGACTGATGATATCAGCTGTTAAACCCAATTAAACAATATTGTGGCACTGTGTTACAGCTTAGAAGCTGCCACTGTGTATAGAAATACAGTCATATGAAATAAAATTTAAAATACAGGATACACAAAATATTTTCTGAGAACAATGCATGAAGACAATGATAAAGAAAATACAGTTATTAATACAATATCAGAATAAGTCTATGAAATTATGCAAAAGCATAATTAAAGTTCAGAAGCCTAATTCAAATGAAGTGATTTAAAGTAACATGGTTTAAGATAAAGTCTGTTTTTTCGTTCAAAATTTTTATATGAGTCCAGAAATGTCTTTTGCAAATAATTTTAGCAACTTGTAAGGTCGGAGTCTCTAAATTAATTTCAGTGAAATTTAAATCATGGCTTTAAGAAGTTCATGCTGCAACGTTTTCATAATTCAAGCTTAGCTTTTCTGTAACTGAAAGCTTGGCTTTTCTGTACAACTGAAAGGTAAGCACAGCTCATTAGTTGAAGACAAAGGAACACTGAAATTCCCGCCGAAAATTCAGCATCGGAATTTTTTCTCTGTGTTCTCCACAGCTCTAGTGGTGGAATGTGGTACTGCTGGTCAGTGTAAATCCTGGAAGGAAAGCACATGTTCATTAACAAAAGAACAAAGAAAAAAACACATAGCACTTTATCCCCTCTGCAAACTGTACCAATTCTTGTATTGCAGAGTTACAGTTTCTGTGTTGAATTGTTGAAAGGATTCAAAGAAGGTTCTTAACTGAAACACAAAACATACAGATTAAATAGACTTTTTTCAGGGTCCTGTAGTACCAAAATTGGCCACAGGAAAATTTAAACATGCAGACACATTCTCTACATGGTAAAATTAGACTTTCTTTTTTTCTAACATCAGGGAATTATTCTCAATTCCATATTTTTTTTTAGGTTCCTATCCTGAAGAGCTTACTTGTAAAAAGTAAGCAAAATTTCAATTCCGAATTCATCCACTTACATAAAAGTGTATTATAATTGTTCTTTTCCGGTAACAAGGTTAACAAGCCTTTTGTTTCACATTTATTTCGATTTTCAAAAAATATAGGTACTTAACCTCTATTTTTCTTAATCTTTTTATTTTAAACTTCCCAATTTAATTTTAAAATGCATTTAAATTTAATTACTCCCTAATCATACATTTTGGACAATGCACAAGTTTAAAAATACTTTATAAACCATGCAGGGGTACAAAAATTCATATTCAAAATTAATTTGAACCCTGAGATAAAAATATAAAGGCAGGGATTTTATTTTTCCCTTATGCACACTTGCCTGCTTTTAAGCATGGTATCTGTTTTTTGGAATAAATCTTTTTCTTTTCCACAAAATTATCCTTTCATTGTTGAATACCAAGTCCAGCAGAATTCTTTTCTTTTCTCCCATCTTCCCTATCGAACTTCTCCATATCAGATCCCTTACAATCAGGTCATAATTCATAGCACATCCTTCCTTAACACGTCTCACAAAACTTTCTTCCACATTCTTGTACGTTCGTTCTACAAACTATCTCCCTGCTTTGAAACAGCCAAACATTTAATTTTCTTTTCCTTTTCACTTATGGCAAAATCCACCTTGTTTAAATATCACATTCTGACCCAACATTTCTTTTCTTGCAACACTCTTATAACTCTTTTAAAAAATAAAGGAACAAGGGAAAAATTCAAGCTACATAACGTCTTTTTTTTTTTTTTTCTTGTACAGAGCCCTTAGGCTACAAACAGCTTCTGAAACTCTCCCAAAGTACCTCCATTGTTCCTAACACCGCAGGGATCACTTAGCTATGTAAACTCTGCTTTCCCAATACACTGCAAGCCTTTTTGAACTTAAATCAACATATTCAACTTCTCGACATCAAAACAATTGAATTACATGCTAGTGCTTAGTTGGTAAAGTTATATTCACACTACATAAGCAAATACCTGTTGGAAATCTGTAGCCCTGAGACAAAAGAACTCCATTGCTGTTCCATTCCCTCCCCCTCTTTCCTCACGTGATAGCTCTGTGGAAGGCGAGGGAGGATAAAGGTGGGGGTGAAAATCCCCCATTTGCAGCCCGCTCTTTCAAACAAAGGAACAGCATAGCAAGGGAACGGGAAGCCATTAACTTTATTTTTCTTTTTCCAGAGACAAGAGAAAAAGTTAGGGCAAAGCAAAAAAGACAGAGAGAGACAGAACTGGAGTTTAGAAAGACAAAGCTGAGAAACACAGTTTCTTTTTTCTTTTCAAAGTAGTTACTTCAGATAGGCACTGAAAATGCACAGAGGGAGACAAAGAAGGAGGGGGGGTGCCCTCAGCCCGTTTTTTCAAACAAAAAGACGGGACAGAGGGAAACTTTTCAAAGTCAGATTAAAACAGACAGTTTTCTTTGTCACAGAGAGAAACAAGTTAGTTCAGAGACAAAGCTTAGACACACAGCAGGAAAGAACAAATTTGTTTTTTTCTTCAAACTTAATGACGCATTTTCAAACAAGCAAAAACTTACGTTCACAGAGGAGACCTGCTCAGATGGAAAAATGCCAGCACTGCAAGGTTTTTTCTTTCTTTTCACAACATTCTTTCTGTGTTACTTTTATTTCTAATTTTTTCTTTTTCTTTTTCCATTAATATTTAATTTCCACTAACTTCATATCATTATGTACAGATATATACAAGCATGCATGCTCCTTACTGTTAAATAATTTTTTTTTTTTATTATTATTAATTAATTTTTTTTTTCTTTTTATTATTTTTAAATTTTTTTTTTTTTTATTATTATTTTTTTCTTTAAACAGGCGTAATACTCACAATTTTCCAGTTTTCCGGTCCCGTTTTATCTCTAATTTCCGCCATATTCCTGCGCAGCCAGTCAACCTGTGACCACCTTTTGTTACACAACCATGCGAAATCTCCAGAGCTCCTAGAGTTTCCATGAATAACCTATAAGCTTTTTCAAGACGTCAAATTAGTTAGTTCCCGGGTTTCGGCACCAATTGAGCATGGGGCATTGACGCCATTTGTGAAAGCTTCAGGTTTGAAAATAATTCTACATGCAAAATGACACCAGCGCAAGGTTTTAAAATTATAACCAGGATTTATTGAATTATTGGTTCTATTTTCCCATTATTAGATCAAAAGAATAGCATAATTGCTTACGTTGCGCTCATGGGAGATCATCATCGTGGCCAAAGGCTGGCCTTCTCACAATGGTCTCGTTTTTCTATCTCATTACAGTCTATTATATAACTTTTGGTTTAGTGACATCATCAAGTTTGACGACCAATAACATTTCTCTGGGTGGTCTCAAAGTTTAGACAAAGAAACATTCCTCCATGTTTAAAAGTTAGTCAAAGTTTCAGATGATTTCTGAATTAACATTAACATTCAAAAGAATTCACAATTATTAACATGGTAAATTCTCAGTCCTTCCATGCTGACAAGTTCTGAGCCTTAAAGGAAAAAACAAACTCCTAAGCTGACAGTTTCAAATTGCACAGTCTTACACAGAAATCTTACTCAGGAGGAAAAGGGGGGGTTAAATCCCCCTCTCCTCTTCCTGAAGCGTGTTTATGCTTATAAAACCATTTATATATCCACAATCATATTTTACATTCATGTCACCACATATCACATTCAGGGGCCCCAAACATTCATAATTTCATTCATATCTTGGCCATTCATACTTCATACATTTTATATCTCAGTTTGGAATATGGAATCTAATATGCTTTTTCTAACTGGTCTAAGCACATCTGTTTTCAATTAGAACCACGAGGCTAAAGGCGGGAAGCTGAACAAAGAACAGAAACTATTCACTGGCACAAGATGCTGGCCTAAGACAGGACAGTTATAGCACATACAAAGAACCTCCATGTAATCATGTAATCATGATTTCCACCATGATTTCCACCATGATTTAGTTCAACAGCAAAGTACACAAAAAAAAACACCATTCTTTTCCTTATATTAATCTTTAGTGTGTTTTTTTTCTCTGGCCTTAGCTACATTATATTTAAATGTTTTATTCACCTGTTTTTCGTACGCTTCTATTTGGGCGCAGTCCTTAACTAACACAGATGTTTGTCTAACTAGAATTACCCAGAATCATATGAAAAAACTGGTGCTACAAAAATACTGCACTATCATGCTTCTGACCTCAATATCGTCCCATTAAACAGCACCCCCTGCTGGCCACGAGCCATGCGCCACGACTCAGTTTCCTAATATTTTATACCCTATTTTCTCATTTTCATTGTTTTGCATATGTTAATATGAGCAGAATTGAGTTGTCTGGTGGGGAGTTCCCCGTTCCCCTCTCTCTGTTTCTTATCTTCTGTAGATGTTCCTGGCTGATTTAAGACTGATTGTTATCCAAGGGGCATGCTCCCAGGATATGCTATCAGAGGAAGGAGTTAAGACATCAATCATCTGAGGCTTCCTACAATGCCTGGCGGCAAGGGATGCACAACACACTGGTCCTGGAATAAAGGGAGTATTTACAAGAAGAAGGTTAGCAAAGGTAACAACCTAATCTTTCGTTCTGGTTTCTCAGTAGTAGAGGGGATATTGGTGAGAGGGAAGGGAAGATGGGTTTTTTTGATCCTTGTTCTTTATATTTGTCATTTATAAAATGACAGTTGTAAAAAATATTGTTTCTTTTTATACTTTAATAAAATTATATCAATATTAAATCATAACTATTCAAGGCGTGTGCGGATGAGATCCGCCAGAGATTGCTGGGCAGGGCAGTAACGGGGATATTGCTCACAGAGACGGTCAGTGACAGGGATGGAGCTTGCGGGGACAGGGTGGTGATGGAGACAGAGCTCGTAGGGACGGTGGCTGTTACCCAATGCTAGCCTGCCGAAATGGGGAGAGAAAAATAATGGTCGCCACGGGGACAAGGCCATTCACCACCCCGTGGAGCAGTGAATGGTCTTGTCTCCACAGTGAAGTAAGGGAACGCGTGTGGTCCAGCATCCCCCTCCAACCCAATTGCCACCATCTGGCCATCTCCCTCCCTCCCTTCCCTCACCTTATGTGGCGAATTTCATTTTTCTTTTCCCAGCGGCACGCTTTCAACAAGTTGCGCGTGGCTGCTTGAGTTGAATCTTCTCCTCTGACGCAACTGGAAACAGGAAGTTACATCAGAGGAGAAGATTCAAGCAGAAAATAGGAACACAGAAGGGAGATGGTTTGTGCAGATGGGATCAGATGGTTTGCGGGGATGGGACGGGGACAAGCTCACAGGAATGGGGCGGAGACGGGGACAAATTTATTTTTCTCCGTGTCATTCTCTAGTGACATACAAATCTTTTCCCCTCTTGTTTAGTTCTCTAGAACATAATGGTTTGGGTGGCTTTTATCTTGATGCGATTAGATCACTTTATTGTAACCCGAGGGCTTCCCTTTTGATTAACGGGACCAGGACTGATTCTTTTCCTATTTTTCGAGGTACTCGGCAGGGTTGCCCCCTTTCCCCCTTACTTTTTCTGATTGCTTTGGAATCGTTGGTTTGTACTCTTAGGGGCTTTGCTGCGGTTCAGGGCCTCCGAGTAGGGGGGGGGATCGAGCTGAAGTCTCTTGCTTTTGCCGATGATTTGTTCTTAATCCTCACTCGACCTGAGGTTTCTCTGCCTACTGCGTTAGATCTTCTTTCTGAGTTTGGTTTTTACTCTGGTCTCTCACTTAATTTAGATAAGTCCTTTGCTTTGCCCTCTTCCCCCGGTCTTCGTCACTCTTGGAGGGGGGGTGTTCCCCCTTCGATGGGCTGATTCTTCTTTGAAATATTTGGGAGTGCTCCTTCCTTTAGATTTGTCTGTTTTATATCGCTTGAATGTCGAGCCCTTGTTTCTGGCACTTCAGAATAAGTTGCAGCTTTGGGGAAACCTACCCTTTTCGCTTTTGGGCCGTGTATATTTGTACAATATGCTTATTGTTCCATGTTGGCTCTATGTTTTTCAGGTCCTTCCTTTGTTTCTGACATCTCGGGATGAACGCCGATTAGAACGTATAGTCCAACGATTTCTTTGGCGAGGGAAGAGGCCACGCCTTCCTTACAAACGGGCGGCGACTCCATGGTACAAAGGCGGATTGGGTTTATTGAACCTTCGCTATCTAACTATTGGTTGTGGCATGCGCCACATAAATTATTTTTTCAGAGGGACATCTATATTCACTGCTTCCCACTTGGAACTTTCTTGTTTTCACTATACTCATTTTAGTGCTTATCTCCACTCGCTTACTTCTTCTCAGCCTGAGTCTCTCTCAACGAAGGTGCTACATCGTCCCTTGCGGAAGATTTGGCGCTGGGTCTGTAAGTTTCATTCTCTTTCTGCCTCAGTCACTCCATTTCTACCTATACGTTTTAATCCCTCCTTTTTACCAGGGATTGATGGGTTAAGTTTTGCTCGGTGGGAAACAAGGGGCATTCATTACGTATTTCACCTGGTTGATGATGATGGTAAAATTAAATCCTTCGCCAGATTGAGCGATGAATTTGGTCTCCCACCTACTGATTACTTTGCTTATATGCAGGTTCACCATTATCTTTCTTCGTTGCCTTCCAGATTTTTATAGGCCTCTTGCCATGAATTACTGTCCACGGCATTTACCATTGGTTCCCAACTTTCTGTTCCCCTTAAATTCCATCATCGCCATTTGAAAGATGAGTCCCCCATGTTTGATTTCACCGGCCCGCGAGAGGCTTGGGCTTGGGATCTTGCCATTGCCTTGCCTGATGATGTGATTCACCAAGCTGTCCGTAGATTACCTGCCTTTAGAAAATATACTACCTTTTGGGAGCAACACTATAAGCTGATTTTTCGCTTGTACATCTCTCCCAGGAGGGCGTATCTTTCAGGCTTCCGTGAAACTGATACCTGTCCCCGCTGCCATGTTCCTGATGCAGGCCTAGGTCATATGTTCTGGACTTGTTCTCACATTCGGACCTTTTGGCAAGCTGTTCTTACATTTGTGGAGCGTATTTGGAACATTTCAATTCGATGCTCGCCTTTACTGTTGTTTGGAGTTATCCCTCATTATTGCCCTCGTCCGAGGGGGGCTGCTGCCTTTCTTAAGTGGACTGTCCTTGTTGCCCTGAAGTGTGTTTTACTGAAATGGCTTGAGGGAGAGGCTCCGGATTACTCTATTTGGCGATGCAGAATGATCACTCTCTTGATGTGGGAGCGGCGTGATGTACAGGACCTTTCCTCCCTCCCAGGTCGTACTTTCCAATGTGTCTGGGAACCATTTTGGAATACTATGACTCCAGTGGCTCGTAGCCGTCTGCTTAATAGCTAATTTTTGTCTTTGTTTTGTTTCATGTACCTGATATGCCTGATACCTTGGTTTCTTCTCTGTTTCTGATTGTCACAATGTGAAGGAGGACCCTCCAGGGGAGGGGGGTTTGGGAGGTTGGGTAGGGGGGTCGGGAGGGGTGGTTCAGTTGGGGGGTGGGGTCGTTGCTATGTTTATACCAAAATGTGAGCGTATCTGCTGTTAACTCTGTTTCTCTGGTTGTTGTTTCTATTGAGCTCAATAAAAAATATATTTGAACAAATCTTTTCCCCGCATCATTCTCTACTTACAAGCAGTATCCACTGTGTTGTAATCAAATTTGTATGTGCTCATGAGACGGAATGTAAATGTGGAATTGAAGTTCTCATCATTTGTTAGATATTATCTCCAACCAGTGGTGTAGTGAGGGAGGTTGACTTCTGGGGCAGTGGCACTCGGCATTGCAGCGCGATGCGCCCCACCCCTCCCCTACACACTCTTCCCTGCTGAATGAGGACAGCAGGAGGAAGATGCTGCTCGTGCCTGTGAATATTTAAAGAAGTACAGAAATGCTGGCACCCCTCCCCCCGCAAAGACTGTACCTGGGGGCGGTCCCCCTTCCTACACCACTGTCTAAAACATCTCTCTTATAGTGTCTATTAATGCTGTCCGATTCAGGAAAAAAAATTTTGATTCGATTCAGTCTATTGAATCGATTTTTCAATTCAATTTTCCTGCCCAACTGGGTGGGATTTTATTTTTATTTTTCTTTCAAGCATCCTGGTGGGTTTATTTTATAGTCTCTTCACCCCCTTTGCCATCTCCTACCCACACTGGCGCTGTGGCGTTAACAAAAAAGACTTTTCCTCTCTGTTAAATCCTAGCTCAAATTCATGGTCTAACACCAGCTCTGGCAGGATGCACATTTCAAATCTGACATACTGTAATCACAAAACAGAAAATAAAACTATTTTTTCTATCTTTTGTTGTCTGGTCATTATTCAAATTATGTTGGTCCCAGGCTCTGGTTGTCTTCTGATCAGGGTCTCCTTCTTTCTCTGTGCTAACCATCCATCTTCCAACTGTGTCCTCCCCTTCCATTTCCCTTCCCTCCCCTGGAGGTCTGGCATCTTTCCTTTTTTTCATCTCCATCCCCACAGCTGGACTCCCACCATCTCTCCTGTCAAAGCTCAAGTTTAACAAAGCAATGGGGCCGGACAACCTGCACCCCAGGGTGCTTAGGGAGCTGAGTGATGTCTTGGCGGAGCCACTGTCCGCGCTCTTCAACCTCTCCCTTAGTACAGGCAGCGTCCCGTTGGACTGGAGGACGGCTAACGTCATTCCACTCCACAAGAAAGGCTCAAAGATGGAGACAGCAAACTACAGACCAGTGAGTCTAACATCGATAGTGAGCAAACTAATGGAAACTCTAATCAAACACCAATTAGATAAGATCCTGGATGAGGAGAATCTACGGGATCCCCGACAACATGGATTTACTAAGGGGAGATCCTGCCAATCCAACCTGATCAGCTTCTTTGACTGGGTGACGGGGAAGCTGGATATTGGGGAGTCCCTGGACATCGTGTACCTGGACTTTAGCAAAGCATTCGATAGCGTACCACACCGCAGGTTACTGAGCAAGATGAGTTCTATAGGATTAGGTAACACATTGACGAAATGGGTTGGGAGCTGGCTTGGAGGTAGGCTCCAAAGGGTGGTGGTGAACGGCACCCCCTCCGAAATGACGGAGGTGATTAGTGGAGTACCACAGGGCTCAGTCTTGGGCCCAATCCTATTCAACATCTTTATAAGAGACTTGGCAGAAGGGCTTCGAGGTAAAATAACATTATTCGCCGATGACGCCAAACTGAGTAATGTAGTGGGCAAATGCACAACAGACGAAGATTCAGTGCCCGACAACATGATGCACGACCTACTCCTACTGGAGCGATGGTCTAGGACATGGCAACTCAACTTCAATGCCAAAAAATGCAAAGTTATGCACCTGGGCAGCCAGAATCCATGCAAGTCTTATACCCTTAATGGCGAGATCCTAGCAAAAACGGTAGCAGAACGAGACTTGGGGGTAATCGTCAGTGAGGACATGAAGTCTGCCAATCAAGTGGAGCAGGCTTCGTCCAAGGCAAGACAAATCATGGGCTGCATACGAAGGGGTTTCGTCAGTCGTAAGGCGGAAGTCATTATGCCATTGTATAGATCCATGGTGAGGCCCCACCTGGAATACTGTGTGCAATTCTGGAGGCCGCATTATCGCAAGGATGTGCTGAGACTGGAGTCGGTGCAAAGAATGGCCACCCGGATGGTCTCGGGACTCAAGGATCTACCATACGAAAAACGGCTTGACAAATTACAGCTATACTCGCTCGAGGAGCGCAGAGAGAGGGGGGACATGATCGAGACGTTCAAGTATCTTACGGGCCGCATCGAGGCAGAGGAAGATATCTTCTTTTTCAAGGGTCCCACGACAACAAGAGGGCATCCGTTGAAAATCAGGGGCGGGAAACTACGAGGTGACACCAGGAAATTCTTTTTCACTGAAAGAGTGGTTGATCGCTGGAATAGTCTTCCACTACAGGTGATTGAGGCCAGCAGCGTGCTTGATTTTAAGGCAAAATGGGATCGGCACATGGGATCTATTCACAGGGCAAAAGTAGGGGAGGGACATTAAGGTGGGCAGACTGGATGGGCCGTGGGCCCTTATCTGCCGTCTATTTCTATGTTTCTATGTTTCTCAACTACCCTTCATCCAGCATCTCTCCCTCCTTCCCCACCACCCCACGGTCCACCAGCTCTCCCTTTCTCTTCCTAACTACCCTCCTATCCAGTATCTCTATCCCTTGTGTCCAACTTCTCTCCCTTTCTGTTCCTTACCTCCCTAAATCCCTTTGTCCACCATTTCTCTCCCTCTCCCTGTTTTTAGACCCATTATTTCTTCCCCTCTCCCTCCCCCAGTCCGGTAAATGCACGTTTCTTTGAACCCCCCCTTCCCTTCCTCCATGTACTTCTACACCAGGGCCCCCCTCTCCTGAAAGCCTGCCCCCCCGAAGGCCTGCATGTTCCTCCAGCTTCCCCACTCTTACTTTAAGATAATACAGCAGCCTACAGGATCGCCGGTGCTGAAGCGATCCTTGCAGCTGCCGTCGTCCTCAGCAGCACGTTCCCTCTGCCATGATCCTGCCCCTGATGTCAGAGGAGGGGGCGGGACTGCAGCAGAAGGAACGTGCCACTGAGGACAACAGCAGCTACAAGGATCGCTACAGCACCGGCGATCCTGTAGGCTGCCGTATTATCTTAAAGTAAGAGCGGGGAAGCTGGAGGAACATGCAGACCTTCCCAACTGATCCTCCCCCTTTGACCCCTAAAGCAGGAGTGGCAGTAGATGGCCATCAAGAGGCAGCGCTGCTGCTCCTGCTTTAGGAAGGCACGGGGAGGAGGGTCAGTCACCGAATCGGGAAGCCAATTTTTTTTTTAAAAAATTTTTATTGAGTCGATTCACCTGATTCGAATCGGGAATCAGGCAGCACTAGTGTCTATAACTTTGATTGCCAAATGTCATATACAGCTACACTACTTTATAGTAGCCATTTGCCATAGATAAAACATCTTACATGGGGAAAAGACTTTATAAAGGAAAGGGTAATTTTAAAAGGGTGCCTATGTTGCACATTTTTTATAAAGACAATATGTATAAATATGCCTTTGTAAAAGTCCCAGAAAAGCTGATACATGCTATTGCATCAGCTCTGAAGCAGGAATAATTTGTGTATTAGCTAGTAAGAATTAGTGCGTATGTGTTCATTTTATAAAATACAAAGGTTAAGTGCCGGTTTCATTCCTGTTCTACCCATGCTCTGCCCTCGGAAATACCTACACAGTATTGCATGAATATAGGTGCAGTTAAATATGTGCCTAGGTGAATGTGTAATCCAACATTCTGCATGCTCAGGTTGCTGATAAAATTACTCCAGGGTATATTTGTATCCTAGAGCAAATGCTTCCTACTGTAAATGGACCAGAATTTTCCTACAGCTTATTTTAAAAAATAATTCCACATTTGAGTTATGAAATCGTCTGGGAAAAACAAAGAAAAAGGAAGTTTGATAATATCATGTACAATATTCCCTGCTGTCAGAACAATTGTCTTCTTAGAGGGCAATAGTTCCTGCTACATTTGATCTTTAAACTAACCAGAAGCCCTGTTTAAAAATCAAATTTTACTAAAAATATTGATACTGTTCCAGCCAAAAGGCCAGCTACAGAGACATCCTGGTGGCCTAGCAGCAGCACTGCCAAAAAGGAAACCTGTGGTTTCCTGTTTCTGGTCCTCAGGTCGGCTAGATTTGGGAATTCTTGTTGCCCCAGTTAGTACACAATAGCACCATTTATGAGTAGGATTGAAGACAAATGCATAGTGTTTCAAAAGTAACTCAGGTCTGTGTTTCCTTACTAAGGGATCTCATTGTAATGGCTAGGGATCTAGATAGTGGAGAATGAATTTGAACTTGTGGTTTTGGTAGAGGCAGGCCCCCTCTGATAAAAGACAGTGGTACTTCTAATTTAGAGATCACCTCTTCCCCATCACAAACATATTTGCCAACATTTCAAAATGATTGGGAATACCCAACACAACACAAATTACATAAGAACATAAGAATTGCTGCTGCTGAGTCAGACCAGTGGTCTATCGTGCCCAGCAGTCCACTCCCGCGGCGGCCCTTAGGTCAAAGACCAGTGCCCTAACTGAGTCTAGCCTTACCTGCATACGTTCTGGTTCAGCAAGAACTTGTCTAACTTTGTCCTGAATCCCTGGAGGGTGTTTTCCCCCATAATAGCATTCCAATTTTCTACCACTCTCTGGGTGAAGAAGAACTTCCTTACATTTGTACGGAATCTATCCCCTTTTAACTTTAGAGTGTGCCCTCTCGTTCTCTCTACCTTGAAGAGGGTGAACAACCTGTATTTATCTACTAAGTCTATTCCCTTCATTATCTTGAATGTTTTGATCATGTCCCCTCTCAGTCTCCCCTTTTCAAGGGAGAAGAGGCTCAGTTTCTCTAATCTCTCACTGTACGGCAAGTCCTCCAGCTCCTTAACCATTTTAGTCACTCTTCTGGACCCTTTCAAGTAGTACTGTGTCCTTCCTCATGTACATTGACCAGGTGGAGGCATACCATGGCCCGGTACAGCGGCATGATAACCTTCTCCGATTTGTTTGTGATCCCCTTCTTAAACATTCCTAGCATTCTGTTCGCCCTTTATGCCGCCACCATGCATTGTGTGGATGGCTTCACTGACTTGTCGACCAGTACTCTTTCCTGGGGGGGACTTGTCGACCAGTCTCTTTCCTGGGAGGGTCTCTCTGAGTACTGCACCGGACAACCTGTATTCGTATATAAGATTTTTGTTACTGACATGCATCACCTTACATTTATCCACATTAAACCTCATTTGCCATGTCGAGGCCCATTTCTCGAGCATATTTATATCACGTTGCAAGTCTTTGCAATCCTTCTGTGTTTTCACTACTCTGAATAACTTCGTATCATCTGCAAATTTAATCACCTCGCTCGTCGTACCAATTTCCAGGTCGTTTAAAAAATATGTTGAAGAGCACGGGTCCAAACACCGAACCTTGCAGCACTCCACTTGTGACGCTTTTCCAATCCGAGTATTGTCCATTTACCCCAACTCTTTGTTTCCGATCTGCCAACCAGTTTTTAATCCACATGAGTATTTCACCTTCGATTCCATGGCTCACAATTTTTCGAAGTAGTCGTTCCTGCAAGACCTTGTCAGATGCCTTCTGAAAATACAGATATATACTGTCGACCAGGTCACCTTTGTCTATCTGCCTGTTTACTCCCTCGAAGAAGTACAGTAGGTTCGTCAAGTAAGATCTTCCTTTGCTGAAGTCATGCTAGCTGGTCCTCATCAGATTTTGTCCGTCAAGATGATCAGTGATGCGGTCCTTTATCAGCGCCACTACCATCTTTCCCGGTACGGATGTCAGACTCACCAGTCTGTAGTTTCCCGGATCTCCCCTCAAACCTTTCTTGAAGATCGGCGTAACATTCGCCACTTTCCAATCTTCTGGAATCCTTCCTGATTTGATCAACAGATTGGCTATTTGTTTAAGCAGTTCAGCTATAACCCCTTTCAGTTTCTTGATTACCCTCGGATGGATGCCATCCGGTACCATGGTTTTATCGTTTTTAAGCCTATCAATCTGCCTGCATACCTCTTCCAGACTGATCATCAACCCTATCATTTTTCCATCTTCGTTTCCTGCGTATAGCCTGTCGGCTTCCGGTATGTTGTGTATATCCTCTTCAGTAAATACAGACGCAAAAAATGTGTTCAGTTTGTCGGCGATGGCTTTGTCCTCCTTTAGCACTCCTTTTATTCCATGGTCTTCCAACGGCCCGCACCGCTTCCTTCGCGGGTCGTTTCCCCTTAATATATTGAAAGAACGGCTTGAGGTTTTTTGCTCCTTGGCTATTTTTTACTCGTAGTCTCTCTTGGCCCCTCTTACCGCCTTATGACACCTGCTTTGATGTTGTTTGTGCTTTTTCCTGTTTTCGTCCATTTTTCACCTTTTCCATTCCTTAAATGAAGTCTTCTTGTCTCTGATTGCTTCCTTCACTGCTACAGTGAGCCACACCGGTTTCTTGTTCTTTTGGCAGCGTCCGTTCTACTTCTACACCTTTCGCCGGTCCTCGTAGTCCATTAAGAGTTAAGTCCAGAATTGCATTTCCTCTCGTATTTTCTTTGACAAGTTGTTCCAGGAACCAATTGCCTACAGCATCCAGGAACTTGGTCTCCCTACTGCAGCCGGAGGTGCCTAGGTTCCAGTTTATCCCTGGATAATTGAAGTCACCCATGATAACTGCGTTGCCTCCCTTGAAGTTGCGTTTAATCTCGTCCGTCATTTCTCCATCAGTTTCTTCGGACTGCTCTGGGGTTCGGTAGTAGATGCCGATCTTCATTTCCGTTCCATTTGGCCTGGAATTTTTGCCCATAGAGATTCTACCTTATTTTTTGTTTCCAGCGTGTTCTCTCTGGTAAACTGAATTCCCTCTTTGATGTATAGGGCAATACCCCCACCTTTTTAACCTACTCTGTCTCTGTGGTATAGCTTGTATCCAGGTAGCACAGTGTCCCAGACATTTTCCTCGTTCCACCATGTTTCCGTGATGCCGATGATGTCAAGGTTATCTTTTTGTGCCATAGCTTCCAATTCCCTCATCTTATTCCTTAGGCTCCTTGCGTTTGTGTACATACACTTGAGTTTGCGGCCTGTTACTTTCTTGCGTCCCTTTCGATCCGTCAGGATTTCTGTCTTGACTATGATCCGGTGAGTCATCCCCGCAATCTTCCTGCATGGTATCCTCTGGGTATACTGTTTATTGAACCAGCAACTCTTGGTCTACTGTCGGCTTTCCCCTTCTTCCTAGTTTAAAAACTTCTCAATTTCTCGCTTGATGTTGCTTGCAAGTAGCCTCGTTCCATCTCCGCTGAAGTGGAGTCCATCCTTCCTGTATAGCTTGCTGTTCCCCCCAGAATGTCATCCAGTTGCGCACAAAGTGGAATCCTTCTTCCTCACACCAGCACCTCATCCATGCGTTGACTGCTTGCAGCTCTGTCTGCCTCTTCTCGTTGGCTCTAGGTACCGGCAGAATCTCTGAGAATGCTACCCTCGGCGTTCTGGCCTTCAGCTTCCCTTCTAGCATCTGGAACTGGTCCTTCAGTGCTTCCCTGCTGTAGTTCCTGTTGCTCATGTTGTTTGTCCCCATGTGTATCACCACCGCCATATCTTCCTCTTCCACATTGTTGATGATCCTGTCGATGCAGCTCACTATATCATCTACCACCAACTCAAAGAACTGGCTCTAGTAATCACAAAATGGCAGTGAATGGGGTTATAACTGGATTGGTTACTCAGATGTAGAGAAGATTGATCCTAATGAATGATAACCTTTGTGAAACATTGAGTATTTTATTATAAAAGTTTTAGGAAGTTACTTTGGCTACAGAATGGCATGTGGATCTGGAACAACACCTTAAGTGACCTTATCCTGAACTCTCTAACATACCATTCTTTCAGAAAATTACTAAAAACCCACCTATTCAACAAATTTACCTGATCCCTCAAATCTGCGCTACACCCACCTCATCTTACACATTCCTTTCTCCTACCCTATGCCACCCCATCTCATAACTGTCTATCTACCCCTTCCCTAATCTAATTGATGTTACCTCGCTGTCCTTACAGCACCTTTTATTGTATACCGTCTTGAACTGTAAAGGTATGATGGGATATAAATAAAGCTATTATTATTATTATATTCTTTCACTTCCCATTCATTCTGTGCTTAAAGTAGTTTTGTGACTGGAAAACTGTTATCTTTGTTTCATTCCACAGCATTCACATGTGCATTACCCTGCAGCACATAAAGCCTGGATTTGCAACACAGTTCATAAAAGATGTTCGTGAATCTATAAATGAAATCATGAAGGATCCTAGGGCTAAGACAACTGGCAAGGTACAGATTCTTTGCATTTTCTAAATTAAATATCGATTAATACTGCATCTAAAATAGTTTAGCAGAGAGATCTCAGGTTCATCTTGTATGCTTGTAAGATTTTTAGGAGCTCCACCTACCAGGGCAGGATTTAAAGGTAGGCTAAGTAGGTACATGCCTTAAGCCTGAAGAGTACAGGCGGGCCTGTAGCACTGCCTGCTCTGATGATGTAAGTATACCTGCCTCTGGGCCTGCTCCAGATGTCCAAGTATTTCTTTCATCATTATTCAGTGCAGCAGAACTCAGTCTTCAAAAGGCCATGGGCAGCGGTTCCTACACACTGCCCACAGCTGACCGAGAAGCCTTTCTCTGACACTGGGATTTTACATCAGAGGGAAGGTTTCTGGGTCGGCCTTGGGCAGCCTGTAGATACTGCTACCTGAGGCCTTTTGAAAACCATGAGTTTGGCTGCACTGAATAATGAAGGAAAGAGAAGGTGCTATTGGACTTCTGGACTGGAGCTGAGCCTGGCAGCACACTTTTCCAGGAGTGAGGCCAAGGAGGGGTAGAGGTGAAGAGGAGTGCCCATGTACTTGAGTGCCTAGGGTGGGGGTGGGCAAACTTTTTGACTCGTGGGCCACAATGGGTTCTTAAATTTGATAGAGGGGCCAGACCAAGAGTAGATGGATGAAGTGTTTGTGTGAACTAATATAAATTAAATGTAAATGTCATAACATAAAAGGTTTTGGTTTTTAAAAGGTAACAAAGCATAAAAACGTAAGGCTTATTGTACAAAATGAATGTACATGATCTTCTCTCCCTTCCTGTCCTTCACCCCAATTCTTCCTCTTTCCTTTTTCTCCCCCACATGTGCAGCATCTTTCTTCCTCTCTCACCCTTCCCTCTACAGCATCTTTCTATCCCTCCCATCTATCATGCAGCAGAACCCTTGCCCAGCTTCCATCCTTCCCTCCCTCCTTCCCCTTGTGCAGCCAAACCCTTAAGCACCCGCCCCCGCCACGCAGCCGAACCCCTGCTGACCCTCCATCCTTCCCTCCCATCTGAACACTGCCAACCGTGAGCTCTACATACTTCCCTCCAGAGCAGCTTCAGGCCGGCAGCACTCTAAACAGGCTGCTTCGCGGCCTTCTCTAGTCGGAGCCTTCCATGTGCCATGTTACTGATGACATCATCAGTGATGTGGCAGGGGAAATTCCCCGACGAGAGGAGGCCACGAAGCAGCCTGTTTAGAGTGTTGCCGGTCTGACACTGCTTTGGAGGGAGGTGTGTAGGGCTCATGGTCGGCGGGCCAGATTAAAAAACTAAACGGGCCGTAGTTTGCCCATGTCTGGCCTAGGGCCCAATGAAGAATTAATCCTGCCCTGCCCCCTAGAACAGTGCATTTAGTTTTCTTTTCTTTGTGGAATGAAAAGCATTTCAGTGCTTGGATAAGTTTATGGTGTATCAAGTAAAAGCTGTGAGACCAGTTTGATTCTGATAACCATGTACAGTTGGTGAAAAGGAGATGGAGGAAAAAAATGACAGGAGATGGTCCAAAAAGCTTTATAGGACTTCATGTTTGTTCATGATTTTGATTTTACCATACCACCTTTCATCCTATATAATAAAAAGCTATCCGCGCATGCGCACTCCTATTTGCGTGTTCCGTGCGCTGTAGGTCTGTGGCCACAGGAGTGCGCATGCGCGCCTACCTGTGACAGTACCCGGCACTCTTGGACGCAGGCCTTCCTGCTCTTCAACTCCTCCGAATCAGGGAGACCGCACCACCCGTCGTGGCCTCCCCCGAGGTGAGGCCGAGCTGCGTACTGACCTCTCCGACAGGTCGTGCCGGTGCGACAGCCACGTGTAGGTCTGTCTCTGCAGCAGCTTCAGCACCGAGGTCAGCATCATGGCACGCCAGGCATGTCCTTGCCTCCCCCGCTGCTGGGCTCGGGCTCCTGGGGGCCGGCGGCGCGAGCCGCCTGGCCGGTGCTTAGGCCCCGCTTCCACCCGACACGGCGCCGCCAGACCCGGACAGCTTCACACGAGTAAATAACATTACGGCCCGACACTCACAGACCCGCGGGCAGGGTTGCCATGGAAAC
This sequence comes from Geotrypetes seraphini, assembly GCF_902459505.1. Taxonomy (NCBI): domain Eukaryota; kingdom Metazoa; phylum Chordata; class Amphibia; order Gymnophiona; family Dermophiidae; genus Geotrypetes; species Geotrypetes seraphini. The sequence continues at coordinate 185,530,883 of NC_047087.1, forward strand.
CCAGCCGGCATAACAAGGCAGCAAGACCGGTCCTGGAAGAGAAAGGGAAAGTGAGGCAGAAAATGGGTGAGAAAAGGAGAGCAAACCAGTGAGAGGGGGCAAAAGGGGAAAGGGAGGAAGAATGGGAGAAACCCCGGCCAAAACCAAAAATAAAAACAACCACTGCCACAGAGGGGGGAAAGGGACGCTTCCATTTGGGGCAGGGAAGGGTGGGGCTTCTCGGTGGATTAAGAGGCTCCAGGGACATGGGAGAAAAGGGGGCTGGAAGCTGAAAGGAAAAAGATGGGAGAAGAGGGCTGGGGGGGGGCTTAAAAATGAATTTGGAGCTGGGGCTGAAAATAGGGGACATGTGAGGGAAGGAGGCTTTAACAGGCTTAAACACTAGAGGGGATCAGGAGCGACATGCACAGCAGGGGCTTAGAGGGCAAGAGAGCTGCAGTTGGAGAGACTGAGGAAGGGAATGTTCAGATAAAGAACAGAGACTGAAGAAGGAATAAAATTAAAAAAAAGAGACACCTACAGGGAAACACAGGATCAGGAGCATACAGAGAAAACAGAAGTTTGAAGGAATCAGGAACATATACAAAAAGGAGAGCAGAGACCCCTGCAAGAAGAGAAAAAGAGCAAAGAGACTGGGGATGAGAAAGAGAGCCGAGATGCTTGCAGGGAGAAAAAGCTAGGCAGTAATGTTACAGCTTGACAGTGCAGAGTGAGGAAGAAAGCAGAGACAGCGCTACACAGGGAAATGGAGGGAGGAAAGAGACAGAAAGAAAAAGACAGACAGACATATATTCTAGCACCCGTTAATGTAACGGGCTTAACAACTAGTACCAATATAATGAAACAATTTACAATCAGAAAGAAAGGAAAACAGAGAAGCAAAAAGAAGACCAATAGGATAGATAGTACTGCTCATTGTTTGCAAACTTTATTCTTTGTTCTTTTTATAAACTGGTTGTCAGGATATTGTCAGATGCAGAAAACAGTGTGATAAAATCAGGTCATCAGCTGCACACACAATGGAGGAAACCAGGGGAAAAAAGTTATAAGGCATATTTTCAAAGCACTTAGACTTACAACATTACATAATAATTCTATAATTTCCCCACTTGAGCACTGTGTATAGATGCACCTTCTTGTCCAATTTTTCTGTCTTAACTAGATTGTAAGCCCTTTTGAGAAGGGATTGTCTCTTCTATGTTTTGATGTACAGCGCTGTGCAACATAGTAAATGATAGCAGATAAAGACCTGAATGGTCCATCTGGTCTGCACCAGCAGAAAGAGAGGAGGAAGGAAGACCAGACCAGACCAGTGTCCCTCCTCTTTACTGGCGATCCACTCCCCCAAGTGCCGCTGCCGAGAAGAGGCCTGCCCACCTACTCCAGGCCTTCCAGCAGCCCAAGGGACAAAGCAACACCCATACACCACATTCATTAGCAGAGAGAGGAGTAAGAAGACCAGACCAGCGTCTCTCCACCGGCGATCCATTCCCCCATGTTCCGGTTGCCAAGAAGGAGCCTGCCCACCAACTCTGGGCCTCCCAGCAACCCATAAAGGGCTGCATGTCAGGTGGGCCTCTACCGCTAGCAGGCCATGCCAAAGGGTCCTTTGTGTAGCTCTTCGTGTGGATCAAGAGGACAGGGAGTAAAAATATAAATACAGTGTTCCCTCGGTCATTTGCGGTCGGCGGCTCACAGTCCTGGTCATTTGCAGTATTTTCCAACCATGAACTGCCAACCAGGAGAGGACAGCTGGAGAGGCAGGAGATAGCAGCTGAAGTGCCAGTGAGTGAAGGAAATCGCTCGCTGTATGCTCCGACCGCCTCTTCCTGCACTAAAGTCGGGCCTTACCATTCAGGAACTGCTTTGACATGCAGCATTAGTGCAGGAAGAGGCAATCGGAGCATACAGCGAGTGATTTCCTTCACTCGCCGGCACTCCGGTTGCTCTCTCCTGCCTTTCCCGCTGCCCTCTCTAGTCTCCCCCACGAAAAACCGTATTTGCGGTTTAACAAGATTCGCAGGGGTTCCTGGAACGGAACCCCCGCGAATATTGGGGGGGGAGTACTGTAGTAGTTAATTGATTTTACAATAGAAGTATGTGCTAGAAAGGATTGTTTGTAGTAATCTTTCAAAACCTGTAATTATAGTGCTCCCTAGAACAAATAGTCCTGTAGATGTTTGTGCAAAATTGATGGCTTAAAGTATATTGTTTACTAGGTGTAACATTGACTATAGCTAGCCTACATGGACCTCACACAAACTACCTCAGACTAGCAGAGCACTATGCCTAAATCCCCCCAGAAACTTTACCAACCAACAGAACCATAGATAGTTAGATTAAGTCCAACAAACAGGAAAATTATGTGCTTTCCCATCCCAGTAATTACAGGTCAGGGTAGATATGGGAAGCTAGAGAACATCACCCACACGAATACAACAAAAACTAGGACCAACTACCTTCGAAAGATCCCCACAAGACCCCAGACATGCATATTATCTGCTGCTTTGGTCAATGCCAGATCAGTGAATAACAAAGATGTTATAGTAACAGATGCCTTTATAGATCAAATGGGATACTTTTCTGATCACTGAAACATAGGTAAAAGACAATGATGGTGCTACCCTGGGTACACTATAGCCCCCAAGCTAACAAGCACTTGCTTGCTCCTGCCCAAATAAAAAAGGTGGAGGGGTAGCTGCCATTATTAAATTTGGCACAAATTCTCGACTCATTGATTCGGTAGTACTACTTGCCCTGGAATGCATATCTTCTAAATAGGGCATGACAAGAAAATTATCTTTGTACTAATCTACCAGGCACCCCACTCATCTGGAACAACTATTGTCTATCGTCAGTAAGCTGGTGATATCTTATAAACAGATAATAGTCCTAGGAGATTTAAACTTTCAAGACTATCCTGAAGTTATGGGAGCTTTGCTGGACTTTACGACAACACTTATCAGACCTAGGCTTTTCCCAGCTGGTGAGCTCACCCACACATTCCTCTGGTAACATACTAGACCTGATTTTCAGCCTAGATTTTCTTCTGCAAGACCAAAAATCAGCCAAATGCACAAATATCCCAGTACCATGATCAGACCACCACCTTATCATATTTGATCTACCAACTAGAGTTAAACCGACCAGGATCAAGGAAAAATCCAGGGTCAATCCTGATTTGGTCAATCTGAGTCATTTTCTCTTGGCATTGCCAAACTGATTAAAGATCTGGAACCTCTTGGAAACTCCCTAGAAGAAACAGCCTAAACTTGGCATAAAGGAGTTCAAGCTTGTTACAAAACACTGGCAAAAGCTAAGAAAATCAAACTCCACATCAAAAATCATTCCCCATGGATCACCGAAAATCTGAGGATGAAGCAGAGAGGTAAGAAAAGCCAAAAAAAGCTAAGAAGACAAATCCCTTTGGAAAAATCTCCTAGATGACTACAAACCGACTATCCTTGAGACCAAAAAGCATAGTTACTTACCATAACAGGTGTTATCCGGGGACAGCAGGCAGATATTCACACATATGGGTGACGTCTGAAAAGTGAACTATCACTTTAAATTTTAAGAGCTTTGTGACTACCCGCATGCGCATGACAACTGCCTTCCCGTTCGAAGAGGCTCGTGGTACCTCAGTTCTGTAAGCAAGCTAAAAAGCCAACCAGGGGCGCTGGTTGGGATGTGAAAATATCTGTCTTCTGTTCCCCACTAACACCTGTTACGGTAACTGTGCTTTATCCTAGGACAAGCAGACAGCATATTTACACATATGGGACTGAGTTGCTTACTGCAATGGGATGGAAGGAGAGTTGGCCATTAAGAAAATAAATATGGGGAGGGGGCTTGGCTTGGCTACAATACAAGATGGATGGGTGATTCTACAGCTCTTCCCTCAGCAGCACTATTCAGCTCATTTGTCAGTAAAAGAGGTCCAATTTCCGCTCTTAAAGTGAATAATTTGCTTATTAAAATCTTCTGCAGCAAGTATGGCTTCTGGAAGACAGATCAGATTAGAGACAGCATTTGGTGCGGGGGCACAGCTAAACCGGCCCCACCAACTCCATCAAAAGTGCCTCTCCCTAAAGATACCTCAGAAATGTTTGAACAAGTGATAATGGAGCTGAAATCTATAAGAGAACTGCTTCAAGACAATACTACTAAGCTAAATATAGTACAAGAAGAAGTCACACTCTCTTTCAGCAGTTGAAGATATGTGATGCCAGGACTGAGAAGTTGGCAGATGCTAATAACAGAAATAGGAGGAACAATATCAGAATATTGGGGCTCCCAGAAAGGGTAGAGGGCTCAGATGCTATATCTTTTTTAGATAATTTCTTACCTAAATTGCTCTCCCTCAATCTCTAGTATCTGTTAGAAATAGAAAGAGCAAATCCTATTCCATCACATGCATCTACCAGGCAAAACAATCCCAAGCCCATAATATTCAGGGTGCTTTGTTTTCAGCAGGCTTTGGACATTTTAACTACTGCTAAACAAAGTAAGTCGCTGAAATGGCAAGAAAAGAAAATCCATCTTCTGCCTGATTTCGCTAAAGCTACTGCTGGCTTGAGGAAGCAGTTTCTGCTTCTCCAACCTCAGCTGCAGCAGTTGGGAGCTAAGTATGGGCTGCTGTATCCAGCAGTTATGAAGATAACATTTAACAACAAAACTAGTCACTATGATGATCCGATCAAACTGCAGGAATACATTAATCAGCACTTAGATCCAATGACATAGGAAAGAAACAAGGAATGATTTATTCTATAAACTTTTATTTAACTTGGCTTTTCTTATGGCCATTATATAAACTTTTGGACATGGAGTGGATTTGAATTTATTAGAATTTAGTCCTTTTTCTTTTTTTTTTTTTTATTCTTTAACGAAGGTGTTTGGTGGAAGTTTTAATAGATTGAATGAGAGCCAGTGAAAAACGAAATAGTAAGTGAAGGATCGGAACTTTTTTTTATGTAAACAAAGTGGAGACGCCTGCTATAGTAACTGTGGCTGTGTGTGGCAGGTGAGCTTTCAGTTTGAATCGGGCTGCAGTGCTGCTGAAGAGGTATGGACTTTGGTGACAGGGAGAGGTGGGAGGGTAGAGGTGCTTGAGAGTGGGCGAGATGCTCCGAAGTTGCTGAAGGGGTAAGAAGATCTCGCCGTGATGGCAATTTAGTAAAAGGGGGCCATAGTGCAAAATATAGATAGCAGATATAAATTCTCAAAACGGACTCATTTTGATCACTAAATTGAAAATAAAATCATTTTTCCTACCTTTTTGTCTGGTGATTTCATGAGTCTCTAGTTGCACTTCCTTCTTCTGTAAATCCAATATTTCTTTCTTTCTGCCCCTCCCCTTTTCTTTCTCTCTCCCCCTGCCTGCCTTTCTTTCTCTCTCCCTCTGCCCCCCCAAGCCATCACACCGATTTCTCCACTTCCCTGATTATTTTTCTCTCTCCCTGCCGCCCCCCCTCCCCCTAAGCCACCATGCCAATTTCTCCCTACTTCCCCAAGTCAGGCCTGGCGCGTACAAGCGACAGGCCCACAAGCCTTCACTTCCGACATCCATTTAGAAGTTGGAAAGGAAGTTCCAGGCCAGCCAGGCAGCGATTAGCTGGCCCAGAAATTCCTCTCCGACATCAGAATTGACGTCAGAGGCGAAGTCTTGTGGGTCCAGCGCTTGTACACACCTGGCCTGGCACGGGGAGGCAGGAAGAATAAGATCACAAAGGCAACGCGATCGACTCGCGTTGCCTTTGCGATCTACTGGTCGATTGCGATCGACCATTTGGGCACCCCTAATATAGAGCATCAGCTACATAATCCACAGTAGATAAAAGTAGCTGAGGAGGAGGTTCATCTCCCTCACTCTCCAAAGTATGCTGCTGAGGCAGTTTTGACTCCCAAAGCCACTGCCTCGAAAAGTTTCCTGAGAACAACATCCAGTTGGCAGTCCTGCATATCCTTGAGTACCACACTGCCTTCGCTCGGAAGAGAGGTGCTCTTAGTAACCTGTGCAACCCAAGGAATCTACTTTAGGCTGGCTAAAAAGTTGCTGACACTCCTGTGCAATAGGATACAGCCTTGACATGGCTCTCACTACTTTAAGAGATCCTTCAGGAGAATCCCACTGCTCCGAAATCAAGACATTAATGTCTGGATGCCAGAGAAACACAGAGGACTGAACCCTCACTCCACACATGAGGGAGGAGGTGGTAGAAGGAGCTAGCTGTGTGTCCAAATTCAGCTCATACAGAGACTCTGAAATGAGATCCGGTAAAGCAGTAAACTTTTGCACAGAATGTCACAGAATGGTCACTATTTCTAGGCTCCCAAAACAGAAAAGGCTGCCCTAATGTGTTAGCTGCCCTTTTCGTCAGCTGAGCATGCAGAGGAGAGGTTAAGCTGGCTGCTCCCACCTCTCCGGTCCATGCAGTGCTTCATGTGACGCAATCCTGGCATGCATCTGGGATATAAGAGGTCAAGGATTCCATCCCAACCAGTTTTGATGCAAAAATTAGAGTTTTGGAAGTGCACGGAACTTTCTTTTTTTTTTTTTTTTCTTTTCAAAAAATCAATCCAAGATGGCCGCCATCAAGATTTTCGTGCCTAAAATCACTCAAATAACTGACTTAAAGTTTTAAAAAAACAAAAACACAAAATGCCAAATTTAGGATTTTTGAGGAGGAAGGAGCATGTAGGAACTCTCAAAAACCTGATTTTCAACCCCCCACCCCCACCCCGATTCTCCTCAGTGGCTGTAAAAGCCTTACTCACTGTTTTAACCTCTAAGCTCATTTTATTTGTTTATGAATTGTAATTAAACCTGTCTTCCTCTTATGTCCTGTAGGGTCATATTTTTAACAATTGTGTGGGGGTTTGTTTGTTTTTCTTGTCCTGATTTTATTATTTGTAAATCGCATTGGATTAAGATATTGCGATCAAATCAAATTTTTAAAGAAACTTGAAACCTGTGCTGGCAATGTGCTGCAGTCTACCTCAGCTCTTTACAGTAGCTGAAAAGGAGAAGAATCATTGCCTCATGCTGAAAATTCCTCTTCAATGCTGATCTTGGGCTGCCAGCCACACAGTGTCTGACCACACCCCTACTGGCCAACGGATGCGCTACCAGAAAGAGGGATGGGAAAAATGCAGCTGGCATCCTGCAAGACACAACTGAGCCTAACAGCCTGCATTCAAACCCCTGCTAAGCAGTAGGTGAGGGAAGGTAAGCGGTGATGGTCCCGAGCTCCAAAATACTTGTGCAGGCTAGCCAACTGGTACCACCAGGGATTGGCTTGTCAGCTGCAGACTGAGCTGAAACTATAGGCGCTAAGCTCTGAACACTTGAAAACACCAAATAAAATAAGAAAAAGGAGAGAGAGGAACAGAAACACTCCTTCCGACTTGCGTGCAGAAGAGAAAACTGCAGGTGGCAGTAGAGTGCCCGGTGATGTAGGGTGGTCACAGAAAATATCCGGAGTGGATTTCTTCTGCTTATAGCTCGCATCTATGGGGAGATAACCCACTTGTCCAGAATGACACACCTATTGCACTGAAAAGCGCATAAACCTGTACAGTTCATACAGCTTCTTGTTTCCTTTGACATCAATAAGATGGGGACAGTCAATGGTAAATGCACTCTATCCCAGTTGCCTAGCAGACTATTTCCTACACTTATGTTCATGATGGGCTGACTCTTGCTGATTATGTCATGGCTCATGTTGTCAGAGCAGCGGCTGTATCAGTAGCCAACTTGAAGTCAGCCTGCAACATGATTTTCCATCTATACCAGGGGTGTCAAAGTCCCTCCTCAAGGGCCGCAATCCAGTTGGGTTTTCAGGATTTCCCCAATAAATGTGCATGAGATCTATTAGCATACAATGAAAGCAGTGCATTCAAATAGATCTCATGCATATTCTTTGGGGAAATCCTGAAAACCTGACTGGATTGTACCCCTTGAGGAGGAACTTTGACACCCCTGATTTATACATTTCCATCTTATTGCTGTTAGAGCAAGGTTCCCAGTGTGGCCATCTCTTTGGTCAATCAGAATTTTTTTTAGGGTCTAGAATCCAACTGCATCCCCCTTGGCCTTTCTTTTTTTTTTTTTTTCTATTCCAGGCTATTTACAAAAAACAAGTATTTAGAAAAACTTTTTGTTCTAGGCCTTAGCATGTTGCAGGTATTGTTTCGACCTTATCCCCCCTATTTGCATTTTGACTATTTATTTATTTATTTATTTATTTTTTATATATATATATATATATACAGTTATAACTTTTTTTATAATTTTTATTTTTTATTATTGTAAACCGACCAGATATTTGTGATGGTTGGTATATCAAAATATTAATAAACTTGAAACTTTAAGAACGGCCCGATAGTTAGGGATTCCCATTTATACAAATCTGATGTCCTGCACATCCTTAGAGAAAGCATAGTTACTTACCTGTAGTGAGTGCTCTCTAAGGACAGCAGGACACACATTCACAAATCCCGCCTCTCTCTCCTAGGAGTTGTATACTATTAACTTTCTAATAGAGTGGCTGGTCCTGTGTGGTGAGGGTAGGGGAAAGGCATGAGCAAATGCATGGTAGAGTTTCCAGAAACTTCTAGAAAAGCAGGCTCTGTAGGATGATGTCACCCATCCCATGTGAATGTGTCCTCCTGTCTTTGGGGAACATCTGCTACATTTTATTGAAGGACATTAATTTGGTGTTGCTAGTTTTGACAAGTTTCATGTTAATTTGATATACTGCCTATCAGTAAGTCTAAGCGGTTTACTGTAGATTTAAAATAAATATACAGTGGTACCTCGGTTTACGAGTGCACCGGTTTGTGAGTGTTTTGCAAGACGAGCAAAACATTTGCAAAATCAGTGCCTCGGAAACCGAGCATGGCTCGATTTACGAGCGCCCTCCCCCCCCCGCAATCCGGCACCCTCCCCCCACGATCCGGCATCCCCTCCGACGCGATTGGGCAACCCCCCGCCACGATCCGGCACCCCACCCAACGCGATTGGGCAACCCCCCGCCACGATCCGGCACCCCCCCCCCCGACATTATTGGGCACCCCCCTGCTGCTTCTTACCCTCATCTGGGCACCGGCATGTCCTGTGCTTGATGCCGGTGCCCGAAAATCGGCTTCCTCTTCTGCTGGGCCTTGAGCATCTGAGCATGCTCAAGGCCCAGCAGAAGAGGAGGCCGATTTTCGGCACATCAAGCACAGGACATGCCGGTGCCCAGATGAGGGTAAGAAGCGGCGGGGGAGTGCCTAATCACATCAAGGGGGGGGTGCCCAATCGCGTCAGGCGGGAGGGTGCCGGATCGGGGAGGGGTGCCGGATCGTGGGGGGAGCAATGCGGGTTCTCGTGGGGGGGGGGGGGCGAACGCATCAAAACGAGTTTCCATTATTTCCTATGGGAAAACTCGCATTGATAAACGAGCATTTTGGATTACGAGCATGCTCCTGGAATGGATTATGCTCGTAATCCAAGGTACCACTGTATAATAAAAAGGTATTAAAAACAGACAAAAATGTATAATATATTCTTAAAAAAAAGGAAAACACAGATGGGAAAGAAATAAATTGAGGGCTCCTTTTACGAAGATGTGCTAAGCGTTTTAGCGCCCACACCGGATTAGCGCATGGTAGCCGAAAATCTACCGCCTGCTCAAAAGGAGGCGGTAGTGGCTAGCGCGCGCAGCAATTTAGCACACGCTATTCCGCGCATTAAGGCCCTAACGTGCTTTCGTAAAAGGAGCCCTGAATGTTTCTTGTTTGCTATCATTGACTAAATCCTCAGACATTGCAAGCGTCTTTAAATATGAATGTTTTAAGATTTGCTTTGAATTTTGGTATTAGAGTTTTCTTGTCTAAGTTGATTGGGTAAAGCATTCCACAAAGTTGGTGTAGTTACAGAAAAGATAGTTTTACGCGTGATGTAAACGATGACAGGTTGATGGGATTGAGAGGAAATTTTGTTGAGTGGAGAAGAGTGATCTAGAAGTAGTATAAAGAAGTAGCAATCTATCGATAAATACTGGGAAGTGTTCTAATTTTGCTTTGAAAGTGAGAAGATTTTGAATGTTGTATGGTGAGATATGGGAAGCCAGTGAGTGTCTTTTAAAAGCGGGGTAACATCCTTATATATCATTTTTACAGCTGTAAGCTGAAGTCTTCTGATTTCTTTTTGAGTAATACCTTGATAAAGAATTACAGTACCTTGGTATACCACTTCCTCAGTCTTTCGCTGTGTAGTAATTTTTGTTTTCCTTCAATTCCAGGGTGCAATCTATGGCATGGCACAGTGTATTCCTGACAGATCCATGGTGACAGAGGTTGTTCAATGTTACTTGGACTGCCTCTACAGAACAGATGATGCTTCAAATAATAAGCACTTGAATAGTCCTCCTGTACCCCCCTAATGCTGCTTGACTTCAGTGCCTTACTCTTAACAGTGCTAAAGTCCTGTTCCAAGGCATTCTTTTAAAGAGGGAAGGGACTCGCTTTTAAAGCTGCTCTGTTATTCCTGTGGTTTTAACGTGCAAAAGGCAAGAACCCTGACATCCTGATCATTCTGTGTTATCTCCTGGTTTAACCTGTTCTTCCACTGGACATTTGCATGGTTGAATCTTGTGAATTTATCTAGCCCAATCAGAAGAGCAATAATAAGATCTTAAATATATTTTGTAGCTTAAGCTTTAATTGTTGTCTGTCTTGCCAACTCTGCTGTAGGTAGCCAGTGTGTAACCTCTGAGTTACTAGAGGCTGCAGTCAGATTTTTTTTTTCCAAACTTTAGAGCTCTTGACTCTGGTTTGTTGAATTGGTTATACAGTACAATATGTTTAAGAACTGAGCACTAAGACACCCTGATTTTGTGAATATTGATTTGTTGTTAAACCGAGAGACAACATTTCTGCTCTGGTCCAAGGGATATAAGAAAATTGAATGATCTTACTGCCAAGGATTTTGCTTCTCTTCTGCTTAAATAGCTTTACATTATCTCAGTAGATTTGGTGAAAATCCTTGTTACTTCTGGTACAACTACTTAAAGTCATAGAAAGCACAAGGTACTAACCTAAAAAGTCAGAGTTGATTTCTGATGACAAAACTAGCTTTATTTTTCTAGATTTCTATTCAAGGTTTCTTTAAAAGTCATGAAAATATAGTTTTCTTTTTAAATGGGTCTATTTTTAACACAGTAGAAGTAATCTAAAATAAGAAATGCTCTCTTTATCAACATAAAACTAGTGACCCCTATATGCAGTAGTGCTGCTATGTCATAAAATGTTGAGAAAAAATTGATGGAATTTGCCAATGAATAAGATAAAGCTCTGTAAAGGAATTGGTGCCTACCAGGTACCCAGTTATAGAATTACCTCCTCTGTTTCCAGCTTCACTCACCTGAACTATAAAATAAAGCTGCACAGAGTAAAAACATCAAATAGCAATGCTCTGTCAATTAAAACCATACAAAAAACAGTGGTAACGGACAATGAATACTCTGCGTAGGGTCACTGGTGTAAAAGAGTCTTGTTTATTCCAATAAAAGGGCATATAAAAACTATGGACCCGACACAGCACTGTGTTTCGGCAAATCAAAAACACCTGCATCAGGGGTCACTGTGATATTGTAATCCACAACCAGCAAGTCCTTTGTCAGTACAAGGCTGGATGAAACAAACACAGAAAGTTGAACATTGCTGCAAAGTTTGCTTTTCATTTAAGTTGTTGCCTTGGGAGCAGTCATATTTGAAGGAATATCAGTGTTGTTGCCTTGGGAGCAGTCATATTTGGAGGAATATCAGTGTTACAAATTACCTTATGTGGGCTAAGATACCACCCCTCTCCCATACTGATAGTAACCCTGCTCTGCAAGAACAGCCTAAAGAAAATATATACTGTATACTCGAATATAAGCTGATCTGAGTATAAGACGTGGTACCCTTTCCCCCAAAAAAAGGAGGACAAAAAGGTTGACCCAACTATAAGATGGGGGTGTGTGTTAATATTCATGTGCCCTCCCTCCCCTGCAGCCCCCCTCCCTCCCTGCTAGGCTTTCCACCTTGTCTCCCTGCCCTGTACTCTGTCCCCCCTCGCTCCTGATGTCTTGCAGGTCTCCACTGGACCTGCCGTATGACATGCTGGGCTGGAACAGGAACGATCCCTTCTGTCTCAGTGGACTCTGCCAATGTTTTTACCTCCCTCCTGCCTCCCCCCACATACCTTTTTGAATCTCCAGTGGTCCAGTGGTGTATCGTACAGGAGTGAGCTTTCCACACTCCTACCCCATGATGAGCCCTCCCTGAATGGCCACCTCAAGTTCTCATGGCCCAGCAGTGTACCAAGCATGAGCGATCTTTCAGCACAGAGCTGAAGCGAGGAAAGCTTGCTCCTGGCCGGTACACCGCTGGACCACCAGGGATTCAAAAAGGTATGAGGGGGAGGCGAGAGGGAGGTAAAAAAAAAAATAGAGTCGGAGCATCCCTCCTGTCTCTGCCAACCCCACCAAGCCATATGGCAGGCCCTGCGGAGGCCTACAAGTTCAGGAGGGAGGGCTAGTGGGTGATGACCTGAATATAAGCTGAGACCCCCATCTTTTAGGGCCATTTTTTTGACCCCAAAATCTCGGTTTATATTTGAGTATATACAGTATGCCTTAAAGTTCTTTGGTAGAATCGCGACGTGAAGCTGATGATATGTTCCATTCCAAAGAAGAGGGGTGAAAATATAAAATCCATTCTCTGGGTACCATACAATCAAGATATGCCTGAAAAGGAGAAAGTACAGTCAGAATGGAGCACATCAGATTTCACCTAGAGGAAGTAACTTATTGAACAAAGCAAGCTGACTTGTATGAAGAACATTAAAATTTTGGTCATAGTTTTTAAATTGAACTCTGTAGAAAAACAATAATTAGGAGTAGTCACATAAATACTTTTTTAAAAAATAAACTGATAAAATGCTGGTTAAGAATGATTAATATTTGTTTTGTATACCTTTTAGTGTTACTGCATACAGAGAAGGTACAGCTCTTTTCAACCATGCTGTTATTACAGAATCAGGTTAAATCTACCTCCCCTGAGTTATTTGTGCATTTAAAAATTCACTGTGGTGCCCATATATGTAGGCAACATTTTTCTGTTTCATTTTAATGTTGCAATGTTTTTTTTTCTTAAAAATAATTTAAAAGGAGTAATTCTGTAATTGCCATTCATGAAAGTGAAAATAATTTGCGAACCAACTAAAAACATCTGTATTCAGTGGTATAGCCAGAAAGCAATTTTTTAGTGGGCCAACTGGTCAGATGGGCAGGCACTAGAGAAACACCTGCCACATGATACACCCATGCCTCAACCCTAGCCCTTTTCCAATAACTTCAAGGAGGGTAGCAGTGCAAGCTTCAGTGGCTGAAGGCCAGGTTGACGGCTAAGAGAATTACAAGAGGCAGTGCACTTCATTCCCCATTAAGCCACTGTCCACCAACATACATATGCTTCCCCCAAGTATTCTACATCCAAAGAAGTTCCTGGCCTTTCCCCAACAATGGATGCACAGAGAACACAAAATGCCAAATACAGAATAAGTGACCACAAACCATACACATAAAACCACAAGAAGCTAGACCTTGCATGTAGTACACTACCAGAGAAATAGAAAGAGATGTTTTTCCTCCTATACTGTGCAAAATATAAAATAATACATGCCAGGGATGGTGTTAGGAGAGTGCAAATAGGGCAACTGCTCTTGGTCCCCTGATTAGAGAGAGCCCCCAAGCCTGCTGGAAGCTGAACAAGGTACAGCCTGGTAGTAAGTTTTGGGGTCCCATCCCAGATTTCTGCCCTGGGCCCCAGCCATGTCTAGCATTGGCTTTTGCAGGATGCACATTTCAATTCTGAAATAGAAAATAGAAAATTACAAATTTTTTCTACCTTTTGTTATCTGGTCATTTTAATTTTTCCAATCAAGTCCTAGGTTCTGGTTTCTATTTCCCTCACTCACCAAGGTCTCCTGCCATTTGACATGTCTTCTCTCTCCATGTCTACTGTCTTTCATTTTCAGCTTCTCCTTTTCTCTCTGTCACTATATGTCCCTGTCCAGCTTCTCTCCTCTCTTCCTCCCCTGAGCATTGGAGTCTCCAGCCATTTTCAATGCACCCATAGTTGACCCAAAAAGTTTCTCGTATTGCAACTTCCTAGCTTTAAGTGACTTCTTCTGTAATTCTGAGCAAAGTGTGCAGGATGGCTCGGTGTTTGGGCCCGAGGCACTGGACACACCAAATATGTACCTGAAACGGTCCTGTGGCCCCCAAGTGCACCATTTGAAATCACTAGGAACCTTGGACACTGTAGGAAAAATAGCTGATGTGAGATCAAGGACTCTATGGTCCGGGAAGGTTGAATAAATAAAAATCCAAAAAATGTGGATGCTAACAGATGAAAATCAGGCTGACAAAAGCCTGAAGGCTCGAAGAAGAAATTCAATAAAAACTGAAAATTTTTATACCAAATAAAAGAAAATAACTAAAAAAATATGACTAAACGGAAGGGGGGGAAAAAAAAAGAAATGAGAAGGCACAAAAAAACACAAGTTTGACGCACCTAGAGAAACTCTTAAGAAACAGCTCAGAACTAATAGTCCTGCAAGCCAGGTGGGAAGGCACCTGAGCATGCTGTACTGGTGGTTTTAAAGTGACAGTGCACTTTTTGACTGTCCGTGCCAGAGCTCCATGGATGACATCACCCACATGTGAGAATATGCTGGCTGCTTGTGCTCAAATAACGCCTACTACAGGTCTTTTGCTTTTTTAGTCAAATTACAATTAAACCCCGTCCTTTACTAACCCGGCAGCGGCAGTAACTGCTTTAACGCTCATAGAATTTGGCTGAGATGGAATTGCCACATCCACCAAAGGACACCATGAGACTGTTTCAAGTAGTCTTGAAAAAGACCTTTAGTAACGTACTGAAAAAAGTACTGACAGCCAGACTTTTAAAGAAACTTGTCAAGGAACTCTCAGTGAATCTCGGATTCAGAGATCAGCTGGACTCTCCGGTATGCAGCAAACTGTTGGGAACCCAACTAAGAGCTGCCTATGGTGGTCTACCAACATCGGGCTGTCAACTCAGATGCTTAAAAGACAACTTGCATCTACCACCTACTAAGCCAGGAGTGGAGGAGTAGTGGCAGATGAGCTGCTCTTGGAGTCTGTTGAGTCTGAATGGGATTTATTTTGTATTACCTTTCTTTTGTAGGGTTGCCTAATTTTGTCCTTTCTTTTGTTTTCTACTTTTTTATTTATGCCTTGATACTATATTTTGTAGTTTCTTTGTTCAACCTTTTTAAATGGCTTTTTGTATCTACAGTACACTTCTCTTCATCTCTTTAGTAAAGCACGGTTACTTACCATAACAGTTGTTATCCAGGGACAGCAGGCAGATATTCTCAACATGTGGGTGACGTCATCCACGGAGCCCCGTAGCGGACAGCCTCGCAATCAGATTTGCTTGTAGAACTTTCAAAGAGTTTGCGAGTGCTGCACCACCGAACATAGTTCGTGCGTCTCCTGTGAGGTACCTCAGTTCAGATAGCTAGCTAAGAAGCCTACTTTGACTTTGCATCATTCAGATTGTTAGTACAATCACTAATCTTAAGCTCCCTGGACTACTGCAACATAATCTACCTAGGATCCCAGAAAAAAAACATAAAAAGACTGAGAATGATCCAAAACACAGCGTTAAGACTAATCTTAGAACTGAAAAAGTTTGACCATATCACCCCATATTTCAAAAAACTCCACTGGCTACCGATTGAAGCCAGAATTATCTTCAAGTTCGGGTGCCTATGTTACAAGACACTCTTCGGCACCTCACCCACCTACCTCCTGAGACACTTGTCCTACAGGTTAAACCCCGCCTCTCTCGTAAACCATTACTATTCGCTTTCCCGAACCCCAAGGGATGCCAGTTCAAAAGATTCCTGGATAGAACTCTATCCTTCCAAGCAGGCATCTGGAACAACACCCTAAGTGACCTCCTCCTGAACTCCCCAACATACCAATGTTTCAGAAAAGCTCTGAAAACCCACCTATTCGACAAATTCATCTGAATTTCCAACTTCCTCCCAATGACTAAACCCCTAACATGCCCCCCTCTTTCTTTCTTTACCTTGCTCCCCTCCATCTATCCACACCCCAAACCCATGCGGTATTGTTACGATATGCCTGTACTCTCTACAAACTTGTAACTGAACCAATACCATGTAATCAAGCTGTTTGCTTCAACCGTCTTGAACTGAAAAGGTATGACAGGAAATAAATAAAGCTATTATTATTGTTTTGCTTCTCGCTGTGCTGGGCAAAGGAAGGCTCTTTTTTTATGTTGAGTTGTAACTGACCTACATCACATGTGCTTAACATGTCTGGCCCCTGTCCATAAGTTCTCTCTGTTTTCTTTGTTAATGTAGAGGAGAATCTAGAAAAGTTATGAAGACCTGCATATGAGACTTTATGGTATGCAGAAGTCCATTCTATCAAAATCAGCATTCAAGGCATCAATCCCCATGACTTCAGGAGCTTCACTGGCCACTGATGACTCACCAACATCAAGGAGGTCTCCTCCTGCCTTGATGTTGGGTGCCAGTAGAGGCCATTTGGGCTGAATATCATAGGACCATGTACTCCAAGGTCCTGTGAGGATTCAGTATCATCCTTGGCACTTAGGGACCACAAAGCTAGGCAGTGAGTGAAGGTGAAGAAGCATCTGCATTGATCCTCTTCGAACTATGCTGCCAGGATCTCTGGGGCACCAGCATTGCTGGTATCTGAGAAGCATTGGCACCTTGAAGACTGCTTCCTCTCCATGGCGGTGGTGCCTATGCACTAGTCTCCACGAAGCCAGGGCCCCACCACAGATTCAGCTCCAACATCTTTGAAGGCTGTCTCTATACTGGCACCAGCCCCACATTTACCAATGCCTGCCCTTGAGGAGTGGCTCCGAGTCATGTTTGGATGCACCCCAGCTTCTCCTCTCTCTTGGCTTCTTTCAGTTTCACCCAGTAGACCTTTCGGCACTCCTCTTCTAGTTTTTTTTTTTAATATTTCAGGAATGCCAACTCTTTTGCCTTTATTTTCTCTGCCATTAGTTTGGAGAACTATATCGGTTTCCTTTTTTTCTTGTTTTTATTTAATTTCTTCACATAAATGTCTGTAGCCATTTTTTTTTTTTTTTTTGCTACTTTCAGCTTAGACCACTGTTTTTCCACTTCTCTTATGTCCTCCCATCCTAACAGCTCTTTCTTCAGGTACTCTCCCATTTTATTAAAGTCTGTACGTTTGACATCTAGGACTTTAAGTATCGTGCGGCCATCCTCCACTTTACCAGTTATATCAAACCAAAATGTTTGATGATCGCTACTTCCCAGGTGAGCACCCACTCGAACATTAGAGATACTTTCTCCATTTGTGAGGACCAGATCCAATTTTGCTTTTTCCCTCGTGGGTTCTGTCACTATTTGAGCAGAGCCTCTTGAAAGGCATCCACAATCTCCCTACTTCTTTCCAATTCTGCAGACGGAACATTCCAGTCCACATCCGGCAGGTTGAAATCTCCCAACAGCAGCACCTCCTCTTTACTTCCAAACTTTTGGATATCCACAAACAGACGGTGATGGAGTTCAAAAAAGTGTGGGATGAACACAGAGGATCTAGAATCAGAAAATAATAGTAAATATTGAACTAAGGCCAGTACTGGGCAGACTTGCACAGTATGTGTCTGTATATGGCCTTTTGGTCAAGGATGGGCTGGAGAGGGCTTCAATGGCTGGGAGGGTGTAGATGGAGTGATGTTTGACAGAGACTTCAGAAGTTGGAACCCATGCACAGAACCAGGTAGAGCTTTGGATTCTTGCCCAGAAATAGCTAAGAAGAAAAAATTTCAATTGAATCAGGTTGGGTCTTTATCTGCCGTCATCTTCTATGTCAAGACATAGGGAAGGATTAATTTGTCAAGGGCCCCTAGGCACACAAGTCAACTGGTCACCTGCCCCACCCCACTCCCTACCCCTCTCTGTTATTTTATTGAACAAAAAACTTTCTTCATGTCAGTAAACTATACTGCTGTTACAGTATCCCTGCCCTGACCTGAGGAAAGGAGTTATGGTCTCTGAATTACTAAAAAATGTATTAAAATTAGTGCAATAAACAGGATCACCTTATTTCCATTTTCTATTAATAAACTATTATTAACACAGCTACAATAATACTTTATCCTAAAGCAAAAATAAATAAAACAAATAGAATTGTTTTTTCTACCTTTGTCTGATTTCTGCTTTCCTCATCTCATCATTCTCTTCCTTCCATCCACTGTCTGCTTTCTCTCTGCATCTTCCATATGTCATCTGCTCTCTTTCTATGCCTCTTCCAGAAACTGTCTGCCTCTCACTTCAATCTATCCCCCCTCCCCCCATTGGTGTGGCATCTGTCTTCCCATCTATCTCTCCCTCCCAGCAGATTTTAGCATCTCTCTATCCTCCTTTCCTCCCCTCAGATCTGGTATCTGTCTCCTTCCTCCTAGGTCTGGTATGTCTCCTTCCCTTCCCTTGCTCTGGCATTTCTCTGTCCACGCTCTTCCTCCTGTTCTTCTCTGGTCTTCTTTCTCAATTTTATTGTCTGCCTCTGTCTAAATTCTTTCTTACTATTCAATCCTCAATTTCCCTCTTTCATTGTGTCTACCTATAGCTTGCCATCTCTTTCCCTCACCCCTTCTATTATCTAACTCTATCCTCTTCCCCCAATCTAGCATGTGCCCTTTTTTTTCTCCTCCCTACTTCCTTCCAGGGTCTACTCCCCTCTCTCACCCCCCTTCCATTCAGTGTCTCTCCCCCCTATCCCCTACACTTCCATTCAGCATCTGTCCCCCTTCTCTTTACCCCTTCCATCTACTGTCCACCCTCTCTCTCGCCCCTTCCATTCACTGGCCTTTCCATCCAATGTCCGCTCTCTCTCTCTCTCTCTCTTCCATATGGCATCTTCCCTCTTTCTATGTCCCTTCAATAAACTGTCCTGTGCCCCTTCTCTCCTTTGACTAAACAACACAATAGTTCAAGTAAAATTTTCTGTGAGATTATAACCCAAACTTCAGACTGGGAGGGATATGTACTTTCTTACCCCTCCTAACTCTCTTCACAGTACATGATACAACGTTTATAGATCCTCAGAAGTACCACCTAGCACTCATACAAATTCATTGTGTCAGGCTATTTCCTCACCGGATCTTCCATACTTTGCTAATAAATTTATAAATACTTTTTTCCACCTTAGTATATAAATAGTTTAAATACTTAGCTTAAAAATTGCAGTCATGCTTTCAGGGATTTATACTGCCAACATGTTTCACCCGAAGGGGTTTTATCAAGGCACCATATGCCTAATAAAATCAAAAAACGTTTTAGTGTTCACATGTCTAAACTATGTTATTGTGTTAGACTTAATTTACTACCATATCCCACCACTGTGGGAACACTTTTTACAGATGTCTCTTATATAGAAATGCACAAAGACATTCAAACTAGAGAATGGCACAGTGATAGTTATGCCAAAATGGTGGTGGGGGGGAGAAATGCTCACTGCGGGCACGGGGACAAGGCCATCCACCGCCCCGTGGAGCGGTGAATGGCCTTGTCCCCGCAGTTAAGGGAGGGAAGGCGCGCGGTCACCAATCGCATGCAGCCCCCTCCCTTCCTACAGCCAAATCTATCTCCTTCCTTCCCCCTTACCTTCACGGCGCTTTAGTAAAGAAACTTACTGAAGCCGGCGAAGCCTGCCTGCCTGCAGTTGCATATGTGTGGGCGGAAGCTTCTCCTCTGATGCAACCATAAGTTGCATCAGAGGAGAAGCTTCCGCCCACATACATGTGACTGCAGACAGGTAGGCTTTGCCGGCTTCAGTAAGTTTCTTTACTAAAACGAGGCGAAGGTAAGGGGGAGGGAGATTCTCGGGCCGCTGAAGGGCGGGAGGTGGCGAGAGGGAAGGGTTTGTGCTGCGGGGACAGGGCGCTGAAGGGGACGGCAGGGACAGGGCAGTGAAGGGGACGGTGGTCCGGGGACGTGACAGGGACAGATTTTTTCCCCCATGTCATTCTCTAATTCAAACCTTTCAGCTTATCTTTCTAAAGCATAACGCCGCTGTAACCGACCACTGAATAGTTAATTCAAAATGACCGTGGCTTGTTCCTGCCTCTCTTTAATACACTCACCCAGCCTGGACTGCTGATGATGACATCATCATAGGTGCAGCACCAGCATTTAGAACAGGGAAGGGAAAACTGACTTAGAAAAACTTGATTACAAAGTATTATATTATGCCCTCCATAACAACTTGCCCCAGGACATTAAAATCCCGAGTTATTTTAACCTGAGACTCACCCAGCTGAAACCTTTCATATCAATGTAGTCCATTTGAGTTCCAAATTTAGCCCCGAAGGGATCACCGTATTGAGCCAGTAGATCCATCTTTGTTCAATAAAGTTAAATTTTTCTTCCCAGTTGCCACCCACCCTCCCTTCTTGTAAATGTTCAATTATTCTCCATTGTAACTGGTCTACTGTATGCTGGTATTATCTAGTGTTGGACTAGAGGAGCTTGAAGAGCTCCTGTATTAATACGAGATTTATGTTCGTTTAATCGAATCTGAATGGGTCTTTTGGTGCAGCCAACATACATCAATGAAAAAGGGCAAATGATGACATATAACTACTTGTTTTACAAGTAATCATATTGCGAGCTTTAATGATCCATTTAGTTTGGGGGTCTTGCCATTGGGGTCCCTCTATAGTCATGTCACACCACTGGCAAAGCTGACATTTTGAATGTACTCCATTTGCATCCCCCTCCCTTCTCTTTTGTTCCAGGACCTGTCTTATAGACCTCCCTTTGGTAAAAGCAAAAACAGGGGGGCTCGCTAAACCCCCTCAATGACTGTACAATGTGCCAATGATCTTTAATAAGAGAATAATCAGTTTAGTGGCATCTGAATATGATAAAACACATATCAGTCTTTTGTCTTCCAGCATGTGATGACTGGAGGAAGACCTCTCTTTTAGCAATAGTTCACTTGCATATCTGGCCCGTATGTACGCTCTTTGAATAACTTTTTCAGGATATCCCCTTGCTCGAAAGCGTTCCTGCATTTCACCTGCCACTATCTTGAACTCCTTGATTGTAGAACATACTCTTCAAGCTCTCAGAAACTGACTAATAGGAAGACTATATTTTAATTTGTATGGATGAAAACTAGAAAAATGTAGGCAGATATTACGGGCAACCGGTTTTCTGTAGAGAGTGGTGTCCATTTGGTTCCCAGATTTACTGATCAGGATATCCAGAAATTCAATACTATCTTTACTATATGTACTGTAAAATCGGATTTCTGGTGTTAATCCACTGTATGAATCCCTCCAATTCCTGTACAGTGCCATTTCATAAAAAGAAAACATCATCCAGGAAGCGTCTCCAAAGAGAAGTGTGAGTTTAGAAATCTAATGAAGGGTATATCTCCTGTTCTTCAAATTTCCCCACATATAGGGTGGCCACTGAGGGAGCTAACGTAGCTCCCATTGCCACCCCTTGGGTCTGCTGGTAAAACACCCCTTCATAAATAAACTAGTTTTCACAAATCACCCATTTTGCCAGCTTGACCAAAAATTCAGTAGAGATCCTTTGTTCCCCATGTCTTGCCCATAAAACCTCCTCTATTATCTGGAGCCCCTTCCTAGGGGATCTTTGTATCTAGGGAAACCACATCCAAAGTGACCAACCATGTGCTTTCAGAAACATTAGTATCCTCTAAAAATAATATCAAGAGATGAGAGGAGTCCTTTAGAAAGGACCATACTTTCATTGCTCCATCTTTCAGAAAAACATCAAGGAATTTTGACAGGGGTTCAAGTAAACTATCCCTAGTGTTGACAATAGGTCTCCTTGGTGGTCTTACCAGACTTTTATGAATTTTTGGCACAAATTGGATTCTTGGCATCCTAGAAAACTTTTCCAACAAAAATCTATATTTTTTCGCTGTTAGGTGGCCTCCTTCATAATAGTGTGCAATGTAATCAAAAATTTCTTTCATCAACCTCATTCCAGGGTCCTCAGAGCATACTCGATATGCTTCCTGATCGTTTAATTGGTGGAGTGCTTCTGTCTGGTACTCGGCCTTGTCTAAGATGACTGTGGCTCCCCCTTTATTGGACTTATTGATAATCATACCATCCATTGCTATCAATTGGATTAGTGCCTGAAGATGGACATAAGACAGATTATAATCACATTTAGTCCTTCTGTAATTTTTCTCCAGCTGGGTAATGCCTGTTAGCCCAGATCACGAAAAGTCATTAAAGCCGAGTCAATGGGACCCGGGGAGATCCAGCTCGAATTCCTTTTACATATTGAAGGGTCCTCCTGATGTTCCACATCACAATTTTCTTGAAAGAATATTTTAATCTGGAGTTTTCTGATAAATTTATGGATTGCAATCTTTAAACGGGAAAAATCTGAATAATCCTGTATCACAAATCCCAAGCTAAGCTGCAATACCTCCATTTGGGACTGAGTAAGTTGGGTGGTGGAGATATTAACTACCAGATAATTTATTTGGTCTTCACTCCTCTGCTCCAGGGCACTCCCCGGGTTCTGGATCTGGATCGGGCTCCCCGCTGGTCCTCGTCCCCCGACACCTTGGCTGAGGAGGCATCCGTAGATTCACCGCTTGTAGCTTCTGACTCATCTGAAGTAGCTCCAAACACTACTCGTTTCTTTGTAATATTAATAATGATCTTTTTGTTCCGTGTATATACTTTCCCCATCTGGTAGTCGCGCTCATCACGATTCATTTCAGCTTCACCCCCTCTCCATTTTTCTGTCTCCACCCCTTCCCCTATGCTCTGGCATCTCTCTTCTCCTTTCCTTCCCACTCAACCCCATGGCCTGGCATCTCTCTCCTTTCTGTTTATCCCTCCCCCTCCATGCTCTGGCATCTCCTTTTCTTCCTTTCCCTCTGGTCTGGCATAAGTCTCCTTAGTTTCCATTCACCACCCCACCCCCCCTCCCCCCATGCCCTGGCATCTTTATGCTCTCCTATGAATCCCTCCTCCATTATCTGGCATTTTCTCTCCCTCCCTCCTTTCTTGCCCCTGGTCTGGCATCTGTCCCCTTCCATGGTCTGGTATCGCCTTTCCTTCCCCTCCATGGGCTGGTATCTTCTTTCCTTCCCCTCCCTCCCATGGACTTGGCATCTCTCTTCTCCTTTCCCTTCCCTGGTCTTCCTTATCCCTCCTTCCCTCTCTCCCCAATTGGGTGCAGTAGCATTTATCCCCCTCCCCTCCCACTTCCTGGTGAGGTGATATCAGCTTCCCTCCCTTACACTCCCTCCTTGCCCTCTTGCCTACCGTCCGCAAGTGAACTGAACCCAGGCCACGGGACTCTACACTGCGCATGACAGCTTCCCTTCGCGTTCAAAACAGGAAGTTACATCATTCCTGTTTCAGACGAGAAGGGAAGCCAGCATGCGCAGTGTTAGGACCCCCTCCCACCTAGGTTCAGTTTGCTCTAACACTGCATGTGCCGGCTTCCCTTCTCCTCCCTCCCCTTCATGACGTAAAGAGAAGGGAAGCCAGTGCATGCAGTGTTAGAGCGAACTGAACCTAGGTGCGGGGGCCCTTAACACTGTGCACGCCGGCTTCCCTTATCGTCCGAAACAAGAATGATGTAATTTTCTGTTTTGGACAAGAAAGGAAGCCGGTACGCGCAGTGTTAGAGCCCCGCGGCCTGGGTTCAGTTCGCTTGCGGGCAGTGGGTAAGAGGGCAGAGAGGGAGTGGAAGGGAGGGAAGCTGACCTCACCAGGCAGATGAGGGCCCATTTCCTCCCCCCTAACGCCAGCCCTGGGGCACCCCTGATATTTTCGGGCCCAAGGCATGTGCCTACTGGGCCTACCCTTTAATCCTGCCCTGTCAAGACAGCAAAGGCTGCAGCACTGACTGTGGTATTGCTCCAGCCCATCATGGAGTCCCATGCTCTGTTGAGCGTTCATTGACATCAGAGCCATCACCAATTGATGCAGTGCTCCTTTCAGACCATCAAGGTCAGAACCAACCCTGGAGTCCAGGAAGGGGCTGTTGCCTAGTGCTTTTTCATTCATCCAGTGGGCTGAGGTTGGCACAGACTCAGACATCCCACAAGGAATACTTTGCTGAGTCAGAGCTGGTCCTCTCCTAATTTGAAAAACATATTTCTATAAAAAGTAGGCACTTAGTCCAAAACGCCTACCTCAAAGGGGGAATAGTTAGGGGTTGATAATGGGTGTGTTCTTGAGTTAGGCTACTTGAGTTCTCAACCAGGCTGCTTCCCCTCCCTCCATCTGCCCCTTCTGTTATCCTCCCCTCAATACCTGCCACCCTTTCATCTTTCTCTGAGATCACTAAAGAGGAAACCACACATCTGTCATCCTCCAATCCGATTCCCACTCACCTACTTGGCGCTATCTCACCCTCTGTCATCCCTCCTAACTGTCAAATCTTCAATCTATCGCTCTTCACTGCAACTGTCCCTGTTGCCTTTAAAACATGCTGTTGTCACTTCCCTCCTCAAAATACCTTAGTGGCTTGCACTATAGGGCTTTGTAAAAAAGGGGGAAGATGTATGTGTTGGGGTGAGGTGGGAGAGTTTGAGTTCATAAGATGCAGAAAAGGATGTTTTCTCATCCTGGGGCTGAAATACAGCCTTTAACCAGATAATAGAGCACCATGCTCAGAATCACTTAAGACTGTGGCTGTACTTCACATTTTAATAAGCAGAAATATATTCAGTCATGGTAACTGACTTTAGTTGAGTATTTGCTCAGTTGATTTTTTTTTTAACTATTAACACTCAACTGCACTGAGGAAATAAAATATAAAACTGCCCTGGCTTAAGCCCATATCTAATTGAAACTACAGGTTTATTTTCTTAAATTATGGACGGCCAAGAGTGTTTCTGAAAACTATATCTACCTGCTTGCTGGGTTAATAGAACGTGCAGATACCACACTAAACCCAGCAACTAAAAACAGGAGAAAGGAATGCTCATATAACTCATCATCTGTTAACTGAAACAATTTGACAAGAATCTGTGGATTAACTTGAACGTGCAATGAATCAAGTAGCTCAAGACATCCAGAACCTGCTCATTCTTAAGAACAGCCATACTGAGTCCCATTGGTCCATCTAGCCCAATTTCCTGTTTCCAGCAGTGACCAACACAAGTCACAATATCTGGCAGAAACCCAAATAATAACAACGTTCCAGGGAAAACAGTGACTTCCCCATGTCTGTCTCAATAGCAGACTATGGACTTTTCCAGATAGGAACTTGTCCAAACCTTTCTTAAACCCAGCTACATTAATCACTGTAACCATGTCCTCCTGTAACAAGTTCCAGAGTAGAGAATGACACGGGGAAAAAAATCTGTCACGGCCCCGGCCCACCGCCCTGTCCCCGCCATTCCCTTCACTGCCCCGTCACCGTCCTTGTCATCCCCTTCACCGCCCCGTCACCATCACTGCCATCCCATTCACCGCCCCATCACCGTCCTCGCAGCATCCATATAAGCCTTAGTACTGCAATATTTAGCTTATTCCTTTCTTATAAATCAAAGTTCTGGCTGCTGAACTAGAGAAAGAGATGTTCAGCTGGCAGGGCTTTGTTTATAAATTTTTATCAACACAACTAATATACTACTTTATCCTAAAGCAAAAAATAAATAAATAGAATTTTTTTTTTCTACCTTTGTTGCCTGGTTTCTGTTTTCCACATCTTCTCATTCAATTCCTTCCATCCACTGCGTCTTCCATTTGCTGTTACTGTGCCTCTCCCTTCACACCCCCCCCCCCCAATTGGTCTAGCACCCATCTTCTTCCCTCCGCTCCCCCATAGTCTGGCATCTGTCTTCTTCCCTTCCAGCGTCTTCTCCCCACTCTGTCTTCCACATTTCCCTTCAGGGTCTGTTCCTCTCTACCCTCTTTCAATGTCTGTTCTATTCCTTTCTACCACCACCCTTCCCTCCCTCCTTCACCATCTGTTCCTTTCTACCACCCTTCAGCTCCTCTTGCGTGGCTTATCTATCTACCTCCCTCCTTATTTTCATGGCACGTTACAATGTAATTTGTGCAAGCCGCTGGAGCCTGCGAGCTCGGTCCCTGTCCCATCCCCACAAACCATCTCGCTTCTGTGTTCCTATTTTCCCCATTTCTAATATCTCCCCTATGTATCTGGCATTGCCTCCCCCCCGTGTCCATATACCATCCCCATGGCATGTCCCCTTTATGTCTCTGTCCCTATGCCCCATGCACATAATTTCCCCTCTTTCTGTTAGGAAGGTAACAGAAAGAGGGGAAATTATGTGCATGGGGCATAGGGACAGAGACATAAAGGGGACATGCCATGGGGATGGTATATGGGGGCGGGGGGAGGCAATGCCAGATACATAGGGGAGATATTAGAAATGGGGAAAATAGGAACACAGAAGCGAGATGGTTTGTGGGGATGGGACAGGGACCGAGCTCGCAGGCTCCAGCGGCTCCTTCCTGTGTCCAGATTTCCCCTATCTTCCTCTTCCATAGCAGTGTGTCTCTCCTTTTCAACCCCATCTAGCTTCTCTCCCTCTTTCTTCCCGCCCCCCCCCCCCCCCTGCTTCCAGCATCTGGCTCACTTGCCTGTCCTCCCCTTTCTTTCCTGCTGTGGGTTTCTTTCTTTCCCTCTTCATCCCCTTGGCCTAGAGTCTTTTTCCCTTTCACTCCCTCCTTCCTAGTTTGAGTCGGGAACACACGCGATTGCACGGTCCAGCAGTCCCCACCCGCCCGATCGCAGCGTTTAGCCAGCTCCCTCCCTCCACCTCACCTTATATGCTGTTTGCCGGCTTTCTTTTTCCCAAACCGCACACGTTCAAAAAGACGCGCATGCGCGGCTGCGCGAGTTGATCAATCTTCTCCTCTCCTGCAACTTCCTGTTTCCGGTTGCGTTAGAGGAGAAGAAGGACCGCGCGATCCTTGATGCCTCACTGCGGAGACAGCAATCCCCGCAGAGACTACTAATTTTCTTTCCCCGTTTTGGCAGGTTACCTGCAGCTACTCGCGGCTAGCCGCGGGTAACAACCACCGTGTCATTCTCTATTCCAGAGCTTAAGGGGCTCATGATCGAAACTTAAACATGTCTAAAAACCCACCCAAGTCGGCATTTGGATGACCTAAAAGACAGGTCATCCAAATACCAATAAACTGAATGCGTAAATGTTTCCCTTTTTTTTTTTTTTAGTTTAGATAAGTTTTTATTCTTTTTTTTTAACTTTTACTACATAATATTGTAAACCGTTTAGATGCCTGTATGATTAACGGTATATCAAAAATAAAGAAACTTGAAACTTGACTTTTTAGGTCTCCGAATGCTGCTATGCACCCAGAGCTGAAAGGGGTGTATCTGGAGGAGTGGTTAGGGCAGGATGTGGGCCGACCTAGACTTAGTTGTCCTGCAGGGATAACCGAATGTTTCACGAGACTTCCTGGACGAAACTTATACGTTGTGACTTAGATGATGTAAAAGCAAGTATAAGGGGCAAAAAGGTATCCAAAGTAACTAGATAACCACTGCAGAGACAACGTAAAGACCCACACACACTCTCCCAGTGACCATACTGCCACAAATATCAGAATAAAAAATAGTACATGCCTGTCTCCAGAACATCGACACTTGCTATAGGAAAGCCTAA
Source organism: Geotrypetes seraphini (assembly GCF_902459505.1). NCBI lineage: Eukaryota > Metazoa > Chordata > Amphibia > Gymnophiona > Dermophiidae > Geotrypetes > Geotrypetes seraphini. The sequence goes on from NC_047087.1 coordinate 185,558,680, forward strand.
TAGAGCTGCATACAAGTGTCTTAAATAATCTGAGGGGTGGGCTACTGAACCATAGAGAGGAGGACCCAGGCCCATAAGCCACTCTAACCACTACATTCATGGTGGAAAATGTGAGCCCACCAAAACCCTACTGTACTGCCATATGGGTGGCACCTGCAGCCATAAGGGCTATTGGGGTTGTAGACAGGTGTGTGTGGTGCAGTGGTCTCAAACCCTTTGCAGGGCTACATTTTGGATTTGTAGGTACTTGGAGGGACTCAGAAAAAATAGTTGTCTTATTAAAGAAATGACAATTTTGCATGAGGTAAAACTCTTTATAATTTATAAATCTTTCCTTTTGGCTAAGTCTTAATAATAATATTGTAATTTATAGCTAAAGAGACATATGATCAAGAAACTACTGTGATTATGATAAACATACCGAGGGCCTCAAAATAGTACTTTGCGGGCCGCAAGTTTGAGACCACTAGTCTAGTGTGTGCTTTTGGGGGGGGGGGCTCATCAGATCCTATAAGGGAGTTCTGGTGAGATGTTTATGTGGCACTCTTTTTGTGAAGTTCATAGCATTGCCTTATAAGGTACCCCACTGCTCTGTTGCCATGTCTGGGTGGCCAATCCATCACAATGCTGGCCCTCTCCCACGTTCAAATGGTCTTGTTCTGGGCATTTATGAGAATGCAACATGCAAAAATACAGAGGCATTATTCCCATTCTCCTGCGTAGTGACCAAGTGTAAAATTGTTTCAACTAGGAAAGATTTAAAGACTGTATACTTATACTTAAATTATTCTAATGGGGACACAGTAAGGAAAGAAATCCCAGAACTTACCTTTTGTTTATTGATTCAAGTTTCAAGTTTTATTATGATTTTATATACCGCCTATCAAGGTTATCTAAGCGGTTTTACAATCAGGTACTCAAGCATTTTCCCTAGCTGTCCCGGTGGGCTCACAATCTATCTAACGTACCTGGGGCTACAGAGGACTAAGTGACTTGCCCAGGGTCACAAGGAGCAGCACGGGGTTTGAACCCACAACCCCAGGGTGCTGAGGCTGTAGCTTCAACCACTGCACCACACACTGGTCCCCTCTTTCCCATTAATAGAGAGAATCCATTTATACAACATACTTTGTATCCTATATAATAAAACGCTAGCCGCGCATGGGCACCCCTATCGGCGTGCTTCCATGATCAGTAGGTCTGTGGCTGCAGGAGTGCGCATGCGCGAATCCCCAGCACCTACCTACACTCGCCTGAAGGACTGGACCCCAGCGCTGGACATCCTGCTCTCCGGTCAGCTCCTCTCACGAGCTGCACCAGCGTTGGAGAAGGCTTCCGATGCTGGCAGGGATCGAGAGGAGCCGTGGCGACACCTCAAGGGGCGGGAAGGGAAGCGCCAAAAAAAGACTCCAGCCGCTACTTTCTTCGCGGTCCCGACTCCAAACGCCGATTCAAGCAGCGTGTGCAGCACTCTACACATGCTGCTTCGGGGCCTTCTACTGCCCTGATTTGCTCTGCTGCGTCTCTGATGATGTCATCAGGGATGTGCCAGAGTAAATCAGGGCAGTAGAAGGCCCCGAAGCAGCGTGTGTAGAGTGCTGCACACGCTGCTGGAGTCGCAGGTTTGTCGGCAAAGGGGAGCAGGAGACCCCATACCCTAAATCAGATTTCCCTTTGCCCCATTTCCCACCAGCTCAGCTTGATCCCAAGTACAATACCAAAAGGCTACTACTAGGGGTCAAGAAATACTACTTTGAAAGTGACAGTCTATGAAGTAGGAACAACTATGGATCACTTTTTAACCCTCCCCCCCTCCCAAAGGGCAAGAGAGCTGCAATTGGACAGACTGAGGAAGGGAATGTTCAGATGAAGAAGAGCTGAGACTGAAGAAGGAAAGAAAATTGAAGAGACTGAGGTAGGAAATGTTCAGAGAAAGAAGAGCTGAGACTGAAGAAGGAAAAAAATAGGAATAAATACCTACAGGGAAACACAAGATCAGGAGCATACAGAGAAAAAAATACAGCATAGAGGTTTGCAGGAATAAGGAACACATAGAGAAAGTAGAGCAGAGACCCCTGCAAGAAGAGAAAAAGAACAAAGAGATTGGGGATGAGAAAGAGAGCAGACATGCTTGCAGGAGAAAAAGCGAGGCAGTAATGTTACAGCTGGAGAGTGCAAAGTGAGGAAGAAAACAGAGACAGTGCTACACAGGGAAATGGAGGGGGAGAGAGACAGAAAGAAAAAAAGACACACATATATTCTAGCACCCGTTAATGTAACGGGCTTAAAGACTAGTTATATATAGTTTTATAAATATTTAATTCATTCAAATTGCAGATAAAATAAACATATATATCTATGCAATATCCAGTGGACTAAAATAATAATATAATAAAAATGACACAAAAAACTCTTAATAATCCACACTTCTAAGAATACAAACACAATCCTCAATGCAAGCACGATCATCAGTAAGAACAAAAATTCAAACAAACAAAACTTATCTGAAACAGATCGCAAAATCAGTGATGAGTCCAATGTTCATTAAAGTTCTAATCCAAATAGAAGTGGGAGATGAGTAAATCTCAGTCAAAGGAAACAAATTAGATCCAACTGGAGCAACTTAAATCCACGTGCTCACACATCCCAAAGCAGTTAAAGATGACAAGTGCAAGTTCATTGTGTTAATAATACAAATTTATGCATAATCAGTTCATAACGTATTTGACTCCCTTAACACGAGTCGTGTTTCGAACATCTCTTTGTCAAGAGGGAAAAAATCACTGAAGAATGAAAAGCACATAGAAATACATAATCATGCTTGCATTGAGGATTGTTCTTGTATTCTTAGAAGTGTGGATTATATATATATATATGATACAAAGTCTGTTGTATAAATTGATTCTCTCTATTAATGAATTTTTCGCTTGAGTATCCTATTTTTGAATTATTGTCTCTTATTTTTAACCTCTTTTCCATACCACAACTACTACTATTTATCACTTATGTAGCACTGAAAGGCCACAGCACTGTACATTTTGATATTCAATATACAGTCCCTGCTCAGAAGAGCTTACAATCTTACTTGGACGGACAGGCAGACATGAGGATGTAGAATCCAAGGTGAGAAGAGTTAGGAGTTGAAGGCAGTCTCAAAGAGGTGGGCTTTGTTTTTTTAAATTATTAATTTTATTTGTAAATTTTTCAAAATATAAATAACAAGCACAATAACCACAAATAGCTGCTATATTACAATGTTCAAATATCTATAAACAATTAGAGTTCACAAAAGGAATAGGAATATAGTATTATCATGTTAAGAATGAGTACAGTATGTATGCATCCAAGACTCCCCATGTTTTGATAAAAGTGGCAAATAATTATGTTTTAAGGCTATAACTTCTTCATATTTTCTAAAAGCACATTGAACACCATTCGTGAAAAGAAACACTGATTATTTTCCCAATAAACTGCAATGATGTGTGGAAAGCTTTTAACTTGAACACTGCCAGAGACATAGGGATAGGGATTCGGGCAGTTTGTTCCAGGCATAAGCCACACAGCAAGATGGGATGAAGTCTGGAGCTGGAAGAGCATCCGCATATTGATTTCATAAACCTGGTTTTGTTTTGCTTCGTGATATTGGATTTTGTTAGCCCGTGAGGAAGAAAGATGCAGGCTTAGCATGAAAAATAGGAGGGCACAGATGGATTGCGCTGGCATTGCTGATCGTTTCAAACAAATCTCAGCAGCCTTCCTTTACTTTTTTTTCTCCTAGGCTGCCCTGAAGAACTGAAACCACCGCATTAACCCTTTCAGGACCAAGGGACATATTTGTCCCATAACTTTAAAATCCTATAAATTTTGATTGGGATAGTCTACAGTTCTAAATTTGATATGTACGGATTCCATATGATACTGCCTTTATGTAAACAAACTGGTTCCGACATTCATTCATTAGCGTCGTTGCCAGATTGACGAGAAGATTCACTTGCCACACTGTCCATAAGCCAGAAGTGTGATTTTTTAAATAAAAATAATGATATTTCACAAAAAAAATCAATTTTTTGGCATCTGCAAGCCCTTTTTACCATAAAAATGTCGTCAAAACCACAAAAATTGGCCTACGATCCTTATGGTCCTGAAAGGGTTAACAAACTCTACAAGAACCGGGAACAAGAAGATTAGTTCCCTGCTAACACGGAGGACATTTTTAAGACGAACACCACCGAACAAGAAATTGCATTGCAACCAGGAACAAGAAAGATTGGTTCCTTGCTAAGATAGATACTTTGAAAGAGGATCACCGTTGAATAACAAACCGTACTGCAACAAGGAACTACTAGACAGTTCCCTGTTAAGGCGGGGAACACATTTAAGAGGACGCCGCTGACAGGAAGAAGTTAAAAATAAAACCCAGAGGGGGAGCGACCTGTGATAGAGAGGAGCAAAGAAAAACAAAACTGCGGAGCATAGAGGAATTGTGATCAAGGAGTGTGGTAAGAAGATTTCCAGTGTAACTTAAGCCGGGAGGAGAGCTGAAAGAATAGTACCAGATGCTGTAGGAGGAAAAGAAATCATGTACCTGTATGCACTCGATGAAATCGGAGGTGGGGTGTGATTGTAATCCTTGCTGCTGGGGATACAGGTTCAAAATCGGGGACTTCTAATAACTCTGGGATTGGATTTACTCATAGGTAAGGATTATAAACGGTAGCAACTGCCTGAGTTACTGTGCGCTAGTTTAAGAAACACTGACCACTTAGGACATTAATCTTAGAGGCTAGCTTGTATGCTGGTTAAAAGTACAACAGAATGAAGTTAGCTTAATTCTACAAGATTCTTTTTTTTAATGCCTGTTTAATTGAAAAATAAGCGCTTGCTACTTCCTTTCAAAGTGTTTTGGTAGATCCTACGTTTTCCTTAAAAATTATTTCTGTCTTTTACATAAGAATTATATCTGCCAATTTTGGATTTGAAACAGGTGAGTGGGGTATGGATTCTAAGGTTTCAGATGGAGCCTTTAAAGTTGGTGATAGTGAATCTTCATGATGTCTAGCAGTTACAAATTGAGTTCATGCCAGATATTTATGACTTGGGTTGGCCACTGGAAACAGGATACTGGGCTAGATGTACCAGTGGTCTGACCCAGTATGGCTGTTTTTATGTTTTTGTTTTATCTGGTTTAGACCCAAGATCTATCAAGACCAGTTTCTTGTTTTAGCAATGGCCAATCTATACTATAAAGATCTTACATCCCACAATTTTTCAACAAAGATTCAATGCGGCTAACAAAAGACTTTGTACAGCGATTAACAATAAGGAACAGTTAATGAGGCAATAAAGACAACAAATGAGATCAAAAGTACCTGATGGGTTAAAAAAAAAAAAAATCCATACTACTTATCTCCAGAATAAGTAGCAGCATTTCCTAAATCTGCCTGGTTAATAATGTACTTTTCCTCCAGGAATTTGTCCAAACCATTATTAAATCCAGCTATACTAACTGCTTACATCACTTGACAACAAAATCCAGAGTTTAAACACAGAAATATAGAAAAATGATGACAGATAAAGACTATATGGCTGTCCAGTCTGCCTATCTGTGTCATATACTATTCCTTACTCTCTCTTAAAGATCATATACCTGTCCCAAGATTTCTTGAATTCAGTTACAGTTTTTGTTTTCACCATATCCACTGGAAAGCCATCCTATATAATAAAATCCTAGCTGCGCATGTGCACTTATACCTGCGTGCTTCTCTGCTCTCTGATCCGTGAGATGTAGGTCCGTGGCTGCAGGAGTTCGCATGCGCTAGTCCCCAGCCTTACAGCATCTACTTACACTCATCGGCAGGACTGGCCACCAGCACTGGACTTCCTGCTCTCCAAAAGATCGCGGTGTCGGCTCCTCTCATGATCCGCACCTGCGTCGGAGAAGGCTTCCGACGCTGGCGGGGATTGAGAGGAGCTGCCGTGACAACTTTAAAACTTTAAAAAAAAATTAGCCCAGAGCAGGCCAGACTGCGGGGCGGGCAGGGAAGCGCCAACAAAAAAGACTACAGCCGCGAGCCGCTCAACGGGACCAGGCAGGCAGGCAGGCATTCAAGCAAGGGAGGGCAACACAATTTTTTTAAAAAAGTAACGTGCAGGAAGAAGCTGGACCTGCCTGCAAGGAACGCAATAAGGGAAGGGGAGCCCTTGGAGCAGGCTAGACCGTGGGAAGGGAAGGGGGAGGGGCCAAAAGGAGCAGGCCACATTGTGGTAAGAGTAGGGAAGGGAGGTGGGGGAAAATGCTGCTACTGGAGGGGAAGGGAAATACCACTGCTGCACAGGGAAGTGGGGGGGGGGGAAGGGAAATGCTGTTGCTTCTGCACAGGGAAATGCAGGGAAAAAATTACAGACAGCAGGAGGGAGGGAGACAGAAAGAAAGGAAGAAAGACATAGGGGCAGGGAGAGGGACAGAAAGACAGAGAAAGGGGGCCAGGGAGAGAGAGAGACAGTGGGAGGGAGAGAGAGAGAAAGAAAGAAAGACAGACAGACAGACATATATTCTAGCACCTGTTAATGTAACAGGCTTCAAGACTAGTGAAGAAATATTTTATCAGGTTACTTCAAGGTCTATCCTCTTTTACTTTCATCCTAGGTCAGTGATCGGCAAACCGCGGCTCGTGAGCCGTATGTAGCTCTTTAGCCACTTGAGTGCAGCTCTGCTAGAGCAGTGTTCTTCAATCGCTGGTCCGCGCAGGGCCGGCGAGATCGACGCGTTGAAATTTCCTGCCGATCCACGCAGGGCCATCGAGATCATGAGGAGCCTCCGACAGTGGCTTTCTCCCCTCCCAACATCTCTCATACTTGCCAGCGCAGCAATTTACTTAGGCAGTCTTGGGGCTTTTGCTGAGTTGTGGCCGCCTCTGATGATGCAACTTCCTCTTTCATCAGAGGTGGCGTGACCCATCAAAGGACCCAAGGTTGCCTTAGTGAATCGCTGTGCTGGCAAGTACTGAAAGCTGCTAGGAGGGGAGAAAGCTATTGTCGGAGGCTGAGAAGCTGCTGGACAAGGGAAAATAAAGGGACAGCTCAAGGGAGGTAGAAGGAGAGATACTGCTGGAAGGGGAGGAGTAAAAAGGAAGGAAACAGCAGGGAGATTAGAGGAGGGGAAAGAGTCAGGGTGGAATGGAGAGATCAGATGAGAGAAAGTGAAGAGACTGAGAAATAAGAAAGTAGAGAGAGATTGATGCTGGGTAGGGGGTCAGCAGAGAAATAAGGAGAGGGAAAAAGATGCTAGATCTGATGTAGGAGAGATAAAAATGAAGAGAGCAGTGTAGCTGGAATTAATCATGTAAAAAGGAGAGAGGGGTGAGAGCTGGTTGGAAAGGGGTATAGAAAGAAGGCAGATACCATATGGAAGGGGGAGAGGGAAGACAGTAGATGGAAGGGGCAGACTGGATTCAAGAGACAGAGAGGGCAGACCCTGGAAGGAAGAGAGTGAAAAGAAGATGAAAGCAGAAACCAGAGACAAAAAAGGTAGAAAAAAAATAATTTTATTTCTATTTTGTGATTAGAATATATCAGATTTGAAATATATATCCTGCCAGAGCTGGTGTTAGACATAATTGCGGACTGCAAAGCCCAGGCAATGCTTCTTTAGCTTCCAGTTGGCTTAGGGCTCTCTCTGACCAGGGGGCAGTTGTGGCCTTGTTGCATTCCCCTAACACTATTCCTGTCATGTGTGACTGCGGTATTCTGTTAGCATGATATTTCTGTGTAGCATTCTGTAATAATTTGGCTTATTCAGTTTTCTTGATAGTAGAGGGAATATATGTGAAGGGGAGGGGAGACAGGGGTTTTGTTGATCCTTGCTCTGTATTATTTGTATTTATAAAATGACAGTTGTACAGAATATTGTTTCTTTTTAACCTAACGGATGTAGCGGTATATAAGAAATAAATTACATTACATTACATTTAATTAAAATACGTTCAATATTAAATCATAACTGAGGCTTGTGTGGATGGGATCAGATGGTTTGCAGGTCTGAGCTCGCGGAGATGGGGTGGAAACGGGTTTTTTAATTTCAGTCTTAGTAGTTTGCTGGTCATTAGTAAAAGGACCCTTATGTTTGGATTATTTTTATGACTGACTTAAATTTTCTAGAATTCTTATCTTTTTTACATTTTATCCTGAGGAAGGGGGTTTTAACTCGCAAAAACTAGTCATAAAACATATTGAGAGTCCAATAAAAAGGTTTTACCTTGTAATGACTTCTTGAGGGAGGGGAGGGAAGAGGGGAGGAAGTGTTTGTTTGTTTTTATTAATCTTCAAAAGGGTACCAACATAGCAACCACTTTTAATTTGTATCTGAGAAATGTTTAGGTCATTTGTATTTTTAGGATGCCTGTTGCTTCGAGCATTGTTATCAGACTTCAAGTTCTCAATTTCAACACACAAATGCTTCAGTTATTTGTTTCTTTTTTTTTTTTGTAATACAGAAGATGAAGCTGAAGGAAATTGAGCGAGCAGCTGTTCAAGTTTGGAGTCCAGCAAGCCACTATCCACTGTACCTAGCAACAGGTATTGTAAGCCATTTATTTAAATAACACTATCTAAAGCCATATTTTCAATGTGCTGCTGGAGAAAAAAAAACCTGAACAAGAAATGGAAATGTATAGAATTGAGCGCACTCGCATTATTTGCTCATCTCTTTTCCTTCAGTTTTGCAAAACTTAAGATCTTGTAAGGAGAAGAAAATTGGTGAGACTCTGCAACTGCAGTGAAAGCATTTCTCTTTTTTTTTTTTTAAATAAATCTTTATTCGTTTTCAAAAATTACAACAAGTGTACAATAATCCATCAGAAATATATTACTTAATCACTTGACAATCTTATTTGTAATCTTCCAAATACATAAATATAAAAGAATCCCACCCCTCCCTCCCATATACTAATAATTAACAATTATCAATTATTATCATTCATACTCCCACCCTCTCTCTATCTTGTCTAATACTGAGGTGTTTAAGATGTCTGATCATTAGAATAAATAATCAATGGCCCCCAAATCTTTTTAAACTTATTATAATTACCTTGTTGTATAGCAAGCATTTCTCTAATTGAAGTGGATGGAATGTACTTTGTGACAAAGCTGGTTCAACAGGTTTATCTGTTTTGTAATTTAAGAGTAAGAAATTTCCAACAATCTTTCATCTAAAAGTGTATCATTAAAGCAATATCCCAGTACCAATCTTTAGGGCTCCTTTTACGAAGGTGCGCTAGCGTTTTTAGCACACGCACCGGATTAACGCGCTAGCCGAAAAAAATACCGCCTGCTCAAGAGGAGGCGGTAGCAGCATGCGGCATTTTAGCGCACACTATTCCACGCGTTAAAGCCCTAACACGCCTTCGTAAAAGGAGCCCTTAGTTTAGTTTATTCATTTGATAATGATGCCTTTTTGCAGAAAAAAAATAGCTTACATATCGAGATATAAAATTTGAAAATAGAATAACACCAACTGACTAAAGAGGGTAGGAAAGAGATAAAAACTAAATTACAATTAATTGAGAGGAGCTATAGGGAAATTAAATTCAGAATTGCAAACTAGGCAAACATAATAGAAAAAGTTATGCTAGGCTGTAATAGAATCAAGTTTTAAGACATCTGTTAGAGTAGGTGCAGTTTGTCCATAGGTTATGAGGGATAGAATTCCAGAGCAAAAGAGTCTGATAGCTGAAGATAGTATGACAAGTGGGGGAAGGGATTTGATATACAGTATTCTCCCAATATTCACGGGGGTTCCGTTCCAAGAACCCCCGCAAATCTTGAAAAACCACGAATATGATTTTTAGTGGGGGAGGCAGGAGAGGGCAACCGGAGAGGCAGGAGAGAGCAGCCAGAGCGCCAGCGAGTGAAGGAATTCACTCGCGGTATGCTCCGACCGCCTCTTCCTGCACTAATGTTGGGGCCTCACCAATCAGGAGCTGCTTTGACACACAGCTCCTGATTGGTGAGGCCCAACTTTAGTGCAGGAAGAGGCAGTCAGGGCAAACCGTGAGTGATTTCTTTCACTCGCAGGTGCTCCAGCTGCTCTTTCCTGCCCAGTCATTTGCGGTCAGAAAATTCCGCGAATGACTGAGACCGTGAATCGTCGACCGAGAATGACCGAGGGAGCACTGTACTGCCTTTCTGTGTAGTCTCGGTGAGTTCTAGAGGGAGGCATAAGTGTGAGAGGTCAAATTTAGAAGAAATTGAGCAGTGAGTTAGAAATAAGGATTAGGATCAGCTAGATGTTTAGAAGAATCCTGGAAAGGAAAGTTTTTTTTTTTTTTGAACTTTAAATTTTATCCAGTAGGTAAAGGGAAGCCAGTGATCAAATTTTAAGCGTTGTACACAAATTTAATGGTAGTTGCACCAACTAAGAACCAGTGAGTATAAAAGCAGCTTGAGTTGCGTTTCTCCCAAAATAGGTGCAGTGAGTGAATGTTGCAGAGAATGAAAATATTTCTTTAAGGAGGACATTCATAAGTGACAGTAATCTAGAATGACCATAGTTTTATTTTTCTTCAAAGAGTTTAGATGCCTAAGATAGAAGGGGCTAATGCAGGGGCTAATCTATAAAGCTTCAAATTTTTGCTGATACAGTTTATTTAGAGAACTAGTTTGCAACAAAACCAGAAAAAAATTAAGTTTTAAAAGATTGGAGACTCTAGGCTGAGTATGTACCACTAACTAGAGTAGATGTTAATTAGCACAGAAGTATCTGCGCTCCATGGGTAGTTTTGGATTTCATTCCTGTCCCTTGACTTTTTTATTTCTTTGGTTGTTCCTTGTTCGGTTATGGTTGCAGCACTTACATGCACTTCAGACATAACCTGAAAGCCCATTTAGTTCTTAATAGAACACTGATCTATGTATCCTATATAATAAAAGACTAAGCGCACATGCGCACTTAGGATTTCGTGTTGCCTGCCGCTGTGGTGTGTGATCTGTGGCAGCCAACCCAGCGGCAGGGAACATTCTGGCCACTCCCCTCCTCCCGCCCTCACTCACCCTGGAAGCTAGGCAAGCTCTCTCCCTGCCCGCGTCCTCGGCAGGGAACACACCTCAGCCCTCACTCGCTGCCGTCGCTGCTGCTGCTGATCCTCCTGTAAAGAGCAGCCTGCGATGGTGGCCTCGCAGGCCGCTCTCCAACACGATCCCGTGTGTCAGAGGGAACGTGCTACCGAGGCTGGAGAGCGGCCTGCGAGGTTCGCTAAAGCCGGCCACCATCGCAGGCTGCTCTTTACAGGAGGATCAGCAGCGTGAGAGGAGCCGCCGCCAGCACTTTTAAAGCTTAAAACAAAAACCTTCGGCCGCAGCAGGCCAGCCTGCGGGAAGGGAAGGGGGAGGGGCCGAACGGAGCAGGCCAGATCGCAGGGAGGGGCCGAATGGAGCAGGACAGCTCAGGTAAGAGAAGGGAATTGCTTCACAGGGACCTGGAGAAGGGAAATATCACTGCTGCTTCTGCAAAGGAAAGTGGGGGGGGGGGAGAGAAGGGAATGGGGGGTGGGGGAAAATGCTGCTACTACTTCACAGGGATCTGGAGGGGAAGGGAAATATCACTGCTGCTTCTGCAAAGGAAAGTGGGGGGGGAAGAGAAGGGTATGGGGGGTGGGGAAAATGCTGCTACTACTTCACAGGGACCTGGAGGGGAAGGGAAATACCGCTGCTGCTTCTGCAAAGGAAAGTGGTGGTGGGGGGGAGAGAGACAGAAAGAAATACAGACAGACAAAGGAGGCCAGGGAGAGAGACAGACAGAAATAAAGACAGACAGGGGATCAGAGAGACAGACAGACCAGACAAAGGGTGCCAGGGAGAAAGAGAGAAAATTAGCAGGAGGGAGAGAGACAGGAAGAAAGAGACATAAATAAAGAAAGACAGACAGGCATATATTCTAGCACCTGTTAATGTAACGGGCTTAAACACTAGTCTATGTATATTTCCCCAACTCTGCCTAGCCTTTAGATCACTGTTCTTGCACTATGTGGGGCTCTAGGTTCCTGTGGAACTTAGTAAGTCCAAGAGCTTTGAAAATACACTTCTGTGCTGCTTTTGTTCACCCTTCAGATAATTCTGTTAACCACATTGAACTACCAGGTGTATAGTGGTATATAAATAAAGGGGTCCTTTTATCAAGCGCGTAATACCGCGCGTTAAACCGTCTAGCCGCTAACGCCTGCATTGAGCAGGCATTAGTTTTTTAGCCGGCCGCGGGGGTTAGCGCGTGATGAAATGTCTGACGCGCTAACCTCGCTAGCGCAGCTTGATAAAAGGACCCCAAAATGTTATGTTATGGAGCATTCACTTTCTGAGTGGAAGCTAATATACACCATGATGCTGATGCTGGTTGACATGAGCAGCACTGGATGCTACTTAGAGGAAGGCTTCCTGGTGCCATTTAGTGGAAACCAGTGATCTGTTCTGGTTTTTCTCTTCCCTAGCACCCACAAGTCAAAAATTGACACTTTTTTTTTTTTTTTTACTTTATTAGTAAGACGAGTTTCAGGTATAGCAGGGTTCTGTGAATTTTGACTCTGATTGTCTTAGAAAAAGACCTTTAAGAAAATGTAAAAAATATGTATACTTTCCTCTCTGAGACAAAAAACTAGTGCTTTCTGATGTTATCCTTTCCTTTTCTGTACTCTTTACTTAGGTACATCAGCCCAGCAATTGGATGCCTCCTTCAGTACCAGTGCCGCCCTAGAGATCTTTGAAGTGGATTTTGGGGATCCTTATCTAGACACAAGGCATAGAGGAAGCCTTCCATCAGCGAGCAGGTACAAAGCCCATGTGTCTTCTAAGTTTGTTGGTTGGTGGCTTCGATGCTACTTGTCTAACTGTCCTAACTTAGTGGTATGCCTTATTGCATTTTTTAGCTTTTTTGCATAGCTGTTTTCACCTTCCCTGAGTAAATCTTCTTTTCTGTCAAGCTGTTTTTCTGCTTTGTAAAAAAATGGTCAAAAGAGTTGTTCTAAAGGCAGCAATTTATGCAACAGATCCTTTTCTTTGTATTAAATCAATGAAAACCAGTTACAGGATGGTCTGCTAGTCAGTGCCAGGGTATAAATATCTAAATGATTAGCCAATTAGATTACTGGACTGACTGATTTACTGTTCTAACTCTTATCTATTCTGCAGTTGTGCTTTTAAGCAGTGGATTCTTCACAGAAACATTCCACTGTCTGAGATATGGAAGGGCATTTTCTTCTAAAGCTGTTTAACAAAAGCCAGAAATAAAATGAGGGGGTACTAGTCAGCTCGCGGTGGTAAGTGATTTCAAAACTGCTTCCAGCCGCGGGCTGAACTAACCCTGAATATTCAATACCAGGGCATATACAGCTCCTGGCATTGAATATCAGGGTATGGGCACTAACCCAGAAGTTTACCGAGCACAGACTGATATTCAGATCATTGCTTGATTAACTTGGCGCATAAAGTTAGGGAAGTCTTTTTGCAGTACTGATTTCATCCACTTAGCTCAAGTTTTTCTTGTAAATAAAAGTGGCTAAAACTAGTCTTACTTGCAAGGAAGCTCTACTTCCTATGCTCGAAAGGGTTCTTTGGAACTTCTGTTGATTTAGGAGTAGCAGTCACCGTGAACCCTATTCAGAAGCATTACAAGGAGCTCATTAATATTTAAATGCACATTCCTTGTAATGCTCAAAAGGGTAAAGAAGGGCATGTCCACCTCTTACCGGGGATTTTTTTTTTTTTGGCAGGTCTGGAGCTGCCGTAGCTATTGTGTTTGTATGTATGAGTATATGTCCTGTGTCTGTGCCTGACACACACACTTGCACAACACACTCGGAAGAACAGCTTTAAAAAGAAAAAAAATTACACAGTTGAGTAGGCAGCCCTGCCCTTGCTCTGCCGGCTCATCTGAATTGTGATCAGCTTAGGCTGCAAGGGAAACCCTGAACAGCTAAGCTGGCAGGACTCATCAGAGCCACTGAGCTCAGCTGATCACAGCTCTGCTCCCCCTTTGCTGCCTCAGCTGATCAGCTGCTCCAGTGAGTCCTGCCAGCTCAGCTGATTGCGGTTCCAAAGCCCCAATCAGCTGATCTGCTGGGGGAGAGCAGCAGCAGCAGGAGAAGGAAGAAATCCTGACAGAGGGGATAGAGGAAGGATCAGGCACTAGGCACAGTTCCTTTTTTTAGCAGACTGCTCTGCACAATTAGTATAAGTTTATAAATATATCAGGTTGCAAATATGTAGATACGTACTTAAATTGTAATAGGTCAAACTGAGTACTATATACTGAGGTTCAAGGTTTTATCCTTAGACAAGCAGGCAGCATATTCTCACATGTGGGTGACACCATCCATGGAGCTGCGGTATGGACAGTGGAAAGCGTAGTATCACTTTAAGCTTTATCAAGCTTTTAGACTGCCCGCACTGCACGTGTGTGTATGCCTTCCTGCCCGATGTCGGCTTGCGAGGTCGTCAGTTTTTCATTTTCCATAGAGTGAAGAAAACGTATCTTTTTTGTTTCTCTGTCGAGTTGCCTTCCTGTTTCTCTTTTATTTAAATCTTTTCAAGGATTTTAAGTTTGTCTTCTACTGCTTTTCTTCAAAATTCAGCAAACTAATACTCCACTATTCTTACATCAATATTTAATACCATATTCCCCAGCTAGATCTCTAAGATCAACAGATCAGCATTTACTGATCATTCCGTCATTGAAAGTAATAGGCACCAGAAGAACTACAATCTTTTCTATCTTGGGACCCCAGCTTTGGAACAAGCTACCAACCTATTTACGTGCTGAAAGATCTTTAGGTAAATTTAAAAGCAAACTAAAAAGTTACCTATTCAAGGATGCATATGAGTCTTAGATTAGATAATTTTCTATCTTGGGACCCCAGCTTTGGAACAAGCTACCAATCTATTTACGCGTTGAAAGCTCTTTAGATAAATTTAAAAGCAAACTAAAAAGTTACCTATTCATGGATGCATATGAGTCTTAGATTAGATCATTTTCTTTTTAGATCAAGTCTTATCTTTAAATTTTCTAATAACCCGTCAGATGTTGTCCTTCCCTAAATGTTTTTCTAAATCCTTTTTTTTTTTTAACAATTGTAGTTTATCCCTCCCTTCCTTATGTATCATTAATTAATTATGGATATGATTGTATGTTCATTGTTTTAAATGGTTTTATTTGTCCCCTCAATTTATTATTGATACTGCGTTTATATCAAAATTTTAATAAACTTGACAAAGAAAAGTAGAAACGGAAAAGAAATTTTGGAATTTCCTCAAACTTCTTTTACTTAGCGGCCTTCACACAAATTTCAATTCTGCCTTTCTCTGTGATAATCGATGGATTTTCAGCTTTGTTTCTACTCCAACCCGGCTTGCCCTTTCTGACCGTATCTGGCTCTGTGGCTATAGATTGGAAGAAGGAAAACACTATTGATTAATGTCAAAAGTTGTTGGGTTTTTTTCTTATTATTTATTTCCACATATAGATCTGGAATCGGACTTCCAGTGACTGGGACTGGCTGGTACCAGAGGACATCGATGCTTCCATCTGTGATATATTAGCATCGTGTTTCCTTGATCAATGCAGCTGCATCACAGCTGACAGAGCCCTGCCATTAAGCATCGAGTCCTCTTGATGAATGGCCTTTGGGGCGATAAAGGTTGTCATTTCTGAAATGCATCACCTTTTCAGGCACTCGCGCTTCGATGCTTCTGATACTTTTAATACCATTGATGTTACATCCTCATGGTACTTCCTTAACGATGGACATCGATGCTGATTAAGACTTCATGCTGTTCTACATCGGTGCTATTTCTATGCTGGAAAGGCATATCCAACAAAGGTACTTTTCCACCATTGATACCCATTCAGTAAGGTATCGGTACATGATCTGAGATTGCTGGAGGTTGACTGTAGACTAATCTCTACTTCACTGTCAACAACCTCATCGATGCCAATCAGTCTGAGCACAGTTCTTATAAGGCGAAAGGTACTGCTTTGGAGTCTATCCTCAAACGTCACTCTACTTAGTATCAATGTTCTTCAAGTCATCATTGATGTCATCTTTAGAGCATCGGTATGTATCTGTGGGTACAGTGCTGCATATGGGTGTACATCGTCAAGGCACAACTCCACATTGACTTTGGTGTCGTCCTTCTGTGCAAGTTGTGTTGCTTACTAGGTGTGCATCATCTTTGAGGTGTCCCACCCCTCGACACCCTGCGGCACCATTGATAACCGCTTAGTCTCGGGTATCGGTGCAGGATATTTGTTCCAGGATTGATGACTTTCTCCACTGCTTCACATCGGTTATATCGCTATGTCCTGCTTACTTTTGACAGAGCATCACATCAGCTGCAGTTTGAGGGACTGTTCCTTTTCATCGGAGTGGTACCGAACACACAAATTATTGACACCGTCCATGATTCTCTTCATTGGAACATTGATCACCAGTAAAACCAGTAGATGTTCTTCACATTGAGGCTCTGCATGACACAGCATTCCATCTCTAGTTTCTTATTTTCCTGTGAGCTCCGCTGCGCAGACTCGCATAAGAAGGGAATTTGATGTTTTTTCACAGATGGCAACGCTACTTATCTTGTAGCATCATTCTGGGCCCAAAAGACATCAACGTTTTGTTCACGTTGATGATGATCTTCCACATACGACTTCAATCATCTTCAAAGCATCTTCATATTCAATTCAGGAAGGCAGAGAGGATGGTCTGCACATGCGTCTGAATCGCTCTGCAGCGATCCGTGCGATCGCTTGTGGGCATGTGGCTGATCAGATCGTTTGCATGGGGACACTTTAGTGAATCGGTCACCTGGCAAGACTCGGACATGGATCGCCCACGGATCGAATTGGAAAGGTGAGTTTAGTGAATCTAGGCCTATCTTCCTTATTCCATCCTTCTCCTCTTTCTACCTTCTCTCTGTAAGTCGCCTTGAGCCTGCATAGGTAAGCACGACACACAAATAGAAGATTAGATTAGATTTTTAAAAAGTAAGAAGACAAGCAGTGTTTACTTTTGTGCTTATGCACTATCAATGGACTTTCTCTATATTAACCATTGAAGCAGATTGGTTCTCTCCTTTACCTTCAAAGCAGGACCAACCAGGTTTTGTTTGTTTGGTTTTTTTGGTTTGTTTTTTTACTGAAACAAGCCCTCCACTGTACCATCAATGTAACATTGCGGGGATGATGAAAAATTTGTCCCTGTGTCATTCTCTAGCAGAGAGCTTCCTGTTTGAGTTCTGTTATCTCCTTTTTTCTCCTCTTCACACTAGGAGAATGAACAGGCTCATTCTCACCCTTTTAACTCCTTCCATCTAGATTTATATCTAAAAGATCACCAACTCCGTTTTTCCATAACATTTTTAAAACTTGTTGGAACATAATAATTTAATCGAAAGAGAGCTTTTATCCAGAAGAAATGTTTGAAGTGTACAATTGGTATTTCACAACAGCAAAAATAGTTGAACAGTAAGGAACTTTTTTTAAAAAAAATCACAAATTATTGTTGTGTAACTGTTTTTCAAGCTTTTCAAGCTTATGTTTTTTAGGAAATAACCCTTCACTAAGGTTTGCTTCCAAAGATTTAACCTCCTCCAAATGATTTTGAAGTGTCCATATATTAAATAGCTCTAGACTTCAGTGCAATTATTTTAATTACTCTCTCCCTAGTGAACTAATCTTATTGTGGCAGACAACCAAACACAGCTGACTCAATTTTAGCTATCAGTCTTTACAATTCCAAATGGATAACTTCCTAAAGGAGTTACACCATCAAACCAATTCCTGGTTCCAAAGTACCTGAGAGAGACACTGTTATGAGGGCTAATCTAGCCATGGTGTTATCCAGTCTTCAAATAGCTGTAATGTGTGCTACTCTTTGGTATTGGACTTTGGATGACATAAATAGAGGTAGCCATCACATCTGTTGTTTAGTAAGGTTTGAACAGTAAGCTGAGGCTGTATGGGATTCAAAGGTTTCTATGTGGGATGACAGGACTTTGCAGTAACATTAAATTTGTGCACAAGTGCTGAGATGGGTTCCTTTTTCTCTTTAGGTTTCACAAGCTGATCTGGGGGAGCTTTGGAGTGGGGCCCTCTGATTTCTCAGGGGTGATTGTAGGTGGAGGGGATAATGGAGTGATAACTTTGTACAGTGCATCCCAGATCCTAACTTCAGGGAAAGAGCCTGTGATTGGACAGAGTCAGAAGCACACAGGTCCCGTGAGAGCTCTTGACTTGAATCCTTTTCAGGTACAGCATGAGTTCATTGTTTAAAGAATGTGCACCACTAACCATAAAGAGGTCCTGTCTCACTGGGGTAGGGGGGCATTGATTTGAAATAATAGAAATATAAGATGCCTAAGTGTTTAGTATATGGTGGTGGTGGTCATTGTTCCTCAGTATTCAGTCTTAGCAGGAAATCACTTTTTCATTAATTGTGCTTAAAACAGCAGTACTGTAATGATGATCAATTTTTGTGTTAGAAGACAAATAGTATATTAAAGCTAGAACACACATTATAATGTTCCTGCTAGAGATGATCCTCAAAATATCCACTGTTTTCTAGACCCAGTTCATCCTAAATGTTTATTTCTAGACTTTCATTTTGTTTTGTCCTAAGACTACATAGCATATTTTTTTTAATAAAGTTTTTTGGAAGAGACTTATGCACCTCTTTTGTGAGTATCCCCTCAAGATTTGAAACCTGTACTTGCAAGATCTTTATACTGTAGATATATTATAGTGGCAATGATATTGTTTTTGATGCCTGTTGACATGGCAACACTGCCTTTTCCAAGGACAAGCAGGATTAATCAGCCACAAGAAGTTACATCTGATGGCACTGATGCAGAACTTCCCAAACTTTTAGCTAATGTGATCCCATTTTAATGCTAGAAAAAGTCACACAACCCTCCAGATGGTGATCAATATAAATTAGCAGGGGGGAGGGTTTCCCTCCTCAAATACCTCTCTCCAATCTGAGCTGATCCTTTCTCATGGTAGTCCTATTAGGTTTCAATTTGCTGATTTTGAGTTTACCTTGTGAATTATATTTGGTCATTTTACTACTATGCTGTTAACAAAATTGTAAGATTTATGTTAAACTGTACCTGCTGTATACAGTGTTCCCCCCCATGAATTTGCAGTTCATGAATCGCAGACTCACTAATTCACGGTATGCTCCGACCACCTCTTCCTGTACTAAAGTCGGGCTACACCAATCAGGAGCTGCATGTCAAAGCAGCTCCTGATTGGTGTAGCCTTACTTTAGTAACAGGAAGAGGTGGTTGGAGCATACTGCGAGTGATTTTCTGCATCCGCTGGCACTCCAGCTGCCCTCTCCTGCCTTTTGACAGGCACACAGCTGCTGCTCCTCCATCATCTCTCAGCCCATTCCCTCTCGCGCTTCTTCAGCTAAATTGCTCATGCAACAACTCCTCATGTGTGCCTCAGTAGATCTTCCATTATAGCTAAACATTCTCCAGCAGAACCCTTTTCCATAACTTCTTTCAAGCTAATTCCACCCTCAAAAGCTTCCTCCAAGAGTTCCATATTTAAACCCCCCACCCATGGTATTATTTTCCTTTTGAAACCTAAATCTGGAGACAGATTACAATTGGTAGGAAGAGAGGACAGGCTGACAGGGGCAGCGAGTCTTCTCTTGCATAGGCTACAGCTACTCTCCTCCAGCTGATTCTGCACTCAACAGTGATCTGCAAATAGTAGTAGTAGTAGGGTTACCAGATTTTCCAGAACTACAATCCGGACTTATGGCCCCACCCCCAGGCTCGCCCAGTTCCGCCAGTCACGCCCCGCCCCGCCCCCTGAACCTGTTAATTTGTCAGGAGGGCATCTGCACATGCGCTGGTGTGACACGATTACATTGCACGGATACAAGTGATGTCACCGCGTTGCATCTGCCCATGCGCAGATGCCTTCCCGACGTCACTCCTGGCTGGAAGCTTTTCAAAACCCGGACAAAGTGCCAGGCTTTGAAAAGCTGTCCGGACGCCCGGACATATACTCTAGAAGGAGGAAATGTTCGGGAAAATCCAGACGTCTGGTAACCCTAAGTAGCATTATTAATGAAATCAGGAAAGGGGATATAAGCCAGTGCAAGCTTTCAGGCCATTTGTCCTTGCAGGTTTTCTATTACTACAGAATCCATGTGAGTGGAATTACTGCAGGGCCTGTGTAAACCTGCTGGTTGACAAGCCCCATGTTAACTACCAGTAGTAATGCTGCTGGCTCCCGAACGGTTCTGCTGTGTGAAACACTTGGGATGATAGAACGTTCATATGGGGTCTCATTTGGGGGTGGCAACCCTCAAATTGAGTAGCCCTGTTCAACATAGCTGTGGAAAAGATTTCTAGACAATTTATTTTTAATATTCCACATATCCTACAGTTCTATGCAGATTACAAATTATTCAGGTACTAAATCATTTTTTCTCTATCTAATGTACCTGGGGCACTGGGGGATTAAGTGACTTGCCCATGGTCACAAGGAGCAATGCGGGATTTTGAACCCACAACCCCAGGGTGTTGGGGCTGTAGTTCTAACCACTGCACCACACACTCCCTTTGCTCAGCCTCAATAGGTTTTCCCTAAATTTCTTATCTTCAAACAAAAATTATACCCTTCCCTTCTCCCTGTCCTTGATCAAACACCTCTCCCTCAAACGCATACCTCTCTCTACCCCCTATCAATTGCATGCCTTTCCTTCTCCAGTGCCCCCCTAGTGACCACAGTTATGAAATTAACACATGGTGGGCTCAAACACAAAGAAAGATTTCTTCCCTTAAAAGTGCTGCTGATTCTTCGCATAGGCTGTCAACAGTGGAAGCAATGTGAATATTGGTACAAGCGAGAGTTCAAGTTTTCAAGTTTTATTAGGATTTTATATACCGCCTATCAAGGTTATCTAAGCGGTTTTACAATCATGTACTCAAGCATTTTCCCTATCTGTCTCCGTGGGCTCACAATCTATCTAATCATCAGGCATTCCCCTAGTCTGCAAGGCACTGTGGAGAAGGAGCTCATTTATCGGCTTGTTTCGTGTCTAGTCCGCTTGTAGAGACTTCAGACCTTCTCTTTACAGCTTTTGAATACTACCATTGCATTTGTCATCCCGTTAGTGTCTATTTAAAATGATTTTCAGTAATCCCTTATTACTTTTGTCCTTCTGTGGTTCTATTTTTTTCTACTTTGCTGATGACAGAGACTTTGGCTCGGTCCCTGACGTTGGCCTCAGCCCTTGGGTGACACAGTTCCTGTTCACTGGCAAAGGTCCAGTGCAATCTCTGCATGCTAGAAATCTCGCAAGACTATGGCTGGTCACGGCTATGGGAGCGTGATGATCTCATTTTGACACATTCTACAACCCAGAATGGCACAATTCAGCGTGGCTGTTTCAGTATGGCTGTGGTGAAACATCCCACGATGAACTGGTCGCAATGAATCGTTCCATTCTGGCATCTACCATCTTTTCTGTAAAAAAGTACTTCCTGATGTTAATTTTTAAGTTTCCCTCCTTGCAATTTCATTTTCATGTCCCTTAGGTCTATTGCCTTTCCATCTGTGCAAATGTTTCCATGCTATGTTTCAAGAATTTAAATGTCTATATCTTCTCTATCCCTCCTCTTCTTCAAGGTATACATATTTAAGTCTTCAATTCTCTCTTCAAATTTATTTAGTATTTATATACCACTTATAACCTAAGTGGTTTACATTCAAGTATTCAAGCATTTTCCCTATCTATCCCAATGGGCTCACACTCTACCTAATGTACCTGGGGCAATGGAAGATTAAGTGACTTGCCCAGGGTCACAAGGAGCAGCGTGGGATTTGAACCCACAACCTCATCTTTTGATACAGGCCACATAACATTTTGGTCACTCACTTTCATGTGAATGGTTTGGAGTCAGGTGTTGAAACTGGATGTGTTAATACACTCATTTCCCTTACCATAATAAGAAAATATGTTTAGTTAGTTTGTTCTCTGAAGCCTCTGAGGGGTTGAATAGTTTTCACCCTACAAAAGTTGTCTCTTCTGTCCATTGGCAGCAGTGTTGCTGCAGTTCTGTTGTTGGAAAGTAGTTCTTAACTAGGTTTTCCTACATGTATGGCAGACTAATCCTGTTCTTTCTCGGAGAAAAGAACATTATTTATCTGTAGCCGATATAATGTAGCTGATAATCTTGTAGACAACAGGTTATCCTGCATACTCCCCTTCCATGCAAGGCGTTGGCTTGCTTAAGCTTGAAATGATTGAGCGCACCTTTTAGGTTTTTCCTGAGCTGTGTATTCTGTGTTGGCATGGACAGATGACATCACCCACTTGTGTGCCAGCTTATCCTTCTTGTCTGAGATACAGGTAAGCAACTTCGTGTTTCCTGTATCTAGGATAGAGGAAGTGGCTACGAAAGAAAACGCTTTCAAAAACAGCACGTTTCCTCTTCCTCCCCAAATAAAAGAAAATTCAGCCATAGGGGAAAAATGGTGTGTATTCCAACTTCTTATTGATGCAATTTATTAAAATATGTAGGTAGTACTGCTTCTTTAGTACTGTACCATTATATTCTATACAGTTTTTAAAATATGTGTATATACTGTGGTATAATCACATTTTCCTTCATGCTTAGGAGATTCCAGGTGAACTGAGTGAGTCTGACTTCTAAACATCCCTCACCTTCTCCTAAATACACTCTTTCTTTTGTAAATGTCAAGGACCTTCTCAGTAATCCAGCAATTGACTGGTTCTGGGTTTATGTCATTAATAATTGTACATTTTGAAAGAAAAACTAGTAAAAGCTGTCAACATGGAGGGATGCAATTTTATGGTGAACGCTGTGATTGGGACACAGCTTTTGAGCTGGTGCTCGGAAACCACTGCCCTTCAATATGGTATGGATATTAAGTCCGTTGGGATTCATTCTTAGCATTATTGCTTCCCTCCTCTCTTTAGATATGTGTACTTGATCTTGTAAGTCTTTAAAATGACATACATTGTTTTCATTTTGTTCCATTTGACAGCTTCTAGATCAAAATATTTGCTTTTTTTGTTTCTGTAACTGCTATTTATTTTCCTAGAGTAATCTTCTGGTCTCTGGTGCCAATGACTCTGAGATTTACATCTGGGACTTGAATAACTTCAGTGTGCCAATGACCCCAGGAACTAAATCCCAGGTAAACTGCACTCTTATCCTAACATTCACACTTTCTTTATGTATCAAGCTTTCTTGTGTGGCTTGCATTGCGTTAACAAAAGCAATCGAGGTTGAGCTTTCCCATTTAGAGTGTCTGCTGGGATGCATACATCCAATGCGTCCTGTCCTTAGGATTACATAGTTGTCTGGAATGTGACATATGTAATGGGGAAATTCTGGGAACTACCATGTTTTCTGATGATGATCTACATTCAGTGACTTGATATGTATTGGTGAGTTTATGGTTAGATTCCAGGTGACAGATGTCTGTCTATAAGGCTAAGTACTGTCCTTATGCTTAGGATTAGCATAAGTTTACAGACTCACAGGGGCATTTATAACCCAAACAATATTTTTTTCTCATTTTTAATTGTGCTGTCAGAAGATATGAATGAGGCACATTAGAACAGTGAGTGTGAAAAGCTTCTACTGATGCTGCATATGCTGGTTCAGCTCTGTGATGGTTCAGTGAATATGGACATTGTAACTATTTCCTTTGCATCTTCATTACTTCCACTACTACTAATAATAAGAACATAAGAATTGCCGCTCCTGGGTCAGACCAGTGGTCCATCGTGCCCAGCAGTCCGTTCCCAGGGCGGCTCTTAGGTCAAAGACCAGTGTCCTAACTGAGTCTAGCTTTTCCTGCGTACATTCTGGTTCAGCAGGAAATTGTCTAACTTTGTCTTGAATCCCTGGAGGGTGTTTTCCCCTATAACAGCCTCCAGAAGTGTGTTCCAGTTTTCCACCACTCTCTGTGTGAAGAAGAACTTCCTTACGTTTGTACGGAATCTATCCCCTTTTAACTTTAGAGAGTGCACTCTCGTTCTCCCTACCTTGGAGAGGGTAAACAAACTGTCTTTATCTACTAAGTCTATTCCCTTTATTATCTTCAATTTTTGATCATGTCCCCTCTCAGTCTCCTCTTTTCAAGGGTGAAGAGGCCCATTTCTCTAATCTTTCACTTTACGGCAACTCCTACAGCCCCTTAACTATTTTAGTTGCTCTTCTCTGGACCCTTTCGAGTAGTATTGTGTCCATCTTCATGTACAGCGACCAGTGCTGGACGCAGTATTCCAGATGGGGGCGTACCATGGCCCGGTACAGTGGCATGCTAACCTCCGACCACAAAGCAAATGAGGAAGACAACAAGGCAGCAGAAAAGGATACCGTGGAAGAAACAGTAGATACTGCTAAGCTTAAAAAGTCCAAGAAGGTAACACAAAGGGAACTCAAATGTATGTATACGAATGCTAAAAGTTTGGGAAACAAAATGGGAGAGTTAGAAGCAATAGCAAAAAACGATGAACTGGAAATCTTTGGCATAACAGAAACATGGTGGAATGACGAAAACAAATGGGACACAGTACTACAGGGATACAAACTGTACAGAAAAGATAGAGTGGGGCAGAAAGGTGGAGGTATTGCCCTATATGTTCGGGAAGGATTAGAATCCGTGAGAGAGACTATGGCGGAAGAGAAAGAGAAGCTGGAATCTCTCTGGATCAGGATTCAGACAACGATGCTGACATAAAGATTGGCCTTTACTACCGACCGCCGGGACAGAGGGAGGAGACAGACTCGGAAATGATAGAGGAAATTAAACAAGAATGTAAGACAGGTAATGTCATAATCTTGGGGAATTTCAGTTTCCCGGGGATAGACTGGGACCTGGGAACCTCCAACTGTGGCAAGGAGGCAAAGTGCCTGGAAGTGCTAGGGGACTGATTCCTGGAACAGATGGTAGGAGAGCCGACGAGAGGAAACGTCACCTTGGACTTGGTCCTAAATGGCATTTCGGGTCCGGCAAAGGAAGTAGAAGTCACGGTTCCGCTGGGGACGAGCAATCACAACATGATCAACTTCAAACTTGATGTTGGGAAAGGGAAAGGTACCAAAACCTTAACCACGACTTTAAACTTTAAAAGGGAAGATACGACAGCTTGAGAGCCATGGTGAAAAAACAGATCAAGAAAAAGATGGGCAAAGTCATAACGGTGGAACAGGCATGGTCCCTACTGAAAAATACTATCACGGAAGCACAAAGCCTCTACATTCCGCGGATGTCCAAAGTAAAGAAAACCAAAGGCAAAAGAGAGCCGGCATGGCTTACCAAAGAGGTGAAGGAAGCCATAAATGAAAAGAAAGACTCCTTTAAGACGTGGAAATGCACGAAAACATCCAAAGCTTGGAACAAACATAGAGATGATCAGAAAAAATGTCACAAGGCGGTGAGGGTTGCCAAAAAGGTCTACGAGGAGAAAATAGCGCGAGAGGCAAAAAATTTCAAGCCTTTTTTTAGATACATAAAAGGGAAAAAACCGCATGGGAGGCGGTGAGACCGCTGGATGACCTGGGGGGAAAAGGGTGCATCAAGGATGACAAACAAATTGCAGACAGACTGAATTCCTTCTTTGCGTCTTGTCTTTACAAAGGAAGACACTGCAACAATACCTGACACAGTGAAAGTGTTCAAGGGAGTCATACAGGACAGCCTCACCACAGTAGAAGTGGACTTGGACCAGATTTACCACCAGATCAACAAACTTAAAAGTGATAAATCTTCTGGACCAGAAGGAATTCATCCGAGAGTCCTAAAAGAATTGAAATTTGAAATCGGAGAACTATTGCAAAAACTTGCCAACCTGTCAATCAAAACAGGACAGACACCGGACGACTGAAAGATAGCGAACGTCACACCGATATTTAAAAAAGGATTGCGAGGAGTGTCAGGCAACTACAGACCTGTGAGTCTCACGACTGTCCCTGGAAAGATGGTTGAGGTGCTGATCAAAGATAGCATAGTCTGGCACCTAGACACACACGACCTGATGAGAGCCAGTCAATATGGATTCAGGAAAGAGAAATCGTGTTTGACGAACCTACTTCAATTTTTTGAGACAGTGAATAGACAAATTGATAGTGGAGAACCAGTGGATATTGTATACTTGGGACTTTCAGAAAGCGTTTGACAAGGTTCCACATGTAAGACTTCTCAGGAAATTACAAGGCCATGGAATAGAGGGAGATATACTAAGATGGATAGGCAAATGGCTAGAGAACAGAAAACGAGAGTGGGCATAAATGGGAAGTTCTTAGAATGGGAAAAAGTGACTAGCGGTGTACCCCACGGCTCGGTACTTGGACCCATCTTATTTAATATTTTCATAAATGACCTGAAAGAAGGAATATCCAGTGAAATCATCAAGTTTGCAGACGACACAAAGCTATGCCAGGCAATCAGATCGCAGAAGGACAGCGAGGCACTCCAGAGTGACTTGAATCAATTGGAGAAGTGGGCAAATTAATTTTAATGTGGAAAAATGCAAAGTGATGCATTTAGGCAGAAAAAATAAAGATCACAAGTATAGTATGTCAGGTGTAACTCTGGGAAAGACCGAACAGGAAAAGCACCTGGGTGTACTGATAGATAGGACCATGAAACCGTCGGCGCAATGTGCTGCGGCGGCGAAGAAAGAAAATAGAATGCTAGGCATGATAAAGAAGGGAATTACGAGTAGATCAGAAAAAGTTATAATACCGCTCTACAGAGCCATGGTCAGACCGAACCTGGAATACTGTGTCCAGCATTGGTCTCCCATACCTAAAGAAGGATATAAAACTGCTAGAGAGGGTGCAGAGACGAGCAACGAAGCTAGTGAAAGGTATGGAGAACCTGGACTACGAGGAACGACTTAGGAGATTGGGGTTGTTCTCCCTTGAGAAGAGGAGATAGCGAGGGGATCTGATCGAGGCTTTCAAAATACTGAAAGGATTTGACAAAATGGAGCAGGGAAAGCAGTTATTTACAATGTCCAATGTGACACGGACAAGAGGACATAGACTGAAGCTAAGAGGGGACAGGTCCAGGATGAATATCAGGAAGTTCTGTTTCACGCAGCGAGTGGTGGACACCTGGAATGCTCTCCCAGAGGAAGTAATTGCAGAATCCACTGTTCTAGGATTTAAGAGTAAACTAGATGCACATCTTCTTAAGAGTGGCATAGAGTGATACAGGTAAGGGTAAATTAGATGCACATCTCCCTTGAGAAGCATACAGTGATATGGGGACTAAAACTATGCCAGAGTAGACCTGGCGGGGCTTCCACGTGTGCGGATCACCGGACTTGATGGACCCAGGGTCTGATCCGGAGATGGCAATTCTTATGTTCTTATGTTCGTGATCCCCTTCTTAGTCATTCCTAGCATTCTGTTTGCCCTTTTTGCCTCCGCCGTGCATTGCGCGAATGGCTTCATTGACTTGTCGACCAGTACTCCCAAGTTTCTTTTCTGGGGGGGTCTCTCAGAGTACTGCACTGGACATCCTGTATTCGTGTATAAGATTTTTGTTACCGACATGCATTATCTTACACTTATCCATGTTAAAACCTCATTTGCCATGTCACGGCCCATTTCTCGAGCGTGTTTATGTCACGTTGCAGGTCTTCGCAATCCTTCTGTGTCTTCACTACTCTGAATAACTTCGTATCGTCTGCAAATTTTATCACTTCGCTCATCGTACCAATTTCCATGTTGTTTATAAATATGTTGAAGAGCACGAGTCCAAGCGTCGAACCCTGCAGCACTCCACTCGTGATGCTTTTCCAGTCCGAGTATTGTCCATTTACCCCCACTCTCTGTTTCCTATCCACCAACCAGTTTTTAATCCACGTGAGTATTTCACCCTCTTCCGTGGCTCGCAATTTTTCAAAGTAGTCGTTCATGCGGGACCTTGTCGAAAGCCTTCTGAAAATCCAGATATACAATGTCGACCGAGTCACCCTTGTCTATCTGCCTGTTAACTCCCTTGAATAAGCGCAGCAAGTTCGTCAAGCAAGATCTTCCTTTGCTGAAGCCGTGCTGGCTGGTTCTCATCAGATTGTGTCTGTTAAGTTGGTCCATGATACGGTCCTTTATCAGCACCTCTACCATCTTTCCCAGTACTGAGGTCTGTAGTTTCCCGGATCTCCTCTCGAACCTTTCTTGAAGATCGGCGTAACATTTGCCACTTTCCAGTCTTCCAGAATCCTTCCTGATTTGATCTACAGATTGGTTATTAGTTGAAGCAATTCAGCTATTACCCCTTTCAGTTCCTTGATTACCCTCAGATGGATGCCATTCAGTCCAGGGGATCTATCATTTTTAAGCCTATCAATCTGCCTGCATACTTCTAGAGTGACCGTGCCAGTGTGGATAGGAAAGGGCAAATGGGGTGGGGTTGGGTGAAAAGGTTATAAAATAAACCCACCAGGATGTTTGATAATAACACCCAATTGGGCAGGAAAATCGAATCGAAAAATAGGCTGAATCAAATCAAATTTTTTTTTCCTGAATCGGGCAGCACTAGTATTCAGTTCTCACTGCAGCTTCTTGATTTTCATATAGGCTCTCTATCAGCTGAGTTATTT
Organism: Geotrypetes seraphini; assembly: GCF_902459505.1. NCBI lineage: Eukaryota > Metazoa > Chordata > Amphibia > Gymnophiona > Dermophiidae > Geotrypetes > Geotrypetes seraphini. The sequence continues at coordinate 185,587,332 of NC_047087.1, forward strand.
GTTTGGGTATTCCCATTTGCACTAGAGTTCTCTATATTTTATTTTGATCCACACAGTCAGAAGCTTTGCTTTAGTTTTGGGGGGGTTTGGTATTCTGTGCTCTTCTCCAATATCAATGTAACATTGGCAATAACGTCTCTTGTTACTTGACCTTTTCTAAAATCAGCCTGAACTTCGGGTAGATCTTGCTCAACATATGATTGGAGTCTATGTTTTATTTTCAGCAATATTTTGCTGGCATATGGAATTAATGCAGTTGTTCTATAGTTGTTACAGTCCTTGGCATTATCTTTTTTCGGTATAGGTGTGAACAGTGATCTTCTGGCCATGTATTTTCTTCCAAATCTGTTGACATAATTGAGTTAGGGCCATGATAGCACCTTCTGAGCCTTTTATTAATTCAATTGGAATACCGTCGATACCAGGTGACTTGTTTTTCGATGAAGCCTGCTGTGGTGATTCCACCCAGAGATGATGGCCAGGAGGATGCCACTCCTCAGAGTCTTGGATGATCTTGACAACAGATGCCAACCTTTACAGCTGGGGAGGTCATTGCAAGGGTTATCCAGTACAAGGAAAATGGTTGCCCTCTCAAAAATAGTCAATCAGTTGGCTACAGCTGAGAGCCATCTACCTAGTGCTTCAGATGCTGGAAAGAAGTCTCAAAGTAAGGTGTTCAGGGTCTTCTCAGACAATGTTACAGTGGTGGCCTATGTAAACAAGCAGGGAAGCACCAAAAGTGCCCCCCCCCCATAACATTAGAAGATCACAGGTTATTTCGTTGAATGGAAGTTCACCTACAGTCTCTATCAGCAGCTCATGTTGCAGGAGTGGACAATGTTCAAGCCAACTATCTGAGCTGGCAAACCCAGTATTCCAGGGTGTGGTCCCTATCCCAGAGAATGACAGCATTGTACGCTGCTGGTTTGTGGCCAACTTTTGATCTCACGGCAACAGCAGCTAACAAGAAAGCAGTAAGGGTCTTCAGCCAAAGATATGAATCCGGAAGTGCAGGCATGGACAACTTGGTGCAATAATGACCCAAGATAGACCTGTTGTATGTTTTTCCTCAATGGCCCTGTTACATGGATCTAGTGTGACTACAAAGGGACAGTAGCCTCAAGCTACCTCTGCATCCCACTCAGTTGCCAAATGAACCATTTCAGGAAGCATCACTCATAGACCTTGCCATTTTTAGGGGTAATTGCATTGACCAGAAGAGTCTCTGAGCTGCAGGCCTTGTCCTGCAGAGGCTGTTTCTCAGGTTTAGTGACATGGGAATATCAGTATGCACAGTGCCATCCTTTTTGCCACAGATCATTTCGCTTTTCCATGTAAATCAAAAAGTGTGCCTGCCCTCATTCAGACTGATGGGGTTCAAGAAGGAGGACATGACCTTGCAGTTGTTGGATGTCAAACAGATCCTTCTATGATATCTTGAAGTGATCAATGAGTTTCGTCTGACCGATCATCTGTTTGTCTTGATGAACCCCAGCCAGCTTCTAAGGTGTCCATTTCCAGATGGATTCGCATGGCCATATCTGCAGCGTACATCGGGAGTGGACAGTGATCCCTGATATCACTGAAAGCGCACTCGACTAGGGGATGTAGCAGCTTCCTGGGCAGAATCTCAGGCATTTCCACCTAAGCAGATTTACAGGGTAGCAACATGGTCTAAATGTAACACATTTACGAAGTTCTATAGGGTTGATATGGCGGCTCACCTGGACACTGCTTTGGGTCCTCAGTGCTGGCAGCAGACTTATCTGGCACGCCAAGGACTCTAGGTGGGCCATATGCTTAGATAAGTCCCAACTGTTTAGGATCTCTACACCCATTGCACTGGAAAGAAAGATTAGGTTTGTACTTCAATAATCTTCTTTTTTGTAGGCTGATGTATGTAGAGGTCCTGAAAGCCGCCTGTTAGTATTTCTTTCGCCTGCTTGTAATATCCAGAACGATGCTACAATACAGTAGACAATCTGCCTCAGTCAAGTATGTCTTTAAGAGATTGCATTAAACTATTTTAGCAGGGTTACAAAGTGAAGAGGTTTCTGTAATTCAGGAGCCAAACAAGAGTTGACATAAAATGCCTTAATTGTTAGGTCAGGTTGCTCTCAAGTAGGTGGCTTGTTTGAATCACCTTGTTTTTAAGTTCTAATTTTTCTGTCACATGTGTTAAGCATGTTACTTACAGAGCAAAACAGAACTTAATTTTTGGGGGGAGCTTCCCTGTTTCCCCTCCTTTCTGTTTCGATGATATTAGGTTGCTTTGGTAGAAACAAGCTACAGCACAGCTCACTGGGGAAGGAGGCGGAGCCAAAGAAAATGATTGCTGCTTTCTGCAAAAACACACAGGGGTCACTACCCAACTGTTCATTACCCCTGCACCCATCTACAAGAGAGAAGATTATCGAGGTAAGAACCTAATCTTTCTAATCAATAATCACAACACATAATAAGAGTGGTTTAACTTCTGATGGTCCTTCTGATATACAAAATATGTATTCATTTAGAAAATATACATTTACCAGAAGTTAAAAGAGGTTATGAATTAAGTTATCAACACGTCTGTGGAGTCGGTACAACAAACCTTTGACTCAACTGTGATGTCTCTATTTGTCTGATGTTAAACTTAACTCGGACTCCTATTGGAATTGAATTTTAAATCCTTTTGTTCTGGAGTACTAATAAATATAAGTTATATCAGTACTTTAGATTCAGGAAAAAAATATGTACCATATATACTCAAATATAAACCCATCCAAATATAAATCAAGGTCACCTTCCCCCTACCCCAAAAAAAGGGAGGAAAAAGATTGTTTCAAATATAAACCGAACTTGTGGCTAGAGAATGACACGGGGAAAAAATTTGTCCCCGTCACCGGCCGACTATCCTCTGCACCTGAATCTAAGGCTATATGCTACCATTCTGTAATGGAACCTGGGAGCCCATTCACTGCTATAGAATAGGCGTTCCCTGTACAGTCTCAGGGTGCCTACGAGGAAGAACCCACTTGGAAAATTGCCCCTTATTTTTTAAGGATTATAAAAATAGAAGCAATAATATGAAAAACAAAACCCAGCCTTAAAACAGGCTGAATTAATTTGTGAACCATTATTTAAAGGATACTCAGAAAAAAATATTGTTTTCCCTTAACTTAAATGAAATAAACATATTCCTATCCATCATTTGACTATAGCTAAGGGCAAAAGAACCTCATAGAGCTGCAGTGAAATAGAAAAGTGATTTTGTTTTACTGTAATCTCTGCATTAAGTAGATTTGCACACCCCAAGCTCCTTAAATCTTGATGCACTTCTAGCTTTTCCTGTATCAGACTTTGCAAGATTAATAAATTATTAATAAATAAATAAACAGTTAAAGGATGAAAAAAAAAAAAAGCCTATAAAGTTCAAATCACAGCTTGACTAAACTCAAACTTTTTTGATTTCATTCTTCCTGGCTGACCACAATAAACACCAAGGTTGGGGAAGGGGTAAAACGCGGACCTCACAGACCTGACGGACCTCGCAGATCTAAACCTGTACCGCCTTAAAAATCTGAGGTCCGTGTCGGTCCGTGTCCGTGGCGAGAGCAAGCAGAATCAGGTCCGATGTCCGTGCGTTTTTTTTTTTCCCTCAAATGGTATACCACTACACTTGCTGCTTTTACTTTCTTCGGGCCTTCCTCGTTGCCGGGACCTGCCTACTTTCTGTTTCCGCGAAGGCAGGACCCGGCAGCAAGGAAGGCCCGAAGCAAGTAAAAGCAGCAAGTTGTAAGCTTCCCTCCGGGGCTCTATTGTGTGCATGCTGGCTTCCCTTCTCTTCCCTCCGAAACCAGAAGTAGCGTCCCGGGGGGGAGGGGGGGAAGAGAAGGGAAGCCGGCACGCACACGATAGAGCCCCGGCCCGGAGGGAAGCTTACAACTTGCTGCTTTTACTTGCTTCGGGCCTTCCTCGCTGCCGGGTCCTGCCTTCGCGGAAACAGAAAGTAGGCAGGATCCAACAACGAGGAAGGCCCAAAGCAAGTAAAAGCATGCTGGCAAAAAAAGGCAGGCATCAAACAAAATTTTCGGCGGCGAGTTAGCACAGGAAGGAGCATCGGCGGCAGCAGCAGGATTAGCTGGGTGGTCATCTAAATCAGCCGGGGAGAACACTTACTTGTACCTGACGAAGTGAAACGAGTGAATCCAAGCGAGGCAGCGACTGCAAACAAAATTCAAATCCTGGGCTCGGCTCCGAAATCCAATCGCTACTGCTGCGCTACAACCCATTAAATATCAGGTGTGGCAGTAGCGATTGGTCCTCTTCTTTGAGCAAAAAGAACTGACCAATGAAGAGCCTGTATATTAGGGGGCAGAGTCAATGCGGCAACGTGCAAGTCGGGTTGAGGAGACAGACCACGCGGAGACAAACATGGCCGCTGGAAAAAATCTGACACCCGGTCCCGAACCAAAGACTCACGGTGAAGACAAGGTAAATAACGGTACATAGAAGGGGGTACATTTGCCTGCGGGGACAAATCTTTTCACCGTTTTTGCGGGCGGTGAAAACTTTTGTCCACGTGTCTGCGGCGATTTGGCTATGGAGTCTCCATAGCCCGCAGCCAAACCGCAGCCACGCCGCGGCTCCCTGCGGGGATCGCTCCCCGTGTCATTCTCTACTTGTGGCAGTCTCGCAAGGTTACTGTGGGAACTCGCATCGGCCATTTTGAGTAGTGAGATCTCACAGGGCAGAGCATAGGAGGATTGCTCTTGCCCTGACTTGCCACTGGATCAATAGGGCTTAAGGTAGGTCTAGGGAGAGGCCCATGATGGGTCTGAGAGGAGGAGGACTCAAATATAAACAAAGACCCGCATTTTGGGGCCATTTCTTTGGTGCAAAAATCTAGTTATATTTGAGTATATAAAATTTGCCTTTAAAAAAAAATAATAATAATTTTGAAGCTGTAATTAGTTCTAACTCCACCCAAAATTGCTTCTACTTAAACTTCACAGCCCTGGTTATTAAGTCTGATCTTTTGTGGGTTCTTAGTTCTGAGTGCTTCAATTTTGCATTAGAGTGTTTAGCTGCTATCCCTTGTCAAGAGGGAGTAAGAGAAATCCCTAGATTGTAAAGTTGCCTTGTACTACACCCTTCCACTTCTCACTTTGCAGCCTCTAGAGGACATCAGTGTGGTATCTTGGAACAGTCAAGTACAGCACATCCTGTCTTCAGTACACACCAGTGGGAAGGCCGTGTTGTGGGATCTTCGGAAGAATGAACCCATTATCAAAATTGGTGACCACAGCAACAAGGTGAGCAAAGTGCAAATAAATGGGAAAGGAAGCGAGCATGGTTTGGGGAAAGGGGATTAGGGGAAGCTGGAGCACAGTATCAGGGGATGGAATAACAGTGTAATTTTTTTCTTTTGCTTTCCTGCATTGGTAGATGCATTGCTCAGGAATGATGTGGCACCCAGAAGTAGCCACCCAGTTGGTGCTTTCTTCTGAAGATGATCGCATGCCAGTTATTCAACTGTGGGACTTGAGATTTGCCACCTCTCCTCTGAAGGTGCTGGAGAATCATACAAGGTAAATTTTTAGCTACTGTTTTTACAGGTAGAAATGTGGCCCTTTTTTGTCATAACATTAGGGAACCCTTCAGTAATGGGGGGGGGGGGGGTGAATGATGATGAAGAACTGAAAAATTTTAGGTTTGGTTTCCGTTATGAAATTTATAGTATGCAGGCTGGGAACACATAAATAGGTGTGGGTAAGCAGCATGTTGGGTTAGACACAAGTGGTCAGGTTCTGAGGAGATAGATATATAGTAGAAAATGTGAAAAGGAGATGGCCATGTATCTTTGCAAGATACATTTTGCCCAAAGCAAACTGACCAATGTTTTCACATATCAAAATAGTTAAAGTTTCACAGATATAATAATAATAAATGATATTCAGATCACTTAAGTAAGGATCCGGAGTTGGTGATGAGTCTTGAAACATCAATTGCTTTTTTTCACACATTTCATAGAGTCAGAAGAAGGCAGGAGGTTCCATACCATTCAAAATAGTTGCATGTGGACTTGAGCATTGCTTCCAAGGTATAGATGCTGTAGATACCAGAGATTCAGTTGATGATCAACAGCAACCTCCAAAGAACAGTAGAGGACATCCAGGATCCTGCAGAATTAAACTCAGTGCTCTCTTCAGTGGTTTATGAGACTGAGTTGGATAGGAAGATTGCCAGTGTTTGCTTGATATATCAACAATGTCCAAGTCCAAGCACTGAACTTTGTTCAGAGGATCAGGTGATACTTCTCAGTATGAGGTTGACATGAGACATCTTGCTGCACAGGTTACTGAGTTCTGAAAGGGAAATGTCTCTTTCTAATTCTATAATCTCTCTTGGTCTGAGTCCCAAGGATTCAAGTATTAGACTAATGGTCTTCAGTTCTGGAGCTGGCTTTTTCTTAGGTGTATTTAGAATCCATTGTCTTGGACTGTCAAGTCTGAAGAATCCAAGGCCCTTCTTACCTGTCAAAGGAATACTTTTCTGAAGTATAACATTCAGTTGACTTTGCATCAGTGCTCTCTCTATCCCATTTGGGCTGCAAAAATCAGAGGAAGTGGTATAGTTTAGGGGGTGAAGAATTTTTGTGCAGAGAAGAGGAGCAAGACTTGGGTGTGATAGTATGTGATGATCTTAAGGTGGCCAAACAAGTTGAAAAGGTGATGACGAAAACTAGAAGGATGCTAGGGTGCATAGAGAGAGGTATGGCAAGTTTGGAAAAAAAGAGGTATTGATGCCGCTGTATATGACTCTGGTGGTAGATGGCATGGAATAGGCTCCTGGTAGAAGTGGTGGAGACAGACTGTGTGAATTCAAGAAAGTGTGGGATAGGCACTTGGGATCTGTTAGGAAAAGTAGGATATAGTAGATTCTGCAGATGGGCAGACAGGATGGGCCATTTGGCCTTTAACTGTTGTCATGTTTCTATGATTAGGTATGTTTCCACCTGAAGATGCATCTTAATTTGATATTCAAGTTGCAGATTGAGAATGATGCCAGGCCATCTCTCTTTTTTGAATGCCCCTAAATAGCTGGTGGCTGAGACTGTTCACTCTTCTTTTCTAGGATGTATTCAGTATAATGTGGGAGACCACACATTTCCTACTGAGAAACGGACACATGTTAAGGTTGCTAGGGACTGGAAGAATTTGTTGGCACACAAGAGCATGGTAATCTAATCTGCTGTGAAAAAGGACAAGAAGTTTCTGGATCGTCTTCTAATACCATATTCTCCAGTTAGGACACTTAGATCAACAGAACAGCATCTGCTGACTATCCCCTCTTTAAAAGTAATAGGCACTTAGGAGATCTACTATTTTTTCAGTTATAGCACCCCAGATCTGGAACAACTTACCAATTTATTTACATGGTGAATCCGCACTAGAAAAATTTAAAAGCTCTTTAAAAAGTTACTTGTACAGTGGTGCCTCACACAACGAACTTAATTGGTTCCAGGAGCAAGTTTGTTATGTGAAACGTTCGTTATGTGAAACGCGTTTTCCCATAGGAATACATGTAAAAAAAAATAATTCGTTCTGCAGCATAAAATATGCTAAGATGACATAAAAAAGATAAATTTTTGGTTATTATTTTTATTTAGATACATCTAAAAACATAATTGTTTTTTAAAACAACACACATTTTTTAAATTTAAAGACAGACTAAGTAGAGTCTAATTTTACAGTGAGAGGGCAGAGTCTCAGCGGCAAAAACTGGGACTTAACTGTTCATTTTTTTTTTTTTTCTACCGTGTTTCCCCGATGATAAGGCAGGGCCATCAAATAAGACAGCCCCCCCTTTTTAGAAAAAAATGTAAAATAAGGCACCCCCCCGCAAATAAGCCACCCACCGATACCTGCGCTTACCCGAATCGGGTGGTACGGTGGGTGACTCCGTGTAGTCCCTGGCACCCCCGACACGATCGGGGCAAGAGGGAGCTCAAGCCCTCTTGCCCCCCCGACTCCCCGACACGATCGGGGCAAGAGGGAGCTCAAGCCCTCTTGCCCCCCCGACTCCCCGACACGATCGGGGCAAGAGGGAGCTCAAGCCCTCTTGCCCCCCCCGACTCCCCGACACGATCGGGGCAAGAGGGAGCTCAAGCCCTCTTGCCCCCCCGACTCCCCGACACGATCGGGGCAAGAGGGAGCTCAAGCCCTCTTGCCCCCCCGACTCCCCGACACGATCGGGGCAAAAGGGAGCCCAAGCCCTCTTGCCCCGCCGATTCCCCAACTCCCCGACAATATCGGGCCAGGAGGGAGCCCAAGTCCTCCTGGCCACGGCGACCCCCTAACCCCACCCTGCACTACATTACGGGCAGGAGGGATCCCAGGCCCTCCTGCCCTCGACGCAAACCCCCCCTCCCCCCAACGACCGACCCCCCCCCCAAGAACCTCCGACCGACCCCCAGCCGACCCGCGACCCCCCTGGCCGACCCCCACGACACCCCCAACCCCCTTCCCCGTACCTTTCTGTAGTTGGCCGGACAGACGGGAGCCAAACCCGCCTGTCCGGCAGGCAGCCATCGACGGAATGAGGCCGGATTGGCCCATCCGTCCCAAAGCTCCGCCTACTGGTGGGGCCTAAGGCGCCTGGGCCAATCAGAATAGGCCCGGGAGCCTTAGGTCCCTCCTGGGGGCAGGGCCTGAGGCACATGGTCGGGTTGGGCCCATGTGCCTCAGGCCCCGCCCCCAGGAGGGACCTAAGGCTCCCGGGCCTATTCTGATTGGCCCAGGCGCCTTAGGCCCCACCAGTAGGCGGAGCTTTGGGACGGATGGGCCAATCCGGCCTCATTCCGTCGATGGCTGCCTGCCGGACAGGCGGGTTTGGCTCCCGTCTGTCCGGCCAACTACAGAAAGGTACGGGGAAGGGGGTTGGGGGTGTCGTGGGGGTCGGCCAGGGGGGTCGCGGGTCGGCTGGGGGTCGGTCGGAGGTTCTTGGGGGGGGGCGGTCGTTGGGGGGAGGGGGGGTTTGCGTCGAGGGCAGGAGGGCCTGGGATCCCTCCTGCCCGTAATGTAGTGCAGGGTGGGGTTAGGGGGTCGCCGTGGCCAGGAGGACTTGGGCTCCCTCCTGGCCCGATATTGTCGGGGAGTTGGGGAATCGGCGGGGCAAGAGGGCTTGGGCTCCCTTTTGCCCCGATCGTGTCGGGGAATCGGCGGGGCAAGAGGGCTTGGGCTCCCTTTTGCCCCGATCGTGTCGGGGAGTCGGGGGGGCAAGAGAGCTTGAGCTCCCTCTTGCCCCGATCGTGTCGGGGAGTCGGGGGGGCAAGAGGGCTTGAGCTCCCTCTTGCCCCGATCGTGTCGGGGAGTCGGGGGGGGCAAGAGGGAACCAGGCGGAGAGAGGGCAGTTAAGCGCAGTGCCTGCGCGGAAGGATGCAGCTCGGGCGACTTCGTTGTGTGAAACGAAGTTCGTTGTACGGATCAAGACATAAAGTTCTTTGTGCGCAGCGTTCGCTGTGCGAGGCGTCCGTTATGCGAGGCACCACTGTATAAGAATGCATTTGAGACATAGATAGCATAATTCATCTATCATTAATGCTTATGCTCTAATCAGACTTTACGTATAGGTCGCAATCTCCTTTACCTTCTCCTCTAGGCTTAGCCATGCTTTCAAGATTATTTCTATTACCCTCCAGATGTTTTTCCCTAAATGTATCTCTATTTTCTTTAAATTTTGTAGTTCACCCTCCTTTCCTTTTGTACTGGTAATTATTTGTACGTATACACTGTACGTTTATTTGTTTAAAATTGTTTTATTGTTTGTCTCCTAATTTTAAACTGTCATACACATTGAAGTATTTGACATTGCATGTGCAACAAATTTTTAATAAACTTGAAACCTAAATTTTGATACACTCCTGGATGGAACTTTTTCTGAAAAAGCATTTTTAGAATGATTGTTCAAAAAAGCGTTCAGACAAACACTTTTTTAGGTTCAAAATTTTTCTTGGAGGCTAGAATTGTCATAGCTGTTTCACTGCATGGGAGAATGCAGCAATTTTTCTGCGAGGTATCTCTGATTTGCAAAGAAGACATAAGCAGCCCAGCTAAAGAGGCTTGGACTTATTCCTGAAAAGAGAAACATTCCATCTGGTTACCCTGGGCTCTTTAATTCCCTTCCTGAATGAAGGAAACTGTCTGTTCGTCTGTCTGTTTGCTCTCTGCGAATCTAAAGGAGATGCACATTCACATAGAGATGCCTCAGGTGCTCAGTTTTTTTGTCAAAGTATAGCACCTCTAGTACTGTAAACTGTTTTTTGGTGTAACCCTAGCATGCCTGGTAAGTTAAAAATATCTTGCATATCTGCGCAGACTGAGGACTGTTTGGCCTGATATTCAAAACAATTTAAATGGTCAGGAGAGGCCTTTGATATTCAACCCTTAAGTTTCAAGTCAAATTTCAAGTTTATTAAAATAATTTTTAGACCGCTTATTCGAGTTTCTAAGCGGTTGACAGTGTAAAATTACATAAAAACGAGTTATAAAATAACAATAAAACACAAAATGGGAGATACAGACTAACGTCTTAACATACAGACCGCTTTGATCAAAAACATGCAAAATGAAATAATAGGATAGTGGGAGAGAACTACAATTGATATAGGAAAGGAGAAACATTAAAGGATAAAACAATAGGTTAGGATAGAAATGACAATTGATTAAAAATTTAAAAAAAAAAAACAAATTTTTTTTTTTTTAAACTTTGCCCTTAAAAGGACAGTTGTTAACCAAAGGCGTCTTGGAACAAAAATGTCTTTAGTTTTGATTTAAATTGTTTTATATCGGATTCATAGCGCAGGTGGTTAGGCAGCGAATTCCATAGAGTGGGAGCAGTGACCGCAAAGTTATTGGAACGCAGTGTATTTATCAATTTTAAAGAGGGTATGACTAAAAGATTCTGAGAAGTTGAGCGGAGAAATCTTGATGTATTATGCGGAATTAAAAGTCTGTTAATAAAATCCGGTTGATTATTTATTTTTGTTGTAAATGTTAAAAGTAAAATTTTATAGCTAATTCTATGTTCCACTGGTAACCAGTGAGCATTGAACAGCTAAGGCTGTGGAAGCACATTTGTGGTTTGCAGCAGTACATATAGATGATCACATAAAAAGCACTTCTGTCTTTGAGGTTCCTCATTGCTATTTAAGTGCTGAATATTGCATTTAACTGGCTTTGTTTTAGTTGGCACTTGGAGAATGTGTTTAACACAGAATATGGTAATAGAATCCACTTGTGTTTATGGTGTTGCACTAACTTAAGAGAGTTCTCGTGCTTTTCTGATTAATTTTGATTCTGTCATGAAATGTATCTCTTTGAGGAGTTAAATTTTAGACTTAGACTTTCTGGTTATCTATGCAGGAAATAAATGTAAAAGTGTCCAGAATGCATGTAGATAAAAATGTTTGGCCTGATATTGATTTTTCCCCTCAGTATCCTGTGAAGATACTGAGGGGAAAAATGGCTGGGAAGAAACAATGGATAAATTGCAGGAATCGACTAACCCAGAAGAGGTTACAATGTTTACAGCAAAAGAAAAGAAATTAAGGACCGAAGCACAGGGAAAGGAAAGGAGGACAACAAAATACCAAGATCTAAATTGCATATATGCTAATGCAAGGAGCCTAAGAAACAAAATGGGGGAACTAGAAGCCGTGGTCGATGCAGAAGACATCGACATCATTGGAATCTCTGAAACATGGTGGAATGAGGAAAGCAAATGGGATACAGCACTGCCGGGATACAAGCTCTATCACCAGGACAGGGCAGGACAAAAAGGAGGTGTAATAGCCCTGTACATAAAAGAAAGCATACAATCCACAAGAATGGACACAGCAGAGACGACCAACAAGATGGAATCTCTATGAGTTAAAATACCGGGAAGGAAAGGGCCTGAAATAAAGATGGGCCTATATTATCGCCCACCTGGGCAAACCGGAGATATCGATGAGGAAATGGAAGCCGAGATGAAGCGAGAATGCAAAAGTGGCAACATGGTTGTTATGGGAGACTTCAACTACCCCGGGATAGACTGGAGGCTTGGAAGCTCGAAATGCGCTAGGGAGACAAAATTCCTGGAAGCCACACAAGATTGCTTCATGGAGCAGCTTGTTAGAGAACCGACGAGAGGAAATGCCACTCTGGATCTAATCCTAAATGGGTTAAGAGGACCTGCAAAGGACGTTGAACTAGTGGGGACGTTGGGAAACAGCGATCATAATATGATCAAGTTCAAGGTTGAGGTAGGAGTATCAAAAGGCAAGAGATCCATAGCGACAACCTTTAACTTCAAGAAAGGAAACTACAAAGCAATGAGGGAATTGGTAAGGAAGAAACTTAGGAGCACTTCCAAAACATGGCTAACGGTAAATCATGCCTGGTCCTTCTTCAGGGACATGGTGAACGAGGTGCAAAATCTGTATATCCCCAGATTCAGGAAGGGGTGCAAAAAGAATCAAACAAAAGACCCGGCGTGGATAACCAAAACAGTGAAGGAAGCGATAGGCAATAAGAAAAATTCATTCAAGAAATGGAAAAAGGACAAATCTGAGGGGAACTGGAAAGAGCACAAGAAGTATCAAAAAGAATGTCACCGTGAGGTTCGGAAAGCTAAAAGAGAGTATGAAGAAAGGCTAGCCAGGGAAGCAAGAAATTTCAAACCGTTCTTCAGATATGTTAAAGGGAAGCAGCCAGCTAGAGAGGAAGTGGGACCGCTAGACGACGGAGACAGGAAGGGAGTAGTGAAGGAGGAGAAGATAGTGGCAGAAAGGCTTAACATGTTCTTCTCGTCTGTATTTACTAACGAAAACACGTCCAACATGCCGGAACCTGAGCAATTCTTCAACGGAAGTCAAGCAGAAAAATTAACATTCATAGAAGTGAGCATTGAGGACGTTCGCAGGCAGATAGAAAAACTAAAAACTGACAAATCCCCGGGTCCGGATGGCATACATCCAAGGGTTCTGAAGGAATTAAAGGAGGAGATAGCGGAACTACTGCAGCAAATTTGCAACTTATCCCTGAAAACAGGCGAGATCCCGGAGGATTGGAAGATAGCCAACGTTACGCCCATCTTTAAAAAGGGATCAAGAGGTGATCCGGGAAACTACAGGCCAGTGAGCCTGACTTCAGTTCCTGGGAAAATGGCAGAAGCACTGATAAAAGAAAGCATTGATCAACATTTTGAAAAGCACGAACTTCTGATAGCCAGCCAGCATGGTTTCTGCAAGGGACGATCGTGCCAAACAAACTTATTGCACTTCTTTGAAGGGATTAACAAACAGATGGACAAAGGAGACCCCATTGACATCATATATCTAGATTTCCAAAAAGCCTTTGACAAGGTGCCCCATGAACGCCTACTCCGGAAACTAAAGAACCATGGGGTGGAAGGAGACGTACATAGATGGATCAGAAACTGGTTGGAGGGTAGAAAACAAAGGGTAGGAGTGAAGGGCCACTACTCCGATTGGAGGAGGGTCACGAGTGGGGTCCCGCAGGGCTCGGTGCTCGGGCCGCTACTATTTAATATCTTCATAAATGATCTAGAAACAGGGACGAAGTGCGAGATAATAAAATTTGCGGATGACACTAAACTATTTAATGGAGCTCGGACTACAGAGGAATGTGAAGAATTGCAAAGGGACTTGAACAAACTAGAAGATTGGGCGACGAGATGGCAGATGGAAGTTCAACGTTGAGAAATGTAAGGTATTACATGTGGGGAGCAGAAACTCGAGGTACAACTATACAATGGGAGAGATATTATGGAATAAGAGTACCCAGGAAAGGGACTTGGGGGTATTGGTGGACATGACAATGAAGCCGACAGCACAGTGTGCAGCGGCCGCTAAGAGAGCGAATAGAATGCTTGGTATAATCAAAAAGGGTATTACAGCCAGAACGAAAGAGATTATCCTGCCGTTGTATCGGGCAATGGTGCGCCCGCATTTGGAGTACTGCATCCAATATTGGTCGCCGTACCTTAAGAAGGATATGGCGTTGTTCGAGAGGGTTCAGAGGAGAGCGACGCGTCTGATAAAAGGGATGGAAAACCTGTCATATGCTGAGAGATTGGAGAAGCTGGGTCTCTTCTCCCTGGAGAAGAGGAGACTTAGAGGGGATATGATAGAGACTTATAAGATCATGAAGGGCATAGAGAGAGTAGAGAGGGACAGATTCTTCAAACTTTCGAATAATAAAAGAACAAGAGGGCACTCGGAAAAGTTGATAGGAGACAGATTCAAAACAAATACTAGGAAGTTCTTTTTTACCCAACGTGTGGTGGACACCTGGAATGCGCTTCCAGAGGACGTGATTGGGCAGAGTACGGTACTGGGGTTCAAGAAAGGATTAGACAAATTCCTACTGGAAAAGAGGATAGAGGGGTATAGATAGAAGATTACTGCACAGGTCCTGGACCTGCTGGGCCACCGCGTGAGCGGACTGCTGGGCACGATGGACCTCAGGTCTCACCCAGCAGAGGCATTTCTTATGTTCTTATGAGCTGGTAGTGATCAGCAATTTGCTATCTGCCACTGGCATTTAAACCCAAAAATTCAATGCCAGGTCATGTCCAGGGCTTCTGGAGCCAGCTAACCCATAGCTGGTTAAATGCTATATTCAGCACTAACCACATAAAGATAGGACTGGTTAAATGCTATATTCAGCACTAACCACATAAAGATAGGACTGATTTTATTTATGTGGTTCTATATATGCAGTTAACCTAGTCAGTTAAGTGCTGAATATTGGCACCAAATGTCGACTCTGGCCCTGTAATGTCCCCAAAATAGCCAGTTTTCAGTTTGGTGCTAAGAGGCTATTTTCAGTGGTTAAGTGCCACTGAAAATTAGTGGTTAGCCCCCAAACAAGTGATTTAACCAGCCAGGAGCCATTTTAATGGCTGGTTAAATTGCTTTCACTATCAACCTTGTAATACGTATCTTGAGTGCTCTTTATTTTTTTAATGATTTCTGAACTCCTTCGCAGACATTCCTATGGTTCATTTATTGGATCTTCTCAGCTTCTCACCACACCTTTTTTTTTAGAATTGACCTGGCCTCTTTCCCAGACTACTGCATGCTTCATAATTCTGGTCCACAGTGCTTGGCAGTGAATCTAGTTTTCTCTGGCCAAATTGCATATTGGTACTTTTGCGCCACTAGTTAAATGTTGAAATTTGTTTTCTATTGATTATTCCTTTAAGTGGGAAGGGAACCAATAATGAATAACATTTTTTCTGACCTCTTTCAGAGGAGTTCTGTCTATTTCATGGTGTCGGGCAGACCCAGAGCTGTTGCTCAGCAGTGCAAAAGACAACCGTATTCTATGCTGGAACCCCTGCAGTGGAGAGGTAGGTAGCAGGTTCCTCTGGAGTGCACTGAGAAGGGTCTGGACCTATTGGTATGCAAGAAAATACATGTGGCTTGACAGAACATTCCAGCCCAGATCACAGTAACAGCTCCATAAACATAGCTGGGATCTAGCATCAGCATTCATTCACAAGTATCAGGAGATTTTTTTTTTCTCCCATATTTTCTGTTTCTTCCCTTTCGATGATAACTGAAAAGCTTCATTGATGCCATTCTATCCCTTTGGCAAAATGTTGTTATTGTTTTTCTTGTTATCTCCTTACATAGAAACATAACGGCAGATAAAGGCCAAATGGTCCCTCTAGTCTGCTCATCCACAGTAACCATTATCTCTTTTTTTCTCTGAGAGATCCCACCTGCCTATCCGAGGCCCTCTTGAATTCAGACACAGTCTCTGTTTCCACCACCTCCTCCGGGAGATTGTTCCACACATCTACCATCCTTTCCGTAACAATGTATTTCCTCAGATTATTCCGGAGCCTCAACTTCATGTTATGCCCTCTCATTGCAGAATTTCCTTTCAACTGAAAGAGACTTGACTCATGCACATTTATATTATGTAGGTATTTAAACAACTATATCATATCTCCCCTCTCCCGCCTTTCCTCCAAAGTATACAGATTGAGATCTTTAAGTTTGTCCCCATAACTCTTATCACGAAGACCACACACCATTTTAGTAACCTTCCTCTGGACCAACTCCATCCTTTTTTATATCTTTTTGAAGGTGCAGCCTCCAGAATTGTACACAATATTCTAAATTAGGTCTCTCACCAGGGACAGAGACATCGATACCTCCTTTTTCTACTGGCCATAGCTCTCCCTATGCAACTTAGCATCCTTCTAGCTTTTGCTGTCACCTTTTCAACCTGTTTGGCCACCTTAAGATCATCACATACAATCACACCCAAGTCCCGCTCTTCCGTCATGCACAATTACGGCACGATGAACGACAATGGCAAAAATATATAAGACAGGGGTTTTGAAAGAAAAATTAAAACAGGAAAAACAATTCTACAATAAGAAATTAAAGGAAATTAAAAACAAATTCTTTAATGAATTAATTTGATCTAGTGAACATGATACTAAAAAATTATATTCCATCTTTTATTCATTGACGAGCAATAAAAATTCTAACCTAACTAAAATGATGCCTTCCCCAGATGTCCTGGAATAATTTTTTTAAAAGAAAATTATCCCAGGACAAACAGGCAGCATATTCTTGACTGATGGGTGACGGCACCGACGGAGCCCCAGTACGGACAATTTTAGAGTGATTGCACTCTAAGAACTTAGAAAGTTCTAGTTAGGCCGCACCGCACTTGCGCAAGTGCCTTCCCGCCCGACGGAGGCGCGCGGTCCCCAATTTCTTAATTTCCGCGGAGCTAAGAAGACGCGTTTTTTTTCAACAGCCGTTGAAAACCTCTTTTCACCTTCCCGCTCGCGCGGTTTTTGTCTTGGAAGACTTTCTTCTTCATTTTCTTTAGTTTTTCTTTTTAAAAAAAAATCTTTATTTTCTTTTTTCGGATTCGCCCCGGCGGGGCCTGTTGCCATCATCGAAGCCTCGGCTTTCGATTTGGCAGAGGCCGTCTTTACTTTCATGCCCCCTCAGCCGGGATTCAAAAAGGAGGTATCTGGGATTCTCCGCTGACCCAGAAAGCTTCCCTCCGACATCAGCTCTGACATCGGAGGGAAGCCTTCCAAGTCGGCTTCAGCGAAGGGGGGAATGCAGCTGGAGGGCAAGAAGGAGGGCATGATATCCCCAGTTGGACAGCCCTGAAGGATGGAACTTGGATCCTCTGCTGACCCAGAAGGCTTCCCTCTGACATCGTAAGGAAGCCTTCTGGGTCCACTTCAGCAGAAGGGGCAATGCAGGTAGAGGACACGAAAGCGGGCATGGGATCCCATTAAGAAGGAAGGGGACAGCAGTGCCACGTACCCATGCGGGTACACATATTTCATGTTGAGAAACTCTGTTTTAGAGGACATTTCAAAATCTTTCTAAATTCCCTGAATATCCTGGGATGTTTGTCCTCTGGCCCCATAGCTTTGTCCACTTTCAGTTTTTCAAATTTCAAGGTACCTGCCGGCACCAATAGGCACCTAAGTTAAGTGAAAAAATGTAGTTTAAAACACTATTTTAAAACATTTCAAGGCACCTGCCGGCACCCATAAAAATGGTGCCAGACTCATACCTCCGAAGGTGCCTACCAGCACCTAACACAACTGCAGGCATGGCTTACGCCAGAAGTGACGTTGGGAACCAGTGGGCACTTCCTGAAGCGTGATTCACATCAAAGATAGGTGCTGGAAATGTGGGCCTTAAAAACCCTGGCCTATATGTCTGGAGCCTATCTTTACTGGAGATGCAATTCTCTAAATCGTGCCATTGCATGATTGACACACAATCAGTGGCCATTTTTAAGGCGGCCACCAACAGCGGTATCGTTTAGAGAATCTGGGCCTAAGTGCATAATTAAGCTATGAAATTTGTTTGAAGATTCTGTGGTCAAGGCATTTTGGTATAGCTGAGATGAATTGGGGTTTGGAGAAATTCCTGGAGATAGCTTCCATAATAAACCAGGTAGACTTGGGGAGGTACCTCTTATTTCCAGGCATAGCAACAAGATACCACTGTTAAAGGAAAGATGAGCTTGATGGTGCATCTTAAGGTCTTATTCTTTTATCCTAGGCATTGATTTTGCCTTCTTTCTCTTAATATACCCCAAATTATTCCTGCTATTGTTCTGTGTTTGCTATACCTAGTAGGTTTGTCTAATGATCAAAGATAATATGTGTAATGTTTTAATTGTGGGGTTTTTTCCAAATTATTTTGTCTCCTTTGTTAGGTGGTTTATGAATTGCCCACAGGGAGCCAGTGGTGTTTTGATGTTCAGTGGTGCCCCCGTTACCCATCTGTGTTCTCTGCTGCTTCATTTGATGGCTGGATCAATGTTTATTCTGTTATGGGTGGAAATTTGGACACTCATCAGCAGAACCAGTGTGACAAGGTACAGCTATGTATGGCTTAAGGAATCTAGAAAATATATGTTAAAAGAATTCAGGAGAATTTTCAGGGAAGCAATATATAATTTGTGGTGGGTATTTGTGTAATATGGCATGAGTACAAGAGGTAGAGCTGCCGTGTGTGCCCTTGTGCATATGAGATAGAGTTTGCAAGAGGACGGATCCTTAGAAGAGTAGCCTAATTGTTAGTGAAGTGAGTTGAGACCCTGAGGCACTGGGTTAATTTACCACTGCAACTTCTTGTGACACTTGGCAAGTCTCTTAAGCCCCCTCCCCCCACACCTCAATTGCCGCAGGTACAAAAAATGCCTTAGATTGTGAGCCCACCAGGGACAGAGAAAGTACTTCCATATAACACGTACAGTGCTGCATTTGTATAGTACTGGGGTAGGCAATTCCTGTCCTCCAGAGCCACAGGCAGGTCAGGTTTTCAGGATATCCATAATAAATATGCATGAGATGGATTTGCATCTCAAGGAGGCAGTGCATGGAAATCCATCTCATACATATTCATTGTGGATATCCTGAAAACCTGACCTGCCTGTGGCTCTCAGGGACCGTAATTGCCTACCCCTGGTCTAGTAGCACTGTAGAAATGATTAGTGTTTGTAGTAGTGCCCACTACAAATGCTATTCCTGGATTATGCGCAAAACACAGGGGAAACAAATCCACAACAGATAGAATAATAGGGACAAGTGGAATTGTCCAATAAGAAAAGGTGCAATGAATAAAGATGTCTTTCAACTCATCTGAATAATCAGGTAATCCTTTATTCTTCCAAAAATACTCGACCCGACATGTACATGTTTCGGCCCTACGGCCTGCGTCAGGAGTCTATAGGCAATGTATAAAATCATATGAACATATATAAAACCATATAAACTATGTATTAACACATTCAAATTACTAAAAATATATTATAAAAGAAACAGCAATATTAATTAACCAATGCACATAACCATATATTTTAATACACCAAACATAAAAAAGTATAAATAACTTATATCATATAAATGTATCATCTAAAAAAACATATATAAATTTAAAATAAACCATAAATAAACAAATAACAACAAAACAATCAATCAATGCATCAATGTATTTTCTGGAGTAAAAAAATAACAACAACAATAAGCCAAAAAACAAATCAATATGTTTAAACACTATATACTCAATAACCATAAACTAATGAAAGTGTATCTACATACTGAAAATATATAAAATATATTAAAAAATATTATAATAAAATCACTAAAAGAGCAGATATCAATATTAAAAAAGGATGTAATTAAACCAAAGACAACTAACCCAGCAGACGTCAATATTAAAAAGGATATAAATAACTAGAATAATAGTAATAAGAACACTGCAGTACCTTAGAGATCTTTGGGTATGAAATAACCTGGTGTATGGACCACTCTAGAAAACTGTATTTATCTAAAAATGGAAAAGGTACATCTACTGAAAGATAGAACAAAAAAATATATATATATATAAACTATACCGTTATAAAATTGAAAAAAGGAGTGAAACATAAATCTATGGTGCCACAATTCAATATACAAAAATCACAGAGATGAAAAAACATTTGTCAAAACATCGTTGTATGAATGCTGGCACATCCAGTTGAAAAACGCATAGATAAAGTGACTATAGTGCCACAGCCCAACGGTGCTGTGAGTAAAAAGCAAATAAAAACACAGTGAAAGTGGCTAAAGTGCCACAACCCGATCGTAACTGTGATTGAAAATCAAAGGCAAATAAAAAGCACAGTTGAGGATAATACAAAAAATATATATAAAAAATGGTGACTATAATACCCCAAACGCTACTGAAGATAAAACTAAAAAGGCAAAGTAGCAAACGATACTAAAAATAAAGTAGCAAACGATACTAAAAATAAAAAGCAAGGTAGAAAATGAAGATAAAAAAGGAACGCTTACCAAGACGCCGTCATACGAATGCTGGCTGTAAAGTAAAATTGAAAATTGTGCAGGTCGCAAAAAGGCAGTGAATAAAAAGCGGAAAAAACGTGATGACGTCAGAAACGTGATGACGTCATCAGTATCTAAAGAGAAACGTGCCATGAAGCAAAAAGATGTAAAAAAGAGGTAAAAAACGGTAGGAAAATAGAACATAAAAAGAGAAACACAAATACAAATCAATGTAAGAACATAAGAAAAAATATATATATTTAAAAAATGACAAAAGTGCTCAAACATAAGAAAAAATGAAAATAAAAATAAAAACAGATAAAAATGAAAAATGGCAAAATATAAAGAATAAAAGAATAAAAACAATAAAAATAATAATAAAATTGCAAATATACTCATCATAAAAAAAATATATATATAGGGGGCTCACATACAAGATCTCAAATCTAATTCCATGTTAAGACCTTGTGGACTGATGGTATTAAAATTGTGTATAAAGCGTTGTTCCTCCTTTATAAGGAAATTGTCCGAATTACCACCTCTCCATCTGGTTTTAACAACTTTTAAAACAAAAAACTTTAAATCCGTAATGCAGTGTCCTTTATCGTACCAATGTTCAACAATCGGAGCAGATTGTACATTTCTGCTAATACAGCTCCTATGTTCAATTAATCTAGTTTTAATCATACGTTTTGTTTTTCCAATGTACCATTTATTGCAAGGACAAATGATAGCATAAATCACTTGTGATGTCTGACAATCACTATATTCTGTCAAATTTATTTTGACCCCCGTCACTGGATGTTCATAACCAGTCACCGTCATACTATGCTTACATACAGAACAATGTCCGCAAGGTATGTGTCCTACGGGACCTTCACTAACAACTGGGGATCCTGGTAACGCAGATGGTACTAAAATGTCCCTTAAATTTCTATTTCTTGAATATGCTATTACTGGTTTGATCCTTTCAAAACAAGCATGGGGCTGTAAAATGTGCCAATTTTTTCTAATGATATACTGAATATCACTAGAGAGGTATGAAAACCTCAAAGTACATACCAATTCAGGTTTTGATCTAACTGCAGCTTGATGTAACAGGTCATCTCTATGTTTTGTAAGAGCTTTTTGATAACATTCATCAACGCACTTTTCAGGATATCCCCTGGCTATAAAATTGTATCGCATAGCCATTTTTAGGAAAGACACTGATAGGAACTCCTATCTTCATTTTACAAGTTTTCACAATAGGAGTCTTAAGAAGAATCTTCCTTTTTCACAGTTTTTAAGATTACGTAGACTTTGCACAGACATTGAAGAGTTTGAAAAACAGGCACCGGCTATGCGATACAATTTTATAGCCAGGGGATATCCTGAAAAGTGCGTTGATGAATGTTATCAAAAAGCTCTTACAAAACATAGAGATGACCTGTTACATCAAGCTGCAGTTAGATCAAAACCTGAATTGGTATGTACTTTGAGGTTTTCATACCTCTCTAGTGATATTCAGTATATCATTAGAAAAAATTGGCACATTTTACAGCCCCATGCTTGTTTTGAAAGGATCAAACCAGTAATAGCATATTCAAGAAATAGAAATTTAAGGGACATTTTAGTACCATCTGCGTTACCAGGATCCCCAGTTGTTAGTGAAGGTCCCGTAGGACACATACCTTGCGGACATTGTTCTGTATGTAAGCATAGTATGACGGTGACTGGTTATGAACATCCAGTGACGGGGGTCAAAATAAATTTGACAGAATATAGTGATTGTCAGACATCACAAGTGATTTATGCTATCATTTGTCCTTGCAATAAATGGTACATTGGAAAAACAAAACGTATGATTAAAACTAGATTAATTGAACATAGGAGCTGTATTAGCAGAAATGTACAATCTGCTCCGATTGTTGAACATTGGTACGATAAAGGACACTGCATTACGGATTTAAAGTTTTTTGTTTTAAAAGTTGTTAAAACCAGATGGAGAGGTGGTAATTCGGACAATTTCCTTATAAAGGAGGAACAACGCTTTATACACAATTTTAATACCATCAGTCCACAAGGTCTTAACATGGAATTAGATTTGAGATCTTGTATGTGAGCCCCCTATATATATATATTTTTTATGATGAGTATATTTGCAATTTTATTATTATTTTTATTGTTTTTATTCTTTTATTCTTTATATTTTGCCATTTTTCATTTTTATCTGTTTTTATTTTTATTTTCATTTTTTCTTATGTTTGAGCACTTTTGTCATTTTTTAAATATATATATTTTTTCTTATGTTCTTACATTGATTTGTATTTGTGTTTCTCTTTTTATGTTCTATTTTCCTACCGTTTTTTACCTCTTTTTTACATCTTTTTGCTTCATGGCACGTTTCTCTTTAGATACTGATGACGTCATCACGTTTCTGACGTCATCACGTTTTTTCCGCTTTTTATTCACTGCCTTTTTGCGACCTGCACAATTTTCAATTTTACTTTACAGCCAGCATTCGTATGACGGCGTCTTGGTAAGCGTTCCTTTTTTATCTTCATTTTCTACCTTGCTTTTTATTTTTAGTATCGTTTGCTACTTTATTTTTAGTATCGTTTGCTACTTTGCCTTTTTAGTTTTATCTTCAGTAGCGTTTGGGGTATTATAGTCACCATTTTTTATATATATTTTTTGTATTATCCTCAACTGTGCTTTTTATTTGCCTTTGATTTTCAATCACAGTTACGATCGGGTTGTGGCACTTTAGCCACTTTCACTGT
This sequence comes from Geotrypetes seraphini, assembly GCF_902459505.1. NCBI lineage: Eukaryota > Metazoa > Chordata > Amphibia > Gymnophiona > Dermophiidae > Geotrypetes > Geotrypetes seraphini. The sequence goes on from NC_047087.1 coordinate 185,610,479, forward strand.
GTTTTTATTTGCTTTTTACTCACAGCACCGTTGGGCTGTGGCACTATAGTCACTTTATCTATGCGTTTTTCAACTGGATGTGCCAGCATTCATACAACGATGTTTTGACAAATGTTTTTTCATCTCTGTGATTTTTGTATATTGAATTGTGGCACCATAGATTTATGTTTCACTCCTTTTTTCAATTTTATAACGGTATAGTTTATATATATATATATTTTTTTGTTCTATCTTTCAGTAGATGTACCTTTTCCATTTTTAGATAAATACAGTTTTCTAGAGTGGTCCATACACCAGGTTATTTCATACCCAAAGATCTCTAAGGTACTGCAGTGTTCTTATTACTATTATTCTAGTTATTTATATCCTTTTTAATATTGACGTCTGCTGGGTTAGTTGTCTTTGGTTTAATTACATCCTTTTTTAATATTGATATCTGCTCTTTTAGTGATTTTATTATAATATTTTTTAATATATTTTATATATTTTCAGTATGTAGATACACTTTCATTAGTTTATGGTTATTGAGTATATAGTGTTTAAACATATTGATTTGTTTTTTGGCTTATTGTTGTTGTTATTTTTTTACTCCAGAAAATACATTGATGCATTGATTGATTGTTTTGTTGTTATTTGTTTATTTATGGTTTATTTTAAATTTATATATGTTTTTTTAGATGATACATTTATATGATATAAGTTATTTATACTTTTTTATGTTTGGTGTATTAAAATATATGGTTACGTGCATTGGTTAATTAATATTGCTGTTTCTTTTATAATATATTTTTAGTAATTTGAATGTGTTAATACATAGTTTATATGGTTTTATATATGTTCATATGATTTTATACATTGCCTATAGACTCCTGACGCAGGCCGTAGGGCCGAAACATGTACATGTCGGGTCGAGTATTTTTGGAAGAATAAAGGATTACCTGATTATTCAGATGAGTTGAAAGACATCTTTATTCATTGCACCTTTTCTTATTGGACAATTCCACTTGTCCCTATTATTCCTGGATTATGACCATAGTCACAGGGGCAAAACCTTGTTATATTCTTACCACTTTAAGAGCTGGTACCTGGTACTGTTGAATTTCAGTTTTAAAGAAGAGTTAATGATCCATGATATTAGATCGTGATCAGATCTAATAGTATAACCAAAGTCCTTTCCAAAATCCATTCATTTAGTACAGAACCTTCACTGAGGAGAAAATTTTAAAGTTAGAGATCCACTCCAGATGCTTGTGAACAAGGCTGAAATTGATAAGATACTAATCTGAATCTCATAGTTAATATCTCGTCTAAAATGTATGTATCTATATCTATTCATTTATTTTTATTTATTAATGTTTTATGAATAAAACATTCAAATCATCATGAAAGCAAAGGAAATAAGAAATATAACATATTTTTCCATCAAGTAAAACTAGAATTAGATGTATAAACCTTAGTCCACAATAGGAGGGACTGCCGGGGTACAAGCTCTACAGGAGGGACAGGACACACAAGAAGGGGGGAAGCATAGCAATATATATAAAGGACTCTATCTACTCGGTCGGGATAGATATGGCAAAGAAGGCAGAGGGGCTGGAATCGCTATGGGTCAAATTGCCGGGAAACAAGGGTGCAGTCATAAAACTGGGGCTATACTATCGCCCACCTGGTACACCGGAAGGAGTCGGACACGACTTGGAAGCTGAACTGAGACAAGAATGCAGGACTGGAAGTGTAACAGTGATGGGGGACTTCAACTACCCGGGGATTGACTGGAGTATGGGTCACTCCAACTGCACTAGGGAAACAGGATTTGTAGAAGCTGTGAGGGACTGCTTCATGGAGCAACTAGTCAGGGAACCGACGCGAGGGAGTGCTACTCTTGACCTAATCCTAAACGGATTAGGGGGGCCTGCAAGAGGGGTAGAAGTGGGAGGACCACTAGGCAACAGTGACCACAACGCGATCAGATTCACATTAGAAAGGGGGACACCCACAGGAAGGAGGACCGCAACGACTGCGCTCAATTTCAGGAAAGGGAACTATGTTGCTATGAGGGAAATGGTGGGGAGGAAGCTCAGAAACATCCTTAGGATGGAGACTGTAGGAAGCGCCTGGACCCTATTCAGGGACACCCTGCAGGAAGCACAAAGAAAGTACGTCCCCAGTTTCAGAAAAGGCGGCAAGAACAAGCGGTCAAAGGACCCGGTTTGGATCTCAACAGAAGTAAAGAGGGCAATAAATGACAAAAAAGTATCCTTCCGGCGATGGAAAAAGGACCCAACGGAGGAAAATCACCAGGCGCACAGGAAATGCCAAAAGGAATGCCACCGAGAGGTTAGAAAAGCAAAAGGGAAATATGAAGAGGGGCTGGCCAGGGAGGCGAAAAACTTCAAGGCATTCTTCAGTTACGTAAAGGGGAAGCGACCAGCGAGAGAGGAGGTGGGGCCGTTGGACGATGGGGATAGAAAGGGAGTGATTAAGGAGGATAAACAGGTAGCTGAGAGGTTGAACACGTTCTTCTCGTCGGTTTTCACGAGAGAAGACACATCTAATATACCGGACTCAGAGGAACTCATGAGCGGGGAACAGGCTGAAAAATTGGAACACATAGAGGTAAGTAAGGAGGATGTCCTCAAACAGATAGACAGGTTAAAATGCGGCAAATCGCCGGGCCCGGACGGGATCCACCCAAGGGTTCTGAAGGAACTAAGACAAGAAATAGCGGGCACAATCCAGCATGTTTGCAACCTATCCTTGAAAACTGGAGAGGTACCAGAGGACTGGAAATTGGCGAATGTCACACCTATCTTCAAGAAGGGATCGAGGGGTGACCCCGGGAACTACAGGCCGGTGAGCCTGACTTCAATTACAGGGAAGATGGTGGAAGCTATGATCAAGGACAGTATTTGCGAGCACATCGAGAGAAATGGCCTACTGAGAACAAGCCAGCATGGATTCTGTAAGGGAAGGTCATGCTTAACGAACCTTCTGTACTTCTTCGAGGGAATAAGCAGTCGGGTGGACAATGGGGAACCTATAGACATCATTTACCTCGATTTTCAAAAGGCTTTCGACAAGGTGCCACATGAAAGGCTGCTTAGGAAGCTGTGGAACCACGGGGTTGGAGGGGATGTGCACAGATGGATCAAGCACTGGTTGTCGGGTAGACTGCAAAGGGTCGGAGTTAAGGGCCAATATTCTGAATGGCAGGGAGTCACGAGCGGTGTGCCACAGGGATCGGTGCTGGGGCCGTTACTCTTCAACATATTTATCAATGACCTGGAAAAGGAGGCAAAGTGCGAGGTTATAAAATTTGCAGACGATACCAAATTGTGCGGTAGAGTTAGGTCCAGGGAGGAGTGTGAGGACCTGCAAAGGGACCTGGACAAGCTGGAAGACTGGGCAAACAAATGGCAAATGCGCTTTAACGTGGAAAAATGCAAGGTCATGCATATAGGGAAAAAGAACCCGTTGTTCAACTACAAATTGGGGGGGGCATTGTTGGGAGACAGCAGACTTGAGAGAGACTTGGGTGTACTGGTGGATGCATCACTGAAGCCATCTGCACAGTGCGCAGCAGCCTCGAAAAAAGCCAACAGGATGCTGGGCATCATAAAGAGGGGCATAACAACCAGGACGCGGGAAGTCATCATGCCATTGTATCGAGCGATGGTGCGTCCACATCTGGAATACTGCGTTCAGTACTGGTCGCCGCACCTCAAGAAGGACATGGCGGTACTTGAGAGAGTCCAAAGGAGAGCAACGAAACTGGTAAAGGGGCTGGAACACTGCCCATACGCCGAGAGATTAGATAGGCTGGGGCTCTTCTCTCTGGAAAAAAGGAGGCTCAGGGGAGATATGATAGAGACCTTCAAGATCATGAGGGGCATAGAGAGGGTGGATAGGGACAGATTCTTCAGACTGAAGGGGACAACAAGTACGAGGGGGCATTCGGAGAAACTGAAGGGAGATAGGTTCAAAACAAATGCAAGGAAGTTTTTTTTCACCCAAAGGGTCGTGGACACATGGAATGCGCTACCGGAGGAAGTGATCAGGCAGAGTACGGTACAGGGATTCAAACAGGGATTGGACGGATTCCTGAGGGATAAAGGGATCGTGGGATACTGAGAGAGATGCTGGGATGTAACACAGGTATAGAAAGCTAACCAGGTAATAAGTATAGAAACCCAACAGGTCGTACATGTGCAAGACCGGAGGGTTAGGACTACGATGGGAAGATAGGACTTAAATGAGAAACCAAGGTGGCAAGGGAGCCCCTTCTGGTGATGCAGACAGGTCGTGACCTGTTTGGGCCGCCGCGGGAGCGGACTGCCGGGCAGGATGGACCTATGGTCTGACCCGGCGGAGGCACTGCTTATGTTCTTATGCATAGAAAATAAAATATATTATCCCAGGACAAGCAGGCAGCATATTCTCACATATGGGTGATGTCATCCACGGAGCCTAGTACGGACAGTATGAAAAGTGTACTGTAACTTTTTAAGTTTTAAGAAACTTCACGACTGCCGGCACAGTGCCTGCACGGGTGCCTTCCCGCCAGATGCCCACTCGCGGTACCTTAGTTCTTCATTTTCTGCAGAGCGAAGAAGTCTCTTTTGGACTGACTCTGTCAGTCAACGCTGCCTTCCTGCTTTTGCGAGTTTTCTCTTTTTGATTTTCTTTTATTTTATTTAACTATTCAAAAAAAAAAAACCCCCAGGAAAAAACTACTTTTATTTTGTTTTAGTCATCAAGCTTCGGCCCTTCAGTTGTTTTTTCCTCAGCGAGTTTTTTTTTTGTTTTTGTTTTTGTTTCATCATTGAATTCAATCTCGCTGATGAGATTTTCCCCATGTCCAAGCCTGCGATGGAGTTTAAAAAATGCTGTAGATGTTGGGAGTCAATCACTGATCCTCATAGTTGGTGTATTCAATGTTTAGGCCCTGACCACCAAATAGAGTCTTGTATTTGGTGTTCCACCCTGAAAAAGCTCTCCATTAAAGCCCATCAGATTCAGCAGGAGAATCTTTTTGGCTCAAGAATGGCCAGAATTTCAGAGCCATCGTTATTGATACCTCCTGCATTGACATTGGCGTCAGGGAGTCTCTTTTCACCGAGGAAGTCCACTTCTAAGGATTCTACTTCCCAACAAGTGTGAAAGGTCTCTACAGCATTGAGTCTCTTGATGCAGGCCACTTATCGACACCATCGTTCTACATCGCAGGTTGGCTCCTCTTCTAGATGTGCAACCTCGTCAAGGTCATCCTTTCCGAGACGACCTGCTGCACCCAAGGTACCGGCAGATGAGCCTTCAGTACCGGTGCATGCTGCTCCACAGTTGTCGCAGGCTTTGGCATTGAGTTCCTTGATGCGGGCCACAAGACGATGCGGATCTTCCAGTTGTCTCTCCTATATGGTGTGCATCTCATGTGGATAAAGGTGAGCTGGTTGATAAACCGCCTAGAACTCACCGGGTATGGCGGTATATAAGAATAAAATTATTATTATTATTATTATTATAATATAGTGTGTCTAGATTTTCAGAAAGCTTTTGATAAAGTTCCTCACGAGAGGCTCCTGAGAAAATTAAAGTGTCATGGGATAGGTGGCAAAGTTCAGTTGTGGATTAGGAATTGGTTATCGGATAGAAAACAGAGGGTAGGGTTAAATGGTCATTTTTTTTCAATAGAGGAGAGTAAACAGTGGAGTGTCGCAGGGGTCTTTACTGGGACTGGTGCTATTTAACTTATTTATAAATGATCTGGAAATTGGAACGACAAGTGATGTGATTAAATTTGCAGATGACACTAAACTGTTCAAAATTGTTAAAACGCATGCAGATTATGAAAAATTTCAGGTGAAACTTAGGAAATTAGAAGACTAAGCATCCAAATGGCAGATGAAATTTAATGTGGACAAATGCAAAGTGATGCACATTGGGAAGAATAACCTGAATCACAGTTGCCAGATGCAAGGGTCCACCTTCGGGATTAGTGCCCAAGAAAAGGATCTGGGTGTCATCATAGACACTACGATGAAACCTTCTGCCCAATGTGTGGCGGCGGCCAAAAAACAAACAGGATGCTAGGAATTATTAAAAAGAGGGATGGTTAACAAGACTGAGTGTTATAATGCCCCTGTATCACTCCTTGGTGCGACCTCATCTAGAGTATTGCGTTCAATTTTGGTCTCCTTATCTCAAGAAAGATATAGTGGCACTAGAAAAGGTTCAAAGAAGAGTGACCAAAATAGTAAAGGGGATGGAACTCCTCTCGTATGAGGAAAGTCTAAAATGGTTAGGGCTCTTCAGCTTGGAAAAGAGACGGCTGAGGGGAGATATGATTGAAGTTTACAAAATCCCGAGTGGAGTAGAATGGGTACAAGTGGATCAATTTTTCACTCCATCAAAAATTACAAAGACTAGGGGATACTCAATGAAGTTACAGGGAAATACTTTTATTATCCCAGGACAAGCAGGCATGATATTCTCACATGTGGGTGACGTCATCTACGGAGCCCCGATGCGGAAGCATTTTCAAGCAAACTTGATTGAAGATTTAAGTTTGCTCTGCTGCTCCACGCATGCGTGCCTTCCTGCTCCACTAGGGGGTGCATCCCCTCGTGGTCTCCAGTTCAAAATTTTCCGCTGAGCCTAGAAGTCGTGTTTTTTCAGGCTCTGCCCCAACTGCCTTCTAGCACCGCAATTTTTCTTGATTTTCATAGTTTAAGTCGCTGTGCGCGAAATTTTTTCTTCTTCAACTTGATTCCTGCTTCGTTTGACCGACCCGGAGGCTTCCGGGTCCCCATGGCCGCGTGGCTACTCGAGCCGCGGCCACTTTCGATTCTATGTCCTGGCCTTTGACCGGCTTTAAAAAGTGCACCCGGTGCGAGCGGCTTCTTTCCATCACAGACCCGCATCGCCGGTGCATCCTCTGCCTGGGGGCCGCTCATCCAACCGACTCCTGTCCCCAGTGCGCTACTTTCCAGAACCGGGCCCTCCGTTGAAGGAAAGCCCGCATGGCGGATCTTTTCGCCCCAGACCAACCTTCTACCTCGGCCTCGAGGTCGGCCCCGGCCTCGGCCCCAGCCTTGACCTCGGCCCCGAATACCTTGGTATCACCTCGAGACTCGACTCCGAAGTCCTCGGGACAACAGAAAGCCTCGGCTCCGGGTAAGTCCCTTCTTCAGGTTCTGTACCAGCGAAGAAACCAACCTCGGGGACACCGGCGACGCATGGCGGAAGTCCCATGCTTACAGCCCCGACGAAGCCCTCCAAGCCTTCGGGCCGTGCCTCCACCACACGGGAATACTCTGATACGAGGTCGCCCCCGGTGGAGTGCACCGAGGCAGGGGACATGCCTTCGATGCTGTCCGTGCCCGTCTTCCAGCAATGATCTCGTCGGAGCTGTCCGCTGCAATGGCCCATCTACAACCAGCCTCTGCCTCGACCTCGACCCCGCATGTGTCAGACCAGCCTGAGCCTCGCGTCGAGCCACCTCGGGGAAAAGTGCGCAAACTTCGCCGCATCTCATCCTCCTCGGACTCCTCGCTGAGGCACCCGAGGCGCTCTCCCTCCACAGACCGCCACAGGGCAAAACGTCGGGCTAAACCAACAGAAACCTCGAACCGCCGTACCTCTAAGAAGGCCCGGGGTTCCCCCACTCTACGAGGCCGTTCACCTACACCTCGTACGGGACCGCTGAAGGTGGCAGAGTTATCACTCTCCAACCCACGTATCCTCCGAACTCCCCCTCGGACCGGGGCTCCGATCCGAGGTTTCGGGCTTTCACCAAGGGAGTCCGGGTCGAGGTCACCGATTCGATATCGATCGGTACCCCGAACCCCGGCATCGTCTCTGAGGGGCTCCTCAAGACGTCGGAGATCCACGACCCCGGAACACTTTCACAGTACTTCCCCGGTCTCGGAGCTTGGATCGGAACAGGAACCTCGCTACTCGAGGGAAGCCTCCCCTTCCTTCTCCACCCAACGGAGGTCTCATTCACCGACCCCCCCACGGGGCCTCGGGAACATCCCGACCATCCTTCTCACGCTTTGTCCAGGACATGGGCCACGCTTTGAATTTAGACCTCCAGTCCGACTCCAGATACTCTAAAGAGTACCTAGCGGAACTGGATATGCCATCACTACCCAGAGAGTCCCTTCGCTTACCGCCTAACCCGATACTCCAACAGGCTCTCTTCAGGAACCTGGAGACCCCCTATATGGTCACAGCCGTGCCCTCCAAAATGGAGACCAAGTACCGTACAGTACCCTTTCCGGGATTTGAACAACCACAGCTCTCCCACCAGTCGCTGTTAGTAGAATCCTCCTTAAAAAAGGCTCACCCCTCCCGGGTCTCAGCGGCAGTCCCCCCAGGCCGAGAAGGCCGAACCCTAGACAAGTTCGACAGGAGACTATATCAAAATGCGATGATGGCATTGTCATATTGAAATTGGGACATTAGACCATCTTTTATTCTTTTGTCCATTTATCCTATCATTCTGAAAATCAATTTGGCCCCAAATTAATAGAATGTTAGAAAATCCGGTAGCCTTGACATATGATACTATATTATTTGGAACAACCATGAGAGCAAAAAGCCAAATTTCATCAAGTAATAACAAACTTTTATTTATTTTAACTGGAATTGCAATACAACAAATCACATCCAATTGGAAACAACATGATAGATTGAATTATATGTTCTGGTGGAATTCGGTATGCCACATATACAAAATGGAACTCGCTATTGCAACACACAAAGGATACATGAATAAATTTCAAAAAATATGGGGACCATTAACAGATTTCTGTAAGGAATGATAATTTTTCCTATAAATAAAATTTGGAAATATCTGAAGACCGTTAACATGATTTCTCTAATGAAAAATCAACTTTTCCCATGATAAGATATTTGAAAAAAGGGGAACGGGGTGGGCTTTTTAATTTTGATTATTACATACTAAATTAATATTTAAAGAATATACAATAAAGTTGATTTATGTATTACTGGTTGGGAAGGAGGGAGGGATAGGGGATTATTATATTAATGTTAAAATTGATATTAATATATGAGTTAGTCAAGTGTGTATTCAAGTTTCTATTGAGTTTATTTGTAACACTTGTTGTAACACAAAAAATGAATAAAGATTTAAATATAAAAAAAATGCGATGATGGCCTCTAGGGTGCAAAGCTACACTTTTACCTTCACATCCTACCTCAAACACCTCATTGGACTACTGAGAGCCTTTGAGACTGACCTACCGGCCTCCTGCCAAGGAGCCTTTAGCCTGCTTTTGGAATCCCTCTCCAACCTACGCCTCCATCTATTCCACGCGGCCTACGATGGCTTCGAACTCTCCTCCAGAGAGGCAGCGTTTGCTATCGCCATGCGCCGACTAGCTTGGCTACGCCTGGTCGACATGGACCCCAACTTACAGGACCGGTTGGCTAACCTCCTCTGCGTGGGAAAAGAACTGTTCGATGACATTATCGAGGCTGCTACAAAACGCCTCTCCGAACACAAACGCTCGTTTGCCTCCCTCGTCCGACAAAAGCCCAAACCGCCCGCGTCCAGGCCGTATAGGGCCCCTCTGCGCCGCTACCCACAAAAATCCACTCCTGCCTTCTCGCGGCCTCCACCCAGGCGTCTGCAAGCCCACCACTGGGCCATGCCCAAGTCCCAACCGCCTGCGACTACCAAACCATGCCCGTCCTTTTGACGGGATACGCGGAAGGGGGCGGGCCCCCTCCGCCATAGTCCCAGGCCTCCTTCCCATTGGGGGTCGCCTCAAAGCCTTTTACCCTCGCTGGGAACAAGTCATGTCGGACGCATGGGTCCTTGGCGTGATCTCATCAGGATACTCTCTCAACTTTCAGATCATTCCTCCGGAAAACCCCCCAAGGAATTGCCCTCCCAACCGGACGCAGCTACCCCTACTCCTCTCCGAAGCTCGAGACCTGCTTCGCCTGAGAGCAGTGGAGGAGGTTCCCCCCGACCAACAGGGGAAGGGCTTCTACTCCCGTTACTTCCTGGTACCGAAAAAAACGGGAGACTTACGCCCAATACTAGACTTGAGACGCCTCAACAAATTTCTGATACGAGAAAAATTTCGGATGCTTTCCCTACAGACCCTCTACCCCCTGATCGACGAGGGCGACTGGCTCTGCTCCCTCGATCTGAAGGAGGCGTACACACATGTCCCAGTGCACCTCGCTCACCGCAAGTTCTTGCGTTTTCAGGTAGGGGACTGGCACCTACAATACCGTGTCCTTCCCTTCGGCCTAGCATCGTCACCTCGGGTCTTCACCAAGTGCCTCGTGGTGGTCGCAGCAACCTTACGCTCCCAGGGCCTCCAGGTATTCCCCTACCTGGACGACTGGCTGATCAAAGCCCCGTCCAGGGAAGCGGTTATCTCAGCGACCCAACAGACTATTACCTACCTACAAAGTCTGGGGTTCGAGATAAACTTCCCCAAATCCCAACTACGCCCCTCCCAGTCCCTACAGTTCATTGGGGCCACGCTGGACACGGTTCGCCTCCATTCCTTCCTCCCCCCTCCGCGTCTAGAGGCATTAGTAAGCCTGAGTCGAAGGTTTTCCCTGCTGACCTCGGTATCAGCTCGGCAGATGATGACTCTTCTGGGCCACATGGCCTCCACCGTCCACGTCACACCCTTCGTCCGCCTCCATCTGAGAATTCCTCAATGGACCCTGGCCTCTCAATGGCGTCAAGACCGGGACCCGATCGACCGCCCCGTGACAGTGACGCCTTCTTTGCAACGATCGCTCCGCTGGTGGGCTGACTCTTCAAATCTTTCCAAAGGTTTGCTCTTCCTCACCCCACCCCACAGCAAGATACTCACCACGGACTCGTCGGAGTACGCTTGGGGAGCCCATCTGGACGGCCTACGCACTCAAGGGATGTGGTCAGTAGAAGACCGTCGCTGCCACATCAACGTGCTAGAGCTTCGGGCCATCTATCTCGCAGCTGTAGCTTTACAACATCTGCTCCACGACCGAGTGGTTCTCATCCGAACCGACAACCAGGTAGCAATGTACTACATAAACAAACAAGGGGGAACAGGGTCTTGGTCCCTTTGCCGGGAAGCCCTGCGCCTCTGGAAATGGGCAATCTCCAACAACACCTTCCTTCGAGCGGTGTACATACAAGGAGAACAAAACTGTCTGGCGGACAGACTCAGCCGCCTCCTCCAGCCACACGAGTGGTCACTGCACTCTCAGATCCTACGACAGGTGTTCGAAAAGTGGGGGACGCCTCAAATAGATCTATTCGCATCCCCCCACAACCACAAGCTGCCTCTCTTCTGCTCCCGGATGTACTCCCCGGACCGGCTCGAGGCCGACGCCTTCCTCCTCGACTGGGAGGGAAGGTTCCTATACGCGTTCCCGCCGTTTCCTCTGATACTACGGACGCTTGTCCACCTGAAATCAGTACAAACCACCCTGATCCTGATTGCTCCTCGCTGGCCACGCAAGCCTTGGTTTTCCCTTCTACTTCAACTCAGTGTCAGAGATCCACTGCCTCTGCCTCTGTTTCCCTCTCTACTATCACAGGGTCAGGGTTCGCTGTTACATCCCAATCTTCAATCTCTTCATGTGAATGCTTGGTTTCTCTCCCCCTGACTGCTCTCCCCGTGTCTCAATCAGTCAAGGAGATATTAGAGGCCTCTAGAAAGACCTCGACGAGAACCTGCTACTCACAAAAGTGGACCAGATTCTCAACCTGGTGCTCCTCCCACAGCCAGGACCCGGTGTCGGTCCCTGTCCCTCTGGTCCTTGACTATTTACTTCAATTATCTCATTCCGGCCTAAAGACCAACTCCATTCGAGTACACCTCAGTGCGATTGCGGCTTTTCATCAGCCCCTGGAAGGGAAAGCCCTCTCGCTCCATCCCTTAGTCTCTCGCTTCATGAAGGGTCTTCTGAATGTCCACCCTCCTCTCAAACCCCCTCCGGTGGTTTAGGACCTCAACGTGGTTCTGGCTCAACTAATGAAACCTCCATTTGAGCCCCTAGACAAATGCCATCCAAAATTCCTCACTTGGAAGGTAATTTTCCTGCTTGCGCTCACTTCCGCTCGGTGGGTTAGTGAGTTACAGGCTCTGGTAGCGGACCCACCCTTCACGGTATTCCATCACGACAAGGTGGTACTCCGCACCCATCCAAAGTTCTTGCCTAAAGTAGTGTCTGATTTTCACCTCAATCAGTCCATTGTCTTACCTGTGTTTTTTCCCAAGCCCCACTCTCACCCCGGAGAGGTGGCGCTCCATACTCTTGACTGTAAGAGAGCGTTGGCCTTTTACCTTCAACGTACTCAGTCACACCGGAAAGTCCCACAATTGTTTTTGTCCTTCGACTCAAACCGGTTAGGTCACCCAGTCTCCAAGCGCACCTTGTCCAACTGGTTGGCCGACTGCATCTCCTTCTGCTACGCTCAGGCTGGTCTCACGCTGCATGGTCGAGTAACAGGACACAAGGTCCGAGCGATGGCAGCCTCCGTAGCATTCCTCAGGTCCACACCTATTGAGGAAATCTGCAAGGCTGCCACGTGGTCTTCGGTTCATACCTTCACCTCCCACTACTGTCTGGACTCGCTGTCCAGGAGCGATGGCCGGTTCGGCCAATCGGTTTTACGAAATCTATTTGCTTAAATTGCCAACTTCCCTCCATCCCTTTTCAGTCAGCTTGGAGGTCACCCACATGTGAGATTATCATGCCTGCTTGTCCTGGGATAAAGCACAGTTACTTACCGTAACAGGTGTTATCCAGGGACAGCAGGCATATATTCTCACAACCCGCCCACCTCCCCGAGGTTGGCTTCTTTGCTAATTAAGTGAACTGGAGACCACGAGGGAATGCACCCCCTAGTGGAGCAGAAAGGCACGCATGCGTGGAGCAGCAGAGCAAACTTAAATCTTCAATCAAGTTTGCTTGAAAATGCTTCCGCATCGGGGCTCCGTAGATGACGTCACCCACATGTGAGAATATATGCCTGCTGTCCCTGGATAACACCTGTTACGGTAAGTAACTGTGCTAAACCAATAGGAGGAAATTTTTTTTCACTCAGAGAATAGTTAAGCTCTGAAACGCATTACCAGAGGTTGTAGTAAGAGCATAGCTGGTTTTAAGAAAGGTTTGAACAATATCCTAGAGGAAAGACATAGGGGAAGCCACTGCTTGCCTTGTATTGGTAGCATGGAATATTGCTATTCCTTGGGTTTTGACCAGGTACTAGTGACCTGGATTGGCCACTGTGAGAACGGGCTACTGGGCTTGATGGACCCTTGGTCTGACCCAGTAAGGCTATTCTTAGTGTTAATCCTCAATACCAAATAGGGAGTCGGCCCCTTGACTCGAGTTTCGCTAAAAACAATCTTCCTCAGGAGGGGATGCTGAAATATAAAAATAAAACCAATAGCTATGTTAATAAAACCTATTTGTGCATATCCAAGTGCTCCACCACCCACTTGATTTATCCAATACTCTCTTATCACAATCCTATCATAATTATTAACAACAAAACCTTTTTACCTCTAGTTTGGCCTGTAATCCCTAGGAGACTAACAAACTGTTGTCTATTTTTCACAGTCTGTACTCATTCTTCACACTCATTTTATACACTCGCTTCACTCTCATTTCTAAAGAACTCTGATGTCATCATCCCTCCTGTTGTTCAATTGGCTCCCACTTCCTTCACTGTGCCCCATTGGCCAAACAGTACCGGCTCCACAAATCTCACAATTGAAACCATTCAATCTTGGCGTTGAGGCCTCTGGAGCACAGCATTTGCCTTCAGCTCTCAGTACTTGCCTGCAGCAGCGATTCACTTAGGCAGCCTTGGGGCTTTTGCTGAATTGCGGCCTGCCTCTGATGATGCAACTTCCTCTTTCTTCAGAGGCAGGTGCGACCCATCAAAGAACCCAAGGCTGCCTAAGTGAATCGTTGTTGCAGACAAGTATTGAGAGCTGCTGAGAGGGCAGCAGAGGGAAGGGGAGGAAGCCACTGTTGGAAATAACAGCACCACAATGCTCAACACCAGGACTGGAGAAGAAAATGTGGAAAAAAAGGAAAGAAAAGAAGCTATTAATAACTTATTTAATAGCTTGCCTATCAAGGTTTGCACTTGCTCTCAGGTTAGTGTGATGTCTAAATGCCTTGTCAACCACCCAAAAATATAAAACCATCTTAAAATAGCTAACAGGCTTAGGGACCATCTTTCAATTAAAATAATGAATATATATATTTTTTTTAAAAGACCCTAATAGAAAGCTGCAAAGCTCTGTATCTCTTGCAAATGGAGCACCAAGGCAGATAAATAGCTGTAAAAATCATTTTAAACTAAAAACATACTAACCTGCCATTCCATACATAAAATTCATAAGAATATAACTAAAGCTAAAGGAAATTAACAAAATCTATGTGAAAAAGCACTTTATTAGAAACAGTATGGCAGATCAGTGAAAACAATGCAGACATAGTTTATAGCAGTGTTCATAAACCGCCGGTCCACAAAATAATTATTTTATTTCCGTCGGTCCATAGGTGTAAAAAGGTTGAAGAACACTGCTCTAAAATACCTAACTTGGAAAGTGGCGTTCTTAGTAGCAGTTAATCAAGAAGGGTATTACAACCAGAACGAAATAAGTTATCCTGCCGCTGTATCGGGCAATGGTGCGTCCACATCTTGAGTACTGCGTCCAGTATTGGTCACCGTACCTTACTTACGTTACTCGAGAGAGTTCAAAGGAGAGCGACACGACTGATTAAGGGGATGAAAAGCCTTTCATACGCTGAGAGATTGGAAAAACTGGGACTCTTTTCCCTGGAAAAGAGAAGATTAAGATGGGATATGATAGAGACTTACAAGATCATGAAGGGCTTAGAGAGAGTAGAGAGGGACAGATTCTTCAAACTTTCAGAAAATAAAAAAACAAGAGGGCATTCGGAAAAGTTGAAAGGGGACAAATTAAAAACAAATGCTAGGAAGTTCTTCTTTACACAACATGTGGTGGACACCTGGAATGCAATTCCAGAGGACGTTACAGGGCAGAGTACGGTACTGGGATTTAAAAAAGAATTGGATAAATTCCTGCTGGAAAAGGGGATAGAGGGGTATACCGTATTTTCACGCAAATAACACGCACCCGTATAAAATGCGCACACGTGTATAGCGCGCAGAAATCACGATGATAAGCACAAAAACTTTGGTATAACGCGCTCACGATTATACCGCGCATGCTGCCCGACTCTCCGTTCACCCCCCTGACTTCCGTGCACTGCCCCGCCTCTCCGTGCGCTGTCCCGACTCTCCGTTCACCCCCCCCTGACTTCCATGCACTGCCCCGACTTTCCGTGCGCTGTCCCGACTCTCCGTTCACCCCCCCCTGACTTCCGTGCACTGCCCTGAATTTCCGTGCGCTGTCCCGACTCTCCGTTCACCCCCCCTGACTTCCGTGCACTGCCCCGCCTCTCCGTGCGCTGTCCCGACTCTCCGTTCACCCCCCCCTGACTTCCGTGCACTGCCCCGCCTCTCCGTGCGCTGTCCCGACTCTCCGTTCACCCCCCCCCTGACTTCCGTGCACTGTCCCCCCTTGAAGGTCTGTCCCCATCCTGAAAGCCTGATGCCCCCCCCCCGACGTCCGATACATCCCTCCCCCCGAAGGACCGCCGACTCCCCAACAATATCGGGCCAGGAGGGAGCCCAAATCCTCCTGGCCACGGCGACCCCCTAACCCCACCCCGCACTACATTACGGGCAGGAGGGATCCCAGGCCCTCCTGCCCTCGACGCAAACCCCCCCCCCCCCCACGACCGCCCCCCCCCCCAAGAACCTCCGACCGCCCCCCCAGCCGACCCGCGACTCCCCCTGGCGACCCCCACGACCCCCCCACCCCCCTTCCCCGTACCTTTGGTAGTTGGGCCAGAAGGGAGCCCAAACCCTCCTGGCCACGGCGACCCCCTAACCCCACCCCGCACTACATTACGGGCAGGAGGGATCCCAGGCCCTCCTGCCCTCGACGCAAACCCCCCTCCCCCCCATCGACCGCCCCCCCCAAGAACCTCCGACCGCCCCCCCAGCCGACCCGCGACCCCCCTGGCGACCCCCACGACCCCCCCACCCCCCTTCCCCGTACCTTTGGTAGTTGGCCGGACAGACGGGAGCCAAACCTGCCTGTCCGGCAGGCAGCCAACGAAGGAATGAGGCCGGATTGGCCCATCCGTCCTAAAGCTCCGCCTACTGGTGGGGCCTAAGGCGCGTGGGCCAATCAGAATAGGCCCTGGAGCCTTAGGTCCCACCTGGGGGCGCGGCCTGAGGCACATGGTCGGGTTGGGCCCATGTGCCTCAGGCCGCGCCCCCAGGTGGGACCTAAGGCTCCAGGGCCTATTCTGATTGGCCCACGCGCCTTAGGCCCCACCAGTAGGCGGAGCTTTAGGACGGATGGGCCAATCCGGCCTCATTCCTTCGTTGGCTGCCTGCCGGACAGGCGGGTTTGGCTCCCGTCTGTCCGGCCAACTTCCAAAGGTACGGGGAAGGGGGGTGGGGGGGTCGTGGGGGTCGGCCAGGGGGGTCGCGGGTCGGCTGGGGGGGCGGTCGGAGGTTCTTGGGGGGGGGGACGGTCGTTGGGGGGGAGGGGGGTTTGCGTCGAGGGCAGGAGGGCCTGGGATCCCTCCTGCCCGTAATGTAGTGCGGGGTGGGGTTAGGGGGTCGCCGTGGCCAGGAGGGTTTGGGCTCCCTTCTGGCCCGATATTGTCGGGAAGTCGGCGGTCCTTCGGGGTGGGGGTGCGAGTGGTCCTGCCGGGGGGGGGGATGTATCGGACGTCGGGGAGTCGGCCGGGCAAGAGGGCTTGGGCTCCCTCTTGCTCCGATCGTGGATGCGGGTGCGGGTGGGAGCGCGTGCGAGTGGTCGTTCGGGGTGGGGGTGCGAGTGGTCCTGCTGGGGGGGTGAATCGGGCGTCGGGCGGGGTGGGAACTATGTTTGAAAACTTTCGTATACCGCGCTCACGCATATATCGCGCGAGGGGTATGCGCGGTAGGTAAAAACGCGTATAACGCGCGCGTTATATGCGTGAAAATACGGTAGATAGAAATTTACTGCACAGGTCCTGGACCTGTTGGGCCGCCGCGTGAGCGGACTGCTGGGCGCGATGGACCTCAGGTCTGACCCAGCGGAGGCATTTCTTATGTTCTTATGTTCAGTCAAGTAAGTGAACTTCAAGCTGTTGTGGCAGATCTGCCTTACACTAGGTTCTTTCATGACAGGATTGTCCTCCGGACCCACCCTAAATTCCTAAGTCATGCACTCATACTGGAGAAGCAGCACTCTGCACCTTGGACTGCAAGTGTGTTTAGGTGTATTTTCTGGAACATACTAAACCTCATAGGAAGCCCTCTCAGCTTTTTGTATCCTTTGACCCTAACAGATTGGGAATTCCCATCGCCGAGCATACCATCTTGAATTGGCTGGCTGACTGTATTTCTTTCACTTTTATGCTCAGTCTAGGCTGAACCTTCATGGCCATGTTACTGCTCATAATGTAAGGGCTTCAGAAGTCCACATTTGCTCTGCCTCCACTGAAGAAATTTG
This sequence comes from Geotrypetes seraphini, assembly GCF_902459505.1. Lineage (NCBI taxonomy): Eukaryota > Metazoa > Chordata > Amphibia > Gymnophiona > Dermophiidae > Geotrypetes > Geotrypetes seraphini. The sequence continues at coordinate 185,628,091 of NC_047087.1, forward strand.
CAAGGTGGCAACATGGTTCTCTATCCACACCTTTACTGCACAGTAGTGCTGCCCGATTCACGATTCAAATCGATTCACTGATTTGAATCAAGTAATCGATTCGAATAGATTCAATTTTTTAAAAAAAATTGGCCTCCCGATTCAATGAACGACTCTTCCCCCGTGCCTTCCTAAAGCAGGAGCTGCAGCACTGCCTCTTGCTGGCCGTCCACTGCCGCTCCTGCTTGAGAGGGGAGGGTCAGTCAGAAAAGCCTCCCCCAGCTTCCCCGCTCTTATCTTTAGCCTAATACAGCAGCCTGTAGGATCGCTAGTGCCATAGCGATCTCTGCAGCTGCCCGTCGTCCTCATGGCAGGGGGGCAGGCCTTTGCGGGGGAAGCAGGTCCTCGCAGCGGAGAGCAGGCTGAAGAGTGCTTTCACGGAAGGGGGGCAGGCCTTTGCGGGGGGAGCAGGTCTTCACGGCGGGGAGCAGGCATTCACGGTAGGAGGCAGGTCTGTGCAGAGGGAGGAGGAGGAAGGAGTAAGGGAGGGGAGGGGAGAGGAGATGCCAGACCTCCCAGGGCGTGGTGAAGTGAAAGGAAGATAGAGACCGAACCAAAAAGAGGGGGAGGAAAGCAAAGGAGAGGTGCTGGACTAAAGGAAAGGAGAGAGGGAGAATAAATGCAAGACCACAAGGGGAAGGGTACAAGAGGGACAGATACTGCTCCAAAATAGGTGGGCAGGATGCAGGATGGCAGGAGAGATAATAGGAGAAAGCCTGTACCTGGGGAAGGGGATATAGGAAGTAAGGAAGAGAGCAAGAAGAAGCAGGATATGGGGAGAGATGGGCATGGAGGGAGCATAGGAACAGAGATACAAGGGGGACAGTACTGGAGAGGAGAATAGGGGCATGGACACAGAAGAGAGATGCTGGATGAAAGAGTAGTTGAGAAAAGGAGAGATGGTGGATCTGTGGATGGTGGGGTCCATTGCTGCAGCTGCGGGGGGATAGAGATGAACAAAAGGAAAGATGCCAGACCTCCGGGGGAAGAAAGGGAAACAGAAGGGGTGGACAGAGATGGAAGATGGATGGTTAGCACGGAGAAAGAAGAAAGAAGGAGAGCCTGATCAGAAGACAACCAGACCAACACGGTACCAAAATGATTTGAAAAATGATCAGACAACAAAAGGTAGGAAAAATAATTTTATTTTCTGTTTTGTGATTACAATATGTCAGATTTGAAATGTGTATCCTTCCAGAGCTGGTGTTGGACCATTAATGTGAGCTAGGATTTAACAGAGAGAGGAAAAATATTTTTTGTTTGTAGGAGAGGGCAAAGGGAGTAAAGAGGCTATAAAATAAACCCACCAGGATGTTTGGGAAAAAAAACCACCCAGTTGGGCAGGAAAATCAAATTGAAAAATCGATTCAATAGGCTGAATTGAATCAAATTTTTTTCCCCTAAATTGGGCAGCACTACTGCACAGTAATGTCTGGAACAAGCAATCCTACAAAATCTGTCCTTTTTTCATCAAGCTCTTTTTCTACTTCATTTACCAACTTGATTTAAAAATGTGTGAGCCTGGTAGCTAGCGAGTCCCATATATATTCACACCCATTTCTCCTCCCCTTGGAGTTGTCATCTTAGATTTCTTCCTGTACTGCTGGACCGGCGCTCAAGCGTCAAACAGGAAGGCACCTATGCATGCACAGTGGGGGCACTGCCCAAAGATTTGAACTGACAGTATACTTTCAATGTCTGCACCAGGCTCCATTAGATGATACCGCCCATATGTGGGAATATATGCCTGCTGTCCTTGGAGAACACCTGCTTACAGTTAAATTTCTTTTGCTTTTTTTTTTTTTTTTAGAAGATGCTGTTGATCAATCTCTACCTATGCCAGAAAGGCAGCGATAACTGAATATGCATACAGACAAAAAACTTACACTTTTAATCTAGAGACTTGTAAGCAATATGTAGGCATTCCATGTAAAGGGATGGATGTTCTTGTTATCCTCTGATAGGCTGCAAGCTTCCAAGGGCCTTTTCAGTGGTTCAGCTTCAGGAAATTTGTAGAATTTGTCATATCTGAAAATAACCATGCAGGCTATTTTCTTTATGCAAATATGTTATGCCTTTAAGATTGAATGACCCAAGGAATCAACAAAAATATGCAATACTTTTTTGCTTTTGTGTTTTGCATATTTTATTCAAGCAAAAAGCTTTCTTCCCTTGACCCCAGTGTATCCTTTGTGAGTCACCTTCAAATTCAGCTACCACTACCTCTCAGCTGTGTACATTACCTTCCATTGGCAAAGATGGGAGAACGTTTGTCACCCTTGCTCTTGGTTAAAATTACAGAGCCAGTATCTTCTATTGTGGTGTTCCTTTTACACTTGAATATAGAGGATTGAGAAAGTGGTATAACTTGAGAACAGAACAAAATAAAAATAGGTTATTAGGCCTGATATTCAGCTCTCGGCAGGCCATAGCTTGTAAGTAGCTCACAGCCACAGGCTAAATTAACCTTAGGTATTCAGTTCTGGGGCATGTCTTGCCTTCAGTACCCAGCTTGGAATATCCCTAGTACCTCTCCTACCTAGTTAAACCCCATTAAATGTTTACCCCAATGTCTATTGCATTTAGTTTTTTGTTTGTTTGTTTTTTATTTCTTTATTCATTTTATAATTCACAACAAGTGTACAGCCAAATATTAAACAATATATAAGACAATAACACTTGAAAATCCACCATATTATACAACAGAAAAAGAAATATCTCCCATCCCCCATCCACATCCCTATACATCAAAAGAAAAACCACAGGAGTATATTGTCTTATCATTCATATGTAATATTAATAAAAATCCAAACCCCTCCTCCCCATTCCATATGCAAAAATTAAAATTGGGAAAAGTGTAAATCATTCATTATAATAATTTAAAAATGGTCCCCACACATCCTTGAATTTCTTATATCCCTTCTGAACTGCTAACGCTCTTTCCATTTTAAACACATGACACACTGAATTCCACCAAAAGCAATAGTTTAGCTTTGTACAATCTTTCCAGTTATATGTTATTTGTTGAATGGCAACCCCTGTCAATATCATTAACAGCTTATTATTATTTGCAGATATTTGAGGCTTAGCTCTCATCAACATGCCAAATATAATTGTGTCATATGATAAAGCTACATAATTTTCCATTAATTGATTTATTTGATCCCAAATAGAGAACCAAAAATTTTTAATGAAACCAAACTTCTTATACAATCCCACTTTATTCTGGGACCAGTGGGTTATTTCCATCTACCCGCCAGGACTTTGTAGGAAGCCTCAAACTTCAGAGACTTAAACCCCAGCCCCTCTTACCTCATCACTGTCCCTGTAAGCATCAGTTTTCCTTCCTACAAGCTAGGCTGTAGGAGCTTGTCTTTCCTGCTCGTGTTTTATTTTGTGTAATTTCGGTCTTTACGTTCGCGGTTTTGACCCTCGTGCTGCTGAGATTCACTGCAGGGACAGCTTTGACTGTGGGAGATTGCAGACCTTTAGAAAAGTCTGCTTCTAGAAGGTTCCCTGCTTGTCAGTAAGCCCTCTGGACAGCATGCACATCAGATCAGGGCTCAGGGACCATGCCCTTGGGAGCTTGCTCACCCCAGCTTCGTCCGCTAGTGGGTTGAGCGCAGGCTGTGTAGTTCTGTGGAGGCACACCCAGGATTGGAGCCAGACTACGTTACTCTGCCAGGCTTCTCCATGATGTGTCTGAGGGTGGTGGAGGACAGGCTGGTAGGGTAGTCATAAGACTCGGAGTCCAGCTTGCCAGCTGTTAGAAGCAGAAGATCTCGTCAGCTCTGTCTGCAGAGTTTTCCAGTCAGTACATGGTTCTGTGAGTAAAAGGGGTTTTAGGTGGTTTTCCTGCATGCTCTACCCCCCCCCCCTACCCTTAAAATCCTAAAATTGCCGTTTTTGAGGGTTCTCTGTGGTTTTCCTGGGCTATTTTTAGTTAAAATGGGCACCCTCGGTGGCTATCTTGGATCTTTTCCTGATTTGATTTTAAAGTTAGTTTTTATACTTGCCAGCTTTGTTTTTGAAAGAAAACCACATAGATGACCTCTCCAGGGCAGGATGTCATGGATTCATGCCTCATTTGCAGTGGATGGCTATAGGATGCATAGTCATGTTCCATGTGCAACTCAGCCAGCGAGGGGTGGGAGGCTTGCCTGAATTTGCTGCCTTTGACCTCCAAAGAGGGTCTTCTAGCACCTTCTGTTCTGACTCATGAGAAAATAGCATTAGGGGTCCTGGGGAGTGCGCAGGTGATGCAGCGATGAAACACAAGCAAGTCTCGGGAATCCTCCAAATAGTCCAAAACTGGTATGCAGGTGTCAGCTCCCACCGTGGAGAATGGGTTTTCCCCAGATTTTATTAATATGCTTTATCAGGCATACTTGGTTAAAAAGTCTCTGCCCATTTCCCTTCCACCGGCCTTTGTGCTGGTCACAGGAACCCCTGCTCCTGTGGACCAAGGTCTTTTCTCATGCCTCTCCTTGGAAGTGCTGACAGGTAAAGCTGGTAGTACCCGCAGTTGTGCCATATACCCTTTCCATACCTCTGCTTTCACAGGGGGGCACTGCGGATGTACTGGATCCGGATCAGTGCGGGAGCCCCTGATTTGGGGAGGATCACACTGTGCACATATTTTTCAAGCACATGCATCTTGTGGATTTGATCTCTGAATATCTCCAGGAATTAAAGCTACAGTCTGAGCAACCTGTCACTGAAGAATGTTCGCTCATGATTGACCAGAGGCCATAATTCTCCTCTTTTCCTGATCATCCTGACCTCGTTTGGGTTCTTACAGACATCTGGGAGACTCCTGAGGGTCCCTTGAAATGTGCTCAGTCCATGGCATGGTTTTTCCCATAGCAGATGCCTTTAACAAGCGCTTTACTTCCCCAATGGTGGATTCATCTTTTGCGCAGGTCACCAAACGCATGTCTCTTCCCAGTGATGGGGGAGTGGTCCTGAAGGATGTTCAGGACTGACATGTGGATTTTGTCTTTAAGTATCTATTTGATTTTAAAGTTTGCTGGTGTTAAGGGTGGCATCAGCTTCCTCTTTCATGGCCCAGGCATGTTATTCCGAGCTGTGCCATGATCCTGACACTGTGGTGCTTCGTGACTTGGATTTCATAATCTCAGGAGTGGATTATATGGCTGATGCCTTGTATGACATCTTGAAAGTCTTTACTAAGCTTTCTGCCTATTCTGTTTCGGCTCGCAGGATTCTTTGAATCTGACAGTGATCTAGTGATTCATCTTCTAAAGCAACCTTGAGCCGGTTGCCCTTTAAGGAACAACTTCTGTTCAATCAGGGTCTGGATGACCTTATGGCACAGAACAGCCTTGCCTGGTGGCTGCGACCCCTCAGGGGCCTTCCCCTCTGGATATTGGATTGGGTGATTCTGTCTATGGATGTGAGTCTCAAAGGCTGGGGAATAGTATGTATGACCATCCCTGTTCAGGGCCAGTGGGTTCCCTCAGAGCGCAAGTGGTCAAATCAATCACCTGGTGCTTTGGGCAATTCAGCTGGCTCTCCTGCACTTCGAGGGTCATCTCTGTCATCGATCAGTCCACATTTTCTCAGACAATGCCATGGCTGAGGCTTAAGTCAGTCAGCAGAGGGGTATGAGAAGTCTATCCCTGAATGTGGAGACTCAGCTTCTCTTCTGGTGGGCAGAGCGACACAGTGGCAGGAGTGGATAACATTCAAGCAGATTTTCTCAGTTGTCAGACTCTAGACCCCGTGGTCTTTGCTTCAAAGAGCATTCTATTACATAGTAGATCAGTGGGGGCATCCCACGCTTCTATATGTCTTCCCTCTGTGACCTATAATAGGGCTTGCAACCCATGGAGGTTTGGTGATCTTGGTCACACCCAATTGGCCGAGGTGGCCATAGTATGCCAACCTGTTTCGGATCCAGCAGGATCAGAGGCTCCGGCTACCTTGTCATTCTCGCCTCCTCACACAGGGTCCAATTATGATGAAGAATCCAGCCCACTTTGATCTTACGGCATGGCTCTTGAGTTAGCAGCCTTAACTAGCCATGGCTATTCTTCAGCTGTGATTACCATGTTGCTTTACAAGAAAAAGAAATCCACCATGGCTGCCTATGCGAAGGCTTGGAGATGTTATCAGGTCTGATGCTTTCTGAGGCAGGTGGACTCTTCTGTTCCATCGGTTCCTTGTGTCCTGGAGTTTCTTCAGGATGGCCTGAAGAAGGGCCTAGCGGTAGCTTCTCTCCGGGTGCAGATTGCTGGTCTTTTGTGTTTGGGCCCTCCTCTGAGGGGCTCATTGGCCACTCATCCGGACGTGGCCTATTTTCTACAGAGTGCTCTGCGATTTAGGCCTCAGTTGTGCCTTCCCTGGTTCTTTGGCTCATCCGCCATATGAGCCTCTTGAGCAGGCATCCCTTATGGATCTTGCGATCAAGATGGTCTTCCTGGTGGCTATTACCTCATCCCGTAGGATTTCAAAGCTTCAAGCTCTCTCATGCCGGGATCCTTTTCTGCGTATTACAAATTCAAGTATGATGTTGTGCATTGTTCCTTTCTTCCCAAAGTGGTTTCCACTTTCCATGTGAATCAGGACGTTCAGCTTCCTGCTTTGGCTTCCTCTGGTTTGAGGGAACATGACCGGATGTTGTGGTCATTGGACATGCGTAGAATCTTATTGCAGTACCTGGAGGTCACCAACAAGTTTCGCTTCTCTGACCACCTGTTTTTTTCTGGTGAGTCCTGCCCATAGGGCCAGCTTCTAAGGCTACCATTTCTAGGTGGATCTGTATGACCATTTCTGTGGCTTATGTGGCAGATGTAAAGAAGTGCCCTCTCATGGTGCAGGCTCATTTTACCAGAAGTATTTCATCCTCTTGGGCAGTCATCGGCTGTTTCTCTGGACAAAATTTTCAGGGCCGCTACTTGGTCCTCCTTGCATACATTCACCAAGTTTTACAGGATCGATGTGACAGCCAACCAGAATTCTGCTTTTGGTGTTTCTGTTTTGGCAGAGGGCACAGTGGGCTCATCAGTCCCACCCTGAGTTTTTGGGACTGCTCTGTTACATCCCACTGGTCCCGGAATAAAGTGGGATTGTACAAAAACGAAAGATTAGGTTCTTACCTTTGCTAATTTTCTTTTTTGTAAATCCACACTTTATTCTAGAAACTTGCCTTAAACCTTGCTGATTTGCCGATTGTCTGCCTTTCCAAGTACCGGTAAGCTGGATTTCTGTTTTCTGACCAGCCTTTATAAGTGTGCCATCAGAATGGGTTTAGCACTTAGTTTAGGGGGGTCCCTAGTTCAGGCGCTCCCTTCTGACAGTGCAGGCTGTGTCTCCTGTTAGCACCATTTTGTCATTCAATGACCTGTTCTCTCGTTTTTCATTGTTGTATTTGTTGCTATGAACAGAATAGACTTATTTGTCAGGAAGTGCCCCCATTCCCCTTGCTCTCTTTTTCTTATCCTCTACAGATGTTCCTGGCTGCTTTAAGGACTAACTGATGCTTACAGTGACGGTGATGAGGTAAGAGGGGGAGGGATTTGAGTCTCTGAAGTTTGAGGCTTCCTACAAAGTCCTGGCAGATAGAAGGAAATAACCCACTGGTCCCAGAATAAAGTGTATATTTACAAGAAAGAAGATTAGCAAAGGTAAGAACCTAATCTTTTGGTCTCATATTTTGAACAATTTCAGATTTCTGCATCTTTTAACAATTTGGACCCATTTGGAACAGGACAGCTGCTTCCTCCTTTGCAGGTACCACAGCAGGTCCAGGCCACAGTGATCCCACCAGTGATGAAGCCTCCACGTTGGATTTGCAGACCTGTAGGAGTTTCATTTGCTGTAAGTGGATCTCTTATGAACATTATTATTTTGGAATTTTTCATTTTCAATACAGTGAAGATGAGCGAATTCTCATTGTCATTCTTTGAAAGTTTCTGAATGAGCTTCCTTATTAAGTATAGACCCATAGGAATAGTTAACTAAGAGTTGCTTGTAATGAAGTGGCATTAATAGTAGAGGCTGAAACTATAATGGGCTTGACAAAGGCATCAGTTAAATGGAGGATCTTTTTTTTTTTTTTAGTTCAAAATATTTTTATTGATTTTATAGGTATAAAATAAACAACAATAGGCTTCCGAGAAAGCCCAACAAGAAAAAGAAGTGACAGCTCCTTTCGTGTATATCACCACAATAAGATAATATATCGGTAACAAACATATAAGCATCAAATAATACAATACAGTCTTCTAGCCACAATAAATAGCAAGACAGAGAAGTTGGTAGGGCAATGGATGTGCATAGGAAACCATAATTTAAGCAAATATAGAAAACATATAGCTACAAAAGCTATGTAAAACCAATTATCATAAATGTTGAAGGGGCCACTAATGAGTCCTGAGAATGCAGTAGATAGTAAACACCAATTAGAAATGCAATTGAGTAAATCAATTAGATGAATGATATTATGCTGGTAAAGGTCTAATAGATATTAGTTCAAAGGTCTTGAGTGCAGTACTCCAATAGTATCGACCATGTTTTATTATAAGTGGATAGTGATTTAGAGCGTTCTGCCAAATGTCGTTCATATTTAACATGAAGACAAACCGAATTCCACCAATGAGTGAAGCTGAGATTAGAAAAGTCTTTCCAATTTTGCAAAATTAATTGAATAGCTAGAAATAACAAAAGGGTCAAAAGGCGGTCATGATACAAAGATAAAGGTGAGGATAGTGCTGAGGATCCCAGAATTAACACATCTAATGTAAAGGGTTCATTAATAAGAAAAATTTTGGTAATCACATTCCAAACAGAGGACCAAAAAATCTGTAAATGGGGACAATCACATATTATATGTCGTAGAGAGCCTTCTGAGGATTTACAAGTCCAACAGGAGCTATCTGAGGACCTCTTGATTTTGGCTGTTTTGGAAGGAGTCCAGAAGGCTCGATGGAATAGAAAAATTGTGGATTGTCTATGGGAGGCAGAGTGGAGCGATTTAAAAATTCTGGTCCACAGTTCCTTCCAAATATGATCAGTTAATGGAGACTGCAACACCATATCCCATTTAGTCAGGGAAGCTGGGATTGCAGAGAAACATTTAGAATGCATAAATTTGTACCAATTAGATGATTGGCCTTTGGAGGCAGTGAAGGAAAGAGCCAGAGAGTGTAATTCTGAGGTGGTATGAAGAGATGCTGTGGAAGGGTACCTTGCAGTAAGACAATGGTGGAGTTGAATCCATTTGAAATATTGAGAAGGAGGAATTTTAAATTTGGCCATGATATCTGAAAAAGTGATCCATTTGTCATTATGCAATAGATGGGAAATATGCCAAATTCCATGCTGATGCCAAGTTTTCCATATGATCACCGCATTGTCTATCTTAAGTTTGGGGTTATGCCAGATTGGTGCAAAAACTGAGTCTATCAATTTCTTGTTTGAGAGGGAGTCAATATGGTTGTGAGGTAGATAGGCCGCTGTCTAGGCCTACCTCGAATGAGACCTCGAACACTATATACTGGCTTCAATAAGTATATATTTATTTAATCATTCAATAACAGCTTACAAGAATAGATCATATAGTATATAGTGTAACAGAAGGTGTTACAGAAGGTGACCTCTAGGCCTAGAGGTCCTCTGATGTCTGTTCTGACCTCTGGCTCCTAAAGGCCTGGTTTTTATACATTTCTTAGTGGCCAACACCACGTTGGTTTACATCACATGATACATCCTTATTGGCTATTTACTTCCTAACTACATTCATTTATTGGCTATTCTTACCTACGTCATGTTACATGTCTACTCTGTTTTCCGTAAAGTCTACCTTTTCCCCGAAATGCCTGTTTCCCCACCATATTAGTATTTCCGAGCACAAGCCCCCCTCCCAACTTTAAACATCTCCGATACTTTCTATTAGATGATATTTCTTGTGAATTCTCTCTTCTGAGAATTCTGTCTTCTGACCACGGTCTGTTTATCTCTTCATGGTATCTGGCTGGGTGGGCCTTGGTGTAAAACCACAGCTAGCCCACAACCTCAGGACCTGTTGCTTTTTCTCTAGTTTTATTCCTACAGTAGCTAATTGAACTCATAAAACAGCGTATTTCTCCATCTTTACATGCTCTTCAGTTAATGGTGAAATATCTTTCCATAGTTAATCTACTGTTTCTATCATCTGCAGAGATAGATAAGGTAGATGTCAGTTGCAGGGGTTGAGGGCAGTTTTTCTGTAAAGAGAAAAGTGATCTTTGTCTTTATCCCATCCCCCTTCACCTGTCCAATGCCAGGACTTATCTCGGGATGTATCTCACTTCACCTGGCCAATGCCAGGACTTTATCGGGATCAGAGCTTCCATGCTCTATCCTTCTCCCTCTCTCATCCCCTCTTCAAAGCCCCTCCAGGTGGCTTTGACCCCTGTTCATTCGGTGAGGAGTTAGTTTGTATCAGAAACTGTTCATTAAGGGCCGGGGCTATGTGCTAGGAACTACCCATGGAAAAGGAAAGAGACAAGTACCCACCCTTGCTATGCTATCGAGGACAGAGCAGTATAACATGTCGCAGTGTACTTATTGCTTATAATACTAGGCTAAGCAGTCAATGATTCAGATTTTTGTGTAAAGCAGAAATCATGTAAGCATTTGAATGCTGCATTAAAATTTATACCTGCCGGGCTGTGATAAAAACATCAGCATAAATTACTGATGTAGCGGGGATAGGTGGTGACTCGTGGGAGGGGAAATCAGCTGCTGGTGTTTCATAGGGAGGTACATTAAAAATCAGCCAATTCAAGATTATCAAAAATGTTGTGTATGGGTCTGTGTAGGGGACTCTATTTCAACATTTGGGATAGTTCGGGCAACCAGGCATCTGCAGGGGTTCATAATTTAACCTGATACATTTTAATATATACTCTCTTTATGGCTTCATCCTGTTATGAGCATATTACATCCAAAAGGGATGGCGGGATAAATTAACAAGTTAGATTATTTCCATGCTCTTCCAAAACAGCTGGGATCAGTGCAGACTCGGCTGGGTCCAGACGCCAGGGGTGAAAGTCCAGGTAACCACATCAAATCTTAGGTCATCATCCTTCAGCTGGGCTCATCATTTCTTCTTCACTGCAGTTCTCCTCAGCTTAGCAGCAAGAAAGAGAATGGAAAGAATCCAACTGGAGGGGAAAATAACTAGGGAGCTATTGTGGGAGTCAAAACAGGATGAAAATGCATAAAGTCACAATCAAGAAAAGCACATGAACTTGCAATAGGGCTGTTAGAAATAATTATGAACACATGAAAATATATATATGTACTAATACTGCATGAGTCCATAAAAGAGTTAAAGTGCAAATTAATAAGTCCATAATTAAAGCTGTAAAAGTTCAAGGTCATAAAGGTCATCCCGTCTTTGGTAGCAACAGTCAGGAAGTCTTCGCTGGTAAGTCTCGGCATTTATCCAGTTTCTTCTCCGGTAGCAAGATCCTTCCGTTGGGGCTCATCCGTCATCGGGGTTTCCTACGGCCGAACATCTTTCTTCCAACGATGATATTTCAAATAGCATTAGTCCATAATTATGCAAATAAGTCCTTAATAGACATTAAAAGGATGTAAACACGGATTCTCATGTAGCATACAGCTTCCTTTGATAGGCAATTGTCTTTGTGTAGTGATCCATAATTAATAAGGCAAAAATATCTGTACTGTATATATCATTTAACTTGTTTCCAACAATACCTGAGCAATATTACTAACAGGATAAGTACAGCGTTAAAAAAATGACATACAAAAGAAAACAAAAACTTATCTGCTTTAATTCAGATAGGCTAAGGTCTAATATATGTATTGGCTGAATTATATTTGTCAGCCTAAGGGAGTTATAGTTACAATGGCATATGATGTTCAAAGGACAGGAGTAATATGCTAAACATAAATATGAATTAGCAAAGAGTCAAACCCAAGCAAAAGGATGGCTAAGATATAGCCTTAAACATATTAACACCTAGGTTATATTGAAACATACTAAAATAAAGAGGATAAACCCTAAAAATTAAAATAAAATAGGATTTATGGGAAAAATGTCCTTCCCATGGGATTCTATTAAATCATGGGTTCAATTTTGTTTCTTTCACTAATATTCTGAATGTCAATCAGCAAAAAGACCTAAACTACAGTATTTTGAATTCCAATCAATAGGACTGGATATTTCCTTCACCAACTTATTAGAAAAGTTCTTAAACAACAGTTAGAACCATTTTTTTTTTTTTTTATAATAAAGCCAAACGCTAATTGCATTGTGTTAAACCAAAAAGTATTTCTGCGTGTATCAGAGAATATGTAAGAAAAAGAAGAAGTAACATTTCTTTTACAAGTTCCAAGAAAAGGCAGAGAGAGAAAAACTGCTAGAAGTTTGTTTTTTTTTTTTCCCTAAACTGTTATGATAAGTAAAGGAACAATAATTTCCCTTTTATATTGCTGTTAACCGTGCAATGGGTTAACAGTACAGTACATGAAGAAAGCAGAAGTTACTTTCGCTTCGGTGTGTTAGCATGACATTAATTAATATTACCATTTGGGATAGAAGCGGATCATAAGAACCCTATGCAATATGTTCCAGCTATTGTAGAGACATGAGTAATGAAAAAACAAAAAGAAAATAGCAACTAATAATTTCAAGTTAAAGAAATAGAGCACTACATTTCCCAGTGTCCTTAAACATAGACACATCAACCAGGAAGTAGCTCGATATGTTTGTGTAACGGGAAAAAAAGAAGAAGAAGCATAACTCCTTTCTTAAACTTTGATCACAGACAAAGAATAAGGTTTGAAATGGTTGTGGTGAGTAGTAAAAAATTAAATCTTCTTTCATTATATTGGTAATTATAGTGAGCGCTCATAAATGGAAATTCACTCGTATTTCCATAAACACTGAAGTTGACACAGGGCACAATACAACAGATAATGACTCATAGTAACATAAAAGACTGTAACACTGAAAAATAGACAGACATTAATTGCTAGCAAGTATTAAAGGAGACCCCCTCTTGTATAATTTATTTCATTTTATTTCTATTTAGAGTATTAGCTTTAGGTGTTCTCTTCGAGTGCACTGTAGTTTTTCCTAACTCTAGAAAACAAATGATCGTTAGTAATGGGAAAAAGTGAGGTGATGGGAAACGCCCATAATAAAAATCCCAGACCTAGAAAGACAAAGGGTGCATTTATTTTTATATTGTCAGTTATACTTAATGCCTGTCAGTTATTTGGTTAGACATAAACACTTGTCACGAAACCTTCCTATCTACGTACACTATCTCTATATATCTATTGACTTTCGATATTTGTCTCACATCCCTTCTTTCCAATACTGTTTGTATTTATATATAAAAACAATAGTGATCCAAACATTTCTGTAATTTCGTTCTTCTCTTTGTCAAAAACAATCCTTTATAATCCAGCAAACTTATATGAAATAAATAATTGTTTAATGAAAGCTTATGGTAACATTGAAACGCAGTCAAAAATATATACTTCCTCTTTCAGTCTCATTCACTCTCATCCCCCTCACCTCCCCATTTTTTTTTTTTTTTTTCTCTGGTTCGTGACCACAAAAGAACAGGAAACAAAAACTCACGAGAGCAATGCTTTCGCTGTCTCACAAAGCGCCATATGTTACACAGGTCAGTACACAAGCGACAGCTAGCATAAACGGAAGAATAAAGGAAGCCTGTAGACAGCATGACAAGCTGAAAATATTACAGTAAAACACAGACTCAGAGCTATGCCAAGGCGAGAAGACCCCTCTTGTTAGTAGCAAAGAAATAAACCCATAAAAACAGAACTAAGAAGCCAAAACCCATACAGAATAGTGGCCATACATGATAAAACTAGACGCAATAGGAATTTCAGGTAAAGTTCATAACTGGTTCCAAGGCTTCCTTAAAACTAGAACATACAGAGTCAAATCTAAAGACATTCTATCAGAACCATGGTCCAATCCATGTGGAGTACCACAAGGCTCTCCCCTCTCTCCCACACTTTTCAACCTATTCATATCCTCCCTAGGCACCACCCTAGACACCCAAAATATTACTTCTTTCAGCTACGCAGACGACATAACCATCCTCCTTCCATTCGACATACACAACCCAATCTCCACAGAACGCCTGAAAACTACATTAGAAACAGTGGATAAATGGATGACAGATCACAAGTTGAAGTTGAACTCTGACAAAACCAAATTCTTATTACTAGAGAAGGACAAAAAACCATCCCTAACAGAACTGGAAGTAAACTCAATCAAGTACCCTATACAGAACTCCCTTAAAATCCTAGGAATACATTTAGACAGATGCTGCACAATGCAAACACAAATCCTAAAAGTCACCCAAAAAGCATTCTTCACAATGCGAAATTTAAGAAAAATCAGGAAATTCTTTAACAAAGACCAATTCAGAATCATTGTCCAATCCCTTGTGCTAAGTATTGTCGACTAGTGCAACAGCCTCTACCTACCTTGCCCGACCAACACAATAAAAAACTACAGACCATCCAGAACACAGCCCTCAGACTCATATACTCACTCAGCAAATACGACCACATTACCAATGCATACCTAGAATCTCACTGGCTACCAATAAAAGCAAGAACACAATTCAAACTCTACTGTCTCATTTTCAAAGTAACCCATGGCACGGCACCCAATTACCTAATTAATCGTTTCCATCACTATCAACCACCAAGAAGAAGGAGAACACAGAACCTTTTCACCTATCCACCACTCAACGGAACTTGTCGTAAGAAACTATACGACAACCTCCTGGGGACACAGGCAGCAAAAATAGACTCTGACATCTCAAAATTACTGACCAAAACAACAGACATAAAAGAGTTCCGCAAAGAAATAAAAAACACTACTGTTCAAAAAAATATCTCCCATCACTCTAACCACCACCCAATGAGTTCCCAACCAACGACTTCGGAAACACCCATCTATACTATCTCTTTGTCTGTGACCTAAAATGTAATGTAACTCTTCTACTGTACACCCGATTTAAACGATCGAGTTGCCATGTATCACCTCTGCAAAATACACTATCTTCTGTTATATGTAATAACTTATATGACAAGTATTATCTTCTGAGAACTTGAAGTATCATAACTCTTTACTGTTACTGTAATATACTCCTATCCTGAAATGTAATTCTACTGGAAATGTCCAGATATCTTCTATAATGTAATCCGCCTAGAACCGCAAGGCACAGGCGGAATAGAAATCCCTAATGTAATGTAATGTAATAATACTACATCATAAGGGGCTAGGTAACACAAAGCACAATACAGAGAAGAGGTGTATACTTTCGGCTCAACAATGGTAGGAAATATGGGGGCAAAAGGAGGAACAGGATTGTCTAAGCAACCGCTTAACAGAAGATCCAACGGGAACAGACAAGAGAAAGAGAAGCTAGGGCCAGGGGCACAAGACAAATAACTCTGGCTAGCACTGGCAGCCAGAGAAGTATAAGACAAGGGGATTCCTAAGGTCAGCAAGAGCAGGGGGCGAAATCAGACATAGCGGGCTCCGAGACAAAAACACTACTTAAGCACAGTTTCCTGGAAAGTGGGGGAAGGTGGGGAACGGGGTGCATTGCTGTTGAATAGTTTCACAGATATCATCTAATGCCTGAGAGAAAGTGGCCCACGGGACAGGGGAGTAACGACCAGTATGTGTTGTAAGAGTGCGATCTGCTTGCCATTGCACTTGGTGTGCAACGGAAGGTGGAAAGATAGGACTAGGGTTAAGAGTATATGCTGCGGAGAGCAAAGGGGCAGTGAACAGTGGCAGAGAGCAATACAAACAGGAGGACTGAGACGCTAGCATAAAAAGCGGAGAAGCAGGAGAAGAAGGGGGCGGGAGACTGCAGGAGCAGGCAACATGGGAGAAATAAACAATATATCCAACTACAAAGTGTACAAACTAATGAGCCTAAAAATAAAACTAATAAGAATACTTACAAAATGATGCAATGTGATCACAGAAGAGCAGGTACCTTCGTAGCAATAACTCAGGTGTGGCCAGAGACCACAGAAACAGCATAACCACCAGTCAAAGCTGGTTCAACAGTCACACCATAACAGTGATAGTTTGATATAGCAGAGGAAATGTCAGGCGTGGCCCAAGACCACAAGAAATAAAGAAAAGAATTTAACCAGCAATCGAATCAGTGTCTGTACCCAAAAAGAAAAATTAAGGAGAGTAAAAAAAGCATATAACGGAAGTGTTAGTGGGTGACCACACAGCTGCGCTGAGACTATACCTAAACACTGGCTACACGACCCACCGGTAATTGATTAACTGCTAATTACCTACGTATATATACATCAACTACGCCCTAAACTAGAGGCTGACTACACAACCCGCTAACCATTCTGACTCCTATCCTATTCTGACTCCTATCCTAACCTATGGACTGACTACCACCCACCAGTCATAAACATATATACATCCTAATTCCTTAACTATTCCTAAGCTATGGACTGGCTACCACCCACCAATCAATTCTTAAACAATTCCTAAACTATGGACTGGCTACCACCCACCAGCCTAACTATATATACATCTATCCTAATTCTTAAACAATTAATTTTAGACTGACTATCCAACCTGCCAGTCTATACAGGACCCGTAGGACAGCTAGGGATGGTAGCCCGGTCCCAGGTGAATAGACATGAAATCCTGCACCAGGGTCCGGGATAGTCCAAAGCTGACGCCACAGGGCCTGTGTAACGACAAACAAACAGGATTAGTAAAAAAAAAAGAGAAAGCAGTGTTTAAGGCAGACCACATTCCATTGCTGGCTTTAAACTAGAAAAAGAAAGAAAAAAAACCGCATAAAAGGGGAAGTAAAATAACACAGCAAATCTGCAAGAAAATAAGGAAGTTTAGGTAGAGACACTGCATAAGTACAAGCAGGCAACCCAGAAACACACTTGTGGCCAAAAGTAATGGAGAGGCAATCTGACAAGCAGAGTATAGGCCTTCAATCCAGAGAGGTCTCTAAAAGGGGCATGTTCCCTTTATTTCAACGTCGGGGTTCACCACTGAGGTAGATAGGCCGCTGTCTAGGCCTACCTCGAATGAGACCTCGAACACTATATACTGGCTTCAATAAGTATATATTTATTTAATCATTCAATAACAGCTTACAAGAATAGATCATATAGTATATAGTGTAACAGAAGGTGTTACAGAAGGTGACCTCTAGGCCTAGAGGTCCTCTGATGTCTGTTCTGACCTCTGGCTCCTAAAGGCCTGGTTTTTATACATTTCTTAGTGGCCAACACCACGTTGGTTTACATCACATGATACATCCTTATTGGCTATTTACTTCCTAACTACATTCATTTATTGGCTATTCTTACCTACGTCATGTTACATGTCTACTCTGTTTTCCGTAAAGTCTACCTTTTCCCCGAAATGCCTGTTTCCCCACCATATTAGTATTTCCGAGCACAAGCCCCCCTCCCAACTTTAAACATCTCCGATACTTTCTATTAGATGATATTTCTTGTGAATTCTCTCTTCTGAGAATTCTGTCTTCTGACCACGGTCTGTTTATCTCTTCATGGTATCTGGCTGGGTGGGCCTTGGTGTAAAACCACAGCTAGCCCACAACCTCAGGACCTGTTGCTTTTTCTCTAGTTTTATTCCTACAGTAGCTAATTGAACTCATAAAACAGCGTATTTCTCCATCTTTACATGCTCTTCAGTTAATGGTGAAATATCTTTCCATAGTTAATCTACTGTTTCTATCATCTGCAGAGATAGATAAGGTAGATGTCAGTTGCAGGGGTTGAGGGCAGTTTTTCTGTAAAGAGAAAAGTGATCTTTGTCTTTATCCCATCCCCCTTCACCTGTCCAATGCCAGGACTTATCTCGGGATGTATCTCACTTCACCTGGCCAATGCCAGGACTTTATCGGGATCAGAGCTTCCATGCTCTATCCTTCTCCCTCTCTCATTTGAGCGACTGCCACGTACTCAACAATATTGGGTTTTGTTTTGCCAACTGGGGAAGAGGGATAGCAGGAGCATGATGCAAAATATAAGAATCAACGATAGCAAACTCCAAAGGTAATCAAGTAGGAGCCATACGCATAGACTCCAAATTCAGCCATAAGGAGCCCTGAGACATCAAAAATGCATAGTGATATTCGCGAAAGCTGGGAAAATTGACCCCACCCTGCTCCTTTGAACATTTCAATTTACAGAGTGCAATCCGAGGCTGCTTGCCTTGCCATAAAAAGGAAGAGAGTAATTGTTCAATGCGAGAATAGACCGAATGGGGAAAAAGAAAGGGGAGCATACTAAGAATGTAATTGATTTTAGGAGTGATCATCATGCGTATTGTAGATAGTCTACCCCACCAGGAAAGATTAAGGGGGGACCATCTAGAGGTGCAAGAACGAATAATAGAGAAGATATAGTCTGAATTAAGTCGTGAAGTGGATTCAATAGAGGGCCCAAAATACAGACCGAGATATTTGATCTTGGAGGGGGACCAGATGAAACCGTATTGGGAGGAGTCAGATTGAATGTCGATACAATTCAACGGCAACAGTTCAGATTTATTGACGTTCAATTTGTATCCAGAAACAGCTGAAAAGCGGTCAATTTGTTCAAGAACAAAGAGGAGAGACTCCGGAGTGACGTAGAGAAGAACATCATCAGCATACGCCGATAGTTTGACTGAAAAGTCATTATAGTGGAAGCCATCAATCCGAGAATCATTCCTAATGGCAGATAAAAGTGGTTCAAGGGCAAGATTGAAGAGTAAGGGAGATAGGGGACAGCCCTGCCTCGTGCCACAGGACGGAGAAAAGGGTTGTGAAAGATGTCCATTGATCATAATACGTGTTGTCGGGTGAGAGTACAGAACTTTAATCATAGATAAGAAGGAATCAGGGAAGCCATACCAACGAAGGACATGAAAGAGGGCCATTCAAGACGATCAAAGGCTTTTTCGGCATCTAGGGCCATAAATTAAGAGTCTTTCTGAATGAGATGTGGAATGATGGATAATATGAGACAATAGTCGGGTATTATTAGAAGAGTAACGATTATTTAGAAAACCAGATTGATCTGGAGAAATGAGAAGAGGGAGAACAGATTGTAGACTGAAGACGAGGATCTTGGCAAAAATTGGAGGATCTTTAATAGCAAAAAAGTGAAGAGCTGATGTATGACCTAGAAGCACATGTTTAATATTCAAGAATGATTCCATGAGAAGTGTTGGGGTTTCCAGAATAAATGGCAAGATGAGTTACTGTATATGAAAATGTTTTTCTTGGTGGAAAATAGTAAGCAACCATGTTATAGTACTAATTAAAAGTAGACATGCTTAGATTGTGAGCCTACTAGGGACAGAGAAGGCACCTGTATATAATATATCTAAACCGCTTTGATTGTACCACATAAAAGGTGACATATCAAATCCCAGTCCCTTTCCCTAATAACTTAGGTTTGCTGTTATCTGGGTAAGTATATCAAGTTGGTGCTTGGAAAGGCCAGAGGAGGCTGGGTATTCAGGTTTCTGTCATACAAATATTGGTAGATAACAAGGGTCCAGCCTGGTATGAAGAGCTAAAGTAATAGCAATTGACATATTCTAGCCAAAATTCCTATTAGAGTCTCACCTTATGGCATAAAAGAGGGATGAAAGTTTCTGAACAGCCTAGAATTTGGGAAAGCTTATTCGATTGGCATATATTAAATGATCCATGATGTAAGATGCCTATTTTGGGAGGAAAAACAAAGCAGTTTAATATGGTATTTAGTTATTCCCTAGTAGTAATAGTATGTGTACTTGTTTAGATTAACAATAATCACATTCTTTTTTTATCTTGCATCTCAGTTTGGAGGGAAATTGGTCACTTTTGGCTTCTTAAGGAACAAACCACAGGAACTCTCTCAGTTCCAAGTGTTCATCAGCCAAGTCACCACTGAGAAGGACTTCCTTGTACAATCAAGGGAGCTACAGACAGCCCTAGCATCAGGAAATCTGCTTCCCTACTGCCAAAGCAAGGTTGAGAACTCAGAGCTACAATCTGAAAAGAATATATGGAACTTTTTGAAGGTATGGTAAAGTTCTGTCAGTTTTTTAGTCTGGGTAGTTGGACACATACTGTATAAGTTTCCATACTTATACCAGTATCTCGTCTGATATCATTTATCCAGTGTCTCAACCATGGTTCTTAGCTCTGCCCTCTGTATCACTTCCAAATGCATTTAATTTCTGTTGCAGCTACTTCAGTCCCTGTCTTCCTGTTTGCTGCCTCAACATCTTACTACTAAACTTTTTAATAATTTAAACTGTTTCTAAAACTACTGAGACATTCAACCATCCCACGTTTCTTGATAGGGTTTACAACTGTGACCCTACTATGTAAGTTACCCATCTTTCTTGGAAGCTTGAAGTAGCTTCTATTAGCTTGTATTCTACCCCTTCTGGCATGCTAAATTGCCATGTGACTAAGCAAACACTCAAGCCTCCTTCCATACTTCTTCTTTCTGTTAACCCCTTCCTACCATTTCCATTGCGTTCTGTAAATGTCCCCAAGCATGCATAACTTCACTTCTGTTCTGAAGCATTCTATTATGTTCTCCTTTGATAAGTAGGAAGATGCAGATATGTTTGATGATGTTATGGATCAGGTGTGTGCTGCCCTTCTCTAACTCAGTGAACTCCTTTATGCAGTTCCTCAAGCATGTGCCAGTATTCCTACACTGGCAGTTGCTGCTTCTCCTCTTCCTCTGGACAATTCTGTGCTAAGGGTAGCTAGAGTCACAAACAGGCCTGAGCTGATAAATTGTGCATAAGAACATAAAAATAGCCTTACTGGGTCAGACCAATGGTCCATCTAGCCCAATATCCTGTTGTCACGGAGGCCAATCCAAGTCACAAGTACCTGGCAAAAACCCAGATAGCAGCAGCAGACTATGGACTTTTCCTCCAGGAATTTGTCCAAACCTTTCTTAAACCAGCCACATTAACTGCTCTTACCACATGCTCTGGTAACACGTTCCAGAGCTTAACTATTCTCTGAGTGAAAAAATATTTTCTCCTATTGGTTTTAAAAGTATTCTCTAAATTTGAGTGTCCCCTAGTCTTTGTAAATCCTGACGCAGTAAAAAAAAAAAAAAATCAATCCACTTGTATCTGTTCTACACCACTCAGGATTTTGTAGACTTCAGTCATGTGTCCCCTTAGCCGTCTCTTTTCCAAGCTGAATAGCCCTAACCTTTTTAGTATGTCCTCATATGAGAGGAATTCCATCCCCTTTATCATCTTGGTCGCTCTTCTTTGAACTTTTTCTAGTGCTGCTATATCTTTTTTGTGATAAGGAGACTAGAACTGAACGCAATACTCAAGGCGAGGTCGCACCATTGAGCAATACAGAGGCATCATAACATTTTAGTCTTTTTAATCAGCCCTTTTCTAATAATTTCTATCATCCTGTTGCCTTCTTGGCCATCACTGCACATTGGGTGGAAGGCTTCAGCGTATTGTCTATGATGACCCCCAATCCTTTTCTTGAGCACTGACCCCCAAGGTGGTCCCTTGCATCCGATAACTATGATTTGGATTATTCTTCCCAATGTGCATCACTTTGCATTTGTCCATATTGAATTTCATCTGCCATTTGGGCGCCCAGTCTTCCAATTTCCTTAGGTCTACCTGCAGTTTTTCACAGTCTGCGTTCATCTACAGCTTTTCATCTCGCTCTCTCTGGTCCATTTCCCTTCTCCATGTCAAACATCTCCTTTTTCCTTCCTTTCCCCTATCTTCCTTTTTTTCTTCTTTTCCTGCTGCTGCCACATTATTTCTGTCCTTTACCCGAGGTTGCTACTGCTGCAAAAGAAAACTGTATGGCAATGGCCCTTCAGGCACCCATATGTGCTCATAAAGTCCAACTCGCCTCTGATACAAACTTGTTGGAAGGGGCAAGCATGGCAGGCCTCAAGTGCATGCGTGTACTCGAACACCTGCTAACAGCAGCTTAAGTGCTAGAGTGTTGCTGTCCTGTTGGTATCATGTGCCTCCCCACTCCCCTTGCTGGTAGGCCTGGCCCATTTCAAAAGCCAAACAACATATATGCTTTCTTCACTTATCTCTTAAAATAGCTTTTTTTTGTTAAATGTTTTCAGGTAAATTTTGAGCATGATGCAAGAATTAAGTTTCTGAAACTGCTTGGATACAGCAAGGAGCAGCTGAATAAGAAGGTAAATTTATTTTCACTTTGTGTGGGTATGTTGGGGTTTTTTTTTCTTTTTTTCTTTTCATTTTAGTTCATACATTTTATAAACTATTTTGTTTTCACTGTTCTTGTAGTCAGAGCTCATGCACTGGCAAAGCGCAGCTTCTATTTTACTAGCTCTTTTAACATTTCAGTACTCAAGCGTAAGAGAAGGATCTTTAACTTTTCATACCTGATTTGGTATACTAGCCTATGTGATCCTTGCATGTGCCTGATCAGTTAGATCACAATAATTTCTGCATTAACTAATACAGAAGGGTGTAAGGAATGGACTGATTTTCACCTTACAGTTTAAATGGTGGAGGTCTGGAACACTCTCCGGGGGCTGTTATAGGGAAAGCACCCTTCAGGGATTCAAGACAGGGTTGGATAAGTTCCTACTGGAACAGAACATAGGCAAGTAAGGCTAGACTCAAATAGGGCACTGGTCTTTGACCTAAGGGCCGCCACGTGAGCGGACTGCTGGGCACGATGGACCACTGGTCTGACCCAGTAGCGGCAAATCTTATGTTCTTATCTCAATGGCTGTACCATTAATGTGCATCAAAACACTTTTTCTCTATTAATGCTTGGGAACACTGATTCCAATTCAGTTAACACAACACAATACAGTAGACATCTGGGGACTTCTGAAATACTGAGGAGCCTCAAAATTAAGACAAAAACCTGAAAATAAACTGAGAGCAGATTAGAAAAACACCTTCAACTTGTGTATAGAAGGAGAAATGGAGAAGTAACAGCACAGTGCAGAGATAGAAGAGGCGCAGTTGAAAAATATAGATGACATCTTCTACACAAACTCGCGAGTAGAGGTAAATAATCCACTGGTTCAAGACTTGATTGCCTTTTGCACTAGAAATGGTTTTCAAGGGTGACCATGCAGAGGGACTAAAAGAAATATCAGTTTCAAGTTGACAAGATAAAGAATAATAAATCACCTGGTCTAGATGGTATACACCCCAAGGTACTGAAAGAACTCAAAACATAAAATTGCTGATCTGCTGTTGCCTGTCATTAAAACAATACGTAATACCTGAAGATTGGAGGGTGGCCAATGTAATGCTGATTTTTTAAAAAGTGATCCTGGAAATTACAGACCAGTAGTCCTGACTTCAGTTCTGTGTAAGATAGTGGGAACTATTATAAAGAATAAAATTATGGAACACGTAGACACCCATGGTTTAATGGGTCAGAGTTAGCATGGTTTCAACCAAGGAAAGTCTTGCCTCACCAATTTGCTTCATTTCTTGTGAAGGTGTGAAGAAAATGTGGATAAAGGTGAGCTGATTTATGTAGTTTATCTAGACTTTCAGAAAGCTTTTGATAAAGTTCTTCTTGAGACACTCCTGATAAAATTTATAAAGTCATGGAATAGGAGACAATGCTCTGTTGTGGATTATTAGTTCTTAGACAGAAATCAGAAGCAACGATTAAATAACCATTTTTCTCAATGAAGGAGAGTAAATAGTGGAACTCTGCAGGGATCTGTACTGGGACCAGTGCTATATAACATAAGAACATAAGAAGTTGCCTCCGCTGAGGCAGACCAGAGGTCCATCTCGCCCAGCGGTCCGCTCCCACGGTGGCCCATCAGGCCCATTGCCTGAGCAATGGTCCCAGACTATCCCTATAACCTACCGCTACTCCTATCTGTACCCCTCAATTTCTTTATCCTCTAGGAACCTATCCAAACCTTCTTTGAAGCCTTGTAACGTGCTCCGGCCTATCACAGCCTCCGGAAGCGCGTTCCATGTATCCACCACCCTCTGGGTGAAAAAGAACTTTCTGGCATTTGTTCTAAATCTGTCCCCTTTTAATTTCTCCGAGTGTCCCCTTGTACTTGTGGTTCCCCATAATCTGAAAAATCTGTCCCTGTCTACCTTTTCTATACCCTTCAGGATCTTGAAGGTTTCTATCATGTCTCCTCTAAGTCTCCGCTTTTCCAGGGAGAACAGCCCCAGCTTTTTCAGTCTGTCAGTATATGAGAGGGTTTCCATATCCCTTATCAGTTTAGTTGCTCTTTTCTGGACTCCCTCAAGTACCGCCATGTCCTTCTTGAGGTACGGCGACCTGTACTGGACACAGTACTCCAGATGCGGTCGCACCATTGCACGATACAGTGGCAGGATGACCTCCTTTGTCCTGGTCGTGATACCCTTCTTAATGATACCCAACATTTTGTTTGCTTTTCTTGAGGCTGTGGTGCACTGTGCCGACGCCTTCAAAGATGTGTCTAACATCACTCCCAGGTCTCTTTCAAGGTTACTTACCCCTAGCAGTGATCCCCCCATTTTGTAGCTGAACATCGGGTTCTTTTTCCCTACATGCATGACCTTGCATTTCCCTACGTTAAAGTTCATTTGCCATTTCTTGGCCCATTCTTCTAGTGTCGTTAGGTCCCTTTGCAGATCTTCGCAGTCTTCCATGGTTTCAACCCTGCGGTAGAGTTTGGTGTCATCCGCAAATTTAATAACTTCGCAATTTGTTCCCGCCTCCAGGTCATTAATAAATATATTGAACAGGAGCGGTCCCAGCACCGACCCCTGCGGAACTCCGCTCGTGACCCAATGCCAGTCTGAGTAATGTCCCTTTACTCCAACCCTCTGTTTCCTGTCTGCCAGCCAGTTTTTGATCCATCGGTGGACCTCCCCTTGCACCCCTTGTTTCCACAGCTTTTTAAGCAGTCTTTCGTGCGGTACCTTGTCGAAGGCTTTTTGAAAGTCAAGGTAAATGATGTCAATGGATTCTCCTTCATCCACCTGGCTGTTTACCCACTCAAAGAAGTGCAATAAGTTTGTGAGGCATGACCTACCCTTGCAGAAGCCGTGCTGGCTCGACTTTAGCTGTCCATTGTTTTCTATGTGTTCACAGATACTGTCCTTAATCAGTGCTTCCATCATCTTTCCCGGGACCGAGGTCAAGCTCACCGGCCTGTAGTTTCCCGGGTCCCCCCTTGAATCCTTCCTGAAGATGGGCGTGACATTTGCAATTTTCCAATCCTCCGGGATCTCTCCAGTTTTTAAGGATAGGTTACATATTTGGCGAAGTGGCTCTGCTATTTCATTCCTTAGTTCCTTGAGTACCCTTGGGTGAATGCCGTCCGGACCTGGCGATTTGTCGCTCTTTAGTCTGTCTATCTGCCTGAGGACATCCTCTTGGCTTACCTCTAGTTGGACCAGCTTTTCATCCCGATCCCCATTTACGATGTCCTCCGGTTCCGGAATATTGGATGTGTCCTCCCTCGTGAAGACTGACGTGAAGAACTTATTTAACCTGTCAGCTATCTCTTTTTCCTCCTTTACCACTCCTTTTTTGTCTCCATCATCCAATGGCCCCACTTCTTCCCTTGCCGGTTGCTTCCCCTTCACATATCTGAAGAACGATTTGAAGTTTGTTGCTTCCCCCGCCAGTCTCTCCTCATATTCTCTTTTAGCTTTCCTAACTACACGGTGACACTCCCTTTGGTGTTCTTTGTGCTCCTTTTGGTTGTCCTTTGTTTAGTCCTTTTTCCATTTTTTGAACGATGCTTTCTTGTCACTTATCGCTTTTTTCACTGCAGTTGTTATCCACGCTGGTTTTTTGGTTCGGTTTTTTTTTTTTGCACCCCTTCCTGAATCTGGGGATGTACAGGTTCTGTGCCTCTTGCACTGTGCCCTTGAGTAGGGACCAGGCTTTTTCTACAGACTCCATCTTCCTCGCGCTGCCGTTGAGTTTCTTTCCCACCATTTTCCTCATGCCGTCATAATTCCCTTTTTTGAAGTTGAGTGCTGTAAATTGGAACAACAAGAAATGTGATTAAATTTGCATATGATGCTAAACTGTTCAGAGTTATTAAAACATATGTGGTCTGTGAAAACTTGCAGGAAAACCTTAGTAAATTGGAAGACAGCATCCAAATGGCAGATGTAATTTAATGTGGAATTATTAAGAAAGGGTTCATAAGTAAGATAAAATATATTATCCCTCTGTATCGCTCCATGGTGCAGCCTCACCTTGAATATTGTGTTCATTTCTAATTGCCATATTTAAGAAAAGATATAGCGGAATTGGAAACGGTTCAAGAAAGAGTGAACAAGATGATAAAGGGGATGGAACATCTCTCATATAATAATAATAATAATAATAATAATAACTTTATTTTTCTATACCGCCATAGTCAGGCGACTTCTAGGCGGTTTACATTATAAGAAGGCTGGACATTCAGCGAATAGCAAAAATCTTAATACAATACGGTGTCATAGATCGACTTACGATACAATATAGTGAGTCTAAATACAATAACATATAATACAGTCTAAATACAATAGTATAGAATACAGTGAGTCTAAATACAATAGCATATAAAAGTCTAAATATAATACCGTACAAGGAGTCTTAATGCAGTACGATAGTCTGGATGGGAAAGTTGCGTGTTAAATTGGAGATCTGTGGGCAAAGAGTATCTGAGAGATTTAGGACATCCATCAGATGGAGTCCTAAGGGTAGAGGAGATCAGAAAAAGAGGGGCTTCTTGAGAGAGAGAAAGGCGTTTGTTGGGGAGGGGAGTCCTAGTGAGGGAGGGGGCTGTTTTAGTCAATGAATTTTGCGAATAGGGCGGTTTTGATCGATTTGCGGAATGCACTATAAGTCGTATTGGGTTCGTTTATGTGGTTTTTCAGCCAAATTTGTTGTCTGTTCGCTTGGAACTTAAAGGTTCTGTCCAAGAAGGATTTGTATCTGCAGCCTGTAATCTTTGGGTAAGCAAAGATGTTTTTATTTCTGGCTAAAAAGATTAGGACTCTGATAGATAGCTGAGGGAAGATATGTTAGAAGTCTACAAAATCCTAAGTGGCGTAGAACGGGTACAAGTGAATCAATTTTTTTTTTTAATTCTTTTTGTGTTTACTCTTATCAAAAATTACAAAGAAGTTACATGGAAATACTTTTAAAACCAATAAGAGAAAATATTTTTCACTCAAAGAATAATTAAGCTCCGGAACTCGTTGCTGGGTAGTTAATGTTGCTGGGTTTAAAAAAGGTCTGGACAAGTTCCTGGAGGAAATGTCTATAGCCTGCTGTTGAGACAGACAGAGGGAAGCAGCATGGAATGTTGTTACTATTTGGATTTCTACAAGGTAGGGTGGCCTAGATTAGTTACTGTGAAAACAGGATATTGGGGTAGATGGATCATTGGTCTGACCCAGGATGGCTAGTGAGAGACAAGAGTGGCCAAATCCACCATGGAGAACAGAGCCCAATGCTGGACAGGCTTTTACGGTTCTGTGTCCTGCATGTGACAAGAGATGGGTGGATGTTCGATAACTTCAGTGTGTTAAACATTTTATTCTCACAGCTTAGGAAGAAGGGAAGACATCTTTACTGGTGTGTGGTGTATTGCTGACAGTATTCAGCTTATCATCCCCATCATGGTTGTCATGGTGGTGACTTCACAGCCAGCGCTTAAACATGGGTGACCTGGGCCTACAAAGTGGTGGGCAAGGCTCTGGTCACCTTATTGAGCAGAGTAGATGGGCCATGAGTCTTTTTCTGCCATCATTTACAATGTTACTGTGTTAACAAGGGGGATACTCTTTCATATTTAGTATATCTAAAAATCATCCACGCCATAGTATTCTGAAGTAATTGTAACTTAGTAACTTTTGAGGAGTTCAGATAAAGGCCATTTTCCATCTGGAATGAGGGCAAATGCTTAGAAGTAAAACTCCAGTGGAATCTTGGTTTGAGAGCATAATTCGTTCCAGAAGCATGCTCGTAAACCAAAGTGTTCATATATCAAAGCACATTTCCCTATAGAAAGCAATGGAAACACGGGCGATTCATTCCACATCCCAAAAAAGACCCCCCCCCAAGGCTACTGGCGTGCTTCCACCCCACTACACCACATACACGGCATCGCCCGCCCAAATACTTACTACGATCGGGCAGAGGCACACAGCACCAACCCACAGGACGTGCTGGTGCTCAAAGAGCCTGACACTTGCTGCTGATTCTGCTGGGCCTTGAGCATCTGCGCATGCTCAAGGCCTTCTGGCTCCCGCTCTCTCCGAGATTCTAATGAGATTCTTGGAGACACTGAGAATCTCATTACAATCTTGGAGAGAGTGAGAGCCAGAAGGCCTTGAGCATGTGCAGATGCTCAAGGCCCAGCAGAATCAGCAGCAGGCTCTTTGGGCACTGGCAAGTCCTGTGGGTTGGTGCTGCGTGCAGGTGCCCAATCGAGGTAAGGGTTCAGGCCGGGGGGGGGGGGGAGCGATGCCTGTTCTCGGGGGCGATGCCTCACATATCGAGTCAACACTCGGTTTGCAAGGCAAGATTTGCGAATGTTTTGTTTGTCTTGCAAAACACACAAACTGCGTTACTTGCAAACCAAGGTTTGACTGTACTTGAGTACTTTCTATATATCTGGTTATAAAGTTCACCTGATACAATTTGCACTCCTCATAGCCTTCTAGAAGTTAATGCATGGTAAATTGTGTATTAACTGCAAGGCGGTCCACACTCATTTCGGCCCCATTTCATCGGAATTAGTACTCGCCAAGAGCCTAGATCCTCCATTAACAGCATATGCTAATTCCAGCATTAACTGTTAATGCATGCCAGTATAAGGGCCCAAAGGCATGGAAAAAATGTATTACCTTTTGCAGGAAGTTTGTGTTTTAATTGATATGTACCTGTTGTCAATCATTCTATATAAGAACATAAGAATAGCCTTACTGGGTCAGACCAATGGTTGATCAAGCCCAGTAGCCCGTTCTCATGGTGACCAATCCAGGTCACTACCCTGTTTCCCCGATGGTAAGACACTGTCTTATTTTTTTTGAAAGGCCAAAATATGCTCTAGGGCTTATTTTCGGGGGGATGCCTTATTTACCCATGAAGAAGACTGCAGTACACAGTTATTGTTGAAAAAAAAACAGAATTTTATTACCTGTATTGGATGTTCTGGCCGTGAACAAACTCCTGCAGTCTCCGTTAGGGAGGGATGAGGGAAGCTGCCTGTGTTTCCTTACGCGGAGTCACGTGCGCGCGCTGCAGTCCTGTCACTTCCTCCTCTTCACTTCATGACGAGGCGCGGCACGCAGCCATGGAGGCAAATACGATAGACGGAGGGACCACACGGAGTCACCCACCGTACCACCCGATTCGGGTAAGCGCAGGTATCGGTGGGTGGCTTATTTGTGGGGGGGTGCCTTATTTTACATTTTTTTCTAAAAAGGGGGGGCTGTCTTATTTGATGGCCCTGCCTTATCATCGGGGAAACACGGTAGTACCTGGCCAAAACCCAAGGAGTGGCAATATTCCATGTTACCAATCCAGGGCAAGCAGTGGCTTCCCCCATGTCTTTCTCAATAACAGACTATAGACTTTTCCACCAAGAACTTGTCCAAAGCTGTTCTTACCACGACCTCTGGCAATGTATTCCAGAGCTTAACTATTTCTGAGTGAAAAAAAGTTTCCTCCTATTGTTTTTAAAAGTATTTATTTCCCTGTAACTTCATTGAGTGTCCCCTAGTCTTTGCAATTTTTGATGGAGTGAAAAATCGATCCACTTGTACCCATTCTACTCCACTCAGGATTTTGTAGACTTCAATCATATCTCCCCTCAGCCGTCTCTTTTCCAAGCTGAAGAGCCCTAACTGTTTTAGTCTTTCCTCATACAAGAGGAGTTCCATCCCCTTTATCATCTTGGTCGCTCTTTGAACCTTTTCTAGCGCCACTATATCTTTCTTGAGATAAGGAGACCAAGTTTCAAGTTTATTAAAAGTTTGTTGTACACGCAATATCAAATACTTCAATGCGTATGACAATTTAAAATTAGGAGACAAATAGAAAACAATTTATACAAATAAACATACAATGTATGTACACAAGTAATTAACGATACAAAAGAGAAGAGGAA
Source organism: Geotrypetes seraphini (assembly GCF_902459505.1). NCBI lineage: Eukaryota > Metazoa > Chordata > Amphibia > Gymnophiona > Dermophiidae > Geotrypetes > Geotrypetes seraphini. Next base: position 185,658,343 of record NC_047087.1, read on the forward strand.
TGAACTACAATATTTAAAGAAAGTAAGAGTATATTTAGGGAAAAAACCAACATCAGGAGGATGATGAATGTTTTAAAAATATGGCTAAGCCTAAAAAAGAGGATAGGGGAAGATCGTGACCTATACATAAGGTCTGGTTAAAATTAGGTATTTGAGCCTGGGATTAATGATAGATGAATTATCCTATCTATGACTCAAATGCATCTTTGTACAGGTGGCATTTTAATGTGCTTTTAAATTTTTCTAATGAGGTTTCTCCACGCAGAATTGAACGCAGTACTCCAGGTGAGGTTGCATCATAGAGCGATACAGGGGCACCATGGAGCGATACAGGGGCATTATAACATTCATAGTCTTGTTAACTATCCCTTTTTTCATAATTCCTAGTATCCTGTTTGCTTTTTTGGCTGCCGTCGCACATTAGGTGGAAGGTTTCATTGTATTGTCTACGATGATACCCAGATTCTTTTCTTGGCCGCTAATCTCCAAGGTGGACCCTAGCATCCAGTAACTGTGATTCAGGTTATTCTTCGCATTTGTCCACATTAAATTTCATCTGCCATTTGAATGGCCAGTCTTCCAATTTCCTAAGGTCTGCCTGCAATTTTTCACAATCCGCATGTGTTTAACAACTTTGAACAGTTTAGTGTCATCTGCAAATTATTCACCTCACTTGTCATTCAATTTCCAGATCATTTATAAATAAGTTAAATAGCACCAGTCCTAGTACAGACTAGAGGTCTGCACGGGAACGGGGATCGCAGGAATCCCGAGATTCCCGTGGGGGTCCCGCGGGAATCCCCCCCTAACCCACAGGACCCCCCTCTGGCCCACAGGACTCCCACTGGGACCCCCCTCTAGCCAATGGGACTCCTTCGGGGATGGAAGGCTTTGGAAGCAGGGTTCGTCCATATAATATAATGGACACGTTAGCCATAGTAAAAGAGGGGATTTATAAGTTAATTACCTGAACAGAAAACAAAAAAAGGGTTCCACCAAAGAGATTCCACAAGGAAAACAGCAGCGCAAACACAAAAGAAACTGGAATTGATGATCCTGTCAGAAGTAATTGCTGCTTTTTATGGGGACGGGTGGGGACGGAGATGATCCTGACGGGGACGGGTGGGGACGGAGAGGATCTTGGCGGAGATGGGTGGGATTTCTGTCCCCACGCAACTCTCTAGTACAGACCCCTGCATCACTCCACTGTTTTCTCTCCTCCATTGAGAAAAATGACCATTTAACCATACCCTCTGTTTTCCATCCAATAACCAATTCCTAATCCACAACTGAACTTTGCCACCTATCCCATGACAGGAGCCTCTCGTGAGGAACTTTATCAAAATCTGTATGTGTCATAGTGCTGCCAGACATACCTTTTTAGTAGGTGCTCTCTGAAAGCAGCAATGTAGTTTGCCATACAACCCACTTTTCTTTGTCTTAGGAGTTATTCTTCACAATTTTACTGTCTAAAGCTTAGCTTATGATAAACTAAACAACTTCAGTTCTAGTCATGTGCAGGACCACACATGCTTAGATAGCTTTCCTCCCATGTCCCAACATGCTCCTCCCCCCCTTTCTCTATTTGTCCCAGATCATGTCCCCTTGTTTGAGCCACGCTCGCTTCTTCTTTCTTCAGCAAAACTTGTTGGGGGGATACGTAGGCAGGGGTTTACATGCTGCATGTTGCTCACTCACAAGCCTTCCCTCTGACATCAGCTATGATGTCGGAGAGAAGGTTTACGGTTCAACTACATGCAGCATGTGAACCGCTGCCTGTGTGTCCCTCCCCCTCCCCCAACAAGTGCCAGAAGGCATTCTTCTGACAGGCTGGAAGGAGGGATCCTCACTGGCGGCTTCAGCGGATGGGCAGGCAGTATCCTTGGTGGCCAGTGCCACATACCCCCCAGCAAGCGGCTCATGTACCTCCAAGGGTCTGCATACCGCTTGTTGAGAAAAACTGCTATAGAGCTTTGAAATATCCTTCACACTAGTACAAGAAGTATTACATGTTCGATCAGCAGACAGTTTATATTGGTGTCACCAGAAATCAGCAATTCAAAGACTTATTTCAAAAACCTGCCATTTTAGTTGCATCAATAAAATGGAAATGAATCTTAATTTAACTTAGCTGCAGGTGAAGAACAGACACACTTTTGATCTTAGCAATTAATTGTTTTGATAGATAATATCCTTTGTTCATATGAAATTATAGTTTATATTTTTCTGTCAAAAATGGGCTTAGTAAGTTTTGGAAATAAGTCATTCAACTACAGATTAGTTTTTAATGAATTGGAGTAGAGGGTGTGCATGATAGTTATCAGGTGAAAAGGCACATAAGAATTAGAAAGTAATAAATGAGGCTAAAAAGACAGAAGAAAAGTTTTTTTTTAAAAAATATTCTTTATTCATTTTCATATTTTACATCAAGTGCACAAAATATGACAGAAGAAAAGTTAATATCGCATGCATATTTGATAGAAGCTAGGTTCCTTAAAGAACTTTAGACTCAGGCATTGCAAACCCTTTAAGCAAAAGAAGAAACATGAAAACTTACATCTGCCTCTTTCCTAGCACTAACTGAAGTACCCAGTGTCTCCTCTGTCTTAGATCTCCTCACTTTTGGGTGAAAATACCTTGGGTAAAGATTTACCATTGGAAGTAGGTGACCTGGGCCATCACATTCACTCAGTATCTGGACAGGTATGGATTTCCCTCTTATTTTTTGTCTCTGGATGTAAACTGCAGTTTCTGAAGAGGGTAATAAATTAGTAGTAATAATAATAGTCATACATGCTATGCAATAATATGTACTTGGGTGAATTTTAAGAAAAAAAAACGGTCAGTAACTTAATCCTAATAAACAAAGCAAAAAAATATCCAACTTCTTTAGCACTTCTCCAGACTGGTACAGTTCACTGATGGGTAATAGCTCACCTTGACCAGCAGGCGGAGACTGAGATAAAACCTTTTGGCTGTAATACAAGTAGCTGTGCTTCCCCTTAACATAACCAGTCTCTTCTCAGTCTCAAGCAGGTGTGGTAAGCTGTTGCCAGTCTTCCCTTGGTTAGTGCAGGGCTGTTGGAAGTTGTTTAGTGGCCTTCTTGTCCCTGTCTGATGCCTGACTGAGCTTGGAGGGAGCCTTTCGGGGGTCAGTCCGACCTCAGGGGTTTTGCATTCGACGGGTCCCGAGTTGAGTCCATCTCCCCATTTCTTCCACCTCCCCAAACTTTTTCTAGAGGTGCCTCAGCTGTAAGCCTTGCTGCTTATACCAGCAAGGCATATGGCTTAGAGAGCCAGTGGAGTCTATCTTGACAGGGAAAAAAAATCCTGAGGCAGTGCCAGTCTGAAGAGAGCCTTCAATTGTCTATAATTGATTTAATATTGTTAGCTGGCACTTTTCTTTTAGCTAGGTCGCGTATTGCGCAATGAGCACTTTTTTAAAGGGAAAAAGTGCTCATTGTGCTCCAGATGTGAGGTTGATGCGGCCGGCCTGTGCTCGCAGTGTGCCAGCCGTTGCAAAGGGGAATCCTCATCGGCTTTGAGTGGTAGCATCCAGGGATCCCCTTCGTGACCGCCTCACACGCTGGCAGCGGGGAAGCCCGGGCTTCCCTCGCCGCCCAGACAAGGATTCTCCCAGCCGCCGATGGTCAGGGAAATAAGGTTTCCCTTACCATTGATGCTTCTGGGTAGAGAATGGCATGGTGGCTGTTACCCACGGGTAACCCGCTGAAATGGGGAGAGAAAAATAGTGATTGCTGCAGGTACGAGGACAAGGCAAGTCACTGCCCCGTGGAGCGGTGAATGGCCTTGTCTCTGCAGTTAAGTGAGAGAATGTGCTTGGTGCTCCTTCTAATAGCCGCCGTCCGGGCATCTCCCTCTCTCCCTTCCCCTCACCTTTGTGGCAATTTTCATTTTTCTTGTCTCCCAGCGCCACGAGCCTTTTAGCTAATCGCACCTGGCTGCTTGAAACTTCTCCTCTGATGCAACCGGAAACAGGAACATAAGCAGTACTTCTGCTGGGTCAGACCAGAGGTCCATCATGCCCAGCAGCCCGCTCACACGGTGGCCCATCAGGTCCAGGACCTGCATATTAATCCTCCTATCTATACCCTTCAATCCCCTTTTCCTCCCCTTTTCCTCAAATCCTTTCTTGAAACCCAATACCGTACTCTGTCCTACCACACCCTTTGGAAGCGCATTCCAGGTGTCCACCACCCTCTGGGTGAAGAACTTCCTAGCATTGGTTCTGAATCTGTCCCCTTTTAATTTATCCGAATGCCCTCTCGTTTTTGTAGTCTTCGAAGGTTTGAAGTATCTGTCCCTCTCTACTTTCTCTATGCCCTTCATGATCTTGTAAGTCTCTATCATGTCACCTCTAAGCCTCTGCTTTTCCAGAGAAAAGTTTATCCAATCTTTCAGCATAGGAAAGGTTTTCCATACCTTTTATCAATCTCATCGCTCTTTTCTGAACCCTCTCGAGAATCGCCATGTCCTTCTTAAGATACGGCAACCAATATTGGACGCAGTACTCAGATGCGAGCGCACCATTGCCTGATACAACAGCAAGATAACTTCCTTCGTTCTGGTTCAAATCCTTTCTTGAAACCCAATACCATACTCTGTCCTACCACACCCTTTGGAAGCGCATTCCAGGTGTCCACCACCCTCTGGGTGAAGAAGAACTTCCTAGCATTGGTTCTGAATCTGTCCCCTTTTAATTTATCCGAATGCCCTCTCGTTCTTGTAGTCTTCGAAGGTTTGAAGAATCTGTCCCTCTCTACTTTCTCTATGCCCTTCATGATCTTGTAAGTCTCTATCATGACACCTCTAAGCCTCTGCTTTTCCAGAGAAAAGTTTCTCCAATCTTTCAGCATAGGAAAGGTTTTCCATATCTTTTATCAATCTCATCGCTCTTTTCTGAACCCTCTCGAGTATCGCCATGTCCTTCTTAAGGTACGGCAACCAATATTGGACGCAGTACTCAGATGTGAGCGCACCATCGTCTGATACAACAGCAAGATAACTTCCTTCGTTCTGGTTGTAATACCTTTCTTGATAATACTAGCATTCTGTTCTCCTTCTTAGAGGCTGCTGCGCACTGTGCCGATGGTTTCATTGTATTGTCTACCAGTACCCCTAAGTCCTTTTCTAGGCTACTTTCACCCATTACCAGCTCTCCCATCGTGTAGTTGTACCTCGGGTTTCTGTTTCCTACGTGCAAGACTTTATATTTCTCTACATTGAACTTCATCTGCCATCTTGTCGCCCACTCCTGTAGTTTGTTCAGGTCCCTTTTGTAAATCTTCGCAGTCCTCTTTAGTCCTACCCCATTAAATAGTTTGGTGTCGTCTGCAAATTTTATTACTTCGCACTTCGTCCCTGTTTCTAGATCATTTATAAATACATTGAATAGCAGCGGTCCAAGCACTGACCATTGTGGAATACCACTCGTGACCCTCCTCCAGTCCGAGTAGTGGCCCTTCACTCCTACCCTCTGCTTCCTAGCCACCAACCAGTGTACGTCTCCTTCCACCTCATGGTTCTTCAGTTTCCGAAGTAGGCGTTCATGGGGTACCTTGTTAAAGGCTTTTTAGAAGTCTTAAGTATACGATGTCTGTGGGGTCCCCTTTGTCCATCCGTTTGTTAATTCAGAGAAGAAGGCTCGGGCAGCCGCACGCGACTTGATGAAAGGCTCGGACAGCTGGGAGACAAAAAAATGGAAATCATCAAGGAGGTGAGGGGAAGGGAGGAGGGATATGCCCGGACTACGGTGATTATGAGGGAGGGAGGGGGCTGCTGGACTATGCGAAGGTTGCTGAAGGGAAGTGGAGAGAGAAGGTGAGGGGATAGAGGAACAGATGCTTCATGGAAATGGATAGAGGAGAGAGAGGGGAACACGCTGCATGGAAATGGGTAGAAGAGAGAGAGGGGAACACGCTGCATGGAAATGGGTAGGAGAGAGAGAGGGGAACACGCTTGAAGGAAGTGGAGAGGGTGGAAGGGAGGGAGGATCAGATGCATGTTAGTGGGTAGGAGAGAGGGGAGAAGGTTCATGTTAGTGGGTAGGAGAGAGGGGAGAAGACTCTAAAGGAAAGTGGGGAGGAGAGAGAGTGGAACAGATGCTGAAGGGAAGTGGGGAGGAGAGAGAGTGGAGCACATACTGGATGGAAGGAGGGGACAAAGAAAAAGAGCACATGCCGCATTGGGGTAAGAGGATAGATTTAGTGAGATACTGGAAGTGATGAGGGAAAGAGGTGGCAGGCTGTAGGTAGACACAATGAAAGGAAATTGAAGACTGGAAAGTAAGTACACAAGAGGTAGAAAACAAATTATGAAGGAAGAAAAGAAAAGGGAGCGAGAGATACCAGAGTATTGGGGGTGGGGGAGGAGACAGATACCAGATCTGAAGGGAGGACAGGAGGAGAGAGATGCTAAAAACCACCTGAGGGAGGGAGGGAAAGATTGAAGGGAAGAAGACAGAGATGCCAGAGGGAAGAAGACGGGTGCCAGACCTATTGCGGGGGGGGGGGGAGGTGGAAGGGAGAGAGACAGTTTCTGGTAGAGGCATAGAAATAGAGCAGATGCCATAAGGAAGAGGCAGAGAGAAGGCAGACGGTAGATGGAAGGAAGAGAATGACGAGATGATGAGGAAAGCAGAAACCAGACAACAAAGGTAGAAAAAAAATTTCTATTTCTTTTTTGCTTTAGGATAAAGTAGCTGTGTTCAGTATGAAACTATTTGAGGCTTGTGTGAATGGGATCAGATGGTTTGTGGGCCGGGGGCAAGGTGGGGACAGGGACCGAGTTTGCGGGGATGGGGCGGAGACGGGGACATATTTTTTCCCCTTGCCATTCTCTACTTCTGGGGTCTCCCTTACTGCTGCTGCTGGCTTGCCTGCTTTATCAACTGGAGGGGGTTCAGGCTTCTCAGCCGCTACAGGCCTCAGGGGTGTTTTTCTCAGCGGGCTTTGCTCTGTTTTTGGTGGGAAGCGCCTCCATTTTGTCTGCAGCCTCAGATGACCTTCCCCCTGTATTGGAGAGACAGGGGCAGGTTTCTGCTGGGTCCTCTACTTTGACAGTGAGTCCCATTGGGCCGCCAGGGAGTTTTTCCCCTGATTTTGTTTTAGCCTTGTACAAGGCTTATCTTCAGGCGGCCAGGGGTCCTGTTTCCCCCCCCCTAACCACCCCACCCTCCCAGACACCCCCGCTAACCTTTAATGATGGTTGGCCAGCTGGGTCTTCCCACCGGCCGTCCAGCAGGCCCACTTCCATCGAAATGAAGCTGGCCTGCCCCTTCCTGGTGCATTGTAGGATGTACCGAGGAAGGGCCTAAGACCTACTTGGCCTAGGTGCCTAAGTCTCCTCCTATGAGCACCCTCCTGCCAGTTTTGTTTAGGGGGTTCTGGTAGGAGGGATTGGGCACTCTCCTTTCGGGTTTGGTGGGGGTGGGGGGTTCCGGTAGGAGGGATTGGGCACCCTCATGCTGGCGATCTACAAGGGGGATGGGGTTGTTCCAGCAGGAGGAATTGGGCATCCTCCTGCTGGCAATCTTCAGGGGGGTGGGGGTGTTTTGGGCAGGAGGGATTGGGAATCCCTCCTGCCGTGTTCGTTCGGTGAGGGGTGGGGGGACTGGCGGCCGCATCCACAATAACCCGATTCCCTAACTGGCGTCTGTAACATGGACGTCGGTTTACAGAATCGTGTTTATTTTAGGCGGCCTTAGGCCCGATTCTATATAGGACGCCCATCAGCTTCTGAGACTGGACATCCTATACAGAATCCAGCTCTTAGTGTGTAAACTGCTTTGACCTGTCTACCAGAAAATGTGGTATAGCAAGCATGTCTAATAAATAATAAACAACTACAATTTATGCTATGATCTGTTCTCTGTCTCTACAGACCAATTATAAAAGACAAGAATGTTTTGCTTTGCCTCTAAGAATCCTATGACATGTTGGATCTTACATCATAAGATTCATTACTGTGAATCACTCTAACTTTTAACTTTTCCATTTATACAGGGATCAGATTGCTTTACAGGACTGGTATCTTCTTCAGAGTTTTTCAGCTGCCTTCCACAAAATACAGCCAAATTTGAGATCCCCATCACAACAGGTATATTGTTTGTAAAACGAAATTAGCAAGATTTGTGTGTTTAAAAAAAAGTTTTTTAATTAAAATATTCTAGAATTGATACTACATATTTGTTCAGGTTACAATATTCCTAATACAGTCATGTTTTCTGGACTGAACATATGTGGTTTTATATGACAAAATATGCAATAAACAATGCCAAGAAGTGAGTTGCAAAGCTTCTGTGATAACAGAATATAGTTTGAATTTATATTTCAATTTGTCTTTTCTCCTGCCTGGAACTCTAGATACAGATGGCCTAATCAGTCAGGCGCTTCTGATTGGAGATTTTAAGGGAGCTGTAGAACTGTGCTTGAATAGTGGCCGCTTTGCAGATGCCATTATCCTTGCTATTGCTGGAGGGGAGAAGCTCCTGGCACAAACTCAGCTGCGATACTTTGCCAAACAGAAAAACAGGATAACCTCAGTAAGTTGTTTTTTTTTTCATTTGTCTTTATGTATTTACATTCATGTGTATCTGTGTAACGTTCATCTGTTTGTGTATGTGTGTTGAGCAAGGGAGGCTACAGCCCCTGCCCAACAAAAATACCCCAAATCAAAAGTTTGTTCAAATATATGTATTTCTAATCAAAAATATTTTTTCAATATCTATCAAAAGCCAATTAATTACAAATGCAGCCTTTTAATAAAAATCCCATGATATAGTTGTGCAAAGAAGTCTCGTAGAGAGTATTACTATGGAACTGTCTGTCCAGAGTTCTCAACTTTATTCTGGCTTCATCTTCTTATATACTGTATGACATCATTTCCCAAGCTTCACCCAATTGGTCAAAAAGCATAAGTTTACTTTATAATTTAAATAACAGCATTCTTGCTTAACTCATTAAAACTTAAATGTTTATATTTTATTGGGTTATTGTTGTATAATCAAAGGGTCACAATATAGTATACCCTGAAATTCAACATCAAAATTCATCCTGCATTTTCTGCCTGTGCCACAGCACAGCATACAGGGCTCCTTACAGAAAACCAGCAGTCATGTCTATGTAGCAAAGATAAGACAGGTCTCTGCCAAATTCTTGCACACACCCTTTTTACATTTGAGAGCAACCCTGTTTGAATGCTGCCAAAAATATTTTCTAAACACATGCACACATGTTGGGGGCCCCAAGCATGCATACTTCAAACAATCCAATCCTATATAATTATTGTAAGGAGAGAATATCAAATAAGCAAAGCTTTTAACTCTAAAATTTAACTAAATAGTTCGGAGAGCAAAATGAGAAAGCAACAGAGAACAAAGCCAGAAAGCCTGGGCTCAGCCAACATTCCCAGGATATAAAGGGAGGGGGCAAAATTTAGATTTCTACCTGCAGATTCTAGTTATAGTTTAATTCAATTTTTATTATCTGTATTCCATTAATAGTCCAACAAAGACTCACATATTTTTTTTCACCCTCATTGCTCATTCACAGTTTTTCTGGCCATCTGCTTGCTACATACTTCTTTTTACATATAAAAATGTTTATTATTTTCTTCATGTTTGCACATACCAACAATTTGCTTCCTTACACACTCTCCAGGCCTAGAAAGGTTTGCTGTTCCCTGCTATTTCAGCCACAGGGCCAAGTCAGTGTGTGTGTTTTAGTTCTATAGGCTCATTTAATCTGACCGATTGCTTGTGTTTATGTAGTCTTATTTATTATACTATCTTTCGCAAAATAAAATCAAGGCAGTTTATAAAAACATTCAACAATAAATCACAAAGGGAAGGCGAAATGAGAATCGCAATAAATTCCTGATTAGACATACATGAACCATAGATATATGAGGTTTATTCTCTATGAATACCCACCCGAACTCCAAAAAACTGAAATTACAAACACACGTATTAAATTGAGACATTAACAGATTGTTTAAATAGTCAAATTTTCAGGCCAGTTTTAAAATTTTTAGTTTGTGGTTTCTTGCCTTAAGGGATTTAGTCATATCTGTAATGCAGATATACATTGGCCCTCTCCACACTAAAGTGAGGGCAGGGAATAGTTAAGCTCTGGAACACATTGCCAAAGGTTGTGGTAAGAGCGGATAGCATAGCTGGTTTTAAGAAGGGTTTGGACAATATCCTGGAAGAAAAGTCCATAGTCTGTTGTTGAGAAAGCCACTGCTTGCCCTGGATCGGTAGCATGGAATGTTGCTACTCTTTGGGTTTTGGCCAGGTACTAGTGACCTGGATTGGCCACCATGAGAACGGGCTACTGGGCTTGATGGACCTTTGGTCTGACCCAGTTAGGCTATTCTTATGTTCTTATGAAAGTCCTTTACATTAGGTTAGAGCAGGGGTTCTCAACCCAGTCCTCAGGACACACCAAGCCAGGATATCCATAATGAATATACGTGATAGATTTGAATTCAAATCTATCTCATGGATGTTCATAATGGATATCTTGAAAATCAGACTAGTTTGGTGTGTCCTGGGTTAGCTGGATTAGCTGGGAAGCTGTGTCAGGGCCAAGGACTCAATTGCACTATTGGCGTTTGTTCCTAGCGCTCACACTAGCATTTGCCACTAGCCTTAAACATTGGCAGGGGACTAGAGACACATCGAAGATGAAAAACTACAAAAAGATAAGTTTGCCATTTTATATCTGTGCGAGTTGAACTGTCAGTTATCAATGTTTTGGATGCACTGAATGTTTTGAATCTCCATGCACAGACGATGTTAAAATAGGGCTTGTTTTATTTTTTTAAGCTGATGAAGTAGCTTCCCTTTCAAGTGTAGCCTGCATAGGTTACACACTGGTGGCATAAGGGGATTTGAGACTTTTTTTCTCCTATCCTTGGTCACCCAAAGACTGTCATTTATTGGTAACCTTGAAAATAAATATTAAGCATACAACCTAGAACAGAGGACAGCAGATGAAAGTGAGGGTTATCATTTTGATGCTTTATTGAAAATTATTGAATGATTCATCGAATGGGAGTACCGTATTTTCGCGGATATAACGCGCACCTGTGTAAAACGCGCACAGGGGTATAGCGCGCAGAAATCACGATGATATGTACCAAAACTTTTCTATACCGCGCTCAGGCATATAACGCGCATGATGCCCGACGCTCCTTTCGCCCGCCCTGACTTTCCGTGCGCTGTCCCGACTCTCCGTTCACCCCCCTGACTTCCGTGCACTGCCCTGACTTTCCGTGCGCTGTCCCGACTCTCCGTTCACCCCCCCTGACTTTCCGTGCACTGTCCCCCCTTGAAGTCCTGTCCCCCTTGAAGGTCTGTCCCCATTCTGAAAGCCTGATGCCCCCCCCCCGACGTCCGATACATCCCCCCCCCCGGCAGGACCACTCGCACCCTCACCCCGAAGGACCGCCGACTCCCCAACAATATCGGGCCAGGAGGGAGCCCAAACCCTCCTGGCCACGGCGACCCCCTAACCCCACCCCGCACTACATTACGGGCAGGAGGGATCCCAGGCCCTCCTGCCCTCGCCGCAACCCCCCCCCCCCCACCGACCGCCCCCCCCCAAGAACCTCCGCCCGTCCCCCAGCCGACCCGCGACCCCCCTGGCCGACCCCCACGACCCCCCCCCACCCCCCTTCCCCGTACCTTTGGAAGTTGGCCGGACAGACGGGAGCCAAACCCGCCTGTCCGGCAGGCAGCCAACGAAGGAATGAGGCCGGATTGGCCCATCCGTCCTAAAGCTCCGCCTACTGGTGGGGCCTAAGGCGCGTGGGCCAATCAGAATAGGCCCTGGAGCCTTAGGTCCCACCTGGGGGCGCGGCCTGAGGCACATGGGCCAAACCCGACCATGTGTCTCAGGCCGCGCCCCCAGGTGGGACCTAAGGCTCCAGGGCCTATTCTGATTGGCCCACGCGCCTTAGGCCCCACCAGTAGGCGGAGCTTTAGGACGGATGGGCCAATCCGGCCTCATTTCTTCGTTGGCTGCCTGCCGGACAGGCGGGTTTGGCTCCCGTCTGTCCGGCCAACTTCCAAAGGTACGGGGAAGGGGGGTGGGGGGGTCGTGGGGGTCGGCCAGGGGGGTCGCGGGTCGGCTGGGGGGGCGGTCGGAGGTTCTTGGGGGCGGGCGGTCGTTGGAGGGAGGGGGGTTTGCGTCGAGGGCAGGAGGGCCTGGGATCCCTCCTGCCCGTAATGTAGTGCGGGGTGGGGTTAGGGGGTCGTCGTGGCCAGGAGGGTTTGGGCTCCCTTCTGGCCCAACTACACAAAGGTACGGGGAAGGCGGGGGGGGGTGTCGTGGGGGTCGGCCAGGGGGGTCGCGGGTCGGCTGGGGGACGGGCGGAGGTTCTTGGGGGGGGGCGGTCGTTGGGGGGAGGGGGTTTGCGTCGAGGGCAGGAGGGCCTGGGATCCCTCCTGCCCGTAATGTAGTGCGGGGTGGGGGTTGGGGGTCGCCGTGGCCAGGAGGGTTTGGGCTCCCTCCTGGCCCGATATTGTCGGGAAGTCGGCGGTCCTTCGGGGTGGGGGTGCGAGTGGTCCTGCCGGGGGGGGGGGGATGTATCGGACGTCGGGGAGTCGGCCGGGCAAGAGGGCTTGGGCTCCCTCTTGCTCCGATCGTGGATGCGGGTGCGGGTGGGAGCGCGTGCGAGCGGTCGTTCGGGGTGGGGGTGCGAGCGGTCCTGCTGGGGGGGTGAATCGGGCGTCGGGCGGGGTGGGAACTATGTTTAAAAACTTTTCTATACCGCGCTCAGGCATATAACGCGCGAGGGGTATGCGCGGTACGTAAAATCACGTATAACGCGCGCGTTATATCCGCGAAAATACGGTATTCAGTAGTCATAAATAGTGGGGTTCCCCAGGGGTCTGTGCTGGGAGTGCTGTGTTTTTAACATATTTAACAATGGCCTAGAGATAGGCATAACTAGTGAGATAATTAAATTTTGCTGATGACACAAAGTTGTTTAAAGTTGTTAAATCGCAAGAGGATTGTGAAAAATTGCACCAGCCTGTGCTTTCACTTGTTTAGTATCAAGACATTGTCTTAGTACATCTGTATAGACGTTGTAATTTACAATTAGATGGAGTCATCTGTTAAAGTTTTTTTTATGTTACAACCATTTAAGTTTGCAATTTTAGAATGGTTTTACACATTTTCTTTTAGACCAAGGTTTGGTTTGTCATCAGCCCACAATGTTAGTCTATGTGCAAAGCTAGCTGTACGTATATTTTTTTAAGGCAACTAGATTTTTTATTCTGACACTCAGTGGCCAAACAGACACCTTTTCAATAAATGCACAAATCAAGATTAGTTATTTTATATCAGATCACATCCAGTCCTCCTATGTGTCTCTGCAGCACTATTAGCATTCACAACATAGGAATATTCATGATGCATATTTGTTTACTTGTAGATTCCATTCTTTTCAAGTAGATATATGCTGCACATCATGTCAAAAATTACTTAAAGTGCAGTGCGGGCCAATCAACGCGGCTCAGCGCGCTACAAACTGCTAGCTCAGTTTGATAGAATCCTTTATCATCAATCTCAAAATTTCTCAAGTAAAGGTTTATCTTTTAGGAAATTCTCTAATTGAGATGGATCCATTGTCTGTACATTTGCCACAGTCATTTGTTCACCAGTATGAATTTTTATTTATTTTCTCTGTAAATATTAGTGTAATCCATTTGTACATGGCTGTATTTTTATTCATATTTTTATTAGAGATATTTGTGCTAAATTTGTGTGTGCATTTTGATTTTAGAAACTATAGCCCTAAGTTTGTCCTATGTTTTTTCCTATTTAGCATTTTGTATTTGTATGTTTTGTTATGCATCTCGTATATCGGATTATATTGTACTCATATGTTTGTACATAGATTCAAAGTTGTATGGTTCTGGATTCCCATTATAGAACTGAAGTTTTGTTTCCCTTTTACTGCAGCTTCTTTCTTCAGTGGTTCAGCACAAATGGAAAGAAATAGTGCTCAATTGTAACTTAATGAATTGGAAGGAAGCTCTGGCCATCCTACTGACCTACTCGAAACCAGACGAATATGCCAAATTCAGTGGTATGATGAGGTTCAACTCTGTACTTTCCCCTCAAACATGTTATTGTGCATTCTATTCTAAACTCTATTTAAATATCCTATTATTTTTTTTTATTTGAGGCAAATATTCTCAAGTACACTAACTCTTAGGGGTCCTTTTACAAAGCCGCGCTAGCGGTTTTATCGCACGCACCGGATTGGCGCGCTTAGCCGGAAATCTACCACCTGCTCAAAAGGAGGCGGTAGCGGCTAGCGCGTGCAGCAATCTAGCGCACGCTATTCCGTGCATTAAGGCCCTAGCGCGGCTTTGTAAAAGGAGCTCTTTTTAGTGATATACACTAGAGAATGACACGGGGAAAAAATTTGTGCCCCATCCCCGCGACCACGTCCCTGTCCCCACCCCGTCCCCACGACCACTGTTCCCGCCCCATCCCCGTCCCCGCAGTATCCATACAAGCCTCAGTACTGCAATATTTAGCTTATTCTTTCCTTATAAATCGAAGTTCTGGCTGCTGAACTAGAGAAAAAGATGTTCAGCTGGCAGGGCTTTGTTTATAAATTTTTATCAACACAACTAATATACTACTTTATCCTAAAGCAAAAAAAAAAAAAAAAAGGAAATAAATAAATAGAAAATTTTTTTTATACCTCTGTTGTGTGGTTTCCGCTTTCTTCATCTTCTCATTCAATTCCTTCCATCCACTGTCTATTTTCTCTCTGCGTCTTCCATTTGCTCTGTTACTTTGCCTCTCCCTTCACCTCCCCCCCCAAATTGGTCTGGCACCCATCTTCTTCCCTCCGTTCTCCCCATAGTCTGGAATTTCTCTCTTCCCCATTTCCATTCAGCATCTGTTCCTCTCCACCCCACCTTCCCCAGTTCCCTTCAGCGTCTGTTCCTCTCTAGCCCACCTTCCCTTCAGGGTCTGTTCCTCTCTAGCCCACCTTCCCCAGTTCCCTTCAGCATCTGTTCCTCTCTAGCCCACTTTTCCCAGTTCCCTTCGGCGTCCGTTCCTCTCTACCCCACCTTCCCCAGTTCCCTCCTGCATCTGTTTTTCTCCACCCCCACCTTTCCTCCCTTTCTCCCTCCCTTCCCCTTACCTTCGCAGCAGGCAATTTCTAAATGTGTTTCCTACTTCCTACCAGCAGCTGGAGCGTTGAAATCACATGTGGCTGCAGGTAAGGTCGTCTCTGATGCAACTTCCGGTTGCATCAGAGATGACCTTTACGGCAGCTGCATGCGATTTCAACACTCTGACTGCTGGTAGGAAACACATTTTGAAATTGCCTGCCGCGAAAGTAAGGAGCAGGGAGGGAGATGATCATGCGGCAGTGGCGGCGATCGGGCTCAGGCGGCAGCAATATGGAGGGAGGGAGATGCTTGGGCGGTATTGGCAGCTATCAGTATGGAGGGAGGGAGCGCGATCGTTCCCTCCCTTCACTGCGGGAAACAAGGCCATTCACCGCTCTATGGGGCGGTGAATGGCCTTCTCCCCATACCCATGGCGACCACCTCTTTTCTCTCCACTGTTTTGGCTGGTAATAGCCACCGTGTCATTCTCTAATATACACATACAAATGGAATTCTTTAGGAGAAAGTATAATTATCTTCTTTTAATTTTTCTCTAAAGATTAGTATTTTCAACATTTTATCAAATGCCCAAGACAGATTGGATAATATAATAAACGTAACTGCTTCATAAATCACAATTTAAAAGTAAATCTAAAGGGAAATCAATAAATACAAGTATATGCGTTGTGGTTAGGTGAATGTATTCCTAAATTCTTTACAATCTGGCCTTTGGGCTAGATTCACTAAAGCCAGCGATCGTCGCTAAACCTGCTAATCGACCCGATTCACTAAACGGCCCACCGCATGTTTTTCCCCTTGATCGCCCATTTTCCAATACGGCCATGCAAATTAGTAAAACCACATGCAAAATAGCCAAGCAATTGATTCACTTACATCGCTTGGCTATTTAGCATCGTGTTTTACCGATTCTAAAACCCGATTGCTGTAGACCTGTCAGTAATTGTGTTATCGACAAGTCTACCTGGGGGGGGGGGGTTGTGTTTTTGGTTTTTTTTTTTTTTTTTTTGCAATGGCAGATATTTTGCATGTATTTCAAAGGCAAAATATCTGCCCAATAAAAAAAACAACCAGCCCTTCCCAATGACCCACAATAAGCGCCCCTCCTGCTTCCGTCTTAAAGGTATCAGGGAGGAGGGGAGGTCGATGAGGGTGGCCTCCGCTGGCAGGAGGGAGTGGGCATCCCTCCTGCCATATTTAAGTTTGGTAGGGAAGAAGGGTCTGGTGCCAGGAGGGAGTGGGCATTATCCCAGGACAAGCAGGCAGCATATTCTTGACTGATGGGTGACGGCACCGACGGAGCCCCGGTACGGACAATTTTAGAGTGATTGCACTCTAAGAACTTGGAAAGTTCTGGCATGCCGCACCGCGCACGCGCGAGTGCCTTCCCGCCCGACAGAGGCGCGCGGTCCCCAGTTTCTTAGTTTCCGCGGAGCTAAGAAGACGCGTTTTTTCAACGGCTGTTGAAAATTTTTTTGACTTGCCTTCCCGCTCGCGTAAACCTTTTTGGCTTTTGCCTGTTTCTTTTTTCTTTGATTTTTTGTAAAAAAAAAAAAAAAAAAATCTACTTTTTTTTTTTTGATTCAATTTGGCTTTTCCCCTGCAGGGCCTTCTGCCACCATCGAAGCCTCGGCCTTCGATTTGGCTGAAGCGGTCTTCACGTTCATGCCCCCTCAGCCAGGTTTTAAAAAGTGCCAGCGGTGTGCTCGGCCCATATCTCTCACGGACCCACACAACTGGTGCTTACAGTGTTTGGGTCCTGAGCATCAGGCCTCCACCTGCACCCGCTGTGCCACACTTAAAAAACGAACATTAAAAAATCGCCAAATACAACAGCGATTACTGTTCGGTGCCGAGATGTCCGATCCCGTTCCATCGACTCCGACTTCGGCACCAGTTCAGTCGGCACCCTCTTCTTCGACGCCGCGAGACACCGCGCCGGCATCCCAACATGCAGGTAAGCCGGCTAAGAAGCCTTCCCCGCTGGAGCGTCCTCCGGTCTCGAGTGCAGTGAGTCCAATCCTGCCGACTGTGAGGCGCCAGCGGAAGCGCTCTGCTCCTATCGAGGTGGGTCCCTCGACATCGGGCTCCTCATCTCCAGGGCGTCGAGCGGCACCGCAGGTACCGCAGAAGAAAAAAGCGGTACCGGTGCCATCCCTTGATGACCGTATTACGGCCATTCTCCAGGCACAGCTCAAGGAGCAATTACAACAGCTCCTTCCAGCTATCCTGGCACCGAACCTTCCGGTACCGGTCCGTACTGAGCCGGTACCGATAGTGGAACAACCTATACTGTCGGTATCCACTCCCTCGGTACCGATTTACTCCACCTCATCGGTATCGATGCCAGTCCTTGCGCCGGAGCCGAGAGCTCAACATCAGTCGGTGCAGACTTCGGCTCCGGTGCCACCGATTACATCGCCTGGGTCGGTATCGATGAGATCGGTTAAATCGGTGCGCAAAACCCGGCATGTAGAACCATCTACCCCAGAATCTCGGGACCGTTCTCCCCATGTCAGGGATCCTGATCTGTGGGGAGATTCAGAAGAACCCTTTCTCTCTGAAGGAGAATGTTCCTCAGATGAGGAGGAGTCTGCTGTACATGACCCGTCCTCTAAGCATGACACTTCATCTTTCTCCAGTTTCCTGAAAGATATGTGTGATTCTCTGTCCATTCCTTTGGAGGCTGAGTCCAAAAAGTCTAAAGCTTTTTTGGATGCCCTGGACTTTGACCAACCTCCAAAGGAATTTTTGAAGCTCCCTCTTCACGACATCTTGAGGGAGACTTTTTACAAGAATTTAGAGACTCCCTTAACGGTTCCAGGGGCCCCACGTAAGTTAGACTCTCTATATAAAGTAATTCCCATTCCTGGGTTCGACAAACCGCAACTTCCACATGAATCTTTACTTGTCGAATCCACCCTTAAAAAATCTTCGGGAGCCAGTGTATATGCTTCTGTACCTCCTGGCAGAGAGGGTAAAGCCATGGACAAATTTGGTAAGAGGCTCTACCAAAATGCAATGTTGGCAAATAGAGCTGGAAATTATGGCTTTCATTTTTCTTTCTACCTTAAACATCTCCTTACCACCATGGCTTCCTTTGAGAAATACCTTCCTCACCGGAAACAACAATCTTTCCACCATTGCTTGTCATCTCTGTTTCAGCTGCGTAAGTTCATGGTTAGGTCCATTTATGACACCTTCGAACTTACATCCAGAGCGACAGTAATGTCTGTAGCAATGCGTTGCCTGGCCTGGCTTCGGGTATCTGAACTTGATGTTAATCATCAAGATCGGTTAGCCAACGCCCCATGCCTAGGGGATGAGCTTTTTGGGGAATCCATGGACTCGACTACTCAAAAGCTGTCTGCTCATGAAACACGTTGGGATACCCTACTTAAAAATAAGAAAAAGCCTCCCCCAACAAGGCCTTTTAGACAACAGTCAGCCTATCAACGCCGCTTCACAGCTCGGCCATTGCCAACAACTGCTCAGCAACCCAGGCGTCAACGGCAGCAACAGCGTCAGCCTCCCAGGCAACAACAGCAACAGCAGCCTGTGAAGCCAACTCCACAGCAGAAGACACAGCCCTTTTGACTTACTTCTCCAAAGTATAGCCAGTACTCCTATATCTGTTCTCCTGCCTCAACCTATAGGAGGTCGTCTCTCCCTGTTCCTCAGCCGGTGGGAAGTTATCACTTCGGACCAATGGGTCCTCAACATCATCCGCTACGGCTACTCTCTCAACTTTCAGACTCTTCCGTCCCAAAATCCGCCAAAAGAGTCTGCTTTGAACAGTCCTCAATCTGCCCTCCTTATTCAGGAAGTTCAATCCCTCCTTCTTCTGAACGCTATAGAAGAAGTTCCTCTAGATCAAAAGGGGCAGGGATTCTACTCCCGTTATTTTCTAGTCCCCAAAAAAACAGGAGATCTCAGACCAATTCTAGATCTTCGCGATCTCAACAAACATCTGGTAAAGGAAAAATTCAAGATGCTTTCCTTAGCCATTCTTTATCCTCTTCTCAACCAAGACGACTGGCTATGCTCCCTCGATCTCAAAGAAGCATACACTCACATACCGATCAATGTAACCTCAAGACAGTATCTCCGTTTCATGATCAATCATTGTCATTACCAATACAAGGTGCTGCCCTTCGGTCTTGCTTCCTCTCCAAGGGTGTTCACCAAATGTCTCATCGTGGTAGCTGCTTTTCTACGCTCTCACCACCTTCAGGTATTTCCTTACCTGGACGACTGGTTAATCAAGGCCACATCCGCTCAAGCAGTACTCCTGGCCACCAACCAAACCATCCAGTTTCTACAAATATTGGGATTCGAGATCAATCTACCCAAGTCTCATCTCATTCCCACTCAAAGACTCCAATTCATTGGAGCGATATTGGACACACTCCTCATGAGAGCATTCCTACCATCCAACCGTCTTCAGACTCTTCAGTCTCTATGTCAGCAGGTGCTTCCTCAACATTCCATCTCTGCCAAACAAATGATGATACTCTTGGGTCACATGGCATCCACAGTCCATGTCGCACCCCTCGTACGTCTTCACCTGCGCACTCCTCAATGGACCCTTGCTACTCAGTGGTCCCAAGCGACGGATCCTTGCTCACGACACATATCTGTGACATCATCTCTTCGTCAATCTCTACAATGGTGGTTGGTATCCTCAAATCTATCCAGAGGTCTTCTGTTCCATCAACCTTCTCATCAACTAGTCATCACCACCGACGCCTCTCCTTATGCATGGGGAGCTCATTTGAACGAGTTCCAGACTCAAGGTCTTTGGACAGCCCAGGAAAAGAAGCATCACATCAATTTCCTGGAACTCAGAGCGATGTTTTATGCCCTCAAGGCCTTCCAACATCTTCTCTTTCCTCAGGTCCTTCTGCTGTGCACAGACAATCAAGTGGCCATGTACTACATCAACAAGCAAGGGGGGACAGGCTCTCGCCTCTTGTGCCAGGAAGCTCAGAAGATCTGGTCTTGGGCCATAGATCACCATCTCTTCCTGAAAGCTATCTACATTCAGGGAGAACAAAATTCCTTAGCGGACAAGTTCAGCAGAATTCTCCAGCCTCACGAGTGGACACTCGATCCTGTAACTCTACAGTCTATCTTCGCTCAGTGGGGCACTCCTCAGATAGACCTCTTTGCAGCTCCTCACAATCACCAGCTGCCCCTATTCTGCTCCAGACTCTACTCTCCTCACCGTCTGACAGCGGATGCATTTCTCCTCGACTGGTCAAATCTGTTCCTGTACGCTTTCCCTCCTCTGCCTCTCATGTTGAGAACCTTATTCAAGCTCAAGAGGGAACGAGCCACCATGATTCTGATTGCTCCGAGGTGGCCCAGGCAACATTGGTTCTCCCTTCTACTTCAACTCAGTTCCAGGGAACCTTTTCTTCTTCCACTGTATCCTTCTCTGCTTACACAGCATCAGGAGACCCTTCTACATCCCAACCTCCAGTCTCTACACCTGACAGCTTGGTATCTCTCGGGCTGACTTCTCATGATACGCTTTTGTCTCAGCCTGTTCGTTCCATTCTAGATGCCTCCAGGAAACCAGCCACTCTGCAATGTTACCATCAGAAGTGGACGAGATTTTCTTCCTGGTGTCTTCTTCATCATCTTGACCCAACTTCCCTAGCAGTGGAGACGTTGTTGGATTATTTGCTTTCTTTGTCTGACTCTGGCCTTAAGTCTTCTTCCATCAGAGTCCACCTCAGTGCCATTGCTGCTTTTCATGAGCCGGTCCATGGAAAACTTCTCTGAGCTCATCCCCTAGTGTCCAGGTTCATGCGGGGTCTTTTCAATGTGAAACCACCTCTTAAAGCCCCTCCCGTTATCTGGGATCTCAATGTGGTTCTTTCCGCCTTAATGAAGCCTCCATTTGAACCTTTGGCTACCGCTCCTTTCAAGTTTCTCACTTGGAAGGTACTTTTCCTTATTGCTCTTACCTCTGCCAGGAGAGTCAGTGAGCTTCATGCACTGGTTGCAGATCCACCTTTTACGGTCTTTCACCATGACAAGGTGGTTCTGCGTACACATCCAAAGTTTCTCCCTAAGGTTGTCTCTGAATTCCATCTCAACCAATCCATTGTTCTGCCTGTTTTCTTTCCAAAACCTCATTCTCATTCTGGGGAACAAGCTTTGCACACTTTGGATTGTAAAAGGGCTCTAGCTTACTATCTAGAGCGTACAAAACCCCACAGATCAGTTCCCCAACTTTTTCTGTCCTTTGATCCAAATAAATTGGGACGTCCTGTTTCTAAACGTACGTTGTCTAATTGGCTGGCAGCGTGCATTTCATTCTGTTATGCTCAGACCGGACTGACACTGGAAGGTTCTGTCACGGCCCATAGAGTCCGAGCAATGGCAGCATCTGTAGCTTTCCTCCGTTCCACGCCTATTGAGGAAATCTGCAAGGCTGCTACTTGGTCCTCAGTTCATACTTTTACATCTCATTATTGTCTGGATGCATTCTCCAGACGGGATGGACACTTCGGCCAATCTGTTTTGCAAAATTTGTTTTCCTAATGGCCAACCTTCCCTCCATCCCTCTTTTTGTTAGCTTGGAGGTCACCCATCAGTCAAGAATATGCTGCCTGCTTGTCCTGGGATAAAGCACAGTTACTTACCGTAACAGGTGTTATCCAGGGACAGCAGGCAGATATTCTTGCGTCCCTCCCACCTCCCCGGGTTGGCTTCTTAGCTGGCTTATCATAACTGGGGACCGCGCGCCTCTGTCGGGCGGGAAGGCACTCGCGCGTTCGCGGTGCGGCATGCCAGAACTTTCCAAGTTCTTAGAGTGCAATCACTCTAAAATTGTCCTTACCGGGGCTCCGTCGGTGCCGTCACCCATCAGTCAAGAATATCTGCCTGCTGTCCCTGGATAACACCTGTTACGGTAAGTAACTGGGCATTCCTCCTGCCATTTTTTTTGTTCGATGGGAGGGGCAGTGGCTCGGGGGGCATGGCACTGCATGGTAGGGGGATGCACAGCCTAAGCAATAACAGGAGGCTGCTTTCCCTGTCACTGCTGTTAGGGCTGTGCGCCTATTTCAGTCGTTCACTGAGCGATTGAATCAGTCTTTTTTTGCATGCAAATGATTTGCATGCAAACTTGATAGTGAATCAATCGCTGTTGGAGAATCGGCCAGAGAACTGGCCAACAGCAACTAAGTCGCTAACTTTAGTGAATCTAGCCCTTTATCCCCTATCTCAATATTAGATTTAAGAACTAAAGAACTGGGCTTTTCAGAGGGTAACTTCTTGAATAACGGATGACATTGGATCCATTGGTAATGTTTTTAGAAATGTTACTTTTGTATCCCTGTTGGTGATTATAATCCTTGAACCAAGGCTAATATAGGTATTTTGGGGGGTGACTTAATGGCACTATACAGCATATAGAGGACCTCAGTTTGATTCCCTGATGTGTTTTGTAAGTCAGCTGAAACCAGAGGCATAGCCATGGATGGGGCTGTACCCACCCATTTTCAACCAGGCTTACCAAGATGTGACACATCCCAGCTATCTGGGGTCTGGCATCCCTGTCTTCCCCCTTCCCTCTTGTGGGTCTTGCATCTCTGTGTCTTGCTTCCCACTGTCCTCCCAATCTAGTTTATTGGCACAGGCAGTAACTCATAAAGACCAGCTCCCAAACCTTCCCTATATCTCATCCCAATCATGCATAAACAGGAAATTGCATCAGAGGAGTCCCCCCCCCCCCAGGCCTACCTATCATCCATTGTAATCAAGCTCTCCATGGTGCAAGAATTCCCACTCACTTCTGCCTTTTGGAGTTCCTCAATTAAAATAACTGCCATGACCTCTCATGTTAGTACCATGAGACTACTGATAGATGTTGTGACAGGCATTTTGGTTGAGGAACTGCGAGTGGGGTTCACTCTTTTCCCATGGACAACTAGGTCACCAGAGATTATAAGTAGACCTTTGGGGAGCTGCTGGGTCTTGGAATAGGGGTGGGAAAGGTTTCTGGTGATTAGGGAGGTGGGGGGGGGGAGGATGGATTTGTGGGTCCCTGCCAGTATGAATATTGGGGCCTAATTATGCCTACAGCAGTCACTGTATGAAAACTGCTGACTGCTGCTGGCTGAATATTGACTGAACAGATTCCTTTTCAGTGTCATTGTTTGTCTGCTCCTAGTCTAATATTTATTTATTAAAAAATACAACTATGCGGTTTCCATATCACATACATAAAATCTTGTTTCTTTACGATTATCACATATAACATAAACGTGTCTAAACAACATCATTATAAGCTGAGTACTGGGTATTAGTATAAAAACATTTGCTGGAGAATTGGCTTGGTGACTCAGTTATTGCTAATAAAGGAAAAAAATAAAATTTTTGCATAATTTTAGTATGTAAATAAAATACATCTTATAACTAAATATAAAAAAAAATCTATTTAATAATTATGCAAACATATAAATCAATTTATAAACCATGCGATAAATGATACTAAACTCAGGTACACAGCTGTCTCAGATGGCAAACTAATAGAAGAACTACCGTATTTTCACTCGTATACCACGCACCCGTGTAAAACGCGCACACGGGTATAGCGCGCGGGAAACTGTAATTTATGTAAATAAATTTTTATATACCGCGCACACCCGTATACCGCGCATGCCACCCCGACTCTCCCGTCGCTGCCCGACTCTCCTTTCGCCCGCTCCGACTCTCCTCTGGCCAGCCCGACTCACCTTTAGCCCGCCCCGACTCTCCTCTGGCCAGCCCGACTCTCCTTTAGCCCGCCCCGACTCTCCTCTCCCCCTTGAAGTCCTGTCCCCCCTTGTCCCCACCCTGAAAGCCTGATGCCCCCCCCCCCGAAGTCCGATTCACCCCCCCGCAGGACCGCTCGCACCCCCACCCCGAAGGACCGCTCGCACCCCCACAGCCTCCCCCCCCCATCATGTAGAAGCTGCCTACCATCGTCCTGCTGCTTCCTCTGCCGGCGGTCCCGCCCTTTCTCAGATGTCAGAGAAAGGGCGGGACCGCCGGAAAAGGAAGCAGCATAGACTCAGGGCTTAGAGAAAGGGCAGGACCGCCGGCAGAGGAAGCAGCAGGACGACGGTAGGCAGCTTCTACATGATGGGGGGGGTGGGGAGGCTGTGGGGGTGCGAGCGGTCCTTTGGGGTGGGGGTGGGGGTGCGGGTGCGTGTTCGAGCATGAGCGGTCCTTCGGGGTGGGGGTGCGAGCGGTCCTGCGGGGTGAATCGGACGTCGGGGGGGGGGGAACTCTGTAAAAAAAAAAAAAAAAGGGGATAACGCGCTCACATGTATAACGCGCACGGTTATGCACGGTTTGTAAAATCGTGTATAACGCGCGCATTATATGCGTGAAAATATGGTAGTTCAAGAATAAACTCCTGACATGGCCATATTTCTATACTAAAATCAATTCTATAATCTGGGAATCCACATTTACACACATAGATATCTAGAATATAAACACTTGCACACATAAGTGTACATTTACCCTTAAAAGTAGTAGGGCACCTATGTGTTCTTCTGCTTAATGTGTATGTGCAATGGGGTGTACATATGGGCAGAGCATGAATAGGATATAGGCAGGAATTAAGTTATGCATGTCCCTGCTGCATTTAGGTACCCATATTTCTACCAGCTCTAAGGCTGGTGTAACCTTAGGTATGTAAATGTTAGCACAAGTTTCAAGTTTTTCAAGTTTTATTTAAAATTTGAAGTACACGCATTGTCGTCATTTCAAAGCGTATTACAAATCTTTTTTTTATATATAAATCTTTATTGAGTTTCTAAAGCTAACAAAAATGCAATACAGTATCTATACAAATAATATTAATCATATATGCATTTGTAATCAATCAAAATCCATACAACAATTAAAAAAAAAAAACCCCACCCAACCAACATTTCATAAGGGAATAGAACCATACAAAGAAATACCCCCCTCTCGCCCTCCCTCCCCCTGGAGGTGTGTGCAATATACCAGCAGGAACAAAGGAAAAAACAATTACAATGAATCCATAAAAGATATCAAAGGGCCCCAGATTAACTTAAATCTCTTAGAGTATTACAAATCTAAAAGCAGGGGAGTAATAATATACATGTACAAATCTGATACAAAAGGAGGAGGGGAAGAAAGAAAGAAAAAACAAATAAGAAAGAAAGAAAAAACAAATAAGGGAAGCACAACAGAGCAAGTAAAAAGAAGTAGAAGAACATCTAAGGAGGGGCTTGGTCGTTCGAGGCTAAAAAATAATATGAGGGGAGAGATGCTCAAATTTAACGAAATTAAGTCTCAAAAGCATCCCTATATAAGAAGGTCTTTAGGGAGCCTTTGAATTTATCCAATACAATTTTGCTACGAAGATAACCTGGTAGGGCGTTCCAAAGCTGGGGACCTGTCACAGAAAAAATTGCAGTCCGCTTTGTGCCAATTATTTTCATAATTTTCAGAGAGGGTACAGTAAGCAGATTCTGTTCTGTTGATCTTAGTGTTCTTGGTAAAGTGTAAGGTATGAGAAGGCGGTCAAGGAATATTGGAAAATTTGTAAGTCGGATTTTAAAGATCAGTAGTGCTATTTTGTAGGTAATTCTATAAGATATCGGAAGCCAATGAGTGTTTTTCAGGAGGGGGGTCACGTAGTCGAATTGAATTTGTGATGATCTTTATAGCTGTATTTTGTGTTGTTTGTAATCTTTTAAGTTCTTTCTGGGAAATAGCTTTGTATAGCGAGTTACAATAGTCTTGATATTATAAGGGAGTGGATCAAAATGTTTAAAGCTGCTGTGTCTAATATTTTTGATAATGATCTGATTAGTCGCAATTTGTAAAAACATGATTTCACTACAGAGCTAATTTGATCATGGTAGGAGAGTTTGTGATCGAGGGTTACTCCTAAAATCTTTGTGGCCTTAACAGTTTGTAGTGTGATTTTATCTAGAGTAATTTGAGGTGAAAATGTAAGGTCGTCTTTCCATGGGAACAACATTGTCGTTGATTTTGATATGTTTAGTGCCAGCATGTTGTCTCTGAGCCATTGAATGATTTGTTCTAGTTTGGTGTTTGTTATTAATGTCAGTAAGGTCTTCTGAATTCAAGAGATGCAGGAGTTGTATGTCATCAGCATACGTGTATACCGAGAGTCCTATAGATTAACTCAGTCAGTAGAGGAGTAGAAAAATATTAAATAAAAGGCGAAAGAATAGAGCCTTGCGGGACCCCATAAGGATTTGTGTAACAGCTTGAGGTGGAGTTGTTAAATGTAACCTTTGCAAAACGATCCGAAAAGTAGGAATGGAACAAACATAATACCTGGTCTGAGACACCAATCTACTATAATAAAACGCTAAGCGCGCGTGCGCACTCCTACCTGTGTGTTTTGTGATCCTTATGTCCATGGCAGTCAGGAGTGCGCATGAGCACTTACAACAACCCCACACAATACTTCAACGGGTGAAATGCCCTGCGCTCTGCTGCACCTCTGATGATGTCATCAGGGACGTGTCAGAGTAAATCAGGGCAGTAGAAGGCTGCGAAGCAGCGTGTTTAGAGTGCTGCGGCTGCTGCTGGAGTTGGGAAGTTTATCAGGACTGCGGGAAGGGAAGGGGGGTAGGGGAAAATGCTGCTGCTGCACAGTGACATGGAGGGGAAGTGAAATGCCACCGCTGCTGCTGCTGCACAGAGAAGTGCAGTGGGAGGGAAATTCTGCTGCTGTTGCTGCACAGGGAAGTGGGAATAGATGGGTAGGGAATGCGGATGCTGTTCTAAAGGGAAGTGGGGGAGGGAAATGCTTTTGCTGCTGCACAGGGAAGTGGGGTGGGGGGAGGGAAATGCTGCTGCACATAAAAATGGAGGGGGAGGGCATGCTGCTACTGCGGCTGCTGCACAGAGAAGTGGGGGGGAGGGAAATGCTGCTGCTACACAGGGAAGTGGGGTGGAGGGAGGGAAATGCTGCTGCACAGGGAAATGGAGGGGGAGGGAATGCTGCTGCAGTTGCTGCACAGGGAAGTGGGGGGAGGGAAATGCTGCTGCTGCAGAAGAAAGCCATATGGCCTTGGTAAAGGACAAAGGGGAACACAAAGGGAAAAGATGGCAAAAGGGGTGAAAAAGGGTCAGAGAGAGATGGTAGAGGGTGTGAGAGAGGGAAAGGGCGTGATGATGGTCTAAAAGGTACAGAGGACTAAGGAAATGGTGAAAGGTGAGGTGGTGGGACTGGGATCAATGGGAGGCACGATCCAGCCATGTTATCCCAGGACAAGCAGGCAGCATATTCTTAACACAGGGGTGACGTCACCGACGGAGCCCTCGGTACGGATCTTTTTAACTAGAAGTTTCTAGTTGGCCGCACCGCGCGTGCGCGAGTGCCTTCCCGCCCGACGGAGGAGTGCGTGGTCCCCAGTTTCTTCGTTTCCGCGGAGCGAAGAAGACGCGTGTGTTTTTTCAACGGCCGTTGAAACCACTTTTTTGCCTTCCCGCTCGCGCTTTTTTTCCTTATTTTTTCTTCCTTTACCTTCGGGTTTATTTTTCTTTGATTTGCAAAAAAAAAAAAAAAAAAACTTTGCTTTTTTCCCTTTTTCTTTCGTTTTTGCCCCGGCGGGGCCTGTTGCCAGTATACAGGCCTCGGGCTTCGATTTTGCGGAGGCTATCTTCCCCTTCATGCCCCCGCAGGTCGGTTTTAAGAAGTGCCAGCGGTGTGCACGCCCGATCTCCATCACTGACCCACACAATTGGTGTTTGCAGTGTCTGGGTCCGGAGCATCGGGCGGACTCCTGCACCCGCTGTGCTACTCTTCAAAAAAGAACCCTTAAAAACCGAAGAATTCAGCAAACTCTCCTCTTCGGCACCGAGTCGGCGATGGACTCCTCACCTTCAACAGCGGTACCTCAAAAATCGGCACCGTCGTCCTCGACACCGACCGACCCCGCATCGGCGTCACTGGCGCCAGGTAAGCCGGCTAAGAAGCCTTCCTCTTCCCTCGAGCGCCCTCCGGCTACGGTGGCGACACCGTCCCTACCGGCATCGCACCGGTCCCGCAAACGCTCCACCCCGATCTCGGTGAGTGCCTCGTCATCGGCCTCCTCATCGCCGGGGCGTGGAGCGGCATCTAAGGAACCGAAGAAAAAGAAAGCGGTTCCGATGCCACCCCTAGATGACCGTATCTCGGCCATCTTAAAGGCTCAACTCCAAGAACAGTTGAAGAAACAACTTGAACAACTGTTGCCCACTATCCTGGCACCGCTCCTTCCGGTACCAGACCGGCCCGAGCCCCGTACCGAGCCCCCGGTGTCCACCCCTTCGGTACCGGTGAACACATCCATGCCGATCCTTTCGGCCCAACAACTTCAAGGCGATCCAGTGGTTCATTCTCAGGCCACATTGGATCCTCCTCGGCACCAGGCGGTACGGCATTCTTCTCGGGACCGAGATAGACGCCGGTCGTCCTCCCCTGGTACCGTTTCGGTGCGCTCTGGAAAGTCCTTGTCCAAAACTCGACATACCGCGCCCTCCACCCCGGTGTCTCGACCAGAAGTCAGGGACCCTGACTTATGGGAGGAAACTCCTCTCGGTACCGAGGAGGATCCCTCCTCATCTGATGAGGAACCATCGGCACCCGATGCCACCTCTAAACCAGAGCAGTCCTCATTTTCTAAATTTTTGAAAAAAATGTCTGCTGCCCTATCCCTTCCTCTGGAATCGGACTCAAAAAAGTCTCAAGCCTTTCTAGAGGCTCTAGACTTTGAACAACCTCCTAAGGAGTTCCTCAAGCTTCCCGTGCATGACATTCTACGGGAAACGTTCTACAAAAACTTGGAAAATCCCCTCACGGTACCGGGAGCCCCCCGTAAACTGGACAACCTTTACCGTGTCATTCCCATTCCTGGATTCGACAAATCTCAATTGCCCCATGAGTCCCTTCTGGTTGAATCCACCTTAAAAAAGACTCAGGGCTCCAGTGTCTATGCCTCTACCCCTCCTGGCAGAGAAGGTAAAACCATGGACAAGTTCGGCAAGAGGCTTTACCAGAATGCCATGCTTGCAAACAGGGCAAACAACTATTCTTTCCATTTTTCCTTCTATCTCAAACATTTGGTCCAACAACTGTCTGCCCTCCAAAAGTACCTTCCTGAGCGCAAGGTCCCGCTATTCCAACAGCACATCTCTGGCCTTCTCCAAATGCGCAAGTATATGGTCCGCTCGATATACGACTCCTTCGAGCTCACCTCTCGGGCCTCTGCCATGGCCGTAGCCATGCGTCGCTTGGCCTGGCTCAGAGTCTCCGACCTGGACATCAACCACCAGGATCGTCTGGCCAACGCCCCCTGTCTCGGGGATGAGCTTTTTGGAGAGTCACTGGATTCCACCACCCAGAAACTCTCTGCCCATGAGACCAGGTGGGACACCCTGATCAAGCCGAAAAAGAAGGCACCGCCTACCCGACCTTATCGGCCACAAACATCTTATCAACGGAGATTCTCAGCCAGACCACTCAACCCGCCTCCCCAGCAATCTCGGCAGCCCCGTCAACAGCAACATCATGCTCAGGCTCGATCTCAGGCCATTCAACCCTCTAAGCCTTCTCAGCCTGCTAAACAAACTCAGCCCTTTTGACTCTTCTCTCCAGGGCATAGCCAGTCATCCACCCTTGCTACCTCTTCCACAACCCATCGGAGGTCGTCTCACCATTTTCTCCAGCCGTTGGGAAGTCATCACGTCGGACCAGTGGGTCCTCAACATCATCCGCCACGGCTACTCTCTCAACTTCCAGACTCTACCTCCGGACAACCTTCCCGTAGAGTCTGCTTCAAACTCATCTCAAACCCCCCTCCTCCTGAGGGAGGTTCAATCCCTCCTCCTTCTCAATGCCATCGAAGAAGTACCTCCAGATCAAAAGGGTCAGGGATTCTACTCCCGCTACTTCCTGGTCCCCAAAAAGACGGGAGACCTCCGTCCCATTCTCGATCTAAGGGACCTCAACAAGTGTCTAGTCAAGGAGAAGTTCAGAATGCTCTCCCTTGCCACGCTTTACCCTCTTCTTTCTCAACACGACTGGCTATGTTCCCTGGACCTCAAAGAGGCCTACACTCACATCTCCATCAACCAGAATTCTCGCCGCTACCTACGGTTCCAGGTACTGCACCACCACTATCAGTACAAGGTGCTACCGTTCGGCCTAGCTTCCTCACCCAGGGTCTTCACCAAGTGCCTTATAGTGGTAGCGGCCTTCCTCAGGTCTCACAACCTCCAGGTGTTCCCCTACTTGGACGATTGGTTGGTGAAAGCACCTTCATCTCAACTCGTGCTACAAGCCACTCATCACACCATCTCTCTCCTCCACCTCCTGGGGTTCGAGATCAACTACCCCAAGTCGCACTTGCTTCCCACCCAGCGACTTCAATTCATTGGAGCAGTTCTGGACACCACGCTAATGAGGGCCTTTCTCCCCTCCGATCGCCAGCGGACCCTGCTCCATCTCTGCCGTCAGGTACTCATGCACCCCTCCATCCCTGCCCGACAGATGATGGTCCTACTGGGTCACATGGCCTCGACGGTGCATGTCCTTCCTCTGGCACGCCTCCACCTTCGTACGCCTCAGTGGACTCTCGCCAACCAATGGTCACAGACTACGGACCTTCTTTCTCATCCCATCTCTGTGACATCATCTCTTCAGCAATCTCTCCAATGGTGGTTGAACTCCTCAAATCTTTCCAGGGGTCTGCTTTTTCATCTGCCCCCCCACTCTATGATCATCACCACAGATGCGTCCCCCTACGCGTGGGGAGCTCACCTAGGAGATCTGCGCACCCAGGGACTTTGGACCCCACAGGAGCGTCGTCATCACATCAATTTCCTGGAACTCAGAGCCATGTTCTATGCCCTCAAGGCTTTCCAACATCTCCTCTGCCCTCAAGTCCTCCTCCTTTGCACGGACAATCAAGTCGCCATGTACTACATAAACAAGCAAGGCGGCACCGGATCTCGCCCCCTTTGTTTGGAGGCTCTGCGCATCTGGACCTGGGCCACGGACCGCAATCTTTTTCTCAGGGCGGTCTATATCCAGGGCGAACAGAACTCTCTGGCCGACAATCTCAGTCGCATCCTTCAACCCCACGAGTGGACGTTGGACCCTCCGACTCTGCTCTCCGTCTTTGCTCGATGGGGCACTCCGCAGGTGGACCTCTTTGCAGCACCTCACAATCATCAGCTGCCCCAATTCTGCTCCAGACTCTTCTCTCCTCACCGTCTGGCCCCGGATGCATTCCTGCTCGATTGGAGGGATCGGTTCCTGTATGCCTTCCCTCCACTTCCTCTGATGTTGCGGACCTTGTCCAAACTCCACAAAGACCACGCCACCATGATTCTTATCGCGCCTCGGTGGCCTCGCCAACACTGGTTCTCACTCCTGCTCCAGCTCAGCTCCAGGGAACCTATTCTACTTCCTGTGTTTCCTACTCTACTTACGCAACAGCATCAGTCTCTGCTACATCCCAATCTGTCTTCGCTCCACCTGACAGCTTGGTTTCTCTCGGGCTGACCTCTCCGGAGAATCTATCTCAACCGGTCCGCCTCATTTTGGACGCTTCCAGGAAACCGGCCACTCTCCAATGTTACCATCAGAAGTGGACCAGATTTTCCTCCTGGTGTCTCCGGCATCATCAAGAACCCACCTCCTTAGCGGTGGAAACTGTCTTGGAATATTTGCTTTCTCTGTCCAACGCTGGCCTCAAAACTACCTCCATCAGAGTCCACCTCAGTGCCATCACTGCGTTTCATGAGCCTATTCTCGGAAAACCCCTCACGGCTCATCCTCTGGTTTCCAGATTCATGAGAGGACTCTTCAACATCAAACCGCCTCTCAAGCCTCCTCCTGTCGTCTGGGACCTGAATGTGGTTCTCTCAGCTCTCATGAAACCTCCGTTTGAGCCTCTTGCCACAACTTCTCTCAGGCTTCTTACCTGGAAGGTGCTTTTCCTAATTGCCATCACCTCTGCCAGGAGGGTTAGCGAACTGCATGCACTGGTTGCCGACCCACCTTTCACTGTTTTTCACCATGACAAGGTTGTTCTGCGTACCCACCCTAAATTCCTTCCCAAGGTGGTCTCAGCTTTTCACCTCAACCAGTCCATTGTGCTGCCCGTCTTCTTCCCTAAGCCTCACTCGCATCCTGGGGAACAGGCGTTGCACACACTGGATTGTAAGCGTGCCCTTGCTTACTATCTTGATCGTACCAGAGCTCACCGAACAGCCCCTCAGCTCTTTTTGTCTTTCGACCCCAACCGTTTGGGTCGTCCTGTCTCCAAACGGACACTTTCAAATTGGCTTGCTGCCTGTATTGCTTTCTGCTACGCTCGGGCCGGTCTCTCACTGGAAGGAACTGTCACGGCCCACAGAGTCCGAGCTATGGCTGCTTCTGTGGCTTTCCTCCGCTCCACGCCCATCGAGGAAATCTGCAAGGCGGCCACTTGGTCCTCAGTTCACACGTTCACTACTCACTACTGTCTGGATGCGTTCTCCAGACGGGATGGACACTTCGGCCAATCTGTGTTACAAAATTTATTTTCCTAATGGCCAACCATCCCACCTCCCTCTTTGTTAGCTTGGAGGTCACCCATGTGTTAAGAATATGCTGCCTGCTTGTCCTGGGATAAAGCACAGTTACTTACCGTAACAGGTGTTATCCAGGGACAGCAGGCAGATATTCTTACGTCCCACCCACCTCCCCGGGTTGGCTTCTTAGCTGGCTTATCCTAACTGGGGACCACGCACTCCTCCGTCGGGCGGGAAGGCACTCGCGCACGCGCGGTGCGGCCAACTAGAAACTTCTAGTTAAAAAGATCCGTACCGAGGGCTCCGTCGGTGACGTCACCCCTGTGTTAAGAATATCTGCCTGCTGTCCCTGGATAACACCTGTTACGGTAAGTAACTGTGCTGTACAAGTGGGGCATGGGTGGCTTCAGGGTATATATAGGTGGGGCTATTCTAGCACCCATTACTGTAACGAATGTAATGGGCTTAAACACTAGTAGAAGATAATCTATTAATTAGTAGATGATGATGATCAATGGTATCAAAGGCCGAAGATAAGTCTAGGGAAATCAGAAGAACAGATTTGTGATGGTCTAAGAAGTAATGGATACTGGTGGTTAGGCCTAACAAGGAATGTTCTGTCGAGTGATTGGTTCGAAAGCCAATCTGAAATGGGTGTAAAACATTAGTTTTTTCAATTAAGTCAGTTATTTGATTAAAAACTACCTTCTCTGTTAATTTAGCCAAGAAGGGAATGTTAGCTATTGGATGGTAGTTTGCTTCATCTGCAGCCGATTCACCATGATTCTTAATGATGGGGCGAATTAATGATTCTTTCCATTCTTGAGGAATGGAGACCGAGATTAGACTATTTTTGATCAGAGTTTGGAAGTATGGTCCAAACAAAGAGAGGTGACGCTTTAAGAGAAAAGGAGGGATTGAATCTGTGTTTATCCCTTTGGTGTTAAGGGTCTGAAGCAGTCTTTTAAGATCTTCCAAGGATGGAATGTTGAAGTTGGTATTTTAAATGATTACCTGGGTGCCCAGATTTTGGTAGAGAATAGGCTCCTACTGTCAATTCTCAGGGCATCTAAATGGAATCACCCAGTTATAGAATTGCCCCCTAAAAACCTGCTCCTGAGAAATTCTTAAACATTATTGAATTTCTTAGTAAAAGATCCCCATCATAAAGACTTAAGACTACACTGAAGAAAATTCAAATTGCCCGTATCTTTAGATTCTTGGGTCTTGTATAGTTAAAAAACGCTCAGCCTGTTTGTGATGGATTCTGTTACAATGCAAATTTCAAGCATTCTTGTAGTGGACTTAGGGATGATAATGAAATAATGTATCATTGTATGAAGATAATCTTATAAAGCATTTTCTGCATATAAAGCTTGTTTTACAACTGGAAATGAGCTCTTGTAAAACTACATGGCTAAATATGTGCATCCAAATATGCATGCCAACAAGATGGCATGTAAAGTTCTTGAGACAGCAGTTAGATTGGAGAAGAGGTTGACTTGTGTTGTATGAATGTACACACAGCAGATAGAACATGAATAAAGCAAATAAATAAACCACTAAGGGCAATCAAGTATAAGATAATCAAGAGTACCTCATTGGTGGATCCAACATGAACTGTGTTTCAGCATCCAAACGGTATTCCCAATGCAGGAATTTTGATGCCAAATCATGGTCGTGTTGGGGTCCACTCGTAAATAACTCTTGATTATCCCATACTTGACATCCCCTAGTGGGGTATTTTCCTTGTTGAATGTACACACTTATACACTTGCTTCAGAGCAGCCTTGTGCAGGGGCATTTGTGCACAATTGGGGCTGCTTATGGGTGTTTATATTGTAAAGGCACATAGGTGCCTATATTGCCTTTGTATAATAGGCACCTTTTTGGAACTTTGACATAGGCACCCTGTTATAAAATTACATCCTACATGTATAGAAGTCTAAAGTGTTCAGAGCTGTTACTTATAAGACTTGCACTGTTCATCTAATTGACATTTGATCTTTTTGATGGAACTCCATATCAGAATCCGCCTCATATTTTTTTCAGAAGTGCTGCACTTTTTCTTATGTGCTTTCTTTTACAAGGTGATAGCACTGCTGCCATACCAGCGATCAGGGTTGAATTTCCTTCTTCCTGTCTTTCTCCTCCCTGTACTACCTAGGCACAGACTGGCCTCATTCTTTTTACTTCAGCTAGTACTTGCTCCTTTTTAAGTGGTGGGGTTTTGGATCCCTGCTTCCTATGGCCTCAATCTACACCACCAGGTGGCAGCCACTTCTGTGGTAGAAGGGAGTGGAGGCAGGTACCAGGCCTGCTGAATTTACCATTGTTATACAAGTGTCTTCTCTTAATTTCTGTATATGAATAGATAGACACCCAACCCTTGACAAAAGGTACCTTTGCTTGTGCAAAAATGCACATTTAAAATTGTTTAAAGACTACTACTGAACAATGTATTTTGGGGCCTGATTTTATAACAGGACACCTATATGAGAAACCCAAAATAGGTGCTTATTTAAGACGATTTTCCTTATCCTGCTAGGCCAATCCAAACTAGTAGGTTAGGTCCTCTTACCAACAAGTGGTAAGTATTAAGTTTTAGCATTAAGACCATTAGAGAACATGTTCCATAAAAAAGGGGCCAAATATGAAAAGAAGAATGTTACAAAGCTGCACAGGTATATATGGGATAAACATATCAGCTAAGTATTTGGGAGAGCCAGTAAAATAGTATTTGATGTTGGATTTCAAAGTTTAAGGACACCAGTTATCTTTGAGTTGGTAACCAGCCATGCACTTATCTGTGTAGATATTCTGGGTGGTCGCCTGGAGTCTGAAGATGATGGGAGGATGTCATCTCATGCCTGCCTTTGTTATATCACCTCAAGAAACATGGAAAAGTTGATAGCATGCTGGTCAAAGATCCACAAGATGACATGTCCTCTGTCACTGCAGGTACTGCATACTGTCATCTGAAGGTCTGAAGCCTACTCTCTTGAACCAATTTCTGTACTTTTCACTGGCTGAGCACCTCAAATACTTCTATTTGCAAAGTAATAAAAAAAAGTTGTAATTGGGTTGCTGTAAATGCCCAGTGGCAACCTAGCATATTCTAATGCATAGAAACAGGCCATATGGTCTAGAGAATGACAAAGGGACAAATTTTTCCCTGTCCCCACGAGTTCTTTTCCTGTCCCTGCCCCATTCCTGCAAACTATGTCCTCATCTGCACAAGCCTCAAACACTTTAAAATCATAAGTGTTCGAGGCTTGTGCGGTTAAGGCAGAGCTTACAGGAATGGGGCAAAGACATGAACAGGGACAAATCTCGTGGGGTTGGGGAAAAATTGTCCCCGTGTCATTCTCTAATATGGTCTTTATCTGCCTTCATTTTTCTACCTAGTCTACCTATCTATGCTATCTACTATTTCTTCCTCTCCCTTAGAGATCCAATGTACTTATCCCAAACTTTCTGGAATTCAGCTACATTTTTCATCTTCTCCACAGAGTTTCACTAGGTTCAGATATTGGTATCATCCGCAAAGAGGCAAACCATACCAGAAAATCCTTCAACAATATCACTTAGGCCCAAGAACTAAACCTTGCGGCACTCCACTAGTAACATCCCTTTCCTCATAGTAAGCTCCATTTACCACTACTCTCTGTCGCTTTCTACTCAACCAGTTTCTAACCCAGTTTGTCCTTTTGGTATCCATACCGAGGGCATTCATTTTATTTGACGCCTGTGTGGAAGAGTCAAAGGCTTTGCTAAAATCTAAATACATCACATCTAGCGCTCGCCCTCTATCCAACTCTCAGATTACTTAGTCAAAGAAATTGATCAGATTTGTCTGTCAAGATCTGCCTCCATTGAAACCGTTACCTTGGGTCCTGTAATCCATTGGATTCCAGAAACTTCACTATTCAGTCTTAAGTGTTTCCATTAATTTACTTATTGTCCTATAGTTCCCTACCTCTTCCTTCTGCTTTTGTGGAGCGGGACCACATCTGCCCTTCTCCAGTCCTCCGGTACCATTCCTGATTCTAGAGAAGCATTGAAAAGGTCAGCCAGCAGAGCCACTAGAACTTCCCTAAGTTCTTTCAGTACCCTCAGATGTATACCACCCATGGCTTTGTCATATTCAGTTTAACTAGCTCCATATGAACACAGTCCTCTGAAAATTGTTAGGGCCTACCACATTGCTGTTCTTATATGTCTTCTAAAGTCCTGCTTCCAGCCCTTCAGCTGTGAACACAGAATAGAAATATTTATTAAGTAATTTAGCCTTATTTCCATCAGCTTCTACATATTCCTCCTTCACCATTCATTGCCTTGGTGGGTATACCTTGCCTTTGGATCTAACAGAGGCATACTTGCATATTCCATCTTTCTGGCTCACAGAAAATATTTGTGATTCCATATTCAGGACAAGCATTTCCAATTCCGTGCTCTTCCCTTTGTCCTAGCAACAACACCCTGACCCTTTACCAAGGTGATAGCCGTTGTGGCAGTGCACCTCCACAAGGCAGGGATTCAGTGCATCTGTACATGGATGATTGATTCATAAGAGAACCCTTGAGAGATGAGGGAGTGACAATGGTAGAGCAAGTGGTCCAGCTCCTATAGATGTTGGGCTGGGTATCTCTCTTGTCACACATGCTCCTCCCCAGATGTTCTTTTAATGTACCTCCCACAACATCTTAGAGTTTTATCAAATTCCCCTTTAATTGCTCAATACATTTTCTCTATCTCTTCAATTACCAAAGATCCAACCTCATGGCCTCAGCATCCAACAGAAAAGTGTATCATTTCTTCAGCCGAAAGTATGAGGCCGGAAGTGCCGGGCTGGACATTCCAGTCCAAGCCTCGCCTGCAGAGGAGTGTGTTCTCCCTGTGGTCAATGATAAGCAGAGTGCTTCAACAGGTCAGAACTCACCTAGTTCAAGTGATCCTGGTTGCTCCAGATTGGTCAAGGCAGCCTTGGTATGCAGACTTAGTACATCTGAAGAAGGATGAGTCTCTCAGACTTCCTTGTCATCCAAATCTTCTCTCACAGGGTCCCATCACCCTGGAAGATCCAGAGCACTTTGGTCTTACAGCATGGCTCTTGAGCATGAAGCCTTAGGGCATAAAGGCTATTCACCTGAAGTTATTGCTATGCTTCTGAGGTCTAAGAAGCAATCCACATTAGCGGCCTATGTGACAGCCTGGAAGTGTTTTAAGAACTGGTGTGAGTAAAAATGCTTGGACCTGTTGACCACAAGTTTCGGTGGTGCTGGACTTCTGCAAGATGGTCTAAAGAAAAGGCCTTGTGGTTGGCTTTCTCGAGGTACAGATAGTTGGACTTTCCTACTTCAGAGCACAGGTTAGCAAGCGCTAGTTGGCATCCCATCTGGATTTATCCAGATATTTGAAGTGATCCTTAAGAACATAAGTAGTCGCCTCCGCCGGGGCAGACCAGAGGTCCATCCTGCCCGGCGGTCCGCTCACGTGGCGGCCCATCAGGCATATTGCCTGAGCAGCAGTCCCTGACTAATTTTATACCTACCTCTACACTTATCTCTAAACCTTCCTCTGCTCTTATCTGTACCCCTCAATCCCTTTGTCCTCCAGGAACCTATCCAGGTCTTCCTTGAAACCCTGTACTGTGCTATTTCCTATCACGGCTTCCGGAAGGGTGTTCCATGTGTCCACCACCCTCTGTGTGAAAAAAAATTTCCTTGCGTTTGTTCTAAACCTGTCCCCCTTCAATTTCATCGAGTGCCCCCTTGTTCTTGTGGTTTCTTTCAAATTGAAAAATCTGTCCTTGTCAACCTTTTCGATGCCCCTCAGGATCTTGAAGGTCTCTATCATACCTCCTCTGAGTCTCCGCTTCTCCAGGGAGAACAGCCCCAGCCTTTTTAGTCTGTCAGTGTATGTAAGGTTTTCCATACCCTTAATCAGTTTAGTTGCTCTTCTCTGGACTCCCTCAAGCATTGCCATGTCCTTTTTGAGGTACGGTGACCAGTACTGTACACAGTATTCCAGATGGGGGCGCACCATAGCCCGGTACAGTGGCAGGATGACTTCCTTCGTTCTGGTCGAGATACCCTTCTTAATGATACCTAGCATTTGGTTTGCTTTCCTCGAGGCTGTGGCGCACTGTGCTGACGCCTTCAATGTCGTGTCTACCATCACTCCCAGGTCTCTTTCCAGCTTACTGACCCCTAGCATTGTTCCCCCCATTTTGTAAGTGAACATCGGGTTCCTTCTCCCTATATGCATGACCTTGCATTTCCCCACGTTGAAGCTCATTTGCCACTTTTTCGCCCATTCTTCCAGTGTCGTAAGATCCCTTTGGAGATCCTCGCAATCTACCGTGGTTTCAACCCTGCTGAATAGTTTGGTATCGTCTGCGAATTTGATGACCTCACATTTTGTTCCCGCCTCCAGGTCGTCGATGAATATGTTAAACAGGAGCGGTCCCAGCACTGACCCTTGAGGAACCCCGCTCATGACCCCTTGCCAGTCCGAGTAGTGGCCCTTTACACCAACCCTCTGCTTCCTGTCTGACAGCCAGTTTTTGATCCATCGGTGGACCTCCCCTCGCACCCCATGATTCCATAGTTTCCTGAGCAATCGCTCATGTGGTACCTTATCGAAGGCTTTCTGGAAGTCTAGGTAAATTATGTCTATGGGTTCACCTTTGTCCACCTGGCTATTTACCCTCTCAAAGAAGTATAACAAGTTTGTGAGGCACGACCTACCCTTGCAGAACCCATGCTGGCTCGACCTTAGCTGTCCATTTTTTTCGATATGATCACAGATGTCGTCCTTAATCAGTGCCTCCATCATCTTTCCCGGGACCGATGTGAGGCTCACCGGCCTGTAGTTTCCCGGGTCGCCCCTTGAACCCTTCTTGAAGATGGGCGTGACATTAGCTATTTTCCAGTCCTCCGGGATCTCTCCAGTTTTTAGGGATAGGTTGCATATTTGCTGAAGTGTCTCTGCTATTTCATTCCTCAATTCCTTGAGCACCCTTGGGTGGATGCTGTCTGGACCTGGCGACTTGTCGCTCTTTAGCTTGTCTATCTGCCTGAGGACATCCTCCTGGCTCACCTCTAGTTGGATCAGCTTGCTATCTTGATCTCCATTTTCTATTTCCTCTGGTTCCGGAATGTTGGATGTGTCCTCCCTCGTGAAGACTGATGTAAAGAAGTCGTTTAACTTGTCAGCTATTTCTTTTTCCTCCCTCACTACTCCCTTTCTATCCCCATCATCCAAGGGCCCCACTTCCTCCCTCGCTGGTTGCTTTCCCTTTACGTACCTGAAGAATGATTTGAAATTTTTTGCCTCTCTCGCTAGTCTCTCTTCATATTCCCTCTTTGCTCTCCTAGCCACTCGGTGGCACTCCTTCTGTTTTTCCTTGTGGTCCTTTAGGCTGACCTGTGTTTGATCCTGTTTCCATTTTTTGAACGATGCTTTCTTGTCACTGATCGCCTTTTTTACAGCAGCCGTTATCCATGCTGGGTTCTTTATTCGATTTTTCTTGCACTCTTTTCTGAACCTGGGGACGCACAGGTTCTGTGCTTCTTGCACCGTACGCTTGAGCAGGGTCCAGGCGCTTTCTACGGACTCTATCTTTCTTGTGCTGCCGTTGAGTTTCTTCCCCACCATTTTCCTCATTGCATCATAATTTCCTTTTCTGAAGTTGAGCGCTGTTGTGGTTTTTTTCACCCTGGATGATCCCAGTTCTAGTCGGCACTGGATCATGTTGTGATCGCTGTTCCCCAGTGGGTCTAATACTATTACTTCCTTTGCAGGTCCCCCCAGTCCACTGAAGATTAGTTCAAGAGTAGCTTCTCCTCGTGTAGGTTTTGTGACCAGCTGCTCCAGGAAACAGTCCCTCGTGGCTTCCAGGAATTTGGTCTCTCTCTCGCTACTTGAGTGCCTGATACTCCAGTCTATCCCAGGGTAGTTGAAGTCCCCCATCATCACCACACTTCCATTTTTGCATACCTGCCGCAGTTCAGTCTCCAGGTCCCGGTCGATTTCTTCCGATTGATCCTTATATCTTCACTCTCCAGTGCCCCAGTCCTTTCCATTTTGGAACCTTAATCTGGTCTGCAGGCTCTTGTGAAGGCCCTGTATGAGCCTTTGGAGGAGGCGTCCCTGATAGATCTGACAGATAAAACAGATTTCTTAGTGGCTGTGGTGTCAGCAAGAAGTATGTTGGAGCTGCAGGGGCTGTCTTGCAGGAACCTGTTCTTCGCATCTCAGAGGCCAGCATCTTGATTCGAACGGTTCCTTTCTTCCTCGTGAAGATTGTGTCCAGTGACCAGGAAGTGCGACTTCCAGCCTTCAAAACCTAAAGGAATGAAGAAAGCAGATAGTGTTGAAAGTTCTGGATGTGTGATGAAGTTTGATTCGTTACTTGGAGGTAACAAGAGTTCCAGCTGTCTCTTTGTGCTTACGAATGGGGCATGTCAGGGGAGTCCGGCATCTAAAGCAACCATATCCAGGTGGATCAGGATGGTGGTTTCTTCCGCCTATATTGGAAGTGGAAAGCAGTCTCCAGTGATGATGAAGGTGCATTCCACTCATAATGTTGCATCATTTTGAGCAGAGTCTAGAGCAGTCTCATCTGCAGAGATTTGCAGGGCAGCTACTTGATCCAATCTCCACGTTTACTATGTTTTTACAGGGTGAATGTAGCAGCCAAGCTGGTCACCACCTTTGGGTGTTCAGTGCTGGCAGCAGGCTCATTTGTCCCATCCTAGGAACTGGGGACTGCTCTGATACGTCCCTATGGTCAAGACTACCAGTCCTGTTATGCAAGAAGGAAAGATTAGGTTCTTACCTTGCTAATCTTTCTTGTAAACGGGACTGGTAGTCTTGATGCCTGCCCTGTCTGATATATACTAGCCTACTTTCTGCTTCAGACATGCCTGCTTAGATGTCTTGTTTTTATCGCTTACCTGGTAGGGTCAGAAATGAAGAAGAATTCACTCATAAGAGCTACAGAACTATTGGTGCAGTTGGTACACAGGTAGGTGGTTCCTTTTTATTAC
Organism: Geotrypetes seraphini; assembly: GCF_902459505.1. NCBI lineage: Eukaryota > Metazoa > Chordata > Amphibia > Gymnophiona > Dermophiidae > Geotrypetes > Geotrypetes seraphini. Next base: position 185,700,169 of record NC_047087.1, read on the forward strand.
CATCTTGTTTGTTTCATTTAGTTGTGGTTAGCTAGCATTATTCTTTAATGTTTGTGCATTTTGAGCAGACTTACGTAGTTTTGGGGAGTTTCCCACACTCCTCTCTTGTTTGCACTCTAGGTCTTGCTAGAAGCTTTGGTACTGACTGAGTGGGTGGAGCTCATCCCAGAGTGATGGGAGTTGTGGAGCATGAAAACAAACAATAGGCTATGTACAACCCTTGCAATTAATGGGGGTCAAGGCTATTATTCCTGTTTGCAAGAAAGAAGATTAGCAAGGTAAGAACCTAATTGTTCCATCATATTTTTCCATAGCAGTTTGTGAATTCCTGACATTTTCAATCAATTCTTTCAGGACTTGATCGAGAAAGTGATGGTACTGGGAAAGTCCATTGAGTTTCTGCAGGGGACAGCACCTCTTGTATATGGTCCTTTGTTTGCTGAAAAAATCACACAGTATGTCAGCCTGTTGGCTTCACAAGGCAATTTGGCGGCTGCTATGAACTTTCTTCCTGATAATTCAGAGGAGGTAGGTTGCAATGTAAGATTTCTTTTGCTAAAATATTGGTTTATGGTTGGGTCTTAACTAGAGGTTTCTATTTGACTACAGTAGTTTAAATGTCTGACAAACGTAACAGGGAACTTCACAAACTCTTCTCCCTCCTCTTCATCTTCTCTGTCCGTCAGATTCCCCACCTCAGCCATCATCAGCTGCTATTTATTTTCAGCTAGAGAGGCCTTGACTCCATGCCAACTTTTCTGTTCACTTCCTTCATTGCTACTTTCTGTTTAGCTGATGTCAGCTAATTTGTTTGCCAGCCATGTTATACAGAATCCCCTTCCCCCCAAAACCATGTTTCCTTCATTGGTGGGTCCTGGGCTCTCCCAATCATATAGTTCAGTGCCCAAGGTGCTACTCTTTGCAAATAGCAACCTACTAGCCCACCCCCAATAGTTGCTTCCTTACCCACAGGCCAGCCTCATGATCGGTCCCTCCAAAATAGCCATATACTGTATTTCTCTTTCTCCCTACATGGCAGACATGGGAAAAGCCACTACTTGTCCCTGGGATTGATCGCATGGAATTTCCATAGTTGGGATATGACCAGATATTTATGATCTAGACTGGCCACTGTTGTAGATACTGTTGTAAATACTGGGTAGATAGATCATTGGTTTGACTCAGTATGGCTCTTCTTATGTTCTTAATCCCACCAATCTGCCTTTTTCTTTTTTCCTCAAGGTCCCATACCCCCATATGCACCAAGTTGTTTTCTGCCTTATCCGCCCCCCCCCCCCCACCCCCCGTCTTTCTGTACCAGTCCTTTTTTTTTTGCTGTCTCCTTTGTAATAATAATAATAATTTTATTCTTATATACCGCCATACTGAAAAAGTTCTAGGCGGTCCACAAATAGGTGAGCTAATACATGGGATACAGATAAAATACAAATTAGAATAATGGACTTAAAAACAGATAAAGACAGATTGGTGTCCCAGACTCAACCCTGTCCCATTTTCAGCGGTCTTTCCCTCTCCCCCAGCCTACCTGCAGTGGTTTTTCTCCCCCGCCCCCAACTCTCAGCCCATCCTGAATCAGTCAGCCTAAATTTTTTTTCTTCTCTCTGTTTCTATCTGTCTCTCAGGATTTGGCTGCCTGCCCTTTATAGCAATTTCTGCCGAATGTGTTCCCCTTTTCTCCTCTTTTCTGTGTTGCAAGGGGAATCCCATCCATTGGTGCCAGAACAGGAGCAGGTCTGTTTCAGGGTATGCCTATACACCCTGATAATTACCAACAGATAGATATCAATCCTAAGTTGCACGCATTTTGGAGTTTTGTGTCTGGTCCATTTGCAGGGTAATTTCAAAAGCAGCATAATGAAACCCATGCAGGCAATTTTAATGTATGTTTGCGAGCATAATTCGTTCCAGAAGCATGCTCATAATCCAAAGCACTCGTATATCAAAGTGAATTTCCCATAGCAAATAATGGAAACTCGGACAATTTGTTCCACATCCCAAAGACTTTTATAGAAAATACAGTGCTGTACATACTTGTATTGCAAGATCTCACTCATTTCGAATAGTCACTACACTGCAGGTAAATTGGGCATGATGCTTTTGTTATGTTCAGCCACGCTCACCGTGAGATGTGCATATGTTGTGCACGTTTGAACTGAGGGTGCATGTATTACGTTCAGACGCAATCAGTAATGCGATGTGTATATATTGTGCATATTTGACATGATACATATATTTGCTCGTACTGCAAGACAACGCTTGTTTATCGAGTTAAAATTTAAGAAAATGTTTTGCTCGTCGTGCAAAACACTCGTAAACCACGTTACTCGCTATCCAAGGTTTGACTGTACTTTGCTTCTCAGAGGGGAAGCAGGATGGCATGTCCTCGTAGATGAGTGATGTCACTATTGGATCTCAAATGTAGAAAAGTGCTCCCATAGCCTTTCTAAAAGTAGAATTTTTAGTTTCACCACATGTGTAGAAGTTTGTGTCTTCAGTTCTTTAATAAGTTAGTTTATTTTTCTTAACTTCTTTTTCTGTCCTTTTAATTTGTGGGTTGCCTCATTTTTCCCTCCTAGGGGAGAAGTTATCAAGTTGCATTAGGGCTTTGTTGCATTATTTATCCCTTAATATGATTTAATGTAAGCCAAGCTGCATGAATGCTTAACATAGCAATATTTAAGTCACCGCAGGTTATTTGATAATGAGATGCAAAATATGCAAATGCATGTAATTCAGCTTGCTGTTATATAAATTCCATAATGTAACTTGTGATGAACATTGGGTGCAGACTGCAAGTTGTGTTATAGCCCTAAAGGTAATGAAGGTAAAGTATCCCTAGCTTTTAGCTGAAGTGGTTTTACTGCCCAGGAGCATTGGGCTGCCTGATGCTTCTGGGCAATCTCTCAAAGAGGTAGGATCTATAGATATAGTCCCCCCTCCCCCCCACTCTATCAAGGTCTGTCACTACCCTGAAATGTCCCTCCCCCATGATTTCCCCTTACCAGTACCTCAAATATCCATTGTGATTTAGGGCAGTGTTTCTTTTTGGTCCTGGAATACTCCCTTGCCAATTAGGTTTTCAGAATATCCACAGTGAATATGTATGAGATTCATTTGCATTCATTGCCTCCATTATAACATGGATCTACTGAAAACCTGACTGGTAAGGGGATACTCCAAGACCAACTTTAGAAAGACTGGTTTGGGGTACAGGCAGGAGCAATTCCCCAGTCTCGCGCCTGTCTTGCTGGCACAGTAAACCAAAATGGCGCTGGCAACCCTGAGAAGGTAGACTTTCCTTGTATAATCTTTTTCAGACTGATATTCTTCAACATTTTTTTATATACAGTGGAATTTCCCTTGATCCTGGCATAGTAGAGACACTGTGGTGACTACTTCAGGATAAGGTTCAGTATTCAATCGGTTGACTAATTATCAATTAAATTTAGTTCGTTGGTTGAGTAACTAAGGGGCAGTTACTTTTTCACATGGGTGGTATGGGTGTTGGATAATTTTGTTCTTTAAAAAAATGAAGTAATGTGTTTGCATTTATTATAAATATGTATGCATATGTATTGTAATATCATACATAACCCCAAAGAGTACAGTTTTCCCAAAAAACAGTTAGCAAGATAAATTGGTATTTGAAAACTGACCACCCTTGCTGCAGGTAGTAAAAGTGTGTATTGACGGTTCTCTCAATTAGTGCAATTGTCAGGATCTATTGTTTTGTGGTGATTACAGCTACTGTTTGCTGCCCCCCCCCCCCTCCAAAGAAGCTGCAGCCCTGTTACTGCTTAATGTTTCCTAATGGCTTGGGCTGGCCCTGCCTAAGGTCCACCTAGTCTGCCCAAATCTATTCTGATCAGAGAAAGTGATTGCTGGCTTTCAAAAGCTAGTCAAGGAAAGTATGAAATTATATTTTAACTGGACTATCAATTTTCATATATTTTCTGCTTTCAAATATTTTATTTACTTATTTATTATTAGGATTTATTTATTGTCTTTTTGAAAAAAATTCACCCAAAGTAGTGTATAGAAAGAATATCAGTCTTGACCAACGGGTATTTGCCATTTTTTATTGTGAAGTCTGTAGTGAGCCTAATTTACATATTCTTCAGCTCCTCCTCCTCCCACTCTGAGCTGTGCTAGATTTCTTCAGTCTTATCTCTACAATGACGTTCTGTTCTACTTGCTTTATGTTTTTTACTTTTTAGGATTTTTCTCCCATAATCAAAGCTTTTGGTGCTGCAGAGGTTCTCGGTTCCCCTGAGATATCTCTGACTGAGGTCTGTAGTCTGCAGGTACTTGATTTGCATATTCCTATATGGCTGGCCTGCATTAACAGTCCAGGGGCTCAGGAGCCGTTCCCTTGGGAGCAGGCTCACCCCAGGTTTCATCTGGGCAACTTGAGCAGTATTTCACTCCCGAATTCATACATACGATGTATGAAACTTTTTTAAGCTCTGAATCTGGCCTGGCCCCTTGGGGGTCTCAGCGAGAGTGGGCCCTGGGATTTTTCCATGAAGGGCATGGGGGTCCCCTAGTCTAAGCCTTGCTCAAGTGTCTGGGACCCAGGCAGTGTAGGATTCTGGCGAAGATAGATCTGAGTCCATGCCTGTGCTTTCTCAATCGGAATCCTCTGTGCATTTGAGTTTCAGCATCTCAGCTTGGTGGACTAGACCACTATCAAATGACAACCTTGGAGAGGACCCAATGGTGTGAAAGCTGCTCAAGCCATTCGCTCTCTAGGGACTCGTTACAGGATCCCTCCAGGAATTGAAGCTGGAGCTACCCCAGATCTCTGCCAGGTAGTGCTCAATCATGATCAGCATAAAGGTGCAGGCAACATGCTTTACCTTACATCCAGACATTACCAGGATGCTAACTGACTACTGGGAGGTCCCTGAGTGTAACCAAGTCTATGACAAAGCTCTACCTGATGGATTCCGAGTTCCAGTAGCTGTTTAATATGTCAGAGGTGGATTCCCTAGTGGCGCAAGTTACTCCCTACTCAGTGAAGGTGGGGTGACTCTGAAGGACTCCCAGGACCGCAGACTGGACTTTGTTAACTTTGGCTTTACAAGATAATTTGAGACTATGGTGCTAGGCCTAAAAGCAGCACTAGCAGTGTCATTTGTCACCCGAGCATGCCATTCAAAGCTCAGCCGGGCAGGAAATAGCAGTGACTCCCCCCCCGCCCCCCAGTTCCTTCTGGCAGGGGTTGATTACATAACAGATGATCTTTCTACGGTCTTCATAAAGGTCTCTGCATACATCATCTCCACTCACAGAATGCTGTGGATCAGGCAATAGTTTAGAGATTTAGCCTCTAAGGCGAAGAGCAAATTCCCTTTTAAAGGGCAATTGCTCTTTGGCAAGGGTCTCGACAATCTGATAGCCAGTGTGGTAAATTGTAAGCTGAAGTCCTTACCAGACAGTAGACTGCAGGCCCCGCAAGGGTCCAGTTTGGTGAAATTTTCAAGGCTCAATGAGTTGTTTTTTGTTGTTGTTGTTGTTGTTGTTGTTTTTTTAAAAAAATATATATGTGTTTATTAACAGTGAAGCAACACAAACAGCCAGAAGTCAACAATTCCAGAACAGACAATCAGATACCGCAAGGTATACAAAAGCAGCTGACATAGGCATAACAAACCAAAATACAAGAACCCCCGGTACAATCCTTCAACAGGAGATAATGGAAGTGTTCCCACCCTGAGCCAGTGCAAACCCCACCTTTTACATTTTCTCCCAAAGGTCCAGAAAAGCCATCCCCAAGACCCCACTCATAAGCCCACTCACACCATTCGCTCTCATCCCATGATCAGCAACATTCATTCCCTCTCACTCACCCAACCCCCACAGTCATCCCGCCCCTAGATAGAAGAGCTGCTAAAAAAAAGAAAAATGTACATGAAAATGAATGAGAAAGCCACCAAAAGAAACAGGCGGCTCCCGATAACCAAAAGTAATCCTCACCTTGCAGGCGGAAGCCCAAAATTAGGCAGGTCATTAAGGTACTGGCTCCAGAACAGAGGCAGATTGCAGCAAGCTAACCCACAGGGCCACGTAATATCTCCTATCAAAGCTAGAGGAGCCCCCATACCACTGTCATTCAAAAGTGGCCAATTCCCGCAATTTAGCATGCCACATCGCAGTAGTAGGAGAGTCCTCTGAAATCCAGCTAGATAAAATAGTTTTCTTGATTACAAGTAAGACATTATAAATGAAACGCCTTTGGGGACAGACAAACCCTGCTCCAGGAGTGGCTCCTGCAGCCCCAGCAGCAAGACTCCATAGTCCCACTCCACAGACTACATAAGGATAGCCTCCAGCAATGGCAGCACCTCCCTCCATATGGTGAGTTTGGAGCATACAAAAATGAATGGAGGTACGTACCCGGCTGGCATTTACATTTAACACAGAGGGCATTATCCCATAGTCCCAAGCTGGCTCCCCTCTGTCTAGTTAAGTAATAACGGTGCAGGAGTTTATATTGAGTGTCCTGATACTCAACAGATTTAGTGAATGCAAAGAGAGTAGCAAAACACTCCTGAAACTGATGCTCTGTAATAGACACTCCCAGGTCACCCTGCCAGGCCTCTCTCGCTGTAGAGATCCCGCTAGTTGGGCTCGAGAGCTTTAACAGTTTATATCAATGTGAAAGCTTGTTCAAAGAAGCTGGGGTGGTTAAAAATTGAGTGTCAAGCCCCCCAAGTGTCCACGCCCCAGGGGAACGTCTGCGTTCCGCATCCCAGTAGTGTCGAAGCTGAAAATACGAGAACAAAAGACGATTGGGGAGGCCCCACTGCTGCTGCACCTGGGAAAAAGATAGAAAAGAAGCGGGTACTATGTCTACCAATTGTGCCATGGTATTACAACCCCTAGATGCCCACCCCTGAAATACCGAGCTCCCCCCATCCCGGCTGGAAGTTGGAGTTGCCCAGGAAATGAAGAAAGGGAGAAACTGACAGCACACGAGAGTGTTGGCTTCCCAGAGACCATTTCAAGGTCTGACAGAGGTTCTGGAGTGCCAGGAACCCCTGGGTGTCCAGATCCCGCTCCACTGCAGCACCCAAAAAGCAGCAATGATGCCAGGCATGTAGCCCCTCCCCTCCCTCCATGGGTGGGGGGGGGGGGGGGGCAGGCAGGCAGAGTTTTCACATGCGGGATGCAGATCTCTTCATACCACTGGGTGCTGGATGTCATTCAGGAGCTGTACAAGCTAGAATTCTTTGACCCCTCCTGGATCTCTTCGTAAATTCTCCTCTGGGAAAGATGGACAAAGCAGCCAGAGTTCTGGCAACAGTACAGAGGCTCAGAGATCTAGGAGCCATAGAGACCATACCAGAAAGTGAATGGGACTCGAGCAGGTTCAATATACCTTATTTTGCCTAAAAGAGACTCAGACGACTGAATCTGGATCTGAAGTCAATCAATGCAGCCCTCAAGATCCCTGCTTCCACATGGAAACAGTCCAGTTAGTCATTGCCTTGGTGGCACTGGGGGAATTCCTTGCCTCCTTAGATCTGACAGAGGCTTATTTGCATATTCCCATCTTCCTGGCTCATAGAAAATTCTTGAGGTTCCATTTAATAGAACGTCCTTTCCAGTACTCTGCTCTTCCATTTGGACTAGCTACAGCACCACACATTTTCACCAGATAATAATGGTCATGTTAGCGGCACTCCTCCACAAGGCGGGGATGCAGGTGCACCCTTACCTGGATGATTGGCTAATAAGGGCATCGTCCGAGGCAGAGAAAAAAGCAGTGTTGGCCCAAGTGGTCCAGCTTCTGCAGAGCCTAGGCTGGGTGATAAACTTCAGAAAGAGTCACATGGCTCCGACACAATCCTTGGAATACATGGGAATTCTGTTTGATACAAATTGGAACAGGGTTTTTCTTCCGGAAATGCGCAGAGCAAAACTCAGGCACCAGATTCTGGCAATAAAGGACAGGCCAGCTCTGATGGCATAGCATGGCATTATCTTCAGTTACTGGTGTCCAAGGTGGCAACAATAGATGTAGTATCCTGGGCAAGAACACATTTTTGCCTTCTACAGGAGATACTGCTCTCCTGGTGGTCCCTGAAGTTGGATGCACTGGACTTAGCGCTGCCTTGGACAAACAGTTTTGCGCAGCCTGGACTAGTAGCCACGGTCCCTATCTATTGGCTTTCTCAGCAGCATATGTAGCAGGAGTGTACAGTGTGCAAGCAGATTTCCTGAGCCTTCAGACACTATCCTGGAGAATGGTTTCTGTCTCAGGAGGCCTTTGACAACATTAGTAGTGGTATAGAAGCTTTCAATAAACAATTGTACAGCGCTGGTGTGACTGACATTCAATCTCATGGCATCAGCCAGGAACAAGAAGGCCTGGACACTCTGGTCAAGCCCTAGCCTCCAGTAGAGTTTCTGTATGTGTTTCCCCCATGGCTGCTGATAGGAAGAGTCCTCCGAGGGATAAGGACCCACAAGGGGTGAGTAATTCTGGTTGCCCTGGACTGGCTGAGGCAGCCCTGGTATGCAGACTGGTGCAAGGGGCAAGGAGCTCAGGCTTCTCTGTCATCCGAGACTCCTTTTGCAAGGCCCAATTGCCCTGGAGGATCCAGACTGCTTTGGTCTTATGGCTTGGCTTTTGAGTGTGAAGCGTGTGCAAAGGCTATTCAGACTTGGTGATAACCACCCTGCTAAGATCTAAGAAGCAGACCACTTTGGCAGCCTATACGAAGGCTTAGAAACATAGAAATAGACGGCAGATAAGGGCCACGGCCCATCCAGTCTGCCCACCCCAATGACCCTCCCTATCTATCTCTGCGAATAGATCCCACATGTCTATCCCATTTGGCCTTAAAATCTGGCACGCTGCTGGCCTCAATGACCTGAAGTGGAAGACTGTTCCAGCGATCAACCACCCTTTCAGTGAAGAAGAACTTCCTAGTGTCACCGTGCAGTTTCCCGCCCCTGATTTTCCACGGATGCCCCCTTGTTGCCGCGGGACCCTTGAAAAAGAAGATATCTTCTTCTATCTCGATGCGGCCCGTGAGATACTTGAATGTCTCGATCATATCTCCCCTCTCTCTACGTTCCTCGAGTGAGTAGAGCTGTAACTTCCCTAACCTCTCCTCGTATGGGAGATCCTTGAGTCCCGAGACCATCCGGGTGGCCATTCTCTGAACTGATTCCAGTCTCAGCACATCCTTACAGTAATGCGGCCTCCAGAATTGCACACAGTACTCCAGGTGTGGTCTCACCATGGATCTATACAATGGCATAATGACTTCAGGTTTACAGCTGACGAAACTCCTGCGAATACAACCTATGATTTGCCTTGCTTTGGATGAAGCTTGCTCCACTTGATTTGCAGTCTTCATGTTTTCACTGACAATCACCCCTAAGTGTTTCTACTGACAATCCACCCCTAAGTGTTTCTACTGCTGCTGCAGTCAGAGATACACAGATCCGACTAAAGCTCAAATTCTCATGGTCTTAGCCTTCTTCAGGAGGGGCTCAATAAAGACCTTGCAGTGGGTTCTTTCCTGCTTTAGAGGGCAGACCAAACAGTGAACCTTGACTTTTCATCCAGATGTGCCCAGATTTTTAAATGGAGCATTGCTTCTTCGTGCCCCTCCCCCCCCCCCCCCCCCCCCCCCATGGGCCAGCCCTTTCCATGCTGGAATCTTAATCTCATTCTGCGAGCACTAGTTTGGGTTCCATATGAGCCCTTGGAGGAGGCCTCACTCATGGACTTAACAGTCAAGACTGTGTTTTTATTAGCTGTAACTTCGGCTAGAAAGGTATCAGAATTGCAGGCATTATCCTGCAGGGAACCCTTCCTCAAGATTTTGGAGACTGGTATCTCACTTCAAATGGTACCTGCATGGTACTGAAGGTAGTTTCCAGTTTTCACTTAAACCGGGAAGTGTGTCTCCCTGCCATTTTGCCCTCCGGGATAAAGAAGGAAGATCCTGAAATGCCTGGACTTCTGAAGAGTTCATTATTTAGAGATGATGTACAAGTTTTGCCTGTCTGATCATCTCTTCATGCTCCTGGATGCAGCACGATGGAGACAGTCAGCATCAGGTGACCATTTCAAGATGGATTCGACTGGCAATTTCTTTAGCCTATATTGGGAGCGTAAAACAGTCTCCTGTGGGAGTAAAGGCACACTCCACCAAAGGGGTGGTGTTTTCCTGGGCAGAGGCTAGAGCTGTCTCACCTGAAGAAATTTGTAGGGCAGCCACCTGGTCTTGGCTTCACACTTTTACTAAGTTTTACAGAGTGGATATAGCAGCCAGAAGGGATGCAGAGTTTGATTCTTTGATACTGGCAACCGGCTCACTTGTCCCTCCCTAGGCACTGGGGATTGCTTTAGTATGTCCTGTTGGTTAAGACTGATATTCCTTTGCACTAGAATGGAAGATTAGATTCTTACCTTTGCTAATCTTCTTTCTTGTAAACAGGAATATCAGTCTTGATGCCTGCCCTGTCAGTTTATTAGCCTGCTTTCTGTCTCAGACATGTCTGGAGAGTCAGATGTCTTATTTACTTCCACTGTCCCTTAGTCAGGGAGGAGAAGAATTTATTACAGTAGTGTAAAATTTACAAATTGAGTAACTTTTGAAATGCTGATGGAGGTTACATGCAAGTTTCATTTAACCTCATTATGCATTGCAAAATGTTTTTGTTGAGCAGAGCAGACTTGTGTTATCTCAGGGAGAATCCCCCTGTCCCCCCTCTCTTTTTGTTCACACTCTAGGACTGACTCACTGCTTTGATATAGGCTAAGGAAATCTAGCACAGCCCAGAGTGAGAAGAGGAGCTGAAGAATATGTAAATTAGGCTATCTACAGACTTCGCAGTAAAGGAGGGTAAATACTCGTTGGTCAAGATAATATTCTTGGTTACAAGAAAGAAAATTAGCAAAGGTAAGAACCTAATCTTCCAATATAGTCAACAACAATTTTATAGCAGTAAAAATATTCAAACATCAGTACTTAGGATGGCATAGTTTGCTACTTAGATTGTCAGCACAATATACAGCCATAGTACTTGGTCCATGTTATTTATGGCTTTTCCTCAACTACATTCTACTTTTATCGTCAGATAAAACTTTTTTTATTTTGGTATCTCTTGAAGGACAATGTAAATATATTTTGTGTTCTTGCTTCAATTTTTGAATTCATTACATTTTTAATTTTTAGCTCCTGATTTGCCAGCTGCGGGACCGGCTATACCACGCTCAGGGAGAGGCTGTGATCGACCAGCAGGCTCCTGTTTTCCCCTATCCACGTGCTCCCATCACAGCTGGTAGCCATAAATTACCAGTGGCTAAGACTAGCACAGTGCCTCAAGAAGCAGCTGAGAATGTGGATCCCCAACAGGTACACCAACCACATCCCCAAGATATCGCAATTAACCACAGAATTCAATTTCTGTTACACAAGGCATACGAGTCCTGACAAGTGGGTTAAGTCCTCCAATAACAAGCTGTTGCAGAAGGAATCATGCTTTTTCTTCAGCTCCACCTCCTTCCTCAGTGAGCTGTACTGCATCTCTTCAGTTTTTTCTTCTGAAAATGAGCAAGAAGGTGTCTTTCTGATCTGCTTTGAGAAGTTTTATTATTTTGGGGTTTTTAAATCTGATTTTGAGGCTAGCGGTGCTCAGGATGTCTCCTGAGCCAGTGGCCCTGGGGCAGCTCTGCCTGGGAGAGGACGCAAACCTTCTGACGAGCTGACTGCTGCTGGCAGGGCAACCATAAAGGAACCTGTCGAGCCAGCCTACACTAACAGTTAAAGGAGCTTGGGGATCATTTCCCTGGGAGCAAGGATCACCCCTGATTTTATCAGGCACATTAATGCAAGCTGTTTTGCCTCATGGTGGTCTGGGAGAGCTTTGACGGGTGCCCCATGTTTGCGTGTGGTTCTGTGGGTATCTGAGGTCTCATTCCAGTGTCGGCCTGACTGACAGCCCTAAGATTGAAGGGTCCTGGACTGAAGATTTACTTTTGTTTGAGGCAAGAGTCTTCTCCATTATCCAGCTACAGTTAGAGCTGAAGTAGGGTATAGCACCAGCACAGCACAGTGAGGAAGGCTATTATAGCTTATGGGAAAATCAATGATCTCCAAAAGACAGTTTTGGTGGTTTCTGAGGCTAGATATAGAGACCCCATCTCCAAAAACACCTTCACTGAATTTTTTTGTAACTTGCTGTAGCTTTCTCGAGCCATTTTTTAGCACCAGATTTCCCAATTTTGATTTAAAAGCCTCTATCTGCCTCAAAATACCTCAATTTTACTTAAAATCAATTTGGATTCCCCAGACCTTTCTACCCCTGTATCATGTCAGGTTTGCACTTGATGGTCAACTGAGGAGCGGCCATGTGTCATGGCGCACTTGGGTTGGGGGCCTTCTGCTTAGTCCCCTCTGATACCTCTAGGGCTGGGGAATCACAGGGGAAAGGGATTTGGACTTGTATACCGCCTTTTTGTAGTTTTAACTACATTCAAAGTAGGTTTACATACAGGTATTTCAAGCATTTTCCCTATCTGTCCTGGTGGGCTCACAATCATATCTACTGTGCCTTGGACAGTGGAGGTTTAAGTGACTTGCCCAGGGTCATGAGCAGCCCGGTGTTTGAACCCACAACCTCAGGGTGCTGAAGCTGAAACCCTAATCACTACACCACACTCTCCTAGTTTGTCAAGCAGGAAATCCCTCCCGGACCCCTTGGAGAGAGATTTGGAGAAACACAAATGTATGGATGCCGGGGTCTGTCTGCACCTATAGAAGGCACACCTGTAGCTGCACAGGAGGGGCTTGCATCCTATGGTAAGACAACCTTTTCCATTATGGAACCTTAAACATTGTGTTAACAGGGTCTCAGTAAGGCTCCGTATGAGCTTTTACAAGACGCGTCTCAGCTGAATCCGACAGCCAGAACAGTCTTCCTAGGAGCTATCATCTCCGTGAGGCAAGTCTTAGAGTAGCAGGCACTTTCATACCGAGAGCCATTCCTCAAGTTTACAGAAGCAGGGGTCTCTCTGCATATGGTTCCTTCCTTTTTGCTGAAGGTAATTTTGACATTTCACGTCAATCAAGGGGTCATATTGCCTGCATTTAAGCCCACAGATTCAAAGAAACAGAATAAACTATTGAAGTTCCTGGATATGAAGAGAGTTCACCTCCATTATCTCGACGTGACAAATGGCTTTCGGCTCTCTGACCATCTTTTTTATCGTAACTAGTAAAACCAGGCTGAGCAAACCAGCATCTAAGGCATCTATTTCTAGATGGATTCACAAGGTGATATCATCAGCATACATTGACTGTAGTAAACATCCACAAATAGTTTTGAGAGCTCTTTCCACGAGAAGAGTAGCTTCTTCAAGGGCAGAGGCCCAGGCAATCCCGCCCAAGGAGATTTGAGAGCAACTACATGGTCCACACTTCATATCTTTACAAAGTTTTATAGAGTGGATGTAGCAGCGCTAAAGGATGCTGCTTTTGGGTCCTCAGTGTTAAGGGCAGGCTCATCGGTCCTGCCCTAGATTCCAGGGACTGCTTAGATATTTCCCACCTGTCAGGACTTGTGTAACAGAAGGAAAGATTACATTCTTACCTTGATAATCTTCTTGCTATTAACACGGCATACGAGTCCTGATGCCCCACCCTGTCAGTGTAATTATTTGCCTGCTTAATGGCTCGGACAAGTATATCTGTCCAGAATTGGAGATCTCCTCATGCCAGTCAGGTATTATGAATATAGTGCCAAGGTATTGTTGCAAATGCAGTTGAAAGTATACAACCTTATTACTGCTGGTTGTACTCAGGTGAATTGGTTATTCCACTATGTTTTATATATGTTTTGATTAACTTTGTTCATTATACTTGTTACAGAGCAGAACAGAAGTGTCTTGTCGGGAAAGTTCCCCATACCCCCCCCTTCTTATGTTTTCTATTATAGTGGTTATTGGCTGCTTTAGTACAAACTGAAGAGATGTAGTACAGCCCACTGAGAAAGGAGGTAGAGCTGAAGAAAAAGTATATAATTCCTTCTGCAGCAGCCCGTGACTGGGGGAGACTTAACCCACTTGTCAGAACTCGTATATCGTGTTAACAGAAGATTATCAAGGTAAGAACCTAATCTTCCCTTGTATCCCCAGCTCGGATTTGTGTTCAGATGTCAGAGGGCCCCTTTTATCAGGTCATACCTAGTTCATTGCTTGCTTTATTTACGCAGAAGTCCTACAGCCAGCAATCTTCAAAGATCAACATTTTAAATCTGCATTTAAACAGAAATTGATCTTCACAATGTTTAATCATGAATAATTATCAAAAGAACAATAAGATGCACAACAACAATAAGCAAAAGAACATTAAAAGTACGCAGTCACACAAGGGTAACCATCACCTGATGGTATAGACATAAATCATCTCCCAGAAAATTCTGGAAAGGCCTGTGAAAACTTTTCTATGCATGAATAGGATTTCTGCTATGAAGTTCTGAACATTTGGAATCACATGGGCAAGGCCTTGACTTTTAACTATGGATTCCCACATGGCCTTTTATCCTGCTGTCCCTTGGTGATAAATAACTTCAGTTTTAGCGATTCATAACTCTACCCTTTTGGAATTGTAATTTTCTAAGCCAGGGGTTCTTAACTTGTTTTGTTTCCTGCACCTTTAACTGATAATGAAACTCTTACACCATCTTCCAAAACCACAGGTCTACTAGTAACTACACTCATCTATATATGTCATTGTTAGGCATTAACATTGCTAACTGCTAACATATTGCTAATATTGCAGTAGTATACAGGTATTCTACCAATAATTATCATAATTACTGCCTTCACCGCTGGTTAACAACCCACAGCGTAAGCTATATTGTCAAACTGAGAAAGTTTGGTGAGGTGGTGACTGCACTGGGAAATTCTCTATATGACTGAAAAATTCAGTTCTAGACATTGCCTAATTGTGGGACATCACTCTCACATGCAATGGTTAAGTTTCAAGTTTCAAGTTTCAAGTTTCAAGTTTATTAGGATTTTATATACCGCCTATCAAGGTTATCTAAGCGGTTTTTACAATCAGGTACTGAAGCATTTTCCCTCTCTGTCCCGGTGGGCTCACAATCTATCTAACGTACCTGACATTTTCAGAGAGCACTCATTAAAGGTAGCTAGTTTTATTAAAACTGAATGTAAACTAATGGAAAATAAGTAACTAAAATTATGGAATCTGAAAGTTAAATTTGATCTTCAAAAATGTCTTCTTTTGGATATTTAAAAAGGGGGAAGGGTTCTTTAATTTCCAGAAATTCTTGCAAATAAAACCAATGGAAAACAGAAAAATGAATATATCATACAAACATAAAAAAAATGAAAATTCTTCCAAAACACCCCAGTTCACAGTGTATGTAGGAAAGAGTAGTTCACTGTTCTGTAGGAATTTCTCAAATAAAAAGGGCTGCTGCAGAGCAATTCCTTGTAATGTCCAAGGACTCCAAGAAACTGTGGATTGCCAGGAAAAGCAAAGGGAGTTGGTCTACAAGCTAGAAAATGTGCAAGATGTAGCAGGTCAAAAAGTTATATCTATCAGACTGCAATTTAATAACACATTTATATAGGAAATTCCTCACAGTAAGCATTACCTCATGGTGATTGGGTTCTGAGTACAGCCCAATGTACTCTATCAAGGGCAGTACTGGGCAACACAATATTGCATATCTTTACTTTGTACATAGTTGCTTAAGTTCAAAGGAAAGTGAAAATAATGCTGAATACTTGTTAAATGTAATTCTTTACAAGGAAGATGATCATATAGTTCCATGTCAAGGGAGATTAGGCTGAGCGAGTCCTGGTTTTACACTATTGTATGCATGGAGATCTAGTCCTGGCTCGGTATATTTCAGATGTGAAGTCATTTAGTTCTCCCTGCCTTCAGTAGAGTTTAGATATTCTCGTAAATCAATTATCAGATTGATGTTCAGTAAAAATGTCTTGGCAATAATTGGTCCAAGTCAAAGGGTGGACCAAACCTTAGTCACCCCTTTCGTGCCCTGGAGTACTCATAAGTTTTACCCCGATCCTCAGCGACACCACTTGGAGCTCAAAACACTCTCATTGCTCCAAGCGTTACGTGTCAAATCGTCACTGGATCGATCATTTATATTATATTATTTGTATTTTTCTTAACTTTTGTATTTTCTATATGTGTAAAGCTTCAATATTCATATTTAGAAATAGTTTTAAGCATATCACTTAGCTTAATCATGTAGTCTCTGGCAGGGGATTAACACCGACATGTTTCGCTATATAAGCTTTATCAAGGATAACCCCTCAATATGAATAACCGCCAAACTCTGACCACTATATCAAGATATAGCGAAACATGTCGGTGTTAATCCCCTGCCAGAGACTACATGATTAAGCTAAGTGATATGCTTAAAACTATTTCTAAATATGAATATTGAAGCTTTACACATATAGAAAATACAAAAGTTAAGAAAAATACAAATAATATAATATAAACGATGATCCAGTGACGATTTGACACGTAAAGCTTGGAGCAATGAGAGTGTTTTGAGCTCCAAGTGGTGTCGCTGAGGATCGGGGTAAAACTTATGAGTACTCCAGGGCACGAAAGGGGTGACTAAGGTTTGGTCCACCCTTTGACTTGGTCCATATTGACTGTATACCCTTGGTGAAAAGTAAATCTAGTGCTACTATAGAATTGGCAATAATTGGTAACATCTAATTTTAGATGTGTCAAATTAGAAACATAGAACATGACAGCAGAAAAGGGCCATGGCCCATCTAGTCTGCCCACACTAATGGCCCACCCCCTAACTACCTCCATGAAGAGATCCCACATGCCAATCCCATCTTTTCTTAAAATCTGGCACGCTGCTGGCCTCAATTACCTGTTGTGAAGATTATTCCAGCGATCAACCACCCTTTCGGTGAAGAAATATTTTCTGGTGTCGCCATGAAATTTCCCACCTCTGATTTTCAATTTCCTCTGCCAGTGACTCCCAAACATGTTATAATTTATATACACTGCCTTCTTGGAATGCAAATAATTAGCGATAGATAAGGGAAGAGGGGTGAACTACAATTTTTAGGAAAGTAGAGATACGTTTAAGGAAAAAAACATCATCAGGAGGGTAATGAAAAAATGTTTTACAAATATAGCTAAGCCTAAAAAGAGAATGGGGAAGGTTGTGACCTATACATAAAGTTTGGTTAAATTTAGGTATTTGGTATTTGAGCCTAGGATTAATGATAGAAGAATTATCCTATCTATGACTCCTGCGACGGCCCCCAGGTCAAAGACCAGAGCCCTAACTGAGATCAACCCTACCTGAGTACATTTTGGTTCAGCAGTAACTAGTCCAACCTTGTCTTGAATCCCTTTAGGGTGTTTTCCCCTATAACAACCTCCAGAAGAGCGTTCCAGTTTTCCACCACTCTCTGGGTGAAGAAGAACTTCCTTATGTTTATACGAAATCTATCCCCTTTTAACTTTAGAGAGTGCCCTCTCGTTCTTCCTACCTTGGAGAGGGTGAACAACCTGTCTATCTACTTATTCCCTTCAGAATCTTGAATGTTTCAATCATGTCTCCTCTCAGTCTCCTCTTTTCGAGGGAGAAGAGGCCCAGTTTCTCTAATCTCTCACTGTACGGCAACTCCTCCAGCCCCTTAACCATTTTAGTTGCTCTTCTCTGGACCCTTTTAAGTAGTACTGTGTCCTTCTTCATGTATGGCGATCAGTGCTGGATGCAGTATTCCAGGTGAGGGCGTACCATGGCCCGTTACAGCGGCATGATAACCTTCTCCGATCAGTATGTGATCCCCTTCTTAATCATTCCTAGCATTCTGTTTGCCCTCTTTGCAACCGCCACTCATTGCGCAGATGGCTTCATCGACATGTCGACCAGTACTCCCAAGTCTCTTTCCTGGGGGGGTCTCTCCAATTACTACCCCGGACATCCTGTATTCATGTATAAGGTTTTTGTTACCAACATGCATCACCTTTTAAGAAGCGACATCCTGTTTCCCTCTCGTTACTTCCCTCCCTTCCCTTTACCCTTCCTTTTATTTTCATTTATCATTGTAATTAAAACTTCCCTATCCCCCAAAACCTCTCGTTTCTAATCAGTCTTAATTCGTTATAGTTATAGGTTTACCCTCTTTTTATTTTACCCCACCTAAATCACAAATAATATTAGACCTTTTAAATTTTTTACATTGTAAACCGCCCAGATATTTGTGATGGTCGGTATATCAAGCCATGAATAAACTTGAAACTTAAAAACTTGAAACCTTACACTTATCCACGTTAAACCTCATTTGCCATGTCATGGCCCATTTCTCGAACGTGTTTATGTCCTGTTGCAGGTCTTCGCAATCCTTCTTCGTCTTCACTACTCTGAATAGCTTCTTATCATCTGAAAATTTAATCACCGCACTCGTACTAATTTCCAGGTCATTTATAAATATGTTGAAAAGCACCCTGAACCCTGCGGCACCCCACTCGTTAGGCTTTTCCAGTCCGAGTATTGTCCATTTACCCCTACTCTCTGTTTCCTATCCACCAACCAGATTTTTTATCCACATGAGTATGTCACCCTCGATTCCATGGCTCGCAATTTTTCGTAGTTGTTGAACGCCTTCTGAAAATCCAGATATACAATGTTGACCGGCTTGCCCTTGTCTATCTGCCTGTTTACTCCCTCAAACATTCAAGGTACTGAAGGGGATAGACTTAGTAGATAAGGACAGGTTGTTCACCCTCTCCAAGGTAGGGAGAACAAGAGGGCACTCTAAAGTTGAAAGGGGATAGATTCCGTACAAACTTAAGGAAGTTCTTCTTCACCCAGAGAGTGGTAGACAGCTGGAACGCCCTTCAAGAGGCTGTTATAGGGGAAAACACCCTCCAAGGATTCAAGACAAAGTTAGACAAGTTTCTGTTGAACAAGAACGTGCGCTGGTAGGGCTAGTCTCAGTTAGGGTGGTCTTAGACCAGAGGGCCGCCGCGTGAGCGGACTGCTGGGCTTGATGGACCACTGGTCTGACTCAGCAGTGGCAATTCTTATGTTCAAAGAAGGGCAACAAATTCGTCAAGCAAGATCTTCCCTTGCTGAAGCCATGCTGGCCGGTCCTTATCAGATTGTGTCCATCAAGGTAATCAGTGATGCAGTATTTTATCAGCGCTTCTACCATCTTTCCTGGTACCGAAGTCAGACTCGCCGGTCTGTAGTTTCCCGGATCTCCTCTCAAACCTTTCTTGAAGATCAGCGTAACACTCGCCACTTTCCAGTCTTCCGGAATCCTTCCCGATTTGATCGACATATTGGCTATCAGTTGAAGCAGTTCAGCTATAGTCCCTTTCAGTTCTTTGATTACTCTTGGATGGATGTCATTCATTCCCGGGGATTTATCATTTTTTAGCCTATCAATCTGCCTGCATACCTCTTCTAGACTGACCGCCAACCCTGTCAGCTTCCCGTCTTCGTTTCCCGCGTATAGCTTGTCAGCTTCCGGTATGTTGTGTATATCCTCTAAGGTAAATACAGATGCAAAAAATGTGTTCAGTTTGTCAGCGATGGCTTTGTCCTCCTTTAGCACTCCCTTTATTCCATGGTCATCCAACGGTCCCACCGCTTCCTTTGCGGGTCGTTTCCCCTTAATATATCAAAAGAACGTCTTGAAGTTTTTTGCCTCTTTGGCTATTTTTTCCTCATGGTCTCTTTTGGCCCCTCTTACCATCTTATGGCACCTTCTTTGATGCTGTTTGTGCTTTTTCCAGTTTTCATCCATTTTCCATTCCTTAAACGACGTCTTCTTGTCTCTGATCGCTTCCTTCACCGCTACAGTGAGCTGTGCCGGTTCCTTGTTTTTTTTCCTCTTGGAACCCTTGTTGATATGCGGTATATATAGATTTTATCCCAGGACAAGCAGGCATGATATTCTCACATGTGGGTGACGTCATCTACGGAGCCCCGGCGCGGACAGCTTTTCAAGCAAACTTGATTGAAGTTTCAAGTTTGCACACTGCACCACGCATGTGCGTGCCTTCTCGCCCACTAGAGGGCGCATCCCACCTCGTGGTCCTCAGTTCAAATTTTTCCGCGGAGCAAGAAAGCCCTGTGGATCTGAGCTCCAGTGTTTTTGCCTTCTAGCTGCCGCGTTTAGTTTGTTTTTCCCTTCGAATTAGTTCGCGGTGCTGTTTTCCTTTCGTTTCTTTTCAAAAAAAAAAAAAAAAAAAGTCTTTCGTTTTTTGTCGGGCTCCGGGGGCTCCCGGAAGCCGCGGCCGCGGGACGTCGGTACGTTCCCGGCCTTCTTCTTTTTCTTCGTGGATGTCCCGTCCTGTTACGGGATTCAAAAAGTGCAGCCGGTGTGAGAGGTTGCTTTCCATCACTGACCCTCACCGGTGGTGCATTGTCTGTCTTGGGCCCGAACATCCGACAGACTCGTGTGATCGCTGTGCTACCTTCCAAAACAGGGCCCTCCGTCGCCGTAAGGCAAGAATGGCCGAATTGTTCGCCGTCGACGCGCCGCCTAAGGCCTCGACGTCGGCCTCGGCTTCGGCCCCGGCCTTGACCTCGGCCTCGGCGTCCTCGGGGGCCTCGGCCTCGCCCCGGCCCTCTTCCTCGAAGGCGTCGTCAGTGAAGCAAGCTTCGGGTAAGTCCTCTGTTCCATCCCCTTCAGCAAAGAAGCCATCCTCGAGTCAGGCCAAGGTGGGTGGGTCGACCCCGGCCCCGCATCGGACCTCGACTCCGCACACCCCGAGGGAATACTCGAGACCGAGGTCGCCCTCCAGGGAGTGTGCCCCGGACTCGGAACTCCCCACCTTCGTGGGGATTCCGGCCTTCCAGGATCTCCTCCGAGCTCTGATCTCATCGGAGCTGTCGGGAGCCCTGGAAGTGTTGCAGCGTGCTGCGGTCCCGGCGGCCTCGACCTCGGCCTGGGCGCCTTCGGTCTCGGAGGCCCCGGCCTCGGCTCCCTCGGGAGCCCCGGCCTCGGCGACCTCGGTCTCGGGTACTGGGGCCCCGTTCACCTCGGTCTCGGCCCCGCCCCGGACCTCGACCTCGGGGGAACCCCCTGAGCGGAGTGTAAGGCCCAAAGAAAAGTTGCGCAGAGTGCGCCGTCTTTCCTCCTCTTCCTCCGGGTCTTCCAGACACGCCTCGCCCTCGACGCGACCTCGGACGGGGCGTCGATCGAGGAAGTCTAAGCGGCCCCGAGGCTCGCCTCGGCGCGACCGTTCCTCGTCGTTCGGGGGCGAGGCGCTGCAGGTGTCGGAGTTGCGCCTCGACAACCCGAGGCTCCTCCGCTCACCCCATGGGAAGTCTTCCCGGGCCGCCTCGCCGAGGAAACGGGAGAGTGTCCCACGAACCCCGGGGTCCTCACCCAAGGGTTCTGCGAGGAGGATAACTTCCCCTTCCCCCTCGAGGGCCCTCGAGAGGGGATCCTGGGATTCGGGATCGGTTAGGGATCCTCATTATTCCCATGAGGCCTCCCCCCTCTCCTCGGTGGGGCGGTCGAGAACCCCCTCTCCCCAGGCTAGGCCGTCCTCATTTTCATCCTTCGTTCAGGACATGGCCCAAGCCCTGGGGATTGACCTGATGGTAGGCTCTCGGTATTCCAAAGAATTTTTGGAGGAACAGGACCTCCCCACTCTTCCTAGGAAGGTGCCTAGACTCCCTCTCAACAGTGTCCTTCTGCAAACCTGGCTGAAGAACTTGTCAAACCCTCTTACAGTCACGTCTGTGCCTTCAAAAATGGAATCGAAGTATAGGACGATTCCCCCTAAAGGGTTCGATAAGGCGCAGCTCTCACACCAGTCTCTTCTGGTGGAGTCTGCTCTTAAAAAATCACAGCCCTCACGGGTTTCTGCGGCGGTTCCACCAGGCAGGGAGGGGCGGACCCTGGACAAGTTTGGCCGTCGCCTCTATTCAAATTCCCTGATGGCCACCAGGGTTCTAAATTACGCCTTCACCTTTTCCTCCTATTTGCGTGGTATGGTGAAGGACCTTCCTCAATATCGAAACTCGTTACCGGACTCCCAAAGAGCAGGATTCGACAAGTTTATGTCCAACCTGTCTCAATTGCGGTTGTACCTATTCCATGCAGTGTACGACACCTTTGAGCTGGTTTCGAGGGTGTCGGCCCTCGCGGTGGCCATGCGCCGCTTGGCCTGGCTTCGCACCCTCGACATGGACCCAAACCTGCAGGAACGCCTGGCAGACTTGCCTTGTGTGGGGTCCGAGTTATTCGACGAGTCATTGGATGCGGCGACCAAGCGCTTGTCGGAACAGGAGCGCTCTCTAGCATCCCTGGTCCGCCCCAAACCTAGGCCCCCGCCGCAGAAACCCTTTCGGCCTCCGCCGCGCCGATACCCTCAGAAGTCGACCCCGGCTTTCTCGAGACCGCCTCCGAGACGTCCGTCTCAGCGAGGCAGAGGGGGACAACCCCAAGCCCCGGCGCAGGGCCCTTCTAAGCCAGCGCCTTCCTTTTGATGGGCTGAGCGGACGGGGCGGGTTCCCCTCCGCACTTTCACAGGAACCCCTTCCTATCGGGGGCCGTCTTCGGTCCTTCCGGGAGGCATGGACCGGGATTACCTCAGACGCTTGGGTGCTCCGGATCGTCTCCGAGGGCTACTCGCTCAACTTTGTGTCCTCGCCGCCGGACAGTCCCCCAAGTTTAGTCCCCTGCAACCGTTCGCAGCTACCGACCCTTATAACCGAAGCCAAAGCCCTCTTGAAGCTTCGGGCGGTCGAGCCGGTCCCCAAGGACCAGTGGGGTACGGGGTTTTACTCCCGCTACTTCTTGGTCCCAAAAAAGACCGGGGACCTGCGCCCCATACTGGACCTCAGGAAGCTCAACAAATTCCTGGCCCGGGAGAAGTTTCGAATGCTATCTCTCCAGGTTCTGTATCCCCTCTTGGAGGAAGGGGACTGGATGTGCTCCCTCGACCTGAAGGAAGCATACACCCATGTTCCGGTGCACCCCGCCTGTCGAAGATTCTTACGATTCCAGGTGGGGGACCTCCACCTCCAGTACAGGGTACTGCCCTTCGGCCTGGCCGCGTCCCCACGAGTATTCACGAAGTGCATGGTGGTGGTTGCAGCAGCCCTCAGGTCGCGTGGACTTCACGTGTTCCCTTACCTGGACGATTGGCTCATCAAAGCCCCGACCAAGGAGGGGGCTATCTCAGCGACCCGACAGTCTATTGCCTTCCTGCAAACTCTCGGGTTCGAGATAAACTTTCCAAAGTCTCAGTTGAGGCCGTCGCAGTCTCTTCAATTCATAGGTGCGGTGCTGGACACGGTGCGCCTACGCTCCTACCTGCCGACCCAGCGGTTGGAAGCCCTGGTACGGATGAGCCACCAGGTCTCTCAACTGTCGAAGGTGTCGGCCAAGCGCATGATGATGCTGCTGGGCCATATGGCCTCGACGGTACATGTCACGCCGTTTGCGAGGCTACATCTGAGGATCCCTCAGTGGACCCTCGCGTCCCAGTGGCGTCAGGAGTGCGACCCGGCGTCTCGCCTCATTTCGGTGACTCCGCCCTTGCGGAAATCGCTGCGTTGGTGGACAGACTCTTCAAATCTGTCCATGGGGCTATTGTTCCGCACTCCGCCTTTTCGCAAGGTCCTGACCACGGACTCCTCGGAGTACGCGTGGGGAGCCCACCTCGACGGTCTGCGCACGCAGGGCCTGTGGTCGGCAGAAGACCGTCAGTGTCATATCAACGTGCTAGAGCTGCGGGCCATCTTCCTAGCACTTCGAGCCTTCGTTCACATATTGCAGGACCAGGTAGTCCTCGTCCGCACGGACAATCAGGTGGCAATGTATTATGTGAACAAGCAGGGAGGAACGGGGTCATGGCCCCTCTGCTCCGAAGCTCTTCGCCTCTGGGAGTGGGCGGCCTCCCGGAACATCTTCCTCCGGGCGGTCTACATCCAAGGAGAACGGAATTGCCTGGCGGACAAACTCAGTCGACTTCTGCAACCGCACGAGTGGACTCTACACTCAGCAGTTCTACGCGAGGTTTTCGCTCGCTGGGGAACGCCACAGGTGGATCTGTTTGCCTCTCCGGAAACACACAAACTACCACTATATTGTTCTCGGATGTACTCGCAGGACCGTCTGGAAGCGGATGCCTTCCTACTCGACTGGGTAGGGAGGTTCCTGTACGCATTCCCTCCGTTCCCTCTGATCATGCGAACGTTGGTGCACCTAAAATCGTCCACGGCCACGATGATTCTCATAGCACCTCGGTGGCCGCGTCAGCACTGGTTCTCCCTGCTGCTCCAGCTCAGTGCCAGGGAGCCTCTCCCCCTGCCTGTCTCTCCTTCTCTGCTGTCTCAGAGTCAAGGATCCATGTTACATCCCAATCTGCAGTCATTGCACCTGACAGCCTGGTTTCTTGTTCCCTGACTCCTCCGGACCTGTCTCAATCGGTGAAGGAGGTGTTGGAAGCCTCCCGCAAGATCTCGACGAGGCTTTGCTATGCGCAGAAATGGACCAGGTTTTCCACCTGGTGTTCGTCTTTTCACCTGGATCCGGTATCAGTCCCGGTATCCTCGGTTTTAGAATATTTATTTCATTTGTCGCGCTCCGGCTTGAAAACCACTTCGGTGCGGGTTCATCTCAGTGCGATTTCTGCTTTCCACCAACCTCTGGAGGGACGCCCCCTGTCACTCCACCCCTTGGTGACACGCTTCATGAAAGGGTTACTCAGGGTTTGCCCCCCTCTTAAGCCTCCGTCTGTCGTGTGGAACCTGAATGTAGTTCTGGCTCAACTGATGAAACCCCCCTTTGAGCCACTCAACAAGTCCCTCTTGAAATTTCTGACTTGGAAGGCGGTGTTTCTGATTGCCCTCACCTCCGCCAGGCGGATTGGGGAGTTGCAAGCCTTGGTTGCGGACCCTCCTTTCACCGTCTTTCATCACGACAAGGTGGTTCTCCGCACCCATCCTAAGTTTTTACCTAAAGTTGTTTCGGACTTCCACATCAATCAGTCCATTGTCCTTCCTGTGTTCTTCCCGAAGCCCCACTCCCATCCTGGCGAGACGGCGCTTCACACGCTTGACTGTAAGAGGGCGTTGGCATATTATCTTCAACGCACCAGGTCTCATCGGAAGGTTCCTCAATTGTTTTTGTCCTTCGATCCCAATCGATTAGGGCACCCAGTTTCCAAGCGCACTCTGTCTAACTGGTTGGCCGCTTGCATTTCCTTTTGCTACGCTCAGGCTGGCCTTCCTCCCCCGGGTCGAGTCACGGGGCACAAGGTCCGAGCAATGGCAGCTTCGATAGCCTTTCTCCGATCCACTCCGATGGAGGAAATATGTAAGGCTGCCACTTGGTCTTCGGTTCATACATTCACCTCTCATTACTGTCTGGACACTCTATCCAGGAGTGACGGCCGGTTTGGCCAGTCAGTTTTGCAAAATCTGTTTTCCTAAATTGCCATCCTCCCACCTGCCCTGTTTTGGTTAGCTTGGAGGTCACCCACATGTGAGAATATCATGCCTGCTTGTCCTGGGATAAAGCACAGTTACTTACCGTAACAGGTGTTATCCAGGGACAGCAGGGATATATTCTCACAACCCGCCCGCCTCCCCGGGGATGGCTTCCTTGCTAGTTATGGAACTGAGGACCACGAGGTGGGATGCGCCCTCTAGTGGGCGAGAAGGCACGCACATGCGTGGTGCAGTGTGCAAACTTGAAACTTCAATCAAGTTTGCTTGAAAAGCTGTCCGCGCCGGGGCTCCGTAGATGACGTCACCCACATGTGAGAATATATGCCTGCTGTCCCTGGATAACACCTGTTACGGTAAGTAACTGTGCTTTGTGCTTCGGTGACAGTGTTCTTAAAAAGAGACCATGCTTGCTCTAGTGTTTTTTACAGTGCATATCCTCTTCCCCACCATGAGTCTTATCCCTTCGTAATCCCCTTTTCAGAAGTTCAGTGCTGTGCCGTTGTCCTGTATCGATGTTTCGCTCCTGTGTCCAGGTCGAAGCGGATCAAATTGTGATCACTGGTTCCCAGTGTCCCCTCTACTTCTACATCTTGCGCCGGTCTTCGTAGTCTTCGAGTAAACAAGCTTACTATATAGGTTCACATGCCCCTTGGCACATGTAGACACACTCATTTATCTTTGCCACTGGCATGGTGTAAATGGTCATACCTATACTTAGAGTAAGAAGACAGCAAGGCAAGTAGTCTGCTAAATCTAGTGTGGAGAAAGTAGTAGATCTTTAGAATCACAATAAGTCTTTTTTGTACACTACATACAAAGTCCAAGGGATTAAAATCTGATGCCTGATACGGCCATGTTTCGCCATACACAGGCTGTGACAGGGGCAATGAAATCAGCAGTTGTAAAAACTACAAACTTCAACTGGCAAGCAATGTTTCCTCTTCTGGGTCAAAATGTTCAGCTGAACGTTGTTTGCCAGTTGAAGTTTGTAGTTTTTACATCTACTGGGTCACTCTGACTTTTAATTGCACTGCATCAGATGCATCAGTGAAACAGGTAGGTTTGGTTGTTGAAACAAGCCTGCCAATAGCCACATTCTCTTGCAGTTACATATTAAGGTTATAGGATACCAACTAAGTGCAGCTACATGTGTTACTGCAATTCTCCGAGGACAAACAGGTATTATATTCTCACATGTGGGTGACGTCATCCATAGAATCTGGTACGGATAGTCAAAAATGTACTGTCACTTTAAATTTTAAGGACCGCCTATAACGTGCTCCCCGGTGCCTTCCCACCCGATGTCGGCTTGCAGGACCTGCAGCTCAGTAAGATGGCTAAGAAACCAACTAAGGGGAGGTGGGCTGGTTGTGAGAACATATGCCTGCTGTCCTTGGATAACACCTGCTACAGGTAAATAACTTGCTATTAGCACCAATTATCACCAATAATTGGTTTAGTGCCAACTAGCAGCTAATTTGTCAATAGAGTTTTGGTTATGTTTATTTAATATTTGATATATCGCTCCTGCATTTTACTGACCTAAGCGGTTTACAAAGTATCAATCTAAAATGAAATTAGATACTTGAGAAAAACTACCTTATCTCTCCTGAAGGTTCACAATCTAGTTAAAGCACCTGATAAAACTAAAAATATGTAATAACAACATATAATACATTTCCAAGATCAAATATCAAAGCAATAGAAATAATGAAAGAAGATAAAAAATTAAAAATAAAATTAAACAAATTTAAGAGATAGAAAAGTCTCTGAAGCGGCCTGATAGCAAACAGTTATATTTTAGTGCAGGTCTTAATAAAATTCCTGGCACAGCACACTTCACAGATCCGCCACTGGCAGAGCTTGAGAGCATCAAAGAAATTAACATTTCTAAAACATATCCACTAAAACTGTTATTTGAAATAAATAAATCCAAATCAGCACAAATCAGTACAAATTAAGGCAGATTGCAGTCCCCATTCCATTATTCAATTCAAGAGAGCCATTTGAAAAAAAAAAAAACCTTGAACTTTAAGTAGTCTATAATCTGCGCTAGGTATAAATTTGGGTGTGCAAGATTACAATTCCATACAGGGCACATAAAATGTGTGCACTTAGTATGAATTCAATAATGGTAATTATGCATGTACCGTATTTTCACGCATATAACGCGCGCGTTATACGCGTTTTTACCTACCGCGCATACCCCTCGCGCGTTATATGCGTGAGCGCGGTATACAAAAGTTTTAAAACATAGTTCCCCCGCCCGACGCCCGATTCACCCCCCCAGCAGGACCGCTCGCACGCGCTCCCACCCGCACCCGCATCCACGATCGGAGCAAGAGGGAGCCCAAGCCCTCTTGCCCGGCCGCCCCCCCGACGTCCGATACATCCCCCCCCCCCGGCAGGACCACTCGCACCCCCACCCCGAAGGACCGCCGACTTCCCGACAATATCGGGCCAGAAGGGAGCCCAAACCCTCCTGGCCACGGCGACCCCCTAACCCCACCCCGCACTACATTACGGGCAGGAGGGATCCCAGGCCCTCCTGCCCTCGACGCAAACCCCCCTCCCTCCAACGATCGCCCCCCCCCAAGAACCTCCGACCGCCCCCCCCAGCCGACCCGCGACCCCCCTGGCGACCCCCACGACCCCCCACCCCCCTTCCCCGTACTTTTGGTAGTTGGGCCAGAAGGGAGCCCAAACCCTCCTGGCCACGGCGACCCCCTAACCCCACCCCGCACTACATTACGGGCAGGAGGGATCCCAGGCCCTCCTGCCCTCGACGCAAACCCCCCTCCCCCCCAACGACCGCCCCCCCCCAAGAACCTCCGACCGCCTCCCAGCCGACCCGCGATCCCCCTGGCGACCCCCACGACCCCCCCACCCCCCTTCCCCGTACCTTTGGTAGTTGGCCGGACAGACGGGAGCCAAACCCGCCTGTCCGGCAGGCAGCCAACGAAGGAATGAGGCCGGATTGGCCCATCCATCCTAAAGCTCCGCCTACTGGTGGGACCTAAGGCGCGTGGGCCAATCAGAATAGGCCCTGGAGCCTTAGGTCCCACCTGGGGGCGCGGCCTGAGGCACATGGGCCCAACCCGACCATGTGCCTCAGGCCGCGCCCCCAGGTGGGACCTAAGGCTCCAGGGCCTATTCTGATTGGCCCACGCGCCTTAGGTCCCACCAGTAGGCGGAGCTTTAGGATGGATGGGCCAATCCGGCCTCATTCCTTCGTTGGCTGCCTGCCGGACAGGCGGGTTTGGCTCCCGTCTGTCCGGCCAACTACCAAAGGTACGGGGAAGGGGGGGGGGGGGGTCGGGGGGGTCGCCAGGGGGATCGCGGGTCGGCTGGGAGGCGGTCGGAGGTTCTTGGGGGGGGCGGTCGTTGGGGGGGAGGGGGGTTTGCGTCGAGGGCAGGAGGGCCTGGGATCCCTCCTGCCCGTAATGTAGTGCGGGGTGGGGTTAGGGGGTCGCCGTGGCCAGGAGGGTTTGGGCTCCCTTCTGGCCCAACTACCAAAGGTACGGGGAAGGGGGGTGGGGGGGTCGTGGGGGTCGTCAGGGGGATCGCGGGTCGGCTGGGGGGCGGTCGGAGGTTCTTGGGGGGGGCGGTCGTTGGGGGGAGGGGGGTTTGCGTCGAGGGCAGGAGGGCCTGGGATCCCTCCTGCCCGTAATGTAGTGCGGGGTGGGGTTAGGGGGTCGCCGTGGCCAGGAGGATTTGGGCTCCCTCCTGGTCCGATATTGTTGGGGAGTCGGCGGTCCTTCGGGGGGAGGGATGTATCGGACGTCGGGGGGGGGGGCATCAGGCTTTCAGGATGGGGACAGACCTTCAAGGGGGGACAGCGCACGGAAAGTCAGGGCAGTGCACGGAAGTCAGGGGGGGTGAACGGAGAGTCGGGACAGCGCACGGAAAGTCAGGGCAGTGCACGGAAGTCAGGGGGGGTGAACGGAGAGTCGGGACAGCGCACGGAGAGGCGGGGCAGTGCACGGAAGTCAGGGGGGGTGAACGGAGAGTCGGGCAGCATGCGCGGTATAATCGTGAGCGCGTTATACCAAAGTTTTTGTGCTTATCATCGTGATTTCTGCGCGCTATACACGTGTGCGCGTTTTATACGGGTGCGTGTTATTTGCGTGAAAATACGGTAGTTGCCATTATAGAATAGTGGTATAATAGGCACCAGCACTTAAGCTAGCTCTATGGTAGATGTAAATTCTCATGCTTAAATCTGCCAATTACACATGCAATCAATAGTGTTCTAAAAGCTTAACACCTAAGTGATCAGCAAGTCCTTGCCCTGTCAATGCCACTCCCTTTTCCACCCACCTCTGGCAGTTTTGAGCTTACAGGATTTAGGTGCTTACAGAATTTAGGTGCTTACATTATAGAGTCGCACTTAAATGCAATTACCTGCATGACCATCTAGTTATTTATTGGGATTTATTCACTGCTGTTCAAGAAGAGATTCACCCAAAAACGGTTTACAATACATTAAATAGTAATTAGCTTGCTAGTTATACAGAAATGTAGTGTATATTACTTCCGTATTAGCAGACTTAAGTAGTTAAGTGCAACTTTTTAACTGTTAATGTTGGAAAATTGCCTTCCTCGATTTGTTTGAAAACTATTCCTATAGCCTTTCACCACAGAAATATATTTACATTGGTGTAATATACAGGCATCCTTCACAGATGGAAAAAGTGGACAGAGTTTTAATAGTAGACATTCAGAATATATCTAAAAAAGGGGAAGTTTTACTAATAGGTGATTTTAACATGCCGGATATTGATTGGGGGTATCCCTATTGCAGGGTCTTCTAGAAGTAGGGAGATCCTGGATTCTGTTCAAGGAGAATTGTTCCAGCAGTTGGTAATGGAACCCACGCACAATGGGGTCATACTGGACTTAGAGCTTACAAACGGGGAAAGCATTACAGTGGGTGATAATCTGGCATCCAGTGATCATTGCATGGTATGGTTTAATATTAAGATGGGTATAGAGAGGGCTCATTCAAAAGTAAAGGTTCTATGCTTTTTAAAAAAACTTTGTTCGGTTGGGGGATTACATCAAGGAATTGTCTGGATGGGAATGTCAAGAAGGAGTAGAAATGCAGTGGGCAAATCTGAAATGAGCTATTGTTAGGGCAACAAACCTCTTTGTGAGGCAAATAAGTAAGAGGAAAAGAAGGCCACTTTGGTTCTCAAAAGTAGTAGCTGAGAAGGTAAGGAATAAGAGGTTAGCTTTCATAAACTATAAAAGATCACAGAAAGAGGAAGACAGGCAAAAATATCTGGAAAAGTTAAAGAGAGGCTGGTCAAGTAGTCAGGAAAGCAAAGATACAAATGGACGAGAAAATAGCAAACACGGTGAAATGAGGAGACAAAACATTTTTTAGATATATCAGTGATTGGAAGAAGTGCAAAAGTGGCATTGTGAGACTCAAAAGTGAAGAGGAGAAATATATAGAAGCCGATAAAGAAAAGGATGAATTGCTTAACAGATATTTCTGTTCTGTGTTCATGGCTTAAGCTCTGGGAGCAGGACTACAGAAGACAAACACGAATAGGGATGGAGTAGTGGTAGACCCTAATCGATTTTCAGAGGGTTGGGTTCGTGAGGAGCTGGTTAAATTAAAGGTAGACAAAGTGATGGGGCCAGATGGTGTACATCTGAGGGTGCTGAAGGAACTATAGAGTCGGGAGTGGTGCCGGAGGACTAGAGAAGGGCATATGTGGCCCCTCTACACAAAAGTGGAAGTAAGGAAGAATTAGGGAATTACAGGCCATTAAGTCTGACCTTTTGTGGTAAGCAAATTAATGGAAATGCTTTTAAAACAGAGAATGGTGAGGTTTCTGGAATCTAGTGCATTATAGGACTGGAGACAACATGGATTCACTAGAGGTAGGTCTTGTCAGATAAATCTGATCAATTTCTTTGCATGACCAGAGAATTAGATAGAGGAAGTGTGCTAGATGTGGTGTATTTAGATTTTAGCAAAGCCTTTGACAGTGTTCCACACAGACGTCTAATAAATTAATGAAGTGCCCTCAGGATGGGCCCCAAAGTGACAGGCTGGGTCAGGAACTGGTTGAGTGGAAAATGACAGAGGGTAGTGGTCAGTGGAGATTGCTCTGAGGAAAAGGATGTTACCAGTAGTGTGCCTCAAGGTTCTGTTCTTGGGCCTGTTCTAGTTAACAGTTTTATAAGCGATATTGCAGAAGGGCTTTTTGGGTAAGATTTGCCTCTTTGCAAATGATACCAAAATCTGTAATAGAGTAAACACCCCGGATGGTGTGAGTAACACGAAGAAAGATAAAGCGAAGCTTGAAGAATGGTCTGAAATTTGGCAGCTAAAATTTAATGCTAAGAAATGCAAGATCATGCATTTGGGCTGCAAAACCCCCGGGGTAACAGTACAGTTTAGGGGATGAAGAACTTATGTGTATGACAGAAGAGCAGGACTTGGGTGTGATTGTATGTGATGTTGTAAAGGTGACTGCAAAATCTAGAAGGATGATAGAGATGTTTCAATATGTGGTGTAAATGCGCATGAGTCGAGTCATTTGTAAGGAAGCTCTGGAATGAGAGGGCATAGGATGAAGTTAAGAGGTGAAAGGCTCAGGAGTAATCTATGAAAATACTTTTTTACAGAAAGGGAGGTAGATGCATAGAACAATCTCTCAGAAGAAGTGGTGGAGACAGAGACTGTCTGAATTCTAGAAAGGCACGTGGGATCTCTTAGGGAGAGTAGGAAATAGTAGATGCTGCGGATGTGCAGACTGGATGGGCCGTTTGGCTTTTATCTGCCATCATGTTTCTATGTAATACAGCTAAACTTGTGCTTAGTGAATCCTAGGCATACTTATAGCTAGATTAAGGAAGAGCAAGTTTCAGACCTATTTCCCAAAGTAAATCAGTATTTAGCTGTATGAATGGCTTTAAAAATTGCTTTCTCTCTTTGGCTGATATCACTATAACTACAGCAATGTTTCAGAAGGTGATGAAAGTCTTGCAACTGATATAAAGAAAAAAAAAATGCTAGTATAATTGGTATGTGGAGGAACATAAGAAGTTGCCTCCACTGGGTCAGACCAGAGGTCTATCGAGCCCAGCGGTCCGCTCCCGCGGCGGTCCATCAGCCCCATGAAGTGGTTTCTGACTATTCCTATAACCTACCTCTACTGCTATCTGTACCCCTCAATCCCCTTATCCTTTAGGAACCTATTTAGTCCCTCTTTGAACCCCTGTAGCGTGCTCTGGCCTATCACAATCTCCGGGAGCGCGTTCCATGTGTCCACCACCCTCTAAGTAAAAAAGAACTTCCTAGCATTTGTTCTAAACCTGTCCTTTTTCAATTTCTCCGAGTGCCCCCTTGTACTTGTGGCTCCCCACACTCTGAAGAATCTGTCCCTGTCTACCTTCTCTATGCCCTTCAGGATTTTGAAGGTTTCTATCATGTCTCCTCTAAGTCTCCGCTTTTCCAGGGAGAATAGCCCCAGCATTTCCAACCTGTCAGCGTATGAGAAGTTTTCCATACCTTTTATCAGTTTTGTCGCTCTTCTCTTGACTCCCTCAAGTACCGCCATGTCCTTTTTGAGGTACGGCGACCAGTATTGGACACAGTACTCCAGATGTGGGCGCACCATTGTCCGATACAGCGGCAAGATGACTTCCTTCGTCCTGGTCGTGATACCCTTTTTAATGATTCCCAACATTCTGTTTGCTTTCTTTGAGGCTGTCGCACACTGTGCTGATGCTTTCAATGTTGTGTCCACCATCACCCCCAGGTCTCTTTCAAGGTTGCTCACCCCTAGCAATGATCCCCCCATAAGTGGAAGTTCTTGCTGTTTTTCAGTAAAGTGCTACTTTGCTGGTAATTTCTCAGACAGTAACTTTTATGGAACTTCATTATAGCAGGAATGGAGTTTTTTCATTTGAATTGCTGCAGTTTGAACAGAAGGTGGCAGTACCGTGTTGCAATACTGTAATTAAATAGGAGTATGGATTTGCATCAAGGCTTGCTTATTTAGCTAATGTTTTTGAATGGCAATAAATTCAATTCAGTTCAGTTTCTCATTTAGTATATCAAATAGTTGCCTAAAAACTTATATCTATCAGACGTCAGATTGGTCAGTAAATACAAACTATATATATATATATATATATGGAAAACTTATATATATATATATGGAACTTATATATATATATATATATATATATATATATATATATATATATATATATATATATATATATATATATATATATATATGGAAAACTTGCACCTTAAGTGTTCAGCGGTCACATTCAGGTATATTGCCTGCCTCACTGCTGTAATCTCATGCAAGCGCTTTCCTGCGTCTTTATGCGATTGTCCTCTCCACTCCACCTCACAATCACGTCCAGACGCAGGAAAGCGTTTGCTTGAGGTTACAGCAGTGAGGCGGGCAACGTTCCAGAAGATAAGGTAGCCACTGTAGGCAGTGCAGCTTGTGTGTGTGTTTGGTGCTGGAGGAGGTGAGAGCTGAAGACGGTTGCGGACGCAACCACCGGACACTTAAGGCATTGTAAGTTTTCCATAAAGAATCATTCTTTATAATTCCGAGGGCCTCAAAATAGTTGGTCCAAAATCTTGTCTCTTTCAATTCATACTTTGATAGTTTCTCACTTTCTGCATGTTGCACTGCTGTGTATAGCTGAAATTATCAGAAGTAATTAAGGAAAGATTTATAGTTTATAAATATTTCCTTAATTGCTTCTGATAATTTCAGATGATCCACATTTTGGATTTGTAGGTACTTACCTCATTCAAAGTTGTCATTTCTTTAATAAGACATGAATTATTTTTTCTGCGGCCCTCCAAGTACCTACAAATCCAAAATGTGGCCCTGCAAATGGTTTGAGTTTGAGACCACTGATCTAGGGGGATTCCCAATTTAAGTGACAATAGTGAATGTTAGGCCTCTTGGGAGTGTAAGGACCATGGGTAAGCTGATTTGTTTGGGGATGTCCTCCACTAAGGTGGTTTTAGATGACTCATCCAATAATTGCAATGTAGGAGGTACAGGAGAAATTGGGTTGTGTAATATATAAAGACCAACAGCCCTTTACACTAAGCAAATGGATTATTTTGAGAATGTATGGACATATTTTCTGCAATGGGAAAGATACCATAAGTGACTGTGGGGAGAGATGAAAGGGATATAAGAGCTTGGGGATTATATATGCTTTGTTGGGTTACATTATGAAAAGTAAAGAAATAAAATTTAAAGATGAAATGTTCTTGGAGAAAAGGTCCATAAGCCATTATTAGCCAGGTAGATAGACTTGGGAAGGACACTGCTTAGTTCTGAGTGTTAGTAACAAGAAACAGATCTGTTAGAAAGAAGCTGCTGGGCTTTGAGACTTTTGCTATGGTAAAGAATATAATTTGTTCTTATGTTTGCAGCAACTCTTCTGAATCCCTGATGAACAATTTGGATTCTCAAGGGTGTGGTTGTAGGTCCGGGCATGAGGCTGAAAGCAAACCCTTCCAGGATTGCTCAGCCTTTGCTTAAGGAAGCCACACCATGGCTCAGATGCAGAGCTGCTGCTCTCCTGTGAAACAGCCCTCAATACAAGCCATGGCAGAGCTCTCTTTGTCCATAAGCCCAGTCTGTTATGCTCTATGTTTTCAGTACTGGGCAGACTTGCACGGTCTGTGTCTGTATATGGACGTTTGGTGGAGGATGGGCTGGGGAGGGCTTCAATGGCTGGGAGGGTGTAGATGGGCTGGAGTAGGATTTAACGGAGATTTCGGCAGTTGGAACCCAAGCACAGTACCAGGTAGAGCTTTGGATTCTTGCCCAGAAATAGCTAAGAAGAAAAAATTTAAATTGAATCAGGTTGGGCAGAATGGATGGACCATTTGGGTCTTTATCTGCCATCATCTACTATGTTCTTCAACTGTAATTTGTACATCCTGCTTTTTTCAGGGTTTTTACCATCCCACTGTCAACCCTCCTGTTCCATCAGTGCCACCTTTGTTTCCTCCTCAACCACTGCCAGCATTTTTGAGAACTCCCCAAGGCTTCTCTCTAAGTACCACAGGATTAGCCAGAGCAGCAGCACTACCACCACCACCACCATCACCCACCTATCTCCAGCACCCTGCAACAGCAGTGATATCAGGTAGAAGTTTGGGAAGCGCGACTAAGAATTTTTGTCATGTTCTTTCACCAGGTTTGGACTCTAGGAACTTTGTGAAGATGTGGGGTTTGAGAGACATGATTTCCACATATATTAGTGCACTGATCTGTTAAGGGGTTTGTTTTTTTTAATATTAGAAACTTTGTTATTGATAGATATTTCCTGAGTCTGAGGACAAACAGGGCATCAAACTATTGCACCTAGGTGATGTCATCTGATGGAACCCTGCACAGAAAGTTTCTGCAGCACTGAAGACAGAACTTTTGAGATTGCTCAACCACATATGTGCCTTTTCCTGCCTACTGCTGCAGTGTGGGACCTCATTAGTTTTTTGTTTTACACGGAAATGATCAGATGTATCTTTGTCACAGTTGCTGCAGCACTGTTAGGTGGTTTGTTTGGGGGGGGGTTGTTTTTTTCATTTAAACTTTGGTTTCTTTGTATAAGTCCTATTGCCATCCACATTTATTAAGAAGATTGGCCTATAATTTGCTATCAGCAAAGGATCCTTATTTGGCTTTGGAAACACAATTGTGAGAGCCTCGGCCATGGTACCAGTTATTTGTCCCTTTATCAATTGATTGTTTTGGGGTTGGGGCTTTTTTTTTTTTTCATTTAAATTTTGGTTTCTTTGTATAAATCCTATTGCTGTTGTACAGTTCTTTTCCCCAGTAGTTTTTCTAGTTAGGATTAACTGATTTGATTTTAAATTTCCTTTAGTTTTTCTCATCAGCTCATCAGGTTTTTTCATCATCAAGTTATTTGATTTTTCTGCTGCTTCTTCAGAATATATTCACAGTACAACATAACCGTATCACAGAGAGAACCATTGTTGATGTCTGCAGTGCTTGGGACCAAACCATGATACATAAGAATAGCCTTACTGAGTCAGACCAATGGTCCATCTAGCCCAGTAGCCCGTCCTCACTGGCCAATCCAGGTTACTAGTACCTAGCAAAAACCCCAAAAGTAGCAACATTCCATGCTGCCAACCCCAGTAACCGGTGCGTATAGTGGCCAATCTAGGTCAAGTGCCTGGCAAAAAACCAAATAGTAGCAACATTCCATGCTACCGATCCAGGGCAATCAGTGGCTTCCCTCAATAACAGACTAATGACTTTTCCTTTCATTGTTTTCTGTATTCCCAGATGCGAATGAGGGAGCTTTGTGGTAATGTCTTTTTAGTACAAATAAGGTTAATGTATTGATGTCTGCATTGGAAAAGCAGTTTCAATAAGTCCTGGAGCTTCATCAGATGCTGGTAATACATTAGCATAAAAAATGTCTTTGTCACCCTTGGCATAGAGTATTTATAGACATTTAACTGCTCTCAATGGCCTCTGATTCCAACCCGAAGAAGAGGAAAAATAAATTCTAGATTTCATTGATGCCAGTTGTCAAGTGGCGGCTGAAACAATTTGGCATCACCTCTCATCAGAGTATGGCACCAATGTCACCAGTGTCCTTTAAGAGCCCTTGACATAAAGTCTTCATATTCTCCATGCATTAGAGAAGGTTTGATTGCCTATATGGACCAAGACACCACACTCCAAATGACTCAGAAGAATGTGGTAATTTCTGTGATGCCCATGCCTTTTTTGATGGCTGTCTTTGAGGAGCAGCATAAAGGAGAGGATGGAGTGCTGGTTTGATTGAAGTAGGGCCGCAGCTTTGACGTCATTGATGTCAAGACCAGAAGTGGTCTAGCCAATTCTTAAGACCCATATCCTGCCTGCAGGAGTACTGGAACCTCTCTGAGTCAATGTTGGCCACAGCAGTGTCAATTTCTAGTACATTGATAAAACTTCACTGGCACATCAGGAATCCACTGTATCTCAACACTCTCAGCCAAAGTCTGACCTTATATGCTCAGTAGTGTGAGAGAAGCAGATATTCAAACATCTCTAGGGCAATTTTTAGTCTAATTCAGAATGTTCCTAGGAGTCTGAGAAGGAATAAGAGAAGGAGTGCCAGGTGTCTCTTCAGATCCCTCCCCTTATAACAATTGTATGTCCCCACCAAAAAAGTGTCCATTCATCAGTTTTGAAAGGAAGATGGCACATGCCATTCCATTTAAGATAGAAATGAAAGAGGAGCAAGGGCAGAAGTTCAAGTTTAGTTTAGTCTTTATATACCACACGTCAGAGCAGGGATCTCAAAGTACCTCCTTGAGGGCCGCAATCCAGTCGGGTTTTCAGGATTTCTCCAATGAATATGCATTAAAAGCAGTGCATGCACATAGATCTCATATTCATTGGGGAAATCCTGAAAACCCGACTGGATTGCGGCCCTCAAGGAGGGACTTTGAGACCCCTGCGTCAAGAGTATCTGTGCGGTTTACATAAAATCAATTATGTTGGATAGTAAGAGAAGGGATAGAGACTGATTTATGAAGCATTGTGTCTTCCAATTTCTAACTTTAGTTGAGAATGTGGGAGACACTTCTCCCCTGTTTCTCGAGAAGGCTCAAGGAATGGGCATCAACAAGGCAGATGAGGTTCAACGTGGATAAGTGTAAACTGATGCATGTAGGTAACAAAAATCTCTTGCACAAATACAGGATGTCCGGGGTGGTATTTGGAGAGACCTCCCAGGAAAGAGACTTGGGAGTTATGATCGACAAGTCGATGAAGCCGTCCACGCAATGTGTGGCGGTGGTGGCGAAAAGGGCGAACAGAATGCTAGGAATGATAAAGAAGGGGATCACGAACAGATCAGAGAAGGTTATCATGCCGCTGTAACGGGCCATGGTGTGCCCTCACCTGGAGTACTGCATCCAACACTGGTCGCCGTACATGAAGAAGGACACGGTACTACTCGAAAGGGTCCAGAGAAGAGTGACTAAGATGGTTAAGGGGCTGGAGGAGTTGCCATACAGTGAAAGATTAGAGAAACTGGGCCTCTTCTCCCTTGAACAGAAGAGATTGAGAGGGGACATGATCGAAACATTCAAGGTACTGAAGGGAATAGACTTAGTAGATAAGGACAGGTTGTTCACCCTCTCCAAAGTAGGGAGACCGAGAGGGCACTCTCTAAAGTTAAAAGGGGATAGATGCCATACAAACATAAGGAAGTTCTTCTTCACCCAGAGAGTGCTAGAAAACTGGAACACTCATCCGGAGTCTGTCATAGGGGAAAACACCCTCCAGGGATTCAGGACAAAGTTAGACAAGTTCCTGCTGAACTAGAACGTACGCAGGTAGGGCTAGTCTCAGTTAGGGCGCTGGTCTTTGACCAGAGGGCCGCTGCGGGAGCTGACTGCTGAGCACAATGGACCACTGGTCTGACCCAGCAGCGGCAATTCTTATGTTCTTAACAAGAAGGTCAATTGATCTGCACTATCCAGAAGATTTCCAGTTTTTAGAACTAGTATGATGGTTTAATATGTTTTCAAAAGAGCCAAAAGTTCCAATTCTCACTCCTTTGGCCCTCTTGAGAGGAACTTCATGCATTGGAGTCCTTTGTAAGAAAAAGTTTTCAGAATGCTATGCTAGTGGTCCCATATAGCATCCTACTAGCTCATCGGGGGCATGTACTCAAGAATGTTGTGCACAGTGTAGCAGAACTACTAACACTTTTCATATGGAAATGGCCAAAAAACTCTGCAGGATAGTAGCCAGAGGGCAAGGTGTGTGGAAAATTCAGTTTGCTAGCAGATTATGCTTCCTTGCTTATGCCTAGGTAGGTCTGACGCTAGAAGGTCATGTCATGGCTTATGTCTGGTATAATAATGTCTTGTTGAGATTGGTCTTCGCGAAGAGGTTTGCAGGACCGCTGCATGCACTTCTGTCTAGGTATTCACCTCACATTACTATCTAGAACAAGACTCCTGCTGCAATACTAAGTTTGGCCAGACCATCCTCTGGAATCTGTTTGGGGTTAGAATCCAGCTCCATCCTGCTCCCATACCACTTTTCTCAATTCCAGGCTACCTACTAAAAAATAAAAGGTGTAATACACATAAGACTTTTTTGCTACTATTATTCTCCATTTTTTTTCCTGTTAAAAATAGTCTGTAGCTAGGAAGTCCTATGTCATGTATTCTCAGAGATGTTATTTACCTTTGGAGGTAATGTCAAAGGACAGCAGGACATAAATCATCACAAACTTTCCTGCTTGTAATGGATTGAAGAAGTTCCATGTGATAGTGGCAGGCAAAAGAAGAAGAGGATGCACATGCAAGGTTGATTGATCTCAAAAGCTCTTTCAGTGCTATGGCAAGTTTTCATGCAAGATTCAAATGATATCACCCAAGAATGAGAATTTATGGTCTGCTGTTCTCAGAAAACACCCTGCAGCTGGTAAGCTACTGTACTATAACCAAATCTTGATTTAAAGAATAAGATGTAATTTTGAACCAACTTTATCCAAATGGTTTTGCTCATAGGTAAAAGAGGAGGTGGATGCTTTTGTTTATGAAAAGTAATGTACATTTATCACAGCAGTCAAATTCAGGTTTCTAGAGCTGACTGTCTTCTTGTAAGTTAAATCAATTAAGTTGAAGGTGTTCATAATCTACCAAACCCCTAAATATTTGGGGCACTAGATAATTTGTTGGGCCTGTTTTCTAATACATTGATGATAAATTCTAGAATTTCCTTGTTACAACAGAATCCATTGTACCTGTTGTGCAACCCATTTCTATGTAATGAAGGGTGCTGCTAAGCCCTTAATGTGCAATTAGTGCGTGAGAATAGGCTACTATGTAAATGTGTTATAATGTGCAATATTTTGCCTGTTTTGGCATGCTAAACCATGCAATAATTTTGTAAATACACTTCCCCCTCAATATTCGTGGGAGTTAGGGGCAGAGACGGCCCGCAAATATTAAAAACTGCAAATAACTTTTAGAGCCTGCTCTGACCCGCCCCTGCCTCCCTCTTGCGTCCCGGACCTTCCCCAGACCTTACCTGGTAGTCTGGCGGTGACGAGGGGCAGGTTCGATCTTCCTATGTTCCTGCCCCCTGTAGAACCGTCATCAAAATGGCTACCGTGAGTTCCCGTTGTATTCTCGAGACTACAACGGGTATTCACGGCAGCCATTTTGATGACAGCTCTACAGGGGGCAGGAATGTAGGAAGATCGATCCTGCCCCGCGTTGCCGCTAGACCACCATGTAAGGTCTGGGGAAGGTTTGCAGTAGAGTGTAACCCAAACCAAACTAGCTATCAAAATTTGTTGGTTTTTTTGCTGAACATGAAACCACTAGCCGTCCTTCCCTCGTGATCACACTCTGCATCTGTGCCTACCCACCACCACCCTCCACCTATCACCCAAAGGCCCAACCTGGGCCTATCTTTAAATCCTCAGTCATTCTTGCCCCTGCTGGTTCCACAGCCAGAATGGCTGCCGGGACTTCCCATAGTAGTCTCACAAGAGAAGAGAGCTCTACAAATATCAATTAACTCTGATTGTATTCCATTTCCTCTCTGGCCCACACCCATTTTCAGTAATCCTTATGGGAACAAGTTCTCTTATGCTCCTCCTCCAAGACTATAGATTTCCAGACTTCTTGTAAAGTTCTGAGTGTGCATGGCCCTTTCCACATATTGCATCTCCTCAGCTCCTCAATTTTGCATCCATTCAACTGAGTGGAAAGAGCAAAATAAAGCTCTCCCATTTTGTTTTTTACTTAATTTTTGTCATGTTTGATTTGATTTATTGTTCTTAATACTGCTATATTTACCCTTTTGGGTTTATTGAGTTACAACTCTGCTGTAGGAGCTAAGTGCTCTTCCCTAGACATGAGTTGTGAAAACTGAGGGCCCTCTCCCACTATATATTTGATTATATATTTTCTTTGTATTTAGTGTTTCGCTGCTGTCATTCATCTTTTCCTATTGGGTTTCATATTGATTAAACCTTAATAGTGCTATGACATCAGTATTAAGTAGTTTACAATACTATAATCTAGTAGTTTACAAGGATTACACAATACTGCAATTCAGTGGTCTACATAAATTACACAATACTCAAAGCAACAGCATAAGTTAATATCAACATCATTAGATGTTGCTGAAGAGAGGATTTTGCCCATGCCTGAAATGTAGCAGGAAAATTCAGAACTTCAGTATATACATTGAATATCTCTTATACCTCAGCCTGGACTATGATCAGAAGGATCATAAGCATTGTGCTCAAATGTCACCAATAATATCATGACGGGACTAAACTATCTCAGAACATTTCAACAAAAAATGAAACTGTTTCTGCACAGAAACCTTCTTGTGTGAGTCTTCTCAAAGATCAGTCTATCTCTGTGCAGACTAGTCAAGAATCTTCCATGGGGAAGCTATCGACCCCTAGATGCAGTGACTCTAAGAGTCCAATTGCTTAAAGGGCAGAGAAACCCTTGAGGTATCCAGGCTCACTTTTGGAACGCCTGCAAATGCCTGAGCAGATGCTGCTTGTATCAATTCTAGCTAAAGAGTTGCTTAAGCACAAGCAGATCAGTTCAGACTTTCATACCAGTAAAAAGAGGAATTCTTGTATGCTTTCCACATGGAAATCAGTGCAGTACAAGAACCTCTCCAGTGCAACCATTTGGTAGAGCAAAAAATCACTTCAGTGTGGACTGTTCTGCCACTGCGTAATCCACTACCTGCTATGTTGATATTGGTTAGGATAGCAAATGAATCTTTCACATCTTTTCAGCTAACTGAACGTTCCTACTCTTTTCTACAAAAGATGTTCACAGACTTTGTGAGGCGCTATGTGGAGAATGCCTTAAATGTTCTTTAACCAACACTACCAATGAAGCCTTCTCACTCTTGTTGTCTTAATCCTGTGGCATGAGCAATCTGCTCTGATTCATTTGTTTCTTTACTGTTGTCTTCAGACCTGGAGATCATCAATAGCAGGGGAAGCAGTTATGCATAGAGGTAAAAAATTTAGCGATTTTTCTAATAAACACACCTCCTCCCAAAACGTATTCTTGTTGATGAATCATTTGAGGAAGAAAGTATTTCAAGGAGCTATGCTGTCTGTAAGAATGGCTGCTTTCCATCCCTAAATGATCACCAGTACATATGATTTTTTTTTCAAGGTCATTTTTGTATATACTTGTATAAATTGAATTCTATCTGCTTATCTGTCTCTTGAATAGAGATTGAGGTGAGGTTCCAGAGAATGGCACATTTTTATATATGAGAAGTTTAACATGCAACTTTACTAACTAACTTCTGTTTTGGTTTCAGCATTTCCTCAGCCATTTAGACAGCCTCAGGAACCTCTGCCAGGGCCAGCTGCCTTTCCTCCTACCTCTTCCATGCCTTCAGGACCCCCAGGCTCTCCAGCTCCCTTGGGACCTTCCACCCTTGGATCTCACTTTCCAGCAGCTTCTGTTCCAACTGTACCACACATCATGCCACAGACTGCTTCCCACTCCTTCCCTATCCTGGGACAGCCATCCAAGCCTACCTCATTGACAACTGTGCAGTCTCCATACAGCTACCCATCAGGAATGGGCTACTCTCCAGGGGGGCCTGGCGCTCTAACGTTTAATCCCTTGGCCCCTTCCAGTCTTCCTCCACCTCCTACAGGTTAGTGAGTTTTGCACGGATAACCTCTAAAGGGAAGATATTGCTGTTTTCATTGGAGGGGGTCCAGTTTTAAAATGTGATATTTTTTTTTCTATTCCTTTTTGGTGCTCATGAAAAATATTGGATTAACAGAAGAGGCAACTGAAGTTGTTTTTTTTCTCCAAAGAATGACTATATTATATGCTTCTTCAAAACAAACATTTTTGCATACAGTCTTCAAAAAAGGTGCTGCAGGGATTGGTCCTGTGCACAGATTAGG
Source organism: Geotrypetes seraphini (assembly GCF_902459505.1). Taxonomy (NCBI): domain Eukaryota; kingdom Metazoa; phylum Chordata; class Amphibia; order Gymnophiona; family Dermophiidae; genus Geotrypetes; species Geotrypetes seraphini. The sequence continues at coordinate 185,743,666 of NC_047087.1, forward strand.
TTTTCAGAATACCTAAAATGAATTTTTGTGCAATAAGTTTGCATAGATTTCATTAGTTCCATGCAATGCTATCTTATACAAATTGATTAGAGATATTGAAGATGTAATGTGACTATGTTTTCTTTAATGCAACGTTTCAAGCTGTCCTGGTTTCCATAAAGGAATTCAGTAGGAATAATTATAGTTTCAAATGGAGGTTTCCTATTTGGTGCTAAGCAGGTTTTTAAATCTATTTTATCCCCCAAATTTAAACTTAGTCTAAAAAAATCTTTAGCATCCACCCCATTAAATATGGTACATGGTTCCAGCATTGTGTACACTACTAATATAATACCATATTATTGCTATTGTATTTAATTTGCCTAACTCCAAGTTTACTCCATTCTCACATTTGATCTTTTTTACTATTATTATAGTGTTTTACTACATTGTAAAGTGTCTGCCACACTATACTTGCTTATTACTACATCAAGTGAACATCTTCATAGAAGATCTTCATAGAAGTGGTTAATCTTAGATAAAACAAAATAAAAAAAATTCTTGTTTCTTATGTATTTACGGTACTTGATATACTACAAGGGGTCCAATGATGCTGACTTTGTGGCTTACAATAAAATCAAAAGGGAGAAGAGAGGAGTAAGGAGGTTAAGAAGTGAACATAAGAATAGCCTTACTGGGTCAAATCAATGGTCCATCAAGCCCAGTAGCCTGTTCTCATGGTGGCGAATCCAGGTCCTTAGTACCTGGCCAAAACCCAAGGAGAAGCAACATTCCATGCTACTGATCCAGGGCAAGCAATGGCTTCCCCCCATGTCTTTCTCAGTAACAGACTATGGACTTTTCCTCCAGGAAATTGTCCAAACCTTTCTTAAAACTAGTTACGCAATCCGCTCTTACCATAACCTCTGGCAATGCGTTCCACAGCTTAACTATTCTCTGAATGAAAAAAATTTCCTCCTATTGGTTTTAAAAGTATTTCACTGTAACTTCGAGTCCTGCAAAAACTGGTGACAGCCATTCAGATAACGGCGCAGGCCCAAGCGGGAGTGCGGAAAGCTTGCTCCTGATTTTCGCTCTCCTGACCTGTGCACCGCTAGCGAGGGAGGGAAACACACTAGACCATTGTGTACTACAGCGGCGGTGGCCGGGAAGGTATTTTAAAAGAGGGGGCGGCGGGGAGGGAGGTGTTTTAAAAGTACTGGGGGGTACAGTGGAATGATTTAAAAGTACTGGGGGGATTCCTACAGGGCTGAGTGGGTGCCCATATTTTGGGCCTATAAGAGTCAAAGGCCCTGGGATGCTGCATTGGATCTTCTTTGAGGGCAATTCCTGAATCACTACAAGGGGGGTGGGGGGAAAGAACTGACAGATTGGGAGGGGGGAGGTTTCTCTGTATTAATGATGATATCTTTATTTACCGGTTGTTTCAGTTTCTGGCAGTTGTATGCTTTATTGTTTATTATGCTGTTTAGTTTTTTTTTTCTTTATCATCAATCAAAAATTGTTTACCATAAAAGTGCTGGGGGGGATGATTTAAAAGTACTGGGGGGGTGCAAGTGGATGATTTAAAAAGGTACTGGGAGATTAATTAAAGGTACTGGGGGGTTACAAGGGGATGATTTAAAAAGATACTGGGGGAATGATTTAAAAGTACTGGGGGGTACGAGGGGATGATTTAAAAAGGTACTGGGGGGGTACAAGGGGATGATTTAAAAAGATACTGGGGACATGATTTAAAAGTACTGGAGGGGTACGAGGGGATGATTAAAAAAGATACTGGGGGTGTGTGAAAAATTGTTAATCGTCAGGGACAGATCCCTCCTGTCCTGGCCTACCACTAGACCACCAGAAGGTAGACAGGGGACAGAGCATGGCAGGGAGGGGTGACAGAGCTTGGCAAGGAGTGTGGGTTTGGGTGAAGAGCCTGGCAGGGAGAATTTGGTTCAGAATGGGTTTTTTTCTTGTTTTCCTCTTCTAAATCTAGGGTGCTTCTTATGGTCAGGTGCGTCTTATGGAGTGAAAAATACGGTATGTTCTTACCTTGATAATATATTTTCCAGTAGATATTTCCAGTAAGACATTGTAGACTCCTGCCCTGTCCTTCCTGCGCCTGCCTACTATCTCATTCTGTTTATGCTTCTCCAAGTAGTTTTTGGATGCCAGTCAGCCCTTTGGAGTTTTGAAGAATTATATATACAGTACTCCCCCGATATTCGCGGTGGTTCCGTTCCAGGAAATCCCACGAATCGTAAAAAACCGCAAATACTTTTTTTAGCGGGGGAGACAGGAGAGAGTAGCCAGAGCGCCAGCGAGTGAAGGAAATCACTCGTGGTATGTTCCGACCGCCTCTTCCTGCTTTCACACTCTTCCTGCTTTGACTCTTCCGACTGCCTCTTCCTGCTTTGACACGCAGCTCCTGATTGGTGAGGCCCAACTTTAGTGCAGGAAGAGGCGGTCGGAGCATACCGCAAGTGATTTCCTTCACTTGCTGGCGCTCCGGCTGCCCTCTCCTGCCCGGTCATTCACGGTCGGAAAATACCGCGAATGACCGGGACTGTGAATCGTTGACCGTGAATGACCAGGGGAGCACTGTATATGTGTGTGCAGGGGTCTTTCCTGATCTCCTTTGATGCCTTTATTAGCTGTTTGGGAGTTGATGTTCTCATGTCCCTTTGTTGAGAATGTTCCCAATGGGATCCCTACTTCACATACTTTCCTTGGAGCTCTTTGTGCTTGGGTAGAACTCCCAGTGAAGTAGAAGAGCCACAGAAAAAAATCCAGAGTGGATTCCTTCTGCTTGTGGCACACAGCCATTGGGAAATAACCCACATGTCTAGAATATCTCACCTATCTACTGGAAAAGAAATTATCACAGTAAAAACATAATCTCCATCTCATAATCTCTTGAAGAAAGCCACAGTATGATGGCTGAAACATCATTTCCATTCACTGGGACCTGGCAAGATTCAGACAACCACAAAAAATTTATAATGGACCCTTATTTCTCTACAGTGAAAGATTCACTTGGGGCTTGCTTTAATTGAAATCTCCCATATAAAGCCTCCTGCTTGTTTGTGGAGTATCATGGTTCTAACATAGCTGATGTGACTCCGAATTTATGAGCTCAGCTAGTGACCTCTAAAATAGCTTTTTTTTTGGTTGTGATCATTTCAGCCCATAGACAGGGCTAGATGCACAAAACACGGTTAAGACCATGTGAATCGCTGTTGGCCAATTTCTTAGCCAACTCTGGAATAGCAATTGATACACCAACAAACCTCCATGCAAATTATTTGCATAGAGGTTTGTGGTAAACCCCGTCTGATCAGTCGCTCTGACAGCAACTAACACATTTGCAAAGCCAGTTTGAGGAAGCCTCAACAGCTGAGTGGCATCCTCCACCTCTCTCCAGCAGTGATAACCCTCCCCAAAGACTCCCTCCCCATGAACAGGTATCAGGAGACCCCCTCCCAAAGCAGCAAAAATTGGCCAGAGGGACACCTACTCCTTCCTGCCAACAGAGGCCTTACTGCGGCAGGCTCCCCCCGTGAACCATCCTCTATCCTCACCCCCCATAAAAGCAGGAGGAATACACACTCCCTCCTACCACTGGATGCTCCCCCACCCCCTCCCATACCTTTCTGAGAAGTTGAGAGCATGAGGGCTGCTTGGTTCATCCTGCTCCAAGGCCTGCCAGTCCAAAATGACGGGCCTTCCCCTCCCCGGTACATCAAGTGATGCACGGGGAGAGGCTTAAGGCCTGATTGCCCCTCTACCTCCTCTACCCCTTTTCCACCCAGTTTCTCCTTTTTATCTCCTCATTCTTTCATTTAGCATGACTCCCCTCTCTCTTTCCCCTCATCCTTTCATCCAGCAACTCCCCTCTACCTCTTCTGCTTCCGATCTGCAGCAGTAGTGGCAAGAGAAAGCAATGTGTGGGGCTGCTTTGCTCAGGTGCTCATTGTTAGCTGTGCCAGTCCTCTGCCCTGGAACAAGAACTGATGTCACAGGAGGCAGAGGACCACATGGCCGACAGCAAGCTTTTCTTGTCGCTACTACTACAGATCAGAAGCAGCATCAGTAGCGGAGATAGGACCATGTATATGCTGCAGCCCTGGAAGTGAGTGACTGTGTAAAATCTGTGAGTGCCGCTCGCAAAAAGTATGAGCAATTGCTCACATTAGAGGGAAACATAGGTTAAAATCTGTTGAGCTGATTGGGGAGCTAACCTGTTTTCAACTTGCTTAGGGAGCTTGGTTGAAAGAAAACCATGCTTTACTGTATAAATGGAATTGGAAAATGCTCAACAGGTTAGAGCTATACATTTTTTGACACTTTATACTGATTGCCATCCTATCAGAGGTTTAGGTGTGCTTGTGGTTTTACCTTTTTTAGGTTTCTTTCCCTGGCTGAAGCCACATCTTGATCCTGCAGGTAGAAATATAAACAACAGGTCCCCAATGGTTGACTAGAAGTGAATGCTTGAGACAGTTGGCCTGGAGGTTGACTGGGACCACCATGGAAATTTTGCTAAAGGATTGGCATTTAAAGCATGTGGATCACTGCTAATGGCTTGACTGTTACGTTGTATAGACAGTGTACAGGAACTTGCCTGTTGGATCTTGTGGACTACTGCTTGTAGACTATCAGGTTGAACAGGTAGCAGCTGCCAGAAGACTGTCATACTGTGCTGCTGGAACATAACTCCCATGGCATGCAGGCAGTTGTAGAGCTTTGCTTAAATTTATGCAACTACTAGTGAAAATGCAGGCTATGTGTCTTTTTGCCATTATTGCTACAAGCACTGTTCCCTCTAAACTGAGATGGAATCCTCCACCTGCATTCCTGGCAGGTGGGGGGGGGGGTAAAGCTTCAATATTGTATTTTCAATTGCTAGAGATAGGCAGGTTCCCTGGAGTCCTGTAATAATAATAATAATAATTTTATTTCTTATATACCGCTATACCATAAGTTCAAAGCGGTTTACAACAAGTTACATACAATGAGAGTAAGATGTTTACAACAAGAAGTAAGAGATGCTTACAACAAGATACATACAATGAGTGTATGAAATGTAAGGGGAACAGAAAAAGTACTTTCTGGGATACAAATTGCAAATGGAAGAGAACCAAGATGGTTTGAATCAAAAGGAAGTATCCAGTCAGAGATTGGGGTGCAGGGGAAAACAATTTGGGTGGAATACCTTTACAAATGGGAAGAAGGATGAGTTAATCTAAAATCAAGAGAATTGGGGATAGGGATGAGGATAGCTGAGGGGGATTGGGCAAGAATTGGGAATTAGAATTTGTTAAAGAGACGGGTCTTCAGTGATTTTCTGAAGTCGGCGTAAGAAGTGGCCTCGAGAATGGGTTTTACGAGCCATGTGTTCAGTTTGGCTGCCTGGAATGTCTGTCTAGGAACTTCTTGTAAAGACATGATTTCAGGGATGGGTAATTAAAGAGATTTATTCTGCGAGAGCTCTTATTAGAGCTGTTGAGGATGAATTAAGAGGTGAGGTAAGTTGGTAGCATTCCAAAGATAGCTTTGTAACTGATGCAGGCAAACTTGAAGAGTATTCTGGATTCCACCGGCAACCAGTGGAGTATCTGGAAGTATGGGGTGATATGTTCCCATTTTTTTAAACCAAAGATGAGCCGGGCCACAGTGTTCTGAATTAATCTCAGCTTGTTAAGTGTCTTCTTATAAGCTCCCAGATATATAATGTTGCAATAATCCAGCGTACTCAAGATGGATGATTGTACAAGTAATCGAAAGGATGAATCATCAAAGTATTTTTTAATGGTGCGGAGCTTCCATAGGACTGATATACTTTTTTTGAATATTAAATCTGTATGCTTTTTCAGGGTTAGGTGTTTGTCAAGGGTGATTCCTAGTATTTTTATAGTTTGGTCAATTTCATAATCACGGCCATTCACATGAATCGTGTTGTCTTTTATCTTTTCATTGGGAGATGTCAGGAAAAATTTAATTTTTTCTGTGTTCAGTTTTAGTTTGAAGGCCGTCATCCAATGCTCTATTTGCTTTAGGGTGTTGGTTAAGAGATTAATAAAGCCTGACGACAGACAGGTTAGTGGTAGCACTACAGTAATGTCGTCAGCGTAAATGTAAAAGTTGAGTTTTAGGCTTTGTAGCAGGTGTCCCAATGTGATAAGGTAGATGTTAAATAGAGTCAGAGATAGCGGGGAGACCTGGGGCAATCCACAGTTGTTTTTCCAGCTGAAGGAGAATTTGTCTTCTTTGAATACCTGATAGGATCTGAACTCGAGGAATTCCTGGAACCAGTTGTAAGCATTTTCTGTGATGCCTAAGGATTCTAAACAGTTCATTAAGATGGTGTGATCTACTAGGTCGAAGGCAGAACTTAGGTCCAGTTGTAGAATCATTGCACTGGTGCTTTGACTGAGAAGGGGAATGTAGGTGGTTTAGGAGTGAGGCCATAATTGTTTTGGTGCTGAAGCCGGGTCTGAAACCTGATTGTTGTTCTGCAGAAGGTTGAATTTGTCTAGGTAGGTATTTAGTTCAGCGTTTAACAGGCCTTCCATTAATTTAGCAGCAAGAGGGATGTTTGCGACAGGTCTAAAATTGGCTATGTTATTGGATGTTTCTTTGGTGTACTTTTTAATAAGAGTTATTACAATTTGACCCAAGTCCTCTGGAAACTTGCCAATGGATAGTTGTAGGTTGATCCATTCTAGTAGTTTGGCTTTGAAGTTGATAGGGGCCGCTTTCATCACATTTGGGGGGCAGGGGTCCAGTCTGCAGTATGATTTGGCATACTTGTTGTAGAGCTTATTGAATGTTTGCCAGTCAATCTCTTTGATGTTGGACCAACTCATATCGGCTTTAGATGCATCTGGGTCGTGGGGGAAGATGTAGTCCCAGTGGGAGTCTTGAGGGCTTGATAAAGCAAGTCTTCATTTTTTTATTTTTGAATTGAAAAAATCGGCTAGGTTGTCTGCTGTAACTGTGAGTTCTTCTACCGGGTTCGTGTAGGAGTGAGTATCGTACAGGTCATTGACTAGTTTAAACAGCTTACTGCTGTTTAAGGAGGTGTTACCTATTTTGTGGGCATAGAAGGTTTTTTTCTTCTCTTTAGTTATGTTTTTATAGCTTTTTAGCATTTGGCGCCAGGCGTCTCTAGTCTCTGGGGTTCCTGATTTTGACCATTTCCTTTCTAACCTTCTTAACTCTCTCTTTATCTCAAGGAGCTCTAGGTCAAACTAGCCTGTTAGGTTTCTAGGTCTAATCCTTCTTTTTTTCAATGGGGCCATTTCGTTTAGGATGTGGGTGCTGGTGCAGATCCAGGAACTCATGAATAGATTAAAATCCTCGTCTTGGTTGTGAATAATATCGTAGTGAGACCAGAATTCTATGGGGTTGATCTTGCCTCTGCTGGTGTGGAATTGTGTGGGTTTGTTCTTAACTTTCATTGTGGCAGAGGTTGTTTTCCATTGCCATTCAAATTCGAAATTACATATTTTGTGATCAGAACATAGAGAATCAGGCCAGGTTTCTGATATCCATCAAATAGTGGGATTTATTGAGTTTATTGAGGACAGCAATACCAGGACCAGTTGGTGGCCTTTTTTGTGAGTTGTTACCAGGGGTGGGTTAGGGAAGCCTGCCTGTCCCTCATTATTGGAAATGATCTTGAAACATCAAACCCCACTGTAGATGAAGGACCCCCACTTAGATTAGAGGGAACAGTGGGTCTAGACATCACAATATCCGACATATCCATTAACCTAAGAATTGATTTCAAGAAAGCAATTAAGGGATCAATATTCAGCATTAGTTAACTAGTTAGGACAATCTCGTACCTAGTTAACTAAAACTGATCTGAATCCCAATAGGATATTCAGTAACACATTACCAGATAGTGTTATTGAATATCTTGCCTTCAAATAATACAGAACACAGCCGTCAAACTCATTCACAGCGGTAAAAAATATGATCATGTTTCTCCTTTGCTGATCAACTCACACTGGCTTCCAATCAACCACCGTATCACCTTTAAAACATTACTCTTAGTGTTTAAAACCCTTTCCACCAGTGAACCACAATTTATTAATAGAATGCTTATTCCTTATAATACACCACGCTCTCTTCGGTCTACTAACCAAAAGCTCATAGTAGTCCCTTCCTTGAAAGTTATCGGAACTCGACGACATGACACTTTGCCTCAATATATGAGAGGAAAATGATCTTAGCCGTTTTAAAAATAACTTTAAAAGTTTTCTTTTTAAAGATGCTTTTAATCTTTAAATTTTACTTAAATCTTAAAGTAGTTATCCTCCAGGTTTATACTACTCCCTCCCTAATGTTTTTTCCATCTATGGTTCTTTTTTTTTTTTTTTTTCTTTAAAACACTGAATTGTCACTTCATCCCTCCATTCCTTGTGTATCGATTAGTCTGTAAGCCTGTCGTTCAACCTATCATTTTAAATTTTAAATAGTATGTCTAAATGTATGTTTACTTTTTTTTTTTTTTTTTTTATTGTAACTCGCTTAGCAAATTTCAATAAGCGATTCATCAAATTAAAATAATACTTGAAACTTGCCTGACTCTGTGGTACTATCCAGTTAGTGCTAGATCAGGGCAGAGCCAGGGGTTACCTGGGCACTGCCGATAATACGGTGGTGATACTCAGATAACTAAATGGTTAGCCTAGGACTGGAAAATATTGTCCTAAATTAACTGGGTAACTATCTGGTACTGCTATTGAATAATATACGGTACCAGTGTCCGCATAGGGATCAACATTGAATATCCAGGTCTAATTCAACTAGTAGTGGCAGTATTTTAAAAAAAATACTGACCACCACAGACTGAATATGGTCTCTTAAATGTCACTAGAATTTGACAGTCCTTCTTGCACGTTTTTTTTTTTTACCTTTGGCAGAAAAAGCTGCGTGCTCTTCTGTTGGGATTTGTATATATTGGATGTAGACTGTGTGGTACCTAGATGCTGCTCTGCTGTAGCAAAAAATACGATGTGTGGTATATAGGTGCTGCTCGCAACATTGATTGATCGGTTCTTGACTCGCTTATTGCTGTGATAACCTTTGCTTTCTTATATAGTAGGAGCCCCTGAAGTTTGGCACAAGCCCCTATCCGTCAGAGGAGTTCTTCAAAGAAAGAAGGTAATGATGTCATTTTGTTTACAATTACTGACTCCACGATCCCTGAAGTTACTTCTCTTTGAAAACATTGGAGCACTACAGAGGCAATGAGTTGTCCCCCCCCCCCCCACCACCACCAAGTTAGAGCTGTTACACCATTCCTTAAAAATAATCTTACTAGAACCATACAAGCAATAAGCTCCCTCATGGCAAAAGCTCCTAAAATATTTCCTGTAATGAATTTCTGTTAAGTCTGGCATAAACACTTTCTTCTTTGAATGGTATGTTCCCTTGCGATGAGAGCTCCTACATTATTCACCACAATGAATTTTGCACTGAGATTTCTACAGCAATTCCAGTGAGGTTTGCTTTGGTGATTTGTCCTATTTCATTCCCTATGATGACTCCAGCTTGGAGATGTTAAGATTAGAGGATCTGTAAACTTCACCTAGACATTTTTTTAAATATTCATTATAGTGACTATTATAGAAGAAGCTGATGATCTCACCGCATTTTTGTTTGTAGATAAAATGAAAAAATAGATATAATAGGCATCTCTGAGACCTGGTGGAAGGAAGATAACCAATGGGACACTGTCGTACTGGGGCACAAACCAGATCACAGTGATAGGGTAGATTGAATTGGTGGAGGGCCTTGAATCGAATGGACTGAAAATTCTACACGAGCAGAAACACCTTTTAGCATTCCTATGGATAAAGAGGAAAAGCAGTGTACTATGATCTGTCTGACCAGGAAGAACAGACAGATGCTGAAATGTCAGAAATTAGGGAAGCTAACAAACTGGGTAAAACAATAATAATGTCCTTTATGGATTAAGAGCTAGTTGAAAGACAGAAAACAGAGAGTGGCATCTCTCCTGCTGAATTTCAATTTGGTTTTTTAAAATTATTATTTTAATTTGCAGGGGGGGGTTAGCGGTGTTGGGTAATTGTGGGCAACTCTCCTGCTGATCTTCATTTTGGTTTTTATTATTATTATTATAATTTACAGGGGGGGGGATCTGAGCTGTCAAACCTTACTTTCCTGTCTGTGCCTGAGCCAATCAGCACTCAGGCACTGATCAGAAAGTGAGGCAACGACAGCTCAGAACTGTCGGTAAATTTTGGCTGCAAATGTGGCACAATAAGATTAGAGAATCACTCTGTGATCTTTTAATATTAATGACCTCGTTGTACTACATTGCATGGCAGTATTGGAGACTGCTAGAAAACTCAGAAAAGACCTCGGTAAGCCATTTTGATAATCCACCACTAAAATACATGCTCACTAAACCGGCTGGAACTAGTGTAGCAAGCACGTTAAAGGCAGATTTTAGTTTTGAGAATCTGCCCCTGAATGGTTTTAGTATGTAGTAGCTGTTAGGTATTTCCTACAGATCTATACAAGTGTATTGCTATGCTGTTGACGTGAGTTAGGACTAGAAAAGAAAATATCTCTCCCTGATCAAACAGGTTTTGGTATATTTTCACCATGAACATAAGACTATACGTGCACTAAGCAACTTGTTTTAGTGGGTGCTGCTGTTCACTGCCAAAAAAGAGAGATGTTAAATCCCTGGCTCAGAGCTTCCCATATTGTGGCTTGAGACTCCAAATGGTGTTACAAAACCTGAGTTTGGGATCATGACTTAGATGGACTCTCCATAGGTGCATCTTTATTCTGCACATAGAGCACTATTTGAGTTACAACAGTTATATCTTTCTAACCTGGTATTTTTATGCGCCTAGGCATTTATTAAGATCTTTGAATGATAACAAAGTAGCTGTTCCCCCTATTTCAAAGGCTAACCTTGCCTCGACTAGAAATTGTGCATTTTTTAATTTAGTCCCAATATTATGGAACAGTTTGCCTGTGGAATTGAGGAAGGAAGAATAATTTCAAAAGACATATTTTTCTCAAATGGCCTTTTTAAATGGATGAAATGATTTCAGGACTGCAGTCAGCATTTTTATAATTTTTAAATTTGTATTAATCAATTTTTTATTTCATTTGTTAATTTGGATGTTATAGGATATTATGTATTAGAAATTTTGTTCTTTTCTTTTTTTTCTCTTCTTTCCTATTTAAATGGAGTTCTTTTCATATATTTAAGTTATATTGTAAACTGCTTTGATCCTTTTTGGTTGTATATGCGGTATATAATAATTAATAAGCATAAACTTCCAAGGAGGGGTCGCACAATTTTATTTGGCCATAATTATGGAATCACAGCCACAAAAAGATTGGGAAGCACTGTCTTAGCTTGTACTCTTGGGCAGCCTTGAATTGGCACTCTTGTTGAAATAGTCTTGTTATGTTTAATCAGGATACTTCTGGGATATACAATAAAAGCTAGTTTGAGACGATGTTTCTCTTCTGTGAGCTGTGTCCAACATTTTGAAATTTGATAATAGCAGAGTAATAAAATGTGATTTTTCAGTAGCATTCTGAAGTTAGGCTTTTTGAATGCCAGTTTTAGTGAAGGCTTTAAATTTTGGCTGGGGGATTCTTGAATGCTGATCCTGGTCTTTAAGGGTAGAATTCATTAAAGGGTGTTAACTGATTTAGTGCATGCTAACTGCTAAGACAACCATAGGAATATAATGAGTACTTTAGCATTCAGTGCGGGCTAAATCATGCATCCATTGATGAATTCCCCCTTCAATCTCAGCTTGCTGGTCAAATTTCTAACCTTTAAAATGTCTAAAACATTTTTCTCATCTTCTGTAGATGCTAGATCACCATATGCCTCCAGTTCCAATCACTGTTCCAGTAATGAACCTTCCTACACAGCCAGAGATTTTTCTACCACAGCCAGCCAGCAACCAAGATTCTAGTCAGATACCTCCCGGGGCACCCAAAGAGGTAAACAGATGCAGCTAGTCATTGCAATGGGGAAGGTCATCAGTAAACAGGAAATGCAGAGTGGTGATTAGGCAGCTTCGGTGTAAAAGTGGTAAGAAACTAAAACAACATATTGGATATGACCAATGATATATCAAGCCTAGCATCCTGTTCTTGATATTGGCCAGTCTGCATAACTTGTAAGAAATATCCAACAGATTTTAACTGGGGAGATAAACCATCATCTTTTGGCAATGTTCCCTATGGCTGACTAGCCAATATTTGTTAATGGACCTGTTCTTCATAAACTTGTCTAAACCTTTTTTTTCAAAAATACTTATACTATTGGCCTTGTCTGCATCCTTTTTCAACAAATTCCATAGTTTGTGTAGTGGCTGAAAAAAATCTCTTGAGAGCAGCTGAAATTACCTGGTACACAGGTAGATGGTGTCATCATGCCTCTGTCTGCAACTTTTTCAAGAGCTGGCTTTGACACTTTACTGCTTCTGATCATTATTAGTGACTCCTGATATTGTGTAGAAGAGGAGGCTTGGACATGGGCAAAAGACAGAGGGATCCTCCTTCAGTGTCATCTTGACATTTCTGGTGCAAAAAGACATACGAGTCCTGAAAGTAGGTGATATTCCCATACTCGCGAGTTGATTGCAGAAGGATGAAATTTACATTCTTCAGCTCTGCCTTCTCCAGTGCTGCAGAGCCCCTTCATTTTTTTTCATTCTGCAAGGGAGTTGAGAAGGAGGTGATTCTGATCTGCAGGCTGGCATCTAAGGTGACCTGCTCCAGATGGATTTATATGGCTTTCTCATCGGCGTACATTGGCTGTGGAAAAGAGCCACCATTGGCCTTGAGAGCAAACTCTACTAGAAGTATGGTGTCTTTATGGGCAGAGACAAGGGCAATTCCTCCTGAAGAGATTTGTAGAGCGGCTACATATTCCACTCTCCATGCATTTCAAAGATTTAGGGCTCCTTTTACAAAGGTGCACTAGCGGTTTTAGCGCGCTAGTCGCTACCGCCACCTTTTAAGCAGGTGGAAATTTTTCGGCTAGCTTGCACTAATCTTGTGCGTGCGCTAAAAATGCTAGAGCACCTTAGTAAAAGGAGCCCTTAGAGTAGATGTGGCAGCGAGAATGAATACCGATTTAGGGTCCTTGGTGTTAAGGGTAGGCTCATCTGTCCCACCTTAGGAGACTGCTTTGGTACATCACCTCGTATGTCTTTTGCACCGGTGACAGGTCAAAAGCGCGCGATGACAAAGGCGCGCCGACAACCCAGCGCAGACAACTGAGCGCAAGGCGGAAGCGCGCCGAAGAAAAACAGTATTTTAAAGGGCTCCGACGGGGGTGTGTGGGGGGGAACCCTCCACTTTACTTAACAGAGATCACGCCGGCATTGTGGGGGGTTTGGAGGGTTGTAACCCCCCACATTATACTGAAAACTTCACTTTTTCCCTAAAAAAGAGGGAAAAAGTTAAGTTTCCAGTAAATGAAGGGGGTTACAACCCCCCAAACCCCTCACAACCGCCGGCGCGATCTCTATTAAGTAAAGTGGGGGGGTTCCACACCAACACCCCCCGTCGGAGCCCCTTAAATACTGTTTTTCTTCGGCACACTTCCACCTTGCGCTCAGTTGTCTGCGCTGGGTTGTCGGCGCGCCTTTGTCCATTGCAACCCCCTACCTACTTCATAGTGGATAATAATAGTGTTGCGCCTGGAGGTAGGCCTAAAACTGGCACCTTGCACTTTACATTTGGCCTGTACTTGACAGAATGATGGAAAGTGTTCCTCGCCCCACTCCATCAGGTGTCCCAATGAGCGACAGCTATTGTGTGCCCTTTCCTGAAACCTTGACCTTCCAAGACCTGGGGGGAAATCCGCATGTCCCATCAAATGGAAGAATGGGGATACCCCTGAGGACTTCTGCTGTCGTCTTCTCCAACATCTCCAGGCAACCCGGATTGGTGCTTTAAAACGAAGTTTGTGAGAGAGTTGCAAAATCTTGCCCCTTTTCATGTGTATCAGAGTAAAGGAGTATGTAAAGGAGTATGGAGCACTCTAGCACACCATCCACATTGTGGGCAGAAATTTGATCTGACCACGTATAGCCTCATAAATAAGCCGAATCTAGGTTGTATAATCTATCTGGGAGTCCCAATCCCCCCCATTTGTTTTTCCAGGTTCAACTTATGATAACTGATTCTAGCAGACTATTTCTCCATATAAAAGATCCCACTATGGAGCAAACATAACCATTTTCACCTACGCTGTTCTGCCCCAAAGTGTTGGAGGAACATCCTTCCACTTCATACAAGGAGTCCTGATTTTGTCAATATGATCTAAGACATTGGCTTTATACATGGCTTTTGAGAACCCATGCACCATTTTAGTGAAGCCAGTCCTTACTGGCACTGTCAGATGAGTGATCTGAAGCTACCAAGTGCTGTTGCCGTGGGGGCAGCACTTGAGCAGCAGAGCATTCAGCAAAGCCTGCAACACCGCTGAAATTTTCCATTCTTGGGACATCTTGGTGCATGTGAGAGGAGTCATTCGCATATAATCAATATGAAAAACCAAAGTTGAATTCTGACACCAGAAGATAAACGGCATCATTTGAAAGCTCTTAAGACTATTTTGGGATGAGTAAGAGGATCTTAATCTACAGTTCATATGCACTCCCACAAGAGAAAAGAATGCAGGTGAAATAATTACAAAGTGATAATGATCAGAGGGAGAGGGCTAAAAATAAATGGCAGAAACCCATGAACTTAGAATTAATTACAATTTGTTTTACCTCCTTGTCTGTTCAAGTTTCAAGTTTTTAATTGAATTTGATATACCGGTACTACTTGAGGAGCAAGCCATCTAAATGGTTCACAATAAGTTATAATAGCAAAGTAAAACAGAATACAATACTAGAAAAATAGTTTAGGTGAGAATGAAAAGAGAAAATCAAGCGTGGAGAAATCCATTAATTATAGAAAAGAGTAGGTAAATTGATGTAAGGAAAGAAAGGCCCTGAAGCCCGTTCTGCATGGCAGATCCTGGCTTTGTAGGAATCGACTGAGGGGGGAAAGAGAAAAAATCCAGTTAAAGTGAGCAGTTAGTCCAGGAAAGTATCTTGAAAGAGGAAGGCTTTGAGTTAGTTACAGAACAGACAATGAATCTAATGATTTCAGATGCAAGGGAAGTAAGATTTTTGTTTGGATAGAGTTGTGCACTGTCTGGTATAAGGATGGTACATGTAGGAGATTAGATTGAGAGGATCATAAAGATCTAGTTGGAGTGTATGGGATGAGGAGCCTAAAGAGATATAAAGGATTACCAGTGTGGAGGGTTTGTATACACTATGAAGAGAATTTTAAATTAAATCCTACAAGAAATGGGTAGCCAGTGTTCTGCTTTGAGTAAGGGTGTCACATGGTTAAATATTTTTCACTCTGATTATTAGTTTTATGGCAATATTTTGACTAATTGTGGATGATGAGTTTCTTTTATTGTTGGATCCTGAAGTAAGCTATTGCAATAGTCTTTCATATACAGTGGTACCTCGGTTTACGAGTGCACCGGTTTGCGAGTGCTTTGCAAGACGAGCAAAACATTTGCAAAATCGGTGCCTCGGAAACCGAGCATGGCTCGATTTACGAGCACCCCCCCCCCCTGCGATCCGGCACCCCCCGCCACGATTGGGCACCCCCCGCCACGATCCGACCCCCCCCACCCCCCGACACAATTGGGCACCCCCCTGCCGCTTCTTACCCTCATCTGGGCACTCTTGAAGATCGGCCTCCTCATCTACTGTAGAGCCTGTTTGTTGGACCAGCATAAGTTTTCAGAACAACATTGTCTGGAAAAGTACTAGATAGAGTTTGAAGGGGAAAAAACAGACAAGATAGCATCCAAGGTCAAGTTTAAATGGAAACTTTAAAACACAAATAACAGTGAGGCCTACCCTGACTGACTGTGGGGAACTGACTTTGATTTGCTTTACTATCTACTGCTTGTTTGGTCCCTAGTTTCTTCAGATGTCTGTGGAAAGAATTGAGAAGAAAGCGTTACCAGCAGAGCACCATCTACTTAAAAAAACCTTAGATGAGCTGGTACAACGATGCTCAGTAGCTGCAATCGACCCAGTAAGTACATCAACAGCTATTGCTTGTATACTTTGGTCCCAAAATACAGAAAATGCTGAGGTCCTAAATTATGCCTTATTTTCAAACAAATAACTTTTGAGCTGAAAATTGATCTTAATTTAGGAGCTTAAAAATTATATTCATAAATTTAGGCCTGTCATTCATTTGCCTAGATTTATGAGCCTAATAATGAAATTTTTCTATGTAACATGATTTTTGTTCCTGGGCAGTAAGTGTAATTTCCTAATTGCTCATGCCTAAAAGGTATAGGAAATGTCTGTTATTTCCATAAAATTTTGTTTTTCTGAACAGGATAGTTAGATTTTGTAATTTACCTATTTAAAATGTGAAAACGCTGAATTTTCATCTTTTCATTCTTATAAAGTCATAAAAAACAACATATGAATCACAATTAACATTTGTTTATATTGATGTTATACAAAGATGACCACAGAAGATTTAGAAGTGAGTAGTTTCTAAAGAATTGCAATTTTATACGGGTTTATACATATCAATATATATTGGGTTTTAGAAAATTTTTCAGTGAAATACATGGAAAACACTTCGATATAATGAACCAAATAGCAATCCATGAAATGTCCCACTCAGGTTCTTTACTGGAGTACAAGTTATTAGATTATCTTATAACTCTGTATAATTAGTAGTCAGGCATTGAATAATCAACTGCTTGCATATGGTGTTAGTTGAGACCAAAGGACTCCCTGATTTTTTAAACTTCTGCCACGACATGTGTCCATGTCCACAAAGTTGCAACATTCCAGGGAAACCTGGGCAATCATTAGAACCTTCCAGTGTGAGAGATGTGAAGTTGCGGTTTGTAGTCATGCCCATAGTATAGTTTTCTTTCTCAGGTTTTGTGCCTCATCGGCGGGTTTCACTTGGTTCATCAAGCCATTTGTTATTCCACATTTGCAAAAGGTTGTGTATTCAATATCTCAGATCCCCAAGGAAGGCATGTTTTGCTGAAACACTGCCTATGTTGGGTCCTCCATGACAAATGTGGACATTGTATTTTAAAGGATTAACTGAATAAAAGAAGCATCAAGAACAGTGAATTTCCACAGTTTTGTTTGTTTGGGTTGTCCATTTTCTCATGTGGAAATCTGGATCTTCTCTTGTTGTGACTGAGCCACAAAGACAGACATGCCTTTTGACTTAGGTGATGGTATTGGCAAAGAGCCAAATAGAACTTGCATTTGGAGTGTTCAACCCCATCTCCATATATTGTATGTGAAAGTACTCATTGCATTCCAAAAAATTAAAATCCTAGGGCATTGTCAGAACATATGATCCAGTGAAGCATAAGGTTGAAGACATTTAGGGCATGCATGAGTGGTTAGATCTTGCATTCAATATACTCTGGTAGGTGAGATGTACATTCTCATTAAGAATTCCCCAGAGTAGCACATTTGCAGAGAGCTGTGAAGACATTTTAAATGTTCGATGAATCTGGCACTCAATAATTTGTACTTGTAAATCTTCCAATCAAGCTTCTTCCAAAGCAACAAAATTCACTGCAGGTAGTAATTCATGTAACGCCATATGATGGAATCTCAATGGTGTATTTTGTTGTGCTGCGAGACTAATAGTCTCACGTTTGTTCTTTTCAATGGCTTTTGATGTAATGCCAGAATATAATGCCTCAGCTGCAAGTAAGGAAAAAAGTCTTGAGCAGCAAAGTGATATTCCTTGCTAAGTGATTCAAAAGATTGTACCATACCATTATCTACAATAATACAGTGGTACCTCGGTTTACGAGTGCACCGGTTTGCGAGTGTTTTGCAAGACGAGCAAAACATTTGCAAAATCGGCACCTCGGAAACTGAGCGCACCTCGATTTGCGAGCGCCCGCTCCCCCTGCGAACCGGCACCCTCCCCCCGGCGATCCAGTACCCCACCACCGTGATCGGGCACCCCCCCCGCCACGACCTGAAGTCCCTCAGAGCCCTCTTCTTACTTTAATGTAGCACCGGCATGTTGGCCTCCTCTTCTGTGCTGGCCTTCAATGTCTTTTTTTTTTTTTTTTTTTTTTTTTTTAATTTATCTCTGGAAAAGAAAGTGATGTAATTGCAGGTAAACAACAAAACTTTTCCTTGATTTACTCACGAAACAAAAGATATGAAAACTGGAATTTCACCATTGTATTTTGCCACTATTAGACAAAAAAAATGCAGTGTTTTGGCCCTCCAAATGTTACAAAATATAAAATGGGACAACCTGGGTTAGAGCAACAGACTGAGAACCAGGAAAGCCTAATTTGACTCTCACTGCTATTTCTTGTGATGACAAGTCACTTAACCTTTCATTTCAGGTAGAAACTTAGAGCTAGATTTACTAAGGTCATGAATCGGATTCAATCCGTGAGGGATATGATCCAATCCGTGTCCAGGGGGCTAATTCACGAATCCGGATTCATGCCCCCAACCAACCGCCGGAATCGCTCTGAGATGGGCTGCGCATTCGTCGAAGAGCAGCGACCTTTTTTTAACTTTTACTAGCCCAGCGAGCCTGTGGTTTTAACCCACTTTAAACCTGCAGGTTAAAACCACGGGCTCACAGTGCAGGGAAGGGCAGGAGAGTCAGGGCGGCAGGAGAGATTTGGGGCGAGAGCAGGGTGGCGAGTTGGGGCGGCAGGCAGGAGGAGATACGGGGTGAGAGCAGGGCGGCAGGCAGGAGAGATTCAGGGCAAGAGCAGGGCGGCCAGAGCAGCAGATTGGGTCAGAGAGGACCAGGAGATCGGGGCAGAGAGCAGGGTTTTTACACAAGCAACTGGTCCTGAGCAGTCGCTTGTTTCTTGATCGGCCAGCCCAGTCGGTGTACCTGCTTTTTGTTTGTGAATCACTGCCCTTCCTACTTTACATGCCGTTTCCTCTCGTTTGCATATGCGGATCGGAATCGGATCAGAGGTGATCGGCCCCGAGGTTAGTGAATCGGGTCGGAGGGAAATTAGATCGCAAACCGATCGGTACACAATTGGTTTGCTTAGTGAATCTAGCCCTTAGACTATGAGCTCTCCAGGGACAGAAAAATACCAACTGTACCTGAATGTAACTCACCTTGAGCTAAATCCAAAATCCCCTTCTTTCCCTTTCATCCCTTACTCCAACCAAGACTTGTCTTCTCTTAATGGTGGCTTTGAACACTTTTATGTTGTTGTGGGAACTCCCACACATGGTCAGTTGAACATTCTGGAAAGCAGCTGAGCTTTGTTTACATTCTCTCACCCTGAGCTCTGTTCAATGAGGTCATCCACTTGTGAGGACTGATATCCTGCTATTTTTGTGATAAAAGTAAACAACTTCACTATGCTTCAATTAGTATCAATATGACTTTAGCTGAAGAATAGGACATGACACAGCATGAGGCTTTAAGAATTTGAAACAACTAAGTTAACACCCAATATGCTCTTTTCATGGCAGAAAACTAAAAGGAAACTGGAGGATGCGACGCAGAGACTTGAATACCTGTATGACAAGCTCCGAGAGCAAACTGTAAGCACATGTAAATCAGCCAGGTCTCACTCTTGATCCTTTCCATTAGTGATCTTTAAAGCACAAGCTACAATATTTTCCCCATCTGTACAGGCTGACCATCAGGACTTCTGTGACTGAAAACAAGAGATTGTGCTCAAGTTATTTCAGATGCTGTCTTAGCAGTCACTACCTCCTTCCGCTTGAGAAGCAGAAACCTAGGCCACAAATCAAACCCAATTCTGTTCAATAGCCCACCCTGGGGGAGTAATAATAACTTTATTTTTATATACCACAATACCTTAACAGTTCAAAGTGGTTTACAGCAAAAAGAAACTGCATACATACAACGAAGTTACATCAAACATAGTTTGGTAGATAAATCATTGAAGTTATGTAATTAAACAAATTTATCAAATAAGGTCACGTAAGCTTTTGTTCCATTTACCTGCTTGAAAGGATAAATTCCTAGCAAGAAATCTCTTGTAAGTACAACCTTTCAAGGTTTGAAAGGCAAATAAGTGAGTTCTGCATGCATGGCCGGTAATTCCTGAGAGATCAAAGTGATTCAAAAAATAGTTTGGAGTAGAACCTGTCAGTGTTTTATAATGTAAGCAGGCAAATTTGAAAATAATTCTAGCTTCCACTGGTAACCAATTTCATTTTTTTGTAATACGGTCTTACATGGTCAGATTTTTTTCAAGTCAAAAATCGGGTGTACTACTGTGTTCTGAATGATACTCTCTTAATGATTTTCTTATAAGATCCCAGGTAAACAATATTACAATAGTCTAAGATACGTATGACCAGGGACTGAACTAACAATCTGAAGGATGAGAAGTCAAAGTAATTTTTAATAGTACGAAGTTTCCAAAGTATAACAAAGCATTTTTTAGCCTAAGAGTCAATTTGAGCTTCAAAAGTTAGAGAACAGTCCAAGATAACACCTAGGGCTCTTTTTATCAAGGTGCACCACGGGGGTTAGCGTATCGGACATTTCATCACGTGCTAACCCCCGCGGCACACCAAAAAACTAACGCCTCGTCAATGGAGGCGTTAGCGACTAGCGCAGCAGGCGGTTGAATGCGCGGTATTCCGCGCGTTAACCGCCTACCGCAGCTTGATAAAAGGAGCCGCTAGTATCTTAATACTGGTATTTATTGGATAATCCAAACCGGTACCACAAAAGCGACTCCTCCGCTTCAGTTTCCCCGCTCCTGAAAGGCTGGAACCAAACACTTATAGAATTCCGCCCTACCCCACCCCCCCACCCCCTTCTACCCATCTCGATCCATGATAGGAATTTTAAGGGAACTTTTTACATAAGATATAATACTTTTTATCAGATGAATGTTTCACTGAATTCAGTTTTTTTAAAAATTTTAGGATCCTATCTCTGCATTTGTGTGTGTATATATACATATCTTGTAAATGCAAAACAATGTATACATGCATGTATAGAAGCCAGTATTCAAAAGAGCTTATGTGTTCAGCAACTGCTTCTTAATCTATAAGTCTTCCTCCTTTAACATTCGGTGACGTTATGGCCTGCATTCTATAAACAACACAAACGGCAGCTGCTGTCTTAAAAATGGCTGCCAATCACGTCAATTTATAGAATCGTGCCTTCAGGGAAGGAGACACTGGAAATGTACGCCAGGGTTTTTAAGGCCTACATTTCTGGCACCTACCTTTCACATGAATCGCGCCTAAGGAGGTACTTTACAATGACTAATGCCACCTCCAGTGTTAGCCATGCCTACAGTATTAGGCACTGTAAAGTGCCTCTGTAGGGGCAATACATGCACATTTTTTAGGCCCCTTGAATTTTTTTTTAAATGGTGTTTTGCTCTTAACTTAAGTGCTGGTAGTGTGCCTACCGGCGGCTAAGTTAAGGTGCTGTTTATAGAATATGGGCCTATAAGGATAATACCAGGGCAGACCAAAGGCGTTCACCTAAGTATAAGGTTAGTGGCAATAATCAGCTGCTATCCATAATAGCTAGGTAATTTAAATTTAGATCAGAAAAAAACCTATCCTTAATTAAACTAATAATTATGCAGAGAGCACTGAATATCTCTGCTGTCCGTATAGGCACCAGCAACAAATACACTCTTATCACCTTATATTGGGACTGCTTATATTATTATTTTTAATACAGCATCTATTGTTTAGAAAAAGAGCAAAGGCCAGGTTTGAATATTGACATAATTTTTTTTTTCTATCAAGGAAAAAACATGAAAGGTTTCTATACCTAAATGTATACAGGTAACGCATGTCACCACGGAAGAGCCACTTATGTGCTCTTCTGTAAAACTGAACTTATCCACACATTCCAGATTATATAAACCTTTAGATGTTTTTACAGCCTCAGCCCCACCACTCCACCACTAATACAAATTTATAGGGTGAAGAATTATGTGGACTTTCATCATCAGCCATAAATTCATATTTTCTATCATCTCAGTTAATATTTATTTGTTCTTTATAAATATATAAATTAATTTCTTTCAATAAAGGTGTTTAAAAACTTTTCAGCCACTTATCTTAACAGCTGACATGACCCGGGAGAAGTAGACCCAACATGTTTCGCACCCCATGCTTTGTCAAGGGTTCCCCGTGGCCGGTCTTGTCATCCGACTTACAAGCAGATTTAGCAAATTTGTGTTAGCGGTGGAGTGGTAGGGCTGAGGCCTTAAAAACATCTAAAGGTTTATATAATCCGGAATGTGTGGATAAGTTCAGTTTTACAGAAGAGCACATAAATGGCTCTTCCGTGGTGACATGCCCACACTTTTCACACTACCCACAGGCGATACACTACAGCTCGAGTTCTCATGCAAGGTCCTTGGTATCACTATCGATTCCTCTCTCCCTCAATGACCACCTCAACTCCTTGGCAAAATCATGCTTTTTCAGCCTTCACATGCTGAGGAAAGCTAGATCCTACTTCAGCCAACAACACTTTGCCATCCTTGTCCAATCCATCATCCTCTCCAAACTAGATTACTGCAATGCCATCTACTTAAATCTATCAAAAAAAGTATTCTAAGACTCCAGCTAATCCAGAATACTGCAGCCAAACTGATCTTCTCAAAACGCAAGTCTGACCATGCCTCCCCACTCCTTGCCAAACTTCATTGGCTCCCAATAATCTCCAGAATCCATTTCAAATGTTCCTGCCTGGCTTTCAAGATCATTCACGGAATCCTGCCTCCTCTTATCCCACTGTCTTTCAACTCCTCCAGTCCCGACTCCTCCAGAACTGCCCAAAGGCTTAAACTAGCCTTCCCCTCTCCACGTGGCATCCACTATTCAGGCAAACTGGGAAAATCCCTTCTCTTCAAAATCACAGGTCTTTGGAACGACCTCACCACCCCGCTGCGGAACCTGAGCTCCCTTCAGTTATTTCGCAAACAACTGAAAACCTGGCTTTTCAGCAAATTGTAGCTCTATCCTTCCCCCCTTTCTCTCCCCCCTTCTACTCATAAGTTCATGTAATCCTTTTTCTTCTTCTCTACCCACTATTTTAAGTTCTTGTAAACCGTGTCGAGCTCCATTCTCATGGAGATGATGCGGTATATAAACTTAAGGTTTAGATTAGATTAGATTAGATAATCCGGAATGTGTGGATGAGTTCAGATATATAGTGGTGACTGTTCTGGAACACTAATAGTTATAAAATTTTACATCACTTTTTCTCTTCTATAAAACGGCATGTAATTGCTATAGTGTATAACTGCAAGGGGGGGGATATAGGTGAGTCTGCCACTTACATGCATAACTTACACACAGTTCTCACTGCACTGAGGCACTCCCATTTACACCTGCCATATACCTGGCATAACTAGGCTTGCCTATGTTTTAAGTGCACCAATGCTGATATATACTAATTTCCATAATAGAATCGGGGCAACCAGATGCTGTTATAGAATAAGTGTTCCCTGCATAGCTTTTGGAGTGCCTGTTGCCCTTTTGGTGAATAGGGCTCGGTCATTTATAGTTTTGTGGCTTGTCCCTTGTTTCCTCTTTAGTGTAGCCTCCTGACTCTCCCTGCCCTCAGAAGCTGTGAATGCAACTTTTGTACTAGTTTAGCTGTTCCTCTGCGATTCAAGAGCCTTTGCGGTGCGAACTGACTGTTTGTTCTGTGCCTGCAGCTTTCCCCTCACATTCAGGCTGGACTCCATGAAATCTCCCGCTGCATTGAAGCTCGGAATTACCAACGGGGTTTAGTCGTGCACACACAGGTGGTCAGCAGTAGTAACTTCAGTGAGATCTCCAATTTCATGCCTGCCCTCAAAGTCCTCATGACAGTAGCCAGCAAATTGGGTGTGTAAGACAAAGATATGTGCTACGAAGATGTGGCTCTTTATTACACTACAAATGAATGTGTTGGGTGTTGAATTACCCCTCACAGCTTTAACTTTTGAATATGTTTGTAAAATAGCACCAGAAACAGACCAAAGCAGGTGTGTATTTGTGGTTTTTTGTTGGTGGTATGGTTTGTTTTTTTTAACTACTTGTAAACCTCTGTGTAGGTAAGAAACCTTCACTGCTATCCAGGCTTTGTAAGCTTGTCCATGCTGCTGTAACATTACTTTGGGGTTCTTATTTGTTTCTTCAGAGAAGAGAAAAAAGCATCTTTCTAGAAATGAATGTGACAGTGCAGTTTCTGTGCCTGCTTTCCTCAACTGCCTTGCATTTGTTCTTCATATTCCTGTTTCTCTTTCATGGATTGGAAGATTCACTACTGAACTTGCTTCAGAAGATCATATTTCATTAGTACAGTGCTCCCCCGGTCATTCGCAGTATTTTCCGACCGCAAATGACCGGGCAGCTGGAGTGCCGGCGAGTGAAGGAAATCACTCATGGTATGCTCCGACCGCCTCTTCCTGCACTAAAGTCGGGCCTCACCAATCGGGAGCTGCTTTGACATGCAACTCCTGATTGGTGAGGCCCGACTTTAGTGCAGGAAGAGGCGGTCGGAGCATACTGCGAGTGATTTCCTTCACTCGCCAGCGCTCCGGCTGCCCTCTCCTGTCTCCCCCACTAAAAACCGTATTTGCGGTTTTTCAACATTCGCGGAGGTTCCTGGAATGGAACCCCCACGAATATTGGGGGAGTACTGTATATTGGTTTTCCCCTACCTCACTTAGAAAACTAGTGTTCAGTTCTTCCCAGATTGTTGCTGAATCTCTGTCTTACCGTATATGGCATCTCTGACATTTTATGGGCAGGTATAATGCTGTCTGTTCTAGGAACTTCACCATAAAAACTAGAGATTAGGAGCTTCCCTGTACACATGCCTCAAAGAATATAGTATGCCAGTTGCACATTTTTTCTCCAAAGCAGCAACGTGGGAGTAAGATTTTATTAATGTTGTATGACTTGTAATAAATCCTGACACGCACATACACACTAAGTTAGCAAGGGAAAAAGATTATTCTAAGGCCTATGGCATCATAGCCATGACTTTTAAAATGAGAACAGAGATTACTATGTATAAGTTAAGTTAAGAAAATTTACTTTCTTGTCTGCTGGGTTTACAATATTTACCTCTATGTGTCTTCATCTTTCTCTGTTTTCTGTTGTTTCTGTGCCTTCTGAACTTCTCTTTTTTTAACTTCTAACCTTATTTTTGTGTTAGCTTTGTATTTGCAGGTTTTCTTAGCCTTATTGGTCCTGAATAAAGTTTTGCATCACAGGGCAAAAATTCACAAACTTCACTATGTCAGATATTGATCAGAGGGATAACCCCAGAAATTCCTCAACTTAATTCTCTGGCTGGTGTCTCTAGTGAACCTGCAGTTGATTAAAATACAGAATTTTGGACTGCTTCTTCCATTTCTTCTTCTTCCATGTTCATTTGTGTTGCCCCTTCCCAACTCCATTCCTCTTTGAGAATTGAATCATCAGAGTGTGTGGAGAATTTGGTCCTGTCCTGGAAAATAATAAATTGTAGCCTGGGGGTCATATGTAAATGCAAATTGAAATTGTCGGCTAGGCGTTGTCCTAACTTTAAAGTATTATTACAGCCAACCATCTCCTAGGGTCACCACAAAGTGCCTTATTCATGCTATTATGAAATGCTGCCGTTTTAGCTATTTTTGACTGCACTGAAAATGTCTGTCCTTATTAAAATTAAAAGCACTTTTCTCAAGAGCAAGTGTGTGGGATATTTTTTTCTTCTTCATTCTAAAGCCAATGAGTCTGACGTGGCAAACAAATTTTCTCTAAGAACAACACATAAGATTGCAACATCAACTATGGCCAAGACAAAATCTTCATAGAAAGTTTTCTTTGTTCCATGTGTAGTGCATGCGTTTGTTGTCCTGCATCAACAGTGTGTGGAGGCCCTCCTTCAATTTGTTAATATTGCTAGGTTAGAAGCCAGTGCTAAGGTGGGGTGGGAGTAGGGGTTAATGTCATGCCACATTTGTAGATTTGTATCATTTTACTGCTCACAATCACACTAGCCCAATCCATTACAAACTTGTGACCAAATTACTGGCGAGAATTTAAAGCTCATTGTCAAGCTTACATCCTGATGTGACACAATTACTGGATATGATTTCTATCTTGGAAAACACAGAACATGAAGGCAGAAAAAGAACACAAGGCCTACAATATCTAATCTGCCCATCGGCACCAAATATTAAGCTCTACAATGCCTTCTCCATCAGAGATTCTCGGTGTTTCTCCACACACTACCTTGAATTCTGCTATTGTTTGAAATGGTTTTATGAAATCATAAGAGCGGAAACATCTAGGCAGGCACTATCAGATTATTCATATAGGCCCCCTTTTACAAAGCAGTGCTAGCAAGTACCGTGCGGCAAAAGCCCCAAAGCCCTTTAAATCCCTATGGACTATGGGGCTAAAATGCTTTGTAAAATGGGGATCATGTTCTGGAGTCTTTCAGTAAATAATGAAAACTTATGCATCTTAAAATCACCCTGGTTGCTTCGGAGAGCCAATGTAACTTGAGATACAACAGCGTAAGCCTCTCTTACCTTGACGTTGAGAAAATCAACCTAATCAAAACAATTTCTGATATGTTTCAATTTTCTAAGTATATTAAAAAATCTTGTTAGTAATTTTGTAATTTATCTTTAAAATCCAGCAAGGTACTGGAAGACTGGGTGGCCAAAGTTATGCTAATTTTTAAAAAGGGCTCCAGAGATGATTCAGGAAATTAAAGACTGATGAGTCTGAATATGCTGGGTAAAATAGTAGAGACTTATAAAGAACAAAATTACTGAACACATGGATTAATGAAACAAAGCCAACGTGAATTTAGTCGAGTGAAATCTTGCCTCACCAATCTAATACCTTTAATAAAAATATTCAAAGGGGTAAATAAAGATGAGGAAAAAGGTGAGTCGGTCGATATTGTGTATTTGGACTTTCAAAAAGGCATTTCACAAACTACCTCATGAAAGACTTCTGAGGAAATTAGAAAATTGTGGAATAGGAAAGGTAGTGTCCTATTATGGATTAAGGACTGGTTAAAAAAAAAAGTAGGGCGAAATAGTCAATATTCTTAATGGAGAAAGGTAAATAATGGGCTTTCCCAGGTCTCTACTGGAATTGCTGCTTTTTAACAATGATCTAGAGATGGGAATAACTAGTGAGATAATAAAATTTGCTGATGACACAAAGATGTTCAAAGTTGTTAAATCACGTGAGGATTGTGAAAAATTACAAGAGAACCTTGCAATACTGGAAGACGGCATCAAAATGGCAGATGACAATTAATATGAGCAAGTGCAAAGTAATACATATAGGATAGCAGAATCCGAACTATAGATAACGTGATTCAGGGTTCCATGTTAGGAGTTACCATCCAGGAAAAGGATCTAGGTGTCATCAATTGAGGATATGTTGAAATTCTTAGCTAAGTGTGCGGTGGCAGCTAAGAAAGCAAATAGAATGTTAGGAATTATCAGGAAAGGAATGGAATGCAAAACAAACTTGAAAATGTTATAATGCCCTTGTATCGCTGTATGGTGTGGCCACATTTTGAATACTGTGTGCAATCCTGGTCGCCATATTTGAAAAAAGATATAACAGAATTAGAAAAGGTACAGTAAAGAGTGACGAAAATGATAAAAGTGATGGGATGACTTCCCTATGAGGAAATACTAAAATGGCTAGGGCTATTCAGCCTGAAGAAGAGATGGCTCAGGGGAGATATGATGGAGGTGTATAAAATACTGAGTGGAGTTGAACGGGTAGATGTGTATCACTTGTTTAGTCTTTCCAAAAATACTAGGACTAGGGGGCATGCGATGAAGCTACCAAGTAGTAGATTTGAAACAAACTAGAGAAAATATTTCTTCACTTAACATGTAATTAAACTCTGGAATTTGCTTCCAAAGAAGCAGTTAGCAGGGTTTAAAAAAGGTTTGGATAATTTCCTAAAAACAAAAGTCCATAAGCCATTATTAAGAAGATGGACTTGGGAAAATCCATTGTTTATTCCTAGGATAAGCAGCATAAAATCTGTTTCACCCCTTGGGATCTTGACAGGTATTTGTGACCTGGGTTGACCACTTGATGGACCTTTTGGTCTATCCCAGTATGGAAACTCTTATGTTCTTATCTTTGGTTCACATTTTGTATCTGCTTAATTATAGAAAAAAAAATCTGTCCACTATCACATCCAGTATTTTCAGCTGAGATTCTAATTTTAAGTTCTGTTGTCTAAAATTAGTTGTAAACCTGCATACAAAATAAAGGGGGAACTTACAAAAAAAAAGTTTTATTTTTATTTAGCTTTAAATGGTTGCTACATGTTCAATCATCCACCAATTAGTTGTCCTAACAATATTACAAGTATGTTCAGCAAGTGTGATTGACACAAAGTGTTCAGTTAACATGGAGTGTCTATGTAGGAATTTGTAGTAATAAAATTCACCAACAGGAGAATCACTCTACAAGATGATATCACACAGTCTTGGCTATTTCCAATTTGTGAATAAATCTGTCGCCAATCAAAATGTCAATGTATGCCCTTAAATAAACCATTTGCCAAAGCTCAGGAAAATGCTTAGATCAGTCGGCATTGGCTGACTACGAGGCAGCTCAGGTAGGCCGAAACACGATTGTGTCGAGTCTTAAAACCAACAAAGTATATCTTCTTGGACATCTCTACTGTTTTTTTTTCTGTGTGGAGTCTGTAGTAATACATTATTCAGTTTTCCTAGCAGGTGCATGGATGTTCCAGAGCCTATTGCAATATTTACAGTGCTGTGTCTTTCTGGATAGGTCCCTTGTATAAGTTCTACTGCTGAGTGACTTCTATAGGGTTTATATCATGTCATATTAAGTCTGGTACTGGAGAGGTTTTATGTTGCACTAAGATGACATCAAATTCAGGCATTTTATATAATAAAACCCTAAGCGTGCATGCGTACTCCTACCTGCGTGATCCGTAGGTTCGTGGCAGGTAGGAGTGCGCATGCGTGCGTCTGGCCGTCTCCCTTACACTCCCTGGCTGAAGTTAAGGTCCGTGGCAGGTAGGAGTGCGCATGCAAAGTTATTTTTAAGTTCAAAGCCGCCGCTGCGGCTCCTTTCACAAGCCGCACCTGCATCAGAGAAGGCTTCTAATGCAGGCGGTGATCAGTCCTAGCCTACACATATATATATATATTATATATATATGTATATATAATACATATATATATATATATATTAAAGTCCTAGCCTACATAATTTAACTGCTACAAGTTTTGTTGCGTATAACCATAAATTGCAAACTTTTCTTTGTCATTTTCTTTTTGGTCTGTGTGATGAGAAGCCCTCTGACAAGCTCCGAGGGGGCACTCCTTTTTGATACCATTGAGTACAAAGTGTTCTATTCCTTCCCCCCCCCTCCCCCCCGGAAGTCTTATAGAAACATGACGGCAGATAAAGGCCAAATGGCCCATCTAGTCTGCCCATCCGCAGCAACCATTATCTTTTTCTCTCTCTGAACCATACCATGTGCTTATCCCAGGCCCTCTTGAATTCAGACACAGTCTCTGTTTCCACCACCTATTCTTGGAGATTGTTCCACGTATCTACCACCCTTTCCATAAAAAAGTATTTCCTCAAATTACTTTGGAGCCTATCACTTCTTAATTTTATCCTATGCCCTCTCATTGCAGAGTTCCTTTCAAATGAAAGAGACCTAACTCATGCACATTTATATTACGTAGGTATTTAAAAATCTCTATCATATCTCCCTTCTCCCGCCTTTCCTCCAAAGTATACAGATTGAGATCTTTAAGTCTATCCCCATACGCCTCATCATGAAGACAACACACTATTTTAGTAGCCTTCCTCTAGACCAGCTCCATTCTTTTTATATCTTTTTGAAGGTGCGGTCTCCAGAATTGTACACAATATTCTAAATAAGGCTTCACCGGAGTCTTATACAGAGGCATCAATACCTCCTTTTTCCTACTGGCCATACCTCTCCCTGTGCACCCTAGCATCCTTCTAGCTTTCGCCGTCATCTTTTCAACCTGTTTGGCCACCTTAAGATCATCACATACAATCACACCCAAGTTCTGCTCTTCTGTCGTACACATAAGTTCTTCACCCGCTAAATTTTACTGTTCCTTTGGGTTTTTTGCAGCCCAAATGCATGACCTTGCATTTCTTAGCATTAAATTTTAGCTGCTAAATTTCAGACCATTCTTCAAGCTTCGCCAGGTCTTTCTTCATGTTATTCACACCATTCGGCATGTCTACTCTATTGCAGATTTTGGTATCCGCAAAGAGGCAAATCTTACCCGACAACCCTTCAGCAATATCATTTATAAAATGTTAAAACGAACAGGCCCAAGAACAGAACCTTGAGGCACACCACTGGTAACATATTTATAACATAGCTCCCCCTCCCCCTCCAAAAAAAAGTGTTTAATATTCTCACTTCTAGAATTTTAGTGTTGTGGTCACTTCCTGCCATGAGCAATGAATTATCTGTATTGTACTCTCATAGGTACTGAACCACCCCTGTTTACCTGTATAAGCTTTACTACTAGTGGTCTTGTCTCCTGCAAAGACCTCCCCTTTCTCTCAGCTGAGCTTGATTTCTTTGTCTATCTGCTGTTATTTCCTGATTACCTCTACTAAGTGAAGTAAGAAGTAGCCTAATGTTTAGTGTAGTGGCCTGAGAACCAGCAGAACCAGGTTCAAGTCCCACTGTAACTTTTTTTGACTCTGGGCAAGTCAATAATTCTCCATTGTCCTAGGTTCAAAATAAGTGCCTGTATATAATATGTCAACCACAGCAAAGTGGTATATCCGATCCTACTCCCTGTCCCTTCGAAGCTTCTAACTAGCTAATGACTGCTTGAGGTACTCTCCCATCTATGACCAAGTTAGTTTTCCTGAAGTCTAGGACTTGTGCTTTTGAATGAAGCATCACTATGCCTTGATACTGAATCACACAATCCAATGATCACTGGGTTCTGCATGATCATCCATTATGACATCGAATACTCTCTCCCTTTGTAACCCCTTGTTTTAATATTACTTTCTCTGGTACAGGTTCCATTATGAGCTGCTGGCAATATCCCCTTATAGAAAATCTAGGATGTTCTTACTGTTTCAAGGACACTGCAACCTGGATGTCCCACTCAGCCTCCAGCAGATTGAAATTGCCTAACAATAGCAATTCTCCTTTCATAGAGATTTAATTGTAAACTGCCTTGATGTAGGCCATTTGATGGTATATCAAATGACAATAAATCAAATAAACAGTCACAAAATTGCTATCTATTTTTTTTTTCTGTCTGTGAGGAAGGGCTCTGTCACACCATTATAAATAGATATTCAATTTCTTCTTTCCAGATTAAACTCGCAGTTCTTCCTTCTTACCTCATAAGTACTGCAATTGTTACTTTAATATTTTTTTTTTTACATATGGTTCCACCACTCCTCCCTTTTGTTTTTACCCTGTCCTTCCTGAATAGAATATAGCCTAATATTAACTACATCCAAGTCATGATTCTCAGGGACTGTCTAACCGACTGCTGCAGCCTCTTCCACTACAACCTCTAGATCCAGACTTTTATTTTCCATACCATGGACGTTAACAGACTAAGAGGCTCATTCTCAAAGCACTTAGACACACAAAGTGCCATAGTAACCTAAGGAACTTTGTATGTCTAAGCGATTTGAAAATGAGCCTCATAGATTTCTAGATGTAGCTCTTTTCTCCCATTTCTGAACAAGTGAGCAGCATCTTGGGTGAATCCCTTTGTAAAGGAATAGAGCTGAGTCAGATATGAACTGGTGATCTAAAGTTGAAAAGTTCTGATGGTTGTTATAACTCCCTTGAGCAGACTAGTCCCCACATTTAAACTTTTAAAGAATTCTGATGAATAATAAAAGTAGCTTATTTAATTGGTGCTAGTTAATTTATATGAAATAATATTGTATTTGTCTTGTGAATGATACTTCTAAAACTGTTCTAATTATTAAAGGTTCCATGAAATATTGAAATTTATTTTACCTGAATTCTAATAATTCTGTAAGTTGTCCAATATCATTAGCATGGTGCACCAAACTTCTACTAATTATTATAAGGATGAAAAATTCCTGTGGTTGGATAGCTTAGACTTGTGCATTACGATGCAATAAACTGAGCCATGAGCTAAAGATGGTTTCTTCTTGGCTCGCAGGCTAAGAAGTCTTACAATATTGGGGGGGGGGGGGGGTTAACACCCTGCTACACAACTCCGTATGTGACATGAAACCATTTGGTCCCTGGTTAAAGTAGGAGAATTAAACTTTCGTAAATATAAATAAATAAAGAATGCAGTGTGAAGGAGGCCTCTGGCGGTGTTGGCGGGCTCTGTAGATGGCTGCTGTAAAACATCCCTATGCAACAGAATGGCAATGCTATTTCACACACACACATGAGGAAGGGGTCTTCAAGTTTCAAAAGGCTTGAGGGGAGAAGAGGAGGGGGTGATGTTTTCGGATCCACTGCATTGAGAGATCAACAGCTTAATCCTGTTGTAGATAACATCATGTCTGGGGGCCAGAAGGGTTCCTTTTTGTGTCTGTGTTTGTGTGTATGTGTTTGGGGGGGAGTTTGGGACATTGTTAGGCAGCATTTGTCTGCAAAGGCACTTGCTCTGGGGATAATACTTGCACTAACTTCTATTGAGGAAGCTGTGCGAGTCCCCACTAAGTCCTTTTCCAATGTACCTTTGAAGCCAAGAGCCCATTGAATGGTATAAAGGAAGGCAGAGAGGATTAGCTTGTTCAGCAGCTGTGAATTTCAGTGGGAGGTTGATGAACTCTAAAGTCTTTGTTTAAGTAATAAAAATAAGAAGAAAGAAAGAAAAAAGAGGAAGAAAAAAGCTTTACAGAAGTGAGAAAGACATGGGGTGGGGGAGGGAGGGTAACTGAACCTAAAACAAGAAGAAGCCAAGTCTCAGAGTAGGGCCAAGAGCTGTTCCCAAACAGTTTCGGAAAAGGTGTTGTGGAAGAATGTGTGTTTGGGGTAGGGAGCCAGGATTAACATGTCAAAGAGTTCTCAATGACCCTGCTTTGGTAGGGGGGGTTGCGGGAAGAGGTTTTCTTGAATGTATTTTGTTCACGTAATTCTTATACACTACTTCTTCCAACCCTATTATGGTTTTCTAAATTTTACAAAGGTTGTTCTCCCTGGGGGGTAGCTTCCACCCAGCACAAAGGCGACGCTCTCCAAACATGACCCTGGTCTTGTAGAAGTACATCACCCTCCCTGACTTGCATGTCATGTTTGTTCAGTTGATTAGACCTGGTGTATTCTTGCAGGTCTAAGCAATCACAAAGCACACCAAGCCCAAGAAAAATAAGGACTAGGAGGAGGTAATTCACTACATCCCTGTTACCGAGTTTCACCCATTCCCAGTTCAGACCCTTTCTCAGAACTTCTTTTTGGGGGGAGAGATGCCTATATTTATCTAGTAGAGTAAAACCTTGGTTTGCGAGCATAATTTGTTCCAAAAACATGCTTGTAATCTAAAACACTTGTACATCAAAGCAAATTTCTCCATAAGAAATAATGGAAACTCCACTTCCCCAAAAGTTTAATACAAAATGCTGTATGTACTCGTATTGCAAGTCCTTGCTTGTTTAGAACAGTCACTACACTCCTGCAGTGTCAGAGAGAGAGAGAGAAGAACCATCAGCTCAGTTGTGATGATGTAATGTGTGTATACTGTATGTACAAGACCTTGCTTGTATATCAAGTTAAAATTTAATAAAATGTTTTGCTTGTCTTGCAAAACACTTGAATCCCAAGTTACTTGCAATCCAAGGTTTTACTGTACATAAGAACATAAGAAATGGCTTCACCGGATCAGACCCTAGGTCCTATGGCCGGCGACCCACACTCGCGGAGGCCAAGCCAGGTGTTCCCTGTTGAGAAATCTTGTTTACTCGTATCCCTCAATGTGATTTGCGAGAAGGTGTGCATCCAACTTGCCCTTGAATCCCGGAATGGTGGTCTCCATCACGACCTCCTCCGGGAGTGCGTCGTCCACCACTCGTGTGAAGCAGAATTTCCTGATATTTGTCCTGGGCCTGGTGCCCCTCAGCTTCAGTCCATGACCTCTTGTCCGAGTCACATTGGACAAAGTGAATAACGATGTTTCATGCTCTATTTTGTCGAATCCTTTTAGTATTTTAAAAGTCTCTATCATGTCCCCTCGCAGTCTTCTCTTCTCGAGGGTGAACAATCCCCCCCTTTTTACAAAACCGCAGAAGCGGTTTTCAGCACAGGCGCACTCTTGAGTGTCAGGCGCAACGCAGAACATACTGTGCTTCTGTGGTTTTGTAAAAAAAAAAAAAAAAAAAATGGGGGGAGTAAAATTGCTATTTTTTTTGCAACCATTAAATAAGTTTCTAGAAGACATTTCTTAAATTTCGTTTTTTTTCTCTCTCCAAAGAACATGTCTCTAGAACTGGAAAGCTGTGACATTTCTGATCAGACATGATTTTTTTTTTATGGGGGGGTTTAATCCTCTTGCTTTGGCAATAGTTGCTATATCTTGTCCCCAGTGGGGTCAGGGGATAGGTTGTTAACAATCCCCTCACCTGCATTTTCTGTAGTTTTTCAATTGGTCAGAAGGGTAAGAGGTAAGGGTAATAGAATTTGATTTACTGCTAATCAAAGTGGTTTACAATTATTATTTGTAGGTACTTTCTCTGTCCCTAATGACCTCACAATCTAACCCCACCTTTTACAAAGCCATAGTAGTAGCTGCTGCGCGGTAAACACTTCACCCATTAAATCCCTGTGGGCATTGGAACGATTACCGCTGGGTTGTCTTTGTTACAAAGTTGCGTATGGTATTGCTCCAAACTATAGGACCGATAGATTTTTCATAGCATTCCATAAACATAGGAGAGAATCACATGCATTGTTTAATTTTCCGTCTGCTCAAGGTTGTAAGAGCAAGTTATCCTTGGAATATACACTAGCATTTCAGTCTGCTTTCTATGACAGGGAATTTAGGCCACTGTTGCGTAGTGCTTGCTCTTACAAGCACTTTCGAACTTTATTGAAAACTCATCTTTTTTCAAAATATTTAGCAAACTAATTTAAATCATCCTTAGGTTATTTTTAATCTTTTATTCGCCGCATTGAACTTACGGTTATGTGGTTTATAAGTGCAATGTTATGTTGTTATGAACCCTAAGTATTTTACCTGTGGCAATGGAGGATTAGCGCCAGGTAAAATAGCCTAGCTTATAGCTCAAACTGGTTCTAGAATTGATCTTAGCCAAAATGTGTGTTGAAGCTGCTGTCATATTAGCAACATCACACAAAACCACTATGAGGCCTAATGCAACCAAAATAGTCTGTAACAATTACATTAGGAATTAATTTTTTTTTTTTTTTCAACAAATGCTGTATAACAGTGGTTGTTTTAAAAAGCTGTAGTTGTGCATGAAAGAAGATTTTCCTGGTTTAATGCCACCCATTTTTCTTTAATAGAAATGGTCTTGACATTAAGAACATAAGAATTACTGCTGCTGGGTTGGGGGGGGGGGGAGTTATCAACATGAGCTATGTTTAAGTCAGATTATTTTACAAGTCAAGTTATTTGATCACAGAGTTCCATTTTATGCAATGAGACCCTGTGCTGAAATAATGACAACACCTCCACCAAAAAACGATGAGTCGGGGCTTCAGCAGTTGGAAAGCCCAAGCTGATATCTGTCCTGTCTGGACTTTTGCCATTGAGATTATTTAAAATATGCTGAGGCAACAGAGCTGAATCAGGAAATTGGACTTCTGAAAGACATTTGATTTTTTTTCCCCCCCAGTTTATGAATTATTTTAAATTTTATTCCATTGTTTTCACCCCTATTCTTTTTATTTTATTAATTGGATTTCCCTGAATTCTATTGTTTAACGGTGCCTCCCTTCTATTCCTTTTTACATATTACTGTAATTCATTTAGATATCATTTACACAGATGGGGCTCCTATCTGTAAAGTTAGGAATTTCTATGAAATATTCTACGTGCTTCTCTCCTCTCCTCTCCTCTCCTTCCTGCCCTCCATAGTGCTCCCTACCCTCTTTTAACCCCTTCCTCTGTAATGTCGCCTAGAGCTTGTATAGGTATGTGCGACACACAAATGGAAGAAATAAAAATAAAATAAATAAAAACCAAACCACCCCTAATGATGATGTAGAAAAGCAAAATGTTTAAGAGAAGTACTACTTGATTATCTGCGTAATGAAATTACACAAATTAGGATGGTTCTCAGATCAAATATATACCTGCTAGGTATTTATTGTGAGGTTAATATTCAAGAATTACCTGGACAAAATTTTTTTTTTTTTTTAAATTCTGCTCTGTGTCCTGCTGAAATATTTATCAAAAAAACTTGTTATCTGGACAAAACTTAATTAGAAATAGGACAGGTTAAAGGTGTGCAAAACTTTGGATATCGCAGATAAACATATCCAGGTTTAGGCTGAGTTGCAGAAATACCTGCTTTACCCCTTTTATAAAACCTAGTGTGGTTTTTAGCACTGGCCATAGAATTCCTATGAGCGTCAGAGCTGTTACCACCGCGGCCGGCGCTAAAAACCATGCTACAGTTTTGTAAGAGGGGTTTAAAATAATAACTGGCAACGCTATCTTTAATTAGGTATAGTCAGCTGACTGCAGCTTATTCAAATACCTCATTAATGATAACTTTTCTGGTTCAAGATTGACTTCACTGTAATCAGGCCTTTATATACACATTTGTTGTTTTAACTCATCTCTTATGTCATGTTAACTTGGATTTTGCATACACCATTTTTAGTAGTAGCTCAAGATAAGTTAAATTCAGCTACGCAACACATTTCCCTATCCCTACATGGCTTACATTGTTCCTGAGAAAGGGAGGGTTAAGCGATTTGCTCCTGATCACAAGGAGCCACAGAGGGATTTGAACCGGAAACCCCCTGCATGCCAAGCCAAATGCTGCAACCATTAGGCTACTCCTGACATGTAATGTGTCTACACCACCGATTTAGGGGAAGTGTTGAATATTCAGTTGCACATACAATACGAGAGTAATTTTATAATTGAACGCACTTTTCCCTGTATTGGTCTTATACTTCAATTTTGAAAGTTACCCCAGGGAATTTATAGGCATACATTTATATCTCCTGTTTGGCGCACACAACATTTCTGGATGAAGTTGGATGAATACAAAGAAACTTTACAGTTTAGGGAGTGAAGAACTTTTGTGCACGAAAGAGGAGTGGGATTGGGTGTGATAGTATGTGATGATCTTAAGTGGCCAAACGAGTTGAAAAGGCGCCGATGATAGCTAGAAGAATGCTTGGGTGCATAGCATGAGTAATGGCCAGTAGGAAAAAGGAAGTATTGAGACCCTTGTATAAGACCCTGGTGAGACATTACTTCTTTGAAGGTGTGATTAAACATGTGGATAACGGTGAGCTGGTTGATTTAGTGTATCTAAATTTTCAGAAAGCTTTTAGTCTGCTTTTGAGACAGACATGGGCGAAGCAACTGCTTGTCCTGGATCAGTAGCATGGAATGTTGCTACTATATGAGTTTTTGCCAAGTATTTGTGACCTGTATGATATCGCTGCTCCTGCCCTGTACATGTGAGGATGCCAAAATAAGTGCTACCTGTTGGAACCCTTGAAAAAGCCTGTTTTGGCGAAATGGGTCCTGTCGGGCATACAATTGTTGGGGCAAGCAAATTATGCAACAATAAAGGATAAGTAAAAATTTCAACAGTTGATTGTCTTCATGGACTTTTGAATTATAGAAAAGAAATCAATTTTACAGATCGGTGATTTAACCCTGATTGGTGAGGGCGTTCTATATTGTGGAGTTTTCCAGATAGCCTCACTTTCTGTCTTCTACATTTTGCAACCTGTATGGGCCACCATGAAGACGGAAAACTGGGTTAGATGGACCATTGGTATGACCCAGTAAATCTATTCTTATGTTTAGTAGACTAGCCACACAGACATCTTATCAAGAGCAGTGGAGAAGCCTAAGGGGGGAGGGGGAGCACACATAAAAAAACTCAGCTACATATCTTACCATAACCCCTTATATTGTATGGTGAGGCCTCCAGAACCAACCAAACCCCACTGTACATCATACCAATAGCCCTTATGTCTGCAGGTGACACCTATAGGTGGTTACAATGGAAATAGGATGGGATTTGGAAGGCTCACATGTTTTTACTACAGGGTAATGGTTAGAGTGGAGTATACTGTCTGCTCTACTAGGACTTGTCATAACATCTGAAACTGTCATACAGGCAGGTATGTACAGTGTTCCCCTGCAAATTTGAGAATCGCAGACCCGGTCATTTGTGGTCTGCTCTGACCGCCTCTTCCTGTAGTAAAGTCGGACTACACCAAGCAGGAGCTGCATGTCAAAGCAGCTCCTGATTGTGTATCCCGACTGTACTAAAGGAAGAGGCGGTTGGAGCAGACCACGAGTGATTTCCTTCACCTGCCGGCTCTCCAGCTGCCCTCTCCTGCCTCTCCAGTGCCCTCTCCTGTCTCCCCTGCCTAAAAACTGCATTTGTAGTTTTTCAAAATTCGGGGGGGGGGGGGGGCCTGGAATGGACCCGTGAATTTCAGGGGAGTACTGTACTGTTTCATTCATATCTTATGAGAGTGGGGATGGGGTAGGTGGGAGGGAGAGACCACTGGAGGAGTGTTGGGGGAGGGGGGTCATGGTTACATCCCTCCACTGGTCATCTGGTCAAGTTGAGCACCTTTTTGGCACTTATTTGTTGTTAAAACAGGTCGACACAAATATTTAAATTGTGCCCTAGACATATTCTGAAATGTTCAATTATAGCAGAAGTATGTTCAAGTCATAAGCCCGCCCTAGTCTTACCCACATCATGCCTCTAACGCGCCTCCTTGAGGTTTAGATAGACTGTAGATTAACAGCCAAAGATAGCCTTCTAAACTAAACTAAACTAAGCCTTAGGTTTATATACCGCATCTTCTCCACTGAAGTGGAGCTCGACACGGTTTACAAAGTTTTAAAAATATGGAAAGAGAGAAAAGAAAGAGTTTACAAAGCATAAAAAGAGGGGATGTAATCAGGAGAAGAGATTATTATATGCTAGAGAAAAGCCAGGTTTTCAGTTGTTTTCGGAATAGTTGGAGGGAGCCCAGGTTCCACAGCGGGACAGTGAGGTCGTTCCAGAGGCCAGTGATTTTGGAGAGGAGGGATCTACCCAGTTTATCTGCGTGGAGGATGCCGTGTAGAGAGGGGAAGGATAGTTTATGTCTGTGGGCAGATCTGGTGGTAGTTGGTGTCGGGGCGAGGAAGGATAGAGGGATTAGGGGCGGAAGGATGCCATGAATGATCTTGAAAGCCAGGCAGGAGCATTTGAAATGAATTCTGGAAAGTACTGGGAGCCAGTGAAGATTGGTAAGTAGAGGGGAGATGTGGTCATATTTGCGTTTAGCAAAAATCAGCTTAGCCGCAGTGTTCTGGATAAGTTGGACTCTGCGAAGACTTTTTTTCGTTAGGCCTAAGTTCTAGAAAACAGGTTTTGAAAATAGTGAACTAGAAGGATTTGGTGAGAAAAATGTCCATTTGCCCCTTTATGCCACTTTTTGGATGTCATTATTTTTTGAAAATGAGCCCCACAGTTGTTTTTTAACAAGTTGCAGTTTGTCTACATAAGCGAGAGGAGACACAGCAAGAAGGAGGAGGACCTGTGGCCAGCAGCAAAACAAAGTTAACACACTAAGGCCCTGATTCTGTATAGGACGCCCGGGAGAGGTGTCCTATTCAGAATCGGGCCTACACTAAACCCCGATTCTGTAACCGGCGTCCATGTTACAGACGCTGGTTAGAGAATCGGGTTAGATTAGACACGGCCCGCTACACTTATCGCGGCAAGGGATCTCTCTGCCGCTATAAGTATAGCGGGCTGCGGCTGCCTGTCCGATTGCCGGAAGATGCCCCCCCCCCGATACTACCAATCGCTGGCAGGAGGGTGCCGCCCTACTGCCGCCCCCCCCCCCCCCCGACACTACCGATCACCGGCAGGAGGGTGCCCAATCCCTCCTACCGGAAGATGCACCCCCTCCGCACCCTCTCCCCCCCCCCCGCGCTAACAGCCCCCAAACCTCCCCCCCACCAAACTAACCTTTTCTTGTTGGCCAGACGGGTCTTGCCTATCCAGCCAGCAGGCCCGCCTCATCAAAATGAGGCGGGCCCGCCCCTTCCCGGCTCATCCCGCCGAAGCCTAAGGCCTGATTGGCCCAGGCTCTAGAAGCCTGGACCAATCAGGCCTTAGGCATAGCAGGTCCGCCCATCCCCACTTAATCTAAGGCCTGATTGGGCCAGGCCCAGTGAAACCACTGAAAATCCACAAATATTAGACAGATATCTGTTTGACTATATACCTGCTATTTGTTTGGTGTCAGAAAGGTGTTACTGTCATAGCAAGGTTGTCTTTATTTCACAAAATGTGTTTTCAAAGTAGCTCTAAAAATGATAAAGGAGGCTTTTATATTTAGAAAAGTTCATTTTGTCTACTTTTTTTTTTTTTTTTTACAGTTGTTAAAAACATCAGGCACAAGAGTTTGAGGCATGTTCATTACACCAAAATTAATGTCTTTATTTTATCTAAAACCGTAACATGGTGTATTTCACACTTACTGTACAATTAATTGGGTTTTGGGGAACCTGCTAACTACTGAATTTTGTACAGCACATCACATTTATTATATCAGTACTTATAGGCTAGAGATAGCATAATCTTTTATCATCTACCTACAAAACGACCTGAAAGTAAAAAAAAATATCATAATTTTTAGTGTTGAACACTGCAGATTTTTGTTCCATTAAAAAAAATTGCTCCAAAAGGCAAGGGTTAAGGATCAAACATCCTTAAAAAAAAAAAAAAGGAAATCGGGGACATTGGTTAAATACATACACCTAACCTCTTTCCCCCTCAAAAATCCCCAAACAAAATGCTCATGAACAAAAAATCATTTAGTTCTGTATAGAGTCTCAAAGTGATGATGTCACATCAGTCATTAGGATCTTGGTGATGACTGTTGAACATAGCACTGTACAGTTTAATGGCTACCATGCTGAAAATGAAGCTGCCTTTTCAAAGGGACCAAAGGTTGATATAAGACAAAATCACCTGAATTCTATAATTGCCATGCAAATTTCTGCACCTGCAACTAAATTAGCTAACAAGCCAATTAGCATTAATAATTTGGGTGCTAACAATCAATTGATGGCAACAGTCTGGATTTGCGCAAGCATCTTGCTATGTGCTATTCTATAAAGATCTGCACACAAATCTTATAGCATGCAACTCATGGCTGTGGGTGGGGTATGGACAGGTCAGGGTGTTCATTAAAGATGTGTGTAGTATTACTAAATACCAGGTATCTACACTAGAGAATGAGACGAGGAAAAAATTTGTCCCCGTCTCCTCCCCATCACCGTCGCGTCCTGCAAGCTTGGTCCCTGTCACTGTCCTGTCCCCGTGAGCTTGAGCTTAGTCCCCACCCCCACAAACCATCTGATCCCATCCCATCCACACAACCCTTAGCATGGTCCACTCGCCCACCACGGTCCGAGCATCTCCCTCCCTAAATAGGAAGTTGCGTTAGAGGACGACTTTCCAGCAGCCGCACACAACTTCAGGGCTCCGGCCGCTTGTTATGAGAAAATTAAAAGAAGCCAGGGAAGGTAAGGGAGGGAGGGAGATGCCCAGACTGCATCACCGTTAGCATCCCAGGGAGCTTGGTCCCCATCACTGTCCCATCCCCGTGAGCTTGATCTCGATCCCTGCCTCACCCCCACAAACCATCTGATCCCATCTCATCCACACAATCCTTTGGGCGGTCCAGCAGCCCCCTCCCATCCACCCACTCGCTCACCACAGTCCGAGTATCTCCTTCCCTCCCTCTTCCCTTCACTGGCTTCTTTTAATTTTCTCTTAACAAGCAGCCAGAGCCTTGAAGTCATGTGCGGCTGCTGGAAAGTCCTCCTTTGACGCAACTTGTATAGAATAAATATTATTTCTTTCCCTCTTGTTCATACAAGTCCAGGGTGGGGTGGGGGGATGGGAATATTTTATGATTTCTTATGCTTATGAATAATTGTTGGGTATAAGGGAGGGGGGATATTTGATGCGAGTTAGAATTTGATGATATATTAAGTGATGTTAAAGTATAAAATGATTGTATCTTATGTTACACTTATTGTGAGTTTTTAAAAATGAATAAAGATGTATAAACAAAAAAAGAGAAAACTAAAAGAAGCCAGCGAAGGGAAGAGGGAGGGAGGGAGATGCCCGGACTGTGATTGGGAGGAAGGAGGGATCTGTGCGCGTTTCCTCAGCTAACTGGGGGGGGACAATCCATTCACCGTTCCACGGGGCGGTGAATGGCCTTGTTCCCGTTCCGTGCAGCGACCATTTTTTTAATGTCCCCATTTTGGTGGGTTACCCATGGCTAGCCGCGGGTAACAGTCACCGTGTCATTCTCTAATCTACACCTAAATTACATGCCAGGATTTACACCATGTTTCAGTTGGTATACACCAGGTTTCCTAAATCCTTGTGCCCAAAGTTTGGCGTGGAAATTGGCACTAAGTGCTGTTCTATAAGTGCCACCCTTCATGGCGTGCCGTTTATAGAATAGCATTCTGCACAGATTTTTTTGAGCACCATTTACTAGACCTAGTCCAGCGTAAATGTGTTTTCCTAATCTACAAGATCTGTACACTGACCGACATTACGCTATTCTTTACATCATAGTAACTGCACAATAAATTAAAACATCAAAGTGCATAACTTTCTATTTACAGCTCAGTTGTATATTACAAACTCTATTCTAATGTTAATTATTCTAGGAGAAGGGTGTTAGGTACGAAGTGGTGCTAAAAAGTTCTCAGCCCAACCAAGAAGAGAATGACGTGGCTATGGTTCAATCGATGATCTGAAACAATGTCGGAAAATATAGAATTTTGTTTCTGCGGATTGGCACTTAACGAAATAAGATAACATTTTTTTCAGCTACAGTGGCAAAATAATGCTCAGAATTTAGGAGATTGGTGGGTTGGGCTGAGAACTTTTCAGCACCCCCTCGTAGTTTTCTGGGTTAGTTACAATCATGATTCTCAATAATATCTAGCAAACCTAGAAGGGGAAAACCTTTCTTGGTACCTGTGATGTCTGACTTAAAATGGTGTTCTGAAGTGTTGGAGAACGCCTCCAAATTCTAATTACTGCTTCATGGGACCAGATGAGTTTTCAGAAGTCTTTGTTTTTATGATTTTCATTACAAGACTTAAGTGGAACAAAAGGTCTG
Organism: Geotrypetes seraphini; assembly: GCF_902459505.1. Taxonomy (NCBI): domain Eukaryota; kingdom Metazoa; phylum Chordata; class Amphibia; order Gymnophiona; family Dermophiidae; genus Geotrypetes; species Geotrypetes seraphini. The sequence goes on from NC_047087.1 coordinate 185,787,148, forward strand.
TTTTCAAATGTGATGAATTTTTGCATTTGAGAAAATTTTACCTTACCATGATGCTTAAAGAATTCATATGACAAACAGTAATATGGCTTTACCAGAAATTCAACATTATGTGGTAATGTAGAATCTTGGGGCCTGGTTCATTAAGAGATTTCTCACATTCTGTGACTGAGAAAAAACCTTTGAAGAATTAGTCCCTTATTAGATTGTGATAGTCTTTTAAGTACCAGCACAAAGTGTTAATGTACATTAATTTTTAAAACCATACAAGAAGCTTTAAGTTAATGATGTAGGCTAAACTAAAGGGTTTCCTGCTAGCTTTGTTAGGGCAAGTCACAAGAATGGGGGTAATTTGTGTATACACACAAAGGGGAAATGAGCAACTATAAGCTTATATAGTAAATCCCTTGTCTTACAATCAACACTTGTATTAATACTTTTGATACTTTGAATTATTAGTTGTCTGGTATATGTTCGGAGACCTGGAGGTATTTAGCTTCATTTTCGGTCTAACCCAAAATTTGAACGATTCATATAATCACTTGATTCACAGACTGTGCAAAGGTAGGCACTGGAAATGTACGCCAGGGTTCAATGGCATAGTAAGGAGAGGGTGGGGAGGACAGTTCGCCCCAGGTGCGGTCTTGGTAGGAGTGCCAGCATCAATCCTCTCCGCCTCCCCCCACCCCGCTCCTTCCAGAACCCTCCCCCCGCACATGTGTGCCTCTTTGATTTTCCCTGCGTGAGCAGCATTACAAACTTGCTGCCTGTGTGGTATCGCCTCTCTCTGATGTCACTTCCAGGCCCCGGGCCTAGGAAGTGATATCAGAGGGATAGCCGACACGACGTGGGCAGCAAGTTCATGATGTTGCTCTTTCTTGGAAAATTAAAAAGGTACGGGGGGAAGTTGAGCAGGGGTGGAGAAGAAGGTGGGGAGGGGCATCACCCCCCCTCCCAGATGCCACTCACCCTTGCTACACCACTGACAGAGTTTTCAAGGCCTATATTTCCGGCACCTACTTTTGATGTGAATCATGCCGCCGGAGGCACCTACTGGTGTAGGGTTACCATATCCGAAGCAAAAAAAAAAAAACCTGGGTGCATGGCCCCACCCTATTCCACCCCCAGCCCCACTCAGTTCTGACCCAAACTCCACCCTGTTCTACCCACAGCCCCTGCACCCATACAGCCTAGTCCACACATGGACAACTCCGGTCCTCAAGGGCCAGAATCCAATCAGGTTTTCCCCAATGAATATGCATTGAAAGCAGTGCATGTAAATAGATTAATTTACATTACATTACATTACATTAGGGATTTCTATTCCGCCATTACCTTGCGGTTCAAGGCGGATTACAAAAGGTTAATTAAAAAAGTAGAGTTACAATGATTAGCTAGAGAGGTAAGTTGTAGATCTTATAAACATTTAACGTGTTGTTGTGGGTGAGGTGGTTTGTAAAAGAATTAATATGTGGTCACAGTGGAGGTTCTTTTGTTATTATTAGTGCGGTAATGGGTAGATCTAATGTCAGTTTTAGAGTTACTAAGAGGTCGTGATGTTATTGCTGCTTCAGGAATTTCTTGAAAAGTATGGTTTTTATTTCTTTTCTGAACGTTCTATAGTCTGGGGTGGTCATCAGAAGGTTGGAGATCTGGTTGTCCAGTCTTGCGGCTCGAGTGGCTAGGAGGCCGTCGTGTAGTTTTGTTCTTTTGACTTCCTTGATTGGGGGGGATATGAATGGGGAGTGCGTTTTTCTGTGTCTGGTAGTGGGTGCTTGGATGAGGCGATTGTTCAAGTATGATGGGCTGTCTCCGTGTAGGGTTTTAAATAATATGCAGTAGAATTTGAATTGGATTCTTTCTTGGATTGGAAGCCAATGTGAGTTGATGAAGGCTTCAGTGATGTGATCATGTTTTCTCAATGAATAGATGAGTCTCAAAGCTGTATTTTGGATTGTTTGGAGTTGTCTAATCGTCGTTGCAGGGCAAGGAAGGAAGAGGATGTTGCAGTAGTCCAATATACCTAGTATTAGGGATTGCACTATAAGTTGGAATTGTGTTCTTTCAAAGAATTTTCGGACTTGTCTCAGATTTCTCATGATTGCGAATGATTTCTGAATTGTTTTATTTATTTGCGGTTGCATAGTGCCGCGTCTGTCTATGGTCATGCCAAGTAGTTTTATGGTGGTTTGGATGGGGTATTTGATTGCGTTTATATCTAGGTTGATTGTGGTTTGGACCTTGTCATTTTCGAGAAGGATGAATTTGGTTTTGTCTTGGTTGAGTTTAAGTTTGTGGTTTTTCATCCAGGTTGTGACTGTTTCAAGTGTTTGGTGAAGTTTGTCTGTCATGGTAGGTTTAGAATGATCGTATGGGATGAGGATGGTGATGTCATCGGCATAACTATAGGTGGTTATGCCTAGATTGTCCAGATGCGTTCCTAGAGAAGCAGTGTAGAGGTTGAAGAGGGTAGGGGATAGTGGAGATCCTTGTGGTACGCCGCAGGGGTTTGACCAGGATTCTGACTTTTCTTTGTTAGATTTTACACTGTAGGTTCTGAGTTTTAGGAATCCTTCAAACCAAGAGTATACTTTATCTGAGATGCCTATTGCGTCTAAGATCTGTAGAAGGATGTTGTGATCCACTAAGTCGAATGCCGCAGTTAGGTCCAGTTGTATGAGCAGCATTTTTTTCCCTGTACTAAGGTGTTGTCTGACGGTATCCATAAGGGTGCCTAGTAGTGTCTCTGTACTGAAGTTTGTTCTGAATCCTGATTGCATGGGGTGGAGTAGGTTGTGGTCATCTATGTAATTGGTGAGGAGTTTGGCTACTAGGCCTTCTATAATTTTGACATATAGCGGAATTGAGGCTATAGGTCTAAAGTTAGATGGGTGGTTTTGTGGTGCTTTTGGGTCTTTTTGGATTGGGGTGATGATGATTTCCCTGAGGTCAGCAGGGAATGTGCCTTCTGTGAGCGTGAATTGAATCCATTGTAGAATTATGGTGCGGAATTTTACACTAGAGGTGGTAAGGAGATATGAGGGGCAGTGGTTGAGGTCACAGGAGGCGTGACTGTATTTTTTGTATAATTTGTTGAATTCTGACCATTGTATGTTGGGGAATTGAGTCCAAATTCTGTCTGCAGCAGTTGCCTCTTTTCCTGAAGGGTGGATTGTGATTGTGTTTTGATGGGATGGGTTAGTGATGAGAGTGGCTCTGGCGTTTGTAATTTTGTTCTTGAAGTGTTCTGCTAAGAGGGTGGGTGATGGTGGAGGGGTGTTCGTGGTGGTTGTGTATGGTTTGGTGTCTGTTAGTTCTTTCAGGATTTGGAATATTTTTTTGGAATCTTGGGTTTCCGTGCCTATGAGATTAGTATAGTAGCTTTTCCTCTTATCCCTTAGTAGATTTTTGTATTGTTTGTTGATTTTTTTCCAGTCGATTTTTGTTTGATCTTGGTTCTTTTTTCTCCATTTTCTTTCTAATCTTCTACACTGTCTTTTGAGTTGGAGTAGTTCATTATCAAACCATTGGTCTGATTTCCTGCTGGTTCTAGTTTTGGTTTGTAGGGGGGCCAGATCATCAAGGATGTTGGTGGACACTTTTTTCCAGTGGGAGATGAAGTTTTTTGGGTCGCAGTCTTGGATAGTTTCGTCTACATTTGACCAAAAAATGGTTGGGTCGATATGTTTGCGTGTGGTATATGTGGTTTTTTTAGCTTGATGTGTGTGTTTGGTCTTGGTCCAGTTGATGTTGAAGTTGTATGTGTAGTGGTCTGACCATAGGGATGGAGACCATGTTCCGTTAGGAGTTTGGATTGCTGGATTGGATGGTTGGTGAGTCATGAATGCAGCAATGTCCAGTTGATGACCTTTTTCATGGGTGGTTTGTGGGTTTAGGATCTGGAAGGATAAGGCATTGAGGAAGGATAGACAGTTATTTGCTGGTGTGGAGGTTGTGTCTTCTAGGTGCAGGTTTAGGTCTCCTAGGATGAGGTTATATTCTGCTGTTAATGAGTTTTGGTAGATGAAGTTTTCAAATTCAGGTCTTACTGTGGTCCAGTTTCCTGGTGTTATGTAGCAGAGCAAGCAGTTTAGTGAGTTTTTTAGTGTTGGGTTTGTGAGGTGACACGCTAGGAAATCCATTTGCGGAGTGGATGTTTTTTCAAGTATGTTTATAGTTAGGGAGTTCTTGAATATTATTGCTAGTCCTCCTCCTCTTTTTTTTTCTCTGCAGGTTACTGTTATTTTATATCCCGGCGGGCAAACTTCTTTTATTCTAGGGTCTGTGTCTGAGGTTAACCAGGTTTCAGTGAGGAATAGGCAGTCAAGTTTTTCTGTTTTTATCCAATTTTTTATGTTTTCTGTTTTGGGTCCTAGTGCTCTGATGTTAACATAGGCACATGTGAGGGAGGTCGTGTCAGTCTGGGGTATGTGAGTTGTTTCCGGATATATGAGTGTTGTGGGAGATGGATGAGATTTTGTTTTCGGAAGTGTTGATCTTCTTCTCCAGGTAACAGTGATGGAGTGTTGAGTGCTGGCGTGGTGGTTCGAGTTTCTTGATGTGAGTATTCTTCTGTTGGGAAGTTGGAAGTTGGTTGTACTGGAGGATGTGGTTGTGGTGGGTAAGTTGTTTGCTGCTGCTTTCCAACTAGAAATGAGGAGGATTATCAAAAGGGAGGCTAGAGTGTGTGTTTGCAGGGAGAGCTTCATTTTTGTTGTCTGGTTGGGAGTGTTAAAATAGAAGGAATGGTTCTCCCTTTGAGTCCTGGCTGGATCGGGAGTGGCAGGTTTTTTCGTGCTGGGAGGAGGGGGAGGAGCGGGGAACTTACGCTCCTTACCTTATGTTGGAAGTCGGCGGGAGGTCCTGTGGAGTGGTATTTGGGGCGTAGGTGTTCCTGGTTCCAAGGTCCGCAAGTGCTCCTCTCAGGTGCTGCGCCTTCGTCGGCACGCCGAACGGCAGCGCGCCGTTGGCGCTGGGTCGTTTTTAAAAGTAAGATGTCCTCCTGCTGGATCGGGGGGGCGGAGCAGGGCTCCCACGCCGGCCCGATCTGGCTGGCTTCTGTGTAGTGTGGCGCTGGGTCGTTTTTAAAAGTAAGATGTCCTCCTGCTGGATCGGGGGGGCGGAGCAGGGCTCCCACGCCGGCCCGATCTGGCTGGCTTCTGTGTAGTGTGGCGCTGGGTCGTTTTTAAAAGTAAGATGTCCTCCTGGGGAAATCCTGAAAACCCGATTGGATTCCGGCCCTCGAGGACCGGAGTTGCCCATGACTGGCCTAGTCTTTTCTTTCCCACTGGATCTAGAGCAGTGATTCCCAACCCTGTCCTGGAGGAACACCAGGCCAATTGGGTTTTCAGGCTAGCCCTAATGAATATGCATGAGAGAGATTTGCATATGATGGAAGTGATAGGCATACAAATTTGCTTCATGCATATTCATTAGGGCTAGCCTGAAAACCCAATAGGCCTGGTGTTCCTCCAGGACAGGGTTGGGAACCACTGATCTAGAGAGCCTCTGAGCATACATGGATGCATGTGATGTCATCTGCGCATGCTCAGAGGCCCTCCAGATGCGGCGGAGATTTCCAAAACCCAGACTAACTGCAGGTTCTAGAAAGTCTGTCCAGGCACCTGGACATGTCTGGGTTTTCCCGGACATCTGGCACCCCTATACTGGTGCTTAATGCCACTTCCAGTGTTAGCCATACCTACAGTGGTGTTAGGCACAACTCTGGTGCCTTGGAATTTTACGTATGAACATATGTCCAATGGTCCATCAAGCCCAGTAGCCCATTCTCACGGTGGCCAATCCAGGTCACTAGTACCCAGCCAAAACCCAGAGTAGCAACATTCCATGCTACCGATACAGGGCAAGCAGTGGCTTATCCCGTGTCTTTCTCAATAATAGACTATGGACTTTTCCTCCAGGAACTTGTCCAAACCTTATTTCAGCACGGTTTGAAACAATGTTTCCCTCTTAACTTAGACGACTAAGTTAAGGCACCGTTAATAGAATTTCCTCCATTGTGCATGTACAAGCATAAATGCCAAAATTCTGCCTAAGTGCTTTTCTGTAGATATACAAGTATCTTATGTAGCATGTATTTCACAGGTAGATGTACACATGGGTGGATTGCGGGCAGGGCACAAAATAATGCATGTAACTTTAGAATACCATAAGTTATGCACGTATCTCCAGCAGCTAGGTGCGAACATTTCTACCCGCTCTATGGCATACGTGTTCGTGCCTAAGTACGTGCATGTGTATGGACCTGGTTACATTAGTATTCTATAAAGGAAAATAGATGCCTACATTCTAGGACTACATTTCAATTAAAATTTTAATCAGAATTGAAAAGCAGCCCTAAAAAAATTAAAGAATAAAAAGCAATGAGAAGAAATACACAATTCAAATTGAAAAATTATAAATTAAAGAATGAAAAACAGCATGAAGAGTAGCTGTAAACAGCCTTACAGTTTTCCAGGCCTACTTCAGAAAAGCAAACCTATTACAGTCCTTTATAGAACAGGCACACTTTTATGGAATTGACTCCATACTGTGGTATTCAAGAATTGTCTAGGAAGGTTAATTTAGAGCATATACAATTGGAATAAGGGCATTTACACATATAAATAGAATACATAATGTATGTAAAGGCTGATCTTACCTCAATGCCATTAGTTACACATGTAGATGTCATAAGACCCATAGATTCTAAGGGGTTTGCTCTGGGTATGATTTGGGTAGCTAGAAATATTACACTTGTATATCAATTTTTCATGGGAGTACACATAAGGGAGACATCCAGATAACTCAGACATGTCTTCTTTTTGGAGGACTGGCCGGGCTCCTGGATAGACTTTCCAAAACCCCGTGAGTTCTGGCCATGTCTGGAGGACCTCTGAGCATGCATGGATGTTGTCACACACATCCGCGCATGCTCCAGGCCTGCTAGACGCAGTTGGAGCTCGTCTGGAAGAAGAGAGGAGGCTTTGTGGGGGTGGGGCTGGGGGTAGAATGGGGCGGGGTCATGTGGCCAGGTTTTCCCGGAGAAAAATCTGGTAATCCCCATGTGTGTCAGCAAGCGGTTCATTTTGGACAGGATTTAGAAGAACATTGAAGAGGCAGCTGTGCCTAACTCTCTGTACTTGAATATTTTATAAAATACATGGATACGTTGAAACTCTGCCCCTGCTCCACTCAAATGAATCTCTCTAGAATCTCTGCACCTAACACGGGGTAAATTCTATAAATGGTGCTCAAAATTTGCACTGAAAGAAATTGTCACTGAATGTTGTTCTTTGATGGGTGTTGCAGGATTGGCACCCACACAGGGCCAGAATTTGCACTCAGCTTTGGGCAGGAGTTACACCAACTGAAACCAGTTGTAAATCGCAGTGCGCAAGTTGTCACTATAACACTCTGTGCTTTTTAAGGGAATGCCTGTTGCTTGTCCATGCCCCTTTGCAATCCACATAGAACCACGTAGACACTATTCTATAAATGGGCGTGTAACTGTGTTTTCATCTTGATTTGTCAGTTTCGCCCTGTTTCAGTGCCTTGCATCTGTTAGAATGATTTTCTGTGCTGAAAATTCAGCACAAATGTTCAGAGCCATTCATAGAATTTCCCCCATGTGTGTAAGTATAATTAGAGAGGCTTGTTAGAGAGGGGACCTAGCTGTGTACATGGAGGGGGCATGTACAGAATGCACCCACATTGGTGGTATTTTAGCCACTTACATACAGATGTGGCCAAGTGTGCATAAAATACTTCTAATAAAACACTGACAGATGCAAAAGTACACACTTTAAAATGATGGTGTGGACTTTTTGCACCTAGCAGTGTTTCTTAAGAGGTTATTTATGCATGTATGTGACCACATTTGTACCACTTAAAGTACATTCACCCTCCATATACATGCAAGTACCCTCACTGGTGCAGAAAGCTTTGATGAATGGAGAATCTTCTCATCTTTAGCTTTTCAGGGGGGGGGCAATTTTAAGAACAAAAGAACTACCAAACTGGGGCAGACTGAAGGTCCATCAAGCCCAGTATCCTGTTTCCAACAGTGGCCAACCCAGGTCACAAGTACCTGGTAAGATCCCAAGGAGTAAAACAGATTTTATGCTACATATTTTAGGAATAATTAGTGGATTTCCCCAACCCATTTCACTAATGGCTTAAGGACTTTTCTTTTAGGAAATTAACCAAACCTTTTTTAAACCCTGCTAAGCCAACTGTTTTTCATCATATTCTCCAGCAACAAATTGCAGAGTTTAATTACACAGTGAAGGCCAGATTCTGTATAGGATGCCCAGTCTCAGTAACCATCTAAGCAGCTGTTGAGAATCGCACAGAGGTGTCTTATATAGAATCGCAGGACATATGCCTAACCCCGCCTAACTATCCCAATTCTCAGGCGCCAGTTACCGAATCGTGTGGCTGCTGAGCTGATGGCAGCAAGGGAATCTCTCTGCTGCGATCAGCTCAGCGGCCGCGGCAGGAAACTCCCTAGCTGCGAAATCAAGCAGCAGGAGGGATGCCCAGTCCCTCCTGCTGGAATCTCTGAAGCCCCCCCCCCCGAATGTCCATGGCAGGAGGAGTGCCTCCATTTCAGGCATCTATCGCGGCCCTAGGGAGATGGCAAGCGCTGCCTAAGCTCACCTAATGCAAAATCACGCCCATGCCTAGCTTTGGGAGAGCTTATGAATCTCCCTAGGCTCATGAAAACACCTACAACAGGGGTGTCCAATGTCGGTCCTCGAGGGCCACAATCCAGTCGGGTTTTCAGGATTTCCCCAATGAATATGCATGAGATCTATTTGCATGCACTGCTTTCATTGCATGCTAATAGATCTCATGCATATTCATTGGGGAAATCCTGAAAATCCGACTGGATTGCGGCCCTCGAGGACCGACATTGGACACCCCTGACCTACAATGTAGGCTGCCTGCCTCAGGGTGTTTTTATTTTTAAACGTGCATCCTGATTGGCTGGTTAGACAGCGGTAGGATGCCTACCGCCACCTACAATCAAGACATCGTTTATAGAATTTGCCCCTGAGTGAAGAAATATTTTATTCGATTTGTTTTAAATCTACTACTTAGTAGCTTCATCGCATGCCCCCTAGTCTTAGTATTTTTTGAAAAAGTAAACAAGCAAGTCATATCTACACTTTCTACTCCATTCAGTATTTTATAGACCTATCATATCATCCCTGAGCCATCTCTTCTCCCAGCCGAAGAGCCCTAGCCACTTTAGCCTTTTTTCATTGAAAAATTGTCACATTCCTTTTATCAATTTAAAAGTCATTTATGTAGGGGTGGAGTTGAATTGTATCCATGTATTCAAGTACGTGTGTAAAGAATATCCACATAGTATTTACACTTGCTTTGGACCAAATATGAACATGTGTGTGTTTGGGCATGTAACACATTATTGGGGCTGTTTTTTGGTACCTACTTTATAAATATCTCATTATAAAATCAAGCCTGCTGAGACATTCTTTGTTTCAGGATCAACACTGAGAAAACCCCCCCAGAAAGTTGACCGTGAGAGACCACAGAGCAAACACAGATAGACGCATGCACACAGTATAGAACTGGAGCTGCCAACTGCTGAAATGGGCACATGGGCTTACAATCTATGGTACACCTGAGGCAATGAAGACTAAAATGTGTTGTCTAAGCTCACAAGGAAAGTCAATGAGGAAGAAGGATTTGATCTCCATGCATATCAAGGACAATTTTATAACCAAGTGCCTGAGGTCAGTCCCCCCTTTGCATTCAAAAATGTATCACTTATTCACCTTAGTACCCTAAGCATTATTCTATAAGGGTGCGTGCAAATGTAAGGGGGGGGGGAAGGCATGGGCAGGGTTCCCACATGTAAATTATAGTACTGCAAGTTATGTAAGTCCTTGCTGCATTTAAGCACCCATTGGCATGCCCGGCCTATGGCTGCTGTAACTACCGTATAAGCACCTAAATGTAAGGAGTGATGATATTGCATTATGTTGGAAGTCTATAATGGAATCTGGATGGCCAGAAACCATGAAAGAGGCTCTCAGTTCACAGCATTATGACACCTACAATGTGATGCCTACTCATACACTGCAGCTCTGCCCAGGCTATGATCCTGGGAACACTTGTGCACAGATTGTATTCAAGTAAGAACACAAGAATTGCCATACTGGGACAGACTGAAGGCCAATCATGCCCCGTATTCTGATTCCAGCAGTAACCAACCACAGTCCCTTGTACCTGGCAGAAACCCAAATAGTAGCAACATTCCAAAGCTGAGATTGTGATGTCACAATGTCTCATTACACCAATGCCTAAGAATCAAACTCATCAGTGATGTCACAATGGCTTGATTGTCCTGTACTTGGCTCACATAAGAACATGATTTTCGGGGTAGGTCTTAATAAAAGCCCTACCCCAAAAATAAGTCCTAGTTGAAGCGCTTATTTTTGGGGTAGGGGAAAGTCCACTGCTGATACCGGGATCTTCCTAAATGCCACAGCAGACCCTTCCATCTCTCCTTTCCCACACCGAATGTGAGACTGACATATCATTATCTACTTCCAAAAGGAATCGTCGCGGCAGCAATCTAAATGGGCTGCTTTAGGCCTTCTCACATCTAGGCGTTCCTCTGCCACATCACTGATGATGTCTTCAGCAACACGGCATTGGAACATCCCGACATGAGAAAGCCCGAGGCAGCCCTTTTAGATTGTTGCCGCGATGCTGCCTTTTGGAAGTAATGATATGTCAGTCTCACGGTTGACCTGGGGAGGTAGAGATGGAAGGAGAGGGATTGAAGGATTGTGGGGGGTTCGGCTGCATGGCAGAACATAAGAATTGCCGCTGCTGGGTCAAACCAGTGGTCCATCGTGCCCAGCAGTTCGCTCACGCGGCGGCCCTCTGGTCAAAGACCAGCGCCTTAACTGAGACTAACCCTACCTGCATACGTTCTGATTCAGCAGGAACTTGTCTAACTTTGTCTTGAATCTCTGGAGGGTGTTTTCCTCTATGACAGACTCCGGCAGAGCATTCCAGTTTTCTACCACTCTCTGAGTGAAGAAGAACTTCCTTATGTTCGTACGGAATCTATCCCCTTTCAATTTTAGAGAGTGCCCTCTCATTCTCCTTACCTTGGAGAAGGTGAACAACCTGTCCTTATCTACTAAGTCTATTCCCTTCAGTACCTTGAATGTTTCGATCATGTTCCCTCTCAATCTCCTCTGTTCAAGGGAGAAGAGGCCCAGTTTCTACTTTTGGAGCCCAAAAATAATATAACAGTGACTTATTTTCAAGGAAACACGGTAGATCACAGCTGCCCCCTCCCCCACCTTTTATTGTATTAATATTTTGCTTATAGAGCATGCTTTCAACAAGGCATATGCTTTATAAAACACCTCCATGTGTTTGTGTGACTATACCGCCAACAAATTTCATAAGAGCTCACTTCAGCATGTAAAACACTATTCTGCATACTGAAATCATTTTTAAAATTGCACACACCCCCTCTCTCTCACCCCAGCGGACAGTTTTCAAAAGGATTCTCTTTGGCTAACAAAACAGATGTTTACCCATGGAAAAGCCTCCTTTGAAAACTGTTCCCCCTAACACCACATGGGGAAGGGCTTGTGCTGTTAATAACCTGTGCATTTTTCCCTGAGGAGAAAAGGGGTAGTGTTAAGGCGAGTCTTCTAAAGAACGCAGAAGTTATTCATGTTGAGATTCCTGTCTATTCTTTACTCTTCTTCACTTTATGCCATTTGAACCTGAAAAGTATGTGCACCCGCTGCCAAGGAATTTTTAAAGGGAAACGCTGCAGGGAATTTTGTGTGTGAAAATTAACTTGCAGGCCTATAGATGCAAAATACCCACAGATCTGTGAACACTGCAGGGAGGCTGAAACCTGAGTGTAAAACATTCCATAGCACACATCTGTTTCCTGAACCTGTATAAAATGTACCCACAGGCAGTGGCTTAGAAAGGGTATGTGGCACCCCCCTCCCCCGCTCCTTCCCAACACCCCCTGCCGCCTATGCGCCCCTTCCTTTCCACAGTACCTTTTTAATTTTCCAGGCGAGAGCAACAGCATGAACTCACTGCCCGTGTCATGTCGGCTATCCCTCTGACGTCACGTCCTAGGCCCGGAAGTGACAGAGGCGACACCGATGCGGGCAGCAAGTTCATAATGCTGCTCGCTCAGGAAAAATTAAAGAGGTACGAGGGATGAGAAGGGGCGCACATGCACGACGGGGGCGGGGGGGGCTGCCTGTGCTTTACGAAGACCACACCTGGGGTGGATTGCCCCCCACCCCCACCCCCACTGCCCTTACTACGCCGGTGCACACAGGAAATCTGTCATCTCAGTTCTAGACTGCCACTATACTTTCCCACAGAACATCTTTCTGACGTAAGCCTACACAATCCCTATATGTTTCGGTAATGTCACCTAGAATCTCTATTTGACCCATCATCCATTACTACAATTCCTTAGAAATTACTGGAGTCAGGGTTGTATTACTGGAGGCTGAGGATGTGGTATGAGGAAAGGATAGCTATTAGCGAGAAGATCCTGGCAGACTTTTCCCATGAAATCCCAAGATTAGGACTCACTCAGCCTGTCATGCTGACCCAAACCTTATGCCAATATAACTCTGGATATGGGTTTGACATTTCTATGGCAATGCTGTGGGACAATACCAGCTTTTTTTGCAAGTAACCTTGAGTCATCTGGTAACTAACCGCAGCAAGGCAACTAGAGTAGGTATCAGATAAAACACACTAACGTGCCCTTACCTTGCTCCCTGCAGAAGATTTTAGTGCAGTGGTTCTCAAACCTCTCCTGGGAGACCACCCAGTCAGTTGGGTGTCAGGACATCCCTAATGAATATACATATGAGAGATTTGCATATAACAGAGGTGATAGACATACAAATTTCATGTATATTCATTAGGGATATATTGAAATCTGACTGGTTGGTGACAACCCCCCCCCCCCCAGGAAAGGTTTGAGAACCACTCCTCTACTAGACACACACTAAGTTCGCATTATGTTTTGCTCCTATGGACCATCCACAAAAGATGCCTTAGAATGGTTGTAGTTTATGGTACTCTGAATGAGGGATTCTCCTACACCCTCTCTATCTGATTAGTTATCTACCACCAGCACCATCTCAGCAATGTGCTTTCAGAATAGAATGAACTATTGCTAAAACTATCTGTAGTGTTACTGGACCCAGGCAGTGAGCAGGAAGGAAGGATGATGGAGCAATGCATGGAGAGATTTAAGGCTTCTTCTTCAGCCTCAGATCTTTCTTGCGAGAGATCCCACCACCACTTCTTTCCCGCTTCTCTTTTTTGACACAGAAATATTTGGTGACGCTCTTACGACACTGCTCACACTTCACAGCACAACACCAATGGAACTTGCAATTGCAACTGGACACCATCTCCGCCCTGCGCTCCTCCACAGTCAAGCCACAGTCCCCACACAGCCGTCGACAACTTCTCTTTTCCCACTTGCTCAGTAATTTGCCCCTCTTTAGGCATTCCCTGCCTTCGGTGCCCAGCAGCCCGAGGGTCTTGTTCTCCAGGCAGTAGTCTGGTGAGTCCTCCAGGTGAACCAGCTCTTTCTTGGAGATGGAACTGAAGGTCTCAGCTATCGCCCCCCTGCTGGCTGCACTGTTTCCAGCTCCTTGCAGTAGGTCCACTTTCAGAGCCCGATGGTACTTTTCCTTTAGATAGGTACCCACTTCTCGAAACTCAGGCAGCTGAAGCCAGCAGGTCTGCGTGGTACAACTGCCCGACACCCCATGGCATTTGCAGGTTCGCTTCATAGTACCTTTGACAGCCTGAGAACAGAGGACAGAATGGGGTGACAAGAATTAAAATCCAGTACATTGTCAAATCACAGATGCACAGTCCCAGGACTTTAAGTCCATTTTAAATAGAAACATTTCCATATACTCAGATTTGAAGATATGTTCATGATTGCAGAAGTAATATACGGTAATTTTAAAATTCCTCTCTCCCCCGCACCTCCCCAAACCCATGGCTAAGGTTCTCTCCCCTGTCCAGGCCCCAACCCTTTAATCTTCCTCCCAAACCCACAATTCCCCCCAGGCCAACTGAGGTACCTGGTGGTCCAGCAGCGGTCTTTGTGGCAGGAGCAGGCCCTCTCCTCCTGGACCCTCGAGGCTGCTTTCTAAAATGACTGCTGCGACCTCTCACAGCAGATCAAGGTACTACAGGAAATGCAAGCAGCTGTGAGAGGTCTCGGCAGCTATTTTAGGTGGCAGACACGAGGAGGCAGGAGCGAGAGGGCCGCACTCCCGCTACAAAGACCACTGCTGGACCACCAAGAACCTCAGTAAGCCTGATGGGGGGGGGATCATGGGGTAGGGAGAGAGGTTAAAGAATCGGGATCTGGAGATCGATTGCATCAGGCAGCCTCAGGGCCTTTGCTAGAATGACTGCCTATGAAGAAAGAGGAAGTTGCATCATCAGAGGCGGGCCATTAGCAAAGGCCCTGAGGTTGCAGCCTGGTGGAATCACTACAGTAACGCTAGCGGTAGCTGTATGTGGAAGTTAAGAACATAGCTGCCGCTGCTAGTCTGGAAGGGCTGGGGAGAGAAAACGATGGTGGCATATGCAACGGCAGAAGGAGGGTGGGACACTTCTCGTGCTGCGCCACATATCCCGTGACAATGGTGCGTGGACCCCCTCGAGTATGCGTACTGCATTTTGAAAACCTCTGGTATAAACCACCATAACCTGCACATCAAATAAAGCACTGTAGAAAGTGTAATAATAAAATATATGACTTGTATTGGGAGTCTGTATTGAATTTTCATTGTTGATTTTTCAGCATTGTGTATGGTTCTGTATTGTTTTAATTTTTTACTAGCTGCGCTGTTGCTTTGAAGTATGACACTTTTTTCACTTCTGGATCTAGAGGAGATGTGACAGTGGTATCTCACCTTCCTCCCAGCTTCATTGTTATGGAGGTTCATAGCAGCTCTAGCATCCTGTCCCGTCTCAAGTGCATCCACAAATTGCTTGGAAATAGCTTCTCCAAACCCCACATTGTCACTGCAGCCCCCCCAGAGCCAACCTTGGCCCCCTGCAAAAGTACAAGATAACGATTAGACATTCCTTTCTTTTTAGTGATCGCAGAACAATGCTTGTGTGGAACAATTTTTCCAGAAAAATTAGTGCAAACAGTACATGCATTTCATATTGGCAACATCTAGATGCATTCAGTAACATGAGAGCCAGATAACTGCAACAATCATGATTTAAATGGGTCTGCGCACTCCAGAGCTCCTGAGAAGAACATATTCATTAGTGTCAATGATTTGCTGGTTTCTGCCATTTATGATTTTTTTTTTCTCCTTTGTGCTCCTCAGTTACAGTTTTCCAAGCCATGCATGTACCTCACAAGGACACTCACCAAATCTGAGAGTCATTTTCAAAGCCATTTTCATGGGTAAACCAGAATGCTGGAAATGAAAACCTATTACTTTACTTTCGATGCCTAATAGAATGGGGAAGCAGGTATTTATTAGAGACCATAAAGAATACTGGTTTAATGTAGAGATATGGAGACATGATGACAGATAAAGGCCAAAAGACCCATCCAGTCTGCCCATCTACAGAATCCACTATCACCTCCTCCCCCTAAGAGATCCCAGTGTGCCTGTCCCATGCTTTCTTCAATTCAGCCACAGTCTTTGTCTCTACCACCTCTACTGGGAGACTATTCCACGCATCTACCACAATTCATGTAAAACAGTATTTCCTTAGATTACTCCGGAGCCTATCACCTCTTAACTTCATCCTATGCCCTCTCATGCAGAGTTTCCTTTCAAATGAAAGAGACTCAACTCATGCACATTTACATTACGTAGGTACTTAAACGTCTCTATCATATCTCCCCTCTTCTGCCTTTCCTCCAAAGTACAGTACGCCTTATGATGAAGACCACATACCATTTTACTAGCCTTTCTCTGGACTGACTCGATCCTGTTTATATCTTTTTGAAGGTGTGGTCTCCAGAATTGTACACTATTCTAAATAAGGCTTCACCAGAGTCTTATACAGGGGCAACAATACCTTCTTTTTCCTACTGGCCATTCCTCTCCCTATGCACCCCTGCATCTGTCAGCAACATTGTTTGCAAATACGAGGGTCATTTCATAAATAATGCACACTATTTTTTATTTTTTTTAATTTACTTTTTTTTTTTTTCAAGTATTTATTTACAGTCCTTCAATATAGTCTCCTTGCTTTGCAATGACTGAGTCCCAACGTCCGGGAAGCTTCATTATTCCATCCAAGACATCTTTTTTGTTCAGTTGCTGAATGGCTCCGGTACCGGTGGGAGAAAGCTTTTCCAGAGATTACATTACATTACATTAGGGATTTCTATTCCGCCATTACCTTGCAGTTCAAGGAGGATTACAAAAGAATTATCCAAGATGTATTACAACAAGAACTTACAAAAAAAAAAAAATTGGTCATTTTCAAAAAGAGTAAGAAATGGGTAAGGTTATTTGTTTGGGGTAGTTGGCTTTAGTGAGAGGTAGAGTTTGAGACTTGCGGTATTATTTCTTTTTTCAGAGTTTTCTTGAAGAATATGGTCTTTATTTCTTTTCTAATGTCCAAACATAGTTTGTTTCAACTTTGGAAAAAGGTCGAAGTCTGGTGGACTCATGTCTGGACTGTAAGGAGCATGAGGTAACACCTCCCAGCCATATTCATGTAGTTTTTCTTTTTTTTCTTTTTTTTTAATAATTCTTTATTCGTTTTCAAATTGACCAGCAAGTGCACAGAAGAATATATTATACAAATTGTTGCACGATAGCACATTAATATCTACCACATAAAATCTAGTGATGCAATAACCCCCCCAACCTTTATAACATTTTAATAGGAATATACACATATTATATAACATATTATGTAAAATTATTCCCAACTCCCTCCCCCCTTTGGAAGGAGGAAATGCCATACAGTTTTTAGAGAATCTAATACCCAAGCTGCTACAGTTAGATTTCAAACAGCCTATAGAAATAGAACGTGCACACCGGATTCCAATAAAACGTTTGGATAATAAGGGGAGACCAAGACCATTAATATTTAAGATGTTACATTATCAACAGGCAATAGACATTTTAAATGCAGCTAAACGTGATAAAAATTTAAACTACAAAGGGTCCAAAATATGTTTTTTGCCTGACTTTGCTAAAAATACAGCAAATACTAGGAAACAATTCCTCACAATGAGACCTCAATTAAAGGAAAATGGGTATAAATATGGTTTATATTATCCAGCAAAAATGAGAGTCTCTTGTGGGGATAAATCTTTATATTTTGTTGACCCGGAGAAGTTAAGGATCTTTCTCTCAAAATCAGAGCCTATGGCATTTTAGAGAGTTGTTTGGTGGATTGGTGGACTGTAATGACATTAAACAAAGTTGACAGAACTGATCCATGAGACTCAAGTTTTGATTAATTGATTAAAGAGACAAATATGAAAGATCAGACAAATTAATAAACTGATAAAAGGGAAATAGACAGTAATGGAAAGATAAGAAGAAGGAAGCAGGATGGACCGATTACAGACACTGCATTTGTGTAAGAGGAATGAATGGCAGATGATATTAAAAAAAAAAAAACCTACGAATATGTTTGCCTATGCTAAGATAAGGAGAAAGAACTAAGAAAGTTGTTGAAAGTGATCTTAATTTAGCAATATGACTTACAAAATTAAGAAAATTGCTAAAGGCAATGAACAACAGTGAAGTCATGTTTTCCAAATGGAATAGGGTTTGAAGGAGAATGGAAGAAGAGCACCTATGGAAACATGTGAAAAAAGACTTACAAATACAGTATGAAGGTCTATGAATGATGCATGGATAAGTCCAGCGGTAGTGGCAATTTCTGGATGCATTTAGATGCATGCAGAAGTAAAGAGAGAAATAATAATATAAAGAAAATAGATATACAATAGAAATTCATAGAGAGTTATTTGCAGTGAATGCTTATCTGATTATTTTTAAGTTTCAGTTATAAAAATGGTACTTTTGTAAAAGAGAGCCTGTTCTTTTTGTTTGCTTTCTAATATAGCTTCAAATGGATTGGATTTATATTGGAATCCTAGAATTTTAATAACATGGTAATTATATTATACGTATTCATGTAGTTTTTCAATGATGAGTGGGGAGTTCCATCTTCCCTACGACCACAAAAATTTTGATGAGCTCAATCAAAAGTCAAACAAATGATGATTTTTGCTTATGATCATGAAGGCATCATCATCACAGACGAAGTTCCACGTGGAAGAAGTGTCACAGCAGTGTATTATCGTGATTTTTTACAAAAAATGTGCAGAAAAATGCACAAAACCCGACCTCAGTTGCTCTTGGCTGGGCCACTCATTCTTCACGACAACGCTCACCTGCACATAGGGAATGTCATTGAAAAACTACATGAATACGACTGGGAGGTGTTATCTCATGCTCCCTATAGTCCAAACATGAGACCACCAGACTTCGACCTTTTTCCAAAGTTGAAACAACCTATGTGTGGACATCAATTTGCATCTCTGGAAGAGCTTTCTTCCGCCGGTACCCGAGCCATTCGGCAACTGAACTAAAACGGTGTCTTGGATGGAATAATAAAGCTTCCTGGATGTTGGGACTCGGTCACTGCAAAGCAGGGAGACTATATTGAAGGATTGTAAAGAAATACTTGAAAAAAAAATAAAACATGTAAATTTTTAAAAATAGTGGCATTATTTATTAAATGACCCTTGTATATCTCATGCATATTCATTATGAATATCTTAGAAACCAGACTGGCTTGGTGTGTCCTGAGACTTGGGTTAAGAGCCCCCTAATCTAAGAAAATATTTCTTTACAGGAAGGATGATGGATATATGAAATGGCCTCCCAGTTGAAGTAGCAGAGACAAGATAGTATTGAATTCAAGAAGGCAGGGGACAAGCACAGAGAGTATTTGAGGGAAAGCAGTTGTTGTGGATGGGTTATTGTTAGATAGGCTGTGTGATCTCTTTAACTAGGTTGTGTGGTTATACCATACAAAAAAAGTCCAACAGGACAAAGAACCCTTGGGTATAAAACAGTACAAAAGGAAGTGGGAACGGACAATGAACGCTCCACTGAAGATCACTGATGTAAAACTAACTTGTTTATTTCATAAAAGGACACAAGCAGAAGCTGTGGACCTGACACAGCACTGTGTTTCGGCGTCTGAGGAACGCCTGCATCAGGGGTCACCTTTTTGAAAATGCTTCCATAGCCTTTCAGTGATTTTGGTTACTCTGGCATGTTAGTTGGCCCGAGCTTTGTTTTATCCCAGACCTGCCATCTGTGAACATATACGGTACAGTGATCCCTGATGCAGGCTTTCCTCAGATGCCGAAACACAGTGCTTTGTCGGGTCCACAGCTTCTGCTTGTGTCCTTTTCTGAAATAAACAAGTTGGTTTTACATCAGTGATCTTCAGTGGAGTGTTCATTGTCCGTTCCCACTTCCTTTTGTACTATACCATGCAACAAGCATCCAAACTCAACTCCATTTATTCTAATTTTACAATGTTTTCAAGTTTAGCAAAATGTTTACTTTTTATTGTATTAATATGCAGTAGGGGATATCTCAGTAAGCTATTTTTTATGAAAGGAGGGAAAAGAAGACCCCTGAACATTACTTTATGGAAGGTGGGATATCAAGGGTTCCTTTTACAAAGCCGCACTAGGGCCTAAACGCGCGGAATAGCGCACGCTAAATTGCCGCAGGCGGTATATTTCCGGCTAGCGTGCGCGCTAATCCAATGCGTGCGATAAACCCGCTAGCGTGGCTTTGTAAAAGGAGCCACAAGTATTTGAAAACAAATAAATATTGAAGGCCTGTTCTTTTCCTGAAAACACCGGCTACATATAACCTGAGAATTGCACTTGTTTCCATCACTTACCCAGCTGCCCGTTACGGGAGTCGTCACAGCCACAATTATCAAAGTCCCCCAAGCTGCAGTTTCTGGTGAGTGTGTACATTACTCCCGCTGAGCTGATGGCATGAACAAACGCTGTCTCCCGGTTAGCTGAAACAGAAGGAAACATAAAGGTGTTGCTTGATGAATTCCCCCCCAACCAGCTTCACAATGTACCCCTAAAGTGGTTACAGGTGAAAGAAGAGGCAAGTGCTATCCATTAATCACTGGTAAAGCTCTCAGTTCCCTATGTCTAGAAGAAATCCAGATCGTTGAGAATTTTTTGATATTTAGGACAAGATTATGGTGAGACATCCAGTCAGTTAGTTGACTCAATTGGTCATTAAAATCAGAAATGATTAATTCTTGATTATAAGTCAACAAAAGTAACTGGATATCATCTACACAAAAGTGAAAATCAATTCCCCAAGTGTCTAGGAGCTTCACCAGTAGTTCAAGATACAAATTAAAGAGTTGGAGATATCAATGATCCCTGCAGGGCTCCAGATTTTAAAGACCCTTTAGGGGATAATTCACTTTTCCAATCAACTAAACAAGATGGCTGAGGGGAGATATGATTGAAGTCTATAAAATCTAGAGTGGATCAATTTTCCACTCCATCAAAAATTATAAAGACTAGGGGACACTTGATGAAGTTATAGGGAAATACTTTTAAAACCAATAGGAGGAAATATTTTTTCACTCAGAGAATATTTAAGTTGTGGAATGCGTTGCCAGAGGTTGTGGTAAGAGAGGATAGCGTAGCTGGTTTTAAGAAAGGTTTTGACAATTTCCTGGAAGAAAAGTCCATAGTCTGTTGAGACAGACATGGGGGAAGCCACTGCTTGCCCTGGATCAGTCACATGGAATGTTGCTACTCCTTGGATTTTGGCCAGGTACTAGTGACCTGGATTGGCCACAGTGAGAACAGGCTATTGGGCTTGATGGACCCAGTAAGGCTATTCTTAAGATTGATTGGTAAAGTAAGACACAAAACATTTTAGTACTGTCAACCGTAAAACCACATCTTTCAACCTTTGCAACAGCTTAAGATGGGAGACAGTATAAAAAATGGCTGTTAAATCAAGTTGGATCTAGCTACTTGGGTATCTTTAACCAGTTTCAGTCTTGCTGAATACTGGACTCTTAATTCCTATAATACAGTGAATGCTCGGGAACAAATCTTGAATAAACCAATATATTCATTCATTCATTCAATACAGGAAAACAAAAGATCTCACAGGCAATTAGATTACCATTGACATACTAAGCTCTGATGAAGCTTTCACTCCTGGCAGAATTCTGCACAAAAATATTCAAAATTTGCAAAATTCTGCATGTTTGTTTGACAACATTTAAACACTATTTTTGCTAATTATTATCCAAAATTCAGTACAATTCAGTATTTACATTAAATTATGCTAGAGAAAACAAAGAGCCTTCAAATTTTTCTCACTTAGCTCTCCTTTTATCAAGCTGCGTAAAGGCTTTTTATTGCAGACTGCTGTGGTATAAACTCTGATGCTCACAGAAGAAGAGAGCTCTGGCAGCGAAATCATTTAAAATAATTGTACCAAAAGGTTTTTCTTACCACTGCGCAAGCCACTGTGACTGGAGAGTTGCAGGGCTCTCTCTGGGCAGTTCCAGCGGTCCCAGGCAAACTGGTATTTACACTCTTCAATCCCACTCTGTGCTCCAGCTGCCACACTGCTAGAATAGATCAGGTATGCCTGCAAGCAAGAGCAAATTAATTTTTTTTTTTTTTTTACAAGCTTAGCTTCTTATTAATTTAGGAAGGATGCACAAATGGGACAGAGAGTGACACACATGGATGGTTACCATGGCCCCGCTCAGCTGGTAAGTCCCTCCTATCTGTGCCCTTCTCTTCAACTGCCAACTGCAGACTCCATCCTTTCTGCCTTGCTACACCATATGCTTGGAACAAGCTTCCCGAATACTTACAGCGGGCTCTGTCTCTGGCAGTGTTCAAGGCCTATATAAAAGTCCATCTCTTTGAGAGTGCTTTCGACTCCTAACTCCTCTCACCTTGGGTTCTGCATCCCCTACCCTCTATGTCATATCTTGTCTGTCCAAGTTAGATTGTAAGTTCTTCTGAGCAGGGACCGTCTATAAATGTCAAAACTATGAAGCTGCGTATGCCTTTTAGCGCTATATAAGTGATAAGTAGTAGTAGCAATTAATTTATTTAAAACATTTATATCCCGCACATCCAACAGGGAAAATTGCTTGAGTACCTGAATAAATAAATGTAAACCATTCTGAGCTCCCCTGGGAGAACGGTAAAGAAAATTGAATATATAAATAAATAAAAATCTATATGGGTTACAAAATAACATTCATAAGTCAAAATATGCAAACAAATCCTAACATTTAAAATAAAATGGGAGGGTGGGTTGGAATGTATTTTTCAATTCTCAATTTGAGTGTAGTTCTTAGATATAATTATGGGGGGTGATAATCTTTTTGTCATAGATTATAATTGTAATTGTATTTAAGTGCTTTTATAGAATTATATGATTGAATTTTATTTTGCACTTACTTATGGCTTTAAAATGAATAAAGAAATTAAAAAAATAAAATAAAAACAATACCCTTTAAATTTCTTAATACAAACTTTCTTACATATCTTTAAAACCAAAAAACAAACTTACATAAACTATTGAATAATAAAACAATGAAACAAAATGAAACAACAATTTCTCATCACAAAACCTAAAAAGCCTTTTGGGAAAAAAAAAGCCTTCAAACTCTTACGAAAGAGTAAGAAGGAAGAAATCTGACGAACAGTGTCAGGGAGAGCATTCCACAATTGAGAGCCCACCACACTAAAAACACAACGACTGGTTGCCTTAACTAGAGATCAAATTGACGGCACAACCAATAGTTGCTTAGACTGAGATCTCAAAGAGCAAGGTGTGTAGGTAGATTTATGGGTATAATAATTAGCGTAACATAAACAAATCACGTGTATCTTAGTTGCTAGGGAAACCATAAATACCTTGCCACGGATTCTGTAATTTTGCCAGTGTATACTAAGAAAGATACCAGGGCTATATGAAATATTTTATTATAGAAATAGAAAAATATAATTCACAAGCCAGCAGTAAATAATAACTAATTATTGTTCACAATGTCTCTGTACATACATATATCTCATTACATAATTATTACACAATAATCCCTAAGTAAATGAGCAAATACTAATTCTTACACACTAAGTAATTCCTTATAATAATAATTCCTGAATAGCAGCAGTATATTACAGTTTATCACCCAGAGTAATTAATGACTCCTTTCCTGATTAATCAATCAGAGATCTACCTAGCCCAGCTGATAAGGAAATATGATTCCTAGCTCACCATTCTTCAGGTCAAGCCCCAGGGAGATAGAATCAATCCTTTCGTGGCGTGGCACGATTTAGAATTTCTTCCGGTCAGGAATTCTTCCGTTATTTACTGAAGTGAGCTGTAAACGTCTGTCAGCAATAGTTCCTTAAGTGATATGAACACCAGGTTCCTTCTCTCCCCATAAGAGAGCTAATCACCAGAGGTAACTTCTCAGGTCTTAATTATTATAGAAGGTGCAGAGAATCCAATGTTAAGATGCAAGCTTCCTTACACCTCAGCAGAGAATAGCAATTAATTAGGCACCTTCTCCTTTGTTCTCATCAGATGACCTCTCAGAACCAATCCAGAAACAGAACTTGGATGAATAGCCTTTCTGTTTAACATCTCATACAGGCCTTGGGAAGAGGCGCCTTCATAGATAAGAACAGCATAGAAGCAGATGACTCCCACAGCTTCACACGGGCTGAACATGTAGGCATAGCCAGATGTCCTTAACTAGAGAAGCACACAGTTCTGGTAAACATACCCAGAATGTATTTGACAGGCAGCAAAGATGATTTCTTCTTTTTCTCTTCTTGCATGGTTCATGCTGGAAAGATTTCTTGCAGACAATGGTTTATGCTTTATGACGTCAGTGAGACTAACCTCCAGGTGTGAGGAAGGAATCACCCCTACAGGTGGCACATATGACTCTAATAAAAAAGTCACTACTTTCGGCAGAGATTGATGTAAAGCTTATACACTAGTACCAAAATCTTAAATTGAATTCTTCAAGCTACTGGTAACCAATGAAGCTCTGCGAGTATAGAGAAGACATGCTCAGTATGAGGAATGCTACCAATTACCCTTGCTGGAGCATTCTGTGCCACCTGCAAAGCTCTCAATGACTTTAAGAACATAAGAATAGCCTTACTAGGTCAGACCAATGGTCCATCAAGCCCAGTAGCCCGTTCTCATGGTGGCCAGTCCAGGACATTAGTACCTGGCCAAAATCCAAGGAGTAGCAACATTCCATACTACCGATACAGGGCAAGCAGTGGCTTCTCCCATGACTTTTTTGGAAGAACACACAAAAAAGCATTACAGTAATACCACAGTTACCAGGGTAATTTCTGCCATAATGGGGAGCACTTTGAAAATTCCCCTGGGAATACTGCAGTAATGGTAGACCCTTCTGCGGTAGTGCTGTGGGATTGTTAGCCCTATGTTTATTATGGCATTCCCACGGTAATGGAGAAGCCCTCCCCGAGTCCTCATGCTTACCAGCTCCACTCTCATGGTCCTGAGTCTCTGTTAAAGCTGAATGCATCCCCAGCAGTAGCAGCAATTCCCACAAGCTACCTGCTGCTGACCCAGAAGCTACTCCTCTGCTGTGAACTTCCTGTTTTGCAGCAGAGAGGAAAGTTTCTGGGTCAGTGACAGGCAGTGTATGGGAATCACATTGACTGCTGAGGACCCACTCAACTTGAAGAGAGACACAGGAGCCAAGTAGGAGCATTCTCTCTACAATGTCCCAAGAGAGAGAGAGAGGTACTCATGGGAGGGGGGGGAGGGGGAAGAGAAATGCTGCACCCAATTAGAGGTAGGGAGGTATAAGGGATAAAGCCACCAAATTGGAGGGAAGAGGAGGGAGAAGAGTGAGATGCCAGATCATGGGGAGGAAAAGGGAGAGAGAGGGAAGGAGGGAAGGAAAGGAGAAAAGAAGGGAGGGGAGAGATGCCAGAAGCTAGAGATTGGAGAGTGAGGGGAGGGGAAGGGACTGAGGGAGGGAAGGAAAGGAGAGAGGGGGGAGGCAAGAGATGCCAGAGGCTAGAGCTTGGAGAGGGAGGGGAGGGAGAGATGGAAGGGAAGGAGAGAAGAAGAGAGACTTGCCAGAACATGGGGGGGGAGAGAGAGATGGAAGGGAAGGAGACAGAGATACCAGACTTGGAGGGAGTAAAGGAAAGGAGAGATATGTCAAACCAACTATGGGGGGGGGAGGGTGGCGGACAGAGATACCATTTAGTGGGGTGGGGTGGGATAGGATGAGGTGGGGAAAGAGAGGCAGAAATGCTAGACCATGTGGTGGGAAGAAAGTAAAGAAAGGAGAGGAGAGGGTGCATGGAGGTAGGGAGGTGGAGACAATGAGAGGAGAGATAAAATGGAGAGAGGGATTAAATTGGAATGAAACATGTAAAAAAGAGAGAGGGGACAGAGGTGATGGAAGGAGGTGAGGGCAGTTTATGGAAGGGGGCATAGAGAGAGGGCAGATGCCATATGGAAAGGATAGACAATTGATAGAAGGTAGAGAGAGGGCAGACAGTGGATGGAAGAGGCAGAGAAAGAGGGTGAACAGTGGATGGAAGGGGCAGAGAAAGAGGGTGCACAGTGGATGGAAGGAGTAGAGAAAGAAGGCAGACACCGGATGGAAGGAAGAGTGAAGAGAAGATGAGGAAAGTAGAAACCAGAGATGACAAAGGTAGGAATTTTTTTTTTTTTTAAATTTAGGATAGAAACATAGAAGCATGATGGCAGATAAAGGCCAAATGGAGATTTGTATACCACCTTTTGCACTACATAGACATGGCAAGGGGCATGTTTTGTGAAGGGCTTGGTGGAACCAAAATCTTCAATTCCCATTTCAGAAAGGAAACACATGTGGATGCCTTAATATATTATTGCTGATCCTAGACATGTATAGGTTTTCTAAAAGTGCTCACTTTGGGCAGTCTTGTACAGGAGAGATTAAGAGGTCCTTTTACTAAATTGTGGTAATCATAATCACCACCATGTGCTTTCCACAACAAAAAAGGGCTTAGCTTGGGGCGTGCTCAGACGTCCCATGGTAATTTTTGCATGTACAAGTACTACCCACAAACTAAGAAACTGAAATTAATTTTTAGCGCTAGAGCATGTCTGGGGTGGAAAGTAGGCGTATTCTGCGCTAATCAGTTAGTGCAGCTACATTGGTGTGTACTAACCAATTAGCATGTGCTTAGTATGTGAGCCCATAGGGCCAGATTCTTTAGGGGCCGACTAGTTAGGTGTCGCTAGGTGCCCTAATTGTGGACACCTAGCGATGTCTAACTAAAAACTGCACACAACCCAAATTGTTTCAATTGGCATGGTAATTGACCACACCATTAAAGTTAATTGATACATTTTTTTAAAAACCCAAACAATTAAGAGTTTCGCACAGAACTCAGAGTGACATCTACCTGAAAAGTAGGCATGGTTAGGGGCAGAGAATAGGCACAATTGACGTAGGCATTGCAATGGATCCAAATTAGGTGTTGGTATATTATGCCCAATAAAACCTGACACCCTACCTCTATGGCACCTAGCAATGCCTGAGTCTGCTTAGGCACTGCTAGGCGTGATTGTATAACTGGCGCTTAGCAGTTGATTGATATCCACGTGGAGCAGCGCCTACAATGTAGGTGCTTTTAGGCATTGTTTACAGATCTGGCCCTTACTGGGTGAGTAATGGGCCCTTAATGGGTGAGTAATGGGAAAATTAATGTATGGCCATTCGTAGTGGAAATAGAAAAATCGCCCATTTCATCCCTGTGGTAAAAATGGCCTTAGCGTGTGCTTTAAGGTCACTTTTTAATCACAGTTTGGTAAAAGGGCCCCTAAGGAAGGTCTTCTAATTAATCCCTCGTTGGTATTTTTGCATTCAAAATTGAAAATATAGAAAGATTGAAGCCTCAGAATTTAATGAGGAGCATTTACATATGTGAAGGGCAATTTCAGAAACAGGCACATAAAGATAGGTGCCAATTGTATGTGTAAATGATAAAATAGTAGTACTTAATTGTGTGGTTGATGCCACTAATTGGCAAATATGTGTGTAAGTATTAAGCGCTATTCTGCTGCTGCTACTACTACTACTACTGCTACTACTATTTATCATTTATATAGCACCGAAAGGCGTCCACAGCACTGTACATTTTGACATTTAATAGATGGTCCCTGCTCAGAAGAGCTTTCAATTTAACTTGGACAGACAGACATGACATATAAGGTAGAGAATGACACAGGGACAAATATTTCCCTGTTCCCACAGGAACTCAATTTCCACATTCCGTCCCCGTAAGTTTTGTTGCTGTCCCTGTCCCTGCCCCATTTCTATAAACTCTGCCTTAATTGCACAAGCCTCAAACACTTATGATTTTAAAGTGTTTGAGGCTTGTGCAGATGAGGAAAGAGCTTGCAGGAATGGGGCAGGGACAGGAAAAGAACTCGTGGGGATGGGATGGAAAAATGAGTTCCCGTGGGGACATGGAAAAATTTTGTCCCTGTGTCATTCTCTAATATAGGATTAAAGTTGTGGAACCCAAGGTAAGAGGAGTTAGGAGATAAAGGCAGTCTCGGAGCCTGCCATTGGGATTCAGCAGCTTGTTCCAAGCATATGGCTTCAAGGGCCTGATGCTAGCATTCAGATCCTTGTACGACATGGCACCAGGCTACGTGACGACCAAGCTTCCTCCATATGTGCCAAATAGGTCCCTTCTCTCCCAGGGGGAAATACGCCTCAAAACGCCCCCGGCTTAGCATTTTTTTTTGTTACTTTAGCTTGTCTGCGGTGTTCTTTGCTCACATGTTTAAAGACAATAGACTGTTTTCAGTCCAATTCTTTATATGTGAGTTTGCAAACCATTGGACCCCTGAAACACGGACTGTGTAGGGTCCGGTTGGATTTTTATCACAGTATTTTTTATCATAGTATTTTTTTAATTGAATTTTCATGGTTTTATATGTCAGTGTTTAATAAATTATCTCCAGAACATCTGTATCCACAGTTTTTGTTTTCATCGGTGGATTGTTTTCACTGTGGATCATTGGGTCTCCCCAAAACATGAATAGGAATGGAGGAGTAATAGAACCTGATCGATTTTCAGAGGGTTTTCTTCATGAGGAGTTAGCTAAAATAAAGGTAGACAAAGCAATGGGGCCGGATGGTGTACATCCTAGGGTGCTGAAGAAACTTAGGGAAGTTCTGGTAGCTCTGCTGACTGACCTTTTCAATGAGTCTCTAGAGTCAGGACTGACGAAGGGTGGATGTGGTCCCTCTCCACAAAAGTGGAAGTAAGAAAAAGTAGGGAATTAGAGGTTGGTAAGTCTGACTTCTGTGGCAAGCAAATTAATGGAAACACTTTTAAAACAGAGAATGGTCAAGTTTCTGGAATCCTGTGGATTACAGGACTGGAGGCAACATGGATTTACTAGAGGTAGGTCTTGTCAGACAAGTCTGATCAATTTCTTTGACTGGGTGACCAGAGAATTAGATAGAGGATGTGCGCTAGATTTGGTGTATTTAGATTTTAGCAAAGCCTTTAACAGTGTTCCACACAGACATCCAATAAATAAACTGAGTGCCCTCGAGATGGGTCCCAAAGTGATGGGCTGGGTCAAGAACTGGTTGAGGGGAAGGTGACAGAGGGTAGTGATTAATGGAGAATGCTCTGAGGAAAGGGATGTTACTAGTGATGTGCCTCAAGGTTCTGTTCTTGGGCCTGTTTTTTTTAACATTTTTATAAATGATATTGCTGAAGGGTTATCAGGTAAAGTTTGCCTCTTTGCGGATGATACCAAAATCTGCAACAGAATAGGCACGCTGGATGGTGTGAATAACATGAAGAAAGACCTGGCGAAGCTCGAAGAATGGTATGAAATTTGGCAGCTACAATTTAATGCTGAGAAATGCATGGTCATTCATTTGGGCTGCAAAAAACTGAGGGAACAGTACAGTTTAGGGAGTGAAGAGTTTTATGTGCACGACAGAAGAGTGGGACTTGGGTGTGATTGTATGTGATTTTTAAAAAAGTTTTTATTAGGCATTTTATATACCGCCTATCAAGGTTTATCTAAGCGGCTTTTTACAATCCTGTTTGTCTGTCTTGCCTGTTTAGATTGTAAGCTCTTTCGAGCAGGGACTGTTTTCTTACTCTTTGTGACTCTGTACAGCGCTGCGTGTATCTGGTAGCGCTATAGAAATAATTAATAGTAGTAGTAGAGTGAGTTATATTATTGCGATTACTATTCCTGGTGGGATACACAAGATCTGGAGCCTCAGCCTGTATCTCCTCTTCTCCTTCATCTCCCTCTTCCTCTATTAGGTATGGGATGAGGTTGAGTGTATGATACTCATCCTCATTCTTGAGCTGAAACTCTACAAGAATACAAGAAAACCCACAAAGCAGTCGGAATCAAACCAATCAATCTGTACCGGAAACCTTATGCTCCTCGAAAACCACCCACCCAACTCCCCATTTTCTCCATTGCAGGACACCACTGATGTGTCTGTACCACCGAGCAGGCCCAAAACCTGCTAACACATGATGGTGTGCAATATATGCTGTTCCAGGTAGGGTTACCAGACGTTCGGGAAAACCCGGACATGTCCAGGTTTTGGAAAGTCACGCTGTGTCTGGAGGGCTTCTGAGTATGCGCCAATAATGTCACACGCATCCACGTATGCTCGGAGGCCCTCCAGACCCGTCAGAAAAGAAGAGACGAGGCTATGTGGGGGCAGATCTGAGGGGCAGAATAGGGTGGGGCTGGAGGCAGAACAGGATGGGGCTGGAGGAGGAAAGGGGCAGGGCCTTGCATCTGGGATTTCACCATTTCAAATATGGTAACCCTAGCTCCAGGTGATTGAGCCTCAGATCACACTGAACCCCCCCCCCCCATGCCTTTTCTGTGCTTCCATATCTTGCTGGTTTTCTCCTTCACCAAGATATCCTGCCACCAGTGCTTCCACTGTTGCACAGTGCACTTTTTCACCCCCACATTACTGACCTCCACAGCTATTTACTCCCACAGCTGGTTCTTCTGCCCCTGAGAGAGGCATAACTTTTTAAAAAGTCGATCAAAATCATTGCAGACATATTGCACCAGAAGCTCTAGCTCGTCTTGCTGAACTTCGATGCATGTGTCTTAGAAACATAGAAACATAGAAGATGACGGCAGAAAAGGGCCACAGCCCATCAAGTCTGCCCACTCCAACAACCCTACCCCCTTGAATTTACCCCCCTAGAGATCCCACATGTGTATCCCATTTCCTTTTAAAATCCTTCACGCTGCTGGCCTGAATCACCTGAGGTGGAAGTTCATTCCAACGATCGACCACCCTTTCGGTGAAGAAGAACTTCCTGGTGTCGCCATGAAATTTCCCACCCCTGATTTTCAGCGGATGGCCTCTTGTGGCAGAGGGACCTTTAAAAAAGAAGATATCATCCTCCACCTCAATACGGCCGGTGATATATTTAAACATCTCTATCATGTCTCCTCTCTCTCTACGTTCTTCGAGTGAATATAGCTGCAATTTATTCAGCCTTTCTTCATACGGGAGGTCTTTGAGTCCCGAGACCATTTTGGTGGCCATTCTTTGAACCGACTCAACTCTCAGCACATCCTTTTGGTAATGTGGCCTCCAGAATTGTACACAATACTCCAGATGAGGCCTCACCATGGATCTGTACAATGGCATTATAACTTCGGGCTTCCGGCTGATAAAACTTCTTCGGATGCAACCCATCATTTGTCTTGCCTTTGATGAAGCCTTCTCCACTTGATTGGCAGTCTTCATGTCTTCGCTAATGATCATCCCCAAATCACGTTCCGCCTTGGTCCTAACTAAGGTTTCACCATTCAGTGTGTAAGTTTTGCATGGATTCCTGCTGCCGAGGTGCATGACCTTACATTTTCTAGCATTGAAGTTTAGCTGCCAAGTCGAGGACCAATGTTCCAATAGAAGTAGGTCCTGCGTCATACTGTCTGGTAAAGTGTTCTCACTTACTATGTTGCATAGTTTGGCGTCATCGGCGAATAATGTGATTTTACCCTGAAGCCCCTGAGTCAGATCTCCCACAAATATGTTGAAGAGGATCGGGCCCAAGACCGAGTCCTGAGGCACTCCACTGATCACCTCCGACGTTTTTGAAGGGGCACCATTTACCACCACTCTCTGAAGTCTACTGTTTAGCCAATCACCGACCCATGTAGTTAACGTCTCTCCCAGTCCCATTGATTTCATCTTGTTCAATAGTCTGCGGTGCGGAACGCTATCAAAAGCTTTACTAAAGTCCAAGTAAACGACGTCTAGGGACTCACCCACATCCAGTTTCCTTGTTATCCAGTCAAAGAAACTAATTAGATTGGATTGGCAGGACCTGCCTTTGGTAAATCCATGTTGGCGGGGATCCCGTAGATTCTTCTCGTCTAGGATTGTATCTAATTTATGCTTAATTAGTGTTTCCATGAGTTTACTCACTATGGATGTGAGACTCACCGGTCTGTAATTCTCAGCCTCTGTCCTGCAGCCCTTTTTGTGGAGTGGGATTACATTGGCTGTTTTCCAGTCCAAGGGGACTTTTCCCGCCTTCAAGGAAAGATTGAAGAGCACAGACAATGGCTCTGCCAGGACATCACACAGCTCTCTAAGCACCCTGGGGTGTAGATTGTCCGGTCCCATGGCTTTGTTCACTTTGAGTTCACTAGGACAACATATGCTATTCCACCACAGGGCCTTGGTTCTCCATGTGCTGTCCCATTCCAAATAAAAGCCCTCTTTTTGTAAGGGCCAGAATGTTTAGATGAGTCATTTTTAGGGAAAACAAAATAGCCATCTTGCAGTTTCAAATATGGTTATTTTCCCAACCCGACTTTTGGACATCCTCGCAGAAACATCCAAAGTTGGATTTAGATGTCTTATCAAAAATGCCCCTCCTTCCACATCACTAAATTCAGAATTTTGTCCTTGCCTGAAAAGTGGCAGAAAAATCCAGATTTTTGACACTCATACTAAATGACCACTTATGCTTAGGGTTACCGGTAAGACGTCTGGATTTATCGGACATGTCCTCCTTTTGAGGACATGTCTGGGGGTCCAGATGGCTTTTCAAAATTTGGCTTCTGACATCGGGATGACATCTGCAAACTCAGTCACGCACAATGTCATCGCTTCACATCCGTGGATGCTGTTCTGATGCACAAACAGGTAAAGGGAGTGGGGCTGGAGGCAGGATGGGGCATGAAGCGAGCAGAACTGGGCGGGCCATGGGTCCGGATTTTCCTTCAGGAAAATCTGGTAACCCTACTTATGCCTGAGTCCTGACCACAATCAGAAGGATTGTAAAGAGTGAGTTCAAATGTCACGATGAGCATGAAAGCATCATCAATCATCTACATGGGCATTTTGAGAAGAAGCTGTCAGAAGGTGAACTTTCATTACTCAGGGCTTTATGCTTTAAAATCACCATTAAAATCCTGTGGGTATCTGTGGTATCAGTATCCAGATAAGGCCTGGCATTACATTTCCAGGTTCAATGCCAACCGCGAGAGTCAGCCTGGCTAACTCCTGTGGTCTGAATATTGGTCTCTGTGTATCTAATTCAAATTCTATTTTGTTAATCTGTCCTTCTTTTAAGAGTGCCCAAAAGGAACTCTTATAGGAACCACCCAAAGCATGGGGGTCTGCTGTCTGGCAGTGCCTTAGGATGACGATCTGCCACACTGGCTATGAGATCATCCAACCTTTTTCCAAAGAGCCCCTTACTCAAAGTAGCCTTAGAGGCATTGAATTTCTGGTCTATTTTTAGATACTTTTATGAGGAGCCATTGAAAAGTTCTCATCCCAACCAAGAAGAGCCATGAAACTTACAAATTATTCCATACTTTTCTTGATACTTTTTGTTTCAATGATATGAAATGAAATGAAAAGTGTCAAGAAAAGTGTGGAATTACTTGTAAATTTCATGGCTCCACATTATTCCCTTCTTGGGCTGAGAACTTTTCAGCACCCCCTCATACTTGTTGCAGCTATACAGCAGAACATATTTTATTTGGTTGGGGAGTTCCCTTTGTCCTCCTTGTTATTTCTCTTAAGATTTATCAACTGCTTTGGTATGAACTGAGGAGGAGGGACTTTGATGAGGAACAAGGAGGTGGACTGAAGAAAGCGAGTATGGGATATAAAAGCCTACTCGGGAGTATGGGATATAAATTCCACTGTCTAGACTACTATGCCCATTTACTAAAAAGAAGATTATCAAGATAAGAATCTACTCGAGAGGTATGGGATATAAAAGCCTACTTGTGAGTATGGGATATAAATTCCACTGTCCAGATTACTATGCCCATTTACTAAAAAGAAGCATATCAAGGTAAGAATCTAATCTTCCCATAGCAGTGTGGATTGTTTCTGTCTTTTGATATATATATTTTTTTATTTGTGCAGTGATATCAAGCCATATTGCACCAAGCTACTATTTTAGATATAGAGAAAGTAAAATGTTAATAATTGTGCAAAGTATGACGCCAGGCTTTTCCTTTATTTTTTAGTTTGTAGCGATTATAAATGATCGAAATACTCATCAAATCTATAACAATTTGCCAGTCCTTCTTTGCTTAGCTGACTTAAGGGTTTAAAAAAAAAAAATTTATGTTTATGTTTATTAAAACCTTTATATACCGCGTATATAGCCAAAAAGGCTCAAAGCGGTTTACAATATATAATTCAAACAATTTTGAAAAGAACTCCATTCAAAAATAGAAAAGAAAGAAAAGAAGAGAATTAAAAAAAAATATACATAATATTCTGTAACAATCAAATTATCAATAATAAAAATTAACTAATTAATGCAAACTAAAAATAAATACAGGGAAAGTACTACAGATTCCAGATACAATTATGGCTTTAGGCACATCATCAGACTACGGTACAAAGTGACCTTAGAGTCATTTCCACATACTAAAACCATTTTTACCGCTGGGATAAAATGGCTGATATTCCAATTTTTCATTAATAATTTATTACATTTCATGTGCTAATTTTCCCATTAGCATGTGCAGTGGCATAACGAGGGTGAGAGACATCCGGGGCTTTAGTACCCCTCCCCCACCCTCTTCTCTGCCCTCTGCTTCTTCCCCGATCCCCCCTGCCACGAGCACACCCCCTTCCCTTCCCCCATGCCACTAGTTGTTCACTGCTGCGAGCAATAAGAACTTCAGTATGCTCCTCATGACCCCATTGGCTCTCCCTCTGACATCACTTCCTACGTGCCTCACCTGGAAGTGACATCAGTGGGAGAGATGACGCAGTCATGAGGAGCATGTTGAAGTTGTTGCTCGTGGCGATAAATAACTAGCGGTATGGGGAAGAGAAGGGCGGTTGCGTGCATGGCAAGGGGAGGAGTGGGAAAAGGAGGGGGGCAGAGAGGAGGAAGGGTGGTAGCGCCCCCTCTAATATTGCACCCGGAGCGGTCTGCCTCCCTTTACTATGCCACTGAGCATGTGGCCATTAGTACATGAGCCATTTTCACCACCTATTTTGTAGGTGGTAGACATTCACGTTCTAAACCTACACTAATAAGTTACCTACCCTTTTACAAAACCGTAAAAACAGTTTTTAGCGCAGGCTGGCACACTGAATGCTCTGCGCTGCTCCCAACACTCATAGAGTTCCTATGAGCGTCGGGAGCAGCGCAGAGCATTCAGCGTGCCAGCCTGCACTAAAAACCGCTTTTGCAGTTGTGTAAAAGGGTGGGAGGTTAGTGAATAACACGTCCACTAACCACCCCAGGGCTACAAAATTATATTTTTTAGGGCTTGGGTAGCACATGCATATTCTAAAATTAGCACAGGATGCTGCAGCGCACACCATGATACACCTTTTTTTTTTTTTTTTTGCTACAGTAAGCATTAGTTAGCGCTTGTAAAAGGGCCCCTATGATTGTTACATTTTTTGGGGAGAGAGATGGTATAATGGTAATATATTTTTATTCATCAATAGGTACATTCTTAGATGTAAAAGTTGGCGCACTTTGTGCACTGGCCATCAATGCTTATCTTGCTTCCTGCTTGTATTCATGTGTTCAAAACTTGACCATTATTTTTATGTCATTGTCCATTAGCCTTCTGCTTTCCTCTGCCTCTTTAGTTGTTAATTATTTCCTTCAGTAGTAGACTAGCTAATTTGCCACCAGCATCTCTAAGCACATGACTAGTAAATCTCATTTTCCTTATGGCTAGGTTTTCTATGAGAGTTCTTCCACCTCCCCCCCATCTCTTCCACTCTTTTAGTTGGAATTCTGTCTTTCTAGCTAATTGTCAGAAGTCTTCCAGAATGCCATATTTCAAATGCCTGCATTTTCTTCATGATCTCTTCACTGTGGGGCAATTCCTATGAGTGTTGGAGCATTTACCTCACCAGCCTCAGTAAAAAGCTCTACTGCGGTTTGATAAAAGCTAGCGTTTGTTTGCAAAATCAGAAAACTGATATCAGATATAACTTAAAACATTTTCCTCCTAGATTTCGCATAAGCCAGATCATGAATTGTATCCTCAAATGATATGCTAAGCAGCTTATCGCTTTCTATGCACATGATGCTAAGTGCAGACAGTTTGTCTTGAGACATGGTTGCTCTCAGTTCATTTTTTATTCTCTTTAGCTGTGAAAATGTCCTTTCTCCTGAACAATTTATTACTATTAGACATAAAATTTTCAGAACCCTCCTCCTCCCCATAATTCTGAACTTTTGTGAGGCCCCCTAAAGATTGCGAGGCCCTAAGGGCTCCTTTTATCAAGCCGCGCTAGCGGGGGTTAACACGCGCGGCTTTTCATTATGCGCTAACTCCTACGCTGGCTAAAAACTACCGCCTGCTCAAGAGGAGGCAGTAGCGGCTAGCGCGGCCGGAGGTTTAACGCGCGCTATTACATGGGTTAAACCGTTAGCGCGGCTTGATAAACGGAGCCCTAAGTTGTAGCTTATTTAGTTTATAAGTAAATCCAGCACTGCCAATAAAGCGCTAGCCAGCTGAATATTCCAGATAGCACTGTTGAATATTCCCTCTGACTGCCTCAGTGCTATCTGGACATAAACTCAAAATGATTTCATCTGTATGCCACTTGTTCACAAACATTTAGAGTGTTTTCTTCACTCCTTAGTAATTATACAGCTATACTATTGTAACAGCCTTTTATACAGAATTAAATTCTCAGAACTAAGACAACTTCAACTAGTGCAAAATATGGCAATAAAAATGACTGATTATAAAAAAAGTGATCATGTAACACCACTTCTCCAAGAAAAACATTGGCTCCCCATTACCCCTCGAATCATCTTCAAAACCATTACTCAGAGCTGGATCGAGGACATATGCTAGATGTAATTTACTTGGATTTCAGCAAAGCCTTTGATACAGTTCCTCATAGGAGGCTGTTGAACAAACTTGAAGGGCTGAAGTTAGGACCCAAAGTGGTGAACTGGGTCAGAAACTGGCTGTCGGACAGACGCCAGAGGGTGGTGGTTAATGGAAGTCGCTCGAAGGAAGGAAAGGTGACTAGTGGAGTCCCTCAGGGTTCGGTGCTGGGGCCAATCCTGTTCAATAGTATGTGAGTGACATTGCTGAAGGGTTAGAAGGAAAAGTGTGCCTTTTTGCAGATGATACCAAGATTTGTAACAGAGTAGACACCGAAGAGGGAGTGGAAAATATGAAAAAGGATCTGCAAAAGTTAGAGGAATGGTCTAATGCCTGGCAACTAAAATTCAATGCAAAGAAATGCAGAGTAATGCATTTGGGGATTAATAATAGGAAGGAACCGTATATGCTGGGAGGAGAGAAGCTGATATGCACGGATGGGGAGAGGGACCTTGGGGTGATAGTGTCCGAAGATCTAAAGGCGAAAAAACAGTGTGACAAGGCAGTGGCTGCTGCCAGAAGGATGCTGGGCTGTATAAAGAGAGGCGTAGTCAGTAGAAGGAAGAAGGTGTTGATGCCCCTGTACAGGTCATTGGTGAGGCCACAACACTTGGAGTATTGTGTTCAGTTTTGGAGACCGTGTATGGCGAAAGACGTAAGAAGACTTGAGGCGGTCCAGAGGAGGGCGACGAAAATGATAGGAGGCTTGCGCCAGAAGACGTATGAGGAGAGACTGGAAGCCCTGAATATGTATACCCTAGAGGAAAGGAGAGACAGGGGAGATATGATTCAGACGTTCAAATACTTGAAGGGTATTAACGTAGAACAAAATTTTTTCCAGAGAAAGGAAAATGGTAAAACCAGAGGACATAATTTGAGGTTGAGGGGTGGTAGATTCAGGGGCAATGTTAGGAAATTCTACTTTACGGAGAGGGTAGTGGATGCCTGGAATGTGCTCCCGAGAGAGGTGGTGGAGAGTAAAACTGTGACTGAGTTCAAAGAAGCGTGGGATGAACACAGAAGATTTAGAATCAGAAAATAATATTAAATATTGAACTAGGCCAGTTACTGGGCAGACTTGCACGGTCTGTGTCTGTATATGGCCGTTTGGTGGAGGATGGGCAGGGGAGGGCTTCAATGGCTGGGAGGGTGTAGATGGGCTGGAGTAAGTCTTAACAGAGATTTTGGCAGTTGGAACCCAAGCACAGTACCGGGTAAAGCTTTGGATTCTTGCCCAGAAATAGCCAAGAAGAAAAATTAAAATAAAATAAAAAAATTTAAATTGAATCAGGTTGGGCAGACTGGATGGACCATTCAGGTCTTTATCTGCCGTCATCTACTATGTATGTTACTATGTCACATAGTCTAAGTGGTTTACATTCAGGTACTCAAGCATTTTCACCTTTCTGTCCTAGTGGGCTCACACTCTATCTAATGTACCTGGGGCAATGGGGGATCAAGTGACTTGCCCAGGGTCACAAGAAGAAGCATTGGATTTGAACCCACAACCTCAGGGTGCTGAGGCTGTAGTTCTAACCACAGCATCACACACTCAAAATTCACTATTCTGGCATACCACTTTACCTTTCCAATTATTCAAACCCTTACGTCTCATCTAGAACAGTGTTCTTCAATCCGATGCCGGTCCGCAGAAATTTTATGCCGGTCCACAGGGCTGGCATGTGCATTGGGACCAAGACAGTGTTCTTCAGCCGCCGGTCAGTGTTGCAATCGATGAAGCATAATCTTCAGTCTGGCTCCCTCTTCCTCACTGCTGCAGTGCACAAAGCCACAAACAGTGGCTCCTACACACGTCCTGAACTGGAAGCCTTCTCTGATGTCACAACATCAGAGTGAAGGTTTCCGGATGAGGCACGGGACGCACGAGGAGCCGCTGCCCACTGCTTTGTACACTGTGTCAGTGAGGAAGGGGGAGCTGGTCCAAAGATAACGCCGGGAGCGGCATAAAATGGTCAGACAGGAGCAGGCCAGAAGGTAAGGCACAGCATGGAGGGAGGGAGACAACAAAGGTAGGGGGAATGATTTTACTTTTAAATTTAGCGAAAGATTTGTGTCAATTTTGAGAATTTACACCTGATGTCTGTATTTTCCACTGTTCAGGAAGAAATGCATTTGTTTCTTTTTCTCTGGGGTTGTACTGCATCCAGAGTCTTGCATCTTAGGGTTTGTTTATATATATTAGTACTTTTAGTTTTTGGTCTCGTATTTGCATGGGGTTATCTGTTTTCTGGTAGGAATGAATGTTGAGAAGCATACAATGTGCTTTGTGTAGTTTAATTTTGTGGTTAACCATTATGTGTTAATAAGATTATATTGTGTGTGTGAATGTATATATGAAAAATGAATGGAAAAATGGTGTTATAATTAGTACTATTATGGGGCGAGGTCTGGGGTGGAGATTGGGCAGAGATGAGCAGGGTCTGGCCCACAACTTAGCCCAATGTTCTTCAACTGCCTGTCCGCGGCCCAGTGCCAGTCCACAAAATAATTATTTTCTTTACGCCAGTCCACAGGTGTCAAAAGGTTGAAGAACACTGATCTAGAACATTAAGATCATCTCAATCTAATTTATTAAACATCCCCTCACTGCATCATAGGTCCAACTCTTTGGAGTGCTCTACACCTGTAATTACAACTGATTAGGTCTTATACTGATTTTCTCTTTTGCAAGGCTTACAACCCTTAATCCTTAGATATTCTAAGCCCTGGAGACTCTATGGCCTTTAGCCGAAGATTCCTACATATTCTAATATTTTAGCTTTTTCCCCACTCTCAAAACTGCTATTTTAAATAGAGTTCTTTAATTTCTCTTCCTTGGATTTTTTTCTACTCTTGATTTTACATTTTACTGTATAAATCACTCTGGAAGTTTCACTTTATCAAATTTTAATAAATGCAAAACCTGTTTGTGGGTGGAGCTTGGGTAGAACTGAAGGTTATCCAGTTAACAATGATAAACAGACTGCTAACCAGGTAGGTAACCAAACAAAAGTTAAGAAGGCTGTCCCAACTTTATCTGGTTAGTCAACCAGTTAGTGATTTGAATGTTACTGCTAACCAGACGGCATTATTGGTCAATGCTTTTTCCAGATATTCAGTGTCAGCTGGCATCCAGATACTGGTGCTGCTATCAGGGCAGGATTAATTCGTCGAGGGCCCCTAGCCACACAAGTACACTGGGCCCCCTGCCACGCCCCACCCCACCATACGCCCAGGCGGAAACAGGAAGCTGCGTCAGAGGGAAGCTTTGGGCAAGCAGCACAGCTTGAAAAATTACAGTTCCCATTACCTTTCTTACCCGCGTTGCTTGTTTGTCTTACTTTCTGTCGATGAGGGGGGGTGCCGATCGGGGTGGAGCCCACGTTGCCAATTGGGGGGGCCCGCGTTGCTGATCGATGCTGGAGGAGCCCATCGCCGTTTGGAAATAACAATGTCGATACCTTCCTTCATCGGGCCCCCTAACCATTTCGGGCCCTAGGCACATGCCTACTTGGCCTATTGATTAATCCTGCCCTGGCTGCTATGGATATTGGTCCCTTACTCTCAGATTCTATAAAGGTCACTGACATGCTAAATTTTGCATGCCAAATTTTGAGTGTGATCCTGAGATGAATGCACAAAATAATTACTTAATAAACCAAATGACACCAATTTTTGGGGCATAAATTATGTGGATTTGTGCGTGTCGTACCAACATGCTATTCTATAAAGTTGTGTGCTGACATTGTCTCACATGAAACCCAAAAGGAGCATGGCCACGGAAGGGGCATGGGCAGGGAAGGGGCATTGCCATATTTTATAGTTTATTGATTTGTATCCTGCCTTACACAAAGTGGGTCACAGCAAAAACATACCTAATCAAAAGTATAACGATACATACATAGCAGAACAATCACAACCAATAAGAAGCAAATAAGCAACCAGCGCTCCATCATACAACCTAAACTTCAGGTCCCCTATTTCATCTTACAAAAAAAGGTGTCTTTTTAGTAGATTTTGGACATTTTCCAAAGTTTCCTGCTATCGTATATACATTGGAATCTCGTTATGATGTTATAGAATCCAGGGGTTGCACTCTCAACTGCGTGCCAGGATTTGCTTGGTATAAGTCCACTTGCCCGAAGTAAATTGCGGGACTTGGCACTAAGTGGTATTCTATAAAGGATGCTTGGGGCCGTATTCTACACACTGCGCTGTTATCGGCGGCTGTCTTAAAGATAGCAGCCGATCACGTGTCAATCACACAATGGCACTATTTGTAGAATCGTGGCTACCTCAAACTTAGGTGCCAGAAATGTAGGCCAAGGTTTTCAAAGCCTACATTTTCAGCGCCTATGTTTGATGTGAATAGCATCTATGGCAGCGCCTAAGGACGCCTAAGGTAATTTCTGGCATTAGCCACGCCTACTTCAATCTTAGATATCCTTAGGTGCCAACATAAATGCGATCTAGGTGCCAGTTTTGTAGGTGATGCTAGGCACCTACTTTTTTGGTTTTAAACATAAGAACATAAGCAATGCTTCCGCTGGGTCAGACCTGAGGTCCATCGTGCCCAGCAGTCCACTCACACGGCAGCCCAACAGGTCCAGGACCTGTGCAGTAATCATCTATCTATACCTCTCTATCCCCTTTTCCAGCAGGAAATTGTCCAATCCTTTCTTGAACCCCAGGACCGTACACTGCCCTATTACACCCTCTGGAAGCGCATTCCAGGTGTCCACCACTCGTTGGGTAAAGAAGAACTTCCTAGCATTCGTTTTAAATCTGTCCCCTTTCAACTTTTCCAAGTGTCCTCTCGTTCTTTTATTTTTCGAAAGTTTGAAGAATCTGTCCTTCTCTACTCTCTCTATGCCCTTCATGATCTTATAAGTCTCTATCCTATCCCCTCTAAGTCTCCTCTTCTCCAGGGAAAAGAGACCCAGTTTTTCTAATCTCTCAGCATATGAAAGGTTTTCCATATCTTTTATTAGACGTGTCGCTCTCCTCTGAACCCTCTCAAGTAACGCCATATCCTTCTTAAGGTACGGCGACCAATATTGGACGCAGTATTCCAGATGCGGGCGTACCATCGTCCGATACAGCGGCAGGATAACTTCTTTCGTCCTGATTGTAATACCCTTCTTGATTATACCTAGCATTCTATTCGCTCTCTTCGCGGCCGCTGCGCATTGTGCCGTCGGTTTCATTGTCATGTCCACCATTACCCCCAAGTCCCTTTCTTGGGTACTCTCGTTCACTAACATCCCTCCCATTGTATAGTTGTACCTCAGGTTTTTGCTTCCCAGATGCAATACTTTACATTTCTCAACATTGAACTTCATCTGCCATCTCGTTGCCCATTCCCCTAGTTTGTTCAAGTCTCTTTGCAATTCTTTGCAGTCCTTTTTAGTCCGAGCTCCACTAAATAGTTTGGTGTCGTCCACAAATTTTATTATCTCACACTTCGTCCCTGTTTCTAGGTTGTTTTTGGATGGCTTTGGCGCTTAAATTAGGTGCCTAACCTATGGCGCCATTTATAGAATATGGGCCTTGGTGAGAAGCACCCTTTATAAAATGAAATCTTTCCAATACCTATCTTTCAGCACCATTTACTGAATCTGGCCCTTAATGTTCACATAGGTGCTGTGGTATAAACTTACCTGCCACGTGTTTCATTTTCCAATCCTGCCCAAAACATATCCTTAAGAATGTGTCCTCTTAAACACAGTGAAACGCATATGCAGTTTGTGACCCTGTTTGTGCTTTTATCCATTTTGAAGAAGGCAATTCTCAATCAATTTAGGTTCACGAATCACTATTTATCCACGTAAATGGCTTTAAAAATTGCCCCAAATCTACATTTCTCATTTGTATCTTGTCGTTTGCACTCTGTAGCCTTTGCTTACCTCTAAATCTAAGTACAACCTAAAACAAAAGCATGCTAACAGTCCCAATGGTTGCTTTTTTGCATTCTTAATTCTTCTTTTCACTCCTGCTAGACATTTTCCACCTTCTGTGACCCGATAATTTATTATTTATTAGTTTTGTTCCATCATGATTTCTGTTTTTTGAATACTTTTAGCTCACGATTTCCATTTTCTGAGTTAAATCCCATTTCTAGATACAGGCTATGCAAAATATATTATCTCTTAAAGGACTTCTATCTTATTAAGATCTGAACACATTTTTGACCAGTTTAATACAGTATTAATCTCGTCTGTAAGCTTTGAAGGCTTTAAAAGGAAGATCATGTAGACAAGAAACTTACCAATGCAATTGTTTATGTTTATGTTTATTAAGAATTTGATATACCGCTCCCACATTTTACTGACCTAAGCGGTTTACAATGAAACAATTAAATACAGAAAGGAACTCCATTGAACATATTCCGATAGGAAAGGTAGAGATATATACACATCCTAACAAGTATCCCTTATGCGTGAAAACAAAAATTACAAAAATTGCTTTAAAAATAAATATAAAAATAAAATTAAAATAGGTTTAAGAAAATTAGAAAATTAAATATAGAAAATTTCTTAAAGCGAAAGTGTCACTAAGATTTAGGGCTCCTTTTACGAAGCCGCGTTAGCAGCTTAACGCGTGTAATAGCGCGCGCTAATATGCCGGCCGCGCTAGCCGCTACCGCTTCCTCTTGAGCAAACGGTAGTTTTTCAGCTAGCGGGGGTTAGCACGTGATTAAAAAGCCACATGCGATAAAGCCGCTAACGCGGCTTTGTAAAAGGAGCCCTTAATATTTATTAATAATAATAATAATAATAATAACAGTTCATATACCGCAATACCGTGAAGTTCTA
The DNA here is from genome assembly GCF_902459505.1 of Geotrypetes seraphini. Classification (NCBI taxonomy): domain Eukaryota; kingdom Metazoa; phylum Chordata; class Amphibia; order Gymnophiona; family Dermophiidae; genus Geotrypetes; species Geotrypetes seraphini. The sequence continues at coordinate 185,830,541 of NC_047087.1, forward strand.
TGCGGTTTACAAAAGAATACAAGAGGTACAAAATGAGTGACCTGAAGAGAGAGGAGAGTGGGAAATAGGTCAAGAAAACAGTTGTTGAGAGTGGAGCGCGGGTCAGTTGTCTAGGCACTTCAGGAATAGGTATGTTTTTAGGCGCTTCCTGAATTCCTCGTAATTGGAGGGTGAGAGCAATTGTTTTAGGTCTTTACCCCATAATGCTGCTTGATGTGAGAGTAGGTGTTCGTAGTGTTTTTTTAATTTGCAACCTCTGACTGGAGGGGAAACGAAGTTCAGGTGTGAGATTCTCTTGTGTTTGTTGGTGGAGAAGGTGAAAAGGTCTGTTATGTATTTAGGGGCTAGACCATATAGTACTTTGAAGCAGATGCAGGCGAACTTAAACTTTATGCGTGCTTCTGTCTGTAGCCAGTGTAACTGCCGGTAATAAGGAGTTGCTTGTTCATACTTCTTTAACCCGAAGATAAGTCTGACCGCTGCATTTTGCACAAGCTGCAGACGTTGCATGTTTTTTTAGGAAATTGTTAAGTAGGCGATGTTGCAGTAGTCGAGTTGACTTAGTACGAGGATTCTGAATGCTATTTAAGATCACTCAAAATGAATGTATTGAGATTTCCACTGCAATAGGGGAGACATTCCAGACAAGTGATAGTATCCCAATAGCCATATGCCATCTGCAGAAGGAATTCCAAGTTTCCAAGTTTATTGTAAATTTGATTGAATGCTTATCAAATACTAAGGGTTCCTTTTACTAAGGTGCATTAGGGCCTTAACAAGCGAAATAGCGCGCTCTAAATTGCCATGCGCGCTAGACCTTAACACCAGCATTGAGCTGACGTTATTCTAGAAGCGTACCGCGCGCGATAATTTTGTGTTTTTTAAAAAAAATTATTTATTTCTTATTCAACAAAATTTACAAGACTACATCTTGCTACAATAAACACAGGGAGGCAAAAACAACACAGAAGTATTATAAACTCATACTTATAGAAATAAAAAGCATTTCTTTATCCCCTTCTTAGACCACAATCTTTGGGGGGTGGTCAATCAAGAAAATATATGAGAGAAAAATTAAAGAAGAATTTAATTAACAAATAGGCTTAATGTATCTAAGCACCAGCTATTAAAATTTCGTTATCCCTCAGTCCTTGACGATCTTCTTCACATCCAGGAATTCCTTCAGATGGTTTGGAGAAAAAAAAGTGTATTTGACTCCCAAATACCTAACCAAGCATTTGCAGGGGTATGCTAGAAGAAACGTTGCTCCCAAATTAATAGTATCTTGACGCATAGGTAATTTTGTGAGTGCGCTAAAAACGCTAGCGCACCTTAGTAAAAGGAGCCCTAAGCATTTTACAACAATAAAATAAGGCTAGAACACTGCCCATACGCCGAGAGGTTGGATAGGCTGGGGCTCTTCTCTCTGGAAAAAAGGAGGCCTTCAAGATCATGAGGGGCATAGAGAGGGTGGATAGGGACAGATTCTTCAGACTGAAGGGGACAACAAGTACGAGGGGGCATTCGGAGAAACTGAAGGGAGATAGGTTCAGAACAAATGCAAGGAAGTTTTTTTTCACCCAAAGGGTCGTGGACACTTGGAATGCGCTACCGGAGGAAGTGATCAGGCAGAGTACGGTACAAGGATTCAAACAGGGATTGGACGGATTCCTGAGGGATAAAGGGATCGTGGGATACTGAGAGAGGTGCTGGGATGTAACACAGGTATAGAAAGCTAACCAGGTAATAAGTATAGAAATCCAACCAGGTCGTGCATGTGCAAGACCGGAGGGTTAGGACTTCGATGGGAAGATAGGACTCAATGGGAAACCAAGGTGGCAAGGGGGCCCCTTCTGGTGATTCAGACAGGTCGTGACCTGTTCGGGCCGCCGCGGGAGCGGACTGCCGGGCAGGATGGACCTATGGTCTGACCCGGCGGAGGCACTGCTTATGTTCTTATGTTCTTAAGGGGTAAGCACAAAATTAAAAACAATAATAAACAGACCAATTTTACTCAGACAAACACAAAATTAATGTGCTAAGAACGAGCAGGAAAGGGGGAAGAACTACAATAAATACAGGAAAGAGAACGTATATGGGAGGAAAGCAAAAGCCTTTAGTACGTGCAGGCTAAACGTCATGCCGTTCCTTTTAATAAGAGATGTAGCGCCGTGCTTGCTTGTTTGCTCGGAACCGACATTGGCGTGTAAATCCTCAGACAACGTAATAAGTAACTTTTGTGCAATAGAGAATGTTTTTAAATAGCTTTTTTCTTTTAATCATTAATATTTAGCTCTTTTCTCTTAGCGTTGCTTGAGTTATATCCCTGAAGCAGCAGGGTGAAAAGTCTGTCCCGCCAAAACGCAGGCCTTGTTGTAAGACTGTAAAAATAAGCAACGGCCTTGGTTTCAAAAAGAGCAAAGTCGAGCTAAGTATTTTAAGCATTGAATAACACCTTTTACAAAGCTGCGTTAGCAGCTTTATCGCACGCACATTTTTAGTGCGCGCTAACCCCTGCGCTAGCTGAAAAAATACCGCCTGCTCAAGAGGAGGCGGTAGTGGCTAGCGCGGCCGGCAAATTAGTGCGTGCGGCTTTGTAAAAGGAGCCCTATATGAAATACAACTGTATGAATTGCAGTGGATTGAATGAACTGAAGTATTTATGGCACATAAGCACTTTTGATGAAGCACTTTAAAGCAGTAGTGTACTTTAAAAGGGAAAAGGTAAGTCAAATATTTTAAATAATTGAAGAAAACTGAATTGTACTGAATTGAATTGGATCAAATGAAGTGAATTGATTTGGAGCGTTTTAATAATAATAATAATAATAATAATAATTTATTTCTTATATACCGCTATACCCTAAGTTCGAAGCGGTTTACAGTGAAATTGTGTCTAGAGGGAGTACAGGGTTAACAGAAGGATACAGGATATTACAAAGTGAGCAGGTACTGGGTGGTTACAATAAGGTACGAAATATTAACACGAAAAAACAGTTACAGTATGTTTACAATGAGGTACAGGGTACTGGGGTGTTTACAGAAAGGTACAAGATATTAACAAGAGACCGGTTACAGGATGTTTACAATAAGATACAGGAAAGTATAAGGTAAGCGGGTACTGGGGTGATTACAGTAAGGTTCAGATATTGACAAGAGAACAGTTATAGGATGTTTACAATCAGATACAGGATGTTATACTAAGTTATAGGATGATACAATATGAACAGTTACTAAGGATCAGTGCTGTTTACAGCTAGATATATATGATAAGCGTAAGAGAGGTAAAGCATAAGACGTTGGGGGAGGGGAAAAGGACTTTCGATGTGGTTTATAATTGGTAGGGGGAGGGTTTAGGTGGTGTTGAAGAGGCGGGTCTTCAGAGATTTTCTGAAGTCCACGTATGATGTGGCTTCAAGTATTGGTTTTGCTAGCCATGTGTTTAGTTGAGCTGCCTGGAAGGAAAGCATTCTGTTTAGGTACTTCTTGTAGTGGCATGATTTCAGGGATGGGTAGGTAAAGAGGTTTGTTCTGCGGGAGGTCTTTTTTGGGCAGTAGGTGAGGAATTGGGAGGCTAGGTAGGTTGGTAGCATTCCGAAGATCGCTTTGAAGCTGATGCAGGCAAACTTGAAGAGTATTCTGGATTCTACTGGTAGCCAGTGGAGTTTTTGGAGGTATGGAGAGATATGTTCCCATTTCTTGAGTCCGAAGATGAGACGGACGGCAGTGTTTTGGATTAATCTTAGCTTTTGGAGGGACTTTTTGTATGCTCCCAAGAATATGATGTTGCAGTAGTCCAGAGTACTCAAGATGGAGGCTTGTACTAGTAGACGAAAGGATGATTCATCGAAGAATTTTTTGATGGTGCGAAGTTTCCATAGGGTAGAGATACATTTTTTGAACATTAGGTCAGTGTGTTTTTCTAGTGTTAGGTGCCTGTCAAGGGTAACCCCTAGTATTTTAATAGATTGATCAATTTCGTAATCTTTGCCATTCATGTGGATCTTGTTATCTTTTATCTGCTCGTTGGGAGAGGCTAAGAAAAATTTGGTTTTTTCTGTGTTCAGTTTGAGTTTGTAGGCCTTCATCCAGAGCTCAATTTGGTTTAGGATATTGGATAGGTAAGTGATGAAACTCGGAGAAATATCGGATAATGGAAGTACGACGGTGATATCATCAGCATAGATGTGGAAGGTGAGATTTAAGCTCTGTAATAGGTGTCCCAATGAGATGAGGTCGCTTTGCTCTTACAGCATGGCTTTTGCATGTGCAGTTTTAGCGCACACAGACTATTCGGAGGTAGCTATTGCTACGCTTCTCAAGTCTATGAAGTTGACTACTGTGCCTGCCTCTGCTAGGGCACGGCAGACTTTCCAGCACTGGTGTGACCAGGAACGAATGGAGCCATATTCCGCTCCGCTTTCAGTGGTTCTTGTATTTCTTCTGCCTGGTCTAACTACAGGCCTCACTGTGGCATCCCTTTGTGTCCAAGTGGCTGGGCTCTTTTGTTTCAGAGGCTGGAATCATCCTTAGTCTTGTCTGTCTCACCATGCCCATTGCCAGATTTCTACACGGGGCTTTTTCCATTAGACTGCCGATTACACCACTGCACCCTTTGTGAGACCTCAACTGTGTGCTGTTTGGCTTTACCGCAGCTCCTTTGGAGCCTATTTGGGATGCTTCCCTCTTGGCCTTGACTTTCCAGATTGTCTTTCTGGTCGCTGTTACTTCAGCGAGCCATGTCTCAGAACTTCAAGCTCTTTCTTGTAGAGAGCCGTTCCACTGATTCTTAGTGTCAGGTCTTCCTTGTGCACAGTTCCTTCTTTCCTGCCAAAGTTGATTTCGGCTTCCATGTTAATCAGGAGCTGCGTTTGCCTGTTTTCCAGCCTACTGGTTCCAGGCCACAAGATCATCTTTTGAAGAAACGTGATCTACGCAGGGTGCTTCTTTGCTACCTGGAAAACACTAACTACTTTCGTCTCTCTGACCTTCTGTTAGTGCTGACTCATTCTGTTGAGTGAGGCATCCCCGCTTTCAAGGCCACCATTTCCAGATGGATCCCTAGGGCCATTTTGTCAGCCTATATTCTGGCTGGGACTCAGTCTCTGCTCTCCGTTAAAGCGCATTCATCTAGGACTATGGCTTCTTCATGGGCTGAAGTTAATGTGGTGTCCCTTGAGGAAATATGCCTGGGAGCAACATGGTCCTCTTTGCAAAAGTTTGCCAATATTACAGAGTGGATGTGGTGGAGAGACAGGACTCTGCCCTCAGGTCCTCGGTTTTCCAGGTTGGCGCAGTTAGCCCGCCCTGGCATTTAGGGACTGTTTTGGTACATTCCATTTGTCTAGAATGTCTCCCCTATTGCACTTGAAAAAGAGATTATGTACTTATCTTGGTAAGCTCTTTTCCAGTAGATAGGGGAGACATTCTAGACTCCTGCCCTGTCCTTCTTGCACCTGCCTACTGTCTGCTTCTGCTTATCCAAGTTGATTCTTAGATGTTAGTCATCCCTTGGGCTGGGAAGACTCTGTTTATATGTTACTGTTTTATACAGGGGTTGTTTCTGAGCAACTCCGATTCATAGGAGGGGGGAAGGGGGAAGACAGATGTTAGACCATAGGAGAGGGAAAGAGAGGGAGGATATCATGCACAGGGATGGTAGGAGTGGGAAAAGGAAAAGAGATGGAAGAAATGCTGTTTATATATAGATGAGAATAGATGAGAAGAAAGAGGGAGGAGATGACACACATGGATGTGGGGAAAGGCAGAGAGAGGGAGGACATAGTGCACATGGGTAGATGGAAAGAGAAGACATGGAAAAGTAGACAGATTTGAGGAGGAAGCAAAAAAAAGGTAAGAAAGTTGAATGTTAAAAGTTAATGATGGATGTAGGGCAGAAAGTGAAGGAGAAACCAAAGGTGGTTGTAGGGCAGAAATGGAAGGAGAGAAAAACAACAAATGAATAAGAAGGCCCTAGAAAGAGAGTTAAGAGCACAGACAGAAGAAAGGGAACCAGAGACTGGGAAAAGATGAGTAGAAAAATAAAATCACCAGACAACAAAGGTAGGAAAAGTGATTTTATTTTCAATTTAGTGATTGAAATGTGTCAGTTTTCAGAATTTGCATTTGCTACCTATATTTTGCAATGTTCAGGAAGAAATGTATTTCTTTCTATTTCTCTGGTGTTGTACTGCATACAGAGTCTGGCATCTTAGGGTTTCATTTTAGTTTATGGCCTGTATTTGCATAGGGTTTATTTGTGTTCAGCATGTGTGATCATGGCCAGGTGTTCTGGTAGGGATGAATGTTGTAAAGCGCTATTGTTGTCATGGCCCCAAGTAGAAAGATATTTGTAGGTAGTTTATCCATGTTTTGGAAGGCCCTGAGCTCGGGGATGTGTCTGGAAGGCCTCTGAATATGCGTGGACGTTGACGTGAATGATATCACACCTATATACATATGAGCGTGATGTCATCGTGTCGACATCCACACATGCGTGGAGGCCCTCTAGACATGGCCCAGAGCTCAAGGAAGGAGACATGAGGTTTGTGTGGGGACAGAATGGGGCGGCACTGAGGACAGGACTGGGGGCGAAATGTGGCCAAGACAAGGACCTAATTTGGACGGGTGGGAGAACAAGAGGAGAGAGAGGGAAAGGAGGATTTTAATTACATTGTCTAAAATAAAAATAAAAGGAAGGAGAGAGGGGATGGATAGAACAAGAAGGGAAGGGGGATGTCACTTCTTAAAAGCGATTCTCCATTTATTGTTGTTTTTTTTCCATTTTTCCTTATTTTGGGTTCTCAATTGGAATTTTAATAGGCGTCTTTAAATAGAAATGTTTTAAAGTGTGTTTTGAACTTGTTAAGGGAATTTTCAGAGTGGAGGTGTGGTGGCATTGCGTTCCAAAGTGAAGGCACAACTGCGGAAAAAATGGTGTTTCTAGTCCTAAATAATAAAACCCTAGCCGCGCATGCGCACTCATACCTGCGTGCTTCCGTGATCTCTGATCTGTGAGATGTAGGTCCGTGGCCGCAGGAGTCCCCAGCATCTACTTACACTCGCCGGCAGGATTGGCCACCAGCACTGGACTCCCTGCTCTCCAAAAGATCGTGGTGTCGGTCCTCTCACGAGCCGCACCAGCGTCGGAGAAGGCTTCCGACGCTGGCGGGGATTGAGAGGAGCCGCGGCGACAACTTTAAAACATAAAAAAAAAATTTGCCCGGAGCAGGCCAGACTGCGGGACAGGCAGGGAAACGCTGACAGAAAAGACTACAGTAGCGAGCTGCTCAAAGGGACCAGGCAGGCAGCCAGCCATGCGACGGAGGGCAACACAATTTTAAAAAAGTTAACATGCAGGGACAAGTTGGGCCTGCCTGCGAGCAACGCAATAAGGGAAGGGGGGCCCTTGGAGCAGGCTAGACTGTGGGAAGGGAAGGGGGAGAGGCCAAAAGGAACAGACCACATGTGATAAGAGTAGGGAAGTGGGGTGGGGGAAAATGCTGCTACTGCTACACAGGGACCTGGAGGGGAAGGGAAATACCGCTTCTGCACAGGGAAGTGGGGGGGAGGGGGGGAGGGAAATGCTGTTGCTGCTGCACGGTGAAATGCAGGGAAAAAATGACAGAGTGAGGGAGACATAAAGGAAGAAAGACACAGGTTCAAGAAGAGGGACAGAAAGACAGAGAAAGGGAGCCAAGGAGAGAGAGAGACAGTGGGAGGGAGAGAGAAAGAAAGAAAGAAAGACAGACAGACATATATTCTAGCACCCGTTAATGTAACGGGCTTCAAGACTAGTATAGTATAAATCCTTGAATGAGGGGACTGTCAATAAGTTCTGATTAGTGGATCTAAAGGATATTTGTCTAGAAAGGCAGGCAGGTGGGAAGTTCCAATTTTGAAGATGAGAAGGAGGATCTTATAAGTTGTTTTATGAGAGACTGGTAGCCAATGAGATTTGTAGACAAGTGGGCTAGAAATATTTTAAAATAAATAAATAAATATGTGGAGGTCATGAGGGGACATAGAACAGTAGCAGGGTGATGCAAAAGTTTGTGTGCCCCTCCCTTGTGCTCTGACATCCCCAAAATCCGAGATGTCCTTTCTGTTGTGACCAGTCAGGCTCCGTGTCTGCCATGGTCCCTGTTGTTTACCTATTGTCTACCAGGGGAGCAAGAGAGAAGCAGGACCTGAAAGCAAGCCATGGTCCTATTATCTAGGCCACCACCGGGGGAGTCAGAGAGAGGAGCAGTTCCCTGTTGACTCAGGCGGATCAGGGCGTGTCCCTCCCCTAGAAAGGCCAGCAGTCCTCCACAAACTGGGAGGCAGGATAGGGAGAAAGCTGAGGGCTCTCTTCCCGTGGACCTCCCTGGCTCAAGCAGGAGTAATGGCTGTACACCCATGGAGGTGGAGAAAGCTGGAACCTCTCCAGAAGTATCTGTAGCTGATGAAGAAACTCCCATGGAACTACAAGGAGAGCTACCTGCTGAGGAGCTGTGTGTGTCTCCAGAACCAATGGATGTGGGAGTGGTGATCAGCTCAAACTGAACACAGACTGTGAGTGTTTTGTTCCTATTTTTATGGCTGGTTTCGTTTTTCTGCTCCCAGTCATTTTGCAAAGACTGTTTGAATTGTGCAATGGTGAGAAGAGTTAAGAGTGAGGTGGGGAGGGAGACATTTGCATACATCCAGGAGGGTTTTTTGAAAGCTGTTTTGTGCTTGTGGAAAGGCAAACTTATAGCACTCCTCTTTACCCAGCGCTGATATATTTAGGCTGGATGCTTTATTTTGGTGTTTGTGCTGGAAATGTTTGAGGGAAAACACATTATCCAGGAACTGATTTTGATTCTATGAACTGTGCTTACCTGAGTTCTGCTGTGGAGCAGACTGGGGAAAAGAAGTTAGAGATACCAGCCGCCCTGTGAAAGAATATCACAGGCAGGACTGAGCCATTGAGAAAAGAGATCATGAATCCTGGCAGGGTTTTTACCTCTGCCTTCTTTTTGTTTTTGGTTTGAACATTTATGTACTTCAATGAACTCGGAACCAATTTGATTGTTTGGACATTCTGACTTTATTTTGAATAGTAAATTTTCTTTATTGCCATTCTACAACTGTTGGTGGTTTCTGATTGAGGTCCTTAAAAATCCTGCAGGGTGACTCCAGTCTGAGTCACACGCTGGTGTACTTTTTGTTGGTGGCCACTGAAGGCGCTGCTGAGTCCCGGCCTAGGGCTCCAGTGTGGCTACACTGTGTAGCATCAGTGTGCCTAAAAGGAGGTGCTCAGCTGTAGAAGACCCCCTTGTGTTTCCTTTTCAGTTTGCAGTGAGAAGTGACACCAACATTTCAAAACTGAGTTTAGTTTTATTCTTGGGACACAGTCAATGTGTGACCCCTCACCAAGGGACTCAAACACAAGTTTATTTCCAGTCCTGTACCTATTTAACTTACAAGCTCTCCTGAAAACTTAAACATCACGGAGGGCTGAACCAGGGCAAATCTAGAAGGGACAGATGAAAAGCCTTACCCAGATATGTGACAAAAAATGAGAAAAATCACAGCAGAGGGCCTTTACTTACCTTTGGGCCTGTCATCAGAAAATTGTTCACTGACCTGAAAGAGAGAAAGACAAACCATTAAATGAGATGCAGGTGACCTAATCCTCTTCTCGCAGAACATATTTGGGATTCCTCCCTCACTCTCTTAAAAATTCCAGAAGAGAAAAGAAAATCTTGATTAACGATGACATTATTATTTGCATTTCAGAATATAAAGAAAATGTAGGTTTCTACAATCTTCTGCTGGTAATCAATTGGTGGAATATTTTTCTGTAGTGTTTTGGCAGTCCCCCCAGGACAGTATTACCTCTAGCTGTACAATTATTTCTTTTTTTTTTCCCATGAAAGCTTAGTGGGTAATTGAAGAGGTGAGTTCCCAAAACTGTTAAGTATGAAAAGCTGTTTTCTGGATAAATGCAAGTGTTTATTGTCAGGAATTCTATCCAAAATTCACCACTTTTTCACTGAATAGTGCATATCTTTCAATTAAATGTATTTTAGTGTAAATCTCACATCCCATGGCTGTCTTTAAAGGCAGTCTGTCTCATAGGAACTAATTTTTGAAGAAACTGCAATTAACAGGTTTTGGAACTTACCTCTTCAGTCTTAAAAGTCATTTAAGCACATACAACATGTTCACTTCAAAAGTACGTATGCTGGCAAGAATTAATTTCTTAGAAGGGGGCAAACTAATAACCAAACTAGAAAAAATATTACCCTTATCCAAACCAAAAACTTAAAAATAAACTCTGGAATAATGTTTTGATGAGCCATCAGAGTCACATAGCCCTTCATAACTTTCCCTTCAAAGCATAGGCACTACATTCGAATGCTAATTCTAATCCTGGGTTTATGGACTGCTTTCTCCCCCAAAGTGTCCAGAGCGTTTACAAAAAAATACTGAACTACAGTTAAATGAATGAAGATGAAAAAACATTTTTAAAAAATCAACCTTACTTCAGAAACTGTTGGAAGAGAAAAGGTTTAAGCCTTTTGCTAAAAGCATAATAAGAGGTCTGTTTCTTCACCAGTAAAGGTCTCAACTGCTATTGCTGTACAGTATATGTATATGTATATTAATTAATTGTTATACCATCCTTCAATACAAATTAATAGAGCGGTTTATAAACTAATCAAAGAAAGAAAGAAAGGAACTACAATGCAATAATAGGATAGAATAAATAAAGTACAGAATAACAAATGAAAAAAACTCTATTTGAAAACGATGATGGCAATATCTTTTTATATTGGACACTCTTTAAAGAGACAGATTAACAAAATAGAATTTGAATTAGACACACAGAGATCGATATTCAGACTGCAGGAGTTAGCCGGGCTGACCCCCGCAGTTAGCCGCGAACTTGGAAATTCAATGCCGGGCCCTATCTGGACACCGGTGTTGAATTTCTGGTCTATTTTTAGCTGTTTTTACGACGGGCCGCTGAAAAATTCTCAGCCCAAACAAGAGAATGATATGGATTCATGAAACTTACAAGTTATTCCACACTTTTCTTGACTCTTTTCATTTCAAGAAAAGTGTGGAATAACTTGTAAGTTTTATGAATCCACATCATTCTCTTCATAGTTGGGCTAAGAACTTTTAATCGGCCCCTCATAACCAGTAAGGGATGTTATAACAGTCAAAGATAGACCTGCAATTTATGAGGGTCTATCTCAGGGGTAGGGAACTCCGGTCCTTGAGAGCCATATTCCAGTCGGGTTTTCAGGATTTCCCCAATGAATATGCATTGAAAGCAGTGCATGCAAATAGATCTCATGCATATTCATTGGGGAAATCCGGAAAACCCGACTGGAATACGGCTCTCGAGGACCGGAGTGCCCAACCCCTGGTCTATCTGGTTGCTCAGTTTAGCTGATCAGTTTATGAATATTGGGGCTAACCAGCTATGTCACGCAATATAGCTGATGACCAGATTAGCTACTGATATTCAGCAGCCATCTCACGCTACTGAACCGGCCAGGAGCTGTTCCTGAGTGGTTAATAGAACTGAATATTGGCGTAGACATACTTTAAAAAATACAAATATATATTTAAAATAAGACGGGACATTTATGCATACCAAAATGGTGGGTGTAAATCAGAATCTGTGTGTGGAGGATGAGCTTAATGGTTAGTGCAGTGATCTGAGGACCTGGGGAGCTGAGTTAATTTCCACTGCAGCTCCTTATGACGCTGGGCAGGTCACTTAACCCTCCATTGCCCCAGGTACAAAACTTGTGCTGTGCTTCTTACTGTGGGTTGATGAGGTAAATGCTCCGACACTCATAGGAATTCTATGAACATCAGAGCATTTACTGAAATTAAAAACTATAGAAAAAATGAGATTGTTGAGGAATAGTAGCTGGAAAGTAATGACTACAAATGCCCGAAGTCTAAGCAACAAAGATCAGGATCTGCAAGCCCTGATATTAGAGGCAGACTTGGATATTGTTGCTATCACTGAGATATGGTTCAGTGAGTTCCATGGATTGGATGCCAACATACTGGGCTATAATCTCTTCAGGAAGGACAGAGATGGTAGAAAAGGTGGAGGAGTAGCTCTCTATATAAAGACAGATATCCAAGCAACTGAAATACAGGGCACCTAGGGAAAGGAAGAAGCGATATACATTGTTTTGAAAAGAGAAGATGGAACTTCTATCCACTGGGGTGTTGTCTACAGACCTCTGACTCAAATGCAACAAATTGACAAAGATCTGATTACAGATATACAAAAGTTGGGAAAGAAAGGAGAGATGCTGTTGCTGGGTGATTTCAACCTGCTGGATGTGGACTGTAAAGTTCCATCTGCGGAATCGGAAAGAAGTAGGGAGATCGTGGATGCCTTTCAAAGGGTATGAACCGCTATGTGGAGAGTGATGAGAACAAATACTTCTGTTCGGCATTCACAGATGAAAAACATGGAGAAAGACCATGATTGGATAACAAAATTACACCTAAGAATTGAGTGGATACCGCACCGTTCATGGATGTAAGTGTTTATGAACAACTTGAACAACTGAAGGTGGACAAAGCGATGAGATCAGATGGGATCCATCCCAGGATACTGAGGGAACTCCGAGAGGTTCTGGCGGGTCCTCTTAAAGATTTGTTCAATAGATCTTTAGAGATGGGAGAGGTCCTCTTCACAAAAGTGGTTGCAGAGATGAAGCGGGAAATTACAGACCGGTAAGCCTTACTTTGGTTATTAGAAAAATAATGGAAATGTTGCTGAAGGAAAGGATAGTAAAATTCTTAGAATCTAATGGATTATAAGATCCAAGGCAACATGAATTTACTAAAGGTAAATCGTGCCAAACGAATCTGATTGAATTATATGACTGGGTGACCAGAGAATTGGATCAAGGACATGCGCAAGATGTAATTTACTTAGATTTCAGCAAAGCCTTTGACACAGTTCCTCATAGGAGGCTCTTAAACAAACTCCATGGGCTGAAGTTAAGGCCTAAAGTCATGAACTGGATTAGAAGCTGGTTGACGGACAGACACCAGAGGGTGGTGGTTAATGGAATTCGCTCAGAGGACTAGTGGAGTGCCTCAGGGATCAGTGCTGGGACCGATTCTGTTTAATATGTTTGTGAGCGACATTGATGAAGGGTTAGAAGGTAAGGTTAGCCTTTTTGCGGATGATACCAAGATTTGTAACAGAGTGGAGGGAGTGTAAAACATGAAAAAGGATCTGCAAAAGTTAGAAGAATGGTCTAATGTCTGGCAACTAAAATTCAATGTGAAGAAGTGCAGAGAGATGCATTTAGGGGGTAGAAATCCGAGGGAATCGTATGTGCTGAGAGGTGAGAGGCTCATAAGCACTTATGGAGAGAAGGACCCTGTAGTGATTGTGTCCAAGGTTCTAAAGGCTTCTAAACAGTGTGATAAAGCGGTGGCTGTAACCAGAAGGATGCTAGGCTGTATAGAAAGAGGAATAACCAGCAGAAGAAGGGAGGTGTTGATGCCCCTGTATAGGTTGTTGGCGAGGCCGCACTTGAAGTATTGTGTTCAGTTTTGGAGGCCATATCTGTTGAAGGATATAAAAAGACTTGAAGTGGTCCAGAGGAAGGTGACAAAAATTGTAAAAGAAGTATGAGAAGAGACTGGAAGACCTAAATATGTATACTCTGGAGGAGAGGAGAGACAGGGGAGATATGATACAGATGTTTAAATACTTGAAAGGTGTTAATATAGAACAAAATCTTTTCCAGAGAAGAGAAAATAGTAAAACTAGAGGGCATAATTTGAGGTTGCGGGAGGAATGTTAGGAATTTCTTTTTCACGGAGAGGATGGTAGATGTCTGGAATGCCCCCCTGAGGGAAGTGGTGGAGAGGAAAACGGTGATGGAATTCAAAAAAGCGTGAAATAAACATAGAGGATCTCTAATTAGAAAGCAAAGAATGTAAATTAAAGAGCTAAGGCCGGTACTTGGTAGACTTGCACGGTCTGTATCCCATGTGTGATGATTTGGTGTAGGATTGGGCTGGGGAGAGTATCAATGGGAACTCCACTAACTTGGAACATGAGAATGTTACTGGCTAGACTTTATGGTAGATAGCCTGCAAACAGGATGGTTGGATAGGCTGGAGTAAGCTTGGACGGCAACTTCAGTATTTGGAACCTAGGACAATACCAGGTGGAATTTAAAGTCTATGACCCAGAAATATCAAAGAAGAGACATTGCTGAAACAAGGCTGCCCTGTGAACTTCTAAAAGCTAAGTTACTCAGCATTTCATATTCTGCTCTTTTCACTGGTTTTCAGCATTATATCTGCTTAATTTCTCTTCTCCTCCCTGTTTCTTACTAAAAAAAATATAAAAAAGCACAAAAAAATAAATCCTTCTCTTTCCTCTATTAAATCTTATTTCCTCTTCCTGCATTTTTGTTTAAAATACTGTGTTTTAGGTGGTATAGAGCCTATATTTCTGGTGCCTGTGGCTCAGGGTGACTAAAGTAGGGAAAATCCTGTTATAAATCCTGTGTTTTAGGGTAGCACTGATAGAACCTGCATTTTTGTTTAAAATACTGTGTTTTAGGTGGTATAGAGCCTATATTTCTGACTCACTAGTTTTTAGCCATTGTGTCTGATTAGGTGGAGAAGGGAGGGGCTCTGTTTTACTTCTAAGGTTAATTGCATTATCTTTGGGACATTGCTGAAACAAGGCTGCCCTGTGAACTTCTAAAAGCTAAGTTACTCAGCATTTCATATTCTGCTCTTTTCACTGGTTTTCAGCATTATATCTGCTTAATTTCTCTTCTCCTCCCTGTTTCTTACTAAAAAAAAATATAAAAAAGCACAAAAAAATAAATCCTTCTCTTTCCTCTGTTAAATCTTATTTCCTCTTCCTGCATTTTTGTTTAAAATACTGTGTTTTAGGTGGTATAGAGCCTATATTTCTGGTGCCTGTGGCTCAGGGTGACTAAAGTAGGGAAAATCCTGTGTTTTAGGGTAGCACTGATAGAACCTGCATTTTTGTTTAAAATACTGTGTTTTAGGTGGTATAGAGCCTATATTTCTGGTCACTTCACAACCAATCAAGATGACCTTTATTCTATGCAATCACTGTGGTGCTTTAATTCCAAGACATACTATTTGGAGGCTTAAGGCTTGCCCCATCTGTCTTCAACTTGCCAGTATTAAGGAGGAGCTCTGCAAACTTAAACAGGAATTGAATACAATTAAAGCAGCTTCCATCACTCCACAAAATCATACCAACTTACCACCTCTACCTCAAAGAATAAAACAGCCCAGGAATAAATGGGTCACAGTAGGCTCAGGAAGACTGCGACATGTAACACAGAAACATCCACCTTCACTAATATTACCTCTACAGAATTCCTTCGCTCCACTAGTGCACTGCGATACTCAGGAAAACAGAAGGGAGGTGGGACTGGAACCAATGAAGGTAACTCAAGAGAACAAGAGCACCCTAAGTACAAATAAAAAAGCCAAAAACAGAAAACTATTACTGTTGGGGGATTCCATCATCAGAGGCATTAACCTTGGAACACAGGGCGAGGAGACCAAAATAGTGAAATGTCTTCCAGGATCCTCAGCTACCAGGAGTTCCAGGCAAATACTGACTATAATTAAGGAAGAAACTAAGGATTTTAACACTGATGTTGTTATCCATCTGGGAACAAATGACCTGGCCAACAACTCCACACTTGCAGCACAGAAAGCTTTTCGGGAGCTTGGTGAGGGCGTGAAACCTTTTGTAAAGACTTTAGCTTTTTCTGAGATACTGCCTGCATATGGAAAAGGAGAGCAAAGAGTGAAAAACACAGAGGACTTTAATAGATGGCTCAGAGCCTGGTGTCATCAAGAAGGCTTCAGGTACATAGGAAGATGGGGAAATACATGGAAGGACAAGAAGCTATATTGCACTGATGGGCTACATATTACTACAGCAGGAAAAAGAAACCTTGCAGAGAAATTTAGACAATATTTTTCTAGGCATTTAAACTAGAAGGTGGGGGTGGTGTATGTACGAAGGACAATTATAGAGACCACCCCCGGCAAAAGAAAAGATGTGATAGTAGTAAAGGCTGCAACATAAGCAATATCAGCAACTCATTTCTTAGTATTGCAACGGAAAGTGAAATGACACAAAAATCCATACGAAAAAGGAGATTATCGCTGAAAAATAGCTGGAAAGCGATGACCACAAATGCTCGCAGTCTAAGCAACAAAGTTCATGATCTGCAAGCCCTGATATTAGAGGCAGATCTAGATATTGTTGCTATCACAGAGACATGGTTCAGTGAATCACATGGATGGGATGCAAACATACCGGGATATAATCTTTTTAGGAAGGACAGAGATGGTCATAAAGGTGGAGGAGTAGCTTTCTATGTAAAGATCAATATCCAAGCGACCGAAATGCAAGGGACCTGGGGAGAGGAAGAAGCAATATGGATTGCTCTGAAAAGAGAAGATGGAACTTCTATCTACGTGGGTGTAGTCTACAGACCTCCGACTCAATCGCAGCAAATTGATAAGGATCTGATTGTGGATATCCAAAAGTTTGGAAGGAAAGAGGAGGTTCTGCTGTTGGGAGATTTCAACCTGCAGGATGAGGACTGGAATGTTCCGTCTGCGGAATCGGAAAGAAGTAGGGAGATTGTGGATGCCTTTCAAGAGGCTCTGCTCAGACAAATGGTGACGGAACCCACAAGGGAAAAAGCGATATTGGATCTGGTCCTCACAAATGGAGAGGAGTATCTCTAATGTTCGAGTGGGTGCTCACCTGGGTAGTAGCGATCATCAAACGGTTTGGTTTGATATAACGGCTAAAGTGGAGAGCGGCCGCACGATACTTAAAGTCCTAGATTTCAAACGTACGGACTTTAATGCAATGGGAAAGTACCTGAAGAAAGAGCTGTTAGGATGGGAGGACATAAGAGAAGTGGAAAGACAGTGGTCTAAGCTGAAAGGAGCGATAAAAATGGCTACGGACCTTTATGTGAAGAAAATCAATAAAAACAAGAGAAAAAGGAAGCCGATATGGTTCTCCAACCTAGTGGCTGAGAAAATAAAGGCGAAAGTGTTGGCGTTCATGAAATATAAAAAAACCCAAGAAGAGGAGAGCAGAAAGGACTACAGGGTGAAACTGACAGAAGCCAAGAGAGAGATACGTTTGGCGAAGGCACAGGCGGAAGAACAAATGGCTAAAAATGTAAAAAAGGGAGATAAAAATTTTTTCAGATATATTAGTGAAAGGAGGAAGATAAAAAATGGAATTGCTAGGCTAAAAGATGCTGGGAACAAATATGTGGAGAGTGATGAGGAGAAAGCAAATGTGCTAAACAAATACTTCTGTTCTGTGTTCACAGAAGAAAATCCTGGAGAAGGACCGAGATTGTCTGGCAAAGTTACACGAGAAAATGGAGTAGATTCTGCGCCGTTCACGGAGGAGGGTGTTTATGAGCAACTTGAAAAACTGAAGGTGGACAAAGCGATGGGACCAGACGGGATCCATCCCAGGATACTAAGGGAGCTCAGAGAGGTTCTGGCGAGTCCTATTAAAGACTTGTTCAACAAATCTCTG
This sequence comes from Geotrypetes seraphini, assembly GCF_902459505.1. Taxonomy (NCBI): domain Eukaryota; kingdom Metazoa; phylum Chordata; class Amphibia; order Gymnophiona; family Dermophiidae; genus Geotrypetes; species Geotrypetes seraphini. Next base: position 185,848,161 of record NC_047087.1, read on the forward strand.
GAGACGGGAGTGATTCCTGGGGATTGGAGGAGAGCGGATGTGGTCCCTATTCATAAAAGTGGTCACAGGGATGAAGCAGGAAACTACAGGCCGGTGAGCCTCACTTCAGTTGTTGGAAAAATAATGGAAGTGTTGCTGAAAGAAAGGATAGTGTATTTCCTTGAATCTAATGGGTTACAGGATCCGAGGCAACATGGCTTTACAAAAGGTAAATCGTGCCAAACGAACCTGATTGAATTTTTTGATTGGGTGACCAGAGAGCTGGATCGAGGACATATGCTAGATGTAATTTACTTGGATTTCAGCAAAGCCTTTGATACAGTTCCTCATAGGAGGCTGTTGAACAAACTTGAAGGGCTGAAGTTAGGACCCAAAGTGGTGAACTGGGTCAGAAACTGGCTGTCGGACAGACGCCAGAGGGTGGTGGTTAATGGAAGTCGCTCGAAGGAAGGAAAGGTGACTAGTGGAGTCCCTCAGGGTTCGGTGCTGGGGCCAATCCTGTTCAATATGTATGTGAGTGACATTGCTGAAGGGTTAGAAGGAAAAGTGTGGCTTTTTGCAGATGATACCAAGATTTGTAACAGAGTAGACACCGAAGAGGGAGTGGAGAATATGAAAAAGGATCTGCAAAAGTTAGAGGAATGGTCTAATGCCTGGCAACTAAAATTCAATGCAAAGAAATGCAGAGTAATGCATTTGGGGATTAATAATAGGAAGGAACCGTATATGCTGGGAGGAGAGAAGCTGATATGCACGGACGGGGAGAGGGACCTTGGGGTGATAGTGTCCAAAGATCTAAAGGCGAAACAACAGTGTGACAAGGCAGTGGCTGCTGCCAGAAGGATTCTGGGCTGTATAAAGAGAGGCGTAGTCAGTAGAAGGAAGAAGGTGTTGATGCCCCTGTACAGGTCATTGGTGAGGCCCCACTTGGAGTATTGTGTTCAGTTTTGGAGACCGTATCTGGCGAAAGACGTAAGAAGACTTGAGGCGGTCCAGAGGAGGGCGACGAAAATGATAGGAGGCTTGCGCCAGAAGACGTATGAGGAGAGACTGGAAGCCCTGAATATGTATACCCTAGAGGAAAGGAGAGACAGGGGAGATATGATTCAGACGTTCAAATACTTAAAGGGTATTAACGTAGAACAAAATCTTTTCCAGAGAAAGGAAAATGGTAAAACCAGAGGACATAATTTGAGGTTGAGGGGTGGTAGATTCAGGGGCAATGTTAGGAAATTCTACTTTACGGAGAGGGTGGTGGATGCCTGGAATGCGCTCCCTAGAGAGGTGGTGGAGAGTAAAACTGTGACTGAGTTCAAAGAAGCGTGGGATGAACACAGAAGATTTAGAATCAGAAAATAATATTAAAGATTGAACTAGGCCAGTTACTGGGCAGACTTGTACGGTCTTTGTCTGTGCATGGCCGTTTGGAGGAGGATGGGCAGGGGAGGGCTTCAATGGCTGGGAGGGTGTAGATGGGCTGGAGTAAGTCTTAACAGAGATTTCGGCAGTTGGAACCCAAGCACAGTACCGGGTAAAGCTTTGGATTCTCGCCCAGAAATAGCTAAGAAGAAAAAAAAAAAAAAAATTTAAATTGAATCAGGTTGGGCAGACTGGATGGACCATTCGGGTCTTTATCTGCCGTCATCTACTATGTTACTATGTAATTTAATCATGTATTTTTAATTGGTGTAACTAATGGACAGACTGGTTGGACCGTTCAGGTCTTTATCTGCCGTCATTTACTATGTTACTATTACTATGCACCGGCTCATGCTAAAAACCTGCAGTGCAGCTTGATAAAAGGGGCCCTTAGATTGGAAACTCACTAGGGACAGAGAAAGTTCCTGCATATAATGTGTGTAAACCACTTGAGTTGTATCAGAAATAGGCAGTATATCAGATTCATGACCCTTTACCCATTAGAGAACTTTATGCATATCCTTCCCTTTGGAATTTTGTATAATTTTTATGTAAATCTGTCACACCGCTGCCAGTCGCTAAGCCAGTTGGAAGGCTCAGTGACTCAAGTCTGAATCCTTACTGCCTCCTCGGACCCTACCACTCTCCTGCATCGACGAACCGAGACGGGACTGGGGCGTGGGAGAGAACTCCACCCCTCCCCATCACCACTAATCCTTGAGCCAGTTGGAAAGCTCAGCAACTCAAAAACACAAAATACCCGCTCCTTCCTCAGACCATCAACTCTCAACAAGCCTAGAAGGGAAATATCTTCCCCACCTCTACCCACTACTACAATAGTCACCACACTTAACACCACCATGATAACCACACTACCAAAATACCCACAAGCAATCCTACTGATAACCCTGCTCCTAACCAATTGGAAGGCAACAGCAATACCAACTATAGCAAATTCCAAGGGAATTACCCAACCAACCTGGTGACTCACATTAGACAGAAACTCAAACTATCAGAAATACACATACCAACCCACCTCACAATTAACAAGAAGAAAACTGACAAACCCATATAAAACCAAAACACAACCCCACCAAAGATCACTCATATATCCGAAAACAATTCGCAACATACCAACAGACTACACCACTCTCACATGTGCATATGTGAACATCAAAGCCATAGGCCCCAAAACAGAACACATAAAAAACTGGATAGAAGAAGAAAACCTGGACTGCCTTTTCCTCACAGAGACCTGGCTTACTTTGGACTCAGACCCCAGAATAACTGAAGTTTGCCCAAAGAGCCACAAGATAACAATGGTCTGCAGAGAAAATAAAAGAGGAGGAGGAATTGCCATCATAGCCAGAAACATCATAAACCTAAAAATACAAGACAAAACAACCAATCCTATATTTGGATCTACTAGCCTGTCAACTTTCAAGCACTTCTCTCAGAGGAACACTAACATGCATGCTCTGCTACATAACTCCAGGTAACTGGAACACAGCAAAACCAATATTTGAAGAATTTATATATCAAAACTCACTAACGACAACCTACAACCTAATCCTAGGAGATCTCAACCTCCACCTTGAAAATCAATCCTGCAAACAAGTAGAAACCTTACTATCATACCTCGAGGCCTTAACATGCAAAATCCTAGACCCTCAAACCACACACGAAAAAGGACACCAACTCAACATCGCAGCCTACATGTCCCAACAACCCACACAACCAGAGATCCAAATGTCAAATGGAAAATGGAACCATTCCCTCTGGTCAGATCACTACACTTACTCCTTTGAAATCAACTGGACCAACAACAAAAGCACTCCAATTACTCAAAAAATAACTTACAACTCATGCAAACATATCGATCCCACCATATTCTGGACAAAAGCAGATACCATAATCCAAGACTACACTCCCAAAGACTTAATTTCACAATGGAGCCAACTAAGTACAGCAACCTTGGATGAACTAGTCCCAGAACAACCCAAAACCAGAATCCACAGAAAATCAGACAAGTGGTTCGACAACAAACTACTCCTACTTAAAAGGCAATGCAGACAACTAGAAAGAAAATGGAGAAAAAGCAGCCAGGAATCCACAAAAACAGCATGGAGAATAATGAACCAAAAATACAAACAAAAAAGAAAGACATACTACACAAAGCAAATAGGAGAAGGACCCCAAGACACAAAAAAGCTATTCCAGCTACTAGAAGATCTCACAGTCTCCCTCCAAATTAGGAATCAAGGAAACTCTTTTATCTTGGCATCCCAAGTCCTCTAAATTTTCTTCACACTTCTACCTCTAGCCTTCTGTTGTAGTTCCTTCCTATTTCTTCTACTTTAAATCGCGCCGAGCTCTACGAACGTGGAGATGATGCGGTATACAAACCTAAGGATTAGATTAGATACCACACCCTACCTAGCCAACAGCAACTCCCCCCCTCCCTCAGCCACCCTCTTAGCCACATACTTCAAAAACAAGATCGCAAACATCAGAGCCACGTTCAATGGAATTCCCACACACATAGAAGAGATCTTAAATCCCCCCACAGAGAAAGAATCAGTTGCAGCAGACAGAACCTGGTCCCACTTCTCACCCATACAATGGTCAGACTTCAACAAACTATATAATAAATACAGCCACGCAGCCTGTGACCTTAACCACTGCCCCCCATACCTATTGAAAACCTCAAGTACACTATTCCGCTCCCTGCTCCTACAATGGATACAATTTTTACTCATAGATGGACTTTTCCCAAAAGACCCCAGTGAAATCATCATAACTCCGATACTAAAAGACCCCAAAGCAACAACGGACCAACCATCCAACTACAGACCCGTGGAGAGGCATAATAAAAAAAAAAGTCTAAGTCCCCTTGTGGCCTAAGGCCTTAAACGTTGAAAGTAGAAGCAGGGAAAATGTCCATAATAAAAAAAAAAACGTCCAAAAGGAGTTTTTTTTTAAATAATGGCCTGCCTCTACGTTCAGCTGTTTAAACGCCCAGACCACCACACTACGTCTAAACTTATACCCTGTAATGAACCAAAAAAACGCCTAAGCCCCAAACGTCCAACACAAGGGCTTTTAGGCAAAGGAGGAGCCAGCCTTTGCCTAAAAGCTTGATTCTGTAACTGGTATCTGTCAAAAACAACACCGGTTACAGAATCCACCCCCCTCATGACATCGGGGCAAGAGGGAGTCCAAGCCCTCTTGCCCCGCGGCACCCCTAACCTCCCCGAAGACATCGGGGTAAGAGGGAGCTCAAACCCTCTTGCGATCTCTAATCCCCCCCCCGAGTCCGATGGGGCCAGGAAGGAGCCCAAGCCCTCCAGGCCTCTCGCCCCCCACCCCCCTTCAAGATCAGACAGGATGGAGCCCAACCCCTCCTGCCCAGGCAGACCCTCCTGCCCAGGCGGACCCCCCTACCTCCCACCTCCCACTACAATATGGGCAGGAGGGATCCCAGGCCCTCCTGCCCTCGACACAACCCCCCCAAGACCACCCCCCGAACCCCTGATCACCCCCCCCCTCTGACCTGCTGACCCTCTCCCTCTTGCCCCGATGTCATCGGGAACATCGGGGTGACGCGGGGCAGGAGGGCTTGGGTTCCCTCCTGCCCCAATGTCGGGGGGGGGGGGGGGTTGGTGTGGATTCTGTAACCGGTGTTGTTTTTGACAGACACCGGTTACAGAATCCAGCTTTTAGGCAAAGGACTGGCTCCTCCTTCACCTAAAAGTCCTTGTGTTGGACGTTTGGGGCTTAGGCATTTTTTTTGGTTCATTATGGGGTATAAGTGTAGACGTCATGGGGGTATAAATGCAGATGTAGTGGTGGTCTGGGCGTTTAAACAGATGAATGTAGAGGCACGCCATTATAAAAAAAAAAAAACCCTCCATTTGGACGTTTTTTTTTGGGATTATGGACATTTTCCCTGCTTCTGCTTTCAACGTTTAAGGCCTTAGGCCATAAGGGGACTTTGACTTTTTTTTTTTATTATGCCCCTCCACGGGTCCAACTGCTACCACAAAAATAAAAATTGAAACTGAAGGGGTGTGGAAGGGTACAGGTAGTTACAGTAGAGAGAAAACATAGACCCAAGCAAGGAAAGCCACTTCTGTGACTAGTGTGGATGCCCCTATACCGGTCAATGTGTAATCAGAAGTTTCCCCTATAGCCTATCCGGTAAAGGAGACCACACTAAAGTAAAGGGAAAAGCCGACTTAAACAGCAACTGTCCCAATCAACTAACACTCCTAACGTTGATGTTATTCAAAGATATATAGTGTTTTTTTGGATATGTGTTCCTATGGTATTTCTGTGATTTTTCACTATTTATATTAAAACCATCACCCTTGCGTGCACTTCCAGCCATGCAACACTGCCAAGTGAACCAATAAACTTTAAACAGAGAATTTTTCTTTTCCAAGCAGGAGCTTGCACAAACACATCCATGCTCTCTGAAGATCCAGCAGCACTCTAAACCTGAAAAACAAACTGTAACCTTGGTACACCGGTTCAGTTTCTCACATCTGATCTAATACAACCAGAGGCATTTTCATCAAGGGTCTCCATACTTTTCAAAACAACTTGAGTGTTCCATTCTCCATCTTGAAATCCCCACTTTCCATAGAAATCAATGGAGAATTTCAAAACAGAGAAATCACACTCCAATTTAAATAAAATGATTTACAACCCACAACCCATTCCAGGCTGTCCCATCCAGGGTTTTTTTTTTTAAAAAAAAAAACACCCACAAAATTAAAGGACGTGATAGTGTATTTTTCTTTTTAAAAAATATCAATTAAAATGATTCAAAAGCCCAACATGACATGCTTAAAAGATAAAATAAAATTCCTGCTAACATATATGTCGATGTTAACAAAAAGAGATAGGAGGGAAGATAATTCAATGAATAAATGGAATGGTTGAACAATCCCGGTTCAGGGTTGAAATGCCCACAAAAAGAACAGGCATTGGGAGTTCTTTATCATAACATTGATGGTGGCAGGTTCCACCTTACAACAAACTAAGTGTTGCCTTCCTTTCTTTCAAATATTAGCCTTTTTTGCACATAATTTATTTATATTAAGAGATTTTTTTTAGGCATATGTATGTCTTAGGCACATGCATTTTAGTTTATCACACACATTCACACCCATATATTTCTCTTTATATTTCATAGTCAATCAGTTGAGTCTTTTATACCTTAAGGCAGTGTTCTTCAACCTTTTTACATCCGTGGACTGGCAGAAAAAAAAGAATTATTTTGTGGACCGGCAAACTACTAGGACTAAAATTAAAAAACCCCATTTCCGCCCCATCTCCGCGAGCTCGGTCCCCACAAATCATCTGATCCCATCCACACAAGCCTCAGTTATGATTTTATATTGAATGTATTTTATTAAAGTATAAAAAGAAACAATATTCTGTACAATTGTCATTTTATAAATACAAATAATTCAGAGCAGGATCAACAAAACCCCTGTCTCCCTTCCCCTTCACATATATCCCCTCTACTATCAAGAAAACTGAACAAGACAAATTATTACAGAATGCTACACAGAAATATCATGCTAACAGAATACTGCAGTAACACATGACAGGAATAGTTTTAGGGGAGTGCAACTAGGGCAACTGCCCCCTGGTCAGAGAGCGCCCTAAGCCAGCTGGAAGCTAAAGAAGCACTGCCTGGGTTTTGCAGTCCCCAGTTATGTCTAACACCAGCTCTAGCAGGATTATATATTTCAAATCTGATATATTCTAATCACAAAATAGAAATAAAATTATTTTTTTCTACCTTTTGTCGTCTCTGGTTTCTGCTTTCAATCTTCTTTTCACTCTCTTCCTTCCAGCATCTGCCCTCTCAGTCTCTTCAATCCAGCATCTGCCCCTTCCATTCACTGTCTGTCCTCTCCCCCTTCCATATGGTATCTGTCTTCTTTCTATGCCCCTCTCCCCTTTCCATCGAGCTTGTGCCCCCTCTCTCCTTTTTACATGATTCATTCCAACTTCACTGCTCTTCATTTTTATCTCTCCTACACCAGATCTATCATTGTTGTCCCTCTCTGCTTATTTTTCTGCTGACCCCTTCCTATCATCAATCTCTCTACTTTCTCATGCCTGTGTCTCCCCTTCCCCTCCTCTAATCTCTCTGCCAGCTGTTTCCTTCCTTTTTTCATTCTCCCTTCCCTCCTCCTCCTGTCCAGCAGTAACTCTCTTCCCTTCCTCCCCTCCCAGCAGCATCTCTCCTTCTCCCTCTCCAGTAGCAGCTGTCCCTTTTTTTCCCTTGCCCAGCAGCTTCCTAGATTCCTTTCTCTCCTCCCCTCCCAGAAGCATCTCTCCTTCTCCTTCTCCCTCTGCAGTAGCAGCTGTCCCTTTTTTTCCCTTGCCCAGCAGCTTCCCAGATCCCTTTCCCTCCTCCCTTCCCAGAAGCATCTCTCCTTCTCCTTCACCCTCTCCAGTAGCAGCTGTCCCTTTTTTTCCTTGCCCAGCAGCTTCCCAGATTCCTTTCCCTCCTCCCCTCCCAGAAGCATCTCTCCTTCTCCTTCTCCCTCTGCAGTAGCAGCTGTCCCTTTTTTTCCCTTGCCCAGCAGCTTCCCAGATCCCTTTCCGTCCTCCCTTCCCAGAAGCATCTCTCCTTCTCCTTCTCCCTCTCCAGTAGCAGCTGTCCCTTTTTTCCTTGCCCAGCAGCTTCCTAGATTCCTTCCCTCCTCCCCTCCCAGAAGCATCTCTCCTTCTCCTTCTCCCTCTGCAGTAGCAGCTGTCCCTTTTTTTCCCTTGCCCAGCAGCTTCCCAGATCCCTTTCCGTCCTCCCTTCCCAGAAGCATCTCTCCTTCTCCTTCTCCCTCTCCAGTAGCAGCTGTCCCTTTTTTTCCCCCTGCCCAGCAGCTTCCTAGATTCCTTTCCCTCCTCACCTCCCAGAAGCATCTCTCCTTCACCCTCTCCAGTAGCAGCTGTCCATTTTTTTCCCCTGCCCAGCAGCTTCCCAGATTCCTTTTTCTCCTCCCCTCCCAGAAGCATCTCTCCTTCTCCTTCTCCCTCTGCAGTAGCAGCTGTCCCTTTTTTTCCCTTGCCCAGCAGCTTCCCAGATCCCTTTCCCTCCTCCCTTCCCAGAAGCATCTCTCCTTCACCCTCTCCAGTAGCAGCTGTCCCTTTTTTTCCTTGCCCAGCAGCTTCCCAGATTCCTTTCCCTCCTCCCCTCCCAGAAGCATCTCTCCTTCTCCTTCTCCCTCTGCAGTAGCAGCTGTCCCTTTTTTCCCTTGCCCAGCAGCTTCCCAGATCCCTTTCCGTCCTCCCTTCCCAGAAGCATCTCTCCTTCTCCTTCTCTCTCTCCAGTAGCAGCTGTCCCTTTTTTTCTTTGCCCAGCAGCTTCCTAGATTCCTTTCCCTCCTCCCCTCCCAGAAGCATCTCTCCTTCTCCCTCTCCAGTAGCAGCTGTCCCTTTTTTTTTCCCTGCCCAGCAGCTTCCCAGATTCCTTTCCCTCCTCCCCTCCCAGAAGCATCTCTCCTTCTCCCTCTCCAGTAGCAGCTGTCCCTTTTTTCCCCCCTGCCCAGCAGCTTCCCAGACTCTGATAGTGGTTTTCTCCCCTCCCAGCAGCTCTTCTTACTTTCCAGCGCAGCGATTCACAAAGGCAGCCTCGGGTCCTTTGTTGGGTCGCGCCGCCTCTGAGGAAAGAGGAAGTTGTATCATCAGAGGCAGCCGCGACTCAGCAAAAGCCCTGAGGCTGCCTTCGTGAATCGCTGCGCTGGGAAGTAAAGGAGAGCTGCAGAGAGGGGAGAAAGCCACTCTCGGAGGCTCCCCAAGATCTCTCCGTCCCAGCGCAGACTTCGGATGTTGATCTTGCCGGCCCTGCGCGGACCGGCAGGAAGTTGAAGTCAGTCAGTCTTGCTGGCCCTGTGCGGACCAGCAAAAATTTCCTGCGGACCGTCACCGGTCCGCGGACCGGCGGTTGAAGAACTGTGCCTTAAGGTATTTTAGGTACATGCACTTTATGCACTTTAGAAAGCTTTCCAACGTTATAAATTTATTGAATTTTAATATAAAATAAATTTAGCACATTAAGATGAATTGCTAGTTTAGGTTTTTCAACAAACCGGTCCATTTATTTATTTATTAAAAAAAGGACATATTATCACAATAAAGTTACTCACAACAACAAGTAAGAGTGCGCATGTGCGGCTAGCATTTTATTATATATGATACAAGACAGGAACTTGTAATGGTATATATCATAAGAGGTTCCAAAGGTTGAAGTTTGTATAATTTATGATATGTCCACCACTGTTTTATTTAAATACATAATAGGGATTGTGATTTAATATTACTATTTTTATGAATATATTTTTAGAATTGATTGATCTAACTCTGATTTGCTAGACGCTATCATGGCCTCGATGTAGCTATTAATATTGTCAGAGTTGATTGTTCAACCATTCCATTTATTCATTGAATTATCTTCCCTCCTATCTCTTTTTGTTAACAATTACAGTACTTGATTTATAGGGTTGATACATACTTAAGGCCTTACTATATACGTCGATTAGACCTGTTTAATACAAAACGTAAAAAGGCCTATAACTCCCCAATTAATATTTTTTTAGACTTAGACCACTTTAAATCAGGTCTTAGGGATCCTCAAAGACCCTGGCAACAAAATTAAAATTTTGTTTAAATGACCCACCGTTACAGACAAAACAGAATAAAAACACCATTTAAAATAATAAAAGCCCAGGCCCATAGACCTTCTTACCAGACCTCCTAGATGATTTCCAGGCTAGTCACACCGTTCTTCAGGGTTCCGGGGACTCGTTGCAGCAAAATAAAAAAATCCACAATCACCATGGAACTATAGCTGGACAAGCACAAAATTGAGGCCCAGGCTTCGACTTGGACCTATCGGACCTCCAGGCACGAACTGAGCATGTGAAAACTTCGCACATGCTCAGATGTGACCTAGGCCAGGCCACATCCCTGGCCTATCCTATTCATTCCAAGCCAGTCAGCCCTCATTCCATGGCCAGACACCACCATAGCAAGTCGCGCCTTAGTGACTCTGCCCCCCTAGGACCAGAATGGACCTCGGGACAGGTCCCAATGTGTTCTGGGTACCGGAGCCAGATTTAAAAAAATCAGGGCCTGCTCAAAAGCACCGTAGCAGCCCGGCAAATCACAGCAAAGCCCCACATAAAAATGGACCCTAAAAAATGGGTCTTAGCTACTCGAGCCACATGGGAAAAGCATCAGGGGCTGCTCTGGTGCATCGAAGCAGCCTCAAAGAGTATGGCAATCCGCCAAAACCCAGGTAAAAACATTGGGGGCTGCTCTACAACACCGGAGCAGCCCCGAGAGGTAAAACTTTTAAATTTAATTTTTTTACACCCATTTAAATGTATCCTTTGGTTCCTCAAATGTCGTCCCAACATTTTCTGTATGTCCTTTATTTTTGTAACAATTTTACATTCATGTATTTCCATAGTAACTTTTCTTTACCCCTATATCATTTCCATTCCTTCAAATATATTTGACATTTTCACCACTGTATATAACTTCTCTGATCATTGAGTTCACATAAATTTTACAATTAGAACAATTGGTAATTTTCCATCAAATACTTAGGAGGTTGTCCCCTGTTTTCTCAATTAAACCTCTTTGGTGAAACTAAGAGAATGGTTATAGTCAATTTATTTTCTGGAACTGTTTCCTCTATGGTTGTATAGTCATTCCTTTCTTGGTCAATTGCATTTGTTGAATCGGAATCATTTACTAGAAAATACCAGATATCTTGATTGTCTTTAGGAACAACATCATTCACTTCTGTTTCACAGTTCACTTCTACTAAAGTGCTAAATTCAGGGGTTTGTAATAGTTTTGGACAATTTTTATGAACTGTTTTAGGGCTCCTTTTACAAAGGTGCGTTAGGGCCTTAAAGCGTGAAATAGTATGCGCTAAAATGCCGCGCACGCTAGCTGCTATCGCCTCCTCTTCAGCAGGTGGTAGTTTTTCAGGTAGCATGTGCTAATCCAGTGCGTGCACTTAAAAACACTTTGTAAAAGGAGCCCTTAGTGTTTCCATGTCTTTCAGAACATATTTTGATTAAATTACTGGAATATTCAACTTTTTCCACTATCTAAACTTCATTCTCCCAAAGATCCTGTATCTTACGTCTTTCTCTGAAACTCTATTTCTTTAATAATACTTTATCTCATTCTTTTAGTAAAAAAAAATCCCTTATTTTTTTAAATCAAAGTATCTTTTTCTTATTGTACCTTGCTTAATAGATGGCTGGGTTTCTATTTCCCTAGCCATCTCCAATTTATAATAATGTTCCTTGACCCAGTCACTCATATTTTCTGCAATGGAATCTATTTCTGGAAAATATAGATCAGTCAACATTCTGGCATTCCTCCCAAACATTAAATAAAAAGGAGAGTGACAAGTTGACAGGTGTATCTGGTTGTTATAAACTGAGCACAATTCAGGTAAATACTCCTCCCAATTTTCTTTTGCCGTTGAAGGTAAAGTTCATAACATCTCATGTAATGTGCGATTAAATCAGTCACATTGTCCATTCCCTTCAGAATAAGGGGTTGTATGACTTTTCTTCATTCCATATAAAGTGCAAAGCTCTTTTATAAGATGAGCTTCAAACGCTCGTCCCTGATCAGAATGAATTCTCTCAGGAGCCCCATAATGGAAAATCTAGTGCTTTAATAATGCTGTTACTGTAGTACTAGTGGTTTGATCTTTGGTTGGAACAGCAATTGCATATTTAGCAAATTAAGCAGTGATTATTAATATATTTTCCTTTCCATTCTTACTTTGCAACAGCACTGTAAAATCAATTGCAACTACTTCCAATGGATATGCAACCTAGAAATTACACAATGCAGCTTTTCTTTTTGGGAAAACATTTCGAGCTAGAATCTTGTTGTTGCAATTGTTTTTATTGTTTCAACAGTTAAATTGCATGTTTCTGGAAGCTGTTAATAAATATTGCATTGATACGGCTTTCTGTTTGAGGTAGTTCAATCTTTCTTTTACTTTTAAGCCTTCCTTCATCATAACATTTGTTTCCGATGAAATTTCATCTTCTTGTGGATTGGAAGGTGTCACATGAGAGAGAATGTCAGCATTTATATTCGCACGTCCAGATTCATACATTACTTCAACTGGCAGCTTTGCCAGCCATCGCTGAACCACAGCCTCCACAGTAGTTGTATCTAAATACCTCAAGGGGTTGTGGTCTGTTTTTACAACAAATTTTTGATACATGAAATATTCACAAATTTTTTTTCCAGTTATTGCCCATTTGAGAGCTAATAGCTCTAGCTTAAAAGGACTATAATGTTTATCATTTCTTTCAGTTTTCTTCAAACTTCTACTTGCATAGGCAATTATGCTCTCATGATCCTCTTGGTTTTGGCTCAAAATTCCTCCAAGACCATTCTTACTGGCATAATAGTAACTATGAAGGGTAAAGAGAAATTTGAATAAGCGAATATAGGTGGACTGATCAAACTGTCCTTCAAAGTTTCAAATGCTTTTTGGCATTCTAGGGTCCAAACAAAGTGTGGATTGTATCGTTTCTTTGGAGTTCCCATTAGATTATGTAATAGTCTAGGTAATTTAGCAAATTCTGGAATGAATCTTCGGTAATAACTCGAAAATCCAATAAATCTTCGCATATCTTTAGTGCAGGTTGGTACAGGCCAAGTACTACATCTTGCTCTAACACTACATGACCCAGAAACTTTATTTGTTTTCTAAACAGAGTGCATTTGGAGGGCTTAAGCTTGAGTCCAAACTCATGTAATCAAATAAATATATTCTCTGGTCATTCTAAATAGTGTTGAAATGTTGAAGCAAATATTAGTATGTCATCCAGGTATATTCACAATATATTGAATATATATTCATTCATGACTAACTTCATTAATCGAGAAAAAGTTGCTGGAATGCAAGACATAGTACGGGAGTTAACTGTGTTGGGTCCGCTTGGAAACAGTGATCATAATGTGATTGAATTTGAGCTGATACCAGGAGTAACTTTGCAAAAGAAATCTACTGTAGGGGTGTTTAATTTTCGAAAGGGCAACTATGATAAAATGAGGAAAATGGTTAAAAGAAGCTAAAAGGATCGTTTGCAAAGGTTAGGACTATAAACCAGATATGGATGTTTTTTAAAAATACCGTCGTGTAAGCCCAGACCAGATGTATTCCACATATCAGCAAAGGTGGAAAGAAAAGGAAACGAGAGCCAGCTTGGTTAAAAGGTGAAATGAAAGAGGCTATTAGAGCCAAAAAAATCCTTTAAAAGAATGGAAAAAGGATCTGAATGAAGAAAATAAGAAGAAACACAAGCACTGGCAAGTTAGATACAAAGCATTGATAAAGACAGCTAAGAAAGAATATGAAGAGAAACTTGCAAAACAGGCAAAAACTCATAGCAATTTTTTTAGGTACATCAGAAGCAGAAAACCTGTGAGGGAATCTTAGGGACTGTTAGATGACCAAGGAGCGAAAGAGGTACTCAGGGAGGATAAGGCCATAGCGGAAAGAATGAATGAATTCTTTGCTCCGGTCTTTACAGAAGAAGATTTAAGAGAGATCTCTGAACCTGAAATGGTTTTCAAGGGTGATGATGCAGAGGAACTGAAAGAAATCTCGATGAATCTGGAAGATGTACTGAGCCAAATCGACAAGTTAAAAGGTGAATAAATTGGCAGGACCATATGATATACATCCCAGGGTACTAAAAGAACTCAAACATGAAATTGCTGACCTACTGTTAATGATCTGTAACCTGTCACTAAAATCATCTGTAGTACCTGAAGATTTGGGGGTGGCTAATGTTATGCCAATTTGTGAAAAGGCTCCAAGTGAGATCCGGGAAATTACTTCGGTGCCAGGCAAAATGGTAGAAACGATTATAAAAAATAAAATTGTGGAACACGTAGACAAACATGATTTAATGGATCGGAGTCAGCATGGATTCAGCCGAGGGAGATCTTGCCTCACAAATTTGCTTGACTTCTTTGAAGTTGTGAATAAACATGCGGATAAAGGTGAGCCAGTTGATATAGTGCAGGAGTAAGGAACTCCAGTCCTTGAGAGCCGTATTCCAGTCGGGTTTTCAGGATTTCCCCAATGAATGTGCATGAGATCTATTTGCAGGCACTGCTTTCAATGCATGTTCATTGGGGAAATCCTGAAAACCCGACTGGACTACAGCTCTCGAGGACCGGAGTTCCCTACCCCTGATATAGTGTATCTAGATTTTCAGAAAGCTTTTGATAAAGTTCCTCATGAGAGGCTCCTGAGAAAATGAAAGAGTCATGGGATAGGTGGCAAAGTTCAGTTGTGGATAAGGAATTGGTTATTGGATAGAAAACAGAGGGTAGGGTTAAATGGTCATTTTTCTAAATGGAGGAGAGTAAACAGTGGAGTGCCGCAGGGGTCTATACTGGGTCCGGTGCTATTTAACTTATTTATAAATGACCTAGAAATTGGAACAACGAGCGAGGTGGTTAAATTTGCAGATGATACTAAACTGTTCAAAGTTGTTAAAACGCATGCAGATTGTGAAAAATTGCAGGCGGACCTTAGGAAATTGGAAGACTTGACGTCCAAGTGGCAGATGAAATTTAATGTGGACAAATGCAAAGTGATGCACATTGGGAAGAATAACCTGAATCACAGTCCAAATGCTAGGGTCCACCTTGGGGGTTAGTGCCCAAGGAAAGGATCTGGGCATCATTGTACACAATACGATGAAACCTTCCGCCCAATGTGTGGCGCGGCCAAAAAAAGCAAACAGGATGTTGGGAATTATTAAAAAAGGGATGTTAACAAGAGTAAGAATGCCATAATACCCTGTACCGCTCTATGGTGCGACCTCATTTGGAGTAGTACGTTCATTTCTGGTTTCCTTATCTCATGAAAGATATAGTAACGCTAGAAAAGGTTAAAAGAAGAGCGACCTAGATGGTAAAGGAGATGGAACTCCTCTCATATGAGGAAAGACAAATAGTTACGGCTCTTCAGCTTGGAAAAGAGACTGCTGAGGGGAGATATGATTGAAGTCTTCAAAATCCTGAATGGAGTAGAACAGGTACAAGTGGATCAATTTTTCGCTCCGTCAAAAATTACAAAGACTAGGAGACACTTGATGAAGTTACACGGAAATACATTTAAAAACAATAGGAGGAAATTTTTTTTCACTCAATTAAGCTCTGGAATGCGTTGCCAGAGGATGTGGTAAGAGCAGGTAGCACAGCTGGTTTTAAGAAGGGTTTGGACAAGTTCCTGGAGGAAAAGTCCATAGTCTGTTATTGATAAAGACATGGAGGAAGCCACTGTTTGCCCTGTATTGGTAGCATGGAATATTGCTATACCTTGGGTTTTGGCCAAGTACTAGTGACCTGGATTAGCCACCATGAGAATGGGCTACTGGGCTTGATGGACCATTGGTCTGACCCAGTAAAGCTATTCTTATATTAAAATGGTATTGTTACTGCTGTTTTCTGCCGATCTTTCTCTGCCATTGTGACCTGAAAGTACCTAGCTGTTAAATCTAGGGTAGAAAAATATTTAGCATTACCCAATGCATCAAGCGATTCCTCAATTCTTGGAAGAGGGAATGTGTCTATCACTGTTATCTGATTCAACTTTCAGTAATCAATGCAGAATCTGATCCCTTCACCTTTTTATACAGACGATCACCGCTGGAGAAGCCCAGGGACTATAACTTCTCAAGATTTTCTGATCAATTAAATCTTGTATATTTCTCTGATCAATTAAATCTTGTATATATGAGGTGACACTCACCTAAATTTCTGTTTATTAGGAATCGTATTACCAGTAGCAATATGATGTTATATTACTTGAGTATAAACAATGTCAGTATTGTTTTTTGAGAAGACATGTTGATATTATTTTAATAGATTCTCTTTCAGGCAATAACAATTGCTCCCAGTCCACTTTTACTTTGGGAATTTCAATATTAATATCCTATTTGTTATCAGTAGAGACCATACTATCAACACCCTCTACTTCAAATTGTAAATCGGTTTGGTTTAAAGACTGGATTTCTTCCAGCCTGAAGATTTCTGCTACTCTCACTCTAGATCTCAATTTGATACTTCTGCAACTGGTATTCAATATGAGGTTCATAATCGAAACAAAAATATGTCTAAAAACCCACCTAAATCAGCACTTGGACGACCTAAAAACAGGTCGTCTAAGTGCTAATAATTGAAATGGGTTTTTGATGTTTCTAAAAGCAGCTTAGGCCTTTTGATTGCCGCTTTGTTCCCAGAGTGAAAAGGGGCATTTTTTTAAGGAGTGGTTAGGGCGGGAAGTGGACGGAATGTGGGCTGATCAAACTTAGTCATCCTGCAGTGATAATCAAAAGTTTAACGAGACTGCCTAGACGGAACTTATACGTTGAGACTTAGGTAATATAAATCCACACAAGGTAAATCACTGAAAACATCAAAGTAAGTGAAGAAAAAAGGTCTCAGAACACCACACCAAGGATCATATGATTTTCTCCTTTGGTTATCGTGGTGATGGGTATCTTTCATAGACCAAAACCTTCACAGTTATTTATATTGTCAATTATCAGCTTATTATAAACTAACTTTTTTACTATTTCCCTTACTTTTTTTGGCTTTTCAATTCCTTTATCATTTTTAGGCTTTTCTAAGAAATTTTTTTTAATAACTTCTTTATTCAAACACTAAATGCCTGAACTATATATGTAACGGGGAAAATGTGAGCATATTACTGCCACTATTATCAAATGCCTTAACCGCAGTGCTGGTTATTAAAGCATAGAGATTTTACTTATCTTGAATTAGTAGCTTGATTGTTTAGTTGATTTACAGCCAGAACTGCATAGTTCTTCTTCATCAGAACAAATCCAAGCCTGCCCAAACTTTTCGGCTTGCAAGTAAATCCATGTCCAACGGGACCCGTTTCGCCACATCAAGTCGACTTCATCAGGGTTTAATTCGGGATTCTATCAAAAAATGCACATAGTTAGGGCAAAAACCAATTCAGAATCTTCAAAAATGAATAGAACAGTACTCCTTAGTGTTCAGGCTCTTTCTTTCCAAGCATACAAATACTTTTAAAAATGGTGCTTATATCGCAAGAACGCCAGTGCTGACCACTGATGACGTTTCAGTTCCCAATTGGTGTTACAGAGAACTTATTCATGTTTTAATACATAGACTTCGTGAATGAGATATCAAGAGTAAGAGTCACCCAAACACTGATCAATCAAAATTAGTATTGAGACCAAAAGGATGCATGCTCTGTAATTTATAAATCCAGCGTAGCTCTCTTTGCTTTAATCTTTTAATTCTATCTCCTCCCCTGCTTGATTTGGGCTCCTGATCAATTACAAAACAGCATAAGTCTTGAAACTTATGATTCTGTACTGTACAATGGTCAACAAATTACCTCCGAGCTGCGTTGACATTTAAGATTGGACTTACGCTCACGCATTCTTTTTTTCAGGTCTCTTCTGGACATTCCTATGTAAATTTTCTTGCATGGACAGAGAATCAAATAGACAATAAATATCGATTTGTAAAACCTGTAAGATCATATTGCACTCCATCATTTGGATTCACAAAAATTTTACACTGTAGAGTGACTTCACATATATTGCAAGATCCGCATTTAAAGTGACCCTTAACTGTACTGTCTGCATTAAGTGGAATCTTCTTGGATTTGATTGTAGAAGGACACAGAATCTCCTTTAAGTTCTTATTAAGGGAGAAGGCAATCCTGAGTTTTTAATTATTGAAAATTGAATGTAAATTAATGAGCTCCCAATTCTTCTTCAAGATTTGCACAACCACTCTGCTTTTGGAGCAGTATTTTGTCACAAAGGTTTCCATATCTTCTTCCATTTTATTCTCCTTTTTACTGTGAATCAGATGGTTTCTGTTAACAAATTTTGCTCGACGGCGTGCTTTATGTACCACTGACTTAGGGTACCCTCCCATTATTAATTTTGATTCTAAATTTAAAGATTGAGTCTTAAAATCGTCTATTGTTGAACAATTTCATCTGATTCTTAGCATTTGCGAAAATGGTAAACTTTCTTTAAGACTTCTTGGGTGGCTACTATCAAATCTCAAAAGAGTGTTTTTGTCCGTTTCTTTAATGAAAACTTTTGTTGTAGAACTGTTAATGTTCTGAGCGATATGCACATCCAAGAAATGGATAGATGTTCCGGACGCCATCATGGAAAATTTTAATTGAGGGTCACAGGAATTTAACCATATAGAAAAAGATGCTAAATCTTTCATGGAACCTTTCCACAGCAAAAATACATTATCGATATATCTATGCCAACTGAAAATATGGTTGACGAAAGGTGAGTGTTCAATCCATTCTTCTTCAAAGTTTATCATATAGAGGTTTGCAATGGACAGCGCAAACGTCACGCCCATGGCAACCCCAGAAATCTGTAAATATAATCATTTTCAAACATAAAAAAGTTTTCGCATAATGCTAATCTAGTGATTCTTATAAAAAAAAAAATCAGAGAGTATTAACTGAGGTCTTAGTATAGAATCTAAAGCTGATTTCACTATTTGGATGGCAGCATCTTGAGGAATGGATATATATAGTGACATTACATCGAACGTCACCATGATAAAAGGGAACTCTTCTGTAGATGTTTCTTGTAAAATTCTAAAAAAAATGTGCGGTGTCCTTAATGTAAGATTTACTTGTCATAACAATCTCTTTCAAGAAGAAATCCACAAATTTACTGAGTAGCTCCAATAAAGAATTCCGAGAAGATATTATAGGGCATCCAGAGGGAACTTTTATGGCCTCTTTTACAAAGCCGCGCAAGTGGCTGCTGCGCGGCAACAGCCCCGAAGCCCTTTAAATCTCTATGGGCTTTGGAGCCGTTAGTGCAGCGCAGCTTCTAGCGCGACTTTGTAAAAGAGGCTGTTAGATTCTTATGTATTTTAGGTAAAAAATATGTATTAAAAAATTTTGAATCTTTGCTGGTTAAATACCCTTTCATGCATGCCTTCCATAGTTAGTTTTCTTATAACACTTTGCAATCTTTTAGTAGGATCAAGTTTAATCAATTTGTATGTTTTAACATCCTATTTTATTTAATATTCTTTACTGTTCTCCCAAGGGAGCTCAGAACAGTTTACATTAATTTATTCAGGTACTCAAGCATTTTCCCCTGTCTGTCCTGGTGGGCTCACAATCTATCTAATGTACCTGAGGCAAATGGGGGGATTAAGTGACTTGACCAGGGTCACAAGGAGCAGTGTGGGTTTGAACCCATAATCCCAGGGGGCTGAGGCTGTAGCTTTAACCACTGCGCCACACACTCCTTTAGTTGTTTGTAAGCTTCATTCAAATAATCATCCTGATTCATGATAACCACAGCACCTCCTTTATCTGCTTTTCTTATGATAATGTCATCATCGTTTATTAAACTTTTTAAGGCATTTCTCATTTCTTTATTAAGATTATTAAAGCCTCTCTGTTTTTCTAAATTGTTTAATTCAATGTCTTTTAATATCTTTTGTTTGGAAATGGATAAAACATTATCCATGGGTCCCGGTGGGTACCAGTTTGTTTTGGGTTTCATGATCAATCTGTTGGGAATATTTTCATTCTCATAGAAAAATATTTTGATTTGAAGATTCCTAATGAATTTCTCAAGATCTATGTTAAATTGAAAACTATCAAAATTTTTCAAAGGCACAAAGGAGAGACCACAGTTCAGTTCTTCCTCAGATTTATTTAAATTCCTCCTTGATAAATTTATAGCTACAGATTGTTTTTCTATTGTTGATACTGGAGATCTCGTCTGCGGATGATCTCTTTGGTTCCATCTGTTTCCTGAATTTCTTGTATTGCCTCTTCTGCCTCATTTGGTTCTGGTGGATAAAAAAACTCCCTGAGCTGCTGCTATTATTAGATAATGATTTACTTGCTGAACTATTGTACTGAGAACCTATTACAGCTACAGTGGGGGTACTTGGAACTGAACCTTTAATTATATTTTTTGATGACCAAAAATATATACGTTGTTCCCTATAATCTTTTTAGTCTCTGAAATGTTCTTAATTTGTTTTTCTAAGTACCCAGAAGGTATCCAAAGTGACTAGATAACCACTGCATGGACAAAGTTCAGACCCCCACACACTTCCCCAGTGATCACTAACCCTCTTACACCGCCATAAAAATCAGAATAAAAACGTATATACCTACCTCCAGAATATCAGCACCTGGTACAAGAAAGCCTAGTAGAGCTGCACAGAAGTGGCTTAAGTAGTCTGGGGGGTGGGCTATTGAACCATAGAGAGGAGGAACCAGGCCCATAAGCCACTCTAACAACTGCATTCATGATGAAAAATGTGAGTCCACCAAACCCCCTCCAAACCCTACTGTACTGCCATACAGGTGCCACCTGCAGTCATAAGGGCTATTGGGCTGGTAGACAGGGGAATATAGTAGGTTTTGGGGGGCTCATCATGACCTGCAAGAGAGTTGTGGTGAGATGTTTATGTGGCACCCTTTTTGCAAAGTTCACAGCGGTGCCCTGGCCATGTCTGGGTGGCCAGTCTATCACTTTGCTGAACCCTTCCACGTCCAAAAGTTCTTTTTTTAGGTGTTTGGACTTTGATAATTTTTTGTACGAGAATACGATATAAAGATAGACCACTTGGCGGTCTGGACAATCAAACGGCTGGACATATAATTGGACGATTCTCGGGAAAAAAATATTTTGGACATATTTTTTGAGAATGGACTTTAGATGCTGCTGACTTTGGGCAACTAGCGCTCTAGGTCCAAAATGGACTTAGACGATTTTTTAAAATTATGCCACTCTATATGTGTTGGCAAATTTCCTCTTACAGCATTTGCAACTACTTTTGCCACCATCATGCCAGCTGGAATTGACATTTTCTCAGTGGGTTCTACTAAGACTGGGCACTTTTTAAGTTTCTTAAGTTGGTAACAAATTCCTTGTGTTAAAGTCTTTGACAGTGGAGGGATAATCAGTTGTTCAGCACCCAACAGTTTCACAAATCCTAAACGTCCAGGTTGTTGGAGAATTTTATAACATTCTTTGATTTCTGCTCTTATTCTAGTTATAATTTTCATTGCTATATTAGTATCAATTAGGATAAAATTTTGAAACAATCCAGGTAATTCTTTCAAGATATTTGTTCCAATTAGTCCTGGTATGTCTTCTCCCTCCTGTCCCGTCCAGACTTCATCACTGACCACAAAAATATAGGACTTTAGAATCTTATGACCGGAACATTCTACACTTGTTTCCAAGCAGCCAATAACTAGGATCTCAAGACCGTTAGCCGCTGTCAATTTATTCAATTGGCATCTTCGAGTCATTTCCTTTCTGCCATATTTTGGTAGAAGTACTTTGCGGAGATTGTACTAGCCTCTGAGCTAGTATCTATTCAACAGCGTACAGGTGCACCTCCCAATATATTTGGAATACTGGTCTAGGTCCAACTATGTCTGGTCTGACCAAGACTGCCTGGTTTTGATTAATCATCCTTACTGTTTGAATTCCCCCGGCAGACATGGAAGGAATTGGAGCGTTTGATGCCCCATTTAGTTGGTGCATTTTTCTTTTAGGAGTTTCTTCTTCTTCATCACTTTGACATTCTCTCCCTCCCATCCCAGAGATCTGACTTTCACTATTTTTCTTATTTCTATGAGACACATTACTGTGATTCATTGCCGGAATTTTCTCACATATGCATCTCTGCTGATGTGCCCGGTTCCTGACTCCTATAAGAGGTGAGTTACCCTTGCTCATTTCATGCAGGAACTCTTTAATTAAAATTCCTAAATCTCTTTTGCTGGAATTGTTTTGAATTTCCAAACTCCTGTGATCCCTCAGCTCTCTGAGGTATACAGTATATATTCATTGTTCCTTGATTTTTAATAACTTGAATTATCTTCTCCAACTTCTGATCCAGCTTCTGGTTGATCTGTTGAAAAACCTGTGTTGTAGGGTCCATCTCACGCATAGTCATCCGTATAATACTCTGTCCACATCGAGGAAGGATTTTAATTGCTGATTTTTTTTCCCTTTCATAGGCTACTTTCTCATTCTCCTTGGACCATTCTATAGCTAAGGTCAGAATTTGTTGAAAATTCAGTTAGGACAATCTTTGTATTTTCATTTTACTTCCTGATGTAAATTTTTGTTTGCCATTCCTGTTACCAGTTGCTGCTTCAAGACATCCTCTACTTCAGATATGGCTGTAGCCTTCCTGGCCAAGATATGATTCATCTTCTCATTTAGATCATAACCAGAGGACCTAACAGTTTCGCCTGGTAATTGTTTTCTTGAGTAGAATTTTTTCTTTTGGATATTCAAACGAACTCTATCCCCAAATTCTTTCAATAATTTATTAAACAATTCTTCTACATCTTGTTCTATGTCATTCCTTAACATTTTTATAACTTCTGCTGCTGGTCCTTTTAGATGGTTTTGCACCACTTCCCAATAAACCTCAGGAGGTACTTGGAGTATCTTTAGAGCTGATTTAGTATTTTTCACTCATTCCTCTACTGTTAATTCTGATCTTACAGGATAGCCTGAAAATTCCTAAATTTTTTTGTCTATAGGGAAATGATTTTTTTTAACTTCTCAAAAACTGTCTTTATCAACTCAGAAAGTTTCCCTTCTTTCTTCTCTGGACATTCTTAATAACTCCATCTGCTCTTGATGTGCTTTCTCTTGTCCTTCCAATTGAATTTTAAGTTTTCCATTTCAAGCCTTAAATCTTCCATTTTTATTGTGGAAAGAAACTGACTATAAAACACAACACAATTTTAAAGACTTTATTGCACAGCAACTGCAGCCTCAAAATCTGGGAAAAGAATTTTTAGTTACCTTTCAATAATATCCCAACTTCAATTATACCACCAAAATATACTTTTGAATTAGAATTCCAGAAATTCGAATCTTATATTGTGGCACCACTTTTATCTTCTTTTATAAGATTCTAAATTCTAATCCTGTCCTTGATGCCACTTTAGAATGTGGATACTGGTCAATGTATAATCAGAGGTTTCCTCTATAGCCTATCTGGTAAAGGAGGCCACACTAAAGAAAAGGGGAAAGCCGATTTAAACAGCAACTTATATAAAAGCAACTGTCCCAATCAACTAATTTATATTAAAACCATCAGATAATTTGATTCCAACTTATTTCTTTATCACCCTTGCATGCACTTCCAGCTGTACAACACTGCCAAGTGAACCACTAAACTTTTCTTTTCCAAGCAGCTCACACACACACATCCAAACTCTCTGAAGATCCAGCAGCACTCTAAAACTGACAACTAAGCTGAAACCTTGATAACACCAGTTCAGCTTCTCACACCTGACCTAATATAACCAATCAGAGGCTTTTTCATCAAAGGTTTCCTTACTTTTCAAAACAACTTGTGTGTTCCATTTTCCATCTTGACATCCTTACTTTCCATATAAATCAATGGAGAATTTCAAAACAGGGAAATAAAACATACAAATCACACTCAGATTAAATAAAATGATTCATAACCCACACAACCTATTTCAGGCTGTCCCATCCAGGTTTTCAAAAAAAATAATAAACACAAAAGTAAAGGACACGGAGGGGCATAATAAAAAAAAAGTCTAAGTCCCCTTTTGGCCTAAAGCCTTAAACGTTGAAAGTAGAAGCAGGGAAAATGTCAATTTATATATAAAAAAAAAAAACGTCCAAAAGGAGGTTTTTTAAAAATAACGGCCTGCCTCTAAGTTCAACTGTTTAAACGCCCAGATTACCACTACATCTACACTAACAACATATAATCAACCTAAAAAAAGCCTAAGTCCCAAACGCCCAAAACAAGGGCTTTTAGGCGAAGGAGGAGCCAGACCTTCGCCTAAAAGCTGGGTTTTGTAACCGGTGTCTGTCAAAAACAACACCGGTTACAGAATATACCCCCTCCCTACAATGATCCGGGCAGGAGAGAGCCCAAGTCCTTCTGCCCGGCGGCACCCCGGCTCGATCGGGGCAAGAGGGAGCCCAAGCCCTCTTGCCCTGGCGGCACCCCGAACCCCCGACTCGATCGTGGCAAGAGGGAGCCCAAGCCCTCTTGCCCCACGGCACCCTGAAGCACCCAGACTCGTTCTTGGAAAGAGGGAGCCCAAGCCCTCTTGCCCCAATCGTAGTTGGCGGGGTCAGGAGGGCTTGGGCTCTCTCCTGGCTCAATCGGATTGGGGGGAGGGGTGGATCGCTGCAGGAGAGATGGGTTATCTCTCATGCCGCTTTAGCGATCCCAAGTGCAGCAATTTGGTGGCACTTGTGGTATCGCTATTGCGGCAGGGGAGATGAGGCATCTCTCCTGTCCCGATGGTTGCGGTGGGGGGTGGGTAGGTTGCTGGGCCGCTGAGCTGATTGCGCCAGCCGCCATCAGCTCAGCGGCCCCTTTTTCGGCACTTATACCTGTTTTGACTTGGTCAAAGTCAAAACGTATAAGTGCCGACTAGGCAACCTATCAAAACGTTTGGTTGTACCTGCTGTACGCCTAGGTCTAGGTCGGCCCACCTCCAGCTCTTTCCCCTCCTCTTTTCACTCTATGCATTTAGAGGCAGGGGAAAGGCTTAAGCTGGTTTTAGATACGTCTAAAACAAGCTTTGATTATGGGTACTTAGATGATTAGGCTTTTTGATCGTCCAAGTACCCATTTAGGCCACTTTTTAGACGTTTGTTATTTTTGATTATGAGCCCCATAGTGTATTCTTTTTTTTTTTTTTTAATTATTTAAAAGCGCAACACGACACACTTAAAAGATAAAATAAAATTCCCTTTAACATATACGTCGATGTTAGCTCGGAAAAATAATCCGAAAGACCTGTTTTATCACAAAACACAAAGAGACCTATAATTCCCCAACTAATATATTTTATAGACTCAGATCATTTTAAATCAGGTCTGAAGGATCCTCAAAAATACTGGCAATAAATTAAAAAAAACAACAACAAAAAAAAAACAACAGCCCATCAATCACCATGGAATTGTAGCCAAGAAAGGCCAAAATCGAGGCCCAGGCTTCGACTTGGGCCTATTGGACCTTCAGGCACGAAGTTTGCGTGTGCAAACTTTGCACATGCTCAGAAGTGACCTAAGCCAGGCTGCATTCCTGGCCTTTCGTATTGATTCTGAGCTGGTCAGCCTTCATTCCACAGCTGGACACCACTGCAGCAAGTCATACCTAACACGGCTCTGCCCCCCCTAGACCACTAGGACCAGAACAGACCTCGGGACAGGTCCCAATGTGTTCTGGGCACCATGGCCACATAAAAAACATTGGGGGCTGCTCAAAAGCACCGGAGCAGCCACAAAAATCGTGGCAAATCCCTGCATAAAAATGGACCCTAAAAATGGGTCTCAGCACAACTTGGCCACTTGGGCCACATGGAAAAAGCATTGGGGGCTGTTCTGGTGCATTGAAGAAGCCCCGAAGAGTGTGGCAACCCACCAAAACCCAGGTAAAAACATTGGGGCTGCTCTACAACACCAGAGCAGCCCTGAGAGGTAAAATTTTTAAATTTAAAACTTTACACCCATTTACACTAGTAAGATATTCTCTATCCATGGAGAACAATGATTTTCAACCACTGTGCCTTGAATGATCTGCTGGTATGCCATGGGAATATGAAGGAGGGTCATTCAAAGCCTGTAGTGGGTCGTGGTATAGACTGAATTGAAAAACTGCCTCTCTGGCCGGCAGGGCCTTTCCTCTGCCTCATCATACTGTTATTATGTAACTTTCTGTGGGCAGGATGCAGAAGAGGAAGGCCCTGTCAGCCAGAGAGGCAACTTTTAGCACTATCTCTGCTGTGACCCCCTACAAAAGTGAGCCCAAGTTGTAGACATAGCCTGTAAAGCGTGGGCTATGACATGCAGAATAGAAGTGAAGGAAGATTGTGACAATGTTGTATAACAGAACTGTATAAGTTTCTTGATTCAAATAGATAGAGTACTCTTTGTTTCTGGTTTTGGATTTGCAACAGATCCGTATGACAAAACCAGTTGTGAAGGACATTCCTGAGATCTTGTTTGATTCAAATAATTGGCAAGAGCTCTTCCACAGTCTAGTGCAGTGGTTCCCAACCCTGTCCTGGAGGAACACCAGGCCAATTGGGTTTTCAGGCTAGCCCTAATGAATATGCATGAAGCAAATTTGCATGCCTATCACTTCCATCATATGCAAATCTCTCTCATGCATATTCATTAGGGCTAGCCTGAAAACCCGATTGGCCTGGTGTTCCTCCAGGACAGGGTTGGGAATCACTGGTCTAGTGTGTGCAATCTCTGGTTTTTTATTGATGAATGTAGAGGTGGGTAAAATACAGGTAAGCTGATAACTTGATTGAGATGAAATTGTGAAACCACTTTCATGAGGAATCTAGGGTGTGGTCTGAGCAGGACCTTGTCTTGTAAAATTTGAATGTATGGTTTGTAATATACTAATGCTTGAATTTCTCTGATCCATCGTGCAGAAGTAATTGTGATGAAAGGGACACAAAGGGAAACAGTGGAACTGATGATCTTGATGCAAATTTTATTCCAAAACTCATCATATACAAAGTGAAGTTCATAATCCAAAATGATACACAGTAGATATATTGTGGTGAAGACCCAACACGGTCTGTGTTTTGGTCAAAGATGACCTTCTTCCGGGGTCTGGTATGTTGAAAACCACAAAGGATGGTATGCTGGATAGCAAACAAAATACTGTGTATTGCTGAACGAGCGAAGCTGCCTAGTTGAATTACTTGGCCTGCAGGTTGAAATGTCTTTATAGCTAGTCTGACTGATTGTAGTTCTAAGAAGTTGATACTTTGGTCCATGCAAGGAATGTGGCACCCATCTCCGACCAACAAATTTTCCATATACTGTACACCTCCCAGCTTTGTTTTGATGCATCTGTTGTAAAAGTTGTGATGTTCAATGGGGGATGAAATGGAATTCCCTGTGTGAGGTTTCTCCAATGTAGCTACCGTGATCAGCGTCGACAGAGGTTGGAAGTAGGGATCCCATCTGTCTTTCAAAAACCATTGTAGCAGACATATGTTTAATCGAACTAAATAAAGAACCTGAATTTTGCTGCCATATGCCATAGGATGACTAAGAAAGTGTGAGTTGATATAGTTTATCCAGGCTTTAGTTGTTAAATAAGAAGTTGAAGTTTGCAAGCTTTCTGATGGGGAAGATAGACTGTTGTTTGAATTGTATCTATGTAGGCCCCAATGAATTCCATCTGTTAAGTTGGAGTAAACTGTGATTTTTGCGGATGTAACAGAAGTCCCAATTGATGAAGACGGTGTACATTTTTTCTTAATGCTTGGCAATTTTTATCTGGGGATCAAGCTGTAATTAACTAGTCATCCAAATATGGGAAGATTATTATTAGACCTTGTTTTCAAAGGTACACTACTACTGTTATTGTGCACTTCGTGAATACTCTGGATGCTGCTCAGATGCCAAATGGAAGTACCTTGTTCCAGTGGCGTACCTAGGGTATGTGGCACCCGGGGCCCATCATTTTTTGACACCCCCCCCCCCCATGTAAAAAAATTATTATTTTTTTTTTTTTTTTTTGCAATAACCATGAAATGGAATAAATGGTCAGAATAGAAACAGGCAGTGAAAATTTTATTTTATTGAACCTCATATATGTAACCATTATTCCAAACATAACATAACGCCTGTCCCTTCCCCTTGTAGGCCTGTCCCCCCCTTGAAGGCCTGCACCCCCCCTTGAAGGCCTGTCCCCCCCCCCCTTGTAGGCCTGTCCCCCCCCCTTGTAGGCCTGTCCCCCCCCCTTGTAGGCCTGCCTGCCTTTCCCCCCTTGAAGGCCTGCACCCCCTTGAAGGTCTGCACCCCCCCAAAGGCCTACACCCCCCCCCCGAAGGCCTGTCCCCCCTTGAAGGCCTGCCTGTCACCCCCTCCCCCTTGAAAGCCTGCTTGCCCGCCCGCCCGCCCCAACTTCCTGACCCCCAAACGCATTTTGCAGGGGCGACCTGCTTCCGCCCTCCGCCCCCTACCGCCGGGGCTCGCCGCTTCTACTTGCCTCGGTCTTGGTGATGCGATGCCTGGCCAGTTTCACTACGGCGAAGTTGCCCTTTCCCAGGGTGCGCTCGATGTCGTAGAAGCCCACCCGCACGGGCCCCCGTTGCAAGTGCCTCTGACCATCCGCCATGACCATGGCTGAGAGTCGGAGTGGGGCGGGGGAGGGGAGGAGGGACGGGGAACGGAACGGCAGCGGCAAAACGCGGGCAGAGGAGAGCTCGAGGACAGTGGGAGCCGGGTTGCACCGTAACTCCGCGCGCCACTCCGAGCCCGCCAGCCCCAGCCTCCGACGTCTGACGTCAGAGGAGGGGCGGGATCGTGGCGCAGGAAGCAGCGCAGGGATGCTGACGCTGACTTCGCGATCCTGCTGCGGCTGTTCATAGGTGGTGCGGGGAGGCCAGGGGGGCGAGCGGTCCTTCGGGGGTGGCGGGGGACTGAACGGCAAGGCCGGGAACACCCCCTTAGGGCTGGTACCCGGGGCGGCCCGCCCCCCCCGCCCCCCCCTAGGTACGCCACTGCCTTGTTCTAGTAATGTTGATTTTGGAATGTAAATCTGAGATATTTTCGATGAGTCTGACAATTGGAATGTGTAGATACGCATCCTTTAGATCTAGGAGATCCAAGAACCTTGATCTAGTAGGGGAATTATGGAAGAGAATGATATCATTCAACATTTTTCTCTTTTTATATATGTATTGAGTGCTCTTAGATCCAGAATTGGGCAATATCTTCCTGTCTTCTTGGGGACTAGAAAATACCATGAGTAAAAACCCCTACTGCATTGGTGAGAAGGGACAGGTTCTATGGTGTTTATGGTAAAAAGCTGATGGATCTCCTGCTGCAGCTGGAAGAGATATGATGAATGGACTTCCTTATGGATTGGAGGATGTTCTGGAGATGGAAATTGAAATTTATCCTGTATCCTCTATTATCTTGAGGACCCAATCATCTGTGGAAATTGCTTGCCAAGCATTGAGAAAAATTTGTAGACAACCTCCTACTGGTGTGTCTGGTTTTGGTATGTCATCAAAAAGCACTGTGGACTGAGTTTGTTTTTGGGGACAATTATCTCTGGTTTTTCCAAGGCATTCCCTGACCTCTGGATGTTTGTCTTCATCTTTGTGCATTATAAGACTTATAATTACTGTATGGCTTCTTGTTGTTATAGGATTTCTTGTTCGAGTAATACGGTAATGTTTTGTATGGTTATTTGGAGTGTTCCTATGTATCCTCCTTCAATGTATCTAAGGTCGTGCAATCTTGTTTGATCGCCTCTATCATGTCCTTAACTTTTCTCCAAATAAATTATCACTAGTGCACGGCGCGTCTGCCACTTTGTCATGGAGATCAGTATAGAGGCCCAAGGATTTTAACTAGGATAACCTCTGGGTACACAGAGCTACTGCAGTTTTTCTCATCGCTGTGTCATGTGAGTCGTGTGCTGCTCTGATCTTGTTCTTGGAATATTCTTTGATTTTGAATCATCCTATGTGGTTGTAGGCAGAGCCTCTCTCTGTTGGTGCAGGTTACCCATGATTGGGTATCGGGTGTAATGAAATTGATGAATGGCAATGCACCCAGACAGCATGATAGATTTTTAATCCCGTACAGTCCTTCGAAATCGCTTCATTCAATGTCACAGAACCTTCTCATCGTACCATCATTAAAATCAATCAACATGCTGCGATCCAACAATTTTGCCGTCACTGCCCCCTCACTCTGGAACTCGCTACCTAATCATTTGCGCAGTGAAGCTACTATAAACCAATTTAAATCAAAACTAAAAACATTCCTGTTCCAGGATGCTTTTGGACTATAATTGTCCTTTTAAGGACTACAACAAACTTTACAGCTTTTTACCCTAACCTATTGTTTTTTCCCCCTTTTTGTGCTCTTTCTTTCACGATTGTATTTCTCACCCTTCTTCCCCATTGTTTGAAATTAGTCTTTATGTCTTATTATGTGTCTTATAATCTATTCTGGTTTTGTCTAGTATCCCTAACTTTTACATTTGTTTTTATATAATTTTACTACTGTATACTGCTTAGAAACCTGATTTAAACGGTTAAAAATTAAAAAAAAATAAATAAACTTGAAACTTGAAACTTTTACCCATATTATCCATAGCTTTCATGTCTCTAGTGGGTGGGGAAAGAGAATTCTATAGAATTTTTCACATTTCTCATTGCTGATTTTACTACTAAAGATTGGTGGAATATTTGTGTTTTAGAAGAACACCAAATTCATCTGGTGTGATATAACATTAGCTGAGCTGATGTCACTGGCTGGTAATATTTATTGAATGATGGAGGGAGGGGGACAGAGGGTAAGGGGAATATATGAGGTGTTATCAAGGGTCTGTAGAATAAGGATTGACAATTTTATAAGAGGAAGTAAGAAAGGGTTAATAGACAGAGCTTGTAAGAAAGAAAAATGATTAGGGAGGTTTTTAAGGTGATGGGGTGGAGCAGTCACGTGATTGGTTGGATGTTGTGGCAGGCTGGAGTGAACTCTGTGAGGAAAGGGGAACAGTAGAGTAGTCTCTTCAGGAAAAGATTATTCTCTTCAGAGTATATTAATTCTTACTAAAAATATTATTTTTCATTGTGATTTTAATGTTAGGAAGTTTGGTTTATTTTGAGTAAGGGAATTTTTTGCCTTGTTAACCTTCTCTGTGTCTGTGTTTTAGTCACGGCAAGATATTTGTCTGTCAGGTGCTGGATTTGTTGCCTGAGGAAGCAGAGACTGCAATGGAGAGGAGCAGTTTGGGCTCTTCTGTGGAGGTTTAACAGCCTGGCAGTACAACAGTCCCCTGTGTGGAGCAGCAGTTAGCGCTGGGCTGCCATTTGGTGAGTTGTCTGCACAACTGTGGCTAGAGTGGGTTGGCTGTGAGGGAGATGGGATGTTTAAGGTGTTTGCTCTCTAATGTATGGTGTGTGAGAGGGACTTACCTGTTGGGGTTATTTTTGTGCGACACAGAGAGGTCTTTCTGTTGAGGTGTAATTTTGCCAGGTTGTTTCTTAGTAGGTCAGTTTGGAGGAACTGGCAGGTGGTTGGTCTTTAGTTCACGAGGGTAGTGACTGGCTGGTCTGTGTGCCACATGGTAGGGCACTTCTAGATAGGTTTGAGGCTTTGACTCTAAATTCTGGTGTTAGAAGGAGGGAGTTGGGAGGTGCCAATGCTGCATTCAGGTGTTTGTTTTTTACAGCTAGGCAGAGTTGTGGATTTGCGGCCTTCGCGGATTTGGTGTTCCCGTGTCTGGGAGCTGAGGAGCACTGGCAGCTGCCATTGCAATAGTTATGTGCTCAGCGGCTGCATGACTGTATGGCATCAGCATTCACAGTATTGTGATTTAAAATTTTGTTTGGAGTGTCAATAGGGGCCATCTTCCTAATTTTCCTTTTGTGCTGTGGCCTTTCTGGGTCTCTTGGATCTTCCTGTGTCTGCCATTCTTTCTGTGGTGATTCAGCATGGTGTCAGCTGTCCTGATTTGTTAGCTTAGCTGGAGATGACCTGTTCTTGGTGTTTCAGGTACATTCATATTATGTACTTGTGGTGTTTTTCTGGGTGTGTGATGTGTGTGTGTTAGGGTGAAATAGATTTCTTGGTGTCTGTCTCTTTGGAAAGGGAGAGGGTTCATTGTAGTAAAGTTGAAGGTTTGGTTTATTTGTGCTGGAGAAATTAAAGAGTAAAAGTTTTTATGGTGTTAGTGGGGAATCATCTAGGTAAGTGGTGAGCAAACCTAAACAAAGTTATTGTAAGGCAGTGGCGTACCTAGGGTATGTGGCACCCGGGGCCCATCATTTTTTGACACCCCCCCCCCCCCCCCATGTAAAAAAAATTTTTTTTTTTTTTTTTTTTGCAATAACCATGAAATGGAATAAATGGTCAGAATAGAAACAGGCAGTGAAAATTTTCTTTTATTGAACCTCATATATGTAACCATTATTCCAAACATAACATAACATAAATTATGTCTAAATTGTCATGACATTAGAAGTACATATGGAGTAGTTGCAGGTGATGCTTGGGACAGTTCTGATTGTGTTAGTTCGGTTTTATGTGTTTTTTGAATAGAAGGGTTTTTATTTCTTTTTGAAGGTTTTGCAGTCTGTGGTTGATATCAATTGGTTGTAGAGTTGGGGGTCGAGTGTTGCAGCTCGAATGGCTAGGAGGTTGTCGAACAGTTTTTTTCTTTTGACGTTTTTGGTTGGAGGGTGTGTGAATGGTGCACAAGTTCTCCTATGTCTGTTTGAAGTGGATTGAATTATTTAGCTGAAGAAATTAGTTACCCCCCATTCCACACACATTAATTCTCTTCCATTTTTGTTCCCATTATAAAAAACACTGATAAGTTCCCAGAAAAAAAATACATTAAAATAAGAAGTGAAAACAAAGGCCCCTACAGATGAGAACATATCATAAGAATAGCCTAACTGGGTCAGACCAATGGTCCATCATGCCCAGTAGCCCATTCTCATGGTAGCCAATCCAGGACACTAATACCTGGTCAAAACCCAAAGAGTAGCAACATTCCATGCTACCGATCCAGGGCAAGCAGACACTTCCCCCATGTCTTAATAACAGATTATGGACTTTTCCTCCAGGAATTTGTCCAAATCTTTCTTAAAACCAGCTACACTATCTGCTTTTACCATAACTTCTGGCCACTTCATTTTTAAGTTTAGATCTTTCCTTTCAAACAGAGACCTTGCTAGATGTCAAATACAGCACAAGGTAACTTCACATGGACTTAGCTGTGCAGGAAATGTGAATCTCCTCATACACCCACCATATAGTGCAAAAATGTGCAAAGGTCTGTTTTTTTCTTTCGATCACTACATAGCCTAATGTCACACAAGCAGCGCTGTTACAAACATATTCTGTAGGTCAATGCTAAGGATAACAAAGTTTCCTTCCTTGGACCAGAAGGAGATAAACCACTGGAAGAGATCCCAAAACAACACCCAAAGACCCACTCAGTGTGTGAATCAGTTGAGTGGAGTGGACTAACTGGGGGGTGGAAATGGGCCCGGAGTTTGCTCAGCAGAATTTCCCAGACCACCTCTTCCTCTCAATACATTGACACGCTGCCACCATCACCACTAGGAACACCTCACTGGGTAGGCCAGCTATGCTATAAACTTTATAAAACACATTATTATATTTTCTTATAAAGCACATATTTTAACTGACCTCTCTGACATCCTCAGCCTTTCCATTCACAAAAATAGAAGGAAGAAAAGTTCCCATTTCCTGCTGTCTCATGTCCCCGGCCTATACAATATTTTTTTTCTGCAGACCCTTCAAAAGTCTGACCAAATCCTCGTTTCACTTGCATTATAAAGTACTGAGGATGCCATCTCTCCCCAATCCCAGGTCCTAAAGTCTAAGACAGTAGCGCAAACTAATGCTGCCAGATACAGGAAAAAAAAATTTTGATTCGATTCAGCCCTATTGAATTGGTTTTTCAATTCGATTTTCCTGCCCAGTTGGGTGATTTTTTTCAAAACTCCTGGTGGGTTTTATAGCTTTTTCACCCCCTTTGGCTTCTCCTAACCACACTGGCGCTGTGGTGTAAATAAAATAAAGAAACAAAAAGGACTTTTCCTCTCTCTGTTAAATCCTAGCTCACGTTTGCAGTCCAACACCAGCTCTGGCAGGATACACATTTCAAATCTGACATGTTATAATCACAAAACAGAAAATAAAATTAATTTTTCCACCTTTTGTTGTCTGGTTATATTTCAAATCTTGTTGGTCCAAGGCTCTGGTTTTCTTCTGATAACTTGCTTGCCAGGGTCTCCTTCTTTCTGCATGCTAACCATCCATCTGCCAACTCTGTCCTCCCTTTCCATTTCCCTTCCCTTCCCAGGAAGTCTGGTATCTTTCCTTTTTTTCATCTCCCTCCACAGATCCACCTTTTCTTAAATACCCTTTCATCCGGCATCTCTCCCTCCTTCCCCACCATCCCAGAGTCCACCATCTCTCCGTTTCTTTTCCTAATTACCCTCCTATCCAGTATCTCTATCCCTCCTCCACACCATCCCTTGTGTCCAATTTCTCTCCCTTTCTGTTCCTTCCCTCCCTAAATCCCATGGTCCATCATCTCTCTCCCTCTCCTCTATTTTCAGACCCATTATTTCTTCCCCCCCCCAAAGTTTGGCATATGCATGTCTCTTTGAACACCCCCTTCCCTCCGTGTACTTCTAAATCATGGTCCCCCCCAAAAGGCCTGTCCCCCCTTAAAGGTCTGCCTGTCCCACCTTGAAGGCCTGCACCCCCCTTGAAGGCCTGTCCCTTCCCCTTGTAGGCCTGTCCCCCCCTTGAAGGCCTGCCTGCCTGTCCCCCCCTTGAAGGTCTGCACCCCCCGAAGGCCTGCACCCCCCCGAAGGCCTGTCCCCCACTTGAAGGCCTGTCCCACCCCCTTGTAGCTTCTCCCCCCCCTTGTAGGCCTGTCCCCCCTTGAAGGCCTGCCTGCCTGCCTTTCCCCCCTTGAAGGCCTGTCCCCCCTTGAAGGCCTGCACCCCCTTGAAGGCCTGCACCACCCCCCTCGAAGGCCTGCACTCCCTTGAAGGTCTGCACCCCCCCCCCGAAGGCCTGTCCCCCACTTGAAGGCTTGTACCACCCCCTTGTAGCTTCTCCCCCCCTTGTAGGCCTGTCCCCCCCTTGAAGGCCTGCCTGCCTGCCTTTCCCCCCCTTGAAGGCCTGCACCCCCTTGAAGGACTGCCCCCCCCCCCCCGAAGGCCTGCCCTCCCTTGAAGGTCTGCACCCCCCCGAAGGCCTGTCCCACCCCCTTGTAGGCCTGTCCCCCCCCTTGTAGGCCTGTCCCCCCCCTTGTAGGCCTGTCCCCCCCTTGAAGGCCTGCCTGCCTTTCCCCCCTTGAAGGCCTGTTCCCCCCCTTGAAGGCCTGCACCCCCTTGAAGGTCTGCACCCCCCCCCGAAGGCCTGCACCCCCCTGAAGGCCTGCCTGCCCCCCTTGAAGGCCTGCACCCCTTGAAGGTCTGCACCCCCCCCCCCGAAGGCCTGTCCCCCCTTGAAGGCTTGCCTGCCTGCCTGTCACCCCCCTCCCCCTTGAAAGCCTGCTTGCCTGCCCGCCCGCCCCACCCTGAAGGCCTGATGCCCCGACCCACCCCAAAGGACCGCTCGCCCCCCTGGCCTCCCCGCACCACCTATGAACAGCCGCAGCAGGATCGCGAAGTCAGCGTCAGCGATCCCTGCGCTGCTTCCTGCGCCACGGTCCCGCCCCTCCTCTGATGTCAGAGGAGGGGCGGGATCGCGGCGCAGGAAGCAGCGCAGGGATGCTGACGCTGACTTCGCGATCCTGCTGCGGGCTGCTTCACAGGTGGCGCAGGAAGGTCAGTGGGGCAAGCGGTCCTTCGGGGGTGGCGGGGGACTGAACGGCAAGGCCGGGAACACCCCCTTAGGGCTGGTACCCGGGGCGGCCCGCCCCCCCCGCCCCCCCCTAGGTACGCCACTGTTGTAAGGGTAACAACCTATTGTGTATGTCATGTATAGGATATACTGAATGGAGTGCAGTGAAAAGGGTTGATGTGAATCGCTTGTTCACTCTTTCCAAAAATACTAGGACTAGGGGGTGTGCAATGAATCTATTAAGTAGTAGATTTATAACAAACCAGATAAATATGTCTTCACACAACATGTTTGGAATACGGCTATTCAAACCACCTTAGATAATTTGATTCCGACTCAAACTAAAACCATCTCTGCCCGTAAATTTTGTAATCCATGGTTCTCTGCAGAACTTTTACTTCTTAAAAGACAATTAAGATCCCTCGAACGAAGATGGAGGAATAATAAAACACAAACCAATCTTACATCTTTCAAAGAACACTCAGAATTCTATAAAGCGAAAATAAATCAAACTAAAATGAAATATTACTCTGAGAAAATAGTTAAAGCTAAAAACCCTTCTATTTTATATTCCATCCTCAATAATATCACACCAAACAAAAAAAAACAATTTGATTTAAACAGTAAAATTCCTACTGCTCAGGAACTTTCTGACTATTTTAATGAAAAAATTACTAATATAAGAAAATCCTTCAAAAATTCTAACATTCAAATTGAATTAGATCAGAATAACCAAGATGTACTATTTTCAAAATGTTCAAAATTTAAAATACCTAGCCTTAAGGAGATTGAAATTACTCTTAAAACTCTGAATATCAAAAGCTCAAAAGCAGACCAAATACCACCATTTCTTCTCAAACAATACTTTGACATCTTTGGACCTTGGATTCAGGTATTAGTAACAGAAAGTTTAAAACAACAAACAGTTCCACTAGATTGGAAAAAATCATTTATTCGACCCATTCTTAAAGATAAAAATGCTAATCATGATGATTTGTCTAATTACAGACCAATATCCAACATTCCATTTTTAGCAAAGTTAACAGAAAAAATTGTCTTTAACCAGATTTCAGAGTTTGTTGAGCAAACAAATGTGTTACATCCCAATCAAACTGGTTTTAGACAACACCATAGTACAGAACATTCACTAATTGGTATGACAACTTCAATTCAATATTTCCTGGATCATCATCAATCGGTGCTTTTAACATCGCTTGATCTTTCGGCAGCGTTTGATACGATTGATCACCAATTACTCCTTGCTAGACTTCAAGCTATTGGGGTTACAGATGATGTTCTAGCATGGTTTACATCTTATTTCAGTAATCGCACATCTACAGTAATTTTTAATGATTCTTTTTCTTCAACTTCACAAATATCACATGGGGTTCCACAAGGATCTATACTTTCACCTTTACTTTTTAATATATTTTTGGCACCTCTATTGACATTATGTCAATCTATAGGATTTCATGTTTTTGCCTATGCTGATGATATACAGTTATTGTACCCCCTAAACAATAACAACATAAATGAAATTTTGACAATTAATGAAAAACTCGAGCAAATTCATCATTGGCTGGACAAAAACAAATTGGCCCTCAATATCAAAAAAACAAATATCATGCTTTTTCCTTGGAAGGAAAGTTTTTCTTTAGTTGCTCCTATTTTGATTCAAAATATTCCTCTTCAATTAGTTAAAAATACTAAAATTCTAGGAGTGATTTTTGATAATAAACTTAATTATCATGATCACATTAGTAGTATTGTTAAAACTACCTTCTATAGGTTGCGGAAAATTCGATCTATTTCTAAATTCCTCTGTCCCAAAGCACTTAATATTCTTATTCACTCTCTGGTGATGTCTAAAATCGATTATTGCAATTCATTATTTACAGGAATTGCTTTACAAGAAATTAAACGATTACAAATTATTCAAAATGCTTCTATTAAATTAATAACAAAATCTAAAAAATTTGATCATGTGACACCACTCCTTAAAAAGGCTCATTGGCTTCCAGTCATTCATAGAATTACGCATAAATTATGTACAATTATTTTTAAAACATTAGAAAATAAGACTCCAGCATTTTTATTTAGGTTACTTATCCCATATTCAGTTAAAAGAACTTTAAGATCTAGTGAACGGAACCTTTTATCAATTCCTTCGTTAAAAATTATTAGTACAAGAAGACAATTTATCTTCTCATGTACAGCTCCCCAGATCTGGAATGCGCTTCCCATGTTTTTACGGGAGGAGAAGGTGTTTGGGAAATTTAAAAGCGAATTAAAAACCTTTCTGTTTAAAGATGCATTTGCAAATTAATTAAATTTTATTATAAAGTGTTATTCTAGTGAATTATTCTGCTTTTCTTTTGTTTTTTCAACTTCCTTTTGTATTTTCCCTGTATGTTCTTTCTTTACTATAAAAAATGTATTTCATCCCCTCTTACCTTTTGTTTATATTATAATTAATTAAGTGTATGTAATGTTTTTGTTTCCTTATGGATGTATATTTTATTGTACATCGCTTAGAAATCCGATTAAGCGATTGAACAAGCCAATTAATAAACTTGAAACTTGATTAATCTATGGAATTCATTGCTGGAGAATGAGGTGAAATCAGTTAGCTTAGCGGGGTTTAAAAAAGGTTTGGGTACTTTCCTAACCGAGAAGGCCTTATTGAGATGGCTTGGGGAAATCTTCTGCTTATTCCTATGATAGGCAGCATAATTTCTGTTTTATTACTAGGGCATAGAATTTGGATTATAGGATCTCACTAGGTTCTTGGGTCCTGGGTTAGCCACTGTTGGAAACAGGATACTGTTCTTGATGGACTTTTGGTCTGTCCCAGTATCACAATTCTTATGTTCTTCTGTTCTTATAAGGTGCAAGGGGGGGAGGGGGTTGGTCGAGTAGTCTGGAAAGTAGAGATGGAGATGGAAGGATAAATAGCTGCCACGGTAATGATGGGGGACAAGACATTTTTAGATTTATTAGGGATAGGAAGACATGCAAAAGTGGCATTGTGGAACCCAAGGGTACAAGGGGCCAATAAGTAGCAGCTGGTAAAGAGATAGATGACTTCTTCACTAATATTTTCTGTTCTGGGTTCACAGCTGAAGTGTTTGGGGGGGAGGGTGTACAAACACCTCATGTGACTGGGGCAGGAGGTGTAATAAACCCTGATTGATTTTCAGTGGCTTGGGTTTGTGAGGGTTCGTTAGAACTACGGGTAGATACCACGAGAGGAATGGCTGGTACATCCAAGGGTACTGCAAGAATTTGGGGGTAGTTCTGGTGACTCTGCTGACTACCTTCTCACTACTTCTTTAGAGTCGGGAGTGGGTAATGCAGGAATAGAGCAGGGAGAATATGGTTTCCCTCCACAACAAATGGAGAAAAGGCAGCACTAGGGATATACAGACCGGTAAGTTTGACTTTTTGGTAAGTATCTCAATAGAAACACTTTTACAACAGAGCTTGGGGATTCACTAGAGACAGATTTGGATCAACAAATCTGCTTACTTTCTTTGGGTGATCTTGGCATTAGATAAGGGGAGTGTAGTGAATATGATGTATTTTGATTTTAGTAATTTTACCATTTTCATAGGCATATCGTACTCAGTGTTCTCGGTATGGGGGGCTCCACTGGTGGTCTGGGGCAGGAACTAGTTGGTCAGTAAGGTGTCAGTGGGTTGTGGTCCCAGGAAATGGTTATGCCAAGGGAGGATCTTATCGGTAGTGTGTTTGAAGGTTTGTTATTGGGCTTGTTCTTTTCACAATTATGTAAGTGGGATTGTTGTAGGAGGCCAAAGCAGTAATGGACCAGACAGTCCTGATGGTGTACCTAACGAGGATGGGCTTAAGTTTGTAGAATGGCTTCATATTGTGCAGCTCAGATTTCATGTTTAGAAATGCCAAGTCATGCATTTACATTGCTAAACCACAAGGGAATGGTGCGATTAAAGGGTGAAGACCTTGGTGTACGAATGAGGAGTGCGGGTTTGGTGTGATTGTATGTGATGAGCTTCAAGAGACAACCAGGTTGTAACAGTGCTAGCAAAAGCTAGACAGATGTTTGGATGCATGGGAATCAGTATGGCCAGCAGGACAATGGAAGTTTGCTGCCCCTCTACAAATTTTGGTGAGACCTCCTTGTGAATTTTGTGTACATTTAAGTTCAGTTCAAAGGAAGGCTACTACAAGGGTTGATGGTCTATGTCCTATAGGCATATGGGAACTGAGTTCATGATCTCCATCTGTATACTTTGAGAAGGGGCATGAGAAGGGAGATAATAGTGATGTTTAAATACCTATGTGGCCTCAGTATGCATGAGATGACTCCCCTTTTATTTGACAGCAAATCCAAAGTAAGAGGGCAGGGGATGCAATGCAGCAGTGCTGGGCTCTGCAGTACGGTATGACACTACTTTGTTACAGAAGGTGAGGTAGATGCATGGAATGGTTTTGGAATTCCAGTAGGTGTAGGAGTAGTAGATGCATGAAATAGTTTCTGAATTCAGGACGGCATTGGATAGGCACATGGACTCTCTGGGAGAGAGGAGTTAATTGTTGCTGTGGAGGGGTATACTGGCTGGACATTTTGGTCTCTATCTGTCCTTATGTTTTTTCTAAGTGGCTTTGCTTGTGTCCTCAGACTGGAGGAACTGCAAGGCGCTGGATAGGTGCTGAGAGCAAAACTGCTTTGTTTGACTCATTTTCTGCAATTTTGGGTGCCAGAGGTGCATTGCTCCTTTCTCGTATGGAGCAGCCGCATGTTCTATTAGTACTGTATTATTTGTTTGTAGGATGATTTTAGAAGATGGTTCACTGGACATTTGCTGGTGTGGGGAGTTTATGGAAGTTATGAAATTGGAAGTTATGAAATTGGTTGTGGGTGCGTGTGATCTGGTGTCCATGTGCAGGGTTTACTTGTTTGTTTGTTTTTTGTATGAGGGTTTAGTGACATTTGTTTGCAGTATTGCCTGATGTGTGCACTTCATGATTTGTAGTGGTGCTCTGGCAATTAGCCTTTTTGCAGCACTGGACAGATTATCGAGTGGGTAAACTGGCACCTTCTCGACCTGCTATTGTGTTCATGGGGTAGCTATCTGGAGATGTTGGGTTGACTGCAGGTTAAATGCAATTGCCTATTCCCCGGTCACCTTCTTGGAAGGATCAGGAATTTGGATTCTTTTATACATGTGTGTGGAGTAACGGGAATGTGCAGTATCTTGTGTACCATTCTATTGGGCTGGGGAGGATTGTCTTAGCTGTTTCTGAGTCCAGTGGGGCATGGACTATAGATTTTATGGTTAGGTATATGGAGCATTTGTTGGGAGTGACCCTTGCTAATCCTTTTCCAGCAAAGACAGTTTCCTAATCTTCTATTCTGCTTCACTTCTGATTCTTTTGGTAGGTTGTGACATTTGTTCAGCAAAGGGAGTGGATTTCATACTGCCCCTGAGGCAGGATCTGTTGTCTGCTGTCTGTGTTTTCACTAATGCCCCCACCCTTTTGTTTTGTTTGGTCATCTATTGAGTGTGTAAGGAGGATTGGGACATGGTTGCTATTGAGTGGGTTTAATTCTAAGCTTTTGGAGTTATGGATAGCATTTGGGGGTTTAGAGTGGTTTCTCATGAATTTGTTGCAGCTATTTTCCATGGACATTATTGTCCTGATGCTGTCTACCTTTCAGGCATAGGTTTGGCCAATTTTATTGGAGACTTGTTTTAAAGCTGTTGGCCGCAGCTTATGTGGTGGGGGAGCGGTGACAAGCTCGAGGCTGTCACCGCTTGTGGCAGAAAATGGGGTTTGGCCCAGTTGGATCTGGGAGATGAGCAGTTAATAAATAAATAAATGTGACACTCGTATGCGATACTGCTGCGAGGGGAAGCATGACCTTGCGTCACCATGGATCATGTTTGGGGGGAGGGGAAGCATGGCCTTGCGTCACCGTGGGCCATGTTTGGGGGAATGTTATAAATGTAAAGACTTAACGGGAGCTAGTTTCGACACCGAATAGCTCTCTTGGGGTGTGTGAAATATGCATTGGGGGTTTGTTGGTTTTTGGACACAGATTGTATTGTAAGTGAAGATAATATTCAGATAGATAATAAAGCTGCGGCCAAATATTTATTCCAATAAAACTGAGTTGTGTGATTATTGATTGATGGTGATTAGCTTTCAGTTGCAGGTGACGGGAATGCGAATGCTAATGTTTTGTTACTCTTGACATATATGGCATAGCTCAGAAAAAGAAGCCCTAAGTGTACTCTGAAAAGTATTTTATTTCAACATGGCTAAACATTATTTAAATCTATAATTTTTATTTTATGATTTTTTAATGTAAAGTTCTCCTTTTTATCTTTGTACTGTTTTTATTATTTTGTGTTTACAACTTTAACGTATTGAGGCAAACACTTAACTGAATCTAAACTACACATTTCAAATTATTCATATATTCAGCAGCAGGTATGTAGCAATATATTTTCATATAACGCTTCTAAATAAAATTACCCCATGGGTAAATGTACATAGGTTTAGTGTATATATGTTCTGGGTGCAGCATGGGTGAAGTCATGTTTTACGTTTTTTTAAATTGTATGTATTAATTAGGGTTTATTGAGATTTGACTGTTTTTATTAGAATTATTAGGATGGAGATGTTGATCGCTTAGTATTTTAGAAAAAATTTTTTTTAAAAAATTTTTCCTTTTACTCTTTGCTATCCTATTTTTAAATGGAGTTCTTTTCTTGAAGACTATGTATTATATATTGTACACTG
The DNA here is from genome assembly GCF_902459505.1 of Geotrypetes seraphini. NCBI lineage: Eukaryota > Metazoa > Chordata > Amphibia > Gymnophiona > Dermophiidae > Geotrypetes > Geotrypetes seraphini. The sequence continues at coordinate 185,890,907 of NC_047087.1, forward strand.
CTTGGATCCTTTTTTAGGCTGTTATGAAATTTTTAATAAACATAAACATAAAATACACAAGATCATGTAATACAGTAAATGATGGCAGATTAAGACCCACACTGTCCATCCAGTCTGCCCAACAAAGTGGCCAGGGCCACACCCACTCTGCACGGTCCCAGTCACCCATGCTTAAGCACTGAGTATCAAGTCTCCATCAGGCCAATCATATAGGCAGCCAAACATAATGGAGTCTTATGTTTATACTGTATAACCACATATCATCCCCAAGTATTGCTGACAGTATTCAACTTATCAGTCAAGATATCTTCCCTCCCCCTGAGTTTCACAGCACCCTCCCTCACAGCATGTGACAATAAAGTTATCAAATCCAGAAAAGTGGAATAAAACTTGGTCAACAAAAAATATTATCACATACCGAACTGAGTCAAGTAAACTGAAACCAATCACACTGATATCGCTTAGATGTGGGGAATGAACTTCAAATATCCAAACACCCGCTATGCACTGGTGTCTTCACTGGGGTAATGAATATCATCATTGGTTCATATACACCCACTAAGGCTGTGCTTGATAAATTTAGGGCTTTTACAAAGGCGCACTAGGGCCTTAACGCACGGAATAGCGCCCGCTAAATTGCCACGTGTGCTAGCTGCTACCGCCTCCTTTTGAGCAGGTGGTAGATTTTCAGCTAGCGTGCGCTAATCCGGTGCATGCTTTAAAAACGCTAGCGCATCTGTGTAAAAGGAGCCCTTAGTTTATAACTGTAGTAAAATTAGGCCAATACTTAGCTTTCACCCAACGGGGGCTCTTGTCGTTTCACTATTTAAAGCTTCGTCTGGGCTTGAAGTTTTCTACAGTGCCATAGCTATTCCCAGCCTCGATGTATAAACACCACCTTTAATGACATCAAAATAATGTTTCTTAAAACCTGCGTTTTACATGTGTTATTGCCCAATCATCTTTAAAATATATATTTTTTTATTCCAATTTACTTTTGTCTAAACTTACCCCACAATCAACTGCTATCTTTTCTGAGTTTTTATCATTGTCGGCTTTCCTGGTGTGAATACAACAGGAAAAAATGGTGACGGCTTTTGCAAACAGACTCCTTCATATCAGCCAATCCCCTGGCAATACGTCATCTCTTGTTCTAACTCAGTTGACTCAAAATTTACCTGTCTTTATTATCTTTAACTTTGTCAAGCTTTTACATTAATTTCAAACTCCAATCCTTTAACATTGAATTATAATGCACTTATTTGAAGCATGTAAAACTTATTCTTACCACAAGAAGAAGCATTAGCAGTTGTGCGGATGAATTTGGAAGGGAGACCAAGCCCACATGCAGTACCTACAAAATTTATTACACATTTGGCAAGGATAGCCATGAAAGAAATCATTTCCTGTTTGAAAAGCAATTTTTGCTACAAATTAGAGGAGTGGCGATGGGCTCCACTTTTTTACCTTTAGTCGCCTGTTTATTTATTAATGATTTTGAAAATGAATGGGTATTCAATTCTCCTTTTTTTATTTTTTTTGAAAAAAATGCACTCATGGCATAGATTCATAGACAATATTTTTCTACTATGGACAGGGAGTATTGAAGAACTGAACAAATCTGTCCAATGGCTGAACACCTGTAATCCAGCTATACAGTTTACTCATACCTACTCTTATGAAAATATTTCATTTTTGGATGTCAACATTAGACAAGAAGAAAGAGTTTTCCACACTATAGAAAAAAGACTAACAAGAATACCATATTGAGAAAAGAGAACTGTCATCCCAAGCATTTAATTGAAAATTTACCGTATTCTCTATTAAGATACAAAATGATTTGTAGTGACGTGAAAGATTTCAAACATCAGGTGAATATATTGATGAAAGATTTAAAGAAGAGGAGATATAAAGAGAAACTGTTAAAGAGGGCATACAAGAGAGCATTGTAAGTTCAGGTTTATTATAAATTTGATTAATCGCTTATTCAAAATTCGAAGCGATGAACAAATCAGTAAAATTACAAATTTTTAGGGGGAAACAAAATAAACGCGTAGAACTAACCTAACAAAACATATTGAAACAAAAGGAAAGGATGAAAAGAGAAATACAAGTTGTTGATAGTAAGACACGTATGGGAAAAAACAATAGGAAGGGAGAGAGCAAATGCTTCAAAAAAGTTATGAAATAGGATTCAATTGAGGCTCCTAATAGCACAGTTACTTATCGTAACAGGTGTTATCCAGGGACAGCAGGCAGATATTCCCACACATGGGTGACGTCACCGACGGAGCCCCGCAGCGGACAGCCTCGAAAGCATCTTGCTTGAAGATCTCGAGCTTTCGATTGCTGCATCGCGCATGCGCGCGTGCCTTCCCGCCCAAACTAGGGGGCGCATCTCCTGTGAGGATCCTCAGTTCAGATACCAAGCCAAGAAGCCAACCAGGGGAGGTGGGAGGGTTGTGGGAATATCTGCCTGCTGTCCCTGGATAACACCTGTTACGGTAAGTAACTGTGCTTTATCCCAGGACAAGCAGGCAGCATATTCCCACACATGGGTGACCTCCAAGCTAAGTAAAAAGGGAGGAGGGAAGTTGGCAAATTAAGAAAAAAGATTCTGTAAAACAGATTGGCCAAAATGGCCATCCCTCCTGGATAAAGTATCCAGACAATAATGAGAAGTGAAAGTGTGAACTGAGGACCAAGTGGCAGCTTTACAAATTTCCTCAATAGGAGTTGATCTGAGGAAAGCAACAGAAGCCGCCATAGCTCTGACTTTATGGCCCGTCACTCGACTCTGTAGAGGAAGACCAGCCTGAGCATAGCAGAAAGAAATACACGCAGCCATCCAGTTGGAGATAGTACGCTTCGAGACGGGATGACCCAATCTATTTGGATCAAAAGAAATAAAAAGTTGAGGAGAATTTCTGTGAGGTTGAGTACGTTGAAGATAGAAAGCCAACGTACGTTTACAATCTAAAGTATGTAAAGCCGCCTCACCAGGGTGAGAATGTGGCTTAGGAAAAAATACCGGTAGGACAATAGATTGATTGATATGAAAATCAGACACTACTTTAGGTAAGAATTTGGGATGTGTACGAAGTACCACCTTGTCATGGTGAAAAACTGTAAAAGGTGGATCCGAGACCAAAGCTTGCAACTCACTAACTCGACGAGCTGAAGTGAGAGCAATCAAGAAAACAGTTTTCCAAGTAAGATATCGAAAATGAGCCAAGTCAATAGGTTCAAAAGGAGGCTTCATCAATTGAGCCAAGACCACATTAAGATCCCATACCACAGGAGGTGGTTTGACAGGTGGATGGAGATTAAAGAGACCCTTCATAAAACGAGAAACTAGAGGGTGTGCCGAGAGTGATTTCCCCTCCAAGGGCTGATGGAAAGCAGCAATTGCACTAAGATGAACTCTAATAGATGTGGATTGAAGACCTGACTGGGATAAATGAAGCAAATAATCCAAAACAGAAGCCAAAGAAGAAGAAGTTGGCTGAAGATTATGAGTGGAACACCAAGACGAGAATCTGGTCCACTTTTGACTATAACATTGACGAGTGGACGGTTTTCTGGAAGCCAGAAATACATCCTGAACAGACTGAGAAAATTTAGCAGAGTCCATCAGGTAGAAAGGAACCATGCTGTCAAATGAAGAGACTGCAGGTTTGGATGAAGTAAGGATCCCTGACTCTGAGTGAGCAGAGAAGGAAAAACTGGCAGAAGAAGAGGTTCCTTGATGCTGAGTTGAAGAAGAAGAGAGAACCAAGGTTGTCGGGGCCAACGAGGTGCTATGAGAATCATCGTGGCATGATCCGACTTCAACTTGACAAGAGTTTTGAGAATCAGAGGAAAAGGAGGAAAGGCGTATAGGAACTGACTCCTCCAATCCAGTAGAAAAGCATCCGCCTCGAGACGAAGAGGAGAGAAGATGCGGGAACAAAACAGAGGAAGTTTGAAGTTGTTGGGTGACGCACAAAGATCCACCCGAGGAGTCCCCCATCGAGTGAATACTTGACGAAGTGTGGGGGAGTTGAGCGTCCATTCGTGAGGTTGAAGCAGACGACTTAATTTGTCTGCAAGGCAATTCTGAATACCCTGAATATAAACAGCGCGAAGAAGGAAGTTGTGCGAAATCGCCCAATGCCACAACCTCAGAGCTTCCTGACACAGAGGGTGGGAACCCGTCCCGCCCTGTTTGTTGACATAATACATTGCTACTTGATTGTCCGTCCGAACAAGGACTACTTGGTCGTGAAGGATGTGAAGGAAAGCTTTGAGAGCAAGAAATATCGCTCTGAGTTCCAACAGATTGATGTGACATCGACGATCTGTGGCAGTCCATAACCCTTGCGTACGGAGACCATCTACGTGGGCTCCCCATGCGTACTCGGACGAATCTGTTGTGAGAACTTTCTGATGAGGAAGATGGTGAAACTGCAAACCTCTGGAAAGATTTGAAGAGAGCATCCACCAGCGGAGAGACTTATTTAAAGAAGGTGTCACCGTTATATGACGAGAAGGTGGATCTAGGGCTTGTTGCCATTGGGATGCCAGTGTCCACTGAGGGATGCGAAGGTGGAGTCTTGCAAAGGGAGTCACATGTACCGTAGATGCCATGTGTCCGAGAAGGACCATCATTTGACGCGCCGTGATAGTCGACAGGGAAGTTACATGATGACAAAGGTTTAAGAGAGTATACTGCCGGTTGAGAGGAAGGAAAGCTCTCATGCGAACCGAATCCAACACTGCGCCAATAAATTGGATCGATCGAGTTGGAACTAACTGAGATTTGGGGAAGTTGATATGGAACCCCAGACTTTGAAGAAAAGAAATAGTCTGAAGGGTCGCTTGCATAACCCCTGGAAGAGAAGGAGCTTTGATAAGCCAATCGTCGAGGTAAGGAAAAACTTGCAATCCCCGGGCTCGAAGGGCCGCGGCTACCACAACCAGACACTTGGTGAAGACCCGAGGAGAGGTTGCCAAGCCAAATGGAAGAACCCTGTATTGAAGATGAAGGTTCCCCACCTTGAACCTGAGATATTTGCGAAAATTTGGATGAATAGGAATGTGAGTATAAGCCTCTTTGAGATCCAGTGAGCACATCCAATCCCCTTGATCCATGAGGGAGTACAGAATCGGAAGAGAGAGCATGCGAAATTTCTCTTTGACTAGAAATTTGTTGAGAGCTCGGAGATCCAGAATGGGTCGCAAATCCCCCGTCTTCTTTGGAACCAGGAAGTATCTGGAGTAAAACCCCTGGTTGTGTTCGAGAGGAGGAATCTCCTCCACCGCTCGAAGGCGAAGAAGAGCCCGAGCCTCCCGAAGAAGAAGGGGAAGTTGCGAGGAACTGGAAAGACACTCTCCTGGAGGGTGATCTGGAGGCACCTGAAGTAGGCGCAGAGAGTATCCCTCGCAGATGATCGTAAGGACCCAAAGGTCCGATGTAATGGTTTCCCAGACAGATGAAAAAAGGGAAAGGCGACCTCCGATGGGTAGGGAGGAATTTGGATGTAAGGAGGTTGGAATGCTCATCATTGGACCGTCAAAAAGACGGAGCTGTTTTGGTTGGAGCAGGTGTCTGGGGCTTTTGAGGACGTTGTTGTTGTGGCCGTCTAGGTGGAGGCCTAGAAAAAGCCGGTGTGGACTTCATGGGATAACGACGAGCTGGAGGTCTGTAAGCTCTAGTCACAGAAGGTTTTGATTTCGGATGAAGCAGAGATGCGAAGGAGCGCTCATGCTCAGAAAGCCTTTTAGTAGCTGCTTCAATAGAGTCATCAAAGAGCTCAGAACCTTGACACGGCAGGTTTGCTAAACGATCCTGTAAATTGGGATCCATATCTACTATCCTGAGCCATGCAAGACGCCTCATGGCCACTGCAAATGCCGAGACTCTGGAGGACAGCTCAAAAGCATCATAAGATGCCTGCAACATGAATAGACGCAATTGAGATAGAGATTGAAGAATATGTTTGTATTCAGAAAGGCGTTCTTTGGGCCAGTCTGGGCAAAAGGATGACAACTGCTTCAAAAAATAATTAAAATATGAAGTAAAGACATAGTTGTAATTCAAAATTCTATTTGTCATCATTGAATTTTGATAAAGTCTGCGCCCAAACTTGTCCATAGTTCGCCCTTCGCGTCCTGGTGGAACTGTTGCAGACACCTTAGATGGGTGAGCCTTCTTCAGGGAGGATTCCACCACTAGAGATTGATGAGAAAGTTGAGATTTCTCAAAACCTTTACATGGAACAGTACGATACCGAGACTCCAGCTTCGATGGAATAGCTGTCACGGAGTAAGGAGTCTCCATGTTACGTAGAAAAGTCTGCTTCAGCACCGGTGTCATGGGTAGACGTAAAGTCTCCTTAGGAGGATGAGAAAGTTCCATATCCGCCAGATATTCAGGCGTGTATTTTGAATCGGAATGTAAGTCAATATTAAGTGCCTGCCCCATGTCGAAGACAAATTTCGCGAAGGAAGAAGACTTCGAGGTCGAGGCTTCCTCAGGAGAGGCAGAATGAGAACGAGGCGCCACTGAAAAAGATGGAGAAGCCTCGCGTGAATACTGAGATACAGGCTCCGATTCAAGATGTAAAGTGATGGATGATGCTCCACTGCCTGTCAGAGGGGGAGTGGCTGAATGCTTCCGCTTAAGGCTCCGAGTTGGAGAGGTGCGCGGAGTACGAGGCTTAGCCAGAGGAGATTTATCTCGAGACAAATGCCTCGAAGGTGGCGTCCTCGACCTCGAATGCCTCGATGAAATTGAAGAGGCAATGGTAGTATGAGAGCGAGGTACAATTTTGGAAGTAAGATCAGAATGCCTCGAGCTCTTTGTAGAGGTAAGCTTCGAAGATCGAGACCTGTGTTTGGATCGAGGCAATGATTGCTTAGCCCCATGTTCAGATGAGGAGTCCGACGAGGAAACCCTGGATCGAGACCTGCGACGAGGAGATCGTCGACGAGGTGCAGATTGCTGCTCAGGCTGGAGTTGCGAAGACAGAGTCGAGGTCGGTACCAACTGAGCCACTATTGAGGAAATTTGTGTAGTCAAAATTGACTTAAGCATATCCTCAAACATGGGGACGGAGACCAAAGGACTCGGAGTCACAGGAGGTCTCGTGCGTTCCAAGGAGGGCGACCTCGATCGAGAGTATTCCCTGGACTTGGAAGCACGTTTTGAAGGTCTAGAAGACGGAGTCAAACCTGGGGCCCCAGGTTGGATGGATGTAGACTCCGTCGGCTTCTTAGGGATGGTACCTGAAAAGGAAGCAGGAGACTTACCCCCCAATCCAGGCTTCGAGGACACCGTCGAGGCCTTCGAGGCCGAGGACCCGGAGGTCTTCGAGGCCGAGGCTTGTCGAGGAGGCGAGGTCGAGGTTTTAGCACTCGAGGTTGGACCCGAAGTCGAGGATTTAACAGATGCCTCGACCGAGGCCACAGCTTTTTCAGGCTCCATGCGAGGGAAAAGTTCCAAAAACCTGTCGCAGCGGCGCTTGAAGGCACGAGGTTGAAGAGTGAGGCAGCGAAGACAATCTTCAGGGCGATGAGTCGGCCCGAGACAGATCATACACCGACTATGTGGATCAGTGATGGAAATAGTCCTGCCGCACTGATAACACCTTTTAAACCCGGTAACAGGCCGGGACATAGAAAGGACAAAGTCCGTGTCGAGAACAGGGAAGAGAGGCCTAGGCCTCAATCTTCCAACCCGACGCCAAAGAAAAACAAAAAGATGTTTGTTTTTTTTTTTTTTTAATAAAATAAAATAAAATAGGATTAGTATTAGTACACAGCGACCGAAAACAATAAAAGGTACTCAGCCGCGGTGAAGAGAAGGCACAACGCTATGGGAACCAAGTCGACAAGTCTTCTCGGCTCCGCGGAAAACGTTGAACTGAGGATCCTCACAGGAGATGCGCCCCCTAGTTTGGGCGGGAAGGCACGCGCGCATGCGCGATGCAGCAATCGAAAGCTCGAGATCTTCAAGCAAGATGCTTTCGAGGCTGTCCGCTGCGGGGCTCCGTCGGTGACGTCACCCATGTGTGGGAATATGCTGCCTGCTTGTCCTGGGATAACAGGCTTTCTAGCTATCAAATGCATTTTTAAAAAGAAAGCTTTTTAACTTGCTCTTAAATCTGTCTAGATTACGTTCTTCCCTTAAATAAATAGGGAGGGAATTCTGTGTATGGGGGCTCTGACAGAAAAGATGAATTGCCACCGTGTATTAATGATTTTGAGTGACCGAGAATGGTTATTAAATAAATAAAACAAAAAGGAAGATATCCAAAAGTGACATACAGCAGTACAATCATGCAAGCCTGGTGATAGGTAAAATTTAGAAAAAGCAATGGGAGCTAGTTCAGACAAATCCCATTTTTCAAATCACTGAATTAAGGTTAGCATGTAAGAGAGGTAAAAATTTGAAGGAAACTAAGCCCATCATACTTTCCAAAATGTGAGTTAAAAACCAATATGAACAGGGTAGGACACTACAAATGTGACAGTTTCAAATGTTACAAGGTCAATGTACAACTGAGAATGTTTATCAGTCCCGTTGACGACAAAACATATGATTTGAGATCTTATAGTAACTGTAAAGGTGAATATGTAGTTTAGGCAATAAAATGTTCTTGTAATAAGATCTATGTAGAAAAAATCAATAGAGCATTTAAAATTTGATTGAGTGAGCATAGATCATGCCTGAAAAATAGAAAAACAGAGGCACCATTAGTTGAACATTGCCTTGAATATGAACAGTTTTGACAGTTTACAATGCTGGACGATCGACGTGATAAATAGAAGTATCAGAGGAGGTGATAGGGATAAGATCTTACTCATCGTCTCTCCTATAAAATACTCCTCACTTTTAAAACAAAAAACTCTAACCAACCAGCGTTCATAGATAAACTTTTGATCCCTTATTCATCATCAAGGACCCTCCAATCAAATAATCTAAATCTACTCGAATCATTACTATATTGATAATGTGGGATGTATCTCGTAAAATACAAGTGCTATTCTTATACTTATATCTGTCCATAGATGGAAGAGGAAGAGGAATATTTTCAATCAAGTTTTTTTCAAATTGGATCCATCTTGGGGAATTAACGTTAAAGATCCTTTAAAAAAAACAGAATTTTGCTTATGACATCTGAAAAGCCCAATGATATAATTTAAAATCTGGCAAATTTACGCCTCCTAGAATAAAGGGCATTTTGAGTTTTTGCAATGCAATGTGTGAATTTCGACCACTCCATATAAATTTAGGGCCTGTTTTACAAAGCTGCACTAGTGGCTGCTGCGCGGTAACAGGCCCGAAGCCCATAGAGATTTAAAGGGCTTCGGGGCTGTTGCTGCACAGCAGCCGCTAGTGTGGCTTTGTAAAACTGGCCCTTAGTTATTATTATATCAATTTTCTTGTAAAAAGAATTTGGAAATAATATCAGAATCATGCTAGGAATAAAGTTAATTTTTGGTGCTAAGACCATTTTTATAGTTTCAATTCTGCTCCACCAGGATAGAAAAAGGGGAGACCATGTATGAAGGTCTGTGGTTAATTTTAAGATAACTTCACTACTAAATTTAAGTGTATCTTTTATGTTGGTACCAAACCATACTCCCAAGTATTTTAATTTGCGTGGTTCCCATTTAAAAGGATATTGCGCAATATGATGACGTAGCACTGTCCTTGAGAACGGCATTACAGCTGATTTTGTCCAATTAATTTTATAACCTGAAATCTGAGAAAACGTATCTATGCAAGATAACAAGTGAGGTATAGAATCTAGAGTAAGATATCATCTGCATAGATAGCTTGTATTGATTAACTTTATTCAAGATACCTATTATGGAGGGGTTATTTCAAATATCAATCACTAGGGGTTCTAGAGCAAGATTAAAAAGTAATGGAGAAAGAGGGCATTCCTGCTTTGTTCCTCTATGAAGAGTAAATTTAGGTGAAATTATATTATTTATGAGGACTGTTGCTTGTGGGGACTTGTAAAGTAAACGTGTCAGGTTAATGAGTTCCAAAACCATACCATTTAAGGACTTTAAACAAAAAGGGCCACTCGATTCTATCAAAAGCTTTTTCAGTATCCAATGATAGAACAACACAGGGGTCATCCAAATTCTGAATCTTTGAAATTATATTCCAGAACAACCGTGAATTATCATTAGGTAATCTTCCCAATTTTGATCTCCTTGTATTAGTGGAGGCATTATATTGGAGAGTCTATTAGCCAATAATTTAGCAAATATCTTATTATCTATATTTATCAAGGAGATTGGTCTATAATTTGATACCTTAGAGCAGTGGTCTCAAACTCAAACCCTTTGCAGGGCTACATTTTGGATTTGTAGGTACTTGGAGGGCCTCAGAAAAAAATAGTTAATGTCTTATTAAAGAAATGACAATTTTGCATGAGGTAAAACTCTTTATAGCTTATAAATCTTTCCTTTTGGCTAAGTCGTAATAATAATATTGTAATTTATAGTTAAAGAGACATACGATCAAGAAACTGTTTTATTTTACTTTTGTGATTATGATAAATATACCGAGGGCCTCAAAATAGTACCTGGCAGGCCACATGTGGTCCCCAGGCCGCGAGCTTGAGACCACTGCCTTAGAGGGGTCTCTGCCAGGTTTAGGTATGACTATTATTTTAGATTCCATAAAGGAACCATTAGATACAATATTATCATCTATTTGTGCTAACAAAGAATGATAAAGAGTCAAAAGTTTTGGAGCAAGTATAGTAGAAAACACTAAATAGAATTCAGCGGGTAAACCATCATTGCCTGGCATTTTGTTTTTAGGTAGTTGTTTCATGCGTTTTAATAAGATTTTTAACATGTTAGAAAACACATTTATTCAAAAGTAGAGAATGACACGGTGAAAAAATTGGTCCCCGTCACCGCCCCGTCCCCGTCTCACCATCCCCGTCACCGCCCCGTCCCCGTCTCACCATCCCCGTCACCGCCCCGTCCCCGCCTCACCATCCTCTTCACCGCCCCGTCACCGCCACTGCAATCCCATTCACTTTTCTTTATTTACGTATAAAGGAAACATTCTTTAAAACTTTAAAACTTAGTTAAATATTAGTTAATAACTATACAAAAACAAAACACGCAGAGAAAAAATTAATTAATATAAATTCTCAAAACTGACACATTTTGATCACTAAATTTAAAATAGTTATTTTTCATACAGTTTTTCAATCACTAATCTTCCACCACCCCTGGGGCTAGCAATGCAAAAACAAACACGACATGTACTTTAAATGCTTACAATGTTAGCCTATATGGTAATTAGACGCGGCCGCTGTACCTAATCGCGGCAAAGATCTCCCTGCCGTGATTAGCATAGTGACCGCGGCTACGGCTGCAAGTCTCCCCTCCCCCCAGCGATCACGGCAGGAGGGCACCCAACCCCTCCTGTAGACCCCCCCAACGGCCCTCCCGACAATCGCAGCAGAAGGGTACCCAACCCCTCCTGCCGGTCCTCCCAATGGCCTCCCCTAAGATCGCCGGCAGGAGGGTACCCAACCCCTCCTGCTGGACCCCCCCCCCCCAACGAACCCTCCCACCCCGGAACCCCCTTAGTCTTACTTTCCAAGTTGGACCGGACGGCTCCTCACACGTATGGCCAGCAGGCTTGCCTCCGTCCAAATGAGGCGGGCCCGCCCCTACCCTGCCCAACCCACAGGATCCTAGGGCCTGATTGGTCTAGGCACCTAAAGCCACTCCCGCTATAGGAGGGGCCTTAGGTGCTTGGGCCAATCAGGCCCTAGGATCCTGTGGGTTAGGCAGGGGAGGGGAGGGGCGGGCCCGCCTCATTTGGATGGAGGCAGGCCTGCTGGCCAGACGAGCGAGGAGCTGTCCGGTCCAACTTGGAAAGTAAGACTAAGGGGGTTCCGGGGTGGGAGGGTTCGTTGGGGGGGGGGTCCAGCAGGAGGGGTTGGGTACCCTCCTGCCGGCGATCTTAGGGGAGGCCATTGGGAGGACCGGCAGGAGGGGTTGGGTACCCTTCTGCTGCGATTGGCAGGAAGGGTTGATCTGACAAATGAGGAGCACGGTGAAACACAGGTAAATAGCGGTTCCTAGAAGGGGGTACATTGGCCCGCGGGGACAAACCTGTTCACCGTTTCCGCGGTCGGTGAATGGCCTTGTCCCCGTCACCGCAGCGACTGCTAGTTTTCTTCCCCGTTTTCGGCGGTGACCCGCGGCTTAAATGCGGTGGCCGCGGGTAAACCGTCACCGTGTCATTCTCTATTCAAAAGCTAACGTGTTAAATTGAGTTAGAATGCATAACATTTTCAACATGCAACAACACTTAGAAATGCACCCTCCTTAATGGTTCACTCCCTCCTTAACAATCATTCCCAAGGAAAGAGTAATAAATGCTCATAAGTTCATTAATTTGTTCGTGATAATAATAGGTACTCTGTAAAAACTGTGTGTGTGTGTCAAGATTCCATAAAACAATAAAAAGGAAGTTGTAGGGAAAAAAAATCCCCAAGGTGGTCTTAGCTGTTTCATGATATGGGAAATCCGAGGTCCTTCGCAAACTCAGATCTCCTGTGGAGCTACTGGGCCAGCCTGGGTATCGGAACAATCAACCAGGAACAAAGCCCTCTTCAATAAGGAGGTGGGGTTTTTTTTGCTGTTGTGCAATAAACACACAAAGGAAGAAAAACCTTGGGGAATGAAAGCTCCCAATGTTTTCCCTGCCACTTCACCACCTTATCAGAACAGATTATGTACGGAAGATAAGAGGTGAAAGCAGAAACTGATACAAGGCAAGGATCTTTTTAAATTTTTTTTTTTTGTTCATTTACACTTTATGGCATTCCTCAGGGAAACCCTGTGAGGTAGTTTCATTCATTTCAGACAGTTGGCATCCGGCAGTTTTGCCCTTATGTCTCAGGCTAAGACAGCTGTTAAGCTATAAAGCATGTGGGAAACATGCAACTGCTAATTTCTCTTGGCAAAATTGTCCAATATTGAGGAAAATATAAAAGAATTTAGAAAGAGTTATACATGTGAAAATGTTCAGAGATTTTTTTTGAGTACTCGTTTTTTCTAAATAACATTTTAAATTGTAGGTTTGTCTGTTTCATTCCTTCTCATTGTGTGGTAGAGTTGACCCATGTTCGCTGTGTGGCTCACATACTTGTCAGAAACGTTTAAAGCAGTCTACTGAATGTAACTGAGGTGCGGCTTGGTGTGAACCAAGCTACATTGGTTAGTACTTGTGTACATAGGAGACAACTTTTGAAAATGATTGGGGGTGCTGAACTCATAATTCACAACAAATTTCTCTCACAGCAAAGTAAAAAATAAGAAAAAGAAAACCAAAATACATTTGATAGTGAATGACCAGCCTGTATCTAAATGGCAGGAGCAGGGCAGGTAATGTGTACAAATCAAAGCTAGAGTCCTGTCACTATCTCCTCTCTCTGGCAGCTTATCAGCATCATTCTCTCTCTCCCCCCCCCCCCCCCATTCAAGCTATTTATAGCACTTTTCTCCAACCAGTCCCTCTCTTCTCTCAGCCCATCTATATCACACTGTACTCCCCCATTTTTTCTTTTCATTTCTATTTTCTTCTTCCCCTTGCTTCTCCTTGCCCTCTTCCCTCTCCTCCTTCATAGGCACAATTTTAAGTTTTATATTTGGAGACAAGGAATTTAAGAGCTCTTTGCGGTTTCCACTCCCTATATCTTTTTAGTCTGTTCTGTTTCCCATTTTTTCTTGACCCAGCCTTCTATTTCCCTCCGCTCCCCAATGAACTGCAATGCACTTTGCCCTAGCTAGTTGCTATTCCATGCAGGCTTGGCTCACCCATCACTTTACTGATTCCCACTTCTCACTCTCTACAGATGAGACTTCCTTTTGTTTGTAGATTTAACTCATCTTCAATTTCTAACTTCCCATTGGATCATTTCTCTGTTCTGCTCTCCCTAACTCCAGGTACATTCCTGTTTTCTGGAACTGGTTCCCCATCCCCTTTTGCATCCCTCCTGGCACTCTTAGATTCCAGGCCAGTGGCTACCTTTCCTCCTGTAGAATCCACATCGGATTCTTTACATGTTCACCCTGAGATCTGAAAGCCCAGCAAGGCTCACAGTTTGAAACCTGAGTAGGACAACATGATTTAGAAGCCCAGGGCATAGCAACATGCACTCATACTAAGCCACTGTGTCAGAGCTGCCTGCAGGACATTACTCCAGTGGCCAAGGAGCAAGCATCCAGCTCATGGAGTCAGTATGAGATCTGGGATACGGCTGCAGAGTTTTACCAAGAGCAAAGAGGGGAGCAAAGATTCAACAATTAAGCAAGAAGAAAGCCAGGGCGCCAAAGCAGGAAATACACAGAGTTTATAAGACAGCATGTCCCTTCTCCCCCATCCACAATACTGGCAATGGTCTTCTGCCACTCTTCCTGCTGCAGTTGCTGTTTTACTTCTTTAGGCTCACTTAGCCCAGAGCCCCCACCATTTCTACCTCCTGTGGGTTGGAATTAGACTTGCCTGAAAGCAGGAGACTCCCGTTTTTGCAGGTCATCTTCTGCACTCCTGCTGAGCAGCCAGGATTTCAAAACTGAGCAGCCTCTCCTTCCAGCAGCAGCAGGAGAGGACTTCCTAAAACATCTTCTCCTACTGCCACTGGTCCCGCTTCTTGACAAGTATGAGGCCCTGCTTGGAGTATTGTGTTTAGTTTTGGAGACTGTACCTGACTAAAGATGTAAAAAACTTGAAGTGATTCAGAGAAAAGCAATGAAAATGGTACAGTGTTTGTACCACAAGATATAGGAGAAGAGACTTGATCTTGAAGATGTATACCCTAAAGCAGGGGTGTCAAAGTCCCTCCTCGAGGGCCGCAATCCTATCGGGTTTTCAGGATTTCCCCAATGAATGGGCATGAGATCTATTTGCATGTACTGCTTTCATTGTATGCTAATAGATCTCATGCATATTCATTTGGGAAAGCCTGAAAACCCGACTGGATTGCGGCCCTCGAGGAGGGACTTTGACACCCCTGCCCTAAAGGAAAGGAGAGATTGGGGTGATATAGACATTTAAATATTTGAAACCAATATTTTCCAGACATGAAGGTGGTAGAATTGAGGTTGCAGAGGGGGGGGGGGGGGGGGGGGGGGGAGAAACTAAGAAATAACACCAGGAAGTACTTTTTCAAAGAAAAGGTACCTGGAATGTCCTCCTGAGGGAGGTGGTAGAGATGAAAATGGTAAAGGAATGAAAAAAATACATTAGATAAAATCTATGGAAAGAGAGTGAAGCCAAACAAACTTAGTAGTACTTAGTTGAGAACTCCAGTAATTGGGAAACAAAGCCAGTGCCAGGCAGACTTGGATGGGCTGGAGTGGGGCTTTGATGACCGCTTCAGTAGTTGGGAAACAAGGCCAGTGCTGTGCCCTAAAAATGGCAAGGACAAATCGTGGATAAAAAAAGGGTACACCTGGATTGATACAAGAAAAATAAAGAGATATAAAAAAAAGGTGTAAAAACTGTTTTTTTGAAAGCAATACAAAATCTATGTCATATTGATTGCTACAAGAGAGCTACGTGTTCTTAATACTTTGTGTGCCCACACACCCTTCAACATCTCAAAGTCATATGGACTCCTGAGGAAGGCCAAATGTCAAAACACAGATCTTGTTGGATCCATTTATTCATATGTCATAGATTTTGCATCATTTTGAATAAACTTTTTATACTCCTTTTTTGATATCTCTTTATTTTTCTTGTATCAATACAGGTACATCTCTCTTTTATCCACTGTTTTTTTTTTATGCCTTCTATATTGTGGATTCCTTTCCTTTTTTATTTGGTTAAGGATAAATCAAGATCAAGTTTGCATATGTATCTTATCATACCTTATGATATGTGTTATCTTGTTGGGCAGACTGGATGGATAATACTGGTCCATATCTGCCATCATCTAATACGCTACTATTTTCAAATCTTTAGCAGGTTTCAGCTTACATACTTTATCTATATGTATATATCCATCTTAATCATCTTTATTATTTATTTAGATATATAAAGACACTGCCACAAATAAATGGAATGGATCTCTTATACGTAATTTGTTCACATATGGTTCCAGAAAAAGTAAGATAGATGATAGATGAAAAAAAGCCTCTAGAGAGAATGGCTCCCCCCCAAAAAAATGAAAACTAGGGAAAAGAAAGGATGGCAAAAGTAACCCATACTGTTCTGAAATCCTTCATATACAGATCCACTTTGTCATTGTGAGGCAGATATACTAAAGGGATTTTCTCATTTTGGGGTCTTTTTTACCAAGCTGTGAGAAATGTTGGCCTTAACATGCTCTTATGCAGGTTTTTTCCATGCATTAAGACCATTTTTCCCCCAGCTGGAAAATGGTTGATTTTCTATTTTGTCAATTAAAGGCCGTGTGCCAATAGTGTGCAGCCATTAACAAATATTAGTGTATGGACACTTACTGCCACCCATTTTGTAGATGGTAAGGGCACATGTGATAATCCTGTGCTAATTATTTTGAGTCTGATTCAGGAAAGATTTTCTGACGTGTGTCTATTAGGAAAGTGCTTAAAGTTTCCTATGTTTGTAAATGGTTCTTTCATATGAGTCACCAGGTCCATGTGTTTATAATACTTAGCTGTGTTGGGCATAAGTGTGGACCTTCACAATCAGAGAATAATGTGTTTCATGCTCTGTAAAGCAATTACAATCTATCTCTTGTTCTGTTGATCCAAATTTTGTATGTCTGGAAAATCATTACAGGATACCAACATGTGGAATCTATGCTAGGTTCACTCCTCCCTCCCCTCCTCCGTGTTTCTAGGACCTCACAACTAGTTGGGTTTTCAGGATATGCACAATGAATGTGCATGAGATGGTTTGAATGCACTGGTGACTAGCAAATGTTCAGGATTATATTTGACAAGAACCTTTCCTGGGAGGCACAAACGTGAACATTAACCAAGAAAATATTTGCAACACTGAGAAAACTGAGTCGATTTTGGCATTGCTTCTCCAAAGAAAACTTTCAGATCTTGGTTCAGTTTCTGGTACTATTCCAACTAGAATATGGCAACGTTCTTTAAGTAGGATGCAAATAAAATATATGGACAAAACTGCAAACCATTCACAATGTAGCTGCAAGACTAATTTTCTCAGCAATTAAATATGACGAAGTGACACCCTTGTACCTCGAACTACATTAGCTTCAAAGCGAGGTGTATTTTTAAACTATGTATTCTGATATTTTTAATCTTCCAAGATGAAACACCAGTCTACTTGTTGAAGTTAATAGAAATACCACCCAAAGACAAATACCACCTTGTCAGCAACCATATGAGAATAAGATTCCAATTCAATCATATAACTTATTCACTCTACCACCTTCCAATGGTGGAATCATTTACCAGCACACTTAAGGAATCCCCCCTCCTACCAGAACTTTCATAAAAGCTTAAAACCTACCTACTTGGAAAATACCTTATCCCCCCTCCCCCCCGAACAACAGGCTATGACCACCAGAAACCAAACAAGATATAAATCACCTCTCCTACCTCAATAGATGATAAAGCTCTCTACTTACCCATCATCCCCAAATCGAGAAAATGACACCCATAACAGAACCTGCAATATCAAGGCCACAACACCAGATATAGCCAATCTTCTTTCCAAACCATATACCATAAACATACACCTACTCAAACACAAAACAAATTTTCTGTGTCATGAACCCTTATGAAATAATGCAATCCCTGAATATGGTCAGGCTCTTCTAAATTGTAAATTGGATTGAACCCCTGGGAGATATTAACAATCCATAAATACTAATGTAATGTAATTGATCTGCATACTCATGGTGGATATACTAAAAACCTGACTGATGATGGGTCACCAGGACAGGTTATATTAAAATGTCTTTTTTGTTATTTCTGGGCCATAGAATTGTAGGGGGCAAATTCTGTAAAGGACGTCTAACTTTAGGCATCCACAATGTGGACGTCCATTGACTTAGGCATCCAAATAAAGTGGATAATAAGCCAAATTAACAACTTAGACGTCCAAACGCTGGATGTGATTTTCAAAATAGATGTTCACAATTTTGTGGACGCCCATCGGGAAAAAAAGTCACGCCTAACAGGATAGGCATGGGCATGACTTCGAAATTGACGTCCATTTACTGAATCACATGCCGCTGAGCGTGCTAACACATCTACCTAATGCCTAAAATGTAGGCGTTGCACAAAAAAGGTCTACTTTTGAGCATGAGCTGGGCACTAGGTAGATGCGAATTAGGTGGACATTACTTAGGTGTCAGTTAGGTGTGCCAGAGGCATCCACATATAGGTGAACAAGGCTTTATTTTGGGGGGCTAAAGAGGACTCCAGTTTGATATAAAGCTCAAAATATGTTTAATAATGCATTAATTAAGCAAAGCACATGATAAAATATATATATTGGTTACTAAACCTTCAATTATTTTTGGGGTAAAGAAGACTCCTATTTGATAATAGAAAAAGATGTTTAATAATGCGTTACTCAAGCAAAGCAAAGCATATTGCATACTAAACCTCATTTCCAAAAGGTTAAGAAAATATAGATACCCTACTTACAATGGCTGTAGTTCAGAGCAAGTGCACGTGTCTGATGCACAATCTTGATATCATTGTGACATCATCAATATGCATTTATATGGCTGAATGTCACTAAAAAATAATAGGAATATGTGCTGGGGTTCCTGACCATACTAGAGATTTGAACCCACTACCTTGGAAAGATGAAAGAAGTGCGTTTAACTACTGAGCCACAGAAGATTTTTTTTTAGGCAGGGGCTCCAGCATTGTGAGATGATATCTTAGGAGATCATAGCCATCTCAAGAAAAAAATAAGTTTGCAACCTGGAAACGACAGAGTGCAAATGTAAATAGCAAAGTCCACAACCCATACTCTCTTATGAGATCAAAAAGAAACTGTGGGGGTGTGGATTTGAACCCATGATCTGTAGAAGATAGAAGTGCCTTTAACCACAGAGCCACAGGTGTTTCCTTTTAGGTAGGAGTTCCTATTATTTTTTAGTGACATTCTGCCATCTAGGTGCATATTGATGTTGTCACAATGATGTCAAGACTGTGCATCAGACATGTCCACTTGCTCTGAACCACAGCCATTGTGAGTAAGGATTCTCTTCTTTTCTTAGCCTTTTGGGAATGAGGTTTAGTATGCTATACAGTATGCTATTTATATTTCATGTGCTTTGCTTAAGTAATGCATTATTAAACATCGTTTGACCTTAATATCAAACTGGAGTCCTGTATACCCCCCCCCCCCCAAGACAGAAGGTTTAGTATGCAATATATATATATTTTTTTCAATGTTCTTTGCTTAAGTAATGCATTATTAAACATCTTTTGACATTAATATCAAAAAGTCCTCTATACCCCTCAAAACAGAAGCCCCTATATAAGGACGCTTCAAGCACAGCTAAGTGACGCCTAAGTCGCATCCACCTATCTCAAGCCTATCTAGCGCCCAACTCAAGCACAAAAGTAGACCGGCTTTTGCAAGCAGTCCTATTTTTTTTTATATACTTTGAGGAAAATAGAGGCCAGAAGAGGAATTGGACAAGTGTTGAAGGTACATGTTTGATATTTATCCTAGAGAAATGACTGCTTGTAAATCAAGAGGATATAAGCTTGGCTTTGGAACTGACATACAGTTTACTATCTGAGTGTGTGGTGCCGTGGTTAGAACTACAACCTTAGCACCCTGACTTTTTTGGTTCAAATCCCCCACTGCTTCTTGTGACCCGGGGCAACCAGAACAGAAAAGAAATATGATAAAGTAGCCAAATGTAAATATCACATATGATATAAGTGGCATATAAATAATTAAAAGATAAAAAAAATATAATAGTGGTGCCAGCATAATGTAAACCATTCTGAGCTCCCTTGGGAGAAAGGTATAGCAAATTGAATAAATAAATAAATTTTACTGCATACAATTTTAATGTAAAAAACAGCATAAAATCACCATTCTAATGACATCACAATACTAACACATGATAACGTCATAGACATTATTATGATATCTATGCAATGCCTAAAAAGCGATTCTGCAAAGAATGTCTAACAATACAGATGCGCTTAGATTCGCTCAGTGCTGCTGAGCGCGATTCACTATAGCGTGTCTATGCATTATAGAATCACGCTCAGCATTCTGCTCCTGGATGCCTAATTTTTAGACGTCCCCCCAGAATCTGCCCCCAGAAGTCTACCCGATACTGTTCTTAGGATCCAACCACTGGAGTTGCCATTGAAGCTCACTCCAGCCTATCCAAACCATCTCATTGATTGCGAGATTGAGACTGTGAAAGTCTGCTCAGCACTGTTCTCATGTTCCAAATTCCTTGGGCTCCCATTTAAGCCCCCCAAGTCTATCCTAAACCGAATTTCCTGGTCCTGGCCTTAGT
Organism: Geotrypetes seraphini; assembly: GCF_902459505.1. NCBI lineage: Eukaryota > Metazoa > Chordata > Amphibia > Gymnophiona > Dermophiidae > Geotrypetes > Geotrypetes seraphini. The sequence goes on from NC_047087.1 coordinate 185,911,417, forward strand.
TCTTCAATTTATACCATTCATATTCTAATTAGAGATCCTCTGTGTTCATTCCATGCTTTTTTTGGGATTTCATCATTATTTTCCTCCACCAATTTCCCTTCTCTAGAAATGATTTGGTCCTATATTGATACCTATCATATCACCCCTGTCCCTCTAGAGTATAAATGCTCAGGTCTTCCAGTTTCTTCTTGTACATCTTTAGGCACAAACCCCCTACTATGTTTTGTCACCTTCTTTTGGACCGCTTCAAGTCTTCTTATATCCTTAGCCAGATACAACCTCCGAATTGAACACAGTACTCCAAGTGGGGCTTAGATGGTTTTAAGAAGGGTTAGGACAATTTCCTGGAGGAATAGTCCATAATCTGTTATTGGGAAAGACATGGGGCAAGCCACTGCTTGCTCTGGATTGGTAGCATGGAATGTTGCTACTCTTTGGGTACTATTGACCTGGATTGGCCACCATAAGAAAGGACTACTGGGCTTGATGGACCATTGGTCTGACCCAGTAAGGCTATTCTTATGTTCTAATTACCTGTAAAGGGGCATCAACTCCTGCTGGGTACTCCTCTCTCTATACAGCCTAGGGACTAGGAGGAACGATGGGACTAGGAGGAACGCTGACAGCATGGGTAGAAGACTGGCTTAGCGACAGACTTCAAAGGGTGATGGTAAACGGTACTTTCTCAAAATTGTCAAAAGTGACCAGTGGAATGCCACAGGGCTCAGTCTTGGGCCCAATGCTATTTAATATCTTTGTAAGGGATCTGATTCAAGGACTTCGAGGCAAAATTGCGTTATTTGCCAACGATGCTAAATTATACAACGTTGTGGGCAGAGCAACTAAACCAAACAGCGCAACCGCGCAAAACACTATGGAACAAAACCTACTTTTGCTTGAACAATGGTCCAGTTCATGGCAACTAAACTTTAATGCCAAAAAATGTAAGGTGATGCATCTTGGCAGCGGGAATCCTTGCACTACATACACCCTAAATGGTGAAAATTTAACAAAAACTGAAGTAGAAAGGGACTTAGGAGTAATCATCCATGAAGACATGAAGGCTGCATCAGAAGAAGCTTTATCAGCCGAAAGCCCGAAGTTATAATGCCATTATACAGATCCATGGTGAGACCGCACCTGGAGTACTGTGTCCAGTTTTGGAGGCCACATTACCAAAAGGATGTGAAGAGAATTGAGTCAGTTCAGAGAATGGCCACTAGGATGGTCTCAGGACTTAAAGATCTTTCATATGAAGATCGTCTGAGCAGTCTGCGCTTATACTCGCTCGAGGAACGCAGAGAAAGCGGGGACATGATAGAAACTTTCAAGTACATAATGGGCCGCATCGAGGAGGAGGAGGAAATCTTCATTCTTATGGGTCCCAAGGTGACAAGAGGACATCCGCTAAAACTTAGGGGAGGAAGATTTCATGGGGACACCAGGAAATACTTCTTTACCGAGAGGGTGATTGATAGATGGAATGGTCTTCCACATCAGGTAGTCGAGGCTAGTAGCACGCTCGACTTCAAGAGACGATGGGACAAACATGTGGGGTCGCTACAGAGGTATGATAGGAGATAGTTTCTCGAGGGTGGAAGGGATCATGATTGGGCAGACTTAGGCCTTCGGTCCTTTTCTGCCGTCGTATTCTATGTTTCTAGCATCCTTTGGCTACAGCTACCGCCTTATCACACTGTTTTGTTGCCTTCAGATTCTCAGACATTATCACCCCAAAGTCCCTCTCCCCATCTGTGCATATCAGCCTTTTACCTCCCAGCAAATACGTCTTCCTCAGATTTCTATTCCCCAAATGCATCACTCTGCATTTCTTTGCATTGAATCTTAGTTGCCAGACATTAGACCACTCTTCCAACTTTTGCAGGTCCTTTTTCATGTTTTCCACTTCCTCCAGGGTGTCCACTCTGTTACAAATCTTGGTATCATCCACAAAAAGGCAAACCTTACCTTCTAACCCTTCAGCAATGTCGCTCACAAACATATTGAACAAAATTTACCTAGAACCAATTCTTGAGGCATTCCACTACTCACTTTTCCTTCCTCTGAACAAATTATATTAACCATCACCCTCTGGTGTCTGTGCTAATCAGTTTCTAATCCAGTTCACCACTTTGGGACCTACCTTCAGCCCATCAAGTATGTTCAAGAGTCTCCTATGAGGAATCATGTCAAAGGCTTTGCTGAAATCTAAGTAAATTGCATCTAGTGCACATCCTTAATCCAGTTCTCTGGTTGCTCAGTCAAAGAATTCAATCAGATTCATTTGGCACGATTGTCAGTGTTCCCTCCAAGCTGTGTGGGAGCTAACCTGTCAGTGTTAGTGCATAAATAGCTGTCTGATGTTTATATTTTAACGAATGGTCAATTAGCTCTGAATATCAAGTTAACTGAGCATGCACTAGCTGACTTAAAAACCCCGGATATTCAATGCTGGTGATTGGATATGACCCAGCATTGAATATGTGGGTTCAGCACAGGAGGCAGACTAACAGTGTTGTCTAACACCAGCTGAATATTGAGGGGGGGAGGGGGATGTTTTATGTTTTACAAGGGAGTGCTGAAAAGTTCTCAGCTCAACCAACCAAATTCCTAAATTCTGAGTGTTATTTTGCCACTGTAGCTAAAAACAGTGTTAATCTTATTTCACTAACTCCCTCTTCTACAAAGCCACGCGGCAACAGCCCCGAAGCCCTTTAAATCTCTATGGGCTTCGGGGCCATTATCGCGCAGCTTTGTAGAAGAGGGGGTAAGTGCCAGTTTGCAGAAACAAAATTCTAGGATTTGACATTGTTTCAAATCACTGATTGAACCATATCCACGTCATTCTCTTCTTAGTTGGGCTGAGAACTTTTCAGCAACTCCTTATATTAAAAAATTGATATACTGTTCAGCATCTCATATTCAAAGCGGTTTACAAAACTAATAACCATTAAACACATAGGAAAGACCTAACCTTCCAAACAAGAATACAGTCACCCTCTACCATGCAATTATGCCTCCCCCAAGGGAAACAAATAAAGCATCATACACACAAACCTATCGTATAATCCTTTTAACTGATATTGTTTAGTATAAAGTGGAGCCAATATCTATCTATATAAAGGAAACCTTATATTTTAAAATAATAATAAAAAAAATCCTCTCAGAAGCAAGTAGTTGAACAAATTACCCATTCGGTGAATAATTCATGTTTTGGACAATGAATCTTCTATAAAGCTTACAAATAGCCTTAATTGACAAAAATCTTTCATATGTAAGACTAAAGATAATTGCCATGTTGGCTAAACCCAGCCATAGCAACACAAAACAAACCACAAAAGCATAAATCTCTGGCATCTCTGGAACTGCTTGTCAATGATACCGCAACTAAACGCATCACAATTAAACATTATTTATTGCATTAGCAGGGTTGAAAAATTTAGAGCTAAGTGTGTATTAATTTTTTTATTTACCATTACTTCATATACTGCCCTCTATAATTTGAAATTAAATCAGGGCAGTTTCCAACGGTTCTGAATGCCTAGGTTATGCCAACAAATTGGAAACAAAATAAGGGGGGGGGGGGAATCATCAATGTGTGTCACTGTTAAGATGGATTATTCTACCACAAGTTGTGCTATTTTAGCACAAGGTCTCATTGGATAAAATGGGACCCTGTGTTAAAATAGTACGACTTGTGGTAAAATAACCCACCTTAAGAGTAAGCCACCTTAACATTGATGAATTCCCCTATAACTGAAAAGCATAAAAAGCCTACAGCTAACATACAAGCATAAAAGCATGGATACTGCTTCTAGAACACAGAAAGGAAAGAAGAGGGAATAAATTGCCCCACCATCAATATTCTTAGGCTTCAGTGAATTATTTTTTTATAAAGACACTTAGGGCTCCTTTTACTAAGCTGCGATGGTGTTTTTACCAGGCACAGAATTTTAGCGCACGCTAAACCCGTGCTAAGCAGCTAGAACTGACACCAGCTCAATGCTGGCATTAGCATCTAGCGTGTGCGACAATTCTGCGCGCACTAAAACCGCTATCGCAGCTTAGTAAAAGGAGCCCTTAATAAATCCCAAGAAATAAAATAATTAAATGGACGACAGAAGGTAATAAATGAGAGAGAGTTTCAGCCATGACCATACCAGTTAGCTTGGTAAACTTGCTCAATCAACCAGATCTTTAGACCAGAGTTGAATGGCATTCCTGTAGTTAGAAATACGGCGCTGGAGTCTTGATAGTACAAATGTGTCCATCGCAGTAAATCAAACGCTGAAAAATCAGATCACTACAACAGGAGACAAACTGCTTATTTCTCATTCTTAAAAACAAAAGGAAACAGGCTGCCCTTATGCAAACAGGTCAGAAAAAGACTCATTTTCTTTGGATAAGATGACTCAGTATAAAGAGAAGAACGTCCTGGGAAAATCATCCAAATATTAACTCAACACGCCAAAATAATTTAATGAATTCCAATCAAATCATATCAAGTAAAATCAGGGACCAAGATTAGAGACCCATTAACATTTATGGCAACTCAACCTCCATTACGCTCAGGTATAAACAGATTGTAAGCCCTCTGGGGACAGGGAGACAACTATTGTACATGAATATAACTTGCCTTGAACTACCACTGGAAAGGTGCGAGCTATATACTAACCTCTCCCCCCCGCATACACAATTCTCTATATGGCACAATAAGTTATATGCATATTTATTTATGACATTTTTAACCCACTTAAACCTAAGCGGTTTACAAAAATATATACAGAATTATCAGACACACAGCATATATAAAAACTCAGTATAGCATTATTCATTAATTAAACGCTTCTATAAACAATGTAGCTTTCAAAACCTTTGTACATTTTAAAATATCAGAAAGTGATCTCAACGGTCCTGTCAGTGCACACAGACAATTTGTGTAAACAAGTTAATTGAATAACAAGCCAATCGGCACCATTAATTGGCCTCTAACAAGCAATTGTCAGCACTAATTGACACTAATTAAATGCTATGCGCACCTGTGGCTGTGCATAGTCCATATAGGTCAGCACCAAAATTAGAAGTCGCACAGCATTAAAGTCATAAAAGATATGCAGAGGCGTGGTTTGTATTTGTGTGCCATGGTTATAGAATTAGGCTGTAAATACAATAAAATCCTTTGAAAGAATGAAATGAGTATAAATAAAATGTAAAAACTGAAAAGAGATCTAACACTACTAACATGTCCTCCTCCAAAAACAATTTAAAAAAAAGGTAAAAATTCTCACTAAGGGAGTCATTTAATAATGGTTAGTAGACTAATACCATTCACATGCGCTAACCATTTGTAAATGACCTCCTCAGTTGTTTTCTGACATAATAACAGCAATCATAACGATCCCATAACATGTTTTATTGTTTTTTTGTTTTGCTGTTTTATCGGCTGTATTTTTGCTTTGATCCTTTGGGAAGAAAAGTATAGAAGCTTTGTTATATCGTAATAATAAAATCCATAAAAGCAACAGGGCAGCTGAGCCGCAAGATCCAATGTGTTAAAAGCAAACAAACCCCAGATCAGTTGGAAGAGTCTTTTTAAACACATATTTATTAAGGAACAACACTTAAAATCAAGTGTAGCGCCTTAATAAATATCTGTTTAAAGGACTCTTCCAACTGATCTGCTTCTTTTTTTGCTTACCATAATAATAATCAGAGTCACATTTTGGACCGTTAGGCAAGAATATGGATTTCTAGAGGTAATGTTACACTCAGCTTTTGTCTTTGGATATACAGCTCTCTGCTCATCAGTATTTCCCTCAAAATCAATAGTATTCCCCCTCGTGAGTTTGCTGGGAATTGGTATTTACATCCATGCATATGTCCAGATAAGCATAAACACAGAAACATGTTAGAGACAAGCCCTTAATAAACATCGTCACACATTGCATTGTTAAGACTGGCGATAACATCTGTCTTCCTCATGTAGCCGAGATTGAATGTTGCTTGGCAAGTTTGCAGTGGCGTTTAAAAACAACACACAAGTAGCCTAGACGCATCACGAAGGTGGTGCACCTTGGCACTGCGAAAGAGAGAAACACTAGCTGTTACTACTGCATTGGCTTCCACTGGCCTACAAACGGTTCTGAGGATGCACCTTAGAGAAGATACCCTTCTCCAGCCCTTCGGATGGTGAGGGCTGCAGACGCTGCCTGGGTGGCTGTGCTGGAAGCAAAGTCAGTGAAGGAAGGACAAAAGGATAAAAAAAGATTTCACAAAATAGAGTAGCATATAGAGATGCCTAGTTTCTTTTTCTTAGCAATTATTTAAAAGTTACAGAATAGTACAGCTAGGGAAAAGAGGCACAGTTATCAATGTGGGGTACTATTAAGATGTGCTATTGCACTATTAATTGCAATAATTAGTAACTAGGTCTCACTGCATAAAATAGAACCTACGCAAGAATGGCATGTTAGTGGCATAATGCCACTTCTTAACAGTAACCCACATTGGCTCCCTTTTATCAAGCTGCGTTAGTTTCTTTATCGCCAGCCATAAGAATGTTATCAGCGTTGGAGCTTTAACCACAGCGGCTGGCGATAAAAAATCCTAACGCGGTTTGATAAAAGGGGGCCATTGATAACCACACCTCAAGTCTATCTCCTACTGCAGATCTGCTTACTGTTCCCCATCTCTATTTGTTTTAATGTGCTTTCCAAAACAAAGGTCGGTCATCAGGACTGAGGGATTTCCAGTATCACACTGTAGAAAGTTTGGTTAGTGTCAGATCATCCATATACTAACCAAACTTTCTACAGCATGATACTGGAATTCCTTCAGTCCTGTTGATGACCGACCTTTGTTTTGAAAGCACATTAAAACAAATGGACATCTGTAGTAGGAGATAGACTTGAGGTGTGATTATCAATGGCCCCCTTTTATCACACTGCGTTAGGATTTTTTATCGCCAGCCGCTGTGGTTAAAGCTCCAACGATGATAACATTCATACATATATATATATATATATATATATATATATATATATATATATATATAACCCCCGTATAATTGGAATCGGTTTCCAAAGTTTCAGTTCTCTGTGGTTTACCCCAGCTCAAAAATATTGCAGTAACAACAAAGAACGGAGAAGCCAGTGAGTAGCCACAATAGCCAAGATATTTTTAAAGAAATCAATGTAAAAATGTAATGTGAAAGAAAATGTATTTAAACTGTGTGCGCATATAAGAGATTTTTCATTGCTACATCGTCACTTGAAGGTTAAGTTAAAATGTCAGCAAAATGACTTATGTATAGCGTTCGTTACAATCCACGGTGTCAGGTATCCACAGTAGATTTTGGAATGTATCACCCGCAGATACGGGGTTCTACAGTGCATGCATCGGAAACTCTTTTAATGTCTGTTCCCACTAAAGCAGTTCACTTTTGTATAATGCAATTTTTAATGTGCCCTTTTTTTGAAGATTAGGGAAATTCCATTGCAGAGTTTAGAAAATTCTGCAGCCCAAAATGTCAAGTTTTCTGGCAATTCTGTGGCATGTTTCCAGCCTTCCTCTAGAAAGTATATTGCCCCTGAAGAGGCAAGAATATGTATGTAACAAAAGTGTTCCTGGTACTTCTTAAAGATTGAAATGCCCTTCTGGAAAAGATGCCCTAAAGAAAAACTACACTCAGTACAACGAACAACCTGTCCAAGACTTTTCAAGGATCAAAAGGATCCTTATTGCACTGTTTGATTTTTGAGATGCTAGCTGCAAACCTCTTGGAGGATATATTCCTGTAATGCACTTTGTTTGCAAAGGGGAAAGAGGGCAGGGATTTGTTTGCAAAACTGTAATGTTTAGAAATCATTTCAGCTTTTTAATCCATGGAAAATTGCTATATATTTTCTTGATCGTAATGAACAGGATGAATACAAATTTGTGCATGTTTTAAAAGTTTCACAGAATGCAAAAGCTAGACCGACAATGTACAAGTATTACTTTCTGGGACAGGGGCTTTGGTGTGTTATAAGCAGAGATGTGCTAATACAGGATTTTATTTTATAAAGGGGGGAGGATTTTTGTAATAAGGTCATATATACTAGGACAGACTAGAGAAATGGTAAACATCTTCTCTTCTCTTCCACTATTAGGAAGGAGCTGAGTTAACCAGCAATGAAAAAGAAGCAGATGATTAATGTTGGCCAACAATTCTATGAAAGGCACACACTGAGCTGTCTGTTAAAGAAAACAAGGCAACCACTGGTACTTACCAGGAATGGCAGAGATGATGGACTGTAATCAGAAGGAAGGTGGGAAAAAAGGATCCCATATGAAACATAATCCAAAATAGGAAGACCTTGCTAGGCTATTTTTCTGAATAGTGCTCTAGTTTGATTCTGTTGAACTCCCAACTTCTTCTGAGGGTAAATGATCCCAAGCAGGAGACAAGGGGGGGGGGGGGGGGGGAGCAAAGGAGAACTGCAAACTCCCTAAGAAGAGATTATCTACTTAATTAAAGATTTTCCCTCTAAGCCCTTCAGCCAATCAGGGCTCAAGTGCCAGAGAGAGATTGAGTTGATCAAAAGAACACCCCAGGCTCCCATAAAACAAACACACCAAGGAAAGGGATAAGAAAAAAAAGTAAGAGGGAAGAGAAGGTGACAGTGAAAGAGATAGAGATAGAGCCAGAGAGAGGCAGGGAAGAATGAGACAGAGAAATGGCAAGGGAGAAAGGGAAGAAGACAGCTAGATGGATGTAGACTAGAGATTTGGAGGAAGAGAAAATATTTTGCCATGAGTAGGTCAAGTTCAGAGCAACTCTTCAAGAATGCTATAAAAATGACTTTGGATCATGATAAAGCCCATTGTGAAGAGCCTGAAGATGCCATACAAGGTAGGGCAAGCAATTGTGGAGATCTTCATTCACAGGATAAAATACTGAGTGTCATTTTTTTAAACAAAAAAAAAGTGCTTCATAGCACAACCTCACTAAAATCCTTTCTTTTACCTAATGCTGCTAAAGTATCTGAACCTTATCAACTGTAACCTAACTGTAATTTAATTCACTTCCTGATTACTTATGTATTCATTGGGAACTTTCTCATGCACTTCACCATTACTAGAGTAAATTCTTACCCTAATGATACCTTCAAATTTGACATTTCTCTCTCTTTGCTTTTATTCAAACTATAAAATTATGGGGGCTGATGATCAGTGGGATTTTTCTGCTTCAGGAGCGGCTTCTACCTTCATTATTGCCATTTACCAGAGCCACCACTTATTTTCAGCAGTATTATCTGGATAACATCACTGAAAATTGCCACTGTCTGAATAGTGCCAGGGTAGCCTGAGGCAGAGCCAGGAGTTAGCAACAATATTCCGTCCATTACCTGTGTATGTATCTGAATGAGGTTAGGACAGCAGAAAGGCTGCACTGTCTATCGGAGAGTTATCTGGGACCTGCTCTGAATATTGCCAAAGGCTTGAGGAGGGAGAGTGTGGTGCAGTAGTTAAAGCTACAGCCTCAGCACCCTGAGGTTGTGGGCTGCTCCTTATGACCCTGAGCAAATCATTTAGGGCTCCTTTTACAAAGGTGTGCTAAGCGTTTTAGCGCATGCTAACCATGTGCTAAATGCTAATGTGTGCATGTTAGTCTATGGACGTGTTAGCTCGCGCGTAGATTTAGCGCACGCTAAAACGCTTAGCGCACCTTAGTAAAACAGGGAGTTAATCTCTCCATTGTCCCAGGTACATTAGACAGATTGTGAGCCCACTGGAACAGACAGGGAAAAATGCTTGACTACCTGAATAAATTCATGTAAACTGTTCTGAGTTCCCCTAGGAGAGCACTATAGAAAACTAAATAAATAAATGTTGGCAGCCCCTTTATACCTATGAGTTAAGGATAGCAGACATCAGGAAAAACCTGTATGTGAACAGAAAACCCTTTCCCGTCTGAGGCTAGTCTACTAATCCATCTCTCCCTCTCCTCCCCACCCCCCTTCATTGTTCTGGCATCCATAGAAACATGATAAAGGCCAAATGGCCCATCTAGTCTGCCCATCCACAGTAACCATTATCTCTTTCTGTCTCCGAGAGATCCCACGTGCCTATCCCAGGCTCTTTTGAATTCAGACACAATCTGTCTCCACCACATCTTCTGGGAGACTATTCCATGTATCTACCACCCTTTCCATAAAAAAAGTATTTCCTCAGATTACTTCGGAGCCTATCACTTCTTAACTTAATCCTATGCCCTCTCATTGCAGAGTTTCCTTTCAAATGAAAGAGACTCGACTCATGCACATTTACATTGCGTCAATATTTAAACATCTCTATCATATCTCCCCTCTCCTGCTTTTCCTCCAAAGTATACAGATTGAGATCTTTAAGTCTGTCCCCATATGCCTTATGATGAAGACCACATACCATTTTAGTAGCCTTCCTCTAGACCAGTGGTTCCCAAACCTGTCCTGGGGGACCCCCAGCCAGTCAGGTTTTCAAGATATCCCTAATGAATATGCATGAGAGAGATTTGCATATAATGGAAGTGACAGGTATGCAAATCTCTCTCATGCATATTCATTAGGGATATCTTGAAAACCTGACTGGCTGGGGGTCCCCCAGGACAGGTTTGGGAACCACTGCTCTAGACCGACTCCATCCTTTTTATATCTTTTTGAAGGTGCGGCCTCCAGAATTGTACACAATATTCTAAATGAGGTCTCACCAAAGTTTTATACAGGGGCATCAATACCTCCTTTTTCCTACTGGCCATACCTCTCCCTATGCAACCCAGCATCCTTCTAGCTTTCACTGCCACCTTTTCAACCTGTTGGCCACCTTAAGATCATCACATACAATCACATCCATCTTCTTCCCTTCCCTCCCCCCTGGCACCTCTGACTTCTCTTCTATCTCTCCCTCCCTAACTCCTATGGTTTTTAGCATCTCTCTCTTTTCCTCAGATCTAGTATCTGTCTCCTTCCCCTTTTCCTCCCCCCAGATCCAGTGTCTCTGTCTCTTTCCTTCTCTCCCCAAGCTTTGATATCTTTCTCCTCTCCTTCCCTCCCTCCCCCCGTGATCTGGCATCACTCTCTCTTTTCCCTTTGTCTTCCCTGGTCTTCCTTCTCAATTTATTTTTTGTCTCTGTCTAAATTCTTTCTTACTATCCAGTCCTCAATTTCCCTTTTCACTGTGTTTACCTACAGCTTGCCACATTTTTCCCTCTCACCCTCCAGTATTTCTAAACTCTGTCCTCTTCCCCTATCCAGTATATGCCCTCTTTCTATACCCCCTTCCATTCAACATCTTCCCCTCTCTCCTTCCATTCAGCGTCTGCTCACCTCTTTCTCTCCTCTCCATTTCCTTCCAGCATCTGCTCCGCATCTCTTCCCCACTTCCATCCAGCATCTGCCTCTTCTCTCACTTCAGCCCATTTCCATAAGCATCTGCCCCTTCTCTCTCCCTCCACCTCAGTTCCATCCAATATACTGCCCCCTTCTCTCTCTCTACCCCACTTCCATCCAGCATCTACCCTTCTCTCTCCCTTCAGCCCACTCCATTAGCATCTGCCCCTTATATCTCCCTCTACTTCAATTCCATCCAGTATCCTGTCCCTTCTAGCTCTTCTTCCACCCCACTTCCATCAGCATTTGCCCCTTCTCTCCCTCCACCCCATTTCCATCAGCATTTGCCCCTTCTCTCTTCCTCAGTTCTATCCAGTATCCTGACACCTTCTCTCTCTCCACCCTACTTCCATCCAGCATCTACCCCTTCTCTCCTTCTATCTCAGTTCCATCCAGTATCCTATCCCTTTCTCTCTCTCTTTCCACCCCACTTCCACCAGCATTTGCCCCTTCTCTCTCTCCCTCCACCCCACTTCCACAACCATCTGCCTCTTCCCTATCTCCCTTCACTCCACTTCCATATTTAGCTGTCCCTTCTCTCTCTCTACTCCACTTCCATACAGTATCCTGCTCCCTCTATCCCAATTCCATCCAGTATCCTGCTACCTCATCTCCCCACCACACCTACTACTGTTTTCCTGAACCAGCGGCAGTAAACTTAAATGCAGCCATCATGGGACCTTCAAGCACCTTCCCATGGCTGCCGGCTCTGCTCTGGAACAAGAAATGCCATCAGAGGGGGTGGACCAGAGTCCCTGCAATGGCTGCATTTAAACTTACTAATATTGCTGCTAGTTTGGGAAAGCACCAGTAGAGTTTGATAGCAGAGGTAGAGAAGGGTGGGAAGTCCTGGTGTGCCAGCTGTACACCCCCTTAGTGCTTATAACAGGGGCAGACCGACCCCCCCCTTGGTATACCACTGCTGGATTGCACTGTTCACCAGAAGTGTGTCCCAGAGAGATTCTATGACAGATATGAAGTCCTGCAATCTGTGAGTGGCCCAAGTTCCCTGCACAGATACGAGAGTTCCAGTCTGAGACATGCCAAGGGTGTTTATATACTGTTGAGACTAGGTCTGCTTTTCTGAAGAAGGTTATGAAAACTGTAAGGCTGTTTATAGCTATTCAACATGCAGTTTTAGATTCTTTAATTTGCAATTGCAATTTTTTTAGGGCTGCATTTTGATTAAAATTTGTAATCACAATTAATTGCATGATTAAAGGTATATTGTTCTTTTTTGCCATTGTATATCCTTGTAAATAACACCTCTCTGTTGTAGTTCCTTCCTATTTCTCCTACTGTAAACCGCGTCGAGCTCTACGAACGTGGAGATGATGCGGTATACAAACCTAAGGATTAGATTAGATTAGTTTAGATTTAATCACACAATTGAAATTTTAATAATGCAGCCCTAGTTGAGACAGGTAGCCCAACATGCTACATTTTGTTGTCTTCTGGATTTCTACATAAAAGTTGCCATATTGGGACAGACCAAAGGTCCATCAAGCCCAGAATCCTGTTTCCAACAGTGGTCAACCCAGGTTACAAGTACAGGTTACAGATTCCAAGGAGTAAAACAGATTTTATGCTGCTTATCCAAGGAATAAGCAGTGGATTTCTTTAAACCATCTCAATAACGACATATGGACTTTTGTTTTAAGAAATTATCCATACCTTTTAAACCTTGCTAATCTAACTGCTTTCACCACATTCTCCGGCAATGAATTTCAAAGTTTAATTACACACTGAGTGAAGAAATATGTCTCCGGTTTGTTTTAAATCTATTACATAGTAGCTTCATTGTATGCCCCCTAGTCCTAGTATTTAAGGAAGGAGTAAACTTCTGCCATATCTCCCCTGAGCCGTCTCTTCTCCAAGCTGAAAAGCCCTAGCTGTTTTAGCCTTTCCTCTTAGGGAAATCATCCCATCCATTTTTTTTATCACCTCTTGCTGTACCTTTTCTAATTCTGCTATATCCTTTTTGAGATACAACAATCAGAATTGCACACTGTATTCGAGGTGCAGCAACACCATGGAGCGATACAAAGGCGTTATAACATTTTTATCTTTGTTTTCCATTCCTTTCCTGATAATTCCTAATATTCTTTTTGCTTTCTTAGATGCCTACGCACGCTGACGTGAGGGTTTTGACATATCCTCAATGATGATACCTACAGTAGATCCTTTTCCTGGGCAGTGACTCCTAACATGAAACCCTGCATCACTTAGCTATAGTATAGGTTCCTCTTTCCCACATGAATCACTTTGCACTTGTTCACTAACGGCCTCTTTTAAAAAGCCGCGCTAGCGGCCCCGAAGCCCATAGAGATTTAAAGGGCCATAAATGTCATCTGCCAATTTGATGCCCTGTCTCCCAGTCTCACAAGGTCCTCTTGCAATTTTTCACAATCCTCTTGTGACTTTGTGTCATCAGCAAATTTAATTATCTCACTAGTTATTCTCATCTCTAGATCATTTTTTTATTAATTAGGATTCATTAACTGCATTTATGAAGAGATTCATACAGCAAATATAAACATAAATACAATGAATGAGGTAAAGCCTTAAATCAGTAAACTGTTTTAAGGCTACCAAGAAACAGTTCAAAATTATACTTATTAATATCACTGAAATTCAGATAAGAGAGAGATAATACAGTGCATACTAAAAGGGAGACAAAGGGCAGGATTCACTAAAGTCCCGAAATCTATCCTATTCGTATCCTATCCGTTTCAGAGTCATTGTAGCCGATCGATTCAGTACAGCTTCATCCAATTGTAAACACGCCACTATTAGCGCTGAAACATCGATCAACGCGCGTGCGCACTGTATCCTGGTTGGTTTAGAAGCTCAGAACGCATGTGCTAGCTATTTTGGAATTCACTGCGAAGAAATTGGGCGTAGTTTTATCGCGGACGTCATTAGCAGGCTCCGAATGTACCTACCGCAAATCATTGTTGGAAAAGTACTTTCAAGTTGCTAGAAGGCACAACAGTTAACAGCTGTTGAATGCGCTGGGATCAGGCGCTGTTATATACAGCCTACGAATCCCAGGAGGCTGTGTGGCTTTATCTGCCATGAAAGAATAACCCAGGTGACAACGTTTTTTCACCCTTTCTTCCCTGTGCACAAAAGAGAGCTTTTCAACAGATTTTTCTTGCCCTCAGAGATGCCACCAGGAGATCACCATATCATATCTTCTGGCTTTACGCACCAAATCGTCATAGGGTCAAAATATTTAGTGTGTGTCTATTTAATTTATTTTTTAATTTTTTAGTTTTTAGTTATTTTAGCCTTAAAACTATAAATATTTTAAAGAAATTTTTCAATATTAGAATACTTAGCTGGCTGGTGGTAGATGATTAATAAGGGATTAATGAGCCAACATGTTTCACCCTTGGAGGGGGTTTCCTCAGGGCTACTATCCCTACAATAAGATAATGAAAAAATCCTATTTCAGTAGGAGAAACGCTAAGTATAGACATAATAAACAACAAGCACACTATAAATAATATCCATGCTTGCCTACCTTTTTCTGCCAATTGGTAGTAAATTTATGATTAACATTTGATATAACGTCCCTCCGGGTTTAGTGGGGGTGTAGGGGATCGGGCGATAAGCCCCTCCCCTGTACACCTCATTTCCGGTTTTGGGAGGATTTAAAGATGATGGTTAACACGCCGCGGCCATTTCCAAAAAACTTTTACTGGGTGGTCATGTCGTGAACAATTGGCAGAAAAAGGTAGGCAAGCATGGATATTATTTATAGTGTGCTTGTTGTTTATTATGTCTATACTTAGCGTTTCTCCTACTGAAATAAGATTTTTTCATTATCTTATTGTAGGGATAGTAGCCCTGAGGAAACCCCCTCCAAGGGTGAAACATGTTGGCTCATTAATCCCTTATTAATCATCTACCACCAGCCAGCTAAGTATTCTAATATTGAAAAATTTCTTTAAAATATTTATAGTTTTAAGGCTAAAATAACTAAAAACTAAAAAATTAAAAAATAAATTAAATAGACACACACTAAATATTTTGACCCTATGACGATTTGGTGCGTAAAGCCAGAAGATATGATATGGTGATCTCCTGGTGGCATCTCTGAGGGCAAGAAAAATCTGTTGAAAAGCTCTCTTTTGTGCACAGGGAAGAAAGGGTGAAAAAACGTTGTCACCTGGGTTATTCTTTATTGATACCTGATCCTTGTGAATAAACTTCATTGCATTATATACGGCCAGATATAACAATTTATCTGCCATGAAGCATATAGCAACCACTAGCGACACCCTGACATCACATGCACATGACAATCCAGCTGGAAGGAAGGGGGGAGGGATAGCTGGCCCATAAAAGTTTTATTTGATTCTTGGTTTTTTTGGTTATTTGGAATTGATATTTGAAATGTACAATGCGCAAGGAGAGCACAGGGTTAATCTACGATTTTCTCGCAATGCGCATTACAAATACGAGATTCACTCCTGCGCTCGCATTCCAAAAAAGAAAAAAAAATTATTTCTAACGCTTATTTACATGAAGGTTTACATATATTTAATAGTTTTGATATATTTATGATTTTTGGAGGAGTAGATATATATTTTTGATGGGGTTCTTAACATGCACACATCAGTTGCTAGGCAGAAATAGCCAGCGAGGATGTAAACGACTGGTCCTCAGCAGTCGTAACTTTTTGGAACGGAGAGGCCAGTCGGTTTGGAGGAAATGGTTTCATGAATTGACGCGTTAAGAAATTTACATGCATTTGTACTCATTTGCATGCGCTGATTGCATAGAGTGCGGATGAGGTCTGGAGGGTGGTTAGTGAATCGAACCAGGGTCAGAAATTGAGCGCAAACCGAGCGGTACACAATTGGTTTGCTTAGTGAATCTAGCCCATAATTCTTATGAAGCATCTAATAAGCACAAAATAAAACATTCAAATAACATAGATATGATGCTAATGTTTTTCTATAATACAGTTTACCCTATAGCTGAGGGGTTAAATGCAGATATTAGATGTGGACAAGATGGGTGGGACAGCGTGTGCTGGGATAAACAGACGGGAGGCTACACTCAAGGCAAGTTAATTACACAGTTAAACAAGGTATAAGGAACCAATTTAGTTAGTATGTGTGGCAAGCTTGTATTGGTACAGAATGAGTGAATAGTCAATCACCTTTGTATAAAAGGCTTGGCATTGAAAAATATGTTAAAAAGCAGTGGTACAACAGACCCCTGGGAAACCCTACTATTTACGAACTGGAAAAATATACAGACACACAATAGATACAGACAGAGGAAAAGCCTCAGAACCCCATTGGGGAGGAACCCTCCTCTGACTAGAAAGATGAGAAAGGGGAGATATGATACACACATTGAAATACCTACGTGGCTTAAATGTGCATGAGTCGAGTCTCTTTCATTTGAAAGGAAGCTCTGGAAGGAGAGAGCATAGGATTAAGTTAAGAGGTGATAGGCTCAAGAGTAATCTAAGGAAATATTTATTTACAGAAAGGTTGGTAGATGTATGACACAATCTCTTGGAAGAGGTGGTGGAGACTGAGACCATGTCTGAATTCATGAAAGTGTGGGATAGGCACATGGGATTTCTTAGAGAGAGCAAGAGATAATGGTTACTGTGAATGGGCAGACTAGATGGCCATTTGGTCTTTATATGCTATCATCTAACCAAGCAATATTCTTTTTACTGTAATTCTGAAGCATTTTTATATCCTTCAGCTTCATCTTTTATTATCTATATATTGCTGTCTTCAGTTTTCCCAGGCAAGGAGTGTCACAAACATCCTGCTTAATACTATTACTGCCAATGGCCTTCCCCCTCTGATTCTGGGAGGAATCACTGACTTACTATGTTCAATTGTTGAGGGAGGCAACCCTACAATATCTGACCACATTAATATGTGTGAAATAATTCTTTATTCCAACATCTTATCCACATAAAATACTGTTCTTATATATTTGTACATTTAAATATACTTTTCGGTTTCGTCCTATCATGAACTTACTGCACCTAAGAAAGCAAGTTAACAAAACTCTTCACTTCAAGCAAGATTGTTTCCATGTTCTCCTAAGAATACTGTGACCAGTGCAGGTCATGCTCACAGGTCAAAATGTTGAAGTCTGGGTGACCACACTCAAATCTCATATGCATTCATGTACAATATTGCACTCTCCAATCCAGAAATCTCTACCTTTGGATAGGATAAGTGGTTGAGTTTAAGTCATGAGGCAGCATCTACAGCAGCAGCCATGGCCCCCATTTCTTATCAGCCGATGGTATCATCCTTCTTTCTTCACTGCACTTCACTCCAGCTGGGCAGCAAGGAGGTTACAGGAAGAGTCTCCTGAAGTGGGCATAAGATAGGGTACAGAAAGAAGATTCAACACAGGATGAAAATACATACGGGCTTTTATAAAAATTGCATCTAGTAAAACACACAATTTTTTCAATAGGCCTATCACTGTCTTGTCATTTCACAAACTTAGTAATAAGTGCTAAAGGAAAGATTGAAACTCTAAAAAAGGAAGTCCTTATTTGCAAGAAAACCAAAACAAGCTGTAAAGCTTTAACCTTTTTCTATCGTGTGTCCTGGATGACGGGACATTCCAAAAATGACATAGACAGTGGATAAACAGTCTATGTGGACTAATAAAGAGCCAGGAACACAAAAGATTTGAATTTACAGACTTATGACTTATTTACATTATGTTTACAATAGCCGTAAATGATAACGGTGAATAATACAAAACTTTGCTAAAATAATTACGAATGGAACCAGCGTAAGGTAAAATTTATTACGATAGGAAATGGTTAAGGTCCAGTCTCATAAATTTTACTCTGCAATTGTAGGCCAGTGATCCTGGTGGCAACAGTCATTTAGTCTTTTTGTGAAAGCCACTGAAGAGAAAGTCCTGGTGTGGTATGCTGATCTATGTTAGGCCTCAATACTCAGCTATGGACATTCTTTGCCAGATTCCAGGCACTTGCTAAGTCACTTTCTCTGTAGCTTGGTTTTCTGTATAGGGAAGTTCATCCCCACTCTGGATATACTAAGAACATAAGAATTGCCGCTGCTGGGTCAGACCAGTGGTCCATCGTGCCCAACAGTCTGCTCACGTGGCGGCCCTTAGGTCAAAGACTAGTGCTCTAAATGAGTCCAGCCTCACCTGCGTACGTTCCAGTTTAGCAGAAACTTGTCCAACTTTGTCTTGAATCCCTGGAGGGTATTTTCCCCTATAACATACTCCGGAAGAGCGTTCTAGTTTTCTACCACTCTCTTGGTAAAGAAGAACTTCCTTATGTTTGTACGGAATCTATCCCCTTTCAACTTTAGAGAGTGCCTTCTCATTCTCCCTACCTTGGAGAGGGTGAACAACCTGTCTTTATCTACTAAGTCTATTCTCTTTAGTATCTTGAAAGTTTTGATCATGTCCCCTCTTAGTCTCCTCTTTTCAAGGGAGAAGAGGCCCAGTTTCTCTAATCTCTCTAGTTTCTCTAATCTCTAATCTCGTTGTACAGCAACTCCTCCAGCCCCTTAACCATTTTAGTCGCTCTTCTCTGGACCCTTTCGAGTAGTACCGTGTTCTTCTTCATGTACAGCGACCAGTGCTAGACACAGTACTCCAGGTGAGGGCGCACCATGGCCTGGTACAGTGGCATAATAACCTTCTCCAATCTGTTCATGATCCCCATCTTTATCATTCCTAGCATTCTGTTTGCCCTTTTCGCCACCGCCGTGCATTGCACGGACAGCTTCATCGACTTGTCGATCAGAACTCCCAAGTCTCTTTCCTGGGAGGTCTCTCCGAGTACCGCCTTGGACATCCTGTATTTGTGCATGAGATTTTTGTTACCGACATGCATCACTTTACACTTATCCACATTGAACCTCATTTGCCATGTTGATGCCCATTTCTTGAGCTTGATTATGTCACATTGCAGATCTATGCAATCTCCTTGTGTCTTCACTACTCTGAATAACTTCGTATCGTTCGCAAATTTAATCACCTCACTCTTCGTACCAATGTCCAGATCATCCAATCATCGAGACCTGTGGCACCCCACTGGTGACACTCTTCCAGTCCTAGTATTGTCCATTTACCCCCACTCTCTGTTTCCTATGCTCCAGCCAGTTTTTAATCCACGTGAGTATTTCACCCTCGATTCCATGGCTCGCAATTTTCCGAAGTAGTCATTCAAGGGGAACCTTGTCGAACACCTTCTGAAAATCCAGATATACAATGTCAACCGGGTCGCCCTTGTCTATCTGCCTGTTTACTCCCTCAAAGAAGTACAGCAAGTTCATCAAACAAGATCTGCCTTTGCTGAAACCGTGCTGGCTGGTCTTCATCAGACCGCGTCCGTCAAGATGATCAATGATGCGGTCCTTTATCAGCGCCTCTACCATCTTTCCCGGTATTGAGGTCAGACTCGCCAGTCTGTAGTTTCCTGGTTCACCCTTCAAACCATTTTTGAAGATCAGCATAATATTTTAAAACCATTAAACGACTACGACTTATCCAGAACACCGCCGTCCGCCTCATCTATGGGCTCAAAAAGTCAGACCATATTAGCCCTTTCTATAGAAAACTTCACTGGCTACCGTTCGAAGCAAGGATCATTTTCAAATTCGCCTGCCTCTGTTTCAAAACCCTAACTAGCTCAGCCCCGATATATCTATCACACCACTTCGCCTTCCCAGGCACTAACCGTACACGCAATGCCCACCTGTTTGCCTACCCCTCCCCAAAAGGATGCATCTACAAAAGATTTTTCGACAAGACCCTCTCTTTCCAAGCTGGCAAATGGAATGACTGCTTGTCCACTCTCATCTCTCTTGCCCCTACTTATCAATCTTTCAGGAAATCTCTCAAAACATACCTCTTTGATAAATTCCTCTAACCCCCGCCCCCCTACCAATCCAATAATCCCAACCCTCGCCTCCCTCCCTTCCCTTACCCTCCCCGGTTGCACCCCCCATGCAACAATTATTGGATCATTTTGTAATTGTTCACTGGTTTATACCAAATAATTGTTAACTATTCTCTGCACCTGCAATGCATAAATTGATCTGAACTGTTTTTCTGATATGCTGTAACTTCGCTGTAAATGTACAATCTCTTAACCTGTAAACCGCTCTGAACTGATTTGTGGTATTGCGGTATACAAAAATAAAGTTATTATTATTATTATTATTTGCCACCTTCCAGTCTTCTGGAATCTTTCCCGATTTGATCGATAGATTAGCTATTAGTTGAAGCAGTTCAGCTATAGTCCCTTTCAGTTTTTTGATGACCCTTGGATGGATGCCATCCAATCCTGGGGATTTATCATTCTTAAGCCTATCGATCTACCTGCATACCTCTTCTAGACTGACCGTCAACCCTGTCAGTTTCCCATCTTCATTTCCAGCATATAGCCTGATGGGTTCCGGTATGCTGTGTATATCCTCTTCGGTAAATACAGATGCAAAAAATGTGTTCAGTTTGTCGGCGATTCCTTTGTCCTCTTTTAGCACTCCCTTTATTCCATGGTCATCCAACGGTCCCACCGCTTCCTTCATGGGTCGTTTTCCCTTAATATATCGAAAGAACGGCTTGAAGTTTTTGCCTCCTTGGCTAATTTTTTCTCATAGGCTCTTTTGGCCCCTTTTACCGCCTTAAGGCACCTGCATTGATGTTGTTTGTGCTTATTCCAGTTTTTGTCCGTTCTTGACCTTTTCCATTCCTTAAACGAAATTTTCTTATCTCTGATCGCTTCCTTCACCTCTACAGTGAGCCACACCAGTTCCTTGTCCTTTTTCCTCTTGGATCCCTTGTTGATACGTGGTATATATAGATTTTGCACCTCGGTGACTGTGTCCTTAAAAAGGGACCAGCTTGCTCTAGCGTTTTTACAGTACTTATCCTCTTCTTAAACTTCTTCCCCACCATGAGTCTCATCCCTCCATAATTCCCTTTTCGGAATTTCAGTGCCGTGGCCATCGTTCTGGCCCAATGTTTTTGTCCCTGCGTCCAGGTCAAAGCAGATCATGTTGTGATTGCTGTTTACCAGCGTCCCTTCTACTTCTACACCTTGTGCCGGTCCTCGCAGTCCATTCAGAATTAAGTCCAGAATTGCATTTCCTCTATAATTTCCTTGACAAGTTGCTCCAGGAAGCAATTGCCTACAGCATACAGGAACTTAGGTCTCCATAGCGCAGCCAGAGGTGCCTAAGTTCCAGTCTATCCCCGGATAGTTGAAGTCCCTTGCAGTTGCGTTTAATCTCGTCCGTCATTTCTCCATCAATTTCTTTGGACTGCCCTGGGGGTCGGTAGTAGATGCCGATCTTCATTTCCATTCCATTTGTTCCCAGAATTTTGACCCATAGAGACTCTAACTTATCCGTCGGTTGTGGCGTGTTCTCTCCAGTAGATTCAATTCCATCTTTGACGTATATGGCAATGCCCCCACCTTTTTGAGCCACTCTGTCTCTGTGTTATAGTTTGTATCCCGATAGCACAGTGTCCCAGACATTTTCCTCAGTCCACCGTGTTTCCAGGATGCCAATGATGTCCATGTTATCTTTTTGTGCCATAGCTTCTAATTCACCCATCTTATTCTTTAGGCTCCTTGCGTTCATGAACATACACTTGAGTTTGCGGCCTGTTCCTTTCTTGCATTTCCTTCCCTCTTTTGTCCCTTTTGATCTGCCTTGCCTATGATCTGGTGAGTCCTCCCCTCTATCTTCTTGCACAGTATCCTCCGGGTATACCGGTTCACGAACCATCGACTCTCTCTCTCGGTGGACTGTCGGCTTTCCCCTTCTTCTTGATGTTCCTTGTAAGTAGCTTCTTTCTGTCTCTGCTGAGGTGGAGTCCGTCCTTCCTGAATAGTTTGCTTTTCCCCCAGAATGTTGCCCAATTGCGCATGAAGTGGAATCCTTCTTCCTCATACCAGCGCCGCATCCATGTATTGACTGCTCGTCGGCCCTGGTTACCGGCAGGATCTCTGAGAATGCTATTCTCTGCGTTCTGGTCTTCAGCTTCTTTCCTAGCATCCTGTAGCGTAGCCGTCCCTTAGGGCATAGCAGGGACCGGCGCACAACCACAATATTGCCCCGGCATGCTTCCCCTAAAGGGAGGAAGTCCCTGTTGTGGAGAGCTTACCTTGTGTGTAATAGTCAGGATGGCACAACTCAGGTAAGTATCATAAAGAAATCAAGTTTATTTGTCATTCAGTTAGGGCAAAACCAAAAATGCATGAAAAGCAAAAGTCCAAAAGTAATGGTAAAGAAGAACACCAGATTCATCTGGTGTGATATAACATTAGCTGAGCTGATGTCACCGGCTGGTAATATTTATTGAATGATGGGGGGAGGGGGGACTGAGGGTAGGGGGAATATATGAGGTGTTATCAAGGGTCTGTAGAATAAGGATTGACAATTTTATAAGAGGAAGTAAGAAAGGGTTAATAGACAGAGCTTGTAAGAAAGAAAAATGATTAGGGAGGTTGCTAAGGTGATGGGGTGGAGCAGTCACGTGATTGGTTGGATGTTGTGGCAGGCTGGAGTGAACTCTGTGAGCAAAGGGGAACAGTAGAGTAGTCTCTTCAGGAAAAGATTATCCCTCCCTCCCTCCCATTTGTGCTGGTGTTATGTTTTGTGTTAGTGTTGTGGGGTGGGGTGGGTGATGTACATGTTATATGTCGACTTGGGTGGATTTGGTGGAGCTTATGGGGTTGGGGGGAGGTGGTCGCAGCTTTGGGTGGGGCGGAAAATGGGGTTTGGCCCAGTTGGATCTGGGAGATGAGCAGTTAATAAATAAATAAATGTAACACTCGTATGCGATACCGCTGCGAGGGGAAGCATGGCCTTGCGTCACCGTGGATCATGTTTGGGGGGAGGGGAAGCATGACCTTGCGTCACCGTGGGTCATGTTTGGGGGGAGGGGAAGCATAACCTTGCGTCACCGTGGGTCATGTTTGGGGGAGGGGAGGGGAAGCATGGCCTTGCGTCACCGTGGGCCATATTTGGGCGAATGTTATAAATTTAAAGACTTAACGGGAGCTAGTTTCGACACCGAATAGCTCCCTGGGGATGTGTGAAATATGCATTGGGGGTTTGTTGGTTTTTGGACACAGATTGTATTATAAGTGATGATAATATTCAGATAGATAATAAAGCTGCGGCCAAATATTTATTCCAATAAAACTGAGTTGTGTGATTATTGATTGATGGTGATTAGCTTTCAGTTGCAGGTGACGGGAATGTGAATGCTAATGTTATAATAATGGAAACAAAATAATGCTGCACTCACCAGCCTGGTCTGGTCAAAGAGTCAAAAGCATGTATCTTATGTCTCAGGAAAGTCCTGCTTCATTGTGGGCGCAATGTCACAAACTCAATCCAGTCTCCCATAATCTTCATTACCATTGGTGAGGTTGTTCCGTGCATGGCTTCTGTACTTTGGAAATGTCCCCTATGGGAGCTGGATAATGTCCCCCATTTGGAGGATTAAGGGCAGTGTGTAGAACCATTTCCTCAGCTTTTAAGATCGTGCTGGTGCATGAGATCCTCTAATCAGAGCATCTAGCATTCCTTATTGGATATTTGTTGACGCTGGACTAGAGAATGACATGGTGGCGGTTACCCGCGGCTAGCAGCGTTTAGCTGCGGGTAACCCACTGAAACGGGGAAAGAAAAATAGCAGTCGCTGCGAGGACGGGGACAAGGCCATTCACCGCCCCGTGGAGCGGTGAATGGTCTTGTCTCCGCAGTGAGGCATCAAGGATCGCGCGGTCCCCGCAGCCCCTGCCCGCCTGATCGATTATAGCGTTTAGCCAGCTCCCTCCCTTCACCTCACCTTAGTTTGCAGGCTTCCCGGCTCACACTGGAAGGAGGGAGTGAAAGGGAAAAGGATTCTGGGCCAAGGGGATGAAGAGGAAAAGAAAAACCCACAGCAGGAAAGAAAGGGGAGGACAGGCAGGTGAGCCAGATGCTGGAATCAGGGGGGTGGGGGAAAGAAAGAGGGAAAGAAGCTAGATGGGGTTGAAAAGAAGAGATACACTGGTATGGAAGAGGAAGAAAGGGGAAAACTGGACACAGGAAGGTAACAGAAAGAGGGAAAATTATGTGCATGGGACATAGGGACAGAGACATAAAGGGGACATGCCATGGGGATGGTATATGGACACAGGGGGGGGGCAATGGCAGATACATAGGGGAGATATTAGAAATGGGGAAAATAGGAGCACAGAAGCGAGATGGTTTGTGGGGATGGGACAGGGACCTAGCTCGCAGTTTCTAGTGGCTTGCACAAATTACATTGTAACGTGCCACGAAAATAAGAGGGAGGAAGGTAGATAGATTGGCCACGCGAGAGGAGCTGAAGGGTGGTAGAAAGGAACAGATAGTAAAGGAGGGAGGGAAGGGTGGTGGTGGAAAGGAATAGAACAGACATTGAAGGAGGGTGGAGAGGAACAGACCCTGAAGGGAAATGTGGAAGACAGAGTGGGGAGAAGATGCTGGAAGGGAAGAAGACAAATGCCAGACTATGGGGGAGCAGAGGGAAGAAGATGGGTGCTAGACCAATGGAGAAGGGTGAAGGGAGAGGCATAGTAACAGCAAATGGAAGACACACAGTGGATGGAAGGAATTGAATGAGAAGATGTGGAAAGCAGAAACCAGACAACAAAGGTAGAAAAAACAATTTCTATTTATTTATTTATTTTTTGCTTTAGGATAAAGTAGTATATTAGTTGTGTTGATAAAAATTTATAAACAAAGCCCTGCCAGCAGAACATCTCTTTCTCTAGTTCAGCAGCAGGAACTTTGATTTATTAGCAAGGAATAAGCTAAATATTGCAGTACTAAGGCTTATATGGATGCTGCGGGGACGGTGACGGGGAGGTGAATGGGATGGCAGTGGCAGTGGCAGTGACGGGGCAGTGAAAGGGATGGCGGTGACGGGGCGGTGCAGAGACTGGTGGGCCGGGGACGGGGCGGTGATGGGGACAGATTTTTTCCCCATGTCATTCTCTACGCTGGACATTATGCATCATTCTAACGTCAGAACCAGTTGCAATAAAGGAACCTGAAGTACAAACCATGGCCATGTTTAGATTACGGATGCAAGCTCCCACAATCGGTAAGCTTATGGCGCTACTTCTTGAGAAAAGGATAAAGTAAGTTCATGGCAAAAGGATAGTTCAAGTAAATTCTGGGGCATTATATACATTTAAGATTAGAAGCTTTAATAGTAGGATTTTTCGTGAAATCTAGAGCAGAGGCTGCAGTTTGTGGCCATCATAACCACAGTATAGTCCCTACAATACATCGCAGGGGAGTTTTATTGCAATACTCCAAGGAGTATACGTTTGTACAATCAGATCAGTAATCAACTTATTTTGCCCTTGCAGTTTGACATTCAGATCATTCAAGTAGCCAGTTATGTCTGTGCTAAATGCCAGATCACGTAACAATTTTGTATCATCAAAGAGTGAGACATCTTGATTTTTACTTTCAAGAAACATCTTTATTTCATCTCTCAAATCCCAAAATTGTTTGAATACTCTTCCACAGCTAAGCTATCTTATCTGAGAGTGTTACAGAATTTCACTATGTTCACAGCCAATTTCTTTTAGAAAAATGTTGAACTGTCTATGGTGCAAGCTTTTCAAGTGAATATAGTTAATAATTTTTGCTACAGGCTTCAAAACGTTGTCAACTTTTAAAACACGGCCACAAAGTGCCTATCTTGGAAAACCAAGAAATGATAAAGGACCAAAGCCCTTCTAACTATAAACCTCCCTGACAACCCTTAATTGGCAATGTAGAAAAGGTGTAGCATTATCAACCTATTGTCTAATACATATTAAAAGACCCTCCATTCCCTGGAAATCAGAAAACTGGATAGACTCAATATGGTCAGACCATAAAATATGTAACTTCAACCTCGAATGGCAAAGGAAGACAACCTTAGTCACTAAGAAAGATAAGAACAAAAACAAACAATTTCATACCAGCAGAGGCACGATCAACCCCATTGAATTCTGGTCACACTATGATATCATATATAACCAAGACGAAAAAAACAAGCAATTTATGAGTTCCTGGATCAGCACCAGCACCTGCATCCTAAACGAAATAGCCCCACTGAAAAAAGAAGGAATAGCGCTATCCATTCACTCGACCAGGATGGATACGGCAACAAGGGCAGAAGGTTTGGAATCGCTATGGGTTAAGTTAACAGGAAGAAAGGGAGCCGACACAAAATTGGGACTTTATTATCGCTCACCTGGACAGCCAGAAACAAGTGACAATGACCTAGAAGCAGAATTGAGGCAGGAATGCAAAAGCGGAAGGGTGACGGTTATGGGAGACTTCAACCACCCTGGGATAGACTGGAGCATTGGACACTCCAGCAGCGCAAGGGAAACAAAGTTCCTGGAGGCTGTGAGGGATTGCTTCTTGGAGCAGCTGGTCCAGGAACCGACATGAGGAGATACCACTCTTGACCTAATCCTCAACGGTCTAGGGGGCCCCGCAAAGGAGGTGGTAGTAGTAGGGCCACTAGGAAACAGTGATCACAACATGATCCAGTACAAACTAGAAATGGGAACATCAAAAGTGAAGAGAACCACAGCGATGGCACTCAACTTCAGAAAAGGGAACTACGAAGCTATGAGGAAAATGGTGAGACATAAACTCAGAAACAGCTCACGGAAGATGGAGACCGTAGAGAAAGCCTGGTCCCTACTCAAGAACACGGTGCAAAAAGCACAAAACATGTACATCCCCAGGTTTAGGAAAGGGCGCAAACAGAATCAAACAAAAAACAAGGTGTGGATAACAAAGGAAGTGAAGAAGGCGATAAGCGACAAGAAATCATCATTCAGAAAATGGAAAAAGGACCAAACTGAGGAAAACCGGAAGGAACACAAAAAACACCAGAAAGAGTGCCACCGAGTGGTTAGGGAAGAAAAAAGAGAATACGAAGAGAAGCTGGCTGGGGAGGCGAGAAACTTCAAACCGTTCTTTAGGTACGTGAAGGGGAGGCAACCGGCAAGGGAGGAAGTGGGACCGTTGGATGATGGAACCAGAAAGGGAGTGGTAAGAGAGGAAAAAGAGGTAGCAGACAGGTTAAACAAGTTTTTCTCGTCGGTCTTCACGAGCAAGGACACATCCAATGTACCAGAACCTGAAGAGATTATAAGTGGGGATCTAGATGAAAAGCTGGAGCGAATAGAAGTAAGCCATGAGGACGTCCTACGATAGATAGATAGATTAAAAAGCGACAAATCACCGGGCCCGGATGGAATCCACCCAAGGGTACTAAAAGAACTGAGAAAGGAAATAGCGGAAACACTCCAGCAAATATGTAATCTATCATTGAAAACTGGGGAGATCCCGGAGGACTGGAAAATAGCAAATGTCACGCCTATCTTTAAGAAAGGATCAAGAGGAGACCCGGGAAACTACAGGCCGGTGAGCTTGACTTCGGTTCCGGGTAAGATGATGGAAGCACTTATTAAGGACAGCATCTGCGAGCACATGGAAAAAAATGGGCAGCTGAGGGAGAGCCAGCATGGCTTCTGCAAGGGAAGGTCTTGCCTCACAAACTTACTACATTTCTTTGAGGGAATAAACAGCCAGATAGACAAAGGGGAACCCATAGACATAATTTACCTCGACTTCCAAAAAGCTTTCGACAAGGTACCCCATGAACGGCTGCTTAGGAAGCTGTGGAACCACGGAGTGGAGGGGGATGTATACCGATGGATTAAACACTGGTTGGCGGGCAGAAAACAGAGGGTTGGAGTGAAGGGCCAATACTCAGACTGGCAACGGGTCACGAGCGGAGTTCCGCAGGGGTCGGTGTTGGGACCGCTCCTGTTCAATATATTTATAGACGATCTGGAGACAGGGACGAAATGTGAGGTTATCAAATTTGCAGATGACACCAAACTCTGCAGCAGGGTTAGAACCACGGAAGACTGTGAAAACCTGCAAAGGGACCTAACGAAGCTGGAAGAGTGGGCCAAAAAGTGGCAGATGCGTTTTAATATAGAGAAATGCAAGGTCATGCATGTTGGGAAAAAGAACCCGATGTTCAGCTATACAATGGGGGGAACATTGCTAGATGTAAGTACCCTTGAAAGAGACCTGGGTGTGCTGGTGGATACAACAATGAAAGCATCAGCACAATGCGCGACAGCCTCAAAGAAAGCAAACAGAATGCTGGGTATCATCAAGAAGGGTATCACGACCAGGACAAAGGAAGTCATCATGCCACTGTACCGTGCAATGGTGCGCCCGCATCTGGAGTACTGTGTCCAGTATTGGTCGCCGTACCTCAAGAAGGACATAGCATTGCTTGAGGGTGTCCAGAGAAGAGCGACGAAAATGGTAAGAAGTATGGAAAACCTTTCATATGCCGACAGGCTAGAACAGCTGGGGCTGTTCTCCCTGGAAAAGAGGAGACTTAGAGGAGACATGATACAAACTTTCAAGATCCTGAAAGGCATAGATAAGGTAGACAGGGACAGATTCTTCAGACTGTGGGGAACAACAAGTACAAGGGGGCACTCGGAGAAACTGAAAGGGGATAGGTTTAGAACCAATGCCAGGAAGTTCTTCTTCACCCAGAGAGTGGTGGACACATGGAACACACTCCCGGAGGTTGTGGTGGGGCAGAAGACACTACAGGGATTCAAAGAAGGTTTGGATAAATTCTTGAAGGAAAAGGGGATTGAAGGATACAGATAGAAGTAAGGATAGGTTTTTTTAGGGCAGGGAACACTTGACAGGTCATGGACCTGATGGGCCGCCGCGGGTGCGGACCGCTGGGTGCGATGGACCTCTGGTCTGATCCCGGTGGAGGCAACTTCTTATGTTCTTATGTTCTTAGACCCAGAAACCTAGCAGGCTGGTTTGACCTAGAGCTCCTAGAGATAAAGAGGGAATTAAGAAAGTTAGAAAGGAAATGGTCAAAACTAGGAACCCCAGAGTCTAGAGAGATCTGGCGCCAAAAGCTGAAAAGCTATAAAAACTTATCCAAGGAAAAGAAGAAAACCTTTTACGCTCACAAAATAGGTAACATATCCATAAACAGCAGTAAGCTTTTCAAACTAGTCAATGACTTGTACGATGCACAATCCTATACAAATCCGGTAGAAGAACCCAGTGACAGCAGACAACTTGGCTGACTTCTTCAACACAAAAGTAAAAAAATCTAAGACACTCATTATTGGGCCCGTCAGACTCCCACTGGTATTACACCATTCTTCAAGACCTAGACCCCTCCAAAGCAGACATGAGTTGGTCCAACTTTCGTGAGACAGACTGGCAATCATTCAATAAACTTTACAACAAGTACGTCAAATCATATTGCAGACTGGACTCTTGCCTCCCAAAAGTGATGAAAGTAGCCCCAATCAACTTTAAAGCCAAACTACTAGACTGGATTAACCTTCAACTATCTTTAGGAAAGTTTCTAGAAAATCTGGGTCAAATTGTAATAACACTTATCAAAAAGAACAACAAAGAATCTCCCAACATATTCAACTACAGACCTATCGCAAGCATTCCACTTGCTACCAAGTTAATGGAAGGGATGGTCAATACTGAACTAATGACCTATTTAGACAAATTTAACATACTACACAACAACCAATCAGGTTTCAGAACCGGTTTCTGCACTGAAACGATTATGGCCTCACTACTTAACCACCTATATTCCCTTCTTAGTCAAGGCACCAGTGCTATGATCTTGCAACTGGACCTAAGTTGCGCCTTTGACCTAGTAGACCATACCATCCTAATGAATTGTTTAGAATCCATAGGTATCGCAGGGAACATGCACAACTGGTTTCAGGGATTCCTAGGGAACAGATCCTATCAAGTATACAAGGAAGACAAACTTTCCTACAGCTGGAACAACAACTGCGGGTTACCCCAGGGTTCCCCTCTGTCCCCGACACTGTTCAACATCTACCTTATCTCACTGGGAAATCTGCTACAAAGCCAAAGGCTCAATTTCTACATATATGCAGATGACATTACTGTCATCTTAACCTGTATAACGTCAGATAGCATTAATTAACTGGTTATATGCTCAGTTGTAGATTTAAGAAGCCTAAAACAACAAGGCAAACAACATGGACTTAAGAGAACAATAAAACAAACAATAGCTAAAAACAGTAAGAGTGGCCTAAGGGTGGGAGAGTTATTGGAAGGAGAGTGTGGAAAGGTGGATTTTCACCTGCCTTTGGAAGGAAGCTGTAGCCCTATTCATTCAACTTTTGGCTTTTTCTGCCTGGGAACGCTGCCGATATCGGGCAGGCATCTGAGAAGACAGACTGGGTTGTAATCGGGGTCTGTCTCCTCTTCCTGAAAATAACTCTGTAGCTCCTGCGTGCGGCCGCAGGGCGTGGCCAAAGGGGCGTGCCCTAAGGGACACGCTGAGCCCCTTGGGTGCCCCTTAGGTGCCACAAGGAGTCGCTAGGTCACGGGAAGATCTTTGGGTAAGAACTTTTTTTTAAAAAAATTATTTATATGCATTTTCAAATATATCCACAGGCATCCACTTGTTAACAAAAAAACAGAGTTAAAGAAATACATTCAAAGAAGAAATCCATTTAAAGTTCATATTATTACTCTTCCTTAGACTATTAAGTGTAGAGAATAAAAAAAGAAAAGATAAGGAGGTCCTTAAACAGGCAAGTATCTAAAGAAAAAGACTTAACATAAATCTATGCTAACCATCTTATAATGAAACAATACCCTATACATTATGGAGTACACTCTTAGAATCCAAAAAGCTGCAAAGTTGCTCAGGAGCAAAAAAAACATACTTTAGCCCCATATAACTGATCAAGCATTTAGAGGGATAGCTTAACATAAAAGTTGCTCCCAGCTTTTTTACATCTTGTCTCATGCTAAGAAAGGATTTTCTTCATTCTTGTGTTACCTTCGCAACATCTGGAAATATCCATACTTTTTCACCGTAAAATAACATTTGAGAAAAATGGAAAAACATTCTCATAACAGCATTTAAATCCTGTTCCAAAACAAAAGATATCAACAGTGTACATCTAGAATCAATCTGAACTTCAGAGTTTTCAAGAATTGCTGTTATATTATTTAAATCCAATACTGGCAAATTCCCTTGATTTATTTCACGTGGCATTTCTGTTTTTGCTGGCAAATAGAAGACTCTGTTTAGCGGAGGCATTGTTTTTAAAGTAAATTTCAAGTTTTCCATCATGTATTTTTTTTGCATCTCTAGGAGAAACACCTGGTGATTTAGAAAAATTAAGAATTCTCCAATTTAGTCTTCTATTGTGATTTTTAATCTGTTCAAATTTCCTTTGATAAACAACCTTATCCTTAACGAAGTTACCAGTTAAATTTTGTAATGCAGCTATCTCCTTGTCCACTTGTTCAAACTTAGAAAAGGTTTCAGTCTTCATATCTTGAACAGATGTTGTTAAATTATCAAGTTTACTCACAATAGATGAAACTTCCTCAGACGATTTATTCACAACATTTTCTAGTCTTTGGAGAATAGCCCATATTGCTTCCAGTATCGCCACAGGGGAGCGGGAAACCGCTTCCTGACCTGATGCAATTTTGGTGTTCTGTGAGGGCCCCCACTATGCGGCTGCATCAGACACATCCGGGTTTCAGCAGTCGCACCTTCCAGCACATGTCACGGCAGCATGTGGGCAACAGGAGGAGAAAGAGATAGTTCAAGCCCTAAAGCCTCAGAGGCTCCTTCCTCCGAGGAAAATGCAGGCAGCTCTACTCCTGGAACTGATGGTGAGCTAGCGAAGAAACGCTCCATTGTCGTCTGCCTATGTGTAGGTGGGTCCAACCGCAGCTGGTCCTTGCTTTGGTATGAGGCATCGGCAAAGAAAGTCAAGCCGATAAACAGTACTGTAGAAAAATGCAAGGTAAGATTGAAAGTTCTCAGGTAGGTGTTAACCCGCCCTGGGTAAGAACTTTTATATGTGAATTTATGGGTAAGAGGAAGATTAAGCCCAAAAACTACTCCAGCTTCAGCCGGCCCTATAGACCGCCATTTGGTCTCTATGTCACCAATGACTTAAAATATGGCTTCAACATCGGGGGCATCTTTAAGTCCACTGGACAGAACTCTTCCCCCTCTGCCACAGTCTAGAGATACAGGATCCAATTTGGTTCCTGTATTTCTGCAATTTCTGGGTTGGAGGTTAGTGAGCCAGAACCGAGCCCACCAGAGGATTCAAAGGATATAACTTTAAGGGATTTATGGCAGATAAATAAGAGTGTGGAGGATATGCTAAGATCAGTGATTAAGCATAAGAACATAAGAACATAAGAACTGCCATCTCCGGATCAGACCCATGGCCAATCGAGTCCGGCGATCCGCACACGCGGAGGCCCAGTTTTAATCACCCATATCCCTCTATGCCTCTCGTAAGGAGATGTGCATCTAATTTGCCTTTGAATCCTAGCACAGTGGATTCCTTAATAACCTCCTTTGGAAGAGCATTCCAGGCGTCCACCACTCGCTGCGTGAAGCAGAACTTCCTGACATTTGTCCTGGACTTGTCCCCCCTTAGCTTCAAACCATGTCCTCTTGTCCGTGTCACATTGGACAATGTAAATAATTTGTTTTTCTGCTCTATTTTATCGATGTCTTTCAGTATTTTGAACGTCTCTATCATGTCCCCTCGCAGCCTCCTCTTCTCAAGGGAGAACAGTCCCAGTTTCTTGAGTCGTTCCTCATATTTCAAGTTCTCCATACCTCTTATTAGCTTCGTTGCTTGTCTCTGCACCCTCTCCAGCAGTTTTATATCCTTCTTTAGGTTGGGAGACCAATGTTGGACACAGTATTCCAAGTGTGGTCTGACAATTGCTCTATAAAGCGGCATTATGACTTTCTTCGATCTACTCGTGATTCCTTTCTTTATCATGCCTAACATTCTGTTTGCTTTCTTTGCCGGTGCCGCGCATTGTGCCGATGGCTTCAGGGTCCTATCTATCAGTACACCCAGGTCCTTTTCTTGTTCGCTCTTACCCAGAGTTGCGCCTGACATTCTATACTCGTGTTCCTTATTCTTACTACCTAAATGCATTACTTTGCATTTCTCCACGTTGAATTTCATCTGCCATTGCTCTGCCCATTTCTCTAACTGATACAAGTCGCTCTGGAGTTCCTCGCTATCCTCCTGCGATCTGATTGCCTGGCATAGCTTTGTGTCGTCTGCAAACTTAATGATCTCACTGGATATTCCGTCTTCCAGGTCATTGATATAAATATTAAATAGGATCGGCCCAAGTACCGAGCCCTGGGGCACACCACTAGTCACTTTCTCCCAGTCTGAGAACTTCCCATTTATGCCCACTCTCTGCTTTCTGTTTTCCAGCCATTTGCCTATCCACCTTTGTATATCTCCCTCTATTCCATGGCTTTGTAGTTTCCTGAGAAGTCTTTCATGTGGAACTTTGTCGAATGCCTTCTGGAAGTCCAAATATATTATGTCCACCGGCATTCCACTATCAATTTGCTTGTTCACGGTCTCAAAAAATTGAAGTAAATTTGTTAAACATGATTTCCCTTTCCTGAACCCATGTTGACTGGGTTTCAGCAAGTCGTGTGTATCTAAGTGCCGGACTATGCTATCCTTGATCAGTGCTTCAACCATCTTTCCAGCAAACTTTAGAATTTTTGATGCAGAGAGATAAAGAGATGACAATATTAAAAACGTAGGTTTCTACACTGCAGCAGGCTTCTACGTCTGCAGTTAAAGATTCTAATGTTATCCATACAAAGCTTGAGCAAATAGAGAATCAAGCTAGAGTTAAAAATCTCCGACTTGTTAATTTTCCCAAAACCCACCTAATTTCGGCTGAAATTTTGCTTAGAAAATATTTTAAGGAGGTATTGAGTTTAACAAATGCAGAGACTATTCAGATATTGAATTGTTATTATGAACCTCAGGAAAAGAAGTTGATGTCTGATCAAGGTTTGGATCTATTGGTACCTGTGGAATTTGATCTAAGTAACTTTCTTGAAGACTCTCAAGATACGATACCAACTAGGTCTACCTTGTTGATTGCTTGCTTAAGTGAATTGGATAAAAACATGATTATGAGATTATATTTTAAAGATAGATCTATGAAGTTCTGTGGAGAAACAGTATCAATTTTTCCAGACGTATCTAGGGTAACTCAATATCGTAGGAAGGAATTCTTGAATTTAAAAACACGTGTATTATCTTTGAATGGATTATTTTTCCTAAAGTTTCCTTGTAAGTGTGCAATCAAGCTTCAAGATAAAGATTTCATTTTTTGGGACCCCATACATCTACAACAGTTTTTAGAGTTGTGTGAACAAGAATTGAAATCACGGGTACAAGGGCAGGATAGTGAGAATAAGAGTTGATCTTTTATAGAGAGTCAGAAATAAGAAACACACCAAAGGTTTAACTCGGTTATTCCGAGTTATTATTTTCCTTAGATTTAGTGTCTGTTATTGCCTTTAACTCTCTCACTATAGAAGGCTAGGAAGATTCTGTTTCATGAATTGTTTATATGTTGCTTTATATTATTTATGTAATGTATATCTTCATTCTGTACTATTCTGAATTGAACTATATTGAAACTATATATATATATATATATATATATATAAACAGTGGTACCTTGGATTACGAGCATAATCCGTTCCAAGAGCATGCTTGTAATCCAAAATGCTCGTTTATCAAAGCGAGTTTCCCCATAGGAAATAATGGACACTCGCTTTGATACGTTCCCACCCCCCCACTGAGGCCAGCAGCGCTGCTCCCTCCCTCACGAGAACCAGCATTGCTCCCCCCGAAAGCACCGCGATCCGACACCCTCCCCCTGCGATCCGTCACACCCTCCCACCGCCATCGGGCCCCCCCGCCGCCATCAGGCACCCCCCCACTGTGATCATGGACCCACCCGTCGCCATCGGGCACCCCCCCCACCGCAACCTGAAGTCCCCCAGAGCCCTCTTCTTACTTTAATGTAGTACCGGCATATCGGCCTCCTCTTCTGTGCTGGCCTTGAGCATGTGCGCATGCTCAAGGCCTGCGAGTTCACGTTCTCTCCGAGATTCTCGGAGGCCAGCACAGAAGAGGAGGCCGACATGCCGGTGCACTCGTAAACCGAGATACCACTGTATATATATATATATATATATATATATAAAAAGAGTGGTCTAAGGGTACCTATATTAAGAAACCAGAAATCAAAACATTCGGCTACATTGAGACAGTTCGAAATATGGAACACAAATATATGCATAATATGAAAAGGTAAACCATTTAATAATGAAGAAAACCATAAATGCAAACAAGACATAGTGTTTCCTTTCTTTTTCTGGATGTGGTTCAAGAGACAAGCTCTCAAAATAGAATTGAAGCATTAAAAGAAACTAAAGATTTATCAGTAAATAATAAAAACAAGAGCACTTTCAAACTTATCAGGTCTATAACCTACTCTAGGCATTATAATATCCAACAAAATATCAGAATGGAGGTAAACAAAACTGAGAGTGTGTCCAAGAAAGAAAAAGTTCATGATGCAGCTTTTCATGTCTAGCAGTCTCTTTAAACTGGTGAGGTGCACACATGGAATGAAATGAAGTCCACACATACGGTGAGGGATACACCGGCTTGAAAAATATCCAGGGATCATCCAGCAGCAGAATCCCAGTGAGATGATCCAAAGAGAGAGACCACATTGCCTTTACTAAGTGATAATCTTAATGCATTTACTTGGTATAGATATGGCAAAAGAGAGACAATATTCAGACACTTATTGTACTTAATAAGACATTCAAAAAAGATATTAAGGCATTCAAGAGATACCATAAATATGTACTAAGGGCTCCTTTTACAAAGGCGCGCTAGCGGTTTTAGCACACGCTAAAATGTCGCGTGCACTAGCCGCTACCGCCTCCTTTTAAGCAGGTGGTAATTTTTCGGCTAGCGTGCGCCAATCTTGTACGTGCACTAAAAATGCTAGCGCGACTTAGTAAAAGGAGCCCTAAGTGTATTGCACAAAAATCATTATTTCAGAAATGTTTGAATTGATGTTATCTAGTGAGCACCATAGAATAAACAGTGCATAAAACCTTTTCTTAAAATATAACCCCTAACTATATATACCCCCTAGCAATTAGGCTAAGAAAACAATAGCAAACAATATTGCGCAATTTTGATAGAAAAAAATAGGGGTATAAAAACTATAGAAATGGCCAATGTTATGTTTTCAGGGGTACCCCACAAACCAAACAGACATAACACAGAGATTACATAACAGAGATAACACAGAGATTACATAACAAACACAGAGCTCCAGTAGGCCTTACATTTTCTTCCATCTGTCAAGGATTCAGTGTGGAACTTAAATCTGCAAATAAATAGTGTTATACAAAAAAAAGAAAAGCAACATCATAGCACTATGCATACATAGAACACATAGCACAATAATCACAGAATCAGAAAAGGCACAGTCAAAATGGTGTGGGATAGTCACGTTTGGAGGCTAAGGGTTTCTTTTACTAAGGTGCGCTAGTGTTTTTAGTACGCAGGAAATTACTGCGCGCTATATCGCACGCTATGCTTCTAGAACTAACACCTGCTCAATGCTGGCATTAAGGTCTAGTGCGCACGGCAATGTAGCGTGCACTATTCTGCGCATTAAATCCCTAACGCTGCTTAGTAAAAGGAGTCCTAAATGTCTGCTTGAATTTCTGAAAGAAACACCAAAAACTTACAGCCTGTTTTACAAAGCCGCGTTAGCGGCTGTCGCGCAGCAACAGCCCCAAAGCCTTTTAAATCTCTATGGGCTTTGGGGCCATTTTTGCGCAGCAGCCGCTAGCACGGCTTTATAAAACAGGCCCTTAGTCCATTGGCTCCATTGCTCTGCCTATTTCATTCACAGGGCATTCCTTCAAACTATCATAAGAGATAATTTGAATAGGGACACAAACAGGTAGACTGCTCTAATCTACAAAAATAATCAGATCTTACTAGTTAAAGCAAGCTACAGTGTACGGTGTTAGTTACTAAGGTATCTTGAAGTGTTGAATTGTTAAAGCTGATAAGAAAAAGAAACATTTTAAATCCGAAATGTCAAGGTCATGTCAAGGTCACTTGGAGCACAGCTTCTTATTTTATTTTTTTTCAGCAAAAATTCTTCATGCCAAACCTGGTCCAGTATGTATTCTAACTGACTGCTAAGAAAAAGAAGAAACATTTTAAATCAACATCATAAGGAAACACATACTCATTGTAAAGAAAAATAAAGTGATAGGGGAAACGCCCCTTGCCAGACACTGGTGGGAAGTCAGTCGCTGACAATCTGCATCTCCCAGACCTGTAAAAGGGACTAGTACAGTGTTATGTAAAATCAAAAATATAAAACATTGCAACAATTAGAATGCAGACCCACTACTCTAAGGATCTGGTCCTCACAAATGGAGAGAGTATCTCTAATGTTCGAGTGGGTGCTCACCTGGGAAGTAGCGATCATCAAACGGTTTGGTTTGATATAACGGCTAAAGTGGAGAGCGGCCGCACGATACTTAAAGTCCTAGATTTCAAACGTATGGACTTTAATACAATGGGAAAGTACCTGAAGAAAGAACTGTTAGGATGGGAGGACATAAGAGAAGTGGAAAGACAGTGGTCTAAGCTGAAAGGAGCGATAAAAATGGCTACGGACCTTTATGTGAAGAAAATCAATAAAAACAAGAGAAAAAGAAAGCCGATATGGTTCTCCAACCTAGTGGCTGAGAAAATAAAGGCAAAAGAGTTGGCGTTCATGAAATATAAAAAAACCCAAGAAGAGGAGGGCAGAAAGGACTACAGGGTGAAACTGAAAGAAGCCAAGAGAGAGATACGTCTGGCGAAGGCACAGGCGGAAGAACAAATGGCTAAAAATGTAAAAAAAGGGAGATAAAAATTTTTTCAGATATATTAGTGAAAGGAGGAAGATAAAAAATGGAATTGCTAGGCTAAAAGATACTGGGAACCAATATGTGGAGAGTGATGAGGAGAAAGCAAATGTGCTAAACAAATACTTCTGTTCTGTGTTCACAGAAGAAAATCCTGGAGAAGGACCGAGATTGTCTGGCAAAGTTACACGAGAAAATGGAGTAGATTCTGCGCCGTTCACGGAGGAGGGTGTTTATGAGCAACTTGAAAAACTGAAGGTGGACAAAGCGATGGGACCAGACGGGATCCATCCCAGGATACTAAAGGAGCTCAGAGAGGTTCTGGCGAGTCCTATTAAAGACTTGTTCAACAAATCTCTGGAGATGGGAGTGTTTCCGGGGGATTGGAGGAGAGCGGATGTGGTCCCTATTCATAAAAGTGGTCACAGGGATGAAGCAGGAAACTACAGGCCGGTGAGCCTCACTTCAGTTGTTGGAAAAATAATGGAAGTGTTGCTGAAAGAAAGGATAGTGTACTTCCTTGAATCTAATGGGTTACAGGATCCGAG
The DNA here is from genome assembly GCF_902459505.1 of Geotrypetes seraphini. Taxonomy (NCBI): domain Eukaryota; kingdom Metazoa; phylum Chordata; class Amphibia; order Gymnophiona; family Dermophiidae; genus Geotrypetes; species Geotrypetes seraphini. Next base: position 185,950,352 of record NC_047087.1, read on the forward strand.
GCAACATGGCTTTACAAACATGGCTTTTCATTGAATTTTAGTTGCCAGGCATTAGACCATTCCTCTAACTTTTGCAGATCCTTTTTCATATTTTCCACTCCCTCTTCGGTGTCTACTCTGTTACAAATCTTGGTATCATCTGCAAAAAGGCACACTTTTCCTTCTAACCCTTCAGCAATGTCACTCACAAACATATTGAACAGGATTGGCCCCAGCACCGAACCCTGAGGGTCTCTACTAGTCACCTTTCCTTCCTTCGAGCGACTTCCATTAACCACCATCCTCTGGCGTCTGTCCGACAGCCAGTTTCTGACCCAGTTTACCACTTTGGGTCCTAACTTCAGCCCTTCAAGTTTGTTCAACAGCCTCCTATGAGGAACTGTATCAAAGGCTTTGCTGAAATCCAAGTAAATTACATCTAGCATATGTCCTCGATCCAGCTCTCTGGTCACCCAATCAAAAAATTCAAACGAACCTGATTGAATTTTTTGATTGGGTGACCAGAGAGCTGGATCGAGGACATATGCTAGATGTAATTTACTTGGATTTCAGCAAAGCCTTTGATACAGTTCCTCATAGGAGGCTGTTGAACAAACTTGAAGGGCTGAAGTTAGGACCCAAAGTGGTGAACTGGGTCAGAAACTGGCTGTTGGATGGTGGTTAATGGAAGTCGCTCGAAGGAAGGAAAGGTGACTAGTAGAGACCCTCAGGGTTCGGTGCTGGGGCCAATCCTGTTCAATATGTTTGTGAGTGACATTGCTGAAGGGTTAGAAGGAAAAGTGTGCCTTTTTGCAGATGATACCAAGATTTGTAACAGAGTAGACACCGAAGAGGGAGTGGAAAATATGAAAAAGGATCTGCAAAAGTTAGAGGAATGGTCTAATGCCTGGCAACTAAAATTCAATGCAAAGAAATGTAGAGTAATGCATTTGGGGATTAATAATAGGAAGGAACCGTATATGCTGGGAGGAGAGAAGCTGATATGCACGGACGGGGAGAGGGACCTTGGGATTATAGTGTCCGAAGATCTAAAGGCGGAAAAACAGTGTGACAAGGCAGTGGCTGCTGCCAGAAGCTACCCTAGAGGAAAGGAGAGACAGGGGAGATATGATTCAGACGTTCAAATACTTGAAGGGTATTAACATAGAACAAAATCTTTTCCAGAGAAAGGAAAATGGTAAAACCAGAGGACATAATTTGAGGTTGAGGGGTGGTAGATTCAGGGGCAATGTTAGGAAATTCTACTTTATGGAGAGGGTAGTGGATGCCTGGAATGCGCTCCCGAGAGAGGTGGTGGAGAGTAAAACTGTGACTGAGTTCAAAGAAGCGTGGGATGAACACAGAAGATTTAGAATCAGAAAATATTAAATATTGAACTAGGCCAGTACTGGGCATACTTGCACGGTCTGTGTCTGTGTATGGCCGTTTGGTGGAGGATGGGCCTGGGAGGGCTTCAATGGCTGGGAGGGTGTAGATGGGCTGGAGTAAGTCTTAACAGAGATTTCGGCAGTTGGAACCCAAGCACAGTACTGAGTAAAGCTTTGGATTCTTGCCCAGAAATAGCTAAGAAGAAAAAAAAAAAAAAAAAATTTAAATTGAATCAGGTTGGGCAGACTGGATGGACCATTCGGGTCTTTATCTGCCGTCATCTACTATGTTACTATGACTCCTTTTACCAAGCTGCGATAGGGTTTTTAGCACATGTAGAATTGCCACATGCGCTAAACCCATGCTACATGGCTAGAACTTAATGCCAGCTCAATGCTGGTGTTAGCGTCTAGCGCGCATGGCAATTTAGCGTGTACTAAAACCGCTATTGAAGCTTAGTAAAAGGAGTCCTTAGAGTAGTGGGTCTGCATTCTAATGATGAAATTAAACTGTCCACTAGAACATAAGAATGCATGAGAGAGATTTGCATACAATGGAGATGACAGGCATGCAAATCTGCGCCATGCATATTCATTAGAGCTATCCTGAAAACCTGACTGGCTGGTGGTCCTCCAGGACAGTGTTGAGAACCACTGCTCAAGTTGAAAGTGTACATTCAACTAAAAAAGTACTCCAAAACAGTTTTACAAATTAATATTGTAGACTTTATTATACATATAATAAAATGTAAAGCACAAATATCATAACAGTAAAAAGGGGGGGGGGGAGGAATTATTTTTATATTATTTAAATATTTTTTATTTTTTTACATGTTTTTATTTTAATTTTTCTACTATTTTATATATATTTTTTAGTTTTGGATTGCATTCGTTTAGATATTTTGATTTTTTAATTAAATTATTTGTATTTTTCATATTTTTAATTTTTTATATTTCTATTTATATATTTTTTGGTTTTTATTTTTCATATATTGTATATTTTATATATTGCTATATTTTAAGGGGGTTTTGATTTTAAATTTTTCACTGTATAGTTTTATATTTTTTGTTTTTTTGTTGTTTTATTAGTTTTCATTGTATAGTTTTATTTTTATTTTTTGTTTTTTATTTTCATTGTATAGTTTTATATTTTTTTTGTTTTTATATTTTTAGTTGTTTTTTTATTTTTCATTGTATAGTTTTATATTTTTATGGTTTTTTTATTTTTCATTGTATAGTTTTATATTTTTTGGTTTTTATATTTTTTGGTTTTTTGTTGTTTTTTTATTTTTCATTGTATAGTTTTATATCTTTTTGTTTTTTTTATTTTTCATTGTATAGTTTTATATTTTTTGGTTTTTATATTTTTTTGTTTTTTTAGTGCTTTTTTACTTTTCATTGTATATTTTTTATCCCCCCCTTTCCAAAATTTACTATGTATGAGCTGTTGTTTCTTTTGTATGGTCCATTTCCTCCTCGCTCATTGGAAAGGTGCTAAATTTACATGTCCTTAGATGATGTTAGAGCTGGGCACCTTGTTGTGGACACGGATACGGTACAGTGATGTCAATTCTTTATTTCCCCAATTGCTCAGAACTTTAATTTGAATTAAATCAAATGAACATTTTCCCTGGAAAGGAAAGAAAATATGTTATTATAATGGATAATATTTGCTCGATACATTAATATAAAGAGTATATTTATAGCAGGCATCTACTTATGTTACATCAATAATGCCATGGAAAATGCATGCATACATTAACTCATGTTATTAATATGTACACATTTTGTATTGCATTTCTATAATCACTAACCTGAAAATCTTATTCCCACAAATGTCTCTACTTGAATCAGATACACTTGTATGCACACAAATTATGGGCTCTTTTTACAAAGTCATGGTTGAAGTTTCTACTGCAGGTCGGTAAGATAAATGCTGTGACACTCATTGGAATTCTATGAGCATTGAAGCATTTACCTCACTGGTAGAAACCTCTACTGTGGCTTTGTAAAAGCCAGCGTATGTGTCCCAAATTTGTGTGGATACTGTCCAGGCAAAAGAACTAGGATATGAAATAAAAACAAAACAAAAAAGTTTAAGAAAAACTCTAGTGCATCTAAAGGATATGAAGAAGAAGAAGCTAAAACAAATCGCTCCACATAAGCAAACCCCAGAAAATCTAGTTAAATGTACCATACACTGTAGACATTAAGAAGATTAATGAAGCCTTGGAAATTGTACAACAGCAAATACAGTAAGAGATTAGAGAAACTGGGCTTCTCCCTTGAAAAGAGGAGACTGAGAGGTGACATGATCGAAACATTCAAGATACTGAAGGGAATAGAATGATTCCGTACAAAAGTAAGGAAGTTCTTCTTCACCCAGAGAGTGGTGGAAAACTGGAATGCTCTTCCGGAGTCTGTTGTAGGGGAAAACACCCTCCAGGGAATTCATGACAAAGTTAGACAATTTCCTGATGAATCGGAACATACGCAGGTGAGGCTGGAGTAATTTAGATCACTGGTCTTTGACCTAGGGGCCGCCGCGTAAGCGGAGTACTGGTCACGATGGACCATTGGTCTGATCCAGCAGCGGCACTTCTTATGTAAAATTGCCAGATATAGGCCAGAATCATCCAGAAGAGGCAGAACCAACACAGTTAAAGCTCCATAGTCAAAAGAAATGGAAACTAAAGTGATAGGATAGTTAAAATACCTAACCTAGTTGAAAAAAGAACAAAGAAAGGTAAGAACTTGACAGGGCCTGAAAAAGAACAACTACATTATTATTGGCTCAGACATATGACCAGTTGCCTCCAAGAATAGACGAACAGTTTCCCAGTGTATTAAAAGAAGGACAAATTTATGACTAGTTGACAACTGAAAAGACCTGCATAATATAAAAAGACCCAGGAAAATGAGATCATTCCAAACAACTACAGACTAATATTCAAAAAGCTAAGAGAAATAATAACAAAAGCAGTCCAGGACCACTTGGAAATAAATTTGCTTCCAATAGGAAAGAAAACTGTCACAAGATCAGAAGCACAAAAGATAAGGTTCAGATTTATAAAATGATCCTGGAAAACTGTGAACAAGAAAATGTACACTTGGAATGTAGCTTGGATTGATTACAAGAAGGCCTTTGAATCATTGCCACGCAGTTGGATTTTGAAATAACTGGAGTGAGAATGAACATATACAATTTCTCATTAGATATGGGGTTAGAATTATGAATAGGCCTCAGGAGAGCTAGAGAATTTAGGTTGGAAAACATGAAAAATCAATACCATCACTCTCTGAACCTCTAGAGTAATGTTGACAGGCTTTATCTTCTGCACAGTATAAGTGGAAGATGACCACTGAAAGTGCTACAAGTGGCGGAAGAGAAAGATGCCAGACCACTGGAATGGGAAGGAGAGAGATGTCAGACCAGGAAATGGAAGGATAGGAGAGAGATGCCAGATCATGGAAAGGAGAGGAGAGAAGGAGAGAGATGTTAGAACCACAGGTAAAGAGAGGAAAACCAAATTTCTTAAGAGTTGCAAACAAAAAGGGCCATTCCACTCAATCAAAAGCTTTTTCGGTGTCCAAGGCTAAAACGGCAAGTTTATCCGATCAGGATTGACAAACTGATAGAATATTAGCTAGAATTCGAGTATTGTTGGCTGAATGTCTTCCACACATGAAACCAGTTTGGTCTTCAGAGAGCAATGTTGGCAATCGAGTCGCCAGTAATTTTGCAAAGATTTTGGCAACCACGTTAATTAAGGATAAGGGCCTATAATTGCTAACATAATGAGGGTCCTTTCCTGGCTTGGGAATAACCATAATTGTTGCTTCTGTAAAATGACCCATCTACCGTCCCTTGTGATGTCAAATGAGTGAAGAACTGCTGAAGATATGGTGCTAAAGTTGTCTTGAAAGTTTGATAAAACTCAACGGTAATACCATCAGGCCCCGTGACTTATTTGCTGCCATGCTGTTAATGATTTCAATTATTTCTGTAATCGTCATTGGAGACGTCAACTCATCATGTTTCTCTTTTTTTAAAAAAAGGTAAGTGTTTGTACCTGGCATAATGGAGTATTAAATGACTTGGCCGGTCACAAGAAACCAGAGTGGGAACTGAACCAATTCCATAGGTTCTCAGCTCACTGCACTAACAATTAGGCTACATCTTCACTAAACTGTCAATCAGCCACTGATTGTCTTTTCCCAGAAAGTAATGTTTATCTGGAGTGGAGAACATTGGTGGGGGAGTGTGTGGCGCAGTGGTTAGAGCTACCCTGAGGTTGTGGATTCAAATCTCACACTGTTCCTTGTGACCTTGGGCACGTCACTTAATCCTCCATTGCCCCAGGTGCATTAGATAGAGTGTGAGCCCACCAGAACAGATAGGTAAAATGCCTGAGTACCTGAATGTAAACCATTTAGGTTATAAGTGGTATATAAATCCTTAAATAAATAAACATGGGATGGGAAATAAGAAATAAATGATTAGAAGGCCCCAGAAAGGCACCTTAACTATTTTCTGTGAAATAAAAAAGGAAGGAGGGATGAAGCACAAATTCCTTACCCTACAATGAAAAGAGAGCAAGCAAAGGGTTTTCTGTTATACTTAAGAGCTCATCTTATCATCTTTGGAAAATAAATGTAGATGCAAATTTTTTAAGACCTTTTCTTTAAAGAAATTATGAAAAAGAAATCACATGTGTGCTTTCTCTTCGAGAACCAGTAAACTCCACAGGCTAAAAGATAAGTAAACTTTGCAAGTGATTTTCAAAGCAGGATGTCTGAAAAATAAATGTGGACTTCCACAAGACAAATAGTTTTATCCCCATTTTTTTTTTTTTTAATTTTTATTTATTAATTTTCATTTTTACAATAATTGATTCACAAGTAATATAATTAATTGCTATATATCATTGTATCTATCATTAATAAAACTTAATTTATAAACAGTATATATTATAAATTATATATAATCAGAAGATATAAATCCCTCCCCATTTTTACAAATATTATTTCCAGAAATTATACATAACCCATCCCATTCCTATATAAGTGCTGCAATTGTGCTAAGAAGTCTAATCATTAGAATAATTAGTCAATGGCTGCCAAATTTTCTTGAAATTATGAAGATTCCCATTTTGTAATGCTAGTATTTTTTCCATTTTGTATATATAACAGACAGAGTTCCACCAGAACGTATAATTTAATTTGGTATAGTCTTTCCAATTTTGAGTGATTTGTTGTATGGCGACTCCTGTCAATATTAATAGTAGCTTGTTATTATTTGCTGAGATCGGACTCTGAGTTCTCATTGCAGTGCCAAATAGTATGGTATCATATGAGAGTCCTACATGATTTTCTAGTAATTTATTAATTTGGGGCCAAATCAGATTCCAAAAGGCATTTACACAGGGACAAAAAAAAATTAAGTGATCTAACGTCCCTATTTCTATTTTACAATGCCAGCATCTATTGGATCTAGTATTATCTATCTTTTGCAGGCGCGTAGGGGTCCATAACACTCTATGTAATAAAAACATCCATGTTTGACTCATAGATGCTGACTTTGTAGATCTTAATCTCCAGGACCAGAATCGTGGCCATTGAGACGCAGAAATTGTCTGTCCAATCTCAATACTCCAAATATCCCTAAGACCAGTTTTCTTTTTTTTATTTAAAAATCCATATATCAATTTGTACCATTTTGCGGCTTGGTGACCCAAGAAATCCGCCTGGAAACATAAAACCTGCAGACTATATTGAGTATTAAGATTTTTCCATTCAGGGAACCCTACCTGAATGGCCTGCTTCAATTGCATCCATTTAAAATATTGTGATTTATTTAAGCCAAATTTATTTTGCAATTGTGAAAAACTAAGCAGTGAACCTTCTGAAATGACATCATTTAATGTTCGTATACCTGCACTTATCCATTGTTTCCAGACGATCTTAAATCCGCCAATTTTGATCCTGGAGTTTACCCAAATAGATTGATTTAGTGATTTACAAATTGGATCTGGTGATAGGTTACTTATATATCTTAATGTTTTCCAAGTGTCTAATAATATTCTGTTATCTTTGTATCTTCTAGGCATTGTTATACTAATTAAATGATCTAAATGTAATGGGAACAGGAGCCGCCATTCTAAATATAGCCAATCTGGTACATTCTCCATGAGATCTGGGAGGATCCAATACATACCCTGTCTTAGAATATAGGCTTGATGGTACCTATAAAAATTTGGAAAATTTACCCCTCCCTCCATAATTGGTCTTTGTAAAGATACTAAAGCAATTCTGGGTCTTTTCCCAAACCAAACAAATTTTGTAATAATATTGTTTAATTTTTTATAAAAGGACCCCTGAAAAAATATTGGTATCATACTCATTTGATAACAAACCACAGGCAATATCATCATTTTAATTGTTTGAACTCTTCCCCACCATGAAAGATGTAAAGGATTCCATTGTTCACACATTTCTGTAATTTTTTTCAATAAAAGTTTTTCATTTTCTTTGACTGTATCATCAATTGTATTTTTGATCATAATTCCTAAATATTTTAATCCTTCCTCTTTCCAAATAAATGAATATGAATCAAATAATCCTTTGGTGCAGTGAACATTAATTGGAAGAATTTCTGATTTACTCCAATTAATTTTATATCCAGAAAATTTTCCAAATTCCTCTAGAAGATTAAGTAAACTTGGAATAGTATTCCCCGGTTCTCTCAAATATAATAAGATATCATCTGCATATGCAGAAAGTTTATATTCCCAGTAAGAAAATGGGATTCCCTTTATCTCCTTAGTTTGATTAATTGCAATTAACAAGGGTTCTAAAACAATATCAAAAAGTAAGGGGGACAAAGGACATCCTTGTCTAACTCCCCTTTGCAAGTTAAATCTATCTGATAAATTGTTATTTATATATAATCTTGCACCAGGAGAGCTATACAAAGTCTGAATCATTTTAATAAAACCGGGTCCTATTCCAAACCATTCTAGAGCTTGATACATAAATTTCCATTCTACTCTATCAAATGCTTTTTCTGCATCTAAAGATAGCATAAAAGTTGGATCATTCATATTTTTTGCTAAATTTAAAGAGTGAAATGCTAATCTGGTGTTGTGTGATGAATGTCTTTTAGCAATAAATCCTGTTTGATGTACATCAATAATGAAAGGAAGAGCTTTTGCCAATCTTATTGCTAGTACTTTAGAAATTAATTTACCATCTACATTTAATAAGGAAATAGGCCTGTAATTTGAAACCAAAGTAGGATCTTTGTTTGGTTTTGGTAAGACAATAATTAGTGAATCAGCCATAGTACCTGATATATTTCCGTTATTCATTTGATATTGATACAATTTTAATAGATATGGTAAAATAATGTTTTGAAATGATTTATAAAATTCAAACGTATAACCATCACCACCCGGAGCGGATCCAACTCTAAGAGACTTCAATGCTGATTCTATTTCTTTTAAAGATATAGGTTCTTCTAAACTTCTTTTTATGTGATCTGGAACATTTGGTCCAATAAATGAATTTAAAAAATTAAGTCCATCTGGTTCTTTATTGTCATAAGATTCAGAAGAATATAAATCTTTATAAAAATCAAGAAACTGTATTAAAATGTCTTTATTGTTAGTGTGTGTATTACCTTGTATATCTTTTATTGCAATAATCTTGGATTTTCTTTTTTTTGCTTTAAGAAAATTTGCTAATAATTTTCCAGCTTTATTTGAATTTCCGTAAAATTGAACTTGTCTATTAAATAAATCTTTTCTCACAAATTGAGAAGAAATCTCATTATATTTAACTTTTAGTTTTAATAAATCTTGTAATGTATTATTTTCCCATTTTTCAATTAATTTATTTTCTAATATCTTAATTTGTTTTTCTAATTCAAGAAACTGTTTTTTATGTTGTTTATTAATATATGCTGAATATGAAATAATATTTCCTCTCATTGTTGCTTTAAAAGCGTCCCATAAAATTTCAACATTAATATTATCCGAATCATTAATTTGAAAAAATTCTTGTATTTTTAATTTAAATTCTTCGAGAAAATTTGAATCCGCTAAAAAAGTATTATTAAATCTCCAAATTGAATTGAAATGTTCAATATCATAATTTTGAAGATTAATCCACACACCAGCATGATCCGAAATTATAATAGGATCTATAACTGCTTTTAATACACGCTGCGCTAAGTTATTAGAAACAAATATATAATCAATTCGTGAAAAGGATTTGTGGACCTGAGAACAAAAAGAAAATTCCTGATCATTAAAATGAAGAATACGCCATATATCTACTAAATCACAAGATTGAATCAAATTATCTAAGCCTAATGATTTCATAATTCTACTTGGTTTTTTATCCAAAATTGGATCCATTACAGCATTGAAATCCCCTGCTACTATTAAATTAGATGTAGCCAGTGGTAAAAGTAACTGTTGAATTTGTTTGAAAAACTCCATTTGATTCGTATTAGGAGCATATAAATTGAATAAATCCATGGTTGTATTTCCCAGATCCATTTTGACATGCACCCATCTACCTAAGGGGTCATAATTTATTAATTTGAAATTCGCATTACATTTTTTGTTTATCAGAATAGCTACTCCAGCTTTTTTCTTTAAAGCCGGTGCAAATAAACATTTAGAAATCCAACCCCCAGATAATTTTTTAGATTCAATTTCAGAAAGATGGGTCTCTTGAATGAAGTAGATATCCGCATTTTGATTTTTAAGAAACGATAATATTTTCTTCTTCTTAATAGGATGATTTAAACCATTGACATTCATAGAATAAATTTTTATATCCATCTTATTTATCATTAAATTTTAACCAATATTCTATGATAATATACGTGATTAGATCTTAGCACAATTAATATATATTGATCCCCATTCCCACCCTTTATTTTCCCTCCCCACCCTCCCACTATCAATGTTTGACCTGGAACACACATTGGTCATGCAAAACCTAAATCCCCTCCCCCAGGCAACTAATCATTCATACATTTTTTTAAAAATAACCTCTAATTCAATACATTTCATATTTCTTTACCCACCTTATTATTCATTTAAACCTTCATTACATCCCCTTGTATATTATAATTCATATCAAATATAATTGAATAAATCATATTAATCTTTTCAAGTCTTAAACATATCTAATATATTACCCCTATATTAAATTAAATATATTTCAAATATAGTTCTAATTTTATATATATAAATTAGATGTATCTATTCCTATATAGTAAATATTTTAGTAAATCATTTTATATATTTTAAAAATCATCATTTATAGTATCGTAATATGTATATGTAATTAAATACAATATATATTTATATCAAAAAGATTCTATAATTAATATCTATGTTATTATAATTTCCTACTCATTTAACCAAATCCAAAAAAATTTTCAATTAATATTAGCAGTATTAAAAATAGATGCAATAATTCATATAAATTATAATTGGATAAATCATATTAATATTTTCAAGTCTTAGATATAACTAATATATTTTCCCTATAATAAATTCAATATATTTTAAATATAGCTCTAATTCCATATATCAAATTGTAATAATATCATTTTAAATATTTTTAAATATCATCATTTATAGTAATTTAATATATATAGGAATTAAATATCTATGTTATAATAATTTCCTACTCATTTAATCCATTCCAAAAAAATTTTTTTTTTCAATTAATATTAGCAGTATTAAATATAGATGCAATAATTCTATAAATAGTATTAAATTCTATTATAATATAATTTTATCATAACATCCATTATATTAATAATAATTGAATCAAAAATTATAAAATATTATTATTTTTTTTTTTTAAATGGATGGAATAAAATCAATAATTAATTTAAATCATAATATTCAATATATTGTAATAATATTTGAAACAAAAATTGTCAATGTTTTAAAACTAATTTATTCTGTTAGTAACCATAGTCTTTTTTTTTTTTTTAACCATCTTCTTTTTTCTTATTTTATCTTGCATTTTCTATATTCTATCTTCAGATGAAACTTTCATTTTATTCTGATTATATGTAGATATTAGTTCCTCTTCTTTTTTTTCTTCTTTATTTCCATCTATTTTCATTAGATAGAAATTTGCTTTATTCTGTTTTATTATATAGACATTGGTTCTTCTTGTGTCAAAAATTCTTTCAGTTTTGCAGGATCTTGAAAATACATAGATTTATTTCCAGTTGAAATTCTCATTGTAGACGGATAGTATAGACCATACATGTAGCCCTTTTCTTTTAATTGTTGTCTGAATGTGAGGAATTGTTTCCTTATATTTGCAGTATCTTTAGCAAAGTCAGGAACGAAAATCAATTTAGATCCTTTATAGTTTAGGATTTTATTTGCTTTTGCCACTTTTAAGATCTCAAATGCTTGTTGATATCTTAATATTTTGAAGATCAGAGGTCTAGGAGCTGTCTGGTTTGTTGGTTTTCTTGTGGGGATTCTGTGGGCACGTTCTATCTCCAACGGCCATTTAGAGTTTAGCTGCAGCAGTTTAGGCAAAAGATTTTCCAAAAACTGTATAGGGTTTTCTCCTTCAATATTTTCAGCTAAGCCAAGGATTCTAATATTCTTTCTTTTTCCTCGGTTCTCCATGTCAATTAGTTGATTTTTTAAAGTTATAACATCTTTCTTTTCTTCTTCATACTTTTGTGTGATAGTTTCCAACTGGCAAATTTTTTCCTCCATCACAGACATTCTCTGCCTGTCAGTTTGAATCACCTGTTTTAGGTTGATCAGCTCTTCCTTGACTTCTGATATTTTGTTGGCATTATCAGTTAACATTATTTTGATTTTAAATAATTCCGCCATGATGTCAGATTTTTCATTAAGATCTTCAGCTTCCAGCGGAATTGGTACACTCGACGGCGCCCGATGTACATGGTTTTTCATTTTTTCCTTGCCTTATCGCCGCCATCTCCGACGTTGTTTTTTATTATTTTCAGGTCGGGTGAGCTAAGTATACAGTTTCTTTTTATTCAGTTTGTTGCCTGGGACCAAGGAGCGCCGCGGTTAAGCTGCCATATCGTGCGCGCTCCAAGCCACGCCCCCAGTTTTATCCCCATTGAGAAGAGACATATAATTTGGATGAGTAAAAGTACACAGAGATAGCATTTTCAGAGAGAAAGAGAAAATGGTTACTGCGGATGGGCAGACTGGATGGGCCATTTGGCCTTTATCTGCAGTCATGTTTCTGTTTCTAAAATGTTACGTACTTGAAAACAGACACAAATATTGTAGGCTCTTTATATATACTGTGTATACATAGATATAGATATATCAGAATCCCAATTAACCAGAACTCAAGCAACCAGCATTCTCACCCAACTTAAAAAATATATCATCCTCTCTCCAGTCCCGAACCAGCACAGCAGTTGTCCTGAACCGCTAACCCCCTCCCTCCATCCTTGATGCAGCAGCGACATCTGGTCAACAAAGGCAGTGCTGTAAACAGGTCAGCACCTTTAAAGCCTTTCCTCTGCTGCATCACTTCAGATATGGCAGAGGAAAGGCCTTGCCAGACCTGGCCACAAGCAGCCTGTTTACAATGCTGCCTCAGCTGACCGACTTCCACTGCTGCTTTGGGTAAGTGAGGGGGTCCAGGAGGCCAGACCTGCATGGATGTAGGGAGTTTGGATCTGGGGGAGGGGTATGTGTGTGTGTGTGTGTGTGTGTGTGGTGAAGAGGGTCCAGCAGTTCCTGAAGGGTGATGGGTAGGGGAGGGGAGATGAATGGATGCTGGACAAATAATTGGGGGTGAGAGAAGGGAAGAAGTGGCCCAGACAAGAAATGAGGGAAGAGAAGAACAGATGCGTGTGTGTGTGGGGGAGGGGGGGAGGGGGGATAGAAAGAGAAAGAGAATGAGGAGGGAAAGAAGATTAAAACTATTTTTAGAGTAACTATCAAGCAACCAGAAATGACAGTTATTTGGCATGTACCAATCCCCATGGGTGTTGGATAACTGAGAGTCTACTGTATATTTATGGCAGTTTTCAAAGGGAAGGTCCTCATAAAATTTCCCTTAGAAAATGGGTGCAAACAGCAAAGTAAAAAGCTTTTCTCAAACTTAGTATCCATAAAAACTATTCAATTATTGACTTCATAAAGATGTTAAGAACCCACAACCCTACCCTCCAATCTTTCATGACCTTCCTTTGCATTGCTTATGTAGCCAGGAGGTTCAGCTTATTACAGCCAACAGAACTATTCCCAAATGGTGCTGTAACAGAATTCTATCCTCAGCAGATGAGCCAGAGATAAAATAAATATTGAGACTAGCTTCTTTTCTTCCATATACAATCTCTTTATGTACAATAGTCACAAATCCCCTGAAATGTTGATTCTTTTTCTGCTGCAGTTGTTAGCTATTGTAATACTCTGATCCACTTTATACTGCTTTTGGCTGAAAATAAAAGTATGTCTATAGATTAAACTACTGTTCTCCCCTGTTGCTGTATTGGTACCTTCAAATTGAATGTCTGTATGGGGTCTCCATTGATGTCATAGATGAATTTTCCCAGAAGGGTTCCCTTGGGGTCATTTTCGTCTTTCAGTCCCTAAGGGTAAAGAACCAATAAAATATAACACAAATGGGTTACATGACATTTCCTTTTAATCCATGCAAGACAGTTGTATGGATATTCACAGGTAGCAAAAATGAAATACACATAGCAAAATTTGTGTCAAAACATACAGAGTGAGCAATTGTGTAAAAAAGAAATAGTAACACATTGATTTCGTCCTTCTCCTCATTACTTACATAGACAGCACATTCACGGGGAGCACTCAGGTTGTCAGTTGGTGAAATTGCTTTCGGAATGTGCTGTACAGTAATAGCCTTAGGTTGGATTTTGGCGACCAATTTAATAACGACCTCACCCTGAGATCCTGGGAAGGACCAGCAATTGCCCGGGTTGACATTTGGCTGAAACCAGAACATGACACAAAACAAATTAACATCAGTTCCAATGGCGGAACATTACACAGGAAAGTTCTAATAATAATAATAACCGTTTATTTCTATACCGCAAAACCGTGAAGTTCTATGCAGTTTACATAATTTAAAATACATTTAAAATACAATAAAAGCAGAAAAGATTAGAGAGTAAAGAACCAATGGCTAAAACCCTAAAAAACCGAATAATTACATAATATAAAATTTTTACAAATTAACTACCTAAATACTTCAAAAATAAATGTGTCTTTAAATGTTTTCTAAATAACCCATAGATTTCAGTAGAAAGGAGCAGTTGATCTAAATCTTTGCCCCTTGCTGCTCCTTGATATGAGAGAAAATGTCATTTTAGGATGATCCACAGGGACATTAGAAACATAGAAACATAGAAAGATGACGGCAGATAAGGGCTACAGCCCATCAAGTCTGCCCACACCATCGACCCTCCCATTTAAGTCTAATGTCCCCTTTAAGTAGAATTGTAATAATGCCATTCTACTGACCCGCTCTTTCAAGTCTATACCCTAGTAATCCTATCCTTTGGCTGACCCTCGTAGAGATCCTACATAGGTATCCCATTTATTCTTGAAGTCTGGGACGCTGTGTGCCTCTATCACCTGCATTGGAAGCTTGTTCCAATGCTCAATCACTCTCTCCGTGAAGAAGTACTTCCTGGCGTCTCCACGAAACTTCCCTCCCCTGAGTTTGAGCAGATGACCTCTTGTGGTCGAGGGTCCCTTCAGGAGAATGATATCATCTTCCACCTCAACCCGTCCCGTGATGTACTTAAATGTCTCAATCATGTCTCCCCTCTCCCTACGCTCCTCGAGAGAGTAGAGCTGCAACTTGCTCAGTCTTTCCTCGTATGGGAGACCCTTTAGCCCCGAGACCATCCTGGTGGCCATCCGCTGAACCGATTCAACTCTGAGCACATCTTTACAGTAATGTGGCCTCCAAAATTGCACACAGTATTCCAGATGAGGTCTCACCATGGCTCTGTACAATGGCATCATGACTTCAGGCTTCCTGCTGACGAAGCTTCTCCTGATACAACCTATCATCTGCCGTGCTTTAGATGAAGCCTTCTCCACTTGAGTGGCAGCTTTCATATCAGCACTGATGATTACTCCTAAGTCTCGTTCTGCCGTAGTTCTGGTTAAAGTTTCTCCATTCAGGGTGTAAGTTCTGCAAGGATTTCTGTTTCCGAGATGCATGACCTTACATTTCTTGGCGTTGAAGCCCAGCTGCCAGATCGAGGACCAGCTTTCTAAAGTACGCAGGTCTTGCTCCATAGCATCCTTTAGATTATAGTCGTTTACTATATTGCATAGTTTGGCATCATCAGCGAATAAGGTTACCTTGCCTTGAAGCCCTTGAGTCAGATCCCCAATGAACATGTTGAAGAGGAGAGGGCCCAGGACTGAACCCTGTGGCACTCCGCTAGTCACTTCCGACATTTTAGAGAGGGTACCATTAACCATCACCCTCTGAAGTCTGCCACTAAGCCAATCTTTGACCCATGTTGTTAGAGTCTCTCCCAACCCCATCGATTTCATCTTGTTCAGCAGCCTGCGGTGTGGGACGCTGTCAAACGCTTTGCTGAAGTCCAGGTACACGACGTCCAAGGACTCGCCTGAGTTCAGTCTTTTTGTTACCCAGTCAAAGAAGCTGATAAGATTGGACTGGCATGACCTACCCTTGGTGAATCCATGTTGACTGGGATCCCGGAGATTTTCCTCGTTTAGGATCGTATCCAATCTATACTTAACCAGTGTCTCCATGAGTTTACACACTATTGAGGTGAGGCTTACCGGTCTATAGTTCGCAGCCTCAGCCTTGCAACCCTTTTTATGTAGAGGAACGACGTTGGCAGTTTTCCAGTCCAACAGTACTTTCCCCGTACTTAGTGAAAGATTGAAGAGCACTGCCAATGGTTCCGCCAGAACATCTCTCAATTCTCTGAGCACTCTTGGGTGTAGATTGTCCGGTCCCATGGCTTTGCTCACCTTGAGTCTTGCCAGTTCGTTGTAGACGTCCCCAGGTGTGAACTAAAAATTCTGAAACGGGTCATCCACGTCTTGTTTCTCTTTCAACTGTGGTCCATGTCCTGGTTCCTCGCAGGTGAAGACTGAGCAGAAATATTCATTTAGTAGTTCTGCTTTCTTGGAGTCCGCCACTGCGTAGTTTCCGTCCGGTTGTCTAAGGCGTACTATACCGTCTGTGTTCCTTTTCCTATCACTGATATACCTAAAGAAGGATTTGTCCCCCTTTTTAATGTTTTTTGCCAGAGTTTCTTCCACTCGAAGTTTGGCCTCCCTAACTGCTGTTTTGACTGCTGCAGATCTGGTCTTATATTCTACTTTAGTTTCTTTTTTTTGCGTACGTTTGTAGGAAAGAAATGCTTTTTTCTTTTCCTTAATGAGGTGCGAGATCTCTCCAGTGAACCATTGGGGTTTGTTGTTTCTTTGCCGTTTATCTACTGATTTTATGTAGCGATTAGTTGCTTCGTGTATGGATGATTTCAGGTACGACCACATAGTTTCCACATTGCCGGTCTCTGCTTGGTCCTGCAGCGTCTGATGAACGAAATCTCCCATACGTGTGAAGTCGGTGCCCCGGAAATTGAGTACCTTTGTTTTTGTAATTGATTTAGGGGATCCTTTCCCAAGGTTGAACCATATCATGTTATGGTCGCTGGAGGCTAGTGTATCTCCTACTGAGACCTCTGAGACGCTTTCCCCGTTGGTGAGTACCAGGTCTAGGATCGCCTGGTCCCTAGTGGGCTCCGTTACCATCTGTCTGAGATGTACTCCTTTTATGGAGGTCAAAAGCTTCCTGCTGCTGCTGGTTGTTGCTGAAAATGTGTTCCAGTCTGCATCAGGCATGTTGAAGTCTCCTAGCAGTACAGTGTCGCCCCGTAGAATTATGTTCTCTATGTCTTCAATTAATTCTGCGTCCATGTTTTCCGGTTGTCTTGGAGGTCTGTATACCACAGCAAGATACAGGCATTTTTTGCCACCTCTTGCCAGGTTTACCCAGAGGGACTCCCCGGTGTACTTGACATCAGTGATCCTGGTGGTTTTGATGTCCTCTTTAATGTATAGTGCTACCCCTCCTCCTAACCTGCCCTCTCTGTCCTGACGAAGTAGATTGTACCCAGGTATGGCCATATCCCACCCATGTGCGTCTGTGAACCAAGTCTCGGATATTGCCACCACGTCCAGGTTGGCATCTCCTATTTCAGTTTCCAGTTCTAGAATTTTATTACCTAAACTGTGTGCATTAACATACATGGCCCTCCACTCTTTGTGTTTGCTAAGTCCCTGTAAGGCTATTCCTGTCTGAGTCTGTGTGGCTCCTAGAGAACTGTTTGTAAAGTGGGTCCTTACCTTAGAAACAGAGTGTCGTCTCGTCCCATCAGGATAGTTCCTTTCCCTCCCAGTATATGAGTAGGTCCCCTCCCCCAACTTACCTAGTTTAAAGCCCTGCGAACCAGGCGGGCTAGTCGGTGTCCGAAGATGTTCTTACCTCTGCTGGTCAAATGGAGTCCGTCTGGTCCCTGTAGTCCCTGTAGCACCTCTCCATGATCCAGGAATCCGAAGTTCATATCTCGACACCATCCTTGTAGCCATTCGTTCGTTCTCAGGATACATTCTTCTCTGGCTCTTCCCCTGCCTCTAACTGGGAGGATTGATGAGAAGACTACCTGCGCACTCGTCTGCTTCAGCCTCTCTCCCAAGGCTCCGAAGTCTCTGGTGATGGTCTCCGGGGTGTTTCTGGCAGTATCATTCGTACCTATATGGATAAGAAGCATAGGAAAATGGTCATGAGGTGTTAGTAGTTTACCTAGACTGGTGGTGACATCCCGTATTTTGGCTCCAGGCAGACAGCAAACCTCCCGTGAGTGTGCATCTGGTCTGCAGATTGGTCCCTCGGTGCCCCTCAGCATGGAGTCCCCAATGACTATAACTCTGCGCTTCTTCCGTTGTGGGGGGGGAAGTCGATCAGCAGATGGAGTTGCGTGTTGGGCCTGCTCCTGTTCTTCGAGTTCTTCATGCTGGGTCTGCTCCTGTACTTGGTCGGCAGCTTCTTCCTGAAGAATCTGAAATCTGTTCTTTAGGATGAGTTGGGGGGTTGATGTAGGGTTGGCCTGTTGGGAAGAAAAAGAAGAAGATTGAAAGTGAGGGGGGGGATATTCTATGTTTACCTGTGGAAGAGGTCACCAACTGCCAGGTGTCATTGCCGCCAGCCATTTCCTGTGTCCCAAATGTTGGCTTCAAAGCTGATGATTTGGGCGTCTCAAGAATGGACTTGTCATGGGTCTGCTCTATAATTTGGGACAATTCCTGAACGACTCCGTCGATGTAGGCTTCATCCTCTCGGATGCTTCTCAGGTGAACCACCTCCTCCCTGAGGTTCCGCAGTTCCTGCATGAGGGCTCCATCCAGCTGCGCGTCCTCCTCTGTCTGCGTGGAGACTGTAGTGTAGTGCCAAGGGATGGATTCGGTCTGCACGGAGACCTCTGTCCACTGTCCAGAGTCAAAGAGAATAATTCTATGTAAAAGCATGCTGAGCAAAACTAAAGGAAGCTTATAGGAGACTAGTACTGCTATCTATCACCTGTGAATGCACAGAAACAATCCTTATTTGCATTTATGTTCTATATTCATTCCTGAGTACCTTCCTGAGAGGAGTCGGCTTCACTACCAGCAAGTTGCAAGAAATATGGAGACAGTAGAAGATGGCTTTTTCCCCTGAAGTAGCCCTTGCCGGGCGAAACAGAAAGTCTTTTCTGTCGGGATTATGAGTTGGAAGCCTTTGGTGAAAATCTCCTTTTTCCAGATGAGTGTATTTTGTCCACATTGTTTTTGACTGTGTGCTTCACATCTCCAAGAGCTCTTGCACTAATTTAATCAAGCTGTAGCCCTTGCTAACTAATTGAGTTAAGTTTGGGATTCTGGCCTGTATTGCTATATACTGACGCTTATACATAAAAAAGATATTGTTTTTTTTTTAAATTTTTATTTATAAAATTTTCATTCTTACAATAAATGAATAGCATAATATTTAGTTTATAATAATTATAGTTGTATGTACAATATCATATCATATATATTGAATCCCTTTCCCCTGTTATTTGTTTTTTCATTTTTCCTCATATTAATTTCTATATTTCCCTCCCTAACCCTATATTATATTATCAATGTGTTAAGATATCTGATCTTTAGAATATTTTGTCAATGGATCCCATATTTTCTTAAAATTTTTTATATTTCCTTGTTGTAATGCCAATATTTTCTCCATTTTGTAAATGTGACACACCGAGTTCCACCAGAATGTATAATTTAGCTTGGTATAATCCTTCCAATTTTGTGTGATTTGCTGCATGGCAACTCCTGTCAATATTAAAAGCAATTTGTTATTGTTTGCTGATATTGGACTTTGTGTTTTCATTGCAGTACCAAATAATATGGTATCATATGAGAGACCAATATGATTTTCTAGTAATATGTTAATTTGGGGCCAAATTAAATTCCAAAAGGCTTTTATGCAAGGACAAAAAAAAATTAAATGATCTAATGTCCCTACTTCTATTTTACAATGCCAGCATCTATTAGATCTAGTATTATCTATTTTTTGCAAGCGTGTCGGGGTCCATAACACTCTGTGTAATAAAAATATCCATGTTTGACTCATAGATGCTGACTTTGTTAATCTTAATCTCCAGGACCAGAATCTAGGCCATTGAGATGCAGAAATTGTCTGTCCAATCTCAATGCTCCAAATATCCCTAAGTCCAGTTTTCTTTTTTTTATTTAGAAATCCATATATTAATTTATACCATTTTGCGGCTTGGTGTCCCAAGAAATCCGCCTGGAAACATAAAACTTGCAAACTATATTGGGTATTAAGATCTTTCCATTCAGGGAACCCTACCTGAATGGCTTGCTTCAATTGAATCCATTTAAAATATTGTGTTTTATTTAGTCCAAATTTATTTTGCAATTGTGAAAAACTAAGCAAGGAACCTTCTGATATGACATCATTCAATGTTCTTATTCCTGCATTTATCCATTGTTTCCAGACGATTTTAAATCCGCCAATTCTGATCCTGGAGTTTACCCATATTGATTGATTTAGAGATTTAGCTATTGGTTCTGGTGATAGGTTACATATGTATCTCAATGTTTTCCAAGTATCTAAAAAGATTATGTTATCTTTATATCTCCTAGGCATTGTTATGGTAATTAGATGTTCTGGATATAAAGGGAACAGGAGCTGCCATTCTAAATACAGCCAATCTGGTACATTTTCCATGAGATCTGGGAGGATCCAATACATACCCTGTCTTAAAATATAGGCTTGATGATACCTATAAAAATTTGGAAAATTTACCCCCCCTTCCACAATTGGTCTTTGTAATGATACTAAAGCGATTCTTGGTCTTTTCCCAAACCAAACAAATTTTGTAAGAATATTGTTAAGTTTTTTATAAAATGACCCCTGAAAAAATATTGGTATCATACTCATTTGATAACAAACCACAGGCAATACCATCATTTTAATTGTTTGAATTATTCCCCACCAAGAAAGATGTAATGGATTCCATTGCTCACACATTTCTGTTATTTTTTTCAATAAAAGTTTTTCATTCTCTTTGACTGTGTCTTCAATTGTATTTTTGATCATAATTCCTAAGTATTTTATTCCATCTTCTTTCCAAATAAATGAATATGGGTCAAATAGTCCTTTCGTACAATGAACATTAATTGGGAGGACTTCAGATTTGCTCCAATTAATTTTATATCCAGAAAAAGTGCCGAATTTCTCTAATAAATTAAGTATACATGGAATAGTAGTATCCGGTTCTCTTAAATATAATAAAATATCATCTGCATATGCAGAAAGTTTAAATTCCCAGTTGGAAAATATGATTCCCTTTATCTCCTTAGTCTTATTTATTGCAATTAATAAAGGTTCTAGGACAATATCAAAAAGTAATGGAGACAAAGGGCATCCTTGTCTAACTCCCCTATGCAAATTAAATCTAGTTGATAAATTATTATTAATATATAATCTTGCACCAGGAGAGCTATACAATGTCTGGATCATTTTAATAAAACTGGAGCCTATACCAAACCATTGTAAAGCTTGATACATAAAATTCCATTCCACTCTATCAAAAGCTTTTTCTGCATCTAAAGATACTAGAAAAGCTGGATCATTTATATTTTTTGCTAAATTTAATGAGTGGAATGCTAGTCTAGCATTATTTGATGAATGTCTTTTAGCAATAAATCCTGTTTGATGTACATCTATAATGAAAGGAAGAGCTTTTGCCAATCTAAGTGCTAATACTTTAGCCATTAACTTATTATCCACATTTAATAACGAAATAGGCCTGTAATTTGAAACCAGAGTAGGATCTTTGTTTGGTTTTGGTAAGACTATAATTATCGATTCTGCCATAGTACCTGAAATATTTTCATTCTTTATTTGATATTGATATAAATTTAACAGATGTGGTAAAATTATATTTTGAAATGATTTATAAAATTCAACAGTATACCCATCTCCACCTGGAGCGGATCCAACTCTAAGAAACTTCAATGCTGTTTCTATTTCTTTTAAAGATATAGGATCTTCTAAACTTCCTTTTATATGATCCGGAATATTAGGTCCAAGAAAGGAATTTAAGAATGTTAATCCTTCTTGTTCTTTATTTTTATAAGAATTAGAAGTGTATAATTCTTTATAAAAATCAAGAAATTGTGTTATAATATCTTTTGTGCTGGTATGTATGTTACCTTGTATATCTTTTATTGCAATAATCTTAGATTTTCTTTTCTTTGCTTTAAGAAAATTTGCTAATAATTTTCCCGCTTTATTTGAATTGCCATAATATTGTACTTGTTTATTGAAAATGTCTTTTCTCACATATTGAGAAGAAATCTCATTATATTTAACTTTTACTTTTAACAACTCTTGTAATGTATTGTTTTCCCATTTTTTAATTAATTTATTTTCTAATAATTTAATTTGTTTTTCCATATCTTCATATTGTTTTTTAAGTTGTTTTTTAATAAAAGCTGAATAAGAAATAATATTTCCTCTCATTTTTGCTTTAAAAGCATCCCATAAAATTTCTATATTAATGTCATCTGAAGAATTAAGTTGAAAGAATTCTTGCATTTTTACTTTAAGATCTTCTAAGAATTTCGAATCTGCTAATAAATCATTATTAAATCTCCATATTGAATTAAATTGATCAATATTATAATTCTTAAGGTTAATCCACACACCAGCATGATCTGAAATTATAATTGGATCTATAACTGCTTTTGATACACGCTGCGCTATGTTATTAGTTACAAATATATAATCAATTCTTGAAAAAGATTTATGGACCTGAGAACAAAAAGAATATTCTCGATCATTAAAATGAAGGATATGCCATATATCTATTAAATTACAAGATTGTATTAAATTATCTAGTCCTAAAGATTTTATGATTTTACTTGGTTTCTTGTCCACAATTGGATCCATTACAGCATTGAAATCTCCAGCTACTACTAAGTTAGAAGTAGCCAGTGGTAGTAATATCTGTTGAATTTGATTAAAAAACTCCATTTGGTTCGAATTAGGAGCATAAAGATTAAATAAATCCAGGGTTGTATTTCCCAGATCCATTTTAATATGTATCCATCTTCCTGAAGAGTCAGAATTTATTAATTTAAAATCAGCTTTGCATTTCTTATTTATTATTATCGCTACCCCTGCTTTCTTCCCTATTGCCGGTGAATAAAAACATTTTGATATCCATCCTTCTGTTAGCTTCCTAGATTCAGTGTCCAAAAGGTGTGTCTCTTGTAGGAAATAAATATCTGCGTTTTGCTTATGGAGAAAACCTAATAATTTTTTTCTTTTTAATAGGATGATTTAAGCCATTGACATTAATTGAAAAAATTTTAATATCCATTTACTTTTGTAATTAAAATTTGACATGAAATCATATGATTATTTTCAGATATCCACACATTGTAATAATATATTTTCCCCATTCTCTTTCTTCCCCTCTTCCCTCCCTCCCCTCCCTTCCCCCCCAATATTAACTGTGTATGCTTGGCAACACGCATCTTAGGTCAGGTATCAAAACACTCCACAAAAGTCCATTTCCTGTTAAGATTCAGATATAAGTCACAAATATATCAAATATTACTAAATAACATTAACAATCCATATAATATTTAAACATTTTGCCTTTTTTTTTTTTTCCCAATGTTAAATTTAATCTTTTCAAATATTATTTTCTGTATCATTTTCATATTTTATAACTATTAGTATATCTTATTAATTCAAATAATATGAAAAATATTGTAAAATTTTTTTTTAAATTCATATATATCACCTTTATATTTTCTAATTCTATTTCTTTATAATATTTTTAAATAATATATAAGTTTATGAATATATTCTACATCCTTATATTTCTTTTAAACTTATATCTAATATAATAAAATGGTAGGACGCGCATGCGCACTAAAAAAAACGTGTTCCCTGATCCGTCGCGTTTTTTTTAGTGCGCGTGCGCGGGTTTACGTCACCAAACTCGGCAACTTGGACAACAATCGCGCTTATGCTCAAGCCGCCGCCACGAATCCTCTCTCGAACCGCACCAGGATCGAGAGAGGAGCTGCGGCGGGGGCTTGAGCATAAGCGCCATTGTTGTCCCCCTACCTAGCTGCGAGGCTGCGGCGGCCTTCCTCACGGTTTCACGGTGCTTGGTCCGCCAAACAATTCCTGCCGTTGACCAAATTTGCCCCACCGTTCCTTCCCTTCCTCCATCAGGTACAGTTCAGCTCCGCCTATGTTAAAAGCAGCTGCTTTGAAATTGGAGCCCTGCCGCCACCGTAACAAGTTCCCCCTGCCGCAGTCCCATATGTCAGAGAAGGGGCGGGACCAAGGCAGAGGGGAAAGTGCTACGGCAGTGGCAGGGCTCCGATTTCGACGCGGCTGCTTTTAACATTGGTGGAGCTGCACTGCACCTGATGGAGGGAGGGAAGGAAAGGTAGTTGTGCGCTGTTGAGCCCCTCTGCACGGGCCCAAACCAAAAAAGGAGCCAGGACTCTTCCCAACCCGGCGCCGCCAGACCCGACAAAACGGCCCTACACTCACAGACCCGCGAGCAGGGTTGCCATGGAAACCTAACCGGAATTACATGCAGTCGCGCAAGGGTCAGTGAGAGGGGATCAGGAGCTAAAGAGAGATTGAAAAAAACAAACAAACAACAGTGCACAAGTAGAGAGAGACACACAGACAGTCACAGAAGGACAGGGGGCTAAAGACACAGATTGAAAAAATAACAAAACACAGAGGACAAGGAGAGAGAGTGACACAGACACTCACAGAAGGACAGGGGGCTAAAGAGACAGATTGAAAAAATAACAAAACACAGAGGACAAGGAGAGAGAGACACAGGAAAAAAAATGACAAACAGACATACAGCAGCCAAGGAGACAGACATACTTACATACAGCGTCCAAGTAGACAGACAGACAGCAAAAAAATACAAACAGCCAAGGAGACAAACAGAAAAAAATAAAAATTACAATGCCCAAGGATAAATTCAGGATAAAAAACCTTCCAGACATACAGTGGCCAAGGAGTTAGACTGAAAAAAGGCATACAGACATACAGCAGCCAATGAGACAGACAGACTGACAGCGACCAAGTAGACAATCAGCAAAAAAACACAAACAAACACACAAAGCAAAAAATTAGAAACATACAGCGGCCAAGGAGACAGGCATGCAACAAATAGGAAAAATAAAAAAACTTTTAATAAATTAACCATACATGAAGAAGGAATAAAAAAAAAAAAAAGGGAAAAGACACCTACAGGGAAACACAGGATCAAGAGCATACAGAGAAAACAGAAGTTTGCAGGAATCAGGAACATATAGAGAAAGGAGAGCAGAGACCCCTGCAAGAAGAGAAAAATAGCAAAGAGACTGGGGATGAGAAAGAGAGCAGAGATGCTTGCAGGGAGAAAAAGCTAAGCAGTAATGTTACAGCTTGAGAGTGCAGACTGAGGAAGAAAGCAGAGACAGCGCTACACAGGGAAATGGAGGGAGGAAAGAGACAGAAAGAAAAATACAGACAGACATAAATTCTAGCACCCGTTAATGTAACGGGCTTAACGACTAGTATTATATAATGAGATGTTTCATTTCTTTGGAAAATAAACAATGTTTCACATATGTGTGCTACTTGTACTATGTGATTTTTTTTTTTTCCCGTTCCAGAGTTTCCTTCCTTCATTATATAGAGTCATACCTCATTCATATAACATACTTCCTAGTTTCATTTTTAAGATATATCAAAGTTAAAGATGTGTCATTCCATTATCTTTATTCATCCAAGTAAATATTATTTTTTCTTCCTTTCTTCTTCTTCGTATTTTTTATATCCAGAGCATTATTCATTTCTTTTCTATAGTTTGTTAATTCCGAATAAGTTCCGGTTCCAGCGACGATCTAATTTTAGTTTATTTCATCCGATGTAATCCTTTATCCTTTATTATCAAGTCTAGTAGTTTATTTATTCATATTTGTTCATAGTTCATCCGGTTTTTAGAGTTATTCTTTACATGTATTTCCTTTTGCAAGGACTTCTGGGATTTGTAGTTCCATTGAATCCGAGAAAGGATTTTTAATAGGTTTATTCTTCCTGTATTGTCTTCTGAGAAGTGGGTTATATATACATACATCTTCATTCATTCTTACATACATTCCATAGGAAGAAAGCTCTGGACCATGATTCAATCACATAATAGTATTTAGGATCTGCTCATTACAGCATCTGTTAGTATTAATATCAATAGTTAATTTATTTATTAACTTTCTAAAACCAATTAAGGGCTTATATCTCATTTTTATATTTAAGTTCTTATTTATTATCTAATAAATATTATATTCTTCCTTGTTTAAAAACTATATTACTTTTATCTAAGATCTTGTATACTTATATGTTAATTTATCATTTGAAGAATCATTCCATTCTAGAATGTATAATCTATCCATATTTCTAGTTAAAAGATCGTTGAAGGAATTTTTTGAACAGAGTCAAAAACATTCTATACCGTTTTTCATCTGCTAAATACTTATTATATTCAATCAATAATTTTTGGTCTGATTGGCCAATCTTAGACTTAGTAGGGATGGGCGGACCCGCTATTCCTAAGGCCTGATTGGTCCAGGCTTCTAGAGCCTGGGCCAATCAGACCTTAGGCTTCGACGGGATGGGCCGGGAAGAGGCGGGCCCGCCTCATTTCAACGAGGCGTGCCTGCTTGCTCGACGTGCAAGACCCATCTGTAAGAACAGGTTTGGTGGAGTGGGGGTTGTTAGCGCCGGGGGGGGGGGGGGGCGTCTTCGGGCAGGAGGGATTGGGCACCCTCCTGCCAGCGACCGATATTGTCGGGGGGGGATCGGTAATGTCGGGGGGGGGGGGGGTCGGTAGTGTCGGGGGGGGGTGCGTCTTCGGGCAGGAGGGTTTGGGCACCCTCCTGCCAGTGATCGGTCAGGGGCCACGGCCCGCTATACTTATAGCGGCAGAGAGATCCCTTGCCGCGATAAGTATAGCGGCCGCGTTTACTTACAATGTAGACCAGCATTTTGCTGGCCTACATTTTTAAGCTTCTCATCTACTAGGGAGATGCGTAGGGCCGCCTAGGTTCAGCCTAAGGCCCGCCTAAGGCCCTTAGACGAGCTTAGGCATCTTGCTGGTCTCCCTAGGCTCCCGGAGGCGCCTTCAGGCCTGCCTGGAGCATTTTTTTTTAAAAAACGTGCATCCCGATTGGCTGATTAGACAGCTGTAGGACGCCTACAGCTGCTTAAAATCGGGACGCACTTTTAGAGAATCTGGGCCTCATTGTATACCTCATATAAGTTACTCATGTTGTTTGTCAGGTGGATTTCTTTTCCTTTGTTTTGCATTGGTTTCTGCTTTTGCTTTATCACCCGTTATAGATCTTCAATTTTCCCAGGGTTTTTTTTTTGTGTGGATACATGTACTAAAGTTGCCATTAAATACAAGGCCATTAAATAGAATTATCACTGAGCACTTACCAACACCCATCTTGCAGATAGTGAAGCCAGTATTCTAAACATGGTGCCTTAAGTTATGCGCTGGTAGGATCTCTACAGGCACCTAACTTAAGTTGAAAACACCATTTAAAAAAGAAAAAAAGCATTAAAAGAAAAAATGTAGGCACCTACTGGCACCTAAAGAAATGGTATCTGAACTGTACCCACAGAGGCGCTTTACGATGCCTAACACCACTGTAGACATGGCTAATACCAGAAGTGGCATTAGGCATCATAAAGTGCCACTATAGGCACGAGTCACGTGAAAAGGTAGGTATCAAAATGGTAGGCCTTGAATAAAGTATCCAAAGAATTTCCAATTACTAAGGCAATTTGAAAATGTCCTAGAGAAGTACCCAGTAGGTTTACAGTACCTTTGAAATACCATTAGTGATATTGAACATGAAAACCATAGGGTAGATATTCAGCCAGCAGCCTCCACCAATGTTATTACAGGATATTCAGTGTTGAGCCATGTCCAGGCACCAGCATTGAGTATTCAAGTTGATGGATACGTCTATCTCTTAAACGCTTAAATGCAATATTCAACAACAATGCATAAAGATAGGACTGAGTTTCACATAGTCTGATTTGGCTGCTTAACTTAGGTGGTTGGGTGCTGAATATTTTACGTTATATGATCAGGTCAAAATTTTCAGGTGGGAGAAAAAATATTCAAATATCCAATTACTCAACACTAAAAAAAAATTCCATTTGTGCAACTACAAATCTACAAAAATGCATACACTCTTCAGGGGCCTCAGTTTGACGTTATATGAATTGTGAACAGACTGAAAACAAGGCATTTATGTAAGTTTTTAATATTGAAATTATGTTATATATTTTTTTTAAATTGATCTTATGCATTTTTATTATTAAGAGACTGTGAGTAAATGTTCTTTTTGCAGAGACTTGGAACCCGCCTTTGACACAGCATTAGTAATACATGGTCCATATTAGGCTTTGCAGCCCTGGCTTGTAATAACATAAAGATAATTAAGTGCTATTATTATGTTATTAGATTTCAGATTAAATAAGGAATATGTTTTAGAAGTTAAAACGATGAAAAATCTTTTCTTGTGAGGCCCATGACTATACAGGTCAGACACGGGCAGTTTTAACTCGTGTGAAACGAATGAACTCCCAGGTCCCTGAAGAGTGTAAATATTTTTGTAGATTCATAGTTGCACAAATTGAAGATTTTTTTTTGAGCGTTGAGTAATTGGATAATATTTAGGTGCTGAATATGACAACTAACTGCATAAGTGCTAACTCTATCCTTGTCCCGAACACCCACAATTGCCCACAAAATAGACAGCTTTCAGTTTAGCGGTCTGTAGTGATTTTCAGTGGCACTAACTAGTTGATTCCCTCTGAGTACAGTATTAGCAAATTGCCCTGGAAAAAATGTTTTTAACTTGCCAGTAGCCATTTCTGGCCAATTAAATTGCTTTGAATCAACCTCCAAAGTGTACTACTACCACCACCCTCAATCTAATTCTGCCTCCAAATGGATTTTTTTGTGAGTAATAGGTGCACATCTATTGATCCACATGTAGACTTTTACATACATAAAGTGTGGGACATTTTCAGATAGCTAATTCAACTGCATAAATATCCATTTACCCCATAAATAACTTTCAAAGGGGACAATTCTACAAAATTGCCCAAATTTGCATGTTAAAATGCAGGGTACTAAACACAAATTCTATATGGGCAAACCTGGCTCTTGTTTAGCATGCTTGGAGTCCACCCGCAATTGTGTATTTTTCTTTGTAGCACCCTTGCTTTGGAACCCCTAGATATGTGGGCCAAAAGAGCAATTGGGAATTGTAAGACCCGCCTACAAACATAGCTCTTTGGGTGTGCATTTCCTTCTTGACTTTGGAGCAGGTCCTTCCCCTCCCTGTGAATTAATTTGCATACTTTGTATAGGATGAGTGTGACATAGTTTTTATTTGCTTAGTTCCTCTTCTTATTTTGATTTTTAGATTGTACATCGCTTGGTCCTGCAAGTCTGTTCAAGCAGTATAGTAAATAGAATGTGTCCCTATTTGTGTGCCAACATTTAGGCACTATCATTTTATTTAAAGAAAAGTGTAGATGCTGAATTTTAATGCATAACATAATATTCTGCAAGATATGCATGTTAGTGTTGGATCTGCCATGCCTTGCCCGAGTTTCCACCCATGTTCATGCCCTCTTGCAGTTGGATACTATTCACCAGGTTCTGTATAGGTCGTCAAAATTTAAGCGTACAAATTTGCAGATGGACTTGTAAATCAATGAGATAACAAAGCATAAACAATCAAGATTGTCACTTAATTGGCACCAATTAGGATTTGTACATGCATATGCCCTAGGAGCTATTCTATAATTGTCATGCACTACTCAAAAGAGCCTTGGCCGTGGGACGAGCATGGGTGGATCAGGAGGAGCTCCTAGAGGTTAGGTACAATGCAGTAGAATACTATGATTTGCATGCTCAGCTACCAGAGATTAGATACCAGTATTTACACCAAATTTTTGCAGTATAAATGCTGGTGCCTAAAGTTAGGTGTGATAATCAGCTCTGAGCACTATTCTATAAAGGGCACGTATTCTGGAGCACCCTTTATAAACAGTGCTTAGTGCAATTTATTTTGTTGTTTTTGTTTTTAATGGCACTTATTTTTTAGCAAAGAGTACACCGAAATGGGGTCCAAAAACAGTCAGTGATGGTAAAAACCAATAGTATTTCCAAGTTTTCAGAGAAACACAACAAGACAGTGCTTTACACACAAGGGCTCAAATTATACTTCCAAAGAGGCACTTTATCACAGGAAAACACAGGCAGTGTAATCCAAAATCCGTACCACACTTGATCCATTGTGTAGAAGGTTGGTTGTCTCCTGGAACAGGTTACATAGCCGAAACAAAGTCGGGTTGAAACTTCTCACATCTGATACATTTATGAATAGAAACTTCCTTTATTGTGTTTCTCTGAAGCCTTGGAGATACTATTAGTTTTTAGTATCACTGACTTTTTTGGGCCCCCACTTCCTATGTGGGTTGTGCAATAAAGTCCTGATTCTATAAGACCCCTAAAGTTAGGCACCTAGATCTAAGCATCTAACTCAATTTTTTAATTGACTGAACCAGCACTGATAAATGAACGGCATCATTAAAAAACAATTTAAAAAACTAATTTTCTGGTAGGTGCCTAACTCAGTAGGCACCTACAACATCCCTTAGGCATCCACACTGAGGCGGCTACCAGAAGATAGGTGTGGTTAGGGACATATTTGGAACAGATTTTTGGCATGGTTTGACTTAGGCCCGGTAAGTTCCTACCATAGGCACATCCATTTATGCCAAGAAAATCCTGATATAAATTTCAGTGTGCCAAAGGATTCAATATCTACCATTGCCTGAAAGCTTAGGCACTGCTAGGTGCGATTCTATAAATGGTGCCTAGCTGATGATCGAAAACTTAGATACCACTTATAGAATCAGGGCCAAAGCATGTAGAATACCGCCAACTCACACTTATATGTTAAAGCTAGTAGTCTAGAATTTTGTGTGCAAATGATGCTTACATGCAGTGGCGTAATAAAGGGGGTGGTGGTGGTGGTGGTGGCCGCCCGAGGCACTGTGTTGGTAGGGGCACCAACATCTCTCCGTCCACCCACACCACAGTCGTGCCCTCCCTTCCCGTTCCTCGCCCTTACCTATTTAAATCTTTGCCAGTGCGAGCAACTTCTCCGACCTGCTGCTCATCCTGGCCTGGCTTCCCTCTGAAATCACTTCCTATTCATGGGGCCAAGAAGTGACATCAGAGGGAAAGCCAACACTGGTGCAAGCAGCAGGCTGGAGAAGCTGCTCATGCTGGTGAAGATTTAGAGAGATCCGGCGACAAAGGGAGGGCATGAGCGTAGTATTGGGAACAGGAAAAGAGCATGAGGGGCAGGGAAAGAGTGGGGGAGAGCAGAGATGAGGGCATTGGGGGTGCCACTGCCCCAGATATCTCCTATCCTCGCTATGCCACTGCTTAAATGTAGGTACTGAAATTATCGAATTGAGGGGAATGTATTACAAGAAGCCTAAAATTCTGTTTCACAAATATCATACAAAGGAAAAAACATTTCCAGTAGCACAAAGCTATTTTCTAGTAGACTATGAGTAATTGGTAATAGGAATTTGTGAGTGTTGATTTATGTATTATCAAAAGAAGGGTACAGAGTCTCTGTAAAATGAAAATTTCATTCCTTAGGATGTCCTATGTATTATAGCACATTTTTACCTGCAAGATGGAATCAGGGTTTGATTCATAGTGTGGCAAGTTCAGAAAGTACCACAGAAATGCTGAGGATTCTTGTATGAAGCTTTTGCTTGTTCTAGATTGAACAATCTCGGCACCTGAAAATTTTATATTCAAAATGAGATCAGAAACACAGTTAGAAATACATCTAAAGACCTGAACTAAGTAGAAGGTATTACAATGACCAGATAGAGTTGCCCATAGATAGAAAGAGGAGATGCACGACTTTACTATGGGACTATACATGCTAGTCAGTTTCTCCCTTATAGAACAGCTTTCTATTAAAGTTTAGGATAGAAAAATTCTTCGCTAAATATTAGGGAAGTGAAATCATTTCAAAGCAAAATTTCCATGCCAATTCAGGTCATTTGTATCTCAAAATGAGGAAAAACCTGAATTTGTGGAATTGGCAATAAAGAATACTAACATAAGTCTGCATTAACATACCCAATTTAAGGCATAAACATTTATGCCAGCTCAAATATAATCACTCTCGGTATTTATATTTTTAATAATACTTAAATGCTCGGAAGTAAGTGCAGTAGTCTTCGGCAAAGTATTTGGAAGAGCTGCTAATTCGTCATCGATCCTTCAGCAATTTAACTTCTTTTTGTTTTCTGTTTTTTCTTATTGTATAAATACCTTTTCTCAATTTTAAATATAGTAATAAATTACATCCTTAATAACTATTCATAAATGTTTTCAGCTGAGCCATTCGGGGCCTCTTCTATCAAACTGCGCTAGCAGTTTTTAGCGCAGAGAGCTGCGCTGAATGGCCCGCGCTGCTCTTGACACTCATAGGAACTCTTTGAGCATCGGGAGCTGCACGGGCCATTCAGCTTGGTTCACCGTGCTACAAACTGCTAGCGCAGTTTGATAGAAGAGGCCCTTATCTTTATATGACTTCAGCTTCTATTTCAGTTTTTTCGGCTGGGGGCAGTTGCTGACATGTTTCGCCGTACCGGCTGTTTCATGGCAGTCCCCTATTTATGTTCTCGCCTCCTCATCTACCAACATGTCGGCAACTGCCCCCAGCTGACAAAATTGAAATAGAAGCTGAAGTCATATAAAGCTAAGTGTCTCAGCTTAAAACGTTTATGAATATTTATTAAGGATGTAATTTATTACTATATTTAAAATTGAGAAGAGATAGTTATGCAATAACAAACATAGAAAACAAAAAGAAGTTAAATTGCTGAAGGATCGATGAAGATTTAGCAGCTCTTCCAAAAACTTTGCCGAAAACTACTGCGCTTGCTTCCGATGATCCTAAAAGCATTTAAGCATTATTAAAAAAAATAATTATTGAGAGTTGTAGTATTGCATTGATTATATGGTGACTATTTGATATACTATTGCAATATAAACTATACTAGTGTTTAAGCCCGTTACATTAACGGGTGCTAGTAGAGCCTCCTTCCCTCACATGTGCCCTATTTTCAGCCCCAGCTCCAAACCCATTTTTACGCCCCTCCCTCCCACCACGGTCCAACAGCACCTCTTCCCTGCTCCCCCGGTCAGCAGCACCTCTTCCCTGCTTCCCTGGTCAGCAGCACCTCTTTTCTGCTCCCCCGGTCCCTCTTCCCTGCTTCCCCAGTCAGCAGCACCGCTTCCTTGCTCCCCCGGTCAGCAGCACCTCTTCCCTGCTTCCCTGGTCAGCAGCACCTCTTTCCTGCTCCCCCGGTTCCTCTTCCCTGCTCCTCCGGTCCCTCTTCTCTGCTTCCCCAGTCAGCAGCACATCTTCCCTGCTCCCCCGGTCCCTCTTCCCTGCTCCCCCGGTCAGCAGTACCTCTTCCATGCTCCCCTGGTCAGCAGCACCTCTTTCCTGCTCCCCCGGTCCCTCTTCCCTGCTTCCCCAGTCAGCAGCACCGCTTCCCTGCTCCCCCGGTCAACAGCACCTCTTCCTTGCTTCCCTGGTCAGCAGCACCTCTTTCCTGCTCCCCCGGTTCCTCTTCCCTGCTCCTCCGGTCCCTCTTCTCTGCTTCCCCAGTCAGCAGCACATCTTCCCTGCTCCCCCGGTCCCTCTTCCCTGCTCCCCCGGTCAGCAGTACCTCTTCCATGCTCCCCTGGTCAGCAGCACCTCTTCCCTGCTCCCCTGGTCCCTCTTCCCTGCTCCCCCGGTCAGCAGTACCTCTTCCATGCTCCCCTGGTCAGCAGCACATCTTCCCTGCTCCCCCGGTCCCTCTTCCCTGCTCCCCCGGTCAGCAGTACCTCTTCCATGCTCCCCTGGTCAGCAGCACCTCTTCCCTGCTCCCCCGGTCCCTCTTCCCTGCTCCCCCGGTCAGCAGTACCTCTTCCATGCTCCCCTGGTCAGCAGCACATCTTTCCTGCTCCCCCAGTCCCTCTTCCCTGCTCCCCTGGTCAGCAGTACCTCTTCCATGCTCCCCTGGTCAGCAGCACCTCTTCCCTGCTCCCCTGGTCCCTCTTCCCTGCTCCCCCGGTCAGCAGTACCTCTTCCATGCTCCCCTGGTCAGCAGCACATCTTCCCTGCTCCCCCGGTCCCTCTTCCCTGCTCCCCCGGTCAGCAGTATCTCTTCCATGCTCCCCTGGTCAGCAGCACCTCTTCCCTGCTCCCCTGGTCCCTCTTCCCTGCTCCCCCGGTCAGCAGTACCTCTTCCATGCTCCCCTGGTCAGCAGCACATCTTCCCTGCTCCCCCGGTCCCTCTTCCCTGCTCCCCCGGTCAGCAGTACCTCTTCCATGCTCCCCTGGTCAGCAGCACCTCTTCCCTGCTCCCCTGGTCCCTCTTCCTTGATCGCCCGCTCAGCAGCACATCTTCCCTGCTCCCCCGGTCTCTCTTCTCTGCTCCCCTGGTCAGCAGCAACTCTTCACAAATCTCTCACCTGTAGCAGCGGCCGCAGCACTCTACACACGCTGCTTCACGGCCTTCAACTGCCCTGATTTGATTTGCCGCATCTCTGATGATGTCATCAGGGAAGCGGTGGAGCAATCAGGGCAGTTGAAGGCAGCGAAGCAGCGTGTGTAGAGTGCTGCGGCCGCTGCTAGAGGCGAGAGGTTTGTGTGGACCGCGTAAAGGGGGGGCGGCAAGGGAGTAAGGGTAGCGGTCAGACCGCGTGAAGGGGTTAGTGTGCGCGGGGGGGATGGTGGCGACGATGACACGGAAACCGACTCCTCCTGGGGTCCGCGGGAAGGGAAGGGTGGGGTGGCAAAGGACTTGGGACCCGAGCGGCGGGGTCAGTTTTTCGGTTCGTCCCTGGGGGGGGGGAGGAGGCGGTCTTTGTACCTCAGTCCCGGCTTGTGGAGGCGATCGTCAGGTGGCTGGGAGAAGGCTTGTGGAGGCGATCGTCAACGTGTGAAGAAACTTCCATATTGTGAGGTGGCTGTGACGTAAAACCCGCGCATGCGCACTCGTGTTTTCGCGACGGATCAGGGAACACGTTTTTTTTAGTGCGCATGCGCGGCTAGTCCCGGCTTGTGGAGGCGATCGTCGGGTGGCTGGGAGAAGGCTTGTGGAGGCGATCGTCAACGTGTGAAGAAACTTCCATATTGTGAGGTGGCTGTGACGTAAAACCCGCGCATGCGCACTCGTGTTTTCGCGACGGATCAGGGAACACGTTTTTTTTAGTGCGCATGCGCGGCCTATCATTTTATTATATTAGATAAGCCAGATAAGTCTTACTAGCTCAAATATAACTGCATGCATCCTATAACACATGTTTTACTCAAGTCTTGGGCTGCCTCTGACTCCCACAATGCTTTTTCTCAGGTCACATCCTCTTGCAATTGTTAACTATGCATTTTGCATCCACATCTTAAAAAATACTGACCAAAGTCAGTTTCACTTATAAATACTACTGGTCATGCATGTCAATTAGAGTGAATAAATACTTTCTCAGTGACAATTATTGCTAGCTACTATCAATAACCAGCTCGCCATTATTTTAAGCTACACACAGAAGTTACTCTGTTTTATAAACTTTAGGCCACTCCCCAGAGCATCTCATGATGAACCAGGAAGGGCAAGGCCCACCATGTTGTGAAGGCGGGCATGCTGGCTGGAGGGAGGAAGCAATCCTCTGGCCTGCCAACTTAAAATAGGTATTGGTAGGATCCGAGTGAGATTTTTTTTTTTGGGGGGGGGGTAAAGGGGCATGCCTTTTGGAGGTTTCCGGCAGTAGGGACTGGGCATTCCTCCTGCCAATGATCTTCTGGGGGGTTCTGGCAGAAGTTAAGCAAATTGGTGAGGCAAGACCTTCCTTGGCTACTGGTGACCCACAGGGGGGGGGGGGGGGTAGTACAGCTGCCATGGGCGCCAAGGCTCTGGGAGGCCCCACATTGGCTGGCATGTCATCTCCCTTCTAACCTGCTAGTCCAATGTCGCCTTCACCTTCATTATCATCCATTTTTGTTGCAGGGAACTGCTGGCCACCGCAACATCTCTGAAGCGCAGTCTGTAGCCTCCATCCATAATTTCCTTCTGCTGCAGTATGCCCCCATTGACACCACTTCATTTTTCTGCCTGGGTGGAAGGAAAGCATAGAGGAAAGCCACAGGCTATGCTTCAGAGTCGCTGACACAACTGGCAGTTCCCTGCAAGATAAATGAAGGTGAAGGTGACATCGGACAGACAAGTTAGAAGGGGGAGGACATGCTGTCCCAAGAAGCCCCCTGGATCAAATGTTTTTTTGGTTTTTCTTAAAAAAATATAATGGGGTAGGGGTTTCAAAGATGTGTCAGACTGGGAGTGGGAGGATGAAGGAGAAGAACTTATAGAGTCAGAAACAGAGGATACTAGAGAGAGAGATGGTAGGCAATGGTCTGGTGGGAGAGAAGTTGGACGTGGCTGGAGGAAAGGAGAAAGATATACTTGAAGGGAGGACAATTAGAAAGAAAAAGGCAGAGATGGTGAACCTGGGGGTGGTATAAAGGAAGGGAGAGATATATGACAGAAAGTTAGGGTAGGGTAGCTGGAAAAAGAAAGGGAGAGATGGTGGACCTCAGGGAGGCAGGGAGAGATATGGGATGGAATGAGAGGGAGAGATATGGGATAGGAAGAGAAAGGGAGAAAAACTGGGCCTGCAGATTGAAGCAAAGGAGGAATAAATGTTAGGTTTTGGTGTGGAAGGAAATGAGAGATGCAGTATCTCTTTTTTTCCCTCCCTCCTATTTTCAGCATCAAGGAAGGAGAGAAAAAAAAAACAATGGAAATGAGAGAGAGAGAGTGATATGCATGTTGGACCATGGGGAGAGAAGAGGGAAGATGAACCCATAGGAGGGAAGAGAGGTTGGATAAAAAGATGTTAGGGGATAGAGAAAAAGGAGCCTGATGAGAGATGGAGCGGGTTTATATAAGTGGCAAACTATTTGGAAGAGGTCAAAAGGGGGATGACAAGATGAGAGAGAGAGCACTAAGTACAGTGGTAGAAATGTGATAATGGGAAATAGAAGGAAATAGGAGGCTGGGAAAGGAGTGAAATGGAAGAGCTAGAGAATGTGATGGAAAATTAATAGGTAGCTGAAAATTTAAAAAGAAGAAGGGTGAGATTTCAGTGGAGAGAGGCAAAAAGAAAAAAAAAAGGAGGAAAGCTAAAGAGAAAAATCAATATGTTGGAGGCAGGCATAGTGAGGGAACAGAGCAAGAGATAAGAAGAGAAATAAATGGACAGTAGACACTGGAAAGAGAGTTAGTAGAAGATAGACAAAAAGCAGAAAGAGAAACTGGAACCAAGATGATGGAAAAACAAAATATTAGCTTTGGAATATGTGCATTACAAATATATTTGTATTCTATTCAATGACTTAGCCACACAGCTAATTTGGGGATGGGGATGAGGATGAGGGGAGAGGGGAGGGGCTGGAGCTCCAAATTTTCTGACCTTCTGAATACAAAATCTAAATACTTGAGCTGATGGGGATCCCCAAGCCCTACTTACTGAAGACCTCCTGTAACAGTCTGACAACTAGAAATCTCCAAGCTTCGCAGATAGTGATCTCAAGCTGCCACTGCTTTCATGGTGTAAGAAGACAGCTGCAGCAGCTTTGAAATACTGTTGCAAGCTGAAGAACTTGGTAAAGTTCTGGTCGCTGGACTGAGGAGGTGGTCATCAGCTGGTAAGGCTTGGGAATCCCCACTAGATACAGCAAGGGAGATGTTCATTTTGAGGGGGCCTAAGCTAAAAGTGGGAGGTCCAGCCCCCTCTCATGGTTATGCCCCTGATTGCATTTAGCACAAAATGAAGTACTTGCTGAGTTTAATGTTTTGGGGTTTCCAGTTCAGTTTTGGTATTCATATTTCTATTTCTAATTTGTGATCCATTGCTCTGTATTTGGTGAAGGTCTGTCTGTGTTTTGTGTGTGAAGAAGTCATTTAAAGTTGTTTTAAACGTATGTGGTAGTAATAGTGGGTTGGGAAATTGGGAGAGGAGCAGGTAGAAGAGGGGCCCTCTCCTTAATTTCTGCCCTGGGCCCCAGTATGTCTAAAACCGACCCTGCCCACTGGACTACCAGGAATTGTACTCGTAAGCCCAAGGAGCTTAGGGGAGTAGGCCTTATGATTGGGGGGAGTGTTAATCAGGCACTTATTGCATCTTTTACCATGGAAGTCAGCAACCTATGGTACTAGGATACTGTAGGTTAGTGACTCCCATAATAAATCATCCCCACCCACAAGTACCCTCTTTGGCACACTATTGATGACATTCATTTCAAAATGATAAAAGAAAAAGAAAAAAATATGTTCTGGCTGTCCATTCCTGAACAATAAATTAAAGGAATGATAGTCAAAAGGAGAGAAAAGAATGCAAAAATGCAAGATTTGGATCAAAAGAGCAAACTAGGAAGAGGAAAGAAAGACTCCAAGCTACTTAAATGTGTCATGTGTATTCTATCTCTGTGTTTACATACCTGATGACTTCAGTGCATAATCCGCTATCTGTAAATGATCCTCAGCGAGAATTTTAAATGCTGTCCTCAGCATTTCTGCAAGTTCCTATGAAGAAACAAAAATGTGAACAAAGGAAAAGATATATAAATAAAACAAATATCAGACTGCCCAAACTCATGCAGGAGACCCCAGAGTCAGCCAGCTTTTCATGATATCTATAATAAATATGCATGATATAAATTTGAATATAATATGGCTTATTTTCAAAAATGTGAATCTCACTTTGAATGGCTATTTTTGAAACCCTTTTTGCAGGCAGATATCTAAGCTGTTTGTCTGCAATGCATCTAAGTTTCAAGTAGAGGGGAGTGCTGGAGGCATGGTTTGTGTGGGACTTGGGTACGCTTATGATTTGGATGGTTTTCTGTGTAAATCTCCAGGGTGCAATTTGGATATTTGAGATTAGACCTGTTTCAATAATAAATAAGTGCAAAAAAGGTACCCAAACTGAACAGATGTTCACTGTAGGGATAAAGGCATTGCCCCTCACAATTCCCTACTGGTCACCGACCCCCCCTTTCTATCCATCAAGTATGTGAAAGAAACAATACATATCATTCTGTATGACCGCTTCAGATCTTAAGGTTAGTGTTATTAGAGCATCAAGCAGGTCCTTGGAGTCACCTAGTGGTGATGCAGTGGACTATAGAGATGGGGACCCAGGTCCATATCATACTACACTTGTGGTAAAATGTTAACCTTCAAAATCCCAAGAAAAACCTGCTGTACCTATATATAGGTGACCCCTACAGGCATAAGGGCTATTGTTGTGGTTTACAGTTGGGTCCAGTAGTTTTGGATGGGTTTTTGGAGGACTTACTGCATGATATAAGGTGATCATGGTGAGATGTATATCTGCAGTCCTCCCTGGAGGACTTATTGCATGATATAAGGTGATCATGGTGAGATGTATATCTGCAGTCCTACCTAGGATGTTCCACTGCTCTTCTGGGATGTCTATGTGGCCAGTCTACTAAAAATGCAGGCCCCCCTCCTACATCTCAATGGCTTGTTTTGTGCATTTTTTGGACTTAGTTATTTTTTTTTCCCAAAAATGGTTCAGAAAGATAGCCATACTTAGCACAAGCACAGCTATGAAATAGTCATTTTTGAAATAACAAATAACAAGATAGATATTTTATTGTTTTGAAAATGGGAAAGTTTGGTACTAGATTTTTGGAAGTGTCCCACAACAAGTCCAAAATCAGATTTAGATATATCGAAAATGCACCTCCACATCTCCAGCTTAGTCAAATGTATCTCATTTGTCATCATAGTGGATATCATGCAAATTTTACCTATTTGGGAAACTCTACATAAATAGCATGTGCTGACTAGGTCCAGTTGGTAAAACATTAAGGGGAACTACAGATCAGTTTTAAGATTCAATTGCAGAGCTGAATACAGACAGTCCCTGTTTTTTTAACATCTGACTTACTTCAAATTCATACCGTACTCGTACCTTCAGTGTTCCAACATGCCTCTCTCCCTCCCTCCCTCTATTCTGTGCCCCAAGTACGTGCCTCCCTCCCATGGGTATTTACTTTTTTCTGGCCGGCTCCCTCCTCCTTTCAGCCGCAGTCATTTCTCTGCACAAAGCTGTGGGCAGCGGCTCCTACACAGGTCCCGTGGCTGAACCAGAAGCCTTCCCTCTGATGATGGAGGAAACCTCTGACATCAGAGGAAAGGCTTTTGGCTCAGCCATGGGATACGCATAGGAGCTGCTGCCCATGCCTTAATGCAGAGAAGTGGCTGTGGCTAGAAGGAGGAGGGAGCTGGTGAAAAGAAGGTAAACACCCGCAGGAGGGAGGCACGTACTAGGGGCTGAGAATGGAGGGAGAGAGAGAGGAGCACAATGGGACACGGAAGGGAGGGAGAGTGGCGCATTGAGACTTGGGAAGGAGGGAGCTCAAATTTCAAACAAAGAATGGAAGGAAAGAGGGAGGAGGCATGAGCATAGGGCACAAAATGGAGGGATGGAGGGGAATATGAGCCATGGGATGGAACAATGGAGGGAGGGATAGAAAGAGATGCTGAGGGGGGGGGACTAGAAAGGGAGAATTGGGTGTCTGAGTGAGAGGGCAAGAGAGATGGTGTACATGGGGAGATGAAGGGAAAATTCTTGGGCATAGGAGGGAGAGAAAATTCTTGGACATGGAGATGAGAGAGGAGTGAGGTAGAGATGCGTGAGGAAGAAAGAGATGAGATGGAGTAATGTTAGATGTTGTGAAGAGGGAACAGTGGGATGGATGGAAAGGGATACAAAAGAGGCCTCAAGAAGGTGGGAAGAATACTAGGATCTGAGCTACATACAAATTCAACTTAAGAACAGTTTAAAAAAAATGGAACCTGTTCTTAACCCGGGGATTGCCTGTATGCTCCAGTAGAAGAATAGAAGGGTATACTGTAGAATGATTGGGCAGGAAGATGGGTAGAAGACAAGAACAAGCTGCACATTTTTACCTCTTCAGAAACAACTGCAATAACCTGAGCCTTGTGTATTTCATTGTGCAGAGTCTGGGTGACAAAGTCCTTCATACAATTTTTAATGCTATCAATTTCTCCCTTCAGTTCTGTCTTCAGTTTTTTCAGCAGATCGATGTTATTGAGAAGACTTTACAGCTCTTTATAGATCCTTTATAGAAGTCAAAGTAAAATGAGAAGAGATGCTAGAAGAAAATACTTTGGATTCCTTTTACTAAAGTGTTGTAAGATTTACTCCTATAGCATTTCCCAGCAAATAATGCATAATAAGGGGATCATTTTATAATTGGGCATCTCATTGGTGCATATTGTATAAAAGGATGTATAGTATCCATCATATTCTGTATTGATTGCTAAAAGTTGGGTGCGTGATTTTGGGTGCAGATCACAGATCTGCACATAAATTAATTGGCTAATTAGGTGAGATCAATCAATTATTGGCATAAACAAGTAATAATTGACAGTCATTAGTAGCTACACATGGATCTGCCCTACATCCCTGTATGCACCTAACCATCCTCTTGTATAACCCCAATAGGAGTTTGGCCAAGTAGGTTAGGGCAATAGGAGTTTGGCCAAGTAGGTTAGGGCATTTCCAGGAATAAGGCACAGTCATACAATACTGTCATTTCTGTACCTACCTACCATTAGTTGGGTGCGCGTATTTACACCAGACTTTGGTACATGTCAATGTATGCACCCAAAGTTAGGTGTGAAAATGTATGT
The DNA here is from genome assembly GCF_902459505.1 of Geotrypetes seraphini. NCBI lineage: Eukaryota > Metazoa > Chordata > Amphibia > Gymnophiona > Dermophiidae > Geotrypetes > Geotrypetes seraphini. Next base: position 185,992,318 of record NC_047087.1, read on the forward strand.
TAAACTTTTATTCTATGAGGAATGACTTTTATAGAATACTAGCTTAGCGCAGATCAATCCAGTGCCTAACTTTGGCTATATAAAATTTCACCTCCTAGACGCCTACTTTTCTTTACAGAATATTGGTGTTCCCATGTATATATGTGTGTATGTACTTAGATGCAAGCACCTATGTCAACTATAGAACTAGTGTACACTAAATGCATTTGCCTATGTTCTAGAGATACATATGTAACTTATAACATTCAAGTTACATGTCCCATTTTGTACTATCATGTGAGCTGCCAGACTCTGCCCATGTGTAGGCCCACCTGCAAACTACATGCTATCAGACATATCTGTGTAGTTATAGAATAGCATTTAGGTGCATATCTGTCATGTTTGCGCATATGTTTTGATTCTAAACATTGATGTTGTAACTGGCACATAAATGTTACGCTTTTGCACAGACTGCGTGATAACTGATGGTGATTTGCCCAGCATATCCTCTGCAGTTCTCTCAGTAAAACTTCCTTTACCACTCATTAAGACTGTTCACAATTAGCATCTTTAAGGAACAGGACTGCGTGTGTCTGATAGCACTATAGCTACACTAAATAGTAGTAGTAGTAGTAGTATCTTGCGAAAGTGATAAGTGCACCCATGCTAAATGAACAAGTGTTAGCATACGGTAAGTAAAATGCACTAACCTCACTGTTCCTATTTTTGGCATTAATGGCCATGTGCTATTTTTGCCATTAGTGCTTGGCCATTACAACATATTAGTGCATTAATCCTTACCAGCACCCAATATGTAAGTGGTATAGGCTCATGTACTAATCGGTTACTGTCCAGCAATGTAGCTATGTTAACCATTGGGAAAAGAATATGCTTACTTCTCTGCCTCAAGGAATGCCCCTGCTCAAAAAAAAAGTTATTTTTTAATGTGTGGGTAGCGTGCCCCACAGTTTACCATTTTTTGCTGTTTGTGAAAGCTTATTATAGCTTTGTAAAAAAAGGCCCCATAGTGCGGAGAGAGCAAGGTAAACTGAGACAGCAAACATGGGAAGTACAGAACAGACACACCTGAAATTGTCAGTCACTGCATATGAAAAAGAGGGCAAAGTTTGAGTGAACGATAAAAGTTTTCTAAGCATAAAAACAAAAGGGGAAAGAAATATTTTGCCTTACTTCTCCGTATCAAGGTCTCTTGGACAGTTCTCAGAAATCAATGCTGAATTTTGAGTTGGCAATGTATTTCCTCTTCCTCGAATGTTAAGTGGAAACCTTTCATTGGATAAAATAAACCATAATCCTCTAGGGGGACAAAAATGAGAGAAATCTAAGAAAATGCAAGGGTGCTCCTGCAAAACAGAATAACAAAGTTTCAGGTGCACTTGGTGAGGATTTCTGTTGCATGATATTAAATTACTGTAGTTTAAACAAAGTTTCACTAAAGATAAGAGAGTGGACAGAATAATTGGACTATAAGGGAAAGTTGAAATATTTATCTAAGAAAAAAACAACTTCATTCAGACTCTGGATATTGGCAAATTTGGATCAACGTTTGAGAAGATTCACTTTAAATCAAGAGGCAGGTTCAGCGGGGATTTCTGAAAATTGCTGAATCTTTGGGATTGGACCACATTCTCTCCAAATTTGCTTGAAAAATAGTTAATTTTCCCCTGAAACAAATAAACCAAAATATCCATAGTACTCAAAGAGGCTATAATTCATCTGGTTTGAATTTGACTTTCAGGGAAGATGGTGAAAAGTATGCTGGTTGAAGCCAGTCTTACTTGCAAGGCAGCTCAGCCTCTGATGCTCTAAAAGGTTCTCAGGGGCTTCTACCAATCGCGGTAGCAGTCACTGAGAACCCTATGCAAATACATTACAGGGAGCTTATTAGTCGTAAAATGAGCACTCCTTGTAATTCATAGAAGGGTATGTTCACATCTTACTTGGCAAAATTTTCCGGCAGCCAGTAGTTGTTTGTGTATCTGTTGTATATGTCCCATGCCTATGGTTAGAACGTAGCCGTTAGGTGTGGGACACATACTAACAAAATACATGCACAACAGCTGGGTCCATATCATGTGTGAAATAAAAATACACAAATTGCTCGCAAGCTCCAGTGATTGGCAACTATACAGTGGCTTGCAGATTAATCTGCGGGCTTATAACGCTGGATGAGCTAGCGAAGATTGGGTTGGGGGGGGAAAAGGGTTAATTGATATTAGCCGGAAGTTAGGAGAATAGGTAGTGGGTTGTTAGGCAAGTTAGAAAAAGGGAGGAGTATGGAAGTAAGAGATGCAAGGATAGGGTAGAGAGAGAAAGTGTGGATTGGCTGAGGAAGGGGCTCTGGGATTGGAGGGTTTTTTGTGAGGAGAATTGGCGGGCAAGGGAGAATTAAAGTGGGAGGGAGTGTAGGAAGGTTAGAGTTGTGAGGGAAATTTGTGTCCACGACGAGGTTTATAAAAAAAAAAAAAAAAAAAAAGGATACCATAATAACCAGTTTAAAGTGTGAAATATTAGTGATTTAGGTGGAGTGGGGGTGTGTAGTTTGGGGAGAGTTGGTGGGAGCTGGGTTTTACCTTATTTGTGTTTAGCTGCAGCGTTCAGGTCGGGGCCTTCTTCGGCGTCGGGTAGAGCTCAGCGGTGCTTTGGCTCCAGCAGCGCTGTTTTTTCAGCGGGTCGGGCGTGGCCTGTCTTCGGCGGCGTGCTGAGCCGTTTTGCGCTTCTGCTGCACTGTGCAGCGTGTCGAGAAGGGCCTTTATTCGGCGGGTGTGAGCTCACAAGGGGTGAGGGTTGGGCTTCTGGTGGGGATTATTGGGTGGTGTTAAGTTTTGGGTATTGGTTGGGTTTGTTTACAAATGGCACCAGCTAACACGTCTGGTGGTTTCAGGAGAGGGAGGGGCTCTGGGGCTCGGAGGGGCCGTGCTGTGGTTAGGACTCGAGCGGTTCGTCCGGTAGCTGTGTCCCAGCCTGTTTGTGCTGCGTCTAGGGGTTTGCGACGTGGACTGGGTGCTGCTGGTTGTCGTGGGGCAGTCTCACGTCAGCGTGTGGGCCCAGAGTCTGCGGCTGGTCGGGCTCGTCGGCGTCCTTCTGCAGTTGCTGTTCCTGACCCTTTACCTGGACCTTCCGGCATTGCTCCGGCAGCTATTTCGGGTGAGTCTTTGGGGGTTTTGTCTGATTTGTTAATGGGAAATGGTGGGGTACTGGGTGGGGGTCTTGAATCTTCTGGGTCCAGTCGGGTGGTTTCGAGTGGTCGGAAGTCAGTTAGTAAGAGGTTGCGTGACCGCAACTTTTTAAAAAATTTGCGACATGTGGTCCGGCGTTTGGATAGAGAGAAGAGGCAGAGGCGAGAGGTTCTGGGGGACCCGATGGCAGCTTGGCAGTCCTCGGATTCTTATGATTCTTCAGAGCCTTCTTCTGTTTCTTCTTCTTCTGAGGATGAGTGTGTGTCTGGTATGGACAGGCAGTCTCGGCCGGTCGGTCAGGCTCTAGTGGCCGGATCAGTGCCGAGTACCTCTGGAGTTGCTGCAGTAGGAGTGACTCGTAATGGTCATACCATGTGTGAGATTGCGCCGCTTGATTGTGGTATTTCTAAAAAATTGCGGCACAAAATTTTGAGAGGGAAATTTGTGGACGTGTTTAGTTTGTTAGAAAAGGAACATGATAAGAGTGATAAGAAAAAAGAGGAGGGTAAGGCTGAAGGCTATCTTAAGAGGTCTCGTGTACTGCGTACTATCATGAACTGGTTGTTGGGATTTAATATTTATGCGGCGGTAGTTGGTGCGGCTAGGCCTGTTTTGTATGCGGGTTTGTTACGATATGCTGATATGATATTGAGGGCATATCGGACCTATGGAGGCTGGTCGTAGTTAAATTACGATGAGCAGTTTCGTAAAAGTTTGGCAGCAGATAAATCTTGGGCATGGGGTTATAGGGATGTGGATTTATGGCTGGGGGAGATGACACAAGCCAGGTCTTGGTCCTTTCGTCCCACCAGTTCCTTTGGGTCTAGGTTTTCTGGGGGAGCGTCTACAAGTGGAGTCTCTGCTCCCGCAGTACAGCATTACTCCTCGGGGTTTCTGGGCAGAGGGGGAGGGACTGGATAGTTGGCTGCTCGAGGAGGACCCAGTACCTTTTGTTTCCAGTTCAATGCTGGGAGATGTGAGAGGGCATCCTGTAAATACCGCCATCTTTGCAGTCAATGTGCTGGTTCCCACCCAGCCTTTCGGTGTGTCAGTAGTGGTGGGGGAGGCCGGGGTGCGGGAATGCGGCCTGCAGGATCCGTCCCGGGGAGCATACATGGCTAAAGCCCCTTCGCCTATTAATTTGGAAGTGTTGGATGTATGGATACAGTTTTATCCGGTGGAGGATGCTGCACAATTGTTGTGGGAAGGTTTTCACTTGGGTTTTGTTATTCCTTTTGCTGGCCCCCCCCTTTCACATATGTGTCATAATGCGTCTTCGGTACAGTTGCAGGTGGAGGTGGTACGGGATAAATTGAAAAAGGAGTTGGATTTGGGTCGGATTGCTGGTCCTTTTTCGGTCCCTCCCTTACCTGATTTTGTGGTGTCTCCTTTGGGGGTGATACCAAAGAAGGAGTTTGGAAAGTATAGGCTGATTCATAATTTGTCTTTTCCCCCGGGGTACAGTGTTAATTCGTTTATTGATCCTTTGTTTTGTTCTGTGCAGTATACTTCTTTTCATGTCGCAGTGTCCATGCTGCGCAGTTTGGGTCCGGGGGCCTTATTTGCGAAGGCTGATATAGAGTCTGCATTTCGTTTACTTCCTGTGCATCCTGATTCCTTTCATTTGTTAGGTTTTCAGTTCCAGGATGGTTATTATTTTGACAAGTGCATGCCGATGGGGTGCTCTGTGTCCTGTTCTTATTTTGAAGCCTTTTCCTCTTTTCTGCATTGGGTCACTGAGCAGGTGTCCGGTTGTTGCTGTATTGTTCATTATTTGGACGACTTTTTGTTCGGGGGTCCTGTGGGTTCTCCTCAGTGTGCGGAGATGGTGGCAGCGTTTGAGGCAGTGACTAAGAGTTTGGGTGTGCCTTTGGCGTCAGATAAATCTGAAGGGCCGGCTACATCCTTAGTTTTTCTGGGTGTGGAACTTGATTCTGTTCGGATGGAATCTCGGCTGCCTGTGGCTAAGGTGCAGGCTTTGTGTGTGGCTATTGGGGAGGCTTTAAGGAAATCTAAGTTGACTTTGCAAGAGATTCAGTCTTTGGTGGGTCACTTTAATTTTGCGTCTCGCATGATTCCAATGGGTCGGGTTTTCTCTCGCCGTTTGGCCATTCTTTCCAGAGGTCTTCTTAAAAAGCATTTTTGGGTGCGGCTGACGGCAGGTGTTAAGGCTGATCTTAGGCTATGGTATCAGTTTTTACAGAGCTTTAATGGTGTTTGTGTGTGGCAGCAAGAAGTGGTCTCCTCAGTAGATTTACGCCTGTTCACTGATGCGGCTGCAAGTTTTGGTTTCGGTGCCTATTTCGGAGGAGCTTGGTGCGCTCACCCTTGGCCAGTCTGGTGGCATGAGCGGGGGTGGGGTGCTAACATTGCTTTTTTGGAATTATTTCCTGTTTGGGTAGCAACTATGATTTGGGGTGACCGTTTGCAGCATAGGAAGGTGATGCTTTTCTCGGATAATATAGCGGTGGTGCAGGCTGTTAATGCACAATCTGCTCATTGTCCGTTGTTGGTGGACTTACTGCGTTTGATTGTGTTACGATGTTTGCAATTGAATATTACTCTGACTGCTAAGCATGTTCCAGGCTTGTTTAATGAGATTGCCGATGCATTATCTCGTTTTCAGTGGGCTCGTTTTCGGGCTTTGGTCCCCATGGCGGACCTGGAACCTACTATGATGCCGGTGGAGCTCTGGAGCAGAGTGCTGGATTCTTAACGGAGCTGCTGCGGAATAGTCTGGCTGTAAATACTTGGAAGTCCTATCGTGCTGGCTGGCGCCATTTTCTGTTTTTTCTGGCGGATCCAGTTTCTCGTGGTAGTTTGCCTTTTTCAGTGCCCTTAATGGTGCAGTTTTTAGTTTTTGCCCGGCAGCAGGAGTGGTCGGTAGGTATTGTGCGCTCTTCCTTAGCGAGCGTGGCATTTCTGTCCCAATTATTGGGTTATACTAATCCTTGTGCTGCGTTTTTGGTGAGGAAGTTATTTCAAGGCTTTCAGCGTTCCAGCAGTGCTCAGGGTTTGAGGCCTTTGCGTTTGCCTCTTTCTCCGGCAGTGTTGTTGCGGTTTTGGGATGCTTTGCCTAATGTTTGTACTGATGCCTTTGAAGTGTGTCTGTTCAAAGTGGCATTTAGTGTTGCCTTTTTTGCAGCTATGAGGATTAGTGAGCTCGTTGCCCCTGCCGCTTCTGCTGCTGGGGAGACTGGATTGTTGGTCTCCGATGTGGTTTTGCAAGACCGTTGTTTGCGTTTGCGCATTCGTAAATCCAAAACTGACCAACGGGGTGCTGGAATTTGGGTAGAGTTACGGGCATTGGGGGATGGGGTGGTGTGTCCTGTTATTTGTGCTAGAATGTATGAGGCGGTGCGACCTGTTGGGGGCTTATTTTGGCTCATGCATGCCAATGGTGCACCGTTAATGCGTTATCAGTTTGGTGCTGTTTTCAAATTGTGTTTAATAGCGGTTGGTTGTGATCCGACACAATTTGGAACACATTCTTTTAGAATTGGGGCAGCGTCTTATGCTGCAAGGCGTGGAGCTTCTGCATCTTTGTTGTGCAGGATTGGGCGATGGCGTTCGACTTGTTATCAGCGCTATGTGCGCCCTCTACCAGACAGTGTGCATGCTTAATCTGTTTTTTGCTTCAGTTTTTCCTACAGATGCCTTGCTGCCTGATAATTGTGTTTGGTTCTGTGGCCATTCATATGTCTTTTGGGCACAGCGCCGAGCTAAGGAGTCTCGTTGGGGACCGAACCTTGGACTGGTGCATTTGGGAGTCCGCATCAGATGGCTCGGCTTGAGAGGCATGCTGTGGGAACAGTTTCTTCCGACTTTGCTACAAGCTCAACGTTTTTCTTCACCTCAAGTGATTGTTTTCCATGTTGGGGGTAATGATTTATGTTATACTAGAGGAGTGGACCTTATCCAGAGAATGAAGCAAGATTTGTTGTCTGCCTCGTTTTATTTTCTGGGCACTCGTTTTGTAAGGTCTTGCATCATTCCCCGGTTGATCTGGCGGGATGCTCATAAGGTGGAAGGTATTGAGCGTCTACGGAAACGTGTTAATTCTGAAGTTTCCAGATTTTTGGGTATGATGGGTGGTTTAGTTCTGTGCCATGATTTGCTCATTGTTGACTGCCCTGGGTTGTATAGGGCAGATGGGGTGCATTTGTCAGATATTGGGCTAGATATTTTTTTGAGTGTAGTGCAGGATTTGTTGGAGGCTTGTTATGCGGGCCCCCGGGGCCACAGCTTTTGTGGGGGGGGGGTGCGGTGACTAGCTAAGCTGTCTCCGCACGTGGCGGAAAATTTCTATGTTGGGGAAACAATTTTGGATCAGTGTAGCTATGCAACAGATTGGGTGATTAAATTTTGTTAACTGCTCATGTGCGATACCGCCATGGGTGGCGGCTGAACTCTGCGCCACCGCGTGTCTTGCCGAAAGGGAAGTGGGGAATGGGGGTGAATTTTGGAAGAGGAGCTAGTTCGCCACCGAGTAGCTCCAGAATTTTGAGAATAAGCTACACTGGATTGGAAAGTTCTAAGTTTTGTTAAAGTCTGATTTTATGACAATAAAGCTGCGGCCCATTTTTTGCCACTTTATATGTGTTGTGTATTTTATGATCAATCTGAGCGAGATGCGAATTCCAGTGTTAAGTGGCTTGCAGATTAATCTGCGGGCTTATAACGCTGGATGAGCTAGCAAAGATTGGGTTGGGGGGGGAAAGGGTTAATTGATATTAGCCGGAAGTTAGGAGAATAGGTAGTGGGTTGTTAGGCAAGTTAGAAAAAGGGAGGAGTATGGAAGTAAGAGATGCAAGGATAGGGTAGAGAGAGAAAGTGTGGATTGGCTGAGGAAGGGGCTCTGGGATTGGAGGGTTTTTTGTGAGGAGAATTGGCGGGCAAGGGAGAATTAAAGTGGGAGGGAGTGTAGGAAGGTTAGAGTTGTGAGGGAAATTTGTCCCGCCCTTCCCTTCCCTCTTTATGGGTCCTCTCTGGGTGGTTTGGTATTTTTTGGCGGGTGGGGAGGGGAGGGTTGGTTTATCGCAGTTTTGTTGGCGGAAAATTTCTATGTTGGGGAAACAATTTTGAATCAGTGTAGCTATGCAACAGATTGGGTGATTAAATTTTGTTAACTGCTCATGTGCGATACCGCCATGGGTGGCGGCTGGACTCTGCGCCACTGCGTGTCTTGCCGAAAGGGAAGTGGGGAATGGGGGTGAATTTTGGAAGAGGAGCTAGTTCGCCACCGAGTAGCTCCAGAATTTTGAGAATAAGCTACATTGGATTGGAAAGTTCTAAGTTTTGTTAAAGTCTGATTTTATGACAATAAAGCTGCGGCCCATTTTTTGCCACTTTATATGTGTTGTGTATTTTATGATCAATCTGAGCGAGATGCGAATTCCAGTGTTATGGGCCTGCGCAGAAGAGTTGTGACTACCACTTAGGGCTCCTTTTACTAAGCAGTGCTAGCAGTTTTAGCACGAGCTTAGTGCACACTACAATGCCATGCGCGCTAGACGCTAATGCCTCCATTGAGCTGGCGTTAGTTTTTCTGCGTAGCGTGGGGGTTAGCACACGCTAATCTGCAGCGCGCGCCATAAACGCTAGCGCAGCTTAGTAAAAGGAGCCCTTAGTCTTTTGTGCACAGGCACCAGACACAATTCCTCCCCCTTTTACCAGGCTACTCAGCATAAATAGAGTGCATATGATTTGCGAGCTATTTGTGCCAAGCATGCCTCGGAAAATCAAAATCGCTCCCAACTCAGTATTTTTTATCGGGTTGCCGAATCTTTATACATCTTGCCCTAAGTTTTCTATTCAGTTCTACTCTTGGGACAGGAATTACAAATTCCTATCTGTCAATGACTTGCATATCGTATATGTGATGGGAAAATTATATAAAGATTTATAACAGAGGGGGGGTGTCACGTGATGTGATGAATGGCAGCGGACATGTTCCCTCTCTGCTCGCAACTCCCCACCGCCATCCCCGCTAAAAATCATCAGCATTTGGGGCGACATTGACCATTTAGCCTGTCGATCTGAAAGGTGAATAGTCTATGGACAGATATCTGCTGAAATCCCCAAGCCACATGAGTTCAAAGATGCAGAAAAAAGACAAGAAGAGGAACAAGCCTGCTGAGAACAAGATGGTGGATACGCCTTGTCTTCCTAAGGATGTGGTGAATGGTTTAAATCACCCCTTTCAGGCAAAAGAACTGGAGAACGCAATTCAAGCCTTGAAATCTGGAAAAGCTCCGGGCTTGGATGGATTTTCTAGTGAATTCTACCGGATGTTAACTGCTCACCTTTGTGGCCCTTTGTTATCTTATTATAATGCAGTAATTTCTAAGGGTTCCTTCCCCTGTTATGCCAATGAGGTGCTCATTACGTTATTGTTGAAACCGGGCAAGGCAGCGGTTGATCCTTGTTCTTACTGACCTATCTCCTTGATCAATGTTGATCTTGAGCTCCTTTCTCGCATAAAGGTTTATAACAGTTTAAAATGGTACTTATATAATTACCCCTCCCCATGTAAAAATACAAGCATGCAAGGTGATAGGCTCAGGAGTAATCTAACGAAATACTTTTTACCTCATCAGTAAGTTCCTTATCTTCTTTCTTGCTCCCAAATTCTGAAACATCATTGCCTAATTGTTATATAGCTTAATCTCACCCCTTTTTAGAATATAACTGCACCAATATCCATGACCAGTTGGTTAAGCTTTATGGGGGGGAAATTCTATAAATAGCATCTAAGTTAGGCACAGCTAATCATCGATGCCTAGCTGAAATCTACACGCAACTTAATTTTTCTTAATTAGTTTAATTGGCATGGTAACTGCTCATGCCATTAAAAACTAATTTAACAAAAAACAGAACTTTGGACATTATTTGCTCCCCTTCCTTTTGTTCTTCCCGTTTGTCTTTTCCTATTTTTATACTGTAGTTCTTCCTCTTTCTACCCTACTGTATCAGTAAGTCTCCAGTCTCTGTTTATAAGTCTTTAAGTGTTGGTCTTTGTAAAAAACAAAAATTTAAACCTATTGGTTGTTTTTTTATTGTTCATCGTCTTGAAACTTTGTCTAGGTGATTAATCAAATTTTTAATAAAACTTGGAAAACTTAGAAAACAATTAAAATTTTGGTCAGATTATGTACATTCTTCTGACCACTTTGGTGCATTGATTTTATAAGCCTGTATACTCTATCTGTATGTGTGTGTGTTGTCACCTGCCAGGGTCCCGGGAAACTTGTGGAGGACCACCGACAGGCGGCAACACGACCCGGGTGCGGCTCCCAATGTGGGAGACCTTACTGATGTCCCAATACTTTGGTTTCGCTATAATAAACACCAGCGAAAGTCAATTCAAATCAAAATGTCAACGATTTCCTTTGTTACCAAAAGGACAAAATAGAAAACCCCCAAAAATAATACCAAGAAGCATTACCACTATTTTCCTTTCATTTCAAAGACAAGAAAGGTTTCTCTCCTCCAAAAGCAGTTCAATGGAAGAACAGAAGTTTCTGTATCAGGGCGTGGCTTTGTAGCGGACGAAGATGGCTGGGTAATGGAGTAGCTCTGTGAAGGCAAGCTAACTGACAGATAATATAGTCAGGAAAAATTTCAAATTTCTCTCTGAAAAGTGAATTGGAGATTGATTATGGCTTTGGGTAAGCAAAATAAAAATTTGACAGCAGGAAGCGGCTCAGGAAGTGTGAAGCGGTCAAAACTTGATACGGCTTCCCTGCTGTCAGTTCCGTTGCCGCCAGAGAATGTAGAAAATAAAGACATAATGAAGGAAATCCAGGCGGTAAAAGAAATAGTTTTAGAATGTGCTAAAAGTATAAAAGAAGTAAAGGAAGAGATGGTGTGTTTGTCAAATAAACTGCAAGTGATGGAATTGAAAGTTGACCAAATAGAGAAAAGAGTGGAAAAGTGTGAGGAGGAAAGTGTACAGCATAAGGAACACAGTAAAGAAATTGAAGCGCTGAAAAGGGAGCTGGAAGATTTATCTAATAGGGAACGAAGGAGCAATTTAAGGGTGCTTGGGGTCCTGGAGGGAATTGAACAGTCGGATCCGATTGGATTTTTGCTCAATTTTTTGCCAAAGGTGCTCCCGATAAAAAATAAATTTCCGTTGGAAATTGAACGTGCACACAGGGTCCCAACGAGATTGACAAGCAGCCAGAAAGGACCACGTCCACTGATTTTTAAGCTACTGAGATATCAGCAGGTAGCTGAAATAATTAAATTGGCCAAAGATAATAAAAATTTAAAATGTCAGGACTCTAAGATTTACATCGTTCCTGACTTTGCTAGAGCAACGGCACAAAAGAGGAAGCAGTTATTGGCCCTGAGACCACAGCTGAGAAGTTTGGGAGCTAGATATGGTCTCATATACCCGGCAATTATGCGGGTCACTTATAAGAATAAAACTTTGAATTTTGAATCTGCAGCAAAACTGCAGGAGTTTCTGGAGCAGTGTGAATCACCAATGGCTACTTAAGAGGAGATCTGGATGAAAATATTTACTTTCTTGGTTGTAATGTTTATTTTTGTTTGAGAAATTCATATGTTTAAAAAAGTTAATGGGATTCTGAAGGAAGGACTGCAGTTGGATTCAAAAACATTCCACATTCCATCTTGTCAGGAGGCAAATGGAATGTAGCCTGTAAGAGTATATGAGATGCAATATTACAGACTTTTTAAAGGACAGTGGTTGAATAGATGGACTGAATTGACTTGCTGATTGGAAAGACAGACTGAGGAAATGGAGGATTGTGGAAAACAGTTTGAAGGAGATAAGTTATATATGATACTGAGAATGAGAAAGTATATTCTACAAGCAAGAGGACATTAATTAGAATGGGTCTGCAAGCAAGATGTGTGTTGGAATGTGACTTTGTATGCCTTATAATTTTTAATTGAAAAAAAAAAAAAGGGGAAGTCTGCTGTGATATATGGAATAATGACATTGTAATGGAAAATCCATTAATGCAGCAGAGGATTTATTAAAGATGGTTCTGATATATAGTTGGCCTGGCATTAAAATAAAAATGACAGATATTGTGGTGGTCAATAATAAAGAAACAGGGATTATATATGTATGAGGTGAAGGATTTTTGATTGACACCATAAGTCTGAAATCGTGGCCGCTGCAAATCTTTATGAAAAATAGTTTGAAGAGGAGATTTTATATGGACCAAAGGATGTGAATGAGAATGTATAAGCAGAAAGTGAGAGGACACTAGTTAGTATGGATCTGCAAGCAAGAGGAGATTTGGAATGTGACTTTATGTGGCATACAGCACCTCATTTCAAGAAGAGGAAGTTTGATATTATGTATGGACTAAGGTTTTGCATTTGCAAATCTGTTAATGTAACAGCGGTTATAATACTGTAGGTTTTGCTAAAAGTTGGTCTGACTTTAATATACTTTTTGAGAAGAAAAAGTTAGGAAGGATGATTTCTAATATATATTAAATAATATTTAAAAGTGTTAATTGAATTGAGGGTATGGGGTGTAATCTGCTCTAAAAGGTGGATATGGTTTGGATGATTGTAATTTTAAAAGTTTATTTGATTATTTATTTATTACAAAGATATCTTATTTGTAATGAGTGAGTAGTGAAAAGATGGTTTATGAGAGAAAGGAAAAAAAAAAAAAAAAAAAAGGAGGAGGTAATCCTTGATAAAGAAGTCTTGTTTGATAAAGTGATTTTCATTTAATATTATAATGATCTGGCTAATGGATTAGAAATTATAAATATAGCTTGTGGGGAGTTTATCTATTGCCTAGTCAAGGTGTGCGTTTCAAAGCTGGCATGTAATTTAAGGGAGGGAAGGGAGGGGGTGGGGATTAAGGGTATGGGGAGGGGTACAGGGGAGGGGATGGGGTCTAATAATAATTTTAAAAAGGGGAAAAGAGGATATAATATTGATGTTGGGAATATTTTGGTTTATTGGTTTGATTTGACATAATGACTCTAAAGATTCTTTCACTAAATGTTAATGGTCTCAACCATCCGATAAAAAGAAAAAATACATTGCTATATTTAAAAAAACAGAATGCGGATGTCTATTTCATACAAGAGACTCACCTTAATGGAGATGAATCAAAAAAAATTAATTGGTAATTGGGTGAAGGATTGTTTTTTTGCACCGGCGGTGGGGAAAAAAGCTGGGTTAGCTATTTTAATAAATAAAAAATGTTCAGCAGGATTTAGTATGGTGGCTGCAGATAAATTAGGAAGGTGGGTACATGTGAACATGAGTATGGGCAATAATACCGTGGCGTTATTTAATGTGTATGTCCCTAATTTGAATCAAATTGAATATTTTAAAACTCTACAACCAATAATTTTACCACTGGCTACTAATAATTTGATAGTGGCAGGAGATTTTAATGCTGTTATGGACCCTTTATTGGATAAAAAACCTAGTAAAATTTTAAAATCTTTAGGGTTGGAAAATTTTATAAATTCTTGTAATTTAAAGGATATTTGGAGAATTCTTCATTTTAATGATCGAGATTTTTTGTTTTATTCACATGTTCATAAATCTTTTTCCAGAATTGATTATATTTTTGTTTCTGATGGGCTAATACAAGATGTTACTCAAGCCTCTATAATTTTATCAGATCATGGTGGAGTGTGGATTAATTTAAATTTTAATGATCCAGATAATGTTAGGCCTGTCTGGAGATTTAATAATGCATTGCTTGCATATCCAAAATTTTGTGAAGAATTTCAATCAAAAATTGATGAATATTTTCAAAATAATATTACAGAGGAAGTGTCTTTAGAAATAATATGGGATGCTTTTAAGGCAACGATGAGAGGGCAAATTATATCATTTTCAGCCTATTCTAAAAAACAACTAAATAAGCAATTTACTGAAGTGGAACAAGAAATAAAAGACTTAGAATCGAAATTGGTTAATAAGTGGGAGAATTCTACGTTACAAGCTTTATTAAAAGCAAAATATAAATACAATGATATTTCTTCTAAATTGGCTAAAAAAATATTCTATGTCAGCAAGCTTTGTATTATGGTAGTTCAAATAAGGCGGGAAGATTATTGGCTAATTATCTTAAAGTGAAAAAAAGAAAGATGAAAATGAATGCAATAAAAGATGAAAAAGGTGATATTCATTCTCAGATTGGTCCTATTTTAAAACAATTTTTAAATTATTATAAAAACCTGTATTCTTCTGAGTCTTATTTATGTAAAGAAAAAGATGGTGTAGAGTTTTTAAATAATATTGTAGGTCTGAAGATTCCTGATCATATAAAAAGAAGTTTGGAAAATCCAATATCTTTACAAGAATTACAAACAGCATTGAAGTCTCTTAGAGTGGGGACCGCTCCAGGTGGTGATGGTTTTACGGTAGAGTTTTATAAAGCATTTCAAAATACTCTTTTACCCCATTTATTAAATTTATATCAGAATCAACTAAAGAAAGGTTGTATAACAGGCACTATGGCAGAATCATTAACTATTGTTTTGCCGAAGCCAAATAAAAATCCCATGCTGGTTTCAAATTACAGGCCTATTTCTTTGATAAATGTGGATGGTAAATTATTAGCCAAACTTTTGGCTATACGTTTGGCAAAAGCTCTTCCTCACATAATTGGTATGCATCAAACAGGGTTTGTTGCTCAGAGACACTCTTCTAATAATACCAGATTGGCATTGCAAATGTTATATTTAACAAAAGAAATTGGAGATCCGGCTTTTTCTGTGTCTCTAGATGCAGAGAAAGCTTTTGATAGGGTGGAATGGACATTTATGTATCAGGCCATGGAATGGTTTGGTATTGGTTCTGGATTTATACAAATGATTAAAACACTGTATAGATCTCCTGTTGCTAGATTATATATCAATAATAATTTTTCTGATTGTTTTAAATTGCAAAGAGGAGTTAGACAGGGATGTCCTCTATCTCCTTTACTTTTTGATATAGTGCTTGAACCCTTATTACTAGCTATTCAATAGGAAGAGGAGATACAGGGTATACCGCATAAGGATAAAGAATATAAAGTTTCTGCATATGCGGATGATATATTACTTCATTTGAGGAATCCTGAAACAACCATTCCAAATTTATTGGATTTGATAGAAAAATTTGGAAAGTTTTCAGGATATAAAATAAATTGGACTAAATCAGAAGTTCTTCCTTTAAATGTGCATTGCACAAAAGGATTATTTGATTCATTCCCTTTTATATGGAAAGAAGAAGGAATAAAATACTTAGGTATATGGATAAAAAATACACTTGATGAGACAATTATAATGAATGAAAAAAGTTTATTGCAAAAAGTAACAGAGTTATGTGAGCAATGGAATCCTTTACAATTATCTTGGTGGGGAAGAGTTCAAACTGTCAAAATGATGATATTGCCTGTGGTTTGCTATCAAATGGGAATGATACCAGTTTTTTTTAGGGGTCTTTTTATAAAAAATTAAACAATATTCTTAGTAAATTTATTTGGCTGGGTAAAGCTGTAAGAATTGCTCTAGTGACTTTACAAAAACCAATTGAGGGAGGGGTAAATTTTCCAAATTTTTATAGGTTTCATCAATCCTATATCTTGCGCCAAGGTATGTATTGGGTCCTCTCAGAACTCATGGAGAAGCTTCCAGATTGGTTATGGTTGGAGTGGCAGCTCATGTCTCCTATCAGGCTTCGTCATCTGCTTAGCATTAAAATGCCTAGAATAAGGAAAACCAATAGGATATTAATGGACACATGGACAACATTAAAATATGTTAACAATTTAACTCCTATTACTATTCAAAAATCTACTTGTCAAAACATATGGCTGAACTCCAAGATACGAATAGGCGGTTTTATGATTGTCTGGAAGGATTGGATTGAGGCAGGAATACGTACTTTAAATGATGTCATTAATGATGGTAAGCTGCTGGAGTTTTCACAATTGCAACATAAATTTGGTCTTGATAAAAAACAAAGTTATAAATGGTTGCAATTGAAGCAGGCCATTCAGGCAGGGTTCCCTGAATGGAAGTCTTTAAATACTCATTTTACTCTAGAATTCTTATGCTTCCAGGCAGATTTTCTGGGTCACCAGGCCGCGCAGTGGTATAAAACATTATCTGGCTATTTAAATAAAAAACCAAGGACTGTACTTAGAGATATTTGGAGCACTGAGAATAAGCATAAAATTAATGCATCTCAATGGCCACGTATTTGGTCTTGGAGGATAAGATGTACATTGTCTGCGTCTATGAGGCAAACATGGTTTTTCCTGTTGCATAGAGCACTCTGGACCCCTGTTTGTTTACAAAAAATGGATTGCTCTAAGTCTAATAGATGTTGGCATTGTCATCTTGAGGCTGGAACCCTAGATCATTTATTATTTTATTGTCCTCTTATTAATAATTTTTGGAAATTGATCTGGGGACAAATAAATTATGTTAGAGAATCATGTGGTCCTGTCATATGACACAGTTTTGTTTGGGATGTCTATGAGGGCCAAAAGTCAAATCTCCTCGAATAATAATAAGCTGTTAATGATTTTAACAGGAGTTGCCATCCAACAAATAACATACAATTGGAAAGACTACAGGGGATTGAATTACTGTTTCTGGTGGAGTTCGGTGTGTCATGTGTATGAAATGGAAAAAACATTGGCGATTAAGAGAGGATATTATAAGAAATTTAAAGATGTGTGGGGACCATTAATTGATTACTATAATAAATAAATGAATTTATCCCCATTTAGTATGTATAGGGTGGGAGGGTGGATGGGTGGGTTTTATGACATTACAAAAATATTTGGAAAGGGAGGGAGGGGAGGTAATTTATGGTATAAGATGATTGTAAAGTTTCAAGTGAAGAATGTATAGTATGACTTGATTTATTGTACACTTGTTTGTATAATGTAAAAAGGAATAAAGATATTAAAAAAAAAAAAAAAAGAAGAAGTTTCTGTATCAGGTAAGTTCATATGAGTCCAAAATAAGGTTCTACTAGCTTTCCTCAGCACTGAACCCTCAATTCAATAAGAAAAAAAAAACTAGTCCCAAAAAGGAAAAGTCCTCAAGATTAGTCTTGAGTCCTGGACTTTCAATCATACAGTCCTGTTTCTTCACCAGACATTCATATACTGCCTTGCAAAACAAACTTCAAACATGAAAAGAAAAAAAATGCAGTATTGCAGTCTTTTGTTATTTCCAGCAATGGCTACTCTCCAGTCCTTCTCACTGTTGGGCAACAGAATTGCCGGCTCCCCTTTTAAATGACTTTAATAAGCTCCCGCAGAATCCCAACCCTTAGCTCTTCGGGGATCCTACCCCAATTCTGTAAGTCCCTTGAAGTTAAACAGGTAACAGGGAAACTGCTTCACAAGCCCAAAAGAAAAATTTCCTTCAGTTTCTCCTGGCTTTTGCACAGCTAGAGTGCAGCAACGTAATCAATGCTGAATGCTGGTGCAGCACTGCTCTGAGCTTGGCTTTGCAGCAGAACCAAAACTTTTGCACAAAAAAACAAAATAGTTTTCCAGAAAACAGTCCCAACAACTTTCTCCTTATAGAGACCAGTACCTCCAGTCCTTAGTGAGAGACTGCCAAGCTCACATCCATGTCTTCCACGTTTTCAGCTTCAGGCATATTCCATTCAGACTTGTCCATGCTCTCCAGAGCACCCAACTGCTCTGCTGACACTTGAGGTATGGAATCCTCACACTCCATAGGTTCCGGAACGAGGTCTGGCCTTTGCCTGGCCCGGAGAACCTTCTCTGCCAGGTCCTCATGCACAGCCTCCCTTACTGACTTGGAGAGCTGTTTAAGAGTGTTTGTGCCATTCCCTGTTCTAGGTGTCTGTGTTCCTAGCTTTAGTGCTCTTTGGCTCCCCCTCAGGTTGCTGGGCAGAATGCAACTGGGAGCCTGATTAAATCTCCTAAGGGAGCTGAGTCTTTTACTAGAACATGGAGTTAATCTGTATTCTGGCTCCTGCTCAGGCTCAGATGGCTCAGGATAGGCAGCTCTGCTTTCAGGATCTCCTGCCTGATCATTCTCGGTCAGTCTCTGGTCTTGGTCAAAGGATTTACTATGGGGTTTCACTCTGACATGAACGTCTCAGGGAGCGGAAATGTCACAGTGTGTGTGTGTGTATATATATTGTATATACATATCTCTATCTATCTATACACATGAGGAGGTGCTAAAAAGTCTCAGCCCAGCCAATGAGCTTCCTAAATTCTGAATGTTATTTTGCCACTATAGTTGAAAACAGTGTTATCTTATTTGATTAAATGTTAATTTGAAGAAACAAAACTCTATAATTTGACATTGTTTCAGTTCATTGATTGAACCATATCCATGTCATTCTCTTCTTGGTTAGGCTAAGAACTTTTCAGCACCCCTCATGTGTGTTTATAAAAATGACATTCACTTTGAATGCTACACTCACCAAAAAGAACCATCCTCAGGACTAGTGAGGTTCCATTCATTTCCTTTTTCAGTCTGCAAGAGAACAGGGAGAATTCATAGTAACATAGTAAATGACGGCAGATAAAGACCTGAGTGGTCCATCCAATCTGCAGCAGCTCTAGAGTTTTGTCTGAACAATCCATATTAAATGCATTAAAAAATCCTAAACAATACTATTGAATGCATCCATCTCATTATTTCTTATCTGACATGTAGCCCCTCTTATGACATCAGCAGCCATTTCATTGCCTCATTTAAATATTTTCTCAAACACTTAAAAATCCCTGCCACATTCTGAACCTAGAAAGTTTGATAGGTGGAATAGAAATACTTTAAATAAAAAGAAAACCACAATTAAGAATCTATATTTAATGCAGGGTTTAATTTTCAAACAAAAAGGAAGTGAAAATATATAGCTGGAGGGAGGGGAGAAGGAGCAACAGGAGAAGAGGGGATGGATGAGAGAACAAAATGACTATTCTCTGTTCTGCTCCAGACTAATACACACACGCCTTCTTTCCTATAGGCTACCTAGGGAGGGGTTAGTGTAAAAGACTTCTGCTCTGTGGTCTGAAAAGAAGGGGTATAACTGTGTTCCAGGCCATTGTTCCATAAATTATTCTAATTTAAATGAGAGAAATGCCATGGAAGTAGAAATACATGAAAATAATTCTATCAAGATATTAGAGTCATATTTATGTGAAATGGGCATTTCATGATATTTTGTTTTGTTATTTGGAGCATAAATCCATCTGTAATTAAGACAATTAACCAATGGTAGAGCAGTTTTTAAAAGCGTGTTGCCAGTGGGTCTCTCTGGCTGATCCCTGATTATCGAGTTGATTCCTATCCCTAGATGGGGAAATACTTTCTGGTGGGTGAATGTGTGTACTATATACAAATATGAACGAATTAATGCAGAGTGTAGGGGACTTAGTGGAATATTCAACAAAATTTGGTGCCCATTGACTATATTTGTACAAATATAATACTGTATTTTGTCTTACTTTTTTCTTGGTTTATTTATCTTTACACATCCAGGGAGGGTGGGGGGATGTGTGGTTGGGAGGAAATATTGATAATGATATTTAAGTAACTTAGTTTCATATTATATTATTTACTTGGTTCTTATGTTATTACTATATGCAAAATAATGTAATTATTGAATGATAGTTGTTATCTATATAGATATTAGTGTTATGACTGAATGCAATAATATACTGTTCTTTTATTTATATAACACTGTTCTTGTTTAAAAATCAATAAAGAATTATAAAAAAAAAAAAAAGAAGAAGACAACCATTGGCAGAGCAGTTTTTAAAAGTGTGTTGCCAGTAGGTCTCTCTGGCTGATCCCTGATTAGCGAGTTGATTCCTACCCCTAGATGGGGAAATAAAGAGAAGGATTTGTGATTACTCTTCAGGTATAAGCCAGACCCCTCTCTTGGTACAGATGACCATTACTGGCTCTGGTGCAGTTGCAGCTGCCATTTTTTGGGGAGGAGGATGTGTGTCTTTGGCAAAGACTGTGGACCTGAGTGCTGATTGGATTTCACTTAGCCTGGATTTCAGATTGGCTCCCCAGTGACCCGAAATTGTACATTATGGGTAGCTTTATCAGGAGCGCTGGTGAAGATAGTAGCTGAGAGATCTCCAGGCTTAGGAGGGCCTTCAGCAGTGCAGCCGTAGGAGCTGAACATCATCACAGAATTAGTGCTGAGGAACATTCTTGTTCCGAGGGTAGCAATGCTGCATTTGGAGGTTTCCAGAAGCCAAGGGTGGTTAACATGGAACCCATCTGGAATGCAATTAAAAGTCTAGACACCTCTCTAAAAATTCATTTTTAAGGTATGTTTAAAAATACTGATGAGAAGATAGCCAAGGCAAATTTGAATGAGGAGTAGTTAGTTCAGCATGTTAGTAAACTGGGAATAACGGGAGAATAATTGGGAGAGCTGAAAAATGTAGAGATAACTTTTTTGAAAGATAAATACAAAGGGCAAGATTCCACAGATGTCGCTGAAAGTTAGGCCTACCACCACCTAATTGAATTGGTTTAATTGGGTTTAAGTGTTACAATAATTAGTCATGCCATTAAAACCTAATTAAACCCTCGGATAAAAAAAATAGCCACAATTTTCTGGCCTCTGGGACCAGCGCCTAGGTCCCTGGTGGCTAACGTTGCCTAGTGACTTTGAAGCCTAGAAGTGGGCATGGTTAGGAGTGGCACCGGCTTTCAGTATCACTATGCGCCACTGGCTGCCATAAAAGAAGGACCCTGGGTGCTGGAAATGTAGAACTGTAAAACCCTGGCCTACATTTCGTATTCCTAGGGCCCTTGGGAGCTGCGATTTTGGAAGCAAATTAACTCAAAATGCAGCTTGATAGTCGAAAAACAAACATGCATTTCATCATCTACCATCTGTAGTTCTCTTTTTTTAATTTAATTTCTGTCAAAGCTGAAAATCCAAGTTTGCAAAGATAAGAAGGTCCATGTTAGGATGGCTACTGCATTAAAATGAAAACGAAAATTACTTGCCATTAGTTTTCAAGGACCAATCACGTCAAAAAATGATGCTTGTTTAAGCGGTTGTATCCTTATGCACATAGACGCTCATAATATTGATAGACTCTCGTACGCGATGTACATGTCATCTATTCTAGTGATACTTGTGAAAGGAATTTTTTAAAATAAAGTAATATTCAGGAATCTCTCGTGGCACACCCAGAATCTCTTCAGAGCACACCACTGTGCTGTGGCACACATTTTGAAAGACACTGATACACATGAACGGTTTCTGGGCTCATTTGTATATATTTTTCATTTTTGACTTCAGGGAGTCAGAAGCACTAGAAAGACTTCTTGGCCTTATGTGCAAGGGTCTTGGGATCTCTTTTGAAATTTCTTTCATATTACTTATATTTTCTTTGAGCCTAAACAACTGTAGGACTTTCTTGAGGTATGAGACAGTATTCAGACACTGTCATTTGACCCAATCCTGGTTATGCTTTTTTTTTTTTTTTTTTTTTTAAATCTGATGAGAGTTGTTTGACTGTCCAGAATGCATTTTTTATGGTTTCTGCCATGATACTTTGTGGTCTGACAGAAGGATTTGTTTTCTTATAATTTGATAAAATATTTGTTTTATTCTCTCTTTTGCATATTATAGATTTCTGCTTGATAATAATTTGAGAAATTAATTTTTAAAATACCAAACTCAGTGTGAAAGCTATGGCTGGGTATTTTAGAAAAATTTTAATGACTCTACACTGTGCTCTGATGTCCCTGAGATCACAACTAATCTAATGCAAACCAAATCGTAATATTTTTTTCTTTATAAGTAAAATATCAAGTCTGTATAATACAGTAGGTATTAATAGCATTGAAGCCACAAAAACATAGGAGCTAAATGTCACTGGGAACTATTCCATCTGTGGCAGAAAGATGTGAAAGGGGACAATACATTCTTAGCAGCAGCAGCTTCAGAAACATTCAGTCTTCGCTAGTTGTAATGTGATAGAGGATTGTTGCAAATAATCTAAGATAATGTAGGAAGTGATTTAGCATGAGAGTATGAAACCCTGTGGTAAGGGATACATTTTGAACTTCCTTATCCAACCTTCCTTGGAAGTTCCAGAAGTCAAGACAAAGGTCTTGAGAGCCTAGGTGTTTTAAGGACAAGAATAAAAAGAGGCAACTGTTTTTGGCATCTGTCTCTGAACAGGTCCCAGGAGATGGACTGAAGAACCTGAAGTAAGGAGAATAATGCAAGGAGTCCACTAGGGAGATAAGGAATGAATAGGGGAGTCAAAGGTAAAAAAAGAGGAGAGGGTTATTAGAAGAAGTATGGGTATGAACTCAAATCATAGTACTGTAAACTGCCCACTGCCCATAGTACGGTACTTTAAACTGCCCACCCCCAACCCCAATTGGAAAATCCACACCCTCTAGATCTGCTCCCGGACAAAGTGCTGGGTTTTGAAAAGCCGTCTGGACCCCCATGTCCTTAAAAGTAGGACATGTCTGGGAAAATCTGGATGTCTGGTAACCCTAACCCCACCGTCCAAAGACCACCTGTAGCCTACCTGTAACTTTTTCAGCAAGACCGGCAGGCCTGCCAATTCAGAATGGCGGCCTGCCCCAACCGATGCATCCTGGGATGCACCATGGAGGGGCCTAAGGCCCTGATTGGCTCAGCCACCTAAAGCCCCTCCAATAGTTTGCATTCTGGGATGCACTGGTTATGACTTAAGGCTCCGATTGGCCAGATCCCTAAGGCCTCTCCCATGGGAGGGATCTTAGGCGCATGGGTCAATCAGGGCCTTAGTCTGCTCCCTGGTGTATCCCAGGATGCGTAAGGAAGGGGAAGGCTGCCATTCTGAATAGGTGGGCCTGCTGAAAAATGTATGGGTGGGCTTTAGGGGGTGGGGGGTTTATGTGTTCAGGAGGGGTGGGCATCCCTCCTGCCGGGAATGTTGGGGGGTGCTGGAAAGAGGGACTGGGCAACCCTCCTGCTAGGGATTGTTTTTGGGGGGGTAGCAGGAGGGATTGGGCATCCTTCCTTCCGCGGACGGTGGTGGTGGGGTTCGGGGATGGCAGAAGGAGGGAATGTGCATCTCTCCTGCTGGCCGTTCTGCAGTGAGGTTGAGGAGTTCTCTGCTGCAGCCACTCAGCTGATTGCGGCAGGGAGATTCCTTTGCCACAATCAGTTTAGCGGCCGCATCTATTTGAAATGTAGGCCAGCTTTTCAATGGCCTACATTTCAGGCACCTATTGTGGCCCTAGGGAAATGCCTAGAGCTGCTTAAGCTCGCTCAGTGCCACTTCCGGGTGAAACCATGCCTTTGTCTAGTCTTGGGAGAGCTTAAGCATCCCTAGGCACCTCCCCCTCACCTACAGTGTATGCGGGCGGCCTCGGGTTTTTTTTTTCTTAGAAAATATATGTCTCTTTTTTCTTCTTTTTTTTTTCCCATTATTTTTATTTTCAAATTTTTCATAAAGTGAACAAAATATTAAAATACAATTTATGAATATACAATATCACTTTTATATCTAATACATCATGTTCTAAATATATTTTCTCCCTTTCCCTCCCCCACCCTTCTATTATTTTTCAATCATATATTACATATTATATATCATATTATGTAAAAAATTATTTTCTCTACCTCCCCCCTATGTGTGTCATTAAATAATTATTAGAAAGAAGAAAAGAAGAAGAAAAATTCTATTATTTATTCATTGTAATATTTTGTCAATGGCCCCCATATTTTTATAAATTTAGTATATGTCCCTCTTTGTATTGCTATTGCTCTTTCCATTTTGAATATATGACAAATTGTATTCCACCAAAATGTGTAATTTAAGTTTTTATAATTCTTCCAGTTATTTGTTATATGTTGAATGGCAACTCCTGTCATAATTAATAAAAGCTTGTTATTTTCTGTTGAAATTTGACTTTTTTTCCTCATCATCATTCCAAATAATATTGTATCATATGATATTGATATATGATTTTCCATCAATTTATTAATTTGTGGCCAAATTGAATTCCAAAAAGTTTTAATGTAGGGACAATGATATAATAAGTGATCTAATGTCCCTATTTCCAGATTACAGTGCCAGCATTTATTTGACTTAGAACTGTCTAATTTTTGCAAACGTGTAGGGGTCCAAAAAGCTCTATGTAATAAAAAGAACCAAGTTTGTCTCATAGATGCTGACACTGTACATCTTATTCTCCAAGACCAAATTTGTGGCCATTGAGATGCATTAATTTGATGCTTAATCTCAATGCTCCAAATATCTCTTAGACCATTTTTTGGTTTTTTATTCAAATATTCAGATAATAATTTATACCACAATGCGGCTTGATGTCCTAGGAAGTCTGCTTGGAAACATAAGAACTTTAAACTATATTGATTATTCAATGTTTTCCATTCAGGGAACCCAACCTGAATGGCCTGCTTCAATTGCAACCATTTGAAGCTTTGTGTTTTACTAAGACCAAATCTATGTTGCAATTGTGAAAAATCCAGCAGTTTACCTTCTGAAATAACGTCATCTAAAGATCTGATGCCTGCAATAATCCAGTTCTTCCAAAGGATTTGGGCTCCGCCAATTTTGATCTTGGAGTTTATCCATAGAGATTGATTAGTTGATTTGTTTATTGGGATAGGTGTTAATTTACTTATAAATCTCAACGTTTTCCAAGTATCCATTAATATTTTATTTTCTCTGTATCTTCTAGGTATGTTAATACTTGGCAGATGAACTAAATTTAGGGGAAACATAAGGCGCCATTCTAAATATAACCAATCCGGTGCATTATCTATAAGTTCTGGGAGGATCCAATACATACCCTGACGTAAAATATAGGCTTGATGGTACCTATAAAAATTTGGAAAATTTACCCCTCCCTCCTTAATTGATTTTTGCAAAGTTACTAAAGCTATTCTAGGTGTTTTACCAAGCCAAAGAAATTTTGTTAAAATGCTATTAAGCTTTTTATAAAAGGACCCCTGAAAATAAATAGGTATCATACTCATTTGATAACAAACTACAGGCAACATCATCATTTTAATAGTTTGAACTCTCCCCCACCAAGAAATATGTAAAGGGTTCCATTGCTCACATAACTCCGTAACTTTTTTTAATATAAATTTTTCATTCTCTTTTACGGTATCTTCAATTGTATTTTTTACTTGAATGCCAAGATATTTAAATCCTTCTTCTTTCCATATGAATGGAAAATTGTCAAATAATCCTTTTACACAATGAATATTTAAAGGTATAATTTCAGATTTATTCCAATTAATTTTATAACCTGAAAATTTGCCAAACTTATCAATTAGTTCCAATAAAGAAGATAAGGTAGACTCTGGATTTCTCAAATAAAGCAAAATATCATCAGCGTAAGCTGAAATTTTATATTCCATATCTGAATATGGAATACCCTGTATCTCCCCCTTTTGTTGTATTGCTAACAATAAGGGTTCCAATACTACATCAAATAACAAAGGAGATAAAGGACAACCTTGTCTAACTCCCCTCTGCAATTGAAAACCATCAGATATCATATTATTAATATTTAATCTTGCAATTGGGAAGCTATACAATGTTTTTACCATTTGTATAAATCCAGAACCTATACCAAACCATTCTAAAGCCTGATACATAAAATTCCATTCTACCCTATCAAATGCTTTTTCAGCATCCAATGAAACTGTAAAAACCGGTTCATCCATTTTTTTTGATAAATTTAATATGTGAAACAATAATCTAGAGTTATTAGAGGAATGTCTTTTAGCAACGAAACCCGTTTGATGCATATCTATAATATGTGGGAGAGCTTTGGCTAATCTCAAAGCCAAAATTTTCGCCAAAAGTTTATTATCCACATTTATCAAAGATATAGGCCTGTAGTTCGAAACCAAAGTAGGATCTTTATTTGGCTTAGGCAAAACAATTACTATTGATTCAGCCATAGTACCTTTTATATTACCTTTTATAAGTTGTGTCTGATATAAATTTAGTAAAAATGGGGAAAGGACATTTTGAAATGTTTTATAAAATTCTACTGTATATCCATCACCACCTGGAGCGGATCCAACTCTAAGAGATCTCAATGCTGTTTCTAATTCTTTTAATGATATAGGTTCATCTAAACTCCGTTTTATATGATCAGGAACCTTAGGTCCATTAATTAAATCTAAAAAATTTTTACCATCTTTTTGTCTATCAAAATAAGGCTCGGAAGAATACAGGTCTTTATAAAATTTTAGAAATTGTTTTAAAATTATATTTGTTTGATTTGTTATTATACCATTATCATCTTTTATTCCAATTATATTAGTTCTTCTTTTTTTTGCTTTAAGATAATTTGCCAATAATCTTCCCGCCTTATTAGAATTTCCATAATACACTGTTTGCTTGGAAAACAAATCTTTTCTTATCATTTTTGAAGTTAATTCATTATATTTACCTTTTGCTTTCAAAAGATCTTGCAAAACTACATATTCCCATTTACTTACCAATTTAGCTTCTAATATTTTTATTTCTTTTTCTAATTCTATATATTGTATTTTAATCTGTTTCCTAACAAAAGCTGAATATGATATAATATTACCTCTCATAGTTGCTTTAAATGCATCCCATACATTCTCAATAGATGTATCTTCCACTAAATTTATTTGAAAGAAATCGTTAATTTGTGTTTTAAAATTTTCCAAAAATTTGTCATCCACAAGCAATGCATTATCAAATCTCCAAAGAGGTCTACCATTCTCTAATTGATTTAATTGTAATTCTATCCATACTCCCGCATGATCCGAAATAATAATAGGATCTATGGAAGCTTTAATCACCTGTTGCACTTTATTTGTTGAAACAAAAATATAATCTATTCTTGAAAATGATTTATGAACCTGCGAACAAAATGAAAATTCCTGATCATTAAAATGGAGAATACGCCATATATCTTTCAAATCACATGATTGAACCAAATTATCTAAACCTAAAGATTTTATACTTTTACCTGGTTTTTTATCCAATAATGGATCCATTACAGCATTAAAATCTCCAGCCACCACTAAATTAGAAGCAGCCAGTGGTAATAACATATTCTGTAACTTTTTAAAAAATTCTGATTGATTTGAATTAGGGGCATATATATTAAACAACGTCAGGGCATCATTTCCCATACCTATATCAATATGTATCCATCTTCCATGTGGATCTGAATTTTTTACCTTAATCTTGGCCATACATTTTTTATGTATAAGAATTGCTACCCCTGCTTTTTTACCCTCTGCTGGAGCAAAAAAACATTCCTTTACCCACCCACCTGTTAGTTTCTGTGATTCCTTTATATTAAGATGGGTCTCCTGCAGACAGTAAATATCCGCATTTTGCTTTTTTTAAAATGTT
Source organism: Geotrypetes seraphini (assembly GCF_902459505.1). Classification (NCBI taxonomy): domain Eukaryota; kingdom Metazoa; phylum Chordata; class Amphibia; order Gymnophiona; family Dermophiidae; genus Geotrypetes; species Geotrypetes seraphini. The sequence continues at coordinate 186,019,879 of NC_047087.1, forward strand.
AATACTTTTTTCCTTTTGATTACATGATTCAGGCCATTGACATTAATAGAGTATATCTTAAAAGACATTATATATTCTAATTCTTCTCATTATAATCTTTTTCCCTTCTTCTTTCATATTTAAAAACCAAAAATTATTCTCTATGACACACATATTTACCCCTGAAGTATCCATTCCCTTATTAATCTTTTCTTTAAACATTCTAATAAATCCCATCTTTTTCCCTCCCCTTCCCACCCAATATAATGACTGCTTAAGGACACACATTAGAACAGCAACCCGAACATTCCCCTCCCCCCTAGGCAACCAACATTCAATCAATATCCCTTTCTATCTATCTATATTAATTTTTACTATCTTTAATCATTTTTATTCTTAACATTTCATTAATGTTTCTTTATTCTTTCATCAATTTTTAATTTGTATTTACTTAGTATAATTTACTTCATAAATTTATATCTTAAACATATATTTAATATAGTATTGATATTTTTCTTATAACTTATACTTTTCTTTTTATATTTTTATTGACTTTTCTTAAGTTCATGTTTTCCTTTCTTCAATATTTCAATATTTCAATTTCTCACATTTTTATATTTTTCACAATGTCAACAAAACCAATCTTGATGTTTATATGTTAAAATACCATTGGTTCTGATTTTGAGAGAAAGGCTTTTAGTTTTTCTGGATCTTCAAAATACAAAGATTTGTCTCCAGATGAAACTCTCATTTTTGCCGGGTAGTATAATCCGTATTTATATCCCTTTTCTTTTAGTTGAGGTCTCATGTCTAATAATCTCTTTCTTTTATTTGCTGTGTTTTTTGCAAAATCTGGTAAAAACCATATTCTGGATCCTTTGTAGTTAAGATTTTTGTCTTTCTTGGCAGCATTTAATATTTCTAATGCTTGTTGGTATCTAAGCATTTTGAATATTAATGGTCTTGGCCTGTCTCTATTTCTTTCATTTTTTACTGGGATCCTATGTGCCCTTTCTATTTCTAGTGGTTGTTTCAAGTCCAGCTGTAATATTTTTGGGATTAAGTTTTCTAGAAATTGTATAGCATTTTTCCCCTCTAAATTTTCTTGTATTCCAAAAAGTTTAATATTTTTTCTTCTTCCTCGATTTTCATAATCCTCCAGTTGATCTTTTAATTTATTCAGTTCCAGGCTATCATTTTTGCATCTGTTTGCTTCACCTTCTATAATCTCCATTTTATCTTCTAAGACAGTTGTTCTTTTATTATTTACTTCCATTTGTCTATGTATATTTAGAATTTCTTCCTTCATTTCAGCCATGTTGGTCACAGTTTCTTTAATCATTTGTTTAATTTGTCTCAATTCTTCCATAACTTCTGCTTTGCTCAATATATCAGGTTCTTCAGTAGGAAGTGGGATCTTACTTGGTGTAACTTGATCTTGTTTCTGTCTTTTTGCTGACATACCAGCTTCATTTTTATTTTGTCTGGTAGTTGCCATGTTGTTATTTTTCTTTTTCGTGGAGTTTATTTTCTTCACAGATGTAAGGTAACACAAAGATTACTTTAAATCACTATTCCAGTAGTTTTGTCTTTGATATCTTGCTATATCAGTTTAGAAGAAAAAAATAGTAAGGAAATATCCTTTCTTAGATTTTGTTTCTTAGGTTTAGGTTTGGTTTCTTAGATTTTTAAGTCTTTCTCTTTCAGGATTTTTTTCTATCTTTGGCAGTAGAAATTTTCTCAGCAGTTTTTTTATTTTTTATTTTTAACTGCCACCAATCTTGCACTGAGAAAGAACACTCCTCTCTTAGGATCTGTTTACACTTCAATACTGGCAAGAAAGGCTATCTCAAACCGCCATATTTTAGAGACTAACAGTTTTCCACTGATATCAGACCAAAAGGGAAAACACTTCTTTTTTTCTTTATATCATCGGGTAATTCAATGCAAGACCACTGCGATCTTTAAACAGGCACAAGTCTTTTCTTCAGAGTATTCTTAGGAGCAACTGTCAGTTATTTATCTCCAGTGCCTCTCCGTTCCAGTATTTGAAAAGAAAATGCCGGTAATCTTTTCCTCTGGCTTTCTTCTCTCAAGCCCTGTCTCAGTTTCGGCGGAGGAGGATAATATTAATATCAAACAGTTATTTCCTCTTTCCTCTTAGAAAATGTGCATCTCTGTCTGGTTAGACAGCAGTAGGACGCCTACCGCTGCCTACAATCGGGACATCGTTTATAGAATTTGCCCCATAATGTTTAAGTTCTATCCAGGACGTCTTGGGAAAGGTTTGATTATTAGTACAAAATGTCCAAGTCTAAACACACCCAAAGTCCACGCAGAATACGCCTCCTACATACCCCTCTTTAGTTTTGGATGCACAGTGGCTAGAATGCCTTGCAAGATGTCCAGAAAATTTCAAAAATCGGCACTTGGATGCCCTAGTGATTAGGACAGCCAAGTGCCAGTTTATGCTAATTTTTGGACATCTTAATGTTTTGAAAATGCCCCTAATAGTGTAATGTTACCCATATTCCTTTATTCTATTCCAGAGAACTTACTGTACATCAAATCCTTTTTAATGGCAATTGTATTCTGCATATACTAGCGACATTATATTTTCACACTACCAAGAGGAAGATTCCATCACAAACTTACCTCATCGGCATGGTCAAGATAACAGCTAAAAAGTGTCTGATGCCAAATATGAGCTGTGCCAAAATGTGATCTGGAAGAACAACACCAGAATAAATTGAAAGGTTAGCTTAAATTAAAATGAGAATATCCATATAAAGAGGAGATAATTTTATCCTCAGATTGAATCACATTGAAGCAACAGAAGTGGTACAGAATACAATAATGAAATATACTGCAGGTGTTTGTCTTGGAATAAGTTACAATGAATATAAGGCTTCTACATATGCACTAGACTAATGCACTGCCACTGCCACACACACCAGTGCAGTGATCATAGGCCACACACCTTGCACTATACCTTACTAAATCTCATTATAATTCTTCCTGCTGCACCTCAGCAGCCCACATTACTATCATACCCATCACAGTTACCCTAACTCTTATACACTTACACACAAACAACAAATACACACACAACTCTCTATCATGCCACTACTTTCATACACTCCCTGCTACTCTTTAAGGTCCTTCATTCATACATACCTCTATAGCTGCTATTACTCTATAGCAGGTATTCTCAGCCTAATCTTTGGGATGCATCTAACTAGTCAGGTTTTCAGGATATCCATATGAATATGGATGAGCTAGATTTGCATAGAATGGAGGTAGAACATGCAAATTTATCTCATGCATATCCATTGTGGATATCCTGAAAACCTGACTGGTTAGGTGTATCTCAAGGATTGGGTTGACAACTGCTCTATAGTTCTCTATTATCTCCTCCATAGCTCCTCATCTCTGCTACCACAGACCCTTCACATACTACTCCATACTAACCTATCAATGCCATACCAGCTCCTATAAATATCCCTTCTCCACAGTCACTACTCCACCTCTATTGATCCAGATAGCCACAATGTCTCTGCTTCAAAGCCTGCATTTACCTTTTCCTTCCAGTAGCACTCCACAGATTTTCTACCACTGATGTTCCAGCTTTTACAAACTCTCAACAAATGCCTGTATTTCTTTCTCTATCACTGCCACCACTCTAGCTCTGCCAGCTCCACTGCCATCATACCTGCTGTTCCACATATCTCTGCTACCACTAGTGCTATCCTTTTAAATTTTCTCATGAATACCTGTTTAGAGATACTGGATTGAGGAGGTATCACATGGTGTTTGGTCACTGAGCACAACTAATATTTAGTGGATTTTTTGAATTCTTTTGATTTGTATTATTCTTAGTTTGGTGAGAATTCAACATTTATTACTTTAGTCTCTTACTTTATAAGTTTTGGGGGACCACTAGTGCTATCCCATGTATCACCCCAATTCCTTCAAAAATCAAAAATGTGACACCTCTCTGGTGTGAACTTTTATTTTCAACTTTCTTCAATTATTTTGCCATTTTTCTTTGAAATTTCCTCTATTTTTTTTTTTTGCAATAATAAGTTGCTGAAATTTGTAATAAAAATTCAAAATGGTGTATTCATATATAGGATATCATAAAATCAGCACACATGAAATATAAAATCAATACTTGAAAATCCAATTTTCATCTTTTTCCTAAAAGAAAAATTCATTTTTGAGAATTGTGCTATGAAATAGGAGTGACAACTGAAAAACTCTGTCCTTCTTTATTTCTGTCTCTCTCCCTTCTGCTGTCTTTCTGTGTGTCTGTCTTTCTTTCTTAGCCCCCTTTCTGTCTGTCTGTCTTTATTTCTTTCTGTCTCTCTCCATGCCCCCTAGTCTTTCTGTCTCTCTCTTTGGCCCTCTTTCTTTCTTTCTTTGTTTCTGTCTCTCTCTTTGGCCCACTTTATTTCTTTCTTTCTCTTTCCATGCCCCCTGTCTTTCTGTTTGTCTGTCTTTCTTTCTGTCTTTCTTCATGCCCCCTTGTCTTTCTGTGTGTCTGTCTTTCTATCTTTCTTTCTGTCTGACTCTCTCCTTGGCCCCCTTTCTGTATGTCTTTCTTTCTTCCTGTTTCTCTCCATGCCCCACTGTCTTTCTGTGTGTCTGTCTTTCTTTCTGTCTCTCTCCTTGTCCCCTTTCTGTCTGTCTTTCTTTCTTTCTGTCTCTCTCCCTGCCCGCTACCTGTCTGTCTTTCTTTCTGTCTCTCTCTCCCCCTGTCTGCTGTCTGTCTGTCTGTCTTTCTTTCTTTCTGTCTCAGGCAAGATGTCCGATCACAGCTCTCCTCCTTTTTACCTCCGGCTCCTTCCTGTCTGTGCGCCTGGCTGCGGTGCCTTGACCCCTAGAGGCCTGGACATTTGTCGTTTGTCGAAGTGCAGGCTGGCTAGGGTGTGGGAGGGGGAAGCCATTGCTGCATATGCGCATGAGGACGGAGGACGGAGGCCGATGGAGAAACCACCGCAGGCTCCTACTGCGCATGCGGTGGCACGGCCCAAAAGATCACGGAACACGGAGATTGAAGTGTGCATGCATGCTAAAGGTTTTATTATAGAAGATGAGCCCTCTCTATATTCATTTTATTATTAAACTGTACCATGTAGAGATCATGGGATGCAAGATGATCATCCACTGTAACATCAGAAACACTTTCCCCGTTTGTAAGCATTAAGTCCAGTATGACTCCATCTCCATCCTTGTAGAGAATCCAGGATCTCCCTACTTCTAGAAGACCCTGCAATAGGGATACCCCAGTCAACGTCTAGCATGTTAAAATCACCTATTAAATCTCCGCCCACTTCTGGGAGAGGAAATAAAGATGGCGAACTAGATGGGCGCGTTGATTCGAGCTCCGGAAACAAAAACTTTTTTCCTTATTAATTACTTCTCAATTTACCTCCAAGATGGGTAAAAGAAAATGGAAAATGAGGACTTTCCCTCCAGAGCCCTCTACGTTCCCTTCTTCATCCATTGAGCGCTTTGTGGTTCGATCAGTGTGACAGCTAGAATAGATTATAACAACAGTGAGAGAAAGTTTCTGCTTACCAGGTTTTTCTGCCAAGCAAACACTGCTGCTGCTGCTGCTCCTGTTTGTCCCTGGCATATCTATTCAAGACATAGAATTTAATTAAACTCTATATTTCTGGGAATAGCTTGCTCTTTATCTGTGATGTTAATTATAGTCCTAGTTTAATCACAGAAACTTATTATAATAAATCAAATATATATTAAATAACATAGTGAAGTGTCAGACCCACAACTTAATAGCCAGGTGATTCAACACTATGCTGGTTGCCGTTGGGACCATCATAGCGTTTCACTGTCCTATACCATTCTTTTTTATTTATATATGAAATTCACTCTCTGTCTAACGATGTAATCATATTTCACTTATCTGAGTTTTGTGGCAGTATATGATGTTTCGGCAACCTCGCTGATAAAATAAATCGTTCTCTGTTATCGGCCTGACACACATAGAAATACAGAGAATAAACTCAGTCTTGTCCACCATAGAAGATTGGATGGCTCACTCCAAATTAAAACTAAATACTGAGAAAACAAAATTCTTCATAGCCTGTGCAAGTAAGCCTCTGTGAGATGCAGAGAGGCAAGAACTTTCACAATGCCACCACTGCTATGACACACCTTATTGTCTCCATACAAAAGCACAGTATCCTGAAAGCCTCATTCACATGTGTAAGATCCAGAATAGGCTTCCTATCTTCGGAGCCTTTCTATGACACGATAAAATATATGGAGTGTCTGCCTGAGCCCAAGAGGTCAGGCGGCACCGTTACTATGGCTTGAATATCCAATAATCATTGTAAAGTGGCTTGCTTTAAATTCTTTAAGATCTTCAAGTTGCAGAACTATCCATGTATTTAAACTCTCTTTTTCCACTGTAAAAGGTGCCAGATCTATCAGTAAAATTGTTCATTCCTTCCTCTATTAATTAACAGGAATTTGGAACGACCTACCTTCTCAAATAAGAACCTGTATATCCCTTCAAATTTTTTAAAATCTCTGAAAACTACTCTATTCCAGTGTTTTCTAGCAGATAAGTGTTGGGAAATTCTGAGGGGGTGGTAGCAGGAGAGAGTGGACATCCCTCCTGCTGGGGTACTTTGGAGGGAGCTTGGAGGCAGGAGGGAGTGGGTAAACCTCCTGCCCCACTACTGTGGGGCATTAGGAGTGCAGTGGCAGGAGGGAGTGGGCATCCCTCCTACCCCACTGCTTTGAGAGGGGCTCAGGAGTTTGGGGCCAGGATGGAGTAGGCCACCCTCCTGCCGGGGGATTTCACTGGAGGGGTCCTCTGCCACAGCCACTCAGCTGATCACAACAGTGGGAACAGTGGGCAAGGGATCAGGCACGATTCTCTAACTGGTGCCTGTGACATGGGCACCGGTTAAAGAATCGGGGCTGTTAGGCGGGGTTAGGCATCTGTCATGATTCTGTATAGGATGCCGGTGTGCGATCAGCAGCCGCGTAAGAAGCGGCTGAGAATTCTTGTGACAGGTATATAAATACCTAAATAAATAAATAAATAAATAAATAAATAAATCATATCTTACTCAACATTGATGGTCCAGATTTTTGTTTTTTCCCCACGTTTCTACAAAGAGAAGAAAGGGTCATGAATAAAACTCCATAAATATTAGAATTAAAAATTCTAAATGACAGAACTATTTAGGGTCCTTTTTACTAATCTGTGGTACAAAGTGACCTTCATGCACCCTTATGCAAATCTTTCCTGCATACTAAGGTCATTTTTACTACAGCAGTAATATGGTAAATTTTTCATTATTTTCCTATTCTAGGGTTTAATAATACAGAAACAGTGACCAAACTACTGTTAGTAAGTTGTATTTATTTAACTTCTATAATTCTAACACAGAAGTCTGCTTTCGTATTAGAAATCACTGAGCAGGAGTCCTCGATCTACAATCCTGTCAGTAGAGAGCACTATTTCACTATCACATTTTCAATAGTGAGAGACGGGCAAGCTCTGCGGGACTCCAGGAAACCTGCCTGTCCATAGTGATAGAAGACGCTATATTGAAGCATCGCCCTCCATTGGCTTGGGGGTAACAGTGTTAGAAAGGCATGTAAAAGGTGTCAACTGGCTTCTAGTGTCCAGGATAGGCTAATCCCCTCCTGGTTTTCCCTTATGGCCTGTTTCTTTGAGTTATATCTATAGGGATAGTAGAACTATAGGTCCATGCAGACCATTGGTTAAAATTAGGACTGGATTATCCTGTCCTGAAATTGGGGCCACTTGGTAACCCTACTTCCAGAAAATAGTAAGGAAAAAAAAATTAATCCCTCAAACTAGAGGAAAATAAAGTAGTACCATACCTTATGCTACCAGTACTGATACTGCTGCAGATGCTGGTACTGCTGCTGCTGCTGCTGCTGCTGTTGGCATTACTGGACCTCGCTCTGATACGCTCACTCCTGCGAAGCATTTCTGCTGTGCGTTCAGTCCTCCCAAGAAATGGAAATGCCAGTTGTCTCAGGATTCTCATATATAACTGTGACATTACCTACCAGGTGATGTAATAATAGTAAAGGGGAGTGGCTTCAAGTTCATTCCATGCAATACGCCTATTTCCTTCTAAACTGTAACATCTCAGAGCCAAGACCACACTAGAAGGAAAGAAACTGACCTTGTCACATAGAAAAGTCAGAAACACAAACGGGAAGCGGCCTGGCACTTAGCTAGGAATAGGGCAGAGGGGGAAGGGAGGCAGGTAGGAAAGAAAGAAGGGGCTGGGTCTTAAGTACGTCTAAGCAGGTTAAAATGGGAGGTAGCTGGTGATGGGTAGCTGTAGTTAGGAATAAAGATAAGTCTGAGGCGGTGTCAAGGGTGGAGACTAGGAACATAACATAAGAACATAAGAACATAAGCAATGCCTCTGCTGGGTCAGACCTGAGGTCCATCATGCCCAGCAGTCCGCTCACGCGGCGGCCCAACAGGTCCAGGACCTGTGCAGTAATCCTCTATCTATACCCCTCTATCCCCTTTTCCAGCAGGAAATTGTCCAATCCTTTCTTAAACCCCTGTACTGTACTCTGCCCTATTACTCCCTCTGGAAGTGCATTCCAGGTGTCTACCACCCGTTGGGTAAAGAAGAACTTCCTAGCATTCGTTTTAAATCTGTCCCCTTTCAACTTTTCCAAGTGTCCTCTTGTTCTTTTATTTTTCGAAAGTTTGAAGAATCTGTCCTTCTCTACTCTCTCTATGCCCTTCATGATCTTATAAGTCTCTATCATATCACCTCTAAGTCTCCTCTTCTCCAGGGAAAAGAGACCCAGTTTCTCCAATCTCTCAGCGTATGAGAGGTTTTCCATCCCTTTTATCAAGCGTGTCACTCTCCTCTGAACCCTCTCGAGTAACGCCATATCCTTCCTAAGGTACGGAGACCAATATTGGACGCAGTATTCCAGATGCGGGCGCACCATCGCCCGATACAATGGCAGGATAACTTCTTTTGTCCTTGTTGTAATACCCTTCTTGATTATGCCTAGCATTCTATTTGCTTTCTTAGCGGCTGTTGCGCACTGTGCCGTCGGCTTCATTGTCATGTCCACCATTACCCCCAAGTCCCTTTCTTGGTTGCTCTCATTCAATAATATCCCTCCCATCGTATAGTTGTACCTCGGGTTTCTGTTTCCAACATGCAATACTTTACATTTCTCAACGTTGAACTTCATCTGCCATCTCGCCGCCCATTCCCCCAATTTGTTCAAGTCCCTTTGCAATTCTTCGCATTCCTCTTTAGTCCCAGCTCCACTAAATAGTTTTGTATCGTCCGCAAATTTTATTATCTCACACTTCGTGCCTGTTTCTAGATCATTTATGAATATATTAAATAGCAGCGGCCCGAGCACTGAGCCCTGCGGAACACCACTCGTGACCCCCATCCAGTCCGAGTAGTGGCCCTTCACCCCTACCCTCTGTTTCCTACCCGCCAACCAGTTTCTGATCCATCTATGTACGTCTCCGTCCACTCCATGGTTCTTCAGTTTCCGGAGTAGACGTTCGTGAGGCACCTTGTCAAAGGCTTTTTGGAAATCAAGGTATATGATGTCTATGGGGTCTCCTCTGTCCATCCGTTTGTTAATTCCTTCGAAGAAGTGCAATAAGTTCGTTAGGCACGATCTCCCCCTGCAGAAACCATGTTGGGTTGTTTTCAAAAGTTTGTTTCTTTCCAGATGTTCATCGATGTGTTCTTTAATCAGTGCTTCCGTCAGTTTCCCCGGAACCGAGGTCAAACTCACTGGTCTGTAGTTTCCCGGGTCACCTCTTGATCCCTTTTTAAAGATGGGCGTGACATTGGCTATCTTCCAATCCTCTGGGATCATGCCTGTTTTCAAGGATAGGTTGCAAATTTGCTGCAGTAGTTCCGCTATCTCCTCCTTTAATTCCTTCAGAACCCTGGGATGGATTCCGTCCGGACCCGGGGATTTGTCAGTTTTAAGTTTTTCTATCTGCCTGTGTACATCATCAAGGCTCACTTCCATGGATGTTAATTTTTCTGCTTGATTTCCATTGAATATTTGTTCAGGTTCCGGTATGTTGGTTGTGTCTTCGTTTGTAAATACAGACGAGAAGAACATGTTGAGTCTTTCTGCGACTTCTTTCTCCTCCTTCACCGCTCCCTTCCTGTCTCCTTCGTCCAGCGGTCCTACCTCCTCCCTAGCTGGCTGTTTCCCTTTAACATATCTGAAGAACGGTTTGAAATTTCGTGCCTCCCTGGCTAGCCTCTCTTCATACTCTCTTTTGGCTTTTCGAACCACACGGTGACATTCTTTTTGATACTTCCTGTGCTCCTTCTGGTTCCCTTCAGTTTTGTCCTTTTTCCATTCCCTGAATGAATTTTTCTTATTGCCTATCGCTTCCTTCACTATTTTAGTCATCCATACTGGGTCTTTTGTTCGACCCTTTTTGCACCCCTTTCTGAATCTGGGGATGTGCAGATTTTGTGCCTCGCTCACTGTGTCTTTGAAAAAAGACCAGGCATGTTCTACTGTTTGCCATTTTTTGGAAGTGTTCCTAAGTTTCTTCCTTACCATTTCCCTCATTGCTTCATAGTTTCCTTTCCTGAAGTTGAAAGATGTCGCTATGGTTCTCTTTCCGTTCGGTATGCCTACTTCAACCTTGAACTTGATCATATTATGATCACTGTTTCCCAACGGTCCCACTACTTCCACTTCCTTTGCAGGTCCCCTTAGTCCATTTAGGATTAAATCCAGAGTGGCATTTCCTCTCGTCGGTTCTCTAACATGAAGAGGGAAGTTGGCAAGTGCACGATCTCCATTTTGTCTGCATCTCCAACTGCTCTCTCAACTCTTAAATTTTGCCAGTTTTGCTTCTACACCTTCCCTTTTTTCTTACCTGTTGCACCGGGAGCAGCCTTCTCCATCATGCTTCTGCATGGTCCTTTCCTTAGAATCCTGAAATCCCAAATTATCCTGCAGATGCACTCTGTTGCTGGATGTACACTTCTCAGCACTAGATTCTGTAAGAAATAAGGCTGCATGTGGGATGAGACACAGGGAGAGAGTTATGCCTTGTGGTGCAAGTAAGAACAAAAAATCTTTACAGATGTGCTTTTCAAAAGCTGCTCCTGTTTTAAAGCTTCCTTGATTTGGAGGGAGCTGTGCATTGCACTGAGGATTAATGTAGCGTTACCAGATTTCCTTTTTTAAAAAAAGAGGACACATGGCTCCACCCTGTTCTGCCACCAATCCTGCTCTGTTCCGTCCCAGGCCCCACCCATTCTGCCCCAGGCCCGCCCTGTTACGCCTCAGCCCCACCCACACACAAGCCTCATGTCTCCTTCCACAAGCTCTGGTCTGTGTCTAGAAGGCCTTTGCATATGTCATCACATCGACAGCCGCACATGCACAGAAGCCCTCCAGATGCGGCCCTGAGCTCAGGGCCTTCCAAAACCCAGACAAACTGCTGGCAAATATCTTCCTACTTGGGGCCATGACACCAATAACTAGGGTTACCAGATGAACAGATTTCCCCGGACATGTCCTCCTTTTGAGGACATGTCCCGAGGTTCGGACGGCTTTTTAAAACCCGGCACTTTGTTCAGGTTTTTAAAAGCCTCCTCTCACTCGCATGCGCAGATTGCCTCCTGCCTGAACAAATCTGACATCGAGGGCAGAGCTATGGCAGGACTCAGTGGAGATGGGTGGGCCTGGGGACAGGTCTAGAGTGTCCAGATTTTACAATCGTAATATCTGGTAACCCTACCAATAACGCTTCATGACATTTATTCCTAGCAGAACACCTGGCCTTGGTCACATTTGTAAAATACAGATAAACCCTATGCAAATACAAAACCACAGACTAAAAGTCCTAATATACACAAACAAAACCCTAAGATGCCAGCCTCTGCATGCAGTATAACAGTGCAAAATATAGTCAGCCAGTTGCATAGTAAAGGGGATGCGGAGGGGGCTTAGGTATCTTGCCATGAGGACAGACTCTATTCTATATAGGACACCCATGTGTGATTCTCAAAAGCCGCTTAGGTGGCTTCTGAAACCGGGCGTCCTATACATAATCTTGCCCTTTGGGCTAGATCTGCTTTTAAAATGAATAAGAACCAAAAAGGTACCCAAATTGACTAGATGACCACTGAAGGGATAAAAATGTGGCCCTCACACACTCCCCAGGTAGTCACTGATCCCCCTTCCACCTCTCTAGATATCTGCATGAAACACTACATATCTGTCTTTATTGTAGCTGCATATACTATGGCCAGTCCTGGTAGACCTGCAAGCAGATCTCTAGAGTAGCCTGGTGAGCAGTGCAGTAGATTGCAGAGAAGGGGGCCAGGCCCATATGGCACCCTAACTAGTACACTTGTGGTGGAAAGTTTGAACCCATCAAAGCCCTCCAAAAACCCACTGTACTGCCATATTGGTGACACCTGCAGCTGTAAGAGCTATTGGGATGGTAGACAGGAGGTTTTGGGGGAGTTTTGGAGTCACAGAATAGGCCCATGTGCCTAAGGCCCCACACACAGGATTATGGGTACTTGGACGATCAGGCTTTTTGATCGTCCAAGTAGCCATTTAGGACACTTTTTAGACTTTTTTTTTTTTTATTATGAACCCCATAGTGTTTTGTATTAAAGTTTTGGGGTTGTGGAACAAATCTTCTGAGTTTCCATTATTTCGTATGGGGAGATTCGTTTTGATATACGAGTACTTTGAATTACAAGCATGCTTCTAGAATGAATTATACTCGCAAACCAAGGTTTTAGAAACATAGAAACATAGAAAAAAGCAGCAGAAAAGGGCTATAGCCCACCAAGCCTGCCCATTCCAAGTATCCCCTCCCCTGAATTTACTCCCTTAAAGATCCCACGTGAGTATCCCATTTTCTCTTAAAATCCGTCACGCTGCTGGCCTTTATCACCTGGAGTGGGAGTCTGTTCCAATGATCCATTACTCTTTCTGTGAAGAAGTACTTCCTGGAGTCACCATGAAACTTCCCTCCCCTGATTTTCAGTGGATGCCCTCTGGTGGTCGAGGGTCCCATGAGCCAGAAGATATCATCTTCTGACTCGATGCGTCCCGTGATGTACTTATATGTTTCAATCATATCTCCCCATTCTCTTCTTTCCTCAAGTGAGTACAGCCACAATTTTTTAAATCTTTCTTCATATGTGAGATCCTTGTGCCCCAAGACCTCCTGGTGGCCGTTCGCTGAACCGACTCAATCCTCAGCACGTCCTTTCGGTAATGTGGTCTCCAAAACTGAACACAGTACTCCAAGTGAGGCCTCACCATGGCTCTGTACAACAGCATCATAACTTCAGGTCTCCTGCTGACGAAACCTCTGCGGATACACCCCATCATTTGTCTTGCCCTGGAGGAAGCCTTCTCCACTTGATTGGCAACCTTCATGTCCTCACTAATGATCACCCCTAGGTCGCGTTCCGCCGTGGTCCTAACCAAGGTCTCACCATTTAGTACATAAGTTCTACGCGGGTTTCTCTTACCCAGGTGCATTATCTTGCATTTTTTAGCATTGAAGCCTAGCTGCTAAGTAGTTGACCATTGTTCCAGCAACAGTAGGTCGTGTGTCATATTATCAGGTAATAAGCTTTTATCTACTATGTTGCAAAGTTTGGCGTCATCGGCGAACAGTGATACCCTTCCTCTAAGTCCTTGCGTCATATCTCTTATGAATAAGTTAAATAGAATCGGGCCCAGGATCGAGCCCTGCGGCACTCCACTGATCACGTCCGATGCTTCGGATGGGGTACCGTTCACCACCACCTTCTGAAGTCTACCGCTCAGCCAATCCCCAACCCATGTAGTTAGAGTGTCTCCTAATCCTATCGATTTCAGCTTGTTCAGTAATCTTCGATGAGGGACGCTATCAAATGCTTTACTGAAGTCCAAATATACCATGTCCAGTGACTCTCCTGCGTCCAGTTGTCTAGTAACCCAGTCAAAAAAGCTAATCAGATTAGATTGGCAGGATCTACCCTGGGTGAACCCATGTTGGTGTGGATCACGCAGTTTTTCTTCGTCTAGGATTGTGTCAAGATTCTGTTTGATCAGTGTTTCCATTAGTTTACACACTATAGACGTGAGACTCATTGGTCTGTAGTTTGCTGTCTCTGTTCTGCAGCCCTTTTTGTGGAGTGGGATTACGTTGGCGGTTTTCCAGTCCAAGGGGACCCTTCCTGTGCTTAGGGAAAGATTGAAAAGAACAGATAATGGTTCTGCCAGGACTTCCCTTAACTCCCTGAGCATTCTGGGGTGTAGGTTATCCGGTCCCATGGCTTTGTTTACTTTGAGTCTTGATAGTTCGTCATAGACGCTACTGGGCGTAAATTCGAAATCTTGAAACGGGTCTTTCTGGTTATCTCCCGTCTGCAGCTGTGGACAAGCTCCCGGCGCTTCGCAGGTGAACACTGAACAGAAGTATTTGTTTAGTAGTTCTGCCTTCTCAGAATCTGATTCCGCAAAGTTACCGTCCGATTGCTTCAGGCGTCCTATCCCATCTTTGTTTCTTTTTCTGTCACTAATATAGCTGAAGAAAGATTTATCCCCTTTCTTAATTTTCCGTGCTAGCTCTTCCTCCATTCGGAGTTTGGCTTCTCTGACTGCTGTTTTGACAGCTTTAGATCTGTCTAGATAGTCCTCTTTTGCCCCCTCTCTGCCTAAATGTTTGTAGGTGATAAATGCGTCTTTTTTCTGTTTAACTAGGTCTGAAATTTCTTTACTGAACCATTGGGGTCTTTTGTTTCTCCTGCGTTTACTTTATGTATTGGTCTGTTGCTTCGTGTAGGATGGACTTCAGAGATGACCACATATCCTCCACATTGTCAGATATTGCTTGTTTATGTAGCTCCTGATGGACAAAATCTCCCATGCGGTTGAAGTCTGTGCCTCTAAAGTTGAGAACCCTTGTTGCTGTGTTTGTCTTAGGGAAACCTTTCTTGAGGTTGAGCCATACCATATTATGGTCGCTGGAGGCCAGTGTGTCTCCTACTGAGACTTCCGTGACGCTATCTCCATTGGTGAGAACTAGGTCTAGTAACGCCTGGTCCCTGGTGGACTCCAATACCAATTGCTTGAGACGTGCACCCTTTATGGAGGTTAATATTCTTTTGCTGCTACCCGTAGTTGCGGAGAGTGTGTTCCAATCTGCATCTGGCATGTTGAAGTCTCCTAGCATTACTGTGTCCCCGCGCAGTGTGATGTTCTCTATGTCCTCGATTAATTCCATGTCTTTGTCCTCCTGTTGCCTGAGAGGTCTATATATTACCCCAAGGTATAGGCATTTTTCATTCCCTCTGGCCAGGTTCACCCAGAGGGATTCCCCGGTGTATCTAACATCTGTGATTCTGGTGGTTTTGATGCTTTCCTTAGTGTATAGCGCTACTTCTCCTCCCAATTTACCCTCTCGGTCGCAACGAAGTAGGTTGTACCCTGGTATAACCATATCCCACCCATGCGATTCCGTGAACCAGGTTTCGGATATCGCTATCACGTCAAGATCGGTGTTTGTTATCTCAGTCTCTAATGCTAGAATTTTATTGCCCAAGCTGTGTGCATTAACATACATAGCCCTCCATATCTGTGAAGAGATTCCTTTATGAGCTAGTGTGGCTCCTAAATTATCAGTGATATTTCTCCCTGAATTATTGTGGATATCATTGGTACTTACCTTAGACTTGGTAGTGTGAGTGTGACTTGCCTCCTCAGGGTGGTTTCTTACTGCTCTGGGATATAAGTATGTACCCTCCCCCAACTTACTGCATTACATTTTCGAGAGAACAAAAAAGTTGCCATGACTTATGAATCAACCTTTCTATACTATTTCGATAAATTTATCCAAAACTCATTAATATTATGAAATGTTGTTTACTGATATTTTTTCTTTTTTTCTGCAGAAATTTTAAAATCGTTTTTTTAATGCATAAATCCCTTCCGCAGTTGCTCGTCTTAAAAAGGATATCTATAGTATAAAAAAGGAAGAATATATTCTCTCACTTTTTTTTTAGGAAAAACTGTTCACTCCAATCCATCAATAATATACTGCGCTGCCATCAGCACATAATTTAAGGCTGAATGTTATCTCTGGCTGCTTGATATTGAGGTCAAATTGAGAAGAAAAGGTATTCAAAATGTAATTTTAACGAGGAGAATAGATCTTGCAATGTGAATCCTGAGATTGTAATGCTTAGAGGACATTCAGGGTTATTTTAGTATTGTAGGTTATATGGATGAATGTATAATATGTATTGTAAACCGCTTGGACCTGTCGTATGAACAGGCAGTATAACAAGTTTTAGTAAAACAAACATAAAACAATGATCCATGTTGTTGGGTTTGGGTCTACAAAAAGAGGCTGTACTGACAATTTTATAATGAATGGAATTATTTATAGGCTTTTAGGGGCTGATTTTATAAACGGTATCTAAATCGACTGGCGCCTAGAAAAATGTCATTTGATTCAAGCTTTGGAGGGAGACGTCCCTGAGTTTGCCTCTGGTGAAGGACACGAAACGGGGCTCTGTATGGTGATCAGTTGGCACTCCTGGATAACAGACCTTATCAGATGGATGTTGATGGTTTCAGAGATAAGTCCTTGTAGATGGCAGTTAAAGTTAATTGGATGAATGTGACCCTGCTTTCACGAGGCTCAATTAGTGATTTTTGAACTTTAGTGTGCTTTTTGAATTCTGGAACGATGTGAGTTTTTACTTGACACTTTGGGCACTTTATTATCATTAATTTTTGCACTTCTAAACTAATATTTATAAGATATCTTTCAAAAAATTTTTTTGCATAATATATACACATAAAAAAAGTTTTATGAGCTAGAGCAGGGGTAGGGAACTCCGGTCCTCGAGAGCCGTATTCCAGTCGGGTTTTCAGGATTTCCCCAATGAATATGCATGAGATCTATTTTCATGCATTGCTTTCAATGCATATTCATTGGGGAAATACTGAAAACCCGACTGGAATACGGCTCTCGAGGACTGGAGTTCCTTACCCCTGAGCTAGAGGATGTTTTTATATGATGTTTGAGGGTGACCTTGCAATGCACCCTAGGGTGCTTTATGCTTGACAAGCCCTGGTGAACTTTTGACTTCTTGCCCAAAAAAGTTCCCATGAACTGATTGCCATCCTCAGCTATACACCTAGAACTCACTAGTGTATTTATAGAACACCTTTTAAGCACCTTTAGGTGCCATTTATAGAATTGTGGCAGGGGACTTTAATGTGGTTATGGATCCGATATTGGATAAAAAACCTAGTAAAATTTTAAGATCTTTATGTTTGGATAATCTGGCAAAATCTTGTGGATTAAAAAATATTTGGAGGATTTTTCATTTCAATGATCGGGAATTTTCATTTTGCTCTCAT
Organism: Geotrypetes seraphini; assembly: GCF_902459505.1. Classification (NCBI taxonomy): domain Eukaryota; kingdom Metazoa; phylum Chordata; class Amphibia; order Gymnophiona; family Dermophiidae; genus Geotrypetes; species Geotrypetes seraphini. The sequence continues at coordinate 186,037,312 of NC_047087.1, forward strand.
GTACATAAATCATTTTCAAGAATTGATTATATATTCGTATCAGATAATTTAGTTCAGCAGGTGACAAAGGCAACCATAGATCCGATTGTTTTATCGGATCATAGAGGTGTCTGGATTGAATGTATTATAGATGGAAAAGAAAATAATAGACCTGTATGGAGATTCAATAATACATTGCTAGCAGACTCCAACTTTAGAGAGGAATTTCAGTTAAAAATGAATGAATTTTTTCAAATTAATGTTTCAAAGGAAATATCTATAGAAACATTATGGGATGCCTTTAAGGCTACTATGAGATGAAATATAATATCATATTCTTCATATATTAGAAAACAACTAAATAAAGACTTTCTTATTTTTGAACAAAATATTAAAAATTCAGAACTACAATTGAAGTCAAATTGGGATCCAAATACTTTTCAGGCTCTTTTAAAAGCAAAACTTAACTATAATGAAATTTTATCTCAGTTGGCTAGAAAACAGTTGGTGACTCATAAGGCTTTGTATTATGGAAATTCAAATAAGGCGGGAAGATTACTAGCTAATTATTTAAAAGCAAAAAAGAGGAAAATAAATATTCCTACAATTATAGATGAAAATAATGAACTTCACTATAAAAATAATAATATACTAAAACAGTTTTTGAAATTCTATACCAGCTTGTATTCTTCTAAGCATTATTTAACTAAAAAAGAAGATGGGTTAGAATTTTTGAAGTTGATTGAGGGACCTAAAATTCCCGAGCATGTGAAAGGAAATCTTGATGTACTAATCTCACAAAAAGAAATACAAATTGCATTGAAGTCCCTTAGAGTTGGATCTGCTCCAGGTGGTGATGGATATACGGTAGAATTTTATATATCATTTCAAAACATTTTGTTACCTCATTTTCTAAATTTATATCAAGCTCAACTGAAAAATGGTTGTATAACAGGTACTATGGCAGAATCATTAACTATTGTTTTGCCAAAGCCATATAAAGATCTCATGTTGGTTTCTAATTACAGGCCGATTTCTTTGATTAATGTAGATGGGAAATTATTAGCAAAGTTATTAGCTTTACGTTTGGCCAAAGCTCTCCCTTATATTATTGGTATTCACCAAACAGGGTTCGTTGCTCATAGACATTCTTCAAATAATACTAGATTGGCCTTTCATATGCTAAATTTGACTAAAGACATAGAGGATCCGGCCTTCTCTGTGTCCTTAGATGCAGAGAAGGTCTTTGATCGAGTAGAAAGGACCTTTATGTATCAGGCAATGGATTGGATTGGTTTGGTATTGGTTCTGGATTTATACAAATGATTCAAACCTTGAATAGTTCCCCTTCTGTCAGATTATCAATAATAATAAAACGCTAGAGCGCGCATGCGCTCTTGAAAATTTGTGAGTCCTGGTGCCCTGAGGTGTGCTTCTGTGGCAACATTCTAACCTCACGGCGCATGCGGGGGCTGAAGGCGCGCGACTGTTCTCTCTCCCTGTCCTCGGCGCGTCACCGCCCGCCCTCACTCGCTGCTGCCTCTCACTGCGCTGTGAGGTGGCAACATTTGTAAAAAGAGGTAGTTAGTTTGTGATGACATATTCCATACTAGGCGAAGGTATTTTCTGTGTTCTGTGTGTTCGAAAGACATGGTTTTCTGTTAGGATTGACGGTGTAGGATTAATCTGTACTAGTCTGGCTTGTTTAGTTTTACAATGGGTGTATTGATGTACTGCTCACTGCATATGTAAGATGCTGCCTTTTCATAGGTACTCATGTGTGATGTGTGGCTTGTTACTAAAAATCATGTTTTTCGTACAGATGGGGGGGTGCCAAAAAATGATGGGCTCTGGATGTCACATATGCTAAGTACGCCACTGTGGTAGAGCCTTTTACTGCGGGCCGGCGAGGTAAATGCTCTGAAGTTCATTCAATTCCTATATGCATCGGAGCATTTACCTCGCCGGCCCATGGTAAAGCTGCTTGATAAAAAGAGTACTCATTTTCCTGAAGTTTAACTGTCTTTGAAGTAATGAGCCCAGATTTGGACAAAATAAAGTACTAAATCTAAAATCCCACACTCGCGGACCTCCAGATATTTCCTCCACATATTTGTTAAAAAAAATACATCGGAGCCGAAGGGAAGGGGGAGGCAAAAAGCTCAGCAGCAGAGACACCATCACCTCTTTATTTAAAGCTTTGAGCTACTGAAGACTCTCCCCAAAGCCCTGGCAGAGGGTCGGGCGTTGCCCCCATGCAGGACTGGCGAGCTGATGGTGTTCCGGGCAGCGGCCGGTGGGGGCTCCAACCTGCGCAAGCAAAAATCCCTCTCCAACTTCTCCTTCCTCAATGACGCCGAAAAGAAGCCCCGCCGCACCTCCGTGGCCCCTCCCCTGGCCCTGCTCTCATTCTCCCTCTCGCGCTCCGAGCACTCACTCCACATAGCTGAGAGGAATGGCTGGAGGGTGTCATGCCAGTGCTGCAGGTGAAAGGGGTCTGCTTTGGGAGGAGGGGTGTGTTTGGGGCATAAAGCTTTGCTCTTGGGGGGAAGACAGAAGGGGGCCACATAGGGACAGTCAGGGAGAGATAAAGGGGGCTGCTTTGGGGGGAGGGGTGTGGTGGGGCAGATAGCTTTGCTCTTGGGGGGAAGACAGAAGGGGGCCACAGAGAGACAGTCAGGAGAAGGAAAGGGAGCTGCTTTGGGGGAGGGGTGTGCTGGGGGAAGACAGAAGAGGGCCACGGAGAGACAATCAGGGAGAGGGAAAGGGGGTGCTTTGGGGGGAAGGGTGTGCTGGGGGGAAGACTGAAGGGGGGCCAAGGAGAGACAGTCAGCGAGAGGAAAAGGGAGCTGCTGAGGGAGAGGGGTATGCTGGGGGAAGACTAAAGGGGGTTAAGGAGAGACAGTCAGTGAGAGGGAAAGAAGGCTGCTTTGGGGGAGGAGTGTGCTGGGGGAAGATAGCTTTGCTCTGGGGGGAGGGGTGTGCTGGGGGCAGACAGCTTTGCTTCGGGGGGAAGACAGAAGGGGGCCATGGAGAGACAGTCAGGGGAGGGAAAGGGGGCTGCTTTGGGGGGAGGGGTGTGGTGGGGGCAGACAGCTTTGCTCTAGGGGGAAGGCAGAAGGGGGCCATGGAGAAGGAAAGGGAACTGCTTTGGGGGGAGGGGTGTGCTTTGGGGGGAGGGGTGTGGTGGGGGCAGACAGCTTTGCTCTAGGGGGGAAGGCAGAAGGGGGCCAGGAAGAAGGAAAGGGAACTGCTTTGGGGGGAGGCGTGTGCTGGGGGGAAGACTGAAGGGGGGCCAAGGAGAGACAGTCAGCGAGAGGGAAAGGGGGCTGCTTTGGGGGAGGGGTGTGCTGGGGGAAGACCGAAGGGGGTTAAGGAGAGACAGTCAGCCAGAGGGAAAGGAGGCTGCTTTGGGGGGAGGGGTGTGCTGGGGGGCAGGGGTGTGCTGGGGCAGACAGTTTGCTCTGGTGGGAAAGACAGAAAGAATGACAGACAGACAGGGGATCAGAGAGACAGACAGAAATGAAGACAGACAGACAGCATCCAAGGAGAGAGACAAAGAAAAAAGATAGACAGCGTTCAAGGAGAAAGAGAGACAAAGAAAAAAAAGACAGAAAGCGACCAAGGAGAGAGAGAGAAAGAAAGAAAGAATGACAAACATACACATCTATTCTAGCACCCGTTAATATAACGGGCTAAAATACTAGTTACATTATAAAGCAGATAAGGATCATAATTACAACAAAGACATACTTCCCAGTAATATCAGATAGGAATACTTACAGTGGTAACATGAGTCTTGTCTTCCACAAGGATCCTGGCTGGGATAGCAGTCTGGGCTGGGAGGACAGCATTGTCTTTGGCCCCAATAGGACATTCTTGAGTTCTGGTACAGTAGAGCTAAGAAGGATCCAAGGAGTGATACTCTGAGCTTTGTCTCTTCACTTAACACGATCCTTTTATACAGTTTATCAAGGAAGTTTTCTAGGACACCAATAGTTTTTGTTCATGAAACTAATAATTACCACATAATTTAAGATATGTGTGTCGTTTTTAACATAACAGTTTTGGTCTTGGAAATCATGGTGATTTTGATCTAGGTCAATTCATGCAAATATGATGAATTAATTTACATTAAATTACATTAGTGATTTCTATTCCACCGTAACCTTGCGGTTCAAGGCGGATTACATAAGGATGTATCTGGCCATTTCCAGAGGAATTTGAGAATAGTGAGGTTGGTTCAAAGAGATGAAGTGGTTCTTGTGGCTTTAGATTATTTTTGAGAATAGTGATGGTGTTAGGTTGATTTCAAGGAATTGTTAGGTAGCAGGGTTTTTTTTTTTTTAATAGTATGGTTTTTATTTCTTTTCTGAATGTTCTGTAGTCTGGGGTCATTATCAGCAAAGTTGATGGTCCAATCTCGCTGCTTGTGTGGCCAGGATTGTGGGGTATGTGAATGGAGAATGGGTTCTCCTTTGTCCGGTTGAGGTGGTTTATATTAGGCGGGTGTTCAGGTATGTTGGGCTTATACATATATATAGCATAAATAAGTTTACAGGACGATTTTTTTAAATTTGCTTTTTATTCAGATCATAAGAATAATAACAAGTCAACTTACTTGCATAATGATTGGAAAATATACATAAACTTGATTGATGCATACACTTGAAATTATACATACACTTGATTCATATCGTAATACAAAAAAAGAGGATTAATTAACATATTATTTAGGGCTCCTTTTACGAATGGGCAGATGCTGATGGAATTGGTATGCAGGGAAAGGGGGAAAACATAAGGGGAAGTATACTGGATGGATTTAGGTTGGAGGGAAAGAAAGGGGGAAGATGCTGATGGAAGGGGGAAAGAGAGAGTGAAATGACAGACCATGGGGGTGTGGGAGAGAGAAGGGAAGAAGAGGAGAGGAAATAGATGCCAGATCATTGGAGGAGGGAATAGAAGAAGATGGATGCCAGACCAATGGGGGTGAAGGAAAGATGGAAGGGGAGGCATACAGTTTCTGGAAGTGGCATAGAAGGACAGAAGATGAAAGGAAGAAAGTGACAAGAAGAAGCGGAAAGCAGAAACCAGAGAAGACAAAAGTAGAAAAAAAATTTCTATTTATTTATTTTTTTTGCTTTAAGAGACATGCATCGCTGTTTCTGTGGTATAGTCCAGCTTCTTGGTGGTTCAATTTAACCTTTGTTTATATATTTCTATTTTATCCCCCTTTTACAAAACTGTAGAGCATCTTTTTAGCGCCTGCCATGGTGGTAACAGCTCTGATGCTCACAATTCTATGAGCATCTGAGTTGTTACCTCTGTGGCTAAAAAGTATACTACAGTTTTGTAAAAGGGGGAAAGGTGAGCTTGTGATTACATATTCCATACTAGGCGAAGGTGTTTTCTGTGGACTGTTTGTTTGAAAGACATGGATTTTGTTAGTGTTGACTAGCCTTTTTTGGCGAAATGCATCGGGCATGGTTCTTGGGAGCACCTTGAATAAACCTGATTTGAATCTCTTTATTTTCGGCCAATCTTCTTTTGTTTCACATTGGATTCTTTGGTGGACTGCTTGCCTTGTTGTTTCATTGCAAGTTAACATATATGGAGTGGAACATACTAGAGGAGTTACACATTTGGTTGTTTATACATACATATGGGTTACAGTTAGTTGATGTAGAGTGAGGCAGTTAGGCGTTGTAAACTTGGTTATTAATATAGATTTATATTTCGGATAGTATTACTGTTTTACAGTATATTTGAATATTTTTATATATGCATGGAAAGAGTTCAGAGTTAATGTCTTGGGTAAGTAGGTGTGAACGGAAGGAAGGGGGATTTGTTCAGAGATATTTGTGGCTTTTATAGAAGAAAAACTGTGCACTGGTATGCTAATCTTTGTTTGTTTTGAATTAAAAAAAAAAGAAATAAGTAGAAATAAAGAAGTAAATAAGAAAACAGATAAATCGGGGTGGGACGGGGTGGGAATGCGGCATTGGTGTGGCAGGCCCAGGGGAGCCCAGTGTACTTGTGTGCCTATGGGCCCTCGAAGAATTAATCCTGTCCTGATAGTAGTAATTAATAGAAGTAGTAGCAAATCAGAGAGACACTGCTATGGATGCTGCAATGGTCCCTGGCATAGCAAATCTTTATGTGGCCCATTTTGAAGAGACCTATTTGAAATACCATCTGTTTGTAGAACATATTAAGTTCTATAAGCTTTAAATAGATACCATCTTTATACTATGCTGCACAATTCTTTTCATGGTTAAATACATGTGATAACAATCTGCAGTTCTGCAAGGATGGTGAGCAAGACTAAAAATATTATAATGCCTCTGTATTGCCCCATGGGGCGACCTCACCTTGAGTATTGCATTCAGTTCTGGTCGCTGTATCTCAAAAAAGATATTGGAATAAGTAAAGGTTTAAAGAAAAGCGACCAAGATGATAAAGGGGATGGAACTCCTCTCATATGAGGAAATAATTTAAGAGTTTAGGGCTCTTCAGTTTGGAAAATAGATGGCTGAGGGAAGATATGATTGAAGCCTACAAAATCCTGAGTGGATCGATTTTTTACTCCATAAAAGACTAGGGGGATACTCTATGACGTTACAGGGAAATACTTTTTAAACGAATAGGTGGAAATATTTTTTTCACTCTAAGAATAGTTATGCTCTGGAACTCATTACAAGAAGATGTGGTAAAAGTGGTTAAGAAAGTTTTGGATAATTTCCTGCAGGAAAAGTCCATAGTCTGCTATTGAAACAGACATGGGGGACGCCACTGCTTGCCCTGGATCTGTTTGCCCTATTCCCTGTTATCACCTCCATATCTCTGAGCATTACAATTCACTTTCAATTGTATATGATATTTAGAATTTATTATGCTTGAGTGATTATTTTGTATTTTTGTTACGATTTTCTAATCACTCCACTCTCATAGTTTTTGAGAGTTTTTGCCCTATTTTTTGATTTGACCGTGCCCTGGATCTGTAGCATGGAATGTTACAGCTATTTGGGTTTTTGCCAGATACTTGTGACCTGGATTGGCCACCATGAAGATGGAATACTGGGCTAGGTGGACCATTGCTCTGATCCAATAAGGCTATTATGTTCTTATGAGTTGATTCCCTTTCTTGACATTTTGATTCATCAGAAACTGGCTGTCGGACAGACGCCAGAGGGTGGTGGTTAATGGAAGTCGCTCGAAGGAAGGAAAGGTGACTAGTGGAGTCCCTCAGGGTTCGGTGCTGGGGCCAATCCTGTTCAATATGTATGTAAGTGACATTGCTGAAGGGTTAGAAGGAAAAGTGTGCCTTTTTGCAGATGATACCAAGATTTGTAACAGAGTAGACACCGAAGAGGGAGTGGAAAATATGAAAAAGGATCTGCAAAAGTTAGAGGAATGGTCTAATGCCTGGCAACTAAAATTCAATGCAAAGAAATGCAGAGTAATGCATTTGGGGATTAATAATAGGAAGGAACCGTATATGCTGGGAGGAGAGAAGCTGATATGCACGGACGGGGAGAGGGACCTTGGGGTGATAGTGTCCGAAGATCTAAAGGCGAAAAAACAGTGTGACAAGGCAGTGGCTGCTGCCAGAAGGATTCTGGGCTGTATAAAGAGAGGCGTAGTCAGTAGAAGAAAGAAGGTGTTGATGCCCCTGTACAGGTCATTGGTGAGGCCCCACTTGGAGTATTGTGTTCAGTTTTGGAGACCGTATCTGGCGAAAGACGTAAGAAGACTTGAGGCGGTCCAGAGGAGGGCGACGAAAATGATAGGAGGCTTGCACCAGAAGACATATGAGGAGAGACTGGAAGCCCTGAATATGTATACCCTAGAGGAAAGGAGAGACAGGGGAGATATGATTCAGACGTTCAAATACTTAAAGGGTATTAACGTAGAACAAAATCTTTTCCAGAGAAAGGAAAATGGTAAAACCAGAGGACATAATTTGAGGTTGAGGGGTGGTAGATTCAGGGGCAATGTTAGGAAATTCTACTTTACGGAGAGGGTGGTGGATGCCTGGAATGCGCTCCCGAGAGAGGTGGTGGAGAGTAAAACTGTGACTGAGTTCAAAGAAGCGTGGGATGAACACAGAAGATTTAGAATCAGAAAATAATATTAAAGATTGAACTAGGCCAGTTACTGGGCAGACTTGTACGGTCTGTGTCTGTGTATGGCCGTTTGGAGGAGGATGGGCAGGGGAGGGCTTCAATGGCTGGGAGGGTGTAGATGGGCTGGAGTAAGTCTTAACAGAGATTTCGGCAGTTGGAACCCAAGCACAGTACCGGGTAAAGCTTTGGATTCTCGCCCAGAAATAGCTAAGAAGAAAAAAAAAAAAAAAAAAAAAAATTTTTTTAAATTGAATCAGGTTGGGCAGACTGGATGGACCATTCGGGTCTTTATCTGCCGTCATCTACTATGTTACTATGTTACTATGTTACTAACCATTTATGGAAATCCTATGGATAGGAATGCATGTCTTCATTATGACAGTTTTCACCAAAAGGTTCTTAAACGTAATGACGGAGGTGATCAGTGGAGTGCCGCAGGGCTCGGTCTTGGGCCCGATCCTGTTCAACATCTTTATAAGAGACTTGGCTGAGGGGCTTCGAGGTAAAATAACGTTATTCGCCGATGACGCCAAACTATGCAATGTAGTAGACAGGAGCGCAACGGTCAAAAACTCAATGCCCGACAATATGACGCACGACCTACTCCTACTGGAGCGCTGGTCTAGGATCTGGCAACTAGGTTTCAATGCCAAAAAATGCAAAGTCATGCACCTTGGCAGCCAAAATCCATGCAAGACTTACACCCTTAATGGCGAGATCCTAGCAAGGACTGTAGCAGAACGGGACTTAGGGGTGATCATCAGTGAGGACATGAAGACTGCGAATCAAGTGGAGCAGGCTTCATCTAAGGCTAGACAAATCATAGGGTGTATACGTAGGAGTTTTGTCAGCCGTAAGCCTGAAGTTATTATGCCATTGTATAGATCCATAGTGAGACCCCATCTGGAATAGTGTACAATTCTGGAGGCCTCATTACCGCAAAGATGTGCTGAGACTGGAGTCGGTCCAGCGAATGGCCACCCAGATGGTCTTGGGACTCAAGGACCTCCCGTACGAGGAACGGCTGGATAAGTTGCGGCTATATTCACTCGAGGAACGCAGAGAGATGGGAGACATGATCGAGAAGTTGAAATATCTCACGGGCCGTATCGAGGTGGAAGAAGATATCTTCTTTTTCAAAGGCCCCACGGCTACAAGAGGGCATCCGTGGAAAATCAGGGGAGGGAAGCTGCACGGTGACACCAGGAAGTACTTTGTCACTGAGAGAGTGGTTGATCGCTGGAATAGTCTTCCACTTCAGGTGATCGAGGCCAGCAGTGTGCCTGATTTTAAGACAAAATGGGATTGTCACGTGGGATCTCTTCACAGAGAAAGGTAGGGGAGGGTCATTAGGGTGGGCAGACTGGATGGGCCGTGGCCCTTATCTGCCGTCTATTTCTATTTTTCTATGTTTCTATGTTTTTCACAATTCTTTCATTTGAAGAAACTTTGAACAGATATAGAGAAATTCAAAACACAGGTTGTACATTTGTCACACAACTATCCCCTGTTCAGGCCGGCAGGCGATTTAGCTGTGCTCTATTCTGACCTGTTGGCGTGGCTTCCCCAGGAAAGAAGAAGGCTTTTCAGGTAAAATAGACCTAGGCTCCTGCCTAGTCTGCCCAGGCCACACTGATATACGTTTGCTAATAAAGGGAGACACAATTCAGGTATGGTCAAAATCTAATTCTCAGGCTTTATTTGATAGGGGTCTGAACACCGTCAGTCACCCTCAAGACATGCATAAGTCAGGCAAAAAGTAAAAGTTAAATATCATTCAGTTGTCAGAATAGCTTGAAGCCCAAGTGTGGCATACAATTGTATTCTCCTGGACTTTCTCTGTTTTAAAGATAGTCCTCTTCACCAAGGTTCAACTAAACACATATGCCATGAAAATAAACTTCAAACAATGAAAGCAAAACTTCATAAACAAATCAGGAAAGTGAAGAAGCAAACTTTGGAGATAAAGTTCCAAGCTTCCCAGCTAACCTTGCTGGGTAAAATGTCAAGTTTCCAGCTCAGACTCCTAGGCTCATTAGCATCAGCTGTTAATTTACAGAGGCTTTAATCCAGAGGCTTCACAGAATTCAAGATACAGTTCCTTTTTCAAATAATCACCTCCAAGCAGTCCCAGAGTAAAATGGAGAGATTTTCCTTCTCTCCCTAATCAGGGACACCTGGTCTCTGGTTACAGAGAGCCAGCACACAAACGCAGCTTAGAAAGACAGTTTCCTGGCTTCACTTCCCCTCATGGACTAACCTCCATTCCCTCTAGGTTATAGTCAGCTTCTAGACACAATTCAGTAGTGTCCATTGCCTCAGTTTTCTCAGCTACTGAGCTCAGGCTTGGGAATCCTCTGCCATATCCACGTCATCAGTGCTGTGGGTCTGAGGAGGGAGACTTCTCTCCTCACCTTCCTGCTTCCTCTGCTGCTCCTGCCTTGCTCTGGTGTATTTATTCTGATATGGCATGCTGTGCTGGATATTCTTAGGCCCCTACCTTTCCTGCTCTACCTCACTGTCTGAGAGGTAGTCAGCTATTTCAATATCCTTACTTTTAACCTGGTCAGCTCTCCTGACCAGGGACCGTGCTCTGCTTTTATCCACTACAGGGACAAAGCTGGCTAAGTCACAATATGAGCAATTGATTTAAGAACAGGAGTTACCCAGAACACAGTATTCAGAATAGTTATATGAAAGTACTAGACATGAACTGCAAAACACTTCTTTTACAAAACATTAGAATGAGATGATTTGCATTTTAAGATTTTCCCTTTTGTCTGGCAGCATTAGGAAAGTCAATAGGAAACACTGGCATATATTAGAGGCCAACAGTGCTTTTGAAATAAGAAGCTAACTATGGTTTACAGGCATGATAGAAATCTATGCAAAATAATGGTACCATCAACTCTCCCCACATTACTCAAACAGCCACACATGTATGATGGACAACAAGCCTGCAGCCATTGCTCCTTGTGTAGACATGTTTTAGGTCTGAATAGTTCAAAGACCCCCAATCAAGGAAGAGGTTCATACTCATTCTTTTGACTGTAATTCTACACAATATAGTAGAGTCAATTTAATCATAGGCTTCTACTCAATTATCCTATAAACTGCAACATATAATCAGAAGCTATTCAAAAATAATCTATTACTTATAAGTTGTCATGTATTAAATATATGCATACAAATATGTTAAAATAACTAATTACTAAACAAACAAATGATCACTTTTAGTATATAATCATAGTGTAAGAAAAGTCTGTCTCATCACTTTCTATAAAATTCTTGAATAAATGTTCTCCAGTCTCTGTTCACCCAAGGATCAGTCACTAAATGCTACAGTATCCATAAAGTTCCATCGATTGTTAATTCATTAACCAAATCAAGCTCATTCCATTCCACCGTAAGGACAAAATTGATACATTTTCTCAATCAGCACCTAAATGCTTCCATCCCAAGATGTAAACCAAGTTAACTATAAATGTAATTCTGTTGGTTCTCCAGTCAAACTATCTTATCCACTGTTTCATGATACCAACATACAATGTCAATCTACCATTGCATTTGATATTATTACTTCTTTTGAAATTATGATTAAATATCACCAGGGGAAATTTTCAACATGTGTTTTAGAAAGACTAGTGACCATAACACTATTGTGCATTATTGAAGTTACGCCCCGATAAATTTATGGGAGAGTATAAAGGTTATGCTCCTGAGATGAGGAATTTAGATTTCAATCTCAGCAGATGAAACAGAGATTTGTTCAATGAGGGTATTCTCATGGGATTATTGTGTTGCCTTTCGCTTCATGTTCTGTATTTTCAATATCACACAATGTAAGCACTAGTATACCATTCCAATTCTGAACCCACTCTCATGAGGCTGTGGGATACCAACCAATAACTAATTTATTGCTATTTTTTGTTTGAACCTTCAGAATACAACCAGGCACAATATACTTCTGGTTGTTTCTATCTCCATTGGTCCAACTTTTATTGAATTCTTATATAAAAAGATTTTTGTTTATTTGTTTTTTGTTTTTCTTCTTATCATTCACTAATTCATTATTTGAATAACTATCACTTAGCTTTTAAAGTAATTCTTCATTGTAATAGTCATCTTCCATGGATATGCATGAGATCAATATGCATACAATGGAAGCAGTGCTGGCAAATAGCTCATGCAAATTCACTGGGGAAATCCTGAAAACCCGACTGGATTTGGCCCTTGCAGACCGAAGTCGTGTACCCCTGCCGTACAAAATTCCACAGTTTTTTTTCTATAGTTCTGTCTTTTCCTTATTTGGCAAATTAAAGTTATTTTTTGTGTTAGCTGGTTAGTTGTCCAGCCTAGGTAAAAAGTTCAGTACATTCCTAAGGCCTGATCCTATATCTTTACATATAGGCTTGTTTTGCTTGTGCTTCTCTGTAACAGGAACCATATATCTTCTTGCTCACATGATCTAAGTTCAAATACATGACAGGCCTGTATTCTTACAGCAAATCCTTATTGTCCTGCAGGTCCTCAGCCTGCTTCTTTAATAAATGAAACTTAAGCAGGTTGAAAATGAAATTTGTTAGTTAATAAGAGTTCCACTTCATGTGGAACAGAGGGCCCTTCCTCAATCCCCTCTTGGTGGGTCTAAGACCTAGGGGCCAAAGTGTCCGCCACCAGGGCAAGGGTCACCATGGTGGTAGAAGTCTTCATAGTCGATTCCTTTGACGAAATGATAATATATCGGCAGATAGAAAGAATCAGCTTTATATGGTCAATAAGGCAGCAAGCAATAGGCCACTAAGTCTTGGGCCTATCTTGGAAAACCAAGAAATAATAAAGGACCCTTCTAACTATAAACCTCCCTGACAGTCCTTAATGGGCAATGTAGAAAAGGTGTAGCATTATCAACTTATTGTCTAATACATATTAAAAGTCCCTCCATTCGCTGGAAATCAGAAAACTGGACAGACTCAATATGGTCAGACCACAAAATATGAAACTTCGAACTTGAATGGCAAAGGAAGACAACCTTAGTCACTAAGAAAGATAAGAACAAAAACAAACAATTTCATACCAGCAGAGGCACGGTCAACCCCAATGAATTCTGGTCACACTATGATATCATATATAACCAAGATGAAGAAAACAAGCACCCGCATCCTAAACGAAATAGCCCCACTGAAAAAAGAAGGAAGAGACCCAGAAACCTAACAGGCTGATTTGACCCAGAGCTCCTAGAGATAAAGAGGGAATTAAGAAAGTTAGAAAGGAAATGGTCAAAACTAGGAACCCCAGAGTCTAGAGAGATCTGGCGCCAAAAGCTGAAACGCTATAAAAACTTATCCAAGGAAAAGAAGAAAACCTTTTACGCCCACAAAATAGGTAACATAACCATAAACAGCAGTAAGCTTTTCAAACTAGTCAATGACTTGTACGATACACAATCCTATACAAATCCGGTAGAAGAACCCAGAGTGACAGCAGACAACTTGGCTGATTTCTTCAACACAAAAGTAAAAAATCTAAGACACTCATTATTGAGCCCGTCAGTCTTCCACTGGGATTTACCATTCTTCAAGACCTAGACTCTTCCAAAGCAGACATGAGTTGGTCCAACTTTCGTGAGACAGACTGACAATCATTAAATAAACTTTACAACAAGTACGTCAAATCATATTGCAGACTGGACTCTTGCCCCCCAAATGTGATGAAATCCCCAATCAATTTTAAAGCCAAACTATTAGACTGGAATAACCTTCAACTATCTTTAGGAAAGTTTCCAGAAAATCTGGGTCAAATTGTAATAACACCTATCAAAAACGAACAACAAAGAATCTCCCAACAACATATTCAACTACAGACCTATCGCAAGCATTCCACTTGCTACCAAGTTAATAGAAGGGATGGTCAATACTGAACTAACGACCTTTTTAGACAAATTTAACATACTACACAACAACCAATCAGGTTTAAGAACTGGTTTCAGCACCGAAACAATTATGGCCTCACTACTTAACCACCTACATTCCCTTCTTAGTCAAGGCACCAGTGCTATGATCTTGCAACTGGACCTAAGTTGCGCCTTTGACCTAGTAGACCATACCATCCTAATGAACTGTTTAGAATCCATAGGTATCGCAGGGACCGTGCACAACTGGTTTCAGGGATTCCTAGAGAACAGATCATATCAAGTATACAAGGAAGACAAACTTTCCTACAGATGGAACAACAACTGCGGGTTACCCCAGGGTTCCCCTCTGTCCCTGACACTGTTCAACATCTACCTTATCTCACAGGGAAATCTGCTACAAAGCCAAAGGCTCAATTTCTACATATATGCAGATGACATTACTGTCATCTTAACCTGTATAACATCAGTTAGCATTAATTAACTGGTTATATGTTGTGACCGGGCCCGTCTCTGAGTAAGTAGGAAACTGCGGCCCGGACCACAAGTAAGATTTTTAATACGCCTTTTATATGGCAGTGGAAGGAAGACCCGGATACCGGATTCTTTAGAATAAAGTATCAGGTTTATTACTAACCCAAAGTTCAAAGAAAATACACAGCGGAAGAAAAAAACATAAAACATTCACCTCAGTTGGTTACAGTGCTTAGAGGGCCTCTCCCCTCATTATATTCTTTCAGTCCAGGTTCTATTAAGGAGCAAGATGGTACTTCCTTATCACCAGGAAAATCCCAGCAAACTTATAAGTCAGTTAAAGCTTTCCTTGGCTCGTAGCCCCTGCCGGGCTTGATTGCTCTCACTCTGGACTTCACCTTTTATGAGCCTAGCTAGCTGAGCACGGGGCTTGCGTCCAGCCTTTCCTTCTCAGCTCCCTCTGCATTTGTTTAACACATTATTAGCACCTTGTTAACTCTGCCCGCACTGCTCATGCTGTCGGGTATACAAACAATAGGATACCGTTCTTCAGGAGTTTAACTTAGGACATGCAAACATCATATTCTCCAAGGTCCATGCCCTCTTCACTTATCTCATTACTTAGTATGCTGTCCATTTCCCATTCACACTCCCGGGAACTCCGGCTTGAAGTTTCTTCACTTCTTTCTGTTTGTGCTTCCCCTCCCCCTCTCTGTACGTCTGCAAAACTATCTGCAGCTTTTCTCTGGGGAGGCTTTCTCAGCCCTGCTCTTTGGGGCTTGAGTTGCCAGTCACAATACCTCTCCAGGGCAGTAACACCTTTCCCTAGGTGTGGGCTTCTTGCCCTCCGTTCCTGCTGGACTTGAGGCACCCTCTGTGACCTGGAACCCACGTGAGTAGTTTGGCTTCTCAACCACTCCTTCTGGTTCTCCTCTCTCTGCACTCCCGTTCCTTCTCGAGTTTCCTCCCTTCTCCCTTCTCCAGTAAATTGATCCTTCCTATAAGGCCAACCCTGGGGTCTGACTCCACCCCCTTCTAAATTAGCCTCAGGTTTCTCCCTGACTTCAGGAAAGGAGTGATAGGGGAAATCAGTGGTCTGCAGAGCCTTTCTTAATTGGCTCTTCAGCTGTGCTGGAACCTGCCTGGGCTTGCCTTCTTTTGCCTGAGCCAGCTGTCCTGACTCCATGCCTGGTTTTATCCAGCCTTGTGCTGCATTCTGGGGAGTTTTAGTAGTAGTTTTCACCGTGACAGGAGCTTCCCTGTCACATACCCCCCTACTTAAACCCCTATCGGTCCTTTCTTCTTTTACACTCTTAGAGGCCTTTTCCCCTAACCGTAACGGGATTCTTCGGGTCATGGATTTCTTTAACACCCCTTCTTTCTCCTCTGAGGAGCCCCAGCCCTGCTCCCCCCGAGCAGTGACTGTATCTATCACCTCCTCTCGCAGTTCCGGAATCATCACTCGCTCACATATTAATTGAGCTATACAATCCCCTTCTTTTATACTATGTTCCTTTTCCCCTAGATTTATTACCAAAATCTTAAGGGTACCCCGATAATCGGGATCGACCACTCCAGCCCCTATGTGTATGCCCTGCCGGAGGGCCAAACCCGATCTTGGCGCAATGCGCCCATAACACTCTTCTGGTAGAGCGATCACTAAGCCCGTATCCACAACTTTCCTGCCCCCTTTTGGCACCTTCATTTCTTGGATACTGCTTAAGTCCCAGCCCACGGATCCTGGCGTCACGCGGACTGGCAATTTAGCCTTGGGAGATAGCCGCATCACTCTTAAAATGGGCTTCTCCTTATCTGGTGTAACCTTTGCCAAGGAAACCTCTTTCGGTTGTCCGGGCGGACTCTTTCCTCTCTGGTCCCTACTCTGACCTACCTCTTCAGGTTTCTCTAGCGGACTCTTTCCTCTCTGATCCTTACTCTGACCTACCTCTTCAGGTTTCTCTGGCGGACTCTTTCCTCTCTGGTCCCTACTCTGACCTACCTCTTCAGGTTTCTCTGGCGGACTCTTTTGGTCCCTGTCCTTATGTACACTTGCCTCTTCAGGATTAATGGGCGGCCTCTCTGCTCCCCCGTCCCTACATCTCGGACACTCCTTACACCAGGCTACTACCTCTTGGACTAGTCCGGGCCAATAGAATTTCCTTTGGATCCCTCTAATGGTCAAACCTGGGGTCAAATGGTCTAGTCCGCGGTCCCTATGGATGGACCAAAATATTTGTTTCCTAAAGCTGGCTGGTATTACTAAGCACCTTTGTGCCTTTTGGGCCCTAGGATTCCATCCTCTCCTATAGAGGAGTCCCCCTACCACCTGAAACTCACAAGCCCCCTCCCCAGCGATTTCCCACTGCTCTATAGCCGGCTCTAATGAGGGATCTTTCCTTTGTTCCCGGCTTAGAGTAGGGAATCGTTGGGCCACCTCGTAAGGCACCCAGGGTTTCCACGATAAGTGACTCCCCCCTCCCTTGCCTTGCGAGCAAGATCTTTTGTCCTCTCGCCTCTCTGCTCGGCTTTTCCTTCTTTTATGGGAGGGTTCTTCTAGGACCTCCTCTGCCAGGGGGAAGATTTGGGCTAACTGCTCCTCCTGTACTGGGGACGCCTCCACCCCTCGCATGCCAAAACACTCCCTAAAGTAGGGCCATTCCCGTCCCAGGATCACATCATATGGGGGTCTAGGCATCAGGGCCATTTTTAGAGCATCTTTTCTCCCTTCATACTCTATCCACACCTCCTTCATTTCATAGGGTAAGGAGGTCCCATGCATGCATTGTATTTCCAACCGTCCCTGGGGTTTATCGATTTTCTGACCCCGGGCTCTTAAAACCTGATGCCATACTTTCTGGGCCAGTATGGACTGATCAGCCCCTGAGTCTATTAGGGCAACTAACGGGATTCCCTCTATTTTTATCGGAATCATCCACTCTCTCAGGGAAATCAGGGTTGTGGACCCAACCTTGTTGGTCAGGCTCCTCCTGACCGGGCATTGCACTTGCCAATGTCCCGGATGACCACAGGCAAAACACTTACCAGCCCGCTTAACCCTGGCCCGTCCCTGGTACCTTCCCCCAGACCTCCTAAAACATCTGTCAAGGCCTTGTCTCAAGGCTCCAGGGTTCTCCTTCGGGGCCAAACGGGTTCCCCGTGACTGGCTCCGATAGGGACCTGGGTCACTCTCTACACATTCTAGCAATTTTGGCTTAAGTATAGGATAGCTTACTGCTGGTTCAGTACCCAAAGTACGATATGATATGTCATCATCTACATTCATTTTATGCAGTCTTATCGGCTCCCCAAAAGGAGCGCCTACCGGCCCGACGACACCATCACCGCTGCCGGCCGCCGGTACTGCAGGCCTCTGCGCCAGGTTGCTTATGGCCTGTATCTGAGCAGTCATTTGTTGCAAAAGTTCTGTGTGCCTTGCTTGCTGCGCCTGGTGATCAGCCTTCCAAAGCTCTGCCTGCGACTGCAACATCTCCTGGAAATGCAGCTGCATACGGTGCATCACCCCTTCCAGACCAGTCCGGAACTTGGCTGCCTCCATCCTGAAATACAAACAAGAGAGAACAGGACCCCAAGTGCGGACTTTTCCAACTATGGCGTTCCCCTTCTGGTCCCCAAGCTTCTGGTCCCCCTTACCCACCAATCCACATCAGCCACCCCTAAGTACCGTTAC
This sequence comes from Geotrypetes seraphini, assembly GCF_902459505.1. Taxonomy (NCBI): domain Eukaryota; kingdom Metazoa; phylum Chordata; class Amphibia; order Gymnophiona; family Dermophiidae; genus Geotrypetes; species Geotrypetes seraphini. The sequence goes on from NC_047087.1 coordinate 186,055,490, forward strand.
CTTAGGGACTGATGTGTCTCAGCCTTGGGATATTAGGGCCTCCCCAGCCACTCCTGCAACCAGGAACTCCGGAACCTGGAACTGCTCCTCCGGACTCCGCTCCACTCTCTTGCTGATGTTGGCCTCCAGATGCCTTAATGTTGCCTCTGGGTCTTTTAATCCTCAGTCTCCAAGAAAGTCCGGTTAAGAAATTTATGGCTTTCCAAAAAAAAAATCCAAACCACACTCGAATTGTTCCTACATTCCACACCACGGTGTTACCAGCTTGTGAACACCGTCCTTTCTGGCACTATTTTCCACTGCCAAAACCCAGCTGTTGCTTTGCACACAAAAAAAAACCAACCTTCGTGTTTCTGTGGTTTTGCCGCGTTTTTTTTTTCCTTGGGGTTTTCCTTTCCAACCTCTGGGCGTACTTCCTCCACTAACCTGTGGGCGGCGCGATCCCACCACTGCCACCAACTTCTTGTGACCGGGCCCGTCTCTGAGTAAGTAGGAAACTGCGGCCCGGACCACAAGTAAGATTTTTAATACGCCTTTTATATGGCAGTGGAAGGAAGACCCGGATACCGGATTCTTTAGAATAAAGTATCAGGTTTATTACTAACCCAAAGTTCAAAGAAAATACACAGCGGAAGAAAAAAACATAAAACATTCACCTCAGTTGGTTACAGTGCTTAGAGGGCCTCTCCCCTCATTATATTCTTTCAGTCCAGGTTCTATTAAGGAGCAAGATGGTACTTCCTTATCACCAGGAAAATCCCAGCAAACTTATAAGTCAGTTAAAGCTTTCCTTGGCTCGTAGCCCCTGCCGGGCTTGATTGCTCTCACTCTGGACTTCACCTTTTATGAGCCTAGCTAGCTGAGCACGGCTTGCGTCCAGCCTTTCCTTCTCAGCTCCCTCTGCATTTGTTTAACACATTATTAGCACCTTGTTAACTCAGCTCCCTCTGCATTTGTTTAACACATTATTAGCACCTTGTTAACTCTGCCCGCACTGCTCATGCTGTCGGGTATACAAACAATAGGATACCGTTCTTCAGGAGTTTAACTTAGGACATGCAAACATCATATTCTCCAAGGTCCATGCCCTCTTCACTTATCTCATTACTTAGTATGCTGTCCATTTCCCATTCACACTCCCGGGAACTCCGGCTTGAAGTTTCTTCACTTCTTTCTGTTTGTGCTTCCCCTCCCCCTCTCTGTACGTCTGCAAAACTATCTGCAGCTTTTCTCTGGGGAGGCTTTCTCAGCCCTGCTCTTTGGGGCTTGAGTTGCCAGTCACAATACCTCTCCAGGGCAGTAACACCTTTCCCTAGGTGTGGGCTTCTTGCCCTCCGTTCCTGCTGGACTTGAGGCACCCTCTGTGACCTGGAACCCACGTGAGTAGTTTGGCTTCTCAACCACTCCTTCTGGTTCTCCTCTCTCTGCACTCCCGTTCCTTCTCGAGTTTCCTCCCTTCTCCCTTCTCCAGTAAATTGATCCTTCCTATAAGGCCAACCCTGGGGTCTGACTCCACCCCCTTCTAAATTAGCCTCAGGTTTCTCCCTGACTTCAGGAAAGGAGTGATAGGGGAAATCAGTGGTCTGCAGAGCCTTTCTTAATTGGCTCTTCAGCTGTGCTGGAACCTGCCTGGGCTTGCCTTCTTTTGCCTGAGCCAGCTGTCCTGACTCCATGCCTGGTTTTATCCAGCCTTGTGCTGCATTCTGGGGAGTTTTAGTAGTAGTTTTCACCGTGACAGGAGCTTCCCTGTCACAATGTTCAGTTGTAGATTTAAGAAGCCTAAAACAACAAGGCAAACAACATGGACTTAAGAGAACAATAAAACAAACAATAGCTAAAAACAGTAAGAGTGGCCTAAGGATGGGAGAGTTATTGGAAGGAGAGTGTAGAAAGGTGGATTTTCACCTGCCTTTGGAAGGAAGCTGTAGCCCTATTCATTCAACTTTTGGCTTTTTCTGCCTGGGAACGCTGCCAATATCGGGCAGGCAACTGAGAAGACAGACTGGGTTGTAATCGGGGTCAGTCTCCTCTTTCTGAAAATAACTGTGTAGCTCCTGCGTGCTCCGAGCTTTTTTACATCTTGTCTCATACTAAGAAAGGATTTTCTTCGTTCTTGTGTTACCTTCGCAACATCTGGAAATATCCATACTTTTTCACCGTAAAATAACATTTGAGAAAAATGAAAAAACATTCTCATAACACCATTTAAATCCTGTTCCACAACAAAAGATATCAACAGTGTACATCTAGAATCAATCTGAACTTCAGAGTTTTCAAGAATTGCTGTTATATTATTTAAATCCAATACTGGCAAATTCCCTTGATTTATTTCACGTGGTGTTTCTGTTTTTGCTGGAAAATAGAAGACTCTGTTTAGCGGAGGCATTGTTTCTAAAGTAAATTTCAAGTTTTCCATCATGTATTTTTTTTTTTTGCATATCTCCAGGAGAAACACCTGGTGATTTAGAAAAATTAAGAATTGTCAAATTTAGTCTTCTATTGTGATTTTTAATCTGTACAAATTTCCTTTGATAAACAACCTTATCCTTAACGAAGTTACCAGTTAAATTTTGTAATGCAGCTATCTCCTTGTCCTCTTGTTCAAACTTAGAAAAGGTTTCAGTCTTCATATCTTGAACAGATGTTGTTAAATTTACAAGTTTACTCACAATAGATGAAACTTCCTCAGACGATTTATTCACAGCATTTTCTAGTCTTTGGAGTGTAGCCCATATTGCTTCCAGTATCGTCACAGGGGAGTGGGAAACCGCTTCCTGACCTGATGCAATTTTGGTGTTCTGTGAGAGCCCCCACTATGCGGCTGCATCAGACACATCCGGGTTTCAGCAGTCGCACCTTCCAGCACCGGTCACGGCAGCATGTGGGCAACAGGAAGAGAAAGAGATAGTTCAAGCCCTAAAGCCTCAGAGGCTCCTTCCTCTGAGGCAAATGCAGGCAGCTCTACTCCTGGAACTGATGGTGAGCTGCGAAGAAACGCTCCATCGTCGTCTGCCTATGTGTAGGTGGGTCCAACCGCAGCTGGTCCTTGCTTTGGTATGAGGCATCGGGAAAGAAAGTCAAGCCGATAAACAGTACTGTAGAAAAATGCAAGGTAAGATGGAGAGTTCTCAGGTAGGTGTTAACCCGCCCTGGGTAAGAACTTTTATATGTGTATTTATGGGTAAGAGGAAGATTAAGCCCCAAAACTACTCCAGCTTCAGCCGGCCCTGTAGACCACCATTTGATCTCTATGTCACCAATGACTTAAAATATGGCTTCAACATCGGGGGCATCTTTAAGTCCACTGGACAGAACTCTTCTCCCTCTGCCACAATCCAGAGATACGGGATCCAATTTGGTTCCTGTAGTAGATTCAGGTGGGCAGTTGGATTTGACCACTTCCTCCAAGTTAAAATTTATTTCACTTCCTGTGGCAATTTCTGGGTTGGAGGTTAGTGAGCCAGAACCGAGCCCACCAGAGGATCCAAAGAATATAACTTTATGGGATTTATGGCAGATAAATAAGAGTGTTAAGGGTATGCTAAGATCAGTGATTAAGCAAACTTTAGAATTTTTGATGCAAACTGTTAAAAAATTAGAAAGTGTTGATTCCAACTTGGTTTTATTAGATAAAGAGATGACAATATTAAAAACTAGGTTTCTACACTGCAGCAGGCTTCTACGTCTGCAGTTAAAGATTCTAATGTTATCCATACAAAGCTTGAGCAAATAGAGAATAAAGCTAGAGTTAAAAATCTCCAACTTGTTAATTTTCCCAAAACCCACCTAATTTCGGCTGAAATTCTGCTTAGAAAATACTTTAAGGAGATATTGAGTTTAACAAATGCAGAGACTATTCAGATATTGAATTGTTATTATGAACCTCAGGAAAAGAAGTTGATGTCTGATCAAGGTTTGGATCTATTGGTACCTGTGGAATTTGATCTAAGTAACTTTCTTGAAGACTCTCATGATACGATATCAACTAGGTCTACCTTGTTGATTGCTTGCTTAAGTGAATTGATAAAAACATGATTATGAGATTATATTTTAAAAATAGATCTAAGAAGTTCTGTGGAGGAATAGTATCAATTTTTCCAGACATGTCTAGGGTAACTCAGTATCGTAGGAAGGAATTCTTGAATTTAAAAACACGTGTATTATCTTTGAATACATTATTTCTTTCTAAGTGTGCAATCAAGCTTCAGGATAAAGATTTCCATTTTTGGGACCACATACATCTACAACAGTTTTTAGAGTTGCATGAACAAGAAATGAAATCACGGGTACAAGGGCAGGATAGTGAGAATAAGAGCTGATCTTATATAGGGAGTCAGAAATAAGAAACACACCAAAGGTTTAACTCGGTTATTCCAAGTTATTATTTTCCTTAGATTTAGTGTCTGTTATTGCCTTTAACTCTCTCACTATAGAAGGCTAGGAAGATTCTGTTTCATGAATTGTTTATATGTTGCTTTATATTATTTATGTAATGTATATCTTAATTCTGAACTATTCTGAATTGAACTATATTGAAACTATATATATAAAAAAAGAGTGGTCTAAGGGTACCTATATTAAGAAACCAGAAATCAAATCATTCAGCTACATTGAGTCAGTTCGACATTGAGACATTCAGCTACATTGAGACAGACCTTTTCATATTATGCATATATTTGTATGCTTAATATGAAAAGGTAAACCATTTAACAATTAAGTAAACCATAAATGCACACAAGACATATTGTTTCCTTTCTTTTTCTGAGTGTGGTACAAGAGACAAATTTTCAAAATAGAACTGAAGCATTAAAAGAAACTAAAGATTTATCAGTAAATAATAAAAACAAGAGCACTTTCAAACTTGTCAGGTCTATAACCTACTCTAGGCATCATAAAATCCAACAAAATATCGGAATAGAGGTAAACAAAACTGAGAGAGTATCCAAGAAAGAAAAAGTTCATGATGCAGCTTTTCATGTCTAGCAGTCTCTTTAAACTGGTGAGGTGCACACATGGAATGAAATGAAGTCCACACATACGGTGAGGGATACACCGGCTTGAAAAATATTGTCACAACTCTAGCCCTAAAGCCCGGCTTGTGCTAGGGAAGGCTGCGCCTAACCCTAAACTTACCTTAATAAGGGCTGAGCAGAGTGACAGGCTGAATTCAGACAAGCAGATAAGACCTGAGTTCCCATTAAACCATAAGGTTACAGCACCCTGGGGAGGAGAAGATGAGAGTGGGAATAGCCTGGTGCAGCAGGAAGAACAGCCTAAGAGGCAGGCACACAGCACAGCTAAGACACAACTGCTGGACCCAATTAGGGCAAATCAGAAAGCCCAGCAGAAGCAACAGATTGTCCCTCCCCCTTTCAGGTTAGGGCGTAGCCAGCTCAGGAATTTAGAGGCTGAACTAAGGAGAAACAAGTCAGTCTGTCCTGGGGCAGCCCAGGAAGGAGGCTCAAGGGACTGGGCTCCTGAACCCTCTCAGATTCAGGATGTTGAGATGGCAGATGTTACCTCTGTCCCTGAGACCAACCAGCCAGCCAGCCAGGATACCATAGGACCCATGGATACTTCCCTGGAACCAGAAGAAAGCTGCATGGATCAAAGCTAAGTTTGATTTCTTTGTGGTTTTTGGTGGCTGTGGAATCTGGTTTTCTTTTAAGGCTGTCTGGAAGCACAAGGCAAGAGCAGGCAGTGTGAGCAGTGCTAGGTTCACAGCTGCAGGTGTGCCTTATTGCCGCTGACAGTGAAGAAAGTGTTTTTCTTGTTTGAACCTTTGGACTTTTGTTTTTCCTCTCTGTTTGGATGTGACTTTGTGGCTGCCTGGGAGAAAGGGGTGGTAGTGTGGGAGAATCCACGTAAGATCCTCAGGGCGGGATTGTGGGGCCAATTTTTGGCAAACTTTAAATTAGTGGATTCAGCTACTCCCCTCCCCCACCAGCTATTTGTTAAGTTGGCTGGGGAAGGCCAGTTAAAACCCAGGCCTAGGCAGCACAGGCTAACTGTGTTGAAACAAACCCATTGTGAAGAACCAGTGTAAAGACTGGGTAACTTTAGTAGCCTTAGTTTGCCCTTTATGGACTGTGAAACTATCAGGGCAAGGCTACAATAGAGCCATTGTTGTTTTTTTTAAACTTACCTGCAAGAAAGGTGTGGGCTATAATTTTTGTAAGCCCAGTTTTTATGTTTGTGTTTGAATGCAAAGCATGCACTATAGCTGTTCGCTATCACAGAAATAAAGTTGGACTCAAATACTTTTGGAAAACCTTTATTGGTCCTGACATTTGTTTTGATTTATATTGATAAGAACCAGCAGGATCTTCAATTTCCTTTGAAGGCGCATCTAAATCGGTCTTTACTGAGCCCTGGTCGGTGGCCATCTGGAAAACCTGGCACCGGCAGGCTCACAATATCCAGGGATCATCCAGCAGCAGAATCCCAGTGAGATGATCCAAAGAGAGAGACCACATTGCCTGTAGTAAGTGACAATCTTAATGCATTTACTTGGTATAGGTATGGCAAAGAGAGACAATATTCAGACACTTATTGTACTTAATAAGACATTCAAAAAAGATATGTTTTTGTGTGTTTTACACAACTATTAAGGCATTTAAGAGAGACCATAAATATGTATTAAGGGCTCCTTTTACAAAGACGCGCTAGCGATTTTAGCGCACACTAAAATGCCGCGTGCGCTAGCCGCTACCACCTCCTTTTAAGCAGGTGGTAATTTTTCGGCTAGCGTGTGCCAATTTTGTACGTGCACTAAAAATGCTAGCGCGTCTTAGTAAAAGGAGCCCTAAGTGTATTGCACAAAAATCATTATATCAGAAATGTGTGAATTGATCTTATCTAGTGAGCACCATAGAATAAACAGTGCATAAAATATTTTCTTAAAATATAACCCCTAACTAAGCTGCATTTAGGCTATGAAAACAATAGCAAACAATATTGTGCAATTTTGATAGAAAAAAATAGGGATACAAAAACTGTAGAAATGGCCAATGTTTTCAGGGGTACCCCACAAACCAAACAGACAGATAACACAGAGATTACATAACATAAACAAACACAGAGCTCCAGTAGGCCTTACGCTTTCTTCCATCTGTTAAGGATTCAGGGTGGAATTTAAATCTGCAAATAAACACACTGTTATAAAAAAAGAAAAGAAAAGCAACATCATAGCACTATGCATACATAGAACACATAGCACAATAATCACAGAATCAGAAAAGGCACAATCAAAATGGTGTAGGATAGTCACGATTGGAGGCTAAGGGTTTCTTTTACTAAGGTATGCTAGCGTTTTTAGTGTACGTAGGAAATTACTGCGCGCTATACTACACGCTATGCTTCTAGAACTAACACCAGCTTAATGCTGGGGTTAAGGTCTAGTGCGCGCAGCAATGTAGCACGCGCTATTCCACGCATTAAAGCCCTAATGCTGCTTAGTAAAAGGAGCCCTAAATGTCTGCTTGAATTTCTGAAAGAAAACCCAAAATCTTACAGCCTGTTTGAGAAAGCCGCGCTAGTGGCTGTCGTGCAGCAACAGCCCCAAAGCCCTTTAAATCTCTATGGGCTTTAGGGCATTCCTTCAAACTGTCATAAGAGGTAATGCGTATAGGGACACAAACGGCTAGACTGCTCCAATCTACAAAAATAATCAGATCTTACTAGTTAAAGCAAGCTACAGTGTTAGTTACTAAGGTATCTCGAAGTGTTGCATTGTTAAAGCTGATAAGAAAAAGAAACATTTTAAATCCGAAATGTCAAGGTCATGTTAAATTCACTTGTAGCACAATTTCTTATTTTATTTTTTTTCAGCAAAAATTCTTCATGCCAAACCTGGTCCAGTATGTATTCTAACTGACTGCTAAAAAAAAAAGAAGAAACATTTTAAATCAACATCATAAGGAAACACATACTCAATGTAAAGAAAAATAAAGTAATAGGGGAAACGGCCCTTGCCAGACACTGGTGGGAAGTCAGTCACTGACAATCTGCATCTCCCAGACCTGTAAAAGGAACTTGTACAGTGTTATGTAAAACCAAAAATATAAAACATTGCAACAATTAGAATGCAGACCCACTACGATAGCATTTTTAGCATGTGTAGAATTGCCGCATGCACTAAACCCATGCTACTTGGCTAGAACTTAATGCCAGCTCAATGATGGTGTTAGCATATAGCGTGCGCTAAATCCGCTATCACAGCTTAGTAAAAGGATCCATAAGTGATGAAATTAAACTGTCCACTAGAACATAAGAATGCATAAGAGAGATTTGCATACAATGGAGGTGACAGGGATGCAAATCTACTCCATGCATATTCATTAGGTTTATCATGAAAATCTGACTGGCTGGTTGTCTTCCAGGTCTATGTTGAGAACCACTGCTCAGGATGAAAGTGTACATTCAACTAAAAACGTAATCCAAAACAGTTTTCCAAATTAATATTGTAGACTTTATTATATATATAATAAAATGTAAAGCACAAATATCATAACATTAAAAGGGGGTGGGGATTAATTTTTTATTATTTAAATATTTTTTTAGTTTTTACATTTTTTTCTATTTTTTATTTTTCTGCTATTTTTGAGTTTTGGATTGCATTAATTTCTTATATTTTGCTTTTTGATTAAATTATTTGTATTTTCCATATTTTTAATTTTTTCTATTTATCTATTTTTTCATTTTTTTGTTTTTCATATACTATATATTTTATATATTGCTAATTTTTTATTTTTTTTGTTTTTAATTTTCCATTGTAGAGTTTTATTTTTATTTTTATATTTTTATATTTTTTTATATTTTTCAGTGTATAGTTTTATATTTTTTGGTTTTTTATTTCTTTTTTATTTTTCATTGTATATTTTTATATATTGTATATTTTTTATCCCCTCTTTCCAAAATTTACTATGTATACGCTGTTGTTTCTTTTGTATGAGCCATTGTTTCTTTTGAATGAACCATGGTCTTCCTCCTCCTTGGTCACTGGAAAGATGATAAATTTATATGTCCTTAGATGATCTTAGCGCTGGGCACCTTGTTGTGGACATGGACATGGTACAGTGATGTAAATTCTTGATTTCCCCAATTGCTCAGAACTTTTACTTGAATTAAATCAAATGAACATTTTCCCTGGAAAGGAATGAGAATATGTTATTATAATGGATAATGTTTGCTCGATACATTAATATAAAGAGTATTTTTTATAGCAGGCATCCACCTATGTTACATCAATAATTCCATGGAAAATACTTGCATACATTAACTCATGTTATTAATATGCATACATTTTATAAAGCATTTCTATAATCATTGACCTGAAAATCTTATTTCCACAAATGTCTCTACTTGGATCAGATACACTTGTATGCACACAAATTATGGGCTCTTTTTATAAAGCCATGGTTGAAGTATCTACTGCAGGTCGGTAAGGTAAATGCTGTGACACTCATAGGAATTTTATGAGCATTGAACCATTTACCTCACTGATAGAAACCTCTACTGTGGCTTTGTAAAAGCTAGCATATGTGTTCCAAATTTGTGTGGATACTGTCCAGGCAAGAACTGGGATATGAAATAAAAAACAAAACAAAAAAAGTTTAAGAAAAACTCTAGTGCATCTGAAAGATATGAAGAAGAAGAAGCTGAAAAAAACCGTCCCACATAAGCAAACCCCAGAAAATCTAGTTAAAAAGTACCATATACTGTAGACATTAAGAAGATTAATGAAGCCTTGGAAACTGCACAACAAATACAGTGAGAGATTAGAGAAACTGGGCCTCTTCTCCCTTGAAAAGACTGAGAGGTGACATGATCGAAACATTCAAGATACTGAAGGGAATAGACTTAGCAGATAAAGACAGCTTGTTCACCCTCTCCAAGGTAGGGAGAACGAGAGGGCACTCTATAAAGTTAAAAGGGGATAGATTCCGTACAAACATAAGGAAGTTCTTCTTCACCCAGAGAGTGGTGGAAAACTGGAACACTCTTCCAGAATCTGTTGTAGGGGAAAACACCCTCCAGGGATTCATGACAAAGTTAGACGATTTCCTGCTGAATTGGAACGTACGCAGGTGAGGCTGGACTCATTTAGATCATTGGTCTTTAACCTAGGGGCCGCCGCATAAGCGGACTGCTGGGCACGATGGACCACTGATCTGATCCAGCAGCAGCAATTCTTAAGTTCTTATGTAAAATTGCCAGATATAAGGCCAGAATCATCCAGAAGAGGCAGAACCAAAACAGTTAAAGCTCCATAGTCAAAAGAAATGGAAACTAAAGTGATTGGAAAGCCCATAGACGGAAGGGATAGTGATAACACCTAACCTAGTGTCACCACCTAGTCTCTGGCCGAGCGGTTTTCCAACGCTAGGCAGTGACACACTTCCAACACCTGGTGTGAGTCCCTTTAAAGTAGGGTTACCTTACAAGCTGAATATCCCTGGAATAGCTGAAGTGTGCTTTAGTACAAACAGTCCCATAGTCAGAATGGTTCAAATCAAAACTGAGAACTTTATTTAGGCGCCCAGCCTCAGCAACACAGAATAACACTGCTTCAGTGGTGATAGAAGGTTGCACAAAACAAAGATTCTTCATAAATCAAAACATAAGTCCCATAGCTCTGGACTTCACTATATGCCACACAGTCCATGCGTTTCTCTTCACCAGAGCTTGGTTTAAACAGATAATTTGCTCTCCCAGTCCAAACCACTTTCAATTCAAAACAGACTTGAAATCAAAAAGAAAAATCATATGCCACAATTCTTTAAGCTAGCCTTCTCAGTAACTAGCATGGCAAACAGAACAGTCCTTAAGTTAACTTTACCCAGCTTCCCAAAGCTCACGGAGTTAGTTGTGCTTCACAGGTTGCTTAGGGTAATTGGTTAATCGATACAAGCAGGCATAGAGGTTGGTAATATGACACCAGAGTCTCTCAGCTGTTTCTTCACTCAGGGTTTGCACCAGCAGGGCTACAGCTGAAGCAACATACATAACTGTTCTGGTTTACATAGGCATACAATCAGGGACCAACTTCTGTCCTACTAATTCACCTTCCCCAACAGGAGGTAGACACTGGGAGTGAAAACCACCTTTTCTCAAGACTCACAGGCTCTATGAATTCTCCATCAATTCAGGCTGGGTTTCAGAGGGAGTATCACTGGCTTCTATTATCATAGGCTCAGGCAAACATGGATCTACAGGAAGGTTTCTAACCTGGTCCTCCTCCATGATCCAGTCATTCACTGCCAGTGGTTCTGACTACTCCTCAGTCAGCATAGACTCCCATAGAGCTCCTTCCTTCGGTCTGAGGCTCCTCCTCGTTCTGGCTTCCGTTCCTCTGCCTGCTTCCCCTGCTCTCTTCCCTAGTTCATTAGAGAGTCTCCGTTTAAGCTGAGGGAAGAAACCACTTCCCTTTTCCAGCAGGGGAGAAAGTTTTCTTCCCTTGGCTTGAACCGTTCTCCAGACTCCCTGCTGTGCTGCCTTCTGCTGCACAGACTTTGCAAAACAATAAGGCCAATCTTTACTGTCTGATCTCAGTACATTATCAGGGAAGTCCCAGTTGTCTGGACCTTCTTCCCTTTCTCCCTCTGAGTCCACAGGATAGTCAGCTGACTTACTCCCCCGGGCTCTGACTTGGTTCGCCCTCCTGCATCTGGGCTTGTAATTCCTCCCAAATCTCTCTGTGACAAGCCTCGGGGTTGCAGGATTGTCACACTAGTTGAAAAAAGAACAAAGAAAGGTAAGAATTTGACAGGGCCTGGAAAAGAACAGCTGCATGATTATTGGCTCAGACATATGACCAGTTGCCTCCAAGAATAGCTGAACAGTTTCACAGTGTAATAAAAGGACAAATTTCTGACTAGTTGACAACTGAAAAGACCTGTTAAATGCAAAAAGACCCAGGAAAATGGGATCATTCCAAACAACTACAGACTAATATTAAAAAAGCTAAGAGAAATAATAACAAATGCAGTCCAGGACCACTTGGAAATAAACAATTTGCTTCCAATAGGAAAGAAAACTGTCAAAAGACCAGAAGCACAAAAGATACGATTCATATTTATAAAATGATCCTGGAAAACTGTGAACAAGAAAATGTGAACTTGGAATGTAGCTTGGATTGATTACAAGAAGGCCTTTGAATCATTGCCATGCAGTTGGATTTTGAAATAACTGGAGTGAGAATGAACATATCATACAATTTCTCATTAGATATGGGGTTAGAATTATGAATTGGCCTCAGGAGAGCTAGAGACTTTAGGTTGAAAACATGAAAAATCACGACGATCATTCTCTGAACCTCTAAGTAATGTTGACAGGCTTTATCTTCTGTACAGTATATGTGGAAGAGGACCGCTGAAAGTGCTACAAGTGGTGGAAAATGAGAAACAAGGCCTGATTGCATATGTGAGGAGGATGAATTAAATATAGAAAATCAACAAGGCTTACTTAAAACTACAGAAAATAAGAAGGTCTACAAGACATGTGTCAAATACAAGGCCTGTGGGCAGAATGCTGTGAACAAGGCTGCCCTGTAAACATCTAAAAGCTAAGTTACTCAGCATTTCATATTCTGCTCTTTTGACTGGTTTTCAGCATTATATCTGCTTAATTTCTCTTCTCCTCCCTGTTTCTTACTAAAAAAATATAAAAAAGCACAAAAAAATCCTTCTCTTTCCTCTGTTAAATCTTATTTCCTCTTCCTGCATTTTTGTTTAAAATACTGTGTTTTAGGTGGTATAGAGCCCATATTTCTGGTGCCTGTGGCTCAGGGTGACTAAAGTAGGGAAAATCCTGTTATAAATCCTGTGTTTTAGGGTAGCACTGATAGAACCTGCAGTTTTGTTTAAAATACTTTGTTTTAGGTGGTATAGAGCCTATATTTCTGGTGCCTGTGGCTCAGGGTGACTAAAGTAGGGAAAATCTGTTATAAATCCTGTGTTTTAGGGTAGCACTGATAGAACCTGCAGTTTTGTTAAAAATACTGTGTTTTAGGTGGTATAGAGCCTATATTTCTGGTGCCTGTGGCTCAGGGTGACTAAAGTAGGGAAAATCCTGTTATAAATCCTGTGTTTTAGGGTAGCACTGATAGAACCTGCAGTTTTGTTTAAAATACTGTGTTTTAGGTGGTATAGAGCCTATATTTCTGGTGCCTGTGGCTCAGGGTGACTAAAGTAGGGAGAATCCTGTTATAAATCCTGTGTTTTAGGGTAGCACTGATAGAACCTGCAGTTTTGTTTAAAATACTTTGTTTTAGGTGGTATAGAGCCTATATTTCTGGTGCCTGTGGCTCAGGGTGACTAAAGTAGGGAAAATCTGTTATAAATCCTGTGTTTTAGGGTAGCACTGATAGAACCTGCAGTTTTGTTAAAAATACTGTGTTTTAGGTGGTATAGAGCCTATATTTCTGGTGCCTGTGGCTCAGGGTGACTAAAGTAGGGAGAATCCTGTTATAAATCCTGTGTTTTAGGGTAGCACTGATAGAACCTGCAGTTTTGTTTAAAATACTTTGTTTTAGGTGGTATAGAGCCTATATTTCTGGTGCCTGTGGCTCAGGGTGACTAAAGTAGGGAAAATCTGTTATAAATCCTGTGTTTTAGGGTAGCACTGATAGAACCTGCAGTTTTGTTAAAAATACTGTGTTTTAGGTGGTATAGAGCCTATATTTCTGGTGCCTGTGGCTCAGGGTGACTAAAGTAGGGAAAATCCTGTTATAAATCCTGTGTTTTAGGGTAGCACTGATAGAACCTGCAGTTTTGTTTAAAATACTGTGTTTTAGGTAGTGTAGAGCCTATATTTCTGCCTTACTAGTAGTCTTACTTATAGTCCCACCAACCCCAGGGACCACTATTCATATATAGAGACCCATATAATCAGGACTACTCAAATCAAGTCACTTCACAACCAATCAAGATGACCTTTATTCTATGCAATCACTGTGGTGCTTTAATTCCAAGACATACTATTTGGAGGCTTAAGGCTTGCCCCATCTGTCTTCAACTTGCCAGTATTAAGGAGGAGCTCTGCAAACTTAAAAAGGAATTGAATACAATTAAAGCAGCTTCCATCACTCCACAAAATCATACCAACTTACCACCTCTACCTCAAAGAATAAAACAGCCCAGGAATAAATGGGTCACAGTAGGCTCAGGAAGACTGCGACATGTAACACAGAAACATCCACCTTCACTAATATTACCTCTACAGAATTCCTTCGCTCCACTAGTGCACTGCGATACTCAGGAAAACAGAAGGGAGGTGGGACTGGAACCAATGAAGGTAACTCAAGAGAACAAGCGCACCCTAAGTACAAATAAAAAAGCCAAAAACAGAAAACTATTACTGTTGGGGGATTCCATCATCAGAGGCATTAACCTTGGAACACAGGGCGAGGAGACCAAAATAGTGAAATGTCTTCCAGGATCCTCAGCTACCAGGAGTTCCAGGCAAATACTGACTATAATTAAGGAAGAAACTAAGGATTTTAACACTGATGTTGTTATCCATCTGGGAACAAATGACCTGGCCAACAACTCCACACTTGCAGCACAGAAAGCTTTTCGGGAGCTTGGTGAGGGCGTGAAACCTTTTGTAAAGACTTTAGCTTTTTCTGAGATACTGCCTGCATATGGAAAAGGAGAGCAAAGAGTGAAAAACACAGAGGACTTTAATAGATGGCTCAGAGCCTGGTGTCATCAAGAAGGCTTCAGGTACATAGGAGGATGGGGAAATACATGGAAGGACAAGAAGCTATATTGCACTGATGGGCTACATATTACTACAGCAGGAAAAAGAAACCTTGCAGAGAAATTTAGACAATATTTTTCTAGGCATTTAAACTAGAAGGTGGGGGTGGTGTATGTACGAAGGACAATTATAGAGACCACCCCCGGCAAAAGAAAAGATGTGATAGTAGTAAAGGCTGCAACATAAGCAATATCAGCAACTCATTTCTTAGTATTGCAACGGAAAGTGAAACGACACAAAAATCCATACAAAAAAGGAGATTATCGCTGAAAAATAGCTGGAAAGCGATGACCACAAATGCTCGCAGTCTAAGCAACAAAGTTCATGATCTGCAAGCCCTGATATTAGAGGCAGATCTAGATATTGTTGCTATCACAGAGACATGGTTCAGTGAATCACATGGATGTGATGCAAACATACCGGGATATAATCTTTTTAGGAAGGACAGAGATGGTCATAAAGGTGGAGGAGTAGCTCTCTATGTAAAGATCAATATCCAAGCGACCGAAATGCATGGGACCTGGGGAGAGGAAGAAGCGATATGGATTGCTCTGAAAAGAGAAGATGGAACTTCTATCTACGTGGGTGTAGTCTACAGACCTCCGACTCAATCGCAGCAAATTGATAAGGATCTGATTGTGGATATCCAAAAGTTTGGAAGGAAAGAGGAGGTTCTGCTGTTGGGAGATTTCAACCTGCCGGATGCGGACTGGAATGTTCCGTCTGCGGAATCGGAAAGAAGTAGGGAGATTGTGGATGCCTTTCAAGAGGCTCTGCTCAGACAAATGGTGATGGAACCCACAAGGGAAAAAGCGATATTGGATCTGGTCCTCACAAATGGAGAGAGTATCTCTAATGTTCGAGTGGGTGCTCACCTGGGTAGTAGCGATCATCAAACGGTTTCGTTTGATATAAGGGCTAAAGTGGAGAGCGGCCGCACGATACTTAAAGTCCTAGATTTCAAACGTACGGACTTTAATGTAATGGGAAAGTACCTGAAGAAAGAGCTGTTAGGATGGGAGGACATAAGAGAAGTGGAAAGACAGTGGTCTAAGCTGAAAGGAGCGATAAAAATGGCTACGGACCTTTATGTGAAGAAAATCAATAAAAACAAGAGAAAAAGGAAGCCGATATGGTTCTCCAACCTAGTGGCTGAGAAAATAAAGGCGAAAGAGTTGGCGTTCATGAAATATAAAAAAACCCAAGAAGAGGAGAGCAGAAAGGACTACAGGGTGAAACTGAAAGAAGCCAAGAGAGAGATACGTTTGGCGAAGGCACAGGCGGAAGAACAAATGGCTAAAAATGTAAAAAAGGGAGATAAAAATTTTTTCAGATATATTAGTGAAAGGAGGAAGATAAAAAATGGAATTGCTAGGCTAAAAGATGCTGGGAACAAATATGTGGAGAGTGATGAGGAGAAAGCAAATGTGCTAAACAAATACTTCTGTTCTGTGTTCACAGAAGAAAATCCTGGAGAAGGACCGAGATTGTCTGGAAAGTTACACGAGAAAATGGAGTAGATTCTGCGCCGTTCACGGAGGAGGGTGTTTATGAGCAACTTGAAAAACTGAAGGTGGACAAAGCGATGGGACCAGACGGGATCCATCCCAGGATACTAAGGGAGCTCAGAGAGGTTCTGGCGAGTCCTATTAAAGACTTGTTCAACAAATCTCTGGAGACGGGAGTGATTCCTGGGGATTGGAGGAGAGCGGATGTGGTCCCTATTCATAAAAGTGGTCACAGGGATGAAGCAGGAAACTACAGGCTGGTGAGCCTCACTTCAGTTGTTGGAAAAATAATGGAAGTGTTGCTGAAAGAAAGGATAGTTATTTCCTTGAATCTAATGGGTTACAGGATCCGAGGCAACATGGCTTTACAAAAGGTAAATCGTGCCAAACGAACCTGATTGAATTTTTTGATTGGGTAACCAGAGAGCTGGATCGAGGACATATGCTAGATGTAATTTACTTGGATTTCAGCAAAGCCTTTGATACAGTTCCTCATAGGAGGCTGTTGAACAAACTTGAAGGGCTGAAGTTAGGACCCAAAGTGGTGAACTGGGTCAGAAACTGGCTGTTGGACAGACGCCAGAGGATGGTGGTTAATGGAAGTCGCTCGAAGGAAGGAAAGGTGACTAGTGGAGTCCCTCAGGGTTCGGTGCTGGGGCCAATCCTGTTCAATATGTATGTAAGTGACATTGCTGAAGGGTTAGAAGGAAAAGTGTGGCTTTTTGCAGATGATACCAAGATTTGTAACAGAGTAGACACCGAAGAGGGAGTGGAGAATATGAAAAAGGATCTGCAAAAGTTAGAGGAATGGTCTAATGCCTGGCAACTAAAATTCAATGCAAAGAAATGCAGAGTAATGCATTTGGGGATTAATAATAGGAAGGAACCGTATATGCTGGGAGGATATGCACGGACGGGGAGAGGGACCTTGGGGTGATAGTGTCCGAAGATCTAAAGACGAAAAAACAGTGTGACAAGGCAGTGGCTGCTGCCAGAAGGATTCTGGGCTGTATAAAGAGAGGCGTAGTCAGTAGAAGGAAGAAGGTGTTGATGCCCCTGTACAGGTCATTGGTGAGGCCCCACTTGGAGTATTGTGTTCAGTTTTGGAGACCGTATCTGGCGAAAGACGTAAGAAGACTTGAGGCGGTCCAGAGGAGGGCGACGAAAATGATAGGAGGCTTGCGCCAGAAGACGTATGAGGAGAGACTGGAAGCCCTGAATATGTATACCCTAGAGGAAAGGAGAGACAGGGGAGATATGATTCAGACGTTCAAATACTTAAAGGGTATTAACGTAGAACAAAATCTTTTCCAGAGAAAGGAAAATTGTAAAACCAGAGGACATAATTTGAGGTTGAGGGGTGGTAGATTCAGGGGCAATGTTAGGAAATTCTACTTTACGGAGAGGGTAGTGGATGCCTGGAATGCGCTCCCGAGAGAGGTGGTGGAGAGTAAAACTGTGACTGAGTTCAAAGAAGCGTGGGATGAACACAGAAGATTTAGAATCAGAAAATAATATTAAATATTGAACTAAGGCCAGTTACTGGGCAGACTTGCACGGTCTGTGTCTGTGTATGGCCGTTTGGTAGAGGATGGGCAGGGGAGGGCTTCAATGGCTGGGAGGGTGTAGATGGGCTGGAGTAAGTCTTAATAGAGATTTCAGCAGGTGGAACCCAAGCATAGTACCGGGTAAAGCTTTGGATTCTTGCCCAGAAATAGCTAAGAAGAAAAAAAAAAAAAACAATTTTTTTAAATTGAATCAGGTTGGGCAGACTGGATGGACCATTCGGGTCTTTATCTGCCGTCATCTACTATGTTACTATGTTAATCTGGCCCGCTTGGCCATTTTATGTGGCCCTTGGTGACTGTGCACCTGACATTTTACCACCTTCCCGCCACTGAAATTTAAAATCTTCAGGCAGCTGACGTGAAGCCAGTGTCCTGCCGTTGTGTACTGGAAGTATTCTTTCTGAAGCTCTTCCTCTTCCTGCATAGGCAAGACGCTGCAGAAAGAACAATTCCAGGGCAGAACGAAGTAAGCAGGCTTTGTGTCGGCTGCCCGAAGATTTTAAATTTCAGCAGTGTGGAGTTGGGAACTGGGGACAAGTTGTACTGTAGGATACAGCTGAGAGGGGAGGCCTGGGGTTAGAAATGAGGGAAGGACATGCTGCACGGGCTGTGACGGGAGGGGGTTAGGGAAAGCCAGGTTGACAGATGCTGCATAGGCTGGCAGGGCATTAGGAAGGACAGAGGCTGAATGGACGGGGGGTTAAGAAGGGAGAGAAAGAGAGATGCTTCCGATGGATGAGGGAAGAAAAAAAGAAAATTCTTGGACATAGGTGTGTGGAGTGTGAGGGAAAGAGAGATGGTATACATGGGGGAAAACAGAAAGAGGGAAAATTGTTGGACATGATAGTGGTGGAGAGGAGGGAGGGAGAAATGTTACACTGGGAGGTAGGAGAGATGACTCAAAGAAGGAAGAGATGTCAGATTCTGGAGAAGGGTGATGGAAGGAGGGAATAGAAATATGTCAGACCACTGGAATGGGAAGGAGAGAGATGTCAGACCAGGAAATGGAAGGGAAGAAGAGAGATGCCAAACTGTAGGAAGGAGAGGAGAGAGCTGCCAAATCATGGAAAAGAGAGGAGAGAAGGAGAGAGATGTTAGACCACAGGTAAAGGGAGGAAAACCAAATTTTTTAAGAATTGCAAATAAAAAGGGCCATTCCACTTGATGAAAAGCTTTTTCGGTGTCCAGGCTAAAACGGCAAGTTTATCCGATCAGGATTGACAAACTGATAGGATATTAGCTAGAGTTCGAGTATTGTTGGCTGAATGTCTCCCACACATGAAACCAGTTTGGTCTTCAGAGATCAATGTTGGTAAAACTCGCTGCAATCGAGTTGCCAGTAATTTTGCATAGATTTTGGCATCCGCGCTACTCATGGAAGGATTGGTACATGCCCAATTGATGGAATACCTTGATCAGTTCTCTCTTCTAGATGAAACTCAATCTGGTTTCAGACCTTTGTTTAGAACTGAGATAGTAATTACGGCTATCTTGGATAATTTACGGTTCTTGTTTAGTAAGGGCCTTAATGCCCTGGTCATGCAATTTGATATGAGCCTTTGACTTAGGTATCAGAGAAGAAGTGTTAGACTGGTTTTGAGGTTTCCTTATGTCCCGCACCTATCAAGTATGTTTTAATTACAATCTCTCTGATACCTGGAGCAATCTATCTGGTGTGCCGCAAGGGTCACCATTATCCCTACTGCTTTTCAATGTCTACATGTCGTCATTAGGTGCACAACTAACCCAGCTGGGGATAAAATTATTTAGTTACGCAGAAGACTTTACGATCATTATCCCATTCGCTACCTCTCTCTCGGAAGTCACTCCTAAGGCAACAGAAGTTCTAAACTCGATGGAGCAATGGATGACTGAATTCAAACTGAAGCTTAATTCAGAAAAAACAAAATTTTTTGTAGCTTCGCCACACCTACTTGACACTAAAATATCACTGTGCATCAATAAACGTAGTTATCCCATCCAATCCACTATGAAGGTATTGGGTGTAACATTTGTGACAAACCCGTAGCCAGCTTTGTCTCTGTAATGGATAAAAGCAGAGCACAGTTCCTGGTCAGGAGAGCTGACCAGGTTAAAAGTAAGAATATTGAAATGGCTGACTACCCCTCAGACAGTGAGGTAGAGCAGGAATGGTTTAAACCTGAGGTTATTCAGCACAGCATGCCATATCAGAATAAATACACCAGAAAGCCTGTTAGGACTTTTACTGAGAACTGGAGACCTAGTCCTGCAAGGTATTCACAGTCACACTATCAGCCTAGGAGAAACCAGAGTTATTTCCCTAGGGATTTTCAGCCCAACCCTCCTGAAGAGCCCTGAATCACACAGGAGGGTGGCAGGAACAGTGACACAGAGGACAAATAGCAAGGCAGGAGCAGCAGAGGAAGCAAGAAGGTGAAGAGAGAAGTCTCCCTCCTCATCCCCACAGCAGTGAGGACATGGATATGGCAGAGGTCTTCCCAAGCCTGAGCCCAACTGCAGAGAAAGCTGAGGCAATGGGCACTACTGAATTGTATCTGGAAGCTGACTATAGCCCAGAGGGAATGGAGGTTAGTCCATGAGGTGAAGTGAAGCCAGGAAACTGTCTTTCTAAGCTGCGTTTGTGTGCTGGCTTTTTGTAACCTGAGACTAGCTGGCCTTGATTAGGGAGAGAAGAAATCCTCTCCGTTGTTGCTCCGGGCAGCTCAGAGGTTTTGTTTGATAAAGGAACTGTATCTTTGATTGTGTGAAGCCTCTGTGTTAAAGCCTCTGGAAATGAATAGCTTATCTAATACCCTGCTGTGCTCCATTGGCTGGAAAGCTCAGCTGATGCTGATGAGCTCTATTGCAGGGCAGAACACTGCACGGAGTCTGAGCTGGGAACTGGACACTTTACCCAGCAAGGTTAGCTGGGAAGCATAGAACTTTATCTCCAAAGTTTGCTACTTCACTTACCTGCTATGTTATGCAGTTTTTGCTTTCATTTTTGTGTTTATTTGAACTCTGGTGAAGAGGACTATCCTTAAAGCAGAGAAAGTCCAATTCTGACAACTGTATGATTTATTTTTACCTTTTTGCCTGTCTTATGCATGTCTTAAGGGTGTCTGACGGTGTTCAGATCCCCTATCAAATAAAGCCGGAGAATGAGAATTTGACCATACCTGAATTGTGTCCCCTTTTATTGGCATACGTATCTCAGTATGGCCTGGGCAGACTAGGCAAGAGCCCAGGTCTGTTTTACCTGAATAGCCTTCCTCTTTCCTGGGGAAGCCACGCCGACAGGTCAGGATTCGGCACAGTTAAACTGCCTGCCGGTCAGAGCAGGGGATAGCTGTGTGACACATTGGACCAAAGCCTAACCATGAAAGACCAGGTGGACTCCTTAATTAGAAAGGGTTTTTTTACTCTCTGGAACTTCGGTCCATTAGAGCATATTTCGATGTTCCATCATTTAGAATCCTAGTACAGTCCCTTATATTGAGTCAACTAGATTATTGCAATATCGCCTTCCTGGCAATTTCCCAGAAGAATATGCGGCGATTACAATTGGTGCAAAATGCGGCAGTCAAGCTAATTTTTGGGTTGAAGAAGTTCGATCATGTAACACCTTCCTACCGACTTCTACATTGGCTACCGATGGAGGCACGCGTGAAGTTTAAGTTTGGATGCTTTTGCTTTAAGGCACTATTCGGTTTAGCCCCTAAATATATAACTGACCTCTTCTCTTTCTCAAACAACAGACATAAGAGAAGCTCACACTCGAATTTTGTTTCCCCACCGGTTAAAGGATGTAAATTTAAAAAACACCATCAACATCTCTCACATCAAGTGGCATAATGGGGGAAAAGATCTGGTACAATTACTCATGCCTACTACTTAAGGGGAATTTAGGAAACACCTTAAAAACATATCTGTTCCTGAAGTATTTAGGCAACTAACCTGTACAATCCTACTCCACAATACCTGATCTCTAGCGCTGTAATAACTAGCTTCTAACTTTGATAATTTTAATTAATTGGTAACATTTTTTAACCATTGTAAACCACATAGAACTTCACGGTTCTACGGTATATAAACTGTTATTATTATTAAGGATAAGGGCCTATAATTGCTAACATAATGAGGGTCCTTTCCTGGCTTGGGAATAACCACAATTGTTGCTTCTGTAAAGACTCATCTACCGTCCCTTGTGATGCCAAATGAGTGAAGAACTGCTAAAGATATGGTGCTATGTCTTGAAAGTTTGATAAAACTCATCATGCTCTGTAATTTATTTGCCGCCATGTTGTTAATGATCTCAATTATTTCTGTAATCGTCATTGGGACGTCAACTCATCATGTTTCTCTTTTTTTAAAAAAAAGGTAAGTGTTTGTACCTGGCATAATGGAGTATTAAATGACTTGGCCGGTCACAAGGAACCAGAGTGGGAACTGAACCAATTCCATAGGTTCTCAGCTCACTGCACTAACCATTAGGCTACATCTTCACTAAACTGTCAATCAGCCACTGATTGTCTTTTCCCAGAAAGTAATATTTATCTGGCGTGGAGAACATTGGGTGGGGGAGTGTGTGGCGCAGTGGTTAGCTACCCTGAGGTTGTGGATTCAAATCTCACACTGTTCCTTGTGACTTTGGGCAAGTCACTTAATCCTCCATTGCCCCAGGTGCATTAGATAGAGTGTGAGCCCACCAGAACAGATAGGTAAAATGCCTGAGTACCTGAATGTAAACCATTTAGGTTATAAGTGGTATATAAATCCTTAAATAAATAAATAAACATGGGGTGGGGGAGTGAGAAATGAATGATTAGAAGGCCCCAGAAAGGTACCTTAACTATATTCTGTGCAATAAAAAAAGGAGGGAGGGATGAAGCACAAATTCCTTACCCTACAATGAAAAGAGAGCAAGCTAAAGGCTTTCTGTTACACTTAAGAGCTCATTTGCCATCTTTGAGGCGTTAAAAACAGGCATACTAATCATGCATGGCGCGCTAACTACTTTCTTGGACATGTCTACACCACACCTCCATTATGCTCCTATCTCCACCCATGTGTGCATTACATATTAGCATGTGAATTATTGCATGCTAACACTCGATTTAGCGCACAGACTACCTAACATGCCTCTATGCGGCTATTAACATGTGCTAATCTGCGCACTAATGTCATAATGAACCTTAGTAAAAGGAGCCCTAAGTGAATTTATGAAAAAACGATGGTCAGATTTACAATAGTACAATAGTACTATTCACAGTGCTACAGGATATATTCCAGCTTTCTTATTACTTGGAAAAGAAAAATTATTGTCCTATGAGGAGTTGGATTATGGAAGTAATGAAGATCCCAATGAATTAAATTTAGATGAGTGGCTTAGAGAGCATCAAAGAAAATTACAAGTAGCCTGTGAAATAGCAATAAAAGCTTCTGAGCAAGTTGGACAAAAAATAAAAAGAACTTTTGACAAAAAGGCCCATGGACAATTGTTTCAAGTAGGAGAATGGGTTTTGACGAGGAAACAAAATTTTCCTGGTAGGCTTAAAATTCAATGTCTGGGAAATTATGCCGTATCAAATTGTTCAAATATTAGGACAAGGGAATGTTTATAAAATTAGAAATGTAAAAGGTGTAGAAAAGATACTACATAGAAATCACTTAAGAATAATACCTTGGGATATTGAAAATGAGAATGAAAGTGAAGAAATGTTAGAAAGACAACAATGTACAAATGTTAGACAGAGGAAAAAATGTTACTGCCATGAAATCTAAACCTGTGAAGAATACCAGATATGTAATTCGTACAAAAATTTGTGTTAATGAGAATTCATTATCTGTTCCAGAAATAATACAAGAGAATATTTATCAGAACGAAAATGTCAGTCAAGAAAGTAGATATAATTTAAGAGATAGGAAACCAAAGTTCTTAACAGATCATTATGTATTAGAATAGAAATTGATGATTAGAAATTGATGAGGTTCTAGAATTCTTGAGGAAGATGGAAGCTTAGCTTCGTTGCTCTCCTCACAGCCAGCTTATTTAATTAATAATAGAGAATACTTGCTGGATATATTTTTATTTTAAAACTGGTGTCAGATGAGAAATTAAACACTCTACCATCTGTTCATCATTTGATTGATTGATTAAAATGTCAAACAGGACAGGTAAATGACAGAAACCAGAGCCACATCCATCAACTGAAACTTCACTCTCTGTCTCAGAAAGCGGCGGCACTAACAAGGATATTTTAGAAAAAATAAAAGCATTAAGAGAAATAATGAATAATACGAGAGAAGACATCGCTGAACTGGATGAGAAAATGACTACTCTTACAAAAGAAGTTCAACAATTTAAATCTAAACTATCGATTCTTGAGAAAAAAACAAATGTGGCTGAAGAAAATATCAAACAATACAAAATCAAATAAAGAAAATAACTACACTGGAGCAGGACTACGAAGATGCTAGCTCTTATTCTGTCAATATCTCCCCCTTTAAAACATCATTATTATATCTTCCGTTCAACATATAAAGTAATCTTATCTCATTATGGAATAATAATATCTATAAAATTAAAAACATCATTCTGAATTGGCCTATATAGCAAAAATGTGATATATGGACATTGCAAGATCTTCTTGATAATAATCGCTGGCTGTCTTTTGAAGAGGTTTGTGATAAATTTAGTTTACCAGTCAATCAATATAACAATTGGCTTCAACTGAAACACTGTGTTTGCGCCTCAATCCCAGACCTTCTAAAGTTGAAATCTACACCTGATTTCCTTCAACATATCATCACGATAGCTCCACTTAAAGGTGCAACCTCTAAATGATATGCATTATTGAGACAAACCTCCTCTTCTGTATCTATCTCACAATTGATGAGTGCATGGCACCCGGACATAGATATTACTGCAGATGATGAGCTTTGGCAAAAAATGTGGACTAGAGTATTTAAATCTACTCGATTGCGTCAATCCTTCAATCAATATATTTCCTACTGCATCGATCTCATTGGACTCCACAGAAACTCGCCAAATTTTCTAATGAAGGCTCCAATCTATGCTGGTCTTGTGGAAAATTTGTAGGCACACTGCCTCACATGATATTTCAATGCCCACATCTTAAGTTGTATTGGGACAAAGTTTGGAATACCATATCCACCATCTTAAACATCCATGAACCATTACACCTTAAAATTATTATTCTTGGTAAACATGGGCTTGCATATTCTTTGCTTGAACCTAATGCCCACCTGCTTAATATCTTATTGTTCTGGCTATAAAAAAAAATTTGCACTGCTAGAAGAACCTATCCAAAGTAGAATTTATTGTATGGTGGATTACTATATGCATAACTACTAAATACAAAAGCATTATTGCTAAAAAACACCATTCCACTAGTTCATGCCACAGAATATGGAGCCCTGTCCAATCTTACTGTGATTTGAATCACTGACATTCAGTGCTTTAGTGTAAATCTCCAGGTTATTGTAACTTAAGTCGCTTAGTGATGCTCATTGGGAAATCTTCATGCCCATTTTCTACTGAAATTACTTGTACAGGTTTTGCTGTATACATCTGACAGGAGACATTAGTTGTACTGTCTTATAATCGACGTTTTTTTCACAGAATATTGTCTGTGATAGGTGCAACTAGATGGTTTCTTGCTTTAATTACTTCTGTATATTTGTATATTTTTTGTGATTATTGTATATTTCTAGTGATTACTGTAAATTTTGTATATTGGGGCGGAGCTTGGCCACGAGTGAAGATGGCAGCATAATCTCACTGTTCTTCCCTGCCTCACTTAACTGAACATTCTGGAGGATTAAAATACATCCTTTTTCCTCCTTTCTTTTTTTTTTTTTTTTAAATATTGATTTACTAAATCTTAGTATGGCTTCAGGAAAGAAAGACAAGGTGGATGCTTCTTTTACTTCAGGGGAAATGCTAAAAGACTGAAAGCTGATCCCCCTATACTTTCTAGGATTCCTTTGCCAAAGGACTACACTGAACTTATGGAGCAAATAATAGCTGACCTCCAGATAATAAAAGAGCTGCTCAAGGAGACAACTTCGAAATTAAATGGTCTTCAAAGTGAGGTTGCTAACCTGTCTCAGCAAATGGCAGTAATTTGAGCAATTGGAAGAGGATTGTGGCAGTTGAGGACGTAGCTTCTCAGAGCCATTTGGATCATAAACTGATTACACAAATATCTGCTGAGCTTGAGGAGATGGAGAACCAAAGTAGAAGGGATAATGTCCAAATTTTAGGAATACCAGATGGATTGGAAGGGAAAAATTCTGTGTCATTCCTTACTTCTTTCATCCCTGAAGTTTTATCCCTTCATTTTGTGGAGCAGTTTGAAATTGAGAGAACACACAGGGTGCCTTTTAAGATCCAGAGCAATCAGAGGGGGCCAAGACCAATGTTAATTAAAGTACTGCATTTTAAGCATGCTATGCAAATTTTTGATGCTACTAAACAGAAAAAAATAGTGATGTGGAAAGATAAAAAACTTCACTTCCTCCGGATTTTGCCAGGCAGACAGCTGCTGTCAGAAAGCAGTTTTTGAATCTTCGTGGGAGGCTCAAGGATTTAGGAGCAAGATATGGGTTATTTTATTCCGCAGTAATGATAATAACACAATTCAGTATCAGGATCCCAAAAAACTTGAGGAATTTATAAATCAGCAAAATCATCGTATGGAGGTTTAACTGAGAGAGATCTGAAAGTTGATGACAGTTGGCACTTAACCTGCCATTCTATTTATTCCTTCAGGTTTAATTAATCCCATAATATCTTTTAGGATATGTTCTGATGTGATACTGAATTGTTTTTGGTATTTTTCTTTAATTTTTAATTTAATTTTTGTTGGGATTTATTATTTCTTTTTGGAGTCATTTTTACAAAGAATTGAAGAGACAGATATACTCCTACCAATAGGAGCAAAGCTTTCTTAGAGAAGAACCTCCCTCTTTGGTGCTCTAAGGCCCTGATTGGTTAATAATGTTTAATATGAGTTATTGTGCGGGGACAAGGATTGTGAAGCAGGAGTTCACAAGATTACTGGCATGTGGAACAGTGATTCTCTTTGCCTTCTCTTTGGGCTCCCCCCCTTCTTCTCTCCCTGCTAGCGGTCTGAAGTTGCGGGTTGTTGCTGCTGAGGGTAAATTTTGTGTATCTATTTTGAAAATCAATACAATATTTGAACATAAATTTATGATACCTAATGAAAATTAGTGAGTTATAGAAACTAAGATTTTTCTTTCTCACCGGAGATTTATAGTTAAAAAAATTGGAAAAAAAACCCAAAAAACTTATAGCACAGGCGAATATAACCAAGGTTAAAAAATAAAATGTTAAAGTACCTGAATCCGAGGTGTTTTGGCCTGATCTTTTGTTTTGTTTTGGCTCATGCTGGTATTTTGAGGCCGATCGGTTTGGGCCATGCTTGTTGCTGCAGTGGAGACACTGTATGGCAGTGCTGACAGGTTCGGGAGTCAGCCTGCCTGAGAAACGCATCTCCCAGAGCATTGATGGTGAGCAGGGAGCAGGCCTACTTGAGGACATGGCTGCAGGAGTGCTGTGGGAGACTGCTGGACATGCTCGCAATTTCAGGGTAGTAGTCACGGTGGCAACGCACATTGGTGACATCATCGCGTATGCACGGTGACATCGTCAATGGATGTCCGCACATGCACGGTCGCTCCTCAGTGCCAGCTTGGGCCTAATTGGCCTGAAGAGGATTTTTAAAATGCCGACAAGCATCAGAAAGACGGTGAGGGACAGAAGAATGGGGAAAGGCTCTGGAGATCCTTCCCTGAAGTTTTAATTTGTGGGCTTGTTTTATTTTTTTTTTTAAGTGTCACAGGAGTTGTGCTGGCTCATGGCTGGGCCAGTGGCGTCAGGGGGAGCCATGGAAACAGCTCCTGAAGCTCATGTAGCATCGGAAGGGAGCCATGGAAACGGCTCCTGATAGGCTCGAGATGTGAGCCTGCAAGAAGCACGAGGACAGTATTGCGGAGGATCCAAGGAAGAAATTTAAAGGTGTTAAAGTTCGCAGAAGCCAGCTGTAGGTAAGAAAAAGTGGTTTTAAATTTATTTTATTGAATGCATTGCTTTATTTTTGCTTTGGTTTAATTTTTGGTGGATTTTGCCTTGATTTGTGTTGCAGCTGGGCTTCTTAGAGTTTTGGAACCTTGAAAGAGAGTTCTAAACTGCTAAGGAGATCAGTTGGGTGGTTAGCAGTCTGGAAAAGAGATTGGTGTTGGTTACCTGTG
This sequence comes from Geotrypetes seraphini, assembly GCF_902459505.1. Lineage (NCBI taxonomy): Eukaryota > Metazoa > Chordata > Amphibia > Gymnophiona > Dermophiidae > Geotrypetes > Geotrypetes seraphini. The sequence continues at coordinate 186,083,610 of NC_047087.1, forward strand.
GATAGAAAAGAGTTTTAATATAGTGAATTTTTGGCTAGTCTAAATTAAATTCAAGTCTAGCCTGTTTTTGTGGCAGAAGCTGTGTTTGGTGCTGTCATACAGCAGTTCTGAGGCTTTTGTAAAAAGTAAGGCTGAGAAGATATTTATTGATGAATTTTGGGTTGTTGTTTTTTTACAAAGATTTGGAGTGAACGCTAATATTTTGGTTTTTATAACCTTGATTTATAACTTTGGAGAAAAGCCAACCAATTAAGAAGCAGAGTGAAAACTTGGATGAAGAAACAGAGAGTTCATCCGACAGGATGGGAGGCTCTGCTATATCATGTCTGAAAAATAGAGGTTGATAAAACAGAGAGTTCTTCCAACAGGCTGTACACTGATGGGAGGCTCTGCTGAGAAAACATTGGCGGATCAGTTCTGAGGTTGAGAAACAGGACTCGATGACGAGGATCAGTGTCATCGAAGCCCTCCTGCACTTGGAATGGAGCTACGCTGATCCTGTACCTGTACCGAAGAAGGCCATATGAGAGTGAGCCTGGAAAACAGGCTCTCAAACTTTAATTGAAAAAGTGTCGTAGACATACCACTAACTCCATAATTGACCCATGTATGTAGGAAATAATTGAAGAAGTGCAATCTATAGCATCCACAGACATTGCAGATTCCCGACTTAGATCTTAACAGCAGAGACAATCCAACATTTGCCAGGTAAGAATCAGGAAAAGGATATCAACATTACAGGGTGTACACCCATAAGAAGTCCCCTACAGTATTAGAAATGTCAAAGCAGCATGAAGACAGAGCTCATTCAGTTTAGTGTTTGGGTTTTTTTTTCCAGTCTTTGACAGTCCAATGAAGTGAAAATATTAAAGTTCATATGGGAGTACCCATTAACATAAAAACAAAGTGAAAAAATGGTGTGGAATGTTGCACCAGGAATGGAAAAAGAATAGGAGGAATGAGAATTAAACTGGTATCTGGAAACTCAAAGTACTATATAGTTGACAACTTTTGGTACCCTCGGTACAACATCATACCATTGATTTATGGGAAGAAAGCATGAAACTACTTTTGTAATGCCTGCTCCGATATTCGGGTCATGGCTGCTCATCATAATGGAGTCGTCATTATAAACAGAAGCACTGATACCAGTGATTTTAGAATGAATATGCTTCGGTACCCTCGACACTATCAGTAAGCATCGGTACCATCGACATCCCATCAGCACCATCGACATCAGTGCATGGGCCTCGACACCATTGATATAGGCGCCATCAACATCAGCGCCATGGACCTCGGCACTATCGACATCGGTGCCAAGGACCTCGGCGCCATCGACATCGATGCCATGGACCTCAGTGCCATCGACATAAGCGCCATGGACCTCGGTGCCATCAACATCGGCACCATCAACATCGGCACCATGGACATCGGTGCCATGGACCTCAGCGACATCGACATCAGCGCCATGGACCTCAGCACCATCGACATCAGCTCAGTCGATACTGGTGGCAGATGTAAGACCTAGTACTCATTAGACCTGCCTGCCAGTACTCGAAGTGTCGCATTTCGCCTACAGAGGGAGCTGCGAAGATGTAACCCTTGTGATGTTAGGTGAAATGTAAGGTGGTCACAGTAAAGTCGGCACAAATGAACTCAATGCCATAATGACATGCGACATAGTTCTCCATTGAAGATTCCCCCCAAAACAGGGACATCGTCGAGGAAACCGCTGCAGCCAAAATTTAGTCCAAGGCTAAGGCAGTGTAAAGAGACCTTGCCAACAAGAAGCCTGTGAGGGAAATGAAAAACTCTTAGTTTTGGGGGGTTTTTACCGAAAGAACAATATTAAAAGAAATAGACAGAATCAAAGAAAAAATACGCATGAGCGGGAAGGCAAGGCAATAAAAACGAAGAACATTAGAAAAGCAGACTTAGCTCCATAGAAAAACAGAAACTGAGGAGATGCGTGCCCTATGTCAGGTGGGAAGGCACTCGCGCATGTGCGGTCAGTTGCAAACTTTCTAAAGTTCTCCCTGGACAGAGATCTGTAAAGCCACACAAGTGGTGACATCACCGTGACGGAGCCAACCTGGTAGTCTTAAGCTATAAAGCTGAGAAGCGTTACACATATACCAGCCTTTCCACCCTAATGTATCCACTGCACATGTATATAAAGCAACCCCCAATTGCATTTACCTCAGTTTTAAAAGTTTCTGCGATTGCGTGATGACTAACGGTAGTTGTTATGTCAGCTGTTTATACTTTTATTACACAATTCGCTCAACATTACTTTCAAAACATTACAAACACTACAAAACACTAATTTGCTGAAATTCCTACAACAATACCACTCAAGTTTGATTTTGCCGCGCTCATCTTTAATATGCCAGACAAGGGAAAGCCAGGCTTCAAATGATTTGCGTTGTGCACACAGAAAATGTCCGTTATGGACCAACATGACAACTGCATCAGGTGTCTTGATTCTCATCATGCGGTCCAGCATTGTTCACACTATGCACAGTTGAACAAGCAATCACTTAAAATTTACGCTTTAAAATTAAAAGAACTTACCCACTCTCCAAAGTGGCTCTTGTGAACCCCTCCGTCAATCTGCAAGTAGCAGGAGAACCACTCGGTGCATCGTTGAAGGTACCGAAGTTAATTGTTAGAAAGCCGGCACCAAAGTCAACGTCTGCAGCATGTGTAACGTCGGCACCAATGACGTCACATGCAGGAGCAACAGACAGCACATCAGAGGCGATTCAACTTCCTCTGGCAGCTCCATGTGAGCCTGCAGCACTAACCTCGGCCCCGATAACTTCTAACCGGCACGGGAGGGCTCAGCAAGTTCTATGTGAGCCTGCAGCAATTTTGTCGGCCACGATGGACCCAGACCGGTAGGAAAAGGCTAACAATGCCTCTTCACACAAACGGTCAGTCACACCCTCAGCCAGCCCACCCAGAAAAGCTAACAAGATGTCAAAGCACGTGGTTTCCTCTTCTAGCTCATCTTCCTCCTCCTCTCTAGTTATAGAGGAATGAGTATAAGAAAGCGGGTGTGTGAATACTCCAACCAAAATGTAAAACTACATACGAATGCACTAACTGAAGTGTGAAAGAGCCATAAAGTAATCTGAATGTGTACAGTTAAAATGTAGGAACATTATATATGATATCACTTTTTTATGATTCATTATTTTTCATCAGATTTTCATTCACACTGGTTTCGCATCTTACACATGGGCTTCATTTCTATCCTTTACTCACCATTGATGGCACATTTAACCTTTAACCACAGCATTATGTACATAACTTTGGTATTGTATGTCATTTGTACAGTGTAATATATACTTGTTTATAATACCTTTCTCTGTAGGACCCCTGAGGGAGAAGTGTTTCTTCGAAACACGGACCGTGTCGAGTCTGATCCACATGCATATTAGGACAAGTTCTTTGGATACATTTTATGTCGCTTATGTATTTGTTTTAAGATTTTTGTCATTTTAATAAATTCCTGTACCCTGTACATTTTCCTGCAGTTTTGTTTTGTTTTCTTGATATTCCTTTGTCTAGTAAGTTACCCATTTGGAATAATCCTAAAATATTAATACCATGCAAACCAGTTAAGATTAAGAATATTTGAATGATAAGAACATGGATTTGCCATATTGAGACAGACCAAAGGTACATCAAGCCCAATATGCTATTTCCATCAGTGGCAAATCCAGGGTGCAAGTACCTGGCAATATACCAAAAGAGTAAAACAGATTTTATGCCGTTTATCCTGGACAAAAGTGGTAGATTTTCCCAAGTCCATCTTAATAATGGTTTGTGAATTTTTATTTTTTTAAGAAATTATCCAAACTTTTTTAAAACCCTGCTAAACTAATTGCTTTTTCCACATTCTCTGGCAACGAATTCCATAATTTAATTACATGTTGAGTGAAGAACTATGTTCTGTGATTTGCTCTAGATTTACCACTTAATACCTTCATTGTGTACCCCCTAGTCTTTGTTATTTTTTTGAAAAAGTAAGCAAGCAATTTACGTCTACCATTTCCAATCCACTCAGTATTTTATAGACTTCAGTCATATCTCCTTTTGGCTATCTCTTCTCCAAGCCAAAGAGCATTAGTTTTTCTAACATTTCCTCTTAGGGAAGTTGTCTCATCCCTTTTATCATGTTTGTCACCCTTCTCTGTACCCTTTCTAATTCTCTATATCTTTGTTTTGAAATGTGGTGGCCATAATTTCTGTGATGCCTAGTTGTATTGTGTTCTTTCTGCACTGATTTTTCAGCATAGAAAAGCGCTATAACAGAAGAAGCAAGATGCCCAAATGACCTAAAATGGCTGATTGGCACAGAACTACACTAATACACCCAGTTCTAGAATAGAACTTGTGTTTCTGCCTTTTTCTAATATGTGGAATATACCTGGCCTTTACTGATAATCTGACAGTATCTCCAGGTCATGTTTTCTTTCTCTGCTACACAGAGACCAGTTTCTGCTTTCTACACCTCTAAACATTGTACTATCATGTATTCAAATCAATAATCAGACTCCTGCTGACAATGGAGGGCAAAGTCCGAGGGTCTGCCATCTCTATTTCAAGCTGATCAGTGCAGAAGAATGTCGCGCAGCCGGTGCCGGGCCCTAAGGCAAGAAACCTGGCTGAGCGCAATCGCTGATCTTGGCGTGCCCTCAAAAGGTGAAAGCCCTGCAGGGAAAATAATGTTCTTGGAAAATAATGGTCAGAATGGCAAAAAGTTCCCAAAACACAATAAGGCCACAGTCCAGCCACGGTTTAAAATAAAATAGGCTTTATTTGTGCACTCAAAACAATGTTCAAAACATGTAATAACCAGAATTAGAATTAGTCCAGTGGCCTGGCTACTTCCATTCCCTGTAAATCAGGATTTCATAGTCTCTGCTTGCAGGTAGCTACCAAAGGATCCAAAATAAAGACAAAAAAAACCCCCATACCAAACAGTTCACCTTGTTGCGCTAGTAGTCCTAAAGCCCCTCTGGCTGCCAGGTAAGCACCTGGCTGGCCACATCCTTGTCTCAGGGTAAGTTCAGTAATTCCCTTATTGGCTTCTTCCAAGAAAAACAAACAAACATCAAAACAGGAAAGTATTCCACAGTCTATTTACTCACAAAATTTTCCTTACAAGCCTCACTGTGCCTGCCCAAAATGTAGTCAGGCTCCCCTACCAACCCTAGTAAGTTGGTGGGGGTAGGGAATTGTAGAATCCACTATCAAAACAGCCTTGTAGGCCCCGCAATCCCAACCCTTTGGATCTTATGTGGATTCTGCCCCACAATCCCCATTGTAGCAATCAGTAACTTGTAATTTCAAAACAGAAAACACACAATACAAAGTTCTTTTCAGGCAGGGCAGCTTTTCCCTTCAATTGTCTTTTTTTTTTAACTTTATTGATTTTCAAAGCTAATACACAGTGCCATAAATTATACAGACATGAATAACAAAATAAGCACTTAAATTCCACTAGTAACAATGCATGAGATAAATATCCCTCCCCTCCATCAATTTAATCAAGAAATAATCCAAAAAGATATCCCCCCCACCCACCCTCCCCATCCTGGATATGTATAAAAATAAACAAAAGATTTTAAAACCAAGATAACTTTGTTGAATTAACAAAGGATATCAACAGGCCCCATAACAAATTAAATAATTTGCTGTGCCCCAACATATCTGCATTCATCTTTTTGTATTTGTACCCTAAACATAAACTGTCCCACCAAAACAGAAAGTTGAGGCGATCACAATTCTTCCAATTGCGGGTTATCATCTGCATACCTATCCCTGCCATAATCAAGAAGAGCCTGCCTTTGTAGCAATCCATGGGAGGCTTGACGTGCAGCAATGTTCCACATATAATTGCCTCATACGTCAAAGGGATTTTTGATTCTAGTATGAGGTTAATCTGTCCCCATATTGACTTCCAGAAACTGAGTATCAAAGGACAATAGAACAACAAATGATCCAGTGTCCCAATGTCTAGATAACAGTGCCAGCATCTATTAGATTTAGAACTGTCTAACTTATGTAACCTAAGAGGGGTCCAAAAAGATCTATGTAACAGAAAAAAAACATGTTTGTCCTCCAAGTCCAAATTCGTGGCCATCGAGTCACAGAAATATACTGCTTAATCTCGATGCTCCAAATGTCCCTAAGACTATTTTTTGGTTTTTTATTCAAAACTTCAGAAATTAATTTAAGGAAACAAGATGGCCGCGTTGTAGAGAGGACGCCGAGTTGTGCTCTCCTGCGGAATACAAATTTCCTACCTGCTATCGGGTTTATTTTGTTGGTGACATGCCGAAAAGACGAGGCAGAGCGGCTGCTTCAGCCCGGCAGCTGGGATCTGCCTCAACGAGGCAGGAGGGAATAACCCGCTTCTTCACATCTTCGCCACAGGGCGTGCCGGCTGAGCCGAATCGGAGAGAGATTTCGGCTCTCAGGAGCGAAGTCTCGCTCAGCCCCACGGGACCTCCATCTCCTCTGCAGCCGCGAGACTGGGGAATAGTGGCGATTCCACAGGGACGGATGGCGTCGCCGATGGAGCTGGAGGGCTTGCCTAATCCTCAAGTTCTCTCGGCAGGAATAACTATATCGGAGGAGGTGGCTGAGATTTCAGCGAGTGAAGGACAAGTTTCTACAGTCCTTCCTTTGGTAAGACTCGCTGAAATAACTTTAGAGTCTATTTGGATGGCGTTAGACTCTTTGTACAAACTATGTGCAGGAACCCTACCTCAGGTGACTCTTCAAGAAAGGAGATTGGAAAAATTACAGGAGGAATTGAAGAATCAGGAAGGAAAGGTTCAAAATTTGGATCAGAAATTTCAAAGTTTACAAGCTTCTCAGACTGTTATACTGCAGGATAGACTACTCTATACTAGGAAAATGGAAAACTTTGAAAATTATATGAAAATGTTGAATTTAAGAATTCTTAATTTTCCTAAGGTGTTAACAACACCTCCTAAGGAAATGTTTTATAAATTCTTAAAAGAAATATTTAAATATCCTGATGCCGGACTACCTCCTTTACATAGGATATATTACTTGCCAGTACCAAAACAGAAAACTTCAGGTCCAGAAGTTTCTCCTGAACTTCCTAATCCTTTGAATTTAACAGAAGTCCTTGAAACTTCAGTGGATAAAGTAATCTGTCGTACTACTCTTGTGGTGGCGTTTGTCTTTCAACAAGACAAAGAGGCACTTCTTAGACTGTTTTTCAGGCTGAAAGAAGTGACCTTTCTGGACAGTAAGATCAGTATGTTTCCAGACGTCTCAAAAGCAATTCAGACTAGACGGAAGAGGTTCCTTGAACTGAAACAGTTTGTAATACAGTTGGGGGCCAAATACCAATTGAGATATCCTTGCAAATGTAAGATTCTTCTGGACCAACATTCATATATATTTTTTGAGCCCTCACAATTACAATTTTTTCTCGAAGGAAAGGGAATAACAACTTCAAATATCTCTGAAGGGAAAGTAGGATCAATCCCATAGTAATGTAAGAAGAAGATGTACTCTACAAATATGGTTTACTGATATTAATCCATTATAAATATCTCTCATAAATGTGAATTGTTTCTCCTCCAGAATGTGGACTAATTAAGAGCGAAATTTTGTTTAATTATGAAATGGATATTATCCAGATATACTTTTTCCTTTAAAAATTTGTGGAATTTCTCTCTTTATTTTCTTATACAAGTAATGTATATGTATCTATATATAAAATGATAAATAAAAAAAATTAAAACTAAAAAAATAAATTAATTTATACCACCAGGCGGCCTGATGCCCCAGCAAATCTGTCTGGAAACATGGAGGGGCATAATCAAAAAAAATGTCTAAGTCCTCTTTTGGTCTAAGGCCTTAAACGTTGAAAGTAGAAGCAGGGAAAATGTCCATTATCAAAAAAAAACATCCAAAAGGAGGTTTTTTTAAAATAATAGCCTGCCTCTACGTTCAGCTGTTTAAACGCCCAGACCACCACTATGTCTAAACGTATACCATATAATCAACCTAAGAAAAGCCTAAGCCCCAAACGTCCAAAACAAGGGCTTTTAAGTGAAGGAGGAGCCAGTCCTTCGCCTAAAAGCTGGATTCTGTAACCGGTGTCTGTCAAAAACAACACCGGTTACAGAATCCACCCCCCACCCCTCCACTACAACGATCCGGGCAGGAGGTAGCCCAACCCTCCTGCCCTGTCAAACCACGACCCATGTGCCTAAGGCCCCGCCCACAGGAGGAGCCTAAGGCTCCTGGGCTTATTCTGGTTGGCCCAGGTGTCTCAGGCCCCACCTGTGGGTGGGGTTTGAGCCACCTGGGCCAATCCGGCCCCATTCCTGGATTGGCTGGCCTGCTGGAAGGGCAGGCTTGGCACCCATCCGTCTGGCCAACAATTGCAAGGTACGGGGGGATGGGGGGAGTCATGGGGTCGGCAGGGGTGTCGCAGGTCGGCGGGGGGGGGGCCGATCAGGGATTTGGGGGGTGGTCCTGGGGGGTGCAGCGAGGGCAAGAGGGCCTGGGATCACTCCTGCCTGTATTTTAGTGGGGGTGGGGGTTAGAGGGTGTCCCCAGGCCAGGAGTGCTTAGGCTCCTTCCCGGCCAGATCGTGTGGGGGGGGGGGGGGTTGGAGATCGCCAGGCCAGGAGGGCTTGGGCTCCCTGCTGGCCACATCGGACTCGGGGGGGTTGAGGATCGTGGGGCAGGAGGGCTTTGGCTCCCTCCTGCTCCTAACGTAATCGGGGAGTCGGGGTGCCGCGGGGCAGGAGGGCTTGGGCTCCCTCCTGCCCCTAACCTAATTGTGGAGTCGGGGTGCCGCGGGGCAGGAGGTCTTGGGCTCCCTTCTGCCCTGATCATTGTTGGGGGGGGAAGGGTGGATTGCGGCAGGGGAGATGAGCCATCTCCCCTGCCGCGATCATTGCTGTAGGGGGGTAAGCAGGTTGCTGGGGCCACTGAGCTGATCGTAGTAGCCACGATCAGCTCAGCGGCCCCTTTTCGGCACTTATACCTGTTTTGACTTGGTCTAAGTCAAAACGTATAAGTGCCGACTAGGCAACCTGCCTAAAGTTTTGGTTATACCTGCTGCACGCCTAGGTCTAGGTCGGCCCACATCCCGCCCACTGCCCGCTCCCCTCCTCTAAAAATGCCTCTCTTCTCTCTGTGCGTTTAGAGGCAGGGGAAAGGCCTAAGCTGGTTTTAGATAAGTCTAAATCCAGCTTTGATTATGGGTACTTGGACGATCAGGCTTTTTGATCGTCCAAGTACTCATTTAGGCCACTTTTTAGACTTTTTTTTTTTATTATGAGCCCCATAGGATCTGCAAGCTATAATGATTTTTGAGATTCTGCCATTCATGGAACCCACTCTGAATGGCTTCAACTGCAGCCACCTATAATTCTGAGACTTTGCAATACCGAATGATTGTTGCAGTTGTGAAAAATCAAGCAGTTTCCTATTAGATATAACCTTATCTAATGTATGAATGCCTGCCTGCATCCAATGCTTCCAGAAGATCCCAGACCCTCCTATTTGAACCTTGGAGTTTAACCATAAGGATTGATACGTGGATTTCTCTACTGGAACATCTATTAATTTATTAATAAATTTCAATGTTTTCCAAGTGTCCTTAACGTATCTAGATAACTTGATACTCAGCACATGAAACAATCCTAATGGGGACATAATTTGCCACTCTAAGTACAGCCAAACCGGAAGATTTTCCATAAGCTCGGGGAGGATCCAATACATACCTTGGCACATTATATAGGCTTGATGGTAACTATAGAAGTTTGGGAAATTTACCCCACCCTCGGCAATTGTTTTTTGTAAAGATACTAAAGAAATTTGAGCTGCTTTACCCAGCCAAATAAATTTGGTAAGTATACTATTTATTTTTTTATAAAAAGACCCCTGAAGAAACACTGGTAACATAATCATTTGGTAGCGAACCACAGGCAAAATCATCATCTTAACCGTTTGTACTTTCTCCCACCAAAACAGATGTAAAGGGCTCCATTGCTCACACATTTCGGTAACCTTCAGCAATAAAGATCTTTCATTGACTTTCGTTTCTTCCAACATTTTATGAATCCAGATACCTAAATATTTTATACCCTCTTCTTTCCAAAGAAAAGGAAATGGATCAAACAATCCTTTTGGACAATGTACATTAGGTGGAAGAACTTCTGATTTACTTCAATTTATCTTATATCCTGAAAATTTCCCAAATCAGATCTAGTAAATGTGGAATGGTAGTTTCAGGATTCCTCAAATGAAGCAAAATGTCATCTGTATATGCAGAGACTTTATATTCCTGACCTGCATAAGAAATACCCTGGATCTCCTTTGCCTGCTGAATAGCCTATGATAAGGGTTCCAGTACGATATCAAAAAGCAAAGGAGATAACGGACACCCTTGTCTAACTCCTCTCTCCAGACAGAAACATTCCAAAAAAGTATAATTAATATATAATCTGGCAGAGGGGGAGCTGTACAAAGGTTGAATCATTTGTATAAATCCAGAACCAATACCAAACCAATCCATTGCTTGATACATGAAAATCCATTCCACATGATCAAAGGCCTTCTCTGCATCCAAGGACACAGAGAAGGCCGGATCATCCATGGCTTTTGTTAAATTTAACATGTGAAAAGCCAGTCTAGTGTTGTTTGAAGAATGTTTATGAGCAACAAACCCCGTTTGATGCATATCAATAATGTATGGGAGAGCCTTGGCCAGGCGTAAAGCCAATAATTTAACCAAAAGTTTTTCATCTGCATTAATTAACGAGATAGGCCTGTAATTCGAAACCAAAGTAGGATATTTATTTGGCTTCAGCTAAACAATTGTTAAAGATTCTGCCATAGTACCTATAATACAACATTTATTCAGTTGAACCTGATATAAATTTAATAGATGAGGTAATAAAGTAATTTGGAATGATTTATAGAACTCTACAGTAAACCCATCACCACCTGGAGTGGATCCAACTTTAAGGGACTTCAATGCTGCTTGTAGTTCTTTCAATAAAACAGGCGCCTCAAGGTTTCCTTTTATATGATTGGGAATTTTTGGTCCTTTAAGTAGCTTAAAAAACTCTGAACCCTTTAATTCTTTATTTGAATAAGATTCAGAAGAATACAAGCTTTATAAAAATTCAAAAATTGTTTTAAAATGTCTCCAATTTGAGAATGAGTTTCACCCTTCTCATCTTTAACAGCTACAATCTTCACTTTTCTTTTTTTAGCTTTAAGGTAATTTGCTAGTACTCTTCCCGCCTAGAGCTGTTAATTACTAGCTTTTAACTTTGTTAAATTCACTCAATCTGTAGCATCTTTTAATTATTGTAAACTACATAGAACCTCACTGTCCTGCTATATTATTATTATTTGAGTTTCCATAATACAGAGCCTGTTGAGAAAATAATTCTTTCCTAGCCAGTTGAGAGGAAATCTCATTGTATTTATATTTAGCTTTTAAGAGGATCTGTAAAGTAGATTGCTCCCATTTCGAGGCCAATTGTGACTCCAAGTTTTGTTCCAGATCAGTAAATTCATTTTTAAGTTGTTTCCTAATATGAACCGAAAAGATTATTTGCCCCCTTATGGTAGCTTTGAAAGCATTCCATAAGGTTTTTATGGTTTTTTAAAATTTTTTAAAAATATCTTTATTCATTTTGAAACCAAAAATAAGTGCAACATATTATACAATCATATTTCACTATAATAGTACCTAAATGCAATCAAAATTGTAATCAATGACAAATAGATATATCAGTCCCCCCATATTCATATTCAAAATTGCATTCAAATTAAAGAATTAAAAATATTTTCCCACGCCTCCTCCTACCCACCCACCCACCCTGGACATGCATAATCAAAGGACAAAATCAACCATCACTCTTTGTAAAATTTTGTCAATGGCTCCCAAATCTTCAGAAACTTCTTATAATGTCTCTGTTGTATAGCCATAATACATTCCATTTTAAAGATGTGGCACAGAGACTCCCACCAAAAGGTATAGTTTAATCGATCCCAGTTTTTTCAACTCTTTAAAATAAGTTGTAAGGCAACCCCTGTCATAATAAAGAGAAGTTTGTTATTGTGAGATGATATTTGGCTTTTAGCTCTCATCAAAGTGCCAAATAGCACAGTGTCATATGTTAGTGCCACTGGATTTTCCATTACTTTGTTCACCTGATCCCAAATGGATCTCCAAAATTGAAGTATCAAAGGACAATCATATGATAAATGATCTAATGTCCCAGGTTCAAGATGACAGTGCCAGCATCTATTAGACTTGGAACTATCTAATTTCTGTAAGCTAACCAGAGTCCAAAATGCTCTATTTAACAAGAAAAACTACGTTTGTCTCATAGATGCAGACACCGTACATCTCATTCTCCAGGTCCTGATTCGTGGCTATTGATACGCAGTAATATGCTGCTTTATCTCAATGCTCCAAATGTCACGAAGACCAGTTTTTGGTTTCTTATTCAAAAATCCATATATTCATTTATACCACTGAGCGGCCTGATGACCCAGGAAATCCATCTGGAAGCACAGGAAAGGCAAACTATACTGAGTTTTAAACCCCTCCTGAATGGCCTGCTTCAACTGCAACCACCTATAACTTTGAGATTTAGCAATACCAAATATTTTTTGCAATCGTGAAAATCAAGCAGCTTTCCATCAGAAATTACATAATCTAGAGTCCGTATGCCCGCCTTCATCCATTGTTTCCAGACGATCTTAAACCCGCCAATTTGAATCTTGGAGTTCAACCAAAGGGACAAGTGAGTTTATGAATTGGAATAGATGTTAAATTATTAATAAATTTTAATATCTCCCAAGTGTCCAATAAAATTTTATTGTCCTTATTCAACCTAGGTAGCTTGATACTCAACACATGACACAATGGAGACAGGAGTTGCCATACCAATCATAACCAATTTGGAAGATTTTCCATAAGCTCTGGGAGGATCCAATACATACCCTGACGCATTATATAGGCTTGATGGTACTCATAAAAATTTGGAAAATTTACCCCACCCTCCACAATTGGCTTTTGTTAAGATACTAAGGCAATTCTTGTTGCTTTACTCAGCCAAATAAATTTGGTAAGTATACTATTTATTTTTTGTAAAAGGACCCCTGAAAAAACACTGGTAACATACCCATTTGGTAGTAAGCCACAGGCAAAATCATCATCTTAACTGTTTGTACTCTCCCCCATCAAGACAAATGTAAGGGGTTCCAATGTAACACATTTCTGTGACCTTTAGCAATAAAGACTTTTCATTTACTTTCATCGTTTCTTCCAACGTTTTATAAATCTAAATACCTAAGTATTTTATACCTTCTCTTTCCAAAGAAAGGGGAATGAATCAAACAATTCTTTTTGACAATGTACCTTAAGCGGAAGAATCTCTGATTTGCTCCAATTTATTTTATATCCTGAAAATTTTCCAAATCTTTCAATCAAATCCAGTAAATGTGGAATGGTTGTTTCAGGATTCCTCAAATGAAGCAATATGTCATCTGCATAAGCAGAGACCTTGTATTCCCGACCTGCGTAAGGAATACCCTGGATCTCCTTTGCCTGTTGTATAGCCAATAACAAGGGTTCCAAAATAATATCAAACAGCAAAGGAGATAACGAACATCCTTGTCTAACTCTTCTCTCCAGACAGAAACATTCCAAAAAATGATTATTTATATATAATCTGGCAGAAGGGGAACTATACAAGGTTTGAATCATTTGAATAAATCCTGAACCAATTCCAAACCAATCCATTGCTTGATATATAAAGGTCCAGTCTATCTGATCAAAGGCCTTCTCTGCATCCAAAGATACAGATAAGGCTGGGTCATCCATGGCTTTTATTAAATTTAACATGTGAAAAGCCAGCCTGGTGTTATTTGAAGAATGTCTTTGAGCAATAAACCCTGTTTGGTGCATACCAATAATATAAGGGAGAGCCTTGGCCAAGCGCAAAGCCAATAACTTAGCCAAACGTTTACCATCTACATTTATCAAAGAAATAGGCCTGTAATTTGAAACCAACATAGGATCTTTATTTGGCTTCAGCAAAACAATAGTTAACGATTCTGCCATAGTACCTGTAATGCAACCTTTAGTCAGTTGAACCTGATATAAATTTAATAGATGAGGTAATAGGGTACTTTGAAATTATTTGTAAAACTCTACAGTGAAACCATCACCACCTGGAGTGGATCCAACTCTAAGGGACTTCAATGCTGCTTGTAATTCTTTCATTGATATGGGCGCATCAAGAGTTCCTTTTATATGCTCAGGAATTTTAGGCCCCTTAATTAACTCCAAAAACTTTAAACCCTCAAGTTCTCTGTTTGAATAAAGCTCAGAAGGATACAAAGCTTTATAATATTTCAAAAATTGTTTTAAGATAATTCCAATTTGAGAATGAGTTTCCCCATTCTTATCTGTGATAGCCACAATTTTTCCTTTCCTTTTTTTAGCTTTAAGGTAATTAGCTAATACTCTTCCCACTTTATTCAAGTTTCCATAATACCAGCTCTTTCCTAGCCATTTGAGAGGAAATCTCATTGTATTTATATTTAGCTTTTAAGAGGGCCTGTAAATTAGTTTGGTCCCATTTCAAGGCCAGTTGTGACTCCAAGTCTTTAATATTTTGCTCCAAATTTGAAAATTCTTTATTGAGTTGTTTTCTGACGTGTGCTGAATATGAGATTATTTGCCCTCTCATAGTAGCTTTAAAAGCATCCCATAAGGTTTATAAAGAGAAATCATCTGAAACATTGAGTTGAAAATATTCATTAATTTTTTATTAAAATTCCTCTGTAAAGTTGGAATCTGCAAGCAATGTATTATTGAATCTCCAGACAGGTCTACTATAATCTTGTTCATCCATTTTCAATTCAATCCAAATTCCACCATGATCTAACAAAATGATTAGATCTATGGCAGCCTTTGTAACCTGCTGCATTAATTGATCTGATACAAATATATAATCTATTCTGGAAAATGATTTATATACCTGGGAGCAGAAAGAAAATTCCCGATCATTAAAATGAAAATTCCGCCAAATATCCTTCAAACCACAGGATTGTACCAAGTTATCTAGCCCTAATGATTTTAGTATTTTACTAAGTTTTTTTTATCCAATATCGAATCCATAACTACAATATCGAATCCCGCCACCACTAAGTTAGAAGCAGCCAGTGGCAGAATCAACTGATGAAGAGTTTAAAAAAATATATTTTGATTTGAATTAGGTGTGTAGAGATTAAACCTCAGAGTATCTTTCCCCAAGCTCAAATCCACCAGTACCCATCTCCCTGTGGGATCCGCAGACATCAATTTGAATGTAGCTGAACACTTTCCATTAACTAAGATGGCCACCCCAGCTTTTTTCCCTACCAAGGGAGAAAAAAAACAATGCTTAACCCAGCCAACCTCTAGCTTTTTTGCTTCCATGGCATTTAAAAGGGTTTCCTGTATATAGTATATATCTGCAGTTTGTTTTTTTAAGAAGTTAAATTAAATATCATAGTTTACTCTTATATTACCTTCTTTAATTTTAATAACTATACCCTTTCTAGTATATAGTAAACATCAATTCTATTTTATCATTTCATATCTTTAATACGGTACTTTGCAAGTATAATACTTAGAGAGAACTAACTCAGTAATCAACTATCAGATAATCAGTCATATAAAATAAATTTCTAATAAAAACCCCTTTATATCTAACTGAAAGCCTTATTAACTCACCCTTTTACCCCTATATATTAAAGAACATCCATCACCATATTAAATTTAATCTTACATTTATATTAATAGTGTAGATTCAATTAATCAATCACCCTTCCCTGTTAATATCTTCATTCCTAAACAAACTAGATTCATTTATAGTTAGTTATGATCATTACTATTCTTAAAATTAATTAAAGTTAAAATTGAATATGAATAAATACTATAGTTCATATGAATAGAACAGCTTTTCAAGATCTTGTAGCCATGGAGGACTCCGCCGAAGTAGAAGGCCCCCCCCCCCCTGACTTTGATCTTCATTTCCTTACTTTTCACAATGTTAATGTCCACTGTCAGGACAAACATCTGTAGCCTTCCTCCTCAAAGACAGCGCATCATCTCCGGTGGCACCTTTCCAGGCTCCAGGAGTCATCTGTGCAGCGATCTTCAGCGCTCCGATCTTAAGTCCAGTCCTTCTATGGGAGGGCTCCGCAGACCTTGAGTTCAACACCACTGTCTGTCTAGGCCTACGCTGACTTGTTTCCCTTTTGTATGCTTTTCCATCCAGAAGGGGAAGAGGCAGGCCCTTCCTGTGCAGGAGAGCCGAGGCTAATCTTCCCCAAGGCATCCTGACCCACATATAACAGCCGTGTGGATGTCAGCAGTTCACTGCAGAGTCCATTCTGCCATTTCCGGTAGTTTTCTGCTAAAGGGCCGCAGTTCACCTCCTTGATAACATGCTGGGAGCCATATGCGCAGCAATTGTCTCCAGCGCTCCAATCCAAAGTCCAGGCCCGTGTCCAACACTGCTGCCGGTTCAGGCACAAGCCCTCCCAGAGGGCCTCCCAGGCCTCGATCCTATCATTGCGGATCAATCAGAGCACCAGAAAGGAGTCCCGCCCCAGCAAAGCTTCCCTCCCATTGGTGGGAGCATCAAAAACATTCAGGGAAGTACATTCTATGAATAACATATATATAACTTCAAATAAATGAGAAACAGAAAAATTTAAAAAATTACCGAACATATCCATCTTTTTAAAAAAAAAACATCCAAAGGCCAACATAAATAATTAAAACTTTGAAGACATAAAATAGTTAACTGCCATTTCAACTGACAGCAACTGTCAGATTTCTCAGTTATATCTCCATATGATGTTTTTGCGTTTGTAAGAATTCCTCAAGTTTCTTCGGGTCCCGATAATGAGTGGTACTGTTGTTAAAGGTGACCCATATGACAGCAGGGTAAAATAAGCTGTATCTTGCCCCCAGATCCCGAAGCTGTTCACGAAGGTTTAAAAATTGCTTCCTGACTTAAGCTGTCTGCCTGGCAAAATCCGGCAAAAAGTGGTCTTTTCCCCTTCCAATTCACTGTTTTTAACTGCTTTGCAGCCTCAAAAATCTGCATGACATGTTTAAAGCGTAGTACCTTGATTAGCATAGGTCTTGGACCCCTCTGGTTGCTCGGTATATGAGATGGGACCCTGTGTGCTCTCTCTATTTCAAATGGTACTTGAAAGTGAAGGGATAAAATTTTAGGTATGAGTATGGTATGGAATGTAATGGTGTTTTTTCCTTCCAAACCCTCTGGAATTCCAATAATTCAAATATTTTCCCTCTTGCTTCTATTTTCCATTTCCACCAAATCTGCTGAAAGCTGGGCAATAATTCTGTGATCCAACTGACTTTGAGAAACAGTTTCCTCTACTGTTTCCATCCTCTTCTCTAGCTGTTCAACACCGGCATTGCTTATTTCCATCTGCTGGGACAGGTTAGAAACCTCAATCTGCAGATCCTGTAATTTAGATGTTGTTTCCCTAAGCAGTTCTTTTATTATCTGTAGACCTGCTATAACCTGCTCCAGGAATTCATCAGATTCCTTTGGCAGGGGAGTTTTATAAGGTGCAGGTAAATCAGCTTTCAGCCTCTTGGCTTCTCCTCCTGATGTACAAGCAGCATCCTTTTTATTTTGTCTTCCCGAAGCCATAGTTGAAATTTATATCTTAAAAGCTAGAATCTTGGAGAAAGGGAAATATTTTTTCCCTGAAGAAATGAAATCAACAGAGAGAAAAAATTCTACCTAAAAGGCATAAAAATCTCTAAAAAGGTGAAAAGTCAATCCTAAAGGCTAAAATCCTGTAATAAAGAAAATCGTGTGAAACAAAAGATAGATTTTTTTTTTTTTTTTGGGGGGGGAGTCATAGTTGATCTTTAGTATTGCCGTACTTCAAAAAAAAAAAAAAAAGAGAGAAGGATGTTTTGAATTCCTTCAGAACATTCAAATATGTGAGGCAGGGAAGAGCAGTGAGACTAAGCTGCCATCTTACTCGCCTCCAAGTTCTGGAATCCCCTTCAATTGTCTTTGCAAAAATTCCAAATTAGCTTCAAACTGCTGGGAACCCAACCAGCCAGCAAACACACAGTTCCTTCTTCCAAAACAAAGTGCAATTAATAGCTTTTCCAGCCAAAAGAAATAAAAGGAAAAACTTAACTCTTATCCATCCGGTCACAAACTGGTTGCAAAGCAATGCCCATAGCTTCCTCTGGCCTCAGGCAGTCTGGCTGGTTTACAGGCAGAGATTCTTCCCAATCTTTCATTTCCACCTCATTCTCTTGCCTGACTTCTGGTGCACCTAGCCATGGATCTGTTTCCTCTGCTAGCTCAGCCCTGTCTCTCCCTGGCTTGCACTGTTCAAACTGCCTTTCTCTGTGGGGCCGCGCCCAAGCCTATGTGGGGGATGGGCAGGCTTCAGTTTCCCCTGGGCTTTCTCCTGCTCTGCAATAAACCTAGGCAGGTGTGTGCCTAAAGGAGCCAGTGCTTGTTTCTTAGGTTGGGTCCTAACAGTGGCTGGCTTAAGTTTAAAGGAGTTTTTACTCCCATAGTGTCCCAAATCCTCCCTGGGCTCCTACTCTTGGGAAACCTCCCCAGAATCTGAGTCCTGGTCCATGCTAGTTGGAGAGATGCTGTATTCCCTCTGCCGCGGTCTGACTCCTCCTCTGACATCAGAGGCAGGATTGCAGCAGAGGAAACAGCTCCGAAGACCTATAGCAGCTTGTAGAGATCACTAGCACAAGTGATCCTCTCTGTAGGCTGCTAAAATGAGGTAAATGGATGCGCGGGAGGTTAGGGAGAACATGCAGGCCTTCTGAGGGGATGCAGTCCTTTGGGGTGCTGGTACAGGCCTTTAGGGGGACAGGTAGGCCTTCAAGGGGGGGACAGGTCTTCAAGGGGGGGTGCAGGCCTTCAAGGATAGTGGCACAGGATTCAGGGGGTACAGGCAGGCCTTCAGGGATGGGGTACAGACCTTCAGAGGGGTGCAGGCCTTCAAGGGGGGACAGTGCTTCAGGGATGGTGGCACAGGCCTTCAGTGGGGACAGACAGGCCTTCAGGGAGCTTGATACAGGCCTTCAGGGAGGGGACAGACCTTCAGGGGAGGGGGCCCTGGTGTAGAAGTACACGGAGAGAGGGAAGGGGAGAGGGTTGAAAGAGACATGCATATGCCGGACTTTGGGGGAAGAAATAATGGGTCTAAAAACAGAGGAGAGGGAGAGAGATGGTGGACAATGGGATTTAGGGAGGGAAGGAACAGAAAGGGAGAGAAGTTTGACACAAGGGATGGTGTGGAGGGGGGATAGAGATACTGGATAGGATGGTAGTTGGGAAAAGAAAGGGAGAGATGGTGAACCCTGGGGTGGTGGGGAAGGAGAGAGAGATGCTGGATGAAAGAGTAGTTGAGAAAAGGTGGATCTGTGGATGGAGATGAAAAAAAAGGAAAGATGCCAGACATCCGGGAGAGGGAAGGGTAAAGGAAGGGGAGGACAGAGATGGAAGATGGATTGTTAGCACGGAGAAAGAAGAAAGAAGGAGACCCTGGCAAGCAAGTTATCAGAAGACAACCAGAGCCTGGGACCAACAAGATTTGAATAATGACCAGACAACAAAAGGTAGAAAAAATAATTTTATTTTCTGTTTTATGATAACAATATGTCAGATTAGAAATATGTATCCTGCCAGAGCTGGTGTTAGACCGCAAACATGAGCTAGAATTTAACAGAGAGGAAAAGTCATTTATTTTGTTTACACTATAGCGCCAGTGTAGTTAGGAAAAGGCAAAGGGGGTGAAGAGGCTATAAAATAAACCCATCAGGATGTTTGAAAAAAAACACCCAATTAGGCAGGAAAATCAAATCGAATCGAAAAATCGATTCAATAGGCTGAATCGAATCGAATCAAATTTTTTTTTTTCCTGAATCAGGTAGCTCTAGTGTGCATGACAACCTCCCCATTGCCATGACATCAGAGGCAAGAGAGAACCCTCAAAAAGATTCAGTGAATAAATTAA
Organism: Geotrypetes seraphini; assembly: GCF_902459505.1. Taxonomy (NCBI): domain Eukaryota; kingdom Metazoa; phylum Chordata; class Amphibia; order Gymnophiona; family Dermophiidae; genus Geotrypetes; species Geotrypetes seraphini. The sequence goes on from NC_047087.1 coordinate 186,103,752, forward strand.
TCCCCTCTCCTCACACTGGAAATAATTTATTTTGGAAAATAAAAATTTTAGAGTACTTGAGTGAATAGGAGTGTGAGAGTGAGAGTATTCTGGAATAGAATTAAACTCCATGATAATAGTTAAGCAAAGGAAAAGGTACAAATAGGGCTTAGTATCGGGCTTTTCAGTTATTCATTTATTTTAAACTAGTCTTTAAGCCCGTTACATTAACGGGTGCTAGAGTAGATGTCTGTATGTATGGTGTGTTGTTGATTTTTTTATTTGTCTCTCTCCCTGGACGCTGTCTGTCTGTCATTCTTTGTGTCTGTGTCTCTCCCCGGTCCCCTGTCTGTGCGTCTTTCTTTCTGTCTGTCTCCCTGGCCCCCCCTGCTTGCCAAAGCAGCCCCCTTTCACCTCTCCCCCTGTTGTGCAATGCCTGCCTGCTTCGTGGCCCCCCTTCTGTTCCTCCCTCCCCCCGATTGCTGTCTGCCCCCAGCACAACTCTCCCCCCAAAGCAGCCCCCTTTACCCCTGTTGTGCAATGGCTGCCTGCTTCATGGCCCCCCATCTGTTCCTCCCCCCAATTGCTGTCTGGCCCCAGCACACCCCTCCCCCCAAAGCAGCCCTCTTTCTTGTCTGCTCCATAGCCCTTCTTTTTCGCTTCCCCTCCCATTCTTCCCCTCCCTCCATCCACCCATGGTTGCTTCCGCCGCTGCCGCTCCTGTTCAAAGCGGCCTGCTTAGGTTCACGAACGGCTGTAGTGAACCTCGCAGGCCGCTCTCCATATGGTAGCATGTTCCCTCTGAAGCAATCGCATCAGAGGGAACGTGCTCCATGTGGAGAGCGGCCTGCGAGGTTCGCTACAGCCGGCCGCAAACCTCAGCAGGCCGCTTCAAACAGGAGCAGCAGCAGTTGATGCGGGAGGGGAGACTCGTGGACGTGTTCCCTACCGGACACTGCCGCCGCCAGCGCTGCTCCGCACCCCCTTCATCTTGCCCTCTGGTGCGCCAAGCCAGCGCATGCGCGTAAGCCGCTGGCCATCCGCCTCGGGGGGGGGAGGAAGAGAGAGAGCGGAGAGGCGGCGACGGCAAAGTTAGTGTAAGAGAGACCCAGCGCCTCTTGCACCCTGCATTCTTGTGCTGCCGCAGCCGACATCCATCTCGGGGGGAGGAAGAGAGAGAGCGGAGAGGCGGCAACGGCAAAATTACTGTAATGGAGCACTGTAAGCCGCGCATGCGCACTTGCTATGTGTCGCTACAGCTCACGGAAAACCGGCACACACATAGGAAGTGCGCATGCGCGGCCTAGCATTTTATTATATTAGATTAAGCTAGCAAGTATAGTGTACAGTTTCTTATCTGTCAGGAATAGTTAGGGGCCCTTTCAGTAAGCATCACTAAATAGTGGCCTGCGCTAACACAGGTCTTTCCCATGTACAAAGGGCACTTTTAGTGCTGCCGATAAATGGCTGATTTTTACATTTCTGCAATAATGGCCATGCACTAAATTTCCTATTAGCACATGGTCATTAGCACTGACACCTATTTTGTTGGCAACAAGGCCCGGATTCTTTAAATAGTGCTGCAATCAGCAGCTGCCGACAAAAGCAGCATCAATCACATGATGGTGCCATAAAAAGCATGTTAATCTCACGTGGCGCTATATAAAGAATTGCGGCCCTGTCACAGATAGGTGCTGGAAATGTAGGCCAGAGTTTTCAAGGCCTTCATTTCCAGCACCTATCTGTGATGAGAATCGTGACTGTGGAGGCACCTACCAATGCCTAAGGGTACATCCAGCATTAACCATGCCTATTTTCCCTTAGGCACCAGTAGGCACTTTCATAGTCACAGTTCTGGCATTGTTTGTAGAGGCGACATTTTTTTTTCCCCCTAATAAGATTTTAATTGCTTTTAAATGATGTGATCAATTATCACGTCAAAGGGAATTAATTAAAAACAGCACCTAATTAGCAGCGCTACTTATAGAATTTGGGCCTAAGGGCTCACATGCTAATTTGTGCTAATCAGCATGCAGCAACGTCCTTCCACTGATTACCATAGCTGCACCCATTCTCTGCTCCCAAAAATACACGAGCACTAACAAATACATTTTATTTTTTAGTGTGTATATAAGGCACACATATGCAAAACTTACCATGGGATGTCTTGGCATGCTCCATGGTAGACCGTTTAAGCACATACTAAAGGAGGGATCTTTTGTTGTTCATTTACTTAAAGTTAAGTACAGGTTCTGCAAACTAAAGAACTGAAGAGAGCTTCTGAAATTCCAATTTACAGCCAAAATAGATGAAGAGATTATTCAAGTGGAAAAAAAGCATCCCTGGGGAAAACCTCCCCCCATATTATACCAGTGCTAGACAATCTTTTTTGTGCTGTGACCCCATGATGATGGCCAAATAAAATTGTGACACCCCTCCCCCCCTCAAGAGGTGCAAAACAATGAGGCACCTATGAAGAGCTCACCTAGGTCGTGACCCCCAAAAGTAGGATTTGTGATCCCATATGGAGTCTTGAACTATAGTTTGGGAAGCTTTGAATTATGTAAATTGACTAAGAAAGGAAAATATTCAATTACCTACCAGTGTTCTTAAAGGATACCTGTAGAGAAAAAAAAACATATTTTGAGGAAAGACATATAAATACAGCATTGTTTCTGCCTTTCAGCAGTATAAAAATGATAAATCGAAGTATTGGCTATAAATGAAATATCTGCATACAGTAAAAAGCTAGAAGTTATAATTATTTGATGCTCTATTCTTGTGCAAAACAAATTTGATTATAAATACACATACACTGGAGAATTCTGTGTAGATTACCCAAAGTAGACACAGGGATGATCTGCGCTGTGTGAATTCTATCAAGGGCATACCCGATTGAATAGCCTTTATAGCATACTAGTTTAGCATGCATTTCAGGCCTAATTTGGACTCCAGCATTTATATCTTCACCCAACTAATGTGGCAGTTAGACTGGAAATGCAGGTATTCTGTAACACCATGCCGAAATTCTGGGACTGTTCCAAACCCAGCCTTGCCCCTCCCATGACCATGCCTCCTTTCAAATTGCATGCTATGAATATTTGGCAAATATATATATATATATATACACACGTAGCTCGTAATGACTACCAATTAAGTACTTGTTAGTGCCAACTTTTTATTTTATTTATTTATATACCACTTAAGGTATATCCTAAATGATTTTATATTCAGGTACTTTATCATATTTCCCTATTTGTCCTGGCGGGCTCAAACTCTATCTAATGTACCTGGGGCAATGGGGGGATTAAGTGACTTGCCCAGGGTCACAATGAGCAGTGAGGGATTTGAACCCATAACCTCAGGGTGCTGAGGCTGTAACTCTAAACACTGCTCCACACACCTCAATTAAGTCTTTTTTTTATTATTATTCTTTATCACGTTATCCTACTGTAACTCTCCTTCCAGCTTACTACCTACCCAGCACCGTTCCAAGCAGCCTGACCAAACTATGCAATCCATTTCTAATCGGCCTCTCCCTCCTCTTCCTCCGCCTATTCTCCTGTTTCCGTTGGGGTTTTTTCTTCTTCATCCTTCCAGCCGACACCACTCTCAAAATTTCCTGAGAACCCAACTAAGTCATCTATGATTTCAGGGCATAATCTGCTATCTGTGCATGATCCTGAGCAATTTTTTTAAAGTATGATGCTCACCATTTCTCTAAGTTCCTCTTTGGAAACAATTATAGCAGCCTGAGCCTTCTACATTTCAATTTGAACAGTTTGGATGACCAAGTCTTTGTTATAATTTTTTTAAGTCGCAATTTCTGCCTTCAGTTCCGCCAGATGTTCTTTCAGGGGTTGTTTTTGGGGTTTTTTTTGAGAAGGCCTATTAGTTCTTCATAGTTCTTCTCAGTCTGTGCTGATTTTTCATTTCTCAATGAATTTCCTATGCCTTTTTTTTGTAAATTTTTATTGATTTTCAAAGTAAAACAATGCAATAGAAATGAAAAAAAACAAAAATTACTACATACATTGCATTATTATCTGTATAGGTAACATATATATCATTGAAAATTCTTCCATTCTTCTTGTTTTTATCAGTAAAATAACATATGACATATTATGTAAGGATAAACTTAAATTACCCAAGTGTAACCATCATGATTATTTCCCTCCCCCCAACCCCCCCACCCTGGATGTGTATAAGTAAATAAACAAAGAAAGAAAAGATAAATAAACATTATTATAATTTCACAAAGTTAGTCAGTGGGCTCCACACTTTATTAAATGCATCACTCATACCCCTACATTCTGCATTTATTCTTTCATATCTGTATAAGGCCGATTTCTTTGATTAATGTAAATGGAAAATTATTAGCTAAATTATTAGTTTTCTTATGCCTTTAAAGATAAATGGAATCCATGAATTTGGTAAAATAAACCAAAACCCAAAAAGAGCCAGTATTGGGATTAGTAATGTTCCACACATGTCTTTATCAGTCTCTTTTTGTCCAAGGCCTTCCTCTACCTCTGCGCAGTCACCTGGAGCCGGATCCACTAGAGAGATGGAAAAACTCTGTCAATTATTTGTAATGTAAAATGGATCCAATTAGGACTGTTAGGATATTTTAACTGAATTTACAGATTTTAAAATGTATTTTAGCTGAATTTTAACATTTTAAAAAATAATTTTAGATGGTTTTTAAACTTATTTATTATCTTATTTATATAAGCTGTATGATAAATACCTGCTTCTATGTAATTTATCATCAGTATTGCCTTTATTACATGTACAGTAACCTGATCTAAGAGAAATATATAACATGAAGGTTGGTTCTCTGTAAACATTATTTTAAATATTCTTATTCACTTACATTTCCTCCAGCTTGGATCCTGACCAGCTGGACATGGTTTGTTTTACCTGACTTCACCCCTATTCTGAACAATCTGAGGTAACTTGACTGGTTAAATTTCATAAATTGGTATTGGTAAGATTGGTCCTTCTGTTCCAGAATTTGGGATGGCTTACATAAGAGTAGAAGAATGGACATGAAGACCCGGATTCTGTAAACTGCGTCCCGATTGTAGGCAAACCTAGGCAGCCATACGTGTCTTCCTAGGCCAGTGGGAAACACGTACAATGTAGGCCAGCAAAATACTGGCCTACATTGTAAGTAGATACAGCTGCTACACTTATTGCGGCAAAGGATCTCTCTGCCGTGATAAGTATAATGACCGCAACTGCGACCGCCAGTCCCCCCAAACAATTGCAGCAAGAGGGAGCCCAACCCATCCTGCCCAAAGACTGCCCATCCCTCCACGTAGATTGCGGCAGGAGGGAGCCCAATCTCTCCTGCACAAAGACTGGACCAGACACCCCACCCCGAAGATCGCCAGCAGAAGGGTGCTCAATGCCTCCTGCCAGACCCCCCAAATGAAACCCCCTCCCCGAAGATCGCTGGCAGGAGGGTGCTCAATTCCTTCTGCTGGACCCCCTAATGAAACCCCCACCCCTCCCCAATTGCCAGCAGGAGGGTGCCCAATCCCTCGGCCGGACCCCCCCCCCCAATGAACCACCCCAGGCTCACTTTGAACATTGGCCGGCTGGGTCTTCCACCGTCCGGCAGGCCCCCTCATTCGAAATGAGGTGGGCCCACCCCTCTCCAGCCCAACCCACGGAGACTAAGAGTTGGGGGTTTCTTTGGGGGGGGTCCAGCAGGAAGATTTGGGCACCCTCCTGCTGGTGATCTTCGTGTAGGGGTGGGGGTTTTGTTCGGGGGGGTCCGGCAGGAGGAATTGAGTACCCTCCTGCCGGCAATCTTCAAGATGGGGGTGGGCGGTCTTTGAGCAGGAGAGGTTGGGCTCCCTCCTGCCGTGATCTACGTGGGGGGGTCTTTGGGCAGGAGGGGTTGGGCTCCCTCCTGCCGTGATCATTTGGGTGGGGGTGGGGGAGACTGGCAGCCACAACAGCTTTACTTATCGCAGCAGGGAGAGCCCTTGTCGTGATAAGTATAGCGGCCGCGACTACAGTAACCCAGTTCTATAACCAGCATCTGTAACATGGACATCGGTTACAGAATTGGGTTTATTTTGGGTGGGCATAGGCCCGATTCTGTATAGGACGCCTATCCCAGGCGCAGGCGTCCTATACAGAATCCAGGCCAATGAGTGCAACAGGAGCCAGAAAATATGTATTAATGTTTCCTGAGATGACTTAACTTCAGCATCTATGGAATTGCAAGCAAAAGGAACAAAAATAACCTAAGAAAATAATAAATGGTTCAATTTATCAGTAAAATTTAAAACCAGGAATATTTTTCCTTTACAGATCAGGGTTCAGCAAATGAAGTCTGTTCCACAGAAGCTTCTGGTAGCAATGCAATTTCATTTAACTGCTCAGCCCACTTGTCTCTCGCTTCCAATCAGGAGACTAATGAAAGATTAGGTTCTTACCTTTGCGAATCTTCAGCTTGGAAAAGAGACAGCTGAGGGGAGATAGGAATTGAAATCTACAAAATTCTGAGTGGAGTAGAACGGTCATAAGTGGATCGATTTTTCGCTCCATCAAAAATTACAAAGACTAGGTAGGGGACACTCGATGAAGTTACAGAGAAATACTTTGAAAACCAATAGGAGGAAATTTTTTTTCACTCAGAGAATAGTTAAGCTCTGGAACGCGTTGCCAGAGGATGTGGTAAGAGCAGATAGCATAGCTGGTTTTAAGAAAGGTTTGGACAAGTTCCTGGAGGAAAAGTCCATAGTCTGTTATTGAGAAAGACACTGCTTGCCCTGAATTGGTAGCATGGAATATTGCTACTCCTTGGGTTTTGGCCAGGTAATAGTGACCTGGATTGGCCACTGTGAGAACGTGATACTGGGCTTGATGGACCATTGGTCTGACTCAATAAGGCTATTCTTATGTTCTTATTCTGAGACTATTGGGTTAATTCCAGATATATATACATGAAATCCCACTAAAGGGTGTTGCAAGAGAGCAATGAGGATAAAGGGTCTCAGAAACCTACTTGGATAGGGGCATTTAGCCCAATACCTATACTCCACAGTTCATTGAGTTTCAATTACTGACCCTAATAGCCTCCTCCTCCTATTAGTGCTCAATTTATTACTTCTTGGGCCTGTTTTGCAAAGCCACGCTAGCGGCTGCAGTGTGGTAACAGCCCTGAAGCCTATAGAGATTTAAAGGGCTTCGGGGCTGTTGCCGCACGGCAGCTGCTAGCATGGCTTTATAAAACTGGCCCCTTGTGTCTTATATACTTTTTATTTTTTACTTTTATAATAACAGCAAGAAATCCTACTTATCTTAGTTGTGCGGAGTTTCTAACAAGCCTGACGGGGACCCGTTTCGCCACAAATGTGGCTTTTTCAAGGGTTCTCAGGACGCTCTGCAAATTACTAAAAAATACACATAACCAATTAGAGGTTAATAGTCTCATTAGATACACCCTGAAACTGTGCTTAACCTCCTATTCTTAAATTAGTGTCTAATAGCTTAGACTCTAAACTATCGTTTAAAATACGAGTATGCTCAAGGTGAGTCACATGGTAAATGCTTAACATGTCTGTTACTGCCAATCAGGTTTTATATCATTAAATATCTAAAACAGTCATCCCTTGTTCAAAGGCTACCAGGTGACATTAAAATATCTGAAAACTTACTGAGCTATAGATACCTTCATTTAAATTATCACATTGCTTTTTTAAATAGTGATCCTCAACATTTAGAACGTTCTAATAACAAACACTTTTTCAACCTTTTAAAGTTGGGACATTATTTTAATGGATTCCACCACCGCATTACTAAAATTCAAGAATCTTACTTACCTTTATCTGCATCCCACCTCATTTAGGACTAGTTTTTGCTGCAGATTTTTCTCTCTCTGCCACGCCTTTATTTAAAGCTCCATCGTGCCCATGCGCATTTCACCAGTATTCTTAGTGCATGCACAACATTCTTTTTTAACGCTTTTGTTTAAAATCTTTAAATCTTTTTTTTTTAAGTGAAAATACATTTTAATAAAACATTCTGCAAACAATACTGGAAAATTGTCAGAAGTAATCTTGGATCAGCATGTGTCGTACTGCATTTCTCCTTGAAGCATCTGATCTCAAAGCATGTGGAGCAATGTCCAAGTGATCAGATGCCAAGTTATCGACAGCAATCTCCATTCGATGTCTCAGTGCTAGGTTATGCAGCATGCAGCACACTGTGACAATGTTTGATACCTTCTGAGGCCTATATTGCAAGGATCCTCTAGACTAGAGAGATGCAAGCAGTGGTAGCAACTCTTCAGCACCTCAAAAGTGCACTCGATGGTGCACCTGGTTGTGATGTGTGCCTCATTGTAGAGTCTCTCTGCCTCTGAGTGGGGCGACAGTAGTGGAGTCAGCCTATTTAAAGCTCAGCTAGTTTACATTTTCCACCTAAATTGGACTATACCCCTATAAATTGGACTATATCCCTAGTCTTTGTTATTTTTTAAAAAATTAAGCAAGCAATTTGCGTCTACCATTGCAAATCCACTCAGCATTTTATAGTCTTCAATCATATCTCCCTTCAGCTATCTCTTCTCCAAGCCAAAGACCATTAGTCTTTCTAACATTTTTTCTTAGGGAAGTTGTCTCATCCCTTTTATCATTTTTGTCACCCTTCTCTGTACCTTTTCAAATTCTCTATATCTTTCTTTTGAGATGCAGTGGCCAAAATTTCACACTATCTAAGGAATTTTTCTATGGTGCCTAGTAATGCTGCCCGATTCAAATCAGGTGAATCGATTCGAATCGGTTTGTTCTTAAGAAAAACCGGACTCACCGATTCAGCCCCATTTAGGCTTTCTCTCTGCCGCCACCCGCCGGAGTCGTTCCCATCTAATGTAACTTCCTGTTTTGCGAAACTGGAAGTTACATCAGAAGAAACGAAAGGACTTGGGAGCACCGAGCGGACCTCATGCAGATCAGCGTCAGCAGCAGCAAAGGGTGTTTTGGACTGGCTCTCTCCTTCGTGCATTTCTCCTCTCTTCTCCACGATTCCACATCCTGTAAGTAGGAGGGCTAGGGAAGCTGAGAATTGGCAGGGGGGCTGGGAAAGCTGAGAATCAGCAGGGGGCTGTTGAAACTTGGGGGATGATTTTCTTTGGGGCTGGTGAAGCTGAGAATCGTAGAGGGGGTGCCTGGGAAAGCTGAGAATCAGCAGAGGGGGCTGGGCAAGCTGAGAATTGGCAGGGGGGGCTGGGAAAGCTGAGAATTGGGGAGGAGACTGGGGAGGGGGAATATGGGGCCTATTCCTTTGGGGATGCTCTGGGCCTGGGGAAGCTGAGAATCATGGGAGCTGGGGAGGGGGAATATGGAGACTCTTTATTTGGTGATGCTCTGGGGAAGCTGAGAATCGGGGAGGGGGGCTGGGGAGGGGGAATATGGTAGTGCGGCCCGATTTCCTTGATATTGCCTTGTTTAAATAAAATGTTTAAACTTAAAAAGCTGTGTCATTGAAAATGAATCGAATCGCAAAATTGATTCAACAGGGTGAATTGAATCGAATCAAAATATTTTTCATTGAATCGGGTAGCACTAGTGCCTAGTGTTGTGCTCTCTTTCTGCACTGATTTTTCAGCATAGAAATGCGCTACAACAGAAGAAGCAAGATGCCAAAATGACCTAAAATGGCTGATTGGCACAGAACTACACTAATACAACCAGTTCTAGAATAGACCTTGTGTTTCTGCCTTTTTTAATAGGTACAATATACCTGGCCTTTACTGATAGTCTGACAGTATCTCCAGGTCTTCTTTCTCTGCCACACAGAGACCAGTTTCTGCTTTCTACAACTCTAAATATTGGGCTACATTCACAAAGCAAACTGATCGTGTACCGATCAGTTTGCGACCCCTTTGCGACCAGATTTCCCTTGGGCCCCATTCACTAACCTCTCCTGCGACCCGTGTATGCAAATGAGGAGAAACACATGCAAAGTAGGCAGGGATGCGATTCACAACACACATTTCATGATCCAACTGGGCAGGCCGATTCACTCCAGAAGCGGCTGCTGGGAGCAGTCGCAGGCCTTCTTTTTCCACCATCCAGCGCCGCTCTGCTCCCTGCTACCCCGATCTCGCTGTTTCAGAGGCTGCAGAAGGCCTGGGGCCAGGGACGCAACTTTAAAATTCCTCTCACCCCCCATATTGATCTCTGTTACCTTCCCTGCAGTGCAAGCCTGCGGGTTTAAAGCGGGGCTGCAGGCCTTAGTGCAGCCCCGCTTTAAACCCACGGGCTCAGGGCAGGATTAATTCTTCGAGAGCCCCTAGGCACACAAGTACACTGGGCCCTCCTGGCCCTGCCCCACCCCTACCCTGCCTCTACCCCGCCTATGCCCTGCTGCACTCATGTCCCACCCCCATTTATCTGTATCTTATTTACTTCTTTATTTCCACTTGTATTTCTTTTTTTCTTTTTTTTTAATTCAAAACAAAGATTAGCATACCAGAGCACAGTTTTTCTTCTATGAAACCACCCAAATCTCTGAACAAATCCCCCTTCCTTCCCTTCCCACTTACTTATCCAGGACTTTAACTCTGAACCCTTTCCATGCATATATAAATGTGTTCAAATATTTGTAAAGCAGTAATACTATCCAAAATATGTCTATATTAATAACCAAGTTTACAGTGCCTCTCAACTGCCTCATTCTACATCAACCAACTGTAACCCATATGTATGTATAAACAATCAAATCTGTAACTCCTCTAGTACGTTCCACTCCATGTATGTTAACTTGCAACGAAACAACAAGGCAAGCAGTCCACCAAAGAATCCAACATGAAACAAAAGAAGATTGGCAGAAAATAAGGAGATTCAAATCAGGTTAATTCAAGGTGCTCCCAAGAACCATGCCTGATGCATTTCGCCAAACAAGGCTAGTCAACGCTAAAAAAAAACTATGTCTTTCATACAAACAGATCACAGAAAACACCTTCACCTAGTATGGAATATGTAATCACAAACTAACCTCTCCCCCCATGGCCCGTGCTAAAAAAATGCTCTACAGTTTTGTAAAAGGGGGGATAAAATAGAAATATGTAGACAAAGGTTAAATAAAACCACCAAGAAGCTGGACTCTGCATACAATGCAACACCATAGAAACAGCAATGCATGCATGCATAAATAAATAGAAATTTTTTTTCTACCTTTGTCTTGTCTGATTTCTGCTCTCCTCATCTTCTTGTCACTCTCTTCCTTTCATCTTCTGTCCTTCTGTGCCACTTCCAGAAACTGTTTGCCTCCTCCTTCCATCTTTCCCTTCACCCTCATTGGTCTGGCATCCATCTTCTTCCATTCCCTCCTCCAATGGTCTGGCATCTCTCTCCTCTCCTCTTCTTCCCTTCCCTTCCCTCTCCCACAACCACACCCCCGTGGTCTGGAATTTCACTCTCTACTCTCCCTTCCCCCCACTTCCATCAGCATCAGCCCCCTTTCTTTCCCTCCAACCCAATTCCATCCAGTATCCTTCCCTTTCCCTGCACATAATTCCATCAGCATCTGCCCCCTTTCTCTCCCTCCATCACTCTTCCATACCACCCCACCACCTTTCTCTTCCACCACCCTTCCATACCATCCTTCTTACAACCCTTCCATACCACCTTGCCCCCTTTCTCTTCCTCCACCACCCTTCCATGCTCCTTTCTCCCCTTCAAACATTGCAGCTGACGGCTCTGCCCTCTGAGCTCCTTTGCCCGAAAGCAACATTATAACAGCTAATGGCAACGGCCCTCCCCACAGCAACAGCAACAGGCGCCCCCCTTCCGGCATCAACGGCAATGGGCCCCACTCCTGGCATCAACGGCAAAGCGGCTGGATCTGTTACAGGAACGTCCCGCGATGACTGCGTCTGTCGGTCCATTCCCCTCCGATGTCACTTCTTCCGGAGCAAGTGAGTGACGTCGGACGGGGATGGACTGGCAGACGCAGTCATCGTGGGACCTTCCTGTAACAGATCTGGCTGCATTGCGGTTGATGCCGGGAGGAGGGCCCATTGCCGTTCATGCCGGGAGGGGGGCCTATTGCCATTCATGCCAGGAGGGGGGCCGTTGATGGCAAGGTGAGTCGTCCTCCTTCAGCGGCCCCCCCTCACAGTTTTGGGCCCTAGGCACGTGCCTACTGGGCCTATTGATTAATCCGGCCCTGCGCGGGCTTGCACTGCAGGTAAGGAAGCTTCTTTTCGCCACCCTGTTCTCTGCCCTGCTCTCTGCTGCCCCGATCTCAGTTTCAGGGACTGCAGAAGCCCTGGGGCTGGGGACGCAAGTTTAAAATTCCTCTCACTGCCCAAACTGATCTGTGCTGCCTTCCCCAAAGTGCAGCCCCGCGGGCTCACACTGCAGGGAAGACGGCAGAGAGCAGGAGAGTCTAAGTGGCAAGATTGGCTGGAAGGGGAGAGCAGGAGAGCCAGCCCGCATGAAGGAAAAATTAAAAAAAGAAAGAAAAAAAAGTCGTGGCTGGACAGGTCTAGACGCATGCGCAGACTATCTACAGATGGTCTGTGCATGTGTCGGGATCACAGACCTGCGATCCATGCTGGAGATGGGGGCATTCCTCTGATCGCCCCCATCTGCATTCTGAGGGTTGGAGAGTTCATCGGACCTGCCCGGATTGGGCCCGATCAGTCAAGTTCGTGAATCTAGGCCAATATACTATCATGCACTCAAATCAACAATCAGACCCAGCTAACAATGGAGGGCAAAGTCTGAGGGTCTGCCACCTCTATTTCAAGCTGATCAGTGCTGGAGAGAGAATAAATAAATTGGTAGTCAGAAAGTCCCAACTCCCTAACAAAGCTCAAGTCCTGTTTTTTTTTCCTAGTTGCGATTAGATTTTTCTTTCTTTCTCCTGGTTGTTAAATTACAGTAGACCAGAGGACCTGGTTATAACAGAATAGGAAGTCATTTTTAGAAGGTTTACTCATCAGTTACATTTGTTAAAAAGCTAATTTACTCTTGTATATTGCCATACTATACACTTATTAGCAGCTATTTTAAGAAAACTACTATTTTAGATAGATAGATGTGAAATTGCACACAGATTTGAAAGAGACACATAGGGCCTGTTATACAAAGCCGTGTAGCAACAGCCCCGAAGCCCTTTAAATCTCTATGGGCTTCAGGGCCGTTACCGCGTGGCTTTGTAAAACAGGCCCATAGTAACATAGTAGATGACGGCAGATAAAGACCCGAATGGTTCATCCAGTCTGCCCAACCTGATAATAGCTATTTCTGGGCAAGATTTCAAAGCTCTACCCGGCACTGTGCTTACATTCTTGAGTTTAAGTTTAAGTTTCAAGTTTATTTAGCGCTCCTTTTACTAAGGTGCGCTAGCATTTTTAGCGCACGCTAACCACTCACTAAATGAAAAATACTAACGTAAGCTCTATGGAGGCGTTAGCATTTAGCGCGTGGAGTATTGTTGCACACGCTGAGCGCGTGCTAAATCAGCAAGCGCATCTTAGTAAAAGGAGCCCTTAATCTTTAATATACTGTTTGACAAAAACATACCTAAATGGTTTACAAATAGATTATTGTTAAAATAAAATAAAATCTTTAAGTAAAAAAGTGGGGGGATGACAAGACAAATAAACTTACTGGGATAAAAAGGAAGGTGGGAGAAGGTAAGAGTTTAAATAAAATGTCAAAAATAAAAACGAAAAGGGAGGGAAAAAATGGGAGGGGTTAGGGGTCGCTTCAAAAGAAGTGTTTTAATTTGGTACTGCCGATTACAAGAATGCTGTTTTGGCTCGCGGAGATTAGAGAAACTGAGAAAGGAATGTTTTTAAATTATATTTGAATTTTTCCAGAGATGTTTCTTGTCTGAGATCTGACGGTTTGTTGTTCCATAATGTGGGAGCAGTGACTGAGAAAATAGTTTTACAGGTAGAATCAAGAAATAGTTCACAAATGGTAGGAACAGAGAATAGGTTTGGGGTAATGAAACCCAGATTCCGGGAAGGGGTATATGGAATAAGTAGTCTATTGATGAATGCTGGTGAATTGGATTGCTTGGTTTTAAATGTTAGCAGGAGTATTTTATAGGTGATGCGGTGAGGAATGGGTAACCAGTGAGATTTACGCAAGAGAGGAGTCACATGGTCAAATTTTTTAGCTTTGTAGATAAGCTTGACTGCAGTATTTTGTAATAGTTGTAACCGACGAATTTCTTTTTGAGTAATTCCTTGATACAAGGCATTGCAGTAATCTATGTTGGAAATGACAAGGGAGTGAATTAGAATATTAATGAAAGGGGTATCTAATAAAGAAAGAATAGAATGAATGAGTCTTAATTTGTGAAAGCATCTCTGAGTGATGTTGCAGATTTGGTAGTGAAAATTTAGATCTTCATCAATAATAACTCCTAGAAGTTTGATTTTATTGTCATGTTGGATGGTGCATGAGTCAATGCTGATCGGATAATTCAGAGTACTTTATGGGGAGGTAGAGAAAAATACACTCTTGGATTTGGAGATGTTTAAAGAAAGCTTGTTTTGCTTAAGTCAAGAGTTGATCAAGTTGAGTTTATTATTGATTTCTTTTATTTCAGGATATACATGTATTCCATATTTTGGAATAGCATTACATATTGTGACTGAGAGGGAAAACCTGACTATGGGCCAAGCCAAACTGAGCGGTGGTTGGAGTGATAAAGAGGTAATAAAAAAATTAAGGACAATGGGCTAGATTCACTAAAGTCCACAAATCGATCCTATTCGTGTTCTATCCGTTTCTGAGTCATTCTGGCCGATCGATTCAGTAAAGCTTGTCCATGCAAATGATCAAATCGTAAACATCCCCCCCATTCGTGCACATTGATCGACCTGCGTGCGCACTATATCCTTGTTGGTTTTGAAGCACATAACGCATGCGCTAGCTCTTTAAGACTTCACTGCATAGAAATGGGGCGGGATTTAATCGTGGACGTCATTGGCGGGCTCCGAATGCGCTTATCACATAGCATTGTTGTAAAAAATGCAATATAAGAACTATTCTTTACCAACCTCTCTTTTTTTTTAAGTGCTGTTGCAAGCTGTATAAGCTGTGACCGTAGCTTTTTGAAAAATTTGTTGGATAGGTTTAAGGAGAAATAGCATCGGAGGTTTGTGAGCGAGCTATGGAATTCTTCGAGTTCGTCCTTTTTTTAGATTGATCTCGAAATTTATTGCGTGCTTCTAAACAGCTTAACAACTTAACAACTCCAAACAGCTTAACAACTCAGGAAAAGAACTGTTAAGTTGCTAGAAGGCACAGTAGTTAACAGCAGTTGAATGCGCTGGGATCACGCTCTGTTATATACAGCCTACGAATCCCAGGATGCTGAGCGTCTCTTTCTGCCATGAAGCACAAAGCAAGCAAAGGCGACCCTGTGACATCAGATGCACACGACAATCTAGATGGAAGGAAGGGGGGAGGGATAGCTGGCCCTTAAAAGTTATTTATTTATTTATTTTTTAAATTTGGCATTGATATATGAAATGTACAATGCGCAAGAACAACACGGGGTTAATCTGCGATTTTCTCACCATGCGCATTACAAATCTGAGATTCACTCCTGCGCTCGCTATGCGCATTCCAAAAAAATCAAAAAAATATTTCTAACGCTTATGTATATGAAAGTTTACATATATTTAAAGTTTAGATATATTTTGGATTTTATGCGGGGTAGATATATATATTTTTATTGGGTTCTTAACATGCATGAGGCAGTTGCTAGGCAGCAATAGTCGGCGAGGATGTAAAGCGACTGGTCCTCAGCAGTTGAAACTTTTTGGATCGGAAAGGCCAGTTGGTTTGGACAAAATGGTTTCATGAATCGATGCCTTAAGAAATTTACATGTCTTTTTACACATTTGCATGCGCAGATTGGATCGGATGCAGATGGGGTCTGGAGGAAGGTTAGTGAATCGAGCCATAGTAGGAAAGTGAGCGCAAACCGAGCGGTACACGATCTGTTTGCTTAGTGAATCTAGCCTAATGTTCTCAAAAAAGCACACAAATGCCTCTCATCAAAAGAAAAGGTTTATTTCTGGTCAAAGTTGCCCTCTGCCTCTTACTGTAATGCCTTTAGCATAAACATATCACTGGTGCTCAAAAGTAAAATTAAGGTTCTCTGGTTATTAGTCAGTGAATCAAAAAGATTTCTCTTATAGGTATTCGCCTCTGAGTTCAGGAACAGTTCAACTTCTTTATTTATTTATTTATATTTGTATCCCGTCCTCCCAGTAGCTCAGAACAGCCTACAAGCAAACATTCACAGTGGAATACATTTGAACAATACAAAGACTATACAGTAGTTTAAGTACAAGGACTATACAGCAATTTAAGTACAGGTTAAGAATGGACTATACAGCAATTTAAGTAGAGGTTCAGAATGGAGAAGAGAGGGTAGAAGGGAGGAGTGAGGGGTAGATTGTGGTTGTAATTTTAGTTGAAGAGGAGGGTCTTTACTGCTTTCCGGAAGGTCATCAATGAGTTCTGTAATCTGATCTGCGGGCGGAGTTGGTTCCAGAGTTGGGGGATGAAGTGGCTGTAGAAGTGTTTGTGGGCAGTTTCTGATAGGAGGGACCAGTATTCTGCGTGGAGGGCTAGGGAGGTGGGATCGCGGTAGTTAAGGCTGTGTAGGAGGCGGATTGCTGCATTTTGTACCCGCTGGAAGCGCTTGAGATCTTTTTTGGCTACTCCATTAAATAGGGAGTTGCAGTAATCCATCCTGGAGAAGACATAGGCAAAGAGGAGTTGGGCTAGGTCAGGTGTGGAGATGTAGGGTTTGATCCTTCTCAATTGGCGGAGGTAGTAGAAGGAGGTAGAGACTACTTGAGATATGTGGATGGACAGGGACAGGTGGCTGTCTAATGTTACTGCTAGGCTGCGTACTTGATCTGCTGCTGTTAATAAGGTGGAGTCCCATGATAGTGTTGGACATGTGTATTTGGTACTTTTTTTCCTGATCCATAAAAGTTTGGTTGTGGAGGCGTTCAGCTATAGTTTGTTGTTTGTCATCCAGGTTTTCATGTCAGAGAGGCAGTGTTGGAGGTTGGTGATTTGGGTTGATCGGTTTTCACTTGGTGGGAGGAGCAGCTGGATGTCATTGGCGTAGTAGTGGATTTTAATGTTGTACTTCTGGGCTATATCAATGACAGGTCTGATGTAGAGGTTAAATAGGAGGGGGGAAAGAAGGGCGCCTTGGGCAATGCCGTATTTGATAGGCTTGTGGTTAGATTTGTGTGTCCCTAGTAGGACTGTTTGGGTTCTTTGGTGAAGGAAGGAGGTGAACCACTGGAGGGCAGAATCCTTGATTCAACGGTCATAGAGTCTGGATAAGAGGAGGTGGTGGTCGACAGTGTCAAAGGCAGTGCTGAGGTCAAGTAGGACTAGTAGGGCGTTGCTGCCTTTGTCGATTATTGACCAGCTGTCATCAATGATATCCAGGAGTACTGATCTGTGCTGTGGCCTGTTCGGAAGCCAGATTGTGCATGGTACAGAGCAGTTCTTCAATGAAAGGGTGTAATCGGAGGAGCACTATTCGCTCTAGGAGTTTGGAGACAAATGGGAGGTTGGAGATTGGGTGATAGTTGCCGGGTTCGTTAGGGTCGAGGGTGGCTTTTTTTTAGAGTGGGTTTGATAATAGCTGACTTCCAGCTGAGAGATACTGTCCCTGTGGAGAGGGAGGAGTTAATGATGGGGAGGATAGATTCTGCCATGGCACCAATATTTCATTAAAACATACTATTATTTTAGGTTAGGGCCTTATAAAGGCCTAAGCCTAAAGTACAGCTCCAGCTTTTTGCTATGCAAACAATTTCTTCTTTTCACTTGTGTTTCTCATATAATGCCAGGCAAAATCTATATAACCTTGACCTATGCACCACTGAGCTCAGGCAATTCTTAAGCCCAGCAGAGAGGGGAATTGTTATATAAAGGACCCTAAGTAATTTATTGATGGCAGGTTTAACAGCCCCCCCCCCTCCTTTTTTAAATGTTAAAACCCCCAAGCCCTTTAAATCTCTATGGGCTTCAGGACAGTTACTGCAGCAGCAGCCACTAGCACAACTTTGTAAAAGGGGGGGGGGGGGGGGGTGCTAGTGAACATCCTGTTTGTTCCTTTTATTAAAAAAATATTTCATCATTTATAAAGATCTACAAATTATTATATATATATATATATATATATACTTTTTTTTAGAACTTGTTAGTCAATACTTGGGAATAACTAAAAGTCAATTAAATTAAAATTCTGCCTTTAAGAAAAGAAAGCAAGCAGGCAGTATTGAATTGCACATAACCAGCCAAAGGAAAATTTAGGAGGCCAGATAAAAGAAGAGTAAATAGTACCATTAGAAATTTCCCCCTTTTACGGGAATATTCAGGGTTCTGGGATGCTGATCCCCTAAGCTATATGTATAGAGTTAGCCTGCTGCTTAGAGAAATTCTCTACCAGCTCTCACAAACCTATTAACCAGAAAGAGACAAACTGTTTCTCCCTACTCCCTTCTGACTCTAAC
Organism: Geotrypetes seraphini; assembly: GCF_902459505.1. Taxonomy (NCBI): domain Eukaryota; kingdom Metazoa; phylum Chordata; class Amphibia; order Gymnophiona; family Dermophiidae; genus Geotrypetes; species Geotrypetes seraphini. The sequence continues at coordinate 186,122,284 of NC_047087.1, forward strand.
TGCCTCTCTGAGCCCTCTTACACTGTTTATTAAGCTAAAAAAAAAAAAAAGAAAGAAAGAAACAACAAACTGACTTTTTCAAAAGAGCCAATGGTAGCTCTCTGCTCTTGGCAGTGGGAGGAGTCCACACAGTGTGCATGACAACCTCCCTATTGCCATGAAATCAGAGGCAATACAGAAACCTCAAAAAAGTGAACAGATTAATCCCTTCTCCTCACACTGGAAAGTATTTATTTGGGGGGGGGGGGGGGGGAAAGAGGACGGAGCTATTGACCAGAGAGAGACAAACTGTTTCTACCAAATTTCCTACCCTATCTGACTCCAACTGCCTCTCTGAGCCCTCAAGCTAAAAAAAACACCTCTGACTTTCCAAAGAGCCAATAGTAGCTCTCTGCTTCAGATAGTGGGAGGAGTCCACACAGTGTGCATGACAAGCTCCCCATTGCCATGACATCAGAGGCAATAGAGACACCTTAAAAAGATTCAGTGAATAAATTAATCCCCTCTCCTCACACTGGAAATAATTTATTTTGAAAAAAAATAAATAAAATAAAATTAGAGTACTTGATTGAATAGGTGTGTGAGAGTGAAAGTGTATGAAAGAATTCTGGAATAGAATTACTTTATATCATTTTATTAGATAAAATATCGCTTTGTATAAAGATATAGCGATTCACCAAATATTTAATAAACCTTGAAATATTTAATAAACCTTGAATAAGATAGTAAAGACAATCATGTACAATATATGAATAGATGAATGTAAAAGTAATCATGTACCTGTATAACCGATAAATATAAAAGTAAACATGTCTTAGAGTAATTAAATAAACTCAACTATGTTTCAGATACAATTATAATAGAAACATAACGTAACTACCCTCTCCCAAACACACACACTCCCCCTCCTAGGACTGCATAGAGAAAAATTAAGGTCAACCTAACAAAACACGACTTCATGCAGTGAGGGTCATTGTATTTAAAAATGGTTGCCAAGTCATGAGTAACATTCTACCCTGCTTCATATCCCAATCAGAAACAGACATAGCCTCCATGAACACAAGATGTAACATACGAGCTCTCCAGTGACCATAAGTCGAACCTGTAATTCTTATCCACTCTATCTAATGTACCTGTGGCAATGGGGGGATTAAAAGGCAAATTCTATAAGAAGCGCCCAAAAGTTAGGTGCCGATATAGGCACCGTTCAGTGCAATTCAAGCACAATTGGGTGCGCCCATTAGGCCAGCTCTAGGCACAACTAAAAATTAGGCGCCCATATGAGTGCTTAAGCACGTTTAAGAGCAGTGATTCTGTAACAAGGCGCCTAACATGAAGCCACACCCACGCCTAACATGCTTAGAGGGGCATAATCGAAAGGGACGTCTAAGACCGTTTACGTCCATCTCACAAATCGTCCAAAGTTAAAAAGAGCTTAAGACACATTTTTGAAAGATACATCCAACTTTTTTTTTCGTTTCGAAAATCGTCTAATTATACGTCCTGCCGATCTGATCATCCAAGCCACTAAATTGTCCATCTTTATACCACATTTTCATCCAACTTTTTGTCTAATTCCAAAATGCCTAGAACAATGGATGATGTTGAATGTGGGATGGGGTCTGCAAAGTGATGGACTGCACACCCAGACATGCCATCTAAACACTGGGGAACTTCACAAAAAAGGTGCCATGGCTTCTCCTCCCTACAGCTCCCTTATAGGTTATGGTGAGCCCCCCAAACCACCTCCAGAATCCCCTAGACCCACTTATCTGCTACCCCAATAGCCCTTATGGCTGCAGGAGCCACTTATATGCCAGTACAAAAGGGTTTTAGGGGTGTATAGGGGAGTGCACATGTTTCAATATCAATGCAGTGATTACAGGGGCTTATGGACATGGGTCCTTCTCTCTATGAGTCCCTAACCCACCCCCAAGATGGTTTAAGATGCCTCTTTGCAGCACGACTAGGCTTTCCTATGCCAGGCGGCCAGATGATGATGGTCTGGAGGCAGAATTTTAAAGTTATGATTAAAATTTTTATGGGGGGGGGTTGGTGATCACTGGGGTACTGTGTGGGGGTCTGTTTTATGTGTTTGCAGTGCTTATCTGCAGTAGTGTTGGAAGGCTGTTGTTCCGCCCAGCCTCGGGCGATCAAGACAGGCTGCCGACGTCGGGGCCTGCTCTCTGTGAGTCTCGCCTGTTCAGAAACAGGAAGTTGAAACAAAATAGATGGGACTCAGAGAGGGAAGGCCCTGACATCGGCATCCTGTCTTGATCGCCACCCCTGCCGAGTCGCCGAAGAGGGCCGCGGAGAAGGTGCAGGTGGAAGGGAGAGAGTTGCAGGTACAGGTGCAGGTGGAGGGAGATGGTCAGCATGCATGGGAGCAAGATCCTGGGGAGCCTTCAACAGTGGCTGTCTCCCCTCCCAGCAGCTCTTGTACTTGCCAGGGCAGTGATTCACCGGCAACTTCCACTTTCCTCAGAGGTGGCAACGGACCCAAGGCTGCCTAAGTAAATCGCTGCTGCAGGCAAGTACTGAGAGCTGCTGGAAGGGGAGGAAGCCACTGTTGGAGGCTGGGAAGCTGCTGGATAAAGGGAGAGCTGCTACTGCACCAGGAGGGAGGTAGATGCTGCTGGGAGGGGAAGAGGGAAAGGGATGGAAAGAGAGGTACTGTTGGATAGGGGGAGTAGGGAAGGAAGAAGGAAAAAAGGAGGGAAACAGTTGGCAGGGAGATTAGAGGAGGGAAAGGAGTCAGGGTGGAATGGAGAGATCAGATGAGGGAAAGGGGAGAGAGAGGAATGAGAAAGTAGAGAGAGATTGATGCTGGAAAGGGGGTCAGCAGAGAAATGAGAGAGGGATAAAGATGCTAGATCTGGTGTAGGAGAGATAAAAATGAAGAAAGCAGTGAAGCTGGAATGAATGATGTAAAAAGGAGAGAGGAGGCACAGGCTGGATGGAAAGGAGAGAGGGGCATAGAAAGAAGTCAGATACATATGAAAGGGGGAGAGGGCAGACAGTGGATGGAACAGGCAGATGCTGGATTGAAGAGACAGGGCAGATGCTGGAAGGAAAAGAGTGAAAAGAAGATGAAATCAGAAACCAGAGACAACAAAAGGTAGAAAAAAAATCATTTTATTTCTATTTTGTCATTAGAATATATCAGATTTGAAATATATATCCTGCTAGAAACATAACTGGGGACTGCAAAGCCCAGACAGTGCTTCTTTAGCTTCTAGCTGGCTTAGGGCTCTCTCTGACCAGGGGGCACTCCCCTAACACTATTCCTGTCATGTGTGACTGCAGTATTCTGTTAAATGATATTTCTGTGTAGCATTCTGTAATAATTTGGCTTCAAGTTTCAAGTTTAAGTTTCAAGTTTATTCATATTATTTGATTGAACGCTTTTCCAAATTACAAAGCGTTGTACAAAAGATAAAATAAGATTTAAAGAAATCACTTATACATAGTATATTAATCAAACATACAAGGGTAACTATTTTTAAAAACCACTAGAAACAATAGGAAAGTGGGGAAGAAATACAATTTTTAAAGAAAAAGTACATAAAAGGGAAGTACATTAGGGGGGTATGAGGAAAAGGATTGGTGACAGAAAAAAGATCAAATGAGAGAGCTATTAGTAGTCTTGATTTAAGGGAGGTTGGAAACTATAAGATTTTACCGTGGAAATGAACTTTCAGTTAAAGGCTTCTTTAAAAAGAAGGCACTTTAAACTTTTCTTAAATTTTTGCAAATCCTGTTCGAGTCTTAAGTATAAAGGAAGAGAGTTCCAAATCGTTGGAGCAGTTACAGAAAAGATAGAAGCACGGCGTGTTCCGATAATTTTTAAAGAGGGAACATTAAGAGTAAACTGAGAGGATGATCTAAGAACTCTTGATGAACTATGTGGAATCAGAAGCCTATCTATAAATGCAGGTGTATTTGTCTTTATTGTCTTGAAGACTAAAAGAGCTATTTTATATGTAATCTTATATGTTATTGGCAGCCAGTGAGCTTTTTGAAGTAGAGGTGTGACATGGTCAAATTTTTTTGAACCTGAAATTATCTTTATTGCTGTGTTTTGTATAAGTTGAAGATGCCTTATATCCTTTAGATATGCCCCTTTTAATAAGGAATTACAATAATCTAATTTTGATATTACTAGAGAGTGAACTAAAGTATTAAGGGAAAAAGTATCAAGAAGGGGGACAAGTGAACGAATCATTGTCAACCTATAGAAACAGTTTTTGACCAATGCACTGATGTGTGAACGGAACGTGAGATTATTGTCTATTAGGACTCCCAAAATTTTTGTGTTGGTAGTTTGATTAAGGGGTTTATTGTCGATTACGATTGGGTTAATGAGTTGTGCCCCTTCTTTCCCTGAAAAGAGCACAGTAGTAGTTTTATTGATGCTTAGAGATAGCTGATTGACATTAAGCCAGTCATGGATTTTGGCCAGCTTTTAGTTAATATTAGATATGTCCTGGGAACTTGTGGGATCAATGGTATGCAAAAGTTGGAAATCATCTGCATAAGCATATACTGTGAATCCGATGGATTGACAAAGGGTTAAGAGAGGGGCCAAATAGATGTTAAACAGTAATGGAGACAATATAGACCCTTGAGGTACTCCATAATTTGTTTGATAAGGTTTTAAAAAAGAATTTTTAAAGTACACTGTAGAGAATCTATTTGTAAAATAAGATCAAAACCAATCTAGTACTTGGTCTTTTAGACCGATGGAAGAAAGTCGTTGGAGTAATAAATGATGGTCAATTGTGTCAAATGCTGCTGCTAAATCTAAGGAAATGAGAATGACAGATTTATGTTGGTCCAGATAGTAGTGGATAGATGTGACAAGACCTACTAGTGAATGTTCTGTTGAATGATTTTTACGAAATCCTGATTGGTTGGGATGCAAAACCTGAGTTTTATCAATGAAATCTGACAGTTGCTGAAATACTACTTTTTCAGTAATTTTTGCTAAAAATGGAAGACTAGCTATTGGACAGTAATTTGAACAATCGCAAAGACTGATTTTTGAATCCTAAATAATTGGAAGGAGAACAGAGTGTTTCCATTCAGTCGGGAGAGATGAAGTAGACAGACTTTTATGAATAATTTGGAGAATAACTGGGCCAAATATTGAGAAATAACGTTTAAGAAGAAAAGGAGGAAAGGATTCAGTTTTAGAACCTTTTAGTTTTATAGTTTGAAATAAATGTTCTATTTCTGTTAAAGTTGGAAGAATAAACTTAGAACATGAAGCTTGTAATGACATATAACTTTTTTGATCTTCATCTGAGATATCAGTAATGGCGCTGGATAAGGATATGCTAGTGCTATGCTTGTCTAGACTAGTAGAAACATTATTAGTTATATTTGTTCTAATTGACGTAATTTTAGTATGAAAAAAACTTGCTAAACAGTTGGCAGAAGGAGTGTCTTCTGTTGAAATTGCTGGTTTATGTTTAAAAATTGTTAATTGTTTTAAAATTTTGAAAAGTGATGAGGAATTCTTAGTCATAGAAATTTTTTTAATGTAGTATTTTTTCTTTGTCTTGTTAATCATTTGACGGTAATGTTGAGAATGTTGTTTATAATTATCCAGGTTGTTTTGTGTAGGTTTGGAGCGCCATTTGCGTTCTGCTGAACGCAACTGTCGTTTTAGTAAAGCAAGAGAAGAATTATACCAAGGGTTTTTTTGCTTTTTAGGAGAGATAGTTTGGATTGTTATTGGAGCTATTTTATCTATAAGAGATTGACAAGTATTATTCCAAATAATTAATTGGTCATTTAGTGTTAAAGATTTAAATTTGTCTAGATCAAGTAATGGTGAAGTAATAAGCGAGTCATCAATATTTTGGAAGTCTCTTACCTTGATAACTTTGGGTGACCTAGGGGAGTCTTGATGAGGGTGTAGTTCTAGAGTTGTTTGGATAAGACTATGGTCAGACCAAGGAACTTTGAGTATTTCAGGTTCAGAGAAGTTAGAAAGTAATTCACAAGGGGCAAAAATCATGTCTAGTGTATGACCTTTTATATGTGTTATGCCGGTTTTTAATGGTATAAGGTTGAGATCATTTGTATGGGTAAGAAAGTCAGAAGTATATGGGTTAGATTTATCATCGAAATGAAGATTAAAGTCTCCTAAAAGAAGAGGAAATGGAGATGTGGTGACAAAGTTTGAAACAATTGATAATAACTGAATGAATGTAGACTGGTTGATTGGTGGTGGGTTATATAGTAAAAGTAGCTTAATGTTTGGGTTTGTATTAATTTTTAATTGAATATATTCAATGGAACTTACGGCTTGGGTAATTTCAACTACTAGGGATAAATTTGATTTGTAAATGATAGCGAGACCACCACCCTTCTTACCTGTGCGATGGTTGAAACAAAAGTTGTAGCTAGGGGGGCTAGCATAAGAAAGATATGCTTCGTCGCCCTCTGTGAGCCAGGTTTCTACAATGCAGAGAAGATCAATTGAATGATTAGTTAAAAGATCTTTGATAATATGATGTTTGGTTCGTAGAGATCTGACATTGATTAGGCCTATTTTTAAAAAATTGGGTAGTGATGGAGTGATGCATTTAGATGGGAATAAATTGGACGACTGAAGAGAGTTGTCAGGGGCTAAGTTGATCAGGTTAGTAGGGTTAAGAGTGGATAAGGTGACTGCAGGGGGAAATCTGCGGCCCCATAGAACAGGGATTTGAGATAAATTTGGGTCCATTGACAAATAATTGGTAAGTGAGCAAACTATTATTAAATAAATGTAAGATTTAAATTGAATCTTTCTGAAATTGAATTGTGAATTTAAATTAAAGAAGAAATGTAATAAATAAAGAGAAATGAAGATATTGAATAACTCATAGAGTTGCCCGCAAAGTTGCGCACAAAGGAGCGCAATAAGGAGCAGGACCTGCTCCTTATGCGCGCTCCTTTGCGGCGTGTGCCGCAAGAGGGGGAGAATTTATCGGCATGTACCAGCTGATGTGGAGGCGTGTCCATTAATCAGATAACTAAAATAAAATCAGGTAGTTGATAATACAACTTATAAATTAGCAGTAGAAGATAGACATTGAAATTTCAAGTTATTTAAAAGAAACAGCGTTGATAAAATCAATTAAAACAACTAAAACAGATAAAAAGGTTAACTTACAGAACATCAGTTAAAACAGATGAAAAAAAAAGGATTAACTTATAAAAAATCAGCTAAAACAGATAAAAGAAAGCAAAGACTTACATACAGACCAGTAAAGTAAACGTTCTTTGAATTTAGAAAGTGCTCTCTACAGCCAATAGTGGAGCAGTGGATTTAGCGATACTGGTTTAAGAGTTAAGTGCCTAAAGCCTTAGCAATACTTTTGTGAGACAAACTAAGGTCCTTGTGCGGGATAGGCGTGTGCCGCAAGAGGGGGAGAATTTATCGGCATGTACCAGCTGATGTGGAGGCGTGTCCAGTGGGCCGCCACTTTGCGGCGGTGATTCAAAATGGAGGGGAAAGACAGCTGATGTGAAAGGGAGGGGAGACAGGGGTTATATTGGTCCTTGCTCTGTATATTAATATTTATAAAATGACAATTGTACAGAATATTGTTTCTTTTTATACTTTTATAAAATATGTTCAATATAAAATCATAACTGAGGCTTGTGCGGATGGGATCAGATGGTTTGTGGGGACCAAGCTTGTGGAGACAGGGCGGAAATGTGTTTTTTAAATTTCAATCTTAGTAGTTTGCCGGTCCACAAAATAATTATTTTATTTCTGCCGGTCCACGGGTGTAAAAAGGTTGAAAAACACTGGTCTAAGTCACAACGTCCAAGTTCCGTCGATCGTGGGCTGTATAACTTTCGGTTATACATGATGTACGACTAAGTCTAAGCCGGCCCACGTCCTGCCCAACTCCCGCCCTCAATACACCTCCCGAAACTCCCCATTTAGCTTTGGTCATTCAGCGACACTATGAAGGCCTAGGTCGTTTAGAAATACGTCCAAAAACCCGTTTTCATTATCTGCACTTAGACGTTTTTGAGAAATGTTCTTTCAAGTGCCGACTTAGACCGGTTTTTGGACGTTTTTCTCTTTCGATTATGAGCCCCTTAGTGCCTATTTTTTTTGAAGGCCGCCTAAATTTTTAGAGGCACCTTGTTACAGAATTGTGCTTTCTTGATAGGCGCATATGTTTCAATTAGTGCTGATTTAAAACCTTAATTGAGCTTGTTATTCAATTTAGATAGGCACCCATCTACTTCGGCGCCTCCAAAATACGTACCTAACTTTAGGCACTAGTTACAGATTTTGGGCCTAAGTGACTTGACCAGGGTCACAAGGAGCAGTGATGGATTTGAACCAACAACCTCAGGGTGCTGAGGCTGTAGCTCTAATCATTGCGCCACACACTCTCAATTATTATTATTATATTAATCTTTTGTTTCTTTATCACATGTCCTACTGTAACTCTCGTTCTAGCTTACTGCCTGTACCGTTTCCAGCAGCCTGACCAAACAGTGCAATCCATTTCTACTAGATGTAGCCACCATAATCAGTCTCTCCCTCCTTTCCTCCGTCTCATCTCCAGTTTCCTCTGGGGTTTTTTTCTTCTTCATCCTTGAAGCCGACACCACTCTCAAAATCTCCTGAGAACCCAACTATGGTAGGTCATCTGATGATTTCAGGGCATAATCTGCTACCTGTACATAATCCTGAGCAATTTTTTTAAAAGTATGATGCTCACCATTTCTCTAAGTTCCTCTTCAAAATCAATTACAGCAGCCTGAGCCTTCTGCATTTCAATTTGTACAGTTTGGATGACCAAGTCCTTGATATAATTTTTTAAAGTTGCAATTTCTGTCTTCAATTCTGCCAGATGTTCTTTCAGGGGTTGGATTTTTTTTTTTTTTTTTTTTAAGAAGGCCTGTTAGTTCTTCATAGTTCTTCTCAGTCTCAGTCTGTGCTGATTTTTCATTTCTCAATTAATTTCCTATGCCTTTAAAGTTAAATGGAATCCATGAATTTGGTAAGATAAACCAAAACCCAAAAAGAACCAGTATTGGGATTAGTGATGTTCCACGCATGTCTTTTATCAGTCTCTTTTCGTCCAAGGTCCTTCCTCTACCTCTGCTCAGTCACCTGAAGCCGGATCCACTAGAGAGATGGAAAAACTCTGTCAATTATTTTTAATGTAAAATGGATCCAGTTAGGACTGTTAAGATATTTTAGCTGAATTTTAACAATTTTTTTATTTTTATAAATCTTTATTAATTTCAAAAACAAATATAAAGAACATATGAACAAATGATACAATAATTATCACTTATATCCACCAAATAATAATATAATTACATATCAGCCACCCTCCCTGGATGTGTGTAAAATTCATTCGGAAATCAAAGGCTTATACTAGAGATCAATTCTTTACAAACTTTGCTAATGGACCACAAAACTCTTTCATTTTGTTATAGTGGCTCAATTGTTCCGAGTGCATTCGCTCATATTTATAAACTTGGCATAAGGTTTCCCACCAAAAGATATAATTTAGTCTATCCCAATTTTTCCAGTTTTTTGTAATTAGCTGCATAGCCACTCCTGTCATAATCAAAAGTAATCTATTCTTACTTGCATTAATTGGACTCTTGGGTTTTAACAGAGTCCCGAATAATACTATGTCGTATGACAAAGGAATTGAACCTTCCAATATCATATTGATTTTTTTACCCCATATAGACTTCCAAAAACTGAGTATCAAGGGACAATAGAACAACAGATGATCCAGTGTCCCTATTTCCAGATGACAGTGCCATCATCTATTAGATTTTGAACTATCTAATTTTTGCAAATGAACAGGGGTCCAAAAAATCCTATATAACAGAAAAAAACAAGATTGTCTCATAGATGCTGACGCTGTACATCTTATCCTCCAAGTCCAAATCCATAGCCATTGAGTAGCAGAAATAGATTGCTTTGTTCAATGCTCCAAATGTCCCTTAGGCTTGTTTTTGGTTTTTTATTCAAGTATTCTGATATTAATTTATACCACTTGGTGACCTGATGCCCTAGGAAATTTGTCTGGAAGCATAGGCCCGGCAAGCTATACTGATTTTTTAAATTCCACCAATCAGGGAATCCCTTCTGAATGGCCTGCTTCAATTGCAATCACTTATATGCTTGAGACTTTGCAATGCCAAATGATTGTTGGAGTTGTGAAAAATAAAACATTTTTCTCTTTTGATAACACATCATCTAAAGTACTGCCTGCAGTCAGTGCATCCAGAGGATTTTAGACTCGCCTATTTGAATCTTGGAGTTCAGCCATAAAGATTGACACATGGATTGTTGTACTGGCATAGATGTTAAATTATTAATGAATTTTAATATTTTCCAAGTGGCACAAAGAATATTATTGATCTTGTAGATTCGGGGCAACTTGATACTCAAAATATGGCTTAATCGTAATGGACTACCAAATAGAGAGATAATTTACTCAGTAATCTGTGACACTTATATCTATATACTCTTATGATCACAGCTATAGTTCAAATAGAATTATTCTTCATTAACTTTGATTTTTAAACTCTTGTTGATTATTATATAAATTATTTGTGAAGTGCTCAGACCAAGAAACCCATATAATAGTGATGTCACTACAATGAGGTTTTCAAGGGGACTTCAATCAGACAATGAAATAATGAGCAACACTACATTTTAGATAAGCACTTTCATTTTTTATAATTTTTTTACTTTCAATTTTCTTTTTCACATACTTAGTTGTTAAGTTAAATGTCACCAATGAGAAGCAATATCGTAGTTAGCTCCCCGAAATAGAACAACATAAATTGTTGGATACATCAACCAGATAGGTACAGGGAGGGCTGGGGACTTGTGAAGGCAATGATGGTCCCCTTGAAAACCTCATTGTAGTGACATCACTATTATATGGGTTTCTTGGTCTGAGCACTTCACAAATAATTTATATAATAATCAACAAGAGTTTAAAAATCAAAGTTAATGAAGAATAATTCTATTTGAACTATAGCTGTGATCATAAGAGTATATTAATCGTAATGGAGACATAAGTTGCCATTCTAAAATAAGCCAGTCCGGAAGATGCTCCATGAGTTCAGGAAGGATCCAGTACATACCCTGAAGTAAAATGAAAGCTTGATGGTATCTATATAAAAATTTGGAAAATTTACCCCCCCCCCCACCAATTGTAATTTTTGCAAAGATACTAAAGCTATTCTGGCAGTTTTATCCAGCCAAACAAATTTGGTAAGGATCCCATTCAATTTCTTATAAAAGGACCCTTGAAAATAAACCAGCAACATACTCATTTGGTAACAAACTACAGGCAAAATGGTTTGAACTCTCCCCCACCAAGAGAGATGTAAGGGGTTCCAATGCTCACACATTTCTTTGACTTTCAGCAATAAAGATTTTCCATTTACTGTCATTGTGTCTTCCATAGTTTTTTGAATCATAATACCCAAATATTTTATACCCTCTTCCTTCCAAAGAAATGGGAATGGACCAAATAAGCCCTTTACACAATGCACATTCAATGGAAGAACCTCTGATTTGTTCCAATTTATTTTATAACCTGAAAATTTACCAAATTGATCAATCAAGTCCAGTAAATGCGGGATGGTAGATTCAGGATTCTTCAAATGAAGAAAAATATCTGCATAAGCAGAGACCTTATATTCCCGACCTGCATAAGGAATCCCCTGTATCTCCTTTGCCTACTGAATGACCAACAACAAGGGTTCCAAAACAATATAAAAAAGCAAAGGAGATAAGGGACATCCTTGTCTAACTCCCCTCTCCAGACAAAAGCGCTCTGAAAAAGTATTATTAATATATAATCTGGCATCTGGTATAAATCCGGATCCTATACCAAACCAATCCATTGCTTGATACATTTTACACGATCAAAGGCCTTCTCTGCATCCAAATAGACAGAGAAGGCTGGATCATCCATTGTTTTTGCTAAACTTAGCATGTGTAATGCCAATCTGGTATTATTTGAAGAATGTCTTTGAGCAACGAAACCCGTTTGGTCCATACCGATCATATAAGGGAGAGCCTTGGCTAATCTTTGAGCCAATAACTTCACCAAGAATTTCCATCTACATTAATTAAAGAAATAGGCCTGCAATTTGAAACCAACATGGGATCTTTATTTGGCTTCGGCAACACAATGGTTAAAGATTCCGCCATAGTACCTGAAATACAACCTTTAGTCAGTTGTGATTGATATAAATTTAGAAGATGAGATAATAGTACAATTTGAAATTATTTGAATCCATTACTTCCTGGTGTGGGTCCAGCTCTGAGGGACTTCAATGCTGTCTGGAGTTCCTTAAGTGATATAGGCGCTTCAAGATTTCCTTTTATATGCTTGGGAATTTTTGGCCCTTGAATTAATTTTAAAAATTCTATTCCCTCAATCTCTTTATTTGAATAAGGCTCAGAAGAATATAAAGTTTTGTAATAATCCAAAAATTGTTTTAAAATATTTCCAATTTGAATATGAATTTTACCTTTCTCATCTTTAATGGTCACAATCTTTACTTTTCTTTTTTTGGCTTTAAGATAATTAGCCAATAATCTTCCCGTTTTATTTGAGTCTCCATAATACAGAGCCTGTTGAGAAAACAAATCTTTCCTAGCCAATTGTGAGGAAATCTCATTATATTTATATTTAGCTTTCAAGAGGGCCTGCAAGGTATTTTGTTCCCATTTTGAGGCCTATTGTGACTCTAAAGACAAAATAATTTGTTCCAGATTAGAAAATTTCAATTTTAACTGTTTCCTAATGTATGCCAAATAAGAAATTATTTGCCCTCTCATATGGCCTTGAAAGTATCCTATATAATTTCCAAAGAGATTTCCTCTGAAGTGTTGAGCTGAAAATACTCATTCATTTTTATTTCAATTTCCTTGAGAAAGTTTGAATCTGAAAGCAATGTATTATTAAGGGCTCCTTTTACGAAGGTGCATTGGGGCCTTAACACGTGGAATAGCACATGTAAAAATGCAGCACACGCTAGCCGCTACTGCCTCCTCTTGAGCAGGTGGTAGTTTTTTGGCTAGCGCGCACTAATCAGGTGCATGCGCTAAAAATGCTAGTGCACCTTCATAAAAGTAGCCCTAAATCTCCAAACAGATCTACTATAATCTTCAGTAAACTAAAATTCAATCCAATTTCCAGCTTGATCCGACAAAAGGATCAGGTCTATGCTGGCTTTTATAACCTGTTGAGTTAAATGATCTGAAACAAAAAAATAATCAATTCTCGAAAATGATTTATGAACATGTGAGCAAAAGAAAAATTCACGAGCATTAAAATGAAAAAGCCTCCATACATCTTTTAATCTGCTTGTCTGTACAAGATTATCTAGACCTAGTGATTTTAATTGCTTACTAGGTTGTTTATCCAATAATGGATCCATGAAATCTCTGGCTACAATTAAATTAGATGTAACCAGTGACAGAATTAATTGTTGGAGTTTTTTAAAGAACTCGGCTTGATTCGAATTAGGAGCGTAAATATTAAGAAGCATCAGGGCATCGTTACCTGAAGTCACATCAACATGAAGCCACCTTCCCATAGGATCAGCTCTAGAATTACCAAATACAGCAGATCATTTCCTATTGACTAGGACAGCCACACCAGCCTTCTTCCCCACTGCAGGTATAAAATAACAGTGTTTGACCCAACCTCCTTCCAGCTTGGCTGATTCATTAGATGATAAGTGCATTTCTTGTAATAAATAAACGTCCGCCTCCTGTTTTTTAAGAAATTAAGGGCCTGTGTTACAAAACTGCATGCCAATAGACCCAAAGCCCTTTAAATCTCTATGGGCTTCGGGGCCATTACCGCGCTGCAGCCGCTAGCGCGGCTTTGTAAAACAGGCCCTAAGTATTTTTTCCTTTTAATGGGATGGTTGAGACCATTAACATTTAATGAATATAATTTTAAAGTATTTCTGAGTAATAAATAATAATAATAAACCTTTATATTCCCTTTAAACAAATAAATATATATCATTTCCAAACACATCAAGGACCCAAAACTAAAAAAAAACTATCCACACCCCCAACTCAACCCTGTAAATCTTACGAAAACTTGGATGCACACATAATGACCATTGATTACCACCACTCATCTAGCACATAAAAGAAAAACCCAACCCAGAGACCTCTTTTAATAATTCATACCAAAATTTTATAATTCCCAAGACTGTTCTTAAAAACAACCACTAACAAAACCAAGAAGATAAATATTTCAGTTAAATATAACAATTTAAGATATTTGCTAAATCAGAGATATTGGTGAAATTTAATAAATTCATGTGCTATGCCTAGTAAAGAATTAGCTCATAATCTTATTTTGCAATCACACACATTAATGCCATTTAACTATGTCCAATTTATAAAGGGTAAGTTTCATCCACACTTAACATTTCCCAAATATGTCCCCCAAGACACACATCATACTCATAACTCATACCTATTTACTATTACCTATTAAAGACTATCATCTATTATGTGTCATATCATTTACACTCGTACTCCCATATACATTCATATATCTAATCCTTCCAATATTACCCATACATCCATTATGTACCACTATAACCTGAATTTACAAACATACTCTCCATTCATAACAAGGATTGAAAATGCATATCCACAATCAATAAATACCCCCTATTACCACACTCGTTCTATACTCAGACTTCAGATAAAACCGCATACAATACAATTCAGTTATCACAATTTAATAAAAAAAAACATAACATATATATTCATTCCTACATGTATACCTAAAAGACGTTAAAACCAGTCACTCTCAATATATTATTTTACCCATATACAACCTGTATGTATAAGCACCCACAGCTGACATACCTCTCAAATATTCCCCATAACTATAACAATTACCATCTTTCAAACCTTATAATATATATATTATTATATATATTGTTGTTCCCTCAGGCAACAAAGTCCCCAGAAACTAATCGAATCACAATTCTTTTTTTTAAAATGAAAAACATCATATCAAGTTTGTTAAATCTTCTAAACCTCCACATCTCTCTTGTGATGCCTTCCATAGCTACTCTATCCATCCTATAGCATGGCGCTGTGTTACTTATCCCCAATCAAAGCAAAATCCATTCTGCAGAAATTAGTAGATGCCCTCTCCCAACTCCTCACAGGCTCTGAAGGGGTTATATGGACTTTTAAGGAATCTTCCAGTACCCCTCTCCGTGCCGCCAGTGAACAACTGCCCCAATAATAAAAGTTGTGCTGGAAGCGTAACTTGCGGCTTCCCTGACGCAGTTAGATTAATTTTTAAGGAGTCCTCCAGGACCCTTCTTCATGACACTGGCCAGCGTTGGGCTGTTGCAGAGGCAGCCTGCCCCGAAAAGAATTATACTTTAGGCGATACCAGCAGCTTCCCTGCTTTGGATTAGATGGACTTTTAAGGAGCCCTCAAGGACCCCTATCTGTGATGCTGGCTAGCATCAGACTGCTGCAGGGGAAGAACTTCAAAAACAGGACAGAGATGACGATTAGAGTGCAGAATTTCGAGTAAGTTCTTTTTTTCCCCCTTAAACTGTATCTGATTGTTGCTAGCTTGAAATTAGTAGATCCATTGTTCTTATACCAAGTTTAAATGGTAAACGTTGACTGTAAAATTCTAAAACAGTTATCATTTCTGTCCAAAACAATCCCTTACGGCCAAACTAAAAATAAAAACTCAAAACACTATAATATAGTAAAAGTTAAATGTAACCAGGCTAAACTGAGAAATTTATGACATCTCTCCTGTGACCTGATTAATATATTCTTGGAGCTTCTCAGGGTCCTCGTAATGAGTGGTCTTATTGCAGTGAATAACCCTCATCACTGCTGGATATAAAAGCTCATAATTTGCTCCCATCTGTTTTAATTGTGGCCTGTGCATCAAAAACTTCTTTCTAATATTTGCAGTGACCCTTGCAAAATCGGGAAGGAATAAGATCTTTGATTCCTGCCACTTTATATATTTTTTTCCTTTAGCCACTTTCAAAATTTCAAATACTTGCTGAAATCTAAGCAATCTAAAGATTATTGGTCTGGGGCCAGGAAAAGCATTGTTTCTCCAAGATGGGACCCTATGAGCTCTTTCAAATTCAAGAGGCTGAGAGAATTTTAGAGATAGCGTTTTCGGGATAAAATCCTCTAGAAATTTTATAATATCTTGACCTTAAGCTCCCTCTGGTATACCTAACAGTCTTACATGATTTCTTCTCCCCACTGTTGCTCAAATCCTCCACTTCCTTTGACAACCTCAAAACAGTCTTATGATCAGACTGGCATTGAATTAATTTAGTCTCACAAGCCTCCACCTGCTGTTCACAGCTTTCTAGCCCAGCATTAGAAATTTGTACCTGCTTGGTAAGGTTCACCATTTCCTCTTGGACTGAAACCAATTTAATTGAATTGTCCTGGAGTAGATCTTGTACACTCTTCATCCTTTCCATAAGTTGTTCTAATATTTCCATTGAGTCTTTGGGTAAAGGCACTTTTGAGGGAGTGGTGGGGTCAGGCTTTGATCTTTTGCCTGATCCTTTAGCAGCAAAGATGTCATCTAATTTCGTATGTCTCTCTGTTGCCATTGTGTATGAATCTCTTTCTTCTGGGGGGAATCAGTATTGTAAATGCTGATAAAATAAGCTGAATGTGTTATCAAGGGAGGAGCTCAGTACTCACAAAGCCATCCCTGCTGCAGCCAAGTTCCGGAATCCTGAATGTTAACATTTTAAAAAAGAATTTTAGATGGTTTCCAGACTTATTTATTATCTTATTTATATAAGCTGTATGATAAATACCTGCTTCTATGCAATTAATTATCAGCATTGCCTTTATTACATGTACAGAAACCTGATCTAAGAGAAATATGTATGAAGGTTGGTTCTCTTTAAATTTTAAATATACTTATTCACTTACATTTCCTCCAGCTTGGATCCTGACCAGCTAGCCATGGTTGGTTTTACCTGACTTCACTCCTTTTCAAAAGAATCTGAGGTAACTTGACTGGTTAAATTTTATAAATTGGTATTAGTAATGTTGGTGCTTCTGTTCCAGAATTTGGGATGGCTTACATAAGAGTAGAATAAACATGATGAGTGCAACAGGAGCCAGAAAATTCAGAAAATATGTATTAATTTTTACTGAGATCACTTAACTTCAGCACCTATGGTAACTCGAAACAAAAGGAACAAAAAATAATCTAAGAAAACAATAAATGGTTCAATTTATCAGCAAAATTTAAAACCAGGAATATTTTTCCTTTACAGATCAGGGTTTTTTTCTCTTCCTGTATATAGCAAATGAAGTCTGTTCCATAGAAGCTTCTGGAAGCAGTGTAGTCTCATTTAACTGCTCAGCTCACCTGCTTCTGGCTTCCAACAAGGAGACTAATGAAAGATTAGGTTCATACCTTTGCTAATCTTCTTTCTTGTAAATCCACACTTTATTCCAGAATGATTGGGCTAATTCTATACCCACTAGGTCTATGTAGGAAGCATCAAATTCCAGAGACTTGAACTCCACCCCTTTCACCTCAGCACTGCCCCCTCAGGATACTAAGCAGGATTTTCAAAAACACACATTAAAAAGCAACGGTCTGCTAATGCAGCCATTTAAGTATCGAATCCAAAACCTTGAGACATTCTTAAAAATCTCACATGCAAATGAGGTCAGAGGACAGCAGTGAAGATTTCCTAATTTTCATGTGCCCATGCGCAGAAAAAATTCTCTCAATGCCGCCGTAAAAAACAACAATCCCATAGGAGGGGCTTTAGGCTTCCGGGCCAATCAGAGCCTTAGGCCCCTTCACGATGCATCCGGGGAAGGGCCTGAGGTTCTTATTGGCTAAAGTTGTTTAAGGCCCCTCCCATGGGAAGGGCCTCATACAGCCTGGGCCAATCAGAGCCTCAGGCCCCTCCCTGGTGCATCCAAAGATGCACTGTGGAGAGTAATTCCCATTTAGACGACACAGGCAGCTAGGAGGAGTGGGTCCATGTCCCCCCCGTTCTTCAACTTTGATGTAAGGGGGAGGGGGCGGCACAGACGGTGGCGGGGGAGTGTAGCGAGGCCGGTGCCTATGACTCCGTTAGGCCCTTATCCCCGCTCACGATAGCGCTCCTTCTGCGTGCTTCCCGTGAAGGAAGGAAGTCCTGCTGGTCCAAATTCACTCTCAGGCATGAAACACAAAATCAAAAAGAGTCAGTTTACTTTTCAGATACCAATCACTTTATTGGGATTTGAGGTCAAGGTTTGACTTTCAATAAGTCTCAGTTTCCAAACAAAAACATAAGTCCAGGAAACAAAAATAGAGCTGATAATAAAAAAACACAGTCAGCATTCAGCTCTCACCTTCATCAGGTAAAGTATCATAAACACGCTCTGCAATCCTATTGACTTCAGAAGAAAAGGGTCAATTCTAAAGTACTACTGCTTTAAAGTCAGTCAAGTAAGCAGAGTCAATGCTAACAAGCACTACTGTGCTGTGTCCAAGCCTTAGAAGTAGGCAGGCTTGGTCCCAACCAGTTCAATCGCAGCTGGTGGGGGAGGGGAGTAAGTGAATCCACAATTAAACTTTCTGTAGTACAGAATGCCACAAATGGCCCCACAAACCCAACCAGTATGGAAAGTGGATTCTCCCCACAGATTACTTCCCTCCTGCACACTATAACAGCCACAGTCCATGCAACCCTCAATGTCCTAGAACCTTTAGTTCAGAAAACAAAAACGTTTTTTTTTTTTCTTCTTTTTTCTTCTTTAAATAAACAAGCCAGCACAAGTCCCTTTCAGTTCCCAGCAGAACACCTTTCCTAAACCATATACCAGCAAAGAGATACTGTTCTATTTCACACTACCCAGCCCTGCCACTTAACTCTCCTCCATGAAGATATCTTCAGGCAGTCCGGTAGGCTCTAAACAGTCCATGGGTTCTGGCACTGCTGACTGGCTGGCCACAGGGTCTGTGTCTGCTTCAATCATTTCTACGTCCTGGAACTCAGGAGAACAAACAGGAGAGACCTCTCTCTGGGCTGGCTTGGAGTACACTGCCTTTCTCCTTCTCAGAGCAGCCTCTAAATGGTCAAGGTGAACACGCCCTGCTCTCTGAGGGGGAGGGGCAGCCTGCACAGTTTGTCTAGCTTTCCTGGGGCTTTTAATTATTCCCTTCAGCTGAGAGTTCGCAGAGGGAGGAGAATTCCTCTTAGGCTGTTCTAAGCTGTTCTCCTCACCTTCCTCTATTCCCTGGAGATCAGTTCCATCAGGAAACAAGGGCAACATAGATTTCTCTCTATGTTTGGTCACAATCCTATCCCCGTGGTTGGCTCTCTGTATGGCTAACCCAGGTTTAGCAAAAACCTGTTCTGGCACAAGCTGCACCTTCGGGGTAGGACTGTGACAGGAGTGGGCAACTCTTCTACTGCAGGGGGCAGAGATGGCAGCCTGAGGGGTTACTTGCCAGCGGGGGAGAGTGGGCATCTCTCCCACTGCAGGGATGGTTGGGGGTTAGTCATGGTGGGGCTTTTAGTGCAGCTGGAGACTGTGGGCAGTTCTGCCAATCCAGGAGGAGGGTAGTGTTTGCCGACGCTGATGCCTGGAAGGGATGTTGTAATGCAACGGAGAGAATGAGCATCTCTTCTGCTGCATCACAACACAGGGGTTTCTAGCAGTCTTGACACTTACCGGCACCCGTGGACCAGTCACTTTTTTTAGCCACCAAAAGTCGACGCTGCTTTTTAAAAATGGCTCGACATTTTTTAAGAATCTACCGGAGGGCTCATTTCAATGTTGA
This sequence comes from Geotrypetes seraphini, assembly GCF_902459505.1. NCBI lineage: Eukaryota > Metazoa > Chordata > Amphibia > Gymnophiona > Dermophiidae > Geotrypetes > Geotrypetes seraphini. Next base: position 186,142,158 of record NC_047087.1, read on the forward strand.
TGAGCCCATTTGCATGTCAGTGTCAAAGACTGCTAGAATCCTCACTAAAGAGAGAGATAATCCCTAAATTATATACAGGCTAAATCACCAGAAAACAGTTTAGCGATGGCATTAAAGTTTTGAGAATCTGGGCCTCAGTCATAAAGTAACCAGGAACATCTGTAGAGGTCAAAGAAAATAGAGAGCGAGGGGTATGGGGACACTCCCCGACCAATAAGTCTAATCTGCTCATTTCAAGAAATGCAAAACAGCAACAATTGAACATAATTGAACCAGGTTAATAAACAGAAACTTGAACGACAAGAAAACAGTGCTAGAAGGAGACACTGCCTACACTGTCTGAAGGAGATGCCCTAACTAGGGCCCCACCCAGAACTAAGCATTAATCCCATTCTGATGGCACTCTTATAAAGATTTGTCAGAAAACAGAAATCCAGCCTGCCAGTACTTGGAAAGGCAGACAAGCGGCAAATCAGCAAAGCATAATGCAGGTTCCCAGAATAAAGTGTGATTTAAAAGAAAGAAGATTAGCAAAAGTAAGAACCTAATTTTTCATTCTTGTACAATCCCACTTTATTGCGGGATGATTGGGACATAACAGAGCAATGTTACCTCCGGTTTCACTAAGAAACTAGTCTACAAGTTATCGTTGCCGTGAAAAACAGTGTTTGCTTACACTGTGTGTTTTTGTGAAGTGTTGAAACTGTTTTGCTATCAGCATTACGATCCTCTTTTTAAAATATCTTTATTCATTTTAAAGCTAACAATAAGTGCAACATATTATACAAACATTTTACACTTTAAACAGCACTTAAATTCAATCAAATTATATTTCATAACAAATACATGTCTCTTCCCCCCTCCCCCCCACCTTTTATACTCACAAAAATTACAATCAACAATAAATTAAAGGTATTTCCCCACCCTGGACATATATAATCAAAAGGCTAATCCAATAATCACTCCTTACAGAATTTTGTCAATGGTTCCCAAACATCTTTAATTTCCTATAATGTCCCAGTTGTATGGCAGTCATACATTCCAGTTTAAAAGTGTGGCATAAAGATTCCCACCAGAAATTATAATTTAATCGGTCCCAGTTTTTCCAGTTCTTTAAAATAAGTTGTATGGGAAGTTATTTGGCTTTTAGCCCTCATTAACGTGCCAAATAGCACTGTATCAAATATCAATGCCACTGGATTTTCCAGTATTCTATTGACTTGACTCCAAATGGATCGCCAAAAGTTAAGTATCAAGGGACAAAAGAAGAACAGATGATCTATTGTCCCTATATCGAGATGACAATGCCAGCATCTATTTGACCTAGAACTATCCAGTTTTTGTAATCTAACAGGGGTCCAAAAACTTCTATGTAACAAAAAAAACCAAGTTTGTCTCATAGATGCTGGCACCGTACATCTCATCCTCCAAGTCCAAATTCATGACCATTGAGACGCAGAGATCTGCTGCTTTATCTCAATGCTCCAAATGGCTTTAAGACTAGTTTTTGGTTTCTTATTCATATAACCAGATATTAATTTATACCACTGGGTGGCCTGATGTCCTAGGATAGGGATGTCCAACCTGCAGCCCAAAGGCTGCATGCAGCCCCGTGAAGTATTTTGTGCGGCCCTGGTTGAGGGCGATGCAGTGTTTTCCTCTGCTGCCTCTGGCTGTTTACCATCTTGCAGGCTCCCTCCTCTGTCTTGCTGCAGCGTTTGCACAGCCCCAGAAAATTTTTTTTTGGCCAATGCGGCCCAGGGAAGCCAAAAGATTGGACACCCCTATCCTAGGAAATCCATCTGGAAGCAGAGGACTGGCAAGCTATACTGATTTTTTTAGATTTCACTAATCGGAGAACCCCTTCTGAATGGCTTGCTTCAACTGCAACCATTTACAAACTTGAGGCTTTGCTATGCCAAATAATTGTTGCAGTCGTGAAAAATCAAGCATTTCCCCATCTGATAAAACATCACCTGTCTGCATCCATTGCTTCCAGAAGATCCCAGACTCGCCAATTTGAATCTTGGAGTTTAGCCTTAAGGATTGACATGTAGACTTCTCTACTGGAACATCTGTTAAGTTGTTAATAAATTTCAAAGTTTTCCAGGTATCAAATAAAATACAATTGTTCTTAACATATCTAGGTAACTTGATACTTAAAACATGACACAATCGCATTGGACCATATATATATATTGTGGCCGGGCCAGTTCCCGAGTAGATGGGAAGCCCGCCGCGGACCACAGGCAGATTTATGTAGCGCCTTTTGTATGGCTGGCAGAAAGAAAAACCAGGAAAAGGATTTTCAGAAAAAAAATGGCTCTCCGGTTTATTAACACTTCCAGGAATAAGGTAAACAAAAATTGGTCCAACAAATCAATATTCCATAAGTCCATTAAAGCAATCACTCTTGCTCCAGTGTGGGCTACCCACTCTGAGTGTTATACTGGGCACCCCCTCACAGTCTTTATCAGCAGAAAAAAAAAAACGTATTCAAAACATACATTCAAAGGTGTGCTCAGTTTTCTTGGACCCACGCCTTCCTCCTGGGCAGGCTGGCAATTCCCAGCCAGTGTTCCTTCGTTCACACAGTCAGTCACTCCTGCTGCTAGCACACGTTTCTTCCCCCCAATTGTCTCCCTCCCAGAGGGAACCAAAACTCAGAACTTTCCCTCTGTAGTCTGTGGGAGTTCACTGGAAAGCCTGGCAAACAGACTTCCTTGAAATTACCCTTAATTTAGGTAGAGCTGCTTCTGCCTTGTGCACAGCCGGCATTAGCTTGGGGATTCTCCACCAGCCCTCATATCTCATTCTTCCCCGGTATCCATGTCCTCCTCCCATTCATTATCATCGGGAACACTAGTCATTTCCCCCTCATTAGTCAGGGAGTCCAGGCTGTAACTCCAAGTCCCTAGCTTGGGCTGTTCCTCTCCTCCCCCTCCTTGCCTGCCTGTCAGCTTTTTGCTAACGTTTTCTCTCCAAGACAAACCTCCCGGGTCACCCTCCCAGGGTCTGTTGGACAAGGCAAGAAATCTCCCAGGGCTTACAATCTCTCTCCTGCTGGGCTGACCTCTGTATAGCATCCTGGGGCGGAGAACAGGCAAACTTTGGAAGTTGCCTTCTCAGCTGGTGGCTGGCTTCCTTTGATTGGAGCCAGCTGAGCTCCTCTGCTTGCTCTGCCTCCCATCTATTTGAGGCAGCTTGTCCTGGACACCCCGAGTGCTGACCCCACTCCCTCCTGGGTTGGTTTTAGGTTTCTCACTCTGAGGAAAGGATCGATAGGGGAGATAATTAGTTTGCAGTGCCCCTCCCCCCTGGCTGTTAGGTTGTGCTAAACCTTGCCTTTGCACCTTTCCTTCCTGCTGAGTCAGCTGTGCCTGCTCCAGGCCAGGTTTTCCGGAACCCCTTGATGCATGCTGGGGAGGTTTAAATGTTCTTTTCATTGGGACAGGGGCTTCCCTGTCACAATATATATATATATATATATATATAACACCGACTGTATCCTGAAATCTTTTCATATCAATGCTATTATGAAGCCATATGATGTCCGCTCATACTTTGTAGCATCATAATATAATTACCCCAAAAAATTTTGTATATGTGTTTTTTTATTTTTTATATTTTTATATGGACTTTCAGAATGTAGCTGGACCATATATTGTACCCAGCTACCTCACGTCTTCGTCAGTCCACTGTATTATTTATTTCTAACAAAACTGTAAAATCAGCCCTTAGCTTCAAAAATTCATACTGGTTTTCATTCAGATTTCATATATATTCTATCACTTTGATTCCAGTTTTTTCATTGCATATACATTTCATTTCTTTATCACTGGTTTAACCATATTTAATTAGCTACTTAGCTTTGAGGTTAGCTCTCAAATTTCATCAATGCCACCTCTCCTGACATGCATGTTTCAAACAGAAATTTTCTTCAGGGTCGAGGTGAACTGAAAAAAGTAAATAATTCATGTTTCAACTCTCTTATCAATCAATTGTTTCTTAAAACCATTTCAATAAAAACCCCACTGAAAATCGCAGTGAGTCCTCAAATTATCACAGAGGCAGGTAAACTTTTAGAAAACAGTTAAACGCGTTGTAATTTTCATCAGAATGTTCATCCAATGCAGTTTACCATAACATAGACAATGTCAGCTTATGACTGATGGAATCACATTATAAATAGAGAAAAAGATTTACAAGAGCTTCATCTCTTATCAATCGAGGGAGCAGTCATCAGTTTCAAACTTGGCCGCGGTTTGTAATCTGCCTGCTTTAAATCAGCTGAGTTCCCCACGTTTGTGCGTATGACGTCTCTTTTACAAGGGGGCCGACCTATCTCTAGGCAACTAAAAAACAATGCCGGAGGTTGTTATATAACAGAAGAGGATCAAATTATAGAGAGCCATTCTATTTCTTCATTGAGTCCCTCTGGCTCCAATGATTTCAACCGATATATCCATCTTTGTTCCTTCGTTGCTAAAGCTACCCAACAGATATGGAATCGATGATCCACCAGAGGGACTCAATGAAGAAATAGAATGGCTCTCTATAATTTGATCCTCTTCTGTTATGTAACAACCTCCGGCATTGTTTTTTTAAAAATTCTAAATCCTCAAGTTCTTTATTTGAATAAAGCTCGGAAGAATATAAAGCTTTATAATATTTCAAAAATTGTTTTAAGATATTTCCAATTTTAGAATGAGTTTCCCCTCTTCTCATCTTTAATAGCCACTATCATAACTTTTCTTTTTTTTAGCTTTAAGGTAATTAGCTAATACTCTTCCCGCTTTATTTGAGTTTCCATAATACAGAGCCTGTTGAGAAAACAAATCTTTCCTAGCCAGTTGAGAGGAAATCTCATTATATTTATGTTTAGCTTTTAAGAGGGCCTGTAAAGTAGTTTGTTCCCATTTCAAGGCCAATTGGGACTCCAAAACCTTAATATTTTGTTCCAAATAAGAATATTCCATTTTAAGTTGTTTTCTAACATGCGCCGAATATGAGATTATTTGCCCTCTCATGGTAGCTTTGAAAGCATCCCACAATGTTTCTAAAGAGATTTCCTCTGAGACATTAATTTGAAAATATTCATTCATTTTTAATTGAAATTCCTCAATAAAGTTTGAATCTGCAAGCAATGTGTTATTGAATCTCCAAACAGGTCTACTACCATCTTGTTCAGCAATTTTAAATTCAATCCAAACTCCACCATGATCTGACAAAATACTTGGATCGATGGTGGCTTTGATGACCTGGTATACTAATTTATCTGATGCAAAAACATAATGTATTCGTGAGAATGATTTATGGACATGGGAGCAGAAAGAAAACTCCCGAGCATTAAAATGAAGAATCCTCCATATATCTTTCAATCCACAGGATTATACCAAGTTATTTAACCCTAATGACTTTAGTATTTTACTGTTTATTTGTCCAACAATGGATCCATAACAGAATTAAAGTCCCCTGCCATTACTAAATTAGAAGCAGCCAGTGGTAGAATCAACTTGATTTGAATTAGGGGCATAGATGTTAAAAAGCGCCAGAATATATTTCCTCAAGCTCATATCCACATGGATCAATCTGCCTGAGGGATCGGCAGAAATCAGATTAAATGCAGCTGAGCATTTCCTATGTACTAATATAGCCACCCCAGCCTTCTTACCCACTGCTGGAGCGAAAAAGCAATGTTTAACCTGCCCCCTTCCAACTTCATTGATTCTATATCAGATAAGTGTGTTTCCTGGATATAATATATATCCGCATCCTGTTGTTTTAAAAAATTAAGTGTTTTTTTTCCACTTAACAGGATGATTGAGCCCATTGACATTTAAGGAAAACAGTTTAAGATTCATTATTAATTTTTAAAATTGTAATACTATTAAGATATTCTAAAAATTCATTTATCCCTAAGAGCACCTTTAGATCCATACATGTCCAGAACTCCTTTATAAACCCCCTTGTCCTCCCCCTCACCTAAAAATCACACAATTGCTTGAAAGTGCACATATAGACTAGTAGCCAGAACCCTCCCCCAGGCAACATAAGTATTTTACCATAATAAATTAACAATGATCTACCCCAATATATAATAATTAAATAGATACCTGGATAATTAAATAAATAAATAATAATAATAGTAAATGATTGAATAAATAAAGAGATAAAGATGATACATTAAAATACATGCCTTCTAGAATTTCAAAAATTGATGAAAACAATATATTTACTTGTACATATGTAAATGTATATCTATAAATACAATAATATCTAAAAGAATCAATCAAATCAGCGCTTTACTTAAAGGTTTCGTAAAATCATACAATATGACTTCATAACAAAATAAGATTTACTCTAATAGACTAAACAATACTCTTATCACCCCATAAAGTATCCTAAATTAATCCCAAAGTAACCCCACTTCATCTATTATTCATGCCTTTTGGAATTTCATAAAATTGATGAAAACACTATGGGCTCCTTCTACGAGGCTGCCCCTCGAGGCTAGAGTAATATTTAAATTCTCTTGTCTCTGCTTCAAATCAATCTTTGATCTGGCCCTTATGTACCTGGTCTCCCACTTCAATTTGGGTTGCACTATCAGGCCCTCACGTAAAATCCACTTATTTACCCAACAATAAAGGCCTGCCGTTACAAAAGATTCCTGGACATAACTCTAGCCTTCCAGGCAGGTAAACTGAACGACTGGCTGGGTAACATTATCATGCTCTCCTCTTCCTATCAAGGCTTTAGAAAATTAGTAAAAACGAAACTGTTCAACCGATTTATCACCTAAGAATTTGTTGTTCATTATCTCTCGTATTCTGTATACTGAATTCATAGCTGTTGCAATGTCCAGCTCTTTTTATTTGTACTTGCTTTCAGTGTACTTGTATTCATTGATTCTATATTGTAACTTATCGCTGACTGTCTAGCTCCTCTTATTATAAACCGCCTCAAACTACCATGGCTTTGGCGGTATATAAGAAAATAAATTATTATTATTAACGCATGGAATAGCGCACACTAAAATGCCGCGCACGCTAGCCGCTACTGCCTCCTCTTGAGCAGGTGGTAGTTTTTCGGCTAGCGCACACTCTAACGTGCACTAATCCGGTGCGTGCATTAAAAACGCTAGCGTACCTTCATAAAAGGAGCCCTATATTTATTTTTTTATATTTACTTATGTAATCATATATGTAATAATATCGAAAAGAATCGACCAACTCAATGCTTTACTTAAAATTTTCCTAAAATCATATTTACAACTCCAGAACAAAGTTCAATATATTCTCAGCTGTTCTAACCAAAGACGCACCATTCACACCAGAAGACCCCGAAGATTTAATATTTTCATCTCAGATGTTATGCTTTCGTTAACTCCATTCCCCAGTGAACCTTCTTCACTCTCCTCTGACGTAGCCATTACGTCCACTAGCATGCTTCCCGATTGGAGACACCAGTTACCCAAATGGGAGGGAACTAACCTTCTGTATTACCCCCCACTGGTCAGAAGTAGAATAGAGATTGAACTTTCTCCAATCATGAGGCAGAATCAAATGAAAATAAAGAATGCCCTCGTGATAACAGTGCTGTGATAGTTAGAAATCAGAACCGTCAAATATATAAAAAAATACTTCAAAATCGAAAAACACTGTCAATGGTCTCAACAAAACATACAAAAATCAAAACAGGAAAAACAAAGTCATCTGAAGCCTCAGTTTCCTGCACAGACTCTGAACTCCCCAACCATCACAGCCACATAGCTGACAAGATCTCTGACTGTCTGATATTATTAATAAGCAGGCATAGTGCAGGAATATTACATATTAGTGCTTAGGAATCCATAAGTGCCAGGAATATCATTGTAAACAAAATCAATTGGAAGTCAAATAGAAAACAACATAAATACTTACTTGAAGTTATAGTAGAATGTTCCCTCAGTCCATTGGTGTCTCTTGTTGAGACAGAAATTATTTTAATTTGTCAGGATCATCAAACTGCATAAATTTATCCTTATAAGTGACCCTCATTATTGCAGGGTAAAATAGTCCATATTTTGCCCCAATCAGCTTTAATTGTGGTCTCAATAATAAAAATTGCCTGTGCTGGTTCACTGTTGCCCTTGCAAAATCTGGGACAAATAATATTTTTGAATCTTTATAATTCAGGTTTCTTTTCTCCTTTGTCAGTCTTAATATCTCTATAACATGCTGGAAACGAAGTAAATGAAATATCAATGGCCTGGGGCTCTTCTGACTGTTGGATCTTTTTCCTGGGATTCTATGTGCCCTTTCAATTTCTAACGGCACTTTTAAATTAAGGGAGAGCATCTTTGGTATAAATTCTTCCAGAAAAACTATTACATTTTCCCCCTCCACTCCTTCTGATAATCCCAGTATCCTCACATTATTTCTCCAAGACTGGTTTTCAAATTCTTCCAAACATTTTTCCATGTCCTGGAGAACCCTGTGATCTTTTTTAAACTGTAACTGCTTCATTTCTACCATCTCCACTTGAGTTTCTATCTTTTCCACTCTAGTATGTACTATCTCCATCTTCTGTGCCAGGTTAGCCACATCCTCTCTCACTGCTGCCAACTGCTCTGAGTTACCTTGTAGCAGTAATTTGATTTTTCTCAGCTCTTCAACTAGCTCTGCCATGTCCATAGCATCAGCAGACAGGGGAATCTTGGAAGGTGTGGGCAGATCTGCTTTCAATCTTTTTGTTTTCCCTCTTGCATTAAAAGCCGTTTCCAGTTTGGTTTGCTTGGTAGAAGCCATTAATAAGTAATTTTAAGCTTTTACTTCCTAAGGGGAAGATTTTTTAAAGCTAAAAAGTCACAAAAAGTTTGCCTGGGGATGGGAGCTTCACAGCTACACTGCCATTTCTGCTGCCTCCAAGTTCCGGAATCTCAGCATTATGGTCCTCTTAAGCTCATCTACCATCTCAAATCTTTTCCCCTTGAGCTTCATTTTTATTTTTGTGGGTAAGGGGTATGGGGAACAACAGTCATGTTTGTGGAAGTCAAAAACTGACACACAATAAGTGAAGAATGGGCCAGTGCGTTGTCATGATGCAACACCCAAGATTTGTTGCTCCACATGTTGGGACATCTCTGTCGAACATTTTCTCTAAGATACATCAGAACATTCCAAATGACAAAGGTCGTTAATTGTTAAACAGTGATCTTCATGGATTTTTTTCATGAACTCTTGCCACATTTGCTTCAGTGATCCCAGTTGAAGGGCATCCGGAGCGTTCATCATTGTCCACGGATGTTCTGCCATTTGTAAACCACTTGAACCACTTGTAGGTTTGGGTGTGATCCATAGCTTTGTCCTCAAATGCTCTTTTTAACATTTGGTGGGTCCCTGCTAATGTTTTTCCCAGTTTGAAATAAAATTTCACACAAATTCTTTGTTTCTTCAAGTCAGTCATAATGCTGATAGCAAAACAGTTTCAATACAAGTTTATAAAAATGCACAGTGTAAGCAAACACTGCTTTCCACGACAACAATAACTTGTAGACTAGTTCCTTAGTGATACTGGAGGTAACATCTAGTGACATAGCAGCATAGCACATTTCATTGTGGTGGGAAAGTATCTTTCCAGGAACTTTTAGCTCGCATCTCATAGATCATACATTATGTATGTTTCCTGTGTTCTTTTTATTTGACATGCTGTCACTATATATCACTCTGAGCACCCAAGATCTTGCAAGCTCTATTCCACATCTTGCGGCACTTTGCTTCCATGAAATAAAAACTATTTTATGAAAGTCAAAATGGCAATATTCATACATCTACTGTAGGTACAAACATATGAGGTGTGATCAAAAAAAGGTGAATGCTGCTGCCGAGCGCCATCCAATAAGGGAAGTGGTGCATCCAACCTTAGTAACAGTGTGTGTCAAGTTTCAACGTGTTTGGTCCAGTCAGTCGGTTGTGAACTATGAGTTGAGAGAAGGTGTGTTTTATAGTATGTTGTAAATCATGGATCACGAACAATGCATTAACATGAAATTTTGTTTCAAACTTCAAAATAAAAGTGATAAGGAAACACACAAAATGTTAAAATTTGTTTATGGTGATACTGCAGTGACTATGAAGATGGTTGTGAATCAGCTGAAAATGAGGAGAGATTGGGGCATCCTTCAACATCAAAAACTCAAGAGAATGTTGAAAGAATAAGCAAAATGATTCAATCAGGTGATTGACTATTAGGGAAATTTCTGAGAATCTGAATATCTCTTATGACTCTGTTCAAAACATTTTAACAATAGATTTGAACATAAAAACGACCTGAGAAATGAGCAAACGGTTTCATCCTCCATCATGATAACCCTCTGTGTCATACATTTGCTTCTGGTATGGCAATTTCTGTCAAATAAAACCATTATGATGTGTCCTCATCCACCTTATTCACCAGATCTGGCACTGTGTGACTTCTGGCTCTTCCCCAAAGTCAAAATGACCATGAAAGGTAAACATTTTGAATCAATTCAGGACATCGAGGCAACCACGACAGAGCAACTAAAGACACTCATGCAAGAGGACTTCCAAAACTGCTTCAGAAAGTGGCAAGAATGATGGGATTTAGTGTGTTCGAAGCGAGGATATTTGGATGGGGATTAATGGCACTGTCTTTTACTGTAATCAATTTTTTTTTATTTAAACATTCACCGTATTTTTTTTTTAATCACACCTCATATTTGTCAAACAAATATTCTAGTAATATAACCTTCAAGGAAGGATGAACTTGGTGTTGGGAGGCCTCTAGTGGCCAGAGAAAGTACAATCTGATCTGTTCCCATAGGTACTGACAAAAACACACAGAGATTTTTCCGATGTTACAGCCATGCCTGGAGCAAGAAAGAAAATCAAGAAAAAAGCAACTAGTAAAAAGTCTCTGAAGTTTGAGCAGCGAGAGGAGATGGTTCCTGATCCTTTGCAAGCACTACTGGAAAGGGTAAGAAAAAACTCTCTGAGAATATTGGCTAATGTAGACAATAATATACTAGAAAAAATTCCACTATCACTTATTTTTGTTGGCCAATGACTGGAGCAAGGACCGTGACAACTACGCTGATCAACTTGATCAATTCAGTCTATCACCGTGCATAGGCTCCATTTCTGAGGCCCTTTTCCCGTTATAGCTAAAAAGTGAGTACCGTACACTTCTCTGAATAAGTGATAGTAGAATTTTTTCTAGTATAATTTTTTCTAGTATATTATTGGATCATATACTCCACTAGGGTTGGTTTATTTAGGCTAATGTAGACAGCCATGTTTCATCTCTCACAATGCCACAGGGCAGACACTGCTTATTCTTTTTCCACAGAGATCTTTATACAGTTCCTTGTATTTAGGCCTTTATTTTGGTTTTTATAACCCTGCCAACCTGGCATGTGCCTGAATTTGGGAACAGACAACTGCCCCTTGTGCCAAATTGTAATAGGCACTGGATCATTGCCTATAGTGCTATGCCATAGTCCAGACCAGCTGCCACAATGCTTGTTATATATAGCAAAATCAATAGTACCACTGCAGCATTGCCAGAAAGAGAAAATTTAGCAAGGGGTGGTTACCAGACCTCCAGCGCCAATTTGTTCTATGGTGCCAGGCCTAGGGATGAGACAAGGCACAGGGCCTCTTAGTGTGCAGGAGTTAGTAGGTTTCATACTAGGTTTCATACTAGAGAGCCTGGTGCTGCCATTTTACTTCATAGGATAGTTATGCGGTAAAACAGACACCAGGAGAGGAACAGATATGATATGGAAGAAGGGAAGGACCTCCCTCTCCATCCAGGGTTGTTTGTATGTACTCATGCTTCAAATCTATCCCTATAAGTGGTAGGAGGGGAGGAGGGTGAGTACCGTATTTTCACGCATATAACACGTGCGTTATACACGATTTTTACAAACCGAGTATAACCATGCACGTTATATTCGTGAGCGCGTTATCCCCCTTTTTTTTTTACATAGTTCCCCCCCGACGTCCGATTCACCCCGCAGGACCGCTCGCACCCCCACCCCGAAGGACCGCTCGCGCTCGAACCCGCACCCCCACCCCGAAGGACCGCTCGCACCCCCACAGCCTCCCCCCCCCCATCATGTAGAAGCTGCCTACCGTCGTCCTGCTGCTTCCTCTGCCGGCGGTCCTGCCCCTTCTCTTAGCCCTGCGTCTACACTGCTTCCTCTTCCGGCGGTCCCGCCCTTTCTCTGACGCCCTTTCTCTGACATTGTTGTTCTGGGGCCAGGCCTGCCCCTCTTCTCCCCAGAAATCACCTAATCCCTTGAGTTCCTGCCCTGCTAGCACTTACCCAGTCCTCCTGTTCTAGGTCCGTTATCTATATTCTTTGCCTCCGTCTTCCATGATTTAGCTGAGAAGAATAGGAAACAGCCCCCTTCAACCACACTGAATACCAACTCCTTAAGTGAGAGATGGCCAATCTTTATACACAGCCAGCCACACAAATGCCAGTACTACACTGCAGTATTTGACCGCATTATTTAAAACCAATTAAAAGGTGATGAAAAAAAAATATAGCCGCCGCTAAGCAGCCTCTTCGACCAGCAACATGATGTAGTATTGAAACCAAAAATGGACAAAGCTTCAAAGACCTTCTGTGATGAATAAATAAGAAGATAATTTAACTCAAATGGAAACCAACCACTAGAATGGTTATTCTGAAAATATTTGTGAAATACAGCAGTTATAAATGCCAAAATTCTGGTTAATGACAACTTCTGTACGTTTTTTTATTGGGATTTATTAACTGATTTTTCATGAAGAGATTCACCCAAAGCGGTTTACAATACATTGAATAGTAATCAGGTTAGTACTCTTAAGTTCCCATACTTCCCATGGTCTTGTGGACCGCATTAAATTCAATGGCAGCCTTAGGCTCTTAGGTTTGCCTGCAAATAGAAGACAAATTTGGGAGCCTACTATATGGGCCATTTTTAAAATTAAAGCTTAGCATGCACTAATGTACATTAACATGCACTAAATCATGTGCCTCCTATTTTATACCTTTGGGTCATATAGCACTGAGGGTCTGATTCTCGTTGGGCATGGCCTAACTTAATTGTTTGAATTGCTGATAAATAACACGGTAATTGACTGCATCATTTAAAACTAATGAAAAGGTGATTTTTAAAAAAAAAACCCAGCTGTTGCTAAGCAGCCTCCCTGACTGGCACATGTCTCCTTGGGAGTTAGTGGCGCATAGTGACGCTGAAGCCTGGAAGGGGGTGTGGTTAAGGGTGGTGCCAGACTTCGGCGTCACTATGTGTCACTGGATGCGATTCTGATTTGCCCTAGGTGCCAAAAATGTAGGCCTGTGAAACCATGGCCTACATTTCTGGTGCCTAGGGTTCTGTTAAGCTGCAATTCTGGAAGCGGTGTCTGTCTGTGATTGACACGCAGCAGGTGCCCATTTTGTAAGCGCCTGCCATGGCAGGCACATCTTCCAGAATCAGCCCCTTAATGCACACTAATATCCATTAGCATGTGCTAAGTTTTAGAAAAAAGGGCTCCTTGGATTCCTAAATAAACCCCTCCAATACAAAGCCACGCTTGTGTTTTTAGTGCTGGCCACTGCAGTAACAGCTCCAACGCTCATAGAATTCCTATAAGCGTCTGAGCTGTTAGTGCCACGGCCAGTGCATAAAACGCTAGCACGGCTTTGTAAAGGAGGGGGTGTATGAGCTCAGCGATTTCTGAATATCGGGCCCTATGATTACGTAATTAGTTTTTTTTTTTTTTTTGAATATATTTTTATTGAATGAACCAATCACGAGAGGTACAATCAGCAACCAAGCCAAAAGAGAATAACACCATAGATACAATAATCAGGTATACAATACAGCTAGGCCAGAGATCAGGCACTCAAACAGAGCCTTCTCATGAAAGTTCACAATTTTCATTTTTGAAACAGAACAACAGGAAAACAAACCTCCCTCCCTCCCCCCGCCCCAAATCCACCCACCCCCCTCCCCTTGCATCCTGAGGAACCGACCCAGCTTAGAACGAGTCCCAGCACTCCACATAAGCCACTGATTGCCTGCTAGTGGCACCCTTCTTGCGTTGCCTCTCCCAGACTGCCATCTGGGACATACTAGCTCTCCATTGTTGGAACGTAGGGCACACACTTCCCACCCAGTGCTGCAGAATTAGCTTCTTAACGAGCCCTAGAGCCACCAGCACAAAGCGTTGCAAAGGCGCAGCAATACCAGCCTCAGTCAGGGGACCCGTGACACCAAGCAGCAGAATCTTGTACGACCATTCCAGGGAGCGCCCCAAAACATCCTCCACCTCTTGAAGTGCACGTACCCACAGCGGTCCCACCAAAGAGCATTCCAAAAAATGATGCACCAGCGTCCCCTTGAGAGCAGGACACCTGGTACAAAAGGCATCAGGCCACAGGCCCATAGTGTGTCCAACGCAGCGGGTTACATACGCCCTATGCACGATCTTAAGATGAATTTCATGTAAGGCAACGTTAGGAGTCGCCCCCGCACCATCCACAAAGCATTGTGACAACTCATCAACCGTAACCTCTTCACCCAACTCAGAGCTCCAGCCATCTGCCATTCGGGACAGAAAAACCTCAGCAGGCCTCCAGTCTGTCCCCAGTTTGTACCAAGCCGATAGCGAGTTAAATTCAAGTGAGAGGGAAAGGAAAGCCCTGTCCAACGGGGAAAAGGTAGGTAACTCCCCGGACGGCAGCCGAAGCGAAGAGCAATAACTACGTAGTTGTAGATAGAACAGTGCGGACCCTGCACTCCACGCCCAGTGCTCCTTGCATGCAAAAAAATCCGGCAGTCACCCCGAACCCAGCTCCACAAGCTGACCAACAAATCGGCACCCGGATCGACTAGCCCGCACAAAGAAAACATGTGTACCCGCAGGGAAAGCAGGGTTAGCCACGAACTCCAAGAAAGGGGAGGGGCCCGACGAGCCCCCCAATTCCCTGCGCCACCAACCCCAAGCGGTCCGCAAAGGTCGTAACAAGGAAGCACAAGCGCCAGCCCCGGGTCTCAAGATATTGAACACTGATACCGGGTCCGCCAACATGGACCAAAATCCCCGCGGGGCAAACTTAGTCTCACCCGTGTAGAGTTCGTGCACCCATCGAAGCAGAGCCGCCACGTTATAAAGACGAAGATCCGGGAGATTTACCCCTCCCTGAGACCGCTCTCTAATAAGCTTATGGTAACCAATTCGTGCCCGTCTAGAGCGCCATATGAAAGATGAAACAATACCTTTATATTTCCTAATATCTCTACATGTGACCCACAGAGGCACCATTTGCAGAGGATAGAGCAACTTTGGCAAGAGGACCATCTTAAAAAGAGCAACGCGACCGAGAAAAGAAATCGGAAAGTCCATCCACCGCTTGCAAAGCGCTCCAACCGCATCTAGTTTGTCTAGCACATTTTTCCTATATACCACCCGAGGGTCCGCATGCAAAAACACTCCCAGGTATTTAAGCGTGCCCCCAGACCATTTTAATGGAAAAGAAGGATCATGATGAGCCGCACATTGCGAGTGGACCGCCAAAGCTTCCGACTTTTCAAAATTAATACTCAGACCGGAAAACATGCCAAATTGTTGGATAATCTGAATTAGTGCAGGCACTCCCGTAATTACATCCCCCCAAAATATAAGCATATCATCAGCGAATAGATTGATTTTAAATTCTTGCGGCCCCAGATGTATACCCCGCAGTGTTGTAGTGTGCCTGATCTTAATCACTAGAGGTTCAAGGGCCAACACGAACAGCATAGGAGAGAGAGGACATCCCTGACGCGTGCCTCGAGCTAGGGAAAAGGAGGAGGTGAGCGCCCCATTCACCAAGATCTGTGCAGTCGGCTGCTCATATAGGGACCGAATCCCGGCCAGAAAGCTCCCCATGATACCCATCTGTGGTAAAATCCAAAACAGATAATCCCAGAGAACTTTATCAAATGCCTTTTCCGCATCCAGGCTGACAATAAGGGCATTCTCCTGACCCGGATGACTCCGTAGCAGTGCCGGATTCTGTAGCACAGATAGGGCTCGCAAAACATTAGCAGAAGAATACCGCCCTGGGACAAACCCGGCCTGGTCCGGGTGAACCAGACCGGGCAAGACCTTGCCAAGACGTGCAGCCATGATGGCCGCGAAGAGCTTAATATCTTGATTCAACAGGGATATAGGCCGATAGGACCCCAGCTGGTCTTCCGCCCTTCCAGGTTTCGGCAAAACAACAATATGAGCATGAGTAAGCCGATGTGAAGACAAACCCCCCTCACACATGGCCTGACATAAAGCCTGAAAGGGACCAATAATCTTCTCCCCCAGCAATTTGTAGTATTCGGGGCCCAGTCCATCCGGGCCAGGAGCTTTCGCAAGCTTTAAAGCCCATATAGCTCTCTGGATCTCAATGCCCTGCACTGGAGCGTTAAGTGCATCTCTCTGGTCCTGGGACAACTCAGGAAGGGGAAGGCCACGAAAAAACTCTGCTCTCTGCTCAGTGTCACAGCTCCCCCGATCATATAGTGCCTGATAGAACTGTACAAAGCTCTGTTGAATAGCCTCGGGCGAAGTTGCCTCAGAGCCATCAGGAGCCCAGATTTTGGGAATATGTCACCTGCGGGCCCTGTGGTTAACCAAGGAGGCCAGCAATTTCCCCGCCTTGTTGCCCCACCTATGCAAACGGTATTTATACATCTGAATATCCCGTAGGGCTCTCTGCGCCAGTAAATCATTAATTTGACGTCGCAGCTCCCCGTATTGACTCTTGAGGGCTGTGGAACTCTTTCTATGCAACTCCCCCCGCACCCGGCTCAACTGACGGGACAGATCCAGCAGTGCCTTATCCTGTACCTTCCGCTTATGGGAGGTGTAAGCTATAATTTTGCCCCGTAGAACAGCTTTACTAGCCTCCCAATATACCACCTCGGAAACATCAGAAGAGGAGTTATCGGCTAGATAAGAATCCCATTGGTTTACCAGGAAAGTGCGGAAATCCTTATCCTCATACAATGTGGGATTCATTCTCCAGCCCGACAAGGTCCTCTGTGGCGCCTGGCGATCGAGAAGCTCCATCCAGACCATGTGATGATCGGAGAGTACTCCGTCCTCAATCATCACTCTCCGAACTCCGGACAAAAGGGGTGGGGCAACTAGCAAATAATCCAATCTACTGTGTGCTTTATGCACTGGTGAATAAAAAGTAAAATCAGATTCGTCTGGATGGAGCGTGCGCCAGAGGTCCACAAGGCCCAACTGCGAAGTAACAAAGTTGATCCCCTTGTGTTCCCCTTGATGTAAACGAGGCCTGGGAGGCTTACAGTCAATTAGGGGGTCAGCAGTAATATTGAAATCCCCACCGAGCACCAATTGGTACTCGGAAAAGGGAGCAAGGGCAGCAACTAAAACAGAGAAAAAACGATGAGAATACACATTAGGGGCGTATATAGAGCAAAAAACATATTTCGTTCCCTGAAACACCCCTGCCCAAATTACATACCGGCCCTCAGAGTCCGAAATCACTTTGTGCATAGTACAAGTATGGTTCTTATGGAAAAGCACAGCTACACCCCTCTGTCTGTTATTATAGGAAGCAAAGACAAGCTCACCCACCCAATCCCTGCGGAGCTTAGCATGCTCAGACGCGTTGAGATGTGTCTCTTGAAGAAGCAAAACATCCACCTGTAGTTTCCTACAGTACTGAAGTACCTTACTACGCTTAACAGGAGAGTGCAACCCATCTACATTAAAGCTAGCAATCTTAACCCCAGACATAATAACCATATATAACCAAAGTACACAAAAAAGACCAAAGATCATACGGGACGGCAGCACCAGCCTCCCAGCCGAGCCGGCGCTCCGTCCACTCAAACAAAAAATCAGATTGAGCCAGATTCCTAGGATGCAACCCAAACCCCAAACTACCCACCAACTCAACTGCCAACTTCTTCAAACAAGCCCCCCCCTACAATCAAAATGACCCACCCCCCTCCCCTCCAGCAACCCCACCGCCTCTTCCCCCATCCACACTGGCGACCACACCCCCATGCCACCAACACCCACCACACTCAAACACAGATGCTCACACTCCCCCCGCACCCTCCCCCAACCCCCCCCCCCACGCAACTCCAACCACAAGTACCGGTCGCAGCCATGACCCAACTAAAGTAAAATAAAACAGTGGAGAACAGAGGACAGGAAAACATCCCAGTCCCTGGACATAAAGGCCAAACACAGAGGGTCAAAAATAGCAGAAGAGATCCAAGACAGCCAGCCCCGCACAACAAAGCAAGGCAGCTAGCTCTCCTGGTCAGATCAAAGAGAGAATCAGAAAATAGTTATCAGATGTCCAATTCTGCTCACAAGCCGGCTGAAAGGGGTAGGAGCATCCCCTCCCCAAGTATCTTGCCAGCAAACCGCCAAAGGCCCTCCAGCACGCGTCCGGTGGCAGCGCAACTATGTCCAAACAAATAGGCTCCATCCAAAGGGCAGCAAAGTAATCCAAACAGGCAAGAATAGTCCTTGTCCTAGATGAATCCATGAGAAAGCAGGGTGGGCCCGAAGGTGCACCCCCAAAGCAAAATTCTCCTAGTCCTCAGGCAGGGATGCTCCCTGAAGAACAAGCTCATTACTGAGCAGGGAGACTCTCAATGAAGCGCTTCAGCTCCTCTGCCTTAGATACCGTAAAGGTGCGGTTCTCATAGGTCAAGCGCACCTTAGCCGGGTAGAGAAAGGCAAATCGAATTCCTCTGGAAACCAGTTGAGAGCAGTAAGGCGTGAAGGTTCTTCTCAGCTCCGCCACTTTAGTAGAGAAATCCTGAAATATCAATAGCTTAGCGCCCTCGTATAGCAGATGTCGCGCCTTCTTAAACAGATCAAGTAAGCGGGCCTTAACAGCATAGTTGTGGAAGCGGGCCAGCACAGCTCGAGGTCTGTTATTACCATCCGATTCACGTCGGTGCCCCACACGGTGAACACGCTCCACTACCACGGGTCCCTCAGCGTCCGGGAAGCCGAGCTCCTTGGGCAGCCATTGTTCAATCAAATGCTTAAGCTCAGAATCATGTACAGTCTCTGGTATTCCAATAAATCTAAGATTCTTTCTGCGAGCCCGGTTCTCCTGATCTTCCACTTTCTCCTCCAGCTGGGAAACCCGGGCCTCCAGAGAAGCAAGCTTGCCATCAGCTATTCCAGCCCTGTCTTCCTGAGCCGATAGTCGCTCCTCTACGTGTTGCAGTTGTGCAGCCTGCCCCACCAGGGTATCTTTAAGGTCATCCATAGAGGCATGCAGCTTGGCCAGTTTTTCATCAAGCAGCTGCGAAAGGTGCCTCATGGAGACTTGCATCACCTCGTCTGGGGAGTGGGCCGTCACGGCGTCTGTTTGGGTCTCCGCCATCTTACTCGCCGGGCTCCCAGAGGTCTTTGTCGGCCGCGGAACCTTTGGCGGCATACTCCGCCGCTAGAGAGTGCAAATCTTGGTGCTCAGCCCCCGACCGGTTCCCGGTGTCTAGCAGCAACTGCGCCTTTAAGGGTCAAGCAAGGGCCGGTCAGAAGCACACCGGGAAGGGAGGAAATCGAATGAAGTCGAGGGAGGCAGAGCGGATTTCAGTGCTCAAACTCACCAGCCAGCACGTGGTCCCCAGCCATCTTGTGCTCCGGGCTCCCAAAGGACTGCATCGGCCGCAAAATCGCTGGCAGCATGCTCCGCCGCTGATGTGTGCAAGCCGCGTTTTCAGCCCTCCGCCGGTTCCCGGTGCTTAGCAACGGCTGCGCTTCATATTTTTAAACATGTACCGGTCAGGAGCGCGCCGGGAGGGGAGGAAGTCAGGGGAAGCAGAGCGGAGCTCGGTGCACAGACGTCCGCTCAGGAACCAGCCATCACGTGACCCCGTAATTAGTTTTAAAGTTGATCCATTTAACAATATCAGCTCTTCTTAGCTTCATTGTAGTGTTTTCAATTCACTTCAGTGATGTTGGACTAAAACTAACTTTGCCACTTTCAAAATATCAGAAACCCAACCTGGAATTTATAGGGAATTTTCCCATTGGTTTACTGTTTGTTCATGGTAATGCAAATAAAATCAACAACTTCATAATACCAACAAAGAAAGGAGCTAAGCTGTATTAGGTTTTAAGATAGGTTCGGACAATTTCCTAGAGGAATAAATCCATAGTCTGTTACCGAAACAGTCATGGGGGAAGCCACTGCTAGACCTGGATCAGTAGCATGGAATATTTGGGGTTTTGGCAGGTACTTGTGACCTGGATTGTCTACCATGAAGAGGGGATACTGGGCTAGATGGATAATTGGTCTGACCCAGTAAGGATATTATTCTTATGACATGTGGTAATTCTTTTTCATTTGTAATTCTTTATTCATTTTTAAACTTTCAACAAGCAAGTTATAATACAATCATATACACTTTAATATACACTTTTTAATCATACATATATTAAATCATAATATATTTTATCCTTCCCTCCCTCCCATATATCATTATAGTTTCAGATAATTTGAAATTAAACCCTTCCTCCCCCCACCCTATACTTCAGTTAATAAAAGGGGAAGCTATAAATGATTAACTATAATCAGTCTTTACAATAGTTTGTTAACGGCTCCCAAACTTCAATACATTTTTTTATAACGCCCCTGTTGAATAGCTAATATTTTCTCCATTTTAAAAGTATAGCATAATGAGTTCCACCAAAAATTATAACTTAATCCATCATAATTTTTCTAGTTTTTAGTAATTTGTTGAATGGCAACTCCTGTCATTATAAGTAATAATTTATTGTTTTTAGAGGATATTTGAGTCTTTTTCCTCATTGATGTACCAAATAATATTGATTCATATGAAAGCGCTACTGGATTTTCAAGTAAGTCATTAATTTGACTCCAAATAGATTTCCCAAAATTATGTATTAGTGGACAAAAAAACAATAAATGATCTAATGTACCAGCTTCAAGATGACAGTGCGAACATCTATTAGACTTGTGGTAATCCTGAAATCGGTGTGCTTTAAACACATGGTGAAAAATTATTCTTGAGTTTTATTGAAGGGCGCACAGTGGGGCATGCCTGTGCTAACTGGTTAGTGCACGAATACCATGTGAGCCCTTACTGCCTTCAAAATGGGTAGCGGTAAATGCTCATGTGATCATTAAAAAAAAAAAAAAAAAATGGCCCTGCACTACTGGCAACATTAATGAAGAAATGGAAAAAGCCACTTTTATGGCCTCAGTGAATAGGAAAGGTCTGCATAAGGGTGTGCTAAAGTCACATTTTACCACAACTTTGTAAAGGGACCCCAAAGTAAGGAATGAAAATCTGGTAAGTATATGTCCTAATGCAACTGTCCTGCAGCTCTGAGAATTTGTAGAACCGCTGCGTTCCACTGAGTGGCAGTGTTACTCTACTTACAGTAATCCATGATATAGAAGACTAGAGAAACACTAGTGCTATTACATTTTCTCCAGTGCATCTTGTCTAATTGCCAGAGAAGTATCTAATTTCTTTCTTAATATGTTCAACAAACTATTTGATAGTTATGTTAAAATATTCCCCCAGTATTAATATTCCAGATGACTTGATTTTTCTCTTATTTTCATCACTCTTAGGAAAGTTAATTTCATGATTGAATACAACGAAATTATGGGGGTAATTACAGGAGGGCATCAAGATTTAGGCACAAAGAATCCTATTTATATGCATATGTGCAAACATCCTATTGGGCAAACATTCATATGTGCAAAGAATCCTATTTATATGCATATGTGCAAACATGCATGCTTATATTACAATTTACATGCTAATTATATTAAATGGTGCCTCAGTGAGAAGACATGTAATTGCAGATGTGCATTCACAAGGGCAGAGTTTGAGCAGAATTTGGGGGATGGGGGAAGACATTCACAAGTGTAATTATAGGACCCTGTAATCTAGGTGCAATCATTTACACCAGCTCTATTATCCTTATAGAGGGTAACAGCATGCCTACTGATCAATTTCTATGACTGGGTAACCAGAGAATAGGATAAAGGGACTGTGCTAGATGTGGTGTATTTAGATTTTAGCAAAGCCTTTGACAGTGTTCCACACCAGCATCTAATAAATAGCCTGAGTGCTCTCAGTATGGGCCTCAAACGGACAGAATAGGGGCTAGATGCACTAATGATAGCGACTCGATCACTGTTGGCCACTGTTGGCGCACTATTAAGTTTGCATGCATATGATTTTTAATGGAACAGATGTGTGTGAGTTAAACATGTACAACCTGTCCCATTAAAAAAGAAAGTCCCCCCAGTGCCATGCCCTCCCACCCTGCACTTTAAATTAATGTGTGGCATTAGACAAACTTATATTAAAATAGAAGGTGTGCATACAATTTCAATTTAGGAAAGTTGTTTTTCAACTCTCCGTGAAACTTTCTATTAGGATCACTCAATCGACCCTCAGAAATTCATAACAACTTTCATAACAACTGGCTTTACACATTCAATCTTCACTGGGTCATACTATAAATAGATTTTCACTCAAAAATGAGATGAGTAATATTATCACCCTAGCATTGGTGATAATATTACTCATCTCATTTTTGAGTGAAAATCTATTTATAGTATGACCCAGTGAAGATTGAATGTGTAAAGCCAGTTGTTATGAAAGCTAATTGAACAACTGGTGGCATTTCTGAGGACCGATTGAGTGATCCTAATAGAAGGTTTCACGGAGAGTTGAAAAACAACTTTCCTAAATTGAAATTGCTCCCACCCTGCATCCGCACCCCAAGCCACCGTTCATCCCCCGACCCGCAGCAAAATGGCAGAAAGGATGTCCACTCCCTCCTGCCACGAAGGTGCCCCCTCCCCCTGCCTGAAAAAAAGCCAGAGGGTTGCTCACTCCCTCCTGCCACAAAGGTGCCCACTCCCTCCCCCCATAAAAAGAGGCAAGAGGAATGCCCACTCCCTCCTGTCATAAAGGTGCCCACCCCCCTCCAGGCCCCCCTGCTCAGTACCTTAAAAGTTGGGAGCAGGAGATACTGAAAACATCTCTTGCTCCTCCTCCCTCGTGATGACAGTGGGCCTTAGGCCTCTCCCTGGTGTATCATGTGATTCACAGGAAGGGGCTTAAGACCCTGATTGGCTCAAATACCTCAGGGCCCTCCCTTGGGGCTAAATTGGCCAATCAGGGACTTCCTTAGGCTCCTTCCTAAGGGTCCCTGATTGACTCAAATGCCTCAGGACCCTCCCAAGGGGGGGGGGGCTGAGGAGCTTGATGCAACCAGGGCCTTAAGCCCCTCCCCATGCATCACATGATGCAAAGGGGAGGGGCCTAAAGCCCAGTGTCATCGTCGAGGGAGTTCGGGGACGCGTTTGTCGAGAGGACTTCATTTTTTTTTTATGGGACAGATATTTTATGTGTGTAATACAGGCAAAACATATGTGCCATTGAAAAAAAAACCAGGCAGACCTGTCGGTAATACAGTTACCAACAGGTCTGTAGCAATCGGTAAAACCCGATGCTAAATAGCCAAGCGATGTTAGCCAAGCTTGGCTATTTTGCATGGAGTTTTACTAATTTACATGGATCAGATTGGACCAGAAAACACGTGGTGGGCAGTTTTGTGCATTGGGGAATCTGATCTGATTGACTGCTAAACTGGTCAAACTAGTTTAACGATGATCGGGACATGATCAGTAAGTTTTGTGCATCCCCCAGTGGGTCAGGCACTAGATGAGTGGAAGACAACAGAGGGTAGTGGTCAATGGAGATTGCTGTAAGGAAAGGGATGTTACCACAGTGGTGTACCTCAAGGTTAAATTATTGGGCCTGGTTTGTTTGTTTGTTTTTTGTATGCGATATTGCTGAAAGACTGTCATGTAAGATTTGCCTCATTGGTTACTAAAATCTTCAATAGAGTAGACTGTTGGTGTGAATAACATGAGGAAGGACCTAGTGAAGCTTGAAGAATGTTTTGAAATTTGGCAGCTAAGATGTAATGCTAAGAAATGTAAGGTCATACATTTGGGCTGCAAAAACCCAAGGAAACAGTATAGTTTAGGGAGTGAAGATTTTTTGTGCATGAAAGAGAAGCGGGACTTGGGTGATTGTATGTGATGATCTTAAGGTGACCAAATAGGTTGAAAAGGCAACAGCGAAAGCTAGATGGATGCTAGGGTGCACAGGGAGATGTATGGTCAATAGGAAAAAAGAGGTATTGATTTCCCTGCATAAGACTCTGGTAAGATCTTATTTAGAATATCGTGTACAATTCTGGAGACCACACCTTCAAAAAGATTTAAACAAGATGGAGTCTTTAGTCATCTAGACTATTATAATTCACTGTATTATACCAAGAGATAACCAATAAGGAGATGAGAAGACACCAAAAAATCCAAAATACCGCCATTAAAATCATCTACAGTATACCTTCTTGAATTTGCGGTTCCGAATTCGCTGACTCGGTAATTTGTGGATTTTCCCTGAAGGTAAAATTGCTGCTGAATGGAAGCGACAGCTAAGGACGAGTGATTCTGTGGGCAGGCACGTGTTTGTGGGAGAGAGAAAAAAAGTGCGATCATGTCACCACTATTTCAGAATGCCCACTGGCTTCCCGTCACTCATTAATCTTCCTGGCTTCTTAGACAAATATCTCACTCCACATACTTTCTCTAGGGTCCTCAGATCTACGAATCAAAATTTATTGACAGTCCCATCAATAAAAGATCTATACTACACCAGAAATTCAATTTTTTCAGTAGTTGCACCTTCTCTCTGGAACGCAATGTCATTCCATCTTTGCAATGAAGACTCCCTAATCAAATTTCAGACAAATCTTAAAACTTTTCTCTTTAAAGATGCCTACTAATAAGTAGGAAATCAGTGAGTGAGATAACAACAACAACAACAAAACAAACAAAAAAATGCTTTTACGAAGCGATATCCCTACTTTCCTTATGTTACCTCCCTTCCCTCTATCCCCCATTTATTTTTATTTATCATTGTAATTAATTACTTTCCTATCCCCAAAAATCCTCTTGTTTCTAATCAGTCTTAACTGTCATAGTTTTAGGTTTACCCCATATTATTTTATTTTATCTATTCATATTAAATTTTTTAATCTGTGATATTGTAAACCGCCCAGATACATGTGATGGTCGGTATATCAAGCTATGAATAAACTTGAAACTTGAACATACAAAATCCTTCTGCTTACTTTTAAAGCTAGATCTGAACATACACCGACATGCATCGATCGACTGCTACTTATTCCCCTTCAAGATCACTTCGTTCGGCCCAACAAAATCTTCTTACAGTCTCCTCAGTTCTACATATATTTTATGAAACTACAAGGAAAACTATCTTCTCAATTACAGCTCCTAGCTTATGGAACACCCTTCCTCATTACCTCAGACAAGAAGACTGCCTGGCAAAATTTAAATCTAATCTTAAAGTATTTTTGTTTAAAGATGCTTTCATTACATAATTCCTTCAATCATCATTCTAAGGCAAAGCCCATTCTCCCATCCTACTGAGTCTCACCCTCTCTTGTTTTTTTAATAGGAAACAATTGCAGTTAGTATCTCCTCCCTCCCTCCTGTATCAAACCTTTGTTCATTGTTTGAATTTGACTGGACCACTGTTAATTTTGTTCTATCCCTTTGGTTTTTTGCTTTTTAAAATTTTGTATGTACACTGCCTAGACTGATAGATAGGCAGTATATCAAAATAAAAATAAACTTGAAACAAATGGTCAGTGGTCTTCATCATGAGGTGTATGGAGACAGACTTAAAAATCTCAATATGTATATTTTTGGAGGAAAGGTGGAAGAGGAGAGATACGATAGAGTCATTTAAATACCTATGTGGCATAAATGGGCATGAGTCAAATCTCTTTCATTTGAAAGGAAGCTCTGGAATGAGAGGGCATAGGATAAAGTTAAGAGGTGCTAGGCTCAGGAATAATCTAAGCAAATCCATTTTTACAGAAAGGGTGGTAGATGCTTGGAATTGTTTCCCAGTAGAGGTGGTGGAGACAAATACTGTGTCTAAATTCAAGAAAGTGTGGGACAGGCATGTGGGATCCCTTAGGGAGAGGAGGAGATAGTGGATGCTGCAAATGGGCAGACTGGATGGGCCATTTGGCCTTTATCTGTCATGTTTCCACTTGGATTCTATTTTATAAAGAAATATCAATCACCTACTTTTCTTTACAGAATACCAGTGTAACATATGATCACCTTGAATATTGTATGGACACATTCTTAGCATGCTATGCTGGTATTCTGTGAGGAAAAGTAGGTGCTTGATATTTCTTTATAGAATAGGATCTAAGTATGTATGCTATTACCCTCTATAGAGATAATTCTATAAAGCAGGTGCCAAGATCTAGATACAGAGATAAGCTGAAAATTCACCATCCGGGCAGTGCCTGAGGAACCAATGCTCCCCCCCCCCTTCCGCAACCACTTCCACACCGCATAATCCAGTATCTCCCAGTCTGTCTCCTCTCCGCTGGTATAAGAGAAGAAAACAGGTGTTGTAGTGCTCTACAAGGCTTTGCCATTATTCCTGCCCTCTGATGTATACTTCTAGCTTTGGGGCAGGAGTGGATAGGGGGGTGGGGGACTAGCAGAGTGTTTGCATGCCAGGCTCTGTGGCTCATTTTCTATCCCTGTGATGCATGTCTTGCAAACTTTTGTGTGGAGAGCTGTGTTTTACCAAGCCCAATTAAATTCCTGATCTTTTTTTTTTTCCAGAGCTGTAAGCAGACAAGTAGGAACTGCCACCAAGGCATATGACAGCTGTGTAGTTGAACTGTCACGCTATTCTCTATCTTTCCCCCTCAACTCCTTCCTTTTTCTGGAGAATTTGGCTCACTGTTTGTTCAAGCATTCATTATTAGCTCTCCAGGGATCAACATGCAAAGTCACAGTCTGGACAAACGTTTTTGGAATTCATAGAATTCATTGGATTTTTCACAAATGAGTGAACTCAATTTTTCTACCAACTTTCTCATTATGCAAATATAGAAAATATATAAAATTTGAGTGAATTAGAGCTCTCCGTAGTCCCAAATTCATTTTATGCCATAAATGCAGAGGCAGTTTCTACAATGAAATGACAAATACAATGAATTCTTGCTCATTTTTCATTTCATTGTAGAAACCACTTGTGCCACTGAAATTTTATCAAGGTCTAATTGAACTTATATAGGGGGGACCCTTCTACTAAACAGTAGTAAGTTTTGTACATATTGCATGGTTAACACTAAAATTACTATGCAATAAGGGGCTTTGCAGTAAGTGCAGGAAATGTATTCACTTGCATTTACTGCACAGGGTTGAAGGTTACCACAGAGGTACCCATGACATCAGACTGAACTCTGAGGACTTTCTTAAGAGATCAGACTCTACAGGTGACTCTGGAGGGGAGGAATGTTGGACTAGTGCCTAACCCTCAGTAAACCTGGTTCTAAGAGAGTGGTTGTAGAGGCTCAGCATTAAACCTGTGAACTACTATCTGGGAAAGGTAAACTTGTGTTTCAGTAGGTTATCATTGTAGTTTTCTTTTTTAGCTCAGCAAAATCAGTTAGGCAATTGGCAGTTAGGCCTTTGGAGTCTCTGTTAGGGTTTAATACAAAACAGTGTTTTAGCCTAGATTAGTGTTTTAGGTTGCATTTTAGGGCATAATATTAGATTAGGGCACAAATAGCTGTTGAGGAAAGGCTCTGGTGTTAATTTAATTCCTTCTCACCCACCCCAAGACAGAGTTTTTTTTATTTATAAGCTCTTCAGCCAACCAGGAACAGGGCATTACTTTGGTAGGATTTTTCTGCCCTTTCTTTATTCTTCCAGGTCTAAGTAATTCTGTACCACAGTATGGCTGGGAAACATCATATCACCAAAGCTGCTGCTCAGGTTACAATTTCTGTCTCTGTGCAGACAGAAAATGTTACTCAGGCAGAGAGAGTAGATCCATGTTCAAGCTGTCTTCAGCTTGAATTTCTCATGAAGCAAGTAAAGGGACTGAGAGAGGAGGAAAGACTGAGAAGCATCCATGAGAATGAGAGGTACATTGATGAAATGGTTCATGAGGCATCAAAGATTTTCAGCAGTGGGGAAGAAGAAGCTGTGCTGAGGGAAGACAGCTGGACTCAGATTACAGAACACTGAAAGATTGTCCCACCCTTGAACTGAAGAATCAGTATGCTGTAGTGGAGCTGAGAGCATCCCAAGGAGAGGAAAAACCAAAGCTTAAAATCCCCAAAAATTACTGGATCCATGACCACTAGGAAACGTAAGGTAGTGGTAGTTGGCAATTCCCTTCTGAGGGGTAGAGAAGCATCCATTTGCAGACCAGACATAATGTCACAAGAGGTATGCTCTTGGCCTGGTGCCAAAATCCAAGATGCCTGCCAGGACTGTTAATGCAGGATAGCTCAGGGCATCTGCGTGTGTTGGAACAGCAGTTAAATTTGGCCAGGACAGTTGTATTGGGCACTTTCAATTTTCATCAGGGCACAGGAGGGATGCTTGCTGATGTGTTCTTTGATGCAATGAATGAGCTGGGATTCAGAAAATGTATACTGAGCTGCCGCATGTGGCAGGGAATGTTTTGGATCAAGGGTTTGCCCCTGCTGAGCACATGGATGTGATGACGGTACAACTTCATTTAAACCCTAGACTGATCATGCACTTATGTCAATTGGATTGTGGCTAAAATTAAATTCTGAAAAGTGGCACTAGGTAGGGACAGTGAAACAGGTGAGGTCTCAATATGATGGTATGAAATTGTGGAAGGAGTGGGAAACATGATTAAAAGTGCTGAAGTTTGACAGTGCGGGTGAAGCAATGTGGGGTTGGCAATCCTCTCTGTTAAGTGCCTTAGATGTTGTGGCTCTGGTGCAAAATAAATTGGTTAAAGAAGGGGTGAAGATTCAGAAATGGTTGGCAGCCAATATAAGAGAGCGGCGTAAGGAGCTACAGAAGTGGGAGTGTAATTGGTGGAGAAAGAGAACAGATGAGATGAAAGCCTGGTACTTGTCTCTGGCTCGCGAGTTTGGAGCCATAGTGCAGTCAATAAAGAAGCAGTTTTACCAACAGAGGGTGGAGGGCTGTTAAATAAGCCACGTGAGTTATTTTGAGTGGTAAGGAGTCTAAGTCGTGATGGGAGGACTGAGAACCCTCCCTGTAATTTTTCAGCAGAGGAATTTAACAATTTTTTTCTTGCAAAAATTGCACTAATCATGCAAACCCTACCACAGGTCGGTTGGAGGGAACAGATGGGGTGGCTGATGAGTGGAAAGTTTTTGAGAGAGTGGAGGAATCAGATGTGGCTGTGGCACTAGGTTCCTGTAGGCCTACACAATCCACAGGAGATATCTTGTAGGTGAGTGGTCCCAATAATTACAAAGATCATAAATATAATGCTGGAAGAGGGTGTGATCCCTGATTCATTAAAAATATCAACGATTAAACCATTGATTAAGAATAAAAATAGTAGGAGAAAAAAAAGCAATTTCCACCCAGTTGCGACCTGTGGTCGTGAAAATAATGGAAAAAGTCGTATATTCGCAATTTGATCGGTACTTGCAGGATCACCACATCCTTGATGACCATCAGTATGCGTTTAAGAAACATCATTGTTGGTGTCAATGCTTGATGAGATGAGTAGTAGACTAGATGATGGTAAAAAGTTTTTGTTGGCTTTCCTGGATATCTCAATGGCATTCGATACCATAGACCATGCAATATTGTTAACTAGATTGAGACGTTGTGGGATTCATGGGATGGTATTTGCTTGATTTGAATCTTTTCTGAGTGGGAGGCAGCAAGAAGTCTTGGAGAAGGAAGTCAACGTAGAGAGGTAGAGACAATGTAGAGAGGTCAGGACAGAGTTTTCCCAAGGGTCTGCTTTGTCCGCCTCACTGTTTAATCTGTATCTTGC
This sequence comes from Geotrypetes seraphini, assembly GCF_902459505.1. Lineage (NCBI taxonomy): Eukaryota > Metazoa > Chordata > Amphibia > Gymnophiona > Dermophiidae > Geotrypetes > Geotrypetes seraphini. The sequence continues at coordinate 186,172,138 of NC_047087.1, forward strand.
ACCTCTTTGCAAACTGTTGTTGAACCTCGGTGTTTCATATCGACTTTACGCTAACGACATTCAATTCTATACCCATATCACTCCTCTTCTCTAATTGGCTCCCCATCCATTGCTGCATACAATTCAAACTCCTCTTACTGACTCACAAATGCATTCACTTTGCAGCTCCTCAATATCTCTCCTCTCTTATCTCTCCCTATACTCCACCCCGGGAACTTATTCATTGGATAAGTCTCTTTTATTAGTACCCTTCTCCACTAATGCTAACTCCATACTCCGTTCATTCTCTCTTGCTTTGCTTTATGCCTGGAACAGACTCCCTGAATCAAATTCTATCCCTAGCTGTATTCAAATCCAGGCTCAAGGCCCTCTTTCTCGAGGTTGCTTTTTAACTACTAATCCTACTTCACACTGAAAGGCATTCATCCCCGATGAACTCCCCAACCCCCCTACTTGTCATGTTTGTCTACTAAGTAGATTGTAAGCTCTTCTGAACAAGAACAGTGTCTTAAATGTTCTAATGTACAGCGCTGCGTACATCTGTAGCACTATAGAAATGATCAACAATAGTAGTAGTAGTACAAACTAATACAGCAGTTGATAAGACACGGATGGCAAAAGAGTCCTCCTCTACTTTCAGTGCACACACCATACCGAACTCTAATATGCCACAGTGGTTGATGGAATTTGTAGAGCTAGAAACTCAAGGACCCCAAAGGCAAAGGAGTCTATCCTGTGCTGTACCTGCTATGATGGTGATCCAGCAAGATTCTTCCTCTACTTTTATCATACACATCAGGCCAGTTTACATAGCAATGAGCTGTTTTACATGCTTTGCATTCCATTGCTATATATTTCTCATGGTACACAATATTAACATGCATTATTGTCCTTTCAACCTGGATTAAAGAGACTTCACTAGCTCCCCGATACATTAGAATTCACTATAAGATTTTATGTATGATACATAAAGCCATTTTGACATGTGCTCCTGCCTATCCAGCTAATTTAGTCATTCCTTTTTGCTCTTATTTTCCCACATACATAATATCAACTAGTCATTCCACCTCCTGCTATGTATCATCTTGACAGAACAAGATATACTGTTGTTTCTTGTTTTGGTCCAATAGAGTGGAATTGTCTTTTCATTATGCTCTGAGACAAAGCTCTTATGTTTTAAGATTGCTTTAAAAACCCATTTATTTTCCCAAGCCTTTGGGGAAATAGGAGACATTAGCTAAAAAGGAACCTATTGTTCTAATTGTGATGTTAAAATCTTGAACTTTTTTATTCATTTTAACTGTATATTTGTTTCTTCCTTATTAAACTGTAATTTTTTTCATTCTTTTCATATTCTTATAAGGTTATAATTGTAAACTGCTCTGCTCTTTCTCTAACAAAAGATGGAAAGCAGTACAAGTTGTCATATAAACTAAAATTAACTAACAATAAGGAGCAAATAACATGTATTAGGGCTGTGATGTACCTCAATACTGCAAAATCCAAAATTTGCTGAAAGGGTACGCTGCAAAACCAATGAATTCAAAATCCACAGGAAAGGACCAAAGTTCCACAAACCAAACAAAAGTAACCAAATTCACACAAAGTGGAGCAGGTTCCTGGAGAGCCAGGAGATTAATAATAAAATGTTTATTAAAATCTGTATCAAGAAATACAATGGTCACAAGTAATCTTTGGTGCTAACAAACTGTGTAGTGCAGTGGTTAAAGCTACAGCCTCAGCACCCTGGGGTTGTGGGTTCAAACCCTTGCTGCTCCTTGTGACCTTGGGCAAGACACTTAATCCCCCCATTGCCCAGGTGCATTAGATAAATTGTGAGCCCACCAGGACAGACAGGGAAAAATGCTTGAGTGCCTGAATAAACTCATGTAAACCGTTCTGAGCTCTCCTGGGAGAACAGCTGAGAAAACTGAGTAAATAAAGGGTCTCGCAAACTTTACGAGTCGCAGCAAACTAAACTGATGGCCGCAGCTCGGGGACACCCGGAAGTGTGAAGACGTCACTATGATGATGTCTGTGTGTGGTGCAGTGGTTAGAGCTACAGCCCCAGTACCCTGAGTTTGTGGGTTCAAATCCTGTACTGCTCCTTATGACCCTGGGTAAGTCACTTAATCCCATACACACTTTTCATATTTTAAATATGGACCAGTCGTCAGTGCTCTCACATTAGACTTATCTCTAATTCTTTAAATCTTAAATCATAAAAAAATTACTTAGAAGAGGAGCCTCAGATCCCCGTGCGCTGCCAGCAGTTAACTCAACAACCGCACTAGAAAGGGAAACAACCTCATCAGCCTTCCTCCCCCTCCTGCCTAGCGTTCTGACCCTCAATAGTTGTTGATCAAAATAAAATAAAACTTAGCTTAGGCGGGGAATGTTCAAATAGTTGTTCAAAAGGTAGAATATTGCTGTCTTCACTGGTCCACTTCCGCCAACGTAAAGCTAGCTGGCGTTTCGCTGCATGGCTGCATCAGGGCGGTGACTCCTGTGTGGAAAAAACAAACAAATCACAGCAATGTTAGAGTAAGAAGAATGAAGGACACCTCTCTCCGTATCCAAAACGTACTCGGCTGTGTTATCACGCTCAAATAGGCAAAGATGGCGACTGCCTTGAAATGCTCCAATTTATCTGCTTATTGACGTCTTAATGTGTGACATCTACAACGTAATGTTATCAGCTGATTTGAGTTGTCATTCACTGCTCTGTTTGGTTTTTAAGTCACTTAATCCCCCAGTGCCCCAGGTACATTAGATAGAGTGTGAGCCCGCTGGGACAGATAGGAAAAAATGCTTGAGTACCTGAATAATTTGTAATCTGCATAGAATTGTAGGATATGCGGAATATCAATAAATAAATAAAATTACGTCAAAATCTGTGCATGCACGGAGGCCCTCCAGGCAGGGCCCTGAGCCACCAGTGAGGGGTGCTGAAAAAGAAGAGACACAAAGAAGAGAGACGACAGCGAGGAGGAGAGGCACTGGCGTGCCACGAAAGGCACGTCCTGTAGGCAGTCAGCTGGTGCTGGCGCCTCTCCTCCTAACTGATGTCTTGCAGCATACCTGAAATCTCATGCGGTACACTAGTGTGCCACAGCACACAGTTTGTGATATACTGATTTAGATGATTGCATTCACTCCAGCCATAGAACTGGCATAACTCTAGGCACCTAAATGGGATAGGGATCTGTGTAACTTACAGTATTTTGTAAGTTATGTGCATAAGTGGAAAACATGCCTATGTCCCGTCCTGCCCATATAAATGCCCCTCTTGCATCTCACACTATATAACATATACATGCGACTAGTAAAGACTAGTGTATGGCTTGGCTATGGACTAGTACTTGGTTTGCCATCTCTATGTTTATGAGCACAAGTGACGGATAAATGCAGATGCCCTTCATATGTTATCCCTGAAAATTCACAGATAGGATGTTTTGACATTTAGGGGTCGATATTCAGCTGGTGGCATTCAGCATTTTGCTTGGAAATTCAATGCTGGGTCATGTCAGGGCTTTGACATCGAATATTTAGGTTTCCAGAGCTGGCTAAAACCTAGCCGGTTAAGTGCTATTGGTTACCGCATCAAGATAGGGCTGACTCTTCTGTGGTCCTATTTATACAGTTACCCTAGCCAGTTAAGTGTTGAATATTGGCACTTAATTAGCTAAGCCTCAGTTCTGCCCCTAAAATAGTCAGTTCTGAATTAGTGGCTAACCGGACATTTTCAGTGGCACTAACTGGTTAAGAGCCGCTGAAAATGGCCAGTTAGCCCCGAACAGGTGGCTAATATGAACCCTGGTAAATCTGTAAATTTGTGAACAGTGTACTGGCGAAATGAGGAGGTTTTGTTATGTATCTGGTTTATATTTGTTGGGCAACTGTTCAATAGAAATGACTGAAACATACATATGAACCTTGTTGAATACTGAACTGCATTGTAGTAGTAGTAGTAGTAGTAATAATACCCTATATTAAATAGAACAGAAGTTACTGAAATCAAGATTAATGAAAACAACACTTTGTCCTACAATAAATGTGTATGAAAGAATTAAATTGTGAAATCTGTAGCCATTATTTCAAGTTCTTTTCTTGCTAAGTGGCTTATGATAGCAACTAATGCACTTTTTTTCTAGCAATAAAGGTGGCAGTATTCAAATCCCAGGCCATTCTTCAGGAGTGGGGTGATCACTGAGGGACCCACTCCACAGTAGCCAGGCCCCCCTGCAACCAGCCACAGAATCCATGGCAAGGCAGCATTGATTTTTTACCAATAATTTAATACTTGGGAACTTCACTGGTTACCTGTGGAAGCCCGCGTACTGTTCAAGCTGGGCTGTTTTTGCTATAAAGTTCTCTATGGCTCAGCTCCTATCTATCTTACTGATAGTTTTCCTATAGCCACACATAAACACAGTAGAAAAACTCATGCTTTGTTCGATTTTCCTCCGCTAAAGGGCTGTAAAAGCAAAAAAAATATTAATCATTCTTTAGCATTTCAAGCAGCTTCTCATGAAAAATAATTTTGTTCATTGTTTCTCTCAGCTGATTCCTACACACATTTCAGGAAAAAGCTGAAAACTTATCTTTCTCTAAATACCTGACTACTTAATTGATTCTATTCCATGTAGCATGTTTATAATTTAATAGTCTTTTGTAAACCACAGGGGTGTCCAACATATGGCCCATGGGCTGCATGTGGCCCCGTGAGGTATTTCGTGCGGCCCTGCTCAAAGGCGATGTGGTGTTTTCCTCTACCGCCCCTGGGTGTTTACCTTCTTGCCAGCTCCCTCCTCCGACTTGCTACAGTGTTCAATCAAAGCCGCAGGCAGTGACTCCCACTTGCCTCCTGCGGCTGACCCAGAAGCGTTTCCTCTGACGTCGCAACGGGATGGGAGGGAGAAATGTTAGGCCCGTGGATGGAAGAAAGCAGCATCTCTCTTTTTTCCCCCTCCATTGTTCATCATCAAGGGGGGAGGGAAGAAGAAAAACAGAAAATAGAGGGAGCAAAATGTTGCACTATGGGGATAGAGGAGCAGAGATGGACCTGCAGGAGGGAAGAGAACTAGGATAAGAAGGTGCTAGGAGATGGAAAAAAAGGGACAGGGAGTTATAGCCTGACCAGAGGAGAGAGGGAGGGGGATTCTGAAAGTGGTGAGCCATGTGGATGAGGGCAAAAGGGAGAATGCAAGATGAGTGAGAGAGCAGTGAGTACAGTGGTAGAAATGTGCTAATGGGGAGTAGAAAGCAGGAAATAGGAGACTGGGAAAGGAGTGAGATGGGAAAGAAGAGAGCTAGGGACTGAGAGAAGATGGAGAATTGAGAGATAGCTGAACATTTAAAAAGAAGAAGGGTGAGAAAGAATGCAAGATTTGAGTGGACAGAGGCAAAAAAAAGAGAGAAAAAGTTAAGAAAGCTGAAACGGAAAAATCAATACATTGTAGACAGGCATAAGGAGGAAATGGAACAAGAGAGAAGAGAAAAAAATGGACAGCAGACACTGGAAAGAGAATTAGTTGCAGATAGACAAAAAGCAGAAAGAGAAACTGGGATCAAGATGATGGAAAAACAAAACATCCAAACAACAAGGTAGAAAAAAATTGTTTTATTTTGAATTTATTAACTGGAATATGTTAGCTTTGGGATATGTGCATCACAATTATTTTTGTATTCAGTGGCGTAGTCATATACAGCTGATTTGGGAGAGGGACTGGAGCCCAAAATTAGTGGATGGGTACTAGAGAATGACACGGGGAAAAAATCTGTCCCCGTCAATGCACCGTCCCCGGCCCACCAACCTCTGCACCGCCCCGTCACCGCCGTTCCCTTCACCGCCCCGTCACCGTCACCGCCATCCCTATAAGCCTCAGTACTGCGAAACACCATGAAGACAGAAGAGAATTCTGCCCACCACTACTACTACTACTGCACTGAGAATCTGTTTCAGTGCCTCTGCCCTGTAGTAAAAACAGAACATAAAATAAATCAATTAACTTGTCCTCCCTTGCAATGACGTGTCCCCCATGTTCACCTATAGCTCGAATCAGATCAATTGTGCACACTAAAAATGCAGGTGGATCTGGAACGTGAGCGCAGGCAGGCAGTGATACAAAAACAGCAGACACCCGACCGATTGCAGTGTTCCGCCATCTCCCTCCCTCCATCTCACCTTAGATGTAGAGTATGCCGGCTTTCTTTTTCGCCCAGCCGCACGTGCGGGTGCTCATTTGTTCAATATTCTCCTCTGATGCAACCGGAAACAGGAAGTTGTAAGAGAGGAGAAGATTGATCAACTTGAGCAGCCGTGCAAGCGCGGCTTTTTGAACGCGTGTGGCTGGGCGAAAAAGAAAGCCGGCATACTCTACATCAGTATTTTTCAACCTTTTTACACCCGTGAACCGGCAGAAATAAAAGAATTATTTTGTGGACCGGCACACTACAAGAATTAAATTTTTAAAACCCTGTTTCCGCCCCATCTCCGCAAGCTCGGTCACCTCAGTAACTATAGAAAAATAGACAAATATAGTGCAAAATATAGACAGCAGATATAACTTCTCAAAACTGACACATTTTGATCACTAAATTGAAAATAAAATCATTTTTCCTACCTTTGCTGTCTGGTGATTGATTTCATGAGTCTCTGGTTGCGTTTCCTTCTGTCTGTGTATCCTTTCTTTCATTTCTTTCTTTCTGCACTCAGGCCCAAGAATTGTCCCTTTCTATTCCCTCCCTCTTTCCTTCCTATGTCCTTAGTGCCTCCGGTGCCTCCTTCCCATGTCTTTAGTGCCCCCAGTGCCTCTTTCCCATGTCCTTAGTGCCCCTTCCTGTCTTTAGTGCCCCACAGTGCCTCCTCCCCATGTCTTTAGTGCCCCAGTGCCTCCTTCCCATGTCCTTAGTGCCCCTTCCTGTCTTTAGTGCCCCTAGTGCCTCCTTCCCATGTCCTTAGTGCCCCTTCCTGTCTTTAGTGCCCCCAGTGCCTCCTTCCCATGTCTTTAGTGCCCCTAGTGCCTCCTTCCTATGTCCCTCTCACTGCCTTCTACACATTGCCCCACCCCCACCCCACCCCCGAATCCTGCCTGCCTACCTTTCTCCCTCCCTAGCCAAAGCCAGCCTGCTGCCTCCCTGCCGCTCAAAAAAAAAAAAATAAAGCCTCCTTCCTTTTCCCCTGCTCTTACCGCCATGCTAATGCTGCAGCTACTAAAGCCGACAGGAAGTCTTTCCGACTCAATTCTGAAGTCGGAAAGGACGTTCTGGGCCAGCCAGGCAGCGATTAGCTGGCCCAGAACGTCCTCTCCGACATCAGAATTGACTGTAATAGCTGTAATAGAAGTGAATGAGAGAACCAGGAGCGCGCATCCCTACTCATTAGAGTGGGTATGCGGAAGCCTGTGGCTGCTCCTACTGTCAGCAGTGCACATGGAGGATCACTCAGTCAGGGTAAGCTTTTTTGGGTTCCTCTCCACAGTGTCCCTTTAATGAAGGTTTATTATTAGATACGTACATCTTCTATATTAGTGATTGCAAATTTGGGACCTACTCAACATTTTTTTTATTCATCAACTAGTGTTACTGTTTGTGCGGCCCAGAAAATTTTTTTGCGTCCAATGCGGCCCTGGGAAGCCAAAAGGTTGGACACCCCTGGTGTAGAACTTTTGGTAATGCGGTTAATAGGTATATGCAATGTAATGTAATGTAACCATGGGTCATTTTTATCAAGCAATGGAAAAGATGTTGGTACTCAGTACCCCTGAGTACCAACTCAAAATAAAAGCTCTGAGAGCAACAACAACTTATGATGGTAATGTTAGAGTGATTATGCACATTTAGGAGTAATTTACTCTGTAGATTAAAGGCTCATGTATTCACTGACATATTGTGTAATCTCACAGTTGTTACAGCACTGGAAGTCTCAAAAGCTTCAGAAAAATGAACTGAGGGCATCAGAATGGGTTCATCCACGACTCACTGCCCAAGAAATCAGGGATCTGAGGTTTATCTTCAACCTTTCTGATGCTGAAGACTTGGGGTAAGACGGAGAGTCATTGGATGTTCTTAGGCAAAGCTGAAGATTGTATGAAGAGCCTCCCCACATGAGAGACTCTATCAGTTTGACACCCACCATTTCAATTCCCCCTTCTGACCCTCACAAGATTGATATTCCTCTCAGATCTCTCCCCTACCCAGGCCTCCCAAAAGTACTCCTCCTATGCTCCAGGAGCCCCCCTCTCCCCCCCAGCCTACCTTAGTATCACTAGCGGTTTGGGGGTAGACCAGGCAGGAGAAAACCCCAATCACCCATGTACATCCTGGCTCCGGGCAGAAAATGGTTCATTCCTGTCTGTCCTACCCTCCAGACCACTAGGGATGCTTAAGTAGACTCAAGAGGCCTACTGGGGTATGGGAAGGGAGATTTCTTAGAGGGGGTGTAAGGGGGACCAATCATATGGAGGTGTGATTTTGAAGGGGGTACAATCATGTTGAGAAGTTAGAAGAGGAACAAGATCTTGTTTAAGGTGTGAGAGAGGGGAGAACAGTAACAAATTTAGGCTGTTATCCAGAATTTATGTGGGTACTAGCTGATATTCAGTACCAACAACCTCATAACTAAATGATCAAAGTTAGAACAGCCTTTTGTGCAGTCCTATTTGGTTGCTTAGCTATGTGGGCATCATATTGTTGACACCCACATAATTTCATAGCTCTTCCCCAATTCCCGATTGGCCAGATACCATGGGAAGGGTTTTAGGTATCTGGCCAACTGGAGTCATAGGCCACTCCAAGTGGCCCCTATATGTCACAATAAAAAGTGATGCATACTATTGTCTTCACAAGCTTAATTCTTAACTCTGACCGAAACACATATGTGTCGAGTCTCTATTGGAATGAAAAAGCACTGAAGCACCAAGAGGTCACCTTCACTGTCTTTTTTTTACCTTTAACATGCAGCCCATTAGTATTGGTCTATAGCTTGGTAGCCCAATTTTGGCATTTAATAGAGACACTACATATTAAGGACAAGATAACAGAGGGTAATTATTAAGCTTTAAACCTCTGTTCAGACTCCTCATGCAGGCCATTCTGGCTAAAACACATATGTGATAAGTTTCTGTTGGAATGAATAAAGCACTGTAGCACCCAGAGGTTGCCTTCACTGTCTTTTTTAGTTTCTCTGGTGTGAATAGGTGATTTATCCTGTGTTGGTTATGTTGCTGCATGTTAAAGGTGCCAGCACACTTAACTAGTAACAGTGTCCAGAGCACCCTACCCTCCATTCCAAGCCAAAATCCCATCTAGCGGCTTACCCAATTAACTCCCCCCATAGTGCCACCCCAACCAGACCCCTCCCAAACTAAAAGCAGCTAAGCCTACCCTGAAGATTCCCATCCCCTCTAGTAGATCCTCCCTACCTCTCAAGGACTATCTTACTAAAATCCCTGAGGTCTTGTGGTTAAGCCATGAACAATTCCCAGTTGCTCCTATCCTTGCTGGTGTCATCAACCAAAATGGGTCTGGCAACCCCTAGTGGTAGTCTCACAGTACCACTACTAGGGTCATATTTATACATTAATGCCCTTATACTGGGGGGGTGGGGGTCTTTACTGGCTGCAACACAGCTTGTGGTGTGCACCTAATGCACATTGCAAGCCATGTTATATTATTTGCATATTAATGAGCAGTTTTTTATGGATTTTGACATGTTTTGTATCTCATTACAGTTTAACATGAAGTTACCTAAATAACACCAAGTTAGGGCACCAGAACCAGCATTAGAGACCTCTAACAAGTATTAAGAAGCAAATAGTGTGGACTAGTGCCCTAACACAGCTTGATAACTACCTGCTGTGCTGCAGAGTCCAGTCCAGACCTTCCTGGAGCCCTGCACTAGAGAATGACATGAGGACCGTTTACCACGGTAAACTGTGGGTCACCACAGCAAATCTGCAGTAATGGGGACATTTGCAACTGATTTACTGCAGGAATGGGGACAATACCTTTCACCGCCCTGTGGAAGCGGTGAAAAGTTTTGCTCCTGTGGTAAAAAAAAATTGCACCTATTTTACCTTCAGGAGCCAGCCATGCCACAATGAAGACAGACGAAACCCAAAACCAAAGCCTGAGACCAATGTGATTTGAAGAATAAAATTACCAGACAACAAAAAGTAGAAAAAAATTATTTTATATTTTATATTATTTTATTTTATATTTATATAAATTGATTTTATATTTTGTGATTAGAATATTTCAGATTTGAAATATGTATCCTGTTAGAGCTGGTATTAGACATAACTGGGGACCGCAAAGCCCAGGCTGTGCTTCTTTAGCTTCCAGCTGACTTAGGGCTCTCTCTCTGACCAGGGGGCAGTTGCCCTAGTTGCTCTCCCCTAACACTATTCCTGCCATGTGTGACTGAAGTATTCTGTTAGCTTGATTTTTCTATGTAGCATTCTGTAGTAATTTGGTTTGTTCAGTTTTTACAATAGTGGAAGGGATATTTGTGAAAGGGAGGGGAGACAGGGGCTTTGTTGATCCTTGCTCTGTATTATTTGTGTTTATAAAATGACAATTGTACAGAATAGTCTCTTTTTATACTTTAATAAAATAAGTTCAGTATAAAATCATAACAATTTGAGGCTTGTACGGATGGGATCTGACAGCTTGCAGGGCGGGGACGGGGACCAAGCTTGCAGGACCGGGACTGAGCTTGCGGACACGGGGCAAGGACAGGGAATGAGCACACATGGATGGGGACTGAGCTCATGGGGATGGGGCAGGGACGGGGACGAGCTCACGGGGATGGGGCAGGAACGGTGATAAATTTTTTCCCCATGTCATTCTCTACCCTGCACATATGTGTTCAAACCAGCATAGACACTTATGGCAGGTATAAGGAAAAGCTTTTATTTACACATTCTTTTGAGCCTGTTCCCTCACAGGCTTAGACAAAGTAGTTTCTCTATTCAAATAAACAATCATAGCCAGACCCATGAACATATTCCACAGTTCTCAGAATAAGAAATTGGGCTTACTCAGCCAGCCCAGTATCAAAAGTCTCACGTCAGCTCCTTCAAACAGTCCTTTCCAGACTTAACTTCCCAGGGTTCCCCTTAGCCCACGGCTAGGGAATTCTCCTGGAGAGTATTTCTAGCGGCTTGTATCAGCCTCTAGATTTGGAAGCCTCCTTTCATATGGGATTTCCTCGAATGATTTTCCTCTAAAGCAGATAAACACCTAACTGCTGAAACCCTGCCCCCTGACTCAGAAGGGTTACCTTGTTAAGGTAGCTCAGCACTGAGCTATAAAGCCCAGTGCAGTCTGGGACATGTAGTCCGCTCAGTCTTGGACTAGCAGCCCCTGCTGTATGGAGGTGGAATGGTAGCATTAGCAGAAGACAACCCCTTATTTGTACACACTCTGATATATGGATGTAGTTCTGGCTTTGCTTCATTGCATATATAGATTTCTTCAAATTTTTAGGAAAGACTGAATTGTAAAATCATACTTATGTTTAAATCATTTTTATTGAGCATCAGTAGAGCAACAATGATAGAAACATCAATTTCGCAACATCTAACAAATGTACAAGTCAAATAAAAAAAAAAATACCTGGAATACATGCTCAAAGTGTAACAGCATCATCCCCAAAAGCTCCCCCCCCCAATCCCTGCCCAAAATAAATAACCAACAAGAGAGGAGTGCCTGTAACCGTACATATCCAGCTACCTATTCAAGAGACAACTATGCACTCTAGGGGTCAACGTTGCCCAAAAAGCTTAAAAATCATACTTATAGTGGGACGAAATATGAAGTTAATTTACCCAACAGATGGTGACTCTAGAAAGACTGAACTGAAAAAAATGCAGTGATATAAGGAGGAAGATGAATTTAGGACAGAGAGTGGATACTCACTCATAGTCATTCACTCTGTTTCTCCCTCATTATCTTATTCTCTTATCTAGATCTCTTACCAGTGCACAGACTTTGAAAGCTCTGGAGCTACTTGGTTTTATGATCAGTGAAAATGACCTGAGTAAAACAATGAAGCAGATGGATATTATCGAAGGGTAAGTGTCATGATAATTCACGCCAACATAACCTCTTTTGGGGTTTTAAGAAATATTTATGGCTGAGGATGGCTAAATCAGTATTCTTCAACCACCGGTCCACAGAAATTTCCTGCCGGTCCACAGGGCCAGCACGTGCATCAGGCCCAAAACAGTGTTCTTCAACCGACGGTCCATGGTGCGATCAATGCGGAGTTATTTTTGAGCCCGCTCCCTCTTCCTAACTGATTCAGTGCACAAAGCCACGGGCAGTGGCTCCTACGGGCATCCTGCACCTGAAAAGGAAGCCTTCTCTCTGACGTTGCAACGTCAGAAGGAAGGCTTCCAGATGAGGCACAGGACGTGCAAGGTGCAATTAGTACTATTATGGATGCGGTGTCTGAGGTGGAGATTGGGTAGAGATGGGCAGGGTCATAGAAACATAGAAACATAGAAAGATGACGGCAGATAAGGGCCATATAGCCCATCAAGTCTGCCCACACTATTTACCCACCCTCTTAAGTCTTCTGACCCCTTAAGTATAATTGTAATTATACTGTCACTCTACTGACCCGCTCATTCAAGTCCTAGTGACCCTATCCCTTGGCATGACCTCGTAGGGATCCCACTGGGTATCCCATTTGTTCTTGAAGTCTGGGATGCTGCGTGCCTCGACCACCTGCACTGGAAGCTTGTTCCAATGCTCGATCACTCTCTCCGTGAAGAAGTACTTCCTGGCGTCTCCACGAAACTTCTCTCCCCTGAGTTTGAGCGGATGTCCTCTTGTGGTCAAGGGTCCCCTGAGAAGAAAGATATCATCTTCCACCTCGACCCGTCCCGTGATGTACTTAAATGTCTCAATCATGTCTCCCCTCTCCCTACGCTCTTCAAGAGTGTAGAGCTGCAATTTGCTCAGTCTTTCCTCGTACGGGAGACCCTTTAGCCCCGAGACCATCCTGGTGGCCATCCGCTGAACCGACTCAATTCTGAGCACATCCTTACGGTAATGTGGCCTCCAGAATTGCACACAGTACTCCAGATGAGGTCTCACCATGGCTCTGTACAATGGCATCATGACTTCAGGTTTCCTGTTGACGAAACTTCTCTTGATACAACCTATCATCTGCCGTGCTTTAGATGAAGCCTTCTCCACTTGAGTGGCTGCTTTCATGTCAGCACTGATGATTACTCCTAAGTCTCGTTCTGCCGTAGTCCTGGTTAAAGTTTCTCCATTCAGGGTGTAAGTTCTGCAAGGATTTCCGTTACCGAGATGCATAACCTTACATTTCTTGGCGTTAAAGCCCAGCTGCCATATCAAGGACCAACTTTCTAAAGTACGCAGGTCTTGCTCCATAGCATCCTGTAGATTATAGCCGTTTACTATATTGCATAGTTTGGCGTCATCAGCGAATAAGGTTACTTTGCCTTGAAGCCCTTGAGTCAGATCCTCAATGAATATGTTGAAGAGGAGTGGGCCCAGGACCGAACCCTGTGGCACTCCACTAGTCACCTCCGACATTTTAGAGAGGGTACCGTTAACTACCACCCTCTGAAGTCTGCCATTATGCCAATCTTTAACCCATGCAGTTAGAGTCTCTCCTAATCCCATCGATTTCATCTTGTTCAGCAGCCTGCGGTGTGGGACACTGTCGAACGCTTTGCTGAAGTCCAGGTACACGACGTCCAAGGACTCTCCTGAGTCCAGTCTTCTTGTTACCCAGTCAAAGAAGTTGATTAGATTTGACTGGCATGACCTACCCTTGGTGAATCCATGTTGGCTGGGATCCCGGAGATTTCCCTCGTTCAGGATCGTATCTAATTTATACTTAATTAGTGTTTCCATGAGTTTACACACTATTGAGGTGAGGCTTACCGGTCTATAGTTTGCAGCCTCAGCCTTGCAACCCTTTTTATGTAGAGGAACGACGTTGGCTGTTTTCCAGTCTAACGGAACTTTCCCCGTACTTAGTGAGAGATTGAAGAGCACTGCCAACGGTTCTGCCAGAACGTCTCTCAATTCTCTGAGCACTCTTGGGTGTAAATTGTCCGGTCCCATGGCCTTGTTTACCTTTAGCCTTGCCAGTTCATTGTAAACGTCCCCAGGTGTGAACTCAAAATTCTGAAACGGGTCATCCACATCTTGTTTTATCATCAACTGTGGTCCGTGTCCCAGTGCTTCGCAGGTGAAGACTGAGCAGAAATATTCATTTAGTAGTTCTGCTTTTTCTGAATCCGCCACCGTGTAGTTTCCGTCCGGTTGTCTAAGGCGTACTATACCGTCTGTGTTCCTTTTCCTATCACTGATATACCTAAAGAAGGATTTGTCCCCTTTTTTAATGTTCTTTGCCAGAGTTTCTTCCACTCGAAGTTTGGCCTCCCTAACTGCTGTTTTGACCGCTGCAGATCTGGTCTTATATTCTACTTTAGTTTCTCTTCTCTGCGTACGTTTGTAGGAAAGAAATGCTTTTTTCTTCTCCTTAATGAGGTGCAAGATCTCTTCAGTGAACCATTGGGGTTTGTTGTTTCTTTGTCGTTTATCTACTGATTTTATGTAGCGATTAGTTGCTTCATGTATGGATGATTTCAGGTACGACCACATAGTTTCCACATTGTCGGTCTCTGCTTGGTCCTGCAGCGTCTGATGAACGAAATCTCCCATGCGTGCGAAGTCGGTGCCCCGGAATTGGAGCACCTTTGTTTTTGTAATTGATTTAGGGGATCCTTTCCCAAGGTTGAACCATACCATGTTATGGTCGCTGGAGGCTAGCGTATCTCCTACCGAGACCTCTGAGACGCTTTCCTCGTTGGTGAGTACCAGGTCTAGGATCGCCTGGGCTCTAGTTGGCTCCGTTACCATCTGTCTGAGATGTACTCCTTTTATGGAGGTCAAAAGCTTCCTGCTGCTGCTGGTTGTTGCTGAAAATGTGTTCCAGTCTGCATCAGGTATGTTGAAGTCCCCTAGCAGTACAGTGTCGCCCCGTAGAGTTATATTCTCTATGTCTTCAATTAATTCTGCGTCCATGTCTTCCGGTTGTCTTGGAGGTCTGTATACCACTCCAAGATACAGGCATTTTTTGCCACCTCTTGCCAGGTTTACCCAGAGGGATTCCCCGGTATACTTGACATCAGTGATCCTGGTGGTTTTGATGTCCTCTTTAATGTATAGTGCTACCCCTCCACCTAACCTGGCCCACAACCTAGTCTGGCCCACAACTTAGCCCAGTGTTCTTTAACTGCTAGTCCATGGACCAATGCCGGTCCACAGAATAATTCTTTTATTTCTGCCGGTCCATAGGTGTAAAAAGGTTGAAAAACACTGGGCTAAATCATCTTTTGTTTGTCTTTTTTAATAACTGATGTAAACCATTTTAAATGAATGCCTTCACTAATATGGTATACAAGTCTTGATAAATAAATACTTCCTTTGTAGTATGGTACACTTCATTTTTCTGTAAACAAGCAGTAATTGAGGGCCAGATGCACTAAACAGGATTGGTAAGATCTAATCCACTCTGATTTTTGAAAAGCTATTGATGCACAAAAAATTTTGCATGCAAATGATTTGCGGGGAGGTTTGTCGTAATCCCCAGCTCTCCCGTCTGATCGCTGTGAGAACAACTCTCACAGATGCGCAGAGCTGGCAGGGGAAGCCTGAATAGCTGAGAGGTAGGGGAAGCCCCAAAGCAGCCTCCAGCCACTCAGCTGTTCAGGGCAGGAAACCTTTTTTTTTCATGGGCTCCTCTTTATGACCCCTCCGCCCTAGCAAAAATTGGCAGGAGAGATGCCCACTCCCTTCTGTCTTGCTGACCCCCCTTGCATGAACAAAAATTGGCAGGAGGTATGCACACTCCTTCCTGCCAATGGAGGCCCCCTTGCCAGGCACCACCCCAAACCATCCCCTACCCTCCCTCCTTCCCCCCCCAAAAAAAAAGGCAGGAGGAATGCCCACTCCTTCCTACCCCGGATGCTCCCGCGAACACCCCAACCTCCAAACCCAACCGGTACGTTTTTTACAAGTTGGGAGCAGGAAGGATGCGGTCCCACCTGCTCCAAGGCCTGCCAGTCCAAAATGATGGGCCTTCCCCTCCCCGGTGCATCATGGGATACAGAGAGAGGAGCCTCAGGCCCCGATTGGCTCAATCAGGGACTTAGGCTCCTCCCTCTGTATCCTGGAATTCATAGGAAGGAGTCCCCTTGAGAGAGGCATTAGGCTAAGAAATAGAAGGTCAAGCATTTGGGCTGCAAAAACCTGAGGGAACGGTACAGTTTAGAGTGTGAAGAACTTAAGTACACAACAGAAGAGCGGGACTAGGGTTTGATTGTATGTTAAAAAGGTGATGGTGAAAGCTAGAAGGATGCTAGGGTGCATACGGAGAGGTATGGCCAGTAGGAAAAAGGAGGTATTGAGACCTCATTTAGAATATTGTGTACAATTCTGGAAGCCGCACCTTCAAAAAGATAAAAAGGATGGAGTCGTTCCAGAGGAAGGCTACTAAAATGGTATGTGGTCTTCATCATAAGGCGTATGGGGACAGACTTAAAGATCACCATCTGTATACTTTGGAGGAAAGGCGGGAGAGGGGAGATATGATAGAGATGTTTATATACCTATGTGATGTACATGCGCATGAGTGGAGTGTCTATCATTTGAAAGGAAGCTCTGAATAAGAGGGCATAGGATGAAATTAAGAGGAGATAGGCTCAGGAGTAATCTAAGGAAATATTTATTTACAGAAAGGGTGGTAGATGCGTGGAACAGTCTTCCGGTAGAGGTGGTAGAGACAGAAACTGTGTCTGATTTCAAGAAAGCCTGGGATAGTCATTTGGGATCTCTTAGAGAGAGTAACAGATAATGGTCACTGTGGATGGGCAGACTGGATGGGCCATTTGGCCTTTATCTACCATTATGTTTCTATGTTTCTATGTTAATCAGGCATTAGGCTCCTCCCTCTGCATCCTGGGATACAGAGGGAGGAACCTGAGGCCCCAATTGGTTCAATCAGAACCTTAGGATCCTCCCTCTGTCTTCCAGGATACAGAGGGAGGAGTCTAAGGCCCTGATTGGCTCCCCTTGGGAGGAGCATTATGCGTCTGAGTCAATCAAGGCTTTAGGCACCTCCCCGTGCATCACATGATGCGCAAGGGAGGGGAAAGCCCATCATTTTGGAATGGCAGGCCTCAGAGTCAGTGGGACCGCATTCTTTCTGCTCCTAATTTGGAGGGTCCAGAGGTGGGGGATTTGGGGGAGCATCTGATGGCAGGAGGAATTGGGCATCCCTCCTGCCTTTTTTTAAGTGGAAAGGGGATGAGAGTAGGGTAGGGTATGGATCAGGGGCGGGCTGCCTGGCACAGGGGGCCTTCATTGGCAGGATGGAGTGGGAAGGTCAGTTCCTGGTATCGTTGTCAGTGCCAGTTTGTCTGGGGGATGTTAGGGAGGGACATCATTGGCGGGGGAGGGAGGGCTTTTTTTCTTTTTAAATGGGGCAGATACTGTGCATGTGTAACACATACAGCATCTGTGCCCATTAAAAAAAGACTGAACTATGGTTAGACAGGTACTGGTCTTGACCAGTCACTTTTTTTGGATCACTAAAACCCCTGTTGTTTTTATTTTGTGCATTGCCAAATGATATTAGTGCATCAGTCACTTGACTAGTTGCATGGAATTTTAGCTAATTTGCATGGCCGGATCAGAAAATTGGCGATCAAGAGAAAAAACATGCAAGGAGCTGTTTTGTGAATCGGGTCGGCAAATGTGATTATCACTAAAATATGATCGTCACTAAAGGAGTTATAACTGGATTAGCGATGATCGCTGACTTTAGTGCATCTGGGCCTGAGTCAGGTACACAAGCTGAATAATGTCATATGATAGGGCAGAGAAGCTGTGTAGTGGATGAAAAGGAAGATAAGTGTCTATTAAATGTTAGAAATGTTCCTTCATGCCAGCAACGATGTATGAATCTGTTGTGGTAATAGTAAGATTCTTGAGCAGCTGGGCACACGATGGAAGGACATTGCAGATGGCAGACAAGACACAAATGATGTCATTTAACAGTAGTTCATTGAAATCCAAAAGCAGCTTCTGTAGTTTTTTAAAAAAAAAATCATTAAATTCAGTTGCCAATTGTCTAAGATGTGTTAAGTTTTTACATATTGATACTAGTCTCAGGTTTTTATAGAATTACACAGAGACAAAGTTTGCCCTATCCTTACTGGCTCTTTCCCTGCCTCCGGGTACCCATCCCCATGTCATTCTCTAGTGTCCTTACTCAAATACCAGTCCATTCTTCAGGAGTGGGGTGAACACTGAAGGACCCACCCCACAGTATCCAGCCCCCTGCAACCAGCCCCAGAATCCATGAAAAGGCAGCACTGAATGTACAGAACCTGTGCTCTTTTATTAATATTGAGGGGCCCATTGAACATAAGACCATAAGAATTGCCACTGCTGGGTCAGACCAGCAGTCCGCTCACGCGGTGGCCCTCTGGTCAAAGACCAGTGCCCTAACTGAGACTAGCCTTACCAGCGCCCGTTCTTGTTCAGCAGGAACTTATCTAACTTTGTCTTGAAACCCTGGAGGGTTTTTTCCCCTATGATAGCCTCCGGAAGAGTATTCCAGTGTTCCACCACTCTCTGGGTGAAGAAGAACTTCCTTACGTACGGAAACTATCCCCTTTCAACTTTAGAGAATGCCCTCTTGTTCTCCTTACCCTGGAGAGGGTGAACAACCTATCCTTGTCTACTAAGTCTATCCCCTTCAGTACCTTGAATGTTTCAATCATGTCCCCTCTCAATCTCCACTGTTCGAGGGAGAAGAGGCCCAGTTTCCCCAATCTTTCACTGTACGACAGCTCCTCCAACCCCTTAACCATCTTGGTCACTCTTTTCTGGACCCTGTCGAGTAGTACCATGTCCTTCTTCATGTATGGCGACCAGTGCTGGACGCAGTACTCCAGGTGAGGGCGCACCATGGCCTGGTACAGCGGCATGATAACCTTCTCCGATCTGTTCGTGATCCCCTTCTTTATCATTCCTAGCATTCTGTTCACCCTTTTCGCCACCGCCGCCACACATTGCGCAGACGGCTTCATCAACTTGTCGATCAGAACTCCTAAGTCCCTTTCCTGGGAGGTCTCTCCAAGTACTGCCCCGGACATCCTGTATTTGTGAATGAGATTTTTGTTACCGACATGCATCACTTTACATTTATCCATATTGAATCTCATCTGCCATGTTGATGCCAATGTCTCGAGCCTGATTATGTCACGTTGCAGATCTTCGCAATCCCCCTGCATCTTCACTACTCTGAACAACTTTGTTTTGCCCGCAAATTTAATCACTTCGCTCATTGTACCCCTGAATACTCCCTCAAAAAAAGCCCTGGTGTTTCATATAAATATTTAAATACTAGCGCTGGCATTAGAATTATTATGAACCAGTCAACACACTCATTGTACAGTTTGCAAGATAATTGCAGTCTAAAGGGTTATCTAATCAAAGTGATTTCAATTTCAAGCATCAACGACTTCAAAATAGGTTAAAAATCCAAGAGGTAGGAAAAGCCTCAGAACCCCTTCCACATCATCCAATTTAAATGTGGAAGAACCTTTTAAAACCTCATTGGCATGTGGTGTGTGGTGAATTCTCCCAACAGATGAATATTGAATAACTTTATCTTTAAATTGAGTGACTCTCGCTTCATGCACTGCACAAGGCTTTTGGTATCAAATGCAATTGAGGAGGCTTTTTACACTGATGAGGCTCACCTAAAAGGTTCAGCCACATTTAAACTGGATGATGTGGAAGGTATTCTGAGGCTTTTTCCTACCTATTGGATTTTTTAAACCAATTTTGAAGTCGTTGATGCTTGAAACTGAAGTCACTTTGATTAGATAACCCTTTAGACTACAATTACCTTGAGTGTGTTGATTGATTAATAAGGGAGTTTGTTTTATAGTTTGATTTGCCCTTATATTCTTGAGTTGGGAATTCTATTAAAATTATTATGGTCATCTCCACAGCTGAATATTGACCGCAGGAGTTAACTGAAAGTCTCACAATAAAGGGCATAGATCCATTAGATCTATATTTTTGATTCTTGCATTCTTTGCTCTGCAGAAAGCTGACATTCCAAGAGTTTCAGGCACTTGTTGCAGAAAGGCAAGGGGACCCCTACAATCATTATGAAGAAATTGTACAAGGATTCCATATTATCGACTGTGGTAAATAAAGGGATAAGGGATAGGGACTTGTATACTGCATTTTTATAGTCACACAACCACATTCAAAGCGGTTTACATACAAGTACTCAAGCATTTCCCCCTATCTCTCCCGGAGGGCTCACAATCTATCTAATGTACCTAGGAGGGCATTGCACAAATAAAGCAGGCACCTCAAGGCTGGGGAAGCCTCACTGGAGTGCCCCTGATATCTATCCTCCACCCCTTTTCTCCCCCCTCCCTCCCCATAATCAGAGTCAGACACCATGGTTAAATTTCCACTACGGAAGTTTTGTTTATGGCCACAGCATGGTTACAACACAATCACATTAAACCATATCCAATAATTCTGCCTATAAATAACATATTGAACTAACAATAACCTGTCAAATACAGTACTTCAACTTATCCTAACTTCTAATTACCTTACCCCTGGGGGAGGGGTATACCACCATACCAAGCTGGGGTTCATCAGCACTGCATAAAAGTAGGCACTGCTGTTCAAGTAGATGCTCTATTTCTGCTTGGCCCGAGCTGCCGTCCAAGCATCCCAGGCCCCGTTCGTTGTTCCCCCCGATCGCCATTCAAGCGATTGGGGGTTATGATGGTCAAACCTCTGCTTGCCCCTACATCCAAGAGGGGTCTCTCATCCATGGAGGGTTAGGAGCCCTCATTTTAGAGCGGCAATCTTATTCCCCTCCCAAATGTTCCCCCTCCCCCGCTTGTGTTGGGTTCCCCCCCTTTTATTAAGCACTATCCCTGCCACAACTCGTGACAGTGACACCTCACTTGCTGCGAGTTACCCAACACCAAATGCCTCATGCTGCGGCCATTCACATTAACAAGGTGTCAATCACATCTTGTATGTCACTGATAAAATTGTCCAAGCCTATATCAGAAAGGTGCACCCCATCCCGCCGATATAAGCCCGGACAATCTTTTGTGATTAATTCATGCCCTATATTGATGCCCCTTAAGGAGTACATAAATTTGCACATCCACTTGTTAAGCTTTTGTCTTGTCTTTTCAACAGATTTATGGGATTTTTCATTCCTCCAAACCCGACAAGGGATTATGTGGGACCACACCAGCCCTATACCCCTGCACATGTCGGCCACCTCCAACATGTCCCGTTGCAATTTTTTTATAAGTTCAACAGTGTATGTAAAAGTCACATCATTATCACTGAGATGTATTATGAGCGTTCACGGCTGAGGGCGTATCAATAACAACTCTAAGATGGTTGGTCGCAACTGGTCCCACCTCATGCCTCACATTCCAAACCATTCCAGAGTGTCACCGGACGTGGACAAGCCCAGGCCTATGACTGCCTTACGAAGTCGGGCTCTCCTGCTCGCCCAGTGCACGTAGGAATGGCCGCAGATCCACACTACTTTCTTTCCTGAAAAGACAAGACAAAATTGAGACATTTGCATTACACCAGATGAGGTCTAACATACAGCTGGTATCTGTTAGACCTCCATCTGCCGATCTCCTGAATTGTGGTGTTTGGCAAACCTGCTAGTCTAGCTAAAGTGGCTGCCCCAATTCTGAATGAATGTGAGCTGTACTGTTTACTGCTCACACCTATTTGCTCTAAAACTCTGCTGAGTACCTTAGTGAATTGATATTGCGATAGTGGGAGTGTAGTTGAATGGCATAGTAGATGTACAGTTCCCTTTGGGCAAACAGCCAGGTAGTCTACCAATGCTCTGACGGGGCACATGATGTTACCTGGAATTGCTCCCAAAGTAATTCCGTGCCTCCTTGCCATTTGGTCCGTCTTGGACCTACGCATATGTATGTACAAACCATCAGCCTTCAACTCCACATCACCCAACAATAGTCCTGTATTCTGCTGTGTATTGGGCAGGACCAACTCCCCCAGTCTGAGGGCTCCGAAAAAGGCCAAGGTGAATGCGGCTTTGAATAACCGGATCTCCAGCGAGGTCTAGCATATTTCAGGAAGGGTTCGCAGTAGTGATTCCAGGATGGCGCATGTGATGGGCCTTCTGACATCTGGGGTCCTGGGACATTCCATCACCCAACCTTTCACTGTGGCATATGGCGAAGTGATTGATGGGATTCTCACCACCTATTGCCCTGGTGACGAATCCGATTCCCGCCAGTCATGCTCGCACACTGGATATTGATGCTCCGCGCACCCTCAAATGGAGGAGATATTGCAGCAACACCTCGGGAAGAGAAAAAGGATGCCCCCTGCAGCCGGTTATCCATGAAGAATTGCATGAAAGAGGAAATTCCTGCATTGTATTTCCTCTGTGTTGCCTCGGATAGTGATGTGAAGATCATTCGCCATATGGGGAGGGGAACCTCCAGAACTCGGAGGGGAAGGGTGTTCCGCATTTGTCACACAACCACATTCAAAGCGGTTTACATACAAGTACTCAAGCATTTTCCCCTATCTCTCCCAGTGGGCTTATAATCTATCTAATGTACCTAGGGCATTGCATAAATAGAGCAGGCACCTTTCTGTAGCTCACTAGTCTCACTGTGATAGAGACAGAAGCTTCATGCTTTCTGTGAACAGAAGCAAAATGCTGTTCAGTCACCAGCTAACCTTCATCAGACTCATCTCTGAATGGAGATAGGTTTCAATGGAGATTGGTTTCTTTTGACAGCAATTAACTAAATTAATCAGGGCTGGTGCAAGTTTTTTAGATGGCCTAGATACAAATCTTCTATCTTGCACCCTCTTTAATTGATCCCCTGAAACTGTAATAATTGAACTTAATGATCTTGATCATCCTAACATCACCTGTCCCAGAACAATCCTGTAAAATACATAATAGGCCATTACACTTTTATATATACATATTACATTTTATTTTGTATATGGGAATATTACATTTTATTTTGTATATGGGAATAAAAAGGGCATGATTTCATAACAGGACACCTCTGAGAGAAGTCTAAAAATAGGTGTCTATTTTAAGCCTATTTAGTGGAGGTAATTTTATAAAGATTTTTCCATGTGTAAAGGTAGTTTGGGGAGGGGAATCAGGGCACTAACTACAGGGATAGTTCTTTCCTATTAAAAGGTTAAAAGGGGGTGTGAGGGAGTGGATGGTGCATAGCTGGGTTTTCATAGGATCACATCTCACAGAGGCTGAACCACCTTACGGCAGGTAGGGTTAACTTGCTGAGTCAAAGGTTGGTGTTCAGGCAGAGAGGAGGTTAAATGTTCTACAGCAGTTCCGAGAGGCACCAGGTGAAGAGGTTTCCAGGAAGAGGCCTCTATGGAAGTGGCAACTGAGGTTACAGTACCTGAGGGGAGTAGCAGAGAAATAGCCAGAACTGGGATAGGAAACTGAGAGCAGTCAGGTCAGCCTCCGGGAGTTAATGGTACATGGACAGAAGGCTGCCAAGATATGAGAGAACCCTGCAGAGTATTTCTAAAGTGTATAAATTTGATGTGTCCAGAAGGGACCTGAGGTAGCATTAGTTGCTAGAGTGTTTGGGTTTGGCTAGGAACCGGTCCCATGAAGAATATTGACTGGGACTTTATTGAGAGACTCTACTTGAAGGATTAAGCCTGTAAAGGCTGACGACAACCCCTTTTGTGTACATAAATAAAGTGCTTTTGATTTTTACCTGCAACCTGTATCTGGGTCTGTCACATTTGCGTGAGGTCCTGCAGCCAGCCACAAAGCACTCTGCCAAAGAGGGATTGGAATGTAAATGCAGCTTATTAGATGTTAGATGGAAGCTAATTGGCCATATTTAGATCTAAATTTGGATGGTCCAATTATGGGGCTAGCACCTGCTCCCTAACTTTCTCCTTCTAGCCTACACTTGTTCCCCAGATCCTCCCAGAATTTGACCGGCTAAATTTAGGAGACAAATTTAGAAGGGGTTAATTACATGTGTAAATCAGCATACACGTACAAATATTGATTTTAGAAAAGGCACCACTTCTGAATGGTAACTTTAGCAGGCAGAAATTTTAAAAGGGTGTCTTCTGAGTGTGCTCTGGACAATACTGTAAAGCGTATATGTTATAATTTACAGTGGCAATTTACTGATCCATGACAATATCCACCTGCTTCAAGTTATACCTAACTGTTGTGTTTTGGCCCTGGGACTTCAAGGAAAGTTTATAGGGAGAACAACAGTTACCTCTCAGGTGTTCAGAAAACAACTCAAAAGATCAAAAGATTATCTTTTGGACCTTATCTCCTTAACTGGCTTCCTTTGAACTTGGAGTTTTACAAAACCCATAAGGCAAAACAGAGGTCAAATCCCTCACGGGTCATAAAGCAACAAAGAGTAAGTGAGGTCCAAAAAAGGATGAAGTCCAAGACTTTAGTCACATCAATTTATTATAAAGGGTAATTAAAACAGACATAAAATCTGGTTAGTATGAGGTGTCACAAGACTAGTCATAGCTGTGTATCAACAAAAAGGTCTGCATTAGGAGTCTATTATAAGCAGTAAGTATAAAAGTCCAAATTTTACCAAACTGGTAAAATCTGTAGAGGTTTTACCAGTTTGGTGAAGTTTGGACTTTTTCACCTACTGGTTATTATGGACTCCTGATGCAGATTTTTATGCCGAAACACAGCTTTGTCAAGTCTTGTGACACCTGATACTGACCAAGATAGAGATGTTTAAATGTGCATGAATCGAGTCTCTTTCATTTGAAAGGAAGCTCTGGAATGAGAGGGCATAGGATGAAGTTAAGAGGTGATAGGCTCAGGAGTAATCTAAGGAAATACTTTTTTACTGAAAGTGTGGTAGATGCGTGAAACAGTCTCCCGGAAGAGGTGGTAGAGACAGAGACTGTGTCTGAATTCAAGAAAGCCTGGGATAGGTAAGTAGGATCTCTTAGAGAGAGGAAGAGATAATGGTTATTGTAGATGGGCAGACTGGGTGGGCCATTTGGCCTTTATCTGCCATCATATTTATATGTATATGGCCTGAATTTATATCAGGGTGCCTAGGTGAGAAGACAAAAATGAGGCCTTTCACTGATCAGGCATCTATGCACTTTTTAAAAATAACTACCAGCAGGCAAATGCTGACACAGCCAAACAGCAGGCAAATGCTGACACACGCATTTAGCATCTGCTCTGCTTCAATCTAGTCTACTCTATCTTTAGTTAGTCAGCTAAATCCTTTTTAATATTGACTTGTACATAGCTAACAGGAGGGAAAGGTCCTGCTTTGTTTGATTAATTGCCAATTCGAAGTCCATAAAGTCTCCAGAATGACCTGTCTTCTATTTGTATGCAGAGGCTTTTTAATGGAGCATATCTTTGAGATTTAGGCTTGTATAAGGTGTGATTTAAAAAAATATGGTAAAAGCTGCTGCCAAGCACCATCCAACAGAAAGGCAGGGATTCTCAGTATGGGAAGCGGAGCGTTGAACCCGTTGGTTTTGCGTTGATTACTGTTATTAATTATTGGTAGTTATACTACCTTCATCTGTGTGTTGATTATCTGTATTAATGGTTTTATTTTTCTATTTAATGTAACTATTATTGTATGGAACAATGTTGGTTCCTATATAAGATAATTTGCTATGATCTGTTTGTTATTCATAATTTCATAATAAAACTTATTGAACTAAAAAAAAAAAAAAGTAACAGTGTGTGACAAGTTTCAACTTGTTCAGTGCAGTCAGTCGGTTGTGAGCTACATTTGAGAGAAGGTGTATTTTAAAGTATGTCGTAGATCATGGATCATGAACAACGCATTAACATGAAATTTTGTTTCAAACTGCAAAAAAGTTCTAAAGAAACACAAAACGTTAAAATTAGTTTATGGTGATGCTGCAGTGACCATGAAGGCGGTTTATAAGTAGTTTGAGCGATTTTGTAATGGTTGTGAATTGGCTGAAGACGAGGAGAGATCGAGACATCCTTCATCATCAAAAACCCAAGAGAATGTTGAAAGAGTAAGCAAAATTATTCAATCAAACAAGCAATTGACTATTAGGAAAATTTCTGAGGATCTGAACATCTCTTATGTGTGCAGAAAACGACCTGAGAAATGAGAAGTTTCATCCTTCATCATGACAACATTCCGTATCACATATTGCTTCTGGAAAGGCAATTTCTATCAAATAAAAACATTATGGTGTGTCCTCATCCACCTTATTCACCAGATCTGGCACCGTGTAACTTCTGGCTCTTCCTCAAAGTCAAAATGACCATGAAGGGCAAACGTTTTAAATTGATTCAGGACATCGAGGCAGCCATGACAGCGCAATTGTAGAAACTCACAAATGAGGCCTTCCAGAACTGCTTCAGAAAGTGGCAAGAGTGATGGGTTGAGTGTGTTCGAAGGAGGATTTTGGTAATGTGTCTTTTATTGTAATATATATATATATATACTAGTGTTTAAGCCCGTTAACATTAATGGGTGCTAGTAAAGCCTCCTTCCCTCATTTTCAGCCCCAGTTCCAAACCCATTTTTACCCCCCCAGCCCCCTTTTCCCATCTGTTCCCTTTCAGCCCGAGCCCCCTTTTCTCACCAGCAGCATTTCCTTCCCCACTCCACTTCCCTGTCCAGCAGCACCTCTTCCCTGCTCCCCCTGTCCCTCTTCCCTGCTCCCACGGCAAGTAGCACCTCTTCCCTGCTCCCCCTGTCCCTCTTCCTTGCTCCCCGGCCCAGTAGCACCTCTTCCTTGCTCCCCGGCCCAGTAGCACCTCTTCCCTGCTCCCCCTGTCCCTCTTCCCTGCTCCCATGGTCCAGTAGCACCTCTTCCCTGCTCCTCCGGCCCAGTAGCACCTCTTCCCTGCTCCCCCTGTCCCTCTTCCTTGCTCCACCAGTCCTACAGCACCTCTTCCTGGCGGGCTGCAAGTCGGCAGCACTGGCTGATCGGAGCTGCAGGCGTCGTCCTGAGAGCCTGCCTTGCGGGCGGGCGTCCGTGGCGTTTTCTTCAGTTGGCGCGCGGTGGTTGCATGGGTGGAGCTGTGCGCTGGGCCTTTTCGGCAGAGTCGGCACGTGTTCTCGGGCTGCCTTCGGGGCTCCATGTCCATGCTGCTTGTTTTGGAGGATTGTGTCGGGGCGGGGCTCCTGTGCGCAATTCCCTTATGGTCGGCGCTGTGTTGGGGCTTCTGCTGGGCAGTGACCTGTTGGCTCGGTGTCGTGTGCGTGTGAGGAGTGACAGGGTGGCGGGCAGGGAGAGAGCTTGCCTGTGCTTCCTCCTGCGGTTGGTGAGCGAGGACGGGAGGAGTGGAGTGGCTAGAGTGTTCCCTGCCGCCGCGTTCTAAAATAGAATCTGGCAACGGATCAGAAAACACGGCGGCAGGGAACATTATGTAGGATGTATGTCTTTCTTTCTCTCTCCCTGGCCCTTTTCTTTCTGTCTCTCTCCCTTGCCCACTGTCTGTCTTTTTTTGTTTGTTTGTTTCTCTCTTTCTTTTCTTGGCTTCTGGCTGTCTTGTCTTTATTTCTGTCTAACTCTCTCCCTTTCTATCTGTCTCTCTGTCCCCCTGTCTGTATATCATTCTTTCTCTCTTTCTCCTTGGCCGCTGGCCGTCTGTATGTCTTTTTTTCTTTCTCTCTCTCTCCTTGGCTGCTGTCTGTCTCTGTATTTTTATTTTTATTTTTTTCTTTCTCTCTCTCTCTCTCTCCTTGCCTGCTGGCTGTCTGTTTTTCTGTCTGTCTGTCTTTCTGGCATCCTGTCTGTCTGTCATTCTTTCTTTCTATCTGTCTCTCTGATCCCTTGTCTGTTTGTCTTTCCTTCTGTCTGTCTTTCTCCCTTTCTGTCTGTCTCTCTGGCCCTCTGTCTGTCTGTCATTCTTTCTTTCTCTCTGTCTCCTTGGCCACTGTCTGTCTGGTTTTTTTCTTTCTCTCTCTGTCCTTGGCTACTGGCTGGCTGTCTTTCTGGCCCACTGTCTGTCTGTCATTCTTTCTTTATTTCTCTCTCTCTTTCCTTGGCCGCTGTGTGGAAGGCTGTCTTTCTTTCTGTCTGTCTTTCTGCCTGGCCCCCTGTTTATCTTTCTGGCTGTCTCTCTGCCTGGCCCCCTGTCTCTCTCCCTGGCCCCCAGTTTTTGTTTGTCTGACTCTCTGCCTGGCCCCATGTTTTTCTGTCTCTCTGTCTTTCTGCCTGACCCCTGCCTTTCTTTCTGTCTCTCTCTCTTTCCTTGGCCACTGTATGGATGGCTGTCTTTCTTTCTGTCTGGCCCCCTATTTATCTTTCTGGCTGTCTCTCTCCCTGGCCCCCATTTTTTGTTTGTCTGTCTCTCTGTCTTTCTGCCTGGTTCCCTGTTTCTCTTTCTCTCTGTCTCTCTGCCTGACCCCCTGCCTGTATTTCTCTGTCTCTTCTGGCCCCCTTCTCTTTGTCAGCCTCCCAGCACACCCCTCCCTCCAAATAGCCCCCTTTCCCTATCCCCCTCCACTTCCTGAGCCGTATTTTTTTTAAACTTTGTAACAGCGGCTGCACATCCCGGAACCGACACTCTCCACTAACAGGAGAGAAAATGCCGGCGCTGCCGCTTGAAACCGCCACCGCCACTCTCCTGCCGGTCCACAAACAGCCAAATGCTCCTGAAGACGACAGCGCTGACAAAACTCCACAGTCGCGCGCCTTCAGCCACCGCGAACGCCTCCAGCCCCTCAAAGCGCCGTGAGGTGTCAATTAGAATACTGCCACAGAAGCACACCTCACGGCACCAGGACTCACGATTTTTCAAGAGTGCATGCGCGCTCTAGCGTTTTATTATTATTGATATATATATATATATATATATATATATATATTTATATTTATTTAAGCATTCACTGTGTATTTTGATCATACTTCGTATATCACAGCTTTGTAATATTGGGATTTAGACATGCATGCAATGTACATGTCTAAATGCTGGGTTATATATGTTTAAAACGCACCAAGGATTTCTAAAATAAGCACCATGAGGTCAATATTCAAAAAGGTTTAAATTAAGCAGGAGAGGCTAGCCAGTTGTTGATATTCAGCAGTACTTAACTGGGTAGTGACACTGAATATCACTGCTAACTAATGGGCCGGGGCAGAATTAGGTTGGAGTGGGAGCTTAGTCAGTTAACAGCAATATTTGATCCACTAGGCAGCTACATAAGTGCATAAAATTAGGACAGCAAAAAGGCTGTCCTAACATTATGTGCTGAGTTAACCATGCATCGGTATGAATTTTGGCTAGTACCCAATTAACTTCTGGGTCACTGCACATACCTGGATATTTAATGTCAGGAGCCACACATGTCCCAACATTGAGTATCTAGGGTTAGGTCAGCCCATGGCTGGCAACAATTTATAAACCACTTTTCACCGTGGGCTGAATATTACCCCCCATAATTCTTTTTGAATATTAACATATTTGTTTATTTTGCCTTCAGATCATGATGAAAAGATAACAGCAGGAAACCTAAGCCATGCCTGCCAGCTGGCAGGACTTCACTTCTCACGTCAAGAGCTAGATGCGATGCTAGAAGAAGCTGACAGGGATGGAGATCATGCTGTGAACCTTGCTGAATTCATAGATGTTATGTTGAAAACCAATCTGTTCTAGATATATATACCAGTGGTATAGCCATGAGTGGGCCTGTGCCTACCCACTATAGGCTAAGGTTCACCCAAAATTCTCATGCCCTTATTATGTCTGGTAGAGATCCTCCAGCAGCAAGAACTCCTCCCTCTCCCATTTGCTCCATCCAGCAGCACTATCCAAGTGCTGGCCTATTCCTGCTATATATGCTCCCCTTCCTGTCTTCCTCCATCTCCAGCATTGATCTTTTCCTTTCAATTTCTTTCATTTAGGGGGAGAGTGGATGCAGTGGTTAAACCCACAGCCTCCACACACTGGGGTTGTGGGTTCAAACCCACACTGCTCCTTGTGACCCTGGTATACTAGATAGTGAGCCTGCCAGGACAGACAGGGAAAAATGCTTGAGTACCTGAATAAATTCATGTAAACAATTCTGAGCTCCCCTGGAAGAACAGTATAGAAAATTGAATAAATACATTTTTCTGCCCAGATTTCATTATTACTATTCAATCTTCAATTTCCTTCTTTTTACTACATCAACCTAAAGGTCTCCATCTCTTTCCCTCACCCTGGCCCTCCTATTCCCTTTCTCCTTCCTCATATTTCTCTGACTTTCATTAACTGTGTCCTCTCTTTTTATTCCATCCAGTCTCCTCCCTCTCTCTCTCCCTTCCAACCAGCGTCTCCACCTTCTCTCTTTTCCCTTCTATCCAGTTTCCCTTTTCTCTCCACTTCCACTCCACTCCTTCCCCCACCCCCCGCTTCCATCCAGAATCTCTTCTCTCTTCCCCCCACTTCCTTCTCCACTAAAGCCATCCAGGATCTCCTCTGTCTCTCTCTCTTACAATACAACATCGTCTCTATTTTTTCCACATCTAACATGCCCTTTTGTCTCTCATCCACCAGGATTACCCTGTTCCCCCCCCCCCCCCCATCATCTGTCTCTCCCAGTACTCCTGTCCCACTCTTTTTTCTTTCCCCCATCATGCCACATGGTCCCATTTATCTTCCCCTCACCCTACTATTGCCCCATTTTCTCCCCCTCTTCCTTCTGGTTATTCCTGAAACCTTCGTTCTGGAATGCGGCAGCCTGTAGGAATCGAGAGTTCACTTCCCTGCCTATGCTACCCCATGCTGTGGGGCCCTAACCCTTTGTGTGTCACTGCCAGCTTCCCACCCTTCCCTGCCTATCACTCATTTACTCTCCTTCCTGTCACCACCATAAGCAAACAAAACTAACCCTTGCCGCAGGGTCCTAATGCCAACTTCCTTCCTCCTTCCTCCCCCTCATGACGTAAGAGAGAAACCAGCAGCAGCATGTACTGCATTAGGGCCCTGTGGCATGGGTTAGTTTTGTTTACATGCTGCTGCTTTGGTGGTGGGAGAGAGAGGGCAGCAAGTGAGTGATAGGCAGGGAAAGAATGGAAAGTCACCTTCCCAGGCAGTCCGGGGCCCTTTGCAGTCGTGGGTCCCAGGGCAACTGTTCTGTTTGTCTCCCCATCTAGTTATTATGCTAGACATGGTGTTTAAGGATGATCCAGAAGTGAGAATGATATCTCACGTTTGAAATAGACCTCCACTAATGGCAAGAATAGGGCTCATCCCCTCAATCAGCAAAACAGGTAAGCTGCCAATAAAGTAATCCAATTCTGCTAGACTAAAACAAGAATAGAGGTATAAGAGGAAAAAGCCTTCATCTATTTTTGTTTAGGAGGCACATAATTAATACTGAAGGAAAGATGCAGCAGCTCAAAGTCCAGCTAACAGCCTCATACTGCCATCCTGAGATCTCCAATGCTTAACTTTTCTGCTCCCCTCCTCCCAGTTCTAGTGGTCTAAATTCTCAATTTTGTGGTTAGATTGTACAAGATGATTGAACTTCCTTTTTCTTCTGTTTGATGTTTGTTGAACATGCACTTTTCCTCAATGAGATGTTATTGTAATGTACATGTTAATATGAAATATATTTAAACCAACATAAAGTGGATGGCAAAATCTCACAGAATGCAAAATTGCTTCCCCCATTGTTTTAATGGGCCTGAATGATTCAGTCTGAAGATGAATCAAACAGGAATTGAACCAAAGATGAAGCAAATCAAAAAATGTTTTGCATGCAGAATCCTATTAAACAGCTTTTGAAAATTGCTCTCCCCATTGGAAAATACATGTGAGAAGGATGTTCATTTTGGATATTATAAGCTGGATGCCTCTATTCGGACTTATATGTTCTTTTAAAAATACTACAACATGTAAAAATAAACTGGAACCCAGGGCTGCCCAGAAAATCTCCCCCAGCTCACCATTTCTGTGTGTAGGCTGCTTTATCTGCCCTCCTCTCAGCCTTCGATTTCCTGGCTCTCTGTGAGGGTGATTCAATCACATCATCTTCTAGGGGAAACAGTACGCCCAAAGTGTCCCTCAGGGATTCCCCTCTTCTCAGCTTTCCTATCTCTCACTTATTCTCCTAGATGGTCTGATCCTCAAACTCTCCCATACAAGCTCGAAAAAATAGCCAGTCACGCTCTAGAATGATCTCATATGGGGGCCTAGGCATAACTGCCACATTCAATACATGCCTCTTTCCCTTATACTCCAACCACACCTTCTTCACAACATAGGGAATGACAGTTCCATGCATACACTGAATTTTGGACACCCCTTGGGGGTCTATCTACCCGTTACCCTTTCTCCGCTAAGATCTTCTCCCAAAGACAGCGGGAAATAATGGACTGATTAGCCCCTGAATCTAATAAGGCTACTAAGGGTGTGCCTTCCAGTTTCACCTGGACCATATACTCCTTCCTCCTCTGCCTAGGGCCCCCAGCCTGTATTCTCCCGGTCAAATTCATCTGGACCCTACACTGGCGGCTCCTATGACCTACTTTCCCCACATGAGAAACATCTAAAGGACATATTCTGATCCCTGAAGTTCTTAGTTGTAGCTGCGGCTCTATTTGGAATGTCAGGACCTATTCTATCTGGCCTCCAAACTTCCCCTCTATGGGTGAGTGGGTACTCTTCTGTGCCTCTAAGAAAGCTTCTGCTCTGTCTATTACTTGCCCCAAGGTTGGAGTTGCGTGCTTTACTAACCAGTCCTTGAGAGCCTTTGGGACTGACTATGAATTGCTCCCTTACCAACTCTGAAAAACTAGCTGCTAAGCTTTGTGAGTGGGGAATTAACCACCTCTTATATAGACGGTGAAGCTGCTGAGCAAGCGCTTTGGGTCTCTCCTCAGGCTTCATTTGAATTAAGATCTATAATATTTTGGGGAATAACCAATATAATCCAGTATCACTTTTTTAATATTCTGGTACTCCATAGCTTACTCGGGGGTCAATGTCCTATAAGCCTATAAGGCACAGCCCCCCCAAACAGGGAATAAACCTCATAGGCCATTGGTCCGAGGGCCAACGTGAGGCAACAGCCACACGCTCAAACGCTACTAAGAAATCTTCAGCATTGTTAGTAGGAGACAGTTTGTGTAATTTAATTGGCTCCCTGAATGGTGCCCCTACTGGATTACTCATTGTCCCACTGGTACCGCCAGCTGTCACTGCTTCCCACTGGGCTAAGTTGTTTATAGCTTGTACTTGATCTCCCAGGCATTGTAATACTTCAGCATGGTGTGTATGCTGTGCTTGCTGGTCAGTCCACCATACGTCCCCCTGAGCTTTTATGGATTCCTGTATTATGTCTGTCCACTGATTCCGCTCTGTCTCCCAGCCGGCTGCATACTGGGCAAATTCCATCTGTGGATGAATCAAACAAAGCAACACTCAAGTACGGCTCTTTCAACACAACCTTGAGTTTCCCCTGCCTCCAGATACCTCTTACTCTTTTATCCCCCGCCAGTCTCCCTAAGTAATTACCTGGAGTACTGATGAGTCGCAACAGTGGGGATTTTTGGCCATCCCCCCCGGCAGTCACTTGCGTCACCCCTCCAGTCACCGACGTCCTCCGATCTGGTCTGCCCACTGCACCATACTTCTCCTCTCTGGACTAGAGCTGTTCCGCTTTCTGATTCCCTCCAATCTGGACGCAGCTGGGCTCCTCACAGGATGTTAGACCACACCTCGCTGGATGCCTTCCAGTTCCAATCCTTCGAAAAAAAAAAAAACTGGGACCACAATCCACTTCAATATTTGTAATCCAGTGCCTCGATAGGCTTTGCAGAAAATTCAATAAAAATCAGTTAATTTTTAAACTCCTTCTCTGATCCTATAGTCCTGTTTACAGTTCATCCAAAATAATTGCAAAAACAAAAGTGGAGAAAAATAGAGAAAAAAAACAACTTGGGTGCACTTCTCCCACTGGCCTGTGTGTGGCGCTAGATCCCACCACTGCCACAACTGCGCTTATGTGACGAGGTCATAGATGCCCGAGGGTCAACCATGGTGTGACACTGAGCCCAAAGTGGGTGGTTACCAAATTTTCTCCCCACTCTCTCCCTGCTTCCTGCTCAAATGCAAAATATAAATACCTAAGCTGGTACCCCAGGCCATGCCAGATGAAGACCTCTTCCTACAAACCAGTGGCCAGACCTTTACAAGCTCTGCAGCTGGTCGCAGCTCAGTGACCCTACCGCTAGCTGCAGAGTTTGGAGATTTTAGACTGCCAAATTACTGTAGAGGAGGTGGCCTTCAGCTGGCAGAGCTTTGAGATCTCCATCAGCTATAGCAAGGGAGGCGGCTAATTTTTGGTGGACCTGGGCCAGGGATCCCTGTGCGTTCAGTACAAAAATAAGTGCGTATCTATTTTTATTTTTCCAATGTTATAGTACTTGCAGAGTTTAATTTCTTGAGGTCCCCAGTTCAATTTCTATTTCTATATGTGATCCCTTGTTCTGTATTTGGTAAAAGTTCATCTTTGTTTTTCTGTGTGAAGAAGTCATTTAAAGTTGTTTAATGTGTGGTAATAATGGCTGGTGAAGATATCAAGGAGAGCGGTTCAGGGACTCCCTCCTTAATTTCTGCCCTGGGCCCCAGCATGTCTAAAACTGGCCCTGAGGGCAGGGGTGTAGCAATGGGTGGGCCTGGCAATCCAGCCCACCCACCCAGCTGCAGAGAACCTCAGGGAAGCAGGCTGGGTCCCATGATCCCTGTATCTCTCTTTCTTCACTCTCCTCGGCCATCTTCAATGGGTTAGAGTCAGCAGCAGCCATTGCTACACGCTGCCTACTGGTAACCCGGAAGCCTCTCTTCTGCCGCTGTTATAATTTACTATTTCTGCCCAGGCAAAATGCGACAGGGGAGAGGCTTCCAGGTTACCGGCAGGCAGCCTGTGGCTTCTTGGGGATTCAATTTGATATTTTTCTGTGTTTATATTTTTAATTTGTGGTTAGTTATCCTATACTGTGTGAGGGTCTGCCTGTGTTCTGTGCATATGAATTTGGTTTTCTGTTAGCATTAACTGTGCAGGATGGATCTGTACTAATCTGGCTTCTTTAATTTTCCAACAGGTTTATCTTGGGATGCCCTGGGCAGGGGACTAAGGCCCTAACTGACCCAGGCACTTAAGGCCCCCCCCCCTGTAGGAGGGACATTAAACACCTGTGCCAACCGGAATCTTAGGCCCATCTCCCAGTGGCCAGATCCCCTAGGATCTCCCTGGTAGGGGTGGGGGGTCCTGATGGGGGTGGACTTGGTGGGTGGTCTGGGTGGGCAGCCTTTGGGGGGTGTCAGCTGGAGGGACTGGGCATCCCTCCTGCTGCGATGCTTGCGTGTGTGTGTGTGGGGGGGGGGGTTTCACGAGTATCAGCAGGAGAGATTGGGCATCTCTCCTACTACGATCTTTCAGGAGGATCATGGCGGCTTCGGGCAGGAGAGATTGCTAATCTCTCCTGCCACGATCATTCGAGGGGGTGTGGTGTGGCGGGTGTCATTAGGAGAGATTGGGCATCTCTCCTGCCACGATTGTTTGGGGGGGTTTCCACAATTCTCTAACTGGCGCTTATGACAGATGCCAGTTAGAGAATCATGGTTTTAGACAAAGGATTGATTCCTCCCATACCTAAAAGGTCTTGTTTTGGGCGTTTTGGACTTGGGAGATTTTTTTTTTGAGAATAGGGCTTAAAGGTAGACATAGTGGCAGTCTGGGCAATTAAATGTCTGAATGTACAGATAGGCCATTCTTGGGGAAAAAAACCCCACATTTTGGATGTTTTTTTCGAGAATGGACATTTCCCTGCTGCCTAATTTTGGCACTTAAGGCCTTAGGACAAAAAGGAACATAGACCTTTTTTTTTATTATGCCCCTCCACGGTAAGTTTCTTTCAGATACAGTAGGTATTTTCATCATCCTGGAAGGCTTACAATTTTTATCACCACATCACTTCTGCAGAGCCTGTGTGGAGTGTGCCAGCTTGGTAGGAAAGATACAGTGATCCCAGGCTGTGGAAAGAGAGTGGTATCCAGAAGTGGCTCACTGTGTGTATGAAGGAGTAGAGTAAAGAGATTGGGGAACATAAAAATAAGTGTTTCTTGAATTGACTTAAATCCTAAACAGTTTGGAGGAAAATCCAGTTTCAATATGCACATCTGAAGACATTGTAAATAGTTCTTGCATTGACTTTAAAATCTAGTTCAAGTAAAAGTTTCCATTATTAATTGCACCTACTGTCTGCCTCTGCCCACCCAATCCTCCCCACAGCTTACCCAACCCTAGGCTCATACTACTCTTAAATTACCCGCCACATTTCCCCAACTGATCTTAATAAGGACAATCTCCACAAACCTGAAACACCTAACCTCATAAACCTCTCACCAGATCTGGAAACTCATCCTTTTCCCCATTCCTGAAGCGGTACTGAGGGAGGATCTGCTCTGCTAAAGAGAAGAAACATCCATTGGAATATCTTGCCTGCTGGCATTCAAACTTGGGAAAGGTAAACTTGGGTTTCAGTAGGTTATTTCAATGTAGTTCATTTTTAGCTCAGTAAAATCAGTTAGGCAATAGTGTAACCTTTAGAATCTCTGTTAGGATTTCATACAAAATGGTGTTTTAGTCTAGATCGGTATTTTAGATTGCATTTCAGGGCATAATATCAGATTAGGGCACAAATAGCTGTTGAGGAACGTCTCTGTTTGCTGTCAATTTAATTCCCTCCTACCCACTCCAAAGCAGAGCTTATTGATTTATAGGCTCTTCAGCCAACCAGGAACAGGGCATTGCTTTGGTAGGATTTTTCTGCCCTTTCTTTATTCTTCTAGGTGTAAGTACTTCTGCAACCACAGGATGGCTGGGAAAAATCATGGCATCAAAGCTGCTGCTCAGATTACAGCTTCTGTCGCTGTGCAGACAGAAAATACTACCCAGGCAGATGGAGTGGTTCCACGTGCAAGCTGTCTTCAGCTTGAATCCCTCATGAAGGAAGTAAAGGAACTGAGAGAGGAAGTGGCAAGACTGAGAATCATCCACGAGCTTGAGAGATACATCGATGAAATGGTTCATTGGGCGTCAAAGATTTTCAGCAGTGGGGAAGAAGAGGCTGTGCTGAGGGAAGACAGCTGGACTCAGATTACAGAATCCTGCATGATTGGTACTGTGACTCCAATCGCCCTTGAACTGAAGAACCGGTATGCTGCCCTGGGCGTGGAGAAGATGAGAGCATCCCAGGGATAGGAAGGACTAAAACTTGAAATTCTAAAAGTTACTGGATCCATGACCACTAGAGGGCATAAAGTAGTGGTGGTTAGTGATTCCCTTCTGCGAGGTACAGAAGCGTCCATTTGCAGATTAGACATGATGCCCCATAAGGTATGCTGTCTGCCTGGTGCCAAAATCCAAGATGTTACGGAGAGCTTGCCGAAACTCATCAAGCCTGATGACTATTATCCGATGCAGCTCATCCACATTGGCACTAATGATATTGCCAGGTACCCCTGTTAAAGTATCAAAAGTGAGAAGGTGAAGCAGTCAGGTGTGTAGGTATACCTTTCTGTCGAGGGTAAAGGCCAGGACAAAGAAGCTCGCAACCTAGAGATGAATGCATGGCTACATGGATAGTGCTGAGAGCGTTTTGGCTTCCTGGACCATGGGATGATTTTCCAAGGGCTGCTGAGCAGGGATGGTGTGCATCTATCAAAGAAGGGAAGAAGTGTCTTTGGCAGCAGGCTGGCTAATCTACTAAAGAGGGCTTTAGAACATAAGAATTACCACTGCTGGGTCAGACCAGTGGTCCATTGTGCCCAGCAGACTGCTCCTGTGGTGGCTCTTAGGTCAAAGACCAGTGCCCCAATTGAGTCTAGCCATACCTGCATACATTCTGGTTCAGCAGGAACTTGTCTAACTTTGTCTTGAATCCCTGGAGGGTGCTTTCCCCTATAACAGCCTCCGGAAGAGAGTTCCAGATTTCTACCACTCTCTGGGTGAAGAAGAACTTCCTTATGTTTGTACGGAATCTATCCCCTTTTAACTTTAGAGAGTGCCCTCTCATTCTCTTTACCTTGGAGAGAGTAAACAACCTGTCTAGCTACTAAGTCTATTCCCTTCATTATCTTGAATGTTTCAATTATGTCCCCTCTCAGTCTCCTCTTTTCAAGGGAGAAGAGGCCCAATTTCTCTAATCTCTCACTGTACAGCAACTCCTCCAGCCCCTTAACCATTTTAGTCGCTCTTCTCTGGACCCTTTCAATTAGTACTATGTCCTTCTTCATGTACTGCAACCAGTGCTGGATGCAGTATTCCAGGTGGGGGCGTACCATGGCCCAGTATCTTAGGCATGATAACCTTCTCCAGTCTGTTTGTGATCCCCTTCTTAATCATTCCTAGCATTCTGTTTGCCCTTTTTGCCGCCAACGCACATTGCGCAGGCGGCTTCATTAAGTTGTCTACCAGTACTCCCAAGTCTCTTTCCTGGGGGGTCTCTCCAAGTACCATACCAGACATCCTGTATTCTTGTATAAGATTTTTGTTAGCGACATGCATCACCTTACACTTATCCAAGTTAAATCTCATTTGCCATGTCATGGCCCATTTCTCGAACGTGTTTATGTCACATTGAAAGTCTTCACAATCCTTTTGTGTCTTCACTACTCTGAATAACTTTGTATCGTCTGCAAATTTAATCACCTCGCTCATCGTACCAATTTCCAGGTCATTTATAAATATGTTGAAGAGCACAGGCCCAAGCACCGAACCCTGCGGCACTCCACTTGTGATGCTTTTCCAGTCCGTGTATTGTCCATTTACCCCTACTCTCTGTTTCCTATCCACCAACCAGTTTTTAATCCACGTGAGTATTTCACCCTCGATTCCATAGCTCGCAATTTTTCAAAGTAGTCATTCATGCGGGACCTTGTCAAATGCCTTCTGAAAATCCAGATATACAATGTCGACCGGGTCGTTCTTGTCTATCTGCCTATTTACTCCCTCGAAGAAGTGCAGTAAGTTCATCAAGCAAGATCTTTCTTTGCTAAAGCCGTGCTGGCTGGTCCTTGTCAGCATAGCTATCGCTAGCATTCAGCATTCTTAGTTGGCATTACTAATGTCAGCGAAGGCCTATGGGAAATTATATCAATCTGACTCTGGATGCAGAATTCTGTGCTTCTGCACAGAATTCACATACATTAATCATTCAGCCAGACTGGATTGTTTATCAAGAAGATAGGCTGTTGAATGGGACAAAGAAGCCAGAGACTAATCCCATCTACCATGCCTGCAAGCTAGCATTCAGCATTCTTAGTTGGCATTACTAATGTCAGCTAAGAATTCTGAATGCTAGCGATAGCTATGCTGACAGTCCTCATCAGATTGTATCCGTCAAGGTGATCAATGATGCGGTCTTTTCTGGTACTGAGGTCAGACTCACCAGTTTGTAATTTGCCGGATCTCTCCTCGAACTTTTCTTGAAGATCGGCATAACATTTGCAATATTTGCCACTTTCCAATCTTCCGGAATCTTTCCTGACTTGATCAACAGAATGGCTATTAGTTGGAGCAGTTCAGCTATAACCCCTTTCAGTTCCTTGATTTCCCTCGGATGGATGCCATCCGGTCCCAGGGATTTATCATTTTTAAGTCTATCAACCTGCCTGCATACCTTTTCTAGACTGAAGTGATGGAGCAGGGTGATCAAAACTCCCAGGTGAGTATAAACCTTCAGGTAAGCAAATCATTGAATACCTCTACACAGATGGGAAAAGGGGGCAATGTCTGGAAAGTAGTATACTAATGCTCAAAGTATGGGAAACAAGATTCTGGATCTAGAAGCTGTGATGGAAGAAGATAAGTTGGATATAGTGGCGAACATGGAGACATGGTTCATGGAGAACCATGACTGGGATATATTTATACCGAGCTATAATCTGTTCAGGAAAGACAAGGTAGGAAGAAAAGGATGGGGGTATAGTGTTATATGTTAAAGAGGGGAGTGTGTGGTGCAGTTAAAGCTACAGCTACAGTTAAAGCTACAGCTTCAGCACCCTGCTTCTTGTGACCCTGGGCAAGTCACTTAATCCCCCCATTGACCCAGGTACAATAGATAAATTGTGAGCCCACCAGGACAGGGAAAAATGCTTGAGTACCTGAATAAATTCATGTAAACCATTCTAAGCTCCTTTGGGAGAACAGTATAGAAAATTGAATAACTAAATAAGATCACATTAAAGCCACACAATTGTAGGATCTGCAGAGCAAGGAAGAGGCACTGTGGATCAATTTGGAAAGAGGGAATGGTGAATATATTTATATTGGTGTGATATATACTGTATAGGCCTCCTTCATAGATGGAAGAATTGAACAGAGATTTTATAGTAAACATTCAGAATATATCTAAAAAAAGGGGAAGTTTTAAAAATAGGTGATTTTAACATGCTGGATATTGATTGGAATATCCCTATTGCAGGGTCTTCTAGAAGTAGGGAGATCCTGGATTCTTTACAAGGAAAATTGTTCCAGCATTTGGTAATGGAACCCACGTGGAATGGGGTCAAACTGGACATAGTGCTTACAGTGGGTGATCATCTGACATCCAGTGATCACTGCGTGGTACAGATTAATATTAAGACGGATATGGAGAGGGATCAATCAAAAGTAAAGGTTCTAGATTTTTTTTTAAACTAACTTTGTTCGGATAGAGGATTACGTCAAGGAATTGTCTGGAAGGAATAGAAATGCAGTGGACAAAACTGAAAAGAGTTATTATAAGGGCAACAAACCTTTTGTGAGGCAAGTAAGTAAAAGTAAGAGAAAAAGAAGGCCGCTTTGGTTCTCAAAAGTAGTAGCTGAGAAGATAAGGAATAAGAGGTTAGCTTTCATAAACAACAAAAAATCACAGAAAGAGAAAGACAGGCAAAAATATCTGGAAAAGTTAAGAGAAGCTGGTTGTGTAGTCAGGAAAGCAAAGATGCAAATGGAAACTGTCCTTTTTTTAGATATATCAGTGATAGGAAGAAGTGCAAAAGTGTCATTGTGAGACTCAAAGGTGAAGGGGAGAAATATGAAGAAGCTGATAAAGAAAAGGCTGACTTCCTTAACAAATATTTCTGTTCTGTGTTCATGGCTGAAGCACCGAGAGTGGGACCGCAGAAGACAAGAATGAATAGGGATTGAGTAGCGGTAGACCCTGATCAATTTTCAGAGATTTGTGTTTGTGTGGAGCTAGCTAAATTAAAAGTAGACAAAGCGATGGGGCCAGAGGTTGTACATCTGAGGGTGCTGAAAGAAATAAGTTTTGATGGCTCCGCTGAGTGACCTTTCAAATGCTTCTCTAGTGTCGGGAGTGGTAACGGAGGACTGGAGAAGGATGGATGTGGTTCCTATCCAGAAAGTGGAAGTAAGGAAGAAGTAGGGAATTACAGGCCAGTAAGTCTGACTTCTGTGGTAAGCAAATTAATTGAAATGCTTTTAAAATAGAGAATGGTGAAGTTTCTGGAATCCTGTGGATTACAGGACCAGAGGTAACATGGATTCACTAGAGGTAGGTCTTGTCAGACAAATCTGATCAATTTCTTTAACTGGGTGACCAGAGAATTGGATAGATGGAGTGCGCTAGATGAGCTGTATTTAGATTTTAGCAAAGCCTTTGACAGCGTTCCATACAGATGTTTAATAAATAAACCGAGAGCCCTCGGGATGGTCCCCAAAGTGACGGGTTGGGTCAGGAACTGGTTGAGTGTAAGGCGACAGAGGGTAGTGGTCAATGGAGATCACTGAGGAAAGGGATGTTACCAGTGGTGTGCCTCAAGGTTCTGTTCTTGAGCCTGTTCTTTTTAATATTTTTATAAACAATATTGCGGATGATATCAAAAACTGTAATAGTGTAGACACCCTGGATTGTGTGAATAACATGAAGAAAGACCTAGCGAAGCTTGAAGAATTGTCTGAAATTTGGCATATGTTTTGCATTGTATTAGTAAATTGAACTAAACTAAAGCTTAAATTTATAGACTGTGTCATCTATATGAGAATAAAGCTCGTCTCGGTTTACAGCTTTTATTGTGAAAGGGAAAATAGTAGCATGTAAGCCAAAACAAGCAGCAAATTCCTGGTAGAACTTATCATTTCTG
The DNA here is from genome assembly GCF_902459505.1 of Geotrypetes seraphini. Classification (NCBI taxonomy): domain Eukaryota; kingdom Metazoa; phylum Chordata; class Amphibia; order Gymnophiona; family Dermophiidae; genus Geotrypetes; species Geotrypetes seraphini. The sequence goes on from NC_047087.1 coordinate 186,214,424, forward strand.
TTCTTATAGATTAAATCTTGCATGTGACCCATTCCCTCCAGAGTCATTGAAACTTGCTTGGTTTCATGCCTCAGTCCAAGTTGCTTCCTCTCACTCTATTTGTCATTTCCAGAGATCCTAATTCCTATGGGCATTCTTATGGATCCTTTCCGCTTCTTGGGCATAGACAGCCTCTCCTTCTCCTCCCCGGAACACATATCCTTCTTTTATCAAGTATTCAATATACATCCCTCCAGTTAGCTCAGCATCCTTCTCTCATGGCCCACAGTATCTATCCAATCAACCAATTCTACATCTGTCTCTGTAGTAATTCAGAATCCATCTCTACAGTTATTAAACTTCCACCCTTCAGACTGGTAGTCTGGCAGCCACTTAATCAGCATGCATTATAAAGGGCTCCTCCTACCAGGGCATAATTTTTTCAATCACCTGGAGTAATACCTTAATTGTTTGCAATAAACAGTGGGAAATCAAGTAAAGTAATGAATGGAATTCACATTATAAGAATATTATTGCTCCACCCAAACTATTCCTGGTCTGGGAATGCCTCTATAAAATGCATCCTTTACCCAATAAAGGATACATAGTTTTCATTTAGTTTTTTAACTGTGTCCATACCCATTTACAGGGGTAGGAAGCTTTTGAAAATTGTTCCATCACTTTCCCCCCTAAAAATGAGTGAAGGACTGTGCTGAAGATTTTGGGGACTGTTTTCTAAAATTAGCATATGATCCTACTGTACTCTTTTGCTTATCATTTTGGTTCTGTATAATACCAGACGCTCTTGTCAAGCACAAGTTAAGCATATCAGTAACATAAGCCAAAACATCTGATAATATGGTGAAGAATTCTAGTAGCCTCCTGTTAACTATTAATTAAAAAAGAAACAACAACAAAAAAAAAAAACCACACACCAGAATCATTCTTTTCTCCACCCCACCCTGAGACCTCCCCTTCTTCCTCTTTCCTTCCCCCTCATAGTTTGAGGAACAGAGAATCTCTCTACCCACTAGAGAATTTATTATACTATGTGTGACTCAGGCTGAGAGAGGCACCTAAGGCAAAAAGAGAGAGACTACCACAGCAGAGGTAAAGGAAACACATCTCCTGACAGAAACAAATCCTGTTTCCCTAACTAAGGCAAATAGCGGTTAGTAGCTGCTGTTGGAGTGCCTGCCATGCCTTCATACACTGTGACGGTGGCCACAGGAAGCCAGTGGTTTGCTGGCACTGATGATTATATTTACATCACACTGGAGGGGTCTCAAGGATGCAGTGAGAAGAACCTGCTTGACAAACCCCTCTACAATGACTTTGAAAGAGGAGCGGTGAGTGTGTAATCATGAACAGTATAATAGCATTCTCTCTCTTCCTCTGATAAAAGTACATCTGATGCATTTCTCAGTCCTCTTTCTATCAGGTGAGGATAGATATGACTATTCTATCACCCTCTTCTCTATCTTGCTTCTGGTAAATGCAGATTTTCTGTAATACATCTCGACTATTGGATTCATTGTCTTTTACTAGTTTTGCCTTGAGTTTTGATATTGCATACAATCTGGGGGGGGCATTAAACCATAAGATATTGATTAATGGATTGAGACTCTAGGAAACTGAAATACTAACAGTGTGGAGTGAACATTTTTAAAATCTCATTTTTATTATTTCTGTCATTTATTATTTTTTAGTTAATTTTGCTTCACTAAGGAGGGGGAGTTGCTTCAATGCGTTAGAAAGTGGTCTGAGTGCGCCCATATGCAGCTCTTTCCCACATACTAAGGCCATTTTTAACACTTCTTTTTTTTTCTTTTGTAAATCTTTATTAAATTTCCAAACTACCATAGTGCAAACAAACAATCTCAATATACATAAGTTTACACAAAATGCACATTAATCTTATAGACATTAATGCACAACTATTTCCCCCCACTCCCCCACCATATAATCTGAAAAATTACATACCTACAAAAAACCCTCCATATATTCCATATGTATATATATATATATATATATATATATATTAACACTTCTAGAAAATGGCTGATTTTCCATTTTCCAAATTAATGGCCACATGTTTAATATTGCTATTGGCATGTGAGCATTATCAAATATTCCCCCCCTCCCTTGCCTTGCTAGTGGCTGCCACTGTGGTAACTGCCCCGAAGCCCATAGAAATTCTATAGCCAAGTTCTGCACGGAACCCAAAATTGAATAATGAGCTTAATTGACGTAGTATTTGACCACACCATTAGAAGCTCATTTAAAAATATTAAAAAGCAATTAAGAATTCTAGGCAGAACTCGAAGCAGCATCTACCGACGCCTAAGTTGAGGTACCTACTGATGCCTACCTCGAAAATGAGCATGGTTAGGGGCGGAGAATAGGCGTGATATGACTTAGGCGTTGTATGGCGTCTGTGTTAGGTGTCGGAAAATTAGGCCAAGAAACCTTGGCCTAGTATACCGGCGCCTAACATTAGGATTCTTAGCGACACCTAAGTCAAGTTAAGCGCCGGTAGGTGTGATTCTGTAAATGATGTCTGGCGGTTGATTGAGAACCGTGCCAAGTGGCACCTAGGAATTAGGCACCATTGGGTGTCATTTATGAAATCAGGCCCTAACTGCTCAAACATTAATCCTGCCCTAATCAGTTAGCATGTACCAATGTAGATGCAGTGGCTTACCAAGGGAGGGGCGGTCTGCCCCAGGTGCACGCTCTAAGTGGGTGTACAGCTGGGTCCAGAATCTCCCGCCATGCTCTGCCGCGGCTGCATTCCTGAAACAGCAGCAGTGGCAGTAAACTTTAAATTCAGTCATCGCAGGACCTTTCTTCACCTCTCCGTGGCTGCTGGTCCATTTCCTCTGACGTCACTTCCTTGTACCAGAGCAGAGCCGGCAGCTATGGGGAAGTGCAGCAAAGTCCTGCAATGACTGCGGCTTCTTGTCCACTCCCTCTAATGTCACTTACTTGTTCCGGAGCAGAGCTGGCAGCTGGAGAGGTGCAGCAAGGTCCCACAATGATTGCACTTAAAAGTTTTACAGCTGCTGTTGCTGCTGGTTTGAGAAGCATTAAGCAGCAGTGGGGAGGTGAGTGGGCAAGATACTGGATGGCATTGGGATGGAGGGAGAGAGAAAGGAGCAGGATACTGGTATAGAAGGGTGGAGGATGGGAATTGGGGTGGAGGAAGAGAGAAGGGAGCAGGATACTGTTATGGAAGGGTGGTGGAGGGAGAGAAAGGGGCAGATACTGATGGAATTGGTGTGCAGTGAAAGGGGGAGAGAAAGAAGGGGGAAGGATGCAGGATGTAATTGGGTTGGAGGGTGAGAAAGGGGGCAGATGCTGATGGAAGTGGGGGGAAGGGATAGATAAGTGGCAGATGCTTATGGAAGAGGAATGGATGGAGAGAGAAAGGGCAGACATTGGATGTTAGTGGGGAGGGTAGAGGGGGAGCCTAGAAACATAGAAACATAGAAAGATGACGGCAGAAAAGGGCTACAGCCCATCAAGTCTGCCCACTCTATTGACTCACCCCATTAAGTCTAAATGCTAATGACCTGGTTCCTTAACTCGACCCTCGTAGGGATCCCACGTGGATGTCCCATTTATTCTTAAAGTCGAGCATGCTGGTGGCCTTGATCACCTGCACCGGAAGTTTGTTCCAGTGATCTACCACCCTTTCTGTGAAGAAATACTTCCTGGTGTCACCACTAAATTTCCCTCCTCTGAGTTTGAGCGGGTGCCCCCTTGTGACCAAGGGTCCCTTGGGAAAGAATATATCGTTTTCCACCTCGACACAACCCGTGACGTACTTAAATGTCTCAATCATGTCACCCCTTTCCCTGCGCTCCTCTAGGGTATAGAGCTGCAGTTTGCCCAGTCTTTCTTCGTATGAGAGACCCTTGAGTCCCGCGACCATCCTAGTGGCCATCCACTGGACCGACTCAGCTCGAAGCATATCTTTCCGGTAATGTGGCCTCCAGAATTGCACACAGTTTTCCATATGAGGTCTCACCATGGTTCTGTAGAGTGGCATTATGACTTCAGGTTTACGGCTGACGAAGCTTCTATTGATACATCCCATCATTTGCCTTGCCTTAGATGAGGCCTTCTCTATTTGTTTGGCAGCCTTCATGTCTGCACTGATGATTATCCCCAAGTCCCGTTCCTCTGAAGTCCTAGCTAGCGTTTCTCCATTCAAGGAGTATGTTCTGTATGGATTTCCGCTGCCGAGATGCATGACCTTACATTTTTTAGTGTTGAAGCCCAGCTGCCATGTCGAGGACCAGTTTTCCAACGTGATCAGATCTTGCGTCATACTATCCTTGAGGTTGCTTTCACTTACTATGTTACACAGCTTGGCGTCGTCGGCGAACAGTGCTACTTTACCCTGAAGCCCCCGGGTCAAGTCCCCTATGAATATGTTGAAAAGGGATAGTCCCAGGACTGAGCCCTGCGGCACTCCGCTAGTCACCTCCGATGTCTCAGAGAGGGTACCGTTGACCACCACCCTCTGAAGTCTTCCACTCAGCCAATCATTGACCCATGCAGTTAGTTTCTCACCCAAACCCATCGATTTCATCTTGTTTAATAGTCTACGGTGTGGGACACTGTCGAAAGCTTTACTGAAATCCAAGTATACTATGTCCAGAGACTCTCCCGAGTCTAGCTTTCCTGTCACCCAATCAAAGAAGCTTACAAGATTGGATTGGCATGACCTGCCTCTGGTGAATCCATGTTGACAGGGATCCCTTAGATTCCCTTCATCCATTATCATGTCTAATTTACCTTTAAGTAGAGTTTCCATGAGTTTACACACTATTGATGTGAGACTCACTGATCTATAATTCGGAGCCTCTGCTCTGCAACCCTTTTTGTGCAGAGGAACGACGTTAGCTGTTTTCCAGTCCAGGGGGACTCTCCCCGTACTTAGGGAGACATTGAAGAGCATGGCTAACGGTTCCGCCAGAACATCGCACAGCTCTCTGAGCACTCTTGGGTGCAAATTGTCCGGTCCCGTGGCTTTGTTCACCTTGAGTCTTGACAGTTCTCTGTAAACATCAGCTGGTGTGAACTCAAAATTCAGAAATGGGTCTTCCTTGCTTTCCTTTGCTTCCAGCCTTGGCCCGTGCCCTGGTGCCTCGCAGGTAAAGACTGAACAGAAGTATTCGTTCAGTAGTTTGGCTTTTTCAGAACCTGTTTCCACATAATTCCCGTCTGGTGTTCTAAGGCGTACTATCCCGTCTGCATTCTTTTTCCTGTCGCTAATGTACCTGAAGAAGGATTTGTCCCCTTTCTTAATGTTCCTCGCTAGAGTTTCTTCCATTCGAAATTTGGCCTCCCTGACTGCTGTTTTGACCGCAGCAGACTTTGTCCTGTATTCAATGTTTGCTTCTTTTTCCCCCGTGCGTTTGTACGAGAGAAACGCTCTTTTCTTCTCCTTGACGAGGTATGAGACCTCATCAGTGAACCATTAGGGTTTATTTTTCCTTTATTGTTTAGTTACTGATTTTATGTAGCGGATAGTTGCCTCATGAAGGGTCGTTTTCAAGGTTGACCACATGACCTCCACATTATCCGTTACTTCTTTAACCTGAAGCGTCTGATGGACGAAGTCTCCCATGCATGTGAAGTCAGTGCCCCGGAAATTGAGTACCCTTGTTTTTGTTTGTGATCTAGGGAAGCCTTTCCTAAGGTTAAACCATACCATGTTATGGTCACTGGTGGCTAGCGGTTCTCCCACCGAGATCTCTGAGACGCTTTCCCCGTTCGTAAGTACCAGGTCCAGGATGGCCTGGGCCCTAGTGGGCTCTAGTACCAATTGTTTGAGCCGTACTCCCTTCATGGATGTTAATATCCTCCTGCTATCACAAGTTGTCGCTGAGAGTGTGTTCCAGTCTACATCAGGCATGTTGAAGTCTTCCAACAGAACAACGGCCCCCCGTAAGGTGATATTCTCAATGTCTTCAATTAATTCAACGTCCTTGTGCTCCGATTGTCTTGGAGGTCTGTATACCACACCAAGGTACAGGCATTTTTCTCCGCCTCTGGCCAGGTTTACCCAGATGGATTCCCAAGTATACTTGACATCCATGATCCTGGTTGTCTTGATGTTTTCTTTGATGTAAAGTGCTACCCCTCCTCCTAACTTACCCTCTCTGTCTTGACGAAGCAGGTTGTATCCTGGTATAGTTATATCCCACCCATGAGAGTCTGTGAACCATGTTTCGGAAATTGCAACTACGTCTAGGTCTGCATTAACTATTTCTGTTTCCAGTTCTAGAAATTTATTCCCTAGGCTGCGTGCGTTTACATACATAGCTCTCCACTCTTTTTGTTTGTTAAGCTCATGTAGAGAGCAACCCATTTTAGTTAAAGTGTCTCCTAGCGATTCTTTTGCAGTAAGGGTACTTACCTTAGACTTAGAAGCGGAGTTTTGGTTCGCCACATCAGGATTGTTACTTACTGCTCCAGTGTAAAAGTGGGTACCCACCCCCGACTTACCTAGTTTAAAGCCCTTCGAAGTAGGTGGGCTAGTCGGTGTCCGAATACGTTCTTACCTCTGTTGGTAAGTTGGAATCCGTCTGGTCCCTGTAGTCCCTGTAGTGCCTCTCCGTGATTCAGCCTGTGCTGGATGGAAGTGGGGATGGGAGAGAGAAGGGAGCAGATGCAGGAAGGAAGTGGAGAAGAGAGAGAAAGAGGAGAGCAGCTACTGAATGGAAGTGGAGAGAGGGGGCAGACACTGGATGGAAATGGACAGAGAGAGGAGAAGATGCTGGATGGAAGGGGTAGAGAAAGAGGACATATGATGGAAGGAGGGGATAAATAAAAAGAGGGCACATGCTGGATGGGGAGAAGAGGATAGAGTTAGTGAAATACTGTAGGGGGTGAGGGAAAGAGGTGACAAGCTGTAGGCAGACACAGTGAAAAAGGAAATTGAGAACTGGGTAGTAAGAACTTAATCTGGACAGGTGCAGAAAATAAATTGAGAAGGAAGATGAGGGAAGAAAAGAGAAAGGAGAGAAGAGAGTAAAATAACAGACCATGGGGGTGAGGGAAAGGGAAGGGAAGGAGAGGAGAGAGATGCCAGACCAATGGGGGTGAAGGAAGAGATGGAAGGGGAAGGCATACAGTTTCTGGAAGGGGCATAGGAGAGAAGATGCCATATAGAAGGGGCAGACAGTGTATGGAAGGAAGAGAATGACAAGAAGATGAGGAAAGCATAAATCAGAGAAGACAAAGGTAGAAAAAAGATTTCTTTTTTTTTCTGCTTTAGGATAAAGTAGTATTGTAGCTGTGTTAAACATTTATAAATAGAAAATAGAAATAAGGTAATCCTTTATTGGACTAATTGTAACTGGACTAATTGTAATTCAGAGACCAAAACCCCCTTCCTCAGGTCAGGACAGGATACTGTAACAGCAGTATACTTTACTGACTTGAGAAAAGAGGTTCTGGCCTGTGAAAGCTAACTGAAAAATGTATTAGCTCTGATGCCTATAGGAATTCTATGAGTGTCTGAGCTGTTGCTGCCGTAGACGGTGCTACAAACCACACTACAGTTTTGTAAAAGGGGGAAGGATTAGTTTGTGATTACATATTCCATACTGGGCGAAGGTGTTTTCTGTGTTCTGTGTATACAAAAAACATGATTCTCTGTTAGCATTGACTGTGCAGGATCAATCTGTACTAGTCTGGCTTGTTTAGTTTTACAATGGGTGGATTGTTGTTCTACTGTTCACTGCAGTATGTTAAGATGCTGCCTTTTCCTAGGTGGATTCTTACTAAAAATCATGTTTTTCATATAGATGAGTGGAGGGGGGGGTGTGTCAAAAAATGATGGGCACGCCACTGTGTAGATGTGCTAACTGATTAGCAGAGAAACACTATTCTTTGCCCCCAGATACACCCCTAACAGAATATTTTTTAAAAATGTTTTGGCACTTGGTTTGTATGCAGCACATTCAGAACTTAGACTCCTTTTATCAAGCAGTGGTAGAGCCTTTTACTGCAGGCCAGCAAGGTAAATGCTCCAATGCTCATTCAATTCCTATTAGCGTCGGAGCACTTACCTCACCGGCCCAGCGTAAAAGGCTCTACCGCTGCTTGATTAAAGGAACCCGCTTTGTGACAAGCCCTTTTAAGTTGAAGAAAGCACACACTAGCGTTTAGTAAAAAGAGCCCTTAATATCTGCTATATTAATTTAGTAGAAAAAACAAGGAAGGCAACCAAGTCACATCAAGGTCTGCGTGGGGGAAGCTCAAAGTGCCAAACTTGGCTCACAACTTACAAGCCAAATACAGTGTAACATGTCAAAAAGCATGTCACACTGTATAATGTTGTAGGGCGCTCTCAGTGTGAACCCTCAGTGATAGGAGCACAGCTCCGACACTTCACTTCTGGGTCAAGGCGATAAGCCTCCACCCGCACACCATCATCGAGCGCCCTGTGTGTGCAAGAATCAAACCAATCAACAATCAAAGTGAGTAAATGAAACTCAACACAAACAACCTGAGCGACCCCCACACAAACCCTGCCAGCCAAACCCCCTCAAAAAGCACGCACAAAATCACAAACAAAATCAAAAACCATACCAAAAAGTGAAAAACATATCCAAAAATAAGCAATACTTATCCAAAACTGTCACACAAACGGAAAAACCGCGCCAGGAGGAAAGGTTCAACCGCGCTGGTTTCGGGAGGAGCCCTTCTTCAGGAACCTGGCCTCCAACAGAACACGAGCAGAGAGGACGGCTGAAGGGCGCCCTCCAGCCGTCCTCTCTGCTCGTGTTCTGTTGGAAGCCAGGTTCCTGAAGAAGGGCTCCTCCCGAAACCAGCGCGGTTGAACCTTTCCTCCTGGCGCGGTTTTTTCCGTTTGTGTGACAGTTTTGGATAAGTATTGCTTATTTTTGGATATGTTTTTCACTTTTTGGTATGGTTTTTGATTTTGTTTGTGATTTTGTGCGTGCTTTTTGAGGGGGTTTGGCTGGCAGGGTTTGTGTGGGGGTCGCTCAGGTTGTTTGTGTTGAGTTTCATTTACTCACTTTGATTGTTGATTGGTTTGATTCTTACACACACAGGGCGCTCGATGATGGTGTGCGGGTGGAGGCTTATTGCCTTGACCCAGAAGTGAAGTGTCGGAGCTGTGCTCCTATCACTGAGGGTTCACACTGAGAGCGCCCTACAACATTATACAGTGTGACATGCTTTTTGACATGTTACACTGTATTTGGCTTGTAAGTTGTGAGCCAAGTTTGGCACTTTGAGCTTCCCCCACGCAGACCTTGATGTGACTTGGTTGCCTTCCTTGTTTTTTCTAGTTTAGGATTTGTTTGGCAAATCAGGAGTGTGTTGTTGTTGGATATTAATTTAGTATACACCAAAGGAGGAGCTATCAACATGGGCTACCATTAAGATCAGTGGCGTAGCAAGAGGAGTGCAGGGGTGGTGGCGATCTTCCTATGGGCGCGGCATCCCTCCTCCTCTCTGCCTCCCCCCCTACTCTTGTCCTTGCTGTGTGTGCCCCTTGCCTTCCCCCATACTTTTTTTACTTCCCCGGCTCAAGGCTGCTCCCCACGTCGACCCGCGCCTAGGAAAGGACATCAAAGGGTGAGCTGACACCGCTGTGGGCATGCTGCTCACGACGGAGAAGTTAAAACAGTATGGGGAAAGGGAAGGGGTGCGCATGTGTGGCCGGGGGGGGGGGGGAGAGGGTGGGTCGCTGTCGCCCAGAGTGCCGCTCACCCTTACTACGCCACTGATTAAGATATATTATTTTATTAATAATAATAATAATAATAACTTTATTTTTATATGCCGCAATACCACAAATAGTTCAGAGCGGTTTACAGAGGAACTGTATACAGACTGCGATAATAGAAAAAACTTTTGAAATTACATTAGCATGTTAAGATTAATCAAGTTTATCTGGGAGTGTTTTAGGAATGCATCAAGGCAGAAGTGGAGTCAGAGAAATTTGTCAAAGAGATAAGTTTTGATTGACTTCCTGAAAGTTTGATAAGAAAATGCATTTAGAAACATAGAAACATAGAAAATGACGGCAGAAAAGGGCCACGGCCCATCCAGTCTGCTCATATAATAAAGACTTTCCTTCCATTCAAAACAAATAATGAAAATTTAAAAAATTACCCTCTCTCCCCGTTATTTCATTTTCACTAATCAGGGAAAAATATTAAAATACTAATAACTACTGTAGGTCTCATTGCATAAAATGGAACCTGTACTAAAACATGAGTTAGGGGGAAGTCATCAATGTGGGCCACTATTAAGGGGGGAAGTTATCATCATGGGCTACTATACATTTCTTTTCCTTATCACCCTTTTTTTTTAACCCCACTGTGTTATTATCATTGACTTCAACCTTGGGGAATAGAATCCATGATTTAACTGTGCACCGTATGGAAAAAAAACCCAAACTTTCTACCATTTGTTTTTAATATGCAGGCTTTTTGGTTTCATGGTATGGCCTCCTATTTTAATGTTGACAATCCATCCAGCAAATTGAAATAAAAAGAGTAATATGTTTTTTTTTCATTCATTAAACTGTGGATTATGGTGCAGAGGATGAGATCCTGTGGGGTACATTTATTTATTAATATTATTTATTGATTTGATATACCGCCTTTACCACTTGACCTAAGTGGTGAACATAATTATTAAAAACAAACCACAGAAAAGAAAGGAATGCCAATATCAAAAGAAAAGTTCCAGAGATAATACACATGCAATCATTAACCCCCTCCTTTACCAAGCCACGTTAGCGTTTTTAGCACCGGCTACCGCAGTAACAGCTCCGACGCTCATAGAATTCCTATGAGCGTCCGAGCTGTTACCACCCCGGCCAGCACTAAAAACGCTAGTATGGCTTTGTAAAGGAGGGGGGTAAATCTTTAAAAAGTCACTAAAAACAAATTTATATATTTATGCTATTTGACATAATGTCCTTCTATTACAAACCAATCAAAGTCACATAATGGGTGGCAATCTAAGGGCTCCTTTTACTAAGGTACGCTAGCAATTTTAGCGCAAGCACAAAATTACCGTGCACCAAACTGCGCGCTATACTTCTAGAATAACGCTAGCTCAATGCTGGCGTTAACGTCTAGCGCATGGGGCAATTTAGCGCACACTATTCAGCGCGTTAAGGTCCTAACGTGGCTTAGTAAAAGGAGCCCTAAGAGTAATCAAATATCTAGTAATTTAACAAAACAGTACATAAACAACAGAATGGATGACAATCTAAAACTATATATGTAAAACAAAGAAAGTAGACAGTTTAAAAATTAGAATATAGACTCTATATCATGGGGCCAGTATCTGTTCACACAGTCCACAGCTCTTTAAGGACCCATAAAAGCTGGCATCAGTTATATCCACTACATACTGATACAGAGTACCTATAGCAACCTGTAAGATCCTAAGAATCCCCATGGGCTTCTCCATTACCTAATATACTAACATAGTAAATGTCGTCAGATAAAGACCCGCATGACATATCCAGTCTGCTCAACAAGGTGGCCACAGTTGAATCTGGCACTCTGTCCAGGTTCCAATTCTTTATGATTAAACACTGGTATATTTAATCTCTGTCTCTGCCTTTCGCTTTTGGGGCACAGACCACAAAAGTCTGCCCAGCATCTTTCCTACTTCCCAACTACTGGGGATCGTCCTTTAAGCCCACTCCACATGGGATAATTTAGAGTTACTGTGCTGGTTTTGACACTAGTTCAAACACTATTCCTCTTCTCTATCCAGCCTGCCTTTTTTTCCCCAATATATTTTAGTAATGAATAGATATCCAGTATTTCCTACTGATAAGTTCTTTCCTCTCAAGCAGTTTACAATCTAAGGGGCTTATGTACTTAAGTGTGTTAAGTGCAAGAGATAAGCTGATAATTAATATTACTCTAGAGACAATGTAAATTGTTTTAGGCAATGAGATTTGCATTTACCCACTGCTAACACAAAAATATAACACCTAGGGTTAACAGAAGACCCAGTGCAGGCTATGATGACCTCTGAACTCCCCCTTCTGAAGTGATAGCAAAAGACCACTTTGGACAAAATGGGCACAGCTGTTAGGGAAGGGATGGCAACATAGCGACAGAATAGTCAGCAAGAAAATAGCAGAGAAGTACCTGTGAGCATACCTCAAGGTCTCCTGCATTCTGCCCCTCTGATGGAAAGCTTGTGTCAGAGAAGACAGGACTTGTCAACCATAAGGTTCAGCTGAGCTGGCTCTGTTGGACTTAGGGCAGCAGCAGCAGTGAGGAAAGGGGATGAAGAAGAAGGGGGAGATGCTGGACATCTGGGGAGGAAGCAGGAAAAGAGCAAGATGCTGGACATTTAAGGAGGAAGGATAAATGCTAGCTAACTGGAGGAAGGTAGGAAGGGAAGGAGAGATGCTGATCACTTAGATGTGGTAGAGAAGGGAAAGGGAGATACTGGACTACAGGCAAAAGTAGGGAGGCAAAGTAGGGCCTTGAGCCTTCCCAAGAGTGAGGCACATGGCAGAAGGTTCATCTAAGCTATCAGATACCCTTGAGCATCTCCTTCCCTGCCCTGATAAAGCATTACTAGGGACCAAAGAAAACCCTCCTTCACTCCATGCTCTTTCTTTCATGAGGTCAGTTGGCACTGTTTGTGTGCTTGAGCAGATGGATGGGAAGGTGTAGCCTTTCTCGTCTCCTTTCTCTTCGATGTCTACGTTATCAACGTCTGATGAGGTCAGCAATAAAGTCTACATGTGGGGAAGGTTGGGGACTAAAAAAGGACTCCCATAGCCCATGGGTGCCTTTCGTTGGGTCACTTCTGTAGATTGATAATACCTTTTGTTATCACTTGGGGGAGAGAGTGTTGCAGGAAAATTATTATGATTAAGTCTTACATTATTTCAACAAAATCTCCTGGTTTTAAATGCCCATTTATTTATTTGCACTTTAAAACCTCCTTTCTGAAATATGCCCAATATGGCCATTTAACATAAAGCTTTGGAGACAATGAAGCCAGTTGTTCATACATATTAAATTTCTTTTTTTTTTTTTTTTAGTTCAATCATCTTTATTAACATTTTTGTTTTATAACATACAAGTATAGGTACAAATACTTGACATAATATCATTACATACATTCAATACTACCAAAATGAGAAAAACCAAAAGTAGGAAATATCATGCAATCAAACAAGCTGGTCATTTTTAATGCAGTTTAGAACATTGACACTCTAATTTTGAATACAAAGAACTACTTGAGAGATATGAGTAGCGATGAGTGATGCTTGCAAAAGGTTAATGATTTTTTTTTTTTTTTTTTTTTGCTGTTGGGTTTCCTTCTAAAAATCCAATCAAACAACTTACTTTGAACTTAGTGCATAATGTCACCAAGCTGCTCTATGGAAGAGATTTGCATACTAAAATTTCCATGAGATGAAAGCACGTATTCAGGACTAGGTACAACAATGGAAGTACAGTAAGACTGCAGGCAGAGCAAAGAGGTTATATGCAACACCTGTGTAAGGCAAAGGTGCACAGTGAGGGGAGAAGGACTGCTCAGTTTTTGGAGTGAATAAAGGGAACAGGCTGAGACTGCAGAGATGCAATGGAAAACTCATCTCTAGAATATAAAAAAGGTCTTGTCTAAGGTTACTGACAGTGACTGAATCTGAAAGTTTCATGAGTTTTTAACTTTGGGAGTTATTTTCTTAAATTTCCTTGTAACCGTTTAGTTAACTGCGGCCCCCTTTTATCATGCTGTGATAGGGTTTTTTATCGCCGGCTGCGGCGGTAAAAGCTCCGACCCTCATAAGAATTCTATGAGAATCAGAGCTTTGACCGCAGCAGCCGGCAATATAAAAACCCTACGCAGCTTGAAAAAAAGGGGGCCTATGAGAACAAACATGATGTTTTCTTAGATCCCGCTCATCTCGAAAATGTTTTAGCTGGAAAGCTTGTTCACAAAATAAAACTCAAGCTGAGAAAATTTCTGGAACTTACTGTGATGTATGGCTAGAGCAGATAAGGGACATTAAGTAGTTAGCATGGGCTACTGTTAAGACAGGTTATTATTAATTTTAACCCAGGTTATTATCAGTTACTAGTTACTTCTTAGCTTTTAGTTACAGCAATTACATTTCTCATTTATGGAAGTAATTGATTACTGATTAGAGTTACCTGCTTAGAGTTGTTAATTACTTTTCCTTACTGATAGTACATCCAATAATATGGTAAGTGAAGAAGTAACATATCAATCTAATATATAACTCCAATGTAAATATTGTATAACTTCATCTCTTGATGCTTATTTCAAGGAAGTTTGACCAATTCATTCCAACCTCTTCCTCTGTCATGTCATGTCAAGTTGTTTTAGTTACTATTCAAAAGTAATTAATTACAGTCACTGGGGTAATGAATAAGCAGTTAACTACTTTAATGATTACTGCAAAAAGTAACCACAGTAACTAATTACTACTAAATCAATATTGCACAACACTGTTTATTAGTAACTAGGTCTCATTACATTAAATAGGAGCTGTGATAAAGTTAGTTGTAATATAACACATCTTAATTGTATCCCATGTTGATAACTCCTCCCCCATCCCTGCCTTAATTAGAGTTCTAAATGTTAACTTCTTTTGTCTCATCTAGCTTTAACTGTAATGTTTAATTCTATGTTTGTAACTCATAGGGCTAGATTCACTAGGGACACCGATTGTGTCCCGACCACTTTACGATCCGATTGTTCCCCGACCTGATTCACTAATCTTGGTGCCGATTAACCTCCGATCCGATCCACGCATGCAAATGAGGGAAATGGCATGCAAATGTAGGAAGACAACGATTCACTAAATAATTTAAGGAACACCGACTGGGCTGACCAATAAAAAAACAAGAGAATGCTGAGGACCAGTCACTCACGTCTTTTCCTGCTCTCTGCGCCCTAAAATCCCTGCCTTGCAGCAAAAACCCTGCTCTCTGCCGCCCTGTCTCTCTGCCACCCTGCCTGCTTCTCTGCTGCTTCTGATCTCTTCCCTGAAAGGAATCAGCTCCCTGACTCTCCTACTTTCTGGCACCCTTCCCCGCATTGCGAATCTGTGGTTTTAACCCGCGGGTTTAAAGCGGGGCTGCATGGCAGAGAGTAGGAGAGTTGGGGCAGCACAGGCTTCATTTTGATTTCTTTTGGCATTGTCCTCTTCACTTTCGTTCCTGCCGGTGCTCTCCTCCCGGCGGGGCTCTCTATGGACTGACCGCGGCTTTCTATAACAGCCTGGGCACCTGAGTACCGAGGACAAATCAAGCCCAACATTCCCGCTCCACGTAAAATGCCTGGACCCAGATGGGCATTAACAAAAGGGTATAAGCATAAAAAAAGAAAAGTTGCTACGGAGGGCAAACACATGTGCAGACCATCTACAGGCAAAGAAGATGGTCTGCGCATGCGTCGGGATCGCTATTCAGCGATCCGTGTGATTGGTTGGGGCGTGATTCTGATCACCCTCATTTGCATGAGGACGCTTCGTGAATCAGCTCCCCGGCCACGGATTGGATCGTATCCGTGGGCTTAGAGAATCTCTAGCCCATAGTTTTCTGGTTTTGCTTCTCAGTAATGTGGGTTTGATGCATACTTTTTTGTTATCTTTGTTGTTTAATTTTTCATGCAATTTCTTTCTTTTGCTATATATAATCTTGAAAATAAAAGATTAAAAACAAAAATGATTGGGTTTAATGAAGACTTTATTATAGGGAAAGCAGCTTGCTTGTAGTTTGACTCCAGGAGAAAATAAGCACCAGATTTTTTTGTGTGTGTACCTATAAATTTCAAGCATGTTGTATAAAACAGCCTTCAAAGTTTACTAGTACTGTAGTAACTATAAATCTCATTTTAAAAAGGATAGTTGGGTTTGTCCGATCACTTTTCTGAGCTTAAAGTGAGTTAAACTGAGGTATAGTAAGTATTTCTCTGTTTCAGAGGGTTTATAAGCTAAGGCACTGGTTTTACTAACTTGTGTTAATGATTTAGCGTGCATTAATTCATGCTAACTGCAATTAGCAAATAGGCCCTACAGAGAAAAATGGGGGTTTGCTTTATTTAATCTGAATTATATTGCATTAATTTGCATTAACACAAGTTAATACATGTTTGTAACTGAGTCAATGAAGAGTGAAGTGACCTGTTCAAGGTCACAGGGTATGGGAAATGCAGGAAGGAGTGGCATGCTAGCTTTCTTGATTCTTGGTCTGCTGCAGTAAACCACTTCAGTTTTACAGTGAAGGGGACAGTTCAAGAAAGCTCAGTTAAAGTACTTCATAGAATTCTGCCTCTTTAAATAGTAGCACAAGTCCACATTTTCATGCTCAATTTAAGTTGCAAGTATTTATGCCATCTCAAGGACTGGTGTAAATGCCCATGCCTAAGGTGTTGGTGCGTTTATCATCTGGGTTTAGGCTTAATGCCTTGCCGAGATTCTACAGATAAGTTAGA